>NC_051314.1:49057859-54057859 GCF_015220235.1 Choloepus didactylus
GATTACCATTTCTCTGAGGATTTTTTGCCTACAGCCATATCTGATACAAGCCAATGTTTTTATCAGGTTTCTTCATTCATTTAATAAGTATTTATGAGCATCTTCTAGGCACTGAAGATACGGAAATGAACAAAATAGAAAAAAAACAATGAACAAACTTATTTCCCCCATATACTTTACATTCTCTTTGGGGAGACAGTCAGTAAACAAGATAATTATATAGAATAAAGAGTACATTAGATAGGTACAAATGGTAAGAAGGAAAAGTCAAGCTGGGGAAAGGGATATTAAATCTGAGTGAAAGCATGGAGGAGATGGCGAAGTGAGATGGTCATGCAGATATCTGAAAGAGAATGTTTTAGGCAGAGAGCAAAGCAAGTGAAAAGGCCCTGGTGTGAGAACATGCATATTTAATATGTTCAAGACACTTCAAGAAACCCAGTGAAGCTAGACTGGAGTGAGAAAGAGGAAAGAATAGTAGGCCATGAATTCAGAAGATTTAGACCCCTTTGGGACTTGTAAGGACTTTAGGTTTTACTTGAGCGAAATGAGAAGACATTTAGGATCTGAGTAAGGTTATGAATGATCTAACTTATTTTTTAATATGTTCACTATGGATAGTATTTTGAGAATAGCCTGAAGGATTAAATGATGAAAACAGAGGGACAGTTAAGAAGCTATTATAAAAATTCAGTGGAAATATAGTGGGTCTTGGAACCAGGTGGTAGCTGTGGATGAAATTGGAAGTAGTCAGGTTCTGGAAGGCAAGGATACATGGAAAGAATTGATTATAAAGATTGAACTTTGGATTTTAGGAGGAGTAAAGGCAAAATAAGGACATGAATGTGGTAAGAGGCACATAAGATTAGTGGATTGAAGATGAAAGATTTTTAGAGTTTGACTGTGAGTTAGATATTAGGACTTGAAATTGTGGATAGGTTGCACTTATTGATATTGTCAGGCCCTATAGTGAAACTGAGTGAGTGTATAAGATGGGGGGACATTGAGGCCATTGAAGTAGATGAGGTCTAGCAATTTAGAGACCACAATATTGAAAAGATCATCTGAAAAATAATAAAATCATCAAGAATTATGACTGGAGGAGTGTTGGAAAATACTGGCAATATTCCAGGATCTAACACATTTAAGAAATAATGGAGAGTTACCCAGGGTATGGCAGGTGACTCTTACAAGGAGGGATAGTGGTAGGTATAATCTGATGACTTGAGAGTCAAATAATCCTTTGCTGCACATGACATACCTCACTCTAGCTAGTTTAGGCAGATATTGATTTTTAATTCTTAGCAAAAAATGGGCTGTATCGCAGGACCAAATTCCAGAACCTCTGCAAAGCTGATAATGTGATTGTTTCTCTTTGCACTGTAAAACTATGAGTCCTTTGCTGCCCTCCATTCAGCCAAATGTATGCTTTCACCTAACCTATTTTCTCACACAACTAACTTCTTGCATTTGTGGCATGGAAGACTGAAAACTAGTTTTTGTGCTCTGTATTGAGAAAGTAGGATTCACAGTGTGGGGAACTTGCCAAATACAGAATGTGATCAAAAGATTTAGGTAGACTCATAACAGATGTCCTTTATAGCTTATGATACTCATGTTTATTTGCCTACAGAGGATCATGTCTCATACATTTCTGTATCCTACACCGTGCCATGCAATATTAGATGTTCAAATATTTATTGAATTACTTTGTAAACCAAGGCACCCCTGAATTTATATTAAAGGAAATTTATTTTCATTATAATAGAAGATTTGTTTCTTCTATTATTATTAACATGTATTAACAATGTTGATTAGCTTACGCTTATAGGAAATAAAGCCAATTAATCATCGCCCCAGGTTTAGATCTGATATAGACTAGCAAGGCACAGAGGAAAATTTACCTCATTTATTCATTTTTAAATCATTGAACAAATATTTATTGCACACCTATTAGATGTCAGAAGCTATTCAATGTCAGAACCAACAGCCAAATACAGAGAGAATCAGGCAGGCACAGGGCCTACCCTCATGGAGCTTTATTGCCATGAAGAAATAAAATGAAATATAGTGAAATGATTTTTTTTTAAAATTACACATCATGATATGGTTTAAAGAAAAGAAGCAAGAGACTGAAATAGAGAATTATGGAGGTGGGGAGTAGGAGAGACCTACTTAAATAGAACAATGAGCAAATGCCTCACTGAAAGCGTGGTATATAAGCTGAGATCTAAAGGATGAGAAAGAGCTGGCCAAATGAGTAGCCAAAGGAGGGGGACTCCAGGCAGAGGGCAGAGCATATAGAAAGGCTTGGCATATTGAGGAACTGCAAATTAGGCCATGTGGCTGGAGCATAATTTGCCAGGGAGAGACTGGCACCATATGGTATTGGAGAAATAGGCAGGGTTAAATTCATGCAAAACCCCATCACCCATGTGAAACAGATTGGATGTAACCAATGCACACTTGTATCTGCAGAATTCAAGAGACTAGTAGAAGGCTGTGAATATAATCAGAGATTGATAAATAAAAGGAAAACTCTTTGAAAATATTAGCGGTGCCATTTTCCTACTTAAGAACTACACGTGTTATTTTTGTCCCTTAAGTATGACTCTCATTTACTCCTCCATATGGGTCTTAGGAGCTCAGATATCTGTGTTGTTTTGTGCAAATAACCAGGCAAAGTCTTCTGTCACTTTGAATCATAATTACTGACAGTGAATTTAGAGAAATGAATCTACAAAGCACTAAGACATGTGACACTGAATTTAACAATGACATTATGAAAATGAAATCTTTCAGTGCAGTGTAAGCTGTAGTCAAAATCCTGACAAAAGGAAAGAAAGAAAGAAAATTGTTTCCCTCCCTTCCTCCCACCCCCAATATCTTGTATCTGCTTTTTCCTCTTTTGTTTAGGTAACTTCTGCTTTATTTTTTCCTTTGTTTTGCATAGATAGAAATCTTGCACAGTAGATTTACTACTGTTAGCCTGTACTTTGAACTACTCTGAAAATCTCTCCTACAAAGCTTATCAGTTATTTGTGGTTCTTCTTTGGAAAAATGATAATAATTGAAAATAGCTTAATCCCCCAGTTTTTTGTTTTGTTTTGTTTTGTTTTGTTTGTTTGTTTTTTTTCCTTTAGCAACAGAATTCCCTTTCAAAATGAACACAAAGGTGAAACCCCAATGAACAAAACGTAAAAGCAAGACTTCTCTGGCAGTCAAAGCATAGGGCCTAAACAGCCTGGAACATTGAGCACTGTACTTGGTGGCCTGGAGGATACTTTCGGGATTTAGGCTCCAGAGAGGACAGTTAAAAAACTATCTCCTTAATACCTGCTCCCAAAATGACTCTTGGAAATCTCAGTTATTATATTTCAGTTGGTTGCATATATTTTTCTATAATGTTATCTAAAGAGTAATTGTGAATAAAATCATTAGTGATTATCAGTATAACTTAAAACAATATTATGATGAAATTATGCTTAATTCCTTTTGATTCAGAATTTTTAAATGGCCAAATGTAAATGAAATAATTTTGACTTGTTAATACTGTTCTCCTAAAAAATCATTATGCATCATGAAATGTTCTTTAATAATTACCATATATTGGATCTCACCTGTACATCAACTATTCTGTTACTACCAAATCCATACTGAAATTATTAAATTTGCTAAAGGAATGCATAATATTTATGTTGAATTTTTAATTTAGTAACCTATTGTATGATAGAAATGTTGCTTATTTTTAAAGATTTTATGAACCCTGGTTTAGACTCAGGCTTGTGTTTCTTTACTGCTACTGTAGCATAATCTGAGGGTATTACTAGGTAGTATGTGATCCTGTAAACTTTTAAGGTACAAGTCATTTATAAGTACTGGTGACTTGTGTCCATAAGAGAATTAATTACGTATTATGTTAACCCCAATAGCTGTTACTGGAGCATTTGGAGTGCCTTGTGTCACGACATGAAAGGTCGCTAAGAATGACGGTGGTGAAACGGCAAGCACAGTCCCCCTCAGGAGTATCCAGCGAAGTTGAGGTTCTCAAAGCGCTGAAATCTTTGTTTGAGCACCACAAGGCCTTGGATGAAAAGGTATAGTATGGAGAAAAAATTTCAAGCATAATTGTACTTTTATTACCAGTGTCAGGCTCCTTGTCTTCTTCCATTGATTCGCATGATTCTTTAAAAAAGTCAGTTCAGAAAAACACATTTGAGTAATATGAAAAAGCATTTTGTAAAAAAATGCAACTGGATTACCATGTGTATATTGCTAATATTCATAACAATGTTCCCTTTTTTATACTACTGAATCTGTGGCTTTTCAGAGTTGTGTTTCTCTTGTGGAGCATAATGGCCCTCATCCAGATGGCCAGTTGAAATTTAGTATCAAGTCAGTCTGTCTGTCTGTCTGTCTTGTCTCTCTCTCTGAAATACATGTCTATAGATGTCAGAATAGGATACTACTAATGGAAAATTAAGCCTACTTTGAAGTGCAAATTTCATGTACTTTTAACTTTTAGGGATTTATTTTAGAAGCATACAATATTTTTTAGGGCTTAAACATCTTAGCTCCAAATATATATTTTAAGTATCTCTGCCTGTAACACCATAGGTATTAATAGAAAAACATGCTTTTAGTACTTTTTAAAAATAGCTTTAAGCTTCTCTTAGCTGTTGCTCAAATACACTCTACTGACATATATAAGCCAATATTATGGTAATATCCTTTGGAGATTAGTAAGGTTTATGACATGATTTTGAGTTTGTGAAATTTCAAAGAATAGACTTTTAAAAAATTAAGAAATCTTTAGTACTTTATAGAGTGGGATTTGGGACATTCATTGTAAAGTTACTGACAAGTTTTGAGCAATAAATTCCAAACTAGGGAGATTATTCCCCAGTTATCTATTTTTTAAGCATGCAGTCACTTTTGCACTATCATATATATATACATACATATATATGTATGTATGTATATATATAGTCTTTCAGATATTCTTAGAGCAGGGGATTATGTACAGTGTATCATTTTCATAAAGACAATAATTCTGTCTTGTGGAATATTAAGAAAATTATCTTATTTTTTCATTTTAGCTATGAGAAACAACTAGTTTATGAACAATTTTGAACAAAACGTAAATGAATATTATTTAGAGACTCCTGATAAATGAAACATAAAATAATATTAAATATAAAATAATCATTTAATGCTGGTTCCATATTATATTCTCTCTCTTATTACAAAAACACAGTGCTAAAAATTTGCAAGATATTATATTTATAGAATGTGTACTATGTATCAGACTCCTTTGTAGGTATTGGATACACAAAGTTATTAAGACGCTCTCTTTACCAATAAGGAGTGCGCAGGTAGTATTGGAGGTTCACATTGTCAACGACAGACAATGCCAAGAACAGGTGTGTACATCACAATATGGATACACAGAAAAAGTTGTGACTAACTTTGCTTAAGTTTAAAGGAATTCAAGAATGTCTTCTCAGAAGTGTTAACAATTGATAGGTCATTAAAGAATAAGGAAGAATTTTATCAGCAGAGAAAGAAATATACTGTAACCAACAGGATCAACGTGTAAAATGATGCAGAGCAATAAGAACATAGCCTGTTCAGAGGAAATTGAACAGGTTCGAATGACTTGAATGAGCGTACTTAAAAATAGGTGGCTTTGGATGTTCCCTACAAGCACCCCCAATCATTTAAGGGAGGGTTGGTTTTGTGAAAGAAGGATTATTTAGGAGATAGAAAGCAATAGACAATATCTAAGACAATCTTATGGGTGCAAGTGCATTTAAGAAGAAAATGGTTGTTACACAACTTAGAATCTAGAAAGAATTTATTATGTAGAAGTCTAGTGAGTTTAGCATCAGTAAATGAAGCATTCTGCAATATAGCCTAAGGAGTTATAATAGTATTTATTAGCTCACCAGAAGTACACTGGACACTAGCTAGTTCAGAGGTAACTGAACTGATTATCAAACAAATGAGGCTGAACTTCCTAAAGGAAAAATGTTATGAGCTTGTCCTTTGGAGCCACACAGACTTAGACAGGTGACCTAACTTCTTTAAGCATCTTTACCTCTTCTTCTGGATAGGAATAATAATACTACCTATCTCAGAGTTCTTTCCTGAGGATAAAATGTGATCTGATGCACAAGACTCTTGGCCAGTGCTTAGCATATGGGGTGTTTAGTGAATAGTAGGAATATTATTATTATTATAAACATGATAAATTTATGCATTTGATAAAAGTGTTTAAATAAAGATGTTGGTATCACTTTTGATCATTTGTTAAATAGCATTTCACTTATTTACTGAGGGCCAACTATATACTTAAACATCTTCATAAACAATTTCCCTACCTATGAGTAACTGAAATCTCCATGTGGTTGGAGTGTTATGGGGAGACAGACATATAAATAAGTAATGACAATATGCTTATTTAAGTGCTATGGTTATATTTTTAAAATATGTAGAAGGTCAAAGGAACACATAATGAACCATTCCTTGGGGACAAGAAACTACCAGTTTTACCATAGAGTGTTTGGAACAACTGAGAGCTAAATAACCTAAAAAAGATTGAACATAACTGTGGACAATTACAATGACTGGCAGTCTTCATTTATTGATGGTCTTATTTACACATTCATTGAGGTCTAGGGTAGCATCTTTACAATGAGCTAAGACCAAAAGTAATTTTTGATGTCACTCTCCAATATGTTTATCCATTCTGTGAGCTAGAGGAAATGAGAAATTCTGACTATTGTTAAAAAGCATATATATTGGACAGCCATGGAAAGTGTAACCCAAAAACATATTTATGCACTCCATGTATATTTCCATGATCTGTGATCACATTTTCAAAACTGGATGTGAACTTCTAATTCAAGAATTCCTCACAAATATTTTGTTATAGGATTGATAATTCCCAAAATGAAATTGTTGCATACCTTAACTTCAATTTGGAATGCATGTTTTTTCCAACCAAGTCCCTCTTCATCCTACAATGCATTTGTCATTTTTAGGGAATTATTTTATTTTTACACTCAAGGATAAAATCTCTGTGTCTTGAAACATCTTTTGGGACAAAAAGAAACTTTTCTTCAATTTTTTTTCAAACTATTATGAAGATGAAATCAGAAATTGAAAATTCTAGAAGTATATAAATAATATATGTGGGGTTATACTATAACTCTATAAATAGACAATAAATGCATTTTAGTTTAAAGATTAGACAAACAAAATAACTCTAAGTGGTTGAATTGTATAAAAACCAGAGAAAGTAAAATATTGTGCTGAGGCTATCAACTGTATATTTGCATTTAAAAACAATTAAAACTTTCATTTTTAATGGCATATCAATCTTGCCTAGATAACATCACAAGAGTATCACATTCAACAAAAAAAATAAAGATAATTATGGCATTCTACTGATGTGGTGCTCAGGGTAGAGCACAGAGTGCAAAGGCTGGTCAGAAACACTATTTTTTTCTATAAATGGAGTTCAAGCCATATAGATGAAGTAAAATATTAGGATTATTTTTTACCCTGGGAAGTTTATTTCCCTGGACCCTTTTGTTTTTTATAGTTGTTGTTTTTGTTTTTGTTTTCCCTTAATATGGTTAGCAGAGATCAGTGCAGAATGAATCTAACATGTTGCATTCATCTAAGTTTTAACAAAGAATTAAAAATACAATGAATAATTCATCATACAAATGTGAATAAAACATATCACAATGTATTGATATTTGCAGCATTGATTTTTACATTTATAACATTGACTAAAATATATTCAAAAATTATTTTTATTTTCTTGTAAAGACATTTTAAAATTGAGTACTTTACGGGTAATATAATTTCAATTTTGTAAAAAGCTATTCCACATTTACTGAGGGGCAATTCCATTTTCATCTTGTTTGATGAGCTTGATAATTTTTGCGTCCTTCAGGACTACATGCAATGAGAGTACTGGTTCTTAACTAGAGGTAGCAAAGAATGGTTTTGAAGAGTTTCTAAGATTTTCAGTTTGACAAAAGAAAGGAAGATATTTTTAACATATAATATAGCCTGGTTTCAGCCATTCTTTTTAGGACTTGAAGGACTCTTTTAGAAACATTCCAACATAGCAATATGTCTTTTAAAATATTAACCTCTTCACAGCATTCAAAGTGTGATCTGATTAATGTTGGGTATATTGAGACCATTAACTTATTTTTGGATTGCCTGATATTGCTCTTTTCATCAACCAGAATTCCTAAACGTTTCTTAGAACACCCACATTTTATAGTTGGTATTTTAGGAATTGGACATAAAACTTTATAACCATCCCTGTTAAATATCAAGAATTCTATTGAGATCTTGTTGGCATCTGTCATTCCACATATCAGCCATCCTACTCATTTTAATGGCATCAGAATATTTGCTTCTTTTGCAACTACCCAAGCCATTCATAAAAATGTATACTCAACTCAAGTCACCGGAGGTTCATTCCAAGTAGCTCTTATTCAGGTATTAGTCAGCATTACTTCAATGCGTTTTTATAAACAATTGGAGATTTATCTAACAAAACTTTTAAACATGGCAGTCCACCTGGCATACCTAAATAGGATGAAATATCCTGTGTAATTTGTCTTTGATATTGAATACCCATTTATGTGTTTATTACTAATTTTCAGGGAGTTTGAGGGTAACTAAATATAATTAATGTTAAAACTTAACTTGGATTTTTTTCTGCTGATTCAAGATGTATTTCAGTGAAGGCACCCAGTCACCCAAATATACATTAGTTATCATACTGTCCTGTAAAAATGATTGAGACTTTTAAAAAATTCCAAATTAATAGGGCATTAATTTCTAATTAAATTCTAGATTAATAGGGCATTACTGATGTGTTTGTTTGCTAACTGGAAAAGAATTTTATTACTGTGACTTTAAAGATTTCATGTATCTGGGTTTTCATATATTCCATATATTTAGCTTTTATTCATGGTTAAATCTCAATAGAAAAAGAAAATATCATTAAAATATGCTATTTATGAAAAAACAAACTAAAGTTTATAAAAATATAATCATACATAAAAATATATATTCAGCACACAAATGCTATAGCATTCCCATGGAAAATATATTTTAATTCATAAACAATAAAAAACATCATGAATTGCATGTTTATTTAAAAGTATGAAGCTTGTTGATTTTTAAAAGAAAATTAAACTGCTGTAACCCTGCATTTAAGTCAATAAAATTTCTTCCCTGAATTTTTTACTTTTGATCAACTTAATAATGAGCATTTCTGTAGATCTGAACACATTATCACAAAAAATTTAGTAGTTCTGAGAAAACTCAAAATGAAGAAAAACTTAATTTTGAGTTTTACTTATATGTGAAACATTTGTAAATAATTATTTTTTTTCACACTACGATGTGCAGAGTTTAAGTTCTACAAAATAAGTGGTATCATTTTGGTATCTGGGAGCTACTTAGAATCCCAGAATAATTAAATAGCAACATAGGCCTTTAATTATTACAAAACGTATGCTCAATGAGCAACATTTGTTATGTCCTAAGAATGCTTTGCTTTTAGGCAAACCATTTTTAAAGTTAGTTCCTAACTACCAAATGAAAATTCGCTTATTTCAAATAGGTAGAGCAAATTTTTTTTTTTACTATTTCTCATACTTAATCAGTGACGAATTTTCAGACTAATTCATAATATACTTTTGAACTTGGCCTCCATTTACTATCAGAATTCAGAATAAGACGGGTCAATCTCCATCCCCAATGGAATTTCCATCACTGAACCACCCAAAAGACTTGCTTACAAGAAAATCCTTGATACAGTGATACTAAAAGGTGACTGCGTGTTCATAGTGTTCCTGTCAGGTTGATATTGTGAGCATTTAGGGCTATAAATACTTAAATAATTTGCCAAATGTGACTGTCTCTGATGATGTTAATGATGGATTCAATACAGCTTATTATCTATAGGATGTACATTACTGCACATATTTTGGTTTTTCTTCTAGGTAAGGGAGCGACTGAGGGTTTCTTTAGAAAGAGTCTCTGCACTGGAAGAAGAACTAGCTGCTGCTAATCAGGAGGTAACACACCACACTTTCTCCTGTTTTGAGGTGCAATATTGCTAACATCATATCCCTTGTGTTTCATGCCACTTTTATTAAAACTGTCACGAAAAATAAATTGCATTCTGTATAGGCTCCTGAATAAGGCCTATTGAAACTAGTTGTCAGAGTCATATGTCTTCTGATTTCTGGTTTTTTTGGATCTGTCACTGGTATAAAACCAACAAGAGCTAGTGACATGTAAGTTAGTGAGATGGGGATTTAGAAAGACTTTAGAAAGTCAGAATGCCAGTCCTTTCCATAAGTAAAACGCAGCTCCAAAATTGAACCTGTCAAATACCTGGTAAACTTCAGAAATGTTACAAATAAAATGAAGTCCTTGGAGATTGTATATATGTATTTTTTTCTTTAAGAGAGGATTATTGTAATGTATATATAGGTTCTTATCTTATGCCTTGCCTGTTCTTTGTTTTATCTTCAAGACACCATTAAATCCACTTTTTTGATATCATTCATGACTCTAGAAAGTATTTTAATTCTCATTTCATTAAGATTTAAAGGGTTGTTTTCTCTTTGGAAGTTTAAACTTGTTTTAGTTTGTAGGATGCACAGATGAACTTGGGTTATTAGGCAAGATTAATATAATTATTTTTGTAATGAAACATTAATTCTAGTTAAAACAGTAAAATAGGTCCATCTCTCTTTCTGACATTTACAAAGCCATTTTTTTCCCCAGAAGTTTATTCCAGTAATATAAATATTGGTATTACTAGTGGTAGACACACTAACATATTTCAACAGTCTTCCTACTTTTTAAATTAATTAGAGAAGTGGGAAGATATGCCATTATAAGAAAACAATATTTGCATACACATTGTGTACACATACAAATACATATTTACAAAGCATGCTAAAAATCTTGTCCAGTACAAGCTCCTGTGTTCTTTAAAATAAACTAAACCAATTAAAAGAATTATGGTTTTGTTTATTCCAGGTTTAACAATTTAAGCTTTAGAAATAATAGACTTTTAACACAGGAAGAGTGAGTTCCATGTGGATTAAAGGCTAGCCATATTAAAAGCACATATAGTGCTACAAAAGGTTAAAAATCTAGAGATTCAGTTTAGCAAACTGGATGGTTCATTTGAAAAGAAATGGAAATAAGATTGATTCTTCTCAATCATCAAAGAAGAAAAAAAAACCTCTCAGATAAGAGGTAATGGCAAGGAAAACTCAGTCGTTTTATAAGAAGGAGTAGGTAAATTATCTAGAAAGTAGTGTTTACTCACCCCTGGAGTGTTCAGGAAGAAAGTATTAAATTTTTATTTATTCATTCATTTAATTATTTCAGTTTTTAGGTGTGTTTAAATATACATTTACTTGTAATGCATGGTTCAAAATATTTATTGATAAGGTTAAACCAACCAAAGGTTTAGTGACTACTAATATAAAATCCTTGATTAATGTGAAAACAATAAATTTCCCTTTGTCATAAACAAAACTGTGGTGAGACCACTTGTAATATATTTAAGCTGAAGTTAAAATGTCCTATAAGTTCAAGTGAGGCTCTGAAAATTTGTTCCAAGAATGATTACTGAATAGTTCAATTATATATAAGATGGGAGGACACCACTTGAGGACAAATGTGGAGGAAATATTTTTAACTTTTTTTAAAATATAGTTTTAGCCATCAAATACTACCATTATTATTCCCTCATAGGAAATAAGGTACATTAGATAGTTGTACATGGATAAATACATTTTAAATTATTAACATATCTCTACAACTAAGACAGCCTTTCTGGGTGCTTTCTGTTTTGTTTTAAGTCATTTGTGTTAAGAGGAAAGTAATTATCTTGTTCATAATTTCAATGTATTTTCTTTTTTTGTTTATTATAATTATTTTCAATGTAGTTTCAATATTAGAGAACGTAATTGAAGAAAATGTTTTAGAAAATGAGCAAATTTGTATGGAAAGAAATGAAAACTGTTTAAAAGCACATCCATAAGAGCCAAACACAAATATGTAACAGATAAAAACAATCAGACACTAGAACGAAAGCCCAGCATATGGCTAAATGAGCAATGGATTGGAGAAAGTTTCATTTCACTGAAAATTTCATATGATGCTTCATATTTTAAAATAAAATTAAATGTATTTATAAATGTCCCTTATAATTCAAATGTTTGCTTCCTGAGTTCATATGGCAAGCTTTGTGAGTGCAGATACTATGTTAAAATTTATTTGATTCCTGAATCCTGGGTAGTAATAGTACAGTTTAGATAGAAAGAAATTTATCCAAGCATTTTTTCTGAATTATCTCAGTTCACAAATTCACAAAGGAGAAGTCAGAGAACATAGGTTCAAACTGTGAGTGATACCTGGATATACTCATACATGCATATACATACATGTGTATAGCCTGAAATGATGACAGAATAGAGTTTAGGAAGTTTGTCAGCCAGAGGTAAGAAAGACACTTATTACCACCTCCAAAGATAGAGCCTTACTGCATGGAAGATAGCAAAGAGCATAATAATGCCTGCCACCCGGAATAGCAGTCCTAGTCCCAACCTACTCCATGGATTGCAGGTGTGGAGGTCACCAACAGAAGTACAACTCACACGGTAGTGGATGAAACAATGAAAAAGCAAAGCAAGGTCATCTTCACTAGCAGAAGTCGGTCTCTCTTGGCCAGCAGGTCTTGCTCCATGGCCAACACCTCTCTGGTGTCATAATGAGAGGACCCTGCTCCCTCTGCTTTGGGAACAGGTTTAGCAGCAGGTTTGGGCCAGCTACCATGAAACACACTCAGCCAGGTAGTCTCCAGTGAATGTATACATGTGCTTACATTTACGCAAAAGGGGAAGGAATGTAAAGGCCCAATGTTTGCTGCTGCACATGCTTTATATCAAGGCCCTTCTAAGAAGACAGCCCAAATTTATCTCCCTGTCCTTGGAGCCAGACTAGCACATCTGGTCCCAGGCACAGGGTTTATTTGTGGGGCACAGGGAAAGGCAGCAAGCCACGCTCAGACCATCCCCTATCACAAAGTTCTTATCAGTCTCTGTCTCTCTCTCTCTGTATCCCATTCTCAGAGATGGATTTGAAGTCATCACTTTTTAACCTCTGTTCCGTATACAATCTGTCCCTTGGCAGTCCATTTCCAAGGCTTCAGCCTACATCAGTGGAGAAGCAATCAAAATCTATAGCTCTAGGAACATGCCCTAACCAGAGTTGCAGAAAATATTTCAGACACCTCCTTGGCACCTTCACAAGGCTTTGCAAATGGTCCTATATGTTGTTCTCTTCCACAAAGGGGTCCAGCAGGGGGGTGGAGGAGGGGTTTGAAATCTAGCAAAGGAAAACATGCATCCGTGGTGCTATAATCACCTGAAGGGAGGACCTTTTTTCTAACTCACAGCAAGGCATCATATGGGCAGGTGGTCCTGGATTTCCACTTAGTTGTCCCAGAGTCCCCTTAAATTCTATATGGCACATTCATGCAATATTATAAGTAGCCTTAGTAAAAAGAATATGAGATAACTATATGTTCTATCCTGGTGGAGCTTCAATGTATTCTGCTAAGTAAAAAGGAAGTTGCATAGAATGACCCCAATTTTGTAAAAATACAAATAATAACAACATTATTATAGGAATAGCAAAAATATTTTAGATTTAATTACTAAACTGTCAATGTTAGTTGTCTCTGGTGTTTGGAAATATATGTGCTATATGTTTATGACCCGTTTGAACTTTTTACAGCTTTTTATTATACTTATAAATAAATACAATAATAAAGATATTTTAGAGACAGATGCCATTTTCCATTTTGACATTAATAATAGATCTTATTTATTGAACACAACAATAATAGTAACTAATGTTTACTGAATGCTTTATATCTATGAAGCAGTGTGCTAAATACATACATATCAGCACAATCACACTGAGGGTTAGGCACTATTATTATTTTACAGAAGAGGACACTGATGCTCAGAGAGGTTAAAACACTTGCCTGAGATTAAAAAAAAAAAAAAAAGGCATTTTAGGGGGTGAGATTCAAACCTAGGTCATCTGATCCTGAGTCTGTTATCTGTAACTACAGGCTCTGCTGCCTCTACTTGCCAACCTCTACTGTGCTAAGGGCTTTGCAAGCATCAGCCAATTTAATTCTCATCATGTGATCGGAGGTATCCTCATTTCACATATGAGGAAACTAAGGCTCCTGGAATTTAAGTAACTTAAGCAATGTCAAAATGGGTCTAAGTCCAGAGCCTTTTCTCTGAATGTACCACTCTTCTCTCCTACTTGACAATGTGGTCGTATCTGAAGTTGTCATAGCTCTCTGCATTCAGACAGTTCTGAGACACATATATAAATGTGTCCGCAGTGCTCCCCACATGGATTGCTCTCATTTCTTCCCAAATACGTTAAAATCACCACAGTTCAGACATCCAGTAATTCTCACCTGGGGTATTAAAATAGTTTATTATCTATTCTTCTTGTCTTCTGTCCCTTTTGGCTACATAATTCTGAGGTTAAACCAGCTAAGCAAAATCCCAATCATATTGCTTATTTTTTTCATAATATATTCTAATATATAACGTATTTATAATATATATAGTATACTATTAACATAAAATATAATATATTAATATATAAATATTGTGATAATATATATATATATATTACATAGGTCGGCAATATGCCATCAAGAACCTCTGCAATGGTCTAAATCTACAAATCCAGCTTTAACTCCCACTACCACTACTGAGGTACTAGAATGAGTCAGTACTCACTGACTGAATTACTCTAATGTCTTGTAAATTTAGAGCATCCATTGTCTACAGACCATACTTTCCCTGCCTCTAAATCTTACGCTTATGTCTCTCCCAGACTGCCTCTGCAACCCCAATTCACCCACTGAAATCAGACTACCGCTTAAACTCAAACGCAAACCCTCTTTAATGAGACATTTTATGACTCCCTACCAACAGTCATTGCACCTTAGTTTAAATTGCTAAAGCTCATTGCTTCAGCACTTATTATGACTGTGACATTTGTTGACAAGAATTGGGTTAATTATTTACTTGCCTAAGCTTGGGATGTTAGTTATCTGAGAAAGTTGACTGTGCCTTGCTCATTTGTGTTTATTTCACACAGTACAATGATATGAACCTCGTGAACAATATATGTCGATTGGATTGTACAGAGTTCCTTTTGACCAAAGTTTTCACATTGTTCTGTGGCTATTCCCATAATGGATAGTTTGAACCTTTGGCATGCTCAATAAACAGGAATATGATGACTGTATTGAATAAACAAGTTGTTTGTTCTTTCAGTATATAATTATTTAGCACCTACCACGTGCTGAAAATTTTGTGAGCCTGTAATAGGAAGGAATGGGAAAAATAAAAAGGAAAATGAGACATTATGCAAATTTTTATGTAACTTGCCCTCCAGTGAAGGAGACAGACCTATTAACAGAAAACTGACATAATTTTGTTTAAAACTAAATAAATGCAAAACAGAGACACAAGCAAAGTGCAAAAGAGTTTAGAGGACAAGGATATTTATTTGGAGACACAGGATCAGAATTTAAGCATACCTTTGATTGTGCCAAACCTGAAGGAGCAGCACTTTTCAGGCTGAGCAAATAGTATGGTTAAGGAAACTTGAAACTGTGTTTTCAAGGAATAATCAGTGATGTTGTGTGGCTAAAGATCAAGGCGTGAAAAGATGTAGAGGTGGGGAGGGTAGAGAGGTTGATAGGACTCAGATTGTGGGGGTCCCTGAATATCTTGGAAATATTTTGGATTTTATACCTTATGAAATGAGAAACCAATGAAGCTTTGTTTTTTGTTTCATTTTGTTTATATTTTGGTACTTGATTTTTTGGAAACAGGTGAGAGGGGTAGAATGGAGCTGGAAAGTTGGCCTAACCTCATGGCTGGCAGACAATGATCTTAAACATGGCACTGCAAGGCAGCAAGCATTTATTGGGCATTTGTCTGTTTGCCAGGCATCACATTAAGCACTGGGTTTAAATATATTAATAAAACTCAGATATTAGTAAAGCATTAGTGCTGCTATTAAGTCTAGTAGGGGAGATAGACATGTTGCAATGTAATTACAATATAAGTAATGCAAAAACGAAGTAGATACCAGGGTTAGTAGTGTTACAAAAGAGACAGTAATTGTATGGGCATGAATGAGAGAGTAGAGGGTGGTAAGAAAATCTTCCTAGAGAAAAGTGCCTTTTACCCAGGATTTGAAGGGGGACAATAAAAAGATGGACTTTGAGGAAAAGAAGGGAAGCAAGCAGGGGCAGGGATAGGGAGGAGGATGCAGAAGTAGAAGGCCTGAATTAGGGAAGGCTGGCTTCGTTCTGTATACAATGGTGGACCAACAGAGAGTTTTTATGGAGGGAAGAGATATGATCAGATTTTCAATTTTGCAGAGCAATGGTACCTCCAAATGATAAGTATATATATAATGGTCAAGCTACCATGTTTAAATTTCAGATTTAAATGAATTGCTATGATTTCTTGAATAAAGAAAGAGCAAAGTTTATAAAGTATACAGAAGTACTGAAGGATGTAGAGCCCGGATATTATCCAGTCTGGCATTTCTTATATTCTTTAATAAAGGCAAATGCAGATACAATTGAAAGAGTCAAACAAAATATTTTAAATATACATACACACACACACACACACACACAATGGAAATTTGTGTAATTTCATAAGAGTCTTTGTATAGATCCACATAGATTTATTGTTAACCTTGAATACATTTTCCAGGCCATTGTCCTAAAGAAGTGAGTCTGGATGATTTACACACAGAAATAAATATTCTTTATTTCTTGCAGAGTATTAATTAATTAATTAAACCAAAGTGGATTATTCAGAAGCTACTGTAAAGAAATCAATTGACAGACTAATTTGCAGTAAATACACAAGGCATACATGTTTATTTTAAAAGCTTTTCCACATGATTACACTACATATTGAAAGAACTAGGACATTTAGTTGTAGGCAAGACTGTATTTTTATGTTGCTCTTACTCCATTTATGTTTATTCTAACCACTGATTTTACCAATTTGCAATTAGAATTTTCCTAAGGAAATTAACATTTTAATTTTACCTCATCTTAACCAGGTGTGACCTTGAAGTCTATTTTCCTATGGAAAATTTAAAGAACAACTTACATGGCTAAATCAAATGCCATCCACATTTGAAGAATATTAGATCAGGGCAGTGAGAGGGGTTAGAGGCAGAAAATTCATGTTTTGGAGGTTTATGGACTCATGGATCATGGCCATTGTTTTACATACATTATGACATTTAATCCTCACAAAAATTCTTTGAATAGGTTTAAGAATCACTAGTCTAGTGAACTCTTGGGAATGGATGGGAAAGTGAAAAAGGGAGTAGATTCAGGCAAAAGTGGAACTTATCTTACAAAGCAAAGGGGAGAATGGGAAGAAGCTGTTAGAGACATGAGGGGAGAGAGAGCGAGAGAAAGAGAAACAGAGTTTTAACTGTAGCAGTTGGAAGTGGGAAGTGGTCAATACTGTCAAACGTTTCATTAAGTTTTGTAAGATATGTCTAGTAGGAGGTGAGTAGATTTATAATTAGAAGGTCTTGGAGGTGTTTGCAAAAACAGTTTATATAAACTAAAATGGAAGACGAATAACCATGATGAAAATAATTTATAAATCAATTAGAAGCTAGAAAATGGGAGATGATGAGTGATACTCTTTAGAGAAGTTTAGAAATGAAGGGGAGAAGAGTTAGGCAAAAGCTGGATGAGTAGGTAGTACTGAGAGACAGCAATTGTAGAATAGGAGAGCCTTAAAAATGCTTCTAGTTAATGGAAAGAAAGACTGGAAGAAACAAAGGAGAAGGAATCATTGACAACATAGTGGAGCATGAGCAAAGCTTCCAAGACCATTTACAGGAAGGAGAAGAAGGAAATCAAAATGTGTAGTGATGAGTGAAGATTTTGATTTAGCAAATAGAGAAAATACAGGAGTGATAACTAGGCATTGTGCCTCTTTTTTGGTCATAGAAGAGGCCAGATGCAACAGCTTATTCTTCTTAGAAGGGATATCTTGACATGCCCTCACTCCACCAGATACATAAAAATTTCACTGAGGTGGAAGGCCCTGTATTTTTGTTAGATTTATTTCCCATCCTCTGACATGCAGATGCATTACCAATAAGTCTAGAGTGGCTGCTACTTCTTGCTCACTAGGTCCAATGCAACATGATATAACCCAAATAATGGACCAATGTGATCTCATGTGGGAGGAAGAAACAATCAAAGTCCCCAGACAAGATTATGACTTAGGGCTGGAGAATTTATACAACCCTGAGACAGGGCATAGAAGATATATTGCCATCATTATCAACCCATATTCATTTTAATGGCAGACACCCTGCAGGGCTGAGAATTTAGTTATGTTGTAACTCTGACACTCACACAATGAGACTCTAGGTCCAATTTTCAGAGATCTCAAGCTTGTGGCCACAGGAAATAAGATTTTCTTTTGGGGCACACATAGAAACTTTTACATTCTTTATACAGTGCTTAAGTTGCAAATTTGAAGCCTTAAGCTTAGCCCTTTCTTTTTTTTCAGTTTTTTTATTGAGATATATTCATATACCATACAATCATCCAAAGTGACAAGTTGTTCATAGTACCATCATATAGTTGTGCCTTCATTACCACAATCAATGTACCAACTTTCTCATTACTCCAAAAAAATAAAGATAAGAATAAAAATTAAAGTAAAAAAAAAAACACCCAAAACATCCCATCCCCCATTCCCCCCATTATTCATTTAATTTTTGTCCTCATTTTTCTATTCATCTGTCCATATAGTGGATAAAGGGGATGTGAGCCACAAGATTTTCACAATCACACAGTCACACCATGTAAGCTATATAATTATGCAGTCACCTTCAAGAATCAAGGCTACTGGGTTGCAGTTCAACGGTTTCAGGTATTTCTCTCTAGCTAATCCAATAAACTAAAAAACTCCAAAGGGATATCTATATAACATGTAAGAATAAACTCCAGAATGACCTCTCAACTCCACTTGAAATCTCTCAGCCACTGAAACTTTATTTTGTTTCATTTCTCTTCCCCCTTTTGGTCAAGAAGACTTTCTCAATCCCACAGTGCTTGGATCAGGCTCATCCCCAAGAGTCATGTCCCACTTTGCCAGAGAGATTTACACCCCTGGGAGTCATGTCCCACATAGTGAGGGGGGCAGTGAGTGTACCTGGACAGTTGGCTTAGAGAGAGAGGCCATATCTGAGCAACAAAAGAGGTTCTCTGGTGGACTCTTAGGCACAATTATAAATAAGTTTAGCCTCTCTTTTGCAGTAAAAAGCTTCATAAGGGCAAGCCCCAAGATCAAGGTCTTGGCCTTCTAAATTGGTAGTCCCCAGGGCTTGTGAGAATATCAGTAATTCCCCATGTGGGGAAGTTTTAATATTTCTACATTTTTCCCCAGTTCCTCAAGGGGGCTTTACAAATATGTTTTTATTCTCTGCTCACATTACTCTAGGATGTATCAGAGCTTCACACTAACCTGTACAAGCCAATCAGATCTCACTCCCTATTCAAGTTCCATGTAATTATGGTGTTTGAACAAACTGACCACACAAGTTAAATTGTATAGTATGCTACAGAAAATATAGATTTTGCATTGAGTAAACATCTCTTCCTTTGGTCTCACACAGAAGTTAAAGTTTTAAAACACTGTCAATGTCATCCTTTACCTTTTAGTCTGGTTTACCTTAGTCCTAACCAAGTCCATTTCATTCATATCTCTAACTGAAGTCTGATCTCTTTTTCAGACTCTTTAACCTTTGCTGTATGGGGTAATGCTGACATTCATTGCGGCTGAACTCTGGCTCTGGGTCTCAGGTGTCACACATACCCAAATTTCCAGGGATTGACCAGGTTATACACAAAGAGCTCAGCATCTCAGAATTCAGAAATAACCATTACAACTCAGGAATAGATGCAACTGCTGTAAGAGCTTACAATCTAGGAATCTTTACCATAAGTCTTCCCCTGGTAACCTATGCTCTCAGATTGAATTCTCAGAGTTTTCATGTTATAGTTAGTCCATATTAGTGAGGCCTTATACTGTTTGTTTTTTCACTTCTGGTTTATTTCACTCAACACATTGTCCTCAAAGTCCATTCCCCTATTTGCATACCTCACAACTTCATTCCTTCGTGTAGCCACTCAATTTTACATTGTATGTATACACCACAGTTCATCATTCTGTTCTTTAGTCAATGTACCCATAAGCCACGTCCATCCACTGCAAATCATGAATACTGCCACCATAAACACCAGTGTGAAAATGTCTATTTGTGTCCCTGCTCTCAGTTCTTCCTAGTATATACCCAATAACAGGGTTGCAGGACCATATGGCAACCCCATAGTTAGCTTCCTATGGAACCACCACACTGCCCTCCAGATGGGCTACACCATTCTACTTCCCCACCAAAAGTGAATAGGTACATCCCTCTCTCCACATTTTCTCCAGAACTTGTATCCCTCTGTTTATTTTCTAATGGTTTTGTATAATCCCATAGTTATGCATTTACCACCACAATCTATATGAGGACATTTCCACTTCTTCCACAAAGAAGGAGGAAGAGGAGAAAAAAGAAAAAAAAGAAAAAAAAAACTGATGAATAAAAAAATAAAAGAAAAATAAAAGAAAATGAAAATAAAATACAATAAACAGTTCAGACAATAACACCACTGCCAAGAATCCCACACCCCTCTCTTACATACCCCTCTTATAGACATTTAGCTTTGGTATGTTGCCTTTGTTAAAATTAATGGAAGCATATTACAATGATACTGTTAACTATAGATTTTAGTTTGCATTGATTGTATTTTTCCCCAGTGCTATCCCATTTTCAAAACTTTGCAAAGTTGACATTCATTTGGTTCTTCCTCATGTAAAAATATTCTTATATTTTTAAATTTAAGCATGATCCTTGACCATGCTAGGTTTCACTAAGTTATGCAATTCCAATCTTTATCTTCTATCTTTCCTTCTCATATCATACATGCCTCTAACCTTCCTCTTTCAGCCATACTCACAGTCATGTTTGTTCAGTGTGCATACAATATTGTGCTATCATCACAAAGTATTGTGCTATCCATTTCTGGATCTATACAATCAATCCGGTTGAACATTCTATACTCCTTCAGCATCAAATGCCTGACCTCTACTCTCTTTCTATCTCTTGATAAGCTGTTTATCCTTTTAGTTACCCTTACTGCTAATCTTTATTTCTACACTCTTCTCCAAACCTCACTCTCCTGTCTTCCTATTTGTCTGTAGCACTCCTGTTAGTATTTCTTGTAGAGGAGGTCTCCTTTTCGTGAACTCTCTCAGTGTCTGTTTGTTAATATTTTGAACTCTCCCTCATTTTTGAAGGGCAGTTTTGCTGAATATAGGGTTTTTGTTTGGCAGTTTTTCTCTTTCAGAATCTTGAATATATTATACCACTGTCTTCTCACTGCCATGGTTTCTGCTGAGACTTCCACAGTTAGTCTTATTGAGCTTCCCTTGTATGTGATGGGTCACTTTTCTCTTGCTGCTTTCAGAATTCTTTGTCTTTGACATCTGACAGTTTGATTAGTAAGTGTGTTGGAGTAGGTCTATTTCGATCAGTTCTGTTCTTGTTTCTCTCACTGGCCAGTTGTCAGATTGGCTCTGCCCCCCAGTCTTCCCCCTAAATTCAGGCATCCACAGTGGCCTACCACAGGGATGGGAGGTAGGCACTGGGAACCCCATCGAGTTCCCCGTGTGTGATAAAACAAATCTTCTGGCTTCCAGTGGTGCCCTGTTTTTTGCTGGCCACCAAGTCCTGGGTTTGTTTTTGAATCCTGCTTTAACAGTTGTGTGATCTGTAATTCTCTGCCAAACCAGGGCCAGGTTTCCATGCAGGGCTTGTAGATCAGCTCCTGTGGTCCTAAGAAAGGATCTGGAGCATCCTTTTATAAGTGTTTTAATTCCCTTGCACCTTCCAAACTGTCCAGCAGATGGCACTGTTCGGTCACTTAATTGATCTTAGAAGTTGCTTTGCCTCTGAGCACAGGCTGTGTCTACGCAGGTGAGCTGAAACTTCAGGATTTCTGTGCTCTCACTTTGCCAGCAAAAATCTGGCTTGATGTGGGGCTCCACCTATGGCAGAGGACTCCCTTCAGCTGACCCAGTACTCCAGCCATCCCTCAGGCATGGAAACAGCCACCTGCTTCTGTTTCCCCCAAGGCTGGAGGAAGGGTTTTTGGACCCAGGGCTGGAAACCCAGTCTTTGTCCACATTTTCTCAGTCTCCAGTGTTTCAAACAATTCAGAATTGTCCTTTTTTTGTTGAATGTCTGGAGAGAAGTTTTCAGTCACTGTTTACATCACCATGTTGGTGTTATCCTTTTCTTTTATAACTGTATCCACAATATCTAGGAACAACCAGCTAACATCAGTATACCCTTTTAACTCCACAAAACTCTGTTATGGTGTCAAAAGCATTCTCACCCAATGCCTTAACTCGTACGAGCTTATGAGTAGCAGGATTCAGTGGTGATGTCTTGCATATCTCTATTGCCAACTCATGCCATGGACTGTCAATGCCATCTTGATTGTTGGAAATGAAATCATTAGTGCCTTTGAATCTAATCAGAGTAGAAAACCAATTGCAAAACCCATTTTCAAGATTCTGTTTGTCAAGAACCATTCCTGGTACCAAAGCTGTACTAGGGTTCTCTAGAGAAATAGAACTAATGGGAGATATCTGTAAATATTATAAGATTTTATAAAAATGTTTCATGCAACTGTGGGGATGCCCGAGTCCAAATTCCATACAGCAGGCTGACAGCTGGCAATTCCAATGAAGGTTTATGCTGAATTACCTAGGAGAAGCTTGTTGACTGAAGGATAGATGATAGTTCTCTATTCTGACTGCTGAAGTCATTGTTTCTCCTTTTAAAGCCTTCAACTGATTGGATTAAACATCTCTCATTGCTGAAGACACTCTTCTTAGTTGATTGTGCATGTAATCAGCCATAGATGCAATCAACTTACTGATGATTTAAGTCTACAGAACGTCCTCACGGTAACAGGTCAGTGCTTGCTTGACCAGACAACTGGGCACCATTACCTGCCCAAGTTGACACATGAACCTAACCATCACACCTAGTAAGGGAGGTTGGAGCAGAGTTATTTTTTACGAGTACTAGAAGACTGAGAAAGAGTTAGATTTAGAACAACAGAATGTGAAATGCCTCAAGGAGCCACCAAGACTAAGAAAGGTAATTTCAATGTGGGATGGTAGACCCAGATGAGGTTCTCATTAAGTTATCACTGAACTCGATAAAAGCCAGTTTCCACAGTACTTACCAGCTGAAACAACATGGAATCTACCATAATTACCATCATATCTAAACCTATGGAGCAATTTTGTTCAACATAATTGAGAAGAACAATTATCAATACAGATTAGCAGATACATATGAGTTGTCTCTGGTATTTTGGCTACTTGGAATAAATCCAGAGGTAAAATGCTTCCAGAAAACTTGACAGGTGTAAAAGTCAGGAAGCTTCTGAAATCCATGAGCAATTCAGTTATATTGACAATTATACTTTGGATATCTTCACCCTATCACTTTCCCAGGTCTGTGAGATAAAAGCAGATTTAATATTTCAAGTCTATCACTGCCTTTCTAAAGATGATTAATCTTACAATGGTTAATTTCTCCTATATTCATGCATATCATAAATCCTAATTCAATTGATTAGCTTATTTCCATGATTAGTCAATTTATTACTAAATTCTGTGACCAACTTTTACTTAACATTCTAACAGCAATTAAAAAAAAAGGTTTTTATTTTATTAGCATTTAAAGCAAGCCACTATGGCTAAATTTACCAGAAAATAGTATTTGTTTAGTGACAATAGTGTTTGCATAAGATAATGACAGTCCTCAATTTATGTCACTTGAATACAGTATAAAACTCTCTGATTTAATGTTTTTAGCTTGCCTGCAAATGTTCTAAGTTTCCAATAGACACACTTGCTAGGAACGTATTCCTCCTGTTGAAATTGTATCCTTTTTGGTTAGAAAATTGTATAGTTCTTAAGTGATTTTTTTCATGCAGCTTGAATGCTGCTTGAATGTTTTTTTTTTTTTTTTTTTTTTTTGCTTTATATTGGTAAACTCAAAGTTTCAGCATTGTCAAATCTTGTCGTTGTTCACAAAGACCCATGATTTCTTATTATACTGCTATATTATAGTTTATGCTGATACTCTATTGTAAAGATAAGTGTAGAAACTATAAATTACCGAAATTATTATCATCAATAGAAAATGTCTTTTTTTTGCTATTGATAATTGTACCATTCCAGCACAAAGACTCTTTCCCAAACCAAAGAAAATCAAGGTGTCTTACGACAATATATGATAAAACCTAACAAAGAAAGAGAGCTAAACAAATTGCTGTTTACTATTTCCACTAGTTTTACTATTTCCAAGACCTGTGTGAAGTAATTGTTCAAAATATAGGTTAAAATAGTCTCCTGTTGAGTATGAGACATTTGAAGTCTGTTTGCAAATCTTTTCAGATTCTCTTTCCTGTTTTTAGTTAGAATCTATTCTTGACAAAAGATTTGTTTTTCTTGCTATAGAAGACAGTTGTTTTATGTTTGCACATGGATATTATAAACTTTTCCTTTCTCTCTGTTGACAGCAAGATCATGCTGGATATTACTGCATTTTAATGGATTTTTTCCAAGCTTCATAGATTTATTTTATTGATAGAGATACAAAGGTATTAAAATAATAAAACATATATTAAATCAAGTAGTTAAATTAGCTGCCTTCAAACAGTACCAAATATTAGGTTTGAAATTAAACATTTAACTTCACAGAGAAGAGAGTTTAAAACAACCAGATAGTTACAGTTATATGGATAAATTAGATTGCTGGATTTTAAGCTTTTCATCTAAATGTTTCCCTTGGTATAATCTTCAGTATAAGTGACAGTGACTGGTGTCCTATAGTAAATTGCACAGAGAATTGTGTTTGACCTTATATTTTGTTTGTAGGAAATATTATATCTCAAATTATAGTAAACAAGATTAGAGGAATTCTACAGGACTACTTTGTTTCCATTTTCTTTTTGGCAGGAAAAAGCAATGGGTATCATTTTGAGAAATTTGCAAGTTCTAAATTGGTGAACTTTTTGAACTCTAAAAGGAAATGGATGGACCAAAAAGATGCATTAATCATTTTAATCTATTTTTGTATGTGTTAATTAATAATTTGACTTATGGTGTGTGTGTGTGTTTTTTTTTTCATTTACAGCAACAGTTGCAAAAACAATACAAACCCCATACACAGAACTCCAGCGTACCCTGACCCCCCTCCCCCAATACCACGATCCACCAAATTTAACACGCTGTCACACCACCATTTCTTTCTTTCCCTCCCTCCCTATCTGTCATCCATCATCTATTGTTCTGTCTTCTAAACATATGAGAGCAAGCTGCACACATCCTTGAACAAACGCTGTAATTCACATATACGTTTCCCATGAATGAGAACATTCTTTTATGCAATCCCATTAAGCACAGCTAAGAAGTTCAAGAAATTCAACATTTATACAAAGCTTACATTCTGTATTTCCTTTTTTTTTCCTTATGTCCTATCTGTGTCCCTTTGAGCCTCCTCTCCTCCATCCTCAGATCCCATCAGGGATCATCCTTAGCATTTAATTGTCATCTATTTAGACTGTCCTTTTTTTTTTTTTTCAGTTGTGGAAACATATATACAGCCTAAATCTTCCCATTCCAACCCCTCCCTAGCATTCCAGTAGTCGGATTAATCACACTTAGAATGTTGCAATGCTATCCCCATCCTACCATCCATTATTAGAAAATTCCCTTCACCCCAAACAGAAACCCTACACTCATTTGTTAATTCCCCATTGCCCCTTCCCCTACTTCTCAGTAACCTGTACTCTACTTTTCATCTCTACAGTCATATTCTCTGATACTTTCTTTGTGCTTACTGTGGGGCTTAAATTTAACCTCTTAAATCTATAACAATCTTGTTTTTCTTTGATACCAACTTAACTTCAATAGGAAACATAACCTATGTTCCTATACTCCTTCATTCCCCCACCTTTATGTAGTTCTTGTCAAAAATTATCTATTTTACAATGAGTCCAAAACCATTGATTTATCATTGCAGTTTATGCATTTTAGATCCTGTAGGAAGTAAATAGTGGAGTTACAGATCAAAAATACAGTAGTATTGGTATTTATATTTACCATGTGATCTTTACTGCAAATCTTTATTTCTTCATGTAGTTTCAGTCAGTTGTTTAGTATCCCTTCCTTTCAGCCTGCTCAACTCCCTTTAGCATTTCTTATAGGACTGATCTACTGGTGAGGGACTTTGATTATCTGGGAATGTTTTCATCTCCCCTCATTTTTACCCTCCAGGTGTTTGTGAATTCTCCAAGTCTCTGATGGTTATTGACTTATATTTGTATTCCATTGTGGTCAGAGACTTTAAAATGTATTGAAGCTTGTTTTATGTCCCAACATACGGTCCATTCTGGAGAGAGATCTGTGGTCACTAGAGAAGAATATGTTTTCCAGTGACCTGGAATGTAATGTTCTATATATGTCTGTTGAATTTCTCTATTTCTCTCTCTCCTTTCTTTGTTTCTCTGTCGGTAGGGCTCCCTTTAGTATCTGAAGCAGGGCAGGTCTTTTATTAGCAAAATCTCTCAGCATTTATTAGTCTGTGAAAAATTTAAGCTCTCCCTCAAATTTGAAGGAGAGCTTTGCTGGATAAAGTATTCTTGATTGGAAATTTTTCTCTCTCAGAATGTTAAATATGTCATGCCACTGCCTTCTTGCCTCCATGGTGGCCGCTGAGCAGTCACTACTTAGTCTTATGTTGTTTCCTTCGTATGTGGTGAATTGCTTTTCTCTTGCTGCTTTCAGAACTTGCTCCTTCTCTTCAGTATTTGAGAGTCTGATCAGAATATGTCTCGGAGTGGGTTTATTTGGATTTATTCTATTTGGAGTTCGCTGAGCATTTATGATTTGTGTATTTATGTTTTTTAGAAGATTTGGGAAGTTTTCCCCAACAATTTCTTTGAATGCTCTTCCTAGACCTTTACCCTTTTCTTCCCCTTCTGGAACACCAATAAGTCTTATATTCGGACGTTTTATATTATCTATCATATCCCTGAGGTCCGTTTCAATTTTTTCAATTTTTTTCCCCATTCTTTCTTTTGTTCTTTCATTTTCTGTTCTGTGGTCCTCTAGGATGCTGATTCATTGTTCAGCTTCCTCTATTCTTGTATTATGTGTATCCAGAGTCTTCTTAATTTGGCCAATGGTTTCTGTTATTTCCATAAGATCATCTATTTTTTTATTTACTCTTGCAATTTCTTCTTTATACTCTTCTAGGGTCTTCTTTATGTCCCTTATATCCTGTGCCACTGTAGTTCTTTGATTAATTGCGCCAAGTACTGTGTTTCTTCTGATCTTTTGATTTGGGTGTTTGGGATTGGGTTCTCCATGTCGTCTGGATTTATCATATGCTTTAAGATTTTCTGTTGTTTTTAGCCTCTTGGCATTTGCTTTACTTGATAGGGTTCTTTCAAGTTATAAAAAGTACCAATCTAATTTTTCAGATCTACAACTTGGTGGCATACACTTTCTCTAACCAGCAGATGGCGTCTGTGAGTCACCTATTGCCCTCAAGTCAGTTCTCCTCAACTTTGTCTTTGTGGTGTGTGAGGAAACGATTCTTGTGGGGTTCAGTTGGTGCACTCAGTTTGGGTGTGTTACTGGTGCTGTCTGCCCTGAATGTGGGATGTGTGTCTGGTTGGTTAGGGAGGCAGAGCAGCTTTAATAATCAAACTTCCCAGGTGTTCTTGGAGATTCAAGGCTGTTGCAAGAGTCTAAGCCTTCATTTCAGTCTTGCCACAGATTGTCTCTGCTGCTCACCCACAAGTCCCCGGCATTGGTATAAGGTCCCTGGGATTTCCGGGTGGGCCCCCCTTCTCAGCCATACTCTTCCAGGACCTCTACTGAAGGAAGGCTGTGCTATGTCACAAGTGCGCACCATCCCTCAAGGGAAGCCCCGTGCAGAGGTGCTCCCAGCCTGATGCAAAGATGACTGAATGGGGCATGTCAATCCCCCCCCTTTTTGCACAGCTCCACCTTCCCGGCTCTGGGACAGCTAGCTGTGGGTGCACCCAAGACCACCATCCATGGCCAATATTGTGGTGTGTACGTGGTGCCATGGGATACACTCCCCGTCACACTGGGTTTCCTGGCATGGCTCTGGGCTGTGGGTCTGGCCCCGGGCAAGAATGTCCCCAGCCCATTGGGGAGCCAGCTGCAAGGGGCATGGTTTCTCCTTTTGGCTCTACCCTCTGCCCCCTGGCCCTGAGGGAATCAGCAGCGGTCTATCCTCCATGCCAGACACCAAGAGGTTGGCACAGCCCACTCCTGCCATGCTTCACTGCGCAGTTCTCACCGTCTTAACTGCAGCTGCTCCTGGGGTTTTTTTTTTTTTTTTTTACAAGAACTAGCCGGTCACCAAATGCCAACCCCCAGTTTCGCCACACCGGAGCATGGCTACGGGACTTTCAGCCAGCTTACTCACTCATTTCGGAATGCAGACTCCTGGTTTCACCAAGTGTATGGTCCCTGTGGATTTAGCAGACCTTGTCCAGCTGGTGCATCACTGGAACTGGTGTTCTGGGTCACTTTC
Organism: Choloepus didactylus; assembly: GCF_015220235.1. Classification (NCBI taxonomy): domain Eukaryota; kingdom Metazoa; phylum Chordata; class Mammalia; order Pilosa; family Megalonychidae; genus Choloepus; species Choloepus didactylus. The sequence continues at coordinate 49,086,816 of NC_051314.1, forward strand.
TGGTTTTTATCTAGTTTTTTTCCCGGAGATGTTTTTATGCCCTGTCTCAGCTACCCGCCATCTTAGGTCCCTGACTGCTGGTGTTCTACTTTTTGAGGAATTTATATCAGAAAATATCACAGATTTGGGATTTAATTTGTACTATAAATCATCATAACTTTCTATCTTAATGAACATTCAGTGCTGATAATCTCTCTGCTTATTGTCTAATAGCATGGTGATAAAGCCAATATATTACTTTTTACTCAGAAGACATTGTCACTAGGTGATAAGGAAGATAATATCATATAAGTGGAATCAGAATATGTGTTGAAATTTTATAAAATAAGTAAAATTAAAAAAAAACAAAAAAAATGATGGTGGCAGAGAGAATATAGCATCTTTTAAGAGTAATTTATGAGGCAGTTAAATTATAGAGTCATTAGCTAATATTTTGGAAGCACCTACTGTTTGTGGGACACTGAGCTAGGTGAAGCACTACTTAAGTGCTGTTTTTTTGTTTGTTTGCTTTGTTTTTACAATCTTCCAGAGGGCTTCCATCACTTACTGTGCTGATTTGAATCTATTATGTACCCCACAAAAGCCATATTCTTTTAATTCAATCTTGTGGGATCTTTTGATTAGGTTGTTTCCATGGAGATGTGCCCCACCAAATTGTGGATGGGACCTTTTGATTGGATTAATTCCATGGAGATGTGACCCCACCCATATAAGGTGGGTCTTAATGAGAGGATAAAAGGCAGAAACGTTTTTGAAGACATCTGAGAGGCACTTAGAAAACTCCCAGAGACATTCTGGAAACAGTCATTGAAACCAAAACCAGGAGAGAAGCTAAGAGATGAAATCCAGAGTTTGCCCTGGAGAAGCTGAGAGAGGACTCCCAGATGCTTAGAGGGAAATACCCTGGGAGAAACAAGCAAGGATGCACAGGAGCTGAGAGGAGAGAAGCTAAGACAGAAGCCCAAAGATGTTTAGGGAGAAAGCAAAGGAAACCAAAAACTAACCCCAGGAGAGGTCCAGCAGACTCCAGCCATGTGCCTTCCCATGTGACAGAGGAACCTCAGATGCCATCAGCCTTTCTTTAAAGAAGATATCATCCTATTGATGCCTTAATTGGGACATTTTCATGGCCTTAGAACTGTAAATATGTAAACTAATAGACTCCCATTGTAAAAGCCAATCCATTTCTGGTATTTTGCATTTTGGCAGCTTTGCAACCAGAACCTTCACGCTTTTGGATCCTACATCATGAGATGATTGCTTTTATTAATTTACTGAGATCTAGCTATTGCCTCCTCACCCTATAAGGCAGAAAATACTGGCACCACTTTAAGCTTTGGAAATATGGTTCTAAAGATTGTAGTAACTCACCCAAATCATATAGCTAGTAAATGACTAAGTCACCAAACTTTTCTTGCATCTATTCATTTCTTCTAATTCCTCTGTTTTAGTACTGTGTTCAAGGCTTTGGTTATTCCTCACTGATTCTCAGAAGTATAGTTATTATCTATTCAAGTAGTGGGATGGTTTTGTACCCTCAGTGATGTATTTTCTGTATCTAAGATAAAAGGGTGGGGGGAGGAAAATAGTTTCATATCTTAATATTAGAAGAATAGTGGTCCACTAAAATGCTGACATCCTTTTTTTTTTCTTTCTGATACATAAGAGTCTGTCACGTGAAAAGGAGAAATAAATAGTGAGTGATTACATCGTGTTAGAGTAGTTCTCAACCCTGGCTGTGCAGCAGCATTGCTTATAAAGTTTTTGAAATACACACATTTAGACAGAAGTTCTGATTTATTATGTTATCATGGAGCCTGGATATCTGCCTTAAAAAAAAAAAGTACAAGTTATATGGTTGATTCTGATTTGTGCTTATAGTTGTAAACTATTATTGTCTGGTAGAGTGGAGAAAACTCATGGGCTTTCAAGTACATGAATGTAGATTTGACTCCCCGGTCTACTATTTACAAGCTATTTGAGTTTAAATAAGTCACTTACCATTTTTATGTCTGTGAATGCTCATTTGTAAAATATGGATGAGATAATACCTACAAATCTTTATTATAGTAATTAAATGAATAAATGCAAGTAAAAAACCTAGTGTGACCCATATAACTATTACTCAATAAATGATAAATATTATGATGATAATCAAGATGATGTTGATGATTCTTACTTTTCTGGTGGGAAAAATTTAGAAGACAATAGACCTTTGTCATGAAGGGGTGATTAAAATATTATACAATCTATAGATATTATTTCTTTTATTTAGTCAGCTTAGTCATTATGACTTTGTCTTAAGAAATTGACATTCTCAGTAGCATTGTGTCTGTTAGTTAGACATCCAGGGACATGGTTTGGAAAGCATGATTTTAAGTTTCACCAGAAAATTTTATTTTATGAATGAAATTAACATGCTCAAAACGCTATTTCAGGCATCAAATAAAAGATGAAGAGGATGATTCCTTTAGGCTCAATATGGGACCACCTGTAGATACAGAGCTAAGTCTTGGTTTTGTTACAAGAGGATGCTGATGATCTAAAAATGTTTGGGCCAATTTGCATTCTGTTTCCAGTTCCTGGCTTTAGTAATTCAGATCATAACCTGTTTTCCTTATGCACTCTGATTTACATCTCATTCATGACTAAATCAACATCCAACCCTGAGTCATCTTGCCCTATAGGTGTTTCAGGTAGGGCACTAAGTCCCATCTGTCCATTATAACCACCTCATAGCAAAGCACTCTGTCCAACATGGTGTTCACACAAAGGTGCTCATCTGTCTTTGCACACTTCTAGCCATGACAGCAGAAATCCTAATGGTTATTGAATTTACTGCTGAGGGCCCTGTGCTCTTCGAACTTAGGGAAGGCTCCTTCTGTTTATGACAGAATTTTTCTGATTACAAGGAGAGTGCAGAATCTTAGACATACTTCCTGAATCACCCAAAATTACCAGTTATATCTGTACATAAACTTAATATAGTGCTCCCAAAATATACAGCTGGTTCTAAATCATAAAATCAATTTGCATAACTTGTTTTATCCTTTACTGATAGTCAGAATATATCACAGTTTTTATTGGCTCAACTGATCCAAATGGGCATAAAATCCCACTACAGTTTGCCTAGATAATCTCCATATCAAACATTTCAATTTTCCGACTGTACTCATAACAAGAGGCATTTAGCCTTTTGAACACTATTGGTGGGAGAATTCACTACACTTCCAAGTCACTCCACATCAACTCCAAATTGCCTTTTTGAGTATGAATAAAATTCTCTATTCTTTTATTATTTTCCTAGAATAAATTTCCATAGTTGCTCTGCTTTTCCTTGTATGACATGTTTTCAAGTTCTCTGATTGTTTTAGTTTCCTAGGCTTCTTAAAGCAGATATCATTGAAATGGGTTGGCTTTTAACAATGGAAATTTATTAGCTTACAAGCTTTCAGTTTTGAGGCCATGAAAATGTCCAAAGGCATCATCATGATGAGGCTTTATTCCTAAAGACTGGCCGCCAGGGATCCTGGCCTCCTCTGTCACATGGCAGGGCATATGGCAGTGTCTGCTGGTCTCTCCCTTCTCTTCTGGGCATCATTGATTTCAGCTTCTTGCTTCCATGATTTTCTCTCTTTGTATTCATCCTGTTTATGAAGGACTCCAGTAAGGGGATTAGGTCCCATCCTGAATGTTGCAGCCCAAGACGGTCATGCCAGTCCAAAGGACAAAGAAGACAATGAGCATTTTCTGATACATGAACTTTTATTCAGGGCTTACTTACAGGGTAAGAAGTTGTGGAGAGATCATGACGGCTCTGTCAGGCTGGGCAGGCATCATGTTCACAGGGAAGACAACCAAGTGATGCAAAAAGGGGAGAAAGCTTTTTATAAGGGTTTAAGACAAAGGCTTTCCTAAGGGTGGGGGGAGCATAGATGCAGGAACAGGTCATTCTGACCTGGGGGGTGGTGCAGGAAGGACTAGAATAACACTTTAACAATTACATTTTGCTCTTTTTGTGAGACTAAGAGCCCCCCACTTCCTGCCTGCTTGCATAAAGTTACATTTTAAAGTCAATTTACCCCTTTTCTCTTTACTGGCTTAGAAAGACAATAGGTTAAACATTTAGCAGCCTAGATCATGCAGACTGCTGTGCACCAAAGATCTGCAGGCCTGTTTTACTCAGGCCATGGGTTGCCACAATCCTCCCCTGCACAACACTTTGCATTGACCATAGGACAGACTTGACATCTATAATTCACAACAACAATACAATAAACAACATAGTAATAATACATTGGCACAGAGAGATAATAAACCTATTAGCAAGTGGTGCTATGCCCAGGTTAAGGAATTTTACCATTTAGCACAAGTACTGCCTGTGCTAAAATAGCTAAAGAGTAACACTACCAGGCATTCTGCTTTACTCTGTATCTAGTTTTCACCATTTTTTCAACCTTGATCACAGAAATAAATTTCCCTTTACACCAACTTTCTGCAACTTTCTATATTCATTCAGGTTTTGTTCCATATCCCTATTTTTTATTCTGATACAACCAGTCATTTAGGAAAAAATGACTTCCTTTTCCTTCAATAATAATAATAAAAAAAGACATCCCTCATACCCTCTACATTCAAGTCATCAAAATAATTCTGGAAATTGTTCTTAAGCATTTCACAATATATTATTACCAGTAACATTACACCTGTTAGAAGGCTGAATACTGAAAACATTTTAGTCAATGCATTGTTGAAACAGTAACACATTTTTTTAACAAGAATTAACAACACATGGGAAGCATTAAACTGGACAGCTGAGTGGTTTAACTCTCTCTATATATATATATATGTAAACTGAGTCTTCATAGTAGATAGAACCCTTCTATCTACTATGTTTCCTCCCCCTGCAGGGAGCCCTTCAGTGTCAGAACTACAGTTAGTTTCCTATGTAATTCTAATACCCATGGGCTTAGGATTCTCAACCAGCATGGCTGCATGGGCCAGAACCAGAGCCAATTGACCTTAATTTCCCCAATTTCTAGTGTTTGTGGCACAGGCAAGAGAGAGTTATTATCATTGCCCCATTGTGGCTTGAAGGCAGCCAGCCCCTTTATTCAGAGTTAATGCTGATACAGTCCTCGAGTCCATTGTTTCTATCATCCTTTAAGTGTTTAGCTGTATCTATGGCAGTGAAGGAATATTTTGTCCCTTTGGACAGAGGAAAGGGGCCAATATAGTTTACTTGCCACCAGGTGACAGGAATCTGGTGTCCTCGGTGCCCAGTCTTCCGGCACAGCCATTCAGCCACTTCATGCATTCTTGGTGTTAGGCTGTGGAATTTCGCTAGGGCACTTGCTTGTATGTTACCTGGTAATGAATTGGTGTTATGGGCAGAGACATGAAAAACAGTTACCTTACATTTGTGGCAGGCAGTCCAGATGTCTTCCCACCAGATGGTGTCAGTACTGGGCTGGACAGTCACGGCTGTCCAGGTAGCAGATTGCCCATGTGCCAATCCATACAGAGTCAGGTGTATGTCCTTGTCCATCAATGGTGGGCATGGGAGGGGCCACCCCAGGAGGATCAACAGGTAGCAGGGCATGCTGCTCTTTCACATAAGAGGCCAGTTCTAAAATTTCATGCATCTGTGTTTTTAAAGAGCCGTTGTCAAAAATGCCACGTCACAGGAGGTAGACTTTCCATTTTGTCACTGTGCTCACCTGAGCACTCCCCAAATGGGGCTTATTTATAGTATCTTGTTTCTGCATAACTGTATGGGTATGGTTTTCTGTAAGGTCACTGGGCATCTGAGATAGACCTTCAACACTCACAGCAGAGGATTACAAACTGTGCACAATTGCTCTTTTAAAGAGCTAGATCTGAGTCCTGTGCCTTTCGGTAGTTGGGACCAAAATCTAACAGGTACACATTTAGCTTGCTGCCTTTGCCACAAACCCCACCCAAAGCCAATATTGCCACTGGTCACATCCAAATCACAGGATATATCGGGGTTCACCCCCCTTAAAACCTGTGCTTGCAAAATAGTTCACTTAGTCTTTTTAAACACAGCCTGCTGTAGAAAATCCCATTCTCACACTTTTCCTTTTCTCTTTAGGGTATACAAAGGTTTTTAAATTCATACTAAATAGAGTATAAACACTTCCCAATAACTTAACAAACCAAGAAAAACCATCAACTGTTCAGAAGTAGGCAATGTGGGATAACTTTGCATTTTAACAACAACAGCTGAAGGAATAGCCTTAGTTTTACCCAATGAGACAAAACCCAAGAACTTGATACAGTAGTCAGGCTCTTCTGGAGGTTTCCACATTTGAAGGTATCCTTGTGGAAGCACAGCAAATGTCCATTGTTGTTTTCCCCACATGAAGCCTAACACAGGTTGATTGGAAAAAAATCTAAAAATATTCGAAATAACATATTAGCAAGGTTTAACACAAAATGAAACAGGAGCAACCAGTTTCCTAATGGCTTTCTAGGTTTTTCTCAATACTGGTTACTAATATCTCTTAATTCAGCTGGGGAAAAAACTCCCAGGATGAAATGAGCTCCTTCTGATTAGAAGCTGTTGCCACTGCCCCATCTTCCTCCCTTCTTGGGGGATCAGGGTGCTGAACTTCCTCTGCTTTAACCCTTTGTTGGAACAGAGGTTGAGTACACCTACTTTCCTTAGTATCAATTTCCCAGTCAGACAGGGGCTCATCATCTTTTGATGAGGAATCAACAGGGTCCCACACTTTACGGTGCCAGTCAGGGGAAGCCAAGATACACCTAACTTGCCCTTTGGGCAGCTTATGCCCTCTTACTCTAGTGTGCTGGTATGCCACTTTCTAAAGTTTTATCCAGAGCATCGTTCATTTCTGCTTGTGCTAGCCTCATATCTTTTTCTAGCTTTAATTTATCTCCCAGGTGGCTTACGGCCACCTTTGCTGCTAAAGCTTCCTCAGTAGCAGTGCATACAGCCTCTAACAATGACCAGCCCACCACAGCCACAATCTGGTGGCCCTTTTTTTCTTTCTGAATCCCCAGTGGTCTTGTGGCCTGATACAGGATGGCTATTTGTCCAGCCAGAGAGTTATAAACATTTCCATACTCCCTCAGCAGATTCCACTCATCTAGGAGGGCAGCCACTCCTCCCCACATGGACATCCATTCCACTGGGATGGTGTGCAGCCTTTCCCACATAGACATCACAGGCTTCCCTGGTATCCCACCCGGTGTCTTCTCCTTTCTCCTCCTCAAGTTCATGTCATCAGTGCCCGGGATCTCCTTAGTCTCCAGCTGGCAGCTATTTAATTCCCCTGGCTGGCTTGCCAATTGTCACAGCCCAAGAGGGTCAGGCCAGTCCAAAGGACAAAGAAGACAATGAGCATTTTCTGATACATGAACTTTTATTCAGGGCTTACTTACAGGGTGAGAAGTCATGGAGAGATCATGATGGCTCTCTCAGGCTGGGCAGGCATTGCGTTTGCAGGGAAGACAACTGAGCGATGCAAAAAGGACAGTAAGCCTTTTATAAAGGTGTAAGACAAAGGCCTTCTAAGGGTGGGGGGAGCACAGACACAGGAATAGGTCACTCTGACCTGGGGGATGGTTCAGGAAGGACTAGAATAACACTTGAACAATTACATTTTGCTCTTTTTTTGAGACTAAGAGCCTCTCACTTCCTGCCTGCTTGCATAAAGTTACATTGTAAGGTCAATTTCCCCCTTTTCTCTTTACTGGCTTAGAAAGATAATAGGTTAAACATTTAGCTGCCTAGGTCATGAAAACTGCTGTTCACCAAAGATCTGCAGGCCTGTTTTGCTCAGGCCATGGGTTGCCATACTGAATGATGTGGGTCACACCTTAACTAAAGTAACCTCATCAAAAGATCCTACTTACAATGGGTCCACACCTACAGGAATGTATTAACTTTGTGAATATGCTTTTCTGGGGTACATGCAGTTTTAAGCACTCACACTGATGGAGCTGATTACTCTTTTTCAATTTGATTTCCACAAAATAAACATGATATTCTAGGTGTGGCCTCTCTAGTACATACATGGTTGAAAGTAAAATATTTCTTATTCTAAATGTTAATTGTTTATCATTCCATTCTAGGCTTTCATGGGCTTTTTTGAGCATCACTATTGTATTGTTGGCTTTATTGACTGTAGAGTCAACCTAAATCCTTAGATATCTTCCATGCTAGCTGCTGCTTCTCAGCAATGATTCCTGCAGGAATCCCTGTGTATCTAAAATACCTGTGCCTTCTGATGATATCCAAACTCTTCTTTTTGGATAAAGTAAGTGATCTTGGTGATTAGTTCTGCTGCTTACTCATAAAAGACTAGATCTCCAGGAGCTAAGATGATGGCATAGAGAGGAGTGGAAGACTGTTAGTACCCCCTGGAACAATTCATAAATGACCAAAAAACTAGTAAATAACCTGGAATAACTGCAGGGAGACAAACTTGACTGTCCACTCATCACCCACCAACCTGAATTGGGAGGAATTCCTGAGATCGCAGCATAAAATCTGTAAGTAAAACTGTGGACCTGCACTGAGAGCTGAGAGCCAAGAGCCCCTCCCTCACAGAAGCCACACGGTGCTAGAGAGCAGCACTCTCTCAGCCCAGCTCCAACTGGGGTTTTAATGTTAACTGCTCAATACAGACAGTGAATCCTCAACAAGCAAAGGTTTTTGGTGACAACTGACCTTGGAAGAGTTGGGGACATATCTGTTTCAAGATGGTGAGCCCAGAGGATTGGGTGCTATCTCTGGCTGACAGGTGAACCTGGGAGCTTTTCTGCCCCTTTCTCTCTCTGTGGAGAAAACCTCAGCCATTTTCAGCCCACAGCACTTTGCAGTAAAGACAGCCTCAGCCATTTTAATATCAAAACACTTTGATCAGCAGAGTCAGAGAAACAAAGAACTTACTGATATGCAGAAGACCTCTCTGGAGGGGACATAGCTTCCCAAGAGGAAAGGGAGGGGCCCAGCTCTACTGCCCACCTTTCTGGAACCAGACCCCAAAGCCTAGGGGAGGAGAGCCACAGGCCACACCCTCTTACACAGGCAGTGACAGGCTGACAGGTGCACCTGCCAGGCAGAAAAGCACAGGTGTATCAATCCTCTAAGAAAAACCATCAGGGAAACCAGATACTGAATATTTCCTCCATCTGTGACCTGAGCCTGTTCTTGTCTGGGAGAACCTGATTGGGGTGGTCTAGGAGGTCAGATGCCTAGACAACAGAAAACTACAACCTACACTAAGAAAAACGAAGCTATGGCCCAGTCAAAGGAACAAACGTACACTTCAACTGAGATACAGGAATTTAAACAACTAATGATAAATCAATTCAAAAGTTTAGAGAATATTTCGCCAAAGAGATAGAGGCTGTAAAGAAAACACTGGGCATACATAAGGTAGAAATCGAAAGTTCAAAAAAACAACTAGTGGAATCTTTAGAAATGAAAGGTGCAACACAAGAGGCAAAAGACACAATGGAAACATACAACAGCAGATCTCAAGAGGCAGAAGAAAACACTCAAGAACTGGAGAACAAAATACCTGAAAGCCTACATGGAAAGGAGCAGATGGAGAAAAGAATGAAAAAAATAAGAGCAACGTCTTTGGGAACTTAAGGTTGAAACAAAGTACAAGAATGTACATATCATTGGTGTCCTAGAAGGAGAAGAGAAGGGAAAAGGGGCAGAGGCAATAATGGAGGAAACAATCAATGAAAATTTCCCATCTCTTATGAAAGACATAAAATTACAGATCCAAGAAGTGCAGTGTACTCCAAACAGAATAGATCTGAATAGGCCTACACCAAGACACTTAATAATCAGATTATCAGATGTCAGAGACAAAGAGAATCCTGAAAGCAGCAAGAGAAAAGCAATCCATCACATACAAAGAAAGCTTAATAAGACTATGTGTGGATCTTTCAGCAGAAACCATGGAGGCAAGAAGGAAGTGGTGTCATATATTTAAGATACCAAAAGAGAAAAACTACCAACCAATAATCCTATATCCAGCAAAGCTGTCCTTCAAATATGAGGGAGAACTCAAAATATTTTCCGACAGACAGACAATGAGAGACTTTCTGAACAAGACACCTGCCCTACAGGAAATACTAAAGGGAGCACTACAGAGTGATAGGAGAAGACAGGAGTGCGTGGTTTGGAACACAATTTTGGGAGATGGTAGCACGGCAATGTAAGTACACTGAACAAAGATAACTATGAATACAGTTGAGAGAGGAAGCTTGGGAGCATGTGAGGCACCAGAAGAAAGGAGGAAAGATAAAGACTAGGACTGTGTAACTTGGTGAAATCTAGAGTGTTCAACAATTGTGATAAAATGTACAAATATGTTGTTTTACGAGGGAGAGCAAGCAAATGTCAACCTTACAAGGTGTTAAAAATGAGGAGGCATTGGGGGAGGGATGCAATCAATGTAAACTAGAGACTATAACTAACAGAATCATTGTATTATGCTTCCTTTGAAGTAACAAAGATGATATACCAAGGTAAATGCAGATAAGAGGGTGGGATAGGGGAGGCATGTTAGACACTTGACATTGGTGGTGTTGTCTGACTCTTTCCTCTACTTTGATTTAAGGTTACTTTTCCTTTTGCTAGTTCCTAGCTGTCATTTTTTTTTCCTTTCTTTTGCCTCTCTACCTTCTTTGACTCTCCCTCCTGCCTTGTGGAAGAAATGTTGATGCCCTTATATAGATAGTGGTGGAGGTGGTGAACACATAAATATGTGACCATACAAAGAACCATCGATTGTTTACTTAGGATGGAATGTATGGTTTGTGAACAAAACCATATTACAAAAAAAAAGGGGGGGGGGTTGATGACAAAACCTTAAGGACAATATACTGAGTGAAATAAGCCAGACACATATGGAGAAATATTGCAGGGTCTCACTGATAAGAACTAATTATAATATGTAAACTCATAGACATGAAATGTAAGGTACCAAGATATAGGATGAGGCTTAAGAATGGGGAGTGGTTGCTTAGTATGAGCAGAATGTTCAACTAGGATGAACTTAAATGTCTGGAAATGAACAGAGGTATCGGTAACAAGATGTGAGAATAACTAACAGTGCCTAATGGCACATGAATGAGGTGGAAAGGGGAAGCTCAGAGTCATATATGTCACCAGAAGGAAAGTTGGAGATCAAAAGATGGGAATGTATAAAACTAAATCCTATGGTGGGCAATGTCCATGATTAACTGTACAAATATTAGAAAACTTTTCCATGAACCAGAACAAATATATGACAATACAAGTAGAAGTTAATAATAGAGGGGCATATAGGGAATAAATATATACCTATTGCAAACTATATACTACAGTTAATAGTATTTCAACATTCTTTCATAAACAGTAACAAACGTACTATACCAACACTACAAGTCAACAATTAAGGGGGGTTGGTTAGGGATATGGCAGGATTCGAGTTTCCTTTTCTTTTTTTTTTTTTCTTTTTACATCTTTCACTTTATTTCTTGTCTGGAGTAGTGAAAAGGTTCTAAAAATTGAACAAAAATTAAGTGTGGTGATGGATGCACAGCTGTATGAGGGTAACAGGGGCACTGATTGTACACTTTGGATCTTTGGATAATTGTATGGTATCTGAACAATCCCAATAAAAATTAAAAAAAAAAAAAGACTAGATCTCCTACTTCTTTTTACTTCAAAGAGGTGAGAAGTAGTATCAGAATTCATGGATCTCAATGACAGAAACCCGATTTAAACTTACTTAAGAAATCCAAAATGTATTTATTGGCATTTATAAACAAAACTTGGAGATGGCAGAGGTAGAGACAGACTTTGGAATGTCTGGAATCATAGTCTAAAATATCATAAGGACTCTCCTTCAAATGAATCCTGTCTGCTGCATTCTTTCAAAGTGACTCCTTCATAAAGTATCGCACCTTTATACCTGCAGTTCCAAGGTTCATATCTTTATATCCATAAAACCAAAAAGGGAGAGATCCCCTCTCAGTGATTTAAATTTGAAAATACCATGGAAAAACTGGCTGTCCCATCTTAAGTTATTTGTCTGTCCTTGATACTATCCCTGAAGTCAAAGAATAAAGTTGTAATAATTGGCCTAGCTTCAGTCATATGCCCATCAAAGATGTGGCCAGGGCAATCAGGCATCTATGATTGACAGATTCCTGCATAGCCATGCCCAGGAGTCATGTTTGGGCAGGCAAAGCAATAAATGCCCCAGACAAATGGCAGTTTTCTATACAAAGTTATATCCTTTTATTTTTTAATTTTTTCCTCTCCATTCTCTTCTTCTTTCCATAATCAGGTGTGTTGCTCAATTCTTTCTAACATACTGTCAGGCTACTTTTCTGACTCTTCCTTCTCTATCCATCTGCATAACATTGACTGCCCCAGGACTTGATGTGGGGCTTTCTCCCATTTTCTTCCTGTGCCAGTTTGAATGTTTTATGTCCCCCAAAATTCCATGTTCTTTGATGCAATCTTGTGGCAGCAGATGTATTAGTTGCTGTACCGGTTTGTATGTATTATGTCCCCCAGAAAAAGCCGTGTTCTTTGATGCAATCTTGTGGCAGCAGAAATATTAGTGGGGTTAACTTGGAACATTTTAATTAGGTTGTTTCCATGGAAATGCACCCCACCCAACTGTGGGTGATAACTCTGACTGGATAATTTCCATGGAGGTGTGGCCCTGCCCATTTAGCATGGGCCTTGATTAGTTTACTGGAGCACTGTATAAGCTCAGACAGAAGGAGCGAGCTTGCTACTGCCAAGAGAGACACTCTGAAGAATGCACAGAAGCTGAGAGAGGAACTGCAGTTTACAGAGACATTTTGAAGATGGCCATTGAAAGCAGACTTTTGCTCCGGAGAAGCTAAGAGAGGACAAACACCCCAAGAGCAACTAAGATTGACATTTTTGAAGAACTGCAGCCTAGAGGGGAATGTCCTGGGAGAAAGCCATTTTGAAACCAAAACTCTGGATCCGATGCCAGTCACATGCCTTCCCAGCTAACAGAGGTTTTCTGGACACCATTGGCCATCCTCCAGTGAAGTACCTGATTGCTGATATGTTATCTTGGACACTTTATGGCCTTAAGACTGTAACTGTGTAACCAAATAAACCCCCCTTTATAAAAGCCAATCCATTTCTGGTGTTTTGCATTCCGGCAGCATTAGCAAACTAGAAGAGTTGCTTAGGTTGGAAATCTCTGGATTAGATTGTTTCCATGAAGATGTGACCCACCCAACTGTGGGTAATAACTTTGATTGGATAATTTCCATGAAGTTGTTACCCCACCCTTTTAGGGTGGATATCCTTAAATCACTGGAGTCTTATAAAAGAGTTCACAGACAGAAGGATCTGTGAGCATCTGAAAGTGACATTTTGGAGAGAAGCCAAGAGCGATATTTTGAAGACACTTGTTGAAAATAGACTTTTGCTACTCCAGAGTTTGCCTGGAGGAAACTAAGAGAATACCCCAGATGCCTAGAGAGAAACATCCTAGGAGAAAGCCATTTTTGAAACACAACCTGGGAACAAAGGAAGAAGATGCCAGCCACGTGCCTTCACAGACAACAGAGGTGTTCCAGATGCCATTGGTCATTCTTCTGTGAAGGTACCCTATTATTGATGCCTTAGCTTGGACACATTTATGGCCTTAAGACTGTAACTTTGCAACCAAATAAAACCCCTTTATAAAAGCCAATCCATTTTGGTTATTTTGCATAAAGGTAGCATTAGCAATCCAGAACACTTCCCTTCCCTCCCTTCTCCTTTTTTTTTCCTCTCACCTTCTTTCTGGTCACACTTTCCAAGTATTTCATCTAGATCCATGACTTATCTAGCCCTGATCTCTCTCCTAAACTCAATTTATATCTAGCTACCTGTTTGATATATCCACTTGTATTAACAGGAATCTGAGATGTAATATGTTGAAAAGAGAATCCCGAATCCTAGAACCTGGGATGATCTTTCCAGCCTCAGGGCCTTTGTACTTGCTGCCTCTATTTGTAATATTCTTCTATATCTTCACAGGATTGGCTCCTTTTTGTCATTTAAATGTCAGTGTAAGATACCATTCCCTTATTGGAGAATTCTTGACAACCCTAATTTCAAGTAGATCCTTCCCAGCCTTTCTGTATCACATCATTCCATTGTACTTGCTGCTGCATAGCATTTGTTCAACTCCAGACCTCTTATAATTTATGTTTACTCATTTACTTTCCATCTTCCATCACTAAAATGTGTGTTCCATAATGGTGGGAATGTTGCCTATTGTGTTCATCACTCTCACTTTAGTATCTAGAAATGTGTTTGCACATAGTATGCACAGACAGTCAAATTAGCGAATGAATAAATGACTTACTCTCCCCTAACTTTATATATTCTTCCTACTTCTCTTAAATATTGGCATTAAAAGAAGGATTTGATATTTTAGATACATGTAGGAATAAATCTAAGAAAAACATAATAAAGTTTAGTTCCCATGATTACAAATAACAGCACTAAAAAAATATGTAATATGTATTTACGTGTACATATATATATTTCTACATACCATTGTATGAATATATATTTCCCAAAGAATATTATTGCTTCATTTGAAAAGGCATTATATATAGCTTTAAATGTTTGTTATCTGAAAAAAAGTTTGCTTGTGTTTACATATACAATATATATTTATCTATTTATTTTTATACATGAGAATTGAATAAATTTATTTACTTGTAATTGTGTTTATATTTAATGCATACATCATTATAGTGTGCATACAATTGTGTGCATACAATTGAAAGTAAAAGGTCTTTTCTGTATAGATGCTGCCTCCTGCCTTTACCTTTTGTTTCCCATATTCCTTTGTGAATTAGACTATCTTGTGTTTCTGTGATTAAAATTTTATCTGTCTTACAAAATCTGGAAATTAAATATCACAAAACCTATTTAGCATCAGTAGAAGAATTGTTCTCATTATAATAAAGTACCTTTAAACCAAAAGCCCTCTTATACACGAAATTATCATAAAGGCATTTTTTAAGTTCCAGAAGAAATGAAAGTTTTACTGCTATGATATATTATTCCATATTGACATTGATGTTCTAGCCAATGCATTAAGACATGAAAATATAAACTATATCTACACAAATGAAAGATACTCATAAAATTATGTTAACTTATAGATGGCAAAAATATATAGACCAAACAAAATCTAAAAGCAGCACAGTTACTAGGGAAGAGTCTTAGCAACTTTGCTGCAACAGAGAGACTGCAAAACATCATGGCTTAAATTAGAAAGAAGTTTGTTTTTCTCTCTTTTAACAGCTCAGAGAGAAGCAGATTTTCTAAGGTGGCATTGCCATCCTCAACACTGGCTTGTATCTCTGAGTTGAAGTGTCTGCCACACTTGTCACCACTTCCAGCCTGCAGGGTGTGGCAGGGGACCAAGAAACACATAAGCATCCTTTTCAGGGGCATGATCAAGCACTAGCATAAATGACTTTTGCTTATTGCTTTTTTTTTTTCTTCATTGGAGAAAACTTGATCCCACAATCACTTTAAGCTGTCAAGGAGACCAGAAAATGCAATCTCAATTTGGGTGGCCATATGAAGGAGTTCTATTACTAAAGAATTTGAGATTGGATATTAATGTACCATAAGCAGCCTCCAGAACACATAGATTATAAGGAATGCTTGAATTCATTAGCAAATTTAATAAAGCCTTATAAAAATATATACACAAATATCAGTAGCATTCCCACACCAGCAGCAAACAGGTAAAAATCATTAGAGAAAAGGAGATACCATTCAGAAAACAGAAAAATTAATATAAGTTTAAGAATAAATATTGGATTATGTATAGAAATTTTAAGCTAAAACAAGAGAATTCCGTTGTGAGATAGGCAAGATCAAAAGACCCAAATAAATGGAAACAAAAGTCATATTTCTTTGTATAAAGCTAAATACTGTGAAAATGTCTACTTTAAGTTAACTTATAGATGTAATATAATCCAATCAAAGCCCAATATAATATTTTTGAAAATTAAATAAAATGAATCTAAAGTTTCTTTGTAAAATAATCATATAAAATGTAATAATATTAAAATAAGAAATTTAATACAGATAGGGTTTTTCTAAACCTTACACTTATTAAAATATATTTTAAAAATCATTAATACTTAACATAATATTGAATATCCTTTCCAATAATATAAGACCAGAAAATTTCATAGACGTTGTTGGGATAGGAGGGAAAATATGAAACTCCCATTATTTGCAGATGATAGAATCTACTTAGAAAATCCAACAGAAGTAATGTATAAGCTATTAGAAGAACTATGAGAATCCAGTAAGTTTCTTCACTTGTCAGTGTAGAAGTATATGTCTAAATAAGCTTATTACCATTTTATTTCTGGTGTTGGAATATTAAAGACAACCTAGATGTCCATAGCAGTAGAACTCATATGTAGAGTACTATGTAGTTGTTAGAAACAATTAGTTAGATATACATGCAGAATATAGATAGATCTTCAGTGCATAGTGTTAAGTTAAAAAAGAAAAAAGCCATGAGATTCATTGTACAAGTACAATAAAGAGCAGTTGTTTATAAAAAACACCAATAGAAACTCCATATATTTTACCAGGATACATTTATGTTTAAGGATAGGCAAAACAAAACAAAACAAAACAAAACAAAAACCTTTGCATTATCAGGAAGAACAAGTTTGGGGGCCAAAGGATGGAAAGGGGAAAAATCAAGAGAATGGGCTTCCATGGACTGATAATGAAATAGGATGCACTGATTAGTGTTAAGGCAATATTAAGCACCTGTGATGGTTTGAAGCTGTATGTACAATAAAAAAGATCATGTTCTTAAAGCTAATCCATTCCTGGGGGTGTAGACCAATTGTGGGTGGGACCCTTTTATAGATTAAGTTGAGGCAAGCCTCTGGTGAGTCTTAATTCTTTTACTGAAGTCCTTTCTAAGAGGATAAAATTCAGAGGAAGAGACAAGAGAGATGCAGAAGCTAAGCAAGAAAGTCACAGAAGCTCAGAGAGGAAGCCACTGAAGCCAGAGAAGCTGCAAGCAACAGAACCTGGGAGAGAAGGAAGTGATCAGCAGATGCAATGTTCCTTGCCAAGTAACAGAGGGATTGCCGGATCACCTATTGATGCCTTGATTTGGACACTTTCATGGCCTCAGAATTGTAAGCTTATAAGTTAATAAATCCCCATTGTAAAAGCCAACCCATTTCTGGTATATTGTACTTCAGCAACTTTAGCAAGCTAGAACAGCACCCAAAACCAAAAAAAGGGAGAAATAAAAATCAATGTAAAAATAATCATTAAGATAACATAAAACTGATATAAAAATAAATATTTAGCTTAATGAAACAGAATGGTGTGTATGGAAAATATAAATTCAAGAAAGCAAAGTCGTTTGGGAATAATTAAAATCATTTTATTCTTTAAGCTAATTTATATCCACAACTCATCCATATACTCTCTTTCTGCTCATCAACTCAAATAAACAACAGAATTCCAGATGAAAACATGAGTTAAATATAGAAGGTATAATATTAGCTGTGGAACGAAATATTTATCATTTCTGTAGAAGTAATACCTTGACATCTTTCAAACAGGGCAAGCTATAGCAAAAGCAAAGATTGAGATTCTGATTTTTAAAAGTTAAAAATTTCATACAATGAAAATAAATTAAAAAACAGAAACAAAATTTCATACAATGAAAAATAATAAAACAAAAACAAAAAATTGAAGATCATGAAAAATAATGAAATAAAAATATATGTAAGGATATTAATTAAAGATTTTATTTGTATTTATTAGCAAGAATATTCATTAAACAAATGTATTAAAAGAACAACAATAATAACTAACACTTATAAAGTACCTCAACCCGTGGAGCCTTCTTCTAAGTGTTTTATATATTTTGACCATTTTATCTTTACATAATAACCTTATAAGGCTGGTACTGTTAATATCACCATTTTGCAGATGAGGAAACTGAGGAACGGAGAAGTTAATTTGTTCAAGGTCTCACAGTTAGTAAGTAGTAGAAGGAGAATTCTCCTGTGTAATTCATGTACTTATATGGTACCAAATCTGCACTACTGGGCACCAAGCACTGTTTTGGTCCCTGACGACACACCAATAACCAAGGCAGAAGAAACCTGTGCTTTGAAAAATCTTATACTATAAATATATATTTAAATATGATTTTAGATGGTTATAAATTATGTGAAACAAATTGCACATAGATATAGATCGAGTATTGCAAATATAATTGGAGTTTATTTTTAAAATTTTCTGTGTTCTCTTACTTCTTTCCTTTGTGATGTTATTAACCAAAGCCATCATCATCAGAAACATTGCCATTTGGACACAAGTATATGAAAGTGCATATGAAAAGATACTCCCTCCACCAAGTAATTCCATTTATAGTGATAATTTATTCCTTCTTTCTACTGATTTAATTAAAATTAGGAACAATGTGTTGAAGTGAACAAAGAGCATAAGACTAAAAATCAGGAAATTGAGACATAGTTCTGATTTCATCTGGGTCCATTTGAAGAGTTTTTAAAAAAGAAGTTGAACCAGATTGCTAGAAGAGGGATCAGCAAACTTCTGTAAAGGGTCAGGTAGTAAATATTTCAGCCTCTGTGGACATTTAGGAATCAACTCTGCTGTTGTAGTGAGAAAACAGCCATAGACAAACATGTAAACAAATGAGCTTGGATATGTTCCAATAAAAACTTATTTATGGGCACTGAAATTGAATTTCTTATAATTTATGCATATCACAAAATATCATTCTTTAGATCTTTTTCAATTATTAAAAAATGCAAAAATCATTTGTAGCTCCTAGGCCTAACAAAAATAGGCAGCCTGTGGACTATAGATGATTATCACATATCTCCTGGAGATTCCATCACTGCCCCTCAGAAGCCATTTATGGCATGTCTGCCTCTGCCCAGGGATATAACAAAAGATCAGAAAAAAATCTCTGGACTTGAAGACTTCACATGTATTGATCTTCAACCTGAAGGGTATATAAAATTCACCTGGCAGAATATTAAAATTCAGATTCATTAAAATGGAATCTGCATTTTTAACAAGCATCATCAATGATTCTGGTAAGTAATTTGGGAAATGCCAGATGGAACCTTGACCTAAATATAACATACAAATATAGAACATATAATCATATAGCATGTTGCCCATAAGCTAGTGATTACAAAACAGTGAGATAAGTACAATAGAAAAAAGAATGGAGATTTGAAGGAGATTTAAAGGAGCAGAAAAATATGGAATAATTTATGAAAAGTGGATTGTAGGGAGAACTTAGAACTTAGTGTTGGGAAGTGCAGGTACAATGGCATGTATGTATGAAAACTATCATTCTACATAATACTTAATGGGGTGCTATAAATACACTCCGCATTTTTGGGGAAAAGAAGGCTAAGGGCAACAAAAGGAAAGGGGTAAACACACTTCAAAGAAGTGCTGTACTTCTCACCTGGAGGAATTTACTTTCTTTTCAAATCCTTCTGCCATTTGCTAGCTCTGCAACTATAGGCAATCTCCTTATCCTCTTTGCTCTAATTAGTTCTACTGTAATAATAGAACTTATCTCCTAAGGTTGTTGGGAGGTTTAAGTGAGTTAATACAAGTAAAGAGCTTAAAACTGCAGTTGGCACAAAGAACCTTGCAGTACATATTATTATTGTTATTGATGTTGATGATGGCATTATTTTCCTGTAGATGGGGCCCTCCCAAATCTGGGTCTATCACTCAGCACAGCCAAATACACAGAAACACCAAACAGGCTGTGGAGGAAAAAGAGTTCTAGTTATGCTGCCAAGAGAGCAGGGGAAATGTCCCAAATCTGCCTCCCCATAGTGATTTTTCAATTGGATTTTGCACATGGTAGGGATAAAGAAAGATAATCACCTTGGGTAACAGGTTACAGGTATCTGGAGACTCATTAGTTCCTTATCTCAGCTATTTACTACTTCCTTTAGAATTTACATCCTTTGTGACACCTGGACTTGGTATCTCCAAGTCTGGGGTGATAGATCAAAGCTTACTGATATCTGGGGGCAGACTTTACATTTACATATTGCTCCTCAGTGAGACTAAGGGCTCAAACTCTCAACCTTGCAGCTTGCTTACAGTTTGAAAGTTACATTTAAAGGCTGTTTTAAAGTCACATTTAAAGGCTATTACTTCAGTCCTTGTTGGTCATGTTCCTATTCAACTCCTTTCAACGATGATCTGAGTCCAGAGAAAGGTGGAGGTACTGCCCACAATACACTGGGTAGTGTACCCTAGGACTCACTTGGTAGCAATTTATTGGGAATGGAAGGAGGTTTATCACTTATCCTGTGTAAACTTCATTCTTCGCCCATGAAAATAACAGTATAAGAACCATGTAAGTTCTGATCCCTTCTCTTAGTGACATTTTGTAATATATTCACATTTAAAAGATCACATAAAAATCAAATTGAAATGCATGTATGTGAATATAACACATGATTATTACCATTAGAACCCAAGCAAAGGGATCATTTTAAAAGGAATTGTTCAGAATAATGGGTTTAGTGTGCTTCTTTTGTCATTTCTAAGGAAGGAGATGAATGAATAAATCCTTTTTATTGCCTTGGCTGACTTCTTTGTATGCAAGAATGACTACTGGATATTGTTTCTGCAGAGAGCTGCCTTCTGTACTTTCTCAAGTACTTTTCAACCACTTTGAAAAGCTTTCCTTTGTCTTAAGAATCTTTTCTTTACCAAAACAGTTAAAAATGAAAGTTCTAGGGCACAGCCTGTAATTTTTTCACTTCTGTCCTTATTGGAAGTAAAAAAAATCCCAAATGTGTATTTACAGTGTTAGCCATGCCTGGCTGGGGAGGTCAGACCTCACAGTGCTAAAGTGATGTTGAGCAAGTTGCTGTGTGGTGCATAATGGGAGCACAGGCTCAGGCACAATAGAAGCTTTCAGCAAATGATTGCTTTATTACTTACACAGCACAGAGGGTCCAAAAGAGCAGGGGGAGAGATCCCATCAAGGCCGTTCTCCCAGGCAGGCCAACTGTTGGGTTCAGGGTCAGTGCACAGAGGCTGCACATGCTCCACTTGGTGTCAGAAAGGAGAGACAGATCCATGCTGCCCAAGGCTGGGTATTTCTATAATCCAGTGGGAGGAGCCCATGATAAGCATCTGAGGCCCCTTATTTGGTTTTAAGGATGGTCAGGTTGCTCCATCAGACCTAATATCTCTCCTGGGCTATAATTGAACTAAATTGAAATATCTGCACAAAATAGAAAAGGAGGGTGTCACAGCGCAAGAGGGCCATGCCAGTCCAAAGGTCAAAAAGACAATGAGCATTTTATGATACATGAACTTTTATTCAGGGCTTACTTACAGGGTGAGAAGTCATGGAGAGAACATGATGGCTCTCTCAGGCCAGGCAGGCATCACATTCACAGGGAAGTGACCAAGTGATGCAAAAAGGACAGAAGGTCTTTATAAGGGTTTAAGACAAAGGCCCTCCTAAGGGTGGGGGGAGCATAGATACACACTTGAACAATTATATTATGCTCTTTTTGTAAGACTAAGAGCCTCTCACTTCCTGCCTGCTTGCATAAAGTTACATTTTAAGGTCAATTTACCCTTGTTTTTCTTTACTGGCTAAGAAAGACATTAGCTAAACATTTAGCTGCCTAGGTCATGCAGACTGCTGTGCACCAAAGATCTGCAGGCCTGTTTTGCTCAGGCCATGGGTTGCCACAATCCACCCCTGCACAGCAATTTGCATTGACCATAGGACAGACTTGGCATCTATAATCCGCAACAACAATACAAAAAACAAAATAGTAATAATACACTGGTACAGAGAGATAATAAACCTATCAGCAAGTGGTGCTATGACCAGGTTAATGAGTTTTACCATTTAGCACAAGTACTGACTGGGTTAAAATAGCTAAAGGATAACCCTACCAGGCATTCCGCTTTATTCTGTGTATAATTTTTACCATTTTTTCAGCCTTGATCACAGAAATAAATTTCCCTTTCCACCAACTTTCTATATTCATTCAGGTTTTGTTTCCAAATCCCCTATTTTTTATTCTGATACAACCAGTCATTTAGGACAAAATGACTTCCTTTTCCTTCAATTAAAAAAAAAAAAAATCCTTCATACCCTCTACATTCAAGTCATCAAAATAATTTTGGAAGTTGTTCTTAAGCATTTCACAACATATTATTACCAATACCATTACACTTGTTAGAAGGCTAAATACTGAAAACATTTTAGTCTATGCATTATTGAAATAATAACCCATTTTTTTAACAAGAATTAACAACACATGTAAGCATCAAATTGGACAGTTAGTGGTTTAACAATATATATATAAACTGAGTCTTCATAGTAGATAGAAGAGTTTCAGGTGAGGGGGTTTTACATACCATGTTTTCTCCCCCTGCAGGGAGCCCCTCAGTGTCAGATCTACAGTGAAGTTTCCTATGTAATTCTAATATCCATGGGCTTAGGAGTCTCAACCAGCGTGGCTGCATGGGCCAGAACCATAGCCAACTGATCTTATTTTCCCCAATTTCTAGTGTTTGTGGCACAGGCAAGAGAGAGTTATTATCATTGCCCCATTGTGGCTTGAAGGCAGCCAGCCCCTTTTTCTGGAGTTAATGCTGATACAGTCCTCGAGTCCATTGTTCCTATCGTCCTTTAAGTGTTCAGCCATATCCACAGTGATGAAGGCATATTTTGTTCCTTTGGACAGAGGAAAGGGGTCAATATAGTTTACTTGCCACCAGGTGACAGGAATCTGGTGTCCTCAGTGCCCAGTCTTCCAGCACAGCCATTCAGCCTCTACATGCGTTGTTGGTGTTAGACTGTGGAATTTCTCTAGGGCATCTGCTTCTATGTTACTGGTAATGAACTAACTGGTGTTATGGGCAGAGATATGAAAAACGGTTACCTTATATTTGTGGCAGGCAGTCCAGATGTCTTCCCACCAGGTGTCAGTACTGGGCTGGACAGTCACAGCTGTCCAGGTAGCAGGTTGCCCATGTGCCAATCTATGCAGAGTTGGGTGTATTTCCTTGTCCGTCAAGGGTGGGCATGGGAGGAGCCACCTCGTGAAATCATAAGGAAACAGAGCATGCTGCTCTTTCACATAGGAGGCCGTTTGTAAAATTTCATGCATCTCTGTTTTTAAACAGCCGTTGTCAAAGATGCCACATCGTAGGAGGTAGACTTTCCATTTTTTCAGTGTGCTCGCCTGAGCACTCCCCAAGTGGGGCTTATTTATAGTGTCCCATATCTGCATATCTGTATGGCTTTGGTCTTCTGTAAGGTCACTGGGCACCTGAGTTAGACCTTCAAAACTTGCAACAGAGGATTACAAACTGTGCACAATTGCCCTTTTAAAGAGCTATATCTGAGTCCTGTGCCCTTCCATAGTTGGGACCAGAATCTAATAGGTACACATTTAGCTTGTTGCCTTTGCCACAGACCCCACCCAAAGCCAATATTGGCACTGGCCACATCCAAATCACAGAGTATGTTGGGGTCCATCTCTCTTCAAGTCTTTGCTTGCATAATAGTTCACTTAGTCTTTTCAAACACAGCCTGCTGTGGAAAATCCCATTCCCACACTTTTCCTTTTCTATGTAGGGTTTTTCTATTAAGGTTTCAAAATTCATACTAAATAGAGTATGAACACTTTACAATAACTTAACAAACCAAGAAAAGCCATCAACTGTTCAGAAGTAGGCAATGTGTGTTAACTTTGCATTTTAACAACAGCTGAAGGAATAGCCTTAGTTTTACCTAACCAGACAATACCCAAGAACTTGATAGAGTAGTCAGGCTCTTCTGGAGGTTTCCACATTTGATGGTATCCTTGTGGAAGCACAGCAAATGTCCATTGTTGTTTTCCCCACATGAAGCCCAACACAGGTTGACCGGAAAAAATCTAAAAATATTCTAAATAACATATTAGCAAGGGTTAACACAAAGTTAAACAGGAGCAACCAGTTCACTAATGGCTGCCTAGGTTTTTGTCAATATTAGTTACTAATATCTCCTAATTCCGCTGGGGAAAACTCCCAGGATGAAATGAGCACCCTCTGATCAGAAGCTGCTGCCACTGCCCCATCTTCCTCCCTTCTTGGGGGATCAGGGTGCTGAACTTCCTCTGCTTTAACCCCTTCTTGGAACAGAGGTCGAGTATGCCTACTTTCCTTAGTATCAATTTCCCAGTCAGACAGGGGCTCATTGTCTTTTGATGAGGAATCAACAGGGTCCCACACTTTACGGTCCCAGTCAGGGGAAGACAGGATACACCTAACTTGCCTTTTGGGAAGCTTATGCCCTCTTACTCTGTGTGCTGGTGTGCCAAGATTTCTAAACATTTATCCAGAGCATCCTTCAATTCTGCTTGTGCTAGCCTCATATCTTTTCCTAACTTTAATTTACCTCCCAGATGGCTTACAGCCACCTTTGCTGCTAAAACTTCCTCATTAGCGGTACATACAGCCTCTAACAATGGCCAGCACACCGCAGCTGCAATCTGGCAGCCCTTTTTTTCTTTCTGAATCTCCAGTGGTCCTGTGGCCTGATACAGGATGGCTATTTGTCCAGCCAGAGAGTTATAAACATTTCTGTACTCCCTCGGCAAATTCCACTCATCTAGGAGGGTAGCCACCCCTCCCCACATAGACATCCATTCCACTGGGAGGGTGGGCAGCCCTTCCCACATAGATGTCACAGGCTTCCCTGGTATCCCACACGGGGCCTTCTCCTTTCCCCTCCCCAAGTTCATGTCATCAGTGCCTGGGATCTCCTTAGTCTCCAGCTGGTGGCTATTTGATTCTCCAGGCTGGCTCTGCCAATTGTCGCAGCCCAAGAGGGCCATGCCAGTCCAAAGGACAAAGAAGACAATGAGCATTTTCTGATACATGAACTTTTATTCAGGGCTTACAGGGTGAGAAGTCATGGAGAGATCATGACAGCTCTCTCAGGCCCGGCAGGTATCACATTTGCAGGGAAGTGACCAAGCGATGCAAAAAGGACAGAAAGCCTTTTATAAGGGTTTAAGACAAAGGCTTCCTAAGGGTGGGGGGAGCACAGATGCAGGAATAGGTCATTCTGACCTGGGGGATGGTGCAGGAAGGACTAGAATAACAGTTGAACAATTACATTTTGCTCTTTTTGTAAGACTAAGAACCTCTCACTTCCTGCCTGCTTGCATAAAGTTACAATTTAAGGTCAATTTACCCTTGTTTTTCTTTACTGGCTTAGAAAGACAATAGGTTAAACATTTAGCTGCCTAGGTCATGCAGACTGCTGTGCACCAAAGATCTGCATGCCTGTTTTGCTTAGGCCATGGGTTGCCACAGTGGGGGAGTAGGTGAGGGCTGGGTGATGGCCTCTGGGTGTGTCGGTGACTTCTCCAGCAACGGGGAACATAGAAATCACTACATCCATTTTCAGAGAGATTCATTTTAATATGATATTTTAAAAGATTCAAATATTTGCTGATGGAAATATAGCATGTTTGGATTATTAAAGCAGAATTTTCATTCTAAAATGCACAAAAATTTCAGACAATAGATGGGCCACACTTGAATAAACGGAATACAAAGATATGATTAGTATTGTGAGGACTTATCATCGTTATTTTTAATAATCAGTATTTGCTCAAAGCAAATAAACAAAACAATCTTTTATTCAAAAATTTTAATATTTTTGGAATATTAACTTTGGAAGACAGGGACTAATTCACAGAGAATAACTCATATTTGCAACTGGTCTGTGGACCTTTTAGAGTATTTAGTTTGTCTTGAGTCCTGTCTCAGCATAACTTGTTTCTTTTTTTCTTTTTTGGGGGGAAGGGGTTGGCAAGGATTGGTGGGGGTTAATTATTACAGTCTGTTGTCTTTTCTGTCCTTAGTCAAAAGCCAAGCCAAATTTGTGTATTTTGATTTCCCTGACTTTAGAGAATAAGTGGCCTGTGAAAGTGATTGTGTGTAGTGAGTATGGCTGAAAAGGGGGACCTCCATTCTGTGCCCGGGAGTATTTTATGATAATCATTAACTTTATTAAGTTCTATTTGCTTTATACATGGTGAAGCATCCAGTTTATTTTTAAAATAGGGTTCTACTCACTTCTTTAGGGAGGCTAGAAGTTATTAGCAATGGCATCTTCCTGGGTGATGGAGATGGTAGCATACTATCTTCATGAACTTAAAGACTTTCCACTAAATTACTGCCCACATTCTCAGCACTAAATGTTGAATTACTACGGTTGTTTTACCTTTGGTATTGTATTTCTCAGTGTCATTCCTTGAGGCTTTTCCTTTCCCCAGTGATTAATGTACTTTATCCAAAATGTGTTTTTCTACCATGGGCACTTGTAGAAAACTATTTAGGACTTTGGCTTTTCATGCTCAAGTAGTTGATCAACTTCTTGTACTTTACCACATTAATAGCTTCCTTGGTTATTTGTATTACTATTCTTCCATCTTATGCCACTTTTCTTAGCTGCTAAACCCACTATAATAGCAATCTTCTGCCTTAACAATGTCTACTAATATTTCCGTCCAATTTAATTTGTTTCATATTTTCTATGGCCATGTACATACCACTAATGGAAATAGCAGTATTTCATTTTATTGTCATTTTTAATGTTAGGTACCTATTTAAATGGTGGAACGAAATGAAAATAAAAACCAAATATCAAAAAGTATAATAACTGAAATATGATTCAAAGAATAGAATAGAGGTTGTTTCATAAAGAGTTGTATTTTTTATTAGAAATGTATATCAATAAGTATGTTAAAAGTGTATATCATAAACCTCAACCTTAAAAGGAAAAAATCTACCTAAGCATACATTTGAAATTTTATCACTATTATAACCATTTGGTCTTAAGCTTAAAATATAACAGTTTAGCATTCCAATGTTTGTTTTAAGCATGGTCTTTATAGTTCCTTATATTATTTTTAAAATTATATATATATTTACCTCTAGACTCTACCTTAGCTTGGATTCCATGGTCCGACAAGGTATTCCTGTGTTTTTAGGTATAAGCAAAATCTGTTCAGATGTAAAATTTGGAAATAGCCAAAATTCATGTAATGTTTATGTATTTTATTTTCCACTAAAGGGGCACCATAAACTTACTGATGATGTGCATTTAAGTTTTTAGCCTCTGGGCAATCCAAATATTGGGAATTCGGAAGTTCGGATCAGCCAAAATGAGGGAGGTAGAAGTAAATGGTTATAAACTATATTCATTCATTCAATAAATATTTTTTGAGTTAATTGAGGCAATGTAGAGTAAAAATTCTAAGCAACCACAAAGTGAACCTGTTTTCTCATCTCTAAGCAATTTGGCCATTCTCTAGTATAAATGGATTCATTTATTAAATCATGAATTGAATAACTAATTTTTTTTTTATTGAATGGAGACAAATTCCCACAGAATGGTGGCAAATTCCCACTGAATTTCCACAAAGAGTCAGCTCTGATTCTCATCACAAAGCAATTTGATCATTGCTTGAAATGCGTCATCCTCACAAGCTTTCAAATTCTACCCGTGCTCACTGAAAAACATTTAAAATAAATGCAAGCTGATAAAACTACTTAGACTATATGAGGCTGCTTTAGAATGGACTTTATGTATGTGTTTCAGTGATGCTTCTATGTATTATTTTCAAAAGCCAGAGCTGAAAAGTGAAATAATTATTGATTTTGAGGTCCTTAGTTCTGTTGGAGTAATATCTCAATCTTCATGATTTTTCAATATATAAAAATACACATCTAAACTACTGTGGCTGGAGAGTTGCTTAAGTATAAATTGTAAATCCCAACCAGTTGATTTTCTTTGTTTCTTTGGGGGCAGTTTTTGTTCTTTTTTTTTTTTTTTTTTTTTTTTATGTTGCCATCTCAGTGTAATCTAAGCACAGAAATCAGCTAGAATTAGAATAAGCATCTGTGTAAAACCAAATTATGTGTTGGTGTAGTGAGACTTAAGTCGCACTCTTGGAATTGCTAATTGAATTTGAGACAAAAATAGATGAAAATAATCTTTGTTAATTAGATGTGGGCACTGGCTAGAAGTTGTTAAATACAGAAAAGCAAATATGAATTTTAAAACATTAGAGTGAGGATAATTGAAGAATTAGCATGAGGGGTTTTATGTAGGCATGATTTGTTTTTAAAAATAGTTGGAAAATTTTAAGGTAAGTTGAAATGCCTATGCTACATAAGGGTTATAAATAATAAGCATATATAATGTAAAGAACTGAACCTGATCTCTATTCCTGGGTATAAATGAAGACATCCTCAAGCTGTTCCTAAATTTCTGTGCCAAGGCAGGGAAGGTTAATTCCCCTGCTCTGATACCACAGAATTGTATTTCTAATCTAGCTAAATTTTTGGATGGCATGTAACAATGAATTGTTTTATCAATTTCCAAAAGGCATTATAGCATAATGCTTAAAAACATAAGTTTTGAAGATATCAGACCTGGACTGGAAACCTGGATCTGCCATATCTTTTTATGTGTGACTTCAGGTATATTATGTATTCTGTCTCTGCTAGTTTTCCCATTTGTAAAATGAAAATAATTATACCCAATATAGGGTTATTGGGAAGATTAAATGAGAGAATGGAAGTATATTATTTCACACAGTATGTGACATATAATACATGTTCAAAATTTGGTAGCCATTATTATTGCTAGTAGTGCTTAGGAATTTAATTTCTAGACTTGGGTTTATTATTTGTCTTCCTTCCCTATCTAACTTTATGAAAATATGCTGTACGTTAATATTTTCAGAACAGTAAAGAAGAGAAAAACCAAGAAAAATAAAATTAGTTCATGTCGCTTTTCTGTTTCCATTTTAAGAATCCTGTAAATTAAAATGAATTCCAGATACCCTGGAGATTCCATTTCACCATCAAATGTCAATCCGTTCTAAATCTAAAGCCTATAAACACAGCATGTACTTCAATGCCAATGTTTTTAAAGTACAATATACTTGCAATTAAAAACATAATAATGCACTTTTAACTGACAATGAAGTTGCCTAGCAGTTCACATTTACATTATGTCTCTTATTGATTGCAGTAAACTGCCCTTCTGTAATCTTGTTCCCACTGGTTTCATAGTTGCCTGTGCCTTCTACTGTTCCGCCTCCTCACACTTGGCTGTGAATATCCTGCTAGGCTATGTCAGTACTTCTTTTTCTTTTCTTTCTTTGCTTCCTCAGTGAGCTATTCCATGCCCAGGACTTTTTTTTAACTTTAAATTGTGTAGTAAGAGAATTTGGAAAACTTCCAAGGCCATACAGTCTTCTTTGTGGATAACTAATTTCCTTTTCGATGTAGCATTCCTTACATACTTTTCCACCCAATTTTTCCAACTACTCATAGGACTTTTCCAAATATACAGTCTCCTGTCATTCAATATTCCATAATATTTCTGGAATGCCTCCTATTTATCAGCCAGTGTCCTAAGAACTGGGAATAAATACTGAAACAGATGCATTTCCTAGTCTCAAGACACTTACTGTCAAAATGGAAAGTCAAAAAACTAACACCCAATTGTGATAAAGAATGATAATTTGTTTGACATGAGGTGGAGAGAATGCTAAGAGATATAGCTTAAATCCTTGGGAAGCGGATGCTCACAGAAGGCAGTCCCAAAGTGAGTAAAATATAAGCTGTGACCAAAAAGATAACTAAGTGGCCATCAAGAAGGAAGAAAGGCAACCCAGGTTAATATAAAAGCCCACAGCCAAGGCAGCATTTTGTATGGGTGTGAGAACAAACCCTTCAGTAAGCTACAGCACAAAGTATGAATTAGAAGATGAAGTTGAAGGGGTGGGTGGAGGTATAGAAGGGGCCCTTCCCAAGTTACTCGGCGTGGCCGGTAGAAAGCACACGGACCCAGGCTGAAGAGGAAAAGATGGTTTATTTATGCCAGGAGGAAGACGGGAAGCTTTCCCAAATCTGCCTCTCTGAAGTGTTTCTTTAATTGGGTTTTATACCCATGTTCAGAAACAAAGAGAGATAATTATTCAATTAATATGCAGCAAGAGTGATAGACAAGAGGCTTATCTGTATCTGGGAGGTTTGGGGCAATCTCACAGTGATTCTTTAATTGGCTAAACCCATTAGAGACAAAGGGAGTTAATCATTTTAGTTATTTAGTTATTTCCCATTTTCCTGTTTTCATCAGGTGACACCTGTGAAAGGTGTGAACTTTACATTTATATATGGTTGCAGACTTTACATCTTGCTCCCCTATGAGACCAAGGGTCCTCACCCCCACCCACTTCCCCTTTCAAGTTTACATTCAAAAGCTGCTTTAGGTTACATTCCAAGGTTAATTTACAATTTCCTGCTTGCTTACAGTTTTAGGTTATATTTTAAAAGTTACTGTTACAGAGGTCTGTTCATTATTGTCATTGTCATTACTTATTGAATGTTTAATGTGCATCACATTTGGGTAAGTACTTTACAGTACAAAAATATTATAACTTAGGAATTATCCTCATTTTACAGCAGAAGAACATGAACCTCAATATGTAAATAATTTGTACAGTAACGAATAGCAGGGTCAGGACTCATCCTAGGCCTTTCAAGAATTTGTAAGGAAAACTATGTTTGTCCCAAATAAACTACTTGTACTCAATTCATTGTCTCAGAGTCTGCTTTAGGAGAATCTCAAACTTGGAAAGGAAGGATAGGTCAGTATAAGATACATGGTTGTAAATCTTAAAGAAGCAAATTTATATAATGTGCTTGGCACATTTTAAGAGTACAATAAATGATTTGTTATTTTGTTGTTGCTGTTTTATTGCTTCCTTCTTTTTTTAACTTCCTACCCAAAGTTAGCTAAACTGTGAAGTTGAGGATATAATCCTCCAGACTGCAGAGTCTGCCCAAGACTTCAGACCCTAACTATAAGGAGTTAGGGTCTGTGACAGTTTGGATGCATTGTGCCCCCCAAAACACCATGTTCTTTGATGCAGTCTTGTGGGGCAGATGTACTAGTGTGATTAGGTTGGAATTCTTTGATTGAATGTTTCCATGGAGATGTGACTCAATCAATTGTGAGTGAAATGTTTGATTGGATAATTTCCATGGAAGTGTTACCCCACCCATTCAGGGTGGGTGTTAATTGGATCACTGGAGTCATATAAAGGAATTCACAGACTGAAGGACCTGAGAAGAGCTAAGAGTGACATTTTGGTGAGGAACTGCTGCTAGGAGAGGACAAAATGCCCCAAGAGCAACATTTTGGAGAATGCCATTTTGAAACGCCACCTGAAAGCAAGCAGATGCCAGCCACATGCCTTCTGAGCTAACAGAGGTTTTCCAGACACCAAAGGCCATCCTTCAGTGAAGGTACTCCACTGTTGATGGCTTACCTTGGACCCTTTGTGGCCTTCAGATGTAACTTTGTAACCAAATAAACCCCCTTTTATAAAAGCCAATCCATTTCTGGTGTTTTGCAAAATGGCAGCATTAGCAAACTGGAACAGATTTTGGTGCCAGGAGTGTGGTGCTGCTGAGCTTGCAAATATCAATCATGTTGGAATGGCTTTTTAAATGGATAAGGGGAAGATTCGGGAAGAATCATGAGGAGTTTGATAGAAAAGGCCAAGACTACTCTGAAGAGACTGTTGGTAGAAATATGGACTCTAAAGATAGCTCTGATAAGACCTTGAACAGAAATGATAAATGTGTCATTGCAAACTGGAAGGAAAACAATCCTTGTTTTAAAGTGGCAGAGAATTTGGCAAAATTGTGTCCTGGTACTGGATGGAGGACAGAATTTGAAAATGACAAGCTGGGATACTTAGCTGAAGAGATTTCGACCCTAAATATCAAGAGTGTGGCCTGGCTTCTCCTTGCAACTTATAGTAGAATGTGACAGGACAGAGGTAAGCTGTGAAATGAACTCTTGGTACAAAGAAACCAGAAACTGATAGTTTGGAAAATTCCAGGCTTCCAAAAAGTGAGACCCCAGAGGATACAACCCCATGTGAGGATTTAACCAAGCCTGGAACCTGACCGTCATTTCAGTACAGGCCAAGATTGGAGATGGAGTTATCTAGAAAGGATTTGTGGAAAGTCCTATTGTTTGACAGTTTTGACCTCTGTGTGCTTCACGCCAAGCCAACAAGATTTTTGAGAGGACTATATAGCTAGAGCCATGGCCAGTCTGGACTTGAGGGGACAGATAAGGAACAAATTGAAGGAAAAATTTCTTCAAGACAGAGCCATGGAGATTGAGGTCTGGAGTCAGGAGGTCTTGGGCAGGAAGAACAGAGTGGCCCATGCAAGTGGAAAGGGTGAGTTTGCCCCAGAGGCAGAGGGCAGACCTTCTGCCTAGATGGTCAGGAAGAGTGGTACCACCCCAGGGCTTAGAGAGGGTGGAGCACATTCCCTGGGGATTGGGGAGAGCCTGGCCACCATCCTACTGTTCAGAGAGGGGGAGTCTTTGCCTCAGAGAGGCAGAGTCCGAGTCCCACCCCGATGTTTGAGGAGGGTGGGGCCAAGAAGAAGGTGGTCTCCCCATTGTGTGGATATGTTGGAGCACTCACCCCAGTGTTTGGAGAGAAAAGGGCTGCTGCATAGGCCCTTGGAAAGGGTTGGAATCCCACTCTCTCAATCCCCAAGGATGCAACATCATTGTATAAATGACTCTTAGACTTTGAAATCTAATTAAATTTGCCCTGCAGGTTTTAGGAACTGTTTGTATCCCTTAAACCTTGTTTTCCTTTCAGTTTCTCCCTATGGCAATGGGTATGTTTATCCTATGACTGTCTCTCCTTTGTAAATTGGAAGTTCATAACTTGTTCTAAGTTTTACAGGTCCACAGCTAGAAGAGAATTTTGTCTTTGGACAGACCACACCTGTAACTGATTTTGATGGGATCTTGTACTTATCCATTGTTACTGAAATGATTTAAGCTTATTTGATATTGTGTGTGGATGAATGTATATTGCATATGAAAAGATCATGTCATTTTCGCGTCCAGGGGTTGGGGAATGTGTCAGTTTGGATGTATTGTGTCCCCCAAAATGCCATGTTCTTTGATGCAGTCTTGTGGGGCAGATGTATTAGTGTGATTAGGTTGGAATTCTTTGATTGTTTCCATGGAGATGTGACTCAATCAATTGTGAGTGAAATGTTTGAGTAGATAATTTCCATGGAAGTGTTACCCCACCCATTCAGGGTGGGTGTTAATTGGAACACTGAAGTTATTTATATAAGTTCATAGACAGAAGGACCTGAGAGTAGCTGTGTGACATTTTGGAGAGCAAGTGAGAGTGTCATTTTGAAGAGCAGCTGCACCTAAGAGAGGACAAAATGCCCCAGGAGCAACATTTTGGAGAATGCCATTTTGAAACACCACCTGGGAGCAAGCAGACGCCAGCCACGTGCCTTCCTATCTAACAGAGGTTTTCTGGACACCAATGGTCATCCTTCAGTGAAGGTCCCCAGTTGTTGATGCCTTACTTTGGGCACTTTATGGCCTTAAGACTGTAACTTTGTAACCAAATAAACCCCCATTTATAAAAGCCAATCCATTTCTGGTGTTTTACAAAATGGCAGCATTAACAAACCTGTACAGGGTCTATCTACAAAGTTAGAAAGAAGAGCCTACACAAGACCACCCTCACCTCTGATACCAACTGCAGGTTTCAGAGTTTCCCCAAACCACTGTAAGGTTGGATAATTTTCTAGAAAGACACACAGAACTCACTGAAACCTATGATACTCACATTTATGGTTTATTAAGAGAAATGATATGGAAATCTGCCAAAGGAGTAGACATATAAGACAGAGTTTGGGAGAGTTCCAAATGTCAATTTTCTGTGTTCCTCAGGATGCATTACCCTCCCAACACCAATGTGTTGCCAACCCGGAAGTTCACCTGAGTTTCAGTCTACACAGTTTTTTGGAGGGTCTTCATGGCGTAGACACCATTGACTGAATCAGTGCCCATCTAGTTGATACCAGTCTCCTGCCACCCCTCTTCCCTGATGTTTTACTGATATCACATGGCCTGAGGGGCCTACTATGAGTCACCATTTTAGCATAAACTATGAGGTGTAGCCTGAGAGCCCCAACATGAATAGCAAAGACACTTCTCTCACTGGGAAATTCCAAGGGTTTAGAGGTTACCTTCCAGGAACTGAGAACAAAGCCAGGCCTCTCTTTGGGCAAGACCAAATGCTTTACTATACACCTCCTTTACTAAAATGCAATCTCTATCCAAGCAGGGCCTTGTCTGCATTTTTTCCAGCTATGCCTTATACAAAGAACAGTAATCAATGGATATTTGTTGACTGTCTGGGTTTGCCAAAATTGCTGTAACAAATACCGCAGACTGGTTTCCTTACACAACAGGAATTTATCATGTCACCATTTTGGAAGCTAGAAGTCCAAAATAAATGTGTTGGGTGGGCCCTGCTGTCTCTCAATTCTATAGTGTTCTGGTGGTAACTTGCCAGCAATCAATAACTCTATCTCTGCCTCCATCCTGTGAACTGTCTGTGTCCTCTTGTGTCCAAATTTCCTCTGCTTATAAGGACTCTAGTAATAACAGATTAAGGCCCCACTGATTCAGTTTAGTCTCATCTTGACTAATAACATCAAAGATCCTATTTACAAATGGGTTCACATCCACAAGACTGGGGTGAGGATTTGAACATGTCTTTGTGGAAGACACAATTCAATCCATAACACTGACAAATTAAATTAATATATCTTACCAAATTAGGCAACTCAGAAATGTTAAGCAGATTCTTTTATTTTCTCTTAAATCACATTTCTCTCAAGGATCACACGTTTCTGTGCATTTCCTGATATCTAATCTTTCCAAGGCATCAACTTTCACTGATGTTTTAGCTCTCTTCTGAGGATAGTTTACATAATTTGACAAACTCACTGAAACATTTGTTTTGATAATACTACTACCTTCTGCACCCTTTGTAGATGTGGGATATCCACATGGCTTGTTCTCTCCAGGTCTTCTAGTCTGAACTCAGAAAACACCACAATCCTAAATAAAATCAAACCTCCCTGCACTCACTATCCTCCTCCCCTGCTTTGTTTTTCCCTTTGTAATTATCACCCTTTTAAAATGTGTTCTACTTATTTTTGTTTATAGATCCTCTCTTCCCTATAGGATGTAATCACTATTAGGCAAGGATTTCTTCCTTTTTCACCTTTGTATATCTCCAGCACCTTGATCACTGTCCATATTCAAGAAATATTTGTGAAATGATTGAATTTCCCCAGGCTGTCAAGGTAAAACACTTTTTTCAAAGGCAAGGAGATATGAGAGAGTTTTTTTTTTTCAAGCATAGTGGACCCCAGAGATAGTCCATTAGTAAAAAGGAATGAAGGGATTTTCCAAACTGGAAGACTGTTCACCAAGACCATCAGTAGTCTACCCGAGGGGATTAGAGTTTGCCAGAGACTGATAGAAAAAAAAAAGATCTGACAGAGGCAAGAACAAGAATGAGGCTAGGAGGCTTGGCTTGGAATCAT
Organism: Choloepus didactylus; assembly: GCF_015220235.1. NCBI lineage: Eukaryota > Metazoa > Chordata > Mammalia > Pilosa > Megalonychidae > Choloepus > Choloepus didactylus. Next base: position 49,122,475 of record NC_051314.1, read on the forward strand.
AATGGGTTTGGGAGTGCCTAGAAACAGTGAGCCAAGTTGTCAGAAACTTGTTGGACAATCAGGAAACACAAATATGGGTCAAGTCAAAGCAATAAGTAGGAAAGCAAGAAGAACAAAAGCCCAGTGTTTAGTGAAGCACTTTAACTTTGTCAGTCCTGTGTCATTCTTCTACTTCTTTAAGATACTTTTTGCCACGGTAATATTAAACAACTAATAATACTAGGAACACAAGGATTGTGTCTAACTCCAGTTCTTATGCTTGCCTCTTCTGTCCACCTGCAAAGTCTTCTCTCATTGTCTCTCTGATAAATTCTTAATTCATTCTCCAAAATCCCCTCTTATGCATTGCATACATTGTGATGTATTCCATGTTCCTTGCTGTATTTGCAAGGACACTTTTAATTGCAAATGAAAGAAACCAAATTCAAGTTATTTTGAGTACAGAAGTGAATTTTGGGGCTCATGTTACTGAAATTCTAGAGATATAAAAGCTTTAAGAATGGATATAATCAGGAGCAGAAATGATATGTCAGGGCTCCATCTCCTCTATCTGCTTTCCCCATGAGGAGGAACTGATGGCTAATACCATCCCAATCACATCCTACTAGATTACCTTCCCTAGGAGAAAAGGAATACCCCCCCGCCCCCCCACGTTATTTCTGAATTATTTAGGTTTAAATTAATTGTTTTTCCATAACCATTCATTATTTAATTCAACACATTTTTGTCTACCCTACACTTAATAATATGATGTGCTGTTTCATGTGAAAATGTTGTTTTCAATAGAGCATTACACTGAAAATTATTTTCCCATGTTAAATTATTAGAACTTCTGCTAGCTAAATAAGGAAGTTAAGTAAGTAAGAAGATAAAGGAATAAAATATTAGATTTTTAATGAGTGCTATACACAAACACAAAAAACAGGGGTATATTATAAAAGTATTTGATGAACAGGTACATTCTCTCTGAGACATGGTATTCCAGAGTTTTAAAAGCTGGGTTTGTGTCAGTCTTGGGCTGAGATGTGAAAGAATGTTCCAGGCAGTAGGATCATCAAATTCTTCCACATGGGTTGAAAGAACAACCCTTCTGTGTTTAAGGGACAGAAATGAGGCCAGTGTGGCTGAAGCAAAGGGGCTAAAGAGTGAGTTGAGGTGATGATGAAGAGGTCGGTGTGGACAAGATCATGAAGGATATTATAGACCTTGAAACATTTGAATTTAAGCTAAATAAATTGGGAAAATATTGAAGTTTATTAAACAGCTGAGGAGTGACCTGATATAACAAGTTTAAGAGGTGAATCTGGCTGCTTTGTGGATAATATGTTGTAGGTGGGCAAGAATAGGAATGAGGGAACCAAGTAGGTGGTGACTGCAGTACTATAAGACAGAGAAGGTCATTTGCATGGATGGTCTTCAGTATGTGGTGACCTGTCCTTATGAAATGGTATGCTGATGTACAAATGCCAGAGGTCATGTACAAGGTCACTCAATCTCACGAAAATGTAACGGTCAACCTCGGCAATGAAGCAGGGGCAGGCAGCAGTATATCCACACAACCACCCAACTCCTTGATGTCTGTTGTTTATTTGATTTTTCTTCTGTTATATATTGTGTCTCATAATTTCAACATATAGTTTGAAAATATTCAATGTTTATTGTGTATTAAATATTTACCAAAGACATTGGCTTGCCCTAGAATCAATACTGGCTCAATATCTGCATGGATGATATAATAAACTTTAACATGAAATAAGTAAGCTGTGGCATTAATAGAATATAAAATGTTTTGGAAATTGTATGTATACACAGCAACTATATTGTAAAACAGCATTTAAAAAGGGCTGTTCTCCACTTTATTACTAAGATCACTTATCACTAACTGAGAGCCTGCTTCTTAGTTAAATCTCCCATGGTCTGTAAAATTGAGCTGTAAATTCAGAAAAAAATAGTTGTTTTCCAAGACTTTTTCTCTGAAAATTAACTAAATTTGTACTAGCAGTACTACTATAATAGCCATTAAGATAATAACAATAAAACAAATTTAATTCTAAGTACTTTTGATAGTGTCACAAAATTATTTTTCATCTTATGTATGTGCTGGTTTTAAAATTGCAGGTGTGCTTTCTGTGTAGGGTAACTGAATGTGCGCTATAAACAATAAGTCAATCTTGGATACCATAATCAGTCCTTAACCTTTAATCTTTTAACATGTGTTTCTTGTATATTTTAAATATAGATCAGTAAGAACTTGTATCAGTTTCATAAATATTTTTAACTTTTTATTTTGAAATAATTTCAAACTTACAGGACAGTTGCAAAAATAATACACACTCATAAAGGGAACTCCAAATACCATAGCACCCCAGACACCCAAATTCACCAATTTTAAGATTTTGCCACTTTTTCTGTATCATTCTAATATCTACCTATCATCTACCTATTTATTTATTTATATCTATCGATATCTATATATCTATATCTGTTTATCTATCTATTTATTCTACCTATTTCCTGAACATTTGAGAGCAGGTTGCACACATAATACTCTTTGAACATGTAATACTTCCACGTGAATTTCCTATGAACAAGGAATTCACTTACATAATTTTCTTAAATGCAATGACCAAGTTCAAAAAATTTAAAATTTATATATGGCTTACAGTCTATATTACATTTTTTTCCTGTCCCAATAATGCCCTTTTGATCCTTTTTGCCTCTACTCTTAAATTCTATCCTGTCACGTATTGCATTTAATTGTCATTATCTCATTATCTATTTAGTTTATCTAGCATTTTTAATTGTGTAAACATATATACAACATAAATCTTCCCATCCCAACTTCTCCCAAGCATATCATACAGTGGAATTAATCACATTCACAATGTTGCAATACCCTTACCACCACCCAGTACTAGAACTTTTCCTTCACCCTAAACAGAAACCCTGCACTCGTTTTGCATTAACTCCCCATCCCCTTGCCCCCACCACTGGTAACCTGTAATCTATTTTCTGTCTCTATGAGTTTGCATATTCTTTGATATATTCTTAGTTGTTTCCATGGGGCTTACATTTAACATCCTAAATCTGTAACAATTCCATTTGTTTTGAAACCAACTTAATTTCAATAGTATATACAAATTGTTTTCTTGTAACCCTCTGTCTTACCACCTTTATGTAGTGCTTGTCACAGATTATATATTTACCCATTATGAGTCCAAAATAATTGATTTATCATTATATTTTACTTGCCATCAAATCCTTTAGGAAGTAAAAAGTGAAGTTGCAAATCAAAAGTTTTATAATACTTGCACTTATATTTACCCTTGTCATTATCTTTACTGGGGATCTTTATTTCTTCATGTGGCTTCAGTCAATTGTCTAGGGTCCTTTCCTTTCAGCATGCAGAACTTTCTTAAGCATTTCTTGCACAGCTGGACTAGTGGTGATGAAATCCATCAATTTTTGTTTATCTGGGGATGTCTTAATCTCTCCCTTGTTTTTGAAAGGCAGTTTTGCCAAATATTGAATTCTTGGTTAGAAAGTTTTTGTTGTCAGCTCTTTAAATGTCTTCCCACTGCCTTTTTGTCTTCATGGTTATTGAGGTGCCCTTGTATACAACACGTTGCTTCTCTCTAAAGCTTTCAGAATTCTCTGTGTATTTTTTACATTTCTCAGTATGATAATAACATGGCATGGTATAGTTCTACTTCAGTTTACTTGTTTGGAGTTCATTGATCATCTTGGATGTGTATATTCATGTCTTCCAGTAAATTTGGAAAGTTTTCAGCCATTTTTCTTTGAATATTCCCTCTGCCACTTTTTCTCTTTCTTCTTCTTCTGGGACAACACAGTGTGTGTATTGGTTGTTGATGGTTTCCCATGGGTTCCTCAGGCTCTGCTCAGTTTTCTTCATTCCTTCATCTTAGTGCTTCTCAGACTGAATGATTTCAATTCTCTTATTTTCAAGTTCACTTACTCTTCTTCTGCCAGTTCCAGTCTACTGTTGAACCCCTCTAGGGAATTTTTAATTTCTATTGTTGTGATCTTCAGCTCGATTTGCTTCCTTTTCATCATTTCTATCTCTCTATAGATATTCTCATGTGTTTATCTGTCATTTTCCTGATTTCATTTAGTTCTTTGTCTATAATTTCCTGTAGCTCTATGAGTATATTTAGGATCATTTTTTTAAAGCACTTGTCTGGAATGTCCCAAGTCCAATCCTCCACATTGATGGTTTCTAATGCATTCATCTTCCCCTTTGCCTGGTCATTGCTTCCTGTATCTTTATATGTTTTGTTGTCTTTTTTTGAAGCCTGGACATTTGATATTTTAAAATGTTATTGCTGGAACTTAGACTCAGAGTCATCTGTTCCTTAAGCTTATATCTAGCTAGTGTTATGACAGAGTTTCCTTGAATGCCAGGAGTTGATAAAATCTAAAAAATAATAATAATGAAAGAAGAAGAAGGAAAAAAAAAGAAAATATGTCCCCCAGTCTTTGCAAATTAACTTGTTTGAGTTTCTCCTTCAGAGCTTATCCATACAGTAAGTTTAGAGAACATCTCCAAGCCAAAGTGTAGCGGCTTTCCTGGCACTTTTTTCACATTGCATCTTGTCTTGGGCATGTAAATTTGGTCCTGAGAGTTCCCCTTTTTACACTAGTAAGAGTGGCCCTTCTTTCCCAGGAAACATTTTCATCATGGGGCACTGTACTGTACATCCTTTACAGCCAGCAACCCCATGCCCCAGGCAGCCACTCGACTGTTATCCCACAGCATTCTGTAAGAGAGCTCTGTAAGCCACCTTCTACACAGGGTAAGTTCTGGAATGGTGACTCCCACAGACCACCACCAGACAGATTGGATCAGACATACATGCTCCTAGTATGTGCACAAGGGTTACTCTGCTCCCTCCAGAACCAGGACCAGGGACCCATACTGGGAGTGTGGGCTGATTCTGTGCCAAGCCAGAGAGGAGTGGAGGAGAGGCCAGCCAGGGCACCATGAGAACCTATTGCCTTTAAGTAGCCTTTTTCTTGATTTGACACTCATTCTGGTACTGAAGCCCTTTTATTGTTTGTTTGTTTTTGTTTTTTTTTTTTTTTGGAGCTTTTAGAAAATGTTTCTGACAGTTCTGGCTAGTTGTTCAAAGCTTCTTTGGGTGGATGAAGCCCTGAAACTTCTCCATCCACCATCTTGATCAGGGAAGGACCTTAAAAATTAATTTTTAAAGTAATTTCTGATTTAGCAACACATTGATTTAGGTATGTTTCCCAATTTGAAAAAAAATTAAGTAAATTTCACAGGGTCTTAAATTCTTCTTAAGAGAGATATTATGAATTCCTATAAAGAATATTCAGAATGCTAAATAAAGTTGTAAAAATATTTTTGAAGTAATAATGGGAATGAAACTTAATGTTCACTTCTTATCATTTGTTGTAATTCATTAGTTCCTAACCATGTATGAGTAAATTCATATATTTTTATCATTTTATGCTCTACCTTAGGTTTTAAAAACATAGTGCTTTTGTTTTGCAGATTGTTGCCTTGCGTGAACAAAATGTTCATATTCAAAGAAAAATGACATCAAGTGAGGGATCCACAGAGTCAGAACATCTTGAAGGGATGGAACCTGGCCAGAAAGCCCATGAAAAGGTATGGCACCCATGATGTGCTCTTACATGGAAATGTTTACTTGCTAGATCATTTGACAGGAATATTCAATATTCAACCTATGTAAAAAACACTCCTAATATTTGTTTATTTGTTGGTAAACAGTTCTTGATGATTTTCCTAATTGCTCTTAATTTGATTCTCTTAAAAATATGATTATATATATAATTCAATTTGTATGTATATATATACTTATATCTATGCATCTACCAATCTATGTTCTCTCTGTATCTATCTGTCTATCATCTATCTAGCTAGCTAGCTAGCGAGCTGTACTATTTTATGTATACTATTTTATGTATAATAACAGTATTTTTGGATGATAAGTGGCATTATATACAATCGGTGAGTAATCTGTGGTTTATTACTATGAAAATTTGGGGGGGGGTGGTAATCTCTGATTTTGTCTTAGTATTTTCCTTGTTGCATTTGGGAAGTCCCCAGCAGTACTCTTGTTAATGAGAAATTACATAAAACAATGTCTGAAGCCATGGGACTTTTGCCATTTTTTTAGAAGCAAGTGATTCTCCTTTTGATTAGGGCTTAGACACAGGCAAAGGAAACAGCAGTCTTTTTGGCCTTCAGCAGATTTTTACATGCTGAACCATTTGTTTCCAGCACAAGAGGAAGAAGATAAGTCACTGGGAGGTCTGGAATCAGATGAAAATTGTGTAGGAATGTGCCAAGACCCTCAGCATAATCTCCTGAGTATTTGCCTTTAAAAAGTTGTTACTGGGTGGTTGAGCTCCTTAATCATCAAGACCACATGAATCAGGTAGCTAAATTAGTGTAATTGTGAATGTCAAGAGATTCTAAAACATAGAGATTAAGAACCAAATGACTGCACACAAATTAAATAGCATTAGACAGCTAACCAGAAAATAAATAAAGTACTTTCTCACTTATCCAGGTGAAATAAATGGAGGGGCTTCTTATGTTATTTACTTAAAGTATAAAGGCAAAGGAAACCAAGTAAACCAGAATGATTTCCTGAGACCACAATCAATTCTGAAGGCTGAGAAGCAGAAAGTCTTCATTTAGGGCCTCATTATTTTAGTCTTTCTTCATGCATTTTATAGAAATATTAAGCTAGGTATCAAAATTAAATAGATTGACAGACTTCATGAGCTGTACTTCAGATTAGAATAAAATTATTTTCCCTTCAGATAATAAAAATAAACTGATATTAATTGAGTAAATAAAGCATTAAGCTCTTTAGAACAACCTCCAGTGATATAACATGCAATTTTCTATTACTTTTCATTATAACTGTGTCATCAGTAATAGACTGCTACACCTTTCTTCAGTGAAGTATTGAGTCACACTGGTTTGAGTACAAAAATGGCCTTTATGGTCAAAAGCACAGAATATTGGTTTCTATAATGCTATAATCTTGCCAGTTTAATCTAGAATTAGAATCATAACAGATACAGGAAGAGGACATTGTGAGAGAAATATGCATTTCTCAGTCATGAATAACTTGAGATTTGTCTATTCTTTAACAAATTACTGTTGCTTACAGCATTCTAGTGCTTCTCAATGGAAAAAAAAAAGTGAAATGTGATTTATTTAATATATTACCTCTAAGTATTTGGGTTTATAAAATGCAAGGCAGTTCGTGTCAGATTAATTTTCATAAATTGGCTAAGAATTTTGATGAAGATCTATGTATAACTGACATTTGTTTTTGCTGGACTTCACAGATGTAGGTGTTCATATGGAAGATTCTGAGTAGTTGATGACTTAAAGTACTCATCCGTAGCTTTCTTTGCATTCCAAGTCTTGGTGTAGATGAGAAAGTGTGTGTTGCTAACTCACTCTTTGTTGTGGATGTAAATAAAGATTTTTCAGCATTGTATTAATTTTTTTTCAATTTCCCACAATTGCAGGAAGAGTGATTTCCAAATGCTTTGGAATAATGATCTATTGTTACTATTAAAAATACCATACCCACATCCTCCAACATGAACCTAAAATACATGGAAAATATATGTCATATATATATTTATTGTTAAATTAAAAGATAAATAAACTCTTCTAATTCATATTACTCCTGAGAAAATTCAAGACTATGTTCAGAAGTTTTATTTATATCACATTTCTTTAGCTGATATTACTTAATAAAATGTGAAATAATATTACAATTATTATTTCCATAGTCCTTATATAAGCATTCCTAAATTATACACATATAGCATTATGAAGCATCTTTTCAAAATTGTTTCCTATGATATGATTATTTGAAGTACAATAATACCATTGAATATCATGTTGTTACAAGATTGTAATCTAAAGTCTAACACTTAATTTTTATTAAGAACTTTTTAAAAGGTATATCAAACAAAGGAAAAGAGAATATTATTTTGGGAAGCAATATATAATGAAGGTTACCAGTGTAGGGTGATTGTAGTATTAGTGTATAAATTGCAAAGTAGTTGTTGGGGAATAAAACTCAAACTATTGTTAGATACCATGGACCTGTCAGAAAGTGACTTTTAAATCCTAGTCACAAAGATTACTCTTTGTGTAGGGCAGTGAAGTTACTTAAATTATATAGCCAAAGTGGGTTATTAGCCAACAGGAGATATTTTATCAGTGGCTTGAGAACTCTGACTGTTGGCAAAAATAGTCTCAAAAGAGCATACTCCAAAACAGGCCTTCTTACTCACAGAAAAGCCCTGTAATTATTATTACCAATATTTTTTTAAATGAAAAGAAAAAAAAACTAAGCTCAGCTGAAACAAAATTCAAATGTTTCTGTGTGACCTTAAATTTAATCAGTTGTTCTAGAAAAACATAAATATTCACAGGATAATGAACATTTTCAGAACACTAAAATTTACCTTGAAAAAAAAAATTTTACCTTGGTAAAAGCCAGAACTGGTCTCAATAACTTTCTTCCTATTGTTTTCTAGAGGAGGGTTAATTTGTGAATATTTTTTCAACAAATATGTATAAAATACAGAATACTTGCCAAATATTGCTCTTGTAAAGGAGATCATAATGCTCATGGCTGACCTATATTTCCAATTATTTCTCTCACTGAAAATGTTTGCTGAGTGATGTGAATAAGTACAATGTTAGACAGTGGTGGAGGTACAGAAGCCACATCCCTTGTAATAAATGTTGTAAGTATCAAGAGTGAGAATAAACCTTGCCCATGTTAATATTACAAACCATTGTAATAAAAGTAGTACCAACATGGTGTTAGACTTTAAAGGAAAGATAAATTAACTCTGATGGGGGGTGTGAAGAGAGGCACTGAGGAATAGAGATGGAGCAATCACAGTATTTAAAGTGAATAGACCTGGATTCAAATTCCATCTCTGCCAATCACTAGCCGTGTTACCTTACCCATAACCTCCCTGATCCTCAGTTAACAGGTAAAACAATCCTGCCTGACTTTTACCTTACTTTTAAGGAACAGAAAGCACTGGTAGATACAATGAATGGCATAATTCTTGGCACATTGTATACAAGCAACAAATGGTGTGATTTTTAACATTTATTAATACTGTATGTTTTCATATTCACTTATTCGTTATTCAGGAAATATTTAGTTGCAGACTTATTGAAAGCGCTAGAAGGTGGGCCCTGTTCTAGGAGGGAAAAGGCAATAAATAAATGCACACAAAAGGGGGGGTAATGTGATCAAGGGAGAATATTAACTAGAAATGGCAGAGAAGGCCTCTTTGAGGAGGTGGAGGTTGAACTGGTCAAAGGAGGGTGAACTGGTCAACGTGTGAAAGACCTTGAAGAGTTTTTGAAACAAAGGAAACACTAAATGCAAATGTACTAAGGGTGAAAAGGAGGTGTTGGCAAATTCCAGTGAAGAAATAATGACAGGGTAACTGGAGCTTGGAGCCAGCAGCAGTTTGCTGGCGTAAGGAGTTTGAATTTTATTCTCAGAGCAATAGAGAGGCATAAAAGGGTGTTGAGCAAGGGAGTATCTTGATTAAATTAAAAAAAAAATCATTTGTACTGCATTTTTCCATATGCCTGTCATTTTTTTACCCATTAGACTTATGAAGGAGGAACAGTATTTTCTTTATTCTTAATTTTACAGTTAATACAATTGAGGTTAAAATTAAATGACTTATTTGTACAGAGCAGAACCAAAATTACAATCTTCTCACATCCAGATAGTATCGGTCTCTCATATTACTTCATGAAAGGGCATTTTCTCCTGATGTCATTTTTAAAATTTTGTTTTTTTTTTTATTCTAACCCAGTCTTATTTTTTCTCTTTTTTTTTTGTTATTTCATTATTGCACATAATTGTTCATTTTCAGATTTGGTTATTTTATTCTATTCAAGAGTATGCCTTTTTAAAAATGTTTTTATTTTTATCACAGCTTCCTACAATTATTTTTTACTCTGAACAGACTCTCCAAGGCAGTAGCATTCAAAAAATTTTGACTGCTGTAAGTACAGCTCTTAAACTTGAGCAAGAGGGGCCCCCACCTGGATTAAATCCCTTGATTTAGTGGGCCTTACTCTGCCCTCTGTGCCCCTCTCCATGGGATGGAGTCCATGGGACCAAGAGAATCTGTGTACCTGAAGCCCTCACCGCATTAATTCTTGACCACACACCAGGTCCTAGGAAATGCGGAATTTCTGAACAAACAGACCCTAACACTCCCCACCACCACCACCCCCCTGCCCAGGGCCCATAAATTCTTTTTCCCAGGACTAACTTCCTGCAGCCTGAATATTCCCTAGTGGACCAAACCGTAGGCCTGAGGGTGACCAAGGGACATCTGATTACTGAGGTTGCACAAAGTTTGCAAGTGCTGGCTGGGGTGTCCACACATGTACATGTGAACAGATCAGCATTCTGGAAGGAATGAGCCTGGGAAAAGAAGGGGAGCAAGCTACAGCCCAGGTACCATATCTGGGTAACTAAATTCTGGTGTGGAACTTCAAGGAGTCTGAGAAATCTTAATTAGAAGATAAGATATATATGTATATTTTTTCCAGTGTTTACAAATTTATTTGTACATGGACCATCTACCCACTCTAAGAAACACAATCCAACTGCTACCCTTCAAATAATAACAAATGAGCACATATTTATGTATACATTTGTGTGCATGTGTATTAAACTGAAACAGAAGTTTTCACAAAACAATTATTACGCTGTAATATACTCAGTGAATTTTGATATTTTTATTCCATTTTATTTCTTCTCATTTAATGCTTGTTTTAACACCCTCCCCCCCGAAAATTATGTTTGGAAAACATTCCTCCACATCAATATTGTTAACCAAAAAGTAACATCCTTTTAGTTAATAATGTTAACTAAATTAAATAATCAAACCTCTTCAAGCTTTTCCTTTCTCTGTGTTCTCTATTGCAGCATACATACAAGACATATTTTTAAATCAAAATCATCATTGTACCCCCACAGGCTTGTACTCACTGGAAATTGTAAATACCTCTGAAATGCATTTCTTTTCTCCACCCAAGCAATGATATTCTCCTCTGCAATTTAGCCCACTAGGACTGAAGCATATGTAGTTACAGAATAAAACAGAAATACTATTTTCTATGAGATTAGATTGCTAGAAACACAGGCAATTAAAATGTATTCTCAATCTTTAGGATTTTTTATTTACTAGAACTTAATTGAACTTATATCAGCAAAGCAATGCTGTCAATTTGCCTGACCAGAGATAGTTTTGTTGGTAATCTCAGAGATCAAAATGATGATTCATTTAAACAAAACTTTAACTAAGGAAGCATTAGTGATTGAGGTATTACTTGAGCTTTTCATAGAGCTAACGGCAAAGGAGGTGACATCTTTCAGTGACAATACAACACTCTCCTTGGCATGTCACACAAGATACTTCTCAAACTAGTGGCCTCTTCTCACCAATCAAGCCTCTTTGCTTATCATCCCTGTTTTAAATTTAGGTACTCTGAATGAACCAGACTGATTCTTTCCTTTTTAAATTATTATTCCCTCTACTTAGAATTCAACATTAATCCATGACTGTTTTTAAATTAGCATAAAATGCAGCATAATTTAAAGAACCAATATGTTAATATGCAAGTGAATAAATATAAAATCAGAAGTAGAATTTTTTGGTTTGGCTCTTACAAAGACTATTTATTAGGTTACAAATTTACAGTCCTAAGGCCACAAAAGCATCCAAACTAAGGCATCAACAAGAGAACACCTTCACTGAAGAATGGCTGATGGTGTCCGGAACACCTCTTCTCAGCTGGGAAGGCACATGGCTGGCTTCTGCTGGCCCTTTGCTCCTAGGTTGTGTTTCAAAATGGCTTTTTCCAAAATGTCTCTGGGCTTTTGCTTTAGCTCCTCTCTCTCTCAGCTCCTATGCGTCATTGCTTCTCTTTCCCAGGGTGTTTCTCTCTTAGTATCTAGGGGCCCTCTCTTTGCTTCTCCAGGGCAAACTCTGGGCTTTATCTCTTAGTTTAGCATCACCAAATGTCCTTCTGTCCACATCACCAAGCATCTCTAAGCATCTGGGTTAGCTCCAGCAGTTTCTCTGTGTGTCCTGGTATTTTCATCTTGCTTAAAAATTCCAGTGAACTAATCAAGACCCACTCTGATTAGGCAGGTTAAATCTCCATGGAAATAATTTAATCAGAGGTTCGGCCCTAATCAACAAACTAATCAGTCTGCCCTCACAAGATTGCATTAAAGAATATGGCTTTTCTGGGGGACATAATATATCCAAACTGGCACACCCAATATATCCAAAATATTTTCATTTTGACATGTAATCAAGACAAAAACTATTGAGGTATTTTATTCTTTTTGTATGTGAAGTCTTAAAAATCTGGTGTTAATTCATTTGGACAGCATTTTGAGAGCCAGCAGCATAGCTGCTGGCTGCTGTACTGGGCAGTACAGCTCTGGAATCTTGCTGTTCAAAGTGTGGTCCGCAAAGCAGTGCAACGGCGCTACCTGGGAGCTTGTGAGGAACGAGGACTCCAGGTCCCAGGCCAGACCTTTCAAAATATCTCCAGATTGGTTCTTTCCCAATTTCCTTAAAAATTGTTAACTCTTTTTCCTCAACTGTCTCTTCTTGATTCTTCCTGTCTTTTTTTTTTTTGTCCCTGCAAGCAATATGTGCAAGCTTTGGTCATATATCCTCATTTGTAGAATGGAGATATCAGCTGGTTTCAGGACCAGAATCCCCCAAAGCCCTGGGGGACCTGGAATCACTACAGAAAAAACCAGAAATAGATTTCTGTTTGCAATGTTTTGGTTCTTTAGTTCCCACATGTAGCAATACAAAAGTATGCTTTAGACTGAACAACCAATGACAAAAACAGGCACTTAGAAAAAGTTAGTACAGCCATAAGAGAAATGTGATCCTCAGAGAAGACAAAAGGATTCTATTTCATTATGCCAGTACACCATATTATGAGAAATGTCAATATGAAGATTGGGCATAGTCTCATACAAACCTGTTAGCTGTACATTTAAATGTTTGCTTTTTGAATATACCACATTTGTATTTCAAAATACTAATAAACATCATTTTTCATAAGTGTCATTCTTTTAATGACCTCTCCTAAGTTCTCACTGAAAGTCATCCTCAATAGGGTTGTCTCCAGTATATTAATCACTGTATTTTGTCCATACTTATATACCTTCCTCGCTACTTATCGATAAGTTTTTCTCCCCAAAATCAGTCTTTGTCAACTGTAGCTTTTTTCACACATTCTTGATTAAGCTCTGATTTCTTCTCTATATCAAAGATAGTTATCATTTGGATTTATCCATAACTGGATATCCCTAAGAGAATATTTTCTTTTGTATATTGATCCCACATATGGTATTCTAATTCCTAACAGTAACATGTATGATGATAAAGTGTTTACTTCTGTTTTATAATTCAATTGAATTTGCAAGCAATGAAACCAAACAGGAGGATGGGGTTTCTGAATTTGCAGGCTTGGAATTGGCATACTTTCCAGGAAAGAGAAGGTCTAACTATATAACTAGATACATGTGGCTAGAGTGGCCTAGAGTTTAATTTTTGGCTAGGAAAAGGCCCAGAAGAGGCAAGGTTAGGGGTATATCCATATGTACATGAAGTTACCCCATATCAATTTTATAGGAGCTGAGTTGAAAAGAAAGCACATGGCTTAGAACCTGGCATCTTTTATAGTAAATGGCAAAAATAAATATTAAAAGCTTTCTAACTTTGGTGGGAATTTATTGAAGTATTACTTCAAAACAAATCCTCTTTTGAATACAATTATCAGGTTATTTGCTTTTGCTATTACCTTACTAGATGGCAAGTTAAAGTGGAAATGCCTCCTCTCTCTCTAATAATAGATTCAATATAATTTATATTAGGCCAAATTCAAGAGAAGCAGAGTAAATATATTTTTGCTGAGTAAAATACTTTCAAAGACTTTAAAAGACTAACAGATTTACAAGAAGTTTGAGAGACATTTGTTCATTTATTCCTATCCTATTGGAAATTTACTCCATGTGAAGGATACTGCCCTTTTCTGGTGATATAGAGAAGAATAAATTGTTCTCCTTTCTTTGTATCGTTTGGTCTGATCTATTAAGCCAACCCAGGAGAATTTTTCCTCAACTGACCAATTTTTATTTTCCATTTTGGTAGACCTTATACTTCTCAACATTTGCCATGAAGCAATAGTTCCCCAGGATTTTAATGTCTATTTCACAGAGCCCACTCCTCTCCCCCAAAATATGAGAATTCATAGGGCAAATTAGGAAATATTATATTATACAAATTTAAACTGGCACCCTTCCTAATAGTTCATAGTATTTAAAATTTTTAATGTTGTCAGACTCCAAGAAGGGAAGACAGTACACAGTGTTTCCCAAACATGTATGAACACAGGTCTCCTTTATCCCTAGAAATAGCACATCTCAGAATGAGTACTCTGCAGGATATTACTTAATGCAAGTCCTGGCCTTTTAAAGATGGGCACGCTGTTCTTCAAATCCATCTGGAAACCATGTTAACAAAAGGGCTTCAAACCAATAAGGACAAGTTAAATAACTGGTATAAGGCCCTTTACAGGTTTCCAAAATTGCTTTTACATGAGTTGCATCAGTTGATACCTGAAACAACCCTGTGAGATTTATAGAGCAAGGATTACAGGCTCAAAGTCATTTAGCTCATGATCAGGAAGAGCTGAGATGACTAGTATAACAAGTATACAAAGATTAAAAAGGGAACTGTGGGTGAAGAAAGGCAGCATATAAACTGTTTATTTCATGGATCTCAGTACAGAAGAGTAACCACTTTAAATAGACAAATCTGTCCGTGTGTCTAAGAGGATGAAAGAGCTTATTAGACAGAGCATAAGACTTTTAAAAAATCCAAAAATAAATCTTAGACAAAGAAAAGTTTGTTATACCTTTGTTGATGTCTTCAGCAATCTTCTACTCAAATATATTTCTCCAGCTATTCTCACTGTTCTCTCTTTATCATCAGCATTTTCCTCTATTTCATTCCTATAAACATACAAAGTTTTTCCAATTTAAATATGTGTTCCCTTAACACACTTTCATCACCACTTATTTCTCTATTTTCTAGCAAAGTTCTTCAGATGGATTTTCTTCTCCCTGTTCTTTTTTAAACCTTCACCAGTCAGCCTGTGACCCACCATTCTACAGAAACTACTCCTGTGACTGTCACCAACAAATTTTTATTGCCAAATACAATAGCCAATTTTCAGCCCTCATCTTAGTTGACTTCTCAGCAGCATTTAACATAGTTGATTACTTTTTCCTCCTGGATGAATTTTTCTTCATTTACTTTATAGGAATCCACACTCTTTTTCTCTTATCTCACTGGTGGCCCTTTCTCTTTCTTCTTTCTAGGATAATCCTTTTCTGACTTCTAATGTTGGAGGGCCCTGGCACTCAGTGTTCCTTTTCTTCTCTAGCTACACTTTCTCTGTGATTTCAGTCTCAAAGCTTTTGATGTCATTCATATGCTAATGACTTACAAATTTTTACTACTGGTTCAGAACCTATAACCAAATGTATGTATTCAGTTGCCTATTAATATCTCCACTTGTGTATCTGAATGACACTTCAAACTTACAATGTCAAAAACTTATCTGTTGAGACTGATCCTAAAACTTGCTTCTTCTCTGTTGCATTTGATGGCAACTTCACCTTTTCAGTTATTCAAGCTAATGAACTTGGGGCCATCCTAAAGTGCTCTCTATGTTTCATACCCCACATCCAAACTATAAAGAAATTATATTCGCTTCACCTTCAAAATATATCTAGAATCTGACCATTTCTTACCTCCTCCACTACTCACCACTATGTTCTGAACCATCATCATCTCTTACCTGGATTATTGTAATTAATTCCTAACAGGTGTCCTTGCTTCTCCCGTTGGCCCCTACAGTCTATTTTCAGCACTGCAGAAATTGGAGTGATCTTTTAAAATATAAATCAAGTATGTCAATCATCTGCTCAAGACTCTACAAATGCCTCCCATTTATACAAGGTTGTACAAGGTCTGGCTTTCCTTATCTTTTGACTTTATTTGGTATTCCTTCTGAACCACACTGACCTCCTGTTGACTTTTAGTTACTCTTCCCTCTTCCTGGGATACTCTTCTTCCGGATATTTGCATGGCTAACTCCCTCACCTTTCAAACCTTTGTTTAAATGCCACCTTTTAAATTGAAACCCATCTTCCTGTCACCTCATACACAATTCCTCCACTCTTCTTTGCCCATTGTTTTCTCCCATAGCATGAAAAACTCTCTAACATAGTACATAATTTACTTATTTATAATGTCTGTAGTTTACTGTCTTTCTCCATAGCTGAAGAGTAATCTCTCTGAGGGCTGGGGTCTTTGTTTTATTCCTGATGAGTCCAAATCTTAAGCACTTAATAAATACATGTTTGATGAAGGAATAAATGAATATCACTACTGTTTTAACTATTGTTACTTTATAAACCTTGATTTGTAGAATTTAATTATAATATCAGCATTTCAAGGTTTGATTTAATACTCTATTGAGATTTTGATTGGAATTGCTAAAGTTAATACATTAATTTGGGGAGAATTTTATATATATATATATATATATATATATATATATATATATATATATATATAACCTGATCAGTCTTTTGAATATTTAAAGACAATAACAGTAAATCTGGTAGCACCCTCTTGGGACTTCAAAGATAAACTGAGGCATTTTTAACTTGTTGTTTTATTTGGGCAACAAATGAGTCATGAATCAGCAGGACCAAACCAGAAGTGGTAAGGCACGCTGCTGAAAAGTAGAAAGGGGAAGCTTATATAGGACAAACGTGGAAGCAATCAAGGGAATGTTCTGATTGTTTGATCTTAGATTTCCATTCACATAGGGGGTTCTTACAAAGTGGGGAGCAGATATGCATTGATTAGTATAGTAGGCTTTTCCTTTCTGATAAGCTCTCTCTTCTGGACCAAAGGTGAGTTATCACCAGGTGATGCTTATCTGCAATTCTGTAAGGTATGTTCCATTGTTCCATTTTCTCAGATGGTCCCTGCAGGTCAAGTGTTTTTGTCTTTTGGAAAAATCCTTTCTCAGAAACTGGTCCCTCTCGGCAACACTCAATACAAGTAGCCATTTTATTTTACTTAAGAGGGCCATTGTTGCACTCCCTGAATTATCCAAAACCCAAATTATCAAACCAAAACTCTGAATTATCAGACCAAAGGGGCTAGTCCGGCTTTTAAACGTATCATGGAAAGAGAATGGGGAAATGTGATGACACAAGTGAGCAACCATATTTTTTTAACTACTATTGCTTCTTTTGATTCCTCAAAGTATCACTTTTGAAAATAGATGGCTCCTCAAAATAATTACCATCCATGCATCATTGCAATAACTCACTGACATACAGGTCAAATGGAATCATCCCATACCTACCACTGATCTGGTTTTAAAGTTGCACCATCAGGAGTGAGAATTTCTGCAAAGAGCAGATGGTTCTTCAGGGAGGATTCCTCCAAGTTACAACAGATGAGGGTACTTCACACATAAATTTACAAATTCATAAGATAACTGGGCCAGGAAAGTTTTCTAAATACAGCTATACTCTTTACTGGAACCACAGCTGACTTTGGGTCCTTCGCATGTGGGTTTTCCTTGTGAGCTCTTGGATCCCTTTTTGTGCCACTCAATATTCTTAGCCTATTGGGGAATTTGGAATAGTATTGAACTTCACAATTGAAAGGGTGTATCCACATGAATCATTCAACATGTTTATTTCATGCTATAATATAAGAAATACCAGTTTTATATTTCCGCATGTTATTAACATTACTCATAGAAACATTGACCAGAAATTCCTCGTGTTTTTTTCTAGATTTGAGACACTATAAAATGCAGTATATTTCCATCAAGCCACATTTATTGAATATAGTGAAATGAACTTCATTCTAGTTTAAACATTATGGAATAATCAGGGATCTAATACAACGTATATTCCTCAGGTGAAAATATCCTTACTTTTATATTTGGTGGAAATTAAAAATAGTGTAAAATTTCTGTGAAAATAAACCTATTTTGTGCTTATTTAAAAGCATTATTGATCTCATTAAGTTAAAGAATTGTCAAGAAAGACCCTATCGGGGAAATTGACATGCCCCATTCAGCCATCTTTACAGCAGGCTGGCAACGCCCCTGCACAGGCCAGTGGCCCAGGGCTTCCCCAGAGGCTGGTGTGCACATGTGATGTGGCACAGCCTTCCCTCAGCAGAGGTCCTGGAAGAGCACAGCTGAGAAGGGGGACCCGCTCACAAATCCCAGGGACCCTACACCAAGGACTTGTGGGTCAGCGGCAGAGACAATCTGTGGCAAGACTGAAATGAAGACTTAGACTCTTGAAACAGCCTTAAATCTCCGGGAACACCTGGGAGGTTTGATTATTAAAGCTGTCCTGCCTCCCTAACCACCCAGATACATGCCCCAAATTCAGGGCAGACAGTACCAACAACACACCCAAACTTGGTGCACCAATTGGACCCCCACACACCACACATCAGACCCCCACACATCAAAAAGACAAAGTTGGGGAGAACTGACTTGAGGGAAATAAGTGACTCGCAGACACTGTCTGCTGGTTAGTTAGAGAAAGTGTACGCCACCAAGCTGTAGATCTGACAAATTAGAGACTGGTGTTTTTCATATACTGAAAGAACCCTATCAAGTAAAGCAAATGCCAAGAGGCCAAAAACAACAGAAAACTTTAAAGCATATGATAAAACCAGACGATATGGATAACCCAAACCCAAACACCCAAATCAAAAGATCAAAGGAGACACAGTACTTGGAGCAATTAATCAAAGAACTAAAGACAAACAATGAGAGCATGGCACAGGATATAAAGGACATGAAGAAGACCCTAGAAAAGCATAAAGAAGAACTTGCAAGAGTAAATAAAAAAATAGACGATCTTATGGAAATAAAAGAAACTGTTGACCAAATTAAAAAGATTCTGGATACTCATAGTACAAGACTAGAGGAAGGTGAACAACAACACAGCGTCCTCAAGGACCACAGAATGGAAAATTAAAGAACAAAAGAAAGAATGGGGAAAAAAATTTAAAAAATCGAAATGGATCTCAGGGATATGATAGATAAAATAAAACTTCCAAATTCAAGACTCATTGGTGTCCCGGAAGGGGAAGAGAAGGGTAAAGGTCTAGAAAGAGTCTTCAAAGAAATTGTTGGGGAAAACTTCCCAAACCTTCTACACAATATAAATACACAAAGCATAAATGCCCAGCAAATTCCAAATAGAATAAATCCAAATAAACCCACTCCAAAATATATTCTGATCAGACTATCAAATACTGAAGAGAAGGAGCACGTTCTGAAAGCAGCAAGAGAAAAGCAATTCACCACATACAAAGGAAACAACATAAGACTAAGTAGTGACTACTCAGCGGCCACCATGGAGGCGAGAAGGCAGTGGCATGACATATTTAAAATTCTGAGAGAGAAAAATTTCCAGCCAAGAATACTTTATCCAGCAAAACTCTCCTTCAAATTTGAGGGAGAGCTTAAAATTTTCACAGACAAACAAATGCTGAGAGATTTTGCTAATAAAAGACCTGCCCTACTTCAGATACTAAAGGGAGCTGTACTGACGGAGAAGCAAAGAAAGGAGAGAGAGATATAGAGAAATTTAACAGACATATATAGAACATTACATTCCAAATCACCAGGACACACATTCTTCTCTAGTGATCACGACTCTTTCTCCAGAATAGACCATAAGCTGGGACATAAAACAAGCCTCAATAAATTAAAAAAAAAAAAAATGAATTTATTCAAAGCACATTCTCTGACCACAATGGAATACAAATAGAAGTCAATAACCTCAGAGAAGTAGAAGATTCACAAACACCTGGAGGTTAAAAATGAGAGGGAGATGAAAACATTCCTAGATAATCAAAAGCTGAGGGACTTCATCCCCAGTAGATCAGTCCTATAAGAAATACTAAAGAGAATTGTGCAGTCTGAAAGGAAGGGACACTAAACAATTGACTGAAACCACATGAAGAAATAAAGATTTCCAGTAAAGATCACATGGTAAATATAAACACCAATACTACTGTATTTTTGATCTGTAACTCCACTATTTACTTCCTGCAGGATCTAAAATACATAAACTGTAATGATAAATCAGTGGTTTTGAACTCAGTGTAAAATATGTAATTTTTGACAAGAACTCCATAAAGGTGGAGGAATGATGGAGTATAGGAACATAGTTTATGTGTCCTATTGAAGTTAAGTTGGTATCAAAGAAAAACAAGATTGTTATATATTTAAGAGGTTAAATTTAAGCCCCATGGTAAACACAAAGAAAGTATCAGAGAATATGATCATAGAGATGAAAAGTAGAGTATGGGTTATGAGAAGTGGGGGAAGGGGCAATGGGGAGTTAAGAAATGAGTGTAGGGTTTCTGTTTGGGGTGAAGGAAAATTTCTAGTAATGGATGGTGGAAAGGTAATGGCACTGCAACATTCTAAATGTGATTAATCCCATTAATGGAATGCTAGTGAGGGGGTGGAATAGGAAGATTTAAGCTGTATATATGTTTCCACAATTGAAAAAAAAAAAAAGACAGTCTAATTAAATGCCAAGGATAATCCTGGATGGGATATGAGGATGGAGGAGAGGAGGCTCAAAGGGACACAGCTGGGACATAAGGAAAAAAGCTTTGTATCAATGTTAAATTTCTTGAACTTCTTAGCTGCACTTAATGGGATTGCATAAAAGAATGTTGTTCATGGGAAATGTATATGTGAATTATAGTTTGTTGAAGGATGTGTGCAGCTTGCTCTCATATGTTCAGAAGATAGAGCAATAGATAATGGATGATAGATAGGGAGGGAGGGAGGGAGGGAAAGAAAGAAATGGTGGTGTGACAGGATGTTAAAGTTGGTGAATTGGTATATCGCGGGAGGGGGGTCGGGGTATGCTGGTGTTCTGTGTACGGGGTTTGTATTGTTTTTACAACTGTTCCTGTAAGTTTGAATTTATTTCAAAATAAAATTTAAGAAAAAAAAAAAAAAAGACCATAGCAACTGGATAATTTAACTAAACAGAAATATCAGGAATTTATTTTGTCATGCTGGCTTTGTAAATATCAATGTTGAATAATAAAATTATTAATGGGGAATTGATCTTAAGAAATAATTTGGTCTAGAGATTTTCCAAGCAGGTCAATATTAGGTGTCCACACTATTATAGGGATTTATTTCCTCTAATATTTTAGAATAAGGGATAAAATCAACTGGGTCCCTTTGAAACATCAAATATTTTTAACAAATCATGATTATATCATCATTGATACCAGGATAAAGAATACTAATTTTGTGAGTCTATTATCTCATCATTTATAACATTCACTTCAGCGATCATTTTTAATTATACTTCAAATTCTTTCCCTTTTTATGTCAGACAATTTTTCCAGCTTGATGACCAGACTAAACTCAGTAATTAATAAAATGCATGGATAATATAGATCCTTGATACTCAACCCCACCTGGACAATAAAATTACCTAGGGAGATGTGGCCTAGGGTGTGGTCCATTCAAAGAGATTTTTTTCATCTCCCCAAAGTATTCTAAGGTATAAAAAGTTCACTCTAGCTAGTATGGAGAGCAAAGACCCTGGTAATCAATGCTGGACCTCCCTGTTGAGTCTCATAAACTACCACTTCCCCGCAGCATTTGTCTTCTGCTCTGCACACAGGACAATAGGCAGTCCCCCCACAGGGCCTCCCTCCCTGCCTTTGCTCCTGTCGTTTCCCCTCCCTGGAATAACTTCCCCTCTTATTTTACCTGAAATATAATTGCTCCTCTTTCAGACCCAACTCAAATAAAATTGCAAATAGTATCTTCTCTCTCCTATAACATAAATATGTAAACAAAACCTAATTTATTATGACACCAATTGCAGTGAGTAATAATTACTTATTTGTGTGCCACTTCCCTGCTAGAATCTCCTTGATGTCAGGAATGTATCATCATATTAAAAAAAAAAAAAAATAACTCTAAGCCCAAAACCTTTTGCTGGTAGGGTATATCATAGTTGCTCAATAAACATGTCAAATGAATAAAAATATATATATATATTTATATATATATATATTTATATATATATATATATATATATTTTTTTTTTTTTAACTAGTTGAAATTCTTTATTTCTTAAAGGTATTTTGTAAAATTTGGTCCAACTCTTTATATTCCAAATTGGGTGTTCTAGCTTTAGATTTAAAACTCATTTTTCTTAAATATACAAAGCAATATATATTCATAGAGTGTGTTGAAAATTAGGAAAATCAAGGGTTTTGGTTCTGTCACGTGAAGTGTTTAAAGTGTTATTTTGATAAAATCCAGTTGCTCTAATATGGCTTGAAAACACTTGCTCCTTTGGAGTATAACTGCAGGGAAGAAACTGTGGTATAGGTAAAAATTCACCATAATCACTTGAATTGGTTTTATACATAATCATCTGAGGTTTTGATAGTGAGGTAGCTGTACGGAGTGTTTTGGGATCAATCATACATGAAAACACAGGATTGCCTGGATTCACACATGGAGGCAGTTGAGGTTTCATTTCTGTGTCTGGATTTGAAGCTGAAGTAATTTTCTTTTCAGATTTTATGCTGTGTTCTCGGGCATTCCTCCCAATTCAGGTTAGTGTATGATGAGTGGACGGTCTCGTTTGTCCCCCTGCAGTTATTCTGGATTATTTACTAGTTGTTTCTGGTTTTTTGTAGTTGTTCCAGGGGGTCTACTTAGCTTCCACTCCTCTCTATGCCGCCATCTTGCCCCAAAATATATATTTTTAAAATTTTAACATATGAGCTTTATCACCAAAAATTAATAATTTTAAGTTCATACTTTTACAACTTAGAAGAAAAAAAAAATTGAACATATCCATGACATTGGTTTAGGAAATGATTTCTTACTTATGACTCCAGAAGCACAAGCCATAAAAGTAAAAAAACAAAATGGTAAATTAGGCTTCATTAGAATTAAAATCTTTTGCACTTAACCATCAAAAAAAAAAAAAAAAAAAAGACAATCCATGGAATAGGGAAAAATATTTGCAAATCATATATCAGATAAAGGACTTTTATCCAAAAAATGTATATAAAGAATTCTTACAACTCAATGTAACTCATATAAATGTAACTATTGCAACTCAATATAGAAGATAAATAATTCAATCAATAAATGGGCAAAGAACTTGAATATACAAAGAAGATATACAAAAGAGTAATAAACACATGAAAAGACACTCAAGTTCATTAGTCTTTAGGGAATGCGAATCAAAACCTCAATAAGATACCACTTCAGAACCAATAGAATGGCTAAATAAAAAAGACAATAACAAGTGTTGTTGGAGTATGTAAGAAATTGGAATCCTCATACATTACTGGTAGGGAAATGAAATGGCTCAACCACTTTGAGAAACACCTTGGAAAACAGTTCCTCAAAATATTAAGCATAAAGTAGCCATATACTCCATAAATTCCTCTCCTAGGAGTTTACCCAAGAGAAATGAAAATATATGGTCACACAAATGAAAGCACCATACACAAATGTTCATGGTAGTATTATTTATAATAACCAAAAAGTGGAAACAACTTAATGTCTGTCAACTGATTATTATATCTACATATAATGGAATGCTATCCAGAAATAAAAGGGATAAAGTACTGATAATATGTTACAGTACAGATGAACCTCAAAATCGTTATACTCCTTGAAAAAAGCCAGTCACAAAAGATCACATACATGTGATTCCATTTATATGAAAGGTCCAGAATAGACAAGTGTGTAGAGTTAGAAAGTAGAATAGTAATTGCCTAGTGCAATGGGAGAGGATTGCCTGGCAGTAACTGCTAAAAGGTATAAGGTTTTTATTTGGGGTGATGAAAACGTTGCCAAATTAGATTATGGTGATAATTTTCCAACTCTGTAAACACACTAAATACCATTGAATTGTACACATTAAATGGAGAATTTTTATGGTATGTAAAATATGTCTCAATAGAGCTGTTTAAAATAAGCACTGTGTTTTCTTTAATTCTGTCATTTGTCTTACTGGTTAAAGTGCCACAATTGTTTTAAAAGTAAGGAAAAATAACAGTGATTTGGAACAAAATTAATATATTCTCATCGTCGGATATAAATCAGATTTTAATTTGTCCTTCTTACTCTGAAATTATAAAAACAGGTATTTAGCGCAACATAAAATAGACAAGGGGATTTGGATAGATGAAATACTACACATTTTTTAAGCATAAAAATTTGATAAATACTTCAGGAAAGATGAGTTCAAAAAATTTCTCCTGAATAGTCTTAAATTCCAAAGCAGTATAAAGACTATGCTGTGCTTATCTGTTAAAGGAATGAAAGAGGCTAATGAAATGAAAGTGTTTTTTTTTGTTGCATGATTACTGTTTATATTTAGTTAAATTTCTTTTACCTTGAACCTATTGTAAAATGTGCAAATTTTAAACAAGATTTTAATGGACCTCAGGTGCACAGAATTGAAATAATCACTTTCAAATTTGAAAATTAACATTATTCAGTTGTACTGAATAAATATTTATTGAATATCAATATAAACATACATACATACATACGCATAAATATATAGATATAGATGATAGCTACAAATACAGATATATTGTCTCTAACGTAAAGCATGTACAGTTTTACCCAGTTGGTTGATAACAGTTCTAATTAGAGGTAATATGTTAAAGCGTTGAGAACTGAAGCTGGAATTCAAAGTTTTGCATCTGAATTTAATCAGCTCTTTGTGACCTGAGGCAAACTGATTACCTGAATCTCAGTTTCTTTTCAAAGTTCCTTAGGGCTCAAGAAAATCCAGAATTTCCGATTATATAAAACATTTATAAAAGTAAAATTTTGTTCTTTAGTGATTTTTGTATAATTTACATACAATAAAACGCACTCATTTTAAGTGCACAATTCGATTAATTTTGATGATGTATATAACTGTGCAAACACCACTGCAATTAAGAAACAGAACATTCCTAGCACCACTAAAAGTGCTCTCCTTCCCCTCTGCAGTCAATCTCTCCCCCCATTCCATAGCCCTGGGCAGCAACTAACTATTCTGCTTTCCTGCCACTATAGATTAGAATTGCCTTTCCTAGAATTTCACATAAATGGAATCACACAGAATGTATTATTTTGTGCCTGACTTCTTTCTTTGAGAATATTGTTTTCAAGAAGCATTCATGCTGTTACAGATATCAGTAGTTTGTTTTTCATTGCTAACTTGTCATTTTCATTGTATGACTATACAAGTTATGTTCACTTACTCCAAGAATGCAGAGATTTTCTCCTATGTTTTTTTAAGAAGTATTTTTTATTTAAATATTTAGTACAACTGTAGTGTAATTTTAGCTATAGTGTGTATAATATTATTCTTAGGGAGTCAGTGTTGGTTACAGATTTATCTCCTAAGATACCAGTTGGATCAACAAGCATAATCCTTTGAAGATATTACTGATCATCTGGTAATAGAATTGTTGTACTTACAGGTACTGAACTTCTATCAAGTAGAAGGGGTAGGTGATGTCACAAATACGGACAAATATAGGAATGAATGCTATGGTCTGCATTCCACTCCCTGTTGGGAGTTTTGCCTCTCCAAAGCTGTGACCCCTTCCCAGGGTCATACATACGGTGCCACATACAGTGTAAAATTGTATTATTGTGACGCTAATGAATAACCATCTTTTTAGATAGCCATTATTGATGCAAAATCCAAAAGCAATGTTAGGGAATTTTATACAGTACACAGCTGTCTGTACATTGAACTGAGAAAAGATCATTTATCATCATTAGTCAACAATTGAGAACTGGATTAGGGAAGAAGATTAGAGCTTCTAAGAAGGCTTACTAACTAAAGTCACTAACATATCCAAGTTTGTGATAACTGAGGTATTTTTTGGAAGGATTTTTGTCATAATTACAAATATCTTAAAGTTCTGTGTGCCACCTACAAGTAACTAAGTAACTTTAAGGTTTAGATGGAAGCACAGTGCTCAAAACCGTCAGTAACACATAAAAAAATAGAGATAGAAATCCAATAAAAATGGTAGCACAGTTTTACACATGTTAAATAGTTAAGAAATACGTAAATGCTGTAATAAATATGAAAAAGACCTGAAGTTCGGTTATGGAAGTAATGTTAGAAGGGTTATAGTTGTAAGTTATTGTGAAGGGTTGGGAGAAGGGATATCTGAAATCAGAGTTGTAACCAGATGTGAATGGTCATGAATCATAACACACCCGGTGAACTGAGGTAGCTGTTAAATGTTTGAGGAATGTGCATGTGCATTTTGTGTGTTAGTCCTTCACGGCCTGGTTCAGCCAGATGCAGTTTTCTGCATTTACCTGGTACTTCTCAGGGACAAAATCACACAAGAAAACACAAAATTCACATCATGTTCAAATTGTTTCTTAGTATACCAATGACACTGGAACAAATTTGTGTTTTCATAACCAGCCTTACAGCTAAACCGACTGTACTTTCTTGGTTTTTCCTTCATACTTGTCTGTTTTTACTTGGTTGTGCTCTTTTTCTTGTAGCACTTATTTCTCCCAAATTGCTGCACTGTCTTCACCTCAAAACTTCTCCAGTGCAGTTAGACTGTTAGGTGTAACTCTGAAGATAGAGGTCACCCTGGCTTATAGGCAGCCATTGCAGAAAGAAGAAAACCCAGTCTCAGACTTTTTAACCCATTTTAACTTCCTTCCTGTGGGTTATGTGTACACATGGATTTTATGTTGATGGCAATATAGAAACCAAGACTCTTCTATGTTATACCTTTCTTCCAGATATGTCAATTCACAGCAGAAATAACCTTTTAATATATATATGTATATTTATAGTGAAAGCTTTTTTCTGAATGTCACTGAAAATAAAACTTGCAAATCAACAAAGGATTTTGAAGAAAAATAGATGATCTTACCTAGTTTCTGTATCCTTACTTACTATTTAATAATATTATGCTATGCTGCATAACTAAATAATTTATTAATAAATATATATATATAATTGATAAAAATAATAGGTGCCCTTTATGGAATGTTTGGGAAACACCAGTGTTTTGTGCTAAGCTATATAAATTATTGCTTCTGCTTCAAATGTATCTGTTGATTTGTTTGGGAAAATTACTGATCTACCTTTATATTTTAATGTCAAATAAGAGTTTGCTCAGAAACTTAGTTTTCCTCTCAAACCAGTTCTTTTCAGAAGTTTTTATAGCTCAGCATGAAAGCTCTATCAGCTTCATTTTTTTAAGTGCATGAATTTTAAATTAAAGTTGAAGAAAATCTTAAGTGCCGTTTCTTTTTCTTTTCCTGCAGCGTTTGTCCAATGGTTCTATAGACTCAACTGATGAAACTAGTCAAATAATCGAACTACAAGAATTGCTTGAAAAGCAAAACTATGAAATGGCACAAATGAAAGAACGTTTAGCAGCCCTTTCTTCCCGAGTAGGGGAGGTGGAACAGGAAGCAGAGACAGCAAGAAAGGATCTCATTAAAACAGAAGAAATGAACACTAAATATCAAAGGGACATTAGGGAGGTAAGTGATTCATAACGCTTTCAAGTCTTTGCTTCCTGATTGCTACCTCTAAGGTGCTATCTCCATAATTTCCCCTAATGGCATGTACTCTTTACATCTTCCCCAAAGACTATAATTTGGTATGAATTATATTAGTTCTGAAACTTGTTCAGTGAGGCAAAAATAGTTTACTTCTCTAACCCTTTAAATATGTATGGAAAGAAATCATTGGTATCTAGTCACAGATATAATAAAAACTTTGTGATGTTTTTAATGAACTCTTCAAAGTTTTCAGCTTTTAATGTTGAATAGCACAGGATGTGCATATGAAAGATGTCTTGCTATACTCTTAGAATACGGTAATGGACAAAGAAATTTCTTTAAATCATTACTTCTCTTATTTTTTGTCTATGAATGTGAATGTATATGTGTGAATGTGGGAGCCTTTCTTTCTCTATATATTCAGTTTTTGCTAGACTTAGCATTACTTTGTCTAAAGAGAGAGAGAGAGAGAGAATTTTAAAGTTATTACAAAAGATTCAAGGAGATGATTTATTAGCAACATCGCTGAATCATCTTATCTGCCAAGAAGCAAAGTTTGGAATCTTTTTACTTTCTCACTCTGCTCAATTAAAAAGAAAACTAACTATATTTATAGAAATTTAATTTAGTGACTTTCCTCCTCTTTACATATTCTTTTAAATCATGTAGATTTATCTGTTGTATCTTTTGCATACAATCAACTGGTTGTTAATGGAGTTGTTTATTCTCTATCCAATTATTCTCTCCCCATTTTCTCTTAAGCTCATTGTATCATACTTTTGCCTCCACTGTCCCATTAAAACTGTTCTTGTCAAAGTCATATTGACCTCAGTGTGCTGAATCAATTCTCAGTCCTTTGAAGCACTTGAGCAAATTATAACTCTTTCCTCCCTGCTAGCAGCACGGCACACTCTCCTTATTTTCCTCCGTCTTTACTTGCTACTCCCTCTCAGGCTCCTTTACAGGCTCAACTTTTTCCCAACCTTAGAGTGCTTTGACGACTCAATCTACCTTCACTCCCCTGGTGAGTTTATGCAATTTCATCGCTCCAGAACTCACCTATTTCTTATGATTCCCAATTCATATCTCCAGCTTGCTTTCCTCTGGTGATTTCCACATGCCTACATCAAAATCTCTAATGGGTAGCACAAAATTAGTATCATCAAAACCAATTTCCTGATATTTCCCTGCACTCTAACTCTCTTGCAGTCTGACACACCTCAGTTGTGTGTCTCCACTGTTCTAGTTGCTCATCCAAAAAAATCTTGGAGCTGTCCTTGCACCTGTCTGCCACACACACCCCACTTTTGATTACACAGTGAATCATATTATCTTCTCCTCTAAATATATCCATACTCTGACCTCTTCTCCCAAACTTCATGGCTCTTCCTGGTCCATACTCTGTGACCTCTCACTGGATTAATACAACAGTCTTCTGATGGGTCTTTGGCCTCCTTTGGTTAGTCGATACTCAAAAAAACAGCAGTCTGAATAATCTGTGATACTGAGTCAGCTCATGTCACTTTTATGCTTGAAACCCTCCAATGGCTACCTATCCTACTGAAAGTAAAATCAGAGTCCTTGCAGTGACCTACAAGCATGCACAATCTCCACTACCAAACATTTTATGTCGTGGAACTGATCTACTCTCTCATCCCAGCCCACTTTGTTCAGTTAAGGTGGTCCCTTAAACAAGTTGGACAGATTCCATTGCATTTTGTTTTGTCCTAACTTTCTACTTACGCATATAAACTGTCCCTCTTCTTTCACTTCTTTATCCCACAGCACTACCGCAATCTGACACAATATATATTTTACTGATTTAATTGTTTACCATATGTCATGCTCCCCAACTACAGGCATTCTTCCAGACCACTGCAATAAAGCGAATATTGCAATAAAGCTAGTTACATGAGTTTTTCGGTTTCCCAGTGCATATAAAACTTATGTTTACACTATACTGTAGTCTATTAAGTGTCAATAGTGTTATATCTAAAGAAAACAATGTACATACCTTAATTATATATTTTTATTGCTAAAAATTGCTATCACCTTCGCCTTCAGCAAGTCATAATATTTTTGCTAGTATAAGGGCTTGCATGTTGATGACTACTGACTGATCAGGATGGTGGTCGCTAAAGATTGGGATGGCTGAGGCAATTTCTTAAAATAAGACAATAATGAAGTTTTACATTGAGCGACCATTCCTTTCACAAAATATTTCTCTGTAGCATGCAATGCTCTTTAATAGCATTTTATCTACAGTAGAACCTCATTAAAAATTGGAATCAATTCTCCAAACCTCTGCTTCAGCTTTACTAAATTTCTATAACCTAAATTCTTTGTTGTCATTTCAATAACGTTCATAGCATCTTCAACAGGAGTAGAGTCTGTGTCTGAGAAACCACTTTCTTTGCTCATCCGTAAGAAGCAACTCCTCATCAGTTCAAGTTTTATCATGATATTGCAGCAATTCAGTCATATCTTCCAGCTTCACTTGTGGTTCTAGCTCTCTTGTTATTTCTACAATATCTTCAGTTACTTCCTCCACTGAAGTCTTGAACCCCTCAAAGTCACCCATGAAAGTTGAAATCAACTTCCAAATTCTTGTTAATGTTGACATGTTGACCTCCCATGCATCACAAGTGTTCTTAATGGCATCTAGAATGGTGAATCCTTTCCAGAAGGTTTTCAGTGGACTTTGCCCAGATCCATCAGGAATCAATATCTATGACAGCTATGGCCTTACAAAGACTCTTCTGTACACTTGAACACTTAGAGGCCATTGTAGGACTATCACTTGGCCTAATTGCAATATTGTTATGTCTCAGGGATGGTGGTCCAAGGAGAGGCAGAGAGATAAGAGAACAGCAGGTTGGTTGAGCTGTTGGAACATACACAATGTTTATCAATTAAGTTTGCCATCTCATTTGGGTATGGTTTGTGGTGCCCCAAATCAGTTACAATAGTAACATCCAAGATAACTTGCGGGTGACTGAGCTTGCACCTCGGCTTGCCAGGCCTGGGCCAGGGGACCTGATCACCCCCTGGGGAGGGTAGTAGGTACGGGCGTGAGTGCCCTCTGCAGCCCCCCCGAGCCTGGGGAGCGAGGTCAAGGCAGCTCCCTTTTCCTCACCCAAAATGCCACTGGCAGGGGAGGCTTGCCGGAGGAAACCGCCTTTCTCCCAACTGCCCTTTCTTCACTTCCTTATCTTACCCACTCACTCCCTGGTGCCAAGGCCACTCCTGCCACCGCCAGCGCGCATGCACCGTGGCCAGAACAACCCCCGCCCCGCTGCAACAGCTCCTGCGTTCTCTCAGAACCAATCCTAGCCCCTATCCCTTCAGTATTGCCATTTAAGGCTGCTTCACCTCCTTTCCAGCCCTGCCCTTCTTACCAGCCTATATAACCTGTAATCACCCCTGAATAAATCTCTTTGGCGCATACTCCTACGGGATGAAGAGTGTCTTGTCCTTATCGCCGCCCTCCACACCTTGCACGCCTCCCGCCGAGGACCCGGCCAAGTCCTCCGCCTCGCCCTCGCCTCCGGGAAAGAGCCCCCGCCGCCGGTACCCTTTAAGCAGCCCCGAGAGCTGAGGGCTCAGCTACTGGCCGCCCCTCCCCCTAGAAGCAGTAACCGCGACCGCAATAACTGATCACAGATTACCACAACAGGTATAATAATAACGAAAAAGTTTGAAATCTTAGGAGAATTACCAAAATGTGATACAGAGACATGAGGTGAGCAAATGCTGTTAGAAAAATTGTGCTGATAGACTTGTTCGACACACAGGGTTCCTATAAACATTCCATTTGTAAAAACAAAACAAAACAAAAAAATGCTATACCTGTGAAGCAAAATAAAGCAAAGCACAATAAAATAAGGTGTGCCTGTGTATATAAAGATCCACATGTTCTAGAATATTTTTGTCTGTCTGTTCACCATTCCCTCCATTCCAAGTATCTACAAAGCCATTAAACATGTAACAGACACTCAAAAAAAAATCTTTTGTGTCTCTGTTAATGCATCATTAGAATTTCTGACTGTTAAGCCACCAGGGCCATTTCTTGAGCTTATTATCATTCTGCATTTCTTCAATTCTTTTGGTCCCAGAGATCTAACCATTTTCCTTTCCTTTGTAGCACTCATTGACTCTGATTATTCATGTTTATCTAATCTTGTGTCAATTACATGTAGGGCAGTATATCAAGCTCCCCCTTTATTATTGCCCATTTAAAAATAACCCTTTGATTTTCTGGATATAGGTGACAAAAAGCCCAGTCAGATGGAAAGCATCATCCCTCTGATGCCAGGTGTTCTATTATAAGGCATCCATTCTAATGGACAGGGTGTTCTCACATGTTCTTATCAGCTATATAATTTCTAAGTAGTTATATTTTAAAAGAGTTTCATGAGAAAAGAATATTCCCTCATCATCCACCTTGGAAGTGAAGTTGCAAACCCAAATGTTTTCAGAGCCATTAGCCAGTATAAACATGTGAGATGCTGGTATAAGCCAGTAGGAATTGGTCAGGTTAATGAGACCTGTGCAAGGAGCCCTTACCCAGACTCCCCTTCTGAATGCATCAATTAGTTTGTACATCTTTTTCAGGACACTGTGCAGAGCAAATAAAATATTTTTGAAAAGAGTCAGGTCTTAGGCCATGGTCTCTGTCTGCTAGGGATTTCTTGAGGAGCAACCATGTGTTGTTATAGGTGCCTTACATTTAATTTCTCTAATTCCCTACAGCTGCCCTATAGGGAAGTTACTTGTTATTATCTTCATGTTTCCAAGGTGAGGAACTAGAGGCTTAGTGAGGTGAGCCTTACCCTTGGGTTACACACCACCACCGTGCCCTCCCACCCCCGTACCACGAAGATGCAGGATCAGCCTGGCCTCCAAGACTGTGCTTCGTCCACTCTGTGCTGCTTCCAAAATGAACAAGATGCAACTATCATTTAAAAAAATGCAGCTGCAATTGTTATAACTGCCCCCTCAATGGTCAATCTTTGGCTCATTCTTTCCAATCTACAAGAATCATGTACTTAAAAGTGATACCACATACAATAAAAGCCCCTGACTCAGCTTTTTTTTTTTTTTTTTTTTTTTTTTTTCCCCTGTATAGTAGTGTGTTCTTGGTCTGTGGTCACACACAATGTAGTGTATTGCAGATTTCTTAGTACAAAAACAAAAGTTAATTCTTTTGGCTACTCCTATAGCATTGCTATCATAGTATACTTTTATATTGTGTAAGCAATAAATATTTGCTGAGTTTGTTAAGGGAAGAACTAAAATCCAAATGTATATTGCTTTGCATGTGAGGACAAATTGATACACCTAAAATAAATTATATAATTATGTTCCATTAATGGTTGCAGGTACATTTTTGTGATAATTCTTTTTCAAGAAAGAAATCTACACAAAATATAATTTTCTTTTAAGAAATGTACACAAAATATTATTTTCTTTTTAAGCTTTTTAGTTTATCATTAGATTGATTGTTAACTATCAGAGTAGAGTAACTGATTTAAAGCTAAGCACAGCACACATTATTAGAAAACATAGACAAACTTATCACTGAGGCTTAGCTCTCCAAATTTTTATCAAGAAGTTTGCTTATTAGATCTGGATAATTAGTTCCCAGTGAAATAGATAGCTATGCAGAGAATTAAAATTGGTAATGAAGTATTTAAATTGTATTTTGTTTTTGCAAATAAAACTAGCTTATCTTTCCAACTTCCTATTAAAAACTATTCAAAAGTTCACTAGTGATTAAATGAATGAATGCAAGTCATTTTTGTGATCTCTGTTTCCTGAGACCTCGAGTTATATTTTTCACTTTACAAAATCTAAGTTACTATAGAGTTATATTTATTTTCTATGAAGAAATACCATTTATACATAAGCCTTAGGTAAAGAGATGATTGAATCTTTCCACCATTCACCTCCTCCCCTTATTTTTTGGGTAGCAATTTTCAGGGACTAGCTAAAGCTTCTTATTTTAGAATTTCCAAATGACACAGAGGGAGAAGCTATTTCTCTGACTTGTAAGTTCAAAATTTATTTTTGGCAACATGCCTGCAGTTAAAAATTGAATCTCCCACATGACTCATGGAATCTAAAATGCAATATCAAAGTCACATGGAACGACACCTGCATTTAATGTATGCCATAGAGTCAGAGCAGATAATTGTATGCATAAGAGTAATTAATAATAAAAAGGTAACTATTATATATTGTATATTCTGTATAAGGCACCATGCAGAGCCCTTAAAAAATATAATCTAATTTTTAATCGTGATGCTGTGCAATAGATATTAATATCCCAATAAAAAATAAAGAACATAAGGAATAGAGAAGTAACTTATCCAGGATAAAGTAGCAAAAACTAGGATTTAGACCAAACTACCTACTATTCCAAAGCTCATGTTTAAGATGCATATGTGTGTTTTTTTACTGAATTTATTGCTATTGAAATTTAGTAAGGAGTTTATATATGCAGACTATATTCCGAATTTTCTCTTAAAGCCACAAAATGATTTAATCACCCTAGAGTTATGTATAAAAATTAAATCAGCAGTATATAAAATGGTAAGCACCAGTAAGGGATCCTGTAATTAGTTTCTTATAGCTGCATTAAAAAAAAAAATACATATATAGATATATATAGAACAAATCCAGTGGCTTAAAAGAACAGAAATTCTTTGTCTCATAGTTCTGGGTCTAGAAGTCCAAAATCAAGGTATTGGACCACAATCCCTTTAAAACCTTTAGGGGAGAATCCTTCCTCCTTCCTTGCCTCTTCTAACTTCTGGGATTTTCTGGCCATCATTGGCATTCCTTGGCTTGTAGACGCATCACTCCAGTCTCCCCCTCTGTCTTCACATGGCCTTCCTCCTGTGTCTCCGTTTATAAGGACAACTTAATTTAACAAAGATCCTATTTCCTAATAAGTTCACATTCACAGGAAGGGGGCGAGGTGTTAGGCCTTTTTGTGAGACATGCAGTCCAACCCACAACAGATCTTATAACAGAAAAACTTAACTTTCGTTGAGCTAAAACAATATATAATAGAAAAAGTCAAATGTATAATGAAAGCTTTTAGATAGTGTTTGGGGTTACCAAGATCTAGGGTGTATATACAGATAATATCGGGAAAAAAATGATCAGATTCGCTACTCTGATGGCAAATTGATAGATTAATTGCATTTAATACCATTGAACTTTTATGCTAACTTAATTAACCTAGTAGTTTTTAACTAGTTCTTGGTGATCAGACGAAGAAAGCAAGGAAAATGCATTCAGGGTAGAAATGAAAGCACAGAGGTAGAGAAATGTCAGATCATAGAGCAACTTGTTTGCCAGATTTTGTAGCTCAGAAGCCAAGAAGCAACATGATCTGACTGGCATTTAGAAGTAACTCCTGGGTGACAGGGTAGGGAATAAATAAGCATGAGAAAAAACCAACCACAAGATGACAGATTAGGCTATTAAGTGAGAATAGGAAAGGGAGTTTCAAGGATGGAGCTTAAACTTCTGTGGAAAATTTTATCATCATTCTCTGTCCAGTAATACAAGAGGAAGATCTGTTTTGTAGATGGATGGAAGGACTAGGGACAGCATGATGAGTTTTATGGTGTTGTATTATTTTTAAATTAATTTTTGTATACATAATTTAAGAAGTCAAATAATGTCAAGAGGGTATAAATCTACACATGCACACCGCCCCCCCACAGTCCATGCCCATCTCCCATCCCATTTCTCTGAGACATTTAATTTCAACACATAGCCATTACTCATTCCTTTATGTATTTTCTTTCTTTTATTTAAACTATGGTGCCTTGCTAGTATGTTAGAGGAGGATTTTAGCTTTTATTCCCTCTCTTCCTTTCCCTTCCACCCATCCTTCCACTATAGATATATCAAAATGTAGTCATAGTCTCATTCAGTGTTTCCATTGTTATGACTATGTAAATATTTTCCACAACTGATCAAAATAGTAGTTTAGTATAATTACATTGTCTTTTGTTGTATAAATTTCTGTTTTTCTAAGATTTTATTAATTACTTTTGTTAAAGCCTATGGTAAATCTTCCCACACACTCCAAGAGTTTGGTAAAATCCTTTTCAATTCAATTATAATCAGTGTTCAAGCTGAAAGATAATTTGTCATCCTTATATTATTTCCTTTGAATTATCACCCCTCTTTCCTTTGCCTTTCTCCAACCTGTATGCATTGCTCTGTAAGCCTATTTCACTGTTTCACCTGTTGTCCTGGGCTTTACCTCTTCCATCATCATCATGAAAATAGTGGAGATAAAAGTGATCGGGGCTTCTAAAGAAGAGAGAATAGGACTCAGAGCACAAATAATGATTAATCTTTGAGAGACAGTGGAGTGCTTGTTCTAAACTGGAAGCTAGAAGTTAAGGATTGTTATTTATGTGATTAGTTTTTTAGATAGTGGTGAGGGAAGGTCAGGAAGCTAAAGTACTGCCCACTTAAGGGCCTCTACATTTTTCTTCAGGAAAATTGGAAGACAAGTTATCTGTTCTGTGTGTCTGGCAGGATTAGCTCAGGACCTGGGAGAGCGTGGTAAAGGGTTGATTTAGAACAGGTAGGGTATTCAAATGAATCGAGACATTGCTATATGAAAACCATCTGCACCTCCTCAGTTCCAGGCTCCTTATACAAAGGAGCTTCCTACATTCTTAGGAAACCAAACAAGGCCCATGAAGTTCACTTCTCTGTGGACTTATCCAAACATTTTCTCAATAAAGTAATAATCTACCAACAAATAAGTTCTCTTGTAAGCTGTTGGAAAGGTATAATTGTCTCCATGTTATTGTCTATAAATTAGTGATTTTATTCCATTTGCAAAGATAATTTATTTTTCTTGTGTTATGTGTGCATTACAAATATATATAACTAGGGAAATGGTTACATTCATAAGTCAATTGGTCAGTTCATTTGAGAATAAGAATAAAATTTACTGTATTTTGTTTCTTCTTTTAATCATTGATTGACCTCCCTTATATGTGAGGATGAGAGTACTGATGGTATTTTTTATCTCTTAACTGAAGATTGCTTTGCAATTTAGAGTTGCAGCAAAGCATCTTAAAGCTAGTTGTTTGCAACTCTGCCCATATTGTACTTACCTCTACTGCATCATGAGCTTATTTATCTGCCACATCTTTTCTTACATCGCCAGTTCTGCACTAGGTAGTTTCAAAATGTATTTCTTTGCATTCTCAGAAGGCAGGAAGCTCTTGGTATATCCGAGATATCAGAAGAATTCTGACAGGTAATTTGGCAAAACTTATATGAAATTTTGCATTCATTACATGAAAAAAAAAGGAATGGATTTTTATTTCAAGAAAACAGTAGCCTTCATATCTTACTATTTTATTTAAATAACTAGACAATACATTTAACTATATAAGAAACTGAGCTGTTTTTTTGTTGTTGTTCTTTTAATTTCAGGCCATGGCACAGAAGGAAGATATGGAAGAACGAATTACCACTCTTGAGAAGCGTTACCTCAGTGCTCAGAGGGAATCTACCTCTATACATGACATGAATGATAAACTAGAAAATGAGTTGGCAAATAAAGAGGCCATCCTACGGCAGGTTCAGTATCTCTCTCTTGGTTTTGTTCTGGTCCGTATGTGTGTTCTCACCATTCTCGAAAATCACTGAGTAAATAAAAAGTACATAAAAAACAAAAGGGCTGAACTGCAACTTTGGCAATTAATTATTCTCTAAAATTTAGAATGGAACTCACTCAACAAATCTGTTTTTCAATGGATAATTTATTTTCAAAGAAAATAAATAAGGAATTATTTTTCTTGATAATAATAAAAATAACAACTTATTTCATTTGGTTCCAGATGCATACCAAGAATTCTGCTAAGCATTTTATTGTATATTGCCTCATTAATTGTAATTGCACAAACAGTATTTCATGTAGTTGTCATGGTTATTTTTGCACGGTAAAGTAGGCACAGTCATTACACTGAGGGCACTAGGGTTCAAAGACATTAACTATTCCCCAAGGTCACACAGATAGTAATTGCCAGAGCCAATAATGGAAGCCTAAATCTAGTTATTTCTAGAGCATTTGGCAAACTATAGCTTATGGGCCAAATCTGGTTGGCTGTCTGTTTTTGTAAATAAAGTTTTATTGGAACACAGACACGCACATGCATTACTGTGATTACTTTCACGTTATTATAGCAGATCTGAGTACTTGAATCAGGGACCATATGACACAAAACAAAATATTTACTATCTGGCCCTTCACAGAAAAAAATTTTCTAACCCTGTCTCTAAATCTTGAACTCTTGACCATTATGGTACATCTACGCCCCCACACTGGACTAACAAGAAGATTTTCAATATTTTGCTATCGTGGTACATCAGAAGCCTTAGTATTGAGATTATTACATTTAAGTTTATGTACATTGCTAATTTATTTTCTATTGCTTTTCTATATTTTTCATGTTCTCAATTTCTGTAAGTAATATAGATAAGTAATATATGAAAAATTAGAACAATCATTACTTTGCACATTTGGCTATGGCAGTTGCTGGTTTTAAATCTTGCGTGATGGCTACACCCCAAGCTCCTAATGTCTGGCATTTGCTATCCTAACTCTCACCTTTTTATTGTCTCTTTTACCTTTCCTATTTCAGATGGAAGAAAAGAATAGACAGCTCCAAGAGCGTCTTGAACTTGCTGAGCAAAAGTTGCAGCAGACTATGCGAAAGGCTGAGACCTTACCTGAAGTAGAGGCTGAACTGGCTCAGAGAATTGCAGCCCTGACAAAGGTACAGCAATAAAACAAATGGTTAGCCTAGTTACACTTGCTGAAGTAACTGATAAAATTACTTTTTAAAATCTTTTTTAGAAAAAGATTTTCTTTGGCTCTTTGAAAATGAAGTTTTTATTGCATTTTTCTGACTGCTATTTAGATGAACTTTTCTTATTACAAATATTTCATTTATGCTGACATGACTAATTGACATAAGAATGTGATGATCCCCTTGCCTATATAAACATTAACAAAAACAAACAGTATTTCATGTAGTTGTCATGGTTATTGCTGCATGGTAATATTTGTACATAAGAATAATCACAAAGGATAAACACACAATGATGATTTTTAATATGTACATGAGATATAATAATATAATAGGTATAATATATATTGTCTAGTATTAGAAGTATAGGAAATATCATAAACAGTTGATTCCTTTCTGCCCATAATATGATAAAACTTGTTAAATGTTAAAGTTAGATTTGTAGAAGCCTAAGTTTAAAGCCTTTGGACTTCAGAGTAGCAATTTCTTCTGAACCAATTAAAATAAATAGTACTCTGAAGAATGTTCAAAATGATATGCTACGCCATGACCACTAGCTTCTCAAGATTAACTGCATTTTTTAGAATTTTGCAACCATTGTAATGTTAAAAAGACTAGTTTTACATTATCTTTACGGTCATATGGAAATGGCATTACCTCAAATTTTATGCATGTCATTAAAGTCCAGATATTGTCAATAAAAGCATGTGTGACTTTTAACATCAGTTCAAAATTATACACATTTTCAATGTTCACACAATCATTACCAATTGCTAAGTTTTCCAGAGCACCACACTAAATGGGTGATAGAGGTATGTGACCTTCAAGTTAAAAATTCTGGTATCAAAGATTAACCAAAATAATTGAAGCAGCAAAGGAAAAGTAGGTGCCATCCACCTGCTTTCCTGAAATAATTAATGAGAAACGGTAGAATAATCTGCCTGTTGTTTAAAATAGGATTGTTAATCAGGTGGTAAAAAAGGTAAACATTTGACAAAGCAGAGCAGCATTAAATAGTATTGGGGTAGTTGGTTGCCTAAAGAATGCTGGAGCAACAAGTTGAATAAAGCATTTGTCTGATGAGGGTGAGCTTACAGTATGAATCCTTTCACAGGTGCAGACAATTCCCTTGACAATTACAGAAATGTTTGAGATTAGCCCGCCAGGTGACCCTGCATATATGTATGAATCAGAACAAATCTATCACCAGCAATAGAGAAGATTTCAAAGTGCCTTATGGTGCCCTAGTAGCATATTTCTTGGTATATTAAAAGTGGCAGTATTTTAATTAATTTATCCTAAAGACATTTATGATGGAAGCATTATTTTCTTTTATAGAAGATAATTTTCATATCATAGTTTCCTTTCCTTTCATATTTATTTTCATTCATTCTCATTTTAATGTCCCTACAGGTCAAAGATCGTCGGTGAACCTTGAAAATTATTTTATTAATCCCCTGCTTCAGATAGTATATTCTATGGCTCCTTTTAAGTGTAAATGTTAACCATGTTAATGATTTAAAAATATTTGATTTGTGATTCCAAATCTATTTTATATTATGCGGCTACCAGTAAAAAGGTGACATGTTGAGGCAGTTGAATGGTTGTTTTATTTCCATGGTTATAAGTCTTTCTGCCTGGTTTATGTCACTGATTTGATTCAACAAACACGTTGAAATAATTTAAAGACAGATTAGATTACACAAAGTAATTTCTTCCTCTTTTTTCTATCTGCTTATCTTCAAAACATTGTCCCCACAAACGGGCTTTGTTGTCAATCAATTGTGTTGAGATAGATGATCTCACAGTGTTTCCAATTCTTCAACTTATTTTACTGATGGGTAATATTAGAAAGTATTGGGGTAGTTGGTTGTCTATAGAATGTTGAAGTATTTAGTTGAATAAAACATGAGTCTAAGTATGGTAAGATTATAATTTAGATTCTTCCATAGCTGCAGACCCTACCTATAAATCCCTCTGGTAAATTCAGAAATGTATTATTTGTAAGGTAGTGATAAATATAACATTTAATTTAAAAATATTCCCTAAATTACATACAATATGTAAATACCTCAGTAATCTTTTTTTTTTTTTTTCCTGTAAACACTTCTTTTAAATAACTATAATAGGGATAAATGACACTTTTCATGTAAGGGACATAAAGAAGATAAAAATTTATCTTATAGATTTGCACTAATTTGGGGAAGTTAGATGAGTAGCTAAACAAGAAAAATAACTTTTTTGAAAGTTTTGGCATAATATAAGAATCATCAGTATTATCCAGAGCAAAACACAAGGAAGCCTGGACTTTCACCAAAGAAGCGCAATTTAAAATTCACCAAATACTTATCCCAAATTAACTTATGATGGATGGCAAGTAAAACAATCTTTAAAATACAATATTTGATGTATGTGACTTTAAATATCCCTTTAAAAATCTTGATTTAAAATATGAAAAATTAACTAGAATAGGAGTTTCTTCTATTTTATCCATCTCATTTTTATTTTCTTGAGCTCTTAATTTTATTTATTATATTCGCTTGTGCAGCCAAAACAATTTTCTCATTTTGCCTTATTTAGTATATTGTCAAAATTCCACTTCCTCTAAACCCCTTTGATTTTCTCACTTTTTAGTAGAATTTTACCTTTCTTAAAAATTTTTGAAATGTTGGTATTCACCCTGCTTCTTTCTTCTTTTCACTACCTTTTCTTCTGACTGGCTATATATTAACAGCATTATTTTAGATATACAATTTTTAGTTTCTTATCAGTAACTTAATTCATTATGGAAGCTCCTTAGGTACTAAATTTTTTTCTGAACAATTCCTTCTGCATGTAATATTTTTATAGCATTTGAAGATTTCATTCTTCCTTTGTTTGTCCCAAGAAATGCATCTCATACCTTTTTAGGACCAATAAAAACCATCAGCAATAGCATAGTAATTTTAACATGACAGAATTTATTTTCCATGCCTGAAGCGAATGTCTGAAATGTTTGATAAGTTTTCAATAGTTAAGATGGGAACAGAATAGATCTTTTTTTTTCCCCCAGCTCCCAATCTATTTTTGTAATTAAAGTTTTACTGGAACACAGCCATGCTTATTAGTTCATATCAGATAGATCTTTGAATGACCTTTGAAAAGGATTTTTGAAGAAATGGTTATAGAAATTGAAGCTTTAATAATTTGATTACCTTGACTCAGTCACCTGATTAACTTTAGTACCACTAAATGGCTGTTAAAATGAACTTTTGAAGGAGTACAGATGCCTTTATGAATTTAGATTATGTAATTTCAACAAAATTTTGATCCATTTACTGTATTCTTAATTGAACTCTAAGTTTTAAATGGTGTTATAGAACCATTTTGCCTCATTTAGGGTCAATGGTAGCTCACTATGTTGTTTCTGCTTGGAAATGTGGGGAAGAAGTAGGGAGAGAAATGGATTATTTGTTATTCCTTCATTATTTTTCCTCATTTATGAAATAAGAAAATCAGAAGGAAAGTCTTACGAAATGCAAATGTTGAGTTATAATTTGCATAAACAACCAGATTTGAAATGTTAAATGTCTATATCATAGATTAAATTGGAATTTGTTGCATAAAATAGTACATATTCATATGAACCAATATATGAATAGGTTACCATTTTTTTCCAGATACCTCACGACATATGTATATATAGGCTTATTTTTGCATAAAGTAAATTTCACTGTTTTAGAATGAATTTATAAAATGTGATAGAATAAGCTCTGAAGTTAAACTTTGTAGTCATGACATGGAGTTCTTTTAATGTTGTTATGGTTGCTTGATTTGTAATTATTAAGATGTTGACATAATTTTAATGTAATCTGTGTGTAACATACTAATACAATTCGGCTATCAGCAATGTCATGTGTGTTGAACACTTTATGCCTGTGGTCACCTGACAATCAAATCCAAGACACATAAATGACCAAACAGCTTGCAAAGGCACTGTGTATCCTATTGACTTCAGGGCACTATTTTGTGTTTCCATAGGAACAAATCAATGTAGAAGCAGTTTGGAAGTGGGCCACAGTATAATTTAGGAGAGATCACAGATAAATTTCCTCATCGTCAAAGCATTATTGTCAACTTGATAATTTTAGGAACTTGAATCATTTTCATTTAAAATTTCAAATTAAACCTATATCTGAGATTAAGCAATTAGGTTCTAGACTTATAGTCATAATGTGTATTCAGAGACCAGAAGTCATTTCATAAGTTTGTCACTGTTGCTGAGGAAATTCAATCCTGCTTGAATTGAAGACTCTTAATAATTAACTCCAGGACTTAGCTTTTTTCTCTTATGTCTGCAGAGTAGGGTTTATACTAAATTTTGTTCCAAATTTATTACACCTGAGTCATTGCCTTAGCATACTGCATACTTCTTAACACTGAAACACATTGTTGCCATTATTTTTTAAGTAATATGATAAAAAAGCAAACAAAAATATAAAACTTACAACAATCTATCAGAGACATATTCTAGTGTTTGGTTTCCCATAATTCCAATTGTTACATTACTCTTTCAGAGTTGCTTTATTTCATTCTGTAGTAGCCTTTCTTCAGCCAGTCATCACTAACCTTCATATGTTAGGTTGACAGCTTTTTATTTCAGCATATCACTGTTTTTCATTTATAACCATCAACTGCATCATGGTCACCAGATATCAGTGTAGTTCTTTCCACATAAAATTCTGTCAATTAAAGTATTAAATTTGCTGTCACA
The DNA here is from genome assembly GCF_015220235.1 of Choloepus didactylus. Taxonomy (NCBI): domain Eukaryota; kingdom Metazoa; phylum Chordata; class Mammalia; order Pilosa; family Megalonychidae; genus Choloepus; species Choloepus didactylus. The sequence goes on from NC_051314.1 coordinate 49,165,937, forward strand.
CTTTTATTTTAAGCATTCTGTGCTATGTTCTGTTCAGTGTCAGTGTCTTTAGTTCTGATTTTTCAATTTTGTCCCTCTCCTTTTCCTTGACTTGTTAGTCTGATCCAACCTCTTCTACCTCATCTGATGATTATCAATATGTTATGGAAGCTAAACTACAAGAAATGATCTCCATACGTAGGAAGGTAGTCCTACTGGACTTTACTTTCTATTGCTAAATAGAATCCATCTAAGTTTTTCTTTTCATTTATAAAAATTATGTTACTTTTATTTATTGATAATCGACCATCTGTGCAGTTCAGTGCTTCAGGAGCTTAAGATTGGACAATGGCAGGTTTGTGTTCAAACCATGCACAGTCTGCATGTTACATTTGGCTGATTTCATTGCTCATAAATAACTCCAATGTTTTGCTGATGCTTGGATGTAACAGGCCTTTGTAGCTGACACATTTCAAGCAATGCTGTTCAGCTGCCTGTTTAAACAAAGTTTATTTTTTGAAAACTATGTTTGCAGTTGGTAGTAGCTTGCTTTACATTTTATTTAAATTTCTTTAGAGGAAAAAAGTTAGCCAAATATTACATTTCAGGTGCATTCTTCATATTTCTTACAGGCTGAAGAGAGACACGGAAACATTGAAGAACGTATGAGACATCTAGAAGGGCAACTTGAAGAGAAGAATCAAGAGCTTCAAAGAGTATGTATATTTTACCTCACATATTTCAAGTTTATAGATTTATATTCTGCATGTCAGAAATGAATATCTTTTTTGACTGTGGATTATATATAAAATCTTGTGGTAGGCCCTGTGCATTTTAAAGGAAAAAAAAATGTTTCTACCAATTTAATCAACACAGAAGTAAAGTTGAATTCAATTTAAAGATTAGCACAAATACAAAGACAAATCCAATATTTTTTAAGTGATTATCATGTCAAATTTCTATTTTTTTTTCTTTTTCTTGAACATAAGGCTAGGCAACGAGAGAAAATGAATGAGGAACACAATAAAAGATTATCTGATACTGTGGACAGACTTCTGACTGAATCCAATGAACGCCTACAGCTACATTTAAAGGAAAGAATGGCTGCCCTAGAAGAGAAGGTAAAATGGACAGAGCAGTAGGATAGCATTAACAGTTAACAGTATTCTTTGAATCAAGTTTGTTTCACACACTGCTGTAATCATTGTAATGGTCAGGCGATCCGTTTACTTTCCTTAGTGTTTAAAAAAAAATGCCTGATGTATTCTTAGAAGTGAATGAATAGTTAAAAAAAAAATTTAAAGACCTACTTTTTAAGTCAATAAAAATTGTTGCATGATGTATAAATTTTGCACTTTAGCATGATCATGTAAGGCAAATGTATTAAAATATGCTGTGCATTTGTAGTGAAATTATGCCATTTATCCTTTACTTAGTATGCAAAAAAAGAAAAGTGATAAAACAAAAATATTTTGAAATGAGGTGGAAGCTTGCCCTGAACTATTCAGTTGTTTCAAGTGACAGATATCTATCTGCTATTGGTTTAAAAAAAATCTAAAATATGAGTGAATTTATATGACCAACAGAACAAGTGTCAATCCCTGCTAGAGGGAGCCTGATATTTTCACCTGTATTATTCAAAGCTGCTACTTTACAGACTGCAATTTAATTTACAATTATGTATGTCTCATTAATAATTGGCAGCTACCAGACCAGCTGGTTGTGATCTGGTTGCCAATTCCAGAGCATAAACAATGGTAGGGGCTGGAAACAAAAGTATGTGGACAAATTGCTTTGGAAATTTAGATTGAATGCCAGTCACTATTCTAGACATTTTCTCCTGCTACATTTAATAAATCAAAATTAGGGAAAATGGTTCAATGAAATGTTAAATTGGCTTGATTACCTTACCCATTTAGAAGTCATGCCTTCTTCCCCTATTCAATTCCAAATGTCAAGACATGGCCACTATGCCAATCATTGTACTGCTAATTTAATTTTCCTATATAAATCATAAAGAATACAGTATTTTACATTATGCTTTGTAATAGTATAAGACAGGTGCAAGCTCTGAACAACAGTAATAATTTTATGTCAAGGATTCTTTTAACTATCTATGATGCAACTTATTTCCATATCTTTGTGTCTTGTATCATTGGTTTCTTAAATAGCTTGAATGTCATTTTAATTTCTCTAATAATTGAACTATTATTATAAATTATTAATTTTATATTTGAAATAGATGTCTAGAATTTTTTCTCTCCTTAGGAAAAAAAGAAAAGAAAATTGATTGATTCTTTTTAATCAATTGATTTCTTCTCTTTGTAGATTATTGATTCCCTCTCTCCTTAGATTATAAAAATGAGTTCATTTGAGTTCTAATTTGTTCTGAGTTCTGATTGTTTCTAATTTACAAAGTAGTCTGAGGTGAGACAAACAGAAATAGTTGAAAGGTAATATTTATTTTGTATGTCCATACAAGTGTTACAAAAAAATAATTTGTCATTTAAATTATGCATTTCTCAAAATTTCAGAATGTTTTTCATTCTCAAATTTTGAGAAACACAAAATTTGTGTTTTATGCTATGTTTAAAGATTCAACTGAACCTTGGTTTCCATGGAAATAAAAGGTGACTGTGTTAAGGAAGAAATCAAAGAAGATTCTTGAGTGATTGGACATTTATTTGCATATTTATTTATTTTCTGTATAATTTATGAATCTTTTTCTATGCTTTTTTTCCAAAGAATGTTTTAATTCAAGAATCAGAAACTTTCAGAAAGAATCTTGAAGAATCTTTACATGATAAGGTATTATGGAAACTTTCATTTTTTTGCCATTTTTTCTATTTAACACTGATGGCTATCTTGTTGTAAAATAAATTGTAATTAAAATAGTTATTAGAATGTTATCATTCCAAAAATTGTAACTTTTATATTATATGTACAGGAAAGTGCATAATATCTAAGGAACTCAATGAATTTTTACAAACTCAACACACTAAAAATTAGCACTCCAAAAGCCTCCATGTCAGTTCCCGATCACTACTCATCCCCTCAAGGATGATCAGTACTTGACTTCTAACAGGTTCTTGTTTTGCCTTGTTTTTTACTTTCTAAAAATGGAATAATAATTATGCACTCACTTGGGTCTAGCAACTGATATCATTGTAACTGGAATTTATTAAATGCTCATTATATATAAGAATTGTGGTAAGTTACATATTTGCAAACGTGATTCTAATTCCAACCTAGCTGAAAAATCTGAGGAGAGGGAACACACCTTTAAAAAGGATGAATGCTTTGGCAGGATAGCAGATGACACATGCCGAATGAGAAAGGTAGACAGTAGTACCTCATTGCTGTGAAGAAGGTTTGAGGGAGGTGATATTTGATTAAAGCTTTGAGGTATGACTCTTTTCAAAGACAGGGCATGTGGCATGATCCCGGGTACATCCTGGGGGTAGGGGAGGAATGAGTAGTGAGTGTAGTATTTTAAATAATCATACATAACAGTTTGACTGAAATCAGTTATTTGTGTTGTAGGATATGTGGTAAAAGAGGCAGACAAGGACAAGATTGTCAAATCGTAAAAGCTGTGATTGCTAATATGTTTTTACTCCGTTAGCCTATAATATTTCCAAGTCAGCAACTTTGTCTTATTTCATTTTGTTGATCATAAATAGAATTTAATAATATAAAATATCTTCTAACTTAAGCAATCTACAAATGTTTGTTGAAGGTAATTCATATTCTTTTGTTAAACAAAAGAAAGAAGGGATGGAGAGAGAGAAGAAGGAGGGGAAGAAAGAAGGGAGGAAGGGAAGGAAGGAAGGAGGGAAGGAGGGAGAGAAGGAAAGAAGAGAGAAATGGGCTTGTGCTGGCAGGAGAAGAGCATATAGTCATCATTGAGAAAGATGAGAGAACAAAGGAAAGGAGAGAACAATTGTATATAACCCTGTTGAATTCTACATATTATGAGGGTAAGTACAAAAACCCCACAACTGTTTGGTCCCTGCAGTCTGGGTGCCCACAATCGCCCAATAGATAGATTTACTCTCATAATATATTATGGCACCTAGAAGGCACCTAGAAGGTAGCAACTCATTCTTTCTGAGGTAGTTCAAAAAGGCTCCACGGAATAGACAACATCAGCTTAAAGAGCAAGTGTGATTCTAACAGAGAAGATGGGTAGGACATTCTATGCCCAGAACAGAGTCTATGCAACAGCACAAGGAAAACAAATGGAGTTAGTATGATGAATCACCAGAAGTTGGCTATAACCAATATGTGTTAAAAAAAAAACTAGTTTGTGACCAGATTGTGCAGTTTGGACTTGATCTTGTTATGCAATATTATGTTATCCAAAGCTCTGTGTGTTCCTGGCAAAATGCCCTGAACCCACTTCACACCACCTACCAAGCCTTGTGGTTTCAACAATTTGCCTAAGCAACCAGCAGTACTCATCACTTCATGCTTTGCATCCTCATTTATGTCAGTCACTGGAAAAGCAAATCCCAGGTCATATCTCATTCCTAGGAGTCTCATCCTATACAGTTTGACACGTTCCCTAATCTGACCGTTTCCCTCAGCCCTCTGTAATACTTGAATTTTCACTCTACCGTATATAACTAACAAGTAATCAACAAAATCCCCTGTATGCTCAGCCCGCTCTCTCAGTGTTTCTCCTCAGCATCCTATCTCTAAAATTTGAAGTTACCAGGGCTCATCTTTTGATCTCTTCTCTATCTTTGTTCAATCCCTGATGCTATAATCTAATATCATGGATTTTAATACCACGTATAAATTGATCACTCCCAAATTTAGATCACCTACTGGTCCTTTATCCTGGAATAGTATTTGTATATCCAAGTGCCAAGTTAATATCATAGGCATCTCAAAATTAACAGCACACCCCCATCCGCACACACACTGCCACCATCTAATCTGCTTTTTCAGCTGTCTTCTTGGTAAATCACATCAGTTACTCAGGTTAAAAACCTTGGAGTTATTCTTGACCCCTGTCTTTATCTCATGCCCCACATTCAGTACAATAATAAATACTATTAGTTCTATCTTCTAAATATAACCAAAATCTAGACCTTCTCTCCCTCCTGTCATTCTTGTCCATAAGCCATCATTCTCTTGCCTGTGCTTTTGGCATGCCCTCTAGTGATTTTCTTTCTTTCCTACTTCCCAGTTTCATTTAAAAAACTGCTTTACATCGATCAGAATGACATGTCACTTTTCTGCTTAAAACCGTCCAGTCATTTCCTTTGTTGCTCACAGTTAAAGTCAAAGTCTTTAAAATGGTTTACAAGGCCTTGCAGGACTATTCTTTCCCCACATCTACACTTTTTTAAAACTTACCTCTACCTTTCTCCATAAATCTCCAATCCAGCCATACTGGCCTCTTTACCCTCTATCTCATCAAGTATTTCCCTTCCCACTACGGGGTATTTGCACTTGATGTTCCTTCTATCTACCATAAGTTTTCCCAAGATATGACTATTTTTCATTCCTTCCTTTTATTTAGGTCTTTGCTCAAAATATGACCTCATCAGTGAGCCATTCCATGACCCCACTATTTGCTCCTTCCCCCCAACTCCTATACACTTTATTTATTTATTGTTTGTCTTTTCCATTAGATTGTAAATAACACAAGGGTAGAGATTTTATCCCTTCGCTACTGTATCTGAGGTGCCTGGCACACAAAAGATATTCAGTAATATGTTTGGAAATAATGAACAAATGAATTAATGCATACAACAAGAAATCATTGCATACTTTTAAACAAAGGATTTATTTGAGCACACGTATGTTTTAAAATGACACACACAGCACAGTAATGCATCTTTGGAAGGGGGTAAAGTAATTTAGGAAAAAGGTTAAAAGGACTTAGGGTAGGATAATGGCAGTAAAAACTAAAAAAAGGCAGATAAGAAAACCATTGCAAAGCCTACGTTGACAAAAGTGTGGGGAAAAAAAGAATTGTATGTCAAGTAAAATTTCAAGCACTGGACACTGGGAAGGGTGAAAAAAATCAATAGAAAATCTAAAAGGACGCAATTAAACATTTATATTATAAAAGTTATAATCACTAAAACAAAATGTAGTGCTCACATGAGCATTTAATTAAGGGTTGTAAGACAAACACAATCTTTATAAAGACCAAACTGATAATGCTAATCTAAGAAAAATATTAGAGGGGCAAATAGTTGTACCAATATCAAGCCAATAATTTTAACTCACATTAGGTTGTTAACCTTCTTTCTTAAAGGTGGTTCCTTTAATTTTTTTTTTTTTCAGTTCTTTTGATGCAATCTTCCTTCTTCTTCAACCGTATATCCTTTAACTCTCATAGAATAATAGGAATTCTTCACTTACCACATAGATAGGAATTTTTCTTTATTTTTGAAACTGGCTAGGATTTCTCCTCCATGTTTTGAAGTGATATATACACAGCCGGTCATGAGCCTAGTATTCCCAAAAATTTGCAATAGTTTATAAATAGTTAATGCCTGGGAGTGTAGATAAATTGTTATTCATTTCTGCTGTTCACATTTTCTTTCTAAGGGGAAAATTCAGGTATAATATTTTCCTATCACATCTAATAATCTTTAATAAATATATGTCCATCAGTTTTCCCTTTTTTTTGTAGAGTCATTAAGCTTGATTTGGTACTGAGTTTTGGTATTATTGGCATATGCATATCAACTTAGTTTCACTTCCTTGATTTTCAGGAAAGATTAGCAGAAGAAATTGAAAAACTGAGATCTGAACTTGACCAACTGAAAATGAGAACTGGCTCGTTAATTGAACCCACAATATCAAGGTAACATTAAATTAAAAGCTTTTCTGTAGTTAACTATAAATCAATATAAATTTCCTTATAGCTTCTTAGTTCTTCAAATAAAAAATATAAGTATTTTCTATTATTCAGTAGTCTTACCCCATTTGATTACTTACCAATTACAGTTTTTATTTTCCAAAATAATTCTCTAATATAAAAATCCTTTCTGCAGATATGTAACAAAATTTAAATTATTACCTTTCTTTTTCTTTAATTATATAGACAGACATATATAGAAAGATCCTTAAATTTAAAAAAATATGAACTATATATAATTCCAGGAAGAGGTATCAACCATTTTCTCTACATGCAGAAATGTGTTCAACTGCTAATGTGACTGGAGAAATGTCATTGATTATGGTCTCAACATCTATCTAGTTTGTTAAAATAGTTGCTATTAAGGAAGGAAGAATAAATCACATGTACCTGCAGCATTGAAATAAATTTAGCTATACTCATCTACTTTGATTCAATATCTCAACCTAAAAGAAACAATAGGATGATTGGTTACTATACATACATGTATGTATGATATATATATATATATATATATATATAAAATATAATGTATCATATATAGAGACAGTAATCTTAATAATTGACATATAATTTGCTTTGGGCCTAGGATCTTTTATTTACAATTGATAAGAAACCCTGAAAAGATACACTCAATTAATCCATTTATATTAAACACAGAATAATATCAGCTGCTTGAAACTTTTGACCACCTTGGACTTTTACAAGTCCATTTATCTGTCTTATACCTTAAGAATGTTAGTTCCACAAGGGCAGGAATGTTTGAGTGTTTTGATAACTACTATAATCTCAGCACCTAAAAAACAGTGTCTGCTTGTAGTATGCACTCAATAAATATTTGTTGAATGAATGAATATCTGGCAAAACCTTTTTCTGATGTTTAAGTAAAATACACAAATCCAAAAAAAAAAAAAAAAAAAAAAAAAACACCTATAGGAGTTTATACTATTTTAAAACTAAGTATTAATAAAAACAATATTTAGTATTTTGAACATTTCTATCTGAGTTTAGTATAATAAACAGAATTCTGGAGGCATAAAAATGCCCAAAAAACTTTTAAATATGTAAGTCATTTATTTTAGAAAACTATGCTTATTTTTCTAACTCAAATTTAATTTATGAATCTATCTGAAATTATTCATTCAGAGATATGTGTCTGCATTGTGATGATGATAATAATAAAGAGGAGTAGAAGAGCAGAAAAAAATATTAAAGGAATTAATAGGATGAGCATTATCTAATAAAAAAATTATATATATACTAATATGGTCAAATGGCCACTTCCTTGTGTTTTTGATATTATATCTAAAAAACACAGATTTATACTTTTGTATATACATGTTCATTACAACAGTAAGTCATCATTGTGCCTGGAATGGGCAGCCCTACAATGTTTACCTACAAGGCAGTCTTATTGGGAAATTTAGGAATTACATGCAGACCAGTTATTCCCTGATACACTTGGTCCAGGGAAGAACACTGGACCAAGTGTAAAAAGACCTGAATTCCTAGGTCTCAGACACACAGGGTAGTGTTTGATTTGGAAAAACCCATTTTTCTTAATGAGATTCTAGTTATATATATTTTACATGACTATATTTAAATAGTATTTTCCTGCCTATTTTATAAGCTTGCTTTGACGATCAAATGAGATAAGTGAACAAAGAGGCTTTGTAAACATTAAGTCATGTTACAAGTATAAAATATTGCAGGAATTACTATGACAGCTAAAATGATGAAATTTATAAGTTACAGGATAACTGAATATTTATTAAACCAAAATTATCTATTGAATGTCCATGCTTCTCTGTTCACATAATTAAGAAACAAACAATAAAGAAAACAAAAGGTTTATGAGGATTCCATCTACTGGTTTTTTATCTAACAAGTAGGAAGGTGGTAGGATATGAGCCAAGGCTGGTGAATATCAGTAACTCATATTCTCTACTTGCATCTCATCTTGGAAGAAAGAAAATGAGTTCCAGAATGGCGGGAGAAGGCTTGATTTGGCTCAACTTTGGAAAAAGGGTAGGATCTAGATAAGTGGAAATAACAATGGAGAACATTCCAAGAAGCAGAGGCACCAAAAACAGGTTTTATGTTTAAAAAAAAAAAAAAAGCATATATTTGATTTATCCATGGAAGTGCTTTTATGAGATTATATGCAGAGAGTGAAAGGAGATTCAGGAGGAGAAATTACGTGATTCACTGCCTAAAGGAAACCATAGTGTTCTGTAACTTATTTAGACCTTTAAAAATCTTCTTAAAATAGTGTACACTTAAAAAGATTTAAAATTGAATTAGTATGGAAATATTGCTTCTGTTTCCTCCTACTAGAGAACTCAGAGAGCTGAATGAAAGAAGAGAGATGAGCTGTAACTTCTTTGGATGAAGTACAAGCAATGTTTTTTTCTAGAATTGGTATTGGTTCAAGTCTTTTTCCTTTCAAAATATGTTAAACACCTTCTGTCTGCCAAACAGTATTGCATTGGGAGTATAGTGGTGATGAAAAACACATGTTCCCAATGGAGGATACAGGAATGCTGGTTTGAGGGGTGCTGCAGTAGGGGGAGTTCTAGGAGCCAGAGAAGTGTATGGTGGTGGGGTATTTTAGCCAAGACCTTCAGACTATTAACCTGCGAAAGATGGGAAGAGACTATTTCATGTAGAAACAACAGCATGTCCAAATCCTCAGAAGTGAAAGAAAATGTGAGTTATTGAATGAACTGAAAGTCGGGACAGCTGAAGTCGAGAGAATAAGGCAGAGACATAGCTAGAAATCAAGTTAGAAAGTAAAAAGGGCCCAGATTGTAGAGGTCTTTGTAAGGAAAGTTAAATAGCTTGGTCTTTAGACTAAGTAACTAGGAACGCGTTGAAAAGTTTTATGCAGATGGTTAATGTGACCCCATCTGTGTTTCATTTCACTTTTTTGTGAGTGATCTGGAGTTGGGAGATAAAACAATGAGGTAACCCTCCTAGAATGATGAGTTATATGTTGCAAGTCACTCTGATGCCCAGAGAAACATTAACCTTAGCAGCCACGGGCAACAAGCACCTACAGTAACTTGAGATGCTTGAGATAGTTTAGGACTGTATTCCAATCTATTTCATTCGTTCAGTAATCTACCAGATGTTTTATCAAGTACTTCCATGTGCCAGACACATCCCTGGGGATACAAGGGTTAATAAAACCGGGTCTTTGTCTTCATGAAACCTAGAGCCCCTGCCCAGTAGATAGAGTCTGAGGGTTGTGCCATTTATGTGTTTGGCCTGGTTGATCAGTTTTTTTGTTTGTTTGTTTTATTAGTGTTATTGTATTTAGATGTATGTGCACACCATACAATCCATTCAAAGTATACAATCATTGGTTCACAGTATCATCACATAGCTAGTTGAATATTCATCACCATGATCATTTTTACAACATTTGCATTCCTCCAGAAAAACAAATACTATGAAAAAAGAAAACCCCAAAAATCCCATAGCTCTTACCTCTCCTCCTTCCCCCACTTACTGACCACTAGTATTTCACTCTACCAATTTTAAGACTTGCAACAGAGGTAGGTTAACTAAGACAGTGTAGTATTGTGTGTGTGTGTATATGTATAATCAGTGGAAGAGAACAAAACATCCAAAAGTAGATCCATTCAAACAAGGGCAACTAACTTTATTTATTTATTTATTTTTTGCTATATCGTTGTACAATCATTATCAAAGATCAGGGCTACTGGATTACAGTTCAGCAACTTCAGATATTTCCTTCTGGCTATTCTAAAACAATAGACACTAAAAAGAAGTATCTATAAAGTGAGTCAGTAGTCACAGTTATTTGTTAAATCTGAATTTCTCTGTTACATCTCCTTCCTTTCATTTGATCATTTTCTCAGTCTTCAGGGATATCTAGGCAATGACCATTTAAACATCTTTGTGCTGGAAAGGGGTGTTGACCTTATGGGTAGTGGAATGAAACTTGTTGATATTCTTGCAGAGACTAGTACCTCTGGGTTTCAGGGATTATCTGGCATAGGATCAATCTGGAGGCCAAAAGTTTCTGAAAGAATAAACTTACTAAGAAAAACTTTTATAGAGACTTAGATAGAGCCAAGGGCCCTCTCTAGGGTTTTCAGGAATGCTGTTCATTGGGACTTGGCATATGGTAGTAGTTTGCAGTAACTGGCTAAAGTTTTGTAACAGTAACCTCCAGGGTGACCTCTCAACTATATTTGAAATCTCTCAGCCACTAAACTTTATTTCGTTTCATTTCTTTTCCACCTTTTGGTCAAGAAGGCTTTCTCAATCCCACAATGCCAGGGCCAGGTTCATCCTGGGAAGTCATGTCCACATAGCCAGGGAGACTTATACCCCTGGGAGTCATGTCCCACATAGCAGGGAGGGTAGTAAGTGTATTTGTAGAGTTGGCTTAATTAGAGAGTGAGACCACATCTAAGCAACAAAAGAGGTTCTCCGGGGGTGATTCTTAGGCATAATTACAAGCAGGTATAGCTTCACCATTGTAGAAATAAGTTTCATAAAAGCAAGTCTCAAGATTGAGGGCTTGACTTATTAAATTAGGAGTCCCTAATGCTTGAGAGAATATCAGTAATTCCCCAGGTTGGGAAGCTTAACAGTTCCATATTTTCCTCAGTCCCTCAAGGGGACTTAGCAAATAGTTTTTTATTTATTTATTTATTTTTTATTTTCTGCCCCAAATACCCTGGGATGTACCTGGGTATTACATTTACCTGTACAGAATAAGATCTCATTCCCTGTTCTAGGTTCCATGTAATTAGGTTGTTTAAATAAACTGACCAGACAGGATAAATTAGATAATTTAGAAAAATTAAATTTTGGACCAAATAAACATCTCTTCCTTTGGTCTCACACAGAAGTTGAAGTTTTAAAATACAGGCAATGTCATCTTTTGCCCTGTATTCTGGTTTACCTTAGACCTAACCAGGTCCATTTCATTCATTTCTCTAATTGAAGTCTGATCTCTTTTTCATCTTCTTTAACAGTTGCTGTATGAAGTAATGCTGGCTTTCAGAGCTACAGAACTATTAACCCTGAGTCTCAGCTGTCACCCAGATACCCAATATTCCAGGGAACTATCAGATTATACACAAAGAGTACAGCATCTCAGAACTTAGAAATAACATTTCAGGAATAGATGTGATGGCTGTAAGTGTTTATAATCTAGGAACCTTTATAATGAGCGTTATTTGAACATTCTGTACTCCTTAATTATCGATTGCCTAATCTCTGCCCACTTTCTATCCCCTGATAATCTATGCTCTCAAATTTAATTCTCAGAGTTTGCTCATTGTAGTTAGTTTATATTAGTGAGACCATATATTATTTGTCCTTTTGTTTCTGGCTTATTTCATTCAACATAGTATTCTCAAGGTTTATTCATCTAGTTGCATGCCACATAATTTCATTCCTTCCTGCAGCTGCTCAATATTCCATTGTACTTATACACTGTGGTTCACCCTTCCATTTATTAGTCAATGTACCCTTAGGCCACCTCCATCCATTGCAAATTGTGAATAATACCATCATAAACACCAATGTGCAAATGCCTATTTGTGTCACTGCTTTCAGTTTTTCCAAGTCTTTGTCTAATAACGGGTTTGCAGGATCATGTGGCAACCCTATATTTAACCTCTTATGGAGCCACCACACTGCCCTCCAGAGGGGCTCACCATTCTACTTCCCTACCAACAGTGAATGTGTATATCTCTCTCTCCACATCTTCTCCAGCTCTTGTCTCCTTCTGTTTCTTTTTCAAACAGTTGTATTCACACATATACAATCCATCCTAAGTGTGCAATCAGTGGTTCCCAGTATAATCACATAGTTATGCATTCATCACCACAATCTGTATGAGAACATTTCCATTTCTTCCACAAAGCAGAAGAGGAAGAGAAAATAAAAAAAAAAAAGAAGAAGAAAGGAAAAAGAAGGAGAAACAACAACAGGAATCCCATATCCCTCCCTTATATCTGTCTCTTACTGACTTTTAGCTTTGGTATACTGCCTTTGTTACAGTTAAGGAAAGAACACTACAGTGTTACTGTTAACCATAGACCCTAGTTTGCATTAATTGTATTTTTTCCTAATACCATCCCATTTTTAACACCCTGCAAAGGTAACATTCAATTGTTCTCTCTCAAGTAAAAACTTTCTTTATCTGTACATTTAATCACCATCATTGCCCCCTCTAGGTTTCGCTACATTCTACATTCCCAGTTTTTGTCCTCTATCTTTCCCTATTGTGTCATACATGCCCCTAGCCTTCCTCTTTCAACCATACTCACACTCAGTTTTGTTCATTATACGTATAATATTGTGCTACCATCACATAGTATTGTGCTATCCATTTGTGGATCTTTACAATCAATCCTTTTGAATGTTCTGTAATCTTTCAGCATCAAGTGCCCAATCTGTACCTTCTTAGTATCTCCACCATCTTTCTATCTCCTGATAACCTGTGTTCTCAACTTTAACTCTCAGAGTTTGCTCCTTATACTTAATTCATATTAGTGAGACCAATAATTCTTTATTCTGTCACACAACTATGTAATATTCCATTGTATGCATATACCACAGTTTGTTTATCCACTCCTCTATTGATGGCTATTTGGGCTGTTTCCATCTCTTGGCAATCATCAATAATGCCGCTATAAACATTGTGTGCAAATGTCCATTCCTGTGGTTAGCTTTTAGATATGGCTTTTCCAAAACAAAACCACTTTACTTGATTAAGCCTCATGTTACTTACAAAAAGAACAGTAATAGTCATCTTCTTCGGGCATGATTCCTTAGTTCATTTGCTCTAATGTCCAATTTGGCAAAAGTAAGGTCAGTGTCTTCTATTGCTGCAAACCCAGACCTCATCTAACCTTTTATATCCTTGTCAGATATTTAGAAATGCTTGCCTTTGTTCACAAACAAAACTAAGGGAGAGAATATAGTGGATCAGCAGGAGCCCCCAAGTTCAACAGAAAACACAGCTTTAAGCAAATTTCCTACTGATGATTGATCTGTTATTTCATTTTATAGGACATAATGTTGTTGCTGTTATTATCATCACCATTAATACAGTAGTAAGCTGAATTTGCTGTAAATCTACATATAAATAATGTACCTGGGGAAAACTTTTTGCACTTAGATTACAGAATACTTTATTACCATGTTTATTGAAAGCCAGTGTGATGATGTTTTCCAATTGAAATTTTCCAACCATTTCACCTCCAAGCAGATTTCAGAATCAAATTTGACCATGAAAAATTTTTTTTTCATCTCTTTGGAATACCATTTTATCAAAGGCTGAAAATTTGTTCTTGTGGTTCACCCTATTCTATTGAAAAGAAAGATTATTAACCTTGGTCAATGTTATTGTAAGCTTTTTATTGATTCCCTAAATTGACATTGAGAAATAGACAATAAGCGTGAATAAATTCATTCAAAAATATTAAAATTTTGAAAACATCTGGAACCCCAAATGTTTATTCATGTTTCAGTGACTTAATGAGAAATATCTAAAACAAATACATTAATAAATAGCAAATATTGGGATATCCACTAAATAGCTCAAACTAAATAAAGTTGCCAGAATTTAAGCCAATGGATCATGGTTATCGATCAACACATTTCATTGCACTGCCACATTTGAAAATGATAATGCTAATAAGGTTTTAAGTATATTCTAAAAGGAAACCATGCACTTGATCTTAGGGAATGGGTTTGAGCCTGGAATTTCTGACGTGTCATCTGGAGAGGCATCAAAGAATTCATGACAACTCATGAATTTTATTTCTTGAGTTTTATTTCCTTTAGGGTTTATGCTTTATTGCCAATTAAGCATTGGACAGCGATTAGCTGTTAAGTTTGATTTGTGAGATTCGATATATTTCATATGTTTTTCTTTTTTCCAGAACGCACCTAGACTCCTCAGCTGAGTTGCGGTATTCAGTGGGCTCACTAGTGGACAGCCAGTCTGACTACAGAACCACTAAAGTAATAAGAAGACCAAGGAGAGGCCGCATGGGTGTGCGAAGAGATGAGCCAAAGGTTAACCTTTTTAGTTCAACTTTTTGATAGTTTTAGTAAATGCACTATTGTATTTCAACACTAAGAAAATACAAAGTGCTAGTATTTTCATTAGTTTCAAGCATGGCATGTGATATATTTATATTTTTAAAACTACACTTAATATAAAGCATAAAGCACCTACTATGTGCCAGAAAATAAACTAAGCATCTCCCATACAGTTAGCCACTTAACATTATGAAGTAGGTCATATTTTAATAATAATTTTAGATATAAAACTATTGATGCTTGTTCCAGTTTGCTGAAGCTGCTGGAAATGCAATGTACCAGAAATGGATTGGCTTTTACAATGGGGGTTTGTTAGTTCACAAATGTCCTGTTCTAAGGCCATGAAAATGTCCAAATTAAGAGATCAAGAGGTAAAAACCTTCTCTGAGGAAAAGGCCGATGGCTCCCGGAACACTTCTGCCAGATGGGAAGGCACGTGGCTGGTGTCTGCTGGTCCTTTGCTTCAGGGTAGTATTGATTGCAGCTTCTGATTCCAGTGGCTTTCTCCTTAAGCATCTGTGGGTTCTCAATTAGCTACTCTGGGCAAACTCTGGGCTTCATCTCTTAGCTTAGCATCTCCAAATGTCTTTCAGTCTGCATTTCCAAGCATGTGGGTCTGTGTCAGTTCTCAGCGCTCTGAAGGACTCCAGTAAACTAATTCAGACCCAACTTGAATGGGTGAGGTCACACTTCCAAAGAAATAATCTAATCAAAAGATTCCACCCACCATGAGTCTGCCCCACAAGACTGGATTAAAACAACATGGCTTTTCTGCGGGCATATTAGATCCAAACAGGTGCAATGCTTAAAAAGTTTAGGTGGTCAAAATTACATAGCTAGCAGTTATGGAGTCAGAACTTGAGCCTACATTTGCATGGTTCTAAATTCCATTATTTTAACTATTATGCTGTATAGCCAAACAAGTGGACTTTTTTAAGTAATGCCATTCATATTATTAATTAAAGAGTAATTAAATATTTTAATTACAATTAGTGTTTTAAAAACAATTCATGGAAAATGTATATAAATTATTGGTGTTTATAGAAAACTATGTATGATAAATTGCAGTATCAACCTTTAATCCAACCACTCAAAATTTCCAGGTTGTTCATGTTGCTTAGGTATGTAATTACATTTTATAGAAAAGTAGTATAGTTCCTTTGTGCCCTAATTATATTTTTTTCTACCCAACCACTTTTTTCTGTGCAAAATAACACCTAATTTACTTATCCTTATTTGTATAAAGGGCTTTGATACCCTTTATCTCTTTTAATTGGTACCAATATGCCACATGGAATTTAATCCCTCAGAGTGAGCATTTAATATATGTTGAATGGATGAATAAATAAATGAACAAATAAAAAATAAATGAAGTCCATTTCAGTTCTTTCATCATTATTATACAGCAAATAAATTGGTGCTACTCAGTAACAAAACAATTAGTAGCACAAATGCTAATTTAGGCCTGTCATTAAATCTTGACTCAATATACAGGGCAATATCATGTGCTCCTCCAAATAAGTCATTTTGCTTGATCATAAACATTAAAACCAATTCTTCAAACAACAGAGAACTCTAGGACCTTCCCCTGCTGCTGACTCCCTCCTACCTTCAGGTCACAGCCTGAAAAACACTGACCCTCACTCATTCACATAGAGGATTTATTACATCATTTACAGCATTGCCATGTAAACTAGCATGCCTTGGGCTTAAAAAACATTTAATTTCAGTTTTCAAGTGACCAGAGCAACTTTACAACATTTTAAATAATATCTTGTTAGAATCTATGCAAATGAATGTTGGAAACAGAATTCTTTTGTAATTTGCTGTATGATAAGACTTGTGGTCTCAGGGAAGTGTAAGACTAATTCATATAAGAAATGAGGATTCTTGAATACAAGTGAAGAGAGATTGTTATATTTGGAAATGAGGGAAAATGTTACAAATGTAGATGCATTAAGTAATTGTTGTTTTGGAGTTGCACTGGAAATTGTATGGAAGTTTATCATTTTTATTTCCATTAAAATTTTGATATTTATGCTGACAGTACTTACCATTACTTAAGATGTCAAGGAACTATTAATTGAATTAAATTAAATGATAATAATTTAATTATTAAATTAAAATGGCAATAATTGGTTTTGTTTTTGCCAGGTCAGCTATAAAAGCATGCATGGTTTTTGTTGTTGTTGTTATTCAGAACAGTGCTTTCAAAGTGATCAGTGATAAACAGTCTACATTGTACATTGTTCATTTACCATCCAGGTGAAATCTCTTGGGGATCATGAATGGAATAGAACTCAACAAATTGGAGTGCTCAGCAGCCACCCTTTTGAAAGTGACACTGAAATGTCTGATATTGATGATGATGACAGAGAAACCATTTTTAGTTCAATGGATCTTCTCTCTCCAAGTGGTCACTCTGATGCCCAGACTCTAGCCATGATGCTTCAGGAACAATTGGATGCCATCAACAAAGAGATCAGGTGAGTCCCATTAGCATTGATTTTTTTCAGGGGATTAGAAGACCTTGATACTCAAAATGTGGTCCTCAAATCAGCCTTGTTGGCAACTCCTGGGAGCTTGTTAGAAATAAAGAATCTTGACACTCATCCCACAGATATTGAACCAGAATATGCCTTTCCACAAGATCTCCAGGAGATTTGTAAATCTCCATAAAATGTGGGAAGCAATCAATCAGGCAGCCTTTGTTAGGAACATATATAGAACATTTACCAACCATGATATTAATGACAATATTTAAAATGAGGTAATGGTGATAAATCTTCTCCAGTGAATTTTAAAACACTTTTTCAGTTACAATTTGCTATTTAAATGAAAGAAACTTGTGGTAATGAGGTGCATCTGTAAGGCACATTTAACACTGCCGTAAAGGTACTAAATGGCATTCAAGTTAATGTATTCAAGTAGTCAGATATTAGCATGAATCTTTTATCAATTTTAAGTCATTATATCAGAGAAAAAGTATTTCTTCAAAGTTTATTCATGCTAAGTGCCTTTAAAAAACAAATATCAGATATTTTTTCATTCAACACCTATGGAGCATATGCTAAAAGTAAGATAGGGCGCTATGCTCTGCCAGGAACACTAAGATTTAAAACAAAGAAAAAATTAATACCTTTAAATAAGTGATAAGCTAAATGTACTACAACCACTCTTCTTAATAATAAAAATTAAATTCCCATAGGAATATACTGCATGGAAAATTATGGTTTTTAATCATAGTATTTATGGTTAGTTAATTGTATTCACCAGAGACTGAACTTGCTTTTTGAGTCTGCTTGGTACTGTGTTTCATACTGAAACCTAATTCTAATCTAGATTTCTTCGGTTGGTTAATTAATATTCATTATAACAGTAAGGATAAAAGTTTCACACATTAGTATTCATTAGCATTCAAGTTCATGGCTATTCAGATTGATCAATAAATATCCCTTGTCATTGTTAGGAAGTGTGAAAATTTTCTAAGTAACCAAATGAGGACCAACATGTATTTGCATTCTTTAAATATAAAAGGCTGAATATTTATACCAGACATAATTTAGTATTATAACCCAACAAGTGCTTTTATTACATTATCATTCCAGAGGCAATAAAATATGTTGGTGGTATAGTCTGTTACTGAATTACTTCATAATAGATAATGAAAAAATGTATTATCACTGCACAGCATCCTTATAATAGATGATTTCTAAAGAGTAGATGTCATTTTAGAATTGAAATTCTACAAATTATCTCAAATATTGAAAAATGTTATCAATATGATAATTTCAATTCTAACTTAATACATACTTTCTTGAATCACAACAGCATCCACAACCTTTATGTATAATTAACTTGAGTAATCCCAGTGGAGAGTCCAACTGTGTCAGGAAACTATTAACGTAAGCAGGAAGCTATTAACGCAATTTTTTCCAACTGATGAACCATTTAAACAATACCTTCATTTATTCTTTCTAGCCCTAGCTAAATCTGTTGATCTTCTTCTAAAACCATGCATATCTTTTTAAATTTGGGAACAAAACAGGAATAAAATGGCAGATGATTTAAGATTATATTCTGTTTAGCACTTACTGGAAACCGTTTATAAACTGAGGTTGTCACTCCATTTCAATGAAACCAGTGAAAGCATACATTTTACTTTTTTTTCCTATTCCCATTGACTATTATATATTCTTAGCGTTAGAAGGGAACTAAAAAGTATCTAAAAGTCCAAAATATGGCATCTATGGTTATATGGAAGAGGTGATTTTTTAATGGAGTAAATTATTTCCCCAAAACCCACTATTATTATACTCCAAGATGTTACTAGATATTAGTATGAGTCCTTTTCAAAAAGTGATTTGGCTTATAGGAGAAAAGGAAAAGAAACCTTGAACTTCTATTTTAGCTTTTATACATACTATCTTTGGTAATGCTTACTTTGCTAATATCAAGAATTTTCTGAAATTCTCCACTACTTTAAATAAGAAAGGGTCTTAAAAACTGACCTCTTCCTTAGAGAAATGAAAGGGGCACACGTTAAACTCTAAATAAAGAATGGCAAAGTAGACTTTGATATTGATGCCAATTCCGATCAATTATCAGATGCTCTGAAACACCGTGTTTCGAAGGATTCTGAAGGCAGTTCCTCACTCAGTTAAAAAGTGTGCACTGACTGATTAGCTGGGTTGTCCCATCTCCATTTTATAAACTCCTCTTCTCAGTGAAGGCTACTAGAGGCTGCAGTAATTTAACCCAGCCTATGGCCCGTGTTTCATCCTTTACTTGTGGCTTCCTTCTGTCTTCTCATTACGGTAGCACTAAAGATGAAGGCATAAAAAAGCCATACCGTGTTTCCTTATGGTTCTGCTGACGGGCTTCCCATTAATTCACATTACTCTGCTTATGGAATTCACATATCTATGAGAAGCACCTAATGAAAAATTCTGATGCCTTTTGTTTTGTATAATGAATATCAGTCCAAAAATCTAGTGTGTTAACCCAGTTTCTATTTTAAATGCCTATCCAGGCAGAGAAAGATAAATTAATTTATTCCAAGTCCCATCTTCTTTCCTTCTTTTACTTTTTCAAATTCTGAGACATTCTAGGGCACAAAAATTTCTGCCAGTTTGTATGAAGCTCTTTCTGCTCTGAAATCTCTCCTTCCTCAGTCTTCCAAGAGTACTGCCCAGGAGACAGGAAACAGGACTCCCTGCTCTAGGACCCAGCAGCATCTACAATCACAGTCTCCCCTCATTTTCTTGACCAACCAAGAAATTTTTTTATAATCTTTGGGAGAAGCCCCACTATCTTCTATACCTTTTCTTCCTGTCTTAGCTATGAGCATGTTGTTTCAAAAAATTATCCCACCACATATTGTTTAGAAAGTTAAAATTTTGTGGTTCCTTGCCAACAACAAATATTTCTTCTGGAAAAGTAGACATAGAGTAGGCCCACACTTCTCAATAATCTTGAGGAAAATTCTCCAAGACTTTTATCTCTGTATTCAAAATCAATGTCTAAAATATAAAGTAAATAAATGTAAATAAGTAAAATAAATATACGTAAATTTAAGTCAGGGTCCTCCAGGCCTTTAGTTCTCTAAAGCCTTGCTATTAAAAATGTGGTCCACACAAGCAGCAGCACCTGGAAACTTGCTAGAAATGCATAATCACCTTTCCTATCCCAGAGCTAGTGAATCAGAATCTGCATTTGAACAAGATCCTCATACTGTGTGTGCACACATTAAAGTTTAAAAAGCATTTCCCTACACCACCATCACTCTCATAATGCCTTAGGCTTCCTTGCCCATTACCCAGCCCATCATTCTTCCACCAACTCTCCAAAGCGTTGACTGAGCTCACTGGAAGTGAACTCTCCTGTTTCCCTCAATCTCTTCTCTGAGTACCTCGGTCATTGCCTTGCATTAACCAATACCTAGTTATTTTCTGAAGTCGGCACTTCCCCTTCGGCTCAGCTCTCTCAAGAAGGAAGGAGATTTATGCCCTTACACCATGAATACCTTAGGTGAGGAGCAGGGTTAGGTCCTTCTTGTTCCCCATAGCTACCATCAAACCATGACTCACTTGACCTCATGTACAGACTCTCCTATTTTGAGACTTATGTCTTTTCACCATGAGGAGAAGTGGGAATGAGGGTGACGGAGGGGCTAGATCTAATATAACCTAGGTTACCGTGAGGGTCGTTGGGTACTCTGGGGAAGAAGTGCATGTGGGTCCCAGGCTTTTGCCTTTATTGTGACCCAGAACGGAGGGGTAAGACATTGCCACAGGTATTAGGAATTGAGAGTTTCAAACTATACAGTGCAAAAAGCAGAAGCAGCAAGGGCCGTTTGGAGAAGCTGAGGGCAGCTTCCTATCATCCAACACACATGAAGATACTGGCCTTGCTAGTAAATTATGCAGCACAGAAAGGCAAGGGGCTGTTCAGAGAAAAAGTGGCAGGGACCATTCAGAGAAGCTTTCATCATCCAAACCATTTGGAGGTACAGGCTCTGATAGTTGCTCTTAGACTCAAGACAGGGCTAAACTGGGATGGTCACTCAAAGGGAAACTTATGACTAAGGCAGGCAGCCTAATAAGGCACCAAATTTAATTTCATTTTTTCCATTATACTCTTGTTCATTAAAAAATGTCACGACCACCACCACCAACAAAAAACAACTTTGACAAGTGACTCAGAATCCCTACTTACCTCTTCCTAGTCCAACCCGTGCCCTTGAATGAGCTCGAGATCTCTGTGGAATACATATTCTGTGGCCTCTGGCTCCTCAGTTTCTTGTCTTTTCTCTCTCCTACCTTAACCTTGGGCTTTGTCTTAATAAAAACTACTTCGCATTCAGAATCACAATTTCAAACATCTTACTCTCTGAGCATAGACTCTTGCTGTTTCTTCCTTCTGGAACTCTCTCCATTCCATACTTCACCCTTTACTCTTTAATTTTACTCACCATGAAGAGCTCCACTGTCACTTCCACAGGAAAGGGCTCACAAACCTTAAGTCCTTAAGTTCTTTTCCTTCATAATACCTCAATGTGTAAATACCATGCAATTTTTGTGGTTATTTAATTAATGACTAGTCTGTAAGTACTAAGCACGAAATGCCTGGTTGTGCTCACTGTTTTTCCCCTGTAGGTCTTAGCACCTTGCTTGACACTTAGCAGGTGCTCCATAAATGTTTGATTACTGTAAATAGAAAAAATAATGTAGAACATGAATTCCAGCTGAATAGCACTTTCTGGTACTGTCCAGCTCGTGGTCGAACCCAATGAATGGATTTGAAATCAAGTATATATGCCCTTGTGTTATTTATTTTCACCAAAAATATCAACACTTACCCTTAATAACAGTCTGTTTCTCTCCTGGAACGTTTAGCTCTGTTCCATTAAGGTAGCAATTAGCAGTAGCAATCTTATTCTAGAAAAATTCAGTGGGTGCCCAAAGAATGTGTCCAAACTACTGCCCTTTGATATGCTTCCCTTTTGCCCCTTGTAATGAAGATTAGTTGCTGATTTGTGAGTGTAATGAAGATTAGTTGCTGATTTGTGAGAAAGTAAGAAATACATAAAATTATAGTACATCACAACATTTAAAAGAAATAGGCACCCTGATATAAATTGCAGTGGTCTGCTAACACCAACCAGAATTTGTCTCTAGTTAAGGTTTATCTTCTTTCACAAAATTGTTTAATCACTCCAATTCTTCTTTTATGACTTTTTTCACAGTTCACTAATTATCTTAAAGGAAGAGATCAAATTACTTCCTTTGCTGCTCCTATGTTCATTAATCTGTGCCTCTGTAGTTAGTTAATATTTTGCTTTCCTTACATTTTTTAATGTATATTTTTTCTTTAATACAGAAGTTGTGTGTTTACAGAACAATAATGCATAAAATACAGGATTTTCATATACCACCCTTTTATTAAAACCTTGCATTGGTATGGAACATTTGTTACAATTGATGATAGTACATTTTTATAATTGTACTAGTAACTATAGTCCATGGTTTAACTTAGGGTTCACTCTTTGTAGAGTGTAGTTCCATGGATTTTTTAAAAAAATTTTTATTCTATTACTGAATACACAATCCAACATTTCCCCTTTTAATCACATTCAGATATATATTTCAGTGCTGTTAATTATGTTCACAATGTTGTGCTACCATCACTATCCATTACCAAAACACTCCCGTCATTCCAAATAGGAACCCTGTACTTTTAAAGCTTTTACTTCCAATTCCCTATCCCCACCTCATCCCCTGGTAACCTATATTCTAGATTCTGATTCTATGAGATTGCTTATTCTAATTATTCCAAATTGTGATATCATGCAATATTTGTCCTTTTGTGTCTGGCTTATTTCACTCAACATGATGTCATCAAGTTTCATCCATGTTGTTACACAAGGTTGGCTCAACATAAGAAAATCAATTAATATAATATACCACATTAAAACAATGAAGGGCGAAAAGCACATGATCATCTCAGTTGATGCAGAAAACGCATTTGACAAACTATTAGCACCACTTGTTGATAAAACCTCTTAGAACACTGGGAATACAAGGAAATTTCCCCAACATGATAAAGGGCATATATGAAAAGCCCACAGCTAACATCCTACTTAACGGGAAAAGACTGAAAGCTTTCCCTCTAATATCAGGAACAAGATAAGAATGCCTACAGTCACCACTGTTATTCAACTTTGTACTGGTAGTTCTTGCCATAATAATTAGGCAAGAAAAAGCAATAAAAGGCATACAAATTGGAAAGGAAGAAGTAAAACTTTCCCTATTTGCAGATGACATGATTCTATATACAGAATATCCTGAGATACAAACAATGAACAAGCAGAAGAAGAAATCAAGAAAAGTTTCCATTCACAATAGCAACTAAAATAATCAAATATCTAGGCATAAATCTAACAAAGGGATACAAAGAAATTGTACACAGAAAACTGGAAAATATTGCTAAAATAAATCAAAGAAGACTTAAATAAATGGAAAAACATTCCATGTTCATGTATTGGAAGACTAAATATCATTAAAATATCAATCCTACCTAAAGCTTGCCTTTCTTTTATAGTATTTTTCCTTTCATCCTTCTGCCTGATTCCCATGGGTTTCCCTCACTAACATTCTGGGGTATTTGTTTCTTTGCTTTCCATATTTACATCAGGGCTCCATCGATCAAGGGACTCTCATTTATTTTTCCAAATAAACTTAATGTCTAGCATCTGATTTCCTGTTTGATTAAACTTCAATCTACTTCTTACCCAACCTGTTCTTTGAGGTTTGGCTCTCTTCTGCAATTAATAGAAGAAATTAAAATTTCTTTGTTCAGTGGAATCATATTTTGTTTCACCAGATTTTTCTGAATGAGTAAAATCATCTTGCTACCAAGTATTTTAAAGGTACAAAATGCCATTTTTGGG
The DNA here is from genome assembly GCF_015220235.1 of Choloepus didactylus. NCBI lineage: Eukaryota > Metazoa > Chordata > Mammalia > Pilosa > Megalonychidae > Choloepus > Choloepus didactylus. The sequence goes on from NC_051314.1 coordinate 49,190,353, forward strand.
GGGAGAGGCCATCTTTCCATCAGAATGTGTTTTAAGCATTAATGACATTGTACTATGTTAACTGAGTAAGCCTTCCTTTGAGCTTCTAATCTTTGGGAGAAGTCAAAATGCACTCATGAAAATAAACTTCAAGGTAACAGAATTCAAATTATTCATATGTGAAAAAAAGACTATCATTTAAATATGCCTTGTAATTTTTTAACCAAAATGAATCTCTGTGAACATATATTTCATTAGATTTTAAATGCAATTGTATAAATAATTGTTTACTTTTGAAAGAACATGCTTTACATTTTGGTTTTTATTTTTTTAAAATAAATGTTAAATCACAAAGATTATTTATTCCAATGTCTTGTAAAGAGATTATCAAGATACTTCCTGTCTAAACAGTGAATATGCACCACTTACAAGCTTTATAGTTACCGAATAAATTTAGTGAAGATGCACATAGTTAAGTTAATCATCAATAAACTGATGAGCATATAACTTAGGTGAGTAAATGCAGATCAACTTCCCTTGGAAAACGTAAGCCAAAGGACTATTCCCTATTACAAAAAAATGTAGTGAATAAATGACACTCCCCGTACTGAATGTGCTAAACAAACAACAACACTTTGTGATGACTATAACCTTGAAACTGAGTTATATACCATAGAAGACCACAATAAAACATTTGTAGTTTAGAATAAATTATAGAGAGTTACGATCCTCTTATCAAACAAACTAATACTGGTACATAGTAAAATTAATTGCAATATACAAAAGTGTATAGGTTATACTTGAATAGGACCTTTACACAGCTCAGCTAAAGCTCTTTATTTTTTATACCTTTGTCAGCACTGATTTGTAAGTATTCTTAAGTATTTTTCCCTTACCTAGTGCACTGACTTCTCAAAAACATTTTTTCCAGTGGTTTTGTTTTCATTAAATGTTTCCCCCCCCCCACTGTTTACCAATGAGATTCGGAGACTAAAATTCTAAATTCAGTTTTAACTGAGGCTGAATCAATAGATAGCTAGATAGATAGAGATAAAATTTTCCACATTATTAAATTTCCTGGTAAGTATATAAAGGAGGATGGGCTAAGTAGATATATATATGTTAAAGATTAAGGTTTTATTTGGCTGCAAGATCATTATGAATGACTTTATCAAGGCTCCTATTAATGAGACTTTTCATTGGGTGACAAATTGGATTCAATCAGTTGTTGAAATCTGGGATTCTGAAAGTCCTTTTTTTCTGGTACTTGAGTTCAAATATAGGATTAGTATTAGTGATAGCAAGCAACTAGGTATGCAAACAAGTGTTAACAGGTGGTAGTATAGAAAGAGAGCTAAACTGGGAATGCAGAGGAATTATATATCATTTAAAAAACAGGATTCTAAAAATGTCAGCCAGAAGTTTCTGGAATCTATTGAAAGTCATATAGCCTAGAGAAGAAAAAAAAAAAAAAATGCCCATGGAGTAGTTTTTTTTTAATTGATTTACTGTGTGAATTCTGATTACCATTCTAGCAGCATATAATGTATCAAAATTAAACTCTTCTAGGTTAATTCAGGAAGAAAAAGAATCTACAGAATTGCGTGCTGAAGAAATTGAGAACAGAGTGGCTAGCGTGAGCCTGGAAGGCCTGAATCTGGCGAGAGTCCACCCAGGGACCTCCATCACTGCCTCAGTTACAGCTTCATCTCTGGCCAGTTCTTCTCCCCCCAGTGGACACTCGACACCAAAGCTCACCCCACGAAGCCCTGCCAGGGAAATGGACCGGATGGGAGTCATGACTCTGGTATGAAGAGGTGTCCAAAGAACCTTTGCCCCCTTTGAAATTCGGAACACCGTGGCTGACACTCACAGGATGCTTATTCTAGTCTAAGGGCTTTCTGTGCATTTGCTTTATTTATTACACAACAACCCTATGAGGGAGGTACCAATAGGAGATGAGGAAGCTGTAGCCCACATAGGTGTAACTTTCACAAAGTCACTAGTAAGTCAGTGACAGGAAATGATCTAAATATCACATTAGAAATCTGAATTGCTTAAAACCAGAGAGTAAGTTTTTATTGATGTCATTTTGATGAAGCAAATTGTTGATGATAGTGCTATACCTAGTGAAATAGTGTTGTTGTAATTTTAGAACATACAAAATAAACATAAAATTTATAAGAAGAGATATAAAAAGTAGTAGTGGCAATTTCCCAATTTTGCTTTAGAATTTTATGTCCACATTTCACACTTCCTAGAAATCTGCATTTCTATTAAAACTTAAAACTCTAAATTTGGGAGAACCCAAATTTCTCAATGAGAGAAAAGCAAAGGGCCCCTTGCTAAAATAATGTAGGAATACCTCTGGAAAATATACTTAGAATGACTACTGACTGCCAGGATGTTTTGTTATTTCATCTGATGTTAGCACTGACAGCTTGAGGGCATTGTCTCAGTGTAAAGCAGAAGTAAATGAGGCTTCAATGGTATGAATAAATTGCCCATGTTCATACAGCTAGTAATTGGTGAAGCTAAATTTTTTTTAATAATCTGTTTTATTCAAAAGCATTCACTATTCTGTGTTTTTCTTTGTGATTACCTGGAAATATATTGAAATGACAACAACGAGGACTAAAATATTCTGAACTATAAAATACTGTTTTCTTAATAGGTATTAAAACTGCATAATTAAAATGATAAAATTTCAGTTAAAAATAAAACAATTTGGGGTCAGTTTACTTAAAATGCAAATAGATCAAGTAATGGTTTATACACTGTAAAATCTAGCACAAGTAAATGCAAATAGATCAAGTAATGGTTTATACACTGTAAAATCTAGCACAAGTATAATAAATGGAGAAGAAATTAATAATACTAGAGAATGATCTGAAGTATATATATTGTGTTTATCATCAGAAGTTAAGAGGCTATTGTAAAAGTACACATTGCCTCTATGTTTATGCATAGCATATGTGAATAAAAAAGTTTAAGTCATTGTCTAAATGACATCTTTAAATATTTTTGCAATAATGTCTAATCTGACTAAGAAATTATAAAATTATCTTTGTTAGGAATAATTTATGTATATATATGATGCTGCCATCCCCAAAGGAAAATGTCTTACAAAGCATTAAATTTATGTATCTTCAAAACATTTTATTTTCTCTTAAAAAGTCCTGTTTACATATAGAAGTATAAATATTTTTTCTTTAGTTTTGAAATTAAGAATTGAAACACAACATTATTTACATGGTGGGGTAACAATTTTTATTTCAAAACTCTTTACAAATATTGTACTGCCATGTAATAAAACCATACGCAAATAACGGCCAAATTAAAAAATAATATTAAGAAGAAACAATGACTTCTTTAAGCTTTTGAATCCTCTACTCATTACTCATTTCCAGAACTGCTGTTAAACATATTTTGTTAATGGGCAGTACAATAATCAGAACAATGATAAACATATCATAACTAACTCCACCTGGATACACAGAGAACTGTTTAAGTCAATGTACTAAGATAGATTAACCCAATATAAGCCATTTTTAAATGTGCTTAAGTTGGAAATCCAGGAACTATCCATCTGATTTTATTGATTAAAAATATTATTGTCTCTGGTTTACTTTCTTCATATATAATATATGGTACAAAATATTAATAGACTACTTATTTCCAAAGCTGTAGTAAGAATCTTGGACTGCAAAGAACTATTAATTAGCATTCAAGGCAGTGGTATTTGGTTACTTCTTACTACTATTATTTCGTAACATTTTTACAGCATAATATGTTGTCCTTTTAAAGTGCTTCCATAGACATTACCATCAGAATCCTTGATAGAGCTATTGTTTGTATAATAATAACATAATACATTTATAATCATTTAGGTGTGATTTTTTTGAGTGTGAAAATGCCAGTGCTCTCCTGATTTTTTTTTATAGGTCAATGGTAAATAAACATTATTACACTGTAATTAGAGTACTGAAAAATATTTAGGATGTTTCACAGAGGGTAAAAAACAAATCTTAACTGTTCGATATCTGAGTCAGAGAAAGAAGAAATGAAACCCTGGAAGTCTATAACACCTAATAAAATTTTGCCACAAAATTCATTACTTTTTTACCACAATCAATTGTTTATTTTAATTAATTTTATTTATCAAAAAATAAATAAAAAAAAACATTTCCAGATAAAATAAAGTAACAGGGAAAACAAATATCCTGATATGACTTCATTGCTTCCAATATGCTCCTACCATACCACAAAAAAATTAACAAGCCATAGTCATTCCTGAACATCCCCATATCATTAAGATTGCCCTCAATATCTTATCTTTTTATTAGATTATCAAATTCGTTATTGTCATAGTGGAGCACACGTAGATTTTTCTTTTAGCTATAGAAAATATTGGAGGAAAACACTTCACTAGATAAAATTCATATTTGAACATTCTGAGGAGGATCAGAAATTCTAGAGACAGAAATTAGAGACCAAAAGACATTGGATTGTATTTTGTATGTTTATATATTTTGCAAATATTGTTTTTGTCCTAATAATAAAGCATACTCATATTTACTTTCATAGTACAACAAATCCATCAATATAGACAGCATGCTAGCAATATCTAGCTGTAATATTGAGTGGGATAAAATCAATCCACTTCCCAGTGACAACAAAATATGAAGTATAATGGAATAGTTTAGCAAAATATTTTGCCTATGTTTGATGAATTAACAAAGCTATTAAATGATAAGGTTCATCTTGAATCACAAAGAATTAGCTATTTCTTATAAAAGAACATTTGACAGGAGTGCAGTAGTCTCAGAAACAATTGCTATGCTGATGTCAGAACTGCTGCCAAGGTTTGGGGGATGTGGGGTGGTTATGGTGCCAGAAAGTTTGAGAAATGAGACCTAAGCCAAAGAAGACCTACGGCTCTGCATAGGTGTGCGAAAAGAGAGTGTTTATAAACCCCATACATGTGCATTGGAATCTTGTTCCCATCCGTATTTTCTTGGGAAGATGTAGTTGCCATGCTTATTTCTGGCTAGCTCACTCCGTGTGTGTTTTATGGTCACCAGCGTTTATGCCCCCTATCCTATGTAAGTACCCCGGCCCCATCACGGGGGCATTCCCCCACACATGTCATCCAGGCGTTCTCCCTCTAAAGTAACTCCCAGGAGGCAGGATTTCATAATGATTGAAAGAAATTTATTCAGAAAAGAGAAGAAGTGATAGTCACGGTTTTAGATTCTGTTTAAATGTAAAATGTTCAGATGGCAATCATTAATCAGTTCTGTTTTATGTTATTTTTATTACTGCCAATCACAGCCAAGTGATCTAAGGAAACATCGGAGAAAGGTACTGTAAATAATTTTTGTATGATTACTAGTTGATATTGTTTTTTTTCTATGAAATCTTTAAAATGGTATTCCCTCTAGTTTAAGTTTTATTAACATAAAAAATGAATATTAAAAAACATTTATTTGTTAATGGATTGTTTAAATATTATCATCAGAGCAAATGTCTCAAAATGAAATTGTTTATTCTTTGTGGGGCATTGATTGGATTATGAGTACTAAGTTTCCTGATTTTCCACAGGATATTTTACACCTTGGTTAGTAAAATTAGATAACTTAATATGAATACTAGAACAATGATGCTTTTCTGTTGGAATTGAATAGAGGGAGAATAAATATGGGATATGAGTAATAAAACGGAATCCAGTTCTGATTCACATGCTATTTGATTCTGATGCTATCTTATTGGATAATTGAAAACAGCAGAGCATGGTCTCATAGGAACTCAGGTGGGAAAAATTGCAAAGGTTCAACTGACTATCAAGGATATAAATCTGGATACAGTAGTGAGCATATGCACAAACACTTCTGGAACCAGGTTTCTTAAGTTTATTGAGGGAATCTATATTATGTTTACATGGCTTAGATTGATGGAAGGTTTTTCTTTTCCTGAGTCATTATCTTACTTAGCCTCTTCCCTTTGACATTACCAATTCTCTCAACTGTCAGTTACCACATACAATGACCATACATCTTTGACATCCCCCACCATCTTGAAAGGACTATGGCAAGAATCTAGAAAAAAATCTGAGTAGATAGTGTAAAAGCAGGTTGGTGGATTTTAAAAAAGGAGCTTGAAGGAAGGTCCCGTACAGAAGTACAACCTCAGGGAATTCAGGGCGTAAAGAGATCATGGAAAGAAAGATCACAAACTAAAAATTGTTAAGGAGTTGCATACATGATTTTATTTACACTCAAAAGAATACATTAATATGAGTATTGTCATGTCTGTTTTACTGATGAGGAAATTTATTCTTAGAGCAGGGGAGTAACCAGCCCATGTCATTGAACTAAACAGACAAATTGGGATTCAAATCCATCTCTGACCCAAAGTCCACCTCCTTCACTTTGTTTTTATAGTGTTATTCAAAGAAAGGGTTCATGTCTGGGGTTTTTAAGAGCTGAAATTTGGAAAGTTGGCATAGTTTGGCTGGCATTGGGGGAGAAAAGATGAGAGTATGCCACTAGTAGGTATTTTATAAGAGGATGTTTCAGAAGCACACATCTGGAAGCAGAGTTATCACACTTAGCAGAAACAATCATGAGAAACAATCAAGATAGATCGTGGGACTGTGAAAACATCATCACTTATTAGAAAAAGTTGAGAAACACGCTTTAAGAGTCCAGATGGAATGCAGGTTTAGAGGGTTTTAAATAGCATTGCATCATGTTGAAAGCAGTTCTTGTAAAATACTCTTTTGGTGGCATTATGCTAGTTAAATTAGAGAAGATAATCCTAGTAGGACACTTGCCTAGCCTGTTAGATTGTGTGATAAGAGTAGATATAAACAATTCAGTAAGTTCCTCCAATGCATGAGTTTTTACCATAAACATATTTATGCTGAATAGCCTAATATAGAAACAAACAAAAAAAAAACATTTCCCCACGATGCAGCTTTAAAATTTTTGCTTTTGCCATACTGAGAACTTTTTTTCATGAGAATTTCTAGAACCATCTATCTTGTAACTGTGTTTTCCACAATCTCTCTCTGTATATAATTTCCATACACAATGATATCATGGGAAAATGGCAACATCATTGTGAAAAATATTTCTCTACAATTAACTTGATGGTTGAAAAGTCTTATTTTAATATAGCTCTATAGCTCTCTGACAAAATTTACTGAATTCTCCTGGACTCTGAGCTGAATTGTTCTTAAAAAAAAAAAAACAAAAACCCTCACCCCTCTTCATATCATCTTCTTATGAATGCCTTTGTCAGTTTTCCCATGGTTAGTAGTGAAATGAAACAACTTGCTAGATTATGTACTACCTTTTTAAATTCTCACTTTAAAAATTAAGTTTTGTTTTCTTATAAGCTGCAACCCATTGTTTTAAAACACTCTTCAATATATTACCCTAGCCTCATTAATATTCAGGAAATTTACCTCATAAAATTATATTTACCAACTTCTCTTCTCACTTCAAAAGTCCCCCGCTTAAAAGGTGTTTATCTTACAAGAACCTGACTCTGCATGAAACCTTTGTGTGCCTATATGTGAATTGGCTCAAGTATCTTTTTGTAAAGATTTTACTTTCTGATGTGTTGAAATGAATTCCAGAATAGCTTTTCCATAGTCATTGGATATTGATCTATGGTGCTTACCTACTCTTAATATTTTTGAATAGTGGATCTAGGTTTTTTAATTTGAGGTATCTTCACTTTTAAATAGCTGCAATTATTCACATTCTTTACGAATGTGACTTCATATATATATATATATATATATATATGTAAGACCTATGTGCCCCAAATATTTTTGATTGTTTTGTATTAGAATTGTTCAAATAGCCTTGCTTTTTTTTTAAATTAAATTCAGTTTTACTGAAATATATTCACATACCATACAGTCATCCATAGTGTACAATCAACTGTTCACAGTACGATCATATAGTTATGCATTGACCACCACAATCTATTTCTGAACATTTTCCTTACATCAAAAAGAGTCAGAATAAGAATTAAAAATAAAAGTAAAAAAGAACACCTAAACCATCCCCCCCATCCCACCCTATTTTTCATTTAGTTTTTGTCCCCGTTTTTCTACTCTTCCGTCCATACACTAGATAAAGGGATAGTGATCCACAAGGTTTTCACAATCACACTGTCACCCTTTGTAATCTACACTGTTATACAATCTTCTTCAGGAGTCCAGACTGCTGGTTGGAGTTTGATAGTTTCAGTATTTACTTCTAGCTATTCCAATACCTAAGAGATGTTCTCTATATAGTGCATAAGAATGTCCACCAGAGTGACCTCTCGACTCCATTTGAAATCTCTCAGCCACTGAAGCTTTATTTTGTTTCATTTCGCATCCCCCTTTTGGTCAAGAAGATGTTCTCAATCCCACGATGCCAGGTCCAGATTCATCCCCGGGACTCATATCCTATGTTGCTAGGGAGATTTACACCCCTGGGTAAATAGGCGGGAGGGTGGTGAGTTCACCTGCTGAGGTGATAACCTTCCTTTTTTGATTCTTACTGGTTTCAACTGAAACTGTAGAAAGATTGCATCTGAATGTTTTTTGTTTGTTTTTTCTTTCTTTTTTTTTTTACTTCTAGATTGCAGTGGTGGAAGAAGATGGTCGGGAGGATAAAGCAACAATTAAATGTGAAACTTCTCCTCCCCCTACTCCTAGAGCCATCAGAATGACTCACACACTCCCTTCTTCCTACCACAATGATGCCCGAAGGTAACTCTCCTTGCACACTTCTCGTTATATGTTCTTCCAAAAATATCTGTCTCCTTTTCAGAGTTGTACAGTACATTGCTTAAAAAATTATTTGAAAATTTTGATTTGAGAATAAATCTCCATTAGGATGTTGTTGTCTTCTCTTTCCCCAATATCATTTGTAAAATAACCACATTTCTATTCTGAATCAAATATTTAATTTTGAAATTAACTATATATTTTTAGTATTGTTACTCGTCAATATTTGCGAGAATAGCTCTTCTATTTTTTAGTGGATATTTGCTATATTTTAATAGGCTAGAGGAAGGACTTGTGAGGAAGGATAGCACCAAAAAAAACCAAAGGGATTCCAGGACAAAAGTATAAATTTGGCCCATACTGTAAGAGCAATTGGATCTGAGAAGTCCATGATTGCACCTCATTTATTTCAGCAGACAGGGTCCATGTCTGCTGCCAGCCATAATAGTTCCTCATGCAGAAGGTTCTGAGGAAAACATATTTATTAGCCAAAAAATTAAAGGAAAAGGTAAGTCTACATGGGGAAATAGTTCATTTTTCATAGCAACTCTTCACACTGCCCTATCCATCTGCCTAAAAAATTGCAAGTAGATATCTCTAATAATTAATGACATAAACAAAATCTAAGCATGCAGTTTACCTCTTAAATGTATGTTCTCTTACTGTTTTATCAATTGAAGTGTCTGTGGACAAACTGTTCATGTCTTATTATTAAGACATAATGTCTTAATGATTAATAGTTTATTTAAGAATGAATCTATCTTCTAAATAGTATGTTTTACAAGTAATTTTGAAAACAGAGCTTTCTGTGCTACAAACTTTTTTTTATTTTCAATATCTAATGTAGAAAAAAAAATCCAATTTCAGTATATATATTTCTTCATCCTCCAAGTAAAGAGTAAATTATATTTTACTACATGAAAATTATTGCTTTGTAGTTTAGGGAATGTGAATTCAGTTTAATTAGGATGAATAAAATTTAAAAATTCATCATGGGATTATCAAATTAACAGCTATAAAAAATTATAGTCAACAATATTTATTGAGCCTCTCTTGTTAATCCAGTTTCAAATATATTGACAAGGATTGAATCTAGACTAAATGCTTGGACATCATTTAGGTTTATCAAGTACTTAAAAGAATACCTGAGAAGTATAATTAAGAAAAAATATATAGTGATCACTAGGGTATATGTTTTGTTGCTTCTAGATCCTGCCAAGATAATTTAGAATTAAATGAATTAGGCTCCAAAACTGAGAGAAAGATGGATAGAGGAAAATTCAGTAAAACAATAGGCTAGAATAACAGCTTGAACTTTATTACTAGATATATTTATATCTCTTAACAAAGGTCAGTATATTTAAGATTAAAAGACCAAATAAACTCTATAAATGTAATAGGTAGTAGATCAAGTCCTAAATAATAGAAGGCCATTTACCATGGAGTTATTAAGCTAGCTTATGTTCACTGATTAGTTGGAGATTGTACAAAGGATAGGGAAAAAAAAGCAAAATTAAATTTGGAGGTTTAGAGCTCTAAAGCTGAGAAAAGTACACGTACATTTGCTTAAGAAAAAATGTGGAAAGCAAGAGAGGAGATAACATTCAAACTCTACTTTTCCTCCTTTTGTACATTGTGCATGTTGTATCAAAATGCCAGGTTTGCCATATTTTGTGTTTTGCAGTAGTTTATCTGCCTCGCTTGAGCCAGAAAGCCTTGGGCTTAGCAGTGCCAATAGCAGCCAAGACTCTCTTCACAAAGCCCCCAAGAAGAAAGGAATCAAGTCTTCAATAGGACGTTTGTTTGGTAAAAAAGAAAAAGCTCGACTTGGGCAGCTCCGTAAGTATGATGTGTTTGACTTTCCACTGCCACTCATTTTAGTCACTTCCCAGTGCTCATCTATTTTTTTTTTCTTTTCTTTTATTCTCTTTCCACCTGAAAAACTTTCTACTTTATTGAACTTTGTAAGTCCAATTTAGTTTGGAAAATGCTTGACAAACGTTATCATGAAAGAATATTGTAAAACTTTCCATGGTTTTAATTTCTCTGTTACTAACAATAGCTAAAATTTATTTAATGTTAACTCTGTGATAACTATATGAGGCAAGCGTTATTACTGTTACCCTTATTTTATTGATTAGTTGAAAAATTATTTGAGAAGCCCAGAAAAACACTAAAAGAATTTTTTTTAAGTCAGAAGAAAGCTTTATGATATGTAGGGTGTAAAACGACAAGGTTTCTTTCTTTGAAGCTACCACAGCTTCCCATTTACATGCTCTACAGCATGGAGAGGGGGGAAAAACAGGGCAAGCAATAGGGATTGTGTTAGAATTAGTTGTTGTCTGTGACTAATAGATAAAAATATAGATCAGTACATTCGAAATGACTCTAGGCATGTTTATTTAGTGTGTATATGTATTTATATGTATTCTATATTTAACTCACATTAATCATTTATGTATCTATATACATTTATATACACATACACACAAATATGCATGTATGTATGCACAAACATTTGCCTGATATAAAAGAGAAATGTGAGATTTCCTAATATATATTGGGTTTTTGATTGTCTTGTTTTTATTTTGTCTTCCTATATACTTATTATTTCTTCTGAAATCTTTTTATAATCTTGGTTTTTTTAAATTATATTTTGGTTTTTTCCCCTCTTCAAATTAAGTTCAATTTAGAGTTTAGTTACTGGTAAAGGATTTAGCTCCTGTCTACAATATTAATTGCTGAATGAGTGATACAATTTTTTGGTGCCTTCTCTGGTTTCTCAAAGGAATGATCATTCAAAAATAAGGCCCTAACCTCCAAGATTTAGTTTTCTACCCTGGAAAAGAAAAAAATTCTTCATATTATATACATTTTTGAAGATTTAGGACTGTAATATCAAAAATGCCTTTCCTGACTTCCACAGTGTGAAGTCTATACAAAGCATCAGAAGCTACAGGAAACTGATGTGCAACCTGCTGCATGATGAAATGTTATTCAGCAGGAGAATTAAGTCCTCTTTTTAGTTATATTTTTCAGGAGAGGAACCCCTTAGGCTGTAAAAAAATATATTGTTGCATAAGAAAATAAGAAACCTGATTAGTTTTTGGATATAAGATATACTTGCCAATATATCATTTGAACATTTCCGTTTTATCTTTTTTTGACAACCAGTTATAATCTTTACGGCACCATGTTATTTATCATTTCCAGTATATTGCAGTGTAATTCACAATGGTGTGGTTAATTATTTTTAAATATTTATCTTGCCAAAATTGCTATCATTTTGTTTATTCATATTTTAACATATATGTTCATGTTAGGTTCTAAAATTTATTTTTGATTTAAAAATGCATTTAATTGCTTTATTAACTTAGATTTTACTATGTTATTTTATATTTAACTTTGATGAGAAATTACTGAATCATTAGGAATTTTGACAAGACTATTCTGTCAAAACCAGGGTATCCAAGGTATATTTTAAAGTCCAGAAAAATATAGAGCCTTCTAGAAATCTTGCCTTTTCCACCCATTTTCAGTGACTGGTTGTTTTAGGTCAGAGCAGATGAGAAGGGAATCAATTGCAATGAGGGCCTTACATCCTTATCAAACCTTCTCAAAGTCAGAAACCAGCAATAGTTATTTGAAATCAAATTAAAAGCTTGGGAAGATTTTTAAGCCTGAGCAATTTTGCTCTACTCCATGGAACAACAGAGGTAGAATGTAAACAATGCCAGAGTCAGAAGTGTAGTGAGAACTGCAATGCTGATGATGAAGACAAGGACAAAAACTATAATTCTGGGGCTACCTGAAAACTACACTGGGGAGTTTACTTCAGGTAAACTCCATAGCTCCTGGAGAAAACTACATTGGGGAATGGAGAAAAGAAGAGTAAAATATCTTTGTTAGAAATAAGACTTGAGGAAATAAAAACATAGGCACAAGTAGATACATGTATCAGAAGTAAATGATGCATTGCACCACTGCTACTTTGGACATGGGGTATGGGTTCAGGTCTACTTTTGACCTGGAAGGTATATTCAGACTGTGATGAGAAGTCTTCCAAAACTTAATCCTGGTGATTCATATACATCAGTAAAAGTAGGGGGCATCTCTAGCAGTTATGATTTTAATACCTTGATCTGGACACCAGAGCACAGTGTCCTTTCTTTTACTAATGAAAATAGAAGATAAGAAAAGATGGCATGGAAAGTAATATGGTAGAGGGATGATGGTATCAAAGAACCAAATTTGAATTTTCAGAAGCATGCTTTACTATTTTGTAACTGTTAAAGAAATAGTTTAGTTCATAAGGGCAGAGAAATGTAAGTTAACCTAAGATTAGATATTCCAGATGCCTTTAAACAGAATATGGTGAGAGAAAGAAAAATGCCCAAGTAAAATTATGAAAATGTTCACTTGGTTTTATCAGAAATGATGAATAGCAAGGAGGAATTCTTAGTGATTCCCGTAGGATAGTAGTTGTAGAAGAGATGTAGCTTGCATTATACAACAATCAGAAGAAGTAGTGTAGTAAGGTCAACTTCAAATAAGACAAGTGGTCATGTAGCTGCACAGTACATGACTTTACTAACAGTCAATATAAATATGACAATCTGAAAGCCCAAAGGAAGAAATATGTTGAAAAGCTTTTGAATAAAATAAACAGGAGCCAGTGAAAATTATTTTATTCCAAAAATCTGTGATAGCATGCCTTCCAAGTGGTTGATGGATTATTCACTCAGATACAAAATTAACACAGAGAATTGTGTGTTAGTGATGGGGGATTTCAAGTTTTGAGGTATCTTTTGGAAAATTAATTCTGTTCTTATCAGAGTGTTACATGGTTCTTGCTGACAGTTTTTTCATCTGTGATACAGAAGCAGAATTTGAAAACTAAAATGTCTATATGGGCATCAGATTATGGCAGGGTATAGAAGAAGGGGGAGTGATGTAAACTGGTGAATTGGTGAGAACATGGTCTTCAATTTAAAGCATTTAAATTATATTTTTAAAGTGCTGTGCAGGAAAAATAAAACATTCATGAGTCAAGTCTATCCTGAAGGCCACAACTGAATTTGGGTAGTATCCTGGCAGGTGTAGTATCCCTGCTGGTAGAATTGGTGATCTGGTTTTAGTTTTTCTCCCCTCTCTCTTCTGCTTTTTTCATTTCTATCCACTCTATGTCTGTGAAAAGTCTCAGGATGAAAAGATGCATAAACAGCTTTGGAAACCTCATTGAGGTGCATGGGGAAAGTAGAACCAATAAGTAGTTCCTGGAGCATAGATCCAATATGTGATGGCAACCTGTTGAAATTTAGCAGCCCAATGGCTATCATCTTTTGTTTTTCTTCTGATTTATGCATCCTGATATGATGAGTCTGTGATATTTCCATAAAGTTGAAACATTCTCGTATCTAATCTAGATATTAACCTATCATCTTCCCCAGCTACTGACTTACCTTTCCTCTACCCTTATAACAGCCAAGCTTAAGTGAATTGTCAACAGCTACTGTTTTTACTTCCTCACCTGTCAGTCACTTTTCAACCTACCATAGCCTGACTTCCACCCCTTCTACAGCTAAAATTCTAGATATGTATTCAAATCTTCACCAACATGTACGATTGGTGGCAACAACAAGGCTAGATAACGTTAAAGCAATTCAAGAGGATGGTAACACTCTCAGTTGTATTTCAGGCAACATGAACTTAAGGAAGAACCAGTATATCTGCAATGGGAGTTCTCTGCCTAATACAGATATTAAAAGTTGAAAAGGGAACATAACAAATGACAGAGACAAAGGAATGGAATAGACATGTATGAACAGTGACAGGAAGGCCACTGGTCAAAGAAACTGATAATTTCAAAAATTGTCAATCCAAAAAAGAGAGCTATAACAATTGTATTATTACTTTTGCTTAGTAATTTTAAAATGTAAAGAAAATGTATACTAGGAAGGTTCACTGAAATGTGAACAGAGTATACAAATAAGTGGAACTCTCCTTTTTGCCTCTGTCTGCTCACTTAAAGATATGTAGTTCACCAAAGAAAAAAAGGGCTTTGAAGCCCAAGATACAAAAAAGAGATTTTGAGAAAAAAGATTATGTACTCCAAAATCACTTAGTTATTCCTGTTTTGAGTGAATAAGCATATTTTGAGCAACTGTTAAATGCAAAGTACTGACCATGGACTTTAGGAAAATTACTGAAGTGTAACTGTTGGCACCAAGAAGCTTTGAATTTAGTAAGATGGATAGTACATTAAGGTGAACCAATCTTTACATTTAAAACAAAACAAAAGGTCTTCAGCATGTTTCTGGCCCAGTAAAGTTTTGCCTGCTACATGGCTGTTCTGTCAAGACAACTAGGAATTGTGGTTCTGAAGCCCTAGATCCATGATGATACATGAGTAATTGGAATCCTGGCTAGCTTCACTTACAATTTCATCTGAATGCATTGACCTATTTTGAAAGAAAAAAAATTAAACTGTGTTAAAAAATAGCCATGTCAGACTAAGCTCCTTTGTTTCTTTGCCAAGTTTACTGGGAATAGATCAGGAAAGGCAGTGGGTGAGCTGTGATTCATGGCATCCCAGTGGACAAGATGGCAAAACAGGGTCTGGTTCATAGAATAATTTGATGGGATTTATAACTGGTTAATAATTCTCTCCCAAAACGTGCTGCTGAGTGGAGTGATGCCACTTTGGAGGAAGGTTTCCAGTAGCATAATTAGGATTTGCTTTGTCCTTGGTCAACACATTTCCCAGTCATTTGAACATGAACATTTTAACAGTGCATATGTCAGATTTATGGATTAATGATATGAGTAGGAATCACAAATGAGAAAAAATTAAAATTACCACCAAAGGCTACCTAAGATAAAAAGTGTCCAAATTATCCTATTCTAAAAGGACAGCTTGTGGGAGAATTTAGTGTAAGAAAAATTTAGGAGTTTCATACGACTCTAAAGTCAATAAATCAGTCAACAAATTTAGGCCACATTAATAAGCATATACTGTTTGGATTAAAAAAGACGACTTCTCCATTGTAGTAAGACAATAGCTAAGGAATGGTATCCATTTCTGATATGCACTTTCAGAGGCATATTTTCAACTTGGAGAAAAGTCAGAGAGAGGACTACATTTGAAATCATGTGAGGTTTGAAATGATGCAAGGTATAGATGAATAGTTGATTGTGTTTATGTTATTTGCTGAGCTACCTGAATAGCTGATTACAAAAATTTGAAGTACTGTTATGTAGAAAAGCTATGGCATTTTCATTGTTGAGCAAGGAAGCAAAACTAAAACCAAAGGTTTGAAGTTATAGACAGGTTTACTTCATCTCAATATAAGAAAGAAAACTGGGGTTTCAGAATTATAGACAAAATGGACTAACTTGTGAAGTAATCAATTCTTTGTCAATGGAGATTGTCAAGCAGAAGCTAGATTAACAACTGGAAAGTACTATTGTGGAGGAGATCCAAACATTAGAAAGGTTGTTGGACTTGGATGATCTATAAGAGCTACTTCCTCAACCCTTGTAATTATGACTTTATGAAGCTCTGGAACATTTAGCTTCATCTCCAACAACCCTTCTTCCTACCATGAATTATTTCCTATGCAAATTTATATTTTAAAGAATTATAAACTTTATAACTAGAAGAGATCTAAAGATCATGTAATGGTCCTCACTCTATAATTTATAGAGACTGAGGTGATTTTATAAGGCAAAACTGCTGTTTAGCATGAAAGTTGGTAGTTGTTCCCAGCACTCAGTTCCTGGTCTAGTGCTCCAAACTATATGACTTGGGGACTGTTCAAATCAAGAAATACCTTTTAAATTTTATAATTTAATCTTTTAAATTTTATAATAAAAGATAGAGACATAATGTTAGTTAGGAGCTCGGATTATAAATTTTTCTTTTCCTGGATATGTTTGATTCCACTAGGAATATCTAAGTGCAGTTTTCCTTCAGAATTGAATAGGTGTAAAGCTAGAGTTTCAAATAGGGCTTATCTACAAGAAAAGAATATTGAAGCAACTTGAAGCAGAAGTTAGCCTACAAATGAGAGGCGCTAAGGTCCACGGTCAAGTTGTGTAGCAGAGTCAGGAGTTAGAAAAAGCAAGTACCACGCTACAGAGGCTGCTTATCAGCTCAGGAAACATCAGCTCTTGCAGGTCTTCAGAAAATCCTAATAAAATGAATCTAAAGAAAAAAGAAGAGAACACACTTGACCAGTGTACCAGTTTGTATATATTATGACCCCAGAAAA
The DNA here is from genome assembly GCF_015220235.1 of Choloepus didactylus. NCBI lineage: Eukaryota > Metazoa > Chordata > Mammalia > Pilosa > Megalonychidae > Choloepus > Choloepus didactylus. Next base: position 49,207,399 of record NC_051314.1, read on the forward strand.
AACCATATTCTTTGACGCAGTCTTGTGGAGGCAGACTGTTGATTAAGTTGGAATGTTTGGACTAGGTTGTTTCCATAGAGATGTGCCTCACCCAACTGTGGGTGGCAACTCTGATTGGATAATTTCCATGAGGTGTGACCCCACCCATTCAGCTTGGGCCTTGATTAGTTTACTTCAGACAGAAGGAGCAAGCTTGCTACAGCCAAGAGGGACACTTTGAAGAACTCACAGGAGCTGAGAGAGGAGCTGCAGATGAGAGACAGTTTGAAGATGGCTGTTTAAAGCAGACTCTTGCTCTGGAGAAGCTAAGAGAGGACAGGTGTCCCAACAGCAACTGAGAGTGACATTTTGAAGAGGAGCTGCAGCCTAGAGAGCAACGTCCTGGGAGAGAGCCATATTGAGGCCACAGCTTGGAGCGGACGCCAGCCACATGCCTTCCCAACTAACGGAGGTTTTCCAGACACCATTGGCCATCCTCCAGTGAAGGTACCCGATTATCGATGCATTACCTCGGACACTTTATGGCCTTAAGACTGTAACTGTGTAACAAAATAAACCCCATTTTATAAAAGCCAATCCATTTCTGCTGTTTTGCATTCCAGCAGCATTAGCAAACTAGAACAACCAGCCGAGAGGATGTCATCAGTCAGTGGCCAAGAAAAAAAGAGGCCATGGACAGGCACTACAAGAGAGGAAACAGAAATCAAAGACTAAGAGATTTTCAAGAATGAAGTATTCAAATAGAACCAAATACAGCAAAGCAATGAAAAAAGTAAAACTAAGAATTTATATATATATATATATACACATAAAATTTGAGCAAACAATTTCAAATTACAGGTATAAAAATGTACATGCTGTTTAGTAAAAGAAATAAAGGTTGCTAAATTGCAATTCCCTTCTTTCTTGCTTATCTGCGAGATTGCATTACAATTGTCTGAACTACCTGCATTATTAAGCACAATAAAGAAATCATTTCATTATGAAAAAACAATCATCAGCATTACACCAGCATTATTTAGCAAATATGATTCCACATAAAAATTGGGTGGGTGTGTTGGGCTTTATCCAAAAACATAACATTGTTCCTTGATGATACTAATGATGCAATATAAATTCCACAAAGTATCAGTTAGTGATGATTCATGCTCTACATGGTGAAAGAGTCTTTCCTTGAAGAAAACAGTTTTGCCTTCAGTTTATGAATGTATTTATTGAGTACCCTTTACGAGCCAGGCACTGTGCTAAGTGCAGTTTCCGTATAGCTAACAAACTAACATATCTGGCACAATTAAATAACAATTTACAAAAATCAAAGTGTGGTTAAATACAAAATGAGTAATATGGACTAATGCTGAAGACAAGTCAAATGACAACAATAGAGGACAGTGCTCAGCAGCCAATTGTAGTTCTAATCTTTCTGGAGGTGGGAGCCTCCTTTTTCACACTATGACAGGACAAATGGAGGGGCAAAGACCTTGCAAGTTAAAATTTGGTCAGAAATTCCTACAGATCTGTACCTCAAGGGGTAACATAGATAAATACTTTTTAATGGAATCTAAGGCCTGGGCAACATGGAGATGTTTTCCTTCATAATCCAAATGATCAGGTATCTCCAACCAATACCAGGCATAGATCTGGGCATGTGGGGACCCTTCCTTGGGACCCAGGCCTGGGACTTAGAAAGCCCCACATTTTGTAGCACAGCCAGGACTTGAACCTACATGGTTCCAATGGCTAGAAACAACTTCCTTGAAATTTTCTAAGTTTCTGTCAGACTGCAGGACCAGCCAGTGCAGCACAGACATCTGGGCAAGGCACTTTGAAGCAAATGGAGCCCATGTGGGCCGTGGTCCTTGTTTCTCCCCTTCAGAGTTCTCCCCCACCCTCTGTCACATGCATGAGGTCTGCAAGATGCCCCAGGGAGTTCAGTGGCTCCAGCCTGTGGGGCTGTCCCAGGCCAGTGGCTTGACCTTAGTTGTAGGAGAGTGGTGTGGCAGATCATTCCTGCTGGTATTTTAATTTTCCCCACAGGATAACATGAGATTGGACCACTAGACTGATGCCCTGCTGACTTTGGGTGACCCAAATTGTTTATACAGAAAGGTGGTCCATAAAAAATATTTGATCAGCCCACATAGACCCTAGGGATGCCCTTGTCTCCAATACTTCCAACTCTTCAAAGAGCCTGAAAAAACTAAGTATGCTTGAGTGATAGATATCCCAGAGAAGTTGAGAGCAAAGACACTGATTTGCACATGTGCAACAACCAAGCATCCCCTGCCCGGGTGATAAGCAATTTATTATCTGCTACTTCTCTGAATCATGGAACTCAAGACTCCCATGCCTAAACACATCAGGCCATGGGAGGGCTGGAGTTAATGATGCTGCTTCCACACAGTGTCCTAATGGACCTCCTGGAATATGGGCAATCTGTCCTGCCAGTATTTCTCAGGGAATCAGAGGGCAGGGGTGTGGAGTGGTGAGGATGGAAGTGAGACGTTCTTGCCATTTGGAGAAGTACAAGCTAAGAGATTCTCCTGCTCACTGAAAGATTTTTATAATACTTGTCTCCTGTGCAATATATACCAGTTACAGTTGCCCTTTGAAGTCATTGTGACATCCAGAAATGCCCTACCCCCAAACACAAATATTTACATCCCCTGTGTATTGAGACTGTTTCTGATTTAAAAACACTGGTACACATTAGTGCTGTCTTATAGAAATATAATGCAAGCACAAATGTAAGCTACATGTATAATTTTAATTTTTTCTGAAGCCACATTAAGAAAAGTAACAAGAAACAGGTAACAATTTTAATAATATTTTAATTAACCCAATATATCCAAAATATTATTTCAGAATGTTATAAACACAAAATTATTAATTAGATATTTTACATTATTTTGTTTTTCAGCTAAGTTTTCAAAACATGGTGTGTATTTTACATTCATGGCACTTAAACTTGGACTAGCCACACTTCAAGCAGTCAATAGCCACATATGACTATTGACTTCAGTATTGGGAAAGATTAGAGCTATTCCTAAAATTAACAGAGGCAAAATGAACCCACTGATGACAGGACAAGAATGAGGTAGACTCTCACCACATTTAATCATCCATAGAGCAAAAGACACAGAGCAAAAAAAAAAAAAAAAAGTCATAAGCCAGTAAGCTGGTCTGGCTAAGGTCCCCCCTACCAGTTAGCTGGTCAAGTATGTGGGACAGTGAATATGGGATCTGTGCTGGGGAACCTTGATCAATTCTGTGAAAGAATGGCCTTCTCATCCAGAATGTTTGAATTGGGCTGAAAAAGCACATCTGCTAGCACTCCTGCTCCTGTTTAAAGGGACTGTCTCACATGATGCTTAAAAAATAATTTTACCCACTATGGCTTTAGTGTCAATTTTCACACCCTATGCAGCTCCAAGTCTCTATTAGATTTTTTGAATATAAAATATATTAGGTTTACAAGTATGTGTAATATTTCCAAGTGCTTCATGCTTTTTACCTTTATAATTGTGGTTATGAGAAGAAATTTTTAATATCTATTTTTGTGGATCTCCTTTTGAACACAAAACTCCTCTAGAGTTTTATTTGGGTCTCTTCTAGAGCTTTCATTATTTAATTTTTTTCTCTGTTAAAATGCTGTAATCTCAGGAAACATTTAAATCCTAACTTAAGTCTTGTTTTACAGCTCAGAAGAATGAAAAGCCTGATTCATCCAATCACCTAGTATTTGAAAATATTTCATCGTATTTTGAATGAATCTTTCTCATCAATTTCCATGTCCACATCTGGACTTACCAAGAATTTTATGACTTTTAATGAAATCTTTAATTTCCATATCCATTTCAAGAGTGAAGTTTTATAGTTACTTGTACATTGTTGATAATAATTTATGGGTGTATATAAAGGCAGATATGCATATGAGATAAATAAAATGAAAGATTCATTCGTTGTGCATAATGGAAAATCCCACATTTAAATTTGATCCCCAAGAGTACTTAGTCAGTGGATGATTTTCCTAATGATGCCAATAGTGAAAATCTTTCATAATAAAAAAAATTCTTGTAGTATTCATGGCATATGTGAAGAATTGAATGAAACAAATTTTGGTCCCCAAACTCCAAATCCCTGGAATCAATCAATGTGTTTTCAATTACAGGAAACTTTCTTATCATTATTCCATTCAGTAACAGTTATACTATGAGATTAACTGATTTATATTAATGTTCCAAAATTAACAAAATTTAATTTTACAAATTATTTGTTAAATTATAAAACATAGTAACTAAATTTTCCTCTGATGGCTCAGTAAGATCATTTCATTCTGCTAAAGAGCAACTATACCCTTGTCGACTCCTGCAAATGTTAAGTAAGGAAATGTCTGTCGCAATAACAGGAAAGTGAATGTTAATTTTAATGTTTCCTGATATATTGGTGAAATTCTATAATATAGTTTTGGTAAGGTTTAGTATTAGTTTGAATCTTTCTATCTAACCTGGAGCTTAACTGGAATTTAAATCCATTTAATTTTAAATATATATTTACTTTAAGCCATTTAAAATAGTCAGTGTTTTTCATTTACCTTGACTTCATGTTTTTTAAGTATAGTAAATAGTAAAGAGACAGCAGAATACAGGATTAAGTCCTCATTTTTATCAATTACAATAAATTTAAATTAATCATGTGTTTAATGGTCCTGAATGAAATAACTGAATTTTAAAATATGTAATTCTGTGTTTGATGCCCAACATGATTTTCTTTATTCTTTTTTGTACTTTTTTTCCCCCTTTTTATTCCAAGGTTGTATATATTCCAAAGCCAATAATATCAACACTAAACCAAACCAATTTGTAATCTGTCAGGTAAACACTAATCTTACCAGGGTCTTTTGAAGAACTAGTTAGAAATTTTCTATGTATTATTATAAAGTAACAAAACAACACAGCAGCCCCCCCCCCAAAAAAAAAGGCAAAAAACTGCCCAGAATATAATGAAGTTTTAGGAGTCAGCACTGGTGAGCAGAAGAAAATTCCAGGAGCAGGATATAAAGAGCTTTTTGAAATCAGTAAATGCCTCTCTATTCTCTCAACTTGGAATTGAAAACATACCCCTGAGTTTCTACCCATTGGGCTATCATTTATCTCATATACAAAATACTATAATTTTTTCAAACATGAAAAGCAAGCAAATCTCGCACACTACACAGATATTTGTTCATAGCCTCTATAATTAAAGTAAACCTGCAGGCTTGCCGACTGTATATGCAGGTGTTTTTCGTGTACAAGTTACATTTACTAGGCTGCCACTCAGTTCAACTGAATTTTGTACCAATAAATCTTTTTTTTTATGCATTCATTGTATCAGAATATGTATATGTATGCACCCATGCCATTTTATGCGTGTTGGGTTGGAAATATAAGGACAATGCAAAATGAAGAAAAAAGTTCTGCAACCAAACAGTAGCTCAAATAAATTTTTAAGAATTTAATTTTACATTTGATGTAACATATGAAACCTAATCTGAATAGTTACTTCTTCACAGGAGGCTTTATGGAGACTGAAGCTGCAGCTCAGGAGTCCCTGGGGTTGGGCAAACTTGGAACTCAAGCTGAAAAGGACAGAAGACTAAAGAAAAAGTAAGTTTGGAGATTTTCTTTTTCTTTTTCTAACTTTTATTTATTCTTTATTATCGGTTTGTGGGGAATTATAAAGAAAGCAGTTGAAAACAAAACAACTAGACTGAGGTCAATATTTTCCTATATTACCTAAAAAAAATCAGTCTTCATATTTCCTGGTTATAATGGACTACAGTTTGAAATAAGTATAAAAAATTTAGGTCTGTAGTAGAAACAAGCACTTTCTTCTAAGAGATCAAAGCATTTATTTAAAAATTCAAATATATTTAAAACATTTAAATGTAGCCTTACAGATAATATAACATTCTATTTAATGTTAAAGTTAGTACTGTATTGGTTTGATAAAATGTGACAGTATATCTTCCAAGTTGCAGTTTTGCTTGTGACAATTACAATATCTACTCTATAAAATGAAGTATTTAAGAGGAGAAACATTTCTCTGACTGAATAAAAAATTATTTTAGATTCATAGTACACAGTTTTATATTGTATCAATCAGAAAATTGATAGTGAATATTTTCATTCACATATAATATAGAACATTTAAATGATTTGCATAACTGTCAGATGTTGAGTCTCAGCAACTGTTGGAAAGCAAGTAGGTCTATAAATAACATATTTTTAAAACGTATAGTAACATTTTCAGTGACAAAATAGCACCTCTAGAACATGTTCTTTAAAAGCAAAACTTTTCTTTATATAAAAATATATTGGTTGGTTAATCCTTTACCTCACTCTCAAATATTTATTATCACATTTATGTTTATGATTTTCATGTTTACCTTCTTTCCTATGAAAGAATATTAATTTCCCTAATCATTATTTTTATAACAGATATGCTCACACGATTATAACAAACAGGCTTATCAATTTACTACATATTTTGCCTTCTCACTTGCTTTGCAGATGTTGACTAGTCATGGAGAAATAGGTACTAATAAGTTGCAGAATAGTAAACCATCCTAATTGTTTATTAGTGTGCTACTTGATAAAATTAGAGATATGCCTAAGTTCAGTAGAAACACTGTCCATAAAAATAAGTGATGTGGGGAGCACTATTTGTCAAATAAAATTAAATTTTCATTACATTCAGTACTAGCAAAAATTTCTTCTTTAATTACCAATCATTCAAAAATATATTTTAATACTATAATAATCTTTTGAAACCTCCTAATTTTATTTAATCCTTTTGAAGGAAGTTATATTCAATTTTGTTGTTGCATTTATTGAGAAAGTATTCTTCTTAAAAATATTCTCCTTTGATAGATTCTTTAAAATTCTGTTAGTTCATTTCAATTCTGAAGGAATAAGAATAACCACAACCCTGCCTGGCAAATGGACTTGGTTTATTTCCTGTAAAAGTTAATTCTGATTTTTCCCACAAAGAAATATTTACAAATAAAGGCAATCTGACCACTTTCACAATTACATATAAGGCTGATATGGTGGAGTGGCCCAAGAATAAAATTTTACCTCCAATATGGAAATGCACCACATAGCTCATTGGTTATAGTGTTTATGGTATCAAGTTAAATATCCTTTTTTTAATGACTATTAAAGTTAAACGTTTCTTAAGCATAATGTATTTAAAGTTGAAGTTTAGCTATTCCTAACTTTACATATTATTTAATTGATTCAATTTTAACTTTTAAGGAATAATTTCTCAAATGCTAAGTACTCTCACAGTCAGAAATTGATTCTAGTTCTGTATTTAGAAGGGGGATCTTACCATACTCAACTTTTGCTTTTTATTTTTGAAATATATTTTGACCAAATATAATAAAATACAGGTCTTAAAAATTAAGAAGAATATTAAGAATATTCTGTATTATAATAACTCTAAAATTCCTTAATACAGTTATTTCCTATAGAAAAATAGTATTGTGCTTAAAATGGGTCCAACAAGCCAAGTCAGAGCTAATTAATGAAAGGACCAAAATATTTCACTTTTTTTTGGCTACCCCATAACAAAAACCCTATGAAAATAACATGCAACCAGTATTCATGAGACTCATAAATAAGTGCTAAAACTCACTCATGACTTACGTGACATAGAGCCTTGGTATCTGGACTATCAGAGTGAAATGTCTCATATAATAATTTTTATATTATCAGGTAGATCAGATAAATTGTTTTGAAATCCCATAGGTTTAATTTTATTTCTATCAAGTTTTATGTTTTTGTTCATTATTATTAAATACTGGCAACTTGTTCTTGCATTTTCTGAAGAGTCTAAAATTGCATTTAAACAATGTCAGTTTTCTATTTTTAATTGACACCATATCTTCTTTAAGTGTGCTACAAGGAGTCATACTCTTTCTGTGTTCATATTTCATACTGGTCTTCTTTTCAGGATGGAAATTTTTTTCCAAGTGTATTTTATTGGAATAAAATAACAAATAGAGAAACTTCTTTCAAAATATTAAACCCTATAGGTTATTCATGTACATGCATAGTTTTAATTACTTTGGTGTTCTGTAAGTATTTCTACATCCTATGCATTGGGCCAGAAAAAGGTTTTCTGGGTATAGTACTTAACTTAGATCTATGTTCACTATTCCAAAGCTCATCGCAGATTCATTAGTCCCTGTGGAAATAAGCAAAGCTGGAGGAAAAAAAAAAAACTCATTTTCAACTTTGCTAGAATGTCAGGTTTTTGGAATTTGGAATTTACAATCTGTGAATTTAAATTTAATTGGGAGAAATCTTTTCTAAAGAAGTTAATTATGGCACATTTCTATAGACCATATTGGCTGGGGTAGAAGGACAGGGAGTTTGGGGAGGCTACTTTTAGAGGGCAGCATTTGAGACATTCTAAATTCTTACAAAGTTTAGAAATTTGTAATGCTGACAGTCCCAATTAAAAGTCTAATCTGAGGTAACTTTATCTCCCAGCAAATTAAACACATGTAGATTGGCACAGCTAGAAATTATTCTATAATAAGAAGTAGGACATCAACAAATGCTAGATCTTCTAAAAATCCACCACCCCACTCCTCCATTCAAGAAAATCTTGTCTTACTTTACCTTCCTGAATTGGACATTATCATGCAGATGCTATTCTTCTATCAGAAAAATATCTTATCTAGGCTTAAAATGAATCTATTATTGCTCTGCCTGATTCATCTTTAATATACCTATTCTTGTACTTTTCCCTGAGAGCTTTGATTCCATCAGTTTCTCAAGCAGAGCATTCTAGAGAACAGTTAACACCTACAATATCTGTGTCAACCTGAAACTCACCTACTAATTCTTTGAGTATTTCACATTTATTTTCCTGATATTCCCGTTTAAAATCTGACCAGTTTTTCTGTAGCCTCATTGTTTAACTCTCCTAATCTTTAAGGAGTGAGTCACTAAGTACTCTCAGTACATACTCTCCATATTAAAATTGTGATTCTTCATAGTTTTCTGGAAGTGGGCTCCTTCTGGGGATGTCACTACTCTCTGAGATCTTGTCTGTCATCCTCTCTTTGACTTCCTTGGCTTGCAGGCATCCTCTGCTTTAACAAAACCTAAACATCTGCTTTTCCAAGACTCATATTAAGTGCGATCAGACCTGGTAATTTCACCTCTTCTCCTTTAAAGCTGTCTACCTTGGCCTTCAAGAGCTTGTTTCCTTTTTTTGATGCCCCGGTTTGCTTTTTAAGCTAAGGCCTAAAGCTACTTAATCAAAATGGCCAATTGAAGGCAACCAAACAACTATAAAAATGATTGTGACTAAATGTACAATTATAAAAATGTTCTTGCATGTGGGAGAACAAATGAATGTCAGCCATGCAGAGTGTTGGAAAAGGGAAGGTATGTGGGAAAAAACTGGAGTCTATGGTCAAAAATAACATTGTAATATGCTTCCATTAAATGTAACAAAGGCAATATAAAACAAACAAACAAAAAATGACTGCTTGGCATAATATAAGCTACTCCAAGGTCAAAAGCCTACATGATCTTACCCACTAAAACCCTCAAATTCTGAATGTTCTTTAACTCCCTAAATTTCACTTTGAGCCTAGATGTTGGTATTTTAGGGCCAATAAATAGAAATACTCTTCCTCAACCAAGTCAGGAATCTATTTGAAAATAGATTTGGTGATAGACAAAAGGAGTCAGACAGTTAGAGATCAAAATGTCAGCAATATTACCAAAAGAGAACATGGCCTAGTTATATGGCAAAAACCTGGCCTCTTAAAAATGAACCCCACATTAGATAAACATATTTTTTATCTAAAAACAAAAAAGAGTTGGTTAGTCACAACTCCAGCTTGCATAGGTATAAGCCTCACTTCTAAATATGTTAGCCTAAGATCGATGACTATTAACTCACAAGGAAGGAAATGAAATTTTATGGCATTAAATTCCTTGCCTAAAGAAAAGCTTTCAAAATATCAGTGTTAAATGTGTTTTTATTTCAGAATTTTCACCTTTTTTATTATTCCTGGAATATATTTGTTGCCAGTTTCCCTTACCAGCTTCCTTAAAAATGTGGTAATAGGCTGAGCAGCAGTTCCCTGAATCCTTCGAGCTCTGAAAATGTATTTTAACCCTAAAATTAATTGATAAATGCCAATATCTGTGTATAGACATAGTATATAACTCCACATTTAATATAATTTCCCCTCAGAACTTTGAAGGTACTGTTCATCTCACTTCTAGTTATATCTAATGCCAACTATCATTCTCTTATAGATAACGTGGGTTTTCTTTTTCTTCTCTTTCTGAAAGTTTTAAGATGTCTCTCTTTATGTATAGAGTTCAGAAATGTCACAGGTCTGTGTCTATTCAATGTTTTTGATGTTTCAAAAAAAAGTAGTAGATTTTTCTACTTTATACTTTCAATCTGAAAACTTGTTAGACTGGATTTTCTTGTATGTATTTCCCTAAAGGACTCACATTTCTAGGCTCAACTTTGATTCCAAGAAGCTTATTTTTTATAGAGACTAAAGGGTTAAAGATGATGATGTATGTTTCAGTAATAATACTCCCATCTAACGCTCAATAGAGCCCTTGTTCGACAATGAAAATATTAAAATTGACAGAATATCCACTCAATGAGTCTCTTACGTCCAGATATAAAAATTATTTAACCTTTAGCTTACCTGTTATCTGGTAATGTTTCTTCCTGCCTTTTTAACACTGTATAATTTTTTATTAAAACATATATGCGCATGCTGAAATCTTCTGTATCATGAGACTTTCATTGAAAAATACCTTATAAACATCAATATACTGAGTAATTTATCATTTTCGATCTTTAGTTACAGTATAGGTAAGATATTATTAGGATTTTGTTCTACTGAATGAGTATCACTGCTAAATAAATATGGATTTCATCTTTCAAATCACTGTTTCAACATCATTAAAATGAAATTAACATCCCAACTCAGCTATCAGCAACACTCTGCAGAGAAACAGTTTTATCCTTAGAGCATGACAGTCACAGTTAATCACTATCAATGAATCTTTGTGTTAGAACTTCAAAGACACAAAAGGGAAGCTCTGTAGATTTAGTTAACTTTTATTCCCATACCAATCCTAAAGGTGCCCTTCAGTGCATAATTCTTAATGTGTTTTGAGATGCTGCACTTTTAATCTTTGACATTTGTAAGGTTTGGAGTGTGCATATCTCTAAGCAAGATAAATGCCACTGAAAATATGCATAATTTAAAGTATCACAGAAACTCTACAACATTCTTTCATTTTATAAATATTTAGTTGGTGCCTATGTGCCAAGTTAAACTTATAAATGAGTTTTATTCCAGAAGTTAATTTGTAAGCTGTTGTAAGCTCTGAAAACATTTTCCCATCTAAGTAATGCTATATAGATGGCAGGTAAATTTCTGTCTTCTCCCACAAAAGTCTGTTTAACTTGTCATGTATACATATTTGTTAAAGTTTTTTGTTTGCACACTATAGGAACTGATGTTTTAAAAAGGGAGATTCACTGGTAGGATATTGGAGCACTTCGTAGAATCCAGAAACAACAGAGCCAGGACACTTCCAAATTTTTACAAGAGGCTATGAAATATCTCTCCAGAGTGTTTTCAAGAATCCTTAATTTTCTCTTTCATTCTAGTTCAAATTGTAAATACCTAGGAGAAAACGTCTGATCGCCCTAGTGTGGGATGGATATTTGTACTTGTATCGATTAGCTATAGTCAAGGCTTTATCTCATACAGACACAGCTACTGGAGAAGACTCCTGGGCAACCCACTGAAAAGGATCTAATAAAGTAGAATATTTTAGAACCTAAACACAATGGCATCAATATTTCCTTGGAAAAGTATATCCCAGGTTTCTACTTGGAACTCCACAAGCATGTCTTTGCTACATGTATAGGGGTGGAGTTATTGTTGTTTTGCTGTTCGATCAATGCACAGTCCTGCTTACTATCAACAAGGGACAACTTAAGAATTCCCTGGACCTAAAAATAATAATATCCAAAAGCTAAATGTCAAAAAACATTGAAATTTGTTAGGAAAAATAAATCTAGGGAAAATGAAAGTGTTCCTCTCTCTCTCTCTCTCTCTCTCTCTCTCTCTCGCTCTCTCTCTCTCTCGCTCTGTGTGTGTGTGTATATATATATATATATATATATATATATATATATATATATACACACTCATTTAAATATATTTAATCTATTTGGAGGAAGGAAATCAGTAAGACAATGTTAATAGATTACACAGTAAGTAGAACAGAAGCCCAATATTGTCTCCATATTTTCTGCCCAAGAGAAGCATTTTGCCCTGCTAAAAATAAAATAGGAATTAGCAAATGGAAATTAAAACTCAAAATAGTTAGTTATATACTATGAAAGAATGATCTTTTCTAAATCTTTTATCATTTGTGATGATTGAAGTAAATCTTAGATTAATGGAATATGTCAGTGATAACTTTTCACTCATTCACTGAGTACCCATCATGTCCCAAGAACTGTGTTAGCAGCTACTAATATTTGAATTATACAGTTCCATTCTTCGAAGAGCTTGGTGAGAGACAAATATGAAAAAAAATTACTGCATTTAAGTGTTTCAGGGGCCATGAACTCTTTTTCTAAGTCACTGGTCTTTGAAGAAAATGAGAAAAGTGCAAGCCTAAAGCCATCTAATATTCTTATTTAAAAGATGTTCTCCAAGCTACAGACTGGTCACCTCACTGTCAGTTTCAAATACAAATATGAAACAGATTTATTAGATTATTTTTGAGCAGTAGGAAAGGGGATTATTGATCACTAAAGGTCAATGGGGGCCCCTTAATATAAGCCATTTTTCTTAAACTTTAAAACATTTTCTGAACAGGTAGATGATATAAAATGCTGTAGAAACATGGTATATTTCATATACCTTCTGAGTGATAACCCTATACATAAGATTGAAATGAGACTAGCAAAATAGATTTATAACTAGTGGGTCTGTTGTAATCAAAGGGTAGAATAAAAGAATCAATGATGACTGAATGAAATGGAAGGTGGCATACTCAGCACTTTTATGGGTGATTTAATTAAAACATCAGATTGTGAAAGCATGAAGCTAGAGGGCACTCTTTGGTAGTTCAGTGCCTCTGTGCAATTTACCAGGGGCATCCAAAGTAAACCATCCCAATCTTTCTATATAAAATGCATTCAAGCAAAAATGAAATAAATTTCTGGAATACTAAACTATATATAGGCTTCTTTCTCCTTGTTACCAGTTAAGAGCATTGTGACACTAAGACCCTGATTATCATCATTTTAGTCTAGAGACCAAAACATAAGGGCAGATAAACAAAGGATCTATATAGCAGATCCTTTCAAAAAGAGAGTTTGGAGAAAATAATTTTAACTATAGGAGCAGTGAAAGTTGAACCTTAGTTAAAAAAAAATCCTTAAAATGCAATTAAAGAACTACATCGGTTGTATGGCTTTTACCTGTTTGGTGACATGTGGTATGAGGGAGAATTTATCGCAGTGGTTCTTATTGGTGTTCTTAAGCTACTTGCCTCAATTTTGAAAGTCAGAGTGGTGACATGTATTTTTTGTTTTTGTTTTTTAAATATGCTGAAAAAAAAAGGTTTCTGTAGAAAAGGCAAATCAACAGTGCCAGACAAAGAAATAAATGTTTTTCAATATCCAGAAAAGCAATCGATAGAGCCAAAATTCTCAGCACTGACCAGGCTGTAGCTGGATATTGTGTTAAGTTTTGGAAGCATAATTAAAGTGAATGTATGTTCAGAGAATTATGACTAGAATAGTGAGATGACTCAAAGCAATGTCTTCAAGGATTGTTAGAAATAGATAGGAATGTGTGAAGTGTGGAGAATAAAGATACAGTTGCTGCTAAGAGAAAGAGCAATTAATTAAAAGTGTTCTATATGGCCTCACAATAGGACTTTGGGCTAAAAGTCAGATAAGTTCTGGCTCAGTGTAAAGTAGAACTTTTTAGCAGTCACAGCCCTGGAAAAAAAGAATTGACCAGTGGGAGAGTCGTTTCCCCATGACCATGTCCGATAAGGATCTGCCAAGCATATGCACGTAGCAAGATTATTACATGTGGAAATCAAGGTTCCGCTGAAATATTGGACTACATATTCTAAATTGTCCTGGCTTGAGTTTCTGTGATTCTCTATATAATACAGAAGAAAACTGGGCTCAGGAGACCCTCTGCATTTTTGACACTTCAGTGCCTGGCATATTGTAGGCATTCAAAACACATTTTCTGAATAATTGAGCAAATGAATAACAGCTGGAAGAGGAAGAAACTTTAGAATGAAGAAAACCCAAGAAAATTGGCAGTGACTTCCACCCAGATGACTGAACCAGAAATCTGCACTTCCCTTTTGCCCTTGTTCTTGATAATTTTCCTCCACTACACACTCCCATAGCCTATTACCAAGTCCACTCAATTACATCTCAGTAAAATCTCTCAAACCTATTTATTTTCTTTTTGCCTAGCTCAGACCATTAGTCTGTGACAGCCTCCCTGCTTTGAGTCTTGCCTTTCTTCATACTTCAGTTAAAGAGATCTATCTAAAACACTTCGATTATTCTCTAGCATCCCTGGGATAAAGTCCAAATGCCTTTATGTAGCTCGTAAATCCCTACGTTCACCTGGTTCCTGTTTATATCTCCAGTTCTAGCACTCTCTACTCTCTACCTTGTACATCATGATTGTAATATGCTTAATAACTGTGCATATATTTTGTTCCATTTTTTCCTCATCCTTTGCATTATAATGATATTAATGTTTTATATGTAATAAATGTTTAACAATCATATTGAGCAGTTACAATGTGTGAAGCATTGTCCCATCCATTTTACATATATTATCTTTTTTTAAAGTTTCACAAAGACTTTGATAGAGAAACTTGTTTTCTCCTTTCACATATGAGGAAACAGCTTGCTAAGCACTGTGGTGTACACAAATGGAGATCTCCAGAGCCTAGTTTTCCTCTGAGTTATTTAGGATTTTAGGATAGATACATGATTTAAAAAGTATGTAGCCCATCTCTCAGCTGGAACTTATATCCTCTATACAATTTTCAACGGTCTGTATGGGGACTGAAACAAGAATCCTTCACTCCCATATACTCCGATAACAGTGACACCTTTTTTTTCTAGAAAATAGTTTCTTTTCTCCCTCCCATTCTTCAAAATGAGCAAAAAGTATATTCAAGCAAAGCATCTTCCTTAAGAGTGGAAGGGAGATAGTTCTGGTATAAAGTTGCCTTTTTCTGATGTAATTAGCTACACATAATACTCCAAAGTCTGATACAAAAATAGTAATGACCCCTAATAAACAAGTCATGTAAGAAATTTAAATGTAACATATTCATTGCAGTAAAACTTACAAACTCAGTGTCTAATGGCGAGTAAAATTGTTACCTTTTTAAAAGCAAAAAGGGGGGGGGGGATCATTAATTAAGGTACATTTAAATATAATGCTGACATCTTAATCTAG
The DNA here is from genome assembly GCF_015220235.1 of Choloepus didactylus. Lineage (NCBI taxonomy): Eukaryota > Metazoa > Chordata > Mammalia > Pilosa > Megalonychidae > Choloepus > Choloepus didactylus. Next base: position 49,222,979 of record NC_051314.1, read on the forward strand.
AAAAAATTTTTTCAGATTTATTTCCACAAGTGTAGGAGCTTATATTAAGCTCTGTATATTTTTCATAGTTTTTTTTTTTCTTTTAAGATGTTGTTTCTTCCCTCGGTTATTAAAAAATAATAATAATTAGTCATTCATGAAGCAAGCTTCTCCTCATTTCCATACTTCTGAGAAAGGCAGTAATTAGCTGCATCCTGTTGTCAGGATTTTATGAAAAAAAAAAATTCTAGACAAAAGACTTTTCATGTAAAACATACCAATGTATTTTACACACACCAAGAAACAAATGTACAATTAAAAGTCTTTATATCAGACTCTATATAATCGAAATTTAAACTTGAGGCTGGACTTGGTTGGGTTTGGTAGGTAAATGAATAACAAGATTCTTAGAGGAATAAAGATTTCTTCCCTCTAAGGAATCTCAAACACTGTAGCTATCTGAAGTCAATATTAGCCTCAAAGAAAAGTTATTTCTGAAGTAGTGTGATGATGAACCATACTTAGAACCTCTGAACCATTTTCTTTCATTTATAAGGATCGCTTATGTCACCATGGGACACTTTCATGTCCGTGTAGATGACCCACACACAACCTGACATTTTAGTTTCTTCGATTCATCAGTTCTAATGTCATTCCCTATTACAAGTTAAACAGAAAACCTGGTTCCCTCACCCCAGCAAAATTCTGGATCTTATTCCCCGAAGTCATTCTTCTTCTGAAATTACTAATTCAACGATGTCATCCCTTCCCAACCAATCTTCTCTCCTTTCAGCTTGCTTTATCAGCTTCTCCTATTATCATCTTTTTTTTTTAACCTCTACCCTTTTCCAGTGTATTAGCCCCTTTCTGTCCTCTCCTCCCTTCTTATTTAGCTTAGATTCCAGGTCTGTCCTTCCAGTACACTCACAAATCCCTCTGTGTTTAGGTCACATTCACAAGGCATAACCAGAGCTGCCAATAAATCTGCTTTCTCCATGTCTACATTTGGACACCTTTGTGCTACTGGAGGAAATTACAGTAAGGGAATTGGGAACAGGTACAGTTGGGAATTCCCCACGGTCCAGTAATTCTAATATTTTTTCTCCTCATTGTTCTTTCTATTTTCTGCAACTGTTGTTAGACACCTCCATTGTCCTTAAACCTGTATCTTTTAATATGAGCACACATTTTATCTTAGAGAGAGAGAAACAAACAAAAAGGAAATATCTGAATTCAAATTATTTACTGCCAAACAAGCGCTTGCTAACATTCGTCCCCATCCTGTTGTATTTAAAAAGATTAGGCGACTCTCTTCTTTTATGACTACCCCTTCTCATATTCTCTGGAATTTCATGCTGAATTCTCCTTGCTCTTCATATTCTGCTCTTTTCTGTGTTTTTCTCACCAATATTTAAACATTCTCAAAATTCATCCATTAAAGCAAATTCCCTCATCACTCTATTTTTCCACTCCAGTTGTCACTGCTTATTATACCCCTTTTTACCACCTATCGACTCCATAACCTGGTGTGTGCCCGTATCACTCCACTGATAAAGCTTTTACAATTCACCAGTGACTCCCATGTTGTTAAATCCAGTGAACTCTTTCAAAATCAATTCTCAGGAATTTTCAAAGAGATGAGCACATTTCCCTTCTTAAAAGTATTCCCGTGCCTTGGCTTCCATAACACCGTATGCTCTTGGATATTCTTCCTTTCTGATTGCTTCTTTCCAGCATGTCCCCTCATCAGTTCTTTCAACTATGGGGGGGGGGGTCTTTTATCTCACTCTATATATTCTAATTCATCCTCACTTGGCTTCACCTACTGTTCATATGTTAATGACTATCACGTTAATATTTCCATCCCAACCTTTCCTCCGAGTTCTTCTCCTTTGTACTAAGTGCTACTGTGCACCTGCATTTTCAGTATCTCATATCTCAGACTCAGCATGTCCAAAACTGAATTTGGCGTGATCCCTTTTCTCAATGTTAGCAAGATCATTTGTCCAATACCCTGGCCACTAACTGGAAAGCATCTTTTATACCTCCTTCTCTCGTGCCCACCTTGGGTCTTACGCATCCCCAAGTCCTTTTTACTTTATCTTCCAAAGCTCTTTGGAAGGGGCCCACTTCTCTTCTTCCTCATCACCAGCACATGCTCAAAAGGACTATGCTATAATGGGAAAATATGCAATCTGACAGATAAACCCTATCACCAGATGGGGAAAATGAAGGAAATGTTTTTTTTTTCCTAGTCTCTTAATTGAATGTACTATATAGTAATTAAAATTTTTGATACTCAAATAGTAAATAAGTCTTTCTAGATTAAGTGATTATATATTTGCCAACCATTGGAAAGTTTTCTGTCCAGTAGAGGCCCCATCTTTTTTATCTCTTTTGTTTCAAAGTAAATTTTGATATTTTTGGAATAATAGTCCAACATAAGCCAAAGTTCTGTGCTCTTCAGTTTTCTTCTATAATTTCTTGATGAAATAGGATTGTGAGTAACTTCAGAACAGATAAAGCAGTTATAATATTAGAAATACAAAAATAAACATTGAAGCAGTATAATCTACTAGAACATGATTTGAAGATTGTTCAAAGGCTAAAGCAGACAATTTTAAATATTTCTAATTATGCCTAACACACATATAAACACACATGCATGAATATATATGTATACACAAACACACATACACACACAAACACACAAATGCATTTATATCTTCACAGTCTCCTTTCTTTCAATTAAAATTTAAGTGGTTTAATCTTGAAATTCTAAGGGGTGAAATAATTTCTATTAGTTAATAGTTGATTTAACAACATTTCTGAGTCATCATCTTGGAACCTTAAGATGTAAGAGGCAATTAAATTCGACACATGAAGCTCATTTAGTGAATGGTTTCTCATACAAATTTTTGCATCCAAAGTCAACCAATGTGTAAACAAGGGAAGGTCCATTCATTTTGTAGGGGATCTGGCAGATTGATATGATCCAACTGAAAAGTTTAAGGCCGTCATTTTAGAATCATAAATGTATATTGGCAAGTGATTTCTGCTTGTCACATCTATACATATACCATTATGTCATATAATATCCATTATACCAATTATTGGATTTGATCTTATTCATTATATAGTAACGTGTCACCTGCACTTTTCTACATCAATTAAAACCTGTTATTTGCCTATTAGTTACAGTGATCTTTATCTGAAGAAACTTTTACTCTTGAAAGAATCTCTGTTGCTCTGAATCATAACCTCGACACTCTGGAATGACAAGAAAGAGAATGAGATAATATGTTACTGTAACTCAATATTTATCGGAATGATTGCATAAATTTTTATAAGAACAATTAAATGCTTTAGAGAAATAAACCTGTGCAGATACATATTATCTTTTTATGGAATTTATAATAGCCTACCACAAAATCTCTGAGTCATTTATGACAATAGTTTTTTGTTCTTTGCAGATCAGGTATTTTTGAAAGCCATGAGCTGAACTTCTTAATATTCTACAGCAAGGTGGTGGCTCAGTATTGCTCTTAAATTCATTGATTATGGAGGAGACATTTCATAGAAAATATGAGAAATCACACAATGTATACAAATTGATAACTTGTTCAAATATTCAGAAAAAAATGTTTGAACTTTCCATTGAACAATATTTTTTACAATTTGTTTCCTTTGTATTTGCATAATTTCTTTTACATTTTATGTATTAAGGTATCTTCATTGTTATAAGTTTTCTATTTTCAAAAACAATAAATGAATATATGAGGGATATTGCTATTCCACTGTGGACAGATTTAATCAACGTGTTTCACTGGAGAGCAATTCCTAGGCAATTGGTAGAATGCGAATGATTATTTTGTTCATGGTGATAACTGGTTCTAGATCCTTTGGGCGGTTTTCCTGGAAAACTCAAAAACTGATCCTTTTTTCTGAGCTCATCATAGGGTTCACAGGTATGTTGAAAGGAAACCATTTTAACCAACTTTGGTCTTACTTTTATTTCTGTTGCATGTAGGATGTGAAAAAATTATGCTTTCAATTTCTTAGGACATTGTGATGCCAATTTTTACAGACATTTATATTTTTGTTTATGTGAAAATTTAAAGAGATTGCCACAGCTGTTCTGGAAATGAGACCAAAGAATATGCACATTTTATAACAAATACATGGTTTCTCTGAATGAATGCCTTTAGAGGAGGCAGGTGCAGGGTGTCCCATTGCACACTGAGCATTTCTTTATAATGATTGTGCATTAGAAAGACAAAATGCTCTAACTTGCTTAATTTCTGATATAGAAATTTCTGCTTCGTTTTTTGTTATATTGAACATATCTTATGAGTTGTTGTAGTAACAGTTTTATTTTTCAAAGAATTAATCTATTTTGCTTGAATAGAAAATCCAAAACAAAATGAAATTCCTGTTGCTTTTGGTTGAGTTAATTAAATTCCATATTTTCTCAGTGCCTCTGCTACATCCTGGGAGCAAGTGAGCTACTTGAAAAGCAACATTTGAATCAATGTTGTCTTTGTGATGTTTTCTGTTAATATAGCAAATCAATCTAGTTCATTTTTTTCTCTCAGAGCAGCATTTTATTCACATCCGTTCAAATATATGTGTTTCTATTGCAAGTGATTCAGTTGGCACAAACTCAACATTTATTTTGTCAATTCAAATAAAGGAGGAGAAAGTAGTGTGGCAAGGGGAAGAAGAGTAAAAGAGTTATTTTTTGCTTTCCAAGCTCTCGTTACTGCCATGTATGTGTCTGCAAAAATAATTGCTATTTTAGCAACTGTTGGAAAAATAAAATTAGGATCTGAAGTTACCCTGCAAAATATCTTCTTTCCCCAGACAATGGCAAGAAAATTAAAGATAAAAAGTTGATGGTAATTTTGACCAAACCTTATATGAGAACTAGAATCCAGCTACTCTGACACTCAAACCGGTGCTTTCTCCACTTTCTCTGAGCTGCTGCCTCCCCTGAGGTCTGCTGTCCTTTTTCATGAGTCCTAACAGTAGATTCATAAGATTGTATGAGAATCTGAATGCCATTCATTGAGTTATTGCTTTTGTTTGTAAAATAACTTAAGAATGGCTTAAGGTAAAGAATATTCTTTACTAAGGTGCTGACTTCCTCCCGGGGTATACCAGAAGCTGGGAAAATGTGGTCACGCATGTTTCAGAATGACTTATATTCAAGAGACAGACTTATTGGTCAACTATTATAACTTCTCTAGCCTGGCCATGCTTTTGGGCACAGTGAGTATGTGTGTCATAGTTAAAAAAAAAAAAAAAAAAAAAAAGACAGACGTCTTTCTCATATCTGAGCTTTCTCACTTCTGAAATGATGCTCTTGTTTTATTCCATGACTTTCTTTAGATTGCAATGTATCCATTAACATTTGTGTGCTTTTCTTTTCCATTCATCCTTCTCCATCTCATGAAAAGCACATCTGGGTAAGTTGAATCACAATGGCTGCTGAAAAGTGTTTATTTTCAGCACCATGCTCTTTTGCTCTTTTTCTTTTATCTTTGGTATATTTCTTTTCAGTTGTAACACAAGCTGCACTGCCTCTGTCCTAAAATGAAAATTGTAAAATAAATTCAATCTCAGACTGTGAAAGAAATCATTGGTTCAGAGAAATGAGCACATTAAATTAATTTTGTTGGCCTTTCAGGCACTTCTGTTTATTCATGTCAAAAGACATTCTGGACTTTGTTTGCCCTAGTTCTCAAGCAATTCTCTCAGGGGATTCAGTGAGACACAAGTCATATTTTCTCGGCCACTTGGGTACTACTGATTGTGCTGAATGACTCATTTTGGCTGTGTTTTCCTGAGTGCTTTGAGATTCTGCACCTGCCTTATAGTCTAGAGACAAGTACATTTGTCAACCACTAGAAATGCACCTTGCTGGAAAGTGTTAAATGCTGGATCTTCCCAGAAGATCTTTTATACCTATCATGTCCACCAATATCCTTGGTTTTGCCTGAATGTGATTTCTGCACTACTGATTATTTTCTAAAGTTTTAAAAATATATATTACTCAGATTACAGTTTCAAATTTCAAATCAATCTCTTTGAGCCACAATTAGAACATTATGAACTATTCCTAAAACAAATTGGGCTCCAATGTAAAACAAAATATTTATAACATTTGTAAAATGTTTACACTAATGTAAACTTTTACGTTGATAATTTGGTAAGTTCACTAAAACACTTTGAATGGGGGGAGCTGGTATTGCTTTTAATTTTAAAGTACTTTAAAAAAAATAAAATAAATGAGATGCAGTTATCCAATATGTGATGGACAGTGTCACTAATTGACTGTATGGATATTTTAATTGCCAATTTAAGGTCATGTACTTTGCAATATTAGTTTGTTCATTCGGATGGTTTATACTTCCTATTATTTTTTCCCACTCTAACTGAAGTTATAGTTGCTATTACTGAAGTTATTTAACAATGCAGTATTCGCTTCAGTTAGAATGGTTTATGATATTAAAAAAAGCTTTAGTAGCATGTTCTTAAAAAGGCAAGGCAAGCTGTGGCTAGAGTACTATTTGAACATGCTGCCCAAATACATGTTGTAAGTTCTTACTTTTTTAAAATAATAAATAATTTATTATTTATTATTGGATTTCTAAAACATTACTTTTCATATTATTATATAATTTTTGTTTTGTTCTGTACGGCTTTTTAAGTTTCATGAGAAAAATATTCCCAAGGAATACAATATAATTTTCCCATCCCTTAGTAAATGAAATATTGAAAAATAATAGATGAATGATACATTGTCATTTATAGACTGAAAGAATTTGATATAATTGCCTTCATTCTAAAGCTCAGTTTCTTATTTGTCTTGCACATGGTCCTGAAACTGAAAATTTTTAAGACCTGAAAATCATTTCTTTAGTATAATCCCTAAAAGGAATGTAAGAGGATGTGGTATCAGGGGGAGATAATATAAAGATGTGAAGACTTGAGAAGACTTGAGGTAGAAAAAACACTGATGTAGAAATCAGAAGTTAAGAGTTTATGCCCAACTTTCCCACTTATTTGATGTGTAGCATATCACTTATATTTTCTAAATTTACTAATATTTCTATCAGATTTTGCTCCCTACAAGAATATGAGAATATGTGTAACCTTGAAGCATGAAGACTATAAACTAACAAGCTGAGTTACAGAAGGCTCAAAATTAGATGAAGCACAAAATTAATCTTGTTACTTAACGTTCCAGTAAGTCCCCAGTTTATTATCAGGAAGTGATTGGAGAGAGTAGACCACAATAGCTTGCAAAAGTGAAATTGTTTACTGGAAAGTAATGCAAGTCCCTCTAGTTTCAGTAACAGCACAAGTAATTGTGTTGCTCAGTCAATTTGTGTATGTATGTGTGTGTGTGTATGTTACACCTATTTAATGGCTTTGAAGGTAATTAAGTTCAAAACAAAATAAGGAAGGAAATTATATAAATCCCAACTCAATTTCTTTCCTGAAATTATATGCTGTATTTCAGAGCAGCTTGAAGAAAAATCATTTAAATATGAATAAAAATTCATTTTAGAGTAATCAAATATTTCAAATCCAAACAATGCAGTGTATATTCTTGGAATCTAAATTTAAGACAACTACTTAAATCTGTAGTGGATTTTTTCTATGTACTTAAGCGTGCAGGTGTGTGTGTGTATATACACACACATATATATGTACACACATACATAGATACATACATACATATGACATCATAATTGGCTCACATTTGCTGTGAGAATTTCAAATGCTTTCTTATATATACAATTTTAAATTTCATAGAATTGGTGAACAAGTATGGATTTTTGAATGATGGAGTAATAGTCCACTGATTGGTTGAAACTTGAGATCATATCCTGATTACTCTAAAATGTTGAATATAACCAGATGTATTTACAATTAATAATAGTGTGAAGTCTATATGCATTTTCTGTTAGTATTGTATAAGGAAGATTTATTCTCTTTGCTATACTGTTAAGTAAATTCCATTGTCATGTCATTGGACTTATATTTCATTCTTAGTTCCTATGGAATTGAACCATGTATTTATTTCTTTTGGTTGTATTATTAACCTAGTACTTTTCATATGCCACACTAAATAAATAAGCATTAAAGATAATTTTTTAACTTTATGTTACAGCCACACAAAATCAATTGAATTGAATCAAGTTTCAACAATCTCAGCCTTCCCATCTTGATTACATAACAGAGCCTAACCCTGTTTCTCTGACCAAAAATGTAGAACCTGATATTAGTAACGTAACAAGAAAAGAAAAACTACAGCTCATTTGCCGTCTTATAATGTTGAAAATTGAAGATTATAATGTGTGAGAGTCAGGGGTAAAGAATTTATATATTTTAACCTGGAGGTGAAATAAATATATACTACATCTAAATATAAATGAATAACAAGAAGAGAAAAAAAAAAACAGAAATGGGAGTCTAACATTTTGAATTAGATAGGTCCTATTATCTTAATTTTTCAGGTATAAAAACAATTTTAGAAAGGTTAATTAGCTGAAGGATAGTATAGGAGTCAGAGCCAGCTCTGTGGCCCCGTTGTAGGGGTTCAAAGTCTGGCTCTGTCTCATTAGCTGTATGATTCCAAGAGTTTTCTGTTCTTCAAGGTTCTCATCTGTAAAAAGGTATCGATATATATCTTATTGGATTGCTGTGAACTTGAGTTAATATATATAAAGCACTTAGAATATTGCTACACACGTAAGTGATAAATGCTAGTAGCTGTTATTATCTGGAATCCAAACCCCGATTTGTCTACAACCAGAACCTTTGCTCTCTCAAGCCACTATGTTATATCTCATAAGAGTATGAAGTGTTTCCCATAAACAGTAAGGCACATTAAATAAATATCTATTACAACATTTGTATTAAATTGTAATAAAATGTATTTAATGATAATTAAATAGAACTATAGTTTTTAAATGGGAGGCATACATGCAATTATTGAAGAATATACAAGTTACATTATCTGTGTAGAATGGAGAATAATTCTGCCTGAGAGATGTCTTATGAGTTTAACAGAAAGGATAAAAGATGCGTTGCATCTGAAGGACGAGTATGATTTTTCCCATGATTATGTTGCAAAGAAGGATATTCGTATCAGAAGAAAAAAGTCACAGAAGGCTGAAATTGAATGAAGTGTTTTGGAAAGGGCAAATATTTCAGCAGTAATTGAAGGAAAGAAACTGGGGCAATAGCCATGGGTGAGATCACTGAGGGTCTTCTAGTTATGCTAAGATGATTGGTTTTTATTCTGAAGACAGTGGAAGAGGTTTTTAAGCAGGGGAGAGTTACCCATGCAATTGTGTTTAGGAAGGTCTCTCTGAAAGTTGGGTAAAGCATGGGAAAGAAGGGGTACCAAGTAAGAGATGGAAACACTTGGAAATTCCATTGCCCTAATCGATATAAGATGAGGGTTTGAACAAAGGCCTTGGCAGTACTTATTCAATTTGCAAAATATTGAGCAAGGGCACTTGTATCTCTTTCTACAGTCAACCTGTCTAATTATGAAGCAACATTCTTTTTCTTTTTTAAGATGTAATAAGCAGTTGGATGTTTAAAAAAACAAAGAATGTTTAAAAATTGCCCTGTGATCAAAGATGCTAAGGGGTTGCCAACATTGATAGCTTTGTGTATTACACTATAGCAATCATTGAAAAGATATTCTTCATTAGTGCATGAAAGCAAAAATGCATTATGCAGTGGAAGATTAAGCTCTTTTCTCCAGGATTTTACAATCTTAGTTGGGAGATGAGGCTCATATAATCAGTGAGGACTGTAAGTGATGCCAGCACTATGGGCTTCCAGATGTTAAAGGAGAAGAGATTCTGTAGGCTTGTACGATCACTAACGATTTTTTTTTATAAAAGGGAGGGTCTGGATTTAAGTGAGTAGTAAGATTTGGATAGATGAAGATGGGAAAGGACTTACCAGCTCTGAAAAATGACATTTGCAAAAGTGGAATTAGGAATTTACAAAGTATTTGTGAAAGCGAATTTTAATTCTGGTTAGAAGAAAGGGAAGATGATTAGAAAGCTATATCAAGTCAAAGCTGGGAAAACCTCAGTAATCCAGGTTGAGGATTATACTTTAGGAATGTGAGGAGCACTGAAGGGTTTTTAGCAGAGGCAGTGATAATAATGGTAATAGCTCATATTTATTGATGGTGTACATTGTGCAAAGTACTGTTGTAATCACATTTCACATGTTTTATCATTTAACCCGCATAACAACTCTCCAATGTAGGTACTTTTATTAGCCTCATTTTACAAATAAGGAAATTGAGGCACAGCAAGGTTATGTGACTTGTCCAGTGCGGCACAGCTAACAAAGAGAAGCAACAGGAATCAAGCCCAAGTAATTTGACTGTAGAGCCCACTGGCTTGCTTGCTCTACTATGTAATATACGTACTGGGCAGATTACTTAGGTGGCAATGTATTGGAAGGATAGAGAAACTGAAGCGAGGGACCATTTAAAAGGTTAAGAAAAAAGTGTGATGGTAGTGGAAATGAAAAGTAAGGAAAATGGAAGAGAAAGTATGAAGGGGAACTTGACAGGTGTTGAATGGAAAAGGACTGAAATGGCCAATCTAAGTAACAGAGAATGGTGCTGTATAGTAGTAAGATGCTCAGCTCACAAATTGGCAGTCTCAAAATAGCATCCTAGGCTAAGTGGTCTGAGAATAAAGTCTCCTTTCACTGACTGCAATGATCCATCTGCAGGGAGAATACAGGGGGAGGAAACTTCACCACCCCTGTGGTCTGTGATATTTTTTGTGTAACTAATAAACTTCCTTTCTCAGATTTGCTCATACGAATACTAACAAATTCAAGTTTTATCATTCCAAAATCATAACTATTTCCAAAAAAGGAATATCTAATAAATAATGTGTTCTTACAATTATGATATTGTTTATTCTTTATATTTGCCTAGTATTCAAAGTAAGTAAAGAATGATGACTCAGGCAAATATTTTCTCCCATAATTGTAGTATAAGGATACCAGGTTATTACAGAAGAAGAAACTTTCCTGTTCTTTTAGGAGGAAGTATTCAGGCTACTCTGCTGTGCAAAATCCCTAGGAAAATTTATGGAGAAAGAGCACTTCTAAATGCAAATAAAATTATTTCAGTTACATTTTTTATTTAAAAGTTTGCTCAGTTCAATGGGTATTTTGCAGCTGGCTTTGCCTTCTGTTTATTCAAAAATTATTAGGTAAAGTCTCCACTGTGTACTTTGTGCAATGGGAGGTATTAAAAAAAAAGTGAGACATGGCTGATGTCCTCAGGATGTTACAATGTAGATCTTGTACACAAACAACAAGCTGCACATACAACAAATCAGGGATTTGGTTGGTTTCATTCCTTGTTTGCCACATCCTCAGGGTTGAAGACAAAGCTGAGCACATAGTCGGTCTGTAAACTTCAGATGACTGAATGTCTGACCAACTCTGTTAGGCATGAAACACACAAAGTTTCTGCTCTCAAGCTCTTAGAGGAAGAGGGAATAATCTTTATTCCAACAAATTCAATAAAATTTTAAAGATACTCTGGTGAAGACTGTATATTACTACAGGACCTATAAAAGGATGCAGGAGGGTAAGAGAGGAAGGGCTTCAGAAATGGCAAATCAAGACAAAAGTGGATGGGGAAGACAAGGCAGTGAGGCGTACAGACATTGTTTAGTATAACAGAAACATAGATTACAAATACAGGTTAGTTGCAATAGTTGAGAGACACAAAACTAAAAAGGAAAGGCCAGACATTTCTGTTTGGATTGAGTCATTTAAGCAAAATCATACTTGCTTAAATGAGTCTGAATTAGGAGTTAGAAACTATAAGCCTGGCAAATGCTCTTGATTTATTTACACATTTTAGAAATTCTTGATCATTTATCTAGAATCCGTTGGACCTGGTTATCACTAGTGTGCCCACTGTTTGTTCCTGGCCTCAGATCAGGCACAGCAAGACTGGCTTCCCTCCACGCACTTATGGATGGCCATGAAAATTACTCACAGATCTGGGTGTTCTCCATGTGTTGGTCTGTCCTATGTGTCACTTTCCAGTCACAGCACCTCTATGACATCCATATCGAAAGACCTTTGCAGGACACTAACAGAATTCTTTATTGCAGCTGAGAATGTGTTTCTTGAGAATACTCCATGATTTAAAGTTTTACAGATTTAAAATGGCTTTTTCTTACGATTTGTATATTTTTTTCTGTGTGTTTTCACACAGCTAATGACTACCTTGTGCCTGATATTTCCTCTAAGAAGTGCTACTGATGTCCTCTAAAATCTAACCTAAATCTTAAAACTAAAATTCATGCCTATAAGTAAAGGTGTATAAGTCATCCTTTGAGAAAAGATGTCAGTGTTATATTGTCTGAAAAATAAAGAAAAAGAGGAAGGAAGGAGGAAGGGAAGAAAGGGAGAGAGGGAAGGAGGGAGAGACGGAGGAATGAAAGAAGGAAGGAGGGAGGAAAGAAGGAAAATAAAATATTCCTAAAGTCTGACATAGAGTTTGGCTTGGAGAAGTGATACAGCCTCATTCTGGAAGAACTTCCACTTGACCTTTAAAAAAATTGAATCTGGAGTTCTCAGAGAATGCATGCTAGACTGAATTGCTTTCCATACATGGCCTGGTTGAATTGAGAGCACCAATGTACCCAAAATGTCTTCTTCTAATGAATCAATTGTTTATTCAGATCACTATTTCTTTGAATAATAACAAAGTATGTGATAAGAACAAGTATGCTCCCATAAAATTAATGTTATCCTTAATCTGTTAGGAAATATGTATTAAACTAATTGATTTCCCACTTTTATGGCATTGTCCATATTGCTCTATTTTTCTAATATTGCTTCTCTCCCAAGCCATCATACCCAGATATATATGCCTCTTATACATTTTGTATAATGCAGATTTTGTGTCATCAGTGAGATGAATTAAATGTAATACCGTTTTCAGAATGTCATTGCATTTCTTTAAGAATTGATACTGCCCTAAGGTTAAGGAAATCCAGGCTGGAATTTTTGGCATGAAGTACAGTCTTAGTGCAAAACCAGCCATCCACATCCAATCTGCCTTGTTTCTGTATAGTGTCAGCTCGAAAGCCTCTCCGTGAGTTCACCCCTACCAGTGGGGGACCAAAGGGCAGAACTCACTGGACTTTAGCTCACTTATATAACTTTCTTTGTATACTACTACTAAAATTGTTGTGTTATTGGAATTTGCCACTTGAACAAAACAAAACAAAAGCAAAAACAAAGAATTTTTCTCAGGGGCCAGATTGCCCAATCATGTCCTAAACAATTGTATGATTGACATTTATGTTCAGAAGGAGAGTAGACATATTTGAGCACATCCAATTAACCAGATTCCTGCCAGGGATCCCAAACCAGATCAGACTCTTGGGTTCACTGGAATTGGTGCTATCACAACAGGTGCTCCAGAAATACCTGATGATTGGTTGCTTGATTTTTCAATCTGTTTCTATAAATATTATGTTAAAATGAGTCTAGGCTAATTGAATTTACTTTTCAATGAAGGACTGTCATTGGGAAGCCCCAAGGAAATGGGTGGTGTAAGAAATAGAATAAGCAGGTAAGAAAGCCTCTCTAGTTTTGGATCCAGGGTCCCAATGTCACTGGATTCTTTCCCAAGTGCTGAATAGTTTACATGCAGAACTTACCAATGCTTTCCTTCCTATCCCATCAAATGAAATGGAGTTGATTTATGAGTATCTCAGCTGCTATAGCTTTAATTTTTGTTTTACTTCCTTGCTTCTTTCTGCACTACATATTTGTTGGTAGCATCTCCATGTTAACTGCAGAAAGCTCTCATAATCATGAAAGGCATTTCTGACTATATATTTTACCATGTTGATATAGCCCACCATAGTAAGCAATTAATTGGCTAGTAGTATGGAAATAATCAAATGCTTTATTTTGGATTTTGTGTATGATATTAATGAAATTTTCCTAAGTATGAAAGACAACCATTCAAAATAAAGCAACAGATAGACTGCATTTTTATCATTTGTGTATAAGATCAGGGAATCTCAGGGAACAGAGAATATGTTTTCTAATACAGTGAGTTTCCATGAGCACACTATCTCAATTATGGACTATCTTAAATTGATTTTGTAAATGGATGTCTGTTCTAAAGGCTCAATAGTAGGAACAATGAAATGAAAAATGCATTTATCAAGGCTCTTTCGTCTTTTTGATACGAAGGACAATCATTTGTTGTCATTGCAGTGTTTTACATTCATTAATAACAATAGAGATTATAAATAAAAATATGTATTGCTGAATTTCACATATTGCACTGATTTTTGGTGATGAAAGTCAATTTACCTGGGAATTATTTGCAAATGAGGAGTCTTTTTTAGTCTACACAAACACCTAATATAGCCATCTGGACTTAATATGTTAGTGCTTATGTTAATATAGGGCTAAAATGACCAAATTTACCTTTTGTCTCGTATATAGGCACCTTTTCTTCCACTGAGATAGTAAGGGGAGGAGAGCCACATTTAGATCCCATAATACCTACTTAAATGTGCATTTATGGACCATTTTCTTGTTAAACAGAGAAAGATATTTGCAGATAACATAACTTCTTAGTCCATTAACACTTAATATTTGAATTTTAATGAATGTATTTTGAGGAAAATTATTTTGGGATGTCATGTTTCAATTCTAATAAAGTCAATGTACATGTGTTATTCAAAAGAAGAAATTTTGTTATTCTGTATTATCTCACAAAAAGCATGTAATGGATTATTACATGAATAAAAATGAGTGAGTGTGTTTTCATAATATTACTATTAAAAATAATCACGGCTATCTTTTTCCATATTACCTAACTAATAATCTTTGCTATATACTCCAGGCATGAACTTCTAGAAGAAGCTCGGAGAAAGGGATTACCTTTTGCCCAGTGGGATGGGCCCACTGTGGTCGCATGGCTAGAGGTAAGAGGATTAAAACCAGAAGTCTCTTAAATCAGTCATGACTAATTTGATAGGTTTTTTTAGAGACTGGCAAAGACAAGTTCCTGAAGCCATAGCTTCTCAGTAGCCTGGAACAGTTCCTAAAGGGAATATTTGGTTTATCTAGGGACCATGTGCATCATTGTGGTTTTACCATAACACCTCCTTGTGATTGTGGCAGAAAGGATAAGCACCCTGTGGTAAACCCATTCTAAATTTCCCCTACTCCACAACTGGAGCAGGAGAAGAAAGAATTATTGAGCCACATTTCTGTTGTTGCAAGAAAACATCTGTCCCAGTCCATTAGTTCAGAGTGCTTCCTCTTCTGCAGGCTACAGAAAAGAGTCATCTCCATCTATGTTATTGAAGATATCACTACCACCTCATTGTATATTGAACCATTCTGTTGCGTGCAATTTATTTCCTGAACCTAACTCTAAGGCTTAGAGGCCAGCTCAGTTTAGAAACTGGGATGAAGCATAAGGAGATGGTTCCCTTCTGTGTCCAAACTGAATGTTACAATGTAACAAGAACTATATTCAGCATTTCCTGAACAATACAGTGTTCCGGAAAGGATACTCTGCCTTGCAGGGTGCACGGCAGCAGGCAGGTTTTGAGAGTGAGGGAAATACATGTTTGACTACAAAGGGCCCCTTCTGCCATTATGAGTAGTGTTCACTGCCCCTTTCTTGCAGTTTTCGAACACAGGCTGCTGGGATATGCTGACCTCAGGTCAAAGAAGATAAGCTTTTCTTGCCTGACAGAAGTGATTAGAAAACACTGTTATAATAACTGGTAGGATTGTAAAATTACCCACCTTCATTATCACATCATATCTAGATCTAACTAATTAATCAATGAAGAAAAATTAAACCCCTTTTTAGTTTAAAAAATTGTCTTACATAGATAGATGTAAAACATGCTTTGCATTTTCCTTTGACTAAGTGAAAGAAGACAGTGTCTTGCTTTGTTTTACCCTCTCATATCATTCAGGGGATGTTTTGCATATTAATAATCAAAGCTGCTTCTTCTAAGCATGGTTTTAAAATTATTGTATTTTAAAAATCAATTATAAGATACAATGCTTAAGAAAATGCATCTCAAAAATGATAGCAGTTCTTTGTTCAATTTTTCACTCCGATAAAATGATCTGCAGTTCACCAGAGTTAGCTGCTATTTTGGCAAGTAATGAAAAGCTCCTTTATATAAAAAAAGCAAATTTCTTGACATTAAGGTGCTAGGAAATGACAAGCATTGGAGCTCATGCTAATTAAACCTATCCTGAGCACACAGGAATTGCCCATAATGTGGTTCCTAATGTGACTCAAATTATGAAATAGAATAAAAAAGATGAATGAACCAGGCAATTCAATGAATAAGTGCTCTTAACTGTCACCTGTTCTAGCACCTCCTTGAGTGCACAGCCTGGTAAGAATGACATATAGACGTGAGTCTGATACTTCACACACCATTTATCCACATCAAAACTCTCCAAAGGCTAGGGATGACCTTGGTAACAATAAAATAAGCATTTGGGTAATGTTAACCAGTGTGGGAATTCAAATACCTTAGAAAAAAAGGGATATAAAATCATTAAGTTGAATGAAGATATATTTAAGTGTCTTGTTATTTTGAACAATTTGAGATTATAAAGTAAGAAGCCATGTTCCATCTTTCATCATCTAATCCTCCTTGTCAAGGTAAGTTCAATTCCTTGTGCCTAACTTTCTGGAAGATAGTGTAAACCATTTGGTCAAGAATGTGGCGTCTTAACACATCAGAATATTTATATCAAAAGAATATCTGTATTGGTTATCTGTTGCCCTATAACAAATTATCCCACCACAAACATTTATTATCTCAAGGCTTCTGTGAGTCCGGAATCTGGACGCGTTTTACATATGTCCTCTGCTCAGGGTATCTCACAACTGCTGTAATAAAGGTGTCGGCAAGGGCTATAGTCATTGCAAGGCTCCAGGCCCACTCACCTGGTCATAGTGAGAATTCAGTTGTTTGATAGCCATTGGCCAAAGACATCAGTTCATTACCATGCGAGCTTCTCCATAAGACTACTCACAACGTGGCAGCTTGCTTCCAGAGCACAGTTGAGAGAAGAGGAGAGCCAGAGAGGAGTAGCAAGAATGAAATCAGTTTTTTGTAATTTAATCCAGAAAGTGACACCCATTACTTTTACTATTTTCTATCCATTAGAAATGAGTCACTTCATCCAGCCCAAACCCAAGGGGAGAGGATTATACAAGGTCAAGAATATAGGGAGGCGAGACTGATTGGGAGCCATCTTAGAAGCTGCCTAACACAATGTCTCAGAAATAATAAAGCATAATCCCTTCATTTTACAAAAGTGGAAAATAAGGTTGAGGCTTAGAGGGGTCACGTGATTCACCAATGACAGGGAAGGAATGAGAGCCAAGGCCTTCTAATTCCCAGTCCAGAAGTCTTGGCATTATATTTTGCTGTCTTTATAGTTCTTCTTATTTCTTTAGTTCTCACACTGTTTCTCACTCTCATCCTCTCTTCCCTTTGCTCAACCTGTTCATGTGAACAAATGAAATAGCAATAAATAATTTAAATAAATAATAAACCTCAGTATTTTGGACATTTAAACACTAAGAATTAAGTTGTTTGCTTTCAATTTCCTGCTTCCTACTCATAGCTGACAGAAAACAGGGAGAATATTCATTTTTTTAAGTGTATGTATTTCAGGTGCAGCAAAACAATGTATGTGAGCTAACATTCACCCAGCGCCTAGGATATGTGCCAGACACTGTGCTGTGTTCACAATACTAAGGATTTAGTCACTTTTCCAGAACCTCACAGCAAAGTTGAAAAATCTGAATCCCTACTGTCTAATGGATTATTCATTTTGTTACTCTCATTAGCTAAAGCAAATTTGTCAGTCTTCTTACAACTCTGATTCATTTTGAGTAAGGCTTAAAGGCTCTCTGTACAGGTAGGCCATGTGGACACTGAGTAGATGTGCACATGGAAGATTTCTTTGGATGGATTATATCATAGAAGTTCTGGGGTCAATTGAGCTAGTCTAAATCTTTTAGGATTCTACACAATAAATTAATGTCCTTCTATAAGGGGCATAAGTAATTTTTACAAGATGGATGGATGGATGGATGCCTGCATGGATGGATGGAAGGAAGGATGGATGGATGGATGCATGGATGGGTGCATGAATGGATGGGTAGGTGGATAAATCTAAGCTGTCCTTGAAGGACAGGGACTTCTTCAGGCACACACGGAAGTTGATACCAAATCAGATGTAGTGAATCAACTGATTCTTTTTAGTAACCCCTTTCTCTTAAGGTTACTAAATCATTTGAAAAATAGTCATAAAACAAATGTAAGCTCTATGAGAGCATAGAGTTTTGTCTGATTTGTTTCCTATGTTATCCCAAATATTAGATCAATGCCTGACACATGGAAGGTATTCATAAAAGCTGCTGAAAAAACAAAGAACATTTAAAATATTAAATTAAAAATTGACCTGTTGACATTTATTTAATTTTGAAAGTATTAAATTGTTCATAAGGTAAAGCAAAAACAGTTATCTTTGTCTTCTAGATGCTTTTCCAGATGCTTGTAACTTTAGTATCTTCCATTAATACATCATTTCGTCTTGCAAAAAGCATGCACACACACACACACACACACACACACACATATGTATCTCCTCTAATTAAGATCACGCAACCATCACATGATGTAAGTAGGTATTGGTAAATGAGGCTTAGCTACACTACATGCTTTGATCAAAAGCTGAAGATGGTAGACCTGCATTTTTCAATGATGGAATTTCTCTGCAATCATAGTTCCAAAGAAGCATTATAAATTGGAAGTCACACTTTTTTTCTCATCCTGAAACACAAGGGGGTATTTGATATCATACAGTTATTACTTTTACTTTTATCTCTAGCAATATAGAGTAGTTTTGAAATGCAAACTCTGGAGCCAGAATACCTGGAATTCAAATCCTGGTTCTATCACTTTCTAGCTGGTGTATATCTGAACAAATTATTTAATGTCTCTGTGAATCTGTTTCTTCTAGAGGAAATAATTATAGCACTTATCTTACGAGGTTGTGAACATTAAATGAGTTCATACATGTAAGATACTTAAAATAATATATTTTATGTCAAAAATATCAACTATTATTATAATCTATGTATATAATTTTTTCCTTGTCCTACAGCTCTGGTTGGGAATGCCTGCTTGGTATGTGGCAGCTTGCCGAGCCAATGTGAAAAGTGGTGCCATCATGTCTGCTTTATCAGACACTGAGATCCAGAGAGAAATTGGAATCAGCAATCCTCTGCATCGCCTAAAGCTTCGACTAGCAATCCAGGAGATGGTTTCCTTAACAAGTCCTTCTGCTCCTCCGACGTCTCGAACAGTGAGTCAGTTTCTGCTCCTTCCCCTCCCACTGCGGGGCAGCAGCAGCATCTCTAAGCTACAGAGTGAAATTATGGCAGCAAACATTTCAATGTCAGCATGAATTATTCTGAAGAGATTTAGTTTGCTCTTCATTAACCTTGCTGCTATTTTTTAATAGGTTTTCATTTGAGCTGTGCTTCATATCAGACTTGAGGGCCGCATTCTTCATGATTATGTCTTTCTGCAAAACAGAGGGAATCTGAACTAAGATAGACATTTGGGCCATCTCCAGACTAGAGTTTAGATCTCTCTCCCAATCAGCAACTTTTTTATCCATGTAATTCAACATCTCTTCAGGACATGATCTGTATGGCATTAGTGTTTTCTGAAGATCAGTGCTTACTTCACTATTTAACCTACTTCTTAAGCAGTATCTGTAATTATGAAATTACACAAAGATTTAATGTTTTAAAAATAGCAAATGGAAAGACTTCCTTTGAAATCTATTCACTTCTCATTTGTAAATCCCGAAACTTCTCAAAATTGTGTCCCTATCCTAACATTTGGAAAGAACAAAATGTGGGGAAAAGAATGCATACACAATGATGTTTTCAAACACTAAGTATAACTTTTCTTTAGTCCATTCTTTAATTATATTTTTTTGCTGATGAAAGATATAATTTCCAATGTTAACTGGGTTTTCCAGGCCATTAGAATAGTTTTTGTAGACTGAATTCACATCTAATCAAGAATTTACTGAATAAATCCAGCTGAAAGAGAAGCATCACAACTGTGTATCAACACTCTCCCACCAAGTAAAGACCAAATGCAAATAAACACACAAAGTTCCTAATCTTTAAAATATGAGAGTATTCAAATTCCCACCTTCAATATGAAAAACAGAATACACATGATTTTTATTTAGCAGCCTATTCCATTTCTTAATGGAAAATAGAATAAGCAAGCACTATTTTTCTAAAAATGCTTATGCGGACATAATTTGAATTGCAGAGTATTAAAGATAAGAGTACATTCAGTTGTTTAAAGAACAGGTAGATATGAAGAGAGCTTATGAGACTCTTCATGATCTAGTCCTATTTATATCTCAAAGACTTTATTTCTAATTATTTCCTCAGGTTCAGGATCCCAACAATACAGAACCACTTGCAATTCCTTAAAATTGTGTGCTCTCACTTGACTATAAGCATTTTATAGATTTTTTCAAGTTAGAGAAGTTGCAAGTTTACATAAAAGTCATGTAAAAAAGACAACATTCCCATATATGCACTTTTGTTGACACTTTGCATTGGTGTTGTACCTTTGTTACAATTGATGAATGAATATTAAGATATTATTGTTAACTATACTTAAATATACATTAGGTGTATTTTTCCATATACCACTCTATTATTAATACCTTGTGATAGAGATGTACATTTGTTACAGTTCATGAAAGAACATTCCTATGTTAGTACTATTAATCACAGTCATTGTCCACACCAGGATTCACTGTATTACACAGCCCCATGTTTTATCCTTTAGCTTTCCTTCTGGTAACATATTCAGCTACATTCACACACATAAGTCACTGTTGTTGATTACACTCACAACAATGTGCTACAATCACCACCATCCATTTCCAAACATTTACTATCAACCTAATTAGAAATTCTGCACAAATTAAGCATCAGCTTCCCATTCTCTACTCCCATTCTCTCTCTTGATAACCTATATTCTAGATTCTAACTCTGTGAGTTTGCTTATTCTAATTGTTTCAAATCGGTGAGTTCATACAATATTTGACCTTTTGTGCCTGGCTTATTTCACTCAACATGATGTCTTCAAGGCTCACCCATATTGTCACATGTATCAGGACTTCATTTCTTTTTATGGCTGAAAAATATTCCATTGTATGTCTATACCACATTTTGTTTATCCATTCATCAGCTGATGGACACCTTTCTTGCTTCCATCTTTCAGCAATTGTGAACAATGACGCTAAGAACATTGGTGTGCAAATGTCTATTCAAGTCCCTGCTCTCAATTCTTACGGGTATATACTGAGTAGTGGGATTTCTGGGTCATATAGTAGCTCTATACTTAGCTTTCAGAGAAACTGCCCAACTCTCTTCTACAGTGGCTGCACCATTTTGCATTCCCACCAGTACTAAATGAGTGTTCCTATTTCTCCACACATCCTCCCCAATACTAGTTATTTTCTGTTTGTTTCTTTTATTCTTTTACCAGCAATCTAGTGGGTGTGAAATGATATCTCATTGTGATTTTGATTTGCATTTCCTTGATGACTCATGATGTTGAACATCTTTTCATGTGCTTTCTAGCCATTTTTTAATTGGGTTGTTTGTCTTTTTGTTTTTAAGTTAAAAGATTTATTTTTAGAGTCTCGATATTAATCGTTTATCAGATATGTAGTTTCCAAATATTTTCTTCCATTGTATAGGTTGTCATTTTACTTTCATGTCAAAAGTCCTTTGAGACTCAAGAGCTTTTAATTTCAGGAGGTCCCATTTATCTATGTTTTCTTTTGTTGCTTGTGCTTTGGGTATAAAGTCTAAAAACCATTGCTTAAAACAGTTTCCTGAAGATGCTTCCTTATGTTTTCTTCTAGGAGTATGATAGTTTTGGCTGTTATATTTAGGCCTTTGATCCACTTTGAGTTGATTTTTGAATAAGGTGTGAGGTAGGGATCCTCTTCCTTTTTTTGCTAATGGAGATTCAGTTTTCCCAGAAGCATTTGTTGAAGAGACTATTATTTCCCAGTTGAGTGGTCTTTGACCCTTTGTCAAATATCAGTTGGCCATAAATAGGACAGTTGATTTTTGAGCTCTCAGTTCCATTCCATTGGTCTATATGTCTGTCTTGTGCCAGTAGCATGCTGTTTTGATTACTGTGGCTTTGTACTAAGTTTTCCAATTCGTAACTGTGAGACCTCCAACTTCATTCTTCTTTTGCAAAATGGCTTTCTCTATCAGGGGGCCCTTAACATTCCATATAAATTTGATGATTGGCTTTTCCATTTCTGAGAAGAAAATTGTTGGAATTTTGATTGAGATTGCATTAAATCTATAAATTGTTTTGAGTAGGACTGACATCTTAATGATATTTAGTCTTCAAATCCATGAACATGGAATGTCCTTCCATTTATTTAGGTGTTTGATTTCTTTTAGCAATGTTCTATAGTTTTCTGTTTGCATCCTTGGTAAGATTTATTCCTAGATATTTGATCATAATTTTATTTTATAGGAAAAAAATCAGCTATACTCTAAATTCCAAAAATGGTAAAAGAATGATAATTCTATACATATGTATTATGCCTGACCCTTGGGATTTTATAACCCTTTGGTTTATTTGTAATAATGAATCTTTATTACTCAACCTCCTTTTGATACTCAACAAAATCTGCATGAGGTTTCTCTTGTATTTAATTATATTCATCAATTTGGTTTATATATAGTTACTTTTAAAATTATATTCAGTTGCATTATTTTAAATGGATTCAAAGTCAAGCATGAAGGCCAGATTGAATTGTGGTAGTGACTTTTATTTGGGTATCCACTTTGCCACTTCTAATTTTGAAAACCATATCCCTTCCAAAATGAATAGCAATGTAGTAAAACAATTACTACATTGGAAGTACTTTCATCGTATATATTGGATTTGTGTGTTTGAATGGCCACACAATGTTCATAAAGAAATCCCAGTAAAATGGTGGAATTTGATGGGATATAGTTTCCAGTGGCCAGATCCTTCAATGAAAGGATATTTTGCTTAGAAACTGTGCATTATTCTCATGTATAATAGATATTAAATGTTGTTTCATTTAGAAAGCAAATGAGACTTCACAACAATAGTATCTGCTAGAGAGAAAATGTTCATTACACCATGTACTTTTCTTTACCGGTATAGGAAACATATAAGCTTTGTAATTTCTGACTGAGTATTTCGTAAGCCTGAAAAATACTTTTTGCTAAATCAAAAATAGCATTCCTCTTCATTTTCATTTCTAAGAATATGGGGGAAAAACATATTTACCAAACTGCAAAAGGAGAAAATCAGTTGGGAAAAATTGATTTTCAGAGAGGTAATGATAGTGCATAGAGCTTTGTATGACAACCAGTTTTCCTTCTGGAAGGCACTAAATAATCAAAATCATTAAAGAATAAAATATTTGTAATAACAATGCAGTACCTGTTCCATCATTTCCTGAAGAAAAATAAATAAAATGCATTATTCTACAGGTGAAATTTAATCACTTCTCCATTGTTACAAAAATGGATCCCATAGCCATGTAACTTTCCATTTTTTCCTGATTAATAATCACAGAAATAATCATTTTAAATCTACCCCACATGACTTCACAGCATGCCTGTTTCTATTTAAGTTTTTTAAGTAGAAGAAAAAGGGAGCTATGAGCAACCCAGCACTGCTGTCTCTCTCCCCCATGCTGTGGAGGCGAGAGCACTGTGGTGTTGATGTGATGCTGTTAACTTACAGTGGCGCTGCCTTTCTTCTTTACCACTGCTTACCTCCTGTGGACTCCGCGGCTTCCCGCTGGGCCTCCTCACTAGCCTTCAGGCAACGTTTGGGTGACCCACGAAGAAATGGAAAATCTTGCAGCTCCGGCAAAAACGGTTAGTCTCTACGGTTGTTGAACCTGAGGAAAACCTATTTTGTTGCTATTGGATAATAAAGCTGTTTTGTTTACTATAGATCCCAGTAATGTGTGTTTATGTAGTTAAATGCAATAACTAACATTTTTTATTTTAATTTTGTTTTACTGTACTAATTTGACTTTTTAAATGAAGCAGAGCTAGATTGTCATAAATAAAACAGTGATCCACTTTACAACATTGGTAATTTTTTTGTAACAACTATCACTTGGTATTGAGCATAGTCACAGATAATACACAGTTAATCTTGTAAAAGAATAGTCTATCTTGAATGCTTGTTTCTAATACAATCTATTTGTGCTTGACCATTTCAGATACAAGACTTGACCAAAAAAATAACAAATGTTATGTTAATTTGGTATTCCCAAAAGCAGGTGTAAAGAGCTTGAATGTAATTGTCAGCTTTTAAAAATATAATACATATAATCATTTTTTATCTAAAGTAACAAAGTTAAGCATTTCATGCATTTTATTTTTTGAAACTTTTAAAAATAATGTCCTTTCAGTCTTATGCCTGTTTGAAAAACGAATTATCTAGGAGTTTATGATGAATAAAAATGCAGTGTCATGCACTAATTTCATTTTTAATTTAGTTTCATTTTGTTTGGCATGCTTTTGTTTTTGTCTTTTTCTTACTGTTATTTTTGTTTTTGATACCTGTTGCTGAAATCTGTATACTACAAAGTACTATTAAAAGAATACTATTAATTTTTGCATATCATTAATTTACTTTATATAAGTTTTCTCATATAATATATATGAGAAAAAGAATCAGTAACTTTATTATACTTCATTACATTGGGGAAATTACATGATTTGTGAGCAAATAAATGGTTTGGAATGACCAGATCAAATGTTTACAAAATTGTGAAAATCCCATATGTGTGTGTACTTAAAATGAAATTAACTAAAAGCGATGTAGTTTGTCTTAAACCACTGAACTGATTACTGTGGAACTGTATTTTTATCTCCATATGTCATAAAACTAACATTTCTATAATAATTTTGCTTCTGCTAGAAAAATTTTAATGTATTAATTTGATATTAATTTATCTTTACCTGCTTTATTAATGATACCCTGCTGCTAACACAGAAAGAATCTGAGGAAGGAAGCTGGGCACAGGTAGGCTATTCATATGCTTTATAGCAATTCATATCCTTTAGTAGGCTATGAGGATACACAGTAAGAAATTATCATGTATCAAAATATTATAAGGCTTCACTTAGTTCAAGATTAGGCCATGTATGTATGTATGTATACTTAAATACATATTTTATTTAATAGTATACTTGTCTTTTTAAATAATCATATTGTACAAAGAAGATGATTATCATTTCATGCATGACCTCTATTGAAAGGGTAATTTCTTTTCTACCCCAGAGAATGATCTGAAACTTACTCTTGAATGTACTTAATCAGGAATCATCCAACTTAGATCTGAGAGGGGGCAAAATAGCCTTATTTGGAATCTCAGGTATTTTAAGCTATAAAGGAAAGTAGATAAGGATTGTAAATTGGAGGAACATATTTCAGCATTGCAAGCTGCAAGTCAGAAGTAGCTCCCATTTACTGAGACGACAATATGAGACATATGAGACAGCATACCATTGCAAGGGAGCTGTGTGTTTTTTTCAGCATTTCCACATGTTGGATAACTGAAAGAATAAATACATGGTGCTGAAAGTAAATTTAAATGTGGAATGTGACTCAGAACTTTGAATATAAGAAAAAAATGTTTAGTTATAATATGACCTATTTTTAGTCATTCAATAAATTAGGGTTACATTACTTTTTTTGTTGTTGTTAAGATTTTCATTGCTCTTAAGAATTTGTGACCAAAAAAAGGGAAGAACCTAGAATTGCAAAAAGCACTGTAAAATTAATAGAGAGTTTCATTTAATGAGAGGATCATTTAAATGATCCTTTTAAAAATGGTTTAGAGGTGAAGATTTATTTTGGTTTTCCTTTCAGCTCTTTTGAACAGTGTTTAGGAAGAGCAGTTCATATTGCTATATTAAATAATTAGATTATCTATCTTAGCTTTTGATCATGTCTTGCTTCTTTAAAAATACTCTATATTGACTGATTTCTAGAAAAAACTTTGATTTTTTTCCTATGATTTTTATGAATTGCTGTTTGCATGTTTTATAGGGAACAAGAATATGTGTATAAAGCTTCGGCATCCTGTCTTTCTAACTTTATTCCTTTTTCTCTTCATTTACTAAGGTTTCTATTTCACAAGGTTTGCACTACATATAGCAATGCAACAGTGGCATTGAAAAGAGGAAAATGTTGGAGTCCTAGCAGACAGATTAAAATAAAATAAAACAAAACAAAATAAAATAAACCTATCTACATTCAGAAAGAATCCTAAAGCTCAGAGTTTGTCTTATACCACTAATGATAATTTATTTATTAACAAGGTACATATTTGGGCAAAATGTATTTCCATTTGAGAATATAAGTGGGTAGTCTAGTCATTGTCTATAACTAACTATCTTGATCAATCTACCCAGAGTTCCATTTTGTACCAAAGTAAATGAAATACTTATTGGCTAAATATTATTTCTGCTTTTCTTCCATACATCATAGTTATTAAATATCAGCTGTAGTATCAGGTAATGTCCTCCAATTGCCATCTCATTTTATTGGTTAAGAAACTTGACTGCTATAAAACAATTCTAGTGTCCGGTTTTTCTACAGACCTTGGCTTATGGAGATATGAACCACGAGTGGATTGGAAACGAATGGCTTCCCAGCCTGGGGTTACCTCAGTACAGAAGTTACTTTATGGAATGCTTGGTAGATGCAAGAATGTTAGATCACCTAACAAAAAAAGATCTCCGTGTCCATTTAAAAATGGTGGATAGTTTCCATCGGTAAGTTTTTTTCCAAAGAATAATTAAAGTGAAACAAGAATAATGTATTTTTACTAAAACAAACAAACAAAAAAGATGTATAGGAAAAAGAGAATGTGTGCTATTTAAAATATCAGTGTATGTTTATTTGGCAAAATATTTCAGGAAGCAAATTGCCAGGATTATCTTATGTAGAGCTATGTGTACATTATGTGCTCAAAGTTTATGGAACGATGCATGCACAAAATTCTTCTCACAGAGTATAAATCTTTTATTTTCTGCCCAATCTTTGGGTAAATACATGTTTGTGATTTTTATCGGTGTATGTGTTTATGTTAGAAAGTTACTTACTGAGAACAAAATTAAGTCACTTTTCAATTCTACAAAAATATGTTTATAAACTATATAATTTAGTAGTATACTAGAAAAAAAATGAGAAGGAAGTCTTCTCTGACATATTATTTTTATTTTCATATAAATCTTTTAGTGTTTTTGTTTATATCAATCTTCAGGGAAAAAATTTGAATGGGTTGTTAAACACCTGTGAAGACACAGACGAATAAAATAAAATAAAAAACTCTTTTCTCAAGTTGTTTGCCATCAAGTGTGTAAAAAAGGGCATGTTATAATACCATGTTATAAGTGTTACGTTTAATCTAATATCCTGATAAGCTACATGAACAAATCTTGGTTGGATTATGATAGTTTTAATTGTAATTGATTATGATGATTACTAAATACCAACCTAGGTGATTTCTAACTTAGAAGACTCTATTTGGCCCTATCCTGTCCAATATTTAATCAGTGTCTGAAATGAAATTGGTATAAGAATCAGATATGTTGATGACATATAATTAGAATAAAGAGATTATAATTGGGGCTTTTCATTCCAGCCTATGGAAATATTCCAAGTTTCAATATAGGTACTGACACGGATTAAATTTAGTAGGTAAATATAACTTGATTAAAAACAAAAACTATCAAAATACCTGGTGGGGAATCCATAACTTAGTAGCAGTTCATGTGAAAAAAGATATGAGATTTATAGTTGACACAAAAAGTGAAATGTTGCTTAATGACTCAACCAGACAAATTTAGATTATGTTTGTCAACAGAGGCAGTAAATGTCCTACCTTATGATCACAATAAAAATTGTTTTCCCTTATGGTCATTAAATTGCAAGAGGACTATTGATAGATAAGTGGCAAAAGTCCAGTGGAAGAAATTGAAGACATTTAGCTTGAATAGGGGAAAACTTTAGACAATTTTCAACATGTTTTAAGATCATTATCCTGTAGTATAAGAATATTTTCTGTTTAACATGTGTTTTTCTAGTTCAAATAGATGTAGATACCAGGGTGCATTATCTCAGTTCAATAGGATAAACAACTTTGCACCCTCTCATTTGCCCTATAGTGTACTCATTGTGAAGGGTAGTTTCCCTGTCACTGTATATTTTAGCCTGGACCCTCAAATTTTGTGTGGTTGCCTTAGAATTTTGCACATTTAAAGTTTTGGCAGCGAACTTGCATCCATTTTTCTTATTCTTCACTTGATTGTCTTTAGCACTGCTTTATTATTTGAATATAAATGCTTATTACAACAATCAACTTTTCTTTAAAAAAAAAACAACCCTCGGAAGGCAGGTTTCTTGTTTGCTCTGGGAAATACATGGGCTTCATCTTGATGTTGCTTAGCTTTGTTGTTGCTTAGCAGTTAGTACCTGACTGTATTCTGCATCCCATTGACTCTACCAGCCCAGTTTTCCTTATGGCAAACATTGTCATAATAATATATAACTCATTATAGCAAATTTTTGTAATCCATATTAATAAAAATTTGGATAAATTAGCCAAAAAACATTGTTTTAATTTAAAGTTGCTTTATATCTATGATGGATGTTTTTCAGTATTATCAACTCTAACATTCCATCCACTGATGGATGGTATTATCTAATCTAACATCTCACTCAACGAACTCTTCTCTTTTATCCTTGATTCTAAAATATAGAACCCAACATTGTCCTTATGAAAATGCAGGATTTAGAAATGCATCCAACACTGAGATGTATCCTGGACACTTTGTATTTCTAATTTTATGTCTATTCCTACATACAAAATCAATGATAATGTTATATATTCTTGAAATCTAGGGATTTTTTTTCTGCCACATCCTTCCACACCTCTCTATATAATATCACCAAGTCACTTCATTTCTTTTCTAAATATCTCTTTTCTCACATGCATTTTCTTTTCAAGCACATTGCTGTTGTCTTTATTGGACTCTTCTTTTGGCAGAATTCACACCTTCATTGGTTTCTTTGGCCCCCAAGACCACCTATTTCCCCAACTTCTATTTTACTACCAAATTATTCTTTCTTAAACCAAAATGTTTTATTGCCAATTCTTCTTCTCACCACAAGTGTCCAATAATTTCCCACCACCTGGACATATGCCAAACTTACATGGACTGTAAGGCTTTCCATAATACAGCCCCCTCTCCATATGTTATAGTTATTATGTATCAGCATGGATTTTCAACACTTTCCGCACGCATTCAAAATTTCACCTGCAATCCTATGATCCTGATGCCCTGTTTTCCTTAATAACCCTTTCTCTGCTATGTGATCCTTTAAGGGTCAGTCAATTCTCTGCTCTTCCAGAATGTCCTTTCTGCACAGACCTGACCTATTAATTTTACATATTCCTGTATCACCTAGAGATGCAGATTATTACTTAACTGACTCATGTTTTTACATATTACTGTCTCCAATATAGGGACCCTAAGTTTCTTTCAAAATGGTTGAATATTGACTAGTTTGAAAATAATTTAGGAATAGCATGATGAAAGGCCAAGACTTACGGGAAACATGGCCCATGATTATTATCAACACACTTTTCTTATTCTGAAAATAATTTTTCTACTCTTTAGAATCATAATGAAATATTTTCTTAGAATTGTTACAGTTGTATTGCCATCTGATACTAACAGATTTAGTTACAAATGCAATTTATTAGACTTTTGCCCAAGAAATAGTACATACTGTTGACTATGCTTAATTAAAAAAATATTCTTAACCTATGAAGTATATGAAGTAAATTTGTTGGGTTTTCCTCTTTTAAAAAAATAGGACAAGTTTACAATATGGAATTATGTGCTTAAAGAGGTTGAATTATGACAGAAAAGAGCTAGAAAGAAGACGGGAAGCAAGTCAACATGAAATAAAAGGTAATATCTTTCTTTCATGTCAAATGTCTTTTCTCTGGAAATGTTAGCCTTTACTTTTGTGAGTCTAAGATGCTATGTGTGTTCCAATATTCATTAACTAATATGTGAATTTGGCTAGAATAGTGTCTTCTTCATTTGTTCTTTCATTAAAACACAGAGAAGGGAATCATCACATCATAAGGTAGATATCCTATTTGGCATATATTCTTGATTTTTTCATTGAGATTTATTCCCCTGAACCTATTAATTATACATTTTCTTTTACTAAAGATGTCTCTATGTAGATATTTTGCCAAATATGTAATGGAACATTTTCATTATGATTCAGAGAAATATATCATTTTTTTAATGGAAACTCATCTTTGTTTTATATAATTTGAATTTTAATTCAATGCCCAGAAAAATTATTTTTGTATTGTAGTTGTAAAATTTAGAATGTATAGTCAGAAACCATATAGAGATCTCCCCCAACCTCATGAACTAGACTAATTCATTAATAATTTTAGCTGGGAATCATTTTAGGAGCACTGCTAAATTGCAGCAACTAGAAGTGTGCAGAAGTGATTTGAATGACCAGAATAGTCATCAACTCCACATTATAGATTTATTATAAAATAATTAATAATTGACCCTCTAAATGTTGAGAAGTACCTTAATATATGAGAGAAAGAATGGTTTAAAAGAAAAATATTTTAGATCTTTCATTTGTTAGAGACTTCTAACCATATTTTTATCACTGTTGTTGATGATGGAGAAAATAAATGGTTGGGTATAAGATATAAGTATCCTCAGGAATTTTTGGTAAAAATTATCAATCCAATTTTGTTGTTTTAAAGAAAGGAAATATCAGATTTTTGTTGTTAAATATTGAATATAAGCTACATGAAAAATAAACTGCTCATTTGCTATAGTTCTGTTTTTCGTTACCTAGGAGTTGACATGCAGAATAATTTCATCAAATTCAGTAGATGTTTGTACATTAATTGTTCAAAGTTAGGCATGAGTCTCTTTTTTCCAACTTCACTTCCTTTGGGACTTACTTTAGATATGAAAAACATATATGTTGATAGCAAATCTCTCCCAATATTAAGGTTTAACCCTGTTTTATCCTTTATTTAAACTCACCCATGATTTTTGTAATTTTAATTGTAACAAACAGTGTGAGTGATTACTTCTATATTTGGTAGTTGTTGGCCAGTAACATTTGTTCTAGTAGAATGGGTGTAAATCCATGTAATGCTGATTGGTTAAAAATATTTTTCTATATATGGTTCATTGGAGAGTAGACAGACACACAATGGCTTTCTTTTAACACTTCATTTGATCAGTTACTTAGGAGCAAGAAAGTGTTTTTCTGTGATCAAAATCGAGCTGTTTGATTTCATTTTATTTAGGAGTCCAGGAAACTGCAGGTTGCTTTCAATGTATTGTTGTTCAGTTGAATTGAAATTTAGAACTAATGGGTCAAAGATAGACTCCAGAAGGAGGTCTGTGCTTGACCTAACAAAAGATGTTTTAGCACACACATAGGTTTAATCCATGGGATTCTATTTTTGAGTTTTCTTTTTGAAGTGATTTTTTTCCAGTTAGATTTTATTATGCCTGGTCCCACCCATGTTTCATAGATTGATAGATCTAAAAGAGAAGAATTGCCCATTTGGCCCTACAACAAATGATGTATTAGTATTTGGCAATTGCTGATTTGATTGCGGCTTGAGAAAAATTTGCCATGATTTCACTTTGATTATACACAAATATTTCCATATAATAAGCTGTAATTGAGATGATAAATAACTCCTGTTTCTTATAACTGATCTGATGACATTTATAGTAATAACTCTCAACTGTGACTAGGGGTCTGTTATTATCTGAAGTGTTAATTAACCTTGACCTTAGTAAAGAGCTTTCTGACTTGAGGAGGACATGTGAATATCAAGAATGTATTAACATTTAATTTGTTGCTAGGAAACAATCAACACTTTCATCTAGCCATTTGTTGTTTAGGACAAGAGGATCCCTACAAAGCTTTAAAGGCAGGGCATAAATTTTGCTGGAAAACAGATTTACAAAAAGAGATGATTTACAAAATGAAAAACATAGGTATATTTGTTACTGTCCTGAAGAAGAAAAAGTTTGGATAAGTGATTTATTTACCTTTGCCCCATAAATAGACTTTTTTATACATTAGATCACTCTTGACTACAGGTATGACAATGGAATTTACATTGACATGAATTTACAGAAACATGATGACTAAATAAGATATCTTAGACTATCAAAACATGAACACAGCTCTAAAAAAGCTGAATAATTCTTGTTACTTTAGGGGAGTATTATCCCATTTTTTAAAAAAAATTACTGCAATTAGTAAAAGTAAATGGATAATGGTTGTTGTCAGCCATACATACCTGTCCAGCTTTTGAAGAGGAATTGTCGGTGTAATCAATAATTAGGACTACGCAGTTGACACAATAGCTCTTTATTAACACAACCAAAAAATACTTAATAACTCTAATTCATTTTTCTGAGGTCTAACACCTCTATGTGATAAACAGAAGAAAACTCAGAGGAAAATGTACACTTCAAGACTGAACCAGGGAGCCCCTTGCCCATATAGAATATAAATTTTACCTTATGTAGTAAAGGTAATTAAGGAAGCCCTTGCTTTGCTGAAGATTATGGGAGAAAGAAAGAGCCAAACTCTGAGGAGATGAAGAACCTTCTGTCTACCTGCAGAGATTTATTCTGCTTTTGATGGAGCAGGGAATTGTAATAAAACTGTGGTAAGTGAGCATTTTGACTCATTTCATCACATGTTCCTCATTAATTAAACCCAAAGAAAGACTTAGGCCTTTCATCTTGAAATGAGGTTGTTTGGAAAAAGCTGAGTAGAGAGATGAAAGGCAGATATACATATAGCTTCTAGCTGCATCTACCAGCAATGTGGCTTGGCAGAGAAAAAGGCATGAAACTTTAATCTGGGAAATTCCACTTCTGATTCAAATGGACTAACGTGAATCAGACATGCTCCAACCAAGAACATGGAACTGCTAAGGAACAAGAAATTGAACAGAAAGCATAAACCAAAGGGTCAGAAAATGAAGCAGAGTTTTTGGCAATCTCAAAATGATAAAGAGACAAAAATCAGAGTTCAGAACCACCAAAGATGCTTTCATTTGGGATGTCTGAAGAAACACACCCCAGGACTAAGGGCAGAATGAAATAGTCCAGGCTTTATGAAGATTGAAAAACAGCCTAGAGGTATCTCAATCCCTGATTGGATTAAGTTGATCTGCCCTTATTTTAACTGCCTTATGAAATAAAAGTAAAGTCCTCTGAAGAAGAAGTTAACATCATCCAAAGCCTCTACAGTTTTTCAACCATAAGGTCTGGAATTCAATAAAAATTATCAGACATGTTGATGAGGAGACAAAATGAGGAAACCAAGAGGAAAAATCTAGAAAAGAGAAGCATATCCACAGGTGATCCTGATGCAGATTTTTTTCAAACATGGACTTGAAAACAATTGTGACTAATGCATTAAGAAAATAAATGACAAAATGGAGACTTGTAATGTGTAGCTGGAATTTATTTTAAAAATGATCAAAGGTTGATTTGGAGAAGTAGAAAGTACAAAAACTGAAAGTATGAACTTAATACTTGCTTTATCGGTAGAAGAGAAGTTTGATGAAATAAAAGATCAATTGAAAATATCTGGACTGAAAGATAGAATGAAATGAAAGGATAAATGGAATACACAGATCAATATGGACATATTGGACATGGGGAAGAGTCTAATTTATTTGTAATTGGAATAATAGAAAGAGAGGTAAGAGACAAGCAATATTTGAAAACACACTGGTGAAAAAGCCCTTAAAATACTGAAGGAAAGCAATGATCCACAGACTCTAGAAACTCTATGACCCACGTAAGACTAGAAGAAGAAGAAGAAGAGGAGGAGGGGGGGGAGAGGAAGAAAGGGAGGAGACATCTAAATAAATTTTTAGTAAAACTGCAGAAAATCATAGATAAAAAAATTTAGAATCTGTCAGAGTAAAAAGGCATATTATCTTCAAAGGAGCAACAGTAAGATATCTGACTTCAATGCTAAACTAATGGTAGAGGAATATGGAAAGACATCCTTAACATGTTGAATGAAACTAACCTTTTGCCTAGAAGGCTGTAGCTCTGAATATATACATCAATACTGGTGGAAAAAATTAATGTATTTTTGGACAAACAAAATCTGCGGCAATGCATCACCAGAAAATAAAAGAGAAAAGAACTATTGAGGCCAAATATTTAGGCAGAAGGAAAATGGTCATAAAGAGAAGGAAAAAATGCAGAAAGAGTGAAGGGGACTTGAAGGAATTCATGGGTAAATTTAAAAATAATATAAAGTCTTGTGGGGTTTGAATTTTGCAAAGAATTAAAATACATACCAATTATAACATAAAAGGAAGAAATAGAGTTAATGCAATTAAACCATTTGAAGGCCCTTGCATTATCTAGAAACTGATGAAAGTAATAATTTGCAGTATACCCTAGTAAGTCATGGATGCATGCAGTAAGCTTTAAGTGTGGCTATTAGGAGAATTATATAAAGCATATAAATGACAAGTGATTAGAAGCAGAGAATGAAATAATAAAAACATCTAATTAATCCAAAAGAAGGTGAGAAGGGAGAGAAAAGGAGATGATGTCATCAACACAGCAATATAAACATCCCTTGAAAAATCCTCCCAGAGATTTAGTGAAGATAAAGACAAATTCCACTTACTTTGGACTCTGGAGGATGGTAGAGACTGGAGAATGACCCCAGAAATGCTGAATCAAAGAAACAGAAAAATCTCAGGTAAAAGAAGTCCATCCCAGACCACCAGCCAATTCCCATTTCCCACCCTGCTCACTCAGCCTCATGCAGGTTGGTAGCCATACACAGTCAGCACAGACCTGGGTTTCTCCCATGTGGACAGAAACTTTAGACAGACTCACAGCAGCGAGTTAGAACTCTGTGCATATCCAGGCAGGGATGTAAGTCCTCAGAGACCCAGGGGAGAACATGAGCCACTGTGGCATCTGTATACCAAAGGACCCTTGGCATGTGGTGTTGGGGGTGGGGGAGACTGCTATAAAAAATATAGCTGTGGCCAAGCCAGATTCAGTAGGCTGTTACCACCTAAAGGCAAAATTGGCAATTCTGAAGTGATCAACCTTTCTGGATTGACTCCAATGGCTCCCTGGGGTGTGAGATCCTAATGGGAAAAAAAAAACAGAGGCAGGAAAGCCTCACAGAGGGAAATGAAAGGGGGTGGGTGGGGATAAATTGAACTTCTGTAAGATAGGATGGTCCCAGAACTGAAAAGTGTAAGGAAAATTGGGTACTGAGTGAGAAAATTTAACCAAACTATGGGAGCTGGAGAGAAAAGTCAGCACAGAAACAAACAGAACAAATCAAGATTCCTAGAGAAGGAACACAGGAAAGGAAGCGCTCTCCTGGAGGTGAAACAATTGTACAGAAAGTGCAGTTTAAAAAATTGCACTGCATATCCAAGGCAGGGTTTATGTGATGAAGAGCTGAGAAAATCTGAACAGTTAAACACAGGCTATTCTAAAGTCAAGAAAAAGTTGGATCATGTGTCAAAGAAGAGCCTTAACTCAAAGACAATCAACAATAAAACCATAGACAAGAGAGAGAAATGGACCTTCAGAGTTAACCCACCAAGAGAATCAGATGTCTGGACATCAGAAAAAAAATTGAAAGTCATACTAAGAAACAGGAAGATAAGGCTCAGTCAAGGAAACAAATTAAAATTTCAAAGGAGACTCAGAAGTTGGAACAACTAATCAAAGATGTTCAAGCAAATCTCCTAAATCAATTCAAGAAGATGAAGGAAAATATGCATAAAGAGATAAATTGTATTAAGAAACAATTTATGAACATAAAAAAGAATTTGAAAGTATAAAAAGAAATTAAGGGAATGAAAGGCACAATAGTAGAGATTAAAAATACACTAGAATTTTGAATGAAGTATGCCAGAAACAAAGACAAACACTACAATGCCTAATATGGACTAACTACAATGTGTAAACTCAGAATTGAATCATAGAGCACAGCCTACCAGGGGAATGATTATTGTAATGGTCCCTAGACTGTAAGCTGCTACAGCAGTCAAATCTATTCCTGAATTGTTATGGCTGTCTCCAAATTCTGAGATGCTGATCCCTTTGTGTATAACTTGATTGGTCTCTGGAACATTGGGTATCTGTGTGACACCTGAAACTCAGAGCTAGCAGTAGGCAGATATGAATGTCAGTATTAGCACATATGGCAACTGTTAAAAAAAAAAAAAAAAAAAAAAAAACCTGAAAAAGAGCCCAGACTTCAATTAAAGATATGAATGAAGCATTTCTGGTTAATACTAGGGCAAATCGGGCCAAAGGGTAAAGGTTGAAACTGACTATGTTTTAAAACTTCAACTTCCATGTGAGACCAAGGAAAGAGATGCTTATTTGGTGCAGGATCTATATTTTCTAAACAATATAACTTCTGCAGTCAGTTTGTTCACATACCATAATTACCTGGAACTTTGAATAGGAAGTGAGATATGGTACATTGGTATAGATTAGAGTGATATAGCAACATATCCCAAAGTAATTTGGGCAGAGAATAAAAATATGTAAGAAGGGCCCCTTGAGGAGCTGGGGGAAAATGCAGAAGTGTTGGACTTCCTCGCCTGGATTGTTGGTGATGTTCTCACAAACATTGAGGACTGATGGTTTAGTATGCTGAGCCCTCTGTCTTGGAGCTTACCCTTATGAAGCTCGTTAATGCAAAGGAGAGGCTAAACCTGCTTATAATTGTGCCAAGAGTCTCCCTCTGAGTATCTTTTTGTTGCTCAGATGTGGCCCTTTCTCTCTGTAGCTAAGCCAACTCGGCAGAACTCACTGCCCTCCCCACTATGTGGGACCTGACTCCCAGGGGTGTAAATCTCCCTGGCAACTCAGGATATGACTCCTGGGGATGAATCTGGACCTGGCATCGTGGGATTGAGAACATCTTGACCAAAAGGGGGATGTGAAATGAAATTAAATAAAGTTTCACTGGCTGAGAGTTTCAAATGGAGTTGAGAGGTCAATCTGGTGGACATTCTTACGCACTATATAGATAACCCTTTTTTAGGATTTAATGTATTGGAATATCTAGAAGTAAATATCTGAAACTATCAAACTCAAACCAGTAACCTTGACTCTTGAAGGTGATTGTATAACAATGTAGCTTACAAGGGGTGACAGTGTAATTGTGAAAACCTTGTGGATCGCACTCCCTTTATCCAGTGTATGGATGGATGAGTAGAAAAATGGGAACAAAAACTAAGTGAAAAATAGGGTGGGATGGGAGGGATGATTTGGGTGTTCCTTTTTACTTTTATCTTTTATTCTTATTCTTTCTAATGTAAGGAAAATGTTCAAAAATAGATTGGGGTGATAAATGTATAACTATATGATGGTACTGTGAACAGTTGATTGTACACCATGGATGATTTTATGGTATGTGAATATATCTCAGTAAAATTTAAACTAATTTAAAAAAAGCTAAAGGCATACAATAGCAGATTTGGACAGCAGGAGAAAGAATCAGTAAGCTAGAACACAGGATGATCAAAATCATACAGTCAGAAGAACAGAGTGAAAATAAAATTAAAAAAAAAATGTTCACTGCCTCAGGGATTTGAATGACAGTACAAAGCACACAAACATAGGTGCCATGGGTATCCCAGAAGGAGAAGGGAAAAGAGGAGCAAAGATATTTGAGGAAATAATGCCAGAAGTTTCCCATATCTTATGAAAGACATAAATATACATGTCCAAAAAGTGCAATACACTCCAAACAATAAATCCTAATATACCTGCTATGAGACACATACTGATCAGAATATTAGTGTCAAAGATAAAGGGAGAATTCTGGAAGAAGCAAGAGAAAATCCATTGTCATATACAAAGGATCCTCAATAAGAATGTGTCATTTTCTCATCAGAAGGCATGGAGGCAAGAAGGCAGTAGTATGATATGTTTAAGAGGGTGAAAGAGAAAAACTACTAGCCAAAAATTCTTTATCCATCAAAACTTTTCTTCAAAAATGAGGGAGAGTTTAGTTTGTCAACAAAAGATCTGCCCTATGAGAATTACTAAAGGGAGTTTTGCAGATTGAAAGGAAAAGACAGGAGAGTGTGGCTTGGAGTAGTGTGAAGAAATGAAGATCAACAGTAAAGGGTAACTAAAAGTGTAAATGCAAAACCCAGTCATACTGTATCATTAATATAAAACTCAACTCTTGAATTCATGTAAGAATCAGAATAAAATTGACCAAGAAAAAGGCCTTTCTTCTGATATTGGATGTGCAAAGTACAAATCAGTAAAGTGGGACAAAAACAACATAAAGGGGGAAAGAGACTGATAGAGAGCAGAGAATGTCTATGGTATTGAAGCTAAATTGTTATCTGTTCATATTGCTAGATTATAGATGTATGTTGTGCAATATGAACCGCAGGGTATCAACAAAGAAAGTATTTTAAAAATATACAAAAACAGAAATGAGAAAGGGATCAGTCACATTGATCACAAAAGATCAACTATACAGTAAAAGGAGGTTGCAAAAAAGGAAAAGAGAGGCCAAAAAAAAAAAAAAAAGATATGACATGTAAAAATGAAAGGACCAAATGGCCAAAATAAGTACTGCCTTTTCAGTAATAACTCTAAATGTTAATGGATAAACTCTCCAATCAAAGATTCAGGTTGGCAAAATGGATTTAAAAAAGCATGATTCAACTATATATTGTGTGCAAGAGTCTCACCCTAGACCCAAAGTTACAAACAGGTCAAAAGTGAAAGGATGGAAAAAATTATTCCATGCAAATAGTAACCAAAAGAGAGCTGAGGTAGTGATACTAATAGCAGACAAAATAGACATTAAATATTAAAAGCTGTTACAAGAGACAAAGATGGACACTTTATATTAATAAAAGGGGCAATCTGCCAAGAAGAAATAACAATCATAAATGTTATTCACGTAATCACAGTGCCCCCAAATACAGGAGGCAAACACTGGCAAAAATGAAGGGTGAAATAGATAACTCTACAATAATAGTTGGAGACTTCAATACACTACTCTCATTAACATATAGAATATCTAGACAGAAGATCAATAAGGAAACAGAGAACTTGAATAAAATATTAAATGAACTAGACCTAACAGACATATACAGAACATTGCACCCCAAAACAGCAGGATATATGTTCTTCTCAAGTTTACATGGATAGTTTTCCAGGATAGAACATATGATGAGTGACAAAACACATCCCAATAAATTTATAAAGATTGAAATCATACAAAGCATTTTCTCTGACCATAATGGAATGAAGCTGGAAATAATTATAAGCAGATAACTGGAAAATCCACAAATAAATGGAAATTAAATAATATTCTCTTAAACAATCAGTGGGTCAAAGAAGAAATTGCAAGGAACATTAGGAAATATCTTGAGATGAATGAAAATGGGAACACAACATATCAAAACCTACGGGATGCAGTGAAGGCAGTGCTGAAAGGGAAATTTATAGCCATAAACACTTACATTGACAAAGAAAAAAGAGACAAAATCAAAGACCTAACTGCCTCCTTGAAGGAACTAGAAAAAGAACAGCAAACTAATCCCCAAGCAAGCATAAGGAAAGAAATAAAGATTAGAGCAGAAAAAAACTAAATTGAGAATAAAGAAACAATAGAGAAAATTAACAAAACTAAAAGTTGGTTCTTTGAAAAGATCAATAAAAATAACAAAACCTTTGCTAGACTGATAAAGAAAAAAGGGAAAAGACACTAATAAATAAAATCAAAAATGAGAAGTGAGGAGGACATTACTACTGACCTCACAGAAATAAAAAAAAATTCAAGGAGGATTTTATGAACAACTCTATGCCAACAAATTAGATAATCGTAGATGAAATGGATCAATTCCTAGAAACACAGAACAACTCATACTGACTCTACAAGAAATAGAAGACTTCAACAGAATGATTATAAGCAAAAAGATTTAATCAATCATCAAAAACCTCCTAACAAGAAAAGACCATGACTAGATGGCTTCACAGGAGAATTCTACCAAACATTCCAAGAATACATGACTCCAATTCTGCTCAGAATCTTCCAAAAAATTGAGGGCTGACACCACCACCCTCTTACCAAAGCCATGTAAATATACCAAAAGAAAAGAAAACTACAAACCAGGATCTCTCATGACTATAGATGCAGAAATCCTCAACAAAGTACTAGCAAACTGAATCGAGGAGCATATTAAAAGAATTATACCCACAGTCAAGTAGGGTTTATCCCTGGTATGCAAGGTTGGTTCAACATAAGAAAATTGATTAAGATAGGACCTCACATTAACAAAATGAAATAAAAAAAATGATGATCTCAATTGATGCAGAAAAGGGATATGACAAAATTCAGCTCCTCTTCAGGACAAAAACACTTAGAATACTAGGAATAAAAGGAAACTTTTTCATTGTGATAAAGACCATCTATTAAAAGCCCACAGCTAACATTCTACTTAATGGTGAAAAACTGAAAACTTCCCCTCTAAGATCAGATACAAAACAAGGATCCCCACTCTCATGACTGTTATTCAACATTGTACTGAAAGTTCTTGACATAGCAATTAAGCAAGAAAAAGTAATAAAATGCATCAAAATTGGAAAGGAAGAAATAAAACATTCACTATTTGTAGATGGCATGACCCTATATACAAATCCAAAAAAATTTATAAAAAATCTACTAGTGCTAGTAAGTTCAGCGAAGTGACAAGATACAAAAATTAGTAGTGTTTCTATATACTAATAATGAGCAATCTGAGGAGGAAATCAAGAAAAAAATTCCATGTACAATAGCAACAAAAAGAATCAAATATCTAGGAATAAATTTAACCAAGGATGTAAAGGATTTGTACACACAGAACTACAAAACATTGCTAAAAGGAATCAAAGAAGACCTAAATAAATGGAAGGACAGTCTATGTTCATGGATTGTAAGATTGCATATTATTAAGATGTCAACTGTAACCCATGGCAATTTTTAAAATTACCTATATAACTGCTTATTGAGTTGTACATTGAAAGTTAACACCTTCCTGTATGTATGTTATGTTTTACAATAGTGGAGATAGCTGAAGTTGTGAAACTATGACCTATGACATTCTTTGAAATTTGTTCTCTGGCTACTTGT
Source organism: Choloepus didactylus (assembly GCF_015220235.1). NCBI lineage: Eukaryota > Metazoa > Chordata > Mammalia > Pilosa > Megalonychidae > Choloepus > Choloepus didactylus. The sequence continues at coordinate 49,264,483 of NC_051314.1, forward strand.
TGAATCGCACTTTGAAAGTTATCACTGTTATATACATATGTTAAAGTTCACAATAAAAAATGCATTAAAAAAAGATGTCAGTTGTACCCAAAATGATTTACAGATTCAATGCAATCCCAATACAAATTCCAACAGCCTACTTCTCAATAATGGAAAACCAATCATCAAATTTATATGGGAGGTTAAGAGGCCTTGAATAACCACATACATCTTGATAAAGAAGCACAACATTGGAGGACCCACACTTCGTGACTTCAAAGCATTTTACAAAGCTACAGTGATCAAAACAGCATGATACTGGACTGGCACCAGGATAGATATATCAATCATGGAATCAATTTGAGAGTTCAGAAATATACCCTCACATAAATGGCCAGTTGATTTTTGACAAGGCTGCCAAGTCCACACCATTGGAAAGACTAGCCTCTTAAAAATTGTGCTGGGAGAACTGGATACCCATATACAAAAGAATGAAAGAGGACCCCTATCTCACACCATATACAAAAAATTAACTCAAAATGGATCAAAAACCTTAATATAAGAGCCAGGACTATAAAATTCCTAGAAGAAAATTTAGGGAAGCACCTTCAGTTTCTTGGGATAGACAATGGTTTCTTAGACTTTACACCCAAAGAACAAGAAATGAAAGAAAAAGAAAGATAAATGGTACCTCCTCAAGGTTAAAAACTTTCATGCTCTAAGGATTTAGTCACAAAAGTGAAAAGACAACTTACCCAATGGGAGAAAACATTTGGAAACCATATATCTGATAAGGATTTAATATCCAGAATATATAAAGAAATACTACAAATCTACAATAAAAAGACAAAGAACCCAACTTAAAAATGGGCAAGATCTTGAGTAGACATTTCTCCAAATGTGTATCCAAAGAAGATATACAAATGGCTATAACATGAATGAAAAGATGCTCAAGATCACCAACTATTAAGGAAATGCAAATCAAAACTACAAAAAGATATCATTTCACACTCACAAGAATGGCTATGATAAAAACAAAACAAAATTTATAAGTTTTGGAGAGGATGCAGAGAGATAGGGAGACTCAGCTGGTGGGATTGAAAAATGGTGCAGTTACTGTGAAAGACTGATAGTTCGTCAGGAAGCTAAGCATAGAATTACCATATGACCTGACAGTCCTGCTACAAGGCATATACCAGAAGGAATTGAAAGGAGGGACTCAAACAGATATTTGCACACTAATGTCATAGCAACATTATTCACAATTGCCAAAAGATGGAAGCAACCCAAGTGTCCATCAACCAATGAATTGATAAACAAAATGTGGTATATAATATATGATGGAATTCTATTCAACTGTAAAAAAGGAATGAAGTCCTGATGCATGTGACAACATAAATGAATCTTGAGGACATTATGCTGAATGAAATATACCAGATACAATGGGACAAATATTGTATGATCTCACTGATATGAACTAATTATAATAAACAAATTCATAGAGATAGAGTCTAGAATATAGATTATAGGTAGAGAATGGGGATCTGATGCTTAATTTGTACAGGAATTCTATTTAGGTTGATTGTAAAGGTTTGGAAATGGATGATGGTGATGGTAACACATTATTATGACTGTAACTAACAGCACTGACTTATGTTTGTGAATTGGATGAAAGGGAAGTTTTAGGTATTGTATGTTTCTAGAATGAACGTTATAATATAAAACATGGGACTGTATAGCCCAATGAACCCTGTTGTGTACAATGGACTGGGCTTAATAGTACAAGTATAAGAATGGAATTAAAACAAATGTACAACATTTTTACAAGGTGTTAAGAGTAGGGTGGTATGGGTTCATATAAACTATGGACTATAATTAATGGTACTATTTCATTATTCTTTCATTGATTGTAATAAAAGTATCACATTAGTGCAAAGTGTCAACAATAGTGGGGTATATGGGAAAGTTGTATTTTTTACATGACTTTGCTGTAAATCTACAACTTCTCTATTTAAAAAAAATAATAATTTTAAAAAATTTTATTTTAAGGAAAGGAACCAAACATAAAGTACCACATATTATATGATTCCATTTATATAAAATGTAATATAAATAAATCTATAGAGGCAGAAATAGATTAGTGGTTATATAGGGCTGGGGAAGGACAGAGAGATTGAGAGGTGACTGCCAAGGAATATGGGTTTCTTTTATTTTGGAGTATTGAAAATGTTCTAAAATTGTGTTGATGAACACACTACTCTGTGATTATGCTAAAAGCCATTGATTGTACACTTTGGATAGGTTTTATGGTATATTAATATATTGCAGTCAAACTGCTTTTAAAATTAATTAATTAATTAAAGAGTATCTGAATAATTCACAAAATGAAAATGAAGGAAGAGGAAAAAAGGACAGACAGGTCAAATAGAAAACAAATGCAAATATGGTAGATATAAATTCAAATATAATAGTAACAGTGAAACTATAACAAATTGGTATGCATATTTGTGTTTTAAGTATATAAAGCAAAAATGGACAGATCTAAAAGTAGAATTGAATATTTTCACATAATGGGAGATACTAAAATTCTCAAATTGGTAGACCAAGTAGATACAAATATAGTAGAGATATAGAAGATTTGAACAATATCATTAAAACCTCTACCTAATTGATATTTATAGAATACTCCATCCAACATATGCAGGACACATAATCTTTACAAAGACAGATGGACTATTTATCACATTAGAACATATGCTGAGACATGAAGCAAATTTCAAAACATTAAAAAAAATGATTTTATGGAGCATATGTTCTGTGACCTCAGTGGAATTAAACTAAAAGTCAATGATAAAACATTAGAAAATACCCAAATGTTTTAAATTAAAAAATGCATTTCTAAACAACTCTTAAATAAAAGAAGAAATTCCCAAATACTTGGGAAATATTTTGGATTAATGATAATGAAAATGATATTAATACCTGTTGGCTGCAGCTCAAGCTATTATAGTTCTGACTGCATTTATTATGAGAGGACACAAATCAAGTGTCTATGTCTGCATCTCAAAAAATTCTAAAAAGAATATAAGTTAAAAGAAAATGGAGGGAAGAATATTAAAAATAAGATCACAAGTTATTGAAGTAGAAAAGAAGCACACAGTAGAGCAAATGAGCAAAACCAAAGTTGTTTCTTTGAAATGACTAATGAAAAGGTTAAGAGGAAAAGAGAAAAAGCACAAATTACCAATGTAAGAAGTAAAAAAGTAATATCACTACAATCATTGAAATTAAAATGGTTAGGTTATTGTGAAAAACATACCCATATTTTTGAAAAACTAGAAATGGAAAAATTCCTAGGGAAAACACAAATTAATTAAGAGAAAATATTAGTATTTTTAATATTTACAAAATTGAATCTGAAATTCAAACATTCTTGTGAAGAAAACTTCATAACCAGATGACTTTGTCAATGAATTCTTCGAAATACTTAAGGGAAAATTAACACCAAACTTACACCGTTACTTCCCTACTTATTTTGTGAAGCCAGCATAACCTTGATGACAATAACTGGTAAAGACATTACAAAAGAATAATTTCAAACCAGCAGAATCTAGCAATATGTAAAAAGGATAACACATCATGATCAAGATGGTTTATTCCAGGAATTTTAGGCTTCATATTTGAATCTTTCATTAATTTAGGTTCATCACATTATCAGAACAAGGAGAGAAACTATGTGATTTTCTCAATAGATCAAGAACATGCATTCAATAATATTAAATACCTTAGCAAACTAGAAAGAGAAGTGAACTTACTTAATCTGATAAACAATATCTACTAAAAACCTACAAATATCTCTCTTAATGATGACACATTGAGAGCCTTACCCCTAAGATCAGGAACAAGATAAGGAAACTTTTTACCATCACTTTTGTTCAAGATTGTACTGGAGGCCTAACCAATATAATAAGAAAAGAAGAACAAATAAAATAAAAGACGTAAGGATTATAAAGGCAATATATAAAACCCAAGTAATTTAATGATATTCCATTAGAGTCAGTAAATATGTTAGTTAATATGTTAATAAGACAAAGATAAATGATGCAAGGTTCCTGGAAAAAAAATTAAAGGTAGAAAAATCAACTATTTCTACTATATAAGCTTTTAACAAATATAGAAGCACAAACAAACCTCTTACTAAATGAAAGATACATGACACTCCTATATACATAAAACAGGTTTTTGAGGGAAATGAAATAAAACCTAAAAATTGAGCTGCAAATTCAAAGCAATCCTAATTAAAATATCATTTTTTGTGGGGAGCATTATAAATTATCAGATATTAAAATATATATGGAAATGCAAAGGGCCAAGAACAGCCAAGAGAATCTGGAAGAAGAAATTAAAAATTGGGAGACTTAGATTACCATATATAAGAATTATTATAAAGCTACTGTAGTAAAAGAAGGTGAACTTGGTAGATAAGATTAATAGAGCAATGGAATAGAATTGAAAGTTCAGAAACAGACTTGCACCTATATGAACACTCAATTTATGACATCGGTGACCCTGTTGTGGTCTTTACAATATGCAGTGCTGGGTCAATTGGTTATCCATACTTTTTAAAAGTAAGTCTTGCCTCTACCTCCTGCCATACTAACATTAATTCAAAGTGGACTGTAGATCTAAATTTGCAAAGTAAAAATAAATAAATTTTATAGAAGTTAACATAGAGAAATATCTTCATGACCTCAGAATAGGCAAAAATGTCATACACGTGACACAAAAAGCATTAGCCCTAAAGTAAAATACTGATAAATTGAACCTTATTAAAAATTAAGGACTTAATTTTCATCAAATCACAAAAGCAAGCTAGTGAAAAAGCAGTCACAGGCTTGGAATTGCTATTTGCAATGAATATTCAACAGAGGATGCCTATGTAAGTTATCAGGAGTTATAGCTAAAACTCTAGTGAAATAGCAGATATCTATCATAATGTCTAAAAAACAAGCAAAGAAAAAACAAAAAAAAATGAAAAATGCTGAGTGTTGGTAAAAATGTAGATTCATTGGAATGACTAATTTGTTTTCATACACTGTCAATGGGTGCTTAAAATGTGAGAGTGGAATCTGGAATATCTGCTGAAGTTGAATATGTGTATACCATATGACTCAACCAGGTAAAAGCAACCTTGAGACAACAAAAGCAGTGTAAAAAGTATAGAGGTGGAGAGTCTAGTACAAAGGCCAAACAACTTCATTCACCTGGGAGAGGGAGGTCTGACTCCTAGGAAACAGAGGGGACAACCAAACTCCTATAAGCAGGTGAACTCCAAAACAACTAACAAGCAAGAGCCCAGGATAAGGAAGGGGCTGAAAAAGACAGAGAAAACCTTGCACGCTGCATTAGCCTTGGGCAGACCTTCCTGATTGGAGGGATGAAGCTCAAGAAAATCTCTTATCACCATCTGGTAACAAGAAAAGGGCATCTCAGGGAATAAATCCCAGTGTCTGCATTTTAAAATATTAAAATGTACAGTGTACAAAAAAAAAAAGATTATAAGACAAACGAACAAACAGGTAATTATGGTCCATCGAAAGGTAGAAGATAAAAATCTAGAAAACACCAACAAAGAAGATGAGAATGTGGACATACCAAACAAAGCCTTTTAAAAATTAATCTTAAAAATGCTCAAGGAAGCTTGATAAGACTATGTGCAGATTTCTCAGCAGAAACCATGGAGGCAACTATATTGAGTGAAACAAAACAGACACATAATGACAAATATTGCAGGGTTTCACCGGTATGAACTAATTATAATATGTAAACAAATAGACATGAAATATAAGTTACCAGGATATAGAACAAGGCTAAAGAATGAGGACCGGTTGCTTATTATGAGCAGAATGTTCAACTGGGGTGAACTTAAACTTTTGGAAATGGACAGATGTGATGGTTGCATGTTATGAGAATAATTAACAGTATTGAATGGTGTGTGAAGGTGGTGGAAAGGGTAAGCTTAGAGTCACGTATGTCACCAGAAGGAAAGTTGGAGGTTAAAAGATGGGAATGTATAAAACAGTGAATCGTGTGGTGGACAATGTTTGTGATTAACTGTACAAATATTAGAAATCTCTCTCATGAACTAGAACAAATATATGACACTATAACTAGAAGCTAATAACAGAGTGGCATATAGGAAAAAATATATACCTATTGCAAACTATATACTACAGTTAGTAGTATTTCAACATTCTTTCATCAACAGTAACAAATGTACTATACCAAAGCTATGAATCAATAATGAAGCGGGGGGGGGTAGTTAGGCATATGGGAGGATTTGAGTTTCCTTTTTTTGACTTTATTTCTTTTCTGGAATAATGAAAATGTTCTACAAACAGAAAAAAAATTAATTGTGGTAATGGATGCACAGCTGTATGATGGTACCATGGGCAATTGATTGAACTCTTTGGATCTTTGGATAGTTGTATGGTATGTGAACAATCTCAATTAAAAAAAAAAAACTAAAAGGGTTAGGTTTCCCCAGGTTTAAAAAAAGAAAAAAAAAAAAAAAAAGAGGTGAGACCAAGACATCCCCAGAAAAAAAACAAAAGCTGAGGGAATTCACCATCACTAGACCTGCGGTACAAGTAATACTTAAGGGACTTCTTTAGACTGAAAGAAAAGGACAACAGCCAGTGGTTTAAAGCAGCTTAAAGAAATAAAGACCTGTGATAAAGGTAACCATTTGGGTAATTAGCCAGTATTATTGTAGTGTATTGTTTTCTATATAACTCAATTTCTTACTTTCTACAGATGCTAAAATGCAAATGCATTAAAAGTAATGATAAAACTATATTTTTGGACATACAGTGTACAAAGATATAAGTGGTAACGTGGGGACAGAGGGCTATAAGAAAAGTATGTGTTCATACAATTGAAGTTAAGTTGGTATCAAGCCAAATATGATTGTTATGTATTTAGGATGTTAGAATGTAATACCATGATAACCACAAGGAAAATAGATGAAAAATATATGCATATAGAAATGCAAAGGCACTCAATACAGAACAACACAAAAATATCAAATAAATATAAAAGTAGGCAGTAACAGAAGTCAGGGACAGAAAACATATAAGATTTCAAAAGCTAAATAGCAAAATGGCATAAGAAAGTCCTGTATTATCAGTAGTGACTTTAAATGTAACTGCATTAAACTCTCCAGTCAAGAGACAGCAATTGGCAGTATGGATAAAAAGGCATAACTCAATATATGCTGTCTGTAAGATATTCATGTTAAACTCAAAGATACAAGTAGATTGAGGTTGAAAGGATGGAAAAAATATATAAACCATGCAAACTGTAACCAAAAGAGTTCTGGGCTGTCTATACTAATATTGGATAAAATAGACTTTAAGTCAAAAACAGTTATGAAGGTCAAAGATGGTCGTTATATACTGATAAGTGGGACAATTCAACAGGAAGATGTAACAATTATAAATATATATGCACCCTACAGCAGATGCCCAAAGTCTGTGAAACAAATACTGATATATTTGAAGGTAAAAATTGTTGGTTCTATGTTAATTAGTAGGAGACTTTAATACCCACTCTCAATGATGGATAGAACAGCTAGTCAGAAGATCAATAAGGAAGTACAAGATCTGAATGATACTCTAAATGAGACATATATAGAACACTTCACCCAACAAAAACAGAATACACATTCTTCTTGAGTGCATATGGATCATTCTCCAGGATATACCATATGTTGTGTCACAAAACAAGTCTCAACAAATTAAAACAACATTGAAATCATATATCTTCTCTGACTACAATGGAATTAAGCTAGAAATCAATAACAGAGGGAGAAATTGAAAATTCACAAATATGTGAAAAGTAACCAGTGTAATCTTAATCAAACAGTGGGTTTAAGGGGAAATCACAAGGGAAATTAGGAAATGCATTGATGCCAATGAAAATGAATATACAACATATCAACATTTATGGGATGCAGCAAAGGCAGTGCTGAGAGGGAAATTTATAGCTTGAAATGCTTACATTAAAAAAGAAGAAAGATTTCAATAGGAGACCTAACCTCAAAACTGGAAGAACTAGAAAAAGAAGAGCAAACTAAACCCAAAGTGAGCAGAAAGAAAGAAATAAAGATTAGAGTGGAAATAAATGAAATAGAAAACAAAACAAAACAAAAACACAATAGAATTAACAACACTGAAAGTTGGTACTTTGAAAGGAATCAATAAAATGGACAAACCTTTAGCTAGACTGACAAAGAAACAATAGAGAGAAAAAGAGGATACAAATAACAAAGATCAGAAATGAAAAGGGAACATTACTACTGACCTCTCTGCAATAAAAAGGACTATAGGAAGATAATATGAGAAACTGTATGCCAATAAATTAGATAATCTAGATGAAAGGGACAAATTCTTTGAAACACACAAACTACCTGAATTGATTCAAGAAGAAATAGAGGATCTCAACAAACCAGTTACCAGTAAAGAGACTGAATCAGTAATCACAAACCTCCCAAAAATGAAAAGTGCAGGAACAGATGGCTTCACAGGGGAATTCTGCCAAACATTCCAAGAAGACTTAACTCCAATTCTGCTTAGACTCTTCCAAAAAAATTGAAGAGGAGGGAAAACTCCCAAACTCATTCTAAGGGGCCAACATCACCTTCATCCCAAAAGCCAGATATAGAAACTAGAGGAAAAGAAAACTACAGACCAATATCTCTTATAGATATAGATTCAAAAATCCTCAACAAAATACTAGCAAATTGAATCCAAGATCATATTGAAAGAATTATACACTGTGATCAAGTGGGATTCATTTCTGATATGCAAGGATGGCTCAACATAAGAAAATCAATTAATGTAGTACAACACAATAATACCATGAAGGAAAAAACAAATATGATCATCTCAATTGATCCAGAAAAGGGATTTGACAAAATATAGCACCACTTCATTATAAAAACCCCTAGAACACTAGAAATAGAAGGAAACTTTCTCAACCTGATAAAGGTTGATATGAAAACCCCACAGCTAACATTCTACTTAATGGTGAAAGGCTGAAGGCTTTCCCTCTAAGATCAGGAACAAGACAGAGATGCCTACTTTCATGATTGCTATTGAACATTGTACCAGAAGTTGTGGCCAGAGCAATTAAGCAAGAAAAAGGAATAAAAGGCATCCAAATTTGGAAAGGAAGAAGTGAAACTTTCTCTATTTGCTGATGATATGATCCTATATTTGAAAATCCTGAAAAATCCACAGCAAAGCTCCAAGAGCTAATAAATGAATTCAGCGAAGTGGTGAGGTACAAGATCAGTAACCAAAATCAGTAGTGTTTCTATACACAAGCAATGAAAAATTAAAAGAACAAGTCAAGAAAAAAGATACATTCATAATAAAACAAACTGAATCAAATATCTAAGAATAAATCTTAGGCATGTAAAGGACTTGTATTCAGCAAGCTATAAAACATTGCTAAAAGAAATCAAAGAAGACCTAAATAAATGGAAGGTTATTCCATGTTCATGGACTGAAAGACTAAATATCATTAGGATGTCAATACTACCCAAAGCAATTTATAGATTCAATGCAATCCTAATCAAAATTCCAAAAACCTTCTTTTCAGAAATGGAAAAGTCAATCATCAAATTTATATGGAAGAGTAAGGGGTCCCAAATAGCTAAAGCCATCCTGAAAAATAATAATGAAGTTGGAGGACTCACACTTCCTGATTTGAAAACTTATTACAAAGCCACAGTAATCAAAACATGTGGTTTTGATTACTGGTACAAGAACAGAAACATAGACCAGTGGAACAGAATTGAGAGCTCAGAACTCAACCCTCACATCTACTGCCAAGTGATTTTTGACAAAGAGGCAAGGTCCACTCAGTTGGGAAAGAGTATCCTCTTCAAATATGGTGCTGGTAAAACTAGATGTCCATTTACAAAAAAATAAAAGGAAGATCCCTACCTCACACCATTTACAAAAATCAGCTCAAAATGGATCAAAGACCTAAATAAAATAATCAGAACTATCAAACTCCTGGAAGAAGACATAGGGAAGCATCTTCTGGACCTTGTGGTAAGCAGTGGTTTTTAGACATTACACCCAAAGCACAAGGGAAAAACAAAACCAGAGATAAATAGGACCTCATCAAAAGTCAAAACTTTTGAGTTTCAAAGAACTTTATCATAAAAGAAAAATGACAATCTACACAATGGGAGAAAATATTTGGAAACCACGTATCTGATAAAGTTTTTTTAATTTAAAACTATCACTTTATTAAAAATAGAAAATTTCACAAATACTTATTTAATATTTTGTTGTTACTGGCCATTGAGAAACACACCAGAGTGTGTACTGATTGTCTCACGTAAACCTAAGCTAGGCTGCCATGAGAAGCGTGTGCATCAGAAACTTACGACCAACACTGGAATAAGTCTGGTGAGCTCAGGAAGGATAAATCCTTCAGCCCCAACACCAACACTGAGCACAGTGCATTTCAAGTATAACCCCATAAGGCAACAGCATGAAGCCCAGCAGCACAATCGTTGCATCACATTTCCTGATCAAGTCTTCAACAAGGCCTTGGCACCCAGTTAACGGTGAATCACAGCAAGTCAAATTCACTAAAAACAGAACGTGAGAGCAATCATTGCACTTTAATTATTTTAATTCCTTGGTGTGGAAGATGATTCTGCTACTGGATTCAGCTGAAAAAGTAAGGAATGCTGCTTTTCTTCAAATCACAAGAAAGCAAACTGCATTTCATTTTAACTGGTAGATGTATTTGGAACTTACATGCATCTACCAAATGAAGTTTTTGTGTGGAATAATTCAATTCTTCTAAATCAGACAGAAGCCGATCGAGATAGGAATCACTTGCTGTCTTTCTCTTTTCCTCAGGAAGTTCCTCTAACTCCCCATAGAGCTCCAAATTCAAGCAATCTAGTTTCTCCTGCATTCCCCCAACATGTTCCATCTGTTCAATAGAACATTCATTTCCAAACACTTGCAGTTTCCCAGAGTGGAAATCGAAAGGCTCAGGAGCCCTCTCTCCATATCCTGGACAGTGGAGATATCCATGAGAAAGGAGTACTGAATCGGAGTAGACTGAGCACCTTTTCCTTCTTTGCCCTAAGGTTTGCCCTTGTCTTTCATCACTCTTTTTAACTTTGACCACTGTGAAGCTGACTGTGCTGCTGTGTTTGAAAACCCTGTGCTTTTACTAATGGGAATGGCAAAATTTTTTGGCATTAACACCCTGAGTAGAGTGGGCACTAAAAGACTTAGGACTCCTCCTCTTCACTTTCCACTCTTCCATTGTTTTAAGTTCTTTATTGCACTGCAGCCAACTTCTTAAGATCTGAGAAAGAAGGGGTTCAGGGTCCCCTTCCCCAGCCTGCAAAGACCCCGTAGCCACAGAAGCCACCACAGCTGCCACCACCGGTAGCGACACAGCCTGGGCCAAGGTCACATTACAGCCCGAGAACCTCTGCTGCCCCTCAATAAAATTTTAATATCCAGAACCTAAAAGAGATATTTTAACTTAACAACAAGAAGACAAACAACCCAATCAAAAAATGGGCAGCAGCCTTGAGTAGACATTGCTCTGAAGAAGTTATACAAATGGCCAGAAAACACATGAAAAGATGCTCAACATCATTAGCCACCAGGGAAATGCAAATCAAAACCACAAGGAGATGCCATTTAATACCCATAAGAATGGTTGCTATTAAAAAATGGAAAATAAGGGTTGAAGAAGATGCGGAGAAATAGGAAAACCCATTTCACTGCTGGTGGCAAAGTAAAATGGTGCAGCTGCTGTGGAAGAAGAGTTTGGCGGTTCCTCAAAATGTTAAGTGTAGAATTACCATATGACCCAGAAATCCCACTACTAGGTACAATACCCAAAAGAAATGAAAGCAGAATCTTGAACAGATATTTGCACACTGATATTCATAGTGGCATTATTCATAGTCATATGATGGCAGCAACCCATTGTCCATCAACCAATGAATGAATGAATAAAGTCTTGTATATGCATACAATAGAATTTTATTCAGCCATAAAAAGGAATGAAGTCCTGATACATTGGACAACATGGATGAACCTTGAAGACATCATGTTGAGTGAAATAAGCCAGACACAAAAAGACAAATATTGTGTGATCTCACTGATTTGAAACAATTAGAGCAAGCAAATTCATAGAGTCAAAATCTAGGTATGTTACTAGAGAATGGGATGGGGATAGGGAATGGGTTACTATTTGGACTGATGGAAATGTTTTGGTACTGGATGGTTGTGGAGAGTACACAACACTGTGAACACAATTAACAGCACTGAAATATATATATGAATATGATTACAATGGGAAATATTGGATTGTGTATATTGTAACAGAATAAAAAATTTTAAAAAATCCATGGAAGTACACTACAGAAATACTGAACAATGACTTAAACCATGTTCTTTAATTAATAGCACAATTATAAAAATGTGCCACTATCAATTGTAACAAATATTCCACACTAATGCAAAGTTTTGGTTTGGGGGTGGTATATGGGAATCCTGTATTTTATGCTTGATTGATCTGTAAACCCACACCTTCTCTAATAAAGAAAAAAAAATGTTCAAAGCAGCACTATCCTTAATAACTCAAAGTCAGATTCACCCAACTGTCCACTAATAGTAGAAAGGATAATTTGTGACATAATATACAATGGAATAAAGAAGTTGTGGTGGTTTTTCACATCATGGAGCAATCTCACATTGAGTGAAAGACATAGACACGAGTGCATATTGTATGATTTCATTTATAAAAACTAAAAAGTCAGACAAATGAATCTATAGTGAGAATAGTCAGAATATTGTTTACTGTTGAGGGTGAGAGTAGTGACTTGGAAAGGGACGTGACAGAACCTCTATGGGTTAGTATTGCTCTGTTGCTTTAATATTATGCAAAAGAAAACCCAAGTTGATTCTCAAGGCATGCATTAGGTCAAATTAGTAATTCTATATTAAACAATAAACTACTTAAAAAAAATCCTGATTTTTATGGAAAATTGAAATGGGGAATAATAAAGAGTTGAAGCTGAGTGTGCCGGTTTGAGATATAGTCACGTAACATATAGTCATCCATGGTGTATGTATTAGTTAGGGTTCTCCTTGGAAACAGAATCAATGAGAGATGTCTCTTATTATCAAATTGTAAAAGTGACTCATGCAACTGCGGGAGCGCACGAGTCCAAATTCTGCAGAGCCGTCAACAAGCTGTCAACTCCAAGGAAGACGTCCGACGAACTCCTCGGGAAACGAACCGACAACTTTGACGAACTCCTCAGGAAACGAACCGGCAACTTTGAAGAACTCAGGAAACGAACCGACAACTTTGACGAACTCCTCAGGAAACGAACTGGCAACTTCGACGAGCTCCCCAGGAAAAGCTTCACTGAGCAGCTGAAGAAGAAGTGAAGGTCCTCTAACTATCCGGCCCACAAGCTTCCAACTGATCACCCGGACCAAATCCAGCCAATCGCACCCTCTCACCGTGGAAGCACGCCCCTTGATGAATCATCAGTCAGCTGCAGTCAATTGACTGATGATCCGACAAACCAACCAGCCTCAAATAGCCTCACAGGAATCGTCAGTGAGTGTATATCTCAATAACACTGAATTAAAAAAAAAGTTACTAAGTGAGACCACGATGATGATGCATATTTTACTTTTCATGAAAATACAAAAGAAAAGTGTTGCAACCACTGTTAATAAAAGATAAATTAAATTAATTGTATGTAGACTGAAGTCCAAAAGAGAAACCATAACTAAAGAAGAATGATTTTGGATGACGGAAAAGTTTTGGTAATGGATGGTGACAATAGTAGTACAACATTGTGAATGTAATCAACAGCACTGAAATATATATTGAAGGGGGTTGGACTAGATAAATCTCAAGTCTCCTTTTAGCTTTTATATCATACAAATCTAGGTAAAGTCTAGCGTATTAGTAAAATATAGAGTAAATGTATATATATAATTCCTTAGAACTGACCAAGCCTAAACTTATTTTGATGGGATTTTGTACTTAACTTTTGTTACTGAAATGATTTAAGTTTTTGTGATAAATGAATGTATTTTGTATTTGGAAAGATAATGCCATTTTGGGTTCCAGGGGGTGGAATGTGCCGGTTTGAGTGTATTGTGTCCCCCAAATGCCATTATCTTTGTGGTCTTGTGTGGGGCAGAAGTTTTGGTGTTGGTTAGATTTGCTTGGAGTGTGCCCCACCCAGCTGTGGGAAATAATTTTGATGAGATGTTCCCATGGAGGCTTGGCCCCACCCATTCGGGGTGGGCCTTGATCGGTGGAGCTATATAAATGAGCTGACTCAAAGAGAGAAAAGAGAGTGCAGCTGGGAGTGATGTTTTGAAGAGAAGCAAGCTTGCTGGAGAGGAACGTCCTGGGAGAAAGCCGTTTTGAGGCCGGAGCTTTGGAGCAGATGCCAGCTGCCTTCCTAGCTAACAGAGGTTTTTCGGAGGCCATTGGCCATCCTCCGGTGAGGGTACCCGATTGCTGATGTGTTGCCTTGGACGCTTTGTGGCCTTAAGACTGTAACTGTGTAGCGAAATAAATCCCCGTTTTATAAAAGCCAATCCATCTCTGGTGTTTTGCATTCTGCAGCATTAGCAAACTAGGACACTGAGGAATGTGTCCCAAAGTATTCTCTATGCTTAGTTTCTGAATAAGATGTAAATTAATGCCTACTTTATTATAATAGTAAATTATGGTTTTCATTTGTCTTTCTATGAGATTAGGAAAAAAGTTTTAATTTTTTTCTCATATCTTAAGTTTCTGAAAATTCTTTCTCTCCATAGAATATTCTGCTTATTCTGATTATTTTCCTATCTTTCATAAAATATTCTGTCAGTTCATAAGGGAAAGAAATGGAAAAAATAAATGATAAAATATATCTAATCATATTTTTATCCAGAAAAGACCATAACTAATTTTTCTTTTAAGGTTTTAGTTTTACAAAATTAAATCCAAAGCACTTTATACTTCAAAAAATACTACTTTTGAACCTAAAATGAAAAACAACTTGTAACTTTTGGCTGAATGCTTAATTTTTGCCTCAGTGTGTGATTGGAAAAATATGAATAGACAAAATAGCAGGGGAACTATAAACCTACCTGAGTTCCTGTAATATCTTAACATTCTGTTCTCTTATATATAGTTTCAGGTGAAAAAACTCTTCTCTAGTCTATATGCAATATTTAAGTAGTGGTTAATTAACACTTCTGATAAAGATCCATGTTAGTTTCATTTTGCTATGCTTACTGAAGTGGAGTATCAAGACACAAACAAGAAATGTCCCCATCTGGTGGTAAAAACATTGAACAGACCACTGGAGCTCTAGTACGAAAAACACTTTGAGACACTGTGTTCCATATGATGTAAGTATTGTCATTTCAATGATTAAAAAAACAAAACAAAACAAAAAAAACTGCAAAAAATGGCAACTCTTGTTATACCAAAAAGTAGAAAAGGTTAGTTATTAGGGAAGGGATACACCCAACATAAGCAGCCAGGAACCTTAGGGAGTGGATAAAGAAACGTGTGGCCAGATACCTGTGGTTCATTTCAGCCAGTGGTTTTGTTTATTATGAAAAAGACTGCAGCCTAACAGAGTGCACCTCTTTTCCTAGATGTGTTGGTGTGGAGCAATGATCGAGTTATTCGCTGGATACAAGCAATTGGACTTCGAGAATATGCAAATAATATTCTTGAGAGCGGTGTGCACGGCTCACTTATAGCCCTGGATGAGAACTTTGACTACAGCAGCTTAGCTTTATTATTACAGATTCCAACACAGAACACTCAGGCAAGCCTCGTGTGCTATATAGTTGCACTGTGTCCTGGTTTACCTAATGACAAACTAAACTTTTAGGAAAAAAAAAGAAGTTGCCTCTGTACTCATGATTCTTAATGAGAGCACAATCTTTGAAATATATCATTGGGGTATGTTAATGTCACTCTGATAGATTTCTAGTTGAAATAAAGTCAGCAAATTAAGCAGGAAGGGATTTAGAGGTTATGTGGTTCAATCTCCCACTGGATGCCAGATACCCCCAAACAAAATCCCTGACAGATGGCCTTCAGTCTCTGCTTCTCAGAGATGCAGTCAGTGCTATTTACATGACTGAGTTATAAAGACACTTAGCACCAGGCATGCCAGTGATCCCAAATCTGGATAATTTGAAACACCAGAGTTCCTTAAAAAATAAAATAAAACCTCCAACCCACATCACAGACCTGAGGAATCAGATATGAAGAGATAAGTTACGGGAATCCTTATTGTCTAACGTTCCCCCAAATGATGATTTTCAGCCAGGTGTGAGAACTTCTACCTGTATAGACTTGATAAAAATGTAGCAGTCCAACTTCACCTTTTGTTTCTACATGTTTTTAAGTTTATATAAAATATTCAATTAGAATGAAGCAACAAAGTGAGTCACGGCCCCCTAGACTACAGACATTTATGTGAGGCCATCTCTCTAACCCCACAGACAAAAGAAACTAGCCCTACTTGGTAAACATACCTAAAATTTTCATTGACTGGTAGACAACAATGAAAAAATTTGATCCATAAATAAAGTAGGGTTTGTAATGTATTTTTAGATAATCTTTATGATTTTTAAAATAAAACATGATTAAGATGGTAGTAATTGTAATATGATGTCAACAGGCAAGGCAGATTCTTGAAAGGGAGTACAATAACCTCTTGGCCCTTGGAACTGAACGGCGACTGGATGAAGTAAGTCCTTACCTATCATTCAAAATGCATCTTAGAGAGAAGAAGCATATAGGAACATCCTTTCATTTAAAGAATAGTGTTTGGAAATGAAGCCAATGCTTGTTCTATGGAAAGAATCTAGTATTTGTTGCTACTATTGCCCTTAAATATTAAATGATATTGCTCACTTGATTTTGGAAAGAACTCGATGAATTTATAAAATTAGCATTTCAGCAGTTGGAAACACCAAAGAGTAATTCAAAAGGAGACTTTTTTTTTCCCATGAGCTGTGACTGCAAATAATGTTGGACAATATTTTTTAACTGTAAGCAATAATATTAATACAGATAATTTTGTCTTCATAATAAAGAATGTGATTATTCTTACATATCAGAATATCTTCACAGGAAATTTTAGGATATTAAAATGAAGAGAAAATTTGCTTTCAATAAATAGGAAGCTTTCCATTATCTTATATATCAATATTGAGTTTTCTTTAAAAAACAGATAAATAACATTCCAACAATTATAGTATTTGAAAGCTAATTGATCATTAAGAATATCTGTACATAATATATGTATGCTTAAATGATACATTTGGAAATTAATAAATAGTTCATTAGTCTCCTGAGATGACTAAATACAAGGGGCACCAGACAAACTTGTGCATTGACAGTCCCTTTACAAGTCCTTCTGAGCTTTTCCCAGGGCTTCTCTGCAAGGAAGAAAAATAGGAAGGAAACCCTGAGTATGAAGGGGAAAATACAGAAACACAAAATTCTGTATTGCAAAGTTATCGATTTTTCTTGGCTATAAAGATAAATAAAATAATTTTGTGAAAGAACCCAGCAAATCCTAAAAGAGTAATAATTTCCCATTTAAATGGGCAGAGCAGAAGACCTTGATGTTATAATACCCAAGCTGTCCTTTGTGGGGATTTTAGAGAGAGAAGCTCTACAGACCTGACCTCTGCTAACTTCCTATAAGTTCATACTTCTGTCCCATCAGGATAGCTAGTGATTAATATTTTTAAAAAACCGTTAATACTTAACTACTTTTAGACTCTTTTAAATTGTTTGACAATCTTTTTAATCCTTATTCTTAAATGTTCATTAACATATAGTCTTTATGAACTCGTACATACATTTAAATATAATTATCCTTCATACTTTAAAGTTGCCAAGGGAATTTTAATGAAAATTAGTAAAGATTTGCTATATTGTTACATCCTAAACTGTGGATTGACCTGAAGGAGCAGTCCTGGTAGAGACACTAGCCTATAGGGGTTATAATGTTGCTTCCTGATAGAAATGAACAAGCAGAAAGGTAAAACGGGATAGGACTAGCTGCCTTTTAAATATGCTGCCCCTTTTTCTTATTTTAAAAGCACAGCACATGATTTTTATCATTCAAACCCTCTAGGCTCTTTTGTACTAGGTTTGTTTTTGTTTTTGTTTTTTAATTTTTGAGCAAAAATTGTCAATACTTGCCTGGACCTAGAGTAGGCTTACTCTGGGGCTTTGCTGTTCAAATTCAGATTCTACTTACTGACATAATTTGAGACATGATAATGTACGTCTATGAACTTTAACTTCCATTAAAAGGATATCTTTTAAACCCATGTCATGGAAACCTCATCTCCATGATGCTGTTGCCAGTGGTCCCCTAGTAACTCTGCAGTTACACTTGGTTGAAAGAGCAGAAGGAATTGTAACTCAAATTCTCAGTTTACTGGCTTATTTTTGAGTCCTTAACTCATACACTGTAGGAGTTGTATAGTCCTACAGAGTAATGTAGTGTTTAGTAGAACCGAAGTGTATTCATGTTTATGCAACAACTTCCCCAAGAATCAAGAAGTCAGAGAGGCCATGAGAGTGAAATTTTGCATTTTTTTCCTATACTTACAAACTTTCAGAGGAGGTCCAGGGTAATGTGAAACCCCGTAGGTGAGAACAGGGGTAGCATACATCTCTTAATCTGTAAAATGGTTACAAAACCTAAATGAAACATGGATATTGATAATAAGGATTCTAATAGAAAAGCGGATATATGCAATTACATATAAATGATTGTATTTTCCTATTGGCTTTGAATGGCACTTAATTAAATTAGATGTATATATATATCAGAATCCCTTTTTGTGTTGCTCATTTATAACAATGGTAATCTGAGCTAAATATTGGCCTAATATTCTTTATGCAAAAGTAAAGTCAGCTGAACTAGTTTACAGCTCATTCTGGGCTATTCAAGAAATAGTCCTTCCCTAGATGAGAAGCCTAGTGGTAAAAAAAAATAGGATCTATAAAAGGAATGATTAATATTTTTCTTAGAATGAAGGATAAAGAATAATGTTAAACACTAAATTACATGTTGCTGCTTATCAATTTAGAGAAAATAGTTGCATCTGTACCAGCACTTTGTGCTTTATGTACATACACAGAGGAAATTCTATCATTGGGAAAAAACATCAACCAGAATTACTTGATGCTTCTAGTAGCATCTAAAGAGAATTTATTGAAAGTATTATTGAAGTAGTTATTGAAAGTATGGTGTCCAGGCTGCACAGGTTTTTCAACAAAATACAAGTTAATTCTGCATCAGCTGAAATCTAACAAATAGGTTTAGAGCTTCTTACACAGATTATAGGTTACAACATCCCATATGAGCTGGCCTCCCTCTTAGATAGATTTCACATCACATATACTTCTTGTATACATAAAAGCAGACTTGATGAAACATTGTTATTCAAGGGTGTGAGCCAAATGGAACTTATCATCCATCATATCCAGATAACAATATTATTTTGTATTATAAAATTGATTGACATAAAGTATCACAAAATATACTCAATATCCCTTTTGGAAAAACTTGGGGTTTTATTTCAGGTTTTCAAAGATGTTTCCTTTTATAGATGGCAGACTTTAGATTTGAATCATATGAAAAGATTTATAAAAACATTTCTGTTTAAAAGTCTCTTAAGTCCTCACTTTGGGATCAATTGAATTTTCTGAATAAAGCATAATAGTCCATATATATATATATATATATATATATATATATATATATATATATATATATACTTGACAGATTAATTGTGAATAGTCTATATTGCATGTTTCTAAGCACATACTTTTAAAGCACAAGGATTAATTTATTTGTTTTTGTTTCATCAAATTATAACTCTCTACTGGCAGAGTGATGACAAGAACTTCAGACGTGGGTCAACCTGGAGAAGGCAGTTTCCTCCTCGTGAAGTTCATGGAATCAGCATGATGCCTGGGTCCTCAGAAACCTTACCAGCTGGATTTAGGTTAACCACAACATCTGGGCAGTCAAGGAAAATGACAACGGATGGTACAGTAGTTTCGCACTTCTGCATTTAAAGTAAAAACCCTGTTTAGCAAAAGCTAGTATCATTGTCTGACCTTGCATAGCTTTCCGGAATTGATGCTTTCCTTGAGTTGGTTTGCTCTGCTTGAAATTTACTTTGCTTTCATCTAAACCCAAACTCCTTTGCAAACTGCTGGTGCATGAATTCATGGAACTTTATTCAAATTAAAAAAATAAATTTAGCATCCCTAAAAAGAATAATTTTGGCTAATGTCCACATCTAGGAAGAACAGTATACATCTGCATGCCTTGTTCATTTTTTACTCTTCTATTCCTTAAGTAATTTGGGTAAGTTAGAGGTTTAATTTGGCTTAAAGTCCCTTAAAAATGGAAATTAACTCGACTATCACTGTATATGTTTGAATTCTGCAAGTTTTATATTTCAACTTAGTAACTGAGGCTCATGAGATATTTTCACCTCTGACCAAGGAAGGCAGAAGGCCTTAAATAAACAAGCACAACCATGAGAAGAAAATTAAACAAACACAACACCAAAAGTAATTTTCCGATTAGTAATTCCTTCTGTGGACATTAGACTACTATTACATACTTCACAAAGGAAAACTGCCATTCTGGAAGAGAGAGAACTTTGAAATAGTAGTCACAAAATTGTTTCTGTTCAGTAAGCATTAAAGAAAAATGAAGCCCCACTTTCTTTATTAAAATTATTAATTAGGATCATTGTTTCTTTTCAATTTCACTGCTGTTATGGCCCTTAAAATTAGTGCCAACATAAAACTTGATTTTTGATCTACGTCTCATATAACTTGTGAATATTGTAGTACATGTGAACAAGTTTCATGAGGAATTTAACATGATTAAAATTAGAGTAGAAGTTCAATACTTGTGGAAATAAAAATCTACCAGACTGAGTTCTTTAAGAGCAATCTTTGCTTCAAAAACAGCAGCACCTTGGGATGCTGCTCTTGTTACAGATTTCATGTAAGGAGGAATACACAACAAATTAAATGCTCAGTTGAATTACACTGCAATAAATTTTCATTAGTAGAGTGGTCTAAGAAGAGGAATGTGAGTGGCTTATATCTGAGAAAAAGAAAGTGCACTGGTATGTTCAGGAACCCTTTAAGGGGGGAAAATAAATCTTTCTCATCTGAAATTTTGTAGTCAATCATCCTAGTCCCGCTAAAGCCCTTTTCTCCATTTGCAGTTGCTTCATCAAGACTGCAGAGGTTAGACAACTCCACTGTTCGCACATACTCATGCTGACAAGCCACTCAAAGGAGACAGCACTGACCTGCTGTGAGTAGTTTTCCTTGACTGCCAAACAACAAACCAACAGAAAAACAGAACCTATATAAACTAGTAAATATACACTGTACTCTCTGATATGGCCTGGCAGTACAGAAATGAGGTAACTCCTTTATATTGCAAAGGAGAGGGAGAAATCTTTATATTGTAACTCGTAATCTAGTCTTTCCCATCACCATCTGTTTTCTATGGTTTAATGTTTGTCTGCTGGAAGCCTGTCACTCTACTATTCCACATCAATGGGTTGTCAGCACACTGCCTTCTATTTTTTAGTGGCATTTTATATTGACTCACATAGCATTTTATTGATGAAAATTTGGCACTTATAGAATCATATTTTTAAATGAATGTTTTTATAGGGAGGAGCTGAGGCAGACAGTGATTTAAGCAGATTCACAGAGTCAAATAGTGGCAAAAACAAGAAAATGATTTGTAGATGCTTTCATATTAATAATTTTGAACATTTAGTGTGTTGGTTTTTACAAATACAAATTGCATTTGTTGTAAACAAACATGAATTTTAAATATCTGGTGCTTTTACACAGAAACAAAATACAAAGTGAAATTACTTTATAAGACTGGAATACAGGACTAACAAAACTTGGTTTTTGATGTAAGGCATTTGTGTTTAGGGAAGCATTAGTTGATGGAAGCTACTTCCAAATACACATAAAAATGGGTTCTATTGTAAAACTGTCTTAGTAAAACTATGATTTCCTAGATTTATAAATGTGCAAATGCTCATAAAACTTTTTAAACAAAAAAACTGTGCTTTGCCAAAATAGTCTACCAATTTCAATGAATTGATATTTTGAAAAAAACACTTTTAGAGCAATATTTAGAACCAAATATCTACACAGGGATGGAGAGAGGAAGCAGCTGTAGGCAAAGGAACAGCTCACCTTGTGCTGTTTATTCATTGCCTTGAAATAAAAGCTCCACATAATTTATTATTTGTCTTTTGGACCTAATATAGGAGCTGGTTATGCTGCCTTATTTGGGTCACTATTTGAAGGTGATGATTATCAAAGCAAAAAAAATGCATTCAGATAAGAGATTTAATTTCAGCATGTACAACCCTAACATTAAAATTTTAATTACAGCATACAATTCGGCATCTAATTAGGCACTCACTAAAGTATGTAATAATTTGGATGAATAAGAGTCTTTCCAAAATATTCTTTTAATAGCATATACAAACAACATGATAATTTCCCCAGGAACTGAGTACATCACTAATTCACAAATGACTACTTAATATAGTTCAATAGTGCTTGCTTTTTAGTTCTGGACTGATAGGTAGAATTACTCTTTAACTATTTGCAATCTATATTTTGTGCATGGCATTTTAGTTCATATTTCCTAGTTTTCACCATTATGAGGGCTAAAGTTACTTATTTAAATAAGTAAATCTGAAACAACCAGTTTCACTTTTGGTTAAAAAAAACACTTTCATTGTTAAAATAATTCAGAGCATTTCATTTAATCAGTTTCTTTTGTGTCAAGAATGTTAATTCTGAGCTTTTCTTAATTATATTATGACTGGAAAAGATCAATGATGCCACACCACTGACACTGAACCTTAAAAAATATGTTAATAGCATTTCATCTCTGTCACAATTAAAAAAAGGTAACTTTTAGAGCTCTATAATATATGAATTAGAATATAAGTCTATTCCCTGGAAAAGGTCAAATCAACCCAATTTATTATTAGCAAATTTTAAATTTTTCAAAAGCATGCTGATATTTTGTGTGAGTACCTTTGTCTATATTATTGTCATACTTTCTACAAAGGTGAACAAATCTTTTTATTAATATTAAGCTCTCCTGCAAAAATGGGAGAGGAGCAAATGTTAATTACATGCAGTTATTAGAGACCTCAGAAGATTTTCTTTTCATTATCTTTTAGTATTAAGACATGAGTAGGTAGGCTGCATGGAAATATACCATGGAATAGTGGAATGGGGTTTTCTAGACTGGGAACTTTCAGTGAACTAATGGTATCCATTAAATATTTTAGATGTCGTCTTTTCAGTCTACTCTACCTAAAGTGCACTACCATCTTAGAAGACAAGCAGTGAAACCCTTTGAGAAGACTAAACTCTAAGGAAATAATGACAAGTAATGGTTTATTAAGCTGAAAATGTGATTTGGGGGGATTCAGATATTAAGTTTGATTAATTTACTACAATTGGAATAAAATGCTCAAGTTATTTGAAAAATTAGTGTCATCCACATCACAATTCTGTACAACAGATGCTTTTATGAAATGGAGCCCCTTGTTTTTTCATGTTTTATTGTAATATACTAGGCATTTATGTATTACTGTGTCTGTATTTCTTTTTAAATGTGTAAGTCTTATGTAAATGGATATAAATATGATTTTTTAAAGAATAAAATATATGGTTCATGGAGTCTCAAGTGCAAACATTTGACAATTCCAAGTACTGTTTGTATTTTACCATTCCACCATTTTTACAGTTTTTGAATTGTAACAGTCAAATCAATGTTTCCTGGAAGCATGTTTCATGCTTCGATATGTTTCTCTTTCAAGTCTGTCAATACTTAAAGCTGAACACCTGCCTCTGATCATGTATAAAAGAATGATTTAACCTGGAACTAGAGCCTAAACTGGACCTTTAAAGGCAATCAGGGATGGCCTATGTCTTTAGAAAAGCACTGTGATGGCTTGATCTCCTTTTCGAAACAAAACAAAACTGACTGTTTACAAGAGTTAAAAGCAATTATTCAAAAAAAAAAAAGTTTGTAAGAAAAACACTATCTTCTCTTGTTACCTGTGGACCAAGAAAAAAAAAAAAAAAAAAAAAAAAACTTTATCTGAGAATCACATGTTCATTCTAATATTTTGAACCGCCAGCCAGCACTGGACAGAGAATGTCAGCCACTGCAGAGTCTGAGGCTCATTTCCTACTGGAAGAAACAAAACCCCAGAAACCCTCCTCTTTTTCAGTGAAACAGGGCATTAGCCAGACTCATGTCTAATGTTAGAAGCTTTTAGCCAAGATGGCCTTGTTGCGACTTCCCTGAAGTCAGATTTATCAGAGGAAATAAATCAAAGACAGAATGATTAACATATATAGTGTATAAAAGTATAGAAGAGTAATCTCTTCCCTGTGGATTTATTTGGTGGTGTTACTGTTGTTTATTCTTTGTTTATATGGGAAATTTCAAAGTAAAACCTATTTAATAATGTCATTTATTTAACTGCTGATTTTCTGCTGCTTGATCTTATTAAGCACAAGACCTGTCATTAGTTCTTTTTGTATCTTAATTTGCTTTGTTTGCACGTACATTACTTTTGTTTTAATGTCTATTTTCGTTTGACAGATTCAATCAAAAGTTTATGGTAACAGAAACCCTCTCCATTGTCAATAAAAAAAAAAAACTTCCACTTCTCTGTTTAAGTTTTGTTTTATAGTTACATGAAGTTTAACAATTTATTTAAACTATAATGAAATTTTTCTTTTAGTGACTCACTGTGGTATTTATTTTCTAAAGTGAATCTACCACAAGAGGGAGCAGTAAACCTGCTTGTGAGAATGATTTAAATTTTTCTAAAAATGTTGCCTAAGCAGAAACAATAGAAAAGAGCTCTCTAAGCTCATCTGAACTTGGGGATCTTGATTATAGAAATGAAATCTGTATAGAAACTGTGATATTATGATAATATAAACTAGACTTGCATTTAATCCTATACATGAACTCAGTTATTAGAGGCAGTTTCTTCCCTTTAGAAGATCATATAAGAAATATTAATCATCTCTAATAGTTACTAACATATAGAGTATACAAAAGATCCTGCTATGTCCCTCAAAAAGCATAATATACTCTTTAATTTATAATTTCTGCCAGATTCTAAAATCCACTTAATGGACTAACATTAGTCTCAATATTCTTCCTTTTGACCATCCATGAACATTATGAATTCTCACATTTTTAATGTTCAGGGCCCTTTCAAATACACTTTTATGTAAATAAAATGAAACTTTTAATGTAATGCAGGTCTCATTTGTATATATTTAGTATTTTTTCAGGAGCAAAATAACAATAAATTGAAAAACACTTCCATAGATTTTAAAAGTGCCTTATATTTTCATTATTTGCAGTGTTTTACAATTAAAAATTCTATGAAAATACAAAAAAGAATACCATGCAGAATTTCTGTAGCTAAATTAAGAAATACTGCATTTTTAGTAACAATATATATATAAAGATATAATTCAGAATGTTTTAAGTACTATCTAATGAAAGTGCTTTCTGCTAAGTACTAAAATAGCAAGTTCCTTTTTTTCTCCCAAATTTTAAGCAATCTGATGAATTCATCTTGCTTGCCCCATTTTTTTCTCACATGAAAGTAACAATAATTATTTCTCTGACCCTTCACAGTAAACAAATTTCCTCAACCAGAAACAAGAAATAGCCACTTTCCCATTCTCATGCACTGTTTTCCAATCCCACCCAGCTGTAAAATAACTCAAGCCTGCTTACTGAAGTATCCATTCAGATTTGATTACCAGGAAAAATGTGTTAAAGTAGCAAAGTCATAAACTTTACACAATTCTTGGATCTGCCTGAGTTTATACCTTGCAAATGAAATGATGATATACATTCAGCAAAACAATTTGCCATTTCAAATTAAATAAATCTTACTTGAAAAAAAGGGAATATATTTTAAATGCTAAGATATCAAAATGGATAATTTTTTAAGGCTATAGTTGTGATAATGGATACAGTTTAAGGAACCCAACAGCTTCAAATTAAAAATTAGCCTCTATTTTGTTTGTTTAATTAAAATTAAAATAATTAAAATAATATAAAGGGAACAACTAGATGAATATATATCTTTCAGGTATAAAAGCCATTTAAACAAATAGGAATTTACTATAAGAAGTCATTTATTTTGTAGCCTAATGTCCAAAAAAAAAAGTTAACATTTTCTGAATGGTTTTTATACAGGTTGTAAACTATCTTTATGAGGCAAACAAGTAAATAAACTATTATCTATCATCGCTCACATATATTTCAAGTAATTTACCCTGTCTGGTACATTAGGAAAACTCTTGAGAACAATGTTCCTAATGGACTAAAAGATTCAAAAGTGCTTTGAGAACCATCAAAGATTCTTTTGTTTAAATGCACTCTTTGATAAACTTTATCATGAGGAACAACTATATGTAAGTCTAAATATTTTATTATATATATAAAATATTCCATATATATGGAAATTACCATAAATTTATTAACAAAGACTCATTTTCAATTATTAAAATATGCTTGATAGTTTTTATAGGAGTTTCAAATAGAAAGATGTTTTTGAGCATCACAATATGTTTTTATTGAGCTATTGAATTTTCTTGAAATACTGAATTATTTAAAAATTAGTGGTTTCAGATAAAAATCTGAAATTTTGAGTCCTCTTAAAAATCAAAGGCTCTTGCCATAAGGGCTCTATCTCCTTGTTCTCCTTGGATCATACTCTGCTCTGACGGAGTGGGGGCTGCCCCCTTAGATGGAGCTGCCAGTCTCCATCTTCACCATTCCTTATTATCCTAACACTAAGGCCACATGGTTCAAGCTTCTTCTAAAAGCTCATTGGCTCATTGACATTGCATTAATGGGTTGGTCTCTGAAGGCTGCCTGTCATTAGCATAATGTAAAATGTTTATATTTACAAAAGAAAACAAAACATTTGCATCTCTTAAGCCCTTTCCTTGGCACTCTCCCCCCATTTCTACAACATTTCCCCTTCTTCCTTGGAAACTGGAATAAACTTACAACCTGAAGCATGATGAGGAGCTCCCAGGGCCTCTGTCTCCTCATCTCCGTGACATAGAGACTAGATTAAATGACCTCCAAAGCTCTGGGTCAGGCACATGATTTCCCTCAAAGAGGTAACTACTGACCTGAAGGCAGAGCCAGGTGTCTGTCCTTCTATCTGGAGATGTATGGCTAGACAGCATCTCCTAACTACAAGATAACCTCATCTGTCTACATGCTTACCTAAAATTGCCCAATTCATTCATAATTTTTTAGTCATTTAAAACAATTTGTGGATACCTCAAAAATGTTGGAAATCATTCAGCGTTTCTATGGGGGAACTTTAGTTTGAATTGTTTTTTGACTTCGAGTGGAGGTTTAGGTTTTGAGTCTCAGCTTCCAAATTTCTGAAAGTGGCTCTGTATTAGTGTCACTTTCAATCAAAAGGTCTGGGGGTACTGATTTTCTTAAAGGAGACAACATATACTATAACAATGAGCCAAGTTACAGTCAACTAGTAACAATGCTAATTGTGCCTAGTCAAATAAAAGGCACAGCAGTCTCTCATTAGCCATCAAATGTATTTGTTTTACACTGGCCTTTAAAATTCACATTTCAGTTTGCAAATACTTTCTATTTAACTATTAATTTCTGGAAAATGTTTACTCAAAATAGAAAAAAGAAAGAAAGAAAGTCATGATGCCTGCTTCAGCATTTCTTCTATGTGCCCAAAGATGCTGGGGTCCTCAATTGTAGGAGTTATCTGGAAAGAAAATTAGAGTCAGATGAACACACTTCACACAACACCTTACAGTCTCTAAATAATTAAACCATTATCTTATAAAGCTCAAAAATAGGGAATTTTGAACTTAATATTTCAAAATTTAATTAACAAAACTATTGGTCCTACATCTTGATATTTCTCGAGTTCCTCCTAGGGTATTTCTATGAACCTTTATAGAATGAATATTTCTTAGTCATTTGCTCATAGAACTGCTCTTTCCTTTTGGCATTGCCTTTTATTGGATCTTGGTAAAATGTGTATATCTATACATGTGTAATATGCACACAAAGTAAAAGTATACATATGCAGGAACTAGCATAAAGTTTCCTAAAATAATTTTCACTCAAGACAGGGGAACCAATTAGTATATATATCAATTAGGACTGTTTAAACATCTATTGTCAGCTTCAATTATTTTGCTTTGTCATTCACCAATATCCATTAATGACTCTAATGAAGGAAATGTACCTTTAATTCAAAGTGATTGAGTTTCCATGAGTATCTCTGAATTAAACTGACTTATTTTTAATAGTAAAATTGCTTTCACATAAGAGCTCCTGTACTCATAACATATGGCATTATTTAATCTGTGATTCTTTACAAATCCTTCATTCCTCCATTTGCTGCTCAGCTATTCCAGAGGGAACAGCTGTGTATCACCCCACTTAAAATTTAAAAGTAAGTGCTACTCTGTGTTTTAGGGATATGATTCATGTTTGAGAACCATTTTAAGAGTTTTCCTCTAACCTGAAGTTGCTAACAGTGAAATGGGGCAAACGTTTCAGAACCCAGCATTAAACATGCTTGATAATTTACCTTATATGGCTTGCCATTGACAAGGGCAGAGAGAGCTGACCGGGGAATTTTGCCTGATCGGGTTTTAGGTAACTGTTTGACAAACACTGCATGTCGAAAAGCTGCCACAGGGCCAATGCTCTGTCTAACGTGTTTCACAATTTCTTCCAAAACTTGTTCCTCTGTTGCATTTATATCTAGGAAGAAAGTTCAGATGATAAGCACTGACTCAATCTTAGTTAATCATTTCAGAGCTGAAACAGGCAGGGGGAGACATGGATCTCTCACCTTTTCGCAACACACACAGTGCTAACGGGACATGGCCTTTCAAAGGATCCTCCTTGCCAACAACTGCACAGTCTGCCACAGTACCATGGGAAAGGACTGCCTGCAATAAGGAAAGACATTTGTTTAGTATAAGTGACATATATGTATATCTATTTTTTCTAGTGGAAAAAAAAATTACATGCCAGAGAATCCAAAAACCCGTAGCTGCCTGCTTGAAAATGACTACTAATTCACAGCATCATTACAGCTGAGGTGAGTGGTGAGGATCCCCGTGGTGGTCACTGAAAGCTGACAGTAATTGAGATAAATTGTTTTGTTTGTATCTAGAAAATAAGGAAATGATTTCTTCACCTCAATTGTTTATTAATGAAGTCAGGGAAAGTGTGCAGTGGATACCACAAGTAAACAAAGCACAATGCCCCCGCAACACTCCCCCCCAAAATCAGGGTGTCTCAGGGTGATTTGCCTTTTGTGCTGGTTACCATCAGCATGTCTATCAGAGGTAGCCAAGGCTGCCCCATGACTAAACAGTGATAATAACTGTACAGTTTGCTAGTGGACAATAACCAGGGCATTCCATTCCTCGGGCAGATTTTCCAGGACTTGAAAGAAGAGGCTGACCAGGGAGAAAAGTCCCTGACAAGAGATAATCACTGCTATTGAAGAACCACTTTCATAATGTTTACCTTAAACTCTGAATTCCTTAAAGAGCAAAAAAGCTATCTATCTGGAATCACATGAACTCACAGAGTTGGGTAGCCACAAGAAATAGAGAAGCTTAGGGTTATATATATATATATATATATATATATATATATATATATATATACACACACATACATATATATATTTCTGCTGTAATGGGCCTTCTAAAACGCATGCTGAAAAGTCCTTTTCTGAGACATTAACACATATTTCAATGACTCCAAATCTCTGATGGCTCAAGAAAACACAGCCTACTTGTACCCAGTCACTCATTTGGCAGTCCTCACTCTTTCCCCATTCTTTCTTCTATTCATTTGCTTGGCAATGTCCAATAAATGACTCCTATCTTCCAGTCACTGTGCCAACCTCAATGGTGAATAAAAATAGGCACAGTCCTTTCTTATGGGTACCCACAGTCTAGTAGGAGAAGCAGACAGATAACATGAATATCTAATTATTATGAATAGTCTAAATGCAAATGTAGTAAGGGCTCTTAAGGAAAGAATTTGGATTACTTATATAAGAGATATAGCAAAAGCAACAGACTTGGTAGCAGGATATGGGCCTCAGAGAAGCCTTTTCCAAGGAAATGATACTGGAGTTCAGGTGAAGGGGGAGCAGGCGCTGATTAAGCAAGGGGAGAGGGGTCAGGGCACAAGCCTGTGGGAGGACTGAGCTTGTACCATTCAAAACCTGAAAGAGGCCAGTGTCACTGGAAAGCAGAGAGCAAGAGTGAAAATATGAGAATACAAAAGAATACAAGATGTATGAGAAGAGAAGTTGCAGAAGTAGGGGCTGTGATAAGGACTACAGATTGTTCTCTCAACAGTTATGGGAAGGCAATGAAGCAATTTCAGGGGTTGGGGAGGAGATGTAAGATTAGACTGGATTTTGATAAATGCCAAGTCATGATGGTTTTATCATGGAGAATAAATAGAGGGTTACTGAAAGTGGGTGTCACTGTTTATGAAGAGGAACCACATGGGAGGTTGCTGTACTAGACTAAGGTTATAATCGTGAGTATGAAGAGAGCTAGCTAGATTCTAGAGTTCCTTAGAGGTAAAATACAACAAAAAATTGTTGATAAATTGAATATGGGGCATGAAGAAGGTGAGGGGTTAAGTATGATTCTGTGGTTTTTGGCTTAAGCAGCTGGTTGGATGGTGGTGTCATTTTCAAAGCCAGAAAACACTAGTAAGTATCAAACTTGGGAGGAAAGATCACTATTATGTCTTGGAGATATTCCATTGTAGTACATTTGAGACATCCGAGTGGAGGCATTTGGATGCATGGATATGAGGAGAAGCCTAATGTGGAGATGGTGAATTTGGGAATATCATTAATGTATGGATGGTATTAGAAGCTATGAACCTGAATGAGATTATTTAGGGAGAAAGCAGTGAGAAGAAAAGAGTTCAAGCCTTGAAGAACTCGAACGTCTGACGGCCATAGGAAAAAGGAGAAGCCTGCAAGTGACACCAAAAAGGCATAGCCAGCGAGAGATAGGAGAAAAACCAGCAGGGTCCAAGGCATACTGCTTCTGAATCCCAGAACTTCCATGAAGAATTTTTTTTTTTTTAATTGGACCAAGTAGAAAATGAGCTTTCCCTTCTCTGAACTCCTGCTGTGCTAGAATGTTTGGTACAAACCCAGTGGACATCTAATTAAAGACAAACTACCATTACTCCTTGATCTTTGTAAACATCAGGTTCAAAGTATTGGTTTGTCATCCACATAGTTTTTGACTCCTACAGTGTGCTAAGGATAGTATATGTTAAATAAATGATTTTTATACTGCATATTTTATTAACTTCATTACTGGGGCAAAGGTGTCCATGCTCTCTTTCCGTTAGCTGGGCTCAACTAAAAAACTTCTGCTATACACATACTATACAACATCAGATTCGCCCACTACTTTAATCCCAAATACTCCCAACAGCATTCCCATTTGTTAAGGTCTTATTTATTTTTAGGTCCACATGTTGAAAGTAGAGAGATATATTTCATTGCCAGATATTTGTTTTGGTAGGGAGTATAGTTAAAGTCACCAGTCATGGAAGAGAATACTCTGCCATAGTGATAGGATATAAATTTCTCAGGCTAGGTCCTGTGATTTCATGTTAGTATTCCATTAATGAGTAGAGAAAAACTCTTTTCACCAGACTAAAACAGAGTTTTAAGAGTGGAAAAAAATTACATTTATTAAAGTGTTCATTGGTGTCATAAGCCTCTGTACCTGAGTTTTTAAAATGCCAAGATATCCGTTCAAATCAGGGTAAAAAAATCAATCCTCCAGATATTTTGTCACATAACCAGTATGACTATAATTTTAATTACACTGAAAGTCAAAACTTCCAGTTTGCAACTTTTTTCACTTTGTTATTTTAATTTCCCTACATTTTCATCCTCAGTATTAGTTTCTTTAGAAGTGGAAGGGAAAATATTGAATGCTTTTTGGTAAGGGTAGGAAGTACTTTAAAACTAAAAGTAACACATGACACAATTCCCTATAATATCAAAGTTTCTTATTTTTGCCAACTGTGGATAAATTCTTCATAAAAGTCTGAAAGAAATATGATCATTTTCCAAGATTCTGTGTCATTTCTAAATGAGGCTCATATGACAATGAATAAAATATTTTATTATTCTATAATAATCTAAAGGAAGGGAAGCATTTTTCTATGTTGGACCCACAAACAATATTTTCATGCCAGATGATTATTTCGACATCTGAATAGTTAAAAAGGAAATCATCAAAATACATCTTGGCAACATTTGAGAGATACAAGCCAACCAAATGTCCCATGAGGGAAAAAAAGAATCAAAAAAAAAAAAAAAAAATCAAATGTCACATTTATGTATTCTTCCATTAAAAAAAAATCCATGAAGTTGCAGCAGTTAATTGACATTTAGGTAGCTGAAAAAATGATACATTGAAGGTAATTATCTCACCACAAGTAAGTAGATACAGTTATGGTAACAGGGCTGGTAAAAGCGGGTCATTCATTGTTCCTGCCATTTTTAGTACAAATTTAGTTTAAAATGGTTTCATGATTTTAGAGAGATGAACTACATAGGTTTCTCAATTATGTTTTAATTTTAAGTTTGGAAAAATTAATTTAGATCAGGCACCCTCCTAAGCTACAAAGATAAGAATGTCTCTAACATTCATCTTATAAAAGAAGATGACTTTTTATTTCCTCTGAAATTGGAGTGATCTAGGAAATAGAGAGATTCTGCATCTTTACCAATATTCATATCAGCACTCCAGATAATATCCAGCAAGTCTGCAACTATTTAAGTACAGTAGTCATTTAATCCCTGGTGGAACAGAACTTCACATCTTCTTTGTTGCAGACACGGTCACTTTATAGAAATATATTCAAGCTTAAAGAAATGATTACTAAAACAGAAAACAAAATAGCTAACTTGGAAAACAGTGACACTTTGATCAGAACAATCTTCAAAAGGGCAAATTGTATGTGAATTCTTCCCTAAACTTTAAATGCAGTATTCTAACACCAGATTTCCAAGTTTCCAGGGATTTCACTAGGATAATTTAACAAACTGAAATTTAAGCTCAAATGAGAGAGTGAAATCAGGGAGCCCAACTTGTTCCCTGGATATGTCTACGTGAGAAGACAACTGAACAAAAATGACCACATTAGCGCCTAATATTTCTGGCAGAAATGTTCTGAGCTAACCAATTTCATATACAATTTTCTTAA
Source organism: Choloepus didactylus (assembly GCF_015220235.1). NCBI lineage: Eukaryota > Metazoa > Chordata > Mammalia > Pilosa > Megalonychidae > Choloepus > Choloepus didactylus. Next base: position 49,298,033 of record NC_051314.1, read on the forward strand.
CAACTCCTTGAACTTCCACCAGTTTCCCAAGCATCTAGATGGAGGCAAGGCTCTCAAAGACTAATCAGCTGCTCAAATAGATTTGATTATTAACTTAGTTACAGAAGACCCTCATATATATTGGAATCGGCAAGAATAATAATGTCCTCCTAAATTTATAAAAGCTATTCTAGGTGCCTCTTTGTTGCTCAGATGTGGCCCTCTCTCTCTAGCTAAGCCAACTTGGAAGGTGAAATCACTGCCCTGCCCCCCTACGTGGGATCAGACACCTAGGGGAGTGAATCTCCCTGGCAACGTGGAATATGACTCCCGGGGAGGAATGTAGACCTGGCATCGTGGGACGGAGAACATCTTCTTGACCAAAAGGGGGATGTGAAAGGAAATGAAATAAGCTTCAGTAGCAGAGAGATTCCAAAAGGAGCCGAGAGGTCACTCTGGTGGGCACTCTTACGCACACTTTAGACAACCCTTTTTAGGTTCTAAAGAATTGGGGTAGCTGGTGGTGGATACCTGAAACTATCAAACTACAACCCAGAACCCATGAATCTCGAAGACAGTTGTATAAAAATGTAGCTTATGAGGGGTGACAATGGGATTGGGAAAACCATAAGGACTACACTCCCCTTTGTCTAGTTTATGGATGGATGAGTAGAAAAATAGGGGAAGGAAACAAACAAACAAACAGACAAAGGTACCCAGTGTTCTTTTTTACTTCAATTGCTCTTTTTCACTTTAATTATTATTCTTATTATTTTTGTGTGTGTGCTAATGAAGGTGTCAGGGATTGATTTAGGTGATGAATGTACAACTACGTAATGGTACTGTGAACAATCAAATGTACGATTTGTTTTGTATGACTGCATGGTATGTGAATATATCTCAATAAAATGAAGATTAAAAAAAAAAAAAATCACCCAGAGTGCTATCACTCTGAAATAAACACTGTTAACATTAAAAAAAAAAAAAAAAAAAGCTATTCTAGGGCTCTATTTTCTTATGATGAGACAGAAAAGAACCTAGAGTTTCCTGAAATGTTTTTGAGGTAAGAATTTTAATAAAATTTCTGCTTGATTTATCTTATGTAGGTAGCACACTTGTCCAGTTTTTACTTTGGGAAACTGGAAAAGCACAGGTATTTTCATAATATCTACAACAACATCCAGTCTATATATTTTTTTGTATAAACGAGATTTTCAATGGATTTCGAAGCTCAAGTTCCATTTTAAAAAGTCAGAATGAAATTCAGCATTCACCATTGAGAACCCTGATAAACATTTCAATATAAAGTAAGGTTTTTGACTACTTTAATAAGAGCTGGTTAGGTCATCAGCTTAAGAATTTCAGAAACAGATTACCAATTTGCAAAACAATTTTGCCAGAGATGAGGAAAAAAAACAGTAAAAAGAATGTTAGTCCACATCCCTGTAAAGGTTCTTAGAGAAGACAAGTCTGAAATGAATTGAGGTATTAATTTCCTTATTACATATAAATATTCAATAAAGAGTTCATCTTTGAAGTTATATAAAGGGAGACGTTTACTTAAAGAGAGGTGCTATAAATACTCCAACCCAATGACAAAATCTCTGTTGGATATCAATGATTCTGGAATTTTTTTTTCCATTTTTCCATTTTCCATTTTCTCTGTTGTTACATATACTATAGTATGGAAAACGTCAATAGAAACATATTGGAGCATGATATTTTAATAGGTTGCCACATTTCTCTTCATTCTAAAAATAAAAGAGAACGCTAAGGATTTGGACTGATAATAAGAGCTGTGCATATGTAATCCTGGTATTTTAATTAGCTGAGTCTGCCAGAAATGCAGGTAGACATTGGAGGTAATCTCTTAGAAGAAAGAAATTAAAAGTTCATGTTGCCTGAACCACCTTTTGCCAACACCCCAAAATGAATGAAGCATAAATTTCAATTTCAGGTTTTCAGAAAATTCAGAGGGGTTAAAGCGAGATAATATTATAATAGCACACAAAGTTCACATGTTCCAAAATATCTTATTAAACTATTTCCTTTTACTCAGACAACATCACACTGAATCCCAGGGGAAAAAAAAATCAATATGATAAGAATTGTTAAGCTCTTACATTTTGGCTAAATGTAGGTACAGTTTTTAGAGAAGGTGACCATCTTTTAATTAGGGGATTTATTCTGCACAGTCTGATCTTGCTAAATTAGTTGTGCTGCCTTAAAATTTTTCATTCATTTAAATTGCATTGTGCCCCATTCAGCTTTAAAACCCTTCTGGGTTCTGGTTCCAGAAAAGAGGGAGTATATGCCTTCTACCTTATCGCTCCCAGCAACTATAGTTAAAAACTCTGATGTACTTTACATAAACCAACGATTAGATGATTCTATCAGAATTAATCAGAACTTGAGAGAAAATCTGGTGATGAGTTCCCTGTTTTTATTTATGTTTTTGGCAGTGGTGGTGGTGGTGGGTTGGTCTGTTTATTTTCCCTCCTATATATTTTGGCCTGGGCAGTAGAGCAGTCCCAAACCTGGAACTGTCAATGAGTGCTGACAACAAAAGCCCCAAAAAGAGCCTGCTCTCTCTAGTTAGAGGATTGGGAAGGATAGGCAAGGGGGTGTTAAACAGAATTCTTTGATTTTATCCTCTCTACTGCAGCTGAACACAAGAAAAGAAGCAGCAACCTTGGCCTTCTCTATAGAGCCACAGTAACCTTATCGACTCTGCACTCCCTACACCAAGCAAATGCCAGCAAAGAATCAGTGCCACCTGCCCTCCTTGCTAGCCAAGAGGGTAGCCCCTGAGAGTAGAGCACAGTTGACTTGGCATCTGTCAGCAAAGAGGCAGAGCCCCTCTCCCCAGGGGCACTATGGTGATAGGCTCTGCAGGACTGAACCCTGGTAACGGTGCTGTGAGGTTACAGTCCTGACTTTCTACCCAGAAGAGTGGTAAGTGGGAGCCCTGGGAATCAGAGAGTGAGATTTTCAAGAAGAGGAGGGTGCTGCAGAAAGGGATGCTTGAAATCAGTGTGTGAAGTTCTGGGCCCAGCTGTGCAGGCATGAATTCAATGGAATCAGCACAGCAAAGATTTTGAACACTGAACCTGTTTCAGACTGGCCTCTGAAAGGGGCACAAGCAGGACAGACCAGAATAGCACTTCAAAGGCTTTGAAAACTAGATACTGGCACCATAGTCCACAAAAAGTGGGCCAGGAAAAACAGTCTGATTTTAACTGGGTTGATCACCTGCTAAAATAAACAACCAAAAAGAAGTCCAAAAAATCCAGAACATTTAAACAGGATTCAAAATCTCATGACATAATATTCAAAATATCCAGGATACAGTGTAAAATTACTGAGCACAAAAAAAAAAGCAGAAAAACTTAAAATGTTCTGAAGAGAAAAGGCAATCAATAGGTGCTAAACCAAAACGACCCACATGTTGGAATTATCAGGCAAATTTTTAATGCAGCCATTATAAGTGTGGTGAAACAAAACTTCCCAGTATTTCTCAGTGCTCCTGTCAAAAGTCTTAGCCTCTGGAGACTCTGAAAATACCAGTAGAAATAGATCTGTAGTCATTTGTCTAGTTAACTGCTCTGATCTGAAAAGATAATACCATTTGTTCCAATTTCCCTTGGAGGGCCAAATGGTTGCAGCCTGAGACTAGTTCCCTAAGTTAAATGCCCAAGGTGCTGGGGAGACTAGAGTGCTATCTCCCTAGGTATTTACATGTCAAAAAGGTAAAGCCCCAGAACATGTAAACATTTCTATGTAGTCAAAGCTGAGACAAACAGGACTATGAAGCTCCTGGGCATGTTGATTTACATACCAAAGGGTTGGAGTTAGGATTCAGGCTTATTATGTTTCCAAGGATACCTTTTCAGAAAGGGTAAGAGATAGCTGCCTCTTTCTGCTTTATAAGCATAAAAATAATTTTTGCCTTATCCCTCCCCTGTGAAGTATTTGGCTCCCCCTGTGGGAATTATTCCCATGGCTCTGATTGGGTCACCCAGGGAAAGATCTGGGGTAAGAGGGAAGAGGAAGACTAACTTATTATTAAGAAGTATGTTTCTGACCCACTATACCTGATATGCACGTTCCAAGTAAAATTTATAAAGATTAATATTAAAAACCTAAAAATAACCATGGCCCAAGAAGAACAGGCAAACACTCTTGGAATAAAAGAAATACAGAGGGTCTAGCAAAGAAATAGAGTCTGCAAAAAAGAACCAAATAACTTAAAATAAGGGCAGAAATAGGAAATGGAGGAATAAAAAAATAGAAGACATATTGAGAAAACTAATAATCAGCTGGTAGATATAATTATAAATATGTCATTAATTAAATACAAATGGGCTAAAACCACCAGTTAAAAGACAGAGTTTATCATACTGGATTTAAAAAAAAAAGACCCAACTATATGTTATCTACAAGAAAAATATGTAAGGAATAATGATCTAGATATATTAAAAGTGAAGAGAGGGAAAAAGATAAATGATTCAAACACAAATTTAAAAAGCTGGAGTGGCTATGTGGATACCACATGAAGAATATTTCAGAACAAGGAAAATTATTAGAAATAAAAAAAATCAATACATAAAAAGAATAATACATTTCAACCAAGTTTTTATTCCAGGAGTGCAATGATAGTTCAACACTTAAAAATTAATTAATTCAATTTACCATATTAACAGGCTTGAAAAGGAAAACCACATGATCGTATCAATAGAGGTAGAAAAAGCAGTCAACAAAATCCAACATCTATTCACAATTTAAAAAAAAAACTCATCAAGTTAAGAATGGAAGGGATCTTCCTCAATTTGATAAAAGGCATATTCCAAAAACATCTACAGTTAACATTATTCTTAATGGTAAAAGACTGAAGGTTTTTACCTTAAGATCAGGAACTAGGAAAGGGTGTCTGCTCTCATCATTCTTATTGAATATCATACTGAAAGTCCAAGCCAGTGCAAGAAGGCAATAAAAAGGCATAAAAGGCATTCAAATTGGAAAGGAGTGATAAAACTATCTCTAGTCATAGACCACAGGATTGTCTACATAGAAAATTCCAATAAAAAATCTATAACTAATACATGAGTTCAGCAAGATCATGGAGTATATATTAGTATACAAAAATCAATAACAGTATTGCTATACACTAGCAATGAAAAATTGGTAGCCAAATTTTTTAAAAAATCAATACCACTTACAATAGTCCCCAAAATTAAACACTTATGTATAACAAAATATGTTCAGAATTGTTATGCTGATAAGTACAAAAAATGTTGATGAAATATACAAAAAGATCTAAATAAATGGAGAGACATAGAATGATAAAATCAAATCTAAATTTCAAAACTATGAAACTCTTAGATGAAAACAAAGGAGAAAAATCTTTGTGAACTGTTTTGGGGAAAGAGTTCTTAGATATGACACAAAAACCATGATTTGTAAAAGAAAATAAATTGGTGAAACAGACTTCATCAAAACAAAAATTGCTTTTGCTCTGTGAAGAGCACTTTTAAGACAGTAAGTCGACAAGCTACAAATTGGGAGAAAAATATTTGCAAATCACATATCAGACAAAGGACTTCTATCCAGAATATATAAAGAACACTCAAAATTCAACAATAAGAAAATAACCCAATATTTTTTAAATGGGCAAAAATTTTTAACAGACCTTTGATCAAAGAAGATGTATGGATGGCAAACAAGCATGTGAAAGGATGCTCAACATCATTAGCCATTACAGAAATGTAAGTTAAAACCACAATGTAATACCATACACGTCTTAGAATGGTTTAAATAAACAATACTGACAACGCCAAATGCTGATGAAGATGGGAGGGAATAGGAACACTGAACCACTGAGGACAGGAATGTAAAATGGTACAGCCACTCTGGAAACCTGTTTTGCAGTTTCTTATAAACCTAAACCTATACGTGTACAACCCAGCAAACCCACTTCTAGATATTTATCCAGGAGAAATGAAAGCTACTTTTTACACAAAAAGCTGCACTTGAATGTATATAGAAGCATTATTCATAATTGCCAAAAACAGAAAACAAAGCAAATGCTCTTCAATGGATGAATGGATAAGAATAAATAGACTGTGGTATATCTGCTCAATGGAATGCTATTCAGCAATCTAAAAGAACAAACTATTGATACATGACACCCTGGATGACTCTCAAATGCATTTTCCTAAGTGAAAAAACCCAGTCTCAAAAGTTACATACTGTATTATCCGATTTATATTACATTCTAGAGAAGGCCAAACTGTCAGAAAAGAGAAAAGTCAGTGGGGGCCATGGGTTAGAGTTGGGGAAGGGTCAGAATACAAAGGTGACATTAGTAGGGAATGCTTTGGCAGTGTTCAAATTGTTCTGTATACTGTCTGTGGTGAAAATTACAATAATCAATGCAATTATAAAATATCACAGAATTGTACAACAAAAAAGTGAATTTTATAACATTAAAAAAATTTTGAAAAACTATTCTTGGGACTTTGTGTAACTTACACTTGAAAGAAAATTCTCAGGATTTAGACGTAAAATAAAATGTTTAAACCCCACACCACTTAAAGACTGCATGCAAACTTCGTCATCAGAAGCAGAGGTATATAAGCTTATCCATAAAAAACCAAATATATTTATTGTACTTAAAACTCTTTACCACTAGGCAGGGATGGGTGTGGAGAATATGAAAATCTACATAGAGGACGTGAGACACATCAATGGTACAGTAATTCTCCAGGCAGAATGATTTAACCTCAATATTGCCTTCAGTTCAGTTTTGTTCCTAAACACTACCTGGAATAAAATACCAATATTCATCAATACCTCTTCAATGGCACCTGCAGAAATCCTGTGGCCTGCAATGTTTATTACATCATCGACTCGAGACATAACATACAAATATCCTTCTTCATCCATGTAACCAGCATCCATGGTGTCATAGTATCCCTGAAAATAAAAATAAAGAATGCTTAATTAATCTGTAGTGTTAGATAACATAATCATTTTTAAGTTTGGGAAAATTAAAAATGTGGTAAAAAATGGATTTACTATATGCATTTGACTTTCTTTCATAACTGGGCTATGGAATTAAATTACTTTTGGTTTTGAAAGCTTATTAGAATCTCCTTGCTCCTCTAACAGCCAGGAATACATTAAAGTGTTCTTATATATGTTCAAGTTAAGTGTTTGAATTTGCGGTAGTAAAGTTTATGAACCCAATTTCTTTTTTTAATGGAGAAGTAATAGCTGAATATTTCCAACATACTTTGGTATTGCAATGTAATTCTTTGATAGATTTCTTCTCTAATTGCATTAATTTTTAAAAGCTTTAAGTCCCCCTGTTTACAATTACAAAATAAGCACTAATTTATTAACACAGGTTAGTATTGGACTCAAGTGTCAGTGAAATTTAATAGTATGTAGTTTAATATGTAATCAACTCAAAGTAGCACATCTTGAGTTATCCAGAAGCCAAAATAGAAATGAAGGAAGAATCAAGAAGTATACTAAGTGGAAAGGAAATAAATATTGCTTCCCCTAATGCTTCTGCATTATCTTGATACCTGTGTTTGTGAACACGGGTTTTGGTACAAATCCTGGTGAATCACTATCTCTGTTTCTTGACCTTTCTGAGATTCAGTATACTCATCTGTTAAATGGGGTAAGACTGTGAAGGCTGCTAGGAAGCATAAATGAGATGGTGTCTAGAAATAGAAATGACAGGCCTGGGATGTCATGAGTCCTCAATAATTGGCAATCCTTACTGTGATTACTATTATTTCTATTACTAATAGAGAGGCAGGTTAGAGCAGTGTTGAGAGCATGGTCTCCAGAGCCAAACTGCATGGGTGTAAACCTCAGCTCCTTCACTTCTAAGTTATGGAACTCTGTGCAAGTTTCTCAATTCTTCTGTGCCTCAGTGTTCCCCTTTATAAAATGGGTATTGTCAAAGTACCTGCCTCATGGGGTTTTTTGGAGGATTAAGTGAATTTAAAGTATGGAGAGCATGCAGCCATAGCATATAGGAAGAGTGCTATTACCAAGCCCTCAGATGAGGGGTTTAAAGTAAAGTAACAAGGCAGAGTACAGAACACTCTATAGAGCTTAACCATAATGTGCTGTTATAAGCATAACACACATGACTCTGGCATGGAGAAAAAGGTAAACGACAAAACATGAAACAGGAGACTCTCTTCTTATCTGGGGCAAGCTTTGGCTTTGAAAACACCATCTTTATCCTGTATCCATATGGGATTTTAAAATAAAGATCACAGAGGACATTCAGGAGAAGACATCAAAAATAGGTAAAGGGATGGAAAAATATAATTGTGAGGCCAGCCGCATGAATTTTGACCACATGAGCAGGAGGAGAGGCAGTTAAAGAGTCTTAATGACAGTGTACAATTGTCATCAGTTGCTCTCAGTTTCTACAAAGGAATCCAGTGGAGGAAACGGTATAGAATGTGTAGAAAACATTTTAAATTAACAACAAAAAAAATTCCTGATATCTAGGGCTGTTAAATTCTAGAAAAAAAGCTTCTAAGAGAAACTGGTGAATTTCTATCTCCAAAGACTGATAAATATAATTATAAAAATGACTTATTTGTATGATTGTACTTTGGACATTCTCATCCCTGAGAGCTGACAACTGGTTCAGATAACCTTTAAAAGTCTCTTTGTGATCTATGATTCTAGGAGCAAGTGGCTCAATTTAATAGAAAAAACTACAAAAAATTACATAAGAAGGTAAAAATAAATTAAAGTTCTTACAGGAAATTTCTCAAAGTATAAATGCTTGAATGCTTCCTGATTCTTCCAGAGTCCTGAGAAAGCCCCAGGTGGTAATGGCAACCTTACATAAAAACAGAGCGGTTAGAATTAGGATGAAAGTAGTCATAAAGACAGATTGATTAGAAACATTATATTTCCAGTGTGATGGATAATCACAATTCACATCCAACATTGAAATGCGACCCTTAAATCTGCTGGACAGATCAAGTCTAATTGAGATGGAGACATTTAATAATGGCATAGCAGACTAATTGAAAAATGACTGTAGTTTCTGTGTGCACAAAAGACACACATATTTGGTATACAAAGTTATTAGCAGCAATCATTGTTACAATAAAAAGCATAACATCTGAAAAAATAAAAAAGAACCAAATATCACTCCACTGAATTACCACAGGAAAAACAATTATTATTATTATTATTATTATTATTATTTATTTATTTATTTATTTTTTGCAGTACCAAGATGCTAACTGTGACTTCTGCCTGTCTCTTTGGGTCACCCCAGTTGAAGAAAAATTGACTCAACTTTCATATAAGTTAACACTTTTTCGCAATTCAGTGCAATGCTCCAATTAAGCATTCAGTATACAATCTTATCTTCAAAATTAATGAGCCTCCCTCCCCTGGGAATGCCCTCACACTATTCTTCTACTTTTTCTTTCCATGACCACCCTGACCTAGATGAGTTCTTGGTCCTATAAAAACATGGTGATATTTGAGTATATAAAATGTAAGGTGGCATATGAGTATGTCTTTTCTTTCTAACTAACTTCCTCTTATACTTCTTTCCTCCATTAGTATCAAGCAGGTGTCATGAACATAGTGAGGGCTTAGTTGTTATACATCTACTGATCTCTTTATATCAATGAATGTATAAATTACCATATTATTTCTCTGTAGAAAGAGCCTATCTAATAAAGAAAACTAAAATTGTTGTCTGGTCACAGAAACTTTTTAGATACTTTATAGTTTGGAAAATTAGACACTGTAAAGATTATAGACGTACAAAAACTTACCCTCCCATACTCAAACAATAAAAAAAAAAAAAAATCAGTTGAACAGTGACTTCACAGTGCTGATGCTGAGAAAATAGAAAATGAACTCAACCTGACTATGGCCCAGATGAAGTAACATCACCTGCTCTCCCACAAGCAATATTTTTGGGTCTCACAGGACAAGAGGGAAGGACAGTACAGATGGCCACCCTAAGATTAGACCTCTCAGGCCTTGAACTTTATTCTTACATTCTGTTAAGCAGAAAATGCTGTTACAGGTGGGCTCAGCTGCTGATGCTCCTTGGGCAGTCCAGTTGTTATTAATCTTTTCCACCACGTCCCACCTCCTGGAGTAACCCTGGTGGGGCTGTTTTTATTCCTTGTTGGGTTCCCTTTTTAAATTATTTTAAGACTGAGGAAAAATGCTACATCAGCATTTCTTGGTCTCAGGTGACAATATAAAATGCATGTGAAAGCCCTTTATAACCTGTATGAGAACTTCCCTCATGCTAGGGTGCAGAAGGCTGAAGCAGATATGTCTCCAGGTCCCCCCTTTTTTTTTCATGCATGTCTTTATTTTATTACTTATCTACCCATACACTGGATAAAGGGGGTGTTGGTCACAAGGTTTTTACAATCACACAGCCACAAGGTGAAAGCTATATAATTATACAACCATTATCAAAGATCAAGGCTACTGGATTACAGTTCGACGTTTTCAGGTATTTCCTCTGGCTACTCTAATACACTAGAAACTAAAAAGAAACATCTTCATAATGAGACAGTAGTCATAATCATTTGTTAAATCCTAACTTCTCAGTTACAATTCCTCCCTCTCATTTGATCATTCTCTCAATCTTCAGTCTCCAGGTCCTTTTAACTGGCTTTGATGCTGTCAAACCTTCTAAATCACCATATATATAATTTCATTTCATCAGTCTGGTTTAATTATTATTATTTCTTTAAAAATCTAAAAATCATTGATTATTTAACATCGAAATAAAATATGAATGTGACAACCACTAAAAACCATTCAATTTAGCAATATTTTCCAGATGCTAAGGAGAAAGAGGGAAAGGGGACAGAGAGAAGTGGCAAATCAAAAGCCAATATAGGCCAGAATAGATAAAATCAATGAGGGAAACAACTACATGTAAAATAAACAACAACAACAACCCCAAATGAAATGCATCTAATCTGTTTGTACATTAAATAAGGAATAACTGTCAATGCTCCAAGAATTATATTATGATATATAGTCCTTTCTGAATTTCACAGTGTCATTTTTTAACAGATATAACACTTCTTATTTGGGTAAAAGAAAATATTTTCCTACTATAAAAAAAATAAAATGCAACTGTGACAATAAATGGCTACAGATATTCAAGCTAGTTTGGGGAAACAGAACGGTGGAGCCAGAAGCAAATTGGAGTACATGCCAGGTCCAATGCTAGAAAGTGTTTTTTAACTTCTTCTGATTGCTGAAATACAGGAATGCTGACCTAAATTCTTAAACATATAAAATTGACAATCTTAAGAACTATGCATATAGAGATGCATATAGGTAAACAAAAACATCTGTAATTTCATCTAACCCTATCAGATATTTTATTTCACCAGTATCCACACACTGTCTCCTCTCAGTAAATAGAGACTCCTAATTGTCTGCCATAACAATCCAACAGAGTTTGGATTTGGTGCATTGAAAGTGATCTGAGTATTTTGGTGGCCTATGTGTACCTGATTCAATATATGTAGAGTGAACCAAGAGCTTAGCATTTTCTAGTTTGAGTACTACAAGAGAAAAAGGGAAATCACACATGTTCCAGAAGTTGCTTAGGCTTGCAACTATTATTCTTTAAAAAAATACACTCTTATAACCTGTGTTTTACTTCTGGAGAGAAACATGATATTACCAATTACTAACAGAGATACTATATTATTATATTAGTTGAAGCATTAAAAATATAGGTAGTTATTCCCCAGAAGAAAAAAAAATGAGCTTTAAAGACATAGGATGTCTCAACTGTTGCTCAAAACTTTAAATATTTGCATAAATTTTCTGAAGTACAGTAACAGTGCAGATTTTTATACCATCTCTTATTCCTGCAAGACAGGTCTGAATATGTCTGTGTATACCCATAGGCCCTGGGAATTAAGAGTAACATACCAAGGGTACTTTGTATGAGGTGCATGAACAGGATTCTGAGGAATCTCTGAAACTCCTGAAACTATTTGTAAAATTCAGCTTTATGTAGATATGCAATTGCATGTTTTTGAGGAGAGGGTTTTTGGCTTTCATCCAGTATCAGAGGGTCAGTAATACAACATATTAAAACTTCTGTTCAATGGAAACAGAATCACAACCTAAAATACACTTCAGTAGTGAAAATAGGCCACCTTAAGAACCCTTTAATGCACCTTAACCTTAATCATTATAAATAGAAAATCTCAGCTTTTTCCTATATCCTGGAAGTAAACTATCCTTGGAAAGGGATGTTATATTGTATAGCTGATTCACCTGTTACTCTAGAGTCACCAATAAATATGATACATGGTTGGTAGTAGGGATTTGGGGACATGGAAGTGAAGAGCATAAGGAAAAGGGGAGAAGTGTTGCAGATTAAATCATGACCTCCACAAAGACATGTTCAAGTCCTAACCTGGTCCTGTGGATGCAAACTCATTTGTAAATAGGGTCTCTGAAGGGCCCGTTAAGATGAGGCCAAACTGAATCAGGGTGGGCCTTGATGCAATATGACTGGAGTCCTTAAAAGCAGAAGTAAATTCAGGGGAAGAATCAGTGGAGGCAAAAGGAGTGAGACGGCCATGTGACACAGGGAGACAGTGAGTTATGGACCGTGGGCAAGCCACCACAAGAAGGCTACAGGCTTTGGAGGCAGCATGATCCTGCCATCACTTTCATTCTGGACTTCCAAAACTGTGAAACAATAAATTGTATCCAAAACTATGAGACAATACATTCCTATTGTTTAAGCCAATCAGCCTATGGTATTTGTTAAAGCAGACCTGGAAAACCAAGACAGGGAATAAAGGAGGAAAACGGAGAAGGCTGGGGTCCCACAATATGGAAAGGAGAGAAGCAGGAGCCTCTAAAACATGACTCAGTATATGCAATATGTGATAGACATTTTATATAGGAGGAAGTGCCCTGAGAAAGGAGGGGCCTCGGAGAATTTGACATGCAGGAGATGAATTGTGATCTGCTCTTGAAGGACAAGTTCAAAGAGCTGAGAAGGGACTGGTAAGGAAAGGCACTTCATGCTGGGTGAGTGAAAGGCCTCCCCCTCTTTCTCAGCTGTTTCTTCTATTTCTTACTTCTTTTCATTCATTTTTTGTTTTTAACCAGTTAATCAACAAATGTAAAATGAATTCGTAAAATATATAAGGCACAGCAACAAGAGTTTTTAAAAATGCAGCAAACAACGTGTACATAAGTGCAAACAGTCTGCTGAATCTAACTTATACTTGGGATCTGCGTGTGTGCATGAGTGGGCATGCGTGTGCATGTGTGTGTATGAACAGTGAGAAGGGAGTATATACATTGTCAACCGAGCATGGGGCATATTTTAAATGACCCCAAAGATCGTAAATAGGCACTTGATAACACTGAGCTACCAAAGTTGTCTGTTTGTTTGTTTTAAAGAAGTAGGGGGTGTAAGCAGATCTTTGTTCTAAGGAGAATGCTGCATCCACTGTTATGGATTGGATAACCGGAGGTCACAATAACAGGATGAAAATAAATTGTGAGCAATGAAAAAGAGAGAAGAATAAAAGCACACTCCAAACTTTCTGGCCTGGAATAATGGTCACCAACACAAAGGGCACAAAGAGTAGAAGTAACATTTTGGGGAGAGGTGGGATATTGGAGTTCAGAGAAGTAGCGAGGAGATGACAGTTTGGTTTTAGATTTTGAATTTTAAGAGTTTGCGAGATCATAAAAGGAACTATTTAATAAGACATCAATACATACAGGTGTGAAGTTAAAAGGCAGATCAGCCTGGATGTATATATAGATATGCTAATCATGTGCAGATCAGTAATCCCCCAAATCTTAGAAATAAGTGACAGGATCCAGGGAGATAGTCTAGAATAAGAAGGAGAAATCCAAAGCCAAGCATCAGTGTAAAGACAGGTCAAAGAATGAAGGAAGCCATTGAACAAAAATAAAAAAGAAGAATCAGAAATGTAAGAGAACCAGGACAAAGTAGTATCTTTGGAGCCACAAGAGTAGAGTTTTCATAATGACTGAGTGTTCAACATGGTTAAATGAAGTCTGTATTTTGTTTGAAAATGGATTCAACAGAGGTTATGGAAGTTAGTAATTAAAATGTTCTTGAGTATCCTCAGGATTGCAGTTTCAGTAGCGTGGAGAGAAGGCAATAGCCAGAGTTATTAAGGAGTAAATAGGAAATTAGTAAGTGGAAGCAGCAAGGTAAGACCAGACTTTAAAAAAGTTTGAAGTCTGGAAGGAGAAAAGTAAGGCAGCGGTTTCATGCAGAGAGGCAGGCTGAGTTAGGATGGAAATAGTCAGTGGATAAAGAGTGAAGTCAGGAAAGTGAAAGGAGAAAACACCTGAGGAATTATTCAATCATACATTAATTCATGCATTCATTTTCTTCATTGAAACAATAGGTATTGGGTGTTTGGTATTCCTTCAGTCACTATGCTGGGCATTAGTGATAGAAAGATAGTTTATGACCTCAGATTCATGGTGATACTGTCATATTGTGAACTGCAAGGAATTCATTATTTTTAGAGTATAGGCAGGGAGGACAACTGTGCAATGATGTCTACTCCTGTTAGTTAATAAGAATGTGAAAATGTAAACATCTAAGATGTAGAGTAAAAGTGATCTAGTTCCTTATCAGCATGTAGTTAAACTCTGTGCTGCTAGGAATTCCTGGAGGGGACGTTTCTAGTGCTACCCAATGTGTGGACCTGCTGGCAACGGCATTTTTAGGGAGATCACAGACACCTATGAAGCAGCCTACACCGAGACCTCACCTACAACCACCTCCTTCTCTGGAGAAGTCACAAACACAGGCACCAGCCTTACACTACCCCCACCTCCTTTTCTATTGTGTGACATTCCATAACCTGAGGGGGGTTATTAAGTATAATGAGATGCCTGGCAGACCCTGAACCGGGAAACCAGGAATGAGCAGTCCCAGATGCTTATCAGAACAGGAATTCTCAGTGGCAGGACCCCTTCCTTCTAAGTACATTTTAAAAGAAAACACACTCAAATAGTATAGATTGTCTCTCTTCTCCATCGTGAAGCATGTATGTGCCAGAGCAGTTCTCAAGCACCCTGGGAGGCCAGCCATGATGAACTTCTTCCCCTTCTCTTTTGGACTCTTCATGTCTTGTAAGTGACAAGGAAATTGAAGCCATAGGCGAGATAGCTGGGAGCCCTAAGAAAACTCAAGAATCGGGCCAAAACCTGCTGCTTGTCAGAATTTCTTCCTCTCCCATTACTAAAATTTTTCCTGAATTTGTCTTACAGGCTGTCCAGCTTAGACACAAACTCAGCTGCAGACAGAACACGTGCAGACACAGATACATTGAGCCCTTGCGATATTAGGAATAAAAAATCACTTTCCTTGGAACCAAGATTACAGGGATGAAGAGCTGTTGGAAGCAAATAAAAGGCAAGGGCTCCCTCAACAGGGAAATAAGATGTGGCCCCCTGGCATATTTCTACCATATATAAACAGTTCTAGAAACAACCAGTCAGAATATGCCATCCTGAATCCCCATCACTTTCCTCACCTCCCTTTGTTTCCATCCTACAAATCTCCCTTAGTTCTTGGATCAAGGAGACAGATTTGAGTTTGTTCTTATCTCCTTCCCAATCGACCTCACAATAAAACTCTTTTCTCAAAATCTGGTGTCATGGTCTTGGCTGCTGTGTGCACTGGGCAGCAAGCCCATTGCTCAGTAACAAGATTATTTGCTCTTTCTGGAGTCTTTATTCTGCACAAATAACAAAGGGATCATTTGTTGAAAGTTTCTATTATACCCTGATCCTGTGTTCCCATGGTGCACCTTTGAAGCAACTTCCTCCACAAGGATGTGGGTCTGTCCAAAGTTATTTTTGAGATGTCTCCAGAAAGCTACTTCACCATTCCCAATTCTAGCTGAAGATCAGGCTGGAAAGCAAGGTAAGAGAATACAATCGGAAACTGATAGGATCAAATAGGGAAATGCTATCTGTAATTCACTAACAAGTCCAGGTATCTTTAAAGGCCAGATAATATTATCTGAATATTTAAAAGGGGTTCTATAAAGGAACTGTGGAAGAAGCTATGCAATGATCTTAAAGGTGGAAAAGCAGGGAGAATTCCAGAATTGGAGGTATCAATGATGAAAAATCAAAAATCATTGAAGGAAAATACGTTAAAAAAAAGCAATGAGGCTCAGACAGAAGTTAGGTATATATGAGCTAAAGCAGAGGGGTTTGTTGTTGTTTGTTTTTTGCAGTGTTACAAATTAATTCTATTATCTTTGCTGCTATCCTAATGGTTATCTAGCATTAAATGTGGAGGTTTTCTTCTGAAGCAATGGGTATAAAGGAGGTACTCCAAACACTTCTGTTCAGGTACAATGATAAAAAAAAAAAAAAAAAAAGGCACTGGACTGGCAGAAGTTAGGAAAAGATACAAAAATACTAAGAAATGTGCTGCTTAACTTCTATACTCATCCTTCAAATCCAAATGTTACCACCCTGTGATACCTTCCCTAACTCTTCAGAAGCAGAGTGAAAAAAGAGGGTTTGTTACAATGCTTCCAATTGTAAATCAGAAATTCCTCTAAGAGAATGTCCTCACCAAAGTGACCACTCTTGAGGGTGGGGAAGAATAAGACAGGCAGTGACACCTAAGTGAGAGGCATCCTTACCCAGCTAGGGAAGGAAGAGACTGTCCATCACCTTAGAAGTAACACATTCCTGACCAATCTGGATTATAAAGCTCCTAGGTGCCTGCTATCCCAGGTGAAGGATGGTCTGTGTTCACTGTTCTCTCGGGAATGCCTATAGTAACATAAATAAATTGAAGACCTAAATCCTCTTCCCTAGGGAATTCTGGAATTAGATTTGTACTTTGTATTTCATTTTCCTGTAACTGATGGATACCTGATTATAGCTTTATATGGTAAAGAAACTGCCAGAGACAGTTTCCAATGTTATTTATACCATTTCCTTTAGGGTCCTTAGACTTTAGTTGAGGTTCTCACATGAATCCACTTTTTTTATTTTTTTTACCTCCCCAGGAAAGACAATTTCTTTTTCTCCATGCAGACAAAAGACTGGTTAATAAATGTGAGTTCTAGCTCTATGACAACTAATGATGCTTCGTCTAAAAGGAAGATTATATCTATCCCACTGCCTGCTTTAAAGCGTTATTGTGAAGCTGATAAAAGATCATCCTAAAATCTGTATATGAGATTTATAAAAGGAAGGGATTACAATTACATGACATCCTGGGCTTCACTCAAAGGATAACCTGATGGAAAGAAAGTTGTCCTGACCCTCTACCAGGACAGCAGCACAGTGATGGAATCAATCACTCCTGCAAAGTTGTAAAGATGTGAATAAATATAGTTAAGAGCCAAGATTTCAATATCTGGAGGAGCAGAAATTGGCAGTCACCAGAATAAAAGCCGCTCAGGCATTTCCATACAGCTCCCTCACACTCACCATTGCCTACAGGGTACAAGTCAGTGGAACACAGCCCTGGGCAGACAGGCCTATCGCTATCTGATCCAATAACAACAATGGATTGGGTCAGATAAAAATGTAAGCCTGCCAGAGGGGTAGGGCCAGAGATGGATAGTTTTAATAACAGTGAGAACTGTGGTACTGAGGGAGGCAATCGCAGTTAAAATTTTCTTTCATGTCCCTCTCTATGTTGCCTGAAAATTACTAGCTCATAGTTTTATTTCTGTATTTTGGACCCCTGGATGCAATTACTGGAGCTCCTTCTAAAATTCATGAGCATTATATGTTCATAGTAATTCAGATACCCTAACTTTCCCAGTGAATTAACTGTCTGGAATTGGTTTCAAAATCAGAGGAATTTTCTACATTCATTCAAACATGAAGTTTTCTATTCTGCTAGAAAGGTAAATCCTATGAATGTAAGTAATCTAGTAAAACCGCAGGATTCATTTTTATTACGTGCTGGGCCCTACAGTAGTTTAGGAATAGCTAAAATATTGACCTTCTGGTTAAGTGATCCCTACAGGAGCAAAAAAGCTATAATGAAGAAGGTAAAAAAAAGATTAAGCAGATCAAGAGGATATTTTTTTTTTTTAATTGCCACATATCACTATTCCTGATTTTGGGTTCAGCCATCTTAATACAGTGCAATGAAGGATTATTTTTAGAGTCTTGTAAATGATGGATACATGATTATAGCTTTATATTGTAAAGAAACTTCCAGAGACAGTTTCCAATGTTATTTATACTATTTATGACAGATACAATAGTGAAATAAGAACTTGTAACAGTACTAAAAAAAATTCTTGTGAAATAAGCCCTTATTGACTTCTTCAATATAGGCTGAGCCTCCCATACTTCAAATATTCCACACAGAGTTTTACCTGTATTTTTTATAATTATTACAAGTATAATTAGCAAACATAAACAGTACTAGAGAATATTGCTCTTCAAAGAGTATTCCATTAGTTACACAAAGTAATAAAGAAAAGCATGGGCATGAATAATTGACAACAATGGGCATTTATTTCTTTGGCTAATTTTGTCACTCCCAGGGGTGGCTTTTGATCCAGTTCAGTTTTAAGCCCATAATGGACATCAATCACTCTCATTTTCAATGATTTCACCTCACACGCATTCAAAGTATATAAAATATGATAATATTATATTAAAAAAAGATAATAAAATATGGCAATATGCAATACAAACTAACACTTTTTCTGAAGAAAAAAAAGACATTTCACTTCTGAAATGATTTGTTAAGAAGACACATCTTCAGTTTGCCATTGGTTATGAATTCTCAAAAATCATTGTGCACGTTCAGGAATCATGGGAAGTGAGAAAAATACTACCAAAAAAACTATTTTCAAATAAAATGAAAAGTTTATGAAGATTAAATCTGACAATGAGGTTGTGATATTAAATTTTTAGATACTTAATTCATTTTGATCTTAAATTTCTCATATTTTGGGGCCAGTGCATTTTTAAAAGTGTAAAATCTCATACATTTTGTAGACCCTGGATTTATAGTATATAGATTCTGTATATATAGTACTATACAGACCTGTGTATATTGTGTTTAACTAAACACATTTTACAGGATTCCAAATGGTTCTGGGTCCCATGTAGTTAGTCCATGGAAAGGACCTTGTTTTCAGAACATAGACCTAATTTAGAATGTGGTTTGCATGAAAATAAAGTTTTTTTTAACCACAAAAATTTTTATTGTCAGGGTTCATCATTTTTCCTCTTCCCTAATTCAATTAAACATTATTTATTGTAAGCATTTAAAAGGCATTCATTGGGCATTTTTCTATTCTGGACGAATGATGCCTCCCCTCAAGACACAGAGAACAGCTATAAACAACATAAACAAGTCTATTGACAGATACTGAATAAAAAAACTTCCTACACTAACTGCAGGCAGCCCTTGGAATCAATGAATGATTTTCAGATTGATTAGTTAGAGTGGAATGACTACTGGGATTAGTGTTAGAAGGATGTGTCATAGCAAATCCTTGCTCTCACAAATAAAAATGAGTTACTGAAAAATTTCAAGAGCTGTTCTATTAAGAAAAGATAGTCCTTGGTGGGAACTTTTTTTCTGATATATTTTTCCATATATATATAATTTTATATTTATTTATATAATTTATATATATAATTATATATTATATATGTGCAATTTTTCTAAATATCGAGTTTCACTATTAACCTAAGGGAGGAATCAAAGTCCACTGCATATCATAGTATATTACATACTCAAATAATTTATAATGAAATCTCAGAACCCGAGATCTCTTCCATGAATTTCCTGCTTAGGAATACAGAGGGAAGAAAGAAATTCTGAATTGGTGACAATCTAAACCGTAGACTCACGCTTTAAAGCAACAGTTGTGTTTCTTTCAGTAAGTACCTGGAATAACACTAACAGCTACAAGAAAAAATTATATTTTATCTTGGATATTGTATATATTTCATTATCTTTGAAAGGATGCTGGCAAAGCCATCGATTATTAGAGTGAGAGGACCCGTGAGGAGTGCAAAGTCCAGGCTGGCATCAAATACCACCTCTGGGATCCTGCAAGAGTTGTTTTATGAAATAGATGACTCACATATAATTAGGAGGTTATATAGTTATATAAAGATGTATGATAGAGTGGTTTTATAAACTCTCAAAAAACACGTGTTTTCCTAAGCCAGCTAAACACCCACCCACAGTCTTCATATTATTGCCTTTAGCAAGTTCCCCATCCCCACCCCCACCCCCTTTCCCACAATAGATCAAATTTCAACCAGCTATATGTTAAACTATATTCTGATTCAGAGAAATAGGAATACGAATGATATATTCAACTTCAATTTTTCCATATTGTTGGAAATGGTGTCTTGGAATTGAAACTTTTTAAAAAGCAATACAGTGTTTATCATGTAAACATGATAATGCAAAATCTGAGAATTTTATCATAATGTATATCTCCTCTATTACCTTTTCATAAGATCACAGAACCTGTATTGAATAAATACTTTATTTTTTTATTACTACTTTTCATTTCATTTTCAGAGATTTAAAAATGTTTATTACCTGAGACAATCTTATTGCAATCTGAGAATGCCAACAAAGAAAGCTCTTTTGACTTCTAGTATAAATAAATGGGAAAACACATCTTCTCTAAGATTTGACATATATTTATAGAAGCTTATGTTTTTTTAATTCTGTTACTTCAATTTTATCAGTAAAGATGTCAAGATCCTGCTCATCAGAGGTACAAAGCAACCTATATCAATTATTAAAATGTCACATACTATGTATCTCCCAACTTAATAATCTCACATTTCAACTTCCCTTAGCAAAAAAAAAAAAATAATAATAATAATGTTTTGACTTAATCAAAGTATGTTTAAATATTTTTCCTTCAAATTTTAGCACTTTTTCCTCTCAAAGTAACAATGATAAAAGTTGATAGCACAGAATTGTGATATTTTGAGAGTCCGAGATTGTATATTCTGGTACTGTTTGACCCAGTAATTACACTTTAAGATATCTATTCAAAGCCAAAGTAATTAGCAGAAAATGAGAAAAAGTGCAAAAATAAGTTCAACACAACATGATTTATAATCATAAAAATTTAATAAAGACCAAGAGGGCTACAATGGGTGTAAAGAATTTTTCACAGGCACAGTAAAAATTTAAAATGCTCATGAGACAGGGTAAGGAAAAACTATTGTTTCAATGATGCAAAATGCTTGCCAAAAAAGTGGAAAGTCATATATATTACAAAACAACATTATATCACTGAGTGGGGAAAGTACAGAAATGTTAAGTACTTTAAAAATTTTTCCTATACAAGTTACTTTCATCATTTTTTTATAGTCAGAAAAAGTTACTAAAAAGATGCACAATTTATCTTTTAAAAAATTCTATCTAATTTGTTCTATTTTATGGGGCTCCCACGTTTAAATTACAATGGGGATGATACAATTCTCCAAAAATAGAGAAATTCATCCTGCAACATTCTTACTAATATTGTCACTGCAATCACATTGTTTTCCTTTAAATGCTACATACCAATACTTGCCCCTTAAATAGTAGTATTGCAAAGTTTGCTTACTTTACCACAATATTTCCTAAACACCGAGCCTTGAGTTTTTGCATGTTGTCATCCAAGATCATAACTGCAAAGTAAATTTTAAAAATATAAAAGTATATAAGTTAAAGAAAATGAATAAAAATGTACAATCTTAAAACTTTTCCATACTTTCTACATTCAACCCCGGAACTCCAGCTTCAAAGGGCATTTTTTAATTCATGTGAGACCATGATCATACAAAGTAAATTAAATCTCTTACAAAAAATACAAATAATACTTGCTTTTGTTTCCTAAAAAGTTATAAATGTTCCTTCTGAAGTTTTTTTTTTTCTTTTTTTAATTTTATTTTATTTTGAAATAAATTCAAAGTTATAGGAACAGTTGCAAAAACAATACGAACCCCATACACAGAACTCCAGCATACCCTGACCCCCCTCCCCTGATACCCCAATCCACCAACTTTAACATGCTGTCACACCAGTATTTCTTTCCCTCCCTCCCTCCCTCCCTATCTATCATCTATCATCTATTGCTCGGTCTTCTGAACGTATGAGAGCCAGCTGCACCCATCCTTGAACAAACACTATAATTCACATACACAATTCCCATGAACAAGAACATTCTTTTATGCAATCCCATTAAATGCAGTTAAGAAGCACTAGAGATTCAACATTGATACAAAGCATACATTCTATATTTCCTTTTTTTCCCCCCTATGTCTCAACTGTGTGCCTTTGAGCCTCCTGTCCTCCATCCTCAGAACCCATCATGGGTTAACCTTGGCATTCAATTGTCATCTATTTAAGACTGTCCTTTTTTTTTTTTTTTTCTTAATTGTGGAAACATATGTAAAGCCTAAATCTTCCCATTCTACCCCCTCCCTAGCTTTCCATTAGTGGGATTAATCACATTTAGAATGTTGTAATGCTATCTCTTTCCCACCATCCATTACTAGAAATTTCCCTTCACCTCAAACAGCAACCCTACACTCATTTCTTAACTCCCCATTGCCCCTTCCCCCATTTATCTTAACCCATACTCTACTTTTCATCTCTATGGTCATATTCTCTGATAATTTCTTTGTGTTTACTGTGGGGCTTAAAATTAAACTCTTAAATCCATAACAATCTTGTTTTTCTTTGATACCAATTTAACTTCAATAGGACACATAAACTATGTTCCTATACTCCTCCATTCCCCCACCTTTATATAGTTCTTTTCAAAAATTACATATTTTACACTGAGTTCAAAACCACTGATTTGTCATTAGAGTTTGTGTGTTTTATACAACATAGGAAGTAAACAGTGGAGTTACAATTCACAAATTATTGACTTCTATTTGTATTCCTTTGTGGTCAGAGAATGAATGTGCTTTGAGTATATCCAATATATATATATATATTTTTTTTTATTGAGGCTTGTTTTATGTCCCAGCATATTAGTCCATTCTGGAGAATGATCCATGATCACTAGAGAAAAATGAGTGTCTCGGTAATTTGGGATGTAAGCTTCTATATATGTCTGTTAAAATTCTCTATATCTCTTTCTCCTTTCTTTGTTTCTCTGTTGGTAGGGCTCCCTTTAGTATCTGAAGGGCAGGTCTTTTGTTAGCAAAATCTCTCAGCATTTGTCTGTCTGTGAAAAATTTAAGCTCTCCCTCAAATCTGAAGGAGAGTTTTGCTGGATAAAGTATTCTTGGTTGGAAATTTTTCTCTCTCAGAGTTTTAAATATGTCATGCCACTGCCTTCTCACCTCCATGGTGGCCGCTGAGTAGTCACAACTTAGTCTTATTTTGTTTCCTTTGTATGTGGTGAATTGCTTTTCTCTTGCTGCTTTCAGAACTTGCTCCTTCTCTTCAGTATTTGATAGTCTGATCAGAATATGTCTCAGAGTGGGTTTATTTGGATTTATTCTATTTGGGGTTTGCTGGGCATTTATGCTTTGTGTATTTATATTGTGTAGAAGGTTTGGGAAGTTTTCCCCAACAATTTCTTTGAATACTTTTTCCAGACCTTTACCCTTCTCTTCTCTTTCTGGGACACCAATGAGTCTTAAATTTAGACGTTTTATTTTATCTATCGTATCCCTGAGATCTATTTCAATTTTTTTGATTTTTTTCTCCATTCTTTCTTTTGTTCTTTCATTTTCTGTTCTGTGGACTTCTAGGACACCGAGTCATTATTCAACTTCCTCTAATCTTGTCTTATGAGTATCCAGAGTCTTTTTAATTTGGCCAACAGTTTCTTTAATTTCCATAAGATCTTCTATTTTTTTATTTACTCTTGTAATGTCTTCTTTATGTTCTTCTAGTGTCTTCTTTATGTTCCTTATATCCTGTTCCATGGTCTTCTTCATGTCCTTTATATCCTTTGCCATGTTTTCATTCCTCGATTGTAGTTCTTTGATTAATTGTGCCAAGTACTATGTCTCTTCTGATATTTTGATTTGGGTCTTTGGGATTGCGTTCTCTATATCATCTGGTTTTATCATATGCATTAAGATTTTCTGTTGTTTTTGGCCTCTTGGCATATGCTTTGCTTAATACGTTTCTTTCAAGTTGTAAAAAAAAAAAAAAAAAAAAAAAAACCAATCTAATTTTTCAGAAACACAAGTTGGTGGTGTACACTTTAACTAACCAGCAGATGGCGTCTGTGAGTCACCCATACCCCTCAAGTCAGTTCTCAACTTTGTTCTTGTGGTGTGTGGGGAAATGATTATTGTGGAGTTCAGTTGCTGAACTCAGTTTGGGTGTGTTGCTGGAGCTGTCCGCCCTGAATGTGGGGCGTGTGTCTGGGTGGCTAGGGAGGCAGGGCCACTTTAATATTCAAACCTCCCAGGTGTTCCCGGAGATTCAAGGCCACTACAAGAGTCTAAGCCTTCATTTCGGTTCTGCCCCAGACCCTCTCTGACGCTGGCCCACAAACCACTGGCATTGATGCAGCGTCCCTGGGTTTTCTGAGTGGGACCCCCTTCTCAGCTGTGATCTTCCAGGACCTCTGCTGAGAGAAGGCTATGCTACGTCACAAGTGCGCACCGTCCCTCAAGGGAAGCCCTGGGCTGCCGGGCCATGCAGGGGCGCTCCTAGCCTGATGCAAAGATGGCTGAATGGGGCATCTCCACCCCTCCCCTCTCCTTGCACAGTTCCTCCTTCCCAGCTCTGGGACAACTGGTGCTGCTCTGGGCTGTGAGCATGGCCCTGGGCAGGAGTGTCTCCAGCCCGCCGGGAAGCGGCTGCAAGCAGCAGGGTTTTTTTCTCCTTCCGGCTCTCCCCTCCGCTCCCCTGGCCTTGAGGGAATCTGCAGCAGGCTATCCTCCATGCCAGACACCGAGAGGCTGGCTCAGACTGCTTCTGTTGTGCTTCACTGCATGGTTTTCACCGTCGCAAATGCAGCTGCTCCTGGGTTTTTCCTTTTTTTTTTTTTAAAAGAACCAGTCCGTCTTCAAATGCCAACCCCCAGCTTCCCCACACTGCAGCATGGCTGCAGGTCTTTCAGCTGGCTTACTCACTCGTTTCAGAATGCAGACTCCTGTTTTCACCAAGTGTATGGCCCCTGTGGTTCTAGCAGACCTTGTCCAGCTGGTGCATCGCTGAAACCAGTATTCTGGGTCACCTTCTGGTTTTTATCTAGTATTTTTCACGGAGGTGTTATTTTTCCCTGTCTCACCTAGCCGCCATCTTAGGTTCTCCCCCCAAAGTTTTCTTAAATAAGACTTCATGTTTTACTTATGCTGGTAATATAATAATCTATGTTTATGTCCATTTATAGATACCCTTGTACTCTAGTAAAACATTAAAACAAAGTTCAACTTTTCAAAAATTAAAGGAAACAAATTTTTAAAAAATACAGCAGCAACAATGTTGCAAGCATTAAAATTAAAGCATTTAAAAGCCTGGGAAACTCCTCATTCTGGGATTTTTGTCTTAATACTCATTTATGGGTATTAAAGGCATATTTAATGTTCCTGAATACTATCTGGATGACTTCTATTCCATGCCATTAAAATCCTGAAAGATTTTAGGAGATCAAGGTTTGCATCCACACTGAATAATCCTTAATGCACACTGAATATGAAGATAAATTATCTTTTAGGCTTTAATTGATCTCGTGTGGTTTCATCCATCCAAGTAATTCTACTGTAAGAAGCTATAAGAAAAGAAGACACAGATGCCCTCGTCCAGAAACAATTAATTGCTCCCTTCTTTGTGATCCTAGAGCACTTTGTTTTAAAACTCTACTTTGACCCTTAATTACAGGTATGGATACCTGTCCCTCACTAGATTGTGAGTTCCTTAAAAGTGCGGGCTCTGCATATTTCATCTTTGATTCCCCAAATCGTAAAACAATGGCCAACTTCCTGTATGCTCCTGCACATGTTCTCCATCAATCCTTCAGTTTCCCAATATATAAAATGGGAATAATTCCTTTCTTACAGTATTTCTATAAGAACTACTTGAAAAAATGAAATGTATATAAAGAAATGAGTACGCAGAGGGTACTGAATGAATGTGAAATTAAACATTATATTATGTTGAATACAGGATTTCCTTTACTTTCCCCAAAGTTTACTTCTTCTTAAATATTGAATACTAAATTATGGTTTTGAATCTCTGAATAACCCTCCCCCCAAAAAATATATATAAAAATCATGACGTCATTGCTTCCTTGTTAATAAATAGTTTAGTTCTAAGGTTTTATCTATGCTATCTGCAAGCCAATGGCTTTCAGACAATGAGAAACTTCTGCACTGAAGTCCTATGGGCTTTCAAAGTGTAATTCTTTCTTCCAACAGGATATAAAATGTTACTGAAATGCTGAAAGGGAAATGTGTTTAACATCTCCCCCAATTATCACTCCCTAAAATTGCCTCAGCACAAAAGCAATTTCCCTGATAAAAAGAACAGGATGTGAGTACTATTCAAAGGGAAGATTTCACTAAATCTGGGTTTGCCTTTCCATGGCTAGAGAAGTTCCTGACTTCACTAAATATGTATTTCTGCTCTTGAAAAAATGCTTGTGTCTCTGTATAAATATACCCACGAGGCTAAACCAAAATATCCATTTCCTTAATTAGCCACTGTCCTAGAAGGAAATACAATATTTTTTATGTTACAGAAGCAAAAGACAAAACTCTTTAATTTGAGTGCAAATAGGAAATCTGTAGGAATCATATTCTGTCCTCCAAAGTTAGGTTTTCAACATAAATCAATTAAGCTAAATTGTGTGCCCCATGCGGAACATACCCTCTGTGCCTCATTTTCTTTGTCTGTAAATGAACATGTGAGTCTAAATCAAGTCAGTCCCTTCCAGCTTCTCTCAGGATCAATAATAACAGTACTAGCTAAGACTTATTCACTCTTTTTTACTGGCAGGCCCTGTGTTAATGCTTCCTTGTGATATTTCACAACACAGTAACCCAGTGAAACATACACAATTTGCCTTTACTATTTAGAAAAAAGGAAACCAAATATTTGAAAAATTAGCTGGCTTTGTTTAAGTTGATACAAATAAGGAATAGAGTTCAAGGGAAATTATTTTAACTACTATTATTTAACTACTATTATTTAACTACTATTATTTTAACTATACTATTTATACTATACTATGCTCAAACTACTATGTTTGGGGATATTATATCTCTTTGTCATGGACAGACAGCAAGGCGCAAAAGCCTGATCATTACTCTAAAATTAAAACATAGCGTATGTAATGGAAAAAAAAATACAGCTTTTACAGTGAAAACGAGCAAACAAACAAAATAAAGCACAATGGTTTGCACTGTTCTCAGCAGGTAACCAGCTATGCTATGAAAGCTATATAATCTCTTTGGGCAGCAATGAACTCATCTATAAAATGGCAATCATAGCTCTAAATTAAATATACTTCAGCATTACACAAAATGATGTATGTTTAGTACTCAGCACCTGATGGGTGTTCATATGTATTAATTTCACACCCTGTATACTTAACTTACCTTATAAATAACAATATTTTCTATGTCATATCAGCTGTTTGTAGCATGTACTTGGAAGTTCACAACCTTACCTTTATCAAATTGACTAATAACACAAATAAAGGTATTCAATTTTAATACAAAGCATTCATCCAAATACTTATTAAACACCTAGTATGTTTTAAGCAATATTAAACACTAGATGTAGTAAAATACCAAATTTATTAACATTACATATTTCAAACAATCAGGATAATTTCTTACCGTTGTATCCTGGCACACTCTTTCCTGCTTGCCCTGGTGGAGGTGTTTTAGAATTACCTAATCCAATGCATGAAGCAGTAATTGGGGATCCAGTCTCTGGAGAAAGAAATATTATTTAACATTAAATGTTTCATCTTCAAACCATGATGCTTCTTGAGTGTGGTTTCCCCGACCCACCAGTTTGTCACAGAATGTATTATATTAGAAGTGATGAATAGTACAGAGTATTTAAAAATGAAAAAATCATCTAATAATGTTACACATCATCTACATTTTTAGAAACTTAAGGATACATATTTAGAAAAATGTATACACTAGTGCTTCTCCTGAAGAAAAGTAAGGCTGCTCTAGTGGTTTCAGTCATGGATCAGTAGGCATGAACAATGAGGACTTATGTAACCATGAGAGTTTTACAACACATGTTAAAAACTAAAAGATCACTATAAAAGATGCTTTATCTTGATTCATCTAAGATATTTCATCTCCCATTGTAAATGTCATCTGAGTGCAAAATATTTCTGTTATTTGTAGCTTATTCTCTGGAGTAACCCAAATATTTAAAAAAAATTAATAATATTATGCTCTAATTTTCTGGAACACTTGCCTAGAGACCTTACATCTGAGTTGTACACAGTCTGCTATTCCTGGACTCCTAGAAGCCCAAAAATATACAAAGGAAAATGTTTATGCTATGTTGAGTATTTCACCAAGACCATAAACTGGCCCACAATTAATCAGTCTGCATTGATTACTGAAAATGTTCAACTTATTTTTTCTATCTCAAGTTGTAACAGTCTGAGTAATAGCAGCAATTATGTGATAACCATAAGTTCTAAAAAGGACCATCTTTTATGGAGGAATATGTTTGTCATTATTGATAAACACAACTTTGAAGTGAACAGAATC
The DNA here is from genome assembly GCF_015220235.1 of Choloepus didactylus. Taxonomy (NCBI): domain Eukaryota; kingdom Metazoa; phylum Chordata; class Mammalia; order Pilosa; family Megalonychidae; genus Choloepus; species Choloepus didactylus. The sequence goes on from NC_051314.1 coordinate 49,326,788, forward strand.
TTTTAAACATGAGATTACTATATCTGTGGGAGCAGGACAAGAGGGTCTTCATAGTGAAATGTTTTGGAACATCAGACAATATTAAATACACAAGCATACACCTACCTATAACCGAGGAATTAACTGCCAGAACAATCAGATCCAAAGAAATCCAAAAAGCTAAAATCATCTATCTTCCTAAGTACTCAGAATGTATTCCTTCCACCATGATTACTACCATAATTTGTTGTACCTTTATATCATTGTGAATGATAGGAAGAATGTATTACTGTTCTTTACCTCCAAGGGTAGTTCAATTTATTAGTCACGTTCTGTGGATGGTGGCTCTGCTGCCATCAATAACAGGAGATGCTCTCTTGAGAAGTAAAATGTAGTTCCTAAGTCACAGTCCAGGGCTTACAATGCTAAGCCATATGAGCATCACTAAGCATAATCAGCAAGTAACCAAAGCAGAAATTTCTAATGAGAAACCAAGAGTTACCAAATATTTTCATATAATGATATAAAATGGGACAGTATTCTATGAAATGGCATTCCATAAGCCATGCAATAACTCCACATTCTCACCCTAACTTCCAATGAGCACACACATACACACAGCCATGTAAAGTATGGGAGAAATTCCACATGGTGCAAAAGGTTAACAGCACTTTCCTTTTTCCCTGACTTAAAATTTTCCAGGTACTCACCTCAGCTATCCTACAAAACTAACCCAGGAGACAAGAGGAGTGATGAAGACAGGGAGCAAACTGGTAAAGTGATGTGCTTAGAGAAAGATACACAGAAGGAACAAGGTGATAACAGAAACAGAAATCAGTGGTACACATTAGGAAAGGAGATAAGCCCTTCAAAATGTTTCTGTTCTGACTCCCACCCTGGTGGGAAATGTCCGAAAGTAAGTCTGTTATTTTGAAAGTATATCCTGTCCAGTTCAGTTTGTCAAAAGGGGCACTGCAATCATCTGGAGTTCAAATGCTCTGCATTTCTTAACACCATAAGGTCCCAGCAACTTGTCAACAGATGGCTCTAGTACCTACCAATGCCTACCTGCCTCCTAAAACAAAAAAGAATAATAATAGTAATCTGTGCCCAATTTTGTCCCATCTCAGTGTGTATTCTCATAAAAGATGTCAATACTCTGTCTTCCCATATGGTTGGGAGAAGGGAAGTGTGGGAAAAGGAAGTGAGAATAAAACCTAGTATTATAAAGATACAAGAAAGCATTATTGAAGGACTGTCAATATTTACTGCCTAAATAAACTGATACTATGCATATTTCCTGAGATTCCCAAGCATCTTTGAAAGGTGACTGCATCTTTCTAAACTTTTAAACTTCAGTTGTTTTGTTACAGTTTATGATCATAATAAAACTATGACAAGCATATTCTTCCATGTGATTAATCTGCCTCTGAATTTTAAGGACACTGAAAAGGATTGCCCATGCAGGTTACTTGAAGTAGATAATTCAAGTGTATACTTTGAACATTGATGAGTAAAGTATCCTGTTGACCTTATTTTGATATTCACGGAGGGGACTAGAAAACGAATTGTTGCTAGTGACACACAGAGGATACAATCAGACAAAATGTCATTTTCTAGGACTCTAAGCATAATCAGGAACCCGAGTTAGGACAAAAGTGGGTGGAGAAAGACCAAAATAGTATGTTATAGAAACTTTGTGTGGTTTTGTTTGTTTGGTTGTTTGTTTTTCTATTTGTACCTCAGGACACGCTGGGACCCAGGGATTGATCCATCTGCAACGCAGGCACACATGTGTGTGCTCACACATTCCTGCCCACAAGACCGTGTAAAACCTGGCTCTCAAGCTGCTCCGTGTGGAGAACAGGCTGCTGGTTAGGGAAAGTCCCCAGGCAAGCTGCAGTCCTTAATCGAAATCCTAGGGACTCCCAAAGACCCATCCCAAAAATATTCTGAAACATCTGCTTCACACTACCCAGGCTATAATAAACTGGTTAGCAGTTATCAAGGGAGTCAGGAAATCCAGATGTCACTTTGTGACTGCAAAATAGCTACATTAATTAAACCCAGAATATTCTCTTTGAAGAAGGAAACTGTACACTTCATTTGCAGAAATCTTTACAAAGTTACCTAACCTCAGAAGCACAAAATGTTTGGCAGTTCACCAGCATAATTTCTTCACATAGGGAGAACCAGGAAGAAGGTGGCAGGAAGCTGAAGTGTGAAGAATATATTGCTTTCGCATGTTTACATTCACACTGCATTGGAAACCAAGAGGCATTTTGCTTTCATCTTAGGACAAACCACACAGTATCTTTACTGCCTCCCTCCACTTCATTGCATGTTTTGTTTGGTGCCTAAATGAATTTTCCTTAAAGCTTCCGACTCTGAAGGAAGAAAGGTGAAGAGAGCTAACTACAATTGTTTAAATATGAATTATGCTATATACTCTGCTAAGTGCTTTTTGTTTATATTATTGCATTTAATCCAACAATTCTGATGGGGTGAAAAGGGGATATTCTTTTTATAGATGAAAAATACTGAGTCCTAGAAAATTTAAACAATTTGTGCTAGTTCACATAGTTTCCTCACAGAAGGAAAAGAATGGAAGAATAGAAATCACCCAGACTGTGTCTACATGGGTAAAGAGAGTATATTACAGCAGGGAATTAGCCAAGTCACTCACTCATACATGCAAATGAAGAAGCAGTGATACAAATCACTTATCAGAAAATATTTATTAAGCAGCTAATAGGTGCTAGGTCCTGTTGTTGGTGATACATCAGTGAACAGAAGTGACCCAAATTCCTACTCTAATGGAGCTGAAATTCTAGTTGGGAAGACACATAACAAACAAGGTACAAAATAAAATACTTGGCATGTTAACAAGTGATAAGTGCTAAGGAAAATACAAAGTATAGATGGGAATGAGAAGTGTTAGGAGGGACTGCAATTTTAGATTGGGTGGTCAGGAAAGACCTCCTCCAAAAGGTGATGGAATCTCAAGTGCAAAGGTCCTGAGACAGGCTTATCCCTAGACTAGTCACTGTGACTGGAACAGAATGAGTGAGGGAAATGCAATCAGGAAACAGGGTCATAATCAGGGGACAGAGCACGTAAAACTACCTAAAGGTCATCTAAAGACCATAAGCCTTTAGTCTAAGCAATTTTGCAAGCTAACAGGGGCTTCCTAGCAAAGAAATAAGAGTAAAAATGCAAATATAATATATTTAAATATTAGCACATCATTCATATTCTGTGTCCAGCTTTATTTTCTTTGGGCTTCAAGTAACATGTGGGAAGGACATGTGCAGACAGTAGGTGCATTAGAATAGTATGAGTGATTGTAAGAGATCCCTTTGGCTTCCTGAACATCAGGAACCAATTCACATAAGAATTAACCAAATTGAGAGAATGACTAACGCCCAGTTAGGTGTTAGGTGGAAGATAGATGGCCCACACACCCTAACCATAATCATCTTTATTATATAACTGCTACTGTTAATATAAATGAATACATTTCTGAAAGACAATTTAGCAATGCTTACTTAAAAATCCTTAATGCACACACCTCTTAAACCAGTTATTCCACTTGTAGTTATTATACTGAGGAAATATTTGTAAACATTCATAAATATTTAGCAAAAAAGTTGTTCATTATGGTATTGTCTACATAAGAGTTTAGAAGGGTGTCTCTAAAGAGGCATTACTCCTGATTAAGGAATAATACAAGGCCATTCAAACACCATAGAAGAATGTCTAATGATAGAAAATAATGCTCACAAAATAGTTTAGAAAAAAGGTTACAAATCAGAATGCACTCTATGATTCTTTTTTTGGTAAATAATATACATTGATCAACAATATAAATGTTGGCAAGACATACATTAAACTTTATTAGAAATTATTTCTCAATAGTAAGATAAAGGGAAAGTTATGACAAAGCATCAAAAGGCTATATCAAAAGAAAAACCAACAACGTACATCCACAACATTGAGATTTACCCCCACCATGGTGGGTTAAAGATGGCTGCAATTTCTTTCATGGTCTTTCTGGCAAGAGGTGAGTTTTATGTCTCTCTCCGTGAATTCTGGTAGCCTTCCTAACTTCTTCTACTAACAGAAAACAGTGGAAGCAATGTTGTGCCGGTTTCCAGGCTCAGGCCTTCAGAATCTTAGAACACTCTCTTGGGAAGTTCTTATCCACCTCTAAAATGGCCCATTCCCCTGAATCGGCCAAGTTAGAAAGGCCATGTGCAGGCACTCCAGTCAACAGTCCTAGCTGAGCCCAGCCCTCCAGCTCTCCCCAGGCACAAGAGTAAAGTCGTGCTGATCCCTCTGGATCAGCCCATTCACCACTGAATACTGTCTGAGCCCTGTCATCTCAGCCAACAGTCCAGGGAACACAAGAATCACCAGCAGATCTCTACACATATCCCTGATCCACAAACTCATGAAATGTTGTTGGTTTAAGTCATTAGGTTTGGGAGTAGTTTTTTGTTTTGTTTTTGTTTTTGTTTTTAATTACAATAGATACCTGCAGCACCTGTCATTAAAAATAATTTGAAACTTTTAAAAAAAGAATATTGATTCTCAGAAAGAATTGTGCATGCAATTACAAGAAAACACTTCCCTAGCCTGCAACTGAAATCATGTTCTTCTTCCTGTGTGAGTGAGAATCGTTTGAATTGACAGCACCAGACACAGTCCAGTTCCTGATATTCTGTGCTCTGGGAATGTTGGCTGACTAGTAAATACACACTTATACATGGTTTTAAGCTCTCATTCCCATTATTAAGATCAGAGCTCTTAAAAACTGAATAACAAAGTCACAGAATGTAATCATAAGATGATCCAGAGGACAGGAGAAATAGAGGACTCAGGAAAGAGAAAAACTGGATGCTACTGCTGAAATTCTGTTCCAATCTTTTCTTAGCTTGAGAATAACATTCAAAGGTTATTCATTCAATAAGTATTTACTGAATACATTCTACTCACTGAAAGGCATTTCTTTTTTTAGGGGAAGAGAGGGCTAAGAGTAGAAAAACATGCCAAGTGGAAATAGCAGCATGTGCAAGGTTTCAGAAATCAGAATATCAAGTGACTGCAAGAATATAACTTGGGGGTGGAGGGTGAACTAAGAGAGATGATAAGAGACAATGAGAAAGGTGACCAGAATCAGATCAGGAAGTGCATTTCATGCCACAAGAAGGAATTTGTATATTATTTCAGGAACAATGGGGAGACATGAATTTTAGCAGAGGTGATTTGTTCAGAATTTTGTTTTAAAAAAATCTCTTCAGTTGCAAAATGGAGCACTAAACTGACAGTCCTTATCCAGAGCAATAAATCCACTAGACATTGGATTGATGCAGATAAGGACAGTGGAAGATGAGACCAAATTGGAATTATACTTGGATAGAATCAAAAGATCTTGATGATTATTCAGATATGGGGAAAGAGCAGAAGGGTGAAGTCCAGGATAACCCCTAGGGTTTTGGCTTAGGAAATAAAGATAATACAGGAAGAAGAGTGGATGAGAAGGGTGGGGGGTGGAGTGGGAGGTTAAAGGGAAGAACAAGGTAAATTAATGGGAAAAACAAGGTAAATTCACAAGTCCAGCTCTGTAAATTCAAGTTCTTGAAGCATCTGGACAGCTGCCATTCTGCCCACAATGTGGTTCTAGAAACACCACATTTAAGCAATATGGATTTGGAAATTGGTGGCCTATGCTGAGAGCAGAAATCTTGAAAATAAATCAATTCAGCAGCCTAGTACTGCTGGGTCATATTAATCACAGCATCATGATGGGTACAGAGACAATTTGTAAAGAAACCATTCTCCTTGCCACCTCTGAATTTATACAGGCAGCTATACATAACCTGAATGGTGGTAAAAGAAAGAAAGAAAGCACAAACAGTGAGATGTACACCAGTGAAAGAAAATCAGTTTAATCTTTGCGTTCATGGGAAGGTCTGATTACAATTTAAAATACTTAATTCAAAGCAATCCAATGTTTTCTCCTGGAAGCAGATCATTAATTTGAGCTGTGAGACTGGTCTTATTCTCCTCCCATATCAGTACTCTGTCTCAAACAGTGGATGCCACATGGAAAAACCCATAAAAAGCCTGCAGTAAAATGCTGAATTAATGAAGGCATGAGATAAGACCTATGATGAGAGGACTTGGACAGCACAGAACAGAAGTCCTGGTTGTAATCTTAACTAGTCAGTTGACTCTGGGAAATTAACCCGTTTATGATTGCATTTTCTCATGTACAAATTGAGCTCTTGCATTCTAAATTTTCTTGAACCTGGGTTATTTATAGTCCAGGATGCTAAGAGATGGCCTGTAGGTACAGGAAGAGTTATTCACAGAAAGGAAGGAAAAAGGGAAACAATATTTATTTTGTGCTTACTATAGGTCAAGAACTATGTGGGGTTGTTTGCACATATTTCACTACATTTCAGGCTTTCTATAAACCTATGAGGCAATGTTATTATCCCCATTTTACACATGATGAAACACAACAGAAGATCAAGGACTTGCCCACGACTACAGAGTAAGTGGCTGAGACAGCATTTAAACCACAGCCTGTGGGACTCAGCACCACTTTTCACCATCCACATTGCTTTTATAAGAAGAGCTAACTTCTTGTTCTCCAAATTAGAACAGTTATCAAAAGAGCAACTGGAAACTATTTTGTGAGACCAATGGGCCCACAAGCAGAAGTTTACATGAAACAGAAGGAATAAAATTTCCAGACAGTAAGCTTTGTCAAGGGAATGTTTAGAAACTCCTTTTCTTGAGAAGCTCTATAAAAACATGATGTTTTTCAACTATCGAGTGTGGATTAACTGTGATCCTTACCAAGGGCAGGAGACTTGGATGATATTTCAAAGTCCAAACCAACTTTATATTCTTAATCGATGACTTAGTTTTAAAACTCTAGTCAAAGCATCATCACCAATAAAATAATGATCCTGAATATAGATTCTAAAAAGCAGTTATACATCTCATGACTACCTTCATTTATAGTAATCATAAATGAAAAAAAAAACTCATTCTTTCAACATCATAACTCTATAAAGATAAAGTTTGATTCTATGACTGCTATTTGGCTTGGGGAATTCATTTTCAGAGGGATTAACAATTTGTAAACAGTTACTTTCAAAAGGGAAACCCTCATTCAGCTTGTTTACATTGGACAAAAGATCATTCCAGCCACAAACCAAATTCATGAAGCTTACCTCTAAGCTCCTGCTTCTCAAATTATCATTAAAAATCACCTATTTTAAACTAGTGAAGACTGCTCTAAATTAGAAAAAAAAATACAGTTGCCAGGCAACAAAGATGACATCAGGACTTTTTTCTCTCTCTCACCAGATGGAAACTGTCACAGCATTGCTGGCTGCATCTTGCTGAGATGACACTGTGTCTACATAACTGTGTTTTTCCCCAATCACAACTTCTCTTGCTAATCTACCTAAAATATCTCTTCTATGAATGAAAAAGATTAATTTAGCTTTGCCCATTAAATCCAGAAAAACAAAAGTGCACAGATAGCAGTGATTCATTCATATTAATGAAAGGTCCTTTCCATTCTACTATTTGAAACTAGCATGGAGTAAGTATTGGAAATCCTGGTTCATGGGGTAATGGTAACACCAGCCCATTCCTGGTGTTTTGGTACTTTGAGTTCTGTATTGTGCATTTTAAGAGTCTGGTTCAATCATTGTCTTTGGAAATACGGGTCTACAATTTAATGAAACCCTACCAGCATACCCCAAATTTGATGTACACAGATATTATTAAGTAAATCACAAGTAGGGAATGAGAAAGACTTAAAAAAGCAAAACCTAGGAAGGCAGCATTTGATCATATATGGAAATATTGTACCCCAAAAGCTGCAGCCAGAGGAATGTTTGCTAGGAGTATCCAAACCATAGAAAGGTTTTTGAATAACTAAAGGTAAAGTCCTCAAGGTGAAATCACTTAGAAGGTACTTTTCTCACTGCCATGCCATCCATGGAAAGCCAATTAGGCCTTAGCCCTATGAAGCATTTTGTAGTAAAATACACAAAGATTTTGCACTGGGCACGAGCTAAGTATGTTTAAGTTGGACTAAAGTCACACATTTAGCACATAGGTATAAAATGTTAAAAAAAAAAAAAAAAAAGATAAGAATAACAAGTCACAAAGCTTCCACTTTTGAATTCCAGGGATGAAGACAATTCTCTATTATAGACTAAACTTGGAACTACAGACTGACACATTGAATTCTCGCTGCAGTAAGGATAGCAACACTCATACACAAAAATAGAATGTCTGAGAACTCAAGAGAAAGAAAGGAAGAGGATGATTTCTCAGAAAAAATGTGGCTAGACATTATCTTCCTATCAAATCCTCAGATCCTCACTAAACATTTCATAATAACTGAGACAGTACTGCAGTTATGTCAATACCATTTCCCACATGGATCTCTGCTTTGGACAACTGTTTTAAAACTATAATTAATTATTCTATTTTATAGTTTTGAGTCTTATAAGCAAAATTTATTGTTGTCTTAAAAAATATAGTGAGCTGGAGAACCTAAGATGGCAGCTAGCTGAGACAGGGCAAAAAAAAAAACACTTCCATAAAAAATATTAGATAAAAGCCAGAAAGTGACCCAGAACACCAGTTCCAGTGATGCACCAGCCAGACAAGTTCTGCTAAATCCACATGGACCATGCATTTGGTGAAACCAGGAGTCTGCGTTCTGAAATGAGTAAGTGAGCCAGCTGAAAGTCCGGTGGGGGCTCTGCGGTGAGGAGAAACAGTGGGTTGGCGTTTGGAGACGGACTAGTTCTTTTTTAAAAAAAAGCAAAAAACAAAACCGAGGAGCGGCTGCAGATATGGCAGTGAGAACCACACAGTGAAGCACAGCAGGAGCAGGCCTTGCGAATGCCTCAATATCTGGCATGGAAGATAGCCTTTCGTGCACCTGCTGCTAATTGTCTCAGAGTCAGGAGGGCAGAGGGGAGCCAAAAGCAGAAAGAAACCATGCCCCTTGCAGCCATCCTCCTGGTGGGCTGGGGACACTCCTGCCAAGGGCTGGAGCCACAGCCCAGAGCCACGCCAAGGGTTCCAGTGTGACGTGGAGTGTTTCCGCAACACACGCACATGCCACAATACTGGCCATGGAGAGCGGTCTTTAGGGCACCCACAGCTAATTGTCCCAGAGCTGGGAAGGTGGAGCTGTGTGAAAAGGGGGAAATTAACATGCACCATTCAGCCATCTCTACAGCAGGCTGGGAATGCCCCTGCACGGCCTGGTGGCCCAGGGCTTCCCTGGAAGGTCGGCAAGCACTTGTGATGTGGCACAGCCTTCCCTCAGCAGAGGTCCTGGAAGAGCACAGCTGGGAAGGTGGACCCGCACAGAAATCCCAGAGACCCTATGCCAGTACCAAGCACTTGTGGGTCAGTGACAGAGACAATCTGTGGCAAGACTGAAATGAAGGTTTATACTCTTGCAACAGCCTTAAATCTCCGGGAAAACCTGGTAGGTTTGATTATTAAAGCTGCCCTGCCTCCCTAACCACATGCTCCACATTCAGGGTGGACAGCACTAACAACACACTCAAACTTGGTGCACCAACTGAACCCCACAAGAATCAGATCCCTACACACCACAAAGACAACATTGGGGAGAACTGACTTGAGGGGAATAGGTGACTCTAGGATGCCATCTGCTGGTTAGTTAGAGAAAGTGTACGCCACCAAGCTGTAGATCTGAAAAATTGAGAGACTGGTGTCTGAATAATCCTTCATTTCCTAAAAGAACCCAATCAAGTAAAACAAATGCCAAGAGCCCAAAAACAACAGAAAAATTTAAAGCATATGATAAAACCAGATGATATGGAGAACCCAAACCCAAACACCCAAATCTAAAAATCAGAGGAGACACAGTACTTTGAACAATTAATCAAAGAACTAAAGACAAACAATGAGAGCAGGCACAGGATATAAAGGACATGAAGAAGACCCTAGAAGAGCATAAAGCAGAACTTGCAAGAGTAAATAAAAAAATAGATGATCTTATGGAAATAAAAGAAACTGTTGACCAAATTAAAAATATTCTGGATACTCATAGTACAAGACTAAAGGAAGGTGAACAATCATTCAGTGTCCTTGAGGACCACAGAATGGAAAATGAAAGAACAAAAGAAAGAATGCGGAAAAAAATAGAAAAAGTCGAAACGGATCTCAGGAATATGATAGATAAAATAAAACGTCCAAATTTAACACTCATTGGTGTCCCAGAAGGGGAAGAGAAGGGCAAAGGTCTAGAAAGAGTATTCAAAGAAATTGTTGGGGAAAACTTCCCATACCTTCTACACAACATAAATACACAAAGGATAAATGCCCAGCTAACTCCAAATAGAATAAATCCCAATAAACCCACTCCAAGACATATTCTGATCAGACTGTCAAATACTGGAGAGAAGGAGCAAGTTCTGAAAGCAGCAAGAGAAAAGCAATTCACCACATACAAAGGAAACAACATAAGACTAAGTAGTGACTACTCAGTGGCCACCATGGAGGCGAGAAGGCAGTGGCATGACATATTTAAAATTCTGAGAGAGAAAAATTTCCAACCAAGAATACTTTATCCAGCAAAACTCTCCTTCAAATTTGAGGGAGAGCTTAAATTTTTCACAGACAAACAAATGCTGAGAGATTTTGCTAATAAAAGACCTGCCCTACTTCAGATACTAAAGGGAGCCCTACCAACAGAGAAACAAAGAAAGGAGAGAGAGATACAGAGAAATTTAACAGACATATATGAACATTACATCCCAAATCACCAGGACACACATTCTTCTCTAGTGATCACAGATCTTTCTCCAGAGTGGACCATATGCTGGGACATAAGACAAGCCTCAATAAATTTTTAAAAATTGAATTTATTCAAAGCACATTCTCTAACCACAATGGAATACAAATAGAAGTCAATAACCATCAGAGATTTAGAAAATTCACAATCACCTGGAGGGTAAAAATGAGGGGGAGATGGAAACATTCCCAGATAATCAAAAGCTGAGGGACTTCATCACCAGTAGATCAGTCCTATAAAAAATGCTAAAGGGAATTGTGCAGGTTGAAAGGAAGGGACACGAAACAATTGACTGAAACCACATGAAGAAATAAAGATTTCCAGTAAAGATCACATGGTAAATATAAATACCAATACCACTGTATTTTTGATCTGTAACTCCACTATTTACTTCCTGCAGGATCTAAAATACATAAACTGTAATGATAAATCAGTGGTTTTGGACTCAATGTAAAATATGTAATTTTTGACAAGATCTACATAAATGTGGGGGAATGGAGGAGTACAGGAATATAGGTTATGTGTCCTATTGAAGTTAAGTTGGTATCAAAGAAAAACAAGATTGTTATAGATTTAAGATGTTAAATTTAAGCCCCATGGTAAACACAAAGAAAATATCAGAGAATATGACCATAGAGATGAAAAGTAGATTATGGGTTATGGGAAGTGGGGAAAGGGGCAATGGGGAGTTAAGAAATAAGTGTAGGGTTTCTGTTTGGGGTGAAGGGAAATTTCTAGTAATGTATGATGGGAAGGTGATGGCATTGCAACATTCTGAATATGATTAATCCCACTAATGGAATGCTAGGGAGGGGTTAGAATGGGAAGATTTAGGCTGTATGTATGTTTCCACAATTGAAAAAAAAAAAAAAAGACAATCTAAATAGATAATCACAATTAAATGCCAAGGATGATTCTGGATGGGATCTGAGGATGGAGGAGAGGAGGCTCAAAGGGACACAGTTGGGACATAAGAAAAAAAAAGGAAATACAGAATGTAAGCTTTGTATCAATGTTGAATTTCTTGAACTTCTCAGCTGCGCTTAAGGGGATTGCATAAAAGAATGCTCTTTTTCATGGGAAATGTATATGTGAATTATAGTGTTTGTTCAAGGATGTGTGCAGCTTGCTCTCATATGTTCAGAAGACAGAGCAATAGATGATGGATGATAGGGAGGGAGGAAAGGAGGGAGAGAAAGAAATAGCGGTGTGACAGGATGTTAAAGTTGGTGGATTGGGGTATTGGGGGAGGGGGTCTGGGTATGCTGGAGTTCTGTGTATGGGGTTTGTATTGTTTTTGCAACTGTTCCTATAACTTTGAATTTATTTCAAAATAAAACTAAATACATATATATATATTTATTATATATATATATATATATATATATACACACACACATACGTAGTGAGCTAAAAGATCTTCGGTAGAACTATGGATAAGGAATGAATTTTGTCAGCTTAACCACCTTTTGCAGTTAAAACTCTTGTTTCAGGCACCCATTCTCAGGATGTATATTCTACCAAACTGTGAAAAAAATAAGGATTATTTATGTTGAGTGAGCTTGAAGCATTTTAATAATATGATATTAGGATGCATATTCATTCCCTTAGGATCAATGATTTTGATTTAAGAACTGGCATGATTGAAGTTTGCTGGAGCCTTGGGGTCCACTTTAATAAAATCCAGAATTATCAGCTTCCTCCTCAAAGGAGGATTTAGGCTGTATATAGTATATAGTTACATCAGACCTGACAATTGCAATTAAAACTTCAGCAGTCCAGTCAAACAGGGAGAGAAATACTCTGAATATTTTAAGATATAAGAACTCAGCAAAGATAGTTCAAGGCAAATAAAGTAAGATCAATAACTACAGTGGTCACGAAGGTCTCAGTACCTCCAATGAGAACCATTTTGTCATTGAAATCTCTGCTTTCGGTTTTAAAAATTCTTTCAAAAAAATTAATTCCCACATTAAAGTGATGGAAACAAAAGAAGCAAAGAAACAAGCAACAAAATCACCAGTGCTGCTCAAGTTTGTGGCCATTACTTTTCGGTTACTTCATTATTGCCTGGGCATAAGGCCCTTGAAATACAATATATACTCTACATCTTCTTATAGGAATCACACAGATAGTGTCCTGCCAAAAGATGAAAAAACTCATGAATTCTGCTGAACCAAATTCCTCACAAAACTGTCTCTTATAAAAGCAAATGTGGAACCTGAGTAATCTGTCTCATCCAGAGAGAAAGCAACAGCTGTAAGTGTGGTAGAATGGAGGGCATTTGGGAAAATATAAGAAAGTAAGAAAACTGTGCATGAACGTCAATGGGAAGAATGGGTTATACATGCAGAATTATAGGCACTATTCTAGTTTTGTAGTCACTGTCCTTTAATTAACTGACTGGGTGTGAATGTAAAAGTAAAGTGTTTCTATCTATAATTAAATAACATTAAAAATTGAAACACCAAGCTCCTCTATTAACAATAATTTCTAATCCATTGCCATATCTTTTAGCAGATAGAAAGGAAAGGAAACATAGAAGGAAAAAGGGGAAGGAGAGGGAAAACTTGAAAAGGAATAAGGTCAACTAAGTTTGGGGTTTTAACAGTCTCTAGAATTAAGAAATATTTTTTGGTACTATGTCATTTATTCTTAAGGAAAAAACACCCTTTAGAGAACTCTTAAATCAGAAAAAAAAAAAAAAAAATTTCCTGCAAAGAATACCATGCACTGCACTGACGATACTTTCCTTCTAAAATTATGACACCTGACTCATTTCTGGAAAATTACTTCGTAATACTAAACATGATACATAATAATACAGTCTTTCATCTGGGGATTACACAATTGAAGATACAAAGTTCTGCTGTTTATTTTTTGCACATGAATAACCATATTTAATGAAACAGTTTTCTCTTAATTTTCCCCCTTTAAATTTCTCTATTTCCATGTAAAAAAGAAAATGAAAAATTCACTCAGTATTCTAGATCTTTTCAAGCATCTTACAATAAGTTATCATTAAGTTAAAGCATCGGTGTGAATAAGAACAATCTGATATTTATCCAGATTTATGAATCAAATAGATACAATCCTCCTCTCTAAACTTAGAACAATTTAAACCAATTTCTATCATGAGAATATTAAAGGCTTACACTGCTACAATCCCAAACCAGGCATTAATGCTTCACTTGCTCTAAACAGTAAAAACTCTTTGTTAAAATTCCTCTATGAAGAAGGTGCTGACCTGTTCTTAGCTTTTCCACAGATCAGTTCTCAATTTAGATTGTTTGATATTAGAGTGTTGATACTAATGGACAAAAGAGAATGTTAGTAACTAGAAATGCATTGTTGCTACTACAAATTGCACATTAGTAACAAAACCAACATACTAATATACATGAATTGAATGCATAGTAAAAAAAGCAACATCATAATATACATGAATTGACTGCAGAGGGCTTTCTTATAGCCCAAGTCACTGGAAGTAATCAATTTTTATTCATACAGTTACTTAACATGTCCCTACTAAATCCAAATTATACATCACAGTTTCTAAACAGCTCATTTGTACACATATATTAGTGAATTAGAGAGCATATTCATAAATTATACTTTGATGGAAGGCTCATAAAAGTGCACAATTGTAAAAAATTCAATTTCTAAGTCAGTAACAATAAAGAAGGACCTTTTAGAAAACTTAAAATTTGAAATAAAGTTTTCCTTTGGTCAAAACTGAACATTCCAGAGGGGAGAAGCTAAGAGGGCAGCATAGAGAGGAGTGAAACTTAGTCCCCTGGAAAAACTGATAAACAATCAGGAACAACTAGTAAATAATTTGGAATAACTGCTGGGGAACATCTGTGACTGTCCACACATCATACACCAACCTGGATTGGGAGGAATACCTGAGATTGCAGCATAAAATCTGTAAGTAAAAACTGAGGAACCACGCTGAGAACCCACTCCCCCCACAGCAAGCTGAGCTACAAAACCTCGCTGTAGTAGAAAGCAGCACTCTCTGAGCAAGCGAATATAGTTCAGCCCAACTCCAACTGGGGATTTAATTAACAAATGTGGACTGCTGAATATAAGCTACAAACTTCTAACAAGCAGACAGAGGCTTTTAGTTAACAACTGGCCTTAGAGAACCAGAACACTCTGCTGTCCTGGGAGGGGGAGCCCAGAAGACAAGGTGTTACCTCTGGCCAAATGAATCTGGGGGGCCATGGACTGCCTCTGGAAGGAGGCTTTCTGTCCCTTTTTCTCTCTCTCAACCTGAAGGGCTCAGTGGAGAGAACCTCAACCATTTTCAGTTTGCAGTGCTCTGACCCAGACAGGGGTGGAGATAACAGAGCCAGAGAGACAAGGAAGCTATTCAAATGCAGAAGATAACTCCCTAGGGGGTGTATCTTCCCTAAGTGGAAGGAGGAGGGGCCCAGCTTTACTGCCAGTCTTCCTTCAGAATCAGACCCTAGAGCCTGGGGGAAAACAGCCAAAACAGAAACTAAAGGGGCCACACCTCCTTACACCAGTTGGGAGCAACAGGCTGAGCAGGCGCCACCTGCTGGAAAGGTTAGGAAAAGCACAGTGGCTACAGGCCACACAGGAAAGTCTGTCAATCTTCTAAGACACGGCCTCAGGAAAATCTGATACTGAATATTGTCCCCTTCAGAGACCTGAGACAGTTCTAGTCTGGGAAAATCTGATTGGGGTAACCAAGGAAAAAAGATGTCTAGACAACAGAAAACTACGATCTACAATTGGAAAAACAAAGATATGGCCCAAAGGAGCAAACTTACACCTCAATCAAGATACAGTTGAGATATTCTTTCACTTTAATGAAACAATCTATGAAAGACTTTCAAAGAAATATGCTAAATCAAATAAAAAACCAAATCAACGAGTTCAGGGAAGATATGGCAAAAGAGATGAAGGCGATAAAGAAAACACTGGGTGAATATAAGATAGAAATAGAAAGTTTGAAAAAACAACTGGAAGAATTTATGGAATTGAAAGGCACAACATAAGAGATGAAAAGCAAAGTGGAGACATACAACACAGCAGATCTCAAGAGGCAGAATTAAACACTCAGGAACTGGAGAACAAGATGCCTGAAATCACATACACAAAAGAACAGATAGGAAAAAGAATGGAAAAATATGAGCAATGTCTCAGGGAATTGAATGACATGAAGTGCATGAATGTTGTCCATGTCATGGGTGTCCCAGAAGGAGAAGAGAAGGGAAAAGAGGCAGAAGCAATAATAGAGGAAATTATCAATGAAAATTTCCCATCTCTTATGAAAGACAAAATTACAGATCCAGAAGTGCAGTGTACCCCAAACAGAATAGCTCTGAATAGACCTATGCCAAGACACTTAATAATCAGATTATCAAATGTCAGAGACAAAGAGAGAACCCTGAAAGCAGCAAGGGAAAAACAATCCATCACAAACAAATGAAGCTTGCTAAGACTATGTGCAGATTTCTCAGTAGAAATCATGGAGGCAAGAAGGAAGTGGGGTGATATATTTAAGATACTGAAAGAGAAAAACCGCCAACCAAGAATCCTATATCTGGCAAGACTGTCCTTCAAATATGAGGGAGGGTTTAAAATATTCCCTGACAAACAAACGATGAGAGAGTTTGTGAACAAGATACCTGTGCTACAAGAAATACTAAAGGGAGCACTACAGACAGACAGGAAAAGACATGAGTGAGATGTTTGGAACATGACTGTGAGTGACGGTAGCACAGCAATGCAAGTACACTGAACAAAGATGACTGTGAGTATGGTGGAAAGAGGAAGGTTAGGAGCATGTGAGACACCAGAAGGAAAGAGGAAAGATAAAGACTGGGGCTGTATAACTCAGTGAAACCTAGAGTGATCAACAGTTGTGATAAAATGTACAAATATGTTTTTACGTGAGGGAGAATAAATGAATGTCAACCTTGCAAGGTGTTAAAAATAGACTGGGATTGGGGGGAAAATGCAATCAATGCAAACTAGAGACTATAGTTAACAGAAACATTGTATTATGCTTCCTTTAATGCAACAAAGGCAAAGGCAATATACCAAAGCTGAATGCCTGTAAGATGGGACACAGGGAGGGGTATGGGACTCAGCATTGGTGATATTGTCTGACTCTTTTATTCCACTTGAGTTTAATTCTATCTTTCCTTTTGTTGCTTTTCAGCTGTCGTGTTTTGTTTTGTTTTTTTCTTTCTTTTTCTTTTTCTTTTGTCTCTCTGCCTTCTTTGACTCTTCCTCCTTCTTTGGGGAAGAATTGGAGATGTCCTTATATAGATAGTGGTGATGGTGGTGAATACATAAATATGTGACTATACAGGGAACCATCGACTGTTTACTTAGGATAGGAAGTATGGTGGGTGAACAAAGCTGTCTTAAGAACAAAAAATGGGTTGATGAAGAAACCTTGATGGCACTGCATTGAGTGAAATAAGTCAGACATATAAGGACAAATATTGCATGGTCTCGCTGTATGAACTAATTATAACATGTAAACTCATAGACATGAAATATAAATTACCAGGATATAGAACGAAGTTGAAGAATGGGGAGCATTGCTTATTATGAACAGAATGTTCAACTAGGTTGAACTTAAGTGCTTGGAAATGGACAGAGGTGATGGTAGCATGATATTGTGAGAATATCTAACAGTGCTGAATGGTATATGAATGTGGTGGAAAGGGGAAGCTCACAGTCACATATGTCACCAGAAGGAAAGTTGGAGGTTAAAAGATGGGAATGTATAAAACATTGAACTTGTGGTGGACAATCTCCATGATTAACTGTACAAATATTAGAAATCTCTTTCATGAACTAGAACAAACGTATGACACTATAACTAGAAGTTAATAATAGAGGAGTATATAGGGAAAAATATACCTATTACAAACTATGTACAAAATAGTTAGTATTTTAACATTCTTTCATCAACAGTAACAAATGTACTATACCAATTCTATGAGTCAATAATGGAGGACGGGTGGCTAGCTGTATGGGAGAATTAGAGTTGTCTTTTTTTGTCTTTATTTCATTTCTGGAGTTATGAAAATGTTCTAAAAATCAAAAAAAAAATTAATTGTGGTGATGGATGCACAGCTGTATGATGGTACCACAGGCAACTGATTGTGCAATTTGGATCTTTGGATAATTGTATGGTATGTGAACCATCTCAATAAAACAAATCCAAAACAAATCCAAAACTGAATGTTCTGTCAAATAGAATCAGATTTTTACTGGCATAACTGTTGTGGAAGTATTTGATATGTAAAACGTTAAGAAATTCATGGGTATGTTAGGAATATCAGATTTTTCTTTATCTAAGAAGTTCATAATAACCCCTAAAAGTACTTACCTTTCCCCCTGGTGATTTAACACTGATTTCATATAACCTTAAGTAAGGTGAGTGATGCCAAATGCTAAACTTTGATACTGCTTTCCAATTACTTAATGCAGCATACAACTTTGAAAGTGCTGAATTGATTTCTTCCATGCAAATTCTAAAGATTCTAACTAAATTTTGTGCTGTAGCTGGCATCTGCATCACCTAGGATGTTTCTTATATAAAGCACATATCTATCATCTATCTATCTACTTACCTATTATCATTATCTATCCATCCATCCATCTTTCTACTACCTACATATTTCTATGTATGTATCTGTATTCTTTAATTAGAATAACAAATACCGCAAAATTGAAGGGGGGAGGGGTGGAAGAATCCATCATGTTATTAGTATAAATCCACTGTTTTCCACTGTAATGAGCAGCTATTCAAATCTGATTAAAGTGACAGTACACCGACATAATGCGGCTATTAATTCTCTCTGAACAACACATTAAAGAAAAATTGCAAATTCGCATGAAACTCAGTACCCATCAGGGACCTCATATGCTTGACAGGCTTCAGTGAGCTTTTTGGTAAGCCTGAATGCACTAACTACCTTCATCTGTACAGGCTATTACGTGCAAAGATATCTATCAGAAAAAGTAAAAGAATGATACTTTTATTTATGAATATGTTTGTACCTTTCCATAACCTTTGGTGTCAATACCTTTATAGGGAAAAAGCAAAACTTTTTTTGCAGGCATTGTGTAAGGTAACTTGTGTGTTGGAAGCAATCCTTTCATTTGACCAGGTAAAGAAAATCACCTTAAAAAAGGACAAATATATTTTTCTTTTCATCCCCAGGAAAATAACTGTTAAAATTTTCCTGACTAATAGAGGTTACATAGACTATAAAAGCATTCTTCCTTACAGGGGCAATGATTCTTGGTTGTTTTTATGTATATCTACATGTAGTATTGCTCTTCCCTAACATTCACAGTCTTATGTGCTTTTTACTTCCTAAATTGTTATAAATCTGAATTTAAGTAGATAAGAAATTTTTCCCTGTGCAAATCAAACTAGAGAAAAAAGAAACCCTCTCTCTGATTTTCATCTTATTGAAGAAACGTGACTTCTGTTCTGATCATTCATTTTATTTCATATCACAAAGGAAATAGGAAAAGGACAAAACAAAATGTCCTTTTTAATAAATAGGAAACCCATGTTTGGAAAACAAATTTTCATTTTAAGTGATTAGGACATAAACTTTTAAACAAAACAAAAACCTTTCTGCATTTTCTTTTGAAGGATGACTTAGTATGCATGTAAGAATGTAAAGATCACCTAGAATTTGTTTTATTTTTCATTGAGTCTAAGGATTTTGTTGGATTTTACATTTTGAGCTAGTTAAAAGTAGCTCTGAAGCTACATAGCCTTGTAGCCTCCACAATGGACATATTTCAGTAGAATTCCACTTAGTTCACTGAATTAGATCAACTCTTCTGTATTTGGGTTCTCATTTATTTCATCTTCTGGGCATCTGGTACAGCGTATCAAATTCAGATTAAAAAATTAATGTTTCTTTGTAAAAATGAGGCCTGATTTTTAAAATGATTATAAACTCGAAGATGAAGGAAGTGGAAAAACTAAATTTAATTTTTGATCTTTTGGAACTTTTTGTTCTGAGAAATTACATTTTTTATATTCTCTTTGGGAAAAACTATTTTCTATCTCTTTTAAAAAGCATCTTGAAAAGCATCTTCTCTAATAACTCATAGTTACAATGCTTTGACCCTCCAGATCCAGCTTCTGATGCAAGTCTTGACAGGCTAAATAGATCTACCAGGACCAAGGAGACTGCGGGCAAACCATTAAATTTCCAATTTAATGTGGAAAAACAACAAAAAAGTAAAAGATAAGGGATATTTAATAAAAAGAGAAAAGAAAGCTAAGATGGTAAATACACATTAAAACATAATTAGATCATAATACAACTATATATGTGTGTGTATATATATATATGCACACCTTTGGATATACATATATATATGTATAGGTGTGTATGTATATACACACAAATATAAAATTAACAATTCAGATAAATTTTGTTAGCACACATCTCTTCATATGTGCTATAGATATTTTGAAAAGAATCAAAGGTCATTATAGGATTCTGTAGTCATTATATGATGGGTCATTATAGGATTTTGCAGAGGTGAAATGATATGACGTGAGAC
Source organism: Choloepus didactylus (assembly GCF_015220235.1). Classification (NCBI taxonomy): domain Eukaryota; kingdom Metazoa; phylum Chordata; class Mammalia; order Pilosa; family Megalonychidae; genus Choloepus; species Choloepus didactylus. The sequence continues at coordinate 49,347,240 of NC_051314.1, forward strand.
TTGGCAGTATATAGACTGCACAAAGATATACCAAAATCAGCATGTGACAAATAGCCTGAAACCAGGCCCAGTACAGATTATATATGGTGCTGAATTAAATTCTCAATATATTCAGTGATTTTTTTTTGAAACTCTTTTATGTGCTAAGGATTGTATTAGGTTCTCATGATAGGGTAGTGAACAAAAGAGAAAAATCCCATGCCCACTAGTGGGAAGGAGACATATATGATAAGTGCTTTGGAGAAAAATAAATTCCTTCGCCTTGAGTGTAAGAGATCTGGCTTTATAGAACACAAGAAGGGAGCCAAAGTACCACAGGAAACTGTATGAGAGAAACAGTGCTTTAAAAATATTCTGGGAGCAGTGTGCAGAGTAGACAGGAATGCAGGGAGAACAGAGATGAGAAGTGAGAATATTTTAAATCAGGGAAGATGATTATGTGGCTGCCACAGCTTAAAAAAAAAAAAAAAAAACAGTGGGAGAGCTGAAGGTAGGATCAATTCAACAGACATGTCACATGTCAAAGGAAAAAATCAGAGATTTAGTGACTTACTGGATATAGGAAACAAAGAAGAGGAGACATAAGAGAGATCTTCAGTGCTTTTAACCTAGAGACTAAGAGAACAGCAGCTTCAATTCCACTTATGAAGATTCTATTAACAGGACACTCAGAGAACTGCTTATTTCTACTGAAACCAGAATCAAGAATTTGGCAATATCCACAGCCTGTTTTGTGCCTGATGGTCACAGCTCAGGATTTCCTCTGATCCTTGTAATATTTTTTATCATCTCTGCAACATTTATGCACATGCTTGAAAAATTCTCACCAGTTTGCCACCAGTGGTCTAGGACAGGTACTCTGAAGACCTTTTTAGACCATTCCAGGGTCTCCACATCGCATCGCTCTCCAGCCACAAATAAGGTCTTGAACCTGAATATAAGAGGGAGAGTGAATTAAAGTTATTTCCTGAAAATAAATCTAAATTACTTCATCTATATTTTCTAAACATTGCAGAATCTAACCATGTTAACTATATCAGAGGATAACAACCATATTACTGGTATATCATCTTGTAGATTCACCATTTTACATCACTTTTTTTTTTTACCCAAAGTGTACCCAAATGTACATCATCGGAATGAGGTGCTTTAAAAGTAGAATTCACAGCTACAATTTCTCAGTTTTGAGAATACCAATTGAGTTGATCTTTGTAATATATCTGTCACATTACTCTTCTAAAAATCAATATGAAAAATTTTCTCCCTTGACATTATCCCTGCTGATTTTAGCTCTGAGGTGATTGCTATACTCTACTTAAGGCTATATAAAAATATACACTCATGTCTGTCAGCTAAAGCAAAAAAATGCTCAGTTACATGACACACTTGTTTCTTCTCCTGAGTTCCTCTAGCAAGGGTGACTCTGATTTAAAGCATATAGTTCCTGTATTCAAAGGCTATATGTAAGAACAACAAACAAATAATAATAATAATAAACAAATGTGATATATGGTAGTTCAGGCCAAAAGACTCTTCTCAAAAGGAATACAAAGTTACTAAGAGAAGAGGTTTAGCATCTTTGGCAGGGAGCAGCATGCTACAAGATGAAAGGAGGAAAACAGAAAAATAGAATTGACAATACTGGTGGTTCATTGAGAGAATGGCTATTTTTCCTCCATTCTCAATGTTCCCGTGACCTGTTTGTCAAGAAATGGGTGTGTGTATGCCAAGGCAATTGACTATAATCAAAGCAAAAAACAAACAAACAAAATCCTGTCTAACCCATCCTAAATTCTGTGATTTAGCCATACAAAAAGGCTTACCATTGCCTTAATTAACCAAATAATTACAAAAAGATTCATGGACATTCAAAGATTCCCACCCTCATGCTCCAACAGCATTCAGTTCCTGTCTTTGTTAATACACATGTATTTCATTCTAATATTACTTGTTTCTTGTCTATTCCCCATGGTGGATTATAAGCTCATTAGGAGCACTCATCTTTATGATCTAGATACCAATGGAAATCCCTGGGATTTTTAGGTACTTAAAAGTTTCCAGATTCTCAGAAAGATAAAGTACAGAGGTGGGGATCTGGGAGAACCTATGCCAGTTTGACTCATTCTTGAAGTAAAAGATAGGACTTGTTATCTTCCAAGAATGTGGAAACAGAGAAAGGAACAGTGACTTGAGGAGGAAAAGCTGTGGAATGGCTATTTTTTTAAAATATTAAATACATGATATAAAATTGAAAGGATTGAAAGCAGCCCCTTAGGCCTCCATGGTCTTAGTAGCCGAGGAGGATAAGCAGAGTTAGCCTGGGCTGGGAGTACAGAAGAGGGATGGGAAACCAATGCTGAAAGGATTGACTAGGGAATCCATTCTGGGCAAGAGGGGTAGGGAGTCAAAGTAGGAATAACTAGAATGGAAGAAAAATAGCAGGAAAGATAGTGGGGTAAGAGAAAAGAAATCAAAGAACAGAAAAAAAAATTTTTTTTTTTTTTTTTAGTAATAGTAAAAGAACTATAGATTCAAAGACTACAGTATGGTTCTGAGAGGCAGCAATTTCAAAATTAGAGATCTTGAAAATATGTCTGTTCTAAGGGATGACTGTGTTTAAGGTGCCTGAGAAAACCTAACAATGAAAGAAACTGGGGTAAATAAGAGTAAATTGATAGAAGGATTATCTTCAAGTTATTAAAAATCACCCAAGGGTGGTGGCAGTCCAGACTAAAATGGAAGTCCATGAATTGTAGGCTAAAGCTGAAGAGAGCTCTGGGAGAGCGTTCCAGTTTGCTAATGCTGCCATTATGCAAAATACCAGAAATGGATTGGCTTTTATAAAGGGAGATTATTTGGTTACACAGTTACAGTCTGAAGGCCATGAAAATGTCCAAATTAAGGCATCAACATGCGTATACCTTCACCGAAGGAAGGCCAGTGGCATCCGGAAAAACTGTTAGCTGGGAAGCACATGGCTGGCATCTGCTATTCCCAGGTTTTCTAGTTTGCTAATGCTTCCAGAATGCAAAACACCAGAAATGAATTGGCTTTTATAAAGGGGGTTTATTTGGTTACACAGTTACAGTCTTAAGGACATAAAATGTTGAAGGTAATGCATCATCAGGTACCTTCACTGGAGAATAGCCACGGTGTCGAGAAAACCTCTGTTAGCTGGGAAGGCATGTGGCTGGTGTCTGCTCCAAGTTCTGGTTTCAAAACGGCTTTCTCCCAGGATGTTCCTCTCTAGGCTGCAGCTCCTCTTCAAAACGTCACTCTCAGTTGCTCTTGGTGTGTTTGTCCTCTCTTAGCTTCTCCAGAGCAAGAGCCTACTTTCAAAGGCCATCTTCAAACTCTCTCTTGTCTGCAACTCCTCTCTCAGCTCCTGTGCATTCTTCAGTGTCCCTCTTGGTTGTAGCAAGCTCACTCCTTCTGTCTGAACTTTTATAGGGCTCCAGTGAACTAATCAAGGCCCACGCTGAATGGGCAGGGCTACACCTCCATGGAAATTATCCAATCAGAGTTATCACCTACAGCTGGGGGGGGGGGGAGTCACATCTCCATGGAAACAATCAAAGAATTACAATCTAATCAACACTAAAATGTCTGCCCACAAAAGACTGCATCAAAGATAATGGCATTTTGTGGGACACAATACATTCAAACTGGCACACCAGGTTACATTCCAGTTCCTCTCTCAGCTCCTGTGCCTTCTTCAAAATGTTGCTCTTGGGGCGTTTTGTCCTCTCTTAGCTTCTCCAGAGCAAACTCTGTGCTAGTATCTCCAAAGCATTAGCAAAAGTCTGCTTTCAGTGGCCGTCTCCAAAATGTCTCTCTAAGCTGCAGCAGCTTTTTCTCAAACTGCTCTCCAAAATGTCACTCTCGGCTGCTCTGAGGTCCTTGCTTGTGAACTCTTTTTATAGGACACCAGTGATTAAATCAAGACACACCCTGAATAGGTGGGGTCCAAATCTCCTTGGAAATTATCCAATCAAATCACTCACAGTTGATTGAGTCACATCCCCATGGAAACACTCAATCAAAGGATTCCAACCTAATCAACACTAATACATCTGCCCCCACAAGATTGCATTAAAGAACATGGTGTTTTGGGGGACATAATACATCCAAACCAGCACAGAGGGTAAGAAGGTGTCACAGAAAGATGGCAGGAACTTCAAATAAGAAGGGCAATTGAACAGATAGAAATATTAAGTTCTCACGTTACTTGCCTTCGATATCCTCCCTGACTTTTATAGATACTCGTGACAACAAAAAGTACAGTTTGGCCTCACTAGTGTAGTACAATTAAAAACATTTTCTTTGTTAAAACTTTATAGGAAAAAATAGAGTTTAATTATTCTACAGAAAATTTTGGTTGCAAAATAAGCTGTTGAAAACAGATCTGTTAATTAATTTCTAAGTATATATGAAGGACTGAGATGATATCTATACTTGAAGTGAAACCAACTGAAATTATTCATGGTAATTTTCATCTATAGAAGAGACTACTTATGCAGATGGGTTTCAGAAGAGTTTTAATTTGTTTAAAACACTTGAAGTATTGTTACCTCCACTGCTTTTTGAGAGAAAAGGGTCTTATCTTCTAATATAAAGATATTTAGAGAGAAAAATTATCTTATCACATTTTTGGGGAATGATATAGTTGGATCCATGAAGATTATCTAGATTAATATTGTGCAATTAAAAATATAATGTGAACCACAAATGCAGAATATATATTGTTTAAAATTTTCTAGTAGCCAAATTAAGAAAAATAAGGAAAAAGAAATTAAATTAATTTTAATAATATATCTTATTAAACAAAATATGTCATGTTATTATTTACCACATAATCAATATAAAATTATCAGTGAGATATTTTAGTTTCTTTTTAATGTTGTCTCAATGTGGACTAGCCACAGTTCAAATGCTCAATGGCCACATGTTGGACCACATATTGGGCAGTGAGGAGCTAGAACATGGTTTTCTAAAGAAGCAGCAGAGTTCTTATGCTGGTTTTGATGTAGAAAACATTTTAATTTAATACTATATGTACAATTCCTTTTCAAATCGCTATGTATATAATTTCTTTTGACCTTGTCTGTACACGTGTGGGGGTGCAAGTGTCCTTAAATGCAGCTAAGACAATTTATTATTTAAAGTTTTTATAGGAAGTGTATCATGACAACTTTGCAAAATTTGGAAACTGGTTTTGTTTAATTAGTAGGAATATTTATAAGATTTCAGATAATAGTATAATGCGCTGTGGAAAATAACATCTGAATAGCTGCCTAGTGGTATTTTTCCCAGCTACATATCCAAAATTACCTAGGTGTCATTCCTTTGTAAGGTAAGTACTCTGGTGGTTAAGTACCATAGGTAAAATTTAAGTTTTCTGGTAATGACAGAGAAGAGTAACTTCAAATTTGATCAGAGAAGAACCCATTACTAGTCTCTGTTAAGAAATCATTTGAACAATGTGGGTCCATCATTTTAGTGAGCGCTCCTCTCACTATGCAAGGCTGCTGTGGCAATATTTAAATCTCTGAGAGAAGGAAGGGCGAGAGCATTTGGGAGAGCAAAAGTGGGGGTTATTAGGGTCTACAGACTAGAAAAAAAAGTCCTTAGGTAATTTTTTGACAAATTACATGTACATTTGCAATGTGAAATAAAATTTAGGTAATCAAGTATGTAATTGGTTATAACTGGTTTGGTACTAAAAGTTGGATTACCAAATATGACCTCATCTGACAGAACTATTGAAACAGAATGGAACAGAATGAAACATTAAATTATTACGATTATGTTCAAATGTAATAATGATTAGTGATACAATGTGAGTAAAATTTTAAAGTCTAAGTAAAAACTGCTGCAATTATGATAAAGGCATAAAACAAGGTTGATGTGTCTATGACTTTAGATGCAATGTGAAAACAAGAAAAAACTAAAATTATAAAGGTCATAATTGTTGATAATTTTATGACTGAAAAAATTATGAATCTTATGTTTAATGGTATCGTTTTCAGATATTTAGGATCCTGAAATTTTAGAAAATTTCTGTGATAAATGACTATGCATTTAAAAAAATTTTTATTAAAAGTTATAAAATTATAGGTTTGGATGCTTCCAACATTGTAGATAAATAGTAATCGAAAGGAAGAGTTTTGCTAACATCAGCGATCACACATGTATCATCTGATCAGGACACGGATCACGTCAAAGGACTCTAAGTAGTCTGAATGATCAAGTGGTTTGGTTTATATGTGAAACTGAAGATTGGGATTTTCAAAAATATTTATTACTTAAGACATGATGTAAAATATTACCAATTAAAAATGTTAGCACACAATAAAAGTATTCTTTGGATAAGGGACAAAAAGTCTTGATATTACCAGCATTTTATTTAATTAATTAAATAATTAATTTATGAATTATAATTAACCTAATTTTGGCTCATTTTTTTCTAGTTGGGTAGACTATCATTAATCTAATGCAATTGATTGTAATGATAAATCATGGATTAGCATTGAGTTCTTATCTGATTCAAAATTCTAGCATTTTATATTTTAACACTTTATTATGATTTTGCAACACAATTCTAATTTTTTTTTCTTATATTTAGTTTCATTAGTTTCATTATGGTAGCAATCTTCATGCTGGCACTAATAAGCAAAATAGAAAGGTATAATATTTTATAACAGACAGTAAAAGTAATATCTGGTTTTCCTGCAAGTCAGAAAATCCCTTCCAAAATTAAAGTCACATTACTACCACATACAAAAGCAGATAAAAAAATTGTGAAATCATTATTAATTTAGGAAAATGTCAAAGCAGTGTATATGATTCCCTTCCCCCAAATATACTAGAAACTATCGATCTATTTTAATATTAAAATTCCTCAGATAAACTGTCTAAAAGTTATTATTTTTTCAATTATAGACTGCTTTTTGAATATTACTGAACTAGATATAACTTACACCATCTACTTGATTTTTTGTTTCAAGTTCCTTTCACACCCAGCAATTTTTTAATAATTTTAACATGAAAAATCTTACTCTATGATTTTGATCATCCTTAACATACTTATTTTCAAGTTCTATTTGATTGTCTTATAAAGCTGATCTCATGTGAAATGAATCCATACTGCAACTGCTAATTTTGTTAATATTAGATTTCAAAATGTATTTCAACAAAAAAATTTTAGGCCCTTGTTTGAAAGAGAAGTTCTTTGTTTTAGTTTGCAACTTTCGCTCTTGGTCTCTCTCCTATGCTCACCCTCTCCGTCCAATAGGTTCATGGATGATGTAACTACTCACCAAGGTTCAATGCCATATTGATGGCATGGAATTCTTAATACACAGGGGTACTCAATATCACAGACCCAGCCCTAGGACTGATGATGAGCAACTTGGTTCAGTGGCTGGTTCCTTTCCTGTCTCCCTCAGACTCCTAGATCAAAGCCTGTTATAAATCACAGTCCCAGAAAACAACTGTCATTATTATCAGCCTCCTCTCATGAGTGGGGCACAAGACCCCAGCCCATCTTTAAGCACCAAGGTGCCTCTGACTCCACTATCAACAGAAGGGAAGATGATACACATGCTTGCTTTTAGAACTACCAAGACTCTGGCTTCAGCCAATCTCACCATTTTGTGAATATATTTCATTTTCAGTCCACGGAAGTATTTGTCTTATATTTGAGCCCCTCTGTGATGTTCTGCTTTTTCTCTTTTGTATTATCTTTTATCACTATATAACTGGAAAAAGAGATCTGCATCAAAGTACAAGTTGCTATGATATCCTGAATGGAAGTCAGCATTGAATTTTTTCTAAATTGATTAAAATTGAACTAGAAGCTCATGGGATATTAAATCACTATGATGAAATGGAAAAGAGCTCTGAAATAGAAAGCAAAAGATAATAATAGAGAAGACTCAGTATATTTTAAGAATTGTTCTAAATGTGTTATGAATTGAGTCATGTTTCCCAACAAAGACATGTTCAAGTCCTAACCTGTGATCCTGTAGACGTGAACCCATTTGTAAATAGGATCTCTGAAGATGTATTAGTTGAGGGGGGCTAAACTGCATCAGGGTAGGCCTTGATCCAATATGACTAGGGGTCCTTAGAAGCAGAGCAAATTTTGACATGGAAGGAGGAGACAGTAGGAGACAGATGGGGATACAGACAGCTATGTGATAGAGGCAGAGGTAGAGTTATGGATTAACAGCAACACAACACTAGAACACTTCAGACTTTGGAGAAGGCATGACACCTTGCCGGCACATTGATTTTGGATGTATAGCCTGCAAAACTGTGAGAAAATAAATTCCTGGTTTAAGCCAACCAGTCTAGGATGCTTTGTTACAGAAACCTTGGCAAACTAAGACAAAGTGATTCAGATTTTGGTCCTTTTATTCTTATTATATATCTGTACCATTACTATCCTCATTTTCCATAGAAAAAAAATCTGAATAAAGGAGAAGCCATGTAACTTTCCCAAGGTCCTACAGCAAGTAAATAGGAGATTTCAACCCAGTGAGTCTAACTCCAGAGTGAGAATCAACTTCTACACTCTACTATGTAGTCCTAGCATTGTCCTGGAGTAGCTTTCTACTCCTGGGAGTTACTTCATCTCTCTTTGACAAAGTTTTCTCATCCACAAAATGAAAGGATTACACTACATGACTTTTAAGCTCTTTCCCCAGTTCTGGTCATCTATGATACTACATTTAAGTGAATTCATAGTTTTCCTTAGCTTCCTATTTCATAGTACCCTCTTAAATTTGTTTTGGAAACAAATTTGGGGCAAATCTCCAACTTCATGTGAAAACAATCTTTAATGAGATGTGTAGGTAACACAATTTTAAAAGAAAACTTCATTATCTATCTGAAATGTTCTACAAGAGAAGAAGGGAGAAGCAATCTCTGGTAAGAAATTATGGACCTGCAATTGTAATATTTCATGAATTTCAACTCATTTGGCCAGTGTGAAATTTCTTGTGCATGAATTTAAAACTATAGGTATAACTGTATGAGAAGACCTGAGTTCTGGCCTTTATTTTGTTTCTAACCCAATGTATGACCGAGTTAAAGTCACTTAACATTCTCTTAGTTCACAAGGTAAATTCTATTAACATAGTTCCACAAAGGTGTTTTGAATACCTGCAGTGAAGGTATTATCTGAAAAGCAAAAGCTGTTTGTATTCCACAAATGACAGAATCCCTGGGCAAGGAGTTAGTTTCCTAATTTACCCATCATAAGAAGAATATACCTGTGGTATTTAGTTAAGAGCATGGGCCCTTGTCATTTGCCAAGTTAGCTTATTTCTAAAGAGTTCTTAATTCTCTAATTCTAGCCTTATACTTTCATAAAATGAGAATAATCATAATTCCTACCACACAGGGTTGCTGTGATGACTAAATGAGATAATAAACTTAAATTGCTTAGAAAGGCACATAATAGGTGATCAGTAAGTGGTTGCCTTTATTCCTAGTAGTAATCTGAATAGTCCAGGGTGTTTGCAGAGTCTGCATTCCTAAATATCTATAAAATGCAGAGGTGTACCTCATCATGAATAACACAGATACCCAGAGACAAAGGGGCATGATCACGTCAACTTCCTACAATTTCTCTCATGCTAAAATCTCATATTCCACGTCTACAGGTAACAGTTTGAAAAGAATGACGATTTAGTAGGCATTCAGTATTGTTTAGTGCTTTATACATTAGGCATACTAGAAATAGTTCCTGCCTTCCCAACTGCGGCAAATGCAGAACCTTAGCTTGCTGGTCACACAACTTCATGGCCGCCCTGCAATGAGGGTATATTTGTCAACAAAGAGACACCACAAGGAACCATAAGCAATGTTTCTTCATAAACCCTGGAACTGTTTTAAGGCATGGAACCTACATATATCTTAAGATGTTTTTACCAAAATCTATTTTTCTATCCTTTGGGCTGAAATGAAGGACTCTAAATAGATATGTAGTAAATGAGGGTACAAATAGAGGATGAATAGAAATGTTATAATGGAAGACTCATTTTAGGAATTTTTTTATTTTAATAAGGATTCATTCTTTAGATGACAGATAAAATTTTATGTATATCTGGATTTATTTTTTCTCAAAACTGAAAAACAAATAAACAAACAAATAACAACACAGACCCTGCCAAAATTGAATGTGCCTTGCATACATCTATAATTTAGTGTACAATATCCATTTTAACTCCTTCTTTGGGCAATAGCAACATAAAAATCAAAATTCTGTCACATAAGTTAATAGATATAAACTTACTTAATTCAAGGCCACTTTTTGACTTGCAGAAACTACACAATCCCATATTTTGGTTTAGGATAACAGTGACCTATTTCAAAGAGGTTCAATGACAATTGATTCTTGGAAACTGCCTTGAAGATACAAATTGCTATAATTATCTTTGAATATACATATCATTAAACTAAAATGAATGTCAATAAATCAGCACAAAAATATCTAAACTGTTCAGAACATATTATTATAAAACAAAACAAAAGAAATTCCATCACTCTTTCAACAAATACAATTTGGACCATAATTTTCACATTTTATCTGTATAATTTAAATCAAATAATTCTTTCCTTCCATTTAAACCATTCTTCTGTTTTTCAAAAGATAGTTACAATAGAAACATTATAATATTCTTGCATTAATTGTAACAAAGGCACTACACTAAAGCTAACTATCAATAGTAGGGGGATATAAGGTGTATGGGATTTTTCTTCTTCACAAAAAATGAGAATGTTCTCATATTAGCTGTACTGGTGAATGCATAACTATGTGATTATACCAAGAGCCATTGATTGCACACTTAGGATGGACTGTATGGTGTGTGACTAAAACTTACAAAATAGAAGCTATATATATATATAATCGTATATATGTATTTTAAGTCATAGTCAGAATTTTACTTTAAGGAAAATATAAGCAAGGTGGCTTAGAAAAAGAAATATTTTTGTAAGTTTTAAATTGAAAGAAACATGATATAGTATTGAAAACTCTCTACATTATAGTTAAATTTCCAACTACTTCAAAGATATTTTAGGTCAGTCTTAATAACATTCAGACTCTTTGGTTCTTCCTATACAGGTATACTTATACCAGAAAAAAATGTAAAGTTCAGTCATTATTCTGATTGCAGTTTTTGATGTAATTTGCCCTGTGTACCCCAGGTTCACCTTGTCAGAGAGTACTGCTTCCCCAGGGCTGCCCCAGGGTCCTGTTGCCGGATTGCTCTAATTGCAGTCGGTGCTGTAAACAAGGCAGCCACTCCATGCTCAGCGAGCACACGGAAATACGCACCAGCATCTGGCGTTCCCACAGGCTTTCCCTGCAATGACATTCATTTAAAATGTCACTGGGTAAAATGCCTCATATTTCATTGACAGCTCAATAGTTATACATTTAGCACAGCAATATTAATAAAATGGGGTTCCCAACAAATCTTGTTTTAAAATATTCCCATGTTGTAACATAAATAAAACAAACCAATGCACAGGCATCAGAGAGGCCATTTGCTCCATTACAGCATCCTAAAAGCTTTACAAATTGTCATTTTTCATTTCTTAAATTTTGAGAGATAAACAATCCAACATATATATATCACATTCAAATGAATGACATAAACAGTCTTTTATTTGCCAAGAAATCAAATATATTCTTCATCTGGCAGACTAAATGAGAAATATGACTGTTATGAATTTCTAATAATAATACATTTTTTTCATGTTCACTATTAAAAGTGACAAGAGTAATTCTCAAAATAGTTGAGAAAAGATACAAATTTGGAATCACAGTGATTCCTGAGCAATGACCTTTTCAATTGAAAGGCCTTACTCCAAAGAAAGCAACCTCTATGACTTAAAAAAAAAACCAATAATGTGTCCCTGATGCATGTTTTCCGCATCCTCAAATGGCATTGTACACATTCAATGGAAAAAAAATGCATAAAAATCTAACAATTTTAGCACACTACACAATTCAAAAGGACACAAAGCATTTTTTAAATTAATGTTTGTGCAAAGCGGGAAATAAGTACAGCATTTAAATAAATCAGCGATTCTGCAAAAATGCTAAGTGACCCATAAAATCTATCTTGTCCCAGCCATATCCCTCATTCTTCCTCAATCCATTGTCATCACTGCACTTCTCCCTGTGTTTCTAAAGCAGGGTCTAGAATATTAATAAATATTATGTGAAATATATACATATACAGTCAAACTCTTTTGGTTGCAGTTGGGATAAAAAGAGAAAAACAAGCTTTTTATCTTGCACTATTTCTTGAAACCTTAACAATGTTAAAATACATGAGGAGTTTCCAGAGATGGGTAACTCTATGTAACATTTCCTTAACTTCTCTGACCACACCCCCCATCTGTGTGTATCCCATGGACCTTATACAGTACTCCAGAAAACACACTTTAAGAAAAACAGGTCTAAGGTAAAAAGAGGAAAGAATTTGCTATTGGCAAACTTAGACATTTCCCCAAACAGAGAATAATAATAATGGATGATATATAACGGGTATATCAAAGCTGTCAATTAATTTAGATTCTGTAGTGATTTGGAACTATGTACCCCAGAAAAACATGTTCTTAAATTTAATCCAATCCTGTGCGTGTGAACCCATTATAAGTAGGAAGAGGTTAAGGTGTGGTCCAACTCAATTAGGATGGGGCTTAATCCTATTCCTGGGATCCTTTAATAAGCAAAATGAAATTCAGATAAAGGGAGAAAGCCACAGAGGGAACAGCCAGAGGCTGAAATCAGTGGAACCCAGAAGAGAAGGAAGAGGCCACCATGTGCTTTGCCATGTGACAGAGGAGCCAAGGACCAAGGATCACCAGCAGCCAGTACCAGAATGACAGTGTTCGGGAAGAAAGCATCTCCCTGATGAGGGCTTGATTTGGAATTCTTCCAGCCTCAAAACCATGAGCCAATCCATTGCATGGTATTTGTTTTCATACTTAACTTTTCAACACAGGAAAGTTATAAAACACAGCAACTAAGCTAAGCAAAGGTATATTTAAACACTAAAGTTAAATTTTTGAGCAAAAATTCAACTGCTTTATTATTAATCCTATGGTTTCAGCAAGGTTTAAGGTCAAGGCTACTTGTGGGTTTCTCAGACCTTGTCATAAAAATTTTTGAGTCAACTTAAGTTTTCGCCTCTTTTTTGAGGCAGGATTAAAAATACATCTGGACCCCTTTTGCATGATACTTTTGAGAATGTCACCCAAGGCATGTTTCCACTGCAGTTGTAAGGTGCAGACAGCAAGTCCCTTATCAACTAGTCCTGAATTTCATTTCAGCAGACAAATGCAGCAGAGTTTTTGCTTGTTTCTTTTAGAAGAGTGATGAAATGGGAAACAGCATTTGTTGAGTTCTGACTACATGCTTATGAAAGAATGAGTGTTTGGGTCAACAATATTTAAGCCTGAGACTTTTTAAAATCTAAGCAATTCTTTGGGATATATTATTTGGGAAAAAAAAAATGTGAAATAGTGCGCATACCATTTATACAATACCATTTGTATAAAAAAAGGAGAAAAGACATTGCTTATACATGCAATATTACTATACATATTAGATTGACTGCCTCCAAATGACAGAAATTGGACATCTGGAAATAAGGAGCAGTGAGATTTTTCACACTTGATTCTCTGGTGCATTTGGAAATCTGAACCAAGTGAGTGCTTACTATCCTCAAAAAATGTACTTTTTCCTTCCCCGAAGTCCCTCTCTCCCTAATTCACATTATTTTGTCTTTATTTTGAAAACATTACTGCTGCTTTAGACCCGGAAGGGATAAATGCCTTATAACCCTCAGACCTGTATCTTTTGCCACTACAGTAGACCACTCCACACACACACCCTTTTTTTACATATCGTATGATTTTATTTATATGAAGTACAGAACCAGGCAAAATTATGTTATGCTTTTCAAAGTTTGGATGTGAATACCCTTAGTGGGTGCTAACTGGAAGAGAATGGGGGAGGGGGTGTTCTCAAGGGTACTGGTAATTTAATGCATCTTGATCTGTATCTATATTTCAATGAAATATTTTCAAGCTTCTTGCTTAGTATTTGACATTCCATCTGAAGTTGGAAGGATTTAAAAAGTGAATATTTAGTATGCCCATCTCTGAAGGGCATAAGCAATAAACTATTTTAAATGTTCAATTTAATTCAGGAGATGAAATTAGCATTATGTTGTATTTTTCTTAATTATTTGACATGTGCCTACAGATGAATTAGCCTTGGTTTTACAGAAGTAATAACATAAATCTGGCTAACTGAATAGAATTTTGTTTCACTTATCAATTTGTAATTCTCCCAAAGGCTACTGTTTTTTTTAATAATTTGTTTTAATTAGAGAAGTTGCAGGTTTACAGAAAAATCATGCAGAAAATAGAATTATCAGATACCCCACCCCCATAACTAACACCTTGCATTAATGTGGTACATTTGTTACAACTGATGAAAGTATATTTTTCTAATTGTACTATTAACTATAGTCCATGGTTTACATTAGTGTTCACTGCATTGTACAGCCTTGTTTTTTTTTTAATTTTATTCTAGTAACACAAAAACTGAAAATTAACTTATAACTATAATCTGATGGCTGAGAGATTATATCAGACTGAGTTCCTTCATTGCTTACAAGAGATTTCCCCATCATTCCACTGGCCTCACCTGTGAGGATAATGCTGTCATCTTGCCATCATCCCACCTATGCCATCATCTAATTTACTCTAAGCCGGTAGCTCTCAACTCTAAATGCACACTAGAATCTCTTGGGATAATTGTGAAAGGATGAATGCCTGGTCTCTACTCTCAGAGATTCTGATTTAATTGCCTGGAGTTGGGCCTGGGCAATGCTATGTTTTTTTCTTTTGTTTTCTTTTTTTTTTATTTCTTTTTTTTTAAATACAGTTTTATTGCAATATATTCACATACCCTATAATCATCCACAGTGTACATTCAATTATTCACTGTACCATCATATAGTAGTGCATTCATCACCAGAATCAAGTCTTGAATCTTTTCCTTACTCCAAAAATAAATAAATAAATGAAAATAGAAGCAAAAAAGAAAACCCAAAATGTTCCATCCCCCATCCCACCCTATTTTTCATTTAATTTTTGTCCCAATTTTCTACTCATCTGTCCATATACTGGATAAAGGGAGTGTGAGACACAAGGTTTTCACAATCACACAGTCACACCATGTGAGCTACAGAGTTATAAAATCATCTTCAAGAATCAAGGCTACTAGGTTGCAGTTCGATAGCTTCAGGTATTTCCCTCTAGCCATTATGACATGCTAAAAACTAAAAAGGGATATCTACCTAGCACATAAGAATACCTTCCAGAGTGACCTCTGAACTCCATTTGAAATATCTCAGCCACTGAAACTTTGTTTTGTTTCATTTCGCTTCCCCCTTTTGGTCAGATTTTCTCAATCCCACGATCCTGGGTCCAGGCTCATCCCAGGAGTCATGTCCCACGTTGCCAGGGAGATTTACACCCCTAGGAGTCATGTCATACATAGGAGGGGAGGGCAGTGAGTTCACCTGCTGTGTGGACTTAGAGAGAGAGAGACGGCACCATCAGAGCAACGAAAAGGTTCTCTGGTGGAGACTCTTAAGCAATTACAAGGAGGCTTAGCCTCTCCTTTGCAGCAATAAGCTTCATAAGGGCAAGCCCCAAGATCAAGGGCTTATCCTACTAATTTGTTAGTCCTCAATGTTTGTGAGAGTATCAGTAATAACCCAGGCAGGGAAGTCCAACATTACTGTATTTTTCCCCAGATTCTCAGGGGAGCCCTGCAAATATATTTTTATCCTCTGCCCAAATTACTTTGAGATGGATCAGGATTTCACACTAACCCATACAAACCAACCAGATCTCACTTCCTATTCAAAGTCCCATGTAATTACGGTGTTTGAATAAACTGACCATACAAGTTAAATTATTTAGTTTGCTGCAGAGAATATAGATCCTACCCCAAATAAACATCTCTTCCCTTGGTCTCACACAGAAGTTGAAGTTTTAAAACACAGTCAATATCTGTCCTTTACCATTTGGCCTGATTTGCTTTAGTACTAACCAGATCTGTTTCATTCATATCTCTAATTCAAGTCTGAAATCTTTTTCAGCTCTTTTTAACAGTTGCTGTATGAGTTAATACTGACATTCATAGCTGTCTAGCTCTAGCTCTTTGAGTTTCAGGTGTCACATAGATACCCAAAGTTCCAGAGACAAACCAGGTTATACACAAAGAGCTCAGCATGTCAGAATTTGGAGCTAACCATTACAGCTCAGGAACAGATGTGACTGCTATAAGAGCTTATAATCTAGGGACCATTACAATAAGCATTCTCCTGATAAGTTGTGTTCTAAGATTCAATTCTCAGAATTTACACATTATAGTTAGTCCATATTAGTGAGCCATTATGTTTGCCTTTTCATTTCTGGTGAATGCTGTCCTCAAGATCCATCATTCCTTCTTGTAGCTGCTCAATATTCTATTGTATGCATACACCACAGTTCACCATTCTGTTCATCACTCAATGTACCCTCAGGCCACCTACATCCATTGCAATTCATGAATACTGCCACCATAAACACCAGTGTGCAAATGTCATTCGTGTCCCTGCTCTCAGATCTTCCAAGTGTATACCCCATAATGAGGTTGCAAGACCTTGACACCCACATACTTAGCTTCTTGTGGAATCACTACACTGTCCTCCAAAGAAGCTACACCATCTGCCTCCTCACCAACAGTAAATAGGTACATCCTCTCTCCATGATTTCTATATCATTTCTGTCTCTCTATTTATATTTTTTCTGTAATTTAATAGAGATATATTCACATACCATACAGTCATCCAGTGTACAATCAATTGTTCACAGTATCATCAGATAGTTGTGCATTCATCACCACAATCAGCACTTGAACTTATTCATTACTCCAAAAAAAGGAAAAATTAAAAAACAAGAATAAAAAAGATAAACAAAATTAAAATACCATACAATAAAATATAATATAAAGGACATACAACAACAGGACTACCAAGAATCCGAGACCACCCCCCCTCCTTATATCCCCCTCTCATAGACATTTAGCTTTGGTGTGCTGCCTTTGTTGCATTTAGTGGAAGAATATTACAATGTTACTGTTAACCATAGGCTCCAGTTTGCTTTGATTATATTTTTCCCAATATCATCCCTTTATCAACACCTTGCAAGGTTGACATTCATTTGTTCTTCCACATGTAAAACTATTTCTATATTTGTGCATTTAGTCACCATCATTGACCCCTCTAGGTTTCACTAAGTTATACAGTCTCAGTCTTTATCATTTATCTTTCCTTCTAGTGTCATACTTGCCCCTTGCACTCCTTTTTCAGCTTTACTCACAGGCATCTTTGTTCAGTGTACTTGGAATACTGTGCTCCCATCACACAATATTATGCTATCCATTTCTGGATCTATACAATCTATCCTGTTGAACATTCTAAATACACCTTCAGCATCAAATGCCCAATCTCTACTCTATCTCCTGATAACCTGTGTAGTCAGCTTTTAACTCTCAAAGTTTGCTCATTAACGTTAGTTCATATTAGTGAGACCATACGGTATTTGTCCTTTTGTTTCTGGCTAACTTCACTCAACATAACATCCTCAAGGTTCATCCACATTAATATATGTTCCATGACTTTATTCTATCTTACAGCTGCATAACATTCCATTGTGTGTATAGAAGTTTGTTTATCCACTAGTCCACTGATGGACATTTGGGCTGTTTCCATCTCTTGGCAATCATGAATCATGCTGCTATAAACATCAGTTTACAAATATCCATTCGTTCCTTAGCTTTCAGTTCCTCTGAGTATATACCTAGTAATGGAGTTGCTGGATCATACAGCAATTCTATGAATAGCTTCCTGAGGAGCCGCCACACTGCCTTCCAGAGTGGCTGCACATTTCTACGTTCCTACCAGCAGTGAATAATTGCGCCTCTTATTCCACATCCTCTCCAGCACTTGCAATTTTCTGTTTTATTGATAATGGCCATTCTAGTAGGTGTGAGATAATATCTCATTGTGATTTTGATTTGCATTTCTCTACTAGCCAGTGAAATTGAACATCTTTTCATATGTTTTGAGCCATTTGTATTTCCTCTTCAGAAAAGTGTCTATCCATGCCTTTTGCCCATTTTTAAATTGGGTTGTATGTCTTTCTGTCATTGAGTTGTAGGATCTCTTTATATATTCTGGATATTAAACCCTTATCTGACATGTAGTTTCCAAATGTTGTCTCCCATTGCATAGGCTGCTACTTACTTTTCTGACAAAGTCCTATGATGTACAAGTGTTTAATTTTGAGGTGATCCCATTTATCTATTTCTTCTTTGATTGTTCACACTTTGGGTGTAAGTTCTAGGAAACCACCTCCTATCACAAGGTCTCTATATTTTCTTCTAAAAGTCTTATGGTCTTAGTGCTAACATTTAGGTCTTTGATCCATTTCAAGTTAATTTTTGTATAAGTGTGAGATAGGAGTCGTCTTTCATTCTATTGGATATAGATATCAAGTTCTCCAAAACCATTTATTGAAGAGGCTGCTCTGTCCCAGTTGCTTTGGCTTGACTGCCTTATCAAAGATTAATTGTCCATAGATGAGAGGCTCTATTTCTGAACACTAAATTCGATTCCATTGGTTGGCATATCTATCTTTACGCCAGTATCATGTTGTTTTGACCATCGTAGCTTTGTAGCATGCTTCAAAGTCAGGTAGTGTGAGACCTCCCAATTTGTTCTTCTTTTTCAAGATATTTTTGGCTTTTCAGGGCACCCTGCCCTTCCAAATAAATTTTGTTACTGGTTTTTCTATTTCTGCAAGTTGTTGGGATTTTAATTGGTATTGCATTCAATCTATAAATCAGTATAGGTAGAATTGACATCTTAATTATACTTGGTCTTCCAATCCATAAACACGATACATTCTTCCATTTTTTTAGGTCCTGTTTGATTTAATTTAGCAGTTTCTTGTAATTTTCTCTGTATAGGTCTTTTGTGGCCTTGGTTAAGTTTATTCCTAAATACTTGTTTCTTTTGGTTATTATTGTAAATGGAATTTTTTTTCTTGATTTCCTCCTCCTGTTGCTCATTACTTATGTATAAGAACACTACTGATTTTTGCATGTTGATCTTGTAGCCTGCCACTTTGCTGTATTCATTGAATTGCTCTAGTAGCTTTGCTGTAGATCTTTCTTGGTTTTCTATATATAGGATCGTGTCATCTGCAAAGAGTGAAAGTTTTACTTCTTCCTCTCCAATTTGGATGTCTTTTATTTCTTTTTCTTGCCTAATTGCTCTAGCTAGAAATTCCACCACAATGTTGAACAGCAATGGTGACAGTGGGCATCCCTGTCTTACTCTTGATCCTAGAGGAAAAGCTTTCAGTCTTTCCCCATTGAGTATGATATTAGCTGTAGGTTTTTCATATATTGCCTTTATCAAATTGAGAAAGTTTCCTTCTATTCCTACTCTTTGAAGTGTTTTCATCAAGAAAGGATGCTGATTTTTTCAAATGTCATTTTTGCATCAATCAAGATGATGATGTGGTTCTTCCACTTTGATTTACTGATGTGGTGTATTACATTAATTGTTTTCTTGTGTTGAACCAGTCTTGCATACCTGGAGTAAATCCCACTTGGACATGGTGTATAATTCATTTAATGTGCTGCTGGATTTGATTTGCGAGTATTTTGTTGAGGACTTTTGCATCTATATTCATTAAAGTAATTGGTCTATAATTTTCTTTTTTTTTTTTTTTTTTTGTAGTATATTTGTCTGACTTTGGTATTAAGATGATGTTGGCTTCATAGAATGAGTTAGGTAGTGTTCTAGTTTGCTAATGCTCCCAGAATGCAAAACACCAGAAATGAATTGGCTTTTATAAAAAGGGGTTTATTTGGTTACACAGTTACAGTCTTAAGGCCACAAAGTGTCCAAGGTAACACATCACCAATCAGGTACCTTCACTGGAGGAGGGCCAATAGCGTCCGAAAAACCTCTGTTATCTGGGAAGGCACGTGGCGGCATCTGCTCCAAAGTTCTGGTTTCAAAATGGCTTTCTCCCAGGACATTCCTCTCTAGGCTGCAGTTCCTCAAAAATGTCACTCTTAGTTGCACTTGGGGTATTTGTCCTCTTTTACCTTCTCTGGAGCAAGAGTTGGCTTTCAACGGCCGTCTTCAAACTGCGTCTCTCATCTGCAGCTCCTGTGCTTTCTTCAAAGTGTCCCTCTTGGCTGTAGCTCCTCTTCAAATGTCACTCACAGCTGCACTGAGTTCCTTCTTTTATGTCAGCTCATTTATATGGCTCCACTGATCAACTTAGACCCACCCTGAATGCGTGGAGCAACACCTCCATGGAAATTATCCAATCAGAGTCATCACTCACAGCTGGGTGGGGCACATTCCAAAGAAACACTCTAAGAATTACAACCTAATCAACACTGATAATGTCTGCCCGTACAAGATTACATCAAAGATAATGGCGTCTGGGGGTCATAATACATTCAAACTGGCACAGGTAGCTTCCCTCCTCTTCAATTTTTTTTGAAGTGTTTAAGCAGAATTGGTACTAATTCTTTCTTGAATGCTTGGTAGAATTCACACGTGAAGCCATCTGGTACTGGACTTTCTTTTGGGGGAGCTTTTTGATGACTGACTCAATCTCTATTCGTGATTGGATTGTTGAAGGCATCTATTTCTTCTTCATTCAAGATTGGTTGTTCATGCTTTTCTAGGAAATTGTCCATTTCACCTAAGTTGTCTAGTTTATTAGCATATAGTTGCTTGTAGTATCCCCTCATAATCTCCTTCATTTCTGCAGGATCAGTAGTTATGTCCCCATTCCCATTTCTGATAGTGTTTATTTGCATCTGCTCTTTTAATTTTTGTTAACCTAACTAAGGGTCCATTGATTTTATTGATTTTCTCAAAGAACCAACTTCTGGTTTAGTTTATTCTCTCTATTGTTTTCCTGTTCTCAATTTCATTTATTTCTGCTCTAATCTTTGTTATTCTTTCCTTCTGTTTCCTTTGGGATTAGTTTACTGTTCTTTCCCTAGTTCCTCCAGGTGAACAGTTAATTCCTCAATTTTTTCTCTTTCTTCTAATACAGGCTTTTAGGGCAATACATTTCCCTCTCACCACCGCCTTTGCTGCATTCCATAAGTTTTGATATGTTGTGTTTTCATTTTTCATTAGTAAATACTAATTTCTGTTGTAATTTCTTCCTTTACCCACTGGTTGTTTAAGTGTGTTATTTAGCCTCCATATATTTGTGAATTTTCCAACCTTCTGTCTGTTATTGATTTCTAACTTCATTCCATTATGATCCGAGAAGGTATTTTATATAATTTCAATTTCTTTTAACCTGTTGAGACTTGCTTTGTAACCCAACATGTGGTCTATCCTAGAAAATGATCCATAAGCACTTGAGAAAAATGTTTATCTTGCTATTGTGGGGTGTAGTGCTCTATAAATTTCTGGCAAGTATATTTCATTTTTTGTACAACTCAACATCTCTGTTTCCTGTTTGATACTCTGTCTAGATGTTCTATCCATTGATGAGAACAGTGTATTGAAGCCTCCGACTATTATTGTAGAGGTATCTACTTCTGCCTTCAGTGTTGTCAGTGTTTGCCTCATGTATTTTGGGGCACTCTGGTTCAGAGCATACATATTTATGATTGTTATGTTTTCTTGATGAATTGACCCTTTTATTAATATAGTGTCCTTCTTTGTCTATGTTAATTGTTTTATATTTGAAGTCTAATTATCTGATACTAGTATAGCTACTCCTGATTTATTCTGGTTGTTTGCATAAAATATCTTTTTCTAACCTTTCACTTTCAGCAAATTTTTGTCCCTGTGTCTAAAGTGAGTTTCTTGTAGACAGCATATAGATGGGTCTTGTTTTTTAATCCATTCTGCCAGTCTGTCTTTTTATTGGGGAGTTTAATCCACTAACATTTAGTGTTATTACAGTAATGGCAGTATTTTATTCTACCATTTTCTCTTTTGGATTTTATATGTCATATCTTGTTTTTTTCTCTCTTTCATTTTACCCTTCCTTGTAGTCTTCATTTTTGCAGTCTTCTACAAACCTCTCTCTCCTGTCTTTTCCTATCAGCCTGTAGCACTCCCTTTAGTATTTCTTGAAGCACAGGTCTCTTATTCACAAACTCTCTCTGTCTGTTTGTCTGAAAATATTTTAATCTCTCCCTCATTTTTGAAAGACAGTTTTGCCAGATATAGAATTCTTGGTTGGTAGTTTTTCTCTTTCAGTATCTTAAATATATCACACCACTGCCTTCCCATCTCCATGGTTTCTGCTGAGAGATCCGCACTTAGTCTTACAGGGCTTCTCTTGTATGTGATGGAGTGCTTTTCTCTTGTTGTTTTAAGAATTCTCTTTTTGTTTTTGCCATTGTACAATCTGATCAGTAAGTGTCTTGGAGTAGGCCTATTGGGATCTATTCTGTTTGGGGTATGCTGTCCTTCTTGAATCTGTAATTTTATGTCTCTCATAAGAGTTGGGAAATTTTCACTGATTATTTCTTCTATTATTCTTTTTGTCCATTTTCCCTTCTCTTCTCCTTCTGAGATACCCATAACATGTACATTTGTGCACTTCAGTTTGTCATTCAGTTACCTAAGACCCTGCTCATATTTTGCCATTCTTTTCCCTATCTGTTCCTTGTGTGTAGAATTTCAGATGTTCTGCCCTCTAGTAGTTCACTAATCCTTTCTTCTGCCTCTTCAAATCTGGTGTTGTAAGTCTCCACTGTGTTTTTCATCTCTCCTATTGTGCCTTTCATCCCCATAAGTTCTGCCATTTGTTTTTTCACAAACTTTCAAGTTCTTCCTTTTGTTTGCCCAATGTCTTCTTTATATCCTTCATCTCTTTTGTCATATCTTCCCTCAGCTCATTGATTTGATTTTTGAATTGATTTAGCAGATTTGTTTGATTATTAATTGGTTGCTTCAATTCCTGTATGTCAGTTGAAGTGTTAATTTGTTCCTTTGGCCAGTCCATATTTTCATGTTTCCTAGTATTTCTCATCATTTTAGCTTCCTCGGCATCTTATTTTCTTGTTTAGTTTATTCTGGAGCTCATTTTCACTCTTTTACCTAGAGTTCTCTGGTTGGTTGGCTTTGTTCTCTATCCTTTGATGTTCAGTTCAACTTATTCTGTACTCTAACATAGCTTCTGTTTAGTTGATCAGAATTTTTCACCTCTTGTTTTTCTGGTTTTGCCAAGCCTCTAAACTTTTTGTAGAGGGTATCCCCAGATATGATCAACCCCAATTGGATTTTCTGGGTCTAGACAGGGCCAGGTCTCAGTAGGAAGGTATGGTGTTTCCCTGAGAGTATAACCCTGAAGATTGTCAGACCCTCCTCTGAAGCCTCTAGGCTCTGTGCTTTTCCTACCCTGTCCAGCAGGTGGTGCTTGTCAGCCTGCAGCTCCCCACCAGTGTAAACAGGTGCCACAGATGCGTTTAGCTCTCTGCAGACCCTTTCCCTGCCAGGGACATAGCTGCCTCAAGCTGGTTTCTGTTTTCTAGTCCCTAGGATATGAATTCTCTGAAGGAGGGCCACCACTTGAGATGGGCCCCACCTCCCCCCTTGTCTTTGGAAAGTTATGCCCTTTAAGGAATTCTCTCCCCCATTAGACTCATTGCTTTGTCTCTCAGACCTATCTTAGCTCTGTCCTTGCCTGGGTCCAGCAGCCAAATGCAAATATCTGAGGCTTTCTGTAATGAGCTAGTTAGAATAGTTATTTCAAAAAAAAGAATGAAAAAAAAAAAAAGAAATCCCTTTTCAAGGCCCAGTCCCCAAGTTTTGTCAGTCCTGGTATGGACTATTTAAAGATAATCCCTTGAGGCTACTATCTCTTTCATCTGAATAGTTACTCTCAGACAACTTTAATGTTAATTCTGCCCTTGCCTGGGGCAGTGCTGAAGCAGGAGTTCTGGTGGGCTATTGAAAAGTAAAAAAGATAAAAGAGTTGGAAAGCAAGAGAGAAAAAGAAGAAGAAAAAGAAACTTTTCAAAGCCCAATCCCAGCTCCCTGCATTTGGGAGTCAAAGCCTGAGTTGCTACCTTTCTCTATGTGCCCCTTTTTCATGGAGCACAGCCCTTTTCCAGTATTCTGAATACCTCCAACTCCAAAAGTCTCTGTTTTTGTTATTGTTGTCAGCCCACCTCCTCTCTGCTGGATGGATTCCTCCCAGCTCCATTTTTGCCTGCTCCTGGTTTATCTGTGCTTGGAGCTTTTATTCAGCAGTCTGAATTGTTAATTAATTCTGAAATTGGGGACAGGAGGAGACCTCATCCTTGCTCCCAGCAGATTGTTTCTTTTTCCCTCAGGGAACCTGCTCCATGACAGTCTGCCATGCCTGGGTGGGGGAAGGTTGCCAGCACCCTGGACAGGGAAACACAGTTTTTTGCTACAGTCTCAGCTATTCCACCTATTCCACATTGGTGTATGATGCGTGACCAGTCACAGAAGTCATTAGAATAGCTGTTCCATATAGTTCCTGGCTATTTACCAGTTGCCCTAGAGCAGTAACTAGATTACACACCTCACCACTCCATCATCTTGCCATTGCTATGTTTTTTCAAATTCTCCCTAGGTGATTCTAATCTTCAGCCAAGGAGGGGAATCAATTCATAGTACTTAGATACTGGCACTACCTTGGGATAGGCTATTTCCCAATGCCCATGTACTTAGATGTTACCTCCAGCCTTCTCCCTCTCTGATAAATATATAAGCATGTCCAAGTATTAAAAGAATACACTAACAACTGAAATCTGATTATAGAAGCACTTATATTGAGGAAGCAATTGAGGAGAAAAACCTTCCTCTTCAAAATTCTTTATGCTTTGCTCTATAAGCATGACTCCAGATTGGACACATACATCATGATTTCTCAGATACATTGCCCTGAGTACAGCTGCCCTTTATACAAAGATGGAAAGAGTAGCCTTTCCCAGAAGCTTCTCTTGCATTGCTCAGAAACCTTTAAAGACTCTCAGTCCCATCTGAGGTTTTCATCTGGTTGAATCACTGCTCAAGATTAGGTTAGTTTAAATTAGGAGCACTTGACCTGAACTTCACGGGAGTTCATGAGTTCTCTGAAATTATAAATAAAATGCATATATAAATTTTACAAGCAAACACCTGTTTGTAAAAATTTTTTAAAATCTAAGAAAATGTCATTACCACATCACCAAATGTAATTATTTTTAAAAAGGCATAAACAAGCTTATTTTTCTAGGGAGAGGAATGAATAGCTTTCACTGGATTCTAAAAATGAGCCTAAAAACAATCAAAACATTCCTAGGTATATGAGGGCCTCCCCAAACTCAGAAATTTCTTCAAAGATTTTATGTTTAGCTCTGAGAAACAAGTTTTATGAAGCTGCAGTGCAGACAGACAAGTGGGGGACCATAACTTATGTTTACTTTCTTCTCCAAAGGCCAGATAACTTTCCTTAGTACTACTGCTCTAACTGACTTCTATCTACGAGTTACTAAGATTTTCAAAGAACCAAAAATAGAGTGGCTGATACAAAGTTACCAGTCTGCTTTCTTCTTTTCCCTCTAACTACTTTGATCATCATGTGCAATTGCCATTTTTATAGGTCAAAAGCAGCTGAATATCAGCAATTTCACATAGTTCGAATTACTCTTTCCTTAAGCTTGTTTCTCATTTCACTTTTTCATTATGGCAGATCCCATAAAGTTGCAATTTCTCAGGTTTGAGTTCTTCCCTTTCTTCAGTTAAGGATATGCTGCCTTTTCCAAACTTGAGAAGGTGGGACTTTCCCAAGGCTAATGTTCCAAGTTCTTTTTGTGCATATTTATATATATATTCCAGTTCTGTGTGTATGCATGTATCTATAACACTATCTACATCTATTCCGTTCGGGTTGGTTCTGCCTCTGTCTTCATCCTGCTCTGAGAGTTGACCATATTGGGTCTTGAGACGGGGCCACTCTCCAGTGAATAAGACAATGCTTCTATCTGGGTCAAAAGAGAGTCCATCTGTCCCAGAAAAAGTAACTTGCTTCTGGAAATATTAATTGCAAATGAATGAAGCAGAGCATTTAACTGGTAATATTTCAGAACCAATGCTGAGCTAATTACTGACTCTGACATATTTATCATTCTCTTAGTCACATGGCCCATTTATCATTGTGTAGCTAGCAGCTACTACTAGTAGGGCTAATTTCACCTCTGAGCTCCTCCATGCTGATACAAAATCACTCTGCTATCCTAGACTAGAGAGTCAAATTAAGGATTTCCTTCCTACTCGTAGTGATTAGTGAGACTGCAGTAACCAGAGAAATTAAATGGCTTCCTGCTTAATCTCACCACCAGATTTCTGGCTAGGAGGGTAAAGTGTGGCTACTCCATATGTATATTACAATTCAACCAAAGGTTGCACAAAGCTCATCTCCTCCTTACCATCGAATATTTTACCAAAACAACTTTCAAAAATGTTCTTTTTTAACATATTTCCCCATATTAAAATGCAAAACAAACACAGCAAACCTCTCTATGAAACTGTTCTCACAAAGCTAGCTAATGACAGCCTAATGACCAAAGCCCCTTGTTATTCTAGTAGTCCTCTCTCTGCAGTATTTGCCATTGGTGACTTCCCATCTTCTGGAAAACCTCCCCTCCACTGGTCTTCAGAACACTTTGCACCTCTGATTCTCCTCCTGCCTCTGTAATTTCTCATTCTCAATTTATATAGCTTCTCTTTCTTAGGCTCAAGAGTTTCCCCAATTTCCTATCCTCATTCTTCTCCACACTGAGTCTCCTGATCACCTTAAGGACTTAAATAATTAACTATTCTACATTACTAATTTTGATACTTTTTCAGAACTTAAAATCTGAGTTTCGAATATCATAGACATGTCTGAGCAGCACCCTCAAAATCAACATTACCAAAACCAAAATTACTGTCTTCTCTTCCACCATAGTTGGTACTTAAGCCGATAAATACCATGCAACTACCACTGCACCAGATCACTATACCTTGGTTCTGGACATGCATCTTGGACTACACAGCAGCTTCTCAATTGTCTTTGTCTAGAGTATAAAAGAATTAAACTGCCTTTGGAGTTAGAGTATGCACCTTTGTGCCACTGGGGAAGTTATTTAGTGTCTCAGATTCTCAGTTTCTGCAGTTGTAAATAGGTATTCAAAATATTTACCTCATGGGTTTGCACTTAGAATTTCATAAGATCATGCATAGAAAGTGCTTGGAAGACTTACTATTGCTCACATTCAAACAATAGTATATATTATTATTATTAGTCCTGTCCTCTCCTCAAGTTTTTCCCATCTTCTCTAGTCCTAAACATTCCTGAAAGACCAGTGGGCATAAATTTGAGCCAGGATGGAATCCCAAAACTACTATTTACTAGCTATGCAGCTTATTTCTTTCAGCTTCATTTAGTTCCATCCTCAGAAAGTTGTATTAGAACAGATGCAAGGATTAAATGAAGAGCATTTATCACAGGCCCACTGTAGATTCTCAGAAATTTCAGCACCTCCATGCAATGTAATAGGTTTCTTAGGTAGTATCTTGATTTCTTTGATTTCTGTTATTTCCTTTACATTAATCTTGATTCTTCAACTATACTGTCAGCTCCTTGAGTGCAAGGACTGAATCTGATACTTAGTCTGCTTCCCCATCAGCACCTAGTATGATATTGAGCTCACAATAGGCACTAATAAATATTGTTGATGGAGCTTTTGCAATATCTGCACTTGCTTGATCCAACGTAAAACACAGACATGCAGAAGAATTAATCCAAAAATAAATTTCTTAGAACAACTAGCCATGTGAAAAGTCCAAAAGATGCTGGCATCAGCCTTATAATATTTTCCACTTGAGAAGATCAAATTATACAGCTTGAATCAGAGTAATAACTGAGTCATCATTTTTCTTGTTTCATACAGAAAAATAGATTGCTGTTAGGCTAGATTAAAAAAAGGAAAAAGAAATGTTTTCCATTACATCAGGTGGAAAAAAAGACTATGATCTATGCCCCTTGAGTGTACTAGATAGCAACATCAAGTCTTAAAAGGAAAAACCTATATTTCCCCTTGACAGATATACATCCCTATCCTTGAAAAATAATCAAATTAGAGAAAATAGGACAACATAAATGAAAATGAAAAAATTCTTGCAGAAAGAAAACAATTGCTTTGCTAAAACAAAACCTGGGAGAGGCTAAGGTTTCTGAAAGTCTACATGTGGAAAATACATCATAGAACAACTTAATGGATTTACACTACATGTATAAAATATGTATATGTGTGTGTACACTGTCATATATGTATATACATCGTCATATTTATATACACTTAATACATATAGTTTGAAGCTTTCAGACTGCTTTCACAAACATTATCTCAATTGAGAGCTCAGAGATCATTTTCACCCTAATCATTCTATCAAGATAAAAAATATAAGGTTATCTAAACTGTCCTTTCCTCCTATGAATTGAGATAAAGAGCACTCAATAAGAGAGTATCAAGCTGAGTACTTTGAATTTAAAAACTAGAAAGATAAATCGTGTCACAAAATAGAAAGGAAAGGTAATAAATGTTTGTATAAATGTGCTGTATTATTCACAGATAAAAGGCTTCAAGGCCACTCTTATTTCAAGCACAAGTTCTACTCTGAAAAGACCAATCTTTAAGCAGAGAGGCCACTGGGTTATTTTCCATACGTGTGCTCATTCTTCAAAGTTTGCGGTAGCAGAATCAGCACATAGTGTACAGATTCCTTTGTCTGGTATTTAAAAGAGAATTAATGGGCCCCAAAGGGAGCTGCCACAAGTGCTCTCATGATTACTTCAGTGTTTTGAGGACAAACAGACTTGAAACGAAGAAACATGGAGCCTCTAAAAATTCAAGCAATACAATGACTGGAATAATGGTTGATGTTTATAATCTACACCTGGAATGAATGCTTGATGTTTATATTCTACAACTTTAATCTGAAAAAATTTACATATTTGAATAACAATAACTAATAATATCCAGCACTTATTTCAATATTATATCCTGGGCACTACTCTAAGGACTTTGCATGAATTAACTAATTTAATGCCAAATGTGCCAGTATGAATATACTATGTCCCCTAAAAGTCATGTTTTATTCCAATCTTATTGGAATATTTGAATTAGGTTGTTTCCACGGAGATGTGACTCACCGAACTGTAGATGAAACATTTTGATTAGATATTTCCATGAAGGTGTACCCTACCCATTCAGGGTGGGTCTTAATTAGATCACTGGAGTCCTTTAAGAGATGCTGGGGCACTGACAGAGATGCTAGGTTTCGACCAAGATGCTTGCTGACATTTAGAGATGCTTGAAGATGCAGACAGAAGGACGTTTGGAGATGCTAAGCTAAGAGAAACCCAGAGACGTTTTGGAGAATGCCATTTTGAAATGCAAGCCGGGAGCAAAGGACCAGCAGACACCAGTCACGTGACATCCCAGCTGACAGAGGTTTTTCTAGATGCCATCGGCCATTCTTCAGTGAACATATTCTCTTGTTGATACTTCGTTTGGACACTTTTATGGCCTTAGAACTCTAAATTTGTGACCTAATAAATCTCCTTTACAAAAGCCAATCCATTCCTGGTATTTTGCATAATGGCAGCATCAGCAAACCCGGAACACCATATAAGAAGGGGATTATTGTTATTATTAGTGACATTTGTAGGTGAGAAAACTGAGACAAAGAGCAGTTAAGTAACTCGTCTGAGGCCAAACAATGAATATATGGATGAGTCAGAAATCATATCCAGGCAGTCTTAACTGCTATTCCTCCTCTTAAACACTAGAAGTTTTTATTAATTTTGAATGAACTTTTATTCAATAAACACATTTGCAAAGAGTCAGCATCACTCACTATGAAAATAAATTGGAATAATTTCAACACTTATAAAATTAAAATAGATTACTAGATATACTTAAATATAACTGATTAACTTGGAGAATAAGGGCAAATACTAGGAGAACATCTGTCAACACTCCAGTTTTAATACTGAATAAATGGATTCACAAAACAGTTGAATTAATTTGCCCAAGGTCATAGAGGTAGATAAAGACAGAGCTAGAGATACAACACAGACCTAAATATTTCCAGCCTGGATCCATTCTCTTACACCACAATTCAGAATTTTAATTCCTCTATTTTCTCCAACCAATTTACTGCCTGAGAAAACACAGTACAGTACATATCTTCAACATTAATTGTTGAATTATTAAGAGAAGGCTATCTGCCTTGGTTAAACTAGTGAGCATACCAAAGCATTTATTAAAATGGCTTACTACTATGAAAAATACAATTTTGGAAATGCAAAAAATGTAAAATGAGAGCAGGCTTTCACTCCTACAGGACTTTCAAAAAGACATTATGTAAAAGTGGCATTGCCATATGAAGCCCAATTGTACAAACCAGTTTATGGCTTAATGCCAAGGCAGATTTAAGGTGAGCAGTAACTTCTAACCTTCCATTCTAGACACAGGTGATGACTTAGCCAAGGAGCAGTGAGGTGAGTTCTTGCTTAGCTACACTGCTGCCATTGTGGAAGCCTGGGTTCAACTGTATTATGAAACTGATACATACGAGACACACGTTTGTTAATCAGTAAACAATCAAAGATAAGAAGAAAGGCAAGCCCAGGAGGATTTGTTTGCCCTCAGAAGAGTGTTGGGCTTTGATTCTGCAGGTGAGATTGTGAAGATGGGGACAAATACTAAACAAAAGAGAGAGGCCAAAAAAGCATACCTGTGTAAAAACACCTCTCACCAACACTCCATGCACATATACACACACATACACACAGGTACACAAGGTCACCATATTTGATCATACATTAAAATTCCTATACTAAAGGTTTGTTTGTGTTTCATTCTTCCATTTTGGCAAAACTCTTACCAAATATCTGTCCTTTTTCATATGTTGTTTGAGTTAGGGCTGTTGGAATCAATACTCCAATATAGGTAGATTTATGAAAAGGTACAGTTTGCTTTTAAACTCTCAAAAATAAAGACTGAGTTACAGTGGATTGCATATTTTAACTAGTCAGTCCAGTTTTGCTTTTAGAATTGAGTATTTTAAACATATCAGGTTCAATATATTAAAGTGAAAAAATTGTTTCATATATATATATATGAAACCTATTATTTAAGTTGTTTTTGAAGTTTGAAGATAAAAAACAAAATTAAAATTACTCTTTTTTTCTTGTTTAGGAAAAAAATCATTATCTGCAAATCAAGGATCTTTTCTATTGTTTCACTCAGGCATTTAACAAATATTTACTGAGATCATAAAATGCATCAAGAACAAGGCTATAAGTTAAGATGCAATATAGAACAAACACAGGTATGGTTCCTTCCCTTGTGGACTGTACTCAAGAGAGGTCAACAAACAAATCAAGGATCCTACAAACAAACGTGAAACTACAACTGGAATGCAAGTCATGAAGGAAAAGTGTAAGGGGCAAAGAATTTAACCATAATAAGGGGATTTGACCTAGTCATAACAGTCAAGGAGGGCTACCCTAAGGAAGCAACATTTAAACTGAGCTATAAATGATAAGAGAAAATTACTTTGGGCAAAGAGAACAAATGAGCTAAGTTCCTGTAGCTGAAATAATCATAAGAATAACCATAGGGTCTGGAGTGTGTAAATGCAAAACAGACTTTCCTAAGTGAACCACCTTTCTGCATTGACACCATTTGGCCCCCAAGGGCAGGATAAAAAAATGGGGAAAGAAACCAGATGGAGAAAAGCCTCCCAGAAAAATAAAAGAGGTGGGGGTAGCTAAACTGAACTATTGTATGATAGGACCGTTCCCAGAACTAAAAAGTATAAGGAGGGAGGCGGGGCAAGATGGCAGACTGGTGAGCTGTATGTTTCAGTTACTCCTCCAGGAAAGTAGGTAGAAAGCCAGGAACTGCGTGGACTGGACACCACAGAGCAATCTGTCTTTGGGCATACTTCATACAACACTCATGAAAATGTCGAACTGCTGAGATCAGCGAAATCTGTAAGTTTTTGCGGCCAGGGGACCCGCGCCCCTCCCTGCCAGGCTCAGTCCCGTGGGAGGAGGAGCTGTCAGCTCCAGGAAGGAGAAGGGAGAACTACAGTGGCAGCCCTTATCGGAAACTCATTCTACTGATCCAAAATCCAACCATAGATAGACTGAGACCAGACACCAGAGAATCTGAGAGCAGCCAGCCCAGCAGAGAGGAGACAGGCATAGAAAAAAAAAAAACAACACGAAAAACTCCAAAATAAAAGCAGAGGATTTTTGGAGTTCTGGTGAACACAGAAAGGGGAAGGGCGGAGCTCAGGCCTTGAGGCGCATATGCAAATCCCGAAGAAAAGCTGATCTCTCTGCCCTGTAGAACTTTCCTTAATGGCCCTGGTTGCTTTGTCTCTTAGCATTTCAATAACCCATTAGATCTCTGAGGAGGGCCCTTTTTTTTTTTTTTTTTTTTTAATCCTTTTTTCTTTTTCTAAAACAATTACTCTAAGAAGCCCAATACAGAAAGCTTCAAAGACTTTCAATTTGGGCACGTCAAGTCAAGAGCAGAACTAAGAGAGCTCTGAGACAAAAGGCAATAATCCAGTGGCTGAGAAAATTCACTAAACACCACAACTTCCCAAGAAAAGGGGGGGTGTCCGCTCACAGCCACCATCCTGGTGGACAGGAAACACTCCTGCCCATCGCCAGCCCCATAGCCCAGAGCTGCCCCAGACAACCCAGTGTGACGGAAGTGCTTCAAATAACAGGCACACACCACAAAACTGGGCGTGGACATTAGCCTTCCCTGCAACCTCAGCTGATTGTCCCAGAGTTGGGAAGGTGGAGCAGTGTGAATTAACAAAGCCCCATTCAGCCATCATTTCAGCAGACTGGGAGCCTCCCTACACAGCCCAGCAGCCCAGAACTGCCCTGGGGGGACGGCACTCACCTGTGACATAGCACAGTCATCCCTCAACAGAGGACCCGGGGTGCACGGCCTGGAAGAGGGGCCCACTTGCAAATCTCAGGAGCCATACGCCAATACGAAGGACTTGTGGGTCAGTGGCAGAGACAAACTGTGGCAGGACTGAACTGAAGGATTAGACTATTGCAGCAGATTTAAAACTCTAGGATCACCAGGGAGATTTGATTGTTAGGACCACCCCCCCTCCCCAACTGCCCAGAAACACGCCCCACATACAGGGCAGGCAACACCAACTACACACGCAAGTTTGGTACACCAATTGGGCCCCACAAGACTCACTCCCCCACTCGCCAAAAAGGCTAAGCAGGGGAGAACTGGCTTGTGGAGAACAGGTGGCTCGTGGACGCCACCTGCTGGTTAGTTAGAGAAAGTGTACTCCACGAAGCTGTAGATCTGATAAATTAGAGATAAGGACTTCAATAGGTCTACAAACCCTAAAAGAACCCTATCAAGTTCAGCAAATGCCACGAGGCCAAAAACAACAGAAAATTATAAAGCATATGAAAAAACCAGACGATATGGATAACCCAAGCCCAAGCACCCAAATCAAAAGACCAGAAGAGACACAGCACCTAGAGCAGTTACTCAAAGAACTAAAGATGAACAATGAGACCATAGTACGGGATATAAAGGAAATCAAGAAGACTTTAGAAGAGTATAAAGAAGACATTGCAAGAGTAAATAGAAAAATGGATGATCTAATGGAAATTAAAGAAACTGTTGACCAAATTAAAAAGATTCTGGACACTCATAGTACAAGACTAGAGGAAGTTGAACAATGAATCAGTGAACTGGAAGATGACAGAATGGAAAATGAAAGCATAAAAGAAAGAATGGGGAAAAAAATTGAAAAAATCGAAATGGACCTCAGGGATATGATAGATAACATGAAACGTCCAAATATAAGACTCATTGGTGTCCCAGAAGGGGAAGAAAAGGGTAAAGGTCTAGGAAGAGTATTCAAAGAAATTGTTGGGGAAAACTTCCCAAATCTTCTAAACAACATAAATACACAAATCATAAATGCTCAGCGAACTCCAAATAGAATAAATCCAAATAAACCCACTCCGAGACATATACTGATCACACTGTCAAACACAGAAGAGAAGGAGCAAGTTCTGAAAGCAGCAAGAGAAAAGCAATTCACCACATACAAAGGAAACATCATAAGACTAAGTAGTGACTACTCAGCAGCCACCATGGAGGCAAGAAGGCAGTGGCACGATATATTTAAAATTCTGAGTGAGAAAAATTTCCAGCCAAGAATACTTTATCCAGCAAAGCTCTCCTTCAAATTTGAGGGAGAGCTTAAATTTTTCACAGACAAACAAATGCTGAGAGAATTTGCTAACAAGAAACCTGCCCTACTGGAGATACTAAAGGGAGCCCTACAGACAGAGAAACAAAGACAGGACAGAGAGACTTGGAGAAAGGTTCAGTACTAAAGAGATTCGGTATGGGTACAATAAAGGTTATTAATAGAGAGAGGGAAAAATATGGCAAACATAAACCAAAGGATAAGATGGCCGATTCAAGAAATGCCTTCACAGTTATAACGTTGAATGTAAATAGATTAAACTCCCCAATTAAAAGATATAGATTCCCAGAATGGATCAAAAAAAATGAACCATCAATATGTTGCATACAAGAGACTCATCTTAGACATAGGGACACAAAGAAACTGAAAGTGAAAGGATGGAAAAAAATATATCATGCAAGCTACAGCCAAAAGAAAGCAGGTGTAGCAATATTAATCTCAGATAAAATAGACTTCAAATGCAGGGATGTTTTGAGAGACAAAGAAGGCCACTACATACTAATAAAAGGGGCAATTCAGCAAGAAGAAATAACAATCGTAAATATCTATGCACCCAATCAAGGTGCCACAAAATAAATGAGAGAAACACTGGCAAAACTAAAGGAAGCAATTGATGTTTCCACAATAATTGTGGGAGACTTCAACACATCACTCTCTCCTATAGATAGATCAACCAGACAGAAGACCAATAAGGAAATTGAAAACCTAAACAATCTGATAAATGAATTAGATTTAACAGACATATACAGGACATTACATCCCAAATCACCAGGATACACATACTTGTCTAGTGCTCACGGAACTTTCTCCAGAATAGATCATATGCTGGGACATAAAACAAGCCTCAATAAATTTAAAGAGATTGAAATAATTCAAAGCACATTCTCTGACCACAATGGAATACAATTAGAAGTCAATAACCATCAGAGACTTAGAAAATTCACAAATACCTGGAGGTTAAACAACACACTCCTAAACAATCAGTGGGTTAAAGAAGAAATAGCAAGAGAAATTGCTAAATATAGAGAGACAAATGAAAATGAGAACACAACATACCAAAACCTATGGGATGCAGCAAAAGCAGTGTTATGGGGGAAATTTATAGCACTAAACACATATATTAAAAAGGAAAAAAGAGCCAAAATCAAAGAACTAATGGATCAACTGAAGAAGCTAGAAAATGAACAGCAAACCAATGCTAAACCAAGTAGAAGAAAAGAAATAACAAGGAATAAAGCAGAAATAAATGACATAGAGAACAAAAAAACAATAGAGAGGATAAATATCACCAAAAGTTGGTTCTTTGAGAAGATCAACAAGATTGACAAGCCCCTAGCTAGACTGACAAAATCAAAAAGAGAGAAGACCCACATAAACAAAATAATGAATGAAAAAGGTGACATAACTGCAGATCCTGAAGAAATTAAAAAAATTATAAGAGGATATTATGAACAACTGTATGGCAACAAACTGGACAATGTAGAAGAAATGGACAATTTCGTGGAAACATATGAACAACCTAAACTGACCAGAGAAGAAATAGAAGACCTCAATCAACCCATCACAAGCAAAGAGATCCAATCAGTCATCAAAAATCTTCCCACAAATAAATGCCCAGGGCCAGATGGCTTCACAGGGGAATTCTACTAAACTTTCCAGAAAGAACTGACACCAATCTTACTCAAACTCTTTCAAAACATTGAAGAAAATGGAACACTACCTAACTCATTTTATGAAGCTAACATCAATCTAATACCAAAACCAGGCAAAGATGCTACAAAAAAGGAAAACTACCGGCCAATCTCCCTAATGAATATAGATGCAAAAATCCTCAACAAAATACTTGCAAATCGAATCCAAAGACACATTAAAAAAATCATACACCATGAACAAGTGGGGTTCATTCCAGGCATGCAAGGATGGTTCAACATAAGAAAATCAATCAATGTATTACAGCACATTAACAAGTCAAAAGGGAAAAATCAATTGATCATCTCAATAGATGCTGAAAAAGCATTTGACAAAATCCAACACTTCAAAAGGTAGGAATTGAAGGAAACTTCCTCAACATGATAAAGAGCATATATGAAAAACCCACAGCCAGCATAGTACTCAATGGTGAGAGACTGAAAGCCTTCCCTCTAAGATCAGGAACAAGACAAGGATGCCCGCTGTCACCACTATTATTCAACATTGTGCTGGAAGTGCTAGCCAGGGCAATCCGGCAAGACAAAAAAATAAAAGGCATCCAAATTGGAAAAGAAGAAGTAAAACTGTCATTGTTTGCAGATGATATGATCTTATATCTAGAAAACCCTGAGAAATCGACGATACAGCTACTAGAGCTAATAAACAAATTTAGCAATGTAGCGGGATACAAGGTTAATGCACATAAGTCAGTAATGTTTCTATATGCTAGAAACGAACAAACTGAAGAGACACTCAAGAAAAAGATACCATTTTCAATAAACTAAAAAAATCAAGTACCTAGGAATAAACTTAACCAAAGATGTAAAAGACCTATACAAAGAAAACTACATAACTCTATTAAAAGAAATAGAAGGGGACCTTAAAAGATGGAAAAATATTCCATGTTCATGGATAGGAAGACTAAATGTCATTAAGATGTCAATTCTACCCAAACTCATCTACAGATTCAATGCAATCCCAATCAAAATTCCAACAACCTACTTTGCAGACTTGGAAAAGCTAGTTATCAAATTTATTTGGAAAGGGAAGATGCATCGAATTGCTAAAGACACTCTAAAAAAGAAAAACGAAGTGGGAGGACTTACACTCCCTGACTTTGAAGCTTATTATAAAGCCACAGTTGCCAAAACAGCATGGTACTGGCACAAAGATAGACATATAGATCAATGGAATCGAATTGAGAATTCAGAGACAGACCCTCAGATCTATGGCCGACTGATCTTTGATAAGGCCCCCAAAGTCACTGAACTGAGCCGTAATGGTCTTTTCAACAAATGGGGCTGGGAGAGTTGGATATCCATATCCAAAAGAATGAAAGAGGACCCCTACCTCACCCCCTACACAAAGATTAACTCAAAATGGACCAAAGATCTCAATATAAAAGAAAGTACCATAAAACTCCTAGAAGATAATGTAGGAAAACATCTTCAAGACCTTGTATTAGGCGGCCACTTCCTAGACTTTATACCCAAAGCACAAGCAACAAAAGAGAAAATAGATAAATGGGAACTCCTCAAGCTTAGAAGTTTCTGCACCTCAAAGGAATTTCTCAAAAAGGTAAAGAGGCAGCCAACTCAATGGGAAAAAATTTTTGGAAACCATGTATCTGACAAAAGACTGATATCTTGCATATACAAAGAAATCCTACAACTCAATGACAATAGTACAGACAGCCCAATTATAAAATGGGCAAAAGATATGAAAAGACAGTTCTCTGAAGAGGAAATACAAATGGCCAAGAAACACATGAAAAAATGTTCAGCTTCACTAGCTACTAGAGAGATGCAAATTAAGACCACAATGAGATACCATCTAACACCGGTTAGAATGGCTGCCATTAAACAAACAGGAAACTACAAATGCTGGAGGGGATGTGGAGAAATTGGAACTCTTATTCATTGTTGGTGGGACTGTATAATGGTTCAGCCACTCTGGAAGTCAGTCTGGCAGTTCCTTAGAAAACTAGATGTAGAGCTACCATTCGATCCAGCGATTGCACTTCTCGGTATATACCCGGAAGATCGGAAAGCAGTGACACGAACAGATATCTGCATGGCAATGTTCATAGCAGCATTATTCACAATTGCCAAGAGATGGAAACAACCCAAATGTCCTTCAACAGATGAGTGGATAAATAAAATGTGGTATATACACACGATGGAATACTACGCGGCAGTAAGAAGGAACGATCTCGTGAAACATATGACAACATGGATGAACCTTGAAGACATAATGCTGAGCGAAATAAGCCAGGCACAAAAAGAGAAATATTATATGCTACCACTAATGTGAACTTTGAAAAAATGTAAAACAAATGGTTTATAATGTAGAATGTATGGGAACTAGCAGTAGAGAGCAATTAAGGAAGGGGGAACAATAATCCAAGAAGAACAGATAAGCTATTTAACGTTCTGGGGATGCCCAGAAATGACTATGGTCTGTTAATTTCTGATGGATATAGTAGGAACAAGTTCACAGAAATGTTGCTATATTAGGTAACTTTCTTGGGGTAAAGTAGGAACATGTTGGAAGTTAAGCAGTTATCTTAGGTTAGTTGTCTTTTTCTTACTCCCTTGTTATGGTCTCTTTGAAATGTTCTTTTATTGTATGTTTGTTTTCTTTTTAACTTTTTTTTTCATACAGTTGATTTAAAAAAGAAGGGAAAGTTAAAAAAAAAAAAAAAAGAAAAAAAAAAAGAAAAACAAGGAAAAAAAAAGATGTAGTGCCCCCTTGAGGAGCCTGTGGAGAATGCAGGGGTATTCGCCTACCCCACCTCCATAGTTGCTAACATGACCACAGACATAGGGGACTGGTGGTTTGAAGGGTTGAGCCCTCTACCATAAGTTTTACCCTTGGGAAGACGGTTGCTGCAAAGGAGAGGCTAGGCATCCCTATATGTGTGCCTAAGAGTCTCCTCCTGAATGCCTCTTTGTTGCTCAGATGTGGCCCTCTCTCTCTGGCTAAGCCAACTTGAAAGGTAAAATCACTGCCCTCCCCCCTACGTGGGATCAGACACCCAGGGGAGTGAATCTCCCTGGCAACGTAGAACATGACTCCCGGGGAGGAGTGTAGACCCGGCATCGTGGGACGGAGAACATCTTCTTGACCAAAAGGGGGATGTGAAAGGAAATGAAATAAGCTTCAGTGGCAGAGAGATTCCAAAACGAGCCGAGAGGTCACTCTGGTGGGCACTCTTACGCACACTTTAGACAACCCTTTTTAGGTTCTAAAGAATTGGGGTAGCTGGTGGTGGATACCTGAAACTATCAAACTACAACCCAGAACCCATGAATCTCGAAGACAGTTGTATAAAAACGTAGCTTATGAGGGGTGACAATGGGATTGGGAAAGCCATAAGGACCACACTCCACTTTGTCTAGTTTATGGATGGATGAGTAGAAAAATAGGGGAAGGAAACAAACAGACAAAGGTACCCAGTGCTCTTTTTTACTTCAATTGCTCTTTTTCACTCTAATTATTATTCTTGTTATTTTTGTGTGTGTGCTAATGAAGGTGTCAGGGATTGATTTAGGTGATGAATGTACAACTATGTAATGGTACTGTAAACAATCGAAAGTACGATTTGTTTTGTATGACTGCCTGGTATGTGAGTATATCTCAATAAAATGATGATTAAAAAAAAAAGTGTAAGGAAAACAGGGCACTGAGTGGGGGAAAGAATTCAAACAAATCATAGGAGCTTGGGAGAAAATTCTTCACAAAAACAGACAGGACAGACTGGAATTTCCAGAGAAGGAATAGAAGAAAGTAGCTTTCTCCCAGATGCTAAACAATTGCACAAGAAGTACAACCTTAAAAATTCTACTGCATATCCAGGAAAGAATCAGATGAAGAGCTGAAAAATCTAAACAGTTAAACACAGGCTATTCTAAGGGTCTAGAATAAGTTGGACCAACCATCAAAGAAGAGCCTTAACGCAAGGCCAATCAAAATAAAACCCTAGACAAGAAGGAAAAATGGACCTTCAGAGTTAACTCATCAAGATAATCAGATGCCTAGACATCAGCAAAAAATGACAAGCCACACTAAGAAACAGGATAATATGGCTCAGTCAAGGGAACAAATTAAAACCTCAGGGGAGACTCGGAAATGGGAACAACTAATCAAAGATGTTTAAACAAATCTCCTAAATCAATTCAAGGAGATGAAGGAAAATACAGTTAAAAAGCTAAAGGATATTAAGAAGACAGTGACTGAGCAAAAGAATAATTTAAAAGTATAACAAGAAATATAACAGCAATTATGGGGATGAAAGGCACAATAGTAGAGATTTAAAATACACTACAGGCATATAAGAGCAGATTTGAACTGGCAAAAGAATCAGTGAACTAGAAGACCAGATGATCAAAATACTACAGTCAGAAGACCAGATAGAGAAAATAATAGAAAAAATTAAGCAGTTTCTCAAGAACTGAGTGACAACATGAAGTGCACAAACATACCTGTAACTGGTGTCCCAGCAGGAGAAGAAGGAAAAAGGGAAGAAAGAATATTTGAGGATGTAATGGCCCAAAATTTCCCAAAATTTATGAAAGACATAAATATACATGTCCAAGAAGCACAACATACTCCAAAAAGAATAAATAGACCTACTCTGAGACACACTAATCACAATGTAAATGCCAAAGATAAAGAGTGAATTCTGAAAGCAGCAAGAGAAAGCTGATTTGTCACATACAAGAGATTTTTAATAAGACTAAGTGCTGATTTCTCATCAGAAACCATGGAGGCAAGAAGGCAGAGGTAAGATATATTTAAGATACTGAAAGAGAAAAACTGCCAGAAAAAAATTCTTTATCCAGCAAAGCCACCCTTCAAAGATGAAGGACAGTTTAAAATATTCACAGATAAACAATAACTGAGAGAGTTTGTCCACAAAAGACTTGCCCTATAAGAATTACTAAAGCAGTTCTGCAGGTTAAAGTGAAAGGAGAAGCAAGAGTGGTTTGGAGTAGTGTGAAGAAATGAAGATCACCACTAAGGGTAACTAAGAGGGTAAATGCAAAGCCTAAAGTACTATATCCTCAATATACAACTCTATTCTTGAATTCATATAAGAATCAGAATACAATCGAACCAGAAAAAAAGGTGTATTTCCTGACAATGGATGTACAAAATATAAAGTGATAAAGCAGAACAGAAACAACATAAAAAGAGATATGGAAGCAGAGAACATGTATGCTATTGAAACTTAGTTGGTATCTTTTCAAATTAAAAAAAAGAAAGAAAGAAAGAAAGAAAGAAAGAAAGAAAGAAAGAGAAAGAAAGAAAGAAAGAAAGAAAGAAAGAAAGAAAGAAAGAAAGAAAGAAAGAAAGGAAAGAAAGAAAGAAAAAGAAAGAAAGAAATTCCATTTACAATAGAAACTAAAAGAATCAAATAACTACGACAAATTTAACCAAGGCTGTAAGGGACTTTTACATAGAAAACTACAAAACTTTGCTAAAAGAAATCAAAGACCCAAATAAATGGAAGGATAGTCCATGTTCATAGACTGGAAGACTATTGTTAAGGTGCCAATTCTATCCAAAATATTTACAGATTCAATGCAATCCCAATCAAAATTCCAATAGCCTACTTTGCTGAAATGGAAAAGCCAATTATTTGGAAGGGGAAGAGGCCCTGAATAGCCAAAAACATATTGAAAAAGAAGAACAATGTTGGAGGACTCATACTTCCTAAAAATTAAAAACGTTTTTGCATCAAAGGACTTTGTCACAAAAGCGAAAAGACAACTCTTCTAGTTTCCTAATGCTGCCAGAATGCAAAACACCAGATACAGATTGGCTTTTATTTGGTTACACAGCTACAGTCTTAAGGCCATAAAGTGTCCAAGGTAATGCATCAACAATCGGGTACCTTCATTGGAGGATGGCCAATGGCATCCGGAAAACCTCTGTTATCT
Organism: Choloepus didactylus; assembly: GCF_015220235.1. NCBI lineage: Eukaryota > Metazoa > Chordata > Mammalia > Pilosa > Megalonychidae > Choloepus > Choloepus didactylus. Next base: position 49,389,379 of record NC_051314.1, read on the forward strand.
GGGAAGGCACGTGGCTAACATCTGCTCCAAGTTCTGGTTTCAAAATGGCTTTCTCCCAGGATGTTCCTCTCTAGGCTTCAGCTCCTCAAAAATGTCACTCTTAGTTGCTCTTGGGGCATTTGTCCTCTCTTAGCTTCTCCAGAGTAAAAGTCTGCTTTCAAAGGCTGTCTCCAAAATGTCTCTGTAAGCTGAAGCTCCTCTCTCAGTTCCAGTGCATTCTTCAAAGTGTCCCTTTTGGCTGTAGCTCCTCTTCTCAAAATGTCACTCTCAGCTGCACTGAGTTCCTCCTGTTTGTCAGCTCATTTACATGGCTCTAGTGATTTAATTTAGACCCACCCTGAATGGGTGGGGTAACACCGCCATGGAAATTATCCAATTAGAGTCACCATCCACAGTTGGGTGGGGCACATGATCATTGAAACACTCAAAGAACGATAATCTAATCAGCACAAAAATGTCTGCCCCACAAGATTGCATCAAAGAACATGGTCTTTTCTGGGGGACACAATGCAGTCAAACCAGCACAACAGCCTACTCCAATGGGAGAAAATATTTAGAAACCATCTATCCAATAAGGGAAGAAACTTTGTCACAAAAGTGAAAAGACAACCTACTCAATGTGAGAAAATATTTGGAAACCACATATCCAATAAGGGATATATAAAGAATATATAAAGAAATCCTACAACTCAACAATAAAAAAACAAACAACCCAATAAAAAATGGGCATAAGACTTAAACAGACATTCCTCCAAAGAGGATACACAAATGGCTGAAATGCACATGAAAAGATGCTCAACACCACTGTGCCAGTTTGGATGTACTATGTCCTCCAAAACACTATGTTCTTTAATGCAATCTTGTGGGGGCAGATGTATTAGTGTTGATTACATTGGAGTCCTTTGATCGAGTGTTTCCAAGGAAATGTAACTCAATCAGCTGTGAGCGAAACATTTGATTGGATTATTTCCATGGAGATACGGATCCCGCCCATTCAGGGTGGGTCTTGATTTAATCACTCGAGTCCTATAAAAGAGCTCACAAACAGAAAGACCTCAGAGAAGCTGAGAGTAACATTTTGGGGAGTAGCTGAAAGAGACATTTTGGAGATGACTGCTGAAAGCAGACTTTTGCTGAAACTTTGGAGACGCTAGCCCAGAGTTTGCTCCAGAGTAGCTAAGAGAGAACAAATGCCCAAGAGCAACATTTTAAAGAACACATGAGCTGAGAGTGGAGCTGGAACACAACCCAGGATCAGCAGACACCAGCCACGTGCCTTCCCATCTAACAGGTTTTCCAAATGTCATTGGCCTTCCTTCAGTGAAGGTATACTCCTGTTGATGCCTTAATTTGGACATTTTTATGGCCTTGAGACTAAATTTGTAACCAAATAAACCCCCTTTATAAAAGTCAATCCATTTCTAGTATTTTGCATAATGGCGGCATTAGTAAACCAGAACAATCACTAACTGCTAGGGAAATGCAAATCAAAACCACAATGAGATAGCATTTCACATCCACTAGAATGGCTACTATTTAAAAAAGAAAAACAGAAAATTACAAATGTTGGAAAGGATGTGGAGAAACAGGTACACTAATTCATTGCTAGTAGGAAGGTAAAATGGTGCATCTGCTGTGGAGGACAGTTTGGTAGTTCCTTAGAAAGCTAAATATAGAATTGAGATATGACCCTGAAATCCTGCAACTAGGTATATATCTAGAAGAACTGAACGCAGGGACTTGAACAGATATGTGCACACTGATGTTCATAGCAGAGTTATTCACATTTCCCAAAAGGTGGAAACAATCCTAGTGTCCATCAACTGAAGAATGGCTAAACAAAATGTGGTATATACACATGATGGAATATTATTCTGTTATAAGAAGGAATAAATTCCTGATGCATGTGACAACATGGATGAACTTTGAGGGCATTAAACTGAGTGAAATAAGTAGGCACAAAAGGGTAAATATTTTATGATCTTGCTGATATCAATTAATTATAATCAACAAATTCATAGTTAGAATATATAATATAGGTTACCGGGGGTATACTGGGTAGACTGGGGTAGAGAATGGGGATCTTAATTTGTACAGAATTTCTATTTAGGTTGATTGTAAAGGTTTGGAAATGGATGGTGGTGATGGTAGCACATTATCGTGAGTGTAATTAACAGTGCTGATTTATTTATGTGAATGTGCCTGACAGAGGAAATTTTCAGTCATGTATGTTACTAGAATTAAAGTTACATGTTAAAACATGGGACTGTGTAACAGTGAATCCTGTTGTCAATGATGGACTAGGGTTAATAGTACAAGCATAAGACTATTCTTAATTATAGCAAATGTATGACACTAATACAAAGTGTTAATAATTGAGTGGTATATGGGTAAAATGCACCTGATGTAAACTATGAAAAAAAGGTATCAATATTACTTCATTAATTGCAAGTAGTGAACCATATTTAAGTAGGATGTTAATTATAGGGGAAATTGGGCAAAGGGTTTATATGGGAACTCTCTACTATTTGTTCATTTTTTCTCTGAATCAATAACTGTACTAAAAAACAAAGTCTATTAATTAAAAAAAAAAAGATCAGTTGTAGGGAATGAGGGGCATTTTGTATCTTATAAGGTAAGAGCATGATTAAGATGGGTAGAATGGTCAACACTTTCAAATATTGTTGAGAAACCAAGTATGATGAGGACTGAAAATGTCTAAACAGGCATTTGGAAAAATGAAAGACACTGGGGACATTAACAAAACCTGTTATTATGGAATGATGGTGATAGGAGCCAATTGGAAAGGATTGCAGAGTAAGTTCCAGGTTAGAAAACAGAGCTACTGAGTGCAAACAAGTCCGCAAAATGAAAAGAGAAAGGGATAAAGTGATTACCTGAGATTTTTGTTTTGTTTTTATGTTAAGGAGAGATGTTAAAGTGTTGAAAACATGGGGTGGTTATTAAGAAATTAAGCCAAAGCAGACAAAGTTTCTGATGTGTATTCACCCCGCAAATGTAGAGCTATATGTCTTCTTACGGCAGAAAAGGAAATCTTATTTAATCTATTGTATATTTTCATGTAGAAACATAGATTGTTTCAAGTGGGTAACTCATAGGTGTTCAAAGTTAAACTGAGTTTCCAACTTAGTTATAAACATTTATGAGTTTTTAGAGCTGATGCAGTTATATATTTGTATTAAATTCCAGAATAAAAAATTATTTTTACTTAGAAAAAAGATTCATTCATTATTCATTCATGAAATATGAGCCATTTCTATTTAGTAAAAGAGATACATTTTATGAACTGGCTGTTGAACTTGAGATAAATTTGGCAAATAATGAACTGCAGATCTCCTAGCACTTCAGAAAAACAACTTCTTGTTAAATAATTCTTCATTAAGGAAAAATATAGAACCAAACATGAATTCATTATCTTCTGTATTGCACTGTTTGAAAACCAATAATTCATTAAGAATAAAAATAAAACTTTGATCACACTGAACTGCGTACAATTTTATTTCTCTTTAGAAAATGTAATCCTATGAGAAGTACATGAATGATCTGAAAAATTATTCTGTTCACCATATAAAAATGTATGTTTTATTAATTTATGGAAAACTTTAAGTTCCCAAAATAATACTAATTAACATTACTAATAATGCTAAAATAAAGTAATACTAAATATTAAGTTGGTAATCAGCCTGAAAAGAAGCACAAGTGGGAAAAAGGCACAAGTGGGACAATCATTTTTGTTGGCTAATAATTTTCATTTGCTGGTTTAGTGATAGATCAAGACACATTTGTGTGTGTGTGTGTCTGTTCTTTTTGTTTGACTTAATCAGGCAAATTTCTAGTTGTCAATTAATCCTCTAAAAAAATGCATTCACTTAAGAAATTTTACCTACCTCCTGGAAGGCACTGTGCAAAAGCATTGGGGATTCAGAAATGACAATGTAAGTATTGAGTAAAGAACTTCAATCAGCCTGAGGAAAGCAAAGAAAATATCAGGGAGGATGTTTTCCTAATACCTTTAGGAAAAGGACCACTCTGCCACATGAATTTTAGTAGTGGGAACAACAATCACTGGCAGAGTTCTGTTCATGTATTTGCCAGTATACAGGAGTGCTATTATAATAAATAAGTAAATTTTTCCATTAAAAATATTATTTGACATAATTGCAAATTGACTTGCAGCTGTCAAAAATAATAAACTGATATCTCACATATCCTTTTACCCAGTTTCCATCAATGGTAGCATCTTGCAAAACTATAATAAAATATTGCAACCAGGGTATTTACGTAGTCAAGATACAGAACACTGATTGATACAGTCAAAGTAAAGAACATTTCCAGGATCCTTCATATTGCCCTTTTATAGCCATCTTTTCATTGCTAGTATATAGAAATACAATTGATATTTATGTTTATCTTGTATCCTGCAACCCTTCTTGGTTTTTTGTATACATTTCTTTGGATTTTGCATAATCATGAATGGATGTTTAATTTTGTCATATGATTCCTCTGCATCAATTGATAATGCACATGAGATTTTTCTTCTCAGCCATTGACCGACTTTTTTTAAAATGTAATTTTATTGAGATATATTCACATACCATACAATCCATTCAAAGCATACAATTAAGTTCCCCAGTATCATCACATATTTGTGTATTCATTACCATGACCATTTTTAGAACATTTGCATTACTCCAGAAAAAGAAATAAAAAGAAGACCCCAAACATCCCTTATCCCACCCTCTTACTGATAACTAGTATTGCACACTACCCAAGTTTAAGACTTACAATAGAGTAGGTTAACTAAGACAGTGTGGTATTGTCAGAGACAGATACATAGATCAGTGGAACAGAACAAAACATCCAGAAACAAACATGGCAATTGACTTTTTTGTTTTGCCATATAGTTATACAAACATTGATTGTTTTTTAATATTGAAGCATCCTTGCATCACTGGAGTGAATCCCATTTGGTCACAGTATGCAATTCTTTACATATATTGCTGAATTCTATTTGCTAATATTTAATAAGGATTTTCACATCTATATTCATGAGGGATAATGGTCTGCAGTTTTTTGTTTGTGTGTGTGTGTGTGTGTGTGTGTGTGTGTGTGTGTGTTTGTTTTGTTTTGGTTTTGGTTTTTTGCTACTGTCTGCTTTTGGTATCAGTTCAATACGAGTTTCATTAAAGGATTTGGAAACTGTTTACACCTTTTCTCTGTTATGGAAGAGATTGTGCAGAATGGGTGCCAATTCTTTAAACATTTGGTAGAATTTTACAATGAAATTGTCTGGGCCTGGAGATTCTTTGGGGGAGTTCTTTTAAATTATGAGTTATATTTTGTTAATAGTAATAGGACTATTCAAATGATCTATTTCATATACGGTAAGTTGTGGTAGTTGTGTTTTTTGAGAAATTGGTCCATCTAATCTAAGTTGTCAAATTTATGTATCTCGAGAGTTGTTTGTCAGTATTCCCTTATCATTCTTGTGATGCCTTCAGAGTCTACAGTCATATCTTGTTCCATTCCTGATAATGGTACTTACGTGTCTTCTCTCTCTTTCTCTTTTAGTCTTGCTAAAGAGATTGTCAACTTTACTGATATTTTCAAAGAACCAGTTGTTTTTCATTGATTTTTCCATTGCTTTTTTGTTTTCAATTTCATTGTTTTCTAATCTTACCCTTATTATTTCCTTCTTTCTACTTTCTGGGTTCTGTTTTGCTTTTCTTTGTCTGGGTCCTTGAGGTTGCAGTTTAGACTCTTGATCTGAGATTTGTTCTTTTTTCTAATGTATTCATTTTAGTGCTATAAATTGGCCTTTCACTACTGCACTAACTGTGTCCCACAAATTTTGAAATGTACTTTCTATTTCATTCAGTTCAATGTATATATTTTTTATTTCTCTTGAGACTTCCTCTTTGACCCATGGATTATTTAGAAGTGTACTTCCAATTGTTTGGAGATTTTCCTGTTGTATTTCTGTTATTGATTTCTAGTTCAAATCAAATGTAGTCAGCACACACATTCTGTATGGTTTTAATTCTTTTAAATTTGTTGAGATTCTTTTAGATAAGTAGGATCTATCTTGATATACATTCTGTGGGTACTTGAAAAGAATGCATATTCTGCTGTTGTTGGGTAGCATGTTCTATAAATGGAGATTAGATACTGTTTGTTGATAAGGTTACTGAGTTTTTCAATATCTTTTCAGATTTTGTTCTAGTTTTTCTGTCCACTACTGAGAGAGGGATGCTGAAGTCTACAAATCTAATTGTGGATTTTCCTATTTCTCTTTCTAGTTCTATTAGATTTTGCTTCACATATTTTGAGGTTTGTTGTTTGGTACAGACACATTTAGGACTGCTACAATACTTGGTGGTGTGACAATTTATTATTATGCATCTCCCTCTCTGTCTTTGGTAATCTTTGCTCTGAAGTCTACTTTATCTGATATTAGTATAGCCACTCCTGATTTCTTTTTACTAATGTTTGTATATATCTTTTCTCATTATTTTACCTTCAACTTACCTATATTGTCATATTTGAAGTGATTTCTTACAGACCACATATACTTGGTTTATGCTTTTTAATCCTCTCTTCCAATCTCTGTCTTTTAATTTGTGCATTTATACTATTTACATTTAATGTAATTATTCATATATTAGGATTTAAGTCTGCCCATTTACTTTTTTGTTTCCTTTAGACCATTCTTCATTTTTTTCAATTTTGTTGAGATATATTTACATACCATGCAATCATCCAAAGTGTACAATCAATTGTTCATACTACCATCACATACTTGTGCATTCATCACCCCAATCTATTTTTTAAACATTTTCCTTGTACCATAAAAAGTGAAACTAAGAATAAAAAATAAAAGTAAATAAGAATACCCAAAACACCCCCCCATCCTATTTTTCATTTAGTTTTTTTGTCCCCATTTTTCTACTCATCCATCCATACACTGGATAAAGGGTGTGAGATCCATAAGGCTTTCACAATCACACTGTCACCTCTTGCAGGCTACACTGCTATACAATCGTCTTCAAGAGTCAAGGCTACTGGGTTGCAGTATGATAGTTTCGGGTATTGACTTCTAGCTATTCCAATGCATTAAAACCTAAAAAGGGCTATCTATATAGTGCATAAGAATACCCACCAGAGTGACCTCTCAACTCCATTTGAAATCTCTCAGCCACTGAAACTTTATTTTGTTTCATTTTGCACCCCCCTTTTGGTCAAGGAGATGTTCTCAATCTCATGATGTCAGGTCCAGATTTACCCCCTGGAGTCATATCCTGCATTGCAAGGGAGATTTACACCCCTGGGAGTCAGATCCCATGTAGGGGAGAGGGCAGTGAGTTCTCCTGCCAAGTTGACTTAGCTAGAAAGAGAGGGCCACTTCTGAGCAACAAAATCGTATTCAGGGGGAGACTCTTAGGCACAATTATAAGCAGGTTTAGCCTCTCCTTTGCAGTGACAAGTTTCATGAAGATGCTCATTTATTTTTTCTTTTCTGTTTGGTCTCTTCAGTGTTTGGTTTCTCTGTTTTCTTTTAAAGGCTTTATGTTGAATACTTGAACATTTTTTTTAAATGCTTCCTTGATTTCTCCCTCTCTCTCTCTCTTTCTCTCTCTACCTCTCTCTTTCTCTCTCCCTCTCTCTCTCTCTCTCTCTCACTCTATATATATATATATATATATATATATATATATATTCTCTCTTTTCATAGCTTTTTTAGTGGTTACTCTAAGTATTACATATATATAATGTATCACATTTTACTGATGTCTTCATTTTACCAGTTTCCATGAATTGTAGAAACCTAACCTCCCTTTACATCACTTTACCCTCCCCACTGATAATATAATTGTTTTAAATATTTCCTACAAATATATTCAGAACAAAATTAGACAGTGTTATAATTTCATTTCAACCTTTAAATATTATTCAGAAAACTCAAAAGAAGAAAAGTCTACTGTACTGTCCAGCTTTCTGGTTGCTAAAACAAATACCATACAATGGTTTGGCTGAAACAATGGGAATTTATTGGCTCATGGGTTTGAGGCCAGGAGAAATCCAAAATTAAGGTGTCAGGAAGGTAATGCTTCCTTCCCAAAAGCTGTGGCCTTCTGGGGATAATTGTCAGTGATCTTTGACTCTTGACTTTTTTGTACATGGTTAAGTCTTTTCCTTTCTCCTCTGGGTTCTGTTGACTTCTGGATTCTTCTATTGGCTTTCTATCTCTATGTATGAATTTCATGCTGTTTATAAGGACTTCAGTAATCCAGGTTAAAGCCCAACCTGATTCAGTTAGGCCATACATTAACTGAAGCAAAATCTTCAAAAGATCCTATTTATAATGAATCCACATCCACCAAAATGCAGACCCAGACCAAGAACATGTCCAAACTAGGTTACACAATTCAATCCACAATATATATTTATCCATATTTTTGCTTACCATATTCTTTCTTCTTCCTGATGTGGCAAGATTCCTTCTTTTTCTCATTTCCCTTCTGTTTAGAGAATGTCCTTTAGCCATTCTTTTAGGGGAGAACCGATAGCAACAAACTTTCCAAGTTTTCCTTCATTCAAGAATGGCTTGATTTCTCCTTCATTCCTTGAAGGATATTTTGGCTGGATATAAGATTCTGGCTTGGCAGTTCTATTCTTTTAGCACTAGAAGAATGTTTCCTTGTATGACATTATTTTCATCCTAGCCTCCCTCATCTGGGTATTTTCTTATAAGTAAATGATTTTTCCTTTCTCTTAAATTGAACACAAAATCCCAAATGTAGAATAAGATGAAATCATTGCGTATGTTGTGGACTATTTTTTCCTTTAAAGCAATACTATGGACAGTTTATATTTGAACTATGAACAATGGTAATACCTAGGCATTTAGCCATATAAACTGCAGCCAAACCAAGATTCTCCTATGTCATTTCTGCAGTTACATTTTAATCTAATATCAGACTGAAAATATATCCATATTTATCCATCTTATGACTTTTGTCCCAAAAGCCCAAGACCATTTTGAACACTGATTTAGCAATCTACCATATTCACTGTCCCTCTGAGATTCTGCTCTCCTATAAATCTGATACATGTGTTTTCTAAGTCTTCATACACATCATTGATAAAATCAAATAGAATAGGCTTATGACCACAATTTTTATCACACACACTCAAAACCTTATTCCTGGGTGACATTAATCCATGCATGAGCATTTTAAAGCTGCTTTTAATTCAGCTATGACTCTGGTCAGTCTATATACTCTTCTTACATGCAAAGTTATCATCAGAAACCATGTAAAATATCCAGCTAAAATTGACATACCATACCTTTGGAAATCCACTAATCTAATACAAACCCAAAAAGGTGACTCTATGTTACTTTTATAAGCACTTTTTTTCCCCTAAAACTCTAAAATTAGTATCGGTTTGAGAATATTTTCTAGAAATCTATTATAGATAGACATCAAACTTGGTAGTCTATTTTCTCCAGAATATCATTTTCACCAGCAGTTATCCAGATATACCCTTTATGTTCTCCAACACCTTGACCAAAGACCCATACTTTGTTCTTTAACATAATTTGAATAACTGGCTATTATTTCTTACATATTCTTTTTTTCTTTTGAAATCATATTTTTAACTGAAATAAGTTATAAAAATATGCCCTATACTCACTAAATTTTTTGTTTACATGCATGACTATTTCTCAAATATGTCCAGTAAAATAAATGATGTCTATATGTGTTATTAGTTTTAATTTGTTACCTCATATAAAACTGTTGTGTTCCCATGCAGAAGTGGTCCATAACAGATGTAGGAATGTCCAACAACCCAGCCTAAATCAGAAGCTGCCCACCACACCTAAAAAATAAGAAGACAATAAAATGCACATTTCTTCATCAGAGAAATGTCATGTAATGTGAACTTAAAATCATGATTACCTCTCCAGGTTTAAGTCCGTATATAGAAGACATTGTCCAGTTTAGCATTACAGCGTATCCTCCAGTGGGCCTAACCACACCCTAAAGGGGAAATAAAATTAAAATCAATAAAATTGTGTGGAAAGATTTTCTATCTTCATATTATCCATAAAACATTCCTGGTTTAAGGCATTTTATACTTCTACAAGCTGCAAATTACTCTGACATTCATATAGTTGTATTTGAAGCATTTTTTCTTTGGTTCACCCAAAAATAAACACAGAAAAAGTTATCCACTTTGTTGTCAATTTTAAAAGTCATTCTCACAGAACATTCTTGACCTTCTAAAGAAAACTTACTATTTCACAAGATCACATGCAATAAAACTTTTTTCCAATGGTGAAATACATTATCAACATTACATTTTCAAACTTTTTCCAGAACAAAAATGGCAACTATCAAATTAAGTGCACAGAAAGTTAAAATGCAACAGTGCACCTAAAATACAGACTAACATAAGGATGTGTATTCCTTAAGATTATTAAATAATAGGCTGCTTAGAAGAAACAAAGTCTTATTTTAACTGGAGCCTCATTACAATGCTACACTGGGGATCACGCTGGCACAGTTTTAGAACTGAGCAATTTTTTTTTTTATTAAATTCAGTTTTATTGAGATACATTCACACACTATACAATCATCCATGGTATACAATCAACTGTCCACAGTATGATAACATAGTTATGCGTTCATCACCACAATCTATCTCTGAACGTTTTCCTTACATCAGAAAGAACCAGAACAAGAATAAAAAATAAAAGTGAAAAAAGAACACCCAAATCATCCCCCTCATCCCACCCCATTTGTCCTTTAGTTTTTATCTCCATTTTTCTACTCATCCATACACTAGATAAAGGGGGTGTGATCCATAAGGTCTTCACAATCACACTGTCATCCCTTGTAATCTACATTATTATATAATTGTCTTCAGGAGACCAGACTGCTGGGTTGGAGTTTGGTAGTTTCAGGTATTTACTTCTAGCTATTCCAATACATTAAAACCTAAGAGGTGTTATCTATACAGTGCATAAGAATGTCCACCAGAGTGACCTCTCGACTCCATTTGAAATCTCTCAGCCACTGAAACTGTTTCGTCTCATTTTGCATCCCCCTTTTGGTCAAGAAGATACTCTCAGTCCCATGATGCCAAGTCCAGATTCATCCCTGGGAGTCATATTCTGCATTGCCAGGGAGATTTACAACCCTGGGAGTCAGGTCCCACGTAGTGGGGAGGGCAGCGAGTTCACCTGTTGAGGTGGCTCAGTTACAGAGAGAGAGAGGGCCACATCTGAGCAACAAAGAGGTACTCAGGGGGAGACTGTTAGGCACAATTATATGCAAGTTTAGCCTCTCCTTTGCAGTAACGAGCTTCATAAGGGCATGTCCCATGATCGAGGGAGAACTGAGCAATTTTTAAATAATGAATTCCTGGCACTCTGAGGAATCAATTCCATGGATCAGATCTGAGGCTGACATATTTGCTTTATTGTATTTTAGGGAAAGCTAGGGACTGTTACATCATAATACTATGACTTTCATGAATCAATTTCAAGAGCTGTCCTCCACACTGTGAACATATTCAACTTGAATACAAGAATATTATTTGGAAAATTGGGCATGAGAGTCACCACAAATAAGAACTGATAGTAAATTTAACAGCTAATTTTATTTATTCTTTCACTATAAAATTATTATTGGCTCAACAAAACATAGCCATGTAAATATGGAGAATGAGCAGTTGGAATCCTGCTAAGAAATTTAAGTTATATCCAATTCACCTGTGTTTTGAAGCATCTTTTAGTTAAGCAATTATGACTGCAATGACTTGTTTAAGCAAAAATAATTATTTCCCATAAAAGGGGAAACACAGCCCTAATTAATAAACATGCTGTTAGGTATAATTTTTGGCATAGTTCTTCAGCTTTAACACACATAGACATATCAGGGGAATGAAAAAGAGATTGACTTTCCATTAGCTACTGAAATTGCTGCTCTCTTCAGTTTTCACTAATAAAACATAGGTATCAAGCTGTGAAACATACTTTATCCACCAGCAACAGCACCTGGTCTCTTGGCAAATACCACATGCAGCTTTGTTGGCATTTGATAGCTACTTTATAGGTTGTATGACATGGTTAGCATGCGGCTGGCTCTCTTGATCACCTTGGGAATATTAGAAATTCTAAGACTCCTGTCTGTAGGCGTCACACATGCACTTTTTCATATAAACTGAGCAGCCAGCCTTCCAGTGTGTTCTGTCTAATCTTCCAAGTACATTGCTACTTAGTTTGTCTTATGAGACGGTCATTTCCTATAGTTCAATAACTTCATAAATTTGATAGTAACCAAGTTGTAAACACTCTTTCCTAAAAACTTCTATTCATTTGCAGAGGAGAAAAAGTACGATATTTTCCCAAAGACAATATACTGTTCATATATACAGTTCATATGGTTTGGTAAACAGTAATAACTAATTATAATAATATGTTTTAGAATTTTCTCTAAAATTCTAAACTAGTTGTTTATGCATTTGGAGCTCATTTTTTAATCAGCAATTCTAAATATAACAGGAAATTTTTAGATTATATTCTACAGAGGATATGATGCATTGACTAGAAATGAGGATGAAAAGGAATAAAAGGGGAGGATTACAGAACTCAATAGTAATTCATTTGTAAAACCTAGAAGATAAATTTAAAGAATAAGTTATAAAATTTCTGTTTAACTCTCAAAATGAACACTTCTTCAAACAGTATTTACCAATATTGGTTTGTCTTTAAAATAATGTATAATTAAACCATTTGATCCAAAAAGGTGAGACTTAAAATGAGACCATGCATGAAAAGCATTTAAAATTTTAAAGGCTAAAATTTAATATTTAATTAACAATATTATTTCCTTAGTTCTAGTAATTATTAGTTTGTTTTTTTTTTCCACTGGACTATCACCCAAAAGGCAGAAACATCAAAATAATTAGCATTTACCATAAAAGAGTCTCATTAGAAACAAATTGAAATGGAGCTTAAGAAGAGAGAAAAGCTATAATCTCTCCCTCTGTTTTTTTTTTTTTAATTTTGAAATAAATTCAAAGTTATATGAACAGTTGCAAAAACAATACTAGCCCCATACACAGAATTCCATCATACCCTGACCCCCCTCTCCTGGTAGCTCAATCCACCAACTTTAACTTGCTGTCACATCGCTATTTCTTTCCCTCCCTCCCTCCCTATCATCCATCATCTATTGCTCTGTTGTCTAAACATATGAGAGTTAGCTGCACACATCCTTGAGCATTCACTATAATTCACGTATACACTTCCCATGAACAAGAACATTTTTTCATGCAATCCCATTAAGCGCAGCTAAGAAGTACAATAGATTCAACAATGATAAAAAGCTTACATTCTATATTTCCTTTTCCTTATGTCTCAACTGTGTCTCTTTGAGCCACCTGTCCTCTATCCTCCTGTTCCATCCAAGTTCATCCTTAGTATTCAATTGTCATCTAGTTAGACTGACTTTTTTTGTTTTTTTCCAGTTGTGGAAACATATATACAGCCTAAATCTTCCCATTCCACTCCCTCCCTAGCCTTTCATTAGTGGGATTAATCACGTTTAGAATGTTGTAATGCTCTTTCCCACCATCCATTACTAGAAATTTCCCTTCACCTCAAACAGCAACCCTACACTCATTTCTTAACTCCCCATTGCCCTTTCCCCCATTTCTCTTAACCCAAACTCTACTTTTCATCTCTATGGTTATATTCTCTGATAATTTCTTTGTGTTTCCTGTGGGGCTTAAAATTAATCTCTTAAATCCATATCAATCTTGTTTTTCTTTGATACCACCTTCACTTCAATAGGACACATAAACTATGTTCCTATACTCCTTCATTCCCCCACCTTTATATAGTTGTCTAAAGTTACATATTTTACATTGAGTTCAAAACCACTGATTTGTCCTTAGAGTCTGTGTATTTTATATCATGTAGGAAGTGACTAGTGGAATTACAGTTCAAAAATTATTGACTTCTATTTGTATTCCATTGTGGTTGGAGAATGTGCTTTGAGTATATTCAATGTTTTTTTTTTTTTTTTTTTTAATTTCTTGAGGCTTGTTTTATGTCCCAGCTTATGGTCCCTTCTCGAGAAACATCTGTGATCACTAGAGAAAAGTGAGTGTCCTGGTGATTTGGGATGTAAGGTATGTCTGTTAAAATTCTCTATATCTCTTTCTCCTTTCCCTGTCTCTCCTCCAGCAGGGTTCCCCTCAGAATCTGAAGTAGGGCAGGTCTTTCATTGGCAAAGTCTCTCAGCATTTGTCTGTCTGTGAAAAATTTAAGCTCTCCCTCAAATTTGAAGGAGAGTTTTGCTGGATAAATTATTCTTGGTTGGAAATTTTCTCTCTCAGAGTTTTAAATATGTCATGCCACTGCCTTCTTGCCTCCATGGTTGCTGCTGAGTAGTCACTACTTAATCTTACGTTGTTTCCTTTGTATGTGGTGAATTGCTTTTCTCTTGCTGCTTTCAGAACTTGCTCCTTCTCTTCAGTATTTGACAGTCTGATCAGAATATGTCTTGGAGTGGGTTTATTTGGATTTATTTCTCCCTCTGTTTTTCATTGGTCTTGGTACCCACTTACTTTTATTTTTTTAAAAGGACAAGTATAAAAATTTTAATCAGGAATTACCTTCCCCTCCATTAAGCTAGATTTTAGATCTGCAATTTGGTCATGCCTCCAAAATATTCAAATGGTGTTTACAAATTTCCAAGTATTTGATATTATATAGAAAACAAAATGGATAGTTTCATATTCTCCATGTAGAATACAAATAATATTAAAGACTGATTATTAGTCACCCAGGAATGGGACCACAGAGTCATCACAGATGGCTCTTCATGATTTCCAGCTTCATGAGCTGCTTCTGAAGACAAGGAAAGCCACAAAATTGCTTTATTTTGCAATAAATAAAGCAGGAAACACATTAAAATAAAGCAGGAAACACATTTGTATCAGGTGTGGTATACAGTTTAGTTGCCACAACCTAAGACAGATACAATTGACCAATGGGAAATTGTAGGGGAAAAGGGAGGGAGATTGGAGTGAGTGGTTAAGATTAAAAACTCGTGATTCTTCATCCTAAAAGTGTCTTTTGAAATTGATCTATAAAAGTCTGAAGGGCAAATCTCAAAATACTTGGGCAAGTGAAGTCTGGAATACACGAAAAACTTCAGACTGGTGGAGTTGAGCCCTTCTAGCATCTTACTACAAAGTAAAGGCTTATAAAGGGCAAATATACATTGTTTACATATAATACATTTATTTGCATATACATATTTAAATGTGTGTGAGTTGAAAAATACATATGTTTATGTGTATTGCATGCACACACACCTACATACACACCAGCCTGAGCTAATCTGATGAACTGAGTAAAAGCCAAACAAGTGAAAGGGGAAAATAAATATTGTATTTGAGGAAAGAAAATCCATCACCAAATGTTGGTTGGAGTCAGTTAAGAAATAAAAGGCATGTTCTGATTTCTTAAAAATTCCAACATATCAACATTAGGCTTGCTCTTAGGAGGGGCTTTACAGAAGATATCCCCTCTTTCTAGAATTAGCTCCCACTCTTTTTCTGAACCTGGTTAGCTCTTACTTCCTTGCAAAGTACTTAAAGACACTGAGGAAGTGCCACCTCTTCTGGGAAGTCTCTGATTCCACAGTTTGTGTTAAACGTCCCTCCTCTGCTCGGCTTAGCCCCAGGGCCTGTGAACCTCTGCAGAGCGCTGACCTCACTGACCTACTACTGTGCCTCTTCCACCACATCAGTGCTGGGAGGACGATGCCTCGTATCTTCAGCACAGTGTCTGGCATAGTATAGGCGTTTAATACATTTGTTGACGGCTTAAATGTGCAAGCGAGTGAATAAATGCATGCATGATCAATATATTTCATTTTTAAGAATATAAACTTGTAGACCTTAGTGAACCATATTGGAATAAATAGAATGTTTCCACTTGGGCTATTTCATCAAACATGAAATCTCTTGCTACAGGCTTTCAGATGACTCTGAAACTGCCTGTACAGAGGATAGTTTAACAGCTGTATAATTTTTATTGATCTGAACAACTATGAGACAAGGGGCAAAGGTGAAGCAAGTTCAGCATTTTAACTGCAAGAATTGGACCACAGATTTTTAAAAAGTTAAAGTTAACTACTTTTCCTGTCTTTCATTTTTTCCCTAGAATACAGAACATGAATAAATCACCTAACAAATAGGAATAAAAGTTATTTAATTTACGTCCTCTCATGCTTTCCTTTCAATCCATTTTCTTTTGACCACTTTTCCCATGTTCTCTTTGAGCACTTCATTCTTTTTTTTTCCTTAGTTATCACTGCCTCTCCATGATATTAAGCTGAGAGAAGATACTACAACTATCAATAAATCTTCCACTTCCAAAAGGATACCCAGCCAGAGAGAGTATGTTTTCTGTTTGCAGTGCTTTGATTTATCCTGAATGGAGGCACCCAAACCAAATGATGTAGAAGCCCACAAAAAAACAAAAATGTATGTAAACCATCCCAGGTATGGTTGATGGAATATTTGCAGCAGCTAACAGATTAATCTGCTATACTGCAATCTGACAACTCCAGGGTTAGCAGATGCAGAGATGCAAATATGCTCTAAATGGATCACAAATTCTATCCAGAGAACAGACTGCCTTATATGTGTCATATGTGCCTACAAGGAATGAGTATTTTTAAGCACAGTATTTTTATAAGCTCACATTATTTTTCCTTATGAAGATCAAAGGCAAAGAAAACAAAATATGTAATGACTTGGAATTTGATTCAAAATGATTCATATAATTCATGCATGCTCATCTTTCCAGTCCTAAATACCAGTCTTGTGGGTGTGAACTCATTTGTAAAGGGGATGTTTGAAGATCCTATTAAGACGAGATCAAATGGAGTCAGGATGGGCCTTAATCCAATATGACTGGGGTCCGTACAAGGAGAGGAAAATCTAGACAGAGATCCAGAAGCTGAGCAAGAGGAGAAGAAGCCAGAGGAGGAGACAAAGGAGAGAGTTGCCATGTGATGGAGGCAGAGAATGAGCCACCAACAGAACATGACCAACTTCAGAGAAAGTATGGCCTGTTGATACCTTAATTTTCGACTTCTATCCTCCAAAACTATGGGACAAAAAAATTCCTGTTGTTTCTCAACCAGTCTGGTATTTTGTTATAGCAGCCCTGGCAAATTAGGACACCTGCTAAAAAACAAGTGAGAATTTCATGAATAAAGAAGAGTCTGAGGAATTGATTAACTGGAAAAGTAAAAGATCATTCAGTAAATACTCTAAGGACCTACATAGTGTCATAGAGGACACAGAGAACGAAATGTAGTATTATGAAGATAATTAAATAATAGTAATATGTACAAAGTAGAATAAGTGACATAGGGTTTGTTGGCAATTTATAATTGTTATGCAAAGGATGAAGCTTCTCAAATCCAGTAGAGGGGACAAGGAAGTATTTCTGAAGGCTCTTGAGAGAAGACTAGCTTATTTCCTCATTCTGCATGCTCTACTTTGCAAACCCATTCACTCATGATTCAAACACTAGCAATAACCCAAACTGCTAGTAGGGCATATTCAGGTTAATGTCCCAAAGACACATTCTATTCAACCTGTTCAAAAACTGCAAGTTTCTGCAGCCCCAACCCACACTCCTTGTGTTTCTATCTCAGTAAATATTCAAAACCACCTTTTTCTGTTCTCAGGTTCAAAGTCTTGGAGTCCTCTTCTGCCTCACTCCTCCAACCTTGAACCAAATCTAACTCCTCTCTATTAAGAGCCCTGTCCTACTGTGTGATCATGAAAACCTCATGGCTCACATTCCCTTTATCCAGTGTATGGACAGATGAGTAGAAAAATGGGGACAAAAACTAAATGAAAAATAGGGTGGGATGGGGGGATGGAATGTTTTAGGTGTTCTTTTTTATTTTTATTTTTATTTTTTGCAGTCAGGAAAATCTTCAAAAATTATCCTGGTGATGAATGCACAACTATATGATGGCACTGTGAATAACTGATTGCACACTGTTGATGACTGTAGGGTATGTGAATATATCTCAATAAAACTGTATTTAAAAAAAAATAGAATCCTGTCCCAAGTAAACTCCTGAACTAACTAAACCAACAGAAAACCAGTCTCCTTGCCTCTGTTGTGCATACACGTCTATCTTACCAACAAAATGTTGCAAAGGTGATGTAGATTGAAGTGTGTACCCCAGTTTGGACAGGTTCTTGGCTTTGTATCCTCACTCTGGTGGCTGTGGACCTATTGTAAACAAGATCTCTTCAAGATGTTACATCAGTTAAGGTGTGACTGAACTAAATAAGGTTAGACTTTAATCTGGGTTACTGGAATCCTTTATAAGCAGAGTGAAAGTCAGATGGAGAGAGAAGCCACAAGAAGCTAGAAACCAGAAGAGAAAGGAGAGGACATGGCCATGTGACAAAAAAGGTGGGAAACCCCAGGGATCACCTGCAGCCAACCCCAGAACACCACAGTCTTCAGCAAGGAAGCATTGCCTGGTTGATGCCTCTAGTGTGGGCTTCTAGCCTCAAAACCATCGAGCCAATAAATTCCTGTTGTTTAAGCCAACCCACTGCATAGTATTGTTTTTTAGCAGCTAGGAAACTAAAACTAATGCTTACAAAGCATTTGTGCTTTCTATTCTTTACACACAGACTATAACTAAAATTTCTTGGCTAAATTTCAAAGTCATCTACAGTTTGGCCTCCAACTATATATCTGGCTTTTCTCTTCTTCACTTGTACCATATGCACTTGCCATCCTGGAATTTTCCTTTCATACTTTGCCTTTGATTATGCTCCCACCAGAATGCTTCCTCCCCATGATGTCTCCTTACGAAGAATTTCTATTTATCCTTCAATGTCACCCTATCAAGAGCTTTCCCTGACCATCTCCCGATACAACAGCACTCCCACTCCTGTCATTCTGTCCTTTTACTCTGCTTTATTTTTCTTCATAATGCTTATCACAGGGTATGCATCTCTTTATTGCCTGTTTTCATCAATAGAATGTAAACTTCCAGAAGAGAGCCAGAAGGTGATAAATTTTTTAATTAGTTGAATTTAATCCCTTAAGTTCAATTCAATCTCATTTTTCCCTCGAAGGAGAGAAAACTAAGTTATTCTCTGTCAGCAGAGATAACAGCCCACCTTGCATTACCCATGTTTCATGTACATATCAACCCCACTAGACTGGAAAGACTGTGATTTTACACATATTTATATCTCTGTTGGCAAAGAGCAAACCGTCAGTACCTATATATTGAATTGAACTGAATTCAATGTGAGTAGTCTCCAAACAATTATTCAATCTGTTTAATCCACAATCATTTTAAATAAATTACTTTCAGGATGATACAAAAGGAGGAAAATTAGGATAATAGAAACATCAAAGGATCTAGAGTTTGGGCACTGAAAGGAATCCAGAAAAGTCCTTCTTGACTGAGGGAAAATCTGGAGTAGCCATGACCCTTCCTTATTTGGAACCG
This sequence comes from Choloepus didactylus, assembly GCF_015220235.1. Classification (NCBI taxonomy): domain Eukaryota; kingdom Metazoa; phylum Chordata; class Mammalia; order Pilosa; family Megalonychidae; genus Choloepus; species Choloepus didactylus. The sequence continues at coordinate 49,408,995 of NC_051314.1, forward strand.
CCACTTTTCAGATTTAATTCTCTATATATTGCTTCAACAAAAATATTTCTCCTATTCTTGTGCAGAATCATCTTTGAGTGGCCAACATATAGATCCCTATCTATGCCACAGTGAATTTCAGAGCCATTTAATGTTATTGGATGGCACAAATCTTTTTATAAGATTTCTTCAGACTTTTAGGAGCTAAAGTGGGTTTTGGTTGGAATTTTCTATTTGGTTAGGTTATTCTATGATTTCGGGATCAGGAGTTTTCTCTCAGGCTGATACTTTTATATTAGATTATAACTTTGCTGAGTCCTCTTTTAGATATTTTATAGTCAGACATTCAATGGTACTCCATGTGGCCAGTGTATGAAACAGACTTGCCAAAAGTGGAGGGTGAGAATTCTACCTAGCAGATCATTTGCACTGCTCCTACAAACAAATCTTAATGTCTTCAAACTGGAGGAATATTTATTTTTCAAATGCCCAGAGAGGAAAAAGAAAATAATATCATAGACTTTAATTCTGCAATGATACAATTACCTTCAGGCCTATGTATTTATTTGTTTATGCATCCAATAAAAATTTATTTAGCACCAACTATATACAAAGCACAATGGTAGACCAAAGTATAATAAAATCTGTTATCTGTTCCCAGGGAGAATATACTCCCCCACCAAATGTTTTCCTCTTTACAAGCAAGTGAGTTTTATATGGAGTGTCTTAATTTAACCCTTTAAAATCTAATTGAATAGAACCATTATTTTTTAAGAGTAATATTAGGTTAAGTTGTTGGAATTCTGATGCTACAGAGATGTAATAATAATAAGTATTCCACTGTCCACAAGGATGCTCATGATTCTGAAAGTCCCTTCCTCTACCAAAATTCTAAGTCAATGAATGCTGACCTCCCAAATAAAGATGCATAAGGATAAGCCTATCAGATTATTTTATCTAATAAGAACAGATAAGATATTGAGGATAATCTTAATGATATGGGAATGTTCAGGAATGCCTATGATTTGTTAATTTTTCTGTGGTATGGTAGAAGCATATTGGAAGCAATGTAGTTATTTCAGGATTGTTTTTTGCTGTTCCTTTGTTTTATTTTATCTGGAATTTTTATTTATTTTTTGATAAATAAAGTTAATAAAAAAAGACACATAAGGAAGACAACACTGTAAGACTTTTTTTAAATTTTATTTTGAAAAAAATTCAAATTTACAGGAACAGTTGCAAAAACAATACAAACCCCATACACAGAACTCCAGCATACCCCGACTCCTCCCCCGATACCCGAATCCACAACTTTAACATCCTGTCACATCACCATTTCTTTCTGTCCCTCCCTCCCTATCATCCATCATCTATTGCTCTGTCTTCTGAACATATGAGAGCAAGCTGCACACATCCTTGAACAAACAATATAATTCACATATACATTTCCCATGAATAAGAACATTCCTTATGCAATCCCATTAAGTGCAGCTAAGAAAGTCAAGAAATTCAACATTGATACAAAGCTTACATTCTATATTTCCTTTTTCTTTTTCTCTTGTGTTCCAACTGTATCCCTTTGAGCCTTCTCTCCTCCATCCTCAGATCCCATCCAGGATCATCCTTGGCATTTAATTGTCTTCTATTTAGACTATCTTTTTTTTTTTCAATTGTGGAAACACATATACAGCCTAAATCTTCCCATTCTAACCCCTCCCTAGCATTCCATTAGTGAGATTAGTCATATTTAGAATGTTGCAGTGCTATCACCTTCCTACCATTCATTACTAGAAATTTCCCTTCACCCCAAACAGAAACCCTACACTCATTTCTTAACTCCCCATTGCCCCTTCCCCCACTTCTCATAACCCATACTCTACTTTTCCCCTCTATGGTCATATTCTCTGATACTTTCTTTGTGTTTACTGTGGGGCTTAAATTTAACATCTTAAATCTATAACAATCTTGTTTTTCTTTGATAACAACTTAACTTCAATAGGACACATAAACTATGCTCCTATACTCCACCATTCCCCCACCTTTATGTAGTTCTTCTCAAAAATTACATATTTTACATTGAGTCCAAAACCACTGATTTATCATTACAGTTTATGTATTTTAGATCTTGTAGGAAATAAATAGTGGAGTTACACAACAAAAATACAGTAGTATTGGTATTTATATTTACCATGTGATCTTTACTGGAAATCTTTATTTCTTCATGTAGTTTCAGTCAATTGTTTAGTGTCCCTTTGTTTCAGCCTGCTCAACTCCCTTTACCATTTCTTATAGGACTGTTCTACCAGTGATGAAGTCCCTCAGCTTTTGATTATCCAGGAATGTTTTCAAATCCCCCTCACTTTTAACTTCCAGTTAATTCTCCAAGTCTCTGATGGTTATTGACTTCTATTTGCATTCCATTGTGGTCAGAGAATGTGCTTTGAACAATTTCAATTTTTTTTTTTTTTTTTAATTTATTGAGGCTTGTTTTATGTCCCAGCATATGGTCCATTCTGGAGAAAGATCCGTGATCACTAGAGAAGAATGTGTGTCCCGGTGACCTGGGATGTAATGTTCCATGTATGTCTGTTAAATTCCTCTATATATCTCTCTCCTTTCTTTGTTTCTCTGTCGGTAGGGCTCCCTTTAGTATCTGAAGTAGGGCAGGTCTTTTATTAGCAAAATCTCTCAGCATTTGTTTGTCTGTGAAAAATTTAAGCTCTCCCTCAAATCTGAAGGAGAGTTTTGCTGGATAAAGTATTCTTGGTCGGAAATTTTTTCTCTCAGAATTTTAAATATGTCATGCCACTGCCTTCTCGCCTCCATGGTGGCCGCTGAGTAGTCATTACTTAGTCTTATGTTGTTTCCTTTGTATGTGGTGAATTGCTTTTCTCTTGCTGCTTTCAGAACTTGCTCCTTCTGTTCAGTATTTGACAGTCTGATCAGAATATGTCTCGGAGTGGGTTTATTTGGATTTCTTCTATTTGGAGTTAGCTGGGCATTTATGCTTTGTGTATTTATTTTGTGTAGGGGGTTTGGGAAGTTTTCCCCGACAATTTCTTTGAATACTCTTTTTAGACCTTTACCCTTCTCCTCCCATTCTGGGACATCAATGAGTGTTAAATTTGGACATTTTATTTTATCTATCATATCCCTGAGATCCATTTCAATTTTTTCAATTTTTTTCCCCATTCTTTCTTTTGTTCTTTCATTTTCCATTCTGTGGTCTTCAAGGACGCTGAGTCATTGTTCAGCTTCCTCTAGTCTCGTACTATGAGTATCCAGAATCTTTTTAACTTGGTCAACAGTTTCTTTTATTTCCATTAGATCGTCTATTTTTTTATTTACTCTTGCAAGTTCTTCTTTATGCTCTTCTAGGGTCTTCTTCATGTCCTTTATATCATCTGCCATGCTATTCTTCATGTTCTTTATATCCTGTGCTCTGCTCTCATTGTTTATCTTTAGTTCTGTGATTAATTGCTCCAAGTACTGTGTCTCCTCTGATCTTTTAATTTGGGTGTTTGGTTTTGGGTTCTCCATATCATCTGCTTTTATCATATGCTTTAAGATTTTCTGTTGTTTTTGGACTCTTGGCATTTGCTTTACTTGATAGGGTTCTTTCAGGTTATAAAAAATATCAATCTCTAATTTGTCAGCTCTACAGCTTGGTGGCGTACACTTTCTCTAACTAACCAGCAGATGGCATCCACGAATCACTTATTCCCCTCAAGTCAGTTCTCCCCAAATTTGTCTTTGTGGTGTGTGGAGATCTAATTCTTGTGGGGTTCAATTGGTGCACTAAGTTTGGGTGTATTGTTGGTGCTGTCTGCCCTGAAATGTGGGGTGTGTGTCTGAGTGGTTAGGGAGGCAGGGCAGCTGTAATAAACAAACCTCCCAGGTGTTCCCAGAGATTTAAGTCTGTTGCAAGAGTCTAAGCCTTCATTTTAGTCTTGCCACAGATTGTCTCTGCCACTGACCCACAAATCCTTGGTATTGGCATAGGGTTCCTGGGATTTCCGAGTTGGTCCCCCTTCCCAGCCGTGCTCTTCAGGACCTCTGCTGAGGGAAGGTTGTGCCATGTCACAAGTGCACGCCGGCCCTCCAGGGAAGCCCTGGGCTGCCGGGCTGTGCAAGGAAGTTCCCAGCTTGCTGTAAAGATGGCTGAATGGGGCATGTTAATTTCTCCCTTTTCACACAGCTCTGCCTTCCCAGCTCTGGGACAATTAGCTGTGGGTGCACTAAAGGCCACTGTCCACAGCCAATACTGTGGCGTGTGCACGGTGCTGCGGGAAACACCACCCATCACACTGGGTTTCTTGCGTGGCTCTGGGTTGTGGGTCTGGCCCCAGGCAGAAGTGTCCCCAGCCCGCTGGGGAGATGGCTGCAAGGGGCACGGTTTCTTTCTCCTTTTGGCTCCCCTCTGCCCCTCTGGCCCTGAGACAATCAGCAGCAGGTGTGGGAAGGGCTATCCTCCACACCAGACAACGAGGCATTGGTATGGCCCGCTCCTGCCATGCTTCACTGCATGGTTCTCCCTGTCATATCCACAGCCACTCCCAGGTTTTTTTTTTTTTCAAAAGAACCAGTCCGCCTCTATTCACCAACCCACCGTTTCCCCACACTGCAGCGCGGCCACCGGACTTTCAGCTGACTCACTCATTTCAGAATGCAGACTCCCAGTTTCACCAAATGCACTGTTCCTGTGGATTTAGCAGACCTTGTCCAGCTGGCGCATCTCTGGAAATGGTGTTCTGCATCACTTTCTGGTTTTTACCTAGTATTTTTCATGGAGGTGTTTTTTTGCCCTGTCTCACCTCACTGCCATCTTAGGTTCCTTCTGTAAGACTTCATAAAGTTGTATGAAGAGTGTTATTCAGATTTACCAGGCAGCAGTGATATTTGTTTGGTGTTTGACACATTCATAAATATTGATGCTTTTAACTTTGTTTTGTGAAAACACCTTTCATGGTAAACAGATTTAAATATCCTTGAGTATCTTCTGTGCTGTAAATCAAATATTTCAATACTCTGGATAAACTCTCTGTTGTTCAAACTGTCTAGGCCAATTCTAAAACTCACTTTTATAACAAAGAACTGAATTCCTCTAAATCAAAAATCAATTCCAAACTGTATGTAACTTTTACGTCAATTCAAAAGTTTTTTAATTTAAAATACACTTTTTAAGATTTTCATTAAATTTGTTGATAATCAACCAAATATTTGCTACTTTAGTAGTTTACTAAAGCAACCGTAAATTTATGAAGATTTTGGAAGAAACAGGAGCAAAGTATTTGACATAAAATAAATAATGAATATAGTTTTACATTTAGAGCTCATCACAATATTTCTTTAAGATATAAAGAGAGTCTAATCTTCTAAGTACAATTTGTAAACATTTTCAGTCAGTAATCAATTATTGTCAGTGTAATAGAAATGTGGGCCCACAGGTAGTTATCCCTAAAAGAGTAAATACCTTAGGCAACCCTGTTGTTCCAGATGTATAGAGAATATAGAGTGGATGCTCAGAAAGAACAGGGACACAGTCATGTGACTGTGCTTTCGCCATCTCTTCATCCCAATCAAGGTCACGATCTGGCACCAAAGGAACCGCCTCCTATACGGTAAAAATATAGAAATAAGCATTGAAAAAAGATTAAATCAGGGGAACAATGGAGAGGGGCTATATCTAAATAAGTCTGAATATCTGACTGAATATTTAGGCTTATATGGCATGAAATGTTGGATCCTTGACAAAAAAATCTCCGGGTCATCAACTTAGGTAAATGCCATAAAAAAAATCCATCATTTTTTGTTGGTTTCAACTGAATTGACAAAAGATAAGAAAATGTTGATTCAAATCTAAGAGTATCTTTGAAAGATTCAATCTGATCTCTTCACATATTTTCATCAACAGTAAGAGTTTAATTAACAAAGATTTGTGTTTCCATAAAAGTATGTACGCTAGTAAATCTATAAGTTAATTTCTACTTCGATAATCTATTTCTTTTACTTGGGAACTACCACATTCACAATGAAATGTAAAGTAACCATTAAAATTTACCTTTATACAAAAGCAATTGAGAACTAATACTATCGTCACTTTTCCAAACAAGGGAATATTTAATCATCTTTGGGAGTGGGAGACATACAACAAGCATTTTTGAAAGTTAATGGGAATATGACATATCTAAAATGCTTTCCAAGTTTTCCTCCACCTAAGCCATTAATTAATATGATAGAAATGTGTTAGTTTTTCATTCTGAGAACCAGGCTCTGTGCCATAAATTTTGAGATAATAGTTATGAGTTAAACAGATACACCTTAAAAGAAGCTAGACAGACATCTTGAAAGAAATTGACAATGAATTAAGACAGGTGAGGAGTAGGTAAGTGGCTTATGGAAAAGTTACTCTAACAGGAAGTAGAGCATTAAGTGAGTTTAGACCAGTAAAGTATACAAAACTTTAACTAAGCTCTTGAGATCAAAAGCTGGTCTTGCACATCAGGAAGTCTACCCTTGGTGACTTGTTGGCATAGGCAAAAGAGACAAGACTACACATTATTCTGGAAAAATTAGTAATAAATAATAAATTAATTAAAACAAAAACAAAAAACAAAATACCATGTAGAAAGAGTGTATGTAACCATTCATTTCATCAAAGTGATCCCAGAGCTAAGCCTGAAGACTTTCAGAGATTTGGAAAAGCAAGCAGATTTCCATTCTTCCAGGCTCCTTAATACATTAATCAGGATTGTAAAAGCTAGGTGAATATTTAAATGGGCACATTTACAAATAATACTTTAATACGATGTCACCAATGCAATGCTTATATGAATTATATAATCTGAACTGGAGCCCCATCATGGAAGGGAAGTCTCAAACCCAACTGATTTCTCAAGCCTCATTTTGAGAGGCCCTGGCTGTGTAGTTGCGTAGTTAACTTTGACCTAATTGTAAATTTCTGTTTATTTCTGATGCATCAGATAAATACAACTAATCTCAAATTATCAACCTTTGATGTCACAATTTAAAGATTTCTAAAAAGTCACCACACTGCAGAATGAAAAATCATCAATAGAGTGATCACAAAAATAGTAAGAGATCAAATGAAATGAGGACCTGAATGAATGGCTATTTTCCATTGAGAAGCATGGGCATCTATAGTGATTAACAAAATGAAGAACAGGGTAAAAAAAATCTACATTAGCTTTTACACATACAAAATCACTTCCACAGACACGTCTTTCCTGTTTGATATAGTTTTAAAAGACAATATTGGAGGAGCAGCAAGGGTTGACTGATGTGACAATCTTTCGACTCTGTCATTGCCTGAGGCTGAGAAGTGACAGCCAGGTTTTTACCTCCTTTCGCAAAAATGCAATCATGGTTAACGAGATGCACCACTGAGCCTTGTAATTTGTGTCTAGCTAAACTCAAAGCAAAGCCAGCCCAGTGGGCTTAATTACTGACTAAACAGCAGGTCTAGCATGAAGGAAAAAGGCATCCAAAGCCCTCATCTAATGAAGATATGTCAAAACAGAGAGAAGCATCTCCAGAAAGATAAGTAGATACCTGCTTGTTAAGAGGAAAGGGAAGAGACTAACATTAGAATAATCTGAATAGGGAACATTAATAACCATATTCCAGTACATTTATGAATAAAAGAAACAACCTATATCTTGTTGGTTAGAAGTCATTAAACCAGAGGTATTAACTGTGACCTTGAGTGATGACCTATGCATGAATAAACTTCTTCATCTGTAAAATGGGGCTAGTAATAATGCCTATCCATTGGTTTGTGAAGATGAAATGCAAAAAAAAGCTATTTGAAAGTACTTATCATTGTAAGTACATATCCTAGCACTCCGTAAGTTCTTTATAAAAATTCCACCTGAATAGTATAGCACACACATACACAAGCATACTATTTTTGCATGAGTCCCTGCCCTTCCTCTTGTCTTCTTCTACACAAAGCCTTCTTTATTGCAGACTTTAAATTCCCCGAATTAAACACCAACAAAATCTTTAAAAAATAGCTTGAGCTCATCTGAAAAGAACTTAAAGAATCTTCTTCAAGACACTAAGAACATTAAAATCCTTGAGTGCAGCATTTCATGGATCACAGATCACTAAAACTTTATGCAGGAATTTGTTATGGTAATGAGAATTGCTAGGTGGTAATCAAAATAACAACAGTTTTAGCACTCTCTGTTCTCAATAACTAGTCATTTAATTATTTTCTGCAGATAACCTCTCAAGAATTCCACAAAATTATATGTTATTCTTTGCCCTTTTGTAATTTCTCTTGTGCAAAAAAAAAAAAATTTTAATCTAGAAGCCCAAATTCTTCCCACCATAAATAGCTGAAGACTTGCTTGGATGTAGAATTAAGGTGATCATCAGGTCAAATTCACTAAGAAAAGCATTGTAAAATGTATTCGTTGATGTATTATGCTGCTTTTTTTTTGTCCTTCATAAACGGATAAAAATAATTTATCCATTTAGAATGTTCATGTTTTGTTTTCCTAAATATAGTTTTACTTATGGCCTAAATATCTTTCCTAATTTAACAAAAAAAAAAGACATTTATATACAAAGTCATTACACCTCTCCAAAAGGCGGGATAGCAGAGGAATTAAGCATGCAGTCAGAGTGCGTACATTCGAATCTTCACTCTGGCACTTGGTAGCTGTGTGACCTCAGGTAAGTTACTTTATCTCTCTGTTCACTGCCTTCCTCTTCTGTAAAACAGGAATAATAATATCTTGCTCACAGTGTTACTGGGAAGACTAAAAAACATTATCCACTAGCAAAGTGTCTCAAAATTCATATGGTAAGTAGTCAATCAGTGTTGGTATTGTTATTGTTAGAAACTAAACTAATAAATGATGTTTATTATTACAGCACTATACATAGAACCCAATTCATTAATATTACATGTATTCCTCTGTTTTCCTCTTTTTGCTTTAAGCCAGTTTTAATTAAAAAAAAAAAAGTGTCTTTCACATCTTTTTTTGTTTGTTTATGCTTGAAATAACAACATTCAGGAACTATAATAAGTAGCTTATAAATCAAGTGTCCCTTTCAGATGGTCAAAACTAGAATCATCCATAGCACATTATAATAACCAAGAATGAAATTAATTATTCAGATTACCATATTTGGACGATTATAAATGAGAACTTTGTCTGGTTTGTGTTGTCCTATTCTCAGTGCTTCTTCTAGAAGTGGTATGTATTCTACCCTCCTTCCAGGTTCAATGCCAAATGATGCTGTCACAACTACCTTGGGCTACAATGAAAAAAAAATTGAGAAAGTTTAAAAATCAAGCTCCTAATTAAGACAGTTCAAGATTTCTAAAGAAATGTTTGAATGATTCTGTTCTCCATTGAATAAAGTCCGTGAAAACCAATAAAACCCTTTTAAATTTTATAGGGCTAACCACTTCTACTTAAACTTCACATACTTGTTCAACATTACATATTCAATGATGCTTTGTGTTCTTAAATAGGAGCTGTACAAAAATACTTCCTAAACAATTCATTAAGCCAGGTGAATTTTTGGTAAACCAGTGAAATACAAGCCTCAGGGCCCCTCACTTGGACAGGCTCCCCATAAGAGCCGGTTGTGCTGAGATTGTAGAATTTGTTAGGAGGGGAGGACCAGCCTGGTTGCAATCACGAAGCATTTCTAATGTCTTCTACATAAGCATCTCTGCCCAAGTCTTCAGGAGAAAGGCACCCAAATCTCCAATACATTTTTTTATAATTTATTTTTCCTCATTTAAATACATATTCATTTTTTACCAAATATTAAATTTGCAATTTTGTATTATTTTCTAAGAAGGGCCCTCAAATAAGTTTAGTTTCAGGCCCCACAAAACTGGACCTGCCCCTGTCATTAAGATACATGTGGCACTCTTTACTTAGGTCATTCATTCATCCAGCCCTGCAGAAAGGCATACTTGGAGGGGGCCCTCAGTTTGGGCTAATCTTCTTTTCTCAGTACCTTCTGGGTATGCCTCAGATATCTGACTATATCCAAAGTGCTCATCAACCCCACTCCACTCTCAAATTTCAAGTTCAGATCCCATTTGTCTTTGTGTTTCCTACGCCTGGTACATGACTTACCATACAATAAGCTCTCAATAAATATTTGTGCAACTGAACTAAAATTCTAATTAATTTGCATGAAAAATATGTCTCTTCATGTAATGCATCATTTCTTCACCACAAAGTCCAAAGAGAAGGATATGATACATGAAAAATATGTCTCTTCATGTAATGCATCATTTCTTCACCACAAAGTCCAAAGAGAAGGATATGATAATAAATTATTCAGGAGATAGATAATTAACCCAAGGCATTGTACCTAGTCTTAAATTCGGATGTCTGGTTACAATAAATTTCATCTAGGGAAGGTTTATGCTATGCCATTTGATATTTTTAATATCACTGAATATTCCTGGAATGGAGGCTCCATGATGCAACATAGCTTGCCCCAGGTTATAAGTGGTAGAATCAAAAAGAGGGCACAGTTCTGTTTGATTGCAGAACTTCTTCTCTTTCCACTATATTAAGCTGCCTTTTCAAGGGGAAAAAAAACAAAGAAGTCTTGTTTCCTTTTATTATATTTTTAAATATCAGATATTTGAATCCAATTTACCTTGCAATATCTAATATTTTCAAAAATATCTCTAGATAGCATTCTCTAAGATTTTAGAATCCTGAATAAATGAAAATAAGCTGCATATCAAATTAAGAACACATATAGAATCTATCAGAACTGGAATAATTTAATTAAGTTAAAATTAGGCTCTTCATTCAGAAAAATAATTCTGTGTGCATTTCTATTAAATTCAATTCAATTTAAATCAACTTCCTAGAATAAGTTCTTTCCATCTTCTGTTAAAGATAAAATTTTAACATCTATTAAAATAAACCTTTTTCTTCAAACTCTTTATTTCAAAGTGATGACATCAAAATCTCCCCCAATTTCAGCTATTCGTTCTATTCTATTCAAATACCTGAGATGTATATCTCTATTGTCATTTCTTGCTTTAAATTTAACCTGTCCGAAGGCCTCACCAATGAAGTTATGTATTTGTTTCCTAAAATTCTTAAACAAGATTAATTTATTGCTTATTCACATAAAAAGGGACCCAAGGTTCTATTCTCAGACCTCCTCTCTTTACTCCTCGTCTTACTTAGGAAAGCTCATTCACACACAAGACTAGCTTTCACAGGGAAGACAGATATACTCCACTGCCCCACTGATCTGCAGGTTAGTGCCTGACAGAAATTTTTTCCTAGATCAGCTCTAAGTCTCTCTCTATATATATATATGTAGTCGGCAGTTAGTTCACACACCAGCTTCATAGTGCTAATAACTATCTTCTACTCTTTGCCTATCATTCAGGGAATCCTCAGTATAGATTAGTTCTCTCTCTCTCTCTCTCTTTCTCTCTCTCTGTTTCTATGAGTGTCTCATTCATGTATTTGTAAAAATTTAAAGGTCAGCCATTCCTTACTCCTATAACCACCTTCCTTCATTAATTTTCCACTGCTACTACTCTCCATGTTGCTCATTGATCCACACACATAGCATGTAACAAAGATTCTTATTGCTATCTCTAGTGTCTCTTCTACTCATGTCATTTGGCAAGATTTGCATCCTCTTAACATTGCTTAAACCATCACACTGGTCTACTCAAACATTTTCACTGGTCAAGGTCTACAGAATCAAGTAGTTCAACTCATGTCTTCATCTTCAGGCACACTGGTCCACTCGACTCGTCCTCTCCAATTAATTTCACACTTTCCTGCCTCTGATCCCATCCTTGGCTCATATCTTTCTTCTTCATCTTGGATTCACATCATTTTCTTTGACTAGTCATCCTCTTTAACTAGGCAAATCTTACCCAAGCTCTAACTCCAATCTCACCCCCTTCAGGAAACCCTGAAGTTGGCCAACCCAACTAATAGAAATTGTTCATCCCCTAACTCGGGGTTCTGCAAACCATGGCCTACCAGCCAAACCGGGCAAACAGCTGTATTTTTGTAAATTTTTATTGGGACTTAGTCACACCCGTTCACCTATGCATTGTGTATGGCTGCCTTCGCACTACAGTGCAGAGCTGAGTAGCTGCAACAGGGACCATTTGACATGCAAAGCCTAAAATATTTATTATCTGGCCACTTATAGGAAAAAGTTCATAAGTTCAACTTGAGTTTACAGATTCATAAAATTTATAGAATAATTCATAGAATAATATAATAAAAACAATAATAAATTGCTAACACTTTGAAATGATTACTATGTGCCAGACACTGTACTTAAATATTTTAAATTCAATATTTCATTAATAATTCACAACAGCCTTATAAAGTTTGTTAATGCCTTATTTATAAATTTGACCCTTCCCCAAAATCACTCCATCTTAACCACTGTGCTATACCACCACTCCTGCCGGTATATAGATTATAAAACAAGCTACGTTTCCCAACCGTTTGACAAGTATCATTTATTATCTGGTGCCAGAGATAATGCCAGGCACATAGTAGGAGCTTAATAGATATATGGTGAATGAATAAATTACTTATTTTTCTTGTATATCTTAACACCCAAACATATCACAAGCTAACTTAAAGATATTCACACTATCTTGTATTTTATATTCCTCACAGTAACTAGCAAGATGCCTTTCACATAAGACTGACACAAAAATAAATGATTGCTTAATAGATATATGCCAAGTAAAAAGTTAGTTTTAAGCGCATCCCACCTTAAAGCAAGATCTAACAAGGACAGTTCGCCCTCAGATGACTCACCCACAGATGAATATGGCTGTATTATAGGTATAAGTACTTGATTTCCCCAAATAAAATACTTACCTTTGCATGATCAATGCGACTACTTAGCTCTTTGGATGCAAATCCCCCAAATATGAGACTGTGGATGGCTCCTATCCTGGCACACGCCAGCATGGTATACATCGCCTGTGGGATCATGGGCATATAGATAACCACAGTGTCACCCTTCTTGATGCCACAGTTGACCAAAACACCAGCCAGCTTAGAGACCTGTAACAAAATCATTACATTAGCAAAGTCTGTGGTATCTAACTAAATTTCTAAATTAAAGCAGTAACGTAAGTAAGGAACCACCCTCTTGCTAGTGAATTATAGATGCCACAGTCACATGTATTTGATGATGATGATGGTTTAGGTGGTGACAATAACAGAAATCTGTATTACACTAATTGCTTACAAATCAAATTTACTATTATTATGCCAAATGGACTTCATAACTTAAATTTGTTTAATCATTTATTCCACAACATATTTACTGAGCAACTACTACGTATCAGGCACTGTGTTTGGAGTTGGGAACACAACTTTGAATTCAAAAGACACAGACTTTCCCATGTGGAATTTATATTCTAAAAAGTGAATCAGTCAAGTGAACATAAAAATAAAATAATTGCAAATATAGATATATGTTGGATCAACTGTTGAATGAAACAAGTATTTATTAAGAAAGAAAATATATATTACAAGCTTTTAAGGCAAATAGGGCAGGTTCTATTATTATTATTTTATTCCAATTTTAAAGATAAGGTAACTGAAGCTCAGAGATAATAAATAGCTAACCCGAGGTTAGCAAATGGCATAGTCAGGATGTTACCACAGGTCTTCCAACTATATACTCTTTGCTTTTCTGATTGCCTGAAGTCAATTTTTTTTATAGTTTTTTCTATAGTAATTATGTACACAAAGTATTCCGGTTTGCTAATGCTGCCGTTAAGCAAAATACCAGAAATGGATTGGCTTTAATAAACGGGGTTTATTTGGTTACAGAGTTACAGTCTTAAGGCCATAAAGTGTCCAAAGTACAGGGGTACCCTCACTGGAGGATGGCCAATGGAGTCCGGAAAACCTCTGTGAGCTGGGAAGGCACATGGCTGGCGTCTGCTCCAGAGTTCTGGTTTCAAAATGGCTTTCTCCCAGGACGTTCCTCTCTAGGCTGCAACTCCTCAAAAATATCACTCTTCATTGCTCTTGGAGTGTTTGTCCTCTCTTAGCTTCTAAGCCAGAGCAAAAGTCTGCTTTCAAAAGCCGTCTCCAAAATGTCTCTGTAAACATGTCCTCTCTCAGCACCTGTGAATTCTTGCAAGTGTCCCTCTTGGTTGTAGCAAGCTTGCTCCTTCTGTCTGAGCTTATATAGGGCTCCAGTGAACTAATCAAGGCCCAGGCTGAATGGGCGGGGCCTCACCTCCATGGAAATCATCTAATCAGAGTTATCACCTACAGTTGGGTGGGTCACATCTCCATGGAAACACTCAATCAAAGAATTACAATCTAATCACCACTAATATGTCTTCCCACACAAGACTGCATCAAAGATAATGGCGTTTGGGGGACATAATACATTCAAACAGGCACACCAAGTGACTGACCTGTATTATTGGACCAAACATATAAACTTCTTTTTTCCTTTTAATATGTGTTTTAGCTATTTCTAACAATAAAAATAAAATAGATCATAAGCTCATATATAATAAAATTTGTTGCAAGAAACCTTTCTAATGGGCAATTACAGCAGGTTGTGGGAAATATGCCCAGACCTAAGTGAATAAGAACTTCAACATTCTTTCATTTAAAGAATACATATTGAACCCTGTTTTCTGATACATCAGTTAAAAGAAAGAGGGAAGAAGGGAAGGGAAGGGAAGGGAAGGGAAGGGAAGGGAAGGGAAGGGAAGGGAAGGAAAGGGAAGGGAAAGGAAGAGAAGGAGACCAAGATTATTCTACTCATGGGTGCTTATTTTATAGCAGAGTGAATACTTACAATAAACAATAAACATAATAAATAAGTGAATTATGCATTATGTCTAAAGGTTGTCAGCCTCATGGTAGAAAAGCATAGCTGAGTAGAGGGGATTGGGAGTGTAGGGGAAGAGTTGGATATGATTTTCAATGGGATGATCAGGGTCAATGTCACAGAGAAAGTGACATTTCAGCAAAGATGTGTAAAAGGTTGAGACTAAGTGGGTATCTGTAGATATATTGTTTTAGGCAGAGGTAGCACATATACAAAGATGTAAGGAGGATGGATCATACATAATGTGACTGAGGAACAGCAAGGGGACCAGGAGAACAAGGGTAGAAAGAATAAATGGGAAATTGGTAGCAGATCAGATCCAAGAGGTAAAAGGCCTGCAGGGCCCAGTGGGCAACTGGAAGAACTAAAGTTTGTGTTTGAATGTGACTGGTGATGGCAATGAAAAGACAATGAGAGAAGGAACTAGGCCACAAGGCTATTTATGTTTCATTTCATTTCACTCTGCATCTCCTAATTTCTGAGCAAATTCAAAGGATTCTGAATACTGCCTTTTCTTCCTTTTTCTCCCTCTGTTTACTTCCTCTGTACAAATGGGGAAAGATTTGGTCAAGGTTAAATGTTCAGGTGAAAGACAGAAAATAAAAAACAACTATTTCAGTGTTTTATTCTCCCTTACATGGCAAACTTTGTAATTGAGTGCCGTTTATTAAGAACTCAAAGCTTCCCAGCAGAAAGTTACAAGAAAGACATAATAGAGTAGTAATATAAACCAAAAACTTAAAGTCTGTATGGAGCTCAGTAATCAAGATAAACGGCTCAGAGTGATATCCAAACACCTGAGAGTATAAGTCCTATAGAAAATGGCCATGCTCTGCAATCACATTACTGGGTACTCCATTTAAGGAAAGCACTTGGAAAGACCAAGGAGGAAAGTCCATCGTATTCACAGCTATAACCTGAGCATCTTGAATAGTGTCTGTTGTTGAGTGAAATTGATTTTCAAATAAGACCCAATCTAGCAATGATTCAATGACTTTATAGTCCAGTCTCAATTCACAATATTGCTGGAAGATGCCTGCAGCTTTTCTTTCCTCTGAAAGAAATGAGATTAAGAAATTCAAGACCATTTTTGAGGCAGAAGTCTCAAAATGGTAGGTCATTGGCCAAATATGGCCCCAAAATGTATTTAAGTTGGGGTCACATGACATCTTAAAAAAATGAGTGAACATATTAAAATTAGAATTCACATACAAATCCGTGTTACCAGGTTCTCTTAAATAGCTGGAAGATCTAAGCACACCAGGCCTCCATTATTCAATGACATCAATCAATAGAAGCTGATGATCAGCTGTGTCATTCACTAAAGAACTTATCATTTCCTGGGGTCATTTATCATAGAACTCGCATTTTTATTTCCTTTCTGAATTTAAAATATATTTTCTCATTTCTGTTTATGTCATGTGCTTACACCATAGTTCCATAACCACAGAGAAACTGTGATACACAACAATTCATTTTTCTCCCAACAACCAAATTCTCCCACTTAGATTGTCTGCTTGGTATCGGAGTTGGCAATCACTGCCCTAGTCTTCAGTCAAATTCGACTGCACCAGGTCTGTAAGACCACTAGATGGCGCCCGTTTTGCCCTGTTAGCCTTGCTTACAGCCAGTGTTTTGATATGGTGATAAGCACACCAAGAGTTGATTAAAACAAGAGGTTTATGTGATCAATACAGGAGATTTCTTTTTCAGCACTTCCCAGGGCTAAACATTACTCCATTCAGTAAAATATTACATTGTAACCTGCAAATTCAAAAAATACATACATATATGTATGAGAAAATTTATGGGAAAAGATTTGGTGGAACTTTTAATGGGCTTATGAAAAATGAAATATTAAATATTAAGTGTCTCATTTAATAAACAGAAATATATATTCCTTGTTAATGTTAAATCTGGAATCGCTAATATGGGAGCCTCTGAACAGAATATTAGTACTTTATCTTGGACACAAATGAAATCATTTTGAAAATAAGTATAGGCAATTATAAGCAAAAAGAGGAAAAATCTACTATGCCAGTCTCCTCTAAGAGTCCATAACCTCTTAGACATAGTTATATGAAATTTCTAGACAAAGGACAATTTGATCACTGCTATTTGAGGGTCCATTTTGTTTTTATTGACTTCCAGATTAGAAATTATTAAACAGAAAGAAAATAGGTATTATCTTATTCAATAATAATTCTTATCCTATTACAGATGTCTCAGTATAAATTTATGATTTCTACAATTATCCAAGGGAAAAATATTTTAACATATGTCTCATATAATTTTCTATAACTTCCCAACTGAAGAAAAAGTTATATGATGTGCCATTCATTTAAACCATATTCTTTCTTGTACCTTCTTAAAATTTTATTTTCATTTGTCAACAATCTGATAGTTTTATATCAAACATTTGTCACTAAAATAGATTTTCAGTCCAACATCAGAAGCAAATATGTCCCAGGCAAACATGTTCAGGCCATGCTACTCTGCTAGCACGAGGAAACTAAACTGGAAAGAAAGCTTAAGGAAACAAAATGAGTGTATATAACTATTTAGATACAACATTGTTTAATTCTACTCACTAGAGATTATAGGAATTGATCATTATTTTTGTACTAACTTAAAGCCATTTTAATATGTGTGCCTTGTCACATTCCATTTATGAGGTATCCCCTATGTGGCCTATACTGAGGTCAGGTTTGCAGATACAAAGATGAGGAAGGCCATGGTCCTTAGAGTAAAGAAAGTTGGAACCCAGGAAAAATTCACATACAGAAATAATAATGATACAATAATACATCAATATACAATCATATAACGTAAAATCGTATATATATAGATATGGTTTACATACCACATACATATATACACATGCACATATATATTACATAGATACAAGTAAAAGCTTTACATTTCAGAATTATAAAATGAAAACACATTGGTATGAATAACAAAAGATACTTTAATATAAGTTTCATGTATTCATTCTGGAAACTTTTCATTCAAAAGCAGTCTGGGGTTAGCATAAGTTCATGAATAAATGCTGTGACACAAACATAAGGATGTGCCAAAATTGACCAAAGACCATATTCTATAGAACAAGTTAGCAATTGCTGCACAGTGAGTGTGTCCATCAGAAGGAAATCATGTTTGTATGAAAAAAAGAGTTTTGGTGTCCAAGATGTGTAAAAATACATCATTGACAGGCAACATCTGGACCAAATGTCAAAGAAATTATATGAAAGAGAAGACTGAGGGAAAGCATATTTTCAAGCTGCAAAGATGCTACTAATCAATCATGGAAAATACGATAACTAATTTAAGAATCAACTATAATATCTAAGGAAAAAGTTTAGTAAAACTGGGGATAAATTACTGCTCTTAAGAATGTATCAAATTTCCCATAGAAAGTAGATAATTAAGGAAAGTACTTGCATTTTACTAGAGGTAAATATCCTCTTTTAAACATATTAACTCAACAATGAAAGCATGCATACACATGCACATACACAGCCATGTTTTTTATTACTTGTATACAACCAGTGAGCCACCAAAAATATGGGAATTTAGGTTGAATAAATAGTTTATTCTTTGGGTCAAGCACCAACTATGATCTGTGAAAGAATCAGTTATCCTAATATGTTTAAAAACTGAAATGACACTGAAGCTCTCTCTTATGGAAAGGAATCTTTCAGGAATGTAGATATTTTCAAATAACATAAGAAGTTTCTAGGAACATGACTTTTTAAGACAGTGATGGTTTATTGCAAAAGGCCTTGAGTTATTTTTCATTTAAATATGATACCATCCAAAGTCAATTTAATTGTGAGAAAGGTCCCTTAATAGGAAATTAGAGGTGGTGTTATTAAAAGAAGAAAAATTCTTTCCTCTAAATATAAACTTGTACCATTTATATTCAAAAGTAACATATATTATTACTCATCTAAAACACAGAAGAACATATACTTCATATCTAAGAATATTAAGTTTTAGAAGAAAAATTATAAAATGTTACCTTACATTAAAGACAGTTATCTGACAGGGGGCTAGAAAACAATTACTAACATGTTTCTTCTCAAATAATTTTCAGCTAATGAAGGGGTAAATACCGTTACTCAGAATAATCACTTTCCTCATTTCTATTTTCTTCACAAGAGGATTTCAATCAATATTTGATCATTTTAAGACAATGTATTCAGAAGCAAAGTGAAATGGAGAATTATTTAATCCATTAGTTCAGGCTCAAAATAACCACAATTTCAATGACTTGTGTGCTTTCAAGACTAATGTGGTATTCAGAATAAATCTCACAGAAAAGTGTTTCAATCCTACGTTTCTCTATGCATATGTGTTTTTAGCTTTGATAAGGAATATGCTCTTCCATTATTCAATATTCATATATTATGATTTATAAGTAGATAATCAGAATTGATCACATCTTGAAATGAGGACCACATTAAATTTAAATCTGTGCATCTATTGAACAGCCAGGCCATTGCTGACAGAGAAAATAACCCTACCTCAGGGAGCAGTCCAAGGACCAAAGAATGGAAAATGTAATTGATGCCTACCATTAACACATGGTGTGACTACATTTATGCAATAAAAAGAAAGGAAAGGATACAGAGAAAGAATAATTAATGGACTGTCCTAACTCTTTACCATTTTAACATCTCTCCACTCTAGTTGTTCATGATTGGCTAATAATGAATTTCTCCTGCTTTTACTTGCTTGAAACTTTCTGCCCAAGTTCCTAATCCTCATGGTATTTGCCATTTGGCTACCAAAACATAGTTCAGAATATACAGAACAAGAAATGAGGGTAAAGAAAGTCAGAAGATGGACTGGAAATGTGTAAAGAGACTCTATATCAGATCATGGAGATGCGTGTTACAGCACATTTTGACCTATCCGAGGAACAATGTGTAATAAACGAAGTTTTAAGTCTTCCTTAGAATTATACCCCTTTCATATCCTTAAAACACAATGATTATTGCATGAACTAAGGTTGTAACAATGGGAATAAAAAGAAATGAGTTGATTTGAGAAATATTTTAAGTAGAATGCATAGGAATCGATGATTGATGGATGCAGGTAAGAAGTAGGAGGAAGGTAAATCTAAAAATGGTTCCAAGTTCCTGTCTTTAGCAGTTGGTTGAAAAATGATGCCATTCAAAATGCGGGAAAATGCAAGAGGAAACTTGGGTTTGGACAGATATAAATCTGAGATGCTAGTGGAACAACCAAGTATAGGTATCGACTCAGCAATCCCATACATGATGGTAACATCAGGAAAAAAAAAAAAAAAAAACCATACATGATGGTAACATCCAAGCTGGTGATGCAGCTTGGGAGACAAAAAAAAAAAAAAGACATGATTTGTAGCATTTGCCAATATCAGTGTTGAAAATACTTATACTATGGCCAAATAATGATTTAACAACATGCTCACAAAATTCCTGGATATTTAACTATCTGCTCTCTTGCTCCAACACAACACTAGGAGCAACCATCACATATGTGGCAACGAAGGCCTTTAAATAGATGTAACCAGCGAGGGAGAAGTGCATTAAGTGAAAACACAGAAAAGATAGGCAGTGAAGAGTTGGGCAGAAAAAGCAGTAGCTGAGAAGGAGATTAAGAGAAAATGGCCAGCAAGGTAGAAAGCAAACAGGGTGGAGCAAGATGGAAGAAGTTAGAGAAGACTGTCAGAGAGTGATGGGGAATGTCAGATGTGATCAAGAGATCAAGTAAAACATTGAACATCTGGTAGAATTAATAGAAAGAGCATATCCATGGTCTTGGCTAAGGAAATGTCGGAAGCAGAAACAAATTGTAGAGGGTTTTGGAGCAAGTCGGTGATAAGGAAGTAGGAGAAGGCAATTATAAATAATTATTTCACAAAGTTAACCTGGGAAGGAAAATAGATAGGGATATAGGGAAGTAGTTAGTAGAAGAAAGATTGAAGCACAGTTTTAAGAGAAGAAGCATCAGTGATACAGCTGTGAGAGAGGATAATAGAGCAAGAGTACTGAAAAGAGTTAAAGGATGACTTCAGGGTATAAAATCAAGATTATTTTCCATTGATCAAGGACAGAAAGGCAAGTCAATGCATCTAACCGTGCAAATCTGTGGGTGTGATGCTGAAAATTTTTCATCTTGGTTCCTGGCTTTGAATCAATGTCCCCTGTTAAGCTTGAGGCATAGAGGTGGAAGAATCAGAAGTTTAAAATACTAGCAGCTAGTGATGGGGGAACGATAGTCTAATAAGAACAGATAAGACACTGAGGGTTATCTTAACTATACGGGAATGCTCAGGTGTGACTATGGTTCATTAATTTTTTTTTTTTTTTTTTTTTTTGCTATGGTAGGATCTTATTGGAAGGAATGAAGTTATTTCAGGATATTTGTTTTTCCCATTGCTTTGTTTTGTTTTGTTTGGAAATGTTTTTTCATTTGATAAATAAAGTTAATTAAAAAAATAACATACTTCTGGAGGGCAGATGAGAAACTCTAAAGGGAAAAATTAAATGCAGCACTGAGGCCCCAATGGATACTGAAGATCATGAATTTATAGTAAACCCCTTTGTGTTAGTAATGTGATTATTCTACAACAAGGTTCAGCAAATTGGATTCAGGGGTGGAGATAGTATAAATTGGATTGATCCAAGTCTGGAGTCTTGCCAGGGAGGTAAGTAGAGCAACAACAGGCAAGAGAAGTGAGGATATTGGCAAAAGAGGAATTGTGTTATTCAACTAAAGAAACTAACCTGGATAATAGAGAAGTGAAGACATAAGGGACCCTCAGGTAGGACCTATACATAGTTAGGACCATTTAAAACTATTACATTAAAATGTGCTTTGTATCTGAAATACAAACTGTGGTTTGGTTGTATTGTATAAGAATACCAGAAGTTTAAAACAGGTACTCTAAAAGTTATGAACCCCAATTTGCAAGTGTTCTCCACCTTTCCCCACCTTCCATCTACCAAAAACCCGAACTCTGGAGTTCCCTCAAACGTCTATTTCCAGCTGATCCTCACAATGTCCTCTTTTTGTCCTTTGGAAATTACATCTTTGATGCCCTCTTCCTCTGTAGTTCACAGCTCAGCTATCATCCCACTTCAAGTATTGTCTTTCTCACAGACCGCTTTAACCACACTACTTCCCCTCTTCCTCTTTTTCAGCTTTCACCTATTTATCTCAGAAAAAAAAATATTTTATGTCTTTTTTCTCCATTTTATCTCAACTTATAATTAATAATTAAAGGTATAATGCTAATGATAAGCCTCTATCAAATTAGGGAAAGAAGGAAGTCACAAGTAAAATCTATAACATCAACCTCTATAATTCTTTAAAATACTCCGAAATACCTCTTAGAATGTCTTCTTTGGTCTCTGTATAACTCTACACTCTCCTCTACTGGAATCTAGTTTTCTCTATACCAACATTTATAATTTTTAATTTGTCAATTCCCTACTGTAATTATGAGCATTGCAAGAACACTTGTTTTTATTATTTCTCACTGCTAACACACTGTATTTCAGCTATATTACATGTTAAACAGTTTGGTGGCTAGATTGGAACCACTGGAATTAAGTATCATTCAGAACATGTCATTCATAGATATACGGATATAGTACAAAATGCAATTTAAAAGTTCTCAAGTTAATTTTTAAAACAGAACTCTCTTTAAAATTTACTCTTTGTGTATGTTTCTCACGGTGTTCCTGAATAAAATTTCCCACATCCCAAAGTTTTTTTACATTTAAAAAAATATAACCCCCCTGGGTTAAAATGAAACAAAATTCAACCATCAGAAAGTCACTCTTCACAATTATGCATTCACATACCGGCATTCTCAGAAACCTAGCATAATGTAGCTAATATGCAAACCTTCCCAAATTTATATTTATAATAAACCTACAGAATCTTTGACACTGTATTAGTAAAGAGCATTTAATTCGGTACAAATCTGCATAGAAGTCATCTAGATCAGACTATATTCCTTGAACATACGTAAAGGCAGTGAGAGTAATAACTGCCAGACATATCTGTTTGCACAGTAATAAACATGCAAAATGTGAAAAGAGATTATTTTAAAACAATGCCTGCATGATTGCTATACACACTGCATTGAACGACTAATGGAGAATTTAAAAAAATAAGTAACAATAAACTCATGCTATCATTTAAAGCCAGATTCCTTTTCTCTTATTCTGATAAACTGCTTAATGTAGTGTTACTCAAACTAGGATCTGTGGAGACAGTAGCATGGTAATGATTTCCCTTTGGGAATTTTTAAACTTTGTATATTCATTTTGATGACAATTTTAGAAAATTAATAGAGCATATTCTGGATTTCCTGAGGACTCATGCAATTTCACTGCATTTATTTGTATTTGCTTTTATAATATCATGCATGTTTAGTAAAGATGAGATGATGTCATGGTACATTGTATAATGAAAGGTTTTATAGATGTTCAAGTATGATATATGATAGGAGCACCGATCATATATGATATGAGGCAACACAAGAAACAAGTGGCCAACCTCAAAAGACCCAGTGCTAGAGCCACTCAGAACCATATACACTTTGTAATCAGTCATTTAGTTTCCGTAAAGCAACATCAAACACTATATTAAATTAATATTGTCAATTTGAGTTTGATGGCTTTGTAGATTTGTTTTTATCCTGTTTATAAAGCAGATATGCCCTTATATGTGAATTGAGATGTAAACAGAGAATAGTAATGGCTAGTTTTAATTGCAAATTATAATAAAAATAATTTAAGTCACCACCAAAAGTATTAAGATTGCTTTTTCTTCTACAAAGTATTTTTATATCCCACAATTTTGAGACAAAAAAATGGTACTTAGTGACTTCGTTTTTTTGTTTGTTTGTTTCTCTTATACAAAGAAAATTACAGAAGAAGCAAAAGATGAAAAGATATCAATGGGTACTCTGCACTGTTTAGATGAATTCTGCACTCATTATTTAAGCCAAGCTCTAAATAACCATTCTCCCATCCCCACCTGGGCATTTTTACAGACATTGTATAAAATACAACAACTACTCTGGGTGGGGTAACCACATTTCCCAGCACTGACCTACATTCCTGTTAACGTTTACTGTTTTGTTGATCAATACATCTAAAAGTCAATCAATGCATGTGAAGGGCTCCTAGAGATGCCGCTAAATATCCCAGAAGTGGTACAAGGACATGACATAATTTCAGTAGTTAGGTCTGTTCCAATAAAATCTACATCACTCAACCAAAGGAGCGATACATATTACAAAAAGTAAAATTCATAAATTCAATGCATACACTAGTAACTAATAAACAAAGTCTAGATCATCACATATGCTAGGAATGTATCATAAATATTCATAAATATATCAAATTTCTAATAAAAACAATATATGATAAACATTATTCAGCTTTGCAATGGAAACAAAATGATTTTGAATCAAATATGGCAGGAAAAATGAACAAACAATTTTCCCAAGATCTCTAATCTTGACAATAATTCCATTAAATGCAACTCTCCATTGATTTATTCAAATTTATTTTATTACATATTCCTACAAAGTGTACAAATACAAGCTAAAAATGCCAAATAAATTAAAATAATTTTAAAAGCATGATTTTCCCATATCTCTATATTTATCTATTACAAGAAGTCTTAGATAAAAAATATTTTGTATCATATACTCAAAATACTATGCTTCTACCCCCACACCATTATTTGCATTACTTAAGCCATACAGTGTCCTTCAGTCTATACCAATTAGCTTTATAGTTTACTTGCTATAAAATTATGGCATGTTAAGTGATTTTAAAATTTCATGCATTCATAATTAAAGGTTAGAAACTGAAAGTGTTGCTCTCAATCAGCCGTCCTTACATTGCTGGCTACAACATGACAGGTGCAAGTGCTAATCAACAAGTAAAAGAGTAGTTGTTAACTCTCATCACTTCCACTTTTACGAACATATTTTTCTTCTGCTCTGTGCCTCCTTGACTTTAACTATTTCCGGCCTCTCTTCCTTTCTCTTCAACTGTATTTCTACTTCACTTTCCATTCAATCCATCTCATTGGCCTATATCTTAAGGCGACAAAAGGTAGTCAGTTTTGCCTTCAGAGAGCACACCTTCATTATTTATATGTCAAACTCCTACTATTGAATATAGCCTCTGCAGACCTCCAGAGAACACCTGTGGAGGGGGCACCTATGTGTGGGGCACAAATTTCTATCTTCTTTCATGACTCAGCATATGCATCACTTCCATGGTAAAGCCTTCCCTGAACTACTGTGGCCAGGTTGGTCCCTTCTATCTCTGTGCTACAAATGCACAAAGCTTTACTGCGCATTTATTAGCTTTATTATTGTTAATAATTAAAAGCTTTATTTATTACATAATCACACTGCATGGCAACTGTTTGTGTATTTCTTAGCAGGCAAACTATGAACTCCTTGATCATCCTTCTGGTCCCACTACCTAATATTGTAAATGATACACAATAAGCATTCAATATACATCTGAGGAATCTATCACTGAAGACTTCTTCTTTCTCTAGCTCTAGCACACCATGTATGAGACTTCATCTGTTAACAGATTACAATTATTTACATGTAAGAGCTGATATTTATTTTGCCTATGAAATGAAAGCATAGTTGTGGGTAGAAACTTCTAATTATTCACCCAATCTCATCCAACTATACTGTATTTCCCAGCCGTCCTTGCAGCTGATGGCTAAGTGAGATGCACTATGTCACGCATAACATTTCTGGGGAGTGAACATTAAAACATAGCATGCCTTCTCTCCATATTCTCTTCCAACCTTCCCAAGCACTGGTAGACACATGTCTTTACTTCAGCTTCAATGATGCAGATAAGAGCATTGAACTAGGGGACAAAGTGCAACACAATTTAATGAACCTGGGTAATGCCAATCCGAACCTTATCGTATTGGGTATTAGTCAGGGTTCTCTAGGGAAACAGAACCAACAGGAGATATCTGTACATAGTATGAGATTTTACGTAAGTGTCTCATGAAACTGTGGGGGTGCACAAGTCCAAATTCCATAGGACTGCCTGCAAGCTGGCATGCTGATAAAAGTCTTCAGTGAATTCCCCAGGAGAGGCTGGCTAGCTGAAGTAGAGATGAAGTTTCTCTCTTCTGACTGCTGAAGCTACCACCTCTCCCTTAAAAGTCTTTGTGCTGGTTTGGATATATTATGTCCCCTATGTTCTTTAATGCAATTTTGTAGGGGCAGACATATTAATGTTGATTAGGTTGGAATCACTGGATTGGGTTGTTTCCATGGAGATGTGACCTACCCAACTGTGGGTAATACCTTTTGATTAGATTATTTCCATGGAGGTGTGGCCCTGCCCATTCAGGGTGGGTTTTAATTAAATCACTGGAGCCCTATAAAAGAGTTCACAGACAGATGGAACTCAGAGCAGCTGAGAGTGACATTTTGGAGAGCAACTGAAAGAGACATTTCGAAGACGGCTGCTGAAAGTACACAGTGTTTGCTCCAGAGAAACTATAAGAAAGAACAAAATGCCCCAAGAGCAACATTTTGAAGAATGCACAGGAGCTGAGAGAGGAGCTGGAACACAACCCGCTTTATAAAAGCCAATCCATTTCTGGTATTTTGCATAATGGCAGCATTAGCAAACTGTAACAGCCTTCAACTTTTACATACAGGTATATAAGGGACTGCAGATGTAATCAGCCATAGATGGAATCAACGCCCTGATGATTTATGTCCATGAAAAGTCCTCACAGTAACAGATAGGCCAGTGCTTGCTTGACCAGACAACTGGGCACCATTATCTGGCCAAGGTGACACATGAGCCTAACCATCACAATTAATTATATAAGAAAAATACATCTTTAAAATTTTTAAACTTCTATATTTAATGTTTTAGCATCTTAGCTTTCACCCTAATATTTGAGAGATTTTTTTAAAAAAACATTGTATCAATTACTAGGCAAACTTGTAATGATGAAAATCACCTACAAGTTGTGGGGTTTTTTTCATGTAATATAACTGAACACAGGAGAACTAAAGCACTTACCACAGAGTTTTCTTTTCCTAGAATTCTACTTGAAAATTATAGAGGAACCTTCTTTTGGAATGCTAGTGCTACACAAAAACACCTCAAAAGGTGGGAGGCAAGAGGTATATATGATAAAAGAATAATTTTTTTTTTTAAATCCACACAACTACACTACAGAAACAGTAAAGCCTAAGTTAAACCATGGACTATAGTTAATAGTACACTTATGAAAATGTGTTATCATCAGTTGTAACAAATGTTCCACACCAATGCAAGGTGTTAACAATAGGGTAGTATATGGGAATCTTGTATTTTATGCATGATTGTTCTGTAAACCCACAACTTCTCTAATAAAAAATTAAAAAAAAAAGACCACGACCAGAAAAAAAGAAAAAAGAGGGACATTTCCAGGTGACTATTCTATGACAGATCGAATCAGAAATTTTTTACACAGTAAGTGTAGCCAAGATCCAAGATAAGACACATATGAGTAATAGCTTCCAGATCCCATGGTTTAAACTATATCCTTTCCCTCAGCTTCCCAGATGAAAGCAAATGCTGGTCTTCTTAAGGGGGTTTAAGCTAAGTGGTACCTGTTCATTTCTTGCCCAGATCATTTGGCATCTCCCCACTCCCACTCTTGCCCTTTAAAGTCTCTTCTTCAGAAAAACAAAAGTGATTCCTTTAATACGTATATCACAACATCATTCAAAATACTTCACAACATCTTACAAAATCCTTCAGGAGCTTCCCATCACACTTACAATAAAATACTGTCCTTATCATGGTCGACAAAGCACAACATGATCTGACTCCTGGCTACTTCCCCAGCCTCACCTTCTATCACCCTCCTCTTATCCAGGGGCCATATATATTACTGCTTCCAAGGTCTCTTTTTTGCTAATTTCTGTGCCTGACATGATTTTCAGTAAAATATTCACATTGCTGTCGCCCACTCTTCATTTGAGTCTTTGCTCAAATGTTATCTCCTTAGCAACAAATGGTTTTCCCTGACAAATCTATCTAAAGTGGCTAGACATCACTCTAAACTTTTACCTTGTTTTATTTTTCTTCATTTATCACTACCTTACATTGTATTATCTTTTTACTCATTATCTATTTCCCTAATTAGAATGTAAGTTCCATGGGGTAAAGAGTATTTCATTCACTATTCAAACTCCTGGTGTCCACAACAGTGCCAAGTATATATTAGGGGCACAACAATTCTGTTTTGATTAAATAAATAAATTTGACTCCATCATCATTTCAGCCCTGGAAACTAAAGTCAAGCATGTGTCTTGCTGATATTATTGAGCTTTCTAAAAGGTCAGAATGCAGCCATGATGAAGATAGGACAAATCATCCAGTAAAGACCTATCAATGAATGGTAAAAATAAAAGAATCGTTAAATACATGGTTCAGGTTTCCACGATGCCACATAAGATAAACATTTTAAACAGGCCTTTAGGATGAGGCAGGATGCAAGCCTTCATAGTCAGGTAATGCACTAATACCACAAAGGTTCTCACCCTACTAAAAAAAAAAGCTTCCAATGCCAAAAAAAAAAAAAAAAAAAAAAAAAAAAAAAAAAAAAAAATCACAATATGGAGTGATTTAGTGATATTTTTGGAAATAAATATTTCTCTTTGACAAGGATTATATTTTTCTTTACTGCTTAGGAAAGAATTATTGAATATTCTGTTCATAAACTCATTCAGTACATATGAGTCTATGCTATGTGTGTCACTATAGGAGACACTGTGTAGGTAAAATAATTAATAAAATTATGGGAGGGGACAGTCCTAGTGCTGCCTTTCCCTGGAACCCACAAATAACCCTGTGCTCAGGACCAGGTGTGTCGGCCTGGCAGGGTAAAACACAATCCCCCGGGAGATACGGGGACTGCCCGGTGACTGCCCATACTTCCCTTCCCTCTTGCCCCGAGCATATGTAAACAGTCACTGGAGAAGGTCTGATTCTGGTGGATATATTTTATCACCTCCAGCTCACACCGCAGTGATATATCTGTCCTTGGTAGGGAAGAAGGGAGGTTCCTCCACTGTGCCCACAAACACAAAAGGGGTGCTGCAGGTAGAAAGTCTCCGTATGTCAGTCACATATTGAGACCCGCTGGCTATGGGGAACTGATGCCCACTAGTGAAGCTGACCTTGCTCTATCCCTTCTCCATGGAAACAAAATGTCTTTCCATCAGAGCCTGTATGAGTTGCACTTTTGCTGGTGACCCTGATACCTGGCTTGGAATGGGATGACATCTCTTAGGTATCTCCTTCTGACTAACAAAAATACTGCCCTTACCCTCTAGGAGCTTTTACTCTGTTCTTGGAGATTGTGTAGATCTAATAAGTAGAGTGAAAAGGAAAACTGCACTGGTGCATGGGGAGAGTACAAATAAAGTGCTCTGGACTTTGAAGCATGGAGAAACAATTTCTGATACAGGGAGAAGAGGGAAGAAGTGAGTGTACACTTCCATCAGTAATCTTGGTTTCAGGAACGATATAATCTCTTAAAAATCTGGCTGAGAAGACGTGAGGGGGATGAGTGTTGTTGCTATTTTGAAGTGATGTAAAAAGTTACCTTTAGACATTTTTAGTTTTGAATAAATGGCTCCAAACATGGAAAAAAAAGAGCCAAGAAATACTAAATTGCTGTTCTCATTTAATTATATTAAATTCGTCTAATACTTATTTTCTTTCTATTGAGCCCTTACAGAATATCATCTTAATATTTAGTTGCAAAGTTTATCAAAACAAAGTTCCAGTTAAAATTTTGATAAAAATCTAAACCAGGGGCCAAGTAGTAGTCATCTTCCATTTAAAATGAAATACAAGTGTTTCTGTTAAAAATACATTATACAAATTTATATTACACAAAATAGCACACAAAAATAATGGGGCTTTTGGGAAAATAGGGTTGAGCCAGACCACTCAAAAATCAATATAAATGACTTTTACAGTAATAAAAACACTAAGACAGCATCACTATCAGTAAATCTTTTACATTCTTATGCACCAGAGCTCATGCTTCCTGCTTCAAGATATTCTATTTGAGGCCACTGGTGTCCAAATCCTCTTCCAAACAGTAGGTATTAGGTATTAGAGACTAAAGCCTAGCCTTTATCATTAATTATTTTTAACACAGGAGAGCAGGCCTTCTTGGCTACAGATTCCTGAAACCACTTAACTCTCCAACATTTGCACTAAAGGATTTTCATCATTTTTTTCTTAAGTTCTTCATATATTGATAAAGTCTTCTCTAAAATTGTGAGAATGTGCATCTTGGAAATTTTAAACACGGCATGCTAGATGATCCAAAAAATATGCAAAAGATTTGAATGGACACTTTGGAAAAGAGGATCAACAAATAGCCAATAATCACAAGAAAAAGGAGCTCAATTTCATTAGTCATTAGAGAAAAGCAAACTAAAACCACACATCAATACCACTACATATTCACCAGAAAGATCAAAATTTAAAAGACTGACCATGCCAGGTGTTGATAAAGATGTGGAGCGACTGACATTCTCATAAATGGCAGGTGGGAATGTAAATTGGTACAACTACTCTGCAAAAGCGTTTGGCACTGTATACTAATGATGAGCATATGCATATCTTGTGATCCAACATCTCACTCCTAGGCACTTCTCCAACAGAAATGCATACATATTATTTTCAAAATTTGTGAACAAACATATTCATAGCAGCATTATTTGTAATGGTTCAAAACTAGACACCACCCAAATTTATTATTCAAAGTTCAAAAGCAGGTAAAGCTCACTGGTGGTGTTTAGAAGTCTGGATAGCAATCATTTGGGGGCTGGGTGAGAAACCATTGCATAACAAGCATTTTGGGGCAGGGCCCTGGGGATATTCTGTTTCCTTATCTGTTTACATGGGAGTGTTCTGTTTCTGAAAATCCACCAAGCTTTATATTTCTTTTCTGTGTACATCTCTGAAAGCATATTATATTTCAAAAACAGTTCAAAAAGTTACATGCCTGGGAAAAAACATACTAACCACTGTAACTTCTAACTCACACTAGCATCATTCACCTATCTACATGGATATGATAATTTACTGCATAGAGATACTCTTTGTAGTGGAGCTGACAATATAAATGAAGATTTTATTGCTTACTTAGGAAATTCATGGAAAGAAAACTGATCATATGCAATGATGTACCATTTTCCCTCAACAAGACAACCAGTGAGTGGCAGGGCACAATTTCTGCATGTTCCTCTGGTTTTTGTGCTTTATGTTTCACTTAAGGAAATACTGACTGAAAGACAAAGGAATATCAGTCTGTCTTTCCAAGAAGATGGAACTCATGCTTGGAAAAGAGCATTCTAAAGGGCAGGGGTTAGAAGGAGGACTTCTCATGAGACATGGTCTTTGATTTCAAAACAATTTTACCTCTAAATTATTTAGCCTTCATAATCACAACCACTGCCATAATTATGTTTTTAAAAAATTACCTTTAGTAGAGATAATAAGCACTTTCATATTGAATTAAATCAGGAAAACTGAGCATACACTGGGTTTCATCAATTTTCTCTGTATGTATACTCATGAAAATTTCTCAAATGCCCTTCAGAGGTCACATTCTCTTTTAGCAAAAATATATAAAAACTCCTATTGTCTGAATACAAGAAAGTAAACTTACCATACACAGAGGCAAATCCAAAACGAAATTAGGGATAGAGAAAATAAATTCATTG
Source organism: Choloepus didactylus (assembly GCF_015220235.1). Lineage (NCBI taxonomy): Eukaryota > Metazoa > Chordata > Mammalia > Pilosa > Megalonychidae > Choloepus > Choloepus didactylus. Next base: position 49,440,682 of record NC_051314.1, read on the forward strand.
TAGAAATTGCTAAAAATGACATATATTCTATACAATATGTACATACACATACATACACTGCCATGTGCATCTTTTTTTTCACGGAGATTGATATGATAGCTATTAACTTGAGAAGAAGTAACAAAAGGAGTTCACAATAAACACATACATGTCTCCTGGAGAGTAGATCTTCTGAGTTTGTAAGTGTGGGAATTTCTAGGATAAAATATTCATCTTGAACCACCAAGCTGAATGGAAATAAGTCAAAATTCTTCATAGATAGTAAGTTAGAATTTACTTGAAAAGAAGATCAATTCGTGTTCCCCTTTACAATTTAAAGATGGAGAGTTCCCACAATAATTCTAAAGAGTCATTTAGAAATTTCAAATAGTATTTCATTTGTTCATTTTTCACTCATTCCCTCATCCTGAAACAAATCCTTTTCATGTGTGCCAGGCACTGTTCAGTGAACTAAACAAAAATCCCTGCACGTAAGGAATTAACATTCTAGAAGGAGAAACAACACTAAAGAAGATAGATAAATGCAATATAAAGAATACTTCTGAGTAATAAATGCTAAACTAAAAATGAAAGCATTCAGGGTATGCCTGAAATAGTGTGGGCAAAGACATTTGCATTTAGTATGGGCAGGGAAGACTTCCCTGAGAAAATAACGTTCAAGTTACATGAAGCATAAGATATCTGGAGGAGAAAGCATTGTGAGCAGAGGGCAGGCAAGTACAAAGGCCTGAAGGGGGAAGGGTGCCAGCATGTCAGTCAGTACAGGAGGCGGTGGTCCTTGGGGCAAGGTGAGTCAGGAGGAGAGTAGATCACACCAGTGAGATCATGCAGAACCATAGGTCCCAGGAACAATGATTAGCTGTTGCTCTTCTCTTTCCTCTGCCCTTAGAGTAAAGTATAAATCCATAGTTCGGCACTCACGATCCTCCGAGTCGGGCTCGCTGGAGTCCTAGCCATTCACTATGGGTTGTACTTTATACTGAAGTTCTCCCCTGAAGGCATTAGGTTTTCTCTTCCCCAGGACCTTTGGACATGCTATACCTACTGTCTGCAGGGCCCTCCTTCCCATCATTTCCTTTCTTGAATTTGGTTGTTTGCCTAATTTTAGGCACTGGCTTCTCCAGCAAGCTTTCCAAGGCCCTACTTAACCATGACTGAATTGGGAGCCTCCCATGAGTTTCTGCAGAACATTAACCCCTGTCATAACCTTATTGTTACACTGAAATTGCCCATTTGCATGTTTGCCTTAGCTCCTTGACAGTAGGGATTGGGTCTGTTTACCTTGTATCCCTTGCTCCTTTGTGTTTGTCATACAAAAATATCTATTGGTTGAATGAATAATGGATCTTGAACTAAACTCACATCCCTGTACAAAAAAACCTTACTAAAAGATTGTTTAAAATATTCTGATCTGCATAAAAGGTTAGAGTTTTGGAAAATCTCTGCTTCTGAGTCATTCTGTAAAATCTTCAGTGCTTTCCGGGCACAAAGACAATTTAGCCCAAAATATGTTGGTTTAATAATTAAATTAAACAATGCCAACTAACTTAATCAAGGTTTATCTAGTCAGAAACTCCCAGCAGAAATGAAACTGGGGAAATATTAACAAGTACAAAGGCACTCCTGTTTGGTTTGTTCTCAGTGGCATTGCCCATTAAATCTTTCTTTGTCTTCTCTACTTAATAAAATAAAGCCCACAGGGAACGAGGGGCAGGCAATCAAAGTAGAGCACAATGTATAACTTTTTCCTAATGATTCTTCCTTTAGTACTTCAGAGAAGAAAAGCCTGGGGAATCAGAAGCTGTCAGCAGGTGAGAGAAACAGTCCTTTCAAGTACTTTGATGTCAAACTAAACTGAAACCAATGAACCAGTACAAACATCAAAAGGATCTAAGTGTCTAGACTCAATATTAGAAGATCAAGATGAATTAGCAAAAAATATTCCAAGTTAATTATTCACTCATGTGAATAATTAACTTTAAAAGAAAAAAATGGAAAATGAGAATGGCAACAACTGTTACTTAACTCTTTATTTTAGGGTTCATTGAAGCTTTTTCTTTGACACTGACGTTTGGTTGATGCATCAAATTTAATATGTTGATATAGTTGATAATTTTATAATATATAAATAAGGTTCCTAATCTGTGCCCCAAGTAAAATCCACTGGTCTATTATGTCTTAATATTCATAAAATTAGACCAGGCAATATACCAAAATGTTGGAGCAAGTTTTTAATCATAGACTAAACCTCTTTTAAAGACTGAAAAATGCAAACCTAAAATAAAACATTAAGTGTAAAAGATTTTCAGGAAATTTACATATCTCATAATTTATGGACTCATATGAATAACAAGCTCATTTGGAAATGGAGTGCCTTCTCTACTCAGTTCCAATATGAGTTCTGTCTCAGTATACTTCATTCTGGAAATGCACAGTTCTCATGTTCACACCAGTAAAACATACAAAACAGCATATTCAGGGCTTTCTTTTGTTTTGTTTTGTTCTGCCTTGGGCTGTAGCATTTGAACTACCTTCCCCTTGTATGGGGGAATTCCACTTGGATGGGTCCCAGAAGGAGGCAGGGCCCCAATTCCTACTATGAAATCAAAAGAGGACAAGACATTTTCTCTCCGCTGCCAGGTAGTTTAGGCATGCAACCTAGGCTTGGCCAGCTAGATGATCTTACCCTGTTTTTCAAGCTAGAAGGAGAAATTCAAAGAAACGAGGAATCAGAGTGTATTCTAGAACTTGGTAGCAACATTCAGTGACAACAATTGACCCAAGCCAGCAAGACCAGCAGCAGGGGACTACTAACTAGAGTCTAGTTATTAGACAATTTATGGGTTCTCCTTAACTCTATTCACTGCTGACGCTTCTCTTTCAGGGTGTGCCACTTTCCTGAGCCTGGTTTTTCAGTCTTCCTTTCCTATAAATTCCTCTTACCCTTATCCCAGCTGAAGCTGGGATCTGTTTCTGCAACAAGCTGATACCTAGTCTGAGCAAAACTGGCTTGCATTTTCTCTCTTGATTGTTTGCAACAACACAGGACGAGGGTGGGGGGGGGTGGGGGGGATGGATGATAAAGTTTTTTGTCTGAGTTGGTTTTCTTGAAATGTCTTAGAAGTCTAAACAGCAATGTTCCTAGTGCAGAAATACATAATTTGAGGTCATGGAGAGCTAACCAAATTTTCTAAAAATCAAATGGAAACCCTAAATGAGTTCAAAAATTAAAAGGAGAAAATGCAATTCAAAAAGCCTTCTATAACAAGCTTATGCTTCTAAACTCCCTAACATGACAGACTGCAGACCAGTGATTCTCAACCAGGAGCAGTTTTGGCCCCCAGGGGACATTTAGCAATGTCTAGAGATGTATTTAGTTGTCACAGCTGGGGGAGGGGGTGCTGCTGGCATCTAGTGAGTTGAGTCCAGAGATGTTGCTAAACATCCTGCAATGTAAAAGACTGCCTCCCACAACAAAGAATTATCTGGCCCAATTTGTCAATAGTACCAAGGTTGAGAAACCCTGCCCTAGACTATTCCACCTTTTTTTTTGTAATTTATTTAATCTATTCCTAACGATAAATATCTCCCTTTAAATCAATTCTAAATAAATGTGCCCCTAGAACCAGAATAACTGTCCCACAGATTATAATATGTGAATCCTTTTATAATTACTTCTGAAACCTCATTTCTATGCTAAATTCAAGAGAATCTCACAAGTCATCTGTCACTACCATGAACCACTTAAGAACTACACAGATGGGAAAGAACCAAAAAGAGCAAACGAAAGGAACAAGTATGTGCAAAGAGCTGTAAAGGGCCATTACTCTCTGAATAATAGTAATTTTTAAGGAAAAGATTTTTATTGCAGTAGGGAAATGTGTTGTTTCTGAGGAAGAAAACCCTGGTGTCACTCTGGGAGCCTTCTCCTATGAGTCTCAGCCTGGTACCAGAGAAGGCAATTAGGAGACTCCTTCACTAGTCCGATAGCAGCTGGTTCAACAGCAGCCAGACTCAGGTGGCAGCGTGAATGGGGAACCAAGGACAGAATAGGATTTAAACCCACTCCGAGACATTTGCTTGCCTGTCCCCATTAAATGTATCTTTCAGTACCTTTAGTATTATGAAATACAAAGTAAAAGGATAAAGACATTCTGAATGTTAACCCACCTTTGTTCATTTCCAAAGGGCATCAAAAGTAAAACATAGTAACGTTTGTCAATGAATTTTTTAAAAAGTAAAGGCTATACAATGAAAATGCATGTTATTTAAATAATTATAAATCATTTCCAACATACAGAAAGTTTATGACATTACCTGCTCTAGGACTTCTTTATAGGTAATAGTGTCTTTAGTATTTGTAACAGGACTGTCATAGATGATAGCAATCTTATCTCCTTTACCATTTTCAATATGACGATCAATGGCATTGTAACAAATGTTAAGCATTCCTTCCACAAACCTGAAAAATAAGTGGAAAGTAAGAGTGAATGATTCTTTATGATTCTTTTCAAATGATACTATTGCTTCACTAGGTTGCTTTGTTTTTAGTTTAGCAGAGCTGGCCTTAAAACAGTATTCCTTGCATACTGTAACAGGTAATAATGGCTGTATACTAGATATTTAAGATGGTGCAGAAGTGAGTATTCTTATTTCAAAAGGCACGTACTTATTTTTATGTGTATTTAAAAATAATATACTAACTTAGTTCAGGCTGATGACTGGTGGATTTCATTGCTTAGGGTGAAACAAGAGTACAGAGCAACAAAGTAATCTACTTTGCACAGATGAAGGCTCTTACACGTAGCCATATGTTACATATAGCCATGTATGTTACATATACATATAGCTATAACATTCCTCTTAGCTGACTGCAGATGTAGCCATATGTTACTTATAGCCATATATGTTTATATATAATCACAATGATACATGGTGGTAACATTAAGAAATGATAGATACAGAAGGTAGCAGAAGGAAGAATGGAGGGATCATTAAATCACGGTCAAATTACCCTGTGCATCTCAATAACAGTGAATTTGACTACCTTACAGAAAAGCACAGGAATTGTTGATATGATTCTGAATTTCCAGTTGTGATAGATTCAATGTTTGTTCATGAATATTGTCTCTTCACCTCATCCCCACTTCCATCAAAAATATTTAGTCTCTTACCCTCATTCCCACTTCTATGACTATTGGATAATTCTCTTAATTCCAGGTTCATCCACATAACTTGTTTGGCTAAAGCAACATAAGCAGACATGATGCAAGCAGAGGCTTGAAAAGCACTTGCAAGATTGGGCTTGCTCTCCTGAACCTGTATCTTCTCTAGGTGAAGAACATTCTGGCTATAGTTGCTCCGACCCAGAATAACCATAAGCAGCCCAGATTGGAGTCCAAAAGAAGCAGGGAGCCCATCCCAGCCAGACACATCTTAGAGCAAAGCTTTCAGCAAAGCCCACCCTAGATCAGCCAGTCAGTCCCATGGCAACCTGCAGATACATGGAAATAACTGCTGATTATTTTATGCTGCTGAGATTTTTGTAGTTACTTATTATACAAAATTATTATAGCCATAATTAACTAATACAAATGAAAAAGGCAAAGTTTATTCAACATTTTGTGGCAGAAATAAATATTTTTACAAATGTTTCCCACAAAAATAATTATTCGTATTTTTTGTTTGTTTCAATTTCTGAAAAGAACTCATTTCATATACACGGAAAAACTAACTTACCGGAATATTCCCTGATGATATCACTTTTCTCTTTCTCTTTATCTACAATTTCTCTTATTCTAACACTCTTTCTGCTCATCCTTTAATTATGCTCATGACTACCCTACCAAAAAAGTGCTCCCTCAATTCCAAAGACTCATGGAGGAGTCACTCATCATTTGCCTTGTGGTTTGGTTCTCTTACCTCTTTGCCTGCTCCTCCTCAATATCTTATATGGAATCTTCTTCCCTGCCTAATCTTCAATTGAGAACTATCACTAAAGTTCCAAATTCATCCCTTTGCTCACTCTATATACTCTACCTGGCTGATCTCAGCACTCGGATAATTTCAATTACCATCTTTATCTACAGCATTGTTCTCCTTTCTGAGCTACCTTACAACTAACAACCTGCTGGAACTTTCTACTTGAAAAAAAATAACATATCCAAAACTACAGCCATTTTCACCCAACCTCCAACCCAAAGCCCGTAACAACTGCAAACTTGTTCTACCTTCTATTTTCCATATTACAAGGAACCACTATGTACCCAGTGGCCTGAATTAGAAACCCAAAAGTCAGATTTGATCCTTTGTCTTCTACATCCAATCAGTTGTGTGTAATATCACTTTTCCCTTCCTGACCTCTGTAATTGTTCAGTTATCTCATCTCTCACCTGGGTTATAGTGACTGCCTTCTAGTTAATCTCCCTGCCCTAAGGCCTGACCTCATCCTGTTAAGACATCCTCCTATGCTACCAGAATGTCGTTTCTCAGTGTTAATATTATCATGGCCAATAGTGCTTAAAATCATTTAATACCCTTTATGTAGTTAAGGATGAAAACCATGTATCTATAGATGGCATGAAAACCCATTCATCTACTAGGTTTCATTTCTTCTCATCAAACTGTCTACACTCCAGCTATACTGGATTACAAAATTTGTACTTAACTTGAATTCAGTCAGTTGCTACTTTTGTGGCTGAATTGCCTTTCACCTTTACCACCACCCTCCCCTAACAGTTCCCAAGTCCTGTGCACATACTTCTACCGTAATACCTATCACATTGAGTACCAACTGATTGACTTATTATACATTTCTTTCATTAAACTGTAATCTACCTAAAAGCAGAGGCTATGTCATATTCTCTTTGTAGTCCTGGCATCTACTATCATATTTGTCATAGATTATGCACTCAATAAATGTTTGATAAATAAACAAATGAAAATATTAGTAAACTTTCAAGAAGCATTGGATTTAGAATACAGTAGCCACATCAGATCTCATCATCCCATTTTATGTGGAGAGAATGGAGATTAAAACAGAATAACCCACAGGGCATTTGGCTAGGAAGTGGAGAAAGCCATACCTGAAAACCAGGTCTTTAGATTACTAGTCTAGGATTTCAGCCCATTATATTGTATTCATTCATTCACTCATTCATTTATAAATAATATTTATTGTTGTATCCTCCAGTTTACTGATTCTTTCCTTTGTTGAACCTATCCAGTGAGTTTTTCATCTTGGTTATTGTAATTTTCAGTTCCAAATTTTCCATTTTGTTCATCTTTATATCTTCTATTTATTTGTTGAGGCTACTTCTTTATGGAGACTTTCTCTTTTTTTTTAATTTGTTTCAAGCATGTTTATAATTACTCATTGAATCTTTGTTTTATAATGGGTGCTTTAAAAATCCTTGTCAGATAACTTCAAACCCTGTATAATCTTGATGCTGGCATCCGTTGGTTGTTCTTCTCCTTCAAATTGAGATGTCCCTGGTTCTTGGTATGATGAGTGATTTTCAGTTATATCCTGCACATTTTAAATATTCTATTATGGAACTCTGATCTTACTTAAAGATGCTATTTAATTTTTTTTTTTAAAGCAGGCTTCTTCTGATACTATACCTATGGGGATGGAAAGATATCTCATTACTTCCAGGTGCAGTTTTGAGTCCCAGTTCTCCCATTTGGCATCCATTAACATCTCTGTGGTTCAGGAATGTCTCATTACTGCTGGACCTGGGTAGAAGTTCAGACTCCCCATTAGGTTCCACTGACCCCATCCTGGCTGGGAGTGGGCTGGGCACCCCATTATGCTCCCCTCATGGCTTCCAATAACATCACTGGGTGGGGTACCTCCTTACCACTTGCACAGATGAAAGTTCAGGCTCCCCACATAATCTTCTTTGTTAGCATGTGGGAGTGGGGCTGCAGTTTTATCTGTGATGTTTGGCTGGTGTCCTAGTTTGCTAATGCTGCAGAATGCAAAACACCAGAGATGGATTGGCTTTTATAAAACGGGGATTTATTTCGCTACACAGTTACAGTCTTAAGGCCACAAAGCATCCAAGGTAACACCTCAGCAATCGGGTACCTTCACCGGAGGACGGCCAGTGGTCGTCTGCTCCAAAGCTCCGGCCTCAAAACGGCTTTCTCCCAGGACGTTCCTTTCTAGCAAGCTTGCTTCTCTTCAAAACATCACTCCCAGCTGCACTCTCTTCCTCCCCCCGAGTCAGCTCATTTATGTAACTCCACTGATCAAGGCCCACCCCGAATGGGTGGGGCCACGCCTCCATGAGAACATCTCATCAGAATCATTGCCCACAGCTGGGTGGGGCACATTCCAAGCAAATCCAACCATCACCAAAATGCCTGCCCCACACAAAACCACAAAGATAATGGCATTTGGGGGACACAATACACTCAAACCGGCACATTCCACCCCCTGAACCCCAAAATGACATTATCTTTCCAAATACAAAATATATTCATTCCATCACAATATCACAAAAACTTAAATCATTTCAGTAACAAAAGTTAAGTACAAAATCCCATCAAAATCAGTTTAGGCTTGGTCAGTTCTAAGGCATAATTCCCCTCTAGCTGTAGATCTGTGAACCTAGAACAAGTTATGTGCTTCCAATATATAAAGGAGAGACATTCATAGGATAAACATTTCCATTGCCATAAGGAGAAACAGTAAGGAAAACAGGGTTAACAGGAGCAAAACAGTTCCTAAAACCCACAGGACAAAGTCCATTAGATTTCAAAGTCCGAGAGTCATTTACAGAACAATGTTGCATCCTTGGGGCTTGAGAGAGTGGGAGCCTAACCCTTCCCAAGGGCCTTTTCTGCAGCCCGTTCCTCTCCAAACACTTAGGTGAGTGCTCCAACATTTCCACACATTGGGAAGACCACCTTCTCGGCCCCACCCTCCTCAAACCTCGGGGCAGCTCCCGGATTCCCTTCCATCTCCGGGGCACACGCTCAACCCCTTCAGAACAGTGTGGTGGCAGCCAGGCTCTCCCCAATTCCCTGGGAATGTGCTTCAACCTCTTTGGGACCTGAGGTGGCAAAACTCTTCCAGAGCATCAAGGTGGAATGCCCACCCTCGACCTCCAGGGCAAACTCACCCTTTCCATGCATGTGGGCTGCTCCGCTCTCCCAGCCCAAGACCTCCTGACTCCAGACCTCAATCTCCATGACTCTGTCTTTGAAGAGATTTTTCCTTTAATTTTTTCCTTGTCTGTCTCCTCCAGTCCAGACCGGCAATGACTCTGTCTATAAAGATCTCGCAAAAATTCTGTTGGCTTTGCATGAAGCACACAGGGGTCAAAGCCATCAGACAATAGGAGTTTCCACAAATCCTTTCTGCTTAACTCCTTTTCCAATCTTGGCTTGTACTGAAATGGCAGCTGGGTTCCATGTTTGGTTACATCCTCATGTTGGGCTGTAGCTTCTGGGATTCCACCCCCTGGAAGCTCATAATTTTCCAAGCCATCAGCTTCTGGTTTCTTTGAACCCAAGAGTTCAGTTCTAAGTTTATCTCTCTCTGCTCGCATTTTACTATAAGCTGCAAGGAGAAGCCAGGGTATATCCTCCACATGTAGTCTGGAGATCTCCTCAGCTAAGTATTCCAGGTTATCACTTTTAAATTCTTCCTTCCATCTGACACCAGGACTCAATTTTGCCAAATTCTCTGCCACTTTAAAACAAAGATCGCCTTTCTTCCAGTTCACAACAACACATTGATCATCTGTGTTCAAGGCCTCGTCAGAAGTATCTTTAGAGTCCATATTTCCACAAACAGTCTCTTTAAAGCAGTTTTGGCCTTTTCTATCAAGCTCCTCACAACTCTTCCAGAAACTCCCCATTATCCATTTAAAAAGCCATTCCAACATGTTTGGTATTTGCAAACTCAGCAGCAAAAGCACCCCACTTCCGGTACCAAAATCTGTCCTAGTTTGCTAATGCTGCAGAATGCAAAACACCAGAGATGGATTGGCTTTTATAAAACGGGGATTTATTTCGCTACACAGTTACAGTCTTAAGGCCACAAAGCATCCAAGGTAACACCTCAGCAATCGGGTACCTTCACCGGAGGACGGCCAGTGGTCGTCTGCTCCAAAGCTCCGGCCTCAAAACGGCTTTCTCCCAGGACGTTCCTTTCTAGCAAGCTTGCTTCTCTTCAAAACATCACTCCCAGCTGCACTCTCTTCCTCCCCCCGAGTCAGCTCATTTATGTAACTCCACTGATCAAGGCCCACCCCGAATGGGTGGGGCCACGCCTCCATGAGAACATCTCATCAGAATCATTGCCCACAGCTGGGTGGGGCACATTCCAAGCAAATCCAACCATCACCAAAATGCCTGCCCCACACAAAACCACAAAGATAATGGCATTTGGGGGACACAATACACTCAAACCGGCACAGCTGGATTATCTAAAAGTTTTCTGTCTTTCTAGGTTTCTCCTTTCTTGGTCCTCTGGCTAGAGAAAGAAAGTTTTTGTTGAGATTTTTTCTCTCTGCATCCATTAATGTTCCAGGTTGCCAATTCTCCAACACCCAGGCTGGAAAATATGAGGCAAAAAGAAATCCTAAGGAACTCACTGCCATGTCACTCTGAGTCCCCAAGTTTCCAGCTGGTTTGTCTTCTCTCCACCTTTCAGAGACTTCTTATATAATATCCAAGAGTATTATCTGTATTAGCAGGGTGAATAGGGAAAAGTCTATTTACTCCATCTTGTCCTAAAACTGAAGTTCCTAAATAATATTTATTGATCTCTTATTGAGGCCAAGATCTTTATATGTATTAACTCATCTAATCAAACAAAACCCTACCCTGTGACATAAGTAACATTAATAACACCATTTTACAATACAAGGAAACTGATGACAGTAACTTGACTGAGGCAGTCTGATTCCAGAACCAAGCCCTTAACAATCATATCAAAGCACAATAGGTTTTTTTTTTCTTTAATTGCTTGTAATTATTAGGTGTTTAATATTTAAATTATATGCAAACTATTAACACCTTAAGGCTCACTTTACTTTTAATGTTACCCTTAAAGAAATTTTAAGGGAACTCTTTGAGGAAAGGTCTGCAAACAATGTTAAGGGGATGACAAATCGGTTTACAGGTAATGAATATAAAAAATATAAATTAGCTAAATATAAATATTGGTTTACTGTGGATGACTAGACCAAGTAACTTGCAAGGGCCCTCCAAACTTGGAGTTTGATTATGTTACTATGATTAGATTTTCATTTCATTTTAAATCAAATCATTTCAGTAAAGGTCAATTGAATGCCTTCTGTGTGTTGTATCTCTACTGTTCCCTCTAAATACATCAGTAGGTTTTAAACGGTGTATCTACCCAAATTATAAAAATAACTAACGATCATTATGGAAAACTCAGAAAATACATTTGGCTTGTTTTTTTTCTATATATAAATATTATTCATTGTATAAAGAGTATAATATTTTGCCTTTTATTTTTAAGACTGTATTATGAACTTTTTTCAAGGGCCTGACAAATTCACAAAAACACATCTTTAACGATGGCATAATGTTTGTTTTCGTTTCCTAACTGCTAAGACAAATACCATGCAATGGGTTGGCTTAAACAGGAATTTATTGGCTGATAGTTCTGCGACTAGGAGAAGTCCAACACTGAGATATCAGTAAGGCAATGCTTTCTCCCTGAAGACTGTGGCTTTCTGGGGCTGGCTGCTGGTGATCCTTGAGTCCTCGGTTTTTATGTCATATGGCAATCCACACAGCAATGTCCTCTCCTTTCTCTTATGGGTTCTGTTTACTTCCAGGTTCTTCTCCACTTGGCTTTGTCTTCATAGAGCCTCCAGTAATAGGATCAACCTCATTGAGATGAGCCACAACTTACTAAAAATAACATCTTCAGAAGGTCCTATTTACAGTGGGTTTACAAACACAGAAACGGATTAAGAGCATGTTTCTTTCTGGGGTACATAATTCAACCAACCACAATGATCTATTTAATAGCTGTTCAATTATAAAATTAGTCCAGCATTGTTGCAAATTGTCTGGTACATTTCTGCTATTTTAAATAATACTGCAATAATGTTTCTTACAGAGAAATATTGGACACATTGTTTTTATTACATTTGTAGCCTAGATTTCTAAAATCAAATGATGTGAATAATTTGAAGCATAAACACACACACATAAATTAGACAGTCGACTTGCTCTCTGGAAATACTGAATACTCATTTCATCACATACCTCTAAGCACAAATTATCATTCTCAATCTTCTTCAATTTGAGAGGTGAAAAACTGTTTTAATTTTGTTTTATTTCATTACTACTGTCTTACTAATTTTTAAAACTTTATATATATACAATATCAAACACATGCCTCACATTGTTACAAATAATTATCAGTTTGTTGATTTATTTTAATTCATGTTTTCTAATGTAAAAATACTTTAAAATTGTGAGTATTTAATAAATTCATAACTTTATTTTGTAATTTTTCCTTTATGATAATTCATACTTTCTTTTGTTTTCATTTTTTATGTTGAACTCTTAAATGTGCCAATAATTTATTCAGATATATGTAATATCTACTATACTGTATACTTCATATATGTATTACATATTTTATATTGTATATTACACATATGTATGATAGTGTATATATATATATAAAATACATGGCATTCCAGCTATATTTGTTTATTTATCAATACTCAATTTTCCAGGCATAACTTTTTAATTAATCTTTCTGTCCTCATTTCTTTATGATTCTCCATTTTTCCCAGCTGTATTAACATCTAATATATGTCAGAGTCTTTGTCGGGACTATTTAGTTTCCAGGGCTAACTACTGAAATGTTCTGTCAGTAGATTTTTGTGGTTAGTGCTCTTAAACTCCATCAGCTTTCAGTTTTGTTAAACAAATAAAGGGAAAAAACAAATTTTATATTCCTTATTCTATCCCATCCACTTCCTGATTTCCTCCAGTAGAAAATAGTAAGCTATCTGAATGTATGCTGTAGTCCACTGAAAAGACAGAAAAATGCATAAAACTAAAACTAAATTCATAGCAATAGTGGAACAACTGGGAATGGTGCTAGTACAAGATCAGAACTGTGAGGAATTAATAGAATATATAAAACAGACAGGAACAGTGTGACTGCCAAGCCCAGAAGTCATGAGAAACATGATATATTCAAATTGTGTGTATTTAATAAATTCATAACTTTATTTTTGTTTTATTTCACTACTACTGTCTTACTAATTTTGGAAAAATTGCAAAATAAAGTTATGATATGGGAAGATTTCCGTGATATTTTCTACTTTGTTAAGAAAAAAAATACAGTAAAAGGCACAGAAAAATTTGTACAACCATTCCATGGAATACTCTATAATCATGAGGAACCCACATACCCTAAACAGGTAATTAAAAGACTCACAAACAAACAAACAAACAAAAAACCTCTGTCAATAAAACTCAAAAAACTCCAAGATCAGTGTGCAATCAGTAATAAATAATGGACCATGGGTGTTTAGATGGATAATTAGGCTACAAGCCACCTTCCCCATTTCCCACAACCCCACACCCACCCCCCATCACCCCCACCCCCCCACACACAAACACAACATACACACTTGCGCTAACCTAGAGTATAACTTTCTGAAGTGAAGGTTTCCTCTGGATGTGGGACCTGGAGAAGAGGGACAGAACTCTACATAACTTCCAGCAGGCCTAGAAGCCCTACATCACTATCTGGAAATCCCCTCTCCACCCTCAAATAACCACAGAAAGAACTCTGGCAATCAAAATCTGCATTCATTGACCAGTGAACAAGATCCTCACTTGGATTCTGAAATGTACACCATTCAGCTAACTGTATCATATGAATGTATGTGTGCATATGTATGTACATGTGTGTTTAATATGTATATATATATATGCATGTGTATAAGTGTGTATTTATAATAAAAGATAACAGATAAAGTTGAGAGTATGGAAAGGGCATATATAACAAGGGGAAGATACATTCGCAACTTCAAAAATATTTTAAATGTTCCTATAAATCAATAAGGAAAAAAAAAAATCCAAAATTCAATAGGCAAAGAATCTCAGCAGGAAATCCATAGAGGAAAAAAATGAAAATTGCCAGTAAGCATAGAAAAAGATGCTCAGCCTTACTAGTAATCAGGAAAATGAAAATTACAATAATGATGAGATCCATCGCATTGATAAAAAGATGTAAGGCACAGTGTTAGTGAAAGTAAAGAGAATCAGATATTCTCTTATAACATTGGTGAGAGAATAAATTGATTTAGGCACTTAGAAGAGATTATATCAGTGTCTATTAAGATTTTAAATGCATACTATATGGTGCCATGTAATCTTTAAAAGGAATGCAGTATATATAAAACAATATGAAACAATATCCAAATGAAATTTGAGTAAGCTGAAGCAAGTTGTTTGTATATATTTATATGTTATATAAAGGCATAAAAGAGTCTAGAAAGATATGCAAGAAAGCATAGATAGTGGTTAACATTGGGAAAAAGAAAAATTGGAGGGGGCAGTAATAGAGAAGGCATAGTCTATATTTTTATACAAGAAACACGTGTATTATTTGATTTTTGTGAGCATATGCAATACAAGATTTAAAATATCCTAAATAAACATACAAAATTTAACAGTTTACATTACTTGGCTTTTGGTCTGCCTAAACCATCAACTCTATAATCAGTATCACTACAATTAAAGAAAAACATGTTAATTAAATAAAAAAAAAATTTTTTTTGAATTTATTTCAGATAAAAAGAAGCATTTCTTCCACATACAACATCTAAACTCAGATTTAAGAAACTAAATTTGGGCCACAGAAATTTTGCCTCTTCTCTTCATGTATTTTTCTCACCAAAATCAACCTCATAAAACTGAAAAGGCAGTAGTAAATGGCTACAAACAACCTTCATATCACAAAGAGAAATCTACTAAAAATCTATGGTCACTGTTCCCCTTGTTCAATTTTATTTTGACTCCCCTCCTCCCAGGCACTTGTAAGATTTCACTTCTATTTCCTCTAGATATGAGAGACGCCATGTGGCCATGACAGGGAAACAGAAGTAACACACAAGTCTTCCAGGGCCAGTGAGTGCCGATGACGTTCCCTTCTCCCTGCCACAGGGACCAGTGACGTTCCACCTGGAGGCTGCACTGTCTGCCTATATCCCTGAAAGACGATGGATGACGTGGAGCGCATCTTCCACATAACTCAAGATAAACCTGCCTTATGAGTGAGAAACAACCTGGCTGTTTTAAACTAGGGACATTTGGGGGTTGTTTATTCTTGCAGCATAACCTAATCTATCCTGACTCGTACAAAAGACTTAAGAGCCATCAACTTTGGAAAACTCAAACAAATTTTAAAATGGTCTTATTTCATAATTTAAGAGGCAGATGGCTACAATTCGGCACAAAATAAATGGGAGGATTCCGGGCTAATGTAATTATAAAGTCACTGAAGTAATGTTAAGTATCCTTGAAAAGAAGCCAGAGATCCACCACAGAGGTGGGGCTGAGTGTCTTCTGAAGGATTCCATAGAGGAATAAAAGCTCTTAAAATTCCTTTTAACCAACTTATTACATATGATTTTCTATTTTGCCTCAATTCTTACTCAATAACCCCTGCTGGCCTACATCTTAACAAAAAAGCTTGGACTCAGCTCTTTGAAGGGAATCTCACTTTAATTTGATATCTTCTGTTGCTCTTCTTAGCCTACCCCAACTCTGCACCATCTTCCCTAGTATCTGATCTCAGCCCCTCCTGTATTTGGTTCTGCCCTTGTTCATCAAATGGGTTAGGCACGAGTGTGTGCTTGGCCCTCACACTAGGCTAGGTCGGTGAACATGGTGGGCATCTGACGGATTTTTAGAATGGGTGGGGAGCCTGACGGGTGTCATGGTTTGGGGGTATGGGCTTGCCCTAGATCTCTGGGTAACATAAGAGGCTGGTGGTGAAAGTTCACGTTTCATCAATTTCCAACCTCCTCTTGACTGAAAGCTAAAATTGTGTAATTAACCTTGAATTCGTTAAGTCAATTTTAAAACATTGTAAAAGGGGAAAAAAAAGCTCTGATACACTTCTTTCTGAAGGAGAAATTGATAAAATTTACTCTGTGAATCTGATAATCTAGCCATGGAAGCTGAACGGAGAAAAGTCTAAACTATTCCTTTCAATTCTACCTCTCCCTCCCATTCCAGGAACAAAACTTCACGTACTTTGAACAGTGTGGCCTGGGAAACTCTTTCACAAACTGTCCTATGTTGCTTTGCATGAAATAACTGTTGAAAAGCTTTCTCCAGCAAACTGTATTTAGTAGTCACAATGTTGCAACACTCACTGTGCTTTCAGCTCCTGACTTCTGCACTTCACTTGTGTTCATTATTAAATAATTGGAAAGTCCAGATTTATAATGTTTTTTTGATATGGGCCTCCTTCATAGGATCACATTATGATTCTCTTCCTTGATGACCTCCTATTTTGATATTAATTTCATCATAATTTTGCAAAAACAAAAAGAAAGAATGAAAGAACAAGCAAGAAGGAAGGAAGGAGGGAAGGAAGGAGGGAGGGAGGGAGAGAGAGGGAAAGAAGGAAGGGAGAGAGGGAAGAAACCCAAGGCCAGCTCGTTGGAAAAAACTCAAGGATGAGGATATTCACATACTAAAATGGTGATGAATATACAACCTTTGTAAGAAAACAATTCATTATATCACAGCAGATTTCTACAGATTACAACCCCCAATATCAACTATGAATAATTATTTCTCTTCAAAAGTATTTTATTATAAAAAAAATTAAAAATAATTTGTTGTTGTTTAGATCAGGCATTATGAGGGAGGGGAAAAAATAACTGGGAATATGATCTCTGGTCTCAGAAAGCAGGTTAGTTTGCAATAACTATTAAATATTGGTAAGCTTCCTGACAGATATAAAGTAGCATGATGAAAGCACAGAGCAAAAAGAGATTAATTCCAACTAAGAGATTGCGATAAGAAGTTGGTTGCTTTTGAAAGGAAGGTAATACAGTGCTAAGGCCTGTCTTAGAGATCAAAAGACCAGAGTTCAAACATGTCATTTACTAGTTGTACGACTGGGCAAATTATTGAACATTTCTAGGCCTTTCTTCCCTCATCTATAAAAGCCAAGAAAATAAAATATAAACCAACAACATAGCACTTACCCTGTACCAAGGCAGTGCTATGAGCATTTAACACAAACTAATTCACTGAATCTTCATAGCAACATTGGAGGTGGTGGTGGTATAATTACACTAATACAGTTTTTTTTACAGAAAATTGAGGATAAGTGACCTAACCAAGATTGACAGGTGGTGAGTGATGAAGCTGTGATTGGGTGGCAGGCAATCTGTTCTAAGTCTCAATCACTATTCTGCCCTGATGGGTTAATGTAAGACTCACACACGTATGTACACTGTGCCCATCCATGAGCAAAATTTTATATACAATTTTCATTTGCTCTTCTCAGTAACCTTATCAGATAAGTACTATTATTACACACATTTTGCAGATGAGGAAAATGGCTTAGATAAGTTATGAAAGCACAGTTACACAGCAATGGGGAGGACGGGCTGGGGAAGGACAATGTGGAATGTTTCTGTTCAGAGATTTTTGCACTAAGAAAGTGTTGCAGTGGCAACAAGGATGGAAAGGGGAGATTTGAGAAATACTGACAATTGATGTGTACATCAAAGAAAACAAGGTTCTAGAGCAGAGGTCAGCAAAACATAACCCACAGCCAAACTGGGCTGTCACCTGTTTTTGTAAATAAAATTTTGTCAGGACAAAACCACACTCAATTGTCTACATTTTCTGTGTGGCATCTTGCAGAGTTGAGTGGTTGTAACTGAGACTGTATAGCCCACAAAATTGAAAAGGTTCACTATCTGATCCTTTACAAAAGTGCTTTGCCAACCCCTGTTCTAGATCAGTCTTATCCTGTAGAAATTTCTGCCATGATGGTAAATGCTCTGTATCTTGGATGTTCAATAGGTAGCCACTAGCCACATGTGGCTAGCTAAATTTAAATTTACTAAATTAAAAATTCAGTTCCTCATTCACACTAGCCACATGTAAAGTGCTCAACAGCCACATGAGGTTAATGTGACTGAGCTAGTGAATTCTAAATTTTATTTAAAATTTAATTTAAAATTAATTGAAATAATTTAAATAGCTGCATGTGGCTCCTGGCTACCTTATTGAACAACGTAGTTGTAGAAAATTTTAAGGAGATAGAGGTGTTTCCCCCAGGTAAAATGCTAGAGAGATCAAATAAGGACTAAAAAACAATCAGTTGAATTAAACAAAAAAATAGATTTTGATGATCTTTGAAAAAGCAACCAGGGTAGGGCGATGGGAGCTGAAGCCACCTTGTAGAGTATGGAGGAGTACAAGGGAAGAGAGGAAAGGGAGTGCAGACTGAGAAGTTAAGACACGAAAGGAAGGAGAATGTTCTGGCTTTTCTTTAGCGTGTGTAAATCTTTCACCTGGCTTTTATTAAAGGGGAGACAAGAAGGTAGCTGAGGGGAGAGAGATTGAAAATTAAAAGTTTGTTTCTGTTTTTTTTTTTTTTAAATAATGGAAGAAGCAGTGAAACAAGCACATAAATAGGGCAAAATTTTCGGAAGTGCTAGTGGAATAGTGCTGCTGAAGCAAGAAACAGGTGCTTGAGATGGAGCCTAACCTGAGCTAAGGTAAGAAAGACAAACAAGTGCACGCCTCATATTAGAAGCCTTCAATGCCTTGCTAAGGAATGGGAGGCCATTAATGAGGGTTTTGTTGTTGTTGTCAGTTTATTTTTTAGAGCAGTTGTAGGATTACAGAAACATGCAGAAAGTATAAACTTCCCATACACCCCCCACCCTCATACACAAAGTTTTCCCAATAACATTTTGCATTAGTGTGGTACCTTTGTTAGAATTCTTGGAACAATGTTATTATAATTATGCCATTAACTTTATTGCTTTGTTTACATTGTGTTGTACAATTCTATGGGTTTGTGTGTGTCTGTGTGTCTGTGTGGTAACTTACATATGACCTACAATTACTCTTTTTTCTGTTTCTGAATACATAATCCAGAGATGTTAATTACCAATGCAATCATGCCTCCAGCACCATCATCCATTGCCAAAACTTTTCCATCACCCAAAACAGAAACTCCATACCAACTGAACGTTAACTCCCCATCCTCCTCCCCCACTTGGCCTCTGGTAACCTGTATTCTGTTGCTGACTTCATGAACATGCTTATTCTGCTTATTTCATATAAGTGAGATCATAAGGTATTTGTCCCTTTGTGTCTGGCTTATTTCACTCACTTATTTCACTGAAGACATGATGTCTTCAATGTTCATCCATGTTGTAGCATGCATCAGAATTTCACTCTTTTTTATGGCCTAATAATATTCCATTGTGTGTATACCACATTTGTATATTCATTCATCTGTTGATGGACACTTGAATTCCCTCCACTTCTTGTCAGTCATGATTAATGCCACTGTGAACACTGGCATGCAAATGTTCTTTCGAGTCCCTGTTTTCAATTCTTTTGGGCATACACCTAGAAGCGGGATTGCTGGGTCATATGGTAATTCTATACTTAACTTCCTGAGGGATTGCCAAACTGTTTTCCACAGTGACTGCCATTCACATTCTCATCAACAACGTACAAGTGTTCCTATTTCTTCATCTCCTCTGCTGGAACTTATTTTCTACTTTTGTTTGCTTGTTTGTTCATTCGTTTGTATGTTTTTCCTGTTTTGTTGATTTTTTTTAAATAGCAACCATTCTAGCAAGTGTGGCTTGGTGTCTCATTATGGTTTTGATTTGCATTTCTTTAATGGCTCATTTCATTTCTGTATACTTTTTCTTTGTGGTTATCCTGGGGTTTATATTAAACAACCTAAGCCTATAACCTACTAATGTAAAATATACCAACTTAACATTATTAGAATACAGTCGTTGCTCCTATATCCCTCTATTTCCCCTTTATATTGTTTTGTCATACATTAACTCTTTATATTTGCATCTCCATTACAAAGAAATATGATTATTACTTATTCAATTGTATTCAAAATCTAATAGGTAATAAAGAATAGGATTATACGCTGAGGGCTTTGCATTTACTATTGGGTTTTACATTTGCCCATGTAGTTACCTTTACTGGAGATCTCCAGTTCCACAAACTGATATTTTGCTGATGTCTGGGCATTTGATTATTTTTATGTACTAGCTCTCGAAGTCAGTTGCTCTTTCTTGCCTAGGGTTTCATTGCAGACTGGTGCTATGTTAAGGCTCTTCCTCAATGCCTGATCCAGATTATTCTGAACCTTTAGATTAGCCCTTGTTTAACACTTCAGATTTTCTCAGATCTTCGGCACCTGTCCCTTGCCCCTGGAATGCACTGTAACTTTTAAAACTGTGTGATTGTTTCACCTCCAGGAGGTTTCCTTTCCTCTGTTCCTTCTCCAGGAGTTCTGAACCATTCTGTTTTTATGCAAATTTTATGCAAATTTTCCTCCCCAAGCTCAGGGCTGCATTTTCACTGCAGTTTTTAGTACTCTGTTCACCCTGTCTTTACAGCAGTTCAGCTTTCCCTATTTACCCATGTGGCCTTTCCGCCTCCGGTACCTCCCATGTTGGGGTATCGCACCCCATTGAGCCAGATAAAGTCTGTTCAAAAACACCTTTTTTTTTTCTTTCGGTTGGGCCAGCAATTAGAGACTGGACTGGGAGTGTAGACCTCTTGCCAATAGATCCAACACAGTCACTCTTGTTTATTGTTTCCTGTTTCCTGGGAACCACTTTGTATGCACATGTTTGCCAACTGATGTGTGGCCTTGGGTTCTGTGCCCGCAGTGTGCATGGGGCTCTAAGTCACTGGCATGGGTGGCTCTGTGGTCAGTGATTATGGGAGGAGGTGCCTGGGCCAGAGCACAGACACTGTCTGACTGTTAAACACAGGACCTAGTGTAGGGGAGTGGTCTAGACAGGCACATCTGACGTTCTCCCGAGTTTCAAGAGAGTAGAATGTGCCCTTTTATTTAGTTATCTCTAAGGGGAAAATGTCCCAGGGATGTCTTCTGCCACTATGTTGAGGACATCACTCATCACCATTAAAGAGTTCTGAACAGGGGACTATCCTACTCACAACTGTTTTTCAGAAAGTATCCCTGGAAAACAGTGTGAAGCTCACACTTGAGAAGTAAACAAGGAAACAGGGTTGCTTAGAAATCTATTGACTAGCCAGGAAGATGTAATAAGGAATGAAAATGTGTGATGGAGGAGGTAACTATTATAGAAACAGATCAAAGAGAACTAGAAGTAGGAGTGGGGGCATGTGTGTGTCAAAGAAAACAGGTTTTTGTCAACTGTGTTCCAACTTCATGCTTATTTTAAGTGAGACCTAGAAAGTTACACCCTGATCAAGATGACAGAGTGAGATGCTTTGAACAGACAGCACTAACTGGTAGAAACATCTTTCTCAAAGCTCCAAAGAACAGTTAAAAAACTGTAGTAACAGCGTAAGCTTCAAATCAAGAAAAGGACTACTTAAAAGTAGTAGGATCTTGGGGGGCAAGATGGCAAATGTTCCTCCCCAGAGGCTATGATTTGCTCAACTGCTCTGCAAAGTGAGGTGTGGGTTTCAGTTACTCCTCCGGGGCAGTTGGTAGGAAGCCAGGAACTGCATGGAGTGGACACTGCAGAGGAATTTGAACTTGGGCATGCTTCAAACAACACTCACAGACATGCGGAGCAGCTGAGATCAGCAAAATCTGGGAGTTCTCCTGGCCAGGGCGCCTGCACCCCTCCCTGCCAGGCACAGTCCCGAGTGTAAGAAAGGGATAAGTTTAGCTTTCACATAGAGACAGCATGGAATAGGGAAAATGGAGGCAAAACCAGCTTAAACAAGCCCTGTAGTAAAGGGAAGAAAGAGAGAATCTGCGCCAGCTCCTTATATGGAAAAGTAACCATGGTTACTGGAATGTAAAGAGATATGAGGTAAAATCAGAGGCGGGAACTCCCAGCAGAAAATTTAAACTGAATGAACTCTCTCGGATAGGCTGCTCAATTCAAAATCTCAATGATGAGCTAGTTGGCTCTCTCGGATAGGATGTACAAATTATGGGCTAGTTAGTTCTCTCGGATAGACTGTAACCTCTGTAGTACCCAGCCAATGGGGAAACAGGGGAGGGACTTGTGCATTAGGAATAGGAGATTAAAAGCTCACCATTCTCCTCCTCTGGCGCGCCAGCCTACCACGTTTTTGGCTGTGTGCCTTTTCTTGCAAGATCGTAAATAAATTCTTTCTCCTCCAGAACCGGGTGAGCATTTTTTGTATAATGCTTGTTTCTAACACGAGGGAGGAGGGGCCGTCAGTGCTGCGTACCAGGAGGGAGAACTGTAGTTACAGCTCAGATTGAAAAGCTCAGACACCTGAACAAAAACTCCAACCATAGATAGACTAAGACCAGACATGGTAGAATCTGGGTGCAATCAGCCCTGCTGAGAGAAGATAGGGCTAGCAAAAACAACAAAAAACAAAAACAGAAATTTTTTGGAGTTCCAGTGGGCATAACACAGAGAAGCACAGGGCTCAAACAGAATCAGGTACCTATGAAAATCTAGGAGGAGAGCCTGAAAAGCTGGTTTCTCTGCTATCTTGATTGTTCCTTAATGGCTCTCAACTCCTTATCTTTTAGCATTTCAATAGCCCATTAGAACTGCAAGGACTGTAAATAGTCCATACTGGGACCTTCTTTTTCTTTTTCTTTTATCTTTTTCTCTTTTTTTAAAAAATAATTATTCTAAGAGCACATTACAGAAAACCTCAAAGACTTGCAATATGGGCTCAGGCAAGAGCAGAGCTAAAATAGCTCTGAGAGACAAAGCAATAAGTCTAGTGGCAGAGAAAATTCACTAAACACCATCACTTCCCAAGAAAAGTGGGGCAGTCACCCAGCTCCAGTGGTAGCCCTCCTTTTGGGAACTCAGACCCTAGGGGCTGGCATTCAGAAACCAGCTTCAGTCAGCCACACCCCCAACAGGGTCAGGGTCACCAGAGAACTAAAGACTCCAAACCTCCTTACACTGCTGGGGGAAGTGTGGGCTGGCAAGTGCCACCTGCTGGACAGCATAGGAGAAGCACAGAGTCTAAAGGCCTCACAGGAGGATCTCATTCTCAAGGAAACTCCATACCTTCCTCCTGAGACCTGGTCCTCTCTGGACTGGGAAAACCTGACTGGGGCTGCCCATATCTGAGGAGACCATCACACAAAAAGAATACATAGAGGCAGGGCAAGAAATGGAAAAACAAGAGATGAAAAACTCTGATCAACTAAACAGAATCAAGTTAAAGGTCTAGAATAAGCTGAATTGAACACCAAAGTTTAGAGAACAAAGCCAACCAACAAAAAAATCCTAGGTGAAAGAGTGAAAACAAGCTCCAGGGTAAATTAATCAAGAAAGTCAGATGCATAGACAGCTTAAGATAACGAGCCAAACTAGGAAACAAGAAAATATGGACCAGCCAAAAGAACAAACTAATAGTTCAACTGAGATACAGGAGCTGAAGCAATTATTGCTAAATCAATTCAATGAATTGAAGGAAGAACTAATTGGAGATTTTCAAACAAAGGTAAATCAATTCAAAAATCAAGCCAAAGAACTAAGGGAAAACATAGCAAAGAGATGAAGGATATAAGGAAGACACTGAATGTCCATAAGGAAGAATTCATAAACTTGAAAAGAGAAATGGCAGAACTTATGGGAATGAAGGGCATTATGGAGGGATGAAAAAGACAATGGAGGGATACAACAGTAGATTTGAACAGTCAGAAGGAAGGATCAGTGAATTGGAAGACCAGACATCTGAACTCACACATACAAAAGAACAGATGGTGAAAAGAATGGAACAATATGAGCAGGGTCTTAGGGAGCTGAGTGACAACATGAAATGCACAAATATATGTGTCATGGGTGTCCCAGAGGGAGAAGAGAGGGGAAAAGGGGCAGAAAGAATAATAGAAGACATAATCACTGAAAATTTCCCAACTCTTATGAAAGATAGAAAATTACATATTCAAGAAATACAGCACACACCAAACAGAATAGACCCCAATAGACCTACTTCAAGACACTTAGTGACCACATTGTCCAATGTCAAAGACAAAGAGAGAATTCCAAAAGCAGCAAGAGAAAGCAATCAGTCACATACAAGGGAAGCTCAATAAGACTACATACAGATTTCTCTGCAGAAACAATAGAGGTGAAGCCAGTGGTATGATATAATTAAGATATTAGCAGAGAAGAACTGCCAACCAAGAATTCCATATCTGACAAAACTGTCCTTCAAAAATGAGGGAGAGATTAAAATATTTTCAGACAAACAGACACTGAGAGAGTTTGTGACTATGAGACTGGTGCTACAAGAAATACTAAAGGGAGTGCTACAGACTGACAGGAAAAGACAGGAGAAAGAGGTTTGGAGAAGAGTGTAGAAATGAAGATTATCAGGAAGGATAAAAAGAGAGAGAGGAAAAAATAAGACATGACATATAAAATCCAGAAGACAAAATGATAGAAGAAAGTACTGCCCTTACAGTAATAACACTAAATGTTAATGGATTAAATTCCCCAATAAAAAGACACAGATTGGCAGAATGGATTCAAAAACAGGGCCCATCTATATGCTGCCTACAAGAAACTCACTTTAGACACAAGGACAATAATAGGCTGAAAGTGAAAGGTTGGAAAAAGATATTTCATGCAAACAGCAACCAGAAAAGAGCAGGACTAGCTATGTAAATATCAGACAAATTAGACTTCAAAAAGAAAACAATTAAAAGAGACAAAGAAGGATGGTATATATTAATGAAAGGGTGAATTCATCAAGAAAACACAACAATTATAGATATTTAAGCACCAAGTCACAGTGCCCCAAAATTCGTGAGGCAAACACTGAGAACACTGAAAGAAGTAGATAACCCCACAATAATAGTTGGAGACTTCAATACACCACTCTCATCAATGGATAGAACATGTAGACAGAGGACCAACAAGGAAACGGAGATATTTAATTGTATGATAAATGAACTAGACTTGACAGACATTTATGGAACACTATACCCCACAACAGCAGGATACACATTTTTCTCAAGTGCTCATGGAACATTCTCTAGGCTAGACCACATGCTGGGTCACAAAGCAAGTCTCAACAAATTTTAAATATTGATATGATAAAAAACACTATCTCAGATCATAACAGAATGAAGTTGGAAATCAATAACATGCAGAAGATTGTAAAATTCACAAATATATGGAGACCAAACAACACACTCATAGAAAACCAGTGGATAAAGGAAGAAATTATATGAGAAATTAGTAAATACCTTGAGGCAAATGACAATGAAACAACATATCAAAACTTATGGGATGCAGCAAAGGCGGTGCTGAGAGGGAAATTTATTGCCCTAAATGCCTATATTAAAAGAGAAGAGAGAGCAAAAATTGAGGAATTAACTGTCCACTTGGAGGAACTAGAGAAAGAGCAGCAAACCAATCCCAAAGCAAACAGAAGGAAAGAAATAACAAAGGTTAGAGCAGAAATAAATGAAACTGAGAACAGGAAAACAATAGAGAGAATCAACAAGACTAGAGGATGGTTCTTCAAGAAAAAACAAAATTGATAGACCCCTAGCTAGGCTAACTAAAAAAAAAAGAGAGAGAGAGAGAGAGAGAGAGAGAGAGGATACAAATAAAAACAATCAGAAATTGGAAAGGAAACATAACTACTGACCCTGCAGAAATAAAGAAGACAATGAGAAGATACTATGAGCAACAATATGCTAATAAACTGGACAACTTATATGAAATGGACAACTTCCTAGAAAAACATAAACAACCAACACTGACCTGAGAAGAAATAGATAAACTAAATAAACCAATCACAAGTAAAGAGATTGAGTCAGTCATCAAAATGCTCCCCCAAAAGAAAAGCCCAGGACCAGATGGGTCACATGTGAATTCTACCAAGCATTCAAGAAAGAATTAATACCAATCCTGCTCAAACTCTTCAAAAAAATTGAAGAGGAGGGAAAGCTACCTGTGCTGGTTTGTATATTTATGTCCCCCAGAAAAAGCCATATACTTTAATGCATTCTTGTGGTGGCAGACATTAGTGTGGCTTGGGTTAGAACCTATTGGTTCAGTGTCCATGGAGATGTGACCCACCCAACTGTAGGTGATAACTCTGATTGGATAATTTCCATGGAGGCGTGGCCCCACCCATTCAGCATGGGCCTTCTTTAGTTAACTGAAGCACCATATAAGCTCAGACAGAAGGAGCTCATGGCAAACTGGAGCTGAGACAGACATTTTGAAGATGGCCATTGGAAGCTGATGGAAACATTTTGGAGAATGCCATTTTGAAATGCAACCTCGGAGCGAGCAGATGCCAGCCACGTGCCTTCCCAGATAACTGAGGTTTTCTGGATGACAATGGCCTTTATCCAGTAAAGGTACCCTTTGTTGATGGACACTTTATGGCCTTAAGACTAATTTTGTAACCAAATAAACCCCGTTTTATAAAAGCTCAGTACCTAACTCATTCCATGAGACCAACATCACCCTAATACCAAAATCAGACAAAAATACTAAAAAAGAAAAGAAAATCATAGACCAATCTCTTTAATGAATATAGATGCAAAAATCCTCAACAAAATACTTGCAAATCAAATCCAGCAGCACATTAAAAGAATTATACACCACAACCAAGTAGGGTTTATTCCAGGTATGCAAGGCTGGTTCAACACAAGAAAATCAATTAATATAATACACCACATCAATAAATCAAAGCATAAGAACCACATGATCATCTTGATCAATGCAGAAAAGGCATTTGACAAAATTCAACACCCTTTTTTGATGAAAACACTTCGAAGGATAGGAATAGATGGGAATTTTCTCAATATGATAAAGGCAATATATGAAAAACCCACAGCTAACATTGTACTCAATGGGGAGAGACTGAAAGCTTTCCCTCTAAGATCAGGAACAAGACAGGGATGCCCAGTGTCACCATTGTTATTCAACATGTGCTGGAAGTTGTAGCTAGAGCAACCAGGCAAGAAAAAGAAATAAAAGGCATCCAAATTGGAGAGGAAGAAGTAAAACTTTCACTGTTTGCAGAAGACATGATTCTATATGTAGAAAATCCAGAAAAATCTACAGCAAAGCTATTAGAGCTAATGAATGAATACAGCAAAGTGGCAGGCTAAAAGATCAACACACAAAAATCTGTAGTGTCCTTATACACAAGTAATGTGCAACAAGAGGAAAAAATTTAAAAAAAAAATCCATTTACAATAGCAACCAAAAGAATCAGGTATTTAGGAATAAACTTAACTCAGGACACAAAAGACCTATGCAAAGAAAACTACAAGAAACTGCTAAAAGAAATTGAACAGGACCTAAAAAAATGGAACAACATACCATGTTCATGGATTGGAAGACTAAATATAATTAAGATGTCAACTCTACCTAAACTGATTTATAGATTCAATGCAGTACCAATTAATATCCCAACAACTTACTCTGCAGAAATAGAAAGAATAATAGCCAAATTTATTTGGAAGGGCAAGGTGCTGGGAATAGCCAAAAACATCTTGAGAAAGAGGAACAAAGTGGGAGGTCTCACACTATCTGACTTTGAAACATATCACAAAGCTGTACTGCTCAAAACAGCACAGTAGTGGAATAAGGACAGAGATACTGACCAATGGAATCAAATGGAGTGTTCAGAAATAGACTCTCGCATCTACGGACAATTGATCTTTGATAAGGCAGTCAAGCCAAAGAAACTGGGACAGAGCAGCCTCTTCAATAAATGCTGTTTGGAGAACTGGATATCCATTCCCAAAAGAATGAAAGAGTACTCCTACCTTACACCTTATACAAAAATTAACTCCATTTGGATCAAAGACCTAAACATAAGCGCTAAGACATTAAGACTCTTAGAAGAAAACGTAGGGCCATATCTTAAAGATCTTGTGATAGGAGGTGGTTTCCTAGACCTTACACCCAAAGCACGAGCAACCAAAGAACAAATAGACAAATGGGATCTCCTAAAAATCAAACACTTTTGTACATCAGAGGACTTTGTTAAAAAAGTAACAAGGCAGCCTACACAATCGGAGACAATATTCAGAAACCACATATCAGATAAGGGTTTAATATCCCGAATATATAAAGAAATCCTACAACTCAAAAACAGAAAGACAAACAACCCAATTGAAAAATGAGCAGAAGACAAGGATGAACACTTTTCCGAAGAGGAAATACAAATGGCTCAAAAACATGAACAAATGCTCAACTTCACTGGATATTAGGGAAATGCAAATCAAATCCACAATGAGCTACCATCTCACACCTACCAGAATGGCCATTATCAAAAAAAAAAAAAAAAAAAAAATTACAAGTGCTGGAGAGAATGCGGAGAAAGAAGCACACTTATTCACTGTTGGAGGGAATGTAGAATGGTGCAACCACTCTGGAAGACAGTGTGGAGGTTCCTCAGGAAGCTAAGTATAGATCTGCAATATGACCCAGCTATTCCATTGCTAGTATATACTCAAAGGAATTGAAAGTTAAGACACAAATGGACATTTGTAAACCAATGTTTATTGTGGCATTATTCACAATTGCCAAGAGATGGAAACAGCCCAAATGTCCATCAATGGAGAAGTGGATAAACAAACTGTGGTATATACACATGATGGAATATTACACAGCTGTAAGACAGAACAAAGACATGGAACACGTAACAACATGGATGAACTTTGAGGACATTATGTTGAGTGAAGTTAGCCAGAAATAAAAAGACAAATACTGTATGGTCTCATTAATATGAACTAACATTAATGAGCAAACATTGAGAGTTAAAAGCTGATAACACAGGATACCAGGGGATAGACATAGGGTAGAGATTGGGCATTTGATGCTGAAGGACTACAGAATGTTCAGCAGGATTGATTGTATATATCCAGAAATAGATAGCATAATGCTGTGTGATGGTAGCACAATATTATAAGTACACTGAAGGGAGATGTCTATGAGCAAAGCTGAAAGAGGTGGGATAGGGAAATGTATGACAACAGAGGTAAAGATAGATGATAAAGACTGGGACCGTATAACTTGGCAAAAATTGGAGTGGCCAGTGACTGTTGCTAAATGTACAAATACAAAAATGTTTTTACATGTGGGAGAACAAATGAATGTCAACCATGCAGAGTGTTGAAAAAGGGACGGTATTTGGGAAAAAACATAATCAAAGCAAACTGGAGTCTGTGGTCAACAGTAACATTGTAATATGCTTCCATTAAATGCAACAAAGGCAATATACCAAAGTTAAATGTGTATGAGTGGAGGATATAAGGGAGAAATATGGGATTCTTGGTAGTGGTGTTATTTTCTGTCCTTACTATTATATTGTATTGCATGACATTTTATTTTTCTTTTTATTATCTTTTTTATTATTTACCAAAAAAAACCTTTTTCAGAGTAATCAATATGTTCAAGGGCTGACTGTGGTGATAAATGTACAACTGTATGATGACACCATGAACAGCTGACTGTACACTGTGGATAATTGTACTGTATGTGAATATATCTCTAAAAATTGCAGGAAAAAATATAAATACATGTAAAAGTGCTGGAGAAAACATGGAGAAAGGGATGTACCCATTTACTGTTAATGAGGAGGCAGAATGGTGTAGCCTTTCTGGAGGTCAGTGTGGTGGTTCCACAAGAAGCTAATTATGTGGGGGCCATAAGCTCCTGCAGCCTCATTATGGGGTATGTATTTGGAAGATCTGAGAGCAGAGACATGAATGGACATTTGCACACTGGTGTTCATGGAGGCGGTATTCATGATTTGCAATGGGTGGAGTTGGCCTAAGGGTACAATGACGAAGGAACAGACTGGTGAACTGTGGTGTATGCATACAATGGAATACTGAGCAACTACGAGGAGTGAAGCTGTGAAACACGCATGGTGAAAGGATCCTGTAGACAGCATTTTGAGTGAAGTACACCAGAAACCAAGGCAAACACTATAATGCCTCACCAATATGGACTAACTACAATCTGTAAACTCAGAATTGTATCTTAGAGCACAGCCTAACAGGGAAATGCATATAATTGTGCCTAAGAGTTGCCCTGAGTGCCTCTTTATTGCTCAGATGTGGCCATCTGTCTCTAGCTAAGCCACCTCGGTGGGTGATCTTGCTGTCCTCCCCGCTACATGGGACCTGACTCCCAGGGATGTAAATCTCCCTGGCAACGTGACATATGACTCCTGGGGATGAATATGGACCCAGCATTGTGGGATTGAGAACATCTTTTTGACCAAAAGGGGGATGTGAAATGAAATGAAATAAAGCTTCAGTGGCTGAGAGATTTCAAATAGAGTTGAGAGGTCACTCTGGTGAACACTCATGCACACTATATAGATAACACTTTTTAGGTTCTAATGTATTGGAATAGCTAGAAATCAAACTCCAACCCAGTAGCCTTGACTCTTGAAGACGATTGTATAACATTGTAGCTTACAAGGGGTGACAGTGTGATTGTGAAAACCTTGTGGATTGCACTCCCTTTATCCAGGGCACAGATGGACGAGTAGAAGAACAGGGACAAAGACTGAGTGAAAAGTAGGGTGGGATGGAGGGTATGATTTGGGCGTTCTTTTTTACTTTTATTTCTTATTCTTATTTTGATTCTTTCTGGTGCAAGGAAAGGGGTCAAAAATAGATTGGGGTGATGAAGGCATAACTATATGATGGTACTGTGAACAGTTGATTGTACACTATAGATGATTGTATGGTATGTGAATATATCTCAATAAAATTGAATTTAATAAAAAAAATAAAATAGGAAAAAAATTAGAAAAAAAAAAAAAAAGTAGTAGGATCACATGTGGTACCCTGGCTGGCCACTTCTGACCCCTCACTGGCTTGGTGCAGAGTCAGCCCACATTTACATTACAGGCTCCTCATGCTTGCTCCAAAGGGAGCAAAGTGACCCTCATGCCCCTCCTGGAAGCATGTATGTCTGGTCAAGTCTGTCTGGTGGTGAGATGAAGAACTTGCCATACCAGAACATGAATTAGAAGGCAGCTCACCAAGCTCACCAAACTCTCCTACAAAACAATGTGGGGCAGCAGCCAAATCGTGCTGCTTAGATCAAGGGATTGCTTGATAAGATTAAGTGTTGATTTCTCATCAGAAACCATGCAGCAGAAAGACAGTGGTGTGATATATTTAAAGTGCTGAAGGCAAAAAACTGCCACCCAAGAATTCTATATCTAGCAAATCTGGCAAAACTGTCTTTCAAAAATGTGGGAGAGATTAAGAAATTCCCAGATAAACAAAAGCTGAGGGAGTTCATCACCAGTAAACAAACCCTATAAAAGCTACTAAAGACAGTTCTGCAAGTTGAAAGAAAAGGTCTATAGACAATAGATTGAAGTCACATGAAGAAATAAAGATCTCGGGTGAGGGTAATGACATGGGTAAACATAAATGCCAGTATTAATTTACCTGGGTTGTAACTTCACTTTTCACTTCCCATAGCATCTAAAAGGCAAATGCATAAAATGTGATGATAAAATCAGTAGTTTGGGACCCCTAATGTATAAACACGTAATTTGTGACAAGAGCTACATAAAGGGGGTGGGGGAGTGGGGCGGGAGGTGTGTAGGAACATAGTTTGTATACTATTGAGGTGAAATTGTTATGAAAACAAACAGATTGTTATAGATTTAAATTTAAGCACCATGGTAACTACAAAGAGAGTATCAGAGAATACGCAAGCTCAGAAAGAAAGAAATTAGGGTACAGGTAACCAGGGGTGGAGGTGCAGCGGGAATGGGGAGGTAATGCAAAATGTGTATAGGGTTTCTGTTTTGGAAATGGGTAAGTTTTAGGAGTGGAAGGTGCTGAGAGTACCACAATATTGTGAATGTGATTATTCCCATTGAATGGTATGCTTGGAAGTGACTGAGATGGTAAAGGGTATGTTGTATTTATGTTCCCACAATTAAGGAAGAGCAACTAAAGAGACAATGACAACTAAATACAGTACATTATCCTGGATGGTATCTAGCACACGAGGAAAAAAGGCTCAATGAACCATTTTGCGGACACATGAAAAAATTGAAATATGGACTGCAAATTTCATATCAATGCCAAATTTCTTGAACTTGATAACTGCACTTAAGGTGGTTACATAAGTGTATATCCTTGTTCTTAAGAAATGTACATGGCAGTATTAAGTGTTCCAGGAACATGAAGTATACAGTCTACACCCAAATGTTCAGAAAATGGATGGATGGATAGATAGATGATAGATAGATAGATAGATAGATAGATAGATAGATAGATAGATAGAATAAAAGACCAAATGTGCCAAAACGTTAAAATTGGTTGATCTGGGTATCTAGGGGTATAGGGGTATGTTGGAATTCTCTGTATGGCATTTGTATTATCTTTATATATATATATTTTTTATTGAGATTGTTCACATACCATGCAACTATACAAAGATCCAAAGTGTAAAATCAATTGCTCATGATACCATCACACAGCTGTGCATCCATTGCGACAATTAATTTTTTTTCAATTTTTAGAACATTTTCATTACTCCAGGAAAGACATAAAGACAAAAAAAGGAGACTCAAATCTTCCCATACCCCTAACCACCACCCCCTTCATTATTGACTCATAGTTTTGGTATAGTACATTTGTTACTGTTGATGAAAGAACATTAAAGTACTACTAACCGTAGTATATAATTTGCAATAAGTATATATATTTTTCCTATATGCCTCTCTATTATTAACTTCTAGTTATAGTGTCATACATTTGTTCTAGTTCATGAAAGAGATTTCTAATATTTGTGCAGTTAATGACAGACATTGTTCACCACAAGAGTCACTGTTTATACATTCAACTTTCCTTCTGGTGACATACGTGACTCTGAGCTTACCCTTTCCACCACCTTCACACACCTTTCAGCACTGTTAGTTATTCTCACAACATGCTACCATCACCCCTGTCCATTTCCAAACATTTAAGTTCACCCTAGTTGAACATTCTGCCCATAATAAGCAAACACTCCCCCTTCTTTAGCCTCATTCTATACCCTGGTAACTTATATTTCATGTCTATGAGTTTACATATTATAACTAGCTCATATCAGTGAGATCCTGCAATATTTGCCTCTACATGTCTGTCTCATTTCACTCAATATAGTGCCCTCGAGGTTTCTTCATCAACCCATTTCTTTTAAGATGGTTTTGTTCACACACCATACATTCCATCCTAAGTAAACAATTGTTGGATCTCTGTAGTCACGTATTTATGTATTCAGCACCATCACCACGATCTATATAAGGACATCTTCATTTCTTCCCCAAAGAGGAGGAAGAGTCAAAGAAGGCAAAGAGACAAAAGAAAAAGGAAAAAGAGAGAGAGAAAGAAAACAACAATAACAAAATGGCAGCTAGAAAGCAACAAAAGGAAAGATAGCATTAACCTGAAGTAGAAAAAAGAGTCACGCAACATCACCAACGCCAGGAGTCCCATATCCTTACTCTATCCATCCCCCCATATGCATTTAGCTTTGGTATATTGCCTTTATTATATTAAAGGAAGTATAATACAATATTTCTGTTATTTATAGTCTCTAGTTTGCATTGACTGTATTTCCCCCATCCCACCTTATTTTTAACACCTTGCAATGTTGACATTCATTTGTTCTACCTCATGTAAAAATATATTTGTACCTTTTATTACAATCGTTGAGCACCCTAGGTTTTCCTGAGTTACACAGTCCCAGTCTTTATCGTTCATCTTTTGTTCTGGTGTCCCACATGATCCCAGCCTTCCTCTTTCAACCACACTCACAGTCATCTTTGTTCAGCATACTTACATTGCTGTGCTACTATCTTCCAAAATTGTGTTCCAAACCTCTCACTCCTTTTTTTCCTTTCTGTCTGCAGTGCTTCCTTTAGTGTTTCCTGTTGAGCAGGTATCTTGTTCACAAACTCTGTCATTGTCTGTTTGAGAATATTTTAAGCTTTCCCTCATATTTGAAGGACAGTTTTGCCGGATGTAGGATTCTTGGTTGGTGGTTTTTCTCTTTCAGTATCTTAAATATATCACCCCACTTTCTTCTTGCCTCCATGATTTCTATGGAGAATTCCGCTAATAGCCTTATCAAGCTTTCTTGGTATGTGATGGATTGCTTTTCTCTTGTTGCTTTCAGGATTCTCTCTTTATCTTTGATGTTTGATAATCTGATTATTAAGTGTCTTGGCATGGGCCTATTCAGATTTATTCTGTTTGGGGTATGCTGCACTTCTTGGATCTGTAATTTCATGTCTTTCACAAGAGATGGGAAATTTTCATTGATTATTTCCTCCATTATTGCTTCTGCCCCTTTTCCCTCTTCTTCTTCTTCAGGGATACCCATGACACATACATTCCTAATTTTTGTTTTGTCCTTAAGTTCCCAGAGATATTGCTTGTATTTTTCCATTCTTTTCTCTATCCATTCTTTTGTGTATAGGCTTTCAGGTATCTTGTTCTCCAGTTCCTGAGTGTTTTCTTCTGCCTCTTGAGATCTGCTATTGCATGTTTCCACTGTGTCTTTCATCTCTTGTGTTGTGCCTTTCATTTCCATGGATTCTGCTAGTTAGTTTCCCAAACTTTCAATTTCTACCTTATATACACCCAGTGTTTTCATTATACAGTCCATCTCTTTTGCCATATCCTCCCTAAACTTTTTGAATTGACTGAGTATTTGTTGTTTAAGTTCCTGTATCTCAGTTGAAGTATAAGTTTGTTCCTTTGTCTGGGCCATAACTTCATTTCTCTTAGCGTAGGTTGTAGTTTTCTGTTGTCTAGGCATCTGGTTTCCTTGGTTACCCCAATCAGGTTTTCCCAGACCAAAATGGGCCCCGGTCCCAGAAGGAAGAACTATTCAGTATTCGGTTTCCCTGAGGGTGTCTTAGAAGATTGGTACACCCTGTGAGGCCTCAGATCACTGTGCTTTTCTACCCAGCAGATGGCGCCTGTCAGCCTGTAACTCCAGACTGGCGTAAGGAGGTGTGGCCCATGGTTGTTTTTCCCCCAGGCTCTGGGGTCTGGTTCTGAATGGAAGGCGGGTAGTAGAGCTGGGCCCCACCCCTTTCTTCTTAGGGAAGATAGACACCCTAGGGAGCAGTCATTAGCATTTCAATGATCTCTCTCTGCCTGTGCCATCTCCACCCTTGTCTGGGTCAGAGCACTGGGAAGTGAAAATGGCTTAGGGTTTCTCCACTGAACTGAAACAAGGACAGAAAGCCCCCTTCAGGTCTAGTGTGCAGCCACCCTCTGGCTCTCTAAGGTCAGTCTTCACCCAAAGCCTCTGTCTGCTTGTTGGCATTCCTATCAAGCGGTCCACACTTGTTAATTAAAACCCCAGTTGGAGCTCAGCTGCACTATATTCGCTCGCTTGGAGAGAGCTGCTCTCTGGCTCCATGAGGCTTTGCAGCTTGGGCCGTTGGGGAGGGGGCTCCTAGCTTGGATGCACAGTTTGAACCCCTGCACCTATTCCAGATTATTTACTAGCTGTTCTAGGTTGCTTATTAATTGTTCCAGGGGGACTAACTAGCTTCTACTCCTCTCTATGCCACCATCTTAGCTTTGTATTATCTTTTAACTGTCCCATAAGTTTGAAAGTATTTCAAAAATTTTTGAAAAAGTAAAAAGAAAGAAAGAGAGAAGGGAGGGAAGGAGGGAGGGAGGAAGGGAGGGAGAAAGGAAGGAAGGAAGGAAGGGAAACAGGTTTGAAGTAGGAGAAGGAAGAAACATTTCTTTGTCACCTATAACGTCCCAGGTTGTATCTTTAGTAGTCTATGTGCATCAAATCTGCACAATATCCCTGTGAGGAAAACAATATTATCCCCATTTTACAGATGAGAAAGAGGCTCAGAGAGGTCAATAACCTTCTAGAGTCATAAAATCAACATAAGGCAGCCTGGGTCCCAGTGCTTTCCAACTCCAAGAAAAGTTCAATGAGTTTAGTTACACTTTACGTATGTCTGTGTGTTTATTTGACTAATTCTTGTACCTCCTGCTCCCATAGATTCCCTGCTTCTTCTGGGCAAGACCATGTTTTAGCTCATTTGTGGCACACAACAGGTGCTTAATAATTATTTTTAAATAAAGGTCTGGAAGAGTGATGAATGTGAATTGAAGTAGTACTCTTTACTCTTCTGACACATTAACACAAATAAGAAAAAGAGTCCCATGAGATAAACAGTCAACACTCAGCAAAAACAGTGACTAGTTCAAAAGACTACTATTACACGCAAACAGAGAAGGCTTTAAGCATTCTTAAGAGGGCCTCATATTGCTTTGTTCACACAGTGACATCCCATCTAAATTACAGAAACTTGGGCCTTGGTTAGTATCAACTGACTGTTCCAGGAAACCCTCCAAATTGGGTAATTGCTTACTTGGAGCAGCACAATAACCTTATGCTAATTTAACCAGCAGGGATATTGTTTTTGTAAAAGTACTTGGAAAGCACAGCTCTCTATAGAAGAAACAATTAGTCTAACCCAGAAACCCAATGCAAAGAAAGAGACATTCTTTGGTCCTCCTGATCCTTTATGTATGCCTACATATACACAAGAGCCTGGTCCCAGCCCACCAGCCATAGGCACACTTTGCACCTCTCAGCATGAAAAGACAGCACAGACATCTGCACCCTGCCAGATCAACTCAGATTCAAAACGAGTGAATTGCCAATGGTGAGAAATGCAGCCAACAGGAGAAAAAAAAAAAAAAAAGAATAGAAAGAAAGGCTTTCAAGAAATCAATACCTGTTATCTGAACTGAGTCTACTGTCATGAAGAGAAAGGCATGAATGAATGAGCTTAAAGATTCTCGGGTTTGAGTCATGCCTGACAGTAAAATTCAAAGCAAAAGGTGAGGACACCATTTTATCTTGTTTTTTAATTTTTTTTCCTAGGGAAAAATGCAGGAAAAACAGAATTGAGGCAAAGGGAACAGAATTTGTTTTATTATGAGAAAAAAGGAAAATTACAATTAATTAAATCAATAATAAGGACCAAAAGTAGGAGATAAAATCAAAATGCATTTACATTTCAAAGCATACATTTTTAAAACAGAATATGTTGCTAAATAATTAAAATTTAAAAGTTCATTTTAAAGGAAAGCAAACTTCATCAGTCAGTCCTTTGCAAGACTGCACTTAGGGACACTCTTAGGATCAGTGGCCCATAATCAATTAACCCAGACAACTCAGAGAGAAGTCTTGATGAACTCACAAGGAGCCAAACTCCAAAACATAGCAGGTTCCTAGAAAACTAGACCTACAATCTAGGATGCCCCCAACTGCCTCAAGCAAGTAATCCTGAAAACCTCTGAACCATCTAGAGAACCAGTTGTGGGATGGAAGAGGAGGTGTGCTCTCCTAGCACTAGTTTAAGGGAGCAGAAGATAACTCTCAGCATTTAATCCTGATGAAAATGATGAAGAAGAGGAAAAGAGGTGAGGAGAAAGGAGAAGAAATAGCAGTAGCACAATGCAGTGGGAGGACGAACCCACTTCTGCTGACTTGGTGTTAACTTTGGTTAAAAAGGAGATGAGGAAGGAAATAGGTAACAATTGAAACGTGTTCTCTAAACCTGAGGATTTTAGGGCCCCTTTTTCCTACGTTTATATATCGTTACCTTAGCTATCCATTTCTTAATCTTTACGGCTGTAACTCATGTAGAGTGACGCACTGCAATGTTCTGATAAAACTCTCCTTTACAGCTGAGGCTCCCACAAGGCAGAAACCACATTCACTCATTAACTCATTCTGCCCAACATTTTGTTCAAGTCCTCAGAAGGATGGTTAACACACGCTCTTATTAAAGAGGGGGAATACAATCAATCATTTCAGAATGTCTAAGAAGAACTTTCTCATTCAATTCAGTCTTACAAATTATTCTGAAATTGTTTCTATGAAGCCTGTGTAATTAGGGAAGTTACACAGGAAGCATCAGTTGTGACTATAATGGTTTATTGCTTAAAATAAAAAGATCTGAAGCAAATGTGACACATTGTTAAAATTTTACAAAGCTCAGGGTTCAATGCCCGCTATGTTATTACCTTTATTTATCCTTTAAATATTTCATAAGGAAAAAGACAGTGAGATACCATTCACGGTGCTTATTAATCTTTCCTGTAGAACAATTTGATGATATATATCAAACTGTGTATAATTGCCCTTTGACCCAGAAACCTTCTTTTAGGAATGCATTGAAATATAAAAAGGAAAAAAGAGAAAGAAAGAGAAAGGGGGGGAGGGGGGGGAGAGGAGGAGGGTGAGGGAGAGGGAGAGGAAAAGGGAAAAAGGAGAGAAGGGAAGGGAAGGAAGGAAGGAGGCAAAAAAAGGGAGGGAGACAATTCTTTGGAACACTATGCTTAAAGATGCAAGTATTTTTGCCTGTTTATAATAGCAAATAAAGAGAACCACCTAAATAGCGTTATGAAGGTATTGTGAAATAATTTTTCATCAACACAATATGTTAAAATATTTTGCAGACATTAAAAATCATGGGATAGAAGAACAGTCATTATAAGGAAAAATCACAATTTATTACAAGTGAAAAAGTGAACTGTCAAATAATATGGACAGTATAATTCCATTTTTCTGTTAAAAAAAAAGTAGTGAAGACTTAAAAAGTCAGACAGCCTGCAAACAGGCCGTAGACTACAGATTTTTTTAAAGAAATAATAAATGCACATTCAAAAAATAAATGAATGTGTGCAAAAACTGGTGAATCTGATTTAAGATCTGTAGTCTAACTGTATTGTGCCAATGTCAATTTTGCTTTTGAAAAACAATGTACTATATAGTTATATGTTACCATTGGGGAAGCTGGGTGATGGGTATAAGCTACCTCTCTGTACAATTTTTGCAACTTCTTATGAGTCTATAATTATTTCAAAATAAATAATTAAAAAGAAAAGACCACAGGGAAAAATACACCAAATATATTTGGATGATCAACTGAGATTATATTTAGATATTGAAACCACAGTTGATTTTCAACTTTTCTTGGCTTTTTCTAAATATACCAAGTTAAAATTTAAAGTCATACTACAGTCTATAGTGGGAAGAAAAAGCATAAACCTAAATTTCAATCGGAATTCATTTGAAATAAAGAAATCCTAACAAGAAGTAATTCAAACCTATGCCTCAAATCTAGGACTTCAGATTATAAAACAACTGTTCTTTTCATTAAACTACACTAGCTCTCCACCCAACTTCCTTTACCTCTCATGAAAACAACTTCAAGCACACACACACACACAGCTGACAGACATACCAACAAAGATACATATCTAATTAGACTCCCTGGACATTACTGCATATCTTGAAATTTTAAGCAAAATGGATACATTTTTTATTATGCCCTTTTTTCTTAGTCTTATCCTCAAACTAAACTGAGGGCAATTTCACAATCACCACTAGACCTTCCATACAAGCAATACCAAAGGGCGTTCTTCAGACTGAAAGGAAAGGACACTAGACAGTGGTTCACAGCAGCATAAAGAACTAAAGACCTGAAGTAATGATAACCATTCTGATAATTCTAAATGCCAAAACTACTGTACCCTTTGGAATGTAACTCCACTTCTTACTTCCCACAGGTGTTAAAATGCAAATGCATAAAAAATTAATGATAAATCTATGGTTTTGGACATACATTATACAAAGATAAAATTTGTAACAAGTACAAAAAAGGTGGGGAGACCATGTAAATTTGTAACCAAATAAACCCCCTTTATAAAAGCCAATCAATTTCTGGTATTTTGCATAATGACAGATCTAGCAAACCAGAACAAGAGGACAGTGTGAATAACTGTAAGAGGACACTGTGAATAACTGTACACAACAAATTAAATCACCTAGATGAAATGAACAAATTCTTAGAAACAAACTACGCACACTGACTCAATAAGAAATAGAAGATCTCAACAAACCAAAAACTAGCATTGAGAGTGGACAGTAATCAAAAACTTCACACACACACACACACAAACACACACACACAAAATTTCTAGAACCAAATGGTTTCACAGAGGAATTTTACCAGACATTCCAAGAGGAATTAATACTAATACTGCTCAAATTCTTATAAAAAAAATTGAAGGCAGAAACACTCCCTAACTCATTCTACAAGGCCAAATCATCCTCATACCAAAACTTAATCTAGTACATTAAAAGAATTATACATCATGGTCAAGCAGACATATCCCTGGTATGGAAGGGTGATGGTTTGATATAAGAAAATCAATTAGCATAGTACACTACATTAAAAGAACAAAGTAAAACAAACACACAATCATCTCAAATGAAGCAGAAAAGGCATGTGACAAAATCCAACACCCCTTCTTGATAAAAACTCTTAAAAACTAGGAATAGAAAGAAACTTCCTCAACATGATAAAGGGCTTATATGAAAAACCCATAGCTGACATCATACATAATGGTGAAAGACAGAAAGCTTTTCCTCTAAGACAAGGATGCCCACTGCCACCACCATCATTCAACATTGTACTGGAAGTTCTAGACAGAGCAATTAGGTAAGAAAAAGAAATAAAAGGCATCCAATTTCAAAAGGAAGAAGTAAAGTTTTCCCTATTTTCAAATGGCATAATCCTATATTCAGAAAATCCTGAAAAAATCCACAACAAAGCTCCTAGAGCCGAAAAATGAATTCAACAAAGTGGTGGAATACGAGATCATCACTCAAAAATCAGTAGCATTTCTATACACTAGTAATGAACAATCTGAAGAAGAAATAACCAAACAAATTCCATTTATAATAGCAATTTAAAAAATCAATATCTAGGATTAATTCTAACTAAGGATGTAAACTTTGCTAACAGAAATCAAACAAGACCTAAATAAATGAAAGCATATTTTATGTGCATGGATTGGGTTAGAAGACTAAATATTGTTAAGATGTCAATTCTACCCAATGTGATTTACAGATTCAATGCAATCCCAATCAAAATTCCAACAGCCTTCTTTGCATAAATGGAAAAGCCAACCATCAAATATATATGGAAGTGTAAGGGGCCCTGAGTAGCCAAAGCCAACTTGATAAAGATGACCAAAGTTGGAGGACTCACACTTCTCGACCTTAAAACTGATTTCAAAGCCACAGTAATCAAAACAGCATGGTACTGGCACAATGACAAACATACAGACCAAAGGAATGAAACTGGGAGTTCAGAAATCAACCCTCACATTTATGGCTCACTGATTTTTGACAAAGGGGCAGAAACGACTCAACTGGTAAAGAATAGTCTCTTCAACAAATGGTGCTGGGGAAACTGGATCACCATTTGCAAAAGAATGAAGGTGAACTCTGGCCCACATCATCCACAAAAATCAACTCAAAGTGGATCAAAGACCTAAATATAAGATCCAGAACTATCAAACTCCTAGAAGAAAACATAGGGAAGCATCTTCAGGACTTTGTGTTAGGTGATGTTTTCTTAGACTTTTCACCCAAAACACAAGCAACAGAAGAAAATACAGATAAATGGGACCTCATCAAAACGAAAAACTTTGTGCATCAAAGGACTTTATGATAAAAGTAAAATGACAACACACACAATTGAAGAAAACATTTGGAAACTACATATCTGACAAAGAATTTAATGTCCAGAATATATAAAGAAGTCCTTCAACTCAACAACAACCCAATTAAAAAATGAGCAAAGACTTAGATAGACATCTCTCCAAAGAAGATATACACATGGCTAAAAAGAACATGAAAAGATAATTAACATCATTAATCATTAAGGAATTGCAAATCAAAACTATAAGGAGATACTATTTCACACTCATTAGAATGGCTACTATGAAAAAAACAGAAAATCACAAGTGTTGGAGAGGGTGTGAAGAAATAGGAATACTCATTCATTGCCTTTGGGTGTAAAATGTTATAGCTGCTGTGGAAAACAGTTTGGCAGTTCCCCAGAAAGTGAAGTATAGAATTACCATATAACCTGGAAATCAAACATGTAAGTATACCCCAAAAATTGAAAGCAGGAACTCAACAGATATGTTCACACTGACATTCACAGCAGCATTATTCACAAGTGCCAAAAGATGGAAACAACCAAAATGTTCAT
Organism: Choloepus didactylus; assembly: GCF_015220235.1. NCBI lineage: Eukaryota > Metazoa > Chordata > Mammalia > Pilosa > Megalonychidae > Choloepus > Choloepus didactylus. The sequence continues at coordinate 49,483,039 of NC_051314.1, forward strand.
CAACCAATGAATTACTAATCAAAATGTGGCATACACCCACAGTAGAATATTATTCAGCTACAAAATGGAATGAAGTCCTGACACATGCAACAACCTGGAAGAACCTTGAAGACATCATGTTGAATGAAATAAGCCAGCTACAAAAGGACAAATATATAATCTCAATGATGTGAAATAATTATAATAAACAAACTCATAGAGTCAGAATATAGAATATAGGTTAGCAGGGGCTGGGTCATGGTAGGGAATAGGGAGTTAAGACATAAAATGCACAGAGTCTCTATTTGGGATGATGGAAAAGTTTTGGTAATGGAATGTGGGGTTGGAAACATAATATTGTGAATGTTTATTAACAGCACTGAATTATATATTTGAATGTAGTTAAAAGGGGAAATTTTAGTTTGTATATATACAGTCTATATCCACTTCCACAATAGCTGTGACAGTCAAAGGCCTAAGGAGTGAAGCTGTAGCAACTAATGCTTCCCCCTGAAGTGCCATACCTTACTCCTCTTACTTCACTAACCAAAGCTAATCACATAGCCATGCCTGTGTGGGTAAGTCCAACCCTCCTGTGTGCTCTGAAGGAGAGAACCAGTTATTGCTGAACAGTAGTAACACCTACCGTGGTCCCCATTTTAGAATTCCCACATTTTAGGATTATTTGGAGCAAGCTACTGCTAAAGAGTGGAGCTAAGGTCTTAACCCAGAAATCAGTTTGTTTTCTCCATTAACAATGATCCTCAATTTTTTCACCCTACCCACCAACACAGGTGATCTGACAAATTCTCGTTGCTAAGAGTGGCTGCCTTTATTAAGCACTGATTAAGGGGAGGAGTGGGGAAAGGGCACAGTCAGGGCATCTGTGGTCTAGAAAAGCACCTAACCCCAACTGAGAATCAATGGAACTCTATGAAAATAAGAAAAAGAGTGTATAGAGGCAGCAAAATCAGATTAGAGGAAAAGTAGACTTTTCCAAGCTTCCCAGAGATTAGATTCATTTAACAATAGATCAATAATACTGACTTTATGTCCCTTCAGCTACTAAATTTTTACTGTTTAATGTTACTAAAAAATTTTTTTACAAATATCTATATTAATCAGGTCTAGAGTAGATACTGAACATCTTTGTTTATTAATCTTCCCAAATTTCTTTTTCAGCAACTTCACTGATATATCTAAGTAGGAGAGAAATCTTAAAAGATTATATATTTGAGAAGTGTTGTTACTCAGACATCAAAAACTGAGAAGGTATGCCTGTTATCCAGAGTTAAGCATAAGTCAAAGACCTACAGATTTTAGTTGCTTTTCTCCTACCAGAGCAATTAATGTTTAAATAAGTGAAGTATACTATTTACTTAAAAATCATGTTAATTAAATTCTGTACTTTTCTAACTTAGTCTTTGAAAGGGATTCTGCTTTTAGCCACTCTATACTTTCAACTGATTTCTTGCAAACCCCAAATTTTTAAACTTCAATTTTTCCAGATATTATATGAATAGTACCTCTCATTCTTTACACTGTCCCTTACCCCATTCAGCCACAATACTGACAAAAGCAAATATAATTAATATTTATAACGTAACAAGTTTTATGTCTACATAGTTTTAGATAAAGGATTTGAGATCCACATTCAAATATACTTTCTAAAATGCTTTCATATCTATTATGGAAAAGATTCATTAGTCTCCCACACATTTCTCTCACAAATGAAATACCACAATGGAAGTTAATGATCTCTTTCATGGAGTTGCTGCTTATTGCTTATAAAAGGGAAATTCTCTTTAAAAAAAGAAGCAAATAACTTCAACTGTGGGATTTTTTAAGACAGTATATGGCATGATCGAAAGAAAGGGGAGGTGGTAAGGGTTTGGATTTTTCCCACACCAGTTAGTTGATCAGTCACAGTTGACTGAATTTCCATTGTTCACTGATTGTGCCTTTTGCCAGGCAATCCATCCTTGCTTATGTAATTGCAGCATTCCTGTAGTTCACTCTGTTCTGTCCTGAAGATTCAGCAGCATGACAGGCTAAGAAAATTAGATACAGCACAGCACCAAGCTGCTGACCTTCAGAATATAAAATAAGGCCCATCTTTTAAAATTGGCCTATTTTCATGAAGTTACGTTGAGGGACTGTATTTTTAACAGGCTGTTTTTCATATGGTAAGCATGTACCTTCCTAAAATGTTTTCTTTTAATTTACAAAAATTGATCATTTTAAATTTAAAATATACTGGTACTGTATACAATATTAAAAATAAATTCACTTCATTTAAAGTTTTTCAAAAGGGAACAAATTTTTCCTCATTGGTGTTAAATATAACTGAGAAATATGATGAAATTTCAAAGAATCTTAATAAGGAAAAAAAAAAAAAAAAACAAGACTGAATTTCCTAAACAGTTCAGAGCATTTGTTTGCCAAAGAAACAAAGTTCAGGAGGGAAATTAAATTGCTTTCTGGTTACAAAAGATTCACATTTTATTTTTCTTATTTTTTTCCTTTGCAACAATCTCAAACTCAGAAAAGTTGGAAGTAAAAGAAAGAACTCTTTTTCCCTGAACCGTTTGCTGACTTGATGCTTCATTTACATTAGTATGCAATTGCTATAAACAAGGACATTTTTTCTGGGGAGCCATAATACAACCATCATTAGGAAATTAACATCTAATTTACCATCTAATCCTCAAATTCCATTCAAGATTTACTAATTGTCCCCTGAAATATCAATTACAGCAAAAAGCCCAACATTGAAACACCTGTTGACTTTAGTTCACATGTCTCTTCAATCTCCCTCAATCTGGAACAATCCATTGGTCCAGAATTTACTTAAAATGATTCAAGATTTGGCAACTGGGTTTGAGAAGAGTTACCAGGGTCACTGAAATTATTAGTCCAATTCCAAACCATACTAACTAGCTGTGTCGCCTTGAGCTTTAGAAGTCCCCTCATATGCAGAACATGATGTAGGTATGATGATACTAAATGAGAAATACAAGAGAAAATCTCTCATACAGCTCAGAGGGAGTACTCAGCAAATATCAATTTCCTCATCCCTTTTCAACTGTTTCCCTATCCTCCCTGTCAAACTCACAATCAAATGTTTAGATAGCTCCCTAACTAGAATCATCACAGTATATAACAGAAGCATACAGATCTGCTGAGAAACTCTTTATTCTATCTTTTAGACTTTTCCATGCATTTTCTACCATGAACTTCTAGAACCTAAAGAAAAATAAAAAGATAAGAAATTACACAAAGTTCAACATTTAAAGAAAAATAAAAAGATAAGAAATTACACAAAGTTCAACTTGCAAAAACAGGGAGTCTTGTTGCGGCAACAAGTTTCAAAATAAGCAAGATTCTCTTCATTCCTTTTTCACAGATTTCTACACTTCTGCCTGTAAACAGGTTTCTCCTAAAAGGAAATCAAGGAGAAGGGATGGTGAAGAAGCTATCTTTCCCATGACCCAGTTACCCTGGCATGTCGTTATGCTCATTCTCCTCCTGTCACTGTCAAATATCTCCACGAAATGTTTTTGTCTACCACCAGTTCACTCTGTAACGCACTATTCGGGCATTGGTCTTCAACTCCCCATAGACATCACATCATTAAATGTAACCAAGTATCTCTAAGTCACAAAGAACCTCTTTCAATCCTCAATAGCCTCAAAACATCTCTTGAGCCCTTCACCACTGTGACTTTCCCCGTTTTCTCTTTTCTGCCTTATTCTCCATGACACTAAAATACTCTCCTCTTCCTTCTACTTCTTTGAACAAGTCTCACCCATTCTCACAGTTTTTTTGTTTTCCTTCTACTTCACCCCAAAGTTCAGTCTATGGTATTCTGCTCTTCCCTTTCTACATTCACAAGGTTTCACTATCTCCTCTTTGCAAATCATGCGCAAATATACACTTCATCGGGCAAGCCCCTCTCCCAGTTTTCAATACATTATCAATTGTCTAATCAATGCTTCCACTTGGACATTTCACTCAATTTCTTGCAATTACCATAACTTCTTTCCTTCCATGCACCCCATTACTAGATAGTCACCACATCTAATTTAGCCTGATTCCTAAATTCCTCCCTTTCTATTCCTCTTGCTACTACTCAGATTCATCAGACCCTTATTATTTCATGTTAGCATTAATCTGATCTCATCAGTTTCTTTCACTCACCAGTCTCTGAAGACATCTTAGAATCTGAGGTCACATTTAACCTCTCTGAATACTAATTTCATCCCATTGTCTCTGGGTGGGGAGGGAATAAAAAAGCTTCTATGGATCATCACTGCCTTGGTAGAGCATTACAAACATAAAAATGTGGGCATTACAAACACAAATGCCCACAATGGACAAAGTTAGTAACTGGAATAGAGAGAATATAAAGTAATAGGGAGTAGTAGAGGCAGTGGCTAACTAGCAAGCTCATGTACCTTTTAATGAGTATAGTAGCTATTTAGTTCAAGCCAAGTGGTGCTGTGCCAGTTTGAGTGTATTGTGTCCCCCAAATGCCATTATCTTTGTGGTCTTGTGTGGGGCAGACGTTTTTGGTGCTGGTTAGATTTGCTTGGAATGTGCCCCACTCAGCTGTGGGTAATGATCATTTTGATGAGATGTTCCCATGGAGGCATGGCCCCACCCATTCGGGGTGGGCCTTGATCAGTGGAGCTATATAAATGAGCTGACTCAGAGAGAGGAGACTAACTGAGTGCAGCTGGGAGTGATGTTTTGAAGAGGAGCAAGCTTGCTAGAGAGGAACGTCCTGGGAGAAAGCCGTTGTGAGGCCGGAGCTTTGGAGCAGATGCTGGCTGCCTTCCCAGCTAGCAGAGGTTTTCCGGACGCCATTGGCCATCCTCAGGTGAAGGTGCCCGGTTGCTGATGTGTTGCCATGGACGCTTTGTGGCCTTAAGACTGTAACTGTGTAGCGAAATAAACCCCCATTTTATAAAAGCCCATCCATCTCTGGTGTTTTGCATTCTGCAGCATTAGCAAACTAAGACAGGTGCCATGCAGGAATGCTGGCCTACTGCTTACAGATATTCTCCTTTTTTCTTTTTTCCAAGAAAAGCCCCAAATCTAAATTGCTAAAGAAAATTTAGATTTTATTTGAAATCTCTCAATGTTTAAATATGAGCAACTAATTAAAAAAAAAAAAAATACAGCATCTGAGTCAAACAAATCTACGTGCAGGCTTGCAGCCAAATTGTGACCTTCTACTTAAGAAGGCTAGTCGAAGCCTACTAAAACTATCCTGAAACTACCTTCTGAAATCAAGTGCCAAACTCAAAATGACTACTACAAGCCAAATGGTGAACTATACTATCCTCCCAGCAAACTTAGCTCTTTCTTACTTCTATGCCTTTGTCATGTTGTTCTTCACACAGAAGTTTCTTTTCTCTTCTCTAAATCATACTTTAAAATCCAGTACAAATCCTTCCATTTTCCCAAAAACTTCCTGAACCACCCTGGCTCATGGGACTCTCTCTTTCATATTCCACGATAGGTGTCAGGCACAATGCTAAACATTTTACAAGCTTTTATTTCCCTTTAAATCCTAAGAGATAGATACTATCATTATTCCTTTTTGCTGATAAGGATATTGAGGCTTCTCAAAGATATGTGATAGAATTGTAATTGACCTCGAGCCTTTCATTTGCAAGCATAGAAAGAAAAGTAGGATATCCATGTTTTGGCCATCCAGTACGTGTCAGGCATTACATGCCAAGATAAAATACAAATCTATAGCATGATTCATGAGACCATTCACAATCTGGTTCTCTCCTCTCACCTCTTGATAATTTTCCTGTCATTTCTTAAGTTCTAGCCAAGCTAGCTTCTTTCAGTTTTTAGGACTTACCTAACTGCCTACACCTGTGGTAGGTTGAACTATGTATGTACCCAAACAAACACAAACAGGTTCATAAGCTTAATCTGCATCCTCGTGGGTGTCAACCCATTGTAAATAGGACAAATTGAAGGCATTATTTTTTTTAATTCAGTTTTATTGAGATATATTCACATACCATACAGTCATCTATGGTGTACAATCACTTGTTCACAGTACCATACCATAGCTGTGCATTCATCAGCCCAATCTATTTTTGAACATTTTCCTTACACCAGTGAAGGGGTTATTTTTAATTAAGGTGTGGCCTAGATGAAGGAGAGTGGGTCTTAATCCTGATTACTGGAGGCTTTATAAGGAGAAAGTCATCATAGGGGGAAGCCAGAAGTCAGCAGAAATCCAGAAGAGAAAGGAGAGGATATCACCATGTGACAAGAGGTGGAAAGGCAAAGCCAAGGATTGTGGCAAGCCAACACCAGAACGTTACTGACCCTGGGAGGAAGCAAGCTTTCTAGCTTCAGAAACAGTGAGACAATAAATTCCCATTGTTTAAGCCAACCCACCGTGTGCCATTTGTCATAGCAGCCTGAGCCTGGCAAACCAAGACAATACCTCACACATAGTCTTTGCATACACCGTTTCCTTTGCCTGAAATGATCCTCCTTCTGACATGTCAAATTCCTGCTCATTTTAATCTCACCTTAAATATCATTTCCTCAGAACCCCTTCCATTATCCTTTTAGAGTTGACTATGTGAAATTCCCGATTAGCCACTGTAGTTCAACACATCTATTGCAACTCTAAATAAATAGATAGTTGTGTAATCATTTATTTAATGCATGTCTCCCTTCTATTGTGTGGTGAGTTCCTTCACTATCTCTTTCATCCTTTTATCTCTAGTGTGCAGCACCCTGCTATACAAATGGTGAATGAATGATTGGTGTTATTTAACTCTCATAAGCCATTTTAAGGCTTAAGAGAGATTATATAACCTTAATCTCATAGCAAGTAGGTAATTGAGTTTGAACATCAGTGAGATCTTACATGTTGAAAAACCTAACTATTTCTACTATAGAAACGCTAGCAGAGCTTAAATCATTTTCTAATAATCTGCATATAGTTGGAGGCTTTTTCCTTTTGAGCTTATAGTCACTGTTAATATACATACTAAATTCTAATTCAAATGGCATGGGAGAATCTCATCATTGAATGTTATTTAAATAAAAATAAACAAAATGAAATGGCAATGTTTCCATAGAATGGGATGTATTGATAACCCAAACTAGGGAGTCAGTCATAATTCATAATGCAAAAGTTTATTGCTTAGTATCTCAGAGAGTGGCAGCCAGATTTCCATTTCAAGGTAAGCAGCAGGATGTCTAATTGATCAGGGCAATAAAACCAAAACATCCATTTTGGTTGTTTCAGGATTTGAGAAATTATTAGGGTTTCTAATAGCTTCAACTTTGATTGCAGCTCTCCATTGAAGTCTCCACAGTAGAGACTTTCTTGCCCAAAACTGTTGTTAACAAGCTGAAATAATGTCCAAAATGTGAGTTTCATGAATTTCTAAAGCACCTACATGTAATTGGGATTTGTTTTTCAAAGATCTCAGAGATTAGAATACAGATATATATTTTACAGGATTATTCAGTACAATGGAAAGTCCTTTCCATGTATTACCTTTGAAGATTTCTATTCCATAGTCATGCTATCGCTGGTGTAAAGTATTGGGTAGTTTCTGCCATTGTGAAATTGCACATGCAATATGATGTATGTGTTAGAGTCTTTGATAGGCCTGTGGATTCTGAGGGCAGTTTACTTTCATAAACACACACACACAGGCATGCAAAAGGGCATCAGAGACCATAATTGCATGTGTGTCAGCTCCATCTAGGAGAGAAGCACTTACTGTAGTAACCTTCCTTTTGCTCAAGGACTTGGTGGTCAACATCTCATCTCCCTTCCCCAGCTCTCAGCTTCAAGGAAAACAGGCAAAGGATCTTTACACCAAATTGTGTCTGTTCCCATTTACCACCTCCCCAAAACATATAATAGCAAAAAGTCATCAAACCTATGTATCCTGCTATTTGACTATCATTTTTTGAACTCAGATGCCAGCTTTGCTCTATATTCTAGGGATATAAAGACCCAAGTCACATGCCTTGCCCTTGAGTTTGACTATGTAAAAAATTGTTAACTAATGAGTAGTATCTGCAAATAATTGCCCAAAACAGTAATAGAGTCAAGTTGAAACCAATTATCGAATGAAGTTGAGAGTGGGTGTATGGTCTTTCTACCTCTACATCTCTCCCCAACCCTGCTCTTCCCACCAAACTTCTTAGTAAGATTGAATCACACTGCTGAAAAAAATACAAACTCTGACTTAAGTCTTAATCACTTTGATCTTCTGGGCTGCTATAAAACAGATGTGGCCACCTGATTCCAGGAATGTAAAAATGAAGAATGATAATCAAACGTCCATGATCTACAATGTACTAAATTTTTGGAAATATAAGGATTCTTTTGCAAAGATCTCCATTAAACATATTTTCCCAAGCAATTTTACAAAATATAGGCAAGCACTTAGAGTTTAAGAAGGAAATTGAAGTTATTAGAAAGGAAATTCCCAGGTATTGAGTGTCTATTTACCGAAAACTGTAACCCTCCATTTTCTGTACTTCTATGAGCCTTAGCTTACATCCCACTAATCCTCTAGCATCTCTCCAATCTATATTTTTTCCTCCATTGCCACTGCCACTGCCTTAGGTCTGGCCCTCATTAGCTTTCACTTGGAATATCTCAGTGGTTTCTAAACAGATCTCTCTGCGCACCAGTTTTATGGGAGGGAAAGGTTACATAAACAAATAATTCCAGCACAATATTATATGATAGATTTATGGATGTAGAGTTTTGGGAACAAAGAGGGGAAGCCATAAACTCTTAGGAGAGGCAATAATCCTTGTGTTTTGATCTGAAGAACACTAAAAGGGCTTCCGTCTCCCCAAATAATTGTGATATGAGAGGGCAAAGATAGCTATTCTTTTTGTAATATTAATAGTGGCTACTCTAGGTAAGACATGGTCTTAATCCTTTACTCAGTCAATTTTTATACTACTTCCATATTCAGGAAACTAAACACAGAGAGATTACATAACTTGCTCATGATCACACAGCCAGAGAACTGTGAAAGCCAGAACTCAATCTGGGTAAGTCTGGCCCCAGAGCCCATGCTCTTGATCATCATTACTCCCAGAAGTCAGGAGCCATGTTTAACCCACTGCTGTATACCCAGTGCCTGGTTCACTGCCTGACACACAAAAAAAAGGATTATAAAACACTACTGAGCAAATGAACAAACTGGAGGGGCTAAGGTGCTCAGATTTTAAAGAAAAAACCATATAGTCCCCAAACAATCATGAGAGGACAGGCATGGTGGGGGCACAGAGCAGGCTCTGGCTGGCTTGTCCTCTATCCTAAGACCCTGCTCTCACCAGGGAGACAATTGCCAAATGCAATACAGACCACATCACACACACCCCCACCCCCCTACTCCCACTGTTGAGCAGTGTGTCTCAAACATTTACAGGAGTCATCCCTCCTTAAACACTGGCAGACCAGAGCAAACACACCCTGAGGCACATAGCCCAAAGAGGGATCACCACTGTGAGTTTCCCCTAAACTGTGTGCCTCACCTTCAAAATCCAATCAAGTTTGGCATTTATTCTATAGTGGATCTAACAATATAATTGCAACTCTATGTAGAAAAACTTTATTCCTACCATGATTTCTAACACCACATGGCCAATATCTGCATTCTTTCTGGGTACACATACTGCAGCTTCATATACACAGGCATGGCACATAGATCCCTTCCTAATCCACTTCCTAACCTGCCAGCTCCATCTCCCACCTCTCCAGCCAACCCAGTTAGTTGTAACCACAGTCACAGTCACATGTCAAGCTGTTTCCCACCTGCTGGACTTTGACATTAGGCTTGTATATCTTCAGAATACATACTTATCCTTTCAAACCTTGCTTTAAGCGTGATTTTACTGAATTCTTTCCTAAATCCTCTTTTTTCCTGGTGTTCATCCTTCCTCCCCACTGCGTGTGGATACCTAGCAATACTTCTGTAGTTTATTACACTCCTTTCGTCTGTTTACATGGCTGTACTCTCCCTGGGGGCAGGCCCTTGATTTTAGTCCACCTGATATCCCAAGTGCCAACCAGAGCCTTGCCAACCAGGTAAATCTCTGGTTTACAGAAAGCTGGGATCACAGCAGGTAATGGAATGCTGCAAAATAAGAAGGCAACAGAGCTATGAAAGTGAAATTAAAAACGAACTGAAAGATCTGCGCACATCTCCAATCTTGATTTTCTTTCGTGCTAGAACTCCAAATTCCAGGTGCCAGGCACACGGAGCTGTGGGGGCTCAAGAAGTTTGGAGAGATCAGATTTAGTGGAGTCACTCACCAACTGGTGGAAGGTGGGTGTCTGTTCTCTAAAGTTTTGGTCCAGGGCTTATACCAGCTGATCTGCTCCGCGGCTTTGCCCCAGAACCTCTCCGGGTCTGTCACCGAGGCCGCGAAGTGGGTCTTGTATTCGCCACCGCCGCCTGAGGACAGCGCCCGGCAGCTCCGGCCCCCGAGACCGCCCCGCGGGCCCGGGGCCAAGTAAGCCCTGCGGGCCGGGCCGGCTCCCCGGGCAGGAGAGGATCCGGGCAGGGGGCCCCCAAGTCCTCCGGTGCCGGTGACCTTGCGACACTGCAGCCAAGACGGCTTCATCGCCGCGGGCTGCACCGCGCAGCCTGTGCTGCCGGAGGTCGTCCAGTGCACTTGGCAGGCAACAATCAGGCCGCCGGCGACTTTGTAGGTCCCGTGGAGGCGGGCTGGAGGCGGAGACAAATTCCGACGTGAGCCGGGAGCCCAGGAGTTTGGAAATCACAGTAGAGTCGCCGGGAAAAACCGACCTGGAGCCACCGGGGAAGCAACAGGCTGGAGGGGGATCCCGGCGGGTTCACAGCTTCTTCGCGCGAGCTGGGTCTTGTCTCCAAGAAACCCGCCCTTCTCCCGCGCCCCGCGGCTCTCGCAGAAAAAGTGTCCTCAAACTACAGAACTGTCCTTCCTCCCTCAACACACTTGTGCTCCTAGGAAAAGGCCAACGCACCCAACTCGCTCTAAATTTTCAAACAAGCAATTTGTGCACAGAGCTTGCCTGGTTTAATCTTTGGAGAGGGAACCGGCGTCGCTCCAGGCCTTCAGCGGAAATCACCAACTCTGGGCATTGAGGCAAGGCCCAGAATTGTTGTTTTATATATTACTTACACATACATTTTTTAAACTCAACTCAGTCCTTGGTTATGAAAAACACGGGCGGCTTCGGGGCAAGAATTGCTCCAGGCTTTCCTGACAGCTGAGAAGGTAGGAGGAGTGAAAGGAGGCTGGGCCATCCCAATTGGGATGTGCTTCCCGGGGTGATTGACAAGCCACTGTGGAAGGTACACCCAACTGGAATGGGGAGTCACTTGCTGACTGTTCTCCCGGGAGAGGCAGAGAGAAGAAAGGGCTTGCTCTATTTCTTCCCTCTATTGCCTCTTTGGGTTTTTTGGTGGCCTTTTTTTGCCCCGATGGGGCGGGGGGGAGAGCAAGTAAAGTCAAAGGAAGAGCTAAAAGATTAAATTAATCAAAAGAGAAAAAAGAGGAAGCTGAGGTAAATTAAGAGAAAGGCGGTATAAATTAATCTTTGGGTCTAGCATGCTTCAAGCTCTTTCACTGTTTTTCACACTTTAGTGAAATTCAGATGTAATAATTTTCCTTAATATTATGCCAAACATATTCTGTCTTGATGTAACAATATTTGCAATTTTAAAAGTAAAGATGTGTATTCCCAAATGTGCCAGTTTGAAACTGTTATGTACCCCAGGAAAGACTATGTCCTTTAATGCAATCTTGTGCATCAGACTTATTTTGGGTGGGATCTTTTGATTAGGTTGTTTCCATGAAGGTGTGACCCACCCAACTGTGGGTGAGGCATTTTGATTAGATTATTTCCATGGAGGTGTGGCCCTGCCCATTCAGGGTGGGTCTTAATTAGATCACTGGAGTCCTTTAAGAGAGCTCACAGAGAGAAGGAGCTCAGAGAAACTGAGAGAGATATTTTGGAGAGAAGCTAAAATATATAATCCAGAGTTTGCCCTCGGGAGAAGCTAAGAGCCCAAACAGACCCACACTCTTGGAGATGCTTGGAGATACAGACAGAAAAACATTTGGAGATGCTAAACTGAGAGATGAAGCCCAGAGTTTGCCCCAGAGAAGCTAAGAGAGGACTCCCAGATGCTTAGAGAGAAATGTCCCAGAAGAACCAAGCAGACAGCTGAGAGAAGCTAAAAGAGGCAGAAGCCAAGAGACATTTTGGAGAAAGCCATTTTGAAACCAAAACACAGGAGTAAAGGACCAGTAGATGCCAGCCACGTGCCTTCCCAGCTGACAGAGGTGTTCCAGATGCCGTCAACCTTTCTTCAGTGAAGGTATCCTCTTGTTGATGCTTTAGTTTGGGCACTTTCATGGCCTTAGAACTGTACATTTGTAACGTAATAAATCCCCTTTATAAAAGCCAGTCCATTTCTGGTATTTTTCATAATGTCAGCTTTAAGCAAACCAGAACATGAAATCTGAGGTGAGAGATAGTGGAATGGCCCTGACCCTAGGAAGGCTCATAAACAAATACTTCTTCAGCAAAAGGATAATGTGAAGATAAATTCTAAACAGAACACAGATAAATCTAATGTGGAAGAATGAAAATTTCTTCAAATAACCACCTCCGCTATTCCTTTTCAACTGAGAAACAAGAGACTAGACTTTTCCTGGACACCTGCAGCCTACTTTATTCCTCCCCAAAGCCTCAAATCAAATGATTTCCAGTGGCAAACACTGCCTCCTTTGAGTTCAGAGAAAATTACAAAGCCATTTCATCTTCTGGCCCTCTCCTTCCCTCAACCTAGTTGCTTTATGCTGCTCTCTGTTATACAAGTTCCCCTAACCCAATCATCCCCTACTGCATTACTATGATGTCCTCTTTAGTCATTCATTGAATAAATATGTGAGCACTTGCCTTGTGAAGGATGTGGTTTTCTTGGGAAAGATATGAAGAAAGGAAAGAGTTATCAGCACCTACTATGTGTACACATTGTTCTGGGCACTTCCAACTATGTTAATTCCTGTGAATCTCATAAGAGTACTAAGGAGTGGAAACTATAATCCCCATGTTTCCAGATACGGCTTAGAAATCGTTTAACTTTCTTGCAGCCACATAACTATCAAGCAACAGTCAGGACTCAAAACTTGTCCATGTTCAGTGCTTCACAGCCTTGAATTACAGGAGTTTCATAATACTGATTACCTCCGCCTAAAGGTGGAGAGTTGGGACAGTCCCGTCCAGCCCTTTCACTTACCCTAGAATGCTCTACAAATATTATCATTTTCTCTCTGTGCCATGACTTGTATAAGATTGGGAATCTGACTCCAAGCCCATGGTTCCATACCAGACCAATTTTTAAAAATCAATTATAGACCTCCAATAAAATGTAGCAAATTGAATACCCACATCCATCTCCTCTCCTTTGAGAAAACTTAGTGAAACAGAGTTAAAGAGAAAGGGTGTGGTGATAAAACCTTCAAGGACAAAGAAAACAGGAGAGAAGAAATCAAGTGAGAGAATGGAAAAGGTGATTCCATGATATATGACTTAAAACAAAGAAAGCTGACTGAAGATTAGGGTTTAAAAACAAAAGGACTGATTGAAAGATTGTATGAGGTAGAGTAAGATTCCCACATTACCAGATAAAGCCACTTCCTCTGGACCCTTTAGTATATTATCTTATCTTTATTTAGTAACTGTTTAGAATAGATTGTTAATGACAATTCCATTTCTGGTCAAAGGAATAGCCTGGGAAACAGCACAGTCTAACAAGGCAAGGAGTCTGGGTTGGATGGAGTGGAGTGTACAAGAAGGGTAGCAATGGGCAGCAGGACTAGAAAATTGTATTGGAGCCAGGTAAGGGGGTGTATAATAAATAGTGTTAAGTGCAGAATAGTGCCTAAGAATTAACTATGGATTATCCTTTAAATTAAGGCACCAAAGACTTGTTGATGGATTGCCAAACATATGAAAAACTTAAAATCCTCAGCCATTAGCTCTCAGATTGAATCTTAATAGTATCCCTTTTTAGGTGTGAAAACTTGGAAAGTTTACACTTCAATTTCAGTATTTCTAATCTGAAGTTTTTCAGTATTTCTAATCTGAGTCTTTTCTTTGCAGGATTGTTACAAGGTTTAAATACATGTAAATTACTTAGCATCAGGGCAATATCAAACCAAGCTAATTTAGGATAGCTTCAGAGCCTGTGAACAACCAACCAACCAACAACAACAACAAAAAAAATCAAACCAAAAAAACCTTCAGCTTCATTAACATACCTAAAATTTTGCAATCAGAAAATTATTATAGGAAGAAATTATTTTGTACTATTTCAAACACTAAAATTATATTTTTAATTAATTTGAGAGAAAGGGTAACTACAATCTTTTCAATGTTTAAGTTTTCTAAGTCTTCTACCAGCACATTTAGTACATAGTATTTATTTCACAGTATGCCAATAAATTGTGTATATTAGCATACAACTCAAGGTGACATTTTAAATACCTTACATAAAGATTAATCAGATTATCCAAGAGGGCTTCTGTAGAAATAGGAAAAGCATAATGATGGAGAGGGAGTGTAGAGAGGTGAGTATAGGGAAAGAAAACGTGGGATCCTCAGCTCAAGAAAGCATGAGAGGAAGGGAAGAAACTGGAGTCAGAATACTTAATGCCTAAAGAAAAGAATGCTGAAAAATATGGGGAGCATAGAGTAGAATTAGAAGTAAAAGAAAAATAATAAAATAAAATTTTAAAAAATTAAAAGAGAGGTACAGGATTCCTACACTCAAATTTTCCCACTTTACAATTTTTGCTTAGAATTTACCTCCCTGTTACAGGCTAACCTTTTTTACCAAAGAGAGGAAATGAAATGAAGGAGTACACAATTTAAAGCTGATTGTAGATTACCCTGGTCATCTATATGCTGGCCACACAATTCATATTTTCCCATAAACTTTTTAAGAGTCAAATGTCTAAC
Source organism: Choloepus didactylus (assembly GCF_015220235.1). Taxonomy (NCBI): domain Eukaryota; kingdom Metazoa; phylum Chordata; class Mammalia; order Pilosa; family Megalonychidae; genus Choloepus; species Choloepus didactylus. The sequence continues at coordinate 49,498,064 of NC_051314.1, forward strand.
TTTGGATAGTTATGTAGAGCTAAGATTTTTTTTTTTTTTTTTTTTCACTTGTGTCTCCCATACTTCTAGTTTCTTAGATATGAAAACTTGGCAGATGCATGTGGAAAACGTTTGCACAAACCACTTCATCTCAGCAGCAGGTAAATGCTGATGTGAAATTGAGCCTTCAGACACACTGCAAATTTATTCTCATTTATCAAAGGGCTTTAGGAAGCTATGCCAAATCCATGGCTTAAAAATATCTCAAAAACGTCTAAAATGATACAGTGCATAGTAAAGTAATTATAACTTCTTATTTTGAATTTTTACTCTTTTTGACCACATCATACTCAAAATAATGTCAAGGAGAAAAAGGCAGATGAAAGAATTATTTTAAAACAACATCCCAGTGTATTGGAAGACACTTTACAATTCCAGTTCAATCTAGCAACAAAATAAAATAAGACGTGGGATTCACCCACCAGTCTTTTATTTATTTCTGGGAAAAAAAACTAAACTAAAATTTTCTTGTAATTAAGAAAAAATTTAGTCCTATTTGAGAGGGAAACAACCTAGGCAAATATTCCCCAATAATTTTTTCTTTCAAGTTTTGTGTTTTTCCCCCCTGCATAACAATTTACCATTGAGAAACATATCTCATGTATTCAATTGTGTTGGAAAATTCAATAAAAATTACATTTTAATCAGACCACCAAAACCTTAGAGAGATCATTTTAATTCTTCTAGATAGATCATGTCTAAGAAATTATCCTGTTTCTGTTTCATATTCTTAAACCAAAGCTACTGTATGGTATTCAAATATTTGCAATAATACTTTAAATATATAAGAAATGACCTCATTATCACGTAACAAATGATGAAAAGGAAAATAAATATCCCCTGTAACAACATTTTTCATAAGATGTAGATGATTGCCTAACATTACTTGAGATTGCTAATTTTTATATGTCTGTGGGGGTGGTGAGGGAGAGAAAAGATTGTGAAATCAGACTAGAAAATGAAACTTCAGGCCATTTTACGAAAACAAGAGCTGCTCCTGTGTAAAAAGGAAGTGGGCAATAATATTAGGATTTCAAAACATCACAAGTATTCAGCTGAAGTATTGTTTTCAAATGAAGGAAATTTAGGGACAAAGAAATGTCTTACTTTGGGCAGGTCATTAAACCAAGTGTCTCATGTATTTATGAGAAGCATTGTGGATAAGAAAACTAACAAACACAGAATATACGTTAGGTTTTGGGATAATTTTACTGCAACTGGGCCAGTATTAAGCTGTGCAGTTTATTCCTGGGCCTGTTTCTTCACCTCCAAGCCTACCACTACAGTACATCTTTGACAACCAAAGAAAGGCATGATGAAGGCAATTTAAAAGGACAGCGAATTATTTAGACTCCTTTATACAATCGTCATACTGAATGCTGAGGTGGCTGGATGACTCTTTTGGTGCCTTTGTGTTTTGTCTGATGATACCACTTCCATTCTGTTGTTAAAGTTGAACAACCAAATAGAGTTTAATAGCTTGCTTAGGATATTTGTTTAAATAAGAGATTTTTATACAATTCATCAAGAGCTCCAGAGTATATTCAGAATTTCCAGTAAAGATATTTTCAACATATAAAAAAGATGCCAGTTAATATCTTTGTTATTTGCTTACCTTGTAACGTTTTTATATTCAGATACTTCTATACCTTGGTAATGGACATAAAGTTTATTTATTTATATCTCTATGTTTATAACTCTATATGAATGTAGGGTTTATTTCTCTATGACAGTATATTTCTTATTACCATTAAAACTTGCGAGAGCCTAGTACAAGTCAGTTCTCATCATATTTAAAATAACAAAAAAAAAACACCTGTTATTGGATTTTTTATACTTTGTCTTTTTGTCATTTTTTCATATTGTTGTTTTACATTTACAAACTTCAAATATTACTATTGGGCTCCTCCAGACTCTTCCAACTGCTAAAATCCCTTCTGCTCCTAAATTCTAAGAGTTTTCACCACACCAGGAGACAGTAGAAAAGTAGGCTTTTTTGATAGATGGTTGTTATAGTTACACATGCAAAACTAACTGAAAAGTGTGTGTATATGGGTATGCTGGTTTAAATCTATTATGTACCCCAGATAAACCATGTTCCTTTAATCCAATCTTGTGGAAGCAGACCTTTTGCTCAGGTTGTTTCCATAGAGATGTGACCCTGCCCATTCAAGGTGGGTTGTAATTCCCTTGCTGGAGTCCTCTATGAGAGGATAAAAGGCTGAGACATTTTGAAGAGAGCTCAGAGAAGCTAAAATTTGTAATCCAGAGTTTGGCCCTGAGAGAAGCAAGCAAGGACCCACAGGAGCTGAGACAGAAGCCCAGAGACATTTTGGAGAAAGCCACTGAAACTAGAAGCTAAACCCAGGAGAGAAGATCCAGCAGAGCCAGCCACGTGCCTTCTCACGTGAAAGTGGGACCCCGGGTGCCATCGCCCTTTCCTCAGAGAAACTATCTACCTCTTGATGCCTTAATTTCAACATTTTCATGGCCTTAGAATGTAAATTTACAACCTAATAAATCCCCATTGAAGAAGCCAATCCATTTATGATATATTGTATTTCGGCAGCTTTGGCAAACCGAAACAATGGGTATACAGGAAATGACTAATTTCTGCTTTTTTCCCCATTAACACTTCTAAATCCATTCTCTCATTACTTTTCAAGTGAGCCAATGTAATTACCTGCTAATCTAACATCCTGACTGCAAGCTCACCTTCTTCTATCATCCTGTTAGTAAAGAAGTATTTACTGAGTGCCTCTCACTGTGCTGAGAATAATTCTAGGCACACAAAGAACGAGAAAAAAACTAAGAATCCATCTCTGCTTTTGAGTAGTTCACAGTCTAGTCAGGAGGAAAACAGTCAACGGGTGTCATTTTTTAAGTTTTGAAGAGCTAGATGAGCAAGCACTAGTGGGGGGCCATGGAAGGGAATGGAAAACTCTGTGTCCACACTGAGACAAAAATATCATTCCAACCACAAATCAGTTCTCTAACTCTCTTGTCTAATTCTGCCAATGCCTCCCCACTGTCTATAGTGAAAAGTCCAAAGCCCTTACCACAGTCCTATGGTTTTCACCTGGTATCCAATGCTTCCCTTGGGAACATTTGCAAATGAGTAGTGTGTTCTTATCTATTACTATCTAACAAATTATCCCAAAATTTAGCAGCTTAAAACAAATTATTATTATCTCGTTAGCACGTATGGATCAGGAATCTGGGAACTGTTCTGACTCTAATGAGATTACAATTGGGTTTTCAACTAGAGCTACATTTATCTGAATGGACTGGAGAATCTGCTTCCATGCTCACTCATGTGGCCACTGGCAGTAGTCTTCAGTTCCCTAGGGCTTTTCAGAGGACATGGCAGCTAGCTTTCCCCGGAGGAAGACTAGTGGAGAGAGAGAGAGAAAGAGAGAAAATGCACAGCAGAGAGAGATAGGCCAAGAAAGAAGCCACAGTCATTTATGACCTATCTCAGAAAGGATATTTTATTACTTCTAGTTCTACTATTGGTCATGGAGACACACCTTGATATAGTGTTAGAGGAGACTATGCACGTGTGAATAGCAAGAGTTTGAAATGATCAGAGTCCATCTCAGAAGCTGGGTTCCAAAATAAGGCACTTCGGGTTTATCGTAATGACTGGAGATTGCTACAGGCATGGGCAGGGACCAAAGATAAGAAAGTCTTGTTCAAAATGCCAGTAGTGTCAAATAACTCTTCTTGATATCCTCTTCTAAACTTTGTGTATGCTGTCTTTTCCTACATGCATGTACCTGTGATCTTTCTTGCAATATGCCTACTTTCTTGCAATTCTTTGTGAAGACCTACTCCTTCTGATCTCCACAAATTTCCTTTCTGGCTGCAGTGATTTCTTCAACTTGTTCATCTTTCAAACTCCCCATTCAGAATTTAGTTCAAATATCTTCTCCTGCATGCATGCTCTGATTTCATTAAGCAGAATTGCCTTGCTTTTCTCTGCCCTATTCACATCTTTGTTAAAGCAAAGCATTTATGACACTGCTGCAATTAGCTCCCTTACCAAGCCTTCTCCCCGAGAAGATTCTGAACCCCTGCATGACTATGTTCCATAATTTTAATCTCAGTGTTCCCAGAATTTACACAGTACCTGCACATAGTAAATGCTTAATACTGGTCAGTTGATTGAATGACTTAGTGATGTGTTAGTTGAATGAATGAATGACTTAGTGGTGTGTTGTCTGTCTATGTGTGCATACAAAATGATGCTTCTTAGGAATGAATTGTAAGGTAAAAGCTTGAGAACAACTGGCCTGATCTGTTTCAACTCAGACAGTGTTTTGTTCCTTTTGTTTCCTATTGGAGTCCAAATTTGCCTTCACATCCGATACTAATTATGTTAAATAAATATTATCAGATATGTCTAAAGATAATAAAAAATTATATTTTCATAGAGCATGTCTATAAATTTTAGGTGCACTGCCGATTAATATTCTTAGCTTTCAGGAAATTTTCATGTTATAGAATTGAGGTTTCAATATGGGATAAGAAAGACCTTTTGAACTCAGAGGTAATACAAATCCTAAATGTACTATGTATAGCCAATAGTATTTAGTAAACTGAAACTGCAATAATAGGAGAAAACGTTACCAATTGTTTTAGTTTCCTAGGCTGCTCAAGCAAATACCACGAAATAGCATGAGGATGAGAAAAAGTCCAAACCAAGGTGTCATCAAGGCAAAGCTTTCTTATGGCCTTCTAGGGCTGGCTGTTGGCTATCTTTCCTCCTTAGCTCGTCACATGGCAAGACACCTATCAGCCTCGCTATTCTCTTCTGGTTCTGTTGAATTTCAGCTTCTTGTTCCGTGGCTTTCTCTTGCTCTCTGTAGCTTTTCTCTCTGCTTATAAAGGACTCCAGTAATAGTCTTAAGACCCATCCTAACTGAGATGGGCCACACCTTCTTAACTGAAGTAACTCCACCAAAAGATCCTGCTTAAAATGGCTTCACTCCCACAGGGTTAGATTAAATTTAAGAACATGTTTTCTTGCATACATATAGCTTCAAGCTACCACACAAACCTAAAAGAGTTAATGGAAGAACCAAAAAGACTAAGTTATGGGCAACAGCAAACAAATGCTATGAAAACTGAAGCTTACTATTCTAAAAGACCTAATGCAATACCCAGATGCATTAACCTAGGGGGGTGGCTTATTAATTGAAGCATCTCTGCTATTTTAACAATAATTTAATAGCCTCCTAGGGCTTGGAGTTTTGCTCCCAGAGTTAGATTCCAGAATTGACTGTTTTCAACAATTTCCATCTATGAAAGATTCAGTCTGCCAGTCAGGAATATGTCCTGACTTCAACAAAACCTTCCAGATGTTGAGTACCTTCCTGGAACTTCACCTGCTCCCAGACTCTTCTGATACTCTGCTTGGAGATATACCTAAATGGTTAGTTCAATATATGCTCATTCATTCAGGCAGCATTTTAACAATGAGTTATTGAATGTCAGCTATATGTCAGGCATATTTGGATATAGAGATCAAGGAGACAGATACATTTTTGTCTAATCTCAAGAGTTTACATTCTAGCGGGCAGAAATAGAAAATATAAAACTAGCATACTATAACACAATAAATAGATACTATTTTGGGCAAGGATGTGGGGTATGCTGAAAATAAAACAAAGTAAAGAGCCAGTGAGTGACATGATGGCCAGTGAAACCTCCCTAAGTAGTTGATATTTAAACTAAGACCTAAATTTTAGGATGGAATGAGTAATGTGAATATCTGAGCATCTCTATGGAAAGAACTTTAAACAGAGGGGCAGAGGGACCCACAACTGCAAAGTCTCTGTGGTCACAACAAGCTCTGAATATAGAAAGTAAACAAATGTTGGAGTCTATTCAAAGATTGAGAGATACAGTTTGAAAGAAAACAAGGACCTAGATTGTGAAGGGCCCTACAGACTATGGAAAGGAATTTAGATTTTACACTAAATACAGCTGAAAGTGAATGGATGGATTTCAAAAACAGGAACAATGTTATTTGGTTTATTCTTGTAATGTTTGGGAGCTTGACCCTCATTCTGATCCTTACCATATCCATTAGGTCCTGATTCTGACATCTGTGGCAAAAAGGTCTCCAAAGTATCCAAAATTGGAGATGGTTTGAGTTTGCTAACACTACCCTTTTTGTCTTCAGTATTTTTATTTTATAGCACTTCAATACTGGGTCTCGCCTTGACTCAAGTTCAGGATGCCTTTTCTTCTAGGCTCTATATTCTAGTTTTACCTGTTGGCTAGACAGGCACTTATTTCTTCAATTATTCTCAGCCTTTGCTAATCCCTTGTCAGGGCCTTATTAGAGAACTACAAAGAAACTGTCCCAACCACCAAAACAAAACAAAACTTTAACATCTCAAACACCATTTTGGGCTTTTTAAGACCCCAGAATAGTTGAGTGGGTTGGGCCCAATACAAATCAACACAATTTTTTTTGGAAAAAAAAAAAATTATTGTAGTAAAATATACACAACTTAAAAATTACCATTCTAACCATTATTAGGTAAACAATTCAGTGGCATTGAGTGTATTCACAATGTTGTATAACCATCATTGCAAATGGCAAATCTGTATCCTTTAAGCAAGAATTCTCCATTCTCTTCTCCCCAACCCCTGGGTAAACTCGATTCTACTTTTTGTCTCTATGAATTGAGCTATTCTAGAGCTCTCATATAAGTGAAACCTCACAATATTTGTCTTTTTCATGTCTGTTCTATTTTACTTAGCTACTTTTTTTATAACAGAAGTTGTAGGTTTACAGAAAAGTCATGCATAAAATACAAAGTTCCCTTATACCACTCTATTATTAACAATTTACATTAGTATGATACATTTGACGAAAGAACACTGTTTTAATTGTACTGTTAACTAGAGTTTGTGGTTTACCTTAGGGGTCACTGTCTTGTATAGCCCTACAGATTTTTCTTTAATTTTTTTCATGTACCATATACACAATCTAAAATTTCCTTTTTTTACCACATTCAAATATATAATTCAGTCCTGTTAATTATGTTCCCAATGTTGTGCTACCATCACCACCATCCATTACCAAAACTTTTCCATCATCCCAAATGGAAACTCTGGACAATTTAAGCATTAACTCTCCATTCTCTACCTTCAACCTAGTCTCTGCTAACCTATATTCTAGGTTCCAACTCTGTGAATTTGCTTTTTCCAGTTATTTCATATCAGTGAGATCATACAATATCCTTTTGTGTCTGGCTTATTTCACTCAACATTATATCTTCAAAGTTTATGCATGTTGTCATACGTATCAGAACTTCATTCCTTTTCACAGCTGAATAATAATCCATTGTGTGTGTATACCACTTGTTTTTATCCATTCATTGGCTGATGGACACTTGGGTTGCTTCCATCTTTTGACAATTGTGAATAACGCCACTATGAACATTGATGAGCAAATATCTGTTTGAGTCCCTGCTTTCAGTTCTGTGGGGTATATACTTGGAAGTGGGATTGGTGAGTCATATGGTCATTCTATACTTAACTTTCTGAGGAACTGCCAAACTGATTTCCACAGTAACTGCACCATTTTACATTCCCACCATCAATGAATGAGTGTTCCCCTATTTCTCTATAGTCTCTCCAACATTTTTAATTTTTCATTTTTTAATAGTTGCCTTTCTAGTGCATGTGAAATGATTTCCTTTGTGTTTTTTACTTACATTTCCCTAATAGCTAATGATATTGAACATCTATTCATGAGATTTTTAGCTGTTTTCATATTTTTTCAAGAAATGTCTATTCAAGTCTTTGCCCATTTTTTAATTGCATTGTTTGATTTTTTGTTGTTGAGATATAGGATTTCTTTATATATTCTTGATATTAAACCCTTATCAGATAGGTGGTTTCCAATTTTTTTGTACCATTGTGTCATTTGTTGTTTTACTGCCATGATAAAGTCCTTTGATGCACAACAGTTTTTAATTTTGATGAAGTCCTATTTATCTGTATTTTCTTTTGTCACATGTGCTTTGGGTGAAAAATCAAAGAAACCGTTTCCTAACACAAGGTGAATGCACAGTGCATGGTCCTTCTTGTTTACAGGAATCTGAATGACCCCTCTGCTGGCTAGGAAACACTTTCTCCCTCTCCCAGGTTACTCCACCTCAGGAATTAAAGCAAGTAAGCCCCTGCCCCAGGCTGCCCAACTCAATTGTTTCTTCAGGGTCCCAAGCTGTTTTTGTCTGGAAGGCAAATTCCAGGAGAGGGGGCTAGCCAGAGAGGAGTTTCTGTGGTCAGTCTTTCTCAGCCAGAAGGAGGCCAGAGATGCATAAAATGAGTGCTGGTCGGCTCCACCTTGGGGTGGTGGGAGGTTGAGGAGCAAGGATGCCAGGAGCATCTCCTATAGCCCTTGGAATCTGTGATTCCTTGATTTGGCATTTGGCCAGTAAATGCAAACCTTTAAGTGTTTCCTGTAGTTTGAGAAAAGGTAATGTCTTAAAGACTGCTCTGCTGCTTTTGCCAAGATGCATCAGGACAATGGCCACCCTCGGCCAGGCCCCCATTGATGTCACGTAGCTGATCAAAAGCAGGGATCAGCGCTCAGACTGCACACTCCCAGATCTTGGGGATCTAAGTCCTTCTATCCCACCCTGGTACCAGCAAACTGTCCAAGAAGCCAGGGTTGAGGGCCTCACTGCTGCTTGCCAAGCCATGGGGGAATGGGTGACAGTTGCCTCTGCACAGAGAGTAAAAATCACTGGTATTTACCGCAGTTCACCAGCCTCTTCCTCCCTCTTTTTCCTGGATGCTGCACAGTGTTCTACTAGACTCTGGGCTTCAAAATAGTTGTTTCAGACAGTTCCTGCCTGTTTAATGGTTTTTCTAGTGGAGGGACAGATTCCTGGAACTTCCTACTCCACCATCCTCCCACAATCTTCCCCCATACAAGACAGCCAAATAATGCCAAATATCCCTTATTCGTTCACTGTTATAACTGATAATAGTTTTACAAACTGGAACATACTCAGTGAGTATTGTAGGCCCATGGCATCCAGCCTGCCTAAGAAAGGGCTTAATCTATTAACCTTAGGTTAAAGATCAATCACTTTAAAGGTATCCTTCACTCCCCACTCCCCCAAATCCTCCTTGTTGTCATCAAGACCATATTTTTTTCCATGTAAGTTCACTGTAGTGGGAAAACATGAAAAGCAAAGAAACAAAAGAGCCACTTTCTACTGACAACTATAGAGCTCAGAAGGTCTGCTAAATGATGCCTACTTTATGATTTGTCTTCCTGGGATTAGATGCTCTAGGGACTGAACTAAACATTTACTTCTGTCTGGGCAACACTGTTTTGATGACACACAGATTACAATAAAAAAAAATTAACTTAAAAATTTGGCCTTGAAAAGCAACATAACTCCTTAAACATAAAAATTCATTCTTTTAGGATTATATAAACGGTAATAGAAAAGTGACTAAGTTGCACTCCTACATTTCTCTGTGTAAAGAGAAGTAAAGAACTTGCAGTAAAAATAAATTAAATCTGTCCTAGAGATTTGGTTATGGCATATAAACTGAAAGGTAAACAAATTTTATTTGTAACTTTCATGACTTGTCTATCAACTTGTTTCTCCACAAATATTATTAGAAAATAACATTTCAGTGAATTGTTGCAATATACATTTTAATTTATTAAAAATGAAGAATCCTGTAAATATTTAACTGAACTGCTACAATTTTACTTTTGGTAATTTGATCAAAAATTTTGTTCAAGATATGCATCTAGGAGACTTGGGATTTGTAGCAAATACTCTTCCTCCACCTCTCAAAACTACACTTAATCAGCTTAAGTTGTAAAGATAATCAGGAAGCTTGCAAAGGAAAGGGCACATTCCACTTCAAACTTCTCTTTGTAGATAGAGCATAGGTTCAAAAAAAAAAAAACACCAAATCCTTAGATTCCATTATTATGCAATCAAAAAGACTTACTAAGAGGGAAAGACCATTGCTATTTTAACTCTACTTTAAGCCTCCTCTTTCATTAACAAAAATGAACCAACTATCCTTTTAACAGTACTTTACAGGTAAATTAACAGAATTTGAGGTGCACACTGTGAAACTACAATCAATCAAAACACAAGTGGAAACATTGTAATAAATACGTATAGCTAGCATTTATCCAGGAGGAGAGTCATATGGGGAGAGTTTTATTGACATGATATGATTACTTTTTATATATGTAGCAAAAATGTGACCTAATCAGGATTTGAATCATAGGTAAAGCGTGTATCTTTCTGCTTAGCACATGTGGTCATGATTTTTTCATAATGTGGAACCCGAGTGTTAGAAATTCAGCTGGATTTAGATCTGCAATTATCAGTAGTCTTACTCTGGGAGAAACTGGGCAAATGCTGCTGGTCAAAAATGCCCAATTTCTTTCAGAGCAAGACTATTGTTAGGCATGGAATTAAAAAAAAAAAAAAAAAAAAAAAAACAAATTAAATTCCAAATGCCTTTAATGTAGCATCAGTTAAAATTAGTTAGAAGTGACAAGTTCCAAGCTTGGGTAACTAGAATTTTGAGACAATAAGAAACTTAAAATTCTTGATGTGAATGTTTTGAAAATACCAAGTAATGGGCCACTCTTTAACAACTTGTTAAATAATAGAAGGCTGAAGAATATTTACAAGTCAGATAACTTTGAGGATAACAAATTATAACATTAGTAAGGTTTGGGTAAAGGTCCTTTTATGTTAGATCTTGTCATCATAAAATTTTTATCTGTATCACCCATAAAATGTGGTAATTTCTTTGCGAGAAGATCTCCTATGAGATTCTAATTTTATTGCAATGCTTTATTATTACTTACTATTAACCTTGAGATTATGATGTTTGTTTACTTGGGTGTAATGGAAAACTGTACTTAATCTTTGTGGATTTTTTGAAAGGAATTTGGATTTAAATTCATTCAAATTTAACCTGCTGGCAATTACTTTGTTGTTCTTGTTATATCAACTCTATCTGTTTACAATATAATTAACTCAACACGTATACAAGATTGTTCAGATTCTCATGCAGTTAGGAATCAATGAATTAATCTCAATTATGGTTAAATAAAAATCAAGAGTAAATGTTACAGAAACATTTGTAAAATGTAATGCTACCTCCCTATTAGGAAGAATCCATGAATATAAACCAAGTTTCCTAAATGTCTATAGACGATGTGGCAGAGCCCACCAGCTGTTCACCAATACCTATGTTCTCTTCGTCGGCACACTGCTAGACTATATTTCCAGATCTTTGCCTGAGATGGGGCCATGAGTCCAGATTCTGGCCAATGAAATGTGGGCTGAATGATACATGTTCTGAGCCTGGATGCTAAAACCTCCTTTCTCCTTCCTGTCTGCATTCTGATTGCAGAGAGTCCAGCAGAAGACTCCAATACCTTAGAAGATGGCAGGGCTACATGAAAGGAGCCCTGATCCCTAAATAACCTCTTTTATAGATGTGATGTGAGTGAGAAAAAAAAATCTCTGTTGTGTTAAGCCATTGAGATTTGGGGGTAGTTTGTTACAGCAGATAATCTAACCTAATTAATATAGAGGGTATGAGGAAAACTCCAAACATATTGTCTTATGGCTTCCTCGCTTAGCCTACCACACATCATGCTCAACCTTGCTGCATATTAATTTATGATTAATTGTGTACTAATTGGTTTAAGTAAAGGTGAATCCATCTGGCTATTGCCAGGATCTAATTACCAATTGTTTCCAACATTTAATGTTAAGAAATATGAATCAGAAGTATGCAATTTTACTGTAGGGCCAAAATATTCTCACTTTGTCCACAAAACACTAAAAGACTTGTTAATGCTTAGTAATAACATATGCTCCCACATATTCCACATTTTCTGCAAGATATTTTTACTGAACAATTTCCTATCAGTAGAAAAAGAGTGATTTGGACTTCTAGTAAGTCTGATTTGCTGAAAATCTATGTTGGTAGTTAAAATTCACTTTATCAAAACATGTCCTGAAATACTTATCCAATTAGAGTTTATCCTCACTTATTTCATCTTACAAGATGAACATATTCCCTGCTTTCTATTAAAATAAAACAGAATTAAATGCTAGCTGCCAGACTGATGAGATTTTATCAATATAGAATTTCTCCTTCTTTAAATTCATAGGAAAAGTTTGATCAGAGAAGACAGAGCCCCCAGGTGAAGGTCATTAGCATTTCAATGGTCTCTCTCTCTGCTTGTGCTGTCTCTACCCTTCCCCAAGTCACAGCCCTGGAAACTGAATATGACTGGGGCTTTCTCCACTGAGCCAAAAAAGAAACAGATAGTCCCCTTCAGACCCAGTCCAAGGCGATCCTCCGGCTCTCCAAGGTCAGTCGCCACCCAAAGCCTCTGTCTGTTTTTTTGGGGATGCGTACCTGTAGTGAGCAGTTCACACTCGCTACTTAAAACTCCAATTGGAGCTCAGCTGAGCTATATTCGCTTGCTGGGAGAGAGCTTCTCTCTGGCACCACGAGGCTTTGCAGCTTGGGCTATGGGGCAGGGGGTCTCACGACTTGGATCCGCAGGTATTACTTACAGATTTTATGCTGTGTTCTCGGGCATTCCTCCCACTTCAGGTTGGTGTATGATAAGTGGATGGTCTCATTTGTCCCCCTGCAGTTATTCTGGATTATTTACTAGTCATTTCTGGTTTTTGTAGTTGTTCCAGGGGGACTACTTAGCTTCCACTCCTCTCTATGCCGCCATCTTGCCCCGCCTCTGGGAGCATCGCTTCTTGAGGCACTCTCTCTCAAATTTGTTAAGCATCACTTTCCCAACCCTAAGGCAAGGAAGGAAAAATCCATAGTACTTTTCCCTAGGTTAACAATTCTCTACTTCTATAAATTTCCTCTATCCCTATGTTCTGGAGTTCTGCTTAAATGGATTTAGTAGTGGGATGAAGAGTAAGATATTGATCAAGAGTGGCAGAGCTGTCTTCCTAATAAGCCAACAGGGAGAATATAGCCTATAATTATTTGTGGTACTCTATAGAATATAAGGAATTGATGCCCTTTTTCCCTTGGTTTTGGGTTTTTTTAGTTGATTGAATTTAAGACTATTAATAAGTGAATTACCATTCAGCACATGCACAGAATGAAGCACAGATTTTAAAAATTTTATAGCAAAGTTATTTTAAAACCCACAGAATATATACACAGATGCAGGGGGACATAGATCCTAATTTAAGTTTCTATAAGCATTCAGATTCCTAGGTTTTAGAGAAATACCATCTAATTCCAAGACAGCAGTGGGACCACCTGTGAACTTAAGATTGCATTCAGTATCACAGAATCAGTCTATAACACTATTCATAGAACAAATTTCACTGAGATCCATTTAAAAGTCACAAAAGATAGTTCCATTTCTAAATTCTTTTACTTTTATTCCACAATTTCAAGAAGAGTCATGAAATAAAATTTAAGATTATTTCAATCAGCATTGTATATTACAGTAAAGAACACCTGTTAGTACTTTAGTCTTAATTAATTCTTTAAAAATTTATTACCAAATAAATATATCATAACTAGTGGAAAAGACAAAGCACAAACAAAAAGTACAATTCTCCCAATGAAATTACATTTTTATAAGGTATTCAATAATCTGGATGAAAAGACTATTGTCCAGGTATCCAGATATTTTCTAAAAATGAATATCTAACAACATTACCTTTTGTTGTTTAGTTTTTGCTCACCATTGTCTAACTTATCACTGACCTAATCAAGTCAACCCAATGGGGACTGGGAACAATGACTCCAAGTACATTAACAGGAAATGAATTTTAAAGAACATCTCAGTCCTCTGTAATATAGATACAAAAGGGACATTCAACAACTCTAGAAATGGCAATAAGAACAATATCACTGAGTGTAGAGTTGGAAATATATAAAGAAAACTGGAGAGTTCTCAATGGAAAGCTCACGAATCTTGCAATTTTCAACATATACCACAATATCATCTGAGGTGCTGTTTTTTAGAATCGATTCCAGCCTCACATGTGGAAGGAGAGCAGATTCTGAAGTTAATGTGTGGCTTCTCCTCTTTATCCAACAAAGACTAGAGATAATAACCATTCAAGGCACTGTAGGTACTCGTTAGCACAATAGTATTGCACAAAACATCATTTTCCATGTCATTTTCTCCATGAAAATAATATCTGATAAATTCAGAGGTTGGCCTTTTGGCAACTTCAACATCTGTAACAAATCTGAGAACCTAATAGCAGGCGAGAAAAATTCTGACCCACTGAAATACCTAATGTTCCAAGATTTCTGCATCTTGTCTATAGGTTAGACCCCTGATTCAGTGTTTGATATAATGAACACACATTGCCAATAAGCTCGTTATCTTATTCCTCAGCAATTATTCAATTAAAGGCAAATAACTGAAAGCTTCATTTGAGAATTCAGGCACTCACTCCACAAATATTTATTTAAGAACTTCCCATGTTCCTACCATTGCACTGACAAACTAAAATGTTTTATAATAACTACATAACAGCAAGAGAGAAGATAGAAAAGCAAACATTAAAACCAAGCATAAAGTTGATGATCATGAAAATGACTCCTAGTTTCTAACGGAAGAGCTAAATTATAACTGATATTTTCTACTTATGAAAGCAGTAGGAAAATGTATAATATTATTTTAGTAGCAATGTTATTTAAAATACATATTAAAAATTGTTACTTGGGTACAAATCTTTGGTACTTAAACAATTTGATACTTGTGAAATGTATTTATTGAAAGCAGTATATTTTCCAATAACAACAGGCATAGGAACCAGCAGTGCCTCACTCTTTAGAAAGTTTTAGGATTTAGTTACATAAAAAGAGTCATCTGTAAAGGCCAGTACAGTGATTTAATAAGCTCAAGATTAATTGTAATTACATTAGGATCCAGAAAATGGACATTAAGTAATAAGGTACAGCTAGACTCCCTGGAGAAACCACAGTGGTTATTTTCAGTTGGCTATTTCTATTAGATACAGGAATAGCACTGAGAAGCTTTGAAAATTTAATTGTTTTTGTCCTCCCTAGAGGACTAAGCCAGTAGACTGAAATGAAATGTTATGTTGGATCACAAAATAGAATATTCTGAATGAAGTATGCAAATTAATATTAGTAGTTTAGGAAAACAACCAAACTTTGTGCACATTAAACCAGAATGGGATGGGCTCGTCAGTTCAAGGGCTTCATGAACTATTGCTGTGTGCAGCAGAGCTTCCAAATCCAAATTGAAAATATAACCCTCAGGTCTGTAACTGAGTTACATATGCATAATCACATTTTGTTATGTGAAATGAGCAGGTTCCAAAAATAAACACAAATGCTTCAACTCCCAGTCAAGTTATTGACAACACAGTGAAATTCAATTGGCTAAAACCCAAAACTGGCAGCCCCCTGTCCAATCTCCTGCATATGTCCTTTCTTCCCTGTGTAATACGTGTATTTTTAAGGTATCAACATACATTAATGCTAATCATTACCAAAAACAGCTATGTGTAAGTATTGATATATTTTGAAATATAAAACTGAAAATTCTCTCTAAGCAATTGTTTCATGTATTACTTGCCACCAACCAATTTCTGGACTTTCTCCAGCAATGGCAGTTTTGAATCAATAATCAGACATAGTTATTGTTCTGTCTCTATGAAAGTATTCTGTTAACTGTTGCTTAGCACTTAATTATATGTAATTAGAGTTATAAGTGCAAATTTAATTAAAATAAAAATTCTACCAGATGATTGATTCATCAATTTGTAAAGCAATTGAATAAAATGAAAACCTGCCATCTGTTCTGTGTGTTCAGAATCCACGTGTTTGTAACATGGCCCTTTAAAGCCTTTTGATAATTATTCTGATTTCCAGAGGAAAAACATTAATGATAATTTTTAGGGTACTTCTCAAAATTTGGTGGACTCTCAGCAACTTAATGAATATATAGTTGTTGATATATATTGGTTTTTCTTTCCATTCCTTACTTTTGCTTTAAAAATCTGTGGAAGTGTTTGAAATAGTGAACATAGCTTTTAACCTACTTTCCTGAATACTAAAAAGAAATTTAAAAAATTTCTGTTGCTCTGGGCAAAATCACTGAAATCTCCAAAGAATGAATCTTTAGAAGTGTTACAATTAGAAAAATAGAGCTTTTTTCTAGTAATACTGCATAAAATCACCAGATGGCTTCTCCTAGTCCCTAAAGAATTTCTGTTCTCTTGGTAGAAAAATATTTTTGAAAAAAACAAAAACAAAAACAAAAAACTGTGATGTACCAAAAAGTGGGTGTTTCCAAGCACTAACTTTGCTTATTTTTGTATTGTACTTTTCTCAGTTAAGTTAGTCTCTTGCTTCCATTTTTACTGATATAAAAGGATAAATATTTTACTGCCTGTGTAAGACTGTAAGGTTTATGGCCTAAGAAATGCCTGGAAGCAACCACTTAAATTAAAATCACTCTCCTAGGACATAAAGTCTGGGGTCTTTGTCAAGTGTCTGACTGATGCTCATAATATGATAATGGTGCTTCTGAATCAAAGCTGAGTTTTGCAATCAAGAGGCACAGCCCAAAAGGCAAAATTAAATGAGCAATGTCTAAACTGAGCTCACTGATCATTCCTGTTTTCCTAGGAGAACCTCAAGCTGTGTTTTATAAACCGTTTTCCTGTGGAATGTGCTGTGAAACAGCAAACTGATTTTAACTCTTTTAACTTGGGGCTTTGTTTAGGGTCATAAATGGAGAAGCAGCAGGACATAAGAAAGAATTCTGGAAAAGTATACCACCTAAAATGTTCCCCAAACTCTCTTTTGAGAAAAAATATTGTTGTGGTTAAATATGTTGTAGAAATAACTGATTAAATATTTCTGTTTATTTGCTTGTTTGAGATGGCTCAGGGATTTTCCTATTCTAATGTGCTTGATAAATCTCTCAGAAGGATATATAATTGGAAAGTGGTATATGCAATTATTTCACCTTCGAATACTTATTTTATGAATTTCCTATCAAGATTTGTATTCAAATGAACACACTTTAGGAAAGGTTGACTTGGTGAATGTAAAATTTAATCACCTATCTTAAAGAATCAATTATAAAAATTTCAGCAAATCATTAATAATGTAAATTTTAGTTTTACGTGTGATAGCAATAAATGAACAGAATTGGAATATTTTCTAACTGATTTCCATTGGAATATTTTCTGTTTCAATTTTCCATTGGGATATTTTCTATTCCATTTTAGATGTGACATATCATCACATATTTTCTCAAAGAAGGTCTATACATTTAAAAATACCTGAGGAAGTCTGGATTTTTCACATTTTATATGAGACATGCGGATGTTATGTCATGCCACAATTTTTCAAACAGATTCTGCTGAATCATAGAGAATGTTAAAATAGGAAGTTGTTTTTGGGACCATCTAAATAAATTTGCGTCTCTCATTTTAAGGAATTCCAGTTCAAGGAGGAAAAGTAATATGTTCGAGTTTAAGTAATAGGGAAAAAAGTGCAAAAAAAAAAAAAAAAAACCACAAAAAAACCCAGTTAACAATAACAATAAACATACAAAATAACTGTGGCACACACAAGACAGAAGTTGATTTCCAAATGTTGCCAGAGCTGGCTCCTCAGTCTTGTTGCTGTGTTGTAAGGGGCTTCCATTCCCAAGTCTACCTCATAGTTACTGATGGCTGCTAGAGTTTTGGCATTTATATGCTCATTCCAACCACCAAGAAGAAAGGAGGGATGAAAATAGCCATCTTTAAGTGTATTTACTGCAAATTCCACACCCACTTCCTTTACGTCTACTAGCTAAAATTTAGACATACCAAAAGGCAAGGAAGCCATGTTCCTGCAAATCTCATGTTCTGTGTTCTGTGTTATCTCATGCAAATCTCATGTTCTGTGTTAATTAGGAAGAAAGTGAGAATAGTGATCGGGAGACAATTAGCAGCCTCCTTTACTCATAGCTCTTTAGAATTCCTGCCCAGTGTTTTTTAAACCACATTTTTAATTTATTTAGGATCTCTGTTGTTTAATTCTTCAAGCCCTACTTCAAGTCTCCCCTACCCAAAAGACTTTGCTAATTTCTGCCTCCAAATGATTATTTATTTCTCTGAATTTTGCTGTGCTCAATCTATGCCACAAATTCTGGGTTGTATTATATTTAGGCATTGTTTCTTTATGCAGTCTCTTCCCAGTATATTGCAAGTTTCCTGAGAAAAGAAAGCTTATGCTTACTACTTGGCTGTGGCTGGCCCAACATTTTGAGTTGCTGGATCCAGTGGTCTTTGAGGCCTTATCCTAGTTTACTGGGATTGAACTTGTTCACCACTGCTGTTTATAAAATTTAACCCTTCTCTTGGATACTGTGGCACCACTTGTCAACTCTTCTCATGAGTGCCAAGTAACATACTGTTGGAACATTTTGTACCCACAATTCACAGGAGAAGAGATTTTGTACTTTGACCCCTCAATGCAGACATATTTGGTTTGGTTCACACAACATCATTTAAAAGTGAATTAGTTGCCAATGTTTAAAAATCAGAAGATACAGTGTTAAAAAAGAAAACTGAAATTCGAGCTTCTCCTAAAAAACTCTAAGATCTAACATCAGTGGGCCAATATTCCCACGTTAGTTTTAGACTTGAATAGAGTAGCGGTCATCCCCAATGGAAGAGACAATTGCATTTCACAACAAATTATGTGTGACCCTTTGATTGAGCTCAGCCTATCAAATATAGCTAAAAGTGATGTATGTTATTTTGAGTAATGGACACTTAAGAAGTTGTCCACATGACACTCAATGCAATGGCTTACCCTGTCTGCCAGATTCACAGCAAACAACTGGAAGCCTTCAAGGCCATTAAGGGATGATGGGGCCCCAGTATGGATGGAGCTTGGATCCCTGAATTATTACATGGAGCAGAGGAGTATGTTAATGCCATGCTAATCCTCACTGTAATATAAGCAACAAATAAACTTTCATTGTGTTAAACCATTGTGAATTGGGGGCTGTTTATTATAGCAGTTGACCCACTCTGATTAATATCACCTCTTTAAACAGCAATTGACAATCTAATTCAACACAATCTCCATAAAACCTGATTGATCTTGTTGATTCCTGCAGGCAGTTGACTTTTTTGACGTCTGCTTAAATTATGCCTCTAGAGTAGTCACAAGCAAATATTAAGCACCGAACATATAAGGAATTTAACTAATTGAAGTACTTGAAAAAAATACTTTTTGTGGAGTACAAGATCAGCACACAAAAATCAGTTGCACTTCTATACACTATTAATGAACAATCTGAAAAGGAAGTAAAAAAAATCAATTCCATTTACAATAGCATCTCAAAAACTAAATGTCTAATAATAAATTCAACCCAGGATGTGAAAGACTTGTATGCTGAAAATATGAAACATTGCTGAAATAGATTAAAGAAGACCTGTATATACAGAAAAACACCCAATGTTCATGGATTGGAAGACTTAACATTGTTAAGATGTCCATACTATGCAAAGTGATCTACAGATTCAATGTGATTGCAATCAAAATGTCAGTGTTCTTTTTATTTGCAGAAATGGAAAAGACAATCCTCAAATTCATATGAAATTCCAAAGGACCCCAAGTAGCCAAAACAATCTTGAAAAAAAAATTTGGAGAACTCACACTTCCCAATTTCAAAACTTACCTCAAAACTACAGTAATCAAAATACTGTTGTATTGGTATAAGGATAGATACATGGACAAATGGAATATAATTGAGAATTCAGAAATAAACCTCATGTCTATGACCAAATGATTTTTGATATAAGTGCCAAATACACTCAAATGGTATGGGAAAATTGGAAATTCACATGGAAAAGAATTAAATTACACCCCCATCACACAATATACAAAAATCCACTCAAAATGGATCAAGGGCTAAGCCACAAAATTCTTTGTAAATAACAAAATAACACAGGGAAATCTTTAGGACCCTGTATTTGACAATGGATTCTTAGATATAACACCAAACATATGAGCAATAAAAGAAAAGATAAATTGGACTTCACCAAAATTTTAAAAATTTGTCATCAAAGGACATTATCAATTAAGTGAAGAGATAACCGATATAATGGGAGAAAATATTTGGAATCATATATCTGATAACAGTTTAATATACAGAATGTATAAATAACTCCTGCTATATGACTCAACAACAAAGTAGAGAAACAAGCCAATTTAAAAAATGGGCAAAGCACTTGAATAGACATTTCTTCAAAAAAGAAATACAGAGTTTAAGATGTTGCTAAGGCTTATACTTGAGAAATAAAGTATGCATGATAAAATTTCAGGAATGATCTCTAAAGAGTAGAAATACCATGATTAATCCCAAACTCACTTTTTTAAAAGTGGAAAATGAATATAAAAGTAAACCACAGCAACATGAAAAACCCTAGCCAATGCTAAAGAAGGCATAAAAGTATATTAAAAGAAGAAAGAAGGGGGATAAATAGAAAAATAAATAAAGTTAGTATAGATAAGCTCAATATCAAATAAAGTAAATATACTAAGCTTTCCATTTAAAAGATAAAAATCAAATTGAACTTAAAAAATTCCCAGTTTCCAAAACACATTTGGAATATACCAAGCCTGAGCCTTATGCTACCCTTAAGACACTATTTTACAGCTAAAGACACACAATTTTTAAAAATATAAGGGCAGTAAAAGAGATACTTAGTGAACACTAACTAAAAGGTAGCTGACATCTCAATATTAATATCAGACAAAGCACACTTTAAGGCAAAAGTATTATCAGGAATAGAAAGAATATCACTTAGTGGCTATTCAGTTCAAATCACCAAGAAGGTATAATAATTTAAATGTGCATGCACCTAATAATAAAGTCCCAGAACATATATAGTAAAGTGGATGGAACCACAAAAGAAATTGGCAAATTTGTAACCAACTTCTTAAACCTTATTTACAATGCCTCTCTCCTCCAGCAATGTAAGTACCTTTTAAGGACCTGATAACCTCCAACTCGCATGCTGTAAAATTCCAGTGTTTTATTACTTTCTTTAAAAAATCACTTACTATTATAATTAAATGTATTAGTATTATTACTTCAAACCAGATGATATTTGTTAAGATTTAATGCACCTTCACCATTTTCTTCAATTTTTTTTTTATATCTTGAACTTCCACCTGGAAATATTTTTCTTCTCCTTTAAGTACATTTTTAATTCAGTCTATTAGTGGAAAATTCAGTTTTTTAAAAAATCTAAACATGTTTTATTTCCCCTTTATTTTTCAAAGGTGGTTAACTTATTACACTATTCGTGATAGATGGTTATTTCCTCAAGAACTCTTCTGAAGATTCTTTTGATTTCTGTCATTGCTGCTTTTAATATGTCTGTTATCAGTCTAGTTTTTATTCCTTTATCAGTGAGATGTCTTTTCCTTCTGCTTATTTTGCTATAAGTATATAAAATTAGAATTTGCTTAATTTAGCAATGTTCAGATAAGATTAAGGATGTATTCTGCTTTCTCTCTATTAGTAATAAGAAATATGCCATTGTATAACAACAACAACAACAAAAAAAACCTCAAACCCTGTGAAATAATAACTATTATATGCCTTATTTAGTTCTATGTAACTAGATATTTAGTATATATTTAGTATGGTATATATAAATATATACACACACCTACAAATATAAATATTTAAAATTGGTCACATTTATTTATACAAATAAACAGTGGAAATTATAAATAGCTCCTAAAAAAAAATACAAATGGCGAATAGGCACATGACAAGTTGCTCAAAATCATTAGTTATTAGGGAAATACAAATCAAAACCACAATGAGATACCAATCCATATCCACTAGAGGAGATATTATTAAAAAAAACAGAACATAACAAGTGTTTGTGAGGGTGTACAGAAATTGGAACCCTCATGCTTTGCTGATGGGAATGTAAAATGATGCAGCGACTGTGGAAAAGAGTTTGCTCCTCAAAAAGTTAAGAAACTTAGAATTACCATGTAACTCAGCAATGCCACATTTTGTTATAGACCCTAAAGAATTGAAAGCAGGGACTCCAACAGATATTTGTACACTGATGTTCACAGCACATTATTCACAATAGACGAAAGGTGGAAACAACCGACGTGTTCATCAATAGATGAATGGATAAAGAAACTATTGTTTAATTCCTACAATGGAACACCACTCAGCCATAAAAGGGAATGAAGTTCTGATACATGCTACCACATGGATGAATCCTGAAAAACATTTTGCTAACTAAAATAAGCTAGACACAGAAGGACAGATATTGTATAATTGCTCTTACATGAAATATTTAGAATAAAAAAATTCATAGACACAGAAAATAGATTAGACTGGACCAAGGACTGGGGAGGGGGAGAATGGGCAGTTAATACTTAATGGGTCCAGAGTTTCTGTTTGGAGTGATGAAAAAGTTTAGAAAATGGGTGATAGGGTAGCACAACATTGTAGATATAATTAATGCCACTGAATTGTACACTTCAGAATGGTTAAAATGGGACATTTCATGTCATATGTAGGCTACCATAATAAAAATATGTTATTCTACTTAAGAAATAGTTTACCAAGGCCTGGACTCCTTGTCATTAAAAAAAACAGTTGAAAAATTATGCATATACAGCCTGGAAAGGGAAGATTTAGAAGGTACTTAAACACTCTCCACATACATGATAGGGATTGTGCAATGAGGAACTGGGCTTGCTCTGCACAGCTCTAGAGGGCATAATGAGGACCTAGTGAGTAGAAGAAAAAAGAAGGTAAATTTGAAATTGTAATGGGGTAGAACATACAATTAGAGCTCTCAAAAAATGGAATTAGTTGCCTTGTGAGATAGTTCTATACATTAATATTAATTTTCCTTAATATTTAAATCAAAAATTGGAAAGCCATCCTTCAGTGGTGTTACAGAAACAACCATTATATTGGGTTAAGAGGTGGAACTAGAAAACCCCTGAATTCCTGAAAATGCCTAGATTTTATTAAGTGGATTGAATAATGTACCCCAGTTTAGACATGTTCTTGGTCTTGATCTGCATTCCTGAGGGTGTGAACCCATTGTAAATAGGATCCCTTAAGGATACTATTTTTCAGTTAGGGTGTGGGTCCAGTCAGTGAGGTTGGGCATTAATACAGATTATTAAAGTCCTTTATAAGCAGAAGAAATATAGAGAGAAAGCCACAGGAAAAAGGTGGAAACAAGAAGAGAAAGGACAGGACATCACCATGTGATGGAAATGCTAAGGAACCCAGGATGATGGCCAGCTAGAATGTTACCAACCCCAGGAGTAAGCAAACCATCTGGCCTCTGAAACCGTGAACCAATAAATTCCTGTCTTCCAAACCAAAACCAGTCTGTAGTATTTGTGAGCTCAGCCTGGCAAAACTAAGACAGTGCTATGAAAATTATTTCTCTTACATGGGAGTTATATACCTACTTTTGGTTTTGCTTTGTTTGAAATACTAGTGTTGTTTTTTGTTTGTTTTGAAGTATGATGTTTGCCAGGATACTGGCATACCCCATTATTGATTGCTCTTGGTTATTTTTCCCTGGCAACAGTATCCCCTTATGATACATAGATACAAGTCCTCTTTTATTTCAGGAAAGTTTTCTTGAATTATACTTTTAAATATTTGTAGTGTCCATTATTTTAGTTTTCTTTCTCAGGGAATCCAATCCTGAATTTTCTGTATCAACTTTAACTTCCACATATTATTTTCTTCCTAATCTTTTAGGCTGTTTTTATTCTATGATATATTTATATCTCCTTTTTATTCTTCATTGGGGGCTTTCTACTATGCCTATTTCCCCCTTTGCTCTTTTCAGTTTTGTCTTCACTCTTGTTCTGGATTTTTTTCTTTTCTCCTACTATGATTTGAGTTCTGTTATCTCATCTTTTTTTTTTTTTTTTTTTTTTGGTCATACATTCTTAGTTCTTTTACTTCTATTTTTTGGATATTCTTCACAGAGGTCACTCTTTTGTCAATTTTTGGTATGTATGGTGAAACTCTGGGTCATCTTCATGTTTGTTGGATTTTTCTGGTAAGTGTTCTTCATTTGTTAAAAATTTCAGGCTTTTAGTTTTCTTTATCTCTCCTGCTACAGAGACAAACTCATTCCCAAAACCAAGGCTTTCTTTGATTAGTTTCAAGGATATACGTTAACTTCTTAGAATTAAACTAGGATTTGGGAGCATTCACTGGCACCTACTGCTGCAACATAGGGTAAACAATCTCACCTTCAGACATTTATTTTTCTTTTTTCATATTTTCTTCTCAGAAACAGTAGTGACATTACTGACACTGTACTCACATGATTTATCTAAACTGTTTCATACTATTTCTTATCCACTTCAATAAATGTAGTTCCTATCTGAGGTCATTACATTATATGGTGAATCTGAGGGATGGGTAATTATTCTTATATCATAGATTTGCAAAATGGAGTTTGCAGGTTTTGGTAGATTGCATTATTGGCCTCAGTTCTTCACCCCTACCTGCATCCATACTCTTGCCATTGGTTTCACTAATGTGGGGACTGGTTATGTGACTTGATTTGACAAATGATATATGTGCAGAAACATATTTGACTAGTATTTGAACAATAATACATGGGCAGTTCCAGGCCTACACCTTAAGAGTCTTTGAGTTACTACGTTCATTCTTGACCCTCTTCTATTGCCACACCCTGGCCAGCTTACTGGTCCAAGAAGCAAAAGCAACCTCACATGATCCACAGACCTACAGTCTCCTCAGCCTAATGGAGAGTTGCACAGATGAGTCCAGCTAGCCACCTGCAGAAGTAGTAGCAGGAATAAATGATGGTTGCTCTAAGCCACTGAGTTTTGTTTGTCATGCAGCAAAAGCTAACTGATGCACATATTATTTAAATATTCTGTTTGACTTAAATTATATCTTGAAGAGGTGGGAAAAATGGTGATTTATCCAGTCATATTTCTATTAAAAGAATATCACTTGAGAATGACTTCTCCAAACTGATTAATTCATTTTAAATTTTGTAGCAGTTTATTGTATAGTATAATTTATTTATCCAATATCATATTTACTGAAAACTTACATTGTTAGCATTTTATTTGTTTATTATTTTTTACTATTATTAAAATCATCACTGAGAAGATGGAGACTGCATTGGCATTTCAGTTTTTGATTCTTCCCAAATCCCCACCCAGAAGGAGTATATAGAGGAGAAGGAGGTAGAGGGAAGCAATGGGGGCACAGATGACCTGAGATGAGAATTCCCAAAAGCCAACAGGGATTTACTGGAAAGTGCTGTGAGACAGTGAAAACCAGAACTGAAATTAGGAAGGGTTTGGGGAACACAAGGGCTTGCAATAAAGCCTAAAGGGCTGAGCACTCTAATTCCTAACAAGTCTTGAAATTGATCTGCCAAGGCCCCCTTCTAGTTACTCCCAGGAAGTAGCTGCTGGCGTGGAATCCAAACTGGGCATGACACAGGTAATACAGAGGAAGAAAAGGGAATGCCCAGTAAAAGCGGGGGAGAGAGAAGAGCCAGGAATCTCAGAAAGCAAGCTACTACCAAGAAACAACAGAAGAGGGAGCTCTGTAAAGTTAGAAAATCCATTTGCATAAAAATCCCCCTTTAAAATTTTAGGAAAGCCAATTTCACACCAAAAGAGTAAGAGAAAAATATTAAAGTTTAATCCCATAAGTAAAAAGAGAATAAAGAAAAAAAATAGCATCCACACAAGGAAAGCTTCAAAGGAAAGATATACTCATAAACGAACTCATAACTGAAGTGACAACCCAAAAAATATCAGATTTAAAATTTTTACAATGCTCTTATGAACATTTTGTGCATGTAACTTGGAATCTAGGCACTAGAGTTTCACTGGGATATAGACTTTAAAATGCAACTGCTTCATTAAAGTGTATACATATCTTAAAATTCTCTAAGCATTGCCAAATTGTTATCTAAAATGATTGTGTTAGTTTGTATTCACATCAATATTTTAGGAGAATCAACAGTTCTAAATATATTTACCTATCTTTTTGTATTGTCAGACTGCTTCCATTTTTTAAATCTGTTGGCTGTAAAATGGTACCTAAATGTTATTTAAATTTTTATCTCTGTGATTACTAATGAGGTTTATTTAGCAATTTAAATACTGTCTATTCTAGTTTGCTAATGCTGGCAGAATGCAAAACACCAGAGATGAGTTGGCTTTTATAAAAGGGGGTTTATTTGGTTACACCATTACAGTCTTAAGGCCATAAAGAGTTCAAGGTAATGCATCAGCAATTGGGTACCTTCACTGGAGGATGGCCAGTGGTGTCTGGAAAACCTCTGTTAGCTGGGAAGGCACGTGGCTGGCCTCTGCTCCAAAGTTCTGGTTTCAAAATGGCTTTCTTCCAGGACGTTCCTCTCTAGGCTGCAGTTCCTCAAAAATGTCACTCTTAGTTGCTCTTGAGGTGTTTGTCCTCTCTTAGCTTCTCCGGAGCAAGAATCTGCTTTCAATGGCTGTCTTCAAACTGTCTTTCATCTGCAGCTACTCTCTCAGCTTCTGCACATTCTTCAAGATGTCCCTCTTGGCTGTAGCTCCTCTTAAAATTGTGACTCTCAGCTGCACTTCAAAATGTCACTCACAGCTGCACTGAGTTCCTTCTGTTTGTCAGCTCATTTATATGGGTCCAGTGATTTAATTTAGACCCACCCTGAATGGGTGGGGTAACACCTCCATGGAAATTATCCAATCAGAGTCATCACCCACAGTTGGGTGGGGCACATCTCCATGGAAACACTCAAAGAATTACAATCTAATCAACACTGATACCTCTACCCACACAAGATTGCATCAACTATAATGGCATTTTGGGGGACATAATACATGCAAACCAGCATATGCTCTTTATCAAAGTTTCTCTCAATTATCTGTTCACATCCTTTATTTTCTCCTGGGTTGATTTTGTATTTCTTATTGATTTATAATAATTCTTTTTATGTATTCTGGAAAACAATATGTTGTTTGGAATATTCATTTCAAAAATCTTTTCAAGTCTAAGACATGTCTTTTTAATAAACAGTGTCTCTTATAATTTTAATATAGTATATTTTAACAAGTTTTTCTACATGGTTTGTGTTTTTTGTGTGTGCCTGCCCCTCATCTTTTCCTGCTACAATAAGAAAAATGAATGTCCTATTCATTCTTTAACATTTTATAAAGCTTTGCTTTTACCTTTGTGTCTTTAATCTCTTTGTAATAGTATTTACTGCATGATGTGAGTTATGATTTAAATTTACTTTGACTATATCAGTAGCCACATTGAAACCATTATACCAGCAAAGTACGATTTCTACCTCCCTATGAGTATTATCAAATCATTAATTTATGTCAATCTGATGAGTGTTTTTATTGTTTCAATGGTCATTTTACAAAGGTTATTTTATTTCAAACTGTTTCTTTGAGATATATTACACAATTACTTGGTCAAAATGGATGGTAACTTGATGACTTTTATAGTGTTTCTGAATCCTGGCATATTCCTCTCAGAGTGATATACAAATTTTCTCAGAGAATGTATTAAATAATGACTCCTTCTCCACCGTACTTTGAATGCAAGATACTATTTTAAAGGTGATCAAAGAAGAGGAATTTACAAGTATTTATTTTGAATTTTCTCTTTTCTATGTTTTAAATATTCATAACACTAATCATATCTTATATCTGTACATGCACTTGGCAATTTTCAGGAGTTCTAACATGTATTTTGACAAGCATTTAATAACTCAGATTAGATTTTTCCATAACTACATATAATAAAAGTAGTACAATGCTCTCTTTTGTGCTTATGAGTCACTTTCAGTTTCTTAATTACCTATTATTTTATGTCTCATCAAAAATACTTGCTTATTTGTAGCAACATTCTGTTTACCTCTTAGATTATTTATGCCTGAGTGGAGTGTCAGCTGCAGAAATAGAAGATTTAATGAGTTTCATGGGGATACCTCATTCCAAGAACACAAACAGGAAAAGGAATTAAACACAAGTGCCTGCATAGTAATATGGCCCCTTGTTAGAACAAATCTTGGGAGCACAAGATGATAGATAGTCCTTAAACGATATAAATCTCCTTTAGAGGGGCCTTCATTTTCAGTTTGGCTTTCTTTGTATAAATTACTCTCATTCAGACACTGCACTAATGCTAAATATATAGACCACAAATACCCAAAGGAGAGGCTACCATTACTCTACCCCTAATACTGCATTATTCTGCATCTGCTCAGATTTTATTTTAGACTATTTCTTTGTTCTGCTGCCCCCTTTTTAAAAAGATCCATTGTTGTTTGTCATATAAATAGGACCACATGAAATAGACATTTAACTCATTAGCATTCGACACATACACACTTTTTCTTTGAAAGAGAGCCTTAATTTACTTTGGTGAAGATAATGCATCATAAAGCACCTTTTTAACATACTTAATATATGCTATGCTATGCTAGCAAATTGGGACAGCAAGCAAAGATCATTTAAAAGAGTGAAATTTAAGGTTGATCTATGAAGCACCTGAAAAATGGAGAACTTAGGTAATGATTCAGGTTTTTCAGATTAAAAATTTCAATGAATGCTGGCACAAGAATAGACTTATAAACCAATAGATTGAATTAAGAGCTTAGAAATCAACCCTCATATTTATGGCAAACAGATTTTTGACAAGGGGGCAAAAAACCACTTAATTGGGAGAGAATAGGCTCTTTAATAATTGGTGCTGGGAAAACTGGGTCTCCATTTGCAAAA
Organism: Choloepus didactylus; assembly: GCF_015220235.1. Lineage (NCBI taxonomy): Eukaryota > Metazoa > Chordata > Mammalia > Pilosa > Megalonychidae > Choloepus > Choloepus didactylus. The sequence goes on from NC_051314.1 coordinate 49,527,008, forward strand.
GAATGAAAATTAACTTAAAATGATCAAACAGCTAACTATAAAGAGCCAGACTATAAAACTAGAAAAGAACATAGGAAAGCATCTTCAGAATCTTGTTAGGCAATGGTATCTTAGACTTTACACCCAAAGCACAAACAACAAAAGGAAAAATAGATAAATGGGACTTCATTAAAATAAAAAACTTTTGTGCATCAAAGGACTTTATCATGAAAGTAAAACAGCCATATTCACAATGGGAGAAAATATTTGGAAACTACATATCTGGTAAGGGTTTATTATCCAGAATATATAAAGAAATCTTTCAACTCACCAAAAATAAATAAATAAATAAATAAAAAAGACAAACAACACTGAAATTTTTTTTATGGTATGTTTATTTTAAAAAAAAATTTTACATAGTTAATAGTCAATTTAAAATAAAAGAGTTGATTTAAAAAAAAACCAAAAACAATGAAAAAAATATGTAGAGCCCCTCTGAGGAGCTGATGGAGAATGCAGGGGTGTTGGGCTTCCCCACCTGGATGGTGGCTGATGTGCTCACAGACATAGGGGACTGGTGCCCTTGAGAAGACTGTTGCTGCAAAGGAGAGGCTAGGCCTGCCTGTAATTGTACCTAAGAGTCTCCCCCTGAATGCCCCTTTGTTGCTCAGATGTGGCCCTCTCTCTCTAGCTAAGCAAATTTGGCAGGTGAAATCACTGCCCTTCTCCCTACGTGGGATCTGACACCCAGGGGACTGAATCTCCCTGACAACATGGAATATGACTCCCGGGGAAGAATCTACACCCGGCATCGTGGGATGGAGAACATCTCCTTGACCAAAAGGGAGATGTGGAAGAAAATGAAATAAGCTTCAGTGGCAGAGAGATTCCAAAAGGAGCTGAGAGGTCACTCTAGTGGGCACTCTTATGCACAACATAGATAACCCTTTTTAGGTTTTAATGAATTGGAAAAACTAACAGTAAATACCTGAAACTATCAAACTACAACCCAGAATCCTTGAATCTTGAAGACGATTGTATAAAAATGTAGCTTATGAGGGGTGACAGTGTGATTGTGAAAGCCATATGGACCACACTCCCCTTTGTCTGGTTTATGGATGGATGAATAGAAAAATGGGGGGAAAAAAAGGTATCCAGTGTTCTTTTTTACTTTAATTGTCCTTTTTCACTTTAATTTTATTCTTCTTATTTTTGTGTGTATGTGGTAATGAAAATGTTCAAAAATTAATTTTGGTGATGATCGCACAACTATGTAATGGTACTGTGAACAATTGAATGTATGCTTTGTATGACTGCATGGTATGCGAATATATCTCAATAAAATTGAATAAAAAAAAAAAAAGACAAACAACCCAATTTAAAAATGAGCAAAAGACTTGAAAAGACAATTCTCCAGTGAAGATATACAAATGGCCAAAATGCATGTAAAAAGAAGCCCAACATAATTAGCCTTTAGGAACATGCAAACCAAAACCAAAATGAGATAACATTTTACACCCATAGAAAGGCTACTATTTAAAAAATTGAAAGTAGGAGAGGATGTGGAGAAAGAGGAACACTCATTCATTGCAGGTGGGAAAGTAAAATGGTGTAATCACTGTGGAGGACAGTTTAGCAGTTCCTCAGAATTCAGTACAAAATTAACATATGACCTGGCAAATCCCTTCTAGGTATATGCCCAGAAGAATTGAAAGCAGGGACTCAAGCAGATATTTGCATACCAATGTTCATAGTGCCATTATTTGAAATTTCTGAAAGATCATAACAACCCAAATATCCACCAACCAATGAATGGATAAACAAAATGTGGTATATACACACCGTGAAAGATTATTCAGCCATAAAAAGGAATGACATTCTGATACATATGACAACATGGTTGAACCCTGAAGACATCATATTGAGTGAAATAAGCCAGACACAAAATAGCAAATATTGTATGGTCTCACTGATATGAAATAATTAGAACGAGCAAACTGACAGAGTCAGGTTAGACTCTAGAATATAGCTTACCAGGGGATGGGGTGGGGATAGGGAACAGGGAGTTAATGCTTAAAATGTACAGAGTCTCTGTGGAGAAATTTGCTACAGCACTGTGTTGTGGGAACACAGTTTTAGGGCACAACAGAAACTTTCAGCAAATGATTTTTTTTACTTCCGCAGTATAAAAAGTCCAGAAAGGGCAAATAATCTCTGTTACGTACACAGCACAGAGTCCAAAACAGCAGGGGAAGAAGTTCCATCACCGCAGGTCTCCAGGGTGGCTCAGACTGCTCAGGGTTGGGGTTGTAGGTGGCAGCTGTGTATGCCCCACTTCACGTCGGAGGAGAGAGAGAGAGAGAGATAAATCTATACTGTTTGAGTACGTTTATTTAATCCACCTTTGTGGGTATGGGCCCTGCCCCTCAGAATTCCTACCCTGATTAGCATTTCGGACTTCTTGTTCCCAGTTCCTGGGTTCAAGGTCAGAACGGTCTTATCATTAAACTTAATATCTCCCCCCAGTTTTGGAACGGCACACAGTTGTAAAGGAGGTGGGGCTCTCGGAAACATTTAGGAGGCCCGTAGTGTGTGCTGGTGATTCCCCAGAGAAGCTGGGGGTAGGTGAGGTGGGGTGGCCAATTAACAGACATCTGTGATTTCCCTAACAGTCTCTATTTGGGAAGATGGAAATATTTTGGTAATGGATGGTGGTGATGGTAGCACAACAATGTGAACATAATTAACAAAATTGAATTATATAAATATATATATATATTATATTTGAATGTGGTTAAAAAGGGAAATTTTAGGTTGTTTATATATTACTAGAATAAAATTTTTAAAAAATCAATGAAACTGCATAACACAATGATCTCTAAGTTAAACCCAGGACTCTAGTTAATAGAACTATAAAAATGTACTTTCATCAATTATAACAAATGTACACCACCAATGTATGGTATTAATTATAGGGTGGTATATGGGAACCCGGTATCTGGTGCATGATTTTTATGTAAGTCACAACTTCTCTAATAAAAAAATCAATATGCATATAAATAAAGAGAGACATTGGATTGTACAATTTATATACATAACTTGTGTGTGGTTTCTATGTGTGCGTATGTATGTGTGCAGTAAAATCCATGGAATTACAATCTTGGCATTCCAATATTCATGAAAAATTTGGTCTCAAATTTTAGAGTAAAATTTAAACAAAGCCTTCCAAAGGTCCTTAAATTTCTTAAGCCAGGTGAGGTTTATGAAATAATATTTCCAACAGTATTTAGAAGAATTTCATTAACTTTTTTGAAACATAAGGTAAAATGTTGTTTGGTTCAGTTTTAATCTTGCTTTGAACTATAGTCAGCACTTTCAGGTGCATGTCCTCTAAATTTCTCTTCTTCAAATTTCAAAGAGATTGAAACTCAGTCATTAAAATGGAAAGGTGCTGATTTCTTCAGACATGAAAGGATACTCTGATGTGGTGCCTGGTGACAATGAGGAGGAAAGGAGCAAGTGGGTCAAATGAGAAGGAACATTAAAGGAATGACTAATTCGTTTAAGGCACTTTAAATATATTATTTATATTATATTATCATTGGTACTCTCTCTTCTAATCTACTCATTAACAAAAAAAGCATTCTTCACTTTTAGAAAATGACCTTAGAGAAGTTAGCTACTTGCTCAATTTGCATGGTTAGTTAAGTGCCAGATCTAGGATTTGAACTTTATAGTCTTTGTGACTACAATGGCAATAATCTTTCCAACACACCACACAACAAGGGGAAGTAACTGGGAATTTGAACTAAGGGCAAGAAAATACGCAAATATGCCCTACAAAACCTTGACTTTGCTTTTAGTGCTCTTCTATGATGTAGAAAAGGAATGAGCATATTGCCAAACTCATTTATCTGAGGAACTCAATTTTTCAGAGAATTTAAAAATAATATGTAATACTAACAGGCCTATGGTACTACAGATTTATAAAATATTTGTATAGGGTTTAGATACTATTTATTGAGGGCTTCTTTTCTTTTCTGTTATCACATTTACCTCTTCAACAAGCCAGTGAGGAAAGTACTACCATACAATTTGTATAGATGAAGATACTGAGGTTCAGAGAGTGATAAATATATTTGAAACCTCAGGAGCCTACCAGAATTTAATCAGAAGTCTCCAAACTTCTATCCTTTAAACACATACTCTTTCCACTACCATAAAATTATAGGACACCAAAAGCCCAACAAATGATTCCAAGTTATAAAACTGAAGCAATTACTCTGATAATTCACATTAAGAAAATTTTTTTCATACAGAGTAACCCGAATATTTGGATTCTGATGCATCCAAATAATTATCTCAAAAGTTTCTTTCATTATGACCAAAGAAATTAAATTTTAAAAACCCCTAACCATAAACAATCTTTCAATTATATAAATAATAAGAAGCACTTCTTCAAAATTCCTCAACTATGCTGATAGTAAATACTACAATGTTTCCAATCATAATATAGGTAAGTCATCTGGGTTACAGGTTGAATACTGTGGCTCTGGATTTCAGAATACCAGAATTCAAACTGTAGTTCTAGAACTGATTTTCTTGAGCAATGACAACATTTCTGAATCTCATTTTCCCCATGTGTGTAATGTGGATAATGCTATGCTTATAAATTATTTAGGATGCTTATGATTATAAGCGTCACAGACCTTTAGTTAACACAACTTTAAGTGATGGAAATGAATTGACTCATGCAAATAAGAAATACAGAGGTTTCTAGAATGTTTTGATCACAACTCTGGCTCCATTTTGCTAAGGTTTTTGTGCCACTGCTGGCTTACTTGAGGGTAGCCAAATGGCTGCAGTAGTTGTGAGCCTTCTATCTCAAAGCTCATACCATTCTTTCTAGAGTAAGAGAGACCTACTCTTCCTCCATCCATCAAATACCAGCCACAGGCTTCTTTTAGAATTAACCATATACAGTTCCATGTTCACCTTTAAATCCATTTCTATGGCAAGAGAAAGGGAGGGAGTAGTCCCCCCCTGGTTAGGACAACGTGTGGGCTGGAGGTAGACTCTGTCTTAAGCAAACCACAAAGAAGATTCACAGTAGAGGAAAGGATAGGGATGGTGGCTGGAGACTCCAGAAACAATGTCAACTGCAGCCTGATTTATAAGGTGGTTATGGAATGGAAGAAATAATCTGTGTAATTGATCCAGCAGAGCATCTGACAACATAATGAAAGAGGCAAAAAATGTTATATATTTTTCTTCTAATTTTTTTATTTGATTATTTATTAGTAAAAAATCTAAATTACAGAAGTCAAGATTATGCACAGTACCTTAGAGAAATAATTTTTCTAGAATCCTAGTTCTATATAACTGAGTTAGACTGTAATTTTGTGTGCTGAATTTAACATACATAGAGAACCAAACTGTGTATCTTGGTTCAAGCAATTCTTTGCTCTCACCCTCCCTCTTTTCTTTTCCATGAGATATATTTATAAATTAATCATTCGGCAACAGTTGATTTGGTAACATAAACTGCAGTAGAGTAATTTCATTAACTAGTCCAATGGTTCTAAGCTGCATGTGTTCGTGACTCACTTTCAAATGCACTAATTTGAAATTATTGAATACTTAAAGGCATTAAAACAAGATGGTAGTTTTTAAAAAGCACATTTCAGGAAATTGAAGGGGGAAAAAACTTTCTTCATAGTTATCCAACTACCCACTTCAGAACTGAGCCATTGAGTAGTTTTATTTTCTGCTTTGACCACATGCTCATGAACTTGCAAGACAGAGTATTCACATGTTCTGATAAACACATCATTTATCTTTTCTTCACCTTCCCTTCCTCTCGTCTCTTTTTTATATGAGAGTTTCTATGTCACTTCACCCAACCCAGCTTTCCCTAATGATAATAATAGGTAATATTTATTGAGTCCTTATTACTTGCCAGAGACTGTTTTAAATGTAAATATTTTATATGCATTACCCCCCTCTCTCTCTCCCACACACACACACATATTCCTGCCATGTGATGAGTATAGATCTCTTCAACTAACATGGGTCTCCATGCACAGAGCCCCACAGCTCCTGAGTTTACAGCTTCAGATTCATTTACATGCAGAGAATGCCTACCTGTCTGAATAATAATTTCTAGTTCTATGGAAGTGAGACTCTGGCTAGCCCAGCTAGGGTTAAAAGTCCATGAATGATTCATTCAATTGTATCCAGGAGGAAGAATCTTACAGTAAAAATGGATCACAGACTGATCACTTCTAACTATTTGTATTAAGGTGCCTGTTAAAAAGCAGCAACATTGCATCAGAGCTTACTAGGATTGGAAGGGAACAGGGCGTATAAAGGTCAGCTTAGAAGAGGTTGAACAAAGTAAAAAGAAAGACAGTTTATAGAGACATTTCCCTAGCTTTATGCCTAAGGACATGAGCAAGTACTTTGGTGAAGAGCTTGGAAAATTAATGAATTACTTTTATATGGTTATTTAATTATATTTAGTTTAATTGCATAGTGAACTTGGTTTTCTCCATCGTGCTAGTTGATTCATTCTCATTCAGTTTCTCATAATTTGATACAAGGAAACTTTCCTAATATTATAAATGGAGGATAGGGACCTCCATCAACAATTGTAGTTAAGATTCTTATACCCAGAGAAAGCAGAGCATATAGATTGCAATTCTTACAGAATACTGCAGTAATAAGACGTACTGTGGTCTGGAAGTATTTTGCCATCATATTTGTCCTTTTAGAAAATGTTCTTTCCACAAACAAGTTGAAGAGAATAAAAAAAAAAAAAAAAATAGAAAACTAAGGACTCATGCTCAGAAGTGAAATAAGTCCCCAGGAAATAACACCTGTAGAAGTTTCTTCACACTCTTTCATAAACAATAATACACTACAACTGAGTTGTCTGGTAAGAAGCTGTCCATAAATGCCTTCTCTTCTTGGCATGTTTGATTCTTCTTTCCACTGCACTAAACAACACCAGGATTTTCTTTGTTAACATGAAGAACTGTCACTTTTCTTGCAGTAAGTTAATTAGTTAACATCCATTGAGGATGGTAACATGTAGAGCAAAAGAAAGACTAGGACCCTACATTAAAAACTTAAATTTAATCTCAAATTGAGTGTCTGAATTGTAACTTTTAAAGGGAAAAGTTATGAGAAGATAGAGTATGGTTTTAGTTTTTTAAATTTTACTTTAAAATTTTATTTTTAAATTTTACTTACATTTACTTAATTAAATCTTTAAGTGTACTGCTGAATGGATTTTTACAAATGATAAACCTTGTAGCCCCCACCCATTTCCAGCACCCACTCCTTCCTACCCTCTCTTTCTGTATCCCTAAAGGTGGCCAATGCTATGACTTCACTCAAAATAGATGAGTTTTACCTGTTCTTGAACTTCATGAAAATGGATTACAAAATACATACATTATTGTGTCTTTCACGCAATGTTATGTCTGTGAAACGTCCATCGTGTTGCATGTAGCTCTTATTTTCATTTATGTGTAGCAGTCAATTGTGTGAACATGCCATTCTTTATCAGCTCTGTAGTTAATAGACATCTGGGTTGTTTCCAGTTTTTATCATTATAAATAAGTTTTTTGTAGCCTTTTATGTACATGTCTTTTGATGTACCAAACTCTCATTTCTGTTGATTATATACTGAAGAGCTGTTATCATAAATCATATATATACATCAGGCTAGAATTGTTGTGTTACTGGTACACATATGTTTAGCTACAGTAGCTACTGTCAAAACATTTTTTTCACCAACAACCTGAAACTTTCAATTGCTCCACATCCTCAGCAGCACTTGGTATTATCATTTTGTTTTCTTTTGTTTTTTAAATTTTAACAATTCCAGTTTCTATGAGACAGTATCACATTATAGGCTAAATTTGCATTTCCCTGATGACTAATGATCCTGAACATGTTCTCATGGTTTTTTCTGGCAACTTGCATCTCCTCTTTTTTGTAATGCCTTTTGGAGTCTTTTGCCCAATTTTCATCCCAGTGTCCTTGTAAAACAGATATTCTTATTTCATAAAAACCAATTTATCAATCCTTTCTTTTATGGTTTGCTTCTACTGGGTAAGAGATATTTGCATACCTCAAGCATATGAAGACCTTCTCCTATATTTTATTTCAGAATCTTTATTATTTTATCTTTTATAGTCAGGTCTATGATCCATTTCAAATTAATTTTATGCATCAAGGTTAATATTATTACTTATGAATATCCAATTGGTCCAACACCATTTACTGAAAAGACCATAAACCACCCTGACACAACAAATTTCAGTGGTGTTCTTGTCATAAATCAGAGGAACATACGTGTGTGGGTCCATCTCTGGACTCTGTATACTGTTCCATTCATCCAAATGTCTATCCTTGCATCAATACCACACATTCACAATTACTGTGGCTTTAAAACAAGTCTTGCTATCTGATTTCTCTGCCTCATATTAACCCTTTGCATTTCCTTATGCATTTTAGAATCTGCTTGCTAATTTTCATTAAAATAAAAGCTGCTGGGATTTTGATTGGGATTGTGTTTAACAGTTCAGATGGGATTTAAAAATCTTACAATAGTGTTTTATTTTTCTATTGCTGCACAAAAAATTACCACAGTTTGGGGGTTTAAATCAACATTTGTCTGTTGCCTCAGATCCCATAGTGCAAAGTCTGGGCACACACCTTAGTTGTGTTCTCTGCCCAGGACACACGAGGTTGCAAATTGACGGCTGGGTCTGGGTCTCATCCAAGGCTCAGAGTTCTCATGTGGTTGTTGTCAGAATTCTTTCTTTGAATGTGTAGAAATCATGAAGGCTTGTTTTTTCAAAACCAAGAGGAGAATCTCTGAACTCTTCCTTTTCTGACGTCTACACCTTCTGTTTATGGGCTCACCTGATTAATCAGACTCACCCAACACAATTGCCTTTTTGTTTAACATCAGGGAACATTATATATACCTTCAAAATCCCATCAATTTCTCATATAAGGTAACATAATCATATAGGTGATATTCCATCACTTTTGCCATTTTCTACTGGTTAGAAGCAAGTTAAAGTCCTTCACACAGCCAAGAGGAGGTGATGATGCAAGGGTATGGGTCATTATGGATCATCTTAGAAGAATTCTGCTGACTACAAGTAGTGAGTTTTTCAATCCAAGAATCTGGTGTTCCATTTATTTATGTCTTTTTTATGTTTCTCTCAGCCATATCTGTAGTTCACATTGTAGAAGTTTAGCACATCGACTGGAAAATTTGTTCCTAGAAATTTTATTCTATATACTGTTTTAAATGGCATTTTTAGTGTTGTTTTCTAATTTCTCTTTCCAGCATACATAAATACAATTACTTATGTATATTAACATTGAATCAAGAAACAATTGAAAAGCACACTTTAGTTCTAATCTGTAAATATTAAACAATCATGTCATCTGTTTCACTTATATGTTTTCCTATCTTTATACTTTTTTTTTCACACTGTTATACTGGATAAGACCTATTCTCCAATGTTTAATAAAAGTGGTGATAGTGACATCCTTGTTTCCAACCATGGGGGAAAGTGTTGGATGTTTTATCACTAAGTACAATGTAAATTTTGTTGTTTTTTTATAGATATCATTTACACAATTGAAGAAGCTTCTATCGATAGTTTGTGAAAAGTTTTTCTGATTAATGAGTGTGGAATATTGTCAAATGATTTTCTGTTTCTATTGAGATGCTTATGTGATTTCCCTCTTTATTCCCTCAATGTGGTTAATTATAGTGATTAATTTTCTAATATTAAGCCAACCCAGCACTCCTGAAATAAACCCATCTTGATCATGGTAAGAAATTGTATATTTTATATGTTACTTTATTCGATTTGCTAATTTTTTTATTTAGGAGTTTTGCTTTTATGTCATGGGAGATATTGGCTTGCAAATTTTCTTTCTCATGTTGTCCTTGTCAGGTTTTATTATCAAATTTATTCTGGCCTCATAAAATGTGTTGGGGAGTATTCCCTTTTTCCATATGCCCTGGAAGTTGGTTTTCATTCCTTATTTCTTCCTTATATGTTTAGATGAATTTACCAATGAAGGCTGGAGTTTTATTTTTTGTGAAGACTTTAATTTACAGATTGAATTTCTTTAATAGACATATGGCTGTTCAGAAACTCTAATTTTTATATTATGTCACCTTTGGTAAATTGTCTTTTGTAAGAAATTTTCCTGTTATTTTACCTGTCTTCTTTCTGGGTTAATTGTATAATAATCTTCCCAGGCTTCCAGAATGCCACTGCCTTACCTCCCCAACTACAAATGAGAAAGTAAGTTAATTATTGATATTTGTCTTTTGGAGATGTTGGGTAAAGTATATCAGATGACTGATATACTTGACGATTTTTCAGATCTTTCTTGTATCAATCAACTTCAATCAACAGTCGAAGAATATTTTATTTGTATCTTCTGGGTATTTCTCCCTATAAATTTTTTTTATAAAGTTTTTTGTTTCTATAAATTTTGCTGAATTTGTGAAGTCTCAGTAACAGAAGTAAGATAGCTAGGGAAAAATATTTGAAAGGACTAAAGACTCTTTTTTGCAATTTACTTCATCCACTGCAATATAATCACCAATTGAGCATCTAAACATCCTCTCAATAAATCATCAATGTGCATGTGGAAGGAATGCTTCAGAATGAAAAATAAAAGTTCCCATGTCTTCATAAAGGCAAAACATCTTGTTATAATGTGAAAAACTCAACTATTTGAATTCTTAGTAGCTTGTCCTTAAAATATATGGTTTTTGATTATTTCATCCTTTAGATGGACACATTTTTAAAGTAATTCTGAAGACATGTCAATATATGGATGCTACAATGTTAGAATATGTACTTGAATTAGGGGAGAAAGTAGAATTTGCTACAATATTACTGAGCAAGGTTTAAATAAAATTCATGTGTATGTAAATGTTAAAAATATAATGGTAATAATTCATGAACTGGTGCAACAGCAATACTAGATGAGACATGAGGCTACCTAGTGACTCTGTGGCTTGGGCAAGTAATTTATAATTGCTGGACCTGTTTCCTCTTCTGCAAAATGGGAATGATGAGATTATACCAAATAATCTCTATGATCCATCCAGTTTTGAGTCTGTATGAATATATAATTTACATCTTTAGGATAGTGTTTATTAAAATAATTGCATAAAGGGTCAAAATAAAAATGAACTAATGTTCAAGCAACATATATAAATTTTAAATTATTACTGACATAATGAAAAATATTATTGAAGAAGAAAGGAACTATTACAGAAATTGCTTTATAAATGAAACCACCAATATAATATGGCATTTCAATATCATGATCACCCTGAACAAGAAGGTATCCACATATCTATTTATTTAGAAGGGCCAAGAGGATATGTGTAAATATATACCACATATTTTATGCTAAGAAATATGCAAAAAAATGATGCTTTAATAGTAATAACAAAATAAAAATCCTTTAAAGGTTACATATATTGATGTGTTAACAATGGAAATGGCCCTTTCAGACTTGCTGCAGTAGGAAACATCACTGAACGACATCCCCAGCTACTGCTCTTGTGACTCTGCCACTGCATTCACACTAAGGACTCTACCTACAGTCTGTTCCTAGCCAGATTCTAGAACAATGGGGATAATAAGTCAAGCTTGTTCCAGTGAGACAATGAACTCTTCTGATAGGTGGCTTTGGCTTGAGGACTCTCCACTACCCTGATCAAAGTCTTCTTGGACTTGTGCTGCAGTCTGAGACTCTTTCTATCCAATCATCCTTCCTTCCCTCTATTCTTTCACATGTGTCAGACTGCAGTGTTGTCTAAATGCTCCTCCATGTCTTAGTTTGCCATGCTGCCATGACAAATACCATGCAATGGATTGGCTTAAGCAACAGAAATTTATTGTCTCATGGTTTTGGAGGCTCGAAGTCCAAAATCAAGATGTTGACAAGGACTTTCTTTTTCCCTGAAGTTTGTAATGTTCTGGTGCTGGCTTGCCACAGTCCTTGAAGTTCCTTGGCTTGCATCTCTTCCTCCTGTCATATGGCAAGCTCTCTCTCCTTGTGTCTCCTTTTCAAGTTTCTGCTGACTCTGACTTCTCTTTATAAGGCCTCCAGTAATACCCAGAAGACTCATCCTGACCTTTAAAAGGTCCTGTTTACAAATGGCCTCAAACTCATAGGAAAGTTGACTAAGATTAAGAACATGCCTTCTGTTGGGATACATAAACCAATCTACCACACCCTACCTCCTCCTACTCTCTCTTCCAATAAATCTCTTGCACATTTAATCCCATCTTGGATTCTACTCCTCAAGGGACCTCAAAAATGTTGAGGCACTTTCATGCCTCAGTTCATTTAAACCACACAATAGCTTTATGGCATAAATTAGGAGATTAAGGCATACAGAAGTTAAGTAGCTAATTGAAGATCATATCATTATCGTATCATAGAGTGCGGCACTGGTACTCAACCTCAGGTTTGTCTGACATAAATATGCACATTTACCCATTAATCATACTGCTTTCTAGTGAGTTTTACTGTTAAATTTTGAGTTAAAGTATTCTGAACTGATTATTTTCATTACTAATAAATATGATGGTTTCTAAAGATAACATACATTTCATTGGCCTACCCATATGTAACTTTCTTAATTGGTTGCATGGTTGAATAGGTCAACAATATACAAATTAAAGGGAGTAATTTTCAGTTATATGGTTTCTACACTGAATATATAAACTATTCCACCTCAAAATCATTGTTCTCACTTCCTGGTGTAGACCCTGACAAATATTTAAATAAGCTCTATTGCCTAGGTATTTTTAAATCAGCTTCAAATATTCTTACTTTGCACAGTTTTTCTTCTTTTGTTTCAGTGTTTGAAGTCTCAAAGTTTGCTGAGTCAGAACCAGGAGCAATGACAACTTTAGTATAGTTCTTTGAAGTCTGACAGCCTGCCCTTTGGTAACATAATTTTTTTCAAATCACTGAAAAGCTTGATTAGTTATTGGCAAGTGGATCTTCAAGTAACAAAAATCTGATGGCATCTGCAATCAAAGAACTATTAAGAATAAAAGCTTTACTTAGGTAATCAAATTAGTAAGACTCTATTACCATAGTAGGTCCTTTATCTGTCTCTACATTATTTTCATTTACCTTAAATTTTCCCAGTAATTTTTTTTTTTTTGCTCTACTATCAGTTTTCAGTTCACTGTTTTATTTTTCCTGTAAGCTCACTCAGATTTCTCTCTTTCTGATCTTCTCTTTTTTCCCATTCACTATCCTCGTTCTTATATACATGTACATGAACGAGTAGTGCCAAATGGAATGTTAATCTCTAGAAAGTGTGTGTGTATGAGTTTGTGTGTATGTGTGTGTGAATGTGTGGGCACATGGGAGGGTGAGATAGAGAAAGAATATTTGGAAAGTTTGGCCTTTATATACTTACTAGGTTTTAGATATCCTTTATCTATTACCAACATTTATAATTGTACTAGAATTTTACTTATTTGAAACTAGCCTTAGAAATACTGTATTATATTCATATCTAATCATCCAAAGAGATACTTATTTTATCACGTATTAAGAAATAAGGTTTCTCATTTTACATTGTTCTGTAAAATAATGGAAAAATCAGCTTTTTGCTCTTTTGCTTTATTTCAGCTACTTTTGGAGGTTTGTAGGAAGTAACTGAAGGAGTTCAGTAAGGTTCAAATGGAGGGTATTCCTTCTCAGAAAAGAACAGTTTGCCGCAGGTATAAGTTGAATGTTCTCAGATACGTGTTATGTCTTGATAACATCACCAGTGTTATATCACCAGATATTAGTGCTGCTCTGAGGCCCAGCAGAGGGCTAGATGTTTTATGCATGTTTATGCTTTTTCCTTTTCTCAGCCTGGATGGGTTCCTGTTGCTGCTCAAACAGCAAGACAAAGGTACTTCCTACTGCCAAATATGCCTTTCATGCCTTCTCTCTAGACGCTCGGTCCTTTATTACCCACAACCTTAAACTTGTAAACCTTTTGTTTTCTTACGCCAACGTCTGTGAGTTCTTGTTTAAATCTCAAGGAAGTAGATCTGTAAGCAACAAACACAGATGTGTAAATATATATCCAGCTTTCTTGGTGAGTATCAGCTTGGTAATCTGATGAAAGATAACTTTGCTTAAAAATACTGTAATATTGAGATTTCACTACAGTAGGACCTCATTTTACATGAACTCAATACACATGAATTCAGGTACACACTATTTCATGTACACATGAATTCTGGTACACTCGATGGGCAATCAAAAAAAAAGGGGGAGAGAGAATTAAAATTTTAAAAAATTATTTCTAAGATTAATTTTGTTTGTTGTTACTGGACATTTAATAAATGTGTCATAGGTATGTTTGTATAAGAAATGTTTATTAAATAATGGGGTTTGCTATTATGCACGCCCTGTGTAGAGCCCGGGAGGTCAGTATGGCGGCATGCGGGGGAAGGGGGCAGAATGCTCCCCCAGCCAGGGTCTCCAGACAATGCCACCCGAATGTCAGGTGCCTTCTGGGCCTCTCATTGGAGCTGCCAACCTTCTTCTTCTCGGGAGAGGTTGGAGAGACCTTGGGGCAGTTCAGGCTGCTGGAGCATGTGAGTGCGAGAGAATTAAAATTTCTAAAAATTATTTCTAAGATTAATTTTGTTTACTTGCTATTAGAATGTTTCTTTGTCTTATTTATGAAAAAATGTGTGATAGGTATATTCATACAAGAAATACTTTTAAATAATGAGGTTTGCTATTACAATTTTCACCTTAGGTGAAGGGTCTTGAGTGTATTGGTTGTGTAAAAAGAGGTCCTACTGTACTTAGATATTCACTCCTTTGTGTCCTCAGTATTAAAATCAAAGTACTTCTCACTGGTTAGAATCACAGCTTAAACTGCTGTGCACTGGCCTATAGAAATCAATTGACCTAGCTGAGAACTAGCACTAGTGCTAGTTGGGAATACAAAGAAACAAACCCTCAAAATTGGATTAGTGAAGATGCCAGGACAATGGAAGGAGAAGCCCAAAATGGAGATGAAATGTTTGGAGTGCAGGAAGATGTCTTCCTGTAGATTCTTCACAGATTTGCATAGTTGTTTCTGGGCAAATAAATTTATTTTGAAGTGAGATCAACTGAAAAACATTTGATCAAAGTTAAAGAATACTTCTTATCCTTTATTAAGAATTATTCAAATGCAGAGAAAAATTATATTTCCTTTCATCTGTATTTGGAAGGATTTGCAGTTAAAAAGATAATTTCTAATAGCCAAAGAATTTTTTCCAAACAGTAGATGTCTATAGGCTGAGGTTAAACTATGAGAAACAGAAGTAATATACAAGATACATAGCTTATCTCCTGGCAAACCCTTTGTAATTTCTCTTAAGCTATCATTCAGGGATCAGAATTCTTTGTGAATCTAATAATAGCATCGCAGAGCTTTTGATTTGATAAAGACAATCTAATCTAAACTCCTCATTTTCCAGATGGGGAACAGAGGTCTCCTAAATGTTCAGAGGTGACTCTACAACATCAAAATGCCTCTATCTCCTTAGATTGCTCTGAAATAATCAATAGAAACAGATTCATTTTTATTTATAATTGTTTCAGGAATAGAATTGATAAGATATCTGTATAAGAATAATGTTCTGATTTTTTACAATATTGGGGTAACTTTGAACCACTACTTTAAACAAGGCATTTACTTTTAATAGTAAGATGTAACACATTTTTATGACTAAAAGTGAGTAGCTATTTTGTTTATTTCCATGTCATGTGAAGATAATGAAACAACATTTTCAGTTTAGATACTAAACTGAAATCTAATCAAATTTCTCCATTGGCTAAGTGGAGTTATCGTAAATAGCACACACATTATTGGAAATTTTCATTTTTAAAAAAGCACATAAACCCAAACATTCAAGTGAGAAATGTCAATAGTCTATCTTTAATTAGAGTTTAAATTATTTGCATATTACATTTCGCTTCTTAAATATTCATTTTAATGAAAATCCTTCTTTTAAATTCACACAGTGTTTTTAATTTCATGTACAGCTTTAAGTACTGAGTGTCCTGCAGCTCTGGAATGCTTCTATTCCTTAGATGAATTATTTTAAACAAATTCCTTGTAAAACATATTGTTGCATTTCACTAAAGGAATGTTTAAATATGTTAAGAATATAATTTTAATTTCTCTGACCTAACACAATACTTAAGAGTTAAAAAAAATAGAAAACTGAAAAGTCACCTTAGTCACTTGGAATTTTGCAAGTTATGTCAAGTAAAAATTACCTGGGGGAAATATTATTATGTAGAACATAGACTTAGATGGTTCAAATTACAATTAGGTGTGCAAAATGTTCCATATTATATCATCATATTATATTATATATTCTTTTCTATTATATTGTATCATATTGTAAGAATTTTTCTTCAATGGTTAGAGCTATTTTCTCTTTTTTTCCAACTTCCAAATATTGGATATTATGGGGAAAATAAAGTAAGTAAATGAAGTGAAATACGTATTTTTGAAAAATGCCTGAACACTCTGCTTTCAGATCAGCTCTTTCTTGGTTGTTACATTCTATGCTTATCTAAAATTGTAGGACCACACTTTGAGAATCACTGCCATGAACCACTTGATCCTCCTCTACCTTTTATTTATTTGTTTTTTTTCTAATCTCCAAACCTTCGAATCTATTTTAATTGCCTCATTTTCTAAAATCTTATTTCATCAACCTGGTTGGAATGTTTTCACTCTTCTGAACGGACATACTATTCTGATACATGAAATCAACTTTTTGTTATCCATTATTAGACTAAGCCATATGAAACTGCTATTTTAATAGCCAAAACATAACAATGTTGGCAATTTCTTATGGTTCAAACTAATATGTGCTAAACATTTTGTGCACACTTTTGTATGTGTGGTTTATTTACTTTCATCACGCTACTCATGGAAAATTCATATTTTTCCCATCTAGCTTGTAAACTCCTGAGGACAAGGACAAGGATTGTCATATTTTCTGTTTTTTATAAGGAAGAGTACAACAAATTTTTGTTGAAGGAATGAATAAGCAATGAAAGTAGCTGTGGAAAGGGGCTTAATCTTGTTATTTTATTAACAAATAAAATTTAAGTATTTCATTCTTTTTCCACTTGTAACATTTCCCAGGCAGAGATCATTAAAAAAAAACAGAAATGGGAAAACTAAAATAAAATGTCTTCAATATTTTTTCAATCCAGAAGCATATTCATTCATTCATTCATTCAACTGTATGTATTCTGCACCTATATGTTTATATACCACACTAAGCATGAGAGAGACAAAAATAACAATATTAATATTAAATTAATCATTAATTTGTTAATTAGTAATAAAAATATGGAGTTCTTATGTGACAGACTCCATTCTAAATGCTTTAAATCTTTTAACTCACTTTATCCTCACAAAAAGCCTAGGAAATATTATCCATAGTTTACAAATGCTGAAAATGAACACAAAGAAGTTAAGTAGCTTGCTCAAGGGTACACAGCTTATAAATGGTAGAAATGGGCTTCTCACAATGCAGTCTGGTTCCAAAGTACATTCCCTCAAGCATTACCTTGTATTGCTTCTCAAGATAAATAAGATCTGGCTGCAATATGCGCTAGACTCGGAGGCCAGAAATCATTTCTGTTGTTTTCATCACTGCATCCTGAGCTCCCAGACTGAAGCATGGCACATTGTATGGACAGAATAGCTTTATCATGAATAAATGAATGAATGCTCAAGAAGAATTTCCCTAGGGAAGTAATATAGGGAGATAAAACCTGTGATAGAGGCATGAAAAAACAAAAGTGTTATGGAAGGTCTCAGGGCACTGGACCTAACCTCACCTGATAGAATTAGAAAAGGTTTTATAAAGGCGTAATGTGATCAGTGTTTAAAATATATTAGCCACAAGAGTATTCCTGATAGAAAACAGCATTTGCAAAAGCTCTGAATCTTTAACTGAGTTAGGTTCTATTGCTGGGTATTGGCAGAATATAGCAGAGATGAGAAAACTGGAAATTCCTCTGTGATGGGATTATGAAGCGTGATGTATGTCAATCTCAGGAGAGTGCATTTAATTCCATGGGCCATGGAAAGTCAGCAGGATTTCTTTCTCCCTTCCTTTCTGTTTAAATCTACTTAATTCATTAATTTGTTTTCTGTGTAACTACTCCCAGCTATATCTCAGCAGGATTTTGTAACGTGTCAGTGACTTTATTAGAACAATAATTTTCAAGCATTAAAACAGTGTACTGAAGTATAAACCAAGCTTCCACAGGTTCAAGGAGAATAGCCAGAATTTAAAATCTGCTAGAACAAAAATAAACATTTTCAGAAGATAACAGAATGCTCAGCTTCTACAATTTCTACTCACAATGTTTAAAATACAACAAAATTTACTGGATTTAAAAGCAGGAAAATGTGAGTCATCGTCAAGGAATTTTTAAAAAAGTATTCAGTAGAAAAAATGGTTAAGACTTCTAAATGTAATCAGACAAATTCTGTTCGTACTCTTTTATGTATTCCTCCATTGCATGTGACAACATCTGACACGAGGTAGATAACTCAATAAAGAAATTTCCAAAGCATGTTTTAAATTAATTTACAAATAAACCATACTTTTGGACTAATTATTGAAACTACCATATCTCATTCTCAAGCTTCACTTTTGCAATTTTTGTTTTCCCACTCTAGTTGTGTTTTCCTGGTATTTGAATGTTTTAATTTAACATTACCTGTATTGTGTAGAAACTGTACTAAAATTAGGTTAGTATTAGGCCCCCAATAGAAAGAATGAGACTTGGGGTATCCAAACAGAAATTCTGAATAACCAAAAATTTTCCTTGAAAGATTTACAGCTTAATTTTATTACTGCCTAAAGTTCCCAAGTAATTGCCTTTTCTTTAGAGATATTACACATTATCATGGCATAACATATTTAAATATCCCTACCTTCATTTACTAGACACAATACAATTTGAAGAGCATTAGAGTGCATTTCAGTAGGATGAGCTTTTATATTATGGCCTCAAGAAAGAATTATGGGAAATATCCTGTTACTATGTTTCTTTGCCAGGAAAAAAAATTCATTTATAGTCCTAAACCTTCTACTCCGTATATTAATTATCTTAATCTCTTAAACTAGAGTAAAAACTGTTTTTGAAATGCATAGAATTTGATTCTTCTTGGAAATCCCTTGTTCAGTGTTTTCTACCTAATAGAAATAGCTGGTGAATGAATGAATGAATGAATTTTAAATATGGTAGAATCACTAGGTAGGTGTACAATTTTCTAAATTCAGTTTTTCCTACGTTGGTGTTAAAGGAATTGAATTGTCACACAATCCAATTTTTATATGTTGTTGACCTCAGAGTCACACAACCCAAGTGTGTTATCTTTACTTACTCTCTGAATTCTTGCTTCCCTTTCTTTCTTCTGCTCCCAGCATTCCCCTGAAACTCTATCCATCAAGGTGACAATGATTTCCATCTTACTGAAACCAGTAGGTTCCTGTCTATCCTCATACACCCAACATGATATTGAAACCTTTATCCTGTCGTTTTCTATACCTTATTTGTCTCATTCTCCTCAAAGTTCAGCAGCTTCTAGGAATTTAATTCTATTTTATGCTTCTTTGATCATTTATTGAAACAGCTATATTTTTTTTCTATAACACATTGATAATATGATATTAATATATTTCTTTTTTTTTTCATTTTTATTGAGACTGTTCAGATACCATACAATTATCCAAAGATCCAAAGTGTACAATCACTTGCCCCTGGGTACCCTCATACAGCTGTGCATCCATCACACTTAATTTTTGTTCCATTTTTAGAAACTTTTCATTACTCCAGACAAGAAATAAAGTGAAAGATGAAAAAAGAAAAAAAGAAAAGGAAACTCTAATCCTCCCCTATCCCTAACCAACCCCCCTCAATTGTTGACTCCTAGTATTGATATAGTACATTTGTTACTGTTTATAAAAAAATGTTGAAATACTACTAACTGTAGTATATAGTTTGTAATAGGTATACAGTTCTTCCCTATATGCCCCTCTATTATTAACTTCTAATTGTATTGTCATACATTTGATCTGGTTCATGAAGTGATTTCTAGTATTTGTACAGTTGATCATGGACATTGCCCACCATAGGATTCAGTTTTATACATTTCCATCTTTTGACCTCCAACTTTCCTTCTGGTGACATATATGACTCTGAGCATCCCCTTTCCACCTCATTCACACACCATTCGGTGCTGTTAGTTATTCTCACATCTTGCTACCAACACCCCTGTTCATTTCCAAACATTTAAGTTCATCCTAATTGAACATTCTGCTCATATTAAGCAATCACTCTCCATTCTTAAGCCTCGTCCTATATCTTGGTACCTTATATTTCATGTCTATGAGTTTACATATTGTAATTAGTTCCTATCAGTGAGACCCTGTAATAATTGTCCTAATGTGTCTGGCTTATTTCACTCAGTACATTGCCCTCGAGGTTTTGTCATCAACCCATTTTTTTTAAATATGGTTTTGTTCACTCACCATACATTCCATCCCAAGTAAATAATCGATGGTTTTCTGCATGGTCATACATTTATGTGTTCAACACCTTCACTACTATCTATATAAGAGCATCTACATTTCTTCCACAAGGCAGGAGGGAGAGTCAAAGAAGGTAGAGAGGCAAAAGAAAGAGGAAAAAAATGACAGCTAGGAAGCAGCAAAAGGAAAAATAACCTTAAATCAAAGTAGAATAAAGAATCAGACTGCGGGTGTCTGAGCTTGTACCTCAACTTACCAGGCCTGGGCCAGGGGACCTGATATCACCCCCTGGGGAGGGTAGTAGGTACGGGCGTGAGTGCCCTCTGCAGCCCCCCCGAGCCTGGGGAGCGAGGTCAAGGCAGCTCCCTTTTCCTCACCCAAAATGCCACTGGCAGGGGAGGCTTGCCGGAGGAAACCGCCTTTCTCCCAACTGCCCTTTCCCCACTTCCTTATCTTACCCACTCACTCCCTGGTGCCAAGGCCACTCCTGCCACCGCCAGCGCGCATGCCCGTGGCCAGAACTACCCCCGCCCCGCTGCAACGGTTCCGGCGTTCTCTCAGAACCAATCCTAGCCCCTATCCCTTCAATATTGCCATTTAAGGCTGCTTCACCTCCTTTCCAGCCCTGCCCTTCTTACCAGCCTATATAACCTGTAATCACCCCTGAATAAATCTCTTTGGCGCATACTCCTACTGGATGAAGAGTGTCTTGTCCCTATCGCCGCCCTCCTTGCACGCCTCTCGCCGAGGACCCTGGCCACGTCCTCCGCCTCGCCCTCGCCTCCGGGAAAGAGCCCCCGCCGCCGGTACCCCTTGAGCAGCCCCGAGAGCTGAGGGCTCGGCTACCGGCCGCCTCTCCCCCTAGAAGTAGTAACCGCGACCGCAACTGGTGCCCCGTGTGAGGAGCGTCTCCACACAACAGTTCAGCAGGTCGATCGCTCGCCCGGACGCCTCTCCAGCTTCCCGTTTCCTCGCCTGCAAGGTAGGGCCGCCTCTCCTTCGCCGCTTCTGGAGCCGTGGGAGGTTCCCTGCTCCGAAGCCGCTCATCCCTTCCCCCACGCTCTCTTCATCCAGTAGGAACTCCTCCCTTCCCCCACGCTCTCTTCGTCCTTTTGTATGCGCACTTCTATGACCCCCGTTCCTCCTAACACTCTCCCTCTTCCCCTCCATTACTTTGCTGTAGTTCTTTGTATCTTTATTTCCTCATTTGGTGCCGTGTGCCTCTTTGCAACCGCCCCCCCCCAACTGCTCCCGTTGCCAAAGGGCACTGCTTTCTGCTCTCGCCGTCTCCTTCGGCCTCAAGGCCACAGTTTATCTCATTCTCTCTGCTCGGTAATCAACTCCTCCTCCTCCTCCCTGCTAGCCGGCCGGCCCGGCTCGGGAGCAAACCCCCCTCCTCCCCCCTCAGCTATGGGTAATCGTATATCTACATGTCAGGCACCTCAAGTTCGTGCTCTAGCGGGTCTCCTAGACACGCATCGCTGTAAAGTGTCTGTCCGGCAGCTGCAGGTGTACTGGGACCTCCTGCTGCCTTTTAACCCATGGCTCACTACTTGCCATCTTTGGGACCCTGTTACTTATGATCGTCTTATTGATCGGGTCACTAACGCCATGGAACATGAGAGCAAGCGCTTCCCTCCCGGCTTGCTCCCCACCTTGATAACCATCCGCTCCTGCCTTCAAGGCTCCCTCCCCCCTGATCGAGGCCTCGTTAAATCCAAGGAGGCCCTATCAACCCAGCCAACAGATTCAGATAGCGATACTAATTCAAATCATGACTCAGACACGGAGTCCTTAGTCGAGCAGATTAACAACGCGCTCGAGGTGACTCCCAAAAAGCAAAATAACACTGCGCCACGCCAAGATGGCGAACTTCCTCCTTCTTCTTCCATCGAGGGGAGGAAATGCTCCGGCGATGACATCAGCCCTAAGCTGGGCCGGAAACCACATACGCTTTACCCCGCCCTTCCACAGGGCGGAGCTAGTCCGCCATCTTATGCCTTGGGCCCCACCCTTTCACAGGGCGGGGCTGATCCACCATCTTGTGTCTTAGCCACGCCCACCGCGCCGCCATCTTGCGACGCTTGGGGCCTCCCACTCCCACTTCCCCCTTCGGCGGGCTCCCCCTCGGAGCCGCTACCGGCAGTTACCGCTGCTCCTTCCACCCCACCGACTAACAACCCCTGGCTGCCTTCTACACCTCAAGGCAACCCTTGGGGCAACGCTCCCCCTACCCTCACTTCCGCGCCAAGCCCTCTGCAAGCGCGTCCTCCTTTCTCTCGTGCTTTTCGCTGCTTTCCTCTTAACCTTGCCCCCACCCCACAGAAACCGTATGACTGGTATCCCATTGACTCAGATACTATCAAGCAGCTTCGCAGGGCCGTCAAGGAGGACGGGTTAGGTAGCCCATACGCTTCCCAAATACTGCAGGATCTCGGCATGGACTATTGCATCCCCCAAGACTGGGCCTCGCTTGCCCGTTCCATTCTTAACCCCGGTCAGTTTGTTGACTGGCGTGCTCACTTCCAGGCGGAAGCAGCTAAGCAAAGTGAGCTAGACGCAGCCCTTGGAGTCTATCATCCCCCTGAAGCCTATTTGGGCACTGGAGCATTTCTAAATGCGTCTGCTTATATTAATGTCCCTGCCACCTTCTGGACTGTCCTCAGAGGCATCGCCTTATGCGCGTTTGCCAATTGCTCTGCCTGTCGGCCTAATAAATTCACCAAGCTCTTCCAGGAGCCGAGTAAGCCTTTCGCCACCTTTGTCTCCAGAGTCGAAGAAACCTGCGCTCAAAAGGTAAGTGATCCCCAGACCCAATATTACATGTGCCCATCCTCAAATCCTGGAAAATCGTACTGTAATTCCCCCAACGAGTACTACTGTGCATACTGGGGGTGTGAAACAATAGCCACTGGCTGGAAACCTTCTGTCCCTGACAAATTTCTAAACCTCGCAGTAATCCCGTATTCTTGCCAAAATCCAGGCTATCGCTATTTCAACAGATACCCTTGTCCTAAAAGACTAATGCTCACCATACAAAACCCTGCCGATACGTCTTGGCTCTTGGGTAAAACTTGGGGCTTCCGAATTTGGCTATCGGGGTTCAATCGGGGAACCCTTATATTCATAAGAAAAGAGGCAATAAACCAACCAAAGAAAGATACTATTATAAAAAAGCCCTTTAACATTAATCCCAACAAGGTCATTAACCCTCTTTTTCCACAGCCCTCCAGCCGCATCTTAGCTCCGGCTAAACGCACTTCAACTACATCTCAAACCCCACCACCCCAGCTTCCTTTGCCCCCTTCTCGTTATTCTTCTCCCCTCCTCAGCCTCATCCAAGCCGCCTTTGCCTCAGTAAACTCCTCCAACCCCAATTTTACCTCATCCTGCTGGCTCTGCCTCTCCACCTCTTCCTCTCTATACGAACCCGTTGCCTCCAACCTCTCCTTTTCAGAAAGCACAGAAAACAGCCCCTTGGAATGCAATTGGAATACCTCTGCCGTCCCCCTGACCTTTCATTCAGTCTCCTATACGGGAAAGTGTGTCCGCCCTCGCTCCAGTAACTCTCCCGACCTCACTGCCTGTGCCAGCTACTCATCTCCCAGCAGCTCTGCCAAATTTCTCATTCCTCATAACTCCTCCCAATGGCTCTGCTCCTCTACAGGACTTACCCCCTGTCTCAGCACGAATGTCATCAATGAATATAAAGAAACTTGCCTCCTAATTGTCCTTATCCCTAGGGTCTTATACCACAGCGAAGAAGACTTCTTCCTCCGTCTGGAAAAAACTGCAGCTCCTGCCCCATTGCAAAAGCGAGAGCCCATCACCGTCCTTACAATTGCCTCCCTCCTAGGTCTTGCCGGCACTAGCACCGGAATCGCTGCACTAGCCAGTCAAGACTCCGCCCTAACTCACCTCAGGGCGGCTGTTGACGAAGACATTCATCACTTACAAAACGCTATTCACCATCTAAAAAATTCTGTCAATTCCCTCTCTGAGGTAGTGCTCCAAAACCGCCGAGGTCTTGACCTTCTCCTCCTCAAAGAAGGAGGCCTCTGCGCCGCCCTAGGAGAAGAGTGCTGTGTTTATGCCAATTCCACAGGTCTCGTCGAGGACAGCCTGAAAAGAGTCCGAGAAGGACTAGAGAAACGTAAGAGATCGTGAAGCCACCAGTTATTGGTCCAGTTTTTTCACTCCCATCCTCCCATACATCCTTCCTTTTCTTGGCCCCTTATTAATAATTATTCTAGCTCTCATCTTAGGACCCTGCCTCATCCGCAAAATTGTCCAGCTTGTAAGAAAACAAACGGATGCCATTTTTTCCTCGTTCGTGCAAATCCAGTATCAGCGACTCGCCACCTCTAACGCCCCCCACTCCAAGATGACAACCAACCCTCCGCGACCTCAACGCCACCAGTCGACTCGCCAACCGCGAGGCCCTTCTCAATCACCTGAACATCGTTCTCACCTCGAGTTCCAGCTTCTCTGAACCCCTGAACTTTAAACCCCTCACCTTCGCCCAGCCCGCTGCAGCGAAGCCATTGTCAAGCGCCCGGGCACCACACCAACACTAAGCTCCAGCCTCGCTGAGCCACCGTCAACCCCTTTTTTTCCCTTCCCTGACCTCCCCCTTCCCTCACCCTTAGCGGACCTCTCCGGTAAAGCCTCTTCCTCTAATTAGAAAAGAAAGGGGAATTGCGGGTGTCTGAGCTTGTACCTCAACTTACCAGGCCTGGGCCAGGGGACCTGATATCACCCCCTGGGGAGGGTAGTAGGTACGGGCGTGAGTGCCCTCTGCAGCCCCCCCGAGCCTGGGGAGCGAGGTCAAGGCAGCTCCCTTTTCCTCACCCAAAATGCCACTGGCAGGGGAGGCTTGCCGGAGGAAACCGCCTTTCTCCCAACTGCCCTTTCCCCACTTCCTTATCTTACCCACTCACTCCCTGGTGCCAAGGCCACTCCTGCCACCGCCAGCGCGCATGCCCGTGGCCAGAACTACCCCCGCCCCGCTGCAACGGTTCCGGCGTTCTCTCAGAACCAATCCTAGCCCCTATCCCTTCAATATTGCCATTTAAGGCTGCTTCACCTCCTTTCCAGCCCTGCCCTTCTTACCAGCCTATATAACCTGTAATCACCCCTGAATAAATCTCTTTGGCGCATACTCCTACTGGATGAAGAGTGTCTTGTCCCTATCGCCGCCCTCCTTGCACGCCTCTCGCCGAGGACCCTGGCCACGTCCTCCGCCTCGCCCTCGCCTCCGGGAAAGAGCCCCCGCCGCCGGTACCCCTTGAGCAGCCCCGAGAGCTGAGGGCTCGGCTACCGGCCGCCTCTCCCCCTAGAAGTAGTAACCGCGACCGCACAGACAATACCACCAATGTCAAGTGTCTAACATGCTTCCCCTATTCCCCCCTCTTACCTGCATTCACCTTGGTATATCACCTTTGTTACATTAAAGGAAGCATAATACAATGAGTCTATTAGTTACAGTCTCTAGTTTATGCTGATTGCATCCCTCCCCCAATGCCTCCTCATTTTTAACACCTTGCAAGGTTGACATTTGCTTGTTCTCCTAGTAAAAGAACATATTTGTACATTTTATCACAATTGTTGAATACTTTAGATTTCACCAAGTTACACAGTCCCAGTCGTTATCTTTCCTCCTTTTTTGTGCTGTCTCACGTGCTCCCCATCTTCCTCTCTCAACCGTATTTATAGTTACGTTTGTTCAGTGTACTTACAATGTTGTGCTACCATCTCCCAAAATTGTGTTCCAAACCACACACTCCTGTCTTCTATCACCCTGTAGTGCTCCCTTTAGTATTTCCTGTAGGGCAGGTGTCTTGTTCACAAAGTCTCTCATTGTCTGTTTGTCAGAAAATATTTTGAGCTCTCCCTCATATTTGAAGGACAGCTTTGCTGGATACAGGATTCTTGGTTGGTGGTTTTTCTCTTTCAGTATCTTAAATATATCACACCACTTCCTTCTTGCCTCCATGGTTTCTGCTGAGAGATCCTCACATAGTCTTATTAAGCTTCCTTTGTATGTAATGGATCGCTTTTCTCTGGCTGCTTTCAGGATTCTCTCTTTGTCTTTGACATTTGATAATCTGATTATTAAGTGTCTTGGTGTAGGCCTATTCATATCTCTTCTGTTTGGAGTATGCTGCGCTTCTTGGATCTGTAATTTTATGTCTTTCATAAGAGATGGGAAATTTTCATTAATTATTTCCTCTATTATTGCTTCTGCCCCCTTTCCCTTCTCTTCTTCTTCTGGGACACCAATGATATGTACATTATTGTACTTTGTTTCATCCTTGAGTTCCCAGAGACGTTGCTCATATTTTTTCATTCTTTTCTCCATCTGCTCCTTTATGTGTAGGCTTTCAAGTGCTTTGTTCTCCAGTTCCTGAGTGTTTTCTTCTGCCTCTTGAGATCTGCTGTTGTATGTTTCCATTGTGTCTTTCATCTCTTGTGTTGTGCCTTTCATTTCCATAGATTCTGCTAGTTGTTTTTTTGAACTTTTGATTTCTGCCGTATACATGCTCAGTGCTTCCTTTACAGCCTCTATCTCTTTTGCAATATCTTCTCTAAACTTTTTGAATTGATTTAGCATTAGTTGTTTAAATTCCTGTATCTCAGTTGAAGTGTACGTTTGTTCCTTTGACTGGGCCATAACTTTGTTTTTCTTAGTGTAGGTTGTAATTTTCTGTTGTCTAGGCATGGTTTCCTTGGTTATCCAAGTCAGGTTTCCCAGACCAGAACAGGCTCAGGTCCCAGAGGGAAGAAATATTCAGTATCTGGTTTCCCTGTGGGTGTGTCTTAGAAAATTGCTCCACCCTTTGATGCCTCAGGTCACTGTGCTTTTCTGCCCAGCAGGTGACGCCTGTTAGCCTATAATTCTTGACTGGTGTGAGGAGGTATGGCCATGTTCCCCCAGGCTCTGGGGTCTGGTTCTGAATGGAAAGGGCCCCACCCCTTTCCTCCTAGAGAAGACAGATCCTTCAGGTGGAGGTCATTAGCATTTCAATGGTCTCTCTCTCTGCTTGTGGTGTCTCCACCCTTCCCAGAGTCACAGCCCTGGAAACTGAAAATGACTGGGGCTTTCTCCACTGAGCCAAAAAAGAAACAGATATTCCCCTCCAGACCCAGTCCAAGGCAACCCTCTGGCTCTCCAAGGTCAGTCATCACCCAAAGCCTCTGTCTGTTTTTTGAGGCTGCGTACCTGTAGTGAGCAGTTCACACTCGCTACTTAAAACCCCAGTTGGAGCTCAGCTGAGCTGTATTCGCTTGCTGGGAGAGAGCTTCTCTCTGGCACCATGAGGCTTTGCAGCTCGGGCTATGTGGGAGGGGGGGTCTCACGACTTGGTTCTGCAGGTTTTACTTACAGATTTTATGCTGTGTTCTCGGACATTCCTCCCAATTCAGGTTGGTGTATGATGAGTGGATGGTCTCTTTTGTGTCCCCACAGTTATTCTGGATTATTTATTATTTATTTAGTTGTTTCTGTTTTTTTGTAGTTGTTCCAGGGGGACTACTTAGCTTCCACTCCTCTCTATGCTGCCATCTTGCTCGATATTAATATATTTCTTAATGTTAATCTATCTTTGAATTCCTGTGATGTTTACTCAGTTGCATATGTTCTTTTATTCTACATATTCAAAAACAGGTTGGAGAGAAAGAGATCTTTACTATGTTTTGACCTCAAAGTATGTTAACTTTGAAAATTATAGGAACATCTTTCCATTTTTCTAACCTGTGGTAATTTATATAGAATCAGTTGTATCTGCAATAAAACTATTAGGGGATGAATTCTTTAATGGATTTATTTAAGTTCTTTGATAAATTTAATAATAAATTTCCATTTTCTTTTCCATTTCCTCAATTGTTTTTAATTTATTCAGAATTTATTTTTTTCTGGAATCAATATGGGTAATTTTTCAGAAATTTTTCTATTTCAGTGATATTTTTAAATGTATTAGTAACTCCATGAGAATTTGTCTCAAAACTAATTTGTATTTTTCTTTATATCCACTGTTTTATGTCTAAAATTATTTTTTTCATGATTACATTTGTCAGAGTATATTCTATTCCCACCCTCCACAATGAGAAAACAAACCAGAAATCACCATTTTTTGATTTTCTTATGAATTATGTTTCTCTTCTCAAATTTTATAAATTATTGATTTTCTACTTTGATCCTGTTCCACTCTCATACATTCCATAAACTTTTTGTTGCTTCGGTCTTTTTGTTTTGAACAATTTATTAATTTATTTCTTAAATAATGGCCTCTTGAAGCATATTACTTTACCTCTGAATATACATTTGGCTGTATCCCAAAGTTCTCATTCTTCTTTTATTTTGTAAGAAATTTATTAAAGTTGATTTTATTTCCTAAAGCAGTTACTTGGAAAAGATTAAAAATAAATTAAATTCCTACTCAGGGTAGGGCTCTCTTCTCCTGAGACTAATTACTTGCTATTAATTTCTGGTATTTTCCAGTCAAAGTCCCCATTTTTCCCTGACACACTGTACTTCAGCAGCTTCTCCTGCAGGCTCTAT
Organism: Choloepus didactylus; assembly: GCF_015220235.1. Lineage (NCBI taxonomy): Eukaryota > Metazoa > Chordata > Mammalia > Pilosa > Megalonychidae > Choloepus > Choloepus didactylus. The sequence goes on from NC_051314.1 coordinate 49,556,216, forward strand.
GTGTCTTAAGTGTTTTTGTCATTTGTACATATAGTTTCCAGAATTTCTGTATCTCCTAGTTTCTTGGTAGTTTGTCACTCTCTCTTCCCCCCATTCTCTATGATACTTTGTATGGTTTCTAGGAGGAGCAATAGAAAGACAAAGAACTAAATCAATACTGAATATTTTTGGATACTGTATTTATGGAATATTTATAATGACAATAAATTTGATATGCCATAAAGGATTTTTTCTTTCTGTTAAACTCTTCTCTTTTAATATACAAATATACTTTATATAGCATCTCATCACTACTAAATTAAATGTTAAATTAAACTTTTTCATTAACTAATCTAACTTCAAATTAATTTATGTTCAGGCACCAAGCAACTATTCATAGGATGTGTAATTAAAATTTTTAAAAGCAAAGTTGAGCTAGTGCCTAGGGAATTGTACTAACAGTAGTAGCTGGTTTACAAGGCACTTTGTAGGATAATGATAAAAATAAAATGAGTCCTGGGGAAAACACAGTGGGGCATCTATTTGAATATTTTTAACATTTATGTACTAAGTAAATCACTAGAAGAGTATCATCTTTTTACTGATGATCTACTAATTATTACATGATGTACTGAATTCTCTGTGACTTCTTTTATGAGTTTCCTTAATTTTTTTTTGTGTATGATATAATCAAATTAAAATTTGAATATTGGATTCCTTTGGCTCTCAAATGCAAATTAAAAGGCCATCCAAATTAAAAAACAGTGAGGAAGAAAATTAGTATCTATTAATTTAGTTTATAAAAATCTCTAAATAGAAAGAAGTATTATTATCAAGTTCCTAATTTTCATGTTTTTGGTAATAGACTCCAAATGATGATCATTTAGAGATCCACTTTCATCCAAGTTTGGCTTTCTACATGTAAGATTATTATTCATCACAGTTGCATAGTGTCTCCTCCAGCTAACAAAATTGTCTCTAGACACTGTAGAGGTAGATCTATATTAATGAAGACTAACCTCTCTCATAATATCACATTACACTGCATGCATATTTCGAACTACCATACACCACTACTTTAAAAAGTTGCTACTCCTGCTTGGTTAACTTCTAACACTACATTTTGATTAAAATTTTGAACACACGACACTGCATGTTCTTTTATGCTCTTACATTACAGGTTTTACTGTAATCCTCCTTCATTATTTGATTAATAATTTACGGCACTGTGCAGAATCTGCTTCTAAGATAAACCAAATGCTTCTGTCGCAAGTACTATGATATAATTGTGCTTATTATATTTTAATTGCTATGACACCTGCATTAATGCATTTTTATGTAGTTCGACTACAGCCACACATACCCAGTCACCACTTTCCTTATTAATAACTTAATTGCTAATTTCATTTGCATATTTTTGCCTGCATAACCATGCCTTTGCATATATGTCACTTTGTATGTAAATCACATTTGCAATGTTTTTGGAGCTGTCCCTTTTTTTCCCCCAAAATGAAATTTATCTTAGATTTTTCTCTTTGCTTTTTACAGTCACAAAATGACTTTATCATCCAGGAAGAGAAGAATTTTACTATTTAATGACTACTATATTTTTTCCTGTCTCTAGGGAAATTCATCATAGCCCTTATGTTCTCTGATATATTTCTCAATAGTTGGGGCCATTATATTTAATGACATAAATTATGTTCGCTTATTACATTTTCTTCCATTTACAAGTACAGGAGATTTTCCGAGGTTTATTCTTCCTTGAGGAATAGATACATACTGCTCATAGAAACCTCAATCCCTTGCTGGTTCTTTTCTTACTTTGCCTATAATTCTGGAAATAAACTCATCATCAGATTCTCTTCAAAATCTCATCTGAGCACGCATACTGATGTTTCTGGCCAGAATTCTGATTTGACAAATATTTTTGCTTTTACACCTAACTCTAGTGGGTCAGGTTATTATTTTCATCATTTAATTGATAAGGAAATTGCGCATTACAGAGGTTGAGCTCAAGGTCATGCAGGTTAAGTGGCAGAGCTGGGACTTCAGTGTGTATCTCTCAAAATATCAAAACCTGCATTCTAAACAGCCAACCCATACTGCATCAGAAATGAAGTCCTTCATAATCCTAAAGTATGGCCTCCAAAAAGAAAATCAACTAAAAGGGAAACAAATTGGGTTACAAAAATCTGCCTTGTATACCTATTAACATTCAAATTGAATCTCTGACCTCTCTAAGGCTCACTCTGCTCCAGCCTTACTGTTTTGTGAGTTTTTTTGTTTTTTGTTTTTTAATTGTTTGTCAAGCTGGCTAAGCTCTGTCCGTAGCCAGTGCCTTTGCTCTTGATATTCTTTCAACCTGGAAACTTCTTGTAGATAGCCACTAAGTTAGATGGCTAAAAGACTTTCTCTTCATTTAGGTCTTTATTCAGATGTCATCTTCTTGGCAAGGCCTTCCCCTAGCTATCCTATTTACAAGTATGCCACCAATGTTCCTTACCTGCTTAACTGATTTATATTTCTCCATCACACTTATCACCCCCTGATATTTTATGTGTTACTTATTTGCTTGTTTATAGTCTGCCTCCCTCCTCCAGAATGTAAGCTTCATGTCAGGTTGTTAAATGTCTTTGTTCATGCTGTAGCCCTTGCTCTGGACTAGCTCCTGGAATGTAGTAGGTGCTCAGTAAATGTTTGTTGAATAAACTGAAAACAAAACCCAGAATAATATGCACATTGTAGAGGAAGATGTGTAGAAGTTTCAGGTGTTTACAGGAAAAGTAATGGAGAATGTTTTTGGAATAAAACATTTTGATTACATTAGGAAACATGGTACTTAACATTCTTGGTATGATTTCCCAACAAAAGTATATATTTTTGGGTTTCTGCACTCCTTTATAATACCTATACAGTTGCACAGAACCATAATATTTGACAGAATGTAGAGATAGAAAATAAGAATGCAGTTATTGGTACTTGGGATCCATAATTACAATGAAGATGTTCAATTGGTAATGAAATGATAAACTGAGCATATTCTGTGAGGGATGGAAATATAATAGAAGCTAGAAAACTGAATCAGATATACTAGTAAAAGGTCACTTCTCCTCTTTCCCCCAGCTGCTGTGTCTCATTTAGCTATCCTCATTATGACTTGCTTCTCACTGTTAAGAATACTCCCCTTGAAAAATACAAGACTGCTCTGTCTCTATTGATTCTTTCCCTATCTTCTGGCATGCACAGTACTCTGAGAAATAAAGACCCCTAATATATTTTATTGCTGTGTTGTTTAAGGTATTCCTCAGGGTCTGATGAAGCAAAGTGCTCTATAACTGAGTAGGTAAGGGCATCAGTAGCAAAACAGCTGGAATTATAGCTCATTTGCTCACTAGTGCCTGATGCAGGGTAAAGAAAGTAGCAATATGCCAGGTGGAGATAAGTCACTTAGTGGACTGAGTATATCAAATTGCTTCCAATATAATCAGTCAGAACACATTTACCAAATTGGCATTTCAAATCATTATGTGGAGATTGAATTAATTATCTGATTATATGGCATAATATTATCTGAACAGTATGTGCTCATAGTCATAGTAGGTGTTTAATAAAAATGCTGATTATAGTGAAAGGAAAGAAAAATAAAACAAATAAAACCATAGTTTATTTATTTATTTATTTATTTTGGTAGTGTTAGACTTATCTTCACATTATTATTCTGGAATATTGCCTTAATCAGCAACTCTGTTAGTCATCAATAAATGCTTTTGATTAGCCTACAATCTGTACTGAGGCATCAGATGAGAAAATGTTAGGAAAAATAGACCACGTCCACAACATTTAGCACCTGATTTTCCTTGTGTCAGTCTCCATTTAGAGTCAATCAAAATTAGATTACCGCTCATTTTTGAATTTCCTCAGTTCTCTGTTGTTAAGTGACTTGTCAGCCCCTAGATTAAAATTCAGCTGTGCTGTGCCCTGCATATATTGCTCTTGATTAAAAGGTTTTATTGGTTGGTTGTGATGAGGTTTTACACAGTCCCTTGATCCCACAGAGTTCATTGTAATTGTCTTGCCGTTTTCACATTTCATTACATAGAGAAAATGAAACTTGGGAAAGATTGGGGCATGGTATATGCCATTTTTCTAACCTTTGAAAATGATGACATGATAAATGGCAGTAAAAATGTGTTTTAAATCCTAGAGTAGTGACATTGAAATTAACATAAATGTTGAGTCTTCTGTGACTTTCCTCTTCTATTTAAGGAAAAAAGAAAGAATTCTGTGGCTTAGGTACTATAACAAAGACTTTTCATGCTACTTAACGTAAGCTGTTCTAAGAATTAAATGATTCCTTTTCTTGGGGACTTTAAGGTTCTGATAATCAAATTAAAAGTATACAAAGTTAATGGAGCCTTTTTCTTTTTATCACTTTAAAATAATTTGGCCAGAGGAGCCTCTAAAATTTCACTCATGGCATACAAAATAGAAAAGAAATGAAATAAGCTTCAGTGGCAGAGAGATTCCAAAAGGAGCCGAGAGGTCACTCTGGTGGGCACTCTTACGCACGCTTTAGACAACCCTTTTTAGGTTCTAAAGAATTGGGGTAGCTGGTGGTGGATACCTGAAACTATCAAACTACAACCCAGAACCCATGAATCTCGAAGACAGTTGTATAAAATGTAGCTTATGAGGGGTGACAAAGGGATTGGGAAAGCCATAAGGACCACACTCCACTTTGTCTAGTTTATGGATGGATGAGTAGAAAAATAGGGGAAGGAAACAAACAGACAAAGGTACCCAGTGTTCTTTTTTACTTCAATAGCTCTTTTTCACTCTAATTATTATTCTTGTTATTTTTGTGTGTGTGCTAATGAAGGTGTCAGGGATTGATTTAGGTGATGAATGTACAACTATGTAATGGTACTGTAAACAATCGAAAGTACGATTTGTTTTGTATGACTGCGTGGTATGTGAATATATCTCAATAAAATGAAGATTAAAAAAAAAAAAAAAAAGTAATTTCAAACTGAGAAACCCTTCTTGACCAAAAGGGAGAAGAGAAATGAAACAAAATAGTTTGTGGCTGAGAGATTTCAGCCACAAATTGTGTTGAGAGGTCATTCTGGAGGTTATTCTTATGCGTTACATAGTTCTTTTTAGTTTTTAGTGTATTGGAATAGCTAGAAGAAGTACCTGAAACTGTTCAACTGCGACCCTGTAGCCTTGACTCTTGAAGATGATTGAATAAACTATAGCTTACATGGTGTGACCGTGATTATGAAAACCTTGTGGCTCACATTCCCTCTATCCAGTGTATGGACAGATTAGTAGAAAAATGGGGACAAAAATTAAATGAATACAAGGAGAGGATGGGATGTTTTGGGTGTTCTCTTTTACTTTTGTTTTTATTCTTATTTTCTTGGAGTAATGAAAATATTCAAAAATTGTGGTGATGAATGCATCATTATATGATGGTACTGTGAACTGATTGTACACTTTGATGATTGTATGGTACGTGAATATATCTCAATAAAACTGGATTTAAGAGAAAAAAAAAAAAAGAAAAGAAAAGAAAAAGAAAAACTGTTAACACTGGCTACCACAGGAAGAATTATCACTTTTTCTTTATTTGATTTGTTAAAAATCAGAATTGCCATTTTCATGAAATTTAAAATATATAATAACCTGTTAGATCACATAGAATAAACTTCGAAGAAGTTAGTGAACATAATTTCCATTGAGCACATTCATGAGTCCATAATTCGTTTGCCACAAACAAGGAAATGCGTTTATTCCACTATATTTTTTCTTAAGTGTTTTTGTAATGATTAGTTCTTTTTTTTTCCATCCAATATCCTACCACCCAACTTATTTGAGAAGAGTTCCTCTGGGTTCAGTGATGAGAACCAAGGTTCTACCTCCTACTATAGAAGCTGAGGTGGCCAATTCCCTCTCTCTGCCCCCCTTAAGAGCTGGCACATGACACTTAACCACTGAAATGCTTCAGCCTTGGCCTTGGATCTTGAGGTGGTGATACAAAGATGCCGGTGCAATTGAAGTCTTCAGTGGAGCAGTACTGAGTCTCTTGCAGAGGTGCCAAGCATTGTATTGTTGGCATGACCTTGACTATGTTCACCGATCTCTAAACTTTTTGATGCCTCACTATTTTCTTGGACTGTTTCTCCAATTTCCCTGTAAATTTTTGAACTAATAATTATTCATCCAGGAAATTAATTTCTGCTTAAATTCTCCAGAGTCAGTGCTTTTGCTTGCAACAAAACCTCTGACTGATGCAGAAATTTGTGTTGGGGAATAGATTGTAAGCAAAGATTCTTACAGAAATGAGAACTCCGGGGTAGGTTATGGCCTAAAATGTGCTCAAGGGAAATGAAACTCTGGTATTACTGACAGGTGGAAATCCAGCCTCTGAGGTATGCAAGCCATGCAGAATTTATAACTTCAGGGTAGGGTAGCTAGAAAGCTTGAAGAGGGAAAGAGAAGGAAATGTGTGCTCTCTAATATGGTAGCCATTAGTCCCCTATGGTTTAATAAAAACTGGATTTTGATGACTTGGTGTTTAAAAAATTTAATGTGAAGTATTTCATTAATAATTTTTATGGTGCTTATGTGTTGAAATGATATTTTGGAATATTGGGTTAAATACAATATAAAAATTAATTTCTCTTTTTTATTTTTGCTTTCCTACATGTGGCTAGTAGAAAATCTAAGATTATATGGGGAGACACACATTTGTGGCTCATATTATGTTTCTGCTTATAGTGCTTCCCAAAAGAATGTTTCCCTTGCAATTTTATTGAGACATACCATACAATAATCCAAAGTGTACAATCAGTTGTTCACAGAATCATCATATAGCTGTGCATTCATCACTACAATCAATTTTTGAACATTTTTATTACTTCAAAAAAGAGTAATAAAAATAAAAATATGAGTAAAATAAAAGTAAAAATGAACACGCAAAACATTCCTCTCCATCACCCGCTATTATTCATTTAGTTTTTTGTCCCCGTTTTTCTACTCCTCTGTCCATACACTGGATAAAGGGAGGGTGAGCCACAAGGTTTGCATGATCACATGGTGTTCCAGGTTGCTAATGCTGCCTTTTCACCAAACACCAGAAATGGATTGGCTTCTATAAAGGGGTTTTACTTGGTTACAAAGTCACAGTCTTAAAGCCATAAGGTGTCCAAGGTAAGTCATCAACAATCGGGTACCTCCAGTGAAGGCTGGAGGATGGCCAATGGTGTCTGCTCTGGAATTCTGGTTTCAAAATGGCTTTCTCCCATAATGTTCCCCTCTACGCATCTGTTTGCCCTGGGTTGTGTTCTCCAAAATGTCTCTGTAAGCTGCAGCTCCTCCAAAATGTCACTCTCAGTTGCTCCTGGGGCATTTGTCCTCTCTTAGCTTTACTGGAGCAAAAGTCTGCTTTCAAAGGCCATCTCCAAAATGTCTCTGTAAACTGCAGCTCCTCTCTCAGCTCCTGTGTGTTCTTCAAAGTGTCACTCTTGGCTGTAGCAAGCTTGTTCCTTCTGTCTGAGCTTATATAGTGCTCCAGTAAACTAATCAAGGCCCACACTTAATGGGCAGGGCCACACCTCCATGGAAATTATCTAATCAGAGTTATCACCTACAGTTGGGTGGGTCGCATCTACACGGTAACACTCAAATAATTACAATCTAATCAACACTAATATGTCTGCCCACGCAAGATTGCATCAAAGATAATGGCATTTTGGAGGACGTAATACATTCAAACTGGCACACACGGTCACACCATGTAAGCTTTATAGTTATATGATCATCTTCAAGAATAAAGGCTACTAGGTTGCAGTTCAGCAGTTTCAGGTATTTCCTTCTAGCTATTCTAATAAACTAAAAACTAAAAAGGGATATCTGTATAATGCACAAGAATAGCCTCCAGAGTGACCTCTCAACTCCATTTGAAACCTCTCAGCCACTGAAACTTTACTTTGTTTCATTTCTCTTCCCCCTTTTGGTCAAGAAGACTTTCTCAATCCCATGATGTCAGGACCAAGCTCATCCCCAGGAGTCATGTCCCACTTTGTCAGGGAGATTTACACCCCTGAGAGTCATGTCCCATGTAGGGGTGAGGGCAGAGAATTTACCTGCAGAGTTGGCTTAGAGAGAGAGGCCACATCTGAGAAACAAAAGAGGTTCTCTGGTGATGACTCTTAGGCACGATTATAAATAGGCCAAGCCTCTCCTTTGCATTAACAGGCTTCACAAGGGCAAGCCCCAAGATCAAGGGCTTGGCCTGCTAAATTAGTAGTCTCCAATGTTTGCAAGAATATAAGGAATTCCCCCAGTTCAAAACCATTCATTTAAGTCCAGTTTGAAACCCTTGTACTTTCTATTACTGTTCTAAAAAACTGCTACAGCACTGATATTCAGCTAGCCGAATGCCAAAACTTTATTGGCAAATTATAATGTCTGCTGAATTCACAGTCTTGCCAAGTCTCTTATATGAAAGTTAACGTATTGTTTGAAAAAGAATGAGGACAGAATGGAGATGGGTACATGGGAGAGAATCTAGAAGACTTGAAACACCCTGATTCCCCAACCCACTAATCTTCTCTTCCCATTTAAAGACATTGTTTCTCCTTAATCTCAGAGTCATTTCTCACTTTCTCAAAAATAATGTAACTCTCTTGTTTGAGAGTGTTACCACAGCATAATATGCCAACTTCCTTCACATCCAACGGTAGGTCCTTCATTGTTCCTAAGCTTCTAACTAGAGCCAAGTAACAGCATGGTTCCCAGAGGAAAAGGCATACAGGCACAAAGATACTAAGTCTGTCAGTGTGTGGGAATATGAATAAAACTAGGAGTCTAAGGGTGCTCAATAAAAGGAGTAATATAATTTAAAATTGCGCTGAAGGTATCAAGAAGAGAATGCCTCCCACAGATTCCTGATACAGTGTGTTAATGCAAGCTGCTGAGACTGGGTCTAATTATTTGTTTCTTTAATGTGACCTATGGCCAGTTACCCACAAGACTATGCCTTGTAGAAAGACATTTGCCCTGATCTTTCAGGGACTCAGGGCACTGAGCCCATGTTATTTCCCAGTATTTCAGTCTGTCATTGCAATCCACCAGTAAGAATGTTTAGTATAGTTTTGACCCAAGTGTGTTTCTTAGGGAACCCAACTGAAGCCTAATCCTTTGTGTTTTTATTCCTCAAGTTCCAGAGATGATTGTGTAAATTCCATTTCTGCTAAGGTTAATCAAAGTCCATTTCTGTTGCTTGCAACAGAGGACACTCACTGGCTGATAAAGATTTATGGAAACTAGTAATGTCTTCCATTTATTGGAAAGGGTACTGGTGTTGATAAGAATAAACCTACTTCTAATTTCAGCTTTGCAACTAAATAATGGTGTGACTTGAGCATTTAACTTCATCTGGAAAATTGGGATATGCCTAAGATGCTTGATTCTATATATCATAACTGAATCTACAAGCAGCCAGTGTCTAAAACTACATTGGTTTTTTAACCCAATGGCCCAACAGCTCTTCATTCCAATATTCGTATCTCCTCAGAATTAGAATTGTTGATAAAGTCTGCTCTAAACCTCTGATTTTTAATTTCTCTGTTCAATGATGTATCCACCAAAGTCTTAAAACAGCTCAACTTCATTTGCTGGCTTATCTCCTGAAAACAGTGCCCCTACCTTTTTTTTTATATGTTGCTATAGGCTTTGATTATTAATTTACAACAATTGCAACTAAATTGACTTCTTCTATGGTTTGATATAGAATATGATGTAATCTACAGGCCAATGAGGAAGACAAATACAAAATGAATAATTTTACGATTATTTAACAACAATTGTCTTAAGTGCCACCAAGTTTAATAAGGTGCTATGAGAACACTTAACAAGGCACCTGGAAGCTAACTGCCTCTGAGAGAAGCAATGTGTTTTTCAGAGGTGTGCTCAGAATGGAAGCTGAATCACATTAAGACTGGACGCTGTTGTGAATAGGGCTGTTTTCCAGTTGATGTGTTTAATGCACATCAAATGGGAGCACAGAGCAATGTGTGTTGTGTCGATCTGGTGATTCCGGAAGGATTTATCAATCCTCCTGGTCACCTTGGGTTCTGGAGCCTGAAGCCTCAAAGAGCTTGGATTGAGGTTTCCACCAATTACCAGTTCAAAATAGGTATTCACAACACTTTAGAAAGATAGCAGTGTAAAAATAAATTATGCTCTCAGGTTGCTTCAAACATGAAGGGATCTGCAAAACTCTGCCTTTCGTGTACTCAGCCTATCCCTCTCCTGGCTTTTCTCATCTTTAAATTGAGAGAAGAAAAATTTCTACCTGCAGGAGATAAATCTAGAGTTCTCCTTGAGAAGCACAGATTCCCATAAAAATCCACTAGAACATAAATTTTCTTTTAGGCTAGTGTCCTCATTTCCTTTTGGCCCACTTTAGTTTAATTTAGGTCCTGCGGATGAGTTTATTTTCACAGAGGCATTTATAGAGAAAGAGAAAAGAGGGAGTAAATGTTACAGTTATATATTTGGATTTCTCAAATGCCTTCAAGAGCTTAGAAGCAGGAATGCATTTCCTTCATGGTGGGAGCTTCATAAACGCAATAGCCTGGTGGTTAAGTGCTATGCTCTGCAACTAGTAGGCTGGATTATTATTTTACCCTGTGACCTCCATGGATAAATCACTTAATCACCAAGGCCTTAACTTTCCAGTCTGTAAAATGTGAGCAATAATAAAATTGTGACATGGATCAGATGAAATGTTACACGTGAAGTGTTTGGCACAGGGCCTAAGCAATAGTATTTGCTCAATAAATGTTAGCTATTAACATAAACACCACCAGTATTATTATTATTATTATCATTAACAAAAAGCCAAATAAGAGAATAGTGATGGGAGTGGGAGGAGGCATAGAAAGATAAACAGGGGAAAAGGGAATATTGATATCTCACAGGCAGCCTCAGAAAACATTTTACTTTATGTAAGACCTATGTTCATCTTCATTATTTATTTTAACTGCTTTTATTGACTGTGTATCTTTTCACTGACCTTTATTTTATTGTATTACAAAGCAGCAGTGTGCAATATTTAAGATTCAGGTCTCTCTAGTCAAAATGTCTGGATACAAATCCAGCCTCCACCATTTTCAAGCAAGTTAATCCTCTGAACCCCCTGTTTATACACCCTTAAAATAGGGATAATTATAATGCCTACATCACAGAGTTGTAAGGATTAAATGAGTTTATATATATATACACACACACGTGTATATATATAAAGTTCTCAAGAACAGAGGATAACTCAAGGTAAGCACTGAAGAAAAGTTAGTTCAATATAATTATATTATTAGACCATTGTTGGATTTTTTGATGCTCTTCCCCAAGATTCAAGAGTATTCTCTCATTTTTTCATCTTGTAAAACCTATTTAAGGATTTTTTTCATCTAGAGTTAGAGTTCATTTATCAAATTTTCATTGATAAAGTTCAGGCTAAAACAAGTAGAGCTGCCAACACCTCAATTTTCCAGGGTTAGTTTAAGCAATGTGATAGTACCAGTCGGGGCTCAATCAGGAAATAAAAACCACTGTGGTATTTCAAGCAGGAAGATATTTAATAAACTGAACTAGGTGATTAAAAAAACAAGGCAAAAGAAGTCCTGGGGGAGCAGCAATCATGGACGTCTGTCGCTAAAACTCAGTTTCATCACCAGCCATCAGAGCAAGTTTCAGGATTTCCAAGAAATTTCCACTGGTGATCTCATCTTATCACAGCACCAGGTGAACAAATTCCAGGTTACCCAGAACAGCTGCAAAACCTTACCAGCTGCTGAAGTCCATGAGGTTTTCCTGCTAGACAAAGGATAATGGTTTACATTTCTCTCTGGCCTTTAAACCTTATTTGATGGCCTTTGCTTGGTGAATGCTTTAAACCAGGAATCTGCTGGCAAAGGATCCCGAGAAATGTAAATCCTGGGCTTCTACCCACTGGACTAACAGGGCAGTCAGAAAATGTCACAAGGTGCATGCTGGTTTCTCTTGAAAAAACAATAGGCAGCACAGTCACTCTTTAAACTTAAAAACAACAATAAAAATAACAGCATTCTTAAGTCTAACATTGCAAGTACTCTTTTATCTAATGAAGATGTGCTCATCCTCTCCCTACCAAAAAAAAAAAAAAATCACAAATCTCATATCCAAATCAAGGTGGCGTTACTTTGGTTCCAATACTCTATTGAAAAGCTTTAACCTAACCACCAAAATACTTTATATGAAATAGTCAGAGAAAAAAAAAAGTAACATAGATGAATATACACAAATATATTCTTGTCAAATCAAGCAAGAAACTAAGCCTGGGGTACTGCTCTCATTCTGTACCTGGATATGAGGCAATGATCTGTAGTAATAATTTCATCCTTTTGGTAACTGTTCTATGTCCCCTTTTTTTTTTTTTTTGTCTTTTTTTTTTTTAATTGGGATTGTTCAGATACCATACAATTATCCAAAGATCTAAAGTGTACAATCAGTTGCCCCTGGTACCCTCATACAGTTGTGCATCTATCACCACACTTAATTTTTGTTCAATTTTTAGAACCTTTTCATTACTCCAGACAAGAAATAAAGTGAAAGATGGAAAAAAAAAAAAAAAAAGGAAAAGAAAAGGAAACTCGAATCCTCCCATATCCCTAAACAACACCCCTCAATTGTTGACTCGTAGTGTTGGTATAGTACATTTGTTACTGTTTATGAAAGAATGTTGAAACACTACAAACTGTAGTATATAGTTTGCAATAGGTATATATTTCTTCCCTATATGCCCCTCTATTATTAACTTCTAGTTGTATTGTCATACATTTGTTCTGGTTCATGGAAGAGTTTTCTAATATTTGTACAGCTAATCATGGACATTGCCCACCATAGGATTCAGTTTTATACATTCCCATCTTTTGACCTCCAACTTTCCTTCTGGTGACATATATGATTCTAAGTTTCCTGCTTCCACCTCATTCACATGCCATTTGGCACTGTTAGTTATTCTCACATCTTGCTACCAACACCTCTGTTCATTTCCAAACATTTAAGCTCATCCTAGTTGAACATTCTGCTCATAGTAATCAACCACTCCCCATTCTTAAGCCTCGTCCTATATCTTGGTACCTTATATTTCATGTCTATGAGTTTACATATTATAGTTAGCTCTTATCAGTGAGTCTGTGTCCCCTTTTGCCCTCAGCCAGTGCTTCCACTGTTTGTGTTTCTTTACCTGACGCCCTAAACATCAGTGATCCTACCGGCATCAGTTGCTATAGTCTTTTGTTAATTTCTCCCACTGTACATGTAAGCAATGTGTTTCCCAGTTAATCCCTTCTATTTCATACCCCCATGCCCCTGTGTGGCAGCCACCTTATTTTTCCTTAATAATCAGTATCAGTCATCCGAAACAATTCAGAAATCCCCTTCTTTGCCTTTTGGTTCATTAGCATGAGCCAGTCAGGTAGCAATTTCAACCTCCTGTTTCATAGAAATTTTGTTTTGTTCCATGGTAGAGATATTCCTCCCTTTGGAACCAGGGAGCCCAAAGTTGCAAGGACAGGAATTGGGTCATTATTAATGAGATGAGCCTCTCCCACTTATGTTCTTGGTTCTACACCCATGTGTTCCCAGTGTATTTCTAGGTGATGGAGCACGGCTGAATAATTCAATATCATTCTCTCCTTGTAAGGTCTATCACCTCCATGCTACTGTTATAAATTAGAAAGATATTGTTGGTTTTTACAAATAACTTTCTTGACTTCAGCTGAAACATTATGCATACAGAAATACATATTTCTCCTCCAAATTTCTTCCAATTTAATATTATTTACTAAATTTTTTGGCATGTTCAATTTCATATTTTATTATCTTTATTGAATGGTAATGCACGCATAACATTTTTAAAAATCGGAATCCATTTTCAGGTTCTTTAATTTCACTAAGTCTAATGCATTAACATTCTTAATATCACCATGCTGAAAAGGAAATGAAAGGGAAATGTCATTAAAAGTATGTATTAGACATGCACATTGGCACCATGGTGGGTACAGTACAATGCAAAAATGATCATTGGCATCTGATAATTGACAATCTAATTCATAAGGCACTCAAAAATTCCTTCTTATTTTATACAACTGTGAATAAAAAAACTTTAATCTCATTTCATTATTTTATAGTTTATTTTATATGCTATAGCTTATTATGCTAAGTATTTTTCAGTACAAAAGGTACAGAAATAGGTAGCATTCTTTCCTAGTTGGTTTTTTTTCAGATTTCAACTCAGCTATTTAAAAAATAACAGCTTTATCAAGGTGTAATTCATATACAATAAATTTCAACTACTTCAAGTATACAATTCATTATTTTTTTAGCATATTCACAGAATTGTGCCACCATCACTGCTATCTAATTTTAGAAGAGTTTCATCATGCCCAAAAGAAGCCCCCTACCCATTAGCAATCACAACTCATTTCCCCTTCCTCTCAGCCCCTGGAAATCACCAATTTACATTACAAATCTATGGGTTTGTCTATTCTGGACATTTTATATAAATGTAATCTTGTAATATGTGACCTTTCGTAGGGGGTTTCATTCGCTTAGCATGACGTACTCAAGGTTTATCCATGTCATAGCATGTATTAGTACTTCATTCTTTTTTATGGCTGAAGAGTGTCCCATTTTATGGATATACCACATTTTGTTTACCCATCCATCAGTTAACGGTTGTTTCCATTTTTGGGCTTCTATGAATGATGCTGCTATAAACATTTGTATGCAAGCTTCTGCTTGACCATGTTTTCAATTGTCTTGAGTATAGAAGTAGATTTTTTAAGTCATGGTGACTGTGTGTTGACATTTTGAGAAACCGTTAAACTGTTTTCCTAAAATGATTGCATCATTTTATAATTCCACTAGCAATGGCAGAGGATTCCAATTTCTCCGCATGCTGGTCAACACTTGGTATTACCTGTTTTTTGTTTATGTTCAGTCATCCTAGTATGTGCAATGTGGTATATCTCATTGTGGTTTTGGTTTTCATTTGCCTAATGCCTAATGATGTGGAGAATCTTTTTGTGAATATTTTTTCATTTGCATTTCTTCTTCAGAGAAATGTCCATTCTAATCTCTTGCCATTAAAAATATATCTATATTTTTATATTGGGGAATAGAAGAAAGCAGTCGCTGTACTGGGCCCTATTCAGTGGCAGCTTCTCGATCCATAGAGTTAAGAAAGACGTTGAGGTAATAAAAGTTGTTTGGAAAAATCCAGGTGTAGTTGCTTTGCATGTTGTGATGGGCTGAAGGGACAAGTGAAGTGTGAAGGCACCTCACACCTTCCATCTTGCTTCAGACTATGCCCTGGAACACTGGGGTGGAGAATGCCATTTTCATTTCTGCTTTTTCACATTGTTGACAACCATGTGGTGTTATAGAATGACAAGAAAGAAGAGCGACAAGCCCAGCATGTTGGCAAAGATGGTGACTGGATGTCCATGATCATGCTGACCAGCTCTGCTCAGCCTGGACACCGGCAGTGCACCAGTTTGAAATAGGAACCCTGGACTGGAACTTTGTCCCATTTTTAAGTTAAGTCATTTGTTTTTTTATCATTGAGTTGTAATTGTTCTTTTCATATTCTAGCTGCACATAAATGATTTGAAAATATTTTCTTCAATGTTTTGAGTGATCTTTTTGCTTTATTGAAGCTATCTTTTGAAGTCAAAATTTTTAATTTTTAAAGTCAAATTTGCTTATTTTCCCTTTGTTTGTGCTATTAGTCACAATTGTGTGATTGCCTAATCCAATGTTACAAAGACTTACCCATATTTTTTTCTAAGACTTTTATAGTTTTAACTGTTGCAGTTAGGTCTCTGACCATTTTGAGTTAATTTTTGTGAGTTAAGGGAACCAATTTCATTCTTTTGCATGTGGATCTCCAATTGTTCCAATACCATTTGCAGAAAAGACTCTGGGTTCTTGGAGTCTGCAATTAGCACTTGTATTTGCTTTTTACTCATCTGTGAATAATACATATATTTAACATAACAGTACAAATAAATATATTGAAGATACATGTATTAGAATAAATCAATTCCATCCTTCTTTGAAGAATTTTTAATCCCTAGCTTAAAATGTTATGACTGTCTTGTATTGCTTAGCAGGTACTTATCTGGATTAGTGGAAAAGTTAGTTTGCTTTATTATCTCTGATTGTTGGTAATTTAGCACCATTCCTGAATCCTTCTATGCTCTGTTCTGTTTCCCTTACCAGCAGGATTCTGGCCTAGATTCACTAGTGGGAGGCACTTGTGTGAAAACTGGAAAGCAGATGAGAGTCTAAAAATGTCTTATTGCTCCTGAGTGTCACAGTGGGAGATAGGAGGGCTTCTGAAGAAGTGAAGTTTTGCAATAGCTTCTGGGAATTCCCCTACAAATTATCTGCTTTGTGGCCACAAGCAGCTATAAACATAAACATAAGTGGCATGTGGTTTCCTGTTTTTCCTGCAATTACCTGATTCTCAGAAAACTAGCAGTGCATCTGAGAGCTTTGGTGGCTTTCTCTGACCTTAACTCTTCCAGCATACCCAGTGGTTTCCCAAACTTCCAAGTCCCTGTATTAAATCTCTCCCTTCCTAGAATAGAGTGATTTCCATTTTTCTCATTGAAACTTAAGTGATATATTAATGTTGGAGGGTATGACACACACCACACATATTTTGTAAGCATTGTGGAATTAAAATTTTTATCTACACATGTAAGACTTTTTTTGCACTGGCTACTATAGGAAGCTGGCAAGTTCCACTACTCTTTTCTCAAACTGCCATTTGCCTTGCCTTGAGTTTGCTGTAGCTTCATTTGGGATATCCAAAAAAAGGAAAGTTTTCTACTCAAGTTCTCTGCTGTGGCCTCCATCTTCATGCCTGCAGCACAATAGACTCCACTTCCTACCCTCTGAATACCCACAGTCCATAAAATTTTCCTGCTGCTTTCGCCAGATGTTTCCCCATGGACTACATGCAGGACATTCTCTAATTTGTCATAGAAGTACAGAGTCTTTGTGGGAGGGCATGGAAGAAATAGGGTCTTAGTTTTTATCTTTTACCTTCAAAATAGATTTCCCAGAGTGTCATTTTCTTTTCAGTTTGTTTCCAGTTAGTTGCCCAATTCATTCTTTGTAATACATTCTGGTATACTATGAAATAGGTAGATAGATTGAAAGAGTGATGTTGCTATTATTGGTACAGATATGTGTACTGGCTATGATTTCCTGAGAAATCTGCCACACTTTATGGCAGACACTGTGTGTGGCATTTTACTTAATAATAAAAGCTAATATTTTTTAGTGCATACTGTTTTCAAGGCATGATGCTAAGGGGGTTATAATCATCTTGTTTAATCATTAAACAGCACCAAGTTAGGTACTATTACCAGTTCCATTTTACTGATGAGGAAAGAGACTCAAAAAAAGGTTAAATTACATTCCCACAATCACAGAGTTGCCATGTAGTAGAGCTAAGTTTCAAGCTGTGTGCCCTTAAAGCTCATATTTTTTTATACCAGATGACCCTGTGGCCTGTATTTGTGCAAAATATTGAAGAAGTTTATACTGTAGTTTCAGTCTATAGTTTTCCAATCCATCCTCCATGGCCACTGGGTGTTTTGGTTTTTTCCATAAGCAAATATGACTGTTGCCTGTTGCTCGTAATTCTTCAATGGTTCCCTATCACCTACGTTCTGCAATCTGCACTCCTTAGCTGGGCTAACGACACTTTGTAGATATGACCCCTTCAGTCTATTGAGTCTTAGTTCCCTCTACTTCCTCCAATCTTTATCTTATTCTAACATGTTCTTCTCTCTGCCTGGCATGCTTGTGTGACTGACAAACTTCTAATTACTTTTCAAGTCTTGCTTCAAAACATCCTCTTTGCTAATGTTCTTATGATTTTATTCCTTCAGAAGCACTTGGACAGAACTTCACATCTATTCTCATTGCTTCTTGTGCATTTGTGTCAATAAAATACGGTAGTGACGATGGCAGCATATAGTCCTCTGTCCAACTCTTAGTGAAGTACTTCATTTCTGGGTTCTTCATTTGTTACTTTTGGGGTAATAATGGAATCTCTGTCATAGTTTTGCTGTAAAGATTAAATAATAATGTTCATATAAAAGACAACAGAATGCATGGCACACAGGAAATGTTAATCAAAATGTTAGCTATCATTATTGTATTTTTATTATTAAGTACTATCAAAATATATAAAATCAACACATTTTGATTTTTAGTTTGGTTATAGCTTTCCATTTTTTGATCATTCTACCTCTTGTACTGTAAGATCTTTTACATAGGGCTAGTGATTATGAGCAGAGAAATTTCTGGGTATATTCTAGGCATGGCATGTCTGCTAGCATTTACCTATTGCTAACAGTCTCTTTAGGTGGTCACCAAAAGAAATTATAAGAAGCATCTAGGTCCCAAAACAAAAACAATTAGTTAAGATGATGTACATTTAGGTTTCTATGTGTATCAATGTGATTAATTGTGAAGAAGTGAATGAACCAGCTGAGCATCTCTGGTAATGATGGAGAAGAACCACTCTTCTCTTGCTCAGTTGACTAAAAGAAGGAGGTGCCAGGCATCCGTCCAAGGGCAGCTTGATGAACCATACTCTGCCCACTTTGATGGCTGCTATGACATGTTGATGGCAATACCATCTCTTCACTGGCAAGGAGAAGATGATATAATGGTGATCCACAGACTGCTGAGGTAACCATCTAATTTCTGTTACCTCTGTGAGGTGAGTTCATCCAGTGTGCCCTTGTGAGAGACAGCAATGAAGTAGACTTTATCAAATGGTTTTAACCTGAAAGTGAGTATATATGAATGAGTCTCTTGTCATCACCACAAACAGCAAAGAACCTAAGATGCACCTGGAGCCAAGTCTATGACCAGAACAACATCCTCAGGAATTACTAATATAGTAAGCTTTAAGCTTTGTACCCCAAATTCTTAGTAATATGTTTGTCCCACACAAGATACTGGGTGAAAGAAAAGAAGGAAAGGAAAGGAAAAGAAAGGAAAGGAAAGGGAAGGGAAGCAAGGAAAGGAAAGGAAAGTAGGAAGAAGGAAGGAAGGAGGGAGGGAATTGAAAGAAAACAAAGGAAAGAAAAGAGGAAGGGAGGAAAGAGAGATAAAGCAAAGGACAGGGAAGGAGAGGAAAGGAAGAGAAAGGAAGGAAAAGAAAGGGAGGGTTCGAGGTGCTGTTTCTTCCTTTTTTCATGACCATGCCATAGACATTTTTCTCTTTTCCTGCTGACCATGCCTCTGGATTGTCTTTTGCTTAAAAGCTTTCTGCTCCATGTATTTTTTTCATTATGCTACCCTGCTGCACCCAGTTTCCATTGTGACGCTTCGGTTATACTCAGAGCTGTTAAGACAGACATTACTAAAGCTTTCTTGGATGGAAGAGAAGAAAATATAGCCACTTGGAGTTAGGAATGTCCCTGTGACTTGCTTAGAACCATTGAATGTGAGCAGTGGCGGTGAATGTGTCTTTTGGGTAGAAGCATTTAATAGAGGAGAGCAAACATTCATGCTCTCCTTCCCTGCCAAGGCAAGTATGGGAGCATAATGTTGAAATAACGAGCTCATAAGTTAGCTGAACTACTTTAAAAAAAAAAAATTGTGATTGTTCACATACCATACAATTATCCATAGATCCAAAGTATACAATCAATTGCCCCCAGTACCATCATACAGCTGTGCATCCATCACCACAACTAATTTTTTTTTCAATTTTTAGAACATTTTCATTACTCTGGAATAGAAATTAAAAAAAAAGGAAACTCAAATCCTCCCATATCAACCACCCACCCTACATTGTTGAGTCACAGTTTTAGTATAGTACATTTGTTACTGTTGATGAAAGAACGTTAAAATACTACTAACTGTAGTACATAGTTTGCAACTGGTATATTTTTTCCCTATATGCCCCTCTAATAGTAACTTTTAGTTATAGTGTCATACATTTGTTTTGGTACATGAAGAAGGTTTCTAATATTTGTGCAATTAATCACAGACATTGCCCACCACAAGGTTAACTGTTTTATACATTCCCCATCTTTTAACCTCTAACTTTCTATCTGGTAACATACGTGATTCTGAGCTTCCCCTTTCCAACACATTCACGCACCATTCAGCACTGTTACTTATTCTCACAATGTGCTACCTCTGTTCATTTCCAAACATTTAAGTTCAACCTAGTTGAATATTCTGTTCATAATAAGCAAACTGCTCCCCATTCTTTAGCCTCGTTCTATATCCTGGTAACTTACATTTCATGTCTATAAGTTTACATATTATAATTAGTTCATATCAGTAAGACCCAGCAATATTTCTCCTTATGCGTCTGACTTATTTCACTCAATACAGTGCCCTCAAGTTTTCTTCATCAATCCACTTTTTTAAAGATGGTTTTGTTCACATACCATACATTCTGTCCTAAGTAAACAATTGATGGTTCCCTGTATAGTCACATATTTATGTATTCACCATCCTCACCACTATCTATGTAAGAACATCTCTATTTCTTCCACAAAGCAGGAGGAAGAGTCAAAGAAGTTAGAGAGACAAAAGAAAGAGAAAAAAGAAAGAGAAAAAAAAATACAAAAAAAAAAAAAAAAAAAGCGTGATAGCTAGGAAGCAACAAAAGGAAAGGTAACATTAAATTAAAGTAGAATAGCCAGACAACATTACCAATGCCAAGAGTCCCATGCCCCTCCCTTATACTCCCCTCTTACATGCATTTAGCCTTGCTTGGTATATTGCCTTTGTTAAATTAAAAGAAGCATAATACAATGTTTTTGTTAATTATGGTCTCTAGTTTACATTGCTTGTATTTTTCCCCCCCAAATCTCCCTATTTTTAACACCTTGCAATGTTGAGATTCATTTGTTCTCCCTCATGAAAAAACATATTTGTACATTTTATCACAATTGTTGAACACTCTAGGTTTCACTGAGTTATACAGTGCCATTCTTTATCTCCCCTCTTTCTTTCTGGTGTCCCACATGCTCCTACCCTTCCTCTTTCAACTATATTCATAGTTATCTTTGTTCAGTGTACTTACATTGCTGTGCTACCATCACCCAAAATTGTGTTCCAAATCTCTCATTCCTGCCTTTTCCTATTTGTCTATAGTGCTCTCTTTAGTATTTCCTGCAGGGCAGGTATCTTGTTCACAAATTCTGTCATTGTCTGTTAGTCAGAGAATATTTTGAACTCTCCCTCATGTTTGAAGGACAGTTTTACCAGCTATAGGATTCTTGGTTGGCAGTTTTTCTCTTTCAGTATCTCAAATATATCACACCACTTCCTTCTTGCCTCCGTGGTTTCTGCTGAGAAATCCGCAGAAAGTCTTATCAAGCTTCCTTTGTGTGTGATAGATCGCTTTTCTCTTGCTACTTTTAGGATTCTCTCTGTCTTTGATGTTTGATAATCTGATTATTAAGTGTCTTGGCATAGGTATATTCAGATCTATTCTGTTTGGAGTATGCTGCACTTCTTGGATCTGTAATTTTATGTCTTTCATAAGATATGGGAACTTTTCATTGATTATTTCCTCTATTATTGCTTCTGCCCCTTTTCCCTTCTTTTCTCCTTCTGGGACATCCATGACATGTACACTCATGTGCTTCATGTTATCATTCAGTTCCCTGAGATGTTGCTCATATTTTCCCATTCTTTTCTCTGTCTGTTCTTTTGTGTGTAAGCTTTCAGGTGTCTTGTTCTCCAGTTCCTGAGTGTTTTCTTCTACCTCTTGAGATCTGCTGTTGTATGTCTCCATTGTGTTTTTCATCTCTTGCATTGTGCCTTTCATTTCCATAGATTCTGCCAGTTGTTTTTTCAAACTTTTGATTTCTACCTTACGTATGCCCAGTGTTTTCTTTATAGCCTTCATCTCTTTTGCCATATCTTCCCTAAACTTTTTTAATTGATTTAGCATTATTTGTTTCAATTCCTGTATCTCAGTTGAAGTGTAAGTTTGTGCCTTTGACTGGGCCATAACTTCTTTTTTCTTAGTGTAGGTTGTAGTTTTCTGTTGTTCAGGCATCTGGTTTCTTTGGTTACCCCAATTGCGGAACTACTTTTGAGGAACCACTTGCATGACCATGATATGCGGTGCTCTGGG
Source organism: Choloepus didactylus (assembly GCF_015220235.1). Taxonomy (NCBI): domain Eukaryota; kingdom Metazoa; phylum Chordata; class Mammalia; order Pilosa; family Megalonychidae; genus Choloepus; species Choloepus didactylus. Next base: position 49,578,453 of record NC_051314.1, read on the forward strand.
GCTAACATATATTGACATGTAACAGAACTGAGAAATCAAGCTTATTTGAAATGACAGAGATTTAGGGATTGTTTATTACTGCAGCATAGCTTTGCATATTATGAATAATGCAAATATACTTTTTCCTTAGACACATGAACATGAAATAAACATCAGGCCTGTCAGTCTATTAAAAGATTTTGTGGTATCATCTTGACCACAGAGAGAGGTAATTTCCAAGTCATATATTTCTTTCTCATCAGGTTGATCAGTTTGGCTATACAGGTCACTGACTATCCTTTCAATTTGCCTTCACAGCCATTATGGGTCAAATCTCTTGGTATCCTGGTGGAAATCTTTCATGGGCATCTATACTTATGAATGAAAAGGAAAGGCTTCCAGGCTGCATGCTCCATGTGAACAGCAATATAGTTTAAAATGGCTTGCCTACACTGGATAATTACAAGTGAAATGGCCTTCCTATTTCTATTGACATTAACTCTTTTCTGTTTCCTGAAAGAGATGGATTCTAATGACTGAAAGAATTCTTCCCTATTCTGGCACCATTCTAACAAATACTTCTACCTGCCAAAACAACTATTAATTGAATTTTTCTTGTTTCATATTCTTGCGAATTTGACTCAATTACAACCAAACTTCTAAGGTCTGATATAGTCTAGAGTTCCTTTGACTTTTGTTTCATGGTACTAAACATTAGCTGGATCTGCTCATGCATTTTAAGAGATATGGGTTGTTCTCGTTCTCTTTCTTTTTTTCCAAGAGGAATGAAGAATGTAATAGGCATAGGGCTATTTCATCATTTTCCAGGGATGGGCTGAGAGTTAAAAACTAAATAAACTAAATTAAACATACCAGCTTGACAATGATAGCTACTTTCCTAAGGAGGAAACTTTTGAAAACCTTAGCATTCCTCATTTATTTATTCCTTCAACAAATATTTATTTTATGCCTATAATAATTCAGGCAGTTTTCTAAGTGCTGGGTGTCCTGCCCTCCATGGAAATACCAGATAAAAAAACAGGAAACCAAATGAACTAGAAAGGGTCAGATGGTGATAAGGGCTACAAAGAAAATTAATTAGGGTGATGTGTTATGCAGTGTCTTGGGAAAGGGATCATTTGAAATTCGGTGGTCATGGGAACCTTCTTACCTTAGAAGCGCAATTCAGAGCACCTTAGTGGGCTCTTTTGGGTGAGCCTACTCTGTTCTATGTACCGTATAAATAATAATAATAATAATGATGATGATGATGATGATGTTGATGATGATGATGATGATGTAGCAGAACACAGAAAACCACTCTCAAAGATGTTAGTGAATTTGGGAAGAACGATGACTAATTGACTCCAGACAGAGAACTTGATCAGCTCCTGTTGTTGCACCCCTACCCCCCACCCCCCACCAATATTCAGGCCTAGTCCAAGTCCAATAAAAACAGTTTGCATCAGAAAAGATGAGTTTAACGAATATGGTGAATCACACTGCCGGCTGACTCTCTACTTTTGGCTCTGAGTGACATTCCAGGCAGGCATGGAGATATGTAAAGTCAATCCATTTTATCTCTGAAGATACTTCAGTATCATAGTCAGTAAAATACTTTAATTTTTAGCACACAGAGCTTTTATTGATAGTTATGAAAAGGAGAATTATTCTTATCAAAATCATATTCCAGAGTCAATGAGGAGAAGCTCAAGTGCCTTGTAGTACCAAAGATACTTTGTTCTGTGATGGCAGCAAAGAAAACAGCCATTTAGAAAAGCGAGCAGTGTGTGTTTTAAATGGTCAACAAGCCTTAAAGCACAGTGGGTTTGAGGCTTTCTAGGAGGGCAATTATTGAGCCTCGTTGCACAGAAATTCTCCTTCTGCACCTCTCACGCACGCTAATGCAGAAGATGATACCCCATGAGCTGGACAACGTTCAGCTGACACAGACTGAAGGAGGGAAGAGAAAAGTAACCAAGGCTTATTTATTGCTTTTTATGTTATAATCAGGCAATGTGCTAGATGCTTTGCATGCATCACCCTGAGTGCCACCCGATTTCCATTTGGAACACTTCACCAGAGTGTCAACCTCTGCCATTGATAAACAATTGTCAGTCATGTTCAAATCATTCTGTAGCATTTAGTCAGAGTCTCGAAGGCTCCATGGCTTTAGTACAATACAGTACATCAGTACAGGACAATAGTTTGAGTATTTTGACAAGAGAAATAAATGCATGCTTGTAAAGTGTTAATGGGTCATATTTACAGAGTCTCCTGCTAGAAACTATATTCAGGAGATAGAGCAATCCTCTGCATTAACTGTATTTGAATCACTCATACATAGCCTCTTCTTAAAAAAGAAAAGGAATGGAAAAGAAAGAACAAAGACAGAAAGTAAACAAAGGCTTCTGTCACCTTGCCTCTGATTTTTTTTTTTTTTTTAAAGCTTTTTTTATGCTAAGATCAGCAAAGAAAGGATGTCAATACTGGGAGGAGATGAAGGCAAGAGCTGACTACTGGCACACAGGTTGAGAGTTTGTGGAGCACCCCTTAGGCTAGGACATCAATTAAACCATTCCCAAAGGGTTGCCTCACAAGAGCAGGCAGCCTATTAAGGCAAGGTTTGGAGACTGTCTTATATGTCTGGGTTTTTATTATTTCCTTTTGTAGCTAAAGCATATGGGGCTTTTTCTCCACCCTGATTTTCATTTGAACCAAGGTTATAAAAGTCATCTGAACTGTATATTGGCTATTTTACACCCTCATGAAATCTCCTCTTATGACACATTTGAAAGTGAATGATTATATGAGGTATATTTAGAATGCTAAAACTCTGTGGGAAATTGTGAATTGCATTTTTGACATTTATCCATAAATTAATTACCCAAGTATTCATGCATGAGTAGAAATTGTTGAATTTTCTCCATGAGTTAATTATTGATTAAATCCTATTAATATTTAGATATACATCATTCAATCATTATTTTCTTCTATGCAGTATATCTTGAGAAATAAAATATGGGCCTTCAGGGTAATTGAAAAACCACTACATTTTACAATTATCAGATAAAGTCTAAGGTGATAAATACCAGCTTTTAAACACCTGGGAAATCATTACTTTTAAAAATAAATTGTAAACTAAGTATGATTTTATGTTCCAGGGTTTTAAAGCTATAAATCAACTTATGGTTCCTTAAATTCATTTAACCTATTGTTCTCTCACTTTTGCTATTTCCAAGGAGGAGATAATAAAAGTCGCCCTGAATCTCATAGGGACTATAATGAAGATAAATGGGCTAATACATTTGAACACGCCTTGGGCTACTAGAGAGAGTTTATATATGCAAATATATTTATATAAAACTATTATAATAAAAAATTGGCCAGCATTGTGTTTGAAGAATTAGAAAATGAATATTTAATAAGATTTTATGTTTTAATTCAAATAAAATTTCATAAATACATTCACTATATTTTCAGTAAAATTAGTGATTTACTGTGTTCTCTGATTTAAGTTATTCAGAATAAGCACTCATCAGTCCTTAGTGGCCAGTATTCACTGGTGTGTTTCCTGGGCTGTTGAGCCTGAAATCAGAAACACACCGACATCTCCCCTATCCTGGGTTACAACTAATAAATGGATAAGTTAATGGATGTCTAGAATTAACAAATTATACCCTTAACAATAATTTCTTAAAGCCATTATGTGGTAAACTTCAATCTTAATTGTGCTATCTTTAATCTGCCATTTTGCCCATAAATAGAAAAGAGTGATGATGTAGGTTATTAGAAACAACAGATAATCCATTGATCCCTTCTGCAGAATAAGCAATTGTGTGCAGTTGTGTGGGGATTGTAAAGATGTGGCTGTAACTGGGTTGAATTTATTCCTTCTAGGGTGTCAGTATTTGTCAGAGGGGAGTTCCAGCTGCGTTCTCCAAGCCCCCTGTTAGATTGTGGCAATTCATGGTTTAAAGGTCATCAACAGTCAGAAAAGGAGTGCAGATTAATACGGGGAATTGAATTGAATTTTCATTACCCTGGAGATATAGCACTGAAATGAATGCTATGCCTGCATGTCTAGTAGATCTTTTTGTGTTCTCAAAGCCTCTTGTCTACAGAAATATTTTTATGGACAAAAAAAAATAAGTCAGACAGCGACACATATTCTTTAAAAGACCAAAAGCATGGATTACGCACTTTTACCCCTAGCAACTAGAATAGTGGCTAGAATGGAGAGGTAATCAAAATATGCTTTTATGAATAAATGAATGACTTGCAAAAACCATTCATTAACCATTTTAGAACTCAACTTTGAAAAATCTTACTCTTTCTGTATTTTGAGGCCAGATAAAAAAAATTTCTAAAGAGATTTGAAAAGAAATTTGTGAGGAAAATGGTGGTATTTGAATAGTCCTTTAAAGTGCAGATTGCTTTGATGGGGAAGGAGGGACACCTTATTAGGCCATTTAGTTACGCATACATAAAGCAAGTGCCATCCCTCCTGTTCTTTGTCCTTGAAATAAAGTAGGGTGATTATTTAGAACTTTGAAATCAGAGGACTATTTCTGAATGCTTGGTTTTTCCTCTAAAATCTCTCTTTTAGAGACAGGATGGCCAGCAATTACAAAGTGTTTCTTGCTTAAACGTAGTGTATTCGTTGAGCATTTACTCATGAAACAAGCCTTAGACAGCAAGGGTCATGAATAACTGACTTTTAACCAGGAACTAAATTGGGGTGGGATAGTCAGAATTTAGATCACACAACTGATATCCAAAACCTGGATTTTTCAGACATTGTGAAAGATATTGACTTGAATGACCTGTTGCTGCCCTAGAGCATCTTTAGATCCAGAAAAAGAGGCCCTTTTCCTGGGCCCAGCACTTTAGAGGGCTCCACATATCACAAATACTGGTCAGACCTCAAAAAGTCCTTTCCGACATCTCTTGCCCAATGTCTTTGAACAAAGGAGACTTCTGTCAGAAGGTGCAAAGGTTTATATGTTGTGTTGCTGATGAAGTTTAAGATAGACTTTACTTCCTAGGGTAGGAATGATTTGAGTAGCTTAAGTAAGAGAAAAAAACAAATGAACCGACTTGTCAAATTCCTCCTTTCAGGTATTCAATAGAGTCTTGCCTAACAAAGTTCCATTTCTCATTAGTGCTGAGTGTCTGTATTCTTATCTCAAGTTCCAATTCACATGTTTAGTGGTAGTTGCAAATTGTACAGTAATTGCAACAGTCGCTAATGGAAGCTGAAGAACATTTTGCAATAGTAAAAAGTTCATACTTCTCTTAATTTAAATATAGGTTGGTCTAGACCTGCACTGTCCAATATGGTAGCTGTTAGCCAATGTGGCCATGGAGTCCTTGAAATGTGTCTGTGTCAAAAGTGCTGTAGGTAGAAAATAAATACTGGATTTTGAAAAAGAAAAAGAATGTAGTACACCTTAATAATGTTTTCTATTGATCATATTGAAATGACATTGTTTTTAGATATGTTCAGTTAAATAAAATACATTATTAAAATTAATTTCACATCTTATTGTTATTTTTTGAATGAAGCAGCTAGAAAATGACATACGTGACTCATTGTATTTCTGTCAGACAGTGGTGGAGTGTGATACCATATCTTCTCAGAAGTGTGATACCATATCTTCTCAGAAGCACCTAGATGGATACTAAAAACTAGAAAGCAAAATAGTTTTGTCTGTATTAAATTGTTTCATAAGATTTCATTAAAATTTCAAAAACTGGATAAAATTTTCAGCTTCATTGAAATTGTTAACAGATTGTAAGGACAGACTTATGAAACAGCACTAAGCAAGTTACTAAAGGAAGTTATATGATCAAGAAATGTGGTGTAAAAAAAAAAAACCTAGGATAATTTTTTTTGCCATGTATTGGCAAATTTTGAATTGTTATAAGGAAACATGGTCTCAGTTATGCCAATGGTGAAAGCATTCTTTGAAACATTTGGTGAAATATATACAAAAATCCTACTACATAACCACTCTGAAAGACACAGTGGAAATACAAACTGTATGCTGTTAAAATAAGATGCCTATAAGAGTTAAGGAAAACAAGAGAAATACCTCAAATAAGGAGAAATGGTGAAACCACACACAAACACTCAAGAGGTGTTGTGGGGTAAAGGAGATGCTTGAAGATCTAGCTCTGTTTAGGGAGGAATTTGTATACTTTCCTATTGTACAAATTGTCCACATAATATACCTAACCATTTATCTTGTTAAATGACATAAATTATAACAAGATTTTCCTCAGAAAGTCCAGATTATCAAGAATCTGTCTTGTACGCACATTATTCCACCTTTTTTTTTTTTTAACTAATTCCACAATAGATCTGAGAATCTCGTGGAATATGTATAAGTATGAAATTTTATCTTTCAAAATAGCATAAAATTTTTATATTGCTGTGGTTGGAATTTGAGTGTCAGTATTTTTAGAATATGACTGTAATTTTATATAGGTGCTGCTCAGTGTTGTTGTATATATGCTGTACAGATTTAATTGCAGAATAAATAATGTTTTTCATGTATTAAAATCCCCACTGGACTCAAAATAAATACCTGGATAGTCTAATATAAACAGTGAAATATTCTTTGATTTGCCAGCAACAGAAAAAGAGTGAATATGGTCTTTAACAGAAAATGAAATTAATTTTAAATGTGTGCTATTTACAATTGTTTGATATGATCTGTTGCGTACCATTAATAATGTTGACAAACACAAAGATGAACAAATCTAGGTTGGCTATTTCAATTTTAAACAATTTAAAGCATACTATTTCAAAATTTAGAGAAAAATATTTTCCTTAATTGAAAAATTCTGCATGTGACATTTGCAACAAAATTGATTTTTCAATAAAATATAAAGAAATTGAACAAGAAATGAAAATATTGCATGACTATAAAACAGAAGACTCACCTACAAATAATACAGAAACTAATTTTTACAGCTACTGTTTTCTGGGTTTTACAGATAGAAAATTTTATAATTAAATATTTCATTATAATTTCTTTGAAGTGATAATTTATCAAGTGTAACCCCCATTACAGTGTTTGAATATGTAAATTTATAGATTAATTTCAAGTGTATTGCTTAATAATTTTATTAACAATTACATTTTCTGTTTTCTCATCAGACAAATTTCTGCAAATGGAAATTATTAAAAAAACAAAAACCCTTTGTAAGAACAATTATGACTCAAAAGAGATGTCTAATTTGGATTATTCTCAGTAGAATTCAAATTATGTGAAAATCTTGATTATAAGAACATAATGTTTCTTCCCAATCTCATCTACAGATTCAATGCAATCCCAATCAAAATTCCAACAACCTACTTTGCAGACTTGGAGAAACTAGTTGTCAAATTTATTTGGAAAGGGAAGATGCCTCGAATTGCTAAAGACACTCTAAAAAAGAAAAACGAAGTGGGAGGACTTACACTCCCTGGCTTTGAAGCTTATTATAAAGCCACAGTTGTCAAAACAGCATGGTACTGGCACAAAGATAGACATATTGATCAATGGAATCGAATTGAGAATTCGGAGATAGACCCCCAGATCTACGGCCAACTGATCTTTGATAAGGTCCCCAAAGCCACTGAACTGGGACATAACAGTTTTTTCAACAAATGGGGCTGGGAGAGTTGGATATCCATATCCAAAAGAGTGAAAGAGGACCCCAACCTCACATGCTACACTAAAATTAACTCAAAGTGGACCAAAGATTTCAATATAAAAGACAATACCATAAAACTCCTAAAAGATAATGTAGGGAAACATCTTTAAGACTTTGTATTAGGTGGCCACTTTCTAGACTTTACACCCAAAGCACAAGCAACAAAAGAAAAAACAGATAAATGGGAACTCCTCAAGCTTAGAAGTTGCTATACCTCAAAGGCATTTGTCAAAATGGTGATGAGGCAGCCAACTCAATGGGAAAAAACTTTTGGAAACCATGTATCTGACAAAAGACTGATATCTTGCATATATAAAGAAATCCTACAACTCAATGACAGTGGTACAGACAGCCCAATTATAAAATGGGCAAAAGATATGAAAAGACAGTTCTCTGAATAGGAAATACAAATGGCCAAGAAACACATGAAAAAATGTTCAGCTTCACTAGCTGTTAGAGAGATGCAAATTAAGACCACAATGAGATACCATCTCACACCAATTAAAATGGCTGCCATTAAACAAACAGGAAACTACAAATGCTGGAGAGGATGTGGAGAAATTGGAACTCTTATTCATTGTTGGTGGGACTGTATAATGGTTCAGCCACTCTGTAAGTCAGTCTGGCACCCAGGGGAGTGAATCTCTTTGACATTGTGGAATATGACTCCCAGGGAGGAATCTAGACCTGGCATCGTGGGATGGAGAACATCTTGACCAAAACGGGGATGTGAAAGGAAATGAAAAAAGCTTCAGTGGCAGAGAGAGTCCAAAAGGAGCTGAGGGGTCACTCTGGTGGGCTCTCTTACGCACAGTATAGACAATGCTTTTTACATTCTAATGAAGTGGAATAGCTAGCAGTAAATATCTGAAACCATGAAACTACAACCCAGAACCCATGAATCTTGAAGATGATTGTATAAACGTGTAGCTTATTGGGATAGCCATATGGACCACACTCCCCTTTGTCTAGTTTATGGATGGAGGAGGAGAAAAATGGGGGAAGAAAAAAAAAAAGGCACCCAGTGTTCTTTTTTTACTTTAATTGTTTGTTTTCACTTTAATTTTTATTCTTATTATTTGTGTGTGTATGGCTATGAATGTCAAAAAGTAATTTTGGTGATGAATGCACAACTATATAATGGTACTGTAAACAATTGAATGTACACTTTGTTTTGTATGACTGCATGGTATGTGAATATATCTCAGTAAAATGAATTAAAAAAAAAGAACATAATGAGTAATCTTGCTGACATGAAGACAAGAAAAATAAATTATATGAAGTAAATATATAGTAATTTTCATTCATGTAAGTTTAATTACTCATTCAAATACTTTTGTCTCCTCAATAGAACATCCATAAATGTTATAGTAATTAAATTTGGTCATTTTTGATATTTTGGTTACTTTCAGTAATAAAATTACCAAATCATAATATATATTTTTCAGTTTATTCATTTTGAAGGGATACTTAGAAGGTAGAAAGGTAAAACAAATTTCAGTTAATAGCCTGTAATCCTGATTTAAAATTTAAAAATAGTTAGCCATAGAGTATGTGGACTACACTGTAATCTTTTCAGTTTCCACAAATACTAGGTGTAAACGTCGTGCCGAGGCTTGCTCTGAACAGAGCAATCATTTCTACAGTTACTAATCTGTGGAGAAGCCAACCAGGGTAGCAAAATATAATTTTCTGAAAGTTAAAAAGGGAATAACTCCTATAAAAGCATAAAGTACGCCTATATCAAAAACATTAATAAGGGGTTAAGCCAAAGACTAAAACTGGCTCAAAAGAGTGTAGGAAAGATCAAACTATGTCTTATAGGTAGTCACAGAAAGAAAATAAATGCTTGAATGGCATTGTTAAATTAAATACAAAGTGGCTTAATGTCCTAAAGGCCAATAAAACATATCCTTTGGGGTTATCTTTTTTATCAGACAGAAATCATTTGCATCTCAATTGTACAAAAATCATCTGCAATTTAACAGTCTTCTAACCATGGGCATAACTACCCAGAATCTGTGATCTTATCAAGAGTAAACAGTAAATCAAACAAAACTGCATTCTTTCAGAGAATTAGATAATCCTTAGGAGGAACTGTTAGATAGGGTTCTAGTATATCACTGAGAGGACACATAGTCATTCCTATGCTTTCCAGGTTTTGGATAATTTTTCTTAGTAAGGGAAAGGAAATAAAGTCTTTGAAATTTAGTCCCAAGTTGGGATAAAAGTGGAACTCTCCTAACTGGGGCTTAGGCTATGACTCTGGCAAGTCTAGAGCAGACTCAGAATTTTAGCTGTTCAGAGTAGTCTGGCCCCAGCCACACAGATGCAGGCCAGAAATGAGGCCAGGACATTTCAAGGATGGGCCTTGAGAAGCAGCCATAATTTCATCATAATTGTTTTGGTATCCTGTCTTTAACTCCAGCCTTCTGTAAAATTCTTCCAAACCTTTATAACTGAGTCTTTAGCTGTGTTGAGAGAAGTAAAGAAAGAATGTGTTCCATGTTTGGGTGAGGTGTTCATGTTAGGTGTGGAGAGAAAGGGGAAGAGCAGTGTCTTCCCTCATGCTGAGGCCAGTGTGGTGGTAGCAGCAGAGGCTCATGGGAGCATGACTGGGGAAGGGAACCCATAAGAAACTACTGACAGTAATGCAAAGTGATAAAAGAGGAGAGGAGTTGCTACATAAGGCTGGGAAGATAAACAGCAGTGGCAAGTGAAAATCAGGCCATATGAAGTACCTGGGCAGGTGTGTATCAGAAATAATTTGAAAGGGACCCCAGAAAATGAATGGGGGCCCAGAGAACCTATGCTTCTTGAATTGTATGTAGTACAACGATTATAGGTGTGAACTCGGAGTCATATTGCCTCGGTTCAAATCCCAGTTCCACCTCGTAATAGTTATGTGAGTTTGGCCAGATTACCCAGTTCCCTTATGCCTCAGTTTCCCCTGGGTTAAAATAGGGATAATATATACCTATCTCATAGGGTTGTTATGAGAATTAAATGGAACTGTATCTGTCATTTACCTATCAATTGTTTATTTATCTATCATAAAAATACTTAAATTAGTGACTGTCATATTGTATGCATTTGGTGATTTTTCTGTTGGCATCAGCTGTATTCCTGCCAGTTCTCACCCTTGAATTGTAGGTGTGGTAGCTGACAAATGATGTTCCCCTTGAGAGTTAGGTTCAGAAGACTGGAAAGTAGGAGGAAAAGAGGTATCATTTTCTCTGCTTATGGAGACACTGCTAGCAGAAGTAGCAGCAGCAGTGGGATATGGGCTCCTCATTGGGAATGGGGCTCTGCAGTAGAAATGTGGCTTCCAGCAAGAGCAGCTGGGAAAGCACCAACATCTTTAGTGTTAAAGTGGGGCCACAGCCCAGAGTGGTAGCAGCTATGGCTTAATGGATGCTCTCTGCATGCTTTTGTTCACCTGCCCTCCTGACAACTTTGTAACTACCGTAATTCTCTGTATTAAAACCCTCTGCACTTGAAACATCTAGAGTGGTTTCTGTTTTCTTGTCTGGTGGACACAGCTATTCCTATAATTAATTGTAGTAATATTATTATTAATATGCTCTGAAGTGTTATCTAAAGACAAAAAGAATTGATAATATAACCTTTCAGCCCAATGTTTCTCATCTACTAGTCCTTATTCCTACAGACTTTGTCCTTGGCCCAGAAGTATATATAATGAATGATCAATAGTTATATAAACTGTTGTCTCATCTGACTACCACACTCTAGGTTTATCTCCCTCACTGATCAATGACTTAATGGGAGGAAAGATTTAGCACAGTTGAAACCAGTCTAAGAAAGATCATTGGTATTTCGGAGAACAGCTTCTGAACAATTAGAAAAATGTAGAATCAATAATAGGAGAGTTCTTATGTCCTACATAAGGCAAACGTGTCTAGAAATATTGGGTGATTTATTTTTAATATGTTCTCTTTTCCCAGCTCTCTATTGATTACTGTGACTTATAACAGCTTGAAGATAAAATATATACCACACAGGTAACCTTGTTTTACGGTGGAAGCAAATTTCGTTTATTTCCAATAGTTGGGCTGCCATGGTAAGGGAAACTTTGATCAACGAATTTGGTAAACAGAATTATAAATTCATATAGAGATTTGTGAGTATCAGGGCTTAAAACTGGGTAATAATTGGGGAAAGGTCCAGTTAAGACCAAACAAATATAGAGGGGAAGTATCTGTTTCAACAATGGATCTAAAATGATCCAAGAGATCAGTAGTTTGGCCCACAGAAGTCTCATAATTTTTCATTGATTCTCATTGTCCCTTTTTTTGTTTTTAAGGGATTAATTCCATCTTAAAATTGTCATATCTTTCTGTCATTGTCTTCCTCTGTTTGTCTCTGGAGAAGACTATTGTTGAATTTGTCATCTCTGTGCTGGTGTTTGCTGGCACACGAGAGGCTCTTCATTAGGAGTAATACAAATACACACCTGGCCATGAATGGTGTTACCTGGAAAATGTCTTCACTCTGAATGACGCTTTTCAAAGCATATTTCAGCAAACAGCTTCCTTGGCTACATTGATCATTTTATTAATAAACTATATCTGATAACTATACAGTATGTGACTAAATTAAATGAGCTCTAGATCCAAGTACAACATGGAGAGCCAGCACCATTGCTTCATGTACAGTACTTGCACCACTTAATAGGTCTATATATCAAATAGTCTACTAATTTCTGAAATTGGGGGAAAAAAGAGACAAAGAAGTACTGGAATGTAATTTGAGCATCGACTGGAACACAGTAGGGCTTTACAAAAATGACACGGGCTTTACAATTAGACAAATTGAGCTCAATCCCTGACTCATTCACTCCAAGGATTGAGATCTCTCTCCCTCTCTTTCTGTTTCTCTCTCCCAGAAACACAGAAGCCACACATGTAACTTACATTAGGGGTTAGCAAACTATGGCCTGTGGGCCAAATTAGGCCCAGCACCTGTTTTTGTAAATAAATTGTTATTGTAACACAGCCATGCCCATTTGTTTATGTACTGTCTATGGCTGCTTTATTGCTACAACAGCAGTTGAATAGTTGTGACAGAGGCCATATGGCCACAAAGCCTAAAATATTCACTATCGGGCCCTTTACAAAAAACGTTTGCTGGTGTCTGGCTTAATTATAGTAGAAGCTCAAGAAATATTAGTACCCTCTCTTTGGTTTAAACAAGATGCTAGAACACTCATTATCCAGATCTGGGTCTCTAATATCACTGTCCAATAAAAAGAACCAGGGCTTGGTAAATGATATATTTGAGAAATGGCTTATTCTAGTACTAAAGCAGGAAATATACAAGGTAAGCTTGAAGCATCGTGTTGTGCCAGAAAGTAAGGAATTGCTATAAAAAAAGTAAATGTTAATAAATAAATAAAACAGAGGAAAATCCCCACAATGACAGAGGTATGACAGAGGCACATGGAAGCCAAATGAAAGAGCTCCCAATGGCCAAAACTGGAACAATTTTAGCAAATAAACAGTATTGGACTATAATCCAAGTATAAAATAAATATCCACAAGTCCATACTGATAGAAATATCTGATTCAATAAATAAATTATGGGGAAGAAAAGACAAATCTCCCATGTAGAAGAATTCCAAATAATTTATGCAAATACTCTGCCCTCAAAGAAAGGGAGCATAATTTTCCATTTCTTAAGTGTCAGTTATTCATAGTAACTTCTTTCCAAAGAGAACAGTATGGAAAGGAGGAAAAACAGTAACCTTAGAGTGGAGAAATCTGACAAACAGTACCTCAGTCAAATGATCATGGTTAGCATCAACACAGACAAGTCAGGTTGTACTATATGCTCTTTTTTTTCCTTGCAATTTTACTGCAATATAGTCACATACCATACAATCATTCAAAGTGTACAATCAATTGTACACAGTATCATCATATAGCTGTGCATTCATCACCAAATCAAATTTTGAACAGTTTCATTACTCAAAAAAAAATAAGAATAAAAAAAATAAAAATAAGAATAAAATAAAAATAAAAAATAAAAATAAAAGTAAAAAAGAACACCCAAAACAATCCATCCCAATGAATCCCTATTATTCATTTCCTTTTTTGTACCCATTTTTTCACTCATCTGTCCACACACTGGATACAGAGAGTGTGAGCCACAAGGTTTTCACAATCACACAATCACACCGTAGAGGCTATATAAGTACTATATACTCTTGATATGATGTGAAGAGAATAGCACTTCTCTGTGGTCTTCCTCTCTAAAAGACATAACCCCATTCTAATTATGAGACAACATCAGACAAATCCCAATTAAGGGACATTCTACAAAATATCTGACTAGTACTCCTCAAAACTGACAAGGCTGCCAAAAACAAGGAAAATTTGAGAAACTGACGCATCCCAGAGAAGGCTTAGAAGACTTGACTAGTAAATGTAATATGGCATCCTAGAACAGAAAAAGGGCATTAGGTAAAAACTAAGGAAATCTGGATAAAGTATGGACTTTAATTAATAGTAATGCATCAACATTGATTCATTGATTGTACCAAATGCATCATACTAATAAAAGGTGTTGATAATAGAGTACACTGTGTGGAGGGTATACGTGAACTGTCTGTACTATCTTTGCAATTTTTCTGCAAATCTAAAATTATTCTAAAATAAAAACATTTATTTAAAAATTTGGCAGAAAACCTCAAAAAGTTGTTATATTTGGATGAATATATTTTACACATTTAGATGTACAAATTATTTCACTATGGGTCTAACAAAGCAGAATAAAGTGAACGAGAGTTCCAAATATATTTATTATTTTATAGCAGTATTCTGTACTCAACTATTTTACTTGAAATCTTTTTCCACTTTTGCATTTATAACTAATGGACTTCAATCCTAAAAGTGTTAGAGAAATAAGAAACTCTATTTCAAGTAGAAAAGACAAAAATAGCAGTGAATAACAGTCATGCTATGAAATATAATAAAGTCATCCAGATGTTTTACATAATAGTAGTACAAAAAAGAAAGAAGGATACAGTTAAAGGGTAAATCTATTGGAGACATATTTAAATCAAGTATTGTACTTTGGAAACTACCTAAAAGCAGTAAGAAAGTTAGCATGACTTCTTGGAAATTACAGTGAGTAATAAAATGGACTGGCAGTTCATTTGTATACTTGAAGGGAAAAATCAGCATAATAAGAAAGAAAACAAATTCTCCCTATATTTGAAGGAAAAATTAGTCTAAGTCATAAACATATTTCCTATAGAAGTAACTTCCTCTAGGTAGAAAATGTGCAGTTTATAATTCAGGGACAATTCTATGGCAAGAATAAATCTAAATCTGACACACAGTTCATTCTAGAGATCACTAAAGTTTGAATGCTTAGAAAAGTTAAGCAAAGTCCAAAACCATCATCCCAAGCATTTTAAACCTGTGACAACATACTTAGTTATAAAATGACATTTTTAAGCCAAATTAAACCAAACTAGCACTTTTTCTGAATGGGAAACTGATGTTGCACAAGGCGGTGTCAGGTCATATTGGAATAGGATATCATTGACACCTGGATCTCTGCTGCTAGAAGCAAAGTGATAGACCCTGATTCAATCCTCAAGAAACAGCATCTGCAATCTATAGAAATAGAAGGAGGTAATGCAATCATTTGGAAGACTAATGATATTCCCATTAAAAGACATAGCATTGTGAATGTAGTTAACCACAAATTGGTATTTTCAAAGGCTTTCCCTATATAACAGAGAAATATTTAGAATTACCCTTTGCCTAGGAAAAGCTTTTTGAAAACACTGATAGTCTTAAAACAACCTTAGACAGTAAAATTATTTTACCTATCTATTCCATGATGCTAGGTCAGAGTATATCTGTTAATTAGAAAATATTTATTTGATTATTGGTACTATATATTAATATTTGATTGTAGCATATCAAGGCCACAATGCTATTATGAACTTAATTGTCAGAACAATTTTCGAAATTTGATTGTACTGATTAACCCCAAATTGAATATATCAGTACTGTATATGCTTGCTTTGGCCTGATTTCCGTAATTTGGACATTTAAATGAAAAACATTACTTCTTCTATCAATGAAGAGTAGATAGTGAAGGAGAAACAGACACACTTAGATGATTCCATTCACAGTTTGATAGTGATGCTGTTTAAATTCTTGACCAAATGGAGGAATCAATTTTGCTTGTCCTATTATAATCTTAGCACAGATTATTTATCGGTATCCATTTATTTAACAAATGTTTATTGATCATACAATTTGTGTCAGGAATTATGTTAAAAGTTTGGGGATACAATTGTAAGCAAAATCAGAAGGGTTGCTGCCTTCATGGAGCTTATAGCCTGGTAGAAAAGACAGATTTAGTTAATCGTGCAAACAAATATGAAATTTCTCTCATAATAATTACTTGGTAGGACAGGTGCATGGTGCTATGCAATTTAGTTAGAGAATCAGAAAAAGCTTTTCTGAGGAAGATAAAATATGAAGAGTAAGTAGAGTTTGCTAGACCAAGAGAGCAAGGAAGATTTTTCTAGGTAGAGGGAAAAATATGTGAGTTAATATCTTATGATAGAAGGTAGTTTGGATCAGGATGAGTTTTGAATTTCATACTAAGAAAGAACACCTTTAGCCTAAAAGGGTAGGAAAGCTTAGAGTTTTAGCCAGTTTTAGCCAGGTGTGACATGACCAGTTTTGTACTGAAAATGTATTAGTCACTCTACAGTGTAGATAACTGATGACAGGGGCCTGGCCTGGATGTAGATAGATCAGTTAAAGGGCTAGTACAGATATCACGTAATGAGAGCTTGAACATTCTGGTTTCCTTGGAGATGTGAAGTGCATACATTTAGAAAATAATATTTACTGGACTTAGTGATGGATTGCATGTGAGTTGGGGGATAATAGATCAAAAGAAACATTTATAAAGGTTAGCTCTTAAGTTTACGGCTAGGGCAGCCTGATGGATATTGTTGCCATTGAGATAGACTCTGAAAAAAAATTACTAAATCTGGAAAAGATTATGTGTAGTTGAATGAATCCCTTTTGGAATGCTGAGTTTGAGATACCACTAAGACGTACAAGAAGGGGTGACAAAGTAGCACTTCACGAAAGGCAGAGTAAGGACCTCTAAATATCTGCTTTCCATAAAAGTAATGAAAACACTGGCAAAAAATGTTAAAGTGAACTTTTTCAGAGCTTTATAAATTAAAGATTTGCAATTATCAGTGAAACATTTATTTAAAAAAAACCCCACAAAGGGCTGATTCTCAGTAAGGAAAATGAACTTTGTGGCATTTTTAACTCACCCTACATCCAGGCCCCTCTCCCCACCTACACCGTAGTATTAAAAACTAGTAGCCTTACAAATATTGCAGCTGTGAAAACTAGCAACCTAGCAGACAGTGTAGGGGCAGAATAGGCTTTCCAAAAGCCCCATTCCTCATAGAAATGTCACTATTTGCCTTGTTTGGCAATTCCTAGGTAAAGCTCTATTTTTAGAGTTTTATTTGACCTAACTCAGAGCTTCTTCTGGATGAAGAGTCTTATCCAGAGAGCATTGATGGAAAACAATCACTAATAATTGTTTAATAATGCAGCTGTTCTGAAGTAGTAATATCTACTTCAGTTGGAGCTAACAAGAGGTTGACCAAAAGAGTTAAAAGGAAAAACTGAGGAATGAGATGCTCCAATGAGTTTGCCAAACTGTGCAGTTAGGGAGTGCAGTTCTCTATAAGACTGCCTTTACTTCAGGCACCAACTACAAGATCAGAGATCCCAAGGACCACCCTTCTGACCAGCTGGCTACAAATTTGGGGATCCCTGCAGACTCCCTTAGGTGTGATAATTCAGAAGAATGGCTCACAGAACTCAGGCAAGTGCTATACTCACTACTAAAGTTTTGTAATAGCAAGAGATACATATAAGAACCAGCCAAATGAAGAAATGCTCAAGGCAAGGTCTGAGAAGGTCCCAAGCATGAATGAAGCTTCCATCATCCTTAGGGATTCATTATCCTCTCAAAATATCAGTCTGTGACAATACCTAAAGAATACTGCCAACTCAGTGTCCAGAGTTTTTACTGAGGTTTCACTACAGAGGTATGATGGATTGGATCATTATCCACATGGTTAAATAGTTGAACTTAATCTCTAGGCCCCCTCCCTTCCTTGGAGGTCCAGCTGATAGCACATGTCTCAAAATCCCAACCCTCAAATTACATGATTGGTCTTTCTGGCATGGCCAGCCCCCATTCTGAGTCATCTTGTTAGTGTAAACTATCTAGGCAGGTACCATGAATCACCTCATTAGTATAAGTTATCAGACATGCTCCTAGGGGCCCACCCTGAAAAACATGCACTCCAATCACACTGGAATTCCAAGGGTTTGGAGGGTACCTTCCAGGAACTGCAGGAAAAGACCAGCCAAATTCTTATACAGGTGTTCACTGGAGGACTTGAAAAGTTCCAACATATTCATGAGAATTTAGAAGGACCTGTTGATATGCAGGGCTGCGCACATACCCAGGAATGACCTGAAAAGACTCTCATATCTCACTTTTAACTGACTTTGATGCTCTGTCCCATCATAAATTAAAGGCTAAAACAGAGTTGCAAACTGGCTGCTGGAGCATTGAGGGGAATGTGATGGTTTGAAGCTGTATGCACCCCAAAAATCATGTTCTTAAAATTAATCCATTCCTGTGGGCATGGACCCATTGTAAGTGGGATCTTTTGGTAAGTAGGATCTTAACTTAAGGTGTGACCCACTTCATTCAGGGTGGGTCTTAATCCTCTAACTGGAGCCTTTATAAGAGAATGAAATTCAGAATAACAGAAAGAAAGCTGTGGAAGCATTGGTTGGTTTAACATTCAAAAATCAATTACTAGGTTTGGCAAGATGGTGGCATAGAGCCGAGTGGAAGCTAAGTAGTCCCCCTGGAACAACTACAAAAAACCAGAAACAACTAGTAAATGATCCAGAATAACTGTGGGGGGACAAACAAGACCATCCACTCATCATACACCAAACTGAATTGGGAGGAATGCCCAAGAACACAGGATAAAATCTGTAAGTAAAACCTGTGGATCCAAGTTGTGAGACCCCCTCCCTCATAGCCCGAGCTGCAAAGCCTCGTGGTGCCAGAGAGAAGCTCTCTCCCAGCAAGCGAATATAGCTCAGCTGAGCTCCAACTGGGGTTTTAAGTATCGAGTGTGAACTGCTCACTACAGGTACACATCCCCAAAAAACAGACAGAGGCTTTGGGTGACGACTGACCTTGGAGAGCCGGACGGTCGCCTTGGACTGGGTCTGAAGGGGACTATCTGTTTCTCTTTCAGCTCAGTGGAGAAAGCCCCAGTCATTTTCAGTTTCCAGGGCTGTGACTCAGGGAAGGGTGGAGACAGCACAAGCAGAGAGAGAGACCATTGAAATGCTAATGACCTCCCCCTAGGGGGTCTGTCTTCTCTAGGAGGAAAGAGGTGGGGCCCTTTCCATTCAGAACCAGACCCCAGAGCCTGGGGGAACACGGCCATACCTCCTCACACCAGTCAAGAATTAATGGCTAACAGGCATCACCTGCTGGGCAGAAAAGCACAGTGACCTGAGGCATCAAAGGGTGGAGCAATTTTCTAAGACACACCCGCAGGGAAACCAGATACTGAATATTTCTTCCCTCTGGGACCTGAGCCTGTTCTGGTCTGGGAAACCTGATTTGGATAACCAAGGAAACCATGTCTAGACAACAGAAAATTACAACCTACACTAAGAAAAACAAAGTTATGGCCCAGTCATAGGAACAAACGTACACTTCAACTGAGATACAGGAATTTAAACAGCTAATGCTAAATCAATTCAAAAAGTTTAGAGAAGATATTGCAAAAGAGATAGAGGCTGTAAAGGAAACACTGGGCATATATAAGGCAGAAATCAAAAATTCAATAAAACAACTAGCAGAATCTATGGAAATGAAACGCACAACACAAGAGATGAAAGACACAGTGGAAACATACAACAGCAGATCTCAAGAGGCAGAAGAAAACACTCAGGAACTGGAGAACAAAACACCTGAAAGCCTACACACAAAGGAGCAGAAGGAGAAAGAATGAAAAAATATGAACAACGTCTCTGGGAACTCAGGGAAGAAACAAAGTACAATAATGTACGTATCATTGGTGTCCCAGAAGGAGAAGAGAAGGGAAAAGGGGAAGAAGCAATAATAGAGGAAATAATTAATGAAAATTTCCCATCTCTTATGAAAGACATAAAATTACAGATCCAAGAAGCGCAGCATACTCCAAATAGAAGAGATATGAATAGGCCTACGCCAAGACACTTAATAATCAGATTATCAAATGTCAAAGACAAAGAGAGAATCCTGAAAGCAGCAAGAGAAAAGCGATCCATTACATACAAAGGAAGCTTAATAAGACTATGTGTGGATCTCTCAGCAAAAACCATGGAGGCAAGAAGGAAGTGGTGTGATATATTTAAGATACTGAAAGAGAAAAACCGCCAACCAAGAATCCTATATCCAGCAAAGCTGTCCTTCAGATATGAGGGAGAGCTCAAAATACTTTCTGACAAACAGACAATGAGAGACTTTGTGAACAAGACACCCACCCTACAGGAAATACTAAAGGGAGCACTACAGAGTGATAGAAGACAGGAGTGTGTGGTTTGGAACACAATTTTGGGAGATGGTAGCACAACAATGTAAGTACACTGAACAAAGATAACTATGAATATGGTTGAGAGAGGAAGGTGGGGAGCATGTGAAACACCACAAGAAAGGAGGAGAGATAAAGACTGGAACTGTGTAACTTGGTGAAATCTAGAGTATTCAACAATTGTGATAAAATGTGCAAATATGTTCTTTTACGAGGGAAAACAACAAATGTCAACCTTGCAAGGTGTTAAAAATGGGGAGGCATTGGGGGAGGGATGCAATCAGCATAAACTAGAGACTGTGACTAATAGAATCATTGTATTATGCTTCCTTTAATGTAACAAAGGTGATATACCAAGGTAAATGCAGATGGGAGAGGGGATAGGGGAGGCATGTTAGACACTTGACATTGGTGGTATTGTCTGATTCTTTATTCTACTTTGATTTAAGGTTATTTTTCCTTTTGCTGCTTCCTAGCTGTCATTTTTTTTTTCCTCTTTCTTTTGCCCCTCTACCTTCTTTGACTCTCCCTCCTGCCTTGTGGAAGAAATGTAGATGCCCTTACATAGATAGTGGTGAAGGTGGTGAACACATAAATGTATGACCATGCAGAGAACCATTGACTATTTACTTGGCATGGAATGTATGGTGAGTGAACAAAACCATATTAAAAAAAAAAAAAATGGGTTGATGACAAAACCTTGAGGGCAATATACTGAGTGAAATAAGGCAGACACATAAGGACAATTATTGGAGGGTCTCACTGATAGGAACTAATTATAATATGTAAACTCATGGACATGAAATATAAGGTACCAAGATATAGGACGAGGCTTAAGAATGGGGAGTGGTTGCTTAGTATGAGCAGATTGTTCAATTAGGATGAACTTAAATGTTTGGAAATGAACAGGGGTGTTGGTAGCAAGATGTGAGAATAACTAACAGTGCCAAATGGTGCGTTAATGAGGTGGAAAGGGGAAGCTCAGAGTCATATATGTCACCAGAAGGAAAGTTGGAGGTCAAAAGATGGGAATATATAAAACTGAATCCTATGGTGGGCAATGTCCATGATCAACTGTACAAATACTAGAAATTGCTTCCATGAACCAGAACAAATGTATGACAATACAATTAGAAGTTAATAATAGAGGGGCATATAGGGAAGAAATATATACCTATTGCAAACTATATACTACAGTTAGTAGTATTTCAACATTTTTTCATAAACAGTAACAAATGTACTATACCAATACTACGAGTCAGCAATTGAGGGGGGTTGGTTAGGGATAGGGGAGGATTAGAGTTTCCTTTTCTTTTTTTCTTTTTTAATCTTACACTTTATTTCTTGTCTGGAGAAATGAAAAGTTTCTAAAAATTGAACAAAAATTAAGTGTGGTGGTGGATGCACAGCTGTATGAGGGTACCCAGGGGCAAGTGATTGTACACTTTGGATCTTTGGATAATTGTATGGTATCTGAACAATCTAAATAAAAATGAAAAAAAAATGAAAAAGAAAAAAAATCAATTACTATAATACATCATATTAATAAAATAAAAAACAAAAATCACATCATCATCTCAATATACACCCACAAAAAATTTTGACAAAATCCAATGCCCTTTCATTAAAAAAATACTCAAAAAACTAGGAATAAAAGAGAACTTCCTCAACCTGATAAAAGGCATCTACAAAAAACCCACAGTTAACATCATAATGATGAAAGATTTGATGCTTTCCCCATAACATCAAGAAGAAGAACAGGGTGTCATCTCTTGCCACTTCTGTTCAACATTGTACTGGAAGTTCTAGTTGGGGCCATTAGACAAGCAAATGAAATAAAACACACCTATTTTGGACAGGTAGAAATAAAAATATCTTTATTTGCAGATGACATGTTTTTGTATTTAGAAATTTCTAAGGAGTCCACAAAAATACTATTAGAACTAATAAGTGAGTTCAGTAAAGCAGATGGGATTCTTACAACTCAATAATAAAAAGACACATTATCCAATTTTAAAAATGAGTAAAGAATTTGAATAGACATTTCTCCAAAAAATATATACAAATTGTCAATAATCAATGAAACGATGCTCAACATCATTTTTAGAGCAATGCAAATTAAGCTAAATGAGATACTATTTCTTAAACACTAGATTAGCTAAAAAAAATAGACAATAGCAATAACAATTGTTGACAAAAATGTGGAGAAACTGGAACCCTCATACATTACTGGTGGGATTATACAGTGGTACAGCCACTTTGGAAAAGTCTGGCAGTTCTTCAAAATGTTAAACAGATTTTTCATGTAATCCAGCAATTCCCCAACTAGGTATATTTCCAGCAGAATTGAAAACCTATTTTCACACAAAAACTTATACAGGAGTGTTCTTAGCAGTATTATTTATAATAGCTAAAAATATGGAAATAATCAAAATATCTAACAACTTAAGAATGAACAAATTGGGAGATTTGGTATTTACAGGAGAGATGATAACTATTGATACATGTTGGAAAGGTTTCTGTCATTTTTTAAAACATGCTGATATACAAGAAGTTCAATGGTGAAGTTAGAGGATACAATTTCTAAAAAGAACATAAAAAATAAAGTGGGGTAGGTATGGGGTACAGGGGTTATATGAGGAAATGTTTGCAAAGAAATATGTTGGAGATATTAAATACATGTCCCTGGTTTAAAATGGCTCAAAAGTATTGTTAGAGAGCGTAAATATGCTCTTGAGATCAGGCAAGAAATATTAAGTTAAAAGGAGCCAGCCAAGAAGATTAAAGCATGCGGTCCTTTGCTATTTCTCAGATTTCTCACCTTTCAAAGGCATTTGGATAATAGAACAAAACATAAAGACAGAGTAAAAACCAAAGGGAGTCATTCACAGTGATTGAAATAGACAAATGTAAACTGCAAATTGTTTTTAAGGCATTGGGTCTGTACTTTGAGAATGTGCTAAGATTTTTCAGGAAAAGCTAGAGATGGGCACAGTTTTTGTGGATAGAGAAAAGAGATCTTAGCAAAAAACTAACAATGTTCCTGAATACATGGTACACTCATGCCACGACTTGAATATGTATCCATCTGTATATACAAACATATATGTATATATATCTGTAAGAAAATCTGAAGATGTATATACAATTATATGCATCTGTATGAAAAACTAAAAAAACGATTTTGCATGTCAGTTTTTACAAGCAGTACATTGGAGCAGCAAATAAATCAATCTATATCCTCAGTATCCCAATTATAGTGTCTCTATCTGCTTTGTCCACATTAGAGAGTAATTCAAAGAAGTATTCCTATCAATTCAAATGCTCTTGTTGAGGTAACCTGCTGGCATTGAAACAATTGCTAACCTTGAATACTAATATCAGAACTATCAACAGGGAACAGACATGACTGGGATGGTGACAGGTGAATTGGTTTTGAACAGTGGATGAAAACATGTGGATCTTTAAATGCTGTCTTTAGGGAGATGGGGTAGGTCCGAGTGGAAGAAACATGGGCTTTAGGAGTTGGGCTCATCTGAAAATGGTTATATTCCTTTGCTTCTCTATGTATTGATTCTTTTATCTTTAAATAGAGAATAACAACATCTCTGAAATATAGATGTAGGGAAGATTAAATAAAATGTTAGTAAAATACTCTGTACATACCTTGCACATAATAGGCTCTTAATCATTGTAGCTATCATTATTTGTTATTATTGCACCTTATTTTACATCATAACAATGAAAAGCATCGAAAAAGAAAAGCAAATATTGTTTTGTGACATTAAAGAATGACCAACTATTTATAAATCATTGCAATAAGCCTTGGCTTATTGTGTTAGGAACTCAGCTCACATGTGCATGAGGAAAGGTGATGGAAAAATAATAATCTTTATTTAACTATGACCCCGAGATACAATGTATATGAAATAGTGTTTTCCTCAATTTCCTATTTAAAATAGAAGGGAAGATTCAACTCAAATGAGATAATTGAACAACAGTTAGAATGAGAAACATGAATGAAAAATGTCAAACTCTTTGTGACCATTATTTCACAGATGAAAAGTAGAACAGTGAAAAATGATTTTTTTTCAAATGACTATTCTTGCCACTCAAATAAGAATATTTCATATACTTGAATGCTCACAAGTATTTCATATTTTTCTGGGATGTGTTCTGGTCTTGCCATTCTACAAAGAAGAGTTATCTACAGAGTTGCATTGGTGGCATTTATTAGAGTAAATTTTCATTAATGTAGTTTTCACTCCTCCCTGTCAGTTCACGTCACAGGCTTCATAAAGTCAGTGTGTCTTTCTCACCTATTAGTGACATAAGCGCATAGCACAGTCTCTGGCACGCAACAGTACTGGATAAATATTAGTTGAATAATCAGATTGCTCAGAATGGGCATGTTAGGGAAACATCCACCATCGCTGAACGGTAGGAAAGGATCCAGATCACCTTTATACAACAGGTGCAAGTGCCCCCACACATCTGATGGTTCTATCAGAGAAAAGCACAATGGAGTTGACGGTGACGGAGGGGCAGAAGTTGAAGTTATTGATGATATAGGAGGGTTGTGTGTGTGTCTGTTTGTGTGTCTAGGCAGGGAAGAGCAGGGAGGGTAGTGGAGGCCAGGGGCTTTAGGGAAAGGCACCTAGGGGAACCATTCTTCCCAGGATTCTAGCTGGGGCTCAGTATGTGATTAAAGTGGGGAGGCTTTTTGGCCAAGGACTCAAAAAGATTATTTGGAGGAGGAGTGCAGTGGATTTACATCACAGGTACTTTAACTTTTGTGCTAGATTTAGAACCCAACTGTCATATAATTTGCATTTAATACTTAAGAGCACGAAACTGATACCAGTTCAGTGGGGCCTCAGAAGTCACTGACAGACTAGAAAGAAAGGATGCAGGCAACCAAGGTCACCTCCATATGTTTTCCAAGAAAAGTACGTATGTTAATTTGCTCAAGCAAGGTTCAGATTAAAATCCAGTAAGCATCACCTACTGTGTGCCAGATGACATTTTTTCTCCTTATCGCCTCTTGGGAAACAATTGATTTACATGCATTCAGTTAACAGAGTTATTTATTAAAACAGAATGGAGTAAATCTTTCAGGCAAACAAAGATTTTATAATTCACATCCTTCATTTTTCTTTATTAGGAATTTTGTAGCCATCATAAAGTCAGAAGGAATAGCAAACATAGTTAAAACATGCCAAATACTCTTTCAGACAGTTTACAGGATTATCTCATTTGATTCTTACCAACCTATTCCATAGGTACAATTATAATCCAATCTTACACATATGGAAATGGGAGGTGAGGGATCTTGAGTCATTTGGCCAAGGTCACATGGCTACTAAGTGATGGATCTGGGATTCAAAGTCAGCACCCTGATTCCAAAGCTGGTGCTCTCAACCTCCAAACACTGAGCATTGAGTGACCCACTACTGAGGGTTCTTACTTTATTTTTTGTTTAGCACAATACTTCTTAAACTAAAATTAAAATGCACTTATCAATGAGTGTATGAGATTAAACCCTAAATCAAGTACACTGTGTTTTATGGGTCATTTAAGGGATTTCAAGGGTAATATTTGTCTTGCTATCTGACTTTAGAACTTAATCCTCTTAAGAAGCAATCTCACTGTAATTTGCAAAATAACAGACAGCTGTAAAACAAATGCAATGCAAGTGGAAGATAGCCCTTTCTAAAATGATGTCTGAATGCACTAATTACAGATAGCTTATCTATTTATTAGAGTTCAGAATTTATTACATAACACTAACCTGCCCACCCGTCATACACTAACTATTGCAGTTAGCATATGAAATTTAAGATATCAGGTCAATGTTTAGAAGTATATTTATCTTATTAGGATTGTCACCTATTCTTACATGCCTCAGTCAGTCTTCCTTTATTTATTCATTTATTTATCCCCTTCTTCTTTCCCTCTCTTCTTTCCATCTATCTGTTCTTCATTATTTGTTCATGACTGACTACCTGTTAGGTTTGGTGGACAAAACAAAATAAAACCCCAAGATATGGTCTTGTCCATTTGCTGCTTATGCTCTTTGAGTAAGGAGCTCCCACATATCTTAGTATTAGTTTAGCTCTTACAATTATGCCCAATATTAATCAATGGAACTGGGCCTTTTACCTAAAACCATAAAAATATTTAAGATGCACAGAATTATGTCTTGATATTTACATTTTGGAACTCTAGTGTATACAATTCTGGTACAAGATAAGAATCTTGTTTGAATTTGGTAAATGCATTTGTCTTCATGATATTTTCCTTTTATGGTTAAATAATAGAAATAATGGGTTAACTCTAAAGCTTTCCATCTGTTGTCAAGCTGGAGAACCAAATGCCATGGTCTGTATTCTATTTTTATATTTCCACATTTAAAGTTTTCTTAATAAGAATTCCTGTATTTTAAAATATAAATGCTCCAATGATGCAAATAGAATTAGATGATAGTTTGATGCCCAATTGCTATGGTTTCCAAACAAAACTCCTAAGCCATGAGTAACAGCAGAATATTACTAGATGGATTCTCTAGAAGGCAGGGATTCCAGACCAAGCTGACAAGAAAGTTCAACCTACATTTCAGGCAGAAGGAAACATATTTATATTCCTTCAATGAAGTAAGGTAATGCCCATCTGAGCAAATCTCATCTGATGGAGATAAAGATGCTGCAGTTTCAGAAAGACATCTTAACATCCTTAGATAGAAATTTTGTAATGAATTTGGATTTTGAATATGTAGGAAAATGAATTAAAGGCTCGTGGTTTCCATACAGATAAATGAGAAAGCCTTCAATATTACCAATATGCATGAACAAACATAACTGTGTGTCTTTCTACCGTAGAAAGCACTCAGGTTTGCCAAAGTTAGAAGACAATTTGAAATGACTATCTTTACAAAAATATGCTATTTTGTCAAAAAATTAGACTGAGATAATTACAGTTGTGAGATAAAACAGTTTTACACAGATACATGATATCAAAGCCATATATATTTAACTTGTATGTTTATTTCCAAAAATGTCTAATAAAATGTATAACCTGCTTGAAAGTTATTTTCTAGAACATTTGTTGAGAAGTAAAGACACAATGGAAAATAAGTTTTGTTCTTTCCTCCTTAAAAAGGATTCTTGCATTTAATAAGTGCAACAGTTTATAGTCCAAGAAAGGTTGTTTTCTTTTTGCTAACTTCGGTTCCCTCAAGATTTGTGAAAATGTTTTCCAAATTTAGCAATGAAAGGTCTCAGAAAATAAAAATTTGGAAAGGCAACATTAATATTGGTGAAAAGGATGAAAATGAAAGCAAACATAGAAATGGAAAATTTGAAGAATGAGAGAATGGAGAAAAGGAAATGAGTAGATAAGAAGCAAAATATAGGAATTCTTCAATTTATACAAATTTTAAATTTCTGAATTAACAAAGTAGTGATATAATGTTGAAAGTAATCTGAAGCCTAAAATTTAAAGAGAACTTCAACCTGGAGTTGATGATATATTAGGTAGCACTCTCCTGGACATGTTTTTATACTGTAGTTCAGCTCTAAACAACACTGTAATGATGGGGACTAATAGAAAATATAAAAGCTGAATTCTTGAAACTGCATATTTGAAGTCAGAGATTTTTTTACTTACATGGAGTAAATTTCTATAGTCATTGAGGAGAGTAGATCCCAAGAGCTAGAAAACTATATAGCAAAAGAAAAATGACCTGTCAGTTGATAATTAAAATTACCTGCAGGCTTACATTTTTGGTGTACCACAGTCCCTAGCATGCCATAAAGACATCTAGTAAAATAACACTTTCCTCCCCAAATCTGTTTTTCAGATTATTTGGTAATGTTTTCCATGGAACTATATTTCCAATTCATATTGAAAATGAATAGATGGATGACATTTTCTTTATTTTTAAACTGCCTTGAAAGTCAAAGTTATAGACTATATCTCATTGATAAACCAAGGAGACAGGAGAATAAAAATTCAGACGGAATATAAATAATGATAAAGGAAGAAAACATAACAAGTATAGACATGAAGGAAAATTGAAGGGCAGAAATATAAATGCTGCAATTTTATCTCCAGTTCTCTCCTGAGTGATGCTGAATACAACAATTAACCTGGTACTCACCTCCACCCACACTTCCCATTGACTCAGTGGGAGGGCTTCGCAGAGCTGCAGTAATGAACTGCACATATCACAAAATTGTTACCTTGCTCATTTACCGTCTCTCCTATTCTCTAAACATTTTATCTTATCTACAAATGTGAAAGTTCCACTGGCATCAATTGTAGATACTCTATGTCTCGAGAGTTATAACATTTATATAGGCTCCATATGAAAGTGAAAGATAAATTTCATATCTTTGCTTAAAATATCTTACACACATTTGAATCTTTGTTTTATATGTCCAGTGGTCTGAATAAAAATGATAATTACTATGTACTCAAACACTGTGATACTGAAAATTCTTGATGGGGATGTTGTCCACACAATGGCTTGAAGTTTGGAGAGGAAGATTCCTGATTGTATTCCTGATATAATTTCTACATGCTCAGTGGCATTTTCCAGTTTTCACCAGGCTTAGCCTCTAATTGTAAAATTGTGTTAGTAGTAATTATATTATAACAGAACAGATATAAATGACACAATGTATACCCCACCATTTAAACCTCCTTAGTGACTCTGTCTCCTCATCTAGTTCCTTTTTTCTATTTTTCAAAATATTTCAACAGAATGAGCATATCATCATCATTTCGAAGCTCATCCTGGAATAAAGAGGTCTCAAATATTTCCTGAAGTCTTCCATAATGAACATCTTAGCTCCTGTGTAAAACTAATATTTCATTTATACCCTGTCCACATCAATATCTCCCCCTTTTACATTATTTAATCACTGTTCTTTATTTACAAATCTGTAATACTAAGTCATCTACAAACTGAATTCATACTATGTTTTTATACACTTGGAGGTAAGATAAGCCATTATATTTGGTCAATTTGGGAACTGACAAAAAAAGCAGAGCTATATGGGAGATGGCGCTATGCACAGGAACTTTTTAGGATAGGTGTGAGTTGTTAAGAAATCTCGAGTTTTCAGAATCTCAAAGTAGGCCACTTCACATTTTTCCTTTGTATATGTCAATCCTACAGCCAAACCTATAAGCCCGCAAAAAAGTAACATAGTTTTCCTGTGTGCCATGTTGAATGTTGAAGAAAAGTGATATTTACTGATTGCCATGCAGCCAATGAACCAAGCTGGAATTTGGTGTGAAGTCCTCTGGAGCCTCGGAATGAGTCTGTTCTTTTCATGTGTGACTAGAACATCATCTTTTGATATGGGAAATTTTACTTTCTGTTCTTATAGCAAAATATTATTATTATTTAGAACTTACAAGCATTTTGCCATAATAACTCATACTATGTGATGTCATGAAGAACCTCATATCACCCTCCTGTTCAAAAAGCATTCAAGGCCTTCTGAACAAATTCTGAACTCCTTAGCATGACCCTGCAAGCCCCCTACATTACCCATCATTCCCCTTCCCTATCAGCTTCTTTCTCATCTTGGTTTGAGCTGTTTTCCTTCATGCCTTCCTTGTTCCAGTCAGCTGGACTCAGTTAGCTGGACTGTTTACATAATAAAATCCACGCCATTGTTTCCTGTGTCTGTATATTTACACATTCTCTTCAGTTCAGCTGAAGTGTCCTTCAATCCTATCAGGAAGAAAAAAATCTTCCCGTTTTTAAGCAGCAACATAAATGCTACCACTTTTATGAAAACTTCCATGTTGACCTCAGTCATCTCTTCCTTGGAATCAATGCATTGCTTTGTTCGTATATCTTGTATATTGTGGCAATTACCACGCTCTGCCCTGCTTTGCAGATAATTGTTAAACTCTAAGTCCCTGGAGTGCAGGGACTACATTTCATTTATCATTATTTGTAAATCTCCATAGGACTTAGTAGAGCAAATACCTTGTACAAAGTAGGCAAGCAAAACATGTAGCTGAACTAGTTTTACATTGCAAAATGTGTTTAAAGTGGAGACAATCTGCTAAGAAGCATGGTTCTTTTACTCATTCTTTTATTCACAAGTATTTAATGAGCATCAGTTATATGCCAGGCAATGAGTATACAGTGGCAAGCTAAGCATTGTCTATCTAAACATATTCTATGATCTGGTGCCATAACAGTGTAATATAAAAAGCACTGGACTTGTTGTCACTTTGATTGTAGTCTGGGGCCTGTTCCTCACTGGCTAGGAAATACAGCTGATATAATCTCTCTGGATTTCACCTTCCATTGTTGGTTACAATGGATATTCTTTACCGTCTTTTATGGCTCAAAATGTTATTCTATTTTATTTTGACTTTGGAATAGCATGCTTTGGTGGATGTAACTTGCTTTTTAATACACATGTCAATATCAATGTGGTCTTTTTTAGAATTAGTTGCTTTCTTTCTGTTTACACCATGGAACCAGCACATGTGGGCACTTAGTAAGTAATATCAAATAGTAATAATGAAATAGAAATCAGCTTCAAGCAAGTATTTTAGTAGGTCTGGCATAATTTGCTAAAAGTTATTAAATACATAGGATTAGTAGGTTTGGCTATATTGGGAAATCTTGATCAGGAAGTTTCCCAGAGTTATGAAAGTTCTCTGCACTCACATTTACTTAGGCCATCATGGATGTATATGATTACTTCCCCCAAATTAGTTCAGTACCTTAAGGAAAAATTGAGGGTACTAAACAATGGCTAAACTTTGAGGATTATTGAAATGAGTAATTAATAAAGCTACTCAAAGAATCTGTATTTTTACCTTTTCAGGGATTCCAGAGAAGAACCTACATAACAAGGCATGATCAATCAACCCAGGCAGAGAAAATCCTCAAAGACCAACTAAACCAGGAACTTGATCTACTTTTATCAGTGTGGCAACCCTGGCCTGAGCAAAACAGGCCTGCAGATCTTTGGTGCACAGCAGTCTGCATGACCCAGGCAGCTAAATGTTTAACCTATTGTCTTTCTAAGCCAGTAAAGAAAAAAAGGGTAAATTGACCTTAAAATGTAACTTTATGCAAGCAGGCAGGAAGTAAGAGGCTCTTAGTCTCACAAAAAGCAAAATGTAATTGTTCAAGTGTTATTCTAGTCCTTCCTGCACCACCCCCCAGATCAGAATGACCTATTCCTGCATCTATGCTCCCCCCACCCTTAGGAAGGCCATTGTCTTAAACCCTTATAAAAGGCTCTCTGCCCTCTTTGCATAGCTAGGTCGTCTTCCCTGCGAACATGATATCTGCTCGGCTTGAGAGAGCCATCATGATCTCTCCACAACGTCTCATCCTGTAAGTAAGCCCTGAATAAAAGTTCATGTATCAGAAAATGCTCGTTGTCTTCTTTGGCCTTTGGACTGGCCCTCTTGCGCTGTGACAATCAGCCTCTTCAATAGCTATTTCAAATATTCTCTGCTCTTCTCAGACCCACCTACATCTCAGCACATGGCCTTGCTTCCTACTTCACAGAGATCATAGAAGCCTTCAGATTGGTAGCCCCTTAATTCCTCCCTCCCAAATTCTACAGTCCCACCCTCACTGGTGTCCATCCTTTCATCTTCTGTTATCTTCCCCTTATCAAGCCTATCTTGCCACTGGTGCCCCTGATCCCTCTTATCCCCTCCTGTCTTCTTGGGAACCATATGCCATCTATGGTAGTATGAAGCTCTGATGTACCCCAGAAAAGGCCATGTTCTTTTAATCCATTCCTGTGGGGGCAGACCTATTGTAGATGGGACCTTTTGCTTAGGTTATTTCAATTGAGATGGAACCTGCCTCATTTGGGGTAGGTCTTGATCCTCTTGCTGGAGTCCTTTATAAGAGGATAAAACACATACAGAAGCTAAGAGATGAAATTCAGAGAAGCAACCAGGGAAGCTGAGAGAAAAAGTCACAGATGGAGAAGCCAGAAGCTGAATCAATGAAACCTGGGAGAGAAGGACCCGGAAATGTCACCATGTGCCTTGCTATATGACAGAGGAGCCCAAGCTTGCCAGTAACCAGTCTTCAGAGATGGTCTCATCCTACTGAAGCCTTAATTGAGGTATTTTCATGGCCATAGAACTGTAAATTGGTAAGCTAATAAATTCCCATTGTTAAATGCCAGTCCACTGCTGGTATATTGCATTTCGTCAGCTTTAGCAAATCAAATCACCATCTATTATTGCTTCTCCGGTATCTTCAGTCCTCCATCTCTGCTAGCTACTTCTCTCCAGCATCACCACGATGGTGCCTTGATTTGGACTTTTCGCTAAGCTCAAAACCATGAAGAAATAAATTCCCATTATTTAACCTAACCCATTTCTTGATATTTGCTTGAGTACCTCAGAAAACTAAAACACTAGGTTTTCTATTTCAGTCTTCCTTAGCTTGCAGACTCTCTGGCTCTGATCTCATTAGCCACACTGATCCTTCTTTTTCCTTCTTGAAAGTGAGACACGCCTTCCTGCCTGAAGATTTTCCCCCATAGAGTACCTGTATTGGGATGCTGTCTGTCTTTATTTGGCTACTATGTCATAACCATTCTTCACATCACACCGTAAATGTTACTTCTTTGGTAAAGTCTTCCATATCTCCTCAGATTGGTTTCTTTAATAGCATTAGTAACTTTTTAAATTGAGAAATAAATCCACAAATATCACTATGCCAGTCTGATTGTATTATGTCCCCCTAAAAACCATTATCTTTGATGCAATCTTGTTTGGGCAGATGTATTAGTGTTGATTAGATTATAATTTTTTGATTGAATGTTTCCATGGAGATGTGACCCACCCAATTCTAGATGATAACTCTGATTAGATAATTTCCATAGAGGTGTGGCCCTGCCCATTCAGCATGGGCCTTGATTAGTTCACTGGAGCACTATATAAGCTCAGACAGAGGGAGCAAGCTTGCTACAGACAAGAGGGACACTTCGAAGAATGCACAGAAGCTGAGAGAGTAGTTGCAGATGAGACACAGTTTGAAGACGGCCGTTGAAAACAAATCTTGCTCTAGAGAAGCTGAGAGAGGACAAACACCCCAAGGGCAACCGAGAGTGACATTTTTGAGGAACTGCAGCCTAGAGAGGAACATCCTGGGAGAAAGCCATTTTGAAACCAGAACTTTGGAGCAGATGCCAGTCACGTGCCTTCCCAGCTAACAGAGGTTTTTTGGACACTATCGGTCATCATCCAGTGAAGGTACCCAATTGTTGATGACTTATCTTGGACACTTTAGGGCCTTAAGACTGTAACTGTGTAGCCAAATAAACCCTCTTTTATAAAAGCCAATCCATTTCTGGTGTTTTGCATTCCAGCAGCATTAATGAACTATAAAAACCACTATTTTCTGTAGGGCAGTGGTTGTCTTGAACACTGCTTTATCTTCAGTGCCTAGCATAGCTCCTGGCTGTAAAATATAGAATAAACAAATGAATGTATTCTCTCCAAGTCTCTCTCTTTCTGTCATACGTCTCAGTCCCTCTCCCTCTCTCTCAGACACAGAAATTGTTTTGAAGCAAATGCCTTTCGTAACTAGTGACAATAAAACTTTCTCCTGAACTTTAAAAGAAAGCACCAGTGAGCAGATTTTCTGAGTGCTTTCAGGATAGTAAAGGAAGAGGTGGAGGTAGAAAAGAAAGGGGAGAACCTATGATTGTGGTTACTGTCTTGTATGAATTGCTGAATATACAAAGCCACCTATTCTACTCCAGGACATAGTCATCATTCTACTCCTGGATGGCTTTCACCTTGTCTTCTCCAGAACCCAGAGAAGGCAGAACCTTAGCTGCTGCCACTGTTTTGGTATTTTCTCTTTATTAAATAATTATTTGTGATAATATAGATCAATAAGTCATTTTCAGAGTTCCCAATTGATTTCAGTATAGAGATTCAAGAATGAATATCTATGCATGTGTGCACATGCATACACATACACATACACACACATGCATGGTAAAAACCAAACAGAAAATAAAATTACAATAGTATTAGTCTTTGGGGGTAGATGATGTTCATGTCCCTATGTAACCACAAATTTGACAGTGATTGTAGTGGCAATAAAGATAAGGCCAGTAAAGAGCATCACATGCACTAACTTTTTTTCTTTTTTTAATTTTTTGGATTACTAGCTTGTAACAAAATTTAGTGGAAGAATATTATCTTTCATTTTAAATTTTACTTATATTTTCTCCAATTCATTAATAAATGTGTTGTTTTATTCGAAAGCTAAGGTATTCTTTGTGCTTTCATTGTTTGCATCTATAACATTTTATTTGATGGAAATAAACTATTCAATAAAACAAATATATATGAGTGGACATTTTAGGCTTTCCATTTTTATCTTGTTTTAGACATATATTACTAGCTTCTTGGTTGAAAATAATGGTAATCATCTTTGACTTACTGGATTGCTGGAAGGTACATCATACCACATATGTTAAATAGAAAAATGTCCATCATTTATGGCAACCAGCTTTTCAAAACATTGCTTTGCCATTTTCAGTTTTTGGAATTCATATAGTGTGACATTTCTGTAGATAAGAGGTATCGACTGGTTTATGAAGGAAACACTGATGAAGCAGAAATAAAAAGATCACAGCACAGGTCTTATAATGTGGAAGTATCTCATTAAAAATGGCCACATTGTGTTGGAGAAAACATGGTGAGAGGGATGATGCCTCACCAATATGGACTAACTACAATGTGTAAACTCAGAATTGAATCTTAGAACATAGTCTAATGTGGACATAATAATTGTAATAGTCCCTAGATTGTAAGCTCTTACAGCAGTTAACTCTATCCCTGAATTGTAATGCCTATCTCTAAACTTTGAGATGCTGATCCCCTAGCATATAACCTGATTGGTCTCTGTAACAATGCATATCTCTGAGACACCTGAAACTCAGAGCTAGAGCTCGGCAGATATGAATGTCAGTATTAGTGCATACAGCCACTGTAAAAAAAAAAAAAAAAAAAAAAAAAAACAACTGAAAAAGAGCCCAGACTTCAATTAGTGATATGAATGAAGCAGGTCTGGTTAAGACCAGAGCAAGCCAGGCCAAAGGGTAAAGGTTGAAACTGATTGTGTTTTAAAGCTTCAACTTCCATATGAGACCAAGGGAATAGATACCTATTTGGTACAGGATCTAAATTTTCTAAATGGTACAACTCTACAGTCGATTTGTTCAGACACCACAATTGCATGGAACTTTGAATAGGAAGTGAGATACGGTGGGTTAGTATAGGCTGGAGTGAAATAGTGACACATCCCAGAGTAATTTGGGCAGATAATAAAAAATATATTTATAGTCTCCCCCTCCCCAGCCCCGAGGATCTGGGGGAAGGTGCGGATGTGTTGGACATCCTCACCTGGACTGGTGTTGATGTTGTCACAAACATTGGGACTGGTGGTTTGATGTGCTGAGCCCTCGAGCATGGGACTTGCCCCTATGGAGCTCATTACCACAAAGGAGAGTCTAAACTTGCATGTAATGGTGCCTAAGAGTCTCTTCCTGAGTACCTCTTTGTTGCTCAGATGTGGCCCTCTCTCTCTCTAACTGAGCCATCTCGACAGGTGAACTCTCTGCCCTACCCCCTATGTGGGACCCGACTCCCAGGGGTGTAAATCTCCCTGGCAATGCAGAATATGACTCCTGGGGATGAATGTGGACCCGGCATCGTGGGACTGAGAGTATCTTATCGACCAAAAGGGGGATGCAAAATGAGACAAAATAGTTTCAGTGGCTGAGAGATTTCAAATGGAGTCGAGAGGTCACTCTGGTGGACATTCTTATGCACTATATAGATAACACCTCTTAGGTTTTAATGCATTGGAATAGCTAGAAGTAAATACCTGAAACTACCAAACTCCACCCCAGCAGCCTGGACTCCTGAAGACAATTATATAATAATGTAGATTACAAGGGGTGACAGTGTGATTGTGAAGACCTTGTGGATCACACCCCCTTTATCTAGTGTATGGATGAGTAGAAAAATGGGGATAAAAACTAAAGGACAAATGGGGTGGGATGGGGGGATGATTTGGGTGTTCTTTTTTCACTTTTATTTTTTATTCTTGCTCTGGTTCTCTCTGATGTAAGGAAAATGTTCAGAGATAGATTGTGGTGATGAACGCATAGCTATGTTATCATCCTGTGGACAGTGGATTGTATACCATGGATGATTGTATAATGTGTGAATGTATTTCAATAAAACTGAATTTAATAAAAAAAATTAGTGTACAAATTTTAAGGAGAAAAAAATATATAATATACATCAAATTTCATACTTAGTGTGATAAAAAAGTGGTAAAATAGCTCATGAATAACTTTTTATTGATTACATGGGGAAATCATACTATTTTTTATATATTATGTTAAATAAAATATATTATTAAAGTCCAAAAAAATGGCCACATTGGCACTAGATTATACAAAAAATATAAGACCATAACCCAAAAGAATTCTTTCTCGTAAAGACAATATGAAGAAAAATTATTTTATTTTGTAATACTGTGTGATAACAAAAACCTAGAAACAACCTTGAAAAACATCTCTAAGGGACTTTTTAAATAAATTATTTGATGGAATTTTATGAAGCCATTTAGTAGTATTAGAAAATTCTGTATGTATTGATATAAAAATATCACTAAGGTAAAATAAATGAATCAAAATGCAAAGTATGGCATATGGTAACATCTTACTTGTGTCGTAGAAAGAGATGTGCACACACATGCATAGGTATACAAATGTATATAAGATCTCTGGAAGAATACGCAAAAACATTTTTGTTAACACTGATTACTTGTGATCAGTGAATGAACTTCAGGACCTATGGCAGGAAGGATAGTTAACCTTTTGTAATACCTTTGAAATGTTTGCCATGTATGTTGCATTATACTTAAAGTTTTGTTTAAAAAAGTTGATAAAGGAGGAGGCAGGGCAAGATGGTGGTCTAGGGAGGTATGGGATTTAGTTAGTCCTCTGGAACAACTAGCATATAATCAGGAACAACTAGTAAATAGTCTGGAACAACTGTTGGGGGACATCTGTGACTGGACAAACATTGTACACCAGCCTGGAATGGGTGGAACAGCTGAGATCGCAGCATAAGAATTGTTTGTAAAGCTCCCCAAACTGTGGAGCTGGGTCCCTCCTCCATCAGCATGACAGACTGAGTTGGGAGACTTCTCTGCATGAAAAAGAAGCAGTATACTAGGAGGAAGGGAAGGTAGCTCAACCAAACTCCAACTGTGGTTTTAATTAGTGAATCTGGACTACTGAATACAAGTTTCAAGCACAGATAAACCTGGAGCAAGCAGGAAAGGAACACAGAGATTTCTCCAGGCAGAGAAGAGGCAGGGCTGACAGAAAAAAATAAATAAATACATAAATAAATAAATAAGTAAATAAATAAGCAAAACAGAGGCCTTTGGAATTGTCTGAGCTCCGACTACTGGAAAGGGGTTGTGTCCCAAGAAAAGAGGCACATAGAACCAGGTACCAACTCCGGTTCTTCACTGAAAAATTAGAGGCTGGGGACTGACTCTGAAAAGGAGATTTCTTTATTTTTTCCTTTTTGCTCTCATTCTAAGTAGTTCATTAGAGAAAGCCTCAGGCATTTTCAATTGTCAGTGCTGACCCAGGCAAAGGTTGAGTTAAGATAGTCAGAGAGACAAAGGAGGAAATCAAATGCAGGAGTTAAATCCCTACAGGGCTTATCTTCCCTAATAAAAGAGGAAGACAGGACCCAATTCAAGTGGCTGCCCTCCCCCAGAGAACTCAGACCATAGGGCTTAGGGCAAAAAAAAAACAACACAAACAACTTAAGTTTCTAACATTCTCAGCCCCTGGCAGGGACAGGGTCTATTAAGAATTAAAGGCAATGCATCTCTTTACACTGGCAAGGAGGTGTAGGCTGAAAAGCACCACCTCCTGTTCAGGATAGGGAAATCACAGCATCTAGAGGCCTCACAGGAAAGTCTAACAATCTGTCTGCAAAAATCTGATTGGGGTAATCAATCACAAAACAGAAACAGAGAGAGAAAAGCATGGAAAAATATGAGCAGGGACTCAGGGAATTGAATGACAACATGAAGCACATGTCATGGGTGTTCTAGAAGGAGAAGAGAAGGGAAAAGGGGTAGAAAGAATTATGGAGGAAATAAACACTAAAAATTTCCCATATTTTATGAAAGACATAAAATTACAGATCCAAAAAGTACAACATACCCCAAACAGAATAAATCTGAATACACCTACTCCAAGACACATAATAATCAGATTATCATATGTCAAAGACAGAGAATTCTGAAAGTAGCAAGAGAAAAGTGATCCATCACATAAAAAGGAAGCTTGATAAGACTATGTGCGGATTTCTCAGGAGAAACCATGGATGCAGGAAGGCAGTGGCATGATATATTTAAGATACTGAAAAAGAAAAACTGCCAACCAAGAATTCTATATCTGGCAAAACTGCCCTTAAAAAATGAGTGAGAGCTTAAAATATTTTCAGACAAACAGATGCTGAGAGAGTTTGTGAACAAGAGGCCTTCTCTACAGAAAATACTAAAAGGAGCACTACAGGAAGATACGAAAAAGCAGGAGAGAGAGGTTTGAAGAGAGTAGAAATGAAGACTATCAGTAAGGGTAAAGCCAGAGAGAAAGAAAGAAAGAGAGAGATATAGAAAGAGAGAGAGAGATAGAGATAGAGATAGATAGATAGATAGATAGATAGAGAGAGAGAGAGAGAGAGAGAGAGAGAGAAATAACAATAAAATTTGATGTATAAAACCCAAAAGACAAAATGGTAGACAGTAGACATCACATTGAGTGAAACTATCTAGAAACGAAAGGATGGATAATCTATGGACTCACTAATATGAGCTAACCTTGATGAGTGAAATTTGAGAGTTAAAGCTGAGAATGCCATTGACAGGAGATAGAAAGAAGTTAGAAAATGGGCATTTGCTGCTGCAGGAGTACATAAGGTTCAACACGATTGATTGCATAGATCCAGAAATGGATAACATAATACTGTATGATGGTAGCACAATATTGTATGTACTCTGAACAAAGATAAGTGTGAGTATGGTTGATAGTGGAAGGCTAGGGGCATGTAGAACATAAGAAGGAAAGATAGAAGATAAAGACTGGGATTGTTTATCTTAGCAAAACCTATAGTGGTCAATGATGGTGATTACATGTACAAATACAAGAATGTTTTTAAAAGCGGGAGAACAAATGAATGTCAACATTGAAAGGTGTTGAAAATTGGATGGTATGGGGGAAAATACAATCAATGCAAACTATAGTCTATAGTTAATGGTAACATTGTAAGATGCTTCCATTAATTGTAACAAAGGCAATATACCAAAGCTAAATGTCTATAAGAGGGAGATATAAGGGAGTGACATGGGGTTCTTGGTGGTGTCGTTGTCTGACATTTTCATTGTATTTTATTTTATTTTTATTTTTCTTCTATCTCTTATATTTTTATTCTTCATTTTTTTCTCCTTTTCCTCTTTCTTTGAGGAAGAAATGGAAACGTCCTTATAAACATTGTGGTGGTGAATGCATAATTATGTGATTATACTGAGAATCATTGTTTACTTAGAATGGATTATATGGTATGTGAATAAAACTGTTTAAAAAATAAACAGGGATACAAGTGCTGGAGAAAATATGGAGAGAGGGATGTACCTATTCACTGTTTGTAAGGAAGTAGAATGGCACAGCCCAGCAGGAAGGCAGTGTGGTTGTCCCACAGGAAGCTAACTATGGGGTTGTCATATGGTCCTGCAACCCCATTTTGGATATATATTTGGAAGAGCTGACAGCAGAGCATGAATGATTGCACACTGGTGTTCAGGGTGGCAGTATTCACAATTCACAATGGATAGAGGTGACCTAAGGGTACATCAACCAATAAACAGAATGGTGAACTGTGGTGTACACATACAATGGATTACTGAGCAGTGGTAAGAAGAAATGAACTTGTGAGGTATACTACTAAGTGAATGGACCTTGAGGACAGTATGTTGAGTGAAATAAGCCAGAATTGAAAAGACAAACATTATAATGCCTCACTAATATGGACTAACTATAATGTACAAACTCTGAGAATTGAATCTGAGAGCAGAGGCTCTCAGGGGATAGCTTATGGCAAAGTTTCCTAGTTTGTTAGCTCTTACAGCAGTCACATCTATTCATGAGTTGTAATTGTTATTTTTAAATTCTGAGAGAATGAGCTGTTTGTGCATAAAGTGGTCAGTCCCTGGAACTTCGGGTGTATGTGTGTCATCTGAGACTCAGAGCCAGAATTCCGCAGCTATGAATGTCAGCATTACACCATACAGCAAATGTTAAGGAAACTGAAAAAGAGATTAGACTTAAATTAGGGATATGAACACAATGGACTTGGATAGGACTAAGGTAAACCAAATGAAAGAATAAAAGATGATAATGACTGTGTTTTAAAACTTTGACATCTGGTGAGGCCAAAGGAAGTGATGCTTATTTTGTGGAAAATCTATATTTTCTGTAGCATGCTATATAATGTAACTTGTTTGGTCAGTTTATTCAAACACAATAATTACATGGAAACTTGAATAGGGGGTGAGATCTGGTTGGTCTGTACAGGTTAGCATGAGGACCTTATACATCCCAGAGTAATTTGGGTGAGTATAAAAAGTATTTGCAAAGCCCGCTTGATGGACTGGGCAAAAATGTGGAAATATTAAACTTCCCCACCTGGGGAATTCCTGATTTCATTGTAGTAGGCCAATCCCTCAATCTTGGGGCTTGCCATTGTGAGGATTGTTACTGCAAAGGAAAGGTTAAGCCTGCTTATAATTACGTCTAAGAGTCACACCCAGAGAACCTCTTTTGCTCCTAAGATGTGGTCTATCTTTCTAAGCCAACCCCACAGATATATTCACTGCCCTCTCCAATACATGGGACATGACTCTCAGGGGTGTAAATCTCCCTGGCATTGTGGGACATGACTTCCAGGGATGAGCCTGAACCCCACATCATCAGATTGAGAAAACTTTCTTGACCAAAAGGGGAAGAGAAATGAAACAAAATAAGGTTTCAGCGGATGAGAAATTTCAAATGGAGTCAAGAGGTCATTCTTAGGTTATTCTCATGCATTATATCGGTATCCCTTTTTAGTTTTTAGTGTATTAGAATAGCTAGAAGAAAATATCTGAAACTATTGAACTGCAATCCAGTATCCTTGATTCTTGAAGATGATCATATAATTGTTTAGCTTACATGGTGTGACTGTGTGATTGTGAAAACTTTGTGGCCCACACTCCCTTTGTCTAATGTATGGACAGATGAGTAGAGAAAAAGGGGACAAAAAAGTAAATGAACAATAGCAGATAAAGAAGGGTATGGGATGTCTTGAGTGTTCATTTGTCTTTATTTTTATTTTTATTTTTTGGAGTAATGAAAATGTTCAAAAATTGATTGTGTGATCAATGAACAATTACATGATGATACTGTGAACAACTGATTGTAGACTTTGGATAATTGTGTGATATATGAATATATCTCAACAACATTTTATTAAAAATTATGCTCCTCTAAAAGTTCTTCATTCACAACTTATCTGTCTTCCTAGTCTTTTTATGTCTTTCACTCTTTCACCCTTGCTCATGCAGGCAGACCTTTCTGATGCACATGCTATTATTATGTCATTCCCACAGTCTGTGCAGTTATGCAAGGAAGATCCACTTCCTGAAATGCAGTGTCTTTGAGAAGTTTCCTCTTTCAAAAATTTCTTCATTTTACTTCTTGCTCAAAGCCTTTCCTCACAAAATAAATCCAATTATGATTTTATTATTACTCCTATAGAATGTATCTAAAATGGAATAAATGAGGCAAATCAAAACAGTCTTAACTCTGAATTAATAGCGAGCAGAGAGAGATAAACTTAGAACTGAACTCTTGGGTTCAAAGAAACCAGAAGTCAATGGCTTGGAAAATTACAGGCTTCCAGGGGGTGGAATCCCAGAAGCTACAGCCCAACGTGAGGATGTAACCAAACATGGAATCCAGCTGCCATTTCAGTACAAGCCAAGATTGGAGATGGAATTATCCAGAAAGGATTTGTGGAAACTCCTGTTGTCTGATGGCTTTGACCCCTGCATGCTTCATGCAAAGCCAACAGAATTTTTGCGAGATCTTTATAGACAGAGCCATTGCCGGTCTGGACTGGAGGAGACAGACAAGGAAAAAATTAAAGGAAAAATCTCTTCAAAGACAGAGCCATGGAGGTTGAGGTCTGGAGTCAGGAGGTCTAGGGCTGAGAGAGCAGAGCAGCCCACACGCAGGGAAAGGGTGAGTTTGCCCTGGAGGTCGAGGGCGGGCCTTCCGCCTCATTGCTCAGGAAATATCCTGCCACCCCAAGCCCCAAAGAGGGTGGAGCACATTCCCAGGGAATTGGGGAGAGCCTGGCTGCCACCACGCTGTTCTGAAGGGGTTGAGTGTGTGCCCCGGAGATGGAAGGGAATCCGGGAGCTGCCCCGAGGTTTGAGGAGGGTGGAGCCGAGAAGGTGGTCTCCCCAATGTGTGGAAATGTTGGAGCACTCACCCAAGCATTTGGAGAGGAAACAGCTGCCAAAAAGGCCCTTGGGAAGGGTTAGGCTCCCACTCTCTCAAGCCCCAAGGATGCAACATTGTTCTGTAAATGACTCTTGGACTTTGAAATCTAATGGACT
Organism: Choloepus didactylus; assembly: GCF_015220235.1. Lineage (NCBI taxonomy): Eukaryota > Metazoa > Chordata > Mammalia > Pilosa > Megalonychidae > Choloepus > Choloepus didactylus. Next base: position 49,621,637 of record NC_051314.1, read on the forward strand.
TTGTCCTGTGGGTTTTAGGAACTGTTTTGCTCCTGTTAACCCTGTTTTCCTTACTGTTTCTCCTTATGGCAATGGAAATGTTCATCCTATGAATGTCTCTCCTTTGTATATTGGAAGCACATAACTTGTTCTAGGTTCACAGATCCACAGCTAGAGGGGAATTGTGCCTTGGGACTGACCACGCCTAAATTGATTTTGATGGGATTTTGTACTTAACTTTTGTTACTGAAATGATTTAAGTTTTTGTGATATTGTGATGAAATGAAATTCCTGTCTCCTGGAAGTTTGCATAGATCATTGACAAATCAAGCTGAACATTTTTGACCAGACCCCCAAATCAAAGCAATCCCCAAAAAAGTAGAGCAACTCAGCAAATCTCTGCCATCTTTATCTAGGGTCGGCAATTAAAATCTTCCTATAAAATCTCTTGTAAGATATTTTTTATTTCTTATTTTATCAACTTTTTAATGCAATTTTATTGAGATATATTCACATACCATACAATCATCTAAAGTGTACAATCAGTTGTTCACAGTATCATCAAGGATACTGGATTGCAGTTCAGCAGTTCCAAGTATTTCCTTCTAGCTATTCGAATACACTAAAAACTAAAAGGGATATAAATAATACATAAAAAGAACCTCCAGAATGACCTCTCAACTTCATATTTGAAACCTCTCAGCCTCTGAAACTTTATTTTGCTTCATTTCTCTTCTCCCTTTTGGTCAAGAAGGTTTTCTTAATCCTATGATGCCAGGTCCAGGCTCACTCCCAGAGGCATATCCCACAAGGCCAGGGAGATTTACACCCCTGGGTATCATGTCCCACATGGGGGGAAGGCAGCAAGTCCACCCTTTGAGTTGGCTTAGAGAGACAGGCCACATCTGAGCAACAAAAGAGGTTTAGAGGAGAATAATGTGATTCCACTGATAAGTTTTAAATAAAGGATACTTTATTCCTAAGATTAGGCCCAGAAAGACCATTTTTAAATATAAACTAAATAAAATTACAGAATTTATAGAATTTTTTGTTTTAAATCATTACTTTTGAGGATTAATCTGTATGAATTAATGTGTATGAACACAGCAAGAATTTGAAGATGTCATTTTCATCTGTTTTTCCCTAATATCCTTAGTTAATTCAACAGAGCCAGAATTAGAAATTATACTGCTGGAGGAAATAAACTGAGCTAGATATTTTTTTTTAATTTTATTTTGAAATACATTCAAACTTACAGTAACAGTTGCAGAAATAATACAAACCCCATTCACAGAACTCTAGCATACTCCAACCCCCCTCCACCAATACCCCAATCTACCGACTTCAATATTTTGTCACTTTACCATTTCTTTCTTTCCCTCCCTCCCTCCCTATCATCCATCATCTATTGCTCTGTCTTCTGAACATATGAGAGCAAGCTGCACACATCCTTGAACAAATAATATAATTCACATATACATTTCCTATGAACAAGAATATCCATTTATGTAATCACATTAAGTGTAGTTAAGAAGTTCAAGAAATTTAACATTGATATAAAGCTTACATTCTATATTTCATTTTTTTCCTTATGTCCCAATTGTGTCCTTTCAAGCCTTTTCTCCTCTATTCTTAGATCTCATCCAGGATCATCTATGGCATTTAATTGCCATTATCTATTTAGACTGCCTTTTTTTTCAATTGTGGAAACATATATACAACATCTTCCCATTCCAACTCCTCCCAAGCATCCCATTTAGTGGGATTAATCACAATGTTGTAATGCCATCATCTTCCCACCATCTATTACTAGAAAATTTCCTTCACCCCAAACAGAAACCCTCCACTCATTTCTTATTAACTCCCCACTGCCCCTTTCCCCACTTCTCATAACCCATACTCTACTTTTCATCTCTATGAGCATATTCTCTGATACTTTCTTTGTGTTTTCCATGGAGCTTAAATTTAACATCTTAAGTCTATAACAATCTTGTTTTCTTTGAAACCAATTTAATTTCAATAGGACACATAAACTATGTTCCCATACTCCCCATCCCCCCACCTTTTGTAGTTCTTGTCAAAAATTACATATTTTACATTGAGTCCAACACCACTGATTTATCATTACACTTTATGTATTTTAGATCCTGTAGGAAGTAAATAGTGGAGTTACACATCAAAAATACGGTAGTGTTGATATTTATATTTACCATGTGATCTTTACCAGAAATCTTTATTTCTTCATGTGGTTTCAGTCAATTATTTAGTGTCCTTTCCCTTCAGCCTGCACAATTCCCTTTAGTATTTCTTATAAGACTGATCTACTGGTGATGAAGTCCCTCAGCTTTTGATTATCCAGAAATGCTTTCATCCCTCCTCATTTTTAACCTCCAGGTGTTTGTGAATTTTCTAAGTCTCTGATGATTATTGACTTCTATTTGTATTCCATGTGGTCAGAGAATGTGCTTTGAATAATTTCAATTTTTTTAAAATTTATTAAGGCTTGTTTTATGTTCCAGTCTATGGTCTATTCTGGAGAAAGTTCCATGATCACTAGAGATGAATATGTATCCTGGTGATCTGGGATGTAATGTTCTATATATGTCTGTTAAATTTCTCTGTATCTCTCTCTCCTTTCTTTGTTTCTCTGTCAGAGGGCTTTCTTTAGTATCTGAAGTATGGCAGGTCTTTTATTAGCAAAGTCTTTCAGCATTTGTTTTTCTGTGAAACATTTAAGCTCCCCCTCAAATTTGAAGGAGAGTTTTGCTGGATAAAGTATTCTTGGCTGGAAATTTTTCTCTCTCAGAATTTCAAATATGTCATGCCACTGCCTTCTCACCTCCATGGTGGATGCTGAGTAGTTACTACTTAGTCTTTTGTTGTTTCCTTTGTATGTGGTGAATTGCTTTTCTCTTGCTGCTTTCAGAACTTGCTCCTTCTCTTCAGTATTTGACAGTCTGATCAGAATATGTCTTAGAGTGGGTTTATTTGGATTTAATCTACTTGGAGATCACTGGATGTGCCAGTTTGAATGTATTATGTCCCCCAGAAAAAGCCATATTCTTTGATGCAATCCTGTGGGGCAGACATTTTAGTGCTGATTAGACTGGAATTCTTTGAGTGTTTCCATAGAGATGTGCCCCACCCAAGTGTAGGTGATAACTCTGATGAGGTAATTTCCGTGGAGGTGTGGCCCCACCTTTTCAGCATGGGTCTTGATTACTGGAGCAGTATATAAGCTGAGACAGCAGGAGGAAGTTGCTACAGCCAAGAGGGACACTTTGAAGAAAGCACAGGAGCTGCAGTTTAAAGATGGCTGTTGAAAGCAGATTCTTGCTCTGGAGAAGTTAAGAGAGGACAAACACCTCAAGAGCAATTAAGAGTGACATTTTTGAAGAACTGCAGCCTAGAGAGGAATGTCCTGGGAGAAAGCCATTTGAAACCAGAACTTTGGAGCAGACACCAGCCACATGACTTCCCAGCTAACAGAGGTTTTCCGGACACCATTGGCCATCCTCCAGTGAAGATACCTGATTGCTGATGTGTTACCTGGGACACTTTATGGCCTTAAGACTGTAACTGTGTAACCAAATAACACCCCCCCCCCTTTTTTGGGGTTAAGTAGAGAGTTTAAGGTTTATTAGAGGACGAAAGCAGGTGGGAGCCATCAGAAAGGAAAAAGGAAGAAAATGGCTCCAGCCCTCTATGTGAGAGCAGCATTTTTTAAAGGAAAAAGTCATGTTGGGTGTTGGGGGGGAAGGGTCCTGCTAAGCATGTTCTGTGCCTTGATTGGGTGAGTGCTTATCAATTTCTGAGCTGACTGGTTACTAGATAAACCCCCTTTTTATAAAAGCCAATCCACCTCTGGTGTTTTGCATTCTGGCAGCATTAGCAAACTAGAAGACTGGGCATTTAGGCTTTGTGTGTTTATATTGTGTAGAAGGTTTGGGAAGTTTTCCCCAACAATTTCTTTTAATACTCTTTCTAGACCTTTACCCTTCTCTTCCCCTTCTGGGACACCAATGAGTCTTATATTTGGATGTTTTATTTTATCTATCATATCCCTGAGATCCATTTCGATTTTTTCAATTGTTTTCCCCATTCTTTCTTTTGTTCTTTCATTGTCCATTCCATGGTTCTCGAGGTCACTGAGTCATTTTTCAGCTTCTTCTAGTCTTGTACTATCAGTATCCAGAATCTTTTAGATTTGGTCAACAGGTTCTTTTATTTCCATAAGATCATCTATTTTTTTATTTACTCTTGCAATTTCTTCTTTATGCTCTTCTAGGGTCTTCTTCATATCCTTTATGTCCTGTGCCATGCTGTCATTGTTTGTCTTTAGTTCTTTGATTAATTGCTCCAAGTACTGTGTCTCCTCTGATCTTTTGATTTGGGTGTTTGGGTTATCCATATCATCTGGTTCTTTCATATGCTTTAAAATTGTCTGTTTTTTGGGGCTCTTGGCATTTGCTTTACTTGATAGGGTTCTTTTAGGATATGAAGGATTATTCAGACACCAGTCTCTAATTTGTCAGATCTACAGCTTGGTGGTGTACACTTTCTCTAACTAACTGTGAGTCACCTATTCCCCTCAAGTCAGTTCTCCCTTACTTTGTCTTTGTGATGTGTGGGGATCTGGTTCTTGTGGGGTCCAATTGGTGCACCAAATTTGGGTGTGTTGTTGGTGCTGTCCACCCTGAATGTGGGGCATGTGTCTGAGCAGTTAGGGAGGCAGGGCAGCTTTAATAATCAAACCTTCCAGGTGTTCCTGGAGATTTAAGGCTGTTGCAAGAGTCTAAATCTTCATTTCAGTCTCACCACAGATTGTTTCTGTTGCTGACCCACAAGTCCTTGGTATTGGCGTTGGGTCCCTGGGATTTCCATGTGGGTTCCTCTTCCCAGCCTTGCCCTTCTAGGGCCTCTGCTGAGGGAAGGCTGTGCTACATCACAAGTGCGTGCCGTCCCTTAAGGGAAGCCCTGGGCCACCGGGCCATGCAGGGGCGTTCCCAGACTGCTGTAAAGATGAATGAATGGGGCATATTAATTTCCCCCTTTTTGCACAGCTCTGCCTTCCCAGCTCCGGGACAATTAGCTGTGGGTGTGCAAAAGGCTATTGTCCATGCCCGATATTGTGGCGTGTGCACGGTGTTGCCAGAAACACTTCCTGTCACATTGGGTCCCTTGGCGCGGCTCTGGGCTGTGGCACCTGTGCCTGGCAGGAGTGTTCCCAGTCCACCAGGAAGACGGCAGCACGGGACATGTTTTTTTCCCCTTTTGGCTAACCTCTGCCCTCCTTGCTCTGAGACAACTAGCAGTGGGTGCACCAAGGGCTATCTTCCATGCCAGATATTGAGGTGTTCACCCAGCCCTTTCCTGCTGTGCTTCAGTGTGTGGTTCTCGCTGCCATATCTGCAACCACTTTTGGGATTTTTGAAAAAAGAACTAGTCTGCCTCCAAACGCCAATGCAAAGTTTCCCCACACTGCAGCGTGGCTGCTGGACATTCAGTGGCTTACTCACTCGTTTCAGAATGCAGACTCCTGGTTTCACCAAGTGCACGGTCCCCGTGGATTTAGCAGTCCTTGTCCAGCTGGTGCATCACTGCAACTGGTGTTCTGGGTCACTTTCTGGTCTCTATATCGTATTTTTCATGGAGGTGTTTTTTTGCCCTGTCTCTCCTAGCTGCCATCTTAGGTTCTCTCTCTGAGCTAGATTTTTAAAGTCAGGAATTGAGTTGCTTTTCAACAGAAAGCCATTTAAATAATATGTAAATGAAGATAACATCCCAAACAAACAAAACAAGCTCTGACCATCTATCTGCTGGTGAACTTTCCATGGATCAGTTAGGGTGACTATTACTTCTTCATCATGCTAAGATTCCCTAGCAACATAAATACCCCATAATAATGGCAGGATCGTGTTCCTTCTTTTTCTTCAGTTTCCCATGAAATCCCTTAGAAGATCCACCTCCACTTACTTAGCAATCTTCGAATTCAAAATTACAAAGGGTAGTGCTTTTTGCTTGAAGGTATAACATTGTTTTAAACTACATGCAGGAAAGAAAATATCTCCAAGTTTCTTTTGAAAGCTAGCTTAAACTACCTCTAGGAGGACTTCACAGAATCCAGACTTTTCTTTAGTCTGTATACCTTGAATACACACAAATTTAATTTTTAATACAATTTATTCTTATTGACACATCAATTTGTAATTCATTTCATGCCTTTTCATGCATGTTTCTATTTCTTTTCCAATTATTTTGCAAACTTCTTTTTCCAGTTTGCTCATGTTGACAATATGCAAAATACCAGAAATGGATTCACTTGTATAAAGAGGATTTAATAGGTTACAAATAACCTAAGTCCTAAGGCCATAAAAGTGTCCAAACTAAGGCATCAACAAGAGGATACCTTCACTGAAGAATGACCAATGGTGTCCAGAATACCTCTGTTAGCTGGGAAGGCATGTGGCAGATGTCTGCTGGTCCTTTGCTTCTGGGTTGCATTGCTTTCAGCTTTTTATTCCAGTGGCTTTCTCTCTAAGTATCTGGGAGTCCTCTCTTAGCTTCTCTGGGGCAAAATCTGGGCTTCATCTCTTAGCCTAGCATCTCCAACCATCCTTCTGTCTGCATCTCCAAGCATCTCTAAGCGTCAGCAAGCATCTGCATCTGTGTTGGTGCTTAGCTTCTCTCTTACATACTCCAGGGAACTAATCAAGACCCCCACTGAATGGGTGGGGCAATCCCTCCATGGAAATAAACTAATCAGAAATATCATCCACAGTTAGGTGAGTCGCTTCTCCATGGAAACACTCAATCGAAAGTTTCTACCCAATCAAAAGACTAATAAATCTGCCTCCACAATATTGCATTCAAGAATTTTGCCTTTCTGGGGGACATAGTATATTCAAACCAGCACTCTCCTCAAAGATAATATGAACATCTTTTTCTTTTCTTTTCTTTTTTTTTTAATTTTCTCAAGTACAATTTGACTTTTTTTCTGGCATACTCTAAAGTATTCTCTTCCACTGCTGCATATTTGATCACAACTTCTTGCTTAATTCTCTTCATGGATATTGAGGTGTTCTGGTAAATGCTTAACAACTGGCTTTCCAGAAGACGAAACTTTCCTATGTATTATTTGCTGATTCCTGCAGTGCAAATACTCCCTTCAGGACCAAATTCAAGCTACTAATGTGATACCACTGAATGTGATGTTGGGATGAAATGTATATAATCGAGGCTTGCATGTCAGTGTGAGCAGATTTCAGAACACCACAGTTTGTGGTGATCATCACTAAGATTACCTGGTTTATTTGTTTTTTGTATTTTATGTTTCCCCTTCATAAAACTAATCTCCATAAGAAAGGAGACTTTTTCTGCCTTTTCCACCACTGTATTTCTCCTTGAATAAAACAGTGTCTGGCATATAGCAAGTGCTTAATAAGATTTTATTAGATAAAAGCATACTTTTTGACTTAGAGATGACTATATTAAAATTTTTAAGATGGTTACAGTTACATAAACATTTTTAAAAACTGTTAAAGGTTGCAGGATCCAAAAGTTTGGAAATACCCCATGAACAGATGTGAGAAAGAGGTAACTTCAATATCACTTTTGAAAGTCATTTTACCTTGCATCTCTTGTATGTCTTAGGAAAAAATGGTGTAAATATGAGGTTGAGGTGCAGAAAGGAAAAGAACAAAATTATAAGTTTTGAATTTAAATTTCATTGTAAAAAGATCAATCATAACTTCCAAATGTGAAAGCAACAGAGAAATGTCAATTTCAAAATGAAATGAAACAGTCATTTTATAATTTATGAGTTAAATGGAATATGTACAACACCTAGAACCTTAACACTTTCACTCATGAATTACACTATGCTAGTGCCTTATGGTCAAATTAGAGTAAGAATTAATTATTATACTTAGGATTTTCATGATAAGTGGTAATGAAAGATAGTACAATAAATAGGACCCTACAACTGAGGAATAATTATTCAGATTTCATATTCCCTTCTCTCAAAGTTCTTTTTCAGTACTTTGAAGGAAATGAAAAATAACTCAAATTGACTTTTTATGTATTTATTTCATATTTCATTTTCTAACATCCAACTCGGAATTAGTAACTTCATTCTGATTTTTTATGTAGATGCTACAAAACTAATTTTCTTTGTGGCCATCATACAAGAAAATATACTTGTACATTTTATTGTATGATGGGCACAAAGTAATTCCTGAAAGATTCATTATATTTCTGTCAATTATTTTACTTTCTACCACTGGACTATCAATGGCCCTCTTTGGACCTATTTTTCTTATGCTCCAAATTGAACTGCTGACTGCCGCCTAAACTGCACCCCATCTGCTCTCCCATCCGTGGCTTTGCTCTCCTGCTCCCTGGGATATCTTTCTCCTTATTTCTGTCTTTTGGAAACCTGCCATTTTAGAACCAACCCAATCATCAAATTATTAATTCTTAGCACAGCACTTAGTCACCAATTGATCCTTTTTGTGTTTATTAGTTTGTTGACTGCCTTTTTCCCTCTCTAGAATGTATCCTGAGTGAGAACAGGGACTCTGTTTTCCTGTTCACTACTATATTCCAGTGGCTACAACAGTTCCTGGCACATAGTAACTTTGTTGAACACACAAATTATCAGCTATCAAAACCATTCTAAAGATAAAATATAGTAAGATGTTTTATGTTTGATAACTTTTTTTTTCAAAAAACCCACAAACATTTGCATTCCAAAGTATAGGTTGACACTTCATCATAAACTAGTGCTATTTTTACAAAGCTGTGTGAATTAAGGAAGAAAATGTGATATCCTGAGTAAGTCAAAAATAATTTCTAACACTCAAGACTGAAAGAATTCCAGTTTTAAGGTGCTATTCTCTCATATGAGACTGTGCTTATTATACTCCATTTATAATCCAACTAAACACATTTTCTTGGTATGCTAAGGTTTTAGGCAAATCTTCCTTTGATTTTGTCAAATAATTTAAAAGGATTCATTTAAATGAAACAAACCTTACCATAGCTTTGAATGTATTTTCTAATAAGAACAAATTTTACATTTCAAAGTAGGTATTCATTTTGAGATCAGCCTATTTTTATATAGAATGGAACCAATATCATAATTGTTTTCTCCTTTGACCTAACTTTTCTCCATGCATTCCTCTGTTCAAATATATATGAAGCACAATGAAAAAGAAGAAAGGATATGTATATGTCTAGAACTCTGAACTATAGGGCTAAAATCACTAACTCATCAAGAATACAGATGACGTATGACGTGTCTTAGAAGAAAGCAGGAGCTTCCCAGTTATGTGGGACATGACTCCCAGGGGTGTAAATCTCTCTGGCCACATGGACATGACTCACAGGGATGAGCCTGACCATGGCATCATGGCATGGAGAAAGCCTTCTTGACCAAAAGGGAGGAAAGAAATGAAACAAAATAAAGTTTCAGTGGCTAAGAGACTTAAAATAGATTTGAGAGGTCATTCTGGAAGTTATTCTTATGCATTATATAGATATTCCTTTTTAGTTTCTAGTGCATTAGAATAGCTAGAAGGAAATATCTGAATCTGTTGAACTGTAATCCGGTAGACTTGATTCTTGATGACTGTATAACTATATAGCTTTTATCATGTGACCATGTGATGGTGAAAATCTTGTGACTGACACTCCCTTTATCCAGTATATGGGCAATTGAGTAATAAAATAAAAACAAAAAAATACATAAATAACATGGGAGGATAAGCGGTATGGGATGTTTTGGGTGTCCTTTTACATTTATATATATATGTTTTTCTTTATTTTGGAATAATAGAAATGTTCTAAAATTGATCGTGGTGATGAATGCACAACTATATGATGATACTGTGAGCCACTGAATGTATACCTTGGATGGATTGTATGGTGTGTGACTATATCTCAATAAAATTGCAAAAAAAAAAAAAACAAAAAAAAAAACAAAAAAAAACAGAACTACATTAGTGGCCAAGGGATTTGTTTGTGTTTTTCATCATCCATTATTGAATAAGGTTTGATACTTTCTGCAAAACCCTGGAACACACTCTTTTTATTGTACACAACTCCACATTTTTTCTGTTGTTTGATTTAGACTATGTGGATGATAACCAACCTTAGAGTTGTTGCGTCCTCCTCTGGCCTCCCATAGTGCTTCCTTTATATGGTGCATAGAGCACTTGGTGCAAGGAGTTCTCACAGCTTACTCACAGTTTTGTATCCCGACCTGGAATAACTACTGTCCAGGAATGTGGCCATGTCACATTGATCTTTGCATGCCCAGTGCCTAGTCCAATGCTTGATGTATAGTTCAGGGGAATGTATGTTTGTTGTATGAATAAATTTGTATATATTTTACTGTTTTCAAACCATGTCCATATGCATATCTCTTCTTATACTCATACAACTTAGCAAGATTGCAGAGTAGAATTATTTCCCTCATTACAGAATCTCAGTGCAACTGAAGGATATCCCAGAGAACTGACGATCAGTGTGAAATTAACTGACTTCTGAAAAGCACAGTACTAAGGCATCAATTTCATGATTGGAGTTCTTTTTACAACACTAAGTGAAAATTTAGGCATATTGATCTACTCATTCAGGTGTCCTTAGGGTCTGTTAGATATATGGCCAATCATCTTTTATTTCTCAATCATTTGGTGAAATATTGCTCTTTGCTTTTCTGCAAATGTAGGCCATAAAATGGAAAAGACCTTCAGAAATCATCCATAATGTTATCAGAAGAGGCACAGATTATATGCAAATATTTTGTTGCAAAATAGTGTCTGCCTTTAAGAATTTATTGTTAGCTGAAACAATACTGCTTAGCCACAGGAAAGGGGATAGATGCTTTGTCCTGCACCACAGTCATCACCATTCTCCTTATAGAAGCTTTCTCTATGCTTCTTAATTTCTTCATCAGGAAATAAAGAGTCCCTACCAGGCAAGATTGTGAGAGCAGCCTATTTGTTGGAGGAAAGGGGTGACACAGTTAGTATTGGGAAATTCTAGTAACTGAATTATGATCAACTGACACTAAAGCCAGCCTTTTAATAAAATTACCTCCCACTAGATCACAGGCTACAAAAGGGAGATCCTGCATGAACCACCAAGGCAGTGCATGACGCATGGCCCATAACCCTTTCAGGCAAATTCTTGGCACACTTGTTAATTAATCGGTAAATGGCCAACTGAGTAGCTGGTCATAATCACTGGTTATCAAAGTGAAAAACCCTAGGTACATTTTTTTTAACTTAGAGATGGAAACTGCCCTTCAAAATTTAATATAAAAATATTTTTAAGAAAGTTTTTAAGAGGTTATTTTCTAGGTAATTTACCTAGGTCCTTAAGGGACACCTACTGTTGGAACCCTGGCCTTAAATCCGTTATTTTGTGTACTCTTATAGGTCAACATTCCAAAAACTTTAACAGAAATTAACAGCAGCCATAATTAACCACCAACGTTTCTGACGCTAGAACCATTTTCTCTCTAAAGAGGATAGGATTAATGTGCTGACGATTTCTCTTAATCTGAAAAAACTCATTTCCCCTCCCCCCACCCCCATATCCCCTTTCCATCACTTCCCTTCCCTCGACACGCATATACTCTGACCATTTCATTTGAGTGGAAAGTTAAAAGAAAGCCACACGCCAGCTACACCCACCCAGCGCTCCCAGGTATGGAATAGCAAAGTTCTAGGGCAGAACCTCCCTGCGCAGAGCCGGGCGATGCAGTCGCTCTGCGATACCGGTTCAGCTTCGCGCCGCGTCTGAAGGTCTGCCCGCCGCGGAACAGTTGCGGCTCCATCTGGCTGACAACCCACCCAAGCTTTCTTCTCCTCCACCACCACCACCTTCCCTCCTTCCCCCTCCTCCCCCTCCTTTCCGTTTTCCCTCTCCTCCCCCGCCTCCAATCTCCTCCTCTTTTTCTCACTACAAGAGGTTGCTGATGCTGAAGCCGAGCGTCACTCCGGCTCCCACGGCAGACATGGCGACATTGACAGTGGTCCAGCCGCTCACTCTGGACAGAGGTAAGGGAGCAGCCCGTCCGCCGGGTCACTTTGTCCCTCTGCCTCCCCCACTGCTGCCCCAGTCAACTCCCACCGGCACCGAGGGACGCCCTCGGGCGAGCGAGGACGAGCCAAGAAGGCGTTCGCGCCGAGAGCTAGATACTCTCTTCCTCTTTCTCTCCTTGCCACGTCCGCGCTGCCCCTTCAGACTTCACCCGCCCGGCAGAGGATTGTTTTAGCCGGGCTCCGGCGGCCCCGCCACCGCTCACAGCCCCTCGTCTGGCCGCCCTCCGAGCCTCGGGCTTTATTGGAGCAGATGTGCGGGGATCGCTAGGCGCCTGGGGCTCGGGGTTGGAGAGGGGCAGAGAGGAAGCTCGCTGTGCCGGGCGGGGGCGCCTGCAGCCAGAGACCGGAGAAGACTGGCGAGGGAGCCGCCTGCCAGCCAGGGAGGCCGGTGCCTCAGGAGGAAGGAACTTTGTCCCGGCACTAGGGGTTGGGGGTGGCGGGTGGCAGTCGGTCCGGTTTCGAGTGCCCAGGAAGCTGCCCGGGGACTGGCAGGACGCACCCCGGGGATGGCCTGTGCCCGGGGCGCACGATCGCTGTGCTGCCGTGGCGTGGAGCTGCCCTCTGCCGAAAGGGCAATGCAGAGAGCGGACAGCCGTGCCCGGCCGTGAGCGCCGCGTTCTGCAGCCGAGCCCCTCTGACTTCCCCGCTACCAGCTTGGAAAGGTAGAGAGGGTCGCGCTGGCTCCCGCCGCCGGCAGCTCCTCGGCGGTGTCAGCTAGCCGTTTCTAACCTCTCTTCACTCTCCTCACCCCCTGGGCCAGACTAGTTCCCTCCCAGCCCGGTGCCATCCCGGGGGAAGCGCAGGGTGCGTTAAAATCCAACTTCTGACCTGCGACCCCGTGCTTCCTGCTCTTTCTGACTTGAATGGGAAGCAGCGTTTGCTTCCTCCCCAGGACCTCCCCAAACCTAAGGATGGAGTCTTGGTTGTATCTGGTGCGGGGTTTCTTTGGTGCACGGTGCGGGGCGATACCTGTCCGTGTGTGTTTGGGTTTTCTTTCTTGGCTTCTGACGTCTAGTTACGAAGGCAGGCGCTCGAGTTCCACGGCTTGCAGCTGAGGGCACCCGCTGGTCCCTGTCTCTAGTGGCCGGATTTAGGACCCTGAGCGGCCATTTGATAATGGTGTGCTCAGAGAAAGAATGATTTAGTCCGATGTGCCTCTAAAATATTCTTTCTAGTGGATTAAACTGGACGGTGGGGATAACCAAAGAGCATCCTGCTGCGAGCACAGTGAAAAAACCAGTGAACCCAGTACGAGATTCTTAATTTGGAGAAATTGTGGATGACAACGCAATCTGTTGGCGCCAGAACAGATCATTTGTGGTGCCCGTAGCAACCTTACTTGGAGTAAGAGTTGAAAAAAACAGGAATGAAAACAAACAAAAGACCCCAATTGATTTTATATTGGGAAATGTTAATTTGCAAACTAGTAAATTAATAACAGTAGTTGAAGAGCTCGGAAATCCTTTGTATAATCCATGATTTCTCCCAACAGTATCATCATCTGCACTAAGCAGGTTAAAGCATTGACAGTAAAAGCCAAACAGATGGCAAGATATTAGAAATTACTGACTTCCCAAGTATTTTTGTTCTAATATGATGAGTTCTTATATTTTACCATCACTAAATCACAATCTTTAAACATCCTAAGCAAAATAAAATGACTATAAGAAGGAAAAACTCCAAGAAGAGTATATACCTGAGCATTTTAATATAATAATTATATTATTAATAATAAAAACATTTCACTTTTTTATTTTTGCCTTAGCCCTCAGAAGTATCACTCAGTTGTTGAGGGGAGGTACTAATTAGACTTAGATCTACTCTGAAAGTTTTGTTCTTGTTAGAAACTAAGCTGTACCTGTCCTTGCAGGTGTGATTAGGTTCATGCAGTAGCTCAGCAGGCTAGCTAGGTAAGGCTGTGGAGGCATCTGAATAAATGCACCAGCAGCTCATAGAGTGTGCAATTTAAGAATGATGGGTTATTGGCATCATCACTGAAAAGTCAAGATATTTTCTGTCTTATAAAATATCATTAAGTACTTACTCTCATCATTAAACTAATGAAAGAAGAGGTTCTGAAAAGTTTCCTCCAAAAAATAAAAAGAGACAGCCAGTGCTCCTTATCTGGGTCCTGGTTGCAACTCTGATACTTTGGATCAGTGGATGAGTCAATTAATCTCTTTGGGCCTCAGTTTCTCTCTCTGCCATGTGACAAATTTGGATCAATGATTCTGACACTGTGCACCTTTAATAGTCTATAATTTGATTAATTCATATTAGTATTTAGTTTTTTGTACCTACTGGGAGATTTTCCAGATCATCACCCCCTCTTCTGGATTGCTTTGATGCCTTTTGATGTGCTCTGAGGTCACCCTCTGCTTTGGCTCCATCAAAGCATTTTTCCGTACTCTGCTGTATTTGTCTCCCCATTGGGTAGAGCTCCTTGAGGAAAAAGGCCATTTCTAAATTATAAATTCATCTTTGTATTTTCATTGCCTGGCACAGTGCCTGACACACAGTAGATCAAAAAAAAAATAATGTAAGTTTGCATGAAGTTAAGTGAATTAAGGATGCAGTAACTTAAGCAATGCTGAAATACAGGATTTTAGTAATGAATGGAGATGGGAGTTCATAGATCCACAGAAGTTTGGTTCTGGGAAGGATGATAGAGATAACATAGGCTAGTGGTTCTTAACTTTTCTTTTCCCCTATATACTTGACAGATCACCATCAGTAATAGTATCTCACCCAGGCAGTGATTACTAACCAGGGGGGATTGTGGCAGATGGGCAGACAGGATGCTTGTCATTGCCCCCAGGGGCATCTCAGGGGCTCTGGCTACACAACTGACAATTTAAGAGCTGTTGGTTCTTTTCCAGTGTCTTCATCTGACAAATGAAAAACATGAGACAAAAGTTCATAAGAGATGTTTCCAAAGTCACTCTGTTAGTTTAGTGGGAGATTTAATGCTAAAATCCAATTCTTGTTTGGTTCACTTTCATGTCATAAACTGATTTATCTGGAATCTTCAGCAAATAAAAACTAAGCTGTGGATTGAAATTAAGATTTACTGCTCCCGGAATTCAAAAGAGCAGATCTGAAAATAAGAAACTCAAAGTCTGCACCTAGTTTCTTAGATCTCTAGGAAGCAAGCCTCTTCCAGAAACAGGCTGGGCTCTGAACTGATGAACTGGAGGACTGAGGGTTTTCATCACTCTGTGCATATCTTTTTTTTTTTCCTGAGTTTATTTTTTCCTTGCAGTTTTATTGAGATATAGTCACATACCATACAGTCATCTAAAGTGCACAATCAATTGTTCACAGTATCATCATACAGTTGTTCATTCCTCACCACAGTCAATTTTTGAACATCTTCATTTCTCCAAAAAAGGTAAAAAAAATAAAAATAAGAATAAAAATAAAAGTAAGAAAAACAACCTATCCCCCCCATACCCTCTTATTATTAATTTACTTTTTTGTCCCAATTTTTCTGTTCATCTGTCCACACACTGGCTAAAGGGAGTGTGAGCCACAAGATTTTCACAATCACATGGTCACAATGTATAAGCTATATAGTTAAACATTCATCTTCAAGAATCAAGACTACTGGGTTGCTATTCAACAGTTTCTGGTATTTCCTTTTAGCTATTCTAATACGCTAAAAACCAAAAAGGGATATCTATATAATGCATAAGAATAACCTCCGGAATGACCTCTTGATTCCATTTGAAATCTCTCAGCCACTGAGACGTTATTTTGTTTCATTTCTCTTCCCCTTTTGGTCAAGAAGGCTTTCTCAATCACATGATGCCCTGTCCAGACTCATCCCTGGGAGTCATGTCCCATGTTGCCATGGAAATTTACACCCCTGGGAGTCATATCCCATGTAGGGGGGAAGGCAGTGAGGTTACCTGAAGAGTTGGTTTAGAGAAAGAGGCCACATCTGAGCAACAAAAGAGGTTCTCTAGGGGTGACTCTTAGGCTAAATTATAAGTAGGTTTACGCTCTTATTTGCAGTAACAGGCTTCAAAAGGGCAAGCCCCCAGGTTTAGGGCTTGGCCTACTAAATTAGTAATCCCCAGTGTTTTTAAGAATATAAGGAATTCCCCAGGTGGGTAAATATAATATTTCCACATTTTTCCCCAGTCTCTCAAGGGGGTTTTTCAAATACTTTTTTATTCTCTGCCCAAATTACCCTGGGATGTATAGGGTCCTCATGCTAACCTGTACAAACCAATCAGATCTCACCCTCTATTCAAGGTTCCATGTAATTACGGTATTTGAATAAACTGATCATACAAGTTAAATTTTATAGCATGTTACAGAAAATAAAGATTTTCCACCAAATGAACATCTCTACCTTTGTTCTTACACAGAAGTTGAAGTTTTAAAACGCAGTCAATATCATCCTTTACCTTTTAGTCTGATTTACGTTAGTCCTAACCATGTCCATTTCGTTCATATCTCTAATTGAAGTCTGATCTCTTTTTCAGTCTATGCATATCTTAACTTTTTCCCCTCTACCATGGTTACCTCAGATTAACCCTGTGGAGGCCTTTAGTGGCCATGGCCAGAGTAGGTTACTCTTTGCTGAGGCTCCGTCCTTAGTATCCTTTGCTTATTTATTAAGCCGCAGAAATAAGCCCGACACTTCCAGGGGGTGGGTGTATATTATTGAGTTAAACAGCCATAATTCTAGTCTTCATGGTAATTAGAGCCTAACAGGGGTAGGAAGATGTAATAGAACACAAGCAAGCTGTTCATTCATTCACCCACACATTCATTAATTCAATATTTGCATACCACCTATTATATGCAAGACAAAGTTCCTTCTTTTATGGTCCATAAGAGTTCAGAGGAGGAGGCAGATAATAGGTGATTAATTAATTCAACAAATAAGTATTGAGTGCCAGCTTTATGCCAAGCACTGTTTTAGGCACTGAGACAGTAGTAGTAACTGATAGTCTAATGGAGTTTACATTCTAGTGAAAAAGACACAATGATCATATACATTCACAAATGTAAGTGCTAAGGAGCGTGATGAGGCTAATGATTAAAACTTGGTAAGGAAAGTGATGAGGGAGGCTGTTTTGGAAAAGATAGCCAAGGAAGCCCCTCTTGAGTTGAGGAAATCTGAGAAGATACCTGAAAATAATTGAGGGCACAAACTTTGTAGATATCTTAGGGAATGTGCTCAGGAGAAGGCTCACTCATGCCTCCTGGGAGCATAGAGGAAGGCAGGGTGGAAAGGGATAGAAGAGTGATGCAAAATTGAATGAGTGAAGTTGGTAACCAGGAGCCAGATGATGTAGCTCATAATGAGGATTTTAGATTAGTTAAAAATGTGAAGTTTTCTGAAAGAAATAGACATGTTTTTGGGATGGAGAATAATGGGTAAGGACTTATTTAGGTAGGGTTGGTCAAGGAAAGCTCACTGAGAAAGCAAAATTTAAAGTAAGTTTTGGTGTATTTATGAGATCCTTAGGAAAAGCTTTCTGGATAAAGGGAAGAACATATGTAAGAGCAGTTCCACGGATACATCTTGACTACCACTCATTTAGTACTTCTTGAACCAAGCAAATGACCAATTAATTAATCAGAAATAACACTCCAGGTATGCATCCTGGGGTGGAAATTTAGTTGTATGTATGCCAAGTGTCATAGTTTCCTACGGCTGCTGTAAAATAGCACAAATATGGTGGCTTAAAACACTTACTTCCTCACAGTTCTGGAGTCACAGTGTCAGCAGGGCCATGTATCCTTTGATGCTGGTATGGGAAAATCCTTCCTTGCCTCTTCTAGCTTCTGGTGGCATGCCAGCAATCCTTGGTGTTTCTTGGCTGCAGCTGCAGCATTTCAAGCTCTGCCTCCATCATCATGTGACCTTCTTCTCTCTGTTTCCGTCTGTGTGTCTTCTCCCTCTCTTATATGGACAACAGTAGTATTGGATTAAGCGTCCACCTTACTCAAATATGACCTCATTTTAACTTAATCAATTCCCTGTGAAATGACCCTATTTCCAAATAAGGTCACCTACACAGGTCCCAGGGCTTAGGACATCAACATATCTTTCGGGGGGGCACTATCCAACCCTTAGCACCAAGGAAATCTACAGATGAGCTGTTTGCCTTTTCTTTTTGCTAGGCTAAAACATCATACAGTATAATTTTATAATTAAGGTTTTCAAAGAAATACTGAACACTGGTTTACATGTCACAATGCGTAAATCTGCATGTTGAGTCCAAGTGGTCATAATACAAGATATACTTGCTTTCAGTCTAATATTTTGGATTATACTGGGATGTAGGAAGTAAAATATGTTTACCCTTGTGACAAAGAAAAGATGCTAAGGTGGAGATTAGTGTGGAATTCTTTTCCAGAATTTATAATGTTTGCAGCAATTCTTTCCTACACCAGAAGTTAAGACTCCTCAGCTTTTAATCTTTAGAACTAGGAATGACCTTCCAGCTAAACGCAAGGGAACAAAGCAGGTGCAATTCATGATGCTTAATACCTTCATAATAAAGAACATAGAAATACTTCAATACATATAAGACTGCTCGGGAGCTGCAATTCTCCTTCACTTTCCATCTCAAGGTCAGAAAAGACAATATACATAGAATTCTTTAAATTTCATTTCTGCTTATCTTTCCTCCATAATTTTAAGCAGAATGACTTCTAAAAATCATGCCTTATAAAGAAATAACATAAAAACAACTCTTGGAGAAAAAAATGGCTAATTAAAATAGTTTCTGGGAGTAATTCAAGTTGTATAATTTAAAATATTTGACGCAATGCTTATGACATGATTAGCAACTTACATCATGCATTTAGGGGCCTATTTAAAATAAAAAGTTGGTGTAACAGTCATCTAACTTTTCAGTGAGTTAAACTCAAGTTAGATAAGTAGCAAAAATGCAAATGGAAATCTTAATTCCTTGTCTTTTAAAATAAGTTAAAATTTAAAATATTGATGAAACAAGTCTGTATATTTTTCCTTTTAAAAACAAACTTTCCATCCTTTAAAAATGCTAATATAAAATCAAGAGCTTTCTTTTATTTTGTGAATTGAAACCTTAAGGAAATAAATGATGAGAACAAAAATTGAATGCAAATGAGAATCCCATGGGTACCACACTTTTCATAGAATTTGTGATACATTAAAATTTTCTTCCCTTCCCTTTTCACTTTTCAGGACATGCAGAGCTTATTATTTTATATATCTTCCAATTCAAGCCTTGGGCATCTTATAGCTTTTCTAATCAGTCGTATTCACCAGTTTTCATAAAATCTATGTTTGCCTGAAAATTGCTTTTGCTCACAGTCCAAAGAAGCTTGCACCTTCTCTCTCTCCTTGTTATTTATTTATTTATTTATTCATTTATTTGTGTTTGACATGAGGAGAGATTAAGGAAGAAGGAAATTAAAGTTAAGTTAAATTAGTTATTATTTTATTTAGAAAATGTAAGCATTGGTAGTTGTGATGGGGGAGGAAAGAGAGAGAGGAGCTGACTATATTTCAAGGCTCTTGTCTTAAAGCTTTCCCACTTCAGCAGCCAGATATATTTGACTTTAAAGATATTGTGACTTCTTTCTCATTATGTTCTCTGTGGGCCTCAATTATTTTTATTGTACTATTTACTGAAAATCTTTTCCTTTTTCTCTATAGACTTACAGAACACTTTTTGGGGGTCAGAATTTTGCCACATCTACCTTTTATTTTTTGCTTGCTAATGAAAAGTTTCAAAGACAAGGATGTTACTTTCTGAATAGTTTTTTTATTTACAAAGAAGACATTTTGTATTTAAGACTTTTATACACAGATGTAAAATTTACAAGAGTTCAAGATCAATGATAGAGCTTCCAGAGAAAAAAAAACGAATCTGATAAATATCTTCTAGTTTGGTGTGTCAGCTGTTCAAGCACTGAAACATATTTAGTGTGATTCTTTTATTTCTGAAATTAATGTTTTGTTTTGTGGAGTGCATTTTCAGGGATCACAATTAGTTCTTAGTTAGTAAGGAGAAGGGAACATTTAGAGAGTAACATCAAATGGAAGAGGTACGCTGGGCATTAGGGATGATATTATATGCCCAAAGCAGATTTTCTCTTCTTAAAGTGTTGACATATATCTGTTGGCCCACAAGTCCATTTGGTCAGGGACCTGTTGGATTTATTTATGTAGAGCAGGACATTCTCTGACACATAGTAGGGCTCAGTGTTATATTTGTTGTTTAAATGAATGAATGAAATTGACTTAGCTGGCCTAGTAATCACAGACTCATTCTTAATGCTAATAAATCATTTCATCCTAGAATAATGCAAAAGATGTGTCTACCTATGTCTGCACTTTGTCTCCAAGTGACTGTGTAGCAGGCTTCTGAAAGTGGAGTGTTTCCAGGGCCAGAAAAGCCTAGCCAGTGTGGTACTGGTGTTGATAATCATAGCTTGTGTGATGGTTTGAAGTTGTACGCACCCCAGAAAATCATGTTCTTAAAACAAATCCATTCCTGTGGGTGTAGACCTATTGTGGGTGGGAACTTTTGATTAGGTTATTTCAGTTGAGGCATGCCCCAGGTGGATCTTAATCATCTTACTGGAGTCGTTTATATGAAGATGAAATTCAGAGAAATACACAGAAGCTGACAGAGAGGGACACAGAAACAGAGAGAAAGCCACAGAGACAGAGAGGAAGCCACTGAAGCCAGAAGCCAGAGCATCAAAATCCGCAACAGAGGGGAGAGACCAGCAGACATAACCCTGTGCCTTGCCATGTGACAGAGGAGTCCCAGATCAGCAACAGTCTGTCTTTAGGAAGAAGGTGTCTTGATGATGCCTTGATTTGGACATTTTTTTGGCTTCATAACCATAAGCTTGTAAGCTAATAAATCCCCATAGTGAAAAGCCAGCCCATTTCTGGTATATTGCATTTTGTCAACTTTAGCAAACTCAAACACCCTGCCTCCATTGTCTACATCTATCCAGCTGTCTTAACTTGTTAATTGAACTGGGCAACCTAATGCCAGAGTGAAAAAGAAAGGGGGGTAAGTCTTAGCAGACTCCCTCTCCCTAAAAAACAAAACAAAACAAAGAAACAAAAACAGCCCTACACTATCTCATTTTTTGACTATAGATGGATGAATTATAGGACTATATGTAGACAAACAAGTTAAAATGGATTTAATTTGAAATGACTGTGTTGGCAAATGTGAACATAAACTAAAACACTCATACTGATTACACTGATGCTTTACTTCTGGTCTAGGAGATAGAGAATTTTATTATATGAATAAATTAGAGTACTTTACTTAGTAATATGCTAGCTGGATTGAAGGCTTGCCTAAAAAAGTAAATATGCCCAAAGATTGCTTGAAAAAAATCATGTGGAATTAAAAACTTGCTTTGAAGTTATACTCAGATGGTTATCTATCTCGGACAGAAAAACAAGGGCTTTACTTTAAACTGATGCTAATCTCCAATAGAAACTGTTACGGTACCCGCAAGTTGAAGTACGAGACAGCCAAACAGAATTTAAAGAGCCTTTATTAGCTGGCCGGCGACTGCTCACCGTCACTCCACTCAGGGAGTTCGGCAAGCAGCCCCGACCTGAGTGTGCTTGAGACTCATATAGGCAGAAACCACATCCTGAAATTGCAAGCAAGCTATTTTGACAGAAGCAGAGCTGGCGGTTAGTTATTGGCTGCTTAGGATCTTTAGCAAGGTTGAGAAATTTTCTCAAGGTTGGCACAATGGTTGATTGTTGAAATGGTTATGCTTGGCTAATGCATACAACCGCAAGTTTCACTCCCTAAAACGGTACAGTTTCACTTCCTTCTTCTCAGGGCTTAATGCTTACACAACATTTTTTACTTTGTAGTCATTGCCGGTTGACGGGGAGGGGGCCCTCCTGTTACAGATTAAGGGGAGAGACCCCACTTCAGAAACATAGTAGCTATTCAAGTCCAAGTGGTTCTGCCTTTTTTTTTTTTTTATTTGCCCAGTATGGTGATGATTATGATATTTCAGCATAAAATATTCTGTTTTTTCTTCTATTAATGAAAATTTCTTCAACCAAAAAGGATAAAATAAGGATAGTCACACTGAGTTTTAAATCTTCAAGTTAAGTGGGGAACAAAAACAGAACAAAACAGAGAACATCAATTCACAGCTGAGTCCATTTAACAATAGTGAAAGAATTTGGGGATATGGTTGAGAGACTTCTGACCATCGCCTTCGAGGAAAATTGGAGAAGGGCAGCAATTGCTGATGGTTAAATATCCTGGCTTCCAAAATGATGATAAAGTATTTCAGGAAACCATAGATCAATGTACACGTTGTTGCTTCCTGGCAGAAAAATCTGAGGCACAATATTAGAAGGATGGAATATTAGCCTTTAGAAAAGAAAGTGGTGATCATATGGAAGCTACATGGGATTACTAAGACTAAGTCTTGCCAAATTTCAGGTGTAAGCCATGATGGTAGTGTATACTCATAGCACCACAATTTCCATAGAAACCTTGTGGAAATGTGGAGTTATGGGATGCGGTGATTGCATGCCTGGATTTCCTGCTTGAAAGAATTTAGTTCTCTGTTCAGTTCAACATTTTAATTGGTATTTTGAATGAAGGCCACTGATGGTATTTTAATCAGTGCATGTCAGTTTACAGGTGACATAGAGCTAGGAGTAATAACAAATCATTTGGCCAACCGAATCAACATTCTAAAATTATACCTAGCTTGAATGGCAGGTTAAAATAAGTGAGATAAAATTTAGTGGAAATGAGTGTTCACACTGTCATATATTGCACTGATCTGTTACTGGAATAATCTTCCTTCAGAAAAGTTGATTTAGAAAAGATTAGTGGTTTTATTTAATAAATTCATAATGAGCAGAATGATGATGTTATTAAAAAAATAAAATATACAAATATTCCTTTAAAAATAAAAATGACCATAACCAACAGACCTTATTCCAAAACTGTTAGAATGATTTAAAATTAGGAATCACTCTTTGTTGGCATATTAATCATATTAATGATATTAAAATTTTAAAAATATGATAAAAGACTAATTCACAGTAGCAGTGTTTCTCCATGAGACAACATTGGCATTTGGGTCCCTAAAATTATTTGTCATGAGGGACTATTCTGTCTGTGTAAGAGATACTAAATGCCAGTCATCCTCCCAACATTTTGTCAACTTAACACATCCTGATGAATTTCCAGACTCCCCCTTGGAAGATAGTACTATCTCATCCAGTTGAGAATAACTGATTTATAAGAAATTGAGGATAGTTCAACGTTAGGAAATCTTTTACTGTATTTCTTGGCATTAACAGATTAAAGGGGAAAGCCATATCTTCTCAGTAGATGTTGATAAAGACATATAATAAAGATGTGATAAAAGGCAACATTAATTTCTTATTTTAAAACAAACAACTCTTAGTAACTTGTAAGTTTGGGGACTTCCTTAATAAGATAAAGACTAGCCATCAGAGGTCAATGTCAAATATATTTAATGGTGAAAACTGCAACATTTTTTTAACATAAAGAACACTGCAGAAACAATCTATCCAGTCTGATAAGATAAAAACAATAATTAATCATTACAAATTAAATACTGTAAAAATTATCATTATTTTCAGATTATTTATCAACTGAAAAGCTATTAGAAATTATAAGCGAATTTGTTGAAATTATCCAAGACAATTGTTCCTCCAAATCAATAATTTTCTTCTATCCAAATAATAACAAATTTAAAAATTTGATAGAAAACTATCTAATTCCACAGAGCAAAATAACCTGAAAAATCGAGAAATAAAAAGAGATAAAATTATCAATTTTGAGTGCCTTCTATATGCTAAATGTACTGTGTATTCAGACATGGGGGAGATACAGAAGTAAACAAATTAGACAGATTTCCTGTTAGTCATGGTGCTTCCATTCTAGTTAGGGAAAATATTTAAATAGGAAAACAAACAGTAGGATTCCAGAGGGCGGTAAGTGCAGAGAAGGAAATTAAGCAGTGGACTGGGGTTGAGGGCTGCTTACACAGCTTGGTGCTAGAAGGGCTCTCTGAGGAGGTTATGCAGGGAGTTGCTAACATGGTACAGCGTGGGAACACAGGTTCAGGGCACAACAGAAACGTTCAGCAAATGATCCCTTTATTACTTGCACCGTATAAAGAGTCCAGAAAGGGCAAATAATTTCTTTGTCACTTAAGCACAAGGAGTCCAAAAGAGCAGGGGAAGAAGTCCCCTCACTGCCGGTCTCCTCGGGTGGCCACAACTGCTCCTGGTCAGGGTCGGTAGATGGCAGCTCCACACACCTCACTGCACCAAAGAAGACAGTGTCCAAGGATGGTTTTATTTCACCTCTTGGTGGGGGCTCCCTGCCGCTGAGAAATCCTGTTCTGATGAGCATTTGCAGCTGCATGTTCCTGGTCTCTGGGTTTAAGGTCTAGCTGGGCCTTTCCATTAGACTTAACATGACCCTCAGATTGTAGAATGACACTCAGTAGAAAAGGAGGTAGGGGTACCTGAAGGCTGGAGGATGACCACTTAGCATGTGTTTGTGACTTCCCCAGAGAAGGAGGTGGGGTAGGTGAGGGCTGAGTGATGGCCACTTAACAGATGTCTGTGATTTCCCTAACAATGGTAACATTCAAGCAAAGACCTAGCCATGCAAAGATCTGGGAGAAGAGCATTCTGAGAAGAGGAGAGAACAAGTGCAAAGACTCTAAGTCTAGAACAATTTTGGAGCGTTCAGGCAACAGAAAACAGGCCAGCATATCAGGAACATAGAAAACAAGGGAGAGAAACGTACAGAGGGCACAAAACTGTAATCAGGTAATAAAACCTATGTTACAAAATTATGAGGATTAAATGAGAAAAAGGGTGGTAAAATGCTATGTAAACTGTAAAGTGGCATTCTAATTCTATTTTCTTCTAGTTTCAGTTGCACCCTTTAAAGATATTTCTGAAGTATTGTATTGTTTGGAAACCCATGTTTCAAGAGTAATATTTGTGAAATAGAGCCCATTTTGAGAAGATGAAATGTAATGAAAGGTATGGAAATTAGTTTATGAGAGTTGTAATTATGTGGTTATATTTAATTCAACCATTCACCAAACATTTATCAGTAGGTTAAAATGCCCAGGTCATGACTGAGACGCTGGGTACTCAATGGTGACACAGCAGACTGAGTCATGGCCACTGCCTTCATGGGTTTGCATTGTAATGAGAAAAGGAGACAATGCACAAGTAAACAGACAAATACAATAAATGGTGATAAATGCTGTGGAAAAAGTAAATAAGATGGTATGCTGCAAAACTTAATATAGTCTGGAAAATCTGGGAATGTCTCTTTGAGAGAGGAGTCTAAAGCTGAGAAGATGAGAAAGATCTAGTCTAGAAAGTACAGTCTAAATTGTATACATAGAATGTGGCAGCCAGGACCCTGGTTTCAGATGGTGATAATTAAATAGAAAAGGTAGTTATCAGAAATTTATTGAATAGTTCATCTCCATGTGAGAGAATAGGCAAGAACCAAAGGAGGGGATCAGAGTCGGCAGTGGAGCACACAGCAGTACCAGGGAAAGGGGACATCTGGGTCGACGGCCACCACTGGTGCCCCAGCCCTGACTACTCACTGCCCTTGGTGGTGCTGCTGTCACTGACATCCCATAGCTGTCAACACCTTGAAAATCGCGGACAGGCCCTGTGCCTCCATGAATCCATGATGATTCAGGCCTGGACCAGGGCAGAGGGGGATTAGCATGACACTCAAAAACATGGACTCCAGAGCCAGCCTGGGTTTGAAACCCAACTTTGCCATGTACTGACCCTGCAACTTTCGTCAAAGTTACTTGACTGCCAGTTTTTGTATCTGTAAAATGGTGAAGGATAAAAAATAGCACTTACCTCATGGAGTTGTTGGTATTAAATGAGTTAATATGTATCAGGTATTTAGAACAGGCCTAACAAACAGGGACCACTCAACGATAGTAATTATTTATTTCCTAAATCCGGTAGGTCTTGTGATTCAGTTACACTGAGTTGGAGATCTGTTTAGTTTGGTATTTTCTAGCAGTAGAAAGGATTTGGGAATGCCTGTAGGTCAAAATAAAGCATTTCTCGTATACACATCTAAATTGCCAATCCACATTTTCCCCCCAAATCACATCTTTCTTGATGTATCAGTAACACGCTTTTTAAAATAATTCTGATAGAGCACTTACTACATGATGTTGAAATTATTACTTTACATAATTTACCCATTGCCTATCACAGTACCTTACAGATAAATGCTCAAATGTTTGCTGAACAAATTAATGATTTGTCTTCACAAATATTGCACAGTTTCAAGGGGTAAAACTAGGTAAATGAACAGATCATGTAAGGTGACATTTTTTATTCAAGAAAGAATGTCCTACATTTATTCAGTTCAAATTAGAATAGGTTCCTTCGGGGAACTAGTGAGAATCCTGTTACTGTAAATTACAGGAAAAAGTTGAAGAGTGAATTGTAAAAGTTGTTTCAGATGCACTTTAAGATTTAATGATTATTTAGAACAGGAATTAGAGCTTAAGTAGATGCTTAATGGTTTTATGTTGTTTATTTTTAAAATAATCTAGCTATGTACAAATATCAAAAGTATGCCCAACAGTTAGTTGCCTGGGGAAAACATTACTGAGTGGCTTTTTGACCCATGTGTAGGGTTGCTTATTTGGAAAGCGTCACATGCTGCTGTGAGGGGCATACATGTGGCAGTCAAGAGTGTAAACTCTGGATCCAGGCTCTGTGGGTTCAAATCCTGCCCCTGCCTCTTTCTAGTTGTGTAATCTTAGGCCTTGCACGACATTCTCTTTACTTTAGTTTTATCATCTGTAAAACTGAAAATAATAATCATAGTCTCTACTTTTTAAATTTGCAGTAAAAATTAACAGAGAAAATATATGCAAGTGTTTAGAACACTACCAGATTCATAGGCAGTGCTCAATAATGATTGATTATTGCCCACCTCTTCTATCCCAGGGTATGGATCTTCCATAGTGGCAATAAATGAAAGGTACATTAGCTTCAGATTTAGACAGATGTGGATTTGAATTGCAATTCTGCCAGTTAATTTTCTGTGGATGCTTAGAACATTTATTCTTGGTGCATTTTATGCCCTTCTTTTTCTTTTAAACAGGTTTATTGAGATATATTCATATACCATACAATCCATCCAAAGTATACAATCAGTAGCTTTTAGTATAATCACAGAGTTGTGCATTCATCAGTGCAATTAATTTTAGAACATTTTCATTACTCCAAAAATAAAATCCCCGTCCCCTTGGCAGTCACCTCTCAATCCCTCCATCCTTCTCCAGCTCTACATAACCATTAATCTAATATAAATAAATCTATATTTACATTTTATACAAATGAAATCATACAATATTTAGTATTTTGTGTCTGGTTTCTTTCACTTAGTGTAATTTTAAAAAAATATATTTTTTTAATTAGAGAAGTTGCACATTTACAGAAGAGTCATGTAAAAAATACAACATTCCCATATACCCCCTATTGTTGACACTTTGCATTAGTGTGGTACTTTTGTTACAATTGATGAAAGAATATTAAAATATTACCGTTAACTATAGTCCATAGTTTGCATTAGGTATATTTCTCCCATATACCACCCTATTTTTAATGCCTTGTAATAGTATCATACATTTGTTATAATTCATGAAAGAATATTCTTATATTTGTACTATTAACCACAGTCCATTGTCCACAACAGGGTTCACTGAGTTATACAGTCCCATGGTTTATCCTCTAACTTTCCTTTTAGTAACATACATGACCTAAAACTTCCCCTTTCAACCAGATTCACAAATATAACTCAGCACTGTTAATTACCCTCACAATAATGTGCTACCATCACCACCATCCATTTTCAAACTTTTACAAACAAGCAAAATAGAAATTCTTCACAAATTAAGCATCAGCTCCCCTTTTCTACCCTGATTCTACCTCTGGTAAACCTATATTCTAGATTCTAACTCTATGAGTTTGCTCATTAAATTAGTTCATTTTGTGTCTGACTTATTTCAATAAGGTCCTCAAGTTTCCTCCATGTTGTCACATGCATCAGGACTTCATTCCTTTTAACAGCTAAATAATATTCCATCATCTGTATATATCACATTTTGCTTTTCCAATCATCTCTTGATGGACACTTGGGTTGCTTCCATCTTTTAGCAATTGAGAATAATGCCACTATGAACATCAGTGTGAAAATGTCTGTTTGCGTCCCTGCTTTCAGTTTTTCTGGTTATATACATAGTAGTGGGATTGTCTGATCATATGGCAATTCTATACTTAGTTTCTGGAGGATCTGCCAAATCGTCTTCCACAGCAGATGCACCATTTTGCATCCCCACCAAGCAGTAAGTGCTGTGTTCCTCCACATCCTCTCCAAAATTTGTAGCTTCAGTTTATTTAATAGTGGCTATTCTAATAGGTGTAAAATGATACCTTGTGCTTTTGATTTGCATTTCCTTAACAGCTAGTGATGTGAGCATCTTTTCATGTGCTTTTTAACTATTTGTATTTCCTTTTTGGAAAATGGCTATTCAAGTCTTTTGCCCATTTTTTTTTTTTTTGATTGAGTTGTATGCTTTTTATTGCTGAGCTGTAAGATTTCTTTATCTATTCTGCATATTAAACCCTTGTCAAATATGTGGTTCCAAATATTTTACCCCAATGAATAGGTTGTCTTTTCACTTTCTTGACAAAGTCTTTTGAAGTACAAAAGTGTTTCATTTCAACGAGGTACCATTTATCTATTTTTTCTTTGATTGCTTATTCTTTGGGTGTAAAGTCCAAGAAACCATTGCCTACCACAAGATCTTGAAAGTGCTTCCTTACGTTTTCTTCTAGCAGTTTCATGGTCCTGGTTATTATACTTAGGTCTTTCATCCACTTTGAGTTAATTTTTGAATAAGGAGTCAGATAGGGTCCTCTTTTCATTCCTTTGGATATGGATATCCAGTTCTCCAAGCACCATTTGAAGAGACTATTTTTTCCCAATTAAGTAAACTTGACAGCCTTGTCAAAAATTGATTGACCAAAGACGGGAGTGTCTATTTCTGAACTCCCAGTTGGATTCCACTGTTCAGTATATTTATATTTATGCCAGTACCATGCTGTTTTGACCACTGTAGCTTTGTAATATGCTTTAAAGTCAGGAAGTGTGCGTCCTCCAATTTCATTCTTCTTCAAGATGTTTTTGGCTAGTTGGGCCCCTTGTCCTTCCACATAAATTTGATGATTGGCTTTTCCATTTCTGCAAAGTAGGCTGTTGAATTTTGATTGGGATTGCATTGAATCTGAAATCATTTTGAGTAGAATTGACATCTTAATGATATCTAGTCTTCCAGTCCATGAACACAGAATGTCCTTCCATTTATTTAGGTCTTCTTTGATTTCTTCTAGCAGTGTTTTGTAGTTTTCTGTGTACAGGACCTTTACATCCTTGGCTAACTTTGTACCTAAATATTTGACTCTTTCAGTTGCTACTATGTATGGATTTTTTTCTTGATTTCCTCCTCAGATTCCTTATTACTAGTGTATAGAAACACTACTGATTCTTGCATTTTTATCTTGTATCCTGCCACTTTGCTGAATTGTTTTGTATTTCTAGTAGCTTTGTTGCAGATTTTTCAGGACTTTCTATCTAAAGGATCATGTCATCTGCAAATAGTGAATGTTTTATTTCTTCCTATCCAATTTGGATGCCTTTATTTCTTTTTCTTGCCTAACTTCTCTGGCTAGAACTTCTAGTACGATGTTGAATAACAGTGGTGACATTGGTCATCCTTGTCTTGTTCCAGATCTTGGAAGGAAAGCTTTCAGTCTATTGCCGTTGAATATGATGGGTTTTCCCTATATGTCATTTATCATGTTTGTGATGTTTCCTTCTATTTCTGTCTTTCAAACTGTTTTGTGAAGAAAGGATGCTGGATTTTGTCAAATGCCTTTTCTGCATCAATCATAATGAGCATGTGTTTTTTCCCCTTTTATTTGTTAATGTGGTATGTTACATTAATTGATTTTCTTCTATTGAACCACCATTGCATGCCTGGAACAAACCACTTGATCATGATGTATAATTCTTTCAGTATGCTGTTGGATTTGATTTGAAAGTATTTTGTTGATGATTTTTGCATCTACATTCATTAGAGAAATTTGTCTGTAAGTTTGTTTTCTTGTATCTTTATCTTGCCTTGGTATTATTGTCCTTTTGGCTTCCTAGAGTGAATATGTAGCAGTCCCTTCTTCAATTTTTTGGAAGACTTTCGGCAGGATTGGCTTTACTTCTTCGTGGCATGATTGGTAGAACTCACCTGTGAAGCCATTTGATCCTCAGCTTTTTTTTTCTGTTGGGAGGTTTTTGATGACTGTTTCATCTGTTTACTTGTAATTGTTCTTTTGAGGTCTTCTATTTCTTCTGTAGTCAGTGTAGGTTGTCCGTGTGTTTGTAGGAATTTGTCCATTTCCTCTAAGTTGTCTGATTTCTTGGTATACAGTT
The DNA here is from genome assembly GCF_015220235.1 of Choloepus didactylus. NCBI lineage: Eukaryota > Metazoa > Chordata > Mammalia > Pilosa > Megalonychidae > Choloepus > Choloepus didactylus. The sequence goes on from NC_051314.1 coordinate 49,652,307, forward strand.
GATCATAGTATCCTCTTATAATCCTTTATATTTCTGTGGTGTTGGTAGTAATGTCCCCCTCTCATTTCTGATTTCATTTGTTTGCTTCTTCTCTCTTTTTTTCTCTGTCAGTCTAGTTAAGGATTCATCAAGTTTATTGATCTTCTCAAAGAACAAACTTTTGGTTTTGTTAATTCTATTGTTTTTTATTTTCAATTTCATTTATTTCTGCTCTAATCTTTGTTCTTTCTTCCTGCTTTGGGATTAGTTTGCCATTTTTTCTAGTTCTTCCAGGTGTACAGTTAGGTGTTTGATTTGAGCTCTTTTTTTTTAATATAGGTATTTAAGGCTATAAATTTCCTTCTCAGCACTGCCTTCACTAAACTCCATAAGTTTTGATATGTTGTGTTCTTCTTTTCTTTTGTCTCAAAATATTTACTGATTTCTCTTGCAATTTCTTCTTTGACTCATGGATTGTTTAAGAAAGTGGTATTCAACTTCCATACATTTGTAGATTTTCCAGTTCTCTACCTGTATTGATTTCCAGCTTCATTCCAATATGGTTAGAGAAAGTGCTTTATATAGTTTCAGTCTCTTAAAATTTATTGAGATATTGGAGCTGCGCTGTCCCCCTTGAGGGTTTGCGGCCAACCGCTCCCTTGTGGGCCACTGCTGCTGCCGTCGCCGTCCACACCAGACAGACGGGAGAAAATTGTTGGTCGGAACAGCGCCATTGCTGCCGGTGTATGCGGGTCTCTTTTCATCGGGTACTGCATTTACTTTGACCACAAGAGATGGAGTGACCTCAATTTCAAGAACAGGCTGCGAGAGTGAAGAAAGAAACAAATTTGCCAAGGTGAGAGCTGGGCTTTTTAAGTTACCTGACCTTAAAGATGCTGAAGCTATTCAGAAACTTTTCCTTGAGGACATACAGCTTGGTGAAGAGTTACTAGCTCAAAGGGAGTATGAGAAGGGTATGGACCATTTGACAAATGCAATTGCTGTGTGTGGACAGCCACAGCAATTATTGCAAGTATTACAGCAAACTCTTCCACCACCAGTGTTCTACTTCTAACTAAGATCCCAACAATTAGAGAATTGTAAGTGCTCAGAGCTTGGCTGAAGATGATGTGGAATGAAAAAAAAATGACAACATAATAAAATCTCAATTTAAAATATTAAAAAAATTTGGAAGATGAACAGCTCTGGGGGAATAAGGGCAAATGTGCTTGATATGGACTGTATACCACACTGAAGTCTACCAAAGTTAATTTTTACTTTGTGTAGATCCATTTGTCTGTTTTATTTATTTTTCCCAGTGAAAAGTGTATTTTGATGAGTATTTTTCATTTTATAAATACAACGAGTTACTGAAATATCATGGATTTTGTTTCTTCCGAAAATGTGCAATTAAAATGTACATACATGTAACTATACTTAGGTTAAAAATACCCAGTGCTCAGTTTCGAAAGATAAGACAAAAAAAAAGTATAGGAGAAAGCTGAAGGATGCACAATTTTTAAAGCTAGTACATTTTGCTGTGCATCAGAAGATTGTGTGAAAACTTGATTGTGTATATCCAATATTTGTGAAAGATGGTGCTGTGCTATATTATCAACTTCACCTCTACCCCTTCTATCAGTCTTGAAATACTTTGTTTAAATCAATGAGCTTAGTGAAATGTTTTATTTAAAACAGTGGGCTTAGTATATTCTGGGTATTTATCACCCTGTATTTTAGATATGTGTAGTTGCAAATAGCACTAGCTGTGTGAGCTTCATTAATTCATGTCTGCTCACTTTCCTCGTTTGTAAAATAAGGGAGCCGGTCCACTTATTTCTGAGGTATCTCTTTCAACTGCTAATGTATATTGTTCTTTTCAGCATCTTCAAATCCACCTTCACATGAGGAGTGTCTTTGTTTGACTGCCAGGCCTTGCATTGTTTTATACTCTGAATTTTGCATGCTTGCCTGACTTAATTATTTCCAAATTGATCTTTTGTTAATGTCTAACTATTGTGTTGATTTTCACTGATATCATATGGTTCTGTCACAATTCTGTAAATTAATTAGAAGTGTATTGGTAACTGGATGACCTGCTTATAAGAAATGTTTATTTCCCTCTGCATTTCTCTTTAGTGTACTTCTTTAATCCTAATTCAACTTAATTCATTTATCTTGTTGGACACTAAGAGTAAGGCATAATCTTGTGGCTGAAGACTGAAAAGCGTGCAGCTAGTCGAACCTTTTGTTCTCAAATATTAACATGTTTTCTGCATGTTAATATTTAAAGATCCTTGGTATTGTGTGGCATGTGCTGAACATTGTACCAACTGGCATTTATGCTGTCTAAAAGTCTACAGAGAGATTCCAAAGGTTTTTCCTATGTACTGGGCTTTTGGTTTACTAACAAACTTTTCTTATTTATCTTAGGGGTTTTTCTATGTGGTGGTTGTGTTATAGTGGAAAGAGTTTGAAATACAGGTCTAGCTTCTGCCTCTAGTTAGTCACATAGCCTTGGGCATGTCATGTTATATCACCTGTAATATTCTCACCTATAAATGAGAACATCAAACTAGATTGTTCAAACATTTAAGGACTCTTACTTCAGGTACCTTCTTACTTTTATTATTATCATGACACTTGGTGCACTTTTTTGGGGGGGATGATCAGTAGAAACATGACAGTCATTTTACTAATAGGCTCTGAAATTCAAAGCATTGTAGTAGTGATTGGTTAATAACTGACCATGAAGCTGAGAAACAAGCTTCTCTCTTGCAACAGTCTAGGTATAGATTGGGGTGGTATGTGGGGTAGATAGAGGGAGAATATAGGTGGAAAAAAGAGCAAGGAGCACACAGCTTGGCATGAAAAGAATGGGTCCAGAAAAACTAAGAATTGGCTGGAGGAGTAGGGGTCAATTTAGATTTGGGGAGGGTAGAAAGCCAACTGTATATGTCCTTGAAAATTGTAGTGCAGTACAAGCTGAGTATCACTTGGCTTTCTGGAAAACAATCCACTTTGGTTTAAGCCTTGTTGAAAAGTCTGTGTTTGCCTCACTTTAGAGATGTTTAAGCCAATTACATTTTGGCTTAATCAGCTTTGGTACTTTTGAAAGAATTACAGAAAAAAAAAAATCACCTACTTTTTTTTACCCCAGTGAACACAATGTTTCTTACCTAAAGTTTTAATAGTGGTGATGAAACCAGGGAATTGTGATGCTAGACAAATGGTACCCAGTAGATGAGAATAAAACAATTCAGTATTTAATTCGAGTAAAACAGAGAATGTTACCATGTGCTAATGTTGCACGCTATTATAAAATCTTTGGAAATGCAAACATGTATTAGGGTGTGTTGACATGTTTCTTTGGGAAACATCTTTGTTCAATACAAAGGTTCTATAGTTTGTATTTAAGGTGACAGCATTTAAAGCATAGGCTTACCTGATAGTAGATTGTTTTTCTATTAATAGATAACTAGAACTTATGTTCACATTTAACTTAGGTAAAATGTGTAAAACCTAATACAGTGTGCCTAGCATACAGTCAGTAAATACTTGATTCTTCTAATCCCTCAATAAGTTTAATATTTTTACCTCTTTCCTGCCTGTCTTTGTGACCTCACTGATTCAACCTATGGACCAGAGTGTTAATGAAAGTTATTGCAGAAGAGATTTTGAAAAAAGTGGCCATATCATGCGCCATCAGACACAATTTTTTTTCTTGTAACGTAAAAAAAATGCAGTTTTTATTATTGCCTGTGCCTCAGCTGTTTAAGTGAATATTAAAGGGCTTGGAGGAAAAAAAAATATTGAGATTTGTTTTGTAAACCAACATGTGGTCTATCCTAGAGAATGATTCACTTGAAAAGAATGTATATATACTCTCTGGGGGTGCATATGTCTGTGCGGTCTAGGTCATTTATCGTATTCAAGTTCTCTGTTTCCTCATTGATACTCTGTCTAAATGCTCTACCTGTTGATGAGAGTGTTGTACTGAAGTCTCCAACCATTATTGTAGAAACATCTATTTCTTCCTCTGTTTCCCCAGTGTTTGCCTCATGTATTTTAGAGCACCATGTTTAGGTGTATAAATAGTTATGATTGTTATTTCTTCTTGAGGGATTGTTCTTTTATTAATATATAGTGTTTTTCTTTGTCTCTTATAACAGTTTTCTTTTTTTTTTTTTTTTTTTGGTTATAGTTTGTGTGGACTATCTTTTTTCCAACCTTTCACCTTCAACCTAATTGTGTCTTTGGGTTTAATGTAAGTCTCTTGTAGACAGCATATAGTTCGATCATACATTTTTATCCATTCTGTCCATGTGTGTCTTTTGACTGGGAGTTTAATCCATTAATATTCATTGCTATTACTCTAAAGCCAGTACATATTTCAACAATTTAACCTTTGGTTTTTATATGACCTATCATATTTTTGCCTTTCTTTTTACCCTTTTAGTTACTCTTACTGATAATCTTCATTTCTATACTTTCTCCAGGCCTCTATCTCCTGTCATTTCTTTTCACCTGCAGAACTCCCTTTAGTATTTCTTGTAGGGCGGATCTCTTTGTTGACAAACTCTCTGTTTCTGTTTATCTGTGAATATTTTAAACTTTCCCTCATTTTTGAAGGACAGTTTTTCTGGATAAAGAATTCTTGGCTGGGAGTTTTTCTTTCAGTACCTTAAATATGTCATACCACTGCCTTCTTGCCTCCATGGTTTCTGATGAGTAATCAGCACTTAGTATTATTGCAGCCCACTTGTGTGTGATGAATTGCTTTTCTCTTGCTGCTTTCAGGATTATCTTTTTATCTTTAGCATTTGACATTCTGATTATTATCTGCCTCAGAGTAGGTATATTAGGGTTTATTCTATTATAATATGTTGTGCTTCTTGGATGTGTATGTCTTTATATCATGGCTCACTGATTCTTTCTTTTGCCTGTTCCACCCTGCTAAAGTATACCTCTAGAGTATTTTTAATCTCTTCTATTGTGCCTTTCATTCCCATAATTTCTGACATTTTTGTTTTCATACTTTCAAATTCTTTAGGCTCACCCAGAGTCTTCATAATATCCTTTATTTCTTTAGCCATTGTTCTGGTTTGCTAGAGCTGCTGTTATGCAAAACACCAGAAATGGATTGGCTTTTATAAAGGGGGTTTATTAGGTTACAAATTTACAGTTCTAAGACCATAAAAGTGTCTAAATTAAGGTACCCACAAGAGGATACCTTCACTGAAGAAAGGTTGATGGCATCTGGAACACCTCTGTCAGCTGGGAAGGCATGTGACTGGTGTCTACTGGTCCTTTGCTCCCAGGTTGCATTTCAAAATGGCTTTCTCCAAAATGTCTCTGGGCTTTTGCCTCTCTTAGCTTCTCTTAGCTCTCTGCTTGGTTCTTCTTGAGCGTTTCTCTCTGAGCATCTGGGGGTCCTCTCTTGACTTCTCCAGTGTGAATTAGCTTAGCATCTCCAAACATCCTTCAGTCTGCATCTCCAAGCATCTCCAAGCGTCTGGGTCTGTGTTGGCTCTTAGCTTCTCCCTGGGGCAAACTCTGGATTATATATCTTAGCTTCTCTCCAAATGTCTCTCTCAACTTCTCTGAGCTCCTTCTGTCTGTGGGCTCTCTTAAAGGACTCCAGTGATCTATTTAAGACCCACCCTGAATGGGTGGGGTACACATCTCCATGGAAATGATCTAATCAAAAGGTCTCACCCACAGTTGGATGAGTCACGTCTCCATGGGAACATTCAATCAAAAGGTCCTCCTTAATCAAAAGGACTAATAAGTCTGCCCCCACATGACTGCATTAAAGAACATGGCTTTTTTTGGGGGGGGGCAAAATCAATTCAAATGGGCATAGCCATATATTCCTTCAACTCCTTGAATTAATTTAGGAGATTTGTTTGAACATCTTTGATGTTTTAGTTGTTTCAGATTCTGTATCTCCTCTAACTTTTTACTTTGTTCCTTTCACTGGACTGTATCTTCCTTTTCTTAGTTGGCTTGTAAGTTTTTTGCTCTTGTCTAGGCATCTAATTATCCTGATGAACTTACTCTGAAGGTCAGTGTCTCTCTCTTGCCTAGGGTTTGAGTTAAGGCTTACTTTGAGTTAAGGCTCTTCTTTGACACATGGTTCAACTTATTCTAGACTTAAGAGTTCCTCATCTTTAATTGATCGGATTTTTTCAGCTCTTCTTCATCTGATTCTTTCTTTGGATATGCAGCACAATTTTCAAGAGTGCAGTGTTTGTGCCATTGTTTCACCCTCAGGAAAAAGCTTCCTTTCCTCTGATTTTTCTCTGGGAATCTTGATCTTTTCTGTTTGTTTTGTTTGCCTTTTCAGCTTTTTACACTCCTTTTGTTGTCTCTAGCTGCCTTTACTTAGAGGGCAAATTCTGGGAGGGAGGATCACCCCAAAGAGGACTTGACCAAGTCAGTAGTTGCCAGCCCACCCAGGGCCAAAGGGGTACAGACCAGTTCCAAAGAGCCCTGGGGAGGATGTCAGGAAAGACATCAAAAACCTTTCTGACCAATCCCCAAAGCTGCACTTTCCTGGCCTGTCCAGCAGAAGGTGCCCTTCAGCAAACTGTTCCCTTCAGCCCTATGCCTCTGTCAGGAGTGTGGCTGAAACAATGGCTGCAACCATCTCTGTCCAGGCGATGGTGAAACAGCAGCTCAGAGCCGGGACCCAGAGGTTCTAATTAACCAATCTAAAGCTGTGATCAGTGCTTGGCCATCCCCACAACTGTTCTTGAGGAAGAGGAGTTCTATATCTTTTTCCATCCACAGCATCCAGCCAGTGACTGGATCCCAAGGCAGCCCACCTGGAGTGGGGGATTGGCACTTGCAGCCACCACTGAGTGAGCTTCTCCTGCTTCTTTATGGCAGTTTCTCAGCCTTTTGCTCCCACTCTTCCCTGGATGCTGTATAGGGCTCCCTCTGGCTTCAACAGCCCCAGAGCAGTTGTTTCTGGCAGTTCCTCCTTGTCCACTAGTTGTTTTGTAGGAGGAGTGAGTTCTAGAGCTCTCTACTCTGCCACCTTACCTTTATTCTTAATATAGTTATAATGAAACCCACCTTGCCTAGTGATACATTCCTTTGATTCTTCCTTCCTATGCTCAGTCATTCAAGGAAAAAAGCAAATGATAGTTTCCTAGGTGCCATGGTAAGGAAAAAGCTTGCAGGCTAAGGGAACATAGGCATTAAACAGATATTTACAATAAAATGTTTTGAATGTTATAACAGCAGCTCACCTGTACTGAGCATTCCCTGCATGCCAAGCATTTTGCTCAGTACTTTTCATGTATTGTTTCAGTTAATTCTCAAAACAAAATTATGAGGCAGGTGCTATTAGTATGTCCACTTTGCAAATGTGGGAATTAAGGCATAAAGAGACTTAATAAAGTAAATTGGAGCTCACATGGGCTGACTTTTGATGCTTTGGGCTTAATCACTACCCTACACTGACAATAGGATATGCACAGGTGAGAAGAGGAGGGTGTGTGACAATCCCTGAGGAACATGACTGTGTTATTTGTGAACAATTCAAAGAACAGACAGACACCTAGCAGAAAAACCAAAAAGGGCATTATCCCAAACAAAAGGGAAATACTACTTTGAGAAGGAAGGCATGTTCAACTTTGTCCACTGTTTATAAAAGGAACGTATACTAATTTTGGTGAAGATTAATTTAAAGTATTTTAAAAGTCCAGCAAAATTATTTACAAATAGAAGGTGCTTAAATGCTTGTGTGTATTATTATGGATGGTCATTAATTTCTTATCTCTATAAGGTAAAATACTCATTGATAGAATTATAAGCACCAGCAATGTTTTATTTCCTCTCCCTGTGCTGCATCAGTGGACCAAAAGATAATGACTGTGAAATTAAGATTACCTTTCAGTGCTCTGGAATGCACAGATGATATTCACTTCTTCTTTAAATGTCTAGAATTCTGCCAGACTCATATAAGGTAAATAAAAAAGTGATAACCATGCCTCAAATCCCCTTTCTTTTCTGTCTTTGCCTCCAAGTGGAATGAGTAAAAGGGGTTTGGGAATATAACAGGATCTGAATATCAGGAACTAGAGGAAAATTTTGAGTCCCTTTCAAGATTAGCTCTAAATGTCCTAAAGGAGATAAGCAAGTCTGCTTACCCATTGTGCAGTTTGAAACTGTTATGTACCCCAGGAAAGACTATGTTCTTTAATGCGGTCTTGTGGGGGCAGACTTATTATGGGTGGGATCTTTTGATTAGGTTGTTTCCATAGAGATGTGATCTATCCAACTGTGGGGGAGAGACCTTTTGATTAGGTTATTTCCATAGAGATATGGCCCCACCCATTTGGGGTGAGTCTTGATTAGTTTACTGGAGTCTTTAAGAGAGCACAGGGGCAGACACAGATGCTTGGAGATGCTTGGAAAGCAGACAGAAAGACATTTGGAGATGATAAACTAAGAGATGAAACCCAGAGTTTGCCCCAGAGAAGCTAAGAAAGGACCTCCAGATGCTTAGAGAGAAATGACCTCAGAGAACAAGCAAGGATGCACAGGAGCTGTGAGAGAGAAGCTGAGAGAGACAGAAGCCCAGACACAGTTTGGAGGAACACATTTTGAAATGCAACCTGGGAGCAGAGGACCAGCAGACACCAACCATATGCCTTCCCAGCTGACAGAGGTGTTCTGGATGCCATCAGCATTTCTTCAGTGAAGATATCCTCTTGTTGATGCCTTAGTTTGGACACTTGTATGGACATTTGTGAACAAATAATTAACCTTCATAAAAGCCAGTCCATTTCTAGTATTTTGCATGATGGCTTTAGCAAACTGGAATACCCATCGTCAAAGCAGAACCTGCTTTGAGGTTTAATATGGATTTCTATGACCCAACTAATGCCTTATTTTTTAGCATTAAATGTGTAAGAAGGGTTCTAAATAAATAAAGTTTACAGAAAACTGAAGGTTACTTAATCATTTTAAGATGAAAATAAATCTAAAATGTAGGATTTTCCCTTCCTTCTACAGAACAGCATATATTCTCTAGAAAACAGGATTTTTGTAAGGAGTAGTGTAAGGTAAAACATAAGGGCAGTTACACTTAATGCATGTTACTGAGGGAATGTTGGGATATTTATTTTCACGGCTCAAAGGGAAATGTTGCATCATTCCAGCTTCTCAGACCTTTTTAATGGGTTGAGTTTGACAGATACATGCCTCAGGATAAATTAGGTATTGTGTAAACATGCAGATGTTCATTTCTTTTATCACACATTTTCCAAAAATTGCCAGTTTGGCATCCAAATGATAACTACAGAATAGTACAGTTTTAAGATGGGTGTTGCAATCATCACATGATCTTGGCCTCAGTAATCCTGTATCCTAAGCAGCTTATCAAATTAGCCATAGGTAAGTTTATTTGTACATGAATACACAAGAAGCCATGCCTATTTTCTTGCTCAGTTTCATTTTTTCCCTCTGCGTTTCTAAACTCCATCTTACATGTACTAACATGTTCTCAATGCTTCTTCTCTTGGATTATTTTTCATTGTTTCCAGAGTTTTAAAGGAAAATACAATTAATAATTTTATTCTTAAGTGTCTTCTCTGAACATGTTTCAAAATGGGATTTCCTATTTGTAAATTATAAATTTTCAAAATTTACAGGGGTTCTAACTAATTAATTGTCTTATATTCAAATAGTAATTTACTGACTGATCTAGTATTTTTGTAGGGCTTTGCTTATCTTCTATGCATCATTTTTTACTGTTTGTAGTGGTGCCCTAGAGTTTACAGTATATATCTTTAACACAGTCTTTCTTCAAATAATATTAATTATGTGCAACAATATAGTTCCAACTGTTCCCTTCCATCTTTTGTGCTGTCGTTTTACCTATGCTATAAACCCATAATGTGTTGCCACCAATTTTGCTTTAGGCAAGGGGTCAACAAACTACACCCCCAGATCTAATCCAGCCCATGATCAAAGAATGCTTTTTTCATGTATTAGTAGTCGAAAATATATAAGGAGAATATTTTGCAACACATGAATATTATAAGAAATAAAAACTTCAGTGTCCATAAATAAAGTTTTATTGGAACACAGCCATGCTAATTGATTTACATACCCAGTTGCAACAGACTGAACTTTAAAGCCTAAAATATTTACCATATGGCCCTTTATGGAAAAATATTTGTCGACCCCTGTTTTTAAAAATCAAGTGATAAAGACAGAAAATGTCTTTTGTATTTACTTCAAATTAACCATTTGAGGAGCTCCACCCTTAGCTTTTGGCTTCCCTGTGTACCTGTACCACAGAAGGGGGTTCTCTCTTCTTTCTGTCCTCCGACAGAGGTAGATGGCTGTTACTTGTTGCTGGGTATTTACTAGGCTGGTAGTGGGTGCAAGAGGTGTACTCGATTGTCCTGATCGTAGTGATCTTGCTTTTCTTCCTTCTGGCATCCAAACTCTGCCTTGTGTCTTTGGACCATCTTGCGTGGGCGAGTTCCCTGCCCCTTCCCCAGTGGTAGGAGACCTTTTTAGGATTAGTAGATCCTGAAACCAGAGCTGTTGCCTGCCTCCTCTCTGGGGGTAGAAGGGTTGTTTTTTTTTTATTTGTTTGTTTGTTTGTTTTTTCCCCTTTACCCTTCTCCTAGTTGTATGTGTCTTTACCTCTAGTGTTCTGTCCTGATTCCACGCAGTGGAAGTTTGTGTAGAAGAGCCTGTGAGTGTTTGCAGTTTCTCCTTGTGTCTGCCATTCCAAGGGAGTCTATACTTTTGTGCTAGCTCACACTGGGCCTTCATCAATTTGTTAAACATTTTAGCTGAATTCTTCTTACCTGCCTGTATGACCCCTGGTGTCTCTTTTTCCCATGCTCTGCCACAAATGAGTGTCTGCCACAAGTAAGTGAGCCAGTGCTTGCTTTTCATCTTTATTTTTTTATTGGAGAGGTTGCAATACACTTTATTGTTAGTCATTTGCAAAGTTAACTCATCCTAGGTGAGCCATAATTTATGCTCACTGAGTGGAGTAAGAATCTGTGTTCCCAGCTGTGAAAAGACTTTTAAAGCATTTTTGTAGCCTGTTAAATTTTTAGTATTTATTTGCATTATTTGGTTATGCAGAATGTCTTTATTTTGTTGCTCATATTTCAAATTAAAATCGAATTTAGAGACTATATTGAGTGAATCTGTAACTTGGCACACTGAGCAAACACAGAACCTGTCTCACCACAAACTTCAAGATATGCCTGATAAAGTTTAACAGTTAGAAAACTATGCATAGATTAGATTGCAAATAGAAAGTGTAGTCTCCTGGTGCCAGAAAATTAAAAGGGGTGTGAAGGCTGGAAGGTTAGGAGTACGAGCTGACACCTTGGGTGAAGTGGGGGGAGGGAGAAGGAAAGGGTGGAAGTGGTCCTAAACTAGGAAATAAAGCCCCTGGCTGGGGTGATGCAGGGACTGGAGATGAAGCCTTAGAGCTGCACTTCACCATTTTCCAAACTGCATTGCTTGGCTTGGAGTCTGAATATATGCCACACATTTGCTTCTAGAACACCTCTTTCAAAATATTTATGTAAAATTAGTTCCAGGCTGGGACAGAATTGGCAGAAGTAAATGAAAGCATTCTCAAAAATCAGTCACATTGAAGGTGTGCTCAAAATTAAATATTAAAAATACATAAGAAAATTTTTATCTTTTTATTTATCCTTTTGTATCAAAGGTCACTGGAGTATATGAATGAGCATTTGTATTATTTCAGGGAGAGGGAATAAAGATTGAGACAAGAGGGTATGTTTGAAAAAGTGAAAGTACTTGATATAGAAGAGATCAGAAAGAGACCATAAAATAAGCATATTTATAATTATTATAACTATATATTTAAAAAAATTAGGAACTGTAAGAACTATAAGGAAAATTATGAAAAAAAAGGCACATTTGAAAAAGACTATGGAAAAATACAAATGAATGCTGAAATATTTTTAAATTTTATATTAAATATATACTGACATTAAATTTTATACTAAAATTTTGACAGACTTACAAACTTCTATTTATTAGACGATTTTTGTGTATTCACACAGAGAAAAAGCACAACACTTAAATAGCAACATTTTCATTTTAGCTGATGGTATAGTCTTAAGTCAGAAATGACTATTGAACCTAACCAGAAGGACTTGTGTAGTAAATATTAAAATAGCCAGGTTTATATTTAGCTCTGATTTTTATGAGATATTAATCTTATCATGTCATGCCTTGAATTAACTCTTCATTGGCTGTCCCTTATCCAACATTCTTAATATGACTGGCCTGCTAGATTTTCTTGAGTTAGGCCCATGTTTTCTTCTCTAGCCTCCCCTCTTATCACTTCTAAGGCCAGTGTTTTTAGCATTATTTCCATTTATAAACATACCCATCTATTCCCAAATTTACTGTTCCTTCTGACTGGAATGGTTTTTCCTCAGATTTTAATGGGCCCCATTCCTGAATTTCATTCAGTCTCTACCCAAATGGTACTTCTTCAGAAGTGTTGCCTGCTATATCTAAATAGCTCCCCATCCTTTTTCAGCACCTACTCATTTGTTTTTATAGCACTTTCGTTAATTGACCACATGCCAAATATGTATTTGTTTATAGCCTTTTCCATCTATTTTATAAAAAGGGAAGGGACTGCCACATAGTGGATGTTTCATGAATATTTGTTGAGTGAATGAATAAAATTAGGGTCTTGGCAGTGCTGTTTAGTTTGTGGAAGTCTTTCCCCTTACTCTTCTTCCGTTTTTCTGGCAAACTCCTACTTGTCTTCTTAACATTCAGGCTTCAGATTCCTCAAGCAATCTTTTCTTGTTCCCTCAGCCTAGGTTAGATCCCTCTGTTCATGTTTCCATAGCACCTTGAAATGCCCTTTTGTAAATTCATTTAACCATTTATTCAACAAATATTTATTGAGTGCCTACTATGTTCCGATTCTAGGCCCTAAGGATGCTGTAGTGAAAACAGCAGATGCAATTTCTGCTCTCTTGAAATTTATTTTTTAATAAAGGGTTTTGGAGTGGGGAGAGATAGATAAGCAAATAAACAAGATAATTCATTTTATATCATATGCTTTTATGTGAAGCAGGATTAGACTGATGAGAGAGCCAGGGAAGTGTGGGGATCAGAACTGCTCTTTTACATAGGGAGCCAGGAAAGTCCTCACTGATCAGATGTTTTTAAACACTCTTTAAAGAAATGAGTGGTTAGTCTTGATGGTATCTGGGAAGAGAGTCCATCAGAGAAAACAGCAGGTGCAAAGGCTCTGAGGCAAGAAAATTCTAAAAGTGTTATAGGAACAGCAAGTAGCCCTTCCTGAAGCAAGGGGAACGGTAGTGGGATAGTCAAAGAGAGAGAGATCAGGGCGCTGGATGATGCTGAGTCTTGCCATTTTAAGACTTTGGCTTTTACTGTAAGATAATAAGCCACAGGAGGGATCTCATGGATGTTCTAACAGGCTCAAACTTCTGTGTCGATGGTAGGGGGAGAAAGGTGGATAGGGATATAAGTCAGGGAGTTATTAAGATAATTCAGGTGAGCGATGGTGGGGATTGGGTTCAGGATAATGACAGAAAAGGTTATGATCCATGGTCAGATTTTGGATATATTTGGAAGACTTATTCAGCAGAATTTGGTGAAAGATTGAATATAGGATATAACAGAAACAAAGGAGTGATGATGATTCAGATATTTGCCCTGAGTAATTACAAGGATTAAGCTTTAATTTTCTGAGATGGGGAAGATTGTAGAAGAGCACAGGAGGACTGGGGGTTTATGGGAAGGGGGAATTTAGATTTTGGACATGTTGAAATACCTATTTAAATACCCAAAGGAAAAGTTCAAGTTGGCAGTAGGATATAAAATTCTGGAACACACAGGAGAAGTCCAGGATGAAGATATAAATATGGGAATTATCAACATGTAGATGAAGTTTAACAGCTCAGCCCTGGATAATTCCAACATTTAAAAGTTGGGAAAATGAGGAGAAAAACTAGGGAGAAAAACTGGAGAGTGGTGACCAGAATCCAAGTAAATAAATGTTTCAGAAGGATTATCTGTGTGAAATGCTGCTGGTAGGGGAGATAAGATCTCCTATGGGAATCAACCTTTGGGTTGCAGTGTGGAGGTCATTGGTGGTTCTAACACTTTGGTAGAATAATGGATAAAAACTTCATTGAAGTAGGTTCAAGAGGGGATGGGGAGAGATAAGATAGAATCAAAACAGACAAAGTTTGGGGGAAGTATGGCTTTCAAAGGGAACAAAAAAAAATAGTGCAGTAGCTGAAAGAGATACAATACTCAATATGCTTGAAATTACTTGCCTGTAAGAATGATAAGAACTATACACTGTGGTAAGATCTATGTCCATCTCGTCACCTGTTATTTGCTTAGTGGAGTGGTTGGCCCAAAGCAGATGCTCCATTAAATATTTCTTAAATAAGTGCCATTGCAGTTAAAATGATAACCCAAAATCTGTTGTAGTTCAGAAATATTTTCAGTAGGTATTTCTTTTTTTCTTTTCAATTTGATAAGAATATATATTTCTACACTTGTAAAAATGAAGTGAACACAGATAGGATCAAGCCATATCAATTCATCAGTTCTCCAGCTGACTCAATTATGCTAAACAACAACTACCATCTTTTTTTCAAAAGAACCATGCAACATGACAAATTAATATGCTAAAAATATTCAGTGCAAGTAGCTTTAATTATCCAAGGCGGGAATTTTCAAGTGTATTCATGGAACACATTTATTTGGTATGAGGATGAGCAGTTGTAGTACTATAGGTCCTGACCCTGGGGGAGCTACAGAAATGAATGAAATCATGAAAGATAAGGTGAAAAATGTCAATTGCAGATGAGAGTGCTAAATTTGTTTGAGAAGAAACTGCGAGTATGAACATTTTAAGCAGAGGAGTGAAATGATCTGAGCTGTGCATTTAAAAACTAATGTAAAAATCCATGGGAGGATGAATTGTATGGGGAGGTTCAGTGTTTTACAAATGACTCGAGGAGATTTTATTGGAGAGTCCTTGAAAAAAAGTTCCATGGTAAAATAAATTAGGAGATACTGAATTTCCCAAATACTGGCGGATACAGAATTCAAGCTGTTTCTTTGTTGTAGCCTGTGATGTGCTTTGTGGATGTCCAAGTACTAAGTAATATGCAGAATATGGAACCCTTTTTTGGAGGAACCCTATTATCCTTTGGAACAATTTGGTAATTTTGAACTAGACAATTGTGTAATCTTGTTTGATTTGATGTGAAGCTGGGGTGTAGTTAAGTGAATGGAAAGGAAGAGATGGTGACTAATAGGCTGTGAGAATAGGGAAAGGAAAAAGTCAAGAGGAAACATGTTGGTGTAGGGAGTTGGTGAATTTAACCTGGCACTTACTGAGCTTTAAGTTGCTGGAGGGACCACCACATCTAAATTGAGACCTTGACATGAACAAAGAGGTCAAAGCCAGAAACAGATTGCAAAAGCAGAGACACCAAGCAGTATAGAGTTCGAAGTATAATCTCAAAATAGTTAGAGCATTATTTAGGGTTATTAAAGTAATAGTTATAGATTTCTTTTTTCCGGAAAAAAAACACAAGCTTGAGCAAGAAATTAGGTGTAGGAAGAATACGGAAACAAATACTTGGAAAGTCATCTTTTTTGTTTGTAGGACAAGCATCATTTTCAGTATTCAGAATGAGATACAAAAAGAAAACTAGTGTATATGATATTTTTTCCTGCTCAGCATATCACTCTCCACGGTGGTAAAGTGGGGTGCCTTCTTCAGAAATCTGACAGACTGTGTAAAATCATGCAGTAAGTGTTTTGTGGCAAGCTGGAATTCCTTCCTGTTTCAGCTTTCTCATCCCTCTTGTGAGTATTACTTCAGAATCCATCAAGATTGAAATCCTTATTTCCCATCTCCTCTTCTCTCCTTGACATTTTCAACATTCTTGGAGTTCTACCACCTTCTTGTGAACCATCATTCTCAAAGAAATTTTTTTCTTAGAATTTGTTAGCATTGTTTCTTAGAACTGCGCTTGTCAGTACTTGCAGGTACTGTAGGAATTTAAAGAATGGCTGAAAAGCATCAGCACCAGCAAAAAATATTTTTTTACGGTATCAAAAACTGATATGGTATAAAATATAATGTAATATGTCCTTTTCATCACTTTGTATTAATATTCTTTGGATAAGTAAGTCTACCTGCATTTATGTTTAGAGGGAAAATATGTAGACGAATTTTCAAGGTCAGAATGTGGAGTTTGGAAGAGAAATATGGAGCAGACGGTAAGCTCACAGAAAAATTTAGTCATCCAGCTCTCCCCAGATGGTCACCTTTATACTGTTTTTTTTTTTTTTTTTGTATCCTGTGACTTAAGCACTTGTGTTTTCTTCAACTCACTCCCTACCTTGTGAATTCGTGCAGTTTACATTTTAATTAATTACAAATAAAAACAAATTTTGATTTTTTTTTTTTTTTTTACAAAACACCTGTATATTTTATTCTTGTATTTGTTTGGAACAAAATAGCATGTATTAATATTTTTGTACCCCTAAAAATTTTAGTTAAAATTTATAATTTATTTGTTGGTATAGTTCTAGAAATACAGATATAGTGGTTCAAATTACATAAAGGATTTCTTTTTGCACTTTTTAGGAGACTGACTTAGGTGACCCTTAAGAAAATCCTTTCAATTTAAAAATATGTATATTATAAACATTTTCAGTAGAATACCTTTTCGAACAGAGAGCTATGTGTAGTGATAAGAATAGTCACATTGATTTCAAATCTCATTCAGTTAAAAATGTTCTTTAATGTGATAGTCACGTTAGTTATATTCTTCCCCCGTACATTAGAAGAGCATAATGCTTTTTATGTATAAACGACGATTTTCAGGTAAGCAATGTGCTTTTCTCTGCCATTGCTTTCAAACTTCTATGGCATTAGAATTGGCGTTCTGTTATTGAAATGTCAGATGACTATAGTAAGGGTACCTCCCCCATCAATGCTTAATAAACCAGCACAATAATTTCCTCTTTTTTTTTTTTTACATTGTTTATGTGTATTAATAAGTTCTGACACTGAGTTTCATGTATGGAAGCAAAGGGATTCCCAAAAGAGGCATATTCAATTTTTCCTCATCTGTCAGAGATTCCCTTGAAAAGTGTAACAAAAAATACATGTGTTTAAGCATTAATAAAATGTGTTAAGTACTTGCATGAGTGAAGATATTCAGTGTATGTTTAATTAAAGATAAGATTAAAATATTCTGTAAATTATGGCAAAGGTGTTTTATGTTAATACCACTTGAAAAATAATGCCTGTGAAATTAAACTTGTTTGTTTATGAATTTGCTTTGCACTAAAAAACAACTGTGAATTCATACTCAGGTATAAATACTCAGCTCTTACTTATCTTATTCAAAAGATAAAACAAACCTAAGCTTATTTAATCTTCTGAACAAAACCAAGCTATTTGTTGTAAATTCAAAACTTTGTTGAACAAGCCGTTTCAAGCTTATTGCCTTTGCCTGTTTATTTTGAGTCAATTATCATCTAAAGACTCATGAAATAGATAAGGTACAAGTATGATATTAAGGACATCTAGTGATCTGTGGAATTAATTTTTTTTCATCTGACCAGAAAATATTAATTCATTTTTTCTAATATAAGGTTGTGACATCCACTTTTACTCAATTAAATGTTTTATTTGTAAATTTTAAAATTAACTCCTCATGGTTAGAGTCTGCAATCTAAACTTCAGACTTGCATTTCCTAGAAATTTCTTAAAATTATGTAGGAAAAAAAGTTTCTGATACATCTGCATATATACAGAATTGAATTGCCATTGCAGAGTCAGAGTCTTTTGAGCAATGTGTTTTGAATAGCAATGAGCAAGGCAACCCTATCCCCAAATATTTTCTCCCTCTCCTGGAGATCCCTATAAATCCTTCAGACATTAAAAATATAAAAAGAGAACATTATAAGCAAATTTGTGGGAATAAATTTGATAATTTAGATAAAATATAGACAAATACCTTGGAGGCCCAAACAACCAAAGGCTATTCAAGAAGAAATGAACAGCCTGGAGAGATCTATGTATCTATTTTAAAAATTCATTAATTTGCATTTTAAAATCTTCCCTCAAAGAACAGTTCCTGCCTAGATGGTTTCATTGGTGAATTTCATCAAACATATAATCAATTCAATGGAAACTTTTCCAGAAAATATTAGAAGAGGGAACACTTCCCTCATTATTTGAGTAAATAATTACCCTTTACCCAAACCAAGACATTATAAGAAAAGAAATCTAGAGATAAATATTCCTCATGAATTAGATGCACAAATGCTTAACAAAAATTTTAGCTTATCAAATCCAGCAATATATACAAGGGATAATGTATCATGATCAAGGAGGGTTTATCCCAGATAGGCAGGATGAAATTTAAAATCAATCAAAGTAAGTATAATAACAGACTAAGAAATAAATATCATATGATCATCTCAATAGATATAGAAAAAAGCATTTGACTAAATTCCATTCATGATAGAAACTGTCAGCAAGTAGAAATAAGACTCCCTCAACCTACTGGAGGCTATCTACAAAAATCCTATATAGACATCATATTTAACAGTAAAAGACTATATTCTTTCTCCTAAGAGCAAGAACAAGGAAGGAGGTCTGCTTGTATTCACTTCTATTAGCATTGTATTAGAGATCCTAGTCAATGCATTCATTCTGATTACTTTTGTTACTTTTTCCTCCGGGTCAAATTTTTAATGTAACTCTTATTATTGATACATCTGAATTTCATAAAAATGAACATAGATATATGGGTATTGATTTATTAAATGTTGGAATCATTTGTATGATTAGTACACAATTGCATATACAGTAAGCTATCTTTAATTAGGACTAAATGTCAAAGACAAGGCTGACAACTTTAATTAAATATTGAGTAGCATTGTGTGAAAAATATCTCTTCAGGGACTCAGGGTATGTAAGTCCTAGTTCTGGGCTTAATTACTGACATTTCAGGTTATTTAGAAATGTTCCACCTTTGGAATTTGTGCAAATAATTTTTATCTTACTTGTTCTTGATTTTCTGATATAAATTTGTGGAGTCTGTTTCAATGTTATTAGTGTACCTTACAAAATGAATAGTCTATTGTTTCTATACAGATTTATTACTGTCAAGCACGTACAATAATTTAAATTTGGCTGTCTTTTTAAAACACATTTAAATTCATTTTCTTTTACCATCTTATATTTTACTGTTAGTTTACCTTGCAATGGGGATTGCTCTTTATTACTTCCTATTCTTCGACCATCCTTTCTTTTGTACTCTCCTCTAAAAAGTCACCTTGGTATAATACTACATCAGCTCCACTCTTTCTGAGACTGCAACTGATCAAGAAGAAAAAAATATTGTAGAACTAAAATGTGGAAGAAAGGGGATCACTGTATACCCATGATTTTAATTCTAAGTAAAATGATGAATTTCAGAGTCTTAGAGAAAATTAAATGAGATAGCTCCTTCAATTTTTTTAAATTTTTATTTTGAAATAATTTCAAACATACAGGACAGTTGCAAATACAATACAAACCCCATACAGAGAACTCCAACACCTCCCCACCCCCAGATATCTGTATCTACCAATTTTACATTTTGCTACCTTTGTAGTTCCTTTCTTTCTCCTTCCTTCCTTCCTTCCATCTTTCCTTCCTTCCATCCTTCCTTCCTTCCTTCCTTCCTTCCTTCCTTCCTTCCTTCCTTCCTTCTTTCCTTCCTTCCTTCCTTCCTTCCTTCCTTCCTTCCTCTCTCCCTCCCCACCTTCTCTTTCTTTCAACTGTATCTATTATCTTTCTATCAATTATCTGTCTACTCACTTATATTCTGAACATTTGAGAGGAGGTTGCATATATCATACTCCTTGAACTCGTAATACTTCCATGTACATTTCCTATGAACTAGGATATTAACTTATGTCATTAACTTAACTGCAGTTAATTCAAGAAAATTAATATGATTTAAAGCTTAAATTCTATATTCCGATTTTTCCTTATGCCTCCTTTGAGCTTTTCTCCTCCATTCTTAGATCCACTCCAGTATCATATATTGGTTTGATTGCCATTAACTCTTAATTAACTCTTTTTTTTCAAATTAACTATATCAAAAAAAAGTTTTTTTTAAAAGATATACAATAAAAAAAACATTTCAAACAAACCATAACAAGGGAGTAAGAGAAAAACCCCTAACCTAAAATAACTACTTTACTTCCAACATGTTCCTACTCTACCCCAAAGAAATAACTTAATATAGCAACATTTCTGTGAACTTGTTCCTACCATACCCATCAGAAATTAACAAAATATAGTCATTCCTGGGCATTCCCAGAATGTTAAATTTACCCACGATAGCTTACCTGTCTGTATTGGGTTATCATTCCACCTTCATTAATTGCTCTCTATCACTAGTTCCCCTACATTCTACATTATAAACCATTTATTTTAGGAGTGTGTTGTTTAACATCCAGGTGTTTGTGAATTTCTAATTAGAATTGACTTCTAATTGTATTCCATTGTGGTCAGAAATGTGCTTTGAATAATTTCAATTTTTTTAAATTTATTGAGGCTTGTTTTATGTCCCAGCATATTGTCTATTCTGGAGAAAGTTCTGTGATCACTAGAGAAGAATGTGTATCCTGGTGATTTGGGATGTGATATTCTATATATGTCTGTTAAATCAAATTCATTTATCAGATTGTTTAGGTTTTCAGTTTCCTTATTGGTCTTCTGCCTGGTTGATCTATCTATAGGAGAGAGTGATGTGTTGAAGTCTCCCACAATTATTGTGGAAACATTCATTGCATCCTTTAGTTTTGCCAGTGTTTGTCTCATGTATTTTGTGGCACCATGATTGGGTGCATAAACATTTATGATTGTTATTTCTTCTTGTTGAGTTGTCCCTTTTATTAGTATGTAGTGCCCTTCTTTGTCTCTCCTAACATTCTTGCATTTAAAGTCTATGTTATCTGAGATTAATATTACTACTCCTGCTTTCTTTTGGCTATAGCTTGCATGAAATATTTTTTCCATCCTTTCGCTTTCAATTTCTTTGTGTGCCTGTGTCTAAGATGAGTCTCTTGTATGCAACATATTGATGGTTCATATTTTTTGATCCATTCTGCCAATCTATATCTTTTAATTGGGGAGTTTAATCCATTTACATTCAGTGTTATTACTGTGAAGGCATTTCTTGAATCAGCCATACTATCCTTTGCTTTATGTTTGTCAGATACATTTTTTCCCTCTCTCTCTTAATGTCCTTTAATGAACCATTATTGAATCTCTTTAGTACTGAACCTTTCTCCATCTCTCTCTCTCCTTTCTTTGTTTCTCTGTCAGTAGGGCTCCCTTTAGTATCTCAAGTAGAGCAGGTCTTTTATTAGCAAAATCTCTCAGAATTTGTTTGTCTGTGAAAAATTTAAGCTCTCCCTCAAATTTGAAGGAGAGTTTTGCTGGATAAAGTATTCTTGGTTGGAAATTTTTCTCTCTCAGAATTTTAAATATGTCATGCCACTGCCTTCTCACCTCAATGGTGGCCGCTGAGTAGTCACTACTTAGTCATATGTTGCTTCCTTTGTATGTGGTGAATTGCTTTTCTTTTGCTGCTTTCAGAACTTGCTCCTTCTCTTCAGGATTTGACAGTCTGATCAGAATATGTCTTAGAGTGAGTTTATTTGGATTTCTTCTATTTGGAGTTTGCTGGGCATTTATGCTTTGTGTATTTATATTGTGTAGAAGGTTTGGGAAGTTTTCCCCAACAACTTCTTTGACTACTCTTTCTAGACCTTTACCCTTCTCTTCCCCTTCTGGGACACCAGTGAGTCTTATATTTAGACATTTTATTTTATCTATCATATCCCTGAGGTCCATTTCAATTTTTTTATTTTTTTCTCCATTCTTTCTTTTATTCTTTCATTTTCTGTTCTGGGATCCTCGAAGCCACTGATTCATTTTTCAGCTTCCACTAGTTTTGTACTGTGAGTATCCAGAATCTTTTTAATTTGTCAACAGTTTCTTTTATTTCCATAAGATCATCTATTTTTTTATTTGCTCTTGCAATTTCTTCTTTATGCTCTTCTAGGTTCTTCTTCATGTCCTTTATACCCTGTGCCATGCTCTCATTGTTTGTCTTTAGTTCTTTGATTAAGTGCTCCAAGAACTGTGTCTCCTCTGATCTTTTGATTTGGGTGTTTGGGTTTGGGTTATCCATGTCATCTGGTTTTATCGTATGCTTTAAAGTTTTCTGCTGCTTTTGGCCTCTTGGCATTTGCTTTACTTGATAGGGTTTTTTTAGGATATGTAGGATTATTCAAGGACGAATCTCTAATTTGTCAGATCTACAGCTTGGTGGAGTACATTTTCTCTAACTAACCTGCAGATGGCGTCCGTGAGTCACCTATTCCCCTCAAGTCAGTTCTCCCCAACTTTGTCTTTGTGGTGTGTGGGAGTCTGGTTCTTGTGGGGTCCAATTGATGCACCAAGTTTGGGTGTGTTGTTTGTGCTGTCCACCCTGAATGTGGGTCGTGTGTCTGAGCAGTTAAGGAGGCAGAGCAGCTTTAATAATCAAACCTCCCAGGTGTTCCTGGAGATTTAAGGCTGTTGCAAGAGTCTAAACTTTCATTTCAGTCTCACCACAGATTGTCTCTGCTCCTGACCCCAAGTCTTTTGTATTGCGCTATGGTCCCTGGGATTTCCGAGTGGGTCTCTCTTCCAAGCCATGCCCTTCTAGGGCCTCTGCTGAAGGAAGGTTGTGCTACGTCGCAAGTGTGTGCCATCCCTTAAGGGAAGTTCTGGGCTGCTGGGCCATGTAGGTGCGTTCCCAGCCTACTGTAAGGATAGCTGAATGGGGTGTGCCAATTTCCCCCTTTTCACACAGCTCCACCTTCCCAGCTCTGGGATAATTAGCTTTGGGTACACAAAAGGCTATTGTCCGTGCCCGACACTCTGGCGTGTGAGCGTGCTGCTGGAAACACCCCCCGGTCACACTGGGTTTCTGGTGCTACTCTGGGCTGTGGCCCCGGCACCGGACAGGAGAGTTCCCAGCCCACCGGGACAATGGCTGCAAGTGGCTTGGTTTTTTCCCCTTTTGGCTCACCTCTGCTTGCCTTGCTCTGAGACAATTAGCAGTGGGTGTGCGAAAGCCTATCTTCCACTCCAGATTTTGAGGCATTTGCACAGCCCATTCCTGCCATGCTTCACTGTGCGGTTCTTGCTGCCGTATCTGCAGCCGCTTTTGGGTTTTTTTAAAAAAGAACTAGTCTGCCTCCAAATGCCAACCCTTGGTTTCCCCACACTGCAGCATGGCTGCTGGATATTCAGCAGCTTACTCACTCGTTTCAGAATGCAGACTCCCAGTTTCACCAAGTTCACGGTCCCTGTGGATTTAGCAGACCTTGTCCAGCTGGTGCATTGCTGGAACTGGTGTTCTGGGTCACTTTCTGGCTTTTATCTAGTATTTTTCACGGAGGTGTTTTTTTGCCCTGTCTCACCTAGCCGCCATCTTAGGTTCTCCCTCCTTCAATTTTAAGCGAAAGCTATTCATTTTTTTAAATTATTTTAAATCATCTTTGAAAGTTTTCTTTTCAATTTTCAAAAAAAAAGAAACAATGATAGTCTTGACAACTAACTAGTTTTTCAACATAGATGAAAAAATTTAAAGCTTTTTTAAACAAAGATGAAAATAGCTATAGCATAGGACTGAGGCTCATACTCACCCAATAAAACCCTTGGATGTTGAATTATTTTTTAATTAGAAAAAAAATTCTCATTAGTTTTTTATAATTCTTAACTTTATTCAAAACTCCATTTAACTGCCTTATAGCCAAATAAAATTTCATTGCTTGTTATTGGTTTGTTGTGCAAATGCAATAAGTTGCCAATTTTATTTTTTCTCCTCTATTCCCAAGATTTGGTTTATGAAAGAAACATCAGAAGAAAGTTTGAGAACATAGCTCAAGGGAATAAAACATAATAAGAAGGGAAAACTCATTATTTTACAATATTTCCTGGGTAGTTTAAATTGTCTCTTATATTGCCTGATAGTAACTATGCTCTCAACAAAATACATACAATAGTCACCATAAGAATTTCTGCAAACACCAACCTTCACTTTGTCCTCTAATCATCTTTTAAAGGTGTAGACAGTACCCACCCAAACCTCACTATAAAATCCCCAAAGTAACTAAGAAATAGGTGGCAGTATGATATAGTAGTAATAAGGTAAAAGAAGAAACTTGTTAAGTAGCTTGATAGGAGAATAATAAATTGAAGTGTCAGTTTAAATAAAAACATTCATTCATTTTCTAGTATAAGATGCATTTGAGGATGTGAAAAGTTAAATTATAATTTTTTTTTTTTAACCAAGCTGTCTCAGAACATGGAACTTTATTTGGTGAATGTCCACAAATTTCTTGATAGAGTCTTTCCCTTCTGATTTCCTAACCACCATGGACAAGGGAGTTTGGATTTACTGGTTATAATCATGAAGGAAAACTCCAAATCTGCCTACACACAGTGGGAATCACTGCCAATATTAAAACTTGGTTATTTGTTATGGACTAAGCTAGGGAATTACACAGTTCACAGGATGTAGGGTTAAGAATCATTCTTGTATCTAGTATTCTAAGACATCAGACAATAATTATTTAACTAGCTTTTATTCAGGCATCATTAGACGTAAGGGTTTATTGAAGGAAAGGTAAAATAAATAAGCTTTGATTATTTACAAACTAAACGTAAAGTTTTGTGAAAGATATTCTGTTCTTTCATCTAGCTGCATCTAAGTAATTGAGGTCATGAAGTGGAAATAAGGAACAGTGTGAACGGACAGGCTTGGAAGCTGGTGGTGCACTACCGAAGCATCTCATTGCTAATCTGTGTATAGTGCTTTTATTGTATTTCTATGGCTGTACTCCTACTGTGCTTGGCTAATAAATATGTGCTCATATATTCATTTTCTAAGAAACTTCAGAAATGTTACATACAGAATGTTGTAGTTTGGGCAATGTACTTTAAAATACCTCCTCAAAGAAATTTAAAAAATTACTTCCATAAAATTTTTCACATGAAGGCTGAAATTAACTCTGATCACTTCCATGTTTTATCTATTACTTCTTACTTCTCCCACTTTTGGAAGATTAAATGTGATCATTATAGAAAGATGGAGCCCAGCCCTCAAATCCTCATTTTCTCAGAATTCACATTTTGTAAGAAATGTAATCTTGTCAAATAAGAGATGACACAAGTAGCATCATTAACTAGTGAATACAAACAGTTACGTAAATATAACCAGAAATTTTAATTCCATACAATAAAGTTTATTCAAAAGAAAAAAATTTTAAGTGCCTACAATTGTCATGTTTCTGTATTGGGCACAACAACGTACACAGAGACATAGCTGCTTTCTGATTTAGCATAAAAGAGAATAATAGATTGTACCACTTCTTTCAAACACACAAAAATAGATTACCTTTCAGCCAGGTTGAATTCGTGTTACACCTCGAAAACATAGTCAAGTCAGGTGTGCCATGAACACTCGCAGCAAGAGAGATTGCAATGAGCTACTTTGACTGTATTAGTAATAAGGTTTTAGTTGGCTGAAGTGCTACAAGGACAAGAATCCGAGAATAAATACCGGGTGAAGTGAAATACAAAAGAAAAGGAAGGATAGCAAATATGATAAAGAGAAAGAAAGTTAGTTCACACAAAAAGGACGAAAAGGCATGCAAAACTTTCTCAGGTCTCAGGTAATGGCAGGCAAATCACACCTAAATTTATTGCTTGGGAAAACTAGATTACTTTTTTAAAAAAGGCAGAGGTAGAAGAAGAGTAAAAAGAAAAAAAAAGTTGAATATGATTCCTAGAGAAACTGGAAACATGTTACTTATTCTGACCACGTAACAGCGACTGTTTAACAAAAAAAGCTGCATCTTAAGCTTTGCATACATAAAAATTTGTTTGTTGGGTAAGTAATCACTTTCAAATGAAATTGGTGCCTTCCATTTCAGAGAATCTCTTAGCAACTACAGCATTTTATAGCATAAAATTATTTCCTTGGTTGCTGTGGGTTTGGCAAACATTGAGCACAGTCTGGGCCAGGATTTTGTCATTATATAAATCCATGATTTAAAAATTATAGTATTGTCAAACTTTTTGTGACACATTTCAAAGTCTTCCCAAATTCCATGAATAAAAGGGCATTCTGCTTTTGTTAATAAATACAAAATGGGGTATTTTTACCAGCAGAATAAGTAAAGTGTTTTAGTTTGAGTACATTTAAATTTAGTCATTTCTTCCTAGGTCTTCCCAATTTGTTTGCATTTAAAGAACATGGCAAGTTGTTGGCAGATCAAAGCAGAAACAAGTGTCTAACGAGGAGGGTATACTGATTGTCATGACTCATGAGTGACTTGCAAATTGACAGCGTTCCCTTTCATGTCACAGTGTGCAAAGGCAAGCATTATTGACCATTGATTTTATTCTTTTGTACACATGCTCTGTTGCAGACCTTTTAAACTGGGTAATCTCTGGCCCAAACCCTGGATAGATAAGAAAGCTAGCCATAAGTCAGTATTTCATGTACTCTATTAAAATGTAGTGACTTAGTAAGTTCTATGAAATATTGACTTATGGCTAGCTTCAGCTATTTATAGCATTTTTATTTAAAATGTGGTTGCTGAAGTAAAAGAGTATGTCTGTTAAAATAGGACATCTTGCCGTCTTATGAAAGGAAATTTGATTTGCGTAATTCCCTTCTTGTAATTTTACGTTTTCTTTTCAAACATTGCCACTAACAGAACAGGAAATGAGAACTGACAGGAAGAAAGGGTAAGAAGTAAGGTGATATAGCCTTATCATGTGTCAGGCACTTCATATTATAATCTTGATATAATTGTATCATAATCTCATTGAGACCTTATAATAACTGTACAAAATCAGTATTACCACCCTTCAGAGCCACCAGGTCTCTTTGACTTCCAGGTCTATACCCATATACCAAGTATATTCCAACTACGTGATACAGCCAGGAAATATTATACATAACCCTCTATTGATCCTGAATTGAGGAATTTTGTATGGACAGGAAGAGACTAATAGAGAAAGTGCCATTGCAGTATTTTCCCTCTACTTTTTATTCTTGTTACTTGTAGGTAGGGTAATAGCCACAATTATTGATGAAGCACTGCTAGAGCATGTGACTATATTTACTAAAGTAGCCTTTTCTGCCTAAGAGAAATTCTTTGATGACCTCAACATAGAGGTGTGTAGTTTAAATCTGTCCATGTCTTGCCATTTCTGGGACAATCCAGTCTAAGTTCCCACCACCTCTTGTCAAGGCTCCAGCAATACCCTTTGTCTCAACCGGTTTCCTGTATACACTCTTGACCAACCACAATTAGCATTCCAAATGTTAAAGTGATGTTCGTAAGATGTGAATCAGATCACGTCTTGCTTCTGCTAAAAATTCTCCAATGGCTTTCTTTAGTAAGTATACTAAAGTCTAACTGTCTTAAGAAATCTGGGTACATAATCATTAGGCCCTTTGTTACTTTTCAAACTTTGTCTCCCATCCAGAGTTGTGCTGAGGTTGGAGCTTTCTGGCTTGCGAGAGCTGATTGTTAGATACTCATCAATTTTGCAAGCCAATTGTCATCATATTGGTAGATGGAAATCAGCCAAGGTAGAAACCAGAAATAAGAAACCACAGAAATCAGCAGATACTCTAAAACAGGGTTTCAGTTTTTATTTTTGTTTGTTTGAATAGTAGGGGGAGCTGGCTGTTAATTATTTCCCACCACACCACTGTTCCCAATGTTGTCTGCCTCATGTACAATAATCCATTGACACTGGTTTTGTCTGTTCTACATAAAGTCTTGTTCCGCTCTCTTTTAAGGACTTTGCCTTTGCTATTCTCTTTGTCTGGATGCTTCTCCTTTGGATTTTCATATGACTGGCTCCTTCCCAACATTCAAGTCTCAGCTCAAATGTCACCTTCTCAAAGAGATTTTCCATGACTACCTTATCCGAAGGACCACCGCACACGACTCCAGTTTCTCTGTAACATCAACCTTATCCTCACAACTTAGAAGAGTGCCTTTAAAGACATGGACTCTTGTGTCAGTTGGCTTGCATTTGGTTGCAAGGCACAGAAAACCAAATAGTCAAGCATGTATTTATCTCAATAATCATGGAATTGGGCAGTTTATGGCTAGGACTACAGTTCAGTGATGACATCAAGACCTAGTCCCCTCCCCTTTTCCTGTTCCACTGTCCTCAGCATATGGCAGTCATCCTTATAATCACAAAATTGCTGTTTCACCACTAGGCACTTTAGAACATCGTAGCTGGCAAAAGAAAGGCGAGAGAGGAAGGGTACCAAGTCCAAACATGTGAAGACATATGCCAGCAGTTTGACCATTTTAAAAAGCTTTTCTGGAGTCATACCCAGTCACTTTATGCTTACAAAAACTTGACCAGTTTACATAGCCTCCTCTATCTGCTCTGTCTGGAAAGATAAATATGCTGTCTTTCCAGTTTACATAGTAGAAGGAGGCAAGGGATAAGGCAATTATGAATGGCTTTGGGGTATATAATCCATATTGTTTGCCATAATGCTAATAAATTTTTAAGAAATTAGTGGACCATGTGCTTCAAATGACTCAGTTCCATCTTCATCCAAGTTCCTACTTTCAGATGAGTCGTGGGTCAAATTCTGCAATCTAAATGTCAATCACATTATCATAACTCAGCATTAGGAACATCCCAGATAACTTGAAAGATCATCCCATTTAAATTCCAATATACCAATTTTTTAGTTTATAATGTTTAAACTATTTTGGTGGAAGTCTTTCTAAATTATGTCATCTACATGATATCTGCAGACAATTGATGCTGATTTAATCATTTTTCAGTGATCCAGTGTTTTCAATATTAACATTGATTATAACATAGTGGTATATCATTATAGCATAGTTACACCATCTTTGGGGGCTTTTGGCAATGTTATGACTATTTCCCCAAGCTCAAATGGTCTATGTTGTCATGTTTAAAAAAAATGCTTGCCAGATCTTTGTCTTATTTGTCAATCCTTTTCAGAGGCAAGATAAACTAATAAATGTAAGCATATATTACAGTGGATTTAAGCACACCTGGTTTTGAGTCCTGGCTCCTCTGTTTCTAGTTGTTTAATCTTGGGCCAGATAATTCATTTTTCTGAATCTTGGTTTTAGTTTTTGTTTCTAACTATACAGTGGACATAATATCCTCTTTATTAACTTGTGAGGATTTTATAGGATGAGCTAAGTAATGGAAGTAAGTGCTGAATAAATGATGACCATTAACTTACCCTTCTCCGGATCACATACTAAACTATCTTTAATCGGTACCATGCGTTTGTAAATCACATCTGCACCACCTGGGATAACTATTATAATTTTGCAGATTTCAGGGATCCATGCTCAGCCTTTTGTCTTTTAAACCCCAGTTTTAAGGTGGCGTAGAAATACATTTTTATATTGACTAAAATTTGACAGCCATTGCTTCAGCCCTCAAGCAAGGATTTGTTGATCAGATTAGCTTAATCTCTCATTAGCAAATTTGTAGAGGGAGAAGTGCTGGGGATGATTTTAAGAATATGGATTTCTGAGCTGTATCTCAAGTCTAACCCAGACACAAGCACCGTATTGTCCTGTTTCAAATCCTGACTCTATTACTTCCTCTTTGCTTGGGAAAGTAGTTTGAACTCTCTGGATTTTAGTTTTCCCTTCTGTAAAAAAGAGATAATAATAGAACCTACCTCATAATGCTGTTATCTTGTACTTTAAGAGAGATAAAGTGTTTAGAAGAGTGTCATAATAAACACTATATGTGACTGCAATTAGTATTATAAGCAATGGTGTAGTCAGAATCCCCAGTGTGTAGTGCCAGACTCCATATCAGTGACTCTCAACATGGCTATACATTATAATCACTGAGGAGTATTGAAGAGCCCAATGCCCAGGCCACACCCAAGAACAATTATATTATACGTGTGTGTGTGTGTGTGTGTGTGTGTGTGTGTGTGTGTGTGTGTATAGTGGAATGATGCTGGCATCAGTGGTCAGGTGATTCCAGTGTCCAGCTCTCTATTATATAAAATCTCTCTAAGTGATTCTGATGTCTGTTAATACTATCTAAGTGAGGTATTTTGGTAAATAGAACAGGGATTAATCTTTATTGAGGAAAGGAAGAATAAGAGCTCAGCTTCTGACCAAGAAAGCCTGCTGAGCACAGAGCTATTATGAATGCACTGAATGCTGAGGGAAAAGCTGCTGAAAGAAGAGCTGTGATTGGAATAAAACAAACAAATAACAACAGAGGGTTGGGAATCACTCAGACCCAGGCTCTAATCCCAAATCACCTTGTTAGTGCATTACTTCTCTATAAGCCTCAATTTCCTCATTTGCAAAATTTAGCTTATATTTGCCATCACATAGGGTTGTTGTAAGGACAAAATTGATTTAAAAGATGTAAAGGCTTGGTATGCAATACACTGATGTCTTAGATGTTCAATAAAAGTTTATCATTATTGTTAATTTTAAGAGTGAGGATTAATGGACTATGGAGATATGAAGGACAGGGAGGGGATAAAGGTGATACCCAGATGTTTTGCTTAGGTAATGGGGTAGAATGTCAAGGTATTAACCTGAGAGCTGGTGGACAGGAGGAGGAGTAGGTTTCAGGAAGAATTTCTGAGACCTTGCTTCCATTGTGTTGGCCTACCAACCTTCCCAGTCTGCATCTACTTTTCTTCTTAGTATGAGCTGTACCAGCAAACTCAGTAACCAACTTGGTAGAAGAGTTTCATAATAAGAAGTGTAAGAAGGGTCTGAACAGAGTCTTCACCTTAAGGGGATTCTGGTGAATAAACTACCCACATTTTATTGCAACAGTTTTAAGAATGAGTATTTTGTTTACTCAAAGGCTTCTTTTGCTTCCTTCCAGATTCTGGGCTTACAGGTTTCTGGTAGTTTTCCAGAGCTAAAGGGAATCAGAATTCTCCTTAAAAATGGAGTCTCATATCCAATTTGTCAATGTCCACCTCCTTGTTTCTACTGCCAGCCAGGCTGGGCTGAGGATATTAGAATGGGGAGGAACTGGATCTCCCCACTTTTAGCTTCCTTTGGCTTTTACACCTGCCATTTAATTCATCCCTCATGCTGCTAGATTCCCTTGGGTAAGTACAAGCAATTTTGTTCAGACACCAGGGGCATTGCTGTTCAATTCTCTCCTTCTGCTCACGTAGGCATGGAGGACAGGTAGATAACCAAATCCATTCTCTATGCAACCAGGAAGGAGATGCTAGTCTCCCTTCTTGCAGGCACCCCAATCATGATAATTGGTTCTATTGGGTCCTTCCTCACTTCGTTGACAGAAGGGATGCAAAAGACCTAGTCATTTGTCCGAAGTTAATGACTCAACAATTTTCTTTGAATTTTATCTCATCTCATAGTTACCTCTTGCAAGGATGGAAGGAGTCTGAAGGTGTAATGTACAAGGGCTCACTCAGTTCTTAATAAGTCTTATTGGGAGTGTGTCTGGTTTTCTTGATGGCTCTTTTTTGGACTATTTCTCAACCTTGGATGTTCATATGAATGCTCCCCACTCTCAGCACTTTCAATTTGCATGTATTCCCTTTTCTAGAACATTCTTCACCTTCCCACTTGTGCCTTCTAACTAGGACTTCAAATCCTCCCTGAACTCCTGGATGATGATAAATGTCTTTATTGCACATCTATGTATCAGCCTGTAGCATATCAGCTTCTTTTATAGCACACATCCACTTTAATTTATGTCTGTAACTTCTCAAGCCTGTAATTTTCATGAAAGCCAGAACAAGAACTGTCTTGTGTATCTCTGCATCTCCTGTGCCCAACACGGTACCTGGAACTACTGAAAGAATGAGTTGCCTCTCAGGACAAGTACAATATGTGCAAAACCATAGAGGCATGACAATCTTTGGCATATCCTACAGCAAAACTTTTTGATGGCCAAAGTATAGGATGGGAAGGGGGAACTCTCCAGAGATGTTAGAAGAGGTAGGTTAAGTGCCTTATATGTAATCCCTAAGTGGTCTGAACTTCACCCGTGTAGACAGCGGAAAGCCAGCGAAGGTTTTAAGTGGGAGGTTATATAATTTGGTTTATCATTCAGGACAGTCACTCTGGGAGTAGTGTGTAAGATAGACTGAAAAAGAAAAGACTGATTTAAAGATGCTCAGTTAGGAGATGTTCCAGTACTACAGGTGAGAAATGATGACAGCTTCCCTGAAGTAATGAAGTTATGGTGTTCCATTCAAAATGCATTTTTGAGATGGAAACTATAGCACTTACTGACTAACTGTAGTTGAGGGTGAGTGTGAAAGATAATTCTATGATCTAGCTATGTGATGGGCTGGGAGGGGATGCTATTATTGGAAATACAGAATATAGGAATATAGGAGGAGAGGCGCTTGTTTCAGAGGAGAAAAATGAGCTCAGTTTTAAACATACTGATAGGTCCATGAGCCCATGGGCAACAAGACAGAGTATTTTATGCAGTTAGAGATGCATAAAATTCTTGGTTTGGTGCCTTATTGATTGTGGATGTGGCAGGTATTGTGTAAGACAGAGTTGGGAAACTGGTAGTGTCACGTTGATTTCATGATTTGTGATACTTTGGGCCACAATTGGAATCACAATGACCGCTTCAAGGGAAAGTATCCATTACAGTTACCTTCTGGTTATTTTCTTTGATATAATACATATACCTACCTTTACCCCCACTCGAATTCAGAGGTGGTAACAATTTTATTTTAGGTAGGGGTGCTGCTACATAACTCTCTCATTAAATTGTGAGTTCCATGCAGTCAGAAAGGGACTGTGCCTTATTCTTCTTGTTAAAATTAGAGCCAGGAGAGTAGGAATTCAGATTATTGGATGAATGAATGAATGAGCAGATGAATTTATTATCTGATGGCAGGGATTTGGGATACTTTCTGGACCTAATCACCTAGGAATTAAAACCCTCACCTCCTCCTACCTAACTGCATAGGTGACTTTTTAGCATGAGCTATTGATAGAAGCAAAACAGGTAGAAGAGATCACCATAAGCACTTTTTAAAATGGCCTTTTGTTGCATCATTTTCTCTTGACAATAAGTCTGATAGCTTATAAGGAATCACCCAGGGAATTTTAAAACTTGTGTCTATAAAAGATTATATGTTTCTTGAAACATTAATCTTGATATTTCAGCATGAAAGAGAGGCATTTAAATTAATTGTATTGAAAACTCTTTTGCTTGGTATTATTCTAGAAGCTGGAACATGGATACCTGATGAAATTTTTGTTTTGGAAAGATATTGTGGAAGGCTAAATGAAGAGGCTCTGGGAAAAGAAATGATTCCAGTTGGACAGAGGAGAGATGATGAGGGCTTGAAATAAGGCGATAGCAGTGAAATGGGAAGAGCAGATTAATTAATTCATCAAATATTTATTCACTATATTATACCAGTCTCTGAGAATGCAGTGGGACCCAAACCAAACAGGTTCCTACTTGCAAGAAGCTTACAGACAAGTCAAAGAGATGCAAGTCAATTTGTAGATGTAAAATTGCAGCTGTGATAAGTGTGATATGGCAAAGAGAAGGTCAGACTGAAAAAGCATCTCAGAGGTAAAATTGAGTGAAATTGTTTGGTTATTTTGGGTATCAGAATAAATAGATGTGTTTTCTACTCTTGAAAGAATATTTAAACTGATTGGTGTGACAGAAATACATACACAAAATGCCATCAAAGCAGATATATTGAAAAACTGCAGAACATATTAAAATGACCTTTTACCAAAAGATGAGTTCAATAAGCAATGAATTGCAAATTCTGATTTTGCAATTGATTCCTCTTGCTTTTTTGTTACCATTCTGTTGGAATAATGGTACTGCGTTGATGAGATACAATTTATTCGAGCTCTCTCTTACCATTTTGATTTTTTTTTCATTCAGATGTTGCAAGAGCAATTGAATTACTGGAAAAATTACAGGAGTCTGGAGAAGTACCAGTGCACAAGCTACAATCCCTCAAAAAAGTGCTGCAGAGTGAGTTTTGTACTGCTATTCGAGAGGTATGACACTAAGATTTTAATAACTGTATTCAGCCATATGTCTTCCGAATAGGAAACATGTTTTTTCCACACAAACAGATGAGTAGTTAAGCTTGGAGCTACATCTTAATTTTCTCTTTTTAGCTCCTTTGACAGATGATAAAACATGATTTAGTCTGCTAAATTCTTAAATTAGATACAGTCAGCATTTGTACATTCATATAAAACCAAATGTTGATCTTAAGATACCAGTGAAGTGATGGCATATAGTGTAGTTGAAACTAATAGGGCTACATGAAACCACCTGGAAATTCAGGCAGAAATAGTCATACCTAATGGGGGCTGAGCTTTTCTTAATGAACTCTCAACTAAATATTTCACAAGTAAATCTGAAAGAGTAACCTACTGACTAAAGTTATAGTTTTCCAAACATTACTGTCTAGTACAATTATGGGAAATCCCCAAAGTGGCTGACATGTCCTTCAAAAGAATCTTTGTAATGCCTTCCTGGCTAATGGTTTCAAGAAACTTAAGTCAAAACAGATGTGTTAAAATGACTGTTTGAATTTTATATTAACTTGGGGTGGAATTGACTCTCAACTAATGAATTTAATTGGTTATGAGAGAGTTCCCAAACAAAATATATGCTATATTGTTTTATTCAGCAAACCCATTACTCCCTCCCCATCAGTCACTAACGGTTCATTAATTAGAAACTAGAATCCATAAATCCAGCATATTTGCCCTGTTAGACATCCCCAAAGATGAATTCCCCACTGTCATGCTCTCCAAAGTCAGTTGAACCCAACCACTGGTTGGAGAGGTTGCTGTTGAAGAAAGCATACATCTACTAAGGAATGCTTGTACTGGCCTTCCTTCTGCTTTGCAACTCTACTTGTGACTAATGCACACTCTTTGCCTCAGCAATGCTAGCTCATGTGTAGTTGCTATATAGAAAAGACACAGGTGACTAAGGAGGAGGCTGTCAAAACTGCTCTCTGTAGAGTTAAAGTATAGCTTACCAAGTGCAATAACAACTTGGATTCTTCAGGGTTTGGCTTAGACTATTCTTGGGCTAAATCTTTATCAGGTGAAATTGTTCACTATTTAATATTCATTTACATTGAACACAGATTAAGTAAACAGCCCTAGTTGCAACTCCAAGTTTTAACCTATGAAAAATTTCTCTAAGTGTGTGAATTTGCCACCCTCAGAAACCCCTCAGTAGGAGAGATATATAGTATCTGGAAACACCATGGGCCTTCTCTATGTTAAACGCCTGTAGTCACCCTGTAGCCCAAGGCTAAATCCCCCATACACTCCTTTCTTTCTTCACAGGTTGCCACTCCACTGAAATTTGGCTGGCTGATTATGCCTTCTGATTGTTAGCCTTCTGCTCTCCACAGAATTAAAGGCTAAGACACATCAATTACTTATCTCTATTCACTGGAGATACAGAATAAAATTATTATAAGTTAATGTACACTATGCTATCAGAAACCAGCAAGACCATTTTTCATAAAAAATCAAGCAAGATTAGGGGGACAGGGATAAGGCTCCCTTAAGTTAGGGATGGCAAAAACCTAAATGAAGAAATGGAACAAACCATGCAAATAGTATTCTAGGCAGAGGACACTTCAGGTGTAAAGACTCAAAGCCAAGAATGAACCTAGTTCATAGGAGGAAGGAACACTCCCCACAGCAGTGTATTTGGAGTAGTATAAGTAAGGTAGGCTCCCTGGAGGCAGCAGTAGTGCAGATCTCATGATGCCTGTAGGAACATGGTAAGAACTCTGGATTTCATTCTAAGGGTGATAGGAATCCCTTAGAGAGTTTGTCCTAACCTGATTTGCTTTTTTTTTTTTTTTTTAATCATCATTTTATTGAGATATATTCATATACCACGCAGTCATACAAAACAAATTGTACTTTCGCTTGTTTACAGTACCATTACATAGTTGTACATTCATCACCTAAATCAATCCCTGACACCTTCATTAGCACACACACAAAAATAACAAGAATAATAATTAGAGTGAAAAAGAGCAATTGAAGTAAAAAAGAACACTAGGTACCTTTGTCTGTTTGTTTGCTTCCCCTACTTTTCTACACATCCATCCATAAACTAGACAAAGTGGAGTTTGGTCCTTATGGCATTCCCAATCCCACTGTCACCCCTCATAAGCTACATTTTTATACAACTGTCTTCGAGATTCATGGGTTCTGGGTTGTAGTTTAATAGTTTCAGGTATCCACCACCAGCTACCCCAATTCTTTAGAACCTAAAAAAGGTTGTCTAAAGTGTGCGTAAGAGTGCCCACCAGAGTGATCTCTCGGCTCATTTTGGAATCTCTCTGCCACTGAAGCTTATTTCATTTCCTTTCACATCCCCCTTTTGGTCAAGAAGATGTTCTCCATCCCACGATGCCGGGTCTACATTCCTCCCCGGGAGTCATATTCCACGTTGCCAGGGAGATTCACTTCCCTGGGTGTCTGATCCCACGTAGGGGGGAGGGCAGTGATTTCACCTTTCAAGTTGGCTTAGCCAGAGAGAGAGGGCCACATCTGAGCAACAAAGAGGCATTCACGAGGAGACTCTTAGGCACAAATACAGGGAGGCCTAGCCTCTCCTTTGCAGCAGCCGTCTTCCCAAGGGTAAAACTTATGGTAGAGGGCTCAACCCATCAAACCACCAGTCCCCTATGTCTGTGGTCATGTTAGCAACCATGGAGGTGGGGTAGGCGAATACCCCTGCATTCTCCACAGGCTCCTCAAGGGGGCACTACATCTTTTTTTTTTTTTTTCCTTGTTTGTCTTTTTTCTTTTCTTTTTTTTTTTTTTAACTTTCCCTTCTTTTTTCAAATCAACTGTATGAAAAAAAAAGTTAAAAAGAAAACAAACATACAATAAAAAAACATTTCAAAGAGACCATAGCAAGGGAGTAAGAAAAAGACAACTAACCTAAGATAACTGCTTAACTTCCAACATGTTCCTACTTTACCCCAAGAAAGTTACATAATATAGCAACATTTCAGTGAACTTGTTCCTACTACATCCATCAGAAATTAACAGACCATAGTCATTTCTGGGCATCCCCAGAACGTTAAATAGCTTATCTGTTCTTCTTGGATTATTGTTCCCCCTTCCTTAATTGCTCTCTACTGCTAGTTCCCCTACATTCTACATTATAAACCATTTGTTTTACATTTTTCAAAGTTCACATTAGTGGTAGCATATAATATTTCTCTTTTTGTGCCTGGCTTATTTCGCTCAGCATTATGTCTTCAAGGTTCATCCATGTTGTCATATGTTTCACCAGATCGTTCCTTCTTACTGCCGCGTAGTATTCCATCGTGTGTATATACCACATTTTATTTATCCACTCATCTGTTGAAGGACATTTGGGTTGTTTCCATCTCTTGGCAATTGTGAATAATGCTGCTATGAACATTGGCGTGCAGATATCTGTTCGTGTCACTGCTTTCCGATCTTCCGGGTATATACCGAGAAGTGCAATCGCTGGATCGAATGGTAGCTCTATATCTAGTTTTCTAAGGAACTGCCAGACTGACTTCCAGAGTGGCTGAACCATTATACAGTCCCACCAACAATGAATAAGAGTTCCAATTTCTCCACATCCCCTCCAGCATTTGTAGTTTCCTGTTTGTTTAATGGCAGCCATTCTAACCGGTGTTAGATGGTATCTCATTGTGGTCTTAATTTGCATCTCTCTAATAGCTAGTGAAGCTGAACATTTTTTCATGTGTTTCTTGGCCATTTGTATTTCCTCTTCAGAGAACTGTCTTTTCATATCTTTTGCCCATTTTATAATTGGGCTGTCTGTACTATTGTCATTGAGTTGTAGGATTTCTTTGTATATGCAAGATATCAGTCTTTTGTCAGATACATGGTTTCCAAAAATTTTTTCCCATTGAGTTGGCTGCCTCTTTACCTTTTTGAGAAATTCCTTTGAGGTGCAGAAACTTCTAAGCTTGAGGAGTTCCCATTTATCTATTTTCTCTTTTGTTGCTTGTGCTTTGGGTGTAAAGTCTAGGAAGTGGCCTCCTAATACAAGGTCTTGAAGATGTTTTCCTACATTATCTTCTAGGAGTTTTATGGTACTTTCTTTTATATTGAGATCTTTGGTCCATTTTGAGTTAATTTTTGTGTAGGGGGTGAGGTAGGGGTCCTCTTTCATTCTTTTGGATATGGATATCCAACTCTCCCAGCCCCATTTGTTGAAAAGACCATTATGGCTCAGTTCGGTGACTTTAGGGGCCTTATCAAAGATCAGTCGGCCATAGATCTGAGGGTCTATCTCTGAATTCTCAATTCGATTCCATTGATCTATATGTCTATCTTTGTGCCAGTACCATGCTGTTTTGGCAACTGTGGCTTTATAATAAGCTTCAAAGTCAGGGAGTGTAAGTCCTCCCACTTCGTTTTTCTTTTTTAGAGTGTCTTTAGCAATTCGAGGGATCTTCCCTTTCCAAATAAATTTGATAACTAGCTTTTCCAAGTCTGCAAAGTAGGTTGTTGGAATTTTGATTGGGATTGCATTGAATCTGTAGATGAGTTTGGGTAGAATTGACATCTTAATGACATTTAGCCTTCCTATCCATGAACATGGAATATTTTTCCATCTTTTAAGGTCCCCTTCTATTTCTTTTAGTAGAGTTATGTAGTTTTCTTTGTATAGGTCTTTTACATCTTTGGTTAAGTTTATTCCTAGGTACTTGATTTTTTTAGTTGCTATTGAAAATGGTATCTTTTTCTTGAGTGTCTCTTCAGTTTGTTCATTTCTAGCATATAGAAACATTACTGACTTATGTGCATTAATCTTGTATCCCGCTACTTTGCTAAATTTGTTTATTAGCTCTAGTAGGTGTATCGTTGATTTCTCAGGGTTTTCTAGATATAAGATCATATCATCTGCAAACAATGACAGTTTTACTTCTTCTTTTCCAATTTGGATGCCTTTTATTTCTTTGTCTTGCCGGATTGCCCTGGCTAGCACTTCCAGCACAATGTTGAATAACAGTGGTGACAGCGGGCATCCTTGTCTTGTTCCTGATCTTAGAGGGAAGGCTTTCAGTCTCTCACCATTGAGTGCTATGCTGGCTGTGGGTTTTTCATATATGCTCTTTATCATGTTGAGGAAGTTTCCTTCAATTCCTACCTTTTGAAGTGTTTTTATCAAAAAGGGATGTTGGATTTTGTCAAATGCTTTTTCAGCATCTATTGAGATGATCAATTGATTTTTCCCTTTTGACTTGTTAATGTGTTGTAATACATTGATTGATTTTCTTATGTTGAACCATCCTTGCATGCCTGGAATGAACCCCACTTGGTCATGGTGTATGATTTTTTTAATGTGTCTTTGGATTCGATTTGCAAGTATTTTGTTGAGGATTTTTGCATCTATATTCATTAGGGAGATTGGCCGGTAGTTTTCCTTTTTTGTAGCATCTTTGCCTGGTTTTGGTATTAGATTGATGTTAGCTTCATAAAATGAGTTAGGTAGTGTTCCATTTTTTTCAATGTTTTGAAAGAGTTTGAGTAAGATTGGTGTCAGTTCTTTCTGGAAAGTTTGGTAGAATTCCCCTGTGAAGCCATCTGGCCCTGGGCATTTATTTGTGGGAAGATTTTTGATGACTGATTGGATCTCTTTGCTTGTGATGGGTTGGTTGAGGTCTTCTATTTCTTCTCTGGTCAGTCTAGGTTGTTCATATGTTTCCAGGAAATTGTCCATTTCTTCTACATTATCCAGTTTGTTGCCATACAGTTGTTCATAATATCCTCTTATAATTTTTTTAATTTCTTCAGGATCTGCAGTTATGTCACCTTTTTCATTCATTATTTTGTTTATATGGGTCTTCTCTCTTTTTGATTTTGTCAGTCTAGCTAGGGGCTTGTCAATCTTGTTGATCTTCTCAAAGAACCAACTTTTGGTGATATTTATCCTTTCTATTGTTTTTTTGTTCTCTATGTCATTTATTTCTGCTTTAATCCTTGTTATTTCTTTTCTTGTACTTGGTTTAGGATTGGTTTGCTGTTCATTTTCTAGCTTCTTCAGTTGATCTATTAGTTCTTTGATTTTGGCTCTTTCTTCCTTTTTAATATATGCGTTTAGTGCTATAAATTTCCCCCTTAGCACTGCTTTTGCTGCATCCCATAGGTTTTGGTATGTTGTGTTCTCATTTTCATTCGTCTCTATATATTTAGCAATTTCTCTTGCTATTTCTTCTTTAACCCACTGATTGTTTAGGAGTGTGTTGTTTAACCTCCAGGTATTTGTGAATTTTCTAAGTCTCTGATGGTTATTGACTTCTAATTGTATTCCATTGTGGTCAGAGAATGTGCTTTGAATAATTTCAATCTTTTTAAATTTATTGAGGCTTGTTTTATGTCCCAGCATATGATCTATTCTGGAGAAAGTTCCGTGAGCACTAGAAAAGTATGTGTATCCTGGTGATTTGGGATGTAATGTCCTGTAGATGTCTGTTAAATCTAATTCATTTATCAGATTGTTTAGGTTTTCAATTTCCTTATTGGTCTTCTGTCTGGTTGATCTATCTATAGGAGAGAGTGATGTGTTGAAGTCTCCCACAATTATTGTGGAAACATCAATTGCTTCCTTTAGTTTTGCCAATGTTTCTCTCATGTATTTTGTGGCACCTTGATTGGGTGCATAGACATTTACGATTGTTATTTCTTCTTGCTGAATTGCCCCTTTTATTAGTATGTAGTGGCCTTCTTTGTCTCTCAAAACATCCCTGCATTTGAAGTCTATTTTATCTGAGATTAATATTGCTACACCTGCTTTCTTTTGGCTGTAGCTTGCATGAAATATTTTTTTCCATCCTTTCACTTTCAGTTTGTTTGTGTCCCTGTGTCTAAGATGAGTCTCTTGTAT
This sequence comes from Choloepus didactylus, assembly GCF_015220235.1. Lineage (NCBI taxonomy): Eukaryota > Metazoa > Chordata > Mammalia > Pilosa > Megalonychidae > Choloepus > Choloepus didactylus. The sequence goes on from NC_051314.1 coordinate 49,693,423, forward strand.
GCAACATATTGATGGTTCATTTTTTTTGATCCATTCTGCGAATCTATATCTTTTAATTGGGGAGTTTAATCCATTTACATTCAATGTTAAAACCGTGAAGGCATTTCTTGAATCGGCCATCTTATCCTTTGGATTATGTTTGCCATATTTTTCCCTCTCTCTATTAATATCCTTTATTGTACCCATACCGAATCTCTTTAGTACTGAACCTTTCTCCAAGTCTCTCTGTCCTGTCTTTGTTTCTCTGTCTGTAGGGCTCCCTTTAGTATCTCCAGTAGGGCAGGTCTCTTGTTAGCAAATTCTCTCAGCATTTCTTTGTCTGTGAAAAATTTAAGCTCTCCCTCAAATTTGAAGGAGAGCTTTGCTGGATAAAGTATTCTTGGCTGGAAATTCCTCTCACTCAGAATTTTAAATATATCGTGCCACTGCCTTCTTGCCTCCATGGTGGCTGCTGAGTAGTCACTACTTAGTCTTATGCTGTTTCCTTTGTATGTGGTGAATTGCTTTTCTCTTGCTGCTTTCAGAACTTGCTCCTTCTCTTCTATGTTTGACAGTGTGATCAGTATATGTCTCGGAGTGGGTTTTTTTTGGATTTATTCTATTTGGAGTTCGCTGAGCATTTATGATTTGTGTATTTATGTTGTTTAGAAGATTTGGGAAGTTTTTCCCCAACAATTTCTTTGAATACTCTTCCTAGACCTTTACCCTTTTCTTCCCCTTCTGGGACACCAATGAGTCTTATATTCGGACGTTTCATATTATCTATCATATCCCTGAGGTCCATTTCGAGTTTTTCAATTTTTTTCCCCATTCTTTCTTTTATGCTTTCATTTTCCATTCTGTCATCTTCCAGGTCACTGATTTGTTGTTCAACTTCCTCTAGTCTTGTACTATGAGTGTCCAGAATCTTTTTAATTTGGTCAACAGTTTCTTTAATTTCCATAAGATCATCCATTTTTTATTTAGTCTTGCAATGTCTTCTTTATGCTCTTCTAGGGTCTTCTTGATTTCCTTCATATCCCGTACTATGGTCTCATTGTTCATCTTTAGTTCTTTGAGTAGCTGCTCTAGGTGTGTCTCTTCTGGTCTTTTGATTTGGGTGCTTGGGCTTGGGTTATCCATATCGTCTGGTTTTTTCATATGCTTTATAATTTTCTGTTGTTTTTGGCCTCGTGGCATTTGCTGAACTTGATAGGGTTCTTTTAGGGTTTGTAGACCAGTTGAAGTCCTTATCTCTAATTTATCAGATCTACAGCTTCGTGGAGTACACTTTCTCTAACTAACCAGCAGGTGGCGTCCACGAGCCACCTGTTCTCCACAAGCCAGATCTCCCCTGCTTAGCCTTTTTGGTGAGTGGGGGAGTGAGTCTTGTGGGGCCCAATTGGTGTACCAAGCTTGCGTGTGTAGTTGGTGTTGCCTGCCCTGTATGTGGGGCGTGTTTCTGGGCAGTCGGGGGGGGGGGTGGCCCTAACAGTCAAATCTCCCTGATGATCCTAGAGTTTTAAAGCTACTGCAATAGTCTAATCCTTCAGTTCAGTCCTGCCACAGTTTGTCTCTGCCACTGACCCACAAGTCTTTGGTATTGGCGTATGGCTCCTGAGACTTGCAAGTGGGCCCCTCTTCCAGGCTGTGCACCCCGGGTCCTCTGTTGAGGGATGACTGTGCTATGTCACAGGTGAGTGCCGTCCCCCCAGGGCAGTTCTGGGCTGCTGGGCTGTGTTGGGAGGCTCCCAGTCTGCTCAAATGATGGCTGAATGGGGCTCTGTTAATTCACACTGCTCCCCCTTCCCAGCTCTGGGACATTCAGCTGAGGTTGCAGGGAAGGCTAATGTCCACGCCCAGTTTTGTGGTGTGTGCCTGTTATTTGAAGCACTTCCGTCACACTGGGTTGTCTGGGGCAGCTCTGGGCTATGGGGCTGGCGATGGGCAGGAGTGTTTCCTGTCCACCAGGATGGTGGCTGTGAGCGGACACCCCCCTTTTCTTGGGAAGTTGTGTTGTTTAGTGAATTTTCTCAGCCACTGGATTATTGCCTTTTGTCTCAGAGCTCTCTTAGTTCTGCTCTTGACTTGACGTGCCCAAATTTGAATTCTTTGAAGCTTTCTGTATTGAGCTTCTTAGAGTAATTGTTTTAGAAAAAGCAAAAAGGATTTAAAAAAAAAAAAAAAAAAAAAAAACGGCCCTCCTCAGAGATCTAATGGGTTATTGAAATGCTAATAGACAAAGCAACCAGGGCCATTAAGGAAAGGTGCACAGGGCAGAGAGATCAGCCTTGCTTCGGGATTTGCATATGCGCCTCAAGGCCTGATCTCCGCCCTTCCCCTTTCTGTGTTCACCAGAACTCCAAAAATCCTCTGCTTTTATTTTGGAGTTTTTCGTGTTGTTTTTTTTCTATGCCTGTCTCCTCTCTGCTGGGCTGGCTGCTCTCAGAGTCTCTGGTGTCTGGTCTCAGTCTATCTATGGTTGGAGTTTGAATCAGTAGAATGAGTTTCCCATAAGAGCAGCCACTGCAATTCTCCCTTCTCCTTCCTGGAGCTGACAGCCCCTCCTCCCCGGGGACTGAGCCTGGCAGGGAGGGGCGCGGGTCCCCTGGCCGCAAAAACTTACAGATTTCGCTGATCTCAGCAGTTCCACATTTTCATGAGTGTTGTATGAAGTATGCCCAAAGACAGATTGCTCTGTGGTGTCCAGTCCACGCAGTTCCTGGCTTTTTACCTACTTTCCTGGAGGAGTAACTAAAACATACAGCTCACCAGTCTGCCATCTTGCCCCGCCTCCCTGATTTGCTTTTTAAAAACATCTTGTCATTGTGAAGAGAATACACTTGTGGTTGCAAGAGTAGGTATAAGAAAGACCCATAAGAATATAATTGAGTAGATCAAGTGAGAGATGATAGCAGCTTGGACAGAGTTTAAGGCAGTGAAAGTAGTGAAAACCCATCAGATTTGAGATATATTTTGAGAGTAAAGTGAACAGGAATTGTTGAGGTATTGATTATATGGGGTATGAGAGAGAAAAGAATCAATTGATTCTTAACTTTGGGCTTGAACAACTGGACGAATGCAAGGTAATATGATGGGAATCTTTGAGAATGTACTAAGTTTGGAGAAGACTATCCAAGAGCTCTGTTCTGGGCATAGTAAGTTGGTGATGATTTTTAGATATCCAAGTAAATATAACTGGCAGGCAGTTGGATCTAAGTCTGAAGCTTGGAATATATTTCGGTTTTGGAGGTATAATTGTGGAATAGATATCTGTTCAAATAAACCCACAGGCCTTTTTCATAAAAAAGTGTTGCTAATGAAAAAGAGAATGAAAGTAAGAAAGAAAATAAATATGGGATTTTGTAGAGGTATTATAATTTTATCTTACAAACTCTACCTGTGGTAAAGTGTGGCATGTGAATCATTAGCAGTCCAAGAAAGTGTATAACTTGTCAACAGGCATCTAGCAATTTCAGAGGGAAAAAAAGACATAATTTATCTACCTTATATTTTACAAATTTGGACCATAAGATTAATTTTATGTTCATAGTAAATCATTATGTTCTCAGTAATAATTTTGTTCTTAAAGGCAATGCACATTATACAGAAATTTTCATCTTTTCATGTTGGCTAACATTTTACACCAGTAGTAGAGTATTATTTATATTTCTTAAGTATGCAGTTTTATTCATTATTCTTATTGTGTTGCTGGCACAACACTGGTTCATTAATTTGAGAAGTAATGCTAACATAGAAATATATATATATGACAATTCTGAATGATATTTTGAATCTAACCAGAAATTATTCAATGAAAATATAGAATATGTATATGTATTGCTGGACAGGTGATTCCATAAGCCAGTAAATAAAAGTACAACTAGAAAGTACAATGCTCAAGATCTGAAAATTAAATTTTATTGAACCAAGTCTCTTGGGTACTGACTGTTCTGTTTTCATGAAACTGTTGAAGTTTTGGTTTCTTTTCAAAATGATTCTCAGAATCTCTGTGGTTAAATTATTTGAGTTTTTCAGAAATATTTTCTAGTTAATGCTTTCCAGTATTAAAGTTACAAATTTCATCAGGGAAGGTGGAGAAAAGAACAAAAACTACACCAGCGTCATTCTTAATTTCACTCACCATAGCAAAAAGGTACAGGTCACACCATTTCCAGTAAGCTTGTAAAACACAAATGATGCTTAAAAAAAGTAGCTCCAGCTATTGTCTCAAATTTTACATCACCTTACATTAGTGAGACAGTGGTTATTCTTAAATCTTGAGGTAACCACATATTTTGCTTTACATTTGGATGGAATTTTACTTGGATGATATTACTGAATCAGCTCATGTCATATGTGCAACACTTATATGGGAAGAACAGTTTGATGAAATTTGATTTATATTTTTACTGAAAATGTTAAAAAAAATTGTGCTTGAACACCAATCCGCACACAGCTTTCTTCACAGAAAACAGACAGTGGTCAACATTACTTTTCTTGATTGCATTTTATTGTTGAAGATTTTGAAAGAATAGTAATCTATGTGATTTTTTTTCAAAGTGCATGACAGAGAAATGGCTTTCTGCTCATCTGTCATCATGGCTGACCCATGGTGGTACTTTTCCATGAGATGTACTGGCTGAGAATGTAGAAAGTTCATCCAAATTTTTCAATGAACGATGAAATAAAAATTTTTCTTATGATATTGCCAGTAAAAACCATTTCTGTGATTTTAAGTGGCTTTCTCAAGTCTTAGCTGAGTACTGTATTAATTAGCTTGAATGGCCTAAACTTATAAATTTAGGGTTGAAATTGCAAGATTATAAAATGCTGATTTTGGATTAGAGAATTTACTTGGAGAATTGAATTATGATTCAAAGAGCTCAGTTGCCAAAAGATGGACTTTTCATCAATGCTTGATATTCTTTGTGCCTTGATATTCTTTGAAAGAAATCAGTAATGTATGAGTGATCATATATTAAAGGGCATCCAATTTCTGAAACATAACACAAAGAAATTCTTTCTGCAACCCAAATCACAATTAGCAATCTACTTTCTCTCAGCATATTCTAAGTTTCAAAATATTCAAGCTCCCTGCTTTCGAGGGTGATATACTCATTGACTTGGAGTGTGCTTTGCTGCTAGCAGTTATCTTCTGTGAGGACTTGCTCCATAACTTACGGCTTCTATTTGCATGTTTGAATGAAAAATGCAGAATGAAATGACATAGTTACAAAAACCTGCTTTCCTTGGCTAATCATCGCATGTTGTATGTTAGTATGTTCTAATGTAGCAGGAATATAGAATAAGAAAATAAACCAACTCAATATGGAATCTATCAGTCAGTGGTAGGATTGTTCACAAATATTCCAGCTCTCCTTTCCTTCTTGTCATATGATAGGATTGGATTTCCCCATCATCTTTAAAGCTAGATGTGGTTATAATACCTGCTTTGGCTAATAAAAGGAAATGTGAGTGGAAGTGACCTATGCCTCTTCTGTAGGGAAGCCTATGAGCCAGTGCATGATTTGCCATAGTTACCAGTGATGATAAATGCTCCATCATCCTGGTCTGTGGAGTGAGAAAATGAGAAGCATGGGCTCCAGCCACCCTGTGATGGACATGTAGCCCAAATGAGAAATATACATTTCTATCCTTATCCTTTAAGATTTGGGGGTTATTATAATGCAGTATGACAAGGCTATCCTTAATGATGATTTACAGTCAGCAACCCAGATTTACCTTGAGAAAGGTCAAAAGCAATGTCAACCCTCTAGTTGCAATAAAATGAAACTATTTTTTAAATGTTCATGTTTTTATTAAACATTGTGATAAAAATTTTTAAAATTATCTGAATGTGGTAGTCCATGTATGAATCTGTGCTCATTAGATATTTTACAAAGCTTAACATTTAAGAAACTTGGGTTATAAATTTCATTTGCTTTCAGTTGATTTCACACTTGCTCCTACTCTCAATTTTTGTTCCTGAGGATGGAACTCATTAACCTTTCTGCAGCATAACACTGCGCTGTCTAAGTCTCACACTCTTTCTTTATAAAGTCTACATGTCTATAAGTCAAAGAAACTTAAGATACAATAAATATGGAAGAAAGAGTTAGTGTTGTATCTGTGTACAGTACAGTACAGATTTTTGATCTCTCTAAAATTTGTTTTGTCAGTCTATAGTAATGGAATAATACCACCAGCCTTGCTATTGTTCAGAGAATTAGAAATTTATGTGTAAAGTCACCTAAAATGGTGCCTGGCACCCAATCAATGGATGCTATTATTAATAGCGAGTAGGGTGTCCCAAATTATCCCTAGGATTTTGGTGAGGTAGGAAATGGATTATAGATGGAAATAGAAATGATAGTTTCTATGGGCTAGTTATAAGAAAACCCATAAGGCTATATATTTATATTCATCTTCCCCATAATCAATTACTAATGCAAAATAAATTGAGCCATTGTACCGTAGTTCCCCAACCATACGGGAAATAAAATTATGATCCAAGTTTTTGGCCTTGATGCTGTTTTGTACAACATCTTAATCAATTATGTGGATGTAAATAGAAGACAAATTTAATTAGCTTTATGGGAGAACCAACAATTGGATGACAGAATATGAATTCAGAATTAACCTAAGGAAACATAAACATGTCAATAGTGACAACATGAGATGAAACAAGGATATAAGAAGTAGAAAGAGAAGTTGGAAGAAGGTAAAGTGAGAGGGAATAAAAGAAGGGAGGGAAGGAGGAAGGAAAGGATAAAGAAAAAAGAAGAGAAAGAGAAAGGGGGAGAGGAAGAGAGACAGAAAGATGAGAGAGAGAGAGAGAGAGAGAGTGAGGGAGAAAAGACAGACTGACTAATGAAGTGATGGGTTGCTGAATCTTGGCTTAATGTAGTTTAATGAAAAGAGCAATGGAGTCAGAAAGAAACTGACAGTGGATCCAAACAAACCTATATTCAAATCTTTGCTTGAGCACTTAATTATGTGATCTCATGTAAGTTACTTAAATTCTATGATCTAAGTTTTGTTTACCCATTTTTAAACATAGAAAAGGCCAATAACAACTTCTTGATATTGTTATAGAGATGAAATGAAATAAGACATTTCAATATATAAAATAACTTGACTAGCTAAAAGGATGAGTGATTAAGAAATGGAAGCTATTCTCATGAACAATTCTGTGGCTTAGTGACAACAAGCCATTTTAATATACTAATGGAAATGTTAGGAATGAATATGGACACTAATAGTCCTCTATTTTTCTATCTTCCAAGCAAATGTAGAATATTTTTAAAAAAGGAGTCTCCAATTTTAAGGAAAATGTTGATAGGAGAATGTTTTTGAAATAAGGCAACCAGGAGAGTAAGGAATCTGCAAACCTTATTGTCTGATGAGAAGTTAAGAACTCGGTGATATTTAGCCACATAAAGAAAAAAAGCATGAGGTAAAAGAGATTTGCCGAACAACATATTTGGCATGATGAGGGGAAACAGAGGTAGCCATGCTAGACCAGTGGATGACAAATAGAAGGTGGATGGTTGCTCAACCTAAAGAGAACTAGAAATACCCAACAATGAGCTCATTTGGGGTTAGATGTATATTTCAGATCACTTTAGGAAGAGGTTGTTAACTTAAGGTCACATATAGGCTTCATGTTGTGGGTAAGAGCTAAAAATAAGAATAAAACTATATATATACATATATAATTTTATTTAGCTTTATTTTTATTACCTTCTAATTTTTATGCAAAAATGTTTATGCAAAATATGCTTTTAATATTTTGCTTTAAACATGGTAGAGTGACATGGCATAGGTTCTTCATGTAAAATTATCATCCTTGATTTATCAGACTTATAGAGTGGCATTGCCTTAATCAGAATTAACAAAATACATTTGACAAGTTTATGCGCATCTCTTCCTGTTCACATTGAACTTAGATTAAGTTGGCAGTTGTAAAAGAAAAGAAAGCTTGATGATTCTTAGATTTACTTTGATTTTATTTGCGTTGCTAAATGTGATGAGAAACAAAAGCCAGAGAGTTTCTTGTGTGATAAGTTTCCTGCTGATGAAAGCATGAAGTGAAGAAAGTTTATTTCTGAACATTCTGAAAATAAAACACAAAATATAGATTTTTTTGCAGGAGGATAATTTCAATTTAAAAAAAATGAGAATTTACCAAAACTTATATTTGCCCCAACATGAAAAGTCTTGGCACATTTTCAAGCAAAAGAAAACAAAAATGATTAAAGAAAGCCTTATCAAGTCATGCACTCCAGAAATGCTTGAACTGTTGCTTTGCTCAGAACAAGAAAAAAAATTGAAACAGTACGTCTGTTCACTTTATATAACTTACTCTTGAACTCTGCCATTTTGGTAGTATTTTGAAGCCAGTTATGGTGAAAATAACAGTCATGCCGTTCCCCTTTGGCGTGCAAATGGGTGAAAACTATTATAGTTTTAGTAAAGCTCTTTTTTTATCTATCTTATCAATGCTGTGTCCCATTGTATGTGTATGTGTGTGTGTCTGTGTATGTGTGTGTGTGGATGCCCCATGGATACTTTAAAGGGCCTCAAGTTCGTCCAATGGTGCAAAGTTTCTTTGTCAAGTAAAACTAATGGGAGAAAGATCTTGATACTGTGTGTACCTGTAGAGTACATGCATTGCTGGGCCAGCATCCAGCTTGATTACTTTGGTAAAGACAAAGGTTCCGCTTGTCATAGAGACTAATTGTTTTCAACGGCAGCATGCGTTAGTGTTGAAGACTGGCGATTATCCTGAAAGATGCCTTGCTTGCTCCTGTTAAAATGATCAAACAATTTCAGAGCCATAGTCTTGAATCTGTATTTTCCAAAGCATTTATTCAGAAATGGAATGAAATGTATTCTTTTTTTTTAATCATCAAATATTTGTTGGTTTTCCAGGAAAGTGGTAATATACTTGATTGACCTTGGGTCAAAATTTCACTTTTTTTAAAAAAGTAAAAAGTAAAAAATTGCTCAGTCTTTGTACAATTTGACAAGAAAGTTCATTCATAGATGGGCTGATTTCTAGATGGTAGGTCATAAAAATGAGGTCAGTCTTTCAATCCTAGTCTCTCTGCTCCTGTCTGGAAGCTGCTGGAAGCACCATCATTTTGGAAGAAGAGATTAGAGCTGAAAGATTGTAATCTTTCTAGTGTTGAAAGAAGGACTTCTGTGAGGGAAGGGGACTTAAAAATGAGAAAGTCTTGTCAGCTTATCCACAAGAAAGAACTACAAACACCTGGAAAGATAGCACAACTCGTTTAAAGGTCACTTCTGCTTAAATAACTTAAAATTGAAAGATGGATTCAAACACTTTTCCTTGCTGTCAGGGGCTATGTTGTTGACATTGACCTTTCTAAAAATAACTTTACTTGACTTGAAGACAAAGGATTTGGCAGAAACTGAATTCGACTTGAAGTGTCTTAGAGAAAACCCAGGTGTCTTGATACAAGTCTACTCTACTCTGATAGGAAATTTAATTCTCATTGCTACTTAAAAGCTATATGAGCTCAACTTTGAGCAATTACTGCCATTAAAACAGACTCAAATTTGATTGAATATTAAAAGATCACGTCAAAATTTAACTACTTAGTCAAACTAAATAAAGCAGCCTTCTCACTGAAATATATTTTAAGCAGAAAGTTTTCTTTTTTTTGTATATGATTTGGTTATTTTATGTTCATTATTTTTTCCAGGAAACAGTGATTAATTTTTACAAGAAAAATAATATTCACATAGTCTTTTAATATGTGAAAAGACTCAATGTCAAATTAAAAAAAAATGAATGGCAAGAAGATCTACAGAAACACATACACCAGTGTGTTTTTTTTGGGACAGTTCTATACCTTCATCAGATTCTCAAATGGGTTCCACATATCTTTCCCCATCCTCCAGAAAGGTAAATACTACTGCATTGTTACAGATTGTGACATCAGTTGAGAAATACTACTTGACTAGTTAGTCTCTAAGGTTCTTCCAATTCTATGAATCTACAGTTACATAGCAAGTAATCTATGTTTTTCTTTATGTAGATTACAGAGGTTTATGCAAGATTAGGTATGCACGAATGGCAGAAATTTTTGACTATGTGAAGCTATTTGTGTGAATGAAGTTTGGAAGACAGACACTATGAAGATTTTTAAGTTGATAAAAATAGTAACAAAAAATATATGTATTCATATTGATTTTTTTTAGAATATAGTCTATAATTTTATCAGGGGAACCTGCAAAAACAGAATGACTACAACACCCATTGTAATCAGAATTTTAAAAATATAGTTCTACTTCGCAGCCTGCTCTGGGTAAAGACATATTTTTAATGAATTGTACAGAAGGTTTTTAACATCAGCTTGTCACTTTCTGGTAGCAAGGACAGGGTCTGTGCAGCAGGAGCCATCTTAGACTATAATTGCACTAATGGGTCATTGATCTTAAAGATATCTAAACGGACTACAGATAGTCTGTAATGACTGAAGGCTGTTAGCATCACTGTTGGGTAAATGCTCAGCCCAGGCCTTTCCATTTGCTATTACAAATGATAAAATCAACAGTACATATTTCCCAAGATTGTAATTACATGTACTTACACAGTCGTTCAAAATAATAGAGTCTTCAGAGAAGCTGTATTTTATATCACTCAGATGAAGTGAACATTCTGTCTTCTGTTCAGATCAGAAGGCTGGAAATCAGAATTTCCATTTTTTTTGCAAAATGGCATGACTTTTTTTTTTTCAGTAAACAAGTCATTTAATCTTTTCTTGCTTCAGTTATGCCAACGTATATTGACACGACACTATTTGTATAAGCCATCTAAATTACAAATCGGCATTTTTAAGCCAGTTTTCTCTTCTCCCTGAGGGTGGTTTTCATAGAGAAAAAGAAATGAAATCAGTACTATTTATAATTCAAATACATGCAAAGCAATTATTTATTTCCTTCCTTCCTTCCTTCCTCCCCTCCTCTTTTATTCCCTCCTTCCCTGCTTGCCTCCCTTCTTTCCTTCCTTGTTTCTTCCTCTCACAGGGAAGATTTAGGGTTAAAAACTGACCACAATATTTTATATTCATCATTTCTTTGCTTTTTTTTAATACAGTTTGATTACATGTGTATTTTCCTAATACACGTTTATTTTAATTTTATTTTTTTTTAATTTTGTAAAAAGGTACCATCATGTTGCTGTAATCTTTGCGTTATCATACTGCTAAGATTCAATCATAATTTTTTTGTATTGCTAAGTTAATTTGTTTTGATTTGTGTGATATTCCACTGTGTGAATATAGCACAGTTTATTAGTTCACTTTCTTATTGATGAACATTTGAGTTGTTTACAGGGCTTTACCATTATGATTGGGGCTGCTGTTGACATACTTGGGTGTGTCGCTTGTTAGATGCCCAGGATTTCTTTTGGGTTATATACCTAATTGTGGAATTTCTGTCTCAGAAGATGCAATAATTGCCAGCTTCAAGAGATGATGCTAAACTGTTTTCAGACTTACTGCTCCAATTTACAGCCCCACAAGCAATACATAATTTGGGTATCCACATTATCTTCAACACTTGGAATATGAGACATTTTAATTTTCACCAGTTGAATGTACTAAAATCATATCTCATTGAAGTAATCATTTGCGTTTACTTGGTCACTAAATTGTTGAATATTCCTTCTTGCAATTATTGTCCGTATGTGTTTCTTTTTCTGTGAAACATCTGTTCACAAATGTTTCTATGGGTTTGTGCTTTTATATGCAGTTTTAATATATTCTTTATATAGTCTGGATAGTACTTCTTTACTGGCAGAGAATGTAGTGAATATTCTCCTACTTTGTAACTTGTCTTTAAGGTGTCTTACATGAATAAAAATCTTAATTTTAAATATTTACATTGATAAATTTTTTTAAATAATCATGTTTTTGATATATTTCACTTATGAAATATTTTCCTACCCCAAAATGTAAAAGATTTTCGTCTACATTCTCTACTAAAAGTAAAAATTTTACTTTTGACATTTAAGTCCTTAGTCCCTCTAGAGTTAATTTTTATAGACAGTGTGAAGTAGGGGTTCAATTTTGCCATTTACCCATAAGGATAACTGTAATTTCCAGCTCAGTTTCTTGAATAATCCCTAATTTCCAACCTGATCTGATATATCATCATGTTACAGTATACTCTCTAATTATAATGAAGTATGTGCTCCCTGATTTGCTGGTCAATTTATCCATCCCTTCATCAATACGTTATTTATCTCATGAGGAGAAAGCCAAGAAAATGGATATTGGGGTGGAGGTGGGGTGGTGGCCAGATTATTAGTATTTGTTTCAGATAGGTTTGAAAGTGCTTATTGTGTGTCTACATGTGTAAAAGTAAATTAGTAAAAGCAATTAATTCATGGATCAATGAACAATGATGAGCGTAGGTCATAAACTAAAGATTATGGTGGTTTCAATTCTGTTCTTTGCACCTGAGGACCAATGGGGGCAGAAAAAATTAGAACACTGCCTAATGTTCTCAAAAAGATTTAGAATGGTTTTCAAATCCATAATTTGTGGGTTTCTTTCTATTCCTTTCATCAAGGTTAATTAAAGTTTTAAGAGTTATCTACCTATTAGACTGAAGTCAGGGAATGTCTCTTTCAATCATCACCACAAAATTAGCACCTAGCACAGAATCTGCTAAATATTGAGTATTTAATAAATATATGTCAGATGAATGAATTAATTCATTAAATTGGTTCATTTTCATTAGAAGATAAACCTATATTTGATTTTCCTCAGTCTTGAGTTTTCAAATGAATTCTGGGTTCAAACAAAACCCAGTGGAAACCTGCTAACATTTCAAGTTTAGAATATAATCTTACATTAATGGCTTCCAGCCTTGAACATTGATTGGTAATTAGAACCAAATTTTCCAGTGTTCATTATCTATTTACATAAATACATAATTGTTATGAATGTGAAAATATATAACACATGGGCTTTTCATGTGACAAATGTATACATATATTTTGAAATAAAAATTAGTAATGTCACAATTAGTAATCAAGTCAAAAGGCAAAAGCATATAGTCTTATGGTTCTTAGTCTTTGGGGATAACTTCTTTGTGAATATGGCAAAGATTATGAGCTCTTTTCCCGGGAAAATTTACATGTGCTAATATTTTGATACATTCAGGAGCTTGGTAAATCCCCCTAAATTGATCCATTAGCCCAATATACTATTAATTTTACAGATGAGAAAATAAGAAAGTTTAAGTGGTCTCTCAAGTTACTTAGCATCTTAATTAGAACCAGAACCAAGGTTTCCTGAATTCCAGCCCAATTCTAGTTCCCTTGTGAGGAACAGTGGCAGAAACAGAATTCTGAAATGTGGGAACCATGAAACATTATTTCAGTACCTGTCTGTAATGAATTCAAAATAATTGGAAAATTACATCATGATTCCCATGTCCATAATTCCTTCTAGGTTTTTCTTTGTGTCTTGCATATATTGGTAAAATAGTCTCTCATATATTTATTTTATCTACATTTCCAGGATGCAATGTAAAATATTTAGTTACTAACCATTGTGTAATTGGCTTAACATCACCAAAACAGTTACGACATTTCCAGAAATTTTCAGCTCTTTCTGGAAAAATTTAGTGTTTTTAAGACCAAAACTTAGCAAATGTGTTTCAGCATCTACCAGCAATTCATGTCTACTCAAATGTGACCATAGTCCTTTTCTTAGTGAGCTAGCACCATATCCAGGGAAACAATTTTCAGCCAATATACAAAATATAGAAAGGAGGTTGGTTCTCTTAGATAAAGAGAAAAGAAATCTCTTACAGGTAATCTTGTGTCCTCAGCTTACCTTGTCCTTCCCATGTCTACCTGTTGGCCATATAATGAGTAACCCCAAGTGCTTAATAAGGCTAGTATTTGGAAATTTTTGAACTCCCTATTCTCCATGCTGCTGTTTCCCATAGAGTCAGCAGTAGTATATCCCAGACGTGTCCTACTGCCTAAAATCCAGCCCAAATGTACTTTCCTGTGCATTCCTATTTGCTAACAACCAGAGGTACAGTAGCAGCACCCAGCCATACCAATTGTTAGGTAACAGGTAGTAGCCAAGTTATGCAAAGATATTATAAGCAAAAATAAAAACCAAATAAACAAGTATCAAAATAAACAACAAAAATAAAACAAACCAATTCCTTAAAGTCCCCAGGTGAGGAATGGAGGGCCAGCACAGACACATCCTCATCCTCTCCTTGGCCTTCGTTCTGAGAAGGGCCAGTGGCAGAAAAATCATTGAACTCCAGATAACCAGAAGGAGCCCCACTTTGATAACAGTGGACAGATGTGCATCTTTCCTGTTAAATGCAATAATGCTCCTTCTTTCTTTAAGATCAAGAAAGTAGAAAGGAATTAGTCTTTGTGGAGCACTCAATAGAATGCTGATTTCCTTGGCATCATTTTCTTCCCACACATTCATAAACAATATTCAGGTTCTTTCAACCTGGGGATATCAACAGGCATGCAGCCATACATGGAAAAAGTGCCACACACATCTTTCTGAAAAGTTCTCAGAATTATTCTGAGGAATAGAAACCCATGCGGAGGCAATCTGGGAGAGATTACTGGCAGTGTAGCAACATAAGCATCCTGCCTTTCAGGGTTTCTTACTGAAAGGAAATTTTGTCAAACTTTCTCAGCATCCACCCACTTGATTGTCAGATGTTATTGACTATTTCAGAAAGTAAATTGTGACTGAATTACATGAAAATTTTTTTTGAAAATCATTGGATTTCCTCCCAGTAATTGCCTCTGTATCCAGGATAGAGCTTAAAAACAACTACCACTGAACATTGTGAGAATCAGGTTTGCTAGATGTTAACTGACTAAACTAGACTTTCCTAAAAAATTTATAAAATGTCTTTCCTCCACATATGACAAATATGTGTGTTAATTATATTTCACATGAAATTAAAAGTTAAAATAGCCAAATAATAAAGTTAGGACAAATCAAGGTCTTAAAAATTATGGAAACACCATAATAGTTCAACAGAACTTCTCAATAAAAAATTTTAAATGTTTGAAGATAGTCCCATGAGAGGACATTTATTTATTTATCATAATGTTTGAAGATTTTGTCATTATGAATGTGATTAAAATCATATTGTTGATATTTCAAGCAAAATATCTTGTCAAGCATGGGCGATTATTCAAACAATAGTTAAGAGGAAGAGATTCACTTAGAATGTTCATTTGCCTTTATTAATTCTGGCACATTATTATAACCGAGGGAGGAACTTTTCATGATCTCCAGACTTAAAGACTTCAGGTAATAGAATCACTGAATCATACTTGATATTTAGGTGTTTATTTATTATTAAAGATAAACTTGGATAATAAATGTCCTTTTAAAATATTGACTTAATCCTCAAGGTATAAAGAAAAAAAACAAATGAAATTGGCTATTACTCCAAATCATATCTTTATAATGCTCACATTTCAAGGTAAAAAGATAAATATTCAAGTGTCCATATTTTTAAATATGTGACTAAACAAATGGATTCTCCCCAACTTGAATGTCTATATAATGAAAATTAAACCCTGTCAAGCTAGAGTTAAAAAAAAAGAATCTCAGAACATTTATTCCATCTTTAGTCTAGTTAGCTAAATAATCATAATGACCTAATAGTGAGAAAAAGAATTCCAGTATCAACTAATGTGATTATATTTCATAAAATATTTCCATATTTCCATTGTGTAGAAGATAATGACATTTACCTCTATCACTGAATTTCTACTGATAGAAGTTTACATATGTTGTTCATTTACTATAAGATTCTGGAAAGTTCTTGACCATTGAATATTTATATTTAATTCTGAAAGATGTTTTAGCAGTGGATACTTAACTGAAAGTGAATTTACAAGCAAAATAGTCATAAGTTAACCATCTATCTGGATACTTTGTCTACTCTGTGCCAAATGCTCAGCTCTTTCCAAATATTGATTTCCTTTTGGGAAAGCAATGTTTATAATGGTTAGAAAAACATATGCTTATTGAACCATAATTTCAATGTGTTTGGTATTAATACATGTTGTCAACTAAAAAGGTATAAAATGAGAGAGCTTTCCTCAACACCACAGCAAATTTGAGTGTAAGCAACTATTTAATTGGATTTAAAAGCAATTACCTTGTAATTAATCTTGTTGACTTGCTTTTCTAACAGAGAAGTAGCCCTTTAGAAATATTTCAGACTCTGCAATTCAATATGCATAATTTCATTTTAATGTAACTTTATTTAGGAAATGAATTCATTATATATTGTGTGCTAGCTCCAATAGACACTTCCTATTTTCCCTCTTCACCATTACCTTTCCTTTGACTGAAAAACAGAGTAGACACTGACCCTTTTCTTTGCCTTCTCTCATCCCACCACCTTTGTCTTTAGTGTGGCTGTAAGAAGAAAAGAAGCTGAATGAGTTTTTAGCCCTGAGATTCCTTAAATATTTTTTTGTGATAATGATTCCTTTAAAAATGTAGCTTTACTAGGTTTATGACCTCAGGGCTTAGATCATGTCTATGTGAATGCTTTTTCTATTTGTAGCAGAATTTCACATTGACCTTTCCTAAGGTTTGCAGATAATACCTTATAATCCTTGTTTGCAGTTAAGATCATAAAACATAACACAGTTTTAATATACCAAGGCAGTTTTTGGCCCAGTACTCATGAATGTGAATTTGCTTAGGATAGTATTTTTCACTTTTGCAAAGCAATACTAATTCTCAGTTTGCAGATAGCACATATAGGAGTACTTTGTAAAATGCATGACTCTGCTGCCATATATGTTCTGGAGATGGTCTTGGCTCAGAGCATCTTCTGTTCATGATTTCTAGTTACAAAGGACTTCATCTCCCTTTGTAGTCCCCCAGTAATCCATAGATGATGCTGCCAAACACATAGTAGCTGGTTTGTTATTATAGCTATAATTTAGTACATTTTGGGAATATTCTTTAGTACTCCATGCTTGTTGTGCCCCCCACTTCTGTTCATTTTACAGCAGCTGCTTGTCCTCCAATCTCTGCTCAGAACTTTCCCATTGTTTGTATGTAGCATTAGTGCTGATCACGTCAACTGGAAGAATTCATCTTTCTTCTTACTGAAAGGGAGAGGACACTTACATTAGGAATAACTGTAGGCCTTCTCAAGAGTTCCAAGTAAGATTATAAACACTTTAGGGAGCAACGTTCATATTCACGGACATTCTATATTTGAAAATTTATTATTACAATTTTCTAGCAGATGGCAGTGTTTTGAGGGTCAGCTTTTTCCAATAAGCACAGAGGCACCATAGTTGTACTAATTACGAGACTGGGTTGTCCCATAACATATTCTTTGTCATTCTGTGCATTTATCACAGGCGAGCAATACAATATACAATGAGATCCTAGGAAGAACTTCAAATCTATTGGGAGTTAGGAGAGGTTCCCAGACCCTTGCAACCAATAAAATTTTTTCCCTAAGTTAAATATTCTAATATCCTTTAATTGTCTTCATTTGTCATGGTTTCCAATCCTTTTAACTATTCTGGTTATCTTTCCATGATGAACTCCAAAGTTATGATAAATACTTACTAGAAATATTTGATTCAAAAATTTTATATTCCGTGATTGGTTTACATGCAATACTGCTATGTAACTCATGTCTGCTTACCATTGGATCATGTCTACTTACCCCATGGGTTAGAGTTGGGAGAATGCAAATGTGGACTTATCTTGGACTAAAAAGAACACACTTTGCAAAACAAACAAACAAACAAACAAACAAAATGCTACCTTAAGCATAATTCAATTGAGTTATGCTCTTGGTAGTTTTGCAGTAATTTAAATTCTGATGGCCCTCTGCTTTACAGAATCTTCAAAAATACATGTTACTCAGTAAAATTATTCCCAATAGTTTTGAAATCAAGGACATGTCTATTCTCAGGACTCCTAAGATGTGAGCACAAATCAGATGGTACCAACAGGCATGTTCTCCATACAAACCTCTAAGGATCTTTGCCAAGCTTGACCCATGGTGCTCAGGTGGAATTCAGTAACCTCTGACTGAAGATAGACTTCATGCCTAGTCAACTGCGCAATCCAACTAAGTGTTTTGAGTTGGGTGGAATGGACATAACATGTCCAGATGTCCACAGGACTCCCCTCACTGAGGAATCCTTTAAGTAAGATTGAAATGTTCTAATTATTCATGTGTGATCAGAAAGCATATGTATCTTAATCTGTCAAAGTGAGTTACCACCGCAAAGCTTTCACTTGAGCTATGTAGGCCTCTTGCCATTTGTCTCATGAACTACATTATTTTGTTTTTTTGTAAAGATTGGGATACCCTGGTTTAAATTGCTGCTTGCCAATACCTTTTCTTTAAATAAGGCAAAACCCAGGCCACCTTACTTTCACCTTGTGCTTCACCTTGCAGCTAGTTGTTGACAGTCATCATTTAGACTGAGCAGCATGTCCTTATTCATCTTCCTTATCATGTCCTTATTCATCTTCCTAAAGTGTTGAGTGCAAAGCAGTTGAGATGCAGGGGGGTCTGGAGCTGGCTTTTGATACTGGGAAATGGTCTCTGCTCTACCTGATAGCATCCATGGCTGATAGGAGCCCCTTGTGAAACTAGCCCAGAGGCAAATACTAGCCCCCAGTGGTCTTCCCTGTGTGCGGCAGATCGTATAATCTCAATTTGTTAATTAAAGCTAAACAGTAGGCTCTGCTGAGCAGCTTTGAAGGTAGCTTGCTATTGCATATTGAGATAGACAGTTAAATAAGGTACTAGCCACATCCTGAGTTTAGAATTAATTAGTTCCTGGGAACTTTGACCTAAATTATATGAAAAGTAAAATAACACATAGCTAGGGAAAAAAAGTTAGCAGGCCTGATTTCTCTTTAGCCTTTGTATAAACACTGACATGTTGGAAGAACTTTGCAAATGATTACTTTGGTACTAGGCAGATAGCTTCCCATAATTACTGTTACTCATTTGTGGGAGGCAACCGCAGCATTATCAGAGAGAAAAAAGACTTACTAAGGTGCAGTTGAGCTACTAACTACCCATTATTTCACCATGGGAGGCGTAAAACAGCTGCTTCTAGCCTTCCCTTTGCTCTGCTATCAGTGTAGCAACACTTCAGGGATAAGTATATCTGTTTGGACTATAAACCTAAACTATATTTAAATGAAAATTGAAATACTAATGTTGAATTGGCAATATAAAACACATGCAGAAGAGATTATTTTACACATTTCTGGGTATGAAGGAGATGTGTTGCAAATATTAACAAAGTGTGAATTGAAAAAAAAATTGAATTTACTATAAGACCTTAACACCTAGAGAAGCATGATTTGAGAAGGGGTTGTTTCCAGTTGACATTTCTCTGACTCTCGACATCTTCAGAATTTCCTGTTGTTATGGAACTTGATATTCATAAAAAGAGAGAAGATAAGAAAAAAATTACCCAAGTTTGCATAAGAAGAAAGCTATCTAGGTGGATGGCAGGATATGGGGTCAAACATGGAAAAGGAATACAGCAAATACACCAGGATTCCTACCAAATACCTTCCCTGTCTTCTCTCTAACTAGTAGAAACCTGATGTTTTCAGGTGCACACACACAACCTGGACCCCACTGTGACTCAGGGAGAGGCGCCCTAAACACAACTAAGAGGTGAATCATTCCCTTTGTGTTTGATTGCTTTAGGGGTGGGTCTGTGACCATGATTCAGCCAGTATAGCATTAGTGGAAACCCAGTGTTGAGCTGAGAGAGATGGCATAGCTCTTAAAAAGAGACACATGGGGACAGGTAATTCCTCTTTTTAATGGCATGTTGTCCTATCTGGAACCATGGCAGCCTTTTGGGAACCCCGAGGGGAATAAGACTCCAAAGACAAAACTGGCATTCTGAGAACTCCAGAGGGGAAATAGCCCAGATTCTTCATGACAAGATTAAATCCATGAACCAGTTCTCTGGACACTTTACCTTGAAAGTTCTTGTTAATAGCTTTTCTCAGTGTTTGGGCCAGTGGCTCCCAAACTTTTCTGCAAATGGGAATCAGCTGGAGAGCTTTAACTGGGTGATACCCAGTTATCACCCCACTGTAATTTGATCACAGTGTTGGGGTGGGAGCCAGACACCGGTAGGTTTTAAAGATCCCCAAGTGATTCCAATATGCAGCAATGTTTGGGAACCATCTGGTTTGAGCCATTTTGAATTACTTCTTTTGTTATTTTCATCTGAATGCTTCCTAACTGAAACAACAGAATTTAAACTAAAAAAGAAATTTAAACTAAAAACATTATTTGTGTGAGTAGCTACACTGGATAAGAAAACAGAAATAGATTATAATTAAGAGACAGAAAAAATGTTTTAATAGTTTTCAAAAAGGAGCTCCAAGCCAGTTAGACATCTAATTGAACCATATTCAAATGTAATCAAGTACCCACTACTCTTGATAGAGCAGTTGAGCTGATTATTTCCTTTTATAAAGCTTTCTATCTATTAAATAACCTGAACTTTAATTTATGTAAAATAATTAAAAGTGAGAGAATCCTTCCATCTCTATTAAATTTGATCTTTGAAGAATATGCCTACATTATAGAAGCAAATATTGGTTTCTATTATATATAATTGAAGAAAGAAAGATTCATTATCCTTGTCATTTCTTACAAATCTCTCTGCCCACTGTGAATCCTGGCAAAAATTCTGTGGCTCAACTCATTTACATAAGACACATTTTCAACTCACTGGAAGATTGTTCTTCCTCTTGTTTTAGGGACACTGAGCTCTTGTCATCTACCTAGGCAAAGTTCAGGGTGAAGATCACCTAACAATAACTCTTAAGTCTTTTCCCTTATCTGAAAGCCATAGGAGAGCTGCATGGTCCTCTCCTTACTCATTCATTTAACACTACACATTGGACCCAGGACCATGCTTAGAATCTTGGTGTCACCTTGCCGTTCAAGAGAGGGTATTTGAGGTACCCTAACCCCTGACCATGTTTGTGATCTCACCACCTTATGATCTAATTTGACAGCTGTCAGAGAACTCCTCCAGTTTCTGCAAAATTGCTTTTGACTTCACACAGCTAGTATTGACCCCATGCCTCTTCTCCACTGCTGAGTCGTTGGACTCAGGCCTTGTTTTCCTATTTTGTCTTTATGAAAAATTATAAAACTGGATAGATACTAGATAAGTACACATCCTATTCTCATCAGACAACAGTATAGGTCACTCAGTTGAAAAGACAAATCTGGTATATTGCCAGATGAATATGTTTTGCACTTCATAAGTTATATCCATGTAGAATTTCTTTAATTTTACAATGCAGAGATAATTTGCTTAACAGATGAGAAAGACAACTAACCAGTCTTATTATTTAAACAAAAGACTTTAAAAATATGCTTTTAGATAGGCATAAGAATATAAGAATATAAAGAGGACACTGCAGACTTTGAAACAGGCAAAGAATCAGGAGACTGTTTTTCTTTAATGCTGAGTTATGCTGCCAATTATCTCTGACAAAAATGAATGGGCAATATGACAGGAATAATCAGTGGCTGAGAGAGTCTTTGCACCAATCTGAATTGATAGCATTTACCTGATTGAGGGTAGGTAGTAATGAAGCACTTCAACCTAATTAAAATTTTATGAGTCTTTTATTTTCCCTCTTGAAACTAACTTAGATTTTATAGGATTTAATTTGAAAGATAGGAAAAATACAAAGGCAGATTTTTGTCATGCCCAAGGACAGGTTAATAATGCATTCAGATTCAAATCATCTTTTACAGTGATAAAACTGACCTACTTTTTCTTTCAGAGAGAAACTATCTTTTGAAATATTTTCACATAAAAATATATTGCATTTTATGCCTTTCTTTTTGCACTCTATAATTAAAACTGGCATATTACTTCCCAAAGTTAAATGAAATTTAGTTCATTTTGAGGTCTAGGCTTTCCAGTGACTTAGCATCTCTGCTGCCTAAGACAAGTAGCGTTCACTGCTTTGCATACCAGAGAACTTTTCTTACAGTAGGATAATGATGCAGATGTTTTTCTTTGTAGGGATCTTCCAACAATGTCGCTAATGAAAACGCAGGCCTACTTCCTGGCAAATAAAAACAATCATTTTTCAAAACAAAAACACAAATGATTTCATCCTAAGATGGCAAATTTCAACAGTCGTGGTTTTCTCCACATCGCTTGTGCTATGTGTTGAGTTGAAGCAATACAGTGATTCTTTGCTTTTAGTTTTTTATTTGTTCCATTGTGATATAGAAACAACTTAAACAAAATCTTATGCAGCTCTATTATAATTAGAGTATTTGGGTCAAGACTTGTGAACTGGGTCTCAAAACAAATTTGCCCTGTCACCTTGAACCTTCTGTTTAGGTCAGCTGATTTGGTTTCAAGACAGAAATAAATACAGTTCCAACAAGTATTGTACACTTACATTTCTGAATGCAAGTTTGTCTTTTGAGGTTCATATAAGTGGAAACAATGACAGAAGATCTGCCTTAATGCTTTAACACATCTTTTTTTAAAATATGAAACTTTTGCAAAATGCAGCTGAGGTTTTGGCAGAAACAAAATTCTAGATATATTTCCCCAAAGGAATATTTTAATATGGTTTTAAAAACAAGTCTTTCATCTATTAGCTTTTTAAAAAGAAGTTCCAGCTGGATGAGCACAACAGATGATCTTACCTCTTCTTAAGCATCATACATGCCTTGAAAGTCACGTCAGCATTATTCCTGAGCGTCACCCTAAGTCTGATGTACATTACCAGATGGGATAAAAATGAGGTGAGGACTAGAAATGTCTGTTTACCTATTGCCTGTTCAAAAAAAGCAAAAAAGAAATAGTGTTCCTAATTTGCTGATCTGTGTTAAGAGAATTATGTGAAAACATCACATCAGATGGGCCACTCCCAAATACTGTCTTCTGCAAAATTTATTTACTAGCGCAGGAATCATGATGAGCCCCCTTTCTCTCTTTGGGTGACTGAGCAATCATAGTCATTGGGACATGAAAGTAATTAAATGGTTTTGTCACACTAGAAGGACTAAGGGCCTAGGCATCCTGGATAAAATCTGTCTTTAGTAAAGCTTGTTTATGTTTATGGATATGTATGGTGTCCTTTATGAGATTTCACATCATCAAAATCCAATCAGTAAAAAGACATATGTTCAACCACCAAACTGAATTTTACCCAAAACAGGCAAATAGATATTATCCAGTCACTTTGAATGGTTTTGTACTAATTGGAAATGACGTCTTCCCAACATTTTGCTCAGACATTTCCTGTCACTGGGAACTCAGGCTGTGTAACAAGGACAGGACAGGGAGCAGCTGCCTTAAGGGAATTCTATTTGTATGACCATAAGGAAACAGATTTCTCCCCGGTGGCTTGGCCACCTGCCTTGTGGCCCCAGTGGAAGTGCTGTTTTCTGTGATTTCATTTTTTCCTTTTAGTTGCTGGAGGATTTTGTGCAAATTATTTAATTTGCACTGCTTTATGAAAGTTGTATGTGTTAGGAACCAATTAGGAAATATAAACCACTTATAAAAATAAGTAGTGAAATTAATGGTTAATGGTGCAGATTTAAAAATTATTGATTTTGTTCACTTTCATTGTTTCGCAACAAATTATTCTGCTTTTGTAAGACAGAACAAAACTGAATGAAGCTTTTTATGTTCTCTTTGGAAATTGTGGTATACGTCTTGGCAATTTTAATTCATTTAAAACTAATAGTGTAAATAACGTCTGGAAAATTTGAGATTGGTAGAGATTCTGAGAACTGTGTTATATAACATACGGACAGTCTTAATGTATCCTTACCAAATTCCCACAGAAGCAAAAACAAATTTAAGGATACACCATTTACTGTCAGGAACAGGGATTCTTTTAACCCACTTTGTTAAATGATCCAAGAACCCTCCATAAGAGTTCTCCCATCTTTCCCATACCATTTAGGGTATAGCGTGCTATAGAGCATTCTTAATGTGTCCTTTTCATTACACTTAATCTATAAACAGTATTTCATAAAAAGTCCTAGTTCCTTTGTAACTTGTCTAGACAGATGGATAGACATTGAAGGGCATCACTTTGTCCAAAATGTTTTTCATCTTCATCTAAATATGAACACTGGCAATCACTTGCAATTTGAGACTTTACTTTTCCCTTCAGCTAGCTAATAACTTTTTGATGTAAATTTACTTTAAGACATGAGATTGGTCAGAAATTATGGACTATTTGAATTCAGCTTTTCTACAGCCATAGTCTAGTTAATGTCTTTTAAAGAAAATTGTAAATGTCATGTGTCACCTTGTAGCAGAATGTCAGAGCCAGGTAGTCGAGCTTAGAAATAGATGTGTTGGCCGCAAGAGGTAGATGGAGGTTTCAGTGTGATTAAGATCTTGTGTCTGGGAATTCAGGAGTGTTCAAATCATCCTGCATTCCATCCTTCTGCCTCAGGGAGTTACCAAACAAGGAAGCTCTGTAAAAGGATCATAATCAAACTGGAAACAAAGTACTACTTTGTTATTAGCATGATACACACCCAAATCCACTCTAGTGAAACTTTCGCTGGTGAAATATATATTGGAGAATGACACCTGGGCCTGGAAAACTAAGTTAACCCTCCTATTTCCTGCAGCCTGAATCTGAGATGTATGAGTTGTCTTAAGAAGGTGGGATATAACTCAGTAGGACTAGATAGCTCTGTCCTATCCGGCAAACCTTACCTGAGTCTTCTAAGGACATGGATGCAGAAAGAAAAGGTGTGTTTCAACGCTGCTGACCTTTTAGGGACACTATTAGTACCACTAGCAAAACATGTTCTAATACAGTTCCTGGGTCCTGACCATTCATTTGAGCTGATCTTTTATCCTTAGGGGTGTTGGGACAATAAGTACGCAGGTGTATTGAGGCTAAAGCGTGAAGAAGGGTCAGAAGTTTTTAGTTTCCAAACATCTCATTTGTTTTCCATCTTCAAATTCAGTGTTTTTTTGCTTTGTTGTGTTTTTCAATTATACGTAATGGCATCCTACCAAAGGCTTGGTTGTTAGATGCATCCTATCAGGATATAATTGAAGTAGGAGGCCTAATAGGAAGACTGATTTTATTTCTTGAAAACAACAGTTTTATCATTGAGCATTAACCAAGGTTTCTTCTTCAGTAATAAAAGGAAATGCTGTCTGGTCAAAAGCATTTATTATATACTGCATCAGCATGGTCTAAAGTAGTAATGAAGTAATGAAGGTAACTTTCTAAAAGAAGTTCTTTTGTGTCTTTTTTGTGACTGAAAACTGGAGACAATCCATTTGTCTTCCTCTTCCTGTCTGACATTAAGTCCATGGCCCATTCCTGTCCTGGAAGAAATGTCAGTAGCCATAATGATTTTATCAGTAGCACCATCAAAATTCTGCTTTATGACTGTAACCTCTTTTGTAACTCATTTGAACCTAATAGAGGTGTTATCCTTCATCAGTATTTTTTCTTTTCCAGTGGATGGCATGTTTTCATCAAAGTTAATAGCTATAGAGAGAAGTAGAAAAAGACATTAATCAAGAAATTTTGTTCTCAGATTTTCACAGGATTAATTTAAGCCTACATGGTGTCACTGTAGCAGACATGACTTATAAACAATGTGTACTACTTAATTCCCGCCCCCTTTTTTTTTTTTGCAATGAAGGCTGGTTCTAGACTTAGAATTTCATAACTTAAGTCCTTTAGTTTATAGGAATTCTAATATTGTGCTATTTCAAACAATATTTCCATAGATATAAAAGCATATAGAAAATATATGTGATGGATACATGGATAGCTATAGCTATAAATAATATATAAAAATGTTTGTGACTGTCATTTCTCCAAACTTAAAGCCTAAAATCAAGGCAAAAATTAGATATTTTTGGAATATCTCTTCTTCAGTAGATGGACCAATTTTCAGCTGACCTGGATTTAGTTTTACAAAACATCCTAATGCCAAGTTTTCAGTGACTTAAGTTCTATTTCTACTTTATTACAGGCATATCAAATGCTGTATGAACCTCATTTTTAATTATTTTTTCCCCTCTTGAGGTAACTTGGTCTAATGTCATTTTAATTATATACGATGTTGCTGAAAGGTTTATTTTTGGTTTCCAGTCACATATGTGTATGTGTGTGTATATATATATATGTGTGTGTGTATGTGTGTATATATATGTGTGTGTGTGTATATATATATATATATAGTGTTTCATTTGATCCTAATTGTAAATCTATTGAAATTTTAGTAGCCAGCCAATCCATAATGAAGCATTACAAAATCTCTGAAGCATCCTATGTTTCAAAGAAATGTTACCATCCATTAGAGTATATCTGTTGCTTTCCATTTTTAAAAACTTTGAGGAATGGAGGCTGATGTCATTGTTTTATTACATTAAATTTTCAAAGCACTTATTTTTAAATGCAAGTGCAATTTTATTGCGATATATTCATGCCATACAATATTCCAAAGTGAACAGTTGTTCATAGTATTATCATATAATTGTGCATTTATTACTACATTTTTTAACATTTTCATTTCTCAAAAAATAAATAAATAAATGAAAATAAAGATAAAAGTAAAAAAGAACACCCAAAACATCCCATATCCCTCCTTCCTCCCATTATTCATTTATTTTTTGTCCCCATTTTTCTACTTATCTGTCCAAACACTGGATAAAGGGAATGTGAGCCACAAGGTTTTCACAATCACATGGTCATACCGTATAAACTATATAGTTATACAGTCATCTTCAAGAATCAAGGTAACTGTATTGCAGTTCAACAGTTTCAGGTATTTCCTTCTAACTATTCTAATACAGTAAAAACTAAAAAGGGATATCTATATAATGCATGAAAATAACCTTCAGAAAGACCTCTTTACTCCATTTGAAATCTCTCAGCCACTGAAACTTTGTTTTCTTTCATTTCTCTTCCCCCTTTTGGTCTAGAAGTGTTTCTCAATCCTATGGGTCCAGTCTCATCCCTAGGAGTCATGTCCCACGTTGCCAGGGAGATTTACACCCCTGGGAGTCATGTCCCATGTAGTGGGGAGGGCAGTAAGTTTACCTGCAGAGTTGGCCTAGAGAGAGAAGCCACATCTGAGCAACAAAAGAGGTTCTCTGGGGTGACTCTTAGGCACAATTGTAAGTGGGCTTATTCTCTCCTTTGTAGTAGCAAGCTTCATAAGGACAAGCCCCAAGATTGAGGGCTCAGCCTACTAAACTGGTAGTCTCCAATGCTTGAGAGAATAAGGAATTCCCCAGGTGGCAAACTTTAATATTTCCAATTTTCCCCCAGTCCCTGAAGGGGGCTTAGCAAATACATTTTATTCTCTGACCAAATTACTCTGAGATTTATCAGGGCTTCATGCTAACCTGTACAAACCAACCAGATCTCACCTCCTATTCAAGATTTCATGTTATCATGGGGTTTGAATAAACTGACCATACAAGTTAAATTGTATAGTGGCAAACCACTTATTTTTAATTTGCAACGTTATGATGAAGTTTCTTAATACTTTTATCTCTTAAACAGCATGCTTTTTGCTTTCCCATCCCTTGAAAATATTTTTTGGTTTTTGAAGTCAGGTTTATTAAAGTATACATTACATACAGTTATATTCACCCCATTTATGTATACAATACAAAGAGTTTTAATAATCATATATAATCATGTAACCAGCACCACTATTACAAAGAGTTTTAATAATCATATATAATCATGTAACCAGCACCACTATTAAGATATTGAACAGCTCCATACAACCCCCCCCCCCCCCCCCAAATTCCCTCATGCTCTTTGGTAGTCAACCCTTCCCCACTCCTGACCTCTGGAAACCTTTGATTTGATTTCTGTCCCTATAGTTTTGCCTTTTCCAGAGTGTCATATAAATGAAATCGTTAAAGACTCTGACTTCTTTCATTTAGCAAAATGTATTTGAGACTCAGGAATGCTGTTGCATGTGTAGTAGTTTGTTCCTTTTTATTGCTGAACAATACCCTATTGTATAGACGTACTTCAGTTAGATAATGAATTCACAGTTGAAGGCCATTGGGTTGTTTCCTATTTGTGGTGATTACAAATAAAACTCCTTTAAGTATTTACATACAGGTTTTATATGAATGTAAGTTTTTATTTGTCTTTGATAAAGAGCTGGTAGTAGGATTTCTGGGTCTTATAGTAAGTGCAGGTTTAACTTTATAGAAAACTGTCATTCTATTTTCTAAAGTCACTGTACCATTTTGCATTCCTGCCAGCAATGTGTGAGAGTTCTAGTTTTTCTGTACCCTCACCCATACTTGGTGTTGCCAATATTTTTTTTTAATATAGCTTAGCTAATAAGGGTGTATTTATATAATTATGGTTTTAATTTGAATTTTCCTTGTGACTTGTGATGTTGAACATTTTTTCATATTTGTGATGCATGTATTTTCTTTGGTTAAGTGACCATTCAAATAGTTTTTCCATTTTTATTTGGGTTTTTGTTTTATTATTGACTTTTGAGGGTTCTTTATGTATTCTCTATGTAAATCCTTTATCAGTATGTGTTTTGCAAATACTTTCTCCTAGTTGAAATATTCTTTTCATTTTCTTCAGTGTATTCTGAAGAGCTAGTTTCTCTTTTTTTCCAACCACGATTTTAGTCAATCCTCTTGCAGTGTGTAGGTCCTCATAATAATAAAATTACATGAATTTCTAATCTATAAAATGAACTTTACCTTTTTTGACTCCCTCTTTGAGGATATGGTTTTACATAGTAAGAAACTGAGGTGCAGAGATGGTTGGGTAGCTTGCTTTAAATCACTGTTTTAGTTTGCTAATGCTGCGGAATGCAAAACACCAGAGACGGATTGGCTTTTATAAAAAGGGGGTTTATTTGGCTACACAGCTACAGTCTTAAGGCCATAAAGTGTCCAAGGTAACACATCAGTAATCGGGTACCTTCACTGGAGGATGGCCAATGGCGTCCGGAAAACCTCTGTTAGCTGGGAAGGCACGTGGTTGGCATCTGCTCCAAAGTTCTGGTTTCAAAATGGCTTTCTTCCAGGACTTTCCTCTCTAGCAAGCTTGCTGCTTTTCAAAAGGTCACTCACAGCTGCACTGAGTTCCATCTCTTTGAGTCAGTACGTTTATATGGCTCCACTGATCAAGGCCCACCGTGAATGGGTGGGGCCACGCCTCCATGGAAATATCCCATCAGTTATCATCTACAGTTGGGTGGGGTGCATCTCGGTGCAAACAACCCAATTCAAACGTTCCAACCCAATCCCCACCATTCTGTCTGCCTCACAAGATTGCATCAAAGAATATGGCTTTTTCTGGGAGACATAATACTTTCAAACCGGCACAATCACCTAGAAAAGAGATCTTAAGACAAGAAAGTCATGAAATAGATTTGCCATCCCTGACTTATCCCTGATTTTAGCCATTTGATGTAACTCTTTCTAAATGGGAATTCTCTTGTAAGGTTGGAAAATAAAGTGAAGCTTTTATTTCATTTATACTTATTCTCTCAGATAAAATTCCCATCCAGAAAAAATAGTTTATTTGATATTTAATATAAAGAAAATTAAAATATAAATTATTCATTTGAAATAATTTAAAACAGCACTTCTGTAGTGAAAGTTAATGCTACCCCCAAATTTTAGAAACAACCATTAACATTTTTCTTTGCATATTTTAGTCCAGGTGCCTAACACACTGGCTAGAACAGCTCTTAAATAAATGTTAGCTGAATGAAAGAATAAATGAACTTTGTAAACTGACTGACTACAATTCTATCTCCTTTATTGAATCAAATCTATCTTTGTAAGTTCTCAATAGTTTGAAATACATTCTAAAGATTAAAAATGCTGTTGAATCTGTGAGATTGATTCAAGATTAGGAAATTATTCATGCTGAAATGTAAGGTAAGACTCTTACAAAAGTTTCTAGAAATTCAACCAATCTTACCTAAAAGAGTGTACTTTGAAGTGCTGTAGCTGAAATTTGTCAGAAATTTTGGGACCCAAAGGACTCATGGGTTTAAGTCCACTGCCCCTTCCTGAAACCCATATGGTCATTTCCTCTTTTCCTTCGAAGAATATGCTTGGTGTATCTAGTAAAATACTTTAGCTATCCCTAACTTCCTCACAATTTTACAAATACTTTTGTATTTGCCCTTAAAAAGTAAGGTAGTCAGGGATATGCTTTGTCTCTTAGAAAATGAGAGGCTAAGAGAATTGCACAAGGTGATGTAGCTAAGAGAAGCAGAATTAATATCTCCAAATGTGACCTGACTCTATAACCAGACCATGTCTTTCCAGCTCACTCTTGAAAATCGGCTAATCAGGATCTGTTACATTTTATATAAAAGAAAGACTGGAAATGACACTGGATTCATTTCACTAATGTTAATATAGTACCATCATTAAGGGGAGTTAAAATGGTTCTTCCCTCTTGGCTGAAGTAAGGAATTCATTGGATTAAGAATTTTTGCATTGTACATTTTGCATCCACCACTTTTTTTTTTTTTTTTTTAAAAAGGAGCTCCCATATAAAACCTGGATAACTACTTTTTTTTTTCAAAATATCAAAAACTTGTGACAACTGCAAATTTTTGTTTTCCAGTATGTTGCCAAATTATGGTAGTGTGATGCTGCTTTGCTGTAAAAAAGCTTGATGTAGCTGAAAGAGAAAAGATTTTGTAGGCAGATGATATGAGTTTTATCTGCGAGTAACTAGTCACGTGGTCATGGGTATGTTAACATCTCTATAGCACAGTTTCCTTGTGTGTATATTGCCTGAATCGTCAGTTATGAGAATTACATGAGCTCATAGATGTAAAACACTTAGAATTACACTTGGCCCAGAGTAAGCCCTCATTAAAGGTATACCAGAATCATGATAATTTACTTCAACCATTATTTCCTGAACATTTTAAAGACCCTTTAATTAGTGCTGTTCAAGTGTGCTTTTATGGCTCACTAATTATTTTATATAAGGAGAAAAGATATTTCACTATTGACATTTTGGAAAATAATTCCTTGTTTAGGGAGGCTGTCCTGTGCATTGAAGGGCATTTAGCAGCATTTCTGGCCTCCACTCACTAGATACCAATGGTACCACACCCCTTCCCAGTTGTAACAACCAAAAATGTCTCCTAAGGGGCAAAATATCCCCAGTTGTTGACCACTGCCCCAGATCAATTATTTGCCCAATGTGCATGGAAATGCTAATCCTAGGAGATGCTTCCTAAAAGACTTTGGGGCCAAATAATTTGGATAATATTAAATAATAATAGCAATAACTGATTTTTGATAAGTTTACTATATGCCATCAACTGCTCTTATTTAGCCCTCATAACAGACCTAGAAGGTCCTTTCCATTTTAAGGCACAATTTTCAAATGAGGAAATTGACCCCAGAGAAATCAAGTAACTAACCAAGGTCATACACAATTGGTAAGTAGCACAGCCAGGGTTTTTGCCCAAGCTACCTCCAGAACCTATACAATTATCAACTAAACAGTACTGCCACTTGAATATTCCACTTTCAAATTCACAATTCAAATTGGGATGTTAAAGGTAATTATTTTTAATTTGTGGAATTTATTAGGTGTTTGTCCTAGGAACTCACACAGTTACCTTTGTATTTATCAATTGTTTACCTCCCAATTATTTGCCAACTGATTGTCCTCATAAACATCCTTGGATACCATTAAAGATATCCAAAATAATCTCAAACAAATTCAGATGGCCAGGAACTGAGAAGGAAGAGACTTTTTGACAGAGAAGACATTTGAATTGGGCCTTTAATCATCATGTTAAACTTGGATAAATAGGAGTCTGCCAGGTGGAAGTTCATTCCAAGCAGAGGATGCTGCATTTGCAAAGGCTTGGGCAACTGGAAGAGTGTGATATATTGGGAGAATGGTGAGGAAGCAGGAAAGGGAGAAGAAAAATAAGACTGGGGTTCTACATTAATATCACCAGCATGACTGTCGTAAGTACGTATTTGATGAGGAAAACTGAAGCAGATACTGTTTGGTACTGTTTGGTAGTGGGGAGACCTAATTAGGACACTAGTGCAGTGCTTTGAGCAAGAGATAATGAGTTAGGGCAGAGTGAAAGGGTCAGATTTGAGAGAGTTTATTAACAAGAGAAACAGGATAAAGAAAACCCTTCTAAATGAACTGTGAGAGTAAAGAATAATTTATTTGCAGAAGGGCTATCATTATAAAACAAAATGGTGCACTTTCAAGGGATTAATACGGAAACATGTTTAGTAGCTATTCTGATAACCTGGAGAATTTGCAGTAACAAATCCCAGAGTCCACAAATGCTCTTCTCAAAACCTGTTCTCTTGCCCAAACAGATTTTCCAGAGAAATCATATGCTCCATTTGTTTAGTGGAGGTTTAAGGCTAAAAAGGTTCTTGATAGTGCTGCTACTTTACCAGTTTGTGTATCACATTGTTGATTCCTTCTAATCCTGCCACCTGAGAAAGATGACTCAGCATTAGTAGAGAGTCAACCAAAAATGCATTTGAGAAATAATGAGCCAGCTAAATAATGTTGGGAAGAGATTACTCCCAGTTACTCAACATATATTTGTTGAATAGATGAATTAATCAGATTTTGAATTCACTTTGATGACTTTTGACTGGAGCTTGTAAAATTATATTAATGGAAAGGAAGAAAAAAAACTTTAATTACAGTTTTCCTATTTCATCTTTTCAATGAAATAGTTAATGAGTGACTCCCAAAAAAGCACTCCATTTGGATAATACCAAAGGGACTTTTACCTCTATGTATTATATAGTAGGTTTTTACAACTTTATTATTTAAACACTCTTCCAAATATGGTCTTCTTTAAGAGTCATTCTCCATACTTCACCTTATTTAAAATGAAGCAATTTATTTTATCACTGATATAAAGATTTTACAAACTGGAATTCATCCCTGGCAGTTTAGAAGAAAAACCTTTTTTTTCAACTATGTTTCAATAATATCTATAGTTATGTATAAAATAATAATTAGTAATAATGCCTACTATTTAAGGAGTGCATGCTTGTTAAGTGCCAGTTGTCTTGAAAGTATTTCTAACAAAGACACCAACCCTACTGTTTTAGTTTCCAGGCTGCGGGACAAATACCACACATGAGTTGGCTTAAACAATGGGAATTCATTGTTAGTAGAAGCTGGAAGGCTTGCCTCCTCCTGGGGTTGGTAGCGTTCTGGCTGGTTGCAATCCTTGGGATTCCTTTGCTTTCCCATCACACGGAGACACCCTCTCTATTCTCTTCTGGATTCCATTGTCCTCTGGCTTCTCTCTGTGGTCTTCTTTTCCTTGCCAATTTCTTTTGCTTATAAGGACTTTAACTATGTTAGATGAAGGCCCACCCTCATTCAGTTTGGACACACCTTAATTAATAGTAACATCTTCAGAGGTCCTGTTTACAAATGGGTTCACACCCACCGACCAGGGGTTAGGACCCACCAATTATCCTACCCATACAAATTAAAGTAGAATAGAGTCTCAGAGTAGACTAAGTTATAAATATTCAAAATTATGAATGTGTATCATTAACAATAATGTACCTTCTAACATGATGTAATTTGGGCCATGGAAAGGATATTGTTTTCCCAGGCTTGTGAACTATTACTTTGGAAAGCTATTTTTAAAGCTTACCAGGATTCAGGGATTAGGTAATATTCATAATTTTTATCACATACTTGAGAGGTAGAGCTATATATGATATATAATGGTAAAAATGTTCACCAGCAAAGAAATAAAAAGGCAGAGTTTTTACAGTTGGATAGACAAATTAAAAACTTCTGAATAAAAGTGATTTCCCTCTCTGCCTCACTCATCAAAGAGAGGCATGATTTCAGTCCAAATTATTGGTATTATTGATTTATCCCTATTTCACTTTGTGATAGGGAACTTCTGTCTTGCAGTGATAATTGATATTCTTAATGTTCTTACACTTTTTTTTTTATGTGAATATTTTAGGTGTATCAATATATGCATGAAACGATAACTGTTAATGGCTGTCCTGAATTCCGTGCCAGGGCCACAGCCAAGGTAAGGCTTGAATAACTTGAAAAATATACCTGATCCCAGTGATCTAGTAATTGATTGTGTGCGTGTGTGTTTCAGGTATTCTCGTGTGTACACTGTAAGAGAATTTAGACATCAGTGGCAGCCCAGAGTCTAGAACCAGTACTACTTCCCAGGTAAAAATTCTAATGGAAAATTGACCGTTTCTGCTGCTTCTATAGCTTAAGAAAGGAGAATGATTTCGTTAAACTCACTAAATGTCCATTTGGCACAAGCAAATCTACTGGTTCATTGTATGAAATACTACATGATTTTCTGACCCATTGTTCTGATACAAAAGAAACTGTACCCTATTTGGTGCATGAAGATTTCTTTGCACAGGGCTAGGGATGTGATTTAAGTTAGAGATAAAAAGCATTCACCTGACACCCACTGATCTAAGATTATTCCCCATTTTCGGCTGAGCCGTGGGCAGTGTGCTGAAATAACATGGCATTGACCTAACGGAAAGGCCCATCACCTTTTGTGGTAGTGACCACATTTCCTCTTTAAAGTCTCAAATCCAGATATTACAGAGACCCCACTAACTAAAATATTGAAGCAACAGGCCCATGAAATTATCCAGAAAATAGACTATTAGGAAACAATAATTTTAAACCAAAATCACTGATGCAGTTCTTACTTTGCAAACACAATAATGTTACAATAGATATAAAACTTACTTTGTAAAAGCTTTTGGCTTTCTAATAAGGCAAAAGGAGTAGGAACTGGTGAAAATAATCACAATTTTCCTTTTATTCCTTTTGCGTTACATCACCTCTTGTTTGGTTTCTCTCCTGATTTCTCAGCTTTTATTCTGTATTCATCCTATAAGGAAACACTCTAGAATTTTAAGTTTTTTGGTTTGTTTTTTTAACCCAGGCAAAAAGGGTATTATTATCATTACATCATGCTTTGCTTGTACTGAAGTGGAACACATGCAGAAAAAATAATCCCTACATGGTTTAATTAAGGGGGAAGTGAATTATGTAGTGTTTTACCATTCTCATTTCTTATTCATGTAGAACAGCAGGATAGCAGCATAATGTTGCAATAGCACAATATTTTCTGGTTGTTTCTGGGCTGTCTGCATTGCATCCATGTCAGCCATTAAAATCTATGCATGATGACAAGATTTGCATGAGCAAATGCATGTAGCTAAAAACGAGCCATTATTTCCATGTCATTCACTATCTTTCACTAAATGCAGACAATAGCATAATGCTAAATCAATGTGATAATGCTGTGTGTGGAAAAGAATGTACACTAGTTGGGAATCAATATTTTCTGTGTTGAGTATATCACTTGCTAGTAAGCATCTAATCAACTGTGGTTAAGGCAGGTTAATGGAAGTGGAAAATAAGAAGCAGGCAGAGAATCTTTTCTTGATAGAAATTACTTAAATGCTGCTATTGTATTTCTATGGGGGTTAGGGGTGGGGCGGTCAGGGGCTAATGGTAAGTTTAATTGAAGTTGTTTAAAGAAATTACTGTATGAATTTTTAAATAAAATTAAAAGTCCATATTGCATGATGTTCGGTACATCAAAGTATAAAACCATACACTGTCTAAACTTTTAAGTTATTTTACATAAATTGTTGTTCATTTTGCATAGATCACTACAGCAAACTGAAACATTAGTATAAAATGTGGAAAAAAAAAACCTGTGCCAGTAAGAGGACACCTCATAATAACATGGAATATTCAAGCTTATAACCTGCTTGAATCTATTGTTTTAAGATTTTTGTTTGTTTTGTTTTTGTTTTTTTTTCATTTAGGCAGCCTCAATGTTTTAAAAAAACAACTAAATTTGCTAAGCCAGTGGTCTGGCAGTAGCAAGATTATTTATATTCACAAGTATATATACATATAAATACTCTTCAGTTTATTCAATGAATATTTATGAATATTTACTTGCAAGAAAATTAGACTGTGTCATACAAAGAAGTGTAAGACACAATCCTTGCCCTTAAGGTGCTCATGAACCAGAGGTGTACAAAATAATTATAACACAATACGGTATACATACCAAAGGCTATTTGGAGTTCAGGAATATAGGAGGAGTTGATCTAACGGAGATAATTTAGAATGACTGTTATAAAAAAGGGAAATTTTTATCATAGCAGATAAGCTCTAGAAAGCTGGAAATAGCTGGGTGGGGCTTTACAAAAGGAAAGAATGGCAGATGGCATCTAAATGAAGAAAGGCCCCTCCCTTTTCAGTTCTTTCTTTCACAGGAGAATGCAATAATAATATAAGGAGTTGCCTGATCTGCCCATCGCAAAGCATGTGATCTGCCTTATTTCTGTCATTTTGTTACCAAATGGCCATCTTTTCTTTCAGGCAACAGTTGCAGCTTTTGCAGCTAGTGAAGGCCACTCCCACCCTCGGGTAGTTGAGCTGCCAAAGACTGACGAAGGCCTTGGTTTTAATGTGATGGGAGGAAAGGAGCAAAATTCCCCCATTTATATCTCTCGCATCATTCCTGGAGGGGTAGCCGAAAGACACGGAGGCCTCAAAAGAGGAGACCAGCTGCTGTCAGTGAACGGAGTGGTATGTTCATAAAATAACCAGATTTTTCTCCCACAGCACACACTTTTTTTTTTCCCTGCTGTTACAGTAGCCAATGTTGGAATCCCACAACAAATCATGTTAGCTTCCTAAACACTGAAGGACACGAAACTTATAGAAGCAGTAATTTCATAGTTTGTATGTCTTGTTTCAGTTTGTTCAGGTATGATAAATATGGACTAGTTGAAAAATCATCCCAAGAAATTATTCCAACTTATGGAATTTCCCTCATATAATACCCTAATTGAATTAATGTTTAGCAAAACATAATGATTTCAAGGCTCATTATATCCAAAATTACCATAAGCAAATAAACACATTAGAAAAATAAAGATGAATTTCCTTATTCTATAATGTGTTTTAAAAGTTTTAATTAAAAAAGAAAAGTAACTTTAATATTTGCATAATAATAACACATATGAAAAAGGCTAATGCACAGATAATTCCTTAAGCCTGGTCTACAACTGTAGTATAATAGAAGTATATTATCCCCTCCCCAATTTTATGGCATTATCTATTCATCATGTGTGTTTTAGTTTTCAAATGAATGTAAGTAAACTAAAATATACAGCACTTTAAAGTAAAAATGATCATGTATATTGTTTGTAACCTCATATTCTTTGAATGCCATCACCTCTACATGTAATAAGGAGTTACTAAAGAAATAGCTTCAAATAAGTTGGGCAATTTTCTCCCCATAACTTCCAGTTATATTAAACGTAGATAATCTAAAAGCACAAATTTAAGAAAAATACATATAAATATACCAATATTTACCAGCCTAATTAACTTATGACCTTTATTCTTAGAGCTTAAGCTTTTAATAAATAAACCAAATTTGGATTATTTGCAGCCCTGTTGATTTCTGCTTAGAACACCATATTCAAAATAAAATACATTTAGAACACGATATTTTTTGGTAACTATGGATTAAAATTCTTCTGCATTTGTGTCTCACATGTTTATTTTCTGTTTTTCTTTCTAACCTAACTAGTGACTTGATAGCATCCAAAGCTATTCATTTAATTCTGCCTTCTCTTATGTACATCAAAATCATCAATCCATGAATATTTCATTACACTACAGCACTCCAATTCTAAAATTGCCTTGTGTCATTTACTTTTTTTTCTATGTAATAATGCTTTGAGATGAACTTCTTATTGACCTGCAGAGAACTACAACTCTTCCAAATCATGTTTCAACTGATTATTTTAGAGTTGAACTTGTGGTAGTGGTTGCTGAGACTAGGTCATGCGCTTATGTCACACAGTAATCAATGCCTCAGTGTATAAATTTGTAATTTCTCTGAATATATTGGATAGATCAAAAGAAATGGATTTAAAAATAAAATGTAAAGCACAGAATAAAAAAACCAAAATATGTTAATAGTAACTGTAATTGTATAAAGCAATAATAAATATGCATAAAATCAATTTAACAGGTGATTGACTTGTCTGTCAAGGGAGCTAAAGAGCCTTTGTTTAACCTATGTCAAAAATTTGCGGGGAAAAAAAAATTTGCAGGGAACAGAGCTGTAGACATTTACATTTCACAATCACTCATCTATTCCTTGCGATGAACTTGTGTTGTACTTGGGAGGGAACGGGAGGTTTTAGAAACTAAGAATTCAGACAGACAAGGCTTTACCACTCAAAATCCATATTATTATGAATAATATCCACTAAACCTCAACCTCTTTATCTGTAAAAGTGGCTCTGTAATTTGAAGGGCTCTGGTAAAGATTAAAATGAGGCAAAATGCCTGTTGTGAACTATCCTGTGATAATTTATTCACATACCTAGGTCCCCGTTGATGATATGTGAGGCTACTGAAGAAGGTTAAGTTTGGTAAGGGTTAGCACCCCTTCTGTGGTATTGTTATTGCTAGTTATTTTAAAAGAAAATCTTAAATCAAATTCTGTACATATATAGGCATATGTTAGGAAACATTTATTAGCAAGCAAGCACTAATCGATTCATAACAGCTTCTTCAGTAAATGTGATGAAATCCCAGTTCTGGCCATGTAGCTGTCACATGAAACAATATTCCAGAGTCAGGATTTTGTTACCATTATATTCAGTATCAGACAACCAGAAATGCTGTTAAACTGACAGTGAGAAATAGGACCATTTAGTGATCAATCATTTGGTACAGGTTACAGGCCTCTTAGATGAGGAATGCCTCCAAAAATATTTAATATAGGTGCATATTTTAAACCTTTAATTTTAACAATTAAGTTCTCTTCATAACATTTATCATGATAGTTAACAGGCCACAATTTTCACCAATGAAAATCCATTTCTGATACATTTTTTCAAATAAACAAAGCACCATTTGTTGACTGAAATAGGTATAACAAATGTTTATATAGTGGCCACCTTTAGAAAGTGGACTTTCTTATATAATGATGAATGACTACCCCTGGAATGGTTAAGCAGCTACAGTTTGAGCTTAAAATATTAGCAAATGGTCTTTAGAGAGGGGGCCCTGTTCTCATCAAGATGGTGAATTGACACTCTTCAGAGCTCCATCTCCCAACAGAAGCTTTGGACAACCAGCAGAACTGGTAGAAACATCTTTCTCAAAGCTTCAGAAAACAGTTAAAGGACTGCAGTAACAGAGTGAGCGCCAAATCAAGAAAAAAGCTGCTTAAACGTGGTAGGATCTCATGGTGCCTTGGCTTGCCCCTTTCCCACCCCTCAATGGCTCCATGAAGAAGTGGCCCATATTCACAATGTGGATCTCTGGTCCTGGTTCCTTAGGGAGCAAGTAACCCTTGTGCACATGCTGGGAGCATGAATGTCTAGCCCAGTCTGTCTGGTGGTGGTCTGAGGGACTCACCAACCCAGAACCTGCCCTGTGTGTAGAAGACAGCTCATGGAGCTCTCTACAGAGAGCTATGAGAGAGCAGGCAAGTCATGCTGCTTGAGGCAAGAGGCTGCTGGTTGTAGGACATGCAGTG
This sequence comes from Choloepus didactylus, assembly GCF_015220235.1. Classification (NCBI taxonomy): domain Eukaryota; kingdom Metazoa; phylum Chordata; class Mammalia; order Pilosa; family Megalonychidae; genus Choloepus; species Choloepus didactylus. Next base: position 49,733,128 of record NC_051314.1, read on the forward strand.
CAGCTCACAGTACTGTAAAGAAACTGTGTCATAGAGAAGAAGGGATATTCATAATGTGTATATAGGGGAATTCCTAAGGCAATGGGCCAAGGCCTGGCTACACCTCGGCCTGGAGCTACTCTATACACTTGTGGTACAGATAAGCCCTGAAGGAGAGTGCTTGCACAAGTCAATCTGCAAAGAATAGGAGAGGTGTTTTCTTTTTTTCCTTTTCTTTCTGTTTTTTGTTTGTTTGTTTGTTTGTTTTTGTTAGCTAGTTCCTGGCAGTCAAGGAAAGTTCTGTCCTAACACTGACTGGATACAAGTTTAAGGGAAAGAGCTCCCTGAGTCTAAATTCCAGGGATAACACATTAAAATATCAAAATGTCCAGGTTTCAACAAAAGGTTACATAATATACAAAGAAACAGGAAGTGATGGCCCAGGCAAAGGAAAAGAATAAAACATTAGAAACCATCAAATGGTGACCAGACCTGGAACATACCAGTCAAAGCCTTTTAAAAAATGGTCCTAAATATGCTCAAAGACCTAAATGAAAACATGCATAAAGAACTAAAGGATATCAGGAAAAGATAGATAAACACAGAGAGAATATCATTAGAGGGATGGAAATTATGAACAGAAATTAAAAATTCCCCAGAGGGGTTCGACAGAAGATGGGAGCTGGCAGTGGGAAGAATCAGAGAACTTAGACAATTGAAATCATTCAGGCTGAGGAGCAGAAAGAAGAAAGAAATAAGAAAAGTGAACAGAGCCAGGGGAACCTGTGGGATACCATCAAGCATTGCTATATATACATTATGGGAATCTCAGAAGGAGGAGAGAAAAGGGGGCAAAAGGAATCTTCAAAAAAAAAAAAAGTGATGGCTGAAAACATTCCCAATTTAACAAAAAACATGAATATATATTTCCAAGACACTCAACAAACTCCAAATAGGATACACTCAAATAGACCCACACGGTGTAATGTAATAATCAAACTGTCAAATGGCAAAGATAAAGAGAGATTCTGAAAGCTGCAAGAAAGAAGGAATTTTTCACATAAAAAGCCTCTATGAGATTAAGTGCTGGCCTCTCACCAGAAACAATGGAGGCAAAAAGACAGTGGGATGACATATTGAAAGTGCTGGAGGCAAAAAAATTGCCAAGCAAGAATTCTATATCTGGCAAAACTATCTTTCAAACATGAGGGAGAGATTAAGACATTCCAAGATAAAAACTGAGGGAGCTCATCACCAATAGACTGGCCCTACAAGAGATGTTAAGAGAGTTTGACAAGTTGGAAGAAAAGAACAATGGACAGTAGAATGAAGCCTCATGAAGAAATAAAGGTCTCTGGTGAGGGTAACAACATGGGTAAATATAAATGCCAGCACTGTTTTTTTTTTTTTTTTTTTTTGCTATTAAAATTTTTTTTTTTTACTCCACTTTTTACTTCCTACATGATCTAAAGGGCAAATGCATTAAATGTAATGATAAAGTAGTGGTTTGAGACTCATAATGTATAAATATATAATTTGTGAAAAGAAATATAAAGGTGGGGGAATGGATGGGTATAGGAACATAGTTTGTGTATACTATTGAAGTTAAGCTCGTGTCAAAGCAAAAAAGATTGTTAACGATTTAGGATGTTAAATTTAAGCCCCATGGTAACTACAAAGAATATGTCAAAGAATATGCATACTTGTAGAGACAGAAATTAGAGTACAGGTTGTCAGGTGTGGGGGGCAAGAGGAATGGGGTTTTAATACATAATGGGTGTAGGATTTCTGTTTGGGGAGATGGGAAAATTTTAGTAATTGAATGTGATGAAGTTACCACAATATTGTGAATGTCATTAATCCCATTGAATGGTAAGCTTGGGAGTGGATGAGATGGGAAAGTTTACGTTGTATATGTGTTCCCACAATTAAAAAAAAAAAGGAGGTGCCACAAAGAGACAATAACAATTTAGTATAACACATGATCCTGGATGGGATCTAACAAATCAGGAGAATATCCTCAAAAGAACATTGTTGGTACATATGAAAAAATTGGAATATAGACTAAATTTTATATCAGTATTTATGTTATACTTGATAACCGCACTTAAGGTGGTCACATAAGTGAATATCCTTCTTCTTAGGAAGTGTACATGGCAGTATTAAATGTTCAGGGAACATGAGACATACAACCTATACTCAAGTGTTCAGAAAATGGATGGATAGATAGATAGATAGATAGACAGATAGACAGATAGAATGAATGATATAGCAAATATTCCATAATGTTAAAATTGGTGGATCTGAGTATTGGATGAGGAGTAGGTGTACACTGGAGTTATTTGGGTTTGTATTATTTTTGTAATTGTCCTATAACTTTGAAAGTATTTCAAAATAAAAAGTCATATATATAGGAATATACATAAAATTAAACAATATGCCATATACTAGCAATTTTAAAGTATTTTAAAGTAAACTATGGACATTGTAACAGTGCCTAATATTTATCAGGTATTTGTCAAAAGGTAGTTTTCTTTCTGTGAATGAGGAAACTTCTTGACACAGCAACTTGCCCGTAGTCACACAAAGAATAACTAATCCAACACTAGAATTCTAATACCAAGCCCAGCGGTCTTTCCAGTATAAGTAATTCCAGGCAGGTAACAGTATTTAATGAAAAAATTATTCTTTCACAGAAAGATTAAAAAAAAAAATGACTTCTATTTCTACTTTGAAGTAAATTACCATTTGGGGAAATTAATATGGAAGATTTTCAGAACATGTCATAATATAATAAACTGAGAATGAATTTTCCAAGGAAGTGATTTGGAGGGCTGAGGCAAAGCTTTACTATGTCAGTAAAAATACTCTGAGGGAAATTTCTAACTGTCACACTCAAAAAGTAAATAAATTATTCCATGGATGTTCAAATATCTGAAAAGCTGTCTTGGTTATATTTATTTTTTGCGTATGTTTTCTAATACCATATCCGCATTGGGAAAGGCTATGTCATGATGTCTGATAAAAATAAAATATGTTAATAATAATTGTTAACATGGAATAATAGTAATAAAGTAGGATAGAAAGACATAGACAAATGGACATGCAAATGCTCATACAGAGCTACAGCCAAATACACACACACACACACACACACACACACACAGTGAATTTCAGCCTTTATTGTTATCATAGCTGCTTCTTAACAAACAACAAATAAAAAATTAATCCCAGTGAAATCTGAATAATTTCTGTGGATTGTACCAAAGTCAATTTCCTGATTTTGATACTATACTATACATATGCAATATAATAACATTGGGAGAAGTCAAGGGGAAGAATGTAGGGAACTTCCTTGTATATTGCTTTGTAACTAACTTCTTGTGAATCCATAATTATTTCAAAATAAAAAGGTTTTTTTTCTAAAAAAGGGAAAACTCCATAAAAGAAAATCATTTCCAAATATGCTACCCTACTGACAAGTCTGCAGTACTGATGGATGAGAAGGTGGGTGGGAATGAGAAAGACAGGAGAGAAATAAAAATAAAAGCACGAGAATTTTAAGGATATGCCATATTGAAGAGAGGCTTAGTTAGCTTCTGAAATCTGCACTGTTTTAGAGCACCATTGGTGGACAAATTGTGGTTAAATTCACCTAGCTCTGTCTCTGCAGTTAATCCTAAATAAAGTTGTCGATAGTGTGTATGCACAGTGCGAATTGATTTTTAAGCATAACAGATGAACAAGTGAAAGTGTAGGGATGGAATGAAATTGTTTTTCTGGAATCTGGCTTTTTTCCCATTTTATAAATACTTACACCAAGTTAAGGATAAGTACTAACAGCCCAAATTAATTATACAGACTGGCTGTCAGGTACGGAATGAGGAAGATAAGAAAATTAGAATTCTTTAGATTTGAGTTTTACAGTACCCCAAAAGGGAAATCTGTATTAAAACCTTAATGGCATCTGAACAAAGAGAAGTTACAAATAAAATGGTTTCTTTTAAATTACTATGAAATGCAAGATTTCTATGAAAATTTAAGCCCTCATTATAATGTATGCTCCACTGATGGCTGTAATTTTTGTTCATTGCCTATCTCTGGTCTTAGAATAGTCCCTAGTACATAGTCCTTGTGCCATAGTTATTTATTGAATGCCAGGCACTGTTGGAAGCACTTTACATAAATGAATTAATTATTCCACCATGATAATCCTTTGAAGTTGATCCTATCATTATCATTCCCATTTTACAAATGAGGAAATTGAGGAAAAGAGAGATCAAGGCTTTGTCCAAGGTCATGCAGCTACTAAATGGCAGAGCCGGAGATTCTAACTCAGGCAGTCTGGATTTATTCATCATAGTCTGAGAGTAAAGAAACATTTTAGCCAACAATAAATTAGTAGGTTCATGTATGGTGTAGAAGAGAACAAGATTTCTTAACCTTTATGGATTTGCATGAGTACCTTTTTTGTGAGGAAAGGATCTGTCTTCTCAGTTTCTCATAAAGGGCTTTGATTCATATGTTAAGAACCATTCCTGAAAACAGTAACATTTTGGAAAAAGGAGGTTAATCTACAAGGGAAGAGATGTTTATTTGGTGCAGGATCTATATTTTCTTCAGCACACTAAATAATTTAACTTGTATGGTCAGTTTATTCAAACACCATAATTACATGCAACTTTGAATAGGAAGTGAGATCTGGTAGGTTTGTACAGATTAGTGTGAAATACCAAAGTAATTTGGGCAGAGAATAAAAATATATTTGCAGGGGCCCCCTGAGAAACTGGAGAAAAATGTGGAAATGTTGAATATCCCCACCTGGGTTATTACGGATGCTCTCACAAACATTGAAGACTAAAAATTTAGTAGGCCAAGCCCTCAATCTTTGGGCTTGCCCTTATGAAGGTCGTTACTGCAAAGGAGAGGCAAAGCCTACTTATGATTGTGCCTAAGAGTCTCTCCCAGAGAACCTCTTTGTTGCTCAGATGTGGCCCTCTGTCTGTCTCTAAGCCCATGCGGCAGGTGAATTCACTGCCCTCCACAGTACGTGGGACATGACTGCCAGGGGTGTAAATCTCCCTGGCAACGCAAGACATGACTCCTGGGGATGAGCCTGGACCAGGCATCATGGGATTGATAAAACCTTTTTGACCCAAAGCGGGAAGAGAGATGAAACAAAATAAGGTTTCGGTGACTGAGAGATCTCAGGTGGAGTTGAGAGGTCACTCTGGAGGGCATTCTCATTGCTATATAGATATCCCTTTTTAGGTTTTAGTGTATTGGAATAACTAGAAGGATAACCTGAAATTGTCAAACTGCAACCTAGTAGCCTTGATTCTTGAAGATGATTGCGTAACTATGTAGCTTACATGGTGTGATGGTGTGATTGTGAGAACTTGTGGCTCACACTCCCTTTATCCAGGATATGGATGGATGAGTAAAAAATGGGGGCAAAAACTAAATGAAAAGTAGGGTGGGATTGGGGGCGTTGGAATGATTTGGGTATTCTCTTTTACTTTTATTTTTTATTCTTATTTTCATTCTTTTTGGTAATGAAAATGTTCAAAAATTGTTTGTGGTGATGAATGTACAACTGTGGAACTGTAAACAGCTGATTGTACACCATGGATGATTGTATGGTATGTGAATATATCTCAATAAAGGTGAATTTAAAAAAAAAAGAAAAAAAAATGGAAGTTAATTTAAATAGCTCAGAATACTGAGAGTTGCATGAAGAGTCTGGTTTGAATGTCTCTGAATTGTTACATACATGCCTACATACATTGCTGTTTGCACCAGGCACACAAACAGCAGGGATCAGAGTTTGGCATGAATAGCCAGCCCCCTCTGGCTGGGCTGATTGCACAGAAACGATCCACATGCACTGTCTGTGTCCTCTTGGCTGTTAGAGGGGAGCTGGTGTAGGCATAATGGAAAAGGCAAAGCCATAACTCCCCTGGTGTGAGGGAGCCCAACTTAATTCTAGGTGAAGAGGGTGCAACTATAGCTATTCTCCTCATATCCTCTTTCTGCCTACGAGTTGTTAGCAGATTCTTTCACCTTTCCTAGCAGCTGAGTGGGAGATTGTTTGGGTTATAATTAAACAGAAGTGCAAGCTAGAATTTCAGTTAAGCACTGAAAATTTTTGTTCTCCAGATGATATCACGTGACACTCCACTCAACATTCATGAAGGAGCTAAAAGAAGTACAATTATATTGTTTCATCCTAGGCATCTTCGGAATGGGGTAAAAAATGTGGCATAATCTAGTATAGCTTGCAGTGTTGAGCAGGCTGTTCTTCTGGTCTCCTTCATTCTGAGTTGGGTCATGATAAGAGATCTTTTAATTTAAAAAACAGAGCAGGGAAATAGTGTGCTATCCCAATAATAGCACAAAGGCCAGAACTGCTACATTGCTGCCCTGTGATTTCAGTCTGCGGGAATGTGCACTAGGTATATTAGCTCTCACACATTAATAGACCATCCTGAGCTTTGAGCATACTGTGAGACCATGCTAATAAAACTGGATAAAAATGTGTCAGTGTCAGAACACACTCACATTTAGTCATTGCTAAAATGCAAGCCTCTACCACACACATCAGGTCCAACTAACCTAAATCTCTATTTAGATCTCTGGTAATGGGTATTTGACTACTGAGTTTAATTACTAGTCTTTCTCATAGTTATTTTTGCCATTTGGTTTTTTCCTCATTTTTGGGGCATTATTTTAGCAATAATTTTCATTAATTTAGCCATTCAACAACTATTTATATAGCAATTATATGCTAGCTATTGAGTTAAGTCGTGGATGTAGAGTGGATAACAAAACAGAAAGGGTTATAATCCTTACAGAACTTTTTGCCTGGGAGAGAGTAAGAAAATAATAATAATAATAGCAATATTATATGTATTATGTTATAGACATATAAATATGTCTGTATTTATATACATAAATATGTATGTAGCAGTGTGTACTATATCTACCACTTACCCCAGCCTAAGGGAAATTCCTCATTGATTCTGTTCATTTCCACATTGGTCAAAAAGTAATGCTAGTTTTAATCCATTTGTCTTAGTATCCTATAGCCACTGTAACAGATTACCACAAACTTGGGGGCTTTAACAGAAATTTATTCTCTCACATTTCTGAAGTCCAGAAGTCTGGGTAGAGATGAAGGTATCAGCGAGGCTGCACTCCTCATCTCCTTCCAAAGGCTCTACGAGAAAATCCCTTCCTCACCTATTCCATCTTATGGTGGCTGTAGCATTTTTTGACTTGTGACCACTTCACTCCAATCTCTGCCTCTGTGGTCACATTGACTTCTCTTCTGCATCATATCTCCCTCTGCCTCCCTTTTATAAGGACACTTGGGATTGCATTTAGGGCCTGCCTGAAAAATCCAGCATACTCTCCCCTTTTAAGATCCTTTTAAGATCCTTAACTTAATCACATCCACAAAGACCCTTAGCATTTACACATTCCAGGAATTAGGACCTGATATCTCTGGGGGTCATTATTCAGTTTTCTACATGGGATTAAGATCATTAGTCCAGATGGCTTGCATGCATCCAGAACCACGGAATAGGACCTGTTGTCCACAGGCTGTGGGCATGTTGATTTTCTACTCAGCTTGTGCTGAGATTCTCCCACTATGCTTTCCTAACTAGTCAAAGAAGCCTCTTGCCTCTTCTTCCTTCCCTCTGTCCTGATCTTATCTAGCCTTTGGATAAGAAAATGGTATGAAAACATAATCATCTCCTTTTCCTTCACAGCCACAGATTCTCCATGATTTTTTCTTCTTTTTTATTTTTCTCCCTAGGTGTGGGGTGCAGTAAGCAGAGGGCAGAGTGGGGAGAGGAAATACACAGAGTTCACAAATGTTGCTCCAAGATGAAATGTTGCCTCATAGTTAAGCACAGTGACCAGCGTTGCAGCAGAAAAGGAAGAAGAACACAGAAAGCCATGAAATAGAAGAAGAGGACCTACTTTTAATAATAGTCAGGGATGGCCTCTCTGAGGGGGTGAATTAAAGCGAGACCTATGGATGATCAGAAGGAAGAAGTTGAGTGAAGGCCCTAAGGCCAGTCACTCCTTTCAGTCACTCCTTCATGATTAGAAGGGTGATTAGAGCACTGAGAGTGGGGTGACATGAGCCTGAAGAGTTGGTTGGGATACAGATGGGGCTGGGTCTTGTAGGTGGTGCCTAAACATTTTTATTTTTGTTTAAGTGCAATAGGAATTTCAATATAGGACATCGATTCTAGACATGGTGATATGCTAAGAGTTTCTGATGCTTTCTTAAGATATTCACTAAGAATTGAAACGTATTACACTTTTGATCTATTTTAGTGTTTTATTATTTTTTTCTATATTAAAATTATCTTTCTGTATCATTTAACCACTTGTGTAGAATCTGGCATCTGATAAAAACTAGCAGAAATTTTCCATCTTTTGATTATTAACTTTTAATAGATATCAGAAACTTCTAATTCATTGTCAATTGATATTTTCATCGTTTCAAGTTTATATAGTTTCTAAGGAGTTAAGGATATTCTTACAATAATACATTTATTTTCTCTCTGAGGCTTTATTCCATTTTACTGAAGCAGAAATAGCAATACCTTCCTCTGCTCAGAAGGGCTGAGCAGAAGGGCTGCTCAGAAGATTAAATGAAAGTAGGTGAAAGCTTCTGTCATGATGGAAGGTACTTCTTAAGCAATCTTGCTTCCTCTCTTTTAAGGCAGATAATATGTCTATCATACCTTACTCACAATTTTCCCTGATACAGATTTAAACTCTCAGCCCAGTTTAGTTCATTCTCCTGGCTCTCTGTTTATCTTCAAGGGAGATTAAAAGTCCCCCAAAGAACACTCCAATTCAGGGACAGTTGGCTCCCAGTCATTACCTGGGAGATTGCAGGCAAGTTATTTGGATTGGTTTGTATTCTAACATCAGTAAAACTGAAGTAATGATGCCTGTCTTACCTCCCTTTCTCATAACCATAAGAGTGAGAGAGACCATCAATAAATATAGTATTGCCAAAAATAAGATGCATTTCCACAAAAGCACAGCATTATTATTGTGCATTATATTATTAAACAGCCTTTTCATTAGATGCCCCAGATGGTTCTCTTCAGGTTTCCTGTAACTACAAAGTCTTAATTTTAAAAAGCAGAAAATATAAATGGTATAATGATCTTTCTGCTGTTCTGGCTGAGAAATGTGTGGCTCAGTTCAAAGGAATATAGTGTTACCTTCAATTTCTATACTTAATCCAGTTCTGGAGTCATTTATGTTTTGTGGAACTCACTAAACCCAATTAACAGTTAGTTTTAACCATCAATGGAAAAGCCAATTTCTATTGCTTTAAATTCTATATTTAATAGGAATTTCTTACCAGCTCTACACTAATACTAGAGATGAATAATTATCAGCTGTTAAGAGCTGTGGGATGTATTTTGTTATGATAGTTATTTAAAGTTGGGAGTGATGATGATTTTTCAACTAAGTGAAGATAATGTAAGAAACTGTTTATCTTGGGATAGAATATATATTAAGTGAAGTTAGGAACTGTGCCAGTTTGAGTGTATTGTGTCCCCCAAATGCCATTATCTTTGTAGTCTTGTGTGGGGCAGAAGTTTTGGTGCTGGTTAGATTTGCTTGGAGTGTGCCCCACCCAGCTGTGGGAAATAATTTTGATGAGATGTTCCCATGGAGGTGTGGCCCCACCCATTCGGGGTGGGCCTTGATTGGTGGAGCTATATAAATGAGCTGACTCAAAGAGAGAAAAGAGTGCAGCTGGGAGTGATGTTTTGAAGAGAAGCAAGCTTGCTAGAAAGGAACGTCCTGGGAGAAAGCCGTTTTGAGGCCGGAGCTTTGGAGCAGACGCTGGCTGCCTTCCTAGCTAACAGAGGTTTTCCAGACACCACTGGCCGTCCTCCGGTGAAGGTACCCGATTGCTGAGGTGTTGCTTTGGATGCTTTGTGGCCTTAAGACTGTAACTGTGTAGTGAAATAAACCCCCGTTTTATAAAGGCCTGTCCATCTCTGGTGTTTTGCATTCTGCAACATTAGCAAACTAGGACAGGAACCCACTACAAAAAATAAATAAATAAAAGCTAATAGGAGTACATTGAGCTTCTAACTTATCAGTGTTGGTCTACAGACTGTTGTTACCAGCCTAAAGCAAGGCTGAAATGTTGTTAATATACAGCTTTATGGGTATACCTAATCAAATGCAAACTGCTTCAGGGCTTGTGCAGTTTTCTATAAAACTGTCCTGCTTTTCATTATATTCTTAAACAAGGAGACACTGACACAGATGGGAATCGGATAATAAAGTCAGGCCATAAACTGTGTGCTGGGTGGTTCATCTAACTTAGACGTTGGTTGCCAAGGTTCAAATATGGGAAATGCAGTGAGAATTTTGACAGTTGTGGTGCCGAAACCATATCTTTCTAAGTTCAGATGTGTCTGTGGCACTTTTGGACCATAGCATTTCCCTCCTTGGTCAGCTGTCTCTTCCCTCATAGACAGAATAATCAACGGTCACTAATTTTATCATTGCTGACCTTACTCTGAAATGTAAATTACTGTCCCAGCCCTTCAGTAGTGCCTAAATGCTTCTCAGGGGAATTCATGTTTTCTCTTCACGGATGTGCCTATTATCACTGAAAACTATAAATGGAGTATAATTTAAGACATAAAAATGTAACTTTGAATATGAAACAGAACATGAGACTTGAGATCCTGGTACAAAGTCTATACATGTAGTAATTACGTTTGTGAAAGGGCATGAATTTAAATTGGTGCAAGGCTGGTATGCAGGAGATTTGATCACCTAGCACAGGCCTGAGCTTGGTTTATCACACAGTGCCTCCATCTCCACTCTGCTTTTTGTGCTTTGTACTTATCACTATATATTCAGTCATCATTACATATTCAGAAATCAAATAAAATGTGGCATTAAGAAAGTTGGGATTCTGGATGGTCTCAAGACTTCTACCTCTGAAAGCCAGGAAGCATGACACTGAACTAGACTTGTGTTTGAAAGGACTGTCCCTGGGCAGAAGTGACAGATTCAACTGCCTACAGGGTCCAGGAGGAGATTATGTAAGTGAGTGGAGATGACCAAGTAGAACTTTGGCAGAGTAGAGAGGAAATGCCCAATACACAGCCCCAGCCAGGAATTGCCACTGGGATATATGGACAGTGTCAGCAGATAAATAAAAATTTAAACAAGCAAAACACCTTCTGGCTTTCAAGAGGAGATGATACACATAAGTAGAAACTTAAAGGATAAATAGTAGTTACCTGTGGAAATGTCAGAGTGAGTAAGGTGATGGAGGGTGTTACAAGCAGAAAGCACAAAATAAGGTGCAAACATACAAGAGACACCTTGATGTTGGTAGCTAAAGGGTAAGGCAAAGTGCAATGGGATTAGGATTAGAAAGGGGCCATGTCACAGAGAGCCTCGCCTTAAAAACCATGCTAAGGAGCCAGGATTTATGGTTTGAAGGTGGTAGGAAATGCCTACATAACATGGTTTCATTGCCATTTAGGCAAGTCGTTCTGACAACTACCAGCATGTGTGTGTGTGTGTGTGTGTGCGTGTGTGTGCATGACCATAAGTGTGGGATAGGGGATGGAGTGAAGGAATGGTGGAAAAAATGGAGGTGTGGGGAGATCTATTTGGGAACTCTTAGGAGTTCTGGAGAGATGTAATGAAGGCCTTAACTGGGAGAAGAGAATTTAGAAAATGAGAGATTTGAAAACAATTGGTACAGATGTTACCCTGAGCAAGACTTGGTGATTGACTGGATGTGAGAGGTGAGGGAGAGGAAAGTATGAAGGAATTCAGGTTTCTGGCATGAATCCTGCCTCCTTTGAGAAAGGGGGAAGGCAGGTTCAGGTGAGAAAGTGAGAAGCACAATATTCAGGAATTTATGGGATTGTGGATTATCCATGTGAAATTGTCTAAAGCAAAACAATTTCATATGGCTTTGGAGAGGACATAGACTTAAATTTTGTTTTGCCTTTTACGGGGTGTTAAGTTTAAAATTTTAACTCAATGAGAAGTTAAGGTTTAAACTGTATAAGGTTCCTATTCATAACAATGGAAATGTTCTGGTGATGGATGGTGGTGATGGTAGCATAACATTGTGAATGTAATTAAAAGCACTGAAATATATATCTCAATGGGGTTAAAAGGTGAACTGTTAGGTTGTATATATGGTAACAGAATAAAAATTTTTAAAAATCCATGGAACTACACTACATAAACAGTGAACCCTAAGCTAAAACCACGGTCTACTGTCGATAGTACAATTATAAAAATGTGCTTTCATCAATTGTAACAAATGTTTCACACCAATGCAAAGTGTTAATAGTAGTGGGAATTCTGTATTTATGCATGATTTTTCTGTAAATCACAAATTTTCTAATAAAGAAAAAATATTAATTAATGAAGTTCTATGAAATAACAGCATTCAAGGTAGATAAATTGGTTTTTTGAAAATTGTACTATGTGAACTTCCACTAATTTGTATTTGTCTTAACCAGAATTCCTTAACATCAGCACTGTTTACTTTTTTTTAAACTCAGTTTTATTGAGATATATTCAAATACCATACAATCATCCATGGTGTACAATCAACTGTTCACAGTACTGTCATATAGTTGTGCATTTATCACAACTATTTTATTTATTTATTTATTTATTTATGTATTTATTTATTGAGATTGTTCACATACCATACAACTATCCAGAGATCCAAAGTGTACAATCAAACAGGTACCATCAAACAGTGTGAGTCCATCATCACAATTAATATTTTTTTCAATTTTTAGAACCTTTTCATTACTCCAGAAAAGAAAGAAATAAAAAACAGGAAACTCACATCCTCCCATACCCCTAACCACTCCCCCTCCATTATTGATTCATAGTTTTGGTATAGTACGTTTGTTACTGTTGATGAAAGAATGTTAAAATACTACTAACTGTGGTATATAGTTTTCAATAGGTATATATATATTTTTCCTATATGCCTATCTATTGTTAACATCTAGTGATAGTGTCATACATTTGTTCTAGTTCATGAGAGAGATTTCTAATATTTGTACAGTTAATCATGGACATTGCCCATCATAAGATTCACTGTTTTATATGTTCCCATCTTTTAACCTCCACCTTTCCTTCTGGTGACATGCATGCCTCTGAGCTTACCCTTTTCACCACCCTCACACACTGTTCAGCACTGTTAGTTATTCTCACAACATGCTACCATCACCTCTGTCCATATCCAAATGTTTAAGTTCACCCTAGTGGAACATTCTGCTCAAAGTAAGGAACTGCTCCCCATTCGTTAGCCTCTTTCTATTTCCTGGTAACTTATATTTCATGTCTAAGAGTTTACATATTATAATTAGCTCATATCAGTGAGACACTGCAATATTTGCCTTTATGTGTCTGTCTTAATTTCACACAGTATAATGCCCTCAAGATTTCTTCATCAATCCATTTCTTTTAAGACGGTTTTGTTCACACCAGACATTCCATTCTAAGTAAACAATCATTGGTTCCCTGTATCGTCACATATTTATGTACTCAGCATCATCACCACTATCTGTATAAAGACATCTCCATTTCTTCCACAAAGAAGGAGGAAGAGTCAAAGAAAGCAGAGCAACAAAAGAAAAAGAAAAAAGAAAGAAAAAAAAACATGACAGCTAGAAAGCAACAAAAGGAAAACAGCATTAACCTAAGTAGAATAAAGAGTCAGACAGCATCACCAAGGCCAGGAGTCCCATACCCTTCCCCTATCCCTGTCCCCTCCCCCCCCCCACATGCATTTAGCTTTGGTCTATTGCCTTTGTCATATTAAAGGAAGCATAATACAATGTTTCCATTAATTATAGTCTCTAGCTTGCATTGATTGTATTTAGCCCCCAATCCCACCCTATTTTTAACACCTTGCAATGTTGACATTCATTTATTCTACCTCATGTAAAAACATATTTGTACCTTTTATTACAATCGTTGAGCACTTTCGTTCTGGTGTCCACATGGTCCTAACCTTCCTCTTTCAACCATACTCACAGTCATCTTTGTTCAGTGTACTTACATTGCTGTGCTACTATCTCCCAAACTTGTTTTCCAAAGCTCTCACTCCTGTCTTTTCCTTTCTGTCTGCAGTGCTTCCTTTAGTGTTTCCTTTAGAGCAAGTATCTTGTCCAAAAACTCTGTCATTTTCTGTTTGTCAGAGCATATTTTAAGCTCTCCCTCATATTTGAAGGACAGCTTTGCAGGATATAGGATTCTTGGTTGTTGGTTTTTCTCTTTCAGTATCTTAAATATATCACCCCACTTCCTTCTTGCCTCCATGGTTTCTATTGAGAAATCCCCACATAGTCTTATCAAGCTTCCTTTGTATGTGATAGATCGCTTTTCTCTTGCTGCTTTCAGGATTCTCTCTTTATCTTTGATGTTTCATAACCTGCTTATTAAGTGTCTTGGTGTAGACCTATTCAGATCTATTCTGTTTGGGGTATGCTGCGCTTCTTGGATCTGTAATTTTATGTCTTTCATAAGAGATGGGAAATTTTCATTGATTATTTCCTCTATTATTGCTTCTGTCCCTTTTCCCTTCTCTTCTCCTTCTGGGACACCAATGACACGTACATTCCTGCTTTTTGTTTTGTCCATAAGTTCCCAAAGATGTTGCTCATATTTTTCCATTCTTTTCTCTATCTGTTCTTTTGTGTGTAGGCTCTCAGGTGCCTTGTTCTCCAGTTCCTGAGTGTTTTCTACTGCCCCTTGAGATCTGCCGTTGTATGTTTCCATTGTGTCTTTCATTTCTTGTGTTGTGCCTTTCATTTCCATAGATAGTGCCAATTGTTTTTTCCAACTTTCGCTTTCTACCTTCTGTATGCCCAGTGTTTTCATTATATGCCATATCTTCCCTAAACTGTTTGAATTGATTTAGCATTAGTTGTTTCAATTCCTGTATCTTAGATGAAGTGTAAGTTTGTTCCTCTGACTGGGCCATAACTTTGTTTTTGTTAGTGTAGGTTATTTTCTGTTGCCTAGGCATCTGGTTTCCTTGGTTACCCCAATCATGTTTTCCCAGATGAAAAAGGGCTCAGGTCCCAGAAGGAAGTACTATTCAGTATTCAGTTTCCCTGAGGGTGTCTTAGAATATTGGTACACCTGTGAGGCCTTGGTTCACTGTGCTTTTCTGCCCAGCAGGTGGCACCTGTCAGCCTGTAACTCCAGACTGGTGTAAGGAGGTGTGGCCCATGGCTGTTTTTCCCCCAGGCTCTGCAGTCTGGTTCTGAATGGTAGACGGGTGGTAGAGCTGGGCCCCACCTCTTTCCTCTTAGGGAAGATAGAACCCCTGGGGAGCATTTTAATGGTCTCTCTCTGCCTGTGCTATCTCCACCCTTATCCGGGTCAGAGCGCTGGGAACTGAAAATGGCTGAGGCTTTCTCCACTGAGCTGAAACAGGTACAGAAATCTCCCCTTCAGGGTCAGTCCATGGTCACCCTCCAGCTCTCCAAGGTCAGTCGTCACCCAAAGCCTCTGTCTGCTTGTTGGGGATTCATAGTTTGTATCGAGCAGTCCACGTTTGTTAATTAAAACCCCAGTTGGAGCTCAGCTGGGCTGTATTCACTTGCTCGGAGAAATCTACTCTCTAGCACCATGAGGCTTTGCAGCTTCGGCTGTCGGGGGAGGGGGCTTCTGGCTTGGATCTGCAGTTTTTAATTACAGATTTTATGCTGCGAGCTAGGGCAGTCCTCCCAATTCAGGTTGGTGTATGATGAGTGGATGGTCAT
Organism: Choloepus didactylus; assembly: GCF_015220235.1. Lineage (NCBI taxonomy): Eukaryota > Metazoa > Chordata > Mammalia > Pilosa > Megalonychidae > Choloepus > Choloepus didactylus. The sequence goes on from NC_051314.1 coordinate 49,748,943, forward strand.
GTTTGTCCCGCCACAGTAATTCTGGATTATTTACTAGTTGTTCCTGGTTGTTTATTGGTTGTTCTGGGGGGACTAATTAGCTTCCACACACCTCTATGCCACCATCTTAGAACCCAATCTATTTTTGAACATTTTCCTTACACCAGAAAAATCAGAATGAGAATATAAAATAAAAATTAAAAAAAAAACCACCCAAATCATTCCTCCAATCCCACCCTATTTTTTGTTTAGTTTTTGTCCCCATTTTTCTACTCGCCCATCCACACACTGAATAAGGGGAGTGTGATCCACAAGGTTTTCACAATCACACTGTCACCCCTTGTAATCTACATTGTTATACAATCATCTTCAAGTGTCAAGGCTACTGGTTTGGAGTTTGGTAGTTTCAGGTATTACTTCTAGCTATTCCAATACATTAAAACCTAAGAAGTGTTATCTATATAGTGCATAAGAATGTCCACCAGAGTGACCTCTTGACTCCATTTGAAATCTCTCAGCCACTGAAGCTTTATTTCATTTCACTTCTCATCCCCCTTGTGGTTAAGAAGATGTTCTCAATCCCATGATGCTGGGTCCAGATTCATCCCCGGGAGTCATATCCTGAATTGCCAGGGAGATTTGCACCCCTGGGAGTCAGGTCCCACTTAGAGGGGGAGGTCAGTGAGATCACCTGCCAAGGTGGCTTAGTTAGAGAGGGCCACATCTGAGCAACAAAAAGGCACTAAGGGGGAGAATCTTAGGCAAATTATAAGCAGGTTTAGCCTCTCCTTTACAGTAACAAGCTTCATAGGGGCAAGCCCCAGGACAGAGGGCTCAGCATATCAAGCTGTCAGTTCCCAGTGTTTGTGAGAACATCGGCAACAACCCAGGTGAGGAAGTCCAACACCTCCGCATCCTCCCCCAGCTCCTCAGGGGGGACCTGAATATATATTTTTATTCTCTGCCCAAATTACTTTAGAATGTGTTGCTATTTCACTCTAACTCATACAGACATACCATATTTCACTTCGTATTCCAAGTTCCATGGAATTGTGGTGTTTGAACAAACTGACTGTAGAAGTTACATTGTTTAGAAAATATAGATCCTACACCAAATAAATGTTTTTTCCCTTGGGGTCACATGGAAGTTGAAGTTTTAACACACAGTCAGTTTTAACCTTTACCCTTTGGCCCGATTTGCCCTAGTCTTAACCAGATCTGCTCCATTCATATTTCTAATTGAAGTCTAGGCTCTTTTTCAGCTTTTTTTTTTTTTTAAAACAATTGCTGTCTGGGTTAATACTGACAATCATATCTGCCGAACTTCAGCTCTGAGTTTCAGGTGTCACACAGGTACCCAATATTCCAGAGACCAATCAGATTATACACAAAGGGATCAACATCTCAGAGTTTGGAGATAGCCATTACAATTCAGGAATAGATTTGACTGCTGTAAGAGCTTACAATCTAGGGACCATTACAATAATCATTTCCCTGTTAGGCTGTGCTCTAAGATTCAATTCTGAGTTTACACATTGTAGTTAGTCCATATCGGTGAGGCATTATAGTGTTTGCCTTTGTTTCTGGTGTACTTCACTCAAAATGCTGTCTACAGGATCCATTCACCTCCTTGCATGTCTCACAGTTTTACTCCTTTTTGTAGTTGCTCCACGTTCCATTATATACATACACCACAGTTCACCATTCTGTTCCTCATTCAGTATACCCTTAGGCCACCTCCACCCATTGCAAATCATGAATACTGCCCTCTTAAACACCAATGTGCAAATGTCCATTCATGTCTCTGCTCTCAGATCTTCCAAGTACGTATCCCATAATGAGGTTGTAGGACCTTATGGCCCACACATATTTAGTTTCTTGTGGAACCACCACAGTAACCTCCAGAAAGGCCACACCATTCTGCCTCCTCATCAACAGTAAATAGGTACATACCTCTCTTGATGTTTTCTCCAGCACTTTTATCCCTATTTATATTTTTCCTACAATTTTATAGAGATATATCCACGTAACATACAATTATCCACAGTGTACAATCAGTTGTTCACGGTATCATCATATAGTTGTACATTTGTCACCAGAGTCAGCACTTGAACATATTGATTACTATGAAAAAGTGTTTTTTTGGTGAATAATAAAAAAGATAATAAAAAGAAAAATAAAATGTCATACAATACAATATAATAGTAAGGACAGAAAACAACACCACTACCAAGAATCCCATATCACTCCCTTATATCCCACTCTCCTACACTTTTAACTTTGGTATACTACCTTTGTTACATTTAACGGAAGCATATTACAATGTTACTGTTGGCCATAGACTCCTGTTTGCTTGAATTATGTTTTTTCCCAAATAGCATCCCTTTTTCAACACTCTGCATGGTTGACGTGAGAACATTTTTATATTTGTACATTTAGTAGCAGTCATTGGCCACTCCAGTTTTTGCCAAGTTATACAGTCCCAGTCCTCATCATCTATCTTTACCTCTGGTGTCATACATTCACCATCCCACCTCTTTCAGCTTTACTTACAGACATCTTTTTTCAGTGTACTTACAATATTGTACTACCATCACACAGTATTATGCTTTCTATTTCTGGATCTATACAGTCAATCCTGCTGAATATTCTGTAGTTCTTCAGCATCAAATGCCTGATCTCTACCCACCTTATATCTCCTGGTAGCTAATGTTATCAGCTTTTAACTCTCAAAGCTTGCTCCTGAATGTTAGTTCATATTAGTAACACCAAACAGTATTTGTCCTTTTGTTTCCGGCTAACTTCACTCAACATTGTGCCCTCAGGGTACATCCACATTATTATATGTTCCATGTCTTTGTTCTGTCTTACAGCTGCATAATATTCCATCATGTGTATTTACCACAATTTGTTTATCCACTCATCCGTTGATGGACATTTGGGCTGCTTCCATCTCTTGGCAATCATGAATAATGCCACAAGAAACATAGGTTTACAAATGTCCATTTGTGTCTTAACTTTCAGTTTCTTTGAGTATATATACCCAGCAATGGAATAGCTGGGTCATATGGCAGATCTATACTTACCTTCCTGAGGAACCTCTACACTGTCTTCCAGAGTGGTTGCACCATTCTACATGGCCACCAACAGTGAATAAGTGTGCCTCTTTCTCCACATCCTCTCCAGCACTTGGAATTTTCTGTTTTTTGGATAATGGCCATTCTGGTAGGTGTGAAATGATATCTCATTGTGGTTTTGATTTGCATTTCCCTAATAACCAGTGAAGTTGAGCATTTTCATAAGTTTTTGAGCCATTTTTATTTCTTCTTCAGAAAAGTGTCTGTCCACATCTTTTGCCCATTTTTTAATTGGGTTTTTTGTCTTTCTGTTGTTGAGTTGTAGGATTGCTTTATATATTTGGGATATTAAAACCTTATCTGATATGTGGTTTCCAAATATTGTCTCCCATTGTGTAGGCTGCCTTTTTACTTTTCTAACAAAGTCCTTTGATATACAAAAGTGTTTTCTTTTGAGGAGATCCCATTTGTCTATTTGTTCTTTGGTTGCTCACGCTTTGGATGTAAGGTCTGGGAAACCACCTCCTGTCACAAGAGCTTTAAGATATTGCCCTATGTTTTCTTCTAAGAGTCTTATGACCTTAGCACTTATGTTTACATCATTGATCCAATTGGAGTTGATTTTTGTATACGGTGTGAGGTAGGAATCCTCTTTCATTATTTTGTAGATGGAATCCAGTTCTCCAAAAACCATTTATTGAAGAGGCTGCTCTGTCTCAGTTGCTTTGGCTTGACTGCCTTATCAAAGATCAATCGTCCATAGATGTGAGAGTCTGTTTCTGAATACTCAGTTCAATTCCATTGGTCAGTCTCTCTGTCCTTATGCCAGTTCCATGTTGTTTTGAGCATTATAGCTTTGTAATATGCTTCAAAATCAGGTAGTGTGAGACCTCCCACTTCATTATTCTTTCTCAAGATATTTTTGGCTATTTGGGGCACCTTGCCCTTCCAAATAAATTTGGTTATTGGTTTTTCTATTTCTGTAAAGTAAGTTGTTGGGATTTTAATTGTTATTGCATTGAACCTATAAATCAGTTTAGGTAGAGTTGACATCTTAATTATATTTAGTCTTCCAATCCATGAACATGGTATGTTCTTCCATTATTTTAGGTCCTGTTTGATTTCTTTTAGCAGTTTCTTGTAGTTTTCTTTGTATAGGTCTTTTGTGACCTTCATTAAGTTTATTCCTAAATACTTGATTCTTTTGGTTGCTGTTGTAAATGGTTTTTTTTTTTTAAATTTCTTCCTCTTGTTGCACATTACTTGTGTATAAGAACACTACAGATTTTTGTGTGTTGATCTTGTAGCCTGCCACTCTGCTGTATTCATTGATTATCTCTAATAGCTTTGCTGTAGATGTTTCTGGATTTTCTACATATAGAATCATGTCATCTGCAAACAGTGAAAGCTTTACTTCTTTCTCTCCAATTTGGATGAGCACTGTTTATATTTTGAACTTGATAATTTTTTCTCTGTGTGCTCTCCTGTGCATTTTAGGATGCTTAGGTCCATTACTGACCTCTGCCTACTAGATGCCAGTGGTACCCCTCTCCAGTCATGGCAATCAGCAATGTCTCCAGACTTTGCCAGCCATCCCCTGGGGAGTAAAACCACCCCTGGTTGATAGCCAATGATCCTATACTAAGTTAATCTAAATCTATACTGATGAATGCAAACCAGATAGCATTAATAGTAACTGCACTATTAAAATCTAAATGCACTCATGATACACTGTGTGGCATATATGAATAGAATGGACACCTACCAAATCAGAGCACATAAGAAATTCCACAGATGAGAGCCTTCCTGGAAAAGATACTTCATCCAAGGCTCACCCTCAATGGAGGGAACTGTGAGGAGGAGCACTGCAGTTGATCTTAACTGTAACCACATATAACAAAAGCAACGTGGTTGACAGCTCACCATTATGGAATTTGTTGCCAAATCTGCCTCTACAGGCAAACAAATGGGACTTTAAAGTCTTCAGTCAGACTGCCAAAACGATTTAATAACCACATACTATGTGGCTGGCACTGGGAAACAGACACCTTAAAGAAAATGCTGATTGTATCCTAAAGGAGCTTACTTGTAGCCAATTCTCCTAGAAACATCAAGTTAAGTTCTTTATAAATAGAATTCCTCCACTGTTCATAATAGGGCTTAGCTTTAAGCAATTTTTTAAAAAATAGTTTGCTAGTATGTCATAAACAGAAATATGCCAAGGCCTTGCCATCTTTCTTTATTGCCCACATCTAGAAGGCATTGAATCTTTATTGATCACTCAATAAAGTCTGTAACTGAAGTCCCAGGGAACGTTGGAGAGTCTTCAGAATCTCAAATATCCTTAGTTTTTACTTAGTTGTACAATGGGTCTGAAATGAGGCTGGCCGTGATGCTAGAGAGAGTAGAGATGTTAATTCTGAAATTCCCTCTATTTTGGTTTAAATGTTAGTCTATGATCTGTTTAGCATTTTAAATCTAAATTAAATGAGCATTATTATGTTGCTATTCACTCCTGAGCAATATAAGAATGTCTTTAAATATCACTGCCCATGTTAGAGCAAAACAAACCAAAATAGACAGCGAATCATCACAGGAACCCAAGGCACATGCCTTTTCATATGGGTCCTGTTTTATTAGATGAAATTGACAGGAGAGATAATGCAAATTTGTATGATACTAGTTAGCAATCATGTATCATTTAATGGTGTCAATGTTTATAGATGGTTTTCTTCAATTGTATGGAATATAATTTTGCACAGAATTGAAAAAGCTCACTCATTTTTAACATTTTGCCTCCAATAAATGTATTTCTTAGAAAATGATCAAGAATTTATTTATGTGCAACTTTTAATGTCTTTGATTTTTCTGTGAAATACAAATCAAATATAATCACTAAAATTCCCGCTGTTGCACTTTCAATTATTTATAGGAAAGTGGGGTGAGCCTTGAGTCAAACTTTCAACTTTAACTCTCTGTGTTGTGTTATTCTGCCTAGATCCAAGCACATCAATCTGTTGTTTTTCTAGTACATTAGTTGCTCAGTTATTCCAGCAAACCCTTCATTTCAGAAATATTAAATAGGGTAATAAGCCTACAAAATATACATAAATACCTTGTTTCTAGAACACATATGTGGCTGAACAAGGTTGTATAACACTGCCTGAGCACAATCAGTATCCTTTCAACAAGTATTTATTAACCATCCACATTGCACATGGCACCATTTGAGACACTGAGGATATTTTAATGAATAAAACAGATAATAATCCTTACCTACCTGGAGCTTATATTCCAGTAGGGAAGATAAGCAATAAACAAAACAAATAATAAGTAACATATATAATATTAGATGGTGGTGTGTGCTATTGGAAATAAAATCATTAGTACAGGCAAAAGAGGATAGGCAGTGCTGGGGAAGGGGAGAAAGGGCTGTGGGTGGTCAGGATAACCTCCATGAGAAGGTGACATTTGATGAGAGAGTGAGCCACATGGATTATCTGGGGAAGAACATTGCATACAGAGGAAATGTCTGCACAACGTCTCTAAGGTCGAAGAGCATCTGAGGTGTTGGAGAAGCAATTAGGAAGCTAGTGAAGCTGGAGCGAAGTGAGGTGGAGGAAAAGAAGAGCAAATGGGGCTGGTGTAGTAACTCAATTTTTTTACTTGTTAAATTGTTTGCTAATTAAAGAAAAAAAAAACACAACTTTTAAAACTATGTATCTGCTACTCAGTTTATCTGCCACTGCATTGAAAAGGGTAATTTATGAATGCCTAGACATTAAGTTTAGAAATAAAGCCAGCTTTCCCAAGTATAGTAACATGATTGATAGCAAAAATAACAGAAAAAGTTTACTTCTTTGACAGCTCCCTGACCAGGTATTTGCTAAGCCCCTGAAATGCACTGGGCCATTTAATTCTCACTACATCCCTGTAAGGCACACAATAATTAAATATAATTTGCAGAGTTGGATGAGTAATATGCTAACTTCTCTGAAACTTAGTTTCCTCATTGCAAGGAAAGGATAATAAAATTACCTCAATTTTATATTTTGGGGTTTAAATGATTTAATAGCATTCCTAATACAAAGTACTAAATGGATGTTAGTCATTGTAACTGTTACTCAATCAAAAGGCAGCAGCCATTGATTTAAATAAGAAATAATTAGGTAAATAACTCAGAGAAGTGACAACGTATGTAAGTTACAAAATTGTGGAGGAGCATTAATTAATCCATAACACCTAGATATTATTCATTAATTAATTTGGCAAATATTATTGAGCCTAGCATTGTCTTAGTCACTGGTGAAACAAAGAATAAGATGATACCCCTGCTCTCAAGCTTACAGGTGTGGGGAAGAAGTGGGCAGAGAAACAGCTGATCTCTGTGATATAGGGTATTTTGTAAATAATAATAAATATATGGTTCCTTGGGGTTCCAAAGGAGACCCTAGAGGGGCATTTAACCCAGGCGGCTCCTCCTGTGGTGGAGATGGAAAGGTGAAAGGAGGCAGTAAGGAAGATGAAAAAGCCATCCCAGAGGGAAAAACACATGAAACAGTCCAGATACTAGAGAAACTTGCAAATTCTTCTGCTTGGATCCTTGAGGTTTAGCAGATGAGGCTAGAAATATAAAAAGGGGACAGATCTTGAAGGACAACATATACTGGGCTTCTGGCTCTGGGCTATATCTGAGCAATATGGAGACACAGAAGGATTTTAAGTAAGAGAGTGATACAATCGAATTTGTGTTTTAGAATGATTATTCTGATTACAATGTGGAAAGTGGTTTATATGGAGCCAAAATTAGAGGCAGGACAACCAGAAATAGATAAAATTTTATGTTTAGTGAGGGCAGAAATGTTGCACTTTGAATCTGTTATGTTGGCTATAGTGACATTTCTTCAATTCTTTACAACACATTGGTAAAGGGTGTGTGTGGGGGTGTGTGTGTGAATAATAGTAATTGTCCTAAAGAAGAAAGATAAAGTCAACTCATTTCATTTTCAAAATATTCATAGGTCGACTGATTGGTAACTCTCTCTGGGATTTCACATCTATCAAATTTGAAATTTCTGCAGTTTTCATCTCAGAAGCCATTAGATAAAAAGTGAAAATTTAAACTCACAGTATTTCATGGTCCTTTCTTACCATTTCTCAGTCAAACAGCATTCCCTGCAAATCTGGATTTATAGTATTCACAATTAAACATGAATAATCTGCCAGACCATATAACTGAGATGCTAGCACCTATGAATAAACAATTGAGATGAAATGGAAGAAAGGAAAACTCAGGTTTCAGCAAATTAACAATACCAGAGGAAAAGCATTAGTCATGATCATTCAAACTGAATCTCGGTGGCATTCTATTAGAATTGAGGTTTTGAAGCTCTGACATACCATACTTCTACATCCGTAATTTCTGAGGTAAATTCAGTTAAAATCCCTTCTTTTCACCTGAATTATCCAGGCAATTACAGCTGTACTTTAAATTTTTGGCTCAAATTACTTCAAAGCTATGCCTCAAAGCACTATTTAAACAAAATTATCTTCTGTCCCACCTTCTTCAGTTTTTTATGGAATGACCTTCTCTCTCATTTTCCTCATGATGATACTTGGGCTCTTGTATTAAAAAAGAAAGTTACACAAAAAGTATGTTAATACATCCTTATACAATTTTCAAATAATTCATTGTGGAAAAAGATTGAAATCACTCATTTCATTCCTTTCCCCCTACCCCACTATTCATCCGAAACTTTTCCTTTGCATTATAGGATACACACACATACAGACACACACACATGCTTATTTATTTACCTATTTTTTTGTTTATAGACACAAACATATGATACAAAATATAGCAGTAATTAAGAGATCAGGCTCTGGAGACAAATTTGTTACCCATTAATTGTGAGGCCATAGAAACTTACTTAATTTTTCAGTATCTCAGTCTCCTCATATATAAAATGGGATATTAACATTATCTACTTTGGGATTGTTGTGAAGAATAAATGTTGTGATGCATTTAAAGCACCTAGAACAGTGCTGATGGTACATTCAATGAATGTTAGCTGTTATTGTTACAAGTTTTTTTAAAATATTGATATTTTCATATATGCTTATTCTATGACTTGCTTTCTAAGAAATATATTTTGGAGATCTTGTCTTGTCAGTACGTACAGCCTTACCTTATTTTTTTAATCTGCTGTGGAATATTCCATTGCATGTGGGCGCTATGGTAAATTTAGTCATGCCTCTATCGTTGAACATTTAGCTTGTTATCCAGTCTTTTGTTTGTTTGTTTGTTTTGCTTTGCCATTGTGAAAACTGCTTCAATGAGAATCTTTATGTATGTGAATGCCTGCTTTATTAACTGGATACTGACATGTGACAAACCTGATGGAAGAGGGTGTATTAGTTTCCTAGGGCTGCAGTAACAAATTGCCACAAACTCTAGGGGTTTAACACAGAAATTTATTCTTTAGCAGTTCTGGAGTCTAGAAGTCCAAAATCCAGGTTTCAGCAGAGCCTTACCCCCATTAAAGTTTCTAGGGAAGAACCCTTCTTTTCCACTTCCCAGTTTCTTGTAGTTGCTGACAATGCTTGGCATTCCTTGGTGTGTAGGCACATCACTTCCATCTTGGCCTCCACTGTCACATGGCATTTTCCCCATGTGTCTGCATCTCTATGTTCACATTCCCTCTTCTAATAAGGATACCAGTCATTGGATTAAGGCAATAATCATGTTTCCAAGTAGGGTCACATTCACTGGTACTAGGGGTTAAGATTTTCAACATTTCTTTTGCGGGGACAGAATTCATCTGACAGCAAGAGGGTATGGGCATACTTTATTTTAATAGATACTCCAAACTGACCTCCAGAGTGCTTATACCAATTTATATGTCTACGTTGTATGAGAACAGAAATTTCATCAAATCCTTGGCAATAAGTGATTATCAGTCTTTTTAAATGAGAAGTGAATAATTATTTTTCCATATTCTGGATTTAATTTGGATCTCCCTAATGACTGGTGAAATTAAGTGTCTTGTTTGACTTTATGTGAAAGAACTAGTCATTCAGAAATCTGGCGAGAATGAACTAGGCATATGAAATACAAAACAAAACAAAACAAAACACCAGTGTGATTCATGAGTATGAGTGAGGTGGAGAGCCTTAGAGGATGAGGTTGGAGAGGCTGGCTGGGAGTGGAGCGTGAAGGCCCTTGTAAGCCATTGTAAGGAGGTTGTACTTTATTTTGAGCAAGGAGGTGACATAATTAACGTTTGGAAAAGAACATTCTGGTACCTGCATGATAAGATGGGGCTCAGTGGTGGAAGTATGGAAACCAATATGAGGAGAAGAAATGAGGATTTGTTGTTGTAGAGTGGAAGCAGTGGATCTGGGATATGTTTTAGGCTGTGCTCTGTTGTGCAATGTGATAGCCACGAACCCCGTGTGGCTATTAAACTAACATCTAAATTAATCAAAACTGAATAAAATTTAAAATTCACTTCCTCAGTTTCATCAGCCTTATATTATTGGACAGAGTAAATATAAAACACTTCCATCATGGCCAATAGTTTTAAGATCTGGAGCCCTTGCTGCATTATTGATGTGGAGCTTGAGGAAAAGAGCAGAATTAAGAGCAATTTTGACAGGTTTGTGCAGAATCAACAAATCCACTGGACTAGTTCTCTTCTCAGAGAGTTTATATCCCAGTCTGGAGTCGAAGCCCACTGTCACTCATCGGGGTATGACAGCACTGCAGAACCCGGTCCTGCTAGAAGGACAAGCCATTGCCATGGCTCGCCCTCCTGGTTCAGGAGGCCACCCTTTTGCTCTTGATGCTTTATTGTTTCATCAGAAAGGAGAAACAGTCTCATGCTATTCTGTACCTCCTTTCAATTTGTGTTTCAGTCAGTTCTCAAAACCTCCAACTTTACATGTGAAATGTAAATGTACATTTTAGATGCTCCTCCAATGTGACTAAGAAATTCTTCCTATACATTCAGCTCACACCAGCTCCTTCACTTTTACCCTGTCTGCCAAAAGCCCCCTTGTGAACTATACCCATTGTCTGGAGGACATTCCCGAGCATTTGTTAATGTTTAGATTAATGTTTCACTAACATTGCCCAGGTAAGGGTTACATCCACCATGTACAGATGCAAGCTAACATTGAGTGCATACTCTGTATCAGGCATTCTTCTAAGCTATTAACTCATTTAATCCTCACCACAACTCTATGAGCACATAATATTATTGTTCTCATTTTAAAGATGCGGAAACTGAGCCACACGGTATGAATAGCTTCCTTAAGATCATACTGCTAGTAAGTTGTGGAACTAAATTATGAACCCAGAAAGACTTATTCTGGAACCTTTGTTCTTAACTTCTCTTCTGTGTGAAAGATATCAGTATGAGCCACAAACAATTTCAACAAGAAAATGAGAACTTCTAAGATTGGTTTATTCCATGACTAATTAATAACCAAAATATAAAGTGATAATAGCTAGAAGGGGCAGCATGGCATCATAGTGAAATAGTTAATGAGATAACACAGTGGAAACAGAGCAAAATGCAATGAATTACATCAAGGTCAGGGAGATGAGAAGGACAGGGAATAAGTATTATTTGGAATGGCCTTTGACTGGTAGGGGACAATTTACTAGGACGGGATTGGAGGAAGGACAGTCGACACTGAGGAACTAAAATAGAGTATGGAAACCTGAAAATGCATGGGAAAGTCAAAAGTATAGTGCTGCTTATATATCGAAGATGAATGTAAGGAAATCATTTGATCTTGTCTGTTTGTGGAAAGTGCTTTGTATGTTATAGAGAAGTTTAATTTTCTAGGAAATGGGGGTGTATTCATGGGGTAAGAGAACTTGGTCTTAATGGAATGTGTTCTGTGGGTCAGGTTTAGTCCTTGGCATTTTGCATATATGAGTAGTTCATTAAATCTTCAAAGACTTTGTTACCGGACCAGGCGGTGGATTCTTTTGCCCAATGTGCTCAAATGACCAATTCCTGGGACCCCGGGTCTTAAAAGAAAAAAAGAGTTTTATTGCTAGGCATGAAGCAGGGGAATAGATGGCCCATCAGTCCAAAATCTGTTTCCCCAAACTGCAATAATTCTGATAGTTTTATGGTATCAAAAGGTGGGCAGGTTTTAGGATAATGAGTACAACGGCCCCAGATGATGTAATTAGAGGTGATTTAATTATTGAGCATGCACAAATTGATTACATGTTTGGTCATAAAACATATGTGAGAAAATGGCGGCCTTACTATGATGATGGGCATGATTTTTAGTATTATAGTGAGGTATAGGTGACTTGTAGGTTAAAGTCTAAGCTACTGTGCATGTCAGGTGGGCCCATTTTGGTTAGATCCAGCCTCTGTTATCATGATAGCTTTGGACTTGGGGTGGGTTAGTTGTGGGCTGACCCAAAACCCTTCATTAATAAACATTAGGGGCTGTCTTCAGTGATCATAAGACTTTAAAGTCAAAAAACTGGATAAATGGGTACAAGTGAAGGTTAGTCACAGGATTTTTACAACTACAAGGACACAAGAGAAAGGCTTTACAATCATTAACAGATATCAAGGGAGCTGGATTACAGTTAAAGTTTCAGGTATTTCCCTCTCTCTACTCTAATATACCAGAAAGTAAAAAGCAATGTCTGTATAATGATTTAGTAATCATAATCAGTCCTTAAAATCCTAACTTCTTGGTTGCAACTTCTTTGAAGGAGATGTTATTAGCCTAAGCTTCAAAGACAGCTCTCTCCAGCTTAGTTAAGCAAACACTGGGTAAGTCTTCTGCCCTGTGCTGGGTCCTGGGGATAAACAACCAATGTCCCACGGTCCCTGCCCTCAAGGGCAGTGTCTAGCAGAGCTGTGCTCTCTCCTCCTCATGAGATTTTCAGCAGAGGCTTATAATGACCAAATGACTTAGGCTGAAATCTGGAGACAAGTTTAGAGAGAGAAAAACTGGGAAACAGTTCAAAATCCTGGCAAGAAATAAGAGTCAGGAGAGGGTGACATAAGATGATAATTGAGGAATGAATATTAACCAGATTTGGTGGCTAATTGGGTGTTGCCTGGGGGAAGACGTAAAGTTGTCCCCAGGCCCTCTACTTTGGGTGGCTGCCTGACTAGTAATAGTGGGAACTAGAAAGGAGGGTTGAAAAGGATCTTTGGAGGTTAGTCAGTTGGAGCACTTAAAATAAGTGACTTTTATTTTGGAAGAACATCTGAATAATCTTAGTACAAATCACTGGTGACAAATGCCAAGAATATTCTGTAGGTGTGTGTTTAATTGGAAAAGCCATTTATATGCAGAGCCAGAGAGATATTGGACAGTAAACCCTGAAATATCCTATAAAGTTTCATTTCTTCCCATCCTTCAAGAAGGCATCTATGATGTTTAGTCTCTGCAATTAAATTAAATGGTATTGCTATTATTAATGTTTTATTATTTGTGGTACACAGCAACAGCAACATAAATGTCCATGCCATTTTAGATTTCACAAGAAACACATTTGACAGCTCCGAGCTCAGACAACTTCTGCCTAGATTTGTTGTTTATTCCCCTTTATGGCTCACATTAATTATCCAGGCTTCTAAGATTGTAAAACAGGTTAAATAATAAAGTGTAACCTTTGAGGAGTTTGAATAATTTTAATAATCTGTTATTTTCTCCATGACACCCCTTAGGAAACTAGTCTCTGTGATAGCACTAGTGTAAGATACTGAAGGAGGAAAAAGCAGACTATTCTAGCTGATGGAATCCTAGATTTTATTGCTGCATAATGCATGCCATCATAGTGGGAGTAGATGGGGTGACTTATATACTGCTTAGTGGAGTAAGATGTCCCCCAAACTTCCTAGAGACTAAGTCTGCTTCTAGGCTGTAAAATCTTTCATAGAACCTCCAGCTTTAGTCCTGCCCCCATCACAATAAAACCCACCTGCCACAAAAATCAGTGGAGATTTGGGTCTTGACAGAATTGCAGAATGAGAAAAATGACTTTGGTGCCCTCCAATTCAAATTCTACCAGGGCTTCTGATTAAAAAAGGACTATTGAAGAAATATCATATACTAAGCACTAGCCCATATTTTTCAATCTGCAGCATCTTCCTGAGTCTTATTATAAGGTGACCACCATTCTCACTTTACCCTGAGGTATTTTCCAGAACTCTAAGTGCTAAGAGCAGGAGAGTATGTCACCCTAATGAAAACCGATACACAAATGGGAAAGGTCACTTTCTGAAATCCACACTGTTAATTAGTGGTTGGTCTAGGATTCAGACCCAGATCTTCCTGACCTTGCTGCTCTGCTAAAGTTTGATTTGAGGATCTGATTAAGGAGTCACACTACGTTTTAGTGACTCATATGTACTTGCATTTTGCAAATGGAGCTGTCATAGTGGTGATCATGGGGGAGGTAGTTCTTGATGGGTATGTGGGGGGAAAGGTGTTTATCACCACCTCCACAACCCCTCCTTGATGGCAAACCAGACCTGGAAGCAAATATTGAGAATTAACAATGCCAGCACAGCCGCTTCTGAACCTTTTCAAGAGACTCTACAACTGGGAAGTTTAGTGCCACAGAATGTCTGGGTGTTGGAGAGTGTGGGTGGACAGAGCATGCATCTCAGGATCACAGATCAGTGTGAATCATGATTGGGAAGGGTTCCCTGTAATCTCAACTGCCTGACTGAAACCTACCTCAAAATGTAACAGACTGATTTAAAGATCTCATTTTCTAGGAACTTTTCCAAACCTCTAGTGCTCACATCTGGATTCCTGAAGATGGTTGTGTGTGTGTGTGTGTGTGTTTAACCTTCATTCCAACAACCCAGCAGCCATCAGAGGTTCATTTTCCTCCTTTTGGAGCCAGAACTCCGAAGGTTGTGCAGAGTCGCTATAGCAAGCATTACAGCGGAGGAATGTAGCTGCATTAGTTTCTAACTGTAGTCTCCAGATGAGAAAAGTGGACTGAGATCAACCAGATGTTAGATTTGTGAACATCGTATTTCCAGCACTGATTTTTTAATCTCAAGCTTTTGCTCACTTTAGGTTTTCTGCCCTCTGGGCCTCCTGCTCATGCTCTGTAGTCTACTTTCATGGCTCAAATATTTTTGTATTTATAACTACTCTCACAGGATAAAAATATATGCAATTATATATGCTTTTTTCTCTGTTAACCTCCTTGTTCTTTTGTAGCATTTTGTTTTCTCTCTGAAGTTTGCTCAGCATTACGTGTGCTCCTATCAAGTGAATCTCCCGTTTTCTTCTTTAATGAAGTGTAACACTGTGGAGGGACTGAAGGGAACAGTTTTTCATGAATAAATAATGATGGTTTATAATTAACATATCAATTGTATGTATGGAAATGATGCTTCTAAATTACTTGAGGGTGATTAAAAGCAGTTGATTGACTTTAAGTAGTTTTAAACATTTTTCTAATAAATACCATAAACTACTCATTTATTTGGTAAACTTATGCTTCCTAGATAACAGGAAGGAAACTTCTACCTAATCCAATTGCAAATTATATTTTGTTGTTGCTGCTCTGGTTGCTTAAGCCTCTGAAGCCCTGAAGCAAGATTATCACAGGGGAAATAGTTCAACATTTTTTTAATCTGTTTTAAGTGCCTGGCACTCTTCCAAGTGCTTTGTATGTGTTAATGCTAATACTTCAAACCACCCTATAAAGTGGGTACTCTGTGATGCCCGTTTTGCAAATGAGGAAATTGAGGCTCAGAGACATTAAGCTCCAAGCTGTTAAGTGGAGAAGCTAAAATTCAAATCCGAAGCTAAAATTCAAACCCAGGGAATAACAGCTCATTAGCCACTATATATGGTTTATTCACCAACTAAGCATTTATTGAACACAGGATAGATGCAGGGCGTCTTGGACAGTCTAATAGGGACAGAATGATTGTAAGCTGATAATTAATATATAATAGATATTAATATTTAGGCAGGAACCAAGTACTATGGGAGAATGTTAGCATAATGTTTACAAAGTATATATGTAATTTTTTGTACATTTACCACTTTTCTTAAGCAAAAGAGAATAAACTTAGAGAAGAAAAATTAGCATATTTGAGAAAAGGGAAAGATCAAAGAATCAAAGTTTTTTTTGCTGAACATATACTGTAGCTTTTCTAGAGATTTCTGTTTTTAATTAAAGATCCAATAGATTTAGTTGCTTGTTGTATTGTTTTGAATTCATTAAACCAAAATACTGACTGTAGAGCTACCCCAAGGCAAAATTGTAAGATTTCCCTCACCTCTCTAATGCTCTTCCTTGGAGTCATGCAGCAGAGAAACCCTTCAGATGATATTTACTCCTTGAGTTAGTTATAGTCTAGAGCACTGTGCCCAAACACTACTCCATCAGTGTCTGGCTGGCCATAGCAGAATTTTCTAAACAGTCTTGATCTGGCCAGTCTGAAATGCAGCCCAGGTGTCTATATTTTATAATTGCCTCAGTTGATTCCTATGTGCAGCCAGGTTTAAGAACAACTTTTCTAAAAATTCCCATGAATAGAGATAACCACCCATTCTACATGTACTTTCTCTTTCTTGCCTTGTTCAGACCATGGATTACCAGTTTAGAGCCTAATAGGTCCATCTATGCCATTTACTATCTGGCAAATTAAGATAGGACAAATACCTTAATTTCTCTATTACCTTCCTTACAGCTGTTGTGAGGATTAGATATAACACAATCAAAGCACCTAACTGCCTTACATACATTAAGTGCTCAATAAATAATATATGCCTACCAAATGTGTGTGTGTGTATACACACACACACACTCTCTCTCTTAAAATAATACCAAAACACCTTAATGGACTAAGAACAAAAGGACCAATCACTGTCAACTTATGAAAAAGGAAAAGGTCTTTGTTTCATTACATTGGGCCTTTCCAGATTGAGAATTATAACTCATTAATAGTGAGCCCGTCATGTAGCCTCATGCTGCTCCTTCACTGGACAATTCCTTTAGAGCTAGAAGCTGACAGAGCTAGTCATTTCATTAGTTTCTGACCCTTCATATCATCCAAAAACCAACCTGCCATATATTTCATTTCAAGACTAGTTAATCTAGAAAAGCAGCATGCAGTGGATTAAAAGTACTCTAGAGGCATACAACAGCAGATTCTAACAGGCAGAAGAAATAATCAGTGAACTAGAGGATAGGACATTCAAAATCTCACAGAAGAACAGATAGAGAAAACAATGGGAAAAAAAAATGAGCAGGGTCTCAAAGAATTGAATGACAGAATGGCATGCACAAACATATGTGTAATGGAGTACCAAAAGGAGAAGAGAAGAGAAAAGCACAGAGAGAATATTTGAGGAAATAATGGACTAAAATTTCCCAACTGTTATGAAAGATGTAAAGATATATGTCTGAGAAGCACAAAGTACACTCAACAGAATAAATCCTACTAGATCTTCTCTGAGACATGTACTAATTAGAATGTTAATGCCAAAGATAGAGAATTCTGAAAGCAGTACGAGAAAAGTAATTCATCACATACAAGGGAACCACCTTAAGTCTAAGTGTGATTTCTCATCAGAAACCATAGAGCAAGAAAGCAGTGGTATGATATATCTTTAGGTGAGAAGGCAGTGGTATGATATATTTAAGAACTGAAAGAGAAAAACTTCCAGCCAAGAAGTTTTTATCAGGCAAAACTCTCCTTCAAAAATGAAGGAGAATTTAAAATATTTACAGATAAACAGAAAATGAGAGAGTTCATCAACAAAAGGCCAGCCCTACAGGAAATATTAAAAGAAGTTCTGTGGGCTGAAATGAAAAGACAAGAGAGAGAGGATTGTAGAAGATTGTAATAAATGAAGATTATCAGTAATGTTAACTAAAAGGGTAAAAAGAGAGTAAAAAATAAGATATGATGTATAAAGGCCAAAGGATAAAATGATTGAAGTAAGTACTGACTTTACAATAATAATATTGAATGTTAATGGATTAAACTCCCCAATTAAAAGACACAGATTGAGGCAATAGATAAAAAAGTATGATCCATCTATATGCTGTCTACAAGAGACTCACCTTAGACCCAAGGACACAAATATGTTGAAACTGAAAGGTTGGAAAAAGATATTCCATACAAACAGTAACGAGAAAAGAGCTGGGGTAGTTATACTAATATTGGACAAAGTAGATTTTAAATGCAAAACTGTTATAAAAGACAAAGAAGGATACTATATGTTAACAAAAGGGTCACTCCATCAGGAAAAAATAGCAATGATAAATATTTGTGCATCTAACCATGGTGCCCCAAAATACATGAGACAGCACTGGCAAAACTGAAGGGAGAAATGGATGTCTCTGCTATAATAGTTGGAGACTTCAATCCACCATTCTTATCAATAGATAGAACATTTGATCAAAAGATCAGTAAGGAAATTGAGAACATGAATAAGATAAATGAACAAGACTTAACAACATATACAGAAAATTCATCCCCCAAACAGCAGGATATGCATTCTTCTCAAGTAATCATGGATTATTCTCCCACATAGACCACATGTTGAGTTACAAAACAAATCTCAATAAATTTAAAAAGATTGAAATTATACAAAGCACCTTCTCTGACCATAACGGAATGAAGCTGGAAATCAATAACAGACAGAGAACTGGAAAATTCACAAATACTTGGAGGTTAAACAACACATTCTTAAACAATCAGAGGGTCATGCAAGAAATTGCAAGAGAAATTAGTAAATAACCAGAGATGAATGAAAATGAGAACATAGTATATCAAAACTGGTGAAATGCCGTGGAGTCAGTGCTGAGAGGGAAATCTGTAGCTCTAAACACCTACATTCAAAAAAGAAGAAAGAGTTAAAATCAATGACCCAGATGCACACCTGGAGGAACTAGAAAAAGAACAGCAAATTAATCACAAAGCAAGCAGAAGGAAAGAAATAACAAAGGTTAGAGCAGAAATAAATGAAATTGAGAATAAAAAAAAGCAATTGAGAGATTTAACAAGCCAAAATTTTTTTTTTTTTTTGAGAAAATCAATAAAATCAAGAAACCCTTAGCTAGACTGACAAAAAAAAAGGAGAAGATGCAAATAAATAAAATGAGAAATGAGAGGGGGGACATTACTACTGACCCCACAGAAATATAAAGGAACATAAGAGGATAGTATGAACAACTGAATGCCAACAAATTAGACAACTTAGATGAAGGACAAATTTCTAGAAACACATGAATCATCTACACTGACTCTAGAAGAAACAGAAGACCTCAATGGACCAATTGAATGGAAAGAGATTGAATCTGTCATCAGAAACTTCCCAAGAAAGAAAAACCCAGGAGCAGATGGCTTCACATTTGAATTCTACCAATCACTCTAAGAAGAATTAATACCAATCCTGCTCAAAGTCTTCCAAAATAATTGAAGAAGAGGGAACACTACCTAACTCATTCTATGAAGCCAACATATGAAGCCAGATAAAGATTCTACAGAAAGAGAAAATTGCAGACCAATCATTCTTATGAATATAGGTACAGAAATCATCAGCAAACTACTTGCAAATCAAATTCAACAGTATATTGAAAATTACACACCATTATCAAGTGGCTTTTATCCCAGGTATGCCAGTGTAGTTCAACACAAGAAAACTAACTATTGTAATACACCACATTAAGAAATTAAAGGGAAAAACCCACATGATCATCACTATTGATTCAGAAAAGTCATTTAACTAAATCCAGCATTATTTCTTGATAAAAATATTTCGGAAGATAGGAATAGAAAGAAACATCCTCAACATGATAAACAGCATATATAAAAAACCCACAGCTCATGTTATACTCAGTGATGAAAGACTGAAGCCTTTCCTTTTAAGAGCTGCAAAAGATAAGAATGCCTAATGTCACCACTGTTATTCAACATTGTGCTAGAAGTTCTAGCTAGAGCAATTAGGCAAGAAAAAGAGATAAAAGGCATCCAAATTGGAAAGGAAGAAATAAAGCATTCACTATTTGCAGATGGCATGATCCTTTAGATAGGAAGTCCTGAAAAATCTACAACAAAGCTACTAGAACTAATAAACAATTCAGCAAAGTGGCAGGATACAAGATCAAAATGCAAGAATCAGTAGCATTTCTGTACACTAGTAATGAACAATCTGAGAAGGAAATCAAGAAAAAAATCCATTTACAGTAGCAACTGAAAAAGTCAAATATTTAGGTATAAATTTAGCCAATGATGTAAAGGTCCTATACACAGAAAAATACAAAACATTGCTAAAAGAAATCAAAGAAGACCTAAATAAATGGAAGGCTATTCTATGTTCATAGATTGGAAGACTATATATCATTAAGATGTCAATTCTACCCAAAATGATTTACAGATTCAATGCAATCCCAATCAAAATTCCTACAGCCTCCTTGGCAGAAGTGGAAAAGCCAACCATCAACTTTATTTAGAATTATAAGGGGCCCCAAATAGCCAAAAGCATCTTGAAGAAGAAAAACAAAGTTGAAGGACTCACACTTCCTGTCTTTAAAGCACCTTTAAAGCTACAGTAAACAAAACAGCATGGTACTGGCATAAGGATAGCTATACTGACCAATGGAATTGAACTGAGAATTCAGAACAGGACCCTCACATCTATGGTCAATGAATTTTTTTTTAGCAATGCTTTATTTCAATTATTAAGTCATTAAATTGTGAAAACGTCATTTTCAATGTCAATATCAATTTTAACATAATCCTTGTTTCCTGGGGAATTTTTAACTCTCATGAATAAAGCAATCTTTCCTGTACTTTCACCTTTACTTTGTAAGGTTGATTTGCCAGATGAAGGAATTCTTCTAGGGCTTAAATTACTCCCCAATTAAATTTAATGAGCTATTTTCTAAGAATAATATTAAATGCAGCTGGAGATGGGAGGGATGTCTTACGGTTTGCCAGGGATGCTGTAACAAAGTACCACAGATGAGTTGTCCTAAACAACAGGAATTTAATACCTCAAGTTTTGGAGGCTATAAGTCCAAAATCAATGCATCAGCATGACATTGTTTTCTCTGAAGTTTATAGTGTTCTGGTGGTGCCTTGCCAACAATCCATAACTCAATCTCTGCCTCTGTCATATGGCGTCTCCCTCCTGTTCTGTCTCCTACTATGTCCAAATTTCTTCTGCTGACTAGAATTCCAGTTCTTATCCTGTTTGGCCTGATCTTTTTTTCTTTTTCTTTTTCTTTTGTTATGCAATTTTATTGAGGTACATTCACATACTATACAATCATCCAAACTGTACAATCAGTTTTCACAGTATCATCATATAGTTGTGCATTCATCACCACAATCAATTTTTAAACATTTTGATTTAGTCTGAAAACTAAAAATGAAAATAAAAATAAAAGGAAAAAAGAACACCCAAAACATCCCATACCCCTTCTTCCCCCCTACTATTCATTTATTTTTTTATCTACATTTTTGTACTCATCTGTCCATGCACTGGATGCAGTGTGAGCCTTAAGGTTTTCTTAATCACATAGTCACAATGTATAAGCCATAGAGTAATATGATCATCTTCAAGAATCAAGAATCTCAACTCCATTTGATATCTCTCAGCCAATGAAATTTTATTTTCTTTCATTTCTCTTCCCCCTTTTGGTCCAGAAGCCTTTCTCAAACCTATGTTGGATCCAGCCTCATCCCTGGAAGTAATGTCCCACATTGCCAGGGAGTCATGTCTCACATAGGGGGGAAGGCAGCAAGTCCACCTGCCAAGTTGGTTTAGAGACAGAGGCCACATCTGAGCAACAAAAGAGATTCTCTGGGGGTGACACATAGGCACAATTATAAGTAGGCTTAGCATCTCCTTTGTAGTAACAAGCTTCATAAGGGCAAGCCCCAAGATCAAGGGCTCAGTCCACTAAACTTGTAGTCCCCAGTGCTTGCAAGAATTTCAGGAATTCCCCAGGTGGGGAAGTTTATTATTTACACATTTTCCCCCAATCCCTCAAGGGGGCTTCTCAAATACTCTTTATTCCCTGCCCGAATTACACTGGGATGTATTAAGGCTTCACACTAACCTATACAAACCAACCAGATCTCACTCCCTATTCAAGGTTCCATGTGATTATGATATTTGAATAAACTCACCATACAAGTTAAATTATATAGTGTGCTACAGAAAATATAGATTTTGCACCAAATAAGCATCTCTTCCTTTGGTCTCACACAGAAGTTGAAGTTTTAAAACACAATATCATCCTTTACGCCTTAGTCTGATTAACTTTGGTCCTAACCAAGTCCATTTTGTTCATAGCTCTAATTGAAGTCTGATTTCTTTTTCTGCTTCTTTAACAATTGCTATATGTTGTAATTACTGACATTTATAGCTGCCAAACTTTGGCTCTGAGTCTCAGCTGCCACATAAATACCCAAAGTCCCAGGGACCAACCAGGTTAATACATAAATAGCTCAGCATCTCAGAATTTAGAAATAACCTTTACAATTCACGAATATATGTGACTGCTGTAAGAGCTTACAATCTAGGAAACTTTACAATAAGCCTTCCCCTGATAATGTATGCTCTCTGATTCAATTCTCAGAGTTTGCACATAGTAGTTAGCCCATATTAGTGAGGCATTATACTGTTTGCCCTTTCATTTCTCGCTTATTTCACTCAACATACCATACTCAAGGGCCATTCACCTAGTTGCATAACTCACAACTTCATTCTTTCTCGCAGCCACTCAATATTCCATTATATGTATACACCAGAGCTCACAATTCTGCTTATCAATTGATGTACCCTTAGCCCACCTCCATCTATTGAAAATCGTGAATACTGCTGCCATAAACACCACTGTACAAGTGTCCATTTGTGTCCCTGATCTCAGTTCTTCCAAGTATATACCCAGTAACAGGATTGCAGGACAATATGCCAACCCCATGCTTAACATCTTGTGGAACCACTACACTGCCCTCCAGATGGGCTGCACCATTATACTTCTCCATCCACAGTGAATAGGTACATACCTCTCTCCACATTTTCCCCAGAACTTGTATCCCTCTATCTATTTTTTAAACAGGTTTATTCACATACCACACAATCCATCTTAAGTAAACAATCAATGATTCTCAGTATAATCACATAGTTAAGCATTCACCACCACAATCTATATGAGGACTTTTCCATTTCTTCCACAAAGAGAAAGAGTAGGAAAAAAATGAAGATTAAAAAAAAAATAATAGAAGAAAAAATAAAAATAAAATACAATAAAATACAATCAAAAGGTCAGACAACACCACCAAGAATCCCATACCACTCCCTTATATTCCCCTCTTATAAACATTTAGTTTTGGTATATTGCCTTTGTTACTATTAATGGAAGCATATGACTATGTTACTGTTAACTATAGACTCTCGTTTGCATTGCTTGTATTTTTCCCCTATACCATCCAGTTTTCAGCACCTTGCAATGTTGAAATTCATTTGTTCTCCCTCATGTAAAAACATTATTTTATTTTTATATATAATCATCATCACTGACCACTGTAAGTTTTGCTAAGATATGCAATCCCGGTCTTTATTTTTGGTCTTTCCTCCTGGTGTCATACATGCCCCTAGCCTTCCACTTTCAAATATACTCACAATCATCAGAGTTCTTGCAATATTGTGCTACCGTCACACAGTATTGTGCTAGCCATTTCAGGATCTATGCAGTCAATCCTGTTGAACCTTATGTACTCCTTCAGCATCAAATGCCCAATCTCTACCCTCTTTCTAGCTCTTGATAATCTCTGTTCTCTACTTCAACTCTCAAAGTTCACTCACTGATGTTAGTTCATATTAGTGAGACCATACAGTATTTTCCCCTTTGTTTCTGGCTAATTTCACTCAACGTAATGCCTGCCATTTTGTTTTTGGACTTTATATGTCATACTTATTTTTACTTTTTTCCCTCTCTTTTTACCCTTAAGGATAATATTCATTTCT
Source organism: Choloepus didactylus (assembly GCF_015220235.1). Taxonomy (NCBI): domain Eukaryota; kingdom Metazoa; phylum Chordata; class Mammalia; order Pilosa; family Megalonychidae; genus Choloepus; species Choloepus didactylus. The sequence goes on from NC_051314.1 coordinate 49,773,020, forward strand.
ACATTCTTCTCCAAGCACCTCTCTCCTTTCTTTTCCTATCTGCCTTTAGTGCTCCCTTTAGTGTTTCTTATAGAGCAGATATCTTGTTCACAAACTCTCTCAGTGTCTGTTTTTCTGAAAATATTTTAAACCTCCATTATTGAAGGACAGTTTTGTCAGATATAGAATTCTTGTTTGTCAGTTTTTCTCTTTCAGTATCTTAAATATATCATATCAATGCCTTCTCACTTTCTGCTGAGAAATCTACACATAATCTTATTGAGCTTCCCTTATATGTGATGGATTGCTTTTTTCCTCCTGCTTTCAGAATTCTCTCTTTGTCTTTGACATTTGATAATCTGATTATTAAGTGTCTTGGAGTAGGTCTATTCTGATCTATTCTGTTTTGGGTACACTGTCCTTCTTGCATCTGTAATTTTATGTCTTTCATAAGAGTTGGGAAATCTTCAGTGATTATTTCCTCAATTATTATTTCTGCCTCTTTTCCCTTCTCTTCTCCTTATGGGACACCTATGGCATGTATATTCATGTATTTCATGTTGTCATTCAATTCCCTGAGACCCTGCTCATATTTTTTCCATCTTTTCCCTATCTGTTCTTTTTTGTGTAGGATTTCAAATGTCCTGTCCTCTAGTTCATGAATCCTTTCTTCTGCTTTTTCGTATCTGCTGTTGTATGTCTCCATTGTGTTTATCATCTCTTCTATTGTGTCTTTAATTCCCATAAGTTCTGCCGACAGTTTTTTCAAACTTTGGAGTTCTTCCTTATGTTTGCTTAATGTCTTCTTTTTATCCGTCATCTCTTTTGCCATATCTTCCCTCAACTTATTGATTTGATTTGAATTGATTTAGCATATTTGTTTCAACATTCTTAATTACCTGTTTCAACTCCAGTATTTCATTGGAAGTGTAAGTTTGTTCCTTTGGTCCATATCTTCATTTCTCCTATTGTAACTCATCATTTTTCATTGTCTAGACATCTGGTTTCCTTGATTACCCCAGTCAGGTTTTTCAAGACCAAACAGGCCCAGGTCTTAGGAGAAGGTTTGTAATCAGTATCAAATTTCCTATGGATGAGACTCAGAAGGTTGTTAGACTTTCCTGTGAGGCCCCTAGACTCTGTGCTTTTCCTATCCTGCCCAGCCAGTGGTGCTTGTGAGCCTGCAGCTCCCCATGGGTGTAAAGAGGTGCAGTGTCTAATTCTCAGGAGACTATGTCCTTGCCAGGGACCAAGGGTGAGTCTGAAGCCAAGCTTAAGCTATTTCTGTTTTTGTTTTTTTTTTCTTTCTTTCTTTTCCCCAGATTCTGGTGTCTGATTTCTCTGAGGGAGTGCAGCTACTTGAGCTAAGCCCCATCACTCACCCACCCTTTTCTTAGAGAAGATATGGTCTTTAGGGAATTGTCTCCTTCACTTGACTTCCTCCTTTGTCTCTCTAATAATCCTAAATCTACCCTTGCCTGGGTCAGCAAAGACCATTGAAAATGCTTGAGTCTTTCTCTAACAAGCTACTTAGATTAGGAGAAAATAAAGAAGAAAGAAAGAAATCCCTTTTTCAGAACTAGTCCCAACTCCCCTCCCCAAGTTTCGCCAGTCAAGAACCAGAGTTGGTACACAGTTCTATGTGCCCCATTTATTTTATTACTTTTTTTTTTTCCATCAGCCCTGCCTCCTGTCTGCTGGGGTAGACCTCAGGGTTCCTTTCCTGCTTGCACTGGGTTTATCTACCCTTGTAGCTTGTATTTAGTAGTCCAAATTTGTTAATTAAAATTGGAGCTTGGTTGAGCTACCTTCCCTTTCTCCTAGTAGAGACTGTTTTTTTTTTCCCACAGGGGAGTGCTCCAACTCAGCCTGCTGTGCCAGTAGGGGAGGGGCACCAGCCATGCACAGGCTTTACTTACAGTTCTATGGTGAGATCTTGGCCATTCCACCCATTCCAGACTGGTATACAATGTGTCTACTGTCACAGATGTCCCCCAAACAATTGTTCCAGACTATTTACTAGTTACTCCTGGCTATTTACTAGTTGCTCTAGAGGACTAGCTAAATTCTACACCTCCCTACACTGCCATCTTTCCCTCCTCCTGGTCAATGGATTTTTGTCAAGGTTTCCAGGTCCACTCAACTGAAACAGAATAGTTTTTTCAACAAATGATGCTGGGCTAACTGGATATCCATATACAAAAGGATGAAAGAGTACCCCTATCTCACACTCTATACAAACATTAACTCAAAATGGATCAAAGACCTAAAGAACCAGGACTGTTAAACTCATAGATGTAAATATAGGGAAGCATCTTGTAGGCAATGGTTTCTTGGATTTTACACCCAAAGCAGAAGCAATGAAAATATTTATATAAATAGAACCTCCTCAAAATTAAAAACTTTTGTGCTTCAAAGGACTTTGTCAAGAAAGTCAAAAGGCAGCATACTCAATGGAAGAAATATTTGGAACCACATATCCAATAAAGGTTTAATATTCAAAATGTATTAATAAATCCTACAACTCAATAATAAAAAGACAAACAACCCCAATAAAAAATGGTCAAAAGACCTGAATAGACCTTTTTCCAAAGAAGTAACATAAATGGCTAAAAGCACATGAAAAGATGCTCAGCATTACTGGCTATTAAGGAAATGCAAATCAAAACCACAATAACATACCACTGCACATGCACTAGAATAGCCACTATTAAAAAAACAGAAAACTACAAGTTTGTTGCAGAGGATGTGGAGAAGTAAGAACACTCACTCATTGCCTGTGGGAATGTAAAATGGTGCAGCCACTGTGGAAGACAGTTTGGCAGATCCTCAGGGAGCTAAGCATAGAAATGCAGTGTGATCCAGCAATCACGCAACTACATATATATGCAGAAGAACTGAAAGCAGGGATGTAAACAGACATTTGCACAATGATGTTCATAGTGGCATTATTCACTATTGCCAATAGATGAAAGCAACCCAAATGTCTATCAACCAATGAATGGATAAACAAAATGTGGTACACACATACGAATAGAATATCATTCAGCCATAAGAAGGAATTAAGTCTTGATGCGTATGACAACATGGATGAACCTTGAGGACATTATGCTAAGTGAAATAAGCCAGACACAAAAGTACAAATATTGTATGATCTCACTAATATTAACTAATTATAATAAGCAAACTCATAGAGTTAGCATTTAGAATATAGGTTACCAGGAGATAGAATGACGTTAGAGAATGGGAAGCTGACGCTTAATTTGTGCAGAATTTCTATTTAGGTTGATTGTGTTTAGAGATGGATAGAGTTGATGGCAGCAAATTATTGTGATTATAATTAGCAATGTTGAATTGTGTGTGAATGTGGTTGAAAGGGGAAGTTCAGAGTCATGTATGTCACTGGAAGGAAAAATAGAAGATAAAACACAGCGAAACTTGTGGATGATGACTGTGGTTAATAGTACAAATATAAGAATGTTCTCTCATGAACTATAATGAAAGTACATCACTTGCACAAGATGTTAATAAAAGGGCAGTATATGGGGAAAATACACCTGATGCAAACTGTGGACTACAGTTAACAATAATGTTTTAATATTCTCTCATCATTCATAACAAGGCAACCACACCAATGCTAAGAGTCAACAATAGGGGGTTATAAGAGGTATGGGAGTTTTTATTTTTGGAATAATGAAAATATTCTAAAATTGATTATGGTGATGAATGCACAACTCTGTGATTATACTGAGAAGCACTGATTATACATGTTGGATGGATTTTATGGAGTGTGAATGTATTTCAATAAAACTGCTTAAAAACTGATACAAGGGATAGAAAAAGATTGTTTCTACAGGCATCCCCAGGTATGATATTCTGTGTCTTTGAGTTTTTTAATTTAAGGTGTCATAACCTAATATATCTGATATCATTTACTCCCTGATAGCATCATTTGGCCCTTAAGCCGAAGTACTGACTGATGACTGATAGCCAATGTATAACGCTGGCTCTAGATTTGCATAGAATAACTGAGAGATGTAGTCAACTCTTGTTATTCACTGAAGTGTTTAAGCAACTTCCCTATCAGCAAACAGGATCAGGATTATATCCTTATAATTCATACAGAGAAAGACCTGCATAAGGACCGGGGTCTGAATCATTTGGCAACTGATAATAAGATTCCTATCTCAGGACAGGCATCTTTTCCATCTAAGGTATGGCTCATGTCAAAATTTAACAACCAGTTTATCTATCACAGAGGAGAGAGAGCACATGTCATGAGCAAATTTGTGTATGCAGTGCTATCCAAAGTTTCCATTTTTAGAGAAGAATCTTAAACTAGAAAATTGAGCTTACGGAGAAATAGCAACCATTTTGAAATTGCACCATGTGTGGAAAAAGAAAAACTATTGAAAGATCAGAATGCAGTCATGTTTGGAAGTTCATTTACCAGCCACTGGATGATTTGCTAAACTTCACCAAATTAACCAATTTAGAGCTTACTAGAGCTTACTAGTCCATGAGATTATTTATGAAACAAGTGTAAGGTTGGGTCTTAAGATGCATAGCATAACTGAGCTATTTTTCCCCCAGCTGCCTGAATTAAAATAAATTCCTTTATATATTAACATTATAACATTATAGAAAGTCCCACTCCTATAGTTTTGTATCAGTTTGGTAATTTGTTAGCTTGTATTTACGAATATTGGAAATGGCAGTAGCATTTTGAACTCTCCTGTTATTGATTTCTATGTGTATTTTTGAAAGATTTAGCAGGAGTTAAGTAGAAATATTTTCTGTATGGGAACATCAATTTTTCTTAGTGCATTTTAATTTAATTTCAGTGACTGCTCATGGCCAGCCTAGGCAGACTGCAGAGTAGAAAAAGTTTGTTTATAGGGTTTTTTTCTCTTCAGAACCATACTTCTCTTTGGTCTAAATATGTCCTGAGTACCTAGTGTCCCCTTGTCTTCTTCTCCTTCCCTGACCTTAATAAATCCAACTTTAACTAGGTATCTTTGTGGGAAGCTTATTGATTCATGCTAAAAACTTTCCTAAAATTACAATAGGCACAACAAAACTCTTAAAGCAAGGGAATGAAATCTAGAAATACAGAATTTGAGGGTTTGAATGGAGGAAGGTGGTTCACTTTAAAATTGGAAGACTTCCTGTGTCTCCTCAAATCACAAAAGGGACACACTCTCATTCTATGTGAAGAGTTGGAACCGCAAGTTTTCATTGATTCCTCAAACTAAGCTAATTGTTATAGAGGACAATTCTGGAATCAGACTGCTTATATATAAAAAGCTTTGATAAAAATAGATTACTTATTTACACATAACTTTTTAAATTTCCAAACATATTTTCAAATATTTAACTAGAAATAAGGCTTATTTTCATGAAGAGTGTGAAACAGACTGTGCCAATAGCAGGAATAGGAGATAAACCTCCAGAGTTCAAGCAGTACCTACTGTTCCTGTTTGAAGCTGTTATGGACCCCAGAAGAGTCATGATCTTTTAATCCAATCTTGTGGGGGTGAGACCTTTTGATTAAATTATTGCCATGGAGGTGTGAACCCTCCCACCATTCAGGATGGGTCTTGATTAATTTATTGGAGTCCTTTAAGAAAGCTCACAGAGAGAAGGAGCTCAGAGAAGCTGGAGAGACATTTTGGAGAAAAGCTAAGATATGTAATCCAGAGTTTGTCTCCAGGAGAAACTAAGAGCTGACATAAACCCAGATGCTTGGAGACACTTGAAGATGCAGGCAGAAAGACTTTTGGAGATGCTGAGCTAAGAGATGAAGCCCAGAGTTTGCCCTGGAGAAGCTAATAGAGGACTCCCAGATGCTTAGAGAGAAATGCCCCAGGAGAACCAAACAGAGAGCTGAGAGAAGCTAAGAAAGACAGATATCTAGAGGCATTTTGGAGAAAACCATTTTGAAATGCAATCCAAGGGCAAAGGACCGGCAGACCCCAGCCACATGCTATCCCAGCTGACAGAGGTGTTCTGGATGCCATTGGCCTTTCTTCAGTGAAGGTATCCTCTTGTGGATGCCTTAGTTTGGACACTTTTATGGCCTAAGAACTGTAAGTGTGTAATGTAATAAATCCCCTATACAGAAGCCAATCCATTTCTGGTATTTTGCGTAGCAACAGATTTAGCAAACCAGAACACCTACTGACAAATATTTGCACATCAACATGTATATCCTGAGAAGATCTTTTGTCTTCTTTTTATGTGTGGGAAAGAACCACAATGGTGAGTTGGTCTGCTTTTTTGTTCTTACCTTAAAAGGGAAAGGAAGAAATAGAGAATAGTGCTTTATTCTTATCATAAAGTTCTAACATGAATCTAAAAGCATTCCAGAGATAAATAATAGACCAAGGAGGCAAAGGAATGCATTCAGAAAGTAGGCAAAAGCTAGTGGAAAAGAGGGCTGCTTAGAACATTTCTTAAAACAGATGTTTTTCTGAGAACAATTTAAAAGGTAAAATTAAGGAGCATAGGAAATAATGCATTCTACATACATGCTTGTTTCTTCAAATTTCTCCCTAAGTTTTACCTTTTAGTATCTATTATATCTTTTAATTATGTGATTTGCCCTACTTTAATAAATCACGCCCTGGTGGGGGAAGACAAAGCAGCAGGATCAAGCAGGAGACCTGTTGACTCTAGTTTGTCCTCGTCTAAATCAGACATAAAGAATCAAGGTCAAAACTCAGGATTCAGAGACCATGGAGTCTGTTTTCTGGAAATTGCTGTGTTGGGGAGAGGAGAGTTGAAGTTGAAGACACTGACCTTGGGCAGTACTGCAGGTCCAGGTACCCATGCCAGCCGTATTTCTCTCAACTCTTCACCCCTACGGTTGGTGCCTAATGGCCCCATGTATTAGAACCACAGCCCTCCCCTGGCAACTCTGAATTGCCAGCATAGTGCCTAAAGGGGGATAATGGGACTCTAAAGGTCTGGCCTAGAATTTTCAACTCTATTAAGTGAAAGCAAATAGAACACAGGCCAAAAAGAAGCCTGGAGACCAATCATCTGGCCGAGAAAACCGGCGAACCGTTGTAACTAAAACATGTAAACACATTAAGTTTTAATATTAGAAAAGAAATTAGAGAAGGCTCTGGGCAACCAAATCAAGTTTTTCTTTAAAGGAAAATTCCATACATTAACCAAATCATCTTGGGAAAATTTACAAAGAAATTACAAGCATACTGAAAATAGGGTTTATATTGGATGAAATTGTCAGAGTTTCCCCCTGGCTTTTATGTTCTTCCAAAGAACTTAGAGGAACACAGCTAGTAGAATAAGTGCTTATAAACACCTGTTGAGTGACAGTCAGTGACTGAATGAATAATTAAATGAATGAATTAATCAATGAACTGAGCAAGGCTATTTTCTCAGCCTTCGGCCACAGATAAAAATGCAGTCTTCCCAAAGGCTGTTTATAACCCCCTGCTCTCTATTTAACCCAGACTTGCTTAAAGAGTGGTTATGTAAGTTGCTCATGAGGCTCACTCTGCCATTTCTTAAAACCTTGCAACCTACCTTGTACAAATGACTGAAGCTGTGCTCTTAAAGGACACCAATGACCACATCATTGAGAATCCAAAGCTTTTTTTCCCTAAGTCACATCCACCTTTTTGAAGCATTTAATAGAGTTAAGCACATCTCTTAAGCCTCCTAATCTGTATAATAGCAGTAATTATGACTCTCAAGATATAATTAATGTATGCTTGAAATTTAGCTTCATTTTTCTGTAAATAAACTTAATATCCTTTGAGTCTTTCTTCTGCTTGGGTTGTAAAAGTTTACTCTCAATCAATTTGCAGTTTCTCCCCTCTTTCCCAAGTGGTGTGTATTTCTGGGTGGCTTACAAAGTCTCAAGGCATTGCAGGAGTTGGGGGAGGCCCAGGGCCTTCTCTGAGATATAGATGACTCTGAATTGCATTAAGAGTAATCCATGAACCATATACAAAAATTAACTCAAAATGGATCAAAGACCTAAACATTAGCACCAAGACCATAAGACTCAAAAGAAAATGTAGGGCAATATCTTAAAGATCCTGTGATAGGAGGTGGTTTCTTAGATCTCACACCCAAGGTGCGAGCAACCAAAGAACAAATATACAAATGGGATCTCCTCAAAATTAAACACTTTTGTACATCAAAGGACCTTGTTAGAAAAGTAAAAAGACAACCTACACAATGGCAGATGATATTTGGAAACCACATATCAGATAAGGGTTTAATATACCGAATATATAAAGGAGTCCTACAACTCAACAACAGAAAGACAAACAATCCAATTAAAAAATGGGCAAAAGACATGGACAGACATTTTTCTAAAGAGGAAATACAGATGGCTCAAAAACATATGAAAACATGCTTAACTTCACTTGCTGTTAGGGAAATACATATCAAAACCACAATGAGATATCATCTTACACCTACCAGAATGGCCATTACTCAAAAAACAGAAAATTGCAAGTGCTGGAGAGGATGTGGAGAAAGGGGCACACTTACACATTGTTGGGCGTGTGGAGTGGTGCAACCACTCTGGAAGACAGTGTGGAGGTTCCTCAGGAAGCTAAATATAGATTTGCCATATGACCCAGCTATTCCATTGCTAGGTGTATACTCAGAGGAACTGAAACTTAAGACACAAACAGACATTTGTAAACCGATGTTTGCTGCAACATTATTCACGATTGCCAAGAGATGGAAACAGCCCAAATGTCCATCAGTGGACGAGTGGATAAACAAACTGTGGTATATACACATGATGAAATATTATGCAGCTGTAAGACAGAAAAAAGACATGGATCATATAATAATGTGGATTAAGCTTGAGAACATTCTGTTGAGAGAGGTTAGCCAGAAACAAAAGGACAGATTCTGTATGGTCTCACTAATATGAACAGACATTAATGAACAAAATTTGGAAGTTAAAAGCTGACAACACAGGCAACCAGGAGCTAGAAAGAGGGTAGAGATCAAGCATTTGATGCTGAAGGACTACAGAATGTTTAGCAGGATCCAGAAATAGATAGCATAACACTGTGTGATGGTAGCACAGTATTGTAAGTACACCAAACAAAGATGTCTGTGAATAAAGCTGAAAGAGGTGGGTTAGGAGAATGTATGACATCAGAGGTAAAGATAGATGATAAACACTGGGACTGTATAACTTGGCAAAAACTGGAGTGGCCAATGACTGTTGCTGAATGTACAAATATAAAACTGTTCTCACATGTGGGAGAACAAATGAATGTCAACCATACAGAGAGTTGGAAAAGGGATGGTATTTGGGAAAAAACATAATCAAAGCAAACTGGAGTCTCTGGTCAACAGTAACATTGTAATATGCCTCCATTAAATGTAACAAAGGCAATATACCAATGCTAAGTGTGTATGAGAGGGGGATACAGGTGAGGGATATGGGATTCTTGGTAGTGGTGTTATTTTCTGTCCTTTCTATTACATTGCATTGTATGACATGTTATTTTTCTTTTTATCTTCTTTTTTTTTATTATTGATAAAAAAATGATTTTTCTTGTAGTAATCAATATGTTTAAGTGCTGATTGTGGTGATAAATGTACAACTTTATGATGATACCATGAACGACTGACTGTACACTGTGGATAAAAGGTATGGTATGTGAATATAACTGTAAAATTGTAGGAAAAAAATATATATAGGAGTAAAAGTGCTGGAGAAAACATGGAGAGAGGGATGTACCCGTTTACTGTTGATGAGCAGGTAGAATGGTGTAGCCTTTCTGAAGGGCAGTGTGGTGGTTCCACAAAAAGCTAAGTATCTGGGGGCCATAAGGTCCTGCAACCTCATTATGGGGTATGTCATTGGAAGATCTGAGAGCAGAGACATGAATGGACGTTTGCACACTGATGTTCATGGAGGCAGTATTCATGATTTGCAATGGGTGGAGGTGACCTAAGGGTACATAGACTGAGGAACAGAATGGTGAACTGTGGTGTATGCATACAATGGAATATTGAGCAACTACGAGAAGGAGTGAAGCTGTGAGACACTCAACTAGGTGAACAGATCCTGTACACAGTATTTGAGTGAAGTATGCCAGAAATAAAGGCAAACACTATAATGCCTCACCAGTAGGGACTAACTACAATGTGTAAACTCAGAATTGAATCTTAGAACACAGCCTAATGTGGAAATGATTATTGTAATGGTCCCTAGATTGTAAGCTCTTACAGCAGTCAAATCTATTCCTGAATTGTAACGGCTATCTCCAAACTTTGAGATACTGATCCTGTAATGTATAATCTGATTGGTCTCTGGGACATTGGGTATCTGTGAGACACCTGAAAATCAGAGCTAGAGCTCGGCAGATGTGAATGTCAGTATTAGCTCATACAGCAACTGTTAAAAAAATAAAATTTAATTTAAAAAGATGAGAAAGAGCCCAGACTTCAATTAGTGATCTATGAATGAAGCAGATCTGGTTAAGACTAAGGCAAAGCGGCCCAAAGGGTAAAGATTGAAACTGACTGTGTTTTAAAACTTCAACTTCCACATGAGACCAAGGGGAGAGATGTCTTTTTGGTGCAGGATCTATATTTTCTAAACAGTATAACTCTACAGTCGGTTTGTTCAAACACCACAATTACATGGAACTTTGAATAGGAAGTGAGATGTGGTAGGTTAGTATAGGTTAGAGTGAAATAGTGACACATCTCAAAGTAATTTGGGCAGAGAATAAAAAATATGTTTACATCCCCCTCCCCCCGCCTGAGGAGCTGGGGGAAGGTGCAGAAGTGTTGGACTTCCTCACCTGGACTGGTGTTGATGTTGTCACAAACATTGGGACTGGTGGTTTGATGTGCCGAGCCCTCTGTCATGGGACTTGCCCTTATGAAGCTCATTACTGCAAAGGAGAGGCTAAACTTGCATGTAGTTGTGCCTGGGAGTCTCCCCCTGGGTGCCTCTTTGTTGCTCAGATGTGACCCTCTCTCTCCTTCTAACGGAGCCACCTCAGCAGGTGAACTCACTGCACTCCCGCCTACGTGGGACCCGACTCCCAGGGGTGTAAATCTCCCTGCAACGCAGGATATGACTTCCAGGGATGAACGTGGACCCGGCATCATGGGAATGAGAATATCTTCTTGATCAAAAGGGGATGCAAAATGAGATGCAATAATTTCAGTGGCTGAGAGATTTCAGGTGGGGTGGGGAGGTCACTATGGTGGGTGTTCTTGTGCACTGTATGGATGGCACCTCTTGGGTTTTGGTGTATCGGAATGGCTAGAGGTGGATGCCTGGGGCTATCAAGCTCTGACCCAGTGGTCTGGACTCCTGAGGGTGATTGTGTGGTAGTGTGGTTTACAGGGTGTGACAGTGTGACGGTGGGGGTCTTGTGGATCACACTCCCTTTGTCCAGTGTGTGGGTGGATGAGTGGAGGAATGGGGACGGAGACTGAACGAAGGGTGGGGTGGGATGGGGGGATGGTTTGGGTGTTCTTTTTTACTTTTATTTTTTGTTCCTGTTCTGATTCTTTTTGGTATAGGGAGAATGTTCGGGGGTGAATTGTGATGATGAATGCATGGTTGTGTGGTCGTGCTTTGGGCAGTTGATTGTATACCATGGACGGTTGTATGGTATGTGAATATATTTCAATAAAACTGAATTTAATTAAAAAAAAAGAGTAAGGACACAGAGTAAACAGAAAGGTTGTAGATACAAGAAAAAGAATAACTAAAAGAAAATTGCAATAGAATGCAAGAAAAGATGGTGCTGGGGATGTCACAGACACATGCTCAGCGGCCATCTCCCAGTCCTTGTGTACCCCCACTTCCTTTCCTCTTGTGCACAGATGTGTTAGGCTGTTTCCTTTCCACAGGCCAGGGGAGAGGTTAGGCCTAATAAAAAGGCCCAACTATACCTTGAACCCAGAAACTGGGAAAAAGTAGCCCCAGTTACTATTGAGGGCAGGAGCTCTCAGTGGCAGGGCCCTCTCCCCTGTCATATAAATACCCCACCCTTGGCTGCACAGATTTGACCCATCCCTCTAATGCAAAGTGGGGCATGTGGAGCTGCCATCCAGCAACCCCAGCCCGAGGAACTGGCCTCCCTAGAAGACCAGACATGATGGCACTTCTTCTCCTACTCTTTTGGACCTTTTGTACTGTGTGAATAATAAAGTAGTTTTTTGTTGAAAAAAAGAAAGAGTAATCCATGAAGGCCGCTACTGAGTTATCCCTTGTTCATGTGTGAAAGACTGCTTCAGATCCTGGTGGCCTTCTCTGCCACTTCTGAGCCACTCTTAGGGGCACTGGCTGTCTTTAAACCTATCTCAGTCCCTATTTATCACATCACACAGCTGTTTATTCTCTGGAGTTTCCCTGCCTTGACGGGGCTTTACCCAGGAGGGAAGACAGGAAGGCACTGGTACTTTGATCCTTCAAAATAGGAGTTATGTCAGCTGCCCAGGGAATCAGCCAAGAAAGGAAGGAGGCAGGGTCTCCTTTTCTCAGGGTCCTCTGATGTCTGCTCACAACCTTCTTCCCATTTGATCTTCCCTCATTACAGTCAAGAGAATCTTGGAGGGTATAGGAGAAGAATCAGCTTTGTGCCTATTTATACTAAATACAGTTTCCCCAATTGATGAATGATGCTACGATGATCAAAAGCATATTTTGAAACTCAAAAGCCCAAAATTGACTTGTTTTTTTTTTATTTCTGTTGAATCATGCCTACCTTACAGGTATGTGTCCATATTTGACTGTATCCTTACGAAATTTCTCTGATAGTAAAATGATTCAATTATAAAGAGTTTATTCAATGTATAATAATAGTGCCCACCCCAAATTGTACCAGTTTTTGTTAAATTAATAGCAGTATATGACCATCCCATATCCTTATATCCCTGTAAAAACAGCATATTTAAAAATATATATGTGGAACATCTTGTTTTTGTCCTTATTCCTGTGATTACTAGGGAGCTTGAACGTCTTTCATAGGTTTATTTGGTATTCATATTTATTTATTTATATTTGTCCCTGTGTCTTACTTGCCCTTTTTGCTCTTGATCATTATTTTATTGACTTAGAACTGAGTTCTTATATGAAGAATATTAATAATTTGACTGTCACATATTGAAAATATTTTTCTGGTTTGTTATTTGCCCTTTAATTTTATTTATGGTGTTTAAAATCTAGAAACCTCCAATTCATGAATATGATTTTGAGATTTTTAATTTGATTTTTCTACTTAAGAATTCCCTTTTCATTGAAAGATGATGAACATTCATTTATATACTATTTTTGTTGTTTTTAAAATATTTAAATATTTAAATATTTTTGTTGTTTTTAAAATATTTAAAATATTAATCAATCTGTCATATTTAGCATGAGATTGGGATCTACATTACTTTGTATTATTTAGTTATTGTTTATTCCAGCATCATTTATTTAATAATATTTTTTCCCTTAGTGCAATCTAAGAGTCCACCTTTTTCTTATACTAAAGTTTTACGTATCATGGTTTTGATTCTGGATTCTCTGTTATATTCTATTATCTTCTCCCTACAGCAATAACACACCACTTTAATCACTGTAATTTCTTAATAAATTTTTAATATCTGAGAATGAAAGTCCCCCTAATTACTATTTTTAAATGTTTTTCAAATTTTTCTTGACTAGTGCATTTATTTTACAGGTAAATTTTGGGAATCCCATTCTAAAATTCACCATTATCTTTTTGGTCATAATTGGTTTTCCCCTTTTTGGACTCCTAATCTATTCTGTACCCTCCTGCAGCCTAATCTGCTTACAGTTCAGTTATAAAAATAATGAATATTAACAGTTTGTCAGGCTCTTTGCCTATTACCATAATTATATCATTTTTCTCTACTTGAAAACGTTCCATGACTCCCAATTGACATAAAGAAACTTCTATATTCTTTAAGCTAGAATTTAAAAACTTCATGATGTAGCTCTAACTACTTCTCCAGTGTTATTCCATCTTTGCTCCATTCTTGAGTGCAACTGCTCTCCTTGCAGCTCATTCCACTCATCTCTCAGGTTTCTGCTGCTGTGTTTTTAATTCATTTTTTTACTTCCACCTAGAATGATTTTCTTTTCTTCAGCAATGTCTGTAAAAATGTTAATTCATGAAAATTCTTCCACAGTCTATGCTATTCACTGAATTTTAGTTGCCATATAAACTCCAGATATGTATTTCTGAATCTTCATCTCATGATACAGATCTAGAGATAATATATTATAATTAATTAAGTTATAATGTGGACATGATCTACTCATGATATATTACTGTATATAGTTTATTTGAGGTGCTTAAGACTTCTTAGTATGAAGTTTAAGACAAATCTGCCTTGTACCAAATTTGATTTTAAAACCAAGACGTTTGCAAACATATTTTTCTTGTTTGGAGATACTTGTAGGAGATATATTATGACAAGTTAAAAAATATTGTATTAATGTCGATTATGTTCAATCCAAAATAGCTAACTGTTGGAAATTTCACCAATGATTTTATCGGTTGACTATCAAAATTATTACTTAATAGGGGTGCCAAATAAATTGCAGGATGCTCAGTTAAATTTTCATTTCAAATTAAGCGATGAATATGGTTCTGTTTAGTGTAAGTATGCCCCATGTATCATTTCCAACATACTTACTCTAAAGAGCATTATTATTTATTTGAAATTCAAAATTAACTGGGCATCCTGTATTTTTATTTGCTACCTCTGTCCATCATAACACTTAGGGCATTCCATTCATATACTTAAAATATTCATACTAAGATGAAATGACATATTTATGGTTTGCTTGGAATCTTTTAGAGGCACTGTTTACAGATATCTTTGCCTCAAAAAGTCCTAAAGGTTTGGTTTCCATGGGATAGGGGGAGTTGACCTTTTGATCATCCCTCAACTACTTATTCTTCCACTATTGGAAGTCAAGGACAAGAAAGAACCATGAACTTAAAGTCAAATCAGTTAATTGGGGATAAAGATAATACTCAGAATTTTTCACAAAAGGGGGATTCAGATTTGAATAAGCTTGCAAAGTACCTCCCAGAAAACACAGATACTCAGAGAATGCCATTTGGCATGCCTTCTTGAAGGTTTAATCTTTGGTATTTTAATTTGTTAATGCCTTCAGATTTGTCTCTTGAGACAAAGAACATTGAAGCTCTCCCCTTTAAGAAATATCTTTCATGTCATTAATTGTCTTTTCAGAGTGTGGAAGGAGAACACCATGAGAAGGCTGTGGAGCTACTCAAGGCTGCAAAAGACAGCGTCAAGCTGGTGGTCCGATATACCCCAAAAGTCTTGGAAGAAATGGAGGCTCGCTTTGAAAAGCTACGGACAGCCAGGCGTAGGCAGCAGCAGCAATTGCTGATTCAGCAGCAACAACAGCAGCAGCAACAAACACAGCAAAATCATATGTCATAGGTGAGAAGTGCCTTATTCTATACAAGGAAATGGATTTTCTTTATAGAGCTTCTGAGACCGCTGAAGCAAAATCACTATATTAAATAATCCAAAAAAATAAAACACAACAAAAAAAAGCCAATCAAACAGAAAACAATGATCTGAGAAAGTATAAGCAAAATAGTTGCTTGTTGGGTGTCATTCTGAAGCACCGATTATTCTTTAGTCAAACATTTATATTCTTCCAATACCTCAGTTTTTCTTTCCATCCTCAATAAACCAGTAGTCCTAATTGGTTTACCACACTGGCCAATGCTATAATTGTTCAGAAGTTTTTAAAAGAAACACTAAAAGTTTGTAATATTGTGCTCATTCAATCATCTCTGTAAGTATACAACTTGGCCATAAATATTTGCTGGGCCATATACTCAATTCTATTTCTCCGTTCTTTCAATCTTTATTAAATCACTTTAGAATTGCCTGTTGTGACATCACAAAGGATGAACATTTTTTAATAAAAGGTATTTATAAACTAGGTTTTTTCTTGCATGGGTTACGGTAGAGTTCTATTTATGTAAATATCAATTTATATTTATGCCTGCCAAGATAGCACTTGCAATACACCATCACAGCCCCTTAAGATGAAACAGTGACCGTTTCAAATACAAGCAAAATACAACCAAGTCACATTATCCATGGGTTTTATGGTTAATTCAGTCAAAGAGAACTACATTAGCTCCTGTTCAACTTTTAATTAATTAAATTTTTTAAGGATTAAATGTGATTTGTTACACTTGCTAACATGCTATGGTAGCTTCTGAGAAGAGATTTGAAACTAATTTGACCTATTTTACTTGGAACAGATCTCTGATTTTTTGTTTTTTTCAGAGTTTGACCATCAAGCACAGACTAGATAAACAAAATACTTGAAGGATGTTGTCTTTTTGTTTATCAGACAAAATATATTTCTGTTCTCTAAATTTGAACTTTTAAAAATCTGAAATGGTATAAGTTATGAAGTAACTAGCAATGGGAAATAATGGTGGATACAAATTTTGCCTACTTTTAATTTTTTTTAATTCTTAAAATTACTTTATCAAAGAAACAAAAAAACATTTCCAAACAAAATAAAGCAAGACAATAGGAAAACTTAAACTGAAATAACTTAATTCCTTCCAATATACTCCTACCATACCAAAAGAAAATTAACTTTTAATTTTAACTGTCCTGAAGTAAGCTATATTTGTCTTTCTCCGAACTTCTACAACTGAATGTTTGATCATCAGAAATAGTGGGATTGCATTTCTTAAAATGTAAAAAATATGATCGCCATACAATTATCTGATAGAAACCTAGATAAAGAATACAACTATGGGTTTTTTCCATGCTATACTCACTTTTTTGAAAAAGGTTGTTGCATTTATTCAGCTTCTGGCATCTCAGTTCTAAAGTGTGGCTTCATGCACATCCATATTCCATCCAGATTCACAAATAATAGAAAGAAGAAAGAACAGAAACATTTCTTGTGATACCAGCATTCTCAAGAAGTCATGACCAAAATCTTCTTTAGTTTCCTTGACCTCTTATTGCCAGATCTAGGGTGGAAGATGCATCACTTTGAAAATTTAGGCTGGATCTTAACAGATTTGCAGAAAAGCTGGGGTTTGCTAGTGGCTTCACCAACTTCCTTTTCTTCCTGCTCTTCAGAGCCTCATTTCCTTTATTTCCTCCACTACAGACTGTTTTACACCTTCCACTACCACTGCTCTAGCCAGCTTGTGCTGATCTGATCCAGGGAACCAGTAAAAATGAAAGGGCCAGGTCCCAGAGGATGACCCTGATAACAGAATCCAAGCAACCCAGAGAAGTAGACCAAAAACAGTCATCATAATGGTGACTAACATTTCTCAAGCATTAGTATGTGCCAAGAACTCCTTTAATTGCTTTATATATATTAAATTATTTAGTCTTTGCAATAACCCTATCAGGGTTAGATGCTACTTTTAATCTCATTTTAAAGATAGGAAACTGAGACATACAGAAGTAAAATATTCTATTAAACGTTTCACAAATATTTATCGATAGGGCCAAGATTCAAACCCAGAAAGGTGGGTTTCAAAGTCTCATGCTCTTTAGCACTGTGCTGTACTGCCTCTTTGTTCAATGGAACATGCCCTTTCATACTCTTACTTCAGTCTATAGACACACTCTCATGAGCTTTATGAGATTCAGCCCTAATCATTGAAATTTTTGTCTGAATCTCACCCTACCAAGAATTGGTGTTACACAACTGCTGACCCTCACCACTTACTTTCAAAACAGTACTCCATACTTCAAAGTACTCTGTCATCTGGTTGTATTAGTTTCCCATCACTGCTGTAACAAATTATCACAAATTTAGTGGATTAAAACAACACAAATTTAGTATCTTAAAGTCCTGTGCATTAGAAGTCCAACACAAACTTATTGGACTCTAGGAAAGAATCTGTTTCCTTGCATTTTTCATCCTGTTGAAGCTGCCCACATTCCTTGGCTCATGGCCCCCTTCCTCCATCTATAAAGCTAGCAACACTCAAGTCCTTCTCACACTGCATTGCTCCAACCTCTGGTTCCACCATCACATCTCCTCTGACTCTCCTATCTCTCTCTTCCATTTTTAAGGACCCTTGTGATTATATTGGACCCATACAGAAAATTTAGGACAATCTCCCTATTTTAAGGAGAGGTTATTAGTAACCTTAATTCTACCTGCAACCTTAAATCCCCTTTGCCTGTAAGATGACACAATCACAGGTTCTGGGGATTAGAATGTGGATATCGTTGGAGATCCCTTATTTTGTCCACCACCAAGGTTCATCTAAGAGCAAGGCAATTTGCTCAACAAAACTTATGCTAATATGGAAAAGAGGCTTTGTTTCCATATCTAACCTATTGAATTATAAATCATGGGACTGAGGGTAATAATAACTTTTGGTGCAGGTGGTTCTTACCAGTGGGTCTTTCAGTGTCCACATTTTGGATACCCAACACTCTCTCCACAGGTCTACTTCCCCTCTGGACAGATGAAGAGATCCAAAACTCTTACCAAAACTCATCTGTTCCAAGTCCCATTCCCTAGATATATTCAGCTATATGATAAATTAATTCATGAAGAACTCATTCTCTAGAGCTCTGTTGCTTAATTGCCAAGAGACGTCATTCAAGTTATTCAATCTAAGCCTCAGTAAACTGGTTTGTTACGGAGATTAAATAAGAAAAAGCATGCAAAACTCTTAGCAAAATACATGGAAATTAGTGCACATTCCATACAAATTTTAGCTAGTAGCCGTAGTAGTGCTGTAGTAGTTAAAATGTTAATGGCACATTGTGCTTTTACGGAATATCTTGTCAGGTGTCCCCTGGAGAAACCCAATGACTTAATGCATAGTTTTCAAGTCCAGTCTGTAGGTCCCAGGGATTCTTCAAAGGTACCGTAGGCACCCCTCTAGAAGGCATAGCATTGGGACAGTATTGGTGCAGTGTAGGTAGATGGCTGGGCCCTCACTTTCACTCAACCAGAGAAATTGTGTTAAAAATCTCCTTTGTATGTATACTCTGCATTCACTGAAATAAAAAAAAAAAATTAACAGCCTTAAAAAACAAAGATTGAGACACTCAAGAAAAAGATACCATTTTCAATAGCAACTAAAAAAATCAAGTACCTAGGAATCAACTTAACCAAAGATGTAAAAGACCTATACAAAGAAAACTACATAACTCTACTAAAAGAAATAGAAGGGGACCTTAAAAGATGGAAAAATATTCCATGTTCATGGATAGGAAGGCTAAATGTCATTAAGATGTCAATTCTACCCAAACTCATCTACAGATTCAATGCAATCCCAATCAAAATTCCAACAACCTACTTTGCAGACTTGGAAAAGCTAGTTATCAAATTTATTTGGAAAGGGAAGATGCCTCGAATTGCTAAAGACACTCTAAAAAAGAAAAACGAAGTGGGAGGACTTACACTCCCTGACTTTGAAGCTTATTATAAAGCCACAGTTGCCAAAACAGCATGGTACTGGCACAAAGATAGACATATAGATCAATGGAATCGAATTGAGAATTCAGAGATAGACCCTCAGATCTATGGCCGACTGATCTTTGATAAGGCCCCCAAAGTCACCGAACTGAGCCATAATGGTCTTTTCAACAAATGGGGCTGGGAGAGTTGGATATCCATATCCAAAAGAATGAAAGAGGACCCCTACCTCACCCCCTACACAAAAATTAACTCAAAATGGACCAAAGATCTCAATATAAAAGAAAGTACCATTAAACTCCTAGAAGATAATGTAGGAAAACATCTTCAAGACCTTGTATTAGGAGGCCACTTCCTAGACTTTACACCCAAAGCACAAGCAACAAAAGAGAAAATAGATAAATGGGAACTCCTCAAGCTTAGAAGTTTCTGCACCTCAAAGGAATTTCTCAAAAAGGTAAAGAGGCAGCCAACTCAATGGGAAAAAATTTTTGGAAACCATGTATCTGACAAAAGACTGATATCTTGCATATACAAAGAAATCCTACAACTCAATGACAATAGTACAGACAGCCCAATTATAAAATGGGCAAAAGATATGAAAAGACAGTTCTCTGAAGAGGAAATACAAATGGCCAAGAAACACATGAAAAAATGTTCAGCTTCACTAGCTATTAGAGAGATGCAAATTAAGACCACAATGAGATACCATCTAACACTGGTTAGAATGGCTGCCATTAAACAAACAGGAAACTACAAATGCTGGAGGGGATGTGGAGAAACTGGGACTCTTATTCACTGTTGGTGGGACTGTATAATGGTTCAGCCACTCTGGAAGTCAGTCTGGCAGTTCCTTAGAAAACTAGATATAGAGCTACCATTCGATCCAGCGATTGCACTTCTCGGTATATACCCGGAAGATCGGAAAGCAGTGACACGAACAGATATCTGCACGCCAATGTTCATAGCAGCATTATTCACAATTGCCAAGAGATGGAAACAACCCAAATGTCCTTCAACAGATGAGTGGATAAATAAAATGTGGTATATACACACGATGGAATACTACGCGGCAGTAAGAAGGAATGATCTGGTGAAACATATGACAACATGGATGAACCTTGAAGACATAATGCTGAGCGAAATAAGCCAGGCACAAAAAGAGAAATATTATATGCTACCACTAATGTGAACTTTGAAAAATGTAAAACAAATGGTTTATAATGTAGAATGTAGGGGAACTAGCAGTAGAGAGCAATTAAGGAAGGGGGAACAATAATCCAAGAAGAACAGATAAGCTATTTAACGTTCTGGGGATGCCCAGAAATGACTATGGTCTGTTAATTTCTGATGGATGTAGTAGGAACAAGTTCACTGAAATGTTGCTATATTATGTAACTTTCTTGGGGTAAAGTAGGAACATGTTGGAAGTTAAGCAGTTATCTTAGGTTAGTTGTCTTTTTCTTACTCCCTTGTTATGGTCTCTTTGAAATGTTCTTTTATTGTATGTTTGTTTTCTTTTTAACTTTTTTTTTCATACAGTTGATTTAAAAAGAAGGGAAAGTTAAAAAAAAAAAAAAGAAAAAGAAAAAAGACAAACAAGGAAAAAAAAAAAAAAAGATGTAGTGCCCCCTTGAGGAGCCTGTGGAGAATGCAGGGGTATTCGCCTACCCCACCTCCATGGTTGCTAACATGACCACAGACATAGGGGACTGGTGGTTTGATGGGTTGAGCCCTCTACCATAAGTTTTACCCTTGGGAAGACGGTTGCTGCAAAGGAGAGGCTAGGCCTCCCTGTATTTGTGCCTAAGAGTCTCCTCCTGAATGCCTCTTTGTTGCTCAGATGTGGCCCTCTCTCTCTGGCTAAGCCAACTTGAAAGGTGAAATCACTGCCCTCCCCCCTACGTGGGATCAGACACCCAGGGAAGTGAATCTCCCTGGCAACGTGGAATATGACTCCCGGGGAGGAATGTAGACCCGGCATCGTGGGATGGAGAACATCTTCTTGACCAAAAGGGGGATGTGAAAGGAAATGAAATAAGCTTCAGTGGCAGAGAGATTCCAAAACGAGCCGAGAGATCACTCTGGTGGGCACTCTTATGCACACTTTAGACAACCTTTTTTAGGTTCTAAAGAATTGGGGTAGCTGGTGGTGGATACCTGAAACTATTAAACTACAACCCAGAACCCATGAATCTCGAAGACAGTTGTATAAAATGTAGCTTATGAGGGGTGACAGTGGGATTGGGAATGCCATAAGGACCAAACTCCACTTTGTCTAGTTTATGGATGGATGTGTAGAAAAGTAGGGGAAGGAAACAAACAGACAAAGGTACCCAGTGTTCTTTTTTACTTCAATTGCTCTTTTTCACTCTAATTATTATTCTTGTTATTTTTGTGTGTGTGCTAATGAAGGTGTCAGGGATTGATTTAGGTGATGAATGTATAACTATGTAATGGTACTGTAAACAATCGAAAGTACAATTTGTTTTGTATGACTGCGTGGTATGTGAATATATCTCAATAAAATTATTATTAAAAAAAAAAAAAACAAAAAAAAAAAAAACAAAGATTGAAAACCACTGTTCTCCTTGAAAGAAATGACTCCATAACAGTGGAAGAGTGACAGGTATGGGTGGGGGGCATGTTTGGAGACGCTGTTCCCCCAGATCTGACCAGATGGGCAGCTGCCTATTCCTGTCATTCTCAGTGTCAGGCTGACCTCATGGGAAGGAAGATGAGACTAACGGCTGCTTCAGAGAAGGGATGCTGTTGCGTGTGGCCTACCAGAGAGCAGTGTTGAAGGCTTGTTCCTCTACAGAAGCATTACTAAATGCCCTAAGAGTCATAATATAAAACTTATCTATTTTTTACCTTCATGAAGAAAAATTGTCATCTGGAAATGGGAGGAAGAAACATTTTACATTTGAAATGTTTCCAAACTGGTGCACTTTATTTCATTTTGGGGGATAACTGTGGCTTTGCCATCCTCATTAGGTAATTACTTCCTTTGTAAACATCAAACGATTTTGTTCACATGTGGAAGATGGTGCATGAATGATAGACCCCAAAATATTCCTTGCTGTTCTCACGTAGCATGGAATCTTTTGATATTTTTAGCATTTTTGCATTGACAGATGCATGTTAATGACTGGTTTCTTTTCACTTTTCCCCTTTCAGGCCCTTGAGGAAAAGCTACTTGATCAAACACCTAATAGTCACAAATTTGAATCTGTGCTTCAGAATCCCAGCACATAGTAAATGGAAAAGACAACACCGATAATTATACCTGTCAAGAAGCTGTGAACACGTGGTGTATGAATTCTTTATCAACGCAAATCCGACACCTTCTCTCTTTACACACACAAACCTTCCATTCACTGCAGTGGGAGAGGTTTACCAGTCTGCAGACTGAAACAGTATATGAAGAATAAAGTCCATGACTTTTGAATGAATCATCAGGGCCAGAATTAAGTATATCTTTGGCCTATAGCTTTTCCAGAGATTAACAAACCCCTTATTAGGCTATAGTTCAAACTGCATCAGTTCAAGGTTGTTGCCACTTAAAAGAAACTTACACATTGACCCTTAATCTGACCTTTTCCACATTCATATTGCTGAGTTGTCTGAATTGGAATTCCAGTTAATTTCAAATTCAACATTACTCCCCTCTTGAAAATGGCCAGTTATCATACTATATTTATACTAGATTCAGCTTCTAGAAGCAATTGGCTTTTTATTTTGGTGTTTCCATGCATTTTATTATGCACTTATAGACTGGGGCAATTTTAGCTCAACTTTTAGTTTGTTAGAAGCAAGGGTAGAGAACTCCAGAGCTGTATTTTTTTAATTTAAATATTGCTTCTATCTATTATTAATTCTAACAGAATATAATGTATATTTATTCCACAAAATATATATTATCAGAGTGTATTTGTTACAAACTTAGGTTCTTCTCTTACCATGTGTTATGCATCTGGTAAGACAGTACTATACTAGCAAAGAATCTAGCTTCATTGAACTGATCTTCATATAATATGTATATAACCCTGATTGTGGTATTTTTTGTTGAGTTTTATATGTTTTGACTGATAAACTGGAGAACTCTAAATTCTAGCTACACTGATGTGCTGTCATAGAAGTCTATTTGACATTTTAAATTTAGTACTTAAAAAACCAAGTCATAATACATGTGCCTATATATAAAAATATATCATACAAAGTATAGATCAGTTTCCCCAGACATAAATTGGGTATTGTTGGCACTCTAAGATCAAAAGTATTATTTCTCATAAAATTTGGCAAAAGGAAACCAGTGATACCAGTATTGTAAACAAGCAGATGCTTCCTCTAGCAGAAGAAGATGCCAAGTCATTGCATATATCCATGTAGATAAACAGATGATAGGATATCTTTTGGAAAGTATCATTCACCAGAAAATCTATTTAAAGTCACCTTATACAGAAACCAATTTTTGGCT
Organism: Choloepus didactylus; assembly: GCF_015220235.1. Taxonomy (NCBI): domain Eukaryota; kingdom Metazoa; phylum Chordata; class Mammalia; order Pilosa; family Megalonychidae; genus Choloepus; species Choloepus didactylus. The sequence continues at coordinate 49,796,947 of NC_051314.1, forward strand.
TATGGTTAATCTAGAAACACAGTCTGATTTTACTTTACAGAATGAATAGGAAGCAGCAATTATTTGGACACTAAAAACCTTATGCACAAAAATTTACATGACAAAAGAATAAATGCCCAGTTGAAACTTTCTAGACAGATTATTAAAGCGGAGGCAAATATTTGAATATTCCTTTTCTCAAATACAGAAATTGATTTCCGAGGATAAATAAATTTGCCATTTCAGACATTCCTCCAATTTAGAAACTTATGAAGCTCAGTTTAGAAACTGTCTTCTTGAAAATAAAGCAAATTGGAACTATCCAGCTTCTTTTATTTTGCCCTGTTGGATAATGTTATTGCCAATAATAATATTATTACTATTGCCTGCTTTCTAATAGTGCATCACTCAACCAAAAGACAAACTGCAAGGAAACAAAGAAGTACACAAATTTTGACAGTTGTTCTTCTATGGTAACAGATTTTCATCCTTCAAAACGTATCATTTTTTACTAGAGAACTGGAGGGTGAGCACTCTGAATGTTATGTTAAATAGGTTTACAAGAGACACATATGTTAAAAGGGACTGAATGGAAGCTACATGAGTATTATTGAGTTTGAAAGTGGTCATTCTCATTTTTATAAGAATAATTAGTAAATATATATATTTAATTATCATTTAACATAGAAATATTATAGCTCTTCAGGCAACGCCACAAGATTCTCATAAAGGGACATCATTGTACCCTTGTAATGAGAAAATGGTCATTTCAATACCCTTCAGTATATTGTATAAATTTGGAGCTTAAGGTATGTTTTTATTTAGCCATAAGGGCTTGGTCATTATTACAGTTATATGTATTCACATCGATGCAAAGATTGTTATAGTATTACAGAAGCAAAGGAGCAAATACATTCTAGAAGTCTTTGGTTTTGTGCTTCAATGCCTAATGTGAAGTGCTGAGGAGTATATGCCAAGTTTTTCACCTAAGTGAAGAGACATCCACCACACCAATGAAATCTAAGGACAGATTACATGTCACAGTAATGCTACATAAAAATGACCAACAAAATGGCCCGTTTTCATCAGAACAATTTTTCATTTATTGATATTTAAGCCTTACCTAAAATTTTAATCAAAGGTAACTATCCACATGACCTAGAGAGGCCCCTTTTGGTTTTCTAAGCTTCAGAGGAGCAGAGAATAAGAAAAAAAAAAAAAATCATCACAACTTGTTCTAGTGCTCTTTATTATTAAAAATCACATTAGACTGAAACATCCAAGATCATATTAAAATAGAGACATGCCCATTGCTTTTACTGACCAATCTTCAATATCATAAACAATTTAGGTATTAAAAGTAAGGGGGGAAACTGGTGAGTTGGTCAGGGTGTGGCCAGTGGGACAGATTTTTGTGAACTCTTTCTTGCTATGAGTTTGAAGGCAATACATGGAGTGCATTTCAGTAAAAGAAAACCCAGACCTTTTCACTGGATCATTTACATTTTGATTCTGTTGCCATTTGAAATAGAACGTCTGCAGGGAGATAATGAGCTTAAATTACAATTGACTTTGGAAAGAATAACAGAGTTTTGTGCTTCCTCAATCGTGTAATCAATAGGGAATTCTCTAGTTATATGAACTACCACTATCTTTTAAGACAATTCTAAGATCTGAAAGCAAAGACTAGGTATTTGGGGCTTTTTAAGGATCCAAGGCTGTCTCTGCATAACTTGTCGAAAGATAGATTACACCAATTTACAGACATGTTTTTCAACCACAAATCAAACTGATGTTATCTCATTTCATTTTTTACAGCAGTGCCTACAGAACTCCAAAACGTTGGACTATTTTGTCTGCATTATTTTAAATATCTATAGATAATTTTTGGCTGTGCGAATAATACCTACATTTTGCTAGTTTGTGTTTGTCATACAGACACAACCTGTTGGTAAGGCTAACAACATCATGAAGTAGAAGATTCAGAGAGGTCAGCATATAACAAGATCTCCCAAAACATGGGATAGTCCCACCCATCTTGTCCCTCTATATGAAGACTGAACTCCAGGAGAGAAAGGGCTGTGACTGCCTTACTTACTACTATAACCAATTCCCAACATAATAGAGACATTCAATAAATGTTTGTTGAATGAATGAATGACTGAATATATAGATGGACAAATAAATGAATTTTGCCTGCTGATAATTTCACACATCTCATCAGTTTACATTATATTAATTACCAGTTTAATTTCTGAATTTCATAGTTAACTCAGAATGGACTTTTGATAAATAATTTTTAGGTATATGAATTTGGAATCAAAGTACATCAGTGATTTCAAGGACTTGAGGACATTCAGATAAGAAATAGTGTTTGGGGATTCAGAGAAGTTTTTGAAATGAATAAAACCCAACCTTTCTAGTTCTTTTATGAGCTCCTTAAATTGTTTGGCAGGAATGATCCAAACACAGAGCTCCATTTATAAATTTTATAAAAGATTTTGCTTCATTTTTTAAAAAGAGATAAATCACAAAGTGTATTATTAATAGTTCTTTCAAATTAATAGCTTTCCTCTAAGGAATTCATGGTAACTGGAGACACCATCCCTAAATCTTCTGTTTTTCAGAAATTGCTTATCCTTTCATAATTGATTCCTAAAATGAACCTAGGCTAAAAATTAATAAAATAGCTACTAAGATTTTTCCCTGTGTTCATCCATTTAATAGGTATTGTACAGCTATTGTGTGCTAGCTTCTGGAGATTCAGTGGAAAAAATCCAGATATAGTCTCCCCTTGGAGCTTACTATAACAGGAGGTGAATGTCCATTGGGTCTCCTTCACACCTGCTACATAGAAGAAATAAAACCCCACAGCACACTGTAAATCATGAAGTATGCCCAGCACAGGCTTATGTGAGCTTGGTTTTCTAAACACACCCATCAAAAATGCTGCTCAGTTTATCCAGCATCATAGTTATACTCCAGTGAAGTATATAAGTAATAATTTATTCATAGCTAACATTTATAAAGCTCTTACTATGTCATAGCTGGTTTCATGAGCTATCTCATCTAATCCCTTCAATGACTATTCAAGGGGTTCCATTTTATAGATAATACTATAGCACAGGCATGTTATGTGACTTGCCCAAGGTCATATAGCTAGCAGGTAGAACTGGGATTTAAACCCTTGCAGTCTAACACAAAAGCTCATGTGCCTAATCATTTTTCTATTTTGAGTTTGGGGGTTGGGGACACCATGAAAAATCATTATCCCAGACTTTCCAAAATAGATGAGGAATTACAAGTATATGAATGTACTTGGAAAATTTTAAAGTGCTATACAAAATAATATTAAAGTATTAGTCATAGTCAAAAAGCACATCAGTGGCAGAAAACAGGGTTAGAAAATCTTATGTGATAGCTTACTCTCATGAAGAATACTTCAGGCCAGAGACATGGATAAAAGTACAGATCCAGAAAATTTCTGGCATGTGATACATATTTCAATGACTCTTCAGAATTATTTATTGATAGCCACTGTGTCTATCTGGTGCTACAAAAGCTGAAAGATACAAAATCCCTAACTTAAGGGCTTATAATAAATACACAGTGTAGAGATGAACTAAGAATGTTTGGGGAGGATTGGGCAAGAGTACTATTCTCTCACTATTGCATGTGCATTGTATCTTTCCAATTGTTTTCATTATTTTTCTGAAAGAGCTGCAAAACTGTGCAGTGGTTCAACCTGACCAAAGTGGTATTATGCTGCTGGGAAGTAAAAGTGTTAGACACCAAACTTGAATTTTTGTCTTCATTATCAGCTGACTTTTAAGTTATTGTGAAGCATGAATGGAGAGGAAATTTTGATGCCTCAGGCACTCGAGTATTTGGACATGACATTCCTTATGTTTCTTCACTCCTGAACATATGGTGAGGTCATTCTATTAAGGGGCTATGATGTAACGCCAGTGCTTTAGACCCATCAAAATTGCTCTAACATTATAACCCCAGTCAGATAAGTCAGGGTTCACACTTCTGCAACTGGCAGGAATTTAGGCTTTCTGAGGAAACTAAGTTCATGGCTCCCATCTCGTTCACAAAAGGGGATCATATGCATTATTTAAATTTATTCTCTCTGCCCCTCCCTTCCCTTCCCGCAATTAAATGTCCATGTGATGCAACTCAAATGCTGGTTCATATTGTTAGAACCAAAGAGTCAAAATCTTTCCCTTGTCTCATTAGTGTTTCATGCTATAGACTACTACTTTCTAAATAACCTTTTCTTTTTTTAGCTTTGCCCATAACTCATCAGTGGAGAAATTCAAATTCCTTATGTTCAAAATCATGCTTGCCAACTTCTCTCTAGACATCTCCTTAGCTAACTTCATTTCTATTAAATTACCATTCTCTGTTCAAAATATTAGTGTCATTCTTTAACTTTCTCGCTTACCACTCTCATCAAATAAATTGTTAAGCCCTTTAGCGTCTACCTCGGCAAAGTCCCTCGGAGCTATCTTCCTTCTATTCCAACTATTCCCACCTATGCATGGAACCATAGTACTTTTTTACTGGAATTTCTGTGAACTTTTGACATTTGTTCCAGTTTCTACATCCCTCTAATTTCCCTCTATATTGCTGCTAGGAAAATCCTCCTGAAGTTATTCCTTTGCCCAAAATCCTCCAATAGGCCCCCTATCATGAAAAATGAAACATAGTTTTTCAGACTCACAGCCAAGATTCTCTGAACCAGAACATTAGCACGGTGTGGGGGTGCAAAGGTATTATAGTCCTCTTTATCCACAAGTGGAAAATATTACAGAATGTGAAACGTGATGGTACTGATAACTAGCATCTAGAATAGAAATCGTGGGTCCCATGGTGCAGAAAAACACAAGTTTTTCTTCAAGATGAAATTAAATTCAAAGATAAACTAGCAGTGCTCTATGGTGAAGATTTCTACCACAAACGTATCAATTTATATCCTACCAATAACAAAGTATTTGGAATGTGTGTGTATGTGCCCGCGCATGGTGATGTGTTGCGGGCGCTGGGGGTGGGGTGGAAGTGTGGTAGAGATGTGTGCTTCCTGACTGGTTGGAATTACTTTTCTAGACTTCTTGCTGTTCTCTGCAATACAAGTTGACCACTCCCGGTTCTTGGAAAGTGTCCCATACTTTCCTTCCTCTGAACTTTTGATTGAAATGCTCCTTCCTTCCCCCTTCTATACCTGATAAAAGCCTCAACATTCAAGGTCCATTTCAACTGGTCCCTCTTCTAAGAAGCTTGTTCTAATTTTCCCAGGCCTGAAGTTAGCCACCCTGTCATTGAATCCCATTGTGATATTTGTACCCACTGGTAGCTCTCGTCTTAGCTTGTCTTCTAGAATACAAGGTTTACCAGCCTGCAGACTGAAACAGTACAAGTGTGTGTTTATCATCTTAACTTCCCCTGCAGTTAATAATTAATTGTATGGGGTAATTAATGTTTCTTAAAAGGAATTACCCTTCACTTGACAAACTTACAGAATGGCTTTTGGATTATTTTAGGTCTATATCAGTTCCCTGTAGCTCAACCACTAGGATCATCTGAGTTGAGAACTGTTACCAGACACTTTTAAGAGAGAAAAGTCTTAATTATTGAGTACATTGATCCAGGAAAAAAAAAAAAAAAAAAAAGGAAAGGAAAAGGAAGTAAAGATGAAAGTAGTAATCCTTTATCTCTTCTTTAGATTTCTCTGATCTGGTTTTTGTCCTCAGGGTGAATGTGGTGGCTGATGTAAATATTTTAGGTGATCACCTCTGTACCACCACCAGCCCCCTAGCCCTACACACACTAATTTTACTGATGACTTATCCCCATGTGTTTAGTCTTGTTCCATGGGAACGTGTTACAGGTAAAATCAGATTCCAGATCAGCAATTGAACAAGCAAGCTTTGAACCTAAATGCCACTTCTGATTGGATTCTGAATCCCTCTGTTACTGGTCCTGCCTATTTACCATCCATCAGAATGTACAGACCTGACCTGCTCTTCACTGTCAGTCCTGATCCCCAACCATTACATAAGGAATGGGGGATTGGAAAACAGTTCCTATTGACTCAACTGCTTTAGCCTTTATAGGAAGACATAAGCATATTCAATATATAACTTTAACATAACATTAACTGTTCTTTTTTCCAAGGAGAGAAACATAACATTCTTTATGTTAGAATAATTTCAAACAGAACTTCAAGAGATATTCTACACAAACACAATATAGTTTCAAAGAGTATAATTGATACCTGTCCAATAAATATTTTCTTCCTGTGGTATTTTATTTTTTAACTGAATTGTTATACCTAAAAGAGCTGTAGGAGTGAGAGGCTAACAGGCTGACATGGAAGGGGACCCACAGAGATTCTGTACCTGGATTTTTTTTTAATACAACAGTAGAACATCTGGTCCTTAGCTTTGCAGATCAGATTCACTTTTACCCCCAGGATGTTGAGAGAGACAGTCTCAGTTAACACCTGCTTTTTCAGAGTAATTAATAATAGCAGCTCTTTTTTCTCAAAAGTACCTGCCCCAGTTTAAACAATACTTTGTTGACCTACCTAGAAGGTAAAGACAGCGGAATAATGTTTCGTATTAACCTTCCTCAATTCACAAGATGATGGGAAAATTCTTTTTTGTTGCAAGTGACTAAAACACAAATCAATCAAGCTGGAGCTGAAATAAATGATTCAATCACCCCCAAAGCAGTACAGCTCGAGAGTCTTTTTCTATAGCCCCAGTCTTGTGCTTGGGTTGGCCAATACAGTACAGCAGAAGTGACATTTGGGCCAATTCTGAACCTAAATCTCAACTGGTCTTGTGAGCTTCTGCTGTCTCTTGAATTCCTTCCTATGCCATAAGAGCAACCTCAAACTAGTCTGTTGGAGGATGAGAGAACACTTATATATCCACCATATATCTACCATGATATAAATAAAATTTTGGACTTTCTAAGGAGTGGTGGAGTTGGCCCCACTCATTTCATCCAACCGACTGCTCCCCACACCCAAACTTCAGCAGAGAGAGAAGTATATGTGGAATGCAGATTTTTTTTGAGAGATTTTCTATCCTCTCCTCCACCCCCATCCATCCCAAGCAAGTGAGTAAGGGGAGCTTCAAGAGAATCTGTCACGAAGTGGTAGGGGAGACCAAGAAAACAGCACCGGAAATTCACTTCCAAGCTGAATAACTGCTGAGCTACAGAAATCTATGTTTCCCCAGTGGTGACATTGCTTTTGTTGCAAGTACAATGAGAAAGAGTTCTTAGGAGCACTTGATTTTTGTATATGGCCCCATACTTCAGGGTACATATACAAAAATATATGTCCCCTGAAGTGTGGGGTCATATACAAAAATGAAGAGACTGAAGATAGGAAAGTCCACGGTGCCAGCAGAACTCTTAGGGAATGTTGACCCTGGAAAAAAGATGACGATAACTCTCTAGTCCATTCCCATTCCATGTGGCTCTTGGGGTTCCCTGATTAGGGAGGGGTTCAGCAGTGTCCTTGGGTCCATGTGACAAAGCATGGAATTTAGAGGGATGGGCTTGGATGTTGCCTCAGTGTCAAATTCAATCTGTCCAAGATATTGTAAAAAAAAGGATTGTTAAGGTAATTCAGCAAAATTGCTGAAAACAGTGATTGGAAAGAAAAAATTAAATATACCCCAAGGTGTAGAGATTCTTCAATAAACCCATTACATAAAATAATTCTATTTTATTCTCATTTTAAATGTATTTTACCTTTTTGTGAGTGTTTATATTTGAATAAAATCCAGTCATGGCAATTACCAAGCTTCAAAATTTAACAAATTAGGGTAACAGGCTCGCAATCCCGGCTTTGGCAGGTATACAATTTAATATCCAAAAAATTAAGTATTTTTTCCTACAAAACATAGTTTTTCTATTGGCAGATTTTCTAAACTCTATTACATTATTTTTATTCAAAATTATATGCAGTGGAATTCTGATTCTTACCAAAACGATGAGTTAGCCCAGACTGCTGTCCAACTCCCTTCTCCCTCGCCACCCCCAGAAAAATCATACAGAGAAACAAGAATTTAGGAAGTAACAAGGTAGCAATATAACTCCCATGAGGAGCAAGGCTGTTTTAAATTGGGATGTTTATTGAGGTTGGAAAGTTGGGGAGAGGCTAGCCCAGGACAGAACATAGCCAGGCAGTGAGAGGATACATGAGAGAAAAGCCATTTAAATTCCACTTTTGCTTCTTCCACACCTTAAGAATGCAGAGGTCTGCAGGGAATACCCAGACCCCTTGTGTGAAATTAAGGTGAGCAGGAGCCCTAACCAGCTGTCAGCCTAGCCTCGGCCTCTCACACCTTCCTAAACTCCAGGGATAGTGGATTACATAGGATGGTAGGTAATTCCTTTTAATGCTACCTCTCCCTGTGAGTTGAAGGGGAATCCATAAAAGTGAAATTGCTGGGTAGGAAGATTCAAATGGGAATGATCTTTTTAATGCATTTTTTATTGTGAACTTTAGCATACATACATAACAGTGATGACTTTCAAAACATGATTTAACAAGTAGTTAGAGAGCAAATTTCAAATAGTGTCATGGGTCACAATTCCACAACTTCAGCTATTTCCATTATTGTAAAATATAACATACATGCAGAAAGGTGTTCACTTTCGATGTACAGCTCAACAAACAGTTATATAGGCAATTTCAAAAATTGTTAAGGGTCACACTTCCACAGTTTCAGTTTTTTCCTTATTATGCAATATAGGGTATGTACAGAAAGGTGAAGACTTTCAGAACACAATTCAATGAGTAGCTATAGAGCAAATTTCAAAGGATGTTATAGGTTACAGTTCCACTATGTCGTTTACCATCTTCCAGCTATTCCAACACCCCAGCATCTAAAAAAAATATACGTTTATATAAAGTTTCGGTATTATAGACCTTAGTTAAATCTTATCTTGTTTGTTGCAACCCCCTTCCTCTCACTTAATCTCTTTCTCCACCATCAGGGATGTCTATGCAGTGAGCACCCTAACTTGTTCATATTGGAAGGGGGTGTCAACAGTATGGGGAAGGGAGCCACATCTGATAGTTGTTCTTAACAAGGCTGTTGCCTCTGGGTTTTAGGACTTGTCTGGCATAGGAACACTCTGGTGGATTTAAGTTTCTGAGAGCTAAAACTTAGTGAGTGAATTTTTATAGAATCTCATGTAGGGACCTAGGTATTTGGGGACTATTTTTGCTAAGGGCATGTCATACTGTGGTCATTCAGGATGTCTAGCTGGAGCTTGCATAAGAGAAACCTCCAGGGTAGCCTCTCGACTCTATTTGGGATCTCTCAGCCACTTGTGACCTCAGCTTGTTACTTTTTTTTTCCCCCTTTTTGGTCAAGTAGGCATTTTCAATCCCTCGCTGCCAGGGCCAGACTCTTTCTTGGGAGTCATGTCCCAAGTCGCAAGGAAGATTCATTCCCATGGGAGTCATGTCCCTCATGGGGGTGGGTGGAGTTAATAAATTTATTTGCTGAGTTGGGCTTAGAGAGAGAAAGGCCACATCTGAGCAACAAAAGGGGCTCCCTGGAGGTGCCTCTTAGGCATAATTATAGGAGGGCTCAGCCTCCCAAATGGGAGTGATCTTTACGGTGGTTTTGTTTTGCCTGAGGATCTCCCTTTCCTCTTTCCATTATGTCCTGGGATCTAACTTAGACTAGGGTCTGGCTTTCAGAATTAGGAATGCAACAGCTGAAGCTAGTTTAAGCAGAAAAGGGGATTTGGTGTTCAGGACACTGGACTATTTCATCTCCACCCTTCGCTGTGCATATGCTTCATTCTTCTGCACAGGCTGGCTGTTTTGAGTTTCTGTGTTGTGTGTGGAGAAAGACCACAATGAAGGATGCCCACACTGTGGCGCCACTAAAAGAAGCTTATCATTTTCTCAGTAACAATTGCAAGTTCTCAGGAAAGGAATACTAAAAATCACAGCTTGGGTAGCTCTGTCTAGTCAACTGTGACCAGAAATGTAGGCTCATGTGGTGCAAAATGGTTGCTGGGAGCAGGAAGTGGTGGTGGGAGGAAGTGTGTGGTGGGAAGAGTAAAATCAGTGGGTTCATTTTGAGCCTGACAGACACCTCCAAAAAGATATGCAGGTAGAGTTTCATCTAGGATTTTAAAAATTGTATAATTTTGCAGATTACAAGAATACACCCAGCCAAGAGAGTGAGCGAAGTCCAACTTATTATTACCCAACCTGGGCACCCTGTGTTTATCAATTTAGAAGGAGTGTTTTTTATAATTTATTTACTAGAGAGAGCACCTTCTGTAATTCATCTGCCCAGAGATGGTGTGTATCAGTCAAGGTTCTACAGAGAAAGAAACAGAACCTCTTAAATATTAAGAGATTTAATATAAAAATTGGCTCATGCCACTGTGGGAATTGTCAAGTTCACATTCCATAGGGCAGGTTGCAAGTTGGAAACTCCCTGTAGGTGACAATGAATTCCCCAGGAGAAGCTGGCTGGTTAAAGCAGAGGTAGAAATTCTTCTTTATGACTGCTAAATTCCTCAGTTCTCATCTTAAGACCTCCAGATGATTGGATAAGGAGACTACTCTCATTGCTGAAGGTAATCTCCTTTGTTGATTGTAGACATAATCAGCCATAGATGCTGTGCTGGTTTGAATGTATTATGTCTCCCAGAAAAAAGCCATATTGTTTGATGCAGCCTTGTGGGGCAGACGTTTTGGTGCTGATTAGATTTGCATAGAAATGAGCCCCACCCAACTCTAGATGATAACTCTGCTGAGATATTTCCATGGATGCGTGGCCCCACCCATTCAGGGTGGGCCTTGATCAGTGGAGCCATATAAATGAGCTGACAGGCAGAGGGAACTCAGTGCACCTGTGAGTGACATTTTGAAGAGGGGAGCTACAGTCAAGAGAGACACTTTGAAGAAAGCACAGGAGCTGCAGATGAGAGACAGTTTGTAGACGGCCGTTGAAAGCAGACTCTTGCTCCAGAGAAGCTGAGAGAGGACAAATATCCCAAGTACAACTAAGAGTGACATTTTTGAGGAACTGCAGCCTAGAGAGGAACGTCCTGGGAGAAAGCCATTTTGAAAACAGAACTTTGGAGCAGACACCAGCCAATGCCTTCCCAGCTAACAGAGGTTTTCTGGACACCATTGGCCATCTTCCAGTGAAGGTACCCGATTGCTGATGTGTTACCTTGGACACTTTATGGCCTTAAGACTGTAACTGTGTACCAAATAAACCCCCTTTTATAAAAGCCAATCCATCTCTGGTGTTTGGCATTCCAGCAGCATTAGCAAACTAGAACAGATGCAAAATCAGCTAACTAACGATTTAAATCCATCTATGAAAATCCCTTACATTAACAATCAGACCAGCACTTGATTGGCCAAACTTGTCACCATTACTTAGCCACGTTGACACATGCAATTAACCATCGCAAGTGTGTCATGTCTTTTTTGCACTTAATCTGCCAGATATCATCTTTTTGCCATTCAAACAAAGGAAACATTGATGGCCTAAGAACTTTCACTAACATGATTAACAGATACTTCTTGTTTTGTGAATAAATGAATCGCTAACTCTCAAATAGCAAGATTTCTGAACAACAATTGTTCTCTCTTACAAAGTGTTGCAAACATAATGGCAAAGTCTTAGTTTTGGACTATTTTTTAGTCTACAAGTAGAGATAAAATCGCTGCCTCTCTCTCTATGGTATTCCCACAGTGTGATTAGTTAGCAATGAACTAACACTTTCCAAAACTAATGGGTTTTTGTCACTTGCAGCTGACTAATTGTATTCTGATTAATATAGAATCTCTAAGATTGTTTTCAGCATCAATAAGATATGATTCTAAGTGAATTGTTAATGAACTGCCAATTCAAGAGCAATTACATGATTTGGGGGAAAATCACTTAAAATTGATGGTTAGCAAAAATAACAAAAGATCAAAGATCGAGCCAACAAGTAAAATATAATCAATTAATGATTAATTAACAGTCCTTGGATGCTATGTTTAAAATTCACACACTTTAGAGTCTAAAACTTTTCCTTTTTTAATCACTCACACATACCTTAGACTGAAGAAGAGAGCCATGAGACTACTAAGGATGGAAACAAATATTACAGAGAAAATCCAACCCCCAAGGAGTTATATTAACCTCTATAATTCAGTCCTTTCAAATATTTAAATTTTGCTTTCCTGCAACAGGTTCACCACATCTTTGGGTCTTTGGCCAATAGAGTAATTTTCTTTCATTAAACGTTTACTAAACCAACATGCTAATCCATCTCATTGCCTGTGCAAGGAAGAAATTAATCAATTATATGGCCCACTGCCACCATCAACACAAGCCTGGAATCCCTACTGCAAGGGATTCAGCACACTGCTATTCATGCGGTGATTCCTTGGTGAAACTAAATCTCCTTTTGATACTCTTTCTTGGAGCCTGCAGCATTTAGATTAAATATCTGGTTCAGGTTAGATGTTGGTATACAACCTGGTAAAATGTTTGATGTTTCCATTCTATGAAAGAATCTGGATAGGCCAGTAGATAGAGATCTCGTGTGTATATGTTGCTGATGCATTGAAGCAAATTTTGGATATACCATTCTTTTTTCAAAAACAGATTTATAAGGGGATCACACTCAAAGTGGCATCAACAAAGAAAGCTAGCATTTCTTATTTAGTATTGGAAAGAAATATCCCACATATAAAATGCCATAATGATGCATATACTGACTGGAAATTATTGAGTGAAGGAAGTGTAACAAACATTCCCTTTCCACAGAACTACAAGCCTGTTTTGGTAAAAACTAAAGAGCAATAGTTTCTCTCTTTTTTTGGCCATCATTTGTAATACTAACAGCACCTGGATTTAAAAAAAAAAACTTAATCTTGAGAGCTGATGCCAACCATGGGAAGCATGGTATGTTGAATAAGAATCATCACTGACCACATATTCTGGGACGGGAGCCCTAGAGGAAATTGAGGTTCTAGGGCATTTGGATTTTATTTTGTCAATCAACAGTAGTGGTGGAAAAGACTTGAAGAGGAACAAGTTTTAAAGCTGTAAGCAGGTCTCTTTCATTAGAAATAAAGACATTAATTCACTCCACTGACGGAATGTTAAGATAGTGGCTTTTAGTTACTCAGACGCAGAGCAACTACTTTTGCTTTATTCTCAAAGGAAACTGAATCAGTATCCTGTGTGTGTGTGTGTGTGTGTGTGTGTGTGTGTGTGTGTGTGTGTCTACCTTGCTGTTTAAAAATCCAAAAGGGACCCACAACTGATAACAGTCATAGCAAAGGAGTGGAGAAGTAGGTAGATTCTTGAGGGAACAGGGCTTTTTGAGGAAAAGAATGAAAAATTACAAATTTAACAATATGTAAAAAGGTGAATACTTATCTAGAATGAGAGTGGAAATCAAAAGAAATAACATATTTTCAGAAGTCAGTAAATACCACATATATCAGAAAACCTGGAACTATAACATGCTTTTATCAACAGCCTAAAAGAGTCTGTATTTTTTTCTAACATGTGTTTTTTTTCCTGTATACTCTGAATTGCCTCTTGATCTGACATTGGTTTTACAGTATTTTCCACGGAGAGATAAAAAAGATAAATCAGGCTTCTTCTAGTCTGGTTGATCAAAATTTTTATTTAGAGTAGGTTAGCAGCATTTCTTACAACTTGATAACTTTCTACATGGAGCATCTCATAGATTTTTAGGATTGTGGTCAATTGGGGTAACCTCCAGTAAGGTAAGTTAATAAATTAGACATAAGATTTCAGGGCAGCTTTTGCTCAGTGATGTTTCTCAATATTGATTCTCTTTGAATTGCTGATACACTTTAAATACTTTGTTGTTGATGCCCTCACTGTGGTGAACTGCACCGTAGTACTTCTGTACTCTAGTGTAGCACCTACGGTGGTAGTAGATTTTGAGTTTTATATATTCTTTTTCTGTCAATCAGCAAGAAATATAATCTTTTCCCAATGTGTCCATGTGAATCACTCTTTGACTGGATTACTATCAAACCAGAAAGTTACTCATTACTTCTAATGGAAGTTTTCTTTTCCTTTTAATGAATTACTCTTTTGGTTTTGTTCTATTGGCGTTGGTGGTGTTTTGTTGCTATTCACTTCTTGATGTCAGATTCATTTCTATTGATTTTTTTATCACTCATGTTTGTGGCATTTTCTTTTCATATTCCATTAATTTGAATTTGGATTATCTCTCAGGTCCTTAGCAACTACATTTTAAGATGGCGAAAGAATAGCCTTCATATATCCAATTTAGGATTCTATACTTTCTCACATGTTTTGTTGAAACATTCCAACCTGTCTTCCCAAAAAGCACTTAAGATGTGGATTCCCAACTCAACTTTTCCTTGTCCTCAACTCAGAATGCTCTAGGCCATTCCAAGGGGAAGAATGAAGCAAGTCATGAGAAACTGGAAAATGGTCTTCAGCAATTGCATTAAAAGGCCTTATTTTTTTTTTGCAAATTGTACAGCAACAAATGCCTCTGTGAAAACATTGCTAGGGTCTCCCTTGAACCTTGGAGGGGGCCCCAGCAAGTGAATGGTCCCTAGGAAGCTCATTAGTTTCACAGTAAGTCAGTTTCTGGTTGTGTGTGTATGTGTTTAAGGGATTTTCAGGGATACTTGCAGATAGTAAGGGTCAAACTGCCTTTGATTGGGTGTGTGTATGTTTTTAAGGTCTTTGGAGACTTGCAGAAGAAGAGCGGGCGTACTGGTTTAGCCTTGGACTGGAGTCATGCTGCTCTGGGCCTGGATGTCAAAATGGAATATTATGACGCAGAAACCATTACCGCCTAGGGAGTTCCTTCCTTTTCTTCTGCAGCTTGTGAGCACACGTGAGCACGTGCATGCATGTGTGTGTGTGTGTGTGTGTGTGCATATGAGTGTTAAAGAACAAAAGAAGAGGAGCCAGAGGAAAGCCTTGGGCTTCTGTAACACATCAGCAATTCAGGAGAATCTTGTGAAACACCAGTCTCTCTCCGAGTTCTGGGGCTGATTCTTAATGTTGCGTTCATCCCTTCTTGTTTCCTTACAACTGACTTCCCAGACTGTAGTTCTGTGCACTGTAAATCAAGCAAACAGAAATTTTTTTGTATACGTGATAGGAGAATTATAAGAAAAGGGACATTTGGAGACTCACTGAAATTAAGAAAGCAATGATTTAACCTGATGTAGGTTTGACCTGCTGATAAAATGTAAGGCAATGCACTTCTGAATGCAAATTTGAATTATTATTGTTTTTTTCTTGTGGCCAGAAATAGCCATATAGTTTTTGAGTGCTTGAAAGTGCAGTTTTCTATCTGACCACCAGGTAGCAGACAAATGCCTTGAAAGAAAGGTCTTCAATCATTTAAACAGTAAAATGTTAGACACTTAACACCAAAGGAAAATAAACAAAGGGAAAAAAATAAAGTTATTGAGAAATACAATGACTTTTCTCAATTTAAAATAAGGAATGCTGGAAGGAACATATTAAAACAAAACATCTCAACCATTCTCCATCTCAATATATTTAAAGGCTTTAGCAACCCCCCATTACTTTGTCAGTTTGGGTTGACGAGGCAAGGTCTCCTCTCTCTGAAGATGGGCAAGTACTAATAAGAGGTAGAATGCACATATGTACTCTGCCTACTTCCTGGGATTACTTGAGCTGTCTAAAGAAAGCAAACACTGTGAGATGTCACCATAGTTAATCTAACAACATGGATTTCCTTTGATGTTCTCTTTAGTTATAGCAAAGCTAGCTGAAAATAAGTACCTTCTCAATTTAACTTAGTGTGTAAGTGCCAATAAAGACTCAGTCTAGTTATTGGCACATTTTAAATTAAACTCCAGTCATCAACCACAAAATCAATAACATTGCAACATAAAAACATTTGATTGTAGGCTAGTTTAAACAAATTTTTGTTTAATACACAAGGTCAATGTATTATCTTAATTTAATTTAAAATAATCACTTAATGCTACAAAAAACCATCCCTGAGTTGTATTTAAACAGGCCTTCCCCAAAGCATAGAGTCTTAGGTAGAATTAAGTAGGAGATATTGTCTTTGCAATCTGGGAACTCTATTCTCCTCCCCCTGCTAGTTCTGCGATCCTTACACACTTCTGTACTGCCACCCCTATTTTCCTTGAGTACAGACTACAAATGTGATTGCTGCTACCT
Organism: Choloepus didactylus; assembly: GCF_015220235.1. Lineage (NCBI taxonomy): Eukaryota > Metazoa > Chordata > Mammalia > Pilosa > Megalonychidae > Choloepus > Choloepus didactylus. The sequence continues at coordinate 49,813,182 of NC_051314.1, forward strand.
CTCTCACCAACTGTTGTCACAACCTCGGTTGTCACAACATACTGACCAACTTTCAAAGTGACCTTTCCAAATGCGGACTGCATTTTTACAGGGCATGAATATGCAAGCTAAAAGTATATGTTATAGCATAGAACTTTAGACCTAGTAATCAGAATGCTGGGTTTAAAGCCCAGTTTTGCCACCTGCTAGCACATTTCTTAACCTCTCTGATTTCCTTAGCTTATTTATTAATGGGGGTCAGTTACAGGACTTAGCTTATGGGGCAGCTGTGAGCCTTGAGTTGGACAATAGGACAGTGTACCTAGCACATTGCAAACTCTTAATGAGTTGTATTTCTTCATTACAAGGGAAGTTTATTTTTAAAAGGACCTTCTCAGGTGACTGGAATCATAACAACTGACAGGTTTTCCCTGAAATAGGATGGGGATTTTCATCTTGGCTATGAATTAACAAACAGACTTCAGTTTAAGAAAACAACTGCCTATGACAACAGTTGTCACACAGTGTAACCCTGTGCAAATTATCCATCTTTTCTACAATTGATTCTCTTAATTTATAAAGGATAATGTTGAGTACATAGACAAAATATTGCACTTATTGTGGTCTCAAAGCTCCCTCATTTAAGAAGTACCAACATAAATCTCAGAAGACTATTAGACATCTCAAACATATTTCTAAAACTGAACTCCTGACCACCCCATCATCACATTCAGAACCCCCCATTTTAATTTATAGCTGCTTTAGCCTGCCAGTTGTCTGAGCCATGTTCATCGGAGTGAACCCTAACTCTACCCTATCTATCATACCCCACATCCGGTATGTTAGGGAATTCTGTTAACTCAACCTTCAAAATATATACAGTTGCTGACCATTTCTCCCTACTTCTATTCCTACCTTCCTGGTCCCAGCCACCATCTCTCACGTACATTACAATAATAGCTTCCTGTCTCCCTGATTCCACACCCAGCCCACCTTTATTCTATTCTCAACACAATAGCCTGACTGATCCTTCACCCAGAGTAAAAATCAAAGTTCTTGCAATGGCCTTCGAGGTCCTGGGTGATACAGCCCCCATTTCTGTGCCTCATATCTAGCCGTCTCCCTTAGCTCACTCCCCTCCAGTGCCTTGGACCTCTGTCCCTCAAACATGCCAGGCATGTCCACTACATCCACTTGACAGTCTTTGGGATAGCTCTTCTCTCTGCCTGGAACTCTCCCCTAGACAACTGCCTGGTTAATCCCTCAGACCCTTCAAAACTTTTGTCAGGTCTTATTTTGTCAATGTGGACTAATCTAGCCACTCTATTTAATACTGTTTTCGGCTCCAGATCCTTTACACTCCCAACCCATATTACTCTGTTCAACTTATTCTCTTGATTTAGCACTTACCACTTACCACTTTCCATATCTATCTATCTATCTGTCTATCTATCTATCTATCTATCTATCTATCTATCTATCTATCATAAATCTATTGTATTTACTTTATTTTGTCTATCTCCCTCTACTGGAAGATAAGCTCCACAAAGGCAGGGATGTTTGCATGCTATATTCATTGATGTATCCTAAGTACCTAAAACAGTGCTTGAAACATAATAGAGACAATATCTATTTGCTGAATCACTGAATCTAGAGGGGCAGGGTGGAGTATAGAGAGGAAAGAAAGAATTTGAAGATTTCTTGAGAATTTTTCTAGGCACTTTCACATACACATTTACTTGTTTTCCCCTTTCAAATGAGATTGGAAAAAATACAAGTCTTTGTTAAAAACAGACCTGTATCACCATTTCTTGCCAGGTCATGTCACTATCTCCTTCTATATCAGTTGCTCAGAACAATGACAATAAGAAGAATAGGGAACAAAGATCAGGGAAAAAAGAAAAAGGCGAAGTCTTTAAATAGACTTTGAATGCAAATAGATCCCTTAAATACTTAAGGAAGTCAAGTTCATCAAATATATGCTTACATTTGTAAGTCATTTTCTTAGGCAAACTGGTTTGGATCCAGACTATTAAAAACTGTCTCAGCATAAGTTAAAACTGATAATTTGATAGATAACCAAATTTAGCAAACATATATTGAGTGTTTAATACGCGCTAAGCAATGTGTAAGAGGTGAGTGAGTAAGATACAAAAAATGAGACGCTGTCTTTGCCCAGCAAGAAGTTATAATTAGTTTGAAGAAACAAGACATGTAACACCAATAATTATAATTCACTGCAGAATGTGATAAGTGCTATCACAGAGGTACAGAGTACAATGGAAAACAGGAATAGGAGATACTAATTCCAGTACTTAAAGATTTTCACTTTTAAATTTCATTTTGAATTTGTGTGTTTATCTCTTGCAAGATGCTTCAACTAAACTGACCTGAGCCAACTTCAAATAATTACTATGGGTTTTATTCCATGTTATCAGACTCTATTCATTTATCACTATCTCAGTTTGTTTAAGTAATGTTTTGCAAAGTAAAAAGCCCTGAATTCTGAAGCTTTAAGGATTATTTTTCAATCTAGTAACTTGTCATAATCTAAAGTACTAACTGGAGTCAATACATTTCCATCTATTATCTGAGATTGAAATGAATCAAATATGAATAAGTATAAATCCCATAAAACATAATTCAAGCAAATATCAAAAAATGTTGTAGTGTTAGCTTTATGAACACAGCCATCTGATTGGATTTTATTTAGAGGATCAAAATTATAAATAACCAACTAAACCTATTTCAGTGAGTGAAAACATCAGAACCAGAAACTTAGGAATTATCTTTGAAAACTCCATTTTCTTCCTCTCATCCAATAGCCAGTGCATCATCAAATCCCATAGATTTTTATCTCCCCAAATATCTTTCAAATGCATCTACTTTCTCCATACCTACAGTTAATCTAGTTCAACCTACCACCATGTCTCTCCTGGATGATTGTAATAGATTAATATCTAGTCATCCCACATTGAATCTTGCTTTCCTACAAGTCATTCACACTGCAGCCAGTGATTCTCGTCTGTGTGTGTGATAATCTTGGGATATGGCGTGTTATGAGTTGGGTTACTCATATTTCCAAGCTTATGGCATATGGGCATCAGTTCATACAAGGCTCCTCTCTTATTTTATGTTTTACTACTCTTTCCCCCTGTGTTACACATCACCATTCTCTTCCCTTCTCACTTTTCTTATTCACATAGGTAGGTGATAAAAACCATGTTGTTTCAAATGATGGGTTTTAAGTCCATGTAAATGTTACTATGCAGTAGGTAACACTGTGCATCTTAACTTTTTTCACTCAATGCCATGTTCTTAAGATGGATCTGTGATACTGTTTGTGTATCTAATTGGCTATTTCTACATGCTTAGTACTTTATTGAATGTATTCACCGCATTTTTACTCATGTCATGAACATTAATTCTTTTCTTAATATATTTTTATTGAGCTCCTACGAAGAGTCAAGCAATTTTCTAGGTCATGGAGATAATACAGGTAAATAAAATTGACAGAAAGTCCTGCCCCAAGGAGATGATAAATAAATAAAATACACAATGCATTGGATGACAATATTACAGGAGAAAAATAAAGTGGGAAAGGAAGTTTAAGAAGAGTGTGGAGGCTGGGAATTGCAATTTTAGATTAGGTTATCAGGGAACAACACTTTAACCAGAAGGTGACATTTGAGTTAAGACCTGAAGGAAGTGAGGGTGTGAGCCACATGGATATTTGAAGGAAGAGAATTTCTGGTATAGAAAGATTAAGTTCATGCCCTGCGATAGAAGTATGAGTGTATGTTCAAGAAACAGCAAGAAGGGTAAGGTGGATAGAGCAGAGTGAATCAGGGAAAAGATTAGTAGAAATGAGATTAGAGAAGCAGGACAAAATGAGATCATTCAAGGCATTGTAGATCATTTTAAGGAATTTGGTTTTTTTATTTTGCATTAGATGAGAAACCATTGGAGGATTTGAGCAGAAGAATGGCATAATCTGATTTTCATTGGGATAATGCTGGTTACTCTGTTGAGAATAGACTGAAAAGGACAAGGCAGAAGCAGGGAGATTAGTTAAAAGGGTCTTGCAATAATCCTGCTAGAGAAAATGGTAGCTTGAACCAAGGTAGAAGAAGTGAAGGCAGTAAGAAGTGACTTGATTTTGATTACATTTAGAATACAGAAACAAAATTTTTTGACAAATAGTAATAGGGTATGAGAGTTGAAAATAGCTCCAAAAGTTTAGTTTTTGGCCTAAACAACTTAAATAATGAATTGCCGTTTATTAAGAGTGGTGAACTGCGAGAGGCACAAGTTTGGGAGAGAGGAAGAAATTCAGTTTTGGTCATGTGCATTCCTTTGAGATGCCTATTAAACATCTAAGCAGAGCAGTGGATCAGGCAGTTGGATTTATGAGTTTGTGGTTCAGAGGAAGAAATCCAGGCTAGACATAAAAATTGGGGAGTCTTCAACATTTGGCAATATTTAAAGCCATGAAATTTAATGAATTCACCAAGGGAAAGAGTATAACTAGATAAGAGGAAAGACTCGAGGGTCACTCTTAACTTTTATAGATCAAAGAGATGAAGAAAAACTAGAGGCAGTTCTTAGCCAATCTAAGAGAAATTTTTAAAAGGCATGCCTTTTTTATTCTATGCAAACACGTCTCAGGGTCAAAACAAGGACCCAGGTTTATGATACGGATGAGTGGATAATATAACCCAGCAAGAAAAGTGACATCTGTGAGCAAGCAATATGGAACCTGGATAGAAGACACATGCTACATATCAGGAGATTGACCAATCTCTCAGTCATTACCTCAGTCATTACTCACTACCAGCAGGTGGCTCTCATGGTCTCCACTCACACACGTTTGTCACAATCATCACCAAAGAAAGGGGTGGCCTAATGGTCAACGGGTAGCATTCTGCAGCCAGCTCAGCACAGTCTTGAGGATTCAGGGAGTCACTGTACATTGTGGTCTGGCCTACGGGGCCTAGATGCTAACTGGAGAGTTGGAACACTCCTGAGAACTCTGGGCATTGTATCAACCTCATTCTGATTGGTTGCACTAAGGCCATTACATCGTTAATTATACATGTGTTTTACAAATTGTACCACTCCTTATGAATATATTCCAGAACTTTCTTTACTTTTCAAAATGCATTTGCATCTCTGAGGCACAGCAAGTGTTTATCTTCTTTGAGTGAGGTACCCTATGTTTATCTGAAATGGAGTAAACATGTCTACAATTCTAACAGCTTTTGAGAAAAACATGTTTATAGGCAAAAGAAGATTTGTTGGTGGGAAAGCTTGTTTACCACTTTCAAGTATCTTTACAAAAAAACTCATTTCACACATGACACATGCCTGACCATGCCATCATTTTTCTGTATTAATTTTTTCAAGGGCTTCCTGTTGTTCTTAGATTAAAGACCAAAATCTCTAAACTGGCATCTGGATCCTGAAAGGGCTGGACTCAGCCCACCTCTCCAATTTCACCTCAGAAAAATTCTTTTTCATAGATAATGGTCTTTTTGATTGATCTTCCGTTCAGTGCAGGGTCTTTGCATGCAACTTCCTGCTTGGAATTCTCTTCTTTACCCCCAGCCCCCATCTACCCCACTCATCTAGGTAACTCCTTCAAATCACAGATCCTTTTTTCTTCCAGGAAAGCCTTCCTTGACAGTCCAGACACTCAGGGCCCCCATCAAGCCCTCTCAAAGCACCATAAGTCTTTCCTTTGGGTTTTAAGTTTCCTAGCTGCTAAAACAAATAACATACAATAGTCAGCTTAAACAATAGGAAATTATTGTCTCATGGTTTCAGAAGCTGCAAGGCTTGTTTCCTCCCAGGATCAGTATCTTCTGGCTGGCCAGCAATCTTTGGGTTTCTTTGGCTTTTCTGCCACATGGTAGTGCATGTGCCAGTGCCTTCTTTCTCTGCTGGGTTCCACTGACTTGCAGAGTCTGGCTGCTTCCTGTGGCTTCTCTCTCTGGCTTTCTCTAAAGGCCTCAGTAACAGGATTAAGACCCATCCTGATCAGTTGGGCCACAATTTAACTGAAGTAATCTCATTCAAAAGTTCTCTTTACAATGGATTCACACCCACAGGAAAGGATTAAGATTAAGAACATGTTTTTCTGGGGAATATAACTTCAATCTACCACACTTTGTAACTATTACAACATTTTCAATTTTACTTTTATCTGTGTGATTATCTGATTGATACCTCCATCAGTAGAGACTAAGCGCCACTGCATCTCAGAAATTAGCACAATGCTTTTTTACATAGTGGGCTTTCCTTAACATTTGTTGAGTGAATCAATGAATAGAAAGTACTTGTCAATTGACTCTAGTGGAAGAGGACAGTTTTCTTCAAGTGTTTATTTGTTCACTTAAAAAGATCCAAATTAGAAGCAACAAGTTACATTGAGAAATTCTGCATATTTTGCAGGCATCTTAAAATTTACCATGAAACTGATTTTTTTGCTTTAGTGATGCAGAAGCTAGAAAAATGGATATTATAATTCTTGTTCAGTCATGTTTTAGACAGCAAATTTGATTTGTTGTTTGAGTATCTAAACCTATACATTGCTTTTAGAAGAGCACAGCTCACTAAGGCATAAATGTGAGCGGAGTTTTTTCTCATTAAGCATACACAGTTATTATAATGCTTTTGGGATTTTTATAGATCATAGCCACAATGCCTGTGGGTATGAGTCATGAAATGCCTGAATTGAATATGCTCACACTCAATCACAGAAAGTGTTTTGACAATTCTGCTGACAGCTCAGTGCTATCCCTAGAAATTTTAAAATTGCAATATGTATTCTGGATTGACCAGTGTCCAAATTCCTTGATTATTAGTTGAGTAGGTTTGCAGTAGAATTCTGGACTGTTATTCACCTCAGTCCAGGCAAAGATTTATTACATATCCATGTGGAAAACCATAAGAGAGATTTTTGACTCAGTGCATGCCAGCACCTTTCCTCTCCCATCTCCCCATTTACAACCCATATGTTTTGTTTTAAACTCAAACAAAACATACCACTTTCTCTTTTATGTCTCTTCATTCTCCTTTTCTTTGGCTAGGGGGACAAAAAAAACATACAGGTGGTTTTCTAAGAGATTTGGAGTCTGATTTTAGCCTTAAATGAACAGAGGAAGGGGTCTTGGTGATTGAGGAGAACAGGTCAGGCAGTCCAAAGTGGAGAGAAGAAGGAGCAACAGAGAACTGAAGATCTTGCCCAGCAAGGGCTATGGAGCTTTCAGAAAAGAGTTTTGGCACCTAAACTAAACAGGAAGCTTGATGGTTGAACAGAATCAGTTAATATAGTTATAAAGAGTTTAGGTTAAGCTAAACCCTGGGAAAGCTGTACTCATTCTTGCTCTTACTCCCTCTCATATCACACAGTTTTTTTTTCATGATAGTATCACTACCTAAAATGTTCTTATTTGTTTATGAGTTTATTGTTTCCTTAGACCTAGTCTGTAAGTTCTGTAAGAATAGGGACTTTGTCAGGTTTGTTCTGGTCTGTATTCTTGCTACTTTAAAAAAGTGCATGACACGAGTAGGACCCTCAAGAAATATTTAACTGAATGAATTAAAGAATGTTCAAAGACCCACCAAATATCTCAATATCCTCTGTAAATGCCTTCCTAGTTCCTTTTGGCAAAGTAAGGCATACCATCTGTCCTCCATTTAGAGTATATTTCATCCATTTATTCCTTCATTTATTTTTTTCACTTGTTTATTCATTTGTCTAATATTTATTGAGTACCTGCTGTGTGCTGAGCACTGTGTGAGACATTCAAGCTATAAGGTGGAATAAAGAGTCAGAGACAGGATGTCCAGGGCATAAATGGAGATGTGCACAGAGTTTTATGAGATCACATGAGAAGAACCCCCAAGCCAGCCTCACAGAGTTGGGAAAGGCTTCCTAGAAAGGATATCCTTTAATCTGAGATGTGAAGAATAAATAGACGGTATCATATTTCATAAAGAAGAGACAGTATTTCCAAGGCTGGGAGGCTAAAACAGGTCATGGCATATGTTGGGAACTACATTATTTTTCTACCAAATTCTAGCGAGTAGACAGTGACCTGCACCAACTAAGCACTCAAGCACTGTTTTTCCCAGTGGTTGGATGGTTTCTCCACTGATAAATGAAATAATTATGGAAGCTAGAAGATCATCCATAATGATTGAATCTGTGCTTCCCTTACCTTGATTTAGGAACAATGTGATTTCTCTCTGTGTTACATCCATACATGGCTGAAATAGGATTAATTATTACACTGTATTTAAGTGCCTTGAAGGACAGAATCTATGCCTTCTACACAGTACCATTGCTTCACAACATCTCATATTTTAGTGATGTAACAACTCTTGCTGTGGGCAGTAAAAGAGCTGACTATTACCCACTTCCCCAACCTCTACTCTAACCATTCTATGTCTGAAAGGAAATTACCATCCATCTCTATCTTAGGAGAAGGAAAACAAGTGTTGAAAATCTATCAAAGAACTTTCACTGTTCTTTGGAGAAAACAATGAACTGCCCTATTCTTTCAGTATTCTAGGTTTTCCAGTATATTCCATACAGAATACCTTTCTGGAGAATTCCTTGGCAGTCATAATTCATGGCTAATTTCTCTCTGTTCTTTATGTTTTCCAGCCAACTCCCATCTGTTCTTTAGCTTCAATACAAACCTGTCACAAAAGAGTTTACTGCCTACCTAAGGTTCAAAGGGAGCACAAAAGCTGCAGAAACATTTCACATCTCAATCTGTAGGCAAAATGCAAATGCTGGCACCCAGGGTACACATGAAGCCTGTCAGAGTCAGAAAATTGTGCCAGTTATTACTGAGATAATGAAAAGACATGCAAATAGATGGCTCATTACTTACCTCACACTAAAATAAGACCAAAATGTCAGTATAGAACACAACAGGGTCCTAGGGAAAGGGAGTGATGAAACCAGGTCCAATGCAAATCAGGATAATATTTAGTAATTCTACCCAAATGGCCATCTCGACCCCAAAGTCTTTCCTCATTTTTCCAGTCTACCCCTCTTATCCTTCTCCATTTCTCCTTTCCTCCAAAACAAATACAAAAATTAGGAAATTTAAAACAATTTAATTAGGTTACCACTATTTAAAAATATATGACCATTTTACATAAAAGTTGAGATTCTTCACTCCTGCTGGAAAAAATGGAAGATATAGTAACACTGTGCTGCATTCTTTCTTGGTGATAATCAGCTGGAGTGGAACATTGCACATTCCCTTTAATGAGGATCTAGATTCTTTTGTTTGCCCCAGTCCTCCTTACTCTGTATTAATTAATCACCCACAGCCTTTTTTTTACTGTTTACAGTACCTGCCAGGTATTTGAGTTCTCTGATTTTTCTATCTTTTAATGCATTTATCACTTAATATCTGCTCTTACAATTAGCAATATACAAATTCTTTCCCTTATTCAACTGTTAGCTCTGTAAGAGCTCTCTGCTTCATTTTTGAATTTCCAAAGTATAATACAATAGATGAGTCAGTGCTGCAAAGTAGAGTCTGGTGCAGGAGTCAAGACATCTGGCTTCCAAATCTAGTTTTCTTATTAGCACACTATGTGGTCTTCAGCCAGCTATATCTCCATTTCAGGGTCTTAATTTCGGTGTTTCCAAAAATAGGGAAGTTAGTTTTGATGACAATATCACTTCCTTTTCACCCTGGAATTATAAGATTCTGGTGTTCTCTGAGGTGGACTTTTCTCAATTTCTATAAATTTGTCAGCTGGATCATGAAATCCCCTTCCTCTTTCCCATTGCATATGATTAGGAAATTATTCTTATTTCAATTTTGCAAAGGCAGGCAAGAGAATGTGTCAAGAAAAATAATACTTGGAACATTGTGAATGAGATTTTAAACCAAATATTTTTAGGCCATGTTTTTCTTTGATGTGCTGTTATCTAAAGCCTCCTTGCAGAGCTCTCATTTCAGACGTGATTTAGAGTTAATAATATGGTAAGAGTCAAGCAACACTGCCTTCTCTGTTATGCCTCACAAAAGGGGAGAAGGCAGGCACCAGGGAGTGTGCAATGAAGAATTTGCAGAGTCATATGTTCCTTTATATTCTAGAAAACAGTGAGAATTCTGTCGCCACTTGAAAGAAAAATAATAATAATTGCAATAAGTTCTTTATTTCCCAGCAGGGCTGTAAGGATTTGAATAGTACTTTTTTTTTTTTTTTTTTTTTTTTTGCAATAGTGGCAACTGGGGTACACAGGCATGCTGGTGTCTCTGAGAGCCTCAGAATCATTTCATAAGATACATTTTCATTCCCCCAACTTGGACTCAGACTGGATATCTTAAATAAAGAGAGTGATTGTCTCCTTAAAATGTATCACTACAGAAATATTAAGTACGCAGTACATACAAATTAAAAATATATAGAGAAGGGGAGCATTAAAATTAAAATCATCTAAAATGCTCTCATGTAAACAGCTATTCTTAACAATACCAAATACACACATATGCAAATACACACAATTTTGAAGAGGATATTTGTCATTTTTTGTCCTCTAGCATTTTTCCCCTTCCTCTCAGCACCCTAACATCCTTGTGGGGTGTCATCTTTGCCCCCTCATGTACAACTTTGGTGAGATAGTAAATCCAGGCAGTAGGGGGAAATACTTATTTCCCAACTTTTATATTCTATATGGAGCAGGATTTTCTAAACCCTGGCAGTACTGACTCTTTGAGCCTGATACTTCTTTGTGTAGGGAGCTGTGCTATGCATTGTAAGATATTTAGCAGCATCCCTTTTATTTATTTACTAGATGCCAGTAGCACCCCTCCAATTTTTGACAACCCAAAATGTCTTCAGACTTTGCCAAATGTCTCCTAGGGGACAGAATTGCCCCCAGTTGAGAAATACTGTGTAGTGCGACTACCCTGGCATAAAACTTCAAGCCTCTACTGAAGCTGATTAGTGAACTCCTAATCCAGTGTTCTTTCCAATTTATCAGAAAAAAACAAGAGTTGACCTCAAATATCTGAAATAAATCCACTGACCATCTATGATGCCAGCCCTGCTCCCAGGCTGCTGCCAGTAAATGCTGCTCACACCAGGGCCGTGTAGTGTGGATTCCACTTCCCTTACTGCACAGTTTTTTGTTTATCTGTAGAATTCATTTTTGTTCTGTTTTCTTTGTTCCTTGTGATAGTGTTTTTATACATTTATCATTAATTAATCCCCTAACTCCCTCCCAGTTTTGTTCATCTCTTAATACATTTTAAAACAAAAGATATTATTCAATTTCATCTTCCTGAAAAAGTGCCTTCTGGAGAATTCTCCCTATTCCAATCTGGTGGCCAGTTCAACAGTTGTCCCCTTAAAAATCTTTTAGCCCTTTCCTGTGTTTTGTTTCCTGTTTCATGGGTCTTATGGTTTTCTTGTTCTTTGCAAAGCCCCTCCTAGCATTAGCAGAGCTCCCTTAAGCTGAGAAAGATGTTACCAGAGCTTTGCCCAGGCTCGCCAACTCATAGCAAGAAGGAATTCAAGGATGAGACAAGCAGCTATAAGCAAGGGAGAAAAGTTTACTAAGGAAAGTAAGAGTACCCACTCTAAGGGATGAGCATTGGGGAAAGCTCAAGAGAGAGACTGCACATGGTTTGGCACAAGGGCTTTTTGTCAAATTAAACAAAGGGAGGTGGGGTTTGAGACATTGGTACACTTGGCACATTGTGATTAGTGAGTAATCATTCAAAGCAGTGTAAGTAAGTTATTGCCATTGGTTGTCTGTACATTCTTGTGATTGGTTAATAAACGTGCAACCCAAGGTTTGTAAGTAAATATTGCAATAGGCTGAAAACACATTCAAAATAGGGATTGTGAGCTGGTTATTGTGATTGGTCCATGCCCTGTGGTTGAACAACGTATTTTACTTTGTTCAACGTCCTTGGGTCTCAGGAGCCTGATGTTCTCACCGGATGCCCCCTTCCACTCCCTGCACCCAGTCCAAAGGTGCCTCAAAGTCTGCAAAACATTTTTTCTACGTCTAACCTGCCTCACTACCAGTGTAGTACCTCCTCCAGTAGCTTCCTAAAGAAAGCACACAGAAAATAATTTTTTTTGAAACCACAAATATCTAAAAATGTCCTTATACTACCTTCAGACTTAATTGAAAGAAAGTCCAGATGGAAAGTAATTTTCTCTCTGAATTGTGAAGGCATTGCTTTGCTGTCTTCTATGTTTTGTTATTATTCTTGAGGTATTTATTGCCTTTCTGATCTTGATCATGTGTATCAAACTGTATTTTCCCTGGAAGATTTGAGAATCTTCTCCTTGTCCCCAGTCTTCTGAAACTGCATGCAGATGTGATTTGGCTTGGGTCACTATCCACCCATGGTGATATGCTTTCCATAGGCCCATTCAATCTGAAAAATCTGTTCTTTATTTCTAGAGAATTTTTTAAATTATTTTTTGATGTTTTCCTTTACACTATTTTCTTTGTTCTCCCTTTCTAGAGTGCTTATTATTTGGACATTAAACTACCTGGTCTGCTCCTATAAAATTTCTAATATAATTTCTTACAACAAAATACATATAAAATTTAAATTTATGCATGAACCTTCCTCTGACCTTAAGATCCCAAGGGTTAAAAATTTATTCTGGATTAGTTATGATTTTAAAATTAGTAGTAGTGCATAACTGAGCAAAATAACTGATGTATTGCACATTTTGATAACACCTAACCCTAAAAGGTAAAAGTATATTGGAAATATCTCTTAGCAAAATACATAGAGCTTTTGTTGCATTTTTATGGTCTCCTAGACAAATCATGTATACAAGGATAACTATTATTTATGGTCAGAATAAGGCAGGATTCAGATCAATTATATTTTTTTCCATTTTTTTAAATTGTGAACTTTAACATAAATACATAACAGTGATAACTTTCAATATATGATTTCACAAGTAATTAGAGAGCAAATCTCAAATAATGTCAAGGGTCACAGTTCCACAATTTAAGCCATTTCTATTATTGTAAAATATAACATACTTACAGAAAGGTGTCATCTCTCAATGTACAGCTCAACAAGCAGTCATAGAGGGAATTTCAAAAATTGTTATGGGTTACAGTTCTAGAATTTCAATTCTTTCTTTATTTTGCAATGTATATACAGAAAGGTGAAGAACTTCAAGGCACAATTCAAGAGCAGCTATAGAGCAAATCCCAAGGGACGCTATAGGCTACAGCTCCACAATGTCATTTACCTCCTTCCAGCCATTCCAACACCCCAGCATCCAAAAATATATATATAATCATGTAAAGTTTTAGTATTCTTTGTTCAATCTTATCTTGTTTCTTGCTACTCCTTCATCTCACTTAATCTCTTTCTCCATCTTCAGGGGTGTCTAGGCAGTAAGCCCCTTAACTTGTTCATATTAAGAGAGGGTGGTGACAGTATGGAGAAGGGGGCCACATCTGATAGTTGATCTTAAAGATGCTGTTGCCTCTGGGTTTTAGGTCTTGTGTGGTATAGGAACACTCTAGTGGATTTAAGTTTCTGAAAGATATATTTTTTATATGTAAAAATAAGCATTGAGATACCTAACTCACATAAGTAAGAACCAATGTATGATTTTTTAAACCGATGCCATTCAATTTGTTGAACTGTTTCTGTGTTATATGTTAAAAAGCACACATTGATCTATAATAAAATATTTTTAATGAGTTGTTAGCAAATACATTATAAAGCGAAAGCAAATGATTGGAAATCACCTGACTTCAAAATGCTATGTTAATCAGTCATTATAATCATTCATCTTCCTAACATATACATCAATATTTTAAATTGTTTGGCAGCCTGAAGAGTTTTAAACCCAGGGTCAAAGTACCATAATAAGATTCAGAATAAATGAGAGGATGCCTTTGATTTGTAAAATAGGAGAAAGACTATTGTGAAAGGGGAGATGGGGGAGAAGAACACACAAGAAACTTGTTGAGGTGTGTTCTTAAGCACATGAATTTTAGGAAAGTGTTCATATTGCAACTGAAGAACATAAAGTTTATGCCTTTAAAACTATATGTCTTTTCATACCCCTTGTAAGGTATTTGTGTGCCTCCAGGTATATGGCTAACCCAGTCTGAACACCTCTGCCCTAGGGTTTGTATATTTAGTAATGAAATTGTTTGGTCATAGGCTATGTGAATCTTCAAAATTACTAGTTAAACCAAATTGTTCTCTCAAATGGTTGTTCCCATTTTTGATCCCACCAGCAGTGTGCAAGAATTCCTATTGTTTCACATCCTTACCAATATTGGAGATTAAATTTGTCAATCTGATATGCATAAAATGATTGCTATTTGTCATTTTAATTTGAATTTCCTTGATTGCAGTTGACATTGAGCAAATTGTCGTTTTTGGCCATTCAAGTTTTCTCTCTTGTTACTTTTCAGGTTATATTTTCTGTCTCTTTTTTGATTAAATCTTTTTTATTATTCATTTGGAAATATGTATATCATTTGGCCATTACGTGTTATAAATAACTTCTCTTTGTAGCTTATATTTTCCCTTTTCCATGATGTCTTTTGATGAACATAACTTAAAATTGATAAAGTAGAAGAATGTATCATCTTTTTCTTTTTGTGGTTTGAGTTTATATGTCTTATATAAGAAATGCATCACTACCTGAACATCATAAAGATATTATTCTGTATTTTCTTCTAAAAGTTTTCCCACATTTACATTCTACTTGAAGATCTGTCTTTCTTTCATCCATCCATCCTTCCTTCCTTCCTTCCTTTCCTCCTTTTTAAGGATAATCAAATATCCAAGCACAATACATTAGAAACCCATAATTTCCCCACTGATTTTCAAATGCCATCATTGTAATGGATAAAGTACCAACAAATGGATGGGTATATTTATTTTGGGGATTTCTATTCTCTTCCTCTCTTCCATCGGCCTATTTGTTTTTCTCTAAACCTGCAGCAAACTGTATAATTACTATAGTTTTATAGTATAATCTGATATCTGGTGGAACGTGTAACTTCACTTTTTCCTTCCTCAGTTGTATGTTGGTTATTCCATGTAAATGTTAGAATTAGCTCAGCAGATGCTCAGCAGTTAAGCTTGATGAGAATTGGCAATATTGAAATATCTTATTCAAGGATATGGTCTGCTTTTATTTTTATTCAGGGGTTCCTGAATGTCTTTCAATAAAGTTTTAAACCTTTCTCCAGAAATGTCAGGAATGTCTTTACCACTTTCAATCTTATGTGTCTTGCTTTTTGTTGCTGTTGTTGCTTTTTCACATATTGATCTTATATTTAGCAACCTTTCTGAATTTTATGAACTCTAAAAGTTTGTAGAATACCTTTTCTGTACTGCTAATCATATCTCTGCAATAAAGTCCATTTTTGTTTCTTGTTATCCAATTATTTTCTTTGTCTTGTTTCTATGGTTAGAGCATCAAGTATAGCTGTTAATAAAAACAGTGATGCAGGCAAGCTTTTCCTTTTTTAGTATGAAAGGAAATGCTTCTCATGTTTTACCATTAAGTATGATGTTTGTTCTTGAGATTTTTTTAGATAGATACCTTCAGCAGGAAAAGGAAGATGCCTTTTATTTCTACTTTGTTAAAATGTTTTTTTGAAATATCATGAATGGACTTCAATTATACAAATTGCTTTTTTGCATCTATTGAAATGAACATTTATTTTTCTCCTTTAATTTCTAATGTGTCGAATCGTGTATAGATTTTCTAAAAGTTAAAATAATAATAAACTCAACTTGGATTTATTTTGTTAATATTCATTTTGGAATTTTATTTCTAATTTTCATAAATGAGAATGGCTTTAGATTTTTCTTTTCTTGTGCTATTCTTATCTGGGTTCCATCTTTTGCTATTAAATAAAAGAATATGTAATACTGAAAGTTTGGAAGAATTTGCCCATAAAAACATCTGGACATGATGTTTCCTTATGGAAAGCTTGTAACTATGGATTCAATTTTGTTAAAAATTATAAGACTACTCTATTTCTATTTTTTTCATTATGTCTTCAAATTTATTTATTTTTCAGAAATTATGTCATCCATGATTTTACATTTGCTGACATAACTTTCTGTACTTTCTCTTATTTTTAAAATCAGTGTCATTTGAAACTTTCAGTCCTAGGTGTATATTTGTGACTTCTCTCATTTTATCTTGATTTATCTTTATTCTCCCTATTTTACCCTTATTTTCTATTTCATTATTTCTTGTCATTGTCATTTTAAATGTTTGAATATCTTAATTTTTTCACTATTTTTTATTTGTGTAATTTCTTAATTTGGATAAATGGCTAATTAAATTTGAATATTTCTTACAGTATTTGACAGTTTGCATCCTAGACATTTTAGAATAGTACTAAAATTCAGTTCTAAGATTTTCAAATATTTATTTTAACCTCTTCTTTGCCCATAATTTACTTAGAAGTATAGCTTTTTTTTAAACATTTTTTTTAATTGCGATTGTTCACAAACCATACAAGTATCCAAAGATCCAAAGTGTACAGTCAGTTGCCCATGGTACCATCATACAGCTGTGCATCCATCACCAAAATTAAATTTTTTTCAAATTTTAGAATATTTTCATTACTCCAGAAAAGAAAGACAAAAAAGGAAACTCAAATCCTCCCATTCCTCTAACCACACCCCTCCATTATTGATTCATAGTATTGGTATAGTACATTTGTTACGCTGATGAAAGAATGTTAAAATACTACTAATTGTAGTATATAGTTTGCAATAGGTATATATATTTTTTCCTATAGGCCCCTCTATTAACTTCTAGTTCTAGTGTCGTACATTTGCTTTAGTTCATGAGAGAGATTTCTAATATTTGTACAGTTAATCGCAGACATTTTCCACCACAAGATTCACTGTTTTATACATTCCCATCTTTTAACCTCCAACTTTCCTTCTGGTGACATATTGACTCCTTCCCACCACATTCACACACCATTCAGCAGTGTTAGTCATTCTCACAAGCTGCCATCACCTCTGTCCACTTCCAAATGTTTAAGTTCACCCTAGTTGAACATTCTGCTCATAATAAGCAACCGCTCCATATTCTTTAGCCCTGTTCTATATCCTGGTAACTTATATTTCATGTCTATGAGTTTAAATATTATAGTTAGTTCATATCAGTGAGGCCATGCAATATTTGTCCTTGTGTCTGTCATATTTCATTCAATATAGTGCCCTGAAGTTTTCTTCATCAACCCATTTTTTTAAAGATGGTTTTGTTCCCACACCATATATTCCATCCTAAGTAAACAGGCGATGGTTCCCTGTATAGTCAAATATTTATGTATTCACCACCATCACCACTATCTATATAAGGACATCTCTATTTCTTCCACAAAGCAGGAGGAAGAGTCAAAGAAGATAGAGAGACAAAAGAAAAAAAAAGAAAGAGGAAAAAAAAAAAAAAAAACAGGAGCTAGGAAGCAACAAAAGAAAAGATAGCATTAAACCAAAGTAGAATAAAGAATTGGACATCACTAATGCCAAGAGTCCTATACCCTTTCCCTATGCCCCCCCCCCATATGCATTTAGCTTTGGTATATTGCCTTTGTTACATTAAAGGAAGGATAATATAATCTTTCTGTTAATTATAGTCTCTAGCTTGCATTGACTGTATTTTTCCCCAAATCCCACCCTATTTTTAACACCTTGCAATGTTGACATTCATTTGTTCTACCTCATGTAAAAACATATTTATACCTTTTATCACAATTGTTGAGCACTCCAGATTTCACTGAGTTAAACAGTCCCAGTCTTTATCTTTCCTGTTTCCTTCTGGTGTCCCACATGATCCTAACCTTCTTCTTTCAACCATACTCACAGTTACCTTTGTTCAGTGTACTTACATTGCTGTGCTACTATCTCTCAAAATTGTGTTCCAAACCTCTCACTCCTGTCTTTTCCTTTCTGTCTGTAGTGCTCTCTTTAGTGTTTCCTGTAGAGCAGGTATCTTGTTCACAAACTCGGTCATTGTCTGATTGTCAGAGAATATTTTAAGCTCTCCCTCATATTTGAAGGACAGTTTTGCTGAATATAGGATTTTTGGTTGGTGGTTTTTCTATTTCAGTATCTTAAATATATCACCCCTCTTCCTTTTTGCCTCATGGTTTCTGCTGAGAAATCCTCACATAGTCTTATCAAGCTACCTCTGTATGTGATGGATTGCTTTTCTCTTGCCACTTTCAGGATTCTCTCTTTATCTGTGACATTCGATAATCTGATTATTAAGTGTCTTGGCCTAGGCCTATTCAGATCTATTCTGTTTGGGGTACACTGCGCTTCTTGGATCTGTAATTTTATGTCTTTCATAAGAGATGGAAATTTTCATTGATTATTTCCTCTACTATTGCTTCTGCCCCTTTTCCCTTCTCTTCCTCATTCTGAGACACAAATGACATATACATTCCTGCATTTTGTGTTGTCATTCAATTCCCGGAGACATTGCTCATATTTTCCCATTCTTTTGTCTGTCTGTTCTTTTGTGTGTAGGCTTTCAAGTGTATTGCTCTCCAGTTCCTGAGTGTTGTCTTCTGCCTCTTGAGATCTGCTGTTGTAAGTCTCCATTGTGTCTTTCATCTCTTATGTTATGCCTTTCATTTCTATAGACTCTGCCAGTTGTTTTTTCAAACTTTTGATTTCTACCTTATGTATGCCCAGTGTTTTAATTATATACTTCATCTCTTTTGCCATATATTCCCTAAACTTTTTGAATGGATTTAGCATTAGTTGTTTCAATTCCTGTATCTCAGTTTAAGTGTAAGTTTGTTCCTCTGACTGAGCCATAACTTTGCTTTTCTTAGTGTAGGCTGTAGTTTTTTGTTGTCTAGGCATGGTTTCCTTGGTTATCCCAATCAGGTTTTCCCAGATCAGAATGAGCTCAGATATCAGAAGGGGGCAATATTCAGTATCTGGTCTCCCTGAGGGTGTGTCTTAGAAGATTGATACACCCTTTGGGGCCTCAAGCTATTGTGCTTTTCTGCCCAGCAAGTGGCATCTGTCAGTCTGACACCCCAGACTGGTGTAAGGAGGTGTGGCCTGTGGCCATTTTCCCCCAGGCTCTGGGGCCTGGTTCTGAATGCAAGGCAGGTAGTAGAGTTTGGCACCAACTTTTTTTCTTTTAGGGAAGATACACCCCCTGGGGATATATCATTTACATTCGAATATTCTCTCTGATTCTGCTATCTCTACCCTTATCTGGGTTGGAGTGCTGGGAACTGAAAATGGCTGAGGCTTTCTCCATGAGCCAAAAAAGGGACAGAAAGCCCCCTTAAGGGCCAGTCCATGGCCACCTTCAGTTTCACCTGTCGACCAGAGATAGCACCTGATCCTCTGTGCTCCCCCTCTCTCCCAGAGAGGTCCTTTGGCTCTCCAAGGTTAGTCATCACCAACAGCCTCTGTCTGCTTGTTGGGGATTCATAGCTTGTATTGAGCAGTCAACATTTGTTAATTAAAACCTCAGTTGGAGCTGGGCTGAGGTATATTCGCTTGTTCAGAGAGTGCTGCTCTCTAGCACAGTGAGGCTTTGCAGTTTGGGCTGCCATGGGGGAGGGGCTTTTGGCTTGGGTATGCCGTTTTACTTACAGATTTTATGCTGTGATCTCTGGCATTCCTCCCAATCCAGGGTGTATGATGTGTGGATAGTCACATTTGTCCCCCAGCATTTATTACAGATTATTTACTAGTTGCTCCTGGTTGTTTATTAGTTGCTCTAGGGGGACTAACTAGCTTCCACTCCTCTCTATGCTGTGATCTTCTTCCAGCAAGAAGTATAGTTTTAAATCTTCCAACATTTGTATTTGAGATATAAATTGATTGCAATGTGTTCAGAAAGCAACTGTCTTTGTTATTCTTTTAAATTTGTTGAGAATTCTTTATGCCCTATTACAAAGTCAGTATTTATACATGTTCCATGTGTGGTTGAGAAGCATAGGGAATCTTTAATTTGAATGTGTTGGAATCTATAAATGTCCATTAGATTAAGTTTTTAAAGCATATTTTCAAATCTTCCATATCCTTACTGATTTTGGATTGGATTAGAATTTCAATTATTGAGGTGGGTGACTTAAAATCTACTACTATAGTGATGGAGTTATTGTTTTCTGCTGATTGGCCTGTTGCTTTTTGCCTTAGATGTTTGGAAGCTATGTGATTAAGTGCACACAAATTTAGAATTATTCTATGTTCCTAGTGAACTGACTTTTTTATGATTAGTGACTCTTTATTCTTAAAATTCTTTTGTCTTAAAGACTGTTAGTAAAGATAAACCCACTTCCTTTAATTTAGAATTGATCTGCTGTAACTCTTCCATCCTTGTATTCTTAACCTTTCTCTGTTCTAATGCTTTGGGTTGCTTGTAGAGTGTAAATAGCAAATGGCTGGGTTTTGTTTCTACAGTCATTTTTTAAGCATCTCCTAGATTACATGCTATTAATGAGCAATATTTCAGTTTTCACTCAATTTTTTAAAATATTCTAAATCATACATGATTACTGTTGTTCCTATAGGCAATTTAAAAATGACTGTGTGTTTCCCAAGTTCTTGACTCACCATTACTTTTTTTTTTCTAATGGTGCTACTGAAAAATGTTCTTCCTCACTGAAAGTGGGGAAATTTTTACACAGGGTAACTTGAGGTTTTTAATGGCCAAAATTGTATAGCCCTGAAATGATTTCATTGAAACCTATTTCTTCATAAGCTTTGCTTGCCAAAGATCCTAAACTACAAATTTAGAACAGCAATTCCAAAAGAAAACAAACCCCCAAACTTAGCTCCCTAAACCCAATGTGCTGGCCAATACAGTAACCAGTAGCCACATGAGGCTAATGCACACTTGGAAAAGTAGCTAGTCCACTGATACTGTGGGATTGAGAACATCTTCTTGACCAAAAGGGGGATGCAAAATGAAATGAAACAAAGTTTCAGTGGCTGAGAGATTCCAAATGGAGTCGAGAGATCACTCTCATGGGCATTCTTATGCACTATATAGATAACCCTTTTTAGGTTTTAATGCACTGGAATAGCTAGAAATAAATACCTGAAACTGTCAAACTACAACCCAGTAGCCTTGATTCTTGGAGACAATTGTATAGCAATGCAGCTTACAAGGGGTGACAGTGTGATTGTGAAAGCCTTGTGGATTGCAGTCCTTTTATCCAGTGTACGGATAGATGAGTAGAAAAATAGGGACAAAAAACTAAATGGAAAATAGGGTGGGGGGGATTATGTGGGTGTTTGTTTTTACTTTAATTTTTTATTCTTATGTTTTTCACTTTTTCTGGTACAAGGAAAATGTTCAAAAAATAGATTGGGGTGATGAATGCACAACTATATGATGGTGCTGTGAACAATTGATTGTACACTTTGGATGATTGTAAGGTATGTGAATATATCTCAATAAAACTGAATTTTAAAAAAGTGGCTAGTCCAAATTAAGATGTGCTATAGTTGTAAAATACACACAGGGTTTCAAAGACTTAGTACCAGAACGTGCAAAAATCTCAATAATTTTTCTATTAATTACATGTTGAAATACTTTTGATAGACCAGATTAAATAAATGTCATAAAATTGACTTCACCTGTTTCTTTTTACCTTTTTTTCGAGTGACTGCTAGAATATTTACAATTCCATATACAGCTCACATTTTTTAATACATATTTTATTGTGAAATTTAACATACATACAGAACTGTGATAACTTTCACAGGACAATTGAAAAGTAGTTAGACAGCAGATTTCAAAGAATTTTATGGGTTACAGTTGCAAAACATCAGTTATTTCCTTATTGCAATATATAATGTATATAGAGAAAGGTGATAACTTTCAAAGAATGATTTAACAAGTACTTATATAGGCAATTTCAAAGAATGCTATGGGTCACAGTTCCACAGTTTCAGTTATTTCCTTACTGTTAAATATAAGATATATACCAAAAGGTGATAATTTTTCAAAGTACAATTTAATGAATAGCTATAGAGCAAATTTCAAAGAGTGTTATGGGTTATAGTTCCACCATTTTAGTTATTTCCTTCTAGATGTTCTAATACCCTAGCATATAAAAAATAAAAATAAAAAGTATGTATTCATATAAAGAGTCATAATCCTTTCTTAAATTCTATCTTGTCTATTTCTACCCCTTCCTCTCATTTAATCTCTTTCTCGATCTTCAGGGGTATCTAGGCCTTGACCAACCTAACTTGTTGATATTAAAAAGGGGTGTCAACATGATGGGAAAGGGGCTATATCTGTTTGCCATCTTGGCAACAAATGAGTGGATAAACAAAATGTGGTGTATACACATGATGGAACACTGTGCAGCAGTAAGAAGGAACTAGGTCCTGAAGCATATCACAACATGGATGAAACTTGAAGACATAATGCTGAGTCAAATAAGTCAGACACAAAAGGAGAGATATTGTATGCTATCACTAATGTGAACTCTTAACAACATAAAATAAGTGTTTATAATGTAGAATATAGGGGGCCTAGAGGTAGACAGAAGGTAGTGAAGGGGGAATAATAACCTAGTATGTACAGATATCATAATGAGGGCAAACTTAAAGATAAGGGAATGGACAGGGTGATGACTGTTTGTTAATGGGATTATAAGTATCAGTGCCACATTGAAGGCAAACATGATCAAAAGTGGTTGTTTAAGGGCATGTATCCCACAGATTAGCACTACTAATATAAGTACTTGCACGATATACTTCTAAGGTATGACACTGGTACAAAGAGTTAACAACAGAGTGGTATACGGGAAAAACTACCCATTGCATATTATAGACTCTATGTAACAGAAATACCTTACCAGTACTATGGTAATACTAGGGGTGAATAATTAGGGGCTGATAAGGGCTTTGGGATGTTTTGTGTCAGGATAATTGTTTAAAATGGAGAGTGATGTTGATTGTACAACTAAGTGAAGATAATGTGAGATACTGATTGTTTACATTGGACAGAATATACGCTATGTGAAATTAGGAACCCTCTACTTAATAAGTCAAGCCCTCAATCTTGAGGCCTCCTATTGTGAAACTTATGGCTGTAAAAGGGAGGCTAAGCCTTCCTATAATTATGCCTAAGAAGCACCTCCAGAGAACCTCTTTTGTTGTTCAGCTGTGGCCTTTCTCTCTCTAAGCACAACTCAGCAAATAAATTCATTAACCTCCCTGCTACATGGCACATGACTCCCAAGAGAGTCAATCTCCCTGGAGACATGGAACACAACTCCCAGGAATACCCTGGCCCTGGCATCAAGGGATTGAGAATGGCTTCTTGACCAAAATGGGGAAAAGAAAGGTAACAAAACAAGGTTATAGTGGCTAAGATTTCAAATAGGGTCAGGAGGCTATCCTGGAGGTTACTCTTATGCAAGCTCCAGCTAGACATACCATTACTTCTTGTACACCAGGACATGTTTTATGAAGAGGATTAAAAAGATCTTTTACTGAATGTGTAGTGTGGTAAACTTTCAACACTATTATCTGTTTGCAAAGGTCTTTATTTTTTGCTAATTTTTTTGAGAAATAGTTCTGCGTGAGATTCAGTTGCAGAAAGCCAGTATTTAGCACATTGAAAACATGTTCCTCCTGTTATCTGGACTTCTTGTGTTGCTATTGAGAAATCTGATATTAGTCTAATTTTCAGTATGACTGTTTTTAATATATATTCTTTGTTTTTGGTGATCTGTAGCTCACTGTAATATGTTTAGTTTTGTGAGAGTTGTACTTTCTGCATCTGAGATTTCAGCTCTTTTTTCAGTTATGGAAAATTCTCAAGTCATTTTCCTCTGGATATTGCCTCTATCATTCTCACTGTTTGCTATTTTTCTTGAGCACTGAGATGTATGCTTGAACCTCACATTTTTGCCTGCATGTCTCCTTCATGTTTTCTATATCTGTAGATCTGCACTGCCTTCTGGATAATTTATTCAGATATACAATTCAGTTCTCTAATGCAGTATTTAGATCTGGGTAATCTGTTATTAAGTCATTGAATTTAAAATGAAATTATTCTATTTTTATTTTTAAAAGTACTATTGGTTCTTTTAAAAATCTGCTCAGCCTTTTTTACTATTCTCTTTTTCTTTGCTTATGTTTTTATTCTTTCTTTTATATATTTAAACATGCTAAAATCTTTTCAATTCTCTGTAACTGATAATTACAATATCTGAAGTAGTGTTGGAGTCTATTTCTACAGTGTATTGGTTCTGCTGTCTTTCCTTCTCTTGATGCTATGCTTTGCCTGTATTTGTAATCTTTGGTTGTATACTTAGGTTGGTCACAAATTTATGGCAATTCTATGAAGCCTGGGTTACCCCAAGAAAGGTTTCAATTTCTTCTGCCAGACACCTGGGGGCACTATTAACCTAGGACTAGTTTATATTAATTTCTCAATTCCGGATTTTCTGAACCAGGAAGTAGAGTGAACTAAACTGTAAACTCCTATAAGGATGTGTTTTGGTTTTGAATTCTGATAATAAAAAAAAAAAAAATTCCTTTCCCCTGTTCCTCACCTGTATTTAAAATCAAAAGAGACACATTTTTTGTTGTTGTTGTTGTTGTTGTCTATCTTTTGGGTCGTAGAGCTACAGTTATACCGTGGGTGAATCTTTCAGAGGTAGTGGTTTTATGAGACACCTCTGTTCTCACTTCCTACCTTTCCCAGACCAAAGTTTCTCTCTGTTTCATGAAAAACTATAGAGATCAGCAAATGCCCCTGGCTCACCTCTGGACTGTGTGGAATTGTGCTTTCCCTCTGTTTCTGGCATCAGAGGATTTGCCATATATTTTGACTAGCTCAGATAAAGATGAAAATATAGCTAGAAGTAGGAAAATACTGGATCCTAAGAAATTTGGTTGTTGGAACAGAGAGGCAGAGATGATACAGAGGCCTAAAAAAAAATAGAACCTGTAGATACAGCCATTTTCCTCTCCAAGAAAAAAATGCAGAGAAGGAATTAGGGAATATGCAGTTGAGGCAAAGGAGAGAGAAAGAAATTAAACAAGGACTTCAAGGTTTTGATATTTGATATGAGTGGACAATGATAGCTTCAGAGGTGGATTTATGATGGTAATGAAGCTGCAGCTTCAGAGTGTCTCCATTGCATAATCCTCTTTAAAGACCCTGGAAGTGTGGTCTTTGGAAAAGTAAGATATTTTAAGTGCAATTAGTTAAGATTGCTCTCTTTCTATTCTGAAGTTTATGTTATCACACTTTCTCCCATTTCATGGTATCTATGTACATTTATGAGGTCTGGCTAATGGGAATTTGAATTGAGATGTGCTTAATTTTGGATTGGGGTATAGTCATCTTATTGCTTGGCATCCTCTTTGAAGGAATGGCCTTCACTGCGCCAACTTAAGTAGCATCATCACACGAAGGTTCAAGGCCAGAGGTTGAACTACCATGTCATACAGAAAGTGGACCACCTCAGAATGTCCCTGCATGGGAAGTTTGTAGAGAGTGGAGCAGAAACTAAGCTTGAAATAAATGGAATCATATGTCAGTGTGTGGAAAATCATTTTAGTTATTGGTTATGTAAATTTGTCAACAAGGATTCAGTTCTCATCAAGGCCTAGTCAAAACAAAAATTCTCTCCTATAGGGAATATGCTTAGAAATGCATTATTTACAATTAAAAATGCATCCTAATGTTCTATTTTTGATAAATATAACAGAATTTACCATAATTCTTTTGTTGAAAGACACTGCCTAAAACTATCCTGAGGCCAGTGAGTACATCTGTATGTAAAGTTTCATGTTTGAAACATCTCAATAATTAATAAAGAATTCTATTAACCATGATAGAAGAATGAATTATATTCTCTATATAAAAACTGGTCTTACAAAATCATTGACAAATAAGGACAGGATCAAAAAGTATGCAACCAAAGAAATGTAAGAGAAATGCATTGTCAAATGTTTCAGACATTTACTTGATAAAAAATAGTGTGTTATTTTTATGAATGTAGTAATGCTGATGGTGTTTGTCAGCTTTTATACGTTTTTAATGTGTAATTTGTTGTGACTGATACACTTGTTCCAAATAAATGTTCATTAAATAAATGTTTACTTTTATACCTAAATTCATATTTGTAAGTTTTAACTCTCTTAGCATATGAATCATACTACTTTTTAAAATGTTTGAGTGGCAGCACTAAAGTTTGCAAAATATGTTTACAATTAATCTGTCTACTTTCAAATAACACTCTGTCACTTATTGGGTAGTGCAGATATTTTATAAGTATTCCCAATTCCCTTAAAAAATTACTACCATTCACCTCATTTATCCATATGCTATAATCACACAATACACTATTATTTGTACCTTGAACAAACATTCTCTTGGTAGATCAATTAGGAGTAAGAAAAATTAAATATTTTATTTTACCATCATTATTCTTTCTCTACATTTTTTTCTTTTATATGTATGTCCAAGTTTCTAACCTATAACAGTTTCCTTCTCCTTGAAAAACTTCTTTTCATGTTTCTTGCAGGACAGGTCTGCTGGTGATAAATCCTTTCAGTTTTTGTTTGCCTGAGAAAGCCTTTGTTTCTGCTTCACATTTGAATGATAATTTCACTGTATACAGAATTCTAGCTTGGTGGGGTTTTTACTTTCAGTGCTATAAATACTTGACTCAACTCTTCACTCTCTTCTTACTTGCATAACTTCCGTTGGGGATTGAATCACGTCCCTGACAAAAGGCATGTTCAGGTCCAATCTTTGTCCTATAGTTGGGAACCCATTTGTAAAAAGGACCTTTGAAGATGTTATTAGTTAAGATGTGCCCAAACAGAATGAGTGTGGTACTTAATCCAATGTAACTGAAGTCCTTATAAGCAAAAGAAATTGGGCAAAGAGAGAGAAGCCATGGGGAGCACCCAGAAGCTGAAAGTTAACAGAACATGGAAAAGAAGACTTCACCATGTGAATTGTCATGTGATGGAAAAGTCAACCCACCCCAAAGATTGCTAGTCAGCCAGAAAATAGCAACACCAGAAGAAAGCAAACCTTTTAGCCTCTGAAATTGTGAGCCAATAAATTACCATTGTTTAAGCCACCCAATTATATATTATTTTATTAGCAACCAGGGAATGAAAACATATTCTAATGAAAAGTCCACTGTAATTTTTATCCTTTTCCCTCTAGAAGATGTCTCCCCACACCCATCGCCCCCACCTCCACCCCCACTGGCTTATTATTATTTTTTTAATATTTTCACTTTGTCTTGAATTCTTGAAGTTTCAATATGATATAAATAGGTGTAAATTTTTGGTATTTACCCTTCTTGGTGTTCTTTGAGTTTCCTGGATCTGTGGTTGGGTGTCTGTCATTAATTTTTGGAAGATTCTCACCCATAATTATTTCAAATATTTCTCTTGCTACATTTTCTCTTTCTTCTCCTTCTTGTATTCCAATTATATCTGTGTTACACCTTCTGAAATTGTCCCACAGTTTTTGTATATTCTGTTCTGTTTTTTTTTTCTCTTTGTATTTCAGCTTCTGAAGTTTCTATTTATGAAAGTTAAAGCTCCCTGATTCGTTTCTTGCCTGTGTCCAGTCTACTGATGAGCCAACCAAAGGCATTCTTCTATTTCTTGCATTTCCTTAATTCTTTCTTGGTTCATGTCTCTTCTTACATTTGTTCTTGAATGTTGTCTCCTTTTTCCATTAGTGTTCTTAACATATTAATCACAGTTATTTTAAATTCCCTGTGTGACAATTCCAAAATCTGTGTCATATCTGAGTCATGTTCTGAAACTTCCTTTGTCTCTACAAACTGTATTTTTTCCTGTCTATAGCATGTCTTGCAATTTATTGTTGAAATATATCAGGTAATAGGAACTTAGATAAATAGGCCTTTAGTATGAGGTTTTATGTTAATTCAACTAGGAGTTGGGCTGTGTTTAATGTTTGCTGTAGCTAAAGGAACTAGAAGCTTCAAATTGATCTACTGTCCTTGTTTTTGCCTTCCCCTGTTGTCTTTGTGTTTCCCTATGAACCCCTTCTTAAATATACTCTGAGCCTTGCAGCTCTTTCAGTTATAATCCACTGCAATTATAGTGGAGCCTATTGTTGGAGAGGGTAAGCATTCTATAATCTTATGATTAAATCTCAAACTTTTAGTGGGCTGTGTTTTTGGACTGTGACCTTCACAAAAGTTTCTTACTTTTAAAATATTTCTCCCCCACTTAGGTGAGATAGGAAGGTCATGGGGCATGGAGTTGAGTAATTTCCATTAAGCCTATATGAGACAAGGCTCTGATAAAATCTTTTTCACTGAAGAGTTGGCCTTTGTTGTTGGGTTTATTTCACAATGATTAGTTTATCCTTCCCTCTACTAAAAACAGGAAGTAATTTTTCTTGGTTTTTCTTCATGAGAACCTGGTGGGATTTTTGGAAGTAAATCCCACAAAAGTATGGGGGTCCTTCTAAGGCTGCAGCCCCCAGGAGTTTCTCACTCTCAAGTTAGTACACACTCAGCCTCCAATAATTCATAAAATTTACCTTTCAGTGTTCCTTGTTGTTTATGGCTTCAGAAGCTTCTGTTCCAGGTAAGTTGATCTTGGCAGTGTTTCTCTGTAGTCGTATTTCTGTCCAGATTTTGGGCTAGTGGTTTGCCCTACCCCTCAATTCTCTGATGGGTTAAAAAAAAATCATTGATTTTCAGTTTGGTCAGATTTTTTCTTGTTATTTGAATGAGAGTGATGACTTATAAGCCTTTTCCTGTTGGAGCTGAAACTAGAAGTCCTACACTATCATGCCCCATTTTATAACGGATCATCTCCTGAATGATCTCTATCTACGGATATTCTGCAATACAACTTTGAAGATAAATGACCCCATCTGCATTTCCCCACAAAATCTAGAACAACTGATACTGTTGCTTGCCACAAAGACAAATATTTAAGAGCTTCTTCATATATTACATTTGACACCCCAAACTTCCAAGGGAGACTCTCCTAATTTTCTCAGACTTCTCAGGCTGCCTCCTTTACCAACACCTCTTTCTTTCTTTGAACATTAAATATTGTCTGTCTTCAGGGAGCATTTCTAAGTTATTATCTCTTGTTATTCTATACCCATTACTATATGCTCATGGTTTAATGAACATCCAGCTAATGAAAATTTTTTAAATTTTATTTCCATCCTGTTGTAGATATCCAGGGCTTCTATAACAAAGTACCACAAACTGGGTGGCTTAAAACAACATAAATTTATTGTCCCAAAGTTATGGAGATTAAAATCCTGAAATCTGTATGGGAGAGCCCATCCTTTCCTCTTCCTAGCTTCTGGTGGTTTGTTGGCAATATGTGGGCTCCAATCTGTGCCTCAGTTGTCATATGACATTCTCCCCTATGTCCATCTTTCTGTGTCCAGTTCTCCCTTTCTTGTAAGAACACCGTAATTTTGGATTAATGGCTCACCTTACTCCACTATGACTTCATCTTAACCTGCCTATTTCCAAACAGGTCACATCTGAAATACTGAGGATTAGGACTTTCACATATCTTTTGTTGGGGGGGGGGGTTGCAATTCAAGCCATAAAAATCCCAGTCCTTTTTTTCTTTCTCTTTCTTTTATGTTTTTAACTTCAAGCCTATATATCCATTTGCTTGTCAGCATTTCCACTTGAGTTTTTTAAAGAGATCTCAGGAAATATTTCTGATTGGCATAATGACAAAAAATTCTTATGAGCTTTCCATTATTACAACTTTAATTAACCAGTGAGCTCATTCACCAGAGCTTGAAGATCATGGTCAGAGTCAGGTTGGAGATCAAAGAAGGAAATGTTTGTTTCTCTCTTTCACATATAACCATAAACTTCCCTGCACACGGGTCCCATAATTTGTTCATCATGGCAGGGCTCATAACGTAGTTGTTAAAAATATTCAAATAGTGTTGATCTTTCAGAAGAAGTGCCCAGAACAGCTAATTCTTCCCTTGCAGTTATCTTACATGTGCTTATCAGCCATGTGCTCAGTTAGAGTAGCACTGACTCAGTATTTATATTGGTCTGTAAATTCAGAACTGCCTAATTGGGAAGAAGAGGAAGAAGAATTGAGAACTGAGAAAGAAAGAAGGGAAGAGGAATAAAAACACAGTTTCTTTAGATAATATATCAATAGGTTTTACTCTGCCTTCCTTTAAATGTAGAATAATCTAATGGGGGGGTGTGTGTGTGAGTGATAAATGAGTCTATGTCCATCTTACAGCCTGGGTGTGAATGCTGGTCTACCATTAGAAAACAGTTCTTAATCTATCTTAGCTTTGGTTTCATAATCTGTCAAATAGTGTATATAAAGGGCTTATTACTGTGACTGATAGAGGTAAAAGCTCAAAAAATATCTGTTATTAATGCAAGGCTGTACACTTAAATTCCTTCTGGCTATCAGCAGATAAATATGGGTCAGCAGTGATGGTCCCCAGTTTGCCCCCATGACTTATACTGATTAAAAACCAACTTGGAAATATTAAATCAGACTTTTGCTTTCAGATGAATGGCTTTTTAACATTTCCCTACTGACTTCTTAAAGGAGCGAAAAACACTTCTTTACAATTTGTCTGGAATACAAAATCAGATGCTGGGTTAAAGAAATTATAGTTCTCCTCAGCAGCACCTAAGTTTTTTCACCAGACTGATATATCCTGAGTTTTAGATCTCATGCACACTTCACCAAATTAATCTGAACAGTTAAAAAAAAAAATAAAAAACACAATGCTACATCTTCCAAAACAACAAGAAAACTACTTTTAAAATGAAAATTCTTTTCAACTGTGAATAGCAATTATGGAATTTAACATTTGAAATAATGCACTAATCAATGCAATTTGTGTCAAGGATTTATACTTTGTATTACTCTTATTTCTTACAGGAACATTTTTCTCCAGAAAATACCTCAGAGTAAATAAATTTACTTTAAACTTAGCTCAACATCTCAAAATATGTAATGAGGACCCTAAGTAACTAATACTTGTAATTGGTTTCACTTTTTTGTTCACTGATTCATCAGGTAAGAGTGTTTCTCACCCAACAAAAACCTAAGCAAGGGCCGCCATGTTTTGCTGATTCTTTTATTCCTCCACATAATTCTCTGCACACCAACAACCCCATAAG
Organism: Choloepus didactylus; assembly: GCF_015220235.1. NCBI lineage: Eukaryota > Metazoa > Chordata > Mammalia > Pilosa > Megalonychidae > Choloepus > Choloepus didactylus. The sequence goes on from NC_051314.1 coordinate 49,844,359, forward strand.
GACGTGACAACTGGATATTTTTTAAGTCCATTTATTTCAAGCAGAGGCATGAAGAGGATGAATTCTTACTGTACCCAGAGTAGCCCTCTACAGAAGGAACACTTAGGAAATATATTTGTTAAGAGGCACTCAAGGGTGCCTCTCTCTAAAAGGGCAAGGAGAAAACCCTGAACCGGTTGCATATCAGAAATGGCATCCATTAATCTCTTTGCCAAGCAGCATGAACTGAAGAGGCCTTTGAAAGGAGTCACCCATAAGAATGGAGTCATGGTTTAATGCGTTTGGTTTGGAGTACCGTGCTTTTAGAAGTCAGCACCTGCAGCCAACTGACAGAGTCACTACTGCCGAAAGCAGGTTGCATAATGATTCTGATGACATTTATGGTCCAACGTTTCAAGAATTAATTTATAATGGAAATGATTCTTAACACAGAGAATACATCATTGCAGTGAAGGATTGAATCCTAGCTTATCAGCTATAAACTATGCAGCCCAGCTTAAATCCTTTAGAAGGCAAGCATTACAGGCATTATTTACAGTTACTGGGGGTTCATAACTCATTGGAAGAATATTTGGAATGTGAAGGTATATGCCACTAAAGTAAAAATGAGAGGAAAAAACTAGAAAGGGGTTTGGAAGAAAGGGGAACAATGGAGGAATATGTCAGGTGCCCTCTGTGTCTCTCTCCTCCTCTGGCTGGGTTTTTTATGGGAGCCACAAAAAAGCATCCCTGAGAAACCCCTATATTCAACTTCAGTAAGGGCCAACCAAAGTGTTTTCTTCATTCGGCTCCTCTTCTTTATCACTGACTTATAACCAATCCATCATTTCCATTAAAAAGAACTTCTTACTGTAAACCTATTAGAGAAATCCACATGAGGTGCATGTCTTCATGTTCTTTTGTGGATTTTATGCTTTATGAGTCACTCATTGTTAGATGGCAGTAAAGATGAAGATATTTCTTTGATGTTTGAAATACTCTCTTACTGGCTCTAAGTGCCTGTTTTTTCAGGGAGAGAAAGTGATGACTCTGTCTACTGAAGAAAAAAAAATACTACTGGGGATACACTGGTGATATAGCCAGATTTACATGTTGATTAAATTCTGGAATATATGAATGAGGCCTAATTTAAAACTGCAAAATTTAAAAAATACAGAAAGTGGATTAAAATAGCCTCTAACACTATAACTATGTACTATAACTATAAGCTAAAACTAATAATTCCTTCAGAAGGGTAGTGAAAAACAAATATACTTTTAGCCACACATATTAGTATCCATTCTTGACTCTGAAATAGACTTGGGATAACTTCCTTGACTGAATATTTTTCTGTGTCATTAAGATAGCATGGTCTTTCTCAAAGATGGTCTGACCAAAAATAATATGTTAGGGGAGGAGCAATTCTACAGTGATTGATTTGATTGGTCACTGAGGTGGTAGAGAAAAGGAAACACCCTAACTTCCTCAAAACTCTTGTCAGACTTCTATTTAAAACTAAGGGGTTTTTAGTAATGTGTCTGGTAAGCACCCAAAGGCACCCCTCATATTCATCTCCCCTGTCTCCCAGCTCCATCTCCTTCTTGCAGTCAAGCATAATAAGATTAGCTTGCATGTGTGTGCAAACCACCCATGAGACATACAGTTTTTCTTCAAAAGTTAACTAACTCCCTAAAAAGAAATTTCAAATTGGAAAATGTTGCTATAGTAGAGTTTATGTAAGTTGCTGTGGCACTGTTTTGTGTCTGTTATCAAAGCGTCCCTTCAGAAAATTTGGAAAAAACTGAAAAGTAAAAAATAGTGCAGCAGCACAATTATATTCACAGTCCCTTTATTCAAATACACTGCTATTTGTAACTAGTAATATATAGTACATGCACTGTGTGAAAGAGTTTGAAACATTCTAAAAAATGTCATTTCTGGGAGCTAATACACAAAGTAACTGAAAAAAAATGCCACCCATAAAAATAGAAAACTTTCCTATAGCTTACTAGCAAGTGATATAATATAGCTCAGTGAGTAAAGTTCGAGTGGACATAACCAGTGATACTCAATCCTTTGTCAATGTTCCCAAGTGCCACAGTAAATATAACACATGAAACTTAATAGCCATGATTTTAAAAATTAACCTCCAGGAACATTACACTAACAGTTAAAATCCTATTATTTTAGATTCAGTGAGCTTTAAGTCTTGCCCCAGCACTCTCCTTTGTTATACACTGATTTTTAAAAAGGAAGGTTTTGCCTAATACACTCCAGTAAGAATTAAAAAATGATCAAATTTCCAAATTGAGCATATTGGAAGCAATGTATTTTAGGATATTTGTTTTTTTTTTATTCCTTTGTTTTGTTTGAAATTTTTTTTTTAATTTTTTGATAAATAAATTTTTAAAAAATGATCAAACAGTCTGGAACAGCCGAACTTAGATTATAGAGTGCTATGATTTTAATATGATTGTAGATTTCTTATGTTGATCACTGGTACATAATTTCAAAATATAACTCCGTTTTTTAAAAAGATTATTTGAAAATAGTTTGTGTAGCACTTTTGTATTATGTCTCACATATATTTATTAATATGTCAGAATTTAAATTTTCTTGTAAAAACCCTTTTAATTTTTAGTATATTTGGTTATTCATTCAAAGAATTAAGCCAAAAATTCAGAAAAGAGAAGGAATGGAAAAGATATTGTCTCTGGTGTTGGAAGTAGGATTTTATTAAAATTCGTAAATTAACAAAAATGAAAGGAATAATGATTTCAGAGTTTTAAAGAACTTTTAAAATAGGTCATTGTATCTTCTTATATGTCCATAATATCTGGTTAGAAATCCTAGAGTTTGTCATACTGGGTTTTAAATAATTCATTTTGGCATCTTGTTAAATATTTTTTGCTAACTAGAAAAAAAATAAGAGGGAAAAATGAGTATGTTTGTGTTTTTTCTTGTTCCACCCAAACATAACTTCTGGCTATGGTATTTAATCTATCACTATTGCTGAAATATTTTAAGTCCCATTGTCACCCCTCATAAGCTGTATTTTTATGTATTATTGGGCCAACAAATTGTCAGATCTCTAGGTTAAGAATAATTCAGTGTATTGGGAAAGATTTCTGAGAGCCCCTCTCGCTGGCGTTTTATATGAATTCTGCTAACCATCAGTAGGTAAAAATAATTACCCCCATATATGGTGTGCCCTCTGTGTACCAAGAACTATTTTCAGAACCTGATACACGTTATTTATAACAAATCCTAAGAGCAGCTTGAGGAGGTGAATGTTACTGAAGAAAGTAAAGCACAAAGAGGGAAAGTACCTTGATCAACTTGTAAGTGGGGCCTTGGGACTTGAACCAAGGAAGCTGTTACTTCAAAGCTCATTCCCTTAACTACTGTACTCATTGCTTTCAACATTCTTCATGTTGGATCAGAAGAGCACAAAAGCCCCATTGTGATATTATAGAACTCCTGAGCTGTTGAATCACATCTTGAGTTTGCTTGGTAATACTAATATGACTTTTATGGTTATCAAGGATCCTAAGGACTTTATACCAGTATAGAACATTTAACCTTTCCATCCTGGCCAAAAATCTAATTTGAGCAGTTTTACTTTGATGCTCTATTTTTGATTGGTTAAGCCATCCATCCTGTTTGACATTGTTGTGTGGTGTTGCTATGCTTACTTTAACCAGCTGTCACATTCCAGCCCAGAGGTGGGTGAAATGATTCTTGTTTATATGTAATTCTGAAAGGGCCTCTAGAAGCTTTGAGTTGGCAATATGTCAACATGAAAGACATTTATCCTTTGGGCATAGCAAGCCTGAAAGCCTTGCACAATTCTTCATGTAACTTTACAAAATATTCTTTCTGACACTCAAATGTTCTATTTTTGTACAATTATTTCTATCTCTATTATTAAACCTACAATTGTAAAGAAATTTCCTATAGGAGATATTCAATTCTTCACATTGAATTGGATCTAAATTTGTATGGGGCTACTCATATCATATATCCTATCATTCTGAAAGAGGTTATAACATTTTTAAAAGGATGGACGTCCAGATCTACATTAGATATGGAAAGAAGTTTGAATTCCTCCAGTAGACATTCTACTCATATTACACATAGTGATAGGAGGATATAAAAACCTATTCACCGAGCATTTATGTTATACCCTGTATGTGACTGAAGCAATACCAGCTGCCGAGGATTCAGACTGAGCACAGTTCTGAATTCAGGGAACTTATAACCTAGTAGGAAAAAGAAAACAAATAAATAAACTATACTTTAAATTCTCTTAAGCCACAAACTCACATTCTCCCTCAAAATATGTTGACCACTAAAGTCACTGGAGTTTGGGGTTAATTACCCAGGAAATAATCTCAATTCTCAACCTCACTTTCCTGTGTACATAGTTCATCTTCCTAATGTTTGTTATTCCTCTTCAGAGAATGTAAAATTAAATGAATTTTTTTAAAGTTACATTAAAGATCATTAATTTCTTTAAGAAAAAAAGTCCATACCCATGGTGTTCAATGTTTTCATCTTCATGCACACAAAACTCCAAGGTGACCAGTTCTTTTACTTGAACTTTCACTTCTCAACATTTCATATTAGCATTTGGACATAAAAACCAGTTCGAGTAAAAGGCATCATACTCAATGATAAATTAATGCTCTTGTTTTTTGAGTTATATTTACTTTAACTTGTAGGCACAATTTTTCAAATAAACAAAATATATTTATTTTATGTTTGCAATATTATTTAATTGCAGCAATATGATCCTATCAAAATTGAGTTCCTTAAAATAAAATATTAGATGAAACATAGTTGTTTACGAGAATAACATATATTTTTAGTTAGCTGAATATGGTACTACAGTGTTTCACTTTTTATAATCACATTTTAACTGTTCACACAAGGAAAGTATTAACATTTAACTGTCTGTGAAATATTTTCAAAGAATTGCCTTTGATGTGAAAAAAATTATAGCTATTTAGAGCACCATAATGCTGTAACCTTGAGACACCCAACACAATGGGAATTCTTTGAATGAAATAGAGAGAAAACATAATAAATAGTTTTTAAAATGTATCTCTGATAATATGCAACTTTTGCTTTCCTCATTGTTTGCTAGTTTTTATATATTACAATGTTCACCTATCTGCTGTTCCACCATTCATATTTTAATGATCACATCAGCACTGGCAAACTGATTAACCATTCCTTAGCAAAAAAAGTAAAAAATAATAATTCATACATGCCCAACCTGAATTAACTCAATGTTATTCATCTGTATGAAAGTAAAAAAAGGAGTGAAATTGTTAAAAGTTTCTAAATGTTTGATGGCAACGTATCATGTAACCTTAACATCTGGATTCTACTCTTTATATCCAGATGTCTGGCATCATGGAGACACAACTTCAGTGGTTCAATCAATCAACAACTTTTGTTGAGAAGCCCCTCACTTCTCCCCTTGTTCTGCCCAACTCAGTGGGGACTAGGGGACGATATCACCTCAAGCATGGGCTATTAGGAAATCCTCCTAATTAGTTCTTCTGCCTCTACCCTCTCCCCATTTCAAACTACCAGAACAGTAAAACCTCATTTTCAAGATCTTAGTTAATTGCTTAAAATATTTGCCCTATCTCTGGTTTTCACAGAAGTCTCTAGTGCTGCATAGCACTGTAAGGGAAAAGTTTACAAGAACCCCACTTATAAATTGATCATGCCACTCACCCTTTCTTTATGTAAACCTTTCTTCAGCTATAGCATGAAGTTGGGAATGCTCACTTTCTCAAGCTGTTTTTATGTTTAGCTATATAGAGTGTATATCAGACTCTGAAAATCGTTTCTAGTTCATAGTAGGAACTTCATGCATACAAGCAATTATTTTATGTACTAATAATCAACGTTAACAATGCTTGTAAAACTCAGTGTGTAGTAGAAAAGACATGTTTAATAAATGCCCTTAACCTTAGCACCATATCTTCTTGAACCTAACATTCCATTAATTATAAGATGTCCATTTAGAAATAATTTTTTGAGTGAAAAAGAAATCCTTATTCATTATATGTAGTCAAAGACTAAAACTCAGATTTAATTAATGTTACAATGGGAAAATTCATGGTTATTGAGGAAATATACTATTGTTTCTGTTGCTACTCCTACTATTATTAAAACTCTCCTTCACTTTATATTCCAGGTAAATTACATCACTTGATTTAAGAAGAAAGGAGGAATCAAAAATGATTCTAAAAATTTTGGCATGCTTATTTATGAATATGATGCCACAAAATGAAATAGGACATGCAGGGGAAGAGGATGAGTTCAATGTTTTCCATGTTGAGATTGCCATAAGATATATTACTTGAACCCATGGACACTACAGCTGGAGATGTTTCTAGAATCAAGATGATTCCAAAGATCCCCATATCTGGAGTTTTTGATTCTTCACCATAAGTCTCAACCATTATGCTTTTTAAAAACAATTATCATTTGGTGAATATTTACTATATATTAGATGCTATGCTAAGCACTTATGCGCCTAATCTCATGCAATCTTAACAATTCCTGTGATTTATATTCTATTATTACCCACCTTATAAACAAAGAAAACACTTTTCAGAATGTAACTTACCTAAGTTCCCTCAGTTAATTAATGGTAAAACTGGGACTCAACTTCAGCACTTGTCCAGGAATCTAGACCTACCACGAATAGTGTGCACATAATGGCTACGCTCTCCTATTCTGTCTTTGAATACACTCTGTTTCACTACCAATTGGCATTTTTGTTGTTGTTTTGTTTTGTTGGTTTACTTCCAACCCTAATAATTTCAGCTTGTGCATGGACCATCACAATCACTTCAGTGTCATCCATATCAGGACCATTCAACTTAGTTTCTACTATTAACTTATAGTCTACTTTTCTGTTTCTGAGTCTGAACTCCTGAGCAAAAGAACCTGTTTATCTCCACACATATTTTTGAATCAAGTGATGCAATTCATAAATGGTGGCCAGTCTGTGGATTGGCTTCCCTTCGGTCAGATGCCCACCTCTAACTAATTAACAGCCACCACAAAGGAAAATCAGACCAATCAGAAACTGCATGGAGAGCAGCTTTCCTTCAAAGGGATATGAATGAGGCACAAATAGAAACACCATGAGAGATAAGTAGGATGAGAAGTTATGGATGTGAATAAGGTCCTCAGTAGACCAAAACAAGAAGAGGTCACCCAACAGAACCCTAAGAAACAAATTTATAAAGAGTGGCAGGAATAAGAGAAACTAGAGGAAGAAATTAACATAAAAGTAAAAAAAAAAAAAAAGGAAAATAATATCAAGGAATTCTGTGAAGAAGTTTTAAAAATGCGAGTGCATTCCACAACAACAAATGCTTCAACAAGATCATTCATTCATTCATTCATTCAACGATGACAACAGCAATAATTATTAGGGTCCAGGACACAGTTTTGAGCAAGAATAGGTCCTTGCTTTTGTGGAGCTTACACTCTGGTGGAGGAAACAAATGTAAATAATCACTCAAACGAATGCATAATTGCACTTATGAGAACAGTTACAGAGAAGTATATGGTGTTTGGGGAGCATAGACTAAGAGGACTTGATTCAGTCAGAGAATTCAGGGGAAACTTGCCTGAGAATTGATGCTTGAGTTGAGATCTTAATAAGAGTGGGAATTTACAAGGTGAGGTGAAGGATAAAAGAGTATTCCAGGCAGAAGACAGAATATGTGAAGTCTCCAGTAAGAAGGAACACGATGACTAATAAAAATCCCTTAAATGGCTAGAGTGGAGAGAGTGAGAACTCGACCAAAAAGACGGAATTGCCGGCGCTCCTCGGCTCCGGGCGCGCGCTGGCGGGGCTCCGCGGTGATAGCGAGATGGGGCAGCGGGGTGCCGCTGGCGGGCGGAATCCGCGCGCAGCCCGGAACGCAGCAAGTAATCCGTTGGAATAAAACCTGCAGTTGAGCAACTCATGCAAAGGTGCAAGGTCAATGCCGCCATGCCGAGTCCTCACTCCCAGGCCCCCTGCTTCAGTGACGCTTCGGTCTGCCATGGAGCCTGGCCCTGCCCTAGCCTGGCTCCTGCTCCTGAGCCTGCTGGCTAATCGATTGTCTGAAAGCTGCCCAGTCCCGAGACTTCACAGTGAAAGGCATTATCTACCTCCACCCTTCAACCACACCATATCCTGGTGGATGTAAGTGTTTCTCTGGTGAAAAGGCAGCAGTCAATTATGAGTGCAACCGATGGGCTCCAGATATCTACTGTGCTGGAGAAACCAGATACTGCTACACTCAGCACACAATGGAAGTCATGGGAAACAGCATCTCTGTCACCAAACGCTGAGTGCCCTGGAAGAGTGGGTATCCACTGTCTGCAGAGACTCCGAGCACAAAGGCCACAAGGTGTGTATTTCCTGTTGTGAAGGGAATATCTGTAACTTGCCAATCCCCCGAAATGAAACGGAGGCCACATTTGTCACAACGTCACCTATACATCAAACGGGAATCCACACTACGTGTCAGTGATAGTGTTCTGCTTGTGTGTGTGGTGGGAACTCACATTATAGCATCTTGAGGGCATTGTGCACAGCAGTAATCCATAGGAATAGTTCACGGGCCATGGTCATACATGAGTCACTGGCCTGACAGTAGTCACACATGCGAGACCACAGCTCATGGAAATCGTCATGGCCAGGCATCATCACAGCCACTAGGAACAAGCATTCTGTCAGCATGGTCATTTCAAGTCTAGCCAAGACTCCGTCCAAGTCAACCTGCCCTTAATACAGACCCTGAATTGTATACCACAAACCTTTGTTGTTGCACCAAGAAATAGTCATGTATTTAAGATCTGGGGTCCTTAATTCAGAATATATTTGTGAGTTTCAGGAGGTCCAGGGACTACCCGCTGAGCTATTAGGCGATATGTTATATGAATATGCATAGGTGTGTGTTTTATAAGAGGACAGTAAAAGACCACTGGTTTAAATAGACTCATTCTTATAGTTTTAGAATGTTAAAACGGATAGACTATTTCCTTGGAGATTCTGACTGCGTCCCTGGGAAAGTATGAAAATGTTTGTCCAATATTCCCAACATTCTTCTTCCAATGTTGGGATTCATTTTTCCTCTGCTCTGTGAGGGAAAGGAAAAGACAATCATAGGGAAAAGGAAAAAAAAAAAAAAAAGGTGATGCCAGAGGTGGTAGATGCAGACATGCAAAACCTTGAAGGTCATGTGAATGAATTTGCCCTGCCATTACCTGATGTGCAATAAACTGAGATGGAAAGTGGGTGGTTGACATAATCAGATGAATATTCTGAAAGGATTACTCTAGCTGCAATATGAAGAAGAGATCAAAGACAAATGTTGTGCAAGATTCTATTTTAATTAACAAAGATTCCACTTATTCTGTTTTAAGAAAGAAGATCATTTGTTAGCTCAAGAAATCATAAAATGTAGCCACGAGAGCAGATATTCAGGCATTTGGGGATCTGAATACACAATGATGTTTTCAGGAAAATATCTTTCTCCATCACAGCTCTTTTTTCAACTGTGTTGGCTTCTTCTTTAGGTAAGATCTTATCTCCTAGGAGCAAGATGGCAGCTGGCATCCAGAATAAAATATCTCATACACTATCACCCCAGCAGAAAGAGAACTTCTTTTTCCCAGGACTGACACTTACATGAACAAGTTGTGTTACTTGTGCATCCATGAGACAATCATGTCCAGGGGAAGAGCTTACACTGAGTGTCAGGCTTGAATGACCCATTCATTCTGGAGCCAGGTGGTAGGCTCATTCCTGTTGGAGGCACATGGCCTGAGAAGAAGAAAGGGGCAGACCCCAAAGCAAAACTTGGAAGCTGTTGCCAGAAGTGGGGGATCAAGATCAAATATGAAGTCACAGGTTAAAACAAATGTCTCACACTCCTGGAGAGATATAACCATAGTTGGGGTTAAGGGAGAATATTTGAGAGATAGTTAGAAGAGTAAATTGACAGGGTTTTGTAATGAACTGGACGAAAAGGTAAGGGAGATTGAGGTATCAGGAGTATCTCCTAAATTTCATGTATAATAATTGGTGATGCCATTCATTGAGAATCATGCAAAAAAGGTGCCAGATTTAGAGATGGGGGAGAGTGGAAAGATAATGAATTTAATTTGGGACATATTGAGTTGAAGGTGCCATTGAGAGATCCAAGAGAAATTAAGAAGACAGATATACAAATCTAAAGATCAAGAAGGATATCTGGGTATAAGCTAGCACAGAGCTGGAACAGGCCACTGATTTGAAGGTTATCAGTAACTTTGGAGAGTGATAGAAGCCAAACTACAGTCAGTGAAATGGGCAGAAGATAAGGAAATAGATAAATCAGCAAGTATATATTTGTCTTTGTGGTAGATTAAATATGGCTGAAAATTTATTGTTATTTCTTCCACTGAAAAGTGGAGTTTAATTTGGTTCCCCTTGATTCTGGGATGTCTTTAGTAACTTGGCTTGATCAGGAGAATGCCACAGTGGTAATGGTCTGAGACTTGCAATGCTCAGTCATAAGAAACCTTGTAACATCTTTCTAGATCTCCTGGTACATATCCCAGAGGAAGCCCAAATAAGTCTCCTAGAGTGGCCCACAGGGAGAGCAACCAAGACCACAGCAGGCAGCCCTGGCTGAGCTCCCAACCAACATTACTAACCGTGAAAGTAAGCCATATTGAAAGAAGAGCTTCCAGATGAGCCACACCTGTTACAACTGATGGTACGGAGACCTGCCGCCCACTAAACCCTTCCTGAATTGTTGACCCACAAAATCATAGCAAAAATAAAAGAGTTGCTGAAAGCCAATGGAGTTAGGAATAATTTGTTATGCAGCAATAGGTGACTGGAACATCCTTATGAGGTTCATTTCAGAAGCAAAGGAATAAGAAATAAAAGGAAGTAGTATGTTTTTATTGAATGTCTACAATGTGCTAAGCACTGTATGAATTTCTAACACATTAGTGAGTGCCTTTATTTATCTTTATGGATTGATATGAGGGATCCAACGAAGAGAAAGAGATAGAAGACATAGGAAAGAGATGTAATAAAAGATAAAACAAGCCTGTGGGAGATAGTCTATGACACTGGAAGGGTTTATCCCTGGCTAACTCTCACATGGACACTGAAATTTCTTCTTCATGCTTGGATTCCACACTTGCTATCTCCAATGCATTCTCCATAGAACTTGTTGGAGTGATCTTTTAAAACCCATGACATTTTTTGAAATTTGCTCTCTAACAACTTGTGGAATCGTACTTTGAAAGTTGTCACTGTTATGTATATATGTTAAAGTTCACAATAAAAAAAAACTGAATTGATCTGATATGGTGTTGGCTACAATAGTGTTAGCCTTATAAGTCAATAAGCTGTACATTTGTCTTACATAATTTTTTGCTTTTGTTTTTTACTTGACAATAAAAAGTTTAACAGTAAAAAAGCATTAAATTAGATGATATCAGTCCTCTTGTTAAAACTCTAAACTGTTCCTGCAATATTTGGAATAAAATACCATGTCCCTAATACAGCCCTCAAGGGCCTGCAACAACTTGTCCCCATTAACCCTCCAGACACTCACCTGAATCTCTTCCTCACTCTTCATACTTTCTTTTGGTTCTTTAAACTCACCAAACTTCAAACAGAAACTGTTTTCTAAAAAGGCATGCACAACTATCAAAACAGTTAAACAATCATCAAAATTAATTTTAAGGAGAGGAGTTAAGTATTTTCACCATGATCAACATGGAAACATGGTTGATACCATGGAGTTTTTTGAAGGATATGTCTAAGTTTGCATAGACCTTGATGAAATAACTGGGCTTCTTCATCAATCTTTTTCCAGAGGCCATAATTATCCTTTCAAACAAACATATTGTTTGCCCTCCCTTGGACAGACTACACATACTTCATACTCATTTCTCTAGACTTTGAGATACCCTCCTTCTGACAACCATTTGTGATTATTTGTCATTTCAGTGTATTTTTCACAATACATTGTAATTTGCCCATTTGATTTAATGGGAATTAGCTTCAATCCAAAAGAATTTCCTACCTGAATGAGTCTATTCCTTGACAACAAAATGGCAACAACATTCACAGAGGAACATTAGAGATCCCTCATTTATGCCCTTATATTAGAAAACTGAGGCTTAGAGAATCTAATATCTCTCCTCAAATAGCACAATGTATAGCATTCCTAATGCCACAATAAGAGAATTAAGAGTGGAAGCTCAGAGGTCATAGAGAAAGAAGAAACAATTATGATTCAGTGGGATACCATGCTTAAGCTATTTACCTATGCTCCTTTTGTCCCATGATATCTGATATACTCGGAGAGAATTCACCCCCTTGATTTAGGTAGGTACTTGAATTTTATGTATTACACTGTGACAGAAAAGTTGCTTTAGGGTTATAGCACAATTTCAATATGGGATTTAATATTTTAAATTAACTTTTTCATATTTTTCTTTAATTATTTCATGTGCATGATTATCTCCCTCAATAGTCTGTACATCTCTTGAATATAGAGATACTATACATTTCCTTTGACTCGTTCCTTATTGCTGAGTTTATTGTCAAGCTCTGGACCTGGAGAAGTCTAGTTTCAAGTTCAGGCTTTACAACATGCCAACTGCATGTTCTTGGGCACATTATTAAACTCCTTAAACCCTGGTTTCATCCTATTTATTTGCATAATAAGTACTCTATCATTGCTAGTTGCTACTTTTCCATTAGTGTCCACTTAATATATAATGAAGTGAATTAGTAGCATAAATGCAAATGGAATTTGGCTTAGTTTCCCCTTCAAAAAGGCTTACTTTTATAAGGGTTTAACACTATAATAAGGTTAATAGTCATTGTTTATAATTGTATCAGCAACAAGCATTTATCCCATTTTACAGATGTGGCAACACAAGTCCAAAGGTAAAGAGAGAAATACAACAACAATTTTAGATACAGCTTAGATTTAAAATTCCACACCTTTTGCTTAGCAAAAGTACCATGTAAAACAATTAATTCACTAGTCAACCAAAATATCTAAAATCAGAGCTCTTAAAGGAAATAAATTTGATATTCTGTCTTGGTAAAAATGTAAGAACATTCAGTGGTGATATTTTCAGGGACAATTTGCTATTTCATCAGGACATTTCTGAAGTTACAAACAGCTGTACTCTAAATATTATTCCCAGAAATGCCACCTCCAGAAGTCAGAGAATTCAATTATCACTTTAATCTAGTAACTATCATAACCTCAAAGAGAAAATCTTTGGAGATACCACTCTCAGATTATTTGTAGACATGCCATCTTAAAGAAGACCTTATGAGTATAATATAGCTACTAATTTTACTTGACTTGCATTTTTCAGATGAGAAGCAAATAGGGACAATCAAGACACCTAATTTATATAGCAACTTGCTTCGAAACAGTGCTTTCCAATTTCTGTAATCTCGTTGGCTTCAGTTTTCCTATGTAAACCAGTGAGCTTGCGTTTCTCAGGCATGGGGAGAGAAGTCTCTTAACTCTCATTTCTTGGGACCCTTCTCCCTATCAGATCTGCAGAGGGGAAAGGGAACATTGTCCTATTGTGCCTAGAAATTGGACTGTTGGTTACATGTTTTCCACAAGCCGAGGTTGAGTGGTTTGATAAGGGATTTACAAACGGCAAGATCCTTACTTGAATCTTTTGCCTGTCCCACCCCCCACCCCACCCCCCACATTCTTGGACCAAGGTCTTCATTTCTGGATCTGGATCATTGGAGAGCGAATTTCCAAAGGCCCTCTGTCAAAAAGAAGTGTATCTGACTGCATGCGATATGTTGTGCTAAGCTATTTACTAAGTAGAAGGCAGACTTCAATATCAGTGCATTGGAAATGAGGGATTCAACAAACTATCACGGAGAATATTCTCTTTAATCACACGTTTATTATCGCCAGTATTAAATTCAGGCCACTGTAAAACTCTTAATTAAATACTCTGAGTTATTATAATATTCACTAAGGATATCAAATACACCTAAAAGCTAGAGAAAGTAACTGGAATGTGGAAAGTTAATTTTTATCATTTGAATTAAAAATTGCATTATATCTGTTTAATATTATTAAATGGATCAGAATATGATAATGTTTAAAAAATTGAACTTTTAAAAAAGTGAATCAATCTTGGATAGTTTCTTCCATTCCAATTCTACTAATAAAAATAAATCTCCAAACTCTCCATAGAACTTTCTAAAAAGGAGAAAATAAATATACCTAGCATAGTGTCTAGCAGAAGTGAATCGCTCAAATTTATATGTCAAAACTATGGAACCTCATTCATACAGCCTCCTGAATACTCTTAACCTGAAATCTTCATACTCCTGTGTCATGGATAAAGACATACTTATCTGTGCTAAAAGCCAACATCCCATATGAGGGCACAATGCTAACAGAGTGAAGGTGGCTACAATATTTCTTGAACTCTACTCTTCTCCCTCTCTCCCTTGATTAATTTCCATTCTGTTAAGCCTGGTGACTGGACAAGCACAAGAAATCACACCTGAGAGAAGAGGAAACCTTTTGAAAATAGCAGTAGCACCAAGCTTTAGTAAAAAGTCTGTCTGCTTTGTTTGATTAATATATGTAACCACAAGCCTTTAGAAATTAGAGGATGAAACAACTGTCTATATTTGCTCCCCATGAAGAGCTACTTTAGATGCTTCAGGAATAATCCCTTTTGTTCTTTCTATCTCTAGATAAGTATTCGTAAGAATTATCCCAATAATTGTCTCAACTTAATCCTCCACTTATTTTTTTTTTTTCTTTTCATCTCATTCTTTCTAAAGGAGATTTAAGGTGGTGGTACATGAAAGACAGGTGTCCATGATGTACACACACACACAATAACATGATTAATAAAATAAAATTTAAAAGGTTGCAAAAAGGAATAAGCCAGCTGCTCTATTTCACTTTAATATAGTTTATGTAAGTTTTCTTATTCTAGGACCCTAACAATATAAAAAAGTCAACCTAATACCTTTAAATATTTTATTCACAATATTGTTATATATGTATCAATATATTTTCTGGCAGATAGCAGAAGTAAATATGGCCTAGCTTGTGATTTCTAATGCACTATTACATTAAAATGATGTGATGTGATACATTCTTTTTGTTTAAACATATGTCATTGCCCTGAATAATTTCTAATCCCCTCCCCACCACACGCACACAACTTGACATTGTATGGTACCATGTTAAGACAAGGGAAAATTAATTTAGCAGGATACCTAAAAATACGTTTCAAATGGAAATGTGGCATTTTGATTTGTGACATCAACAGAACCTAAACTGGGTCCATGAGATAGTAAATATTCAGATTTATCTACAAAGCCAAATATTTTCATATTGTCAGCCTACCCTTAAAGATTCATGCCAATGACTACTAATTCCATAGTTGTTCTCTTTCAAAAAATCAGGAACCAAAATATTTCTTCTAATAAACAATTTTATTTATGGTGGAATTTTCAAAATTTCTTATATTTTGAAATTATCCACAAAGCATTATTTTGTGCTTACATTAAAAAGATGCATTTCTTATAAGAAAAGATCAATATATATCACATTAGGCAGTACTGTTACATTTTTATTTAATACAATATAACCAAAGGATTAAAGACAAAAAGCAAAAGTTAAATATATTTAAAATTCCCTGTAACTGATTCCCATCTGTTCTAATGTTTTGAAGGAAAAAAAAAACATGAAGATTTAAACACCAGAGATAATATTTTGATAAGAAATATTTATAAAAATTATAAGTTAAGCATTGTAACAAGCTACCTTCAACGAATTCCCCTATTAGAAATAATATTGTTCCTAGAGCAAAGAAAAAAAAATAGGAAAAGAAAAATGAAATAAAAGTATTAATTGCAAGGGTGACTTTTTAGTTAAATATACTTTCTTATAAAGTGGCAAGATAATATTTATAAATTTACAACTGGAAGGAACTCTTTATATACAGGGCTTCTTGCTTTTGACTCTTTGGGCCTCCTTCCTCCTTGTGAAATAGGCCCTCATGGCAGAATGATCTAGACTGGATTTTTAGTTCATAGCACATGATAGATGAGCCTGGAACTAGAGGCCCCTGGGGTTGCAGGCTGTGAATCGGTGCTGGGGACTGGGGAGAGAGAAGCAGGGTCCTGGAGAGGCAACCCAGGTTGTTCTGAGGAGGTGATCCGATCCACTATGCTGGATAAGCAATCCAAGCTGGATAAGGAGCTTTTATCTGTGGCATATACTAAGGATGGAAGGAGAAAAGCATTACAAAAGATTATCCCCAGATAGACAAACTTACTTACATTGCCCTTTAAACCATAGGTCTGCTCTTTTGATACCCAGAGGTCAGGTGATTATGGAAAGCCTGTTGTAGAAATTTGCACTGAATATCCAGCAACTCACAGGGTGTGTGTGTGGTGGTGGTGGGGCGGGAGTGATGTTGGGAGATGGAGAAGCCTCCTAGTAATATTTCAGACAAAAGTACGTGTGTGTGTGTGTGTGTGTGTGTGCACGTGTAACTGTTGGGAAGAATTTGGAGTGGAAGATGTGTATTTATTTCACTCTGTCAAAGCCTCCTCATCACTGCTGCTGCCTTCACAATACTGCCTGGGAGAACAGACTCTGTTCTGACAGACTGAATTGCGAGGTTGAACTGGTCCCTTACCTCTCTAAAGTCATCAGTTCTTACCATTTGTTACATCAGGGCAGTAGACGCTGTCCAAACTGCTGCTCTTTCTGGACCAGACAGGGCTGTTACATTCAGGCTACAATATATGACACAAAAGAAGTTTGTTTCAGGTCTCGGCAAAAGATGTGCTAAACTAAGGTAAGGCAGTGCTTGCTCACTAGCTCTATCAACTGACCCCTCTCAATCACCTCTATTGCCTAGATTTAGGAAGGATTAGCCCTCACCAAATTGTCAGGGCACTAAGGTCAATCGCTGTGCTTGGAGAAGAGGAGAGCTGCAGCGAAGGGAAGAGGGGGGTGGAATTCAGCAGCAATGTGCATTGGGTTAACCATGCAAAATGGATTGGGGCAGAAGGAAGCCACACTAATTCAGGGAGAGAACACTTTCCCAGGGCAAAAAAGCATTAAAACCTGGCAGTGTTGGAGTGAAACGCCCTCTGAAAAGCATGCATAACATCTCCCAGCCAAATCTCAGCAGGGCATTTCTTTCCAAATTGTCATTAAGTGATAAACTTTGGGACAGTGGGAGCTTCAGATTGTTGCTTTTAGATATTAGTGTTTGCCAGGGTCTGCTGGTCTTTCATTTTGCAACTAAACCAAAAAATGCAGAAAACACCTTAATGACCATTCACAGCCACCTATCTTTGCATGCTTCTACAATGTAAGCCCAGATCCTGGTGGGAAGTCGAGCTAAAACACTGCTCAACAGCTGCCAGTTTTCTGGCATCCTTGTAAATGTGGACACCTTTCCTCATACAGCAAGGGGCCTCCCCTGACCATCCACCAGTAACCATAGACCGTTTGGTTGCCACAAGTGGCTAGCTGTAAGGATTTTTAGGAAGGGTCAGAGTGGCCCAGTGGGTACCAGAGCTACCTCTTACCATGCCATCAGAGCAGTTGGAAGTGGGGCTGGTAGGCTCGGAGCAGCTCTGTCCCGGCAGGCTGTAGTAGTTCTCTACCTGCTCCCTCAGCAGCTCCTGCAGGCTCTCGATGTAGCGGATGGCGTTCCTGAGAATCTCCACCTTGGGCAGCCTCTGGTTGGGGTTGGTTGTGGTGCATCTCTTAAGCGTCTCGAAAGCCTGGTTGACCTTCTTCAGGCGCCTGCGCTCACGCATCGTGGCAGCCTTCCGCCGGTCCATGGTGGTGGACTTCCTCTTGCACGCTTTGCAGGCCCACATGAGGCAGTGACCGGCTTGGTGGTGGCCAGTGGGCGCTCGCACGTGCTCGTCCTCGTCCGAGCCTTGTAGCTCTGCTTTGTGCGCCCCGAAGGCGGCCACTCGTGGCTCGAACTCGTCCCCAAACTCACCATCGGGGGATGGGATACAGGAACCGTCGTAGAAGTACTCGGAAGGCGAAAACTGGCAGCCATCCATCATGTCCATCCTCCCGCGGAGAGGCAGGCGGTGCACCTGGACGGCAGCGAGAGCGTTAGGGGGAAAGGAGGGCCCCGGCGCCGCTGCGGGCGGGCAAATCCCGGGCGGAGCTTCCCTGGTCGGTTTCTCTGGTAATTAACAAGGACAGGCGCCCGACGACCTGGGTCGGAGGCGCTGGGGTTGGGGCTCTTTATGTATTCTTGGGGGAGGGAGGCCGGCCCCAGTAGCCAGGCACTATTAGCATATCCCCCCGCAACCCCCGAGAGGGCTGTCTGGGCAGACCTCCGCCTTTCCTCTAGAGACAATTTGCTGTTTACTGCCCCTTTTGACGCTAATGGTTTTACTGCATTTCTGCTGGGGCGGGGACACGGCTGCCCAACTCCCTCCCTTGCACTCTCTAGGTTACCTAAACCAAGCGGTCACGTAAAGAGTATCGTAGACAAAAGGAACGAAGGAAGTCCAACTCCCTACACTCATCTGACATCAAAAGCTTACCCCACATCCTGGGCATGGGACATCACCGTATTTTTGGTTATCATGAACTTTATTAATTTTCATGAACTTTAGTAATCTCAGGAATTTTGGGGCCAATGGGCTGAATTAACCGTCGCTAAGAACTTGAAGTGAAACTTTTCAATTTTGGAGTGCATCCAGAGATGATGTCTTTTTATTATTATTATTGTTATTGTTATTTATTTTTGTTTGTTTTTTTTAATTTCCTCTTTTGTATGAATTGAGATGAGTAGAATTCCAATCAGAATGCCTTTTTGTAGGCTCTACATTACTGGGGATGGATTGCGAGGTTCCTTTCCCAAGACAGTTTCGCTGATTTCTCCTTATGTCCGCTCATCTGAAAGGAGGTGGGCACAGGAAGGACAAGTGAATTGGAACTTTCCTTTCTTGCTTGCTTCCTTCCTTTCTCCCTTCTGTAGTTATTTACTGCGGGCTTCCTCTGTGCCAGGCCTTCCCTAGATCCAGAGCAGGCCGGAGACCCGTACTGACAGCGTCTCTAAGATTTGCAAAGTAGCCCAGTTTTAGGTGGCGAACTCCCTTTCCAGGGGCGCGTCTCTTCTCTCCCTTTCCTTGTGTTCTGCCCTTTCAATTCTACAGACTAAACAGCCGAGCTGGGCTTTGGGGTAGCTAATTTTCTGCTTTCAGGCAAACTACACCGTTACAGATGCGTCCCAGCTGCCGGCTCAGCAATCCTTCTCCACTCGTGTAAAATTTCTAACTCCTCAAATCCCTAGTAACTTCACACACATTGGGGAAAGAAGCCTTCCAGGAAAGCAATCCCAGCAGGGTCTTTGAAACTTAGGTGGGGAGAAGGAGAGAAGGGAAAGTTGCCATCAAAATGCTAACGGATCCGTTAAATAGCGTTTGCACCTCCACCCTTAACTATTTCAGATCATTTGGGCTGTTTATATTTAGGAAAAACAATTACTTAAGCTCTACACAAATAGATTTAAGTAGTCCGGAGTTTTGCACCAGGGCTAGCGGCCCCACTAAAGGAAGGGGGAGTGTTCTCGCCTCGATCTGCGGTTATCCTCGATCTGTGGCTCCAAATTTATGGAGAATGGGGTTCCTTTCTATTACATTTTCCACAAAATTATTCTCGGAAAGCAACCCTGGCTAACTGATCCCGCATCTGCAGGGGCCAGACAGGGAGTTACTAACATTTTTGGGGTGAGATTTGCTCTACGAAGTGAAGGCCGCGAAAACCAAGGGTGGGGAAGCGATGAATGGTAGTCGCCACGGTTTGTTGCGACGTTCCCCTCGCATCACCTCTAAGATAAAAGATCCTCCCTTGAAATTCCGGGTCCGGTTCACAGTAACGGACTGCTTTTTCGTCTGGCCAGTGGGAAATCCATCTGCACCTTATTTAGGGCTATTAACAAGGCAATGCCTTTGAAATGAATACTGTACTCAGGGTACACCAGATAAAGGAGTCAAGTTCCTGAAGGACTAGACTAGGGCGGCATCGAAGACTCCAACCTGGTCGCTGAAAACATTCGAACGCAAACTCGAACGCAGCTACCGCTGAAATACAAAAATGCGTAGATATTCCTCACCCAGGAATTCAGCCACGTCCCTCAGGTTCTGATCAGCAGCAGTATGACTTTTCTTTGGCTGTGGAGTCAAGAGGTTAGCATATTTGGCTACAACTAAAATAAAGCT
The DNA here is from genome assembly GCF_015220235.1 of Choloepus didactylus. NCBI lineage: Eukaryota > Metazoa > Chordata > Mammalia > Pilosa > Megalonychidae > Choloepus > Choloepus didactylus. The sequence goes on from NC_051314.1 coordinate 49,864,676, forward strand.
TTGCACAGCTTTATGATTTAGGCACAAAGTTGCTCTTTAAAATTGAGGAAGAAGTAGAGGCCACGCTTCAGATCTCCTTTCAGCTAATTTCTTTCCCTTAGACACTTACGTGCTCTGCAACTGATCCCTTCAGTGTGGATTCTGTGCAGCTAAAAATTAATGATAGTTTACTAATTGCAAAACCTTGTTCGAAACCTTTGCAATGTATTAACTCACTTACTCCCAAAGACCCTATGGGAAGGGTTATAAGCCCTATTTTTAAAGAAGGTAACCGGAGCTCGGAGGGGCTAGGTAATTTGCCCCCGGTCACACAGTACTGGAAAGTCCGCTTCCCGTCTGCATAGCTCGCGCTCCTAGTGGTGGATTTTGTTTGTTTCTTTCTTTTCTTCTTCAATCAGTCCTAGGTCAGCGAGCTTCCTTAGACGTAGAGCAGACAATCATACAAGCTGGGGGGACTGGCTCTCTTTCCCTTGGCTTCCATGCCTTGGAAAACGCTGTCACTCAGGAGGCTCTGTCAGTAATGGTGGCTCCCAGAGGTTAGGGCTGTCTTTGGTAAAGTGATCTCAAAACAAATTTACCCGAGTACCGCGGGCGACTGGAACTAAAGAAGCCGAGAAAACACAAGCGCCTGGCAGCTTAATGGCACTTGCTAGGGGGAAACAGGGTCCGGGATTGAGGGCCCTTGGGAGTCAAGTGCTGAAAATAGGATCCCAGAGTACCAAAGTACAAACGAGACAAAACTTTCAAACCGCTGTCAGAGAAAGATACGTTAAAAAATAATAATAAATAAAATAAAAAAAATTTAAAAAGGAGGAAATATACAAAGAAGGAAGGAAGCCAGTGCCTCAAAGCTGTCTGGGGTCCCTCAATTCAGAAGAGATCCCCCTTGCTCTTCTTCCTGGAGAGATCTTGAGAAAGAAAAATGGGAAACTGGTTGAAGATGGGGAAATTGAACAGGGCATATGGAAAAATATTTAAATTGCTTTAAAAAGATCTGGTAGTTATACGCCCCTCTTTTACTTAAAGTCAGATTATATTGTCTTTTGCTCCTACTTTCCACTATTTCTCCAGAGAAGTGAATTTCATACATGCAGAGAAAACTCACATTTATTTAATTTGTAAACAGACTGTTAGAAATGGCATTCCAACACCTGCTGTCTTCCAGGAAAGCCTTACAATAGGCAGATCAGGGGAAGAAAATTTGGCCACTCCTGGTGTTGTAAATTAATGTCTATCAAGATTCTGGTGAACTAGATACACAATTTCTTTAAATTTCACTCTGAAAAAAATATGTGCACCATATTTGTTTTTCTTACAATTTAGACTTATAACTGGTTTTATTTGCAAAAAACTTCAATGATCAAGTCTTTTTTTTTTTTTTAATAATAGAACCTATTTTAACTTAGGCATTGTGACAACTTCCTAGTGTCAATGGACAGACTACTCCAGCAAAATGATGCTCAGAGCTTCCTTTCCTATAAAATTTTGCCCACATTAAGAATTCTGCATTATTGAAACTTCTCTTGGAGAGAAAAACCAAACCCATGTAGAAAGTATAAGTCTATTTAAATTCACTTCTGTCCTACCTGCAGACCTGAATTCACTCCTGGACAAAAAGTTATTCTTAATATTTTTATCTATTATAATGACTTCACAATGTGCTAAACAATTTCAAATTGCTATTAGCTCTGGGAACCAGGCACACCTAAGAAAACACATTAGTACCTGCCAGAGCTGCTGGAGGAATTTGTGGAGAAGACAGCTGAGGAAGACATTGGCCTCTGCTTGAATTCTAAGACTCCCAGGAGAGATCAAAAGCCTAAGTAAGGACTTTTAGCAGCCTTGAGAGTGGAGAAAGTAGCTAGTTCTTGCAGCATTATCTTTGTTCCAGCACATGGCATAGCCATTCCACCTCACAGACTGACTCTGAACTAGGCTGGCAAAAAATTTCTTTTTCAGAGTGAAACAATTAGGACCAAGAAACATCTTTTATTAGTATTTCTTTTGAGTTTAAGGCCTGTCCTCATAATGTCTTGGCTCTTGGAAGAAATACTCTGTTACTGCTAATTTACTAATGCTTTAAATTAGGAAATAAAATGTCAATGTTTAGGGGAAAGTTTTGATAATGGATGTTGGTGATGGCAGCACAGTAATTGTGAACATAATTAATAGCACTGAGTTATAGACTTGAATGTGGCTAAAAAGGGAAATTTTAGGTTTTACATATGTTACTAGAATAAAAGCTTTTTTTAAAAAAAGCACACATAGGACTGTGTAACACAAACAGTGAACCTTAATGTAAACTATGGACTATAGTTAACAATACAATTATATTAATTTTTTTAATCAGTTGTAACAAGGGTACCACACTAATGCAAAGTGTTAATAATGGGGAGATATATGGGAACTCTGTATTTTCTGCATGACTTTTTATATAAACCTACAACTTCTCTAATGAACAAAAATAAAATAAATTGAAGAAAATTTAAGTTTAAATTAAAACATGTTTTTCAGATTTCTTATTGTGAGAGGGGTTTTAAGATGAAGAAATCGGATAAAATATTTATAAAAGGAAAGCACAAATGGGTAAATTCTTCTAACTTAAAACAAAATGTCTTAAAGATAGGATAAGCTTAGATTCCAAAGCTTCTCTGCCAGTCTCAAAAAGAGTTGAGCACATTGAATTTCAGAACCACCCACCCCCACCCAGAGCATATGACAGAGTATGGAAATTAAAAAATGAGGACATTAGACATGAGTGGATTTCCACAGTGTTCAGGCTTGGATTTCAATGACCTAGGTGTGGTGATTTAAAGTTAGTTTGAGAAAGCTGACATTTGACCTTCCACAAATTATTTCTATACTAATATAAAAAAGAAAATCATTCATTATTTTACACTTGTTAACTTTATACCTACCTCTGGAAAGAGGCTCAAATTAAATCCTAAACTGCTTATCTTTACCAAGCTATTACTTCTTGGTTTCTTCTTCCATATCCAGGCCTGTTTGTTTTGGCTTTGGCCTTGGAAAAGATTATCATCATTAATATCAAACAAAAACATTTTAATTGCAAACACACCAAGGATTTCACTGGAAAGCCTAATATGTCAGCTATAGCAGTGGAGGTCACATGAAGTCTTTAGGAAATATTTGATCTATTTAATGAAGAAACTTCTATAGGCAAACTTATTCCAAACAATTTCTCAAGTTACCCAACTAAGAGAGATATAGAGGATTTGGTTCACAAAGACCGAATAAAATTTATCGGCAAGTAAAGTCCATGAATTCACGCATTTTGCTTTTGAGCAGATTATAACACAAATTCCATTTACAAATATATGTATAATCACAAAGTAAATGAATTCACTTTGTCAATTATGATGTTTGATTTTAGTTGTAGAATGAATTCAATTTTTAGAAATTTGTGTATATACATATTAAGGCAAGTCTCTATTGACTCTCAGGGAAAAAAATCCTGGAACAATTGTAAGCATGATTAATTCATATACATGCCACCGAAACATATTCACACATCCTGATTGGATAATTTGGATCATTTGGATCATTTGTTTTTTATTGAAAGTTGCTGTGCTAATTTGTATTTCACTAGCTAGCCACTCTTGAGATAGAGCTTTCTGGGAACAATTGTCAAAGGGAAGCAAATTATTCCACAGCCCATAAAACATTCCTTTTTAATTTCCCAAAGCCTTCCTTTGAGGGTGCGTGGTGACCGAGAGCACAGGCTCAAAGTTATCAATATTGCCCACATCCAATTCCTGGCTCTATACTTACCAGCAGGACCCTCTTTTATTCCAAAGGATCATCTTCTTTAAAATAGAAGTAGAAACAGTACCTCTCAAGGATTGTTTTAGGATTATATGCATTAACATGTAAAACGCCAAGAATGGTCATTCGTGCTGTTACTGTGATCCATTGTTATTAAGACTTTCCCCACCTAGAGCCAGCAAAGGCTGGAAAACTGACTCTGAAGGAATTTTGACTTCGGTGGAGGAAAAGTCTCCTGATGGTCAATTTCTATTAATGAAACATAGAGAGCTGTCATTTAGTATTTATTTTATGCTCTCTTCTGACCAAGTACCTTATATGTGTTATCCCAGTGAATCTTCACAATCCCAGGATTTAAGTACTGTTAGGCTTGTCCACATTATTTTATAAATGAGGGAACAGAACTAAGAGAGGAGCACAGACTTGCCCAGGGCTACACAGTAGCAGCCTGGATTCAATCCAGGTAGTCATTCTCCACAGAGGCTCAGCTCTTTGCATACACTAAACTTTTTACCTGCTTCTCTCAAATCTTTAGCAGGGATTACATGCCAATGCCATTTTTCTCTATAAGGCTTTCTGCATTTAAAAAACATTCTAGCAGAAACTAGAATTAACCGTATGCTCAGAAAACTATTACCCCCAGGACAAGACCTTTTCTGAGATGGAAAAAGGGGCAAGATATTGCTCTTTCTCTGCAGGGGGTGCTGCCTGCAGCAGTTTCAGGAACTTTTGAGTTGCCCAGGGCCATGGCCATGGAGCAGTGCTTGGAAGGTTAAGAAAAGGGGTTGGGCTGGGAAATGCTGAATTTGGTTTGGTTTTCGCATCTGTGACCTGGGGACTAGTTTTAAGGGGAAAAGGGTAAGGTAGAATTAAGGTGTTTGGGGGATGGGGAATGGGAAGCAAGTGAAGGTGCCTTTTACAGAATGTAAGAGAGAAGTAGCAATTCAAAAGAAACTGCTCACTCCTCTCCTCTGCTTCACTTCCCACTGCGTTTCTTGGTGGTCGTTGCTTCCTGAGGTTACAGGATAAACAAACCTGGCACACGTTGTAAAATCCTCATGGTGAGGAGCTCCCAGGGCTTCCAGCCTCTCTGGGGCTTTGCTGTTTGGCCCAGCTAAGAGGTTTCATGTGTGTTGTTGTCTTTTGCCCTCAACCATTTAACCCTTCCCTGTCATGGAGCAATGCGCCCTTCAAAGAAGCCCACCCCACCTCAACAGACAATTGTCCGCTTCTTTTATCTTTCTATTTGAGAAACAGACCCAAGCCAAAGGAGGCCTTGAGGATATTCCAGTCTTCCAGTGACCAGTCTAGTTCAAGAAAACTGGTGAGGGGCCAGAGGCCTGTGCAGCCCCTGGGTACTCTAGATAAGTGCTTCTCCTGGAAGGGAGAGGCCTGGAAAGTCAAAGAGGGAAAACAATTTGGGCCAAATCAGCTGAAGATCTTTTAGGGAAATAAGCAAAGAATTTATGGTCAATTTCTTGCAACACTAAGATATTACTATATTGAAGATTCAGCTGCTAACTTTGGTTAAGTAAATCTCACCCAGAAACTCCAGGTACAGAACTGTTAAAACAGGAAAAGAAAAGAAAAGAAAAGAAAGATGCTGATTAGAGGAGGAAAGGACATTTGTTCCCTGAATACTCTTCACTTCTGACCACAAGAGTGAGGTCTACCTGACATAAGAAAAGGGTCTGATACAGTTTAGACAAAAGAAAACCACCCATATTCCTCCCTTTAACTCAGCCTTAAAGAAAACACCCAAATAAATGGGCTTGTGTGTGTCTAAATTAAAATATGGCTCCTCTTTATTTATGTACACATGCCCTCAAACATATTTTTCCAGTTGAACTAAACTAGGACCAACTTTGTTCATATAGAAACACTTTAAAAAAATTATTACAACAGCAGGATCCTCGCACATTTTATATACAATGCATCATTCCACATGTAAAATATATTTCTTAGGTTTACATAAAAAATTAAAGTACTAAGATTATTTACAAAAATAGATTAAATAACACTATCATTAAAATGCAACGTTCTCACTTTGCTTTAGACAGGAATGAACTTCTGAACATGGCATAAAAGGATTACGGTAATAAAAGTAAATATATTACAAAACCAATCAAACAAACAAAAGCAAAGTAACAGTGTTAAACCCAAACCACGCGCAGTTCCAAAAATAAAAGCCTAAAACCAAAAAAGTTTTTCCATCTGGGCCGACACAATATTTTCCGTTAATTTTCTTTTGTTACTACTTTTGCCTTTACACAAACTGCTGGGTCTGGGTTCCTAAATATTAACATAATGTGACCTAATCTAAAGGATTAGGCAAAGGGGAGTGGGTGGGATCTTTGCGCAGCGCGGCGAATGTTCCAAGTGCGGATGCCAGTTACTTCTCCACCACTTCCTCCACGCAGGGGAGTCTGCGTTCCTCCGAGGAAATACTGTCCACGATGGAAGAAAGGCACCGCAGGCTACTCGACGCCGACGAATCAATGCTTGCCCCGCCTGAGAGCAGAAAAGAAGCACACACTCGCAATCACAACACTCAAGGAAGAACCAGGCAGCCCCGCGCCCGGCGGGAGGCCGCTTTGGAAGCGCTGAAGGACCGTGTCCTTTCTGCGCACAAAGAGCGCCCTTCCTGTAGGGAGCTATCCCCCTCTCGTTCCGCGCCCTTCCTGTCCCGAACCCAGGCCCGTTCCCGGGAGATTCTCTGGCTCAGCCCAGTGTCCTTTCTTTTACTTTACCTTCCTTGGCAGTTATCACGAGCCCCCTGGAATGATCCGAAACACTTGGCCACTGGGAGCTGCAGGTGCGCAGGAAATCCGCACCCTCAAGCTGGAGGGAAGACCAAGGCAGCAGGAGATTAGGAAACAAACATCGGTTCCGGGAGTGGGATGTGGATGGGGGTGGGGGTGGTGGTCTTTGTGGGGGTGTCTCCTCTGCCTTCTTGAGCCCGGTACGCACTTCCTGCCTATTACTGCACCCCAGCTTTATGGGTCACTGAGGGTTCATTAGACAGAGCGGGAGGGGCGGGCGTGGAAGAGAGAAGGGAAAGGAGACCAAGCAGCTGGAGTTAAGGCCAGAGAAAAGGCGTTTAATCAGCCTTTGCATTTCCCTGCCCCGTTTGCATCTAGTCTTACATTTTCTTGCTTGGGTCTATAGCTGAAGGGGTCCACCCCTAGCTCCTGCATCTTCTCCTGCTGATCCAGCCGGTGCAGCAGGTCCTGCAGTCGCTCAATGTAGCTGATGGCGCTCCTCAGAATCTCCACCTTGGGAAGCCTCTGGTTGGGGTTGGCCACAGTCCGCCGCTTCAGGGCCTCAAAGGCCTCGTTGATTTTCTTTAGCCTCCTCCTCTCGCGCAGAGTGGCAGCTTTCCGTCGGTCAGTGGGAGCAGATTTTCTCTTGCATGTCTTGCAAGCCCAGATCAGACATTGGCCCGGGCAATGGGGAGGCTGCAGGCCCGGGGGCGCCAGGACATGCTCCTCTCCGCTGCTGTCGCTCCCGGCTTCCGGGGGCATTTGGTCCTGGCAGGGGGACAGGGTACCATCACTCCCTGGGTACAAGGGAGAGCCTTCTGCCACTTCTAATGGCTGCAGAGTAACATTTTCTCCATCCAAGTAGAAGAAATAGGAGCCAGTTTCAAAAAGGTCCATCATCATGTTCTCCTCCTTGGCCTCTGACTCTGTCTGAACTGGGTGATGGGCTCAAAAACCCAGAAGAACCACCCAGATGGCATTTAATTAGTGCAGTGACATAAGTCACCAGCTTTATATATAGTAGCTCCTGAAACTCAATCCAACTTTTAGCTGTCATGGAGCATCAGTTTCCCAATGTAGTTACAGCCAGTGCTCTCCTGAACATCTAGTTTGAATGAAAACTGAGTAGTGGTATCTCCTTCCCCCCATCCCCCGAATGATGTGACAATCAATATGCAGAAAAGGTTAAAACAAAATATACACAGAGAACCACATAATATAAACAAAGCATTGAAAGTTTCCATTTTGGACAGTTTAGATGCTAACCTGCTTATAGGACAACTTCAAAACAACTGGGGATTAACACTACCCCATTTCCCTCCCCCTGAACTCATCTGAATTCTAAGTATAGACCTATGATGAAAGATTTCAAAGGCAATAGCCATTGCTCTAAAATAGCCTGGTTAATATTTTCAGAGTGGTTCTGCTCTTTTCTCTCTCCTGCCTGTCAAAAAGATGCCATTCCTGTGATTAAAACCATTACAGTCCTTCAAAGGTTACACATGACTTTCAGGCTTCAGCCTCAATAGCAGCAGGTAAATCTCTTTCCTCTCTATTACTAAAGCTGTAAGATGATTTGGGAGCTGCAGGGGGTGGCTGGAGGGTGCTCAGATCCCATGTTACTCCATGAAACAACTCTCTGGATCCTTCATTATGGTTTTATTTATTTGGGGGGCAGTCAAGATCTGAATTCTGCACCCATCTATGGCAGAGCAGAAACACATGAGTTAAGGAGTGGAATATAGGCTGGGGATGCAACATGTAATAACTTCTCCTTAAAAATGTTTTTGGTGAAAACAGAACTGACCCCATAGCTACCTGATATTTCAGGATTCACTTGTGGCCCTCCCCTCCTGTGCTATGGTTCTTGTTCTACTCACTGGGTGCTCACAGCTTTATCATTTGCATTCTCACTATCCATTTGCCCCAAATATTTTGTTTCATAGAGTTCAGATGAGAAAGCTAGCAACCCAGGCACAAGCAAGAAAACAGAAATAGACTTTTTTTTTCATTACAGCTTTCCCACAGGGCTAATACACCCAAGTGTGGTGCGTGGGGAGGCAGTACAGTACAAAGGTTAAGTAGGGGCCCTAGCTTCCAAAGAACACTCTTCAAGTCCTAGATAATTTCTATTTGTGTGACCATGGTTAAGTACTAGGTCACGATTTATTCTAGATAACAGTGGTTGCCTTATAAATTTTTGTGAGGATTCAGTCAAATGAGATCACGCATGTGAAGCATATAGCTTTATATTAGCTGCTTGGTGAACATTAGTTATCATTTTAGGCATAAGACTAGGTAAGGGATAAGACCATTTCTTACGAAGGAAATAAAGTACAGCTTTGGGAGAGTTCCCCCTCCTCTTTATTGTTTTGTTTTGTGTTCCATAGCAGAGACTTGGAGGAACTCCTTCCACCTATAAGTGGCCTTTTGTTTGACAGTCAACCTGAAAAACTAGAGTGAACATATGGTTTTCTTGTTCTATCCCAAGCAGGGGTGACTGTAGGCTATATTCTTTGTGACTTCACTTTTTTTTGATGAATAGAATGAAGAAAATGCAAGCAAGCAATTGTCAGACAGTCTTGGAACTAGCTAAATTTTTTACTCAAGTCACTTATTCCAAAAGTCTCAGCCAGACATAAGGTATTAAGTTTTGGCATTTTTAGCTATTTTATGTTTCAATTATTGTGCAGCTGCATGATTCCTTATCAACTTTGAGAATCATTTTTAAGTTTTTGTAACAGTAGGAAGCACAGGAAAGAGTAATAAGAAGAGATTATTTTCTTTGAGGTATTTTATCTTATTATCACCAATACCCTGGTTTCTAAAGTCAGCAGTTAAGACCCAACAGATTGGAGGCTACAAGAGCTCAGGGTAAGCTCTAACATTTGTTATGGAAAATTAGCTTATACTCTTAACCATTACTCTATGCTGCCTCTTAAAAATGTGAAGACAATTTGAAAAGTTGTTTTTAACTGATGGAATTATATATAGCATTATTGCTAAGATTATTAAGATAACAATCATTGAAATTCATTTATTCAACATTTATTTGGTGCTTAAAAAGTGCCAGGTCCTGCCCTGGGAATTCAGGCTAAAGGAATCATAAAAATGATCTCTTTTCTCATAGAGCTTAAATCAAGAAGAGTGAGTGAAAGTGACTAAAAATGAGAAATGACAGAAAGTAGCTCTGTTCTGGATATTTAAGGCCTAGAACACAGCCATTTTTTTTTTTTTTTTTTTTTTTTTTTTTTTTTTTTTGGCCTTTGAGGACTTAGTCAAGCCTCATATCTCAAATCCTCAGTATTTTATTTTCATCCATAAAATAGTATAATGACAAAAGCACACTTACTTTGAGTGTTGTTAAGATGAAACTAGAAAAACATCTCTTCCAAGGAATTTTGAAGCTTAGCTGTTAGAAATAACATTTAAGGTAGCATCATTTTTAGACCTACCACTGAGTTTAAGAGGTATCAAGCAGATGTTTGAGAATATGCACATGTGAACCTGCTAAAGAATATGAAATTTTGCACTTTCTCTTTTCTGTTTCTTTCACTCAAGTGTTACCACTGGAAAAACAGCGAGTTCAGAAACGTAAAAGAGAAGAATCTAACAAATGTAGAAAAGCTTTGGGTTGCTCATCAGGAGCAACCCCCCAGAGAGGAGTGACTTTTCTTTGTGTGAAGTTATCCTTTACTTATTGAATTTTTGCTTCTTATTAAAATTACAAAGCCCCTTCTCCAAAATGATCTAGAATACAGGTCAGTAAAATTAATGTTCTTATTCACTTTGGTTTAAACAGATATTTCTCTTATTTTTTGTTGTTGTTTTTGAAGAGGGTTTGGGGGAGGGAAGATGGAGAGGACAAAGAAATGACACTTGGGAAATAACCATCCTTTGTTAGATTAGGTCAATGGGAAAATATGCACTGATTCCAAACAACTAACCAGTGAACTTTTGGAACTCAAATTGTTTACAAAATATGAGATGCCTGTAATTGCAATTACATTATTTCTCATTAGAACTTGGAAGACCCAGATCTTGACAGGTGGTGAAGGATTTACGTAAACTGAAATCCCCCAAACTTTAAATAATTCAAATACATTTTTTAAAATTTTGGGAAAAGTGAATAATAATAAGGAAATTATTATATTAAGAATTGTTCACAAATCATTTTAAGGGCCTAGATTTCATTCCTAACAAAAACTGAAACTAGATTAGCAATAGGATTGAACAGTTAAGACGTTTTCAAATAATTTATCACCCTATTATTCTAACTCCATGCTTAGTTATTTGCAAATGTATTTCCTTCCTATCATCTCAAAAGAAGTTTAAATATGCCCAATTCTTTTTTTCTGGAGAAAGTGGAAGGGAAAGAAGGAATATGAATAGTTGAGTAAGTGGTAGATTTTGGCTCTGAGCTTTTGGGAAGGTGGAAAGAGAACAGAGATTTGGAGCAAAACAGAATCTAAGTTCTAGCCATTCCTAATTATGTGTTCCAAGTTTCAGTTTTATAAGAGATCAAATATATATTATATACTTCATAGGCGTGTTGTTAGAATTAAATGAAATGATATATGCTGAGTTCTTAATATGGAATATGCACTCAAGGTATATTAATTTCCCCCCTTCCCTTACCCAACTGATAAAACCTCTGAAAAAGTCATAGTGAATTAATAAAAAAATCCAAATTTGGTGAGAATAATGCTTAAGATAATTTGAGAATTTTTTTATATTAATGTTAAAAGGGGAGAGGAAATATTGAAACTAATGAATCAAATAACAGTGTTTCATTTATTTATTCCTGCAAAGAAGTTCCAGTTCTTTATTTATGTAGACGAATACGTTAATAGAAAATCACACAAATGTAGGTAAATTACAGGTGCCTCGGTCCATGTTACTCATTTAGCTGTTACAAGTTTAAAGCACTAATCTGTTAGGAACTTTGAAGGAAAGGAATGCTGTTCTATAAAAGTGTTTTTGTATTAATGAGGAGTTCTTCCTGAACGGGAACCTTGAAAAGGATGGTTTGGGGACAGAAGTTCCTGAAATTTTGGGTTGGGATTTCTAGGGTGCAAATTTGAAGCTGTTTAGCAAACCTGAGGATTTGGATAGTGGTGTCTCCAGGAAACGGCTGGAAATCCTAGGAAGGAGGAAGAAACAGATGCAGTCAAGGGCTTGTCAGAAAAAGGTGAAGAGATTTTTGTAGGTTAAATATAGGGGTCCGGCTATATTTTTGCATAGTTGATTTCAAAGAAAGCAATTCCACTCATAGCTAAGAAAGTAGAACTAAGGACCAGACAGAAAATGATTATACTTTTTCAGTGGTGAAAAGAGAGAGGAGAGAAAATCAGGTAGGAGAAAGGAGAGAGAAAGTTGAGAGGAGAAAGAATGCAGAGTTCAGTCTAGCCCCAGGGTAGAATTAGGGTCAGTTAAGAAGGTCCTTGAGGGTCTCTAAAGAACAGAAGGTAAAGGAAGGGCCCCTTGACCAAAAGGGACAATTTAGAAGAGGCAGATTAGTGCTTTAAACTAGTAACAGCTAAATGAGTAACACGAACCCGTGCACCTGTAATTTACCTAATCTGTACACAGTTTGTGCCCAGAGATTCCCGAACAAACACTGTGGTAAAAATAGTTTTGCTCTTGGACTGATGGAACATTTGAGTCACTGCAGGGAACACAGGGGAGGGGCATGAACCAAGCAGAGGAAAAGGAAAGATTTTAAAGGCAAATCCTTTGCAATTCTCCAGTTGGTGGCAGTGAAAAGTTATGCAGAAAAATGCAGCCAGACCTAGATGAGGGCAGGTTTTGGTTGAGAGGTCTGCTGTGGAGCTGCGTTTTTAGAACACAGTCCCAAAGAAACAAGTGTAAGTCGAGCAAAAGAGGAACCAGAGAGGCTGCTCTTCAGATCTTTCATGAAATCACTTTCTGTTCTTTGCTCTTGCCCTGATTCCCGTTCAAACTGGGAGTAGGGGTACTACTTCCACAACAATCTGTGTTCCTTTCTGGTACTAGCAGCAAAATGCAACTTAAGGAGGCTACTGCCCATTTCTTACTTTCTAGGCATAATTTCCAGGGAAGGAGACAATGAATGCCCTTTTACCTGGAGACACTCATTTCCCAGTGCTTAAAAATTGAAGAAGTCCTCTTCATAATTTTGCACTTCCCTTACTTTTCATTCTGATATCTGAATTTGAGAGCAAAATTTGTGAATCATTGGGATTTTTCAAGGTAAACTATTTTTTCCTGTTAGGGTGAACAATTGTCATAGGTTTGCTGGAACTGAAGGGTTTCTAGCGTGGAGGACTTTCAGGGCTAAAACTGGGATTCCAAGCAAATTAGGTCAAGTTGATCCCCTATTTCCAAGAAAAAAGCCATTGATGCTTACATATGTTTATTCACAAATCATAATGATGTACAGAATACAGGATATATATTGCAGACTATTTTCTGTTAAAAATTGCTTGCTTTGAAGAAAATTACCATTATTACAAAAATGGGTTTATGTTGAACAGATCCAGGTTCTAGGCCCAGCTCTGCCACTTGCTAATTATTTGACTTTGGGCAAGTTATATAACTTATCTAAATCTCAATTAACTGCTTTGATAAATGGAAATAAAATTACTTCATAGGGTTGTTCTGAAGATTTAATACTTCAATGTGAGTAAGACACTTAATATACAGTGTCTAGCACATAGTATACACTAAAAATTAGCTATTATATTCTATTATTTAACTTTTAATTAAAGGTATGAAATCAAATCACCTATATAACTGTTGCTGCCCAAATCAAATCCTTTGCTTTTTTGATTCATATATGAACAAGAATTCCATATAATGTAGTTTTTACATAGTGTAAATTTCATATTACATACTTTATATAAATAAAATACAATATAGCTACAATTTTATATATATTGCTTTTTTCGCTTAAGATATTGTCATAAACGTTTTCAATAATGCTACATGTAACTAATATTCAAAATGTTTAAGATACAATAAAGGTTTTTTGATGTTGTTTAAATCTTTTAAAAATGAAATAAATTGTGACATTCAGGTGATCCAAATTCTAATAGTGTGTGGTGTTACTAGCTGGCTAAGCTAAACAGATGTCTCTAATAATGGTAAGCCAAGTATTTCATTTCATTACTGCCCTCCAACTGGCTGGTTATGACATATTGTCCAAAGTGGTTGGGGCTTTAATGTCTGTGTCAGGGCCTACCATGACAGATAGTCACCACTGTACAAACACATTTATTCTACAAAGCTTTTCTTCTGGTTTGAAAAAAGAAAAAGTTGTTTAATCAGACGTGGACACATATCTCACCTTCATTCAGAAGCCCAGACATTTTTGTCTTCAGATAATACATGTTAGCTTATGGGATGTTAGGTGATAGAAAGATACCAAAAGTTATATGTCTAAATTGCATATACAATTTTGAGCTTTTTAAGTACAGGCATTATATGTTCAACATATCACCAGTCACCTAAAATTTAATCATGTTCAGTTTTGTCTTCCCTGATTTTATGATCTATGCTAGGTGTTGTGATGTTGGAAAAGCCTTGCTATGTAATTCCATAACATAATTATATATTTTTAATTAAACCATTAAAATTAACTTTTAGCTTTCTTCTATTTAATCTATTGTGATATTGAAGAGGTTTGTATTACATCAATATAGTGCTCTAGAATTGTTTTAAGAGAACAGAATAAAAAGCAATAATATGTATTTTTATTTTGTAAAGTTGTAGCATTATTCATTTGTTGCAGGGCCTGCCATGCATTGAAATGCTTTAAAAGAAGGATCTCATTACACCTTCACAATATTTTAACATGTATGTTGTATAATTATCTCCATTTTACAGAAAGAGAAACCAAAGCAAAGCAAACTAGCCTGAGATTACATGCTGTATGTGAAAGCCCGGCTCCTATAGCAGTAGTTTATACAATCAGCAAGAAGTTTTTATTTGGAGCCTCCTTGCTGTGACTAATAAAAGAACCTTAGTTTCAAAAAATGTCCGGGGGCAACCTAATTTATAGAACCTTTGAGTATTTATTTGATGACCTGCTAGGTAACTTCTGTTTCGTAGTAGCATGGTCAAAAAAAATCAGTGCTGATAGTTGGTGGCTGAGATTTGGCCCTGTCACCTCCCCGTTGGGAAATAGTGATGCAGTAGTATCCTTTTCATATGTTCCAGGCAGGCTGCCCAGAGGTCATGAAACATGCTCAAATAAGGGTGCTTTGAAACACATCATCCATTTTATTATTTTTTAAATTTATAGTGAGAAGCAAGTGAAAAAAGGGTGAGTAGATTAGCACACCTTGGAAAGGGTGAAAGTGGGGTGGAGACCTCAAATTCCTGAGTTATACAATCCTTGTATGTTCTGTCCTTTCTGTCCTGTCAGTCTGCCCCACTTGCAGTAGTGATGAAGACTAGCACTGAGAGGAAGCAAGGGGTCTCAGTGGATGTAAGGTGCTGGAAGAAATACACAGTTACTCTATCAAAGAGATGTAGGAAAAGTATACTTGGCCAAAAGCTCAGCTATGACCTGCTGTGCAGCTACGGCTTCAATTTACCTGAGCTAAAATGGGCATCACCAATGAGTTCCCATTGTAAGACATCCTGAATATTGTCTCAGGAAATATGTCTCAGGAAAATTTGGTGCCTCATGAATATCTGATGCTTAATTGACTCTTAATCTCTCCCTGTGCTGACAAGCATATGCTGCACCTACTTTATCTATGCTTAATGTCTCCCAAGCTGCTTTAGTTCCAGCTTTCCTTCTTGTTTGCTTGCTTCTCTTATTTTCCATAGTAGAATTTTATATTCTTAAACAACAGCAAACATATATCTCCTTTCAGAATAATTCTTTATTTTATATAATTTTCAACAATTCTGTGCTGTTTAGTTTCTTACCTAATTTCTTTGAATTAACATAAATCTGTAGTTACAAAAATGTGATTTTTCTTTAATTTCAATTTCGTACTACCCATCCTTGTCCTTTGCTTCTCTTTGACAATTTTATCTGTTTATAATCCACAAATCAAAAACTTTATTCCAAATATGGTTTCTGTGCCTGCTGGAGAGAAACTATCATTTTCCTGCAAGCTTCTGGGATTTTTAGATTTTCTGTTACATTACAAATATTCTTATGTTACAAATATGATTAAATATTTAGTAACAGATTTATTTCTTTTACTATTCTGCATTCCATGTTTATTATATTTTTAAAAGTTTTCAAGATTTTCCCTTTTAAAAATATATCTTCTTAATTTTTAAAAAAATCCATTTAATTCTCCTTCTCTTTTTCCATCTCCTCCTTAATAAGCCTTTATTTTGTGCAAAATTTCATACTAAACTTAGAAAGATCTATATGTTACTTGCTTTCAGAATTCATAATCTAATTACAGATATAAGGTGTACACGCTGCAGCAGTTACATAACAGTATAAGTTAGTATAATTGAGTTCCAAAATGAATGACACAGTGAATATGGCCTGAATGAAGGATTATTTGAATGAATGGGGGATCTTGGGGAAAGGTAGGACTTTAAAAGGACATGGAAAGGTGGGCAGGATCTGCATAACAGGAGATGAGCATCGAAGACATGACCAAAGTGTGATAAGAATGATTGGTAGGAGAGACTTAGAGTACAGAAACTATGAACACTGGGCTTAAAGGAATGGACAGCCATTTGACATTTTTGAGCTGACAGAATGTCATGTTTCCATCAGCCTTCTGTGAAGATTTGTAGTGATACATAGTATGGATTGGGAAAGAAAGTCTTTTCTGGTTGGGCAAACTTTTTTTCTTTTTTGGGGGCGGGGGAAGGATATTATGCTCTTTTGACATACTGAGCTGTTGAAATGCAAATGTGGTCAATGAAGATGAGAAAAATTAAACAAAAGTAAATACTGATCTTATCTATTTCTACAAAAGAGTACATGGAAAGAGGCATTCCAGGATTTGGAGCAATTTTTTTTCTTTTAAAACCTCATAAATTAGATACACTGAAACAAATTAAATTTCAATATAATTGTTTTAATATATTTTTGGTTCATAGGAACTACATTGATGCTTAACAGGTTACTTCATATAAGCTACTCATATAGAAAACTTTTATTAAAAAATTCACTTTATATGCTTTCTTCCTAAGGTAAAGAAGGAATATACTTCAAATTTTCAAGCAGTGTTAAGTATGCTTTGAGTCAGCTTTAGTACGACAATAAAAGAGAAATGCTTGTTTACTTTTACTACTATTCATTTATTAGGTATCTGAATGGAGAGCATTTAGTTTTCAAGGAGGTTACTACTGAAAAAGGCTAAAATATAGAATATTTTTGTTTCAAATATTTTTAACTCACACAGAAGTAAAATAATTTGGGCTTGAAAGGGTTTTTCTTCCTCTAAATGGTGGGCACAATTTGGTCCAAGAATTACCACATCAGATAAGAGTGGGATTTCTTTCTAAATTTGTTGCCAAGGGAACAGATTAATCATAAGCTGTACGTAGTCTGTAATAAAGCATTGTTTTCTACTAAGCACTTTAATGTGCCCTGTAACAAGCATGGTTCCTAAGATGAATATTTGGTGAAGTTCAAACTTCTCTGCATACAAAGAAGTGCTCTATTAACATGGTTTCCTCAACTCCACTTCTCACTTCCAAATCCTCTAGGAATTGACACCAACTGCCCATTCTGACACTTGTTCATTAATTTCCTTTCAGTACATCTATTCTCTTCTCTCAGCTGTTGTAGCAGTTTAAAGTTTTACAAAGCCTTCTGGTACAAAGTCTTTGTTGAATATTCTTTCAGTGCTGGAGGACCACCTAACGCCAGAGCCTTAAAGTATGTCCCAGAGTCACTGGTGCTGTTTGCCTCTTGTTCTATTACCCACTCTCAAGGTTAAACTAGCCTGACTTCTTAAAAAGTAAAAAAAAAAACAAACAAATCAATTAGTTCTCTATATCAAGATATAATGCCCACAACAGCAGTAAATACAAGTCAATGCTTCCTTTCCTAATCTGCACCCTTCCACACCCGACCTGAGTGATTCTGCTAGACCCCTGGTTATAAATTGTTTACAGAAAACCCCGGTTTTTAACATTTGGAGGTGTGTGTGCATGCCATGTGAGTGAGCTCACATAGCCATGACTGAAGCACTGACAGATCCCAAGAAACAGAAAATTATTATTATATCCCCTTTTGAAATATGGTTAACTCTGATAATTTATGTTCACGATTGGAAAATCCAGCATTTTGAGGACTAAAGGGCATGAAAATGAATAATGAAAGGATTGATTACAGATGTGTAAAAAAATTTGTTTTGTAATAAATTGAAGTTGGACCCTGCAATGGTATGACATTTCCATGACACAGCAAACAATTTTCTTGTGTGTCAGTTTCTGTTTTGGTTTAGTGAGCAATATCACATCATAAAGAAAGAATGTAAGAATCAAGGGTTGCTGTGTATCTCACCAATCTGCTGTGTTTTGCCTGGAGATGTTTATATCCGAGGTTTGCCAAATGGCAGCAATTGTAGTTACTATGCTTTAAAATAGTATAAGCATATAAGTGATTTTTTTTTTTTTTTTGCTATTTTTTTCAGATCAATTAATGTGGATTAGTATTTTAGATTTTGCATTGTTATGATGTCATAGCACTAAGAACATATGCTGCTGATTTTTTTGAAAAACTAAGTACTTTCAAGATATTAATTCCTTAATGTTCTCTATATGATTCTAAGATAGCTAAACTCATGTTTCCAAACTTTATTTTTACTTCTTTGAGGATTAGAGTTTAAATCATTTTCTAAAACTCCCATAGCTGAATTTTTTTCTTTAATCTTATCCATGTCAGTTCACCAAAAAGCTTATTTTTTTCTGACTTTGAAGAAAATCTCAGACTTCTCTATGGAATAAATTATCTTTTGAAGATTAAAGTGATGGTTAAAACCAGCTTTTGAACATAATATAGTAGTATAATACATTTTTTGGCAGTGGTGAGTTACTTAAAGAGTTTTATAAATACATTATCTTAGCAATAACTTCAGCTGCAGGAAAAATGAAGCACGATCTCTTAAGATTAGTGTGAGATTTCATGAGGGGTGCAGTAATTTAGCTATACCTTCAGAAGTGGGAAATAAGATTTTTCTAGGGCTCTAGGGTTTTAAATAGTTTGTCCAGAATAAAGGCAAATGATGGAGAGAGGAGAAACAGAAAGACAGAGAGAGAGAGAGAGAGAATGAGAACGAGAGAAGAGAGAGAGAAAGATCAAAATACTGGTTAGTTACTTTGTTCCTGGGAACCCAGCTCTTGAATACTTGGCTATCCTTGATGTACCTGGCCTCCGTGTCAATGAGAGTCACTATTTCACCCAGATGGCACCATAAAAGTGAGGGCCTGGGGACACGTTGCTTTACCCTTGGCAGCCCTCCAGGGCAGCTGGAAGCTGGTCCTGCTGCTACCTTTTTACCCACTGAAGCCTGCTCCTTCAGGGTTCCCTAGGGATGACTTGAAGGTAGTCAGAAGAGTATGGATGCCAACATAGGAAACTGTAATTCTTAACTCCCTTCTTTGTATTCTTCAACTTTCTTCTTCACAAAGACTTGGTTTTATAGTCATATAAATAATTTACTTTACCTTAAAATAACAATTTTATAAAACACTTCTTGGTCTAGCAAATCCTCATTTAACATAATGATATCCTACATGTTGCATATTAGGTATCCCATTAATATGAGGCCTTCAGAATGATCACAATAGCTAGACAATTTCCTATTGTAATAATTTAGCCTCTAGCTTTATAAGAAGTGGCCCTGGAATCAACTGCATGAGACTCACCAAGGAAGCTTGCTAAAATTTGAATTCCCAAGACCCATTATAATTCAACTGAACCAGACTCTTTCTGTAAATGCTAATAAGGTTGTTGATGGGATTAAATGTGTCTAGTCCCATGGTTTTCAGTCTTAGTTGCATACTGGAGTCACCTTGGAAAGTTGGAAAGTCCCAGATGATTTTAATGAGCAGCCAAGTTTGAAGACCTCTGGCTTAGTAAAATGTTCAGTACATGTTAGACACTTCGTATTTGAAAGACATACATAATAACTTGGATAAAACAAAAGATAGAAACTGAGTAAAAACCCATCTCTTTCTAATTTGTTAAGTGAAAGGAAGATCAATTAAATCTCCCTTATAAAATTATTTATTTTACTTCATATAAAACAAGATCTTGACTTTCAGTGATCATAAATTTCCTCACAAGTACACACACAGGTAAATGATTTTAATTTCATAAAATAAATATTATTTAAATTATAAATATCTTTACTTAGCATATATAACACAACTCCTTTTCTTCAGCAAAGTTTTGTTTGTTTGTTTGTTTGTTTTACTTTTGAAACTTTTTATTTTGGCAAATATTGAAACCATAGGAAAGTTTCAAAAAAATAGTATAAAGAATTTTCTTATATGTTTCACCCATCCTCTGGTGTTGAACCAGATTTGTTTTTTTTTTTTTCTTTTTTAATTAAAATCAGTTTTACTGAGATAAGTTCACATACCATACAATCATCCATGGTGTATAATCAACTGTTAACAGTACCATCATATAGTTATGTGTTCATCACCCCAATTTACTTTTCAACATTTTCCTTACACCAGAAAGAATCAGAATAAGAATAAAAAATAAAAGTAAAAAAGAACACCCAAATCATCCCCCTCATCCCACACTATTTTTCATTTAGTTTTTGCCCCCTTTTTTCTACACATCCAGTCATACACTGGATGAAGGAAGTGTGATCCGCAAGGTTTTCACAATTACACTGTCACCCCTTGTAAACTACATTGTTATACAATCGTCTTCAAGAGTTAAGGCTACTGGGTCAGAGTTTGATAGTTTCAGGTATTTACTTCTAGCTATTCCAATACATTGAAACCTAAAGAGGGTTATCTATATAGCGCATAAGATTGTCCACCAGAGTGACCTCTCGACTCCATTTGAAATCTCACAGCCACCGAAGCTTCACTTCGTTTCATATTGCATCCCCCTTTTGGACAAGAAGGTGTTCTCAATCCCATGATGCCGGGTTCAGACTCATCCCCGGGAGTCATATCCCATGTTGCCAGGGAGATTTACACCCCTGGGAATCAGGTCCCATGTAGCTGGGAGGGCAGTGAGCTCATCTGCTGAGTTGGCTTAGCTAGAGAGAGAAGGCCACATCTGAGCAACAAAGTGGCTCTCAGGAGGAGACTCTTAGGCACAATTATAAGCAGGTTTAGCCTTTTCTTTGCAGTGACAAGCTTCATAAGGGCAAGGCCCCAAGATAGAGGGCTTGGCATACCAAGCCGCCAGTCCTCAATGTTTGTGAGAACATCAGCAACAATCCAGGTGAGGAAGCCCAACACCTCTGCATCCTCCCCCAGGTCCTCAGCTGGGGGAGGGGGTGGAGAGGGGGCTGCATATATATATTTATTCTCTGCCCAAATTACTTTGGGATGTGTTGCTATTTCACTCTAACCTATACAAACCTACCATATCTCACTACTTATTTAAAGTTCCATATAATTGTGGTGTTTGAACAAACTGTGTAGAAGTTATATTGTCTAGAAAATATAGATCCTACATCAAATAACATTTCTTCCCTTGTTCTCACATGGAAGTTGAAGTTTTAATACACGGTCAGTTTCAACCTTTACCTTTCGACCCTATTTGCCCTAGTCTTAACCACATCTGCTTCATTCTTATCTCTAATTGTAGTCTGGGCTCTTTTTCAGCTTTTTTTTTTTTTTTTTTAACAGTTGCTCTATGTGCTAATACTGACATTCATATCTGCCGAGCTCTAGCTCTGATGTTCCAGAGACCAATCAGGTTATACACAAAGGGATCAGCATCTCAGGTTTTGGAGATAGCCATTACAATTCAGGAATAGATTTGACTGCTTTAAGAGATTACAATCTAGGGACCATTACAGTAATCGTTTCCCTGTTAGGCTGTGCTTTAAGACTCAATTCTGAGTTTATACACTGTAGTTAGTCAATATTGGTGAGTCATTATAGTGTTTGCCTTTGTTTCTGGCAAACAAAATGCTGTTTACAGGATCCATTCACCTCATTGAGTGTCTCACAGCTTCACTCCTTCTCATAGTTGCTCAATATTCCATTGTACGCATACACCACAGTTCACCATTCTGTTCCTCAGCTGATGTACCCTTAGGCCTCCTCCACCCACTGCGAATCATGAATACTGCCTCCATAAACACTGGTGTGCAAATGTCCATTCACGTCTTTGATCTTCCAAGTACATACCCCATAATGAGGTTGCAGGACCTTAGGGCCCCCACGTACTTAGCTTCTTGTGGAACCACCACAGTGACCTCCAGAAAGGCTACACCATTCTGCCTCCTCATCAACAGAAACTAGGTACATCCCTCTCTCCATGTTTTCTCCAGTACTTTTACCCTTATTTATATTTTTTCCTACAATTTTATAGAGATATATTCACATACCATACAATTATCCACAGTGTACTGTCAGTTGTTCATTGTATCATCATATAGCTATACATTTATTGCCACAGTCAGCCCTTGAACATATTGATTGCTAAGAAAAAGTTTTTTTTAGTGAATAATAATGAAGATAATAAAAAGAAAAATAAAATGTCATACAATACAATATAATAGTAAGGACAGAAAACAACACCACTACCAAGAATTCCATATCCCTCCCTTATATCCCCCTCTCATACACAATTAGCTTTGGTATATTGCCTTTGTTACTTTTAATGGAAGCATATTACAATGTTACTGTTGACCATGGACTCCAGTTTGCTTTGATGATTTTTTTTTTTCCCAAATACCTTCCTTTTTCAACACTCTACATGGTTGACATTCATTTGTTCTCCCACATGCAAAAACATTTTTATATTTGTACATTTAGTAACAGTCATTGGCCTCTCCAGTTTTTGCCAAGTTATATAGTCCCAGTCTTTATCATCTGTCTTTACCTCTGATGTCATACATTCCCCTATCCCACCTCTTTCAGCTTTTCTCACAGACATCATTGTTCAGTGTACTTAAAATATTGTGCTACTATCACACAGTATTATGCTATCTATTTCTGAATGTATACAATCAATCCTGCTGAAACATTCTGTAGTCCTTCAGCATGCCCGATTTCTACCCTCTGTCTCCTGGTAGAGCAAGTGTTATCAGCTTTTAACTCTCAACATTTGCTCCTTATTGTTAGTTCATATTAGTGAGACCATACACTATTTGCCCTTTTGTTTCTGGCTAACTTCATTCAACATAATGTCCTTAAGGTTCATCCATGTTGTTATATGTTCCATGTCTTTGTTCTGTCTTATAGCTGCATAATATTCCATCATGTGTATATACCACAGTTCATCTACTCATCCATTGATGGACATTTGGGCTGCTTCCATCTATTGGCAATCCTGAATAATGCCACAGTAAACATTGGTTTACAAATTCCTTTTCTGTCTTAACTTTCAGTTCCTTTGAATATATACCTAGCAATGGAATAGCTGGGTCATATGGCAAATCTTTACTAAGCTTCCTGAGGAACATCCACACTGGCTTCCAGAATGGTTGCACCACTCTACATTCCCACCGGCAATGAATAAGTGTGCCTCTGTCTCCACATCATCTCCAGCACTTGTAAATTTCTGTTTTTTGGAAAATGGCCATTCTGGTAGGTGTGAGATGATATCTCATTGTGGTTTTTTTTTTTTAATTAAATTCAGTTTTATTGAAATACATTCACACACCATACAATCATCCATGGTATACAATCCACTGTCCACAGGATGATAACATAGTTATGCGTTCATCACCACAGTCTATCTCTGAATATTTTCCTTACATCAGAGAGAACCAGAACAAGAATAAAAAATAAAAGTGAAAAAAGAACACCCAAATCATCCCCCCATCCCACCCCATTTGTCCTTTAGCTTTTATCCCCATTTTTCTACTCATCCATACATTAGATAAAGGGGGTGTGATCCACAAGGTCTTCACAATCCCACTGTCACCCCTTGTAATCTACATTATTATATAATTGTCTTCAGGAGTCCAGACTGCTGGGTTGGAGTTTGGTAGTTTCAGGTATTTACTTTTAGCTATTCCAATACATTAAAACCTAAGAGGTGTTATCTATATAGTGCATAAGAATGTCCACCGGAGTGACCTCTCGACTCCATTTGATCTCATTGTGGTTTTGATTTGCATTTCCCTAACAGCCAGTGAAGTTGAGCATTTTTTCATATGTTTTTGAGCCATTTGTATTTCCTCTTCAGAAAAGTGTCTGTCCATGTCTTTTGCCCATTTTTAAATTGGGTTTTTGGTCTTTCTGTTGTTGAGTTGTAGAATCACTTTATATATTTGGGATATTAAAACCTTATCTGACATGTGACTTCCAAATATTGTCTCCTATTGCATAGGCTGCCTTTTTACTTTCCTAACAAAGTCCTTTAATGTACAAAAGTGTTTGATTTTGAGGAGATCCCATTTGTCTATTTATTCTTTGGTTGATCATGCTTTGGGTCTAAGATCTAGGAAACTACCTCCTATCACAAGATCTTTAAGAAATTGCCCTACATTTTCTTCTAAGAGTCTTATGGTCTTAGCACTAATGTTTAGGTCTTTGATCCATTTTGAGCTAATTTTTGTATAAGGTGTGAGATAGGGGTCCTCTTTCATTCTTTTGGAAATGGATATCCAGTTCTCCAAACACCATTTATTGAAGAGGCTGCTCTGTCCCAGTTGCTTTGGCTTGACTGCCTTATCAAAGATCAATTGTGTGTAGATTTAAGAGTCTATTTCTGAACACTCAGTTTGATTCCATTGGTCAGTATCTCTGTCCTTATGCCAGTACCATACTGTTTTGAGCACCGTAGCTTTGTAATATGCTTCAAAGTCAGGTAGTGTGAGACCTCCCACTTCGTTCCTCTTTCTCAAGATATTTTTGGCTATTAGGGGCACCTTGGCCTTCCAAATAAATTTGGTTATTGGTTTTTCTATTTCTGCAAAGTTGTTGGGATTTTAATTGGTATTGCATTGAATCTGTAAATCAGTTTAAGTAGATTTGACATCTTAATTATATTTAGTCTTCCAATCCATGAACACAGTATGTTCTTCCATTTTTTCAGGTCCTGTTCAAGTTCTTTTAGCAGTTTCTTGTAGTTTTCTTTGTTTCACTCTTTTGTGGCCTTCATTAAGTTTATTCCTAAATACTATATTCTTTGGGTTGCTACTGTAAATAGAATTTTTTTAAATTTCTTCCTCTTGTTGCACATTACTTGTGTATAAGAATGCTACAGATTTTTGCATGTTGATCTGGTAGCCTGCCACTTTGCTGTATTCATTGATTAGCTCTAATAGCTTTGCTGTAGATTTTTTCTGGATTTTGTCCGTATAGAATCAGGTTATCTGCAAACAGTGAAAGTTTTACTTCTTCCTCTCCAATCTGGATGCCTTTTATTTATTTTTCTTGCCTAGTTGCTCTAGCTAGAAATTCCAGCACAATGTGGAATAACAATGATGACAGTGGGCATCCCTGTCTTGTTCCTGATCTTAGAGGGAAAGCTTTCAATCTCTCTCCATTGAGTACAATGTTAGCTGTGGGTTTTTCATATATTACCTTCATCATATTGAAAAAATTCCCTTCTATTCCTATCCTTTGAAGTGTTTTCATCAAAAAAGGATGTTGAATTTTGTCAAATACCTTTTCTGCATTGATCAAGATGATCATGTGGTTCTTCTGCTTTGATTTATTAATGTGTTGTATTACATTAATTGATTTTATTGTGTTGAATCAGCCTTGCATACCTGGAATAAACCCCACCTGGTCATGGTGTATAATTCTTTTAATGTGCTTCTGAATTTGATTTGTGAGTATTTTGTTGAGGATTTTTTCATCTATATTCATTAAAGAGATTGGTGTATAATTTTCTTTTTTTGTAGTATCTTTGTCTGATTTTGGTAGTAGGGTGATGTTCGCATCATAGAATGAGTTGTGTAGCTTTCCCTCCTCTTCAATTTTTTTGAAGAGCTTGAGCAGGATTGGTATTAATTCTTTCTTGAATGCTTGGTAGAACTCACATGGAAAGCCATCTGGTCCTGGGCTTTTCTTTTGGGGAGCTTTTTGATGACTGACTCAATCTCTTTACTTGTGATTGGTTTGTTGAAATCATCTATTTCTTCTCGGGTCAATGTTTGTTGTTTATGCTTTTCTAGGAAGTTGTCCATTTTGTGTAAGTTGTCTAGTTTATTAGCATATAGTTGCTCATAGTATCTTTTCATTATCTCCTTCATTTCTGCTGGGTCAGTAGTTATGTTTCCTTTCCCATTTCTGATTGCATTTATTTGCATCCACTCTCTCTCTCCCTCTCTCTCTCTCTCTTTTTCTTGTTAGCCTAGCTAGGGATCCATCAATTTTGTTGATTTTCTCAAAGAATCAGCTTCTGTTTTTGTTGATTTTCTCTATTGTTTTCGTGTTCTGTTTCATTTATTTCTGCTCTAATCTTTGTTATTTCTTTCTTTCTGTTTGTTTTGGGGGTTAGTTTGCTGTTCTTTCTTTAGTTCCTCCTGGTAGACAGTTAGTTCCTCAAATTTTGCTCTCTCTTCTCTTTTAATATAGGTATTTAGGACAATAAATCTCCCTCTCAGAACAGCCTTTACAGCATCCCATAAGTTTTGATATGTTGTGTTTTCATTTTTATTTACCTCGAGGTATTTACTAATTTCTCTTGTAATTTCTTCCTTTACCTACTGGTTTTCTAAGAGTGTGTTGTTTAGTCTCCATATATTTGTGAGTTTTACAGTCTTCTGCCTGATACTTATTTCCAACTTCATTCTGTTATGATCCAAGAAAGTGTTTCTTATAATATCAATATTTTTCAATTTGTTGAGACTTGCTTTGTGACCCAGCATGTGGTCTATACTACAGAATGTTCCATGAGCACTTGAGAAAAACACGTGTCCTATTGTTGTGGGGTGTAGTGTTCTGTAAATGTCTATCAAGTCTAGTTCATTTATCATACAATTCAACATCTCTGTTTCCTCATTGATCCTCTGTCTTGATGTTCTATCCATTGATGAGAGCAGTGTATTAAAGTCTCCAACTATTATTGTGGAGGTATCTACTTCTCCTTTCAGGGTTCTCAGTGTTTGCCTCATGTATTTTGGGGCACTCTGGCTCAGTGCATAAATATTTATGATTTTTATGTTTTCTTGATGAATTGACCCTTTTATTAATATATAGTGTCCTTCTTTGTCTCTTTTAATTTTTTACTTTTGAAGTCTTCTTTGTCTGATATTAATATAGCTACTCCTGCTTTTTTCTGGTTGCTGTTTGCATGAAATATCTTTTTCCAACCTTTCACTTTCAGCCTATTTTTGTCCTTGTGCCTAAAGTGAGTTTCTTGTAGACAGCATGTAGATGGGTCCTGTTTTTAAATCCATTCTTCCAGTATGCGTCTTTTTATTGGGGAGTTTAATCCATTAACATTTAGAGTTATTACTGTAAGGGAAGTACTTTCGTCTACCATTTTGTCTTTTGGATTTTATATGTCGTGTCTTCTTTTTTCCTCTCTCTCTTTTTACCCTTCCTGATAATCTTCATTTCTACACTCTTCTCCAAACGTCTTTCTCCTGTCTTTTCCTATCAGCCTGTAGCACTCCCTTTATATTTCTTGTATCACTGGTCTTTTATTCACAAATTCTCTCAGTGACTGTATGTCTAAAAATATTTTAATCTCCCCCTCATTTTTGAATGACAGTTTTGCCAGATATAGAATTCTTGGTTGGCAGTTCTTCTCTTTCAGTATCTTAAATATATCATACCACTGTCTTCTCACCTCCATGGTTTCTGCAGAGAAATCTGTACATAGTCTTATTGAGCTTCCCTTGTATTTGATGAATTTCTTTTCTCTTGCTGCTTTCAGAATTCTCTCTTTGTCTTCAACATTGGATAATCTAATCAATAAGTGTCTTGGAGTAGGTCTATTGTGGTCTATTCTGTTTGGGATGTGCTGTACTTCTTAAATCTGTAATTTTCTGTCTTTCGTAAGAGTTGGGAAATTTTCAGTGATTATTTCTTCTATTATTCTTTCTGCCCTTTTTCCACTCTCTTGTCCCTCTTGGACACACATAACACATATATTTGTGTGCTTATTGTTGTCACTCAGCTCCCTAAGACCCTGCTCATATTTTTTCCATTCTTTTCACCATCTGTTCTTTTGTGTGAATGAATTCAAATGTCTGATCTTCCAATTCACTGACCCTTTCTTCTGCCTGTGCAAATCTACTGTTGTATCCCTCGATTGTCTTTTTCATTTCCTCCATTATGCCCTTCATTCCCATAAGTTCTGCCATTTGTTTTTTCAAGTTTATGACTTCTTCTTTATGGTCATCCAGTGTCTTCCTTATATCCTTCATCTCTTTTGTTGTATCTTTCCTCAGTTTATTGACTGATTTTTGAATTCATTTAGGAGATTTGTTTGAACATCTTTAATTAGTTCTTCCTTCAGTTCATTGAATTGATTTAGCATTAGTTGCCTCAACCCCTTTTTCTTGGTTGAACTATTAGTTTGTTCCTTTGGCTGGTTCATATTTTCATGTTTCCTAGTATGGCTCATTATCTTGAGCTCTTTAGGCATCTGACTTTCTTGATTAGTTTATTCTGGAGCTCGTTTTCTCTCTTTTACCTAGGGTTTTCTTGTTGGTTGTCTTTGTTCTTTAACCTTTGGTGTTTAGTTCAGCTTATTCTAGGTCTGTAACTTAGGTTACATTTAGTTGATCAGAGTTTTTCACCTCTTGTTTTTCTGTTTCTCGCCCTGCCTCTATGTATTCTTTTTGTGTGATGGTCTCCTCAGATGTGGTCAACCCCAGTCAGGTTTTCCCAGTCCAGAGAGGCCCAGGTCTCAGGAGGAGGGTATGGAGTTTCCTTGAGAATGAGACCCTCCTGTGAGGCCTTTAGACTCTGTGCTCTTCCTATGCTGTCCAGCAGGTGGTGCTTGCCAGCCCACAGCTCCCCCACCAGTGTGAGGAGATATGGAGCCTTTAGTTCTGGTGACTCTGACCCTGTTGGCAGTATGGCTGACTGAAGCTGGCTTCTGAATTCCAGCCCCTGGGGTCTGAGTTACCCAAATGAGGGCTGTCACTGGAGCTGGGCCACACACCACCCCCCCTTTTTTGGGAAGTTATTGTCTTTAGCGAATTTTCTCCATCACTAGACTTATTGCTTTGTCTCTCAGAGCTATCTTAGCTCTGCTCTTGCCTGGGCCCAAATTGCAAGTCTTTGAGGCTTTCTGTAATGGGCTCCTTAGGATAGTTATTTAAAAAAAAAGAGAAAAAGATTAAAAAAAAAAAAAAAGAAAGGAAAATAGAAAAAGAAGGGCCCAGTATAGACTATTGATAGTCCTTGCAGTTCTGATGGGCAATTGAGATGCAAAAAGACAAGGAGTTGAGGGTGATTATGGAACAATCAAGAAACCAGAAATAGTAGCTGTTCAGAAAAGGGCCCTGGCCCCCTGGGTTTGCATATGTGCCTGATTCTGTTTGAGCCTGACCTTTCCCCATATTATGTTTACCCCAACTCTGAAAGTCTCTGTTTTAATTTTTTTTTGCTGTTTTTGCTAGCCCTATCTCTTCTCCGCAGGGCTGACTGCTCCCAGATGCTCTTGTATCTGGTCTCAGTTTATTTATAGTTGGAGTTTTTGTTCAGCAGTCTGAGTTTGTTAGTCAGTGCTGCAACTGCAGTTCTCCCTCCTTGTTCCCAGCATGGATGGCCCCTCCTCCCTTGGGATTGTGCCTGGCAGGGAGTGGTGCCAGCTCCCTGGCTATGAGACCTTACAGATTTTGCTGATCTCAGCTGCTCCACGCATTTGTGAGTGTTGTATGACATGTGTCCAACCTCAAATTCCTCTGCAGTGTCTGGCCCATGCAGTTCTTGGCTATCAGTAACTGCCCCAGAGGAGTAACTAAATCTACACCTCACCACTCCACCATCTTGCCCCACCCCTCTTCAGTAATGTTTTTACTTTAAAATATGGATTCTAGAATACAATGACAAGAAGAAATATAACTGTGATTCAATTATTGTAAAATCAAAATTCCCTATGGTAATAAAAAAGATGATGATAAATACTAATATTTATTGAGTACTTACTGTGTTCCAGGTATCATTTCAAGCCCTTTACTTGTATTAACTCATCTGATTTTTACAATACCCTGAGAGAGTTAATATTACCCCCAAATCTTCACGTTGTACACCTAAGTGAAAACAAACATAGGGAGAAGAAATGCTTATATCTATAAGCTGTTTGTTTTATAAACAATTCTTTGTTGGAATTAAATTTGATTACACAACTCTTAAATTACGGGTTTTTTCCCCCTTGATAAATTGCACAATGGTACTTTTCTTGGTGTATAAGGACCTACCTTGTTATATTATGAGAACTATGGAAGCTGAAGTACAAACTTGCCACATCACAATAATGTCTACTTTGATATACTATGCAGCATAAAATCTATGTTATACAGATGTTCAAAAATTGAGTAATAGGTTCTTGTTTGGTAGCTTTAGATTCTATTAAATATGCATATAATCCATCAAAGGAAGTATAAAATATTTTCCTTTATAGTTTGCTATAAAAAATAAAGTAGTATTTAAAAAACTTAGGAAAACTGTAAAAAAAAAAAAATCCCCACAAATCTATATTAATGCAAAAACATCCATTTTTTTAAAAAAATATATGATGCAATCAGTTACTTAGAAGGGACCATAGAATGGAAAAGTAGAGCAGGCCTTTCTCTTTCATCTGACTTAATTTAGCAGAATTTTTAATACATTTGCTTACAATTTTTTTTTGTAAATTACACATAATTCAAGTCCATGTTCTGAAAGCAAAATGATCACAATGCTAGCCAATGCTATATATCCCCAAATAACTAATTAGCTATCTTCATGAAATATTGATGCCTTTCTTTGGCAACCATGACCAGAAAAAAGAAATGGGAAGCACTACTCCATATTGTTAATAATAGTTATCCTTAGATTATGGAATTGTGGTTGATATAAATCTATTTTTAAAAACATATTGGTAGAATGGGAAATTCTATAAATAGCATACTCTATTATGAGAACATCATATAAATATCACTTAAGAAAATAAAGTAAAAGTAGGAATTTAGTCTCAACTAGAACAAATGCATGTGGAAATAAGACAGAATCTTCATTTTAAGGGCCAGAAAACAAGACCTGTACCTTACATGCAATAAGGACCACTTGATGCTGAACAAAATATTGAAGCAGTGTATCTTAAAATGTCCTGGATAAGGGTTAAATTCTTCCCAGAGTTTGGAGTGAGGATAACTTTTCTAGTTAAATTAAATTGCTCCTGTTATACAGAGAGGAAGACTGGGGGAGCAGGGAACTGGGGAATTTGCTTCAAATGATAAGCTTCAATTTTCTGGGGAATTCAGTTATGTGAATACCATCTGTTCTAGTTTGCTAATGCTGCAGAATGCAAAACACAAGAGATGGATAGGCTTTTATAAAACGGGGTTAACAGGAGCAAAACAGTTACAGTCTTAAGGCCATAAAGTGTCCAAGGTAACACATCAGTAATCAGGTACCTTCACTGGAGGATGGCCAATGGCGTCCGGAAAACCTCTGTTAGCTGGGAAGGCACGTGGCTGGCGTCTGCTCCAAAGTTCTGGTTTCAAAATGGCTTTCTCCCAGGACATTCCTCTCTAGCAAGCTTGCTCGTCTTCAAAACGTCACTCACAGCTGCACTCCGTTCAGTCTCTTTGAGTCAGCATGTTTTATATGGCTCCACTGATCAAGGCCCACCCTGAATGGGTGGGGTCACACCTCCATAGGAGTATCCCACAGAAGTCACCATCCACAGCTGGGTGGGGCACATTCCAAGCAAATCTAACCAGCACCAAAACGTCTGTCCCACAAGACCACAAAGATAATGGCATTTGGGGGACACAATACATTCGAACTGGCACACCATCATTTCTAATTATAATACATTATATTATACGGTACTTCAATTAAATTTATTGGACTGGGAAGTAATGTTACTCAAAGTAGCCTAGAAGTCAAAATCTGGAACATACATCTTTGAATTTTAATAAATTATGGAGAAAATATAAATGTCTCACATTGGGGTAGTAGTATCCACTGGGCATAGAAGGTGAGTGAGCAATTATCCAGAAAAAGATAAAATTATTTTATTGACTTTAGGGGGAAACAAGACCCTGACTCATGCTAAGATTTAACCTCTTCAAAATTCATTTTGGTTTATGGTGAGGGGGTTAAATTTAACGTTTTTTTTTTTCATTTTATCCCCAGCAGCTAATTGCCCCACCATCATTTATTCAATACATAGCTTTACTCCATTGATGGGTGATATTGCCTTATTGGCATATTAAAATTTGATAGCATGGTCTGCATTAGAATATTTGTCTGTTTCATTGAGCTACTTGCTGCTTCTCATTTCAATAATGCACTTCTAACATTATTTAGATAGTGAACCACTTTGATGCATAAAAGAGCTGCTCTCCCCTCATCACTCTTAATGCTCAACAACTTTTCAAACTTATTTCTCCATTATTTGTTCTTCCAGATGAAATTAAGAAGGTTTTTTTCAAGTTTGAAACAAATTATATTAAGATTTTTAAATTGGCATATTAAACCTGTGAAGAAATTTAAGAAGAACCATGTTCTTTGTAATAGGTTTCTGTTTTAGTTTCCTAGGCTGCTTAGGCAAATACCATGAAATCAGTATGGTTAAACAATGGGAATTTATTTGCTCATGGTTTCGAGGCTGGGAAAACATTCAAATCAAGGAAGGATCATCAAGATGATGTTTACTTCCCAAAGACTGTGGCATTCTGGGGCTGACTGCCTGTGATCTTTGGTTCCTCTGACACATGGCGAGGCACATCGTAGCTTCTCCTGGTCTGTCTCTTCTGGGTTCTGTTTCAGCTTCTTGCTTCCTGTGGCTTTCTTTTCCTCATTTCTGAATTTTATTCTTTTATAAAGGACTCCAGTAGTAAGAGTAAGACCCAACCTGAATGAGGAGGATCACCCCTTAACTGAAGTAACCTCATCAAAAGGTCCTATTTACAATGGATTTACATCCACAGGAATGGATTAAATTTAAGAATGTGATGTTCATGGGTACACACAGCTTCAAATCACCACAGTTTCCCACACAAAAGAAAAACATACTTTAGATTTCCCTGTTATAGTTTTCTTCAGAAATTCCTAGTAAGTTAAAGCTCTTGGTATATTATAATATTTTGGATGTTGTCAGTGAACAAATTTTTCCCATTTTCTTCTCACTCATTAATCGTTGTTTATGTGTCTTGTATATTTATTTTGTAGTCATCTATATTAGAGAATTATTTCTAAAGTTTTTCAATTTATTCATTTGCCTTCTACATATATACTCTTTTTATACCAAATAATGGAGATTTTGGCTTCTTTTTTTTTTTTTTTGCTTTAGTTGGAATACTGGAATACTTTTTGATACCTGATTTTGATAGTTTTCTGTCTTGAAAATCTGTCTAATGCCCTAGTTATTTAAAGCAGTGATTGATTAATTGATAGATTTTCATTCAGTTAACATTTATTGGGTACTAATAATATATGTAAATGTGTATATATGTGTGTATGTACAGGTATATGTATACATGTGTGTATGCGTATGCATATATATGAGTGTGTGTATGTGTGTTATACAGTTGATGGGTTGGTGAACCCTGCCTGGGGCTCTCTACTCTGTACATGCCCCTGAGTAAGGGAGCCACCTTTGAATCTGGCTGGTGAATAGGACCCTGCTCTCTGCTGACACACTTCCTTGTCACTAGTTTTATTTGGATCTGCACAGAGCCAGTTCCTGGATTCCCTTCAGCCTTGCTTCACCTGCCTGTTATGACATGCTACTCCTTACTCGCCAACCCTCATGTGTCCTGTTAGCCTGGATTACCACCTGTTGCTTGTTACTGTACTCTCTGGACCGGGTGTCTGTCTCTGTGGATATGCACGTTGGCAGCTGAATCCAGACCTGACTCTCCATCTCCAGCACCTGTCTTGCCCTTGTGGGATATATTGCTCCAAGTTTCTTCTGAAATTTCCTTACCTTTCCTTTTTAGTTTAATTAGTTTTGATGAGATCATTTTAAAAATATGTTGAGCACGTCCCTGTCTCCTTAAAGAATAAATATAATGTAATTTCGTGCTTTCTTAAAGATGCGAGGCCATTGGTTGTGATGCTTATTTTTCTTTTATAGAAGTGAGTTTGGATGTGTGTATACATGCACAATATAAGTCATCAGTTTTGCTGCTTCAAAATTGTTTTGAACTGAGAAACAAGTTTGTTGAAGTGTCTACAACATAAAAGCTAGTTTTTAATGAGTAAGTTGTCCATCATACAGAATTCCTTTTTGTCAACTTTGGTTGATAAAAAGTTTTGTTTTTGCATACTTTCAGAGTTCTTGTTTTCATCCTGGATAACTGATAATCTTGAGCAAATGATACATTGCTGTTTTCCCTGCTCTCCCACCTTTAATTATCTTTGATCCAGAGGTGTTTGTTTGATTCCTGACAGAAAAGATATTCTCATATGTGAGAATTGGTAGGAAAATATACTGGCACACAGGCCACATTATTTTTCTTCTCCTAAGGCAAACTTTGAATTGAACATATTTATTTCAGTTCCTCTTGTGTAAAATGTTATATTAAATGCTACATGGATAAAATGGTGGGAAAAATTTAGTCCATGTTCATAAGCAGCTGACAATCTAGTAAGTGGGGAATACCAGTGGATCAGAACCTGTAAAAAATGCCTTCAGAGAGATACTCAGAAAGATAATAAATACTGAGGGAAATGTTAGAGCCAAAGCACAGTATTGGGAATGCATAGGGTGAGTTTTAGTAAGCAGAGAGTGTTCCAGTTTGGTTTAGGTCTAGACAAAAAGAGGAATTCTGTGGGAAAGAGAATAAAGAAGATAAATCTGGCAACAAATTGTAGGGAATTGGAAAAGCTAACAAAAAATACAATTTGGTTTGGAACAAATATATATCTCTGGAGGTAGCAACAGAAAGAATATTTGCAGTAGAGACCTGAATTCAAAATTTGGTACCATCCGTGGTTGACTATGTGACATGAATAATTTACACAAACTATACTAATATAAACAAACTTAGGAAATTTCTGTTCTTTAGAAATGAGGGTAATTAGAGTTCATGTGTCTTAATATCCAAATAGCTAAGATCATAGATCTTAGATATATCTGGTGGTGTCTGTGTAATGTGGCTAACACCGCAGGATGTAAAGCAGACTTCTTGTGTTCAAGTCTAGACTTCCACTTAACATGTATTCTTCAGCAGGTACTTAACCTCTTTTTGCATTGGTTTTCTCCTCTGAAAAAGTCAACTAATAGCACCTATTTTTGAGAATTGTCATGTGATTAATGAATTAATATTCATAAAGTCCATGGAAGAGTGCTTGGCATACTATCATTTGACAGAGAAAGCTATTATTAGTTACACAAAATATAATTGTAATAGTCAATTTTATGAAACTATTCATTTCGTAATTTTAATTATCTTCCTCAAAGCATAAGTGCAGAAAATTCTGATGTAACAACCCAGGGAGTAGGTGCTAAATCTGTTATTGTGCATCATAAATGTGGTACACTCAGATTGATGAAAAAAATTCAATGTTCCAGCGGAAGAGCCAACCAAGTCAATTCTTACTATCTTTCATTGCAATCCATGTGGTTATTAAAATAAGTGAATAGGAGCTTAACGAATTCTGTGGAAAGTACTTGCAGCATGTCAAGTTTTATTTTTTTATATTTAATATTTAATATTTGATTTTTAATATTGGTAATGGAATAAGTAGCTAACAAAATTAAAGTAAATATTTCTCTCCATATTGCACTCATTCAAGTGGGAGAGAAAGGTACTTTGTTATATTAGTGAAAATAATACATTAACATTTTATGTCACTGTTTTAATTTCCTGGCTGCCAATGCAAATACCATGTCATGGGTTGGCTTAAACAACAGGAATTAATTGGCTCACAGTTTTGAGGCTAGGAGAAGTCCAAAATCAAGGTGTCATAAGGTGATGCTTTCTTTCAGAAGACAGTAGTATTCTGGGGCTGGGTGCCTGCAATCCTTGGTCCTTGGCTTTTCTGTCACATGGCAATGCATATGGTGGCTTCTGTTGGCTTCTCAGTTCCATTGACTTCCAGCTTCTAGTCATGGCTTTCTGCATGGCTTTCTCTTTCTCTGTGCTCTTCTCTAGAAGGCTGTCAGGATTAGAATTAAGACCCACCTTGATTCAGGTGGATCACACCTTAACTGAAGGACCCTCATCAAAAGGTCCTCTTTACAAGTATTTGCACCCACAGGAATAGATTAAGTTTAGGAACATGTTTTCCTGGGGTACACAGCTTCAAACCACCAGTCATATATTTTAATAAAATTGTTGACAAGCTTAAAATGTATTTATGCTTTGGAAATTAAGAAATGTTTCAATCACAAAAAAAAAATACAGAATAATATAATGAATCTATTTTTGCCTATTGCCTAATTTTAAAAATCTAAAACTTTTGCCATATATGCTTCAAATTTCAAAACAAATACACTTGAAATTCTGTGTGTCCTCCTGATTCCATCCCATCCATCTCCCTGTCTGAATCCTCCCTTCCCAGGGAAACCATGATTCTGATTTGGATGCTTACTGTCCCACTCCTGACTTTATATTTGTACTACAATGCATGCATCCCTGAAAATATGGACTACTTGTTGTATTTTAAAACACTGTATAAAGGGCATATTGTAAACATTGTGAAACTATTAATCATCTCTCTATTAATCAGCTTTATTGGATTATAATTTATGTAAAATAAAATGCACCCACTTTGTGCATACAGTTAAAGGCATTTTGACAAAGAATACAGCTGTGTGAATATCACTCCATTTAAGATAGAGAACTTTTCCAACACCACCAAAAAGTTCCCTTTTGCTGATTGCAGTCAATTCCCCACATTTCTCTCACTTAGGTTACTAATGATCTGATTTCCATCATGAAAGACTAATTTAACTTGTATTTGAGATTCGTATACATACATTCTTACAGTGTGTACTCCTTTGTGTCTGTCTTCTTTCTCTCAGGTAATCATTTTGAGATTTGTCTCTGTTCTCGTGTGTTTAAGTATTTCAGTCTGTTTTTATTGCCAAGTTTTGTTTCATCGTGCAAATATGTTCATCCATTCCCATTGATGGGCACTTGGAGTATTTCTATTTTTTGGCTATTATTAACAAAGCTGATAAGAACATTAATACAAGTTATTTTCTGGAAATAAGCTTTAAATTACCTTGGATAAATGAGTAGGACTGGGGATGCTGGGTGATATGGCAAGAGTAGGTTTATCTTTATAAGAGGCTGGCGAATTGTTTTCCAAAGTGATTGTGTCATTTTATACTTCCAATTCCAGCTGCTCCTTGCCAGCACTTGGTATTTCAAGTCATTATAATCTTAACCATTCTATTGGCTATGTTTTAGTATCTCATTTTGATTTTAATTTGCATTTCCTTGCTGAATAAAATGTTGAGCATCATTTCATGTACTGGCCGTGCGTGTATATGTATGTAAGTGCATATGTGTATGTGTGTGTGTATTCTGGATAGAAGTCCCTTGTCAGACGTGTATTGTGATGAATATTTTCTCCCAGCCTATAGCTTGATGTGTCATTTTCTCAATGGTGTCTTTTGAAGAGTAGATGGTTATTATTTTGAAGTAAAATTTGTCAATTTTTTCTTTGGTATTTCATTGTAAACTAAAAATGTCTTTGTCTATCCCAAGGTTATGAAAATTTTCTTCTACTTTTTTTTCTAAAGGTTTATAGTTTCAGCTTTTACTTTTAGGTTCCTGATCCATTTCAAGTCAATTTTTTTTGTGTTGCTATATAAGATATAGTTGATGTTCATTTATTTTCCATATGAAATACAGTTGTTCCAAACACTATTGGAAACACTATCTTTTCCTCATTGAATTACTGTCACCTTTGTTAAAAATCAAGTGACCTTTTATGTGTGGATATGTTTATGGACTTTATATTCTTTCTCATGTTGAATCTGTAAAACAACGGTGTAAATCACCCGACCATGTACTATTTCAAAATTGTTTTGGTTATTGTGGTCTTTGTATCAATTCCATATAAATTATCAATTCAAATTATCAATTTCTAAAAAGAAATTATGGGATTTTAACTGGGATTCCACTAAACCAATATATCAACAAAGGGAAAATTGACATATTAACAATATTGAGTTTTTCAATCGATAATCAAGCTTTTTTAAAAAAAACTAGTTGGGTTTTTCTTAATTCCTCTCATCAATGTTTAGGTATTTTTCGTGTATAGCTCTTGGACATATTTTATTAAATTTATCCTTAAGTACTTCATGTGTCATGTTTATGAATACTATTGTTAATGGTGCTTTAAATGACAGTTCTAACTGTTCATTGCTAGTATGTAGAAATAAAATTTATATTTATATGTTGATCTTATATCCCTCGGCCCTCCTAAATCCATTTATTATTTCCAGCAGCTTGTTTTATATGCCTCAGGATTTTCCTCATACATGATTATGTCCTTTGCTCATAAAGACAATTTTACTACTTCCTTTACAATCTTATGTCTTTTATTTCTTCACCTTGCTGAATGTTGAATAGAAATGACTGCCAGCGGAATGTTGAATAGAAGTGATGAGAATGGACATTCTTGCCTTTTCCCTTATTTTAGGGTAAAGGTCTTCATTCTTTCACCATTAGCTTTTTTGTAGCTGTCCCTAATCAAGTAGAGGAAATTCTTTCAGGACCTTAAAAATGTTATTTCATTGTCTGTTGGCTTGCACTGTTTCTAAATAGAAGCTAGCAGATTTTCTTACTTTTGGTCACCTGAACAGATGTCTCTTTTCTCTGCTTTTAAAATTCTGTCTTAATCATTACTTTCTGTAATTTGATTACATTATGTCTTGGTGGTGGTATGTGTATGCATGTGTGTGGATGCATTTATCTGTTTAGGTTTCACTGAGATTCTTGAATCTGTAAGTTTATATTTTTCAGATAATTTGGGAAATATTTGGACATTATTTTTTCAAATATGTTTTGCAATCTTCTACCCCCCAATTCTGGGACTCTGATTATATTAAACTTTCTGAAATCATCTTACAGGTCTTTTAGGATACCTGTTTGTTTTCTCAGCCTTTGTTGTCTGTGTGGTTCAATTTGGATAGTTTCCAACATCCTGTCTTTGACTTTATTGATCTTTTCTTCTGCAATGTCTCTTCTGCTCTTAATATAATCCTGTAAATTTTTATGTCAGATATTGTTTTCAGATTTTTAATTTTATACAGTTTCTAGTGATTTTATATTAATGTGTCTCTTAAATACATCACCATATTTTAATAGCTATATTATAGGTTCTTATTTGTTTCTCTGTTGATTCTATAATTTCTGTCATTTCTGCATCTGCTTCTATTAATGTATCAGTCTCCTGGATATGGGTCACATTTTATTGATTCTTCACATGTCTAGCAATCTGTAATTGGATGCTGGGTATTGTGAATGTTATAGCTTCTGAATTTTCTTGACTTCATTTCAAAAGGGTTGAGGTGTTTTTTTCTTCCCCTGTAATGTGGTTAATTAGTTTAACTTGATGCTTCAAGTCATGTTTGAAAGCTTTATTATTGGAATCTAGTTTTCTGTGGCCTCTTCTGGTTTGCCACTGAAGCCTTTTCCAAC
This sequence comes from Choloepus didactylus, assembly GCF_015220235.1. Classification (NCBI taxonomy): domain Eukaryota; kingdom Metazoa; phylum Chordata; class Mammalia; order Pilosa; family Megalonychidae; genus Choloepus; species Choloepus didactylus. The sequence continues at coordinate 49,904,079 of NC_051314.1, forward strand.
ACTTTGGGCTCTCTAGTAGTTGTTGTTTCTTTGGTAATTTTTCTTTCCTTAGTAGTTGTTCTTGGCCTGAACTTGTGGAGTCTTTCCTTATGCATGCATGGCTTAGTACTGAGCCAAAGACCCAAGGAAATATCTATGCAGGTTTATGGAACTATTTTATGCCTCCCCAAACGTCTTTCTTTTTCTCTGCACTCACAAGGTTGCCATATTTACTTATATTGAAGACAGGCTCAATTTATCTGGGTAGAAAGTCATGGCAATTACGGAAGCTTACCTCCACTGCTTCCCTCCTCTCAGGAATCAGTCCTGCCATGCCCATTGTCTAATACTGAAAAACTATATTTTGACTACTTTTCTAGTTTTTAAAGCTGGAGGTTTAGTCTGGTACCAGCTAGTTCATCATGGTCAGACATAGATGTCTACCCATTTTAATGTTGGGTTTTTTGATAATTAGCTATGTTAAATAATTGATTGACTTTATGGCTATATAATTATACCAAAATTAATTGGTTCATTCCTTGGTTGGACATTTAGATTCCCTAAATTCATTTCAAATCCACTCCCTTAAATTCATTTTAAAAGCTCAGTTACTTCTGAAATTTTTATGGTTCTTTTGTTTAGCTTTCTATGATTTGCAGAAAATCTAGAAATCTATAATTAGTAGAAAATCTATAAATGCCCATTTAGTAATTGAAACACATGACAATTATGGCCTTTCTTTATAGTGAGCATGTCACATTATTTAAATGCATTTCATTTGTATAACTTATGGAAACACGTGACAATTATGGCCTTTCTTTATAGTGAGCATACCACATTATTTAATTGCATTTCATTTGTATGACTTATGGAAAGCCTGAATAGGAGTGTGGAAAGAATAATTTTGGGGGAACCATTAGAATTCAGTTTTAGCTGCAGTTCCTACTCTTAGTAAATGTGGTCTTGGGCCCAACAATTAAGCTTTAAATATCTTTCTGTGTAATCTGGGGTTCCTGTGGATCTTAAGGGATTTTGTGGAGAGTCTTTGGTATTATGAATATGAAAGTACTCCAAAAAGTTTATAATTTAGCAAAATGTCTTGCCAATCTAGGAGTACTTTCAGTGAATATTAAAATAATTTAAGTTTGTGGCTCTGGAGGTTTGTGTCTTGGTAACAGGGGAGAATAATGTTTTACAATCTCTTCTATTAAATTATAGCTTTATTTCAAATTACTGTATTGAAGATTGACTCAGAATGTCTGGCTCAGCCTTCTTAAATAGAAATTTTCTTGACTTGTATCCCAAATCACATTTGATGTTTTTTTGGGTACATGCCTCTCTATCGATTTTAGTTAAAAAATTACTGGAGAATGTAAGAATTGCTTTCAATCATTCACACAGACAAAAAGTGCCAATTATTTAGCAGAAGACAACATATCAGCCATGTCTCTCTTTAATATGTATATGAAACTGACATTCCAATATGACACTGGTACACAACATACAATATTTCAGTGGGATGCACTGCCTTACTGATAAACACTACACATTAACCAGCTCAAGTAAAATATGATCTTAATTTTGTAGAGTTCATTTTAATTTTTGTAACACTTTCATACCTGTGATCTGATCTGTCCTTCAGAAGAATATCTCCATGAGCTGGGGGTGTTCTATGCCTAATCCCACATGGCAAATTATCCATATTTCTGAAGTTGATAGCATGAATCATTACTTGTCTTAAGAGGGCCAGCTGTTGGCCAGCAGTATGCTTTACAAAGCCTTTTTTTTGTATATCCACTTTTCAATACCACTCAGTACTGAATTTCTGATCATTTTGTGCCCCAGGTTTTAGCAGACCTTCTAAAAGTTGCTCCGTGAAAATAGGCTTGATTATTACAATAATGGCATGGCTTTATAGAATACTTTGCTGAACTTAAATTCCATTCTTAAAATCTAGTATTTGGTACTAGATGGGGAAAGTGAATCACCATCTTCTTTAAGAAGAGGACAAGGCTCAATTAGTTTTCTTTCTTTTGCAAAAGACTTATTATACATTTTACCTATAAACTATAAGGAAGAAAATTATGCATTTTAAAGCAGGATGAAAGTAGAGGTGATACCCACAGCTGTTCTTGTTTCTGGCAAACCAGTCTGAGAGGCTCTAGTTTAATCTGTGCACATGAAACACATGTTGCTCATTTATTGTACATGTGCTTCAATGTATTTTGACAAATCTGATCTAAAAATGTTACAGATGTTCTTCATTATTCTAATTTGCACTTAGTAGCCACATATAGAACATGGCTAGAAACTGGTCCTTTTACTATATAATTAAGATAACACTTTGATATCAATATATGAGTTTTGATTTGGCTTATTACAGTTTCATGACATAGCTAGTGACTATGCACATTTAACAGGTGCTCCATCTGTTACATTTTTTTTTCCTGATAGTTAAGCCAAATATTTTTAACAAGTTTCAAATAATTTTAGGTTGGACCAAAATCATTCTGATCCTGCCTAATGTCGAGATCTGCTGTTCGAAATATGGCCTGAGATCAGGCAGTATCATAATCTGAGGGCTTGCTAGAAAGATAGAATCTCTGGCCCCCCCCTAGACCTACTGAAGCAGAATCTGCATTTTTAACAAGATCCCCAGCTGATTCATATGCAAATTAAAAAGCACTGTTTCAGAGGAGACCTAATTTTAAAACTCTGTTTTATACACACACACATAATATATACACACACACATATATATGTATACAAATCATACACATGCACACACACATATTCACATATACATATGCATACGTATATTTATTCTGGGTTAAACCTAAAATTCTATGTTCCATGCCTGTTTTATATAGATTTTATAGAAAATATGAAGGCCTGTATATTTGCTGAAAATAACTTCAGCAGTACTTTCCACAGGCTATATATCTAGCTTTCAAGAATGCAAAACTCCATATTCATAAGCACTGAAGCCAACTAAAGAACTTCCAACTCCAACTGGAATCTTTTAGAGTTCCCATCATTTCTTATTGTTTTTTGTAACTTTCCATAGAGTAAACTTGATTGCATCAGTGGATTGTATTATTTACATTTTTATAACTCTCTAGAGAGTAAACTTGATTGCAACAGAGTAGTGGATTGTATCTATTTACACCTCTTAACCATGAAGAAACAGAAAGCAAATTTCACACTTTTCCAGGGACTACTTGTAAGGCTGAAGGATATGATTTCTTGGCTAATGAATTCCACATTAAAATTATTTATGATCTATGGATGCCTTGGGAAATGATAGATCAATTCTTCTTTCTATGTAATACAAAATTAAATTTATATAGGGACCTCTGATATCATGCTGCAAAATAACTCAATTCATTAAAATTCAATTTATTGGTCATCACATTTCTGTTTTTATATTATGGTAAAATTAAGAATAGGACATAACTCTTATCTTAGAAGAAACAGAATAATTAATATTATTTAGTTTTATGAACCTTAAGTGGAATCTGGACAAAGTAATTTCATGTAATTCAAAACTTAGTACATTGTCACTTTGTAATAAAATGAAGGCTGAAAGATTATTAAAAAAAAACTCTCTGGTTTGCTAAATCTCACTACTGCCTTTGTTTTCAGTTCCACCAAATACACTCTTCAATAATAAACCTTGGGAAATGAAATAAAGACCATTTAATATATTAGAAGTCTCTGTTGGCACCCCAGAAGCACATCATTAGTTTACAAGTTTCCAGCATACTACATGTTTTTATTACTGTTTTTATACATTACTGTTAAAGAAACTTTTCAAAATTATTAAAATTAAATTCAATATTTATACAATGGACAAATATTCTGATATATTTACTATATATTTGAATATACAATACAGTGGTACAGCTTGTGCCTAAAAACATATAAATGTAGGCAGGCTAGAAAGATACTCTAACTTTGTGTGTGTAATTGAACTGTTTAATTCTTCTTGTAGTTTTTTTCAAACTGAAGTTCACAATGCCATTTAAATAGCCCTCAGTGTCCCTGAAGAGCTACTGTGTGTTGTATAAAGGCTCAGTAATCCCTGCAGTGTCAGGGGGTTACTGTTCAGCTGTTCAGGATCATGAGATAGTATCTCAGCACTCATAAAACAGAGGATTCAAAACACAGAGGCATACATGGAAGTACAGAACATTATGACAGTCCTGGAAGTTAGCCACAAGAAACGTCAACACCCTGGAGGCCAAAATAACACTACTGAATCAATATTTACAACTTTTGCTCAAAATTAAATCCAATATGTATGAAAATTTCTTTGAAACATTAATGCTAATATATAATAATTACATATTTGGCTCATTTCAAAAGCATGGAGGAATTAAAAAACCCCTGGGATGTCTATTCTTAAACATTATAAATGCATAAAATTTATTCTGTACAAAACAAATATGTATCCTGAATTTGCTATTTCCTGACTCTTCATAAAATGGTTGATATGTTTAATAAGGCACGGTAAGGGAAGTGTGGAGATTTCTTTAAGCTTACAACTTTCAACTCAGAAGAATAAGAAGGGGTGATTTTGGCGCCTGGGTTTTGAAAATATCTTCCAGTTGTAATTTTTGGTCTGAATATTTACATGGTGGTTTCTTCCCATTCAAGCTCAACATCACCTGTAATATAAAGTAACCAGTCACTAAAGAGAACTAAGTTAACAATTCAAAACATTTATACGTTTCACGGCAAAACACAGTACAAATGGAAAGTCTGTTTTCCTAACTTGGATTAAATAGAAATAAAAAATGGATATGTGCCCTAACCCCACCCCTAAAAACCTTTTTAACTGATAATTAATATTAAATTAAGTGTCTTGTTACAGGCAGTACACTAGAAAATTGAGTATGCCATCTCTGTTTACCTTCCATGGCATCCAAGGAGTCCATCTTTTGAAGTGCCGAATAGTTCACAAAACAGATGGGCTGATTACTTCCTTTACTTGACAACAGGTCTAGAATGCATTGGTGTAAAAAGATATACTGAGCCTAGACACCAAAGAAAGAGTGGTAGACAATGGATGGAGAGGAGATTCTTTCATATGAGGAGGTATACTGTTACAGTGAAAAAAAATATTGAATGCAACAAATATTAAATAGCTTAAAGACAGAATTTGCCATTTTATATAAATAATTTTGTGCCATTTTGAGCGAGGTTTTCTAAGCTGTGGCTTCTTGTAGCTTCAAGTAATTTCTTTTAATACTTATCATTGAACACCAAATGCTGATGTATTTTTCTTGCTGTGATTATAAAAAATGACAAATTATATTATTTAAATTTGTTGATAAGTTTCCCTTTTCTTGTTAGGTCTAATTGAGGAATGTTCTTATGAATGGTTTTCTAGTTAGAATGACTTTTGAAATGCAGATACTGTTTACTTTTGAAATCTGTGGGTGAGCACATCTATATACCACTGACACATTTAATTCTGCTAACCACCTGGACATTTTGCCTATTTAATATCAAGTATTTGGTGCTTGTAAATATGCTGGGGATTGCAGTATCCAGAGTTCAGGTGTTCTGCAAGGATTCCTATCATTTCATCAGAATATTTTGGCCTAAATTCAATACAACCTGGGTTCTTTAAATTTATTCAATATAATTCAGTAACATTTTAGCATTTCTGAATTTGGGCTTTCCCAAAAGCAGCTAAGGATAAAAAACAATGTTTTAAATCAGCTGGACTTGCTCATAAGAAACATGCCTGACTTAAGGAATAGCACTGAATGTTCAAGAAACATATACAGATTGATAAGTGATTTAAGTAGAATTTCCTTGAAATTAGTCATCTTGAGAGATATGTAATATACTCTTATCTATTGATATTATACCTCAAAAGCTTTTTAGAACTCTTCTATTGAAACTACCTTCGGAAATTGTTGCCCATTATTAGGAGTATATATTTCTCTGAGGATTAGAGAATGTTTCTGAAATATCTCATCACCAGAATGTCAGTTCCATGGAGACAGAACTTAGACAGAGTCACTGCTATATTTCCATACCTACAGAAGGGACTGGCAGATAGTAGATGCATAAATGTTTGTTAATTTAGTCTCATTTAATTCTCACTGCTACTCAACTTTAATCATTTAAGGACAGATTTAATTTGGAGAAGCCATTAAGAGACTTAATTTGTAAGTGAGGTGGAGATTGAGTTACATGATTCAATTTTGGTAAAAAATGAAGTAGTGTCAAATTAATAAAAATTCTATTGGAATTCCTAGGAAATTACTTCTCAGCATAACTCCAAAAGAATATTTCAAACATACATCTCTTGATGAAAAACATTATTGCCAGAAATATATTGCCACTTACTGTAATTTCTTTGAGAAATAACAGTCATTTAGATTTGTGATTTCTGGTAATTTTTAAAATCACATTTGAATCTGAAGTCACATTTGATATGTGAAGCTTCTGACTGTCCTGATCTCATTTTCTCCACTGGAAAGAATGAGAGGTGTAAACCCTGCCAGCAGAGCAAGCTGAGCTCCACAAGGCAGTTAAGTACCACATGTCCCAAGGTCTCTCAACCACGGTGCGTTACTGCCAAGAAGGCAACGTAGTGTTGTGAAAAGAGTCTCAATCTCAGTTTTTATTCTAGATTGCTGTGTTGCCTTTAGATTTAAACTTTCTATGTTCAGTTTCCTCATCTGGAGGACCATAAAATCTCTGTTGAGATTTAAAGGATTTAATGTATGTAAAACGCTTGGCAAAATAGGTTCCTAAAATACATTTGTTTGTTTTTGTCCCCTTCACCTTATGAGTTCATACCAGTGAATTTCTTGGAGATTCTAGAGCAGGAAAAGGATCTAATCCAGATTAACCCTTACTGAGTCACCAGTAGTATCTCAGGATATTATCTCACTGCTGAATATTCTCTCACCAAGTTCTTTCAAATATCCTGGGGCTACTAATGAATTGATTTTTTTGGTAGACAGTGAAGGAACTCTAAGCTCTCTCCTGGGTATGGACCATGACGCTGTGGGGACTTTGTGTGGAGGTATAGTGCTGAGGTTCTCCTTCTCCACTCCTGCTCATTGCTGCTGTAGTATGTGCTGTACCATGGGAGAAAACAGAAAACCACTCTTTTGTCATCCAGTCTTGGTGGGTAAGGCCTGGCGTCAAGACACTGTTTACTAGATATTATGCTTGGTGCTTTAGATACTTTCTCTTATCAAATACTGACAACAAACTTGTTAAAGTCATATCGGCACTATTTTACAAAACAGAAATACCTCAGAGAGGTTGATTAAATAATTAGGAAAGCTGAATTCTGAACTCAGTTCTCTGACTCTAAAACCTACTCTGTTTCCATCTCCCCACCTGTCCCCAACATTTTGTTATGGCAGGTTAAACAACCATAATGTATCAAGTTTATAATGTACACTGAATACTGAATTGTGCTAATATATATACTTTCTGTTTTCATTTCATTTCTTTTTTTTTTTTAATTAAAGAAGTTGTGCATTTACAGAACAATCATGCATAAAACACATGACTCACATACACCATCCCACTACCAACACTTTGCATTGGTGTGGAACATCTGATACATTGATGGTGGCACATCTTTATAATTGTACTATTAATTAAAGTCCATGGCTTAACTTAGGGTTCACTGTTTGTGTAGTGTAGTTCCAAGGATTTATAAAAATTTTTTATCCTATTGCTATCTATACAATCTAACATTTCCCTTTTTAATAATAGTCACATTTATATTTCAGTGTTGTTAACAGCATTCTTAATGTTGTGCTACCATCACCACCATCCATTAACAAGACATTCCCATCATTACAAATAGGAACTCTGTACATTTTAAGCATAAACTTCTCATTCCTATCCCCACCCTGTCCTCTAGTAACCTATATACTTGACACTGACTCTATGAGTTATTCTAATTGCTTCAAATCAGTGTGATCATACAATATTTGTCCTTTTGTGCCTGGCTTATTTCATTCAATATGATGCCTTCAAGGTCCATCCATGTTGCTGCATGTATCAGGACTTTATTCCTTTTTATGGCTGTCTAGTATACCACATATTATTTATCCATTAATTGGCTAATGGACACTAGGGTTGCTTCCATCCTTTGGTAATTGTGAATAATGCCACTAAGAATGTTGGTATGCAAATACCTGTTTGAGTCCTTGCTTTCGATTCTTTTGGGTATATACCTAGTAATGGGATTGCCAGGTCATATGGCAGTTCTATACTAAGCTTTGTGAGGAAGTGCCAAAATGTCTCCCACAGCGGCTGCCTCATTTCACATTCCCACCAGTAATGAATAATGTTCCTATTTCTTCGCGTCCTCTACATGTGCTAAAATATTAACTAACATTCTCAAATACATTCTTTACAAAGTTCAGTTTCAAAAGTTGTAGAGCATGGCAAGGATGTTTTTCAAGTTTAATTATTTGAGGATTAACTCTTGTTCTAGAAGGAAAAACTATCCCATCCAGAACCACCCACTAACCTACTCAAGAGAGCCAGCCATTAAATTTGTCTAGACCACTGATCTCTAGTGTACATGTGTATACCCAGCGAAATGGGAAGAAAATGTTAGCTTTCTATTTAGCTTTATTTTTAGCTAAAAATAAGAAATAAACTGAATATTAATAACGGTTAATTGTCAGATTGATATTGGAGGCCTCAAAAAGACTCTTAAATAAGGACCAACTATATAATTTGGGGGGCCCAGGGCAAAATGAAAATGCTGGGCCCCTTCCTCAAAAAGTATTAAGAATTTCAAGATGGTAATAGTGAGCATTAAACTGAGCACAGGACCCTTCTGAATGCAGGGACCCGTGTGACTGCACACATTGGATTCCTTGTGCAGTCACGAGGGCCATATTCCATTTCTGAAATATCCCGAGGGAAGAGTGAAGCTTCACTTATTTGCTCCTTTTCAGCATAAAAGGAAATACATATGAATTATGCTACCTCATTACATAACGTGACTAACCCTCATAGAATTGAAGTGGCTCAAAAAGATTTTCACAAAGGCACTGTGGATTAAAGATAATATGCATCATGCAAGCCCAAATGAATAACAATTAAAGAGCAGGACTGCCATTCTTCCTAATCCTGGGAGAAGCTTTTTGTAGCCATACTCCAAGGTAAAAACCACAATGCAATCTTATCTGACAAAAAGCTAGATGACTTTCTAAAAAATTATAAATAATTTAAAATACGTAGTCAAAACCACTATCGAAAATGAAATATCTTGTCCTAAGTGCATATTGTATCTTTTGAAAATACCTATTGATAACATGAAACCATCCAATAAGCAAGGATTTCAAAATAGTGCTTATTTGATCTTTAGCTCATGTTTTTCAATTTCTTATTTTGTATGTTTTATGATTTACATATAAACATTGACATTTTAAAATTAAGCATATATGTATTGTAGTTGTATGCTCAAACATCTTGAAATAGCCAAAAAGTTTGGCTCTCCCTGGTCTAAAGCAGCATCTTCCTTAGAACACTAACTAGTTCCATGACCTGGTAATACAGGTGCTGGGTTTAAAAGGGTTCCACATCATATAAGTTTGGGAAATACTGCCCACAAGGGCTATTTGTAATTGTAAATGCACATTAGCAGATTAAAGACTAAGAAATTCTGGGTTTAAAAATCCATTTAATTTTTTATTTAATTTATTTTAGCAAAGAACCCTCTTTTCTCATGCTTTTAGCAGGCAACTCTGATTCCACTCGAATTTTCTAGCACATAGCCTGGAAAATACTGGTATAACAGATCTGTATTTTTATGGCAAGAGACAAAGATATGGATGGGAGCATTTTGTATATTATAGTTGAAAAGATTTGGGTTTGAATTCTGGCTCTGACCCTTGTTAACAGTGTGACTTTGTAATATAAATTAAATTCTTGGCATATCTGCTTCCCTATTTGCAATGAAGGGTCAATGAAACACACTGTGTTGCTTGGCTTTATTGGCCCTGCTTTACAAATAAAGGATTAAATAAGATAATACATGTAAGGAATCCAGCATAGTACTTAGAACCCACTAGTTATTCAATAGAAAGTAACTAGACTTTTTGTCTCATTATCATTACACTGTATAATTTTAATAAAGAAATTTTTTACACTTTTTTTGGCTCCAAACCAAAACAACAAAGCAAAAACCTACTAGTTAGCTAGTTGATAATGTGCTATTATAATCATTATTAGTACCAATATGTAATTGGGTTAAATAGGAGTAGTATAGGCCAGTGAAATTCACAGAGCCAGACTAGAGTCAATATTTTAAATTGCTTTCCCAATAACCGCTTTTAGCAGTGTACAAAATGAATTGAATTGAATCCATTTCCTAAGCTGCCCAAACTTGCTAAAAGAATTACATGATTTATTTTTCTACGTGCCTTTCAGAATAAACAAGCTAGGATGAGCAGTTGGTAACAGTGCCAAAGAATGACTGGGCTTTAATTCCCTCATAATCTCTATCAGCTGCTACCCTCAAGACATCCCAAAGTATGCAAATACAGCTTCAAACCCATGCAAAACTAGATTGACACTGCTAAGATCCTACAATGTAGGAATTCTAGAGTTGATACCATGTGAAGGTTTAGATATCTTACCAGGTTCTGTACCATGCACATTCTTTCACTTCTCAGTTCAGCTACTAGTCCATATATATCCACAAAATCATGGTCATTTATATGTTGTGTTAAGTGGTCCAGAGCAATAAAAACTCCAGTTCTTCCAACTCCAGCACTGCAGGAAGAGTGAAGCTATGTGAAAATTATGCAGCAAAGGGTTGTGCATTCTGAAGGTGATGAAGATAATGAATTATGATAGCAATACATTCTAAACAGTTTCTTTTCTTCTTTGAAGAATTTTCTTCCAAATTCCAAAGATTCTGGAATTTCTTTGGATTTACATTATTACCAAGACTATGTTAAGACAGGGCAAGAAGTTTATTAATAATGTTACCATTGATTGTTTTTTAACCAGTTGAAATTACCCTCTTCTTTCATAATATTTTCAGGAGAATAGTTGGAGAAACATAGAGAAGATTTTTAAAAACCATTTAAAATTCTTAACAACAGAAACTTCATATTACAAATATCTTCAGTTACCAATAGAAATGCTAAACATTAAATATGTCAAATATTTAGGCCATAGAGCATTTCCTCTCCAGCATATTGAAAAATAGTCTTTCGTATTCTTCTTGCCTGTTTTCCCTAGAAAATTTTGTTTCCTATAAATAATTAAATTGACAAGTTATCTGCTTTCCAGAAATCATTTTAATACCCAGTGTTAGGCACGTGCCCCATATAAACAGCTAATGGATAAGCCTCACAAGAAAGATTAAGACATTCCCCATAGAAACAGCTAATGGATAAGCTTCACAAGAAAGATTAAGATATTCCCATTAGAAAGACAAGATCCTCTAGATACATAAATGATTAATTCAGGAGGTAATATGAAAAAAGACATTTGAAACATTACTAGTCTTCCACATACTACTTTGAATCACATAAAACTGCTATTTCTGTAGGTCAGAGGCAATCAAATAGCAGCTATTTCCTATGAATCAACCTAATAAAGAGTGAACATTCCAACAACATAAAACTGATTATGGTAACACAGATACCCTTATGCATGAACAGAGTAATCATGAACTCTTCCAGTGAATTTTGAGTGCCAAGCACTCTTCTAGGCACCTGGAGTAGAGTAGTGGACAATAAGAAGTTCCAGCACTTATGGAACTTACATGCTAGAGGAAGGAGAACGACAATACACAAACAAGCATAGAATGGGCCAGGTGGTAAGAAATGCTATGAAGAAAGATAAATCAGGGTCAGGAGATGGCGTGTGATAGTGTAATATTTGAGCAGAAACCTGAATCAGGTTAAGGAGCAGACTGTGTGTATATCTGGGAGAAGAGCACTGCAGCTGTAGGAAGCAGTATGAGAACAGATGTGAGCAGGAGCATGTTTGGGTGTTTGAAGAAGAACAAGGAGACCAGCTGGCGAGCAGGCAGTGAGGAGGTGGGAGGTGAACAGGGATCAGAGGATCTGCTGATGGGTGGGATGTGGAATGTGAGAAGAGAAGAGCCAAGAATGACCCCAGGGTTTTTGGTTCAAGCAGAAATGACTTGCTATTTACCGAGATGCAGACAACTGTGAAGTGAGCTTGGGGATAAATCAAGTGTTCTGTCTTGGACTCATTCAATTTTCAGTCATTCAGATTGATATGTTGAGTTAGCAAATATATGTCTGAGGTTGAGGTGAGAAGTTGGGGCTGGAGATAAAAAATTAGTAGTTGCATTATAAATAATATTTATAGATGATTATTAATATGTGCATTACTTTTCTTTGTTAGGTACCATTAAATCAAAAAAGAAAGAGTCTTGACACGTTTTGAACAGGAGAAAATGAAATGCTTTTCTTTTTCAATGACTTTTAGTGCCAGTGGCAGTGTAAATGCAAAATATGAGGAGCCAAAGGCTGCTACTGTTCATTAAAGGTTTTAATCGGCAACGTTGCCAGCTTAAAATCAGTCCCTTACATTAGAAGTAAACAGTATTAGAAAAGCAAAGCCAGTGACGTGATCTCAGGCACTCATTCCAGGGATCATCATGTTGCATAAGAAACTCTATGAAGAAGGAATCACAATTTTTGGACCTTGTAATTGTGAGAACATACATTTCTGTCAGAAGTTGTGACAGTATAAAACAAAGCATAGCCAGTAGAAACTATGTGCCTTAACAAATACTCGTTTCAAGAAATGCACACGCTTATTCGGCTAGCATATAATGTATGGAGGGAGTATTTGTAGAAGAGTGGCCCCTTCATCCTTTATATGTGTAAATTCAATGAATCTTCCTTAAAGCAGCAATGAAACATTTATGAATTTGGCAAGCCAAGTCTACTTTTTTTTTTTTTTTTTGTGGAACAGTATATCTAAGAAGAGTCAAGGCAATTTTGAAAAAAGATGGAGAATTTGCACTACTAGATAACAAAATATACTATAAAGAATAGTATTTAAATAGCATATTAACACAAGAATAAATACAGAAATGAAGTAGGACAGAATGGGAATACCTAAACAGACCAAATATTGACATCGGTATATGATGAAACATATTTCTATTCAATAGGAAATATGATGGACAAATTAATTTGCTATTATATGGCAAAGCAGAGTTAATAAACTAAAAATGTATTAGAAGAGATTTTGCAGATTATTTTTATAATCTTTCAGTGAGCAAGCTAGATATGAAACAGGAATGAATAAAACAAAATATTACTTAATTTTACTAAATTAAGGAATTTTCTATATGAAAAATACAGCAAAAACAGGTTAAAATATATGTAACTGATACAAAAAATTAATATCTATAATACATTAAAATTTCCTGAAATCAATATGAAAGACAAGCAAGTAATAAAAATGAGCAAAGTATATGAGAAGTTAATTCACATTAATGACGTACAAACACAAATTTCCAACATACAGATGAAAGGATTCTCAATTTCATTAGTAATGAAGGAAAGGCAAAGGAAAATATTTTTTAACCATCAAATTGGGCACTATCATACATTGTTAGCTTAAACATAAAATGGTGTAGCCACATTGGTGCATTTATTGAAATTAAAAATGACATATTTAACTAAGATATTCTGATTCTAGGATTTTATCCTACAGAAATATTCATAGAAATACTTAAAGTGTGTAAAGGCATTTTCACTGCAGTAAGAAAAAATGAAAATTTAAATTCTCATTAAAAGAGAAATAGTTTATTTAGAGTATGTTATACTCTTATTTATGGAATATTGTGCAGCTGTTAAAATTAATATAGTACATCTATATCAGCTGCTGTGAAAAACTTAAGATGTATTTTAATTAAAAAATTAACTTGCAGATTCAGAGTTGTAATGTGATCCCATTTTATGTTATTTTTTTAAACTCTAATATGCTTTCATAGATACAGATATAGATAGACAAATGCGAAGGAATAGTATGGAAAATATACACTGTTCTGTTAAAATTTTTATGTATATGGAGGGAAATGGAATTAGAAGGGTAAGAATGAGGCTTTTACTTTTTGTTCTATATGGTGTATAAATATAAACATTGTCTAGATATTTTATTATCAGTAAGCATTTATGTATTATTTTTGTATTACAAAAAAATGCAATCCCAAAATATTCCTAGAAAATGTAAATCATTCAAAATTATGTATTGACTCTATCCTCAAAATAAAACTAAAAACCTTGAATTGACTAATATTTCCTTATATAGCTTATCAAATTAACTATATTATACTCCTGATGGAAAAATTATTAAAAGATAGACATTGTTATTTTTATTTTATACATTACACATTACACTATCACCCACTTCTCTTCTTTTAATCATTCCCCAACCCTAACTGCTGACAGAGTCAAGTTGAGATGGATTTAGATGTGTCATGTTAGAAAAAATAAATCATACCAATATGTCTACAAAAAACTCTGAATGCTAAGTAATCTTGAGTTTTATGGCTGAGAATATTAAGTATCAATGAAAACAATGAGGGGAAAATCTCAATTTATAGATATTCTGCTACCATGTTCAAAGGCCTAGGCCAAAGAAAGATATTTGGTTAACCAAAAATTTTTTAAAATCTGGAATCATACTTGTCACTTAATTAGAACTTTATTTAAAATTTTATTTCCTCTAATTTATTCTCTATAACTCAGAAATCTAGAAATTTGGTATCAAATAATATTTAAATTTTCATAGTAGTCTAACATTAACTGAAATAATGAAAGATCAGATATTTGTTCATAAAAATTCCTGAACTTACAGAAACACATCCCCACACAAAGCAATGATGGGCTAAAAAATTCAAATTTTTAAAAACACCTTTGAGATGCATAATCCAGTCAAAAAATGCAAAAAAAAAAAAAAAATTCCTTTACCAGTGTATATATTCTCTGTTGCTTTTAGAGGCGTTAATCACTCATTCTGTTTGTGCCACATAAATTTTTATAAAGCTATATTTTGATTTGTTATAACCAGTAAACTATCTGAAAACTGCAAGCTGGAATGAATCTACATGGCATTCTGAGAGAAAATAATGTCATCATGAGAATAAAAAGGCTGCGTTAGGGTTAAAGATCATTTTTGTGTTTAGTAGAAGGTTCTGAAAAATGTCTCTTTCTTACCTGCAGTGAACAACCATAGGTGTGGTGTCATGTGCTCTGCTTGCTCGAACCAATTTCACAAAGTGAACTAAAGGGGCACTGTTCTCAGGAACCCCATGCTCAGGCCAAGCAGTAAAGTTACACTGTCGAATGGTCATGCAGTCCCCGTGCTAGACAAAGTGACAGATGAAAGAAGCAGGATAAAAGTGTGTAAATATCACAAAGAAGGCCGAAGACAGTTGATGTTTCAGCTTTTAAAGATGGATTTTTTAAAAATGATTTTTTTTAACAAACTGAACAAACTGTTTTCATTCTTTCCCATAAGAGATGTCTTTTATTAGTGCTACAATAAAGAAAATTGCCTTTCAATATGAATGGAAGAGATTAGAAAGATTGAAAACAGATGTTAATATAGAGTATTAAAATTCAGAATGTAGTGTAACAGTATAGCACTCAGAAAAGTAGATTTTGAAAAATTTTGACTCAGGTCAATCATTCAAACACAGGTACTGAGTATCTGATATGCCAGAAAGTATAAAGATCCTTCTATCATTTTCTGTATGTATAGGCATTCATATAAACAGAAAAAGTGGGATCCCCACACTATCTTTCTCTTGGTTCTGGATTAAGTAGAAAATGAAGATATTATGACTCAGGCAGAGACAACTGGTTTGGAAAATTCCTGCATCAATCAAATATTACAGCTTCTTCAAATAGACCCACTGATCTATGTACCACCCCCCTTTTCTGCTCTAATAAACCTACAAATTTGTTCCTAATTGGTGAATATAAACTTTAACCATGTGATTTAGAATTAAATGCAGTGACATAGATACCAAAATCAGATATCAATTCAAAACTTTTGTTTAGAAAATAATAGAAATGTATTATTGAATATATCAATATCATTGCAAGGGATAGGTCTGGAAATTAATTTTACTTTAAATATTTAGATCATCTGTATGTTCCATCATTTTTCCTTTTTTTATTTTACCCTTTCAATTTTCAGATCCCTGATGGTCCAATCTATTTGAACATCCTCCATTAGCTTTGTAATCACTATGTCTCCGAAGACAGTAACTGGTTTGTTGTCCTCTGGCCAATACTGATGGCATCTGATCTGCAGTCAGAGAAAAGCAATGGTCATAAGAGTCATTGAAATCTTGATATATATCACAGTTATTGCCACTAAGTTAAAACTGCTTTTTAGATGTCCAAGTTATTGAGGACTCATAGTACTAGACAGAATATTTGCATTTGTATTAACACATTGTAAAATAACATTTTGTGAAAAGATTTTCACATAACTTACCCGTCCTTTTTCAAAACATTGTGTTAACATAACTAAAGTTTTTGCTCTGGTTTCCCACACCATTCTCCAAAAATCCCCAACTGTTCCTGGTAATGGACCTTGAGTAGCAATAAATTCATTTGGACATAAGTAGCCCTAGAATGACATAATCATATACATTGCATCAATATTTACAAAGTAAACATATATAGACATAAACATAGTATGTTTTTAGTTTTTGATCAATACATCAAGAGTACACTAGCTGTCAAATGATCTTGTACTTTAAAATATTGTATATTATTGTTAAATAATCTTAGAAAAGTTTCAAAATATATAATCTTAACCTTACAAATGGATACACTTTACAACTGTCTTAAATTTTAGTTCTAACCTTAGAATAAAACACTAAAATTACATAAAAATTAATACGAATACAACGGCAATAATATCAGGCCTTAATCAAGTGCTCAATTTATGGTAGGTAATATGCAAAGCATCTTATATTTAGTAATCCAATTAATTTATTTCTTATAAAATATTGAAAATTAGTACCATTACTTTCCTCATTTTACAGATGAAGATACTGAATCTTAGAGATATGAAGTAACTTGCTCAAGGTCTCAAAGTTGGTAAGATAGGCTAAGTTCAGAGCCATCTCTCTTAACCACTCCACTCTCTTATTGTACTATCTATCTATCTATCTATCTATCTATCTATCTATCATTTTAATACTCTTCCTTCGAGAAAGTACGTATCTCTTTGCACCACGGCATTAGCATTTACTCTTCAGAACTCTGAACCAAAAATAATATGAAGGTTCGTTTTGATCTTTTGATCATATACTCATAAGACCTGAGATCAGTCTCAAATCTATTGTGACTGTCCTTGTGCAGATCATCAAATTAATCTAAAACATGCTTCATTCACCTGGAACATAAGCATTCTACTTGGGTTTATATAATTGCTAGTGGTATCTATGGATTTTCTTAGAGACAGCTACAGAATAAATAAAAAGGTAGTGGTGGAATTATATTAATTCCATACAACAAGATATTGTAGGGCATGGAGAATAAAAGGAAATTTTTAAAATTCCAGTTATCTTAGTAGCCAGAGATGATAGTAATCGGCAAGAATAATATACATTCTAAGTTTTAAATCCAACAAGTTTATTTTACTTTAATGAATACTGAGGCACTTCAGATGATTTTTCCAAATCACATACCTAGCCAGTGATAGTCCCTGGGCTAAACCTGATCTTCTTAAATACACTATTATACTAGAGCATTTCTGTTTGTTCAGTCTCAGCTGAAAGACCTGAATATGTAGTTATTTTAAATTTTAAGGTGTATTTTTTTAGGTTAATGAAAGTAACATATATTCCATATTGGCAATTTGGAAAATATATAATAAAAATAGAATTCACCTATAGTATCACTATCCAGAGTGAAGCACCATGAATATTCTGGTTTGTTTATTTGTAGATTTTTAAAAATATACACATTCCTTTATCAATCAATATTTATGAGTTACTACTAGGTACCAGGGCCAGACACTCTTCTTGGAGATTAAAATGCCTACCTTCATTTATCTTATATTCTAGTTAGGGGAAATAGGCATTAAGTCTACTAATAAGTCTACTTAAAAAGTCTATAAGCAAATACATAGGCAAGTCACGTAGAATTTTAAAAAGTGATAAGTTCTATGAGAGGTTTTTCAGAAAATAAGGCTTTTATAAATAGGCCCATTAGTGACATATCAGGAATGATGAAGGGAGTGAACCCTACATGTTTTGGTGCTAGAGAGTTCCAGGCAGAAGGAAAATCAAGAGCAACAGCCTTAAGGGTAAGTAATAAGACTTTGACTTTTACTCTGCATGATACAGAAAACCACTGACAGGTTTTGAACATATATAATTTATGGTTTAAAAGGTTCACTCTTGCTTTGATAAGGAGAAAGGACTATAAGGGTTTAAAGGTGAAAGGAGGGAGAATATTTAGGTGGTTATTGCAATAGTCCAGCCAAGGGTCATTGGTAACTTGGGTGGTAGCACTAGAGATGGTGAGAAGTGATCAGATTTGGATTTATTTTGGAGGTAGAGTCAACAGAATTTGCTGATAGATTAGACATTGCATATGCGAAAAACAGAGAACTCAACAGTAACTCCAAAGGAAGATGGGGAAGAATTCAGGATGAGCAGATCTGGGGTGGGGTGGAGAATATGGAGTTCCATTATGGACATATTAAACTTGAAATCCCTATTAGATATGCAGGTAGGAATGTCATGAAGGTAAATGTATATATGGGCTTGGAATTCAGAGAGAAGT
Organism: Choloepus didactylus; assembly: GCF_015220235.1. Classification (NCBI taxonomy): domain Eukaryota; kingdom Metazoa; phylum Chordata; class Mammalia; order Pilosa; family Megalonychidae; genus Choloepus; species Choloepus didactylus. The sequence goes on from NC_051314.1 coordinate 49,922,882, forward strand.
CCAATTAGAGACATAAATTTGGAAGTAATCAGCACATAGATTTTATTTTAAAGTCATGAGAATGGATGATATCACCAAGGAAATGAATTTGGAAAGAGAAAATAAATTCAAGGATTAAGTTCCAAAGCATTTCAATGTTTTAGGTTGAATAGGTAAGACGGAACCAATGATACTGAGGAGGAGGAATAGATGACTCATCAAGAGAGTGCTATCCTGAAGGCCAAATGAAGAAAGTGTTTCAAAGGGTGAGACTATAATCAATTCAAATGCTGCTGATAGGTCAAGTGGAGATTGATACTTGAACCTAGTTTTTAAAGTAGTTAATAGGGGATGTTGAAAACTGCAGTTTGAATGTAGTGCTTGCTTGGCATGAAAACTCGATTTGAAGGTGTCAAAGAGAAAATGAGGGTAGAGGAATTGGAAATAGCAAGTATAGACAATTTTTAAAGGAGCTTTGCTGTAAATGGGAAACAACAATAGGGAAGTAGATAGAGGGAGTTTTATATCAAGACTTTAAAAAAGTAAGATGAAAGAATTATAATGTTGTTTTCTGGGAGAGTAAAATTCATGATGCAGAAAAGAGTAAGAGAATTTCTCAAGTCATGGCCTTGAGAGACAAGAGAGTGTCCAAGTGGAAGAGTTGGCTGTCACCTGGGGCATGGATAATTCATTTATAGCCACTGGAGGTAAGATTGACTATTATGGACACAGATGACTATAGGCAGAATACCTTGTGGACGTTCTCTTCTAATGGCCCCAATTTACCAGTAAAATAACATGCAAGATCATCAGATGTAAATGAAAATGAGGGATGAGATGGTGGAGGTTAGAGGAGGGAAAAGGAATGAAATAGCATTTCAGGAAAGTGGGAAAGTGAATGGATTATGGGGATATAACATGATTAAGGGTCTCTTAGAGGTTAGTGGCTATGGGTTTAAAGGACATCAACATGTCCATGAGTTTTTTCCACTAAGATCCAATGGCACAGAGAAGAATCTGTTCAGAGGCGATTTAACCAAGGTTGTAGATTTATCAAGGGATTAAGATTAAAAGAGAGAGGTTTCAGAGTTGAAGTATATACAATAGAGAACAAAATGAAGGAACATGAACTTTAAATTGAGCAAGGAGAAAAGTGAGGTCTTGAGTGAGGTGAAAAAAATGAAAATATGATAGGATTGATGGACTGCAGTTTACAGCAGGGTTGAAGAATTAATTATTAGAATCCAGTGATCTGGAAAGAAAGTTGGTAGCAATAAGCCTAGAGTATGAACAGGGAGGAAATGCTGAGGATGAGTGGAGGGCGAGTCATTGGAAGATGAGAGGTCAAGGAAGTGATTGACAGGTTAACGTATGGATATTCTATATGGATTTTGACATCACCAGGAAGTATTACAAGGAGTAGTGCTGAAAGAAGGAGAGTAGTGAGCCTTGATCTAAAATATTTGACAAATGATTGGGAGCAATTCAGGAGATAATACTTGACATCCAAAAAGAGGAATAATAGGTTGCATACTTGGTGTAAATTCAAAGCTTGCCAATTTTAGGGAACATGGAGAATGATTTGGAAGTGACAATGAGTGAGGCAACTTATCCCACCTCTATACTGAATGATACAAGGGGTGTGGGAGAGGATTCACCCCACTGGTGAACACTTCCAGGAAAGTAATATTGTTAGGGGAGAGTCAGATTCCATTTACAATAATGTAGACTAAATATTACATACTATATACTATAAAATTAACATTACATAATCTCTATTTTTTCAGGATGGTAAACATTCTTCAAAATACTTTTTAAGTTCTTTATAATATGCCTTTCATGGATGTACTACATGTCATTTAAATATATCTTTACAAGATCACATTTATTTTTTTATTCGATTTCCATGCTGAGATGTGAAGATACATATATATCCTTCTTCTGTGAAGGCAATTTTATTTTAGGGAAAGGTAAAGTGACCTTGGCATTAATATAAGGCAAACACATTCAAATAGATCTTATACTCTAAGAGGTAGTTCCAAATAATTTTATGAGAATGGGGAGAAATGCCAGCTCTGTTTACTATTTCTGTCTCTACCTTTGAATATCTGCACGTAAGATCTTGTTTTTATTTTTCTGAAAAGACTACCTTTGTTGCCTGGAATTTTCTCCTTCTATTGGAACATAGAGTTTAGCTAGTTTTCAAAACTCTATGATAATTGAAACAATGTACGAGTTTCATTCCACATGTCAACTTTCATTATGATCTTTAACTAGAGATGGCACTTTCCAGTGTAGTCATTTATTAGGGCAAAGTTTGTCCTCAGGATTATCAGCCAAGAAAGTGAAGAGTTGGCTACTACTAAACATTAACAACAATAAAAATAGCATGTATTTATTAAGTGCTTCTAGTGTGTCATGCAATGTGATTAGCCCTTACATACATTAGCTTCTTTAATCCCCATGGCAACCTTCAAGGAAGCTATTGTTAGCCTACTTTATGAGTGTGGAAAGGTAACTCAGAGGGTTCAAGGTCATACAATTTCAAGATGTTAGAGAAGAAATCTGGACCTAGGTCCTTCTGGGCTCTGAAGCATATGCACATATCCACTTAAGTATAATGCCCCTTTTTATGATCTCAATCAACAATTATTAAGAGCTTATTACAACCCAGGTGTTGTAGGACTACATGCTATAAAACAAATTTAAGTACATACCATACTGCTTGGGAATCAATATTTTTTTTTGTTTTAATCTAATTTCATCTGTGAGTTATATTTATATCAGCTTTAGTACTAGTGAATGAAGATATACAGTAGAATTACTTTTAATGTAGCAGATGAACATAGGTAAGGTAATACCAATCAAACATTTCCTTGTTGCTTTGAGATTTAACTATCCTGAAATCTGGATTATGTTTCACCTAAATTATAACTATATTTTCTCAATCATTCTAATATTAATTTTAGTGAAGATAAGAGTTTCCATTAAATCTGTATGAAAAAGGGGCAGTAAGTATGAGTAATGAAAGCAATGTACAGGACTAGAGACCAGAACTCTGGTTTTGGCTTTCCTTCTCTTAACAGTGCACATCTTTGAGCAGGCCATGTAAATAATCAATCTTACTTTCCCAATAGTAAATCAGAGATGATTATTTTCTTATACAATTCAGAGAGTCATTTTGAGAACTATTTATGAATCAGTGAATGTGAAATTCATTTGAAAATTTAGAAACGCTTTATAAATGTAAAGGTTTTAAAAATAAAAAAATAATAAACAGTATTTTTACATTAAAGGTAAAATATACAGGAGATTAAAACATCTTAGTGCCTACTAATGTCTTTGTACAGTTTCTCTTTATTTATGTATATAAAAAAGTAGGTAGGCTTAGCTCTAGGGAGAAAAATGTGAAGTGTGTAGCTTGTATTTAATTCAGTAAAACATGTCAATTGCTTTGTTTATTTGCTAACGAAAATGTGCTAGGCACTGAGGGCAGAGAGTCTTTATCTTAATATCTACCAAACTGCCTAGCATACCCTTGAGAACAGTGTGCACAATTGTGAGTGTGTGGATATGTTTTTATAGGTGTGTGTTTAATGGATCCTCATGTCATACTGAATGACTGATACTAAGATCATGAAGACCAAACCTCTACCCTTAAGGTACTAAGATAAGAGAAGACATACACATCCATCCTCATATCTTACACTCTTCCTTCCTCACACAGAAAAATCAATCAACGAATGAGATGCAGTATAAATAAGAACATAACAAGGGCTATGCTATATATATTAAGTGCAGAAGGACAGAAGAGGACAGGACAATTAGTTTTAAACGTTTGGTTTATAAAATATTTCTCCTGTTCGTTTGCATCTCACCTTTTCAGGGACTCAATGCCCTTCAGTACTATAGTCCTCTATCCAGGTGGGAACAAATCGGATGTTTCTGAAGTTGCTACAACTCATTTGCATTTTAGGCTTTAATCTCTAATTATGCTAAAAGATGAGCTCAGATTAAAGTAATTTCTGGTATCTCAGGTTGGCAGAAGAGAGCATTTTGAGTGTTTGGGGCCCTCCTCTTGTTCTTAAAACCTTAACATTCTTAGTCACTTCTCTCCTAAGAACACTGCCGAACTCAATTGTACACTTAGTGGGTATGGTATTTAGAGGGATGCAGTATCTCCTTTCTTTCATTTTTCTCTCGCCTAGTCCATCTTTCAGCAAAATTCCTCCAAGCGTTCTCTGAGTTCTAATGCCCGAAGGCAGAGAAATACAGACAGTGGCATATTCACCTAGTTACAGCCCCTGGTCCTGTAGTTTTCCTAGAACATCCTTCAGACTAGCTGCTGGTCCTCCCCGCCCCCTTCCCCAGATTTTAGCTTTTTGCTTTTCCATCTGATCACTGATTCCCTACCTCCCTTAATATTTCTCCCTTTTCCCTCAACTTCCAAAGAAAGAGGATTTCAGAATCCATTTGTAGATGTCTTCTGCTTTTGCTCCTGGGGAAAATGTTGTTCATGGAGTTTTGGCATTAAGGGGTCAGACATTTTTTCTGAGTTTGGAGGTGAAGTGTTTGGAGAAGAGTTTGCCCGAATTTGATGGTGGAGAAATGAGCACTACTACAATTTTGTGGCTTTTTCTATTCCCATCTCTTTCTGGCATCCCAAGCAAAGGAGATTTCCTTGAAAAGAGCGATATATATACCACCCACCCCAATAACAAAACCTGTCATAATGTAGAGTACTTTCCCTCTGGGCCTGTTTACTATGAAACTCAGTGATGATTATGCATGTCATTCCCTGTGGGTCATAGTGACTTTGGTATACAATTTATTATATTAAAATATTGTTTGATTACAGCAGAATAAACATCTTCAGGCTTCCTAGTTTATTGCTCATACTGCACTCCCATCACTCCTGGCTGTGTCCTGACAACCTACAATAGTTAGAGGGAACCCTGGAAGTTCATGGATATTCCTTTGCTTGTATAATCCATGTGGTTCAGTTACACTTACTAAAACTGTCTGGTTTCCTTGCTAATCATATTCATGTCCTCTACTGCCACCCTATTCTAGGAGGACCATTAGAGGATGTGAGCTATTCATTTGTGCTTATTAAATGGTGAAAAAAACTGTTGCAAATCAATAGGTCACTGAAACAACCAATTGTCCCCATTTTGTTCTTCAGTATCACAAGACATCTCATTGTTAGAGCAATGATTCAATTTAAACACCTAAATGCATGTATGTTTCACTATGCAAATCAAAGTAAAATTTCAACTTGCTGTAGAGTTTAGGCTTTAGTGAAACTTAGTAAGCACATGATTTCACCAAAATGTTTAAAAAAGAATTACATTTTCAAGGGAATCATTTATTTTATAAAATAATAAAGTATTATCAAAATAGTAAATTATGCGCTTGGTCCTTTCAATCTAGATGTAGCATAAAAATAGGGCGAAATTCAAAGGGTACCATAACATTTCCAAACCCTCCCCCACTTCCTCTGTTAACAACTCCTAAATTTTCATATTATTCACTGCTTTTATATTAAGACAATATCTGATTGGCATCATTATCAACCAATATAGAATTTAGAAAGAGTTAGTTTTTCATGTGTTCCCTTCACTGGGGCTTGGAGAAAATGGGCCACAGGACAGGCATGTTTGATGTTTGGGGGGCAGAGGGAGCATCCCCTCCATACAGCCTCATTGGGCCTGAAGGCCCCTGAGTAAGAAAGGAATAAAACACCTGGGAGAGGGTGGGCAGGCAGAAGAAACTCTCAAGTATCTGCAGGATCGTCATGGTAAAGATGGTTAGCCTGGCTGTATGTTAAGCCAAGATTTATAATTGAGGCCAGCAAGTGAAAATATAACATTATTTGGGTTAAAAAAAATTGTACAATACAGTCGCTTAGGCATAGAATTGCCTACCTTAGGAGGAAGTGGGTGGGTAGATTCCAGGAGAGGCTAATATCCAATTATCAGCACTTTTATGGAAAGAGTTACAAGATGAATAGTTGAACTAAATGACCATAAAGGCCCTTGCTACCCTAATATTCTGTAATTGTCTGAATGCCAGTTCAGTGCTTGGGTGCATATATTCCAGGCACCCATGAAGGTGATGAGAATTGAGACAACAAAAGAGCCCTGGAGAGGGAGAGAGAGTGAGAGAGCGAGAGAGAGAGAGAGAGAGAGAGAGAGAGAGAGAGAGAGAGAGAGCCCAAAACAATTTGGCTTCAATCCTTATTCAAACGATTCAGCAAGCATTTATTATCTGTGATGTGTGAGGTAGTACATTAGGTATGTCACCACTTCCCCTGAGTTGATTAATATAAAATACTGTTGTGGATTGAATCATGTCCCCTACAAAGACATGTTCAAGTCCTCACCCCAGTCTTGTGGATGTGAACTCAAAGGTCTTAATAGGATCTTTGAAGATGAAGACAAACTGAATGGGAGCAGGGCTTAAATCCAACATGACCTTAGTCCTTATAAGCAGAGGAAATTTGGACCAGCAGTAAAAGGAGTGGGGAGGAGACAGGAGGAGACAGACGTACATCTAATGGAGGCAGAGACCGAGTTATGGATTGCTGGCAAACCATCACCAGACTGCTGCAGACTTCAGAGAAAGCACTGATTCTGCTGACCTTGAGTCTGTACTTCCAGCCTCCCAAATCGTGAGACAACAAATCATTATTTAAGCCAACCGGCCTGTGGTGTTTGTTAGAGCAGCAGTGGAAAACTAAGACAGTTTTGTTAATCAAGTATCTACTACGCCTCCACATTCTACAAGTAGCAGAGGATAAAAAGAAAAGAGCGTAAGTTTCTATATTATATGTATGGGCATGATTTTTCTTTGAAGGAAAGATTGGCAGACCTTGAGGTGCACAGGGAATACACTGATAAAGGATATGGAATTGTGGAAAGACTAGGAGTACATAGTCTGAAGGTGTAAGTCTGACGCTCACTACCTAAATAATTATCGATATGTCACAATCTCTATTAGGAGCCTCCATTTACCCCTCTATAAAATGGGGGTTCAAAGAATTGTAGTAAGGAACCGGCACATTAAGATTCATGGAGGTTGTAATGAATTTGTTACTTTAAATATTTGGAAGAGTAATGTAGTTTCAGGCTTTGTGTTTTCTGAAAACATAAATTATATTAAAAAACAGTAACTTACAGAAACATAGCTGGCATTAATATAGTCTGATCCTGGGACACTGGCATCAGCTATCAGCTTCACTCTGTTATTATTATCTAGGAGAAAAATATATGTAATCAATGATAATTTAATTTTTAAATTGCCATATTGCTTTTTTATTGTAAAAGTAATAAAAAGATGTTCATGGTTTAACATTCCAACATTACAAATGGAAATAAAGTCTAAGTTCCCTCTTATTCCCATTTCCTCTATCCAGTGATATTGATTAATATTCTTCTGTATATTCTCTATATTTCCAGAATTTTCTATACATATTCATAGACAATTAACCCCAAATGGAACTATGCACTCTTTATTCTACAAAGTGCTTTTTTCATGTACCTTTATTTTTCCACATCAGCATAAACAGAGATCTCCAGCTTATTATTTTAAAAAACCATACAGTATTCCATTGTTTGAATATAAAATATTTTTTAAACTTTTAATGATTTAAATTGATCTCAGTATCTTGTATTATGGAATGCTGAATAAACTTCCTTGAACTTTCTGCATATTTGTAGGAATGTATTTGTAGAATACATTCCCAGCAGTAAAATTCCTAAATCACATAATATGTGCATTTCAGATTCTGAAAGATATTGCCAAATTGGCTTCTGATGTCAATGCATATTCTGAGCAAAAGTGTGAGGACAATTCTGTTTCCTCCTAACTTCGTTATCACAAGATATTAAATATTTTAATATATGACTCCTTGATAGATAAAAATGATGTCTTATATTTGTTTTGATTTCCTTAAATATGAGGAAAATTCAGATTCTTTGCTTATGTTTATTGGCTGCCTGTAATACCTTTTATAATAATTACCTTTTCATATTTTCCATTTTTCTATTTTTAAAATATATTTTTATACTGAAGATGAAAGGCTGATATATAGCACTTTGTCATATATATTAAAATTTTCTTCTTTTAGTGTATTTGTATTTTACATCTATTTATCTATCATCTATCTTTTTGCCATACATAAAATTTATATTTTTATTTGACTGAATTTCCCATTATTTTTCATTATGGCTTCTGGATTTTGTGCAGAAAAATTTGTTATTCCAAATTTTGTGCAGAAAAATTTGTTATTCCAATACTATTATTTTTATTATTTATAAATATTTCAGTCTGCTTCATTGAGGATAGACTGTGTTTTAAAAAAGGAGGCATAGATGGATTTTTTTATTGTTTGTTTTTTCCTGGCCATTTGGAGGAACAAACAATCCCAATATTTATTTGAACATTCCATCCCTCCCTTCATAATTCAAAACACCACTTTTATCATAAACTAGATTTCTCTATTTATACGGGTCTATTTCTGGGCTATTTATTCTCTTCTATTAATTTATCTGCCTATTCTTTTTTTAATACCAAAGTTTTAATTACTGAACTTTAGAATAAGATCTGGTAAAATTAGACATCCCTCACCCATTACTTCTCTCATTTAAGTAATAATGTAAAAAATTTTTTTCCTGAGAATTTTATCAAGTAGGTATTATAATTGGAATGTCTGATGTTAATTTTAAATAGATATAGGAAACAATATATCACTTCTTAATTATTCTAAAGTTTTTATTTTTTGTTATTGTTATTTTTATCCACAATGAGGAGGCATTCAATAGTGGAGGAAGGAAAAATAGTGGAGGAAAAAGAGGGGTAAATGGGTTTGAACTTGAATTCCAGATGATCTGCCTATCATATGTATGGCTGTAGGTAAATTGTTCAATTTTTCTGCTCCTAGCTACCTTGACAATAAAATGCAGTTATAATATTTACTTTGTAAAGTCCTCTTGAGGAAAACATATCAAAGCTCACAGTAGGGAATCAATACATAGTAGTGTTTCATGCTCTTAAACTTAAATACATACTATATGTTTAAATGAATGAGCCTTATTGTTAGTATTTACAATTATCTGAACCAATGTGCTTAAATTTAAGGACATGAGTGTATAACCAAAAGTTTTACAAATGATATATGTATGTCCCAGAGATTTGATTTTTGAATGTCTAACTATTTTGAAGACCTGTGGTTAGTCGTGTAACTAATGAAGGGAAGCCTTCTTATTTCTATTCACTTGACACACTTTTTATATCTCTCTGAGTCGACAACAAGTTAAACTTTTCTTTATGTGTTGGAACCCTTCTTGAAGGTCATGGAGTGCTCTGTCAAATAGAGATCTGGAAATCTCCTTCCCAAGCATTTGCTGCTAATTCTAGTATCTTAAAGCTCTGTAAACTAATATCTTCTAGAAATGCACTGTGATATCTGAAATCCTACTGCCCACATTAGTCAGGGGAAACAATGCACTTCACTTAGCTGACTCTGAGTAAAATTCTGGCTCTATTAAAATGAGTTCATTCTCTACAGGAAAAAAAAAAATGTGTTTCTTCAGGTTTATAGGTCTTCTGCAAGCACAAAGGGAGAACATAGTCTAAATATCCTTTTTTTGCTTGTTCCTAATTTGTGTGAGTGTCTGGGGGAGGGGTGTGGGTTGATGTACTCGCCCACAGAGGCAGCTGTAACTTTACAGCTTGGCTTCTAACCCAGGATAGGGAAGTGGGCTCATTATCTCCAGACCGCAGACTCTAAGGGCCTGTAACTTAATCATATTCATTCAGGAAGCTAACAGCTTTTAAAATTAAAAGATCTATTGATTATTAACAATCATAAGAGCTAATATTTATTGAGTTCTTCTCTGTAACAGGCTAAGTGAGTTTCATGATTATTTCATCTAATTGAATCTCATGAGGTAGAGATCAATGAATAACATATCTAGGGTCACCAAGATAATTGGTAGGTAAATAGGATTCCAGCACAAGAAGTCTGATTAGAGCATACATACATGTTCTTAGTCTTTTAGCTATACAGTAGACAGTATTTGTTAAATTTTAAAAATATTAATATAAAATATAATTCTTTGAATATTTAAAATTCTACCTAATAAAATTCTCTCTTATAGGACTTCCAGTTCTTTGAAAGAGTAGTTAAGGGAAAGTTTTTACCTATAAATCCATTAAAGGATTTTGGATGTAAATGTAATATATCATTTAAAAAATTACTGTAACTTCTTCTGCACTGAAATCAAGAAGTAAGCAGAGGACGAAGGACATTATCCATTTGACTCTGGGTGAAAAGATGCATGCAATGCTTGCTCTATTATTCTAGAACATCCTTGATTTACAACACAATTTTATCATTATGCTAACAATTTTTTTGGTTGGTTTTAGCCTGAGATATAGAGAGTTGAGGTAATGATTCTCCTCAGTCTTTTCTTTGTTTCAGGTTGTTTATTTGGTTCCATCAACCACTCTTATTTTCTTCCCATCTTATAATTAATAACCAAGCATTGTCTGACTTTTATTATAATCATTAAGTGAATCCAGGTAATAATGCACTGAGATTTAATAACAAGAGGTTGGAAAGTCGCATTTAAAACAAGTCTTTCTTTCTAAGCTGACATATATATTTTCACCTATTTTAAATTACATGCCCTTTGGTCCTTTATGCCAATAATATGTTAGATATTATTTAGAATTTAGAACATGTTAAAATTATTTATTTTCTATATACTAATATATATGAATTACTTCAACCACATATATAACGAAACATTCCATAGCAACCATCCTTCAATCAGATTATATTATTTCATAGAATACCATTGAATAAGCATGAAATAGACAGTCTAGAAGAAATTTAGGCATAGAAACATATAAAAACAAGAGGATTTCCATAACTCTCTGAAAGGGACAACAGAAGGACATAATGAGAAAGGTCATGGTCTTAAATTCAGAGATGTATTACTAAAACTCCTTATTTCCTATAACAATATCTTATTTGTCAACTTGTTTTTAAAGTAATTTTATTATGATTTGTCTTGTTCCAGAGAGGATTTTAGGTAGTTAAAGATGTTTGTATTTTCATCCTATTATAGTTCTCGGGAATTAACAAGTTCCACTTGTTTACTACTCCCTATATCATGCTTCTCTAAATTTGTTACCATCATTTATCAGTTAACTTCTAGTACTAGAACTTCAGAATTAGGGCCATTTTCTTCCTAGCCATATCCCTTATGATTTTGCTTTCTGTGATTTTATGCTTCTCTAAGTCCATGTCTTTCTAGACAAAATACTTCAGTTTTTAAGAAGTATGGAATTTTCTCCAATGTCTTTTTGAAAAAAGCGTAGAAAATAGAATATATTTAACTTTAAAATTAGGAATATTTAAAAACTCTAGGTTTTTGAAATGGTACTGATAGTGTTGCAGAATAGCAAAATATCAATTTTATTTCACAACATTTAACATTTTGAATCAGAATATAGGCAATTGGAACATCTTCTCAAAAAATGTAATATCAAATATATAGCTATTATTAACAGAGGGATGCCATGTTCTCCCTTTCATGCCACTGCTAATTCTTTCTTTTTATGGCCAAATAATATTCCATGGTGTGTATATCCCACATTTTATTTATCCCATTCGTTGGTTGATGGACATGTGGGTTGCTTTCATCTTTTAGCAATTGTGAATAATGATACTACGAACATCACTGTGCAAATATCTGTTCAAGTCCCTGGTTTTCATTCTTTTGGGTATATACTGAGTAGTGAAATTGCCGGGCCATATGGTATTTCTAAAGTTAGCTTTCTGAGGAACTGCCAAACTGTCTTCCACAATAGCTGCACCATTTTACTTTGCAGCCAGCAATGAATGATGTTTCTATTTTTGCTCATCCTCTCCAACACTCATTCTTTTCTTTTTTTTTTTTTTTTTTTATTTTCCATAGCAGTCATTTCAAGGGGTATGAACTGGTATCTCATTATGGTTTTGATTTGCATTTCCCTGATGGCTAGTGATATTGAACATATTTTCATGTGCTTTCTGGCCATTAGTTTATCTTCTTTGGAAATATGTCTATTCAAGTCTCTGCCCATTTTTTTATTGGGTTGTTTGACTTTTTGTTGTTAAATGGAAGGATTTCTTTATATATTCTGAATAGTAAACCTTTATTGAATATGTGGTTTCCAAATATTTTCTCCCATTGTGTAGGTTGTCATTTTACTTTCAAGATAAAGTGCAGTGCACTTTTTATATTCGATAAGAAAGCATTTCCATGCTCTTAAGGGAAGCTACTGCACAAAGTTTGTATGAATTTTCTCTTTTTATTTGACTACTAAGTCTATAGGAAGATGTTTAAGAGGTTAATTACTTGGGTTAAATTACAAAGTGAAGAAACTATTAGGTCTACAGTTTCTTGCACCTGCATAAGTGAACCTTGTGTGAACAAACTAAAAGCCATATATATTAACTTTAAAAATATGGACAAAACAAAAGAGATACAATTTGAAAGTCCTGCTAGTGAAATATATTGTGATTATATTGATATGCAGTAAAATATATTAAGGAAAAAACAGAAAGCATTAAGATGCATTTTGTGGTCATTTAAAAACACTTCTCAGCCCCAAACCAGAAACAATAAGTGCACATACATGGTTTTATGTTCGGAAACCGGTTTTTTGCTCTATTCCAAGGCAGGTCAGCATCAGTTGAAGAAAGATCCTGAAGAAATTTTGGTAATTCCTATGGAAAAATCATTGCAAAGTTTACATTTATTTTAGAGGTAAATGAGAAACTCCAGTTAGTAAAAGACAATTCTTTATTTTAAACCTCTTATTTTTAAGTCAAAAACATTTCTCAAAACTGTGGAAAGAAGTTCAAATTAACAGTAATGAGCTTACATGAACTTTCACCTTAAATATCCTGAATAAAGTTAGTCAATTGGGCTACTACTCTCTCTGAGATAATTTCTTTGCACTTCTAGAAGTCCTAAGATGTGGCAGCCATGTTAGTGACCCTTTTCCACACCTTATTTAGGCACACAGTGACTATTATTTAATATTTTAATGTCTACTTAGTAGGAGGAAGGGAGCTCAGTGATTTATTTTTTGTTTTTTCTCCTCAGGCAGAGTGATTTCATGCCTATTAATTGGTACAACATTGGTCAGTTTGAGAAGATGTCAAAGGTCAATTCCTGTTCTCAGTATGCATTGCTAATTGACAGTGGAATGCAAAGGTGCTATTAAGAATTATCAGACATGGATGAAGTCTCCAGAAGGGCTATTATTGACATTTTGGTCAAAAATGATGATACTGTCTTATCTATCTATCTTGCCATTTGTAACGTAAGTATCGTTAAGAAAGCTGGTGCAAGAAAATGTGTTCATTGTTTAGTCCAGCTAAATTTCCATTTGCATTTATGAAATCTAAATTTAGGAAATTTATAGTTTTCCATTTTAGAAATGTATCAACTTGCAAAATTCTTTTAAAAAGTGTTAAAAACATGCATGTTAAAAAAATCTTTTTTCAACATCATTATAAACTATTTCTTTTAATTGAATACTTCTCCCTTCCTTCTTATTTTTTTTTTCAAAAAGAAAATCCGGACAGTCATTTGAATGTGGTTGTGTGTTAGAAGTGAGGAGGGATGGTGTAAACATCTGAATTCTAGTGTGTTGGCACCAAAGACTTAGAAAAAATCATTTTATACCAAGTGAGGAATTCTAGAACAGCTTTCTTGTGTCAAGTTTTTGGGTGTATAAGCCAGCATATCTGTGGGAAAAAAAGATAGATGGGAGGTGAAGAGTAAGATAAGTTGGAAATTGACTAAAATGTGGTATTTACATTTTGTAACTATTTTACATAAAATTTCCATTTATATATTTAAATGATGCTGACCTTGATAATCAATATCCAGTTATCAGATTAATTGTTTGGATAGTATATTACACTATCAATATTAATACACTGTTAATAATAATAAGGGGCCGCCACCTTACTATTAGGGCACACTGGGCCTCAACGATCCTCCCTTTTTAGCCTTTTTTTCCTACTGTTTCCTCTCCTTTCAATGGGATTACAGGTGAGTTGGACTATTTTGCATCCTAATTCTTTTGTAGCCATTCCCTCTCTGTGGAATACCTTTTCTCCCTTTTCTACATGTTGGACTTCTGCTTATCTTCAATAAAGTTCATCTCAAAATCACCTCTTTTTTTAAAAAAAAGGAAGTCTCTTCTGACTGCAATGCACAACAGACTTGACCCTCATTTCTTTATCTTTATCTCCACCATGGTCATGATACAGTTGGTTTGGGATTTTTAAATATATGTATATAGTTATCATAATATGAGCTTCTTTATGGTGGGAATTGTGATCATAACAGATAATAATTAAACACAGATTACTTTGTGCCGTCCACTGTTCTAAGTATTGTACATATTCCATCATTTTAGTAGTTACAACTCAATAAGGTAGATTCTTTCATTTTACAAATGAGGACACTGAGATACAGAGAGTTTAAGAAATTTGCCCAAGGTTCACCTAGCTAAGAAGTGGTGGGAATATGTATATATGTATGTGTCTCTCTATTTGTATCTATCTGTCATCTATCTATGCCTATGACATAGTAGAAGCTTATAAATATTTAAGGCATAAATGAATATGACCTAAATTACAGGATTATCAAATATATGCATCAAATATGCATTTGTTTTTTAAAATACATATTTTGCTTTAAATACTTAATAAAGAATTAGGGTTAAAATCTATTTAAAAAAACAAGTTTTAAAACCATGATCTCCAAAATGTTAAACTAGAAGCCTTCTCAATATAATATGTAATATGTGAAAATGTTATTGCTAATAAAACTTTTTATCTACTCAGTCATACATAATGTAATTGTATTCACTCCTATTCTAGTGAAGATACACTTTTGCTCCTGAAAATTTTGAGTTCTCACTGTATAAATGCTAAGAAGAATTTTATGGTACCAATTGATTTTGTTTGTACAGACCAATATTACTTAAGTAGCATAACCAAAAAGCTGTAGGAAATATCATTAATCTTCTCACATTTTTTGTTATTATTCCCCTAGAGACTGAAATACTATCATCTTGAATTATTTAAGGCAATAGCTTGATTCTTTTTTCATAAGTTCACATACCAAGAATTTTGTGAAAAAATACAAAATAGAAATAAAGTTTTTGGTGTCATTTAGAAATCTATTTTATTTCTAAATATAAAATAATCATCTAATTAGGAAAGATGCTTGTAAGTCTTATAACAGCTTGCAGATCTGATATGACCTAAATTATAGGATTATCAAATATATGCATAAAAAATGCATTTGTTTTTTAAAATACATATTTTGCTTTTAAATACTTAAAAGCTTTTATTCTTGCTGGTCTTTGCTGAGAGATAATTGTTTCCAACAGGAATTAATTGTCTCAGTCCTCACTGCATCTTTTGAGGATGTCTGCGGTACTTCCAAGTTTTAAAATAATTTCAGTTCTGTTTTAAAATAATTTCAATTTTATAGCTATATAAAATGCTAAACCTAATATAATTAGTCTTAGCTTTGAAACAGTTTAAAGTACCAATTCTTAATTTTTATATGTAATTTTTTATAATGTAATATAGCATGGATTCCACAGCAACTTAAAAATAGGACTTGTATGGTATGGCCATTATTTATCTGTTGTTTTTTTTTTTAATTTTTGCCTTTTTTTTTTTTTACTTTTTGTCAGTCCTAGAAATAACACCATTTTTACAGTTTCTGGAATATTCAGTTCTGTTCTCAGGTTCAAATATACCACTAATTTAAACCAAGCAGGCAAATATAAAACAGAATCATTTACTGCCCAACTGTAAAATAATTGTTTAAATATAAAACCACATTTACAATACGATCTAAACCTCATATACGAGCAAAACCTAATAAGTGTAGCTTTCCAAATTTGCCCCTACATCTGGATGAAGATGAGAAGAAAACGAGGGCAGGTTGCATGGCAGGGGGGGTCTGAAGAAGAGCACCTTTCCCTGACACACAGGTGAATAATTCTGATCAGGTTGCACCAGAGGCTGCCTGGTGTAGCATTACTACCCAAACAATCAACCTGGTAATTGGGTATTGATTATCAAGGCCAGAGTTCTTCATGGCCTTGCACGCTTAAAATGGACATGAAATGTGACACATGAAACGGCTGGAGGTCTTGCTATGTTGTGACAACTGCTAGTAACATACCGAAAATTCTTCTTGAAACTTTTGATTATTGTTTGTGCAAAGCTCTTCAACATGTTGCAGGAAGGATTTCTTGGTTATTGGCCTCCAAATAAAGAAAGATATAAAATGGAGTCATGTTAGATGGTTTTCTTTCACTTTAGCATGCACACTGGCTTGATAGAAAGTTAAAGAACCTAATGGGCATTTAAAAAGCCATAGCAACACAGTCCTTTTGGGTCACTCTGTCATATTTACAAAGTTGACTTTCCCCCTTAAATTCATTTTCTGTGTTTTCGTGATACAAACGTTTCTTTCCATTTTTAAGTGACTTTAAATGAACAACATTTTAATGGAGAAAGCCTTTCAAGCAAATGTAAGGGCATAAAGTTATCATTGAATCCTAAAGCATACAATACCTCTTTGTCATACAGAAAACATTTTACACATTAGAAGGTTTTAGAAGACATAAAATATTGCAGTGATCTCATTCTCATAATGACATGCTTTTTAAACCCCAAGGAGTTTAAATATCCCCGTATTACTTCCCAAGCTAAAATACAGACATGCATACTTCACTCCAGAGAGAGAGAAAGCATTTCTCCAGTTACCATGCAATTAGTCATGCTTTTATGATTTATATCCAGCTTGGAGGTTTTTCTAACAAACATACAAAAAAAGTTGAGTCAGTGAATCTAAAGTCGATATTCAAAAAGAAGAAAAGATATTTAACAAACTTACTTGATGGATTTTCTATAACTAAGTAACCTGCAACAGAGATTGTGTTAAATGCATTGTGAGTTGAAGGGTACAGCTCATTCTGAAAGAATTCTAGATTAAAATCAGAAAAATATAATAAATCAGTAATGTTTAATGTACTATGCCTTTAACTGTTATGTGATCTTTATTTTAAATTCTGTATCATTATTGTATTATATGACTTAGATTCAAATATGCCCAAATAATAATTTATCTTCTCTCTCAAGCTACTCTTTTATTTTATTAGGCATTTGTAGCACTACATTAGTAACAGGAATTACATATTAAAACATTTAATGGAATTTAGTGGTCTAAAAGAGTTAATATGGATTTAAAAATATATATTTTCATTATCCACAAAGAGTGCAGAACCAGGGAGAATGGATTTTTGAAAAATGCCATCATATTGCTTAACTCTTGTTTCATGAGTGGGTTTGGATGTATATACAACCACAAAAAAATCACAAACATTTCAGTTACTTTATACATCTCTTTTGTGACAGTTCATTGGTCAAATTACTTAGAATCTGAAAAAACTAAAATATTTTTTAACAACTAAAAAGACTATGCAGCACACGCAAATATAGAGATGGACGCCTCTTTAATAACATGTTTGTCATGCAAAACAAATTAAGCACTGCAAAAAAACACAAAAGGCACAAAGTACAATGAAATAAAATGAGTACAGAACTTTTTCAAAGTTTTCAATTTTAAACATTATTAGAGATGATTTTACTATATTCCTTAAGTGAAGAATACCTATAAGAGGATACGTTTTTTGAAGTGAAGGATGAATGAAAGAAAATAAATTAGACTGGAAAACCTGGCATAATGTATATTACAAAAATGGAAAAGGTGTGTTCAATGAAGAAAACATGAAGCAAGAAGAAATATATTACAATATAAGAATTGGTGAAAGTATGGGGGTGCTGGAACAGGCATATAAAACAGGATGATAGAGTCCCCAGTTAAATTGTGGGTGTCTCCAAGCAGAAAGAGATATTTTCTAGCTTCTCAGGATATAACTTGGCAGAACATCCCTAAAATGGCACTGTAGTGATAAAGGAGTAATGGCTGAGCAAAGAGTCTTGTTGGATAAACTTTTGGGCTGCCCACAAAATCTTGAGTGATCTAAGGAGGCAACAGAGAATTCCTGACTCTGACAAGATGACTGTAAAGATGACTGATTAAGTTATTGAATCAGAAGAATCCTTGATTTGGGAACAGGAAAAGAGAATGCCTGGAAATTGGAGACCTTGGAAGTACCGCAGTCATCCTCAAAAGATGTGGTGAGGACTGAGGCAATTAATTCCTGTTGGACACAATTATCTCTCAGCAAAGATCAGCAAGAATAAAAGACAACCATGCATTAGATCCACACTATCCAGCCCCCCCTTAGATACCCAGTGCCCCAGGGCTCCTATGCAATGATGTTCCTCAGGAAAAGGAAAGGAAAACAGGTTGCGTGGTCAAATTCTAGTGAACTAAGTTGAAGGTAGAAATGACTCAGTTACCTGAGTTAGCAAGATCAATTTCCCTGTTACCACATGGAAATGGAAATTCTTGAGCTATGCGGAGATCACTTTTATAGCAACAGGGAACATTATTCAGTTTGTCATTGATGAAATTCCAGCACGCTATATCTGATTTAGTGACAGACTATGATTTAGTGACATGACTCACCTATTTAAGGACAGTCACACTGCCTTCTATAGGGGAGAGAATCTTTCTTTTCCCAGAGGACAGGATTATTTGTGGCTATACTGGAAAATATTATTACTGGAATATCTATAATCTAAAATGGATGCCAGTTTCTGGGCAGCCAACAATAACTCATTTGAAGAATCATCATACTTTTGTGAAATAGTCAAGAGACATCAAATATGAATAATCATATTGAAATATAAATGAATAATATATAACATTATTATTTATATTCTTGCTCTTCTTTCATTAATGATCTCTCCTTTACTTAGAAATGATAATTGAATAAAATATATATTTTAAAGTCTTTTTTCATAGAAAAACTCTACAGAAATTTGCTTTTATTTTACTGTTGTTTATTGAAAATTTTGCATTTCAAAGCTCTCTCTAAAGTTACTAATTTTAAGCTATAACTGGTTAGTTATTGGGTTTGGGTGGACATTTGTGAATTCTTACCTTATAAGATTTCCTTATTGACTTCAACATCTGCTCCAACAAGTACTGGCTACATCACCCTGAGTAAGCTACTTAATCTTTCTGTGACTCAGTTTCCTAATTTGTAAATCAAGGCCATATATGTCAAGGGCTTAAAAAAGTTCCTGGCTTTATTTAGGCAATATGTAAATTTTAGTTACTATCATTACTATTTTAATTTGATTTCTAGTTTATTTTGTACTACTCCAGTTCTTCCTACCCATAGTGTTCTAAAATTGATCCTGATATAGAGAAGGAATTATTTTTGTTTCAAAATACACATTCTATCTTAATTTTATGCAATAGTGGGAAAACTACATTGTGCTAAGTTAAATAGCATGATTTCCTATTTTGTTGTTCCTAATCAGAGTCCTTGCATAGAGTGGTCACAAATGTCTAGAATCCAGGATCCCAAACAAATCTCTTAAATAATGACCTTAATAATTCAGTTTTCATATAATCATATGAAAAAATTTCTTCTCATGCTCGCATTTCTGACATCATTTCTTGAATCTCCCCTTCACATACCCTGTTTCTGCTTTAGATATTCTTTTAGTGTCCCTCCCTCTCAGTTTTGTAACATTCTAGGTGTTTTCCCCATGACTACACTCTATTGATTCTGTAATATTTGCCTCGTATGTTAACTCCTTCATGGACCTTACCCCATCCTATTACAAATAAAAGAATTTATTCCTTCTGTGAAATCACATTTCTAAGGACAAATCACTTTCTACCTTGTATTATGGTTATTTTTGCACATAAATTAAGGATGCATGCATTTAGAGTAAAGTATTTGAAGACAGGGGCAGGGCCACCCTTGGCTTATCCCAAATCCCTCATAACCTCATTCATAGTAAACATTGTTGATGAATTGAAACTCAAATACAAGTAAGCTAAATATAAGTGCTCTGGCTGTTATGAGAAAATATCCAAATGTAATTGATTTTTTCCCACTAACCTATTAAGCATTTTCCCACTAACCTACTAATAATTCTCAGAAGGTCCCAACTCAAAGCTTTTAGATAAATATGATCAGTAGATTCATTAATAAAAAGTATATGATTCAAAAGAGATGCCATATTAAATCACCTAACCTTAGAAGTTAACAGGTGCTAGACACTTTATGTTAGGAAATTTGATAGAACAATAAAATCACTCTTGACTACAGAAGTGATTTAAAAAAAAAACAAAAAACAAAAAACAAAAAACCAGGCCTCAATCTAAAAAAAAAAAAAAAAAAAAAAAAAGAAGTGGGATTGGTTTTAGCTTTGTTTACCTAAACCTGACCACTTCATATAATCTGTTGTTCAAAATTTGTGTTTATATAATGTAAGAAACAAGGCTTCAAATAGTCTATGTGTAATTGTTCAGTCTATGTTTATAGCACAATTACATGTGAACTGAAATTGTGAAATACTTATCTGAATGTCTCCAGTTAAGAAGACACTTTGGCATCAATTACCTGGCTATCTCAAATAAAAGTTAGATTTTGTTGTTGTCTGTTCTATCCGTTTCATTGTTTTGATTCTTAGCCTCATGTTCTATTGGTGTATCTATCCCTTCGGTATTGGTCATGTTCTAAACTATTTTTTTCTTGAGGTTTTAAAGTTTTATTTTTTAAAAAATAGGGAAAACATTAATATGGACAATTTATACAAAGAATTAGAAAAGAAGGCAAGTCATCCTCTGAGGAAAATGCATTGAATTATCGGTAATGAGGTAATAAAATTCCTTGTAGGAAAACTATTTGGTTAACTAGGTATAAATAAGCCTCAAAGAAATTAATGTGCATGAAAATCAATAATACTATTTCAGAAGGATAACTATTTTCAAATAGATATCTGATCTGGGGAGACACAACACAAAGTCAAATAGCAAACTTCTTTTTAATAACATTTTAAAAAAACTGTTTTTAAAAAAGGTTAAATGGAGAACATTCATAACTGGTATGGCATTTTTATTTAATTTATTTATAATAGTGAATGTTACTGTCAAATTATATTCAGATTGTCAGTTTATAAATCAAAATAGGAACTGTGCAGATTTCAATAAGATGACAGACCACTTTCTAATATAAAGGGCTATAACACTTTTTATTGCATCCATTTTAGCTGCTTTAAATTCGATGTCCTTTTGTTGAAAAGGGTATTACTTCATGTCTGGGCTCATTTTTTTAAAGTCTATCAAAAACTTAAAATTCTACTCAGATTACTCTTGATAGATCCAGAGAGGAACCATTTATTTATGTTGGCAGTGGTGATTGAAGACCGTATTGTCACAGAGACTCAGCTTTCCCTCAAGGTCAATTAGTTGAAATCTATAGGGAACTAAAATATAGTCCAAATAAAGAGCCATGGATGATAGCCTATAGATGAACGGCTTAAAACAGCATTACTAGTGGTATAGGACAAATTGAGAAACTTTATTTTTTCTACATAAACAATTAAGACTAAAAAAAAAAGAACTTCAAATTTTGTTGCCTCGATATATAATTATGTATTTGTTCACCATACTACGTATTTGCTATCCAAATAACAAATTTGTGAAAAATCTATCTCCCTGTCTTTCCAAATTTTATGAAATATTGAATGTGAGTTTTTGGTTTATATATTTCATAAAGTCACTAATTATTCAGAATTTTACATCTATTTCTACAATGACATCCTATTATCCAAAGCACCCACAGTAATGCTCTTAACGGTCTCTTACCGTTTGCTCTCTCCTCTTGAGATTGTTTTTGCTCTAGGCTTAACAAAAATATCCTTTCAGATACTTCATTCTTTTACCACATCACCAATAATTTTTCTGTTGTCCTCAATATAAACATTATCCTAGACTATGTCTGGTACTATACATATGTCTCTAAAACTTTATTTTATAAGGAAAACATACCACCTGAATAAGTGAGTAAAGTCACACTTTTCTTACTTAATTAGGAAAAAAAATCAATTAGTAAGTGATATCTAAGTAAGTTCTCAGTATGTCTCCTTGTGCTTGTCAAGGACAAATTTGGTTAGGAGGAGAGCTAGCTATTTGAAAGGCATATCTTTAGAGGCAATGTCCTTTTCTTTTTTTTCCATTTTCATCACAGTATTTCCAGTGCCTTCAACAGTGCCCAGCTCTTGGTAGGTGCCCACTTGGTATATGTCTATTGATGTCCTCAAACAAGGTGAAATGGCTTTTTAGATAGGGATAGAAAAGCATCATTCTTGCTGTTGTCAAAGAGCTGAGGTAAGATTCCCAGTATAGGAGAGTCAAATTTTCCATATTACTAAGCTTCTCCAAATTGCCACATTTGACAACAAATTCCTGACAAAGGTTTTATTTCATCAATCATTGATTCTTTAACTTTTTTAACTATGGACATAAGCTTAGCTACCTTAGGGGTAACAGGGTAGAAGCAGTAGATACAGAGAATGAATGAGGTGGACACAAAAGTTCTCACTGAGGACTTGATGAAGAGAAGACGGAAGATCTAACACCATCTAAAATAACTGCTTTCAGCCTGAACTCAGAGAGGGTGGCAGGCAACCACTGGAGTTTCTCTGTTAGGGGCTAGAAGACAACCTCAGAAAACTAGAATTAGAAGACCACATCTACTTTAACAGGTAGAATTTATGTAGAGGTGCTCTATAACATTTCTGATTACCCCAAACTATTAAGTTTAGCTCTTTCAAGGTAAGGTTTCTGAGTGGACATTGCTCAGTGATTTTAGGAGAGCAAATTTGGTGATGGGGGCAGACAGTGAGGGTTCTAGAAAAATGGAGGCAATTTTCCCTGAGGTTCTAATGGCATAAAGCAAAGAAATTAATACTGTTTTATGATGAAGAAGAAGTATATTCAGACAAGTTGTTCAACTAGACCACTTGTGAGTCTAATGCTGAGAGGTCAGCTTTGAGTGCTGGTTGGAAATGGATATTTCATGTGTGATATGACAGCTTAAATCTTTAGCTCAACAGCATCTTACTTTGACAACTGTTTGAATCTGATTGAGAGAGTCCTTGGAGGAAAATTTATTTTCATAAAACTATTTTAATTCAATCACGAGGAATCTCGGCAATAAAGTAATCTGAAGTAAAACAAGGTTATCTATGATTCTAAAATGCTAAATGTGTTTAGAGTAGAAATATCCCTGGCTTTTCCTGTTGTAATTATGCTGAGGACTACACATAGTCAAACGAAAGGCCAGGAGTCTTGGCCCCATCGAGTACTGTGACTCATGAAGACTTATTCCTCTTTAGTAGATTTGGGATTTCTGAAATCAAACACATCTTCATTCTCTCTGCCTCCATTCATATTCTTTGCATGAATTAACTATCTCATGTCCATTCAATCAACTGCTGGTTGAACCAGGATACAAATGGCATTTCTGAGCATGAGGCAAGCACCTGGAAGAATGCACAGTTGGCCACCAATGGTCAGGGCAGAAGTAAAGGTCCCATGACATGTGCCATTCTGTGCATGCAGCAGCAAGTCAGGGACCAGGAACCGGTATCATTTCTGACCCTAGAGATTACAACCCACAGTAGCTGAAATAAGTTTGTATGAAATGTTAAACCCAGACTCTCCCTATCAGATGAAGAACTCAGCTCTTGTTTCATGGTAATAGTAGAACAATAAGGATGTGAAAAAACCTGGATGAAAACTTATTGTACTATCAAAGCTAACACAACATGACCCAACAGTAATTGTTAGACATGCACATTATGAGTCAATGTGCATTCTGGTAAGATTAATTTTACCATATCAATAGCATGCAGTGTTATAGAAGACACACTGTAAGTAGAAAGCGCAGCTTTTTTTTTTTTTTTGGCTTTGGATAAAATAGCATATTAAACAAAAAGATGCTAAATAATCACATTTTTAAATATATAGCACACCATCTGACAAGACTAAAATAATCACAGCAGAGCTCTGCATCACCACAGTAACTTACTGGATGACAAATATCTCCTTGCGTCTAAAGAAAAATGAAGAGTATCTGGAAATAAAGATTCATTATTTAGTATACAAATACACTGCATTATTTTTGATTTGCCACTATAAGAACATCAGCATTAAATATTTTAAACTTCATTCTACTTGCAGGCCATTTCTTGTACTCTGAATTTACATATTGTTGTCATTGCTTGCAAAGATAGTTTAAGTTTAGGACAGAAGTAAAACTAATGACCAGAATTTGGCAAAGAATTGATTACAATTAAAATGCAAACTATTTTATGTAGGGTTTAAATATCAGATTATGTATTTGTATTGGAGCCATAATAAGAATTGAATTGCTAAAGGTTTTCTAGTTTCCAGAGGCTTGAATCTGCACTAAAATGTTGTCACTTGTCACTTCTTTTCCCCACATGGCTAGAGAATAAATACACCAAAAGAAGCAGTTATTTCTTTAGAATCATTTTTTGCATAGAAAGTTCTTTGCTGGAGAAGGATACCATGGGTTCTTAACTGTTTAATAGGATTTTCATTGATCTCATGCTTCAGAGTTAAATGTTCATGGATGCAAGCGCGCACACACACAGACACACACACACACACACACACACACACACAGCAGGTGTATCTCAATATCTCAGAAGCAAAGAGACCTGGGTTAGCTGCATGAACTTGGACAATTACTTAACTTCTCTAACCCTCACATTTTCCATCTGTAAACCGGGGAAAAGAGTACCTACCTCAAAGGGCTGAAAGAGTTAAATGAGATCTTATAGACAGAATTTAGTACACAGTGATTGTTCATAAACAGAAGCAATAATTACATTACCAAAGCCTATATGTCAAAGTAATTTGGGGTAATTTTTTACTTGAAAATACTGTAAGTAAAAATAATAACAATGCAAACTATATGCTGATTTGTAGTTTACAAAGTACATTTGTAAAAGTCATTACTAGTAAGCCTCCAGTAGATATAAAGAATGATCTATTTCAATGTAAATTAAACATACAAACTTCTAAGTTATTGAAGAAAATATTCTTAAAATATCAATTTTTAAAAATCATTTAATTGTTTGCTCTGTTTTATTGAGAATTTAAATTCCATTCAGGATTATTGGATTAAGCCTTGAGGCTTAAAATAATTTTCCATTACATTCACACAACTAAAATAGATAGACAATTAATATGGGTTGAGGCACAATGTTCTTGGGGAAAAAAACAGGAGTAAAAGAAATTGAGTTTCTGTCAAGTGAGAATATTAGTAACTGATTAATGTTATTCTACTACGTTTTTCTGATATGGTTACCATATGGAACTTCTAAAACGCAAATTAAACGTGGAAAGGAACTAGAGAAAACGAAACATTTTTAGCAAATAGAATCTTTAACTTGTGAAAATTCTGTTGGATTACTTCATTTTAAGTGTTACAACTCTTCGGAACGGTAGTATCTTGCTATTGAATTAGTTAATCCAAAGGGTCAGTCAGTCTCAGCTATCTTGAAGAAGCAACTCTGTATTTCACCTGTGTGTGTACACTGTTTTTCTAGAAACCTTTTTCACTTGAAATAGCTACATGGATGTGTTTTGAACGGGCCATCACAAGATGGTTCCTTTTTTTTTTTTTTTTTTTTTTTTTTTGCATGTCTCAAATAACAAAACTCAAGGATCATTTTCTAATTTGGTGAATGTGGTATAAATGAGCCTTAAAATTAAACATTCTTCCTGAGAAATAAAGCTTGTGTTGTCTAAAGTTAAGTATAAAATGTGGGTAATTAAATATTATCATCATTCCAAACAAAAACTTAAGAACACAATCAGCATATTCAAGAAAGTTCTCATGTAGTTATAGAGTACTAATCTATACTTGAATTCCTTTCTTCTTAGGGAAGAAAAAGTATAAAGTGAGAAAATGCTTCTTCAAATCATTTCTGAAGCCAAATTGGAATAAAATTACATAACAAGAGTTAAACATGCAAAAAATTTCAGGATGGCTTTAAAATATATAAATATCCAGGCAGATAGCATAAAATAGTTAACTAATTTCTTAAATATAAAACCCCAAATCCTTGAAAGGATGAAGCAGTAAGCACTATAATGATTTTCTTGCCAATTAAGTGACTTTAAAATAGTATTTTCATTTGATTAAATATTTTTTTATCATTTTCTCTTACGGACATGTAAAGACATACAGCACTGAAGGAAAACTACAAGTTCCATGTAGCAAGAAGAAAGCGTGCAGTTTGGAAGGAAAAAGACATGCCTAACCCTCAAGTATAAAGGACTTATGTCAGATGGGTGAATTTAAAGATAATTATGTTTTTTCCTGTAGAAAACAAAGTTGTGTGGGGTAAGTTACCCAACGATTCAGGAAACTAACCCAAACTCCTTGATACTTCACTCCCAAAATCTACCACCTGTATCCACAGCTCTCCCTCATCAAACTTGCTTGGTTCTAAACGGGTCTGGATCTTCCAGTGTCTTAAAGACAGGTGGAGAAACTGCTTCATGGAAGGACAGTACCTATGCATGTGGGCATGTGGCTAACAATGGAACTGTTAGTTACTATTTAATATAGCCTTTTTGTCTAAGGTATAGGCAATGTCATCAATATGAAACATCTTGAAATTAATATTAATTTGTGAAAGAGATCTTTGTTATGAAGAGTTAACACCCAAGCCACTTGATTGCTATTTTAATGAATTTCTGTAATGAATTCAACAAAGCATATTATTATGTGACATGGGCATTACAAACAAGTATGTTTTACAGTCACAAATACCAGAATAATAACAAACAAGAAAGTGAAAGTATAGAAACTAAAACTTCCAATTTTTCTATTATTAGGATTGAAATATACTAATTTTCTATGTGCAAAAATAACTAAAAATTATCTGATGTACATTTGAAAAACACACATCCTTTTACAAATAAAGCAATGTAAATAAATAAATAAACCTGGAAGCAGGGAAATTAATAATGAGGATTTAAGGTTAATTAAGACAGACAAGTATAAATGCCTATAAACAATCTATACAGTCCTTGCCCACCTTTTCTATTATCTGAAACTTCTCTGCAGCTGCATGGCAGTCATTTTAAAAATACTTTTAGCTTCTTGATAATAGCTCTGTTGAGAAGTAGAGGAACAAGCAAACTGTGAAAACAGACAAAGCTTAACAGGATCTGACCCCACTACAGCCTCCTCACAGGCTTAGGCTGGCCTGCCTTGAATGGTAACTTCTTTGTTAAGCAAACTTTCTCCCATACTGATTGGGTTTTATCACTTTTGTCCTAAATATCTACTTATTAAGGATTTTTGATGGGTTAATAAAGATTCTTTTAAAAAATGAGAAAGTTCTAAAAGTGTTATGAGCTCTTAGAAATTCACATTTTAGTTTGAAAAGATTCAACTAAATTGTCTCAACAGCTGAAATTAACTGCACTGAGAAATTTGAAGCTTTATTCCTTGTAAACTTTTGTTTGTATGTAAAAGGGACTAAGACCCTGGGCATGTGGACAGGGCACAAGGAATTGAGAAAGGAATGCAGAAAAGGAGTTAGGAGGATTCTATTGAAATTCACCTGGCCCACAGGGAGGTAGGAGAAGACACTCTTTTTTCTACTTGCAGCACACTTCTGGAACTAAAAACAGGCTGGTACTAGTAATGCTCTATGGTTCCTACAATATGGTTTAACTTGACTTTGGTGGGTTATTGACTTTTCACACTTGACACTTCTTATGTGGAAAAATATATTCTGGGTAATATACAACTATCTTACATATAAGTCTTTAGATCATTGTCCATTAGTAGACGGAACAACCTTTGTTAGAATATCAACAAAGATAAATAAATATCTAAATGTTAAGGAAGTAAATTTTCATATCCAACAATCACATTTCTTGGAATTTAGTGATAACAGAGATAAACTTTCAATTTGCAGCATTTGGAAGGACTCTGCTTTTTAATTGACACTTCCCTCTATGGCATGTATTAGATATTTTTAGACATATGGGTAATGTGCTTGCAAAGTTAATCTATTTAGGCAATGACCAACTTAGGTAAATGATGACTACAAATGACTAACTCCTGTTTAA
The DNA here is from genome assembly GCF_015220235.1 of Choloepus didactylus. NCBI lineage: Eukaryota > Metazoa > Chordata > Mammalia > Pilosa > Megalonychidae > Choloepus > Choloepus didactylus. The sequence goes on from NC_051314.1 coordinate 49,951,087, forward strand.
GCCCAAGACTTCTGGTACCATATTTTCAAAATCAATAATAATTTTTGAACGTTTAACAGAGCTGTGCAAGCAATTTGTAACAATTGCCTTATGCTTATACATAGCATCACAAATTATTGGATCTTGTAAGAAAATAAACTTAAGACAGCCTAATGATAGTTTTTATAAAGCATTTGATGAGTTCTCTTCACAGACACAAGTTTTTAAAATGTGCCAACATTTTGAATAAATTACAATGCTTTTAAAGGGATTTTAAATGATTTATTATTTAAAATTGAGCACCCCACTCTTTCCAACACATAATGATGGCACATATTTGGTATATATGCTTTTACTTTTCTTTCTGAAGGTAATTTTTACTTTGCATTTAAGTATCAGGCATTAAAAAAGAAAATGAAGATGGTGACAATTTTCACTTTTTTATGTCATTTTATACTGAAATAAGGAGCATAATAAAGACTTTTATGAAAAGAATATAAAGAATTAATATCCAGTAGTAATAAATTTAATTAATTTAAATTTTGGATTAAAAATGTGGTTATTTCCAGATAATGTGATTTTTTTTTAACTATCATATAAAGTGAATATGAAACACAAATTAAAAAAAATTATTCATAAAAATGTTTGGCTAAGAAAAAATTCTTTATTGAACATTGTAGTCCAATGTTCACATTGAACTCTAAATATTAGGAAGATTAAGTGATTCTCCGAACACCAGTGAAAAGTGTGTAGAAAATGGAGGTCACCCTTTGAAAGAAGATCTCTGTGACCTGTGTAAATAAGAGCCGCACAAACACTTCCAACAAGCACAGGTCAGAATAGGGTCATGGCTCCAAGCCCTCTGGACCACTGTTCGACAGAGGAGTGTGCTCACCGCGTTAATCTCTCGTCCTTCAGTTCCAGGTCTGCCACTGTGATGAACTGATCCAGCTTGAATTTAGTGTCAATAATTTCTGCATCCCGAGGAGAGTAAGTGCCACCTTCTTTCTGCTTCTGTCGAATTCTAAAACAAGGGCAGTAAAGCCCAAAAAGGGAATGTCATATGCAGTATGACATTAGATTTAGTTTAGTGAAGTTCCAAATTTTAATGAGACTTGGTTATTTAAGCCTTGAGCCACTGGCATATTTACAATACAAAGCAAATGAGACTGATGCAGTGAGCTAGTTTTTCCTCCTGTCTCATAAATTTGTCACAAAAGGCAAATTTGCCCAAGTACAAATATCTCAGTGCTATCAACACCAGTGCTAAAAAATAATGTTACATTGTTTTATATATATAGATAACATTTTTACATACATTAAAGCACATAAAGATGTTCTGAATTATCTTATTGAATTTTCATGACCTTATTATGAAGTATGTAATATATTTATTTTCAATCAGAAAACTCTGGTTCAAAAATAAGCAACATGGCTAGTAAATAACAGCACTTAGAGTCAAGCCAGTCTTTTCATTTTAAACCTTGTACATGCTTCTTTCACTTTGACATGGTGCAATGTATTACAAAGTATTATATAGTTACTTTAAGTTTATCATTTAAAATTTTTATTATTTATTATGATTTATGTACTGAGAGTATATAGAAACTATAAAATGTGGACCCTATCCTCAAAGGCATTATAATTGAATACTAAATTTAGAAAATCATAGCAGGAGACAAAAAATATTCAAATTACAACTTGCAAGACAGCACTTGATTAGTTACAAAGTAAATTATACATGATTACAACTATTACTATTTAGATGAAATAAATAAGGGGAATTTGAGTTGGGTCTTCCCGTACAAGAAGGCAAAAGATGCATATTTTCAGTTGACTGAACAAAAGCAGAGTTGTATAAAAGCCTGAAGAATGTTCAGGTGACAAAGAATAGACCTGTTTGGCTGAAGATAAATGTGTAAGGGAGTTACAGGGAATAAGGGGTGGGGCATTTCCTGCTTACATAAGGAATTTATCCTGTAAGGAAATGAGAAGTCAGAGAAGATTTTAGAATAGGGAGACAATATTAACATGGCTGATTCATGCCCCTTAGGGACGAAACCCATATCTTACACAAAAATATATCTTTTAAAGTGGCTATAATAATGACGTTCTCTAACTCTCTTCTGGTTGAATCTGAAAAAAGTGTGTGGCAAAATTCAAGAGCCTTTTAAATTATCCATCAAAATGATGATTTAAGAGATTCAAGATGAAATAGATGACGCATGGCATTTACAATACAGTACAACACTCCAGTTAAAATAAAAGAGTCTATTGAGCTATTTAGGAAATTAGTAGAATGGTTATGTTTGCAAATGAAAGGTCTCTTTAACTTGTCAATCTACCATATGAACCTAGATTTGGGGGTCACAACTAAATTTCCCCCAAGGTCCTGTAAACAACAGGGGGATTAAGAGCCTGATATTGAGAATCTGAAAAGACACTTGGAAAACTTGAAAAGACATGACTGTAAAGTAAACATGAGAAGAGGTCCTACCATAGAAGGAAGTTTAACATTTTTAATGCATCATCCTAATTGTACAAATTCTCTCTTCTGAATAAATATTAAATGTTGCTTTTGTTAAAATATTCTAAGTCAAACCTATCAGCATTATGAATTATTTAAAAAATGTAGAAAGCCAGGCAGCTTCTGTTTTTGTATTATCACATTTCTCCTTTGCCAGCTGTCTTAACGTTAATCTTCATCAATTGAGGCAAGTAGAGTGACCCTGGCAGGTAGTAGGGATAGAGAGACACTTCCCTTCTGAGTTCCAGTCCTGCATCATTATTATTCATTGTGGGAGCCCTGAAGGCTACCCCGATGAGATACAGCTGCCTCTTAAGCATATACGTTTCCATCTGTGCATGATTCCAAGCAACTCTAGTCTACCTACCCCATCCAGCAACAGTGGGTTGCTTCTACAGACCAACTGCAGCCTCCCCATACTGTCCAACATTGGTGGGCAACTTCTACAGACCAGCCCCAGCCCTGGCTCTCTGTTGTATTTCTTTGCTCACTGATAGGCTGCATATATTTGTCAGCCTTGAGGTGGGAGTTCTTCTGGTTCTTAGTTCCTTTATTGACCTCTCTTCTTTCAACCTAGAAAGAGCAGCTGTTACATTGCATTTGCCACTTCTGGACTCCTTAGAGTTCTCTTTTACCCCTTTAGCAGTTAACCATTTCTATTAGTTAACACTTCTTTATATTAAATTTTCCCTATTAAAATAACTGCTGTGGTTTCTCCCTCCTGATTGGATCCCGGTTGACATAATGCCTAGAAAGCATGCTAGGAATGTGAGCACAAGTAAATCTTACCTTGCAAATGCAAAAATAGCTGTTCCAAGAAGAATTATTGAAAGGATGCACAAAGTGACTGAAAGAATAATTTCTACAGCTGTTTCTGAAAGTCCTTCACCTGGAGTAGAAGAGGGATGACATTAACATTAAATATTATTATGGATTATTGGGCATCAAAAACACAGAAAAATGTTTTCTTGGCATGCTGCTCAAGAATGCTGGCAAAACATAAAAACTTGCTTGTTTCTCCTCTTCTCCTAGATCTCCTAACTTTGGGGTTTAGTCCTTGGTCCTCTTATTTGACTTACTGATACTCATTCTCTTGGTGAGCCTCTTCAGTCTCATGGTTTAGAATCTCATCTATGTGATGATGACCACTTAATTTTTATCTATAACGGTCCAGACTTGTATATCCAATTGCCAACTAGACATCTTTATTTAGATGTCTAATTAAAATGTCAAAATCACAATGCCCAAAGCTGAACTCCTAGACTTCCCCCTTTCAACTGTATCCTTCCGCCTCTCAGTTGACAGCAATTCCATTGTTCCTATTGCTGAGGCCAAAACCTTAGAACCATACTTGACTTCTCTTTCTCTCACATGCCACATCCAAAATCTCTGAGGAAATTCTGTTGGGTCTACCTTCAAAAGTTACACAATTCTCAGGGCATCTTGGAGAGATGGTAGTTCCAGATTGGGAGTAGGGAACAAAATGAATGTGGGACATATTATGGTGCCAAAAATATAGGATGTAACAGAGACTAGTGGTCTAAAAAGGCCAAAAGATCATTTTAAAGAGGCTCCTACACCAAAGAAAGAACTATTTAATTATTATAATACATAAAAGCAGAAATTGATAGAAACATGTTGAATACATAAAAGTCCATGAGTTTATTCACCTAATTTATTTAATCAAGGAGAAATCGAGACTAAACAAAAAAATACTCATTTCTAAACACTGTTTATAGTTAGTGTATCATCTCCTTTCTCTGAAAATCTGCAATTAAAGGGAGAAAATTAAGCAATTCTCCCAGCTTTCTCATATGAACTATATTTAAGTGTTTAAAAAATAGCCCTTAGGAGATAAAGCTCCTCGTTAGAGGAGAATTCTGGTTATTAAATATGGAACAATGATAAAGTTAGAAAATAACCATTTTGTATCCTTAACAATATAATTGATCCAGGTAACAATCATAAATGCATTCTTAAACATTAGGCAAAAGGTTAATAGGGAATTGGATATACACAGAATACCAAATTACCACCCCATAGATTATCTGCTGGTAATAAGGGGGTTAAAGCAAACTTTAAATAAAGGATCATGCTGTTACTACCACTAAATATACTGATAAATTTTAGCATCATTTAATTATGACAACCAGATATTATATACCTCTTGATGGGAGGCATTATGATCTAAGCAGCAATTCCTGTAAATTATTGCTGCCAAATGTGTTGATTGTGAATATTCAAGCCTTCAGATTTTATTTTTCATTTATAAGATATAAGGGAGAGAGGAACAAATAAAATGAAACCCAAGAGAAAGCAATTAGACAAATCCAGAATGGGGGACATGCTATTGGGCAATTCACTTCATTGTTTTAATGGGTCTAAGGCATAAGGGAAAAAAAAAAAAAAAAGAAAAGAAAAGAAAAAGGAGGAAGAGAAGGCTGTGCTGGATTAAAAGGAATGAAGAGATATAACAAAGACAATGTTATTAACTTTTTATTTGGGTTCTCATGGAAATTCTGGGGATGATTTAAATATATATATGTATATATAATTTAAATAATTTCAAGGACTTATAATTTTGTTTAACTGTAGCAATATAATTAAAATATACCTATTAGAGAAGCATACTAAAGTATTCAGGGATGGGATACCATGTTTTCTGTCATTTACTTTAAAATAAAAGAATGCATAAATAAATAATGCAAATATGATAACATGTCAATGATTACTAAATCTAGTTAGTAGGTTTTTTGGGGGGTCATTGTATCATTTCCTCTGCATTTATGTATGCTCCACTTACTTCTCACCACCTCTGCTGCCAGCACCCTGCTCCAGGCCACCATCCTGTCTTACATTAATTAATGCCTAGACACCTCTTAGACATCCAACAGGTCTCCCTCTGTCCATCCCTGTCCTCCTTGCATCTATTCTCAATATAGCAGTAAGGGTAATCCTTCTAAAACATTACTCTTGTGCTCAAAATCCTCTTCATCTCACACAGAGAAAAGCAAAGTCCTTCCAGTGGCCTGTGTGAACTGGGACCCTTTAACTCTCTGACCTCCTCTCCCACCAGCCCCCACCTTGCTCACTCCTCTGGAGCTACAGGCTCACTGCTCTTCCTGAACACACCATGTCACCAGCTTTGTTTGTTTGTTTGTTTGTTTTGCACCAGCTGCTTCCTCTGCCCAGTAAGGTCATTCTCTCAGTATATGCATGGGGAGCCATTTCATTTCCTTAAAGGGTTTGCTCAAACATCCACTTCTCAATGAGGTCTACTCTGACTACCCCATTTAATATTGAAATCTATAACTCCGTCACTTCCTGCCTCCTTCCACCCCCTTCCACACCCCCCACACACTGTTCTACATTTTCTTTTCTCCACAGTCCTTATCACCTTTTAATATACCTTATAACCCAGTTATTTATTATGCTTATTGTTTTTTTGTCTGTCCTTCCCTATAGAATGTAAACTCCTTGTGGACAGGGATCTTAGCCTGTTTTATTCAATACTGCACTCTGAGTTCTGAGAATAGTACCAGGCACATAATAAATGCACATTTCCTAAATATGCTAATGGATAAAAATACAAATTTTGAAAATGATATTAAAAATTTTCAGGTTTAAATCATGAAGTGAATTGAATAAGAATATAAAAATTATTCAACATATATTTTAGGCACAACTACTAATTATAATTGTAGCTAATTTTAAGTTACATAATTTATAATTTTGTTATAAAAAGTATTACAGTCAAGTGACAAAATAAAATAGGTTAGTTATCTGTAAAATATGCAGGGATTAGTTTTTCTTCTTTATTCCCTGGAGTGGTACTTATGAAATGTTACCAGATATGAATAGGTTCCTGTGGCTATTTTCTGTGGTATATTTGAATGAATAGTGAATTTTAAATAGTGATCAGAGCATCATGGGCCTCTAGAACGCCAGCTAAATTTAGAAGATGCCAAAGCAGCATATAGCTTGTGAAGTATTTTAGAAACACCTGTTTTATACCTTAAAATATTAATGGTTATATGATTTTTCATATGCTGCCTTTAATTAGATATGCTTGGGAAAGGAAGCATGAAGATGAATGATGAATCATCTTTATCAAGTAATACTGAATCACTATACCCAGGGAACTCAGCGGGAAAAAATGTTTTCATAGACCACACAAAAATTTTCAGATTAAATTACTACACCAAAGCACTGTCCAAGTGAAGTGAGGAAATGACATATAATGTATTAATAAACAATATGTAATCCTTTGGGCACATGTATTACAAAGTACCACTAGGAGAGGACAAAATGTGCCGTGACTGTCAAGTACTCTTTCTGATTCACTGCTATGCATGCACCCACAGAGCATTACTGGTACAAAATGGAGTCACTTCTTCAAATCCTTTCATAGAAAATGGAATTCTTCCACTTGAAAGTATAAACATGATTATTGTGGGAATAGGCACAAGTCGTTTCCTGACTAAGCTTAAAATCCTGCAGCAGATAAAATTAAATTGTGTTTTTTTTAAACAAGAAAACATACTAGTCTCATTAAACAAATCATAATTATAAAGCACTAATTAATTTTTCATGTTATCTTCTGACTGACATCATCAGTCTTTAAACTCAGCATAGGGATCCTAATTTTTAAGCTGCTTTTATATCTCTAGAAGAAGCTTGAATTAAAAGAGGTATGAAGTTCATAGTGTAATGTCTGGCTCCCGATATAGATTAAGTGGAAGGTATTCTTACTGCTATTTTATGATTCCTAAAAGAAAAACAGTTCTTTTAACAGGACTACAATATAGAGTTCTCTTTTGGTGCAGTGCTAGTCATCTGCAGTATTCAAACACTGCACAAAAGATTTATTAAAAGTTACTCAACTTCATGATTCAAGACATATAAATTAAAACACCCTTGATGGGACAATACTTTCATCCATCAGATTGGCAAAATTTGAAAAGTAGTCAATAAATAGTATTTGTCAGAGTGTGGGAGAAAGTCACACATTCATGGTTTTAAAAAGAGAAAATGAATTATTGTATCTTCATGCACAAAAATAAAGCATGCTCATTTGTGAATGTAAATCTAATAAGGCTAAAATAAAGTGAGAGAAGAGAGTAGCTAGAAACAATGAAAACTATTGAGAAGAGAAAATGGTACAGCAAGAAATAAAACTTTTGGGAGCAGAAACATCACCAACAGTAATGAAAAGGAAAGCTCTTTGGGCACTTAGCAATTCTAGGTAGTGTGGTCCAGTGCTTCTAAACACAGCACTAACTGGAGTCACGTTGCCTGGATTTGAAAGCTAGTGCTGCTGCATCCTAGCTCTGTAATCTTTGGATTTTTTACCTAGAAATAGGAGGTAAAAAAAAAAAAAAAAAAAAAAAAAAACCTAAAAATAGGGGGTATCTATATACAAAAATATATAATGTAGTAAAGAACGCATGAGCTTATAAATAAAAACACTTACAAGGCTTAGCACAAATAATGTTTCTTAATAAACATTTCTCATTCATTCATTCATTCATCTGATTTAGTCTCCCAGTGAGTTACTTGCATTTTCAAAACAAGATTTCAGAGGTTAAATAAATTGTTAAGTAACTAATTCAAGGTCACACACATCAATATATGCTAAAACCACCTGAAAATGTCTGTCTCCAAAGTCTGTCTCAGTAATATCATAAAACTTTCTTCTGTTCCTCTGGTCCCTTTGGGAAAGTGATCCTTTGCTGCAGAAGACGCATAGCTTACTGCTGCTTCCAAGTAAGCATATTGGAACTTTTCATTGTTAGTACAGTAATTAAATGAGAAGTGTTATGACAAAAGAAAACAATCAGAGTGCTTTTGCCATGGGGTTTAAGGTTTCATCTTGTTCAAATTTAATGAGAACCCTGTAAGGTGTAGAAAGGAGTGTCTCGTTTTCAAATCACAGGAATCCTCTATAATTAAACCTTGTAATTAAAACATTGCCGACAAGAGGGTTCCATAAGTGACGCTCCTAGGGAAGATTTTTTTAAAAGAGTTTTCAGAGGGATACTTGTGCATTTTGTTAATAAAAATGCTAATGCTCAATCCTGACTGAAAACAAGATAAAATAAGTTCTAAGTGTTCCTTGAGGATGAAAATAATGGCATATGTCATTTCTCATGATGATTCTGTCAGGCTATAAAGGCTTCCCTAAAAATGAAAACTCCTCTTCCAGCAAAGCCCTGGCTACCCCCCAGTGTCTTATGCTTCTGTTAATCCCTTTCATTAAACTTAAATTTTTTACTTCATCAATCTCTGGTGATTCATTGTTCCTAATTTTAACTTCCAAATCATAATATCTTTGAAAGGCACAACTATCACCAAAATGATCTGTCTTGGAGTACGTGCCCTACACTAACTTACACAGCCATGCAAAGGTTCTAAAATCCTTTATAGATGGGCATCTCAGCTTAGAGCTCATTGCCTGTTGTGTCCAAAATACCAGTGAATGGTATTTTGCTAGATGACCTAGATAGGGTCTAGACTTCCTTCACTGAAGTCTGGGTTCACATACACACATAAGTCTTCAGCAGGCCTTCTGGGAATGCTGGAGGCCATCGACCTACAAATGGTACGATGCATCCCAACATATGTTTGAGAGACCAAAGGACTTGAATATACTTTGCCATCTTTTGATAATGCCAGGGGTATTACATCAATGTACTTTATTATTTATTTGCCCTCTGTTCTAGTTTGCTAATGTTGCCTTTATGCAAAATACCAGAAATAGATTGGCTTTTATAAAGGGGATTTATTCGAGTAAAAATTTACAGTTCTAAAACCATAAAGATGTCCAAAGTAAGGCATCAACAAGAGGATACCTTAACTAAAGGAAGGATGATGGCATCGGAACACTTCTGTCAGCTGGGAAGGCATGTGGCTGGCATCTGCTGGTCCTCTGCTCCCAGGTTGTGTTTCAAAACGACTTTCTCCAAAATGTCTTTGCTCCTCTCTCTCAGCTCCCGTGCGTCCTTGCTTCTTTCTCCCAGGGCATTTCTCTTTAAGTACCTGGGGGTCCTCTCTTAGCTTCTCCAGGGCAAACTCTGGGCTTCAGCTCTTAGCCTAGCATCTCCAATCATCCTTCTGTCTGCATCTCCAAGCATCTCTCCAAGTGTCAGCAAGCATCAGCATTAGCAATACAGAGTTCTTAAGTAGTCCAGTGAACTGATCAAGACCCACCCTGAATGGGCAGGGTCCACACCTCCATGGAAACAATTCAATCAGAGGTTCCACACTAATCAAGACTAATCAGTCTGCCTCCATAAGATTGCAATAAAGAATATGGCTTTTTTGAGAGACATAATATATCTAAACCAGCATACCCTCATTTTCACAGCTATGAAACAGTTGTCCCCATTGATTTACTTATAGAAATGTTCAGATTTATTTCCTTTTTGTGTCCTTCCACTGTATCTTCTTTGGCAATGTTCTTTTTCCAAGAACTCTTTTGACTCCATGATTTTCTCTTAATTTCAAATTATGGACAGGATCTTTTCTGGAAGATGCTCTTTGGTGCCTGACTCATCAAGGTGAAGCCTATCTCATACAGAACCACAACACCCAATAGCTGGTAGAAAACTAATACAATTGCAGATTTTGATGGTGTTATATACAATAACCAGCAAAATGGCTGGGCCAGTTTGCTGATCATCAAGAAATTCTGCTCAAACTGTGCACTCCATACTCAAGTCAGAACATCCCATTTCACCATAACTAATGGTTGCTCCCTTGGTAATTTCCTCCACTCATATCTGTCACTGTTTTACTAGCTATAAATGACCATCTGGACAGCAGAACTCTATGTGATCAATCCAGAATAAGTATTCCAGGGCAAAGGTTAATTACAAAACTGCTCTCTATCAGTAGATAACTCTATCTCCTTGTCACTGGGCTAAAATAATATGCTAAATTCTGGGAACCCTTCCTAATTTCTACCCCTTAACAGACCCAAAGCTTTCCACTTACTGTGTCGAGTCTCCTTTCCTAACTGGCAGGCTCCTGCCCTGTCCCCATCATTCCACATCATAAACCTACTTAGATTCCTGCTGCTACCAAGGCACACAAATATTAGTACCTGGCTTACTGGGGGTGATGATTATGGTTCCAAAGAAGAACCAGACAACCGACTGTATATTTCTGCTACATTCCAGAATCTGTTATTGTATTCTACAACTTTGGCTGTGAGAGGAGGGAAGAAAGAGCAGACCTGTGGTGAAGAGCATTTTGAGACTGCTTAGGGTCAAAGTGTGGTTTGAGCCCCATCCTTGACCAGGGAGAAGCCATTTGTCAGAATGTGAGGAAGAAGAATGCTAGGCTTTCTTCCTAGCTTATGGCTTCTTTTTCTCACAATTATTGCCCTATATGTATCAACTTTGCCTCTCAGACAACTGACTAAATGTGTCCTCCCATTGACAATGTGTTTGAAATCAGCAAGATCTTAATCCCCTTCAAACTAGCAAGATCTTAATCCCCTTCTTTAATCATGCTGGACATAGAGGTGTGGATCTACCTTCAGGTGATCACTCAGAATTCTAAAATGCTAGCTACCCATTTGTGACCTTAAATTTTAATTGTGTGTTAGACAACTTTTGTCAAAAGCATGGCTCTGACAACATATATGCCAGTGATGGCTTAAGACATATTCTAAACATGTTTTTTTTCAGAGTCTTATTTTGTAAGCTTGATTTCTGGATCATATCAGGTCAAGGGAATGCTATTCCTGGACCATATTTTCAAGAGTCTGGACGGAGTTAGTTGCCCAGAACTGTGATTTAACATTTTGCCTCAACTGTAAATGAAGTTTGAAATAAAAATGTGGACATACATAGACAATTTGTGTTTCTTGAAAATTATTTCTGAAGACAACATCTATTTTGCTGTACAATGGTCTTTTCTAGGGATAACAGGCAATACAATTCTCTCAGAATAAGGAAATGTTTTTTTCTTCTAAAAATCTACTCTTTGGTTAAAGAAGTCTTGTGGCACATCACAGTTCCCTTTATGCTAGAACTTCCAATGGAATTAAGTTTTTTTTCAAATTCAGTTGCTTCTCTTATCCTCAATTTCCTGATAAAATTATAACCACTATGTCCATACCCTGCCTGTTTCCAATTTCAAGTTTTTTTCACAGATACATTACATTGGCATAGTTTTTCATAACCCACTTCAAATCTTCCTGCTTTGAAGTCTAACCTCATTTTCACTTACTGGCTGTGTGAACTTGGGCAAGTCATTCAACCTCTCTAGGTATTGATTTGCTTTCTTTGTAAAATGAGGCTGATAACAGTACTGAGATCATCATGTTTGTGTGAGGCTTAAAAAAATAAGAAAAGATGGGAGACAATATAAAAAGATCTCAAGCTTCTCAGTTTAGTAAAAGGTATTATAAAATATACATGTAAATATACATGTGTGTACATACATATACACACCCTGATACATAGCACAGTTGCTATTCAGATAGTATTAGAAGTAAATAGCTATTGTTGGTATTATTTACTGTTTTCTAGCTTGATCTTCACATAAAATAAGGATATTAACACCAATTTAGAATGAGTATTGAGGACATACTTTATTACTATTGTATGAAATTGTCTAGTTCTATGCCTGGTATATAGTAAGCACTAAAAATGTGAGGGCATATGTTATGAATAAATATATGGGACTGTGGCAACATCATAACTTCCAGGGCCTGAATTGTCTATAAGTCCATCAGTTTTACTACCATGTGACTTAATCAAGAGTACTTCTATACTTTCTAAATCTCTTGCCTTCCATTGCAACTACATTTTCAATTCTAAATATTAAATAAATCCAATTTTATTCATTTTTTCTTCTTCTTCCAAGCAGGTGAACAACGCTAGAGAAAAACAATATTTGACCACTTTGCTTTACTAGAAATATCAGGCTTTCTTCTTACTTGCACCCACTACAGCTCTCAGAAAACTCATTTGTATTTGATCCCCCATTAATTTCTCCATGAAAGCTATCCCACATATTTTTTTCTTCTCAAGGTTTATTTTCACTTCACCTCCCTCTACTTTATATCTTCTACTTACTTTCTTGAATACTGAGGTATTTTGATAATAGTACCTCTACTTTTCTTCCCTCTATCTAAAACATTCTCTATTTTGTCTTTTCTTTCTCACTATCTCAGAAGAAGGAAAAAATTTTCAAGCTTAAAAGGATAATTCCTCTCCATTTATTTTCAGTTGTATATCTTCTTCCATTAGTTCCTTGATACAATAATTATCCCCCTTCTCTTCTGTGGTATCAGCTTTCTCTTCTCTAATGTGTTCATTAACTAGTTTAATGAAATTCTGAGCTCTTCCCCTTAGTCCCTTCAATCAACAATTTTTCTTCTCCTCCTCAGGACCAAATTCTTGAAAATCCAAGTAGTCAAAACTCACTGTCTACTCTTTGTCACTACTTATTCTAAAAACTTTCCATATGTGTTCTTATTCCACAGGTCTACTGACATCTGCTATTCTAGTAATAACAACTTATTTATTATCAAGAAATTCAATTGTGTTTCATATTTTCCCTACTTCACCTTTTTGCATTCTTTAATATTATTGACTTCCTGTGATAAATTGTGAAATTGGCCATAAATTACTACACTTCCTTCTGTCTATGCTTTTTGACAAAGACCTTCCCCACACAGACTCTAGATTTACTTTGGCTAATGGAACTTTAACAAAGGTGATAAAAGAAGAGGAATGTAAAGCCATTGCCCATTGTATCTTGGTTTTGCCATGCTTAGAACCCTGAGATCACCATCTGAATGAGCCTGATCTAGCCTGCTGGATGATTAGAGGACATGTAATAAAATGGAGGTGCTGAGCCAACAACATGTCAACTGCCAGCCATGGGAACAGAGTGATCATATAGCCAACAGCTGATCTGCCAGCTGACCAAAGACACATGAGAAAGTCCAAAAGGCTAGCAGAGTTCAGACAAACCAGTACAGACCAAAGGACCCTCCTAGATAACCCACAGATTTGTGACCCACATAAGAGGTTGTTTTACATCACTAAGTTTTGATGCACTACTTACTCTTGGAAATCTCTTCACTCTGGATTTATACAACAATATTTCCTCCATGTCTTCTTCCAGCCTCTCTGATTGTTCCTACTATCTCTCTTTGTCTGGCTCTTCTTCCTCTTACCACTATAAAAATACAATGCTCTCTCTGTCAACATTCTCCCCCTTTAATTTTATCCCTTTATTCCCCGTTCCTCTCTTCTCTCTTTCTCTTCTGTTCTTTCTACCCCTTGGTGATCACATTTGCTCTCGTGGCTTCAACAATCAACTTTATAGGCATAATTCCCAAGTTTACATCTATTTCAAATTTGTTTTCTCTAAACACTTGAGTTCAAAGATATTTCCTATGGACTCCCGGCAATCTGCACATGGGCATCCTGTTAAAATATCCCAGACTGGCCTCTCATGAGCTGCCACTCAAGGTTACTTCCCTTCTTAATTTCCTGTCTTTTTAACTCATATAATTCAGACATGGAATGCTGAATCACAGACAATAGCAAAACCAATATCTCAGTGATTCAAATGGTCTTTACCTCCCCTATCCTCTTGCCCACTATCTCATCAGTTGCCAAGTTCTATTGGTATTTTCTTATTTCTGACATCTCCCTTTCATTTCTACTTGCATTTTCCTAGCCTATGTGCGCATTATTATTTGTTCTTACAATAGGAATACCCTTCGTAAATGTAGCTTGGTTATACAACTCATGCTCAAAATCTCCAGTGTCTTATACTTTTCAATAAATAAAGTTCAAATTCAAAACTGGTCCTCAATTTAAACAAGGTAGCTCAAGCTAACTATCTTGTCATAAATTTCAATGCCCTCCTATATTTACCTACAGCCAAACTAGATCCTCACAACTCCCTGGAATATAAAATCCATGAAAGCAGGGACCATGTCTCTTCTGTTCACTACAGAAGGGCCTAGGGTAGTGTCTGGCACATGGAATGTACCAACTAATTTTGGTTGGTTTTGCTGAATCTGCATTAACAACTCCTATACTTTATTTAGGACCTTACCAAATCTATTGTTCCCCCAAACCACACTGAAGACTCTTCTGCCAAAAAAAATCCTCCATATTTCCTACCCTGCCTACTCTCAACCCCCAATGTGGAAGAGATCTGTCTTTTCAGAATTCCAAAAGATCTTTCTTTGTATTTCTACTTATTCTATTACATCTTATTGGATGGTAGACCTCTTAAGGAAAGGGATCCTGTCTTACTGGATTTTTATTTACAGCAGTACAAACATGAAGTCTTATAAAAAACTCACTTGGTAAAAATCTTCTCTAAATAAATGACAAAGAAAAAAGACCAAGGAATATCATGGAGACAAAAAAAAAAAATCACAAATAACAATCAATTTCATTTCTTTCAAAAGTCTAAGCATATATAAACCACATGAAATTTAATGAATTAGAAATATGGAATTGTTTTCATTTCAAGGTACAGTGAGAATTAATAAATCCACCTAAATGGGTATTAACTCTAAAACTTAGTATTTTCTGATTATCCCAAAATTCTATATACTATTAAGAGAACCATATTCAATTTTTAAGCAGCTCAAGTTTCTCATAGCTCTAGTTCCCGGGTAATTTCCCCAGCTTTTGGTTCCCTGCTGCTACTTCATGCGTCATGCCTTGAGATAATACCATATTTAATTTCTGGTCTCATCGTCCTTTTCTGGGTTCATGACACCTAACCCTTCCTCTCCAGTCCCTCCAGTCAGTGCCAGACAAAGTCATCTTGCCCTTGAAACAAGATTCATCATGTTCAGTCTCTTTTCTCTTCAGTGGCTTATAAGGTCTAAGTACTTCCCTTAAGGAGATTTCTCAAGGCTCACTCCAAATGACAATTTCTTGAGCCCAGGCCTCCATAAGATGCAAAGAGAGCAAGAATAGTTTTCTAAACTTGAGCACAGCCCTTTTAACCTCTTTTGTTGCCAATTATTTTCTATTAATGCAGAGATAGTGACTGAAGGAATTGAAATTTTAAAAATACGATGTGCTTAAATGCAAAGTGATACTTCCTTAATCATCAAGTATTCCAGAATGTTTTATTCCCCGAAGACATAACACAGGAGGCCTGCATCATGTATCTGCAGAGAGTGGCATAGTTTAGTTAACTTAGAAAATATTCATTTAGAACATATCCCATCTGCTCTGATGAAAGAGGTTTTAAAAATCTCTCTGAGGTAGTCCACTGATGAGAGACAGCGTGAAACAGACAACACAACGAGTCTGTGCTTCCCAGCACTGCTCCTTCAGGATACCACGTCCCAAGGACATCAATATGAGCTATCCTTCTTTTCTGTAATGTGTCTTGTCTTCTATCATTGAGCACCTCAGGATTACTACTTAGCTATGATAATAGCTTCTCAAATGCTGCAACCTATAGGAAATTATGTCAATGAAAAAACATTTACTTTACTTTGGTGGTGACAGGATATGATGGACTCACCTGTCAAATGAGAAAATATTTCTACAAGTCTAACTGATTTCAAAACCACAAGTCTAAATGATTAAATTATTGGGTAAAATTAATCAAACCAATGCGTTTATGGAATTTAATAGTTTAGGAGAGGATTGTGGAAGATGGTAGAGCAGGAGGCTCCAGAAATCAGACCCACCACAAAACAACTGTTGAACTGGTAGAAGCTGTCTGAACCAATTATTCTGAAACACTGGATCTAGTGGAACACTGTGCAGCATTCAGGGAGGAGCAGGAGGAAAAGGATGGTAAGTTGCGATAAATACTGGTGAATTTCCCCCTCCCTGCAGTAACCTCTACCCTCTTCCCCAAGCCTCATGGCAGGCAGTAGTGGGGACTGAGGCTCAGGCTCCTGGCATAGCTTGCTGGAGCTGGGGTGGGAAATATGGACCTAGTCCTCCAAACTCCAGGAGTATGTGGTCTGATCGAAGATCATTACTTCTGCTACTTCAAATCACTGGGGGCAGGCTCTGAGGATCACCACTGTTCCAATCCCCTCCTTGGGCAAAGTTGGCAGAGGAATCTTTAAAGACTTTCTTAAAACAATAGAAAACAGTTGAAGGGCTGCATTAAATGAGCAAGTGCAGAATCAAGAAAACACAGCTTCAAAAGCAATAGAAGCTTCTGGTGCCCTTGCTGGCCTCCTCCCCTCCCCCCTCCAAAACACAAGGTAGAGCCAGCTCCTGTTCCAGAGGGAACAGAGTGACCCCTGTGCATATATTGGGATGCATGTATATCAGTGCCAATCTATTGAGTGCAAATCTGAGAGATTAAGCCAGGGAACTTGTCTCGGGCTTGCCCTCCCAGAGATTGTTCTGAGGGCAGAGAAACAGCTGGCAGACAGCTGGGGCAGTATGAGAAACAATGAAATTGAAGCACCTGGTGAAAAGGACTACCTGCATTAGTGACTCAGGAGAGAACTCAGGGGGAGTTGTGGTGGTTAGGTTCATGTGTCAACTTGGCCAGGTGATGGTGTCCAGTTGGCTGGTCAAGCAAACACTGGCCTAATTGTTACTGCAAGGACATTTTGTGGCTGGTTAATAAACCGGAAGGCTGTCAATGGATTGCATCTGTGGCTGATTATGTCTACAATCAAGTAAGGGAGTATCTTCCACAATGAGCGAATCCAATCAGTTAGATTTAATCCAATCAGTTGAAGACTTTAAAGGGAGAAAAGGGAACTTTCATTTCTCCTTCAGCCAGCCAGCCTCTCCTGGGGAGTTCATCGAAGACCTTCATTGGAGTTGCCAGCTTATGGCTGGCCCTACAGAATTTGGACTTGTGCATCATGCCCTAAGGAATTTACAGATATCTCCTGTTGATTTTGTTTCCCTAGAGAACCCTGACTAATACAGAGGTGAAAGTCTATTTCAAAGAGAGGAAAGGGGACTTTCACCTGAACTATATTTACTGTAAACTATAAATGGGGCATTCCTAAGGCCTCTAACCAGCACAAGCCCAGGAAAAAAAGTAGGCTTTGTGGCTCCACACAGGCTCAGAGAGGACCCTGCACTGCAAATTTGCTTCAGGCTGATCTGTTTGATAGGAGGGCTAAACTCTGAAGGAGTCCACCAGCCAAAGCAGAGCCAATTTGCAAATAGGGTGAAAGGTGCTTTTGCTTTGGTTTGTTTATTTTCATTAGCTCCTGACATTCAAGAAAATCTCCATCATATCACTAGCTGGATACAAATTTAAGGAACAATTAGTTCAGGGACTAAACCAGATTATGCATATCTAAGAAACCCAAGAAACCCCAACAGGATAAAATAAAAAAGAACTATGTCCAAACACATGATATTCAAATTGTCCAATGCTAAAGACAGGGAGACAGTTCTGAAAGCTACAAGAGAAAAGCAAAGAGTTATGTACAAGGAAAACCCAATAAAATTAAGTGCTGATTTCTCATCAGAAACCATGGAGGCAAGAAGGCAGCAATATAAAATATTTACAGTGCTGAAAGAAAACAATTCCCAACCAAGAATTTTATATCTGATCAGACTTTGTTTTAAAAACGAGAGCGAGATTAGAGATTCCCAGATTAAAAAAAAAGAAAAAAAAGAGCTGAGGAAGTTCATTACCACTAGGTCTGCCCTACAAACAAGGCTAAAGGAGGGAGTTCTTCAGACTGGAAGGAAAGAATACTAGACAGAGGATCAAAGTGGCCTAAAGAAATGACCTCCAGTAAAAGTGCTAAAATGCAAATACATAAAAATGATAAATCTATGGTTTTGGATATACAATGTACTTAGATATTATGTGTAACAAATACAAAAAGAAGGTGAAGAGACAGAGAGGCATGGGAATAGTGTATGTGTATACTACTGAAGATAAGTTGGCATCAAATAAAATGTGACTGTCATAGTTTTAGGATATTAAATTTTAATGCCATGGTAACCACAAAGAAAATACCTAAAAAAATGCATTCAGGAAGAAATGAGAAGGGACTCCCAATAGTACAATGCAACAAATTAAATAAATATAGAAGTAGGCATTAATGGAAGAATTAAAGGTGAAAAACAGGTATAAGACTTACAAAGACAAAACAGCAAAATGGCAGAAGAAAGTCCTGCATCATCAAGAGTTACTTTAAATAATTGATTAAACTCTATAGTCAAAAGGCAGAGAGTGGCAGAATGAATAAAAAAAGCATTACCCAAACATACGCTGTTTACAAGAGACTCACCTAAAATTCAAAGACAAGTAGATTGAAAGTGAAAGTATGGAAAAAAAAAAAATACCACGCAGGTAATAACAAAAAGAGAGCCGGGGTAGCTATACTAATATCAGGTACAATAGACTAAGTAAAAAAAAAGCTACAAGGGACAAAGAAAGTCATTATATACCAAGAAATGAGTCAATTCAACAAGACATAAAAGTATAAATATATGGGCACCTAACAGCAGAGACCTAAAATATATGGATCAAATATTGACAGATTTGAAGGGAGAAATAGACATTAGTAGGAGATTTGATACACTACTTTCAAAAATGGATAGAGCATCTAGACAGACAATCAATAAGGAAATGGAAGACCTGACCAATACTCTAAACCAGTGAGACCTACCAGACATACATAGAACACTTCTCCCAACAGCAGCAGATTACACATTCTTCTCCAGGATAGACTATGTGTTAGGTCACAAAACAAATCTCAATAAATTAAAAAATATTGAAGTCATATAATGTATCTTCTCTGACCACAATGGAATGAAGCTAGAAATCAAAAATGGAAGGAGAAATGGAAAATTACAAATATGTGGAAATTAAGCAAAAACCAACTGGTGAAAGAAGAAATCACAAGGAAAATTACGAAATTTCTTGAGGTGAATGAAAATGAAAACACAACATAACAAAACTTGTGAGATGCAACAAAGCAGTGCTGAGAAGGAATGTGTTCTGATTTGCTAATGTTGCCATTATGCAAAATACCAGAAAGGGACTGGCTTTTATAAATGGGGTTTATTCAGTTACAAATTTACAGTTCTAAGGCCAGGCCATAAAAGTGTCCAAATTAAGGCATCAACAAGAAGATACCTTCACTGAAGAGTAGGTGATGGTGTCCAGAAAACCTGTTAGCTGGGAAGACAATGTGGCTGGTGTCTGCTCCAGGATTCTGGTTTCAAAATGGCTTTTTCAAAAAATGTTCCTGGGCTTGTCTCTCTTAGCTTCTCCAGAGCAAACTCTGGGCTAGCATCGGCAAAGCAATCAGCTCCCAAGTGTCTCTCCAAAAGTCTCTCTCAGCTGCAGCACTGAGCTCCTTCTGTCTGTGAGCTCTTATAGGACTTCAGTGTTTTAATTGAGACCCACACAGAATGGTCAGGGTAAAACCTTCATGGAAATAATCTAATCAAAGGTATTACCTACAGTTGGGTGAGTCACATCTTCATGGAAACACTCAATCAAAAGTTTCCACCCCATAAGATTGGGTTAAAAGATCATGGCTCTTTTTGGGGGACATAATATATTCAAACTGGCAAAGAATGTATAGTTCTAAATGCTTCCATCAAAAAAGAAGAAAGATCTCAAATCAGAGACCTAACTTCAAAACTGGAGGATCTAGAAAAAGAAGAGCAAACTGAAACCAAAGCAAGCAGAAGGAAAGAAATAAAGAGGATTAGAGTGGAGAAAAAAGAAATTGAGGGGAAAAAAAACAGAGAGTCAACAAAACCAAAAGTTGGTTCTTTGAAAAGATCAATAAAATCAACAAGCCTTTTGCTTGACCAACAAAAGAAAAAATAAAAGAGAAAGGACAAAAATAAACCCTAAAATAGAAATGTAAAAGAGGAGATTACTACTGAACCCAAAGAAATAAAAAGGACTATAAGAGGATATTAACAATTACATGCCAAAAAATTAGATAACTTAGATGAAATGGACAAATTCCTAGAAACACACAAACTACCTATGTTGACTCAAGAAGAAATAGAAAAATCTCATCAAACTGGTAATTAACAAAGAGATTGAATCAGTAATCAAAAACCTACCCCAAAAGAAAATCCCAGGACCAGATGGCTTTACTGGTGAAGTTTACCTAACCTTCCAAGAGGAATTAATGCCAATTCTGTTCACATTCTTCCAAAAAAGGTGGAGAGGAGAGAAAATTCCTAAACTCATTCTGAGGCCAACATTACTCTCATACCAAAACCAGTTAAAGACAACATAAGAAAAGGAAATCAAAGAACAATATCTCTTATGAATATAGATGCAAAAGTCCTCAACAGAATACTAGCAAACAGAATCCAATAGCACATTAAAAGAAGTATAAACCATGATCAAGTGGGTATGCAAAGAGTGGCTAATCATAAGAAAATCAATCAATGCAGTGCATCACAATAAACAGAGTGAAGGAATAAAAAAAAAAACAAAACATGGTTGTTTCAGTTGATGCAGAAAAGATATTTGACAAAATCCAGCACCCCATCTTGATGAATACACTTAAAAAACTAAGAATAGAAGGAAACTTCCTCAACACAATAAAGGGAATATATGAAAGAGCCACAGCTAACGTCATAACCCAATGGTGAAAGCACAAAAACTTCCCCCCTAAGACCTGGAAAAGACAATGATGCCCACTGTCACCATTGTTAATCAACATTTTACTGGAAGTTCTTGCTAGAGCAATTAGGCAAGAGAAAGAAATGAAAGGCATCCAATTGGAAAGGAAGAAGTAAAACTTTCCCTCTTTGCAGATGACATGGTCTTATATGTAGAAAATCCTGAAAAATTCACAAAAAAGCTACTGGAACTAACAAATTCTGCAAAGTGGCAGGGTACAAAATAGAAATGCAAAACTCAGTAGTGTTTCTACATACTAGTAATGAACATTCTGTAGAAAAAATAAGAGAATGAAATATCTAGGAGTAGATCTAATCAGAGATATAAAGGGCTATACAGAGAAAAATACAAGACATTGTTAAAAGAAATCAAAGAAGACCTAAATAAATGGAAGGACATTCTGTGTTCATGGTTTGTAAGACTAAATATTGCTAAGATGTCAGTTCTATCCAAAGCAATATATAGATTCAATGCAATCTCTATCAGAATTCCAACAATCTTCTTTCAGAAATGGAAAGCTGATTAACAAATTTATATGGAAGGGTAAGGGGCCCTGAATAGCCAAAACCATTTTGAAAAGAAGAAGGAAGTTGGTAGACTCTCACTTCCTGATCTTAAAACCCATTACAATGCCATAGTAATCAAAATAGAATGTTACCTGCACAAGGGAAGACATAAAGGCCAGGATGGGGGAAGGGAAAAGGGAATTTATACTTAATTTGTACAGAGTTTCTAAGGGTATATGGAATGGGTAGTAGAAGAAGGCAGTTATAAATAGAAGCTCTGACCATTTGATGAATTACAGAAATGAGGACTGTAATGGTTATGCATATTTCTTCCTTGTTTTGCTATGAGTATGTTTGTATATACACATAAAGCAAATGTCTTTGTTTTCTTCCCTATCTTATCACCTTATCATATGAAATAAATTGTATTAATTTCATGTCCCGATATTTAAGATATAGGATATCAAGTTTAAGAGTGAATATTACCCAAGAACTTGCATTCTATTCTGGAGTAAGTTAGTGTGTTTCCAGATGTACACAGGACAATTAAGTATTATTAGGGGAAAACATTACTATTATTGTTTTTATTTAGAGATTAAGTATTTAAGGAGATGTGAATGGATGCCAAGTTGACAAAGGGTGGACTGTGATTTGGTTAAGTTTATGTGTCAAACTGGCCAGGTTATGGTGTCCAGTTGCTTGGTTAAGCAAGCACTGGCCTCATTGTTATGGTGAAGGTATTTCACAGATTTAAATCATCAGTAAGTTGATTCCATCTATGACTCATTATATCTACAATCAACTGAGGAGACTGCCTTCAACAATGAAAGAAGTCTCATTTAATCAGTTTGAAGCCCTTAAAAAGAAAAGGGATGATTTCAGCAGTAAGGGAAAATTTCCATCTCTACTTCAGCCAGCTAGCTTCTCCTGAGGAATTCCTTGAAATCCTTCATCAGGATTCCCAGCTTGTGGCCTGCCCTATGGAATTCAGACTCATTCATCCCTACAGTCACATGAGCCAATTCCTATTAAAAAAATGCTTAATATTTACAAATCACACACACACACACACACACACACACACGCGCGCGCGCGCACACACACACACACATATCCTGTTAGTTCTGTTTCCCTAGAGATCCCTGACCAATACAATGACTTTTATGCATCTAATAGTTCCACAGCTTGATGACAATTTCTGGCTGAAAAAGGTAAAAAGGTAGAGCACTCTATCCTGAAATCTATAGCAGATCACAATATGCTATGCAACAAACAAAGCTCCACAATTTCTAGTGGTTTCCTAGAGATATATCACCCATGTGGTTTCTTTTCAAAGGTACTATGGATGAATTGGAGGTTTTGAGGGCATGGTGCAGGAGAAATGGCTGATGTACTCAGTGAAATCCTAGTGAAATGATTTCTTCCAAGTAAGGATAATTCTAAAATCTTTTATTATAGCCTATTCAAAAACAAGGTATTAAACATTTAAAATTTTACTAGTTATAAACTATTAATATAGTTACATAAGTTATTTTATTTAAACCTTTCAAAAACCATTCAAAGTAGATACCATCATCACCATTTTCCAGATAAGGAAACTGAGGTTATTAGAAATTAAAATTTTTAACTTTTTTTTTTTTAACTTTCCCAAGTTGCAGGGCCAGAATTTTTATCCAGGTTTAGAGCCTGTATTTATTAGGGTAGTGTTTCTGGAATCCTGTGCTGGAATGCTGGTCCAGCCACTTAATTACATAAACAAGCCATACCTTGGTTTCCTCATCAGTAAGTGGAGCAAATGGTGGCATCTAACCAAGGGTTTCTCAACCACAGCACTAGTGACAGTTGGGGCCAGTTGATTCTTTATTGTGGGAGCTGTTCTGTGCATTGTGGGATGTTCAGCAGAATTCCTGGCCTGTGCCAACTAGATGCCAGTAGCATCCTCGACTTCCACTGCCTGCTGTGACAACCAAAAATAGTGCCAGAGATTTCCAAATCCCCTTGAGAGTAAATCACCCTGACTGGGAAACACCGACCAAACTCAAAGGAAACTTCTGAAGAGTACATCAATTAAAACATGTAAAGGGCCTAGAAGTATATCTGGCACAGAATAATTAATGTTAAGCATGAAAACAATGATGAAATATACACATTTCGGATCAATCATATTTGCATTGTATTCAGGTGTGACTGGGTGGGTAAATCGAAAGAAACTCATCAAAGTGTTCACCAGATAGAAAATAAAGAGGACTGGCTTACTTATGGATTTCAGGATTATTTCAGAAAGATTTCCATGAGCCTTTTTCTCTCTTGTTAGATAAAAATGTTTTACATTAAAATAATATATTAAAATAGACAAATAAATATTTATTTCATATAATGTTAGTACATGTCAGCACAGAACCAATACCATAATAACAACTATATCCAAATTTGAATGAATTCCACTTGCATTTTAAAAAGAATATTATGAATACTTTTTTTGTCAGTCACTGATTAACCTTGAAATGAATTTATACTTGAAAACATTCAGTAGTGGACTATTATATTTACTAATAAATGTCCCAACTGTGATTAACATGCTGAAATTATAACTTAAATTAAAGAAAAAATATCTCTTACCTAATGTCTTAACAGGGTCAGAGTAATCAGAGTCAGTAAACTGTCCCATAACATTTGTGGCTCTAAATTTAAATCTGTAAAATAAATACAATTAAAAACCAATAATTTATATACCATGACATTTTTCTATGAATATTTTAACAAATAATTACAAAAACTGTACAGAGAAAGGAAGATGGAAACAGAATCCAATCACCATCAGGACAAACGTATACTATCTCTACATGAGATGAGTAATTATCCTGCACATGAACATTTTGACTGTGATGGGGAAATGAGTAAAAGTTTGGGCAAACACAAGCAATCAGCAATTTAAAAGTACTGAACACCTCCCTCTAGATAAATATGAAATGATTTAATGTCTCTGTGAGTGTGTGTTGCACTAACAAACTTTGCAAACATGAGGTATAATAATTGTTGTATCTCAAGCACCTTTGAAAACACAAGTGAAACATTTAGTATGAGAATATGGAACTTACCTTGTTCCCATGTAAACAGATTGAGAACAATTTCTTATTTCTGTGTGTGCACATCTGTATGCTTTTACACATTTCTATGCTTTTCTGACATTTGAAATTGAAAAAAGGTGCAGAAGAGAATCAAGCTTCAAAATCACTAGGTGATTCTAATATCCTGAGAGACAACTGAAATTCACCTCATTTAAAAAGTAAAGACACAAAGGCACTTGAATTTACAAAACCATTTCACATTAATAAATTTCACTAAATAACTTAACTCCTAATATTTTTAAATTTTTATGATTGTATTGATTATATTGAGTGTCTTATTAAAGCAAGTATGCAAAATAAATAATATTTTAATAAATATTAGACATCACGTAGCATGATAATCATTTATAATTATCATATGTATGATTAAAATGCAGACAGTAACCTAGAATTTGAACTACAGTAATTGCATTTAATAACAGATGATAATATTTTTATCAATTGTCTAACTTTTTAATCTCACTTTTCAAATGCATCTTGTCCTATGAAATTTATAAAAAAATTCACTAATGCTTTAACAAGTAGGCAAAAATGGCACTTTCTGCATTTTTCAAATTTAACGGTAAAATTATGTTTTGAAAATCCAATAAAGTTAAAATTATTTTTAATTATACTCTTATGACACAAAATAGTATAGTCAATTTACCAAAGAATTAATGAAATTAAAATGTCAGCACTGGTTTTTAATATGATATTAGGTTATTAGGGCTACAAAATACCAAATATTAAAGTGAGTAGTAAATATCCCTATCACTCATTCATATGTTTGATGGTAAAAAGAATAAATTGCTCTGTCTGAGATAAACTGAAGTCATAATTAATGATAAAAATAGAGTAGTGTTTCTAAAAACCTGTACATCAGCATGCAAGGCAAAATAATGAGTAAAACACACAGAATATTACAAATTACTCACATTATCTTTGACAGGAAGAATTAAATTCTACTTATGTCCTCTAATAGCACATTTTTCATATTGCTCTTATATCATTTACCATGTTGAATCATACTTATTTTTAGTCTGGCCTGCTTTCCTGATAGAACAGTGTGTTTATGGAATGTAAGGACAATGTGTTATTTATCTTTACATTCCTAGTACCTAAAACAGGTCATGATACATGGTGGATGCCCAGTGTTTATTGGAGGGATGAGAGGATAGGTAGATGGATGGGCAAAAAAATGTTTACTAGCTTGCAAACATGAGGAATGGTAGATGTATCTATACTTACAAGTATTGCTTTTTTGGTTTCAGAGGGCCATTGCAAATTTTGTCTTCATTGCCAGGTATCATACATGCATTATCAGTACCTATGACATAGATTTCTTCATTGCCACTGAACTTTGTCTTTCCTTCTGTACACGGAGGGTTAGGAAAACCTTCGTTTGTAAAATATGGCCTTGGTTTATTAAAATATGCATCATACCACTTTGTGACATTTCCATCTTGATGAGCTATTTTCAGAAAATAAGTTAAAAATGATTAAGGTCATATAGGAATGTATTTTCAGATTTATGAAGAGTGTTTCATAATTGCACGAGGGAAATCTGGATACATCTGTAACTTTTTTGAACCACAGGGATGATTCAGCTGATCCATCTGGATAGGCAGGGAACCCCAGCCTTTCCCATCACACTGTTAACAAGAGAGTTATGAATCCATATGTATTGTGGAGAATGAGGTCTCATGTAGAAAAGGAACCTTCCTCAATCAAGGGTGACTCTCTTGTTAACATCTGCAAAGTAGCTTGCCAAACTCTAAACAAATCCTACTAGCATATGGAATAAATATATCATATATTTTAACTATACCTTTTCTTATTTTGGAAAACTATTTTGAGATAACTAAATGATTATGATAGTGATAATATTGACAATCCAATAAGCTAAAGAGTTGTGTGGTAATTGGGATTCAACCTTAATTTACTAATTTTGAACTGAAATTTCTTAAGCATTCAGCAAATCTTAAGTTGACATTTGATGATACCTCCTGTTTCTGCCACAAGCACTTGCACATTTTTGATTGGCCCATGATCATCATTGTAGTAACATATTGGCATTCTGATTGTAATTGTTGTTGAAGTAACAAGCAGTTTTCCAGTGGCATCATAAATAGGGGTTGGTTTGGTTTTTGGTCGTGCTGGAGCTATAAGTAAAGAAGAAATAGTGCTGTAATTGTTTTTGTTTCTATAGATAAAAATAATTTTAGAATATAATTTTATTCAGGTAATGATAAAGTGATGACAAACATAAATAACAAATGAAATGGAATTTTGTTTAGATACAGCCTAGCCTAAATTCAGCAATTTTTATCTCCTAATTGTATAACTACATATTTGAGACTTGCCTGAGAGAATGGGGCCCAGGTGTGATTTTTAGTCATCTGACTTCCCTTCACATATTAAAAAAATCAAATTTTATATCCTATTACATGAATTTTCATAAATGCACACATATGATTATATCATAATATTTTCATGTGTTTTTCACTGTCTTTAGCTTTTTCAACAATTTCTATTCTTCTCAATCTAGTCATACCAGCACCAGAACCTCCTCCCACAGTTAATCCATGCCAAATATGTGGATGATAGCCTCACATATTTCTTTCCATGTTCACATAATCGTATAAAACATATAAATAGTCATATATAATGGACTCTTGTTACTGTTTGAATTTTAATGGGGCTATATTATAAATAATTATCCCACATTTTGCTTTTCCTTGTTTGTTTAAATTTAACTTGTGTCTTTCCTAGTCACCAGGTATAGAGCTGATTCATTCTTTTAATGATTATATTAAATATCATGGTTTGGCTGCACCAAAATGTATTCCATCATTTCTCTAGTGGTGGGAATTCACTTTTCTTCCAGTTCTTGAACATTTGCTGCAATAGCCTTATACATTTAGCCTTATTTACTGATACTTTTATTTCTATGGAATAGATTACCAATAACAGGATTTCTGGAACAAGGGACATGTGTATTTTTAACTTTAATAGATACTGCCAGAATAATTTCTAAAAGTGCCATGATAATTCAATTCGTATTTTGCTACCAATACATACAAGTATTCCAAAATCAATATTCGTAGAAACTCTGCTTCTTTGGTCTCATCTTATAGCTACATATACCAGCTGTTTGAGCACTGGTAAGTTATTTCACCAAATTTCCTTAGCCTCAATTTCCAGATTTGTAATTTTTAAAAAGCCTTTCAATAATGCCATAAAATTAGCAACATTATTTTCATTTTCATAGATGAGAAAATAGGCTTATGTCACACAACTATCAAAGAGAAATATCAAGATTTGAACCAAATCTTCTTAACTTAGTTCTTTTGCTTACTCCTCTCTTTTGAGCTTCAGATTCAGATGCAAACTTTTAATGTGATGTGTCAGTTTGGGTGCCCTGTGAAATAAAGGCTATGATGAGATTAGATCTCTAAGAGGTTTATTGGGGGAAATGCTTGTGAAGGATAAATGGAGAGGTAGTATGAGGAGGTGTGAGAAGCCTTTGGACCATGATGCAGCTCTGATAGAGAAGTAGTGGGAGAAGGAAAGGATTTAGCAGGAAGAACCTCAGGTAGCAGGGCAGTTCTGAGAAATTCTTGGCCAAGCCACTGGGGAGTCCCCCAGCAGAGATTTCCTGTTAGAGGAATCCAACATCAGCATGGCCATCAAACTTTATCTCATCTATTAAATGCAGCTTTACTGAGAATGTTATTCATTCAATACTCTGTATCAGTAATAAAATCATGCTATTACTAGAGAAAGGAATTTCTCTAGGACCCCAACACTGCCACCATCTCTAGATGACTTATGGATCCACCTACCCTATAAAAGTCATAACCAATCATCTTTACTTGCAGATGAGTAAAGCCTTTGAAACAGGATATTTTACTAAAGCATAAATGTAAAGTATTTATTGCTACCTGCAGAACTACATTTGTCTGCTGAATAAAAAAGAGAAATTAAGATAGTATGACTCAAGCTCTTCTTTATAAAATTATTTTGTAAAATAATTGATGTTTTAAAGACTTTATATATTAATACATTAAAAGTACATAATTTATCAATTAAAATCAAATAATTAAAGCAAATAGCATGAGTATATAGCACTACAATTATATCAACTTCCCATTGATCAAAATATAAAATGTATCAGCTTCATTTTACTATTTTATTCCTTATAATACTAGATTCCAGGAGCCATCCTAAGGATATTTCAAAGATTATCTCTTTTAATCCTCACAACAACCTGTGAGATAAGAACTGGTATTTATCTCCATTTTAAAGTCATAGAGAACTTAAGAAACTTGCCCAAAGTTAAACAGATCTCTAGCGGGGGATTCAGGATTCACTCCCAGGGAGCTTAACCCTAGAGCCAGCCTGAAGCTGGCACTTTTAATCAGTATGCTCTGTTGTCCTCACCAGGCTGGGAAAAGTTACTGTTAAGCTTCAGAAAGAGAATTCTCTGGGAGAATTCTACCTAAGGTTCATACATGTCCATTTATTTAATCTTTCCATGGTTTTGTGACATATTTTTTGAGAGAGGGCACAATTATTTGCTTGTTTTCAGTCTGAAGAAGAGAAGGCACCCAGAATGTCTGAATGTCTCTAAATTCCTCTCAACAATTTTTTTTTTTTCTTTTGGGGCAAAGGAAGTGAGGAGGTTTGAATATCACTTATATTTTCTACTAAAAATGTCTGTCAGAATAATGAATTTAATCAATATACTACAGTCAGAATCACAAAGTTGAAGGTATGGTAGGAATTCAGTAAACACTATTTGATTAACTGAAAGAAATCTGACTTCCAAAATAAAAGTTGTCAAAGAATCTAATTTGAACTAATCAAAGTCTACTTGTATAATTTAAATAACAAATTTTCCTTTTTAAAAAAACTGAGAAACTTAAAAGCAGATCATAACATCTGACTCTGAAAGCTCACATTTAGAGGAAAAGAAATATGCGATAAACAGGAGATGGGTGTTCTCTTTGTTTAAAAAAATAAGATGCATTATTAGACATTTTAATTGTATATTTAATAAGCATAGGTTATTACTTAATATATGCTTATTATAAGCATTTATAGTAAATGCTTATTACAAGCATATGCATCATTAATATGCTTGTCTATAGCCTTAATTCTAATATGGATTTCAAATTACAACTATATCTTGATTAAGGCAACAGCATTTCATGGGAAGGCAGCTCACGCATGTACCTTTAATATCCATGGTTATTCTCATTTGAACTTCCGGCCCTGCACCAGCACTATTGATTGCATAAACCTAAAACAAAGAAACATCTTATTACTGTTGGCTAATTCTTAATTATGTTTATATATAAATTATGTTTCTATGTAATGACTACACTTTTAAAAACAATTGCATATAGTCTGCAATATTTTCCTTTCAAACACTTAAATGAATACAATATATAGAGCAAAAACATTAGCAGCAAATTATTTCTTAAAACTGATACCTGGTACTATACCCTAAGAACAAAGGATGAGTGACCTAAACAGCCCTGCTACAGAAACCAGGAAAGGACTGTGGCTTCGAGCTGAACCCATAGGAGAAACAAAGCAGAAAAGCCACTATGTCTACACTCTCTCTTAATCTACTCTAATATCTGTTCCTTCCCTCTGTAGCTAGGTAACTCTCGCTATCTTTAAATCCATATTCAAGATCCTCGTTTTTTACTTCTCTGAGATGAAATCCTATTCCTTCAGCCTCCCAGTTTTCCTGTATTAAATCATCCTTCTGAAAGTTGGCCTTTATGCCCTTCTTCACCCCTGCCCCAAAGTGTCTGACGCTATAGCCTGTATAATGCAGCATATACACATAAAACATTTCTGTTTGTATATACAGTGTGATTTACATGAATGCGAATCCTTTCAATTAACTTTGTGCTTTGGAATCTGTAAACAAAGAATCTTCTTTTATCCATTTTATCTTCCTCTTTAAAATAAAGATCATGTTTTTGGCCAATTTCATTTGTATGTGATAAGCACAATTCTGAATATAATGTTTACTGGAATTAATTTGTTATATACACTGCTGGGCCACAGCACTGTGCCTTTCACACTGTAAGTACTTTAGAAATATTTTTCATTGAATTAAAAGTATAATAATACGTATAACATGGTAGGACTGATGAATAAACCAAGTACATAAAATGTGGTTTAAAATGTGTAAATGAGACATTTATTGGAGTATTTAAATTTAATGAAGTATTCAAAATGAAAAGTGATTTTTTTTTCTCTATAGTGCAAACTAACATTTAAGTGAAATAAATGAAAAAGTTGGGCAGTGCTTGTCAAACTGCAGTATGCAACGAAGTGACGGGAACCTTTTGAAACGCAGATATGCTGATTCTGATTCAGAAGGTCTGGGGTGTTGGTGTGAAGGTTGTACAATTCTAACAAGTTTCTAGGTGTTGAGGATGCCATAAATCACACTTTGGGAACAATCAGGTACAGGTTATATTTATTTTTCTTTAAGTTATGAATTTGTTAAACTTCATTTCTTCCCTATCTTTTCTCTTATTAGCAATAGCCAAAATAGATATACCTACCATAATTATAAATAGATAATCCTCACAACAATCAGACAAATGGATATACCTACCATAACTATAAATATTTAATCCTCACAACAATCCTATGACTTAAGTTACTTTCCTTTAACCAATTACTCATAAAAAGAAACCGAGGTACAGGTTTGAGGACACTGCCCAGACACAGCAAGTAGCAAAGCCACGGCAGTTCAATCTCTTATCCACCACCCTACTGTACTAGATCTTTCATAATGGTGGTCCATTTATTGGGAAGTACAATAGGTATCCCAGCAAGACAGAAAGATTATATAAAGTTATAAAGTTAGTGAGGGGAAGAATGAATATGCAAATTAAAAAATCTAATATATAAATAAAATTGGGGTGACATATTATTAACAACAATGTTATCCTAATCACATTGAATATCATAAAGAGTTGTTAATAAGATTATTTACTAAGCTACCTGAAGGTTTAAGGTGAAATCTATGTTACTAAGAAGCTGATTTTCTGAACTATATAATTCGTTATGAAAATTCCAAGGCATGATACAAAAATAAGCATCGGGAGAAACAATTGTGTGTATGTGTATGTCTGCGTATGTATAAACTCACATGCATATTTATGCTTTAAAGCGGATAATTTAGAATTAAAATATAAAGTATCAGCTCTTAGTTTGTGAAATGCATGTGAATTTCAAACATGCAAATAGTTATTTCTAAGTTATTCCTTTGAAATATTCTTTTACATTTTTCATTCATACTCACACATACACTTTTTCTTTCGGCAGAGTTTTCTCTTTATATATGACTGCACTTTTAAAATGAAATTCATTTTTACTTTATTTCTTCTATTCCACTATTATTGTGCAAAATTCTTGGTTATCTATATATGTTAATTTTATTTGCTGTTTTATAATAGGAAATTGGCTATTTCATTTCTCTAACTATATTTTTGTTGGCATATCTTAACTCCACAAAAGACATGAAAATGAAATATGTACATAAACCTCACTACTTTTGAATGCTGAGATTGTAAATGGACTTTGTAACTTAAGTAAATTATTAAAAGCTATGGATACTGTGCCAGTTTGAAGGTATTATGTCCCCCAGAAAAAGCCATATTCTTTGATGCAATCTTGTGGGGCAGACAGAATAGTGGGGATTAAGTTGGAACATTTGAATTAGGTTGTTTGCATGGAGATGTGCCCCACCCAGCTGTGGGTGGTGATTTGGTGGGATACTCCCATGGAGGTGTGACCCCACCCATTCAGGGTGGGCCTTGATCAGTGGAGCCATATAAAACATGCTGACTCAAAGAGACTGAAGAGAGTGCAGCTGTGAGTGACGTTTTGAAGAGAAGCAAGCTTGCTAGAGAGGAACGTCCTGGGAGAAAGCCATTTTGAAACCAGAACTTAGGAGCAGACGCCAGCCACGTGCCTTCCCAGCTAACAGAGGTTTTCCAGATGCCATTGGCCATCCTCCGGTGAAGGTACCCGATTGCTGATGTGTTACCTTGGACGTTTTGTGGCCTTAAGACTGTAACTGTGTAGTGAAATAAACCCCCGTTTTATAAAAGCCTATCCATCTCTGGTGTTTTGCATTCTGCAGCATTAGCAAACTAGGACAGATACTTACACTGATATTATAAGTATGTCCTCCTTTTAGTCCTTCTAACATTGCAACGACAGATGTGTCAGTTTCCTGTATAATACTGAGGTTGTGAATCTGGACAGCAGTAGGATCATCTTCTCGGTAAACCAAAGCTTGATACACTTGGATATTCCCATTAGGTTGAGATGGAGGAAGAAATGTTAACTGAAATTTTGTAACTTCATTAGGTATCTTCTGAAATGTCATGTTATTAGGTGGGTCCCTGGGGGCTAAAATGAAATATTTAGCAATTACCAATTTTAAAAAGTTGTGTTGTTCCTTTTGATTTCCATGTAAACTTTGTTTGCTTCAAATTTCTGTCTTAAAAAATGAATGTTATGTTTATTGTTTAAAGGATATAAATTATGATGGACACAAAAAGGCTGCCACATCGTAGAATCTTTGGCATCTACAGATCACAGAAACCATAATGGCGATCCAGTTTGTGTGCTTATATATTTATCTTGCTATTAATGTGCATTTATTTTTATACAGAGTGACTTACTGAGCTTTTCATTTTAAAATAATATATACTCACAGCATTGCAAAAATAGTATATCCATCCCACATAATTTACGACCAATTTCCTTCAGTGGTAACCATCTTAAATGATTGTAGTATAATATCAATCCAGGAAACTGACATTGGTACAATACTGTAAACTAGAGTGCAGATCTTATTTAGCTTTCACTAGCTTTTTACATGATTTCATGTGTGTATGTCTGTGTGAGTGTGTTCCTGTGTGTAGTTCCATGCAATTTTATCCCATGTATAAATTCCTGTAACCACCACCAAAAACAAGACGCAAAAATGTTCCATCACTATAAAGGAACTCCTTCATGCTAATTCTTTGTATTTGCACTCCCAAGCCTCCCCACAAGCACAAATCTCTTCTCCATCTCTACAGTTTTCTCATTTAAAAAATAACATTAACATAATGCCCTTGATGCCCATCCAATTGCTGTATATAGATCTTGCCTTTTTTTTTTTTAAACTGGGTATTGTTCCATAGTATGGATGCACCAGAATTGACAACTGACAAACCATTTTCCAGTGTGGCTGTACAATTCTATATTTTCACTAGCAATGCAGGAGAGATAAAATCTCTCTACTTTTTCACCAGCATTTGGTACAATAACTTAATTTTTTTATCTGTTCTAATAGATGTATATTCCTGATTATAATCTTAATTTTCATTTCCTTAATGGCTAATGATGTTGCTCTTATCATACTTATTTGCCAACCGTATCTCCTCTTTGGTGATATGTCTGTTCAAATATTTTGCACATTTTCTAATCGATTTTTTAAAATGCTGAGTTTTGAAAGTTCTTTATATATTCTATATATTTTCAGTTTTTTGAAAGATAAAAATTAGCCTAACATCATAACTATGTCTAACGAAAGAAAATAATATGCTTTAAGATGTAAGTTATTTATGAGTATAGAAGCTAGTTCTTGCTATACACATAATTAGTGTTCTTTATATGACTAAGGGACTGAATAAATATTTATATTTTGACCAAATTAAAATGGTTGTAATATACCATACTAAGTAAGGAATTTCCATGAAGGCTGTTAATATTTGGCTTTCAATAGTTCAGATGGTCAGATTTTATTAACTTGCAAACATCTTTCTAGATAGTGCCCTGTAGCAAGCAAATATAAGTATATAACTAGTGAGAAAGAAAGCAAAAGAGAGAAAGCAGATAAACACGTTATGTGCTAAATATCATATTTTAAGTGGAAAAATGCATAGCTAAAATATTGAGTTGGTTCAACAGACATACTTTCATATTTTCTGTTATCAACTTTTATGATACACATGAAATATAATTTCTTTTCATAAGAGATGTTTCTTACAAATACTGGGATTAAAGTTGGTAGTGAAGGGATTCTCTATATGCTGGAAAGAGCTCATCCCCCAAATATCTTTGATTTTACATCTAAAATTCCATTCTTGGAGATTCAGTAAAAAGCTATTAAACTTTGATCAGGAGACGTAGCATTTTAAGATTCGACAATCAATACTTTATGTTATAAAGTTGAATAATTTCATTCATACCCTTCACCAAAGACAGGTAGGTTGGGGGAGAAGAAAAGGAAGCATGAAGAAACTAGATGCCTGGGGTAATGGCTAATATGTTGGACCAATATGGAAACAAGTGGACTTTCAGGGTGCTGAGGATACAATGTACCTTATGATTTTTTTTAAATATTCATTTTATTGAGATATATTCACATACCACGCAGTCATACAAAACTGTACCTTATGATTTAGAACCACAAATTTAGAGGCAAAGGAATAAAGAATATACCAGAATGAAAAAAAACTGTCTGAAAAATAGTTTTACCTCCTATACTTACCTTCCAGAGAGTAACAAATAAACTGTACCAACACATCTCTTCATCTGTTCTATCCAGTGACACAGCTAGTGGCAAAGAACATCTGGAGGCTGAAGGAGTTTGGGGCAGGCAAGTTCTGGGAAGGTGACTTCCCACATTTAATTCTTAATGATTACAATTTTAATATTCATTCAGACTGTTCATAGGAACTTGAGAAAAGCTGTATGGATTCTAACATTCATCAAACAGATAACAAAATAAAACTTGTGAATTCACTAAATGAAGAAAACAGCTGTCATAAAAAGTGACCTGGATTCTAATTTTGAGTCCCAGATAATTTAAGAATAGAGAATTATATCTGATTTGCATTTAAAACATGGGACATAATTAATTAAAATGAAATTTTAGATGAAGCATTACTGGCTACAGACAATTGGAAAAATCATCTTTAAGCAAGGTAACTCAGTTTCTGAAACACTGAGCACTTTAAATTGACAAAAAATACTTTGAGTACTTATTTTAAACTAATTTGTTTCTGTATTTACAGGGATTAAATAAGTCATATAATTCCACCTTGCCTCAAAAATGTAAATATACAGGTTCAATTTGTCATTTGCAGGGAGTTTGGATTTTTTTTATTTATAAGCTTTTAAAACTTCTGGAAATACATATTCTTTTTTCGAGTGAGGGCTGAGAACTGTAAGAAAGATAGTAAACTCAATTTTTAGCAATGACAAAAAACATGCCTTACCTGATTCTAAAGTAGTAACAATCACTTCAGTACTTGATTTCCCTTCCATATAAGCAACACTAATGTTTCCAGTGAATGCAGTGATCACCACAGAATACCTTGTGAATATTTGTAAATCTTTAATTTCTATGATTTTATTTTCTTCATTTGACTTGATGATGGAAATATTAAATTCATCGCTATCTACCTATAGGAAAAAAATAGCTAACAATTAAAGAAGCAGCACTTGAAATATAAACCACTGAAGCATGATAATACAAAACTACATGAGGCATATTTATCTCACCAAGATTTCAATTTTATTTTTTTACGATCAGATTATTCTGGGAAGTTTTATTTTTGTAACACTTAGTTTACTAATTTGTGATTATTTTAATAATTGATAAGCAAAAGAAAAAAAATCAACTAACTTCAATCAACCCATCAAATAAACAAGCAAAAATCATCTCTGCTGTCAATGAATCTCTGCGTTTTATACCAATGCTGTATACAAGAAAAAACGTAGATTTTGGTGTCCAAATACAAGGATTAAAATCTTAGCTTGGCCATGTAATAGCTCCTGTTTAGCATTCAACCAGTCACATATTCCCTCTGTCTCTTAATTTCTATGTATGTAAAATTAGGGTAATAATACCTACTATAGTGTTTCGTTGAGGTTAGAAAGAAAAGATGTGAAGTAGCTGGTTTAGAGAGTTTCAAACTCTTTTGACTATGACCCACAATAGGAAACATAAATCAGGATTATAATTTTATATACTAAAAAATAGGATATATATTTATTACATACTAAAAAAAAGGATATGTATGTATTTATACACACACACAAACATACTCGTGCATTTGTACTTCTTTACAACTGAAACACATTTCCTAAATAAAACTTCATTGTGAAGTTTGATATTTTCTGCTCTTTTTCGTTTTATTCAAATTCATTTTTAAAATGCTGGTCATGACTACAATTTGAAAAAATGATCTAGCATTACACCACTATGCCTGGCATTGGATAAGGACTCAATTACTTGCAGATGTCATAATAATTAAATGTGCATAAATGAGTATCCTTAGGGTACTAAACATAAGTCTGTTTGTGATAGAGTTTCAAGCTTATTCACTTCAAGGATTAAGCATAGCTAAAGTTTCCAGCACTAAATAGAAGTATTTTTCTTGAGAAGATCATCAGAAAATTCGAAGTGCCATTACATATGCTATTCTTGGATACCAGAATTGAAACACTTCAAACCTGGTTGCATATGCTGTTAGCATTTGTAAGTTCACTTTTAACTTGACTCTCCCTCATAGACTTGAAAGGAGTTTATTCTTCTACTCAATGTGTTTTTTAAATGCTCTTTTCTAAGAATTTTTTAAACTTAAAGATGTTGCTATGAGAAACACAGCACAAGACTGATAGATAAATAATGTCAGCATTGCAAGCTATCAGGGATAATTCCCATCTTAAGACAGACCAATGTAGAAAAATATCTAAAGTGGCAGAAAAACATTATGATAAGAATCCTATAGATCAGGGGCATTTCCTCACTGCTGGAAAGTGTGTGTGTGTGTGTGTGTTTAATTAGTAGTCAACATTTAAATATAAGGGAATTACACATAAAAATCTGGCATTCTGAATTTTTCCTACCAGTAGACTTCGATTCATGCTGGGTAACAGTTACCTGGAGATGAGTGATAGTCGACTCCTATAATGGGTATGGATCTCCAATTCATCACAGCCTCACTCAGTTGGCTTCAGTTTGACTGCAAGTTTATGTTACTTGCCTAACTGCTGAAACTATTTGAACTTTGATTTTATGGAGTTGAGGTGATTTCCTCAAAATTGCATAGCCATTTGGTAACTAGGATAGAATTTGAACCCAAGTCCTCCAAGAGTTCAGAACTCTCTCCTCTACTGCAAGGTCACAGCGCCTGATTTTTTACAGTGAAATTAAAACTACACCAAAGCCTTTTATTAAGGAAATGGATCACAAATAGCAAGTAGTAAAATATGACATTGCATGCATATGATCTGTTATATCCTGAAAAATTACTTAACAAAATCCAAAGAAAAGATGCTGGGTCCTTAAATTTAGCATGCACAAAACTTACTAAACCCATCATCTTCAATATGGTTACGAACTGCTATTCATTAAGTTACTAAGGACTGAAATCTCAGGCACTTTTGACCTCTCATTTCCCTTCAATCAATTTCAAGTTTATTTGCTCATATTATGTTTGAGGATCTATTATTATTATTATGAATTGTCTCTCATGGTTTATGAATTGTGGTGGTCTCATATATATAAAGTCAATAATTAGACTTTCTGGTTCAATTTTCACTCCTCTTTCTGCTTTCTGCCCCAATCCCACCCTTCCCCATCTGGCCTGCTCTTTCTCATCCTTCAAGTCCCAGAATAAATTTCACTTGCTTTGTGAAGCCTTTCCTATATCCTACATCCCCCATAACAGGAACTTACTTAATTAGTTTATATTCTCCCCAAATTCATACCTGATACTATAATTAGCAATTTTTATTCTTGTGTATCTCATCAGTGTGAGCTACTTGAAAGTAGAACTTTTTTTTCCTTCCCTGTTTTGGTTACTAGAAGGTTCTCAATATAAAAGAATAAAAGGAACAGTGAGCAAACACCCACAAAGATCATTAGACTAATTATAGCAGAATCATTTAGGATGATATCTATGTCCATATCCCTTTATCTAAAATTGTCAGTGTCCCTGTGGCTAGTATTTAGGAGGGGCACATGTTACTCGATCTGGGAGCCAATGGTTTTTGGATGCAGATAGTTACATAGTTATGAAATGAACTGCAGTAAAGCTACATAAGAACAGTGACAATGTCAGACTTGTCCACTTCTACATATACAGCACCTAGCACAGTGTTGCTACATTGGAGGTATTTTAAAATATATGTTGAGTGACAGATGGAAGGAAGAAATGTATTGACTCTATTTAGTTCCAAGAGTCCCAAGGAAACTCTAAAGTGCAAAAATCTGTTTGAAATCTTACTATCTTTGGTCCAAAGGGGTTTGGTGAGCTTATATTTTAATTTGGCAAATTGTATTTGCTATTTGAAAGCTTCTCCTTTTACCAGCTACACCACAGTTTGTGGTTTTAGCCATATCTTAGCTATGTAACACTGTATAGTTACCTTCTCTGTGCCTCAGCTCCCCATGCTGTAAAATGAAGATAATAATGTCTACATCAAATGCTATTAGATAAGATAAAACAATGCATGTGGAGAGTTACACATATATTTTGTATAAAATAAGCAATTAAAATATTAGTTTCCTACTCATCCCTCCCTCTTTCTTTCTGTTCCTCATAAAATAATCTCATTAAGAAGGCTAAGATTACAATTACAGTTCCACCATGTCATTTACCTCCTTCCAGCTATTCCAACATCCCAGCATCTAAAAACATATATGCATACACATATATATAAAGTTTCAGTATATATATATTAAAGTCCAGTAACCTATATCATCCTTTGAAATTTGCTCTATAGCTACTCATTGAATTGTGCTTTGAAAGTCTTCATCTTTTTGTATATATTCATATTGTGTAATGGGGAAAGAACTGAGACTGGAACTATAACCCATAACAACTTTTGAAATTGCCTATATAACTACTTGTTGAGCTGTACATCGAAAGTTAACACCTTTCTGTATGTATATTATATTTTACAATAATGGAAATAGCTGAAGTTGTGGAACTGCGACCCATGACATTCTTTGAAATTTGCTCTCTAACTACTTGTTAAATCATACTTTGAAAGTTATCACTATTATGTATATATCTTAAAGTTCACAATAAAAAAATGCAGTAAAAAAAACTCAAAAACCTTTAAAGAAAGTGTTTCAGTGTTCAAAAATCTACCCCCTTCTATTTACCCCAATGCAAATGCCACAAACAGTAGACCTAAGGGGTTTCATAGGCAAGTTCTAGCAAATATTCAAGGAATAGACTATCTCATTCTTATGTTCCAGAGCATAGAAAAGGAAGAAATAACCCCCAGCTCATTTAATGATGCTAATATAACTATTACATCAAAACTAAATAAGGAGAGTATGAAAGAGGAAAATTATAGGCCAATCTCACCTATGAACATAGAGGCACAAGTCCTTAAAAAAAAAGGAGGCTAAGAGAATGAGATTATAAAATCACTTTTAAGGATGTTTTATTTTTTTTTCTTTAAGCACAACCAAATTCCAGTAAAAGAACTATTTTCAGCTAACAAAGTACCTTTCATTTGATAGAGCACAGTTTTATTATTTTATAATTTGCTTGTAAAGCACATTCCAAGGGCATTCACCAGAATGCACGATGATCATTCTGGCTAATTACGTACTAAAGTTTTCACGAATATGCTCTAAAAAAGGAAAAGAATATAATAAGAGGATGGGAGAAGAAATTCCTTAAAATTTTTTAAAAGATTACAAGTCCTTTGAGATAGAAGTATCTCCATTAAAAATAGCATAAAGACATAACAAAATTATAGAAGTTCAACCAGAGACAGAGGCAGAGAGAAAGGGGAAGAATAAACATGAGACACCTAACTCAATATATCAGACACCACCAGAAGAGAGAGCAGTCATCAAGGACAGTAAAACCCAAGCAGGGTGCCAAGGAAACCCTTCCAATCCTCTCCTGGCTAACAAATCTACATTATTTACATTGTTGAGAACCTCGTCTTAGGTGAAAAACTTGCCTCTCATGCTTGGGTTTCTTTCTATCTGTCTGGTTACTCCAATTCAGGCTCCCTTGGGACTTCTTATTTAAATGCTTACATTGCCTAGAATACTATCCTCAGGACCTCTTCTTACTTTACACACTCTTATTCCTATAAATTCAACAATCATATGAACACAAATAGTTCTCACATCTACAAATCCAGAATTTCTTTCCCGAGTTCCAGATTCATATATAATACTGCTATTGGGGCATCTTCACGTGGATAACTCCAAGGGATCTCAAGCTCAGAATGTTTAGTACTGAACCCATTATTTTCCTCTATGATCTGTTCTGCCTCACATAGTCCCTAGATCTAAAAATGCATCACTTTCTATCTAATTTTCCAAATCAGAAAACTTCAGTCATTCTAGATTCTTCCTCTCACTCACCCTCCACGGATTTTTTCACCAAACCTGTAGATTTAAATTATATTTCATTCTGTTCCCTCAATTCATTACTTCTGTTTTTATCTTTTCTTTCTTAGTCTACTCTTAAAGTTTCTTGTCTCCTTTCCTAATTTTGAACCCCATCACACTGACCCCAGACTATCCTCTACAATGAAACCATGTTGACCCATAAGATAGAAACCACTTCACTGCTTTAGTTCTCAATTGTAACTCCACTGCCCTTAAAATAAAACCTAAACTCTGTAGAATACTTTACAATCTCTGCCTCCCAATCTAGCCTCATCTCTCGGCACTCTTCTTCTTGAGAGTTATGAGTGGAGATAATTAAACTACTTCTTTTTCTTGAACGATCTTTACTCTTTCACACAACTATTCCTAAGTCCTTATGTTCTGCTTCAGTTATTTTTCAAGATTTGTTTCTGGTGATATCTTCTCTGGGGTATATCTCCTCTA
Source organism: Choloepus didactylus (assembly GCF_015220235.1). Classification (NCBI taxonomy): domain Eukaryota; kingdom Metazoa; phylum Chordata; class Mammalia; order Pilosa; family Megalonychidae; genus Choloepus; species Choloepus didactylus. The sequence continues at coordinate 49,992,742 of NC_051314.1, forward strand.
ATGCCTTCTCCCTTCCTACTTTGTATTATGAGTCCTTTTCCACTGTATTTTAAACCAATATATCAGTATCAATTTAATCACTTGTTTATGTACAACATTTATACACTGAGAATAAATAATAATCATGGAAATAATAAATTACACTTATTGAGTGCTTGCCATATGTCAGGCAATGTTCTACATCTTTTATTCATAGTAGCTGATTTAGTCCTGACAAAATCCCTATACCTTGGATACTATTAATCTTTATTTTATACATGGGGGCACTGAAATACAGAGAGGTTAAATAAGTTGTCTAAGGGCTAACAGAGCCAAGATTCAAATTAAAATAGTCTGGCTCCAAAATCTGTACTTTTACCCATGCTCTATACTGCCTTTTACAGAAGCTGAGACACATCTTACCGATTTGACATCTATCAGATAGAATGTTGGCCCGGTGATGACAGCAGGTTCACTCCAGCTTATGTTGATGCTAAAGGGCGATGTTGCTACTACATGCACATTTTCAGGAGGACCATCTGGGGCTATGAAAATAATAAAATCAATTACTCTACTACATTTGAATTAGTGCTTGAAACAGTACAATAGAAAAGACCATGAAAATTTGAAAGTCATAATGAATTAATTATTCATTACTTTGTAGTTGATAGAATACTAAAGGTATTAGCAAATCAAAAGATCTAATTCCTTTAAAAGTTACCTATACATAAAACAACTGATGATCATATATACACGATTTTAAAGTTGAAATACTATTTTGAAAGAACACATTATTATTTCTGAAATAAATCTTTTTGAATAAATAAATATTTTTGTTTTAAAATAGATAACCTAACAATGCCATTTAAAAAACTCTTGAAGGATCATATTTGACTACAGAAAAACAGGCAAAGCAGCACAGTCAAAAATTGAAACTGGTACCAGGGAATTATATTTAAAATGTATTCTCTTACAAATATTACTTGGGTTGGTCTTACTGCTTTTTACTGTGGATGTAAAAGAGGAAGTGAACTATCCAACTGCTGGTATTACAAATGTAAGCTTGAAATATTTCCTGAATTAATTACTATTCCAAACACATTCTTTAATTCATCCTACATTTTTGTTACTGTTTTTCAAGAGTGCTAAATAAGAGGTAATATTTTGAGGAATCAACTGTCAAAAACCCTTTTGTATAAGTTTTCAATTTGTGAAACCACTAGGAATTAGAAGGGTTTATAGTATGTTGGGAGGAATTTGGTCACAGCTAAATCGGCACAATCTAGGAACACTGTTATACACATTTAGGCTCTCCCAGGGTACCTAGTCAATACTAGTCACATTAAATATTGGGAAATAAATATTTTCCAAAATTTCTGATTATTAAATCTACATAAGTAAATGTTACTGAGCAACTACAATCCCCTAGATGCAGAGAAATTATAAATAAAACAAAAAAAAACTCCTTTTCTACTGAGTGACTGGTTGTGTGATCTCAATTAAACAATAAAATTTCTGGACCTCAGTTTCCCCATTATATGCATAATGTTTTAAAAAACAATTACTAAGATATGTAAAAGTGGCTAGTTCACTACTATATTTAGTTGATTACTAAAATATATTATAATAAAGGGCAGAGTAAAATTAAAGGCTAAGTAGAAATACAAATAATCTACTGTGAGGGGGCAAAGGGCAAAGTGATGAAAACCGATGGTTCAGGGAGTCAAGGTAAAGTTGAACTAGGCTTTGAAAGATGAGGAGGATTTCAATAATCAGAAAAGTGGGCTTGAGGGCACCATGCTAAGGGAAGCACAAGCAAAGCCGTAAGATACGAACAACAGAGTCTATGGACAGACAGAATTGTATTATTGTAGAATTGCTTTCCTTGGTAATACCGTGTTTACTATTTTGCATGTTTAAAAATATTACTCTAGGAAGGAGTTCATAAACTACCAAAGGGATCCACAATGCAAAACAGATTCAGAATCCCTAAAGGGTATATTCAGGGAATAGAGACATCCTAGAGAGTCTAGTGTTCATGAAAGAATATGGTGGGAAGTGAGCTTCAAGGAATACTTTGAGAATTAAGTTAGTGAGCACTTGATTATTAGCTTCAAGAGTTTTGGAGTCCATTCTTTAAACAATAAGGTGCCACTGAACATTTTTGGGAAAGGACATATCTTTCCAATGATTTATAAAGAAAATTTAAGTAGCTGTGGAAAAAAGTAAATTCTCTGAGGTCTGAGTCCAGCTAGGCTATTTCCAAAAAGCCAGGAGAAATAGGAGGTGGTTCTAAATTAGAATATTTATTGTAGATATAGAAAAGGAAAGATGAATGCTAGTGACATTTAGAATATTTATACAAAGAACTTGGACCACATTAGATGTGGGTGCAAAGTGAGAGAAAGGGAGCAGGAAAATCTAACATGTTTTAAGACTGACAGAATGCTGGCAGGGTTCACAACATAGAGTAGCACATTTGAGAATGGATACTGGTCTTGGTGGGAGTAACATTATAGAAGGGAGTGGTAAATGTTGGTGCATACTTACTGAGTCTGAGAGCCTCTAGAGGAGTGAGATCCTTACTTGGCAATTAGAAAAGTAGGCTTAGAACTAGGAAGATAGGACCAGGATGGAACAAGTTTCCTTAAAAGTTTCAGATAATTTTTTTTTTTTTTTTTTTTTTTACAAATTGGGATTGTATAAATATGGCTGCTATATCTGGTTCAAATGAGTCATATGATCTGAAGCAAGCCAAAAGTTTTACAAAGGGTATATTTCAATACGGATGGGTATTTGAGATGTTAAAGGAGTGACTTTCTTCAAACCCTGAATGAATTGCTGAATGGAATACATTTTCCAGAGAAATAATATTAGGTGTGTAATTTAAGTGCCCAATTCAGCCTGTAAAAATATATTTTAATAACGGTCTTGAAATATTTTAATAATAGTATATAAATGTTACTATTGAAGAATCTAGCAAATGTGTATAAGGAAGTTTCTATGGGAAAATGCCTTTGGGGTCCAATTATATCCTTCCTAACTACTTCCTCTGGCCCTTACACAATACTCTGAATATTGACACTCCCTGAGCAAAGTCCAGTCCCTACCGCAGCCATGGGATAGAGTGAAAAAGGGATGTTCCAGAGTTCACAGATTTGATGAGCTCTAAGGGGCTAATTAGGATGGACAGAGGTGGGTACATTGTTGCTCCAATGCCTAAAGTAGAAGATCTCATGGAATCCCAGCACCTACAAACACCTGCATAAACTGACATCCTTAGTCTTATCAATTCTAGATTCCTGACCCCAGGAAAAGTGTCTGAAATTGTAGCATAATCCATTCAGATAATCACACATAAGAGATGGGAGCTATGAGAGGTCTCCTGCCACCAAGTTAATTGCTTTTGGGGGCCCTCACAGATTAACACACTGAGAACATGACATCTGAGGACAGATTTGAATGAGGCAAAGGATGGTAGGGAAGTTCACAGGGAAGGGAACAGCCTGTGAAAAGGCACTGAGCCAGGATTGTGCCTGGAGGGTTCTAGGAATACCGAGGACTCCACTAAGGAAGAATCAAGGGAGTGGGAATGAGAGTCAAGAGGGGCCAGATGGTGTAGGGCATTTATGGCCACTGTTAAGGTTTTGCAAGAACTGCTAACATGGACAAAAAGATAAATGACATAGTTTATAATCATGTTCTAGAAGGAGCCTTGACAGATTGTGGTTCTTGGTATATAACTCCTATCAGCAAGATAGGCCAAAATTAATTAGGTCAAAAAGAGGACAGAGCACCAACAGAATCCACTTGATGCATATACTTCTATAACATATACCCACTCCATGGCTGCCAGGGACCACACTTTCTAACCTAACTCATTCTAGCAGGCATGCAGGGTGGCACATTACTGTGCCCAGACAATTGGACAGCAAACAGAGTTTTCTGTGATAAAGGAAGTAGCTAGTGTCTCTGCTCTGTCATGTGGATTTTGGGGTCTTAACTGAGAACAGATCCAAAGCCATTTCTTAAGGAAAATCTTGGTTAGTCTTGCAAGTATAACTGTAGACCGAGTCAGAAAGCACTATGATGCCTTGTGTCAACTTCTCATCTTTCACAGTAAAATGTCAACCTTAGGATCATTCCTTTAATACTAGCAGTCAAAGCCCTGTCAGGGAGTGTCTGCTACTCCAAACAAAGCTGAGAGAAAAGTGTCATTTAAAGATCATTTGGGACACCTATTAGCCACCCATACTAGTAAATATTTTAAGTTCTGTTTTCTTATCAATCACTATAAAAAGGCAAGATTCTTGGCCCCTGTTGTCATGTCACTGGGCACTCATGTCTTTTAACTTTTCCAGTTTTTAATTTTTTTCCTTCTTTTTAAAGAAACAATCATTGTAAACTTCTTCATTTTAGTAAACTTGTTGATGAAATTGCTCGTTTTGTTACACAAGCATTCCATGTGTTGAATCCTTTGTAAAAATTCCCCTTATATCAACTTGTATTCTTGGAAGATTAGAATATCATAGAGTAAGAACTCTTAAACCTGGACTAATAAATGAAAGTAAAATGCATATATTTATATATACATAGACTTATATACATACATACACACCTACAAAATGTGCATACAATGTGTAACTGAATATAAATATAATTCGGTAGATATATAATTACATAAATAACGGTAATATATATAACTGAATATGTACTTTATTCATTTAAACAAAAAAGTAATAATTTGATTAATTTATAGAGCATTTAAAAGAAATATTTAGAACATCAAAGTGTTCAAGTCTATTACAAAATAATATCTAATTATTTTACTGTTGTCCAACTTTTATGGTGTACTTGTAGGCATATAAAATTTTCAAGTTTCTTTTAGGAAAAATTTCCTTGGAATTTATAAAAAAATCCATGCATAATAAAATATAGCCAGCATTACTTTTCTTTTTTATCACATGTATAGTAAACTATCATTGGAATCATTAAGCGGGAATACCAAATTACAATCATGAATGTAAACTACTAAACTAAAGGAAGCTAATGGCGGTAGGATATGGGGTGTTGAATATATGGTGTTTTAAAAGTTTAGTAAATTGTAAGCAGTTTCAGGAGACTTTGTCTCCCCATAAACTGTCACTTTCTGATTTAGGATTGTTTGTGAAATGAGTCTAGTCAGTAATGGGCCAAGGTATCACTATACCCTTTCTCTTATAAATCACAGCAATTTACTCAGTAGGAATGAGCTATCCTTATTCTCTCATTCCCCATAATCCAATCACTTCCTCTCATAAGCACTTTACCTCTGGTTTTCACAATAATGCATTTTCTGTAACTAACAACCATCATTTCCTGATTATCATGGTTCTATCCTTGCACAGGAATGTGAGTCTTATGTGGGTCAGGGTCATCTTTCCCATCCATCTGTGTCCCAACGCTAAGTGTGTTAGCTGAAAGGTGAGTCTGGATAGACCATCATTTTGCCTAGTCCATATGAAAGCTTGAATGCCCCCAAGTCTATGCCATTTTCATTAAGAAGCACCAAATTTTGCTGTGCCTACTACTATATTTTCAGAATAAGTGCAAACAATTATTAGCAACTTTGCCTTCTGCAGATCCCTGTAAATTTAATTTACTGGTGAAAAAATTATAGGAAACACTCTATGGTTTTTAGTATACCATGCTATGGTGACTTTCCTAAAAGAATAAACATTAATAAATTAATTAATTTAAAGCAACTTGCAAGGCAGAAAATCTTGAGTTCTGTATGCATGTGATTTAAACTCTGCACATCTGTAATCTAAATTTAAGCCCTGAATTTTTTAATTTCAGGATTTATTACAACTAAATGCACTGAACCAGATTCCTACTGGCTGTTATCACTAAATGAAGGAGTCTGTTGGTTTTCAACTAACACAAGTATTAGCGGCCTTTAGGATGGTGTGTTGACTTTGATTCAGCACACCTGGAAGAATTAGCTTTTAGTTGTAGGTGGCTCTTGGGACTGAAGGAAATCTAATTCGCTGGGTGGTTTGGGTCTTAAATAACTCAGAGCATCATGGGCACAGAAGAAGCTCAGCAATTAGATTCACCGTGTTTGTGCAGGCTGAGAATATCCCTGTCCTCTGTAGTAATCAGCTGCCCTTCCCTACTTTTGGATGTTTCCCCAGAATTCAGTTATTTCCCTGCCCAGCATGATATACTACTGTTAGTGTATGAAATATTTCCTAACATTTTAAGTCTTTAATTTTGTTTTGCAGTTAGATTTCTCAACAGCCAGGGGGTTCCAGAAAGGGAAAGTACTAAAAGTCTAAGAATTTGTCATATTAGACCATTTGATGAGTACTAAGAATAATTCATGGTTGCCATTATAATAGACCTTACTGAGTGGCTATGTTATTTGATGCTGAAATGAGTATTTTTCTGACTCATTCCAGACTAGCTTAAGTTAGATAAAAGGAACCAGAATGCAAAATACTAAAACACTTTCACTTCCAATATTAGCCATGCCAAGTAAGAATGAAAAAATTCCAATATTAGACTATCACTCAGCGTCAAGTTATACTTCTTTTCCTAGAACAGCATCCTGTTTATACAACAACTCTCAACCATAGTGGTTCTCAAGTGTAGTCTTCAGACCAGGAACATCAACATAACATGGGAAGCTGTTAGACAAGGACACTCTGAGGCCATATCCCAGACATACTGACTCAGAAACTCTAGGTGTATGTGGGCCCAGATAATTCTAATGCATGTGGTTCAAGTTTAAGAACTGCTTCTCCACAGCATCAAAACAATACTTGAAAAAGTAGTTAAAGGTTGTACTATATCCTTATATGAAATAAGATATTGCTCTTCAGATTAGGTCACCAGGGATTATAACTCTTGGTAACAATGGAGAAGAAAGTGATTAAAGTACTGCTTCTTTGAAGGGTAGAGAAGTAGTGGTGGAGGAAGTTTGGAACTAGTGCTTAACATGGAAGCAGGTGCGTCAAGCCAACAGATACTCCACAGAATGGTCTCCTACGTTAACTTTAGCTCTGGATAAACTATGAAGAGGGTTCCCCTGCCATTACTGCCTTCCATTCCCAAAGTTCCTAGAAGGATAACAGGTCATCATAAGATGAACATAAGAAAACAAGAAAATATCATCATTAATTCTGTACTACTTGGAGGCTCTGCATGGGAATAATCCAGGTAAGGGCATGACAATAAATGAAGTGTTAGGACTAAGACAAATGGTCTATTTATCCCCTCATCCACTTGCATGCAAGGATTATCAGGGTAAATAAATATCAAAGGTACTAAAGAGAAAAGAAACCAAAACTGTAGTTTGAGATTATGAGTATCACGGGAAAGTCCCAAGCAATGTGTTTGAAAAAGGAGATGTTTGGGTTATGTACTAGAAACTGGTATGCAATATTCTAAGGTATTTCTTGGTCCCAGTTGTTAAAACTACACCCCCACCTTGGTACTTTCATAGACCCCTGAGATTTTACTCACATCTAGTCAAGATCTAAGAGCACTGTATGCACATTACCTAGAAAAGTGAAAGTTCATGAATCAATGTGTGTAAAGTACTTAGAATAATGCCAACACACAGTAAACACTCAATAAGCCCAGCTGTTGTTGTTTTTATTAGTAGTAACTACCTAGCCCAGGGCTTTCAGTTCAGTTACTGGGCATGTCCAAAAAGTGCCCTAAACTACCAAGCTTAGGAATCCCACGGTTTTGGGAGTTTCCCATTATCAAATTGGAATTCTCAGTATTAGTAAATGTGGAAGAAATTGAGCTGGATTTTTGCTGATGCAGGGCTCAAAGTTGACAGCAGGCTTGAACTGGTTTTAATGGCCAAAAATTTATAGTGCCTTGGGCCTACTCAAATTTCTTTTTTAGCCAATTAAAAGAAGATCCTTAGAACTGACAAAATGAATTCAATTCAACATGAGATTGGAAGTTTGAGATGAGAAAGTGAGAGAATTCATCTTAATTTTAAGAATATAAAATGTAGCTGAGTTATTACTGGGGACAAACAGCTGGTTTTACAAAAACCAGGCTTTCTATAATATTGGCCATTAAGCAAAAACAAAAACAAAAACAACATAGTGATATTCCTTAGTTTCCTCTACTGTTCAATTTTTAATGTTTTGCTGAAAAAGATATTCTATTTGCTTACACAAATGAAATGTCAAAATATTTTATTTATATTCTGGAAAGCTTGTTTAAAACCTGGCAAAAGTTTCTTTGGCATAAATATATGGTTGAACGTTTTATTAAATACTTTAATTTAGATGAGACTACTATTTTACCTTTAATTATGATTTCACCAAATATCTTCCCTTTGTAATCATACTTAGCATCCTGAATTTAGATCTTGTTCTTTGTTTTTTTCATAGTGATACCACTTCACTATTAAAATTCATTGCCAGTTCATTATTTCCATTAATCGTTTAGATGTTAACGGCTCAATCCACTCTGACATAAACATTTATTATTTTTATCCACTGTTTGAAATCCTTTTCAATTTATTATATGCAAAGTTCTTCCCTATTTGCATCAGTTTATATTTCATGTGTTAATTGATGAAAAGAAAAATTATAAAAGTGATCTACAATATCAGATAGATTGGTTTCGTGAAATAAAAGAAGCTTAACATGCCAAAAATGGACAGTAACTGACAAGGAGAATTTTAATGTTGACAATAACCATGCAAATATTTCACAGGTAAGTTTTAGAAAAAATTAAGAAGAGAAAATTAGTATGCAATATTTTGCAATTTGGATAATTCTGACATTGAAGTACTTTCATATCAAAATCCAATGTCTTCCTTCCATATTCAGTCAGTCTCATATATAGGTAGGTAGGATGTAAATGTACGTAAGACTTGGTAATCTTGTCATTTCTGCCTTTAAGGAAATCAGAGTCCCTTAAGAGAACGAGAAATGTATTCAATATTTTCAAAATAAGTTTTGGGAGGACAGAATGGAAAGAGGGATTTATGGAAGGCTTCACAAAGGAGTTATTTGATATGAAACATAAAGTAAAAGTAGTTGGTGCCCAAAAGAGGAGGACAGTAGAAAAAATAGATACAGTAAGACAGTAAGAAAAAAAAAAAAGATACTGGAGCATAAAAGAGGAGTGAGGCATGTGTGGGGAATCATCATAAATGACCTTGTAGAGCATACTAAAAGTTTTGATTTTTTACACTGAAGGCAAAGAGAACACCATAAAAGATTTCACACAGGAGAATCACATGGTCAGACTGGTGTATTCAAAAGCTGGGTTCAAGTGGAGGGTAGAAAATGGGAATTGAAAGACCATTTGGATGACTTTTGTAATCCAGAAGACAAATGTTAAGGGTCCACATTTAGAGGTCTATAACAGGGAAAGAGCAGAAAATTCAAGATATATTTGTCAGTTAAATTCAATAGGATTCAGATATTGACTGGGTAAGTGGTGGTAGTTAGAAAGAATTAACAGTGAGTCCTAGGTTTCTGTCTTGGACAAAAATGATGAAAAATCAGATGAGCAGTGGTATAATACAATTAAATAGGGAGGAAAAGGTTTGTGGTGGAGCAGGGGCAATGGGGATATAGAGAAAATTGATATGGAAACCCAAGTTATCATTTCAATGATTTCAATATACAGGTCCAGAGGAAAGGGATGTTGTCTGAATTACTCATTTGGTAGTCTCAGATACCCAATTTAGTCGACTTTCACTGGCATCAAATTAATGTCACAGAAGTACACCTATACTGTCTAGAATAAATTACATTCCTTTCCTCTTGCAGCAGCAGGATAGAGCTTATACTAAAAATGCACTGCCACCAAATATCTCTTGGATCATCTTTTCCTATTTATTTATGGCCAATATAGCTTTTACTATCATTATATAATAGCTTGTTATAGAAAGAATAATTTCCATCTTTGTTACTGTAGCATTTATCACTTTATAAGTGCATTACACAATTTAGAATAAATAAAACAAAATAATTGAAAAATAGTAACTCAACAATGTATTTTAAAAAAATGTTAAAGCACATTTTGCCCTCTATTTGTTTTTTCTTCTTTTTAGATCATAAAGTTGAGTTCCTTAGAAACTTCTTTGATGAGGCATGTTTTGTTGAATTTTTTTAACCTAGCAGATGTTTGGGTAGTTAAAATTCCTCATGAGTATGGTATCCTGTGGTTTTCACAACCTAAGTGTTAGTCCAGGAATTTTCCTTTCTTGCTGTCTTCCAGTCCTGGTGGTCTATAGGAGATGCATATTATGAGAGTTCCATTTCGTTCCATACTAATTTCACACCCACACTCCTTTAAAGTCATACATTTCCTCAGAATTATACATACTTATGGTGCACCAAACAGAAATTTAACTGCTTTCCACTTTACATTCTACCACAGACACGATACTCAAACTGCTTTTGAGAATAAGGATAATAAGAAATATAAGACATCAGTAAAATAATGTTAAAGACCTCAATGTTTAAGTGATATATTTCTGCCATTTTTAATTTTTGTGCTAGACTTAAATCTATACATTCTCAACATGAAGTAAAGAGTAATGGCTATTATAGAGATAATTTAAGGATAGAACCAATTTGGCTTAAATAATCTAAATCAGAGAATGTAGGAGAAAGAAATGTTAGCTTGAGTTGGCTAAATGTTGCTTCCCTTAGTCACACTGTTGTACAGTTGTAGATTCAGACAGTAACCCAATTTAATTCTCAGCTTGCATTCTGACTTTGATCCCTGGCTCTTCAATTTTGTTGCTCTTCTTTATGAGCTGAGAGTCAGATTAATACAAATGTATTTTCTTATTCTACATGTTATTTTAGAACCTTTTATAATATTACTCAAAGTGGTTGATCTTTTAATTGAGTTATTCAAATTTTGAATACTTTCATTTTAATCAAGCCATCAGATTCTCTTTAATCAAGAAGCTCTAGATCTTGATAAGAAGTTACAGTAATAAGAACTTGGGCAGAAATTGATGACATTAGAACAAAATACACATGTATCTGAGGTAGAGGCTTTATACTTGTTTACACTGTTGCTTTGTCTTTTCTCAAAACAAAAGAATTATTTCATTTTCATCTTTTTATCTTCTTATAGATATTGCAAAACAATATCATACATTTTTGATCAATGATAGGTAATATAAACTTATTAAATTTCTTTACCCAGATTACTTTTTATGTTTGCAAAATGCCCCAAAATACTTTTGATGTTCAGTTTGCTGAATCAATGTCTAAGCATGACTTAGTTTTAATAGGGAAAACACTACTGATTTCAAGATTATTTTCACTTCATCATTCTAATTTCTTTTATTCTCATACCACGCTATATTATCATTTATATTTTCTTGCAGTAATGTATGTAACACTGTTTTATCTTTTATATAAAAAGCAATCTCAGATTCTCTCAATCCTTGACTTAATATAATAAATACAATTTTATTTCACTGTACAATTATGAAATTTAGAAACTGAAATATATTTTTGTTAGAAAAATGTTCTCTTCCTTACTGAGACTAAAAGAATAACCAACTCATTCTCCTCACTTAAAGTAGCTATCATGGCCACCCAAATGTGACTATTTAGTTGAGAACATGATAACAGAATTATTCAAGTTTGAGACTGCAACAAAAATCAATTTCTGTTATCATGATCCTAAAATAAATAAATCCTTTCACCTTTCTGTTCTTAACATGGTGGTAGAAAGGCAAGTTTCCAGATGTTCTCTGAAAATAAAATAGGAATTTTTTTTCTATTTTATTGACATATAGCAGAGTCAGAAATCAGCCCTCAAGGTTAAAGGAAAGGAAAGTGGATAGAAGAAGGAGGGAAAATGTACTTGGGTTAAGTATTGCAAAATGTCACATACCCAAGTATTCTCAGATAGTGAATTCAAATTATGGCGAGGAGATAAAGACTCAGAGAGAAATATACCTAATAAAAGACAAGCTGGTACTCCATACTGAGTGGCCTGTGGAATGGTCATCAAGTAGAGCTTGTATGTTGAAATACTTTCTTCATTGCACCAAAAAACTAACAAATAATCCACCTGTGGCAGCAGGTAGAACCAGGAAAATGATGTCAATTAAAAAAAGTGGTGTATACATAAAATGGAATGTCTTTCAGACATAAAAAGATTGAATTATAATAAATGTGACAACAGATGAACCTTGAAGACATCAAGTTGAGTGAAAGAAAGACAGAAGAAAAATTATGTGAGGATCCACTCATAAGAAATAATTAGAATATGTAAATTCATAGTATCAGTAACTAGAACACAGGTTACCAGGGGTGGGATAGGGGTGGAGAATGGGGAGTTAATGCTTAATTTGTAGAGTTCCTATTTGTGGTGATGGATGGATGGTGGTGATGGATGGATGGTGGTGATGGTAGCACAACATTGTGAATGTAATTAATGCCACTGAATTCTGTATTTGAAAGTGGTTAAACTAGTAAATATTAGGTTGTATAAATGTTACTAGAATAAAAACTTTTAAAAAATAGAACTGTATAACACAAAGACTGAACCCTAATGTACACTGTGGACTATAGTTAATGGTATAATTATAAAAATATTGCTTCATCAATTGTAACAAAGTTACCACACTAACGTAAAATGTTAATAATAGGGAAAACCATGTGTGTGATTTGTAGGGGGTGTTATATAGGAACACTGTACTTTCTGTATGATTTTTCTTTAAACCTACAACTGCTCTAATTTTTAAAAAAAATGAAAAAAAAGAGAGACAACCTCTTCCCACAGTGGATATCTGTAGAGAGCTGAGAATAGCTAAACTCTAGTAGTGGATCATTCAAGTAGAAAGCCTCCCAAATTTTCAAATTGAGAATATGTGATTATTTAAAAATCTAACTTCCCAATTTCATTTACCAGCTTCTGGAGGGATCATGTTTTATGCCATTTTATGCTAATTAAACATCTAAAATACTCTCTGGAATGTTTGCAAGAAATGGTGCATTTAGAAAGTCCACTTCCTGGGTCAGCATAGTTTATAATAGTAGTTACAATCCAGTGAAATATTTACAAGGAGCAGGATGAGAATCTTTCATAACAGCAGAGACATAATTACAAGGTCTCTTTTAACCACAGCCTGCAAACTAGCTGCCCATAGACTAAATCTGGGCTACAGATGTGTGTGGCTTGAACACTAAGTGTTTTTAAATTTTTAAAAATTAGTTGCTAGCATTTAGAAATTGAATTTTTTCACATTTAATAATTCTAACTTTCCTGCTTCTCTGAAAAACTTAGAAGGTCTAATAGCATGGATTTACATAGACAATGTCAACCACAGGTAATTAGGGACTACCCCTTTAGACAGCCCATTACCTTCTTAATTCGTCAACCACTCCCAGTTGCCTACATCAGCGAGCTTCATTCATTATGGCACCTGCCTGACCTCTTCAGGCAACTGCCTGTTGCCCCTGAGATTTAAGGTTTACCCATTCAATCAATGTCCCATTTTTCTACCAAATCTGTACTTGTGATTTCATTTACTCTAGTTGGCTGAAGCAGTTAAATTCCCTGGTTTTATCTGTGTTCTAATTCCCAAGCACCTATTTATTTCTGTTTTCTAGTTAGATAGATTAGTATAGATATTACCTCTCAATAACAACAGATACATATATACTTATTGACCGATTCCAACCGAAACTCAATTCTCATATTTATCTTTTCTTTGTTAATGACAATGTCATCCTCCCCATCATCTGCACTGGCAGCATTTTTTTCTCTTTTACCCACTACAGTTTCTTTAATCAAGTTTGAGCCACTCAAGAAATATATATTGAGTGCCTACCGTTACCAAGCACTGTTCTAGGCAAAAGAAAAGAGCAATGATCAAGATAGACTCTAAAATCAAACAAAGTAGGAAAATGATCAGATGATTATCAGTGGTAATTAAAAAAGGGTAATGTGATAGAAAATGAACATGTGGCTAATTTAGATTGGGCGGTCAGGGAAATTCATTCTAACAGGGATCATTTAAGTAGAGATCTACATGACAAGAAGCTGCTGCTCGTGAGAAGATGGAGGTGGAAAACCATCCCAGTCAGAAGGAACAGGTAGTGCAAATGCCTGAGTTCCAGGACTTTAGTGTGTTTAAGCAACAGAAAGAAGTCCAACAGGAGTGGAGGGTAATGGTAAGGGGGAAAAGTGGTTATAGAAGAAGTCTGAGAATTAGGTACAAACCAAGTCATGTAGGATTTTGTTGCCCATGTTAAGAACTTTGGATTTTATTCTAAGTGCAGTAGGATTTCACTGGGTGCCATTAAGCAGAGAAGTGACATCATCTGATCAACCTGGCAGCTCAGGAGGCCAGTTAGGTTTATACAGTGGTGGCAGATAATGAAGGGTTAGACTAATAGGACAGCAATGCAAATGGAGAGAAAGGTTTACATGGTGTGGTTGAAAGGAAGAAAGGGATACTGTCTAGATTTTCACTTTCTGCATTCAGATAAATGCATCTTACTAAGATGAAGACTGGAACATGAGAAGAACTGGTGTTAAGGCCATGTAAATTTTAAGAGTTACATTCAACTTGCTAGACCATTGAGGGCAGTTAGAAAGGTAAACATGCTGATTTAGAAATTTAGGGAGCAGTTAGAGCTAAAGATATAGATTTGGGAATAATCAGTTTACCTGGAAAGCAGAAGCCCCTTGATGTCAACAGATCCATGTGTTGTGTGAATGTGAGAGACAAAGAAAGAAAGAGAAAGTGAGAGCAAGAAAGAAAAGAATGAGAGAGAGAGAGGGAGAGAGAGAGAGAGAGAGAGGAAGCTTCAAGTCGCTGAAAACCTTATAATACCTAGAGTAAAAGCCAGGTGCAGATGGCAATCATTATGGCCCAAAGATAAACCATAAAAGATGCTTCCCATAATGTTTTGTTGCAAAGTAACTCTGGCACAACTCTGAGAGTTTGAGAAAAGCCCTAATAATGACTGAAATTGAATTTTCCTTTGGCTTTCAATTAAATTAAAAATAAATGTATTATTGTGGCTGTTAGTTTGGTAATTAACTTGGTAATTTCATACGTTTGATGATTTCACACAAAATTGGATTAAGTAGAATGTATGAGTGTGTGTGTGTGTGTGTGTGTGTGTGTGTGTCTCTAAGAAGAAAACTAAAATCTGTACTTACGGCCAGGCAGGGTTTGTATAGAAATCCAATCTGAACCATTGCCGTAGCCGGCATTAGTGCTGGCAGCCACTTGGAATCTATACCATCTAAATTTTTTTAATCCATATATTGTCTCTTGAGTTAGGTCAGCTTCATAGAGGTATTGAATTTTTTGATATTCAATACATTCTTCAGATTCCCATTCTCTGCATTTTTGAGCACGAAGTTGAGTAGTAATTTTGTAATTTTGGAAGAAGCCAAAGATAGTGTCAGGTCTTATCCATGTCAATGTTGCACTAGTTGACTGAACATTAGAAAAAGCAATATTTGTGGGAACACTGGGAACTAAAAATTAAAAGGAAAAAAATTAAAAACAATTAGAATTACCTAATATTTTTAAAAAATCCTATGTAGTTCAAATTTATACTCTCAGATTTTAATATGTAATAAATATTGAACTCCAAATGAACAGAACACAGCTTACTCAAGTTTGGCAATGTGAGATGGCATGGAAGATGAATAAACCATCAGATGGAAAACATAAGAAGCCCCAAAATTAGAGCAGTCTACACTAGCAAATCTAAGAGGCTAATCACCTGCTATTCTCTTTATAGGGAGCCAGGGGCAACTCTTGGAATTGTATTAGCTGGGACCACTCCTAACATCTTCGTATAAGCACCAAAGCTACAGCAGGAGGAAATATGATTTTAAAATATGCTATTATCTTGAACCTAGTGGAGATCTTTCTATTACTACTGCTCTTATTATATTAATAATCCCACCCTTAATAAGTAGAATATTAAGGTGATACTTCGGGAGCCACCAGTTCAAAGGAAGAGAAGGCAAAATTATCGTGGTTTTCTTTCTATTCCTTGCCTTGCTCCCCAATCAAATCCTAAGTGACTTATATAAATTTAACTTTGGCTTCATATATGTGCAAAAATTTTACTAGTACAAAAGAAAATGTCATTTTGGTATAATCCTTAGTATGGGCCGAGATTTTAATATTTGGTTCCCTAGAAAAACATTTTTTAATATTTAAATATCTGATAGACACAGTAAATCTTGTATATAGTAAATGCTGATTTATAATACAATACAAGATAAACAATATTACTAAATGAATTAATTTATATAATTAGTTGACTTTTATTTTATCTTATATATATTTAAAATTAACCACACCTTTTCTAGAAACCGTGAAGTACACCAATATTAACACAGAGACTAAGGTATCTGTACATCACCTACAATCATATGGTCCTACTTGGAAATGCCCATTAGATTCCACTGATTTGCTATAAGAATGCCATGTGCTAGGCTCTGTGCCTAAAGATAGGGATTCAAGATATATTAGACTCAATTCCTGTTTTCAAGGGAGAGCAGTTTGTTGGACAATTAATATAAGTGTTGTATGATCACACATATGAAAGGAAAATGAACTAAGTGATATGGGCTGTTTATCTAACAATATCTTTCCCTGTATATATATCAAAGGCCTTTGCTCACAAGACTAAGATAGAGAAAATAACAACTTTCTTGAAAATTACATAATTCATGAAAAAATATGCTAATATTCATGTTCAAAAAATAAAATTAATATTTAGAAAGCTCATTCATTCCTAAACCTCTTATATGAATTGAACATTAAATAAGAATCCATCAAGCATCTACCGTGTGCCAAGTTCTGTCATAGGTACTGGGAATAAAATGAACAAAATAGACAAAAATCCCTGTTATTGTGAAATTTACATTCATGGGGCCCTACATTCAACAAAAGTATAGATAAATATCAAACTTTATATTTTGGATGATGATCAGTGTCATGAAGAATAAAGGAAGGCAGAGAATAAAGATAGTTTCAGGGATATTGAACTTTGAAATGGGTGGGCAGAGACGGTGCTATTGATGAGGAGATATTAAGTAAATTCCTGATGGAGGAAGGGGAGCTACCTATATGAATATTTGGGAGAGATGCATTTCCAGTGGAGGGAACTACATGATTAAAGGGCCTAAGTTGGTAGCATGTCTGGTATATTCGAAGAATAACAAGGAGGCCGTGCAGATAGCAGTAGTTGAGGTTTAGAAGAAGCAATGAAGACTTAATTGTACACAACATTGTAGGGCATTATTATGATTTTCATTTGATGTGGAATGGTTTTGAGCAGAGGAGTGACAGGATCTAAGATGTTTTCACAGAATCACTGGCTACTTGGTTGAAGACAGACTGAAGGGAAACAGGTTGGCAGAGCGACACAACTGCAATGTCAATGAAATAGTTGACGGTGGCCTAGACCAGGAGATGGCAGCTGCAGAGGTGAAGAGAAGTATTCAGATTCCTAATATAATTTGAAGGAGACCTGACAGAATTTGCTGATGTGGAGCATGTGGGGTATGAGAGAAAGAAGTAAAGGAAAGCTCTAAGGTTTCTAGATGACTGTGGAAAGAGTAAGCTTTGAAGAGGAAGACTACAAATTTATTTTGAATATATTAACTTTGAAATGCCTATTAGACACCAAGAGGAAGATGTCAAATAGTAGACAGGTGCACAAGTCTGGAATTCTATAGCTAGGTCTGGACCTAAATTAAAAATTTGGATTTCCTTAAATTTTTACTGAATTATCTACAGACCAATTGCTTATAATGAAAGAGAAGTTTGAAGTAATGAGAAACAATTAGGAGATTACTTAAAGTCATGTGATCAGATCCAATTGTTCTGGTTTCACATACTAATATTTATCATCAAATCCTACTGCATTTAATGTAACATAAACTTTAAAAGTAGAAATGCAATCAAACATTTGATATACTGTTTACAATACCTCCTTGTTCTAAGTTACCCATAGCTGAGAAAAGCAAAAGGAGAACTTACACTTCTAGAAGGCAAAGCTTTAAAACTGGCTAAAAAGCATATTCTAATAATTTATACAAATCCCTCAGCCAATAAATTTTAAATCAGATAACCTGAGATAAGACAAATTTTTGACATATTCTAAGACAAAGTGGTGAAATACGATTTGGGTGATCAGGAACAGTTTTCAGAGAAGGGATAGCACATGAGGTGGGAGCTAAGTTAAGTTCAACAATGGCTTATAATACATGTTGTCAATAATAAACAGGAAGGCTTCACAATAGCTGGAAGACATACTGTGCCAGAGGGGCTTTTAGATAGCTTGTCAGGCATTGGAAAGTTACCAGGAGTCAGAATGAGATGTTTAGAGGTACATTTTATCAAATCCAATCTGGTAATTGTACAACAGGAAAGACGACAAGTTCATAGACCATTTGATTTGCTCTGGAAAGAAAAAAATAAGGTGGTAGCAATTTTAGATTAATTCTTTTGATTGACTACATAAAAAAATGTAAATAAATCAGAAAATCAGAGAACCTCAGAATTTGAAGGAGACTTAGAGATCATCTTGGTCTACCCAACTCTTTATGTCTGACCTCTGTGACAGTCAAAATTTTAAGATGTTCCCAAGATTCCCAGTTCCTAATGTACAAACATCTTCTCCCAGTAATTCAATCAAACACTAATCTAGGTACTATTATGAAGGGATTTTTTACATGTAATTTAGATCTCAAATCAACTGACCTTAAATGAGGATTATCTGGGTTGGCCTGACCTAATGACATAAGTCTTTTAAAAGCAGAGTTTTCTTTGGTTAGTTGCAAAACAGGAAGTCAGTGACTCAAAACAGGAGAAGGCTTTGATGTGTGTGTGTGTGGGGGAGAACCTCCATTGCCAGTTTTTAATAAAGAGGTGCAATGTGGAAAAGAATTAAAGCAGCTTCTAGTAGCTGACAGCAGCCCTTGGCTAACAGCCAGACAGAAAATGAGGATCTCACTCCTACACTGCAAGCAACTCAATTCTGCCACAACCATGTGAGCTTGGACAGGGACCCTGAGCTCCATACAATAATGCAGCTGGCCATCATTCTGATTTTGCCTTGTGACTCTGAGCAGAGAACCCAGGTGTAAGGTTATGTGTTGAATCATACCCCCCTAAAACGCACATTCAAGTCCTAAATCCTGGTCCCATGAATGCACTCATTTGTAAATAGGATCTTCAAAGATCCTATTAGTTAAGATGAGGCCAAACTGAATTAGGGTGGGCATTAATACAGTATGACTGAAGTCCTTATAAGCAGAGGAAATTTAGACACAGTGAAGAGGAGACAGACAAGGAGAGAGAGAACCATGAGACAGAGAAGATTGTGTTCTAGATTGCCACCAAGCCACCACCAGAATGCTATAGACTTCATAGAAAGCATGATCTTGCAGACACTTTGAATTTGCACTTTTAGCTTCCAAAATTGTGAAACAATAAATTCCTATTGTTGAAGCCACTTAGTTTCTGGTATTTTGTTACAAAAGCCCTAGGAAACTAAGACACATGGCATACCTGGACTTCTGAACTTCAGAACTCTTGAGTTAATAAATGGGTGTTATTTTAAGCCACCAAGTTTGTGGTAATTAGTTACACAGCAATAGAAAATGAATATAACCTCCCTCTACAAAATGAGCAAATCTTTGCTTATTCAGCCACTGCTTAAATGCACAGAGGAAAGGAAAACTCAAAATCTTGAGGAGTTTTATTTTAAAATATATTTTCAGATAGTTCCATTTGTTCATACAGTCTTCCTTATTTTGAACTACAATCTACCTTCCTATAAATCCTAGTTCTGAAATCCACCTGTAATAGACCTAATCCTATTTTCATCTCCCCTGCACTCCAACACTTGACATCACAGATCTCTGAAGGTTTTGATTCTGTCCCCATATCAGTAACAAAGTTTGAGCAGTTACTCCAAAATATGTATGTTTATTTATACGTTATATGCACATTCACATGTCAATCCATATAATAGACTGTCTCTCTCAGTGTCTAGACTAATTCTCAGATGTAGGCAGGAAAAATAGCAGGAATCACACTATATCAAGCTTTCTTGACCAGATTCAAGATATTAAGTTTTATCCTAAGTAAAATGGCAACACTTGAGTTATTTTAGATTGCATTTTTGCTTAAATTAAAACCTTAAACTCTGCTCTTTTCCTACAGGGACCAGGAAGGATGACCCAGAAATTTCACTTTCTCTTGGGTCTACTGCTAATTCATTAACCTAGGGTTTGCTAAGCAACTGACATAGAGGGGGAAGAAAAGGGACACCTTCTCTAGCCAATGAACTGGGAAAGGCAAAGGAAGCTCCCTTTTTGCCATCCCATCAGGAAGGGCAAGTAGATGACTGTGGCTCTACAGCATTAATTTCTTCCTCCAGTGTTCAGATTTACATGGCAAACTGCTGCAAAGTAAAAATTTTCATCAGTCTAATACCAGTTCACAGACTAGTATTCTCTCAATAAGTTTTGCAATGAAGAAAAATCTAAATAGAGTAGTACCTTTACTTGACAAAGAAACAAGGCCCAGGCAAATTATTTTCAATGGGGTTTAGGAAATCATATTTGAAATCGGGGATGCCTGCCATCTGACAGACTCAGTGACGGGCCTTGTACACACAGTATCTGCAACACATGGGCTCGCAATAAACGTTTGCTGTCTGAATAAATAAATTACTCCTCATTGAAACAGTCCTTTGGTTTTCATGAGGCACAAAATCTAATCCACTATTTTCAATCATGTATGCAGAGAGATGAACCAGAAATAACTCTGATCTGAGGCCAAACATACAGCAAAACTCATAGACTTATTTTTTTTAAAGCAGGGCTACCTCAGAAGCACTCGTAAGTGACCAGCAGTAACCCTCATTTATATCCAGTATCTTCTCTTTTGATGAACTATGTGTTGAACTAGACTACTTCAAGGCAACAGCCCTATTGAATTACAGATACAAAAAGGATTACACTCATTTTAGCATGGAGAATCAGATTTCCATTCTTTAAGAATGACTAAAGACCCCAAACTTTTTCTATCCACAGATGGTACTAATTTGAACACATCATTCCATGCTTCCTGGAGTAATCGTGCAGCTTGCTTAGATTTTCAAAACATGACTGAACTGTGATGAAGCAATCAACATTCACTGGCAAGGTATTCAGTAAATTATATTTTTATTCATAAATTATATTTATCAGTGAAATACTTTCATCACGGTTGAAATGAAGGTCTGTGGATCCATGTAAGTAATATTTGTTACAGGTTAAATGCATGCCACTTTTTACTGTTTAGCATTACACTTAAGGATAAAAATGTGTATAAAATATAATTATTCTGTAAACTTCTGAATAATAATTAGCATAAGTTGCCAACTTCCAATGATAGACTTCTGGTACTCTGTATTGATTACTCACTGACCTGCTTAAGTACACTAATAAGTTTCTTCAGTTCTCTATTTATGACTATATATTTTATCTTCAAGCACAGGTGTAACATGTTAAGCAAACCACATGTCTGAAATTTATATTTATAAAGCATATTTATAAAGCATACAAAAGTATCAACACAATCTTTCCTAGTTTATTAAGAACATTTGTGTCTCCACAAATTTTCAATAATCTATAATCTTTTAGAAACACAATGTAAAGACATTCAATCTTAGATTACACAAATGAAAGTAAAGTTTTATACTAATAACAAAATATGGAATGATATAAAAACTGAATTCCTGCAAAGTTGAGTGTAAATCAAATTTCAGCATGTCAAATAGAAATTTCGCACTAACTGCCATTTAACCAATAGAATTTACTGTGCATTCACACTGAGTTGTTTGGGCAAGTTACATGTCTAAAGATGTAAGCATATTGTACATATATGAAAAATAATTGAGCTAATAGCTCAAAGAGGCAATGAGAACAGGAAAGGCTAAATGGAAGGAGAAAATCTGTAATTTGAAGGAAAAAGTAAGGATTAGTGGAGATTGAAAGAAAAAAGTTCAAGTAGGTTAGTATGGGGAGAGACATATAAGCGGACACAAAATGTTTGCTAAGGACTGGAAAGTAACCTTCCCTAGAGAACAAAGTCCAGCAAAGGAAGCAATACAGGGGAAAAAAGAGGCCATCAGGTGTGGTGTTATTGAAAGCCTCTGAATGTTTGAGAAAGAAGTTTAGATGGCTACTGAAGGCAAGAGAGAATAAGCAGCAGAGATTAATTAGAAAAGCATAGGCATACGAGACTGAGTCTCCATATAGCTTGTATTAGGAGAAGGTAAATTTGATAAAAATCGATTAGTATATTATATACATTAAGTACAATGAAGATTACAATGATACCAAAGAACAATTAGGATTAGCACAAAAGAAACTGCAAAGGAATATTGGCAGAGTGTGATGATTTATTAGGAAGAGAGGAAAAAGGAGTGAGAAATACTGGATGAACACAGGCATTAGGTTAATACACAAAATGTATGTTGTACATTTGCTGAAGGTAGGCTGTGAATCTGACTCTAAGTGTTATAGCAAATAATACAAAGAGAAAATCAAGATTGTGAATCTTTGTGACCGTAAGTAAAGACAAATTGAATGAATAACAAAAATGCAAAAATCTTTGGTACTGAGCTCAATGTTGAATTTCTCCTGAGGATTCTCATAAAGAGGATACCATCTATTTTAAAGAGCAATGTCCTCAATAATATCCTAACAAAGTAAATACTAAGTATTTTTAACTTGGTGATTCTTATGATGTCTCTCAGTGTGTTTGAATGGCATAAATCTCAAACACATTTTAGTAAAAATATTTCAGAGGTTATAAACATGGAGTTTAGGTACACTTCTCTCTGATGGTTTGGCTTAATCTAGAGATGATTTTCAAGTATCTGGAACAGCATTTTCCAAATATTCTGCATGAATACTATACCACACAGCTGGGAATGAGGAATGACTCAAATTAAGCTATTTTATAATAGAAGTTTATTCCACTTGTATGAAAGATAATTGAGGAGTATCCAAAAGCAGGAATAAGAATTCCTAAAAAAAATTAAGTGCCTGTTCCAATGCATGAAGAGATGGACAACTGCAGCCCCCAAATTCAATGGGCCATACTTATAATGAGTTCAGCCCTTAAACCAAGTGTTACTGAACACATAAGTTACTTATAAAAATATTTCAGTAAAATTTCTTCTGGAAAAAGAGTCATTTTCTGGATAGCTACCAGAAAAGCTGGTTACACAATATTCTGTACGAAGACAAAATGAGTTGATTTAAACAGCCATTAGTTAGACAGCTCTATAGAGTAAGTCACCATATGAGACTACAAAAAGTGACAACTTTGATAAGAAATAGTCCAGCTAAAGCAATTCTTAGAAGAGTAATTTGATAGCAGAGTTAATTGTCTATTAAGACCATTGCTAGAATACCTGAATACTAAATTGAACCATTGACAGTCATTAAAAAATTAGAAAGATATAGTGGGTTGTGAAGATTGGCTGAAAGATAGATATGATGAAATAAAATGTTAGCTCCCTGTCTTATCAGCATGGACACATAGAGATATCTTGGAAGGGAACGCTTCAGTTAGCAAGAGCAGTCAGGCAAAACCAATTTGGGAGCTATCTTCATATGTAAGGCATTCAAAACCATGAGAGTAAATGAACATCAAGGGGGAGTGCTTCTTGTATCAAAGAGCAGATGATGAACTGAGTCTCTGGTCAAGTCAATAGTGGGTGTTGAAATAGAAGAGGAAAAGGAAATGAGAAGAAACTCAGCAAAGCTGTTAATGCCTAGCACATGAAGATACTTAATGACTAATGAACAAATAATAAATGAATAAATAAATAGAGGAATGGATGGATGGATTTCAAGAAGACAAGAGTCACCAATGCTGACTGTAATTAAAGGGTAATTAAAACTATTTCTCTCTTCCAAGGACTGTGGCCTTCCAAATATCCTGATAGATTCAAATACACAAAAGGAGTCCTTGACTAAAGTTTGGGGAAAGCTGTATAATATAGAAAGAAGAATCTGGATTTTTCATGGATTCTGAGTGACAGAGAGAAAGAAGCAATCAGTAGTGGAGAAAAGAGCAAACGATGGCATGAAGTCGGGAACTATATGGAGTAAAGCCATCATATATATGATATATGCCAAAATATTTTTAAGACCAAAACTGTCTATGGTTCAATTTAATTTTGTGGGTATTATTTCAATGTAAATCCATCTTCCATGTACCTATCACCAAATGTTCAGTAAGGCAATTATACACAGAAGTACCCAGTATGATAAGGACTTTTATCAAAATCACAAAGATAGATGAGTTTATTTTACTTTCTGTCCTAGGACCAAGATAGTCACTCTAAAACTAAAAGTGGAACCAAAAGAAATCATTAAATCACACCTCAACAAGGATGATCAGCCAGTAATTAAATTACCTGTTAGAACAAAAGCCAACACTCTACAGAGGAATATAACAAAATCCAGAGTTTCTTCAACTCATCACCAACTATGTCAAGTATAAATTTAAAAATTACTAGGCAGGCAGGAAAATTATTAGTCTCAGGAAAATATGATTCAGTGTCAAGAGAAAAAATTGGTCAATAGAAACAGATCACAGGATAACTCAGGTGTAATAATTAACAGAAAAGGACTTTAAACAGCATTATAAATCTTTTATTTGACTTAATGGAAAAGACGGTCATAATCAGAGAGAAAATAGGGAATTTCGGAAGAGAAATGGGTGTAATAAAACAGAACTAAATGAAAATTCTAGAAATTAAAAATACATGACCAGAAATGGAAAATTCACTGGATTTGCTTAACACCAGAATGAAGATGGCACAACATATTATGGATAAACAGATGGAATGATAATTTTGCAAAGTTCATATATTTTATGTGAAGTTGGACAATATTAACTTAAGCAGATATGATAAGCTAAGGAATCATATTGTAATCCCTTGAACAAACAATAAAAATAATTATACAAAAAGTATAGATAAAAAGCTAATAGAAGAACTAAAATAGAAAGCTTAATTTATTCAATTTACACAAAAGAAGGCAGGAAGGAAAGAACAAGGAACTAAAAACAAGATAGGATGCACAGAAAACACACAGTGAACAGTAGATCCAAACCCAACTAAATCAATAATAAATTTAAATCAAACTATTCACATACTCCACTTAAAAGATACAGCTCATCATACAGGATAAAGATAAAAAACCAATTTTATGCAACCCACAGGAGACACATATTTTGCCCACCAGAGATACATTTTAAATATAATAAAACAAATAAATAATTCCATAGTTAGAAAGTAACATACCCTCCAAACAGTAAAAGGAAGGTGTGACTGTCTTAATACTAGACAAAATAGACTCTAACATCAGGAATATTACCAAAAATAGAAAGGGACAATTTATATTGATTAGAGGTCAATTAGTCAGGAAGATATAACAATCATACATACATATGTTTGTCAGAATGAAAATGATTCTAATCCTAATATTTATATGGAAATGCAAATAAACAAGAATAATCAAAACCATTGTGTAAAAGAACAAATTTGTAGGACTTACACTACCTGATTTAGACTTTCTATAAAACTATAGTTATGAAAGCAATGTGGTATTGGTATAAGAATAGAAAAATAAATCAATAGTAGAGAACAGCATCCAGAAATATATTCAAATGCAAACATCAATGAATTTTTGACAAAGTTACCAAGGAAATTCAATTGGAAAGGAAATTATTTCAACAAATAATTCTGGAAAATTTGTATAAATATATGGGGGGAAATAAACCGTGAATTGCACTCAAAATACACACACAAAAAAAATTTGAGATGAAACACAGACATAAAAGTAAAAGCTAAAACTATAACATTTCTAGAATAAAACATGATAATTTCTTTATTATATTGAAGTAAGCAAAGAGTTCTTAGAGAGGACACAATCTGTATTAAACACAAAATAAAAAATTGCTAATTTGAACATCATCAAAATTAAAATCATGTGCTTATCCAAAAGCAGTATTAAGAAAATGGAAGTCAAGTCACAGACTAGGTGAAAGTATTTGCTATACATATATGTCATAAAGGGCTTATATCCAAAACATATGAGGAATTCATAAAACACAATAATAAAAAGACAATAAAAATGATCTATATACTTGAACATGAACTTCCCCAAAGAAGATAAAGAAGCCCTCACTTGGCATCATTCTGATAGGCTTGAATTTAAGATGCCATGGCTTAGTGAAATAGCACCATCCCCCCAAAATAGTGTTCAAATTGTTACCACACTATATTACCTGTGAGCAATTACATAAGATACAAAACTTTTCTGCTAGCTCTTCAGGTCAAAAATCACTAAATAAATAACAGGTGCACATCATTATCAGTGAAGTCTGTTGGTGACTGCTCACTGGACATCTCTTAAACAGTTCCTGCACAGGCAGCAAAGCATATAGCTGTGTTACGTCCTTGAAACCCAGGAGACCAACAAAGATGAAAGTGCAGTGAATCAGTGCAAAGTAAATGCTCTAGATACACTGCCAGAGGAACTTACTAAAGATGAATTTATGGATATAAAAAAGGAAAATGGTTGTAATGAAAGCATGAATATGTCCCAGAGGATGTAATGCCAGCAAACACTTCACCTTAAAAGAACTCTTGGAGATTTTTCATGACATTCAAAGTGCAAAGGATAAAATGCTGGCAACTGATTTGGACTTTGAAAGGAGTATAAAAAGGCAGAGGAAAGATGCTAGTTCCCTATCAAAAGCAAAACGATGAGAAAAAGTCAGCAACTACTCTTGATAATTTTTTAACAAAAATTCTAATATTCTAAATTACAGTATCTAAATAAATATGGGCATTGTTTTACATTAATAATCTTATACATTTATAACACTTATAACTAACAGTGAAATAGTTTTTTGTGATGAAACTTTTTAAAGATCACAATCCTAATTTTCCTGATTAGGTTATTAAGATTATTTTGCACGAATTCAGCTTTCAAAGTTGTTTTTATGGTCCAGCATTATTTTGTAAAGCCTGTGTACAAATGGCCAATAACTACATGCAAGTATTCACATCATTAGTCATCAGAAAAATGAAAAATAAAATCATGATATTTAACATAGTCTAGGATGACTAAAATCTAAAAGATTAATAACATCAAATGCTGATGAGGATGAGAATTAATTAGAACTCTCATATATTGCTGGCAGGAATGCACTCAAAATAGTACAACTATTTTAGAAAACGGTCATAATCTTTAGCAGTTAAATATGTATCTGCCCTATGACCCAGAAATTCTACAAAAAAAAAAAAAAGATTTTTACAAGACTATCTACAGCAACTTTATTCACAATACTCTGGTCTGGAAAGATCCAAATATCTATCAAAAGAAAATAGACACACAAATAATGGCATATTCATATGAAGGAAATGGCAACATTAAAAAATGAAAAACTTACTAAAACCCTCAAAACACGACTTTCTCAAAAATTGTTTTAAAATAATAGGACATACAAAAAAGTACATATAGCTCAAGAACAAATGAAATGTCAATATTGATAGAAATCGTGACAGTGGTTTACTTTTGGGGTGGGTGTATAAGGGAACATTTTGTAGCAGATGGACATGTTCTATATATCGAGTGGGTGGCAGTTACATGGGTGTATACATTTGTCAAAATCCATTGAGTTGTACACCTACATTCTGTGCATTTCACTGCGTGTATATTTCCCATAAGAAAAAAAAAGGCAAATTTAAAAAGAAAAAACTTTTCTATAAAAAAAGTCACAATACTATTCAAAATAGTCACAAAACTACACAGAGGGAGATTTTTAAAATACTAGACATTAGTGCTTCCTAGCAAATATTTTATAATTCTGCACTTTTTATAGAAAAACACTCATGACTAGATTTGGAGTTTTACTGTATCTCTCATTTATCCATATCAAAAAGAATGCTTTCATATTAGCCCAAATATGTGAACCACTATATTCAGCCAACTTTTGGAAACCACTGAATCTGCATTTAGTACTTCTGAAAATTGCATCCTATTCATTTTTTTAAGGAAAATGTCTTATATACAATTAACTATTTCTCTGTAATAGTATCCTAAATCCAAAAGTAGTTTTAAATTTCAAGTTTAAACTTTTAAAATGTTTGCCTGTCATCCAAAACAAATATCATTAATGTAGTTGAATAAAAAGTGGGATCTTAGTTTTAAAAAAAATAACCTTTTCTAAGGTAGGCTAATTTAAGTAGTAACAAACTTCAGAAAATTGAGCTACTGATTTTTAATTTACCTTTAACTGGTGTAAATTTCATTATCGTAATCATATGGAATAACATATATTATCTTTCCAACATTGTAAATTATTTTTAAAATAATATGTCTTCAGAATATGCTCTCTAGGAAAAGAATTAATGGGTCTTTAATCAAGTTCTGGGTGAGTAGGTGGTAGAAAATTTAAATTACAACTATAGTTTATTAATATATTAAGGGTCATCACTTCATTGCTTTATTTGGATTTTTAAAGTGTTAATCTTGCAGTGGCTGCTGCTTATGCATAGCTGATATTTATAAAACAGCTTCCTCCTCAAAAGTTGCAATTTGTGTGCCATGAAATTTGTAATATTTGGATTCATTAGGCTGAGGTTAACAATAATTTGCACAATCTGCTATCTATTCAAATATCTTTATATAGGTGTTGCATTCATTTTAAATTGAGTCTAAATTAATGTAATATTATTACAAAAATTTACTATCAATAAAACTCATTTTCTACATTTCAGAATTTTTGTACCATCAGTTAATATTTTTTCATTAAGTTTATAATCTCACACAAATAATAAGCACATTCCTGATGCTTTCAAATAATAATCATTACCAGAGAGAAAGAGGATGTTGGCATGCATACAAACACATGCTTAGTTTACTTAAAAAGGGGAATAAAAGAGAACAAGAAGGAGAAAAAGTGGGGGATGTGGGAGGAGGAAGTTGATATGTAAAGCCTGTTATGGAAAGTATCGGCTACAGCTGCATAGGACAGGAATGGAAAGTAGGGTAATAGGATATGCCTCAGTTCCTAAATAAGTTAATAAAAATGCTGCTTGAAGAACAGCTGGCTTTAGCTGGAGTGGGGATGAAGGAAAGAGTGGCTGCCTGGAGTCTGCTTAATGAAAGGTATTAGAGCATCAATGGGGTCAAGGAGAATTATGCAGAGTAACCCAAATGCATTTTTTACAAAGGGAATTACATTTAAAAATACTATTAAATTTATAATTTATAATTTGATACCTAAGAGAATTTCAAAATAGCAAACATTACACTTTTGGAACTGATCCAGGATAACAAATGAGATGATTCTAAGAACTTTAAAAGTTTCCCAGAATGGCTTTGGTATTTTGCAGACTCTATTCTATTAACACATAATATTTTTAGTTATATAGGTTAAACACAGATTTGGTAATTTAGTTTTTATGAATTTTTAAAGAAATAATTTAGGCATCCATATATAATCATATCATGGAATATCTGCACAAATTAATGGGAAACTTCTTAGAACTGATTTTCCCTACTTTGCTTTGACTCTATATAGATATTATGGAAATAATGGAAGAAAACTATTTTATTATCAACAAATACAAATGATTTATTGAGTTGCTAAGGTAGGGGAGGCACCATACTATAGTAGAAAGGATTCTGGACTAGCAGTATTTCTGCAAGTAACTAGTTGTAGCAAACAATATTCCCAACCTCTGTGCTTCATTTCCTGTATCTGCAAAATGAAATGACTGAACAAGTTAATCTCTGAGATCCAATGAAGATCTAAAATTATATCATTCTAAATTTTAAGAGTGCAAGAAATGTATTAGCTTTATCATTGACTTTGCAATTGTCCCTAGCACAGGGCTTTCTATATATCATATAGCTTGATCTTGAATGGATGAATGAAAAGGGTATCACACATGATAATAAAAATACTCCATTGAGGGACTTCTACTTCAAGAAAGATGGAGTAGAAATATTTTTCCCTATTTCTCCTACTAAATACAACTAAAAATTCTGGACATTATATATAAAATAAACATAAGAAGACTATGAAAGCTGGAGGGTAGAGGCAGATGACTAGGGAATTTGGGACCTGAAGAACAGCATGGTGGTGAGTTCCCTGGGTTTTGTTTTTGCTTCAAATATCCCAGAAGTCAGAAACCTGAACATACCAACCAGAGAATGAAAAGCCCCCCATCAAGCCTGCTCTATCCAGGCAACAACTAGGAAGGGGCAGCCCATCAAGACAAATAGTTTAGACAAACTGCTCAACTCGAGCAAAAAAACACAGAAAAAAAACTTCGATCCCCATCCCCTCCCACACCAGCAAAGGCTGAGTGATGAGCCTAGACTTCTGTGCTTACCAGGAAGTAATGAGGAGCCCCAACTATCCTTGACAGGGTAGTATCAGAGAAGACTAAATAGGAAGCCAGGACTTCCATCCTTTCCAGTCAATAATGAAACCCTATCACCATCATGATGTCAGTAAAGAACATGTGGGGAGCAGTAATGAGACAATCCTCCTCCTCTCAACCAGGGAAGTATCAGAGGAGGCTTACTGGGAGCCAGAACTCCCACTCCCAACCAGCATTAACGAGAAGACCCTGCTCAAGTTTCACTGGAGGCCAAGCAGGGGACTTGAGCTACTAAAGCCACCTGAGTGATATCAGAAGCCAGTGAAGACAGACGGTTAAATAAGATCCCGAGTCTCATAACATAATACCCAAATGTCCTTTTTACAATTGAGAATCACACATCATACCAAGAACCAGGAAGATCTCTAACTGAATGAAAAAGACAATCAACATATGTCAACACTAAGATGACAGAAATTTTAGAATTAACTGAAAATATTTTAAAGGCTCTATCATAAAAATGATTCAATGAGGAATTCCAATTACAAATGAAACAAATGAAAAAACAGAAAACTTAGGGAAAAAATACTTTAAAAAGAAACAAATAGAAGTTTTAGAACTGAAAAAAATCAATAACCAAAACTTGAAACTTAATACATGAACTCAACAGCAAAATACGGGAGAGAGAGGGAAGAAATCAGTGAATCGGAAGATACAACAATAAAAATTTCCCAGTCTGAACAAGAGGGAAAAAATGGACTGAGGAAAAATGAGAAAAGCCTCAGGCATCATGGGACTATAATAAAAGATCAAACATTCATGTCATTGGAGTTCTGGAAGGAAAAGAACGAGTATAGGACTGAAACAGTATTCAAAGAAATAATGACTGAAACATTCTCAAATTTTGCAAAAGGCATAAACTATAATTCAAGAAGTTTAGAGTCCATGGACTCTAAACATGGTAAACCCAAAGAAATTTATATCAAGACAAAAGTCTAGCTCCTGGATAGTAAAAAAAATGATGCAATGGTAACACCAGAAGACTGTGATGTTATACACACACAACATACCGTGAACAACCACTAAAAAAGCTAAAGAAAAAGAAAAACTCAAAAACACTATAAATAAATCAAAATGGAATTCTAAGTATGTTCAAGTAACCCACAGGAAGACAGGGAAAAGAAAACAGAAATGAAAGATAGAGAAAGCAGACAGACAACAAAAAATGAAATGGCAGACTTAAACTTTAACATTTCAATAATAACATTAAATATAAAAGGTTAAATTTTACCAGTCTTGCTAGTCTACATGTCAGAGAGAATCCCCATCACTGGCCTTGAAGAAGCAAGCTACCACAAAGTAAGGAATCCATGTTAGAGAAGCCTGCATGGCAAGGAACTGTGGTTAGCCTTTTTGAGTGAGGGCATTCTCTGGCAAGAAAGTCAATCCTGTGACCACAAGGAAATGAACTCAACAACCTGAGGAGTATGATAAAATCCTCAGTACCAAACTAACAGGGTATGGATCTTTTGTATAATTCAAACATGGTTAGATAATGCAAGCATTTAGACAAGGTGAACAAGCACATGTCCTGAAGCTTTTGGCATAATTAGGTCTTAGGTTTGGCCTCAAGAGATGGCTGCTGTACACTTTTTGCAACTGGTCTGATAACATGGTTTAGTTCCAGCTTTGCATC
Source organism: Choloepus didactylus (assembly GCF_015220235.1). Taxonomy (NCBI): domain Eukaryota; kingdom Metazoa; phylum Chordata; class Mammalia; order Pilosa; family Megalonychidae; genus Choloepus; species Choloepus didactylus. The sequence continues at coordinate 50,024,884 of NC_051314.1, forward strand.
CTGAGAGCACTTAAACGTTTCTCCAGGTTCATTTGTATACTACTTGAAAGAACTTGCATGCTAGTTGCTACAGGAATATTTTTCTTTTCCTACTCGTGCACTAAGCAGCTGTACCATATTATGATAAATTTTCTAAGCAAAAATACCCAGAGCAACAGTTTAGCTAAATATGCCTTCAGTAACACTCAACAAATGGAGCTGCACCAAGTAGAGCTCGGTAAGAACAGTATGTGGGACTGTGTGTATATGTATGTATGTGTATTTTAAATTATTGTTTTTATTGTGCAAATTTGAACCTTGGTGATTCTGGTTGTGAATCTGATGCAAAGCAATTATGGTTGAAATAATTACTTGGTCCACATCAGATCATTTATAAATTGTAGCCATATAGATTATAGCATTGGATTATTTTATGTGCAGGTATTAAAATTAAATTCCAGGCACAGAGCATGAATTGTAAATTAGGACAGGCTTTAGATGTGGTTACAACAACATAGTGAAAGTTTGCAGTCCTAGGTCTACGTATGTGTGGTGAGGAATTGAAAGACAGTCAGGCCATTTGACCCATGGAGTCTGCCTGGCCATGTTAGAAAATTACTTTGACTCCAAGCCTTAAAATACCCACATAGAGTCTGTATTTACTGCATTCATATACCCAAGAGCTCCTTGCATACTGAATCTCTCCAAGGCAAAGGTTTCCCCTGGAGCAGGAGCATCAGGGCTTGCTGGGGTGAATAACAGGTGAGGACTAGACTGGGCCAGGCTGTGGCACCATTATTACTTGGGAGAGATGACTTCACCTCTACACAATCATTAAAAATAGAATTTGGATCCTTTGGCCAAGTCCCCCAACATTCTTTTAAGAGATATCCATGTTTGGCTGCTTGAGCTTTGTCTTGGCAATCCCCTGACAGAAGCCACTTTTAGGCTGTCTTTTACCTCCTTCCAAGGCTCAGGAACAGAAAATAGTCTCTGCTTTGAGGAGGTGGAAGTTATGGGTACATTTGTTCTTTTACTGTGACTTTTTCAGAACCACATTTTACAAAATATTTCTGGAAAGGAAATGTCTATTAAAATTGTTTTAGTTTAAATGCAAAATAGTGTTTTATTTAAATTAAAACTTTTTTGAAAAATTCTGAATTAAAAATGTATGCCAATAACTTCCAAAATAAGTCAATATTTATGGACAGTTGTTCTGGTAAGATAATTTGGAGAAATTCTTGAATATTCACATCCAGAAATTCCTTATTAATTAATGTATTTGACATAAAGCTATCCAAAAACTGCAAATTGTTCTTTACACATTTTCATTATAAAGTTTTAAATAGTTTTGTTGCAAACAAAAAATATTTAAGCTGGAAAAAAGAAAACAATTCAGTTGAGGAAAGCATATCTTTTCAAAAAATGATGCTGAAGCAGTTGGACATCTGTAGGTAACAAAAAATGAACCTTGACCTAAGTCTCATATCTTATACAAAATTAATTCAAAATTAATCTGGACTTAAATGTAAACATAAAACTTTAAAAGTTTTTGAAAAACCACATAGGAGAAATTTTCAGATTTTAGAACTAAACAAAGAGTTCATAGAGTTGTGAGCCAGTTTGGATTTATTATGTCCCCCAGGAAAAGCCACGTTCTTTTATACAATCTTGTGGGTGCAGACATATTATTGTTGATTAGGCTGGAATCATTTGATAAAGTGTTTTTCAAGGAAATGTGACTCAATCAACTGTGGACAAGACCTCTGATTGGATAATTTCCATGAAGTTGTTACCCTAGCCATTCAGGGTGGTCTTAATTGAATCACTGGAGTCCTATAAAAGCATTCACAGACAGAAGGAGCTTTCTGCAGCTGTCAGTGACATTTTGGAGAGCAACTGAGAGAGACATTTTGAAGATGGCCATTGAAAGCTGACACTGTCATTTTGGAGAATGTCATTTTGAAATGAAATCTGGGAGCAAGCAGACGCCAACCACTTGCCTTCCAAGCTAAAAGAGGTTTTCCAGATACCAACGGCCTTTCTCCAGTGAAGGTACCCTATTGTTGATGCCTTACCCTGGACTCTTTATGTCCTTAAGACTGTAACTCTGTAACCAAATAAACCCCCTTTATAAAAGCCAATCCATTCTCTGGTATTTTGCATTATGACAGCATTAGCAAACCAGAACAAATTGGCATCCAAAACACAATCATAAAAAGAAAAATTAATAAATTGAAACTTCATCAAACTTAAGAACTTTTGCTCTGTGAAAAATTTGATTAATAGGATGAAAATGCAAGTGACAGCTTAGGAAAAAATAGTTTCAAACCATGTATCTGACAAGGACCAGTATCTAGAGGACATAAAGAACTCCCTAAACTCAATAAAATGGACAAAAACATGAACAGAGAGTACATCAAAGAGATATACAAATGACAAAAATGCACTTGAAAAGATGGTTAACCTCTTTAATGATTAGGGAAATGACAAAGCCACAAGGAAAACACCGCAATACACCTATCAAAATGACTAAAAACTAAGTAAATAGTGACAATACCAAATGCTGGCAAAGATGTGGAGAAACTGGATCACTCATACATTGCTGTGGGAATTTAAAATAGTACAGCCCTCTGGAAAACAGTTTGGCAGTTTCTAAAAAAGAACAAACATACAACCACCAAACAATCCAGCAATACACTTTTCAGCATTTATTCTAGAGAAAGGAAAATTTATGTCTAAACAAAAAGTTATACACATATGTCTTAGCAGCTATGCTTGTAATAGCCAAAAACTAGAAACAATCCAGATGTTCTTCAACCAGTGAATGGTTAAATAAACTGTGGCATATCCATGCCATGGAACACTACTCAGCAATTAAAAGAAAGAAACAATTGATACACACAAAACTTGGATGAATGTGCAGAGAATTAAGCTGAGTGAAAATAAGTTACCTGCTTTTCAATTCTATTACATAACAATCTCAAAAGGACAAAAATTATAGAACATGGAGAAAGATTAGTGATTGCCAGGGGGTTTATTATAAGGGGAGGAAAAGAAAGGTGCATGAGAATTAAATACAGCTATAAAAACGCAACAATAGGGATTCTTGTAATGGAAATGTTCTGAATCTTGACAGTATTAACATCAATATCCCAGTTGTGATATTCTACTAGAGTTTTGCAAAATATTATCATTGGGGAAACTGAGTAAAGAGTACTTTAACACAGTTTCCAGTTTTCCCTTATATCATATTCAAACTTCTGCAACAGTCTTGGAAAACTAAGATTGGTGTAAGGTCCTTTTAAGCTATTCAGCCTTCCCTCCTATGCTCCCTCCAACCAAAAGCCCTCCCTTCTAGTCATGCTTCCATCTCAGCCTTACCCTCTGTACTATATTTCTTTTTTCCACTATGTGTTGTCTTTTGCTGTATCTTAGAATTCCCATTTTCTTCCCTATATGCATTGAGAGTACTATTTTTATCAATAGTGATGGTGCCACAGGACGGCTTGTGGTGAGTGTTTTAGCCTACCCAATCTCCTTGAGGTCCCACCCCCTATCACCCAAGGTGCCTCAAATAAAAAGAATAGTCTTTGATATGTACAATTGACATTTTTAAATAACATATTGAAGAACAAACAAAAAAAGAATATTTTGACAAGTTGGCTATTTTATTGATCAGTCTAAGCAAACATTAGTGTATGAATACCCTGTTAATGTCTTCCAATTAGGTTACTGGTCTTAAGCTTCTCCTATAAAGCAATACTGAATCTTCCAATGAGCCACATCCAAACCATATGCCATTTCTAAAATAAAACCATCAATAAAATCTATTTCTCCTGAATTTCTATTTGATACAATCTTTTATCCACACAATTGACCAACATATTATGTACTTGTTTTCCTCTATTTGCTTTGTGTTTATTGGTTATGTCTTTACAATTACAGTGGAATTATTTGGATGTGCAGAGCAGAGATCTTCAATGCCAAACAGGACTCAAACTTGGGTCTCAAACCCTAAATCCAGAGCCTGCACATAGCAAGCTGTACATAAGTACTTATCGGTCAACAACCCACTACACTAGAGGTATAAAAAAGCACTACTCATAAGACATTTACTTTTAAGAAAAGTATTTAATACTTAAGTCTAGGTGAAAGAAATTTTGTGAAACATCTGAGTTTTCAACTAGATTAGCAATGCTAACAGTTATTTCTTTCTGATGTTTGACAGATAACTATAATGGCTTTTGTGTTTTCAATAATTACTGGCAAATAGAATGTCAATTCACTTGCTTAAGAACAAACAGAATCGTGTCATTTTCCTGCATCTTTGAATTCTCATCTCAAACCAGGCAATGTGTGGAGGAGAGCAGCGTAAGTGGGATGCAGACAAAGGGAAAAGTGAACTTTTGAATTAGTGTATTAATTTGCAGCCATAAGAAACACTTTAACCACCCACATTCAACCTACTAAATGGTACTTAAGAACGGTACAAATTCTTATAAGTAGAATAAATATTTTATACAAAATAAGCTAGAAAATGGAGATCAGATTTAGCCACAAACATAGTTTGTCTGGTAATCGCTGCACTGCATAGAGGGGAGGTATCCACAAAAATGAGGCCCACATAAAATGCATAACAAATACATTTATTACAGTTTTTAGGGGAATGATAATCAAGGCTTTGCAGATGAAGATCAAGAATTTACACGTATGCTATTAAACAGTACTGGTATATTTAAAAGAACCAAAGAGTAGGAAAAAAACAAACATGGAAACCTTCTCTTTCAAACACACTGTATCATTAACATATTTGCAGTTTCAGTGGACTTTCAGTGGGTCCCTGCATGTATCCCTTATCCCCCATTGAACATAAAAGCTAATAAACAAATCACTGCTGAAAAGAATAGTCCAAAACCTACAACTGTGTATTTCACTTGCTTTCAATTACATATTGGGCATCCAAGGAATGTAGCTTATTTTTCTCTTTTGGTCCTGAATTTGGAAGAGCTTTGACAAAATCCAAATTGTAAAATTATCTTTTACTAAGAAGAGTAAAATTTAAAAACTTATATTAAATCACCACAATTACTAGGATTTGATAATAATATGGATAATAGCATGCATTTTGAACCAATTCCAGATTCTAAAAGTTAAATCTTGCATGCACATGGACTTACTATATTATTTTCATAGGTACATATGATATATCTTGACATAATATGCTGTTAAAAGTACCAAGTTTGGCTGATTTTATCTACCTTGCCCTGTTCCAATGTGACAATGGAATCAGCTTAGACAGCAAACACTAATCTCCTCATAAATTCAATCTTCATGATGCATGTTTGGCTCTGCCCAGATATGTCCAAGTTTACAATGAAAAAATACCCAACAATCCCTGGAAGGAATGTTAAGGTCAGACACTAGGCAGTGGGTGAGTGAGCCAAATTTGATTTCACTTTATGTCAAAAATAAGTACAGAGTCAGTGACTTAGAGCTGGCTATACACTGTGACTAATCTTAGACTACCATAAATTAGAAGTTTGCAAGAGCTATATTCCATTATGAACAATGAATCCCCAGATCTTATTAACCTCTCATCAGCAAGCAATTCATGTGAACCCAGGAAAAAGTAAATTAATTGCCTAATAAGTATTGTAATCATAAATAGAATTACATACTAGACCTGAAACAATTTTAAAGATGAAAAAATCTATTTAAATATTTTGAAGTAGCAATTAATTTACCTTTGCCTGAGAGAAAATTTCTATTATTTTTCTTGATAGAAATACAGAAGTAATATATTGCAATGGAGTAAGAACCCTTATGAAAAATGATGAATTTAAAAAGACAACAGCTCATTAGCTTCTTCTACAAATATCTGAGTACCTACAATGCCCGAGGCTCTCTGTCAGGAATTGTGACTAAAATAGACTAATAGTCTCCTCAAGCAAAACTTACAACGGAATAGAGTGGTTCTCAAAATTCAGTGACTGTATCACCCATCTACCTTGTTTATAATGTTCACAATATGTTTAATAACTACCTAACTCATTGAGTTAAAATTCCTTCCATCTCCACTCATGTGACTTTTTAATCCTGTTAAGGTCCAATTCAAATTCCCATCAATTTCAGATGATGCTACATCAACTGCACACTACCACTTTGACTCTGCATCCACATTCTACAGAATGAACTGCTTCCTTCTGTGATTAAGCCATCACCTTGAATGCCACGTCCAATAAATGAGTCCTCTGCTTTGTTTTCTGTGTCCTGAGCTTCTCATTTCTTTCAGAATTATCGTCCTGTCTTTTGTTTGTCAGTTCTCTAAGACTTAGCTCCATTCAGTGATGAAGGTCATCTTACCTGGTGCCAGACCACCCTGATTCAGACCACCTGCCTGGACTGGAACACATTTACTTCTCTCAGACTCCACATAGCCATGATCTGCTGCCCACCCACTAGGCAAGCACCTGTCGCTCCTTTCTAGACCTCACTGACACTGTTTGCTGGTCCCCACTGCTACATATCACCTGTCATCAAACTTCCGGGTAATCTACTCCAGTACTTCACAAAACTCGCAGAGCATCCAAATCACCTGAAGAGAAGCTTAAAAGTACAGATTCTGAGGTTTTACCCCTTCAGGTTATGATTCAGCAAGTTTGGGGTAAAGTCCAGGGATCTGTAGTTGTAAAGCTTGGCATGCCATTGAAGCCTTTCTGAAAAAGTTGCAGTTAAACTTGAATTTTAAGAATGAACACTATTTTGTGTGACATAGAAAGGGACAAGAATAATACAGCTAAAAGAAGCATAGTAATATGAAGGTGGGAAAGAGTTGGGTATGTTTAAAGAACAGAATCTAATCAATTATTAGCCAATAATGGTGCTAAATAAATGTTTGCTGATTTGAATAAATGAAATCTACTGAGCTGATTTAATGAAGTTTGGCTAGAGGCAAAGGTTATAAGAAGGGATGCAATGGAGGAACATAGAATGGAAAGCTAGGGAGGAGCCAGATTCTAATTGGTGATGAATTCCAGGATATATTCTATAGGAAAAGAGAATCAGTAAAACAGAGTATTCTGGGAAATCTTCTACACATTGTGCCTTTCCTTATCACTTCTGTGCTTCAGATACCCAAATCTTTGTTAACATTTACCCTTCAGATAACAAACTTCAGCTCCCAACACATAAGCTCTTGGTAATTGTATGCTGAACCCAATGAAATTAAAATGCAGAAGTGGAAAGATGAGACTGATGGACAAGTAATGGATGAGTGTGGGTGGTAGGACAGGGAGGTTAGTTAGGATATTATTACAAGAAGCAACAAGGGTCTGATATACAATGGTAGGAGTCAAGTTAGAGGAAAGGATACAAATTGCAGAGTGATGTCAGACATTGAACCGAAACAATATCTTATTATAGGTAGGAGAGATGAGGGAAAAAATCACATAAAACTATGAGGTTTGAGGTCCAATTGATTTCAAAAACAGCCATGGAAAAGTCATGAAGAGAAGATTCATGTAACAAAAATTCCATTTTGAATATACGTAGGGGTTGAGATGCCAGTTAGAGTCTCAGTTGAAAATTTCTAACAATTTGCTGGAAATGGACCACTGCTGAGGACAGTGGTCTTAGAATAAGAAATACAGGTTGAAAAGTCATTTCCACAGAGAAAATGGTTAAGTTCAATTGGAGAAGTAATAGAGATGCTGAGGACAGAATCTGGGAAAGCCTCCAACTTAGGGCAAGAGAGCAAAAAAGAGGATACAATAAAGCATTTAGAGAAATAGGAAGAAGATCAAGGAAAAGAGAGGTTTACAAAGGAAGGGTATCAACAAGGTCAACACCACAAAGGTATCAGAGAATATGAGAACTGATTAAAGATTTGAAGGCTGGGATTACTGGTGTCCCTTAAGTGCACTCTCAGAAGAGCTGGTTTATGAAAGCAATTTCAAAAGACTGGAAGGCAGTGAAACATAGTTGGTGTTTGCTACTCTTAACAATTTTGAAATGATGGAAGCAAAATAAAGGCTATTTCAAGGTAGCATCAAATCAATGAAAGTATTTTGAGTTAATTATTTTTACTTTGATAGAATAATAGGTTCAAAACAAGGGGGAGAGAGAATGAGAGAAGGGGGAGAAATAAGGGACAAAATGCAGGAGAGACTAGAATAAATTGATGAGTGCAATTCCAGAGGGGACGAGATTGAAAGAAAAAATGAACAGGTAGGTCCCTGAAGAGAGCAAGGCAATAGCTTCCCCGAGAAGATGATCTGGAAAGCATAAATACGATAAAACTAATTTTGACATGAAGAAAGACAAATCAATATCTTGATGTTATTAGTAAATAAATAACAAATCAAATATAGATGAGAGAGGGGATAGACTAAGTTCAGAATGAGAAACACATGGAAATCGGTAGAGTATAAACATTGAAGATTTTGAAGCAGCTAGGGGGGTTGGGAAGGATGAATTTATAGCTGAGCCAGGTAGAATCATTTCTTTTTATTTCCTATCAATCATCATCAGCAGCATTTGGGGAAAAGCAAACAGCAGGATCCTTTCAGAGTTTGGAATCTTCCCAGAAGATGAATCAACTTGGTTTGAGATGTAAGGGACAAGAGATGACGTTGTTTTAATGAATCTGTTCCAGCGTGGATAGGAAGAACACGGAAGTCTGAAAGGATTTTGCAATGGAAGGATCGGAAGAAAAGGATGCTGAGCTAGATGCTTAAAATCAGGGAGAAGGCAGACCGTGTATTGACATTCTGTGGTTTATAGCCTCAATGACAGAAAAGTATAGTAAAATTAGGCAATGCAGATTTTAAAAGGAGCAAGGGGTTGAAAGATGTTTCCAAGATAAAGAATCTGAATGTGATAGAGGTAAACAATTATGCCGGCACCTCCTCTGCATACTAATAATGTGGAGGAATGACAGTGTGGTAGTTTGGAGTCTATATGTACCCCAGAAAAGGTCATGTTCTTTTAATCCATTTTTGTGTGTGTAGACCTATTGTAGGTGGGACCTTTTGGTTAGGTTATTTAATTGAGATGTGACCAAGGTGGGTCTGAATCCTTTTACTAGAGTCCTTTATAAGAGGATAAAATACAGAAGATAAGAGAGAAAATTCAGAGAAGCACCCAGAGAAGCTGAGAGATGGAGAAGCCAGAAGCTGAAAGCAATGAAACCCAAGAGAGAAGGATAAGCAGACATTACCATGTGTTTTCCCATGTGCCAGAGGAGCCCAAGCTCATTGGTAGCAAGCCTTCAGGGTCCAGGTATCGTCTTGTTGATGCCCTGACTTTGACATTTTTCACAGCCTCAGACCTGTAAACTTGCAAGCTAGTAAATCCCCATTGTAAAAGCCAACACATTTCTGATATATTGCATTCTGGGAGCTTTAACAAACCAAAACAAAGAGAAACAACAATCCCTAGTAGGAGAGCTTTCAAGAAAGTGGTGTTATCAAGGGGAATCAGGTTAAAATTCACATAAGCAGGCTGCATATTAAGAAGGTAGAAATATAGAGATTATGACATAGGAAGGAGCACTGTTAGGGACAGTGAGAGTTTTCTTCTTTGTCAAACTTAGAGACCAGGGTACTTCTGTTCAAATATTATGAAAGATAAAGGCTGGTATGAAGGGAAGGAAATAGATGAAAGGCACTTTGATATTGCAGCTATGCAGTCCAGGGAATTATCTAGAATTCCATAAAAATAATTAAGAAACAACACTCAAATATACTGAAAAGTTTACATGCTCAAACCCTATTTTAAATTGTGGTAAAACACAATTCAATAAGTTGGGGGTTTGTGTAATGAAAGATATTTGTGTTAACACAGTAAAGCAGATGTTTCTCTCTTATTTCCCTCTTTTCAGTCTCCCAGTGTTGTGGGGAGGGATCAATGTGCTACACAGCTGGCACCCAAGTTACACATGGGATAGACAAAGCATGCATCATATTTTTAGTATGTGTTTTGTATTTTATACAAGTGTGATATAAAGATCGAAAAGGGTAATGACAAATGTATGACACAAATAGTTACTTGTTCATGTTAGAGTTACCTGATTCGTGTAGTGTGCTGATGCTGCATGTGCTTTCATCACCTTCTCCAGCTGAGGTTGAAGCTCTCACTTTAAAGACGTATGAGGTATTGGCAAAAAGTTTCATGAAAGTGTACACATGATCTCGGGGAGAGACTTTTGTCGAATTCCTTTCAACTGTTAATATGTAATATGTAATTATTCCATTTGCCTTTTTGGGTGGATCCCACTTCACTAGAACTGACTGCCAGCTAGTTGCCATACACAGCATGTTTTGCACAACATCTGGAACTTAAGAGAGAAACAAATGCCCAAAGTTAAAATGTACATACATTTAGTAGACAAATAATTGCATTATGTGCTTGCTGGATAGATTCATGTGTGGGGGTAGAGACAGGATAAAATTTTAACATAACCCCCTTTCAATGGGTGCTTAAATAGTTCTTGACATAGGCTGAATCAAATGACAGTTGGCCCATTTTCTATGCTACCTCATTAATCCTTATAATATTGAACTACTACTGAATGAACTTTTCTTAGGAACAAGCAGCAATCACATGGCCAAATCCTCAGGAACACCTGTGTAGCCTCAAGCCCAGGCAGTGTTTGATGCCTGTTCTTTTAATGGAACATTTTGATGTAGGCACCCTCCCTAAGGTGGCACAAAAGGGAATTACATAACCAGTTTAGAGGTTCTGCTTTTGTATTGGGATGGCTTCTTTAGAGGAAGCATGGAAACCTCATCCTTTACTATTTTTTAGAAGTCATCTGAGGGAAGGTTTAAGGAATCCCAGTTTTTCCAGGACTTCTCTGAATTTACTTAGAAGTCACCCATTTCTCAGAGATCCACTATACCTAGTGAGCCTTGTTTAGGAGTAAAACATCAACCAAACCACCAAAGTTATTAGATATTGGAGAGATTGGTTACTTCCAATAAAAACGACTGATTACATAATGATCCCTAATGAGTAGCATATAGAAGAGTAGCTTTTCTTGTTACAGTCAATTCACAGATGACAAATGGGAAAACAACTTGCTGTCATTTTGCAAAACATAGTTAACAAAGAATATGCTAGTAATCTCTGATCTGCATACAGTTCTCTCTCATGGCCTAAATATGTCTTACAAATCATTCTTCCTCTGTAGGATAAAAGCATCAGTACTAAAGAATAATATTTAGGGAACATGTGGCATTAAAAGTGGCTTTAAAATTTTAATTACAAATTAGAGAAAGAACAATTTCTAGGCTGAGAAGGACTGGAAATTAAATATCATTAATTACTTGTCTGATTTTCAAAATATGTAGCAATAATTTCATAAAGTAAGTTAAACAAGAGACTTGATAATTTGTTTAAATTCAGTTTATGAGTTTGGATTCTCTGAACATTTATTTCACTAACTCTATGAACCTCAAAACAATTAATTAACCCACTGGTATCATCACCAGCAAAGATGAAAATTTTATTTGATTTAGCCAATCACAGCATCAAATTTTGTGGTCTAATTTTATTTTACTGTTTTAAATATTTACTGGTTTACAGAACACTTTCTACAAGATTAGACTTGATTTTATCAACCTGATACAGAAATACTGTTAAAATATTTTTTCTTTATAGGTTTTATTTTTTATATTCTATCACTCATTTATGATATGCAATTCCTACAGTTATGTCCACTTTTCACTAAAGGGTGGAAGACTGATGTTCAAGTTAAATTTCTTCACTAATTTTCTCTAAATCTTTTCATCAAATCTGCCTGAACCATGATTCCATCTGTAAAATGGGCATGGTGGCAACACTAATATTTATTGAGGCTTTACTGTGTGTCTGACACTCTAATTGGTGCTTTAGGTGGTCTTTTCAATTATTTTCACAACTGCCTTAAGAACAGCTACTGTTAATGTGTTTCTTTTCAGTTAAGGATATAGAGGCTCAGAGAAGTCATGAGGCTTTGCCAGAGTTATACAGCTAATACGTTATGGAGTTGGGATTCAAATCTAGACACTCTGACATCAGAGCCTGCATTTTATCTACCATAAATATTATTTATTTAGCCTGCCTTATAGGTATTCTGTGAAAAAAATTATCAGGTATTCATAAATTAATGCAAACATAAGTAAATTAGCAGTAAGTGATCTCCAATGTCAATTTAGAGATTCATTAAGTGAGAGAAAGTTAGTCTGGGGAGAAATTACTAGCACAAGATCTTGTGCTCATTCAATAATTACTGACAAAAAAGGGAGGAAGACGTGCCAGTTGAGAGAAGGAAAAGGACATTTCTAAACCGCCATTAAATAGATCAAATGAGATAGGTTAAATGAAAACTATTTAGTACGCGGCCAAAGGTAAGATATGGCATGTACATGTGTGTGACATGATTAATGAGGCTAATGGTTTTCAGAGCCCCCTCCTCATGTCACAAATGGTATAAGGGGAAAGTAGGGGGATTATGTAGTGACTACTGTTCTTCAAATGTCTCAACTCCTCTTCTTAAAGAAAAGAATGGATATTGTTTCATAAAAATATAAAACCACCTATTAAAAGTGATTTCTGGTATGTCTCCTTTTTTCTCCAGCTGTCTCCTATGGTATTAAGAATTAGGTAATTTTCACAGACATCTAGAAGCATACTTTGTTCCCAAACTTTGTCTTATTTCAATTTCCTCAGTCCAAAAGGGGGAAAAGATGTTCAATACGTTGAATGCATATATATGATTTCAGACAAGATCATTAAATAATGATACCTTGTCATGTAACTGAGAAAGGGAAAGGGAAAGTGTTAAACGTAAAATGAAACATCCGTAGGCTCAAAAACTGTGTCTAACCTGATTCTTCGGTGGTGAATTGTACTACGTTACTAAATTGATCACCATTTCCGACCTTGGTGAACGCAGATATGCTGATAGAGTAGGTGCTGACTGGTTCTAGTCCAACAAGTTGCACTTCAGTTTGGAAACCTGAAATATTCTGAAAAGCAGAAAAAAAATCTTAGTCACAATGCATCATCAAAAATTTGTTTGTAACTGGAAGAAATATCCCAGTAGATCTAGGTTATTAAGATCCCTAATTTAATTAAAGTCTCTAATTTAAATTCAACTTTATAGGTAGTAAGCGATGCTTGACCTTTCTCAGATTCATCTAAATTCACTTTTTAATACTCAGTAATTTTGCTGTGTAAACTAACTTATTCAACAGCTACTGCATGCTCAGCACTAGGAATTCACCAGTGAATAAAACAAAATCTCTGCTTCCATGGAGCTTAAGTTAGGAGTTTTCCCAGACAACTCCTAAATTTCTAATTTGATAAAGTCTGTTAGGAAAACAATGAGAAAAGGAACAAAACAGTTATCAAAGTTACCTCAGGACAAATATGCTTTCTTACAGAAAATTTTAGCATTAATATAAAGTCTCTATTTAAATATAATTGTCCAAATTGAGAGAATAGTTAAGATTGGCCAGTCATCCTTACAAAAAGACAATCTCCAAGTAGTACAATTTTGGGAATGTTGCAATATATCTGACTCAAAACATAAGCCACATAGACTTGGTTTATTCAACATTTCAGTAGCAGAAATTTAACAAGAAAGTTAACGCACGAGGAATTTACAATTAGAAACATACTTTAAAATAATGTCTAGGAAGCCATTAATATCCTTTACTGACTTACTATATCATACTATTTCTATTTATTCAATTTTCCTTAACATTACTATTTACAAAGCATGTATTAGATGACCTAGAGATTATAAAGACATACAAGACACAGTCCTTGCCATGACAGAATTTTTATATTAATTAGAGAAATCTACAAATAAGTGCTGACTGAGAAGGAATTAGACACAAAACAGGTAAATTTAATTTGTGTTAGGAAAAACGAGTGCCCAGAGAAATGACAGAATCCAAGAGACATTAATGAAAAGTGTGAAGTGTCTTTACTGGGCAGTGAAGGTTTATACAAGAGTAAGTTGTGAGAGGTAGACATGAGTGATGAATATATCCAAATATATTTAAACATAACTTTTTGCTAAATAAGTAATTTCTTTTACCATGTTTGAATGATCAGAGTTACCAACAGACCAGGAACTTACTGATCCCACTGTGTGGACTGAGATTGGCAGTTACATTAGTCATGGTTCTAGAATTATTCTGCCTTAACAAATGCATACATAATTTGAAAGAATGCAAAAAAAGGGAAAGAAAAAGAAAATAATAGAAACTGATACTGTTGGGACATAAGGATAGTTAAAAGGGAGAGGACAATACGACAACACAATGAGAGAAACCTAAAAAAGAAGGAAGAAAGCAGATAAAGCAAACTAGTTATTAAGAAAGGAAAAATAAAGATTTCATGAGAGTACATTTAAAGGAAATTGAAAGAAAATAAGGTCATGAAAAATAATAGATGAAAATATAAATGTAAAAAGGAATAAATGTAAGTAGCAGGTTTATAAAAAATATAAAACTACCGTTTCTCCTCTCCACTTGCAAAAAGTGACATATTAAATACCTTAAAGCATAATGATTACATTTTGTTACCAGTTAAATATTAATGGTAGCATTTCTATTAGAGAATAGTGTTTAAAACTTGAAGAATATAATTTATTCTCATAGTTGGGCAATGGCAAACTGTCATTTCATGCTTAGTGCTTTTACAATGTACTAATATTCACCTATGTACAATAATAAAAACAATAATGAACAAGTTTATCATATGTCTGAGAGTGTTCTAAATGATTTATATAGATTTTCCCCTATAAGCCTCACTTCTATACGTATGCTTCTTTATTAATTCTCATTTTATATTTGAAGAAACTGTGTCACAGAGAGGTGAGGCAACTTTCCTACTGTGGTACAATAAGTCTCAGAAGCAGGATTTGAACCAGGCAATCTAATGTCTGAGACTTTGCTCTATCACTGTACTAACCATGTCTGTGTTAGAGATCACTGCTCTCCAATGAAAAGGTCATGCATGCACACCCAAACTGAATAGCATACACTATTCAGGAATGCCACTACTTTAAGAAAATGATTCTTTTTCCTTTTGAATGCCATTTCCTCAGGATCCATACAGACAAAGCGAATAAAAACTGGTGAAATTTTAAGATTACACAGGGGATAGATATTATCCCCTTAGAGGCTGAGTGTCATTAATCTAATTTGACAATTCCGGGAAACAAATCCCCTATTTATGGAATAATATAATTCAAATTCTACCCAGCCTATCAGGTTTTAAAGTAATATCTTGCTTTCCAGAAAGAAAGTCATTATAACTCATGACATAACCTTAATTACTGCTCTTGATTTTTATTATTCACTTTGTAAGCTACAAATCCTATAAAAATGATTTATCATCAGTAATAAATTATAACTACATATAATATTGGATAAAATGTTTACTGCAGGTTTTTTGCACTCTTCTGGCTGTAACTAAAGAGAGTATCCCAGTACTTCATTTGCCTTTGGGAAAAAATAAGAAATCTTTCTTGAATGCTAATTAATTATAACAAATTTTGGCAATGAAATGCTAGAAATAATAGGAGTATATTTGAGACCCTGTGAGCATTTGTCCCTGATTCTGAATCCTAAAAATGAAGGAAGGAAAGCATATTTAGTGTGGCAGACAAACTGGCATTGAAAGTAAAAGAATATGATATGTCTTAAAAAGCAATTAATATGGAATCACATACATTCAGAGAATATTAATAGAAGACAAATAAAAATACTTTCTGAAAAGATTAAAAAATCACTCTTCTTCTAAAAATAAATAGAAACATTATATTTCAGATAATAACACTTTAAACAAGTCAGAGAAAAATTTTTACTGTTACTTTCCAGGATTAACATAATAGTACAATTATTTCTTAAATTGTAGATATGTAGAAATTATAAATCTAATTAAATCACTATAAAATATCCAGCTTACATATCTAGCAGATACTTTCTTGAGTTTTCCACAAGCATCTTTAAAAGATAGAAAACATAAAGGATTTTAAAAGATGGTCCTAGTCTAATTAAAGCAGTTTTTTCTCCATATGTCATGAAAGTTAATTCAATTTCTGACATTCTGAAGTAAACATATACTGTTATAATCAACCTACCTTATAAAATATAGTATCAGTTTCACTTTCATGAATTTTAAAACTATATACTTTAACAATACCGCCTGGAAGAGGACTTGGGCTCCATTTCAGCCATACAGAGTCTGAAGTGTAGTTGATTAAAGTCAAATTTTGAGGAGGTGCTAAGGGCACTGCAGAAAACACATTATAAAACTTACATTCATAAAACTTTAACACAAAAATAGCATTGTGACTCTAACTTCTTGAAGATACTAGTTAAGAAAGATTTATAAAATGATCACATTTTAATTTCAGAAATAAATATTATAAGTAATCACGCCTTTGTACTTTGAACATGGCAGATCCAAAGTGGCTTTAAACAGAACACTGTTCTGAAGCTCCAATAAAAATTAAAAAAAATATTCAGAAAATAAATAGTTCTAAGCCTGTTACAAAAAGACAATCAAATCTCCTTTAATTTTCCATGCTGTTCCTTAAAAAGAGTGTTGCAACAATGAAATCATTTGAGGAAATATGGATTTTGGCTTACCTGACTCATCTGTGTAAAAGAAAAGAATACTGGAAGGACCAAGTCCTTTTATAGTTCTTGAAGCAGCAAAAAAACTATATAATGTAAATGGTGAAAGGTCTTCCAATATTATATAGTTATCAGAAGTAATAAAAGAAAAATTTTCATTTGGTCCTTGTAAAGTTAAATCATAATTTATTATTGCACCATTTGGCTTTACTGGGGGATCCCATGATAAGAGAACTGAGGTAGAGGAAAGATTTTTAAAAGTGTTGATTATTGGTGAAGTTTCTGGGACTATAAAAGAAAAAGAGAATATTAAATGAAAAAAAAAGTGAATTAGCATTAAAAAGAAGAGGCTTCAATAAAAATGGGAGTTAATTTTATTAGTAAATAATTATTTTAGTGTTAAGAAACACTAGCCAACTGTATTTATTAAAAGGTTAATTACTTAAGAATAAACAGAATCTAAAAAATTATAAGAATAATGTTTTCTATTAGAAAGCAATACAAAAGTTAAGAGAGCAAATTAATCTGCTTAATAGGAAATAAAAGGGTCTAGCCTACCATCTTCTTCAGTTTTGATGTGTAGCTGGGCAGTATAGGTATCAGAGAATCCCTTTTCTGTTGATGGAGTGATTGTTAATAAATAATCAGTGTATTTTTCCAGATTATTAAAATATATGCTTCTCTCATACGTAACTAGAGGTGGTCTCACATGGTGAGGAGTCTGCTGTGAGCTCAGGGAAACATAGGAGAAGACTAGACCATTGGGTTGAGACGGTGGGACCCAGCTTACATTTATCACAGTTGATGTAATGGACTCGTAAGTCAGATTTCCAACAAGCCCTTCAGATACTATGATAGGTAATGTGCAAAATATAAAATATTATCAATTACTCTAAAAAATTTTAAGTAAATTAATAGACTAAGGATACCTTTTGAAAAGGCATCTATTACAACACTAGCTCTTACATTATTTAAATGCAGATGTTATAAACACCACCCATTATAAAATATCTTCTAAATAATTATTTAAAATAAACCCAATCGTCTTTAATTTGTGTGAGAATTGTTTTATATAAATAGTCTCTTAGCTTTTCTATTCGGCAACATCTTTATTATATTTGTGGGTATATATGCATGTGTGCACATATGTATACACATATATTTATATTGACAGCTTATATGTTATTTAAATGATATTTTCGGTTTCTTTCTCTTAGAGATTATCCTTACTGTCCATAAGAGGAAACCAATGCTCAAAGTCCCTTAAGTGATTTGCCTAAGCCATGTTGTTAGTAGAAGGATTTCAGCATCTTTCCACACACCAGGCTGCCAACATACATATGTATATGAAGAAATTACCTCAATTATCAACATGCCAATCTTTGGAAAATCAGTGGTATTTGTAAGACTAGGCCCTCTTTATTAATGTAAATTTGATATACACCTGGGACAGTGCATAGTAAGTGCTTATTATTCATGGGGCTATAATTATAACTGATAAAATATTATAGGTTGGCAACAATCTTGGGAGAGATCTGCATTTAAAGAATGCTTGGAATGATATTGTACCCATTTTACAATAAAACATTTCCCAACAACCTATTACCACCTATCTTATGATATTTTATTCTGTTTTGAATTTTTTATGCTGATCAACTTGTTAGCTATTCAAAAGATTGTTCCAACATTGAGGAAAACATTCATCTCTCATGCTCATGATGTCTGTCAATTTGTACACTTCAGATAACAAACATGGAGTTTTACTCTCAGCAGAAGTTTAGGCCAATAACATTTCTCAATGAGACTAATCCCTAAAAAATAAACAAATGGACAACAGAAACAATCACAAAAGAAACAATGATCCGTGTAGCACTGAATTCTCAAGCTGAAACACAAAAAACATCAAGCGCTTCAACCATTATGATTTTCTGCATACTCAGCACAGACAGGACACTGCAGAAGTGGCACACACACACAAAAATAAATGTATTCTGGGGCTATTAGTGACAAATTCAGTAAGAACAAAGATGCTGCCTAGAGTCCTATGTGTATCCAAACACTGTAAACAAGTTAAAGGAAAAAAAGTAATTCTTAAAGCAAAGGGATAGGCATTTTAACTGTTGGAAAATTCAACCATATATGCAGCAGTATTTTCAATGCCCTCAACTGGATAGCTATGACACTTTTCAAAGCAATAAAAGCAATGGGATTTTCATTAATATTTGGCAGCATTTTCATGACTAGAAAGGACCATTATTATAGTAATAGTTTATAGCTATATTAAATGCATTTGTTCAAATGCCTGATTAAAATATAGATTTTACTATCAATACATACAAATAGGAAAAGTTTCTGAAATAATGTAAAGTTGTGAAACAATACTATTAAAGATTTGAATAGCTTTTGTTTACATACTGTCTTGATCTGTGTACACTTGAATTATGTCACTGCTTTTATTCCCATTTCCAACTGAAGTACTTGCTGTTACCCAAAATGTATAGTAGCTGAATATTGCCAGATTATCTATTATTGCAGATACAGTCATATTGTCAAAGTCATCGGTTACTTCATGGCGTGTAAAATTCTGAAAAATAAACATATCGTTTTAATTGTTCAGATGTATTTTTAAGGATGTATGAACACATCAAAGTATTATCTATGAATAGGTTGTTTCATGTTAATATTAATTTTTGAGGAAAATCAATATAAAGTATTTTTATTGCAATAATTTAACTGGAAAACTGTACTAAAAGAGGAATAGATGGCAGCAGTTTTTATTACAGAATCAATGCACAGAGTAGCAAAAATCAAAAACTCTAAGCTTAGCAGCAGATGGTCAAGTACAAACTGAAAATGCTACAACTGTTTTGATCAGTGTCAGTTTTCCTTATGAAACATTTAAATATTTTTAAAGTATTGACTATGTATTTTTTTAAAAGTTTTGGGCAGTGTAGATATTTCAAAATTTTCTTCCTGTTAATGTTAAAGAAATTTCTTATGTACTCAAATGGTTATTCATCTTCCCCAGGTTGTCTTTTTTCCTACAATTGTGAAGAGCAATGTAGAATTGGGGAAATTTTTTTAAATCTCTTGCCTGTCTCCTAGTTGTATCTGTCCTGAGGCATTTTTGGAATTATTAGGAAATTTATAAGATCATTTTCTTTCTGACAAAACTTTAAGAATAAACACATAGGCAAACAATTTCAATTCTAAAATAAAGGAACATAGACAATTGCTAGAAACAGTTTTATAGTAACATCCGTCTACACTGAGAAATCTGCATCCTTCCAAATCGCATTACACCCTTGGAATCCTCTAGGCGTCCATTCCATTTCTGGCAGAGTAGCCCTGGATAAACTTATTTAATCTCACAGCTTCCCTTTCTTCAACTGTAACATGGGAAAAATCATATCCACTTCACAGAGAGGCTTTGAGGATTAGATGAGACAAAGCACATATAACAATTAATACCATGCAGGCACACAGTAAAGAACCAATAAACAGTAATTAATTCCACCGAAACAAATAACATAGGATCATCAATTTGACAAAATTGATGGCTTTGCAATGTATCAATACATAAATTCAGCAAATTTTTGAGTTATTTTTTTCCCAGTTTCAGGGGAAGAAAAGAGTAGTATAATAATAAAAGATTTATTTTAGTTTTGTGGTTACTCATTTAGGTGCAGACAAGTTAGTGCAATATAACAATCTCACATAAAATATGATGCACAAACTTTAATACATTTCAGCCCTTCTACTTTACACATGGAATAACATTTATATAAAGTACTTAAAAGTAGTAATATAGCTTTTTGTTGTAAATTTTAGTTTGATTTGTTACAGAATTTATTCTATTTTGCTATGGGATTGGTAACTGTTAAGGAACAAATTATTATGAATCACCAGCAGTCGTTCCTGCTGAGTAAATTTGACAAATTAGATCAATGTCCCAATGACTATTTTATTTATTTATTTATTCTTGGAAAACGTCTTTGGCTCAAATTATCAAACTAAAGCTTCCTCTTTTGTGAGTATAAATGCAGTCAGAAAGTATATAGTAAAGGCTTTTTAAATTTGATCAATCAAATATTCATTTAGCACTTTTTACTCGTAAGACACTATTCTAGACACACTGAGGGGATGTGACATAAGAGGGTGAAAATTAAAAGATACAAGAGTTAATGTACTATGCAGAACACAATGTAAGACAGTCAAAATAAGAACAAGATGGAATGTCAAGTAGTAGTAGAGAGATTAAATTTGCCAAAGTCTAAGAGGGAAAGAACACTTAATGCAAGTGCCCCCAAATTATAACAAAGTACCAAAAATAATGTTAGACTATTATAAGAATTTCATATTCTTTCAATTAAAATATTGGGCATTAAGCCTTTATACAATACAGTGCAAGGGGATATCAAGTGATGGAAGGATAAGTGTCACCTGATAAGAGAGCTAAGACAAGCAGCAGATACCTGGAATGGGAAGCAGAATATGATGTGCCATGCATGGGATATTACACAGAATTATGTGGAAAGGAGAAGGAAGAGAAGGAGCAAGAAAAACGCTACACTTCTATTCTGCTGTATAATTCTCATTTTGAAGATGTCCTCTATTCTCCTAACCCAAAATAGAAATTTAGGGAAAATATTGTTGCTATTTTTGACCTTAACTTTAGGAATAAAGTATGGATGAACGTCAAGCAATATGAGACTATACTCCTGAAATGCTTTAACATTATCAATCTATGCCCTCTTGAGCAGTCACATTTCAAAGCATTCTTAAAATTATTGAACAAATGATAATGTTTTCAAATACATAAATTTCAGCTAGGATCATATTATATACCCAGGCTTGAATAAATAGGTCCATATGCTCATCTTTAAACCATAGTTAGATGCTATATTTGATTATTTAGATGCAGACAAAAAAAAAAAAAGAACAAAAATAGAATAATGTATACATCATAAAGTAAATTGTTCAGAGGCAAAACTATTGCTAAGATTCAAACTACTGAAATTACTTTGTCATGTTTTTGTCAAATGCATGAAAGAAGGAAAGGGTACAATTCTCAAGGCTTCTATAGCAAAATGACACATTGTTTAATTTGTGAACAGCATTGTGGTGAAAATAAATTGCATCTGTAATCCTCATTTCTCTTTCCCAAACAGAGCATAACAAAAGGGAGCAACAATAAACTATTTGATGTACAAAGTAGAAGAAAACTGGACCCTTCTCTTTCCTTCTGCTCTTACAACATCTGCTAAAAAAGTATCTATATCTATAACTACATGTCTATTATAAAGTAATTCTCTTTTTGGCACGAAGTTTTAAATAGTCACTTCAACTCCACTCATAGAAGACCTATGACAGAATATAAAAACTAAACCAGTCTTCAGACTTCTATTTACTCCTAAGTTAGATGTGACACAGCTTGCAAAATGCTTTCCCAGCCTATTCATTAGCCTGCAGTACAGCTGCACTAAAGCAAGCGATGCTTTCTTCCCAGGGATTTCCACTCTCAAGAACTAACTCTAGGAACTAAAGTCAGGTTGTCATTCATTAAAGGGATCAGCTAACTCAGAATTACCAAGAATTATCTTTATTCTCCTACTACTTAAAATGATAAAAAGGAAATAAGAATGGCCACAATCCCAATTAACGTGTAGTCAATAATTTCCTCGAGTAAGGAACATATTCTAAAAATATGCTATAGAAGTATGTCTTCTAAATTAGTGTTTTAAAAATTATATTCCAATTCTCCCAATCTCTAATTCAATCACAACCACTCCAATTGTATCTTTTCCATATAGAGAGTTCCATGAAACATGTACTTCAGAGAAATGAGAGTTCTTTTGAAAAAAAAAATGAAAATATTTTTGTAAACGAAATGCATTTTAGCTACTTTCATAGCCATTATCATTCACATCCCAGAAAGAGCCCATCTGAAAACTGTGGTAGACTAGAATCTGCATACACAAATTAAACGGCTACATTCCTTGTGGTCTTCATTAATCTGACCCTAAATAACAATAACACCTGCTAAAAAGTGAAAATATATTTAAAATTGAAGAAAAACACACAAACACACACAAACACTAAAATTATTTGTATAGTATACAAATGAAAGAAAGTTTTTAGCTGAGAAATAAGTTTGAGGATAAATGAAACCATCAACTCTTCACTGAACACTATGGAGGAAGCAGAATTGTGCAACATGTTTAAATACATAATTTTAAAGAGGTGGCAACTTCATTGCAGTTAATATGTATTGATGTAGAAATGAATTGTGTATATAGATGTATGTCTCCCTCTCTCTCTCTCTCTCTATATATATATATATATATATATATATATATATATTTACAAAATTTCCATTAACATGAAGTAAATTGTGCTGAAATATCAGATACATTTTAATATCTATCTATCCTACATATATATTCTATATATATTCTATATATATATTCTATATATATTCTATATATATAGATATATTTACAAAACTTCAGTGGAAATTTTGTAAAATATGTGTCTGGGCATAATTATCAATGCAAGGCAAACAATTTCTTCCACCATGCCAAGACTGCATTATCAACAAAACTGAAAGATGTACATAAAGAAAGAAAACTCAGGTCTTACCTGCATGAAAGTACCCGAAGTATTTCTGTAATAAACAGAATAATATTGTATAATCCCATTAGGTTTTATAGGAGGTGTCCAAAAGAGAATTATTGATGAAGAACTGAGATTTGCATAATAAACATCTTTGGGAGGATCACTTGGTGCTATAATACAAGCAATTGGACAAAAACTGTACTTGTAGCATAAAGTAAGGTTTCTGTTATAAATGTCTTAAATTTACACCTGCTTTTAATAAGTTAAAGTGATGAGAAGTGTTTAAAGATAACTTATATTAAGAATAACATCTAATTAGAGGTCAAAAATGAAATTAATAAAACTCACTGGTCTATCCCTCTAACACTCTACCATAGCAATATCCAAGCAGAGGACAGGTGGATTCTCAATCATTAGCACTATCACTGCTGCAAAATAGTCCCTCTGCCCTGGATTTGAAAACAACATTATAGCAAGTTGCCAATTAGAATACACAACATGAAATCCTACTTTAACTTAGCATTTTGGAAATGAATAATATAGAGCAAAAGGTAACAGAAAGCTGACCTTCATGCATTTTATTTTGTTTCATTTAACAAGCACAGGAAATGTTTACTATATGTCAGGTTCCGTGCTGAGTGCATTTATGAATAAACTCATTCAATCCTCCTAAGGATTCTGTGAAGTCGCTATACATTGTTTCCATGAAGTGACGCACAGAGAAATTAACTAGCTTCCCCAACATCAAACAACTGTTAAGGGATCAAACTGCATTATCATCTAACTGGTAAAAGATATTAGACTTTAGTAATCTTTAATAATATTGCCTTTTGATATCTAACACTTTATCTGAATAGAATTATTCTTTTAATCAGCTTACATTAATTAAAAAAACTCACCTCCTTCAGGTGTTCGAAAGTTAATGATATTGCTTCTTGTTTTCCCATCACCAAATCTGGTGCTAGCTGTTACATAGGCACTATATTCAACATTATAATCCAAATCTGAAAACTCTAATGATGTTTCTGTTACATTAATATTTTTCAGTGATGAAATATCCCTGAGAGAATAAAAGAATATCTCTATAATTGATTTTTTAGAATAAATTAAAAATTACCATATACATTTTGAGCACACGTATATCAAAAATAACAATATCTATTTACAGAAATTTATTAATCCATACTAGTAAGATAGCATACAACTTATCCTGAAATAATGACAATAATCAATTTCAGAGCACTTCAATAATGAACTTCTTTGCTTTCAAGTCCTTACAAGCAAAGGAAGTTCAGACACAGTGAGCAGGAGACAGACAGGGAGAGGGACAAACATGACGGAGGCAGAGATGGAGTTAATGGATTGCTGGCAAGCAGCCACCAGAATGCTACTGACTTCAGAGAAAGCATGGCCCTGCCAACACCTTGATTTTGGACTCCTAGCCTCCATACCTGTCTGACAATACATTCTTATTATTTAAGCCAATTAGTCTGTGGTACTTAGTCATAGCAGCCCTAAAAAACTAAGGCAAATAGTGAGCCTGTGGGCTATCCTTTTCTTCTTTAATAGAAGGGAGATTGAAAGCAATGGATGTACAGCACCCAAGAAAGAAGAAAGTAGAGTTTGCATCTCCGACTCAATCAAAACCACAAAAGTATTTAAAATGTTACTCTAGACAAGTCAATGTTTAAGTAAAACAAATATTGACTCAAAATTTTGGAAATAAATCCCAAACCTCAGGAAAGGAGAAGACTTTTAAAGACAAAATGTATTGCTATGTAATATAGCACTAAAATTATTTTATTTCAGTCATGTTAGTTCAGTTTCCACTGTTGTGAACTGGATATACATTAGACCTGAACCAAAGAATGAGCACTGATACAGAGGTGTTGAAAACTGCATTTAAAAAAAAGAGCAATACTATTAATTATTAAAGAATTTAGATAATGGAAAATGATCAATATCACAGAGAAAAGTAGATATATCATGTAATCACTTATTTTTTTCTTATTAAGAAAACAAAGAATCCAATTAGTAAATGGATGCTCTCTCTGTATCGAAAATGTTCTTTCTATGCTATGGAAATATTTAAATCCTTTTATCTTTAAGAGGAATAATAGATTTTAAGTGAACTAAGGGTAACCAAAGAGAAGTTTCAGCCAGTGTGCTACCACTACACAAGCATCCATTCATGCCAAACATAAGTATTGTTATCTGAAAAATAGCGGGAAAGCTTACCATGGTACAATATATATATATATATATAAGGATTTAGAATATGTGATTGGAGACAGGAAGGATTAGCCAGGCTATTCAGCAATTTGAAACAGTTTCATTGACATCATCTTTCAGAAGCAGTAGGGGGAGTTTTCTTTGAGATCACTGAGAAGGGATTCAAAGGAGAAAGGCTTTTAAAACACTTAATACTGTGGCTATCAGTTCCAGAGCAAGATGCCCTGTCATAGAAATTATCCAATTCCATACTCCCTCATTGGTCACAGGTCATCAGAATACTATTGATAAGCTAATCCAATCTCTAAAGATAGGAAATTAGCAATAATTACTAATTACTTTACAACTAGTTTAAAAATACATTTCAAACACATTCCAATGTTGTCTGCCACCTCACATCACTACTTATTTTCTCTAATCTTCACAGCAAAATGCTGCAGATAAGTATCTGCCTACTGTAAGAAAAACCCAGAATCAAGGCAATCACCTGGATGGTGCAAGTCCAAAATAAATTTTGGATATTTCAATAAAAGAAGTCATTCCTTATAAATGATCTGAATAAGAGACTCAATTATCCATTTCTGTCAGCATGCTTATATATCTGTATCTCCTTTGGTTTACTTCCCAAGACAGAACAATGCTACAGAAAAATATTGACAAATACTGATGTGTTTTGACTGCTTGGAATTTGTTTTTCTTTAGGAGTATAGAATTGTGGCCAATATTTTAATGACTGGGGTAGAAAAATATAATATTTGGGTATAAATAAACTTCAATTGAAATAGTTCAGAAAGTGAACCAGAAGTGGTTTGCCATAAAACTGAGAATTGAGAGAGAAGCAAAGAAGAGATAAGTGATATCCCTAAGGATCTGACTTGATCTTCTTTGCTTCTCATTGTTTTCAACAGATTGGAGGCAACACACATGTACCTCTAGGTGTGAGCTCTCTATTCTCCAAGGATTGTTCTCCGTGAGCAATCCGGCATTTCAGAGGGTTTGCTCCCTTCCACACATGAGAAACTCAGCCCTGACAATGCTGTAATGAGTACTGATGGTTTTAGCTTGTTTACATTAAAAATTAATGTTTTGTTCTTATCAGCTTAAAAAAAATAGAATTCTTATGTGTTCTATTATAGTGTTTTGTTTTTATTTATAAAAGTATTTCTTTGTTAATTCATTTTTTCTTCCTCTTATCAAGTTAATGATAATGATATATATCATTTTTGTAGCTTCATAATTTGGATGTATGATGGTTATTCAACCATTCCTCTATGAGTTAACACTTAGGCCATTTCTTTTCTTTTTTTAATAACAGTGTAACAATCATCCTGACACAAATTATCTTTTGAAAATGGTACTTTTTATATCTCTTAGGTAAATTCCAAGTAGTGTGATTGTTGAGTCAAATAACTTAAATTTTTTACATTTTAATGATTAATCTTCAAAATGGTTACTATTTCAAATTGTAATTTATTATAATTTAGAGTCATGCAAACAGTATATGGAAGTACCCATTTCCCTAAACTCTCATGAGTAATTTGTATTTTATTATTCTCTTTAATTTCTTCAAATCTAATTGACCCAAAATATTTCATTTTAATTTGCACTTCTCTGACCACAAATGAGACTGAATGTCTTCTTAAATGTTTATTTGTCATTTGCAATACATTATTTTGAATAAATTCTTCACACATTTACTTTTGTATTTATTTAGTGTTTTAAATGGGAAGCACTGTATGTCAGGGATGGGGCTGGGGGCATTGTTCTTTTAGTTACTGCCATCAAACAAAGGTAGATACTTTTCCCACTGTCTCTCTGTTTGGAGAAGATATGCACACAATCAATCAACAGACCTAATTAAGCATTCACTTTGTATTGGGTACTATGTTAGACATAGACATGAAGAAGACACAACCCCTGCCATGAAAACAGAGAGACAAATCAGTAAATCATTATAGAATAACTCAGTAATAACAATACAGTCTCCTTAACGACAAAGACAATAACTTTCATTTCAGTGTCTAAAAGCAGAGAAAAAAAAAGAGATGAGCAAAGAAATTGGTGACCAAAGTGAAGGAACAGAGAATAAGGGTTAGCCCCAAAGTTTCAAGAAATTGCTCACTAGAAGGCTTGTTTGTAAGGTTTGAGTGTAGAATGGGTAGTTGGGGGTTGGGGAGGGGAAGAGAGGAGGTCTACCTGACAAGGTAGGTCTAACTCTTACTCATCATAAGTAATAAATTGTGTGGAAACGGAAGGAATATAAATGTCACACAATAATTAATCTATAGTACAGATAACTTTCCAACATCAGCCAAACCTCTCAATCAGTACAAATTTTCAAACTGAGAAAAAAACTTGAGAAGTGTCCTCAGTGCAATCATTTTATTGATTTAATTCTTCAAACCTATTACAACATTTTAAAAGGATTTTTTTTTTTTAATTTAGGAAACGAAAAAAGAATTCCTTTGAAATTATTCTCAAAAAATAGAAGATGCAATTTGTCTATCTCCTTTCTCTCTTTGGTAATGCCAAAAGATGTCTTGAATTAGGATTAATGGAGTCTTTAAGACATAGTTATTTCCTAGTTAATTTATTATTATTTTTTCAAAAGACAGGAATTTTAGAACATAAGAACAAGTCTTATCACATCAAGACCATACCAAGAACCAACCAGCTATGAAGGAATCTTGAATTCCAGAAAACACCTGAAAGACTTAAACAAATTTGTCTGTTTCCTTAAGCATACATATGAATGATTTTCTGGACAAGGATGGAGACACTTCTACAAGTCATTATCTTAATTCTTATTTTCATCATTTGATATTTTGTACCATGAGGGTAATCTAACCTGATGATACATCCATCTCTATCTGTCACTATGAATTTTTTCCCAAACCTTCAATATGCTGATATCTAAACATTCTAGATTATTCTTTGTGTTCACCAACTACTGCTTCCAAAAATAAAGAATAGCAACATCCATTCACTGGACTAACTCTTTATCAAATCATTTTCTTCCTCAGATGAAACTGATTTTCACTAACTTTCACACTATAAGAAACTATATGGCATCTCACTCTAGAACAAGAACTCTGCACAGCTCCATAATATCAGTATGCTAGCAATTATGTTTTAAGCAACCCAAAACTAGCAAGGAGTAAACTGTTGTACCATTTATGATTCTAAAGTTATTCTAGAGTGTCAGAAAGAGTCTGAGTCAAAGGAGGGTGTTCATTTGTTGTTACTGTTGTCATTTGGCTAGCTGGTTGGTTTGGTTTGATTTGGTCTGGCTTTGTTTTGTTTACTTGCTTTCAGCAGGAAGGACACATTTACAAACTTAGGAGGAAAGCCACTTATGAAAATGAAGTTGAAGCTAAAGAAGCATACACTTATAAGCCATGGTCTTGGAGCAAGTAAAAGGTATTGGGGTCCAGAAGATGGACAGAGGAATTTGCTTGAGATGGAGGAGAGATCTTTTGTCCCCTGAGAATGGACACAAAGGTTATGGAAGTAAATGAATTGACAGGTTCCAGAAATAGGAAGTTGAGGTAGTTCCTACCTGGTCACCTCAATTTTCAGTATAGAATGGAAGCTGAGTTCATTTACTGTGATTGAGGTGTGTGGGGCTTGAGGACAGGGAAGACAATTTGGAATCATTTCTGAGGATAATAGGAAGGGGAAATAATTAAGAACAAGTAAAATGACAGCCTAGAGATACTCAAAGCTAAGTGAAGTTGGGAAAAGCAAGGATTTTTAATGTGCAGTTTATTGTTTCTATCATTATATCAATAAATCCTTACTGAGAGCCTAAAATATATCAGGTACTAAGCATTATGATGTCAATAAAATAGTAAAAAGACACACTCTAGCTCTAAATAGTTTATATACATGTAGTTAAAGGTTGATAACCCCATCAGGGCTCAGAAATCCGGGTAAAAGACTTATGTGAATGGAGTGTAGGATAAATACAGAGTTATTAACTACTCATTCCTTTCCTTTAATTATGATAAACTGTTTAGGTTTTCTATTCCTTTCTAGTCAGTTTGTAAGCTATGTTTTATTAAGAATTTATGATATCACCCAAGCTTTCAAATGTACCACCATAAAGTTGTTCAAAATATCTTATCTTTTAATTTTTTCAGTTATAGTTATGTCTCCTTTTCCATTTCTAAGATTAATTTATGCCTTTTCTATTTTTTCTGAATTAATCTTCCCAATTTTTTCCTAATTTCACTTGTTAAGTTATTAGTTTGACTTATCCCTTTATAAGCTTTTCAATTTTGGAAGTGTTTGCAAACATGAAAATTGTTATATGTGATTATTAAAGATAATAATGAAATGGATAATTATGAGACTTGTCTCTCCTATCCACTTGAGAATGTATCTACCCATTGTAAAAACAGAGAACAAAGCATAATACTTGATAATTTATGGTATCATGCACTAAATGTTGGAACATAATTTTTTCAGATTAGAGTCATTTTTAGTATATGTAATAGTATAACATAATAGTGATTTAAAATGTACATTTGATGTAAATGTAATGGAGTCCAAATGAGCAGAAGGTCAACAATTACTTGGCAGAGCTTAGAGTAAATTTTTCTGAAAATACTTTTCTACTGGGAAATAAAGAATTGTGTAGGTCCTACAAATATAATAAAATTCATTGATCTCATGAATGAAAGTGTGTTTTTACGTATTTAATCAAGAAAGAAGAACGATTTGACCTTTCCTCCCTCGATTTGCCAAGCACTTTAGAGATAAATGTTCTTTAAAATGCTAAAGTGATCCAAAATAGCAAGCCTTAAAATAAAATCAGTAGTGGATTGCGTGTTAGTAAAGAATTTAAAATTATAATCATAAAGCTGAAAAGTCTGAAAAGAAATTACCTAAATCAAAATCTTTTCACATAAACTGGTGCCCTGCATGGTATTAAAGCCATTTTCTTCCATTCTTTCTTCAACAGTTCCAAATACCTGGTCACCACATTCATTTTTCATAATGAGGCAACATAAAAATGCAAGTGCTCATCATTTTCCATTTCTCACAGTGAATCCTGGTTAGGATTCCTAAATTTAACCAAATGATATCAACCTTAGCCCGTGCTTTTTTTTTAATTTTTAAAACACATGAATTTTGTCTTAGCCTGAAACTTACAATAATGTTAATCACCAAAGAGCAGAATTTCCAACTGTCTGCTCTTCAGTTCCTACAAAAAACTGAGGATATTTTTATTTTGCTTATGAAAGATTTGAAGGATAAGCAAACCTCTAAATTAATTTATTATTCTAGCCTCCAAATGAGCAGGAGCTACAGAGAGCAATGTATATTATGTACTTGGCTTCATTTTCTGTGAAATCACTCTCACCAAACTATATATTCTGAGGGGAAATGCCTATCACTTCCTGTTTTGGTCCCTACATCTCTATGCAAAAGGTACATTAAAAGCACTTGGGCATATGTCCAGTTAAATCTTTTGAAAGATTCCGGTATTCCAAAGTTCTGGACTGGTTTTCCAACCTAGTTTCCTACAACCAAAACTTTAACTCTCAAAGCCAAGCTTTTCATAATTAATACCTCCTGTAAAGACTCTGCTTCCCTGAGGTGACAAAGTTCATATCCTCTCTCCAGAGATTTTTATTTTTCATGTGGAGATCCAGATATCATAGAAAGCACAGAGGCAGCATAGAGTTGCAGTAATCAAAAGCATTAGAAAGATTAAATTAAAATTGACCCCCAATATCATGAAATGTGTCCTTGTGATTTTTTTCTTTTCCAGATTGTTCATGCTCTCATTTAAAAATTGTACTGAATAAGGGGGTCAGGATTTTGTTCTAGTCTAGTAATACCAGTAGTATGATCCCATTGTCTGTGTAGCATCCACCTTATTTAGGAAAGAAGTAACACCACCAATTCAGTTAAAAATTTGCTGGTAAATAATTATATTATCTGAAAAATGTAATTGTAATATCAATATTGTATCAGTATTGTACAGGGTTTAAAATTTTTGTTGTAACTATATTATGCAAAGGTCACACCCTTTCTAAATACCCCAAGGGTTTCCACTGCATTTGGAATAAAATCCAAACTCTCTGTCATGGCTTCAAGACTCCATGTATCTGTCTTCCGTCCTCTCTAGCTTCATCTCCTCCTGCTTACCATTATACTCCAGACACAAGGGCCTTTTTATTGTTGGCCACACCAAGCTTTTGCTGTTCATCACACCTGGTAAAATTATTTGAGCTCCTACATCCAGCCAGTATAACCCTTGAAACTACATGGGTCAAAAAATTTCCATTTTTGCTTAAGCCAACTTAGGTTGGGTTCCAATCTATTGAAACTAAAAGAATCTTGACTAATACCTATTCCAATTCTTTCAACAGTTCCTGATCACTCCTTCCTAAACAAGCTCTACTCTGTCCATGTATTATTTAAACTGTTGTTCCTAGTAATCTGGTTGGTTTAACATATGAACACATAGTGTTGCAGGGTAATATCTCTACTGAGGAATCTGATAAGGAGGACTTTGTCTCCCTCTCTCTACGTAAGGATCAGCTGAGGAGCCTTGCTCTCTCATACACAACCTGATGCCTTCTGTTCTGAGAGTGAGGAGCCAGTTATTCCTTCTGACACAGAAGCAAAGCATATTTTAACAGAACTTTTACCCAAAAATACTCAAGTACAATTTCCAAATGATAGAAAGTGGAAAGGCCTTATGTAATAACTGGGACAGATGATTCACATCCTTCAAGTCCTATAGTAGAAAATCGTAACTACAGGAGAAGCTAAGCAGGGCCAAGCAAGAAAAGGAAAAGTGAAAGACAGTCTTGCAGAGCCTGGTAATTGCTGTGAATATTTTCAAGAAAGCAAAAAGCCCTCTCAATCTTCTTAAATACAGATAACTGTAACTATCTTTCCTCTGTGTAAAAAGAAAACAGGACAAACCTGTAGCTCTTACTTCAATCACAGATAAATCATAAGTAATGTAACAAGGCTGAATACAGTTTGAATCAAATGTATGCTTATCAACATGATGTAATGGTTAAACTATAGAATGAAATAAGGAGAAACTATACTAATAAGTTAGAAATAGTAAAAGAAATCTCTCTTCTAATTTTTAGTTTTTATGTAAGTAAAAGGTGTGTTATATTACTCTTAACAAAAGCCATAGCTTAATTAATATAAATATTTTCAGTAAAGTTTTGCAGACATTCAAAGTTAAATTTGAATCTCTGATAATGCTGTGAATAACCTCTTTGTTTTTGACTCACCCATGGTTTACCACCTATAGTTCACCACCCATGGTTCAATAGAATATAATTTAATTGAATGTATCCTAAATTGAAGGCTCTATAAATATGCTGTAACTTAGACTGGAGGGCTCTTCTGATCTCATATCCAACTACATCTGGAAGGGACAGAAGTCCCCAGGCTTGGTAACATATTAATTTATTTTTGCATTGTAAACTTGTTCCTTTTACCTTAAGCGCTCCTTTAGTAAATATGTGTTGAATTTGAATTCTTGTATGGAGTGCTCTTTACTTTTAAACTATTGTCTGTCCCTATACTCTTATTTAAGCAGGAGGTTACTTGATGAAACCCAAACTGATTGAATCACAACCTGATAAGGCTCAGGTCTTTTCTAATGGAGATCATGGGTTTGAGGTGTAAAGAGGTGAACCTGTAACAATAGTATAATTATCATTCTCTCATGATGGATACAGTACAATCAACTAATACAGACCAATATCAAGCCAGTGATTTTTGGTAGAGATATTCCATATGAGTTGATGTAACAAGCTTAATGTTATTACACATGTTGTCGTCAAACCGAGACTCCCCTATAATTGTGTTGTTGAGTGTTTAGAACAAAGGCTGATTATAACTTATTCCTAGTGGTGGTGGGAGAAAACATAATTTGGGAGTAAGCATTCTGACTCTGTCACCTTGTAGCTCTATGATCTTAAGCAAGCCCTTAACCTCATCAACACCTGGTTTCCATAACTATAATATGGGGATAGTCTTCTTCTTTTTGTGGAATTGTTGTGAACAATAAATGACAATACATGTAAAAAAAAAAAACCTAGTGCACCACTTGCTCCCAAATGGTAACTATGACATCATCCCTTTTGAGTCCTTTGCCTTAGCGCTCCAAAATGTTTTGCTCCACAAGCCTGTAATGCAAGGAAGTCACAATTTCTCCCAGCTTTGTGCATTTCACAAACATGATGAACAGATCGTGAAATCAAGGTTGAAGACTCAAGATCCAGACAAATAAAATTAATGAGTACAAAGACTGGGTTTAAGACAAGGTATGGCAGGAATTGAGGTAAACTGCTGAGCAAATGCCCCAATCGAAAGAAGACAGCCACTATTCAGCTCTGGCTGATTTTTGCCATGAGGGATGTGGCAAAGTATTCAGATTTTTATAAGAAACAAAGGAATCTAAAAATTTACCAGATATCTCCTCAATTTTAGATGCTGACAATGTCAATATTAGGGGGAAGGAGGATACAGCTGGTTGATGATCTTGAAGAGACTGGTGCCTCTGGGTTTGGGGACTTATCTGGCATAGGAACAATCTGGAGTTTTTAAGTTTCTGAAAAATAAACTTAGTGAGTGAAATTTTATAGAGTTTCAGATAGGGACCTGGGTATTCTTTAGGATTTCTGGGAATACTGCTGGTTTGGGCTGGGCTTACTGTGGCCATTTGTAATATCTAGCTGAGGCTTCCACAAGAGTAATCCCCAGGATAGCCTCTCGACTCCATTTGAAATCTCTTAGCCCCTGAAACCTTATTTTGTTACATTTCTTTTCCCCTTTTGGTCAAGACGGCACTCTCAATTCCATGATACCAGGGCCAATAGTACCCTGTTTTTTTTTACCTCAAGCTTCATGTAAGCCATCCATAGAAATGACCAGCAGTAGAAAGCTGAGGCTGAGCAGCCCATTAGAAACACCGTATTAAACCATAAAGTGCACCTTGTACTCAAACACTCATTTGTCTTTGTTTCTTTAATCACCCCAACCTAGCCCCAATATTCCATTTCTACAGTGCTATTTATCAACCTCTTGACACAATTAACTCATGCTGCCTCCAAGCCTTCAAGTATTGCTTCCACTGATAATGCTTTCTTGACTCATCACCTTACCACCTTCAGTCTAAATGGGAGGCAGATTCAGAAAATCTGAAATGTCCTCCATCTTACTACGATTACTGATACATTTTATATGCTCCAACCATCAGTTTTTAATAGAGTGAAAATCATTTATAACTGGAAGAAACAGGACTATATAGATGTCCATTCCAAAGGTAAGCTTTTACGTTACAGGAGAGGATTATTTGATCAATAACATCTATTAGAGAGATGCATTAGAATTGTTTTGACTTCCTAATATATTGCTAAGCATTCAGTTATTTCACATGTGCATATTTTACTCCTATTTGTGTATGTTCTCTTTAAAGTTCTATGTATTTTGTATCTTCCCACAGAGTATAAACATTTGTCAGACTAATTCAGAAACAGTTGCCATTAATTATTACTTAGAAAATTGAGCAGTGGTTTAAAAGCCAATATCCATATATAAGTAAGAATTTTCAGCATCACTTTTATTCCACGGTCTTTTAGCTACAACATATAAGGTATTAATTTAGAAGTACAATAAACAGAAAACTACTGTTAAATTTTACTGACACATAAAAGCAACATTGCTAAACAAATCCAAGTTGAATTCAATGATACAACAAATGAATAAGCTTTACATCAATCTACTAGCACACTTCTCCTCAATACCACACGGTATTAAAAGAATAAGCTTATAGTGTTCCAATAGAAACCCACTTATTAAATGGTGGTTGTCCTAGGAATGCAAAGACCCTGTATTATTTCAAAGCATATGAGTATAATCCATCAATATAACAGAGAGAAAATGCTACTTTATCATCTTGATAGGTGACAAAAAGTTACTTCACAAAGTATACTTTAGGAGGCAAATTATTTTGAAATGCAGTGGATTAAAGCAGATTTATGACCACATTGCCTACCACCAAAAGTAGCTCACACAGAAGTGGATATAAAATGATTATACATATTTGTGATCATTTTACTTTTGTAAAGAAGCATTCATGGCAAAGACAGAAGTGATCCCAGTTTAACAAATATGATAGGCAGCCTGCATTTTGCAGACATATTAAAAAGAGCAAATATCCATAGAAATTGTTCTTAAAAACTTGGTAATTATTGGAGAAAACAAATTTAGGGAAACTAAGAATCACAAGGCACCAGGACCCCAGAAACCAGGATCTGCCAAGAATGACAGCCACTATTTAGTCAGCATTTTAAAGGTTCCACATAGACAGTAAGTGGCAGAGCCAGAATTCAAATGTCTCTCAAACTCAAAACTCATCCCTCCAATAAAACTGATTATGTTAAGAGTTCTTTAAAAAGCACTAGTTATTCTCAAAGGGCCCAGAATTATGGCCATTCCCTTAACTAAAATGCCTAAGCTTCCAACAATGTAAAAAAATGATTTAGAAAAAACTCTGAATATACCTCCTTATCATTTATATATATTTAAGCATATCACAGATAATATTCTTTAAACATGTTAAGGTGTTTTCCTGTGATCTTACCCTCCTCAGCCTGAGGCAACCATTTTCTGGAAAAACACTACTGCTACTCTTATGGTAGAAATTCAAAGAGAAAAAGTCAATTTTAAGTTTTTAGCTCTTAAAATATATTCCTCATTTATTCATACATTCAACATATATTAATTAAATTTTGATTAGGTTTAAGTAGTTGTTCCAGATACAGCAGTGAAAAAACTAGATCTTGAAGCAGATAGCATGTACTTGTGTGCGTGCATGCACACGTGTGTGTAAAAGGAAGCCTAGTTTGTTGAAAGAGAAGTGCTTCGATATTTCCTTTACACATCAAGAGTTAACCATGTATGATTTCAGACCACAGAATTTTACAATGTCATAGGTATAGGCAGGAAGGATTACATGAAGTAAAGGAAAATTCTCAGTCACGAAAAGGAAAAAGCTTTTGCACCATCAAGAAAGTGAGAAGAAGAAAAGGGCAAAGCAGTCAGACTTGTGTCCTGAGATACTAGGGTGAGGGTGGAGTGATGGAAACACCCGAGAGCTTTGGGAGGGAAATCCCAGTGCAAGAGAGCTTGCTCCTTTTTCTCAGGATAGAGAGAAAAATGGCAAGCTGCTTGTAAAATCTCTGTGTTCGGTATGGCACCATGTCCAGCAAGATAGACAGGCTCCTTTAGCAGGCCAGAACAAGAAAAGGGTGAGGAAGTCATCTTCCCAAATCTGGCACACCAAACACTGGTGCAGAGAAAGTCAACATTGTCTACACACCTGGGAGTTGAGACAGATGTGCTAAGTAAATCAGGGGGCTAGAATAAGTCTTGGGGTTGGATTACAGATGAAACAAAATAAGAATCTTGAAATTAGGAGCTATGATTGCAGGTTGGTGCCATAATGATTCCCAAAAGAGCCAGGAGGAATTAGCCACAATATCACAGACTTGAGATTCCTTCACTCCACTTTGTTGGGACTTTTGTTGCATCTAGAAGCCAACTTAAGAAGAAAGACAGGGAAGAGAATACCCCTTGAAAGAGAAGATAAATAGGACTCTTGGGGACTTGAAATCTGAATTGACAAAATATTACCCAAAATAGACTGAACCAAACCTCGAGAGTTTGAAAAGAGATGAGCTACCTTGAATCAGTGCTTTTATAAACCCCACCATCACTGAAATGGGGGACACAACAAGGAACTTATTACAGAAAATAAAAGTTCATGTTTTATATCACATCTGAATGGCACTTAACATTCAGAACTTGCTATACTCTTAACATGTAGTCAATGTATACAAATTCCATTATTTCGTCTCAACAAATCCTGTACTTTATAAAGTTCAGAATTAAAAAACTAGATTTTTTTTCTACAGATCCTTTACAGAATGCTACCTAATGTGTGTTTCTCTCTTGGAGTGCTTCACATTATGCTAAAATTATCATGAGGCTCTAAGAAGAGAAGTATGATCACTGTATAAAGGAGCAAGATTGTTTTCACAATTTGGAGCTGGAAACCCTAACCAGAGAAATCTTGATTCTCGTAGTCTTCAACCTTTTTCACTTTCAATTTTTTTCTAACTTAGTAAATGATGGCAAAAAATTTAGGAGTCATTATCCTTGATTCAAACATCTAGAAATCACGCCTGATTCATTCCTGTTTCTTATCCCCACAGACAACCCATCAGTAAGTCCAGTCAGATAAAATTTAACTCAAGTACTCTAAATGTAACTCAAAGCTGCCTACTTCCCAATCTCTATTGTCAGTATCATCTCTTGCCCAAACTATTAAAACAGCCTCCTATTTAGTACCCCTGCTAACATCCTTGTACCCTACAATTAATTCTCCATGAGAGGCCAATATACTTAAAGTCCTCCAATGTCTCCCATTATATTTTAAATGAAAAGCAAATCCTTGCTGTGGCTTGGCACCTGACCTTTATCTGGATCCCAGGATTACTCTCTGGTTCCCCACCCTTCAGCAACATTGGGCTTCATTCATTCCTGTCTTCAAAATGCTAAGCTGTGTTTCCCCCAGAGCCTTTGAAGTTGATGTTCCCACCTCCTGGAAAGTTCAGCCTTGCAGATCTTTACATGACAAGAAGCTCCTTCTTGTCATACAGAGTTCAGATAAATGCCACTTCAAAGAGGACTTCCTTGAGCACTCCATCAAAAATAGCCCTCCTTACTGACTTTGTCTTATTTTTTGGATTATGGGGATATGATTCAGTTAGCCTTTGAGAATATAAGTTCCTTGAGGGTAGGGGTCTTATGTGTGTCTTGTCCACAGGTATATAAATACCCTAGCAATACTGTCAAGTGAATGAATGAATGAATGAATGAAAAGGTTAACCTTTTTCCCACTGCTCCTTTATACTTGTATCACTTATGACACTCCCAAATACACCATGGCCTAGTTTAAGCAAACAGGCAATGGAGAACACAGGGAAGTATAACATTAAATAGCAGGAGGTAAAGGCTTCAAGATTCTACTCAGTGCCAGACCCTCAAAGTCAGGAATACAAAAGTAAGAAACTGTTATAAAATAGTGCACAAACTGTTATTTTCTGAGTTATTTAAAATCTACTAGGAAATGTGTTACATATTTGTTGAAAGTTTTTTAAAGGGCTTAAATTAGATCAAAGGGAGGATTTTTATCTACTGAATTTTCATGAAGCAGGACATAGCCATGTTGTTAAATGAAATATGCATCACAGGATTTCATCTTATTCACAACTGAAGCATAAGTAGGTATTCGGTGAAAAAGTGATAAAAATATATACTGCTTACACTAGAATGGAAATTTGAACTTAAATAAGGGAACTTCTGAAATGTCTTTTTATTCTACATGTAGTTAAAATTACTCTGCTCAAGGAAACTTTTAAAAAGACAGTGATATGAAGTATTTGTGTAAAGATTTACTGGAGTTTAAAAATAATATGTTTGCATTATATAAGTTGATAAGTCAATGACTTTCAAGAGCAGAAATTATTATTCATAATACCTAATTATGTTTTAATTTTAATTATAAAAATTATATTTTGACTGTACTTGGACCTCTATATAATATGGGGAAAACTTGTTTTTTAATAAAGGCATATTAATAATTATATTAATAATCAGGTTCCTAATGTAGCATCACATTTTGAAATTAAAAGAAACAACCTACATTCCTATTATGTTGCAGATTAATACTTGTTCTCAGAACCATTTCCAAAAAAAAAAAAAAATTCTTACCAGACATAAACTGTGTAATAGAGGATAATTCCATTTGGCTCCAGGGGTGGTTGCCATGACAACTTCACCATGACACCAGACAACTGTTTTACAGAGAAGTCTTGGGGGGGAGAATCAGGAGCTGAAAAGTTAAGAGTGCAGATTAATGAGTTTTATTAAACATATATAAGAAAAGGTTCAAATGGAAATTTACCAAAACCTTTCTTATAAACTTTCTGATAAATGACTCAGGCATAGTGCCTTTCTCCAGGAGGTATTGTTTACTCTCAAAATGAGATGATAAAAGAAGATTTTGCATGGTGGTGTTAGAACATCTGTTTCTGTGATCCATGGAAAAATTATTTCATGAGAAAATAGAGCAAGGGGTATGTCACCAGTGATTCACCTACTGTTCAAATACATCTTGGTAACTTGTCATATAAAAATAAAGGCTTTATTGGGGTGAAGAAATACAACATACAGTGAAATATTCTCCAGACAATAAAAAGAAGTGGGAAAGTGATAAGCATAACACTGGAAGATCAGTTAAAATGACTGACCTCACAAATGAAGACTACATTCCTCAAATTCAATTGTGTCATTAAACCGTAAGATAATATCAAAATCCCTCTACTGAGTATTCAAAATTTAACGGATTACAAAAGAAACACCATGCAGACAAAAACAGAAAATGGACGGTTTAGGATCTACTTCTAATTCTGCTATTCTACTGTAAAGATTAAAATACATTAGCCAATTCACATTGAAAAAGAGTAAAAATTACTGTAAACTAATTAGCCACATTTATATTTCCATTTATAAAATAATTAAAATGATATTTTCTCAGTATAATAGCATATTAATGTCTTAGACTATTAAAATACAATTTCATGCATATAAAAAACATAACTTACTAAAATTTAAATTCATAGGCACAGTTATGCATGGAAAGTGGCTAATAGAAATCCTGAGAATTTGCTCAGATTTTTGAGCTATGTTAATTTATAGAACCATATATGCATAAATCAGTAATTCCAACAATTTGGAGAAAATGCCAGCTGAATTATTTTAATTTATTTTTGTTTCCCTGGATAAACTCAGATACGGTTGTGTGTACTCATGCACATGCACTTATGTGTGTGTGTGTTAATTATTTTGGTAACAACATTCTTCCAGAAAAAGTTTATTGAACTGAAGAAAGGTTTATGAGATGAGTTCTCAGGAATAATGGTGACAGCTGTATTTATTACTTTCCTTGTTGTTATCCTCACTGGTACTAAAAGCATAATGCTATCAAATATTGATTATCATAAGAATCCATTTATCATTTTGAGATGTGGGCTTCCTAGAATATGAATTACCTCTGACAACTTTCTTTCATTTGTCAAGACATAAATGAATGAATTTTTTTCCTAATATTTCTGTAAAACATAACTTGTTTTTATTATTGAAAAGGCAAAAGGATTTTAATAAAAAATAGCATTGATTTGGAACATCGTATCTTGTCATTAAGCATTTCTATTTTATTATATGCTTAAGATGTTATACGGTGAGGGGTATGGGAGGTTTTGAGTGTTCTCTTCTATTTTTATTTTTATTATTTTTCATTTTTATTTTTTGGAGTAATGAAAATGTTCAAAACTTGATTGTGGTGTTGAATGCACAACTATGTGATGAAACTGTGAACAACTGTTGTACACTTTGAATGACTGTATGGTATGTGAAGATATCTCAATAAAATTACATTAAAAAAAAAGATGTTGCACAAAATATCAGATAATTCCTAGCATTTTTATGTTTAAACCTTAGTATACCTTTGGCTATTTTCTTTATATCTAAAACTTCATATCAGATTTCAAATTCTCAACATTAGGACTATTTCACTAGATTAGAATATAAAGAAGTAGGCACTATTTCCAGAAGGGCTTTGCTGAAATGATTTAATAGATATTATCTTAGTTATTACCCATGTTAGAAAGGAGAGATAATCTTCTCCCCTACCTTTTATCCATTTATTTATTAAGTTAATTTTCACTTTCTGAGCAGGAATAATCTAATTATGAAAATTAGGACAGATATGTTGTGATGGGGAGCAAGAATTGTAAATAGGCAATGACTAGGGAAGACTAACCCATAAGAGACATCTGGAGTTAGAGCAACCCAGAACCCCTACAAAAAGGTGTGGAGGTTGAAAATAAGGAGTGGTCTGAAAAAGAGGAAGAGGTTTCCAATGACTTTATTATTTTGAACTAAATAAGAGCAATCCAGAGAAAAGACTTCCTTCTTCTAGAACTGTCTAGTCCTGGTGAATGACTCTGTACTCTAAACATTTACAGGTGCAACCTAACTTGAAGGTGGGGAAACTTGAGAGAAAGGGAGAGAGAGAAAAAAAAAAAAAAGATACCCTATAGACACTCATCATACATTTGAGCTTACCTATTGTGGCAATATGATATACTTTTACAGAAGAATAATAATTGCTCTCATAATATAAGATTTATAAAACATAAAATATGAATCCCAAATGTATATATCTCAAAAGCCAATGTTTTTATGATATATGCTATATGATACATGCTATAAATTGGTAAGGAAACAGTGTAAAGCGGTCTTAGTAATAAAGTTGATTTTGTTCAGTTTAGGGAAAGGTATGCTTAAATATTCAATATGAAGTCTATTAACATTCAGCAATAGCATCCAGGCCAATCAGAGAGCCCTGGAAAGGAGCCTGAATTCATTATCATGTTAATCCTAATACCATTAAAAAAAAATGATGAAAGGTGACATAACAGAATCTAATACAAAACTTATATTAAGTGGCTATTTTTATGAATGTAAAAGTTGAAAAGCAAAGTCATAACAAATATCAATGTTCAAATGACATTTTTTGCCTTAAAAATTCCCATGGCAAAAATATTACTGATATTTATGGAGTACTGATGATATAAGATGCAAGAAAAGTATTTTATACATGATTCTAATGAATGTAAATCTGACTGCTAGCTTCTTTTACACCATGACACCGCAATCTATGGGTAATGCTAATATGGCAGAAAACTGATACCCGAGGCTAGTGGAATTTTTATGTTAGGTATTCATTCTATATACACATTTTTTGGAGTGTGACAGAATCAATACACTGATGTATATATTTACCATCTTCTTCAGTCATTATACTTATGGGTGCACTACGAACTCCTTCACCTTTGATTGTACTAGCAGACACCTCAATCATATATTTGGTATATTTCTTCAGCCCTAAGTAGAAATAAAATAGATA
The DNA here is from genome assembly GCF_015220235.1 of Choloepus didactylus. Classification (NCBI taxonomy): domain Eukaryota; kingdom Metazoa; phylum Chordata; class Mammalia; order Pilosa; family Megalonychidae; genus Choloepus; species Choloepus didactylus. Next base: position 50,067,442 of record NC_051314.1, read on the forward strand.
TATTGAAGCTCACAAAATATCTGTTATCTTATACATATACAGTGATAAGCTGTGAAATGACCTTCAACTCAACAATCTTCCAAAAGTGAAAACTAAATGGAAATGTAGGTCTTTGGCAATGGAAGCTCCTATTATGAAGACAGATAATGTAGGGTAATATGGAAGACAAATGACCTAGAATATTCTTTTACGTGACCTGCAATAGTCTCTTAGCTTATTTAAATAAAAAGCCGAATTTGTCATAGTCTTTATAAAATGATTTCACTTAACATTTATAATAACCTAACAGCAACCTAATAATTTATGACCATTGTGTGAATATACTTGCATGGGTTAAAGGACACTGACAATTTAAATATAAATACCCAACACTAGATGTTCTTTTTTACCTCTAATGCTCTGGGTCAAAGAGGTTGTATTTATAGCTCTTTCCTCATTTTCATTATTTCTCTTGAGATAAATTGTATATTTTTGTATGACTCCATTGGGACTAGTTGGAGGAAGAAATGATAGCTCAATTTCTCCAGAAGAAATATTTTTGTAAGTAATATTTTCTGGTGCACTCTCAGGCACTGAAAAAAAAACAAAAATATAAATGTATAAAACAATCCCACCCTCTGGTTGATCAAGATGATGACATAAGATGCTCCAGGGTGCTGTTCCCCCACAGAATCTGAACAACTAGCAAAAACTGGCAGAGCCATCTTACTCAAAACTCCAGAAAACAGGGTTGCGTAAAGGTATGAGAGAAGGCCAAATTAACAAAAAAAAAAAAAAATTGCAGCTTGAAAAATGGTAGAAGTTCCTGGCACAATTGCTATCACCTCTCTTTCTCCCTCCCCCATCCAGTGTGAGTTAGTCTATGCATCCATTGTGGGTCTCTGGCCCAATTCCAGAGGGAGAGTGACCTCTATGTGCATACTGGGTGCCCATGGATATACAGCACCAATCTATCAAGTTGCAGGCTAAAAGACTGTAACAAGGAACATCTCTCTGGCTCATCTTCCCAGAACCTGTCCTACAAACAAAAGCAGCTTGCAAACAGCCAAAGCAGTGTATGAAACAATGAAGTCAAAAGTGGCCCATGACAAAGGATTGCCAGCTTTAAATCATGCGATAGAACACCTGGGAGGGAGAGAAAGTTTATTTCATAGGGAGTAAAGGGGTAGTCAAATTCCTGTAAACGGAATTCCTAAGGCCACTAGCAAGCACAAGCCCTGGGCTAGACACAGGCTCAGAAAAGACAAGGAGGACACTGTACTTTATATTCACCTTGGGCTGAACTCTGAAGGTGAACACCCCACAGGCCAATGCAAAGCCAGTTTGCAAAGACTGTGAAAATTGTTCTTTGCATTGCTTTGTTTGGTTTTCTTAACTCTTGTCATTCAAGAAAATCTCTGTCATATCACTATCTAGATACAAATTCAAGAATCAGAGAGGTCAGGGACTAAATCCCAGAGTGAACATTTTAAAATACTACAACATTCAATGTGCAAGATTATAAGACAAACAAAGAAACAGGAAATAATGGCCCATCCATTATTATAAAAATAAGAAAAAAAAGCAACAAAGAAGACCAGACTGAGAACATACTGGACAAAGACCTCTAAAAAATGTCTTCAATATGCTCCAGGAAATGAAGGAAAATACAGAGAAAGAGCTAAAGGATAGGAAAACAACGAATGAGCAATACAGGAATCTCATTAAAGAGACATTCATTTTTAAAATGAACCAAACAAAACTACTGGATTTGAAGACCATAATAACTGAAATGAAAAATTCCAGGAGGGTTTCAACAGCAGACTAGAGCTGACAGAAGAAAGAATCAGTGAACTCAAAGACAAGATGATTGAAATGAGTCAAGCTGAGGAGCAGAAAGAAAAATAAATTAGAAAAAGCAAAACTAGTCTCAGAGGTCTCTGGGACTCCATCAAGCTTACCAATATATGCATTATGGGAGTCCAGGAAGGATAAGAAAGAAAGGAGCAGAAAGAATATTCAAAGAAATAATGACAGAAAATATCCCAAACTCAGCAAAAGACATGAATATGCACATCTAAAATTGGCTTCTAGATTAAGAAAATCAAGAGAATAAGAAAGAAGAAATATTTGAAGAGATTATGGCTGAAACTTATGGAATTAAAGGCACAAACTTCAGTTCAAGGAATCTACCAAACAAGAAAAGATCTTTATAGCAGACAGAAAAAGACAGATAATCTACACAGGAATGACAATTAGACTGACAAACGACATCATTGGAAAGCAACTGGAATTCTATTCCCCAAAAAATTAACAAGAGAAAAATAACAATAATTTTCAGACAATCAGAAGACAAGTGAATACCACCATTGCATCTTCAATAAATGAAATTCACTTTAGGCAGAAAAATAATTACCAGAGAAGAAAAGCTACAGGTGAAAAGATAATCAGTTTAAAAAAATAGCCTGCATAGAACAATAACATTAATAACTAATACAGAGGGTTGAACAATATGAGCTATAAGTGTAAACATTATTGCCTTACAGAGTCTTGATTGGATAAGATTCTTTATTTTCAAAAGGAAATAATCAAACCTTGCTATTAGTATTCTAAATACATTGGATATATAAAAATTGCTACTAATAAATTTAGTAGAGAAGTAAAATTCAGAAGCCTTGAAAGTACTGATGCAGTGACCACTTAAATTGTTACCAGTGATAGGTACGTAGCATCTAAGGCAAACTTAATAGGACAAAAACTGACATTGGAATGATACTTTTGAAGACGTGGGAAGGATTGTAATTCAATGTCTAGTTTTGCATTGTTCTATATATAGCAATATAATATCGCCATAATTCCAACAATCTTTTCCTCTATATCATTTTAATCACTGGCTACACCTAAGACCTTGTCATTACCAGTAACTTCAAGTTTCCCTCTTTTTGGTAGCTACCTCCTGTATTTCCAGCTCACTGACCCTTGTACTCCTAACTCAAAAATCCTTTGACCCTCATCAAAATCACACCATCCATCACTTCTCTTATGTCCTCATTTCCCTACTTACCCAGGTTAGAGTCTGTAGTCTATCACTATGATCACTTCCTAGAAATCCCCATCAATTCCTTCTCTTTCTATCCTACTTTCTTGCAAAATCCAAATTTCAGTTAAACCAAATATGTGCTGGTTCTGCAGCTGCAATAAAACAGCTGGAAATAATTAAATAAAACACTTCATGCTGACTAGTCTCACTTAAATTTATAACCTCAAATCTCAAGTGGATGTTTTGCACTGCCTGGAAGCCTATATATTTTCTCAGTTACTTCACTCTCCCACACTTTTATGTGTGTTTTCACAACTTTCTCTCTCCACAAATCTCAATCCCTCCCTCTCCTTATTCTAAGCTGATCACCTTACTTCTCATTTCATTCAGAAAATAAAAACAATCAGAAGGGAACTCCTGTATCTCCCTACCACCAATTTTCCTTTAACTGTGTGTCCTCCTTACACCTTTCCAAGGCCTAGCCCTCTACTTCTGCACTGAATTCCATTCCTCCTGTCTATCCAAAGAATTTACATTTGAAGTTTTCTTCTCTCTGCTGTACTATTAGTTTTTTCTCTCTTCATAGACTTAGTTCTATCTTTATGCATGATACATACATAATATAATATCTACCATTTTAAAAATAAAGATCTCTTTTGATTCCACTTGTCTCTTTAGCTACTGGCCCATTCTATCTTCCACTTTATATAAAAATTCTGAAATAAGATTTGTCTTTATCCAAGTTTTCCCACTTTCTTATCTATCATTCTTCTTAAACCCATTTCAATTGGGCATTTCCCCCCATTTTTTTCCTATGTAACCTACTCTTGTAAACTCCTCAACAACCTACATCTTGCCAAAGCACTAATCAATTGCATGCCTTCATGTTACTTCACTCATCAGCAGCAATTGACAAAGGAAATAAATTCCTTCTACCTGAAAATCTTTCTTTCCTTGACTTCCAAGAGATGATCTGATTTTCCTCATACCTCACTGGCCACTTCCACTTAGCCCTTGACTTCCCAAGCGCCACATGTCATTTTGCCCCATGAATATAGTTATTTCCTTTTTCTCATCTCTGTCTACATTCACTCGTATATGAATATCTCTTGTTTTTTGACTTTGAATACCAGAGCTATAGAGTTGCCTACAAATTAAGATGCCTTCAATTCTGGATCTTTTCTCTTAGCTTCAGACTTATATACAATTGCCTTCATGACAGTAACTTGGATATCTCAAACAACTTTGAAAGAGAACTCCTGAATTTCCTCCAAACTTATCTCTTCCCCATCTAAATAAATGGCACCTCCATTTACCAGGATCCTAGAGCAAAAACCTAGTAAGTCAATCTTGTTTTTCCTTCTAAAAATGTAAAATATATCCTGTTCTTGTTTCATAATTCTCCAATGGCTTCTCATTATAATTCAATTAAACACCACACTCTTTGGAATGGCACTCAAGAATCAGCATGGTCCCCGCATGCCTGCCTTTCCTCATCTGCTATTTTTTGCTCAAATGACAGAAATGTTCTTCTTTTCTTGACCACATCAAGTGTCTTCCCACTTCAGGAATTTGAAAATTACTATTTCTCTTTCTGAAGCACTTTTCTCTCAGATCTTCATCTAATTCAATCCTATATATCATTAATATCGTTACACAAATACAACCTCCACAGGCCGTTTCCCACTCCTCTATCTCAAATAGCAACGTCCCCACTTCTTTCCTTGCTATTTTTTTCTTTATAGAACTGAAAGCAATAAAAAATCATATATCATGTTATTTGTTTCCTGATTTATTTTCTATTACGCTTCTAGAATGTTAATTTTGCCTTTTTTACTGCTGTATCCAAGTGCCTAGAACAATGGTAGCAGAGTATGAATGTCATACAAATCTTCTGTGTAGAATATATTAAAAACAAGGGAGAAATTTACAGCTAGGGAAAAGAAGATCGGATTGAAAATCTCTGGAATTGTAAGAAAAGAAAAAAAAACTAGTGATGCCATGTTTGAATTTCCTAAGTCAGCATAACTTCTTATTTTGAAAAATTCTATCATTGGAATTTACTGAGTTGTCCTTCTTGAGTTTCTTGTTTACCACCAGTAGTCAGGATATAAATAAACTTCCCCGGTTCCAGGCTGCTAGATTTTGTATTCTTATTCACTTATCCTCAGGGGATAACCAGTGCTGGATTTTCAGGAAGATAAAGCAAGACAGACTTGAATGACTTATTGAAATGGCATAAGAGTGTTTCCAATTATAGAAGCATTTTGTAAAATCAATAACTCAAATAAAAATGAATCATTGTAATCAGTTGGAATCTATTTAATAAGTACAATTTAAAAAAGTAAAATTGATAAAATTTAAAAATTAATGTAGCTCATGATGATACTAAAAAGGGAAGTTAACTTTGAATATGCCAAAATACGTTGTTTGGCATACGTTGTTTTAAGGTTATATAAAGAAACTAAGAAATGTTATTTGTTAATACAAATAAATTTGGAATCCTGCACAAAATTTTGTTTAACATCCAAGTTACTATCCACTAGTGGTTGGTGCCCAAAATCAGACCTGTTCAAAGCATTTTGATAAAGGCTTGCTCTAAGAAAGTTAAATCTTAAAAGAAAAGGGAACAGGCATAGAGCATCAAGAGGTGATTTGCATGAGAATTTCTTAAAGCTCCTTGTGTGATTATTACACACTAAAAATGAGAAAAGAAAAAAAACTATTAACAAGTTTGTTTGTAAACCTTTGTACACCTTATGATTTAAACACACACACACAGGATCAATTTGGTATTGATTTTTGCTGTCTTAACACAAGACTGGTTTACTTCCAAGCATTAGTAAGCTCTGACTCCCTAAAGAAGATAAAGCACTGAATAAATAATTTATTCCCATATTGTAATTAGCAGTACTGAAACTTTACTGAGAACTAAACATCATTTTTTCATGTTACAATATTGAGGAGTAGACCCTTGTTACTATCACAAGAGTAGAGGGTAAATACAATAAGAAAATTGAGCCCTGGTCACAGATGTCAGCTAGTTGCTCTTGAGCACATCCCGCTTCAGATGACAACTTGAGACCCTATATAAAGTCTAGCTTCCTCCTGTAGCAAGAGGGGCTAACATTGGTGGCTCAGTGCTGGCAAATGCGATCTAGGAAAAGTCAGTAAAGTAGATTCTATTGCACAGTATTTCTATTCCCATGGAAAATGCAAAGACCTTGTGAGTACCCTAAGTTAGGGCAGAGAGCAGGAAATAAGGAGGATGAATATTGAATAATATATGTTAACAGACCTCTTTTTCTTCTAAAGAGTCTAGTGTCAACACTGCCCAATATGCCTGCCTATAGGTACGGGTTAGTAAGCTCTGAGATAAGTTGTTTCCCCCTTCTCTTTTTTTTCCTCGCTAACCCAGTGGCCTCTAAAACAAACCCTGAAAAGGGATCAGGAAGCTTACAGCCATATCTCAACTTTATTTCTTAACTATTATGACTTATGAGTCATTTTACTCAAATAGTCTGAGGTCTCCTCATCTGTAAAATGAAGGGACATTTACATTTTTAAAGATACCATCCAAAAATAAAATTCTTATTTTAAATCACCTCTCAAGTTAAATTCTTCTATTCACTTAGGGTTTATTATCCTGGTTTAGAATTAGACTCACCTAACTAATAATGGAACAGACAGTAAATTTACTTTTTCAATATTAAGCAAAGATTACATGGATATAATCATTACAATTGATGACTACAAAAAAAAGACTTTTACAAATGATCATTAAAGATAAATTGCTCTTGACGCTGTGACCACTTAAGAAATGAAATTCTTGATAAGCACCAATTAATATGATGGTGTTTAATTTCATAACAGTGTCTTTGAAAGTTATCAATTTCTTTTCCCTTGCTGTAAATTAGTCCAACAGCAAAATATCATTGCAACAGATAGTGAACAGAAAGATCCTAGATATATTTTATAATTTACCAGCTTTATTAATGGAGTCCAAACAGCATAGTATTGTGGAAAGGAAATGAGCTTTGCAGTCAGATAGATTTGGGTTCCAATTCCAGCTTCAGCACTTACCAGCTAAATGACCTAGAGCGTATTAAACACCACCCTCAATGAATACAAAGTTTAGGAGGGCAGAGAATTTGTTTTCTTCTATGCTATTGTATTCCCAGTAGATTCTGGTATGTTATAAATATTCCGTTGAATATTTGTTGAAGGATAAAACTCTCAGAGCCAGGGTTTTTCATTAAAGAAAATGGAGATAATATCTTAATGCTTTACTCTAGAATTAACAAGGCAGTTTGTTTGAAAGCCATTAGCAGAGATCATGGCATTTAGCAGGTATTCAAAATACAATTTTACCCTTCCTTGCAGTGGTGTAAAATAAAACTGGATCAGGTAAAGAGTAAGCATATTCTCAAAAAATACTTATGTAAAATACAATATCTATAAAATCAAAGAAACATGCAAATGTATAGTTTCATATCAATTATGTTCCACTTTGAGGGGTAACTCTTGAAGCTCCTTTCATCACTCTCTTATTCCTGAAATTAAGAGTATTAGCCACTCTCTAGGAGTACTTTTTTGGCATCTTATTGTATTAACTTCTGTGAAAAGCCTCAAGAGAACAACTTCACTCAAAGGTGAATTGCTTTAGTAGACCTCAATAGACTACTGCATCCTCAAGGTCAAAGGAGCCTCACGTTTGGTGTCTGGTTGAACCACATGAAATTGCCTATATTTGTTTATGACCTATAATAATGGCAATTGTGTATAATTCAGCCAGCTGGTCAATATATATTTATTCATTTTTTACACTTAAAAATTTTCCTTTTGATTGGAGAAGTTGTGAGCTTACCAAACAATCGTGCATAAAATACAGTATCCCATACACTACCCCAACACCAACAACTTACATTGGTGTAGAACATTTCAAACAATTGATGCTAGCATGTTGTTATAATTGCACTATTAATTAAAGTCCATGGTTTAACATAGGGTTCACTTTGAGGTGTAGTTCCATGCATTTAAAAAAAAATTATTCTGTTACCAAATATACAATCTAACATATCTATCCCCTTTTAAGTATATTCAGATATATATTTCAGAGCTGTTAACTGCATTCACAATACTGTGCTACCACCACCACCACAGATTACTTAAGCATTTCCATCATTCTAAATAGGAACTCTGTGCATTTTAAGCCTTAACTTCCCATTCCCTATCTCCAATCTGTCCCCTTTTAACTTATTTCTAGATTCTCCCTCTGCGAGTTGCTTATTCTAATTGTTTCAAATCAGTGAGATCATACAATATGTGTTTTGTGTCTGACTTATTTCACTCAACATGTCTCCAAGATTCATCCAGGTTGTCACATGTATCAGGACTTCAATCATTTTTATGGCTTAATAATATTCCATCATATGTATATATACCACGTTTTATTTATCCAGTCATTGGTTGATGGGCACTTGAGTTGCTTCCATCTTGTGGCAATTGTAAGAAATTGGTGCTATGAATATCAGTGTGCAGATATCTGTTCGAGTCCCTGCTTTCAATTTTTCTGGGTATATACCTAGCAGTGGGATTGTGGGATCATATGGTAGTTCTATAATTAGCTTTCTGAGGAACAGCCAAACTCTTCCACAGCAATTCTCAGGTTTACATTGCCACCAGAAATGAGTGAGTGTTCCTGTTTCTCCACATCTTCTCCATTCTAATGGGTGCATAATGGTTTCTCAACTGTAGTTTTGATTTGCATTTCCCTGGCGGGTAAGGATGTTAAGCATGCTTCCATGTGCTTTCTGGTCATCTGAATATCTTCTTTAGAGAGATGTCTATTCAAGTCTTTTGCCTATTTTTTAATTGGGTTGTCTTTTTGTTGTTAAGTTGAAGAATTTCTAGTTATACTCTGGAGATATGTAGCTTCCAAATATTTTTTCCATTGTATAGGTTGTCATTTTACTTTCATGATGAAGTCCTTTGAGATGGAAAAGTTTTTAATTTTGATGAGATCCCATTTATCTATTTTCTTTCTTTTGCTGCTTGTGCTTTGCATGTAAAGGCTAAGAAACCACTGCCTAACACAAGGTCCTGAAGATGCTTCCCTATGTTCTCTTCTAGGAGTTTGATAGCCTGCTGGCTATTATATTAAGATTTTGCTACATTTTGAATTGACTTTTGTATATGATGTGAGGTAGGGGCCCTCATTCTTTTTTTTTTTTTTGCAAATGGAGATCCAATTTTTCATAGCATCATTTGCTAAAGAGACTGTTCTTTCCCAATTGGGTGGTCTTTACCAACCTATGAACAATCAGTTGGCCATAAGAGTGAGGATGGATTTCTGAGCTCTCAGTTTGATGCCAGTGGTCTATATGTCTGTCTTTGTGCCAGTACCATGCTGTTTGGATTACTGTGGCTTTGTAATAAGTTTAAGATAGGGAAGTGTTAGTCCTCTTGCTTCATTCTTCTTTTTCAAGATGGTTTTAGCTATTTGGGGCCCCTGTCTCTTCCATATAAATTTGATGATTGGCTTTTCCATTTCTGCAAAGAAAATTGTTGGAAATTTTATTTTGATTGCATGAAACATATAAATTGCTTTGGGTAATACTGACATCTTAATGATATTTAGTTTTCCAATCCAGGAACACAGAATGTACTTCCACTTGTTTAGGTCTTCTTTGATTTCTTTTAGCAATGTTTTCTAGTTTCTGTGTACAAGTCCTTTACATCCTTGGTTAGATGTATTCCTAGGTATTTGATGTTTTTAGTTGCTATTGTGAATGGAATTTTGTTCTTGATTTCTTCTGATTGTTTATTGCTTGTGTATAGAAACACCACTTAGTTTTGGGTGTTGATCTGGTATCCCACCACTTTGCTGAATTCATTTATTATTTCTAGGAGTATTATTGTGGATTTTTTTAGGATTTTCTCTATATAGGATCATATCATCTGCAAATAGGGAAAATATTACTTCTTCCTTTGAATTTGGAAAGCTTTTTATTTCTTTTTCTTGCTTAATTGCTCTGGCTAGAATTTCTAGTATAATTTTGAATAACAGTGGTGACAGTGGGCACTTTGTTTTGTTCCTGACCTTAAAAGGAAAGCTTTCAGACTTTCACCCTTACATAGGAAGTCAGTTGTGGGCTTTTAATCTATGTCCTTTATCACACTGAGGAAGTTTCCTTCTATTCCTATTAAGTGTTTTTATGATGAAGAGGTGCTGGATTTTGTCAAATGCCTTTTCTGCATCAATTGAGATGATCATGTGTTTTTTTTTCTTCTTTCTGTTAATGAGGTCTATTACATTAATTGATTTTCTGATGTTGAACCATCCTTGTATACCAGGGATAAATCCAACTTGATCATGGTGTATAATTCTTTTAACATGCTATTATATTTGGTTCTACTACTTCATGGAGGACTTTTGTAACTAATAGTAAGACATATTGGTCTGTAGTTTTCTCTTCTTATAGTGTCTTTATCTGGCTTTGGTATGAATGTGATGTTGGCCTTGTAGAATGAATTAGGAAGTGTTCTCTCCTCTTCAACTTTTTGGATGAGTTTGAGCAGAATGTGAGTTAAGTCTTCTTGGAATGTTTGGTAGAATTCCCCTGTGAAGCCATCTGGTCCTGGGCTTTCTTTGTTGGGAAGTTTTTGATTACTTATTAATTCTCTTTTCTAGTAATTGGTTTTTCATGATCTTCTATTTCTTCTTGAGTCAATGTAGGTAGTTTGTGTGTTTCTAAGAATTTCTCCATTTCATCTAGGTTATCTAATTTATTGGCATATAGTTATTCATAGTATTCTCTTATAGATAGTCCTTTTATTTCTGCAAGATTGGTAGCAATGTCACCCTTTTCATTTCTGATTTTAGATATTTGTATCCTCTCTCTTTTTTTCTTTGTCAGTCTAGCTAAATATCTGTCAATTTTATTGGTTTTTCAAAGAACCAACTTTTGTTTTTGTTGATTCTTTCTATTGGGTTTGTTTGTTTTCTAATTCATTTATCTTCTGTTCACTTTGGGATTAGTTTGCTCTTCTTCTTCTAGTTCTTCCAGTTTTGAAGTTAGGTCTCTAATTGGAAGTCTTTCTTTTTTTTTAATGTAAACATGTAGAGCTATAAATTTCCCTTTCAGCACTGCCTTAATTGCAGCCCATAAATTTTGTAATTTTATTTCATTTTTCATTAAGCATTAAGATGTTTCTTAATTTTACTTCTGATTTCCTCTTTAACCCACTGATTGTTTAAGAGTATGTTGTTTAACTTCCACATATTTGTGAGTTTTCCACTGCTCCCTGTATTACTGATTTTTGTTGTGGTTGGAGAAAGCACATTGTATGATTTCAATATTTTTTAATTTATTGAGACTTGTTTTGTGACTCAATATATAGTCTGTCCTGGAGAATGATCCATGAGCAAATGAGAAGAATGTATATTCTGTGTTCTTGTTGGGTGAAATGTTCCATATATTCTGTTAGATCTAGTTGGTTTAGAGTATCATTCAAGTCTTGTACTTCCATATTCCTCTTCAAACTAGATGTTCTATCTATTATTGAGAGTGGTACTTTTAATGTAGAATTATTAATTTTTATCCTCATATCTGTCAGTATTTGCTTCAAATATTTTGTGGCTTTACTATTAGGTACATATATATTTATAATTATTGCATCTTCCTGCTGAATTGTCCCTTTTATCAGTATTTAATGACCATCTTTTTCCCTTGTAACTGCTTTTTACTTAATGTCTGCTTTATCCAATATAAATACAGCAAACCCAGCTCTCTTTTGGTTACTATTTTCATGGTATATATTTTTTCCAGCCTTTCACCCTCAACCTATTTGTATATTTGAATTTAAGGTGAGTCTCTTGCAAATAGCATACAGTAGGGGCATGCTTTTTTATCCATTCTGAAACTCTCTGCCTTTTACTGGAGAGATCAATCCATTTACATTTAAAGTTATTACTGATAATACAGAATTTTCTTCTGCCATTTTGCTGTTTATCCATTGTAAGTCACATCTCTTTTTGTCCCTCACTTCTGTTAATGCCTATTTTAAATTTATTTGATACTGTGTGTTGTACCATACTGAGTGCCTTCTCATTTCTATCTGGATATATTTTCTAGGTGTTTTCTTTGTGTTTACCATGGGGTTAAAATTCAGCATCCTAAATATAAAACAATCAAATTTGTTTTGATACTAACTTAACTTCAATACCATGCACATATACTTTTCCTATACCTCTCTGTTTCCCCAACATTTTTTTTTTGTACTTGGTACCACCAATATCTTTGTATATTGCATATTCAAAAAACATAGATTTACCATTACTTCTAATGCATTTGCATTTTAGCACTTGTAGGAAGAAGTGGAGTTACATACCAAACAATACACTACAATAATACTGGCACGTATGATTACCCTAATGGTTGTCTTTACTTCAGTTCTTTATCTCTTTATGCTGCTTTGAACCACTGTCTAGGGTCCTTTTCTTTCAGTCTGAAGAACTCTATTTAGTACTGCTAGTGGTGATGCTGAACTCCCTCAGCTTTCGTTTATCTGAGAATGTCTATATCTCACCCTCATTTTTGAAAGAAAGTCTCACTGGGCATAAGATTCTTGGTTGGCAGTTGTTTTCCTTCAGCAGTTTAAGTTTTTCAACCCACTGCATTCTTGCTCCCATGGGTTCCCTTGTATGTTGCAGCTTTCAGAACTCTCTCCTTGTCCTCTGAATTTGACAGTGTGATCAATATATTTTGGGGTGTATTTTTCTCCATGTCTATCCCGTTTGGTGTTCTCTAGGCTTCTTAGATATGCATAGTCACATCTTTTGCTAAGTTTGGGAAATAAATTCTCTGTCATTATTTCTTTGAATATTCCTTCTGCCCTTTTCTCTTTCTTCTCCTTCTGGGTCTTCTATAATGCATATATTGGTATGCATATGGAAGGCATCTTAAGCTACTTTCATTTTTAATTTTCATTTTACTTTCTGCTTCTCAGCCTGACTCATTTCAAGTGTTTTGTCTTCAAATTCACTGATTCTTTCTTCTGCCAGGTCCAATCTGTTCTTGAAACCCTCCTGGGTGTTTTTCATTTCAGTTATTATAGTCTTCAACTCCAGTAGTTCTGTTTGATTCCATTTTAAAATATCTATCTCTTTATTAAGACTCTCATATTGCTCATTGTTTTTCTCCTGATATCCTTTATTTCTTTCTCTGCATTTTCCTTCATCTCCTTAAGCATTTTTAAGATCATTTTTTAAAAGCTTTGCTTGGTATGTCCACATTCTCTTCTTCTTTATTGGTATTTTCTGGATTTTTATCTTTTTTCTTTGGGTGGTTCATCACTTCCTCTTTCTTTCTTTGTCTTGCACTATTTTGTTGCACATTGGACTTGTCAATATTTTAAACCATTAACTCTGGGACTTACTCCCCGAGTTGTCTGTTCATTGGTTTTGAAACCAGCTGGTGATAAGACAGAGATTTTCTGGAGCTTCAGCCCTCCTATCAGGAAGGTCTGCTCAAGGCAAATGTAGTGTGCAGAGTTTTCCATGTCTTTCTGGGGCTCTATTTTGTTCTGGTCTTTTGCTTGTTAGTTGTTTCAGAGTTCCCCTGTTTACAGAAGTTTGGTTGTCTCCTCTGTTTCACAGGAGACAGATCTCCTTCTCCAGGGTGTCTGAAGCCAGCAGGCCCTTGTGCCAGACAGTCTACCTTTATAGCTTTTTACTCTCCTTTCATTGTCTAACTGCTTTGCCTGGAGGGCAAGTTCTGGGAGGAGGACACAATGGAGAGGCCTTTCCCAAGTCAGTCTTTCCCAGCCAAAACAGGCCAGAGACCCAGAAAGGGGCTGCAGACCAACTCCAGAGTACACTAGGAGGGGATCAGAAAAGGGATCAAGAGGTTCTCTGATAGATCCCTAAAGCTGAGCTTCCCTGGCCTTCCCAGCATATGTAGCCCTTCAGCTAACTGTCCCCTGCCACCTGAAGAAGTACAGCATCTTTAAATCTCCACTGCTACCACCCCAATGTGAAACAGTGGGTTGAAACAATGGCTGCCACCACTCTTATTAGGATAGGTTGAAGCAATGGCTCCCCTCAGAGCCAGGTTCCCAGCAATCAGAATTTGCAGTTAAAAGCTATGATCGGTGATCCACTGTGCCCACTTCTGTTCTTTGGGAAGAAGATTTTTACATCCCTTTCTGTCACCAGCAGCTAGCCAGGGGCTGGACTCCACAATGGCCTGTGCAAGAGTTGGGGGGTGAGGGGCGTATGAGCACCTGTAGCTGCCACGTAGAGAGAGTAATTTGCTATTCTTTACCATAATTTATCAGCCTTTTCCTTCTACTTTTCTTCGGATGTACAGAGCTTTTCTGGCCTCCAGAGTTTCAAAACAGATGTTTCTGCCTTTTTATAGTTGTTCTGGTCAAAGGATTGAGTCCTAGAGCTCCCTACTCTGCCATCTTCCCACACTCTTTACATTTATTCTTTTAAATTTAGAAATAAAATAGTAACTTTACATTTGGATACTAATTCTTAGAATTTATTAGAGAATTGGCCTAAGAGTTGTGCCCCCAATATATGATTTTAAACATAATATAAACAATAAACTAAGATCATCAGGAAGAATCCCTTGCCTTGTGTTGTATGCTCCAGCTCCACTGAAACTGAAGTATGAGAAATTCTTCACTTGTATTATTTCCTCTAGATTGGATATTCTCTTTTACCCTGACCCCATAACTTCTATGACACCTTCCTGCCCACTCTGTCCTTCTCATTACGATCTAGCTGAAGTGCTACCTCCTTCATTAGGCTTTCCCACACATGCCCTTGTCTGTGTTCCCACTCTACACTTCTATTTATGTACGTACCTCACTAGAGTAGAAGCATCTATTCTTATGCTGTTTTCACCTGATTTGAAAGCAAGCAGTTATTTAACCCAAAACTTACAGGTACTCCGTCTGAAGGAATTTTTGGTTTCTCAAGTTCCTTTATTTGAAAAATTCACTGACTTTTATTTTGGAGCCCCCTTACATGTACATCAAACTTTTAAACTTTGCAGAGCAAGCCTTTTCCTACACTTTTACCAGAAAAAGCAATTAAATTTCTGGATTATACAAAAGGGAATAATGAGGGCTTTCAGGTAATGTGAAATATGAACAATATGCCAACTGTCAGCTGTTTTTACTGTGTGTTACTGTAAATTATTAAACAAACAAACAACTTACCAGTCTCAGAAGTCCTTACAGAAAGTAAAGAAGATAACTGGTTGCCGTGACCAAATCTGGTATATGGCCTTACAGAAATGTTATACAGGGTGTAAGGTTTTAAGTCCCTTAAAATTATGTTCGTTGTTGAGGTGTTCTTAATAAATAAAGTATCTATATTTTCACAGAGCACTTCATAAACAACAATAATCCCATTGGGTTTCTCAGGTGGTGTCCACTTCAACCTTATTTCACTTGCAGTAACATCAATTACTTCAACATCTTGAGGTGGTGACTCTGGCTCTGGGGGAAGAAAACTAAATTTTAAATACATATGGGTTTTTTTTTCCATGCTTGTTGCTTCTGGCACTAAACACAGCATAAGGAAAAATGGCACAAGCACTCAACATCACTTGTTTCTATGTATTAAAACTGAACCTGATATTCTTACCATCTTCTGCAGTTCTCACAAAGATGTCATTTTCCTCGGACAAAGAACTCTCTCCAACATGGGTTGAAGCAGCTACTCTCATTTTGTATTTTGTGTATTTCTTTAATCCTATAAGGACAACAGGAAATTTGTTTAAAATTCTTAAAATAACAGTCCAGGATGAGTGCCATTTAACATCAGCCTAGTGAAAATAATTTATTTTGGGAACTGGCTATTCAATCTCCCCAAATTCCTTGGGCTTGAGAGTCTTTCCATGTTGATGAAGTTTTAGTTATTTCCTAAAATATTAAGACAATATTCTAAAAATATTCAAATAATGTTTGGCACACTGCAAGGGGTATAGTTGACTTGACAAACACCATTCAGCTGAATTACTTCAATTTATATTTACACTCATTCATTCAGGCCTTCAATATTGAGTTCTCTTGATGTACCAGGCATAAAATCCCCTAGGTTAAGTATATTCCTATGAAACTTGTGTTCTGATGATGATTTTAATTTCTTTGTGGATAAACATGGTTAAAGGAAAACACAGTTAATAAAGATATTTCTGAAGGAATTATTCAAGATATCCATGGCAGCATAGCACCGCAGAATTGGAATGATGCAGCACATGTTCTGCAGTGCTTGACAATAGAGAGATGCATATTTTTTCATTAGAAATGTTAAAAAACAATAGCAAATAAAACTTTGCTCTACCTGTTATGAGAAAGCTGTTAACTAGAGTAGTCATTTGGAATGCTCTGTTTGTATCCAGTTCCATTGCATAAATTGTATAATGAGTTATTTTTCCATTGGGATATTCTGGAGGATCCCAATATAATAAAATAGATGAAGAACTAATATTTTTATAGTTTATAATTTGAATGGAGCTTGGCACTTGAAAAGAAGAATGAACAATTAATAGGAATGAAAAGAAAAAAGTATTACAATTTCAGGAGCAATAGTTTCAGGTGATTATTTCAAAGAAAATACATTCTTACCTTGCTCATGTGTCCTAACATTGATAACAGTTGGTGGTCCTTCTCCCATGATGGTGAAAGCAGATACACTAATCATGTGCTCAGTGAAAGGTATAAGTCTCCTGATAACATAGGACAGCTGTTCAGCAGCAATGTCAGTGATATACTGAGTTCTTGTAGCTACTATTTGAAATCAGAGAAAACAAAAAATATGTTTGGATCTATAATCAAAACTATTTTTTGCCCACACAGTGATATCTTAAACCTGACTTCACATTATTCGTTAATCTCTGTATACATTCCTTTATATGAAAAAAGTGCATAATTAATAATAATTATAAAAGCATTGTTTGCACTCAGAGATTATACTGAATATTGTGATGAATTCTGAATACCTCCTCAACAATACCTATAAATACTTTGTGCTCATAATATAGTTCTGCTAATTCTTAAACACTATTCCTGAACACAAGAATAGTTTTTTAGTAAACATAACATTCTAGAAGAGATTTGTAAGAATTATTTCTGAAAAGATGGAGTAGGCAATAATAGCCAATCAAATTATAGAAATAAATCATATATATTCTAATTAATTGAGTTATAGATATAAGACTTTTATTTGGATTCAAAATTTAGCATGCCTTCATTAAACCTAATAATGCTTTAAAGCAAGAAAGCTTGGATAACTGACAGACACACACACACATATCTGAACCAAGATTTCAAATAATATCAGTATTTTTACTTTATTTAGAACTTATACTTCTGAAAAAATGTCAATTAGCTTTTTAGACCATCAAAGTATTTAAGAAAACATCTGCATCAAAAACCTTAGGCCTCTTAGTTTTTAATTTTGCTCCCACTGTACTGTTCACAATAGAAAAGGATCAATGTATTAAATTAACAAATTCTAGTTATTATACACCATTTGGATTAAGACGACCAAAAATAAAATAACATTTTTAATTTTGAATGTGGCAAATATGACTTAGAGAAAAGGCAATGAAATATAATCTTTCTCTCACAACATTTTAGGAAAACCAGAGAGAGAAGTTAGATCTGTGTCAGCTAACAAAGTATTTTCATTTGCTATAAATGACCATTCTTCTTTGAGAAACAATAAGGTCCGCTGACCCTGAAGCACAAGTGTATACACTAATGACATCACCACATCAATGGGTCACCTACACCTGTTTATCACCCACGCACTAGAGTTGTAACTTTCTGACCTATTTGCCTTTACTGACATTTGAAAACCTATTAGTCAAAAGCTGCAGAGAGCATGGGGCCTGTAAATGATTTGAAGATATGTTAATCCCTACCCATCACACCTGCTTTGGCAACTGTAATAACTGATTGTCTATGCAGCTTGGCCAGAGACTCTAGGGTGCTACTTTCTCTAGGAGGAAGGTCAAATGGGTTAGAAGGGGCCAGCTCCTGCTTGTGTGGCATTTCCATTTGCTGCTCGAGGTTACCCGACAGTTAAAATAATCTGACTCCAGCCTATGAACCATTAATAATTTGGCTGAACTTTAAGCTAAAGTTCATGTATGTGCTAGAAGTACTGGTGGTTTAGATGTACTTTATAGAAAATAAAACTTTTACCTACCAGCTGTTGTATGCTGTCCTTCAGCTCTATTTCTTGCAGGAAAACTCTTATGTGGAAGTCTGTTATACACAACTGAAGCAAATGAGTGCAGGTCAGAAGATATCTCTGCTGAACCCTCGTATAATCCTGCCATTGACTCTACTATGTTCACAGTTTCTAGAGCAATGGGGTCATTTATGTACTGTAAGCAAAAATAGATATTTACAAATACTCCTTGTGATAGTTATACTTAATAGTGGCTTAAATCAACTATTAGATTACAAAGTTGTGATGTAGGAATCACGCTTTTTAAATGATAATATTATTTACACAACTTTTGCCTCCTTCACATTCCAAGACTGCATTCTCAATCTACTAAAATTCTGCATTCTTGTAACACATTGTGATGATTACTATACCCTAAGAAACCAACATTGTATCGGGGGAAGAACCAGACTTGTTTGTTTCTGACTTGATTTAGTTTCTTAATGGTAAAATTAAGCATGACTGAAGTAATTTTAGTTGTTCACCCCCAAAATGTAAGCGCTCTAGACATACTGCCTTAGTAAAACATGTCTTGTTTCCCTACGTATGCATCCTTATTTGTATTCCATGTTTGAGAAGCCTGTATGCCTTCTTGATACATATCATTGATAGTAATTTATCTGTAACGGAGTGAAGTTACACACGTGAACAAAACTGCATGGTGACAAGTTTTTCAAACAGGATTCATGGCAGATCTATCCAAGGACCTGGACCTAAGGAATATGTTGGCTCCATCTGTTCCTACAACCCATATGTACCTCACATATGCCAAGTTCACCAAAGTGGCATATACTGTAGAGAAAACATCAGGAGCAGATTACAAATGTATACAGCAGAAATTTTTGTTGGGATAACAAGATGACTCTCCTCCTTTCCCCTTTCCACACAGTATAACTGATTCGAAGAGAGTGGGAAAATAACAATACTAGATAATTTTGTGTAAAATGTGGACTTGGAAATAAGACTGAACATTAATCATAGAAAATGTTGCCTTAAGAGACTTAAAAACCAAATACAATGTATGGATTCTAATTAAAACAAACCTATCAATGTAGGTAGACTTTGGAGAAGACCAGGGGAATTTTAATATAGTCTATATATTAGAGGGTACCAGGAAAATATTAATAATTTTATTAGTTATGGTAATGGCATTACAGAGTGGGTAAAACTGGCTATAATTTGAGATGCATGCTTAGGCAGGTAGAAGCAAAATGAGGTGAGGTATGGAATTAATTTTGAAATAATTCTGCAGCAGCAATAATAAGAAAGAAATGAGGCAAGAGGGGAAATGTTGATAATTATTGAATCTGGCGGTCCATTTTACTCTCTTTTTCTCTACTTTTGTACCTGTTTAAAATTTTAAGAAATAAAGTAATTTTTGAAGAAGAGAAAATGTTGCAAAATCAAATTTTTCTCCTTTAGGTAATGCTTTTTAAAATTCTGCTTCAAAACTTACCTCAAAGCCCTCTTTTTAAAAAAACTATTCTTCTATTATTCATCAATTCTATGCCCTTATATCCTGAGAATTTATAATTAATTCATAACATACTTATTATCTGTTTATAACTTTCTATACACCTGTCTTTTAATTATCTTACATGTGTTTGGGTTGTCTTCACACATAGTGCCTAAAACAGATTTTCTAATGCTTTTTACTATCAAAGCCCTTAGTATTTTCAAATAAAACAGCAGATGCACTAGAAAAGTTCAGGAAGACAAGAAATTTTAGGGCAATTCAGTTATTTTAACAATCAGTAAAGGTAGTTCATTTAAATATTAACTTTCCTAAGAGAGAAAAGAACAACCAAATGATTCAAGAAAACCTCCAGTCCTCCAAATGATATTTATAAAATAGAACTACCTAAACTTTTGTACACCTATAGCCAGAAAAATGTTGGGTGAAAAGCAGGGGAATACCCATCAGGTCTACTCTAGAAAGCTTTGTGACAAAGAAGTTTAGTGAGAGAAACTTATATAGGACAGTTAAAGGTCTTCCATCTTCCAACAGCTCACATCAGCCCAGCCTCCACAACGAAATCAAGGGGCTGTGAATCACAAACACATAATTCAGAGATGCTCTGGTATTCCAGACAATCTTTTATGCCTGAACAACACAGCTGGTTCTACTACCAATCAGTCACCCTTTGAGAATCTGTTTATAAAGCTCTACAGAAGGTACTATAGAGTAGTACATAGAATTTCCCCCATGAACTATGATTTTGCACCACATCTCTCAATATTTTCTACCCCATGTCAGATAAGTTACTGCAAATTAAACCATCACAACTCATCAATTAACAGATTAGGCATTATTGTTGACAAACAGAGTACTGCCCTGAACACTTTGGACTATCTGAATTCCTCTCACATTCTGATACTCACTGGTGAAACCCTCCATAACTATGGTAATTATTCCAACCTTAGTTTCGTAACAACCCAGAATGCTACTAATTATCACCAGATGTGCCTTGCTGTGAATATTCCTTACTCTTTACCTCTTTAAAAAAGGCATTATATATTAGTCAGGTTTTTCAAAGGATGAAAATGAAATAATTTTAGAAGAAAAATGTTGGGAAAGAGATAGGATTTAAGAGAATAACGGGAGGAGGCAGAGAGAAGCTGGAGTGGAAATGGAGAAAACAGAAGGGGAAAAGGCCCATTGCAACTCCTAAAAATTTCATTGAATTAGCCCAGGGTTCTCAACTTCAGCACTATCGACATTCTGGGTTGGATGATTTTTTGTTGTGCAGGGCTGTCCTGCGCATTGCATGGTGTTTAGCAGCATCCCTCTCCTCTACCCAGTAGAAGCCAGTTGTGACAGCTAAAACTGCCTGAGATTGGCAAATGTCCTCGGAGTGCCAAAAAACCTCACTCAGTTGAGAACCACTGAGTTCAGGAATGTCACAATTCATCAACATGAAAGGCCTCTCATATGCTGCAGAGGAATCCTTGGAATTTAGATGGGAAAGAATTAGAAGTCTTCAGAGTTACATTCTTAATCCACCTGTATAAACCAAGTTGACTTTACATGTAATAATCCTCATTATACTTAATGTGACTTTATCTTTTTAAGTAACTCTATTATAGTGATCAATTTAGATTTGCTGGGGATTTCGTGAATTGAATTACTGAAAAGTTTGACTAATTCTTAAGAAATGCTTCTACATTTTATTATAGATGATAACACGATTTATGTGGTTATCAAGTAGTAGTACTTGGAAACTAGTAAAATGAAAGTTTGCAATGAATATATGGTTGGAAAGCTCTTAATGGATACTATACCATTCCATACATTATTTGTGTGAACAGATCACTTGTGTTCCTAATGCTCAATAAAGAAAATTTAATCCTAAACTACTCCTGTCCTCAGCTTCATTCCATAGCAGTTAGTCAAACCCTTAGCTGTCTGCTCTTATGTTCACCAGTAACAAACACTGATACACCTGAGAAATACATTGGATGAAAAGATGGATCTTTAAAAATCTCAGAAGTTTGTAACACTAGGCAGCAAGTTAGTCTGTTACAGAAAAATGTCCCAGGCTTGCAATAGAAGAATGAGTAGAGAATGAAATCTGGGTGTGAAATTCAACTAAAGAACAGTCCATAAAGAGATGACTTTAGGATTTTCAGACTTCATTCTTAATGGAATGAGGTAATAAAATATCTTTTAAAGAAATAATTGATTTAAATTAATTGGTAATTAATTTAAGAAATCAATTTTATTCTTTGATGACATTGATATAAATTAAAAAGTTACAATAAAGGATAAAATAATTCTTATCAATTTGGCTTTGGTCAAATTACATATGGTAGATTGTCTTCAGCTGAGTAAAAGGATCATTGGCAAACTGAAATATACGCAGAGAGTAATTAGTAATATAAAGGACCTGGAAACCGTGACTGATAAGAAACTGAGGATGTTAACCCAGCAAGAAATCATAACCATCGTCTTCAAATGATAAACAGAAATTAAATAGGTGTGCATTATTATTATTATTACCATAAGTACTAATGTTTTGAACTACTACATGTTAAACACAAGGCTAAACGCTTTTACCTATGCAAAATTTTTAAAAATTATAATTATAAAATTATAGCCCAAAGAAATATATATCTCCACTTCACTATCAATTTTAATATCATCCATTATTACCTCGTCCAATTTCACAAAACTAGTGATAGCAGAGGTAGGATTGGAACACATTTTCCTAGTTCCAAAACTCGTACTCTCAGCCACTATAATCTATCATGCAGGTCTAGAGGGAAGAGATGGGACAAACTGGTAAACATTAGAGGGCAAATATTTCAGATCAATACAATTAAAGGACAGTGTGGGTGGTTTCTTATTCATCTTTATGTATTCTAGGCCTAACAGAATGTGCTGGTTTGAATCTATTATGTAGGCCAGAAAAGTCTATGCTTTTAATACAATCTTGTAGGGGCAGACCTATTGTGGGTAGGCTTTTGATTATGTTGTTCCCACGGAGATATAACTCAGCCCATTCAAGATGGGTCTAATCCCCTTGCTGGAGTCCTCTATGAGAGGATAAAGGATGGATGAAATTGAGAGAGCTCAGAGATACTTTGAAGCTCAAAGACATTTTGGAGAAAGCCATTTTGAAACCAGAACCCAAGAGAAGAAGGACCAGCAGACGTCATCATGTGCCTTCCCATGTGACAGAGGAAACCCAGATGCTATCAGCCTTTCCTCAGAGAAGGTAGCTACCTCTTGATATCTTAATTTGGACATTTCATGGCCTCGGAACTGTAAATTTGCAACATAATGAATCCCCATTGAAAAAGATGACCCATTTCTGATATATTGCATTCTTGCAGCTTTAGCAAACTGAAACACAGAGTGCATGGGACTTCATAATTACATGCTTGTGTGATGACAAAGAAGACTGTTTCGAAGCTTGAAGAATACCACACTAATGCAAAATGTTAGCAGTAGGGAAACTGTGTGTGTGCAGGGGGAAGTGTATGGAAACACTACACTTTTTGCATGACTTTTTTCTGCTGTGATAAATTTTTTTTAAAAACCTTATAGAATCAGAGATGCTTTTGTGGCAGTGGATATCCTGCTGCTGGAATAGAGCAAATATTTTAGCAGAGGTTGGATTCTAAATCATTCATCAAGAATGTTATAGATGAGATGCATATATGATTGAAAGTTGAAATAAAATTCTTTAAATCTTGAGATTCAATTTTCTAATGCATTTTTCAAATATTTGTTTAAATACTGAAGTTAAAATCTTATACATGTTTTAACTTAATTAAATAACCCTAATATATTAAGAAAGTGATATAGGTGAAAATCTGAGAAAGACCTATCAGAATTTTCATAGTCTAATGAAATTTAAGTTTTTAATCTGTGTAAGAATATGTGTGCATCTCTCTAATCTTTTATGGTAAATTATCAAAATCTAAATCTATTCACACATTCAGTTAATACTCTTACCACTACTGATGGGATTAATTTATAGAGTTAACTATCCAGAATTTTATTTTACTCTTATTTACTACTTAATAAGCAACAGGGAACAAAATTCTTATCCACAGAAAGATAAATTTTGTAGATAATAGTCTAAAGTAAGTTGTGGGCAGATCAGATCATGTATGATGCAAGGAATTTGAACTTTACATAACAGACCATGAGGGTCTACTGAAAAAAAAAAATCAATAAGAGTGATGAACTCAGATCAAGACTAAGACAGGAAGATGATACTTTAATATTTATAAAAAAACATTAAAAGTTTCATCATCATAAAACATACACAAGGTTACCAAAAGAAAAAAATAATAAGGCAAATGAAGGATTTACAATGAAAATAGGCCCCTGTCCATATCTTCCCTATTCCATGCCTTACTCCCCAGAAATAACACTTTTAATCTCTTTTGTTTTCAGTTATTATGATGTTTACCTCTAAATTGCTAAAAATATGCCTTATACTGCTTGTTCTGGTTTGCTAATACTGCCATTATGCAAAATATCAGCTTTTATAAAGGGGATTTATTAGGTAAAAAGTTTACAGGTCTAATGACATAAAAGTGTCCAAACTAAGGCATCAAGAGGATACCTTCACTGAAAGAAAGCCGATGGCATCCAGAACACCTGTGTCAGCTTGAAAGTCATGTGGCTGGTATCTGCTGGTCCCGGGTTGTGTTTCAGATCCTCTCTCTCAGCTCCTGTGTGTTCTTGCTTCTTTCTCCCAGGAAATTTCTCTCTAAGCAACTGGGGGTCCTCTCTTAGTTTCTCCGGGGCACACTCTGGGCTTCATCTCTTAGCTTAGCATCTCCAAACATCCTTCTGTTTGCCACTCCAAGCATCTCTAAGCATCAGCAAGCATCTCTAAGTATCTCTAAGCCTCTCTGTCCGTTCCAGCTCTGGAGCTCTCTTAAGTAGTCCAGTGAACTAATCAAGACCCACCCTCAATGGGTGGGGTCCACACCTCCATGGAAATAATTTAATCAGAGGTTCCACCCTAATCAACAGACTAATCAGTTTGCCCCCACAAGATTGCATTAAAGAATATGACTTTTCTGGGATGACATACTATATCCAAACTGGCACACTGCTCTGTTATGACCTACTCATTTTGGACAGTATCTATGTTAATTTATGCTATGATAGTAAGGAGTTAATTACTAACATATACACAAAAATACCCTCCCACCTATTTTTAATTGTTTGGTTATTTTTATAATTTAAATAACACATTTAAACCTAGTAGTATTATTTTTGTAGGTGGGTAAAACATAAAATAGTGAGCTGGGAGAATGTGGTGGGCTATGTCTAAGGAAGTCCCACTCTAACCCCACCTCCTGGTGTTCATGCTTTTGTGCAATCTCTTCCAGTAGAGTATGAGTGGGATTGTGACTTGCTTCTAACCAACAGAAAAAACAAAAGTGATGGGTTACTTCCATGATTATATTACATTATGCAGATTATAGATTTTCCTTACTGGCTTGATGCAGTATATGGCCATTTAGGAAAGCCCATGCAACAAGAAGCTGTGGGATGCCTCTAGGAGCTGAGAGCAGCCTCCAGCCAACAGCTAGCAGGAAACTATAGCACTCAGTTCCTACAGCTACAATGAAATGAATCCTGCCAGAAAACTGAGTGAGGCTGAAATCTAATTCCTCCCAGTCAAGCCCCCATATGAGAACACAGCTCAGCCAGCACCACGATTACAGTCTTATGAATCACTAAACAGAGAATCCATCTAAGCTGTGCATGGACTGTGACCCACATAAACTGTAAGAAGATAAAGGTGGGTCATTTAAATGTATGCCAATTTGTTACACAGCAAGAGACACTAATACAGTGGGATAATGACAGTACTCTAGGCAAGAGATTGTGCAATAGTAAGCTGGTGCGGGCACAGCCAAAATAGAATAAAGATATGTGAAAGTTACACTGTGAAGGCAGAAATGACTGGCTATAACACTGAATCATTATGGTGAGCTAAATAGAAACAAGAGTCAGCAGTGACTTCAAAGTTTCAAGCCTTCATGAGAAAGAAGATGATGTCATCATTATCCAAAAAGAGAATAACAAGAGCCATGAAGCTCACCCTCAAAACCTTCCAAACAACTGCTGCTTAGACATTGGCCTTTAGATTAACCATACTCTTATTTGGAGTCTTGGTATACCCAGTCCAAGGGATTAGGGAATTTTAACCTGTTACTTGGTACCTAGGCCTCTTAGTCAGCCACTCTTCAGACGCTGCTTTTAAAACAATGAAATTCTTGCCTAGACAGACATCCTTCTTGTGTGCTCTGTGGGACCTTCACCATGGTGCCAGGATCTCTTTCTAGTGTCCTATTCCTCATCCCAATTTTACCTCTACCTTTTCATCATGAACCAGGCCCTGATGACATGAGGAGAATCTTTGTTTTATTTTGTTTTGTAATATGGGGGAAGATGAGCTTAGATGTGATCAACTCTGGAAGAACTTTTCCACAAAAGGCTGTAATTGGGAATCTGGTGTGTCAGAAAGAGTGGAAAGCAAGGCAAGAGAGCCATGCAAATAGAAAGCAGTGATTGAAACTGAGATCAGAAAAAGAGAATGTTAGGAAATGGTTGAAAACAGAATTCTCTGGCAAAACTTCATACAGAAAGAGTTAGAATAATAAGAGAGAGCTAGGTAGTTTTTTATAAATTTATTTTTAATGGAGTGAAGGTCAAAGTACTGCAAGTCATAGTATGTAAAGTAGAGGAAATACTAAGAAACAGACAGTCAGTTGTGTCAAAAGTTGGAGAGGGAGGCAGAGGAAGGGATTTGAGAAAGGATAAGGAAGATGAGTATGGCTAAAAATATACAGCCATTGAATTTGACACTTGGAGGTCATTGGTGACTTATGACAAGATTTCAAGGATTTAAAGAGTACTTGAGACATGGAGTGGAGACTACTCTTTGAGAAGTTTAAGAGTGAATGAAAGAGGAGAGTCCTTACCTTGAGAGGAGCATGAAGCTCAAGGAAAGGAGTCATAAATGAATACAATAAGAAAGATGTTTTATATATTATCTCATTTATTCCCCACCTCAAACAGTGAGAATGTAAACCCTATCATAAATATGACGTGACTGAGTCTCCAAAAGCTGACTTGTCCAAGGTCATAAATTTAGAATATGGGAGAACCAGGCTTGAGACCCAGGTCTATTTGGATTTAGAGCCTTTGCCATTTCTGTATTCCCACATCAGCCTCCTAAAAGGCAAACCCAAACCTCAGAACTGGACCATTCTAAAGCAGAAAGATACGATCACAGAAATACAGAGAAGAATAATATCTCTTCTTATTGAAAGAAGATGAGAATGCTGGTTTGCAACTGCTATGGATCCCAGAGGAGCCATGATCCTTTAATCCAGTCTTGCTGGGTGGAACTTTTGATGGTTTCCATGGAGATGTGACTCAATCAACTGTGGGTGATACCTTTGATTAAATTATTTCCATGGAGGAAATAATTCAGGGTGGGTCTTGATTAGTTCACTGGTGTACTTAAGAGAACCCAAGAGCTGACACAGATGCTTGCTAATTGCTTAGAGATGCTTGGAGTTGCAGACAGAAGGATGTTTGGAGATGCTAAGCTAAGAGATGAAGCCCACAGTTTGCCCCAGAGAAGCTGAGAGGACCCCCAGATGCTTAGAGAGAAACATCCTGGGAGAAAGAAGCAAGGACACAGAGGAGCTAAGAGAGAGGAGCTAAGCAAACCCCAGAGACATTTGGGAGAAACCAATTTTGAAATGCAACCCGGAAGCAAAGGAACAGCAGATGTCAGCCACGTGCCTTCCCAGCTGACAGAGGTGTTCCAAACACCATTGGGCGTTCTTCAGTGAAGGTATTCTCTTATTGATGCCTTAGTCTAGTCACTTTTATGGCCTTAGGACTGCTAATCTGCAACCAAAAAAACTCCCTTTGTAAAAGCCAATCCAATTCTGGTATTTTGCATAATGGCAGCATTAGCAAACCAGAACAATGAGGCAACCAGTATCGAGTGCCAAATAGGAAGAAAGTCCCAATGCTAGGACTGATAATCCAACAGCTCATAATTATGCAGCACAACATTTATTATATACCAAGTATCATTCTAAGTATTTTATCACACATTGACCCATGAAATCCTCATCAACAACCCTCTGCCTTAGAAACTATTATAATCCTTATCTTACAGAAGAAGAAACTGAGATTCAGAGAGCTTAGGCTGAATTTCCCATGTGCATGCAGTCATTGACAGTAGAACCAGGGTTTAAACCCATGCATTCTGTCTCCTGGGTCCACACTCTTCTCCTCTCTGCTGTATAGCTTAGTGAACAACCAAGTCAGGATTTAAACACAGATCTGTGTGGTTCCAAAGCTCATGCTCTTTCTACTATGTCATAAGGATTTCAGACCATAGAGACAGAGGCAGATCCACAAGGAAGCCTTTCTAGACTGTCTCAGCATAAAGATAAAAACAAGTGTGGCTAGTCATTCAGCAGACATCATTAGCAGAAGTGGAAGACCTGTCACCTAGTCCTAAGAAAGCTAAGTATCTAATTTAAGACCTTCTCAGCAGGAACAAGGGTTAAGCTTCTGCCCTTTGCCTGAGTTGTCAACTAGAGTATCAAATAAAGCATAATTCAACATTGTTTGCAAGAGAAAAAGAGTAAATATAGGATTATAATTTAACCCTAGACTGGAGATGGTGAACAACTTGAAATGATAAGTCCTGGGTGGCCAAAGTGCACTGAGAACATGGAAAGGTCAACTTGCAAGAAGATTCCAGAAGTAGAGGAAAATTGGGACTAGAAATAGAGTGGATAGTATCCATGGGGGAAAATATGAGCACAGCCAGAAGCAGCAATCATTCTGAACCAAAACAGCAGAAACCAGTTGTTGAATAACCCTTAGGTAACATCTCCAAAGGCCTAGTTACGGTTGCACTGGTCCTAAGTATATTTATTCTTTCTGTGACTCAGGGAGGACCAATATCTGGATATGAGTAGTCTGGAGCCTAGATAGCCCTCAAATGTGAAGAGCTCGCTCGGTGCAATGAAGAAGACAGTGAAATCAGTGCTGCCTATGCTTCCTAGTAGAGCAAAGGGGGCAAAAGCTAGACTTCCAGTATGAGTAGAAGCAAATACATTGTCAAAGGATCCAGGACCCCTTATTTTACATTTAAGAAATGGTTTAAATCCTTCATTTAGCCATTTTACTCCTTTAATCAAATTTATTTTTTTTAATGAGGCAGCTCTGAGAAATTTAGCTTTCCAGGACCAAATAGGGCATAATCATTTGTCAACAATGGCTACAAAAAATCACTGCGCCTTTCAATGGCAACTGTTCCAAATTACAAGCACAGCCTTAGACATGTTTAAATCATAAAAGAGGTTTCCAAACAATTCATCAACTGAATTACCATAATAATATTCACTTGTGGAGGTACTTTTAATCTTGCTTAATTGTTAAATTAACATTTTTCATAAACTAGAAACGAATAATAGCACTTAACTAATAATATATAGCCTAGAATGAAATATGATCTAGCTAAATGATCAACGGGGTCTAAATTTTCTTCACTTGGTACTATAAAGCTTCTCAAAGATTTTTTGTTTGAGTGCTGGTAAATCTTCAAAGTTAGTGCCAGAACCAAGCAAGAAGGGCTCACTAAGATGTGAAATGAAAAGGGCAGTACCTCATCTTTTTCTGTGAGCAAAGTATTTTCTAAAATTACTCCTGTCTCTGAAACCAGTACTTTCACTCGGTATTGGTTAATGATTCCATTTGGTTGCCGTGGTTTCTTCCAAGTAATTCTTATTTGTGTGGCTTCTACTTCTGCAAGTTGTAAATCAAATATTGTGCCTGGAACTAAAAAAAGAATAAAGAGGGTGTTTAAAAATACATTTTCAAATGAAAAAATTCCCTAAATTCTTGAGATGATTTAAATGTGTAAACAACTCTTAGGAAATAGACTAAAACAATTTACTAATTTATTTAAAACTAAATATAAGATGGTTTACATACAAGGATATTTAAATTTTAATTTCTATATATTTTTCTCAAAACTTAAGTTAGTAATAGGATAACATGGAATAATATTCCAAAATCAAAATGTCACAACATGTCACTGAAGCCCTTGTTCAGAACAAATTAATTAATAAAGATAAATTCCTATAGAAGCTGTTTGTGGATGATTAATATCCAGTTGAAATCTTGAAAGCTGCATAAAAATTATAACAACATATCCCCGCAAAAATATCCAGAGGACTTTGGATGCAATGAAATGTAGTTAGTAAATTCAATTAGTCCATCTTTTAACTCATTAAATGAAATTATTTGAACCATTGATTGATTTTTGTCTGCTGACTTTTAAAATTAATTATGTGAGTCTCAAATTTCAGGGGCCTTCTCTTTTTGTAGCAGCAAAGAAAAACAGGGAAAAACTAACAATTGGTTAAGATAAGGCACTGAGATCTTAATGCAAGTGCTAGTTATAAAGTTACCAAGACTGACTTCTAGGAAATCTCCCAGTGCTACAGGAGTAATGGACCAAGAATAAACATGACCTGGGCTTTGGTCTACTTTTTGTTTTTGGCTCATTGTGTGATTATAAATAGCCAATTCACCCTACCAACCCTAATTTTCTTCATCTATAAAATGAGTGGAATTATATCTGTCCTACCACTACAAAAGGCTAATTGAGGAGCAAATTTTTGAAAATAATTTTTTTTATTATATTTTTTTTATTGTGGAATATAACATATACATAGAAGTGAGGAGAATTTATAAAACATAAGTTAAAGAAAGAATACAGAACGTGACATAAAAACACTGTCTCTTATGATCAGGGTGGAGTAACACATTAAATTCATTTCCCGAAACAGACATTTGGCAGTAGAACAGGATTAGCAAATTCCTGTTAGAAGAGAGAGGCACTAGAGATATAAAAAAATGGAGAGAGACCCTGCCTCCCTTTTAAGGCAACAGAAAGGAAATGAAAATTAATAGCACAACTCCCACAAATGTTATTTATAATTATGAGGAACATAATTATTAACAATGATTGACTGTTGGCATATAATTAATTGCTAATGTAAATATTAATGTAAATATTAATATATATTTAGCATGTTTTGATTAACTTAACCATATAGTAAAATGGATAGCATTTTCATCCAATAGATAAAGAGTTTGTTTTGCTTTGTCTCCATAAAGTTACCAGTAGAGAGCCCCCTGGGTATTGTAACAATAGAAATATTTATAAATATTTGTTGAATATTATATCAATTAATAAATCATGCTGGCCTGAGAGTACATTATCTGATTGTTGCTGTCAAAATTCAAGTACTGTGCTCAAACTGGGACATAAACAGAACATGGAAACACCTGTAAATTGCTAATTCTTCAAATCTACTTTTGTAAAAACATTTTGGATATTTCTAAATAGAAGGATAACTCTTTAGATTTATCTCCCCGCAAGTCTCCTAAATTGAAGGAAAAACACTTTGACCTTAGAAGGAAGGGGAAAGAGGCCCAGATAGGATCCTGCAATCATTGACTGATTCATTCACTCATCATGCAACACATCCAGCGCTCATCATAAGGTCACCGTTCTAGGCACTGAGAACAGAGGGAGGGATAAGACAATTGCATAGTTCATCTCTTGTGCAAGTTTACTTCATCACAATATATTGTCCCTGTTGTCCAATAGATAATATTTCTATTATCATATTCACCAATATACATTTTCAAGGAAAGAGAAATTTTTTTTTCTACTTAACTGTGTAGTGTGAAAATAACATTGTCACTTGAATAGCAAAGCCCCCATTCCACCTTTGTTTTAAATTTTATTAGAGGTCACTAGACAAAACCTTAGCCAATAGTGTATAACATAAATCGTAGAAGAAATCTGGCATCTCTCTCATTTAATTTGACTGATGTAGACTCTCAATTGAAGAAGCAAATTTAATGACTCAGATTAATCAGGCAACCAAACCCTGCCTATTGGGAAATAAGTCAAATGCTCAGTTTAGGCTAATGCAATACTTTAATGTAGCAGGGTGCTACAAATTGCTCAGTAAAGCAGAAAAAAATATATTTTACAGTCTATTATTTTGCTAACCAAACCTAAGAGTAAAAGCAGATCCT
The DNA here is from genome assembly GCF_015220235.1 of Choloepus didactylus. NCBI lineage: Eukaryota > Metazoa > Chordata > Mammalia > Pilosa > Megalonychidae > Choloepus > Choloepus didactylus. The sequence continues at coordinate 50,099,353 of NC_051314.1, forward strand.
GTTTCTTTATCTTTTACCTTGTAAGATACTTTTCAATATAAGGTAATTAATCTTGCTCCATGACACTGATACTTGAATTACAATCCAAGGAAAGATTAAGTGGTTCTGTATTACCCTAAAAACGTGCCCCAAAGTTGTACAAGAATAATGACTGTATATCTATATTTTTTTTTCTATGAAAGAAGAAAAATCTTAGGGAAATAGAGTAGAAAGCACTGTATCTTCTCTTTAGAAATATACTTGATCTGGTTACATCACAAATTCTTATGAGGAAACCAGAGAAATGTGGATTAGATCAAATCCTTTAATACTGATAGGCAATTAATGAAAGAAAATTAAATTGGGCAATTATTCATGGTTCAGCAGCAATTCTTAAGATGTTGTCAACAGCAGTAGTCTAAGAGTCATTCTTAAGACAAATACATTTATAAATTTTACTAATAAGTGAGAAAGAGTAAACACACAATGGGTAAAAAAAAATAATACAAATGGTTTGATGCTTTCGAATGAAAAATTTTAGAAGAAATGAAATGGAGACAAATGGCATCATGGTAAAAAATAAAATAATTTTTGTCATTATCTTGTAAATTAAACTTCCCTTAGAAGTGCATTTTGAAAATATGTATTTAAAAACACAAAAGCCATTGAGAATTCCAAAAAAAACACAAAGTTAGCAAGTTCTCTGTGGTTTTCCTACGAAGATTTTATTACTATTTGCAGAGTAACAAGTTGAAATCATGGAGGACAGAAATCCTCACTTTCTATAGACTATTTAAGGGGAAGTAAATGTGGATTTCAACACTTTGTTTGCTCTTTAAAAAGTTGTGTTGCTACTGTCCTTGTGAGATATCTGGTGACAGAAATGCTTTTAGGGCATATTGAAGCAACAAAGTTTTAAGACTGTTTGTTTTTAATCCTCCATATAAATAATAAAATGTTGTTGCCTATGTTACATTCATCAGCATTGTTTAATTATGGAAGAGGTAACTCTATGTCATCTTCTAACACTGGAGATTATTAGATTATCAATTTTTTCCCCAAATCATTCCTTATTCGCGCCAATGTAGAAACCTGCTCAGTAAAATATTAAGGAATATATAGGAACCCTATGAAATAAGTAGGAGAGCTGCCATAACAATACAATGTTCATTTTCTTTGATGAGCAGCAGTAGACTTTGACCATAACATCCTCAGTGTCAATGACATCAGCCCTCTACAATGGGACAGCACAAATCACTCTCTATAAGAACTCAAACCAACATTTTTCTATGAGTATCTGGACATTTATTAGAATGCTGATTGTTCTTTTAAGGCATTGATTTAAAAGAAGCCAGCTAGTCCAAATTAATTTTTAAATAGCCTACAGATTACTTTTAAATCTATAAAGAAGAAAAGAAATACTAGTATCCTTGATTAAAATGCCAAAGAAACATGGTGGATTAATAAATAAGAAAGAATAATATAAACATACCAATTTTTAATTGGAAGTAGAACATTCTAATGAGTTATTAGGCTGTTTTCTTATAGTTCAAAGATTCCTTTACTGCAAAATTTTAATTAGTGGGACCAGGATTAATTAGTGTTGACAGAAATGGAAAACTGCACTCACTTCATTTACCAAAAAAATCCATGGAAGCACCTCTTGTGGCTTCACTATCCCCAGAGAACTCCATGGAGGGAGGCTGGCACACGGGGGTAAGGACAATGCCACTCCTGCCCTGGGTGGAACCCACCAATCGCCCACTGGGCATGTTCATAGAAGCCCAGGCAGGTAGGAGGGTGAAACCCAGGATAAACAGCTTTTTATACTTGACAAATATAGTCATCCATTCAAAACAATTGGGTGTGAAAAATAACCCATGTGAACTGCATTGAACAGCGCCCTTAAAATTCTATCTTTAATTTTGTGAATGAAGAAAAACAGAAATAAAGAGAAATGAATGTTTAAGTGATATCCAAAATAAACAATGTGAAGACTAAAAGTTAAGATATTACTTAATTTTATTCCATAAGAATAGAATGCGGTTAGTCAGTTGGGTTGGTTGGTAAAATGCTGTTAAGGCCAAAGTCAAGGGTTTCAGTCTGATAACAGCCAGGTCCCTAGGCTGTGTTTGAAAGTCATTCATCAATCTGTGTAGTTTTCTTGGAAATGCTTAAGAGCAAGTGGTTTTTAGGTGGGGATAGGAGAAAACTTAAAAATCTAATGGAGAAGCCACACAAAGCTAAGGCTATTTTAATAGAAACACAATGGCATAATTTAATATGAAAAATGAGGATATTTGCTAATGAGTATGCATCTCTTTCATAATCTGTATATTGAAATTATATGCACATTAGAATTTCCATTTGAAATAGATTCAAAACATCGTTTCTACATTCTTTCGACAGCAAACCATTATCAAAGGTTAATTGTGCTTGATGAAGAAGCATACAATTTCCTAATAGTTGCTGCCCTCTAATGGTCAAATACTTGAATACTGTGTCTAATGAAAATAAAGCCCAATCTTTGTGTGTGTGTTTGATTTATGGTTACTGGATGCTAACTACCAAACAAATAAAATTTGGAAAAGTCTTCAAGTGTTAATGTGTTGTAAAAATTTATTATATTCTTCTCAATAACTGCAGTCCCTAAATAGAAATAAAGACATTTCAAAATCTGGTTTCAGCCAGGAGAATATGTTATGAAATTATATGGTAAAATTTTTTTTAAAACATACAGTTCACTCAAAAATGTGATGTTTAATGTATACAAATAAAAAGATTCTTAGGGAGAAATACTGTCTTAATAATTTCAGTAAATGCTGGTTAATTTGTATTATGCACCCTTTGGGAATTGCACTTGTTTAGAATATCCTTCTGATTATAAACATATTTTGTAATAGGCATTGGGAATATATGGATTCCTCTGAATACTAGATATATGAAAAAACAAATATTCTGGGTTAGTAAATAAGTTTATTTGAAGACTTCTTGAACTTTTGCTAATATTCATTGTGAATCTCTAACAGGCTCTAATGCATGTAGTGTTTCCTAATCCTGCTTGATCTTACACCCCTTTTACTAAGAAGCATAATGGAAACAATTTAATAAGGAAATTGGTGAGGAAATAACATAAGTAAATATAAAGTGAATTGCTTTTAATACATTTAGTCAATTCAACAAACTTCCCAAGCACAGAAAAATATCACATTGACAATCCAAAGGAGAGGTTCTCACCATCTGGAGGAGTGAATACTGAAATATTCGACTTTGGTCCAATCCCTGCACTGGTTTCAGCCACAACATACACATCATACATTGTAAATGGTGTTAGGTTAGTGAATGCAAACTTAAGGTCTTTTGTGCTATTATCCAAAATCCGACCTACAAGAAAACAGAAGACACCTGTGGATTATTCTCTCCCTAAGCATGTATTCATTGTCACATTTAAATACAGAGCCAAGGACAGCAATTAAAGTGCTAACCAATGCACTAAAATTTGTCATTATAATTTTAAAAGTGAATATATTTTAAATATTTGACTTAGCAGTACACCGATACCAATTTACTTAAAACAATGCAAAGAACATAGCCATTTCCCAATGTCTAAAATGATTTTTACAAATCACAAAGCCCTCTAAGCTGTCATGTTATTTTTGACCTATTTAAAAGGAAAACATCAGATTTTACCAGTAGAAAGCTAGTGACACTATTTTATACTCAAATATATTTGATTATAATGTTATATATTCTCATTATCTTCTATAAAAAGATAGGAAAATATTTTCTGTTTAGCTTCTGAGCAAAATTCCTTAAATACTCCATCAGCAAAATTCCTTAAAATTTCAACTTTACTTCTGAAATTTCCCTCACCTTTTTGCTTTAACTGAAACCTGGCCCTCCACTAAGAACACTGTTTCTGTTCTCCCGCAGCCTTGCAAACAGTGGCTCTCTCTACTTCCCACCCCACCCCCTAGTTTTCCCATCACTAGGCAGTCAGGTATGGTAGGTGTTCCTGCACCTCACTGTCCCATCTTTGGCTATTCTCCCTCTTTCTTATAAAAGCCCACAGCTTTAAAACCATGTCATGAGACAATGCCATCCACTAGCCTTATTGTTGTAGAGAACTTCTAACCCAAGATGCTATTCTCCCTCATTTTTGACGGTTTAGCTACTGACTTAATGTCACTCTTCAACTTTACGTTCTTAATTTGTAGCGATTACAATATCCCTGGAGATAATCCTTAAATCACGCTGACCTCTACATCAGACATTTAGTTCTCCACTCCATCTCAGCCATGCCCTCATGATCAGAGCTTAGACCTCACTATTACCAATCTCCTCCAACATCTCAATTTCATGTAGCTCTCTCTGACCACTCACTCCTCTCCTGTTTACTTACTCTAGAGCCCTGAATCAACAACTTATTAACTCCATTGGAATCTCCAACAGAATCAGTACAATACTCTATTCTTAAACAACCTTTTTTTTTGTTTTTCCCTCCCTCACTCTTTGATTTCCACTCTTCATTCTTTATCCAGCCTCAATGTCATTGTCAATTATCATAATCACTGCCTTAATCATGCCTTCAATTCCCTTGCTCTTCTCTTGTTGAAGGGAGCTAGAGAAAAGCACAAAACCACTCTGACTGCTATCACTTTAAATTCATGACCACAATGAGCATCTTACTAGCCTTCTTACTTGCCTTCCCTGGCCTAGTCACTCTTTTTTTCTACATGATTTTTCATGCTTTCTCTTCCCTCCTCAGACTTTCAACACTTCCTGCCCCATCATCATTCCCAGATGATGGTCCTGCTTACCATTACAAAGAAAAAATTATATCAATCAGAAAAGATCTGCCAGACTCCCAAGATCACAACTACTTATTTATGAGCATCTGTACCATATGCTCTGCTTTCATACCAATTACTATGAACATACCATCTGGGCTCTTATCTCAAACAAATGTCTACATGCGTACCAAAGATCCCCTAACCTATACAATAAACCCATCTAGTAATTCTCACCTTTCTTATATCTTTTTTTCCTTTTTTTCCCTCTCTATTGGATCATTCTCATTAGCAAACAAACATGCTTTATTTGTTCCCACTGAAAAGAAACCTGTTGACTCTGCTAAGCCCACCAGTCCCAGCCTGCTTCCCCTTTAAGTGAAACTTCAATGAGCTGTCTGTACTCATTGCCCCAGTGCTCTTCTCTCATTCTATCTTAAATTCATTCCGATCGGCGTCCACCTTAACTGCTCTTGTTAAGATCCCAGCTACTGTCATGAAGCAAAATGCAATTGTTGATTCTCAATTCTCATCTTACTTGATCTGTCAGCCTCATGGAAGAAAGAGTGCCTCAGCCAAGTCTTGGAAAATATTATCAGATAGAAAAAATGTGTCTGTGCATCTATGTAGTATCTCTGTAAATTGTGGTGTTGGGGGGATGGAGCCTACCATTTTTAAGAACTGAAAATATTATGACTCACTTAGTGATGAGAGAGAAAGGCATTACTGATGTGACTCATAATGTAGTTCTATCTAAATGGAGTGATTTGGAATTTTTTTATCTTTTCCCATTCTTTCAAATGCATGACATTTACTGGTTTTTGTTATCTCATTATTATTTGAATTAAACTTTTTTTGTACAACCATATCATCTCAGATTTGGGAAGAATTTTAGAGTTTGTTTAATTCACTCCCAACATTATAGTACTTAAATCCCCCCCAAATATGTCTGACAGTCGAATGCCAAGCTTCAGCTTGTTTACAAAGATAGAGAACTTGTCATCTTATAAAGCTGCCCATATTATTTCACAAAGCTATTATTAAAAATTTTTCCTAGTTCAAAGTGGAAATATGATTTAATACAATGTTGGCCCATTTTTCTTCATGAATATATTTGCCGTCAGGCAAAGTCAAGGTCCTTTTCCTTATTCAAATATTTGAAGAAATTTATCTCCTCTAATACTTCCCTCCTCAAGGGACCATCTCTAGTTCTTCCAGCTCTTCCTCATGAGATATGAAAATAGTGTTTTGGTTGTCCTCATACCCATTCATTGTCTTCTACAAGAAGTTCAAAGAACATCATTTCTTTTCTATAATTTGCTTCCATTGTAGGGTCTTTAAGAAAGAGTTTGCTACTAGTAACATTTTATATTATCCTTACCCCAAAAGGTAAAACAAAGCTGATTAATACTTACCTGATGGTCCATATAATTCAACTCTATAGCTAAATTTTCCTGTTATTATAGTTGGCGGGTCCCATGAAATTGAAAAAGACTTCCCTGTGATGTTGACTGTTCTACAATTTTGTGGTGGTCCTTCAGGCACTGAAATAATTATAGAAAAAAAAAATGAATATATAATAGAGATAGATCTAAAACAAAATATCATCCTATTTAATACACATAATAAAACACAAAGTCAGAAAAAGAAAGTAAAATGTCACAGTAACAGAATAGCAAAGTATTTATTAGCTTAAAGGAAAAAAAGCATGTATCTGAAAAATCTGAGTAAGACATCCTGGATCATCAAGTGAGCTTCGTATTTGCAATAATTACCTAATTTTATTATTGTTGTACATGATTGCACAGTGCAAATTTCATTATTATATAGTTCATTATACTATCACATTTTTTAAAAGCATTTATACCTGCATATATATTGATTTCAACAAGGTCTGGCTATCCAGTTTGATAAACTTTTTCTCTCTGTTAGGCATAGGTGGAAGGGTCAGGGATTTAAAACAACCCTCAGTATATCTACTGGCAGCGTCCTTTACATTTTGTATCATTATTTGTATTTCTTTCTGAGAAGAAACTTGTAACCTACAGTTAAAAGTTTCTAATGTGACTTTAGTAGCATATAAAATAATAGACATTTTTTAAAGACTACTTTTATGGATGTGTTTCTATATTTTAATTTTTCTTCTAATTGAAATGAAGCAATTCCATTTTTTAAAAAAAATTTCTTCTCTACTGAATTTGACTTTGTATAACATGAAATTATTTCTTTATCTATTGCATAAGAAGTAAGTATAGAGGAAGGAAAGGGTATGATTCAAAGATGGCTATTTAAATAAAACAAAACAAATATCAAACATATAGGTAATGTCATATAGTAATAGCTTACAGCTATGTCATTAGGAAAAATGAACAGTAGTTTAGTGAAATTAACCTCTCACTTATAATTTCCAGTAAAATCAAAAGCTATCATTCACAAATGAATATCTAATATATATATGTATAAAATTTGGATGTATACTGACATAGCACATAATGAAATACATTAATTCCCACACCTAGACATATGTGTGTTTATAATTTAGTAATAATGATAATACTAGCTAATTATACTAATTTAATCCTAAAATCCCCATGAGAAGTACAATTACTATCTCTATTTCTCAGATGAGGAAACTACAGTGCAAAGGAGATATAGGTAGGAAAATTTTTAAGTATTGTTTATATCTGATAACTGAAATGTCAATCACATAATAGATCTAGTATTGCAGGTGTTACGTTCATACTTGGTAATAGGAATATCAGTAAGAGAAGGGTATAGATAATTAGGGAAGATGTAGGAGGGCACAGATGATCATAAAAGAAACTGCTGAGATCACAGAATGATTAAAGCTGATTCTAGGATCATGGTTATCAGATCAAAAATCCTTTCTTTCAAATCCCCCCTCTTTTCAGATGCTTATTTTAGTAAGAGTGTAGCAATTTGAAGATGCCCCAGGTGAGACGCCCATTATCTGTAATTAGCAAAACAAAACAAAGCAAAAACAGAGTTCTTGAAAAAGAAGGAATGTTAAAAAAAGATCTATATGAAGAAAACAAACTGAACAGTTATTCTGTAAATAATTTAACTTCTTTCCTACCAAATTGAACTCATACCTGATTCTGGTGTTCTGACGATTGTACTATCAATATAACCTGCTTCAGTTGTAACAGCCGAAACTTCAAATAGATACGTTGTATAAGGTCTCAAACGTGTCACTACAAAACTGATAGGCTCTTTCCACACAGAGCTTATCTTACTGTGTGCCAGCGTGCTCAACGAGTAAGTGGTACGTGATGGAGACGTAATTCTACCAAGGGTTGATGAAGGACTGGTTGTACTCCATAAAAATGATTCAGTATTCTCCTAGTGAAAAAAAAAGGAACAAGATAAATTAATGGAAAAATGTTGTCATATCTTTTGGTGAACATGAGAAGTATAATTCATTTATTTTTCCTTATATTATAAATATTATTCCTTACATGCCATTTTTACTTTATTGCTATACAATTTTAACAAATTTATCCATTCAAATCATGGACCATTCTGCTAGATCTTAATTGTACCCACTTATTTCAACAGTTCAGGAAGGATATGTTTACTGTATTCTTTATACCTCAATCTTATGAAAAGGATTTCAAATGGCATAGGATAAAGGTAAAAATACAGAAAAATCATTAAAGTAAGAATTTAAAATGTTCATCTTAAAAGAGTAAGAACCAAAGAGCTGCAATATCTCACATTTGTGAAATGTCAAGCATATCTCATTTTCTTACTATTTTATTTTTTTCTCATAAGTACTCAAAAGATAAACCCAATAGCACATGTATTAAGTACAATGTGTATTTGTGTGTGTGTAAAACAAATATATCCTATTTGAAAAAGAGGACTTTGAGACATCTATAAATTAAAGCACTTACAACTAACTTTGATTGTTTCTTTATCAATTATACCACAAAGATCATCAAAATGGCTTTTGAAAAAGCACTATTGGAGTACTTCCAGCAGTTTTCCATTAACGACTGGAGTAACAAGTCCTTCACCATGGATATGCACAACCAAAACAATTTATCTTTGCAAACTTAGTCTTGAATATTTTTTCTACACGTATGCTCCCTGTGCCAGTTTGAATGTATTATGTCCCCCAAAACACCATTATCTTTGATGCAATCTTGTGTGGGCAGTTGTATTAGTGTTGATTAGATTGTAATTCTTTGATTGAATGTTTCCATGGAGATGAAACCCACCCAACTGTAGGTGATAACACTGAATGGATAATTTCCATGGAGGTGTGGCTCTGCTCATTCAGTGTGGGCCTTGATTAGTTCACTGGAGCCCTATAAAAGCTCAGACAGAAGGAGCAAGCTTGCTACAGCCAAGAGGGACACTTTGAAGAATGCACAGGAACTGAGAGAGGAGCTGCAACTTAGAGAGACATTTTGAAGACAGCCATTGAAAGCAGACACCAGCCACATGCCTTCCCAGCTAACAGAGGTTTTCTGGATGCCATTGGCCTTCCTTCCATACTTGTGTTGATGCCTTCATTTGGACATTTTCAAGGCCTTCAGACTGTAACTTTGTAACCAAATAAGCCCCCTTTATAAAAGCCAGTTCATTTCTGGTATTTTGCATAATGGCAGCATTAGCAAACCAGAACAGTCAGGTAAATCCCATCGTACAGTGCCTAATGTGTGAGAATAGGTCAAGAAATAGAAGAGGAGGAGGAGGAAATACTGTTAACAGACAGACAGTTGTGTCATTCCACCAAACTAGTCCCTGTGAATGTTAATAGACATTCAACTGGAAAATTTGAAGAGAAGGCAGAAGCATATGAGATATTTATTTCTTCCTCATGTATAGTTATTTTATATAAATTACCTCATTAAAATTGATATCTTCTTAATAAAACCCATAAATGATGAATCATTTTAAATTTAAAAATCTCATTTCTTTAACAGAAGGTGATGACTTTTAAAAATATCTATCACTTTCATCTATCTAGAATATATTGAAAGTTATTTGTCTATTGTTTTACTGTTGTGAGTAATTGGATGACTCATAGCCAGATTTCCTTTACTTCCTAAGAGGAACTTTACAGTATATGAAATGCTTGTGCTGTCTTATTTAATTATTTTGTACAAAGTCCAAAGTTGAAGATATATCTGCAAAGTGTATAAAACATATAGTCAATAGTATCAATCCTACACAGATGGAAGAAGCAGGCAGTTGGAGGATAACTAAAATCTTGAGTCCATAGAACCAGCCATTATAGACAATATTGTTGAAATAAATGATAAGAACAATATATATAACAATTTTATCAGCCATATTCAGAGTGTTAGTTGATTTTAAATACATTTAAACATACAGCAAATAATTCTAAATTTACATATCTAAAAAATTAATGCAACAGGAGGCAATCCCATATAAATATAAAGTTGTATGCACATGTTGCACGTGTGTATTTATGTAAGCTTTGTGTGCCAGTTTGAATGTATTCTGTCCCCCCAAACACCATCATCTTTGATGCATTCTTATGTGGGCGAACGTATTGGTGTTGATTAGATTGCAATTCTTTGATTGAGTGTTTCCATGGAGATGTGACCCACCCAACTGTAGGTGATAACTCTGATTAGATAATTTCCATGGAAGCATGGCCCCACCCATTCAGCATGGGCCTTGATTAGTTCACTGGAGCCCTATAAAAGCTCAGACAGAAGAAGCGAGCTTGCTACAGCCAAGAGGGACACTTTGAAGAACGCACAGAAGCTGAGAGAGTAGCTGAAGCTGAAAGACAGATATTTTGAAGATGGCCATTGGAAGCTGATACAGACATTTTGGAGAGCACCATTTTGAATGCAACCTGGGAGCAAGCAGATGCCAGCCACATGCCTTCCTCCAGTGAAGGTACCAAATTGTTGATAACTTACCTTGGACATTTTATGGCCTTAAGACTGTAACTTTGTACCAAATAAACCCCCTTTATAAAAGCCAATCCATTTCTGGTATTTTGTGTAATAGCAGCATTAGCAAACTGGAACACTCCCCTTCTGTCACATGGATGGATTATCTTTTCTCCAATTATATTCTAGGCTTTTCCACCTTTGGTCTTTATAGAGTACCCTCCATCTGAAGGTCCCCCTCACAAAATCCCTATCTATCCTTCCTTTCCTCTTTCCTTCAAGGCCTACTGCACATGCTATTTCTTTCATAAAGCTTTTCCAGAAACTCCATTGTGATTTTGATCACTCACTCTTGAATTCCCAACCCCCACCCTTTGATTCCACCTTGACTAAAGCCATTTATTATACCATGATACTATAACCCAATAATATAAGTACCTGAATAGCTAGTAAGAAATTTGGTAACATGTATGGCCCCTAGATGCTAGCAACTTCAAGATACAAATTTACCTAAAATCTCTAAGGCTTAGAAAATGTCTCATGATACTTACATTACATTCCGGCAATTTCCCGGTCAAAATGTCCTCTACTCTGATTGAGACATCTTTCACTACTGTCCCACTTCTGGCATGCTTGACACTTATCTTGAAGCCAGTAATTTTGCCATTTGGTTGTCGAGGTAAATACCAAATCAGGTTTACTGCTGAGTAATTGAAGGCCTCAACTGTGAGATTTGCTACTTTTCCTGGAGCTGCAGCAGTAAAAGGGATTGAGAGGTGGAAAACACCATTATAAAACTTAAAACTTAGAATGGCATTTATATAATTTGGGAATGTTAAATTTTGCATGTTATTTGAAATCAGATATACAATATTTGGATAAAATCTACTTTGAAGTGTCTTTGTATAGACACTTTTAATTCTTTTGACCAAAACAAAAACTTGAAATCTAGGCCATAGGAGTTTAAGAGGGAAATCGGCTTTATCTCAGGATTATTGGGTAAATACATGCATTGATGAAAAGTTTCAAATAATTATGAAAAAATATTCAATCATTAGTTGTTGTGACTAAACAGATGTCTGAATAATAAATTTCTTATTTCTGGATATATTTTGGAATTCTGTAGATTAAAATCTCAGATAATGAACAAAGTAGAAAATTAAAACAATTACCAAATCATGTGCACCAAAAAGCACATCTCTGGAATGTTTGTAAATACGTTTTGCCTAGTATCAAGTGGGCACCCACCCAACAGGCTGTAGTTGCTGCATTTTTGAGTTTTATACACCCTCACAATCAACTTTCTTCAGATTTTTATGATATTTTGCTATCAATCAATCAATACCCTAAAAAAAGTCACTTGAATATTCCTTTAGATGGAATGAGACCAACATGGAGCTAGAATGAAGGAAAAGTATGTCTATTAATTTCAGGGTAACAAAGTTTCAGGGTAACTGACAAAGTTTGCATAAATAGTCAAAATCTTCCCGAATACAGGAAAATATGAGCTCACTGTTGAAATAAATCAAAGGAAAGCAAAACAAAATGTTTACAATAAGGCAATGTAATTCACGATAAAGGTTCCTAGTATTAAGATGCCAAGCAACTAGACTTTAGGTGCACATTGTATGGAAAATGCCAAAATATGATTTATTAAGTAAAAGTCATGTAAATTATATAAGAAAGTTAGGTCCTGAGAAGGAGGGTTATGTGTCAGTGATGTTATTTAGACAGCTGTAAGAAAGAAACTTCAGGGTTTGTACATTTGAGGGCAAAAATAAAAATTAAATAATTATTGGGAATGATTAATTATTAATAATGTATGAAATAATGGAAGGAAAATATTTTTTCTGCAAAAAACAATGGAATTAATTAAAGTTTAAGAAAGATAATGTCAACATGATTATTCTCTAATACTATATATTTAATACTTGAATTTCTTATGAATAGATACACTATAAAAAAAGGAAAATGTTTATTAAATATATGATGGCATGGAATTATAAGAAACAAAACTTATATCATGAACCTTATTCATCCTTTTAAATTTCATATTTGGGTATGCTATACAAATTTTTATAAGAATGCCTGGAATATCAAATTTATGTACCATACATATAAAATTATGCAAAACATTTAAATACATATAAAAATTATATATAAGCTGACACATTTCCAAATGGGCCTTAACAATGGTCAAGTGCAGAGAAATTTGGAATTTATAAGGTAATTAAACATTTATTAAATTCCAAAGCAAGTTTTCAAACAATTAAATGTAGACCATAAACATTAGATAGATGGAAATCAATTAAATCTGTTAAAAACATTTACTGAAAAATGGAATATTTTTATTAACTCATTTTGAATTATTTTTGGACTCAGTAAAAGTCCATGTCTTTTTTTCCTTGTCTGACTCCATTGTGTTTGAAGACTAAGTCTAGCTCTTTTCAGTAATTGGCAGTTCTTTCATTGTCCTAAATATTCTAGTTTCTACTTCTGGACTTTTTTACACCAGAATCTCTTTGGCTCTTGATTTTTTTTTTTGAGTGAATTTATCCTTCTTGATCCAAGTAAAGATTCAATACTGAAGTAGCAAAAAGTTCTGTTTTTATAAATTCATTTAATCTTTCAGGCAGGTGTCTTAGCACACACTTTGAAGGTGTGTCTAGACCAGTGATATACATAAATACATAAGTATGTGAAAGGACCTACAACTTTTCAAAGTGTACAGTATACAAAGTATACAATATACAAAGAATACATACTTAAGCCAGAAAGAACTTTATATATCTAAAACAGATATTTTCAAAATTATTTTTCTGCATTTCCAGGGATCCATAATGTTAGAAATGAAAGTTCAAGTGGTATAGCTAATAAATTAAAGGCTAAAATAAATTCTACATTTACCTATAACAACGCGGCATGGAAAGTTAAAATGTTGAAATTTGGGGGCTTATGGGTAATATAAACAGTATGGTATCACTGATGGTGTCACTGATTATCTTGTATACTCTTCTTAGGAGTATTTTTATTCATATGAAAACAAATTACTTCTGATTTAGTAATACTAAATGCAGCCCATTTATTCCACAGAAATCTCTCTTAAACTTGCCTTTTATGGAGCATAAATGAAAAAACCATGCCTTTGGTGGGAAAAAAAAAGATTAGGAATTGCTTCTCTAATTGAACCTCTTTAAATTTATGGGGAAAAAAAAAACCCAACAACAACAAAAATATAGAAAGACAGGACAAGAAGGATTATGCAACTTGTGCAAGAACACACATCAAGTCAGTAATAAAGTGAAGCTCCAGTATTATTTTTACTACATCCTAGAGTTTTCCTCATTTCTCCCAATCATCATTTGCCAAGAGAGTTAATAAACTCTAGAAAGTATGCCAGTTAGCAGAAATATTAAATACATAAAGTTCAAAAAACTGTCAAATTGAAAATAGAATCTGCATGTACCATGCTTTATCAGAAGCTGAATCAAAATCAAGATTAAAACAAATCAAAACTATTTGCTATATCATCAAAAATATTTTTCCCTAAAACTTGAAACTTAACATAAGTAATCCTTTTTTCTTTTATATCCTACTAAATATTTAATTTTAAAAAGATAATTTCCCCATTTGATTATTAGTTGTTTTAATAATTTAAAAGTCAATATATTTAAAATCCACAAGAGTAAGTAGACCTCATGTATCACTCACTTCTGTTTTTAGATAAACTCCAGATTCTTAAACATAGTATTTTCTCTTTCTTTCTTCTATGGAATAAATAAAGCATTTATTTGCAAGCTTCTCTCATGAGGTCCCATCTACTAGCTGGTACATAAAGCTATATGCTATTTTTCAAACACTGAGCATTTCATCATCCTCTGTAAATATACAGGGTCCGTTTCAATTTATCCCTTTGGAAGTAGACCAACAGAAGATTTTTATCTTTATACATACACTATTTAAATTTGAAAAAAATTATAGAAATTGTTTCCATAGCACTTATCACCAACCTGAAATATTACTTATTAACTCACCTATCAGTTTATCTTATACCACTGGAATATAAGCTCTACGGTAAATATTTGTTGTTGAATGAAATTCCACTATTTATATAACCATTTTCTATTTGTTGGTTCTAATTTTTTGCTATTATAAATAAACAGCACAATTATTAAACAGGTAAAAACACCTTCATTTGAGAGCATTTATCATGAAGCTTATATTCTAGTAGGCTAATATATACAATAAAAAATAAGCAAGTAACTGTGTAATATGTCAGGTTGGTGATAAATCCAATGAAGAAAATAACTGAGTTGAAAATACAGAGTGTCAGGAGGAGGTAGGGGATATTTTAGATGGTGCTGTCAGGAAAGGAAGCATGTAAGCCCTGAATTAAGTGGGGGAGAGAGTTCTATGGTTATTTAGTGAAAGATCATTCCAGGCAGGGGAAATAGCAAGTGCAAAGGCCCTGAAAGGAATGGGGAAGTGACACAGTCTGACTTATGTTTCAGAGGATGATGTAGCTCTTGCGGGGAACGTACACTGTAGGAAGGCAAGTGGCAAATAGGGAATCCAGCAAGGAGACTTTTTCAGTAGTTCAGGCAAAAAATGGTAAGGGCTATATTATGGGTTGAATTATGTTCCCCAAAAAGATATGTCAAAGTCCTAACTCCTGGTACCTATGAATGTGGCCTTATTTGGAAATAGGGTCATCAGAGATGGAATTACAGTTAACACAAATTCTTACTGGAGTAGGCTGGACCTTAATCCAATATGACTAGTGTCCTATTAGAAGGGAAGGAGAGAGATAAACACAGAAAGAAGAAGGCCATGTGACAGCAGAGGCAGAGACTGAAGTGCTGGAGCTGCAGCCAAGCACCAAGGATTACAGCAACCAGCAGATGCTAGAAGAGAAAAGGAAGGATTTCCTCCTACAGCTTTCAGAGGAAGCATGGCACTGCTGACACCTTGGTTTCAGACTTCTAGCCTTCAGAACCATGAGACACCCCATTTGTGATACTTTGTTAAGGCAGCTCTAGGAAACTAAGAGAGCTTAGATAGGGTGTTTAGTAATAGGAGTCATAAGAAGTGGTGAGATTTGGGACATATTTTGATGATAATGATGGAGGGATGTGGCCTGTGAGAGACAGGAATCTAGGATGACATCAAGCTTTTTCTTCTTACTCACTGGAAGAATGGAAGTGCCTTAAATTGCTTTAGGATGACTATATGTTACAGAATAACACAATGACCCATTAAAAACCATTTTTCCAAAAGGCCAATGTCATAAAATGCTTCTGATTTAAAGTTAAGGCATGAAATGAAAAGGCAGGATATAAACTTGTGTACCTGGTATAAGCTTATCTGCGTTAATATGTAGTCAAATAGACATACAGGCAGAAATGGTTCCAAATGGTAACAGGATTTTTTACATAATAGGGCCATGAATAATTTTCACTGTGTTACTTTCATTATTGTTTTCTAATGTAACAACACATTCATAGACAGAAAAAATAAATATTTTAATGAATAAATTGACTATCCAAGAAGATGCTACAAGTAATTGAGTGGCCATGTCATTGAAGAGGAAAGGAATTTTATGCATTTTAATATTAAATTTTGTTTGTATACCCATCTATTTTATCTAAGAAAAACTCATGACTAAGTTAATTTAGAATAAATGATTTAGGAAAATTACCACTTTCTGCAGTTTGGAAGAGAAATGGCTCACTAAACATTCCAATGCCAGCACTGTTTTCAGCAGCAACCTAGAATAAGCAAAAACGGTTAAATTCAAGCACTGTACTCTCTAAATACACAGAATCTGAAATAATAAAACTTGACTTGTTTGTAAGGTGTATACTAAGGCTACTTTTTCCACTAATGCCTAAAATACTCCCAAGGTAAAATGGAGATACACATTTCCGTTTTCCCTAAGGATATATTTGCAGCACAGTTTGATTCAACAGATTTCCCCAGATTCCTAATGGAGAAATTAATAATCAGGTATTTATAGTCTATTAATAATTATAATAATAACAATAACTATTAACTTGGCAACTTCTGTGTACCAGGCAATCTACTGGGGACATTAACGCATCTCATTTTATGCCTATAACCAATAAATGAGGTATTATTATCAACACCTTACAGATAAGAGATCAGTTGAGAGAGGTTATGAACTTGCTCAAGATGACGTAAAAATAAGAAGTAGAAACAGAATTCAGTTGACGTTGGGATTATTTCCAAAAATCAATCTCTTCCTACTATATCCATATGTGTAAGACATTATAATTATTTCTGCAATAAATACAGGAGACCATACAAATGTTTGTCTTCAGAGTTTACAATTTAATCAGGCAAATAAATATTTGAGAAAACTATTTTAAAACATTAGGTAGGTCTAATTAATAATTTAAACTAAGTATTCTGGAATTTTAAAAATGCAAAAATTCTTTTTTTTACTAGAATAGTCTAGTCAAACTACTGAAACAGGCAAAGGAAGTGTTATAAATGAGAAAAAGTGGGAATTGGGCTCTGATTTCCTAATTCAGACTGAGATGACCTAGCTTTAAGAGGAGAGAAAAGGGCAGTGTGGAAGATGAACACAGAGGTCACAAATGTGCAAACTATGTTTTGGTAAATTTAAGTGAAATGCAATGCCCTGACTGTATCTCGTGTTAGACTGTTGTTCTTGAGAATAGGGGAAAAAATTCCCAATACTGTCTCAATGTCCAGCAATGGAGTAATGGAAGGTAAAATGTGTACAACTGTTTCAGGAGCATGGAAGTCCTTACCTATGAAGACAAAAAAGCAAATTTTTCTCTTTAGAAATTAACTTACTGAAAATGAAAGTACTAAAATGTGCAATCATGAGATAAAGGCTCTATTTCTAGTCCTATCATTGAATAGCTGTAGTAAAGTACCAAGTATTTCTAGGTCCCAGTCAGATTTCTACAGGTTTCCCATTTTTTATGTCATTCCCCTAACCCTCCCCTCCATTTAAAAAAATGTCTAGTATTCTTAACACGAATTTTTTCACACTCAAATAAATGGAAGAATGTGAATATGTAACTTCTTCCTTTGTCTCTTTCTATTTAGCATCTCTTTCTCAGAAATTAAGATTGCTGATATAGAACCCTTATCACCCTAAACGAATATAAAGGGATCCTTTCCTTTGGGCTGGATTCTTTTCCTTGCACACAGAGAGAAGGGAAAAGGCAAAAATAAGAGGAAAATCCAATATGGTCACAATTAGGAGAAACACGCAAAGGTTGCCATCACTTGACAGAGTGGAAAACCTCTGGACATACTACCTAATATAGTTAATTCATCTAGCAAACACATATTTGCAAAATCTCTTGTGTTACAGACCATGTGAAAGTTCTGGGTATTTGAGCATCTATGTCTGAGGATCATAGTCTGACAAAAGACACAGGCATGTAAACAAATAAAACCTTCAAGTCATCTTGCTGAAAGGGGTCTCGTTTTGGATGGAAGACTTTCTGGGAAAAGCAAATGGATATTTTAGGACTCTGGAGAGTTTCTGAACAAAATAGACAAGGTTATCTTATCCCTGACATTACTACAAAATTAAGTTACTCACTGAGAGACTGCCTTTGTCAGTTCTCTTTATAATTCACCTTCTTATCAAACAATAGCCAGTCTTACTACCTAAGACTTATTTTACTTAAAAATACCTAACACAGTTGAAAGTCTACACCACCCTACACTAATCCAACCTTCTAATAACATCCTGTATATTTTTAGGCTTTATCACCTTCTCATAATGTTCTTGTCCCAGGTACTCTCCGACATTTTCCTTATTCCAACTTTGCTGATACAGTGGTACTATGCCAAAGATAGCCAAAGATTGTGTTCAATAAATCTGTATTCATAAAATCTAGAATTTTAGCTCTGGAGGAAACTTGGAGAACATCTCCACCCAGAGTGATAAAAGCATTTGGTGATGACCTACTGGTGAAAACGTTAAGGCACACTTAGACCTTAGCACTATAAGTCACAGTCAAGAATCTTAAGCTCTTGCAAGTGCCATGACTGGAATCAGACAAACTGAGTTTAAATTGCAATTTAGCAATTTAACTGAGATTTGGGTAATTTACCTAACTGTGCTGAATCGCATTTTCTTTGTCTTTAAAATGGGAATAATGTATCTATATCATAGGATTGTTTGGGGGACTAAGTGAAATAACACATGTAAAGTACATAACAGGATTTCCCCTCCAGTGTTACTTATACTGAAGATATCAAATGCCACACACCAAAAACCCTTTGGAATTCTATGTGGTCTAACATTTATTTGAACAGAGTAAAGGTCACAACAATGATTTATAAGCTGTGGGATGAAAAAGGAGAATAGGGACTTCCCAATAGGCCTGAAATAAGAGAATTCAAATGAAAAAAATAAACTCCATAAAGATAGATATAAGCAGAACCAGGTTGGCTAAGCCACCTTTCTATCAGCAATAGCTTCTTAAATCACATTAAAATGTAATTTTTACTTATTACCCTCTTATAGCCTATTTTATCCTATAAATAAATTTGATTATGTGCATATGATATAAAATATTTACACTTAAGACTTTTTAGATAAGGCAAAGTTAGAGAAAGGTTGCCTACTCTTTAACCCATGTTTCTACAATGAAATGGCCATCACAGATCTTTGATCTTGACCTTCGCCTAAGTAAAAGTTGTATTTTCTTTCCTCATTTGGAGGATCTGTACTATTGGCATATGCTCCCTGGTTCAGCTCATGTTCTTTGATTCAGCAAATAGTTGTATTTCCCATAACAAAAATCTCCCTAGAAAGTCTTTCTTTGTCACCATTTCTACGGTAGAAAGCCATCCCAGGTTTGTATGAACACAGGTACACTGATATTACAGATTTTCTTCTCTATACTCTGTATATTCAAGGTTCAAAGAACACATTGATATTATGTTGAAAGAGGTAGAGGCCAGAAATAAATCTAAATTCCTTATCACTCCCTAGAAATATCATAATTATATCTTAATTGTATATATTTTCATATGGCCTAATTGATTAAGGAGTTTTTAGATGGGCTTTTCTTCACTTAATTTTCAAACATGATATCTTGATATTTTGCCTATTTAATATTTTGTGAAGGACTAAAAAAAATTGTAAACAAAAAAGTACAGTAAGTGCTCAATAATATTGGTTGAATTGAATTCATGATTCTTACAGAAACTGATTCTTTAGAAACTTTCAAACCAACATCCAAAATTCCAGTAATAGGTTTGCAAATGCAACAGGGTTAAAAGAAAAATAACAAGGCTAACTGCAAGATTAATCAAAAAGTGGAATACTTTCACTTATAAAGCCTAAAGACATTTAAAAAGTCACTAAGCTAAAGCTTTCTAA
Organism: Choloepus didactylus; assembly: GCF_015220235.1. Classification (NCBI taxonomy): domain Eukaryota; kingdom Metazoa; phylum Chordata; class Mammalia; order Pilosa; family Megalonychidae; genus Choloepus; species Choloepus didactylus. The sequence continues at coordinate 50,119,422 of NC_051314.1, forward strand.
AATAAATTATATAAACATAAAAATTGCAATGAGAAGAGATTACATTTGATCATTTTTATGAGTCCAGGTAGGAGTTAAGGCCGTGACTCAGAAAATCATTTGTCACTTTCTGCATTCAGCTGTAAAGGCTTGACCAGGTATGAAAAGCACCTTTACTTTGAAAATGGATGAAATATTTCCATACTATGTAATTATTTACGAAATAGTTACCTTGATTTCATACGTCGTTCCAGGATTAAGATTGGTAAGAAGAACTTCCAGACTGTCTGGCTTTGCTCTAACTTGTGTATACACTGTTTGCATCCATGGGCAAACTTCCTTATATTTAACAATGTAAGATATAATCCTTCCATTTGGGTTAGGTGGTGTATTCCAAGAGAGAAGAATCCCAGCAGATCCGACTCTTTCCCCTGCTAGGAAGACTGGAGGCCCTGGTTCTATAAAAACAAAATTCCTTTGTAGAAAGGTAAAAAAGATTGTTGTACTTTCACAATTATATGCAAGAAAAGTATTTTCAAATGTAGACTTTTGAAATTCCCAAACTCTATAGATCTCTTATTGTGAGTTTATCCTCCCTGGATTTCTGCTACTAAAAAAACAAAAAGAGTAAATATTTTGGGGAATACCAGAAACATTCTTTTGTAAGAATGTAAAAAATGGAATGCTATGAAATACTACATACCAAATAAACTTTTGATGCCAAATAATTTTTTTAAAAGAAACTCATTTCATGCCAGGCTTACACACAAAAGCTAAGAAAATAAGAAACAGCCTTATGAATTGAGTAATTCTTCCTAAGCAAGTGTAGCAAGCTTAATATTTTCATAAGTCTGTATTATATAATATTATATAAATACTAACATTAATGGACTCTCTGATCCATTTCACAAACAGGTATAGAGTAATTATCTTTACTCTTCCAAAATAAAGGAAGCTAAAGAACAAGTAGAGCAGAGGTTCTGAACAGATCACTTTCTTAAGTTTCCATTCTGCTTCAATTACTAAACTGTTTCCCATGCATATAATGCACATATTGCCAACAAGTATTTCCATCCAATAGCTTTATTCTGACTCAAAATACTTCATTTTTTAAAATAATTTAAAGCATACTTACTTGTTGTATTTGTTGTCACTGCTCTACTAACAGGTAAACTGTACGTTGTAGCAGAAACAGAAGAAATGGTTACATTGTACCTAGTGCCAGGAATAGCATTGGAAATATCAACCTAGAACACCAAAAATAATCAGGTGTGTTAAAACTCTTTCTAGATAGCAAAAGGGCTAAAATGATCAATCTATCACTATTAAAAGGTTAAGTAACAATCATATAGCTCTGAACTGTTTAAAATATAATAAAATCCATATTATTGTAAAATATAAATATATTATATCATATAACTAACAAATTTTATGTAATAAAAAATTACAAAACAGCTTTATCAATGACTAAATTAATATTTCTAATGAGCCTAGTTCATTGTCTAAGAAACAGCTGAGTCTTAAGAAGTCTACAGCCCATTGCTAATCCCTTACTTTTAAGAGAGTATTTGAAATACCTGTGTCTCTGAAGTTCCAATAAAAAGTAAAAGAAAAATGATAAGAAAATCCATCATTATTACATTTTTCAGGCAGTAGAATCACGTTGATGGCTCTGGAGAGAAATGTTGCCTGCATTAATGATTTAAAGACAGATCCTCCTGGCAAGTTCACAATTAATGAGCCTGGATTACTCAATAGCTCTGCCCTTTCTTTGTTAAACTATTCATGAACCCTTGGATGGCTGGCTGTAGGTTCAGGGTAGATTTAAAAAAAAAAAAAAAAAGGCATAGACGTTGCTAAGGTAACAGTCCAATGATGGCTGAAACCTACACTCATCAATTTGGCACCAATGTTTTTGCCTTCATCTTGTGCTTTAAAAAAAACTTAAAGGAGTATGTTTTCATGGTGGATGAATTTCATAAAGAAATTTCCTCTTAGGACCAAATATAACTAACAAGCTGGCTTGGAAAGTATGATATAATGAAAACTATACCTGATACTCTCCACCTCCAAGATCTTTGATAGTAACAAAGCCACTGTCAGGAACAAGATCTACATGATACCTTTCCACATGACCAGAGGACAGGCTCCAATGCAGAGAAAAGAAATGTGCGGAAATATTGAAGGCTTTAAGTTTCTCAGGTTTTTCCGGTTCTGATATTGGAAAATAGAGGTTTAAAATATAATTATTCTTCTAAAGTTTCAAAGAGAAAATGAAAACCAATACTCTAACGGTTAGGTTACAAAATAACCTCATTGTTAGAAAGCATTGAGTCCCTTAAATGATCTCTAACTACATGCAGGTGTTAACCATATATGTCTTTAACAATGCCGAGTTTTTAAGTATGATTATCAGAAATAATATATCAATTTATGTATCTGTTTCTAGGATATTTCTTATCTGCAAAAATCTGTTGGTCGACTAGTTGTTTTTTTTTTTTTGAAAGCTTCTTACTGAAAAAGTAATTTTTTTGAAAACAAAGTACAAACGATTTATCTTATTATTCAGACATTCGCCAAACAGAAGAAGATAATTAAAACAAAAAGTGTAACCAAAATCTGTCAAATTATCTAAAGGGTAAACATTCCTGAAAAAATAGTTGGCTAGATGTTTCTCTAGTAAAAAAGATAAGTTTGTATATTGGAAATGAAATATGATTGATTTAAAAGAAGCACTGATTGTCCCGGCCATCACAACCATTTTTCTACCTTTTCTAAGGTTTTTTGCTTTTCTAAGGTTTTGTTTATGTTGCCTGTACCTCCGGGAAGGGAGTTTTCCACATAAAGTTCTTCTGATTGGTGGCCAATAAGCCAGATTTTTACTCGTCCTTATCTTCATTGCAGATTCCAGACAAAGAATATATGAGCAGGGGGAGAGACTGCAGAGCCAAGCAGGGAACAACATACCTTTTACAATAATCTAACACTATTCCCAAACGAAAAGAGTCTGGCATTAATCACTGAACTCTCTTTAACATTTTAAAACCTCATTACCAGGGATGATTTGAAAGAGGATATAGTAAAAAACAAAAAATACATTTCCTAACAAAATTAATAGAGTGTAGTGCATAAATAGAAATCTTGTAACAGGTCTATTTCTTAGTATTTGTTGGGAGCGGGTATTCAAACTGTTTTTTCTTTACCTCCTTTGAGAGTGTTCTTTATTGTTTATAATATGCAACCTTTTATTCAGTACTCTAACCTGGTATCCTTTGATCAGTTTCCACCCAAACATCCTCTAAATACAAACATTTCCCTGGCATCACTACCAAATTGTCCATGTAGCAAACACTGAAGTTTGTTTATAACTCTTTACAAATATTGTAAACCCAAAGTAAAAGATAAAAGAAATACCCAGGTTAAGAAGGGTGGAATTATTGTATGTAGCTGCTAGCATTTTTCCTGGATTATTCTATACAAATATCTATGTGCTCTGCATTCTCAAGCTTGAGAGAAAAGAGTTTGATTCTCCTCACCAGCCCATGTTAAAATAGACAAAAGTCTACTATGACTCATCAGCCCAACCAACAACTATTCACATGGGCTGATTTATGTGACGATTGATAAGATTAACCAGGAAATCCTGGGAAATGACTAAAATCTACAAAGACCTGGGGTGAGAGTTTGGAAGAAAAAGGAAGATGTGAGAAATGAAGGGCTGGTAACCAAATCAGTGGTTAATGTGGGATGTGGTTTCCTGGACTGTGGTTTGGGATCACACACTGAAGGACTCTCAGCTGGTGGGGTGGGGAGGAGTATGTCTCACCAAGAGGCAGAAGAATGTATTTGTCTGAAAATTTGCCAATTTGATCAAGAGGAAAGTCTCTGTGAGAAAATGATGGGTAAGGAAAGACATGAAAGGATGAACAGAAAGCAGCTTCAGGAGAATTTATTTGGTCAAGATCTTTCAAAGCAGAGTGGATGAAAGTTTTGGAAATGGAAATAATCTGGAGGATGTGAGAAAAGCCAAAATGAGTTTCCAGGGTCCAATGAAAAAGAGGGAGAATAGTCTGATGATCACAAAAGCCAAAATAAAGATTGTAGATTCTTTTTCTCCTAAATGCAGTGGGAAGCCATGGAAGTATTTTAAGCAGGAAAGAAGTCTGACTTGGATTTTTGTTTTAAATGATCATTCTGGAATATGGTAAATGAATTGAAGGGAGATAATAATGTCAGTGGGAAGGTTCTTTGGTAGGATACGGTGGGAGTCTGGGCAGAGAGGAGGGAAACTTGGCCTCAGATGAAGGTGGTGGAGATGAATGATGCTTAGATCCTTACAGAAAAGTGCAGCTTTCTGGACATGAGCTGGGAGACTCAACTGGCTAAAAACAGAGTCCATGATAGACATATGATTTACACTCCATGGAGTTTAACCTCTCAGAAGTTAGGGAAATATAAGACAAAAATACTAATCTCAACCTAATTCTTATCAACCAATAAAAATCAGATCTGAAGAGGAAATTTCTGGAGTTATAAGAGAAAAAATATCACAGTACTTCAATTTCAGTAGGACTAACAAAAGTCTTAGTTAGATGTTTACTCAAGACCTGAATTTCCCAAAAGCTAATCTTAGAACCCTAAATCTTGAACATTTAATAGATGTTTTCTGATCAAACCACTTTGTCAATTTTTTTTAAGTTAAACAGCTTTTGTGCAAGATTTCTCAGAGCCTTAAATATAAAAACGTACTTGTGATTTCTTAAAATATTGGTGTCCAACAGAAATATAATGTGAGCCACATATGTAACTTTAAATTTTCTAATAATCAGATTTTAAAAAGTAAAAAAAGGAAATAATTGAAATTAATTTTAATATCTATCTTATTTAACCAATATATAAAAACCTTATTATTCAACATGTAATCAATAGAAAAATGTTATTTAAGTAGTTCATATTTTTTTCACACTATATCTTTGAAATCTGGTGTGAAATTTATGCTTTTAGCATATCTTAATTTAGACCAGCCACATTTCAAGTCCCAATAGCAAAATGTTGCTGGTTGCTATATACTAGACAGTGCAGATCTAGAGCATTTCCTAACTTTTTTCCTTGGCATTTCACTTAGCTTACATAAATTGTATTTTGAGAAGCTGAAAGAAAAAAAAAACAAAAATATGATCCCATGGTTAGTGTATTTAAAGAAAATAGCTCAAAAGAGTTGGGAGGACCTCAAAAACAGAATTCTGATACAAACTACATTACATTATTTTTTGAGAATGAGAATAAGAAGAGATCCAAAATGGAAGAACATTCTGACTCTCAAAAGGTTATATATAAAGCTAGACAAAAATGTCACATGCCTCAGAATATCCCCAAATAAGTGGCACATATCTATCAAAACAGTATCAAGAAAACAGAAACCTACGATGGACAGATATTTTAAAATTAAATGCTAAGACTTAAAAAAAAAGTTTCATTACCATTCTTAATTTTATTTATATCTCCTGTGTGTCAACGTTGTATCTGCTAAGCTTCGAATATTTCATGTAAATCTTTCTGTGATTATATCAGAGGTTGGACATAATATTTGGTATATCTGAAAATGAGACACTCAAACATAAGATACAAAATAATGAGAACTAACTCTTGGCAAGTTTATGATATACTATTCACTTGCTAAGCACTTTCAAGTATTAATTTATGTATCATTCACAACAATTCCACAATTTGGTTACTAGTATTTCCATTTAAAAATGATAAAAAAGAGGAACAAGGACTTTCAGTAATCTCACCAAGGCCTCATAGCTAATGGGGGGTAGAGCCGGGATGTGAACAGAGATGCACTGTCCTCAGAGCTCAAGCTTCAATGACTACAATAACTGTGTGCAATTCTAACCCTCACAAAGTGGCCTACAAATAACAATTGATTAAAAAAAAAAAAAACCTGAATGAATGAATGAATTAACATGTTAGCAGGGATTCTAGCACTAAACAGATAATCTATAATTTTCCTGTCAAGTCTAAGATTATGATTTGAAGTAACCCGAATTTAAGCATGAGTTTATCTAAATATGTCCTATGTCAAGGCAACATATACTTATCAAGTGCCTATAGCTTCCTCATTTGCCTTTTCTAAATAGGATAGGTATAAATTATAAATAAACGAAACGTACTCTAAGAAGTCATCATTATATTGGGTGCCACAAGGATCTAAAAAAAGTCAGTTTCTAGTAGAGGAACTGGGCACAGGCTCTGGAGATAGACTACTGAGGTGCAAATCCAGCTCTACCACATAAATAAAACTTACACAAAATATTTAACCTCTCTGTACATTACTGACCTCCTCTATGTAGGGGTAGTAATATTGCTACCTCATGTATCATGAGAATAAAATTCAAGAATAAAAGTTAAGACGTGTAAAGTGTCTAGAAGACCACGTGGTACATAGCACGAGCTTAGTCAATGTAAGCTATTTACATAGCTTAATAGCTATTGTTATTTTTATTATCTTTCTTTATAAACCCCAGTCATCAGTTAGTAAAACCATCATGTCAGCATGTTTTCCCACTTCCTTTTATCATATTCATTTGCCAATTCTCTGCTCAACTCCCACAGTGACTTTATTTACCTACCAATTCTCTTAAAACCTTCACCTAAATCAATTAAACATAGAATAGTAGGTTCCTACTATTTCATAAAACTCTCTTTTCTTTAATTAAAATAACCACTGCTATTCCATATCTTCTATGAAACTTTCCTGATATTGACATTACCATGGTTACTTTCCCCCCACCCAATTCTGTCTAAATGAGCAAATCTGGTCACTCATACTGACTACTCTATAGTCTGTACCTGTGCATAAGCAAATCATTTTATTTGTCATATTTTTTCTCAGTCTTTTCTCAGTGGTCTATTTGATCTTTGTATCCATCTACACAGACCAGTGTTTAGTAAGAACCACTGGTGATTTTTGCCTCCTAGAGGACATTTGGCAATTTCTGGGGAAAATGATTGTCACAACTGGGAAATGGTACTGGCATTTAGTGAATAGAAGCCAGGGATGCTGCTAAATATCCTACAGGCAGAGAACAGCCATCTACAACAGAGAATCACGTGGCCCAAAATGTCAGTAGTGCTGAGGTTTAGAAACCTTCCCAGGGACTAAAACTTGTAGAGTGGGTGCAATTTTAATGTGTTTGTGTACTTTAATTATCATAACAACGCGAAGAAAAAGACGTTCATATTATTAAAGATAGGTGTTTTTTTAAAAAACAGAAAAGATATATAGTGTCTATACATAACTACAAAGTACAATACAATCTTTAAGACCTCAAAGGACTCTCAGAAATCATCTAATCTAAATTTCTCAGAAACTTGATGCCCAAAGATATTAGGTAACTTACCCAATAGGATTCAGTTAATAAGTATCAAGTGCAGGATTAAAGCAGGCATATGAACTCTAAATGCATTTTTTCCCATTAAGATATGCATATCACACTTAGAAGAATAATAGTGTGTGTTGGGCAGGATAAGGGCCCTCCAAAGACGTCCACATATCTGGACATACCCTAGAACTTGTGAGTATGCTACATTGCATGGCAAAGGGGACACTGCAGGTTGAATTAAGGTTATGAATTTTAAAATAGGAAGATTATTCTGGGTTATCCAAGTGAGCCTTCTTTAATCACATGGGCCTTTAAAAGTGGAAGAGGAAGGCAAAAGTGTCAGAGTTGTGACAGGAAAAAAGGCAAGAGAGATTAGAAGGGTGAGTGGGACTCAACCTGCCTTTGCTGGCTTTAAAGCTGGACAAAGAGGATCACAGGCCAAGGAATGAAGCAGCCTTTAGAAGCTGGGAACAGCCCTCTGCTGATACCAGTAAGGAAATGGTGACCTCAGTCCTACAAACACAAGGAAGTGAATTCTGCCATCAACTGAGGCAAGCAAGTAAATGGATTCTCCCTTATAGCCTCCAGAAAGGAACACAGTACTGCCAACACCTTGAATTTAGCCCTGTGAGATCCATGTTGGATTTATTACTGTGAGATAATAAATTTGCATTATTTTAAGCCAACAAGTTTATGGTAATTTTTTACAGCGGCAATAAAAAACTAATATAGGGTGTAACAACCACATAGAACACAGCTATAGACTGATTTATCATCATATGTCTGCTTTGGTCATCTGTAGAATCCATGGTCTTACAGATCACTTAAGAGTAATTCTCATGTGTTATTGTTGCAATCATATTTAAATTATTGGCAATCATGTTGTGATCATGTTTAAATGCCTCTCAGCTTCATCTGGATTTAAAAATTATGCTTTGCATTACACAGAATAGAATTTTATTCTTTTCCGATATTAAAAAAACAAAACAAAACAAAAAATCTTACAATACTGAATTGCTTGTAGTTCCACAAATACATCATACTTAGTCACCGTAACTTCACAATGTTACATAGGTGGTTCCTTCTTTCCATGATCCTTTTTCCATACCTTACATGACCTCTAGTCTGATTAGGAAACTCCTACTCCTGTTTAAGATATTATCAGTCCCAGAGAGCCTTCTCTATCACACCACAGAGTTAAATTTCTTCTTTTGTGCTGCCACAGCAAGCTTGAACACTGCTCCACCAACTGCTTTTATTTATACTAAATGCATTTCCATGCTTATATTCTTTATTACTCTCTGGATTCCCTACAGTTTTCCATGTGTATAGCCCCAGTGTATTGAACATAGTTTTTTGGAGAATGGATGATCAGAAAACCTTCCATTTAATTTTCCACTAACTGGACACGTAATTTGATGTGAAACTGAATATAGTATTAGCTACATTTATTGAGCACTGACTATTAGCCAGGTACAGTTCTACCTAATTTGTATTTTATATACATTATCACAATAGTCCTCAGAATATCCCATTAAGATGAATATTTTTATCCTCTCAAATATTCTATGGACTCTAAGATTCATTGAAATTGTATCTTGGACAGTACTGTATGCAATATAAATGTCAATTTTAAAACATCAAGAAGCATTTGCATACCTGCAACAACTCTGATAAACGTGCCAGATCCTTCAACATTGCCTCTCACTCTATGTACTGTGATATTATATATTCCACCAGGAGTCATATCTGTAATTGTGTGCTCAGTCATCATTCCCAAAAGAAGATATTCTTTTGTAAATGTTCTGTTTGATATATAAATTTTGTAATGAGTGAAGTTGGTTTCTGTCGGATTCCACATTAAAGTTGCAGAAGAGGTATTCACAGCTTTTAAGGTTAAGCCACATATCCTGGATGGTTCTATTGAAAAGATAAATTATATGCAAATAAAAACAGCACATATATATGTGTGAAAATAAAGTAAAACATGAATAACATAAATTTAACACCAATGTAATAATCCTTGAATTTACTGATGTATAATGTTCTACATGCTCAGCTCTGAAAATAGAGGAATAGGACATCATGTGTGGGTTTTAAGTGGCACCATAACATCTTCCGTACCCCACAAAGTCCTCCCCTTAATCAATCATAAATCACCCCAAATAAAGTCATTCCTTTAGACTTGTGCCTTCTGAGTGTTTGGAACCAGAGTATCTTTATACAGTATAATCACAGGTTTGGCTGGGCACCACCTGATAGATAACTAGATGCTAAATGAAGGTAGATCCAAAAAATAAATTCAAGAGAGAGAAAAGACCAGGAGTAAGGTTACTTTCTGGGGCCCTTGTGGTTACAACAAAGTTCTCAGCATTCCTATTTCCCTGCATTTTTCATCCACTTATTGATGGAGTTAATACTATCCTTACATTACACCATAGGTTCTCTTCAAACTGAGAGGAATCCCATAGATCTCACAAATTTTCACAACAATTACTAACAACTTCTCTTGCTCCACTCCACTCCAACACATTATAAAACTGATTTACAAGCATCAGAGAAGAGACTATAAAAAGGTTCTGTTTATAAAGCCTCTAGGCTCAGTAGAAAATGAATTGTCTTTGTCATTATGACATATAATATATATTTATATTGATATGTATTATATATTTCATATATCTTACTTATAAAAAGTATTCTGACATTTATATATGCATACATGTTGGCTTCAGAATTTTTTTTTAAATGTGTACTTCCCAACACATTTAGACATACAAAGCCTTTAAAAAATGCTCACATATTTTTTGAGTTCTTTTAATTATATTCTTATCATTTTCCTTTAATTATGAGGCTTTGTGTTTAAAATAGTTTTAATTATGTTGATTCAAAATACTTTCAAGATTTATAAAACTACAAAGCATTTTTTAATGATATTTCCTTACTTGTAGTCACTTTTTCCATTACTGATACACTGTAATCTTTGCCTCTAAGTGTCTTCACTTGAAACATATAGTCCACACCTGGAGTCAAATCTTTTATTTTGGCCTTGTTGCCAAAAACAAATACTTGAAGTAGCTTTTCCTTTTTAGATAGTGTATGATAGGATATCTAGAGAAAGAAAAATAAATTTGTTTTTCACAGTTTGAAAAGGATTTAGTGACATGAAAGTGAAAAGACAACATACTTAATGGGAGAACATATTTGGAAACCACATATCCAATAAAGGTATAATATCCAGAAAATATGAAGAAATACTTCAATTTAACAACAAAAAGACAAAAAACCTAATTCAAAAATGGGTAAAAGACTTAAATACTAATTTCTCCTAAGAGTATACACAAATGGCTAAAAGGCATATGAAAAGATACTCAACATAAGTAGCTATTATGGAAATGCAAATCAAAACCCCAATGAGATACCATTTCACACCCACTAGAATGGCTACTATTAAAAAACAAAAAATTACAAGTGTTGGAGAAGCTATGGAGAAATAGGAACACTCATTCATTGCTGGTGGATATGTAAAATGGTGTAGCCACTGAGGAAGACAGTTTGGCAGTTCCTCAGAAAGCTAAGTATAGAATTATCATATGACCCAGCAATCCCACTACTAGGTATATATTCAAAAGAGTTGAAAGTAGGGACTTGAACAGATTTTTGCACACCGATGTTCATAGCAGCATTATTCACAATTGCTAAAGGTTGGAAGAAACGCAATTATCCATCTACTGATGAATGGATAAACAAAATGTGGTATATTCATACAATGGAACATTATTCAGCCATAAAAAGGAATGAAGTTCTGATTCATATGACAACATGAATGAACCTTGAAGATACCACGTTGAGTAAAATAAGCCAGACACAAGAGGACAAATATTGTATGATCTCACTGATATAAAACAAATAAAGTAAGCAAATCCATAGAGTCAGAATCTAAAATACAGGTTACCAGGGGCTGGGTTGGGGGTAGGGAATGGGGAGCTAATGCTTAAATTGCACAGAATTTCGTTTGGGTTGACTGTAAAGTCTTTGTACTGAATGGTGGTGAAGGTAGCACAACATTGTGAAGGTAACAGCACTGAATTATATATGAGAAAGTGGTTAAAAGGGGAAAATCTTAGGTTGTATGTATGTTACTAGAATAAAAATTAAAAGAAAAAACACAGGACTGTATAACACAGAGAATCCTATTGTAAACAATGGACTATAGTTAATAGTACAATTATAAAAATATTCTTTCATGAATTATATGTACCACACTAATGCAAGGTGTTAATAATAGGGTGGGGTATACAGGAATTCTGTATTTTATATATTTTATGCTTGATATTTCTGTAAACCTACAACTTCTCTAACAAAAAAATGTATTAATTTAAAAACATAATTTTTAAAAAACTTAAAAGGATTTACTGAGCACAAATTCTGAACTAAACATGGTCACAAAAAATAACACTGTAAGGTTATGGTTTGATTTTTCCTGTTTTCACCAAGGAAGAATTTAGGGCTAAGAGAGACTGAATTACTTAGTGAAGTTTACATAGTAATAAGCAGGGCATGCTGATTCACAGGCTTAGGCATTAAAAGACCAATAGTCTCAAAATTTTATAATTTTCTTTTATATATATTATATATAATTTACATTATGTATAGATATGTAAATAATTATATATACTACATGAGTGGTATTTTCTTGCTTACGTAAAAAAAAAAAAAAAATGTAAAGTTGCATTTTAGAGATAGCTAATTAGGGCCAGTACCTACTACCTACTCTCCCAATTCCATGTAAGCAGAAGACTCGGGGAGGGAGAGAGAGGGGAAAGAAGGGATCATTGGAGTCCCAAGTTCCTGGCCTATTAGAAAATACCACTGCTTTATCCTTGCTTGCCAAGGTATGGGAAATACGGTGCTTCTGCCCACACCCCACACTCCAGCTAAAGGAGAAGGGCTCAAGTGTATCAGTACCATAAATTGACAGTTCCTGCTAAAGTGACTGGCACCTCTCAGTTGGACATGTACTTAGGCAGCAGACTTCCTGCTCTGCTCCTGTGCCTAGACGAATAGAGAAAAAGAAAACTGGAAAGAAAGACCAGAGCAAAGAAAGTTTACTGTTCTGATCTAAACTGTGGAACAATCTGTACACCCACTTTTGTCCTGATAAAGATGCCAGGGTCTCCTGTGGGTCAAGGGTGACTACAGAGAGTAGTTAGATATGTGTGGAAAGCCGCCTCCCGAATCGGGCCTAGCGTATGCGCTGCAGCCTGCTCTAGAGTTACCCCCGCCCATCGAGTGAGCCAAGATGGCGCCTGCATCCTGTTTCCGCATAGTGACGCATGTATCCGCCACCCGCTCCTACCAATCGAAATCCTGTATACGCGATACTAGCCTAGAAGCTTATTGGTTGTTAATTGTGTATAAAAGGTCTTACCCGGACGGGGTAGGGTGAGACAGCCCACAAGGAGCCGTGCCTGACGGCCACATCGAGGCTGCTCTCCCACGAGGCGCCGTGCCCCGTGTGGGAACCAGTAACACAGAATGTTCATCTAGCTGTAGTAAAGGGCTTGCTTTCACAACTGCCGTGTGGTTCGAGTCGTGATTCATGACCAGGTTAGTTTGCGCAGTCTGCATCTCTCTCTCTCCTTCCCTGTTTCCCCTCGCCGGCCGGGAACCGGGGACCGAGCGGGGCAGCACCGGACAAGTGGTGGCCCGTACGGGGAAGCTCCTCCTCCTGCCTCGCTCTCGACGGTCCCTCTGTGAGGAGAGCAGCGCTGCGCGTCGAGCTTACGGCGGACTTCCCGCGCCTGATCAACGCGAGAAGGTGAGTGCGTCTTATTACATGATAGTTAGGGCCCGTGGGTTTTCAGGTGACCCCGGGGGACTCGGAAGAGCTCTCCGAGTGACTGAAGTATAGTGCCGACTGCAATCATGGGGCAGTCTGGAAGTTCACCTCTCTTAGCTCCCTTAAAGAACCTTTTGAAACAACGGGGTATCTCGGTCAGGAAAAGCTCCCTTCAGCGTTTTCTTGATGATGTTGATACTTTTGCCCCTTGGTTTGCCTGCACCGGCAGCCTTAGCCTACCCTCTTGGATGAAGCTCGGTCGCGACATAGACCGAGCGCGCCAGACGGGCGTGTGTATGGACCCGATTCTAGTACCCGTATGGGAGACCGTCCGTGCGGTCCTTGAACTAGAATCGGCTACCGGCCTAAGCCCGTCCTCTGTCTTGCAAGAAGCACGGTGCGCGCTCCAAGAAACCCAGTCAGTTTCGTCAGCGGACGGCTCCTGTAAGGGCAAACCGCCGGAGTCCAGTGACTCTGACTCAGAGTCAGATAGCGAGAAGGCGGAAGCATCCCCGCTAATTGAGTGGGAGGAGCCTCCCGCCACACCCGTGCGGCCTTCCGCCCCGCCAATGTCTACCGCTGCACCCCCAGGGACACCCCAGCTCCCAACTGACGCCTTGGGCGGTCCCACCAAAGGACCTTGCCGAGAGCTCCCTCTAGTGGCCATGCCCAGTAAATGTAATTATCCTTTGCTGCCAGACCCGGAAACCCCGATGGGTCGGTCAGGGGAGGGGCAACCTTTGCCGTACCCCCCGCCCGAGTATACAGGCCCTCAGGACCCTTTGCCATTAGGTAGTGGTGGGAGACATTTCTGGAGATGGAACCCTTTCACAACATTTAGACCTTTTGGCATGCTGGGTGGCTACCAGCCACTTGAGCCGCAGCCAGTCTCAGAAATGTACCCGGTTATTATCAATCCCCAAGGTGGCAATCGGCACGAATCATATGATTACAAACTATTGAGGGAATTGAGGCAGGCCGTCCATCAGTACGGCCCCAATGCCCCTTATACCTTGAACATGATCGAGAACCTCTCTGCTCTAAATCATACACCCGCAGATATTTTTCAGCTAGCCCGTGCTTGCTTGCCGTCAGGCCGATTCATAGATTGGAAAGCATGGTTTGAGGAGTTAGCTGAAGAGCAGGCCGCAAGGAATGCGGCGGGGAGACGTGGCGGGTGGAATGCTGACATGCTGTTGGGGAGAGGCGCCCATGCCCAGAACCAAACGGGTTTCCCACAAGAGGTCTATGCCCAGATCTTCCGCTGTTTTGTGGGTGCCTGGAAAAAGCTAACAGGTGAGGGAGAGGCTCAGGCCTCACTCAGCAATATACACCAAGGCCCCACAGAACCATTTGCGGATTTTGTAGCCAGGATGCAAACCGCAGCTGAGAGAATCTTCTCAGATCCAGGAGTAGCAGAGACTGTGGTTAAGCAAATGATTTTTGAGCAGTGCAACAAGGAGTGCAAAGTTATCCTGGCACAAAACAGAGCAAAAAATTTGACAGAGTGGGTCAGGCTCTGTAGAGATGCTGGCAGCCCTTTAACTAATGCAGGTCTAGCTGCCATGCTAGCCAGCTCCCTACAGGTGGCTACAAAAAGCCCGAGAACCTTAGGGGCAAAGTCTAACGGGTGCTATGGCTGTGGCCAATCAGGGCACTTTAAGAGAGATTGTCCCAATAGACGTCAACCCCCTGCCACTCAACGGTTTGGCGAACCAGGTGCAGCAACCAGGCCGTGTGGCCGTTGCCACAAAGGCCCCCACCGCGCAGAAGACTGTAAATCGGTTTTCGATGCGCAGGGTAGACGCCTCTCTGGCCGCCCCGAGCAGATTCCAAAAAACGGGAAGAGGGGGTCCGCCCTTTCGACGGACCCCCTTGCATGCCATTCGACAACACAGGATCCGATCAAATTCGTGCGTCCCCCGGCTCAGCAGGACTGGACCTCTGTGCCACCTCCAGACTCGTACTAACCCCCTCCATGGGTGTCCAGTTAGTAGGGACCTCCTTCAAGGGGCCCTTACCGGCTGGTACTGTAGGGCTCATATTGGGAAGAGCATCCACGGCCCTGAAAGGATTAACAGTTATACCAGGACTTGTAGATTCAGATTTCACAGGCCGTGCCCAAGTTATGGTTCAATCTCAGCGGGGCACCTTAGTCATTGCAGAAGGTGATAAGCTGGCGCAGCTCCTGCTCTTACCCAGCTTACATGCAGTCTTTCCAAGCAGAATCAGACAGAGAGGGGAAAAAGGGTTCGGATCCAGTGGAGCGATTTTTGAGGGACTCCATATGTCCCTGGAGTCTCGACCTATGCTAACCATTAAGGTGCAAGGCAGATCTTTCTTGGGCCTGCTCGATACAGGGGCCGATCGGTCTATCATAAGACAACAAGAATGGCCCCCCACCTGGCCAACGAGCAGGGCGGAAGAGCCCATTAGAGGAATAGGCCAAATTTCAGCGCCCATGCTCAGTGCAGCTGCCCTTCATTGGGCCGATGAAGAAGGACACCAAGGCAGTTTCCAGCCTTATGTATTAGCCCTGCCTGTGTCTTTGTGGGGAAGAGACATTCTGACCCAAATGGACGTTACTTTAATTAGCGGCTACTCCCCAACCTCTAAGCGACTGCTAAAAGAAATGGGGTATACCCCCGGCAAGGGTTTAGGAGCTTCACTGCACGGACGTGCGGAGCCTATACAAGCTGCCCCCAAGTCTGACAGACGAGGCTTGGGTTTTTCATAGGGGCCACTGAGGAGAGATTCCCACCCACACCTATAAAACTAAAATGGAAAACCGAGGCTCCGGTGTGGGTGCCTCAGTGGCCCTTGCCACAGGAAAAACTTGCAGCGTTGCACGCCCTAGTATCAGAACAACTAGAAAAGGGCCATATCGCCCCTTCCACGTCACCGTGGAACACCCCTATATTCGTAATAAAAAAGAAATCTGGTAAATGGAGACTGCTACATGATCTAAGAGCTATTAACGATTGCATGGAGCCTTTAGGGCCCGTTCAGATGGGACTGCCCCTCCTCTCGGCATTACCGGAGCACTGGTCGATTTTCATCATAGATCTGAAAGATTGCTTCTTTTCTATTCCGCTCCACCCTGAAGACACCCCTAAGTTTGCCTTTACTGTGCCCTCTAGTAATCAAGAGGAGCCCTGTCAACGCTTTGAATGGACAGTCCTGCCCCAAGGCATGGCTAATAGTCCTACCATGTGCCAGCTGTATGTCGCTGCGAAGCTAGCTAGCACTCGGCAGCAGTTCCCTCAAGTGAAAATCATCCATTATATGGATGACATTCTCTTAGCCCATAGAGACACAGATCTTCTTAAAACAGTTTTGTCACATTTAGTCCTTAGTC
Source organism: Choloepus didactylus (assembly GCF_015220235.1). NCBI lineage: Eukaryota > Metazoa > Chordata > Mammalia > Pilosa > Megalonychidae > Choloepus > Choloepus didactylus. The sequence goes on from NC_051314.1 coordinate 50,135,983, forward strand.
TTAGAGAAGCTAACCTAGAGATTGCCCCTGAAAAAATCCAAATGACTGACATTACCACTTTCCTGGGGGCGAAAGTCGCACCCACTCATGTTTCCCCCCAAAAGGTGTCTCTCAGGCTAGACAATATACACACTCTCAATGATCTACAAAAACTCATGGGGGATATCAATTGGATCCGTCCATACCTAAAAATACCCAATGTCAAACTAACACCTTTGTTCGACCTGTTGAAGGGGGATTCTAATATAAACTCACCTCGAAGCTTCACTCCAGAGGCAAGGCGAGCACTATGCCAGGTGGAACAGGCGCTCAGTGGCGCTGCATTGAAGAGAATAGACCCTGATGAGCCTTTTGAAGCCTGCGTGCTGCCGACAGAATTACAGCCCACTGCGGTACTGTGGCAGCGGGGGCCGCTGCTCTGGGTCCACCCTGGAGTTTCCCCCAAAAAAGTCCTAGAGCACTATCCTACAGCGGTTGCAGACTTGGCCCTAGAATGCATTAAAAGGGCTGTGCAGCATTTCGGTCAGCAGCCCAAAAATCTCAGGGTGCCTTATTCTTCCCAGCAGCTTGAGATACTCACCGGATGCATAGATCAATGGGCCATTCTCCGGTGTACATTTCTTGGTCCCATTAACAATCAGTTCCCTAAGGCTCCTCTCTTGCAGTTTGTCACCCGGCACCCAGTGATTTTTCCCAAAGTAACCTCTCCTAGGCCACTAGCAGGCGCCCCCACCGTATACACGGACGGCTCCAGCTCTGGAACAGGGGCGTATTGTGTGGAGGGGGACACTCCTAAAACAGTGCTCTTCCAACCACAAAAGCCTCAATGGGTAGAACTGCAGGTTATCATTGCAGTCCTGGAAAGCCTTTCCGAGCCCTTAAATGTCGTCTCGGATTCTGCTTATGTTGTGAACTCTGTACAAATTTTAGAAACGGTGGGCATTGTTAAACATTCCTCTACAGTAAGGACGTTCTTTGCCAAACTACAGGAGGTTATATGGACCAGGCAACACCCTTTTTACATAACCCATATTAGAGCCCACACAGGTTTGCCTGGCCCTATGGCCCAGGGGAACCATAGCGCAGATGTAGCCACTCGACAGCTGCACATCTTTCCGACGCTGGTACCGTATCAACAAGCCCGAGAATTCCATGCCAAGTTTCACATCAACGCAGGTACCCTAGCTAAGCGGTTCAGCATACCACGTGCAGCTGCTCGAGATATTGTCCGAGCCTGCAACAATTGTGCAGAGCAGAGAGCAGTCCCCTCGGTTGGGGTCAACCCTAGGGGTCTCACCCCAGGGGATACTTGGCAGATGGATGTCACTCATCATTCAGAGTATGGTAAGATCAAGTACTTACATGTGTCGGTGGACACATGCTCCCAAGTTTTATTTGCCTCTGCTGAACCAGGAGAAAGAGTCTCCCACGTCATTGCACACTGCCTTGCTGCATGGGCAGCTTGGGGTAAGCCAAAGACGTTAAAGACGGATAACGGGCCTGCCTACACTAGTAAATCCTTCCAAAAATTTTGTGACAACATGGATGTCCAATTAAAACATGGCATCCCCTATAACCCTCAGGGGCAAGGAATCATTGAAAGAGCGCACAGATCTCTCAAAGACTTGCTTAAAAAACAGAAAGAGGGTATAGGCCACGGCCTGTCCCCAAAAGCTCGACTGTCTGTAGCCTTGCTCACATATAATTTTTTAAACGAAAATTCACAAGGAATGACACCTGCCCTGCAACACACCACCCCGAGTCCTCCGCATAGAGGTCTAGTCCGTTGGAAGGATGTCCTGTCGGGGCAGTGGAAAGGCCCTGACCCGGTGCTCAGCTGGGCCAGAGGCTCTGTTTGTGTTTTTCCCCAGGAACCAGGACGTCAACCAGTGTGGGTTCCGGAAAGACTGGTGAGAACCGTGACATCACCTGAAGAAGCCAAGGAACAGCTGTCAGAAACGCCAACGAATATACAACCTGAACCATTAGACCAAGCCTCCGACCCTGCTGATGATGGCGACGACCGACAAGACGATAATAGTAGGACTGACCACCCCGCGGTTGCCCAAAAAGAGGATCGGTAACTCTGTTCTTTGCTCTCCTATAGCAATCCTTCTAATCTGCCTTTTTCTTTTTAGTGGAACTATATTTCCTCCACAAGCTTCAACGAGTCCTTCCCCCTCACCAATGACACACTGATCCTCTCTTTTGCTAACCTCTCTGTCAAGGTTGTCAACACCACAGTTGCGGCGAATGCTACTTGTGAAACTGGTAATGGCGAGTTAAGTAAGGGAGTCTTGCTTGAATTTCTTAACGTTACAGGGAAGAGCCGCCAGTCTTGTGAAGGGATCTTGAGTAAAAAGGAGACTCAAAGGTGCCTTTTCCTTCCAGGGCTTGCTCCTACAGTCTGCAACCGTTCCAAAGACCCGGATGCCTCGCCGCCCCGCTATCCTAGTGTATCGCCCAAGTTATGTCTGGCTCCCCGTCAAGGCAACCGACTGGGTTGGCCCTGTTTCTCAAGTTGTTTCACTTAACAATATCCCCTTCTCTAAGTCTAGGCGTCCAAGAGGCATAAAAGAATGGCTATCGAATGCTGCCAGTGTAGCTTCCTCTTTGTTTGTCCCAACGATCGGGCAGGCTGTGCTACAAGCATGGACAGATCGGCAGCTCGCCATAACGATGGAAACGGTAAATGGCTTGGTCAACCTTACCCGAGACGTGCTACGCCGCCACAATCAGATGCTGAACTTAAATTTCCAGGCCATTCAGAAACTCCAAGCGGAGATAGATGAACTTGGACTGGAAATAGATGGACTCTGGAGAGTGCTTCAGCAAACATGTGACACCCGGTGGCTTACGGTTTAAACTCTGTGTCACTCCTGTCAGGGCCAACGTGACCGGAAGCATTTCCAGAGTCTCTGATTGGCTGAAAAGGTCATATTTTCCTGAATTTGTTAATCTCTCCCAACAGGTGGAATCTAGTTTAGACACAATTGGGGGGATCAAGTTAAAACCCGTTAAAGTCGATCTCTCCGGGTTAGGTGAGGTTCTACAGAAACTATTGCACAGTGTTTCTTCCTGGTTCTCTTGGCCCAATTTAACTAATTGGATCCTCATTGCAGTGGGATTATTGGTGGGATTAGTCGTTGTTAAATGTTTGCTAGAACGCCTGTTTCAAGCGCAGCAGCAATTGCGTGTTACCACTATGATGGCTATGACTCCCACCTCTGTTACCCCCGATAGTGACCGATTTATTAACCATACCCCTTCCTGGTCGCCTCAGGTGGGGCGCTTTGGAGCAAAATTTGTAGCGAATCGCATGGCTGTTTCTCGGGTGTAAAAGGCGACACCAGTAGTCATAATTTTGTCTCAGGTGGGTCTCTAGGGCAGAGTCCTAGTTGTGGCCAGACTGGACCCTAGCCATTGCACAGAGACACCTAGTGACACCCCCGACTCTGGTTACTGCTGTTCCTGCCCCCGTCGTTGTTCCCCAGTTGCCAGGCAAAGCACTGCAGGGAGAGTCACGTTGCTTCCAGCTTACGGACTCTCCGGTCTCCATATGACGTGAGCATTCTGGTTGGTGCTAGAGGCTCCGCCGCTGGATGGCTGAGGCCTAGTCCAGACTCCCCAAAGCACCAAAGAGGTTGTGAACCATTTGGGTTCACGGGAGCACGCTCATCACTGGAGACACTGGGTCAAAAATAAATAAGAAAGGGGGAGATGTGGAAAGCCGCCTCCCGAATCGGGCCTAGCGTATGCGCTGCAGCCTGCTCTAGAGTTACCCCCGCCCATCGAGTGAGCCAAGATGGCGCCTGCATCCTGTTTCCGCATAGTGACGCATGTATCCGCCACCCGCTCCTACCAATCGAAATCCTGTATACGCGATACTAGCCTAGAAGCTTATTGGTTGTTAATTGTGTATAAAAGGTCTTACCCGGACGGGGTAGGGTGAGACAGCCCACAAGGAGCCGTGCCTGACGGCCACATCGAGGCTGCTCTCCCACGAGGCGCCGTGCCCCGTGTGGGAACCAGTAACACAGAATGTTCATCTAGCTGTAGTAAAGGGCTTGCTTTCACAACTGCCGTGTGGTTCGAGTCGTGATTCATGACCAGGTTAGTTCGCGCAGTCTGCATCTCTCTCTCTCCTTCCCTGTTTCCCCTCGCCGGCCGGGAACCGGGGACCGAGCGGGGCAGCGCCGGACAAGCAGATATGAACCATCTTACCAGTACCCCACCCTAGAGGGCTGGCCTCTGTACAAGGAGACCCTAGCAGCAAGACACAGTTGGATATAATGCCAGAGGCAATAGCTGAGAGGAGTTTGAAGTGGTTGAGCTAGAGCTGGATCTGTCATGTCAAGGACATAGGCAGTGGGGTCAACCCCCAGGTCCCTCCCACCCACACCCTGCCTAGAGAATTCACACGTGTGCCTCAGGAGAGAGCCAGAATTTGGGGGCAGGTAAACAGATGTCATGGGAAGTCAGTCAGAGTTAGTCAGGGAAGCAGTAAAAACCTGCAAAAGCGAGAATTTAAAGAAATAGGCACCTAGGATAGAGAAAGTACTCAAAATTTTTGCAAAATTAATCAATGAAGAATGAAGGAATGATAAATGTCACACTCCATGCCAGTTCATCTTTCATCATACTCAACCAGGAAAATCAATTATTCATTAAAGCTCTGAGAACGGGTATTTTCCTTTAGAAATTTTCACTGGGGTAAGGTGATAGTTCCAACACCCTGGAGATTTTGTTGTCCATTAAAGACTACTTAGAACAATCATTACTCTTCTTCACTACATACTTTATATGTTTGTAAAACAGGGGAAAAAAGTTCAAATGAAAGAGAGCTCATTATTTTTATAAATTATATAAATGTTGCTATGCTTTAAAAAAAAAATGTTGTTATATGGTCAGAGTCAAAGAAACACATTTCCCTGGCAGACATATTCATTGCTGTGTGGTGGGAAGAGTGTTTCATTATTAAGGATGATAATCATGAGGTCTAGAAGCATACCATTGCTTATTGATTTATAAGGTGTCATTGACAATTACCTTGCTTGCCAGGCATATGGACAGACAAGAGGAGTAAGTAGAATGCTGAGAACTTTTGGTACAAAAAAGATGGGAAGGGAAAGTAAAATGCAGTAGTAGAAGGATATAATCTGAATGGAGTGCTAAATACAGAAGTACAAAGAGACACATGCAGGTGTTAATGAAGGGGTAGAAGGAAAAGACATTGTCTATAGCAATCTAATGATAAAACTACATTATTCAATTTTTAAAAATGCAATTTGAAAAACAGAAGTGATTTTCCCAAGTATGTAGACTAGACAAGCCTAACAGAAACTAACTAAAGAAAATGTAATTTGTGCTTTATTTCTGCTTTTAAAGCATAGTTCAGAGAACTTGGACAATTAATTTTAAATGATCAAGAAAATGATCCCAATTACACAAGTACACTTTGCTAGGCAACCAGGATACTGTTGCCTAACTCATTAAAATTTAACAAATACTCTCATTGGTTGAGAAAGGCTAGGATAACCATTAGCGATATAATATGGTTAATAATAATGTGCTGAATCCTAAAGATTAATATTATTTCTCAAAATCAGTTCCACTTAGTAACATGCGGGATACTGATTACGTGCTTCGACTTGGCGGGCCTAGGCCGGGGGACCTGATCAGCCCCTGGGGAGGGTGGTGGGCACCGGCTGTAGCGCCCTCCACAGCCCCCCGGGCCTGAGAAAGTGAGGCCGGATGCAGGCCCCATTTCCTCACCCAAAATACAATCGTTAAGGGAAGCTTGCCAGAGAAAACCGCCCCCCTTATCTTGCCCGCCACCCCCATTGCCAGAGCAACTCCCGCCCCTTTTTCAAACAGCCCCCGCCCTCTATGCCAGCCTATATAACTTGTGCTCACCCCTGAATAAAGGCTTGCTTGTTCTACTACCCTGAAAGGAGAGTGTCTCGCGTTCCTCTCTCGCCGCCCTCCACACCTTGCACGCCTCCGCCGGGGACTCGGCCAAGTCCCCCGCCTCACCCTCGCCTCCGGGAAGAGCCGCCGCCGGTACCCCTCAAGCAACGCCGACCGCAGAGGGTTTCGTGGGTGCCCGCCCCTAGATGCGACCGCAGTAACAGCTACATCATTTACAGTCTCAGGAAAAAGTATACACATAAAAAGTCTTTTCTGTGGTTATATATTTTATCTGACAGCAAATAATTTTATGGTCTCAGTTAACCCCACGGAGAGATCATCCCATTTGGCCTTTGCCTTGAGAAACAGGCAAAGGTAAGAAATGTAAAGGTTTTACTACAAACATTAAAAATGCTTAGAGTCTTCACCACAAAATACCTATACTAAATATAGGAATTAACTGAGTCATTCTAGAAAGGATGGGATTTTCCATGAATGAATTATTGTTTGGGATGCCTGTCATTGGATGACATATGCAAATAACAAGTAGAATGCTCACTCCTGACTCTATGACCTTGCCAGTGTAAAATATCCTCTCCTCTTCTCCATGAGTCCAAATCTTACCTGCTATTAAAAGTCCATCTCAAGTTCCACTCTTTTCTGATAAATATATTGATTGTAGGGAAGTTGCCCTCTAAGGGTAGCACCTGATAACAAGCAACTAAACAAATAAACGAACAAGATAACTCAGCTACATGACAGAGTGACCTGAAAGAGGTTTTCTATTTAGATTAATCGAGACAGGAGATGAGGAGATGATAATTTAGATGAAAAATCAATGAGAAGAAAAAGTCAACCAGAATTGGAGGCAAGAAATCCATGCAAAGAGAATGTCAAGTGCAAAGTCCCTGCAGTTTTAAGAAGAGGAAGAGAGCCAAATGTGGCTAAAACATAGTAATCAACAGGATTCACAGTTAACAGTCCACTTAGGTGAGGTCATGAAGGCTATGGTAAGGAGTTTAGATTTTATTTGAAGAGCAACGAGAATCTACTGGAGGGTTTTAAACCAATGAGGGATGCTATGTTTTTAACAGCTCTCTCTGGTTGATGTATGAAAAGTGGGTAGTAAGGAATCAAGAATGGAAGTGGAGAGATCACGTAGGAGGTGAGAACGACATCACTTCTCACCAGAGATATCACCTCTCACCTCTACTAGAAAAGAAAGATAATATATACTGTTCTAGGCATTTTAGAGGTAGAAGTACAGAACTAGCTGATGGATTGAAAGATGATGGAAAAGGAAGGAATCAAAGAAGACAGAGCAAGCAATTGCAGGACAGTCTTTTCCTGAGATGGGAGTGACTAGGAAGGAGCAGGCAGGGCCTTGAAAGCCACAGGAAAGAGAGTTTTAAGCACAAGAATGGTATGTTTCATTTTGCTTTTAGGAAAGAGTACTCTGATTGCTGTTGGCATTGGAGAGAGTAAGAAAGGATCCATATTAAGATTAAGCCTCCTCAATGTGAAAACTACGAAAAAGAAAACTAACAATTCAACCATTCACACATCAAAATATTTATTGACTCCCTGCTATGTGTCAGATACTGGTCTCAGAAATTGTACAAAATGGTGATTGAAACAGACAAAATGTCTGCCCTCATGGAGATTACGTTTCAGAGCATGTGCCAAACGCATTATGTCATTGAATTCTCACAACAATCATATAATTTTATAATAAAATTCATTTGACAGAAGAAGAAATATGATCAAAGGGGATAAAACCTTGGGTAAGGTCTCATGGTAGGGGTGGTGTTGGAATTCAAAACAAGGAATTCCAGCACAGGATCCTTCCACTCTACTATACTACCTGTAAAATTACAGATAAACTGAACAAAGATGTGTATCTCAAACTCACATAGACTAGAAGGCTAGCACATGAGGTTTGAAAGAAACTGACTATGGACAAATGAAAGGAAGTGTTGCTTTCTTCAGTACATAGTAACTTGGATCTCTATCTATATGAAGAGCTAGAAAGTTCCTCAAAAAAATGACATTTTACAAGAATAGTAGCATATGTACATCAATAATAACAATAAAAAATACCACGCTAAAAATGCCACACAAAAGGTTCCAGGGAGTATCATAAAAAGTCTGTGCAAGAAAATGTCATTCTCTGCTGATGGAATCAGAAAGTTTTAGGGAAGAAGTAGGATTTGAACTGGGCATTGACGGATCAACTCTTCCCATTCTTCCACCTTAATTAGGAAATGCAGATGACAACGTTCACTGTCTGTAACTGTGCTGTCCAAAATAGTGTCCACTTGCCACATGTGGCTATTAAGCAGTTCAAATGTGTTCAGTCTGAATTGAGACATGTTATAAGTATAAAACACACACCATATTTCAAAGAATTACCATGAAAAAAGGGAAAATATCTCAATGATGTTTACATTGGCTACATGTTTAAATAATAATATTTTTAATATATTGGGTTAAGTAAAATATATTAGTAAAATTAGTTTCATTTGTCTCTACCTTTTCAATATTTCTACTAGAAAATTTAAAATTACACATATGGCTGTCATTTGTGGTTCACATTACATTTATATTGTATATACAACAAATACACTGAGTCCATAAAAAACAGTCTAAAGGTGGAAGAAAGGAAATGGCAAATATCCGTAAATATTCTCTGTCAACTACTTCATTTCTTCTGAGTTCACACTGAATTCTTTTAGGTCCTAAGTATGCAAGCCAATATTTATTTTCATGCTTAGAATAGATTATGTCTTGAGTACCATTCCAGTTCTGAGACTCTTTTAATGGATTTAAATCTTTTTGCACTCCCAATGCTCATGAAAAGAAATCCAGCAATCTAATAGCTTCAGAAGATTACTAACTACAACAAATATTTGGTGTATAAATGAATTTCATAGTTTGTCCATTCTAATAAATGTTCCTTATCTTCTGAACTCTCAGAATGCTGGGCAAAACAAAATTAAGAATTCCCATTTTATAAAGAAAACCCTATTATCAGATTTATTACCAGAACATTAAGTATATCACTAAGAGCATAATCCTTCTTTGGAAAAAACATAACATTGAAGTTAAAATCCACGAATTTTGTGAGAAATGTAAACTAAAAAATGTGTGTCTTTCTGTCCTCTTTGAGGTAGACTTTAATGTTATATGCCACACAGACCCCATCATTTTACTTTGCAGGGAACTTTTAAGTAGTTTAGTGTTCTAAGGTCCCTGAAAAGCTAAATGGTATTTATCTGTCAATAGTAGAACTGACAATACTTGGTAACTGAATAATGTATCAATATGATATAGCTCCTTTTGAATTTGCCTTGATTATTGACCAGACTTTAAACACATAGCACCTTTTATCCTTTTGCTTTTAGAGGTCGAGTTTTTATCTGCTCCTCCCAAGCTAAAGATATTAGATCAACTCTCACTTCCTTCAGTCTTTTCTGAGTTGTTCTATTAGCTATCTTTTCCATGGCTGCAGCTCTGCTAGAATGTAAACACCCTGAAGGCAAGGATTTGTTATTGAAAGAATTAATTTGTTGAATGTTGAATTTGTTGAATGAATGAAATTGTTTCTGTTCCCAGAATCTTTCAACTCAGTCTGAAGACATATATAATACACCCCTCTTCTTAAAACAACAGCACAGCTTGCTTTCACCTTATTTCTTCCAATATTAAGCTACAGATGATTAAAGCATTGTTAAAAAAAAAAAAAAAAAAAGAAGCTGACTCCAATTTTGGTTTTTGATCACTGACAGCTTTTATCCCCAGCCTTCTTTCCTGCCTGCCTCACATCCAAACAACCAAGATATGAATGCCCTGGCTCCCTTTGACTCTGAGTGCTGGGGAAATTTCAAATAGTACAGTCTCTAGCCCACCAGGAAGACCTCACTCCAGCTCCACTTCCACACCACAGTAAAAGTCAGAAACCACCCCTCCTACCCTCCCCTTTGTTTGCCTTTTCACTACACCCACACATGAGCCTTTCATCTTCTGAGAATCCTCAGCTTGTGAATACTAAATACACTTTATTCATATTCATTGATGAATGTATCGTGTCATCTGTATTAACATACAAATAAGTTCCTGAATGGGTGATCATGTCTGTCTCTGAGTAGATTGATTAAAACAAGTATATTGTACAGATGCTATGATAAAGACAGGAACAAAACATTGGGTGGAACATAAAGAGCAAATTATTTTTTGGAAATACCTGGAGGAGCCATCCCCAAAATTAGTGAGAATAAAGAAGACATAAATATGTATTTTTTAGGGGAAAAAACTGCAGGGATATATCCCAAAGGAGTATATAGATCTAAGAAAAAAAAAGTGTAAGATATCTAATGTATTTGGAATATGAATCTGGTACTTATGATGCTCATAGGGGAAGTTAATCAGCTTGAACTTTGGAGTAGGAATGAGCCAACAAAGACAGCAAGGGCCTCAACTGAGGTGATGGTGTAGTGAAAACAGAGCTGGAAAAGGAGGGGAAGGATCTACACAATATTTCTAAGTTAGAATTATCAAGATTTGGTGAACAAGTATGTATAAGGGACATGAGAAAAAAGGAGGAGTGAAGGATTACTCTAAAGTTTCTCATATGGGATACTGAAAAATGGTGTTCAAGGGTGCTTTTGTGGAGGAAATGATATCTCAGCAGGGTTTTGAAGAATTGTCAATGAAATGAATGGGAAAAACTGCATTCCGGTTGAAAGAATGACATGAAAAAGAATAGGAAAAAATTTAAAAAAGAATAGAGTCAGAAAAACAGAATATTTGGAAAATGGCAGGCAGCCCAATTAATTTTTAAAGATAGGGGAGTAAAGGGAAAATAGAAGATTAGAAAGATTTGCTAGGGTCATTCTTTTTCTGGCTCTGAAGGTCACTTTAATCATCATGCATATTATTAGGCAACAGCGGGGAGCAACTGCAAGGCTTTATATAAGCCTTAAATATATATCTATTATAGTTTATCTCTCAAGCTATATAAAAATGTTCACACAATATACATATATAATTTAATATATCTTTACTAATGAGTAGCATATATATATAGATATGTTAATATATTGTTAAACATAATTTGTTTCTGTAACATGAAATTGTTTAGCTACAAAATAGAAGTTAAAGTTTGATGGTATAAAGGGGTTGAAAATACTATAACTGCAAAAATCAGAAAGCTTAATCCATGACTATGGTAATATAAAATTTTAATATATTTATAATACTGTGTTCAATGATGCTATAAGCATAAGTTTGTAAACACCCAGGAAACTGTAAACATTGACAGTCCTAATGGTATGTGTACTTGCTGAAGCTGACAGAGGAAATTTTATAACAGGGATTGCTCTCAGAAAGGAAGACAGCATTATTTCAAGAGAAAACAGAATGATATATTTCTTCCCTTACAAAACATATCTTAAGAAAACTGCTCTAATTTTACCCAGCAATACGTACTGCGAAATTAACAGTCATTTGTTAGAAAATTCAATCATTAATTGACTACCATCAAATACTAGTCAAGAGCTGGTCAGCTGGTCTGGAGTAGTGATATTATCAGAGAAATGCTCCAAGTGCTTACCTTTTCAATCTAGATTCCCTAAGATTTATCCTTTCAATAAGCTGGATAATCAGGGAACTTTGACAGTAATATCTCAACAACTCTTTGCCAGTTGTAATCTGTTATGTACCCATAAAAAGCCATATTCTCTTAATCCAATCATGTGGGGGCAGAGCTACTGCGGGTGGGACCTTTTGATTCTAGGTTGTTTCCATGGAGATGTGACCCTGCCCATTCAAGGTGGGTCTTAATTCTTTACTAGCGTCCTTTAAGAGAGCTCATGGAGAGAGAGAGCTCAGAGGAGCTGAGAGAGACATTTTGGAGAGAAGCTAAAATACATAATCCAGAGTTTGCCCCCAGGAGAAGCTACGAGACATTTTGGAGAAAGCTCTGGAAACCAGAAGCTAAGCCCAACAGAGAAGGACCAGCAAAGCCATTTATGTGTTTTCCCATGTGACAGAGAAACCCCAGATACCAACAGCCTTTCTTCAGAGAAGGTATCGTCCTGTTGATGACTTAATTTGAACATTTTCATGGCCTTAAAACTGTAAATTTGTAAAATCCAATCCATTTCTGGTACACTGCATTTTGGCAGCTTTAGCAAACCAAAACAACCTCCCCCAAAAAATCCTTTATTGAGTTACAATTTAATTTTATGGCATCAGCTTTTATAGAGAATCAGAATAAAGATCATCATCCATTTGAATAACTAGAAGTTTTTAAAATCCAAGGTTGGAGGTACATTCCTAAGCACTAACAGAATCATTACAGCACTGCATTTCTAAGAACTAACAGAATCATTTTCTTCTAGTAATCTCCTATTACCGCTGTAACTAATTACTACACTCTTTGATTGTAATGCCACAGAATTATCACACAATTCTGGAGGTCAGAAGTCATAAATAGGTCTCTCTCTCCAGGCTAAAATCACGTTGTCAGCTGGCCTGTGTTCCTTTCTGGAGCTCAGGAAGAATTCATTTTCTTGTCCTTCCCAGTTTCTAGAGGTTGCTCACATTCTTTGGCTAATGGTATCCTTCCATCTTTCTCACATTGCAGCACTCTGACATTTTCTCTTTTACTTTCCTCTTCCACATTTAAGGGTCCCTGCAATTATCTGGATTAGGCCCATCCAGATAATTCATGATTATCTCCCTATTTTAAGATCAGATGATTAGCCTATTTAATTTCATCTGCCACTTTAATTCTCCTTTGTCATGTAATAATTCACAAGTTTCTGGAAATTAGGATAGAGGCCTGATGGGAGGCCTATCATATCCCTCTGTCTTTAATACCAGGTCCCATAAATAAACGTCTGTTATAAAATAGCTATTTACTTATTTCTCTTATTGATCTAATTTTGAAGAAACTCATACTTAAATATAAAACCCATAGGTACTAATTAATTTACTCACTTGGTTCCTTTTAGACTGTATTGATTTTATCATTAATTATTAAATTTTATACTGTTTTATTTAATACCTTTTGTTATAGTCATATCTGCCCAAATTCTAATGGCTCCCTTTCTAACCTTATCACCCACAGATCTGTGGCCACTATTTTGTACATGACCTGGGACCCACAAACACAGCAGACTAGACCTGGATTGGGTGTCTAATCCAAGACAAGATAATCACAGTCCCTTCTTTGGGATTTTAGACGGAACCTGTCTTTCTCTGTAGCTGATAATGCACCATTTATACTTGGAAGCTGCATAATGTATTCTTTTACTCACCACATGGATTGCTTAGCTGAGAAAGTTGGTAATCAGAAAAAAAAAAAAAAAAGGCAGTTGAGCAGAGAGAAAGAGAAAGACAGAAAGAAATAATCCCTGGATTTCCAATGGCTTAAAACTATCTGATTCCAGTTCTTCCCAACAGTTTTTGCATTGGTCTCCACAAGATACTTGTATTAATATAATACATTTCATTTTATTGTGTAAACTATTAAAGATGGGTTTTTTTATTTGCAACTAAAGTTACCATTTCCTATCACCATTAAGGAAACAGAAAAGTTATGTTTGCCCCCATAGAATAACATGCAATAGTGCTGTCCCCCTGTAGCATTATTATATGAGTAGGGTGGGTTTAATTCTCTCAAATGATGCCAGGTTACATTTATTAGTAACAAAAAGCAGCAATAATATACAGATTTACTTCATGAATAACAATAAAGACAGTTCAAAAATGGGCCCTCTGTCCATCTTATTCTCCTGCTCTCTGTAGTGAAAGTGTCCATTAACTAAATCTCTAGAATGGGATTTAAAGGAAGCCTGTGGCACATCACCCATCACATTTAACTTCTGGAATTTTTGTGCTGTGATGTGTCACAGAAGCATCATCCTCCAGCACCACAGTCCTCATTTTGTTTTTGTGTTATGTATGCACACTTTGATCTCCACTAAAAATCCAAACCCCTTTAAAATCAGGTATCACTTTTTACTCACGTTTGAACACCTCTCATATCAACTCAGTACTTATAAAGAAGTAAATTTAAAAGGTATTTTGGGGAAAAATCTTACATTAAAGGGGTGGTGCAATAATTTCTAAAACCATTAATGTGAAGTGAAGTACAAAAAGAAGGTGTGAAAGAAAGACCTCAATAAATGTCAAGATTGTATGAAAGCAGCACTGTTATTTACCTGAAACTTTTCAAAGCCTCCTTGTGGTAGTTGCCAAGACAAATATATCGTATTCTCTTCTTGTCCAAAAATCAGCAAATCTGACGGTGGATCTGGATCTAGAGTATGAAAAAAGACAAGGGGATGATAATCTAAAAATAAGACATTTCTACCTACCATTGTATTATCTATAGTGAACTGATAACCTTAATGTTTACACTGTGGAAGAGTATTAGATTATGAGACAGGATACCTAGGTTTTCTAGTCATTTAAACATTATGTAACCTTGGGCAGGACAGTTAACCTATGGCTCAGTTTTCCTATCTCCACAATGGCAGGGAAAAGAGAATTTTCTGGAAACCTCCTTCAAACAATAAAATTGTATGAACTATGTGTCTTCACATTTATTTTTCTCACAGTAGAATTTAGTATGAAGTTATTAAAAATGGGATTTTTAACTCATAATTTTTTTGCACTGCAGAAAGTAAGGGATATATCTATTCCCCTTCCTTAAGTTCACAATCTCTCTTTACCTTTTAATTTTTATCTGAGAAGGTTCCAGATTCATAATGTGTATCTATTTCTAACTTACATTTCAAAATATTGTGTTGCTTTCCCCACTGGAAGAAATGAAATATTAACATTTTTTTGGAATAATTGCATCTCAAAAATTCTAATTTTGCATATGATGCTTGTCCCTATTTAATTAAGTTCATTAGAATTCAGTTTAGTGATAGATTTAAACCTGAGTCATGTCACACTATTTTATACTCTATTTTTCTAGGATGCATATTCCTTTCCAATTGGAATAAATTTCTTAATCCTCTATAAACCCATAGAGTGTTATACTCTATACTCCCATAGAATATTAATAAATGTACAAAACTAAAAGTTTTGTACATTTATTAATACTCCATCTACTTCCAAATAAATTTAAGATAGTTTGCACAAGGAAAAATTTCAAAAGACCAAAAACTATTAATATGAAGCAAAAGACAAGCATCAAATCATAAAATGAGGATGATTTAAAAAAAAAAAAAAATGTACCAGGAAAACCTTGCCTTAGAAAACCCAAAGGTGTTTATATAATAATAAGGCAAAAATTTGTTTATGAGAATTTTAGAGTTCAGGGTAAAAAGAAAGAATACTGCATTATTTTAATAAGAAAATTTTATCTGAACATGAGAACTCTGAAGAGAATTTGCCTT
The DNA here is from genome assembly GCF_015220235.1 of Choloepus didactylus. Classification (NCBI taxonomy): domain Eukaryota; kingdom Metazoa; phylum Chordata; class Mammalia; order Pilosa; family Megalonychidae; genus Choloepus; species Choloepus didactylus. Next base: position 50,151,309 of record NC_051314.1, read on the forward strand.
CTAGTCTTTCTTTGAAAGGCGCTAAGGGACAGTTTCCCACAGTTGCAGAGGATGTCTGTGTAGAGAGGAATTCAAGCTGATAATTTTATAATGCAGAGAACATCCATGTAGACTGTAATTCAAGAGTACAGTCCTATAGTGCAGTACTATAAAGCAACAGGGCATTAAGTGATATGGTCCAGAGGCAAAACTGTTCAGTGATTAGCCTTCACATAGCCAATGTTTGGTAAAATATGAGCATTCAACAATTAATGAACAAAGACTTGAAAGAGACGAGAAACTTAGTCAAATGAATATCTGGGCCAAGAGACTACAGCAGAGGGAAAAGTTCAAACAAAGAACTTAAAGCCAAAACATGTCAGGAGGAAAACAGAAAGGCAGCCAGTGTGGCTGGGACAGAGGGCACCTCTGGTACTGCACTCCTGGCAATTTTGTTTGTATTAGTTATGTGTGTTTTTGCTCATTTTGAGTATGACTTCCTGGTGGGTAAAGACACACCTAATTCATCTTGTGATTCGACACAGTGATTAGCATAAAGTGTCTAGTTGTTGCTGAAGTAACTGTAAATTAAGCAAAATTGAAAATATGCCTATCTTCCATTCTTTCTCCTTTCACATTATTTCTGTAATATAATTTAGTTCTTCAGAAAAAGTCTGCCAATATTGCCTTAGATTTTTCCCTTGGTCAGGTAGTGAGTATCACGAACAACAAAGCTTAAAGTTTAGGTGATAAAAACTTTTTAAATATGGTTAACAATTTAAAATATTGTTCCCACAGTGTATCACAAGCTTCCTTGTTTTGATAAGGAGACTTCACTGAGCATAATTTAGCTTTATTTTCTGCTTATAGGATCACGATATGCACCATATGTGCCCTGTGCTACAGATGGAAAGTGCAGTGATAAACATCACATACGTGGAAGGATGCATGTACACTCATCAACTAGAATTTTCAATTAATTTTCTTCCTGGGAATTTGTCATATTTGGGGTCATTTGACATTTCCTTTCTCAAGTGTGTAGCTGCATTGCTTCTAAACCAGTGTAAACAGCAGCTGTTTTTCCACAAAATTATTTTATCAATGTCTATAATAGCTTTCTCCACTGTGGTTTTGTGGCTCTCCAGAAGATATTTTTCATTATTGCTGCCAATTTCTTTTGGATGTCAAAAACTTTGAGGATATCCTCTATTAATATCTGCATCGTTAGGCTAATATAACTTGTTCGTCTCTCATCACTTCCCCCCTACACTTCTACACTGCCTCTGTTGAAGGAGTGTGAGAAGTATCACTCTACATATCCAGAACTTAATCAAGGTTTCAAGAAAGTTTTATCCAATATATTAAGAAAATGTTCACCACCACTAGGAAAAGCCTAATACTGGAGCAAAACTAATATCCAACACTTGCTTAATGCTTAATGTTTTAAAGATTCAAGATGCAACAGTATTAAAGTTGCCTTTAATGTTCTGTTAAGACTGAAAGCTTTGTCTGAGACCTACATGCTGTCTCCATTTTCTCTATAGAATATCCCCTGAACTAACAATAGATCATATTTTGTGTAATATTCTTACCTCTGCCTTTCTTGTATTTGGGAAGCTGATCAATAGCACTAAAATGCCTATAATCTTCTTGGTATTCTTTAAAATACTTTGTTTAATTTTCTTTGCTTTCATTAGAAGACTTAATTTGTTATACAGCAATGACAATTATGTAAAGCAATAAGTCACACAAATACTATATTATATGTGTACTTATAATGTAAAGTTACATAAAATGACATTATTATTCTGTATGTATGGTTATGCTGATAGTTGAGTGTTTCAGACAGATTCAAATCTTACAGATTGAAAAGCATCGACATGAAATGTGGCAAGTATAATTAACTCTAGGTTAGAAATGGGGATCTTGATTTCCAAACTCAATTTTGTCCAGAGTCACAGAACATGGAATGGTGGAGCCAGTCCTTCCAATACATAGTGGTCTTTCTAGTGAAGCACTTGATTACAAAGACAGAATTTGATATCAGAGAAATATGGCTTCAAATCTCTGTGTCACATCCCTTGGTCAATTCTCAAATTCTCTAAGTCTCAGTTTCCTCATTTTTTAAAAGCATGGGATAACAATATGATCTCATCATGATAAACAGAATATAGGGTACCATTAAGAATTAAGTGCAATAAAATGTAGAAAATGCTTAGCAGAATGCTGACAAAGAGCAAGCACATGATGTGACGATAACAATGATGATGACAATGATGGTGATGATGAGGATGACAATGATAATGACACAGCCTTACAACTAAGCAGCAACTAAGCTTTCACTGGTACAAAATACTGAGCTATCGTTTTATGAAATGAAATGGTTACTCATCTATTTCTGATGCTTCTAAGGGTGGTCTTTGCAGCAGCAAAGTGTCATGTCTGCTTTAGAGTTAGATCGACCTGGGTTGACGTTCCACCTTGAATAATGAGTTAGGAACACCTCTAAGCCTCAGCCTGCATTTCGGGTGGCCTGTTAAGCACACACTACCATGCTGGTGAACAGCAAGTGCTCACAAATGTTTTGCTTCTTTTCCAGATGTTGATTTGGCTGTCACTGCATTTCTCCAGTGCTTTCCCTTCCTCCACACTGCAACTTCAGGGTTTAAGTCTCCTCTCATAACTGATAAGCCATTAATATTTATGACACGATCATGGAGCTCAGCCCCACAAGTGAAAGCTCTTTGGAATAACTACATGTGTCCAAAAGAGGCAAATTTAACCCAAATAATAAAAATGAAAAGAGAGAGCTATATGTATTTTCATACTTCAAGGCTCTTCTTTTTTTCAAAAATATAAATATAGTCAAAGCGTTAGAGAGGTATTCAGTATTTCATGATAATAATACAATAATATCTTAGGGTTTTAGAATATCCCACCTCTTCACAAAGAACATCGCTTTGACTTTAGTAACATGATCTTGTTACCTAGGCAGGATTTATTATTCTCATTTTCTAAGTTAGAACCTAATTGTTTTGCCCAAGGTTATATAATTAGTAAATGATAGAGGCAGGAATATAAATCAGATAGTCTCAAGGTAAATGAGTGATCCTTCTTTTCAAACATGCTAAAGACAACTTTCATAATTATTCATTTATAATTAGACATGGGCTTTAAACACAACTATTTCCCTTCTTTTCACCCACAAGAAGTTAAATAAATATGAAATGAACTTACAAGTGCTAACCATGAGGACAGTAGGCTGGCTTCTCTTTAGTCCTTTAGTGGTCCAAACACTAATTAAAAAGTCAGTCCCTGGAGAAAGGCTATTAAACATGAATGTCCTACAACATTAAATAAAAGCTACATATTAAAACATTTAGCACAGAAACATTTGAAAATTTGCATCTTCTCACACTATGTGCAGAAGAATTTTACATAAGTTCTTTCATTAATTTTCTATCATGAAAACAATTTGCTATGTTTAAGCACAGTTAATTATAAATCATAGTTTCTTATATAGAGAAAGTTCATTGAAGTCAAAAAACTATGTATTACACATAGAAGCCTGAAGGTATTCTCAATTAATTCATTATTTATTTGCAGAAATAGTGTATTGTTGTACATCAGACTCAGCTAGACTGACCACACTGTAGTCTAAAAAGTTTAATTGCATTTTTTAAATTCACTAACAAAGCTTTCTAAAAAAAGTATATATAAAACGTGTAAACTTTGTGTTACATGTAACTTGACAAAAGTTCTTTTCAATATTTTTATACCTTTTAGAGGAAGGCAGAATTTCTTCTTTTGTTAAGCTTTCACTGGATATTGAAATAATGTATCCATCCAGAAGACTTCTAGCTGAAGGCCAGCTAACAGTAACTGTATTTGAATCTCTGCTATGGTTCACAAATTCAACTGCACTTGGGGCTGTATCATTTAAAACAGACACAGTAAAATAACATTTTCTACAGCCTAAAACACCCACTTTAAAACAGCCCTGAAACCACTCTACGAATTTATTTTGTTTCTGTGCAAACTTTGAGGGTAACTAAGACATTTCCTTTATTCTACCTAATGGATATGACAAGTTAAAAATCAAAAGACAGAAAAACATTTTCAACTTTGAAATCAAGCCAACTTGTGTCCCAGTAGCATTGTACTCAATGTTTCCCTTGTCATTAAAATGCAGAACGGAGATTGTATCTTGGTTTTGTAAAACTCCCAACCTCAGAAACATTTCATAATTTTTAGGACTCATCTATTTAAAGAGCAAATAGTGACAAGGCTAATCAGTACAAAAGTTAATTTCAATCTAAATCTGAAATGCCTAAATCTGAAAAAAAAAATACTGTATAATATATATTTTGTTTCTTCCTTAAAATTCTTCAATGTTGAGGAAAGGAAAAAAAAGCCAAGATATACTTTTCAATTTCATATTTTTGTTACTACAGTAAAAAAAATCTAAAATCACTATGTTCTGAAATAAATACATCAACGTTCATATAGCATAGGCATCAAGAATAACTATAATAGTTATTTCAATAGAAGAGCTGACAATTCTACTTCACCTAGATATGAAAACTTATACATTTTGCATACATCCTCCCCAGTCAACCTTATTTCATATAACTCCTCTGGAATACATCACCATCTACCATTAGGAGTACTTTATTAACATAGGAAAAATGGCACTTCATTGTCAGCTCAACTGCACAATGGAGAAATTAAATCACAAATGCAGATCTGGCCAGACCCCAGGCAATTAACAACTATCATTTGGCAATTCATACACAAAGGATGTCATGCTAACCCATATTAGGGAAACAGAAATAGATACAAGAGATGTTACCCATGAAGAAAAACTGGTAATAATGAACTGCTCACTAAATATTCCCTCAAAGACCCAAATATTTGAACATTGAAGAAATACCTAAAGTGCTCACACAGGCTGTACCTGTCTGTATTTCTTTTATGTTAGGGGTACTGTCTTTAAAACCTTCTTTTTCAGTCCGAATTGAAAAGGTGTACACTGTGGCAGGATCCAGGTTGGAGAATGTTGCCGTTTCTTGAGCTACCTTCTGAACCTATCAATCCAAAAGAATAAATTGCAAAATGTTCATTTAAAAAAAAACTCCACGATCGAACACAAGCAAAAAAGCTTGGGTTATTTACTTTCACTACTATCTAGTATAAGAATGCAGTAATACTGACGTCAGCATGAAATATTCAAGTTTAATTCCTCCCAAAGCCCCTTATAACGTACCATGAAAGCAACAACACAGTTCATGCATGTAATTTCATAATCCTGAAAATTTCCATCAGCTCGATCCCAGAGAATTTCTATGGAAGTGTCTGTAACTTTGCCCTCATGGATATTTGATGGTGCTTCCAGACCTACCCAAACACACAAAATGCTTACATTTTTATGGGATGTTTTATAAATGCTTTTTATTTTTAACATATCCCTTTAAAGGAAACAAAAAGAATAATGTGAAAAAGACCAATTAAAGTTTATTAATTAATGAATCTCTCTACCCTAATTAAAAAGTTGTTTACACATACAGAGTTTATAAAATATGATAATCAGTTGCAATACTGAGAGCCATTGTAAATACTATTACACACAGCTAATTTTGATGTTGAAGCAAAGACAACATAGAAAAAATTCACAGGCGCAAATTCACAATATTCAAAGGAACAAAAAAAGAATCAAGTTTTCTGAAACTTTTAGCATAAGCTAAAAAGACAATAGAGAAACATGAAGTTTAGACAAAGAAGTCAAAGAATCTCATTTGTGTCAATTATTCACTGAAGCTAAAAACAAATATTATCTGCTAGGTTTTAATGTTTATTTTTTCCTGTTTCAAGATTCCATATTACACAAAGGAAAAATTCTTTCAAAAAAATTAAAAAACTGTCAGCTTTAGACTATCATCCTATTTATTGATTTATATAGCTGATTGCTATTGCAATATCGATATATTTAGATGATCAAGTATCATTTGTTTTTAGAAGATGCTACTGTCAAAAGAATGCTGACACATTTTACAATATGAAGGAGAGAGGGATAGGATACAGATACAAAAAGTACATAAACTACAAGCAAAAATACAATGTAAACATATAATGAGTTAATTAAAAACATGTTAAAATGCTGTTGGAATAATGTGATTTGTAATATCAGTCTGGGGTTATTATATGGAAAAGTTGAGTTTAAACAGAAATAGAAGACACAGTTTTTTGAGAAGACATGGTGACATAATGACAAACATGAAGGTCTATACAAGAGAGAACAAATCATGAAGTAACCAGACGTGATAGAAAGAATTATAATGTTTTTAGGATTCCATGTGATTTCTGTGTAACACATTAGTCTTTCTCATTAATTTCTACAGGTACTGGATGGTAAACCAAATGTTCAAGATCAATATTTGTAGCATCTTCAAATGACTAAGAAGATAGATCAAAATTCATATAAATCTCAAAACATAATACATATGTTATAACAAATATTAAGTATTCAAAGAGCTAAGGAAAATATGCACTAGTCCTTTCCAGACAAACAGAAGCATTTAGGAGAGCAAAGAGATGTTTAGATCTTGTGCTTTGAGAGACACTGCAAGGTCCCTGGACTCAAGAAATATAACCTCATTCTCACGATCTGCCTAAAATTAGTTACATTCTTCACTCTTGGATTAAGGCATTGAGAGTTCTGGTTAAAATTCTAGTATCACTATTTTTCTTGTTGTTAATGGACAGGAAATAATTCTTGAGTTCTCAATTTCAGATAGGATTAGCTCTACCTGTATATTTGGGCAATAAAAGATCAGGTTCAATAGTGTGGTATCTGCAATTATTTTAAAACAATTCTTGCAAACTATTGTATGAAAGTGATTGCAGACTACTAATTTGAAATGGAACACAAAGTCAAAACCAATAAATGGCTTATACAAATCTAGAAATACTTACACAAATCTTGAAATACTTACATGTTTTTACTGCAGGCACATGATACATATTACTTAATCTAGCCCCACTGACGGTGGAAACAAAGAAATTATATTCTGTGCCTGGGATTAAATTGCCAACAGTTATTTTACTGTCATGTTTCAAAGGCATAGTTACATTTGGCCCTCCTTCAGTTATAATATGTATGCCATCAAACACTCCAATATCAGGCATTTGAACAAATAAGATTACAGAGGTACCATGACTTTCATAGGGGATAACAATCTGAACTGGTTTGGGTTCTGAAAGATAAAAAGTGAGATTTATACAGTTATATATACATATATATTTAAATTTTCAAACATATTTCTCTGTATTTATTCTAGCATATTCTATAGTTTGTATATTAATGTCTATGCTTACAATGTCAGCCTTAGACAGAGAAATAGGGGGATATCCTGAAAGACTGTATAAACATATACATTTGAAGTACATAATTAACTTTCATTTTTTGGTTTTCAATAGCAGTCTTGGGAAACAGTAGAATCGAAGACAGATTTTTCAACTTTTTATGTTTTTAAAAATCTACTTAATAACCAAATATTTATTGAAAACCTATACATGAAGACAAGTGCTCAAATCAAATCAATAAGGCCAGGATCCTGTTTTTAAGAGCCCCCAATCTCAGAAAAAAGATGCATAGGTCACTAACTAGAATCCCAAATGGTCAGCGTTGAGCTATTAAATGAACAAAAAGCTGTTTAAAACAGAAAAGGAAATCAACAATTCTATTAGAGATAATTAGGCAAGACTTTCCAGAGTTGCTGATATTTTACATGAGTCTTGAAAGACAGTACAAGGGTACCAGAAAGAGTTTGCGTGAGTGGGTAGAGGTAGTGATGAAAGAAATCCAGGCAAAGAGAAAAGCATGAATCAGGCATGGAATCCCAAAAAGGCACAGTCATGTGCTCAGGGAACACCAAGTTCTTTCAGCCTTTTACTAGCTAGTACTCGTTGGCAAGTTACTTAGTCACTCTGTGCCTTGGTTTCCTCATCCCTCAAGTGGGAAATAGACTAGTATCTACTTCGTGGTGTCACTGTAGTGGTTAAATGAAAGATTGTATTTATACATGAAGTGCTTACAGCAATTCCAGGCACATGGCAGGGCCTGGGGTGGTTAAAGCATGAGCCCATGTGGGGAATGGAGATGGGACAGAAGGGCCCCTCTGAGGCTAGATGCTCTTTGGGATGAGCTTTGCATGCCATGCTGTGGAGCTCAGACTGTATCCTGCAGACTACAAGGATTTCAAACAGGTGCATCATTTCATTTTTAGAAATACAGTTCTGTCAACAGTTTGTAAAAAGGATCCATTTACATTTTACTCTACCTAACCTCTATTAAAATCTTTACTGTGCCTCAATCCTCTATTATGCTATTTAGGGCAGATTTGAAATTCCAGACTATTTTAGATAATTTCTAATCTCATTATTTATTCCTCAGGTCAATTTTAATATTAGTTCTACTTATGGATTATTGGAATATCACCCAGTAAATTCTTAAATCAGTCTTTCTTTCAAGCAGGTATCTTCTAAAATATACATTCAGAAGAAGCATTTATTCAATTAAAAAATTAATGAAAGCTATTCCTGCATTCTGGAGACTTCTGATGGGTCTCCACCTCTGTGACTGTCTGTGATCCTTACTCATTTTTCTGTGACAGCTTTTTCAAAAGAAGCAGCAGCACTGGGGGTTGTAGGAGGTTTTTGCAATAGAAGACTAACTGAACTAGGCAGAATTCAAAGGCTTTTATTCAGAAGCCTCAGGGGTGTCCACTCTATCCTATAATACCTCTTTTATACAGAGAGGAAGAAAAGGAAAGCCAAACAACAGCTCTCTTTCCTTCAAGTAAACCTGAGTACAAAGAAAGACGTGTTACCCACATAGACAGTTGAAATGGCTTTGCTTCCTGCTATGCCCAGCCACATCTGCTCAATGCCACCTATCCACACTTTCTGAGAAATAAAAATAACAACACTCTCACAGTGCTTTCTCCATGTCAAACACTAAGTCCTTTACATACATTAACTTCATGAAGTAGATAGGGTTATTATCATTCCCATTTTAAAGAGAAAGAAACTATGGCCCAAAGATGTTGAGTGACTTTCCAAATGACATAAACTGATGTATTACACAGGAGGAATCCTAATCTGGCTCCAAGGTCTGTGCTCATAAGGGCTGCTTTCTCCCAAAGTGCACATTTTATAGTTTAGGGACAGTCATTAATGGAGAACTAGTTCCACTAGTTATTTTGAGGACAAATTAAAAAGAGACATAAAGAGATAAGTTTCAAAGGAGAAGGGAAATAAATGTATTTGTATATTATATTTTGTTCTATATGCCTATAAAAGCTCTTTATAAGGGCAAATGCCTAACTATGCTTGACTGACTCAAAATGTATGGAAAAGAAATAGGACACATAAATAATAAGTATTGGTGAGGAAAGTAATGAATGAATGGAAAAGAGCTGACTTTTGCCTACGCACCTTCGGAAAGGTTAATATTTGCTTTAGCATCTTGAGACAAGTGAACATGATGACTGATAAATAATCTGGTGATGATAAAAAGTGATCATCAAGTCTAAGAACCAAAGAGAAAGACCAATGAGATTATAAGAAATGGTGGAGTGCCTAAAGGAACTAGATGTAATTCACCAAAGGAGAGAAAATATAGGCGCCAGGAACACCAACTGGATATCTCCAAACATTTGATGGCCTCTCTTGTGAATCATGGAATAGACTTGCTCTACAATGTTCTGGTGAGCAGACTGTGGTCCATGATGGGAGGAAATTAAGAAGATTTATTACAATCCCAATGATCAGAGATATTATGCTTGGAATTCTGTAGCAGATGAGAGCATTGGCAAGAAGATCTCTGTCCTTATGTTAAACCCAAATTCTATTATTTTGCTTGGGATCTGTATATGTTAATCCATTTTAGCATCCTTGTTAGATAACAGTTTTACAAACAAGTAATTGAATTAAACAGAGCCAAGAGCTATGCTTATGCCTGGAGATACAGAGCTGAATAAGATTTCAGAAAAAGCTCACTATCTTGAAAGTGAGGCAAAAAAGTTTTTATTTTAGACGACAGGTGGACTGAAATACACTGAGTACCCTAAAGTCAATGAATTATAGGACCTCAGAGCTGGAGGTCAACTTAGAAATAATTTATTCAATGATCTTAACTTTTTAGAAAGAAAAATTAAGCCCAGGACAATATGGAGATATTCTCTCACCTCACACTGCTATAATTTCCCAACAAATATTTATTGGATTGTTTTATTGGCAATCCAAAAACATGGTAGCATCTCTTTCTTAGTTGTTTTCAAGTTGTTTTCTCTTTAATAACCTCCTCCAATTATAATTATCTTTAGGTAGATTTTCTTAAAAGTTTAATTATGAAGTGCCATACACAAATTCAGTTTTAACTTTTGGATAGCAAAAATGCGAAGATTATGGTTGAGTATTCACAGAGTTTGTACATAATTTTTTGGATCAATTCTTTTATTTTTCAGTCAGGCTGCCCTTGTCTTTAGCCAGAATGCCTGTGAGGTCCAGTGATCTCTCCTTCCTCAGTATTATCACCATCCATGAAAATCCTAGCTTTCTCCCTTCCTTTATCTATCACAACTAATGCAGCATCAATGCACTGGACCTCTTGTATCCACAATTTAATAAGTATATACCACTTTCCATCTGCAACATTTACATCCTTGTTCACCATAATCTTTTGCCTGGATTTCTACAATACCCACACCAAGTTCTCCTGATTCTACACTTGCCCGGTTACAATTCATTCTTTTCACAGAGCCAAAGGGAAAATTTTTTAATGTAGGTCAGATTGCCACTCTCCCTCAAGAAGAAAAAAAAAAATCCCTCAATGGCTTTGCATTGTCCTCAGAACAAGCTAATAGAGTCTGCAGAGTACCTCTATGTTGCATAATTCTTCAATAAAATTTTCTACTGCCCCTTTCCCACCTCGTTACACACACCATACAATGTATTCGGATACACCAAATTTTTTTCCTGTCCCACAGACTTTAAGTTTGCTCTATGTGTCTGGAGTACTCTGCCTCTCTCTCCCACACTGGTCCCTTTTTATGGTTTAGGCCTCCATTCAAACACAATTGCCTTCTGCAACCCACAGTCCCTCTTCAATTACTCTCTGTCACATAATTTTGCTTTTACTCTTAGTATTTATCACAATCTATAACTATCTATAAATATTAATACATTTATTTTATTTATTCTTTCCTAATAGTTGCCCAATTCACTTGCAGAAAGAATTAATTTTACTTAGAAAGAACATAGAAACTTCTATGTTGGTTTGGTCCTAAACCTTTTATTTTGTCAATATTTCCTTCCAATGTGCATGGTCCAAGTTAAGGGCAGGTCTTTATCGGTATAATAGTAATTATAAACACTTATATAACTATGTGTTGGGCCCTGTTCTAAGTCCGTACATTTATTAAATCAGCTATAGTCAGAAAAACCCCTTGAAACATATGCTATTATTTTACACATTATACAAATGCAGAGGCTAAGGCATAAACAAGCTGAGTACATTGCCCAGACTTACTCAAATAGTGGAATTCAGGTTCAGAGCTAAGCACAGTGAGTCTGCTGTCAAGTTCATAATCATAAAACAATGATGTACTTGGCAAGCATGAATTTTCAGGAGAAAAGAGATGCAAATTGCTCCAGGTCCTGAGGCTACCACTAGATAAAGAACACCAAAAATCTACATGAAAAGGTACAACTGCTACTAACCCTGCTGCTACTCCCAAGCCAGCAAGCATCTGAAAGAAAAATATTTTATTCTTACTTAGAGTTTGTTGAATAGCTACCAGCTCACTCAAGTTCCCATTGATCGCTGTTGCCACTCCAATGTCATATGTCATTCCAGGGATTAAGTTATCAATCTTTAATCTATTAGCATCCTTTATAAAAAACTCCATGATCTCACTTGTATCTGATATGGATTTGGTTTGAATGTAAACATCATGTCCATCTTGTGAGGGTTCCCACTGAAGAATTATACTGTCCTCACCCACATCTTCTGGTATAATATAAACTTTCTGAGGTGGATTAATACCTTAAAGAAGAAGATAAATAAATACACATATCTTGTTAACATTACTCATGCTATTGAGTAAAAATATCTCAATTCAATATTAATTAAATATTTAAAGTAAATTTAACAAGTCCTTATACCACCATTTCTTGAAAGAGGATCAATTTTGGAGAAAAATGTGCCCCATTATTACTATGCAAGATGTATTTACATGGCTAAACATAAACATTACAGACTTTCCCGTGAGGGCTCTATACTCTGCTTTTCCTATCCTGCCCAACAGATAGTGCTTGTCAGCCTGAAGTTCCCCACTGGTGTAAAGAGGTGCTGTGCCTTTAATTCTTAGTAGGCCCTGCCCCTGCCACAGAGGGAGGGTGAGTCTGAAGCCAAGTTTAAGCTGTTTCTGTTTTGTTTTTTTTGTTACCCCAGGGCCTGGCGTCTGAACTCTCCCAGGGAGGGCAACCACTTGAGCTGCTCCCCCCCTCCTTTCCTTTGGGAAGATAAGCCCTTTAGGGAATTATCTCCTTCAGTTGACTTCTTCCTTTGTCTCTCTATCTTAATTTTCCACCCTTGCCTGGGTCAACATTAACAACTGAAAATGCCCAAGGCTTTCTCTAATGAGCTACTTAGAATGAGAGGAGAAAAAGAAAAAAAGAAAGAAATCACCTTTTCAGAGCCAGTCCCCAGCCTCCCAGTTTCACCAGTCAACTGAAGCTGGTACCCAGTTCTATGTGCCCCTTTCCTTGGGAGGCAGCCTTTCCCAGTATTCCGAGCTTAGCTGACTCCAAAAGCCTCTGTTCTTATTTACTTTTTTCCATCAGTCCCCTCTCCTCTCCTGGGAGAGACCTCAGCATTACTTTCCTGCTTGCTCCAGGTTTATCTGTGCTTATACCTTGTATTCAGTAATCCAAATTTGTTAATTAAAACTGCAGTTGGAACTTGGTTGAGTTACCTGCACTTGCTCCTAGTAGAGACTGCTTATTTTTTCCACAGGGAAGTCTTCCAACTCAGCCTGACATGCCATTGGGGGAGGGGTGCCAGCTCCTCTGTTGGGGAGCTTTACTTACAGTTCTATGCTGCGATCTCAGCCATTCCATCCATTCCTGATTGGTGTACATTGCATGTCCAGTCACAGATGTCCACCAAACAGTTGTTCCAGACTATTTACTAGTTGTCCTGGCTATTTACTAGTTACTCTAGAGGACTAACTAAATTCCACACCTCCATTTGCCACCAACTTGCCCCACCTCTAAGTCAGCTTTTCTAAGTTTAAGTCCAAACTTATGACCAGCCACATTCTTTAGCTTACAGCAGCAACTGCAAAACTGCAGCCCAGATTCCAGAGCAGCTGGCTAGGGCCAGGGTGGGCAGAGGAAATCTTGTCCTCCAAAGGTTGAGACTGAAAGTTGAGGTCAGTCAGGGGGATCCCTGAGGGACCAGAACTGCTGCTTACCTCAGTTTTGGCTGTCTGGGACACCTTTTTAGTTTATTTCCATTCTTCTGTGTATGAATATTTCCCAGTCTGGTGGATCCCTGGAGGCCCAGCATGAATATTACCTTGGTTTTGACCCTCTGGGCAGCAGCAACATTTTGCCCTACACCAGCATCAACTGAAACATCAAGAGCCAGGGACACTTTTTTGTTGGTGGTTTTCTTTCTTTGATGGGTGGTTGTTTCCTAGTCTGGTGGATCCTGTGGCACCATGGATGGTAGCTAGGTTTCAGGCCTCTGAGTGGTAGCAGCTTCTGACTTCACCCCAGCATCGACTGGGACATAAGGAGGCAGTGCACTTTTTTTGGAGAGTTACGTTTCTTTCTTTGTCTTACTTGTGTTGTTTGGTCTGACAGATCCCTTACAGACAAGCACAGATTCTGTTCTCAGTTTTGGCCTTGATAGCAGCAGCTTACAGCTTGCCAGTGGCATCTACTGAGAGACTGAGAGAGGCAGTACCCATTTTTTAAGGGTGTTTTGCCTGTTTGTTAGTATTTCTTATTATTTTTCTTTTTCTCTCTCTTTCTTTCCTTCTTTTTCTTTTCTTTTATCTCTTGTTCTTGGTCTGACAGACCAAGAAGTGGGAGAACTAGATTTCCAGATTAACAACATAATACTCAGAATGTCCAGTTCCCAACAAAAAATTCCAAAACATATAAGAAAATAGGTAAGTATGGCCCAGTAACAGGAAAGAAAGAATTTAAAGGAAACTATTCCAGAGGGAGCTCAGTCTCTAGAATTACTAATTAAAGATCTTAGGTCAACTCCTTCAAGTTAGATCAATGAACTAAAGGAAAACACGGACAGGGAACTAAAGTAAATCAGGAAAACAATATATGAATAAAAGGAGAAAAATAATGAGATGGGAAATATAAAGAAGAACCAAATGGAAATCCTGGAGCTCAAATTTGTAATAACTGAAATTAAAAATACAATAGAGAGGGAAAGGCAAGATGGTGGACTGGTGAGGTGTGGAATTTAGTTACTCCTCTAGGTCAGCTGGTAAATAGCTAGGAACTGTTTGGAACAACTGTTTGGGGGACTTCTGTAACCAGATGCACATCATACACCAGTCTGGAACAGTTGGAATAGCTGAGATCACAGTGAAGAACTGTAAATTACCCAAGACAGGGGGCTGGCACTTCTTCCCTACAGACATGGCAGACTGTCTTGGAACTCGTTACCCAAGGGAAAAAGAAGCAGTCTTTGCTGGGAACGAGGAGGAGGAGGGTTCAATCAGGCTCCAACTGCAGAATTAATTAACAAATTCAGACTGTTGAATAAAAGCTCCAAGCACAGATAAATCAAGAGCAAGCACAAAAGGAATGGGAGGTTTCTGCCCGGCAGAGAGGAGGTGGGGCTAACAATAGACTTTTGGAGTTGGAGGAGTGGAGGAGCTCAGAACACTAGAAAAGGGCTGGGCCCTAAGAAAAAAGGGCACATAGAAATGGGTACCAACTCCAGCTCTCAACTGGCAAACACAGGGAGCTGGGGTTCAGCTCTAAAAAGTCTGTTGTTGTTGTTTTTTTTAATTCTCTCTCCAATTCTTTCTTTCTTTATTTTTTTAACTTTCAATAGTGCATTAGAGCTGCCAGAACTCTCACGTTTCAGCACTGCTCCTGGTAAGGGTGGAATTAAAGTTGTCTGAAAGTAGCTAGTCAGGTGAAGGAGACAATTCCCTAATGGGGGTATCTTTAAATAGCCTCTACTGGGAGCAAGGGAAACTAGCTGGGCAAAGCTAAAACTGTGGCTTTAATCCTGGCAAAGAGGAGATGGGTGGACAGAAATAAAAAATAAAAAATAACAAAGACGGGGGCTTTTGGAGTCAGCTGAGCTGAGTGCTAGAAAGGCTTTGCCCCAAGTAGGCGGGTGCACAGAGCTGGGTACCAGCTTTGGCTCTTGACTGGCACAGCTTGGGGGCTGGGGAAAGGCTCTGAAAAGGGATTCCTTTTCTTTTTTTAAACTATTCTAAGTAGCTCAGTACAGAATGCCTCAGATATTTTCAATTGGCAGCTGGAACCAGGCAAGAGTGGAGCTAAGGTAGGTCTGAGAGACAATGCAATGAGTCCACCAGGGGAGATAATTCCCTAAAGGGTATAACTTCTCCAAGAAAAGGGGAGCAGGGCCCAGCTAATTGGCAGCCCTTCTTCAGAGAACTCAGACCCCAGGGGCTGGAAAACAGAAACAGCTTGAGTCAGCCACATTCCTGGCAGGAACTGGGGCTGCTGAGAATTAGAAGCACCAGTGGCTCCTCTTTACACTGGTGGGGAGCTGCAGGCTGACAAGCATCACCTGCTGGACAGGACATGAAAAGCAGAGTTTAGAGGTTCACAGGAGGGTCTGACAACAATCAGGGTCTCATTGTCAGGGAAACTTGAAACAGAATACAACCTCCTCCTGAGACTGGGCCTATCTGGACTGGGAAAATCTGACTGGGGTCAATCATATCTGGGGAGACCACTTTACAAAAAGGTTACTTAGAGGCAGGGGAAGAACCAGAAAAACAAGTGCTGAAAATTTCTGATCAACTAAACATAAGCTGTGTTAGAGGTCTTCAATAAGTTGAACTGCACACCAAAGAACAGATAGAGAACAAAGACAACCAACAAGAAAAACATAGGTAAAAGAGTGAAAACAAGCTCCAGAATAAACTAATCAAGAAAATCAGATGCCGAGACAGCTAAAAAAATCATGTCATACTAGGAAACAAGAAATATGGAGCAGCCAAAGGAACAAACTGACACTCCAACTGAGATACAGGAATTGAAAAAAACTATTTAAAGATGGTCAAACAAATCTAAATCAAATCAATGAGCTGAAGGAAAACGTGGCAAAAGAGATGAAGTATATAAAGAGGACACTGGATGAACATAAAGAAGAACTCATAAACTTGAAAAAACAAATGGCAGAACAGATGGAAATGAAGGGCACTATAGAAGAGATGAAAAATACAATGGAGACTTACAACACTGGATTTGAAGAAGCAGAAGAAAGGATCAGTGAACAGGAAGGCAGGACATCTGAAATCACACACACAAAAGAACAGATAGGGAAAAGGATGGAAAAATGAGCAGGGAACTGAATGACAACATGAAGCACATGAATATACATGTTTTGGATATCCCAGAAGGAGGAGAGAATGGAAAAGGGGCAGAAAGAATAATAGAAGAAATAATCACTGAAAATTTCCCAACTTTTATGAAAGACATAAAATAATAGATTCAGGAAGCACAGCATACCCCAAACAGAATACATCTGAATAGACCTACTCCATGACACTTACTGATCAGATTGGCCAATGTCAAAAATGAAGAGAGAATTCTGAAAGAAGCAAGAGAAAAGTGATCCATCACATACAAGGGAAGCTCAGTAAGCTATGTGTTTGTTCTCTTGCACAAATCATGGAGGCAAGAAGGCAGTGGTATGATATATTTAAGATACTGAAAGATAAAAACTGCCAACTAAGAATTCTATATCCAGCAAAACTGTCCTTCAAAAATGAGGGAGAGATTAAAATCTTTTCAGACAAACAGACCCTGAGAGAGTTTGTGAATAAGAGACCAGCACTACAAGAAATACTAAAAGGAGTTCTACAGGCTTATAGGAAAAGACAGGAGAGAGAGATTTGGAGAAGAGTGTAGAAATGAAGACTATCAGGAAGGGTAAAAGGAGAGAGAGGAAAAAAATAAGATAAACCATACAAAACCCAAAAGAGAAAATGGTAGAAGAAAGTACTGCACTTACAGTAATAACACTAATTGATAGTGGATTAAACTCCCCAATACAAAGATATAGAATGGGAGAATGGATTAAAAAACAGGATCCATCTATACGCTGTCTACAAGAGACTCACTTTACATATAAGGACAAAAAATAGGTTGAAAGTGAAAGGTTTAAAAAGATATTTCACACAAACAGCAACCAAGAAAAGAGTAGGGGGTAGCTATATTAATATCAGACAAATTAGGCTTCAAATGTAAAACAACTAAAAGAGACAAAGAAGGACACAATATATTAATAAAATCAAGAAGACACAACAATCATAAATATTTATACACCAAGCCAGAGTGCCCCAAAATATAGAGACAAACACTGGCAACAGTGAAGGGAGAAGTAGATACCTCTACAATAATAGTTGGAGCCTTCAATACAACACTCTCATCAATGGACAGAACATCTAGACAGAGGATTAATAAGGAAATAGAGATGTTGAATTGTACAATAAATAAATTAGACTTGACAAACATTTATAGAACACTACACCCCACAACAACAGGATATACATTTTTCTCAAGTGCTCATGGATCATTCTCTAGGATAGACCACATGTTGTTCACAAGTCTCAACAAATTTAAAACTATTGATATAATACAAAACACTTTCTCAGATCATAATGGAATGAAGTTTTGGAAATCAGTAACAGGCAGAACGCAAGCAAATTCACAAATAGAAAGAAGCTGAACAATACACTTGTAAGCAACCAGTGAGTAAAGAAAGAAATTACAAAAGCAACTAGTAAATATCTGGAGGCACAAGAAAATGAAAACAACATATCAAAACTTACAGGAAGCAGCAAAGGAGGTGCTGGGAGGGAAATTTATTGCCCTAAACATCTATATAAAAAGAGAAGAAGGAGCAAAAATCAAGTAATCAACTGCTCACCTGGAAGAACTAGAGAAAGAACAGCAAACTAACCCCAAATCAAACAGAAGGAAAGAAATAACAATTAGAGCAGAAATGAAATTAAGAACATGAAAATAGAGAGAATCAACAAAACCAGAAGTTGGATCTTTGAGAAAATAAATAAAATTGATGGACCCTTAACTAGGCTGATGAGAGAGAGATAGAAAGAGCAAGAGCAGATGCAAATAAATAAAATTAGAAATCGCAAAGGGGACATAACTACTGACCCCACAGAAACAAAGGAGCTAATGAGAAACTATATACTAATAAACAAGACAATTTAGATGAAATGGACAACTTCCTAGAGAAGCATGAACAACCAATATTGACTCAAGAAGAAACAGATGACCTCAACAAACCAAGAGACTGAGTCAGTGATCAAAAAGCTCCCAAAAAAGAAAAGTCCAGGACCAGATGGCTTCACATGTGAATTCTACCAAGCATTCAAGAAAGAATTAGTACCAATCCTGTTCAAACTCTTCAAAAAAAAAAACTGAAGAGGAGAGAAAGCTACCTAACTGATTCTATGAAGCCAACATCACCCTAATACCAAAGTCAGACAAAGATACCACAAAAAAAAAAGAAAACTATAAACCAATCACTTTAAATAGATAAAAAAATCCTCAACAAAATACTCACAAATTGAATCAAGCAGCATATTAAAAGAATTATACAACATGACCAAGTGGGATTTATTCCAGGTATGCAAGGCTGGTTCAACACAAGAAAATCAATTAATGTTACACACCATGTGAATAAATCAAAGCGGAAAAACCACGTGATCATCTCGATTGATGCCAGAAAAGGCATTTGACAAAATTCAACATCTTTTATTTATGAAAACAATCAAAAGGAAAGGAATAAAAAGGACCATTCCCAATATGATAACGGCAATATGTGAAAAATCCACAGCTAACATCATATTCAATGGGGAAAGACTGAAAGCTTTCCCTCTAAGATCAGGAACAAGACAAAGATGCCCACTGTCACTGCTGTTATTCAACATGTGCTGGAAGTTCTAGCTGGAGAAATTAGGCAAGAAAAAGAAATAAAGGCATCCAAATTAGAAAGGAAGAATTAACACTTTCACTGCTTGCAGATGACATGATCCTATATGTAGAAACTGGAAAAATCTACAGTAAGTCTATTAGAGCTAATAAATGAATACAGCAATGTGGCAGGGTACAAGACCAACATGTAAAAATCAGTAGTGTTCCTATACACCAGTAATGAGCAACATGAGGAGGAGATCAAGAAAAAAACTCCATTTACAATAGCAAACAAAAGAATCAAGTATTTAGGAATAAACTTAACAAAGGCCACAAAAGAGTATACACGGAAAACTAGAAGAAATCGCTAAAAGCAATCAAACAGGACCTTAAAATATGGAAGAACATACTGTGTTCATGGATTGGAAGACTAAATATAATTAAGATGTCAGTTCTACTTAAACTTATTTATAGATTCAATGCAACACCAATTAAAATCCCAAGAACATACTTTGCAGAAATAGAAAAGCCAATAACCAAATTTATTTGGAAGGACTAGGTGCCCCAAAGAGCCAAAAATACTGTGAGAAAGAGGGATGAAGTAGGAAGTCTCATACTACCTGACTTTAAAGCATATTACAAAGCTACAGTGGTCAAAACAGCATGGTACTAGCAAAAAGATAGATACGCCAAACAATGGAATCAAAGTGAGTGTTCAGAAATAGACCCTCTCTTCTAGACAACTGATCTTTCATAAGGCAATCAAGCCAATGCAACTGGGACAGAGCAGCCTCTTCAACAAATGGTGTTTGGAGAACTGGATATCCATATCCAAAGGAATGAAAGAGGACTCCTATCTCACACCTTATACAAAAATTAACTCAAAATGGATCAAAGTCCTAAACATTAGAGCTAAGACCATAAGACTTTTAGAAGAAAATGTACGGAAATATCTTAATGATCTTGTGATAGAAGGTGGTTTCCTAGACCTTATATCCAAAGTGCAAGCAATGAAAGAAGAAATAGATAAATTGGATCTCCTCAAAATTAAACACTTTTGTACATCAAAGTAAAAAGGCAGTGTACATAATGGGAGATAATATTCGGGAACCATATATCAGATAAGGGGTCATATCCAGAATATATAAAGAGATCCTACAACTCAACAACAAAAAGACAAACAACTGAATTTGAAAATGGGCAAAAGACTCAGACAGACAATTTTCTGAAGAGAAAATACAAATGGCTCAAAAACATATGAAAAGATGCTCAATTCATTGGCTATTAGGGAAATGCAAATCAAAACCACAATGAGATATCATTTCACACCTACTAGAAAGGCCATTAAAAAAAAAAAAAACAGAAAATTACAAGTGGTGGAGAGGATGTGGGGAAAGAAGCACAATTATTCACTGTTTTGGGGAATGTAGAATGTTGCAGCTACTCTGGAAAGCAATGTGGCAGTTCCTCAGGAAGCTAAATATAGAATTGCCATATGATCCAGCAATTCCATTACTAGGTATATACTTAAAGGAACTGAAAGCTAAAACACAAACAGACATTTGAAAACTGTTGTTTATAGTGGCGTTATTCACAATTGCCAAGAGATGGAAACAGCCAGTGTCCATCAACGGAAGAGTGGGTAAGCAAACTATGGTATATACATATGATGGAGTATTACGCAGTTGTAAGACAGAAGAATAAAGTTATGGCGCATGTAACAATGTAGATGAATCTTTAGGACATTATGTTGAGCAAAATTAGTCAGAAACAAAAGGAAAAATCCTGGATGGTCTCACTAATATGAACTAACAACAATCAAAAAACTTTGAGAGTTAAAGAGGAGAACACAGGTTATCAGGAGATAAAAAGAGGGTAGAGATTGGGCATTTGATGCTGAAGGAGTATAGAATTTTCAACAGGATTGCCTGTATCAATCCAGAAATTGATACCACAATACTGTGTAATGGTAGCACAGTACTGTAAGTGCACCGAACAAAGATGACTGTGAGTAAAATTGAAGGAGGAAGGCTATGGACATGTATGACACCAGAAGGAAAGATAGAAGATAAAGACTGGGAATGTATAACTTAGTGAAATCGAGAGTGGTCAGTGATGGTGATTAAATGTACAAATATAAAAATGTCTGTACATAATGGGAGAACAAATGAATGTCAACTTTGCAAGGTGCTGAAAATGAGATGGTTATTTGGGAAAAAACATAATCAAGGAAACTCAAGTCTGTAGTTAACATTAACACTGTAATATGCTTCCATTAATTGTAACAAAGGCAATATACTAAAGCTAAATGTGTATAAGAGGGCAGTATAAGGGAGGGCTGGGGCATTCTTGGTGATGGTGGTGTTGTCTGACTTTTTAAATGTATTTTATTTTTATTTTATACTTTTTATTATTCTTATTTTAATTTTTTTTGGAGTAATGAATGTGTTGAATGTGTTCAAGGGCTGATTGTAGTGGTGAATGCACAACTATATGATGATACTGTGAACAATTGATTGTACACTGTGGATATTATATGGTATGTGGATATATTTCTATAAAATTGCAGGGGGAAAAATAAACAGAGGAATACAAGTGCTGGAGAAAACATGGAGAGAGAGATATACCTATTCACTGTTGGTGGGGAAGTAGAATGGTGCAGCTCATCTGACAGGTAGTGTGATGGTTTCACGAGAAGCTAAGTATGGGGTTGCCATAAGATACTGTAACCTCATTATTGGGTATATGCTTGAAAGAACTGAGATCAGGGATGTGAATGGAAATCTGTACCCTGGAGTCTACTGGAGGTGGGCTAAGGGTACATCAACTGAGGAACAGAATGGCAAACTGTAGTGTATGCATACAATAGAATACTGAGTGGCTGCAAGAAGGAAAAAGTTGTGAGATATACAACTCGGTGAATGGATCTTGAGGATAGCATTTTAGTGCAATAAGCCAGAAATGAAAGGAAACATTATAACACCTCACTAATATGGACAACCTATAATTTGCAAACTCAGAGAATTGAATCTTAGAGCACAGATTATCAGGGAAAGGCTTATTGTAAATGGCCCTAGATTGTAATCTCTGACGGCAGTTACATCTATTCCTGAGTTCTAATGGCTATTTCTAAATTCTGAAATGCTAAGCTCTTCGTGTATAACCTGATCAGTCCCTGGAACTTCAAGTATCTGTGTGACACCTGAGACTCAGAGTTACTCTGAGTTTGGCAGCTATCACTGTCATATTACCCCATACAACAACTGTTAAAAAAGCTGAAAAAGAGTTCAGACTTCAATTGGAGATATTAATGAAGTGGAACTGGTTAGGACTAAGGCAAATCAGACTCGATATTGACTGTTTCAAAACTTCAACTTCTGTGTGAGACCAAGGGAAGAGATGTTTATTTGGTGCAAAATCCATATTTCTGTAGCACACTATATAACTTAACTTGTATGGTCAGTTTATTCAAACACCATAACTATGTGGAACTTTGAATAGGGAGTGAGATCTGGTTGGTTTGTACAGGTTAGCGTAAAACCCCAATTCATACCAAAGTAATCTGGGCAGAGAATAAAAATGTATTTGCAAAGCCCCCAAGGGACTGGGGGAAAATGTGGAAA
This sequence comes from Choloepus didactylus, assembly GCF_015220235.1. NCBI lineage: Eukaryota > Metazoa > Chordata > Mammalia > Pilosa > Megalonychidae > Choloepus > Choloepus didactylus. Next base: position 50,174,159 of record NC_051314.1, read on the forward strand.
TACTAAACTTCCATACAGGGGAAATTACTGATATTCTCACAAGCACTGGGAACTACCAATTTAGAAGTCTGAGCCCTCAATCTTGGGGTGTGCCCTTATGAAGCTTGTTACTGCAAAGGAGAGGCTAAGTCTATGTTGAGGCCAGGCATTGACTTCACCTCTCTAGCTTTGAAAATCCCAGATGGTATCTTCTCCAATACAAGGCTGTTTTATCTACATTGAAAATATTTTGTTTAGTGTAGCCATGTTTATCAATTATCTTAGCTAGATCTTCTTGATAACTTGCTGCAGCTTCTGCATCAGCACTTGCTGTTTCACCGTGAACTTTTATGTTATGGAGATGGCTTTTTTCCTTCAACTTCATGAACCAACCTCTGCTAGCTTCAAACTTTTCTTCTGCAGCTTCCTCACTTCTTTCAGTCTTCACAAAATTGGAGAGAGTTAGGGTCTTATGCCGGATTAGGCTTTGGCTCTGTTGTGGCTGGCCGAGTGTTCTAGCCAGACCACTAAAACTTTCTCCTTATCAGCAATAAAGCTGTTTCACTTTTTTATCATTTGTGTGTTCACTGGAGTAGCACTTTTAATTTCCTTCAAGAGCTTTTCATTTGTATTTCCAACTTGGCTAACTGGCACAAAAAGCCTAGCTTTTGGCCTAACTCAGCTTTCAATATGCCTTCCTCACTAAGCTTAATCATTTCTACCTTTTGACTTCAAGTGAGAGATGTGCAGCTCTTTCTTTCACTTGAACACTTAAAGGCCATTTTAGGGTTATCAACTGGCCTAATTTCAATATTGTTATGTCTCAGGGAATAGAGAGTCCTGAGGGGAGGGAATGAGATAGGCGAACAGACGATCAGTGGAGCAGTCAGGACATATAAAACATTTATCAATTAAGTTCACCATCTTATATGGGCACAGTTCATGGCATCCCAAAGCAATTGCAATAGTAACAACAAAGATAACAGATCATAGATCATCATAACAGATATAATAATGATTAAAAAGTTTGAAATATTGCAAGAAGTACCAAATTGTGACACAGAGACATGAAATGAATGCATGACATTGGAAAATTGGCACTGATAGACTTGCTCTTTGGAGTGCTGCCACGAACTTTCAATTAGTAAAAAAAATGTAATATCTGCAAAGTGGAATAAAGTGAAGCACAATAAAACAAAGTATGCATGTATTGTACTAGAATTTCTGGCCAGAACAATTAGGCAAGAAAAAGAAATAAAAGTTATCCAAGTAGGAAAGGAAGAAGTGAAACTATATCTACTTGCAGGTAACATGATCTTAAATGCAAAAAGTCTAAAGGAATCCATAAGAAAAGTACTACAGCTAATAAATGATTTCACTAAAGTGGCAAGGTACAAAATCAACATACAGAAGCTGATTGTTTCTATACACTAACAATGAACAATCAGAAAAGGAAATTAAGAAAGTTTTATTTACAATAACAACTAAAAGAATAAAACTATCTAAGAATAAATTTAATAAAGAAGATAAAAGACGTGTACACTGAAAACTACAAAGCACTATGGACAGAAATCAAAGAAGACCTAAACAAATAGCAAGACATTCCATGTCTATAGAGAAGAAAACAATATTGTTTAGATGGCAATATTACCCAAAGTGATCCACAAATTCAGTGAATTCTTATTAAAATCCCCCAAAAATCTCTTTTTTGCAAAAATAGAGACTCCAATCCTTAAATTCAAATGGAACTGCAAGGGGCCCTGAAGAGCCAAAACAAATTTGAAAAAGAAGAAAAAAGTTGGAGGACTCATATTTTCCAATTTCAGTGTGTACTGCAAAGCTATAGTAATCAAAACAGTGTGGTACTGATGTAAAGATAGACATTTAGACCAACACAACAGACATAGAAATACCATAGACACATCTATGGTCAACTGATTTTTGACAAGGGTGCTAAGTGAAGGCAATGGGGAAAGAAAATTCTTTTCAGCAAATGTTGTTAGAAAACTTGGTATCTGCAACATATACAAAAATTAACTCAAAATGGATCAAGGATCTAAATATAAAACTCTTCATAGATAACATAAGGAAAAATCGTGACCTGGGATTTGGTAATTGATTCTTAGATATGACACCAAAAGCATGTGCAACAAAGGAAATAATGAATAAAACTGACTTTATCAACATTTAAAACTTTTGCACATTAAAGAACATTGTTAAGAAAGTAAAAAAGACAATATCCAAAATATATAAAGAACTTTTACAGTGCAAAAACAAAAAGACAAACAATGCAATTAAAAAATGGGCAGAGGACTTGAACAAATATTTCTTCAAAGAAGATATATAACTGGTCAAGAAACATATGAAAAGATGCTCAACATCATTAGACATTAGAGAAATGCAAATCAATACCATAATGAGATACCACTTCACACACATAAGGTTGGCTACTATTTTTTTAAAATGGAAAGCAAATGTTGGAAAGGATGCAGAGTTATTGGATCTCTAGAGCATTGCTGGTGGGAATGTAAAATGGTACAGCCATTGTGAAAAGCAATATGTTGGTTCTCCAAAACATTAATATAGAATTACCATATGACCTGGTGTGCCAGTTTGGATGTATTATGTCCCCCAAAATGCCATTATGTTTAATAATGAAATCTTATGGGGGTGGGGGAGTAGTCATATTAGTGTTGATTAGGTTGGAATCTTTGGATTAAGTTGTTTCCATGGAGATGTGACTCACCCAACTGTGGGTAATACCTTTGATTAGATTATTTCCATGGAAGTGTGGCCCCACCCACTCAGCTTGGGTCTTAATTAGTTTACTAGAGCCCTATAAGAGCTCAGATAGAAGAAGCTCACTGCTGCAGCTGAGAGACACATTTTGGAGATGGCTGACACTTTGAAGATACTAGCCCAGAGTTTGCCCCAAGAAGCTAAGCCTAGAGACATTTTGGAGAACACGATTTTGAAACACAACCTGGGAGCAAGAAGACACCAGCCACATGCCTTCTGAGCTAACAGAGGTTTTCTGGACACCATTGGCCATTCTTCAATGAAGGTAACCTTATTGTTCATGCCTTAGTTGGGCATTTTCCTGGCCTTCAAACTGTAAATTTGTAACCAAATAAACCCCATTTATAAAAGCCAATTCATTTCTGGTATTTTGCATAACAGTAGCATTAGCAAACCAGAACACCTGGCAATTCCACTTCTAAGCGTATACACAAGAAAAGTGAAATCAGGGTCTTAAACAGATATTTAGACACCAATATTTGTAGCAGCATTTTCACAATAGCCAAAAGGTGGACAAAAACCAAGTGCCCATCAACAAATTAATGGATAAACACAATGTGGTACATACACACAATGGAATATTATTTGGCCATAAGAAAGAGTGAAGCCCTGAGACAAGGTATAACATGGAAGAAACTTGAAAACACTATGCTCAGTGAAATAAGCAGGACACATAAGGACAAATATTGCGTGATGTCTTCTATAAGAGACATCTAGAAATAGCAAATTGACAGAGGTAGAAAAGAGATTAAATGTTACCAGGGGTGGGGTGGGGCACAGGGGATATGGAATATTTGTAAATAAATAAATAAATCAAAATAAATAAAATTAATACTAAGAAAAGAATAATTTCAAGGATTTTATCCAAAAAACTGGATGAATTAAATTGCATAAATTGAGATGGGCTTTGGGTAAAGCAGGTTTTGGTGGAAACATCTGGAGTTCAGTTTTGGATATGCTGAATTTAAGAAATCTTTAGATATCCAAATGAGAGATATTGAGTAGGCAGATATTTGAGTCAGGTGTTTGTGAGAAAGCTCTAGGCTAGAGATATACATTTAAGAATCACTGCTTTGTAGATGTTTTCAAAGCTTTGAGACTGTTATTAATTGTAAAGATAGTTGAAACTTTATATTACTTTCCTGATTTCTGAAAGGTATGACATTCATTTAGAAATAGATAGGAAATTTTCAGATGGTGCTTACCATTTATCTAGCAAATCATTGGAGAATTTTTTCGGTGCTACAAAATAATAATTTAGTTTATCTCCTTATGCAGTTATTTGAATACCAAGCCTTGTGATTTTTACTACACTGTAAATTGCAGTGGTTCTTATAGTCTTCATTGTTTCTCCCGAACTTTCAATGGTTCTCATAAACAGCAATCAATTTTTAGATCATGTTTCTCAGATAGTCATGCAATTTTAAACTGTCCAGTATCTTTACTCTAAATCACCTTAAAGAATTCTCTAGGATTTTCATAACTACTTCATTCGCAAAAACTATACTGTGACCCCTCATTGGTTTTCATTTTCTCATCAACACAAGTAAATACTGTATTTTAATTTATCAAGAAAATATCATTTTGGGTTAGATCCCTAATGTCTTCATACCATACCTTAATTTCACAAAATTCTAGCCAAACTGACTTTACATGTTTAAATTTATTATTCCTGTAAAGTTGAAAAAATGCTAGACTTATACAATGCAAAAAACTATCCAACAGGATTACAGTGTGAAACAATTTCAGATCTTTGATTTTATATACTAGCAAAAATCACAAATGTATTATATACATGCACTTCTTGATTACCTAGACTTAGACGGAATTCACTGAATGTCACACATAAGCGGAGACTAAGGAAGTGATAATATTTGGTAGATCTACAATAGCCCTAAAATTGCCAACAGAATTATCTGTGCATACTTGTACAAGCATTTTAATGGGAGAGAATACATACATTTTTCTGCATTCTCAAAAGACTCCAAAAAAGTTAATTTTATTGAATAAAATATATTCCTTAAAATGGATCAAGGCCCTTTGTGATCTATGCCTATAATACATTTTCTAGACTCAAATTCTTCCTCTTTCCTGCATGCCCTCTTGCACTCTAGACTCTATCTGCAAATTCCTAATATTCAAAAGTCAGTCTTCTCCAAAAGCCTTCTCTGGATTTTCCAGGCATAGGTGGACAGATGCTTCTTCTTTGGCCCTACTGCCTATGCACACTGTTTTTCCTCCTTGCAGCATCTTCTGCCTGCCCACTCCCACCTGGCTGCCTCTTATTCATCCTTCATGACTCAGTAAGTAACGCCTGCAGAAGGAATTCTGTGACTATGCCTGTATCTCCACCAAGTCTGGGTTAATTGCCTGCTGCCTGTGCTTCCATAGTACCTAGAGCATAATTTCTATAATAGCAATTAAAATACAACATCATCATTGCTTGTTAACTTATTTGAATCACTTCATTACTATGGAAGTCTTTTGAAGGCAGATACTAGGTCTTATGGATCATCGCATCTCTGATGTCTATCCTATTTCCTGGTATTGAAAAAATAATTTAAGTGAGTTAATAAATGGGGAAATAAAAGAACGTTCCCCGTCTTAGAATAAAAAAGTACTGGAATTACTAAATTCTGGGCATCCATGGTGTGTCTAAGAGCGAATGACCCAAAAATTAAATATGCAGGCACGCCTCATATCTTCCTCCTACCCCTCTAATAAAAAATAAGTACATTCCATGGGAAAATTTAACTTGACCTCAAAACTAACAGAATCTTTGAGAAACCTTCCCATCTGCCTATCAGTTAAAGATGAAAGCATCTGCCTAAAGAAAAGGATCCAAGCAAGCACTTACAAGACAGGGCAGTTTCGCCTGACCTTGGGGTTAGAGAAAACACCTGCTATCTTGTTTCCAATGGGAAATATTTTTGATTAGGGCTTGCAACAATGAATACATATGTTAAATATTTACATTTAGTAAACATTAAATATTGTCTTTTATTATTGTTATTTTCAAAGAATGCAGAGTATTCCCAGTGAGTATTTAGATTAATTAATCAATGGCTGTGCACATGCAGGCTTTCTGTTCTTACTTCTGTTCTAGCACTTTAGCTGGTGAATTTAAATCAAAGAACATTGTATACATACAGGCTGTTGCACTTTGCCAGGCTGTCATACTTCCCCAGGCTGCTACCAAAATTATCACACCATGAGTTGGCTTAAACAATGAGAATGTAAAGGCTCACAATTTCAGAGGCTAGAAATCTTGCTTTCTCTCCAGTTATCACAGTGGTCTTATACCAGCTTGCTGACAGTCCTTGGGGTTCCTGGGCTTTTACCTCTACTTCATCACACCACTGTCCTCTCCTTTCTCTTCTGGATTCCCACTGACTTCTTGTTTCTGGCGCCTGTGTGTGGCTTTCTCTTTATATATCATCCCTATTAAGACCCAACCTCATTCAGCTGGGCCATACCTTAACTAAAAATAACATTTTCAAGCACTATTCAACATGTTCACACCCACAGGGACACAGATTAAGGTTAAAAACATCTGTTTGGGGAGGTACAAAATTCAACCTACCACACTGGAATGTTAAATATACGTAAACAAACAACACACACACTGCCAAAATTTGTTTAGTTATGCCCTGTTTTTCATGATAAATAGTATATTGTCATTTCAAAAATATTTACACCGATACTTAAATGGGTAAATGGAATGGTTAATTAAAATGTAGAATACTTTAAATTATGTTCTAGACAAGAATTCAAAAATTGTCAAGTGGAGGAGAATGGCGATTAAGCATGCATTTGCCAAAATATATACAAATTTTAAAAATCCAGGATGATACTTCCCCCTGGTGGTCAAAATAAGAACCAAGTCAAACTAAATAAACTGAAGAGACCTACTTTTTGAATCTAAAAAGAAATGGGTAAACTAATCTTCATGTCTTATGATCATTTATTTCTTCCAAGGCTAGGATACGAAAAAATTTTGTATAGGAACTCTGATAATAACAAATGCAGATTAAAATAATGTTTTAGAGTTCACATAAAGTAAGTGAAATTTAGGATTTAGAATCCATGTTTAGAATTGTGATCTGACATTCAAACAAATGTTTAACTGTGAATATCTGTATGTAGGAAGGAGTAATATATTTAAATTTCATCAAAATAATATTTCCATATAAGTAGTTTATATTTTTTATTAAAAGGCAAAATCTGCCCATGCTTACCTGTAGTGGTTGAAATAGGTTTCTCAAAACAGCTTAAAGTTCCTCTTTCTGCTACACTGAATAGATATATCAGATAAGGATGAAAAGATCTGAGATCCCCTATTATCATTGTTTTGTTGAATTTTTCAACAACCAGCTCTTCTGATTTATTATTTTCAACATCCAAAATAGTCACAAGATAATGGTGAAAAGATACAGGATATGGAGGATCCCACTTTAAGTATATTTCTGCTGGAGTCACACGTGTAACACTGAAATTCCGGGCTGATAATGGGCCTGGTTGAAAATAAACCAGAAAAATATATGGTATTAGTGACAAAATTTGGCAGAATTAATCTCTTGCTTCTCAGGGCTTCCAAAATTCTCTAGCTTGGAAAGGAAGGGAAAGCTGAGTTTGAGTCCCAGCTCTTTCACTTCTAGTTACACCCCCTGATAAATTACTTACTCTTTCTGAGTCTCAGTTGTCTTTACTGTAAAATGAGAATTATAGTAGCAACTGCCCTGTAGATTTATTATAAAGATTAAGTGATATGAAGAATGTAAAGCACTTGGCACAATGCTTGAACACAGTAAGTGTTAATAATTATTTTTATTTTCTACACCACCAAAGTGGCACTTTCTGCATTTAGTGTATCATATGTCTTTCTTCTCTCCTGCCTTATCAGACTAGAGGACAGTAACTTCATATTACTTCAGTCCCATCATCACCCAAACTCAGGCACTCATCCTTCCTCAGAAGTATTTTCCCACCCCAACAATTTTATCCAATGACAGCAATCTTCCTCATTAATCCTGCCAGATTAATTTTCTTAAAATGGTCCATTGCACATATTAGCCTCGGACCCCTATCCGCCACACCCCATACACATGCACACACACTCATCTTGATTCTTTCTTGAGAAACAAGAGATCAAGAGTTAAAATGAGTCCATCTGGCTTCCCATGTAGTACCACTACTTAACAGCACATGTTACTGTAGTCAGTTTACTTAACTCTTCTGAAGCTCAATGTTCTCATCTCTACACAGTTAATCCCAGGACTGGAGTAAGCATGGAGTGACATAATAACGTATGAAATTGCTTTCTAAAATGAAAAGCAAGTCTTAGAAATTATAGTCTTAATGGATTTCCACTACTTCCAAGGTCAACTTCAGCAATCTAGCACAGACACACACACTCCTAACTCTGGCACCTTCTGCCTCTCAAACTGATTTTAATCTCATGCCTGAGGAAACCCTCTTCACCAGTCAATCTTCACTACTCATTTTCCACAAACGCATAGCTCCACACTTCAGCTCACAACATGTCGTTTTCCACTCAAGGCCAAATCTAAGCCTTGAGTATAAGTTTAGGCCTAAGACTTCTTTCCATGAGTTTTCCCCTGTCAACCTTCTCTCTGAATTCTGGTAGGTATTTATTAAATGCACCACTGATTGGGCATTTAAATCACTATATTTTGCTATGTAATTTTGTCTGCTTTTGACTTTATTCCTTCCTAATTGTCTAAATTTTAAGTTTCTTGAAGACAGGGAAGCATGTCTGATAATCTCTTCCTCTTAGAATATGTCCACCAAAATTTATTGAGTATCTTCTATGAATGAGATACCATTTCTATCTGGGGCTATAAGACAAATAAGACATAGTTCCTACACTTGTGGGGCTTATAATCTAACAAGGGAAACTAAACACATAAACAAATTCATTGTGATTTAAAATGGTAAAAGATATAGGTATGCCCAGAGTGTCATGAGAAAATAATAGGCCCTCAGGAAATACTCACTAATGACAGAGTTAAGTACTTGAAAAATAGTACTCTCAGATGTCTTATAACTTACGTGTTTCTACTATGAATACTGGACTTAGAGTAGTTTTTGCCTCCCATTCATTTATTGCGAAGAGTAAAAATCTGTAAGTACGGCCAGGAGAGAGTTGGGTAATTGCTTTTTCTGTTGTATTTGGGTGCATGCTTTCAAAATTTTCTTCTGCATAATCTAAATAATACTTGATGATTATCTTATATCCCAGTATCAGCCACTTATTCAAATTGTTGAGGCCATTCAAATTATTCCAACTAAATACAACTTCAGTTGTTCCAATCTCCTTTATATAGAACAAAAAGTTTTCCTGTACAGAAGGTACTGAAAAAAATAAGAAAGGATTTTTATATTAGCAATTATAATTTATCCCCAAAATAATAAAAGATAGTGAGAGCCATGGATATAAGAAAGAATATCAATAAAAAATAATTACATTCATATTCACAAATACATGGCAATGGAACATAACAGAAAAATCTTGTAAAGAAATAGTTTGATCCAGTTGCATTTTGCTGTAAAATATAGCAATCTGTTTCATTTTGGGGTAACATTGGAAAAGAAAATATTTCATTTTCCATAAGTCCATTAGGTGATCCATCTGTCCATGTGAGATGGCCTTCTTTCTGTAATAAGATGAATAAATTGTTAATTAAAAAGAAAAGTGAGAATCTTATCTTCAATACTACATTTCAAATATGTGTTTGAATATTTTGATTAGCCACCACATCTCTATTATAAAATTTTCTTAGATTTTACAATTATCAACCAGTTTAATAATATTATGGAGATTTATTTCATGATAAAAGATGCTGAGCTGGAGAGAGAGTTCACTTTCTTTCACTCATCAGACAAATATCTTCAGACAAAGCTGTTGAATCTTGCACTGTCTCCATTTTCTCATATCTACAATGAGTGTAACAATAAAACCTACATCTTTAGCCACCATAAGGATTAAAGAGGCTATGCATACAAAGGGCTCAGCACAATGCACAGAGCAATCATTCATTAAATGTTAGTTTTTAGTATTCAAAGTAAAATCAGTCGCTCACATCAGGAGAGACTGTTGATACCTTCTTAACTGCCTTTCAGCCATGAGATGTCGTTGATGCCACCACCAGCCCTAATTCTCACAAATAAAGACCATCTCTCTAGATAGTTATGTATCTACTCTCCCTGAAAGGGGAAATGGGGAAATTATAATCTTTGAGAAAAATAGACCTGGATGCTATCTGCCACATACTGGCTATCTGTTATTAGGCATCTAACTGCCTAACTTCACAGAAACTAAATTTTCTCACCTGTGCAATGTACATAATCATCTACTTTGCATGATTGTCAATGGGCTTAGAGAGTATGTATAAAACCACCATCTGCATAACAGCTCCTCAAAAAGAAAACGTAATTCTTACAGAAATAATGAGTGCTAGGGAGTTTTGTTATTATGTCAATCCAGCATCAACTGGCGCCTCATAGTGGCATGGATGAGGATTACAAAGGCATGTTCCCTCCAAACACTCAACAGAGACGTTAAAACAATATATTCCAGTCCCATCTGGAGGAATAGAGGAATCCTCACTATTTCTTCCAAGAGCCTGCTGCATTACACTGCAGCTGTGAAAACTGACAGCGCTCAAAGGCAGTGCGTTCAAGTGGTTGGGGGCACAGGCATTGGTCAGACAGAGGTTCAAAATCTGGCACTGCCTCTTCTTGGCTATGTGAACATGATCTTTCTGAGCTCTATTTCCTCATCTGTAAAATGGAAATCATGATAGTACCTACCTCATAAAGTTGTTGTGAAAATTAAATGAGGGCTACCTATATAACCCTCCTGAAGCAGAGGAAAGAGACTATTAATTTTTCATTCATTAAGTTCCTGCTGACCACCAGACTTCAATTGGAAGCTGGGAATTCTTGAAGTCTAGTAACAAACTCAAACTTATGCAGCAAAGGTTTACTTAAAGGGGTGAGTACTTTCTCAACTCTCCATGGAGATTATGATCAACAGGTGATTTTGATATTAACCTCAGGAGATCAGCTTAATGCAGAGGTCAAGAATATAGTGGTTAAGAGCAGACTCTGTTGCAAGTCCATTGGGCAAAATTAACCTTTCTGGGCCCCAGTTTCTTCATATGTCACAGAAGTAAAGCATGTAGAATAATGTTTGGCTCTCAGGAAGTAAATATAGGACTCAGGGACTATTATACAAGTATTTTCTGCAATAATTACATTGAAGTTTCATTTACCTCCTTTATTATTGTAAGTATCTGGATGCAGAGACTGTGTCTTAGATACCTTTGAATAATTCCCAGCAATCTACATGGTGCTTTGTGAATCCCACTTTGGCACACAGACTATGGCCATGAAAATATGGCCTGAACTTTTTAACAGAAAGCAATAGCCATAACTACTGGAAGATTAAATTTAATTTGAACTGTTACTAACAAGTTTATTAAAGATAGGAAAGAGACTGGCATGCTGAGTGGGGGTGAGCCTGAGAAGTATGAAATGAACTGTGGTTTGAGGAACCTTTATTAGAATTTCATTCACTGCCTATTAAAAGATAAAGAAAAGCACAATAAGAGAATGACAGAAAATGCAGTTCAAGATTGTTAATAGTTTTATCAACTGGTATCAAAATGATAGAATTTGCCTTGGGTAACAACAGATAAGCACATTTCACAGAGAAAAGATTTATCTTTGAGAGGCAGAAAGTAAAAGTAAGTGGGTCATAGAGAAAAAATACAGACTGCAAAGAGATCTTCGGTTTTTCTACAAATGCTGACCAAAATGAAATTTCATGTGCTATTCAATAGTGTTAGGGGTGTTGAAGAAAAATGCCACATGGCCCTTATTTCACCAGTATTAAACAAAATCTTTAGATGTTTCTCCATCTCTTTTAGCAAAATTGAGTTTCAAGAGGCTGAATGCACACAGTGAAAGGAATAAAGGGAGAAAATTTTATTCCTTATCCATATTTTAGAGTTTGTATTATTGTCTTGTTCACAAAGGTGAGAAATATAGGAACTGGAGCAGGTTTGGTGGGAGGGAGATGACAAATTTAGTTTTGACAATGTTGAACTGCCTGCAAGAAATGTCAAAAGGGATAATCAGAAGAAATGTCTGGAGCTCAAAAGAGGAAAGTGGACCAAATAAATATTTTAAAATAATCGTGGTAAATTAAGTGAAAAAATGGATGAAATCACCCAAATAAATTTAAAAGTGGTCTGGCGAAGACCAAAATTAAAACAAAATTAGGTAAAGAAACAGATGCCTGCAAAAGAGATTGAAATGAAGTGTCTATGAAAATAGAAAGAGAAACACAGTGGCTGGCTTGTGAGAAGTACTCAAATATTTATTGGATGAATGAGTGAATTAATAAAAGACTGAATGAAACATAGATGATAATGATATCTTATTTATCATAATATATGCACACCTTTGCATTTACTGACCTTTATGTCATTAAGACCAGTCCATATTATTATTTGATTCTTTGATCTGAGATGTGAAAATATGAATTTTTTTTCCTCTTCATTCTTTATATCCACAAGGTGTGCAGAACTTAAGAATAACTTACAATGCTGTTGGGCTATATTCCATGGCTTACTCTCTTTGCTAATTCTGTAACAGTTGTTTTTTAAGGCTACCCATCCTTGTGAACATGAACCTACCGAAAGAAATATGTTTGTTAAAGATGAATTCAGTAGCATATCAGTTCATAATTACATTTCTTAACACATATAGAAGTTACTTATGAAAATCTGGTAGTATTAAATGTGCACTTCCCCTGTATTTCTCCCAAACCAATAAAAATGTTAAAGGAAGGATTAGTCAAGTAGTAATTACCACTATTTAAACAGTTTTTAAAGTAGCTATAAGACTTAATTATGCAGAATTATTGTTCAATTATAGCTTTGTTAAAACATAACCACAGATTTTTTTTTTCTAAATTATTTTATTTTTTCTTTCCTTTCCCTTAATGCAGGACTGGTAGAGAACTTTGTAAAATATATTTTACATTTCTTTTATTTTAGAGGACGAGACAATGCTTGTTAAGAATTTTGCCCTCAGTTAGTTGAATTCAAATGTGTTCACCTGCCAGAAAATAGGTGGACTGACTGCTGCTCTTTTTTTCTCCAAGACTGCATGCCATAGAAAGACTGAGGAAAATATCAGCCTGTTCAGAGTAAGTACTGCACATCAGCTTATGCTGATTTACCTCACCAGTGCTTCACACCAACAGGTAGGAAAATGTGAGAAGGATCCTTTGAAGAAACCATTGTTTTATTTTTTTTTCAGGGCAAAGAGGAAATTAGGAAGAGGGTATGCTTTGATTACCTCACTATCTTTTTCTTTCCATTCATCTGCTTCTCTACTTCACTTTTGCAACATATATTGTGGTTTATGGTACTATTTGATTATTCCTATAGTAGGGTATTAAAATTGGACTCTGAGCCTATCAGAGTGCATTCTTTCATCAACCATCTACGACTTCTCCCTTTTTTCTTATACCTGTTCCCAACATGTGGTGGAAGGAGGTAGAACAGAACTAGGAAAACACAAAAAAATGGAACACAGCCTTCTCACCCCATCCCCCTGTGTATCCCCTTACTTGGAGCATCCCAAGCTTCAGTCAGGTCTGAGCAGTAACGAGCAAAGGAGAAGCTTTAAATAGGGTGACAAATTGACATTTTCATATTAGACTAAAAGGGACTTTTTAATACATGAAAATGAGACTGCTCTTTGATACTTTAAAGTCACCTAAAAAGCTAGGAACCTACATGAATAACTGCCAGAATCAAGGAAAAAGAATCTGCTTGGAATGGCTGAAAGGAAGTGGTAGAAGGAAAATAAAGTTGGTTCTTGCCTTTATCCTGCTAAGTCCAGCTTGTTCAATAAACAGTAAAATACTCAAATGATTCTGCTAGAAAAAGAGGACTGTAGCTAATTCACTCACAAATGGTTTACAGTGGTTAAAATGTAAAATGTAAAATTAGATCAAATTTTAAAGAGAATAATAAAACTGCCAAGTGACATAAAATATATAATAAATATATTAATTATAACAAACCAAATATCTATTTACCTGTTTCAACTTGAATATCCAATCTCTGAAATATATTTACAAAATCCAAATGCAATTGTTTAAATTCAAACGTAAAAGTATATAAAGTTGCAGGTTTCAAATTACTCCACTCATAAAGCATAACATTATTTTGCATTATTTGTGAAAAATTATGAAGGGATATTGACACAGAAAAGTCACTGAAAGGCAGCATACTCCAGTTAAAAGTAACACTTGTACTTGTTGCTACTGTTTTAATATTTCTAGATGAGAGTCCACCTAAAAAATCAGAGAAAATAATTAGTATTGACTCAAATAAAACTAAATGAAACTCAAGATAATACTGAATCACAAAGGATTTACTATAATGGGAAAATACTATCAACCATAAAATATTCTCTATACTTCTACATAGAGTGAATTAACAAGATTTGAAATCCACATTAAAATATTTTCTAGATAATCTGGATAACATGTAACATCACCATGCATATCTATTCACGTTAGTATAAATTAAATGGCAAAACTAAAAAGCTTCTTCTTAGCTTAGTTTAAAATTTCATTTAGAAGGATCTAAGATGGTGGCATAGAGAAGAATGGAAGCTAGTTAGTCCCCCTGGAACAACTAATAAAAAATGAGGAACAGCTAGTAAATAATCCAGAATAACTGCAGGGGTACAAACGTGACCATCCACTTATCATACACCAACCTGAATTGGGAGGAATGCCTGAGATCACAGCATAAAATCTGTAAGTAAAAACTATGGATCCAAGCTGGGAGACCCCTCCCCTCACAGCCCAAGCTGCAAAGCCTCACGGTGCTAGAGAGAAGTTCTCTCCCAGCAGGTGAATATAGCTCAGCTGAGCTCCAACTGGGGTTTTAATTAGTGAATGTGGAGTGCTCACTATGAACTACGAATCCCCAAAAAGCAGACAGAGGCTTTGGGTGATGACTGACCTTGGAGAGCCAGAGGGTCACCATGGACTAGCCCTGAAGGGGAATTTTGGTCCCTGTTTCAGCTCAGCGGGGAAAGCCTCAGCAATTTTTAGTTCCCAGTGCTCTGACCCAGACAAGGGTGAAGATGGCACAGGCAGAGAGAGACCATTGAAATGCTAATGACCTCTCCCTAGGGAGTCTGTCTTCTCTAAGAGGAAAGGGGTGGTGCCCAGCTCTACTACCAGCCTTTCTTCAGAACCAGACCCCAGAGCCTCGGGGAAAACAGCCACGGACCACACCTCCTTACACCAGTCTGGAGTTACAGGCTGACAGGTGCCACCTGCTGGGCAGAAAAGCACAGTGACCTGAGACATCACAGGGTGTACCAATCTTCTAAGACACACCCTGACACTGAATACTTCTTCCTTCTGGGACCTGAGCCCGTTCTGGTCTGGGAAAATCTTGGGGTAACCAAGGAAACCATGCCTAGACAACAGAAAACTACAACCTACACTAAAAAATGAAGTTATGGCCCAGTCAAAGGAACAAACTTACACTTCAACTGAGATACAGGAATTGAAACAACTGATAATAAGTCAATTCAAAAAGTTTAGGGAAGATATGGCAAAAGAGATGAACTGTATAATGGAAACACTGGGTGTACATAGGTAGAAATTGAAAGTTCAAAAAACCAACTGGCAGAATCTAAGAAAATGAAAGGCACAACACAAGAGATGAAAGACACAATGAAAATATACAACAGCAGATCTCCAGAGGCAGAAGAAAACACTCACAAACTGGAAGAACAAGGCACCTGAAAGCCTACACACAAAAGAACAGAGAGAGAAAAGAATGGAAAAATATGAACAACACCTCCGGGAACTTAAGGACAAAACAAAGAGCAATAATTTATGTATCACTGGTGTCCCAGAAAGAGAAGAGAAGGGAAAAGGGGCAGAAGCAATGATAGAGGAAATAATCAATGAAAATTTCCCATCTCCTCAAAAGACATAAAATTACAGATCCAAGAAGCTCATCGTACCCCAAACAGAATAGATCTGAATAGGTCTATGCCAAGACACTTAATAATCAGATTATCAAATGTCAAAGATAAAGAGAGAATCTTGAAAGCAGCAAGAGAAAAGTGATCCATCACATACAAAGGAAGCTTTTATAAGACTATGTGCAGATTTCTCAATAGAAACCATGGAGGCAAGAAGGAAGTGGAGTGATATATTTAAGATACTGAAAGAGAAAAACCACCAACCAAGAATCGTGTACCTGGCAAAAATATCCTTCAAATATGAGGGAGAGCTTAAAATATTCTCTGACAAACAGACAATGACCATGTTTGTGAACAAGATACCTGCTCTACAGGAAACACTAAAGGAAGCACTGCAGACAGAAAGGAAAGACAGGAGTGAGAGGTTTGGAAAACAATTTTGGGAGACAGCACAGCAATGTAAGTACACTGAAGAAAGATGACTGTGGATATGGTTGAAAAGAGGAAGGATGGGACCATGTGGGACACGAGAACAAAAGATGAAGGATAAAGACTGGGACTGTGTAACTCGAAAACCTAGGGTGCTCAATGATTATAATAAAAGCTACAAATATGTTTTTATATGAGGTAGAATAAATGAATGTCAACATTGCAAGGTGTTAAAAATAGGGTGGGACTGGGGAGAAAATACAATCAATGCCAACTACAGACTATAATTTATGGAACATTGTATTATGCTTCCTTTAATATAAAAAAGGCAATATACCAAAGCTAAATGCATATGGGGGGGTGGGGGATAGGGGAAGGGTATGGGACTACTGGCATTGGTGATGTCTGACTCTATTCTACTTTAGGTTAATGCTATCTTTCCTTTTGTCGCTTTCTAGCTATCAAGTTTTGTTTTTTGGTTTGTTTGTTTTTCCTCTCTTTCTCCTTTCTTTTTCTTTTACCTCTCTACCTTCTTTGTTGAAGAAGTGGAGATGTCCTTATATAGATAGTGGCAATGGTGCTGAATACATAAATACGTGATTATACGGGGAACCAATGATTGTTTACTTAGGACGGAATGTATGGTGCATGAACAAAACCATCTTAGAAGAAATGGGTTGATGAAGAAAGCTTGAGGGCAAATATTGCAGGGTCTCACTGATATGAACTATTTATAATATGTAAACTCATAGACATGAAATAATAAGTTACCAGGATATAGAATGAGGCTAAAGAATGGGGAGTGGTTGCTTATTATGAGCAGAATGTTCAACTAGGGTGAACGTAAACATTTCGAAATGGACAGGGGTGATGGTAGCATGTAATGAGAATAACTAACAGTGCTGAAACGTGTGTGAAGGTGGTGGAAAGGGTAAACCCAGAGTCACGTATGTCACCAGAAGGAAAGTTGGAGGTTAAAAGATGGGAACGTATAAAACAGTGAATCTTGTGGTGGACAATGTCCAAAATATTAGAAATCTCTCTCATGAACTAGAACAAATGTATGACACTATAACTAGAAGTTAATAATAGAGAGGCATAGAGGAAAAAATATATATACCTATTGCAAACTATATACTACAGTTAGTAGTATTTTAACATTCTTTCATCAACAGTAACGAATGTAGTATACCAAAACTATGAATCAATAATTGAGGGGGGCATGGTTAGGGGTATGGGAGAATATGAGTTTCCTTTTTTTGCCTTTATTTATTTTCTGGAGGAATGAAAATGTTCGAAAAATTGAAAAAAAATTAATTGTGTTGATGGATACACAGCTGTATGATGGGACCATGGGCAACTGAATGTAAACTTTGGATCTTTGGATGGTTGTATGGCATGTGAACAATCTCAATAAAAAATATATACATGAAAAAAAAGAACATAGAGTAGAAGAACAGAAAACACTTAGGCCTTTGATGGTATTGTTAAAGTGCTGTGAAACAAATTCTGAAACTAAGTATGGCCAGAGTTCTTGTTAAGTCAAGAATAAATGTCTTTATGGTTCAGGAAAAAAAAAAATTCATTTAAATCATATTCTGAAATTTACATTATATTTAATTTCAACAAAATATTACTATCCTGATATATTCTGAACTTCCATTACATAGCTACCAATCACTGTAAAATTTAAATTATCTGGAAATAAAAAATTTGCCTTTCATCATTAGGTCATATATGTGAACAACACACACACATTACGTACAGGTTTGGAATGACTTTTCACTTAAAATTTTTCCGTGTTTAATGGATTGTATAATGATGTGATAGTCTTCATTTTCCTCTAGTGTTATTATTGATTTCTGAAGCTTTTGTGGGTCTGCAAGAATGCTTTTGATATTCTGAAAATAATTAGATTCATCTGATCAATAAACATTTATTGAACATTAACTCTTTATCAGATACATTAATTAAAAGTTTGGCTTTTATACACATCCTTCACAAGAAGCAGTTTTTCAGTATGGAATACAAACATATAAATAAAATATTTACTTTTACATAAATGACATTACTTTTTAAATAATTATTTTCTGTTTAGTATATAAATATCAAAAAGGAAAATACATAGTTGTTCCCACAAACAATTTTACATATTAATATGATCAACTACTTTGAAGAGTCTATTTCATAAAATGCTAACATTTTATATAGTAATAAAATAAAACTAAGAAACTCAACAATTAAATTACTAATTGTGATATGGCATTGGGTTTTAAAAAATTTACAGTATGCTTACTTTTTATCAGAACCAGAAAAGGGGCCTTACCTTTTGTGCAAAATCATTAATAAGCTGATATTTTAAAACATAAAATTCAGGATGTCCTCCCATAGGAAATTCATTCCATTCAATAAAAACTGTAGTTGTTTGTTTATCCACTAGTATACAATGGAAACTTTTTGAGATCTGAAATGAGAAAAAAGGTAACCGTAAAAAAAAAAGTGCATTATTATTTTATGAACAAATTTACAAAAAATTAAGCCTAAAATATGCCAAATTATAATTGAAAAATATTTCAGCAGCATCAGTTTCTATACATGAGTTAAATAGCATACATTTGGATACTCCAATCATTTTTAAATATGAATTTGAAAATGACATAAGGTCAATAAAGTGAGTAAGGAAATTTAAGACCTATGTTTCTCAAATCATGAATCACCGCATTTCTGGGGTCAAGGCAGAGAAAGTCTCCAAGTCACAGGAAGAAAGTAGCACATCTTCCTGGCATTTTGGCCCTTTACCTAATGATAATGTCACGCAAAATTTACTTATTTCACACATATTTTTAACACACATTTGCAATTAAAGTAATTGAGTGCAAAATGTGCGTTAGTTCACATCCTTGGTTCCTTTACAAGTAATGAAAATTATAACAATTTATAGATAAATTAGTAATAGATAGACCACAGGATCACAGACTTTTATGTTCCCTAGTTCACACAAAAGACTACAACTCTCAGAATAATAATATATTTATCAAAATTTCTACCAAAACAACTTTAAAATGACCCCACTATACATGTCTTTAGCTTAATTCTGAGCTCTCTCTCCACTGATAACTCCCAAATACATTCACATATTTTTGTGAGTATATATTCTGAACATATTGTAACCCATAGGAAAGAAAATTTTTCTTAGGTACTGAATCTGATATTTAGAATCAATTCATTTCAATTTATTCATTTTCCAAAATGGATAAACTCAATGCAATAGTATTTTGCACATTTACCAATCAGAGATCCAGAAGCACTTTCATGTCTATTACCAACTAGTAAATTAAAGCACTATTTTTGTATAAACAAAAATTCTTGGTGAGCATTTCAAACCACATCTCCAGAAATCTGCAAGACATGCTTAACTCTCTCAATTCTAGGTGGGTCCATTAGGGGGAAAGTTCAAGAACCGCTCTGCATAGATCTATAGGACACCAAATGATTGTTTAGAGAGAACAATTCTCAAAGAGAGCTACAGATCGTACAGATCATAGGATCACCGCTTGCATCAGAATCATCTAGAAGTGTCTACAGGAATGAATGCAGATCCCTGGGTTTCCCACTCATCCTCCAACCAACTGAAGCAATTCTCTATTGTCTCTATTGTGGGGCCCCAGCTATACACCAACTCTACAACTCTACAGAAAAAATCCACAATTGCTGATCAATAAGCAAAGCAAATTAGGTGTTCTAGCTTTCCCCAAGCCAAGCTTGAATGGGAAAGGTACACGATTCTTATTAGGAGCCTAAGGATTAAAAAAAATACTGGAGAGACATTATGGTAATAATCCAAATAATTTACAGAAGGAGAAAATGTAGAGGAAAAGTAAAATTCTTGCACTTCCTAATCTGTTTCTTTTCTCTATCTCTTATCTTTGGCTACCTTGGGGCACCAGCCACAAACTTACTCTCTTCTTCTCCTTCATCTCATTTAGTCAGGTACATTACTCTATTTTTCTATTCATTGCTTTTATTTTTCTTTTAACATTTCAACTTTGAAGTAAAGAATAGATTCACTAAATTCAACACATATTCAACATTCAAGATGATACAAGCCCAGTGATAACTGGTTAGGTCACCAAGGGAATTTATGGAACTGCTTATAATTTATCCATCTCACCATGATATTTCCTGTCTTTCTTGTCTCATTCCTTTACTTATGCTATTCCTTCTTTTGAAATGCCCTTCCTGAGACCAGCCAGCAATATTTTCCCTGCTTCTGCCCTATTTCTTCCTTTCTCTATGACCCCACTCATCTGGCTAACCTTTACTTTTCCTATAAAATTCCATTTATCCCCAACAGCCTTTCTTTATCACTGTTTGCAAAGATTAGGTCCCTTTCCCTCTGGGCTCCCAAAATTTTATATATATGCATATTTTACTTATATTACTTTATTTGAATTGTTTCTTTATGAATTTTTTTTCTCCTCTATACCTTGAATGTGCTCAGTGAGATCGAGTATATCTTGGTCATCTTTTGTATCCTCAGTTCATAAAATAGTGTTTAACACATAGTTGGGGCTTAATACATGAATGGATGCATCAATACTGATACAGAGAGGGGTGTGTGCAAATCTATCTGCTGTCTGAGTGGTCAAGAAGTGAAAGGAGAGAGAAAAAGGAATACTGTTTTAAAATCAAGCAACTATCTGAATGTCTGCTTTGTACAGGATGCTGTTGAAGTGCAGTTTGCTCAAAAAAAAATCAACAATCATCAACAACAGTCCTTGAAAATGATGGTTCAAACTCAGAGTATTTAATAGGATTTTGTAAAGTAACTATAATTTTATCAAATAAAAACAATAATAACTTAAATGATACACAAAGATGCACAAATGATAATAACAGTTATTAAAATGTTTACTCAGAATGTCAGAGTTTTAATGACAAGGGAGAATGCTCACTGAATAATGTTAGGTCAAAGAAAAGAAGTAGGATGGTAAATGGCATCACTCTATCTGTCAGTACCCACACATACTCAAACTATGGAAATTCAATGTAAAATATAGGTACATCATAAAACTCTTACATACACGAAAAGGCCAACAGCTATTTTCCTTGGGCAGTAGAATTGATCATCTTTAATTTCTTTATGCTTTTCTAAATTTTCCAAATGTTTGCAAAGGGCATGCATAATTTTTCAATCACACGGAAAAATATATTTAAAAAGAAAAAAGATGACTGCAATTTATAAGGATTATTTGCTTTTAACTTTCTTTGCTGTCGACTCAATTAAAAATATGTACAGTACTACTATAATACCGGTGTTAGATGTTATATTTTATCAAAAAATTATCACATTAATATCACAAACAATATAAATATGTTTAAATCATATAGGCATGTTTTACCACAGATATTAAGCATGAGGTTTTTTTTTTTTAAATAAAATAGGCATCTTAGATGTTAGTTTATAGCTTTTATTTATTATTATAGATGATAGGAATCTCTAAGCTTATTATTTTTATAACAAATCCAAGCTTAGAAAGTTTTGAACTTTCTGGTATCTCAAAAAGGGCACACTCAAAATTGTCTTACCTTAACAAACTGTAACCAGAGCAGTAGAATAACTGAGTTGTCCATCTGGAAAGCAAAGGGTATTCATTTCAATTATACATGTATATTTTTAGCTTCCAAACTCAACTATTGTACATTCTTTAGGCAAATATATATCTATAATCTGTGTGTGTGTGTATATATATATACAGATATATATATATATATATATATGCAACTTTAATACTATGTCTTTTCAAATTTAGACTGGCTGCTCTTTTAATTGAATGCTAAGTGCTTAATAAGGAGAAGTTGTGTATTATTCTCATGTAATAAACTTAGAAACATCTGTACTTTCCAATGAATAGCAAAATTACCAGCTCTTATAAATTGCTATAATTAAATATAAAGGAAGTATTAAAAACAAAATTATCAGCCAATTACACAAAATTATGTTGCATTGTATGAAACCATTAACCTTAATTAATAGAAATCTGGAACATTGCTACTTCACTGGAAATAATTCCTCACACTTTAAAATTACACTATCGTTATTAAAAAATATTTCAAAATACTCTCTATGATGTTTAGTTTTAAATGGGAAAAAAAAATTCCGTAGTCGTTTCAACTCTAAAGAGCTTGTGTAACATTTCCTAGGCTCCTCGAGTCCCTGGAAACCTAAGAACTTTTACATTCAACTTAAAATATAAAGAAAAAAAAAATACTCCTGTATTACATGTGTGTATATTTGTGTGTTGGTAAAACTGAGATTACCATTTTAATAGTAAATAGTTCCCCAGAATCAATTTTAAAGGTAACGCAAGTTTCTAACTTAAAAAAAAAAATAAAAAATCCTCTTTAGTTCTTATTAAGCAGCTGTTCACCTCAAAGAAAATGTAACCTCATTAAAAAATAAATCTGATCATTAAATCCACAGAATCCTCCACAAAAGCTTTAAATTGTCTATTTTGCTCAGTAATCTGATGTAAATGTTCTATAAGCTTGTTTTCTCTTCAAAATCTAAGTGTAAACTAGAATTTTGAAAGCTTGTGTGCTATAAAAAGGGGAAAGTGGAGGAAAAACAACACTGCAAGCCTTCAGGTCCCAATCTCCGCTCGAATTCAATTCTGAGTCACACGCTTCCAGGGAGAAAGACACAGAACAGCTGTCCCCAGGTGCGGTGCTTTAGAAACAGTCCAAGGGAACCAAGTTTTGATTGACGGAGAGAAAGATTAAGAAGGAAGTGACTGAGGCTTAAAGAATGGTTAATAAGCTAGTAGGGAAAAAAGGAAAGAGCGGAGAACTAGAACACGGTCTAAACGCGGGGCGGGGGGGGGGGGGGGTCCCAGCAACCCCGACCCGACCCCAACAAGACCCCGCAGGCGAGGCGCGACGCTTTGCAAATTTCGTGCTCCAAGTGCTGCGCGCCGGCGGACAGGCCAGGGAAAGGCAGAGATGGCGCGTGGCGCAACCGCGAAGCAGCCCAGGATCTCAGGGTTGCCGCGCACCTCTCTGCCTGCTTGCTTCTCCCTCTCCCGGGCTCTTGGCGAGTTCCAGCTCTTCCCACCGCTGCTCTGACCCTTTTCCTTCAGGCCAGCGGTGCCCTTTGCCCTCTGTTGAGTTAATTAAGTGGAGATCTCCATGGAGACGGGAAGCCGCGCGAACGGAGAGGAGTGGGAGGCAAGTCCCCAAACACTGACTTGTGGAGGGGAATTATGCTCTAATGGAAGAAGGGAGGAAAGGTGAGCTGAAAAAGGAGAACGCCTAGGAGGAACTTGGCATTTCATGAAAAAGAAAATAGTTAGCCTTGTGGTTGTGAAAAGTCCTGGTTGTGCAGTTTAGGGTTAAGTACACGCGGCTCTGTAGGGAGCCACATCTTTCATTGTCAACGTGGGTTTTTTCTGCCTTTTTGTTTGTTTTTGCCTGCAGCATTCGACAGTATTGATTGAACACTTCTTTCTGCCTGAAATCCTTCCTCAGTTATCTTCCCTGGCATCACCCTCTGCTAGTTTTTCTACCTCGGGGATTTCTTCGGCATCTTACCATTGGACATCACTGTCTCCTCTGACATTTTCAGCTTAAAAGTTGAAATGACCCAGGGTCCCTCCCTTGAGTTCTGGGCTATTTCATTCACTTTCGTGATTTCAACTCTATTCAAGACTCCCAATTACTCCATCTTGGATTTCATTTCTTCCCAGAACTTCAGAGCAGTAATTTACAGCTGCATCCTGGACATCTCTGCGTGGATGCTGCCCATAGGCAACTCAAAACTGTCTTTCCAAAATTAAATTCATGATCTTCCTTCTCCCAGCTCTTCCTGGGCAGAGAACCATTCACCCAACTAACCAAACAAGAAATCATCAACTCTGCATCCCCGGATCCTTTTCCTCACCACCCAAGGCCAATTTGTCCTGAAAGTCTCTTTGATCCTATTCTAAAACATTTCTTTGAGCGATTATTTCCTCTCTATTCCTATCACCATTGATATAATTGAAAACCTTAGTTATCTCTCCCTGGAAAGGCAGTATCATATTTAAGAGTTTGGTCCTCAGTCAGCTCCTATGGCTCCACTTACTAGCTGAACGTCTGTCTGAAAGGCAGATAATGGTGAGGATTAAGTGAAATAAGGTTTGTGGGGTGCTTATTAGAGTATAAACACCTAATAGAATGACAGCGTTATTAGTTCACAGTGTTACTGCCAATAAAATCATAACTGGACTATCTCCGTCTTCTGATCCCTCTAGTCTTTCCTACACACTGTTAGCCAGAGTGATCTTTCTGAAATACATGCATCATCATCATATGTTGCTTAAAAACCTATTCTGACTCTTTGTTGCCTACAGTGTACCTCTACCTAAATTCACTTTCTGCTCCTTGATACCCTAACACATTCTCAGCAAGACAACAGGCCATAAACACTTGCACCCCTTTTCCTATGGAACTTTGTTTCTATTTCTATTGAAGCATAAAAACTTACTTTTCATGCATTTATGTCCCCTGCTACATTAGGAACACCATGGTGACAAGGACAGTGTCTTAATTTGAACACTGTTGCTGGCATAGTTGTAGATATGAATGTATATAGTTTTAATTCTTGAAAAAACTCTGAAGTCTTGCCTATCTTTATCCTTTAAAAGTGGAGGGTTTCAAGGGGTTTTTTGAGAAATACGATCAAATTAAAGATCCATCGAATGAACTGAACAATGTATATATGGCTAGGTCGATAAACTTGATAGCAAGTTAATCAAGAGGGTTTCCCTTACCAGAGGCAAAAAGCTCTCCTTGAAGAGATGTCATCTGAACTAGTGGCCTTGATTCTGGCTCTAGTAAGTTCAGTACAGAGAAATTAAGTAAACGATTCAAGAAAAGTATGTCTTTGTGAAAAAAGAAAAAGTATAGATTTAATATAATTTTAGTTGTTTATTCTTAAGGAAAATAATTTATTTTTCAGAAGAGAAACGCATACAAAAGCCATTTTAACAATAATGGAGATCATTAAATCCTACAGAATGAACTCCCATTAGGAAATAAGTTGTTTGGGGTCGTAACATCTGTTACAACAGGAGACCTCATTCCTGATAGAATATGACAAACACATATGTAAGCATAATACCCCCACTTCTCCATCTTCAACTTCCAGTCATTCATTCATTTAACAAGTATTAATTAATGTGCCGGTCAACAGTACTAGGCACGGAGGATATAGCAACAAATGTGATTGGTCCTTGCCTTCATGGAGCTTAAATTCTAGTAATGGAGTGCCTGAGTGCTGTGTACTCAAATTCTGTACACAACTTGCTTCCTTTTGTTCCTGTTATTATCTAAAATCAGACCATCTTTCCTGCTAATAGGGACTCCTGTCTTCCCTTCTTATTAGAATGGTATTAGCATGTCTCCTTATCTCTACCTTTCCCCACTTTAATCCATTTTCAACTATCTCCACATTAATCTTCCTAAAGGTCAGCCCTGACAATGTCATTCTCCTGTTCCAACTATCTTCAATGGCTCATTGGCCTCCCCAAATCCTTAGTCTGACCATTGAGATCCTCCACAGACAGGGTCCTTCATACATTTCCAGTTCACTCTCTTTTCCCCTGGAGAGGCACCCTCCTATTTCACCTTTAGGCATGAAACTTTTCCTGGGTACCCCTCACAAGAGTTCTTATCCCCCTCTTCTGTGCTTCTGTGGCACTTTGTGCTAATAGCTCGCTCGTATAATTCTACTTTACTTAATAATTATCTATGGCTATCTTAGCATCCCTGCCAGATTGTATGCTCCCTGAAGGCAAGACTTATGTCCTATTGATCTTCATTTTACCCACAGTCTAACATAATACCTTACACTGAGGCACTCCATAAATATTTCTTAAATAACTCTTTGTTTAAGGAATATTACAAAATTCAGCCTATCTCCATTTTTTTTAGGTGACACTTGGGACTTAACAATTGTAAAAGATTAATATTGGTTTGAAATCAGGAAATACAAATTTTAACCTGTCATATCACTCTGGAAAAACTCATGAATAGTTAAGAAGATTACTGTAACTGCCATTATCAAGCATAATTTTGCTTTGAAGTTTGAGTCTTTTTCAGAGTCCTTTGCAATGTACATGCAGATCTTTCTTTCCTGATACTTTACCCTTTAGAGTGCCAAGAGCCTTCACATTCCAGACTGTGAAAAGTGTACTGTTGTAAGGTTAAAATGGAATAGTAATTAATAATAGAAGACCAAAATAAAAATATCCTTCCTTAAATTTTCTAACTTGCATAAATCAGTGGTATTTTTTTCCCTTTACGTTTCTCATTGTTTCCTGTTCTTGCATGTCTTTTTTTTCTTATAATAAACTTTTCTTAATTCAATTCAGTTTTATTGAAATATATTCACATACCATACAATCATCCATGGTGTACCATCAACTGTTCACAATACCATCATATAGTCATGCATTCATCACCTCAATCTATTTTTGAACATTTTCCTTACATGAGAAAGAATCAGAATAAGAATAAAAAATAAAAGTAAAAAAGAACACCCAAATCATCCCCCCCCATCCCACCCTATTTTTCATTCAGTTTTTGTCCCCATACTTCTACTCATCCATCTGTACACTAGATAAAAGGAGTGGGATCCACAAGGTTTTCACAATCACACTGTAACCCCTCGTAAGCTATATTGTTATACAATCGTCTTCAGAAGTCCAGACCACTGGGTTGGAGTTTGATAGTTTCAGGTATTTACTTCTAGCTATTCCAATACATTAAAACCTAAGAAGTGCTATCTATATAGTGCATAAGAATGTCCACCAGAGTGACCTCTCGACTCGATTTGAAATCTCTCAGCCAGTGAAACTTTATTTTGTTTCATTTTGCATCCCCCTTTTGGTCAAGAAGATAGTCTCAATCCCACGATGAAGGGTCCAGGGAGATTTACACCCCTGGGAGTCAGGTCCCATGTAGGAGGGAGGGCAGTGAGTTCACCTGCTGAGGTGGCTTAGCTAGAGAGAGAGGGCCACATCTGTGCAACAAAGAGGTACTCAAGGGAGATTCTTAGGCACAATTATATGCAAGTGTAGCCTCTCCCTTTCTTGCATGTCTTTTTGAATGTCTTCTTTCAAAGAAGATATTTTACTGAAAAGTATCTTTAACAACAACACTTTTATAAGCTGATATGTAATCAAACTGAGCCAGATTTCTGTCACTGTTTAGGGAAAGCCATTGTTGCTATAGAATTCATAAACTTTATTTTGCTGGCATGAATTATAAGAGAAAGAAAATAAAAGATAGATTAGCAGTATTTTTTGCATCTATATTTGGTTTCTTAAATGTGATGCCAAAAGAAAGAGAAAAAGAAAAAGACCTTTTTTTTAGTTCTGAAACTGGATTGGCCTTTTCTAAATGTAAATTGCCTTAAAAATTTTTATATTTTTAGTATATTCATTTATACAGCATATAAAACAATTATTGCACAGATCTTTTATCAAAAGGTATTTAATTATCCAAATTAATCTTTTATTTACTTTGAGTGAATGTGGTATGTTTGATTAAGTGTTACTGGCTACACTTCAGAATCTTAAAATTTGGATTTATCTATATCCATTGGTGTGGACTGAAATGCAGATGTCATGTTGAGAAATGGGACTAAACTAAAGGATTTTCATCTCTGGGGTGGGGTGGTTGCAAAGTGATTCAAAGTCCTAGTCCATTAAGTTTATGATTTTCCAGCTAGATTTGTTAAAAGTATGCCAGGAAGTCTGGAAATTCATTTCTAGACGAGATTATCAGCACATTTCACATTTTAATTAATGAATTCAGTTCATTAAACATTACTGAGAGACTTTGGTAAAGAAAGCATCATGGATGGAGAGATAGGAAAGGAAAGAGAGAGAGAGAGAGCAAAACCCTGACTGACAGCAAGGGCCTTATATACAGAGAGGAAAATCCATTGTCCTTACAACTTAAGAAGCCAGGGATTTAAAAACAAAAACAAACAAATAACCAAGAGAGTAGAGGATGACTGAGCTCTCTGAGTTCTGGGAGGTTATCTGTCTTAGTTCCCTTTAAACTTAACTGTCATAATATGCATCTGTGTTAGGTATATCACAGACACCTGTTAGGCATGCAGCCATGCGACCCACCTCCTTCTGTGCAGAAGCTACAAACTCTTGCTAAGCAGCCCTCCTCCAGCCTTCTGCTACCCCCACCTCCTTCTCTATTGTGTGCCAGGCCACAACCAGGGGGAGATGTTAAGTCTAATGAAAAGGCCAGGCCAGACATTAACCCCTGAGGGAACAAACAGCACCAGATGCTTATCAGAACAGGAATTCTCAGTGGGCTCTTCTCTACCCCCGGTCCATAAAAACCACACTCAAACAATACAGATTTTTCTCTCTTCTCTAAAACGAAGTGGGGTATGCAGAGCTGCCATCTACTGACCCCAACCCTGAGCGGTTTTTAGCCTCCCTCAGAGACAAGAAGTGATGAAAATTCTGCTGTAGACATGCTCCCCGCCCCAAGTCTGGGTTCGTCACTTGGCACAGTTTAACGTGGGCTGAGGAGGAAAAAAAGGATTTATTTACACGGCCAAGAGGGCAGGGGAAAAAAAGTCCCAAATCTGCCTCCCTGTATTGATTTTTCAATTGCCTTTTATACACTTTAGAGACAAAGAAAATCATCTTGGGTAACAGGTAACAGGGGTCTGGAGACTTCATTAGTTCCTTATTTCAGTTATTTACTACTTCCTTCAGGATTTACATCCTCTGTGATCCCTGGGCTTTGTGCCTGCAAGTCCTGGAGCAATAGATGACAGATAGATTATTCATCTCTAGGTGCAGACTTTACATTTACATATTGCTCCTCTGTGAGAAGAAGAGCTCAACTTCACAGTTTGTTTATAGTTTTAAGGTTACATTTAAAAGGCTACTACTACACTTCCACTGCTATTTTGGACTCTGTACTGTGGAAGCACAAGGAGATTATTTGCTCTTCTGGAGTCTTTATACCATTCAAGTAATAAAAGGGATCATCTGCTGAAACTTTCTGTTGTGCCCTTGTCGCCACGATGAAGGTCGTTCCATCTAACTTTTGTTTCTGCTTGAGTTGTGCTTGTTTTCAGAAACAGTTAAGCCATTAAAAACTCAAGCCCCAGAAGCCATCAGCTCCTTGCCCTGCAGTGAAGTACAAAGTCCCCAATCAACGAAAAAGCAAGAACCTGTCTCAATGCTAACCTCAAGTTCCTGCCTTACTGCGCCAGGGAAGTACCATTCGCAGAGCATACGCACAAAGCCCCAATCCTGACCTTACTTTATCTCTGCTTATTATAATAGTAAATTCTCTACCTTTGGGTAGGACTGACACACCATTTTCTGAACATGCAATATACATATACACATGTTCTAGCATACCTTGAATTCTTTGGAAATCCCTTTGCCCACTTGCCCCAACCACCTGCGTCTGCATTCCCTGACCCCCTATAAAAGAATCCCACTCCTGTCCCTTTGGAGAGAAGGTGCCTTTAGGACATGAGTCCATCCTTCTCCATTCTTTGGCCAAAGAATAAAGTTCTGCTTTGCTTTACTGAATCTGGGTTCCTTCTATTGGTGTGAGTGACACAGGACAGGAGACCCGTTTTGGGGGTCCAGCCCAAAGGGGGTCGGTAACACCCTGAACCTATGTTCCCATGACACACAGTTGTAGCAAGTCACTCCACAAGCTGTCACATATTTTGTGCTTAATAAATATTTGTTGAAGGAATAAGTAGGCATTAGCTATGTGGGCAAGGACTGGGTAGAATGATGCCTCCTACTCTAAGTGCATCTCTTCAAATCTTAAAATTTACCCCTTTTACCTCCTACAAAGTTCAAATAACTTATCTCAAGCAATTATGGAAAATGAAAGTATTCCATTTGTGAACCTTAGGAAAAAATCTTAGAAACAAATGATAGAATAACAGAATTATAAAGTATGCTATAAAGGAATTTTCTAGATAAACATTCATGTTCAACATCTATAAAAGAACAGCTCAAATCAAGCAGGTAAAAACATAAAACCATTCATTGTGTTATACTGGTGCCTGAATTCATTCATAAACTTCTGTTGATCAGTAAGTTCTAGTTTTGTTCTTAACCTATTCTTACAATTAAAGCAAGATTTGAAAATGAGAAGATGATACTCAAAAAGATATTTAACATGAAATTTACCCTGGTAATTTATTTTAAAACATAATTTTATCAATTTTCTTGATAAAATATAAAATTTAGAATTAAATGGAAGATTATTTAAATTGCTTAAGTACCAAATACAGCATAATCAGGACAAGGATAGAGAGTTATGTCATAAAAAGAAAAGCCAAATCCTATATATAGTAAAAGGCCTCCACTTAGTAAAGTGTCTAAATGTGATTACAATTTAAAATATGAGTCGTAGTAGCTACTTTCATAGTAACACCAATTTGTGCAAAATTTCTGGACATAATTATCAAACAAGATTTTCTATGTTGCAAAATTATGTTTAAAATGACTTACTTGTTAAATCAATATTTTAATATTTCAAAAAATATATATTTAGAACCAACCATATGCCAGACATTCTGCTAGGTACTAAGGGGGAAATAATTTTAATAATAATAGCTAATATTTTCAGTGTCTATTATGAGTCTTTTAAGAGTTTTACATGCATTATCTTATATTCTGCCCCATATAACATAAGCAGTATTATTGCCTACTAGTTTTTCTACTTTACAAATGAGAAAATTGAAGCTTGGAAAAATTCAAGATTTTGCCTAGTCTTGCTTTCAAGGAATTTTTAAAACAGGTATACAGGTATACAATGGATTATGCTGATGGAAACCTAACCTATAATCAGTGTTTCTAAAGGAACCCTAGTAACTGCAGGCTGATAGTTGTGGATAAAAACAAGTTGATGTCTTCTGACAGGTAGAATCATTCTATACAGAAAGTTAATGATTCATCGCCAAACTTTTCTAACACATAGAGATTAGGGCTTGGGAATTAAACCACATTAATTAGAATATGGGATGCTAATGAGAGGCAAACAGACACACTGACTCATCATTTTCTCTTAGTAATTGGCAGTCCCAAATACTTCATTTTCTGCTATTATCTCCAAATGTCCAGCCATTTTCATAAGACTCAGAGAAGTAAAAATTAATGCATTGTCAACAAAAGTTTAAAGTCTAATTTCTAATCTATATATTATGAAAGGTTAACAATACTTCTGTAAAGAAGATCCACCTTATTGTTGATATCTGAGACTTTAAATAATCATGTGAGCAAGGGGAAGCTGTGCAAAAATTTTTATTGTTTACAAAAAGGCTTTAAGTTCTTGGAAATACAATTAAAGGAAATCATCGTGAGATAGGAAATGTTTTGTCTTGGAGATAAAACTGGCTTAGAGACTCTCGAAAGGAAATGTGCAACATTGGCTCATTGTTGGGCACAGTCTTAACATTTATAATGATCTAGAAGAGAGAAGACAGTAAAGACTACGAGATAGTAATGAACAATAAGTTATTCTTGACAGTAGTATCCTAAATTGATGGGAATAACATCACAATGTCATGAAAAGAAGTGACAAAGCAGGAATTAAGCAGCAAGGTATGTTGTGACAGAATGTATGGACCGTGACAGTAAACTGAGTTGAATACCAGCTCTAGCATTTGCTAGCGGCACTGGACATCTATTTGTCTTGGCCACCCAGAATTACCATTGTCCTCTGGGATCAGTAACCCCTTATACTTAGGAACAACATATCCCCAAATTCTACTGTATCCCCATGACCCTCATCACAGGGATGGGCAATGGCCCTGACTATTCCTAACTTAATACTCTATCACCCTATGGTAAGCAGAAGTCTAAGACAACCCCTAAGATTCCTGCCATCTGGTATACACACCCCGTGTAATTCCTTACCCTGGAGTCTGGGCAGGATCTATGAATATGATGGGATGTCGCCTCCATGATTATTTTATATTGTACAGGACTTCACTGAAGCAGACAAAACAAAAGATTCTCCTGGTTCTGAAGAAATAAGCTGCCATAATGTGAGAAGGCCACGTGGCTAGGATCTTAGGGTAGCCTCTAGACACTGAGAGTGAGCCCCAGCTGAAAACAAGCAAGAAAATAGGGATCTCAGTCCTATAATCACAAGGAATTGAATTCTGCCAACAACCTGAATAAACTTGGAAGACGACAACTCTGAACATCAGACAAAATTGCAGTGCCAGCCAACAACTTGACTTCAGCCTTGCAAGACCCTGAGCAGACAACCCAGCTAGCTCCTGTTCAGACTCCGTACCCACAGAAATATGTGATAATAAATGTGTATTATTTTCAGGGGCTAAATTTGTGATAATATGTTACACAGAAATAGAAAACTAATATACACTCACTGAAACTGACCAGGTGATAAGCAAGCCTGGCCAGTTTTTGCAAGGAATTTTTTAATTAGACCTCAGAGATAGATGCCCTCTCCTCTTCAATAAAAGTTGTGTCAAAGCTGCAGTGGCCATATCCCCTGTTACATGGTGCAACTGGGATGCCATGGGAGACTGCAGCTGGCACAGCAAGAGAAATAGAGACTAACACACTCAAGTCCTGCCTTTCATTTCTCTCCTACCCTTTACAAAGTCTGGTTATTGTTAGTGGGAAATATTTATCTCAAATTCTTCAGAGGACATCCTTTGGAGTGACATGATGCTCTTGGCCTCAGTCCCTTCCACCTCCCCTCATAAGTAAGTAACATATTGGGATTTGGACCCAGGCCATCCAGTTCCAGAGTCTGTTTTCCTAACAATGCATCACACAAAGAGCTATAGAATTTCCTTCCCATTGGTTAAATAATTTCCTCTTATCTGATATAATTTACAGCAGCTATAACTAGAGCAACGGGATAAATATAACTACAAAAACTACAGGTATTCAGGTACCACATTCAGCTTATGGGGTAATATATTACATCCTGTGTACTTTTTCTAAAATTAAGAAGTCACTTTCTTAATGCTGATTTTTTGTACTGATCTCAACATTGGATGACTCTCACATACATGATTAAACAGTTATAATTCTAATATTATAGGCAGTTTATTTCTTTAAGATTCCTTTGCAGAATGTTATAGACCTTTTACATAATGTTAATATTTCAATCTCAGAGTCTGTACTGTTCTAAAAAAAAGTGAGAAGGCAGAGTGCAAAAAGTATACTGGATGATATTACAAAACATGTAGTTCTTGTAATGGAAAGAAAAGAGCACAAAACATAAATGCTCATCACAGATGAAGTGAAACACAGTGCTCCATTTCAATTCTGCATGCCACATAAACATGTAATGTAACCAATTAAAGTTGCTGAATATGGTCATTTTTTTACAACAACATATATAAACTGTGTTCTTTTTAAATATGTTTTAATTATTAAGGTATGAGAGACAATTATCAAGGTGGCTAATTTTAAAAAGCCAGTGGGAGTTTCTCTTTTAAATACAAACATCATTCCATGAAAATATGAGCCACAAATCCCACATAAATTACAATGCAGCCTCCTTTTGCTTAAACTAAACAATTTACTCTCTTCTATGGAGTGCTGATAATACCTAAAATAGGTAATCCTAAAGAGAGAACATGACAAACAAGTAGAATTGTTTATGCAGTGCTTAAGTAGGAAAATACATACTTTGGGGCAATTATGTCTTTTTAATCTATCTGCAAAATTACCATTTCTCCAAGCACCTCACTCTCTGTTTAAAATTAAAGCAAACAATCACAAAACTATTTTATTTACCAAAATAAATACTTGCTAATTGAAGAGAATTTGGGAAATGTATACAAGTAGGGATAAACTCACCTGTAATT
This sequence comes from Choloepus didactylus, assembly GCF_015220235.1. NCBI lineage: Eukaryota > Metazoa > Chordata > Mammalia > Pilosa > Megalonychidae > Choloepus > Choloepus didactylus. Next base: position 50,208,336 of record NC_051314.1, read on the forward strand.
CCATAATTCTACCAGCCCCAAATAGCCAGTGTTGAACATATTCACGTGTTTCTTCCTAAAATATTTTCTGTGCAATGTACAGAAGAGAGATTGGAGTAATCTAGTTTTGTATCTTGATTTTTCACAGAACATTTTGTGTTAGAAAAGAGTCTTTGGAAATATGGTTTTGAGCTATGCATAATAACCCAAGTTATAAATGTCACATAATATATATAACTATAACCAAATCTTAGAATTGTAGAATATTTAAGTTGTTTCCAAATTTTTGGTACTATAAAAATGTTAAGTGATTCTTCCAGTTTAAAATGGCATATCACCAGCACTCCCTAACCTATTCTTGCCTAATGTTTCTTTGAACATTGAAAAAACAGGAAAAATACAATAACAAACTAAAACAAAATTTCATAAACTAAAGTTTTCAACAAAACTTATTTCAGAAGAAAATCTCTGTTATTATAATAGAGAAAAGTCTAAAAGGAAAAGAGAAAAGAGATAGCTTATAGCTTCCCCATTTCCATTCCTTAACTCAGAGTTTTGGAATCTGCTACCAGAAACTGGGCAGTTGCTATATTATTGCAGAGCTGCATCTCTCAAAGGTAGCTCAAATTTCTCCTATTCCAACTATATCCCTTGTCTTTATATATCTATTCAGATAAAGCAGCTCCCAGGAAACAACATGTTTGGCAGCAGTCAAACTGCATTTTAGGAGTTGGCCACCAAGAGTTAAAAATTATAGATGAGGACAGAGACAAGGGGAAAAGTAGCCCTGCAGAAAGATAATTTTAGGTTTTCAAAAACTTTGACAGTTTGAAATGTGAAGAAAGTACAAAAAGCTGCTGTCACTGAATAATTAACAAATATTATGAAATGCCAACTATAATGTGGGAAGTGAGATGGGAATTGGCTTTATCATCTTACCCTCTGGTCAGAAATATGAAAATAAAAATTTCACCATTTTTTCAAGTGATAATATAGTATTTGACCAACAATAATCCATTTACCTTAATAATTAATAAACAGCCTAGATAAAGAGGAAATAAGCCATGGGATCTATGGGAAAATACTGCAAAACAAAGGAAGAGAAAATCATCCTGAAAGATGAGGGGGGAACCAGACCAGTAGTGTAAGTGCTCTGTCACAAAATTCAGGAAAAATATAACAGGAAAGTTTTTGGTTTTCTACAAAGTGTGCAAAAAGACATGATTTGTACAAAGCTGCAGAAAAATATTGAGAGGAGAGACAGCCTGATATAAATAGAAAACAATGGATAAAACTAAAGGAGAATTAGGTAGGAAATAAATTCAAGAAAACTAAAACTGCAACGGCAGAATTATAATCTACACTGATAGAAGTAGAGAAGGTATGAATAATTATTAAAGAAAAAACCTTGAAAATCTATACAATTATGCCAAGTAAAATAACAAACAAAAGAAGAAATATGAGAGAAAATGTCATAGGTATTAAATAAAAGCAACATATACATAATTAATGTTCCTGAATATAAACCCAGATGAACTGAAACAAAAGCACATCAAAGAAAAATATACTGGGAATAGAAAAAAATGCCACATATTGTGAAAAAGGATTGTGTGAAAATTGAAAGATTTCAAAGTATTCTAAAGAACATAAATGAATGGATAACAATACCTATACACATTTTCATAGCATTATTGAATTCAAAACTTGAGGAAAATTTCAATAAGCAACAATTCAAAAGAAAAAATATACCTATAATGGAACGCAAAATAAGCTGGAATCAGACTTTTCTTTTGCAACATTAAGTGTCCAAACACAATGAAGCAATGTCTATGATTTTGACAGCAAACTATGTCCTCAAATTTTTATACCCAGCTAATGTGTATATATATATATATATATATATACACACACACACACACACACACATATATATATATCTATATACATATATATCTCAAGTCCTTTCTACATGCTAAACATTCTACTAAGCACCTTGCATGTTATCACCTTTAATGTCATACTAATCCCATGAGAAATGTAAGAAACATGATGTGGAAAATTGTTAAATACTTATATTTCCATAGCAAAAGGTGTCAGAATTTGAATTTATGCCTATTTAGTCTGAGAGCCTGTGACCTTAATCATCATGTTATGCTGTGAGTAAAACCTTAAAAAGTATACAATATATTTAACCTGTCTAGAGAAAAATTACCTGAAGATATATATCAAGAACTCAAGATGTAAAACAAACAATAATTCAATAATGGAGATGTTAGGACTGGCAGTAAGGGCTATTGTTAATTCACACATAAAACTATTAAATCAGGTTACAAAATTGAATATGTGTGTGTATATGTTGAATATATTTTAAAAAAAATAAAATATACACAAATAAATTTAATATAATTTTTACAAAATAAATATGATTACAGAGGCAGAAAATTTTAAATCCCATAGTCTATAATAAAGAATATATAATAGTCTACATTTTTTTATCTGTCTCTAGATTTCTGTTAAGCTTTGTATCCTCTGATATATTTCTGGCTAATAGAATTTTACCTTTCAAATTTTCTTTCAGCTTTCTAGTCAGCAGTTATTAATTTAAAAAAAACTCTAAGTTATGGTGTTTTTCCAAAGATGTGGCATAGAAGCAAGGATGCAAGCAGTATAGCCATTTATTGACTTTATTAGGAAAAAAATGAAGGCTGGGAACAAGACTGCTGCTAATCTTTGTGCAAATCAACAAAAGTTGCCTATTCATGGCAGATTTACTAGAAGCACCATATTGTCTGGTGGGTGAATTTAAAAAAAAGACTCCCTCTTCTTCACTCAAGAGTTATTACAGACAGGCTCCTTCTGGGCAGACGCAGTTTAGCTCAGCAAGGGACAACTGCCTTTGTCTAAAGAAAAAAGTATTCCTTCCTCTCATCAGAAACAGCCGCTCGATGGGGTACAGGGCTGGGCTTGTGGCACCTGAGCTAGACTTCAGCACTCCCTTGCCCCTCAGATGAAAATTTTGTACAGTATCTAAATTTCACAACCATTCACAGAGACTCTGTCTGGGAATATCAGCAAGATTATTAATCCTAACTCATTTGTTGAACTACAGCCTGTGGTTGGAGTCATACTTATTTTACATTTTGAAATTATCTGAGTCTATGTTATAACCACAAATGTTCTCACTATGTTCATTTTAAGAAGTTGTTTATTTATCTGGATTTCAAAAGCTTAATGTTATTTTCTGTGTAATGTGAGCATTAATCTTGAGGAATTGCATGGCAATTAATTGTCAGAAGAAAGCTCAGAAACCTCCTTTCAGTTCCTATTATAAGCCTTTATTCTCTTGTTAGACATCAGAGCTCCAAGGCACTGGAGATGCCTCTTCTCCTTGTCAGTTCAGTTGAATTGAATAAATCAGTAATTAAATCAGATGCATTTCTTAAAACTAACATGATGAGAGGTTTCATTTCATTAACAATAATTTAATTTTAAAAACCAAACTAAAAATCTTGGGTTATATTAATGAAAACCTTAAAGATGGGGACATCTTGTACCTAATAGGGCATTCAGTGAAATTACAACTAAGAAAATATACAAAGGAAAAACAACAAAAGAAGAAGCAGAATAAGTGTATAAAAAGGTTTGAACCCAGTAGCTGACTCAGACATATTACTATTATCACATGAGCTCATATTTCTTGCTTATTAAATCAATGAGGACTTTTATCTGTTGCTATCTTGTGTTGATGATAATAAAGGATACAAGAAAAAGCTCTTACACAAGGCTTACTGGAGGAAAAAACAGATTCAGCAGTAGTAGAAGACAAATGTGGCAACACATATAAAAATTCTTCAACATGTTGATATCATTTGATCCTTTCATGCATAAGGATTTATAACAGGGAAAGTTAAAAACAAATTAAATATCCATTAATAGATTGTTTAAATAAATTATTATAATATTTACATAAGGGGATGCTATATAGCATATAAAATTTCCACTGCAGAAGAACTTTTAATATAAAAATTCTTAAAGAATTTAAAAATTATAAAAATATGTTAGATTCAATCCCAGATCAGTGAAGATAGAGAGAAAGGCAAAATAAGCAAACAAAAAGACAACAGAAATTATTTACATGAATATTTTGCATTATTTTTTCTTCTACAAACAATACATGAGTGTTTTTACCCTTCTTTCTCCCAATAATACAGAGTAAAAGTTAAAAATCTTTCTTGATTTGATTTAATAAGCTAAGATTTGCACCTCATTGTAGTTTTAATGTATATTTCTGGGTCTATCAGGGAATATATATATTATAAATATATATGCATATGTACATACACACACACACACACACACACACACACACACATATATATATACACACACACACAATTTATTTTGACAGTTGTCATCTACTGAAGTGGGGAAGACTCTGTGAGTAATGTTAGGGAGCAGACCACAGCTCACATAAAACACAGATATATCTGGAAATGCCACATGTAACCGTGGCATCTTGGAATACCCCATGGATGTAAAGAGTAACAGTGAGCAGTTTACCTGATGGCTCCTGGGCCTGTCACTCACTAGTCAGAGTTCACCTCAGAGGATATTAATTCCTCTTTTCCAGACTGCATTACTTAGCCTATCAGAGCAGTCATTGAGGAAAGTGGCACAGCACTTCTTCAGGGCCCCGAAGTGGTGGGAGGAAGCCACAGCCCTTATGGCAAGCATAGGGGAATATGGAGGGCTCCCTCCCCAGGAGGAGAGTGAGACAATGAACGGAGGAAGGCAAGGAGGCCAATGGCTTAGCCTGGGCTACTGCACATGCGCTGTGCTACACCGCCCGGCTGTCTTAACCACAAGGACTGGAGCAGGTCCCGAGCCAGCCTCTTCAGCAGCACGAACACATGTCTGAGAGACTCTTGGCACCAACACATCAGGCAGGTACATCACCTCCAATTTATCACCACCAATCACCTTTCAACCCACTTCACTACGGCTTCTGCTTATAATAAGCACTACCAATAGGCTACTTCTCTATAAATTCAGTAACTCTCAAGAGCATTTGACAGATCTTAAGCTCTATTTCTTTAAATAACCATCTATTACACTGGCTCCTATGAACCTCCCACCCCTCAACCCCTCACCACCCTTACTCCCCAGGCTTTACTCCAACCTCCATGGCTACTCTTTCCCAGCTTCCTTCCCTGGCTGCTCCTCTTTCACCTGATCCCCAATTTTAGATACCTTCAGGGCTTGATCCGGCCCTGTTTTCCTCTGAATGCAATCTTGCCCTAGGCAACTTCACTCATTCTCAAGACTTTATACTATTTATATGTTAGCAAACTATATATTTCTAGAAGAGACCTCTCTTTTTAGCACCAGACCAGTAAAAATGGCCACCTACTCAACCACTTAATACATTATCTAATAAGTCATTTCATCATGCCTAAAAGTAGATTCTAAATCTTTCCCCATCCCCTCAAATATGCCCGTTTCTCTCCAAGGTTCCCATCCTCCATCAACCCAGTTACTCATCAGTCTTGGAGGCATTTCAACACACCTTTCTGTACCTTACTGATCATCAAGGTCACTTTAATTTACCCCCAGAATATATCTTGTAGATTACAGCTTCCTGTCTGCTTGTCACTTTCATTTCATATTTATTTTATAGCAATAGCATCTAGTACTCTTTCCTTATTATCTGACTTCCTTGCCCACCTCACAGACTTTATCCTGTACCACTCTTCCCATTACTCACAATGCAACAAAAACATTCACACAAAATCATCAGTTCTCTGACCTTTTTTTTCCTTCTTCCCCAACAACCCGCTGGCACAAGGTATTAGCATACACTGTTCTCTCTGCTAGAAAATGCTTTAGTGGTTAACTTACACTCAGCTTCAGGTCTCAACTTATACATCACTTACCTTATACTTTCCTTCCAACCCAGTTAGGTTTTAATGTGTCTCTTTCTCATAGCAGCCTCTACTTTTCCTTTTTTTGCATTTATTAAAACTTAGAATTATTCATTTATTTATATTACTATGTAATTATTTTATATCTATTTTAAATATTTGGTATATGTGGCACATTCATAGATCAAAACTCAAAAAAAGTATTGTTATACATTGAGAATTTTTTCCTCCCATCCCAATGTCCATCTACCCTGATCATCCCCTGCCATTTATTTGTGCCATTTTATTAGTTTATTTACTTTTCCTATGTAAAATCAAGTAAATATATTTCCTTTTGTCCCATTTTTATAAACATAGCACTTACACACAACATTCTACACCTTCATATAAAAATATATTCCAGAGATCATTCCACATGAATATATAAATATCTTTTTCATTATTATTTATAGTTGCATAGTATTCTGTTATGTGGATTACTATAGCTTATTCAACTCTTGTCCATTCTGGTCTTTTGTATTACAAACAATGCTGCAATAATAATGTTGCATGCTTTAGTTTACCAGGTTGCCTTGACAAACACCATACAATAGGTTGGCTTAAACAATGGGAATTACTGGCTCATGGTTTTGAGGCTAGAAATCCAAATCAAGGTGATGCTTACTCCCCAGAGTAAGTAACATTCTGCTGCTGGCTGTTGGTGATCCTTGGGGTTCCTTGGCTTGTATTCCTGACTTTAGTCATATGGTGATGTCCTCCCCTTTCTCTTTAGGTCCCGTTGACTACAGGTTCTGTTGACTCCTAGCCTCTGTTGACTTCCAGCATGCGGCTCCTTCCCTTGACTTTCTCTGTTTCTGGCTTACAGCTTCTTTCTCTTTATAGGGCATCCAGTAATCTGGATTAAGACTCAGCCTCATTCATTTGAGCTACACCTTAACTTAAAAAACATCTTCAAGAGGTCCTATTTACAATGTATTCACACCCATAGGTATGCGGATTAAGGTTAAGAACTTGTCTAAATAGGGGTATATAATTCCATCTGCCACACTTAGACAAATAGCATTTGGTGTTTATGCAGTTGTTTGTCTGGGATATATTCCCAGATATATCTTAAATAGCTTGATCAAACTGAAGTGCAACTGTAATTTTAGTAGACTTCGCTAGAGCCTCCTCAGAATTCCCCTCACCAAAGACACACAAGAATGCCTGTTCACCCACATCCTAAAAAACAAATTTATTGTTAAACTTTTGAATTTTTACCAATCTGATAGGTGAGAAATTGTATGTTAGTGCCGGCTGAATGTGCACCACTTTTATTAAAAGTGTGCTCAATTATCTCTTCATTGTTAAAGGGTCACTAGAATTATTTCTTTTCCTTGGAACTGCTATAATGTTCTTGTTCCATTTTTCTGTTGGGTTGATAAGTTTTTCCTTTTGTAATTTTTCAGGAGTTCTTTGTATATAGGAATATTAGATTTCATCAGTGTTCTATTACAGGTATTACTTCTTTGGTTTTACATTCATTTTTCTTTTGATTCTTTTTTTTTTTTTTTTTTTTTTTTTTTGGCCCACAGAAGTTTGTTTTCAGTTTTCATTTTGTTGAATTTATTATTGATTTTTTTCTTTTTGGTCTCTGGATATTGAGTCAGTATTAAAATAGCATCCCCCATTCTAAGGTTATAATGAATTTCTCCCATGATTTCTTCTAGAATTTTAGTCATTTTTAATTTTTGAGTATTTAAATATCTGATTTGTTTATAATTTATTCTGCTGTTAGTGGGTGTGTGAATCCAAATTTCTCTTTGTCCAAATGACTATCCAGTTGTCTCAACACCACTTATTGAAATCCCTTTGTACCCCTCTGCTAATTTGAGGGCCATAAAGTATCAAATGATACTACATTCCAATAAGTTTTGTGATCTCCTTCTGGACATTCTTGGATATATGGTTATTTATTTAATTCCTATTTTCTAATTATACTCTAAACTGCATGAGGGGGAGTACTGTGTTTTGTTTTCCCTTAGATTAAAGCTTAGATGAGTGCCTAGCCCATAGCAAATGCTCAATATGTATTTGTTGCATTTATTAATAATTATGAAATTCTAGAACATGTCCCTTTTCCCACAAATAGGTTTAAATATAATTTAGTTTTTAAAAATTTAATAAATGTTTTACATAGAGTGAAAATAAAAAATAGGTGGTAGTCAATATACAGGATTATGTACCTCTATTTGAGATACATAACATCTCCTCTTGAGGAAAATGTTAGCTTATTTTCAACAAAAACATTTGATTCAATCTATATGTTAACAGAAATTTTAAAAATAGTGAAATGTTAACATCTGGAGGAAACACATTAAGCATCGGCAAGATAAAAGATTAATTTTTATGTACAGTAGACACTGTACATTGCATATGTATTATTCATTCTTTCATCCATTTCTAAGTAACCCCAAACATCCAAAATACCTAGTAATGTGAAATTTTTCTGGGAAGCATGGTTTTGAAATGGAAACACTAGTATGTGAAAACAAGTCACTTAGCTAGAGACTGAAACCCAGCATATGTTTTTCAATGCAACTTTACTGTCCTCCTATTAATGTCTGATCTCACTGGATCCCCACAACAATCACGCTAAATAGGCATTTTTTTTTTTTTTACAGATGAGGAAACTAAGATAATTACACACAATAATTATCAAAGAATTTGGAGATTTGTAAAAATGTCAGGATATATTTCTTGCAAATGTCAATTATCTACCGTATTTAAAAATTGCAGCATTCCACTATAGAATTATTAATACATTCAGATTTTTTATATCATTCTTCATTGGCAAAGCAGCAGCATTAACACCTTAATCCATTCAACTTGGACAGTCTGTAAATACATCTTAAAAGTCAGATGTGGTGACAAAAATTAGCTAACTCAATTTTAAATAGTAGCAACATTTAATAACAGTTTCAATGTTATTAAAAATAAAATCTCAAGATTTCCCTTCCTAAAAATGCTACATTTCCTCACTCATTATTAGGATTACTATTAAATGTATGTGGGTATGGGTGTGAATGGGTGTGCCATTATTTTTTTCTTTTCTTAAAGACATCAAATCTAACATTTTTAATCCTACCCCATGCAAACCCTTTAATGATGAAAGACCCTGTGACAGACACCTAACTAAATGGTACAGAAGAAAAGAACATAAGACTTGAATGTAAAATATTGAGATTCTAATCTAACAGTTAATGTGAAGTCTCTGTATTGTTACACTGAACGAACTTGTACAAGTCACCTGCAAATGAGGATACTGTTCAACAACACTCTTAACACCCATTCAGGCTTTAATAATCCAAAATCCTATTGTTCTATGATCTGTCTCTAAGCACACCACTCTTTTTGGCTACCTATATGTCAATTTAAACTGATCATATTTACCAGACTGAACAGTAGAGATTCAAGGGTGTCATAATTTGAATATCTATAGCAGCTTTACAAATCAAAAAATAATTACTGAGTCAAGGAATTCTGCAAAATAAGCTTCTGCTAATTGATGAAGATATTCCAGATATCTGACATGTTGCAATTATACATATAATAGCACTTTAGCAGAACAATTTAGTCATTTAACTCTCTAAATAGAACAAATTAAGATATCTAATTTTGTCATTAAAATTGCATATATTTTGTACTAACTGTTTAATTACCATATCCCAATAGTCTGAAAAATACGGTTAAAAAGTATAAATCTTCCCAATGTCTCAATAATAGTGATAAAAGTTTACTGTATTTGACATTATAATGTTGTATAGAATTCCTGGACTCCCAAAATTTAATTCCACTGGCATGTGCAATCTATAGGTTCCTGGAGTGTGTACATGATTTCAGTGCCATTTCCTGAGCAATAGAGTGGCACAGTGAAGTTTCGCACTCCATTTTCACGACAACACTTGCAGAATCTTAGGTGGCTCTCAATATTGATGTTATATATGGTAGCCGATGGGCACTTTCCATCACAAGATGCAACATTTATCTGTAAAGAGACACAATGGAAAAGTCTTAACATTTAAAATATACTATCATTGACTTCACTAGGAAGTCATCTTCCTCATCACACAAGCCATCTTCCTCATCACACAACCCTTAAGCTTCTGCATGTTAGCAGACTGCAGAAAATACTCAGTTGAAACATAACTCAGATAAGTCAAAGGGCTGTTCAATGGCCATCCCCAAAAAAGCAATACTGACATAACTCAAAGCATCAAATGTGTACACATAACTAGATGGGGGTATGGAATGTATTAATCACAAGTTAATTCTATTACAGCCTGTTTTATATCATGACTCAGGTAGACTATAGAATTGGAGAGGTCATATTAAAGGTGGCAAAGTTGAGATCTTGAACTATCTTTGCAGAGTAGAATTGTACAGTTAGGACAATATATAGTCAGATATATTTAGGTTTAATTTCTATCTTTTCAGATTGCAAGTATCATTCAGAACTGTTGATTCTTTATGTTAAGAATAATTAATTCACACTTCTTCCCAAATAGAGTATTTTAATATTAGAGTGTAAGAATAATCTTAAAGTTAAATATTGTAGATGCTGGCATTTTTTTGGCTTACAAACAGTTACTAGTGCTGTGACACATATTCTTGTGAAAAGACTTGCCCTTTACGTCAGTAAATAATGTTTTTCCACTTACAGAGCCTTGACTTATGCAGTCCTGTCTTCTTATAATTGATTTAATGATCACTTTCTGGCATATTCTTTCTTCTCTTTTGCCTGGTAAAATATAAAATGTATTTATTCATGACAAGACCCATGCCAAATTGTTTGTCAATTAAATATATGAATATATTTATAAATGAAAATTGATATATTTTATAAGATATATCCTATATTGAGATATTTAAAATTTTCACTCACAAATTTTATGTGCAAGGTTTATTTTCACATTTTAAATAGTTTCTCCCTTATATGTTCTAGCTTTATACTTATTTCCTTATCTTATTGTTTTAGAATGATTATCATAATCATAAATCTGAAAATATTCCACACATGTAATAATGCTGGCACCAACCTGTGATATATATAGATATAGATATAGACATGTTTAACATAACTTTTGGAATGAACCACAGTGTGTGTAAGTAAATAAATGCATATATAGACTAATATATTTTAAAATAAGAATTGATAGATTTAAAATCATATTGTTTTAATGGATTTTAATATAAAACCATGAATGTAATAATCTGTCGACCTTATTGAGAAGTCTGGATAAATCATATGCTTGATTTTATGGTTCTGAAATGGTTCTCTTATGATTTCAAATGAAAACACTTTGAATTAATTAACTATATATTAATATGCCTGGATGTGACAGATTATCATGCGATAATGCACCCAAGAATATGTATTTAATGCTGTATGATGGTGCAGAGATAAATGTTCTCACCTCACTCTCTTACTAACTAGCTTTGTCATTTTAGGAAAGTCCCTAAATTATTCTGCTGAGTTTCCTTGTTTTTAAAAGGATTGGATTAGATCTGCAATTTTCAATTGATTTTAGCCTCAAAATCCTTACTTAAAATAAATGCTTACATGAAAGCCCATCATGTAAAGCAGATAAAGGTTGAACTACTCTGGCTGAAGTAAAGCTGGATAGCTAAGATTCCCTAAGATTAAACTTAATCTCATCCAGGACAACCGTGACCTCCATGTTGCTAAATTCAAAGGTCACGTCTTGGTTCTCATCCTAATTGACTCTCCTTGATGCACTTGCTACACTTGGCTTCCAGAGCCTACCCTCTTTTTCTTTTCCTTCTATCTCACTTATGGCTCTTCCTCAGTCTCCTTTCTCTTTCCCTTGACTTCTCAACTATAGAAAGGCCCCAAGTTCAGTGCTCATTAGTGGCAGAGAGTGGACTGTTTGGTGCCTCATGGTGCTTTCTAGTCTTCATTCACCCTTCTATTCTCATCAGTCCGAGAACAAAGACTAGTCAAGAAAGAAATCATCTTCATCACGGCCTACATGGTATCTCACCCTCTTCTTTCTATCACCTTCCTCTCCTCACTCACCAGGCTACATTGCTCTTTGCTAATTTTTCCACTTTAAAGACTCTTCACTGCCTAGCTTGCTTCCCAAGTATAGTCAGTCTGTATTCACAAGTTCCCTGTTCTGTTTTTAAAGATTCTATGAAGGCATGTGTTATTCCATTCACTATCATAGTCTCAGGGCCTAAAAGGTGTCTGGCACATGGTAGGCACTCAGTAAGAACTGTTTGATAAGTCAATTCATTCAATGAATGAAACTGGGACAGCACAAATTTGTTGTAAGTTAGCTGAAGTTGTTTGTAACAATAGGCATTCCCTATTAAATTTTCAGAGATTTGATTGTAGCACATTTATTCAGTAGGAATTGCAGTAGTATCCAACTTCCACAATATCTATGACATAGCTAGTCAAGAGCAAAGACCACAGACAAGGGTTTTCTGATGCCACAGCAGAAACTATTTCAAAAGTCCTTCCACGTCAGAGGAGAGATACTAAGGTGGCTTGTTATTATTCTGAAATTTTAAATTGCTTGGCAGAGTTGAAAGATCCTGAACCCAGAAAACTTCTCTAAACAACTTAAAAGCTAGTATCTATGCCAATTCTCCTTAAACTCCTATGTTTATCTTTTTGTTAATTCATAGACACTCCACAAAAGAAAATTTTTAAATGGTTGCAAGATTACCCCTCTATTCTATTTTAGTACTAAAAATCACCATGAAATAAACTTTTAAATTCAAACTGATATAAAATACTTTGTGTGCACATAACTTTATCAAAATTATTATGGGAACTTTAATATGTAGGATTTAAGTACAATTCACTAAAATGGCATTTCCCAAATGTATTTACAGAACAATTTCAACGTGCTCAAATAGGTTAAAAAAATACTGCACTCTATTTGTCCTTAATGGAGTTACAACACCATTATTATAACCTACATAACTTTGTTTAATTCAGGAAGTTCCAAACAAATTTGACCACTGAGCACTTGTAAACTTAAAACCTATTAAAATCTTATGCAATATCTTTTGGGAAATACCACATAAAGAAATTGCCAACACTTAAGTTAAAAGTCATTTAAATGGATAATACTTTAAACATACTCCAGAAGATAAAGACTAAAGTACAAATTTCATAGCCACATGTCACAAAAATATTTAAATAATGTACATTAAAATTTGTTTCCCACTTTGCATTACCAGAGCTGAATTTTAAGAGAAAAAAACATAATTATAATGACCAATTAATACCTATCAAGTTAATAAATATAATATGTCTTTACTTACAAATCTTGCAACAGCCTTCATTATAAAGCTTTACAATCCCCTCATTCTAGGAAGAGAGAAAGAAATAATGTCACAACAGGCAGTTTTAATCTATTTCTTATTAGCCTAGAAATAGAAAACTGACTTTCCCTATACTTTTACTAAATAAATTGTGAAGTCTTCATAGGAAAATGATTGGAACTTAACTATTTCTAATAAGAATATATTAGTTTTTAAAGTTATGAGCAGACATTTTGTTTAAAATTGCATTATCTCTCTGTTAGTAATATAAACAAGAGTAAATAGGATTAACTTAATTAAAAGAAAAAAATTAAATGCAATAAAATATTTCTTACCAAAAGATAATAATAGATTCTCTAACTAGAGAGCATTCTATTTTCAAGTCCTCATAATAGTCAAAGCTACTCTTAGACTAGACTGAGTTTCTAAATATAATTGAATGCTAGAATGGAAAATCTTCTCCAGTATTTTATTGTTTAAAAAAAAATCCCTACTTCAGAATGTCTCTTTTCTATGGTTAAATTTTAAAAATTTGTGTAGATTTTCTTTTGGAATTCTTACAGTAAATTGCTAATTGCTTACAGTAAATTGCTAATTACAATTGAAATAAAAAATACTTTGTTACTCTATTAAAATGAATTTTCATAATAAAGTGATGCCTAAGATTCCATCTAAACCTAAAATTTTATGACTTTAGAACATGCTATAATTAGCTAGCTAGCTAGCTTTTCCAGTCATTAAAAAAGTTACATTAAAAAAAAAATCAGTGTGACTATGCTATTTTTCTATGCTTACAAACAATATTCTCGGACACAACAAAACCAACATATCTAAGTTTTAATCAGGGATTATTAATGCCTAAATAACTAAAGCTACAAAGAATCTTCAAAAATAGAAATTGGATCACTTTTAAAAGTCTATTCTCCCAACAGACTGTTTTTTGATAGAATAGGGAATTTGTAGAGCAAAATCAAAGCATCAGCAATGCTCTTAAATATGTTGAGTTCTGCAATGGCCTGTGCTCAGAGAGGCTAGTGCACATTTCACTTAGGCAAGCATGCATTTAAAAGTAAATAACATCATGAATCTGGCTGTTTTGTAAAGAAAGAAAATTAGCCAAGCTCTGACTGATTAGCTTAATATTAGTGATCCATACTGAGATACTAATATCTGTTGACCAACTTATTTTTCAATAATCCTTTGATTTACACATAGAAGTCCAGAGTTAGAAAAGCATCCATTTAGAGAGAGTCAAAATTATTTGGGACATCATGTATAACCCAAAAGGGCAAAAAGAGACAATAGGATGGAACTTTTTATTTAAGGGTAAAAATGTAACATTTACCATAATAAATAAGCCACAAAATAAGTATGACCTTGGAAAACATACTAATATGTAATTTTCAATTATATTTGATATTAGATTTTCTTAGTTATAAAAAGTACAAACCATTTTGCATTCGGTCTCATTAAAAGGGGGACACACTATACTGTAGTTCAGAATCATTGCCCCTTCATCAGTCTTAACACATTCGTATGTGGTGCAATTATAGTTCCAGGTATTTCCCTCCTAAAAGTAAAAGATAAAATTACTGTCCTGCTTATTAAAATTTGCTGTTTCTTGAGCAGAATATTTCCTATCCTACTGAAGGTAAAGTCAAATCAAGATGTGGAGAGATTCCAGAGACATAAAATGTGCCATATGAAAATGTCCTCAAATTTATCTAAAATGATAAATATATAATGTCATGTGTGTGTGTGTGTGTTCCTGTGTGTGTGTTTAGTTTCATACGAGAACTGAGGTATAAATGTGAAATAAAGCAACAGAGAAGAAAGAAGCAAATATATTTTCTACTACAAAATTAATTATCTAATTTGGCCAAGTGTCAAAGGTCTTGCTGTAATATTTTCTTGCTAATTATAAAACAACAAACCATATTATTTACATGCCTCCTTTCTTCAGATTTATTTATCTTTCCTTCTACTCCCTTAACACCAGAAAATTAAAAATCTCTTGGGATAATAGTGTTTATTGATGTATGGTTCTAATTTCTATACCTTATGTTTATTTTAATACCTATTCTCAAGCTTTTAATAAAATTTTAGTCTATTTTTGATTTCAGAATTCCCATTTTAAAACAAATCAGCTAAAATAATTATTACATAATTGCTTGTCTGTAATTATTATTCTGTATTTTAATTTTAACAACCCGCATTTTAGAATGCTAGTCAAACTCTGTTCTGAATATTCCTTATGGACCAATAAAGAATTTTGATGAACCTCACCACTTCTTATTCTCTAGATTCTATGCTAAATTTATGAACAGCTTTAAGTCTTCCATGTACGTCACCTGGAAAATCTACAAAACCGGGTGTAAAAGAAAATAAATATTCAAAATCAGGAAGCGGTAACATTTAATTTATATGAAATAAAAAATTAGTTCTCTTAGATAACTAAAGTTTACCTTTAAAGGAGCCAAAAGTTAATGATCTTCATATATATATTTAAATATATTGTATTACATGTTGTGTTCCAAAAAAAATTCTGACTGTAATTTAATCTTTTATTGAAATCTCAGGGCTATTATAAGTATATACACCAATAATTGCTAGATTATTGACATCTATGGAGATTGTATTGCCCTTTTAATAAAACCCCAAATTACTGTATTTTTCAGGTAGTCTCTGATTCCTTTTTACTCCCTGACATCCATGTATTCTTAACATTTTATCCCTCTTTCAAAAAAAACATATCATAAGATTCCCTCTTTCAAAAAATATATCATAAGATAGAAATGCTTCTAGGATAAAACAAACACTATTAATCACAATGACACTATTGAAATTGATAGCACTATTTTTTTTAGAGATATAGTCACATAACACAATTATCCACAGTATACAATCAGTTGTTCACAGTATCTTCATATAGTTGTACATTTATCACCACAGTCAGCACTTGAACGTATTGATTACTATGAAAAAGTTTTTTTTGGTGAATAATAAAAAAGATAATAATAAAAAGAAAAATAAAGTGTTATACAATACAATATATTAGTAAGGACAGGAAAAACACCACTACCAAGAATCCCGTATCCCTCCCTTATATCCCCCTCTCATACACTTTTGACAGCACTATTTTTACACACAACTGCAAGACAATAGGCTATGGCACAAAAGGAGAGTTGTTCATCTCTCTTATTTAATAAGTTGTATGGTTTGGAGAAATCTGCTTTTCTTTTTTGTATGTGACTAATCCCCAGGTAGTTAGGAGCAGCAGAAATAAGACCTCTAGACAAGTAAGCTATCAATGGAAAAAATCCAAAATAGCAATAATAAACTTAAAATGGGACTACATACAGGTAATGAAAATTATAAACAGAATCTGTGTGCTTCTTATGTCTGATGATAGAACTATATAACTACACATAAATCACAAGGTTCTGTTCTTCTTTCTTCAGGAAAGAGTGGGGCAGCCTACAAACCTCTGTAGAATTACTATGAGATAATGGGAGAATTCTGAAAATTATTCTTTTTGTCTTTTTTGCTCTTGGTGGAAAGATGCAGTGTAGCACTAATGACCCTTGGGATCATCTTTAAGAAAAATGGTCAAATGTTCTAAATCTTGTCTCTTCTTTATCCACCAAAATCACTGGTGGCTGAAATAGGAAAGTGCTAACATCTTGAATTTCATATTTCTATTAAAATTCTTATGAATAATTAAATAAAATATTATTATTCTTAGCATTTCTCAAAGCCCATTTCTCACATCTGGGAAAAAATTGAGAATCTACCATAAAATGTTTCAGAAACAAGTTGAACTTGTTTCTTTACAACAAATTATAAGTACTTTAAAACATAGTAAATGTACAGTATCTTGTGCATTGAAAATGTGTTGTATATGTGTTTATTGTATGTAGAGCTGTGTGTGTGTGCATGTGTGTGTGATTTCCTAAACTTATTTGACTAAAAACATGTTCTTCAGAAAGTAGCACAGAAAACAAACTGCCAAGGAAAACAATTTAGGAAATACCTCATATACAACTGATGTTCCATTTTCCATAAGAAATTTGCAGGATACATTTTTGCAAGTACCACAACAATTATAATCACTTGGAGTTGGAATGTATTCTTGGTGCTGCATATAATCATAATACATTGAATTAGCCACACACACAATACCAATGTTTATGACTCAGTTCTGGAGGTGCTTCCCAATATAATTATATGCTCTCACAGGAACTTGTAAGTTCTTCTACAGTTGACTTTGAAGAGCTTCAAATAATAATTTACTTTTTATAGCTATATTAAAAGTAGAGTTGACTTCATCCTTTACATCTAACTGCAGGATTCATCAGGCAGGGATAACAACCTCAGGTCAAGCAAGTGAAAGATAATAAGAACTCTGAAGCTAAAGGTCATACACGGGGTAGTAAAAATCTGTATTATATAGATATATTACACATTAATAGGTTGTTGAAGAACAATTCAAGTGCATATTTTTAACTTATGGAGTATGCACTATGTCAAATTCTGTAGCTGCCATTTTAAGACTCATTAACTCTCATCAGAACCACTTATAAAGAATACTTACAATATCACATTCTTTTGAACAATTTACTCTTGTAACATTCAGAGTGTGATAGCCTGTAAGGTTATCTTTTTCTTCCAGACAATCTATTATATTACAAAAGTCCCCTTCCAAGTACTTTGTCATAGACTGGCCAGGATTCAATACTGATACTTCTTGAAATACACATACATCATCCTTCTCTAAGAAAAGAAAACATAGTCAACAAGAAAATACTCTACTGAGTTTCTTATTAATCAGTTGATGGAATCTTAAATCTTTTAATTTGATCTCCCAGTTTTTCAAAAGACAGTAAAAATCTTTATATAATTTTAACCACCCAAGAGTTTAGTAAATAATGAATGTGGCACATTTATTTCCTAACCAAAAAATAAGAGACTGATCTGTAAAATCAACTGTTGTTCAATGTTTGAACTTCCCCCAAAAGCTATATTTTATAGCAAATTTCAGAATACGGGATTTCTGGGATGGGCAGGCTACTTGTTCCCTGTTCCAGGTATATAACTAGACAATTTTTGGAGGTGGATGTGGATGAAGGCAAAATCTAATTCAATAGTGGTGGGCCTCTTCATGATGGGATTGTGTAATATTTCATGTTTTTAAATTACTAATTTGTGACAAAATTTTCAGTTTTATACTGTTGCAAAACAAATAGTCATGCAAATCATATTTGCTGGTTGAAGTGCTGTCATATCTTTGAAAGTAGTATAACTGGGCAGGCTCAGATAGTGATGAAAAATTCAGCTCAGAAGCTCTCTGTGCCTTTCCAACAATGAACTTAATGCCTCTCTCATCTAAAAATACAAAAACTTCAAGGTGTTGAATAAAAGCCTTATTTTTATCATTGTATTAATACTTAAATAAAGATTTATTATTTCATAGGTAAATCAACTTTACTTATGCTTTGCAATGTTGACATCAGTAACAATAAAACAATGAACTAAAATAATCTCACACTTCTGGATGTAGTCCTTTTAAAAAATTCAATACAGATACATTAAAAAGTTCCCCAGTAACAGTTTTAAAATTCTTTGAAGCCCCTAAAACAAATATTCGTTTTTCTCTCCTACTATCAAATTTCGCAGAACATTTAGAAATTTTAAAAAATAGCAAACTGAAAAATAATAGTACATTTTTATACTAAACAACTGGTGAATGGCTTAAATATGTGAAACACATCTCAAAATATTTTTGATTTACTAATAATTAGCAAAAAACACTAACCAGCTTCATTTATTGTTTTAAAATAACAAGAAAACATATTTACCACAGAAATACTTTACACATCCACAGTCACTCTGAAAGTTATGATCTATTGTAGCAAATTCTCCCTATTAGAAAAACATGGCTTATTATTTGAGAATGGTAAGCACATACACACACAATATAGCATCTAATAAGTTCCCTAGCACACAACCAGACACACAGCAAGTATTTAATATATATGTGTATATATATGTGTGTGTGTGCGTGTGTGTGTGTGTGTGTGTGTGTGTGTGTGTGTATACATAAAAAATAATGAAAAAGCTTGTATTAACCAAGTGGTCATTTGATTAGTAGCCCATGGAATAAACTCACAATAAATAATCTAACCATGGATCACCCAATCTCTCTAAACTTCAATTACCCTATCTATTAAATTAGTGAAGATAGATAAGATTATCTTTCTGGCCTGGTCCTAGCTTTAAAATTTTATTGTTATATTCTAAGCTTGTAGCGAGTAATAGGAGATAGAGAATTATTGGACTGCCAGGCTCTTTTCCAAAGTGGCTATACCAATTTACATTCCCCCAGCAGTGTATGAGATCCTTGCCAACACATAGCCATTCTAGTAAGTGTAAAGTGGTATCTCGTTACGGTTTTAGTTTGCCTTTAACTAATGCCTAATAATTTTGAGCATCTTCTCATGTGCTTATTGGCTAATTATATATATTCTTTGGATAAATGTCTAGGTATATCCATACAATGGAATATTATTTGGCAATAAAAAGAAATGTACTGACACACCATGCTACAATATGGATGAACCTTGAAAATATTAGCCTAAGTGAAAGAAACCACACAGAAGGACCACATATTAGATGATTCTGTTTATAAGAAATGTCCATAAAAGACAAATCTATTGAGAAATAAAGTGTATTAGTGATTGCCTAGGGCTAGGAGTGTTGGAGAGAAATGGGGATGACTGCTAGTGAGTAAGGTGTTTCTTTTTGATGTGATGAAATTATTCTAAAATTTATGGTGTTGATGTTTGCACAATTCTGTGAATACACTAAAAATCATTGAATTGCATCCTTTAAATGGGTGAATTGCATGGTATGTGAATTATATTTCCATACAGCTGCTGTTTTAAAAAATCACTTTAGCTTCTTTAGGCTGAAATATGTTTGTTGTCTACATGAATAAACTAATGCCATGGTTATAAAAAATCATCTTAGGCACTGAAGAAAAGATTCAGACCAGCTTTCAGAGGAAGTATTCAAGAGAAACAGTCAGATTAATGCTTCTGTAGAACCATGGATGTTAAAACTAAATCATCACGCATGGAGGGTTATGTGTATTCAGGTAAGATATTCAAGGATACTGAAGCTGCTAACTATGTTCTATGTGCCTAGCACAGCACCAGGCATATATCAGACATTCAATAAATGCTCAGTGCACTAAGTAATATTAGAATTTGTTTCATAGTTAATATTCAGACATTCAGAAGGTTGATCTGGAAATAAACCAGATAGGCCAGCATCTAGCACAAATACTGGGGATAAAGGAAGAAACACTAAGTCCTTTCTCTGCATCAGGTATTAATAGAAGTGATTAATTTGTGTTAAATTATTTCATTTGTATGAGGTAGGTATAGTTATTATTTTCATATTAGAGGTGAGAAAAGTGAACCACAGCTAGACAGCATCAAGGCCAGGAAGAGAAACCAGACAGTGTCACATATGCCTTTGTTCTTAGTTCAAAGGATGTCCCTTACAATTAGTTTGTAGGAGACAGGAAAGAGGTAAGACATAGTAGAAAGAATAAAAGAATCCATACTAAAAGATTCTTGGTCTAAGTCCTCAAGGTCTCAATCTTTTATTCTCTCTGAACCTCACTTTCTTTATCTATACAATGAGTTAAAAATATCTACTTTCTGAAAATTTTAAGAGATAATACAATAAATATATAAATTGTGAAGGACTTGAGAAATATACAGTATCATAATCTTATTCTTTTGTGTAGGTATATATAAAGTACAGAAAAAATAATCAAATAGAATTTTTATGAAAGAATTTGCAAAACTTAAACATTCTATAACTTAGGTGATATTAATTCTTATCATTTTAGTAAATGTTGTATTAATTCTTTTTGAGTGAAACCATGCCATCCTAAGAAGGGTTTGTTACTTTCAAAAGTGATTTATATATTGCTCAAAACATAGCTTTGAACAGGAGAGTCTGAATGGGCTTTCTAAGAATACATACCGACTGAGAATAAAGAAAAACTTTTGTCAAAGAAAATGTTTCTTCCATGATAAAGAGGGCCATTCTGAAGTCTTATAGGCATACCATGAAGGTAAATATTTAAAGATAACAAAAATTTATATAACAAGGTGGGCTGCATCTAATAGTTTAATTAGGTAATGCCAAAATAAGTATTTCTAAAAGTAAAATCTTTGGGATTTCTATAAGGCTTGCATGTTCACAGATAAATATTAAGAAGGTGCAGGCAGTTATGTTTATGCCCCCTTCTCTACAGCAGATGAATTATAAGTACATTTTCTTGATGAATCATTGGGAAACTCCTTTCAATATTAAAATTAGGTTTCTTCAATGTTTTGCTGCATTTTAAGACTAGTAAACTTAAGTAGATACATGACTAGTAGATTTAGTCACTAATGGGGAAAATAGGTATTACCTTTTCCTATCTTAGCTAAAATATAAAAGATTGACTGTTTTGTAACAATGAGCCCATTATTTTAACCTATTTCAATAAATTTAATGATGATAATTCCATTAGGGCTGAAAAAATCCAGAAATGAGCAATAAAGGAAGAATAAACTGATTTAAATATGACAAGTAAATCAAAATAAGTATTCTTACCACTTTACAAGTTGGTACAACAAGGTTTTCACAGCTACATTCTAAAGGGCAAAAATAAAAATATTTATATCGGTCAAAATACATTATCATTTTAGTAAAACTTTAAAATATGAAAAATAATTACCACAATGCCATGTTGAACAACATTGACCAGATATATTTTCTTTCACAAGATTCATATCTTCTGCACAGTTGAGTAGAGGTATAGGGCAAAGATTTGGCTCACAAACTAAACAGAAAAATAATATAGATAAAGATTAACTTCATTTTGTAATAGCAAGTTCTCTTTAATACCATGTAGTTCACTATCATTATTGATGTAATGCCTTGTTTTGTATCTCCACAGTGCTACCTCTCCCAATTGCCATGTGTTGGTTAAGACAGAGCAAGTGACTCATGGGCGGGTACAACCACCATAGTTGTGCTGGGACTGCTTCATCAGGTAGGGTCCTGAGAAGTGGCAGTGGTGTAAGAAGACAGAGAAGTGAGAAGGGTATGCAATCATATGGATACCTGGAAATTCTATGATGATAAGAAACATCATAACTTATCTGCTTTCAAGGAAGTAATGATATTATCCAAGAAAAGCTCTTAGATATGCAAAAAAGGATACATATATTTAATACATATTTTCATATGCAAGAATTCAACTAGGGTCTGATATAACAGTATAACTAAGATGCACTGGGCTTCTTAAACACTGGACAAATCTAAATATCTTATATTAGTTAAAATATACTTACCACAATAATACTGAGGGCAACAGAAGTTTGTGGTATTAAGGTCCACAGTGAGAAATTCACCATCAGTACATAATGGAATGGGTTCAGTGCAAGATTCGCAAACTAAAGGTGAAACAAAAAAAGCCAAAACTCATAGTTGAGCTAAAGACAAGCTAATTATTAGTGAAGAATACCATATGCAGATAGAATCAAAATAAAATACCTGTGTTTCTTAAAATTGGAAACCAGATAATAAGGCTTTAACAGGCAGATATCTGTATTTGGTCATAAAGATAAGAGTACTGTCTGAGTATAATTTTTTATGCTTTCCAAGCATGGTGACAGATAAAATACTATCTTAACAGAAATGTAGGATATTCAGATTTCCAGAATAATTTGTTATTTCTAGGATCAAAATGTCAAAATATTTATTTTTTCATTTTTGAAATTTCTTAATTCACTATCCTTGATTACTCCAATATAGATGAACACTGCAGTAGGCACCTTTTACTTTGGGCTGTTCAACATGCTCTCCCATCTTTGATAACAGCTCTCTGAATGACCTTGAGGAAATGCCCTGCCCAAACAGTCTTGGAATGACTGTCAATAAAGGTGCTCCACCCTCACCTGGTCACTGTGTAGGAATACAACCCAAATTAGACTCGTCAGAGTCTCTTTCTGTGGAAGCTGTACCATGAGTAGAGGCATGCCATGACAGAAAACGGATGGAGCAGACACATTCATTAGTGACCACTGCCTAGAATGGCTGATTTCTCTCCTTCCCAGGTCCTGGCTGTTGTGTGTCATCTTAATCCAATGTACTCTCTCAAATCCTTGTAATAATTGGTTGTGCTTTAGCTAGCCACAATCAATCCATTTCTGCCATTTGTGGTTAAAAAAACTTAACTGATACAAAGAGATTTGTTCTGACTTTCATAACTGCCTCTGAAGTATAGTGGTTTCTGACCATATTCATCACCAAACAGTCTTTGATATGAGAATTCGTTTGAAATGGAAAATAAAGAATTCTTTTTTTCTTTAATTTCCAGGTCATCAGACAGAATGCACAACTCCATATGCAGTCATTTCCAGACACTCTTCATTTCCACCATTCTCTTTCCAGGTTGTAGTAATTCACACACAGTATATAGGAGCTGAAGTTTTTAAAGAGGTTTTATAAAATCTTGCCAGAGTCCATTATTCTAGTTAGCTCTTCAAGGGAAGCCTGTGCTAAATTTTCTCCAAAAAGAATGGGATACTCACCTTATTTTATAAAAATTTGATTATATTTTCTTGATTATGTTGTGGGGACTGATAAATATATATATATATGTTGTTCATAGGAGAAAGTAGCAATACTTGTAGTAATTGTAAAGAGTCATTTAAAATGCTATACTTTCTTTTCTACAGTTCTTGTTTAGTTAAGTTCTCATCAGTATTAAATCAGAATATTAGTTACTATTCGCCCCATGAAATGCATATCAAACGAGAGATTTCCTCCAGGTACTCCCTTCTTCCAAGAAATTATTCTGTAGAACACTCACCACAGAGTGGGGAAAAGCAGCAAGGTTCCTCCTGTTGAACTTGAATCATGAACTGGTCTTCTCTGCATGCTGGTATCGAAATATTGGGGCATTTGGATGGGTCACAGTCTGCAGAAACACAAAGTTGTTTGCAAATTTGTATCAAGTAAAATTATAGAATAAAATTAGTGTTTATTTCTCATTGAATTTAGTGAAAATTAACTTTTTAAAGATCTTAACTTAGCAGAAATATATAAGGAATAATAGGTAAACTGTATATACATGTATATATACATATATTTATATATAAAGAAAGTGTAAGTGAAAAAACTATCTTTACCAAAACAACTTCAAAAATCAAACTTTTATAATAAATTATTTCGTTGGAGACACAAAAAATGAAAATCGAATCCACTACTGAGTGGACAATGAACCTCCCTCTTATTTTTCTTAATTGACTACTCACCACATTTGTACTGTGGACAGCAAGAAAGAAGGCTATAGCCAATGACCAATTTCTGACTACTAGTACATGTTGGAATTGTAGTGTCACACAAAGTCATATCACAACCTGGAAATAAGAAGCAGGAACATTAAACTATAAATGGACTTAACTAAAATCTTATGCTGTTAACTCAAAGCTGGGCAATGACTCTCACTAGACAAGTTCTTATATGCAATTAAACCGATTCAGCTCACAAAATGGGCCACATGTGAAAGGCAGTAGGCCTGAGATTTGTTTATTATTGTCTTTTGCCACCTATTGTCATAAGGCAAAAATTCCCAGATCTTTCCCCTTGTCATGTATTGCTGAACATTATTGTCCATAGCCAGATGTTTTCTTGTACATTCACAAAATCAACAAAACTGTAATGGGACAAAACTTGCTTCAAGAAAGTATAAGTGGCCTTTATGGCAGCACTTAAATTGTTATCTCAGCCCTTACAATTTTTTTCATATCAAGCATCATGCATGCCATGCTTTCTTAAAGAGAATAGCAATGTATTTTGTGGCATTAACTAACTAGAAAGCATCAGTCTGGAAACATACCGCAAACTTCTACTGAACAGCAGGTCCACTTATCAATGATGCCCAGGACAACTTCACCTTCTCGTTCACAAACTGGCGAGGGCTCTTCTTGACAATCAGGCTCTATAGGAATAATGCTTCCATTCTCCAAGCATTTGTACAGAGAACATTCTTCAATGCC
Source organism: Choloepus didactylus (assembly GCF_015220235.1). Classification (NCBI taxonomy): domain Eukaryota; kingdom Metazoa; phylum Chordata; class Mammalia; order Pilosa; family Megalonychidae; genus Choloepus; species Choloepus didactylus. The sequence goes on from NC_051314.1 coordinate 50,233,708, forward strand.
CCCATTCCAAATCTCTCCAGCAGCGTGGGGTTGGCCTTCACTATCAGTACACACTGAAAAAGACCAACAACATTATATAACTTATAATCTGAGCACCAAAATAAATCAGGCTATGATGTTTTAATTTCAGATATGATATGGCCCAGTGACACAGGTGCTACGTCATATATCTATCCTTTTTCACATTCTTCTTTTCCTTCATCATATATTAGCTTACATTTTGCTTCAACAATTTTTTTATTTGGTCCATGGAAAATATTTTCTCTCCTAGCTCTTAAATTTGTAGGTCCTCTTCTAGAAATAAGATTAATTATATGAGATACATTTTGAGTATTTTTCATAAAATTTCTTTAGTTTGAACAAACTCAGTAATGTAAGTTTAAATTAGTTTAAAAATATTAATGTTAAAAATGATTAGTATTAGAATATGTTAGTCCCTACATTTGTGTCATATGAAATTTCCAAATATTTCTTTAAAATTTAAAAGTAGGAAGTAGACAATTAAGCAAAATATTACTTACTGACCCTGTTTATTTTATTATAAAAATTTTACTTTATGATAAATATGGCTCTCTAGTAGTTCTTTTAAGGAACAATGGAGATAAATAAAGTGAATGACCATATCCCCAGCCTCTAATAAACTTCTCTTATGTTATCCTAATTACTATCAAACCAACTTCATAGATCTCTAAAGAACAAATGTAAGCATGCCTGTGTATTCTCAGTCTTCTGCAGAGGTGTTTGTCATTGGCGAACACCATATATTCATTTCACTTCCATCAGCCTTTCCCATTAATTATTAGCTACTTGCATTTTCTTCTGACCATAATGATGATCCCTATTACTACCAAAGTGTTGTTCTACAATCTTCTCAATTTTGTACTTTTTCAGTCGGTCACCATATGAAGATAATGTGTCAAAATAAAATGACTTGAAAATGGAAATAGAAATGTTAAGTGCTTATGTTTCTCTAGGCACTGTGCTGAAATCTAAATGCTTTTTATTATTTTATATCCCCACAATACTTTCTGGGATAGGTGCTATTATTTTCCCCATTTTACAGATGCATAACCTGAGGCTCAAAGAACTAAAGGTAAATCACCACTATATGGGAACACTGGATTCAAATTCAATCCATATCTACACTCTTATTTCTTAACATGCCATGCTTTTGCCCAGTTAATGTAAGTACAGGTAGAAATTAAAAGACGTCACCATCAAAGCTCCTAATTTTAACTTCAATTGAAATCATATTAAAATCAAACTACAAACAAATTTATTTCCTTTCCAATACTGAAGTTACCTTTAATCAATCTTTCTCAAAACATCTCTCCAAGGTCTAAAAAGGATTTATTTTTCTTTGTTTGTTTGACCCCTAAGAGGCCATCTTGTACTTTGCTTCTTACCACATTTTTTCTCTGGAATGCACTGAGCTGAATCTGGTCTGTGAAGAATTGTTCCATTTTCACACACACAGTCTTCTCTTAAATACAAACGTGGGGTGTGTTCATAGAACCATTTGTTCATACACGTTCTTGCCTCACAAGGTAGTACACAGGGTTGATATTCCTTCCCCTCTGGGCAACTCAGAGCTATGAATTATAGAGGACAGAATTTGCTAATAATAAAAAATAAACTGTTTGAATTTTAATAAAAGGAAGAAATGTCAGATTTGTCAGATTTCTTTTTAAAAATGAATTTTGAACATTTTAGTTTAAAGTTCATTTTACATTTGCTATGCAACTATAAATCAGAAGTCATCAATGGGTATTTTTTGAGCATCTACCATGTGTCTGGCTAGTACTTGGGTATTAGGGTGTAAAAAATTCCTGATTTACATCAAATAAATATGACCAAGAGGCAGCCAAAGTCTGGTTGACAAAAATAGATTCAACTATTATGTAGTTCTTGCTCTAGGTAGGGAGAGGAGATATGACAGTGTACTCAGAATAAACATAGAAATACACTTTAAATTCAATACTTAACTTAGCCAAGGAATAAAAAAAAGTACTGCTTGTTTAGGCTTAATTTTCAATGTCAAAAGAAACTACCATTGCTGAGCAGTTTTTAAATGATGTTTTAGAATATTCTTGTTGATTTTCAGTCATTGTAAAAGTTCAAACTCTTAAGAAATGCTCAGCTGATGGGGGTAGAATTTGCTAATCTCAGCAGAGAGCAATTGGACAGTTTTGAGTAAATTTGGAGATGAATCAGCATCTCCACTCTTGAATAGTGATTGCCTCTGAGAAAGGGGGAAAAAGACAAGGATAGGAGAAGTAAACACAAGAAGCTTCATCTGTTAATGTTTTATTTCTGAAGCTGAGTGGTGGACCAGGTGTTTCCCATATGTTATTCTTCGTACATTTTATTCCTCCTGAATTATTTTTGTGATAAAAACAAAAATAAATATAAAGAAGTGAATGCTAAAAATTCAAATGTTATTTAATGGTTGAAAAGTTTTATTCAGTTGATAGTTACTTACGACAGTAATCAGGTGTTCTCCACTGAATACAGATGTCAAACTTGTTGCACAGAGCTACATACGCAGAAAGGGCATCACATTCATATTTCCAAAAATAGGTATAATTGATCCACATCTTTTCACAGAAGTCCTGTGGTGAAACCTAGAGATACATTTAACCTTGAAATGAGTTATGGTTTTTTGTTCCTCTGAAGGCCCTAACCCAGACTAAGACTATTTAAAGGATCAAAGGGTAGTAAGTGAATATTCATAGGGTTCCTCTTAGACATCAGAGTTCCAAAAATTTATGTTAAATGCTCTCTCTAAATTTCAATATTTTAAACACATATTTTAGGTAAGAAAAATACTGGATTTAAGAAAAAGCATGACCCAAACATATGCTGTTTGCAGGAAATTTACTTTAAATCCAAAGACACAAATAGCTTTAAAGTGAAAGGATGGAAAAATATTCCATGTAAATAGAAACCAAAAGGAGAACTAGGGTGGCTGTACTAAAACCAGACAAAACAAACTTTAAGTCAATAGCTGTACAATAGACAAAGAAAGATATTATATATTGATAAAAGAATCAACTCATCAAAAAGATATAACAATTATAAACATACATACACCTAACAACAGTGTCCCCAAATATGTGAAGCAAACATGGACAGAATTAAAAGGAAAAACAGACAGTTCTACAATAATAGCTGGAGACTTCAATGCAACACTTTCAATAATGGATAGATCATCTACACAAAACTAAAATAAGGAATTAAAGGACTTAAACTACACTATAAGCCAACAAGACTGAACAGACATATTTAGAACACTCTACTCAAGAACAACAGAATACACATTCTTCTCAAGTGCACATGGTTTATTCTCCAGGCTAGACCATAGGTTAGAGCACAAGAGAAGTCTGAATAAATTCTAAAAGATTGAATCATTCAAAGTATTTTCTCTAACCACAATGAAAGGACACTAGAAATCCATAACAGAAAGAAAACTGGAAAATTCATAATATGTGGAAATTAAACAATACACTCTTAAAGAATCAAAGGAGACAAAGATGAAATTGCAAAGGAAAATACAATATACTTAAACACAAATGTAAAACAAAAAAAACACACAACATATTAAAACTTACGGGTTATAGTGAGGGAAGTGCTCAAGGGAAATTTATAGCTGTAAATGTCTATTTTAAAAAAAGTCAGATCTCAAATCAATAACTAACTTCACATCTTAAGGAACAAGAAAAATAAGAGCAAAGTAAGCCCCAAGTTAGAAGAAGGAAGGAAATAATAAAGATTAGAGCAGAGGTAAAGGAAATAGGGAATAGAAAACAATGGAGTGAATCCACAAAACCAAAAGCTGCTCCTCTGAAAAGATCAATAAAATTGACAAATCTTGAGCTATACTGAAAAGGAAAAAATTATCAGAAGATACTATGGACAATTATATGACAATAAATTGGAGAACCTAGATGAAATGGACAAATTCCTAGAAATACACAAATTGTATAAATCGATTCAAGGAAAAATAGAAAATCTCAATAGACCCAAAGCAAGGGAGATTGAATAAGTAATAAAAACCTCCTAACAAGGACAAGTCCAGGACCAAATGCCTTCACTGGTGATTTCTACCAAACATTCAAAGAATTAACAACAATCTTTCTCAAACTCTTTCCAAAAACTGAAGAGGAGGGAACACTCCCTGACTCATTCTGTGAAGCCAGCATTACCCTGATATCAAAGCCAGAGAAAGACATCACAAGAAAAGAAAACTATTGACCAATCTCCCTTATGAAACTAAATGAAAAAATTCTCAACAAAATCCTAGCAAAACTAATGTAACAGCCTCTTGAAAAGCTTATACACCATGATGAAGTGGAATTTATCCCAGGAACATAAGGACTGTTCAACATAAGAAAATCACTAGGTGTAAAACAATGATAAAGAAAAATTACTTAATAGAATATAGGAATAAAATCACATGATCATCATACCACACTAATTCAAGGTGTTAATAATAGGGTGGTATATGGGAACTCTGTATTTTATGAATTTTACATATGATATTTCTGTAAACCTACAATTTCTTTAATTAAAAAAACACACAATCGTCTTGATTGATGCAGAAAAGGCATTAGACAAAAATCCCACACTCTTTCATAATGCAAATACTCAGGACTAGAAGGGAACTTCCTCAACATAATGAAAGGCACTCATGAAAAACCCACAGCTAACATCATATGAGTAAAAGACTGAATGCTTTCCCCCTAATATCAGGAATAAAACAAGGATGCCTGCTTTCACCACTAATATTCAACATTGTACTGGAAGTTCTAGCCAGAGCAATAAGGCAATAAAAAGAAATAAAAGACATCCAAATTAGAAAGGAAAAAGTAAAACTATATCTATTCATAGATAACATGATCACATATAGAGAGAAAATCCCAAAGAATCTAAAAGCAATTACTAAAACTAATAAACCAATTCAGCAAAGTACAAGATCAATACACCAAAATCAGTTGTTGTTCTGTACACCATCAATGAACAAACCAAAAAGAAATTAAGAAAACAATTCCATTTACCATGGCATATAAAATAACATCTATGAATAAATTCAACCAAGGAGGTGAAAGACTTGCTTTGAAAACTGCAAAACATTGCTGAAAGAAAGTAATGATCTAAATAAACAGAAAAACATGCCGTTTGTGGATTGAAAGACTTAATATTGTTAAGTTTTTAACACTACCCAAAGTGATCCACAAATTCAGTGCAACCCCAATCAAAATCCTGGCAGCTTTTTTGAAGAAGTGGAAAAGTCAATCCTCAAATTCATATGGAATTGCAAGAAGCCCTAAATAGCCAAAACAATCTTGAAAAATTAAAAGTTGTAGATTCACACTTGCCAATTTCAAAATTTACTGTAAATCTCCTGCAATCAAAATAGTACTGTCTAAAGATAAAAATAAATACCAGTGGAATAGAATTGAGATTCCAGAAAAAAAAACACTCATATATGGCCACTGATTTCATCAGTGTCAAGTCCATTCAACTGGGAAAAAATTGTCTCTTCAACAAATGGTGCTGGAAAACTGGATTTCCACATGCAAAAGAATGACATTTTATCTCCACCTCTGATCATATACAAAAATTAACTCCAAATGCACCAATAAATTAAGATAAGAGCTGAAACTATAAAATTCTTAGAAGAAATCCAAGGGGAAAATCTACATGACTTCAGTTTGGCAATGACCTGTAAGATATGACACCAAAAGCTCTAGCAAGAAAGGAAAAAAAATAAACTGGACCTCATCAAAATTAAAAATGTCTATCAATCAAAGGACATTATCCAGAAAGTGAAAAGACAACCTACAGAATGGGAGAAAATAGTTGCAAATCACATATTTCATAAGGATTTAATATTCAAAATATATAAAGAACTTCTACAACTCAACAAGAAAAAGACAATAGACCAGTCAAAAAAAATGCTTAAAGGATTTGCATAGACATTTGTACAAAGAAAATATACAAATGGCCAAAGTCATTCATCATCATCATTAGGTATCTCATTGTGTTTTGATTTGCATTTAGGGAAAAGATACCACTCACATCCATTAGGATGGCCAATATATATTTAAAAAAAAAAAAAAACAGAAGGAGGAAACAAAATATTGTGCTGGCAAGGATGTGGATAAATGAGAACCCTGTACATTGCTGGTGGGAATGTTAAATGGTGCAGCCATTGCATAAAAGAGTTGGAGAATGTAGTAGATGCTCAAAAACTTCTGTTATATGATTCCTGAAATGCTATATTGTTTTTTCTTTGTCACTAACAAGGTATTCTTTGTTTAATGATATAGATCATTTAAAATATCTGCCAGTATCACCACCACCCATTAACAAAACATTTCCATCATTCCAAACTGGAACCCTGTACATTTTTTAAGACTTAACTTCCCCTGCCCTAGCCCTACCCCATCTCTTGGCAAACTATACTCTAGATTCCAACTCTATGAGTTTGCTTATTCTAACTGTTTCGAAACAGTGAGATCATACAGTATTTGTCCTTTTGTATTTGGCTTATTTCACTCAACATGATGCACAACAATGTGAATGCAATTAACAGCACTGTTTTTTTTAAATTTGATAAATAATTTTTAAAAACAGCACTGAAATATACATCTGAATATGATTAAAAGGGAAATATTAGATTGTACATATAACAGGATGGTTTTTTAAAAATCTGTAGAACAACACTACACAGAGAACCCTAAGTTAAGCATAGACTTTAATTAATAGTACAATTATAAAAATATGCTATCGTCGATAGAAATAAATGTTCCACATGTGGAAATCCTGTTTTATTCATGATTGTTCTGTAAACCCACAAACAACTGATAAAATCAATCAATGGATTATAGTGATAATAGCAGATATTTTAAATAATCTATATCATTAAAAAAAGAATACATTGTTAGTGAAAAAGGAAAAACCACATAGCATTTCAGAAATCTCTAATAATAAATAAATAAATAAATAAATAAATAAATAAATAAATAAATATCTGCTAGTGAAAAAACTCAAAAAGCTAGAGACTAATAAAGACTAATAAAGACCAATTAAATGTAATGTTTCTATTACAAATATACACCTAAGATCAAGGTGATGAGGAACTGATTAAACCCTCACCATCTCAATTTCTATACTGTGCTATCAAGTGGCTCTGATCTCTTTCTCCCAGAGGCATTTATTCCCAGAACAGAATTTCATTTTTCTTGAAAGCTATAGATTCATTTCTGACAAAACATAGGAGAAAATAGAATTATCCATCCTGTCGCTGTGAGTCTATAAACAGTAAATTTTTCTGAATTCTCAGGCATACTGACAGAAGATTTGGGAATAAATTATTCTCAGTAGAAGAACATCATAGCAAAAACATGAATATGTTGGCTTCTACTCTCAACATGTTTAACATGACAGTTCTTATTTATTATTGCTTTCAACTTACTTTATCATGACATGGAATGAAAACTTGTCTATTTAATAACTCAATGCAGTGACTACAATCATGCTCAGTACAATTTCTAACAGGTCTTCTCATTGTTACTTCAAATGATTTCTCAATTTCCCAGCTTTCAATAAATAATTGTATGTCTTCCATATTGGTAATAATTGTGCCATTTTGCATCCTTAGATCATCATCTGGATCTTCATTGCAAATTCCTAGAAAAAATGTGACATTTAGAGGAGGAAAAATATCTCACGTGAACCAAATGTGGGCAGCTGAACAAATCAGCTAAGAAGTGATTTTAAATGAATGAATTATGTACTGAATAGATTTGTCCTTAGACTTTAACACTGATAAATTTTTAATGATGTGTCTGATTCTTTGGTAAAACATTATAGAACTGTCTTAACCAATAAGAGTGAATCCATGATTCTAGAAGTCAAATATTTGAATAGATCATAGAAGACAAAGAAAGAGGAGTTTGATTCTATTCCTTCACTCTTCTATTATTACCACCATCTCCTAATTTAAGAACTAGGTCTTAGCTTGGCAAGATATTCTCCAGTATAGTGGATATTATCACTTCTAAGACATCCATTCCCCTGAGAAACCCTGCCTAAAAACTTTAAATATTTCCTTTGGGGAACTAACACTGTCCCTTCTTGCAGCGTTGACACTACTCTCTTGTTTAGCAACTGTTAACAGGTAATCCAGGAATAAACCAACTAGCTGGTGATAGCCACTTGGACCCAGGGTTTCGGTTAGCATTAGAAGAACAATTGCCAAGCCAGGACTTGAACTGGGAATTCTAGGGCACAGACAATTTCCTTGCTTGGGATGACATGGTCCGCCGATGGGTATAATGCTTTGGCCTACTACAGTCTCAGCTTCCTTGAGGAAGGCCAGACTGAGGATCCCTCATCTAGTGGAGTGTAGAGTGAAAGGAACTACAAAGAAATGGTCGAGAACCCTAAACATATCTCACGTGAATACCACCCTACCAAAAGACTTAATCATTTTTTTAATTTCCAAGGCTCTAATCTATGAAAGATATGAATTAAATATTTTATCCCAAATATCAAATCTTAATCCTCAAAGAGGTATATTGAGATGAAAAAAGGTTTCTGGGGCCCATAGTTGCCTCACCCCAGAAAAGTATACAGGGTATAAGTACAATCAACAAAAAAATATTCAAGTTAAGTGAACTATACTGTAAAGCAGCTGCCATTTTTTTAAGGCCAAACTTTTCTGGAGAAAGATAGCTAGTGAAAAGATTTTTTCACTGCAACTCCAGTCAGTCAGCATCCCTGCAGACTTTACTCTGCAGAGAATGAAGTGTCAAGATAGGATTTGCATTCTGGCATCCAGGCTCAATTCGGGTTCCACTCTTGTTCACTATAACCTTTGTAGCCAGCACCCAGCATGGTAGTCCCAATAGCACCCAGATTTCCCTTAATATAGGTCATAAGGTTTAGGAAATGACCCGTGATTAGCAGAAAAGGTAATATTAGTCCTAATTCTACAGTGATTAGTTAAGAATACAGCTATCACCGTGTTTGTCTCCATAAAAGCAAGGGCTGACAAGGAAAGGATGGGAAAAAAAAAAGCATAAAAATCAGACAGAAATCATAATACTCAAAAGCAATAAATTATAGGAGAAAATATGATTTCTTTAAGTCCCTAAATTACTACCTAATAACAACCATAGAGATATTTTTGGGATTGAATCATGTCTCCCTTAAAAGGCATGTCCAGGTCCCAATTTCTGATCCTGTGAGTATTAGTGTATTGTAAATATGATCTTTTGATGAAGTTACTTCAGTTAAGACGTGGCCCGACTGAATCAGGATGGGTCTTAATCCTGTTTCTGAAAGGCCTTATAGAGAAGTCACAGAGAGAGCAAAGCCACACAGAGAAGCTAGAAGATGGAAATCACGAGGACCTGGGAGAGAAAGGAGAGGACATTGCCCTATGATTGAAAAGCCAAGGAACCCCAAGGATCACCCACAGCCAGCTTGAGAATGCCACAGCCTTGGGGAGAAAGCATTGCCTTTCTGATGCCTCAATTTTGAACTTCTTCTAATCCCAAAACTTGGCTTAAATAAGCCAACTCATTGTAATGAATTTATTTCAGCAGTTGTGAAATTAAAACAGATAATATATATACTCAATAATAATTATTTCCAAAATGAAAAGTCACTATAGAAGTTTGTGCTAATTTAGCATGGTCTAAATAGGCAAAGATAGATGTAATCCACTTTAGCTAAACTTTCCACTAAATGCTTTACATTTTAAAAGAATAAATTTGGGTATTCATTTAATTGGTTGAGGGCAAAAATTTGGTCTAACTGATTTTTCAGTTGTCAGGACCCAGCAGAGTGACAGACATGCAAAAGGTTGAGTCACAAACTTTTACTCAATTAATATTTAGTGAGGTTAAAATAGATTTTTACACTAAATTTATATTTATTGACTGTATATCTTAAGCAATTTGTTAAGTTACATTAATTTTTTCATTTAATCCTAACAACAGTCTTGAATGTAGATATCACTGTCCCCATTTTGAAGATGAGGACATTGATGTTCACTTAAGAGCACAGGGCTATAAAGGGGAGAGCTTGTATTCAACTTTCCAGCAGACACCAGAGTCAGCATTATTCTTTTTATTTTGTTTCATACCTAGAGATATTTCTCATTTGCTTTCTTTGGCTTAGAACTCTTTATATAAGTATGTAACATATTAAGATATTAAACCTGTATGTAGAGGAATAGGTAGTTTACACTTCATAATAAAACTGGGATGAATATTCAGAAATTTGTGTTCACTGTATATAACTTTCAAGAGAATTTAAACAAGTGAATTCTCTCTGATTCCCTAACTTTAAAAAATAAAGAACAAATTTATTTAAGCCTTTAACTTTTATATGCCTCATTTTATCAGCAATAAATCAAGATAACTACTGCTTAATTAATAGGGTTATTGTTAGAATTAATTGAGTTAAACCATGGGGAGAAATGCCTGATATTTTGTCAATGCTCACTAAAAACAAGCTAGGAGGAAGAAAAACAGCAGTGATTGTAATAGGGGGAAGCATTTATTTCCATAAATTAACCAAATTAAACTGTTATTACTTGCTTCTTAAGCCCATTTATTGAAGCCGAAAGCCATTGCTTCCTTTGGTATTCACAAGGGGCAATGAAATCACATCTCACATCAGAAAAGCAGGACAACAGGAGTCAAATGGTGTAATGTGGGGAGGGAGGAAGAAAGTCAGAAAAAATTGAGATTTAAAGAGCAGTACTCACCACAAAGTCCTTCTGTGTAGGACGACAAGTTAAAACGGATGCCAAAATGAATGTCTATAATTCCTGTGAGATGAGCCCACTTTATGATGAGTCCAGATGGAGTGTTAATCACATACATCATACCAGAATCCTCTATGGACAGTTCATGATTTGAAAAAGGCAAAGGCACAACAACAGAATCCACTTCAACCTAAAATAACAAAAATGCACCTGTGAGAACAAATGTTTATATTTAAATGTACACTCACTAAAATTAGGAGAATACAGATTATTCCATTTCTTCTGATTTAACATAAACTATATTTTGGTGTTTTTTTTATTTATTTCTCTGCTGCTACCACAGCTTCTTGTAATGCCAAAGCCCCTTTTAGTTATTGTTCCTTTGCTATGCCTTGCTATATTCAGTATTTGGTAAAATGGCATTGGCTTTTATTTTCTTCAAAACTTAATTTCCTTATATGTTATGTATGCTTTTATGTCTGTTTCACTTGATTTATGTTGATTACACCATTACCTTCTAATATGAGCTTAAGATTAAAAGAAAGCTATTTACAAGATGTTTTCTTCATTCTGGGTTTTGTCTTTTCTTGGCAATGTTCATTTAACTATAATTTCATAAAATCACTGGCTAAGCTTGTTAAAGATTAAGATTCCCAACAATTCTGATTCCTAGGTTTGGATTGGGGTTTTAGACACTGTATTTTTAGCAAGTACTTTTGGTAATACTGATGTAGATAGTCTAAAGTTTATACTTTAAAAACCATGCCTTAAATAATGGCAATGACATGGAACCATTTGCAAATGGTTCTCTATATTACACCTCACCAACCATCCAATTTCTTATATTTTGCTTATTCTGTAACCCTGGAGCTGAAACATACTTCCTCTTCTTCCGTACCTGGTTAATTTCTACTCATTCTGGAAGGTTTATCTTAGGTATCACCTCTTACAAGAAGCCACCCTTACTGACCCACATATAATCTGGATTCAGTGACCCTTTTCTCTGTTCCCCATGTTGTCTTGAACATAATTCTACCATTATAACTCCTATTGCCTTCTGAGTGGCAGATAAGTACATTCATGCCCACCCCACAACAACAGGTTACTTAGTAACAGGCCTATGTCATTTTATCATGTAAACTCTTGGTAAATTATTTTCAAACAGTTACTAATTGAATATAATAGTGGTGACGAGTTCACCTGAGACCAAAAAGAAGCCCTTCAATCTGAATGTTAAAAATGGCACTATCTGACAGAAATGGGAGGGCGGGGCAACATGGCAGACTGCTGAGCTTTATGTTTTAGTTACGCCTCCAGGAAAGTAGGTAGAAAGCCAGGAACTGCATGGACTGGACACCACAGAGCAAGCTGACTTTGGGCATACTTCATACAACACTCATGAAATCGTGGAACGGCTGAGATCAACGAAATCTGTAAGTTTTTGTGGCCAGGAGACCCGCACCCCTCCCTGCCAGGCTCAGTCCCGTGGGAGGAGGAGCTGTCAGCTCCGGGAAGGAGAAGGGAGAACTGCAGTGGCAGCCCTTATCAGAAACTCATTCTACTGATCCAAACTCCAACCATAGATAGACGGAGACCAGACACCAGAGAATCAGAGAGCAGCCAGCCCAGCAGAGAGGAGACAGGCATAGAAAAAAACAACACAAAAAACTCCAAAATAAAAGCAGAGGATTTTTGGAGTTCTGGTGAACATAGAAAGGGGAAGGGCAGAGCTCAGGCCCTGAGGCTCATATGCGAATCCCGAAGAAAAGCTGATCTCTCTGCCCTGTGGACCTCTCCTTAATGGCCCTAATTGCTTTGTCTCTTAGAATTTCAATAACCCATTAGATCTCTGAGGAGGGCCCTTTTTTTAATCCTTTTTTCTTTTTCTAAAACAATTACTCTAAGAAGCCCAATACAGAGAGCTTCAAAGACTTGCAATTTGGGCAGGTCAAGACAAGAGCAGAACTAAGAGAGCTCTGAGGCAAAAGGCAATAATCCAGTGGCTGAGAAAATTCACTTAACACCACAACTTCCCAAGAAAAGGGGGGTGTCCGCTCACAGCCATCATCCTGGTGGACAGGAAACACTCCTGCCCATCACCAGCCCCATAGCCCAGAGCTGCCCCAGACAACCCAGTGTGACGGAAGCGCTTCAAATAACAGGCACACACCACAAAACTGGGCGTGGACATTAGCCTTCCCTGCAACCTCAGCTGATTGTCCCAGAGTTGGGATGGTGGAGCAGTGTGAATTAACAAAGCCCCATTCAGCCATCATTTCAGCAGACTGGGAGCCTCCCTACACAGCCCAGCAGCCCAGAACCGCCCTGGGGGGACGGCACTCACCTGTGACATAGCACAGTCATCCCTCAACAGAGGACCCGGGGTGCACAACCTGGAAGAGGGGCCCACTTGCAAGTCTCAGGAGCCATACGCCAATACCAAGGACTTGTGGGTCAGTGGCAGAGACAAACTGTGGCAGGACTGAACTGAAGGATTAGACTATTGCAGCAGCTTTAAAACTCTAGGATCACCAGGGAGATTTGATTGTTAGAGCCACCCCCCTCCCTGACTGCATAGAAACACGCCCCATATACAGGGCAGGCAACACCAACTACACACGCAAGCTTGGTACACCAATTGGACACCACAAGACTCACTCCCCCACTCACCAAAAAGGCTAAGCAGGGGAGAACTGGCTTGTGGAGAACAGGTGGCTCGTGGACGCCACCTGCTAGTTAGCTAGAGAAAGTGTACTCCACAAAGCTGTAGATCTGATAAATTAGAGATAAGGACTTCAATTGGTCTACAAATCCTAAAAGAACCCTATCAAGTTCAGCAAATGCCACAAGGCCAAAAACAACAGAAAATTATAAAGCATATGAAAAAACCAGACGATATGGATAACCCAAGCCCAAGCACCCAAATCAAAAGACCTGAAGAGACACAGCACCTAGAGCAGCTACTCAAAGAACTAAAGATGAACAATGAGACCATAGTACGGGATATGAAGGAAATCAAGAAGACCCTAGAAGAGCATAAAGAAGACATTGCAAGACTAAATAAAAAAATGGATGATCTTATGGAAATTAAAGAAACTGTTGACCAAATTAAAAAGATTCTGGACACTCATAGTACAAGACTAGAGGAAGTTGAACAACGAATCAGTGACCTGGAAGATGACAGAATGGAAAATGAAAGCATAAAAGAAAGAATGGGGAAAAAAATTGAAAAAATCGAAATGGACCTCAGGGATATGATAGATAATATGAAACGTCCGAATATAAGACTCATTGGTGTTCCAGAAGGGGAAGAAAAGGGTAAAGGTCTAGGAAGAGTATTCAAAGAAATTGTTGGGGAAAACTTCCCAAATCTTCTAAACACCATAAATACACAAATCATAAATGCTCAGCGAACTCCAAATAGAATAAATCCAAATAAACCCACTCTGAAACATATTCTGATCACACTGTCAAACACCGAAGAGAAGGTGCAAGTTCTCAAAACAGCAAGAGAAAAGCAATTCACCACATACAAAGGAAACAGCATAAGACTAAGTAGTGACTACTCAGCAGCCACCATGGAGGCAAGAAGGCAGTGGCACGATATATTTAAAATTCTGAGTGAGAAAAATTTCCAGCCAAGAATACTTTATCCAGCAAAGCTCTCCTTCAAATTTGAGGGAGAGCTTAAATTTTTCACAGACAAACAAATGCTGAGAGAATTTGCTAACAAGAGACCTGCCCTACTGGAGATACTAAAGGGAGCCCTAAAGACAGAGAAACAAAGAAAGGACAGAGAGACTTGGAGAAAGGTTCAGTACTAAAGAGATTCAGTATGGGTACAATAAAGGATATTAATAGAGAGAGGGGAAAACATATGACAAACATAAACCAAAGGATAAGATAGCTGATTCAAGAAATGCCTTCACGGTTATAACGTTGAATGTAAATGGATTAAACTCCCCAATTAAAAGATATAGATTCGCAGAATGGATCAAAAAAAATGAACCATCAATATGTTGCATACAAGAGACTCATCTTAGACACAGGGACACAAAGAAACTGAAAGTGAAAGGATGGAAAAAAATATTTCATGCAAGCTACAGCCAAAAGAAAGCAGGTGTAGCAATATTAATCTCAGATAAAAGAGACTTTAAATGCAGGGATGTTTTGAGAGACAAAGAAGGCCACTACATACTAATAAAAGGGGCAATTCAGCAAGAAGAAATAACAATCGTAAATGTCTATGCACCCAATCAAGGTGCCACAAAATACATGAGAGAAACACTGGCAAAACTAAAGGAAGCAATTGATGCTTCCACAATAATTGTGGGAGACTTCAACACATCACTCTCTCCTATAGATAGATCAACCAGACACAAGACCAATAAGGAAATCAAAAACCTAAACAATCTGATAAACGAATTAGATTTAACAGACATCTACAGGACATTACATCCCAAATCACCAGGATACACATAATTTTCTAGTGCTCATGGAACTTTCTCCAGAATAGATCATATGCTGGGACATAAAACAAGCCTCAATAAATTTAAAAAGATTGAAATTATTCAAAGCACATTCTCTGACCACAATGGAATACAATTAGAAGTCAATAACCATCAGAGACTTAGAAAATTCACAAATACCTGGAGGTTAAACAACACACTCCTAAACAATCAGTGGGTTAAAGAAGAAATAGCAAGAGAAATTGCTAAATATATAGAGACGAATGAAAATGAGAACACAACATACCAAAACCTATGGGATGCAGCAAAAGCAGTGCTAAGGGGGAAATTTATAGCACTAAACGCATATATTAAAAAGGAAGAAAGAGCCAAAATCAAAGAACTAATGGATCAACTGAAGAAGCTAGAAAATGAACAGCAAACCAATCCTAAACCAAGTAGAAGAAAAGAAATAACAAGGATTAAAGCAGAAATAAATGACATAGAGAACAAAAAAACAATAGAGAGGATAAATATCACCAAAAGTTGGTTCTTTGAGAAGATCAACAAGATTGACAAGCCCCTAGCTAGACTGACAAAATCAAAAAGAGAGAAGACCCATATAAACAAAATAATGAATGAAAAAGGTGACATAACTGCAGATCATGAAGAAATTAAAAAAATTATAAGAGGATACTATGAACAACTGTATGGCAACAAACTGGATAATGTAGAGGAAATGGACAATTTCCTGGAAACATATGAACAACCTAGACTGACCAGAGAAGAAATAGAAGACCTCAACCAACCCATCACAAGCAAAGAGATCCAATCAGTCATCAAAAATCTTCCCACAAATAAATGCCCAGGGCCAGATGGCTTCACAGGGGAATTCTACCAAACTTTCCAGAAAGAACTGACACCAATCTTACTCAAACTCTTTCAAAACACTGAAGAAAATGGAACACTACCTAACTCATTTTACGAAGCTAACATCAATCTAATACCAAAACCAGGCAAAGATGCTACAAAAAAGGAAAACTACCGGCCAATCTCCCTAATGAATATAGATGCAAAAATCCTCAACAAAATACTTCAAATCGAATCCAAAGACACATTAAAAAAATCATACACCATGACCAAGTGGGGTTCATTCCAGGCATGCAAGGATGGTTCAACATAAGAAAATCAATCAATGTATTACAACACATTAACAAGTCAAAAGGAAAAAATCAATTGATCATCTCAATAGATGCTGAAAAAGCATTTGACAAAATCCAACATCCCTTTTTGATAAAAACACTTCAAAAGGTAGGAATTGAAGGAAACTTCCTCAACATGATAAAGAGCATATATGAAAAACCCACAGCCAGCATAGTTCTCAATGGTGAGAGACTGAAAGCCTTCCCTCTAAGATCAGGAACAAGACAAGGATGCCCGCTGTCACCACTCTTATTCAACATTGTGCTGGAAGTGCTAGCCAGGGCAATCCAGCAAGACAAAGAAATAAAAGGCATCCAAATTGGAAAAGAAGAAGTAAAACTGTCATTGTTTGCAGATGATATGATCTTATATCTAGAAAACCCTGAGAAATCGACGATACAGCTACTAGAGCTAATAAACAAATTTAGCAAAGTAGCGGGATACAAGATTAATGCACATAAGTCAGTAATGTTTCTGTATGCTAGAAATGAACAAACTGAAGAGACACTCAAGAAAAAGATACCATTTTCAATAGCAACTAAAAAAATCAAGTACCTAGGAATAAACTTAACCAAAGAGGTAAAAGACCTATACAAAGAAAACTACATAACCCTACTAAAAGAAATAGAAGGGGACCTTAAAAGATGGAAAAATATTCCATGTTCATGGATAGGAAGACTAAATGTCATTAAGATGTCAATTCTACCCAAACTCATCTACAGATTCAATGCAATCCCAATCAAAATTCCATCAACCTACTTTGCAGACTTGGAAAAGCTAGTTATCAAATTTATTTGGAAAGGGAAGATGCCTCGAATTGCTAAAGACACTCTAAAAAAGAAAAACGAAGTGGGAGGACTTACACTCCCTGACTTTGAAGCTTATTATAAAGCCACAGTTGCCAAAACAGCATGGTACTGGCACAAAGACAGACATATAGATCAATGGAATCGAATTGAGAATTCAGAGATAGACCCTCAGATCTATGGCCGACTGATCTTTGATAAGGCCCCCAAAGTCACTGAACTGAGTCATAATGGTCTTTTCAACAAATGGGGCTGGGAGAGTTGGATATCCATATCCAAAAGAATGAAAGAGGACCCCTATCTCACACCCTACACAAAAATTAACTCAAAATGGATGAAAGATCTCAATATAAAAGAAAGTACCATTAAACTCCTAGAAGATAATGTCGGAAAACATCTTCAAGACCTTGTATTAGGCGGCCACTTCCTAGACTTTACACCCAAAGCACAAGCAACAAAAGAGAAAATAGATAAATGGGAACTCCTCAAGCTTAGAAGTTTCTGCACCTCAAAGGAATTTCTCAAAAAGGTAAAGAGGCAGCCAACTCAATGGGAAAAAATTTTTGGAAACCATGTATCTGACAAAAGACTGATATCTTGCATATATAAAGAAATCCTACAACTCAATGACAATAGTACAGACGGCCCAATTATAAAATGGGCAAAAGATATGTAAAGACAGTTCTCTGGAGAGGAAATACAAATGGCCAAGAAACACATGAAAAAATGTTCAGCTTCACTAGCTATTAGAGAGATGCAAATTAAGACCACAATGAGATACCATCTAACACCGATTAGAATGGCTGCCATTAAACAAACAGGAAACTACAAATGCTGGAGGGGATGTGGAGAAATTGGAACTCTTATTCATTGTTGGTGGGACTGTATAATGGTTCAGCCACTCTGGAAGTCAGTCTGGCAGTTCCTTAGAAAACTAGAAATAGAGTTACCATTCGATCCAGCGATTGCACTTCTCGGTATATACCCGGAAGATCGGAAAGCAGTCACACGAACAGATATCTGCACGCCAATGTTCATAGCAGCATTATTCACAATTCCCAAGAGATGGAAACAACCCAAATGTCCTTCAACAGATGAGTGGATAAATAAAATGTGGTATATACACATGATGGAATACTACGCGGCTGTAAAAAGGAACGATCTCATGAAACATATGACAACATGGATGAACCTTGAAGACATAATGCTGAGTGAAATAAGCCAGGCACAAAAAGAGAAATATTATATGCTACCACTAATGTGAACTTTGAAAAATGTAAAACAAATGGTTTATAATGTAGAATGTAGGGGAACTAGCAATAGAGAGCAATTAAGGAAGGGGGAGCAATAATCCAAGAAGAACAGATAAGCTATTTAACGTTCTGGGGATGCCCAGGAATGACTATGGTCTGTTAATTTCTGATGGATATAGTAGGAACAAGTTCACAGAAATGTTGCTATATTAGGTAACTTTCTTGGGGTAAAGTAGGAACATGTTGGAAGTTAAGCAGTTATCTTAGGTTAGTTGTCTTTTTCTTACTCCCTTGTTATGGTCTCTTTGAAATGTTCTTTTATTGTATGTTTGTTTTCTTTTTAACTTTTTTTTCATACAGTTGATTTAAAAAAGAAGGGAAAGTTAAAAAAAAAAGAAAAAGAAAAACAAGGAAAAAAAGATGTAGTGCCCCCTTGAGGAGCCTGTGGAGAATGCAGGGGTATTCGCCTACCCCACCTCGATGGTTGCTAACATGACCACAGACATAGGGGACTGGTGGTTTGATGGGTTGAACCCTCTACCATAGGTTTTACCCTTGGGAAACGGTTGCTGCAAAGGAGAGGCTAGGCCTCCCTATGGTTTTGCCTAAGAGCCTCCTCCCGAATGCCTCTTTGTTGCTCAGATGTGGCCCTCTCTCTCTAGCTAAGCCAACTTGAAAGGTGAAATCACTGCCCTCCCCCCTACGTGGGATCAGACACCCAGGGGAGTGAATCTCCCTGGCAACGTGGAATATGATTCCCAGGGAGGAATGTAGACCCGGCATCGTGGGACGGAGAACATCTTCTTGACCAAAAGGGGGATGTGAAAGGAAATGAAATAAGCTTCAGTGGCAGAGAGATTCCAAAAGGAGCCGAGAGGTCACTCTGGTGGGCACTCTTACGCACACTTTAGACAACCCTTTTTAGGTTCTAAAGAATTGGGGTAGCTGGTGGTGGATACCTGAAACTATCAAACTACAACCCAGAACCCATGAATCTCGAAGACAGCTGTATAAAAATGTAGCTTATGAGGGGTGACAATGGGATTGGGAAAGCCATAAGGACCACATTCCACTTTGTCTAGTTTTTGGATGGATGAGTAGAAAAATAGGGGAAGGAAACAAACAGACAAAGGTACCCAGTGTTCTTTTTTACTTCAATTGCTCTTTTTCACTCTAATTATTATTCTTGTTATTTTTGTGTGTGTGCTAATGAAGGTGTCAGGGATTGATTTAGGTGATGAATGTACAACTATGTAATGGTACTGTGAACAATCGAAAGTGCGATTTGTTTTGTATGACTGCGTGGTATGTGAATATATCTCAATAAAATGAAGATAAAAAAATGGCATTATCCAAGTTTGAATTTATTTCCCACCCACTTCCTGTTAGTAATTAAAATTAAAACTTTCTAATAGTTCATTACATTTTAGACTCATTTTACTATTGTGCCCAGCCTAGAATCCATGGACCTGTGCTAACAGAATAATTTTTGGGAAAATGTACAATCTCAGCCGTTTAAGAAAAATCTTTACACTTTTTTTAGGAGGGGTGGGGTGCTTATCTTTTAGAAAGAACATTAGATCTGAGTGAACCAAACAGCCATTATCTCACTGCTATGCAGTAAGTGCGTATTTCTTGGGATGAGTATTTGCCTCTAAAATCAAATGGCTGCTTTTCAAAATTTTATAATGCACTCCTCTTTTTTCCATGTATTTCAATAAAGTTAAACATTTTTTCCTTTATTCTTATTTTAGTTATCACTTGTTCCTATAAAAATTGTTGGTATCTTAGTACTTCAAAACTACTCCTTCATATGCTCTTCTCTCAGTGGCCTTCATTCTGGAATTCAGGCTACTATTCTGTTCAATTTTATGATCCCTCTTCCTCACATCCTTTCCACTTTGTCTAATTTCAAACACAAATATTAACTCTAGAACTAAGAAGGGTGGCCACTCATGTTATCTGAGAGGGCTTTAACATATTTAACAAAATGGCTCTAAGAGTTAATCTCACAATGAAGAAGTATTTGCAACAGTTCGGATATCATAGAGGGAAAATTTAATATTGAGAAACCCATTTTAGACTGTCTGTGAAAAGAATGTTTACATTACAACAGCTATGAAACTCTACTAATCTGTTTAATTTTCCCTCTTATTGGAAATAATTATTTATTATTCCAATTGAAAAACATGATTTTTTTTACTTTTTTTCTTACCTTTCTTGTTATCCGATTAATAAGTACTTTATGTATAGATGTTGTCACATTTAACTTCTTAAAACAAAGTCCAGAGATCCTTCCAGAGGAAGCCTTTATTTGAAAAAATTAAAACTTTATGGAATTAAACGTAATTTCAGTGATAAACAGAATGAATTTTCTAAACATTTTGCAAATACTCACAAATTTTTTTAATGAGTTTCCATTCTGCAAAAGAATATAAAGGAAAACATTTTTAAGTAAATACGTTATTTGACTTTTTAAAACCTTATTTGGATTAATATCATATGCCTCTAAATATATTCACATGAAATATTTTTTTGGTTTAAATACTAGATCAACCTCAGAGAGTTCTTGAGCCCCTTCCTATGCTGACAATTCCTAGGTTGCAAATATTTCAGCTATAGATTTATGAAGAAATGCCTATAAGAATGGATAATGACCCACCTGGTTCATGGAACATTTTTCAATATGAGCAACTATAATTTCTCCAGGAATTTTTACTAAGATATAAGAAGCCATGCTATATAATGCTGCATTATTTCCATCAAATGTAATAATGCTCAGTTCTGACAACATGGAACACCGACCTAAAAAAAAAAATGTTGAGAGAAGATTTAGTATACCAACTAATTTTTTGTCTTTTTTAATAATAATTTTAAAAAAATATTTTAAATTAGCCTGATGATATTTGACAGAATAGCAATTCTAAAAGTTATATACGGGGTACTAAAATACTAAATAAGAAGAAAATTCAACAACAATAACTTTGGTTTCAAAAGAGTAACAATCACCCAGATTGATAATTGATTTCCATGTACGAAATGGCAACTTACAAGGACATTCCCACTCAGGGCAGCAGATATCAGTATTCACTTGAACAGGCCTTCCCCGGAAACCACAGTCAGGCATTTCTAACTTCTTTGGACAATTAAGGGACCAGTTGTACAACTGCCATTCCATATTAAGGCATATATATTGGCTACAATTATAAACAGGATCAAATTGTTGAGGCTGTTAATAAAAACATAAGATTAGTGTTCTTTTTTCAATTTAAATTAACTTTTCCAATTAATTTTGTAAGTTCATGTTCATGCTACATATAGTAAGCACTTCCCAAATACAAAAGCTTTGGCATTTCTCTTCAACTTTTTGTTAATGTAACTTTTCTAAAATATGGCTTAATTCAACCTTTATCTTAATATTGATTTGATATCAGAATTGCCCATATAGTCAGACATGTGAGCAAAATGAAGCTTTGTCTAAATGCTTTAGATGAGCTTTTTGTAAGCAGGCCTATACAATGGCAGACAACCTCTCATATTATTCCATGTAAAGCTATATATAAATAAAACTTCTGTTAATATCAGTTTTTAAAAGTTACAACGAATACTATCCAAATATTTAATTAAGATTTGTATGAGGTCATTTTTTTGACAGAACTTTGAAGGTGTCATTATAAATTAATTTTTATATATAACTCAAAGACTTCTAGATAAGCAAATAAATAGTGGTAGATTTTTCAAAGTTTATAAATTTTGCATTCTATGTGAGTTATGGTAATAATTACAATAATGATAATACCTGCCTCTGAAGGAGGTACTACTATTTCTCCCTATTTTACAGATGAAGGAATTAGAGTGGAGGATAGTAAGTTTCCCAAGTACCTATAGCTAGTAGTACAGTTAGAATTCCCAAGTTCCTATAGCTAGTAGTACAGTTAGAATATAAGTTCAGGTAATGTGCCCCTGGAATCTGTGCTCTTGAAGACCACTCTATACCGCATCTCAGGGGAGGGAGGAAGAAATATTAATGTTTATTTAGCACTTATTATATGTTGATGCACTAATAAAGTAGTTTATTTCATTTTCTTCTCCTCAAATCTTTTAGGTCAGTTTCTATCACTCTAATATCATATATCGGAAGAAACAAAAAGGATAAGAGAGGAGGCGGGGCAAGATGGCAGACTGGTGAGCTGTATGTTTTAGTTACTCCTCCAGGAAAGTAGGTAAAAAGCCAGGAACTGCGTGGACTGGACACCACAGAGCAATCTGTCTTTGGGCATACTTCATACAACACTCATGAAAACGTGGAACTGCTGAGATCAGCGAAATCTGTAAGTTTTTGCGGCCAGGGGACCCGCGCCCCTCCCTGCCAGGCTCAGTCCCGGGGGAGGAGGGGCTGTCAGCTCCAGGAAGGAGAAGGGAGAATTGCAGTGGCTGCTCTTATCGGAAACTCATTCTACTGATTCAAACTCCAACCATAGATAGACTGAGGCCAGACACCAGAGACTCTGAGAGCAGCCAGCCCAGCAGAGAGGAGACAGGCATAGAAAAAAAACAACACGAAAAACTCCAAAATAAAAGCAGAGGATTTTTGGAGTTCTGGTGAACACAGAAAGGGGAAGGGCGGAGCTCAGGCCTTGAGGCGCATATGCAAATCCCGAAGCAAAGCTGATCTCTCTGCCCTGTGGAACTTTCCTTAATGGCCCTGGTTGCTTTGTCTATTAGCATTTCAATAACCCATTAGATCTCTGAGGAGGGCCGTTTTGTTTTTTTTTTTTTTTTTTCTTTTTTTTTAAATCCTTTTTGCTTTTTCTAAAACAATTACTCTAAGAAGCTCAATACAGAAAGCTTCAAAGAATTGAAATTTGGGCACGTCAAGTCAAGAGCAGAACTAAGAGAGCTCTGAGACAAAAGGCAATAATCCAG
This sequence comes from Choloepus didactylus, assembly GCF_015220235.1. Lineage (NCBI taxonomy): Eukaryota > Metazoa > Chordata > Mammalia > Pilosa > Megalonychidae > Choloepus > Choloepus didactylus. Next base: position 50,257,130 of record NC_051314.1, read on the forward strand.
TGGCTGAGAAAATTCACTAAACAACACAACTTCCCAAGAAAAGGGGGGTGTCCGCTCACAGCCACCATCCTGGTGGACAGGAAACACTCCTGCCCATCGCCAGCCCCATAGCCCAGAGCTGCCCCAGACAACCCAGTGTGACGGAAGTGCTTCAAATAACAGGCACACACCACAAAACTGGGCGTGGACATTAGCCTTCCCTGCAACCTCAGCTGAATGTCCCAGAGCTGGGAAGGGGGAGCAGTGTGAATTAACAGAGCCCCATTCAGCCATCATTTGAGCAGACTGGGAGCCTCCCAACACAGCCCAGCAGCCCAGATCTGCCCTGGGGGGACGGCACTCACCTGTGACATAGCACAGTCATCCCTCAACAGAGGACCCGGGGTGCACAGCCTGGAAGAGGGGCCCACTTGCAAGTCTCAGGAGCCATACGCCAATACCAAAGACTTGTGGGTCAGTGGCAGAGACAAACTGTGGCAGGACTGAACTGAAGGATTAGACTATTGCAGTAGCTTTAAAACTCTAGGATCATCAGGGAGATTTGATTGTTAGGGCCACCCCCCCTCCCCGACTGCCCAGAAACACGCCCCACATACAGGGCAGGCAACACCAACTACACACGCAAGCTTGGGACACCAATTGGGCCCCACAAGACTCACTCCCCCACTCACCAAAAAGGCTAAGCAGGGGAGATCTGGCTTGTGGAGAACAGGTGGCTCGTGGACGCCACCTGCTGGTTAGTTAGAGAAAGTGTACTCCACGAAGCTGTAGATCTGATTAATTAGAGATAAGGACTTCAACTGGTCTACAAACCCTAAAAGAACCCTATCAAGGTCAGCAAATGCCACGAGGCCAAAAACAACAGAAAATTATAAAGCATATGAAAAAACCAGACGATATGGATAACCCAAGCCCAAGCACCCAAATCAAAAGACCAGAAGAGACACACCTAGAGCAGCTACTCAAAGAACTAAAGATGAACAATGAGACCCTAGTACGGGATATGAAGGAAATCAAGAAGACCCTAGAAGAGCATAAAGAAGACATTGCAAGACTAAATAAAAAAATGGATGATCTTATGGAAATTAAAGAAACTGTTGACCAAATTAAAAAGATTCTGGACACTCATAGTACAAGACTAGAGGAAGTTGAACAACGAATCAGTGACCTGGAAGATGACAGAATGGAAAATGAAAGCATAAAAGAAAGAATGGGGAAAAAAATTGAAAAACTCGAAATGGACCTCAGGGATATGATAGATAATATGAAACGTCCGAATATAAGACTCATTGGTGTCCCAGAAGGGGAAGAAAAGGGTAAAGGTCTAGGAAGAGTATTCAAAGAAATTGTTGGGGAAAACTTCCCAAATCTTCTAAACAACATAAATACACACATCATAAATGCTCAGCGAACTCCAAATAGAATAAATCCAAAAAAACCCACTCCGAGACATATACTGATCACACTGTCAAACATAGAAGAGAAGGAGCAAGTTCTGAAAGCAGCAAGAGAAAAGCAATTCACCACATACAAAGGAAACAGCATAAGACTAAGTAGTGACTACTCAGCAGCCACCATGGAGGCGAGAAGGCAGTGGCACGATATATTTAAAATTCTGAGTGAGAGGAATTTCCAGCCAAGAATACTTTATCCAGCAAAGCTCTCCTTCAAATTTGAGGGAGAGCTTAAATTTTTCACAGACAAAGAAATGCTGAGAGAATTTGCTAACAAGAGACCTGCCCTACTGGAGATACTAAAGGGAGCCCTACAGACAGAGAAACAAAGACAGGACAGAGAGACTTGGAGAAAGGTTCAGTACTAAAGAGATTCGGTATGGGTACAATAAAGGATATTAATAGAGAGAGGGAAAAATATGGCAAACATAATCCAAAGGATAAGATGGCCGATTCAAGAAATGCCTTCACGGTTTTAACGTTGAATGTAAATGGATTAAACTCCCCAATTAAAAGATATAGATTCGCAGAATGGATCAAAAAAAATGAACCATCAATATGTTGCATACAAGAGACTCATCTTAGACACAGGGACACAAAGAAACTGAAAGTGAAAGGATGGAAAAAAATATTTCATGCAAGCTACAGCCAAAAGAAAGCAGGTGTAGCAATATTAATCTCAGATAAAATAGACTTCAAATGCAGGGATGTTTTGAGAGACAAAGAAGGCCACTACATACTAATAAAAGGGGCAATTCAGCAAGAAGAAATAACAATCGTAAATGTCTATGCACCCAATCAAGGTGCCACAAAATACATGAGAGAAACATTGACAAAACTAAAGGAAGCAATTGATGTTTCCACAATAATTGTGGGAGACTTCAACACATCACTCTCTCCTATAGATAGATCAACCAGACAGAAGACCAATAAGGAAATTGAAAACCTAAACAATCTGATAAATGAATTAGATTTAACAGACATCTACAGGACATTACATCCCAAATCAACAGGATACACATACTTTTCTAGTGCTCACGGAACTTTCTCCAGAATAGATCATATGCTGGGACATAAAACAAGCCTCAATAAATTTAAAAAGATTGAAATTATTCAAAGCACATTCTCTGACCACAATGGAATACAATTAGAAGTCAATAACCATCAGAGACTTAGAAAATTCACAAATACCTGGAGGTTAAACAACACACTCCTAAACAATCAGTGGGTTAAAGAAGAAATAGCAAGAGAAATTGCTAAATATATAGAGACGAATGAAAATGAGAACACAACATACCAAAACCTATGGGATGCAGCAAAAGCAGTGCTAAGGGGGAAATTTATAGCACTAAACGCATATATTAAAAAGGAAGAAAGAGCCAAAATCAAAGAACTAATGGATCAACTGAAGAAGCTAGAAAATGAACAGCAAACCAATCCTAAACCAAGTACAAGAAAAGAAATAACAAGGATTAAAGCAGAAATAAATGACATAGAGAACAAAAAAACAATAGAAAGGATAAATATCACCAAAAGTTGGTTCTTTGAGAAGATCAACAAGATTGACAAGCCCCTAGCTAGACTGACAAAATCAAAAAGAGAGAAGACCCATATAAACAAAATAATGAATGAAAAAGGTGACATAACTGCAGATCCTGAAGAAATTAAAAAAATTATAAGAGGATATTATGAACAACTGTATGGCAACAAACTGGATAATGTAGAAGAAATGGACAATTTCCTGGAAACATATGAACAACCTAGACTGACCAGAGAAGAAATAGAAGACCTCAACCAACCCATCACAAGCAAAGAGATCCAATCAGTCATCAAAAATCTTCCCACAAATAAATGCCCAGGGCCAGATGGCTTCACAGGGGAATTCTACCAAACTTTCCAGAAAGAACTGACACCAATCTTACTCAAACTCTTTCAAAACATTGAAAAAAATGGAACACTACCTAACTCATTTTATGAAGCTAACATCAATCTAATACCAAAACCAGGCAAAGATGCTACAAAAAAGGAAAACTACCGGCCAATCTCCCTAATGAATATAGATGCAAAAATCCTCAACAAAATACTTGCAAATCGAATCCAAAGACACATTAAAAAAATCATACACCATGACCAAGTGGGGTTCATTCCAGGCATGCAAGGATGGTTCAACATAAGAAAAACAATCAATGTATTACAACACATTAAAAACTCGAAAGGGAAAAATCAATTGATCATCTCAATAGATGCTGAAAAAGCATTTGACAAAATCCAACATCCGTTTTTGATAAAAACACTTCAAAAGGTAGGAATTGAAGGAAACTTCCTCAACATGATAAAGAGCATATATGAAAAACCCACAGCCAGCATAGTACTCAATGGTGAGAGACTGAAAGCCTTCCCTCTAAGATCGAGAACAAGACAAGGATGCCCGCTGTCACCACTGTTATTCAACATTGTGCTGGAAGTGCTAGCCAGGGCAATCCGGCAAGACAAAGAAATAAAAGGCATCCAAATTGGAAAAGAAGAAGTAAAACTGTCATTGTTTGCAGACGATATGATCTTATATCTAGAAAACCCTGAGAAATCAACGATACACCTACTAGAGCTAATAAACAAATTTAGCAAAGTAGCGGGATACAAGATTAATGCACATAAGTCAGTAATGTTTCTATATGCTAGAAATGAACAAACTGAAGAGACACTCAAGAAAAAGATACCATTTTCAATAGCAACTAAAAAAATCAAGTACCTAGGAATAAACTTAACCAAAGATGTAAAAGACCTATACAAAGAAAACTACATAACTCTACTAAAAGAAATAGAAGGGGACCTTAAAAGATGGAAAAATATTCCATGTTCGTGGATAGGAAGGCTAAATGTCATTAAGATGTCAATTCTACCCAAACTCATCTACAGATTCAATGCAATCCCAATCAAAATTCCAACAACCTACTTTGCAGACTTGGAAAAGCTAGTTATCAAATTTATTTGGAAAGGGAAGATGCCTCGAATTGCTAAAGACACTCTAAAAAAGAAAAACGAAGTGGGAGGACTTACACTCCCTGACTTTGAAGCCTATTATAAAGCCACAGTTGCCAAAACAGCATGGTACTGGCACAAAGATAGACATATAGATCAATGGAATCGAATTGAGAATTCAGCGATAGACCCTCAGATCTATGGCCGACTGATCTTTGATAAGGCCCCCAAAGTCACCGAACTGAGCCATAATGGTCTTTTCAACAAATGGGGCTGGGAGAGTTGGATATCCATATCCAAAAGAATGAAAGAGGACCCCTACCTCACCCCCTACACAAAAATTAACTCAAAATGGACCAAAGATCTCAATATAAAAGAAAGTACCATAAAACTCCTAGAAGATAATGTAGGAAAACATCTTCAAGACCTTGTATTAGGAGGCCACTTCCTAGACTTTACACCCAAAGCACAAGCAACAAAAGAGAAAATAGATAAATGGGAACTCCTCAAGCTTAGAAGTTTCTGCACCTCAAAGGAATTTCTCAAAAAGGTAAAGAGGCAGCCAACTCAATGGGAAAAAATTTTTGGAAACCATGTATCTGACAAAAGACTGATATCCTGCATATATAAAGAAATCCTACAACTCAATGACAATAGTACAGACAGCCCAATTATAAAATGGGCAAAAGATATGAAAAGACAGTTCTCTGAAGAGGAAATACAAATGGCCAAGAAACACATGAAAAAATGTTCAGCTTCACTAGCTATTAGAGAGATGCAAATTAAGACCACAATGAGATACCATCTAACACCGGTTAGAATGGCTGCCATTAAACAAACAGGAAACTACAAATGCTGGAGGGGATGTGGAGAAATTGGAAGTCTTATTCATTGTTGGTGGGACTGTATAATGGTTCAGCCACTCTGGAAGTCAGTCTGGCAGTTCCTTAGAAAACTAGAGATAGAGCTACCATTCGATCCAGCGATTGCACTTCTCGGTATATACCCGGAAGATCGGAAAGCAGTGACACGAACAGATATCTGCACGCCAATGTTCATAGCAGCATTATTCACAATTGCCAAGAGATGGAAACAACCCAAATGTCCTTCAACAGATGAGTGGATAAATAAAATGTGGTATATACACACGATGGAATACTACGCGGCAGTAAGAAGGAACGATCTGGTGAAACATATGAGAACATGGATGAACCTTGAAGACATAATGCTGAGCGAAATAAGCCAGGCACAAAGAGAGAAATATTATATGCTACCACTAATGTGAACTTTGAAAAATGTAAAACAAATGGTTTATAATGTAGAATGTAGGGGAACTAGCAGTAGAGAGCAATTAAGGAAGGGGGAACAATAATCCAAGAAGAACAGATAAGCTATTTAACGTTCTGGGGATGCCCAGAAATGACTATGGTCTGTTAATTTCTGATGGATGTAGTAGGAACAAGTTCACTGAAATGTTGCTATAGTATGTAACTTTCTTGGGGTAAAGTAGGAACATGTTGGAAGTTAAGCAGTTATCTTAGGTTAGTTGTCTTTTTCTTACTCCCTTGCTATGGTCTCTTTGAAATGTTCTTTTATTGTATGTTTGTTTTCTTTTTAACTTTTTTTTTCATACAGTTGATTTGAAAAAAGAAGGGAAAGTTAAAAAAAAAAAAAAAAAAAAAAAAAAAAAAAAAAAAAAAGGAAAAAAAAAAAAAAAAGATGTAGTGCCCCCTTGAGGAGCCTGTGGAGAATGCAGGGGTATTCGCCTACCCCACCTCCATGGTTGCTAACATGACCACAGACATAGGGGACTGGTGGTTTGATGGGTTGAGCCCTCTACCATAAGTTTTACCCTTGGGAAGACGGTTGCTGCAAAGGAGAGGCTAGGCCTCCCTGTATTTGTGCCTAAGAGTCTCCTCCTGAATGCCTCTTTGTTGCTCAGATGTGGCCCTCTCTCTCTAGCTAAGCCAACTTGAAAGGTGAAATCACTGCCCTCCCCCCTACGTGGGATCAGACACCCAGGGAAGTGAATCTCCCTGGCAACGTGGAATATGACTCCCGGGGAGGAATGTAGACCCGGCATCGTGGGATGGAGAACAGCTTCTTGACCAAAAGGGGGATGTGAAAGGAAATGAAATAAGCTTCAGTGGCAGAGAGATTCCAAAACGAGCCGAGAGATCACTCTGGTGGGCACTCTTACGCACACTTTAGACAACCTTTTTTAGGTTCTAAAGAATTGGGGTAGCTGGTGGTGGATACCTGAAACTATTAAACTACAACCCAGAACCCATGAATCTCGAAGACAGTTGTATAAAAATGTAGCTTATGAGGGGTGACAGTGGGATTGGGAATGCCATAAGGACCAAACTCCACTTTGTCTAGTTTATGGATCGATGTGTAGAAAAGTAGGGGAAGCAAACAAACAGGCAAAGGTACCTAGTGTTCTTTTTTACTTCAATTGCTCTTTTTCACTCTAATTATTATTCTTGTTATTTTTGTGTGTGTGCTAATGAAGGTGTCAGGGATTGATTTAGGTGATGAATGTACAACTATGTAATGGTACTGTAAACAATCGAAAGTACAATTTGTTTTGTATGACTGCGTGGTATGTGAATATATCTCAATAAAATGATGATAAAAAAAAAAAAAAAAAAAAAAAAAAAAAAGGATAAGAGAGGTTAAAAAATTTTCTGCATGGTGTCGCTATTAAGTGAGGACTTCTAAATTTAAAAGTCAAAGATAGGCAGTCAGGTCTAATGTTCCAAAATTTTCTGTTGACAAGTTTCATAAACTCTCAGGTATTAACCTTGCTTTCCATTCAACTAGGGGGAGGAGGGAGCAATTACAAGAGAACTAAAGTCCTCACAACCATGTGTGATTCACCTATGTAAGAATCTCTATCTTCCACTCTACTGAAACCATTTTTAACAAGGTCACCAATGACTCTACACAGCTAACTCCAATGATTAATTCTCAGGCTTCATCTAACCTGACCTGTTAGCATATTTGGTGCAGGTTATTATTTGATCCCCCTTAAATTACTTTTTTTTCCTTGGCTTTCAGATCACCTACAGTCTCCTAGATTTTCTCCTCAGTGGTTAATATCCTTTGCATGTGTTTTATCTTACCTCAACCTATTAAAGTAGTACCCCAGGGCTCAGTCCTTGGTCCTCTTCTCTATTTCCACTCCCTCTGAGACCTCATCCAGTCTCATAGTTTTTATGAAATACTATTTATACACTGAGAATTCCCCAAATTTCATCTTAGCTTGACTTCTTCCCTGAACTCCTTCTAAGTATGCCCAGCATAGCCACAGCTTTTTGATGTCAAAGGGGAATCTCAAACTTGGCAAAACAGGGCTCTTGTTTATATCCACCCCAGACTGTCCCTTTCCATAATTTCCTTCACCCTGTTTAATGTCAATTTTATCCTTCAGTTGCTTGAGGCAAAATCTTAGAATCCTTGATGCTTCTCTTTCATCCAAACTCCACATCCAATCCTTCAGTAAATTGTGTCATGTCAATCGCCAAGATACATACAGAATCCAGGCACTTCTTTCTACTCTTGCCTGGTCCAGGCCACCATCATCTCTTTTCCTGCATTAGCCTCTTAACTGGTTCTACTGTCTCTTTACAGCCTTTTCTTGTCACAGCAGCCAAACTTATGCTGAAACATTATTTTATCATGTCATTTCTCTGCTCTAAAATATAGCATCTTCCCATGTCATCTAGAATAAAAGCCACAGTCTTTACAATGGCCTATACAGCATTACATAATCTGCTTTATTTCCTATTTATTCCTCCTTTGCTCAATGGCCTCCTTTTTGTTCCTTTTATCTATCAAGTGCATTCTCCCTTCAGGGACCTTGCAACTTGCTGGTCTCTCTCGTGGAACAATGTTCTCCTCACTCTCTGTATGGTTTGCTCTCTCAACTCCTTCAGGGTTTTGCTCTAAAGTCACCTTTGAGTAAGACTTTCTGGACATCAAATTGAAAATAGTTTGATTTTTCTACCCAGGAGCATCTTCTAATTTTTATATAATTTAGTCATTTCTTTTGTTTATTGGTTGTCTCAGAACCCCCAAGAGAATGTAAACTCTATAAAGGAGGAATTTTTGCCTGGTTTTTCATTGCTCTATCTCCAGTGTTGAATAGTGCCTGGACCGAAAGGATGCTAAATAAAATATTGATTAGATAAATTCTTGATTTTTAGAAAAAAGTATATATTTGGAGTAAGGAGATACCTGCTTAAGTCTCAGCTGAGACAATTACTAGCTCTGGAGCCAAGGACCTTATCTGTTTGCTTACCAATATATCTCTATCATATTGAGCAGTGCCTGGCATAAAGTAGTGGCTTAAATATTTTTTGAATGCTTGACTCATACAGAAGCCCATGCTAGATAATTCTTTAATAAAGAATCACACTTAGGACCTCACTTGAACTTTATTTCTTTAGTGTGACAGAAAACTAATTAATAAGAAAATACTGGAAGTTAAGGCTTAGAAGTTCAGGGTTACTATCTGGAATGATGGAAATGGCTTGGTAAAGGATGGTGGTGATGGTATAGCACAACATTGTGAACACAGTTAACAGCACTAAAATATATACTGAATATGATTAAAGGGAGAAATGTCAGATTATATATATGGTATTGCAATAAATTTTTTAAAAAATTCATGGAACTACACTATACAAACAGTGAACCCTAAATTAAACCGTGGACTTTTATTAATAATGCAATTATAAAAATGCGCCACCAATTGTAACAAATGTTCCACACTAATGCAGGGTGTGGGTAGTGGGGTGGTATACAGGAGTCCTGTATTTTATGCATGATTGTTCTGTAAAATGACAATTTCTCTAATAAAGAAAAAAATTTAATGTAATGAATATTTCTTATTTTCTTTTAGCAAAAACAGACAAGAAAACGTACCAAGAGAAATTTACTAATGTTTGGATGGTGATACAGACACTTGAGCAGATGCTATACGGAAATGACAAATAGCTGTAAGAGAATACCCTGTCATACCTCACATTCCAAACCCGTTGTTGGCATCAGCATTTCAAGTGCCACAAACTCTGATGGAGTAATCATTTCTAGACCTGTCAGAAATGAAGATGTTATCTCCATTAGTGGAATGATAGCTAACGTGTGAAATTCACATGTGATGGGAACTGTGCCAAGAAATTTTACACTGATTATTTCATTTATTTCTCACAAGAACCCTGTGATAGATACAAATTAATAGTGTCATTTTACACATCAGGAAACTAAGGTATAGAGAGGTGGCTTTGTTTGCCAGGGATGCTACAACAAATATCACAGATTAGTTGCCTTAAACAAGAGCAATTTATTGTCTCACAGTTTTGGAGGCTAGAAGTCCAAAATCAACATGTTGACAGGATTATACTCTTTACATAGTGTTCTAGTGGTAGTTGCTGGCAATCCATTACTCAGTCTCTACCTCTACACATGTCCTTCTGTCTCCTTCTGTCTACCCCTATTCTGATGCTTGTAAGGATTCCACTCATATTGGATTAAGGCTCATCCTGATTCCATATGGCTTCATCTAAATAGGATCTACAAAGATCCTATTTGCAAATGAGTTCACACCCACAGGACAGGGATTAGGACATGAACATGTCTTTCTGGGGGGCATGATTCAATCCAAAACAAGAGGTAAGGTTGGTTCTTGGCAGAGGCAGAATTTGAACTTGGAATTTCTGATTCCATAGCCCTGGCTTTTAACCATTATTCTTCGCTGTTCTGATGGTAGCAACACAATTGTCTGGACAGTTAAAAAAAAATCAGTGACAGCACTGCAGATTCCCCAGGAGTTACAAATTTTAGCTTTATTATATATTTTTTAAATAAGTAGCAAAATGTATCCCTTCCCTTTGGTGAATCTGTAGAATATGTTACTTGGAAGCAGGCTAGATGGTGTTGTGGACCACATGGAGATCCCAGTTGATGGGCATGGCAAAAGGGTGATCCATGGAAAGGGAAGAAGTGATTGCTAAACACATTTGTAAGTTTTTGTCAGTGCTGGATGTATCTCTAAATTATTAAAAGTCTGATGGACTATGGGTCCCTTCCTCCATCTTCAAAGCTGCATTGTGGCTTCTTCAATTCTCTCTTGAATCTTTCTCTCTCACCCCTTCTCCCTTTCCCTCCACACTCCTTTCCCTCTTCCATTTCTCTCCCTTTCTCTCTCTCTTTCTCCCCCCACACCTCTGTTTCTATCATCACATCATCTTCTCTGACTCTAATCCTCCTGCCTCCCTCTTACAAGGATCTTTGTGATTACATTTGCCCACACAGATAATCCAGGATAATCTCCTGATCTCAAAAGCCTAATTTAAATACATCTGCAAAGTTTCTTTTTGCCATGGAAGGTAACATATTCACAAGTTCCAGGAATTAGGACATGGATACTTTGGTGGCAAAGGGAGGGATTATTCAGCCTACTACAGTGACAGAGAGAAAAAATTTCATTTTAAATAAATTTTACAAATAACCCTCATTTTGGACATTAAAACCCTTCCATGATTCCCCCATTTCCTTCAGAAAATAAGTCCAAAACTCTTGTTTCAGAACATTTGGTTTCAGAACCTTTGTGATTTATCCCCTGATGATCTCCTCCATCTCATCTCTTGGAACAATTCCCCTTACACTCATGCTCGACACCCTGACCAGCTTGACGCCCCTATATGTGACATTTCTAGGCACTTGCACATGCTGTTCCTTCTACCTGGAACACACTTCTTTCTGCTCTTAGCCTGCCCAACTGCTACCTTCTGGGATCCCTTTGAGTCCCTATGGTGTCTTGGAGCTATGTACCCCAGAAGAAAATGTTTTTAATCTTAATCCATTCCTGTGGGTATGAACCCACTGTAAAAAGACCTTTCGATGAGATTACTTCGGTTAAGGCGTGGCCCAAGTGAACCAAGATAGCCTTAATCCTATTACTGAATATCTATAGGCAAAGTCACAGAGAGAGAAAACCAGGGGAAGAAGCTGGAAATCAACAGAACCCAGAAAAGCCAAGAGGCCGTCATATGCATGACCATATGTCGGAGAAGCCAAGGACCAAGGACCACCAGCAGCCAGTCCAGAACACCACAGTTTCCAAGAGAAAGTATCACTTTGATTTTGGACTTCTAGCATCAAAACTGCGAGCCAATAAATTCCCGTTGTTCAGGTCAACCTATTGCATGGTATTTCTTTTAGCATCCAGGAAACTAAAACAGTCCCCCAAGCAAAAAATAAGCATAATGCTCCTTGTGTTGCTGTGTGTGCTTACAAGATTATTATATCACAATAACTTATGGACTATTAGCTGTTTAGGGCTGTGACTTGTTCACCATGAACCACAACCCTCCAGTGCCAGGACAGTGCCTGGGGTACACTTTTTTGCTTTTGTTTTTGTTGTGTGTGTGTGTGTGTGTGTTGGGGTGTGTGTGTGTGTGTGATGTTGTTGTTGTTGTTTTTAGGGTCCTCCCTAGGCACAGATGGGAAGTGGGGAAAGTGGTCCTGAGACCCAGCATTCCCCCAGCACCCTTTGTTTGAGCCTTACCAAGAAAAGGAATTGGGATCCACAACCTGCTTAGAGGAGCTGCTGCTTACTTTGCCATTGGTGCCTAAACTAGAAGTGTGTTTCCATGCAAAGAGGGCAGCACGTGGGACCAGGGCGGGCTGGCCTGGGGAATGTGGCCCGATTACCAGTAGGAACACAGGGTCCTTTGGGATTAGATAGGGACCCCAGGTGGGCTTTCTGGCCACAGCCTCCCCTCCCTGGAGGTCACACCCCTGCAATAAGCAGCACTGTCCTCCCTTCAGGATTGACTGAGCTGCCAGAGACAACCTGCCCCCTGTGCTGTTCCAGAATATTCCAGCCAGACCTAGAAAAGCGATAAGCCCTCAGCAGAGGGCAAATGCCAGTCTGGTGGGTGGGAGGGCCTAAGGGAGCCGGTGGGCTTTTCTGGGAAGTAGTTAGCCTTTAGGAGTTTAGATTTTCTGTAGTGCTGGGAGATAGTAGTTTTTGTCAACTTGGTTGTATGAGAACAAAATTAAAGCACGTCCAATAAATTGAAAGAATAAATATCTGAATTTATCTAAATTACAATCCTGGGGAGGTAACACATTAAGTTGATCAACCTCACTCTGGGTTGATTTATTAAATATTTTCCTGAAGGTAATTTTCATAGCAAATTGAGGATACGAGCCAAGAATGCCTCCTCCTGACCACAGGATGGGAAAAAAAACAGGAATGGGAATGGAGGCACTGAAAGTAAACTTTACAGCATCAACATCTCATTTACAGTCAACTCAATTGCTGTGAAAATTTAAGCTCGGTTTAGTGAAACCCAAATTCTAGGCAAAATTCTGAGAGAAGTGCCAGTTATCTACATTAGCTAAAAAGGAAAAGGAGATGGACCAAATGCAGAAGCCATTCAGAAAATGTGACACGCTGAGCCGGTGAGCAGCCCCTTAATGAAGGAAAAGTCACTGCTGGGTTTTCTAGTTGAAGGGATAATACTAATAACAGGAGCCGTTACAAGTGTGCCAAGACTTAAGCTGCATAATGCTAATTTTAGTGTTTAAGATGGCAGATGACTATAAATGTGGGTTGTGCAGATGGCTCACCTGGTGTCACACGAGTGGGTGGCATTAATGCTGGCTCGGTAGGAGTCACAGGTATGCCTACAAAGAAACAAAGATGATTTCCCTTAATCTGTATTTTCTTAACGTGAGACCCACATCGTTCATATAAGGACCTTTAGCTTCAAGGAAAATGCTTTGGAAGAGAGAAAACAGAAGTGATGTCAGGGGAAACTTTAAATACTTTAGAGAGTAATTGGAAATGAAATAACCATGGAAGGAGGATAATGAAGAAGAATATTTTGAGACTTTATCATCTGACACTTCTGTTTACGACCATAGAGAAAAATAAAGCATTCACTTTTCAGAGTAAATGAAGCAAGGTTCACACTTACAGTCTCCTGGATAAACACATTTGAGGGTGACCTCATCAAGGATCATATTTTTAGGGCAGTTGGGCAAGCATCCTTCAACCCTTTATATATAAAAAAAATCAAAGTGAAAAAAGTTTAAAATACAAAAAAAAAAAAAAAAATGCATTTAACATGTGTTACTAAGATACATTTTCCTGAAATTCTTCCATTCCCCTTGTCAAGCTTGAAGTGGTGCTCCATTTGCTACCACTCCATTATACCACATCTTATGAAATCATAAGCTAGTTGATGATAAAGGCATATCACTGATGATTAAGACAAAATTTGAACACCGAACATTCAACACATATGTTTATGTTTGGGACACACTAAGGCCACTTTCTATAAATCAGAGATGTGGAAGAATGATTTATGGGGTTTTAATCCATATTTGTTCTACTTTACGTTCTACTTTCATATTCTCCCACTTCCCAACTGACAGGCTTTTTGCATATCCTCATCTTAAGGATGTTTTAGCATCTTCAGAGACTGTTGCTGATTATTATAGAATCCAAAACTCATTGAAAAGATATCAGGGCTTCTATATGGAAGGGATGGAAGCGGAGGATGGTTGGAGTTTTTGGAAACAGGGAGGGAGAAGGGCAGAGGCTGCAGTTCCCAAGAGCAGTACCCTGGAGGAGATGGCTGCATGTGAGGCTGGGGAGGTGGGATCTCCAGCCCCAGGGTGTCTGGCCTTGGTAAGGATCGGCTATCCTTGATTGAAGCACAGAAATGAGAGTTCCAAACTTCAAAAGGCCTTGGTATTGGACAGTGGGATTCAAAGACAGGAGGGACCAGCTTAAATGTTTTTCCTCTTAGGGAACAAAGCTAGAACAATGACTCAAGTATAAATTTTCCTTCTAGCCCAGTTGGGACCTTAGAGTCCAATTTAGTCTGACTCAAAGGAAATAAATGTAATCCTTCATGTACAAACAAATCTAATTCTTAAATTCATACAGAAAATTATAACATGTATTGTTGTAAAATGGCTTGCTTGTCTCTTAAATACACTAGCAGGTTTCAATAATACTTTAAATATTTTGAACATATTTCCTACTACCTTATCTGTAAAGAATTTGGACCGAAAATACTCTAGGTTTCATTGCATTAAGGATGTAATAAACTAAGTTGACCCTAGAGGTAAGTGTTGCCGTCAGAGGACACTTAAATCATAGAAGGAAATATAGGCAACACTTTTTACAAACCAAGAAATGCTCATTTCTCTCTTAATGTGAGACAATTTAATCTCTTGGCTGCTGCCTTCACAAATGATTTTTTTTTAATATAAATAGTTTAGCTTATATGGTCAAATGTTTATTTCATAAAATGAACCTGAACAATAAAACTTTAACTAATATACAATATTATTGTTCTACTGTAAAGTTTGTCAGACAGGGTAGGGGGGTGAAGAGAGAAAAATTAAATTGACTAGATTGCTTAAAAGACAAGGGCCTGTTGGTTATCATTAAATTAAGTCAACATCAATTTTTATTCAACTCACTAATTTTGCAGTTGTTTAATGCAAGTCAAAACTTTAACCATCCCTCTTACATTATTTCCCAAAATCCATTTACTTCATTCCTTTTAAATGCCTTCTCTCATAGAAGCACAAAGCAGGTTCCTCTTTATTTTGTCCTACACCTGCTAATCTATTCAATGTCTGACCCATGAATACAATGTCTCAGATGCAAAGTAATTCTTATAATAGGTACATTATATAATAGGAGTAACTGCATTTACATTTGTGCTCTGTGGTATGTCAGCATCTTTTCTCATAAAAATTCTCATTTTCACAGGATATTTATATTTTTAACACTTGCTATGTGTCAAAAACTGCAATTATCTAGAACTAGAATGAGAGTGATTGTTGGGGTGGAGAGTTGGAGGAGGGGTACAAGGGTAAAGTAAAACCTTTTCAACCTCAGACTTGACTCTCCACTAAGGGCTGCAAGTACAACCGGTAGGGGCGGGAGAGGGAAAGAGGAAGGAGATGGAGGTGAAGGTAGTGATAAGAAACAGGTTGGCAGGGGTGAAAATTCATTCGAAGTATCTCTTCTCTGCATTCCAATCATACCAAAAGAGAAACTTAAGGACAGATCAGTAAAATGAAAGCATTGAGGATTTGGGTTCAACCACCTCTGAGACGGGTTATGCCATGAGAAGTGATAAACTAGCCAAATGCCACTTTAAAATATAGCTCAGTTTTATCCACAGCACTCGGGTGGGCTATCCTCTCTGCTCTTTTCCTTCCCCAGTGCCTTCTCAATGCCTAGCCCCACAGATTAGTGAACGTGAGAAAGAGTGAATGACTAAGGCTTCCCTTTTTTAGAATCAGTTGTTTTCATTAAAAAAAAAAAAAAAAAAAACTAGAGATAGCACTTCCTCCTCTCTACTCCCTACAGCACTTGATGCATAACGAGATGTAGTGATTCAAATCCTGGCTCCACTGCTTGTAAACTGTGTGACTTGGGGCAAATTGTGTAATTTTTCTGTGTCACAGTTTTCAGCTCTGAAAATGGGAATAATGCATTTACCCATTTTATGACACTTAGCACAGTATGTGTCATGTTGCAAATACTTAAATGTTCTTGCTGTTCTTACTTCTGTAGCCTCTTTCCACTACTGTCACTATCTGTTTTTGTTTCTGGCTCCTTCCTGAACACTGTGAGCTCCTTGAAGTAGGAGCTGTGTCGTATTTATTCATAAGCCCAGGGTGTTTTGTAGTGCCTGTCATAGGATAGAAGCTTATTAAATGTCTAACGTAATATAATTTTTTTTTAAAAAAATTCCTCCTACTATTGACCCATTTCTTTGTTACCCTCTATAGTAAAACTCCTCTAAAAAAAAAAAAAGTAAAGCTGTTTCTATCTCTTTTCCAATTTTGCCTATTCCCATTCTCTCTGAAACAACTCCAACTGGCTTTTGCTCCCATCGTCTTGCAGAAACCTTGTTCAAGTCACCAGTAATTGTCCAGGTTGCTAAACCCAATGATCAATTCTCAGTCTCAAATTTAAAATAGTCAAAACAAAATTCTTGACTTTCTCTCCAAGCTGCTCCTCCTAATAACTCCATTATGTCAGTAAATAAATTGAATTATTTACTTAATAATATATAATTATTTAACAATATATAATTATTATAATATTAAATTGAATCATTTGAAATTTCTAATATTTGACCAGTTGATGACCAAAACAGCAATTTCATGTGGTTCCACATAATAATTGCCGAGGCCAAAAACTTCAGTCCTTAACTTCCCTTTCTGTCATAACTGGTATTAAGTCCATCAGCAAATCCTATTGTTCTAGGTTTGAAATATATCTAAAATCTATTCACTCCTCCTAAGCTAGTCAAACTACCTTCAACTCTCGTCTGTATTACTGAGCAGTTCTGCTATTGCTTTTTTGCTCCCCAAGAGTTCATTCTCCACACAACAGCCAAAGTGAACCTTTTAAATTAGAAATCAAATCATGTCACTCCTTTGCCCAGATACACCAGGGGCTTCCTATTTTACTTGGAATAAAAGATAAAGTCTTAGAACAGGCAACATAGCCCTGCATGATTTGTCTACCACGATGAGTCTCTGATCTCATCTCCTATTTCTCTCAGTCTTGTTCACCTTGCTCCAACCAACCAGCCTCCCTGCTGATTAATAAACACACCAAACACATTCCCACCCAAAGGCCTTTGCACTGTTTTAAGATTGTAAGACTCTTTCCCCGGATATCCACAAATCCAGTATCTTCATTTCCTTCAGATCTCTCTCTAATCAGATATCACCTTATCAGTGTGCCTTTTCCTAACCACTCTATATTAGTTAGCAAGCACACACTCACTCTAACCCTCCTTTATTTTTTCCCAGAATACAGAATAGACTTTAAATAAATATTTCTTGAGTGATAGATATTCGTGATTGAATATATAGCATGAACAATTTTTCTTGAAATTAGTTATTTTTAAATAAGAAAAAATTCACTGGAAATATAATTTGTTAATACTGGAATTCACTCATTTAATGGTAAACATGACTTACGGTGGAAGAAATTTACAGGCCAGTGCTTCAGGATCACTACATGTTTTAAAACAGGGAGTGGCACAAGGTTCATATCTCCATTCACACATCCTCCTATAAGGCACCGCTGCCTGGATTTCTGGGGAAAAAGTAAAGGTTAAATTGTGTATATTTTTAATGCACAGCTTGAAAAATAATAATTTATAATATGAAACTTCCTAGAGTTTTGCCTCTTATTGACCATAATGCTATGGAAAAGAACATTTTAATTTTGGGGTGACCAAAGCATTTGATGCTCAGGTTAAATTTTCAAATGTAAGTCTGTCTTCCAAAGATTTAAAAAAAGCAAAGTGTTGGAGGAGGCTAAGTCTTCTTCCTTTAAGTTGAGTGGGTTTTCATTGATCTGCATATAATAATAATGCCATACACTTGTTTGGAAATTTACTTTTTACAAAGCAATTTTTCATCCATTATCCTATTTTATTCTCATAACAACCCTGAGGAATACGCTTTGTTTCCATTTTATGAATGAAGAAATTGAGGTTCAGAGCAGCCAAGTGACTTTCCAAGTTCACGCAATTAGGAATATGGCAGGTCCGAATACATGGTTCCTGACTTCAAATCAAGGGAGAATGCCCCATCTTTGGTTCTCACTGAACTGAACATATTGCCTTGAACATTGGAAGTACTGCCTGATGACAAAAAATAAATGAATGGATTTAGACATGCTTACAGTTGTAAAAGCTCCCCTGGTTAAAGTATTTCCTTCTGCAAACTCTGCTAATAGTCTTCCCCTCCCACATCAGACAGCAGTCCTTTTAGAGCAGTCCAAAGGTATCTCTGAGCATGCAGCTCCATAAAGGAGGAAGCTCAGGAAACAGGTTATGTTTCTTGGACTCCAGATAGAGAATTCAATTCCTAAGTATTGGGAGGATTAAACGACTTTAGAAGTTATCTATGCATCCAAAGATGAGAGTAACTGCTAAATCTCAGTTTACTGGCTACGGGTCCTCAGGAAGGATTGGTTCCAAGGCTCTCTCACTACAGTGTCCTAGGTTTAAAAACCCAAAAAAGAGCAGTTTCTGAGATTTTGATGAAGCCAAATTTCCAATGGGGAAAATGGGTCTGGTTCTAATGGAGCACATTTCTAGAATAGAGAGGAAACAGACGCTTGACAAAGTTCAACATTAAGTAAATACAAGTAAAAATATCTCACCTACTCTATGTATAGGCATGTCAGTGACTTTTTTTCTTAAGAGCACAGGAATCCTATTCAATAGGCAAAAATTGGAAGCTCAACTTGAATTTTCTAAAGTCCAAAGACTGGAGAGGTTTTCAGAAGCTTATCCGTAATAGAAAAGATAGATATTTAACTTTCTTAAACTGCTTTGGGAGGGTTGGTTAGGACAGAAGGCTTTGTTTAGTAGAACCAAAGCAGATATCAAGCTCCCGGGGCTTGAAAATAAAGCATGACTTTTAAACATTGGATAAAGTAGTGGGGATTGCTTTCTGAAACTCAGAAAATTCAGTAGCTATAGACTTCTAAGGCTCTCTAGAAATAAGATCCAGTCTTCTGCTGAACCAGGGAAATCTTCCAGAGGTCAGAGAAATCAGACACTCCTAGTGTTCAAAGGACAGAGACAAACATGTTGTCCTTATCTTTAAGAATCAGGTTATTCAGGAGTAGCCTTCTAGGAAAGAAAAAAAATAGGCACAAACCCTAGAAAACCAGTGTTGTCAAACTGGTTGGATGCTGTTTCCAAGATCCAGAGAGCACTGGTAATAATAATTGGGGTAATAATAGTAACTAACATTATTTAAGGCTGTTCTATGCATTTTACTATAGTAACTTATTTAATAACCCTACCATGTATGTATTATTATTTCTCCTATTTCACAGATGAGAAAACTAAGGACAGAGAACTCTGTCTACTTATACAAAGCTAAATAAAGTAAAATAACTGGAATTTAATCCCAAGTATTTGGTCTTATGTCCTGAAAGCACACTGGCTCTGAAATTAGACAAATCCAGGTTTAATACTATTTCTAGCACTTCTTAATGTATGACATTGCCCAAATTACTTAATCCCTTTGTGCTACAGTAATTCTCAGAAAACTAAACAGCTCAAAAGCTTTGGTAATATTAATGGGGTCCAGATTATAAATTGAGAGAGGAAATTTTCTAGAAAAGATGGAAGTTGACCATAGAGCAGCCAATACTTTGGCCCATGTGGGGCCATCTGGCTAATCACCACCAGCACGGGGAGTTGAAAGTATGAGAACAACGTGATTCCATTTGCCATGGGATACGTGATATTTCCCAGTCAGATGACATTTTCAGGGGTATGAATGGATGTTCAGCCTAAATATGCAGTAAAAAGTTGTATGAAGAAAACAATAAAAGAACAAAAGTACAGAAAAGCATGTTAAATGAAAGCTCCTGATGAAACAGAATGGGATGCTTAGAATTAGAAGAGTGGTCTTTATTGGTAACATACTGATAAAAAGCTTAATGGCATTCATAAGGAGAACAATCCCTATGGGTTAGGCAAAAGATCAAAGACTAAATAAGCAATAGTTAGGAACCAGAAAATCAATGATAAGAAAAAGGAGAAGGTAAGTTATAAACAGCCCAAAGCAAAAGGATAGGAAACTAGCAAATTGTCTGCACAACAGACATGGGACACCATCATTAGGAAGACGTTGGTTTGAGGCAGTTTGCTTGACAAAGAACCAAAATCAAGGTAATAGAGCAAGGATCCGTATCAGGCAGGCTCTGATCTGGAAATGCTATAGCACTCCAATGACAACATCACAAACAGGTCTTGACAGTAACATGCATCAGGCTAAATAATCAATACAATAAAATACAGCATTTAATAGTCCCAATTGCAATTTAAAGAATGCAAAAAAAAAAAAAAAAAAACAAAGGTGGCAGTAGTTTTAGACAAGGAAAACCCCAGTGCTGATAAGTAATTTTAAAATATCTATGAATAAATATTTAACCTTTGGGGGTTTCTTATGGAAGACTCTATCAATTGAAGTAACCTTAAATATGCCAGTTTTACAAGTTTAAGATTTGAAACTTAGATAAGAATGTAAATACACAAACACATGCACATATGCACATGCATACATGCATGTATAACACACAGTCTACGCAAATTAGGATATGTTAATAAGACCATTATAAACTTCTTTTTGCAGTGTACAGATGGCCTTAGTATACAGGTTGACACAATTCAAAAGCATTGTGCACATGATATACAAATTAACCTATTTTGTAATACAGTTCCAATGAAAGATCTACACACATGCATATTTGTTTCCAATGATAAAATAGTCAATAAAAAAGCAGTATCATGTAAATAATGGAACACTGACTTTCCAATCAGACCTGCTACATTTGAATCTTAGCTATGTACTGTGAGTCCTTGGGAAAGTTCCTTAACCAATCAGAACCTCAGCCTCCTCATATATAAAATGGGGATATCATACAGTGTTTGTGGGGATTAAAGCTCATGGAGATAAAACGGTATGTCTAAAAACATATTCTGACCCCATCCTGAGCAGATTAAATCCTAATCTATAATAGAAATGCTGGGAATATGCATTTTAACAAGGTGATTCTTACATATACTTAATATGAAAACTACTGACATGATGTGTCTAATAAGCACTTAGTAGATAGATGCTCAATTAATAATTGCTATGATTGTAAAATGGTATTATTAACATGTCTTTTCAGTGGTACCAAATAAATTTTTCCATTTCAAAGCCAAAAATTAATATTTTTAGATTATGCTTCTCTGGATATCTATAACAGTAAACAGAAGAAGGATTTCAAACTAAACCCTGCTAAATATTCTGCCATTATTTAAATTATCTATTTTGTCATTGCCATATCATTTCGGAGATCTTAGGAAACATACCTTCTATGCTGAAGCTACTTGAATGTTTAAATTCCTCAGAATCATCATACTTTGATGCTTTGACAACAGTATCTTGGAATGTGATGAAAAAGCCTTTTTTGCTGTATAATTCAAATGCACTGTATCCAGGAATCCAGAGGCCCTGATGGTGGAAAAATGTGGCTCTCTGATGAAAGGCTGAATTTGCCTCCCACAGCTCCAAACTGAGAATGTCATTGTCATGGACATAGAGAAAGTAGTTTGGCCTTTCAGCTGATTCCAAGGAAACAAGTGCCAATGCTGCAAAACATAGAGCAATGTGTTTGACAGCTCTCTGGGTTCTGAGGAAAAGGCAGATCATCAAACACAGGCATTATTAAATATATTTATAAAGTCAACAAAATGAGTACTGCACAATCACCATACATACTTAGCACCATGAATTATAAGATTTCTGAAAGAAAAAACAGAATTTTAAATACAATGAATAACAGTAACAACACCAAAAAATCATACATTGATGAGTTTTATTTTTAAATAATTTCTCATGTTCTAGGGGGAAAAAGACTATTAACTTATGACCCCACAATGAACAAGTTCACCCAAGTAACTGAATGATTAGTTTGACATATATTTGTATTTGCAAGCTTCAACATTTTCAAGTGCATAAAATCTACAAATGTCTAAATTGGATGATTTAAAAAAGGGAATAGAGAAACAAATGAATTTAGCAGGTAACTGCATTTCAATATCACTGAGTTCCTAATGGACAAATCATATTGCAAATGATTTTACTGCATTACAACTATTTGATCAACATTCTTGTCTATCCCAATAGATGATCAAATGGTTAATGAACAATTAGGTTTTATGAAGCATTTGTGGTGTCATCCTTTTCTACTATATTCTTTGAAGTTTCCCATATTTCATAAAACACATGATATAAATGTTTTCAAATTCAAGTTTTAGGTTTATCTTTTTAAATAAATATCATTAAGCTTTTTCTTCTAAGAGCATTAATTATTGTAAATTACAAATGAAGAGTTCTCTAAAACCTAATATTTAATTCCATAGGTATTTACTCTGTCCTAGAAACTTTGCAAGTCCCTCAGTTGAGCACTGAGGGATACAAAAAAGAACACAAGAAATTTTTATGAAATGGAAAAAAGATGTAACATAAATTACAACTTCAGACTGTGATAGGTATTTTCATAGATTAAAAAGAACTAAGGGAGCACAGGAAAGAAACAATTTATTTTCTAACTGAAGAATCAGAAGGTTTCTCAGAATAAGTGAAATTTAAGTCAGATCCATTCTGTCAATACATATTTACTACACCTTACACTGTTCTAGGTTGGGATGGTATGTACACGTTGTGGCCTGGGCATCAATGGATCAGAAGGGGACACTAAACAATCAGTCAGAACAGGTGCCAAGTATGTACAACCAGTATAGACCTGCCAGTGAAAACCAGCAAAATGTCAGCAAGGTTTTAGGTACTGAGAACTTCTCAGTGAACCAGGACAGACAAAGGCCAGGTAAAGAGGACAGACTGCCTCAATGACTGTCTAGAATCTGATTTAAACTCTTAATGTTTAATGTCTTTAATACTCAAATTATATAAGTTTTTCCTTTTGCTTTAATCAGGCACTAAAAACCTTCTGTCCTTCAGCTATTAGTAATCTGTGGGGTTTTTTCCAAAGAATTCAAATTAAATTCTGTAATTAATACTATGAAAATTTAAGTGGTGGTGTAATTATGGCCAAGAACTCAACCAAATAACTGCAATTCTAATTAACACATATATGCCAACAGATAAAGAGAAAATTCTACATACAAAAAATAAATAGCTGGTTCATGGGCCAATGCCTTATTTTGTTTTATATATTTTTGGGCACCTAAATGTCATAACATACTAGATCACCAATTAATATTTACTGAAGGAATACATGAAAAATACAAATGGAAAACTAATTATTTTCTATTGGAAATTATACTTACATGATGTCTTCTCTTTGAAAAGACCTGGAGTGACCATAAAATTAAAAAATAAATTGCCAGGAAAACCAGGTCTTGGCATAGAGAAAATGCTTCTACTGGTTATATTGACTGCCAGAACAAGACCACTCTGCCCATAACTTGCCAACATATATGGTCCTTCTCCAAGCCCTAGTTAAATATGAAAAAAAGAATTATAAGTTGACATAGGATTTTAAATTTTCAATCTGTCATTTATATTAGATTTTAACAGCTAAAAAATACTTCCATAGCACTGAACCTTTAAAAATTTATCACTAATAAAATAACTGAACTTTTTTCAAAGTTAACATATTATATATAATTTGGAATATATACATGTATTTGCATTATGTAATTAGGAATATATATATATATATATATATATATATATATGTGTGTGTATATTTATGCAAATCAGAGCTGGATGGAAAGTTGCCTTTAACTTTCTGGACTTCAAATTTTCTCACCTACATGAAAGATTTTGCCTACATGACATTCCAACTCTGATATGCCAAGATTATAATCTACCTTCAATAAAGATAAAGAAATTTAGTTCTATCAATGACCAGGAATTTTGATAGTCTTCTAAAAATCGTATCTCCTTTGTATGTTTCAGAGAATGAAAACAGAATTCACTGACATGATATACAATATTTCTCTGTTCTTGGAATTATTAAATTTCATCAGTGAGGTATGTCTATGAAAAAAGCAAAATAAGATGAAGCCCAGCAGAAAGTCAAAGTCCTTTTACTTAGGCTATTATTTCCCATGCCTTTAAATGGTTCCATATAAAGTGGGAAATATTTATCAGATTAAAAAGCGAGTTAGTGTAGAACCGAATCTGAAACTCAATAAGAATATTGTTCTGCAAACTCCATCTTATAAAGAGAAGTCTATAAATGAAAAAAAAACAAGTTCAGTAATATTACAAAAATAATAGGAATTCAGTTTTATGGCAAGACCAGTTTACCTTCAACCAAATCTCTAGGTCATTTGATATTCTTAATATAGCTGAGATATCACAAAGCCTGGAAGTTCCTTTTCTATCATCATAAATTAAGTTACAGAATTTATCAGCTGTATTTTTTTTAACAAGTATATGTGTATTTTTGTGTTGTATTTTATGTAAAACATTCAAGTATGTGTGGTAGATCATATCATAAAGGATTAATCTGGTTACTCTCAGTGTATTTTACTCTCCATCTTATATTCAATCTCTGTGCTGAGGATTATTGAAATAATGTCAGTTGTAACTTCTGAATTTTTCCTACTATTTTTCTGTTTTCCCCTGTAGAATCATAATTATTTATTCCTATAATAGCTTTAAATAACTTGAATATCTTTAACAAAATGGTGCTCAGCATTTGCTAAGTAAAGAACTCAACAAATAGCTGTGGATTTATTTGGAATGAAATAAATTAAGAATAACCATTATAAATAATTTTCTTTTTATTATTACTATCAACAGTCACCACAATTGTATATCCCCTTTTGAATTCTATCTCTCTTTAGTATTGCATTACTCTTAAAAACTCTTACCCCTCTTGACAGGTTGACACTTTTCCCTGATAATCCCGATCATAGGAAATAGATTCCCCTTCACTCCTCTTAGTCTAGCAGTGTTGCATGAAGACCTAGTGTCCTCTGTGTTCACCCTCTGAATATTACCAATACACTATTACAAACGAAACCAGAACTGGTTTGAAGAATCACATAAGTCATTAGAAATAAGAACCATCACTAGAACTGCAGCAGATTTATTAACAGAAAAATTATACCAAAAAAATTAATCTATAGCAAGAGGTAGAAATTCCATATGCATAGAAAATTCTACTTCTGGGTCCAAGAGTTTGCAGAAGGAATGCCAAAAAAAGTACAAAGGCACAGATGGAGATTTTTACAGCAGAACTGTAAAGGAATTTTGTGAGGTAGGAATGTGACGTAGGAATTTTTAAGTGTGGAAGTTATAAGAGCTTTTTCTTATATTTCTGTCTGTGTACCTTATGCACAGCATATGGTAACAATGTATGGTGACCATCAGTAGTCTAAGATGTGTTAACCAGATACCAGGCAGTGCAGCCTAATGGCTCTGAAGTTAGATTGTTTTCAAATACCAGTTAGCCACATTTTGGCTACCTGACTTTGGCCAGCTTATTTAACTTCTCTGTGCCTCATTTTCCTTTTTTCTAAAATGTTAATAACAATAGTAACACATGGCTTACAGGCATATTTTGACAGTAAATTATATGAAATAGTTTTTGATACGATATAAAGTACTTACAATAAAATTTAACTGTTATCTTATTACTGTTATTATTAGGCTATCAACAAAACTTTAAGTATGGAAGCAAATGATTGGAGTGTTTGGGTAGGCAAGTGTGAGTGTGTGAGTGTCTGAGTGGGTATGCATGTGTGTTTAAAACCCAGAACAAAAAAAATATTTTTGGTCTAGATTTTTATTTAACTAACCACAGTGCATTTTTAATGTTGGATTTTTTTCTCTATCAAATTATAAAAATTTTTACCTAAAATTTGCATAAATGTAACTAAAATAGCCAAAGCTAAAAATTCCATTTTCTTTTTAATTTATCATCTCCATTTCTCTAAAACCATCTGGACTCTTTTGGACATTTAGAGCTTGCACTGACAGTTCTCTCCCCAGCTCAGCAAGACATCCAACATGCTTTGGACTGATTAATTAGGGCGCTTTGGTGGCCTAGCTTTCCTGTAACTGTTACTGTAACTTGTCCATCATGGGTTGGGTTTTGTCCTGTCACTGACAACATGAATACCTCCATAGAACCTCTTACTAGTCTAAAGTAAGTTTAGACTACAATACTTTGCTCATTAAGTAAGTTTGGCAACAAGTAGGCTCCAATTCTATCTTCTGCACCTTTACTGAGGACGTAATTACGCAGCACCCTGCTCTCAGATGTCTCATTGCAAATCTCATGCCCTGAAAGGTCCCAAATTGGAAACTCAGTTCTGCTTCTCATAGCAGAGTGACACTCTGCCATAATGACTAAGACATCAAATTTACCATCAGATGAAATATCAGCGACTATGAAGTATCAGAGGCAATAAATGGGAGGCTCATTAATCCTTCCATGACTTCGTAAGTTCTGGTCCATGTGAATAACCGTAGTCTTGTCATCATCAATAACAGAATCTCCTTAAAATCTCACTCTCTAACCATCAATGGCAGTACTTCTGCCTCACTCCTCATATACTCTCTTTTTAATAACTCTCCAACCGCAGTGAAACCTTACTACTTTTCACTTTCCATCACCCTTTCTTGTTCTCACTTTCCTTCTTATCCAGATTAGATTCTTTGGTCTGGTGCTATAATCACACCATTGCACATCCTTAACTTGGTGGCCCTGATCCCTCTTTGTCATTCCCACCTGGAAAAATCCCAACAAGTTTAAGCCCAAATATCTATCTATCCTAGACTTGCATCTAAGAAGCTGAAATTAACTATAGAAAAGTAGCCAATCTTGCAGACTAGATCTCCAAAATTATTACAACAAAAATCATATAGATATTCAATCTTGCCAGAAATCCCCTAATAATTTCATTCCTCCCTAACTAAAATATTATTAACGCCTTCTACTTTCTCTCAATTCTTCTGCCTCATCTCTCCATACCACACTTCTCAACTGATCACCTAGTCTCTTACCTCATAGTGAAAACAGAAGCCATAAAATAAGAACTACATCATCTTCCACCATCAGTTTTCAGTGATTTATTTGCCCTTGCACCCATATTGCATTTGCACCCATGCCCTCTGCTCCCCATTCTGTTGGGAAGGAAGAAATATCCCTGCACCTACCTAATGCCAGGCCTTCCGCTTAAGTTCTGGATCCCAACCACTCTCACCTCAACAAGCACTTTGCCCCTGCAGTTATCCCCTTACACTATCACTTCATCAATTTCTTTCTCTACTCTGAATTATTCTCTTGAGCATAAGCATGACAATATTATTACTTGATCCCATATTTCTTCTAGCTTCTGCCCCATTTTTTCTGCTTCCCTTCACAGCAAAACCACTCAGAACAGGTGTCAATTCAATTCTGCCTTTGCTATCCCCACCTACCCACTATCCTCTCCTTAATCCTCTTTCAGCAGACTGTCCTCCCAACTACTCCTGTGAAATAGATTCTATCAAAGTCATCAGATACCTACATCTTTGTCTTCATCTTGCCTTCCCTCTTAGCATCATTTTACACTATTGACCACTCTTTCCTCAGACATGTTCCTGTTCTCTGCCTCCTCATTAATACTCCTTCTCAGTCTTATTTCTTCCTCACCATCTAAACCTCTTAAGTGTCAGGCTGCCTCAGGTCTCTATCTTTGGACCCCATCTATCTTTACTAGAATTCTCCCTAAGTGATATCATGCAATCCTATGGTTTCTAATGTCATCTCCACACAGATGACTGTCTCCAGCTTGGACCTTTCTCCTTAATTCCAGGCTTATACACCAACTTCCCATTCTATTTAAATATTAAAGAAATATATCAAAGTTATCTCTAAAGATGAACCCAACTCCAGTCCCAAATCATCTCATCCTACTCTCACATTTCAGAAGATGGCAACTCCTTTCATCAGCTGCTTAAGACACACATCTTAGAGTCATCCATGACTCTTTTCTGTTTCTCACACTTCATGAGCCAATCCATTAACAAGTCCTATAAACTCTGAAACTGCTTCCATAGTCATATACAGATCAAACACTTTTACCATCCTTGCTGCTACCACTCTCGTCTAAGCTTCCATCATTTGATGTGGAGACACAGAAGGTCCCCTGGCTCGATAGATTGTACAGTGGGCCCACTTCCCAAGCTCTGGATGCCTAAAGGCGGGTGCCAAGCTGGGAAAAGGCCAAAGTTTTGCATGTCCGAAGACAGACAGCAATTTAGATAAGGGCTTCTTGCTGGGCTCCTTCCGTGCTCCTGTCTCCCGCCTAGCCCCAAAGAAATTGTCCCTTGAGATTAAAGACATGTAAACACACCTTACGGCTTTGGAAAAAATGTACCCTCCCTGAAATACCTGAAAACAGTCATGTAGGAAACTACCTTGTATGCTACAAAAACCTTTAGAAATGAGTAGAATAAAACTTTCTTTTGCAGGAACACAGAGGACGGAGTGGGATCCCTTCTGTCCTAGTTTGCTAATGCTGCAGAATGCAAAACACCAGAGATGGATAGGCTTTCATAAAATGGGGGTTTATTTCACTACACAGTTACAGTCTTAAGGCCACAAAGCATCCAAGGTAACACCTCAGCAATCGGGTACCTTCACCGGAGGATGGCCAATGGCGTCCGGAAAACCTCTGCTAGCTAGGAAGGCAGCTGGCGTCTGCTCCAAAGCTCCGGCCTCAAAACGGCTTTCTCCCAGGACGTTCCTTTCTAGCAAGCTTGCTTCTCTTCAAAACATCACTCCCAGCTGCATTCTCTTTCCTCCCCCCGAGTCAGCTCATTTATATAGCTCCACCGATCAAGGCCCACCCGGAATGGGTGGGGCCACGCCTCCATGGGAACATCTCATCAAAATTATCACCGACAGCTGGGTGGGGCACACTCCAAGCAAATCCAACCAGCACCCAAGGGTCTGCCCCACACAAGACCACAAAGATAATGGCATTTGGGGGACACAATACATTCAAACCGGCACACCTTCCTTCACAATTTCTCACTTGGACAGCTGCAGTTTTCACTTTCTCCACTCTTCCCTCCTATAGTGCATCCTTCAAACCAGAAGCCAGAGAAATCTTTAATAAAGTTAAAATCAGATCATTTTTCTCTCAACTACACATTGCAACAAGAATAAAATAAAACTGTACATGATCTAGCCCCTGCCTCTCTCTGACGTCATCTCCTTCCTTCCTCACACTTTTCACTAAGATCCAGTCTCATAGGTTTTCTTTTTGTTTCACGAACCTGCCAAATTTTTCTAATTTTAGAAACTTAGCATCTTCTGTTCCTCTGGCCTGGTACTCTCTCTTCCAGGATCTTGGATGGTTGCCTCCATTTCACATTCCAGTTAACTCAAATATCACCTCCTAGAAGTCACCCTACTAGTAGATGCTGGGGCCCGAATTAGAACACAGATCCACCTGATTCCAAACTTTCCAAAGAGTTCTAAGCCTACATATTCATCTACCACACTGCATTGTCTATCCACAGACAAGACTGAACAGTACCATGCACTTGGTGGATATTCGAGAAATGACTGTTGACTGAGGCACTTTAATCTACAGGTTAACAGTTTTTAATTTTGATCACACGCAGACCTGATTTGAATACTTCAATAGGGGTCAATTTCCTCATCTATGAAATAAAATTAATAAAATTTAAACTCATAGGCATGTTAGAAAGAGTAAATAAGATATTATGAGTGAAGTGCTTAGCACATTGCCTTGAACATCATAAGCAATCAAATTATAGTATTATTAATTCAGATTATTAATTACATCTGCTAGCTATCAAGACCAAACATAATTTTTCCATCCAGTTTTACTCTCTAAACACAGAAACTACTGTTCTTTTTGTCATTGTGCCAGCTCCAACATGCTTGAATATGTTACACTGATGATGGTTCTGCATAGGAAGGTATGAGCCACATCCTTTCTCATTCTAAAAGTAAATACCTCCCAATATCCTACTAATTCCCCACATCCCCACTTTGTCTATCATTTACCCCACCATATGAGGGAGAGTGCAACTGACCCCAAGCTACTCCAAGGATCCATTTGATGAGATAGTAACAAGTGACAAAAACTTTTCTAATAACTGAAATAGCCATACTACAATTGGGCTGAGGCCAGCAAGGAGAGAAAACACAGGCATTGCAGTGAGCTATTACATTATTATGAGACTCGAGCAAATATCTGCATGTCGCTTATCTGCTAGTTGGGGTGTTGACCACAGCAGATAAGCAAGATGGGAAGAAAAATCCACCTGGAAACATTTCAAATATTTCTGCCTGTTATTACTGAGAAGTACCTTTGAAAATCTGATAGAGTGAAATAGTAAAAGGTACTAAATAAATATTGACAATCTGGCAGATAAAATTTAGAACTACTGATTTGTTACAACAAAGAAAATGTGTTTTGTAAAATTAGTGATAGTGTTTCATGTTAATCACAGTTATACTGTAAAACTTCACTTAAAACTTCACTTTCCTTTTTTCTTTTCCTTTCTCTTTTCTTACTGGTGGGGCTAGGACATTTTCATTATTACTATATCAATATTCTCTATATCTGTTAATATGTAAATAACTATTCTTGCTACAAGACTGGCTAAATAAATTCCTTATGCTATTCCCATGGCAATTACATGCAATCACACGACATGATAAAAAGTTCCATGGTACATTAAAAGACCAGAACCCACATAATGGCAAAAGGTATACCCTTCCCCTAAAAATTGACTTCATTCATTCATTCATTCATATCATTGCCTCCTAAGTGTTGGGAACTGAGTTACACACTCTTTACTTTTCAAGAAATAAATTTTAACAAAATATACTTAGAAATTCAGAAAATTTTTATTAAGTAAAGGCTTTAATAGAATTATATACTAAATTATGAATTATTTATACTTTGTTCCAGGCACAAGTTGTTCAAAAACTTTCAATGTGACAAAGCATCTAATAGAACACTGTGGTAATATTCTTTATTAAAATGCCACATACCTTCATTGTAATACTCACAATCAAGGGCTAAAAGGAAAAAAAAGAATAAATAAATTTAAGCTATATAAAAAACCGACCACTTATCTGAATGTGTACAAGATATGGCCATATAGTTACCAGTGACCAAATGCAAGAACATAGAGTAACATCAATGCTTGGGAACTTAAATTCAATACAATTATTTTATAGTTTGGCAAATACACCTGTAAATTTAGAAATGTAAAACTGATATTGTTAAAATCAAAATCTGTTCTTCAGATGATTTACCACCTACATAAGTAAAATTAAAATTTAAAGAGTCAAATATGAAAGCAAATCTAAGATGACTTTTAAAAAAATAATTTACCATCAGATCAGTAAAACTGTACATGCATAAGAGGACTGGAGTCATAAACATCTTCCCTGAGGATGATTTATAAATGCTCTAACACAAATGCTTCAGTGACAACAAACACACAACAAAAAAATTATCTCAAATTTTTCTTTTTACTAATCCTTTTGCTATACTACAATTTATCTGCATAGCAAAAAGAATATAAAAATTTACTGTCATAGATAAATTCGATTTCAATATTTCAGGGCATTAGTTCTATGACAAAACAACAATTAATGTGGACCTCCTTATAAGGTTCTCAACTAATAATGTTCTGAGTACTCACAACAAACAGTAGATGATCTCCAATGAATTGCCACCCCTTCCTGACAACATTTGTATGCATACGCTGCTATATTTGTGCATAAGCATTCACAATCTCCACCAAGATTACAGTTACATGTGTCTTCGTGACAATTTTTGGCAAAAGAAGTAACATCAATCTGAAAATGAAGTGAAACATAATTTAATTTCAGTAACTATTGACTACATTTGACTAAATTCAGCCCTCGAAAAGAAAATTAATTTCTATGTTTTCAAAATTTGCTACTATTAGTTTAACACTGCACTTAGGGAGTTTTCAATGTTTTAGACTTCTCTATTGCCTGAAGGAGAAAAGAATCTACCGGGAAAATGTAATATCAAAAAACCATCAGAACAAGTAATATGATTAATGAATAAATATAAATATCTGCTATTTAAAAAATTAATATTTTTGGAAGTTCATTGTTTAATTATTGGCATATTCATAAAGACATTAAAAGAGCATATTCTTCTTCTGATTGTACTTTTACTTGAATTTTACAAACATCTTAAACTTTTCAAAATTTCTTTTGGGAGCTAGAATTATGTTGTAAAGTAGCTTAAGTTAAACTTCTAAATAAATTATATTCTATCTTGGGATGTGCTTCTAAAGCCATTTTAAACGTAGCAATAGTAATACTTTAAACTGAATCTTGTATAAAGGAGAATAATACCCATTTGGCAATGTTCTCTGAAGACAGATGAACATAATCAATGAGAGATTTACCTCCAGAAATCCACTCCTCCTGCATAGAGCAACTAATTGTTCTCAGAAGTGACTCATTAAGAATTACGAAGTAGGTTTGAAAATAGTAGTAAGTTGGCATGGCATAAGTTGGGATGCAGAAATGCTGAGTGCAGGAATGTATCATATGTTACCATCTAATAAACTGTATTTGAATAATTTTCTGAGATGCGTTTAATCACCTCAAATTATAATTCTATGTCTGCAGTCAGACCCTCCCTCTCAATTCCAGAACCACAGACAAAACAATTAACACCAGCTAACTACTTTACATTTGCCTTTGATCATGATTATGTATATAAAAAACACTTTATAAATTAACACAGACTACTACAAATGTTATGCACAAATTAAGGTGTTAAATAAGGTGAGATGAGGGAAATGAGAAAATCAACTAAATTCATCACTTCAACAGAAAAACATATTTGTCCTCCTAACAACTGTTAAGTAGTACACCTGAAAAGCCAATAAGTAGCTGAATTATTTGCCTTCTTCATCTCAGTATTATAGATACAGCAATACCTCTTTACATTTGAGAGTTTAGTAAAGTATTCATTTACCACATTGCGACAAGGAGCAAAAATATCGCTGTACAAAATGGAGCATTCTCTTTTAGCATAAGGGAATTTGTTTTGATGTGCTTCACAGGGTTTAACTGTTTCAATTAGGGTTTCACACTATTAAAAAAATTAAGAGAAAAAGAAAAAAGAAAGTTGTTAAAGGGGTGATGTCTGAAGCTGAAACCAGAGTTACCTACTTAACTTTGTCCTCCTCAACTGCACCTAATACATTCTTATCCTTTTAGACAAGTTTTGCCTAAACCACCTGCTCTCAGCTAACTCACAGTTAACGGCATATATTATTTTTGAAGGCAACTAAACATAACACCAAAACCATGGCAATTTTAGAGATAGAATGGAGGTAAATGATTTTTTTTAATTGTGATTGTTCACATACCATACAATTATCTAAAGATCCAAAGTGTACAATCAATTGCCCCAGTACCATCACACAGCTGTGCACCCATCATCACAATTAATTTTTGTTCAATTTTTAGAACATTTTCATTACTCCAGAAAAGAAATAAAGACAAAGAAGAAAAAAAAAAAGAAAAGGAAACTCAAATCCTCCCATATCCCTAACTAGCCCCCTCCATTGTTGACTCATAGTATTGGTATAGTACATTTGTTACTGTTGATGAAAGAATGTTGAAATACTACTAACTGTAGCTTGCAATAGGTGTATATTTTTTCCCTATATGCCCCTCTCTTATTAACTTCTAGTTGTAGTGTCATACATTTGTTTCGGTTCATGAAAGAGATTTCTAGAATTTGTACAGTTAATCTCGGACAATAGCCCATCACAAGGCTTACTGTTTTATACATTCCCATCTTTTAACCTCCAACTTTCCTTCTGGTGACATATGTGACTCTGAGCTTCCCCTTTCCACCACATTCAAGCACCATTCAGCACTGTTAAGTTATTCTCACAATGTGCTACCATCACCTCTGTTCATTTCCAAACATTTAATGTCATCCTAGTTGAACGTTCTACTCATACTGAGCAACTACTCCCCATTCTTTAGCCTCGTTCTATATCTTGGTAACTTATATTTCATGTCTATGAGTTTACATATTATAATTAGTTCCTATCAGTGAGACCCTGCAATATTTGTCCTTATATGTCTGGCTTATTTCACTCAACATATTGCCCTCAAGGTTTTGTCATCAACCCATTTTTTTTAAGATGGTTTTTTTCACACGCCATACATTCTATCCTAAGTAAACAATTGATGGTTCCCTGTACAGTCACATATTTATGTGTTGACCACCCTCACCACTATTTATATGAGGACATCTACATTTCTTCCACAAAGCAGGAGGAAGAGTCAAAGAAAGTAGAGAGGCAAAAGAAAAAGAAAAGAGAGAGAGACAGAGAGAGAGAGAGAAAACATGACAGCTAAGAAGCAGCAAAAGGAAAGACAACCTTAGATCAAAGTAGAATAAAGAGTCAGACAACACCACCAATGCCAAGAGTCTCACACCCCTCCCTTATTCCCCCTCTTATCTGCTTTTACCTTGGTATATTGCCTTTGTTACATTAAAGGAAGCATAAAACAATGATTCTGTCAATTATATTCTCTAGTTTACATTGATTGTGTTTTACCCCAATACCTCCCTATTTTTAACACCTTGCAAGGTTGACATTCGTGTGTTCTCCCTCATGAAAAAACACATTTGTAAATTTTATCACAATTGTTGAACACTCTAGGTTTCACTGAGCTATACAGTCCCAGTCTTTATCTTTCCTCTTTTCTTCTGGTGTCCCACATGCTCCTATCTTCCTCTTTCAACCATATTCATAGTTATCTTTGTTCAGTGTACTTACATTGCTGTGCTACCATCTCCCAAAATTGTGTTCCAAACCTCTCACTCCTGTCTTCTCCTATCAGTCTGTAGCACTCCGTTTAGTATTTCCTGTAGTGCAGGTATCTTGATAACAAACTCTCTCATTGTCTGTTTGTCCGAGAATATTTTGAATTCTTCCTCATATTTGAAGGACAGTTTTGCCAGATATAGGATTCTTGGTTAGCAGTTTTTCTCTTTCAGTATCTTAAATATATCACACCACTTCCTTCTTGCCTCCATGGTTTCTGCTGAGAAATCCGCACATGGTCTTATTAAGCTTCCTTTGTATGTGGTGGATCACTTTTCTCTTGCTGCTTTCAGGATTCTCTCTTTGTCTTTGACGTTTGATAATCTGATTATTAGGTGTCTTGGTGTAGGCCTATTCAAATCTATTCTGTTTGGACTATGCTGCACTTCATGGATCTGTAATTTTATATCTTTCATAAAAGATGGGAAATTTTCATTGATTATTTCCTCTATTATTGCTTCTGCACCCTTTCCCTTCTCTTCTCCTTCTGGGACAAATGATATGTGCATTCTTGTATTTTGTTTTGTCCTTAAGTTCCTAGGAATGTTGCTCATATGTTTTCATCCTTTTCTCTCTCTGTTCTTTTGTGTGTAGGCTTTCAGGTGCCTTGTTCTCCAGTTCCTGAGTGTTTTCTTCTGCCCCTTGAGATCTGCTGTTGTATGTTTCCATTGTGTCTTCTGTCTCATGTGTTGTGCCTTCCATTTCCATAAATTCTGCCAGTTGTTTTTTTGAACTTTCAATTTCTGCCTTATGTACACCCAGTGTTTTCTTTATAGCCTTTATCTCTTTTGTCATATCCTCTCTAAACTTTTTGAATTGATTTACCACTAGTTGCTTCAATTCCTGTATCTCAGCTGAAGTGTAAGTTTGTTCCTTTGACTTGGGCCATAACTTCATTTTTCTTAGTGTAGGTTGTATTTTTCTGTTGTCTAGGCATCTGACCTCCTTGGCCACCACAATCAGGTTTTCCCAGATGAGAGCAGGCTCAGATCTGAGAAGGAGGAAATATTCAGTATCCAGTTTCCCTGATGGTGTGTCTTAGAGAATTGACACACCCTGTGCTTTTCTGCCCAGCAGGTGGCACCCATCAGCCTGTCACTCCAGACTGGTGTAAGGAGGTGTGGCATGTGGCTGTTTTCCCCCAGGCTCTGGGATCTGGTTCTGAATGGAAGGCGGGTAGTAGAGCTGGGCCCCCCCTCTTTCCTCTTGGGAAGATATGTGCCCTAGAGAGAGGTCATTTGCATATAAACAGATTATTTGTTTCTCTGACTCTGCTATCTCCACCCTTGTCTGGGTCAGAGTGCTATGAGTTTAAAATGGCTGAGGCTTTCTCTACTGCAGAGCACTGTGAGCTGAAAATGGTTGAGGCTTTCTCCACTGAGCTGCCCAGGTTGGGTTGAAAGAGAGAGAAAGGGACTGAAAGCCCCTTTTCAGGGTCAGTCTTCAGTCCCCAGATTCACCCATCGGCCGGAGATAGCACCCAATTCTTTGGGCTCCCCGTCCTGAGACAGATACATCCCCTGGCTATCCAAGGTCAGTCATCACCAAAAACCTCTGTCTGCTTGTTGGGGATTCGCAGTCTGTATTGAGTGGTTAACATTAAAACCCCAGTTGGAGCTGGGCTGAGTATATTTGCTTGTTTAGAGAGTGCTGCTCTCTAGCACTGTGAGGCTTCTGTGAGGGAGGCACTCTCTGCTCAGATCTGCAGTTTTTACTTACAGATTTTATGCTGTGATCTTGGGCATTCCTCCCAATTCAGGTTGGTGTATGATGAGTGGACAGTCATGTTTGTCTCCCTGCAGTTATTCCAGTTTATTTACTAGCTGTTTCTGTTGTTTATTAGTTGTTCCAGGGGGACTAACTAGCTTCTACTCCTCTCTATGCCACCATCTTAGCTCCTTCTCTCCAGTACATGATTTTTAAATTGTCTTAAAATATAACATTTACTTGACTTAAAAAATGACATGAGCAAGTGACCCTCTTTCCCTTAATTTTTACTTCTATCATTTCCATCACAATCCATTTTCTGAGGAATTCTGTATACTCCAGTGTCTACAGCCTCGCCTCCCAAATGCTTAGCAATTTGACCTCTGCCTGCTCCATAACATTTTTTGAAACTGTCTTGGAAAAGGTCACTAAAGATCTCTTCATTACTAAATATAAAGGCAGATTTTCATTTGCCTTTTCTCTACCTTTGATTCAATTTCATACTTTGCTCTTCTTATGAGTGTCTCCTCCTTTGGCCTTGGTGGCACCATTTTCTGCTGGTTTTCCTCCTACCTTGTTGACAGCTGCCCCCTAATCTTCTTCCTCCTCTTTCCCGTATATTTTAATTCTCCTCACAGTTTGATCCTCAAACCTCTATTTTTCTTATTCTTGCCCTGGCTTCAACAACCTGTATACACTAATAACTATCAAATCTATAACTCCAAATCAAATCCCTCTCCTGAATTTCAAACCTGGAAGTCTCCATCTAAATATTACTCAGTTGCTTGTCTCTCAAAACATCCCAAACTGTACTTATCTCTCGACTGCTGTGCTGCTCTCCTTCTCCCCCACCACCCATAAAACTGTTGTTCTTGCTCTGCCACAAGGAAGAGCAGCAGCAGCTACCTAGGAAGCCAGTAATGAGACTCCCTTGTATCATCACATTCATCCTTCCCAATGCAATGTTCCCACAGAGACTGATGATTTTAATATCTCTCAAATTTATAGAATCTCTAAAGCTCCACTGATCTGATATTTCTAGCTTGATTTTCAGAGACTCCACACTGGCCTTTGAATCTTTAGTCCAGAACCCAGTCCTTGAATCAAGAAGCTCTATTCTTTGCATTCCAGTCATCCCTTACCTCAAACCCAACACCCAATCATATTATACTTTTTTAAAATTCCCTTCAGATATCACAATCTTTTCCTGATGCCATTGCAATGGCTACTCTCTCCTTCCCCTGTTGTACTCTTTCCCATAATCTTCACTTGCCTATAGATCTTACTGGATTTTCGTTAGGGACACCTTCTTCAGGAAACTTCCACTGACCACCATGACCCACACTTTATGTGCATCTCTATTGAAGCACCTATCTCACTTTATTTCATTGTTGTTTTTTCTGCATCACTTACTAACCTGGATTCTAAATTCCTAAGGTGGGAGGAAGCTGTGTTTTATATGTATTATTTGTATGACATGGAAAACATTAAGTTCTAAAGAAAACTTGGTTAGTTAAAAAAATGATTTGATGTTTAGCTTTGCCCATTGGATATGAAAAGGAAAAAGTCATTTTAGGGGAGTTAGAATTATTTGTTCAGTCTGAATATTTAAGTATGATTTGAAATTAGTTATTCCTTAATTAATTTACAAATAAGATAACTGTAAAATAGCTTTTCCAAAAAATTCTAAACAGACAAGATATTTGGTAGTTATAATTAAAAGGCTTTTGTCTCTCTCAATATAGTAGATATCCTTATATTTAAAAAATAAAATCTTTATACTCTAAAATTTAGACCAGTCTGGACTATACTGCTCAAATTTTCCTGGATGGAGTAAAAATTTTATCCCAGCCTCACTTTATTTTTTAAAGAGATTTAGACATTTAGGCAAATTAGTCAAAGTAGGTAAGCAAGTAATGAAATAGTAACTAATCAGGAATTTGTGGTTGAGAACACTCTTTTCAGTGAAATAGAAAAAAATGGGTTAAAAAAATATAGAAGAAAAGAGCAGACGAATTCCCAATTTGATTTGTTTCCTGAATTCTTCAAACAGATCCCTCCTTTAGATGCACAATTTAATTTTCAGAGCAAAAAATCCTTCAGAAAAGTAGTCTAACTGAATTTATTCAAACCTTTCCCATAGTTGAAAACAAATTCCTCTCTCACCATTGTTTTTCATGTAACTGTAATAGCATGAAAGTGTTCTAGAAAACAAATGTTGGAAAATTCTTCCTTTATTTATTCCTTGCTTTGAGATGGCAATAGTTTTATCATCCTTAGAGATACAGATGTTTTGATGAAGAAAATGTAAGTTTATATTTCACCTCTACTACTTTCTGGTTACATAATAATATGATATAATATAATATAATATAATATAATATAATATAATATTATATTATGTAATATAATATAATGTGATATAATACAATATAATACAATATAATATTAAACAGGTTATTTAACTTCCCTGAGTTTTAATTTCCTCGTCTATAAGATAGAGATAATCACCTCTACTTCATAAGGTTGTCACAAGAATTAAATGAGAAGATAATTGTGAAAGTAGTTTAACTTTAAGTTACTATACAAATATTACTAAAACTAACATTATCTAAATATATTGCCCTGTAAGAATAAAGCATTCTAGGAATAAATATACTAAAATAGATTTGTTTAGTTCTAAAATACATATGTTTAACTTACTTGTCCTAATGCCCAGCTATCTCCAAATACCTGTGCATTCCTCACTTCCAGGTTGTTAGATGTGGTCATATCATTTGAAGTACATTTGTCAAAGTTCCCACATAATCCTGATAATTTGTTCTAAAGGAAGAGAAAATTACCATGAAATATTCTATATTCGCTTTAACATTTAAGGATTCATAATCACTACAACTTTTGAAAGATTTAAAATATACTTTTCCAAAATTTCCATAGCAATGTTTTTAAAAAAAAAATGTTTAAAGAAAGTGGTTTTTGATATTTAATTATGTTTATTAATTATTTTAAATTCTCAAAAATATCTTACCATCCCCCAAATTTTATCTGTCCATACTTAACAGCATCATACATTGATACACCTAATAAGATAAGTAATTTGGAAAAGTGTAGTATAAACATAATATATACATATATGTGAGTGTCCAATTTATGTATATACTTTTATATACATTTTTTAATGATGAAAGGCCCACCTCCTACTATGTTTAAGGTTTTGTAGCACTATGAATGCTGAAATAGCAAATATATTTTTTATGCCATACTTCAAAAAGACAAGCATTTAAAAAATAGCTTTTAAAGAAAATGTTAACTTTGATATTCATAAATCATTCTACCGTGGGACACAATAAATGAAATCCAAATTCTAGTCTAGATTCTGATTTTATCTAATTTTTATAAAGGTTGTTATGGTTGTGGAATGGTTACTTTAATTCACATCAACAATGCTCACTGGGTTTTCTCAAAATAATATGACACTTTCGCTTTTAGGTGGAGAAGGAGGACTAAGTGTGCAGGGATGAACAATCTTCCAAAACCTTTGGAGCTCTTCCTTAAAACCTTGAATTTAAACATACTGAACTCTCTTTGTGTTCTGAAGAATGAAATGCAACCCTTCATTAATGGTGAAGTGGGTTGTACATGTCTCCAGCAAAGCAGACAATAACCCCAAGATTTTGATTGCCATGGTCACTGCCTACCATGAGGCCTCTGTTCTCAGAAGCTTCAACAACCATTCAAGGACACTGGCCACTTCCACCAGTGGTCATCCAAAAGCTGAGGCAGCAGTAAGAGAAGATGGCTAATTTGTAGGGAAAGGAAGATATATGATGGAGAATGGCAGAGAATGATGTTGAAGAAGTATAGCAATAATTACAGGCTATTTCAGCCTCATCAAAGAAAGGCAAGATGCCAGCAAATACTCATTAATAGATCTTTGGGCTTTATCCCCCCTTCAGGCTGAACATAATGACTTCAATATTCAATCATACCTTAAATTTACAGCACATTAAAGTCTTTTTAAATGTATATTTACATATACTTATTAGACTATGTTGTTGCTATCTAAATTTTTCTCCAATTGCTACAAGTTATACCCATGAGCCTCAATCTCAATTTCAAATGAACTGGATTTTGTCAAATATATCAAAGCTTCAAAAAACATTTAAAAATAAATTTAAAGTTTTTCATCAATTTTTAAATATTTAAAACAATGAACAAATATCTAACAATATTTAATAACAATGTTTAACAAAAAACTGTATTTAAAACAATTTAATATATAAACCACTTAAAATTGTAACTAACCCAGATGGGCTCTTCAATCCATGAATGGATAAATAAACTATGGTACATCCACATAACAGAATACTACTCAGCAAAAGAAAGGGAAGTAACTACTAATTAACATAACAATAGGGATGAATGCTTAATGTGTTTTGCCAAGTTGAAGAAATTAGACACAAAGAGCTACATATTGTATGATTCCATTCATACAATACCTTGAAAAGACAAAACTAAAGGGATGGAAAATAAATTCAGTGATTGACAGTGGTTAGGGGTTAGAGGTAGGAGTTGACAATATAGGGCAACATGAGGGAATTTTGAGGTGATTGATCTGTTCTATATAGAATTGAGGTGGTGGATACGTGACTCCATGCATTTGTCAAAATACCATAAGAGTAAGGTTTTCAGTATATAAACTTTAAAAATATATGTAGAATGTGCAGGGAAATGTGGAATGTGGGCTATGACAAATGAATCTAACTATATTACAAACAGATCACATATCAATGCTTTGGAAAACTGGATACTGTAAGGCTAAAGACATAAAGAACTGTATGTAAATATTGTATACTATTTGGTAAAGTTGTGCTTTGCAAGGGTATGGGTTATTATTCTAAAAATATAACCTAATTTTTAAAGAAAATCTTCAATCATTTTATTTTCATAAAACAACCAACATAAAATGTATTTTTTTTCTTGCGTATCAATTGGGTCACAAGTTGACCTACCTTCCATTGTGGTCCAACCTTGATATGAATGGTTGTCTTTTTATCCCAAAGAATAGTGATATCTTTCTCTGGAAAGTATATTACCATGTAGTAACCAGCCTTCCAAAGCTGGTACGTTGGTTTATTTTCCAGGAAAAAAACTGATTGTTTCTTTAAAAAGAACATAATAATAATAATAAAAAAATGCATTTCTTGTTCTATGGAACAAAACTATATAAAATGAATTAATATCCAACAAGAAGTATGTTCATAGGTCATGTCTTTCTGAATTCTGTAGGAATGCATAAAAAGAGGAAATACATAAAAATAGATAACCAAACACAAACTGGTAGAAGGGCTCAACCTGGATAAATGGGCAAAGGGAAAGACGGTATTTCAGTTATGGAGAACATAAACAAGGTTCAACAAGGTTAGAAGACGTTAATGGACTATTTCCGCTGAAGAAGAAATTCTACATTAGTATGAATACTATAATTTGGGACAAATGAATGACCTTGCCTTCAAAAGAGAGAAATGTGTCCCTGTCCTTATTTCTGGTAGTGAGAGCATGAAAGCAAACTACTGGCTTCCTCATATATTTCTTGAACAGAGTTCTGTGTTCCTTCCAAGAGTTCTCACTCCAGTTTGATAATTCAAAAACAAAGGTACAGAAAGGGAGATGAATTTTCATCAGAGGGACATAGAAAAGCTTCTTGCAGGAAGCAGCACATGAACTCATATGTTAAGAGGCCATACATGGTAAGGTATATAGGGCTGGGAATAAGAATGGAGAAAAAAACATTCCAAACAAATGCAATGGCTTGAATAAAGATTTAGGGGCAGGAAATGCCACAATTTGTTCAGGACTAAGGAGAACAACAGAAGATATTGAGTATAGACTACGTAATGGAGTGCAGTCTGAGACATTTTGCCACTGATTCACCCATACAGTCAAGGGCTGTTAATTCCATGTGCAAAATGAAGTCAATCAAGGTTAGAACAAATCATATTTGTATATTTTTAAAAATAATTTATGTGCTGGAAAGGATAAAGCAGGGAGAGACTAGAGATGGAGCCTACTGAGAAACAATTAGTGTACCTTTAACCTAAAGTGAGAATATGCAATATTCTTCGTGAGCAGGAGCTATACCCTAGATACGGCAACCCTGATTGTGACCTAGAAACTAAATTTCATAACTTGAAAATCACATAGTTAAAACAAAATTATTAAAACAAATTTATCCAGAAGCAGAATGAAAATTGAAAAGAAATATGGAATTTTTTGGTTATTATTCTCCCCCAAGTAATAACAAAAGCACAGTTTGGAAATACTATCGTACAGTGGACATTTTTATAAGTATTCATAGAGC
The DNA here is from genome assembly GCF_015220235.1 of Choloepus didactylus. Lineage (NCBI taxonomy): Eukaryota > Metazoa > Chordata > Mammalia > Pilosa > Megalonychidae > Choloepus > Choloepus didactylus. The sequence goes on from NC_051314.1 coordinate 50,300,141, forward strand.
AAATTACATGAATTAAAGTATATCCATAAAGAGTTTGCAGTCTCCTAGACCAAGGCTTTTCATATAATAGGTGCTCCATAAATTAGACTTATGTGTATGTGTATGCATATAGAGAAAGAGAGGGAGGAAAAAATATATAGAGAACATACATGTAACAGTATATATTGGGCAAAACCAAAACTCTGTATATTGTTAACTGACCTACCTAAACTTCCTTTCACTCCACAATTCCCCACCCTCATAGACCAAGCCCCGGCTCTGCTTGGGTCGTCCTTCTTTTCTTCATAATTACCAAGCTTTTCCTTAACTCAAGTCTAGTACTTGGTATTCCTTCTGCTTGGAACCTTCTTCTCCCAGATCTTTGTATGGTTGTCCTATCCCCATTGACTGTGACCCAAATCCTTTCCAAGAGACTTCTCACTTAAAGCAGAACTCTCACCCTCAGCTAGGGCTGGCTTGATAGGTCTAACACCAGTGCATTGACAGGAGCCCCATGCTCAGAAGAGGGCCTCACATATGGGGTTTATGCTCTGTACTTGTCATCTTGAAATTTTAGTAATTTTATCTTTCAATTTGTGCTTTGTAAGTGAAAACGGAGCATGCACTGGGGGACTGGAGCCTCAACTAAGATGCCTTTCTACCTCCCACTGCCTCTCCATCTCCCCAGGATGGGTTCTATGCCATTCACTTCCCTTCCTCCACCCTGTGACCACTGCTGTCCTCCTTCCCAGGGAAGGCCCAGATGCAGGCATGGCGAGGGTTGGGGACCAGCCTACAAGTCCACACTCATCCAGAGAGTATCCCTGTGCTCAGGTGAGGACTGCATTAAGTAGCAAATGAGAAAAACACCACCACAGGTCAAGAGAGACTACAAAAGAAAGGAAACAAAAGATTTTTCCTGTTTTGAATAAGGGGACTCACATTTTCATTTGCACTTGGCCCCACATGTTGTGCAGCCAGTGCTGCCCCCAAGTCACTCTCTGTCATAGAGCCTATTTTTATTGTTTTCATTTCACTTTTCAGTACCTTTCCACTGTCTAGTTCATCTTTAACCTTAGTGTCTATCTTTCTCCTCCACTTGCATGCTAGCTCCTTGAAAGAGGTACTTTGTCAAGTTTATGGTGGTATCCTCAGCTTCTTCATCAGGGTATGACATATAATTTTGGCATATTCCTGCACTAGCCTGTTCACAGTTCTCACCTTCCAACATGATCAGTAATAATTTAAAAAGGTAAGTGGACTATTTGTGACTTATAGCTCCTTGACAATTCTTTCATATATTTTCCTATTACTACTCAAAATACACTCTGAGATGGCTGAGATACACTTTGGGCACAAAATGGATTTTATGGATAAGGCTGCTTATTATTAGACTTCCTTCAGCTTGGTTTAGATTTCCTATGCAAAAGTACACCTTTTCTGTTTGTCTTTATAGGTAAAATCCTTGATTTTTATTACAAAGGACAGTTTACTACAAAAAAGACAATCCCCTTTGTTCAAACAGAGATGAATGCTTCTCATTAGATGAATGAAATATTAAAAACTGGCCCAAAATAGGGATTGCCACTTCAGATGAGAATTATAATACTTTAAACAAGTTCTAGTTATGTTTCTATAACTGAGAAATTTGAGAATTATAATACTTTAAACAAGTTCTAGTTATGTTTCTATAACTGAGAAATTTGGAAAAACATTTTAAGTGAAGCTTAAACGAATTAATAAAATATTGGCATCTTACATATTTGGTAACATTAGAATTGAACATTTACAATTTTTTCTACCTCTGGATGAGCACACCATCTGTCATAAAATAAATGGTACTTATTTTCACTTTTGATGTTTGAGGAAAAAAAATGTTACCTGGGGATTTGCCAGGATCAAACTATTTATATGACTTTCCTGAATTTTACTTCATACTTTACAATCTCTATATAGAAGATTCATCAACACCTGCATTCAGGTGAAAATTGGAAATTGAAAGTTACGAGATGTAATTACCACTTCAAAAATGTGTCAACTCTCTCTACAAGCACATTCAATATTTCCCTTAAGTTCTTTTTAACACATTCTTATTCTCAGAGAGGACCTTCACCTGTAAATGAATACCCAACTGATGGCTATGACAAACTGCTGTAATTACTTCAAAAAGATGTCAAGATGCCTGTGGAAACTCTGCTTTGCCCAAAGCTTAAGTGCTGCTGGACCGGTCTCAATGTTCTGACTGAATGATGTAAGTTCCAAGGCAATGGTTCTCCAACTTTTGTGTGCAGAAGAATTACCTTGGGGTCCCATTAAAAATGTTGATTTTCATTCTTAACCCCAGGGATTCCAATTACTGAAGCAGGGCTCAGAAACCAGCACTTACATCAAATACTCCAGATGATTTTAATGCAGAAGTTTGAAGACCAAATTTTGAGAAACACTGCTCTAAAATCTCAGAAAAGAGGTTATTTTTTTAATGGTCATTTGTCAGATATATCACTTCCCGCTCCAAAATTTCTTATGTTTAAAATAAAATTCAAGTGTTTTATGCTGTTCATTATGCTCCATGGTCTGGACCTGGACCCAGCCTCCTTTTCTACTGCCTTTCCCCTTATACTCCTGTGTTACAATCAGGTCACTTATCCCTGATTCTCTTTGCCACACCCTCTCTCCATCATCTCCATATGCTATGCTTCAACCAAACTTAACCACTTGCCATTCTCCCAAAATGCCATCCTACCTTTCAACTCTGCACCTTTGAATATGATCATTCCTCTATATTAATTGCCATCATACTCCCTCCCTTCACCTGGCTAATACCTACTCATCCTTTAAGTCTCTACTCAAACATCATTTCATCCAGAACACGACTTCTGAGCCTTCAAAAAGGAGGGTCGAAAAGGAGAAAGAGCTATTACTTCAAATTCATTATCTAATTTAATTCTCATGAGAATTTAAGAAGTAGATTCTGTAATTAGCACAAATTTACAGATGGAAAAACTCTTGCTTAAGTAAATTTCCCCATGTGATACAGCTAGCAGGTGATAGAACAGGGATTCCAAGTCAGTGCTGACTTACTCCGGGGTCTATGTTCTCAACCACTACCCTAAGCATCCAAAGCATCATCAGGTGTCCCTCCAAGGGGTTCCCATATCAACCTATGCATACCCCTGACATAGCACATCATACACTGCACATTCTCATTTGATGAATACATCCCTCTTCCTGAGTGTAAATTCCTTAAAGGCAAGTCCAATGTCTTTTCACTGTTATAGCCCAATACATAGCACACTTTTTTGATATGCAGTAGGCATTACAGAAGAATTAATGAATGAAACTTGTTTTTATTTTTAACTGTATAGGCTCCTATGGTGGATAGGAGCTACATACTTCAGAAAAACATGTTCTTAAACTTATCCATTCTTGTGGATGTTACTGCTGTAAATAGGACCTTTTGAGTAGGTTACTTTAGTTAAGATGTGGCCAAGCTCAATCAGGATGGGGAATGTACTACTGAAAGCCTTACAGAAGAGGTCCAAAGAGAAAGAAAGCCAGAAGGAGCAGCCAGAAGCTGAATATCAACCAGAACCTGGAAGAGAAGGGAGAAGCCAGGAGAAGCTGCCATGTACATTACCATGTGACAGAAAAGCCAAGGAGCAGGGATTGCTGGTAGCCAGCCCCAGAATGCAACAGTGTTCTGGGAGAAAGCATTGCCTTGATGAGGCCTTGATTTTAGACATCTCCTAGCTTCAAAAACATGAGCCAATAAATGTCCATCATTTAATCCAACCAATTGCACGGTATTTGATTTGGCACCTAGGAAACTAAAAGAGCTCCCAAGGATACACAAGTGAAAAGGGGGGACAGTGGTCTCAATTATGACTGAACTCAGACAATTATGACCGAAGACAGACAACTGAATAAGTAATTGCACTAAGGAGTGGTTCGTGTTACAACAGTGTGCTGTAAGGCACAAGAAGGAGCTCCTTGTAGAAAGTGGGATGAGACCTATCACCAAAGAATCAGTAAAATGGAAAAATAGATCCAGGTGGAAGCAAAGACATTCATGAAGGACCACAGGTGATAGAACATTCAGCATTTGAAAAAATGATAAAAGCTGCTACTTCTGGAACAAAGACTTGAAACTTGAAGAACCACAGTGACAGGAGATTATATTTCCATTTTAGAAAAACCACTCAGGCTGCAGGGTCACAGGATGGATAAGAGAGGAGGAACTAAGACTAGAAGAAGGGAATTCAGATTTTAGACTGTCGAGGTAATCCAGGTAAGAAGTGGCATTTGCTAGAGCCAGAATGGTGAGCATAAGAACAAAGGAAAAAAGAAACAATTGGAAAAAATGGAGAAGTGGGGTTTAAACAAAAGAGGCATCAAGTATGATTTTCTGAAGCCACACAAAATGGCAAAGAAAATAAATGTGGATCATATAATCAGAAAAAACTATCTTGAATTGTTTCTATTTTATTTTCAGTATCCTTAGAACAAGTTAAAATTACTCTAAAACAAAGAATTCACTAACCTGTTTGTAAGGAGTATCATTCAGGTAAATTTCAGTATCTCCAACTGAAATCAAAACAGTCTTAGAACAAACAATATCATTGTCAAAGCATTTCTTGTTCTGGGCAATGATGGATATATCTGAATCATCTGCACTCTGAAATGACAAAAATATTTGATTAATAAATGCTATAGATAATTTTTACTTATTTTCCTTAAAATATCGTAAGACCAAGATTTATAATAGATTGCATTAAAATTGAAGTACAGCTTACCTCTAAGATATAAATTACATATATATAATAATGTGAAGAATTTTCTAGAAATATACCAACATAGTGCAATCTTTAATACTTACCTGTAATTTATTCTGTCAAAAATTTGTTCTAAAAAAACTTTGTTCCATTGTATTAACATAGCTCAAATTTATTAACCTTTAAAACTTTCTTTTGTCAATAAATACCTAAAAAGACAATATGCCTATTAGGGGAATTTTAACATATATATTCTCACTATATACATCATGCCTTTTGTTTTATTTTAAGGATTTATCTACATGAATAATTGGCTTGCAAGTGAAAATTCAAATAAATGCAAAAATTAAATTTATATTAATAATACCTTACATATAATACATATAATTTGAAAACTTGCTTTGAACTTTATATATATTATCTTATTTAATCCTCATCATAATTCTGGAATTAAGTATTATCGTCATTTTACAGATAAGGAAACAGAAAGTAAGAGGGATTAATTGAATATCCAAGGACATTTCTCTAAAGAAGGAGAGACAGAGTTTAAAACTCTTATTTCTTATTTTTTTAATACCACATGTAAAGAAATTAAGAGGGTTTAGTGTTAGTTGAGCAGAAAAATCAATTTTAGATTACAGTGAATCCTTAGTTTCAGAGATTATATTTAGCCTCATATATTCTAAATCCAACACCCTCGCCTCTAATTAGCTCCATTTTCTTCATTCACTCACCACTCCATCCATTAAGAGTACATTATCTAGGATGGTGGTTTCTAACTTGTATTCTAGTTTTATGGTTAGGATTCTGTGGTTCTGCAGACCCTGGAAGTTCATTGCACAATGTTGTTCATGAGTACATACATTTTTCTAGGGAGCAAGCCAATGGTGCTCAACAAATTCTCAAAGTGGTCCATATTTCCTCAAAACTTAGAGTCCTTCCATTCTAAGTATTCTTCCTCTAACAAAGGCTGGTGGGAGTTTCATCAAAAGTATGATGAATGCCATTAAATGTTTGGGAATCTTGTAGGTCTTGATATAAATTCTCCACACTTAGTTTTTCACATCACCAGCAAAATGAACACTTGCACAATGTATTTCTTTGGCCAAATTCTTCCTGTCTTATTAATTTCTATAACATAGTGTCTACTGGATAGGTTTTCAATGAATGGTATGGATGGAATAATTAATGTGTTCTTCTGTGATCCATTTTTCTCTCACAGAAACTAGGAGCTTTTGTTTCTTCTCAAACAATCCCTTGCAAAGTATTTCCTAAATGTTGAAAGGGAAAATAATAAGGGTCATTAAGATGATGACTGCATTGTACTACAAAAAATAATGCTACACTTTTCTGCCTTAATGAATGATTTTCAAAGAAGAAAAAGAACAAAATGTAATTCAGGGCTTTGTTTTGCTTTTCCTCCTGGGAAGATTTATTTAGATGAAGGGATGCAAAAAGCTGGTTGAAAAGCTTTGTATTAGCATTACATTTCTATTACTACTAACTTAAAGTGACTCATTAGCCTTATTCTTTGTATTAAATCATAAATGACAAGAAATATTCTATATTGTATGGTCTGTCTAATAATATTACATTATGTGGACAGTAACTTGAAACAATAGCAATTCTTTAGAGTCACGTCTCTACAATTTCCATTTCTAATGTATTTCAAATTAATATTAGGTTTGGAGAAAATGCCACAGAGTTGCTAAGCAACATAGTAAGTAATTATCACAAAGCTAGAAGAAAAAGGTCAACGTCAATGTGACACTTGGGTTCCTCAAGTACTGAAAACTACTGATGGAGAACATTCTCCCAAATGAACCCAAAACATAAACTGCCAGTATCTCTCATGTTAGTATATTATTGTATTAAACATATCAGCATATCAGCTTCAGCACCTGTCATAATTTCCAGCCCCTTTTAAGGGTAACTATCAAGATGGTAAATACTATGTATTTTATGTTGCAAAGGTAAACAAGGGGTTAAGAAAAGTCAAGCAGAGAACACTAATCAAGTAAGAGTTCACCTCATGCTCAACATTTACAACCTGAGCTGGGAAAGAAAAAAAAAAGTATAAGGTATGGTACCTGCCCTCAAAACTTTAGAATTTTATTAGAGAAATGTCATAAAGTATATACTGTAAGCATGTCTTTATTACTATAGTTTCTTTTCAATAATCCCTAAAAATTATTTATTAAATGAGTGAAATAATAATGCATGAGCAAGGATCTTTGTCACACATTGGAAAATGTTTGCAGAAATGATGATACATTCAAAATGTTTTAAAGTCTTTCAGTAAGCACTTTAAGAGAATTTGTTTTCTCCATAGCAGAAAATGGAATATAAAGTTGTTATATTTATATTTTTATCATTTACTTAAAATGATATCATAAAAAGAAGTGCCTTTAACATCAATGATATATCCAATAGGAACTAAATTTTATCATGTTTGACATGTTATTGTCAAAGAACTTCATTTATCTGAATGCTACTTAAAGTTAACTATTTAAAAGCATGGAAGAATTTCAAAATAATTAAAATCAGGTTTTATTTATGCAGGAGAAATATTCTACAGCCTTCCTTCTCAAAGTGTAATATGTGGATAGAGAGAAGCAGTATTACCTGTTAGCTTGTTTAAAATGCAGAATCTGGGGAGAATTATGTGAAGATAGTGGAGTAGGGAGCTCCAGCACGGAGTCCTTCCACCAAAGTAACTATTAAACAGGTAAGAACTATCTGAAACAACTATTTTGAAGCTCTGGAGGCCAGAAGAACACTGTACAGTATCCAGGGAAGAGCAGGAGGCTCTAAATTACAGTAAAGAACAGTAGATTGCTCTCTCGGAGTGCAGCAACTGGCACCCACCAGTGCCCAACCCCAACTCTCGTGGCAGGACTGCGAGGGTTCCACCTGCTGGCTAGCTCCCTGGTGACAGAAATGGACATAAAAATTCTATTTCCCAAGAACAGGATTGGGAACAGCTGATCACTGATCATGGCTTTTGAAAGTGACCAGGATCACTGGGGGCTTGCTCTGATGGCAATTGTTTGAACATGCCCTTATGAAGGCAGCAGCAGCCATTGTTTCAACCTTCCCCAGACAGGGACTGTGCCAGGGGTGGAGACTTAAAGACACTGCACTTCCTCAGGGATGGAGGGGACAGTTGGTTGAAGGGCTGCTGGGGGAGGCCAGGAAAGCTCAGCTTTGGGGAGCTGTTGGAGAAGCTCTTGGTGCCCATCCTGATCCCTTCAGAGGGACACTTTCGAGTGGGTCTGCACCCGCTTTGTGAGTCCCTGGCTCTGCTTTGGCAGGGAAAGATAGACGGGAAAGTCATCTCCAGCATGTCCCCTACCCCACCCTCTGCTCCCAGAATTTGCCCTCTGGGAAAAAGCAGCTTAAAACAATGAAAAGAGTGTAGAAAACTATAGAGGTGGACAGTTTGGGCAAAAGCCTGCCAACTTCAAGCACCCAGGAGAAGGAAGTCTATCCCAAGGGAAACAGAGGGGACAACAAAACTCCTGTAAACACTCCAAATCAACAAACAGGCAAAAGCTCCAGACAAGACAGAGGTCCAGAAAGTCAGGAAAATCCCTACATGCTGCATTCGCCTTGGGCAGACGTTCCTGATAGGAGGGCTGAAGTACAAGATAGGTTCTGTCTCATTAGCAGCTGCTTACAAAATCAAGGAACAGGCACCTCAGGGAATACATTCTAGAGTTATTTTTAAGTATTACACTGTACAGTGTGCAACAAAAGAGTACAAAGAGAAAGAAACAGAAAATGATGTCTCATCCAAAGAAAGAGGGAAAAAAATCCAGAAAATGACCATTGAAGAAGACATGAATGTGGACATACTGAACAAAGCCTTTCAAAAAACGGTCTTTAAAATGCACAAGGAGATTAATGAATATACAGAGAAATAGCTAAAGGATATCAGGAAAACAATGAATGAGTAATATGAGAGTCTTAGTAAAGACATAGAAATTTTAAGAAGCCAAACAGAACGACTGGAGTTGAAGCCCACAATAACTGAAATGAAAAATTCCCAGGAGCATTTTAAGAGCAGATTAGAGCTGGCAGAAGAGAGAGTCAGAGAACATGAGGACAGGACACTTGAAATGAGTTAGGGTGAAGAGCAGAAAGAACAAAGAATTATTAAGAGCAATAAAAGCCTCAGACAACTCTGGGACACCATCAAGCACACCAATATCTGATTATGTGAGTCCCAGAAGGAGAAGAAAGAGAGAATGCGGCAGCAGGAATATTCAAAGAATTAATGATAGGGAACTTCCCAAGCATTGAAAAAGGCATTGAGTATGCACATCCAAGAAGCCTAGACACAAAACAGGATAAACGTGAAGAAAAAGACACCCCGTCATATACTGATGACACTAAAGAATGCAAAGGACAAGGAGAGAGTTCTGAAAGCTGCAAGAGAAAAGCAATGTGTTACATACAAGGGAGTCCCAATTAGATTGAGTGCGAATTTCTGATCAGAAACCATGAAGACAAGAAAGCAGTGGGCTGAAATACTTCAAGTGCTGAAAGAAAACAACTGTCAGCCAAGAATTTCCTATCCAGTGAGACTTTATTTCAGAAATGAGGGAAAGACTGAGACATTCTCAGATAAACAGAGGCTGAAGGTAGGTCACCATTAGGCCTACCTTACAAGCAGTGCTAAAGGGAGCTCTTCAGACTGAAAGGAAAGGACACTAGACAGTGGTTGAAAGTGATATAAAGAAATAAAGAACTGCAGTAAAGGTAATCATTTGGGTAATTATAAATGTCAGTGTTATTGTAATGTATTGTTTGGTATGTAACCCCACTTCTTACTCCCTACAGGTGCTAAAAGGCAAATTCATAAAAAGTAAAGGTAAATCTGTTTTTGGATATATAACATAGAAAGATATATGTGGTAAGTTAAAAAAAAAAAAAAAAGGTGGGATGCCAGAGGGATATAGGAAAAGTATATGTGCATGCTAATGAAGTTAAGTTGGTATCAAACCAAATATGATGTTTATGTATTTAGGATGTTAAATTTTAACCTCTTGGTAACCAAAAGGAAAATAGACGAAAAATATATCCAGACAGAAATGCGAAGGCACTCAGTATGGTACAAACAGAAAATCAAATAAATGTAAAAGAAGGCCTTAACGGAAGTGAGGGACAGAATATGTGTAAGACTTACAAAGGCTAAATGGCAAAATGGCAGAAGCAAGTTCTGTATTATTAGTAGTGAGTTTAAATGTAAAAGGATTAAACTCCCCAGTGAAAAGGCAGAGACTGGCAGAATGGATAAAAATGCATGACCCTTTACCATGGACCCTAAATAAATAAAAAAGATTGTAAGAAGTTACTATGAACAACTGTATGCCAACAAACTAGACAACTTAGATGAAATAGACAACTTCCTGCAAACAAACGAACAACGTACACTGCCTCAAAGAAAAATAGAAGTCCTCAATAAACCAATCACAGGTAAAGAGACTGAATCAGTCAGCAGAAACCTATAAACAAAAAAAGCCCAGGACCAGATAGCTTCACAGGCAAATTTTACCATGCATTCCAAGAAGAATTAATACCATTCCTGCTCAAATGCTTCCAAAAATTTGATGAGGATACACTACCTAACTCATTCCATAAAGCTACCATCCCCCTAATACCAAAGCCAGATAAAGATACTACAAGAAAAGTTTAGACGAAAGTCCTAAACAAAATACTTGCAAATTGAATACAACAGCATGTTAAAAGAATTATACAAAAAAAAATTTATACGCCATGACCTAGTGGGTTTTTTTCTAGGTATGCAAGGGTGGTTCAAAACAAGAAATTTAATTAATGTGATACATCACATTAACAAATGAAAAGGGAAAAACCACATGATCATCTTGATTGACACAGAAAAGGTATTTGACAAAATTAAGCATCCTTTCATGATAAAAAAAAAAAAATGCACTTCAAAATGTAGGAATTGAAGGAAATTTCCTCAACATGATAAAGGGCATATATGAAAAACCCACAGCTAACATCATACTCAATCATACTCAATGCTTAGAGACTGAAAGCTTTCTCTCTAATGCTGGGAAAAAGACAGGGATGTCCACTGCTATTCAACATTGTAATAGAAGTTCTAGCTAGAGCTAATAGGCAAGAAAAAGAAATAAAAGGGATCCAAATTGGAAAGAAGAAGTAAAACTGTCACTATTTGCAGATGACATGATCCTGTATTTAGAAAATCTCAAAAAAAAAAAAATAATAACAAAGGTAATTGAGCTAACAAATGAGTTCAGCAAAGTGGCAGGGTACAAGATCAACATCCAAAAATCAATGTGTTTCTATTCACTAGTAACGGGCTATCCGAAGATGTAATCAAGAAAAAACTTCCATTTACAATAGCAACTAAAAGAATCAAATATCTAGGAATAAACTTAACCAAGGATGTAAAGGGCTTGTACACAAAACATTGCTAAAAGAAATCAAAGGAGACCTAAATAAATTCAAAGACATTCCATGTTCATGTATTGGAAGGATAAATGACATTAAGATGTCAATTCTACCCAAATTGATCTAAAGATTCAATGCAATACCAATCAAAATTCTAACAGCCAACTTTGCAGAAATGAAAAAGCTAATTATCAATTTTATTTGGAAGGGTAAGGGACCTCACATAGCCAAAACATCATGAAAAAGAAGAATGAAGTTGGAGGTCTCATGCTTCCTGAATTTAAAGCTTATTATAAAGACACACTGGTCAAAACAGCATGGTACTGGCATAAACATAGACATATCGATCAACGGAATTGAATTGAGGGTTCAGAAATAGACCCTCAGATCTATGTGGTCAACTGATTTTTGACAAGTCTCCAAAGTCCACTCTACTGGGACAGAAAAGTCTCTTCAATAAATGGTGTTGGGAGAATTGGATATTCATAACCAAAGTAATGAAAGAGTACCCATATCTCACACCCTATACAAAAATTAACTCAAAATGGACCAAAGACCTAAACATAAGAACCAGTAACATAAAACTCCTAGAAGAAAATGTAGGGAAACATCTTCAAGATTCAGTGATAGGCAATGGTTTCTTAGACTTTATGTCCAAAGCACAAGCAACAAAAGAGAAAATAGGTAAATGGGAGCTCCACATAATCAAATACTCCCATGCTTTAAAGGACTTTGTCAAAAGGGTGAAAAGGCAACCAACTCAATGGGAGAAAATATTTGGAAGCCACATAACTAATAATGGTTTGATATCCAGAATATATAAAGAAATCCTACAACTCAACATAAAATGACAAATAGCCCAATTAAAAAGTGGGCAAAAGGCATGAATAGACATTTTTCCAAAAAAGGAAATACAGATGGCTAAAAGCACATGAAAAGATGCTCATTAGGGAAATGCAAATCAAAATTACAATGAGATATCATTTCACACCTACTAGAATGGCCACTATTAAACAGGAAACTACAAGTGTTGGAGAGGATGTAGAGAAATTGGAACACTTATTCACAGCTGGTGGAAATGTAGCCTCCACAACCACTGTGGAGGACGGTTTGGCTGTTCCTCAGGAAGCTAAGTATAGAGTTGCCTTACAACTCAGCAATCCCACTATTTGGGATATACCCAGAAGATCTGAAAGTAGGGACATGTGCCAGTTTGAATGTATTATGTCCCCCAAAACACCATTATCTTTGATGCAATCTTGTGTGGGCAGACTATTAGTGTTAATTAGATTGTAATTCTTTGATTGAGTGTTTCCATGGAGATGTGACCCACCCAACTGTAGGTGATAACTCTGATTAGATAATTTCCATGGAGGCATGGCCCCGCCCATTCAGCATGGGCCTTGATTAGTTCACTGGAGCCCTATAAAAGCTCAGACAAAAGGAACGAGCTTACTACAGCCAAGTGGGACACTTTGAAGAATGCACAGGAGCTGAGAGAGGAGCTGCAGATGAGAGACAGTTTGAAGATGCTGTTGAAAGCATACTTTTTTTCTGGAGAAGCAAAAAGAGGACAAATGCCCCAAGAGCAACTGGGAGTGACATTTTGAAGAGGAACAGCGGCCTAGAGAGGAACTCCTGGGAGAAAACCATTTTGAAATCAGAACTTGGAGCAGATGCCAGCCACACGCCTTCCCAGCTAACAGAGGTTTTCCGGACACCACTGGCCATCCTCCAGTGAAAGTGCCCGATTCTTGATGCATTACCTTGGACATTTTATGGCCTTAAGACCATAACTGTGTAACCAAATAAACCCCCTTTTATAAAAGCCAATCCATTTCTGGTGTTTCATGAAAAGGTAGCATTAGCAAATTGGAACAGGACATGAACAGAAATTTGCACACTGATGCTCATAGAGGCATTATTCACAATTGCCAAAAGAAGGAAATAACCCAAGTGTCCAAAAATAGACGAATGGATAAACAAAATGTAGTATATACATGCAACGGAATATTATTCATCAGTAAAAAGGAATGAAGTCCTGAAGCACGCAACAGCATGGATGAATCTTGAGGACATTATCTTAAGTTAACAGAAAAGGACAAATATTTTGTGATCTCACTAATATGAATTAATTATAATACATAAACTCATAGGCACAAAATATAGAATATAGGTTACCAGGATATAGAATGAAGCTAAAGAATGGGGAGTGGTTGCTTAATATGTGAAAAATGGTTAACTAGGTTGAACTTAAATGTTTGGAAATGAATAGAGGTGATGGTAGCATATTACTCCGAGAATAATTAACAGTACTGAATGGTGTGTGAATGTGGTGGAAAGGGGAAGTTTAGAGTCATGTATGTCACCAGAAGGAAAGTTGGAGGTTAAAACATAGGAATACATAATACAGTGAATCTTGTGGTAGACAATGTCTGTGATTAACTGTACAAATATTAAAAAGTTCTTTCATGAACTAGAACAAATGTATGACACTATTAAAACAAGTTAATAATAGAGGGGTATGTGGTAAAAAATATACCTAATGCAAACTCTGGACTATAGTTAACAGTAGTATCTTAATATTCTTTCATCAACAGTAACAAATGTACTACACCAATACTAGGGGTCAATAATAGGGGAGGATAAGAGGTATGGGAGGATTTGGGTTTTCATTTTTATTTTTATTTATTTTCTGGAGTAACGAAAATCTTCTAAAATTGATCATAGGGGTGTATGCACAACTATGTGACGATTGTTAGATCCCAGAAGAAGAAACTAACATGTAGAAGGAGTTTCTGGCCCAGGGGCCCTGCAGCTTATCTCACAGAAAACAGGTGCCCCATGAACTGAAGAATGAAGGCTGTTCAAGGCTGTTCCAGCCACAGTGGCACCTCAAAGGCGGGTAAGGCAAAGTCAGATATGTGCATAAGATGAACAACCAAAAAGGCCTGCTCTCCCTAGTTAGATAACGCAGCTGCTTTCCTAAAAAGAACACTGTCTCAGAACCCTAGCAACCAATCAGCCCAAAACTTACCCAGTCAAGGGACAGAACACCACAGCAGGCACTTTTCCCAATGCGGGTTCCTTTGTTTGTTAAAAAATGCGGCTCCCAGCTGGGAGCCTGGAGTCATTTTCTTTCTTTTTGCTGGCTCCCACTTGCTTTCTTCCTCTAATAAATCTTAAACTTTATACTTAAACTTTGACTCGCTGCGTTGTGTGGATTCCTGAACAACTCCAACCTAACAATGATATTGTGAGACAGTGATTGCATACTTCAGATGGTCTGTATGGTATGTGAATCTCTCTCAATAAAACTACATTTTAAAAAAGTAAAAAAAAAAAAGTATGATCCTACTGTATGCTGTCAGCAAAACACTCACCTTAAATTCAAAAACGCAAATAAGTTGAGGGTGAAAGAATGGAAAAAATATATACCATGAAAGTAGTTACCAAAAGAGAGCTGTGCTAGCTATACTAGTATCAGATAAAATAAACTTTAAGTCAAAAACAGTTTTGAGGCACAAAGATGGCCCTTAATACTGATAAAGGGAACAATTCAACAGGTAGATGTAGCAATTATAAATATATATATTTGTCTAATAGCAGAGCCCCAAAATACATGAAAAACTACTGAACTGGAAGAACTAGAAAAAGAAGAGTAAACTAAACCCAAAGCAAGCAGAAGGAAGGAAATAACAAAGATTATAGATAAACAAAATAGAAAAAAAAAAAAAAAAAACAACAAAACCTAAGGTTGGGAGTTCCAGGAAAATGGCAGATTAGGAGAGACAGAGCAAAATTCTCCTCCATGAAAAACACTACAGAGGCGGGGCAAGATGGCAGACTGGTGAGCTGTATGTTTTAGTTACTCCTCCAGGAAAGTAGGTAGAAAGCCAGGAACTGCGTGGACTGGACACCACAGAGAAATCTGACTTTGGGCATACTTCATACAACACTCATGAAAACGTGGAACTGCTGAGATCAGCAAAATCTGTAAGTTTTTGCGGCCAGGGGACCCGCGCCCCTCCCTGCCAGGCTCAGTCCCGTGGGAGGAGGGGCTGTCAGCTCCGGGAAGGAGAAGGGAGAACTGCAATGGCAGCCCTTATCGGAAACTCATTCTACTGATTCAAACTCCAACCATAGATAGACTGAGACCAGACACCAGAGAATCTGAAAGCAGCCAGCCCAGCAGAGAGGAGACAGGCATAGAAAAAAAACAACACGAAAAACTCCAAAATAAAAGCGGAGGATTTTTGGAGTTCTGGTGAACATAGAAAGGGGAAGGGCCCTGAGGCGCATATGCAAATCCCGAAGAAAAGCTGATCTCTCTGCCCTGTGGACCTTTCCTTAATGGCCCTGGTTGCTTTGTCTCTTAGCATTTCAATAACCCATTAGATCTCTGAGGAGGGCCCGTTTTTTTTTCTTTTTTTTTGTTTTTTTGTTTTGTTTTGTTTTTAATCCTTTTTTCTTTTTCTAAAACAATTACTTTAAGAAGCCCAATACAGAAAGCTTCAAAGACTTGCTATTTGGGCAGGTCAAGTCAAGAGCAGAACTAGGAGAGCTCTGAGACAAAACGCAATAATCCAGTGGCTGAGAAAATTCACTAAACACCACAACTTCCCAAGAAAAGGGAGGTGTCCACTCACAGCCATCATCCTGGTGGACAGGAAACACTCCTGCCCATCGCCAGCCCCATAGCCCAGAACTGCCCCAGACAACCCAGTGTGACGGAAGTGCTTCAAATAACAGGCACACACCACAAAACTGGGCGTGGACATTAGCCTTCCCTGCAACCTCAGCTGATTGTCCCAGAGTTGGGAAGGTAGAGCAGTGTGAATTAACAAAGCCCCATTCAGCCATCATTTGAGCAGACTGGGAGCCTCCCTACACAGCCCAGAAGCCCAGAACTGCCCTGGGGGGACGGCACTCACCTGTGACATAGCACAGTCATCCCTCAACAGAGGACCCGGGGTGCACGGCCTGGAAGAGGGGCCCACTTGCAAGTCTCAGGAGCCATACGCCAATACCAAGGACTTGTGGGTCAGTGGCAGAGACAAACTGTGGCAGGACTGAACTGAAGGATTAGACTATTGCAGCAGCTTTAAAACTCTAGGATCACCAGGGAGATTTGATTGTTAGAGCCACCCCCCCTCCCTGACTGCCCAGAAACACGCCCCATATACAGGGCAGGCAACACCAACTACACACGCAAGCTTGGTACACCAATTGGGCCCCACAAGACTCACTCCCCCACTCACCAAAAAGGCTAAGCAGGGGAAAACTGGCTTGTGGAGAACAGGTGGCTCGTGGACGCCACCTGCTGGTTAGTTAGAGAAAGTGTACTCCATGAAGCTGTAGATCTGATAAATTAGAGATAAGGACTTCAATTGGTCTACAAATCCTAAAAGAACCCTATCAAGTTCAGCAAATGCCACGAGGCCAAAAACAACAGAAAATTATAAAGCATATGAAAAAACCAGACGATATGGATAACCCAAGCCCAAGCACCCAAATCAAAAGACCAGAAGAGACACAGCACCTAGAGCAGCTACTAAAAGAACTAAAGATGAACAATGAGACCATAGTACGGGAGATAAAGGAAATCAAGAAGACCCTAGAAGAGCATAAAGAAGACATTGCAAGACTAAATGAAAAAATGGATGATCTTATGGAAATTAAAGAAACTGTTGACCAAATTAAAAAGATTCTGGACACTCTTACTACAAGACTAGAGGAAGTTGAACAACGAATCAGTGACCTCGAAGATGACAGAATGGAAAATGAAAGCATAAAAGAAAGAATGGGGAAAAAAATTGAAAAAATCGAAATGGACCTCAGGGATATGATAGATAATATGAAATGTCCAAATATAAGACTCATTGGAGTCCCAGAAGGGGAAGAAAAGGGTAAAGGTCTAGGAAGAGTATTCAAAGAAATTGTTGGGGAAAACTTCCCAAATCTTCTAAACAACATAAATACACAAATCATAAATGCTCAGCGAACTCCAAATAGAATAAATCCAAATAAACCCACTCCGAGACATGTACTGATCACACTGTCAAACACAGAAGAGAAGGAGCAAGTTCTGAAAGCAGCAAGAGAAAAGCAATTCACCACATACAAAGGAAACAGCATAAGACTAAGTAGTGACTACTCAGCAGCCACCATGGAGGCAAGAAGGCAGTGGCACGATATATTTAAAATTCTGAGTGAGAAAAATTTCCAGCCAAGAATACTTTATCCAGCAAAGCTCTCCTTCAAATTTGAGGGAGAGCTTAAATTTTTCACAGACAAACAAATGCTGAGAGAATTTGCTAACAAGACACCTGCCCTACTGGAGATACTCAAGGGAGCCCTACAGACAGAGAAACAAAGAAAGGACAGAGAGACTTGGAGAAAGGTTCAGTACTAAAGAGATTCGGTGTGGGTACAATAAAGGATATTAATAGACAGAGGGGAAAAATATGACAAACATAAACCAAAGGATAAGATGGCCGATTCAAGAAATGCCTTCACGGTTATAACGTTGAATGTAAATGGATTAAACTCCCCAATTAAAAGATATAGATTCGCAGAATGGATCAAAAAAAATGAACCATCAATATGTTGCATACAAGAGACTCATCTTAGACACAGGGACACAAAGAAACTGAAAGTGAAAGGATGGAAAAAAATATTTCATGCAAGCTACAGCCAAAAGAAAGCAGGTGTAGCAATATTAATCTCAGATAAAATAGACTTTAAATGCAGGGATGTTTTGAGAGACAAAGAAGGCCACTACGTACTAATAAAAGGGGCAATTCAGCAAGAAGAAATAACAATTGTAAATGTCTATGCACCCAACCAAGGTGCCACAAAATACATGAGAGAAACACTGGCAAAACTAAAGGAAGCAATTGATGTTTCCACAATAATTGTGGGAGACTTCAACACATCACTCTCTACTATAGATAGATCAACCAGGCAGAAGACCAATAAGGAAATTGAAAACCTAAACAATCTGATAAATGAATTAGATTTAACAGACATATACAGGACATTACATCCCAAATCACCACGATACACATACTTTTCTAGTGCTCATGGAACTTTCTCCAGAATACATCATATGCTGGGACATAAAACAAGCCTCAATAAATTTAAAAAGATTGAAATTATTCAAAGCACATTCTCTGACCACAATGGAATACAATTAGAAGTCAATAACCATCAGAGACTTAGAAAATTCACAAATACCTGGAGGTTAAACAACACACTCCTAAACAATCAGTGGGTTAAAGAAGAAATAGCAAGAGAAATTGCTAAATATATAGAGACGAATGAAAATGAGAACACAACATACCAAAACCTATGGGATGCAGCAAAAGCTGTGCTAAGGGGGAAATTTATAGCACTAAACGCATATATTAAAAAGGAAGAAAGAGCCAAAATCAAAGAACTAATGGATCAACTGAAGAAGCTAGAAAATGAACAGCAAACCAATCCTAAACCCAGTAGAAGAAAAGAAATAACAAAGATTAAAGCAGAAATAAATGACATAGAGGACAAAAAAACAATAGAGAGGATAAATATCACCAAAAGTTGGTTCTTTGAGAAGATCAACAAGATTGACAAGCCCCTAGCTAGGCTGACAAAATCGAAAAGAGAGAAGACCCATATAAACAAAACAATGAATGAAAAAGGTGACATAACTGCAGATCCTGAAGAAATTAAAAAAATTATAAGAGGATACTATGAACAACTGTATGGCAACAAACTGGATAATGTAGAGGAAATGGACAATTTCCTGGAAACATATGAACAACCTAGACTGACCAGAGAAGAAATAGAAGACCTCAACCAACCCATCACAAGCAAAGAGATCCAATCAGTCATCAAAAATCTTCCCACAAATAAATGCCCAGGGCCAGATGGCTTCACAGGGGAATTCTACCAAACTTTCCAGAAAGAACTGACACCAATCTTACTCAAACTCTTTCAAAACATTGAAGAAAATGGAACACTACCTAACTCATTTTAGGAAGCTAACATCAATCTAATACCAAAACCAGGCAAAGATGCTACAAAAAAGGAAAACTACCGGCCAATCTCCCTAATGAATATAGATGCAAAAATCCTCAACAAAATACTTGCAAATCGAATCCAAAGACATTAAAAAAATCATACACCATGACCAAGTGGGGTTTATTCCCGGCGTGCAAGGATGGTTCAACATAAGAAAATCAATCAATGTATTACAACACATTAACAAGTCAAAAGGGAAAAATCAATTGATCATCTCAATAGATGCTGAAAAAGCATTTGACAAAATCCAACATCCGTTTTTGATAAAAACACTTCAAAAGGTAGGAATTGAAGGAAACTTCCTCAACATGATAAAGAGCATATATGAAAAACCCACAGCCAGCATAGTACTCAATGGTGAGAGACTGAAAGCCTTCCCTCTAAGATCAGGAACAAGACAAGGATGCCCGCTATCACCACTGTTATTCAACATTGTGCTGGAAGTGCTAGCCAGGGCAATCTGGCAAGACAAAGAAATAAAAGGCATCCAAATTGGAAACGAAGAAGTAAAACTGTCATTGTTTGCAGATGATATGATCTTATATCTAGAAAACCCTGAGAAATCGACGATACAGCTACTAGAGCTAATAAGCAAATTTAGCAAAGTAGCGGGATACAAGGTTAATGCACATAAGTCAGTAATGTTTCTATATGCTAGAAATGAACAAACTGAAGAGACACTCAAGAAAAAGATACCATTTTCAATAGCAACTAAAAAAATCAAGTACCTAGGAATAAACTTAACCAAAGCTGTAAAAGACCTATACAAATAAAACTACATAACTCTACTAAAAGAAATAGAAGGGGACCTTAAAAGATGGAAAAATATTCCATGTTCATGGATAGGAAGACTAAATTTCATTAAGATGTCAATTCTACCCAAACTCATCTACAGATTCAATGCAATCCCAATCAAAATTCCAACAACCTACTTTGCAGACTTGGAAAAGCTAGTTATCAAATTTATTTGGAAAGGGAAGATGCCTCGAATTGCTAAAGACACTCTAAAAAAGAAAAACGAAGTGGGAGGACTTACACTCCCTGACTTTGAAGCTTATTATAAAGCCACAGTTGCCAAAACAGCATGGTACTGGCACAAAGATAGACATATAGATCAATGGAATCGAATTGAGAATTCGGAGATAGACCCTCAGATCTATGGCCGACTGATCTTTGATAAGGCCCCCAAAGTCACTGAACTGAGTCATATGGTCTTTTCAACAAATGGGGCTGGGAGAGTTGGATATCCATATCCAAAAGAATGAAAGAGGACCCCTACCTCACCCCCTACACAAAAATTAACTCAAAATGGACCAAAGATCTCAATAGAAAAGAAAGTACCATAAAACTCCTAGAAGATAATGTAGGAAAACATCTTCAAGACCTTGTATTAGGCGGCCACTTCCTAGACTTTACCCCCAAAGCACAAGCAACAAAAGAGAAAATAGATAAATGGGAACTCCTCAAGCTTAGAAGTTTCTGCACCTCAAAGGAATTTCTCAAAAAGGTAAAGAGGCAGCCAACTCAATGGGAAAAAATTTCTGGAAACCATGTATCTGACAAAAGACTGATATCTTGCATATATAAAGAAATCCTACAACTCAATGACAATAGTACAGTCGGCCCAATTATAAAATGGGCAAAAGATATGAAAAGACAGTTCTCTGAAGAGGAAATACAAATGGCCAAGAAACACATGAAAAAATGTTCAGCTTCGCTAGCTATTAGAGAGATGCAAATTAAGACCACAATGAGATACCATCTAACACCGATTAGAATGGCTGCCATTAAACAAACAGGAAACTACAAATGCTGGAGGGGATGTGGAGAAATTGGAACTCTTATTCACTGTTGGTGGGACTGTATAGTGGTTCAGCCACTCTGGAAGTCAGTCTGGCAGTTCCTTAGAAAACTAGATATAGAGTTACCATTCGACCCAGCGATTGCACTTCTCGGTATATACCCGGAAGATCGGAAAGCAGTGACACGAACAGATATCTGCACGCCAATGTTCATAGCAGCATTATTCACAATTGCCAAAAGATGGAAACAACCCAAATGTCCTTCAGCAGATGAGTGGATAAATAAAATGTGGTATATACACACGATGGAATACTACGCGGCAGTAAGAAGGAACGATCTCGTGAAACATATGACAACATGGATGAAACTTGAAGACATAATGCTAAGCGAAATAAGCCAGGCACAAAAAGAGAAATATTATATGCTACCACTAATGTGAACTTTGAAAAATATAAAACAAATGGCTTATAATGTAGAATGTAGGGGAACTAGCAATAGAGAGCAATTAAGGAAGGGGGAACAATAATCCAAGAAGAACAGATAAGCTATTTAAGGTTCTGGGGATGCCCAGGAATGACTATGGTCTGTTAATTTCTGATGGATATAGTAGGAGCAAGTTCACAGAAATGTTGCTATATTAGGTAACTTTCTTGGGATAAAGTAGGAACATGTTGGAAGTTAAGCAGTTATCTTAGGTTAGTTGTCTTTTTCTTACTCCCTTGTTATGGTCTCTTTAAAATGTTCTTTTATTGTATGTTTGTTTTCTTTTTAACTTTTTTCATACAGTTGATTTAAAAAAGAAGGGAAAGTTAAAAAAAAAAAAAAAAAAAAACAAGGGAAAAAAAAAGATGCAGTGCCCCCTTGAGGAGCCTGTGGAGAATGCAGGAGTATTCGCCTACCCCACCTCCATGGTTGCTAACATGACCACAGACATAGGGGACTGGTGGTTTGATGGGTTGAGCCCTCTACCACAGGTTTTACCCTTGGGAAGACGGTTGCTGCAAAGGAGAGGCTAGGCCTCCCTATGGTTGTGCCTAAGAGCCTCCTCCTGAATGCCTCTTTGTTGCTCAGATGTGGCCCCCTCTCTCTGGCTAAGCCAATTTGAAAGGTGAAATCACTGCCCTCCCCCCTACGTGGGATCAGACACCCAGGGGAGTGAATCTCCCTGGCAACGTGGAATATGACTCCCAGGGAGGAATGTAGACCTGGCATCGTGGGACGGAGAACATCTTCTTGACCAAAAGGGGGATGTGAAAGGAAATGAAATAAGCTTCAGTGGCAGAGAGAATCCAAAAGGAGCCGAGAGGTCACTCTGGTGGGCACTCTTACGCACACTTTAGACAACCGTTTTTAGGTTCTAAAGAATTGGGGTAGCTGGTGGTGGATACCTGAAACTATCAAACTACAACCCAGAACCCATGAATCTTGAAGACAGTTGTATAAAAATGTAGCTTATGAGGGGTGACAAGGGGATTGGGAAAGCCATAAGGACCACACTCCACTTTGTCTAGTTTATGGATGGATGAGTAGAAAAATAGGGGAAGGAAACAAACAGACAAAGGTACCCAGTGTTCTTTTTTACTTCAATTGCTCTTTTTCACTCTAATTATTATTCTTGTTATTCTTCTGTGTGTGCTAATGAAGGTGTCAGGGATTGATTTGGGTGATGAATGTACAACTATGTAATGGTACTGTGAACAATCGAAAGTATGATTTGTTTTGTATGACTGCATGGTATATGAATATATCTCAATAAAATGAAGATTTAAAAAAAAAAAAAAAAAAAAAGACATAATGCTGAGCAAAATAAGCCAGGCACAAAAAGAGAGATATTGTATGTTACCACTAATGTGAATTCTGTGAAAAATGTACAATGTTTTATACTGTAGAATGTAGGGGACCTAGAGATACCAATTAGTGGAGGGGATAGATAATCTAATAAGAACAGATAAACTATGGAGGGTAATCTCAATGTTATGGGAATGCTCAGGAATGATTATGGTTTGTAAACTTTCTTGGATGTAGTAAGATCATGTTGGAAGCAATAGAGTTATTTTAGGCTTTTTTTTTCTCTTATTCCTTTGTTTTCTTAAGGGTTGTTAATTTTCTTGGGGTATGGTAGGAACATGTTGGAAGCAATGTAGTTATTTTAGATTATTTGTTTTTCTTACTCCTCTGCTTGGACATGGTTTTTTAATTTTCTTGGGGTATGGTAGGAACATATTGGAAGCAAAGTAGTTATTTTAGGTTATTTGTTTTTCTTAATCCATTGCTTTGTTTGAAATGTTGTGGGGTTTTTTTGGTTGTTGTTTGCCTGTTTGTTTTTAATTTTTTGATAAACAAAGTTAAAAAATTGAAAAAAAATCAGTAGAAAAATGGGAGTAAAAACTAAATGACAAATAGGGTGGGATGGGGGGATGGTTTGGGTATTCTCTTTTCACTTTTATTTTTTATTCTTATTCTGATTCTTTCTGATGTAAGGAAAATGTTCAGAAATAGATTGTGGTGATGAACGCATAACTATATGATCATACTGTGAACAGTTGATTGTATACCATGGATGACTGTATGGTTTGTGAATATATTTCAATAAAACTGAATTAAAAAAAAAAAAAACCACTACATATAGGACAGAAAGTGCTCCAGATGGCAGTTCCACGGCTGGGCAGGGACTTCTATACCCATAGTGAGTGTGTACTTGGAGAAGCCAAGAGACTGCATTTAAAACTGTGGAGTGTTTGGCCTGGAATGCTTCTGGAAATGGGTAGTTGGAGCTGGTGGATGAGTGTGGAGTGGAGCAGACTTCCACACCCCAGGCACCCTCCTCAGCACTCGACTCAGGTGACAACCCTTTGCAGACCCACAGCCAAGAATCCCCATGCCAGGGACTGGCAGTAGGAGCAGGCAGATGAGCACAGAAGGGGGCAATTTTCCATGCCCCGGGCAGCCATCTTTGCAGTTGGCTGGGGAGACAACCTTTCACAGCCCCGCAGCTGAGAGCTTCCTTGAGGGAATTTGGGGTTTGGCAGGCTTGTGATGATGTCCAGTCTTCCTTCATGGAAACCCATTATGTGCAAACCCTAGAGGCAGGGGTGACACATCAAAGTGCGAGGAGCCCTTCCCCAATTCCAGGGACTTGAGGGCACATGGCAGAGAGGGACTGTGGGGCATTTGAGCTAGAAGGTGAGATGCACAGATCTGCAGCCCCAGAGTACTCCACCATGGGAACAGCTGGGACCACTTCATCCTGGAGCGGACTCCCTGCCAAACTGCACAGGGAATGTGCACCATGCACAGGGCTGGCAGTCCCCAGAGCACACAGAAATTTGGTGCACTGATTGGACTACCACTTGGTTTGGACCGCCACTCAATGCACAGATGAAGTTGGGGGAGAATTGGCTTGAGGGTAACCGGTGGCCCAAGAGTGCCATCTGCTGGTAGATCAGGAAAAGTGCACTCAACCAAGCTGTAGCTCTGCCAAATTATAGATAAATGTTCAAATAATTCTGCATATCTTAAAAGAAGACAAGTAAGATATACAATGCCAAGAGGCCAAAAACAACACAAAATTATAAAGCACATGAAAAAAACAGAAGATATGGATAACAAAAACATATAAATTAAAAAGCCAAAGGAGACACAAAACATGGAGCAATTAATCCAAGAAGTTCACACAAACCTCAATGTCATGGCTCAGGATATAAAGGACATGAAGAAGACCCTAGAAGAGCATAAAGAAGAATTTGCAAGAGTAAACAAAAAATAGCAGATCTTATGGAAATAAAAGAAACTGTTGATCAAATTAAAAATATTCTTGAGACACATAACAGCAGATTTGAAGAGGTAGAGGAGCAAATTAGCAAACTTGAAGACAGGAAAATGGAATGTGAAAGCACAAAGAACAACTGGTGAAAAAAACTGAAAAATCCTAAATGGATCTCAGAGAAATGAAGAATAAAATAAAGCACACACATCTAAGAATGATTGGTGTTCCAGAAGGTGTAGAGAAGAGAAAAGGGCTGGGAAGAGTATTTGAAGACACTGTTGAGGAAAATTTCCCAATCCTTCTAAATGACAAAATTGGCAAACCAAAGATGCCCAATGAATTGAAATAGAATAAATCCAAATAAAACTACTCTAAGACATATTCTTATCAGACTGTCAAATGCTGAAGAGAAGGAGAAAGTTCTGAAAGCAGAAAGAGAGACACAATTCACTACATATAAGGGAAACAACATGAGACTAAGGGGTGACTACTCAATGACCACCATGGAGGTGAGAAGGCAGTGGTATGACATATTTAAACTTCTGAAAGAGAAAAGTTGTCAGACAAGAATTCTCATCCAACAAAGCTCTCCTTCAAAATTGAGGGAGAGATTAAAATTTTCACAGACAAACAAATGCTGAGAGAATTTGTTAACAACAGAACAGCTCTACAAGAAATACTAAAGAGAGCTCTACCAGCTGAGAAAAAAAGACAGGAAAGAGAGAGTCCTAGAGAAGGGCACAGAATTGAAGAGTATTAGTAAGGGTAACTTAAAGGAAACAAAGAGAAAGGGAGAAAAATAGATTGACAAATTAAAACCAAAGGATAAGAGGGTTGATTCAAGAATTGCCTTCACAGTAATAACATTGAATGTGAATTGATTAAACTCCCCAATTAAAAGATATAGAATGGCAGAATGGATTAAAAAATATGATCTATCAAAATGCTGTTTATAAGAGACTCATCTTAGACCCAGCAACACAAAGAGATTGAAAGTGAAAGGATGGAAAAAAATATTCCATGCAAGCTACAGACAAAAGAAAGCAGAGGTAGCAATACTAATATCAGATAAAATAGACCTTAAATGCTAGGATGTTGTAAGAGACAAAGAAGGACACTATATACTAATAAAGGGGACAATTCACCAGGAAGAAATAATAATCATAAATGTTTATGAACCCAATCAAAGTGCTCCAAAGTACATGAGACAAAATTGGCAAAACTGAAGGAAGCAATAGATGTTTCCACAATAATAATGGGAGACTTCAGTATACCACTCTCTCGTATAGATAGATCAACCAGACAGAGAACCAATAAGGAAATTGGAAACCTAAACAATGTGATAAATGAATTAGACTTAACAGACATATATAGAGCATTACATCCCAAATTACCAGGATATACATTCTTCTCTAGTGCCCATGGAACATTCTCTAGGATAGATCATATGCTGGGACATAAAACAAACCTCAGTAAATTTAGAAAGATTGAAATTATTCAAAACATATTCTCTGACCACTATGCAATGCAATTAGAAGTCAATAACCATCAAAGGTTTAGAACATTCAGAAATATTTGGAGGTTAAACAATATACTCCTAAACAATTAGTGGGTCAAAGAAGAAATTGCAAGAGAAATTTCTAAATATCTAGAGACAAATGAAAATGAGAACACAACATATCAAAACTTATGGGATGCAGTGAAGGCGGTATTGAGGGGGAAATTTATAGCTCTAAATGTACATATTAAAAAGGAAGAAAGAGCTAAAATCAAAGAACTAATGGAAAAACTGAAGAAGCTAGAAAATGAACAGCAAACTAATCCTAAAGTAAGTAGAAGAAAAGAAATAACAAGGATTAAAGCAGAAATAAATGTCATAGAGAATAAAAAAACAATAGAGAGAACAAATAAAACCAAAAGTTGGTTCTTTGAGAAGATCAACAAAATTGAAAAACCCTTAGCTAGACTGACAAAATCAAAAGGAGAGAAGACTCAAATAAACAAAATAATAAATGAGAGGGGGGACATTACTGCATTTCCTGAAGATATTTTAAAAAATCATGAGAGGATACTATAAACAACTGCACACCAACAAACTACACAATTTAGAAGAAATGGATAATTTCCTGGAAACACATGAACAACCTAGAATGACCAGGGAAGAAATAGAAGACCCCAAAAAAACAAAGTAAAGGGACCCAATAAGTTATCAAAAAGCTTCCTACAAATAAAAGCCCAGGGCCAGATGGTTTCACAAGGGAATTCTACTAAACATTTCAAAAAGAACTGACACCATTCCTACTTAAACTCTTTTAAAAAATTGAAGAAAACAGAACACTACATAACTTATTTTATGAAGCCAACATTACTCTAATAACAAAAACAGATAAAGATGCTACAAGAAAGGAAAACTACAGCACAATCTCCCTAATGAATATAGATGCAAAAATTCTCAACAAAATACTTGTAAATCGAATCCAATCGGGTAGGGTTCAACCCAAGCATGTAAGGGGTGGATCAACATAAGAAAATCAATGTAATACAACACATTAACAAATCAAAAGGAAAAAATCAAATGATCATCTCAATAGATGCTGAAAAAGCATTCAACAAAATTCAGCATCCTTTTTTGATAAAAATACTTCAAAAGGTAGTAACTGAAGGAAACTTCCTCAATATGATAAAGGGCATATATGAAAAACCCACAGCCAGCATAGTACTTAATGGTAAGAGACTGAAAGCCTTCCCTTTAAGATCAGGAATGAGATAAGGATGCCTGCTGTCTCTACTATTATTCAACATTGTGCTGGAAGTTCTAGCCAGAGCAATCCAGCAAAACAAAGAAAGAAAAGGCATCCAAATTGGAAAGGAAGAAGTAAAACTGTCATTATTTGCAGATGATATGATCTCATATTTGGAAAACCTTGAGAAATCAATGACACAGCTTTTGAGCTAATAAACAAATTCAGCAAAGTTGCAGGATATAAGATTAATCCACAGAAGTCAGTAATGTTCTTATACACTAGAAAGGACCTAATGGAAGAGACACTCAATAAAAAGATTCCATTCACAATAGCAACTAAAAAAGTCAAGTACCTAGGAATAAACTTAACCAAGGATGTAAAAGCCCTTTACACAGAAAATTACATAACTTTACTAAAAGAAATAAAAGAGGACCTAAAGAGATGGAAGGATATTCTGTCTTCAAGGATAGGAAGGCTAAATGTCATTAAGATGTCAGTCCTACCCAAACTGATCTAAAGATTCAATGCAAATCCAATCGAAATTCCAAAACCTACTTTGAAGACTTGGAAAAGCTAGTTATCAAATTTATTTGGAAGGGAAAGGGGCCTTGAATTGCTAAAAGCATTCTAAAAAAGAAAAACAAAGTGTAAGGACTTATTCTTCTTGACTTTGAAGCCTACTATAAAGCCACAGTAGTCAAAACAGCATGGTATTGGCACAAAAATGACATACTGATCAATGGAATTGATTTGAGAATTTGGAAATAGAACCCCAGATCTATGGGGGACAGATTTTTTGATAAGGACCCCAAATCCACTGAACTGGGACAGAACAGTCTCTTCAACAAATGGGGCTGGGATAACTGGATATCCATACCCAAAAGAAGGAAAGAGGAACCTACCTCACACTATACAAAAATTAACTCAAAGTGGACCAAAGACCTCAATATGAGGCAGTAGCATAAAACTACTAGAAGATAATGTAGGGAAACATCACCAAGACCTAGTATTAGGAGGTCGCTTCTTAGACCTTACACCCAAAGCACAAGCAACAAAAGAAAAACTAGATAAATTAGGACTCCTCAAAATTAAAAGCTTCTGTACCTCAAAGGAATGTGACAAAAAGGTGAAGAGGCAGCCAAGGCAATGGGAGAAAATATTTGGAAGCCATGTATCTGACAAGAGACTAATAACTTGCATATATAAAGAAGTCCTACAACTCAACAATAGAACAGCCCAATTATAAAATGGGCAAATGATATGAAAAGACATTTCTCCAAAGAGGAAATACAAATGGCTAAAAAAGCACATGAAGAAAAAGGTTCACCTTTACTAGCTATTAGGTAGATGCAAATCAAGACCACAATGAGATATCATCTCACACCAACAAAAATGGCTGCCATTAAACAAACAGGAAACTACAAATACTGGAGAGGATGTGGAGAAATTGGAACTCTTATTTATTGCTGGTGAGACTGTATAATGGAACAGTCACTGTGGAAGACAGTTTGGTGTTTCCTCAGAAAACTAGATATTGAGTTACCCTATGATCCAGCAATTTCACTTCTTGGTATATGCCCAGAAGATCTGAAAGCAGTGACACAAACTGATATTTGCACATTGATGTTGATAACAGCATTGTTCCCAATTGCCAAGAAATAGAAACAATCCAAATGTCCTTCAACAGATGAGTGGATAAACAAAATGCAGTATATACATACCATGGAATACTACACAGCAGTAAGAAGGAATGAGGTCATGAAACATATGACAACATAGATGAACCCTGAATACATAATGCTGAGTGAAATAAACCAGGCACAAAAAAGAGAGATATTGTATATTACCACTAACGTTCACTCCATGAAAAATGTAAAATAAGTGCCTTATAATGTAGAACATAAGGGACCTAGAGGTAGACAGAAGCTAGTGAATGGGGAATGATAATCTAATACATACAGATATGATAATGAGGGTAAATTTAATGGTATGGGAATGGTCAGGCGTGACTGTGGTATGTTAATGGGATTATAAGTATCAGTGACTCATTGAAGGTGAACGTGTTCATAAATGGTTGTTTAAAAGCATGTAACCCACAGAGTAGCACCACAAACCTAAATAAGTGTTAGCATGATACACTTATAAGGTATGACACTGGTACAGAGGGTTAACAACAGAGTGGTATATGGAAAAACTACCCATTACCTATTAAAGACTATGTTTAAGAGAAATATCTTACCAACACTACACTAATACTATGGATGAATAATTAGCAGCTGATAAGAGCTCTGGGATGTATTATGTTATGATGATTATTTAACATTTAAAGTGATGAGGATTGTATATCTAAGTGAAGATAATGTAAGAAACTGACTGCTTAGCTTGGGATAGAATACATATTAAGTGATATTAGGAACCCATTACTTAATAAATCAAGCCCCCTGTGCTGGTTTGAATGTATTATGTCCCCCAGAAAAAGCCATATTCTTTGATGCGGTCTTGTGGGGCAGACATAATAGTGGGGATTAAGTTGGAACATTTGGATTGGGTTGTTTGCATGGAGATGCACCCCACCCAACTGTAGATGATAACTGATCGCCACGTGCCTTCCCAGCTAACAGAGGTTTTCCAGACGCCATTGGCCATCCTCCAGTGAAGGTACCCAATTACTGATGTGTTACCTTGGACACTTTATGGCCTTAAGACTGTAACTGTGTAGCCAAATAAACCCCCTTTTTATAAAAGCCAATCTGTCTCTGGTGTTTTGCATTCCACAGCATTAGCAAACTAGAACACCCCTGCTTTGAGGCTTGCTCTTGTGAAACTTAGGGTTGTAAATGGGGGGCTGAGCCCCCTATAATTATGCCTAAGAGACACCTCCAGGGAACTCCTTTTGTTGCTCAGATATGGCCTTTCTCTCTCTAAGCACAACTCGGCAAATAAATTCATTAACACACACACACCCCCACCGCCGCCACCCACCACAAGGGACATGACTCCCAGGAGAATGAATCTCCCTGGTGACATGGGACATGACTCTCAGGAATGACCCTGGCCCTGGAAGTGAGAGATTGAAAATACCTACTTGACCAAAAGGGGGAAGAAAAAAGAAAGGTGACAAGCTGAGGCCGCAGTAGCTGAGAGATCCCAAATAGAGTTGAGAGGCTATTCTGGAGGTTTCTTTTACGCAAGCTCCAGCGAGACATCCCAAATGGCCACAGAATGCCATGCCCTTACCAAAAGTAGCCCCCAAATACCCAGGTCCCTACCTGAGATTCTATAAAAGATTCACTCACTAAGTTTTATCTCTCAGAAACTTAAATACACCAGAGTATTCCTATGCCAGACAAGTCCTAAAACCCAGAGGCAATAGCCTCTTTAAGAACAACAGTCAGATGCAACCCCCTTCCCCATACTGTCGACACCCCCTTCCAATATGAACAAGTTAGGGTGCTCACAGTGAGAGGAAGAGGTAGCAACAAACAAGATAAGATCTAACAAAGGCCTATGAATACTAAAATTTTGTATAAATATATATATATATTTTTAGACAGTGGGGTGTTGGAATAGCTGGAAGGGGGTAAATAATATGGTGGAACTGTAACCTGTAACATCCTTTGAAATTTCTTCTATAACTATTCACTAACTTGTGCTTTGAAAGTCTTCACCTTTCTATATATACCCTTTATTGCATAATGAGGAAAGAAATGAAACTGTGGAACTTTAACCCATAACAATTTTTGAAATTACCTATATGACTGCTTGTTGAGCTACACATCAAAAGTTAAGACCTTTCTGTATGTATGTTATATTTTACAATAATGGAAATAATTGAAGTTGTGGAACTGTGACCCATGATATTCTTTGAAATTTCCTCTCTAATTGCTTGTTAAATTGTACTTTGAAAATTATCACTGTTATGTACATACGTTAAAGTTCACAATAAAAAATGCATTTAAAAAACATAAAAAAACAAAGCTTGGTTATTTGAAAAGATCAATAAATTTTACAAAACATTAGCCGAACTGACAATGACAAAAAGAAAGAAGATACAATAACTAAAATCAGAAATGAAAAGGAGGATATTACTACCAGCTCCACTGAAATGAAAAAGATTGGTAGAGGATACTATGAACAACTGTATACCAATAAATTAGATAATGTAGATGAAATGGACAAAATTCTTAGAAACACACAACCTACCTAAATTGACTCAAGCAGAAATAGAAGGTCTCAACTACAATTACTAGTAAAGAGATTGAATAAGTAATCAAAAGCCTCCCAACAAAGAAAAGCATAGGACCAGAGGGCTTCATAGGGGAATTTAGAATTTAAGGGAAAGAAACATGATGTCATTTCAATTGATCCATAAAAGGCATTTGATAAAATCCAGCACAACTTCTTAATTAAAACACTTAGAAAACTAGGAATAGAAGGAAATGTCCTCAACATGATAAAGGCATATATGAAAAACCCACAGCTTACATCACACTCAATGGTGAGAGACCAAAAACTTTCCCCTAAGATCAGGAATAAGTAAAGGATGCCCACTGTCATCACTGTTATTCAACATTGTACTGGAAGTTCTAGTTAAAGCAATTAGGCAAGGAAAAGAAATAAAATGCATCCAAATTGGAAAGGAAGAAGTAAAACTTTCCCTATTTGCAGATGATCTGATCCTATATACAGAAATTCCTAAAAAAATCCACCACAAAGTTCTAGGGCTAATAAATTCAGCAAAATGGCAGCATACAAGATCAACATGCAAAAATCAGTAGTGACTGTATACACAAGCAATAAATAATTGGAAGGAGAAATTTTAAAAAATTCCAATCACAATAGCAACTAAAAGAATCAAATATCAAGGAATAAATATAACCAAGGATATAAAGAACGTGTACACAGAAAACTACAAAACATTGCTAAAAGAAATCAAAGAAGGCCTAAATAAATGGAAAGATTTTCTGTGTTTATGGATTGGAAGACTAAATATCATTATGATGTCAATCCTACCAAAAGCAATTCATAGATTCAATGTAATCCCAATGAAATTTCCAACAACCTTCTTTGAAGAAATGGAAAAGCCAATCACCAAATTCATATGGAAGGGTAAAGGGCCCTTAATAGCAAAAGCTGTCTTGTAAACCGAATGAATTTGGAGAACTCACACTTCCCAATCTTAACAACGTCAGAGTAATCAAAACAGCATGGTACTGACACAAGGACAGACATATAGCCCAATGGAGTAGAACTGAGATATCAGATATCAACCTTTATATAGGTAAGAGTAAAGATCACTCAACTGGCAAAGAATTCTCTCTCAACAAATGGTACTTGGAAACTCCATCTCCATTTGCAAAAGAAATAAAAAATAAAAATAAAAATAAAAATAAAAGGAGTTCCTCTGCATACACCATATACAGAAATACAGAAATCAACTCAAAATGGATCAAATGCCTTAATATAAGAGGTAGAACTATCAAACTCCTAGAAGAAACTGTAGGAGAGCTTCTCCAGGACCTTGTGTTAGGCAATGGTTTCTTAGACTTTATACTAAAAGCACAAGCAACAAAATAAAAATAGAAAAATGGAACCTCATCAAAATTTAAAACTTTTGTACTTCAAAGGACTTTATCATGAAAGTAAAATGACAACCTACACAATGGGAGAAAATAATAGGAAACCACATATCCGACAAGTGATTAATATCCAGAATACATAAAGAAATCCTTCAAATTAACAACACAAAGACAAACAGCCCAATTAAAAAATGGGCAAAAGATTTGAATAAACATCTCTCCAAAGAAGATATACAATGGCCAGAAATCACATGAGAAGATGTTCAACATCATTAGCCATCAGGGAAATGCAAATTAAAACTACAATGAGATACCTTTTCACACCCATTAGAATGGCTGCTATTTTTTAAAAAAAGTAAAATAACGCATGTTAGAGAGGATGCAGAGAAATAGGAGCACTCACTTATTGCTGGTGTGACATAAAATGGTGTAGCTGCTATGGAAGACAGTTGGGCAGTTCCTCAGAAAGCTAAGTATACAACTACCATACAACCTGGCAATCCCACTACTAGGTGTATTCCCAAAACAACTGAAAGCAAGAACTCAAATAGATATTTGCACACCAATGTTCATAGCAGCATTATTCACAATTGCCAAAAGATGGAAGCAACCCAAGTGTCCATCAAACAGTGAATGGATAAATAAATTGTTGTGTGCATGTGTGTGTGTGTGTGTGTGTGTGTATACATACAATGAAATATTATTCAGCCATAAAAAGGAATGAAGTCCTGATACATGCAACCATATGGATGAACCTTAAAGATATCATGTTGAATGAAATGACACACATAGAAGGACAAATATTGTATGATCTCACTGATTTAAAACAATTATAATAAGCAAACTCATAGAGTCAGAAGCTAGGATTTAGTTTACTAGGTGATGGGGTCAGGATAGGATATGGCAAATTAGGGCTGTAAATGTACAGGGTATGGGGTTCCTATTTAAAATGACAAAAATGTTTTGGCAATGGAGGTGGTGATGGTAGCATAAAGTTGTGAATCCAATTAATAGCACTTGTATATATATATACATATATATGTGTCTGTGTGTATATATATATATATGATTAAAAGGGTAGCATAATAAAATTTTTTTAAAAATCCATGGAACTAGACTACACAGTGAACTCTACGTTAAACCATGGACTTCAATTAATAGTACAATTATAAAAATATGCTATCAATTGTAGCAAGTGTCGACACCAATGTAAGGTGTTGGAGGTGGGGTGGTGCATGGGAATCCTGTATTTTATGCATGATTGTTCTGTAAGCCCACCACTTCTATAATAAAGAAAGCTAAAAATCTTAAAAAAAAAAAAAAAGCAGAAACCAAGACTAGCTGCAAACCTACAGACTCAGGATCTGTATTTTAAGAAGTTCTCCAGGTGATTTGCATGCTTAATAATGTTTGATAAGCACTGCTCTGCATACCCCATATTGAACTCATTTATATGCATTTATCACAAATATTAGATTATTAAGGCCAAAAAATTTACTTCAAGCTGTGGTTTCTGCTCTCTCATATAGACTATTTAAAAAAAAAAATTCTGAACTCTTGTAATGCAGCCGTAATTCTTCTGGTCCCCACAAAGAACTCAAAAAATGTAACACATAGTTCTGACATAAAATGTTATATAATCTAGCTGAGCACATATAATAAACAGAATAATGAGCCGCTTAATTTTGTCGCAGTAACTTTAAATACAATAGGATGTGAGGGAGAGATCAATGTGAGCTGGAACCATGGCTTTGAAGGAGCAGAGAATCTCAGATAAGATACAGAGACCACTCTGAGAAAAGTCACAGAGGATGTAGATCCTTCATAGACTGGCATAGGAATTTTTACTTCATGAGTCTGGTAATTGGGTCACTCTAACACTTAATAAGCTATGGTATGATGACAATGTGAGTCTTGGATTAATCTAGGATGAAAAATTGTATTATTTTGGGGAGGAAATTCAGTCAGAAAGACAACCTAGTATTGAGGGTCAGAGCTGTACATGTTGTTTTGGAACTCATCATCTTGTCAATGTTAAGATTTTAAACAAAGACACTGAGCATTAGGATAAAAGGGTGAAGGGCCAAGAATGGGCATCCAGTTCAATAAACATTTGATGATTAAACAAATATGTTCCCATTACTGCACTGGTGAAACAATGGCAACTAAGACTTGGTCCTTGCCCTGAAGGCACCAAGTTAGTCATCTGCAAGGGCATATGCATGCAAAAAGAAAATGCAATAAAGAGACAAAGCAGAAACCAGAAGAGGCATTGGAGGACTGGAAGAGCAAAAGATCCAGGAAGTCAAAAGAGAAGGGAACCTAAAGGAGTGTCAGAGGTCCCTAAGAAGACAAGGGAAATGAGGATTTGATACCAAATTAGTTGAATACAGTTTGAGAAAGAAGTATCAGTTTATATGCTCAAGTCATTACATTGCTATCCACTTGCCCTAGCTTCTCAATTTACAACCTAAATCTTAGGAGACTAGAAAATTCTAATACAAAATTGTTTGCTAAATCAAGGCTTATTCTGAGAGGACAAATATACAATGTATATTCATCATGGTGACTTCTTTATGCTCCAAAAATAATCTAAATAATACAAAACCAAAAGTCTTACAGATAACTTCCATCCTCTATAATTCTAACAGCCAAAACCTCATTCTCAGGGATTTATTCTAAGACACTTAACATTGTTCATAAAGGTTGATAAGAAGAGTAGCAATGGGAAATGCAGTGGTTTAAAACATAAGCAGGAACTTTGCTTACATTTGCAAGTCCATAGCTTTTGTTGCTCATTTTTAATTTAATAGAACAAATAAAAAATGGCAATAATTTTCTACTTTTTGACATATGTTCAAAACACAGGATCATATGCAAGCCTCTAATAACTTGAAATACATATCTAAAAAAGCATATTTACAGTTTCCCTTGCTAGAGGAAGAGGTATATGTTGTTTACTCTTGTGCAACTTCTTTCTAAAGCTTACACTTTCATTTAGAAATGTAATACTCAGTTCAATTACGTCTAAAGAAAATTTAGGAATATAGCTAATCCAAATACAGTAAAAGTACAGGAACTTTAGAGTTTATGAAAGCATATCAAAATAGCATTTCTAGAATTGAGATTAATGTCTTTAGATTGCTATAACCATAAACAGTGCATAGTCCCATGCATGGCTTAATGTCTTACATTTATATTTACCAAAGCAAACTGATAATAATAAAAACAGTTGACATTTATCGAGGACTTACTGTATATTAAGCACGGTTCTACAAGTTTAACATATTTATTTCATTCAATCCTCACACCTACCCTAAGGGACAGGTGAAATTATCTTCATTTTACAGATGAAGAAACAGAAGCAAAGAAAGGTTAAGGACTACTCCACCAAATATAACTAAAACTTAGTAATAAGTCAAGGAAATTAGTTTAAAATGCCTGCAAGTTTTGCAGATTTTATCAATAAAGTATGATTTTGAAGTACCATTAACCAATACATTTATTTTTTACATTGTCTTTGAACAAGTGCAAATAAACATGAATAATTGTGACCTACCTTTATCAAAAAAACCTGGCAATCACTGACATAGTCATATTCCAGTCCATCAAAAGAATGATAGTGCCTGTCCCCGTATATTGTGCACACTGCTGGGCATGGATAATATGTGCAATTGAACATCCCTCGCCGACAAACACTATCAGAAAATAGCACCAGTTAACTCTCGAAGAAACTTTGCCCTAATCAGTGTTTTTTGATCAGCCTACGTATTGGAAGGTTTGTATTCAAAAATATTTGCTGAGTCAATAGCTCCTAAAATTTTGCTGACTCATGATAACATCTATTGCATGGACAAATTAGGTAGATATTTGCTGCTTTAAACGAATTTTAGACACCACAACCAAGTTGAGAAGTTGTGCTTGTGTTGTACAGAAAACAGGTGGTAAAATGAAAAATTGAACTTAAGTTTACTAGTTGCCAGAGGAGCACAACAAAATTTTCTATATTCAACTCAATTTAAACACATTAGAAATGGTGTAGCTTAAGAGTTTGAAATCTTTGTCCATATTTGAAGGAAACTATAATTCAATTTCATTTTACAGTATTGTTTTTGCCTTATTTTTTCCAAGCAATAAACTTTTCATTAAATGTGATCACTTTGAAACATGTATCATAGTTTCTTATAAACTTGAATCAATTTTGTAGCAAATTTTCAAATTGTCGTACTTCACACTTTGCTTTTGGGATGAATAAATATACATAAAAATAATTTTGCAGTCCCCTGTAGATAGTAGTTCTCCACTCATTCCTGGATGCATTTAAAATCTTACATACTCAGGCTTGATTTTTTTTTTCTGAAGTCAAGTCACATTAAGTGAATACAATAAGATGTTTGAAACCAATACTATTGCTTAGGAGAATGAATGGAAGTCATTACCAGGTATAACACGGTGTAGCAATCACTTCTCCAGAGAGATACTCCGAATCCTTCCAGATACAGGGACAGCTTTCAGGAACATAGCACTTTCCTTTGTGTTCCGCCATTCTTCCAAATGAAGAAGTAATTGCTGTTTAGTTACACTACTAATTTAATTTTAAAAGCATATGAAAAATCTTGTCACATTCAACACCATATATATTGATTATAGCTGTTTTATTCATGTTTTATTTGACACAGAGGGTTGAATCCAGTCTTTCTCACCCTTCTACCCACACAGTACCTTCCAAATCACAATTATTAAGTAAATGCCAGGCAAATGATTAATAATGATATTTTAATCTTTTCATTATCACTAAGCACAATAAAATGGAGACAGAAGCCTGCATTTCCTGGTAAAGTGAGCTATTCCAAAAAAATAAAAAACATTTAGAGAGGAAGCATGAGTCTCCTTCTTTGATATTTGCTACTTAAAAAAAAAAGAAAAGAGTCTGTGGGTCTAACAATTTTTAGATAAAATAGTGTAAATTATGAAATAGATAACATTTATGTTGCAGATAGAGAAATCAACAAACAGCTTCTTTTGTGAATGCTAAAAGTTTTAATCATGAGTATTAGTTTAGTTATGGGTGCATTTTGAATTAAAAACCAGCATACCAAGATTTTTACATTCTTTTTAACATATTACGTTTTGAACATTAGTTTCCTTTGAAGTATTATTTCCTGTTTGAAAGATTGCCCCATGAAAAAAGTATCTTACAGTATCTATGAATATGAAATTTAAAACAAAATCATCACCCATAATCTCAGGAAAAATTAATTTTGGTATATTATCAAAATATTTTTATCTAAAATTAAATAAATATAAATTATATAATCCAATATCCTTAATATAAATGATATATTTCAGTACTCTTCAAATCTTTTTCCAAAATAGTTTACATAGCTACTTAAAAATTAGACATAAAGTTGTTTTCCTGAATTTGCTTTAAAACGTTATCACTCAATGCCAAAAAAAGTCATCATAAAAGTTGGTAAATCCTGAGTTCTTGCCTCTTCTCTCAAATAGAAATAATCACATATGTTCTTTTAGTGCTCTGCTTTCCGTCTCAGAGCTCTTCTGCATGCATACCTGGAAAACTTGTCATTTAAGACTAAATTTAGTGCAATATTTTTAGTGAAATCCTTTATATTCTCAACTCCCTCACTTGACCTCTAACATAACAACTTATACAAACCATTATTCCAGAATATATCACAAGGAACTGTAAGTACTTTGTTAAATGCTTTATAGTGATAATAAAAATGACAGCAATTAGCTTTAAGTGCTTGATTGTGGCCCAGGCACTATTTTAATCACTTTAAATATATTGCCAAGCTCATGTAATCCTAATGTCAACCCCATAGTTGGTTTCTATTATTAGTGTTTTAGTAGCCCCCCAAAAGCTTAACACAATGCACCAAATATTAGGTGCTCTACAAACATCGGTTGTCCCATTGTTTAGGTGAGGGAATGTCCCTCAGCGGAATGAACCATAATCCCTATATATCAGCCAAAGCAGTGGTTTTACTGATGTAAAAATAGCTGTTCTACTGATGAATGCTAAGTTTTTCATAACTGATCAAAACTGGAAGGAGAAAGAGAGCTATAAATCACTGTAAATTCTCCGCTTTAAGCAGAGTGGTAAGCAATGGGTTAAGTTCTGAAATAAACGTTTACTGAACACCTCCCGTATGAGTGGTATGTTGCATACACGCAATCATTCCATGAAGTAGTTATTATTATACCAGTATTCAAAATAGGAAAAACCTAAAAACCTAAAACCAAGAGATTGAGTGACTTGCCCAAAAGATCCTTCAGCTAATAATGAGGGCAGTATTTGAACCCATTTCTATTGGACTGTTTCCACCATACTACTTTCAGTTACTTCAATCCAGAGTGATCACTAAATGGAGGTATGAGGTCCTTTCATAGTCAGTGAGCTTCTGGCACTATCAGAAACCCCATGAAAACAAGTGTTACTAGGCTTATTTTCCCAAACTGAAACAGTCAAGGTCACATGGAAGACAAACCAAATCTCACTGCCATAAACAATATTATAACAGAGAACTCTATACAATAAAATTATTTTATCAGTGACCTTTTAGTTAATTCTGACTATAATTATTTCAATACCATAAGAAAAGGTGAGAGAAAATGTTTTTAAGGTTTTTTGATGAGATTTGACCAGTAAGTAAATAAATCATTGTTGAACTAAAAGTCAAAAGTGATAGTAAATAGTCTTTTAAATAATAGCATAAGTACAAGCATACGAAACAAAATCAGGATATGGCTTTATTTATTCAACCATGCATCCACAAGGGTCACAATCATATCAAACAAAACCAAGCAAAGTTTTAGGTTTCAATTATTTTTCGTAACAAAATTTTATTTCCTTGTCATTTTTAGTAAAATGTCTTTCTTGCTCATCATCTCTATGGCTGAGTTCCACCTGCCTTTATTTTCCCATGAGTGGACACTCGTTCTTTCATGACCCTCTTTCTCTGCCCCAAACATTCTTCCTTTCTAAAGAGACTGATCCCAGTCCTATTCAGTTGGGGGCCCATTAGACAAATGCAGCTCTCCTGGGAAACAGACAAAAAGACCTCTCTTTCCTTTGCTCACGGTTTATATGAGCTGGCCCTAGGAATCTCTTTATGTGTACGTGTTCACCCAGGAAGAATGGGTGACCCATTTGCCTTAGGTGGCCCTCTCTCTGTGTGCTGCCTCTATTCATTACCAGAAGAGGGAGGGCCACTGAGGCAAAATTATGTGTTCCTATAAGGAAGCTAATAGCCACCAGATTCTGTGTTTGCCTTTCATGTGAAATAGGCATGCCTGCTACTAAAGAAACTTACAAAGGTAAAAGTAGATTACTCTGTCCCATATTTATCAAGCACACACACATACTTGCAGAAAAATCACTCAGCTAAGTGGCAGAGCTAGGATTCGAACACTGGGTTGTCTGAAGCCAGAGCCCCCACTCTTAACCACTGCCCTATGTAGGTTCAATATATCCTTTACTTTAAAATCCCTAAGGCAAAGCACTTGGCATCATGCTACAAATTCAAATCAGCAACAGTATTAGCACAATAGAAAACACAAAAGATACACATTTTAAGAGTGTTTTGAATGAGGAGTGGCTAATTGTATTGTTTCACTTTCCAAAAACTGCATTTGAGTCAGGGGATAAACACCAGATCCACCCTGAAATGTGTTCTTTCCTCAATTCAGTGTATTACATTAACATTATCTCACAATATTAGGTGGGAGTAGCACAATAATTATAATAGTCTTCTAGCTATCGACACAAAGATAACCACTAATCAGAAAAGCAAATTTGGCTATCTCAATAAATAATATTTTTTAGGATATCATGAGTTTTTTGGCAAATTCTGAATGTTCTGTATTATCAAGGAAAAGAGGCTAACCCTGGAGCACAAACGCAGCCACTTATGCAGGGTGAGGATGGGGCACAAGTGAAGTTCATGGCCAGGTTTGCACATGTAGTCTCACAATTTACACCACCTGCTGGTAATTCGGGGTCAGGAAACCTGCAGTCGAAGTACACTTTTCCTTCCGGGCAGACATGAACTTCAAAGATAAAGCACAGATGAAATACTGTTAACTTCTCATTTGCCCCATAGGCAAATGATCATCATATTAACATGCATTTGTAATCAAAACTTCACAGTAGAATATTTTACCAGTTATTATTAGATGAAGCTCTTCCTCTGTGAATTTTTTGATGAACTTATAAACATTTCCTAGCCAGATTCCCTTTAGTAACCTAAGATTCCGAAGCCTATTTGGAATTTGAAAACCTTAATTGCTTTCCATAAATGCACTAACTAAACAACTGGTATATAATCTTCTGAGATCAAGAAACAGGGTATTTTGATTAATACAAACATATGTTATCAATTTTCGAGGACTTGGAATACAGTATATTTAAATATTTACACATGATACCTCTAGGTTTTGCTGCACCTCTAAGTCATTATTTATATCAGTCCTCAAAATACTTTAGATGTGCAGAAACTGTCATAATTACAGGCAGGGCAGGGGCTGCCCTATTTCTCCAGAAAGGTTTCAGGTTCTCAGGGATCAAATCAGTATAGAGTGGAGAGTGGACCCCTGTGGATTCCTCTGTGAGAAGGCAAGCAGCCTGGGCTCCCCCTTCTTAATTTCTGAGTCTCCCTGAAGTAAGCAAGGCAAAGCAGAGAAGGCCCAAAGCTACCAAATAAACATGTGATCTATAAGACATAATATATTCATAAATAAGTACTAGAACTGCTTGAATTCTGATAAAGTAAATCCAGGGGCAGACAATTCAAAGCTAATTCATAATAATATATACATGGTCATTCAAACAAATAACAAAGTAAAAGTTCACAATTCCCTTTTATCATCCTACAATCTTCCTGTCCATAAAATCAATGAAAGCAGTGCTGCTTATTATTTGTCTGGGATTTCTCAACTTAGACTTTTTATATGGTAAAAAAAAGTAGTGTATATATATAGGGTCCCTTCATATATAGGACCTGCAGGAAAGATACTTAAGTATAAAACGATAGTCTAGAGAGAAATGGCAGTAGATGTCATTCCATACGTCATTTTTAATTGATTGCTGCTAGCCCTAGAGCCTTGCTACTCGTAACGTAGCCTGGGAACCAGCAGCACTGACATCACCTTGGCCATGGATAGAAATGCAGACTCTTGGGCATCACCTCTGACCTACTGGATCAGAATCTCCATTTTCACAAGATCCCCAGGTGATTGTGTGCACATTAAGATCTGAGAAGTACTGGTCTAGAGTAAAGTCTCCCAACTGCTGTGCCACAGACGGGTTACAGTAAGAGCCTAGATATATATCCCTAAAGCCTGTAGAACAGACAGGCTGGTCTAGTTAGTCCCTGGGCTGATCAGATCCGTCCTTACACAGCCATATCTGTTCACCGCAGATTATCTTATGAATATTATAATTTTCAATATGAAAAAATTAGGAATCACTGGGGCACCTGGTGGAAAAGCATTCCCAAAGCTAGATTTACGTGCACTGGCAAGGAGGTCTGTGCTGTGTTAGTGATGTCTACCAGAAGAGTGGGGCAGTCTTTGACGATCTATCTAAATCTTACCAGTAGAGGGCGTTGCTAATTCATCACATTGCACGGTCCCATTGGAACACTGGCTAATGGAAGTAAACAAACAGTTAATTTATAAACCCAAACCTCGATTTATCTGTATTTCTAAAACAATCTCCTATGTTGGAATTGATTTAAGTACATATAGAAATGTTACCTTTTTCCCACAGAATTTTTTTACAAATAAATAATTGGCATAAGTACATTTTGAATACAGCTATTTCAGTTCAAGAATTTTTTTATCTAATACCTCTCTGTGTGGGGTCCTGTGATGAGCATGGAAGATACAAGGATCAAAGTTCATAGTCTTTGTCCACTAGTTTATATTTTAGTAAGAGAGAAAGACATCCAAATAAATAATTTACACAGTGTGACACGAGCAACATAGAAGTATGCTAAGACATGGAAGTTAAAAAAAAATTGTTTTAAAATCTGTTGGCAGCTGAAATCAGGGCAGTCAAAGGAGGAAAAATATGAACAGTTTTGAAGAACGGATGGAAGCTATGACATGAATGAGGTAGGAAGGCTATCATACTCAGTGGGGACACATACAAAGCCATGAAGGGGTAAAACCATATTCTAAGTGACATGAAGTACAATGTGGGAAGTGACAGGGGATATAGATGGCAAAATAGGCAGTGGCTAGCTCCGATTAAGAAGCTCAAGATTTTATCAATTAGGGGAGCCACTGAGATGTGTTAATGATTGGTATGGATTTTAGAAAAATCATTCTGGCAGCAGTGTGGAATACAGTGTGAAGTCACATCCTTGCAATTTTGGTTATAAACTTAGGGCACAAGGCAAAAACCAAATAAAATAAAAATTAACCTTAAAAATACTTTAGGAAGATATGATGGGAATGACACATCAGCTCTCAACTCCAATACACACAGTTTCTCCTTCAGCTTTGGACAAAATCATGTGTCCTATATTTGAAACCAGAGGAAGAAATTGAATCTCATGAAAGGGTCATATCATATGAAAAATATGTTTATGCCTTGTGTCAAGCCTATAAATACACTCAGAGATGTGATTCAATCACACAATCAATGGCATAGAGCAACAGAGACAGATGAGAAAGAATCACAGATTCAGCTTATAGATATCATACTCTTTCTAGGACATAGACTTTCCAAGTGGAAAGGCAAGTGAGATTTTTATTTTTCTCATTGACAAGGGATGCTTTGTTTTTGTCAAATTTACATAAATAAATTCAATTAAGTTAAATTCAAGAAAAATGTGACACTTTGGTAGAATGGAAGGGTCAAGAAGACCAGTTAGGAAGGTTCAGGGAAGAAAAAATGAAAGACATTGCTAAAGTAGAGGTGGTGTAAGGGAGAGGATGGATTTAAACCATATGCTGAAAATAGAATCTATAGGCTTTGGGGAATTATTGGCTAGAGGTGTTAAGCAGGAGGAAGGAAGATGTCAAAATAACTGCCAGATTTCTGGTTTAGGAACTGTGTGGTGGCAGTACAACCTATGAGAGAAGTGCCAAGAACTGCTTGTCTTTGTATTTCCATCTGAGGGTGAGAGGAAGGGAGGTGGAAATAACAATAAAAATAAGTTGAGCAAACACAGTATTCTGCTGTGAATACAAAATAAGCTGTAGAACAAAGTAGGCAGTAGAGCAAGCACTTCAGAGCCAGGTTGCCTGGAGTTGAATCCAGCGTTGTTACCAACCAGCTCGGTCAACTGTGCTTAAGCAACTACTTAATACTCTGTGCCTCACTTCCCTCATCTTTAAACTGGGGATACAACAACACTATCTATCTCTTAGGGTTACTGCAATGAGTAAGTGTTTAATACATATAAAACACTTAGAATGGTGCTGTACAATAGAAGGTGCATAGTAAGGAACAGCTATTGCTATCACTGTTATTTACTCTCTAATGTTACTTGTAGACACTGAAGGTACAACTGGAAAAGAGAGTTTAGGAATTGGATGTAGGTGGGTATGGACTGCTGCATGGTGATGGCTGGATTTTTAATAGATAAGTTACAACTCAAATGAGAGTTATTCCATGAATAAATGTTATCACACTAGGAACCAAGTGATTGATGTCCCTGGGAAGGAGGTACACTTCCTCCGGTGTGTGACGTTGTTCAAATCTGTTTTGATAAAGTTTTGTTTTTTGGGGGGAGCTAGTAGATGAATCACAAAAATAAATCCCCCTCAGTAACTTATAGTATTTGGACACTCACCTCACGTCTAATT
Source organism: Choloepus didactylus (assembly GCF_015220235.1). Classification (NCBI taxonomy): domain Eukaryota; kingdom Metazoa; phylum Chordata; class Mammalia; order Pilosa; family Megalonychidae; genus Choloepus; species Choloepus didactylus. The sequence goes on from NC_051314.1 coordinate 50,345,139, forward strand.
TCTAAGAACCAAAGCTAATCAAAGGGCTTCCTTTTCACTGTGTAAGAAAATTAAATTCACAACTCTTTTGTGCAGTCATGAGTACAATGTTTGGGTGTCCCAAGTTGAAATCAAATCTCTATATAGCTTTAAAGTTTATATTTATTTTTAAATTACAGATGTCATATTTCAATTTATAGTTTTGGATAAGAAATTACAGTGGCATGTGTGTTGTTTGTCAAGGACAGTTGCCATCATTGAAACCTACCATAAGCCTGACGGTGTTGGGATGAGTTCTCCAGGTTGATAAATGCTGCCCCTGTAATGACACCTGCAATGAAATCTGTGAGAAAAAGATAAATTAATAAAATGGGATATAACTGAAAAAAAACCCACTAAAATTCAAGCAGACCCTAAGTTCTGTATTGGTCATTCCAAGGAACACTCTGAGGTTGGGATTCGTGGTAGGCTGAATTGTGTAACCCAGTTTGGACATGTTCTTGGACTTGGTTCACATTCTGGTGGGTGTGGACCCAAGGTAAATAATATCTCTTTGAGACGTTACCTCAGTTAAGGTGTGGTCCAAATGAATTAGGTTGGACTTTAATCCAGATTACTGGAATCCTTTATAAGGAGAAAGTCAGGTGGAAAGAGAAGCTACAGGGAGCAGACAGAAGCTGGAAGTCAAAAGAACCCAGAAAAGAGAAGACCCCACCATGTCCATTGTCATGTGACAGTAAAGTCAAGGAACCCCAAAGATTTCTGGCCAGCCAGATGATATCAACCCAAGAGGAAGCAAGCCTATGAGCCTCTGAAACCTTGAGCCAGTAAATTCCTGTTTTTAAACCAACCCATTGTATGGTATTTGTTTTAGCAGCCAGGAAACTAAAACCATGTTCTTCTATGAGAAGCATGCAAGCATGTTATAAAAATGGCAGAAACTGTTCAGATGTTTCTTCAGATGTGAAGTCTTCTGTAGCTTCAGATTTTTTCAAAGTACAACCCATAAACTGTGTTGTTTTAGTCACAAGAAAAGTCACTGAATAATTCCAGAGAAACATAATTGATACATCATTTTGCCATCTCTATAAGACAAATGTCTTTGTCTCATGTGAGATTTGAGAAATCTCTGCATGCTTACAGACATTACAATCCTGCTAATAAAACTTGCCACATGACAGTGACTCATAAAACTTATTATTAATTTTGATTTGGTAGAAGCAATTAAGAATAAACTTCAGGATTAGGCACCAGATTCCTTACATATTTCTGTAGCTATTTGTAAACCTATGCAGGATTAAAAATATAAAATAAAGATATTAAGAAATATTAAAGAAATAAGCCTGAAAGTCCCTTACCTATAAAAGGGGAAAAAAGAGATAAAATCGGGATGTTGTCTACCTACTTCTGTGACTTACATGGGCACACAAAAGTTGAGAGTTTCTTCAAAGTATTTGCCTTCAGGACAGTTACAGCCTTCAGCACAGTCATCATTACACTGCTCCGGAGAAGAGAGAGAAATACAGGAGCGGCGACAGAGAGAGGAACAGTGATGGTACAACATGCCTTTCTGGCACACCACAGCTAAGGACAAAGGAGTGTTACAACAGAAAAGTTTTACGCTTGGTCAAAGGTCTATGATAGACATGAGTGATGGAAAAAAAAAAAAAAGACACCTTATATCAATAAACAGAATATTATAGAATCCTAAAAGAGAAAAAAAATCCCCTGCCTAACCAGAACTATAACAGAAGAATAAAAATTCTATTTTCAAATATGTTTAAGTATGACATTCCATTCATTCTTTAAGTAGCCCATACCATATTTTTAAATAGTTAAGTCTTTTTTAAGTCTAAATAAACTCCCTGTCCTCAAAGTTTAAGTCTATTTACTCCTATATTGTCATCATCTTCTTTTTTTGCATTACTTAAACTTAAATAAACTCTTAGTTTCCTCCAAATAAGAAAAAATTTCGTCTATACTCATAGCTCTTCTTTTTTGCCTTCTTATTTATGTTATACTTTTTTCTAAACCCTTCTAGTTCCTCTTTAGGCTAACTGAGCTGTTTATTGTAGAAAAACTAAAATGATCTATGAATACACTTGTATGAACACCTAGAAAATGCTGGGAAAATATAATTGAAGTTAGTTTTTTAAATGTATAATCGATCCTTTGGGGAAAATGGTAGAGGTGAAGGGGACATCCCCAGATACACAAAGTGAAGAGGAAAATAATATCCAGAACCATAGGAGGCAGGGCAGGGACCATCCTGGTAATCCAGGATCTTGGATTTAACCCATGTGGGAATGGAAGTTGAAAGTTGGTCCTTTAGAAGGCAAGGATTTGGGAACCCCTTAGCGTGAACCCACAAAGAGATCCATTCTTAGTTGAAATGGACAAAACTAAATAAACTACAGCAGGAGTCTCTTTACTTTTTTGTAAATGGCCAAAGGGTAAATATTTTCAACTTCGCAGGCCATACAGTCTCTGTCACAACTGCCCAGCTCTGCTGTTACAGCACAAAAGCAGCTACACATTGTGCAAATAAATGGGCATGACTGTGTTCAAATAAAACTTTATTTACCAAAACACAAGTGGTCCATGGTTGTAGTTTGCCAATCTCTTTATTAGAGGAAATCTGTTCATAGCACATGAACATGTCAGGGAAACTAACTCTGCCTAGTCTGTAAAGATGTAAAGAATCCTCTGAGAAATCAAAGTCCTGGGTTTACAACTGGCACCGTTTTGGTATATGAATTTATGTTGTTTTCATGTTTATATTATTCACATCTAAGAAAGACCAAGATGAAGAATTAACATCAAAACTGTCCAGTGATACCCTTGGAATACCTGAAAAAAGATTTGTAAAGCCACGTGGGTGTGAAAGGGTAGGGAAGGAATCCTCCCAGGCCAAAAAGATTCTAACTGGGGAAGAAAGGGCCCTGATAAAATTAGCTCAGAAAAAATATACAAAACACCAGGAAATAATCCACCATGAGTGAGAATCAGCAGATAACATAAACATGAGGATTAGAGCCCCCAAGAACTTGAGATAATAATTGCCCATTGCATAGCTTACCCATTAATGTACAAATCAACTGTGTCACTATATCACATAATACTTTCTCATACCTTCCAATATTTAGATACAGCACTTCTATGACAAGAATTTTTTCCTGAAAGTTAGTTTTGACTACAAGTTGCATATTTCCAAACATATAGTTATACTCTAATTTTGCTTATTTGAAAAACAGCCAAAAGTTATTAGTTTTATCCAACATATCTCCAATTTTAAAAAACTAAGTAATTTGTTTTGCATTTTCATGCATTATAAAAATATTTTGAATAAATGCATGCAATATTGACCTTTCATTTAAAAAATAAAAGCAATATTTACAAAAGCAAAAAATCTCTAAAGTGTTATCTGATAGTCTTTGTGCCATTGTACTTACCACAGAATGAAACCTGAGCTCTAAAATCTATGGGAATGCCACGCTGGCCACAGAGGTAGGCATAGTGGGCAAGGGCATTGCACAGGCAGAGGTTTCCACACTTGCATGCGTCATGTCGGCATAGCTGATAGTACAGCCCAGGGCTAATGTAGATGTGGCAAGGGGCAAAGAGCTCCTGGTGGATGACATCACAGTGTGCTGCATACCCGACTAACAGACAAAGAACACCATTAGCACCTCAAGAACTAGGCCAGATTTTATCCCTAAGTACCAAATTCCAGAATTATCCAAGTCCTTTGCTTTCCTAGAAAAGCATTCTATCATATATTACTTTAAATAAGACAGCCAATATTGTCAGCATATGTAGATTTTGGGGGGACAGTACTTAATCCATATTCAATAGTATTTTAACAAAACAAAAGAAAAAACACATTGTATTATACGTGAATAACTTTGGTAATGGGCTGTGGTGGTTTGAAGCTATATGTATCCCAGAAAAACATGTTCTTAAACTTAATTCATTCATTTGCATGTGAACCCATGTAACCATTAGATGAGGTTACTTCAATTAAGTAACCCAAGCAACCATTAGATGAGGTTACTTCAATTAAGATGTGGCCTACTTCAGTCAGGATGGGTCTTAATCCTATTACTGGAGTCCTTTATAAGCAGAGTGAAATTCACACAGAAAAAGAGAGAAAGCCATGAAAGCAAGAAGCTGAAATTCAGCAGAACCCAGAAGAGAACAGAGAGGCCAGGAGAGGCTGCCACATGCATTGCCACATGACAGAGGAACTAAAGATCGCAGACATCCAGCTCCAGAATGCTACAGTCTTCGGGGAGAAAGCATGGCCTTGATGCTGCTTTGATTTGGACATTTTCCTGGCCTCAAAACCATGAGCTAATAAATTTCCATGGCATTTGCTTGAGCAGCCTAGGATACTAAAACATTGGCTAACAGAAGCACTGGCCTCAGTCACTCCATTGCCTGGGAATCATCTTAGGAAACGCTCTATGAAGACTTGAAGAGCATTGGGAGGCTTATCTGTAGGCATATGCACACAATAAAAGCAATGTCAGATTGTGGATTTTAAAACTACTCCCTGGAATACACAATTATCCAGGAAGTATTAGGAATCATCTCATTCGAACTGAGTCTCTGGTGTGAATGGTATTGTCACAGATGTTGCATAGTCAATGAACCATAGCTCAAAGTCTGACACATACAGGAGGTCCAATATTTTTGATAAATAGATCTATGAATGCATGAAGAATAAAGAATAGAATCTAGGGATTGGAACATATGATAAAGACCATGAAACAGCTATCAAGTCATTTTGGGGGATCTGTGTAACCACTTCTTGAAACTTAGTCTTTTCCCTTGAGAATGGATGATCAAATATAATTCTTTATGGGAGTAACCAAATTTGATGAAGCAAGAGATAGCCTCTCTTTCCAAAAAAGGCTAGGTCTTGATGGAGCTGACCTAGGTTGTATTGGATTCCTCAGGAATGAAATTAATCAATCTTTGAGTTGTCATTGCCTTTGAGAGACCATCTGGGCTGTTGGAGATAGAAGTTGTTACCACTGAGAAATTATACTGACTGACCTTATTTTGTTGACTATTTTAACTATATTTATTATCTGTAAGAAACAAAGTGGTAATTATCCAAGTATTATATTTTTGCATTGTGAATGCATATGTAAATTGAAAACAAATGATTTATACCATAGGAGTACACTGGTGGCTTGAATACTCTTGTGATGGTTAAGTTGACCTGTCAACTTGGTGAGGTTATGGTGCCCAGTTGCTTGGCCAAGCAAGCCCTGGCCTGATTACTATGAGGCTATATCATGGATTTAAATCATCAGTAAGTTGATTGCTCTATGACAGACTACATCTACAATCAACTAAGGAGATTCCCTTTAGCAATGAGAGAAGTCTTGAAGGCCTTAAAGGGTACTGATGATTTTAGCAGTCAGAAAAAATAATTTCCATCTCTACTTCAGTTAGCCAGCTTCTCCTGGGTAATTCATCAAAAATCTTCATCAGTGTTCCCAGCTTGTGGCCGGCTCTACAGAATTCAGACTTGCCCATTCCCACAGTTAAGTGAGCCATATATCCTGTTGGTACTGTTTCCCTAGAGAACTCTGACTATTACAAGTCCTAAACCCCAAGAGTCCCCTAAAATAACGTAGTACCAAAATGGGGCTTCAGTGTATGATCTAAGGATTTACAGACCAAAAAAAAAAAAAAAAATTCCTATTGATAATAAGTAAAAGCCTAACTCAAGAAATCCTTATGGAAAAATATTCTTTAGAACCCGTATCAGAGTTATTAACTACTATCTATTTATTTTCCTTTCTTTGAGAATCTTTCTGAATTTACTCTATTGAAATTTTTTAAAAAAGATCATGGAAAAGGTGAATAAGGATAATATCTAAAATACACATCATAGAAGACATAGGCACGAGGAGAAAAGTGATAGAAAATACAGCAACATAGCATGCAATAAAGGAAGCAACTAGACAGACCAGAGGGAAACGGAATTCATCACTACAAGAAGAATCTACTCCAATTCTTACATATTATTAAAAAATAAAATATAAAGCTGTTGCAATATCAAAGAGGTTGCTGAGAAAGAAACAAATTGAACTACTTGAAGGAGAAGGCATAGATCTTTTAGTGGAAAGTTAGGGGCAGAATGGGGCAAAGTGTGGTTAAATGATAGTGAGGTTAAAAGTATTAAATCATAGAGACCAAAACAATCTAGTCTAGCCCTCTTGTTATAGACAGGAAAAATTCCAAGGAAGTTAACAATCTCTAAGCTTAGAAGCTGACTTAGAAAGAGAGCACTAAAAGCAAGATTATCTTGTGTTTTTTCCAGTAAAACAAAACTATAAGTTAATAATATAGACCAAATGACAATCAACAGAAGCCTCCCAAATAATCCCTACAAAACCCAGAAATTGCACTGGCTTCTCATGAACAGTCAGCCAATATTAGCAAAAAAGCTTACATAAAAAATAGTAAACTAGCCAAAGCAATTAAAAGAACAAATCAAAATACAAAAATAGACATTTCAGCATGCACATTGGTTATTTTTCATAAAGTCATTCTATTAAAAAATTTAAACCTAACATCTTCTTTTATTGAGTGGTAAAATAGCCTTTAACATGGTTTGCTATGACTTTAGTAAAAAATATGGCCAAAAGTTCTTGGCATGTGAATTGCACCATCACTGCAAACTAGAACAGTGAAATACGGTCATTCCAAATTGTTGCCCACTTGAGGGCACAGAACTTCCTTGGATCACTGGCTTCCTGCTTATGAAGTCATAATGTGTGCTTTGAGTAGGAGCTCATATTATTATAATAATAAATAGGAGAAGCCACATGAACTGCTGTAAAATAGAACTGAAGCAGAATATCCTGGGACTATATTGCATTATTAGTGTATTTCCAGAAACTTATTCTTTAGCATTTAAAGAATCTGTAAGCTCCAAAATGCTAGCCCACACTTGGGAAGAAAAGATTTCTGAGCATCTAAAACGAGTAAATTTATGAATGCAAATAGTATATATAAAATAGTTATTTTCTAGAGTTCTTTTTTAAAAGATCTAGATTACAAAAGAAAGCACACATAAGTCATAATATTAAGCAAAATTTTGTAAGAAATATCAGTAACTATCATAATGAGGAAAAGCAGAATTAAAAATCACTGTCTTAATTTTCCAAAATTATAAGAATACATGAACTTTTCCTAATTTTATATGCAGAAAAAAAAGACTTACTGTTTTGTTGATTAATGTTACAGGGGTCCACCATAGGGACATGAACAGGTGCAAAACAAGAGGAGGAAACTCTCCATGCATTTGCATGAAGTTGTGGGGTACCTTCTATCATGCCTGATGGAGAACTAAAAAGCAAGATAATGTTCATTTTAGTCTCTCTGATTCATCTCATTTGTTTACACTCTTCCAAAAATTGAAAGAAGAGAATATACTTTTTTTTTAATTCATGCAGAAATTTTAGAATTGACATTTTCTACAAGTTCAAAATATACACTTGCCATTAGCATCCTGTTGGAGATTTACAATATGCCAAATCATCTGCATGCATGGTCTTATTTAATTTTCATCTCAGTACTATGAGGGAAGCATCATTATCCCCATTTTGCAGAGAAAACAGAAGCTCAGAGAAATATTAAAGTTCACACAGCTGACAAGTGTCAGGACCAGGATTCATACCCTGTTTGCACTGAATAACCAAACCTCACTAACATAACAAAAACTTTAATGTGTGTGTGGCTTGGGGTACACGGGAGGGGCAGGTAGGGGGTGAATAGTTCACTTGATTCTTTTTGGATAAAGACAAATGGATAAAGAGTCCGTATTTCTGGTTCAGTATTTCAATTCCCATTACTAAGCCTGAAATATCCAGGTTCCATGCTGAGGTTAGGTAAACAAACCAAATAAAACTTAGAGAAAAAAGTATAAAAGGAATCTTTCAACTGTTTGCACATGTCTTCAGTTTCCTCAGCACATCAAAATGGAAGAGAAATATCTACCCTTCCAAAAGCAGGCTTATCAGCCACAACAACGTTTAGGAGCCAAACACTTCCATTCTACCTCTAACAGCCATCAAAATTTACTAATACATCAGCCAACATTTATTAAGTGACAATCCCTTTTGGGCACTGTGCTTAGGGAATCAGGGTGGACAAAATCTCCTGTAGGAAGCTTCTGACAGTACAGCAAGCTCTGCCTGTGTATATGGCTACACCATGGCCAACCACAGAGGAGACTTTAGTCCAGCACTCTAAAATGTCTTTACTTTGGTTACCATTTGACTCAGCCAAGATCAGCTCCTGGGAGCTTCTCACCACAGTGAGGAGACAAAAGGGAGCATTAATAGCCTTATAAGCCATTCTAATGCCCAACCTCGGCCAACTTTTCCTTTTTCCTTCCTTTTCATCTTCCTCAACATCAAACCATTCGAGAACTGTAAAGAATCATAACAAACACCTAATCCAAACTCTGATTCCACAAATGAGAAAAACTCAGAGAAATTGCATGATTTGTGTTTGTTCTTTCTTCTCTTACTCTTTCCCTCTCCTTCCCTCTTTACCTTCAGGACAATAAAAAAGGACAGGGTGTAGTCAGGCTTCCCAGGAGGGACTGACTCAGGGCTTGGCTCTCTTATTAGTTCACTTAAAACAAAGAAAAAAATTTTAAATGGCAGTTAAAATGTAGACTCATTTAGTTTTTGCATTTCATTTTATATATAACCCTTCTGCTCTCCATAGTTTACTTACTAAAAGAAGGCATATAAAATAAATTCTCAAGTAATTAAAATTTTCCACTCCACTATTTTTGCAGAATCATATTAACCTTTGTGAAGTAAAGAATTTTAACTACTTATGCTGGAAAACTAAACAATGTTTGAGACTTATCTCTGACTCTGAAATATTATCCTGCACTTCTGAATGTTTACACACTGAAGAGACTGGTGCCTTAGAAAGAGGCAGACAGATCTGCCATCTATTTAACATTGACTGCTAACCCATTCTGACAACAAGGAAAAGAAAGAAGGTTTAACATCTCTTCTTGACATCTTAGCCAAGCCACTTAATACAGTTTTCTGTTTCACAAATCTGATAAAGATATCAATACTCTGCCCTGCAAATAAATAAAACAAAAAACTAAATAACCTAAAAACAAATGGATCAAATGAAGACAAAAATAAAAGAAATTCTCTTTTGAAATTTTAAATTTTAAATGCCAGTCCTTGCTTATCCAAATTTTCCTCTTGATGCCCCATTATGCATTCTACCTCAGTTCAATTAAATTCATGCATGTATTTTCTACTGTATGCAAGGTTCAATGCTAGTTGCTAGAAACACAAGGATGGAGGACAGGATCCTTTTTTTTCAAAGCCCTCACAGTTTTGTGTGGCAGAAAGACGAACGAGAGATTTTTCATAGATGATGAGGAGTCAGAATTAACTTTGTCTTGCGAGGTATGATTAAGGTTTTTGGAATAAATAATGTCTGGGTTGGATTGAAAAATAAATGGGAGTTCATGAGAAAGATTAGGAGGGAGAAAGAACTCAGGCTGGAAAAACAGTAAGCAGATAGGTATTCAAAAAATGAAAGCATCATATTTGGAGAATGACTTCTCCATGAAACTCTTCCCAGCTACTCAGGCGCACACTGACCTGCCCTAAGTTTCTGCTGTACTTATAGCCACTACCACGCATTGCAATACTTTTAAATTATCTTGGTAATTTTACATATATTATTGTTGAATACTTTGACTAGTACTAATTGTTTCTTAAAGTTTGTGATCCCCTTCTGATCTACGATATTCACTCCTTGAGGATAGGGTATGCTCCTTAAAGTGCCCCATAGTGCCTAGCACAATAACAGGTGTCAGAGTAATCACATGAAATTATGCAGTTTCTTTTTACATGTATATATAAAGTGCTTTGGGAATACAAGTGTTACAAATGTTACACAATGGTGTTTCTTCCAATGAAACACCAACTATCATAAAATCCACTTTTAACTTGGTGCCAATGTGTTGCTTTAATCCTTATTACCAAAAAATATCCTTTTTAAAAAAAGTATAATTTACTGTCATTAATACCAAATGATATTGAGGATTTTTTTAAAGACAGAGAGTTTTCAAAAATAAAATACTGTTAATCCTGACGGGTGTAAGGGTAGAGAAAGTGGGTAGTGGTTAGTTCACAGGCAGTGAGTCACTTCCTAGATTCAAAGCCTAGCTCCACTATGTATTAGCTGCATGACCCTGGGTAACGCAAAGTGATTTATTTGCCACTTTGGGACCTCAGTTTCTTTTTTCTGTAAAATGGAGATAATAATCAGGTGATTGTTACAAAGTTTAAATATGATGATCCATGTAAGGCTTTTAGAACAGTGACCTCTAAACTATCAACAGTAAGCATTTTTAAATGAAATAATTTACATCCTTTAAGTTACCAGTCATTACATTATGTTAGCTGTACAGAAATCCTACTTACAGAAAATCATCCCTTATGTTCCCATTAAAAGTGCCGCACAGACCTAATGTTCGTCTCTTCCATGTGCTAGTGAGCTGAACATAAATTCTTTCACCATCTATAGCAAACAGGATTTTCAAACCAAATGTGGTTTTTAGAAGAATAAATAGGGATGATAGCGTTTGAATTTCAACAATTCCTGCAGGAAAAGAACATAGGTAAATCAGCTCTGCGATCCCCAGGCAGCGTTCTAGAATGCCAGAATACAGTATCACGATTCCTCTCCCAAGATACTGGACGTGCAGGAGCCAGGCTCACAGCTCCTTCTCCTGTGCCCCAGCGCCAATTTTTGCCACCTTGTGCTGCTTTCTTTTCTTCTCAGTCAGTAAGCATTTCATGGAGGGGAGCAATCCTTTGACATTTGAAATCTAATCTCTTTTTCTTAACCCTGTGTGTGTGCTTGTGTGTGTTCAATTTTTTCCCAAACTGGTCAAGATTCAGTTAAGAAACTTTCCTCAAAAACTCTATTCTTTTGAGACACTCAGCAAAAAGGGGGAGCTCTTCACTGCTCCTGTATCTTTGTTACAACTTCTGCCATCAACCTGGTCACCAAAATCAGAAATCTGAGACTCATTCTTTGGTCACTCCATCTCCCTCACTGTCCTGCCAAGCAACTCCAATCCAATCTATCACAGAATTCAGATATTTTTTCTAAATATTTCTTCAATGTTTTCCTCTTTCCATCTCAACTGTCATTGCCCTAAGTCAGATCCTCATCATTCCTTGCATGTCCTACTTCAATAAAATCCTAACTGTTCTCTGTTAGGCAGTACCCCACCCCTACCCTTGGAGGTTCTGCAGGTCTGGGATGAGCCATGCCCCCTTAGGAATTCTGCAAGTTTGTGTAACATTTAAAATTCAAAATTTTCCCACTCCCAAGTCTTTGCTCCCCAGTTTCCGCTCCCAAGTTCTCGCTCCCAAGCCAGCCAATGGAAACCTGCCAGCTACCCCCTTCCCCAAAAGTAGCCACTGAGAAACTGCCAACCTAGACCTGCCAGCTCCCTGTCCCTGGACAACCATCCTATATAAGCCCTATAGTCCCCTCGGGGCTGTTGCCATCTTAGGCTTCAGCCCACCTATGCAGACTGGACAATAAAGCTCCATTGACTGAGTTTCGGTTTCTTGTCTTCCCAGTCGAAAAACCTAACATTCTCCACATCTCTTCTTAAAGTCGTGTCCACACTATTGTAATAGTAGTCTAAAAAAAGACAAAACTTTTCCTTAGAACTCATCTTATCTTATATTAAACCACATGCGACTGTCATCTTTGTATAAAAATAAAAAGATCAAAGAATGACAATTTCATATGATTCAACCTAATACAAGATCAAGTTCAAATTCCTTGGCATAACACCTGGGTGACCATATAATTTGTAATGAAACAGGACATTACTGAGGGTGTTATTAATAATTAGACTGAAACACAGGCATAAACAGGCTGGTACCAGGAAAATCACAACACCTGAAGGTCCATGTATGAGGTTTTCCTGCCTCTTCCTTTCCTACTTCCCTAATTTCATCTCCTGACATTCTCCACTTATCCTCTTCATGCTGTAGCAATGCCAAAGTAATTGCAGTTCCCCTGTACCCACTGTACAGTTCCACCCCTCCATCTTGGTAACTCCTTAGCTTTCCATGCTCTGTGAGACATAACTTCCTTCAGAAAACTATCCTGAATACCTGTACATGTTTACCCAGGTCTGGGTGTGCTGCTTCCCATTTAGACTCCCAAAGTTCCTATGCATATCTTCAAGTTTATCACATTTTATTGTAGGTGGTGGTCTGCTTGCTTCCCTTCCAAACTCTAGGCCACTAGAGGTAAGGAGTAGATCCCATAAACATGGAGGTCTCCCTATTGCTAGCTGAAGACCTGGCAACACATAGACACTCAATAAAGGTTAGGTTGGTCAGTCAAGGGGAAAATTCCTTTTGGTCTTCTTTTTTTTAATTTAAAGAAAGTACACCATTAACATTGCTTCTTACCATTCAAATGGAAGCCGTGGTTAGGACTGGTGAGGATTTGTCCTCCTCTACTAAGGGTCACTTGTTTGTTAAAATCATCTTCCAGAATTAGAGTTATGGACTGAAGGCAGACCAAGCCAAGTTTCTACAGAAATATCAAATGATCAAATAACGGAGTGAGAGAGAGATGGAGTCAGAGAGAGAGACAGGGAGGGTGGAAGAGAAAAATTAGAGCAGGGGAAGGAGAATAAGGGAGAGAAAAAAGGAGAAACAGAGTGCAAAAATAAGAATTTGGGTCATATAGAAGGCTTGAGTTTAAGAAATATAATAAAGTAGCTTTTACATAATCCATTTGATTTAACCTCATTCCTAATGAAATATATCTTCATACAGTGCATTAAAATATACTATATATATATATATATACATATAGTTTTCAGAGAGCATGAAAATAAAAATGCCTTCAATAAAGTGCCAATAATTATATTTTCCATAGCACATAAAGTTCCTTTCAAAATTAATCTAATTGGTATAGTAAACATAAAAAATTCAATAAAGAAGAGAACCAAGGGAATTAGGATTCCATGTAGAAAGCTAATTCAGACTCAGACATACTGCAAAGAAAAATCAATCAAACTAAAAAAAAGTAAATAAAATATTTCAGAATTTTGGTGCAATTAACTATCTTTTATTGGAATAAAACCAGAAAATTAAAGATTCAGGCAAAATTTTGGCTACCTGATTTAGAGAGATTAATGGAAGAAAAATCTTAATTTCTGTATTTATAAAATATTCATGTGTTTATTATTATGAGAGAAAGATGTAAAAGAAGATTCCAGCATGATAAGAAATTCACCGTATCTATTTAGAATAGTATGAAATCTGTTCAATTCTGTCAAAAATCAACTTTTCAAAACAGCTATTTTTAAAGTAACCAAAAACTTAGGTCCATTTTGCAAGCATGCAGGGAATGTTAAAAATATTATACATACAAATATCATTTTTTTAAAAGGGAAAATATAACTAAATATACTGTATTTCATCTATTCTAAGATACTTCTGTGTTCACATTTCAACATTCTGAAATCAGGATACAATATACAGTCAATAGTGTGGCATTGATTAATTATCAGCTTTTTATCCTTCCTTTGCCTACAATAAAGTAACGTGCATCTTAGCAGTCAGTGGTATCTTAAAGAAAATAGCTATATCCATTTATGTTGCCTTTCTTAATCTAGATGCAATGTTTGAATTTAAAAAAAAGTGTGTTTTTAGTCATTTCAATATGAAAAGAAGGTGTTCTTACCTGCTCACAGGGTGCTTTCTGTAAAGTAATTGTGAATTTATCTTTTCCAGTGCCTTTCACAAGGATGTACTGGCACATGCCAATGAAAGAATAATGTCGGCCATCAAAAGTTGTAAAATGAGAATCACCCACAACAGAGCACTGAACTACAAAAAAAGAAGAAAAATAAAGGAGGAAGAGATAGGAGGAGGAGATGGAAGAAATTAGGTTAATTCTTTAAAAAGCAGGAGGTCAATTTAGGATAAATAATTATACATCAAAAACAAAGTTTAAAGTGTTAAAAACCTATTGGTTTGAAAAAATTACTAGATTAAATTATTAAATTTAATTTAAAAATTATTAACTGATAGCTCTTCTGCAATGCCTTTTACATTTTGTAAGATTTTCTGTCTTTTAATAAATTTTTACCAAAGTTGCATGCTCAAAGTTATCATTGATGCAAATTTCTATTTATTCTCTGAATTCTGCATTTATAGATCATTACATCTCTTCTTATATATGACATGTCTCCATAAAAATTAGTCCTATCTTCTCCCACAATTTAAGGAAAATATCTCAAAAATATTTTAAAAGATTACCTGGACAGTCATGCTCAGTGCAGTTCCAAATTCCACCAATACAAACACTAAATGAAAATTTTCAAATATTAATCCACTGGTATAGAGAAACTGTGTTAATGTTTGCATCAAAATATTGATTAATATACCAAAGTATATCGTGTTCATAAATTCAAAGTAATCTGACTTGAAAAACACCTCCACCAGAGTTCAAATGACAGATAATTTAGGTTTGGCTAACACCTAAATTACTATCTTTGGTGTGTCATACTTAATAACGACTGACAATGATACAAGAGAACAACAAAATAGTAGGAACACTAGTAACTATGAAAGCAGAGAACTTCTGTTTCATGTCCTTTGCTCTTACACTAAAAAAAAGTAACACACAAAAATGTTTACCTACATTGTTCAAGAAATATGCATAAAGGGTTAATATTAGTAAATTAATTCTTCTACTAAAATACAAATTATGAAAGTTGATTTAGAAGACCATCAAACATTAAAAGGAGAAAGGAGATGTCCTCTTATGTAAGATAGATTCTACCTTCTCCCCCTCACAAAGTAGACATGAGTTTTGGAACTCATGTCTTCAATATCCAAGAACAAGATTATTTAACTGCACTTCATTGATATACAGTGACACAAAAAGGAAAAGAGCCTGATGTCATTTAGACCTGTTTCTTTTTAGGACTGTCCTGGAGGGACTTCATGCTTGCCTATTGTCTTAATTAGTTAATTTAATAAGAAATTCTAAATGCTTCTAATCATGGCCGAAAATTGACATTATAGACAGTCACTTTTAAAGTGCTTTTTAAAGCAAAGTAGAGGTGTTCAGGACCACCATCAATTTCTAAGAGTAAAAGTATTTTCAAATTAATTATTAAAAAATGCAAAAATGCAGTAGACCCATCACATGTATGTCAGATTTTATGTAAATTCCAAAGGAAGTAGTAAGAATTACATCACCAAAGAAAAAATATATCCCACTCCCATTGAGTTTAAATAAAATGCAAACTGTATTTTGGAATTTTGGGAAGAAAATCATTAATAATAAGTATATTTCTTTAAGCACCTGTCATGTTAAAGTTGTCAGCTAGCCAGGTATCAGAAATAATTGGCTGAACATTGATCACATACCATTCAGTACATTCTTGTTCAATTTTTGAACCAACTGAAAAAGCTAATCCATGAAAACTACATGGGCAATTTTCCAAGGAGATGCAAGTTCCATTGTCCATTATGAGGCCTATGTAAGAAAAAATACGTATCAAATTCTCAAAAGAAATAATAAAGATTGTATTCTTTGAATTTAATAACAACCAACTTTTGTTGAACACCTGCTTACACTAGGAGCTGGGGATACAAATTCTTTACTTTCAAAGAGTTACCAATTACCCTTATAAGGGGTCTATTTTGGGGATTTTCATCTTTCTTATCCCATGACCCACAATCAAAAACTCAAAGTTCAACATACAGCATAAAGGTAACTCAACATTCCCCACTTTTGGGGAAGGAGAAGGAAGAAGGAAAAAAGTGTGTTCTCGGTTTAGTCTCTGTTCATCCCAATATGAGAGAGGTTTAAACTATGATCATACAGATAATAAAGAGCAAGGTAATGTTAAAAAAGGGCCAGTCTAGTGAACTGTTTTGACATCTCTCTGTTTTTACTTCTCACTGATTACAGTGAGGTACTTTCTAACAAGTAAAGGAGGTTGAGTCAGACCTTAAATCAACCATATTACTAAGCACTCTTTTTCATTCAGCTGATCTTTTTATTTTCATAATAAGTTTTTCTAGATGAAGGAAACATTGGTTTATATTTTTGGGCATGGATGTATATTTTTGTGCAAGCTCCTTATCTCATCTTTGGTAACGAACAGCTCAGACCATACTTGGAGTAGCATTGACAACAATGGACTGAGGTCAATAAATCTGTATTCCAATTATCCTCATTCATGTTAAGTAACGACCCTGGGAAAATAACATCTTGGTATTCCTGTTATTTTTTGAATCTGTAAAAATAAAAGAATTTGAGCAAATCCTCAATCTTCTTTATAAATGTCTATCAGCATAGCAGAGTCAATCCTAAATTTAAATCTCACCTCTATCACTATTGCTATGTTACTTTTATTTTTTTTTTCTTGTATTTTTTTAATCATCATTTTATTGAGATATATTCACATACCACGCAGTCATACAAAACAAATTGTACTTTCGATTGTTTACAGTACCATTACATAGTTGTACATTCATCACCTAAATCAATCCCTGACACCTTCATTAGCACACACACAAAAATAACAAGAATAATAATTAGAGTGAAAAAGAGCAATTGAAGTAAAAAAGAACACTGGGTACCTTTGTCTGTTTGTTTCCTTCCCCTATTTTTCTACACATCCATCCATAAACTAGACAAAGTGGAGTTTGGTCCTTATGGCTTTCCCAATCCCATTGTCACCCCTCATAAGCTACATTTTTATACAACTGTCTTCGAGATTCATGGGTTCTGGGTTGTAGTTTGATAGTTTCAGATATCCACCACCAGCTACCCCAATTCTTTAGAACCTAAAAAGGGTTGTCTAAAGTGTGCGTAACAGTGCCCACCAGAGTGATCTCTCGGCTCGTTTTGGAATCTCTCTGCCACTGAAGCTTTTTTCATTTCCTTTCACAACCCCCTTTTGGTCAAGAAGATGTTCTCTGTCCCATGATGCTGGGTCTACATTCCTCCCCGGGAGTCATATTCTACGTTGCCAGGGAGATTCACTCCCCTGGGTGTCTGATCCCACGTAGGGGGGAGGGCAGTGATTTCACCTTTCAAGTTGGCTTAGCCAGAGAGAGAGGGCCACATCTGAGCAACAAAGAGGCATTCAGGAGGAGACTCTTAGGCACAAATATAGGGAGGCCTAGCCTCTCCTTTGCAGCAACCGTCTTCCCAAGGGTAAAACTTATGGTAGAGGGCTCAACCCATCAAACCACCAGTCCCCTATGTCTGTGGTCATGTTAGCAACCATGGAGGTGGGGTAGGCGAATACCCCTGCATTCTCCACAGGCTCCTCAAGGAGGCACTACATCTTTTTTTTTTTTTCCTTGTTTTTCTTTCTTTCTTTTTTTTTTTTTTTTTAACTTTCCCTTATTTTTTAAATCAACTGTATGAAAAAAAAAAAGTTAAAAAGAAAACAAACATACAATAAAAGAACATTTCAAAGAGACCATAACAAGGGAGTAAGAAAAAGACAACTAACCTAAGATAACTGCTTAACTTCCAACATGTTCCTACTTTACCCCAAGAAAGTTACATAATATAGCAACATTTCTGTGAACTTGTTCCTACTATATCCATCAGAAATTAACAGACCATAGTCATTTCTGGGCATCCCCAGAACGTTAAATAGCTTATCTGTTCTTCTTGGATTATTGTTCCCCCTTCCTTAATTGCTCTCTACTGCTAGTTCCCCTACATTCTACATTATAAACCATTTGTTTTACATTTTTCAAAGTTCACATTAGTGGTAGCATATAATATTTCTCTTTTTGTGCCTGGCTTATTTCGCTCAGCATTATGTCTTCAAGGTTCATCCATGTTGTCATATGTTTCACGAGATCGTTCTTTCTTACTGCCGCGTAGTATTCCATCGGGTGTATATACCACATTTTATTTATCCACTCATCTGTTGAAGGACATTTGGGTTGTTTCCATCTCTTGGCAACTGTGAATAATGCTGCTATGAACATTGGCGTGCAGATATCTGTTCGTGTCACTGCTTTCCGATCTTCCGGGTATATACCGAGAAGTGCAATCGCTGGATCGAATGGTAGCTCTATATCTAGTTTTCTAAGGAACTGCCAGACTGACTTCCAGAGTGGCTGAACCATTATACAGTCCCACCAACAATGAATAAGAGTTCCAATTTCTCCACATCCCCTCCAGCATTTGTAGTTTCCTGTTTGTTTAATGGCAGCCATTCTAATCGGTGTTAGATGGTATCTCATTGTGGTCTTAATTTGCATCTCTCTAATAGCTAGTGAAGCTGAACATTGTTTCATGTGTTTCTTGGCCATTTGTATTTCCTCTTCAGAGAACTGTCTTTTCATATCTTTTGCCCATTTTATAATTGGGCTGTCTGTACTATTGTCATTGAGTTGTAGGATTTCTTTGTATATGCAAGATATCAGTCTTTTGTCAGATACATGGATTCCAAAAATTTTTCCCATTGAGTTGGCTGCCTCTTTACCTTTTTGAGAAATTCCTTTGAGGTGCAGAAACTTCTAAGCTTGAGGAGTTCCCATTTATCTATTTTTTCTTTTGTTGCTTGTGCTTTGGGTGTAAAGTCTAGAAAGTGGCCTCCTAATACAAGGTCTTGAAGATGTTTTCCTACATTATCTTCTAGGAGTTTTATGGTACTTTCTTTTATATTGAGATCTTTGTTCCATTTTGAGTTAATTTTTGTGTAGGGGGTGAGGTAGGGGTCCTCTTTCATTCTTTTGGATATGGATATCCAACTCTCCCAGCCCCATTTGTTGAAAAGACCATTATGGCTCAGTTCAGTGACTTTGGGGGCCTTATCAAAGATCAGTCGGCCATAGATCTGAGGGTCTATCTCTGAATTCTCAATTCGATTCCATTGATCTATATGTCTATCTTTGTGCCAGTACCATGCTGTTTTGGCAACTGTGGCTTTATAATAAGCTTCAAAGTCAGGGAGTGTAAGTCCTCCCACTTCGTTTTTCTTTTTTAGAGTGTCTTTAGCAATTCGAGGCATCTTCCCTTTCCAAATAAATTTGATAACTAGCTTTTCCAAGTCTGCATAGTAGGTTGATGGAATTTTGATTGGGATTGCATTGAATCTGTAGATGAGTTTGTGTAGAATTGACATCTTAATGACATTTAGCCTTCCTATCCATGAACATGGAATATTTTTCCATCTTTTAAGGTCCCCTTCTATTTCTTTTAGTAGAGTTATGTAGTTTTCTTTGTATAGGTCTTTTACATCTTTGGTTAAGTTTATTCCTAGGTACTTGATTTTTTTAGTTGCTATTGAAAATGGTATCTTTTTCTTGAGTGTTTCTTCAGTTTGTTCATTTCTAGCATATAGAAACATTACTGACTTATGTGCATTAATCTTGTATCCCGCTACTTTGCTAAATTTGTTTATTAGCTCTAGTAGCTGTATCGTCGATTTCTCAGGGTTTTCTAGATATAAGATCATATCATCTGCAAACAATGACAGTTTTACTTCTCGTTTTCCAATTTGGATGCCTTTTATTTCTTTGTCTTGCCGGATTGCCCTGGCTAGCACTTCCAGCACAATGTTGAATAACAGTGGTGACAGCGGGCATCCTTGTCTTGCTCCTGATCTTAGAGGGAAGGCTTTCAGTCTCTCACCATTGAGTACTATGCTGGCTGTGGGTTTTTCATATATGCTCTTTATCATGTTGAGGAAGTTTCCTTCAATTCCTACCTTTTGAAGTGTTTTTATCAAAAAGGGATGTTGGATTTTGTCAAATGCTTTTTCAGCATCTATTGAGATGATCAATTGATTTTTCCCTTTCGAGTTTTTAATGTGTTGTAATACATTGATTGTTTTTCTTATGTTGAACCATCCTTGCATGCCTGGAATGAACCCCACTTGGTCATGGTGTATGATTTTTTTAATGTGTCTTTGGATTCGATTTGCAAGTATTTTGTTGAGGATTTTTGCATCTATGTTCATTAGGGAGATTGGCCGGTAGTTTTCCTTTTTTGTAGCATCTTTGCCTGGTTTTGGTATTAGATTGATGTTAGCTTCATAAAATGAGTTACGTAGTGTTCCATTTTCTTCAATGTTTTGAAAGAGTTTGAGTAAGGTTGGTGTCAGTTCTTTCTGGAAAGTTTGGTAGAATTCCCCTGTGAAGCCATCTGGCCCTGGGCATTTATTTGTGGGAAGATTTTTGATGACTGATTGGATCTCTTTGCTTGTGATGGGTTGGTTGAGGTCTTCTATTTCTTCTCTGGTCAGTCTAGGTTGTTCATATGTTTCCAGGAAATTGTCCATTTCTTCTACATTATCCAGTTTGTTGCCATACAGTTGTTCATAATATCCTCTTATAATTTTTTTAATTTCTTCAGGATCTGCAGTTATGTCACCTTTTTCATTCATTATTTTGTTTATATGGGTCTTCTCTCTTTTTGATTTTGTCAGTCTAGCTAGGGGCTTGTCAATCTTGTTGATCTTCTCAAAGAACCAACTTTTGGTGATATTTATCCTCTCTATTTTTTTTTGTTCTCTATGTCATTTATTTCTGCTTTAATCCTTGTTATTTCTTTTCTTCTACTTGGTTTAGGATTGGTTTGCTGTTCATTTTCTAGCTTCTTCAGTTGATCCATTAGTTCTTTGATTTTGGCTCTTTCTTCCTTTTTAATATATGCGTTTAGTGCTATAAAATTCCCCTTTAGCACTGCTTTTCCTGCATCCGATAGGTTTTGGTATGTTGTGTTCTCATTTTCATTCGTCTCTATATGTTTAGCAATTTCTCTTGCTATTTCTTCTTTAACCCATTGATTGTTTAGGAGTGTGTTGTTTAATCTCCAGGTATTTGTGAATTTTCTAAGTCTCTGATGGTTATTGACTTCTAATTGTATTCCATTGTGGTCAGAGAATGTGCTTTGAATAATTTCAATCTTTTTAAATTTATTGAGGCTTGTTTTATGTCCCAGCATATGATCTATTCTGGAGAAAGTTCCATGAGCACTAGAAAAGTATGTGTATCCTGGTGATTTGGGATGTAATGTCCTGTATATGTCTGTTAAATCTAATTGATTTATCAGATTGTTTAGGTTTTCAATTTCCTTATTGGTCTTCTGTCTGGTTGATCTATCTATAGGAGAGAGTGATGTGTTGAAGTCTCCCCCAATTATTGTGGAAACATCAATGCTTCCTTTAGTTTTGCCAGTGTTTCTCTCATGTATTTTGTGGCACCTTGATTGGGTGCATAGACATTTACGATTGTTATTTCTTCTTGCTGAATTGCCCCTTTATTAGTATGCCTTCTTTGTCTCTCAAAACATCCCTGCATTTGAAGTCTATTTTATCTGAGATTAATATTGCTACACCTGCTTTCTTTTGGCTGTAGCTTGCATGAAATATTTTTTCCATCCTTTCACTTTCAGTTTCTTTGTGTCCCTGTGTCTGAGATGAGTCTCTTGTGTGCAACATATTGATGGTTCATTTTTTTTGATCCATTCTGCAAATCTATATCTTTTAATTGGGGAGTTTAATCCATTTACATTCAACGTTATAACCGTGAAGGCATTTCTTGAATTGGCCATCTTATCCTTTGGTTTATGTTTGCCATATTTTTCCCTCTCTCTATTAATATCCTTTATTGTACCCATACCAAATCTCTTTAGTACTGAACCTTTCTCCAAGTCTCTCTGTCCTGTCTTTGTTTCTCTGTCTGTAGGGCTCCCTTTAGTATCTCCAGTAGGGCAGGTCACTTGTTAGCAAATTCTCTCAGCATTTGTTTGTCTGTGAAAAATTTAAGCTCTCCCTCAAATTTGAAGGAGAGCTTTGCTGGATAAAGTATTCTTGGCTGGAAATTTTTCTCACTCAGAATTTTAAATATATCGTGCCACTGCCTTCTTGCCTCCATGGTGGCTGCTGAGTAGTCACTACTTAGTCTTATGCTGTTTCCTTTGTATGTGGTGAATTGCTTTTCTCTTGCTGCTTTCAGAACTTGCTCCTTCTCTTCTGTGTTTGACAGTGTGATCAGTATATGTCTCGGAGTGGGTTTATTTGGATTTATTCTATTTGGAGTTCGCTGAGCATTTATGATTTGTGTATTTATGTTGTTTAGAAGATTTGGGAAGTTTTCCCCAACAATTTCTTTGAATACTCTTCCTAGACCTTTACCCTTTTCTTCCCCTTCTGGGACACCAATGAGTCTTATATTTGGACGTTTCATATTATCTATCATATCCCTGAGGTCCATTTCGATTTTTTCAATTTTTTTCCCCATTCTTTCTTTTATGCTTTCATTTTCCATTCTGTCATCTTCTGATTCGTTGTTCAACTTCCTCTAGTCTTGTACTATGAGTGTCCAGAATATTTTTAATTTGGTCAACAGTTTCTTTAATTTCCATAAGATGATCCATTTTTTTATTTAGTCTTGCAATGTCTTCTTTATGCTCTTCTAGAGTCTTCTTGATTTCCTTCATATCCCGTACTATGGTCTCATTGTTCATCTTTAGTTCTTTGAGTAGCTGCTCTAGGTGCTGTGTCTCTTCTGGTCTTTTGATTTGGGTGCTTGGGCTTGGGTTATCCATATCGTCCGGTTTTTTCATATGCTTTATAATTTTCTGTTGTTTTTGGCCTCGTGGCATTTGCTGAACTTGATAGGGTTCTTTTAGGGTTTGTAGACCTATTGAAGTCCTTATCTCTAATTTATCAGATCTACAGCTTTGTGGAGTACACTTTCTCTAGCTAACCAGCAGGTGGTGTCCACGAGCCACCTGTTCTCCACAAGCCAGTTCTCCCCTGCTTAGCCTTTTTGGTGAGTGGGGGAATGAGTCTTGTGGGGCCCAATTGGTGTACCAAGCTTGCGTGTGTAGTTGGTGTTGCCTGCCCTGTATGTGGGGCGTGTTTCTGGGCAGTCGGGGAGGGGGGGTGGCCCTAACAATCAAATCTCCCTGGTGATCCTAGAGTTTTAAAGCTGCTGCAATAGTCTAATCCTTCAGTTCAGTCCTGCCACAGTTTGTCTCTGCCACTGACCCACAAGTCCTTGGTATTGGCGTATGGCTCCTGAGACTTGCAAGTGGGCCCCTCTTCCAGGCTGTGCACCCCGGGTCCTCTGTTGAGGGATGACTGTGCTATGTCACAGGTGAGTGCCGTCCCCCCAGGGCGGTTCTGGGCTGCTGGGCTGTGTAGGGAGGCTCCCAGTCTGCTCAAATGATGGCTGAATGGGGCTTTGTTAATTCACACTGCTCCACCTTCCCAACTCTGGGACAATCAGCTGAGGTTGCAGGGAAGGCTAATGTCCACGCCCAGTTTTGTGGTGTGTGCCTGTTATTTGAAGCACTTCCATCACACTGGGTTGTCTGGGGCAGCTCTGGGCTATGGGGCTGGCGATGGGCAGGAGTGTTTCCTGTCCACCAGGATGGTGGCTGTGAGCGGACACCCCCTTTTCTTGGGAAGTTGTGGTGTTTAGTGAATTTTCTCAGCCACTGGATTATTGCCTTTTGTCTCAGAGCTCTCTTAGTTCTGCTCTTGACTTGACGTGCCCAAATTGCAATTCTTTGAAGCTTTCTGTATTGGGCTTCTTAGAGTAATTGTTTTAGAAAAAGGAAAAAGGATTAAAAAAAAAAAGGGCCCTCCTCAGAGATCTAATGGGTTATTGAAATGCTAATAGACAAAGCAACCAGGGCCATTAAGGAAAGGTCCACAGGGCAGAGAGATCAGCTTTTCTTCGGGATTTGCATATGCGCCTCAAGGCCTGAGCTCCGCCCTTCCCCTTTCTGTGTTCACCAGAACTCCAAAAATCCTCTGCTTTTATTTTGGAGTTTTTCGTGTTATTTTTTTTTTTCTATGCCTGTCTCCTCTCTGCTGGGCTGGCAGCTCTCAGATCCTCTGGTGTCTGGTCTCAGTCTATCTATAGTTGGAGTATGGATCAGTAGAATGAGTTTCCGATAAGGGCTACCACTGCAGTTCTCCCTTCTCCTTCCCGGAGCTGGCAGCCCCTCCTCCCATGGGACTGAGCCTGGCAGGGAGGGGCGCGGGTCCCCTGGCCGCAAAAACTTACAGATTTCGCTGATCTCAGCAGTTCGACATTTTCATGAGTGTTGTATGAAGTATGCCCAAAGACAGATTGCTCTGTGGTGTCCAGTCCACGCAGTTCCTGGCTTTCTACCTACTTTCCTGGAGGAGTAACTAAAACTTACAGCTCACCAGTCTGCCATCTTGCCCTGCCTCCTACTCTATGTTACTTTTAATCTGTCTGAGCTTCAGTTTTGTAGCAATTGGGATGATTAGATGAAATAATTTATGGGAGCAATGAGTGCCTGGAACATAGCTGGCCCCAATTCTTGGTTCTTTTCTTTAGAGATGCTAATCAGGAGCTGTTATAAATGCCAATACAGATGTGATAAAATAAAATGTTATCCTTTACTTGAATATTTTTTTATTTTCTAGAGGAAATTCAAGGGCTTCATAAATTATAACTGATTACAGTGAGGTACTTTCTAACTTTATGAAGAAGAAATTAAAGCATAGAATATTATATAACTTAAAATCATACAGCAAATTAATAGAAATTGGAACACAAATTGGACAATTCTAGGACTCCATCTCTTAGACTGCAGACTTAATCAACAATGAATTAAACACCCAACACTACTTTAGACCCTATGCATGACATTATCACTGTTAATCCTTGATCTCAAGAATTTTGCCCTTGACTCATAGAATACAGGGATGGTTCACCTTTACATCCCCTATATCTAGCATAATACATAGCCCTCAGAAATTGCTCAAGAAATATTTTTGGGTCACATTAAAAATGAAAGATAGTTAATGGCAACTAATTAACATGGTACAGAATATGTATGTCATAGAATTTCAGAAGAATTCAGAGACAATAGCTAAAGTCTTAGTGTAGAAGAACTTTACTTGGGTCTTAGAAGATGGATAGAATATGGATAAGAACAAAGAGGGAATAAACAGTCCCAGAGGCTTGTCAATCAATGCACAAAATAATCATGAAAAGAAAAGTCACACAAGATCCTTTAAATATTAAAACTACATTCTGGACTAAACTCTTGTATTGTCATAATGTGAAGGCTTTATCTCTGGACTTGATTTCATCTTTAAAAAAAAGAAAATCTATAAATTATTAAATATTTTTAAGTATTCAAGAGAAGAAAAGATTTGCCAGGACTTTAGATTTTAAATTTCCTGGGAAGCTTAACAATCAATGAACCTTTTATTAATGACAAGTAATTTTTCCTTCTACAAGGGTTTCAATTTTTTAGAAGGGTAGAAAACTGCAACAGCCCTAATATCCTGGGAAAGGACATCAAGACATTAATGTCAGGTCAGCAGGTACTAGTTTCCATGAGTACAGACGTGGCTGCTCTCATGTGACACTTACCATCTGGGCAGTAACATCCATCAAGACAGTGGAGACTGCTCCCCAAACACTGATTCTCAAATGTGCAGGTTGGTGGGCAACAACTGATGCAATCCCGATGGACAAAGCTGTCATCACATTTATCAGCTAAAATAGGCAGAGGAGCCATAAGTCAACTTTACTCACTTCTCTTTCAAAAAGAATTACATACATGTTTCCAAAAGTACACAAGTTTACAGATTACTTATATTTCCATCAATAGCAAATACTTGCAAATCATTTGTTCTGAGTCCTAAGATGAATTTTGAGTACCAGAATAAGCCTAAAATGAACAAAAGTACAGACTGCTTGGAAAACAAGAACACATACTGCATGCCAGAAAGTCATCTCTCCAGTCTTGAATAGGGTAGCCAGCATGGGAACAGGCTCTAGCATATTCCGTGGCTGCTCGGCAATAGGTATCATCATCATCAGTTCTGGAAAGTGAAAAGACACAGATTCACATAGGAAGCACTGACAGAAGCCAAACCTTTAAGCGTGTGATCTCTAGAAATGCTGAGAGCATGAAGAATATTCCAATATTAACTGACATCAGCATGTGTGTCTCTAATAAACTATCCTATCATGTACAATAACAGAGAAAACACATAAATGTATAAACCCAACTAAATTGGTCTAGACAAATTGTCTACATCAAAGACTTTCAATAATTTGGATGCTTTTCTTTTGAGTCAAGGAACAACCTATACTGAAAAAGATTTCTCTTTTAATTATGATATTCTTGCCAGAATCATTGTATGGATTTTTTGCCCCTCACTGCCCCCCACAAAGCATCACCAGACTTTTAAAATGTTATAAATTCCATTACAACAGATAAAATTCTATCACACCAAAACATCAAATATGAGCTATCATATGATTTAGATTGTCCACATATTGGAATAAAAATCAATGCTAATAAACTGTAGCACCCAAAACTATTTTGGTGATTCTTTAGAGGTTCTTGCAATGAGATCCCAAAGCATTTTTGACAGAATGAATAAATAACATTTGCCTTAAGATTTAAAAGATTTTGAGTTCTTTCAAGTTTAAATTCCTAAAGCTAGTTACTTTTATAGCACTGCTTTTAAAGTAAATAATCTCTATTTTTTATAATCGCCTTAGAAGCTCCCCCAATTTTTTATTAAAAGAGATCTGCCAATTCTCAGAGCAGATTAACGAGACCCCTACAAAATAAGCAGGGTTTATAACAAGGTAGTGGGCTTGTTTTTCAGCCCAACTCAAATTCGAAATTGAACAGTTAAATATCTTACAAGATAATGACCTTAAGAATGTTGTATTTTGTGAACCTTAACATTTTCAGTATTGTAAAAGTCTCAAATGGCACTTATCTTCTATAACTGTAATTGGAGTCATGCAGTTTATCTGGTCCAATTAACAGTGGTTTAGAAGGAAAAAAGGACTGAGCATAAAGTTTCAGAAGCTCAGAAAATATTCTGAAACCACCAGATAAGAAAAGTCTCTGAAAAAAGTGTAAGCTAAAATTGTTTAATTCCTAGGAAGACATTAAATGTATTATTTACATTAAAATATGTGCAGTGCTTCCGACAATTATTTGGTGGTTTTGAAAGTTAGCAAAGTAATTGAACATTTATATACAGCATTTCACTAATACAATGGAACAAGAAAGACATTATGATCCCAATTTACTCAGGGGAATGTGAGCTTATGTTTCTATTTTGGATTCTAATTTTAATGCAGAAAACAAGCGTTAAAGAATAACTGCTTTCAAATCAATTGACTTTGGCATGACAAAATTGAAAACATTTGCTTGCTGCTAGGTCTAGCATTCTTAGAAGCAGAAATAGGAGGTCATTTCAAGGATTGGTATGGTATCATCCTTCAAGCTCCAACTCAAATGTCATTTCCTCTATGCAGCCTTTGTAGGCACTCCCTGATAAAGTTAGCAGTCATCTCCTCCACATTCACAGCACTTTGCATTTAGGGCATTATGTGATTGCTGGAGACCTGTTTCCCTGCCCCACTAGGACAGGAGCCATGTCTTAATTGTTTCTGTTTCTCCAATGTGTGGCACAATGCCCAGCTCAGAAGAGATTCTCAGAAAATGTGTTGAATGAAATTCAAGATATTGTCATAGTATATGCAGGATATGTTCAGCCAATACACATTTTCATTCTGGTGGTATAGGATCATTGTGATGTAGTTCCCTAATATAGGAAACAAAGAGAATCTCTTCTATGGGAGAAAGAATGCAGGTAGGTCTAGCCCTAGGTGAGATTTTAAGGAGGGGATGTTGAAAGCAAACTTTTGCATCTTTTTACTTTCCTTTTATCAACACCCACTTACTTGATGACAATACCCTTCTCATTTTATTACATATTTGCTCTGTCTCCAAAGCCTATCTGTGCTCCTCAAACATATCTTTTAAGGTGTCAGCTGATTTCAGCCAGTAAAAGATGCTTCTCTATCACTGCTATTTTTATTTTCCCTGAACAAAGCCTCAAAGTTTCAAAAGTCAAAGCCTAAGAATATCAAAATTTAAAAAGACAAAGATGTTTATTTCTTAATGATGAAATTTTAGATGAAGTGTATGTGGCAGAGACTGCTTTTTGTCCTCTAATGTCCAATACCCCCTTCTTATACTCAGTATTAGCACACCCAAGTTTTTGCAGGGTAGGTGACTGCCCAGCCAGAGACAATACTTCTCAGCATCCCTTGATCTACATGTGGCCTTGTTTCTAGTTCAGGCCAAAGGGTTAAAAGCAGGAGTGGTACAAGAAACTTCCAGGTTGTTTCCTTTAAAAAACAAAAATCTGCCAGCCCTATTTCCTTTCCTCCCTTCCTAAGGGCTAAAATGTGGACATGGTTGTGGTGAGCCAACTAATTTGGGCCATGAAATTGAGAATAATACCATAATACCCCAGGCTGTGGGAGGTAGTGTAGCAACAAGATAGGTGAGTCTTTGGAAATCTCATGGAGCAGAACCATAGTACCAACGCAAGATCAATTACTGGATGGGATTTTATATGAGGGAAAAAAGATTTAAGTCACTTGCTTTGACAGATGAAGCACTCAATCACTAAAAAATGGAAAATAACTTCCCAGGACTTACCAAATGATACTTCAACTCAGTCTACTTGAGAAAAGGGTGCTAGAGATTCAAAATGCTAAGGCAAGTGAAAATACTACTGGACAATGGTTCAAGAATTTTTAATTATGCATTCATAGGTGAATAAGGACCATGGCCTATTATATGGAGAGCCTTAAAAGAGACCAGTAAACAGAACAGAGATCTACCAATACAGTTTTTAAATAAAAAGTAAAACCAAATGGGGAACAGAATTTTTATAATTATAGAGAAAGGTCAGTACTCAATATTTCAAGTGAAGAGGAGCTCATTCAAAGCTCTTGCATTAGTTCAGGAATCACTGAAATGTAGAGGCTATACATATAAATTAATTCATAATTTCACTCAACTCAGAAATAACACAGTCACAAATAAGGTTATTTGGACATCTGAAAAAATACCTTTGTATTAATTATTTTTGCAATAATCATAATTAAAGCAAAATAGTTATAGATAACACAATTTCATATTATCTCAATCATTCCTCTTTGTTCTCACTTCTCACCTCTGATAAGCTTAAACCTCTTGATCAGCTACTCAAGGTGCCATTTAAGTGGTTTCATGCAACCAAAATCTAGTCTGTTCTTTTACAAAACGTTCCCATGTATCATTTGCATGTCTTGGGATTCTTAAAAAATGCAGGTGCGTTAAATTTACCTGTGGTATTCTTGAACATCCAAGATGGCTAATCAGATAAACATGGTAAATTTAAAAAATAAAATAAAATACAATGAACTTCACTTCTAAAATGAGTAATTTGTAGAATCTATGTTGATGAACATATTATGATGAATCTTACTGAATTTTTCCCTAGACAACCACTTATTGCAGGTTTTCTTTTTCTGGAGTCCCCAGATATCCTGGGGTCTACAGATTAAGGATCTGTGTTTAGAATGCAGGTGCCTGTGCCCCTGGATGAGAAAAATATGACATCTTTATTTTTTACTAATGTGCAACTGAAATTTAGCACTTCTATCAATTATGCATATTGTTCTAGTTTGCTAATGCTGCAGAATGCAAAACACCAGAGATGGATAGGCTTTTATAAAACGGGAGTTTATTTTGCTACACAGTTACAGTCTTAAGGCCACAAAGCATCCAAAGTAACACACCAGCAATCGGGTACCTTCACCAGAGGATGGCCAATGGCGTCCGGAAAACCTCTGCTAGCTACGAAGGCACGTGGCTGGCATCTGCTCCAAAGTTCAGGTTTCAAAATGGCTTTCTCCCAGGACGTTCCTCTCTAGCAAGCTTGCTCCTCTTCAAAACGTCACTCACAGCTGCACTCCGTTCAGTCTCTTTGAGTCAGCATGTTTTATATGGCTCCACTGATCAAGGCCCACCCTGAATGGGTGGAGTCACACCTCCATGGGAGTATCCCACCAAAGTCACCACCCACAGCTGGGTGGGGCACATTCCAAGCAAGTCTAACCAGCACCAAAACGTCTGTCCCACAAGACCACAAAGATAATGGCATTTGGGGGACACAGTACATTCAAACTGGTACACATATAAACAACACATCACAATGGTATTAGCAGTTTCTGTTACTTTGTCACCAACAGAAATCATAAGTGTTTTCATACCTTATTACGGTTTTTGCAGATATCACTAAATATTGTTACACTTACCACTGTGTCACAGTATAGTAATAATTAGACCTTAAATGCATATAAAAACACATATATCACAAATTTATTTATTTTACAATTCTGATAACTCTATTTAAATATAATTGCTTTCCTTTGTAATCTTATGTGTTTTATTTTGTGCATTTAAAACGTTATTCTGAAAAGGAGTATTCAGACATCTCTAGATGAGCAAAGGAGTCAGTGGCATAAAAAATGGTTAAGAACTGCTGGATTCTGTACAGGCTGTTAATGTAAAACATTTAGCACAGTGCCTGTTATACAGAAAGCTTTCAACAGCTGGTAGTACAGTTTATGCTTTACATTTTCCATTACATTTGTGAACTGCCAGAACATGGCTAAATTATGGAAGTATCTTTTGTTCTTTATGATAAAGAAAAATTTTATTGCAATTACTAATCATTTCACTTACTTGCAAAGATCATTAACACAGCTGGCAATATATGAATATGGATCAATATATTCATGGCAGCTAAGGAAAGGAAACTGCAACAATGTCTGACACTTGAAGAAGATTGCCTGTGCAGAAAAAGATGCCAGTCACTAGGGCATATTTAATGATGTGTATATTCTCATTTTCATTACTGATCTTATTTGCAAGATTGTTAGTTCTTACCAGGAAAGAGAAGGCAATTTATGCTTACAAATTTTAACCAAAATTTTTCTAACTACATATTTTCATGATGAGGATTGCTTTTATGAAACTTGTATTCGTTATTTCTGTAATAATCTTACAGTCATCCTCTGTTGTGATTACATTCTCTGAATTTAATATTTTTGTAATTATGTTATGTTTGCACTAACAATGCTTTATAATACATGCTCAAATTTTTTCACATCAAATTTACCTCAAATGCTGGCATTCCACTTGAGCATGGATTTGGAAAATCCGACGGCGTGGGTACACACTTGGTGTCATCTGGAGTTTGCACCGACCAACTATTTGCAAACATAGCAATGTCTTCTGTATAGTCCTCTATTTCACACAAACACACACAGAGACACACACAAAATAACAGTATTTTCCACAAACATAAACATAGTTCTTCAACATAAGCTTTCTGGTCAGAAAGATAAATTCAATAACACAATTAACCAGTGAAATTAGACTACAACACCACTTTGGCATAATAAAAGTAAACTGAACAAGGTGTAAGTATCAAAAAAGTTAGTACAATTGAAGAGAAAAAATAAACTCATGGAAACAAGATGGGAAGGATTGAATATAAGAAGGTACAAAATGCATTCCGGTGAAGCTCAAATAAGTCAA
Source organism: Choloepus didactylus (assembly GCF_015220235.1). NCBI lineage: Eukaryota > Metazoa > Chordata > Mammalia > Pilosa > Megalonychidae > Choloepus > Choloepus didactylus. The sequence continues at coordinate 50,376,651 of NC_051314.1, forward strand.
CTGAGAGTTTGTCTTGTAGAGAGAAGGGACAATAAGCATAAAACTAAGAAACATAAGTAAATGTTTGGTGTAAAATTTCCAAGACATCCCTCTTATTATACTTGATATTGGTCAGAACCTTACTAAAATTCCAGTTCTCTTTTGGGGTCCGTAATAACTTTTTTAAAAGTCTTTATTGAGCCATTGGAGAAATTTCAGAGGACAGCACATAGATGATTAAAGCCTGAAAAAGACACCTGGGGAAGAAAAACTAAGAAGTGAACCCATTTCATCTGAATATGATGAACAGTTTTTCTAACAAGGTCAGGATAGAGCCCTATATTAAGACTCAAGAAGCTTATCCCAGCATTATTTGGAGCTAATGTGTGGTCAGCAACAGACGGTTGGTGGTGAATTCTCCGGACTCTTAGCTCCATATCAATTTTAAATTGTCTCAGCACCTGACCTCTCAGAATAAGTTGGACCTGCTGTAGAAATTAATCCTACCCCTGATCTAAAGACTGAATCTCAAATCTCATGGAATTAGCAGAAGCAAACAAGATGGCACTTCATAGTTTCATCAAAGCCAGTTAGACTTCAGATTTGGGCTTCAGGTATTCCAGATTTACATGACTACAAGGTCTACCATTGATGGAATCTACAGCAACACTAGAATCAAAGATCTCCATATCACTGGCTACATATGCCTGGCTCCTCTCCCAAGTCAAATGTTTCACTCCACTCTCCGAGCATCTTCAACACAGGAAGATAATGTCTGCATCCTACCACCAACATTGGGAAAATTGTGGGAGTTCGTTATCTATAAGAATTTGACATCTCTTAGTGTGAAATCCTGAACTTTACTGTGGCCTGGAAGACTCTGCCCTTGTTCCTTCCTCCCCCCCAATCTTCTATTCCTATTCTTGCTCAGTTTGCTCCTGTCCTACTGGCATTATGCTGTCATTCTTCAAACACTCAAGTTCATTCCCACATCATGGCATTTGCCCTTGTTTCTCTTCCTCCAAAAACATTCTTTCCTCAAACCTTCCCATGTCTCCTTCCCTCACTTCATTTAGGCATCCGCTCAGTTCACCACCCACACAGTGCTCTATCACTCATCTCCTTCCCCAGTCTGTTGTTTTTTATGGTTGTTATCATCCACTAAAATTACATTTTAGCTTGTTTGCCTCTATTTATCTTGTCCTCCATTACAATATATACTGTATGAAATGAAGGAGCTTTGATAAGCTGTTCTTTTGCTGCATCCCTAGTTTAGTATCTGGCCTATAGTAAGTGCTCAAAATATATTTGTTAAATAAGTGAATGAATAAAGACAAGAAAGCTTGCAATATTCATTAAACATATTATTACAATCCTAGAGCTTTCAGATGTGTCTGGCCTACTTCTGCACCTCTGTTATTTCAAAAATTGTTACCTACTGAACTAATGGGCCTGGTCTAATATACTTAGCTGAAAGTGGAAAAAAAACTGATGTCCTTTTTATGTAAATTAACTAAGCACATTTCATTTCAAAACATTATCATATTTTAAAAGGTCTGAAGAACCCAATTTCCTAAGGGCCCACATATTTCAATATGTTGTCCAAATTTTAATGTCATTAAACAACATTGCCAATGCCCTGGAGTTCATTTAATTCCAGCTTTTGGATCACATATTTAGGTATTTTTACTATGTTGCGTAAAGAAAAGAGTCACAAAAGCTGTTTGTTAATATGAGAATTTAAATCCATATCAATTAGTGTTCTGCATCCTGTTAAACTAAAATTAAAATGCTAATTTATACCATAATTTGGGGACACTTTTGAGAATGGAAGAGAGGCACTATTAATAATTATGCTGAGATAACAATAGTAATCAGGACTTCTCTGTTGATGTGTAGCCAAGTGTAGACATGAATTACGGAAAACAAAATTCTCAACTATATAACAAATTAAAATCTTCCTACATGCACAGAAATTCTGCAAAGCCTCATTTCTTTGTGAAGTCATCCCTGAAGAAAGGGAAGGAATGCAAAGAGAAATGCATTTTTAATCAGTGATAAGAGACTATGTGTTCAGTGACATTCAATCAAACTGTCTAACTGCCTCCAAAGATTTATCTCATCAGCAAAATGCAGGCAAAATACTAGGTATCTTAATGCAAAAAGTCATAAGGCTCATTGGAGATATTTTCTTGCATTAGGACAGCATGGAAAAAAATCCCAGGGCATGTTCTAGTCATTTGTCTAAAAGTTGTTTTAAGTCAGTCATTCTCTTGTTTTGCTTTTTATTTAATTCTCTGCCTTACATATTTACTAAATAAAATTGTGAAGAAGCTAAAAAAAATCTCCCTTTAGGCTCCTCCTACATACATCCTGGTGTCCTTCTTGCCTTGTTCAAATGCTTCCTGCCACATATATATATTATCTGCTAATACATATATTCATGCTGCTCCAGTTATCTCACTGTGAACACCCATTTTATGCTCCAGGTTATCAAGGTCTGTCAGCCTTAACTCAAATCCCTAACATGAATTTCCTTGCCTCTAACAAGAGCAGATGCTATTTCTCTCCACACCATACTCCCTGAATGCTCCAGGGACAGTTATCCATGGCTGTCTTTTTTTTAACTCTAAAACTGAGAAGTAGATTGAGTATTACTTTTTCATGAAGTTTTGATGCAGAAGAAAAAGAAATCCATAGTTACTGTCTCCTTAGTTCTGCCTGATCCAAATCCCTGCTTCCTAATTCAGGCTCGAGATTGTCATTCCTAATACTCAATACCTTCCAATCCACCTCACCCCCCACCAGACCAGAATGAGCTCCCCTCCGTCAATGGGCTCTGCTCTGCTGATGAGCCTCCAGAGAAAGGAAGCCAAACTTGCAGCATCATATTCAAAATAGCCTGAACACCATCTCATGGTGATCCCATACTGTATACCTGTAGTGTGCTCACTGAATTTTAAAGATTTTTCAGGGATGTTTTCTCATTTGATCCTCATAGCCTGGAAAGCTCTCGGGTCATTACTGTTATCTCCATTTTACATATGAGGAAGCTGACTCCTTAGAGCCCTGCTCTCTACTCTAGCTATTAGTAAACTAACCCTAAGGATATAATATCCATCTCAGGTAAAATGTTTGCATTTTGACAAGGGCCTCTGAAAGCAATGACTCTAACCAAAAATTTCATTTCAGCTCTATCGTAGGCTTCTTGAGGAGTACCAGGGAATGGTTATAAACTATCTAAAATTTATTGAGTACTTACTATATGTCAGGCACTCTACTAAGTGTTTCACACAGATTGCTTCATTTAATCTCTGCAACTCTATGATGCATATACTATTACTGTATCAACTTGGAAAATTTAATAAGTGCAACAAAGATTTTGAATCCCAACAGTGTGACTTCAGAGCCTACACTCTAAGCAGACATTTTACTATGCCTTAAAAGACAAAATCTGGACAACCTGTTTCTGTTAATTTTGTAATATAAGCCAAAAAGAATTAGAGATGGTACTTTACAACTCAAACAGTAATTTCACACACATTTATCTCAGCATGGGGTTGGAAGCCAGTCATATCTGTACTACCTCCTGGACAGCCATCTACAAGCCGTGTTTTATTGGGAAGGTTACCTTATTTTCTCATGGGAAAATTAATACAATACCACCCAACTTACAGGTTATTGTGAGGGTTAGGAATAATATAGGTAAACACTCATTAACTATTATTATGAATAGTATCAAGTGATATTATCAGTGATAACTCTGTGAGTTCAGAATTATTATATCCCTATTTTACAGTTGAAGAAACTGAGCATCAGAGAGATATGAGTTGCTTCAAATTCCAGAACTTAGAAGAGGTGGAACAAGACTCAAAGCCAGATCTGCCGGGACTACGAACAGTGTTCTTTCTTACTGTACCTCTCCGTGTGGATCTAAACATGACCTTGGCCTCTGAATCTCTCACTCTTTTGCCCCTGCACAGTGGTACTGAATTGAAAAAAAAATCCATTTCTAATAGGTCACTGAGGTTCGCTTCATGACTTAAAATGAATAATTACACAGATATATCATTTCACAGAAAAAACTTTTCAAATTGTTTTTTGATTTTGATAATCCTGTTTGTATTTCATTACCTTTACAAAACTATTATTTTGCAGTCATTTAATTCATTCTTATCAAGACTGGTTTCAAAACAATTTTTCATTTAAGGTAGACAAGTTTGCCCCAAATAGATCTGAATCCCTAGAATGTAAGCTCAAATTGGGCAGAGCGTTTTGTCTGTTTTGTTCACTGATATACTTCAAACAGGACCTGGCATGAAGTAAATGTTCAATTAATATTTGTTATATGAATGAAACTTGAATCTTAATTTAGCAAATGTAAACTAGCTCAGGGTTTTTGAGAATGACCAAAAAAAAAAAAAAAAATCCTATGCAAGCCTCACTTAAAATCACTAAAGCAGACAAGTAATAGCCACTAAGTTTACCCAACCTAGAACAACCTAGAACAAGGGTAATTTGGGCAGTGAAGGAAGAAGACCCTAAAAATACCCACACATTTCCCTGCTCCACTTACCTTGCTGAATTATGAAATCATCGGATTGAATGTCATTGAAGTTTCCACATAGGCCACATGATTTCTCTTTATGCTCCTCAGAGAGTTTTAGGTAAATTCCAGATATTCCATCCCAAGCCAATGAAAAACCAAAGGTTGTTTTCACCAGAATGTAGTCAGCTAGTTTCTCAATGAAAACCTGTCCAATTGTCTGAGGCAATGTTAAACTTGAAAAACAGAACAAATGTAATTTAAGAATTATGATGAAAGATAAATTGCAGATGATTTTTTTTCCTAAAGTGATTGAGATAGTTAAATAAAAGAGAATTATTCCTCAAAATTGTGGAAGTAACTATGTAGTTAGATCTCTCAAGCAACAAAGCTATAAGAAATCCCAACATTTTGAAAAACTCAACACCAAAATAAAGAGTAAATAAAAATGATACCTGTTTCCTTGTACTGATTTAGATTTTATATTAAAATTGATGCTTCTTTCAGCTAACCAGATACACACAACCGCTAAAATCAGGTTTTAAAAATCTATTTTAAAAATTTATTTTTAATAACCTTGCCTACTTGGAATAATGAGTGCTAAAATGTATTTATTCTACATCTAGAGAATTTAAAATAACCTAAAAATGCTGCTCAACAATTTTGATAAGGACAAATAATGATCAAAGTGTTGGTCAAGTTCTGATTTTGTTTAATTCACTTTAAACTTGGCAGTTTAAAGAGCAGTTTCTATCCCCAAAATGTCATCTTGATACAAGTCTTTGTTTTCCAAAAGAAACATGTTTAGGGATGATTAATTATAATTTACATTCATTTAATGCTGTAAAGTATAAAGTACATTATTGGGATATAAAATACTTTGTCAGACCGTATCTCACAGAGACCATATTAAAAAAAATTTTAAATTGGAGACAATTTGGCCTATTTAAACAGCAATCACATAGATTATTTAAACTCATGATCCAATGTATGTGTATATAGAAAGGAAGTGAGAGACATAAGGGAATTGAAGAAAGCTAAACAATTGGATATTTAAAAAGACATCAAGTCACCAGAATACTTTTGAAAAAACATTGTGCTTTTTCCATCCACAAGTATTGCAGAAATGAACAGCTGCTAAATATTAAGGAAATGGAAATATCTCATTTTTATTAAGCTAGCCATGCTAAAGGAAAATTATAAACTATAATGTGAGTGAAGCAGGAGGTTAATAGGCACATTCATGCTCAAAAATATAAATCTGTGAGTTCCTTTCCAGGAAGAGCACAGCCAGTAACATGGAACAAAAAGTTCAAAACTAAACATGCTTTCTAACACCGGCATAGTCCCCAAAGACACAATTCAAAATATCCGTAACTATTTGCATAAAGTTGTTTACGGATAATTATAGAAAATCTGTTTTAAAGATAGGGAAAAAAACTAAAAGTCTAAATTGGAGAATAAATAAGAAGACTCTAGCTTACTAGTGCCATAATATGATGTGATTTAAAATATAAATATACAGAATTCATAGTAAAAGTCAGTATGAAATAATATTGAAAATATCACTTGTCTTGAGTTCACAAGTTCATAAAAACTATAGTTGATCACAGCAGGAAAAAAGCAAGTTGTGATTTGTAAAGGTAGTTCTTAATGATGGATGTTAACTGTATGGAAGGATAATCGTGTTTGTTTTTTTTTGTTTTTTTTTTTGTTTTGGTCATTCAGCCATTGTTCTCTTTCATAGAAAATTTGATTAAATACACAACTTTTGACAAGAAAGGTAAATAACTGTGATTATAACTGAAGTTTGCAACATGGAAGAATGCTAGAGGAGATGAAGGTTAAAAGTTAAAACTAGATAACCTCCAATATGTCTAAGGAAAACTCCAAGCAATTTAGGCAGGAAACATTCAAAATGTAAGTTAATTAATGCCCAGATTAATGCTGAAAAGTGTGCAAGGGCTCATATGCAGCAAAAGGCCTCATTTCACAGGTGAGAGCACTAAAGTCCCAGGAGTGAGGCATAGGAGCAGAGATTCACACATGTGATTTTACTTTGGCAACCATCTCTCTAGCACCTGCTACAAATCAGGCCCTATGCAAGGTACAGCATTAGTATAAGACACTTAACCAAATAATAAGAAAATCATCCTCCTTCCATCATAAATCAGGAAATATTCAAAGAAATGCATTCTCTGAGTTAAAATTAAATATCAGGTCCTTGATTTAACGAAGGGTTAATAGTCTTGTAGTAAACCTATTTGAATGATATTTCTATCTTACAAATCATAATAATATTTTTAATTGCCCATTATGTTACCCAAAATCCTATGTAAGGAATCCCACACTACTATTTAAATTCAGTTGCAGGAAATACATGTGTAATGGCATTATTTCCCATTCAAATGCCCAAGCTATCTTTTATAAGAAAACCAGACGTATAGAACCCAATTGACCAAGAAAATAAGTCCCTGAGAGGCAGTAACTGCTTTGGGTTGCCTGACCCTGAAAAAGCCAGAATTAGCAACTGGATCTCCTGGCGCTTAATCCAAAACCCTTTCTACTACCACCTTCTGTATCCTGAAAAATTTAAACTAAGAAAAAGGCATCATAAGTTGCTGTTAGAAAGAAACTCTATAGTTCAAACACTTGTTAGTGAATTCTGAATGAGGGATAGAATTGTTCCATCCCACAATTTACTTTATCTGGCATAGCCCAGCCAGGAAATATTTAAAATTGAGTGTCTTTCTGTAATTATTTGGATTGGTGGGTGGATTGTTCCAAAGTATTACTAGTTTAAAATACATAAAGCCTTCCACTACATAAACAAATATCCCCTTACCCAAAACTCTCAAGTCATATTCTTGGTAGACGTTATTTTCATTATATTATGTATAAGTTCTTACCTGATTCCATCCTTTTTAATTACATGTCCATAAATTCGAATTTCCTCTTGGTTTGAAAAAAACAAGCTAATTGAACGATAACAAGAATACACTGAACCAAAGCATCTAGGGCTATTATGAACCTTAAAGGGAGAAAAACAAAAGAAAGCATAGGAACCAACAATAACAACCATATATATAAAGTTTAATAAATCATTGGAGTTACTAAAACCACAATGTATATTTTTAGTTCTATAGCATCATTATTCACATGACACTTTACAAAATTATCACTACATTTAGTAATTGTTTGATTTTCCAATGGAAAATGTAGATCCAAAGGGAAAAAAATCCTTTCATCCTAAAATGTCAAAGAGAATTGAGAGAAAAGAAACATTCAGTGCAGAAATCAGGCAACAGAATTGATTTGATAAAACACAAATAGTTTAGCATATTCTATATGAATCTTTACATATAGGATATTAACATTCTAAAGTGATATAGTATTTATTGGGAATAATAGGAAGGCCACAGAGCACAGCAAAGAAACATGTATAATTTTCACATCCATATTATTCATATGTTAGAGAACCCTGAAATAAAGTTTCAAATGGATCTCTGCACAAAGCAATATTTGGAGATTGCAAAAATGATTATTACTTTGCTAAAAATAAAATTTCCCAGGCACTTTGGTGGAAAGAGGGATTATTCCTCAATAGCTGATGAAAAATGTAGCTCACTAGTACAAATAAAAAAGAAAGCAAGAAATAAAAGAGGAAGAGAAGAAGAGGAGGAAAAGAAGAAAAGAAGAGAGGAAGTGAAAACATGCATGTAGATTATCATAACCTACACTAAAGTTAATTTCAGCTGGATTAAAAAGTTTAATATAAATAACAAACCATAAAATAACTGAGATAAAGTAGTTGTCTATTTAGATGGGAAAGGATTTTCTAAGCATAAAAGTGATACAAGAAATCACCAATTATAATACAGAATTTTAACATAGTAAGAATTTATTGTATATTCATTAAGTATTTACAGACATTATGTATCCAACACTTCTTTAGATTCTGGGGATGTAGCAGTCAGCAAAGCAGACAAATATCCCTGCCTTCATGGAACTTAATTCTATTAGAGAAAGACTTTTAACAAGAAATATATAACTAAAATATTTGCTATGTTAGATGATGACAGCAGCTAAAGAGAAACATTAAATAGGGAAAGGTCTTTGGGGATATGTGTTAAAAATTAGAAGGGGGACAGAATTTTAGATTGAGTGGCTAAGAAAGTTCTCACTTATTTAGATTGGTGGATGGATTGTTCCACAGTATTACCAGTTTAAAATACATAAAGCCTTCCACTAGATAAACAAGAAGGTGACATTTTAGGAAAAATGAAGAAGGGAGAAAGCAAGCAAAAAAGATATCTGGGAGAAGACAATGCAGGCAAAGGGAATCACAAGTGAAAAGCCAATGGTGGAAACATACCTAAAATGTCCATAGTAACCAGGGGTCCAAGCATGTTTAAAGGATTCTTTGGAGAAACAAATGGCTCCAGAGAAAAGACATGCAGATAATAATATTTGGGGTTTATCTAATGAAAGCAGAGGTTCCCTGCTCAACATCTTGCTGGACAAACAAGCCCTGTCCATACATTCAATGGTTCCTCAGATTTCAGAACCTAACTCTCAAATATAAACAAACATTCAAGGATCATTAGTCATTTGACGGAAGACTGCAACATGAAATAGAACAAAGAAACAAAACAGAAGAAAGACAATCAAGGGAAACAATTTAGGAGACTGAAGAAACTGCCAAAAATCATAATTAATATCTTCAGAGAGAAAGATGTGAATATATGGTGCTCATGAAATGAGAATAAAATGCTGTTAAAAATAGAACTCTGCATTGATGTCATCAACATACTGACATAACCAGTACTGAAAAACTCTGGTGATCCAGCAATTAAAAAAAAAAAAAAAGAATTCTGAATTGTTCAGAACTCTGAAGGAAGATATAGGCTTGAGAACGACCCTATAAATGCTAATTCAAAAAAAGAGAAAAAATATCAGGTAGGAATCTTCCATCCCAGACTGGCCAGTCTTCTTCCTTCCTCCTCACTCAGTCTCACACAGGATGGGAAAGGCATAGAAACAGCAGCCAGGATCCCTCTCACTGGACAAAGACTACAAAATCTCTCACAGCAGTGAAAGAGACCCCCACCATTTGGAAACCTGGAGAATAAAGGAGGACATTTCAAGGCCCAGATCAGTGAGGGACAAAGAATCTGAGGAAATGTGGAAAGGGACTGTGTTTCCAGCACTGGGTCTGAGTACCCTTCCCCCACCCCTGAGGGAAACAGCAGCAGGCAACCATTTCCTTGCCTGGGGGATGGCTGAAAAACTAGGACAGCAGAGGTAAAGTGGGGGACACAGCCCCATGTAAAGCCAGATTTTGGCCAGCAAAGTGAGGGCACAGGAGTCCTGCAGTTGCAGCCCTACCTGTTCAGACACAGACTGAGCACAAAATAAGTTACTAAACAGCATCATCTCTGGGCAGACTTGAAAGTGCAAGAGAATTGAATGGATTTTAAAAGACTCTCCAGACACTATTTTAGGACCACTGGAGATGGTCTATACACCCTCATGGAAACCCAGCCCTGTTTGGGCTGAGAAATATGGACCACTCAACTGTTAAATCAGGGCCCTAAAACAAGTCCAAGAATTGGTGGCCAGTGAAAAACAAAGCAGCACTGGGAACCAGCAGACTTGTTTTACCACACACAGGGACCCTGCTGTGGTACCCAGTGTCTACCCCCCATCCCTGAGAAAGGTCTCTGTGGAGACCTGGTTTTAGGGGAAGAGTGGGGGGCAGAGTCAATTTGCCAACTGGCTAGTGAGAGAGATGAACAGATAGAGAACAAAGCCATGCAACAAGAAAATCCCAGCAAAAGAGAGAAAATGACCTCCAGAATAGGCTAATTAAGAAAATCAGATGCCTAGACACCAGCAAAAAATAAAGACTCATACCAGGAAGCACAAAGATATGGTCCAGTCAAAGAAACAAGCTAACACCTCACCTGAGATACAGGATTTGAAACAACTAATTAAAGGTGTTCAAACATATCTTCTATATCAAATCAGCAAGTTGAAAGAAAATGTGGAAAAAGAGATGAAGGATATAAGGAAGACACAAGTTCTCCACACAGAAGAACTTGAAAACTGGAAAAAAAACAAATGGCAGAACTTATGGGAATGAAAGGCAAAATAGAAGAGATGAAAAACAAATGGAGACATACAACAGCAGATTTGAAGAGGCAGAAGAAAGGATCAGTGAATTAGGAGACAGGCCATCTGAGATCCTACAAATAAAAAAACAGATAAGGAAAAGAATGGAAAAATATGAGCAGAGTCTCAGGGAACTGAACGACAATACAAGGCACATGAATATATGTGTTATGGGTGTCCCTAAAGGAGAAGAGAAGGGAAAAGGGGTGGAAAGAATAACGGAAGAAATAATCACTGAAAATTTCCCAACTCTTATGAAAGACATAAAATTATAGGTCCAAGAAGCGCAGCATACCCCAAACAAAATAGATCCAAATAGACTCCAAGACCCTTACTAATTAGATTGACAAATGTCAAAGAAAAAGAGAGAACACTGAAAGCAGCAAGAGAAAGGTAATCCATCACATACAAAGGAAGCTTGGTAAACTATCTGAAGATTTCTCAGCAGAAACCATGGAGGCGAGAAGGCAGTGGTATGACATATTTAAGATACTGAAAGAGAAAAACTGCCAACCAACAATTCTATATCCAGCTAAACTGTCCTTCAAAAATGAGGAGAAGCTAGACATCCCAAATGGCCGCAGTATACCATGCCCTTACCAAAAGTAGTCCCCAAATACCTAGGTCCCTACCTTAGATTCTATAAAAGATTCACTCATTGTGTTTTATCTCTCAGAAACTTAAACCCACCAGAGTGTTCCTATGCCAAACAAGTCCTGATACCCAGAGCAACAGCCTCTGATACCCAGAGCAACAGCCTCTTTAAGAACAACAATCACATGCAGTCCCCATCCCCTTACTGTCAACACCCCTTTCAATATGAACAACTTAGGGTGCTCACTGACAAGACACCTCTAAGACAGAGAAACAGATTAAGTGAGAGGAAAGGGTAGCAAAAAACAAGATAAGATTTAATAAAAGTCTATGAATACTGAAAGTTTATACATATATATATATATGCTAGGGTGTTGGAATAGCTGGAAGGAGGTAAATGACATGGTGGAACTGTAACCTGTAACATCCTTTGAAATTTGCTCTAATGCTACTGGCTGAATTGTGCTTTGAAAGTCTTCACCTTTCTGTATGTACTCTATATTGCATAATAAGGAAAGAACTGAAACTATAGAACTGCAGCCCATAACAATTTTTGAAATTGCCTATATAACTGCTTGGTGAGCTGTACATAGAAAGTTAACACCTTTCTGTATTTATGTTATATTTTACAATAATAGAAATAGTTGAAGTTGTGGAATTGTGACCCATGACATTCTTTGAAATTTGCTCTCTAACTATTGTTAAATCATTCTTTGAAAGTTATCACTGTTATGTATATATGTTAAAGTTCACAATAAAAAATTTTTTTGAAGACAGAAAGGTAAAAAAATGAGGGGGAGTTGAAAACATTTACAGATAAACAGACACTGGGAGAGTTTATGATCAAGAGATCTGCTCTACAAGAAATACTAAAGGGAGCGCTAAGGGTAGATAGGAAAAGACAAGAGAGAGAGGTTTGGAGAAGAGAACAGAAATAAAGATTATCAGTAAGGGTAAAAAGAAAGAAAAAAATAAGATATGACATGTAAAATCCAAAAGACAAAGTTGCAGAAGAAAGTACTGCCTTGACAGTAATACATTAAATGTTAATGGATTAAACTCCCCAATCAGAAGACATAGACTGACAGAATGGATTATAAAACAGAACCCATCTATATGCTGTCTACAAAAGACACACTTTAGACCCAAGGAAAAATAGTTTGAAAGTGAAAGGCTGAAAAAAAGATATTTGATGCAAACAACAACCAGAAAAGAGTGGGGGTAGCTATATTAAAATCAGACAAACAGGATTTCAAATGTAAAGCAATTAAAAGAGACACAGAAAGACAATTCACCAAGAAGACATAAAAATCATAAATATTTATGCGCCCAGCCAGAGTGCCCCAAAATACCTGAGGGAAACTGATGACACTGAAGGAGAAGTAGACACCTCTTCAATAATATTTGGAGATGTCAATACAACACTCTTATCAATAAATAGAATATCTAGACGGAGAATCAATAAGGAAACAGAATTTTTAAATAGTGTGGTAAATTAACTAGACTTAACATTTACAGAAACTGCACACCAAAACATCAGGATACACATTTTTCTCAAGTGATCATGGATCACTCTCCAGGGTAGACCACATGTTGGGTCACAAAACAAGTCTCAATAAATTTAAAAAGATGAAAATTATACAGAACACTTTCTCAGATCACAATGGAATGAAGTTGAAGTCGGAAATCAATAACAGACAGAAAGCAGAAAAATTCACAAATACATGGAGGTTAAACAACACACTCTTAAACAACCAGTGGGTCAATGAAGAAATTACAAGAGAAATCAGTATCTTGAGGCAAGTGAAAATTAATACACAACAGATCAAAACTTATGGGATGCAGCAAAGGCGGTGCTCAGAGGGGGAACTTATTGCCCTAAGTGCCTATATTAAAAAAGAAGAAAGAGCAAAAATCAAAGACTTAACTGCTCATCTCTAGGAACTAGAGAAAGAACAGTAAACTAACCCCAAAGCAAACAGAAGGAAAGAAATAACAAAGATTAGAGTAGAAATAAATGAAATTGAGAACATGAGAACAATAGAGAGAATCAACAAAACCAGAAGTTGGTTCTTTGAGAAAATCAACAGACCCTTAGCTAGGCTGACAAAGAAAAAAGAGAGAAGAAGCAAACAAATAAAATCAGAAATGGGAGGAGGTACATAACTACTGACCACATAGAGTTAAAGGAGATAATGATAATATACAATGAACAGCTATATGCTAACAGACTAGACCACTTAGATGAAATGGACAACTTACTAGAAAATCATGAACAACCAACATTGACTCAAGAAGAAATAGAAGACCTCAACAAACCAAACACAAGTAAAGAACTGAATCAGTCATCAAAAAACTCCCCAAAAGAAAAGTACAGGACAAGACCCTTTAATAAATACAGATGCAAAGATCCTCAACAAAATACTTGCAAATCAAATTCAGCAGCACACTAAAATAATCATACAGGGAGGCAGAGCAAGATGGTGGCATAGGGAGGTGTGGAATTCAGTTAGCCTTCTAGAGCAGCTAGTAAACAGCCAGAAACAACTAGTAAATAGTCTGGAACAACTGTTTGGGGGACATCTGGGACTGGACACACATTGTACATCAGTCTGGAATGGGTGAAAGGGCCAAGACCACAGCAAAGAATTGTAAGTAAAGCCCCCCAAACTGCAAGGCTAGTGCCCCACTGTCACTGGCTGAGTTGGAACACTCCCCCCTGGGGGAAAAAGAAGCAGTCTTTGCTGGGAGTAAGGGAAGGTAGCTCAACCAGGCTCCAGTCACAGTTTTAATTAACAAATTTGGACTACTGAATACAAGCTATGACCACAGATAAACCTGGAGAAAGCAGGAAAGAAAACCTGAGATCTCTCTTGCCAGAGACAAGGCAGGGTTGATAGAAAAAAATAAAATAAAATAAAATAAAATAAAAAAAAACAAAAGCTTTCGGAGTTGGCCAAGCTCAGAATAATGGAAAAGGGCTCTGCCCCAAGAAAAGGGACCCTCAGACCTCGGTACCAACTCCAGCTCTTGACTGGCAAAACTGGGGGGCTGGGGACTGGCCCTGAAAAGGGGATATTTTTCCTTCTCTCTTTTTTTAAACCATTCTAAGTAGCCCACTAGAGAATGTCTCAGGCATTTTCAATTGTCAGCACTGACCCAGGCAAGAGTGGAGTTAAGATTGGTCTGAGGGACAAAGCAAGGAGTCAAGTGAAAGAGATAATTCCCTAAAGGACTTATCTTCTCCCAAGAAAAGGGGGATGGGGCACAGCTCAACTGGCAGCCCTCCTTCACAGAATTCAGAGCCCAGGGGCTAGAGAAAAAAATGAACAGCTTAAACTTGACTTAACCATGCCCCTGGCAGGGATAGGATCTGCTGAGAATTAAAGGTACTGCACCTCTTTATGCCGATGGGGAACTGCAGGCTGACAGGTGCCACCTGCTGGGGAGGATAGGAAACACTGAGTCTAGAGGCCTCACAGGGAAGTCTGAGAACCTTCTGGGTCTCATCCTCAGGGAAACTTGATACTGATTATACCCTCCTCCTGAGATCTGGGCCTATCTGGTCTAGGAAAATCTATTTGGGGTTGATCATATCTGGGTAGACCCTCCTCAAAAAAAGAAAAGAAAGTTTCCGTATAGACAGGACAAGAACCAGAATAACCATAGCTGAAAAACTCTGATCAGTTAAACAGAAGCTATGCTAGAGGTCTAGAATAAGTTGAACTGAATGCCAAAGAACAGATAGAGAACAAAGGCAACCAATAAGAAAACCCTAGATAAAAGAGTGATAACAACCTCTAGAATAAACTAATCAAGGAAACCAGGTGCCTAGACACCAACAAAATTATGAGTCACACCAGAAAAAACAAATATATGGGCCAGTCAAAGGAACAAACTAACACTTCAAATGTGATACAGGAGTTGAAACAACTAATTAAAGATGTCCAAATAAACATGCCAAATCAATACAAAAATCAAATCAGAGTTGAAGGAAGATATGGCAAAAGCAATGAAGGATATAAAGACATTGGGTGAACATAAGGAAGAACTCAAAAGTTTGAAAAAACAATTGGCAGAAAATATGGGAATGAAAGGCACCAAACAAGAGATGAAAAACACAATGGAGACTTATAACAGCAGATTTGAAGAGGCAGAAAAAGGATCAGTGAATAGAAGACAGGACATCTGAAATCCTACATACAAAAGAACAGTAGGGAAAAGAATAGAAGAATATGAACCAGGTCTCAGAGAACTGAATGACAACACAAAGCACATAATATATGTGTTATGGGAGTTCCTGAAGGAGAAGAGAAGGGCAAAGAGGCAAAAACCATGGAGGGGAGAAGGCATTGGCATTATACATTTAAGATAATGAAAAAGAAAAACTGCAAACCAAGAATTCCATATCTGGCAAAACTATCCTTCAAAATTGAGAGAGAGTATAAAATACTTTCAGACAAACAGACACTGAGAGAATTCATGAACAAGAGACCTGCTCTTCAGGAAATACTAAAGGGTGCACTACAAGCAGATAGGAAAAGACAAGAGAGAAAGAGATTTGGAGAAGAGTATAGAAATGAAGACCATAAGTAAGAGTAAATAGAGAGACAGAGGAAAAAATAAAAATAATATAGGACATATAAAATCCAAAAGACAAAATGGTAGACAGTAGCACAATATTGTAAATACACTAAACAAAGCTGAGTGTGAGTAGAGTTGGAAGAGGAAGGCTAGGGACATGTATGACACCAGAAGGAAGGATAGAAGATAAGAACTTAGGACTGTATAACTTAGCAAAACCTAGAATGGACAATGATGGAGATTAAATGTACAAATATAAGAATGTTTTTACATGAAGAACAAATAAATGGCAACATTGCAAGGTGTCTAAATGGAAAGGTGTATGGAAAAATATATTCAATGCAAATTAGAATCTATAATTAAAAGTAACATTGTAATATACTTTCATGAAATGTAACAAAGGCAATATATAAAAGCTAAACATCAATAAGGGGGGATATAAGGAAGGGGTGGGAATGGGATTCTTGGTGTTATGGTTGTATCTCCTTTTTATTTTATTTATTTTTTATTTTTTACTCATTTTTTTCCCCTCCTCCTTTCTTTGGGAAAGAAATGGAAATGTCCCCATACAGATTGTGGTGGTGAATGCATAACTATGTGATTATACACGGAACCATTTATGGTTTACTTAGGATGAGTTGTACGGTGTGTGAATAAAAGTGTTTAATAAATAAACAGAAAGATACAAGTGCTGGAGAAAATGTGGATAGAGGAACATACCCATTCACTGTTGACAGGGTAGTAGAATGTTGCAGCCCATCTGGAGGGCAGTGTGGTGGTTCCACAGGAGGCCAAATATAGGGTTGTCATATGATCCTGCAATCCCATTATTAAATATATATTGGAAAAACTGAAAACAGGGAAACAAATGGACATTTGCACACTTGTATTTATGGTGGCAGTATTCATGATTTGCAATGCATGGAGGTGGCCTAAGGGTATATCGACTGATGAATGGAAGGGCAAACTGTGGTGTACACATACCATGGAATATTGAGTGGCTGTGAGAAGGAATGAAGTTGTGAGGTATGCGACTAGATGAATGAACCTTGAGGAAAGTATGTTGAGTGAAATAAGCCAGAAATGAAAAGATAAATATTATAACATCTCACTAATATGAACTAAGAGTCACCCCCAGAGAATCTTTTGTTGCTCAGAAGTGGCCTGTCTCTCTAAGCCAAACTGGCATGTAAACTCACTGCCCAACCCCCTACATGGGACATGACTCCCAGGGGTGTAAGTCTCCCTAGCAACATGGGAAATGACTTTTGGGGATGAGCCTGGCCCTGGCATTATGGGATTGAGAAAGCCTTCTTGGACAAACAGGGGGAAGAGAAATGAAACAAAATAGATTTTCAGTGGCTGAAAGATTTCAAAGAGAGTCATTAGGTCATTCTTGAGGTTATTCTTATGCATTATATAGATATCCCTTTTTAGTTTTTACTGTATTGGAATAGCTAGGAGGAAATACCTGAGACTGTTGAATTGTAATCCAGTAGCCTTGATTCTTGAAGATGATTGTATAACTATATAGTTCTTAAGGTGTGACTGTGTTATGGTGAAAAACCTTGTGATTGCCACTTCCTTTATTCAGTGTATGGAGAGATGAGTTAAAAAAACAAAGACAAAAAATAAATAAATAGTAGGGGGTATGAGGGGCATGGGATGTTTTCAGTATTCCTTTATATTTTTATTTTTATTTTTTTTGGAATAATGAAAATGTTCAAAAATTGTGGTGATGAATACACAACTATATCATGATGCTGTGAACCACTGATTACACACTTTGGATAGTTATCTGGTATGCAAATATCTTTTAATAAAATTGCATTAAAAAAAGAATTATACATTATGACCAAGTGGGGTTTATTCCAGATATGCAACAGTGGTTCAACACAGGAAATTAATGTAATTCAACTAAAGTAATACACCACAGCAATAAATTAAAGAGGAAAAACAACATACTTACCTCAATTGATGCAGAAATTGTATTTCACAAAATTCAGCATCCTTTTTTTGATGAAAACATTTCAAAGGATTGGGAAAGAAGGAAACTTCCTCAACATGATAAATATAAGATATGAAAAACCCACTTCTAACATCATACTCAATGGGGAAAGATCTTAGATTTCCCTCTAAGATCAAGAACAAGACAAGAATGCCCACTGTCACCAATGTTACTCAACATTGTGCTGTGCTGGAAGTTCTAGCTAGAATAATTAGGCAAGAAAAAGAAACAAATGGCATCAAAATTGGAAAGGAAGAAGTAAAATTTCACTGTTTGCAGATGACATGATCCTGTATGTAGAAAATCCCAAAAAAATCCACAGTAAAGTTACTAGTGCTAATGAACAAGGACAGTAAATATACAATGAATGCATGTGTGCATGAATTCAATATGACTTTGCAATGAAGTAGATCACAAAAAATCTTGAGAACAAGAAAACATTCTCCCTCCAATAATCAAATACAGTTATATACTTTAAAATTGTGGCAAAGAACTAAGAAATGCAAACTCCCCTCCAAACAGTGAAAAGTAAAAGTGAAAGCTTTATGGCTCACTCAGAAAATAAAATTTCCAAAAGTTAGATGTTTTTAAGTTTCTGTTTACTATAATCTGCCACTACAAAATGGCAGGATACAAGATCAACATGAAAAATCAGTAGTGTTTCTACATCAATAATGAAAAACCTGAGGAGGAAATCAAGAAAAAAATCCATTTACAACAGCAACCAAAAGAATCAAATACTTAAGAATAAATTTTATCTAAAACATAAAAGACCTAAACACAGACAACTACAAAACATTGCTAAAAGAAATCAAGGAAGACATAAATAAATGGAAGGATGTACCAGGTTCATGGATTGGAAGGCTAAATATAGTTAAGCTGTTAATCCTACCCAAATTGATTTATAGATTCAATGCTATACCAATTAAAATCCCAACAATTTAATTTGCAGAAATAGAAAAACCAATAATCAAATTCATTTGTAAGGGCAGGCTGCCCTGAATAACTAAAAATATCTTGAGAAAGGAAAATGAAGTGGGAGGTCTCTCTACCTGACTTTAAAGTATACTACAAAGCTATTACAGTGGTTAAAACAGCATGATACTGGCATTAAAATAGATGTACTGGCCAATGGAATCAAATTGTTTTCAGAGGTGGACCCTCTCAGTGATGAACATTTGATCTTTGATAAGTTGTCAAGTCAACTCAACTAGGACAGAGCAGCCTCTTCAACAAATGGTGCTTGGAGAGCTGGATATCCATATCCAGAAGAATGAAAGAGGACCCCTATCTTGCACCTTATACAAAAATTAGCTCAAAATGTTTCTAAGAACTAAACATTAGAGCTAAGACTATAAAACCTTTAGAAAACAATGTAGGGAAATATCTTAAAAGTCTTGAGATAGGATGTGATTTCTTAGACCTTACAATCAAAGCACGAGCAAAGAAAGAAAAATAGACAAATGGAATCTCCTCAAAATTGAATACTTCCCCACATTAAAGGACTTTGTCAAGAAAGTAAAAGGCAGTCTATGTGATGGGAGACAATATTTGGAAACCACATATTAGATAAAGATTTAGTATTCAGAATATATAAAGAGATCCTACAACTCAACAACAAAAAATACAAAAAAAAAAATTTAAAAATGGGCAAAAAAAAAAAGAGAAAATACAAATGGCTCAAAAATATATGAAAAGATGATCAACTTCACTATTAGGTAAATGCAAATTAAAACTACAATGAGATATCATCTCGCACCTACTAGACTGGCCATTATCAAAAAAAAAACAAAACAAAAACAAAACAAAACAAAACTACAAGTGCTGGAGAGGCTATGGAGAAATAGGTACACTCATTCACTGTTGGTGGGCATGTAGAATGCTGCAGCTGCTCTGGAAGGCAGTGTCGTGGTTCCTCAGGAAGTTAGGTATAGAATTGCCATATGATCCAGCAATCCCATTACTAGGTATACACTTGGAGGAACTGAAAGCAGGGACATGAATGAACATTTGCACACCCATGTTTATAGCGGCATTATTCACAATGGCCAAGAGATGGAAACAGTCCAAATGTCTATCAATGGGTGAGGGGATAAACAAACCTTGGTATATACATACAATGGAATATTATTCATGACACTTGCAAAAATGTGAATGAACCTTTGAGGACATTATGTTGAGCAAAATAAGCCAGAAACAATAGGACAAATACTGTATGGTCTCACTAATATGAACTAACTATAATGAGCAAACTCTGAGAGTGAAAGTGAGAACACAGGGTATCAGGAGATAGAAAGAAGGTAGATTGTGTACTTGATGCTGAAAGAGTAGAGAACATTCAGCAGTATTAATTGCAAAGATCCAGAAATGGATAGCACAATACCATGTGATGGTAACACAATATTGTAAGTATAACAAACAAAGCTGAGTGTGAAAATGGTCGAAAGAGGAAGGCTTGGGGCATATATGTCACCATAAGGAAAGAAACAGGATAAAAACTGGGACTGTATGACATAGCGAAACCTAGAGTAGACAATCAGTGTGATTAAATATACAGATTTAAGAAAGTTTTACTTAGAGGAGAACAACTGAATATCACCACTGAAAGGTGTTAAAAATAGAATGACATATCAAAAAAATACAATTAATGCAAACTATGGTCTGTAGTTAACAGAAGCATTGCAGTGTTCTTTCATTAATTGTAACAAAGATAATATACCAAAGCTAAAAAGTCAGTAAGTGGTGAACATAAGGCAGAGGTGTGGGATTCTTGTTATTGTTGTTGTTTCTCCTTTTTTCTTTTCTCCTCCCCTTATTGCTTTGTGGAAGAAATGGAAATGTTACACAGATTGGGTGGTAAATGCATAAATATATGAGTATACCAGGAATCACTGACTGTACACTTAGGATAGATTCTATGGAGTGTGAATAAAACTGTTCAAAAAATAAACAGAAGGATACAAGTGCTAGAGAAAATGTGGACAGAGGGATGTACTCATTCACTGTTGGTAGGGAAGTAGAATGCTGCAGCCCCTCTGGAGGGCAGTGTGGTGGCTCCAAGGAGGCTAAGTATAGGGTTGCCACATGATCCAGCAACTCGTTGTTAGACAAAGACTTGGAAGAACTGAAAGCAGGGACATGAGTAGGCATTTGCACACTGGTGTTTATGGCAGCATTATTCACAATTTGCAGTGGATGGAGGTGTCCTAAGGGTACATTGACTAATGAATGGTAGGGCAAACCATGGCGTGTAAATACAACTGAATATTGAGCACCTGCAGGAAGAAATGAAGTTGTGCATCATGCAAGTAGGTGAATGAAACAGTATGTTGAGTGTGTTGAGTGAAATAAGCCAGAAACAAAAGGACAAATAATATATGGTCTCACTAATGTAAACTAACTATAATGAGGAAACACAGAATTGAATTTGAAAGCATAGGTTATCAGGGGATAGAACATGGGCAGAGATTGAGCACTCAATGATTAAGGATTACAGGATGTTCAAATAAATCTCATTGCAAAGGTTCATAGATTGCAAGCTCTTACACTCCAGAGTTTTAACTATTATTTCTAAATTCTGAGATGCTATGCTCTTTGTGTATGACCTGGTAGCTCTCTGGAACCTAGGTATCTGTTTGGCACCTGAGACAGAGTTCTGTAGCTCTGAAAGTCAACATTACTTCATGCAGCAACTGTTAAAGACACTGAAAAAGAGATCAGACTTCAATTAGAGATATGAATGAAATGAACCTGATTATGTCTAAGGTAAATCAGAATATAGGGCAAAGGATGATATTGTCTGTATTTTAAAACTTCAATTTCCATGTGAGACCACAGGAAGAGATTTTTATTTGGTCCAAAATTTAAATTTTCTGTTAATATCTAATTTCTCTTGTCTGGTCAGTTTATTTAAACAATCTATTTACAGGGAACCTAGAATAGGGAATGAGATCTTATTATTCTGTACAGTTAAATGTAATACCCAGATACATCCCAGAGTATTTTGGACAGAAAGCAAAAAAGTATTTGCAAAGTCCCCTTGAGGGACTGGGGAAAATGTGGAAGCTATTAAATTTCCATACCTGGGGAATTCCTGATATTCCCTCAAGTATTAAGGACTCCCAATTTAATAAGCCAAGCCCTCAATCTTGAGGCTTGCCCTTATGAAATTTATTTCTGCAATTGTAAAGCTAGGCCTGCTTGTAATTATGCCTAAGAGTCACCCCCAGAGAACCTCTTTTATTGCTCAGATGTGGTCTCTCTCTATAAGCCAACTCTTCACGTAAACTCACTACCCTCCCTGCTACATGGGACATGACTACCAAGGGAGTAAGTCTCCCTGGCAATGTGAGTCATGACTCCCAGGGATGAGCCTGGCCCTGGCATTGCAGTATTGACAATGTCTTTTTGACCAAAAGGGGGAAGAGAAATGGAGCAAAAGAAAGTTAAAGTGGCTAAGAAATTTCAAATAGAGTTGAGAGGTCATTCTGGAAGTTATTCTTATGCTAGCTTTAGCCAGATACTTCAAACTACTTCAGTATGCCAAGCACCAGCCAACAGTATTCCTGAACACCCTAGGCTATATCTAAGTCTCTATAAAAGTTTTTCTAAATAAGTTTATTGTTTCAGAAACTTAAGGCCTCCAGATTGATCCTATGCCAGATAAGCCCTGAAACCAAGAGGTACCAGTCTCTCCAAGAACAGCAACCAGTTTCATTCCTCTATCCCATAAGTCAACACCCCTTTCCAGCACAAAGAATTTAAAATGGTCATTGCCCAGATATCCTTAAATATTGAGAGAATGATCAAATGAGAGGGTGGAGGTGTAACTGAGAAATTAGGATTTAACAAATGACTGTGACTACTGATTCACTATATAGATACTTCCTTTTAGTGTTTATTGTTTTTAGAATAGCCAGAAAGAAATGCCTGAAGTTGTTGAACTGTAAGTCAGTAGCCCTGATCTTTGATAATGATGTTTGGTCTGATGTATATATCTGACAATACTACATTGTCTTAGTTAACCTACCTCTATTGCAAGTCTTAAAATTGCATACAGTACAATACTAGCAGTGGGAGGAGGGATTAAGAGGTATGGGATGTTTGGGGTTTTCTTTTTTCTTTTTATTTCTTTTTCTGGAGTAAGGCAAATATTCTGAAAATGATCATGGTGATAAAAGCATGTGGTGATACTGGAAACCAATGATTGTGTACTTTGGATGCATTGCATGGTGTGTGAATATATTTCAGTAAAATTACAATTAAAAAAAAGTTTCACCCATAAAAAAAGCAGACCTCCAGAATAAAAACAAACTATTGGACATTGAAAATGCAACAGTAGAAAATCAGAACTAGATATCAGAAGACAAATATCTGAGAGTTGGAATGAAATCTCCCAAAATGTAGAACTAAACAACAAAAAATGGAAAATAGGCAAGAACCAACAAGAAAATTAAGAGGTCAATTATTCAGAGTAGGAATTGCAATATCTGATTAACAGACCTTTGAAAGAGAGGAAATTAAGAAAGAAATAACATATTATTGCAGAACTAAAAGATTTGTAAAGCTTGAAAGGGCCCATCAAGTGTTCAGCACAATAAATGAAATTTTAAAATATATAATCATAAAAATAAATAAATGAAAACACATAAACATGAAGTGCCATAATTCTGGGCATAAAAAGAAGGGGAAAAGATAGCATGAAAAAGGATCAGACATCACAATGGATTGGACTTCAATATTCTAAGAGAAACTTCTTTCCAAATTATAACCAAGGTTTCAAAATTTTTCTTCCTATTTACTCTTTTCAGGAAAGTATATTCCCTTTCCAGGAAGCAAATGTGAGAATACAGTCAATGAAAATAAGGTACTAAATCACAAAAGAGGAAATGAATCCCTGGTAAACTACCACTCCAAACAAACCCTATCCATATATTCAGAGTCCAAACAGCTTTTTGGAAATTATCTCTCAAATATGAACAAACATTCAAGGATCACTAGACATTTGATGGGTTTTATAGAGATAGACAGTTTGGAGGGGGAAAAAAGTCACAAAGTACCAAAAATGAAGCTAACAAAAAACTGGCCAACTCAATAAAAATGTACAAGAAGATAAAATCATAATAATGAATTGGGTTCATCCAGCTCTAAACAGTATTTGCATAGTGACAATAGTATGAAAACCACCTACGGATTGAAGCAAAAATGTTGCTATAATTTTACTGGGACAAGGGGAGGAAAGGGTGTCTATGATTGTGTGTGTGTGTGTGTGTGTGTGTGTGTGTGTGTGTGTGCATGTGTTTTAGGGGCAGGAAGTGTGTGTAACGAGATGATTCCTCATTTTCCATTGTAGGAAGTGAATGAACAATGCCTAGCTTTGAAAAATAAATAATAATGTTATTTTGACTTACTAAGACAAAAGTCAAAAGAAATAGTAAATGAGCTGAAGTATTTGTCTGTGGAAGTTGCACTTCAGTCCAACATGGCATGGGGAATAAAGGGACGCAGGGGCTACTTTTTGCTTCATGTGCCTTGCTGAAATTATTTAAATGATATACATGTCTTATTTTCAAAAAAGTCAAATTAAATTTTAAGAAAAAGAAGAAAACAACTTAGAGTATAAAAATGATATATGCATAAAGATGTTTATCAACACACTTTTAAAATACTGAAAACATGCAAAAAATCCAAATTTCCAAAAAAGGTAATAGTTAAATAATTTGGGTATCTCATCGGTTGGAATAAGTGTGACCAACGAAATTTGTGTTTGCCAAGGATATCTGACATGGAGAAATGTTTCCAACATAATTTTAAGTAGGATAGTAAATTATACATAATATGATTTCAATTTTATAAATATGTATAAATTCCAGAGGAAAAAGTCTAGAAGAAAAATATATGAGCCCATTAACAATGATAACTCTTGACTGATAATTCTAATATTATTTTTATGCTTCTCTGAGTTTTCCAAATTTTCCACAAAAGAAGTGTGCTTCTTTTATAATCAGGGGAAAGATGGCATTTAAAATAAATGGATGTGTTGATTTGTAGCCAAATTCCACCAGGCAGAACATGATCAAATAGAAACATTATCTATTAATCCTGAAAGCATAGTTCAGCACTGTGTTTTATTATCAAAGGATGGATTATCTAGTTGACACGTTAATCCCCAAAAGGATTAGACACTGGACAAGAATGTTTCAATGAGGAAGTCAAAGGGTGTTAGAGTGATAAAACCAGTAGGATCATGGAGGAGTAAAGGACAATGAGACAACTGAGAACCTGTAAGCAGTGAAGACGCCTTCTACCCATTTCCCTATCTAGAAAGACCTCTAATTTTGTATCCTTGTGCCCCACAGGCTAACTTTCAATATACCTCATTTCTTTTCTGGGTCACAAGGATTTGTTGTTCTTAAAAACCTTCAGGGCCTGGCTTTAATATTTGCATCAACTAAGATAGGAGGAGAATTTAGGAAACTCAAACAAAAGTATGAAGGGAAAAAGACAACAGAAATGGAAACAAATAATGGCCACCGTGAGTTTAGTTTTGGATAAGGACAGCCCAGCAGTGGTTGTGTTTTGAGATAGCCTAAAAATTGAGGGACAGAAAGAAGTCCCTAAGACTATTATTTCAACTAGGGCAGCTATGCAGCCTGTGTTTTGAGATATATCCCAAGATTCTTTTAAATCAAGACTTCTGCAACTAAACACTAATTCTACAAGCTCAATCCTATAGTGTCAATCCATCTAGCAATTAGCTGCTTAACTCCATAGCTTACAGGTTGTACTTAAGTAATTCAAGTACTCCGTTCCATGAATGCTAGCCTCCTGTTCATACTAAGGGGAACTATTTTTAAAAATTAAACCATGTTGGCATCACGGAATGTCAAGAAGGAAAACAAGTATGAATAATATAGTTGCCTCCTGAACCCACCCTCATTTCAAATATGTTCAGTTAAAACCTGAAGAACAGGACTAACAACTGGGGTGATGTGACATCCATGATATAGACATTTCTGCATTGCCAGTAAGCCTCTGCCACATGGCTCCAAACCCAACCTCTCACAGCCCTATTCTCCATGGAACTATACTCAATCTAGACGCAAAACTGGTCCATTCCACTCGCCAGTCAGGGTACTAGATATTCATGCTATGATTATTATATATTGTCATCATTTGTCCAATACTTTAAAAATATTCAATTTTTCAGAAATAATTTTTTAAGATAATGATGCTCTAAGATCACCTACCCATACAGTGTACCGAGGCTCCAAACTACCACAGTCCTTTGCAAAAATGTAAGAACAGTTTCCTGGGAAGTAATAGTAGATGCCATCAAATGTTTCAAAGTGGTACTGCCCCCAGGTTTTGCAAATCCCATCTCTGCTTTTGCCCATATTTGGAACTGAAAAGAAATAAGATAATATTTCATAGACTATAATAAATTATACATCTTTCCGGAAAGCTTCAAGCATAGTAGGTGGTTCCAATTTTCATTAAAATAAATATTTTCTTCTTTGATGCTCCTATCACAGAAAGAAATAAACTAACATAAAACTACCAACTGCTCCAAAACTGTCAAACTTTCCTAAACAAAAGCAAGGTCTCCAATTTGTTGCAGAGAAAGGATCTACATTAGCAACTTTTTAAATGTTTGCTTCCAAAGAAAGCCTCTAGAAGAAAGGAAGAGTAGGGGGAGAAAAGGATACAGTTAAAGAAGGTGGTAGGGATACAACTTAGTGTCCTAAAAATTAGTATAGACAGCATAAGAGTGTTCCAGCCTCCACAATTCTTTCAAAAATATCTTATGGTATCCACAGAGGAAAATAGCCACTGACAAAAAATTATGTGTATTATCTCTGGGCTCTGGGGATGGGAAGCATGAATAATCCAAAGTAGGCTGGAGGTTTGGAATTCATGACCTCAACTCTCGCCAAATTTCAAGCAATGTTTGTCTTAAATCACACAACTTCATATCCTATTGTTGTCATGCCTACCTCCCTTCTTACCTCACTGATGTCCTCTATTCCATCTTTATTAGACCGTTCCCTTTAAAATAATGGAAATCAATAGTGTTTACTGAGCATTCAATGTGCACAAAACTTTCAATATTCTCTGTAGGGAGCATAAAGATAATTCAGGTACAATCTTTGTGTCTTTTCTCTTTGTAATTTTTACCTAAATTGATTGGCCTTGACCAACTTTTGGCCTTTTCAGGGAAACACACTGATTCATTTTTAGAACATTCTTCACCGACAGCACTTTTTTCCACTGTCGCCTATTTTCATACCGTCTCATACTTTCCTCTATAGCATATGCCACAAGTATAATTTGTTTGTATACCTGTTACTCTTGGTCCCCTCCTTCAGACTGTAATCTCCAGGAGGGCAGGAGAGTGTCTCACTTGTCCACCACTGTATCCCCACCACCTCACCTGAGATCTACTAGTGCTCAAATAATACTCATTCAACAAATTAACAAATGCATATTTTTTATTCATTTTGCCAGGTTATATTCTAGACACTGTGGACAAAAAAGCCATGTCCTTCAGGAGCATTCAATACTATTTCTATTTTATCCATAGAATACCCAATTAATTCAAAGCAAAAAGAATGAATGACTATAAATAACAAATCTAATTTATAAAACAAAAGAAAAATGAAAGAGTACTTGGTTTTAATGAGCTAGTACTATCTAAAGTGGAAAAGTAGTTGAGGAAATAGAAAAGTAGAGAACAATGAGAAGGGAAGGTGGGCATATCTATTCTCTTTTACATTGTTTCTATGTTACCTCAAATAACTGAGAATGAATTGTGGGTACCTCTAGTTAATATATAATATGATTATCTCAACTTTCAGTGGATGAATGCTGCTATAGCAAATTATGCCGTAATGTTCTCTTCAATATCTCTTGATTCCCTCGTAAGTATCCTTGAAACTTACCAATCTGGCACCTTGTCCCAAGTGCCTGAAATATTTGACAGTCACATGTACCAGTCTTAGCACAGAAAGCTCCATTAAGGCATTCATGAGGACAAGAACCTGGAGGAAAAAAAAAATTTAAATAAATTATCTTCTGGCATGCATCAGTTTTAATAAACATAATATATCAAGATTTAGCTTGGACTAACTGCTACTATCCTTAACTCAGACAGAACCCTGGGCCTTTTGCCTTGATGAGCTAACAAATTAAACCCGTAAAGTCTCTAATTTGTTTCATAATGTGGGTTGTAAAGCAAAAAATAGGCTTTGACATCTCAGAGTACCCTGAGAGCAAAAGTCAGCCTCCTTCAAGCAATTGAAAGGTCAAGTTCCCATGTAAGGAATCTCTGTCCCAGATGATGAGAACCAGAAATACACAGGCTACAGATGATTCCGTTGATGGTTTTGGCACTGGCTGCACATCCGATCATTTCCTGCAGGAGCAACTGCTACATTAAAGAATTAGCTCAAGGGATCAGGCAAAGTATAAAACTCAAAAGGAAAGTCCCACTTTTGAGAAGAATGATAAAACATCTCATTTGAGATTTACATTTTAGTTCTCAGGCTCAGTTACAAATGATGCATTCTTTTGGACCCATGTTTAATTTCGATGAGGTAGAACCCAAAGTCACTGCTGGCCTTATCAAAAACATTCTGTCTTTCATGTAAAGAAAAATCCTCCTAAAGGATTATGCTAAAAAGAGGAAGCAAATTACCATGGCTCTAACTCTAATTTTGCCATCATCTCCTGAGTGAGTTTAAAAATGCAGATGAATTATAATGAAAAATATTTCTCTATTAGAGATAAAGTTGGAGGCAGCTTGCAAAACTCAAGCAGGAAGGATTTAAATAACACATCAGAGAACTAGAGAACATCTTTGAGACACCTGAAAGAATTATAAAGAAGTTGGGCCTGTCCAGAATATGTCAAAGTCATGGAAGACACTTATCCTAGTGGGATAATTTAACTCAGTTCTACCAAAGACTGGGACTACAAAACCCTGCAATTCCTTTCCACCTTAAGATTCATTGATCTAAAATGTCTCTTTACATTAAAAAAATGTACATATCTTAACTGAAGAAAAATAAGCTGTTTAACTTTGATCATAAATACAGGTCTAAAAATGTATGTTTTTCACAAATTTAGATGCAGGTTTTTTTTTCTTAAGGGGCACATCTACCTCTAGGCTTTAATTTAGATCATAATCTTGCATTATTGCAAAGAATAAATATCTAGATTAACAATGTTTCACCTTCAAATATTTATTAGTTGCTCTGATTATTCCCCTGAAAACAAATATCAAACCAAAGAAATGTGAGAATCATTGTTATTTTAAATATACTGATAAGAAATTCCATTTCATAATTACCACTCTAATTAAATTTAAAACTACCGCTAGTATTCCATATAATGAAAATGTGAAATTGGTATGTAAAAATAAGGATGCCAAAGAATCAAGGAGGAAATAATTCATTCTGAAAAAACATTCTGATATTCAATGATACTTCCTTTGACCACGTAGTTATCAGCTGTGTCTTAAGTACTTTGCATTGGTTATTTTTAAAAACAATTTAGGTTTCTATTCTAACAGAACTTAAATCATTCCTAAGTATTATTACCATCCTGGCTCAGTTTCCTCCACCCTTTATATGGGAGCAATAAAGAGTTGATTCAACATATCCTCTAGAAAGTCTTTTGAGAAAGTAAATACAAAAACATAGGTATAACACCAACCTTTTATTTTGCTCTCACCCCAAAATATAGCATCATGGAAAAAATATCTTGGAGAAGTTGCTTGAAGCTTTGGAAGAAAGAAATAGAATTCAAACTAGTTAAATTATTCCATTCAAGCCAAGCATGCAAATTAGAAAATATGGAAAGTAGTTTCAAATATAGAAATTAGCCTAACTTTGTTTCCTTGGGTTATTGAGGCAATCTTGGTGAGACAGAAAGGGCTCCTTTGCGGTTGTGGTTAAAAGACCCAATTTCAAGCCTCAGTTTTGTCTCTTACATGACTTTAACAAGTCTTACCTTCTCTGACTTCAGTTCTCTCCTTCTTTTCCCCCTCCCCTGGTGAAACGGGCCTGGTTGGAGTCTAACTTTTGGATTAACTGATTGCTTTGACTACAGAAGTAGCAGTTTTCTGACATTTCAAATGCGGATGGGTGTGGAGAAAATGAAAGGGCTGATGGACAGACAATGGCGTTCCACCTATCTGCAGGCACATCTATGAAGACACCATCCACAGAAGCATCTGCTACTGCAGTGTCAGTGTATCACTCTCAGTATCCAAAGAGCTAACACTTCACATTCATAGAACATTTAAATATGTCTCTATAAAGAACCCAAGGCAGTTCATAGCAGTGGTTAAAAGCATGAATTATAGAATCAAACAGACCTGGCCCTGCCATTACTTACTCTTAAGCAAGTTTCCTAACCCATTAGTGCCTCTGTTTACCCATTTGTAAAATCAGGATAATAATGGTACCTACTTGTCGTGTAGTAATGATAATGAATTAGAACAATGTAGGTAAAGCATTCAGCAGAGTGCCTCACACATAGAAAATCAGCCCTAAAGAGATTTATCTTAATCTTAGCAACCAGATGAAACCTTGAGATTTTTAAAGGTCAAAGTGGTTTAGTTAGTAGCAAATAATTGTGAATTATTAACACTACTAAATTATGGATTATTATTCCAACTCAGTGCCACCTTAGTGTATTGTCTGGGGCAACGTTCTCTCCAACAGTATTTTTTGAAGTTCACCAGAAGAAAACGCGTACTCAAAATTTGCCACATCATTGTCAAATTGCATAGCAGATGAGGTTAGGAAAACTGGAAAAGGGCAAAGGATAAGGAGGAATGGGGAGGGGCGAGATGTGACTTCAGGTTCTAAGGCCTTTCTGAATAGATTTGGTCTCCTTCCTGCAAGCAAAGTTTTATTTTGATGTTTTCCAGCTAAGTACTTTTTCTTTGAACAGGCAAAGCTGACCCACGCCAGATAAAAGAGCTTCCTCTACTTTTACCATTTGAAGATTCTAAGTTCTCTGCTCCACACCATTGCATCTAGTCTATTGCTTCCTGGTCTAGCTGCTTCCAGGCAGGTTTAGTCCTGACTGTTCAATCTCCCCCTTTCCCCTGGCCTCTGTATTCTCAACAATCAATGACTTTGATTCTCCTAAGAGAGCAATTCTTATTCTTTCTATGGCCATATTGTTTCTGGCTGCCTAAACTTAACAGCCACCACTATTTCTAATATCAGAATCTTCTGATTTTGACCCCAAAATGGTTTATGCCAACCCTGTAAAGGGAACCAAACAATCAGTTATCTATGGTGCTCACTAGAAGGGTATAGTGACCTCAACTCTGCCTCACAAAAGTATATACCTTAAACAGGTTATTTAACTTGCTTAACCTCATTTCCCAATCTATAAAACAGAACAACTGTACCTGCCTTGCAGAATTGTAAAGATTAAATGCGGTAAGTATAGCATCAAGAGTGCCTGGCATGTAACAAGGACTTTAAACATGCTTCTTATATTTATTAGGCAAAAACTGAGTACATTGAACACTAGACCAAAGCCAAAATATGTAATTTGTATTTTGCTCCATAGTCCCTCACCCAGCTCAGGCCATATCTTCTCCATGGAGATTAGAATGACTACTTAGCACCAGTCTATGTTAGAGGCCTCTCTAATTCCCACAGCAACTCATCAATCATAATACAATTCATTGCGCTAACACACGACACAGAGTTTTCCCCTTTCTAATGTCTCAGAGATCAGAACGGCATCTTACATCTATAAATAGGAGAATTTTTATTTTTATGTCACATAAATAATGGCAAATAATTGATTGCATCTTAGATTCAATGGACCAATTGCACAGAAATTACTTCTTTGCATGCCCACCTCCACTAGACATTGGGTTTCTAGATAAAAGCACTGCTGTTCATGTTATATCTCCTGCACAGTCTCTGATATGTCATCAGCACATACCAACTGAACTGAAAAAAAAAAAAAAAAAAAAAAACATTGTTCAAATGGGAAGTATCTACCTCCAAGACTGTTCGGAATCATGGCTAGAGCAGACAGTGTTGATACCCCTTCCCATAACCCACTCCACCCTCATACCCCTACCCCAAACCAACCTCAGAATTCTAGGTTCCCATGCAAGTTGGAACCCTCCAACTTCAAACACCAAATTCTCTCTCTCTCTGCCTGGTGTCTCTGCCTAGTGGCCCAAGCAGAGAGACCACAGTAAGTACCTTCCAGGGTATTTAAGGTCCCCAGAGTCTATGGATAAATTACCTCAGCTTCACCATCCCATGGAGAAATAGTTTAAGACATTCTGCATGGTTTCTCAGATGGTCCCTAGCGAGATAGAGCACGAAGTACCTATAGCAGAAGCCCTTCATTAATGCAGTCTGTACTGGCTTTTCTCCCTTCTTTGACTCCCTTTCCTCTCTCCTTCACTTGCATTTTATTTGGGATTACTTCCCAAATAAACAACTTGTACCTAAGTCTATTTCTTAGGACCTGCTTTCAGGAGAAGAATTTTTTAGTATGAAATGTAACACAATTGCAGAAAAGAATCCCAGGCAGTGGAGGCATATATCCACCTAACTGATAAAAGACGACAGCACTTGCTTCCTCCTTCCTGTGAGAAGTGCAGAGAAATACAGTCTTTATATGAGAAATCAGTGCAGCACACATATACACCATTTAAAGAAGTATGTGTCTACCCTTTCCTTGCTCATTGTTCATTTCATTATCTACATTCTTCTTACTCCTTACTTACACAGATATCTATTCATCCAGTGTTCTCTTTTCCTAGAGCAGGGGAGTGAATCTGTGGGCAGGAATGAGTGGCCTTAAAACAGATGAAATTCCAATCCTAAACAGCAGTGCATGATTATGACCTCATTGTCCTTCTTTGACAGTTCTTCTTTTAAAACTTGTGCTGATTTTAAATTATCTTGAGTCATGCTCTCTATCTACATGAAATAGAAATGCAAGCGTCCTTCTCTTCATTCTCTCCAAAATGGAAATCAAGACAAGGTGAGTATGCTACTTATTAATAGAAGGGATAAAACCAATATAACTCCTTTGGGGTAAATTATACAAATTCTAAAAACATCTAAATGGACAATATTATAACCATCCATAGGTCACTATATGTGACAACTTTAGGGAATATTTTACAGGTTGCTCAACGTAGTGGGTTCACCAGAATGCAATTGTTCTCAAAATCAGACTTTCTACTGAGTCATACTGATGTTCTTTTGTGATTAATATGCTCTATCGACAAAATTGTACTTAAAATTTCTTAAAGAAAAATAATTTTAACTACTTCATGACACATAAGTATGTCAGCATACAAAACAAAACACTCTTTAAAAAAATATTGTTCCCATTCCGTAGATAACACTTTGCCTATTCTAGCATAGTCTCCACTCTTCATAAGAATAAATTATTTCTGTCTCCTAAACTCTCACAACAGCATATCAAAAGTGTCTTTCATTCATCTCCTAATTCTCTTCAGTTAGTACCATAAAATATATAAACTTGGGTATCTATCAGAAAATGCTACTGGAAATTGATTGCAACTTAGCATTTGCCAAAGACCTACTTGAACATTTAAGCTGGTTGCTACATAAATACTTAAATCATATTACTTCCCAAAGAAATACCTTAAAGATTCTCTATTTAAGAGTCTCTGTTTCACCATTTGCCTTTTACAAACAGTATTCTTTTAAAACCTATCCATTTCAATATGCAAGCCATAGTTTGAAGATATTGCTATCGTGCTGTCCAATATAAAGGGACCAGGATAGAGAGGTATTCTCAAATTTCCTGCACACACCCCACCCCATCCCATGCATATTTAAGACAATAAAAAAAGCTGTCTGTCAAGATACCAGGACACCTCTGATTCCCTTTTGCAATATTTAATTCATATCTTTTATACACTGCTCTACCCCTTTTGCTTGTATTTGTTTTTCCTTGTCCTATCTGATGTGCTTAATTTTAAAGCCACTTAAAATTTTCTGATAAAGTAGATGAGATTAAGTATCCATAAATAATGCAAATATATCAAAAGGTAAAAAGGCATTTCACTTCCAAAAAAGTTAACGGATCTGTGGATGAATTTAAGGATCACAGAAGAGCAGTAGAGAAGTTACTTTGCCTCTTCCTCCTCCTTCCTATCTTGCTTTTAGCATTTTATTTCCCATCACAAAGGTCTCATTGTTGAAGTGACAGCAGAGTTCCACAGCAGAAAGGATTATTTCTCTGCCTCTCTCTGTCTGAGACATAACCTACCTGTGCTGCTAAAAGAGGTCTTTTCTGTCGATTTTCATTAAACCCGTTTCTGGAAGAAAACAAAAAGAACTTGTATAGTCAAAGGCCTCTAGGCAACCTGAACAAGCCTTTCCCAAGAGAGAGCTGGTGTTTTCCTCCTGATTTCCATCACTTTATCAAAGACGTCTTTCTTGGTTTAACATTTAAAAGGCCCCCCTCCCCTTTTTGGAGGGTTTAGTTTTGGGTGGTGATGTTGTCTCATTTTACAAAATTCAGGAATGTCCCCAAATCTCTCCAGTCTCTGATGTAAACTGAAGGTTAGGAAGGAACTTTGAGACAGAGAAATAAACAAAATAGCGTAACATTGTAGCACCAACACTTATTTTCTCCACGTGACTTCATAAAACTGGTGAGGTAAGCCTTGATCAAGATTACGTTTCCTTTTTTCAAGCATAATACTTAATTGCTCCCTTTCCATGTCATGAAGAACAGATTAACATTAATGTGAGTGAAGACTTCAAAGTGTGATTTATCAAAATCAGTGGTGAATAGAAGTCTGCTTTTCATTAAGCAAATCAGTTTAATTTTAAAATGATTTTCATTATTTGCTGCTAGAACCATTTTATTATTTTTATCATTAAAATGTTCTATTCTATTCTAAATATACAGAACATTAGTAGTAAATAAGCATGTATTAATGTCAACAATACAAAAGGGGAAATTACTGAATATAATTCTTTATAAACCTTTGAAGTAAAAGTATTATCTTCTTAGGCTCTACAGCTATTGGACATCACCAAGAATTCCTCGTAATTAAAGTGAAAGGGTTGTTTCATAAATAAGGGAATGAATTCTTAATACTTTTTAATTCTTTTGACAATTTTTTGTAAAATATTCCATTTATTGTTTTTCAAAAATATAAACTAAGAGATAATTATCAGCTGAACTTTGCTCATTCCCATTAGCTTTATGTTTTAGAGGACATAAAGAACAAGAAATACTCACTTTGATAATCCTTTTAAGATGGATGATGCACAAATATATCCTGTCAGAGTGTAAAAAAATATTAATAAATATATACATATATGTCAGACCAAAAATATTATCCAAATATCTTGGTCACATGTTCTGATATTTAACATATTATTTTAACCTAAATTCTAAAACATAGATAGACTTTATCTTTAGTTATTTTGCATTTTCTAGAGGACTTTGATCAGCAAATTCCCTGTGGGACACTGGTGTGACTGATAATCCAAGGAGAATGGGCAGCATACATAGATTTACACAGAGACGTGCTACAATGGACAAGCACTAGATTTGGAGTCAGAAATCTGAGTTTTAGTCCTGATCCTACCACTTAGGAAATGCCAACCTTAGGCAAGTTAACAAACACACCACAAAATGACAGTGTTGGACAAGTTGATCTCCAGAGTCCCCTCCAGCTCTCAAAGCTCTATGACATCTTTCTCCTTGGTGTTTCAGTCTTTCCTAGGATTGGAAGATAGCTTTTGTGACCTCTTTAGTCTTTTACACTTCAATTATTTCTCTTATTTTCCCAACAGGCTCCATTTTCAAAGATCAAAAATTAACAACTGAATGTAAATAAATGCTTTCCCCACAAAAATATTTTATACAAATTAATTAAAGAATAAAATTGCTATTAAAAAACAATTCAATTCTTAGCCTCTAATGCTATAATCATTCCAAAAATATCTTTTTATCATTCCTTGGGCTGATGGTATGAAGAAAATTTAAATACTCAATTTCTCTTTATTTCCTTTAGAATTTCAAATGTTTAAATTACATACAGACAGAAACTATTTTAAATCATCTTTTAGAAGAGAAATTTAGAATCAGAACTTGTTCCAGTAAAGCTGTATATTATAAAAAAAGCATAATTCTGGCTAGCCTTTTTTTAAAAAAAAACATTCAAAAACCAAAAACTGAAAGTTCCAAATTACCAATATGATTAAGAATTTTCAAAAAGATGATCTGATGTCATTTAGTATATATCCATTCAAATGACTTCAAAGTGCTTTATAGTGTAAGGGAAAAATTTTCTTTATAAATTACAAGACAGATTAAATGCAATAAATTATGGTAAAAATGTAATGTAAAGTCTTACCTTGAAATGAAAACAGCAGTATATGAAGCAAGAATATACTCCAAGGTGTCATTAAATTGAGTTTTCTCACTATGTTCATTTCAGTGTAGACTTTCTTCTTGAGATGTAACCAAATTGTTGGTTTTCACTATTATGAAGGCATCTTAGAAGTATGAGCTTTTGTAAAGTGTTCAGATTCTTATAAATGTAACTACACAATAAAGTAGTTCAAAAAGGAATTCCAGGCTTTCCAACTACATACAGCATCTGAGGCTTTAGACCTTGCAGGCAGCCCTTTAACTGTGTCTCTCATTAGTAATGCATGGCAGCTCCTTACCTGAGCCCGTATTGGTTACACCCTAGCCCGCACCTGCCCATCATATCCCTTTTTTAAGCCTTTATTAGCCTTTTATAACTTCTAAACACAGGCATCAGAAATAAATTCTACTGCCATCTCCCAATGTCACAACTATTCTTTTAATTATTGATCTAGTCTCTGTGTTTTAGAATTTTATTCATAAAACAACCACTGTCCTTTGAAAAATGGTGCAATTAAAATCCTATCAACCTTTCCTAGAAGGCCTAGATTATCTCATACATTTTTTTTAAGAAATAAAAAATAAAGTAAAATTATGTGCATATATTTTCAATTCAAGTTCCATTAAAGTGTAGTTTAAGTTGGCATGTCCATTTGCCCACAGATCTTTCTGTTAACAAAAAATAATGTTATTGTCATGTTTGCCTTTAACAAGAAAATAAAATAACTCACCTAGCCCTGCAAGCCTTTCCTTCACACTCCATTTTCCCATCCTTTATGACAAGTACCTAATTAGACAACAACAACAACAGAAAGACTTCTTTTTCCAACAGTAAGAGTACTCGTCTCTGGAAAGGATTGACTGACTAGATGAGCATCAGAGAAGAGCTCTAGTATTTCATAACTAACTCTATAGAGATGATGTAAGCCCCTCAAATGAGTGAAAGCTTATATTATTGGTGCTTATTTCCTATAGCAGATCCCATGAGTTACCTGTACTATTATCAGATTCATTTAACAGATGGGACACAGTTGTAAGGAATGCCTAACTACACAAGAACTAATTACTTTATGAGCAAAGCAGTTCTTAACTTCCTGTTGTATTCAGACCCTCTTTTTCAATGACTTCTAAGTTTTTTTCTGTAAAATATCCTTGACCTCCTAATATATTGCATGGCCCCATATCCATTATTTTTATAAACAGTTCCTTGTTTGAATCCCAAATTCAGTGGCATTTACTCTTGCTGTACATGGTTTTAATTCTGTCTCATTGCCTGCATGATTGCTGTACTGGTTTGTATATATCATGTCCCCCAGAAAAAGCCATGTTCTTTGATGCAATCTTGTGGGGGCAGACATATCAGTGGTTATTAAGTTAGAACGTTTGGATTAGGTTGTTTCCATGAAAATGCTCCCCACCCAATTGTGGGTGATAACTCTGATTGGATATTTTCCACGGAAGTATGGCTCCACCCAATCAGCATGGGCCTTAATTAGCTTACTAGAGCACTATAAAAGCTCAGACAGAAGGAGCAAGCTTGCTACAGCCAAGAGAGACACTTTGAAGAATGCACAGAAAGCTGAGAGAGTAGGTGCAGATGAGAGACAGTTTGAAGATGGCTGTTGAAAGCACACTCTTGCTCCAGAGAAGCTAAGAGAAGACAAACACCCCAAGAGCAACTGAGAGTGACATTTTGAAGAGGAATTGTAGCCTAGAGAGGAACATCCTGGGAGAAAGCAATTTTGAAACCAGAACTTGGAGGAGACGCCAGCCATGTGCCTTCCCAGCTAACAAAGGTTTTCCGGACGCCATTAGCCATCCTCCAGTGAAGGTACCCAATTGTTGATGCATTACCTTGGACACTTTAAGGCCTTAAGACTGTAACTGTGTAACCAAATAAACCCCCTTTATAAAAGCCAATCCATTTCTGGTGTTTCGCACATCTGGCAGCATTAGCAAACTAGAATAATTGCTAATACTATGAGCCAAGAAAATATGTTTGGCTATGAAGAAAAAAATATCTTAAGCATATAAATGCACACAATTACACTAAAAATATTAAGTAGCTATGTATCTATGTCTACATATGTACACATATACAATTCATTTTAAAATTTTGACTAACAGGTTTAAAAGATTTAAACATAGCATATGCTCAAATATTTATTGATAGGTTACTAGTCAATTACTCTAGAACTAATTAGGCAATCAGGTAATTTGAAACAGGTAATTGGCTTAGGTATTTATAATTATATCCTAAATATTGATCCAAAAATATATATCTACCCAACAATAATCAAAACTACAAAATATTCTAGATATTTGATAAGATGTGAATACAGAATAAATTAAAAAGTTAAGACTGAAATCTGTTTAGAGAACCATAATTTTCCTCCAAAAAAAAGTCAATATAAGGGCAGCAATTTTGGTTATGCAGAATGTTTATTGACTCTATCTGGGAAGAGTGGAAATGTACATAACTAAATTAAATTACTAAGTCTCCTCCTTAGTTTACAATAGCTTCTCTTGGCTTCATAGTTACCCGTATAAGTCAGTCTAGAATATGAATGACCTATGACTCAGACTTCAGAGATTACTTTGTTCCCAAATTTAATTGCTTGGCTTTTGTTCCTGAACATCCAATTTTCCATAAGTGGCACCCATCTGGATAAATCTCAAAGGGAGACCAAAATTGAGTTTCATAGGTCAATCAAATAAATGTTTTAATAGTGTGTATAGTTATTTCTAAATACTCCTAGAACTCAGTGAGAAAGGCTTAGTAAACTTAGCAATAAAAAGTCATGTGAAAATATATTAATATATTCTGTTATAAAATTTGATCTTTTATGTAATTAGCTAAAATGTAATAACCTTCCAAAATTTTTTCATCTCACATTTCATGCAGTACCTTTAAACTTCTGACTCAAAAGCATCACTGCCTTTTTCATGAGATAAGCTTAAAATTTCCAAGGCTACATCTGATATTATTCTGTTTTGAACAATTTTGAATTCAGAGATGTAAGTTTTGTCTAGTAAAGAAAATAACAGAAATTGTAAGAGGCATCCTGAGGATGGCCTTTCTTTTATAGATAGCGATTTAGTGTGTCTTCTCTCTGCTCCTCTTCTATCAAGGCTTATAGTAGGGTGGGAAGTTAGAAAGAAGAATAAACAGTGGCAAAGAAAACAATAACAAAAATCCCAAGTTCTTTTTCCACTAATTACATTTTGGATTAATTTCATGAAATGGTAGGCTGCATGAAAATAGGCAAAATAGACTCCCATGAATAGGTACAATAGAATGGGGATTTTAGATGAAAGATTAGACCCAGAGCCACAAAAAAGGAATTTATGAATGTTTCTACATGTACTTATTACTGTCAAAATTTAGTTGACAGCTTTTATATTTCACTCAATCCTGACAAAGGAACTTCAGCAAAAAATGAGTCAGCCACTCATTTTTGTAGAGATATTAAGTTCGTAAGAAGTCTGAGGCAACTACACAATGCAAGGAATAAACAGTTCCCTTTCTGCCAAAAGAGCACATTTTCCCACATGGAATATGATCTTTAGAAAGTTGACACCTGACAGCCTATTGGCCTCAACACACCACATGAGAAACAACTGGCAAAAACTGGAAAATTTTAGCCTTAAAGTTTATACACCAACAATGATAAAGGGATAATTTTAATCAAGTTCATTATCTTCATGAAAAATTAATTTCTTTGGTGACTTATGTAACACCCCCTTTTCATTAATTGAGATTACATCTAAAGTAGATAACAGTTGTCTCCCATCGTATTATATTCTACATGTGAAACACAATTATTCCTCACTTCTTTTACTACACCAAGCATATTTGGGGTTCAGTGGTTTTATCCAGAATTTATAAGTTGTCATTGAGCAAGCAAAAGAAATCTGATATCTTAAGATGACTTAACTACCTTATTATAAGACAATTTGCAATATTCTATTTATGCTTTGAGGAGGTGTGTTGCTTGGCAATTTCTGGGATATTTCATATGATTAAATTAGAAGTGGCATCTAAGCTTTTCTGGATAAGGACATGATTATGTTTCATAAGCAATACCTGTGTTGGTCATGGTTTAAATTTACAGCTCACCCCAAGAAGCTAACATGTTATATTTAATAGATACATTCATTTTTCAAGTTGCTGTGGTGCCATTTATTTGCAATAACTACCTGGTATCTTGAAAGAATTAATATCCCTCCAACTAAAGTTTTCTCTTATCAACATTTTAGCATCAGTTTCAAAATATAATACAAACTTTTTCTGCAGTTCTCTTTCTTCTCTGAAATACTACAGCACTTTGCATTTGCATTATATAATTTACCATTCATATGCTTTAATAAATGTTTTCTATTCCATTTTATCATTTTGATCATTTTTATGTACCTATGTTAGAGTTGCTGAGAGATCATGTTATTTTAATTTCTTGTAGGAGAATGATGGTGGTTCTAATCCTGCTGTTTGTTGTATTTGCTACTTGCATGTAGAGTGGATTACCTCATGGGTTTTTTAATTCTGAGTTTTGAGTCCATGTCTGGTAGGGCTTTATCTGTGGTAGTCCTTTACCACCTGGGTTTAGGATGAGTCCCTTCAAAAAAGATTTTGCACCTACTTCTGCCAAGAGCTATAGAGAATTTCTTGTTATTTTCTCAACTTGAGGGTTCCCAGACTATACTGTGTAAATTCAAATCACAAACCCAAAGTGAAGAAAGACAAAGTCCAGTTTCCACTCTGTTTTGGCCTTTCTTAATATTCCTTAAATTTAAGCATTTAAATGAATGATTATTTTATTTTATTCAGCATTTACAAATGTTATATAGCTGACCAATTTTCAGATCATCTAATCTACCACATTGCCAAAAGCAGAACGACCTACCATTAAAAAATGTATACTCCAATATTCTAGGTTACTACGTTATGTGTTTGGGCTGATTTTCTCAGCTTGTGACACAGAACCATCTATCAGTCACAGGTAAATACTCATCTAGTTTAACTCTTCTAATTTTATCCAAGTTATTCAAAACAAATACCTGAAAATATGTAAAGAAAGCTCATCAAAACATGTCATACTTGGATCAAATTATTTAAATTATGAAAGAAAACCTGTCAAATTCCAAAATATCTTGATTGGATGGTTTCATATAACAACAAGATTCCAAATAAGACACCTGACAACTTGATTTATGAAAATAGCTACCACAATCACTCTGAAGTGTCAAATATTAGCTTATCATCCTCTGCTTCTCCTAAACTGGCAAAGTTGTTATTGAAAAACTGCCTTTGAAGACATGGCATCATTATGTCTTTCAACAGAGCATAAATCATACAAAAACACAACTTAGAAGAAGTGGAGTCCTTCATTGTGATTTGAGAGTCAAAGAAAGGTCAGATCTGCAATAACAAAACAAAACAAAACAAAAAACTATTCTCCCTTTAACTTGACAGGACCTCTTCTTCTGGCCTGAATTAGAATCTTATTGAGTAATGGGACAAATTGTTATTACTATTGCCCCAAAGCTGCAGTGAAAACACACTCTTCCCTTGGAAGGTTTTCTTCAATCTTCTCCTCCAACAAAATAAATTCATCAGTTTTACTTTAGAATACAGTGGTAGTTCTCAAACTTTGGCAAGTGCAAAAATTACCTAGGCAGTGTATTAAGAGTACAGATTCCCAAACCCTCCTCTGTCATAGCCCATATTTTCCAGTTCATTGAGTCTGAGGGGATGAGGCATCTGTATAAAAAGAGACTCTGGTTTGGAGAAAATTAAATACCAAACTAGTTCATTTTAGCAGGAAGAACAGGTGCAGGCAAATTACAAGTACAGGGCCACTTGCAAATCCCACTGGAGGGAAAGAAGCAGGGAATGAAAAAATTAAGTAAGGCTGAAGGCCAGCCTCACATCCCACTGCTGGGCAGTTCCTTGTTTGGGATGATGAAATAGATATATTATTTAATTTGCCTACTCTACTCTTTCCACAATTGTTTTGCAGAAAAACTCTTCCCAACCATAGCCTCCGCTCTACTGGTAACACGTTATGACCCTCTCTGTGGTAGGCAGAATGACATCCACATCCTAATCCTAGGAACCTGTCAATATGTTATCTTCCACTACAAAAAGGACTTTGCAGACATGATTAAGTTAAGAAATATGAGATAGGGCAATTATCCTTGATTATCTGAGTGGGCCCAAGGTAATCACCAAGGTTCTTATAAGTTAAAGATGGAGACTGAACAGTCAGAGTCAGAGAATTGACGATGATACAGGGCTGGCTTTGAAGATGGAGGAAGTGGCCATAAGCCAGGGGAGGGAGGCAGGTGGAAAAAAACAATAGAACAGATTCTCCCCTAGAGACTCCTGAAGAAACACAGCCCTGCCAGTGCCTTGATTATATCTAATGAGACCCATTTCAAACTTCTGACCTTCAGTACTGTAAAATACTAAATTTGTGCTGTTTTAAACCTCTAGGTTTGTGGTAATTTGTTACAGCAGCAATAAGAAATTAACACACACTCTCAAGCCACCAGGGATAAGCACTTGACTCAAAATAAAATAACCTGTTGATGATCCTAGAGCTGACCTGATTCTCTTTCTCAGGTAATGAATCACAGAGACCATACAGTCACATGGTGTGGGCCCCAGAGCTATGCTGTTAGGAAGATTCAGAGTTGGCAGTTATTTTCAGTAATATGCATGCTGTTAAATAAGCAAAGAAAGCTATTCTTCAGAGAGAAGTAGGAGAATGGAGCAGAGGTTCAGAGGGAGGCAGAGAAACAAGTGATGGAGTGGATGCTTCACCACATTCCAATTTCCGTGACTATCCCTATCAAGTCACTCTCTTTTTACTTTTGTTAAATTGATTAAGATTTTATTCATTGCCATGCAATGATCCATGACTGAGACAGAGAACTGAGAAGGAGGATGATGTCCTTCTACCAAGGGGTACTATACGTTAGTGTCCCCAAATTATAAGTTTATACAGAGAAAGGTATGGAAAATGGAATGTAGAGGTACAAAAAGATAAGCAAAAATTTCCATACGAAATCTTAATGAAGGTTTTTGAACAGTATAAGAAACAACATTTGTGAATTAGGC
Source organism: Choloepus didactylus (assembly GCF_015220235.1). Taxonomy (NCBI): domain Eukaryota; kingdom Metazoa; phylum Chordata; class Mammalia; order Pilosa; family Megalonychidae; genus Choloepus; species Choloepus didactylus. The sequence goes on from NC_051314.1 coordinate 50,420,085, forward strand.
ACCAAGAGAAACAGGCGTGAGGTACGGTGAAATAGTGCCAGTACCACCAAGCATTTTGCTGTGTCCAGCTCATTCCTCTGCTATCAGAAAGAGAGTCAGAACCGCAAGAACATATAATCAGACTTCAACTACAGTACTGACTTGGTAGGGGCCAAGGGTAACTGATGTGCCAAGAGTAACAGGGAAGCTGTAGCCAGATTGGTGATATGGCAGAATCTTTTTGGCACTGAGTGGCTTGGGAGTGAAGACTTTCATCTAGGAATCAGATAGAACTTAGACAACAGGCAGGAGGATGTTTTGGAGGTATGATAGATTATGTTATTGCTCCCAGTTCTTCATTCATTCTCTCCTTTTATAGAATTATACACTTTCCCTTCTCTACATTTCTTTTGCAGCACCTTCCCCTGGAGTAGGAGAAATATATTTCCCCATCCTTCATGTTGGAAATAGCCAAGGGACTTTCTTTGGCCAATGTAATGTTAGCAGACATGATGCAGCAGAGGCTTTAATTGTGCTTATGAATTTTATCTCACTCTCCTGCACGTCTGCTATTTACCAGAATAACATGTCCTAGGTACCAATTAGTCCAATGAAAATGAGGAAACATGTGGAGAGGACCCCAGATTGAAGCAGAGACTCACAAAGTTGACTCACATGTGGGAAAAAAATAAATGATTGTATAGCATGTCAATGAGATTTGGAGTTAGTTAAACACAACAAATGAAAAAGAGACTAAAGTGTGTCCTATGCTCTAAAAACTCCATAGTGTAGCAAGTGAAACAGATCCATAAAGAAATAAATACACAATGCATTGTGATGAGAGCAATGGCAGTGGGATGAATGACACACAGAGAAAACTCAATACCTTGATCTTGGAGAAGGTCTACACAGAGGGAGTGATTTTTAAATGTAATCTAATGTAGTGTCTCAAAAATATTTGTTGATTGAATAAATGACTGTATGCCTCTGGTACAAGACCAATAAGGAAGTGGAGTTTTCAAAGCACGTTTTTGTTTAGTGTTATACTGCCCAGTCTCATTCAATCGACCAGGCTAACTCCTCTGTGATAAACCCAAGCATTGCCCTCTGCAGGTCAAGCTGACACGTTTGAGCTTATGAAATGTAATCTCTCAAATACTTGAGTCAAGGGTTCAAAGAGACTTGAATGAGAACTCTAAGTCATTGCCAAATTTTTATTACTTTGTATTGAATCAGGTTGCAATTATAATAGTTTTGAAAATGAGAAAGAAGGTAGACTACACAAAGCAATGGGTAAATCATAGAGAAAGGCAAAACATTAAATATTTCCTCTTGGCTTGTTTCACAAGTCATATTTATTTGTGGAAACATAAACCTAAAAGCAGACCATTATTTCACATCTCAAGAAATTGCCCTTCTGCTTTCAACTACTTTTTGGCCCTTGCTACTTAAGTAATTTGTGTTCATATTTTTCTTTTATGTGTACATCTGTCTTTTCTACTAGATTTACACAAAGAACCATCTTTTGGTTTGACTGATTCTCTCTAGTGTTTTTCATTCTCCATTTCATTAATTTCTGCTTTAATCTTTGTTATTTCTTTCCTTCTTCTTGCTGTAGGATTGGTTTGCTGTTCTTTCTCCAGTTTCTCCAATTGTTCAGTCAGATCGTTGGTTTTAGCTCTTTCTTCTTTCTTAATATAGGCATTTAGGGCTATACATTTCGCTCTTAGCACTGCCTTTGCTGCCTCCCATAAGTTTTGAAATGTTGTATTCTCATTTTCATTCTCCTCAACACATTCACTGATTTCTCTTGCAATTTCTTCTTTGAGCCACTGATTGTTTTAAGAGCATGTTGTTTAACTTCCATATATTTGTGTATTTTCCAATTCTCCATTGGTTATTGATTTCTAGCTCTGATCATAGCTTTTTCCACTATGATCAGAGAATGTGCTTTGCATAATTTCAATCTTTTTAAATTTAGTAAGGCCTGTTTTGTGCCACAGCATATGGTCTATCCTGGAGACTATCCATGAGCACTTGAGAAGAATGCATATCCTGCTGTTTGGGAGTGCAATGTTTTATATATGTCTGCTAGGTCTTGATCATTTACCATGTTATTCAGGTTCTCTCTTTGCTGACCCTCTTTTGAGATGTTATATCTATTGGAGAGAGTGGTTTGTTGAAATCTCCCACTATTATGGTAGAGTCATCTATTACTCCCTTCACGTTTGTCAGTGTTTACCTCATATATTTCTGGGCACCTCGATTAGGAGCATAAATATTTATGATTGCTATGTCTTCTTGGTGAAATGCCCCTTTTATTAATACATAGTGTCTTTCTTTATCTCTATAACATTTTTGCATTTAAAGTCTGATATCAGCATAGCTATCCCAGTTGGGTTTTGGTTTTTTTTGTTTTTTTGTTTTTTTGTTTTTTTGTTTTTAATTATTACTGCTTGTGTGGACTATCTTTCTCCAACCTTTTGCTTTCAACCTAATTGTATCTTTGGGTCTAAAATGAGTCTCTTATAAACAGCCTATAGATGGGTCATAATTTTTAATCCATTCTGCCAATCTGTGTCTTTTGATTTGTGTCTTTTGAAAAAAACAGGGGGGAGTTTAAACCATTAACATTCAAAGTTATTACTACAAAGGCAGTTCTTAGTGCAACAATCTTATCCTTTGGTTTCATTTGTGAGATCTATTTTTTCTTTTCTATCCTCTTTAAATTCAGCACCCTCCTTCAGCCCTCTCTTTCCTGTCTTTTCTTTTCAGCTGGCAGAACTCCCTTAAGTAGTTCTTGTGGGGCCAGTCTCTTAGTAACAAACTCTCTCAGCTTCTGTTTATCTGTGAATATTGTAAACTCTCCCTCATTTTTGAAGAGCAGCTTTGCTGGATAGAGAATACCTGGCTGGTAATTTTTCCCTTTCAGTATCTTAAATTTATCATACCACTGCCTTCTCACCTCCATGGTGTGTGATGAGAAATCAGCATTTAGTCTTATTTGACTTCTTTTGTATATAGTGAAGCACTTTTCTCTTGCTGCTTTCAGAATTATCTCCTTTTCAGCAACTGAAAGTACAACTACTATGTGTCTTGGAGTGGGTCTATTCAGATTTATTCTGTTTGGAGTACATTGGTCTAGTTAGATTTGCATATTTATGTCTTTTATAAGAGTTGGGAAATTTTCAGCCATTATTTCTTCAAATTTACTTCCTGGCATTTTTCCCTTCTCTTCTCCTTCTTGGACACTCATGATGCATGTGTTTGTATGCTTTCAATCTTTTCATGTATGTTGTCAATCATTTCCCTGAGATTCTGCTTGAATTTTTCCATATTTTTCTTCATTTGTTCTTTTGTCTGTTCAAATATGGTTGGTCTGTCTTCTGGCTTGCTGATTCATTCTTCTGCCTCTTCAAATCTGCTGTTGTGTTTCCCCAGTATATTTGAAATTTCATCTACAGTGTCTTTTATTTCCATAATGTCTATTATTTTAATGTTTTCTTTCAAATTCTTCTTTATGCTCTTCTGGTATCTTCTATTTTTTATGCAATTTTATTGAAATATATTCACATACCGTACAATCATCCAAAGTGTACAGTTGCTCACAGTATCATCATATAGTTATGCATTCATCACCACAATCAATTTCTGAACATTTTCATTACTTCAAAAAAATAAACATAAAAAGAATAAAAACAAAAGTAAAAGTAAAAAAGAACACCCAAAATATCCCATACCCCTCCCCCCCATTATTCCTTTACTTTTTGTCCCCATTTTTCTACTCATTTGTCCATACACTGGGTAAACAAAGTGTAAGCCATAAGATTTTTACAATCACATGGTCACACCATATAAGCTACATAGATATACAATCTTCTTCAAGAATCAAGGACACTGGATTGCAGTTCAACAGTTTCAGATATTTTCTTGTAGCTATACTAATAAATTAAAAACTAAAAATGGATATCTATATAATGCATAAGAGTTACCTCCAGAATGACCTCTCAACTCCATTTGAAATCTCTCAGTCACTGAAACTTTATTTTGTTTCATTTCTCTTCCCCCTTCTGGTCCAGAAGGCTTTCTCAATCCTATGATGCCATGTCCAGGCTCATCCCCAGTAGTCATGTTCCATGTTGCCAGGGAGATTTACACCTCTAGGAGTCATGTCCCACATAGGGGGAGGGAGAGTGAGTTTACCTGCTGAGTTGGCTTAGAGAGAGAAGCGATATCTGACCAACAAAAGAAGTTCTCAGGGGGTGACTCTCAGGCACAATTATAAGTAGGCTTAGCCTCTCCTTTGCCATAACAAACTTTATAAGGGCAAGCCCCAAAATTGAGTGCTCAGCCTACTAAACTGGTAGTCCCTGATGCTTGCAAGAATATCAGGAATTCCCCAGGTGGGGAAGTATAATATTTCCACCTTCTCCCCCAGTCCCTCAAGGGGGGTTTGCAAATCCTTTTTTGTTCTGCCCAAATTACTCTGGGATGTATTGGAGCTCCATGCTAACCTGTATAAACCAACCAGATCTCACTCCCTATTCAAGGCTCCATGTAATTATGGTGTTGGAGTAAACTGACCATACATGTTTAATTATATAGTGTACTACAGAAAAAATAGATTTTGCACCAAAATAAACAACTCTTCCTTTGGTCCCACACAGCACAGAAGCTGAAGTTTTAAAACACAGTTAATATCATCCTCTACCCTTTAGTCTGATCTACCCCAGTCTCAATCAAGACCATTTCATTCATATCTCCAGTTGAAGTCTGATCTCCTTTTCAGCCTTTTTAACAGTTGCTGCATGGGGCAATGCTGACACTTAACAGCTGCCAAATTCTGTCTCCAAGTTCCAGGTGCTACACAGACACATGAAGCTCCAGGAGCCAACCAGGTCACACGCAAACAGCTCAGCATCTCAGAATTTAGAAACAACTGTTACAACTCATGAATAGATGTAACTGCTGTAAGAGCTTACAATCTAGGAACTTTACATAAGCATTCCCCTGATAACCCATGTTCCCAGATTGAATTCTCTGAGTTTGCATATTATTGTTAGTCCATATTAGTGAAGTGTTATAATATTTGCTTATTTCACTCAAACTACTGTCCTCAAGGTCCATTCACCTAGTTGCATACCTCACAACTTCATTCCTTCTTGCCACTGCTCAATATTCTGTTTTATGCATACACCACAGTTCACCATTTGGTTTATCAGTTGATGTACAGCTAGGCCACCTCCACCCGCTGAAAATCATGAATACTGCCACCACAAACAATGAGGTGCAAATGTCCACTCATGTCCCTGGTCTCAGTTCCTCCAAGTATACAACCAATAACAGGGTTGCAGGACTATATGGCAGCACCATACTTACCTTCCTGTGGAACCACCACACTGTCCTCCAGATGGGCTGCGCCATTCTACTTCCCCAACAATGGTAATTAAGTACATGCTTCTCTCCACATTTTCTCCAACACTTGTATCCCTCTGTTTATTTTTTAAACAGTTTTATTCACACACTATACAATCCATCCTAAGTAAACAATCAATGATTCCCGGTATAATCATATAGTTGTGCATTTACCACCAAAATATATATGAGGACATTTCCGTTTCTTCTGCAACGAAAGAGGAAGAGGAGAAAAAAATGAAGAATAAAAAAAAGATAGAAGAAAGAAATAAAATACATTGAAAAGGCCATACAGCAACACCACCACCAAGAATCCCATACCATTCCCTTATATCCCACTCTTACAGATATTTAGCTTTGGTATATTGCCTTTGTTACAATTAATGGAAACATATTACAATGTTACTGTTAACTACAGACTCTAGTCTACTTTTCATTGATTGTATTTTTCCCCTATACCATCCAGTTTTCAACACCTTGCAATGTTGACATTCATTTCTTCTCCCTCAAGTAAAAACATTCTTATATTAGTATACTTAATCACAATCATTGACTACTCTAGGTTTCACTAAGTTATACAGTCCCAGTCTTTATCCTCTATCTTTCTTTTTGGTATCATACATGCCCCTAGCCATACTCTCACTCATCTTTGTTCAGAGTACTTACAATATTGTGCTACCATCACACAACATTTTGCTATCTATTTCTGTATCTATACTATAAATTTTATTGAAGATCCTTCAGCATCAGATGCCTAATATCTACCCTCTTTCTATCTCCTGATAACCTGTGTTCTCAACTTTAACTTTCAAGGTTTTCTCATTAATGTTAGTTCATGCTAGTGAGACCAGACAGTATTTGTCCTTTTGTTGTTGGCTAATTTCTCTCAACGTAATGTCTATTGTCTACCATTTTGTCTTTTGGATTTTATATGTCATATCTTATTTTATTTTTATTTTCTCTCTCTCTCTTTTTACCCATATGGATAGTCTTCATTTCTTCACTCTTCTCTGAACCTCTCTCTCCTGTCTTTTCCTATCTGCCTGCAGTGCTCCCTTTAGTATTTCTTGTAGAGCAGGTATCTTGTTCACAAACTCTCTCAATGTCTGTTTACCTGGAAATATTTTAAACTCTCCCTCATTTTTGAAGGAGACTTTTGCTGGATATAGAACTCTTGGTTGGCAGTTTTTCTCTTTCAGTATCTTAAATATACCATACCATTGCCTTCTTATCTCCATGGTTTCTACTGAGAAATCTAAACACAGTCTTATCAAACTTCCCTTGTATGTGATGGATCACTTTTCTCTTCCTGCTTTCAAAATTCTCTCTTTGTCTTTGGCATTTGATAATCTGATTATTAAGTGTCTTGGAGTAGGTCTTTTTGGATCTATTCCATTTGGGGTATGCTACACGTCTTGGATCTGTAATTTTATGTCTTTCATAAAAGATGGGAAACTTTCAGTGATCATTTCTTTCATTATTCTTTCTGTACCTTTTCCCTTCTCTTCTCCTTCTGGAACACCCATGACATGTATATTCATGTGCTTCATGTTGTCATTCAGTTTTCTGAGATGCTGCTCATATTTTTCCATTCTTTTCCCTATCTGTTCTCCTGTGTGTAGGATTTCAGATGTCTTATTCTCCAGTTCATGAATCCTTTCTTCTGCCTCTTTAAATCTGCTGTTGTATGTCTCCATTGTGTTTTTCATCTCTTCTATTGTGCCTTTCATTCCCTTAAGTTCTGCCATTTGTTTTATGAAGCTTCTGAGTTCTTATTTATGGTCACCCAGTGTCTTCTTTATATCCTTCATCTTTTTTGCCACATTTTCCTTCAGCTTGTTGATTTGATTTAGGAGATTTGTTTGAACATCTTTAATTAATTTCAACTTCTATATCTCATTTGAAGTGTAAGTTTGTTCCTTTGACTGAACCATATCTTTGTTTTTTCTAGTGTGACGTAATCTTTTGGTGTCTAGGCATGTGGTTTTCTTGATTACCCCAAACAGATTTTTCCCAGGTCTCAGGTGGAGGATGTAATCAGTATCACATTTCCAGTTCTACGCTGTGATCTCTGCCATTCCGCCTATTCCAGACTGGTGTACGATGTATCTCCTGTCACAGATGTCCCCCAAACAATTGTTCCAGACTATTTACTAGTTACTCCTGGCTATTTACTAGTTGCTCTAGAGGACTAACTAAATCCACACCTCCCTATGCCACCGTCTTGCCCCACCTGACTCTAGTGTCTTCGTAATATCATTTATCTCTTTATACACATTTTCCTTCATTTATTTGAATTGATTCAGGATATTTGTTTGAATATCTTTGATTTATTGTTCCAGATTCTGTGTCTCTGACTTTTTTATTTGTTCCTTTGACTGGGTCATTTCTTCTTGAGTTTTAGTATGCTTTGTGATTTTCTGTTGATATCTGGTCATCTGATTATCTTGATGGTTCTATTCTGAAGGTCAGTTTCTCTCCTGTCTAGGATTTAGTTGCTGCCTGGGTTTGTATTAGGGCACTGCTTTGACAACTGGGTCATCAGTATTCCTCAGCCAAAACAGGGCTGGGTACCCATGCATAGGGTGTAGACCAGCTCTGATGTGCCTGGGGTAAAGTCTAGAGAGGCTCTGAAAAACCCTGTAATTTTCCCCTGCACTTTCTGGCCTGCCCAGAAGATGGTGCTCCTCTGTGACGTAATCATCTTCAGAAGCTCTTTACCTCCTGAAGTCCCACAGCATCTGACATGGCAGGGCTGAAACTGTGGGGTTATTATGCCCTCACTTTGCTGGCCAAAATCTGGCTCAGGGTGGGCCTGTGTCCCCTTCTGCACTTCTGGCAGAGAACTTCCACAGCCACCCCATCTGCAGCCATCCCTCAGGCAAGGATCGGGCCACCTGCTGCTATTTCCCTCAAGGGTGGGGTTGGGGCACCAGGACCCATGGCTGGAAATGCAGTCTCTGTCCACATTTTCTCAGACTCTTCATCCCTCACTAACCTGGGCCTTGAAATGTCTTTCCCTGTCTCCCAGTTCCCTAAACAGTTAATTCAGATGGTTTCTGCCTGCTACTTGCTGCTTTTGGGAAAGAAGTAGTTTCTACCATTCTCTCCCTAATCCTCCATTTTGGAAACCCCTCCTTGGTGCTCTTTTGCATTCTTCCCTCCCCAGCAGCATGTGCCCTGCCGCAAGTCCCTGTGGGCTTGGGTTTCTGTGTCTGGCTATAGGTGGGGATCTGTTTCACTGTTGTGAGAGACTTTACAGTCTGTGTCCCCAGTGGGAGGTGGGAGGGATCCTGGCCACTGCCCCTGGGCACTTCCCAAGCTGTGTGGGACTGAGTGATAGGAAACAGAGAGGACCAACCAATTGAGGACATAAGTTTCCTACCTGATATTTTTCTCTTTCTTCAATTCAGCATTTGTGGGATCCATCCCCAGTCTTTACCTTCCTCCAGAGTTCTGAACAAGTGAGATTTGTCCCTTTTTTGTTGATTCTCCAGAGAGCAGTTTTCAGTAGCTGTCTTACTTTGCCATTTTGATGATGTCACCCTCTTCTACTACTTCTTTGTATGACCCCACAAGCTCTCACACAATGTTTGCCTAATAAATGTTTAATAAATATTGTTAGTTGTGATGATAATAATAACACTGATTAGCGTCTGCCTTTCCTGATATTTGCAGTAGGCAGGACAAGAGGATAAGTAGAGTATAATGGGAGATGAGGCTAGAAAGAGAGGCAAAGTCCAGATCATGGAAAGTCTTATGTTCTATGCTAAATAATATGGACTTGATCCTGTAGGCAATTAAGAGCCATTGGAAGTTCTGATGTCCATTTTCTAAAAAGCTCTCTGATAGCAAAGTGCTACATGAAGTTCGATTTAACATTTCCGAATCCTACATCTAGCTTACCTCCTGGTTTGAATTTGATTACTTTTATCTTCACATGGCTCACAAAGAACTCTCCCTATCACATAGCCATGGGAAGACTGAAATTCATAGAAGCAGGCCAAGGGAAAAAGTCAAGAGATAATGAAACTTATAACTAATTATTAATGTAATTTGTGGAACATTTACTATGGGTAAAACATGATGTTAGGTACTATGAGGCTGATAAAGATGAATCAGATATAAATCAGATCTTTAATTTAATTGGCACTATAATTCTAAGCAGAGAAAATAAAGAAATGAATAAGACCGCCTCTGTCTTCAAAAATTACAATCCAGCAAGGGAAACTAACATTAAAAATAATTATAAAAATAATTGTTTAATTGCAATTGGGGTGCGTGTTATAAAAGAAAGCATAAGATGCCACGAGAGTCTTGCAAGCAAGTCTTGCAGAGGATCAGGAATAATTTCCAGGAGAAGGTTCCTTTTAAACTGATAAGTGGAGTTAGCTACAGAGAAGCAGATTTTACCAAGCAAGAAAAACAACTTAAGAAAATTTTTAAGGAAGAGGTTTGAGGAAATAAAAGATCCCATGTGGCAGGAGCAGAGTAAGGTAGGAAGAGAATGGGGCGAGACTGGGATGTAGGTGCAGGCAAGGCAAGGTCATTCACGAGCTTTGGGCCACAGTAAGAAGTCTGAACTTTATTCCAAGAATAGAAGCTAGTAGAGAGTTTGAAACAAAAGTATATCATAAACATGCTTATATACAGACACACACATTTACACCCATATATACACAAATATATTATAATGTGAAAAACATAAAATCATTTATTGATTTATTTATTTTAAGATCACTTTGTATTCAAGGAGGAGAAAGGTAAATGAATGCAGGAAAACAGCCACAGGAGACCACTGTAGTCCAGTTAAGAGATGACAGTAATTTGGACTAGGATGGTGGGTTTGGAGGTTGAGGGGAGAGATCAATTCAAGAAGTATTTTGAGAAAAGGAAAAACATGATTTGCTAGTTGTCAGATATGGAATATAAGAGGGAAGATATAAAGGATGGTATTCAGTTTTTTCACATGATTAATTGAGTAGATAGTGGTGTCATTTGCTGAGTTAAGGAACACTGAAGATAGAACCCATTTGGGCAGATGGAAAGTCCATGGAGAGTTGTTTTGTTTGTTTGTTTAGAGGAAAACAAGTACTTATCTAAAAGCTGACAGGAAGGGTACCAAGAAGAGGAAGATATTGAAGACAGGTATAAAAGGATGCTCAAAAGAAAACAGCTCTTAGCAGTTGAAAACACTTCTCTCAAGGAATATATAGCCCAGTGTGTGAGAGAAGGTAACTATATGTAACGGGGATTATCTATTAAATATATTAACATGCTTTTCTCTTTTGCAATTCCACGCATATGAACTTCTCCCAAGTCAGTACAAGGTATGCATCTGCCTTTGGTTGTAAATTATTTCAACCAGAAAACAAAGAGGAAAAAATACATATATAATATTCAAACATCCAAACTAAGATATCCTGTCTGCAAAGCAAAACAAAAAATTGAAAACCAAGCATTTCAAGAAACAGAAGGATTTTATATACTATTTATCTATCCATTATATATTAAGAGGCAAGACTTCTGTACTTGATACTAGAGTTTAACATGATGGAGGTCCCAGGGAAGCAAGAGGAGGAAAAAGTAAAAGCTCGCTCTCAGCCATAGGGATACAGGAAGGAGAAAGTAAAGAAGATAACTCCACAAAGAGCATGTTAAAGTGAGAGTGAAGTACAGATAATCAAAATCAGAGCCTGAATTAACTCTCCTGGGCAGCCCTCAGGTTCCACATGGTAGATGGGACCACATGCCTCCAAGGGAATGACGTAGAAGGTGGTGGAGAGTCTGGCTTCAGAGTTTGCAAGAGGGCCTCCATCTTAAGAAGGGATCACCTCTGTAGCAGAAGTCTGCAGGGCCAGGAATTCACAGATATGGAATTCCACAAGCTGATGAGAGCTGAAACAGAACCCAGATCATCAGGGGACAATAACCCAAAGAACAAAGCAGGAGTTACAGCAGCTTTCATGAGCAGTTGCAGATATCAACAGATCACTAAGGACAAGACCAATTGTATCTCGAAGGTCACCCTTCCTGGGAGAAGGCTAGACCAATCACTCAGCAACAGAGATCAACACCCCCCACCCACCCACACACCCACAAGCACCCAGAAAACCTAGGACCCAGCTTCTTACTCCTCCACAAGGATAAGTGAACCCCACCCCCACCCCCACATCCTCCACAGCTAGGTGCCAGCAGAGGAAGAGACTGGATTTGAAAAGACATTCAGCATTTACTATAGTCATCCAGAGCAGTTGGTATTAGTCCCAAGGTCAGTTACAGAAAAAAATTAAAGAATCTAATCTTTTACTGAACATCTGAGTGTGATGTTAGCAAATCTGAGGCCCCACAGCATTTAAAAATAGCAATGATGCTTCATTGGCAATGATGGATGCCACGTGAGGTATACAACTCACCTGTATATGACTGAGATGCAGGTTAGCCTTCCCTGGGAAAAGAGCATGCATTAACATCTGGTGAAAGACAGGGATGAAAGGAAGTGATGGTGAAGAGGAGATGGGCTGCAGCTCAACATTCATAGAGACACTAAGGCTTCTACGCACCCAACCCTGCCCCATATCTCCCCCTGCACACTAAATACCAGGGGCAGCTCCACAGTCTACCTCTAGTCCCCAACTAAAGAGCCATATGAGGCTATCAATTTTGAGGGAGTGGAAACAATTGTCAGGACTGAACTTTTGTAAACTCAGCTAAGACAGAGAGGGCAGACATGAAAAGGCATGAAATAGATCCATGGTTGCAGGTGACACAATTCTCAGGAAAATCTTCTTTATGTTATATATAGTGGGGTGCTGGAAAATGTTTAACATATAGCTTTGAGGGGTGGTGGTACCCTGATTTGTAGCATTTTCAGATTTCCATAATGTAAATGTTTACACCATGGCCAATTTCAAGCTACAAATGTGAATTTCAACTGGCTGGGAAAATTCCTGCAGTTTTAATGGTAGGCTTTCATGAGCTGGTAGGAGTTGACTCCAACATACCACTGCACCCCAGTTAAAGAGCCATCATAAGGCATTGTCTGTATCAAAACCTAAATGGAATGGACCCTACAGACTAGTAAGATTTACCAGCACTTCTGTCTGAGTAATACAAATTGCGATCTTCAAAAATATGGAATATTAGCAAGACAAATATTGAATTAAATCACATAAACATCATTCTACTAACTAACAATTCGATTTTATTTTTATTTAACCTCACTGATGTCTAGGAAATTGATTTCTCTTTAATCTGAGTTTATATTTTATAAGGTAATGTTTCTTCAATTGGGCTACGAATTCACCATGAACAGGCCTTCATTCCAAGTACAGAAAAGCCCTGTGCCGGGCTACTTTTGAAAGCCAGTGCACATGCTCTCAGCTTTGAGCACTCTCTTCCTCTGCCTTGCCAAGCTGAGCCAAACTGCAAATTCTGCCTTATAATGCCATTAAGATAAGAATGGCCTAACTGTTTCTAGTAGATTTCATTGTTAATACATGAGACTTGTCAGTTTATAAATCATATACTACTGCATTACCCCAAAGATTAGTTTATAATAGCCTAAAGAAACTTTTATAAACATCGAGCTCCTTTTTAAAAATTGCATTCTGAGATATCAAAAAAGGAGGTTGGGGGAAGAGTGTCTACTTGCTGGGCACATTAACAAGAATTACATACAAAAGAAAAATGAAGTTCCTGAAACATATTTTCTAAATAGCCGGGTTAAGCCAGATGCTTTTGAGAAGGTATTTAAATGAGAAAAAAAAAATGAAAGGCCTTATTATTTCACTATTATTTTAGTCTGACCCAAGCATTATGTATTTCCATGGTTTGTTACTCTTACCACTTTACCACTTTGGAGATTCTAATAAATAGAAAACAAGAAAAGCTTATTCATTTTATATTATTTCATGTAATATAATTTTTATGATTTAGAAAAAAACTGGGCATAAATTGATATTACTTTTATAATAAAAATATCATCGCTCTATTAAAAGAATTTTAGAGTATGCTCTGGTATAAGATTATATAGGGAAAACTCTTCTCATTTAATTAACAAATATCTATTAACATAGCATGGTCAGATAATTTTTATTATAATTTAAAATTTGCCATAGCTCAAAAGACCTAGAGCGTAGTGCTTTGATATGCTTGTGGTTGGAACAATCAGAAAAGATTGTTTTATTTTTCCTATATGAATCAATCTTAAATTATTCTTGGTAACTTAAGGTAACTCCATTGGGTGATTTAAATTTGCAGGAGGAAGGTCTAGCTTCATTGTTAGGGGTAGGCTGTAGTGGCTGGGATCGCTTAAGGTTCTTTGGCTGCAAGTATCAGAAACCAAATCTGACCAACCTCAGCAAAAAGAGGAATTATCAAGAGGCTATTGGAAATTGTACACAGCTAATAGGCAGATTGAAGAATCATGCTTAGTAAAATGAAAATCAGTTTATCATTTAAGATAAATGAATTTACATTAAAGGAAATGAATTCATATTTACAGGAAATGCTTTATATTTTCTTTAAAAACAAAAAAGGCTTAAAATTTGACATCCCTTAAGCAACTGTGATTACTTGAGTTTGGGTCACATGCATAAGCCTTGGCTGAACAGAGGAGTTTCTGGGGGACCCCTCAGTTCACTTACCAGCTTTCCAAAAGAAAATCAGTGTTTTTAGGAAGAGGGAATTAATGTTAGATAGTTAAAAACAACAAAGTTTTGCTGTTTATTCAATTTTGTTCTGCACCTTCACTAACTCGGTCAGTATAAGATAAACAACTACCTCTCTGGGTGTCAGTTTCTCCTTTTGTAAAATGAGAGGGTGGATAATATGACCTCAAATTTCTTTCCTATATTTCACATTTACAATAATGATATAGGCAGATACTGAAGCTACCTTTGGAAAAAGCTTCCATCTAGACAAACAGCCCTTTCCTTAACCCTTGTTCTGCTAAAGCCTCACCATCCATTTCTTCTCAGTTACACTCAGGTCTTTAGAGAACATCTGAGAGCTTTTCTGACTTTGGCACATGCCACAGCAAGCCCCAGAACTCAATGGATCTCACTTGGAGAAGCTAAAAATCAAATACATTTTACTCTAGCATATATGAGGATAAGTTACCTTTTCTGAAATATAACCTTTCCTTCATTGAAGATTAGACTTGCCCCATAATATATGCCAAGATTGAGATTAAAGTTCTTCAAATTCTTTTCTGTTTAGAATAAGTCCTGAAGTTCCTTTTGCAAAACTAAAACTTAATCTTAGCAAAGAAAAGGCCTGTTGCTCCATCTAGAGGGCATTTTATATTTTCCAGTTTAAGGGGAGTGGGGTGGTGGGGGTTCTAGGGCCTATGACACATTTCCAATCTTCCAAATCGTGTTATGATAATTCCACCAAAAATTTTCTAAATTCAGTTGATTTAAATTCATTTTGAACAAATCTATACTATGTTAGAGTGAAAAAAATATTTCTCCTAGCTCCCAATTTTAACCATTGATTATCTAAGTCATAATTATGGCTTTTTTTTTTAATTCATGAAATGTTTGGACACATACTATGTGCTCACTGAGCTTACTTTTGAGAGTTTTATGGACAAATAAAAAAAATTTACATATGATTTCTAATAACCTCTTACTGTCATTTTCATGAATTAGAAGCTTCTATTTTAAATTTGACAGATATTTCCCCTAATTTAAAATACAAACATTGGACAAAAATATACATGCTCTTTTTCACTTAGAATTGCATAGCATTTTCCTTCTAAAAGACCTGCCTGTTAAGAAAGCATGCTATTTTTATTTTTAATGACCAGAGTTTCAGTTGGATAATGCTGCATAGCATCTTGGAGAAATTTCCTTTTTGTATAAAATCTAGTACCTTATTTTAGTGAAAGCAAAATTTCCAGCATGGAAATTCACTCTTAACCAAATGTAGCACATGCACTCTGTTTTCCCATAAAATTCTGTGAGAACGTAAGGTCATATGATGAGAGCAAAGGAGGAGGGACCAGGAAGTAAGGATCTGGGACAGAATTCTGTGCGTGTGTTCACAGGCTGATATTGGACAGTGGCCATCTCAGACAGGCCATGGCTGCACACACACACACACACACACACACACACACACAAACACACACAAACTATATAGCTACAGCAAGCTCTGTGAGAATGGAAATAATCACCAAGTAGAAAGGTTTGCTCTGGGATCTGACTTGTCATACTAGTCTCATCAAAAGTTTACCATATGTCCCAATGGTATCCAAGGGTGGCAAAACAATGTATCCAAACTTCCTGGATGTACAGCCTAGAGATTTTCCCATAGAAGGGAAGAGGGAAAGGGACAAAGAAACAGTGGTTATGGGTCAGTCTTGATGCTTCTTTCACAAACAATTTGCTACATATTCTTGAGAAGAAATTGTGGTTTTTCTAAGGAATGACTAATGTAAAAACTGGCACACAGTTATAGGTTTCTCGTAAGCAAATCTGGAGATAAAGTTCCAGTTAGAATTCCTCCATTAAAACATAAATCTTGTTTAACTGCCCTATAGTATTAGGACTGGTTCCGCAGACCCTATTCTTTCCGTACGACCAGAGCCCAAGGTTACAGGGCTAGTGAGTAGCAAAGCTGGGCCAGAACTCACTATGCTTGTTGATCCCCAAGCTATCACTCTTTCTATCACAACATAAAACTAGTTTAACACCAAAGCCTTAACAGAAGCCATTATCAATAAAATCCTGATAGCCCATCTCAGCAAGAATTCAATCATTTTAACATTACATTCTTGTTTTGAGAGACAAATAACAAACAGATCAATACTTTATCAATCTTAATCATATTTGGTTCTTTTTAGTAAATTTGAATATATTAAGAGACACATTAAATGGTTTTCAAAAATTCACTTAGCTGTGCCCTGCCTTGTTCCAAAACAGTATCTGATGATTTAAAGTCACACTTGAGGAATGTCTTTTGGCCAGGATTCATCTGTCTTAGGAGGGAAGAAGATATTGACCTACGGATTAAACTACTCCAGTCTCCTGCCAGCCCTCAGCTCGACTTAAGAGAAAGCTGCTTTATCTCACGAGAACTGGCCTGTCTTCAGTGTCGGGAGGGGGTGCGGTGAGGGGGGTAGGCTGTTCTGTTAGCTGTAGCCTTACCAAGACTCTCCCACCTGGGAAAAGCATGAACTACAAAGCAAAGGAATAACTATTTTTTAAAAGCAACCACTAAGAATGCTAACACTAAACAAAACTTGGATTCACTGTCAAACTGAGAAGCAAGGGTTCACTTTGCCCAGGGTTTTTGCAAAAGATAAACTCTTGAAGAGAAGCATCCCAAACTACAAATATTAAGCCAAGTGATAACTTGATGCCCAAAAGGAAAGGTAGATATTAGCCTTAAAATTACTTTTGTGTTTCTTTGAATTTATTTTTATTACTCCTAAGATTAAAATATTTTAAATGGTGCTAGTTGAAATATGTATTTAACTGGGCAGAGAAACTCTTTCATAAGTCAATTAAGATGCAGAGCACATGCTGTTCCCTCCTCCCCCACAAAAAAAATGACTCCACAAATATCAGTGTATGCATAAAGCAACCTACCTAGTCAGTCACTCAGTCACATCCAAACATAGTTTTAATGAAGAGAATTGCTATTACTGCTAATATGCCAAAATAAATAATAAAAACAAGAACATCCCTGTATCTCCAAATTAAAAAGGCAGAATCTAAATATTTCAGCCTGCTACAAAAATCATGCAAAAGAAGCTGTGGCCACTTCTGTCAAAATCCAGGGCCAGGAGGGCCTGACAATCTATGTTCCCAAACTTCAATCACCCAAGCTCCTCTGGCAATCTAGACAAGCCTCAGGAAGACACAGAAACCAGTTTCTGGTGAGTCTTTCCAGTCCATTCAGCTGTTTTCCATCCCTTTAGAACCGCCACCCGTATTGCTATCTGATTTCTCAGTTTCCCTTCCAGTTATTCCTAAGCAAAGTAATCCACCCTGGAAGAAGATAGGAATCTGTAGACCTGCTGCCCCTGTGGAATAGTATGGTCTGGGTGACTTAAACAGTAGTTTTCAAAGCTGGCCTGCCTGTTGAGAATCATTTTGAACTAGGAAGTTCCACTTTCTGGGTGCAGGACCCAAGCATTAGGATCTTGTTTTTTAAGCTCCCCAGATGATTCTAATGCAACTTTGTAGGTGGGAACATAAATACTATGATTTATGCAATCAGCTCCTTTTGATCTTCCAGGTAAATATATTTTAATTTCAGAAGCCTCCTAGAAATTTGCCTCTTGCAAGAAATGAATTGAAACTAAATGATTTCTGATAAAGAAGGCAGAAGAGTTTAAAGAAAAAAAGAAAAGTACAAGAAAGTCAACCTCATTCTTATGAGACTTAATTGACCTCCCAGCTACTGGGTCTTGTTCTGGTCAAAGACTAGATTCTCTTTGTTTTGCTCAGAAGCATTCTTGCTATCCATGCTTAAAAGAAATAAACATTAAGTTAAAGACAGTGTTGAATACAAAGATTATTCAACTAGGATTCACAAAATCTGAGTCATGTGGGACATGGGACCTTGAACTTACCACTCTAATCTCATTTTCCCATCAGAAAGATGGAATAATATACTTCCTTCTTCCAAACTCCCTAATCTGTCTGAGTATCTATTCATAATCCATTAATCAAAGTACCTTAAAAGGTACATTGTTCTTGAGATTGTACTCACATAAAGGCATTGGGAATAGGGAGACCAATTATAAAATTCTGAGATTAAAAACAGATAAAATAATTAAAGCAATGCTGTGGGAAAGCTTTACTCCAGCTAAAATGCTGAAAGATCTGTGAAGGATCAATTGTTTATGATCCTGTTCTCTAGAGACTGAAATTCTTTGGATACACCAGACAGTTTTATTTATATAGCAAAGTTCAAATCTAGTGAGGTGCTGCTTGCAAATTCACACACAAATAAAAGAAACTATATTTATATATGTGTACATATCCATGGTCCCAAAAGGGATTTTCCATTGTTTCTCATGGACCTTTGAACAAATTTTATATTTACAATGTTAAAGAGAAGGCAAACCACTTTTAAAAGGAACAGCAGTCTCCTGTTATAGCAAAGTAATCCCCAGAACCTAAAATTTAACACAGGAAATCTTCAGACTTTCGTGGATCTCCTCTATCCAATTGCAGAGCAAATCTTGTTTAATTCACTCTTTGATGTTCATGTGCAATTCTATTTCCTCACATAGCGTTATTGAAAAATAAAAAAGAAACGCCAACCCTCTCCCCATCTGAATATTTCAAGCTGCATCCTGTAAAAACTCCTGGCACTGATTCAACCTTGTCAGCCCAACTTAGCGCATATGGCTGTGGTCCAACTTATTGTGGCTCTTTGTGGTCCCCAGATCAGGTTTCAAAAAAGAAGGGGCAGCAATCCGGTGACCTTCTCAAGATAGAAGAGAACAGCTCTGGTCATGACTGACACCTGATCTTTCAGCTAACATTAGCTCCTAATCAAAGATGGTGCCAAGATTGCATCAGACACCACCCACAAGCCTTTCCATCCTCCTCCAAGGCGTGTGAAGCATCCTGTCACCCTCTGAGTTTCAGTTCTGGAATAATACCTTTCCCTTTCAGATCCTAGGAAGTTTGGTTTCACTGACACTTGAGATAAAGTTCAAGGCTTGCCTTAATTGAGATTTCCTGTTATTTATAGTGCATGCCTATTTACTATTCATTGTCTTTATACTTAGTGAAGTTCAGTGTGATTCATAACAAAGTCGTTATAAAGTCCTAAAATTAACAACCTTAGATACTCATATCATAATTGAGAGACCCCATCACTTGGATTCTTTTTCTGTGCATCTCTTATCCTGTCATCCCTTCTTAAAAATATAACCATCACTCTTCCTGGGCTTAGAGTCATCCTTTCTCTCTACTTCTGCTGGATTTTTGAGACTGGCTTGGGTGGACTCACAAACCCTGGGAATCCAGCATGGTCTACAGAAATACATTTAACCTTCTGAACCCAGCAACATTGTTTCTTACTTGACCAAATACTAAGTATCAGCATGAAAAAACAATTTTGCCTCTTGCCTCAGTAGTCCTTTAAGGGAATTAAAGGACTCTTTGTGCATCCCTAGTTTTTATATAAAAGATTGTGCTGAGGCCTGAAGATTCTTGGTGCTCCGGATATGTTCAAAGTAACTATTGGCTTCATTCCAGCTTTGCATTTAAATATAATATATGATGTGAATCAGTAGAGCTCCAAGTTTTCTATACAAAATTTTATCTTCTTTCTATCTTCCTAAACAAATAATCTTTAAGGCTAGATAAAATAAGAAAAAGAGGATGGAATTATTTCACCCTGCCTTGTTTGTTTCCATGTGGGCTCTAACCAAAAGGAAAAGATGAGTCATTCAGTATCATTCCCTATTTGGTGGTTTGGACTCTGAGCAACTGTAACCAGAAGAGGGCAGCACTCCATGGGTTTTGAATTCAGAGGAAGCAAAACTCTTAAAAGAGTTTTTAATTGAACTCTGACTAACATAAGCAAGGCATTGCACTCTGTGTTACATGGGATCCAGAGATGAATAAGATGTGACCCTAAACGCGCAGAAACCAGGAAAGTAGAGAGGGTTGGGGAGAACAGTTAGAATATAGCGATGTGCTGGAGAGTGGCGAAAAATAAATCTGAAAATAACAATTCTTATACGATTGTGAAGTTTCTTTGAATATCAGGCACTTACACTTTATTTGGAATGCAATGGGGAGCCACTCAAAGTTTCTTAGCAAATGAATAATATGATTAAAACTCTCTTTGGGGAAGACACATCTGATAAGAAGGTATTCCAGAAATTGAAATAGGGTGAGACCAAAGGGAGAAGAAGAACACAGATAGGAAAATAATATAAAACACATGAGCACATCAAAGAAGTGACAAAGATCTACACCAGAGGGATGGCGGTAGGAATGGAAAGGTGAGAGCTGAAGAGCATGACACCATAAAGTAAGAAGAATGCTGAATGAAGTGAATATAAGGAACAAGGGTAAAAAGGACTGATAAGCCCAAAATTTTACATCTGAGAGTTAGAAATATGGTAGAATTCTTATCCTAAATTGTGAAGACAGGAGAAAAAAAATACTGACTAGGAAGAAGGGCTAATGCATCTAGTTTTAAAAACATTTTCCCTTTAAAGAGAGTGAGACATTACACTGTTGCCAGGATACAAGGAGTACAAGGTAGAAATAGAGCAGCCAGCATGATCCGGAGACTACCTTGGGAGGCAGTAATTGTTTAGGGTCACATCTTATTCAGTAATTAACCCTAAAAGTACGTTCTGTCCTCTTTGCTTAGTTCACCTGGAAGCCCAGCACTGAATGTATGGCTCAGTTCTAGATATAGTCATGGACCTTATGGCCTTTGTTTCTGCAGCCTCTTGGCTTCATACGACTCCTAACTCTCCCTTTGTTCTAATTTCTTTATATTTGTATTCTATGGTGTTCCAGTTTGCTAAAGCTGCCATTATGCAAAACACCAAAAATGGATTGGCTTTTATAAAGGGGATTTATTAGATTACAAATTTACAGTTCTAAGGCCATAAAAGTGTCCAAACTAAGGCATCAACAAGAGGATGCCTTCACTGAAGAAAGGCTGATGGTGTCCAGAATACCTCTGTCAGCAGGGAAGGCACGTGGCTGGCGTCTGCTGGTCCTTTGCTCCCAGATTCTCATTTCAAAATGGCTTTCTCCAAAATGTCTCTGGGCTCCTGTCATTCTTAGCTTCTCTCAGTTCTCTGCTTGGTTCCCCTGGGTGTTTCTCTCTAAGCATCTGGGAATCCTCTCTTAGCTTCTCTGGGGCAAACTCAGGGCTACATCTCTTAGCTTAGCATCTCCAAACATCTTTCTGTCTGCATCTCCCAGTGTCTCCAAGCATCTGGGTCTGTGTCAGCTCTTAGCTTCTTCCAAGGGCAAGCTCTGGATTACATAACTTAGCTTCTCTCCAAAATGCCTCTCTCAGCTTCTCTGAGTTCCTTCTCTCCTTGAGCTCTCTTAAAGGACTTTAGTAATCTAATAAAGACCCACCCTGAATGGGCAGGGTGATACTTCCATGGAAATAATCTAATCAGAAGGTCTCACCTATAGTTAGTTAGATGGGTCATATCTCCATGGAACATTCACTCAGAAGTGTCCACCCTATAAGATTGGATTAAAAGATCATGGCTCTTCTGGGGTCCATAACAGTCTTAAACCAGCACATTCCATGCCCTGGCCCCTAGAAAGACATGTTCCTTCCAAATGCAAAAATACATCATTCCATTGCAATTTAGGTAAGTAAGTCTTATCAAAATCAGTTCCAGGCATAGTTTGTCCTAAGGCAACATTCTCCTTTGGACCTGTGAAACTCAGAACAAGTTATCTGCAGCCAGTATACAAAAGAGGCACAGTCATAGGATAAATAGCCTCATTGCCATAGGGAGAATTGGAAGGAAAACAGGGGGCATGGGACCGAAACAGTTCCTAAAACCTGCAGGGCAAACTCCATTCAATTTCAAAATCTGAGAATAATTTATGAAATGACGCTTTATCCTTGAGGCTTGAGAGAGTAGAAATCCCACCCTTTCTAAGTGACTTTGCAGCAGCCCTTTTCTTTCCAAACACTGGGGGTGATTGCACCAACATATCCACACATTGGGGAGACCACCTTGTTCTCGGCCCTACCCTCCTCAAGCATCTGGGTGGCACCCAGACTCTGCCATTACTGGGGCACATGCTCAACCCCTTCAGAACAGTGGGGTGGTGGTCAGGCTTTCCCCAATTCCTGGGGAATGTGCTCCACCCTCTCTGAGATCTAAGGCAGCAGCACCCTTAGAACATCAAGGAGGAAGGCCTGCCCTCTGCCTCTGGGGAAAATTCATCCTCTTCACATGCATGGGAGTGACCAATCTCCTGGCCCAAGATTTCTTGGCTTCAGACCTTGGCTTCTGTGGTTCCACCTTTGAAGAAATTTTCTCTTCAATCTGTCCCTTTTCTATCTCTTTTAGTCCAGACTGGCAGCAATTCCACTTATAGATATCTTGCAGAAAATTTGTTGGCCTTGACATGCAGCATAAAGCAATCAAAACCATCAGACAATAGGCCTTTCCACAAATCCTTCCTGGATAACTCCATTTACAATCCTGGCTTGTACAGAATTGATTGGCTAGTTCCAGGTTTCATTAAATTCTCATGTGTGGCACTGGCCTCTGCGGTCTCATTTTCTGGAAGCCCAAAAATTTCCAGACAGTCAATTTCTGGTTTCTTTGTACCCAAGAGTTCAGTTCTCAGCTTATCTCTATCTTCTTGCATTTTACTATATGCCGCAAGGAGAAGTCTGGCTGCATTTTCCACATTTAGTTTAGAGATTTCTTCAGCTAAGTCTCCCAGCTCATCACTTTCAAATTCTGCCTTCAATCCAACACCAGAACTCAATTTTGCCAAATTCTCTGCCACTTTAAAACAAGGATCACCTTTATTCCAGTTTGCAATGGCACATTCATCATTCCTGTCTAAGACCTTGCCAGAAGTATCATTAGAGTCCATAATCCTACCAACAGTTTCTTCAAAGCAATTTAGGTTTTTTCTGTCAAGCTTCTAACAATTCTCCCAGAATCTTCCCCTTCTCCATTTATAAAGCTCTTCCAACATGCTTGGTATTTGCAAACTCAGCAGCACCCCACTTCTCTGATACCAAAATCTGTTCCAGTTTGCTAAAGCTGTTGTTAAGCAAAATACCAGAAACAGATTGGCTTTTATAAAGAGGATTTATTAGGTTACAAATTTACAGTTCTAAGGCCATAACAGTGTCAAAACTAAGGCATCAACAAGAGTACCTTTACTGAAGAAAGGCCTATGGTGTCCAGAACAGCTCTGTTAGTTGGGAAGGCACATGGCTGGCATCTGCTGGTCCTTTGCTCTCAGGTTCTGGCTTCAAAATGGCTTTCTCAAAAATGTCTCTGGGATTCTGTCTCTCTTAATTTCTCTCAACTCTCTGCTTGGTTCACCTGGGGCATTTCTCTCTAAGCATCTGGGAGTCCTCTATTAGCTTCTCTGGGGTAAACTCTGGGCTTCATCTCTTAGTCTAGCATCTCCAAGTGTCTTTCTGTCTCCAAGCATCTGTGTCTGTGTCAGCTCTTAGCTTCTTCCAGGGGCAAGCTCTGGATTACATATCTTAGCTTCTCTCCAAAATGTCTCTCAGCTTCTCTGTGCTCCTTCTCTCTTTAAGCTCTCTTAGAGGACTTCAGTGATCTAATAAAGACCCACCCTGAATGGGCAGGGTAATGCCTCCATGGACATAATCTAATCAAAAGGTCTCACCCATGGTTGGGTAGGTCACGTCTCCATGGAAACATTCAACCAAAAGTTTCCACCCTACAAGATTGGATTAAAAGATCATAGACCTTCTGGGGTCCGTAACAGTCTCAAAGTGCTGCACATGGTATTGTATGAAGTTATGAAAGCCACCTCAAATTCTTTTGCTAATAAATTAGGAAAAGCATCAATCAATTCCTATTATTATATTTTTCTACAGACTTCAAGGACACAACCATCCGCAGCAAGCATGTAATCTCCTTATGTAAAATGCATGTTCCTAACATATACTGAAAACTATTGTTCTAGGTGCTAAAAAGTTTTAGACACACAATTTCATTTAATCCTGTAAGCAAAACAACAACAACAATCTTATGAGGTCATTCCATTATTTACCCATTTCACAGATGAGGAAACAGAGATATGATATGGTTATGTAGCTTATCAAGTAAGATGAGGTGGCATTATAACCCAGACAGGCTTACCCCAGAATCAATGTTCCTAATTACCATGCCTACTGCCTCTCTGTCCAGACTGGTCTTTCTCTATACATCCTGCTAGGATGCCACTTTTCATGTTGGAGGAATGCAGGCCTCCAGAGCCAGTGTATTAAACAAGGAGCTACGTTGTTTTCATATATGGTGCTTTAATTAGTTCTATATATCCAGGTTTAAAAAATAGAATATTACTTCAATTTTCTAAAATTAAATTAAATCTGTCTCTAATCCCCCATATACCAGGGTAGATGTGTGATAGTCCAATATCAGTTATTTTGGAGACTCGGTTCCTCCCTCCAAGAGATCATTCAAGAATCCAAGGCCTACAAGGTACCAGAAAAGTGGAAGAGAGAGGCCTGGTACTGAATGTATCAGTACCCCTGTACATTCCAGAGTATGTTGGGCAGAAAATAAAAAAGTCCCTTGAGAGACTGGAGAAAAAATTTGGAACTATTAAACTTCCCCACTTGGAGAATTCCTGACATTCTCTCAAGTATTAGTGACTCCCAATTTAGTAAGCTAAGCCCTTGAGCTTGAGTATTGCACTTATGAAATTTATTTCTGCAATGGCCATGCTACTTACAATTATGCCAATGAGTCACCCTCAGAAAACCTCTTTTGTAGCTCAGATGTGGCTTCTCTCTCTCTAAGCCAAACTCTGCAAATTAACTACCCTCCCCATTATGTGGGACATGACTCCCATGGATATAAGTCTCCCTGGCAATGCGGGACATGACTCCTGGGGATTAGCCTCATCAACAATGCCTTCTTGACCAAAAGGGGGAAGAGAAAATGAAACAAAATAAAGTTTCAGTGGCTAAGAGATTTCATTTGAAATCTGAAAGGTCATTTTGAAGGTTACTCTTATGCAAGATTCAGCCAAATATTGCAAATTGCCATAGTATGCCAAGCCCCAACCAGCAGTATTCCTGAAAACCCTAATGAATACCCTGGGCTCTATCTAAGACTCTATAAGTTTTACCTATTGAGTTTATTTTTTCAGAAACAAAGCCTCCAGGTGGATCCCATGCCAGATAAGCCCTGAAATCCATAGACAGCAGTCTCTCCAAGGGCATGAACCAGTTTCATTCCTCTACCCCCTAATGTTGACACCCCTTTTCAGCATGAAGTTAGAATGGTAATTGCCCAGATATCCCTGATGATTGAGAGAATAATCAAATGAGAGGGAGGAATTGTAACTGAGAAGTTAGGACTTAACATATGGTTATGAGTACTGACTCGTTATACAGATACTTCTTTTTAGTTTCTAGTGTATTAGAATAGCCAGGAGGAAACACCTGAAATTGTTGAACTGTAATCCAGTAGCCTTGATCTTTGATAATGAATATATAACTATATAGACTTCATGTTGTGACTGCATGATTGTAGAACCTTGTGACTGAAAACCCCTTTAGCCAGTGTATGTGTAGATGAGTAATAAAATAGACATGCATGGAAAATAATAATAATAATAATCTGGAAATATGGAGAAAAACTGCTATGTAAATTATGGACAATAGTTAGTAGTACTAGTTTAATAATATTTCCCATTGTCTTCATGCTCTATATTTTACCCATCCATCTCTTTGCTGAGGAACACCCAGGTTGTTTCCAGCTACCTGCCATCACCAACAATGCTATAATGAACCTCTGTGGATATAAATCCAGGACTGGAATCTCTGGGTGATATAATGAATGTATAATTGATTCCAATAAATAAAATATTACTTTACTTTGAGGGAAAAAAAACAATGAATTATAACAAATGTGATTACTGTTAAAAAAATAGTAGAATTACCAAAAAAAAGTGATATCTTCAACTGTAACAAATTTCCTCACCAATGTAAGTATTGGTGATGGGAAGGTGTATGGGAATCCTGCATTGTATGCATGATTGTTCTATAAACCCAAAACTTCTCTAATAAAATTAAAATAATAATAATAATAAAGGGGAATATGGGGGAAAATGTACCTATGCAAACTATGGACTATAGTTAACATAACATTTTAATACTCTTTCATCAACAGTAACAAATGCACATCAATACTATGGGTCAATAATATGGGAGGATAAGGAGTATGGAAGGATTAGGGTTTTCTATTTTATTTTTTTTTCTTTTCTGGAGCAACAAAAATGCTCTAAATTTATCACGGGGCTGTATGCATAACTATGTGATGATACTATGAACCAGTTGATTGTATATTTCAGATGGTTTCTATACTGCGTGAGTCTATCGCAATAAAATTGCATTAAAAATAAAAATTTTAAAATAATCCAGGGCTTACAAGGTGCCAGAAAAGTGGAGGGGAGAGGCACAGTAGCCATGTTTGCTATTAGCTCTTTCAGTTTTCCAATTCACTTATTTCATCTATTATTAAGCATGCCCAGAAGGGCCCCTCTGTGTTGTTTTTTCCTCTGATCATTTACTTAAACACTGAGTTCCCCAACTCTGATTCAGAGCCACAGTGCTGAAAGTCCAGACTTTCTGGCTCTCAACAATCACATATTCTAGCACAATGGGCAACAGAAGCCCTCTCAGATTATCCCCATTTCAGGAATTCTCATTCCTGTCTTCCCCCAGAAAGGGCCATTTCTCCCTTCTCCATTTCCTAGGAAGTCTTTTGCTCCAAGCTCAATAAAACAAATTGTTTTTTATTAAATTGTCAATGATGCCATGGGAGCCACAGTTCTCTAGGACATGAAACGTTCTTGGTTTGGAGGAAACTGAGATGTGATGAGGTTAATTATGAGGTATGGAAGTGGAAAAAAAAAAACCCTTATTCTTTCACTCCTTTACATTAGCTAGAATGAAAAACATTAAGATACTATATTATTCTGCCACTTACAGGTGATGGGAATGGAATAATCAAAATAATGAGCCAAAGCTAAATGACTTGTCTTTTTATAGAGTCAGAATTTAAGCCTGGGGTAGTAAACAGATTTTATCTACACAGGCCCCTTATTGCTTAGTAGAACATGCCTGATGTACAGCACTGAGAAATATTTTAAGATTATGACTGGGTCAGCAGTAAAGAGGGTCTGCCATGAGCATCAGCAAGGATGATGACAGAGGACATGCTACATAATTTACATTCCTGGTTTAATCTTAAATCACAGTTTTGCTTCCTAAGCAAAGTGATCTAGTCCCAAATGCCACAGCTGTAAGAAAAGACCTATTTGAAAGAAGAAACATTCATGTATGCATAATAATCAACGAAAGAGTTTGTTTAAAATGCATATTTTTGAGTCCTACACCCAGAGATTGTGACTCAATTGACACCCAGAGATTGTGACTCAATTGCTCTGGTAGGCATGAATATCCAGTATTAATCAAACATCCTCAGGGAATCCTGGTGCCAATTTACCAAGAACACAGTTTGAGGAAAACTCCTATGGAGATAGAATCCCATTGGTTAGTCCCCTCTCCATCTGCCCCAATCCCTCTCACCAATCTGCTGAAGATCTTTAACCTGAAGCCCTAATCTCATACACCCCTAAGCCTATCTGAATGACCTAGAAGGATTTTTTTTTTTCTTTTGGTGGTGGTGGTGGTGGTGGGGTCCATTCCTACCAAAGGATGCCCAGAATTAATCTTGATGCTTTAAAGCATATGATAGCTTATACATTTAAGTGTCTTTTACAAATACCAATATAATGTCAGGTAGAGCATATGGCTTCAGCCTACTTTCTTTCTTGAGCTCCAGGCCAATACACCCAGTTTGCTTTAGTCCACAACCACTTCAAATTTAGTATGTCTAAAACTATACTGAACTACATCCCTTCAATCATTATCCTATTCCTTCTCTATTACCCACTTTAGTAGATGACATAATTATCCACTCAAGTTCCCAAGACAAAAACAAAATGTAATCTTAGATTACCATCTTAAAATGCTTCTATTCACACCCCTGGACTATAGGTAATATGGCTCTGAATCAGTGTTGAAGAAATCAATAGTTAAATAAATGATCTTGTCTATTGTCTTAGTAGGATTGTAATCTCTAATCTGAGCCATTGCATTAAATATTTAACTGGTCTCCCCAAGGCCATGCATATTTTTAGTTTGTGCTCTGCACAGTCACTACAGTTGATATTGCCAATGAGAGTCCCATTTACAGTGTAGGCATTATAGATTTATGTATTTTTACAATTTTCTCACTTAGCAGTAAAAGATGTTACAAGATCATCAGTGATATGACTATTTTCCAGTAATGAAGTAAAACACTTTGAGAAAGAGCACCTGTTTCTAATCTGCACAAAAACTCCAACTGCACTAATAGTGGCCCTAGGAATCCCTGCTTCTAGACTGTCCCTACAAACCATTTGTGCTGGTTTGAATCTAGTATGTACCCCCAAAAAAAGGCATGTTCTTTTAATCCAATCTTATAAGTACAAACTTATTGTAGGTGGGATCTTCTGATTGGGTTGTTTCCATAGAGATGTGATCCACCCAATTGTGGGTGGGACTTTTGATTTATTATTTCCATAGAGATGTGACCCCACTCATTCAAAGTGGGTCTTAATTAGTTTACTGGAGTCCTTAGAAAGCTAAGAGAGCTCTAGAGCAACTAGTAAATAGTCTGGAACAACTGTTGTGGGACATCTGCAACTGGACACATATCATACACCAGTCAGGAATGGGTGGAACAGCTGAGATCACAACATAAAATTGTAAGTAAACTTCCCAAACTGCAGAGCTGGTTCCCCTCCTCCAACAGCATGACAGGCTGAGTTGAAACACTTCCCTGTGGAAAAAAGAAGCAGGCTACCTGGAGCAAGGGAAAGTAACTCAACCAAGCTCCAACTGTGGTTTTAATTAACAAATTTGGACTACTAAATACAAGCTACAAGCACAGATAAACCTGAAGCAAGTGGGAAAGGAACTCTGAGTTCTGTCATGGCAAAGAGGAGGTGAAGCTGACAGAAAATAAATAAATAAAAACAGAGGCTTTTGGAGACAACTGAGCTTAGAATACTGGAAAACAGCTGTGTTCCAAGAAAAGAGGCACAGAGAAACAGGTACCAACACACATCAACTGGAAAAACTGGGGTGCTGGGGGACTGGCTCTGAAAAGGGGCTTTCTCTCTTTTTCCTTTTTTTATTCTCCCATGCTAAATAGCTCATTAGTGAAAGTCTCAGGCATTTTCAATTGTCAGTGCTGACCAAGGCAAGGGTGGAGTTAACAGAGTCAGAGACACAAAGGAGGAATTCAAGTATAGAAGATAACTCCCTAAGTGGTGTATCTTCCCTAGGAAAAGGGGGACTGACCCAGATCAAGGGGCTGCCCTCCCTCAGAGTATTCAGACCCCAGGACCTGGGGGGGGGGTGGAAAAGAAACAATTTAAGCTTGACTTCTGACACCCTCAGTCCCTGGCCAGGACAGGGTCCACTGAGAATTGAAGGCATCACACCTCTTTACACCAATGGGGAGCTGTGGGCTGACAAGGGCCACTTGCTGGACAGAACAGGAAAAGCACAGAGTCCAGAGGTCTCACAGGAAAGTCTGGCAACCTGCTATTTCTCATTCTGTGGGAAACATGATACTGATTACACCCTCTTCCTGAGACCTATACCTGTCTGGGCTGGGAAAACCTGATTGGGGTAATCAAGGAAACCAGATGCCTAGACAACAAAAAATTATGAGTCACATTAGGAAAAATAAAGATATGGCCCAAAGGAACAAACTTACACTTCAAATGAGATATAGAAGTTGAAACAACTAATTAAAGGTCTTCAAACAAATATGCTAAATCAAATCAAAAATCAAGTCAACAAGTTGAGTGAAGTATGGCAAAAGAGATGACAGATATAAAGAAGACATTGGGCAAACATAAGGAAATACTTGAAAGATTGAAAAAACAATTAGCAGAACTATGGGACTGAAAGCAGAATAAAAGAGATGAAAAACACAATGGAGACATACAACAGCAGATTTAAAGAGGCAGAAGAAAAGATTCATGAACTGGTGGACAGGACATCTGAAATCCTACACACAAAGAACAGATAAGGAGAAGAATAGAAAAATATGAGCAGCATCTCAGGGAAATGAATGACAGCATGAAGCACAGGAATATACCTATCATGTGTCCCAGAAGGAAACAAGAAGAGAAAAGGGGCAGAAACAATAGTGGAGGAAATAATCAATGAAAATTTCCCTTCTCTTATGAAAGACATAAAATTGCAGATCCAAGAAGCACAGCATACCCCAAAAAGAATAGATCTGAAGAGACCTACTCCAAGACACCTAATAATCAGATTATCAAACATCAAAGACAAAGAGAGAATTCTGAAAGCAGCAAGAGAAAAGTGATCTGTCACATACAAGGGAAGCTCAATAAGACTATGTGCGGATTTCTCAGTAGAAACCATGGAGGAAGAAAGCAATGATGTGATATATTTAAGATACTGAAAGAGAAAAACTGCCAACCAGGAATTCTATATCCACCAAAACTGTCCTTCAAAAATGAGGGAGAGTAAAATATTTCCAGACAAGCAGGCACTGAAAGAGTTTATGAACAAGATAACTGCTTTACAAGAAATACTAAAGGGAGCACTACAGGCAGATAGGAAAAGACAGGAGAGAGAGGTTTGGAGCACAATATTGGGTGATGGTAGCACAATACTGTAAATACACTGAACAAAGATGACTGTGATTTATGGTTGAAAGAGGAAGGTTAGGGACATGTAGGACACCAGAAGGAAATATAGAAGATAAATATTGGGACAGTATAACTTAGTGAGATCTAGAGTGGTCAATGACTGTGATTAAATGTACAAATATAAGACTGTTTTTACATGAGGAAGAAAAAAATTGAATGTCAGCTCTGCAGGGTGTTAAAATTGGGGTGGTATTGGGGAAAAAAATACAGCCAATGCAAACTTGAGTCTATAGTTAATAGTAATACTGTAAAATGCTTCCATCAATTGTTACAAAGGCAATATACCAAAGCTAAATGTCTGTAACAGGGGATACGAGGGAGGGGTATCAGATTCTCGACATTGATGTTGTTGTTTCACTTTTTTATTGTATTTTATTTTAATTTTATTCTTTTGTTGCTTTTTAGTTGTCATTTTTTTTCTTTCTTTTTCTTTTTTTCTTGTTTTTGCCTCTTCCTCTTTCTTTGTTGAAGAAATGGAAATGTCCTTATATAGATAGTGGTGGTGAAGACATAACTGTGTGATTATACAGGGAACCATTGATTGTTTACTTAGGATGGAATGTATGGTGTGTGAATAAAACTGTCTAAAAATAAACAGAGGGATACAAGTGTTGGAGAAAATGTGGAGAAAGGGATATGCCTAATCACCGTTGGTGGGGAAGTAGAATGGTACAGCCCATCTGGAGGGCAGTGTGGTGGTTCCACAGGAAGTTAAGCATGGGGTTGTCATATGGTCCTGCAACCCCGTTATTGTGTATGTACTTGGGAGAACTGAAAAGAGGAACATGAATGGACATTTGCATGGTGGGGTTTATGGTGGCAGTATTCATGATTCACAGTGGATGGAGGTGGCCTAAGGGTACATCAACTGATGAATGGAATGGCGAACTGTAGTGTATACATACACTGAAATATTGAGCTGCTACAAAAAGGAGTGAAGTTGTGTGCTGAATGGACATTGAGGACAGTATGTTGAGTGAAATAAACCAGAAATGGACAAAAAATTATAATGCCTCACTAATATGAACTATCTATAATGTGCAAACTCTGAGAATTGAGTCTGAGAGCATAGGCTATCAGAGAAAGGCTTATTGTAAAGGTTCCTAGATTGTAAGCTCTTACAGAAGTTATATCTATTCCTGAGTTGTAATGGCTATTTCTAAATTCTGAGATGCTGAGCTCTTTGTGTACAACCTGGTCAGTCTCTGTGACACTTAAGACTCAGAACCAGAGTTCAGCAGCTATGCATTTCAGCATTATCCCATACAGCAAATATAAAAGAGTCTGAAAAAATAGATCAGACTTCAGTTAGAGATATGAACAAAATGGACTTGATTAGGACTAAGGTAAATCAGACTAAAGAAAAAAGGGCAATATTGACAGTGTTTTTAGAATTCAACTTCTATGTAAGACCAAAGGAAGAGATGTTTATTAGGTGCCAAATCTATATTTTTCATAACACACTATATAATTTTAACTTGTATGGTCAGTTTATTCAAACAATGTAAATATATGGAAAGTTGAATAGGGAATGAAATCTGGTTGGTTTGTACAGGTTAATGTGAAGCCCCAATACATTCCAAAGTAATATAGGTAGAGAATAAAAATGTTTGCAAAGCCCCCTTGAGGGGCTGGGACAAAATGTGGAAATACTAAATTTCCCCACCTGAGGAATTAATGATATTCTCACAAGCATTGGGGGTTGCTAATTTAGAGATCTGAGCCCTCAATCTTGGGACTTGCCCTTTTGAAGCTTGTTACTACAAAGGAGATCCTAAGCCTACTTAAAATTGTGCCTAAGAGTCACCCCCCAGAGAACCTCTTGTTGCTCAGATGTGGTCTCTCTCTCTAAGCCAACTCTGCAGGTAAACTCACTGCCCACCCTGCTATGTGGGACATGACTCCCAGAGGGTGTAAATCTCCCTGGCATTGTGGGATTGAGAAAGCCTTCTCGGACCAAAAAGGGGAAGAGAAATGAAACAAAATAAAGTTTCAGTGGCTGAAAGATCTTAAATAGATTCGAGAGGTCATTCTGGAGGTTATTAGTATGCATTATATAGATATCCCTTTTTAGTTTTTAGTGTATTGAAATAGCTAGAAGGAAATACCTGGAACCCAGTAGCCTTTATTCTTGAAGACAATTGCATAACTGTATAGCTTACACTGTGTGACCATGTAATTGTGAAAGTTTGTGGCTCCCACTCCCTTTGTCCAATGTATGGATAGATGAATAGAAAAATTGAGACAAAAAGTAAGTGAATAATAGGGAAGGATGAGGGGTATGGGATGTTTTGGGTTTTCTTTTTTACTTTAACTTTTATTCTTGTTCTTTTTTGTGTGTGGTAATTAAAATGTTCAAAAATTGATTGTGGTGATGAATGTATGACTATATAATGTTACTGTGAAGATTTGATTGTACACCATGGATAACTGTATGGTATGTGGATATATCTCAATAAAATTGAATTTAAAAAAAAAGCTGAGAGAGAGAGCGTGCTCAGAGCTGACACAGACTCAGATGTTTGCAGATGCTAAGCTAAGAGATGAAACCCAGAGTTTGCCCTGGAGAAGCTAAGTGAGAACTCACAGGCCCTTAAAGGGAAGTCACTGGAATCAGAAGCTGAAAGCAACACAACCTGGGAGCAAAGGACTAGCAGACACCAGCCACATGCCTTCCCAGCTAACAGAGGTGTTGCGGACACCATCAGCCTTTCTTCAGTGAAGGCATCCTCTTGTTGATGACCTTGTTGGCCAGTTTTATGGTCTTAGAATGGTAACTCTGTGAACTAATAAATACCCGTTGTAAAAGTCAATCCATTTCTTGTATTTTGCATTCCAGCAGTTTGGCAAACTGGAACACTGTTCATACACTGTTGCCAAAGTTATTATTCCAAATGCAAACTCTATCATGATTTTCCTTGAGTAGACTGCCACAATCTCCATTACCTGCTCCATCCTACCTGTGGGATGTGAACTCTATGCCTCAACCATTGTGAGCTTCTCAGAATTACTCAATGCATCACACTATTACATACCTTAGCACATGCAATTCTTCCAGTTTATAATACCAATCTGTTTCCACTTCTACCCCATTCTACCTGGAAAATGTTTATTCTTACTTTATGACCCTCAAATTTCTTTTCTTTATAGCCTTCTTTCCTCCCTACTTCACCACCTTAGCAAAGCTGACTTCTCTCTTGTGTTTCAACCTACCTCTATGTCAACTGAAAACACTGTAAGTATTTCTTTTTTAATTGATCTTTTACACCAAACCAGGAACTCCTTGATTTAGTATAACCATGTGCTATTTAACTTTGCTTTTTCTATGGCAAGGCAAATTGGTACAGAGATTTATTGGTTCAACCAACTGGCTAACTGGTTCTATTGCCTGATGACTAGCAAGCTCTTTGAGCTCTGCTTCTTAGTGCTGTATTTTCTGAGTCCTATCTGCTACAGATTTAACCAATCTAAACAGATGTTTCAATAATGCACATTTAGGGGCAGGAGTATGGATTGGGGACTTCCTCAAAGTGGCCCTCTATTCTATGTCTTAGAGCAGACCTATCTGTGTATCTCAGATTGAATCATGAGTCTGGATTCCAGCAAAAGCTGTGACTGACACTAAATTCAGGGGAATACTCTTGCCCTGTTCACTGACCCCCATTCTTTAAGAGCACCCAGGGGAAAGACTGCACTCATTTCTCATAACTTATAGAACCACATACCAAAAATAAATCAAATTAACTGAATTTTACATTTGAAAATCAAATCCAATAACACAATGATTGGTTATGACTATAGTATGGAATAATTGGTTTCAATTAGTAAACAAGAGGAAGCAAACTGATTTTCAAGTGGGAGTACGAAGCAATCATCTTATATTTCAAGAAGATTTTCACGACAGGACAACAATGGGAAATTATTCATTAGAGGAGGAAAGAGAGGGGGAAATGTTGGACAAAGGAAGGAACACTAAGAAGAAGACTACTGCAATAATCTAGGTATATAGTAATGAGTGACCTACTCTGATCACTGTGAGGATGGAAATGAAGAGACTAAAGAGAAAGAAAAGATGAAAACATCAACAGGACATTGCTCTACAAAAGAAATGAAAGGAAAGAACGAAAGATCACTCACAGCCTTCAAACAGAGTGACTAAGCCAATAGTGCTGCCATCTGCCACAAGAGGGTGATCTGAAATAGTATACCCCACACAATATACAGGCCCATTGGGTGGTCACTCATGTGAAGAGAGTAATGACAATGCAGCAAGCTGAGCTCACTTCTAAAAGAGATGGCTCACTAGGATCCTATGAAATGCCTTGGTTGCTGCTGCTGCCCTGATCCTCAGGGTGATAAGGAAAAATACCCGTGGAACAAGCAAGGGGTTAATTCAAACTCAACTTAAACCTGGAGTCCTTAGGCCCTACAAATCAACCATTACCATGGGAGAGGCCCCTCACCCTGGTGATACTGACATAAGACCCTCTGAAGGAAGAAACTTATAAATATGAACATAGTAGAGAAGACTCCCCTCCCCCAACTCACCCCCCGTATATCTAATACCTCCCCAACCCCACCCCCCACTCAACACAGAAAGCTGGATGCAGGGGAGGAAGCAAAAAACTGAAACACATATCCACAATTCGACCCAACTGAAAATCCAAAATTTATTAAAATAATTGATACGATAAAAACAAAGGCTTTTGCAGGTGCTGATTGACCTCTGCAACAAAGATTTGAAATTAAATTTAACACCCACTGAAATGTGTCAAATTACAGTTATACCTGGGAATCCCACAAAATTTAAATGATCCCCCTATACTCTTAGGTGAGTTACTGAACGTAAAATAGAGGACAAACAGGTATGCTTTAACTTAACCATTAAAGCTATGGCTTTACCTAATTTCCCCATAGTCATGGTGCCCATTGCCCTAAAATATTCCACAGTGAGCATGTATGCTCTGACCCAATAAATAATAAATTAAACTGAATAAGCAAACTCATAGAGTCAGAATCTAAAATCTAGGTTACCAGGGGACAGGATGGGAATAGGGAATGGGAAGCTAAGGCTTAGAATATACAGCGTTCCTATTTGAATGATAGAAATGTTTTGGTATTGGATTGTGGTGGTGGTAGCACAACATTGTGAACACAATTAAAGCACTGAAATATATATTGGAATGTGATTAAAAGGGAAAATTTTAGGTCATATACATGGTAACGGAATAAAAGAAATTTTTTAAATCCATGGAACTACACTACACAGTGAACCCTAAGTTAAACTATGGACTTTAATTAGTAATACAATTATAAAAACGTGCTATCATCAATGGTAGCAAATGTTCCACACCAATGCAAAGTGTTGGCAGTGGGGTAGTGTATGGGAATTCTGTATTTTATGTATGATTGTTCTGTAAACCCCACAAAGGAAAAAATGGAAAAAAGGAAAAAAAAAATGGTTAAAAAATAGCTGAATTAAATCTTTGGCACTTACAATCAGCTTGACAAAATGGCACCCCATGGACTCCCACAACCCTGTTACCATAGTTAATACGAATTAAATATAAATTTTAAACATATAAATAAAACAAAGCCTTCAAGAATTGAACCTCATTTTGAAAGACCTATTTAGAGAAGGGACTATTAAACTTACTGCTTCTCCGTTTAACAGCCAATTTGGCCTCTTCTTAAAACTGGAAAAAAACAAATGGTACCTCATCTTGGTGTTACAGCAACCATAGTAACCGGATCCCACTCATTTAAGTCTCCCATACCCAGTATTATTGAAATTACTGGCTCCATCCATTCAGCACCTGGTAAATACTTTGCAGTTATAGATCATATTTCTTTACATGATGATCCATGGGGTACTTCAAAACTCTGCCATAGCACACAAACTTTGCAGGCAAGAACTTAACCGAATCCCAGTTTCTATAGGAACACAGGTATGGTGTCAACCTGATGGCATCCTCCCCCAAGGAGATTCATTTGACACTCTCATTCAGGACATACGAAGACTTACAAAGTTGCTCACAAAAAGGGTATGGGCCACTGACCCACACATTTTATTAAGTCCATGCCATCTTGGTTAAATTCCTGAAAGTTATTTGGTAAGCCAAGGACTACTCCATCCCTGATACTGTCCAGAAACAGCTACTGATCCTCTCAGTACCCATAATGTTAAAACAATTTCAATATCTATTAGTCATTTGGGGTTCAGGAGGCAACATAGTCCTCATTTAAAAATTTCACTTAAACCCATTTATGTTGTTTCTCACAAATAGACCCACTTTGAATAGGACTCCCTACAACAATACACTTCCAGATTCTGTCCAAATTGCAATATAATAAGAACTACCATTAGTGCTCCCCAGAGGCTCCTTCACTCTAGAGGCTTTTGCAACTTTCTCTCATGCCTGATGGAGTCTCTTGAACATCCATGATATCCATAAACTGGCTATGGACTTCTGGTATAAGGAACTGCTGTCCTCAGCTCCACACTGTATGCCCTTAGAGGGGCAATTGCTGGTCATATACTGGAGAGCTGCTGCTTTTCATGCCTTAACTGGAATGTCCCTGATCAAGGATAGGACCCAAGGATCAGCACAGTTGGCTGAACTTCAGACAGTTATTTTAGCACTGAATGCCCCAGCCAACAATCAGCTCCATCTGAACATTTTTACAGACTCTTGAGCCATTGCCAATGGTGTGGACATCTAGTCCAGCCAATGGCAGCAACAAAAATACTTTATTCAAGGTTGCCCACTTTGGCGCAAAATAGTCTCTTTTTTTTTTTTTTCATCTCACAGACACCCAAAACATATATCAAGTTCCCACATATCTGCATATTTTAAAGCCACAACACCAGGTGTCACCAAGACACTCTTATCTCCTTCAGAGATCCAAACATTACTGATAGGGACTGAGACACTCATTTCTGAAGTACATATGGCCAGGCCCTTGCGAAAAGCATTTAATGGAGATATTCCCACCCTTACCAGCCTCAGGCTACAGACTTTAGAGTGCATCATAATGACTTACTTAAATGAGTTTAAATTCAATTAAATGAAACACAGACCATTTCCATCATCAGTCAAATATCGGGGGGTGAATTGTTATAGAGTCTAATGCTATTTTTGATGCCTGACAGCTGACAGTTTCAAGCCTTATCACTCTCCCTTCTCCTTCTGTCCCACATCTGGGCAAACTAAGAAAGCCTGGGTGTGCCTTCCTTTGGTGCCTACAGAAAGTACAAACATGTAAGACCTCACCCAGCCAGGGCACAAGAATCATACCCCACTCCCATCCCCTAATCACAATAAAAGCCAAGCCAGTCTCTTTTTCCCTGCTCTCTCAAGCCATTTGGCTACAAATATCTCAGTTCCCATAAGATACAGTAGAAAACCTCATAATTCACAAGACATTGGGTAGAGTATTCAGAAAGCTGTTACCTTAGCTCTGGAGCAAAATTAGCCCTAGGCAAAATTTTCTATTGTCCACCTTAACAAAGCTGAAAAGCAACCACAAAAGGACAAAATCAATAAAACATAGACAAGACCAGCACAATGAAAACTATAAAATATTGCTGAGAAAAATGTAAAGACTTAATAAATAGAGACTATGCCATATTCATGGATCAGAAGACTCATTATTAAGATACCATTGCTCCTCAAAATAACCTATAGATTAAATGGAATCCCAAACAAAATTTCAACTGGAATTTTTTGTAGAACTTGACAAACTGACACTAAAATTTATATGTAAATTCAAAGAACACAGAATCATTAAAACAACTTTAAAAAAGAATGAAGTTGGAAGATTTAACCTCCTAATTTCAAGACATTTTAAAAATGACAATAATTAAGACAGTGTGGCATTAGCATAAAGAGAGACAATGGATCAGTGCATTTAAATAGAGAATCCACAAAAAGATCCATACATATTTGGACAATTGCTGTTCAACAAAGGCCAAGACAATTCAATGGGGAAAGAACAATTGTGTAGCAAAGAATTAACCTTTCCCAAAGAGAGGTCTGACCTTTGCCTCATCTTCTGGGAGGTGATCTATAAGATCTTGGAATGTTCTGCCTAATAAGTGTGTTTACCTGGGGGACTTCAGCCATACCAGACAGTCTAATAATATGATTTTTGTTGGGGGATTTTGGCCATGCAGTATCAGCATGATCAAGCTGGGAAAAAGGTCAGCCATACAGGCAGTCAACCATATCTAGGTGGCAGAGCCTCCATAAAAACCTGGGACACCAAGGCCCAAGTTTCCTGATTGGAAATACTCCATACATATTGTCACACACATGTGTCAGAAGTTAGCACTGTCCACAACTCCACTGGGAGAGGACACCTGGAAGCTCCATGCATGAAATTCTCTGGGACTCTCTCCCATGTGCTTCTTTCCTTGGATGGCTGCATTCAGTATCTTTTTGCTGTGAGAATTTGAAACTACAATTATAATTGATTTCAGTGAGATCTGTGAGTACTTTTAGTCAATTAACAAACCTGAGGATCATCTTGTGGATCCTCAGGCTTATATTGGTGTCATAAATGTGGGTGTTCATTGGTACTTCCCCAACTCTGCAATAGTCTTCCCAACAAATGGGCAACCATATGATTAAGAAATGTACTTAAATGCTTCCTCACAAAGATGTACAAAAAGTAACTTGAAATGGGTCATAGAACTTAGGAGCTAAAATTTCTAGAATAAAACTTAGGAGAAAATCTTCATGACTTTGGGTCTGGGAAAGATTTTTTAAGTATAACACAAAAGATATGAACTATATATAAAATCATTCAGTTGGATTTCATCAAAAGCAAAAACACTTGCTCTTCGAAAAAGACTAGGAGAAAACATTTGCAAAATATATTTCTAAAAAAGACTTTGATCTAAAATATATGAACAATTCTTCTAATTCAATAATAAGACAACGCAAATAAAAATGGCAGAATAATTGAACAGTCATTCAATCAAGGAAGATATATAGATAGCAAATAAGCACAAAGATGATCAACATCATTAGTCATTAGGGAAATAGAGATTAAAATCAAAATGACTGATCATATCAAGTGTTGGCAATGATAGATAGCAATTAAAACTCATATATACTGAAGCAGTCCTGGAACAGTAAAAACAAAAACAAATTTAAAAAAAAAATCATATACACTGCTGATGGGAATGTAAAATGGAACAACCACTTTGGAAAAACTGTTTGGCAGTTTCTTAAAAAGCAAAATGTATATCTACCACATGACCTAAGTATTACATTCCTAGAATTTTACCCAAGAGAAATGAAATTATATGTCATGCAAAGAAAAGTACACAAATACTCATAGAAGCTTTTTTTAAGAGCCAAATACCAGCAACAACTCAAATATCCCTCAACAAGTGAATGGTTATACAAACTGTTGTATAGTCATACAGTGGAATACTACACAGTGATAAAAGGAACAAATAATCAATACATACAAGAACATGGATAGATCCAAAAAATTATGCTGAGTGAAAGAAGTGAGACAAAAAAGAGAACATATTGTGTGGAGAGCCGTCTCCCGGGACGGGCATAGCGCATGCGCTGTAAACCTGCTCCAAAGTCCCCCCGCCCATCGAGTGGTGCCAAGATGGCGCCCACATCCTGCTTCCGGCTTCTGATGTATGTAACCACCCGCTGTATTCACCAATCATGCTTGTGTGCGTGGCGTTAGCCCATTGGATACACGCAAGGTTTATAAGAAAGTTCCCGGGCAAAGCTCGGGGAGACAGCCCACAAGGAGCCGCGCCTGACGGCCGCATCGAGGTTGTTCTCCCCCGAGGCGTCTTGCCCCAGGCGGAACCTGTAAAGAGGATGATTGCCTAGTCCCATTAAAAGCCTACATGCTTCACTGCTGCGAGTCCAGAGTGATCACGAGTGCGTCGGGTAAGACATTGTCCGCACCCTCTCTCCCCTTATCTCTCTGGTCCCCATCGCCGGCCGACCGAGGACTCGAGGCGGGGCGGAGAGAGCGCCGGACAAGTGGTGGCCCGTACGGGGCACCTCATTCGCGTTCCCCTCGACCCGACGGAGACGTGCTCCCGGGATCCGTGGTTTGACCTCCGCGACTGATCACCGCGAGAAGGTAAGCACCCCCTTTCCATACGAGGACTAGGGCCCGTGGGCATTCAGGTAGCCCCGGGGACTCGGAAGAGCTCTCCGAGTGATTAAGAGATAGTGCCGACTGCAAGCATGGGGCAGTCTGAAAGCTCACCCCTATTAACCCCCTTAAAGACCCTTTTGAAACAGCGGGGTATCTCAATTAAGAGAAGTTCTCTCCAGCGATTTCTTGATGATGTGGCCACTTTTGCCCCCTGGTTTCCTTGTTCTGGCAGCCTTAATCTGCCCTCTTGGATGAAACTTGGTCGTGATATAGACCGAGCGCGCCAAACGGGTGTCTGTTTGGACCCGATTCTAGTCCTTATATGGGAGACTGTTAAGGGCCATATCGCTCCCTCCACGTCACAGTGGAAAGGCCCTGACCCGGTGCTCGGCTGGGCCGGAGGCTCTGTTTGTGTTTTTCCCCAGGAACCAGGACGTCAACCAGTGTGGGTTCCGGAAAGACTGGTGGGAACCGTGGCATCACCTGGGGAGGCCGGGGAGCAGCTGTCAGAAACGCCAACGAATATACGGCCTGGGCCATTGGACCAAGCCTCCGGCCTTCAGGGACTTGAGAACATTAGGAAATTGAAGCCTGTTAGTTTCGACCTTTCCACACTGGGCGAGACTGTAAAAAATCTGTGGGACCAAGTCACCTCTTGGTTCTCTTGGCCCAATTTGACTAATTGGATTCTCTTGATGGTGGGACTATTGGTGGGATTAGTCATTGTTAAATCTTTGCTAGAACGCCTGTTTCAAGCGCGGCAGTACCGTGTTACCATTATGATGGCTATGTCCTCCACCTTTGATACCCCCAACAGCGACCATTCTGATGGCCATACCCCATCCTGGCCGCCTCGGGCGGGGCACTCGGGAGCGAGGTTTGTAGCTAAGCGCGCAGCTATGTCCCGGGTATAACGGGCGACGCCAGCAGTCATAATTTTTGTCTCAGGTAGGTCCCTAAGGCAGAGTCATAGTTGTGGCCAGACTTGACTCTAGCCAATGCATAGGGACGCCTAGTGACGCCTCCGACTCTGGTTAATGCTATCCCTGCCCCCGCCTTTGTCCCCCAGTTGCAAGGCAAAGCACTGCAGGGAGAGTCATGTTGTTTCCAGCTCACGGACTCTCCTGTCTCCATATGAGGTGAGCATTCTGGTCGGTGCTAGAGGCTCCGCCGCTAAATGGCTGAGACCTAGTCCAGACTCCCCAAAGCACCGGAACAAATTGTGAGCCATCTGGGTTCACGGGAGCACACTCATCACTGGGGACACTGGGTCGATATAAATAATAAAGGGGGAGATGTGGAGAGCCGTCTCCCGGGACGGGCATAGCGCATGCGCTGTAAACCTGCTCCAAAGTCCCCCCGCCCATCGAGTGGTGCCAAGATGGCGCCCACATCCTGCTTCCGGCTTCTGATGTATGTAACCACCCGCTGTATTCACCAATCATGCTTGTGTGCGTGGCGTTAGCCCATTGGATACACGCAAGGTTTATAAGAAAGTTCCCGGGCAAAGCTCGGGGAGACAGCCCACAAGGAGCCGCGCCTGACGGCCGCATCGAGGTTGTTCTCCCCCGAGGCGTCTTGCCCCGGGCGGAACCTGTAAAGAGGATGATTGCCTAGTTCCATTAAAAGCCTACATGCTTCACTGCTGCGAGTCCAGAGTGATCACGAGTGCGTCGGGTAAGACATTGTCCGCACCCTCTCTCCCCTTATCTCTCTGGTCCCCATCGCCGGCCGACCGAGGACTCGAGGCGGGGCGGAGAGAGCGCCGGACAATATTGTATAT
Source organism: Choloepus didactylus (assembly GCF_015220235.1). Lineage (NCBI taxonomy): Eukaryota > Metazoa > Chordata > Mammalia > Pilosa > Megalonychidae > Choloepus > Choloepus didactylus. The sequence goes on from NC_051314.1 coordinate 50,462,922, forward strand.
GTATATATTCCATTTTTATAGAATACTATAAAATGCAAACTAATCCATAGTTATAGAAAGCAAATAATTGGTTGCCTAGGGTTATAAAGGGAAGTTCTAAAGATGGTAGGACAGAGAGATGACATAGAGGCACAAGAAAACATGTGAGAGGGACAGAAATATTATCTTGTTTTTGGTGATAACTTGCTAGATTTATACATATGTTAAAATTTACCAAATTTTACACTTTAAATATGTGAAATCCAGTATACATCAAATATATCTCAATAAACCTATTCAAAACTTAATACCAGAGTTTGACCAAAGGCCTTTGTCTTGGTTTTCTGATGTTGCCAGAATGCAAAACACCAGAGAAGAATTGGCTTTTATAAAGGGGGGTTATTTGGTTACAAAGTTTACAGTCTTAAAGCCATAAAGTGTACAGGGTAAGACATCAACAATCGGGTACCTGCACTGGAGGATGGCCAATGGTGTCTGGAAAACCTCTGTTAGCTGGGAAGGCATGTGGATGGCATCTGCTCCGGAGTTCTGGTTTCAGAATGGCTTTCTCCCAGGACATTCCTCCCTCAGCTTCAGCTCCTCAAAAATGTCATTCTTAGTTGCTCTTGGGGCATTTGTCCTCTCTTAGCTCCTCCATAGCAAAAGTTTGCTTTCAAAGGCCATCTCCAAAATGTCTCTGTAAGCTGCATCTCCTCTCTCAGCTCCTGTGCATTCTTCAAAGTGTCCCTCTTAGCTGTAGCAAGCTTGCTCCTTCTGTCTGAGCTTATATAGTGCTCTAGTAAACTAATCAAGGCCCACACTGAATGGGCAGGGCCACACCTCCATGGAAATTATCCAATCAGAGTTATCACCTACAGTTGGGTGGGTCACATCTCCATGGAAACATTTAATCAAATAATTATAATCTAATCAACACTGATACATCTGCCCACACAAGACTGCATCAAAGATAATGGCATTTGGGGGGACATAATACATTCAAACTGGCACAGTCTTATATGTGAAATTTACTTCTGAATAATAATTCTGAAACTAGAATTATTCACATATTACTATTAGGAGTTGAATAATAGCTATTCAATTTTAGACAAAATTTATAGCAGAATAGAAAACTGGGACTGCTACTTCTTTTCTAAGATTTTTATGGCTAAAAAGCTTTGATCTTCCCTAATGAAGAGGAGTTAGTTATACATACTATGATTAGTCACTTATATACCTACATTAAGTGTTTAAAACCTATCTAAAAAACACTAATAGCTTTGTTTTGCATCTTCAATATCAACCTCAATTTTTCCAAAGACATATTTTAAAGAATTCATTTCAGCCATCATTAAAAAAAGATGTCTGAACTTCAGTAGCCACAATGAACCTTCAACTTTCATAGACAAAAGTTATTCCTGATTCAATCTACCAATATGCCAGTCACCCTGAAACTGGTCTCACCCGCAGCCTCCACACAAGGGCCATATCTGATATGGTATTGCCAAACCACCCAGTCTAACACAGGTTGCAAAATGGTACCTCAGTGTTGAAAAACACTTAGAGGCAGAACCTGACAATACATGCAAAGAATTTGCTTTCCTAGATGGAGGAACACGTTACCCAGCATACACGTGTGCATTGTGTTTATTGCTGTCAGCTAGGTAATCTTTCTAAAGTGGCTTAATGTCAGAGGCTTCTCACAGAACTAGACAATGCTGCAGGTGACTTTAGTAAGGCCACCTAGACCAACACTGATTCACCCTTTGAAATACATTTCAGCACATTTTTCTGAATGATGAACTTTTATATCATATCATTTTATGAGTCATTTTAATACACCAATTCTGTTTTCAACTTGTATCCACTTGAGACCTGCACACCCAAGGGGTGAGAAATTTGTGACTTACACTTTGATGATAGGTACCCCTTTTTTTTTCAATTGGAGAATTTGTGGATTTACAGAACAATCATGCATGCAATACAGGATTCCCAGATACCACCCTATTATTAACACCTTGTATTGAGAGGTCTGTTTCTTGAGTTTGTAACCAGCTGGTGATATGACAGAGGTTTTCTTGCATATTAGCCCTCTTATCAGGAAAATCTCCCCAAAGAGAATGCAAAGTGCAGTCTTCCCTGTTTTAATCTGGTCCTGTATTTTGCCCAGAGCTCATGCTTGCTAGTTGCTTAGGAGTTCCCCTGTTTACCAGAGTTTGAATGCCCCCTCTACTTCCCAGGAAACAGAACTTTTCCTCCTGCTGGGTGATGCACTACTGGATATAAAGCAAGTAAACCTTTGCCCCAGGCCCTCTACCTCAATTGTCTTTATACTGTTTTCATTGTCTCAAGCTGCTTTTTACCTGGAGGTCAAAATCATGGAGGGGGGTGGGGCACTGGAAGGAGTTTCCTAAGACAATCTTTCCCAGTGGGAGCAAGGCCAGGGAACTACTACAGGAGCACCATTCACCTGCAAACTGCCCTGGAGAGGGGATGAGGGAGGGTCCTGGAGTTTCTCCCATGACTCCCCAAAGCTGTGCTTTCTGGACCTGCCTAGCAAATGCAGCCGTTCAGCTGTCCCTGCAGCTCTGAGGAAACAGTTTCTTTAAGTCTCTTCCACTGCCTTTGTCCTGTTTATAACAATGGCCACCCTCAGAGCAGGCCCCCAGTGATCCAAAGTTGCTAATCAAAAGGGGTGATCAGCCCATGCCCACTCCATATCCTGGGGAAGTGGATTTTTTATGCCCCTTTTTGGCCCCAATAAGCCATGCCAGGGGCCAGACCCCATTGCAGCCTACTGCCAGAGTGGAGGATGGGCACCGGTAAGCACTGCACGGAGAGAGCAATTAACCGGTATTTACTGTAATTTACCAACCTCTTCCTCCTGCTCTTCCCTGTATTTTGTACAGTGTTCTACTTGCCTCCAAAGTTCAAAATACAGTCATATCTTGTTTTATTGTGCTTTACAATATTGAGCTTTACAGATGTGTTTTTTACAAATTGAAAGTTTGGAACAACCCTACATTGAGTCTGTTGGTGCCGTTTTTCCAACCACAGTGCTCACTTCATGTCTCTGTCACATTTTCACATTTTAAATTATGGTATATACATTTTTTATGGACATAATACTATCACACACTTAATAGACTATAGTATAATGTAAACATAACTCATATGCATTGGTAAACCACTTTATTGTAATATTCGCTTTATTGTGGTGGTTGGAGCTGAATCTGCAACATGTCCAAGGTATGTCTGTAATTGATTCACACAGATCCTGCCTGCTTATTAGTTGTTCTTATGTAGGGACTGATTCCTGGAACTTCCTACTACATCATCTTCCCACAATCCTGACAGGTACCTTTTGAATGCCATAATTCTCATCAGTGCATTTTAAATTAAGCACTGTATATGGTATCTCAGATTCTCCCTAGTTTTTTTTATTTCCATTGAAATTGAATTAGAGAATAGAAATTAGACGAAGCCAACTATGTGAAAAACTGTACTGTCATTTTTATGTGTGGTCTATGCAGCCAAGTTTCTAATTTTAATATGATGTCCTTCTGTACTCTTTGCCTCAACAGACTGGCAATTGCTGATTAATTTTTCTTCATTTTGAAAAATATATCCAGGTATTCTACTTACCAGCCCCCTCATGTCTTAATTTTATTCATTCTTGTCATTTTTTAAGGATAAACTAAATGTCCATCACCACAGTAAGTAATAATAAATGGATGACTTATGGATGCAAAAGATTAATTCACACCCTCAGGGAATATTCTAATCTAGTTGATATATGTATGCCAATAATATCATATGTGATGATGCACCTTCCCTTCTGCTGTCTCTAGTCAATGGGGAGAGGAAAAGAAACAGAAATTTGGAAAAGGGGATAAGGCATGGTATTTTCCAAGATTAAGTTAGTATAGTTTGCAGATATATAAAAAAGAGCATATGAATCTTATAAAGTAGATATTGTTAAGAACTTGACCTGGTTAATATAAGATGCCTGTGTTTTAAAAATACTCAGGGAAGGCCAGAAAAAGCAAGACAGGAAAGGAAAGCAAGGCCATGTAGGGGGCAATCACAGTGTCCTATGTCCTTACCCATGGGAATAGGAGAACCCACCTCTCCAGAGCTAGCCCATGGGAAGAGCAATGGACATAACCTATGCCAAATCTCTACCCATGTAATTTGCACAATATAAGGAAAAGAAAAGGCAATGTTAACTGCTGGGAGAAGGACAGTGACTCTATGAAGGAGGGAAGGCTGAGACTTAGAGGGTGGAGAAGGGAAGGGATTAAAAGAACAGAAACACTATGTGAGAAGGTACTGGCAAAGGAGGAAAGAAAAGGGAAATTGAGGGAGGAAAATGGATTCTAATTTGGTACATGGGGATGAGTTAGACTACAGGGTACAACACATCATTTTTCACAAGATGTTCAGCACAAACACTCTGGATTTTATCCCTGAAAGCATTGAACAAAGAACTGTTCAATCATTCTTCAGGATTCTGTGTGTGTGTGTGTGTGTGTTTGCCTGACAAAAGAATGGTCAATAGATGTCCCTCCACCACCAACTCTCTCCCAGGTTTATTAGGCACCAATAGGGGCAATAAAGTGTAGAAGAAAACCATTCATAGAACCAGCACAATGAGAGAATCAAGAAATACTTCTCCTCTGACTGTGTTTTGCCCTCCCCAGAGTAAAGTTACCAATGTTCCTTTGGGCCTAAAGAAAAAGAGCCTTGTGCTTGGAAATAAGTATATAACAATAATTAATATTAGTGAGAGGACTATAATGTACTTTGGGAGCTCAGAGAAAGAGATATCACTTCCCATAATGGTGACCAGAGAAAGGCTTCATGGAGAATACGTATTTCAGGAGGATAGAACTGATTGATTGAACTAGGAAGAAAAGGCATTCCAAGTAACACGAACTGCAAAGCAAAGGAGCAAAAGCAGAAAATCATATGAGTGTGATTAGAACACAGAGTAAATGTGGGGAAGTCTTAGAAAATAAAGCTACAAAATAAGTGGGATTAGAAAATATTTTGAGCTCAATGAAAATGAAAATAAAAACAAAAATGCATGGGATGCAATCAAATCAGTGTTCAGAAAGAAATTTAAAATGTTAAATGCCTATCTTGGAGAAGAAGAAAAGTCCAGGTCAATAATGTAATTGCTACCTTCAGAAACTAGAATCTAAAAGAAGCAGAATAGAGGACACAATAAAAATAAGAGCAAAAAACAATGAAACCAGAGAGGATCTAAGATGGCAGCATAGAGAGGAGTGGAAGCTAGTTAGTCCCCCTGGAACAACTTAAAAAAAAACAGGAACATAGTAAATAATCTGGAATAACTGCGGGGGGACAATGGTGACCATCCACTCATCATACATCAACCTGAATTGTGAGGAATGCCCAAGATCACAGCACAAAATCTGCAAGTAAAAACTATGGATCCAAGCCAGGGGACGCCTCCCCCCACAGCCTGAGCTGCAAAGCCTTGTGGTGCTAGAGAGAAGCTCTCTCCCAGCAAGCAAATATAGCTCAGCTGAGCTCCAACTGGGGTTTTAATTAGCAAGCGTGAACTGCTCACTATGAGCTATGAATCCCCAACAAGCAGACAGAGGCTTTGGGTGACAACTGACCTTGGAGAGCCAGAGGATCACTGTGGATTAGCCCTGAAGGGAACTTTCTGCCCATTTTGACTCAGTGGAGAAAGCCTCAGCCATTTTCAGTTCCCAGTGCTCTGACCCAGACAAGGGTGGAGCTAGCACAGGCAGAGAGAGACCACTGAAATGCTAATGACCTCTCCCTAGGAGGTCTATCTTCTCTAAGAGGAAAGGGGTGGGGCCCAGCTCTACTACCTGCCTTCCATTCAGAACCAGACCCCAGATCCTGAGGGAAAACAGTCAAGGGCCACACATCCTTACACCAGTCTGGAATTACAGGCTGACAGGTGCCACCTGCTGGGCAGAAAATCAGAGTGACCTGAGGCATCACCAATTTTCTAAGACATACCCTCAGGGAAACTGGATACCTAAATGCTTCTTTCTGGGAACTGAGACCATTCTGGTCTGGGAAAACCTGATTGGGGTAACCAAGGAAACCATGCCTAGACAACAGAAAACTACAATCTACACTAAGAAAAATGAAGTTATGGCCCAGTCAAAGGAACAAACTTACACTTCAACTGAGATATAGGAATTGAAACAACTAATAAGTCAATTCAAAAAGTTTAGGGAAGATATGGCAAAAGAGCTGAACTGTATAATGAAAACACTGGTTGTACATAAGGTAGAAATTGAAAGTTTGAAAAAACAAATGGCAAATCCATGGAAATGAAAGGCACAACACAAGAGACAAAAGACACAATGGAAACATACAATAGCAGATCTCAAGAGGCAGAAGAAAATACTCAGGAACTGGAGAACAAGGCACACACAAAAGAACAAAGAGAGAAAAGAATGGAAAAATATGAGCAACTTCTCTGGGAACTTAAGGATAAAATGAAAAGCAAGAATGTACATGTCATTGGTGTCCCAGAAGGAGAAGAGAAGGGAAAAGGGACAGAAGCAATAATAGAGGAAATAATCAATGAAAATTTCCCATCTCTTATGAAAGACATAAAATTACGGATCCAAGAAGCACAGTGTACCCCAAACAGAATAGATCTGAATAGGCCTAGGCCAAGACACTTAACAATCAGATTCTCAAATGTCAAAGATAAAGAAAGAATCCTGAAAGTAGGAAGAGAAAAATGATCCGTCACATGCAAACGAAGCTTGAAAAGACTATATGCAGATTTCTCAATAGAAACCATGGAGGCAAGAAGGAAGTGGGGTGATATATTTAAGATATTGAAAGAGAAAACCACCAACCAAGAATCCTATATCTGGCAAAACTATCCTTCAAATATGAGGGAGAACTTAAAATATTCTCTGACAAACAGACAATGACAGAATTTGTGAACAAGATACCTGCTCTACAGGAAACACTAAAGGAAGCACTGCAGACAGAAAGGAAAAGACAGGAGTGAGAGGTTTGGAAAACAATTTGGGGAGATAGTAGCACAACTATGAAAGTACACTGAACAAAAATGACTGTGAATATGGTTGAAGGAGGAAGGCTGGTGAACAAAAGATGAACGATAAAGACTGGGACTGTGTAACTCAGGGAATCCTAGGGTGCTCAACAATTGTAACAAAAGGTATAAATATGTTTTTATGTGCAGTAGAACAAATGAATGTCAACATTGCAAGGTGTTAAAAATAGGGTGGGATTGGGGGAATATAAAATCAATGCAAACTAGAGACTGTAATTAACAGAAACATTGTATTATGCTTCCTTTAATATAACAAAGGCAATATACCAAAGCTAAATGCATATGGGGGGGTGGGGAATAGGGGAAGTGTATGGGACTCCTGGCATTGGTAATGTTGTCTGCCTCTTTATTCTACTTTAGGTTAATGCTATCTTTCCTTATGTTGCTTCCTAGCTATCAAGTTTTGCTTTTGTTTGTTTGTTTGTTTTTTCTCTCTTTCTCTTTTCATTTTCTTTTGCCTCTCTGCCTTCTTTGACTCTTCCTCTGTCTTTGTGGAAGAAATGGAGATGTCCCTACGTAGAGAGTGGCAATGGTGCTGAATACATAAATACATGACTATACATGGAACCAACGATTGTTTACTTAGGACAAAATGTATGGTGTGTGAACAAAACCATCTTAAAAGAAATGGGTTGATGAAGAAATCTTGAGGGAACTATATTAAGTGAAATAAGACACATAAAGGCCAATATTGCAGGGTCTCACTGATATGAACTAATTATAATATGTAAACTCATAGACATGAAATATAAGTTATCAGGATATAGAATGAGGCTAACAAATGGGGAGCAGTTGCTTATTATGAGCAGAATGTTCAACTAGGATGAACTTAAATGTTTGGAAATGGACAGGGGTGATGGTAGCATGTTGTGAGAATAACTAACAGTGCTGAAGGTGTGTGAAGGTGGTGGAAAAGGTAAGTTCAGACTCACACATGTCACCAAAAGGAAAGTTGGAGGTTGAAAGATGGAATGTACAAAACAGTGAATCTTGTGGTGGACAGTGTCTGTGATTAACTAGACAAATATTAGAAATCTCTCTCACAAACTAGAACAAATGAATGACACTATAACTAGAAGTTAACAATAGAGAGGTATATAGGGAAAAATATATACCAATTGCAAACTATATACTACAGTTAGTGGTATTTTAACATTCTTTCATCAACAGTAATAAATGTACTATACCAAAACTATGACTCAATAATGGAGGGGGGCATGGTTAGGGGTATGGGAGGATCTGAGTTTCCTTTTTTTTTTTTTTTCTTTGTCTTTATTTCTTTTCTGGAGTAATGAAAATGTTCTAAAAATTGAAAACAAATTAATTGTGTTGATGGATGCACAGCTGTATGATGGTACCATGGGCAATTGATTGTACACTTTGGATCTTTGGATAGTTGTATGATATGTGAACAATCACAATAAAATATATATATATATATACAATAATTTTCTAACTTAAAAAAATTGAGACATCAAGTAATTACTCAACTTAAATCTACGTGTTTTCCATTTTGTTTTTATATTGGTTAGTCTAATGCCTAGCACAGAAGAAACAGAAACATTCAATAAAATGTTCATTAATGAATGAGTAGATGAATAAATGAATTACTAAAATAATAAATCTTAAGGTATCCACAAACCACTACTTATATTTAGAATATCAATTTAAAATGAAAACATCTAATGAAAGTTTTGATCTATCCTTTTTTCATCAAAAATAAAAATAACATTTTCTACTAGTTACTGAAAAAAAAAACAATGAAACCAAAATGAGAGAAATAGCAAACATTAATAGAACCAAAAGTACTTCTTTGAAAAGATCAATAAAATTGATAAACCACTAGCTACACTGACCAAGAATAAAAGAGAGATGTACAAACTGTTAATATAAAAAATGAAAGACAGCGTATCACTACAATCCCACTGATGTTGAAAAAATAAGGGAATACTATGAACAATTCCATGACCCAAAATTTGATGATTTTGTATAAAATGGGCTGATTTCTTGTAAAAGGAAATCTACTAAAACTCACTCAAAAAGAAATAGATAACCTGGATAGTCCTACATCAAATAAAGAAATAAAATTCAAAAATCTTCTGGCAAAACAAAGTCCAGACTCATGGTTACACTGGCAAATTCTACAACACAAGTCTATACCATCTTTTCCAGAAAATAAAAGAAGGAGAACATTTTCAAATTAATTTTATAGACCATTACTCTTATACCAAATTTAGTACAAAAATAAATACAGACTAATACCCCTCATGGATTTAGACACAAAAATTCTCGAGAAAACGTTAGCAAATTGAATCCAGTGACATTTTTAAAAGATAATGCATCATGACTAAGTGGTGCTCATCCTGGGAATGCATTGCTTGTTGAACATTCAAAAATAAATCAATGTTACATTCCAGAGTAATTTGGGCAGAGAATAAAAATGTATTCGCAAAGCCCCCTTGAGGGATTGGGGGAAAATTACAAGCATTGGGTACTACCAATTTAGAAGGCCAAGGCCTCGATCTTGGAGCTTGCCCTTATGAAGCTTGTTACTGCAAAGGAGAAGCTAAGCCTACTTATAATTGTGCCTAAGAGTCACCCCCAGAGAACCTCTTTTTTTGCTCAGATGTGGCCTCTCTCTAAGTCAACTCTGCAGGTAAACTCACTGCCCTCCCCTCTACGTGGGACATGACTCCCACGCCTTGGCAACGTGGGATGTGACTCATGGGGATGAGCTTGGTCCTGGCATCATGGGATTGAGAAAACCTTCTTGGACCAAAAAAGGGGAAGAGAAATGAAACAAAATAAAGTTTCAGTGGCTGAGAGATTTCAAATACAGTTGAAAGGCCATTCTGGAGGTTATTATTATGCAATATATTGATGTCCTTTTTAGGTTTTAGTGTATTGGAATAGCTAGAAGGAAATACCTGGAACTGTTGAGCTGCAACCCAATAGCCTTTATTCTTGAAGATGATTGTATAACTACATAGCTTACACTGTGTGAACCTGTGATTGTGGAAACCTTGTGGCTCACACTCCCTTTATCCAGTGTATGGACAGATGAGTAGGAAAATGAAGATAAAAAGTAAATGAATAATAGGGGGGATGGGGCCCATGGTATGTTTTGAGTGTTCTTTTTCACTTCATTTTTTTTCCTTATTATTTTTTGTGTGTGCTAATAAAAATGTTCAAAAATTGACTGTGGTGATGAATGCACAGCTATATAATGGTACTGTGAACAATTTCTTGCACACTGTGGATGACTTATGGTTTGTGAATATACCTCAATAAAATTGAATTTAAAAAAATCAATCAATGTAATGCATAACATTAACAGACTTAAAAAAGAGAAAAAATACATGGTTAATCATATAAATAACTGTAAAAAAGGCTTTGACAAAATCCAAAATCTATTCATGATAAAAATTCTCAGAAAACTAGGAATAGAATGAAACTTCCTCAACCATATAAAGGAAATTTACAAAAATAAAACTGACAGACAACATTTTGCTTAATGGTGAAAACTGAATGACTTCCAATTCAGATCAGAAACACAGCAAGGATGTCTGCTCTCACCATTCCCTTTCAAATCACACTGGAAGTTTTAGCCATAGCAATAAAATAAGAAAAAAAAAATAGGTATTACACATGTACTAAAATTGCTTTTTAAAAAACTGACAATACCAATTTTGCCAAGGATGTAGAGCAACTAGAACTCTCATACATTACTGTTTTAAATGTACAATGGCACAACCACTCTGGAAGACGGTTTGGCAGTTTCTTATAAAGTTCAACGTACACTTAACAATATAACCCAGCCCTTCTACTCTTAGTATTTATCTTGGAGAAATGACAACTTACGGCCATGCAAAAACCTGTATGTGAATTTTAAGTAGCATTATTTATAATTGCCACAAAATGTAGTGGAAGCAACACAAATGCCCTTCAGTGGAAGAATGGATAAGAAAATTATGGTACATCCATATAGTAGAACACTACTCAGCAATAAAAAGGAACAAACTATTGGTATATGCAACAACATGGATCAATTTCAAATGCATTATGATATATGAAAAAGTGCAGATTCAAAATACTACACACTGTTAGATTCCATTTACGTAACCTTCTAGAAAAGGCAAAATTATAGGCATGGATAAAAGATTAGTGATTGCCAAGGACTAGGAACAGAGGGAGAATTTGACTACAAGGCAGAACAAGAAGAATGATTTGGGGGTGATAAAACTTTTGTATCCTGATTGTGGTGATGGTTACATGACTGTACACATTTCTCATAACTTGTAGAACTGCATACCGAAAATAAATGAAATTAACTGAATTTAACATTTGAAAATTAAATCCAATAACACAATGATTGGTTATAAGTATAGTATGGAATGTCTGGTCTCAGTAAACAAGAAGGAGCAAACAATTTTTGAGCAGAAGTATGAAGCAATCATCTTATATTTCAAGAAGAAGGACAATAATGGTAAATTAGACACTAGAGGAGGAGGAAGTGGAAATGTTGGATGAAGGGAGGAATATCAGCCAGAAAACTACTGCATATAGTAATGAGTGACCTACTCTGATCTCTGTGAGGATGGAAATGGAGAGACTAAAGAGAAAGAAAGGATGTAAATATCAAGAGGACATTGTTCTACAAAAAAGGGAAAGGAAAAACCAAAGATCATGCACAGACTTCAAATAGAGTAACTAAGCCAATAGTGGTGCCATGTGCAAAAATAGGGTGATCTGAAACAGTATACCTTTTGGTTAGACAGATAATGAGCTATCCTGAGAGTAAAGTCCAGACTGGGAACAAGATTATAACTCTAGATCTCTCAAGTGCAGAATGAGTTAGGGAATTTGCGTCATCAATCTGTTGATGATATATGAAAGTTTGTGGTGGGTGAATTGCCAAATTAGCACAAAGAAAAGCAGAAGAAATAAAGAGAAAGGAAGGAAGGAGAAAGATAATGACAAAACCCTAATTAACTGCTGCTACAGATACATATTCATTTTCCTAATTGCTTAGAGAAGACTGTGTTTGTTTTTTCACCAAACTAGAGAGGGGTGTCTCAATTCCTCTTTCTCTGAAAGGAGAGATTATTAATCACTTTCAAGATATGCACTTAGCATTTAAGTCCATGGCAAAGATGCCCTATTAGGAACATACTCAGAAGAATCTATTAAATGATATTCTCTGTGTCTGGCTGGGAGTCACTGCCAAAAAAAAATTACTTACTGTCTCCCAAAGTAACTCATATTTTTTCCAGGACAAACTTACTTCAGACTTTGCTCCATTCTTTCTAACTTCATATTTTTCTAGCTATGACTCTTGATGACATGATGCAAACTGATCGGGAACATAAAATGCCGTCAGCAGCTGACCTTTATCATTTTCATAGCTTAATACTCCAGTAAGTTACACTAAGATCCCGTATCCGCAAAACTAGCATGATTTAAATAATGAAACATGACATGACCCTGAGTGACCTGTCTTTGGACAAATTGTCTTCCAAGGATGCATGCTTCATTTTGTAAATCAATGTTTACTGATTACAAGCTATAATTAAAAAAAAAAAAAACAGATTCAAAGGCTGTTGATAAGTCAACAAATGAAGAAAGTACAGTAGAATGAGTTGAACACTTACGTAGTGGAGGAGCTTTCTCCTTATTAGGGTTGAAAAGAGTTTGTAAAGGATTATGAGAAGCTATTCTTGAGTGATTGGAGGCAACTTCCAATTGCTCAGGCTTTTTGCACTTATTTTGTTTTTTTACCCACCAGGTGGTGAGAGGCTAAACAAAATCATCTCTGAAGTTTCCTGCTGTTGATCTTTTGAGAGCAAGGAAAATAGTGTATGTCAGATAAAGCATTATGTGGTAGAGGTGTAAAGTTATACTTCATCATTTTATAGTTTATAAATGAGTGAACATTAAAACATCAGATGATGACATTTTCAAAAATATTATCGGCCAAATGAATGCTCCTTGAAGAAGAAAAGTTAATTCTATAATTAGCAAGGGAAAATTTTGTTTAAAAACTGATTATAAGATTATTTTATCCCAAATACAATACCTATCTTTATTGCTTTTGTTTAGGCTGTCACCTTTTCTTATCATGTTTAATGGAAAGGACCCTTAGTTTATGTACTATTTCAAGCCTTGCCTCTTCACTCAGTCATCTAAAATGCCACCAAAGGAATATTCCAAAAATCAAATCTGATTATACCGTTCCACAACTTAAAAAAAAAAAGACTTTAAATGATTCTCCTGAAAAAACAAAATCAAAATCTGTTGCTTGGTATACAACGCAATTTATAATCAAGCTGCAGATATCTCAGCAGCCCTATCGTTGAACAATTTCCACTTCCCCACCATCCCCATGCACTCACAGTCCTCACTCTATTAATGCTAAATTGCTTACCATTCAATGGAAAAGTTATACTTTTTCCAACGCTATGAATGTTTCCTGGGCAAGGACTACAATGAGAAGAGTGAGGAACTTACATCAGGTGCAAAGATTAAAGGAGTGCCAAAACACTCCATAATCAAAATAAATAGTTGAATGAAATGTTTTGGAAATCAAAATCAATACAAAAAATCCCCACAAAACAACATATCAAAAATTTAAATATAGAGAGTATCAGTTACCCCTGCCTGAAATCCATTACACACGCACACGCCTCATCATTTCTCTGCCTAGGATAGTTTTACGTTTATTGAAAGACTAACTTAAATATTTTCTCTCTGAGGGCTGCCCTCCCAGAGGGTGACATTTTTCTCTACCCTCTAACTCTACTGCCATTTACGTCTTCTCCAATTGTGTTGTACCTATTTACCCACATACTCATTGACAACTTTTAAAACATCTCTGTATCCCAGTGACTAATATATATTGGAAACTCCACAAATATCTTCTGCATGAATAAAGAGATTGATAGGTAGAAATTGAGACAGAATTTGGAATTACCAGTTGTATGATGCTGGATAAATCTGTGAACCTCAATTTCCCTATTTTGGGAATGAGATTGACCTTACTTCCACAGGGCTTCTTAAGCTAGACATTTAACAAAGTTTTGGAAAGAGGGGGCAAATAAAGAGAATAGACATTTATTTATTCATTCATTTGGAATGAAGAAAGTGGAAGGAGGGGGCAAATAAAAAGAATAGACATCTTTGAATTCATGTGGAATGAAGACGTTGGAAGGAGAGGAAAGAGAATGTGGATTCCCAACTCTTTGACTTCACCAGTAGAAGATTAGCAACACGTTATAACCAAAATCTTGAAAAGTGCTTTACAAGTGGATTTGTTCTGTCATTGCCTTGAGAATATGTTCAATTCATCTACTGGTCCAGGAGGAGAATGAGAGACACAAAAAGCAAAACCAGTTCAGCCCAGCCAAGCCCTGCCTACATCAGCTAACTTCCAGACATATGAACCAGCTCAGTGGATCTTAGCAAAGGCATTCAGCCTACATCAGCTGACATACAGATCTGAAGAATGAATGATTGCTACTTAAAAACCAATAACAACATACTCTGATTTCAATATGCCTGCTTTTTCCACTACACCACATTATTCTTAATACTGACACCAACTTGCCCTTGAGCTCAGAAACAATTATCTCTTTGAATCGCAATTCTCCATCATAAAAAGGACTAAACTCTTAATTAAAAGGTCTCCAAAGTCTCCAAGTTCTAGCATTCTATGATTTTATTTTAATTTTACTTAGAGAGGATTCTATCATTCCATTTTTTGTTTTCTCGTCCTTATTCTTTTCGCCAAAATGATAACACAATGGTATATGACAGAACATTATAAACTCTATTTGTTCATTAGTTCATGCATTCAATTAACAAACTCACTATATGTTGGGCATAAGGACAACTAAAGACAAAGTTCTATCATCAGAGACTTACAATTAAGTAAAGAAAAGTTAATTATGACAAATATTTAAATAAAATACCTTACTTGGAAAATTTAAATAAGCTATGAGATATCATTGAAAAAATTTCTATAACAAAATTATTATTACTTTTACTCACAGATTGACAATTATAATATATACAGGATCTATGTGTGGGTGTTTTTTTTTGGTGCAAAATATCTTTATTCTAATAGTAAAGATGACTCCGTGGACAAATAATCATTTTTAATTGATTTTAATTTTTGTCCTTGAAAGAGCTTTTTCTGCCAACCTATAAACCAAGTAGTTTATACTAGGTGCAGTATTTGCTCTGCACCTAGCTCTCTATCTAGTCCTCAAAAGATACTGCCCAGCTTTGTCCATACTATGGTAGGGCCTAGGGATTTATGAGTCATAAGGACACACCTTATAATGAGGTGTCCTTTTGCACACTTACCGTGGCTAATCCCATTCAAACCACAAGGAAACCCACTTTCAATCAAAAGGAACTAGTTGTAAATTTGAAAATTCTGTTTTCCTTTAAGTAAGACACTTTCTCTATAATTAGAGAACTGCATCTGTTTCTATGACACTGCAGTTACTCAGTGATACTTGAGCAATGATAAAAATATGACTATGATTTTGTGATTGACATTTCCCAAAGGAAGGGGATAAATGCCTTTTTAATAAACTAATTTGGAGAAAAAAGAATTTCCATGTTATGTTCAAATGGTAATTCCAAACTCACAAGAAGTCCAAATCATGTAATCACTTAGGATCCTTTCTCTTTTTATTTTTTGATATTGCATATTCATTGAACTTGTAATTCAGGAACAGTGGCATATGTGCTAAGGAAGTGATTCATATGAAAATGAGACTTTCTTGTTTTAATCATAGGAATTTATTTAAATTCTAGCATTGTCAAGGCTTTTGTTTTGAAGACCTTTAGCAAAGCAAATCCACCAGTTCTGAGTCAGATTCCTATATGCTAATTTTGAATGAAGAACATGCTTGAAATTGTTCTTCTCACGAACTCATGAACCTGTAAATGATTATAGGAAAGCAGATACATACTTGCTGTCTTCATAAATATACCATCATTTCCAGATGACTTTAATATTTGAGTACCTCCATACATCGTAACTTAAATTTAACATTTTCCCCCAATCCTCGTTCCTCCTTCTGCTTACGTATTTCTGCTAATGGCAGAAATTCTTTCAATCACCCAGTCTATAAATTAATTATTCTAGATTTTCCCTCATGTTTAGTCAATTATCACGTCCTGTAGATTCTTTTATTTTCTTTGACATGCCATTAAGTCATTTCGATTTCACATACCCATCCAATTAAAGCAGCCTATTAAATAGACCTTCATCTCCACAAGTTTTCCACTTGAAGCCAAACTACCTAGTTTAATGTTACTTTAGCACAATGTTATTTAAGTTACTCTTGTGCTTAAAATCCTTCAAGGGCTCTCCATTTTGTAACAATAAAATTCAACATTTGAAGATTCCTTATGATTTGTATCCTACTTATTTTCCCTTCTTTACCTCCTTCTACTCCTACTTAGTATTTTCCCCAGGCAACTCATGTTTCCCTTTCTGCACACCTGCCTTCACAACTTTCTTTTTACTCAGACTGCCCTTATCTCCTAACTCTACCATTCTATCAGTTCTTCAAGCTAGTTTCAAAGATAACCTTTTCCTTCTCTGAAATCTGATACAACCACACAATACACTGTCCCAAATCCTTGAGTCCAAAATGTATTTCTGAATTCAGAATCTTTTGGATTTTATACAGAGAATATGTGAATATTCTGTTTATTCCACAACATCCTCAGTAGTCCCCTGAAATCAGAAACATCAAACTTTCTGTAATAAAACATAAATAAAATCACAGTAAGTGGGGTTAATAAATACTATAAATAGCTTCATATCAGTTCAGGTCAGAATATGTACCTAAATAAGTTTGCCACAATAGAAAAAAATTCAGTTTTCAGAGCTTTATAGATTTTGGAATTATGGACAAGAGCTTAGGAAACTACAGTACTTTTCTCATACTTGCAATGCTTACAGGTATACTAATTTCTACTTGGTTTAGATTTGTTTATACCTACCATATAAAGAGAATTTATGACTGGTCAAGTATATTCTATATGTATGCATCAATAAGGAACCTATCAGGGAAACAGAAACCACTACAAGAATATATAACAGAAATTAATTCAGGGAATTGTGTATATAGGTGACCAGAGGAACTTAGAGCCAAACAAGGAAAAGTGAGATAAGGCAGAGATCAGCAATAGCAGGAAGCCACTACTACTGCTAGGACGGAGAAAGAAAAGGAGCAGGTAATGTTGCAGGAGCCCAGGGATTGGGGATACCTGAAAGAAGCTGGAAGCAAGGTGGAACCACAAAGGAAATGCAGCTGCTGCCCGGAATATTCCAGAAGCAGAGCAGAGGGAGAAAGATGATTTGAGTGGGATTAGCCACGGTAAGTGTGCAAAAGGACACCTCATAATAAGGCTTCTCCCTTCTTTCTGCCCCTTAAATCTTCCACCAGCCAGAGGTCTGCTGACACAGGAGCCTGGGGAATGCAGCCTGGAGGAGTCAGGCCCTCTTTGATACAAAGTGGAGCTGGGGAAGGTCAAGGAATGACTGAATACAAACAATCCTGAGACTTGCCCAATACTTTATGTTCCTCAATTCTTACAGCTCTTAAAGGACTATTATTATCTCTTACAAATGAAGGAACTGAGTGAGATACAAAGAGGTTAAGAACTTGTCCAGATAATCAGCAGTAGAGCCAAAATGCCAACCCAGTTCTATATTACAGAGCCTATACTTCTAAGCATCACAATGTCCTGGGACTTAGTAAATGCTTAAAATGTTTATTTATTGAGCACTTCCTAGGTAGATTCTGGAGATCCAAATAAGAACAAAAGCCTGAAGTTAGAACTCAACTAATATTACAGCAGCAGAAATAAATAAATAAATAAATAACTGTTGACCCTCCATAATTTTGATAATTAATCACACATTCACAAATTCAGTCTCCATGCTGCATTTACAGATAATGTCCAACTCTTCATTCCACATAAGAAAAATTGTAGGTAAGTAGTGGCAGCTGCTGAGGAGCATATTCATTTCTCACTCAAAGTCCAGCATCTATTTATTTATATGTATTATACAAGACAAACAATAGTTCATTTGCTACCTCTAAAATGCAAGTATATGAGACTTCCAATGAAGAACAGTTAGGAAGGTCAAGAAAACCCTTCTTAAATTCGGATTCCCATCTCTTTACAATAAAAATGGAGAAGAAAGAACACCAAAGAAAAAAAGGACAGAGAAAGATAGGCAAACTTGTTTGAGGTAGATAATATTTATACAGAAAAAAGATAAAATAGAATGGAACCTTATTACTGCACAGTCCACCATTATATGGAGTTGACTAAAATGCGCAGCCATTTCATGTCCTCCTAAAGTAAAAGGAAACACAAATCTGTTATGACGTTACTAACCTGTCTGTTGTTATCCTGATCCCAGCAAGAGATTTATAATAAAGAGGCTCTCAACTCAACTAATATTAAAAATACCTGAATGTGACTATTTCTTTTCTCCCCTCTTCGTCCCCACACAGCCTCTGTCTTTTTGCTGATGTTTTAGTGTGATGGAAAGACGGAGTAGATAGTAAAAATCCAACTTCCCTCTACAAATCAGTGCTATTTAAAGGGGAAAAAATTATTGATTAAAAAACCGTGTTTGGAACTTCCATTGTAGCAAAAATATATTGACTTCACTGTTGTGTTTTTACAACATCAGCAAAATTGGCTTTTCACCTATATATTGCCATATTGCTTCTCTTTTAGGGAATATCTCTATGGTTAAAAAAAAAATTCTTTTAAAATTCTTTTTGGATTCCAGTGATTTTACAGGTTGACTGAAAAGTATGAAATATAGTAATTTAAATCTGTGTACTTAAAAGTTTCAATTTAAAGCCACTCTATCTTTCCACAGAAATTCTAGGGGAACTATTTGTATTTTACCAAGACAAAAAAGAAACATATACTTGTTTGTAATCTTCATGCAACAATTATCATTCTATTTAGAATAAAATAATAAAGCATCATCCGTCATCTCTTAAATCACTTGAAGACACTAGACTGATTTGGAGGATAAATGTCAGAAACTACTTTGTCTGCCTGCTGACCCCACCACCTCAGACAATAGACTTTCTTTAATCATATTTTTTATTGTAGAATATCTATACATAGAAGTGGTAATTTTCCAAGTGTGCCGGTTTGGATGTACTGTGTCCTCCAAAATACCATGTTCTTTGATGCAGTCTTGTGGAGGCAGGTGTATTAATGCTGATTAGGTTGGAAATTTTTGATGGAGTGTTTCCATGGAGATGTGACCCACCCAACTGTGAGTGACACCTTTGACTAGGGTGTGACCTCTTGATTGAATGTTTCCATGGAAGTGTGGCCCCGCCCATTCAGCATGGTTCTTTGATTTAATCACTGGAGTCCTATATAAAAGCTCAGACAGAAGGAGTTTGCTGCTGCAGCTGAGACAGATATTTTGGACATGGCCACTGAAAGTAGACTTTTGCTAGTCCAGAGTTTGCCTGGGAGAAACTAAGAGAACACCCCCTGTTCCGGTTTGCTAATGCTACCTTTATGCAAAATACCAGGAATAGATTGACTTTTATAAAGAGGATTTATTTGGTTACAAATTTACAGTCTGAAGGCCATGAAAATGTTCAAATTAAGGCATCAACATGAGTTTACCTTCACTGAAAGATGGCCATGGCTTCCAGAAAACCTCTGTTAGCTGGGAAGGCATGTGGCTGGGGTCCGCTTGCTCCCAGGTTGTGTTTCAAAATGGCATCCTCTAAAATGTCAGCATCAGCTTTCAATGGCCATCTTCAAGCTGCAGCATGGAGCTCCTTCTGTCTGAGCTCTTATAGGCCTCCAGTGATTTAATTTAAACCCAAGCTGAATGGGTAGGGCCACACCTCCATGGAAATAATCTAATCAAAGGTATTACCCACAGTTGTGTGGGTCACATCTCCATGTAAACCACCTAATCCAAAGATTCCAACCTAATCAACACTAACATGTCTGCCCCCACAAGACTGCATTAAAGTACATGGCATTTTGGGGGACATAATACATCCAATCCAGCACACCCCCAGACACTTAGAGAGAAATATCCTGGGAGAAAGCCATTTTGAAACCAGAACTGCAGAGCAGATGCCAGCCACATGCCTTCCCAGCTAACAGTGGTTTTCCAGATGCCATCAGTCATGCTTCAGTGAAGGCACCTTATTGTTGATGCCTTACATTGGATACTTAACAGCCTTAAGACTGTAACTTTGTAACCAAATAAACCCCCTTAATAAAAGCCAATCTGTTTCTGGTGTTTTGCTAAATGGCAGCATTAGCAAACCAGAACATCACGTGAAATTTAAAGAGTAATTAGAGAACAAATTTCAAAGAATATTATAGGTTACAGTTCCACAGTTTCAGTTATTTCCTTATGGTGAAATATAACATATACAAAAAAAGGGACACCGATAGCCTTTTATTGTAGGCTCAATTGTGCTAGTAACCTGGGGCATGTTTCTGCTATTCTGTTATCAAGTATAGACTAATTTTCTAAGTGGGTTTGTCTGTCAACTCTCATGGGCCTTGGTTATTGGTCTTTGATTTTATTTCCATAAATAAATGGTATTAAATTATAGCAGATTAAGTCCTTAATAAGCAGGCTGCTAGGTCTATAAGGCTTTGGGTATTGGTTGAGGTTTCTGGAAATCTAGCTGAAACATGATTTGAAAGATTAAAAACATAAGCATCTAAGCATCTTACATGAAATATTCAATTAACATTTGTGAATTAAATTTCTTTAAAATAGCAGTAAAAGCAAATAGATCTCCAAGTTTGGATTTTTGTAAAGTAGATTGAATTTGTTACCTGTACTCAAACTTGAGGAACACTCCAGATCATCTGCAACTATGAAATACTTTAGACACTCAGATTATTTTACTCTTGAGTTTCAGGACTCTTGGATGAATGCCCATCAGTTCCAGTTATTTATCTGCATCTACTTTGTCATTAGGTTTAGAACATACTGTGCCTTTGTCACTATTTGTTCTAGTACCTCTGACCTTTCAGTTTCAAGCTGGAATTTGGGAGGGAAAGTCTTCTCAGCATCTTCCTTAGCAAAGAATGAGACAAAAAAATTGATTGAAACTTTGCTTCTTTTTCTCATTCCTAAAGACCTCTTTTGTCTCATCACCAAACTGTCCTATTTTAGACTGGACTGACAGAACTGAGAAGTAAGGAAATCTTTTTTCTATCTTCTTCACAACCAAACTCCCAACCCCCAAGAACTGCTACTTTTTAGCACTCCACCTTTCAGTTCTCCTTTCTGACAGGAGCCCAGGACCCCCCGGTGGCCTAGAGTAAATCAGTCTAATTTCACAAAAGCTCACTAAGATAGTGATAATCAGACCAAGACTCTGCAGTGTGAGGTGAATTTAACATGGAATGTACTCTTCTTGGTGGAGTAAAAAAGGAAAATCAGAAACTTGGGCTTAAGCCTCAGATCTGAGACCTACAACTTGAATTTGCGGGGCAAATTATTTCACCTCTCTGACCTTCCTTTCCTCATATGAAAAATAAGAATAGCAATAATAACTAGCATACATGGTTTTAAAGAGAATTAAATGTGATAATATCTGTGAAAAGCACCTATAAAGTGAACTGCAAAGCACTAGACAAATTAGTGCTTAGATAGTATTATTGGATTCTTTGGTGATGGTAGTTTTAAAATGTTATAAGTGGGAGGTCCATCTTCAGCAACATTAGCGGCTAGTTAACTGCCTCCTCCACCCCCATTTCATCATTCCCTCTCTCTGGAGCATTTGCAATCCACAAGAAGTCCATCTAGAGGAGAGAGCAAATATCCAAAGGTTCCATGCTCTGACACAGGAACAGTATTTCTAGTTTGAATAAGACAGCCCCATTCTTACAGATTTTTTGGATATAAATTGGCTTCTAATGCCTTCAGATAGACTGACACTTCAGGCTTTAGAGGAGTTTCATGATGGTGTGTCTTGACCTGCCCCCTCTCACCAGAATTGACCTGCCCCCTCTCACCAGAATTTTGTAATTAATTTAACTGTGATCCTTATTATCTATGATTTCAGCTATGGACAATTCCAGAATTATATAACTGAACATTATTTTGTCCTTTTTTTCTTTTATAGTTTCTCTAAAATACAGATTCATAAATAAAGCATAGTTTCCAGAAATAGGTTTTAAAAGTAAAGATATAAAAAAGAACTATTTCCACTTGTTTTTATGCCTTCTCCTTCTATGCCTACCCTGGAGTACAGAGATGGACTTCAGAGAATCCGCACACTTCCTTAAGTTACATAAAATTGTTTTATGTTCATGACTCTTTCTGGGGAAGGGTCTTACTCCTGAGCCATGATCCAGTGAATAATGATTACTCTATAAGACACCATCTGAGAACCAGTCACAGTGGATGTTTGGGAACTTCTGACCTACTTCTGAGGGGTTTTGTGTGTGTGTGTGTTTTGTGTTTTTTTGTTTTTGTATTTGTTTTGGTCTACCACAAGACAAAGGTCTCCAGTAATTGTAGTATTTGCTTGCTGTCTCAGAAAAAACAAAAATCTGATATCTGGCATATTGCCCATTATCCAGATGAAAGGTAAATGCACGGTGGATGGGTCCTGAATGTCACCCTTTGATCTCCATCTTGCTGGGGTATCTCTCTAGAGTTTCTTTTTGCAGGACAATTTGGAAGCTTCTTTTGAACAGCTTCAATTTTTCATTTTTATTGGGTAAGAAATTATTCTACTTTCTGTTCAGCAAGGAACACATTATTCTGTCAGAGCTGCTTAGAAAGAAAAGCATTTTCAAAATGAATATCACATAGAAAAGAGATATAATTCTTGAGAGAAATTTGGCTCAGGGAAATAAACTGAAATAATATATATTCTGGAGATTTAAGGGAACAATGGCTTTTAGTCATGCAGGACTCTCCATTTGAGAGAGAGCAAACTCCTTTCTATAATTATTGACATTCATTTTTTTGTGTTTGCTTCAGACATTATAATAAGAAAGGCCCAAAACGTCAGAGCTTTTTGGATGCCTCTGAATACACAGAAGAAATATACACTTCTCTCTCTGGCCAAGGAAGTTACTCCCTGAGTATAAATTAGCTCCTTCTAGAGTAGCATTAACTTTTTTAGCATGAAAGTCTCTAGATTTAAAAATAATATAACTAAATAGCATACTACATGAGAACTTACTCCCCCAATAAGACCAAAATTATTAAGCTATAAATAAAGTCATGACTGATGCTATGAACACAAATTTACTTCCTATTTTTGTCTCCTTCATGTGTTTAAGAACAAATAATATACTCTAACATGACTGATTTGAGCTAAACCTCTTTGCTACAAAGAAACTCTGAGGGGAACTTCCAAATAACAGCACCCATTAGCTTGATACTCAAGAGTTTCTCCTGACTACCCAATAAGGCAAGAATTTTTATGTGGGGGAGTATATATAATCCTACAGGACATCAGGAGGGAGACTTGGGGGCATTGATGGCTGGTAAGGGAAGGAGAGAAAGAATACCTTTAAAAATAATGGGAGAGAAGAGGTCTGCCTACCAGCAGGGCATCTTAAACACATTTTGAAGGGTTCTAGAAAAGCTCCCAATCAAATTCAAGTCCACAGTCCCTTACTGGAAACCCAAGAAACTAGCTGTTATTTGGAATTCAGAATTTGGGAGGATTTCAGAAAGTTAATAGGGTGCTGTTATAGATTGAATCATGTCTACCACAAAGACATGCTGTGGATGTGAACTCATTTCAAGGATACTATTAGTTTAAGGTGAAGTCTAAACTGAATCAGGGTGTGCCTTAAATCCAATCTGACTGGAGTCCTTATAAGCAGAGGAAATTTGGACTCAGGGAGTAGGAGTCAGGAGGAAAACGAAGGAGACAGATGGCCATGTGATGGAGATAGAGATTGAGTTATGCATTGCTGCCAAGCACCTACCACAACACTACAAGAGCACAATTCTGCCAACACTTTGATTTTGAACTTCTAGACTCTAAAACTGTGAGACAATAAATTACAGTTTTTTAAGTCAACTAGACTGTGGTACTTAGCCACAACAAATTTGGTAGGTTATATAACACCCTACAACGGGGTCTGAGGCAGCATCCAATTGTCAAATACATTAATATATCTGTATGAATATCCACACTAAATGCAAAATTAAAAAAAAAAAAACAAGGACTATAAATAGCTTCATGTCAGTTCATGTCCAACTTGTATTGAATTAAGTCAGGCCAGCCTTTCTCACCAAATTATTTTCCCAACGTGGAATATAATTCCACGTTATATGTTAATTCACCCAAGCTCATCTTTTCCAGCTTTCCCAGATCTACCTTCCCATAAACTTTACTAGTTGCTTAAGTAGTCCTGATTTTCCTGATTTGATTGTAGTATTTAAATGAAAATGAATCAAGTTCCCGTCCAACATAGAGTGGGGACAACCTTATTCCTCCACCACCCTTGCATATCTCCAAGTCTTCTCTGATGTCTCTTTCCTGCTGGATTCCCCTTCTCACTCACATATGGCTTTTTTTTTTTTTTTCATTTTTATTGAGATTGTTCAGATACCATACAATTATCCAAAGATCCAAAGTGTACAATCACTTGCCCCTGGGTACCCTCATACAGCTGTGCATCCATCACACTTAATTTTTGTTCCATTTTTAGAAACTTTTCATTACTCCCGACAAGAAATAAAGTGAAAGATGAAAAAAGAAAAAAAGAAAAGGAAACTCTAATCCTCCACTATCCCTAACCAACCCCCCTCAATTGTTGACTCGTAGTATTGATATAGTATATTTGTTACTGTTTATGAAAAAACGTTGAAATACTACTAACTGTAGTATATAGTTTGTAATAGGTATATAGTTCTTCCCTATATGCCCCTCTATTATTAACTTCTAATTGTATTGTCATACGTTTGTTCTGGTTCATGGAAGTGATTTCTAGTATTTGTACAGTTGATCATGGACATTGCCCACCATAGGATTCAGTTTTATACAGTCCCATCTTTTGACCTCCAACTTTCCTTCTGGTGACATATATGACTCTGAGCTTCCCCTTTCCACCTCATTCACACACCATTCGGCGCTGTTAGTTATTCTCACATCTTGCTACCAACACCCCTGTTCATTTCCAAACATTTGAGTTCATCCTAATTCAACATTCTCCTCATATTAAGCAACCACTCCCCATTCTTAAGCCTCGTCCTATATCTTGGTACCTTATATTTCATGTCTATGAGTTTACATATTATAATTAGTTCCTGTCAGTGAGACCCTGTAATAATTGTCCTAATGTGTCTGGCTTATTTCACTCAGTATATTGCCCTCGAGGTTTTGTCATCAGTCCATTTTTTTTTAATATGGTTTTGTTCACTCACCATACATTCCATCCCAAGTAAATAATCGATGGTTCTCTGCATGGTCATACATTTATGTGTTCACCACCTTCACCACTATCTATATAAGAGCATCTACATTTCTTCCACAAGGCAGGAGGGAGAGTCAAAGAAGGCAGAGAGGCAAAAGAAAGAGGAAAAAAAACTGACAGCTAGGAAGCAGCAAAAGGAAAAATAACCTTAAATCAAAGTAGAATAAAGAATCAGACAATACCACCAATGTCAAGTGTCTAACATGCCTCCCCTATCCCCTCCTCTTATCTGTATTCACCTTGGTATATCACCTTTGTTACATTAAAGGAAGCATAATACAATGATTCTATTAGTTACAGTCTCTAGTTTATGCTGATTGCATCCCTCCCCCAATGCCTCCCCATTTTTAACACCTTGCAAGGTTGACATTTGCTTGTTCTCCCTTGTAAAAGAACATATTTTTACATTTTATCACAATTGTTGAATACTCTAGATTTCACCAAGTTACACAGTCCCAGTCTTTATCTTTCCTCCTTTCTTGTGGTGTCTCACATGCTCCCCACCTTCCTCTCTCAACCGTAGTCATAGTTACCTTTGTTCGGTGTACTTACATTGTTGTGCTACCATCTCCCAAAATTGTGTTCCAAACCACACACTCTTGTCTTCTATCACCCTGTAGTGCTCCCTTTAGTATTTCCTGTAGGACAGGTGTCTTGTTCACAAAGTCTCTCATTGTCTGTTTGTCAGAAAATATTTTGAGCTCTCCCTCATATTTGAAGGACAGCTTTGCTGGATACAGGATTCTTGGTTGGCAGTTTTTCTCTTTCAGTATCTTAAATATATCACACCACTTCCTTCTTGTCTCCATGGTTTCTGCTGAGAGATCTGCACATAGTCTTATTAAGCTTCCTTTGTATGTAATGGATCGCTTTTCTCTTGCTGCTTTCAGGATTCTCTCTTTGTCTTTGACATTTGATAATCTGATTATTACGTGTCTTGGCATAGGCCTATTCATATCTCTTCTGTTTGGAGTACGCTGCGCTTCTTGGATCTATAATTTTATGTCTTTCATAAGAGATGGGAAATTTTCATTAATTATTTCCTCTATTATTGCTTCCGCCCCCTTTCCCTTCTCTTCTCCTTCTGGGACACCAATGATACATGCTTTATTGTACTTTGTTTCATCCTTGAGTTCCCGGAGACGTTGCTCATATTTTTTCATTCTTTTCTCCATCTGCTCCTTTGCGTGTAGGCTTTCAGGTGTTTTGTTCTCCAGTTCCTGGGTGTTTTCTTCTGCCTCTTGAGATCTGCTGTTGTATGTTTCCATTGTGTCTTTCATCTCTTGTGTTGTGCCTTTCATTTCCATAGATTCTTCTAGTTGTTTTTTGGAACTTTCGATTTCTGCTGTATATATGCCCAGTGCTTCCTTTACAGCCTCTATCTCTTTTGCAATATCTTCTCTAAACTTTTTGAATTGATTTAGCATTAGTTGTTTAAATTCCTGTATCTCAGTTGAAGTGTACGTTTGTTCCTTTGACTGGGCCATAACTTTGTTTTTCTTAGTGTAGGTTGTAATTTTCTGTTGTCTAGGCATAGTTTCCCTGGTTATCCAAATCAGGTTTTCCCAGACCAGAATAGGCTCAGGTCCCAGAGGGAAGAAATATTCAGTATCTGGTTTCCCTGTGGGTGTGTCTTAGAAAATTGCTCCACCCTTTGATGCCTCGGGTCACTGTGCTTTTCTGCCCAGCAGGTGGCGCCTGTCAGCCTATAATTCTTGACTGATGTGAGGTGGTATGGCCGTGTTCCCCCAGGCTCTGGGGTCTGGTTCTGAATGGAAAGGGCCCCACCCCTTTCCTCCTAGAGAAGACAGACCCCCCCAGGTGGAGGTCATTAGCATTTCAATGGTCTCGCTCTCTGCTTGTGCTGTCTCCGCCCTTCCCTGAGTCACAGCCCTGGAAACTGAAAATGACTGGGGCTTTCTCCACTGAGCCAAAAAAGAAACAGTCCCCTTCAGACCCAGCCCAAGGCGACCCTCCGGCTCTCCCAGGTCAGTCGTCACCCAAAGCCTCTCTCTGTTTTGGGGGATGCGTACCTGTAGTGAGCAGTTCACACTCGCTACTTAAAACCCCAATTGGAGCTCAGCTGAGCTATATTCGCTTGCTGGGAGAGAGCTTCTCTCTGGAACCACGCGGCTCCGCAGCTCGGGCTATGGGGGAGGGGGTCTCACAACTTGGTTCCGCAGGTTTTACTTACAAATTTTATGCTGTGTTCTCAGGCATTCCTCCCAATTCAGGTTGGTGTATGATGAGTGGATGGTCTCGTTTGTCCCCCCGCAGTTATTCTGGATTATTTACTAGTTGTTTCTGGTTTTTTGTAGTTGTTCCAGGGAGACTACTTAGCTTCCACTCCTCTCTATGCCGCCATCTTGCCTGAGTCTCACATTTGGCTTTTGATGACTTCTATTTTCTCTGTCTCATGTAACCCAACTGTAGAACAGAGCCCCTTTTCCTTTGAGTATCCAATGGAACCAAAGCAAAATTGGGGATAGAGAGGCATAAATGTGAAATGTTAAGGCAGTAGAGTGAAAGTCTTGGCTTTACCAGGCTATAGAAAGTGAGGAAAAGGTACTGAATTCCTGGGTTGAGTGAAATGCTTGAGAAATAGTAGTTCCTACCAGTAGAGATACAAAGAGCTTTCTCTGAAAATATCTTATATACAATAATAGAATTTTACTGAAAATATAGGAATAATGAGGAAGGAGTTACAACTTAGGGTGACACAAAAATGAATTAAAAATTTTAATTTAACAATCCTCTTCCATTCTCACCACTCAGTGGTGCCCAATACGGTAACTGCTGGCCAATGTGGCCAATGAGCACTTGCAACTTGGCTAGTTTAAATTGAGATGTGTTGTCAGGATAACATACACACTGGATTTGATAGTCTTCATAAATATAAAATATGTCAATAATTTAATAAAAATTACATATCCAAATTAATTTTTGATATATCGAATTAAATAAAATATATTATTAAAATTAATTTCAACTACTTTTTTAATATATCTACATTTTTTGTAGAAAATTTGAAATTATATATTTGAAATCATGTTTTTATTGGATACTGTGGGTCTAAGTCTTCCTTCCTCATAATTTCCTCCTTCTTCTCTTCCTTGCAAGAATGTCTCTCCCAATCACTCTTGGTCTTCTTTCAGAAACTCAAAACTCCTCCCATTCAGTATAATAAACAAGCAATTCATGTCCTTCCTGGTCTCAGTCTCTCTTTGGCCCACAGGAGAAATAGGGAGGAGGGGTTGGAGAGGGAATATGAGGGACATTTTCCCATTTCACTACCAGAGTGGCCATCAGGGTACTTTCTTAAACATAGTTCATCCTCTCCCAAAGATGAATTCTGCTGCTGACTTTAAAAGATAAAAAAAAAATATATATGCTTTCTGCTGGAAAAACGTATTTAGTGATCATTAACTTTGAAGAATCTATGTAGAATATAAGTGAATTGAAATTCTTGACTTTGTGTCCCTTTGTTGAACTAACATGAAAAATCTTGGGTAACAGTTTCTTTTTTATTTGAACCTCAGAGAGCCCAGGAACAAGACTGAGGAGTAGAGGGCTGGAGAGCAGAAAGAGGTTGATAAAGTTGAGGGAGGTTTCAATCAGGGTATGTATGGCAAGGCCTGATAAAACCATTTTTCCCAATTTTAAGGAGTAGCTCTTATCTACTAACTGAATGTTTATTGAGCAACAGCTAATGTTAAGCAGTGTGAGTACTGGGAACACAACTGTAGATTCTCAGAATACTCAAGTTTTCTGAAGGCAATACTCTTCTCTCCTGGATAGAAGGTGCCAAAAACCCTTGTTCCATTTCACCTTCAGATGATGTATCTTGATGTGACTGTTATTAAATTGTACCTTTTAGTTAGGGGAGAGAACTAAAGATAAAGCACTACAGATGTTATAATTTCTTAAATTAGCCTAAAACATTTGAAAAAGTGAAAGATCACTTCACAGACTTCTCTTATTTCTATAGCTAATAAAAAAGATCTTGCTTATTCTTTCTTATAATCACCACCCCATTTTATACAATTTAAGAACTCAGGAGGGTGATCTAGGGAAGATGGTGGATTGGTGAGGTGTATGTTTTAGTTACTCTTCCAGGGAAGTAGGTAGAAAGCCAGGAACTGCATGGACTGGACATCGCAGAGCAATCTGACTTTGGGCATACTTCATACAACACTCATGAAAACGTAGAACTGCTGAGATCAGCGAAATCTGTAAGTTTTTGTGGCCAGGGGACCCACGCCCCTCCCTGCCAGGTTCAGTCCCATGGGAGGAGGGGCCGTCAGCGCTGGGAAGGAGAAGGGAGAACTGCAGGGGCAGCTCTTATCAGAAACTCATTCTACTGATCCAAACTCCAACCATAGCCAGACTGAGACCAGACACCAGAGAATCTGAGAGCAGCCAGCCCAGCAGAGAGGAGATAGGCATAGCAAAAAAACAGCAAGACAAACTCAAAAATAAAAGCGGAGGCTTTTTGGAGTTCTGGTGAACATAGAAAAGGGAAGGGCAGAGCTCAGGCCCTGAGGCTTATTTGCAAATCCCAAAGAAAAACTGATCTCTCTGCCCCCTGGATCTTTCCTTAATAGCCCTAATTGCTTTGTCTCTTAGCATTTCAAAAACCCATTAGATCTGCCAGGAGGGTTCCCCTTTTTTTTTCTTTTTTTCTTTTTCTAAAACAATTACTCTAAGAAGCCCAATACAGAAAGCCCCAAAGACTTGCAATTTGGGCAGGTCAAGACAAGAGCAGAACTAAAAGAGCTCTGAGACAAAAGGCTATAATCCAGTGGCTGAGAAAATTCACTAAACACCACAACTTCCTAAAGAGGGGCGTCCACTCACAGCCATCATCCTGGTAGACAGGAAACACTCCTGCCCATCGCCGGCCCCATAGCACAGAGCTGCCCCAGACAACCGAGGGTGATGGAAGTACTTCCAATAACATGCATACCCCACAAAATTGGGCGTGGACATTAGCGTTCCCTGCACCCTCAGCTGGTTGTCCCAGACTTGGGAAGGTGGAGCAGTGGGAATTAACAAGCCCCATTCAAACATCATTTCAGCAGACTGGGAGCCTCCCTACACAGACCAGCAGCTCAGAACTGCCCAGGGGGGACAGCACTCACCTGTGACATACCACAGTCATCCCTGAACAGTGGACCAGGGGGTGCAAGGCCTGGAAGAGGGACCCAATCGCAAGTCTCAGGGGCCACATGCCAATACCAAGGACTTGTGGGTCAGTGGCAGAGACAAACTGTGGCAGGACTGAACTGAAGGATTAGACTATTGCAGCAGCTTTACAACTTCAGGAACACCAGGGAAATTTGATTGTTAGAGCCACCCCCCATCCCTGACAGCCCAGACACACGCCCCTTAAACAGGGTGGGCAACACCAACTACACACACAAGCTTGGTACACCAATTGGACCCCACAAGACTTACTCCCCCACTCACCAAAGAGGCAAAGCACGGGAGAACTGGCTTCAGGGGAACAGTTGGCTTGTGGACACCACCTGCTGGTTAGTCAGAGAAAGTATACTCCATGAAGCTGTAGATCTGACAAATTAGAGATAAGGATTTCAATTGGTCTACAAATCCTAAAAGAACCCTATCAAGTTAAGCAAATGCCAAGAGGCCAAAAACAACAGAAAATTTTAAAGCATATGAAAAAAACAGACGATATGGATAACCCAAGCCCAAGCACCCAAATCAAAAGATCAGAAGAGACACAGTACCTAGAGCAGCTAATCAAAGAACTAAAGATGAACAACGAGACCATGGCACAGGATACAAAGGACATCAAGAAGACCCTAGAAGAGCATAAAGAAGACACTGCGAGGCGGGGCAAGATGGCGGACTGGTGAGCTGTATGTTTTAGTTACTCCTCCAGGAAAGTAGGTAGAAAGCCAGGAACTGCGTGGACTGGACACCACAAAGCAATCTGACTTTGGGCATACTTCATACAACACTCATGAAAATGTGGAACTGCTGAGATCAGCGAAATCTGTAAGTTTTTGCGACCAGGGGACCCGCGCCCCTCCCTGACAGGCTCAGTCCCGTGGGAGGAGGCGCTGTCAGCTCCGGGAAGGAGAAGGGAGAACTGCAGTGGCAGCCCTTATCGGAAACTCATTCTACTGATCCAAACTCCAATCATAGATAGACTGAGACCAGACACCAGAAAATCTGAGAGCAGCCAGCCCAGCAGAGAGGAGACAGGCATAGAAAAAAAACAACACGAAAAACTCCAAAATAAAAGCGGAGGATTTTTGGAGTTCTGGTGAACATAGAAAGGGGAAGGGCAGAGCTCAGGCCCTGAGGCTCATATGCAAATCCGAAGAAAAGCTGATCTCTCTGCCCTGTGGACCTTTCCTTAATGGCCCTGGTTGCTTTGTCTCTTAGCATTTCAATAACCCATTAGATCTCTGAGGAGGGCCCTTTTTTCTTTTAATCCTTTTTTCTTTTTTTAAACAATTACTCTAAGAAGCCCAATACAGAAAGCTTCAAAGACTTGCAATTTGGGCAGGTCAAGTCAAGAGCAGAAATAAGAGAGCTCTGAGACAAAACGCAATAATCCAGTGGCTGAGAAAATTCACTAAACACCACAACTTCCCAAGAAAAGGGGGGTGTCCGCTCACAGCCATCATCCTGGTGGACAGGAAACACTCCTGCCCATCACCAGCCCCATAGCCCAGAGCTGCCCCAGACAACCCAGTGTGACAGAAGTGCTTCAAATAACAGGCACACACCACAAAACTGGGCGTGGACATTAGCCTTCCCTGCAACCTCAGCTGATTGTCCCAGAGTTGGGAAGGTGGAGCACTGTGAATTAACAAAGCCCCATTCAGCCATCATTTCAGCAGACTAGGAGCCTCCCTGCACAGCCCAGCAGCCCAGAACCGCCCTGGGGGGATGGCACTCACCTGTGATATAGCACAGTCATCCCTCAACAGAGGACCTGGGGTGCACAGACTGGAAGAGGGGCCCACTTGCACGTCTCAGGAGCCATACGCCAATACCAAGGTCTTGTGGGTCAGTGGCAGAGACAAACTGTGGCAGGACTGAACTGAAAGATTAGAGTATTGCAGCAGCTTTAAAACTCCAGGATCACCAAGGAGATTTGATTGTTAGGGCCACCCCCCCTCCCTGACTGCCCAGAAACACGCCCCATATACAGGGCAGGCAACACCAACTACACACGCAAGCTTGGTACACCATTTGGACCCCACAAGACTCACTCCCCCACTCACCAAAAAGGCTAAGCAGGGGAGATCTGGCTTGTGGAGAACAGGTGGCTCGTGGAAGCCACCTGCTGGTTAGTTAGAGAAAGTGTACTCCACGAAGCTGTAGATCTGATAAATTAGAGATAAGGACTTCAATAGGTCTACAAATCCTAAAAGAACCCTATCAAGTTCAGCAAATGCCACGAGGCCAAAAACAACAGAAAATTATAAAGCATATGAGAAAACCAGACGATATGGATAACCCAAGCCCAAGCACCCAAATCAAAAGATCAGAAGAGACACAGCACCTAGAGCAGCTACTCAAAGAACTAAAGATGAACAATGAGACCATAGTACCGGATACAAAGGAAATCAAGAAGACCCTAGAACAGCATAAAGAAGACATTGCAAGACTAAATAAAAAAATGGATGATCTTATGGAAATTAAAGAAACTGTTGACCAAATTAAAAAGATTCTGGACACTCATAGTACAAGACTAGAGGAAGTTGAACAACGAATCAGTGACCTGGAAGATGACAGAATGGAAAATGAAAGCATAAAAGAAAGAATGGGGAAAAAAATTGAAAAAATCGAAATGGACCTCAGGGATATGATAGATGATATGAAACGTCCGAATATAAGACTCATTGGTGTCCCAGAAGGGGAAGAAAAGGGTAAAGGTCTAGGAAGAGTATTCAAAGAAATTGTTGGGGAAAACTTCGTAAATCTTGTAAACAACATAAATACACAAATCATAAATGCTCAGTGAACTCCAAATAGAATAAATCCAAATAAACCCACTCCAGGACATATACTGATCACACTGTCAAGCACAGAAGAGAAGGAGCAAGTTCTGAAAGCAGCAAGAGAAAAGCAATTGACCACATACAAAGGAAACAGCATAAGACTAAGTAGTGACTACTCAGCAGCCACCATGGAGGCAAGAAGGCAGTGGCACGATATATTTAAAATTCTGAGTGAGAAAAATTTCCAGCCAAGAGTACTTTATCCAGCAAAGCTCTCCTTCAAATTTGAGGGAGAGCTTAAATTTTTCACAGACAAACAAATGCTGAGAGAATTTGCTAACAAGAGACCTGCCCTACTGGAGATACTAAAGGGAGCCCTCAGACAGAGAAACAAAGACAGGACAGAGAGACTTGGAGAAAGGTTCAGTACTAAAGAGATTCGGTATGGGTACAATAAAGGATATTAATAGACAGAGGGGAAAAATATGACAAACATAAACCAAAGGATAAGATGGCTGATTCAAGAAATGCCTTCACGGTTATAACGTTGAATGCAAATGGATTAAACTCACCAATTAAAAGATACAGATTCGCAGAATGGATCAAAAAAAAAATGAACCATCAATATGTTGCATACAAGAGACTCATCTTAGACACAGGGACACAAAGAAACTGAAAGTGAAAGGATGGAAAAAATATTTCATGCAAGCTACAGCCAAAAGAAAGAAGGTGTAGCAATATTAATCTCAGATAAAATAGACTTCAAATGCAGGGATGTTTTGAGAGACAAAGAAGGCCACTACATACTAATAAAAGAGGCAATTCAGCAAGAAGAAATAACAATCGTAAATGTCTATGCACCCAATCAAGGTGCCACAAAATACATGAGAGAAACACTGGCAAAACTAAAGGAAGCAATTGATGTTTCCACAATAATTGTGGGAGACTTCAACACATCACTCTCTCCTATAGATAGATCAACCAGATAGAAGACCAATAAGGAAATTGAAAACCTAAACTATCTGATAAATCAATTAGATTTAACAGACATATACAGGACATTACATCCCAAATCACCAGGATACACATACTTTTCTAGTGCTCATGGAACTTTCTCCAGAATAGATCATATGCTGGGACATAAAACAAGCCTCAATAAATTTAAAAAGATTGAAATTATTCAAAGCACATTCTCTGACCACAATGGAATACAATTAGAAGTCAATAACCATCAGAGACTTAGAAAATTCACAAATACCTGGAGGTTAAACAACACACTCCTAAACAATCAGTGGGTTAAAGAAGAAATAGCAAGAGAAATTGCTAAATATATAGAGACGAATGAAAATGAGAACACAACATACAAAAACCTATGGGATGCAGCAAAAGCAGTGCTAAGGGGGAAATTTATAGCACTAAATGCATATATTAAAAAGGAAGAAAGAGCCAAAATCAAAGAACTAATGCATCAACTGAAGAAGCTAGAAAATGAACAGCAAACCAATCCTAAACCAAGTAGAAGAAAAGAAATAACAAGGATTAAAGCAGAAATAAATGACATAGAGAACAAAAAAACAATAGAGAGGATAAATATCACCAAAAGTTGGTTCTTTGAGAAGATCAACAAGATTGACAAGCCCCTAGCTAGACTGACAAAATCAAAAACAGAGAAGACCCATATAAACAAAATAATGAATGAAAAAGGTGACATAACTGCAGATCCTGAAGAAATTAAAAAAATTATAAAAGGATATAATGAACAACTGTATGGCAACAAACTGGATAATGTAGAAGAAATGGACAATTTCCTGGAAACATAT
This sequence comes from Choloepus didactylus, assembly GCF_015220235.1. Classification (NCBI taxonomy): domain Eukaryota; kingdom Metazoa; phylum Chordata; class Mammalia; order Pilosa; family Megalonychidae; genus Choloepus; species Choloepus didactylus. Next base: position 50,498,318 of record NC_051314.1, read on the forward strand.
GAACAACCTAGACTGACCAGAGAAGAAATAGAAGACCTCAACCAACCCATCACAAGCAAAGAGATCCAATCAGTCATCAAAAAGCTTCCCACAAACAAATGCCCAGGGCCAGATGGCTTCACAGGGGAATTCTACCAAACTTTCCAGAAAGAACTGACACCAATCATACTCAAACTCTTTAAAAACATTGAAGAAAATGGAACACTACCTAACTCATTTTATGAAGCTAAAATCAATTTAATACCAAAACCAGGCAAAGATACTACAAAAAAGGAAAACTACCAGCCAATCTCCCTAATGAATATAGATGCAAAAATCCTCAACAAAATACTTGCAAATCAAATCCAAAGACACATTAAAAAAATCATACACCATGACCAAGTGGGGTTCATTCCAGGCGTGCAAGGATGGTTCAACATAAGAAAATCAATCAATGTATTACAACACATTAACAAGTCAAAGGGAAAAATCAATTGATCATCTCAATAGATGCTGAAAAAGCATTTGACAAAATCCGACATCCGTTTTTGATAAAAACACTTCAAAAGGTAGGAATTGAAGGAAACTTCCTCAACATGATAAAGAGCATATATGAAAAACCCACAGCCAGCATAGTACTCAATGGTGAGAGACTGAAAGCCTTCCCTCTAAGATCAGGAACAAGACAAGGATGCCCGCTGTCACCACTGTTATTCAACATTGTGCTGGAAGTGCTAGCCAGGGCAATCCAGCAGGACAAAGAAAGAAAAGGCATCCAAATTGGAAAGGAAGAAGTAAAACTGTCATTGTTTGCAGATGATATGATCTTATATCTAGAAAACCCTGAGAAATCGACGATACAGCTACTAGAGCTAATAAACAAATTTAGCAAAGTAGCGGGATACAAGATTAATGCACATAAGTCAGTAATGTTTCTATATGCTAGAAATGAACAAACTGAGGAGACACTCAAGAAAAAGATACCATTTTCAATAGCAACTAAAAAAATCAAGTACCTAGGAATAAACTTAACCAAAGATGTAAAAGACCTATACAAAGAAAACTACATAACTCTACTAAAAGAAATAGAAGGGGACCTTAAAGATGGAAAAATATTCCATGTTCATGGATATGAAGACTAAATGTCATTAAGATGTCAATTCTACCCAAACTCATCTACAGATTCAATGCAATCCCAATCAAAATTCCAACAACCTACTTTGCAGAGTTGGAAAAGCTAGTTATCAAATTTATTTGGAAAGGGAAGGTGCCTCGAATTGCTAAAGACACTCTAAAAAAGAAAAACGAAGTGGGAGGACTTACACTCCCTGACTTTGAAGCTTATTATAAAGCCACAGTTGCCAAAACAGCATGGTACTGGCACAAAGATAGACATATAGATCAATGGAATCGAATTGAGAATTCAGAGATAGACCCTCAGATCTATGGCCGACTGATCTTTGATAAGGCCCCCAAAGTCACTGAACTGGGTCATAATGGTCTTTTCAACAAATGGGGCTGGGAGAGTTGGATATCCATATCCAAAAGAATGAAAGAGGACCCCTACATCACACCCTACACAAAAATTTACTCAAAATGGACCAAAGATCTCAATATAAAAGAAAGTACCATAAAACTTCTAGAAGATAATGTAGGAAAACATCTTCAAGACCTTGTATTAGGCGGCCACTTCCTAGACTTTGCACCCAAAGCACAAGAAACAAAAGAAAAAATAAATAAATGGGAACTCCTCAAGCTTAGAAGTTTCTGTACCTCAAAGGAATTTCTCAAAGAGGTAAAGAGGCAGCCAACTCAATGGGAAAAAAATTTTGAAAACCATGTATCTGACAAAAGACTGATATCTTGCATATATAAAGAAATCCTACAACTCAATGACGATAGTACAGACAGCCCAATTATAAAATGGGCAAAAGATATGAGAAGACAGTTCTCTGAAGAGGAAATACAAATGGCCAAGAAACACATGAAAAAATGTTCAGCTTCACTAGCTATTAGAGAGATGCAAATTAAGACCACAATGAGATACCATCTAACACCAATTAGAATGGCTGCCATTAAACAAACAGGAAGCTACAAATGCTGGAGGGGATGTGGAGAAATTGGAACTCTTATTCATTGTTGGTGGGACTGTATAATGGTTCAGCCACTCTGGAAGTCAGTCTGGCAGTTCCTTAGAAAACCAGATATAGAGTTACCATTCGATCCAGCGATTGCACTTCTCGGTATATACCTGGAAGATCAGAAAGCAGTGACACGAACAGATATCTGCACGCCAATGTTCATAGCAGCATTATTCACAACTGCCAAGAGATGGAAACAACCCAAATGTCCTTCAACAGATGATTGGGTAAATAAAATGTGGTATATACACGTGATGGGATACTACACAGCAGTAAGAAGGAATGATGTCATGAAACATATGAGAACATGGATGAACCTTGAAGACATAATGCTGAGCGAAATAAGCCAGTCACAAAAAGAGAAATATTATATGCTACCACTAATGTGAACTTTGAAAAATGTAAAACAAATGGTTTATAATGTAGAATGTAGGGGAACTAGCAATAGAGAGCAATTAAGGAACAGGGAACAGTAATCCAAGAAGAACAGATAAGCTATCTTGGGTAAATTTAACGTTCTGGGAATGCCCAGGAATGACTATGGTCTGTTAATTTCTTATGGGTATAGTAGGAACAAGTTCACAGAAATGTTGCTATATTAGGTTACTTTCTAGGATTAGCGTAGGAACATGTTGGAAGTAAAGTAGTTATCCTAGGTTAGGTGTCTTTTTCTTACTCCCTTGTTATGGTCTCTTTGAAATGTTCTTTTACTGTATGTTTTTTTTATTTTCTTTTTATTTTTTTATTTTTCATACAGTTGATTTAGAAAAAAAAAGTTAAAAAAAAAAAACAAGGAAAAAAATATGCAGAGCCCCCTTGAGTTGCTGGTGGAGAATGCAGGAATATTGGCCTGCCCTACCTCGATGGTTGCTAACATGCCCACAGACATAGGGGACTGGTGGTTTGATGGATTGAGCCCTCTACCATGGGATTTGCCCTTGGGAAGACTGTTGATGCAAAGGAGAGGCTAGGCCTCCTTATAATTGTGCCTAAGTGCCTCCTCCCGAGTGCCTCTTTGTTGCTCAGATGTGGCCCTCTCGCTCTAGCTAAGCCAACTTGAAAGGTGAAATCACTGCCCTCCCCTCTACATGGGATCAGAAACCCAGGGTAGTGAATCTCCCTGGCAACGTGGAATATGACTCCTTGGGAGGAATGCAGACCCGGCATCGTGGGATGGAGAACATCTTCTTGACCAAAAGGGGGAAGTGAAAGGAAATGAAATAAGCTTCAGTGGCAGAGAGATTCCAAAAGGAGCCGAGAGGTCACTCTGGTGGGCACTCTTACGCACAATATAGACAACCCTTTTTAGGTTCTAATGAATGGGGTAGCTGGTGGTGGATACCTGAAACTATCAAACTACAACCCAGAACCCATGAATCTTGAAGACAATTGTACAAAAATGTGGTTTATGAGGGGGGACAGTGGGATTGGGGGGGGGGGGCATGGGGATCACGCTCCCCTTTGTCTAGTTTGTGGATGGATGAGTGAAAAGGTGGGGGAAGGAAACAAACAAACAAACAAACAGACAAGGGCACCCAGTGTTCTTTTTTACTTTAGTTGCTGTTGTTCACTTTAATTGTTATTCTGGTTATTTTTGTGTGTGTGGTAATGAGGGTGTCAGGGATTGATTTTGGTGATGAATGTACAACTATGTAATGGTACTGTGAACAATAGAATGTACAATTTGTTCTGTATGACTGCGTGGTATGTGAATATATCTCAATAAAATGAAGATTAAAAAACAAAGAACTCAGGAAATGTAGCAGAGCATATTCACTTGTTTCTTCCTTTTGGACAAAGGTACAGGAATAAAAAGATCTCCAAGCTTAAACAAAAATCTCCAGAAGCTGTAAAAATATCACTAGTTCATGCTCTTCTTATTAAGAATTGTTGGGGCTTTGTTCATTCTTTGTACATTATTTTTTCTGAAGGTAAATTTGGTAAGTTAGGTGAACTTGAAGAAGTTATTTTATGTACATTTATTTATTTTACCAATGTGAAAAAATTTCATCTACTTACTAAAATCACTGAAGTCCAAAGAGGTCTATAATTCTTAGAGATACTAGCCCTTCTCTTTTAAAGAGTAGGGATTTCACATCATTTAGGTACTTAAAAAATTCAAATTCACATTTAATAAGTAGTAAAGATAGTAGCTGCCACCATATATTTACGATGAACAAAGTACCTTTCTAAGAACTTTACAACTTGCTGACATTCAATCCTTACAATGTTATGAGGTATTATGCACATTTTACAAATGAGGGAACTGAAGCACAGAGTAACTTGCCCAAGCTCACCATAAATTAGTGGCAGAGTCAGGGTGATCCCATCTCAGTCAGTCTGACTCCAGGCTCTGGTTTTCAACATTGCACTCTACTTCTTAACAAAATAAAAATAATAGATATTATTACTGATGTGTTTTGTTTAATGAAGATATGACTATATTAAAACTTACTTCTTATGACTAAACTGAACAGACAGTTAACCAAGCAGTCATCAAAGTCAACATGCTTGGAAAGAATCATCTCTCCAACAAATGGTGTTGAGAAAACTGGATATAAACATGCAAAAAACCCCTACCATACATCATATACAAAAATCAACTCAAAATGGATCAATAAACTAAGTATAAGTGATGAAACTATAAAACTATTGGAACATAACATAGAGGCAAATATTAATGACCTGGGATTCAGCAACAGATTCTAGGATATAACATAAAAAACATGAGCAACAAAAGAAACAATAAATAAATTTTACTTCATCAAAATTTAAAACTCCTGTGCATTAAAAGACATTATCAAGAAAGTGAAAAAACAACCTACAAAATGGGAGAAAATAGTTGCAAGCCATGTGTCAGATAAAGGCTTAATATTCAGAATATATAAAGAACTTTTACAATGCAACAACACAAAGACAGAAATCCCAATTTTAAAAATGAGCAAAGGACTTGAATAGACACTTCTCAAAGAAGATATACTCTGTCCCTGCAAATTTGCTATTTCTAGACAACTCTTAAAGTGACATACAACATTTGTCCTTGTATGTCTTGCTTATTTCACTGAAAATAATGCTCTCAAGGTCCTTCCATGCTTCATCATGTCTCAGAACATCATTCTTGCTTATGGCCAAATAAAATTCAGTTATGTACATGTACCACATTTTGTTTATCCATTCATTTGTTGAAGGACACTTGGTTGTTTCCACCTCTTGGCCGTTGTGAATAATGCTGTTAGAGCATTGGTATATAAGTACCTGTTTGAGACCCTGTTTTCACTTTCTTTGGATATACACCTAGAAGAGGAATTGCTGGGTCATATAGTAATTCTATATTTAACTTTTTGAGAAACTGCAATATTGGTTTCTAAGCAGTTGTACCATTTACATTACTGCCAACAATGCACTAGAGTTCCAATTTCTCTGCATGCTCTCCAACACATGTTAACTGTTTCTTTCTTTTTTGTTTAATAATAGCCATTCCTGTGGGTGTGAAGTGGTATATCATTGTGGTTTTGATTTACATTTCCCTAATGGCTAATGACATTGAGCATCTTTTCAAATGCTTTTTTGGCCACTTGTATATATTCTTTGGAGAAAGGTCAATACAAGTCCTTTGCCCATTTCTCTAATTGTTGTCTTTTTGTTGTTGCATTGTAAAAGTTCTTTTTATAATCTGAATATTAAGTTCTGTTTGGTGCCTTTTCATAATTTTCAGCTCTCTATTGATGTTCTCTTTCTGTTCATCTATCATTTTCCTGGTTCCTTTACTTCTTTTTCCATTTTTTCTTTAACTATTAGGACAATTTTTTTTAATTTTCTGTTATGTCTCATGTCTAATCCCCCTTCATTGATGGTTTCTAATGCTTTAATCTTCTCCTTTGCCTGGTCCATCACTTCCTGTTTCTTTGTATGTTTTGTAGTCTTGGTTTGAAGCTAGACATTTTGATATATTTGTATATTATCACTGGAATTTAGACTCTGTGGCATCTGTTCCTTAAGCATGTCTACAATGAGTGTTATGACAGCTTTTCTTGAATGCCAAATGCTAAAGGGGGAGGGGGGCATCTTATCCATTCTTTACAGATTGACCCATGTGAGTGCTCTCTTTCAGAGCTTATCCAAACAATGAGTTTAAAGAATATCTTAGGGCCAAAGCAGGACGGTCACCCTTATCCTTTCTGCATGTTTGCCTTGTCTTGAGTATGCTCATGTGGCCCTAGGAATGTCCTCATTTACACAGATAGAAATTTCCCCTCTTCCCTAGGAATCAGTTTCTTCATGGTCTTGGGCACTGCATTGTTTCTCCTACAGCTGGTAATCCTTTGGCCCAAGCAGCCACAGCTTGACTGTTTACCCAGTATTCTGAAGAAAGAGCTTTGAAAGCTGACTTCTACAGGCAAGGAGAGTTCTGGGACAGTAAAAATGCAATGAGTTTCCTAGTTCAGTCCCTCAGGCTACCACCAGACATTAGACCAGATATACATGCTCCTAGTATATGGATGAGGATTACTTTGCTCCTCTGGGACCAGGACCACTGAGAATGTGGGCTAGCTCTGCATCAGACTGGTGAAGGTATGGGGAAGGGGGCAGCCACTGGTTCCTACATGTTTAAGATGCCTTTTTCTTGATTTGATGCTCACCATGTTACTGTTTTCTGGAGGTTTGAAAAAGATGTTTTTGCCAGTTCTTGCTAGTTGTTCAAAGCCCACCGTGGGGAGACAGAGCCCTGAAGATTTCACTATGCCAGCTTGATCAGGAAGGAGCAACACAATTGATTTTTGCATGTTAAACTTATATTCTGCCACTTTGCTGGAACAGTTTATTAGCTCTAGTAGTTTTTGTGTGGACTTTTGTGGATTTTCTACATATAGGATCATGTTGCCTGCAAACAGAGATATTTTATTTCTTCCTTTCTAATTTGTATAACTTTAATTCCTTTTTCATGACTAATTGCTCTGGCTAGAATTTCTAGTACAAAATTGAATAACAATGGCAAAAGCATCTTTGTCTTCTTCCTGATATTAAGGGGAAGGCATTAAAACTTTCACCATTGAATATAGTACTTTATGTTGCTTTTTTTTCATAATTGTCCTTTATCATGTTGAGAAAATTCCCTTCTAGTACTAGTTTTCTGAATGTCTTGGTCAAGAAAGGATCCTGGATTGTATCAGATACCTTATTCTACATCTATTGAGATAACCATATTTTACCTTGTGTTATTTATGTGTTGTATTACATTAATTGATTTTTAGGTGTTGAACTACCCTTGTATCCCTGGGATAAAAGCCACTTAATCACAGTGTATAATCTCTTCTTGAATTATTTGGAACATTTTGAGAATGACTGATGTTAGGTCTTCTTTAAATGCTTGGTAGAATTCACCAGTGAAGACATTTTCTCCTGGACTTTTCTTTGGTGGGGGGCTTTAGGTTATTGATTCAGTCTCTGCACTTGTTACAAGTTTGTTGAGGTTTTCATTTTTTCTTTAATCAGCTAGGTAATCTGTGAATTTCCAGGAATTTTTCAATTTTTCTAGATTAACTAATTTGTTGGCATACCTTTGTTAATAGTATTGTCTTTAATTCTTTGTATTTCTGTAATATCAGTCTGGCTAAAAGTTTGTCAGGTTTATTGATTCATTCAAGGAGCCAACTTTTTGTTTCCCTTTTCTATTCTCTATTTCATCTCTCTCACTCTAATTCTAATCATTTCCTTCCTTCTGCTAATTTTGTGTTTGCTTTTCTTTTTCTAATTCCTCAAAATGTGAAATTGGTTATTACTTTAAGATCTTTCCTTTTTTTTAATATAGACATTTCCATCTGAGCATTGCCTTCACTGCATAAGTTTTGGTTTGTTTTGTCTTTGTTTTCATTCATCTCTAAGTATTTTAAATATCTCTTGTAATGTCTTCCTTAACCCACTGGTTGTTTGAGAGTGTGCTGTTTAATATCCACAGCTCTGTAAATTTTCCAGTTTTTCTTCTGCTATTGGATTCTAGTTTCACTCCAGTGTGGTTGGATAAGTTACTTTATATTTCAATATTCTTAAATTTATTGAGAATTCTTTTGTGCACTAAATGTATTTGGAGAATGATCCATGTGCACTTGAAAAGGATGCTTTTTCTGCTATTGTGGGATGAATTATTCAATATATGTATTTTAGATCTGGTTAGTTTATACTGTTCTTCAGGTCCTCTATTTCCGTGTTGATCTTCTGTCTAAATAATCTATACAGTGTTGAAAGTGGTGTGTTGAAATCTCCAACTATTATTGGAGAACTATTTCTCCTTTCAATTCTGTCAATTTTTGCTTCATATATTTTGAGGCTGTATAGTTGGTTGCATATATATTTAAAATTGTTATATCTTCTTGTTGAATTGACTCTTTTATTGATATATAATGTCCTTCTTAACAGTTTTTGCTTTAAAGCCTCTTTTGATTTTTATTATTTCAACCACCCCAGCTTTGTTTTGCTTACTATTTGCATGGAATATTTTTTCCCAACCTTTAACTTTCAACTTGTTTGTGTCTTTGGAGCGGAGAGGAATCACTTAAAAGCAGTATGTACTTGGGTGATGCTTCTTTATCCATTCTGCAATCTCTACCTTTTGATTAAACAGTTTAATTCTTATAAATTTAAGGTGATTATTGATAACTCAAGACTTACTTCTGCTATATTGATAATTGTTTTATGTAGGTTTTATACCCTTTTCCCTCTTTTCCTCCATGACTTCCTTCCTTTTGATTTAGATGATCTTTCATAATGATTCATTTTGAATCACTTCTCATTTCCTTTTGTAAATTTTTTGATATTTTCTTTATGGCTATAATGGAGATTACGTTTAACTTCCTAAATCTTTTAGAATTTAGTTTTACTTATACCAACTTGATTTTAATAGCCTACACATGCTCTTTTCCTACATCCTTCCATCCCTCCGTTTATGTTGTTCTTGTCACAAATTATGTCTCTATACATTGTGTGCCCTATAACAGTGTTTTTGACTGATTTTTTTGTGCATTTGAATTTTAAACCATGTAAGAAGTAAACAACAGCATTACAAATTAAAAATGCAATAATACATGCATTTAAATTTACTCATATAGTTACATATATTGGAGGTTTTAATTTTTTCATACAGTTTTGAATTACTCTCTAGTGTCCTTTCCTTTCAATGAGGACTACCTTTAGCATTTCTTGTAAGGAAGGTCTAGTGGTAATGAACTGCTTCAGCTTTTGTTTATCTAAAAATGACTTAATTTCTTCCTCTTATTTGAAGACATCTTACCAGATATATTATCCTTGGAAAACACTTTTTTTTTTCTTTCAGCCCTTTAAATATGTCTTCCCACTGCCTCTTGGCATCCATGGTTTGTAACTCTTTTTAGAGAATGAGATGTTATTTTTATTAAGGATCCATTCTATGTGATGTGTCACTTCTCTCTTGCTGTTTTCAAGATTCCATCTTTGTCCTTGGCATTTGACAGATTTATTATAATCTATGTCAGTGCAGATCTCTTGGGGTTCATCCTGCTTGGCATTTGTTGAGATTCTTGGATTCATATATTATATATTTCATGAGATTTGTGGAGTTTTCAGCCATTAATTCTTTTTTTCTGCCCCTTTATCTTCTTTCTCCTTCTGGGACTCCTATGATACATATGTTGGTATGCTTGATTGTATCCTACAGGTTTCTTAGACTCTGCTAATATTTTTTTCATTCTCTTTTCTCATTGTTCTTCAGACTGGACAGTTTCAATTGCTTTATCTTCAAGTTTGCTGATCCTGTATTCTGCCTCCTCCAATTTGTTGAATCCATTAAAATTTTATTTCAGTTACTGTACATTTCAGCTCCATATTTCTGCTTTTTTTATACTTTCTAACTCATTATTATACTCATTTTATTCATATATTGTTTTTCTCATTTTCTTTAGTTCTTTGTCCTTGTTTTCCTTTGATACATTAATCTGACTTAAAAGAGTTGATGTAAGATCTTTAATTAGTAATTCCAGAAACTGAGTTTCTTCCAGAATGTTTTCTGTCAAGTTATTTTTCCTGTAACTGGGCCATAATTTCCCATATCCTTGTATGTTTTTGAGATTTTTGTTGATAACTGGATACTCTGTGAATAACATTGTGTCACTCTGAAAATCTAGTTTTCTCACTTCCCACTCTGCTAGACCAAAAACAAGAAAAACAAGTAAAGAAAGAGAAAGAGAGAAAGGAAAAAAATAAAATAAATACTAACAAACAGATAAAACACTCTCAAAAAAATAAAAATGTCTTGCCTCTCTAAATCTCTCAGCAGATGTAGTGGAAAGCCAGAAGCTGTTGCTGTTGAGGACAAAACTGAGGCCAGCATCTGCACTGCTTCCACAGGGATCCACCAGACCAAAAACACATCCAAAGAAAGAGAAATGCCCTCCTCCAAAACAAATATGTGCTGACTGTCTGTCTTGGTAGGTGTTAGTGTGAGGCCTGAAGCCACTGCTGCCAAGAGGGCTGAAACTGAAGGTAGTGTTGGTGCTGACCCCTCAGAGATCTACCAAACAAACAAGAGAAAGAAATAAACCCAACCCCTCCAAGAAGGTGCACTGGTTCTTTACATCCCACAGATGTTGACGTGAGGCCAGAAGCTGCTGCTGCCCAGAGAACCAAAACCTAGGCTAGTATCCACCAGTCCTCCAAACCAAGAGACACCCACCCACAAAGAAAGAAAACTAATGAAAAAATGGTTCACTTGCTTTTATATCCTGGTGAATGTGAGTAGGAGGCCAGAAGCTATCTGCTCCTGCCTAGATGTTCAAAACCAACACCTATACACAGAGGTTTAAAAAAATGGGGGGTGCACTCACTCTTTATGTCCAGGTGGATGCTGGTGGGAGGACAGAAGCTGCTGTTACCCAAAGGGTGGAAATGGGGCCAGCATCAGCCCTGGTCTCACAGGGATCCACTAGACAACCTCAACCCTCAACTTCAACTTTTGAAGAATAGGGTTTTATCTATAAGCTCTGACCTCAACCTGTCCTTCCCAAGACTGGGTCATGTTTCTGCAGGTGGTGCCATGTCCACAGCAGCTGCTGTGGGGTGGAAAAATGGGAGCTGGTCTCTGGTTTGTACTTTCACTTCAAAAGCTGACCTTTCAGCAGCCTCTTATTTTCTCTGGCACTCCCATAGTTGTTCTAAATATCGCATCTGGTTCCACAATTGCCACCTAGTCAATTCCAATCCCTTTATCCAGGTCATACACTTCTCTGGGGAAGGGAGCAATCTCAGATAAAATAGACTTTAAATGCAGGGATGTTTTGAGAGACAAAGAAGGCCACTACATACTAATAAAAGGGGCAATTCAACAAGAAGAAATGACAATCATTAATGTTTATGCACCCAATCATGGTGCCACAAAATACATGAGACAAACACTGGCAAAACTAAAGGATGCAATGGATGTTTCCACAATAATTGTGGGAGACTTCAACATATCACTCTCTCCTATAGATAGATCAACCAGACAGAAGACCAATAAGGAAACTGAAAACCTAAACAATCAGATAAATGAATTTGATTTAACAGACATATATAGAACATTACATCCCAAATCACCAGGATACACATTCTTCTCTAGTGATCATGGAACTTTCTCCAGAATAGACCATAGCTGGGACATAAAACAAGCCTCAAGAAATTTAAAAAAATTTGAAATTATTCAAACCACATTCTCTGACCACAATGGAATACAAATAGAAGTCAATAACCATCAGAGACTTAGAAAATTTACAAACACCTGGAGGTTAAAAATGAGGGGGAGATGAAAACATTCCCAGATAATCAAAAGCTGAGAGACTTCATCACCAGTAGATCAGTCATATAAGAAATGCGAAAAGAAATTGTGTAGGTTGAAAGGAAGGGACACTAAACAAGTGACTGAAACCACATGAAGAAATAAAGATTTCCATTAAAGATCACCTGGTAAATATAAATATCAATACTACTATATTTTTTATCTGTAACTCCACTATTTACTTCCTGCAGGATCTAAAATACATAAAGTATAATGATAAATCAGCAGCTTTGGACTCAATGTAAAATACGTAATTTTTACAAGAACTATATAAAGGTGGGGAAATGGAGGAGTATAGGAACATAGTTTATGTGTCCTATAAAAGAAAACAAGATTGTTATAGATTTAGAATGTTAAATTTAAGCCCCACAGTAAACACAAAGAAAGTATTAGAGAATATGATCATAGAGATGAAGAGTATGGGTTACAAGAAGTGGGGCAAGGGGCAGTGGGAAGGTAATAAGAAATGAGTGTAGGGTTTCTGTTTGGGGTGAAGGGAAATTTCTAGTAATGGATGGTGGGAAGGTGATGGCATTGCAACATTGTGAATGTGATTAATCCCACTAAATGGAATGCTTGGGAGGGGTTGGAATGGGAAGATTTCTGCTGTATGTATGTTTCTGCAATTGAAAAAAAAAGACAATCTAAATAGATAATGACAATTAAATGCCATAAATGATCCTGGATGAGATCTAAGAATAGAGGAGAAAAGGCTCAAAAGGTCACAATTGGGACATAAGGAAAAAAATGAAATACAGAATGTAAGCTTTATATCAACATTAAATTTCTTGAACTTCTTAACTACACTTAATGTGATTACATAAATGAATATTCTTGTTCATAGGAAATGTATATGTGAATTATATTATTTGTTCAAGGATGTGTGCAACTTGCTTTCATATGTTAGAAGACAGAGCAATAAATGATGGATGATAGGGAGGGAGGGAAAGAAAGAAATGGTAAAGTGACAAAATATTAAAGTTGGTAGATATAGGTATCAGTGGAGGGGGTTGGGGTATGCTAGAATTCTGTGTATGGGGTTTGTATTATTTTTGCAACTGTCCTGTAAGTTTGAATTTATTTCAAAATAAAAAGTGAAAAAAAAAAATCATGTCATGATTGAATATAGGTGTCATGAAAAATGCATATGTACAAAGGAAAATGAGAGCATCAGTTGAGAGGATGAAGCCAGCATTTGAGATGGACATTGAAGGATGGATAGAATTTCAATAAACGGCATTAAAATGCCAATCTGAACTTTGTTCAGAAATAATATGGAGCTATCGAATGTTTGAGAATGGAAAGATTACTCTGGTGTGGTACAAGAAATGGGTTGAGGGGGAAAGAAAATGAAGGTTGGGAGACTTGTTTGTGTTCTATAGTAATAGTCAAAATAAATGATGACAGAAATAGGATGGTAGCAGTGAGAATGAAAATGAAAGAAGAATGAAAACCTGATTGTATTGGTCAGCCAATTGTCAAAATAATTCTGTTTAACCAGCTCTGAAATTCAGTGACTCAATAAACAATACTTTTTCTTGATCACACATCTTCATGTTGCCTAGGAATGGACTGATCTAACCTGGACTTGGATTCAGGGTGTAGGTTGGATCCAGGGCTTCTCCATGTGTCTCTCATCTTTCTTGGACTAGAGGGGTTTAAAGAAATGCCAGAAATGCAAAAGATTTTTCCCTGGGTGTTTGGTTAGCTAAAGCTGCTGTTATTCAAAATATCAGAAACAGAATAGCTTTTATAAATGAGGTTTATTTGGTTACAAATTTACACTCCTAAGGCCATAAAAGTGTCCAAATTAAGGCATCAACAAGAGGAAACCTTCACTGAAAAATGGCCAATGGCATCCAGAACACCTCTGTTAGCTGCAAAGGCACATGCCTGGAAACTGCTGGTCCTTTGCTCCTGGGTTGTGTTTCAGCTCCTCTCTCAGCTCCTGAGCATCCTTGCTTCTCTCTCCAGGGCATTTCTCTCTAAGCATCTGGGGGGCCTCTCTTGGATTCTCTGGGGCAAACTCTGGGCTTCATCTCTTAGCCTAGCATCTCCAAGCATCCTTCTGTCTGAATTTCCAAGCATTTCTAAGCATCCCTGTTGGTTTCTGCTCCTCTTAAAGGACTCCGGTGATCTAATTAAGACCTACTCTGAATGCGCAGGGCCACACCTACATGGAAATGTCTAATCAAAATGTTTCACTTACAGTTGAGTGAGTCACATCTCCATGGAAATAACCCAATCCAAATATCCCACAAAGTTGGATTAAAGCATGGCTTTTGTGGGGAACATCATATACCCAAACTGGCAAATTCAACCCCCTGGACCCCAAAAAGGCATGTTTTTCTATATACAAAATATATACAAAATACATTCATTCCATCACAATATCACAAATGCTTCAATCATTTCAGTAACAATAGACAGTACAAGCCTTATCAAAATCAGTTATAGGCATGGTCTGTCCTAAGGCAAAATTATTCTCTGGCTGTGGACCTGTGAAACTCAGAACGAATTATCTGCTGACAATATGCAAAGGAGGGACAGTCATAGGATGAGCATTCCCATTGCCATAGGGAAAAATTTAAAGGAAAACTGGTGTCATTAAACCAAAACAGTTCTGAAAACCCACAGGGCAAACTCCATTAGATTTCAAAGAGTGAGAGTCATTTATACAATGACATTTTATCCTCAGGGCTTGAGAAAGTGGCAGTTCCACCCTTTCCAAGGCCTTAAACAGCAGCTCTTTTCTCTCCAAATGCTGGGGTGAGTGCTCCAACGTATCCACACATGGAGGAGACCACCTTCTTCTCTGCCCCACCCTCCTCAAGCATTGAGGTGCCACCTGGACTCTGTATCTCCAGGGCAAAGGCTCTCCCCTCTCCAAAGAGTGGGGTGGTGGCCAGAATCTTCCCAAGCCCAGAAGAATGTGCTCCACCCACTCTGAGGCCTGGGGTGGCAGCAGTCTTCCTATGCATGGAGGCAGAAGGCCCTCCCTCTGCCTCCAGGGCGAACTCACCCTTCCCACATGGGTTCCTGCTCTCCTTCCCCAAGATTTCTTGGCATTAGACCTTGGCTTCCAAGGTTCTGCCTTTGAAGTAATCCTTCTCTTAATCTGTCACTTCTCCATCCCCTCCAGTCCAGGCTGGCAGTGGTTCCATCTATAGAGATCTTGCAAAATAAATAAATAAATAAATAGTTGGCTTGGATGCAACTGACTGGGGTCAAAACTGTCAGACAATAAGACTGTGCACAGATCCTTTCTGGATAACTCCAACTCCAATCCTGCCTTTTAGTGAAATGGCTGGCTGGTTCCAGTTTCCATAAAATCATCACATGAGGTTATAGCCTCTGGGGTTCCACTTTCTGGAAGCCCAGAATTTCCAGACCATCAATTTCTGGTTTCTTTTTACCCAAGAGTTCAGTTCTGTTTATCTCTTTCCATTCACATTTTACTGTAAGCTGCAAGAAGCCAGGCTGCATTTTCCACACTTAGGGAGATCTCTTCAGCTAAGTATCCCAGCTCATCGCTTTCAAATTCTGCCTTCCTTTTGACACTAGGGCTCAATTTTGCCAAATTCTCTACCATTTTAAAACAAGGATTGCCTTTCTTCCAGTTTGCAATGACACAGTCATCATTTCTCTTTAAGCCTTCATCAGAAGTATCTTTAGAATCCATATTTCTACCAACAGTCTCTTAAAAACAATCTAGGCCTTTTCTATCAAGTTCCTCACAATTCCTCCAGACTCTTCCCCTTATCCATTTAAAAAGACATTTCAACATGTTTGGTATTTGGAAACTCAGCAGCACCCCACTTCTCTGGTACCAAAATCCGTTATGGTTTTCTAAAGCTGCCGTTATGCAAAATACCAGAAACAGATTGGCTTTTATAAATGAGGTTAGAAATGTACAGTCCTAAGACCATAAAAGTGTCCAGATTGAGGCATCAGCAAGAGGATACCTTCACTGGAGAATGGCCAATGGCATCCAGAACACCTCTGTCGGCTGGGAAGGCACACGGCTGGCAACTGCTGATCCTTTTCTCCTGGGTTGTGTTTCAGCTCCTCTCTCTCAGCTCCTGTGCATCCTTGCTTCTCTCTCCAAGCATCTGGGGGTCCTCTCTTGGATTCTCTGGGGCAAACTTTGGGCTTCATCTCTTAGCCTAGCATCACCAAACATCCTTCTGTCTGCATCTCCAAGCATTTCTAAGCATCCATGTTGGCTCCTGCTCCTCTTAAAGGACTCCAGTGATCTAATTAAGACCTACCCTGAATGTTTGAATGTTCAGGGCCTCACCTTCATGAAAATGTCTAATCAAAATGTTTCACCTACAGTTGGGTGAGTCACATCTTCATGGAAACAACCTGATTCAAATATCCCACAAGATTGGATAAAACATGGCTTTTGTGGGGGACATAATATATCCAAACCAGCACATTGGGTAACAAAAAAATAAACAACAATAAAAGATATGAAAAGTTGATTGGATGATTAAGCTGTAGAGAGACCAAAGACAGGTGATCACAGTGTCCGTGAAGCTACAGTGATTTTGAAATAAATGTCATATGTATGTAATTATGTCTAATATGTAGCTGAAAAAATAATTAAATAATCCAGGGAAAATTTCATGATAGTATACTGATTTGAAAGACATTTTTATTCATGTATTTAATAAACCCTGATTAAACACTTGCTATACACCTTCACTGGGATAAGCTCTTAAAATACTAAATAGTAAGATAATAAGCCTTCTTTGAAGAGTTCATAGTCCAGAAGAAAATGCAGACATGTTAATAAGTAATTACATTGTAATCTGGCAATACAGATTAGTACAAAATTCTGCTGAAACACAGAAAATTGATTGGCTAAATTTGTCTTACGGTGAGGGTACAGGAATGGTAAGGGGTGGGTGGACATGGAATTCTTCTCAAAGTAGCTGGGCTGTTTATTTCAAATGATTTAGTTGATTGAACAGGAAAGGCATTCCTAGAAGAGGAATTATCATGAGCAAAGAGAAGGCATGAGAAAATACATTTCAAAATCAATAACACTGGGGGCTACCTAGGTGCAAGTATGACACCAGAAGGAAAGATAGACAATAAATATAGGGAATATATAACTTAGTGAAGCCTAGAGTCAGTGATGGTGACTAAATGTACAAATGTAAAAATGTTTTTAAATGTGGGAGAACAAATGAATGTCAATGTTGCAAGGTGTTGGGAAACAGATGGTATTGTGGAAAAATATAATCAATGCAAACTGGAGTCTGTGATTAACAGTAACATTGTAATATGCTTCCATTAAATGTAACAGAGGCAATATACCAAAGCTAAATGTCTATGAGAGCGGTATATAAGGGAGGGGTATGGGATTCTTAGCAATGGGATTGTTGTCTGAACTTATTATTATATTGTATTGTATAATATTTTAATATTTTTATCTTTTTCATTATTCTTTAAAAATTTTTGAAGTAATGAATACTTTCATGTGCTGACTGTGGTGTTGAATGCATAACTATATTATGAAACTGTGAACAATTGATTGTACCCTGTGGATGATTGTACAGTATGTGAATATATCTCTATAAAATTGCAGGGAAAAATATAAACAGAGGTATACAGTGCTGGAGGAAACATGGAGAGAGGGATGTACCTATTTGTTGGTGGGGAAGTAAAATGGTATAGCCTATCTGGAGGACAGATTGGTGGTTCCACAAGAAGCTAAGTATGTGGGTGCCATAAAGTCCTGCAACCTCATTATGTGGTATATACTTGGAATATCTGAGAGCAGGAACACAAATGGACATTTGCACACTGGCATTTATGTTGGCAGTACTCACGATTTGCAATGTATGAGGTGGCCTAAGGGTACATCGACTGCAGAACAGAATGGTGAACTGTGGTATATGCATACAATAGAATATTGAGCAGCTTCAAGAAGGAATGAAGCTCTGAGACAGGCAACTAGATGAATGGATCTCGAGGACAGCATTTTGAGGGAAGTATGCCAGAAACTAAAAGACAAACAATATAATGTCTCCCTAATATGGACTAACTGTAATGAGTAAACTCTGAGAATTGAATCTTAGAGCACAGCTTATCAGAGGAATGCATATTGTAATGGTCCCTAGATTGTAAACTCTTACAGCAGTCACATCTATTCCTGAGTTGCAATGGCTATCTCTAAATTCTGAGATGCTAAGCTCTTTGTGTATAAAAAGGTCAGTCTCTGGAACTTTGGGTATCTGTGTGACACCTGAATCTCAAAGCTAGAACTCAGCAGCTATGAATGTCAGTATTACCTCATACAGCAACTGTTTAAAAAAAAAAAAAAAAAAAAAAGCTGAAAAAGAATTCAGACCTCAATTAGAGATAGGAATGAAATGGATCTGGTTAGAACTAAGGCAAATCAGGCCAAAGGGTAAAGGATGATATTGATTGTGTTTTAAAACTTAAACTTCTGTGTGAGACAAAGGGAAGAGATGTTTATTTGGTGCAGGATCTGTATTTTTTTGCAGCACACTAAATAATGTAACTTGTATGGTCAGTTTACTCAAACACCATAATTACATGGAACTTTGAATAGGAAGTGAGATCTGATAGGTTTGTACAGATTACTGTGAAATTTTGATACATCCCAACATAATTTGGGCAGAGAATGAGGATATATTTGCAGGGACCCCAGGGGAACTGGAGAAGAATGCAGAAATGTTGGACTTCACTACCTGGGTTGTTACTGGTGTTCTTGCAAACACTGAGGACTGACAGTTTGGTAGGATGAGCCTTCAGTCTTGGTCTTGCCCTTGTGAAGCTTTTTGCTGCAAAGGAGAAGCTGACATTACTTATAACTGTGCTTAAGAGTCTCCCCCAGAGAACCTCTTTGTTGCTCAGATGTGGCCCTCTCTCTCTCTAAGCCCACGTGTCAGGTGAACTCACCTCCCTCCCCTCTATGTGAGACATGACTTCCAGGGGTAGAAATCTCCCTGGCAATGTGGGATATGACTCCTGGGGATGAGCCTGAACCAGGGATTGTGAGATTGAGAAAATTTTCTTGACTAAAATGGGGAAGTGAAATGAAACAAAATAAAGTTTCAGTAGCTAAGAGATTCCAAATAGAGTCAAAGAGGTCACTCTGGAAGGCATTCTTATGCGCTGTATAGAAATTCCTCTTTAGTGTACTGGACTATCTAGAAGGAAATACCTGAAAATGTAGAACTGCTTGATTCTTGAAGACAATTGCATTACTATGTAACTTACATGTTGTGATTGTGTTATTGTGAAAACCTCATGGCTCACACTACCTTTGTCCAGTATATGGACAGATGAGTAGAAAAATGGGGACAAAAACTAAATGAAAAACAGGCTGGGATAGGGGGATGGAATGTTTTGGGTGTTCCTTTTTACTTGTGTGTGTGTGTGTGTGTGTGTGTGTGTGTGTGTGTGTAAGGAAAATGTCCAAAAATTGATTCTGGTGATGAATGGGCAATTATATGATGGTACTGTGAATAGTTGATTGTACACTGTGGATGATTATAGGATATGTGAATATTTCCCAATAAAATTGTATTAAAAATCAATAGCACTGGTGGCTAAGTGGTGCCAAAGTTGGCAAGGTATGAAAGAACCAGCTTGTAAAGGGCAGATCAATCTATGCTACTATTTGATCTTTATTGTGGAAATCAGTGGAACCATTGAAGTGTTTTAAGCAGGAGGAATAAAATCTATCTCATGCCCAAGGAAGAACCTGTATGGAAAGTCATCCTTGAGTCTCTTTTCTCACTCATTCTCACTGACATTCAATTACCATAGCCTAAAAACTTTACTGATGGGTTTCTTAAATCTGCACACCTTCTATCCATTTCTATAGGTACCATTCCAGTTCAGAGTCTCCTTGTGTTTTTATTATAATAGCCCTTCATCTGTGTACTAGTTGTCTATTGCACATAGTAAATTACCTCAAAACTTAACAGCTTAAAACAACAATAATCACATAGTTTCTTTGTGTCAGGAATTCATGAGCAACTTGACTGGTTGGTTCTGGCTCAGGATTTCTCATGGAGTTGAAGTCAAGATGTCATCCAGAGCTGCAGCCCTGTGAAAGCTAGACTGATGCTTCACTTCTAAGAAGGCCTACTCATATAGCTGAGGCTGGTCATTGGCAGACGTTCTCAGTTCCCTGCCATGTGGACCTCTCCATAGGCCTGCTTAAGTATGTTCATGACAAGGCAGTTGGTTTCCCTAAGAATAAGTGATCTGCAAGTAAGCAAGGCAGAATCTGAAATGTTTTTTATGACCTAGCATCAGAAGCCACACTCCACAATTTCTGCAATATCCTGTTACTCATACAGGTCAGCCCTGTTAATTGTGGGAGAGGGCTATACAAGGGCATTAGTACCAAAAGGTGAGAATCATTGGGTGCCATCTTGGAGGCTGACTACCACAGTTGCTCTGTAGCACATTGAAGAAAAATCTAAACTCTTTACAGAGGCATCCAAGGCTCTCTCTGCTCTGGTCCCTGCCCTCTTCTTCCCCCTATACCAATGAACCCCTCACCATTCCTCATACCATCAAGCTACTGATACTACAGGAAAAGTGTAAAGGGAAGGCAATATAAAACCAGTGACTAAAAATATTTAGCTCCTCTGGCAAAGACAGTGAAGTGCTAGAGATGAATCTTGTCTACATGGATTAAGCTTCTTTTTTTCATTCTGTTTCCTTCCCAGCAGATAAAAATGTAAACATCACTGAGCAAATAGAAGTAAGGCCTATTCTGAAATGTTCTAACTGGCATTTACGTAGATATGCTTTACATACAATTTTGTACTTTTTAAATTTTTGTGAGACCTCATTCAACAAGAGCAGCCTACAAGAATAGACCAGATAAATAAATTAAAAATAGAAACTGCAACACAGAATAAGAGAAAATACAAGTAAAATCAAAATCATGACATTCAAAAGAAGAAGACATTAAGCAGAACTTGGGGTTCAGTGTATGCAGGTATGGAGCCACATGGAAATGCAAACAAGTGTGAGAGAATACAGGTAGTTCTCAAACCTTAGTGTATATCAGAATCACCTGGCAAGTTTGCTAAATGACAATTTTCCAGAATTTCTGAGTCAGTAGGTCTGGAACGGAGCCTGAGAATTTGTATTTGCATTTAAAATAAGTTCCCAAATACTGAGAGACTCCAATGGTTAATGATGAAAAAGTTATTGAAAATGTATAGTTTTTCAAACTTTAATCTCACTATTGAAGCAATACAGTGTAATAAAAGGACATTGGAATTAGACATACTTAGTTATGAGTTCGAGAATTCCAGCTATATGCTTCCCTGTGAAACTTCTCTAAACAATAGTTCTTCTGCAAAAGTGTCATATAATGAGACCTCTAATGGTTGTCAAGAAGATTAAATGAAATAATGTTTGTGAATCACTTAGTTTCCTGCAGGGCACACAATACAGCTAAATAAATGCCAACTATTATTACTATCATTATTAAAAGAGAAAACATTCCACATGGTACCTGACACAAAATAAGTGACAGTAAATGCCATTTTCCCTCTCCTGTTTCACCCCACTTTTAATAAATTAAAGCATGCAACTGATTATCACCATCCTCAGAAAATGGCACTGTTGGTCATTATCATTAAAATAAAACTCACACAATTATTTAGTACATGCTATGCGCAAAGCCCTTTTATGAGTGCTAGGGATGCATAAGTTCTTGCTTCAAGATCTTCCCATTTTCTTAAGGAAAGGGGATTTATAGCACTGATAGTAAATGTTAGGGGCTATATACCAAATTAGAGGCAGAGAATACAAAGTCTTAAGGAGCATCAGCAATCACTTTGAGCTGGGATCATAGGAACGATTCATGAAGGAAGTATAAAATGGAAATTTGTCATTTGAAGGTGCTCCAGTATCTGACCCTCCTTTTCCTAGCAATACCCCACACTTCCTTTTGGAAAATCCCCAATCATGTACAGTCTTGGTTGGAGCCACTGTCTTCTACACACTGTGAAAGTAGAGATCTTTCCTCCCATGTCCTGGACCAAAGATAAATCAACATGTGACCTCATCTAGGGCAACAAGATGTTCTAAGTCAAGACTTGGAATACTGAGGGAGATAATTGGAGGTCAAGACTGTGGCTGCAGCAGTGGCAGTGGTGGAGCCCTTTCTAGGCTTCTGCCTGAGACACTTTCTGTACTACTTGCTTCTTGACCTTGAACCAAGCTTCCTTGGTTCCAACTGTCCTGGAGACTGATCTCATAGCCTCTGGTGGATTCTGGTAGTCCTTAATAACCTTATAGTAAATTCCAAAACCCTATCCTTTTTTGAGGGGTGGGGTATGACTTAAGTTAGATAATGTTTGTTTCCATCGCTTTCAACCAAGACTGAACTGACAGCAGATATAACATGAGCCAAATTTAAAAGGAAAGGTAGAATTCACAAAAGCAGAGAAGGAAGATTATAGTGTGACAGACATGGAATATGGAAGAGATGGGGGAATGGGTTGGGGGGAGGGTCATTATATTCCTTTGATAAAAAGAACATCTTATATAAAGGAATTCATGAAAGAACCACCCTCATGCAAGATAGCCTAGGAAATCCTTAAACTTCTTTAGTCTTCCTAATCCCATTCAGCACAATTTTATTCCTTAGGGAAAAATCCCACAACAGGAATCACAGACCTAAGCTTGATCACTCCCTCTTCACAGCCATAGCATCTCCAGTGTATCAACCAAAATTTGCTCACCCTAGTCCATTAACTACTTCCTTTGATTGCCTGTCATAAAATCTTCCCTCTTCCATCCTCAGTCTGAATTGCTTTTACTGGTTTGGAGCCCCCAAAATTCTTCAACACATTCCTTTATTGGCTCCATTCCAACTTCTAACTCTTCAAGTGGCCTTTGATTGCATAGTCTTGACCTCTAGGACATGGAATCCATTTCCAAGCTTTAGACTAAATTGGCCTACTTCAGCATCTCCAACCCCCTGATGTTTCTCCTGCATCTTCACTGGAAGTATTTGTCCAGTTTTGAGGAAAATATATCATCAGTACAGATGCATTCCCAGCTGGCTTGAATCCAGCCACTTCCAAGAACAGTGTATGATGGAATGACTTATGTAATAAAAAATGCTTTGTGGAAAAATCTGGCAGTAATTTTGAATGGTTGGAATGAGGAAAAAACAGAATACAAAGAGACAAGTTAAGAAGACCAAGCACCACATAGGACTAGGACAAGGGTGATAGCAGAGGGATTTGGAAGGAAAAAAACAAGACAGACTATTACAAAGAAATAATAGTAAAAACTTAGGAGAAAAGGAATAGAGATGAATAAAAAATAACTTCATGGTTTTAAGTGATGACCAAAGTTAAGAAACAGAAGACATGCTAATTTTGAAAATCTGTTCTAAGTATTGTCACTGTAGTTAAGAGAACAAAGGAAGAATTTCAAGGCAGTGAGGGCAATCAACAAGGCAAATGCTATAGGGAGGTCAAAAAAAAAAATTGAGTCTATTTTTAAAAGTCTTTGGATATGGTTCCTAAAAGGGCACTGGTAGACTATGAAGAAAATTTCAGGGGAATGCTAGGGCTGAATTCAGACCACAAAGATTAAAGTATGAGTAGGCAGTGAGGAAATAGAGGCTACAAATATAAAATTTAGAGATGTTTGGAAATGAAAGAAAATCTTTTAAATGAGATAACTTGAGATGGTGAAGTTGAGGAAGGATAATACCACCTTCATTGCAAGACTGTAATTAGACTGTAAAATACAGGCATATGTCAGAGATACTGAGGGTTTTGTCCCAGACCACTACAATAAAGTAAATAGCACAACAAAATGGGTCCCACAAATTTCTTGGCTTCCAAGTGTCTATAAAAGTTATGTTTACACTATACAGTATTCTATTAAGGGTGCAATAGGATTATGTCTAGCAAAACAATTTAAATACCTTAATTAAAAAATAATTTATTCAAGAATCACAAGGAATCCCAAACAAGATAAACTCAAAGATATCCATGTTCAGACACAATGTAGTAAACTCTCAATTTCCAAGTACGAGGAGAGAGTTCTGAAAGGTACACAAGAAAAGAAATGTGCTACGTACGAAGGAACCCAAATGAGATTAAGTAATGATTTCACTTCAGAAATCATGGAGGCAGTTTGGCAGTGGTTATGACATATTTAAAGCATGAAGTGAAATTAATTGTGAACCACAAATTATTATCTGGAAAGACTGTCTCCCAATAATGTGGGAGAGATAAGATATTTTCCAATTAACAAATGCTAAAGAAGTTTGACACCATTACACCTGCCCTACCAACAATGCAAAAGGGAGTTCTTCCAACTGAAAGGAAAGGAAACTAGACAGTGTATTGATGTGACAAAAAAGAAAAAAAGATCTTCATTAAAGTTAACCATTTAGATAATTATAAATGCCAGTACTTTTTGCATTGTATTTCTGTTATGTAAATCCCCTTTTAATTTCTCACAGGTTCTGAAATTCAAATACATAATAACATGGGTTATTGAATATATAATATGTAAAGATAAAATATGTAAGAAGTGTAACAAAATGATGGGAGAATAAGGGGTATAGGAGTAGTGTTTGTATATATAGACTATAACTATGGACTATATTAAATAGCATAATTATAGTAAGATTTTTCATCAATTGTATCAAAGGTACCATACTAATACAAAATATTAATATAGGGAAATTCATTTGTGTGAGGAGGGGACATAATATGGGAACACTGTATTTCCTGAATGATTCTTCTGTAAAACACAATGGCTCTAATAGAACAAAAAGTTACAAAGGACAAAGAAGGACACTATATAGTGATAAAGGGTATAATTCTAGACATAAGAATTATAAATATATATGCATGTAAGCAGCATCTGAAAATACACAAAGCAAATATTGACAGATTTGAAGGAAGAAATAAATGTTTTTCAGTAATTGTAGACTTCAATACAACACTTTCAATAATTAATTGAAAACCTAGACAGAATGTTAAAAAGTAAAGAGAGAATTTTTTTGGTACTATAAACTAACTATATCTAAGTGATATCTATATAGTGTATAAAGAATATTCACACAAAAGGAGAATACACATTCTGTATTAATACTCATGGGTCATTCTCAAGGATAGACCATGTGCTAGGTCACAAAACAAATCTCAGTAAAATAAAAAATACTGAAAGCATGCACTTTATCTTCTTAGATCACAATGTAATGAAACCAGAAACAATAGCAGAGGGAGAACTGGAGAATTCATAACTATGTGGAAATTAAACAACACCCACTTAAACAACTGTGGTAGTTTGGAGTGATTATGTACCCCAGAAAAGTCATGTTCTTTTCATCCATTGCTGTTCGTGCAGACCTATCATAAGTGGGACTTTTGATTAGGTTATTTCAGTTGAGGCCTGCCCCAAGTTGTGTCTTAATCCTCTTACTGGAGTCCTTTATAAGAGGATAAAGGACACACAGAAAACAGAGATGAAATTTAGAGAAACTCAAAGAAAAATGCTCCAGAGAGACTAAGATACGAATTTCAGTGAAACACCCAGGGAAGCAGAGAGACAGAGCAGCGAAAAGCTGGAAGCAACAAAACCTGGGAAAGAAAGACCAGCAGACATCTTTATTTGCCTCAATATCTGACAGAGGAGCCCCAGCTGAACAGTAACCAGTCTTCAGAGAAGGAATCATCCTGTTGATGCCTTAATTAGAACATTTTCATGGCCTTAGAAATGTAAATTATAAGTTAATAAATCCCCATTGTAAAAGCCAACCCATTTCTGGTACATTGCATTCCAATGGGCCAAAGAAGATATCAAAACAGAACTTAGGAGTTTTCTTGAGGTAAATGAAAATGACAATGCAATACAGTGAAACATATGGTTTGCAGCAAAGAATGCCTCAATTTCTCTGAGAGTGAAATTTGTAGGTTTAAATGCTTACATAAAAAAAAAAGTACCTTGACAGAGCTAAGATGGCAGCATAGAGAGGAGTGGAAGCCAGTTATTCCCCCTGGAACAATTTATAAATGACAGAAAAATTAGTAAATAACCTGGAATAACTGCGGGGAGACAAACATGACTGTCCACTCATCATACGCCAACCTGAATTGGGAGGAATGCCCAAGATCACAGCTTAAAATCTGTAAGTAAAAACTACGGACCTGTGCCAAGAGCCAAGAACCCCTCCATCATGGACGCCTCATGGTGCTAGAGAGCAGAAGTCTCTGAACAAGTGAGTGTACCTCAGCCCAGCTCCAATTGGGGTTTTAATGTTAACTGCTCAATACAGACAGTGAATCCCCAACAAGCAGACAGAGGCTTTTGGTGACAACTGACCTTGGGAGAGTCAGGGGACATATCTGTCTCAGGATGGGAACCCAGAGGATTGGGTGCTATCTCTGGCCTATGGGTGAATCTGGGAGCTTTCTATTCCTTTCTCTCTCTGTCAACCTGGGCAGCTCAGTAGAGAAAGCCTCAGCCATTTTCAGCTCGCAGTGCTTTGCAGTAAAGAAAGCCTCAGCCATTTTTAAATCACAGCACTCTGACCCAGACAAGGGTGGAGATAGCAGTGTCAGAGAAACAAAGAACCTATTTATATGCAAATGACCTCTCTCTAGGAGGCACAGCTTCCCAAGAGGAAAGAGGAGGGGCCCAGCTCTACTACCTGCCTTCCATTCAGAACCAGACCCCAGAGACTGGGGACCACACCCACTTACACCATCCCGTGACAGGCTGACAGGTGCCACCTGCCGGACAGAAAAGCACAGGGTATGTCAATCCTCTAAGACACACCATCAGAGAAACTGAATACTGAATATTTCCTCCTTCTGTGACCTGAGCTTGTTCTCATCTGGGAAAACCTGATTGGGATGGCCTAGGAGGTCAGATGCCTAGATAACAGAAAGCTACAACCTACACTAAGAAAAATGAAGTTATGGCCCAGTCAAAGGAACAAACTTACACTTCAACTGAGATACAGGAATTTAAACAACTAATGCTAAATCAATTCAAAAAGTTTAGAGAAGATATGGCAAAAGAGATAAAGGCTATAAAGAAAACACTGGGCATACATAAGGCAGAAATTGAAAGTTCAAAAAAACAACTGGCAGAACATATGGAAATGAAAGGCACAACACAAGAGACAAAAGACACAATGGAAACATACAAGAGTAGATCTCAAGAGGTAGAAGAAAACACTCAGGAACTGGAGAACAAAACACCTGAAAGCCTACATGCAAAGGAGCAGATGGA
Organism: Choloepus didactylus; assembly: GCF_015220235.1. Classification (NCBI taxonomy): domain Eukaryota; kingdom Metazoa; phylum Chordata; class Mammalia; order Pilosa; family Megalonychidae; genus Choloepus; species Choloepus didactylus. Next base: position 50,525,564 of record NC_051314.1, read on the forward strand.
GAAAAGAATGGAAAAATATGAGCAACATCTCTGGGAATTTAAGGACAAAATGAAACACAAGAATGTACATATCATTAGTGTCCCAGAAGAGAAGGGAAATGGGAAGCAGCAATAATAGAGAAAATAATCAGTGAAAATTTCCCATCTCTTATGAAAGACATAAAATTACAGATCCAAGAAGCTCAGCATACTCCAAACAGAATAGATCTGAACAGGCCTACCCCAAGACACTTAATAATCAGATTATCAAATATCAAAGACAAAGAGAGAATCCTGAAAGCAGCAAGAGAAAGCAATCCATCACATACAAAGGAAGCTTAATAAGACTATGTGCGGGTCTCTCAGCAGAAACCATGGAGGCAAGAAGGAAGTGGTGTGACATATTTAAGATACTGAAAGAGAAAAGCCACCAACCAAGAATCCCGTATCCAGCAAAACTGTCTTTCAAATATGAGGGAGAGCTCAAAATATTTTCTGACAAACAGACAATGAGAGACTTTGTGAAAAAGACACCCACCCTATAGGAAATTCTAAGGGGAGCATTACAGAGTGATAGGAGAAGACAGGAAAGGTTTGGAAAACAATTTTGGGAGATGGTAGCACAGCAATGTAAGTACACCGAACAAAGATAACTACGAATATGGTTGAGAGAGGAGGGTAGGGAGCATGTGGAACACCAGGAGAAAGGAGGAAAGATAAAGACTGGGACTGTGTAACTCGGTGAAACCTAGAGTGTTCAACAATTACGATAAAATGTACAAACATATTCTTTCATGAGGGAGAATAAGCGAATGTCAACCTTGCGAGGTGTTAAAAATGGGGAGGCATTGGGGGAGGGATGCAATCAACATAAACTAGAGACTATAATTAACAGAATTATTGTATTATTTTCCCTTTAATGTAACAAAGGTGATATACCAAGGTAAATGCAGGTATGAAGGGGGGATGGGGAAGGGTGTGAGACACTTGACATTGGTGGTGTTGTCTGACTCTTTATTCTACTTTGATTTAAGGTTCTCTTTCCTTTTGCTGCTTCCCAGCTGTCATGTTTTGTTTTGTTTTGTTTTTCCTCCTTCTTTTTTCTTTTTCTTTTGCCTCTCTACCTCCTTTGACTCTTCCTCCTGCTTTGTGGAAGAAATGTAGATGCCCTTATGTAGATAGTAGTGAGGGTGGTGAATACATAAATATGTGACTATACAGGAAACCATTGATTGTTTACTTAGGGTGGAATGTATGGCATGTGAACAAAGCTATGTTTAAAAAAAATGAAAATGTGTTGGTGACAAAAACTTGAGGGCAATATACTGAGTGAAATAAGCCAGACACATAAGGACAAATACTGCAGGGTCTCACTGATAGGAACTAATTATAATATGTAAACTCATAGACATGAAATATTAGTTACCAAGGTATAGAATGAGGCTAAAGAATGGGGAGTGGTTGCTTAGCATGAGCAGAATGCTCAACTAGGATGAACTTAAATGTTTGGAAATGAACAGAGGTGACGGTAGCATGTTGTGAGAATAACTTAACAGTGCTGAATGGTGTGTGAGTGAGGTGGAAAGGGGACACTCAGAGTCATGTACATCACCAGAAGGAAAGTTGGAGGTCAAAAGATGGGACCTCTGTATAAAACTCAATCCTATGGTAGGCAATGTCCATGATTAACTGCACAAATATTAGAAATCTCTTCCATGAACCAGGACAAATGTATGACAACACAACTAGAAGTTAATAATAGAGGGACATATAGGGAAAAAATATATACCTATTGCAAACTATATACTACAGTCAGTAGTATTTCAATGTTCTTCCATAAACAGTAACAAATGTACTATACCAATACCACGAGTCAACAATGGAGGGGAGGTGGTTAGCAATATGGGAGGATTTGAGTTTCCTTTTCTTTTTTCTTTTCTTCTTTCTTTTGTTTTTTCCACTTCTTTTTCTTTATTTCTTGTCTGGAGTAATGAAAAGTTTCTAAAAATTGAACAAAAATTAATTGTGGTGATGGATGCACAGCTGTATGATGGTACTGGGGGCAATTGATTATACACTTTGCATCTTTGGATAATTGTATGGTATGTGAGCAATCTCAAAAAAAATTAAATTAAAATTAAAAAAAAAAGAAGTACCTTGAATCAAAGACCTAATATCATTCCTGGAGAATCTAGAAAAAGAAGAGCAAACTGTATCCAAAATGAGGGGAAAGGGGAAACAACAAATAACAGTAGATATAAATTAAACAAAGAATTTAAAAAAAAAAAAAAAAGAAACAGAGAGAATCTACAAAAGAAAAAGTTGGTCCTTTGGAAAGATCTGTTAAATTGACAAAACATTACCTAGGTTGCCAAAGGAAAAAAAAAGAGTAGGTGAATAAATAAAATCAGAAATGAAAGTGGGGACATTATAACCAACTCCACAAGAATTAAAAGGATTATAAGAGGACACACAAAAAAATAATTTATTGGTAAAAAATGCTAACCATCACCTGAGCCTTCAATGAACTGTAATATTTTTTGCTGGTGGAGGGTCTTGCCTCAATGTTAATGGCTGCTGACTGATTGGGGTGATGGTTGCTGAAGGTTGGCAATGCTGTGGCAATTTCTTAAAATAAGACAATGAAGTTTGCTGCATCAGTTGACTCTTCCTTTCATGAAAGATTCTTCTCTAGCATGTGATGTCATTTGATAGCATTTTACCCACAGTAGAACTTCTTTCAAAATTGGAGTCAATCCTTTCAAACCCTGCCACTGCTTTATCAACTAAGTTGATATAATATTCTAGATCCTTTGTTGTCTTCTAAACAATGCTCACAGTATCTTCACCAGGAGTAGATTCCATCTCAAGAAACCACTCTCTTTGCTCATCTGTAAGAATAAACTCCTCATCCCTTCAAGTCTTATCAGGAGATTGCAGAAACTCAGACACCTCTTCAGGCTCCACCTCTAATTCTAGTTCTCTTGCTATTTCCACCACATCTGCAGTTACCTCCTCCACTGAAGTCTTGAACCCCTCAAAGTTATCCATGAGGGTTGGAATCAACTTCTTTCAAACTCCTATGAATGTTGATATCTTGATTTCCTCCCAGGAATCACAAATGTCATTAATGGCATCTAGAATGGTGAATCCTTTCCAGAAGGTTTTCAATTTACTTCATCTAGAGCCATCAGAGGAATCACTATCTATGGCAGCTATAGCCTTATAAAATGTATATTTTAAATAATAAGACTTGAAAGTTGAAGTGGCGCCTTGATCCATGGGCTGCAGAATGGACATTGTGTTAGCAGGCATGAAAACATTTACCTCATTGCACATCTCCATCAGAGCTCTTGGGTGACCAGGTGCATTGTCAATGAGCAGTGATATTTTGAAAGGACTCTTTATTATCTGAGTGGTAGTTCTCAACAGTGGGTTTAAAATCTTCAGCAAACCATGTTGCAAACAGATGTTATGTTATACAGGCTTTGTTATTCCATATATAGAGCACAGGCAGAGTCAATTTAGCATAATTCTTAAGGGCCCTAGAATATTTGGAATGATAAATGAGCATTGGCTTCAACTTAAGGTCACCAGCTGCATTAGCCCCTACCAAGAGAATCAGCTTGTCCTTTGCCACTTTGAAGTCAGGCATAGACTTCTCCTTTCTAGCTGTGAAAATCTTCTTCCAATAGAAGGCTGTTTCATCTACATTGAAAATCTGTTGTTTAGAATAACCACCTTCATCAATTACCTTAGCTATAACTGGATGACTTGCTGCAGCTTCCACAGCAGCACTTGCTGTTTCACCTTGCCCTTCTATGTTATGGAGATGGTTTCTTTCCTTAAACCTCATAAACCAGCTTCTGCTACCTTCAAACTTTTTTTCTGCAGCTTCTGCACCTTTCTCAGCTTTCATAAAATTGAAGACAGTTAGGTCCTTGCTCTGGATTAGGCTTTGGCTTAAGGGAATATAGTGGCTTATTTGAGCTTCTATTCAAACCACTAAAATTTTCTCCATATCAGCAATAAGACTGTTTTGTTTTCTTTCATTTGTGTGTTCTCTGGAGTAGCACTTTTAATTTACTTCAAGAACTTTTTCTTTGCTTTCATAACTTGGCTGACTCTTTGGCTAACTGAGATAGCTTATGGCCCATTTTGGCCTTACAACTAGCCTTCCTCACTAAGCTTGACCATTTCTAGCTTTTAATAGAATGTGCTTCTTCCTTTCACTTGAACACATAGAGGCCATTGTAGGGTTATTAAATGGCCTAATTTCAATATTGTTGTGTCTCAGGGAATAGGAATGCAGGTTGGTGGATCAGTCAGAGCACACAACATTTAAGGATTAAGTTTGCCATCCTATATGGGTGCAGTTCATGGTGCCCCAAAACAATTACAATAGTAACATCAAAGATCATTGATCACAGATCACCACCACAACTACAATAATGAAGAAAAAGGTTTATATATTGTGAGAATTACCAAAATGTGACCCAGAGACATGAAGTCAGCATGTGCTTTGGAAAAATGGCGTGGAAAGAATTGCTCGACACAGTGTCACCACAAATCTTCAATTTTTAAAAATGCAGTATCTGCGAAGCACAATAAAGTGGAACACAATAATACAAAGTATACCTGTAGTGTTTCTTCCTAGTATTATGAGTCAACATTTTTAACCTTAAAAGTAAATGTATTCTAGAAGGGACTAGCACAGTGTCATGCTGTTAACACCTGCTGGCTTGGCAGGTTATGGCATAATACTTGATTACACAGATGCCATCTCAGAAACAGAAAAATATACTTTAAAACGGAGAGAGACTGAGGTACTGAGAGGTCTTATTCACACCTTTCTACTCTCTAAATGAACTTGTTTTATTTGATGTGAAAGCAAGACAAAGAGAGAAGAGCTTTGAATTCAAAGCTTGCACTCCTTCTTCCAAGACACATTCAAAACTAATTGCTTTATAAAGTCCAAGTGCAAGCAAGGACTCAAGTTGCAGAACAACTACATGGATTTCTGTGTTTGGAAACTTGGTCTTTCCAAGTAATAGAAATGAACACAAAGTATGTATGAAAAATGACTGTCCTGCTGTTATTTGAGTGTTTGCATACTGTTTCCCATAAAGGAGCAGAAACCAAGTGTCAGACTTGTGCATACTCATAAAGGTAAAAGATAGCATTTCTGGAATGAGACTGGAGAAATGTGACTCATCTCTTCTGTTCTTTGCCAAGTTTACCTCAACATTTATTTCTATAAACAGTCAGCAAAGACTATGCAAAGCAACTATCTTCTGAATCTACATCTGGATTTTTTCTTGACTGCCAATCTTGACCACTTAAGAGAGTTTTCTCTCTGCATTCAATAATAATGCAAATAATTAACAACAGAATTCACCTTGTATTGTATTTTACTTCTAACTTCCTCCTTGACTGCTAGTCTCATTTTATCTTTGCCATAGCCCAGGGATATGAAAAAGGACAAATATATTTGCCTTCCATGGTTATCCCAATATGTCATGATGGCCATGCAGAGGGAATACAGGCACTTGAAATTATCTTGGCATTGGGATGACAGTGCATTTATTTCTTCTTTGGCTTATGTGTTGGCATGCTATCCTAGAACTGAGTTCAGAAAGTAGAAACGTGTCTGTATATCAACCCTAAATGTGATCTCAAATACTTTTTATTTTCTTTTTGTTTATCTACACAATTCAAAGGAAAACAAATGGGTTTGACAATTGTCCAGTTTTTGCTGTGGTTTTAAATCAACCTAGAGATATTCAAACGAGATAGTTTGAGCCTCAGATGGAGTTTTGGCTTGATTTATTTAGATTTGCCATGTGATGATTTTGAATTCATTTCTTTCTAATGTTTACTTTAAAACCATGTTCTGAAACTAAGTAGTAAGTGTAAGTATGTGTCACTCCATATACTACTCTCTGGGTATTTCTTGCATTCTTACCCCTCAGCAACTCGCACCCTTCCAGTTACTGGAACTCAATACAAATTGTTCCTGCCTAAGATTACATACAAGGATAAAAGGATTGGCTGCTAGTTTCATGCAAACCCACAGAGAACCTCCTCCTACAAATTTATACTATCCTATCATCCTCACAATGACAGCTAAGCTCCCTTAGCCTACATATTATATTATAATTTTAGACCATCTACATGATACAAAGTGAGTTTTAGCGTTAATTTTCTATATGCTTGACCAATTTGGAAGGCCAAACAAGATAATTCAAATTACTGTCATGATTTTTGGGGGGATTCTCCTCTCCACAAAGGGATCAGAGACTTCTATGAGATGTTTTCTAAGGATCAGGAGATTGTTGCAGATATTTAATGTCTACACTTACAGTGTGTTAGAGCCAAGAGTTTCTCTTCCACAATATCTGAAGGAAGAGCTTAAGAGGCACCAGTCTGTTTTAAAGTTAGGCCGAGGAGTCTTGTATTAAGGCTGCACACATAGCAATCATTCTATTTTTATTCAGATTAAGTGTTCACTTGAGATGGTTTTAAAGGTTGCCATAAATTGGGTTCCTGAGCCAGAGATTTGCATAGTTGATTATTGTGGAGTAGTGTCAAACAACACTTGTAAGGGAGTGAGAGAAGCAGGACAGTGCGAAGGGAGAAATTGAACTACAGTGCAGGGGACTTTGCCCCCTCTCCTACTTGAATCAGCTAGTCATAGTAAATATGCTGCCCACAAGAAGGGGATATAAACTTGGGCAGCCAAAAGAATTTCCCAGGGAAGAACTCAGCTGTGAAACCTCGGCAGCCAATCATTCTGGTCCCTGGGGAAACGAGGGTCTTGGCACTGAAGGCAAGATCTGCATGGCATACTACAGCATGCACCACTGGGACGGATAATGGAGATTGTGGAAGCACAAGGGCCTTCCCCTGTCCTTAGCCCCCAAATAATCCTTCCATTCTGCCACTGTCAAAGGACCCCAGAGTCTATGGACAAATTCACAAGGATCTGAGACTTTTAAAGTTTGTGTATTTAGGATGACAGAAATAGTTTAACAATTTATCTTAGCCCATTATAACACCAGATCTCTTTTGCAGCAACAATTCAAATTGAAAGATATTTAATTCAAATCGAAAAACATTTCCACAGAATAAAACCTTAATTTCTTAAATCAGCATTTCTTAAACTGGTATTCTTGGAGAGATCCTCAGAGAAGAAGGGGTCCTTAGGATATTTTTATAAGTATTTTGTACAGTCTTCAAGTATAAGAAACCCTGGGACAATTGGTAATATCTGAGCTAAAGAATAAGAGGGAATTGGGTTCAAATCCCTCATGATCTGCTTATTTTATGACATTAGGGAAGTCATTAAGTATCTTTGAATCCTTTATTCTTTCATTTGTAAAATGTGCCTGCTTACAGGGCTGCTGTGAAGATTAAGTAAGATAACCCAACAAGGATTCAGCATGGTGTCCGGCATATTTAGAAACACTAAATAAATGGCACATATTATAGTTTATGTTACTAAATATGGCAGTCACTTTAATACAACTTGGCTCACATTTGTTTTCATTACCTGAAAAGGGTGTTAATAGAAGACAATTAGAAATCTATCGGCATAGCTATTCCATGCTATGATTGTGATGCTGAGAAAAATCAAGTTAATGATGCAAGCTCAAAGAAAACCAGCATTTTCAAACTCTCTGCTGTTCCAGAAAAAAAAATGTGTAAACAGTCTGAAGACCCTCATTTACCAAAATCAAAAGAATTGAAGTTTTGCTTTGTAAGAGAAGACTCAAACTGTTTTAAGGGGGGAAAAAACAAAACAGCAAACAAACAAACAAAAATCAAACAAAACAAGCAAATGAAACAAGCAAACAAAAATCAACCTCAGTCCCTAAAGACAATTAATTGGTGAAGGGAAATACTGTGTCTATAAAATCACAGAGTTCAGGAGGTTTTAGACACAAATAGGCATTCAATGGATTCAATGGATACCATGTAAATTTAATTACACCATGTGAAGACATGAATATGACCCTGTTTACTAAATGACATTTTCAAATGGAAAAATTTAATTTATATCCACCATGTACAAAAAGATGCATTAAGGGTTGAAAAATATTACAGTAAATAAGACATAGTTTCCACCTTTATGGAGCTCATTTAGGTGTTGAGAGTGGCATGTAAACAAAGAAGTAAAATACAGTAAGAGAGTATGTTGGGAGCACAGGGAAGGGACAACTAACTGCAATTGGAAGGGTCATGTTTAGGGATTTAGACATTGTCCTGTAATCAATAGCAAGTAAAAGAGGTTTATAAGCAGACTAGGTGACATTATTTGACTTTGTTATTTTGGAAAATTCATTAATTAATTTAAAAAAATGTATTGATTGTGTCTGTTATTGCCAGGTACCATCTTGGTGAACAAAAAATAGACAACCCCAGCCATTGTAGTTACAATGCTAGCAACAGTCTGAAGGATAAAGTGAAGTCAGGTGAATCTAGTGGAAAAAGAGATCAACTAGACCTTTGCATTTACCCTGTGGAAAATTGACTTAAAAAAAAAAAAAAAAGAAGAAGAGAGTCAAGAGATAGTTGAGACGCAGTCCTGCATTCTTAACAGAACTCAGAATCATATTTCATTTGCCTTAGAAAGACATATTTCCAATGTCATGCAATACTACTTCTAAAATCTCAGATTCTGTGGCTGTCTGCTAGGTCAAAAAGTCAGTCCCTCAATGCTGTTTCCTCTCTTCTTCCCACTGTCTTTTTTGGAGAATAAACAATCATGCTCCTTGCATTCCCATCAGATAGGAAATTGTGATTCCAGGGAAATGGGCCAAAATTAGCCAATTTCCTTCTTATGAGTAGACCTCTTCTTGATAAATAAAATTCTATTTACTTTGTAACCGGAAACTTTGTTTAATATCCAATATCAATATCAAAAGGCAATCGTGGGGGGATGATTTGGGTGTTCTTTTTTCATTTTTATTTTTTTTCTTGTTCTGGTTCTTTCTGATGTAAGGAAAATGTTCAGAGATAGATTGTGGTGATGAACGCATAGCTATGTTATCATACTGTGGACAGTGGATTGTATATCATGGATGATTGTATGGTGTGTGAATGTATTTCAATAAAACTGAATTTAATTAAAAAAAAAAAAGGCAATCGTGTCCCTTTTCTTAAGATAAGCAAAAACAAACAAATCTGAGATTAAACACTTTTTTAGACAAGAGTTTTAGGACCTCTCTCAATCAAAAGCTGCCTGATAAAAATGACTTTTCCAGTTAGCTATTTTTAGCCTTCATCTTTTTCCTACCAAAATACATTCTTACTAGTACAAAATGTCAGCTTACATACAAGAATCATTTCTCCTCAATTCTGTGATTACTAAAAATAACTCCACCCAAAACAAGCAAACGATACCTAAGTGTTTGAAATGCTGTCAATTAAACACTATTTTATATTACTTTAAAGAATAATATGTTAAATGACTATGACAGAGATTTACTGCTTCAGTGATTGTTTACTATATTTGATAAATGTAATTGAATTAAGTTCGTTTATAATAAAATGTTTTTGGCACATGATTCTCAATATCCCCACTTAAGCCATCAGGGGAAGGAAGAAATGATACTCTCCCAGAACTGCCAGCAGATATTAAAGTTTATTGTCTCTGTAAAATTAGTAAGCATCTGTCTCAATCGTGCTTCACAACCTGACAACAGCTGAGAAAGACTTTCCACAGACTTGTACGAAGAAGGAGCAAAACTTAGGAGGACAGAACACAGGTATCTTTGCAGCATAATTACCCAATCCCTTCATCTCAGCCTGCCAATCTTATCTCTTCCCTGCCTTGGACCAAACTCCTAAACTAGACACCTCGGTATCCCTACAGCGGGATAATGGAGCTGCTGCACCCCTCCCTTTAAAGGAAGGTAAAAAATAGAACTAAGGAGAAGCTCAAAGGCCCAGAGGAAGCAGAGGATACTCAGGCAAAGGACTGTTTGTAGGCAATAATGAAAACAACAGTCTTGGTGGTACTGCCCAGGCTTCCTGAAGGAGATAGTTTTTTAAAGATGTACTTTGAAGGTAAAGAGATATGCTGAAAAGTGTCAATAGTAGGAAGGGCATTTATGATTGGGGCAACAATATGAGTAAGAAATAAAGTCAGGAAAGCACAGCATATGTGCAAGGAAGACTATGAAATCCAGTTTGGCTGCAATTAGGGTAAACGGATGTGAGCAAAACAGAACCAGGTAGATGAGGCAAGTTTAATTAATTTGTGAAATGTTCTGAATCCTAGGAAAAGAAGAAGAAATTTAATTTGACAGACTCTTGGAGGCAGCTGATGTTTTGAAGAAGAAAAAATAATGATCAGATGTCTTAGTAAGATTATTCTGGCAGCAGTTTTCAGAGTGAACAAGAAAAAGGAGAGGCAGGATGTACAAAGAATATCAATATGGCTATTTCAGGGAAAATGTATTCAAAGCCTGAGTTAAAGTGATGGCACTGGGAATGGAAATAAGGTAACAGATTCAAGAGCCACTGTGAAGTTAGATCACACATAGCTAGCATTCTAATTGTCATTGCAGAGTAACAGGAGGCAGGAGTCGAAGATGGCTCCAAGGTCTTCACCCTAAAGTAATGGAATAATTCAGATATAATTAATGGAAAAAGCAGAGTTGGAAGTAGTACATAGGCTGGGGAAGACAAGATGAGTTGTATTTTAAGTCACCCATCGATAATTATTGTTGTCTGTATACTACAAACGATAAAGCTAAGACTAAGATATGATTAGATCAGATACCTCCCATGTGCCACACCAAGATACTCTCAGCCCCATTTGTCTCTGAGGCCCTTGTCCAGTTGTTCCACCTGAGCCATCAGTGTGACTACCACCTCTGTATGGGCTCCAAAAGAGCTACCCAGAAACACCTGACTTTATGACAATGGATACACTTTCACTTCCTGTCCCAAGTAGGGCTTCCTTGATTCCACTGAGGCATCAGACCCTTTCTTACTGGCTGCGAACCCATATATGCACAGCCAAAGTGCAGGGAAGCTAACATCTTATGGAGCAATAGGACACAAGAGCTCATGGATAAATTTTCCTTCTTCCCACTATGGGATGCAGTAATTTAATATGGCCCTTCAAGACTGAACAATGTGTCACCTTTGATACCAGTTAGTACCAAGGCTAGCTCAAAATGTATACTCAGAATGTATACACAAGGTCCTCATTTAGCTATACTTCTTCCCAGCCTTACTCCCTTTTTCTCTCTCTCCAGCTTACCTGGCATTGAACTCCCTAATAAAAATTAGGACAGAAACTTTTGCCTCAGGCTTTGTTATCCAGGGAATCTAGCTAAAAGTGTAGTAAAATGCTTAACAAAATTAATTGATTGTATATTTTATAAACATTTTTGGCCCTTCAGATTGATGTGGTAGTTATCAATGCCATTTTAGTTAACCTTCTGAGCATGCGGTAAGTGTGCCCTTCTCTGATTTCCTAGGTGTTGCTCTGGCCAATGTAATGTGAATAGAAGTGATATGTGTCACTTCGAGCTTTAAAGCTTTAGAAAGCCAGTGTGTAGGTTTCTGAGTTACCCAGAATAAAGAAAGATCCTTAAATCCAAATCTGTCTAAACAGTCCTTCAAAAACAATCGTATAGCTCAACAAAGTTAGCAAATAAAACCTCTCGCAACACATGTTTATAGCATAACTCAGAGACAAAAAGAATACTATAACTTCAAATTTCATGATAAAGCAAATGAGTAAGTATATTGAAGTTTGAGGAACCAGAGTTCTCACGAAGGGAGAGAGAATATACAAAAATGGATTGGAGAAAGGTAAGGAAGAGTCCTATGTTGTTTGTTTTACAATAGAGGTATCATGAACTCATTTTTTTGTTTTAATACATTTTCTAGATCTGACCTCTGCAAGGACCTAGAACAACAGTGTAGTAGCAACAAGCATATGTAGCTTCTAGATCTTGGTTAAATACCACTCCCCACTCAGTCTCCTTAAAGAAATTAGTGGTACCAGATCTGGGGGAGAGTATAAGATGAGCCTGTAGTATCTTGTGTCATAAAGCAGGAAGGGGCTCAGAGACTGGTAGAGACAAGTCAGAAGGACATAAGAGCTAAACTAAAAGAACCTAAAGATGGCGGCTAGGTGAGACAGGGCAAAAAAACACCTCCGTGAAAAATACCAGATAAAAGCCAGAAAATGACTCAGAACACCAGTTCCAGAGATGCACCAGCCAGTCAAGTTCTGCTAAATCTACAGGGACCGTGCATTTGGTGAGACCGGGAGTCTGCGTTCTGAAATGAGTGAGTAAGCCAGCTGAAAGTCCAGCGGCCACAATGTGGTATGGGGAAACTGCGGGTTGGCATTTGGAGATGACTAGTTCTTTTTAAAAAAAAAAAAAATGGGAGTGGCTGCAGATACAGCAGTGAGAACCACACAGTGAAGCACGGCAGGAGCAGGCTGTAGCCAATGCCTCGGTGTCTGGCATGGAGGATAGCCCTTCCCACACCTGCTGCTGATTGTCTCAGGGCCAGGGGGACAGAGGGGAGCCAAAAGGAGAAAGAAACCATACCCCTTGCAACCATCTTCCCAGCAGGCTGGGGACACTGCTGCCTGGGGCCAGACCCACAGCCCAGAGCCATGCCAAGAAACCCAGTGTGATGGGGAGTCTTTCCTGCAGCACCACATATACACCACAATATCGGCCGTGGACAGTGGCCTTTAGTGCACCCACAGCTAATTGTCCCGGAGCTGGGAAGGTGGAGCTATGCAAAAAGGGGGAAATTAACACACCCTATTCAACCATCTTTAAAGCAGGCTGGGAATGCCCCTGCACAGCCCAGTGGCCCAGGGCTTCCCTGGAGGCCACCGCGCACTTGTTATATAGCACAGCCTTCCCTAAGCAGAGGTCTTGGAAAGGCTCAGCTGGGAAGGGGGACCCACTCAGAAATCCCAGGGACCCTACGCCAATCCCAAGGACTTGTGGGTCGGTCAGTGGCAAAGACAATCTGTGGCAAGACTGAAATGAAGGCTTAGACTCTTGCAACAGACTTAAATCTCTGGGAACACTTGGGAGGTTGGATTACTAAAGCTGCCCCACCTCCCTAACCACCCAGACACATGCCCCACATTCAGGGTGGACAGCCCCAACTACACACCCAGACTTAGTGCCCCAATTGAACCCCATAAGAATCAGATCCCCACACACCACAAAGACAAAATTGGGGAGAACTGACTTGAGGGGAATATGTGACTTGCAGATGCCATCTGCTGGCTAGTTAGAGAAAGTATACGCCACCAAGCTGTAGATCTGACGAATTAGAGATCAGTATTTTTTATATCCAGAAGTAACCCTATCAAGTAAAGCAAATGCCAAGAGGCCAAAAACAACAGAAAAATTTAAAGCATATGATAAAACCAGACAATATGGATAACCCAAACCCAAACCCAAACACACAAATCAAAAGATCAAAAGAGACACAGTACTTGGCGCAATTACTCAAAGACCTAAAATCAAACAATGAGAGCATGGCACAGGACATAAAGGACATGAAGAAGACCATGGCACAGGATATAAAGGACATAAAGAAGACCCTAGAAGAGCATAAAGAGGAAATTGTGAGAGTAAATAAAAAAATAGAAGATCTTATGGAAATAAAAAAAACTGTTGGCCAAATTAAAAAGACTCTGGATACTCATAAAACAAGATTAGAGGAAGTTGAACAATGACTCAGTGTCTGCGACGACCACAAAATGGAAAATGAAAGAATAAAAGAAAGAATGGGGACAAAAATCGAAAAAATTGAAATGGATCTCAGGGATGCGATAGATAAAATAAAACATCCAAATTTAAGACTCATTGGTGTCCCAGAAAGGGAAGAGAAGGGTAAAGGTCTAGAAAGAGTATTCAAAGAAATTGTTAGGGAAAACTTCCCAAACCTTCTACACAAAATAAATACACAAACCATAAATGCCCAGCAAACTCCAAATAGAATAAATCCAAATAAACCCACTCCAAGACATATTCTGATCAGACTCTCAAATACTGAAGAGAAGGAGCAAGTTCTGAAAGCAGCAAGAGAAAAGCAATTCACCACAGACAAAGGAAACAACATAAGACTAAGTAGTGACTACTCAGCAGCCACCATGTAGGCAAGAAGGCAGTGGCATGACATATTTAAAATCACGAGAGAGAAAAATTTCCAATCAAGAATACTTTACCCAGCAAAACTCTCCTTCAAATTTGAGGGAGAGCTTAAATTTTTCACAAAGAAATGCTGAGAGATTTTGCTAATAAAAGACCTGTCCTACTTCAGATACTAAAGGGAGCCCTACCAACAGAGAAACAAAGAAAGGAGAGAGAGATATAGAAAAATTTAACAGACATATATAGAATATTACAACCCAAATCACCAGGACACACATTCTTCTCTAGTGATCATGGATATTTCTCCAGAATAGACCATATGCTGGGACATAAAACAAGCCTCAATAAATTAAAAAAAAAAAGGAATATATTCGAAGCACATTCTCTGACCATAATGGAATACAAATAGAAGTCAATAATCTTTTATTTATAACTCCACTATTTACTTCCTATAGGATATAAAATACATAAACTCTAATGACAAATCAGTGGTTTTGGACTCAGTGTAAAATATGCAATTTTTGACAAGAACTACATAAAGGTGGGAGAATGGAGGAGTATAGGAACATAGTTTACGTGTCCTATTGAAGCTAAGTTGGTATCAAAGAAAAACAATATTGTTATAGAGTTAAGCGGTTAAATTTAATCCCCATGGTAAACACAAAGAAATTATCAGAGAATATGACTACAGAGATGAAAAGTAGAGTACGGGTTACGAGAAGTGGAGGAAGGGGCAATGGGGAGTTAAGAAATGAGTGTAGGGTTGCTGTTTGGGGTGAAGGGAAATTTCTAGTAATGGATGGTGGGAAGGTGACAGCATTACAACATTATAAATGTGATTAATCCCACTAACGGAATGCTAGGGAAGGGTTGGAATGGGAAGATTTAGACTGCATATATGTTTCCACAATTGAGGGAAAAAAAGAAAAGAAAAAGAAAAAGACAGTCCAAATAGGCAATGACAATTAAATGCCAAGAATGATCCTGGATGGGATCTGAGGATGGAGGAGAGGAGGCTCAAAGGGACACAGTGGGGACATAAGAAAAAAAAAAAGGAAATATAGAATGTAAGCTTTGTATCGATGTTGAATTTCTTGAACTTCTTAGCTGCACTTAATGGGACGGCATAAAAGAATGTTCTTGTTTGTGGGAATTGTATATGTGAATTATAGTGTTTGTTCAAAGATGTGTGCAGCTTGCTCTCATATGTTCAGAAGACAGAGCAATAGATGATGGATGATAGATAGGGAGGGATGGAGGGAAGGAAAGAAAGAAATGGTGGTGTGACAGGATGTTAAAGTTGGTGGATCGGGGTATCGGGGGAGGGGGGTCAGGATATGCTGGTGTTCTGTGTATGGGTTTTGTATTGTTTTTGCAACTGTTCCTGTAAGTTTGAATTTATTTCAAAATAAAATTAAAAAAAAGAGCTAACCTAAAGCCAAATCTAGATAATTTGAGCACAAAACACAATAATAATGACAGTGAGTTATAAAAAAATAAGAATCGATGTGCCAAAATGATACTAAAGCAAGTAAGTGGAGACAGGATTTCTTTCTAGAAGAATGCCAGCTAATAAATGTAGAAGAAATGTTAGAATTAGAAAACCACCATTGGGCAACCACAAGATTCAAGCAAGAATTGTTAATGGATGCTAAAAACATTGGGTGAAAGTCTGTTGAGACACAGGATATTCACACAATTTCAATGTGTCACCCAAATAGACTGCTATGGATTACAAAAAGAAAAGATTTACAAAGAAAATCCATTGCTATGGATTCTAACTTATGATGGAAAAATCTAGCAAATATCGCTTTAGCCACATGATCAAATTTAACATCACCATTTATGGCACCAACTGACAGCATGTGTGCCTCCTGATGTGACTCAAAGTGCTTAGTATTAAGAAAAGTGGATATGTATTTCACCCACTTGCCACCACAAAAATAGCAATTATTCAGAATTATTGCAGAATAATAAATCAGAATTACTGTAAAAATCAAATGATACAATGTATCTGAAAGGGAAGCAAATCAATATGGCAAAAATAAAACATTTAAAGCCAGCTCACTGGAAATCAATTAGCTAAATGACTGAATTAAAAAATAAACCCATTTGCCAGCTTCCCAATATTTGCAATTATAAAAGGTTTGTTCATTTTAACTATTTGAATAAAATTTTCAATTTCTTGAAACACTAAGATTTTTTGGTATTCTTTTCTAATTCCTCAAATGGCACATCAACTTTAACTTTGAAATTTTAGCAATTAAAAATGTACACTTAAATTTAATTTTACTACAAGTAAATTGAAGTTTAGGCCTAGTTTTCATTAAAATTAGAAAGCATCCAAAGAAATAAAAATGTTACTGCAAAAAATTCTGTTACATGAGACATGTTGAAATTTTGGTTCCTATCCAGTAGCAATTGGGAAACATGAACTTGGTTGCAGTTTGTAAAAAGAGAACAGATGAAAAAATAAAACTGTTCAAAGCAAAGGAAGTGGAGGTAGGGATGCCCTGAAGAGACTGATATCACAGATTTTATTATTGCTACAACACATTTGATATAGTAATCTTAAATAAACAATTACAAAATTATCAAAACAGAAATTCCTCCCAGTCGTTTCAGTCATCCCAGCATGTGGCACCTGGAATAACAGGCCCCCAAAGATGTCCACATTTCTAGTCCCTGGAACCTGTGAAAATGTTGTATGTGGCAAAGAGAAATTAAGAGTGTGATGGAACTGAGGTTGCTAATGAGCTGACTTTACAATAAAGAGATTGTCCTGGATTATCAGGTGGGCCCACTGTAATCACAGGACTTTAAAAAAATAGGAGGAGGCAGAAGAGGAGTCATAGTCAGTGTCAGAATGATATAATGTGAGAAAGATTCAACTGACCGTTGCTGGCTTTGAAGATGGAAGAGGCCCATGAGCCAAGAAGTGTGGACAGCCTCTACAAGCTAGAAAAGGAAAAAAAAGAAAAAAAAATGAAAAAAAAAGAGGATTTAGCCCCTTGAGACCTATTTTGGACTTCTGACATTCATAAAAGTAAGATAATAAATCTATGCTGTTTTAAGTAGCCAAATTTGGGATAATTTGTTACAGCAGCAATAGGAACTAACATATCCATGCTAGACCAGTCAGCCCCCCAGCCAAGCTGTCAGCTGACCCCTGATGCCTGAGCAAGTCAATCCAAGATCAGCTGAGCCTGGTGCAGACTAGCAGAACAGCACAACTGACTCATACAGCCGTGAGAAATATGAAATTGTTGTTATAAGCCACTATAATTTGGATTGCTTGTTATGCAAGAAATAACCAATACAAGCAAAAAATGAACCAAAACAACTATATTACACATTAAATTTTGGCTGTAATTTACCAGAAGTAATAAGCAAAGATTCAAGTGATAGTTGAAAAATCAGCAAAATGATCCTAAAAACACTAAATGGTGAACAAATAGACAGTGATGTTTTAAAAAGATTCAAAAGATACCATTTTAAATTGAAAAAACTTTGATTTGAAACAATAATTTTGGTCATTCATGAGGAAATATATTCACTCATTAGGATATTCTATTTAGTCATAAGGTAACTAAACCAACAATTAACTTTTCAGCAAATTAAACATTTCTTAATTGTTGCTATGACAACAATAAAAATCAGACCACTCAAACTTTAGTAAAATCTTCACAATCTATTAAACTGTCCTATCCAACATGAATTTCTATATAAGAGTTGCAAAGTTAAAAGACACACATTTTTGCTAAACTGAAGCACTTGGTAAATTTGTTGAATTTGTCAAGATTTTTTAAAAATCCACCAAGGTAATAAAAAATTCAACAAAAATGTAAATTTTTATTTTTTCTTGTAGTGTTAATTAATATTGTCATATTTTACTACTGAATTGTAGGTATAACAAAAGAATGTAATGTCCACTCTTTTATCAAGTTCTGTACAGTGACTATTAATCAAATGTAGCCAAAGCAGTTATAAAATATGAAATAATCCAATCCAATGCATCATACATAATGAGTACTCATGAGGAATGGTGCATAGGAGTATGTGTTTATGTGATTCAGAAGGTGGCTGAAAAACCTGCAAAAGTCTTCATCTCCTGAAGAATATGTGCCAGTCACCTGAAAATCTAAGAGTGTGCATGAGCTTTTAAATACATGGAGAAGAAAGAGAGAAAGAATTACTAAAAATATATGGAGAAGAAGATGGCAGACTGGTGAGCTGTATGTTTTAGTTACTCCTCCAGGAAAGTAGGTAGAAAGCCAGGAACTGCGTGGACTGGACACCACAGAGCAATCTGACTTTGGGCATACTTCATACAACACTCATGAAAACATGGAACTGCTGAGATCAGCGAAATCTGTAAGTTTTTGCGGCCAGGGGACCCACGCCCCTCCCTGCCAGGCTCAGTCCCGTGGGAGGAGGGGCTGTCAGCTCTGGGAAGGAGAAGGGAGAACTGCAGTGGCAGCCCTTATAGGAAACTCATTCTACTGATCCAAACTCCAACCATAGATAGACTGAGACCAGACACCAGAGAATCTGAGAGCAGCCAGCCCAGCAGAGAGGAGACAGGCATAGAAAAAAAACAACACGAAAAACTCCAAAATAAAAGCGGAGGATTTTTGGAGTTCTGGTGAACATAGAAAGGGGAAGGGCAGAGCCCAGGCCCGAGCTCAGGCCCTGAGGCGCATATGCAAATCCCGAAGAAAAGCTGATCTCTCTGCCCTGTGGACCTTTCCTTAATGGCCCTGGTTGCTTTGTCTCTTAGCATTTCCATAACCCATTAGATCTCTGAGGAGGGCCCTTTTTTTTTTTTTTTAATCCTTTTTTCTTTTTCTAAAACAATTACTCTAAGAAGCCCAATACAGAAAGCTTCAAAGACTTGCAATTTGGGCAGGTCAAGTCAAGAGCAGAACTAGGAGAGCTCTGAGACAAAACGCAATAATCCAGTGGCTGAGAAAATTCACTAAACACCACAACTTCCCAAGAAAAGGGGGGTGTCCGCTCATAGCCATCATCCTGGTGGACAGGAAACACTCCTGCCCATCGCCAGCCCCATAGCCCAGAACTGCCCCAGACAACCCAGTGTGACGGAAGTGCTTCAAATAACAGGCACACACCACAAAACTAGGCGTGGACATTAGCCTTCCCTGCAACCTCAGCTGACTGTCCCAGAGTTGGGAAGGTAGAGCAGTGTGAATTAACAAAGCCCCATTCAGCCATCATTTCAGCAGACTGGGAGCCTCCCTATACAGCCCAGCAGCCCAGAACCACCCTGGGGGGACGGCACTCACCTGTGACATAGCACAGTCATCCCTCAACAGAGGACCCGGGGTGCACGGCCTGGAAGAGGGGCCCACTTGCAAGTCTCAGGAGCCATACGCCAATACCAAGGACTTGTGGGTCAGTGGCAGAGACAAACTATGGCAGGACTGAACTGAAGGATTAGACTATTGCAGCAGCTTTAACACTCTAGGATCACCAGGGAGATTTGATTGTTAGAGCCACCCCCCCACCGACTGCCCAGAAACACACCCCATATACAGGGCAGGCAACACCAACTACACACGCAAGCTTGGTACACCAATTGGACCCCACAAGACTCACTCCCCCACTCACCAAAAAGGCTAAGCAGGGGAGAACTGGCTTGTGGAGAACAGGTGGCTCGTGGACGCCACCTGCTGGTTAGTTAGAGAAAGTGTACTCCACAAAGCTGTAGATCTGATAAATTAGAGATAAGGACTTCAATTGGTCTACAAATCCTAAAAGAACCCTATCAAGTTCAGCAAATGCCACGAGGCCAAAAACAACAGAAAATTATAAAGCATATGAAAAAACCAGATGATATGGATAACCCAAGCCCAAGCACCCAAATCAAAAGATCAGAAGAGACACAGCACCTAGAGCAGATACTCAAAGAACTAAAGATGAACAATGAGACCATAGTACGGGAGACAAAGGAAATCAGGAAGACCCTAGAAGAGCATAAAGAAGACATTGCAAGACTAAATAAAAAAATGGATGATCTTATGGAAATTAAAGAAACTGTTGACCAAATTAAAAAGATTCTGGACACTCATAGTACAAGACTAGAAGAAGATGAACAATGAATCAGTGACCTGGAAGATGACAGAATGGAAAATGAAAGCATAAAAGAAAGAATGGGGAAAAAATTGAAAAAATCGAAATGGACCTCAGGGATATGATAGATTATATGAAACGTCCGAATATAAGACTCATTGGTGTCCCAGAAGGGGAAGAAAAGGGTAAAGGTCTAGGAAGAGTATTCAAAGAAATTGTTGGGGAAAACTTCCCAAATCTTCTAAACAACATAAATACACAAATCATAAATGCTCAGCGAACCCCAAATAGAATAAATCCAAATAAACGCACTCCGAGACATATACTGATCACACTGTCAAACACAGAAGAGAAGGAGCAAGTTCTGAAAGCAGCAAGAGAAAAGCAATTCACCACATACAAAGGAAACAGCATAAGACTAAGTAGTGACTACTCAGCAGCCACCATGGAGGCGAGAAGGCAGTGGCATGATATATTTAAAATTCTGAGTGAGAAAAATTTCCAACAAAGAATACTTTATCCAGCAAAACTCTCCTTCAAATTTGAGGGAGAGCTTAAATTTTTCACAGACAAACAAATGCTGAGAGAATTTGCTAACAAGACACCTGCCCTACTGGAGATACTAAAGAGAGCCCTACAGACAGAGAAACAAAGAAAGGACAGAGAGACTTGGAGAAAGGTTCAGTACTAAAGAAATTCGGTATGGGTACAATAAAGGATATTAATAGACAGAGGGGAAAAATATGACAAACATAAACCAAAGGATAAGATGGCTGATTCAAGAAATGCCTTCACGGTTATAACGTTGAATGTAAATGGATTAAACTCCCCAATTAAAAGATATAGATTCACAGAATGGATCAAAAAAAATGAACCATCAATATGTTGCATACAAGAGACTCATCTTAGACACAGGGACACAAAGAAACTGAAAGTGAAAGGATGGAAAAAAATATTTCATGCAAGCTACAGCCAAAAGAAAGCAGGTGTAGCAATATTAATCTCAGATAAAATAGACTTCAAATGCAGGGATGTTTTGAGAGACAAAGAAGGCCACTACATACTAATAAAACGGGCAATTCAGCAAGAAGAAATAACCATCGTAAATGTCTATGCACCCAATCAAGGTGCCACAAAATACATGAGAGAAACACTGGCAAAACTAAAGGAAGCAATTGATGCTTCCACAATAATTGTGGGAGACTTCAACACATCACTCTCTCCTATAGATAGATCAACCAGACAGAAGACCAATAAGGAAATTGAAAGCCTAAACAATCTGATAAATCAATTAGATTTAACAGACATATACAGGACATTACATCCCAAATCACCAGGATACACATACTTTTCTAGTGCTCATGGAACTTTCTCCAGAATAGATCATATGCTGGGACATAAAACAAGCCTCAATAAATTTAAAAAGATTGAAATTATTCAAAGCACATTCTCTGACCACAATGGAATACAATTAGAAGTCAATAACCATCAGAGACTTAGAAAATTCACAAATACCTGGAGGTTAAACAACACACTCCTAAACAATCAGTGGGTTAAAGAAGAAATAGCAAGAGAAATTGCTAAATATATAGAGACGAATGAAAATGAGAACACAACATACCAAAACCTATGGGATGCAGCAAAAGCAGTGCTAAGGGGGAAATTTATAGCACTAAACGCATATATTAAAAAGGAAGAAAGAGCCAAAATCAAAGAACTAATGGATCAACTGAAGAAGCTAGAAAATGAACAGCAAACCAATCCTAAACCAAGTACAAGAAAAGAAATAACAAGGATTAAAGCAGAAATAAATGACATAGAGAACAAAAAAACAATAGAGAGGATAAATATCACCAAAAGTTGGTTCTTTGAGAAGATCAACAAGATTGACAAGCCCCTAGCTAGACTGACAAAATCAAAAACAGAGAAGACCCATATAAACAAAATAATGAATGAAAAAGGTGACATAACTGCAGATCCTGAAGAAATTAAAAAATTATAAGAGGATACTATGAACAACTGTATGGCAACAAACTGGATAATGTAGAGGAAATGGACAATTTCCTGGAAACATATGAACAACCTAGACTGACCAGAGAAGAAATAGAAGACCTCAACCATCCCATCACAAGCAAAGAGATCCAATCAGTCATCAAAAATCTTCCCACAAATAATTGCCCAGGGCCAGATGGCTTCACAGGGGAATTCTACCAAACTTTCCAGAAAGAACTGACACCAATCTTACTCAAACTCTTTCAAAACATTGAAGAAAATAGAACACTACCTAACTCATTCTATGAAGCTAACATCAATCTAATACCAAAACCAGGCAAAGATGCTACAAAAAAAGGAAAACTACCGGCCAATCTCCCTAATGAATATAGATGCAAAAATCCTCAACAAAATACTTGCAAATCGAATCCAAAGACACATTAAAAAAATCATACACCATGACCAAGTGGGGTTTATTCCAGGCATGCAAGGATGGTTCAACATAAGAAAATCAATCAATGTATTACAACACATTAACAAGTCAAAAGGGAAAAATCAATTGATCATCTCAATAGATACTGAAAAAGCATTTGACAAAATCCAACATCCCTTTTTGATAAAAACACTTCAAAAGGTAGGAATTGAAGGAAACTTCCTCAACATGATAAAGAGCATATATGAAAAACCCACAGCCAGCATCGTACTCAATGGTGAGAGACTGAAAGCCTTCCCCCTAAGATCAGGAATAAGACAAGGATGCCCGCTGTCACCACTGTTATTCAACATTGTGCTGGAAGTGCTAGCCAGGGCAATCCGGCAAGACAAAGAAATAAAAGGCACCCAAATTGGAAAAGAAGAAGTAAAACTGTCATTGTTTGCAGATGATATGATCTTATATCTAGAAAACCCTGAGAAATTGACGATACAGCTACTAGAGCTAATAAACAAATTTAGCAAAGTAGCGGGATACAAGTTTAATGCACATAAGTCAGTAATGTTTCTATATGCTAGAAATGAACAAACTGAAGAGACACTAAAGAAAAAGATACCATTTTCAATAGCAACTAAAAAAATCAAGTACCTAGGAATAAACTTAACCAAAGATGTAAAAGACCTATACAAAGAAAACTACATAACTCTACTAAAAGAAATAGAAGGGGACCTTAAAAGATGGAAAAATATTCCATGTTCATGGATAGGAAGGCTAAATGTCATTAAGATGTCAATTCTACCCAAACTCATCTACAGATTCAATGCAATCCCAATCAAAATTCCAACAACCTACTTTGCAGACTTGGAAAAGCTAGTTATCAAATTTATTTGGAAAAGGAAGATGCCTTGAATTGCTAAAGACACTCTAAAAAAGAAAAACGATGTGGGAGGACTTACACTCCCTGACTTTGAAGCTTATTATAAAGCCACAGTTGCCAAAACAGCATGGTACTGGCACAAAGACAGACATATAGATCAATGGAATCGAATTGAGAACTCAGAGATAGACCCTCAGATCTATGGCCGACTGATCTTTGATAAGGCCCCCAAAGTCACTGAACTGAGTCATAATGGTCTTTTCAACAAATGGGGCTGGGAGAGTAGGATATCCATATCCAAAAGAATGAAAGAGGACCCCTACCTCACCCCCTACACAAAAATTAACTCAAAATGGACCAAAGATCTCAATATAAAAGAAAGTACCATAAAACTCCTAGAAGATAATGTAGGAAAACATCTTCAAGACCTTGTATTAGGCAGCCACTTCCTAGACTTTACACCCAAAGCACAAGCAACAAAAGAGAAAATAGATAAATGGGAACTCCTCAAGCTTAGAAGTTTCTGCACCTCAAAGGAATTTCTCAAAAAGGTAAAGAGGCAGCCAACTCAATGGGAAAAAATTTTTGGAAACCATGTATCTGACAAAAGACTGATATCTTGCATATATAAAGAAATCCTACAACTCAATGACAATAGTACAGTCGGCCCAATTATAAAATGGGCAAAAGATATGAAAAGACAGTTCTCTGAAGAGGAAATACAAATGGCCAAGAAACACATGAAAAAATGTTCAGCTTCACTAGCTATTAGAGAGATGCAAATTAAGACCACAATGAGATACCATCTAACACCGGTTAGAATGGCTGCCATTAAACAAACAGGAAACTACAAATGCTGGAGGGGATGTGGAGAAATTGGAACTCTTATTCATTGTTGGTGGGACTGTATAATGGTTCAGCCACTCTGGAAGTCAGTCTGGCAGTTCCTTAGAAAACTAGAAATAGAGTTACCATTCGATCCAGCGATTGCACTTCTCAGTATATACCCGGAAGATCGGAAAGCAGTGACACGAACAGATATCTGCACGCCAATGTTCATAGCAGCATTATTCACAATTGCCAAGAGATGGAAACAACCCAAATGTCCTTCAACAGATGAGTGGATAAATAAAATGTGGTATATACACACGATGGAATACTACGCGGCAGTAAGAAGGAACGATCTTGTGAAACATATGACAACATGGATGACCCTTGAAGACATAATGCTGAGCGAAATAAGCCAGGCACAAAAAGAGAAATATTATATGCTACCACTAATGTGAACTTTGAAAAATGTAAAACAAATGGTTTATAATGTAGAATGTAGGGGAACTAGCAATAGAGAGCAATTAAGGAAGGGGGAGCAATAATCTAAGAAGAACAGATAAGCTATTTAACGTTCTGGGGATGCCCAGGAATGACTATGGTCTGTTAATTTCTGATGGATATAGTAGGAACAAGTTCACAGAAATGTTGCTATATTAGGTAACTTTCTTGGGGTAAAGTAGGAACATGTTGGAAGTTAAGCAGTTATCTTAGGTTAGTTGTCTTTTTCTTACTCCCTTGTTATGGTCTCTTTGAAATGTTCTTTTATTGTATGTTTGTTTTCTTTTTAACTTTTTTTTCATAGAGTTGATTTTAAAAAAGAAGGGAAAGTTAAAAAAAAAAAAAAAAGAAAAAAGACAAACAAGGAAAAAAAAAGATGTAGTGCCCCCTGGAGGAGCCTGTGGAGAATGCAGGGGTATTCGCCTACCCCACCTCCATGGTTGCTAACAAGACCACAGACATAGGGGACTGGTGGTTTGATGGGTTGAGCCCTCTACCATAAGTTTTACCCTTGGGAAGACGGTTGCTGCAAAGGAGAGGCTAGGCCTCCCTATATTTGTGCCTAAGAGTCTCCTCCTGAATGCCTCTTTGTTGCTCAGATGTGGCCCTGTCTCTCTAGCTAAGCCAACTTGAAAGGTGAAATCACTGCCCTCCCCTCTACGTGGGATCAGACACCCAGGGGAGTGAATCTCCCTGGCAACGTGGAATATGACTCCCGGGGAGGAATGTAGACCTGGCATCGTGGGACGGAGAACATCTTCTTGACCAAAAGGGGGATGTGAAAGGAAATGAAATAAGCTTCAGTGGCAGAGAGATTCCAAAAGGAGCCGAGAGGTCACTCTGTTGGGCACTCTTACGCACACTTTAGACAACCCTTTTTAGGTTCTAAAGAATTGGGGTAGCTGGTGGTGGATACCTGAAACTATCAAACTACAACCCAGAACCCATGAATCTTGAAGACAGTTGTATAAAAATGTAGCTTATGAGGGGTGACAATGGGATTGGGAAAGCCATAAGGACCACACTCCACTTTGTCTAGTTTATGGATGGATGAGTAGAAAAATAGGGGAAGGAAACAAACAGACAAAGGTACCCAGTGTTCTTTTTTACTTCAATTGCTCTTTTTCACTCTAATTATTATTCTTGTTATTTTTGTGTGTGTGCTAATGAAGGTGTCAGGGATTGATTTGGGTGATGAATGTACCACTATGTAATGGTACTGTAAACAATCGAAAGTACGATTTGTTTTGTATGACTGCGTGGTATGTGAATATATCTCAATAAAATGAAGATTTAAAAAAAAAAAAAAAAAGGAAAGTCACTGTGAGGTGGTGTGGTGTGAGATAATTTTGAAATGATAGGCAAAGCAAATTTTAGCTGGCCTTATTGTTAAAATTGAATTATAAAAGTATCATAGCTCCTACTGATGGAATCTAACCAAAGTTGAAATTGCTATTCCCCTTTCTATTGATCCCCTGGAACTCTGAAAATGTAGTGTATCTGAAAGTCTTGGATGTAACTCAGCATTAGAGAGGAAGGAGAGTCCATAGAAGTTTCAGCAGAAGATGGGAAAGGTATTAGTTCCTGTAAAAGCAACCCAGGTTCCAAGAAGGAGTCTCTATTGACTGAAAGAGTAGAAGAGAAAATAGAGGGGAAAACAGGAGGATTTTAATCACTCATGGCTATAAATAGAAAGGGGAATTCTAGGGAATTTTAATTCTGTAATTAAGGTAATGAATAATTAAAATATTAAAAAGTTCAAATTAAAACAATGCTGATCACATTTTTCTTTTTGAGGTAGCAAAATTTTAAATCACTGATTGAATAAAGTCAATTACATAACCACAAAATATATAAAAATCTAGACTTTGTAAGTTGCTTTATGAATTTAAAATAAAGACCATAAATGGGAAAAAAAAATATATGGAGAAAAGAGAAAGGAAAGGAAAATAAGGAATGTGGGCACTCAATTTCTGGAGAGAGAAAACAACCACAAAGGTAGTTGCCAATCCATTGGGAGATAAAACCTAAGCCAATTACAAATCTAGTGATGTGAGACCCTGAGCATAGTTTGTGAAGATCAAGATGCAATGGCATCAGCATGAGATAGCCATCCTGTCCCAGATGAAGACAGGAAGAAATGATGATTCCATGAGAAGATGAGGCTGCCAAGAGCTGAAAATCTCCCTCCACTGTCTCCTATATAAAGTTGGCCACACACAGAGACTGAATGGTAACATCTGAGTATAACATCTGAATAAGGCACCATGGCATTGGTGTAAACAAATGTTTTCATCTTTACACCCCACAATCACAATTTACATCCATTCACCCTTGTGGATCTTGGAATCACTCCCTTATATATTTCATGATATGGTATCATGTTTGGTCTTATAATTAGCTCTGAGCAGATCAAAAAAATAGTCTGCTCATGTTTTGATGGAAATGTTTTTATCTGCTCTTT
This sequence comes from Choloepus didactylus, assembly GCF_015220235.1. Taxonomy (NCBI): domain Eukaryota; kingdom Metazoa; phylum Chordata; class Mammalia; order Pilosa; family Megalonychidae; genus Choloepus; species Choloepus didactylus. The sequence goes on from NC_051314.1 coordinate 50,552,890, forward strand.
CTCCCAGTATATTTTGGGACCAAGCCATTCACGATTTCCAGTGGGTGTATCCTCATATATTGACAGCAAAGTTCCAGTGCTTTGTAAACTTTTCCATAAACCACCTTCAGAAATAGTTATTTATATACAGTCATGCCAGGGATATCAATTTATCCCTTCTTATCCAGAATTACAAACTTTGGGTGGGACAAGGGGCACAGAATGGGGAAAAACAAAATTTGAGGAGTAAGAAGGGAAAATGTTATTAACAAAAGTAACTGTTTGTATCAATATCAAGGTACATAATATGTGCAATTCATGATATATTCTCAAACATTTATATAGCCAGGGTTGAAAATATTAACTTTTTTTACTCTTCAGATGGAAAAATTCTTAATTAGAATAATGTTGTTATTGTCTATAAACAACCATAGTATGTAGTGCGGAGATAAAAATCTGTGGTTTGTCTTAAAATAGCATCTTCTGAATTGATATCACTATTTCCATTTCCTTTAGAAATTTAGCTGGAATATGACAAACCTTCCTGAAACAGCTAGCTGTGTGAGCTTAAGCAAGTAACCTAGCTCCCTGGGCCTTAACTTTAAAATGAAAGATGAACTCAAGGATGTCCTTTACCTCTAGTGCTTTATGATTGATTGATAATTAAATTTATTTTGATGTGACATCCTCTCCACAGATATTTAAACCCATCTATGTTTAAACCCATTGCTTATGTTCTTAGAATAGGTGTATGTAAATTTTTCCCAAAGACAGGAAGTTGCTAATTTAATGATGAACTCTTTTCTCTGCATATTTCCTTAATTTTAGTTTTTATTTTCTGTTTTAGTTTCCTGGCTGCTAAAACAAATACCATGCAATGGATTGGCCTAAACAATGAGAATTTATTGGTTAATGGTTATGAGACTAGGAGAAGATCAAAATCAAGGCATCATAAAGGGGACGCTTTCTCCCAGAAGACTGTGGTATTCAGGGGCTGGCAGCTGACAATCCTTGGTCCTTTTCCATCTCATGGCAATGTACATGGCAGCCCCTTCTGACCTCTCTGGGTTCCACTGACTTCCAGCTTTTTCCCTTGACTTTGTCTCTACATGTCTGAATTTCATTCTGCTTACAAAGGACTGCATTAATAAGATTAAGATCCATCCTGATTTAGTTAGACCACACTTTAACTGTGGTAACTTACCAGAGGTACTATTTACAATAGGTTTACACTCACATGAATGGACTAAGATTAAGAATGTGTTTTTCTGGGGTACATAGTTACAAGCCACCACACTTTCTAATACTTTTTTTGGTTCATGACAAAAAAATGCATGAATCCTTGGACTACAAAATAACTGATGGAACACCATCATTACTAAATTTTTGTGTGATATAATATTTAGACAACTAAAACAATGTCTTGCACTTAATTTGTACCTGACCAAGCAGTTCCCCCTCCTCTCACAACCCTGCTCTCACTCTTTTGACCCAGCGTATGCCTTCTTGAAGAAGGCAATGAAGAACTAATGAACTACCCCTAACTAGCTGAGTGAGTTGGTCCTTTCACAAGTTAGCAAGTACTTGCTGCCATAGCCAGCACAGAACATGCCACTCTTGGCATCTATTATTTAATTGACCTGAGATGGAGCCCAAGTATCAAGTTTTAAAATCTCCTCAGGTGATGATTCTAATGAGAAGTGAAGGTTGAGAAGTGGAAAAGCTTGAGGCTCTTGGATTTTCTAAGCTCTCCACAACCACCTAGAGTCTAGGTTGGGGATTGCTGTGGGTTTGGAATACTCAGTCAGGTGGGGAGTTGACCTTGAGTTTTCCATGACAGATCTGTCTTGTGCCATATTTAAAAGAGATTGAGTAAAATGACATCAAAGGGATTGAATTATATTCAATTAGTATTTATTTTATATATATTTAAAAGCATAGGAACCATTTCAATTAATAAGAAAATCCTATCTTACGGTGGTTTTCCAACCACAGGATGACATTATGTGTAGGATTTAGGATATTATTAATATCAGTCACACAGCACTGATCCTCAGGCTACCTGGGCAATCATCTGAATCATATAATGAGCTTTTTTTAAAAAGTTAGAATCCTGGCCCTATCCCAAATCTACTGAATGAGAATATGCAGTGTGTCTCTATCTCCTCTGCTAGTTTGTAAGCTGCATTCAGAGTAGTTTCCATGCCTTATATATTTCTATATCATTAACAGCACCCAGCACAGTGCTTCAACCTAATGACACTTAGCTAATCACTTTCAGATTAAAATAGATTTAAATACTGGGAACCTATGAATTTTGCAACCCAGTTTCAGTAGGTGATTAGGATATTCAATAGAGAAGTATCAAGTTGTTTCCTATATTAACTAAATTAAAATTTAAAACCCCTAGACACACATACAAAAAAATCAATCACATATAAAATAATACTAATGAATCTTCAGAAATAAGGCAACGTTATCAGTTATCAGATGTCAAGAATATAATATTATCTTGAAACATGTTAAAAGGTCCATTTTTCTTTACAAAAAGCTGTATGAATCTTTGCAAAGGTGTGAGCATTTAAAAATACTAGCAATATGTCCATGTAATTCAGCTATTGCTAAGTTACTGAACAGAGAAATTCATTCAATTAGTATTTATTGACTACTTCTGTGGAAGACAGCAGGGTAGGGAGCTCCAGGACTCAGTCCTTCCACCAAAACAAGTATTAAATATTCCAGAACTGTCTGAAACAACTATTTTGAAACTCTGGAGGTCAGAAGAACACTGTACAACATTCAGGGAAGAGCAGGAGGAGGAGGCTGATAAACCATGGTAAAGAATAATGCATTGCTCTCTCCAAGCAGCAACTACCAAAGCCCATCCCTCCACTCTCACAGCAGGCCACTCTGGGACCCAGTCTCTGGCTAGCTCGCTGGTAACAGAAAGGGACATAAAAATCCCCTTCCCCAACAACAAGCGTGAACATGGCCAACCACTGATCATAGCTTTTGATTAATGAATTTGGATCACTGAGTCCCAGCTCTGAAGGCAGCTGTGGTTTCAACAAGCCACAGACAGGGGTGAAGCCTGTGGAGATTTAAAGACACAACACTTACTCGGGGCTGCAGGGGACAGTTAGCTGATGGGCAGCATTTGCTGGGAAGGCCAGGAAAGCTCAGCTTTGGGGAGCTGTCAGAGAAGTTTTGGCACCCTTTTGACTCCTCCCCTGGACACTTTAGAACCAGTTGACACCGCCTTCCTGGGTCCCTGCCCCTGGTTTGGCTGAAAAGACTGATGTGGAAAGGTCCACTCTAGGGTGCCCTTACTCCCTGAACTTGTCTGGGAACAGTGACAGCAAACTCCAGTAAACAGGATAACTCCAAAACAACCAAAAACCAAAAGCCCAGGGTAAGACAGAGGCCCGGAAATACCAGGAAAACCCTACTCACTGCATTTCCTGGGGCAAACATTCCTGATAGGCAAGCTAAAGCTCAAAAAATTTGTCTTATCACCAGCTGGGTACAAAACCAAGAAACAGACATCCCAGGGAGTAGATCTGTGAAGACCTGAGAGTTAACATGTAGAAAACTACAAAATATTGCTAAAAGAAATCAAAGAAGATCTAAAGAAATGGAAGGACATTCTGTGTTCATGGACTGGAAGACTAAATATATCATTAAGATGCCAATCCTACCCAAAGCAATTTATAGATACAAGGTGTTCTAGTTTGCTAATGCTGCAGAATGCAAAACACCAGAGATGGATAGGCTTTTATAAAACGGGGGTTTATTTCACTACACAGTTAACAGTCTTAAGGCCACAAAGCGCCCAAGGTAACACCTCAGCAATCGGGTACCTTCACCGGAGGATGGCCAATGGCGTCCGGAAAACCTCTGCTAGCTAGGAAGGCAGCTGGCATCTGCTCCAAAGCTCCGGCCTCAAAACGGCTTTCTCCCAGGACGTTCCTCTCTAGCAAGCTTGCTCCTCTTCAAAACATCACTCCCAGCTGCACTCCGTTCAGTCTCTTTGAGTCAGCATGTTTTATATGGCTCCACTGATCAAGGCCCACCCTGAATGGGTGGGGTCACACCTCCATAGGAGTATCCCACCGAAGTCACCACCCACAGCTGGGTGGGGCACATTCCAAGCAAATCTAACCAGCATCAAAACGTCTGTCCCACAAGACCACAAAGATAATGGCATTTGGGGGACACAATACATTCAAACCAGCACATTCCACCCCCTGGACCCCAAAAATGACATTATCTTTCCAAATACAAAATACATTCATTTCATCACAATATCACAAAAACTTAAACCATTTCAGTAACAAAAGTTAAGTACAAAATCCCATCAAAATCAAATATAGGCGTGGTCAGTCCTAAGGCATACTTTTCCTTTAGCTTGGATCTGTGGACTTAGAACAAGTTATATGTTTCCAGTATACAAAGGAGGGACATTCATAGGATAAACATTTCCATTGCCATAAGGAGAAAGAGTAAGGAAAACAGGGCTAACAGGACCAAAACAGTTCTTAAAACCTGCAGGACAAACTCCATTAGATTTCAAAGTCTGAGAGTCATTTACAGAACAACGTTGCATCCTTGGGGCTTGAGAGAGCGGGAGTCTAACCCTTCCCAAGGGCCTTTCTGGCAGCCCTTTCCTCTCCAAATGCTTAGGTGAATGCTCCAACATTTCCACACATTGGGAAGACCACCTTCTCAGCCCCACCCTCCTCAAACATCGGGGCAGCTCCCGGAGGCCCGGAAATACCAGGAAAACCCTACTCACTGCATTTCCTGGGGCAAACATTCCTGATAGGCAAGCTAAAGCTCAAAAAAATCTGTCTTATCACCAGCTGGGTACAAAACCAAGAAACAGACATCCCAGGAAGTAGATCTGTGAAGACCTGAGAGTTAACATGTAGAAAACTACAAAATATTGCTAAAAGAAATCAAAGAAGACCTAAAGAAATGGAAGGACATTCTGTGTTCATGGACTGGAAGCCTAAATATATCATTAAGATGCCAATACTACCCAAAGCAATTTATAGATACAAGGCAATCCCACTCAAAATTCCAACAACTTCTTTGCAAAAATGGAAAGCCAATCATCAAATTTATATGAAAGTTTAAGGGGCCCTGCATAGCTAAAGCTGCCTTGGAAAAGAAAAATGAAGTTGGAGGACTCACACTTCCTGATCTTAAAACTTATTACAAAGCCATAGTAATACTAGCATGATACTAGCACAATGACAGACATATAGACCAATGGAATTGAATTGCGAGCCCAGAAATCAACCCTCACATTTATGGCCAATTTATTTCTGACAAGGTGGCAAAGAAAAAAAGGAAGAAGGGCACTTACCTCACACCATATACAAAAATTAACTTAAAATGGATCAAAAACCTTTGTATAAGAGCCATGACTACAAAACTCCTAGAAGAAAACATAGGTAAACATCTTCAGGACCTTGTGTTAGACAATGGTTTTTTAGACTTTACACCCAAAGCACAAGCAACAAAATAAAAAATAGGAAAAATGGATCCCCTCATCAAAATTTAAAACTTTTGTGCATCAAAGACTTTGTCACAAAAGAGAAAAGACAACCTACTCAATGGGAGAAAATATTTGGACACCACATATGTGATAAAGATTTACTATCCAGAATATATAAAGAAATATTATAACTCAACAATAAAAAAGACAAATGATCCAGTTTTTAAAATGGGCAAAAGACTTGCACAGACATTTCTCCAAGGAGGATATACAAATGGTCAAAAAGCACATTTAAAGATGCTCAACATCATTAGGGAAATACAAATTAAAACCGCAATGAGATGTAATTTCATACCCACTAAAAGGGCTATTACTAAAAAAAATAGTAAATTACAAGTGTTGGAGAGGATGTGGAGAAAAGGGAACACTCATTCATTGCTGGTGGGATTGTAAAATGGTGCAGCCATTGTGGAAGACAGTTTGGCAGTTCCTCAGGAAGCTAAATAAAGAATACCATATGACCTGGCAATTTGGCTACTAGGAATATGCCCAGGAGAATTGAAAACAGGGCCTCAAACAGATATTTATACACCAATGAGCATAGCAACATTATTCACAATTGCCGAGAGATGGAAGCAACCTATGTGTTCATCAGCTGATGAATGGATAAATAAAAATGTGGTATATAAATACAATGGAATATTATTCAGTTGTAAAAAGGAATGAAGAAGGAGAACCTAAGATGGTGGCTAGGTGAGACAGGGCAAAAACACACCTCCATGAAAAATGCTAGATAAAAACCAGAAAGTGACCCAGAACACCACTGCCAGTGATCCACCAGCTGGACAAGGTCTGCTAAATCCACAGGGAATGTGAATTTGGTGAAACCAGAAGCCTGCATTCTGAAATGAGTGAGTGAGTCAGCTGAAAGTCCTGTGGCCGCACTGCAGTGTGGGGAAACAGTGGGCTGGCGTTTGGAGACGGACTACTTCTTTAAAAAAAAGTCCGGGAGTGGCTGCAGATATGATGGCGAGAGCCACGCAGTGAAGCACGGTGGGAGTGGGCTGGGCTAATGCCTCAGTGTCTGGTGTGGAGAATACCCCTTTCCACACCCGCTGCTGATTGTCTCAAGACCAGTGGAGGAGAGGGGAGTCAAAAGGAGGAAAAAAAAATGCATTCCTTGTAGCCATCTCCCCAGCCGGCAGGGGACGCTCCTGACCGGGGCCAGACCCACAGCCCAGAGAGGCTCCAAGAAACCCAGTGTGATGGGGAATCTTTCTCACAGCACTACACACAAGCCACAATATCGGCCGTGGACAGTGGCCTTTAATGCACCCATGGCTGCTTGTCCTGGAGCTGGGAGGGCAGAGCTGTGTGAAAAGGGGGAAGTTAATGCATGCCATTCAACCATCTTTGAAGCGGGCTGGGAGCACCCTTGCAGGGCCCAGTGACCCAGGGCTTCCCTGATGGGCTGGCATGCACTAGTGACATGGTGCAGCCCTCCCTCAGCAGAGGTCCTAGAAGAGCACAGCTGGAAAGGGGGAACCACTTGGAAATCCCAGGGACCCTATGCAAATACCAAGGTTTTGTGGGTCAGCGGCAGAGATGATCAGTGGAAAGACTGAAATGAAGGTTTAGGCTCCAACAACAGCCTTAAATCTCTGGGAACACCTGGAAGGTTTGATTATTAAAGCTGCCCTGCCTGCCTAACCACCCAGACACACGCCCCACATTCAGGGCAGACAGCACCAGCAACACACCCAAACTTGGTGCACCAATTGGACTCCACAAGAATCAGACCCCCACACACCACAAAGACAAAGTGAGGGAGAACTGACTTGAGGGGAATAGGTGACTCACGGATGCCATCTGCTGGTTAGTTAAAGAAAGTGTACGCCACCAAGCTGCTGTTCTGTCAAATTAGGGATCAAGTAAAGCGAATGCCAAGAGGCCAAAAACAACAGAAAATCTTAAAGCATATGATAAAACCAGATGATATGGAGAACCCAAACCAAAACACCCAAATCAAAAGCTCAGAAGACACACAGCACTTGGCACAATTAATCAAAGAATTACAGACAGGCAAGAAGAGTATGGCTCAGGATATAAAGGACATGAAGAAGAGCATGGCACAGGATATAAAGGACATAAAGAAGACCCTAGAAGAGCATAAAGAAGAAATTGCAAGAGTAAATAAAAAATAAGAAGATCTTATGGAAATAAAAGAAACTGTTGGCCAAATTAAAAACATTCTGGATACTTGTAATACAAGATTAGAGGAAGGTGAACAACAACTCAGCATCCACGACAACCACAAAACAGAAAATGAAAGAACAAAAGAAAGAATGGGGAAAATTCAAAAAAATTGAAATGGATCTCAGGGATACGATAGATAAAATAAAACGTCCAAATTTAAGACTCATTGGTGTCCCAGAAAGGGAAGAGAAGGGTAAAAGTCTAGAAAGAGTATTCAAAGAAATTGTTAGGGAAAACTTCCCAAACCTTCTACACAAAATAAATACACAAACCATAAATGTCCAGCAAAATAGAATAAATCCAAATAAACCCACTCCAAGACATATTCTGACCAGACTCTCAAATACTGAAGAAAAGGCGCAAGTTCTGAAAGCAGCGAGAGAAAAGCAATTCACCACATACAAAGGAAACAACATAAGACTAAGTAGTGACTACTCAGTGGCCACCATGTAGGCGAGAAGGCAGTGGCATGACATATTTAAAACTCTGAGAGAGAAAAATTTCCAACCAAGAGTACTTTACCCAGCAAAACTCTCCTTCAAATTTGAGGGAGAGCTTAAATTTTTCACAGACAAACAAATGCTGAGAGAATTTGCTAATAAAAGACCTGCCCTACTTCAGATACTAAAGGGAGCCCTACTGACAGAGAAAAAAGCTGAGGGACTTCACCACCAGTAGATCAGTCCTATAAGAAATGCTAAAGGGAGATGAGCAGGCTGAAAGGAAGGGACCCTAAACAATGACTGAAATTACATGAAGAAATAAAGGGTACCACTAAAGATCACATGGTAAATATAAATACCAATACTACTGTATTTTTTATTTGTAACTCCACTATTTACTTCCTACAGAATCTAAAATACATAAAGTACAATGACAAATCAGTGGTTTTGAACTCAATGTAAAATATGTAATTTTTGACAAGAACTACATAAAAGTGGGGGAATGAGGGAGTATAGGAACATAGTTTATGTGTCATATTGAAGTTAAGTTGGTATCAAAGAAAAACAAGATTGCTATAGACTTAAGATGTTAAATTTAAGCCCCACAGTAAACACAAAGAAAGTATCAGAGAACATGAGCATAGAGATGAAAAGTAGAGTAGGGGTTCTGAGAAGTAGGGGAAGGGTCAATGGGGAGTTAAGAAATGAGTGTAGGGTTTCTGTTTGGGGTGAAGGGAAACTTCTAAAAAGGGATGGTGGGGAGGTGATAGCATTGCAACATTCTAAATGTGATTAACCCCACTAATGGAATGCTAGGGAGGGGGGTGGAATGGGAAGATTTAGGCTGTATATATGTTTCCACAATTGAAAAAAAAAAAAAAACAGTCTAAATAGATGACAATTAAATGCCAAGGATGATCCTGGATGGGATCTGAGGATGGAGGAGAGGAGGCTCAAAGGGACACAGATGAGACTTAAAGGGAAAAAAAAAAAGGAAATATAGAATGTAAGCTTTGTATCAAGGTTGAATTTCTTGAACTTCTTAGCTGTGTTTAATGGGATTGCATAAAAGAATGTTCTCGTTCATGGGAAATGTATATGTGAATTATATTGTTTTTTCAGGGATGTGTGCAGCTTGTTCTCATAAGTTCAGAAGACAGAGCAATAAATGATGGATGATAGGGATGGAGGGAGGGAGGGAAAGAAAGAAAGAAATGGTGGTGTGACAGGATGTTAAAGGTGGTGGATTGGGGTATCAGGGGAGGGGTGTCGGGGTATGCTGGAGTTCTATGGATGGGGTTTGTACTGTTTTTACAACTGTTCCTATAAGTTTGAATTTATCTCAAAATAAAATTTCTTATTAAAAAAGAAAAAAAAAAAGGAATGAAGTCCTGATACATGCAATATGGATGAACCTTGAAGATATCATGTTGAGTAAAATAAACCAGACAGAAAAGGACAAATATTTTCTGATCTTACTGATTTGGACAAGTAGAATAAGGAAACTCATGGAGCCAGAATCTAAGATATAGATTACCAGGGGATGGGATAGACATAGGGAATGGGAAGTTAAGGCTTAAAATGTACACAGTTCCTGTTTGGAATGATGGAAATGTTTTGGTAATGGATGGTGGTGATGATACAACACTGTGAATGCAATTTACAACACTGAAATATATATCTGAATACGATTTAAAGGGGATATGTTATATTGTATATATAGTAACAGAATAAAAATTGTTTAAAGAAATCCATGGAATTGCACTAAACAAACAGTGAACCCTAAGTTAAATGATGGACTTTAATTAATACTACAATTATAAAAATGTGCTATCATCAATTGTATTAAATATTCCACACCAATGCAAGGTGTTGGAGGTGGGGTAGTATGTGGGAATCCTGTATTTTGTGCATGATTGTTCTGTAAACCCACAACTTCTCTAATTAAAAAAAAAAAAAAGTACAGACAAAAAATAATAAATAAATATATATTTATTGAGTGTCAAGTTTGTGCAAGGCACTTGCTGGGTGCTAGGAGTACAGCAGTGACAAGACAGTTTTCATGGGCTTACGTTCCAGCACACAAGCTAGCTAATTAATTTTTCAGTTACATTTAACATGAATGCTATGAAAGAACAGTGTGGCTTGAACATAAAACAGTTGGACCTGATTTAGTCTCGGGGTCAACAAAGTGACATTTGAGCTGAGCTCTGAAGAATTATTAGGAATTAATATGGAAAGAAAAGGAAGAACATTCTGGTAATAGGGAACAACATGTGAGAAGACCCTTTTAGCCAGTTTGGATGTATTATGTCCCTCAAAACACCATTATCGGAGGAGGATCTAAAATGGCAGCATAGAGAGGAGTGGAAGCTAAGTAGTCCTCCTGGAACAACTAAGAAAAACCAGAAACAACTAGTAAGTAATCCAGAATAACTGCAGGGGGACAAACGTGACCATCCACTCATCATACATCAACATGAATTGGGAGGAATGCCCAAGATCACAGCATAAAATCTGTAAGTAAAACCTGCGGATCCAAATTGGGAGACCCCTCCACCCACAGCCTAAGCTACAAAGCCTCATGGTGCCAAAGAGAAGCTCTCTCCCAGCAAGCGAATATAGCTCAGCTGAGCTCCAACTGGGGTTTTAATTAGCGAGTATGAACTGCTTACTACAAGGTATGAATCCCCAACAAGTAGACAGAGGCTTTGGGTGACGACTGACCTTGGAGAGCCAGAGGGTTGCCTTGGACTAGCTCTGTTCCTTTTTCAACTCAGTGGAGAAAGCCTCAGCTATTTTCAGTTCCCAGTTCTGTGACCCAGACAAGGGTATAGCACAGGCAGAGAGAGACCATTGAAATGCTAGTGACCACCCCCTAGGGCGTCTATCTTCTCGAAGAGGAAAGGGGTGGGGCCCAGCTCTACTACCTGCCTTTCATTCAGAACATACACCAGTCAAGAATTATAGGCTAACGGGCACCACCTACTGGGCAGAAAAGTACAGTGACCTGAGGCATCACAGCATGTACCAATTTTCTAAGACACACCCTCAGGGAAACCGGATACTGAATATTTCTTCCTTCTGGGACCTTAGCCCATTCTGGTCTGGAGAGGCCTGATTGGGGTAACCAAGGAAACCATGCCTAGACAACAGAAAACTATAATGTACAACAAGAAAAATGAGGTTATGGCCCAGTCAGGGGAACAAACTTGCACTTCAACTGTGATGCAGGAATTGAAACAACTAATAATAAGTGAATTCAGAAAGTTTAGGGAAGATATGGCAAAAGAGATGAACCGTATAATGAAAACACAGGACGTACATAAGGTAGAAATTGAAAGTTCAAAAAACCAAATGGCAGAATCTATGGAAATGAAAAGCACAACACAAGAGATGAAAGACACACTGGAAACATACAACAGCAGATTTCAAGAGGCAGAAGAAAACACTCAGGAACTGGAGAACAAGGCAGCTGAAAGCCTACACACAAAAGAACAGATAGAGAAAAGAATGGAAAAATACGAGGAACATCTCCGGGAACTTAAACACAAAATGAAAAGCAAGAATTTACGTGTCGTTGGTGTCCCAGAAGGAGAAGAGAAGGGAAAAGGGGCAGAAGCAATAATAGAGGAAATAATCAATGAAAATTTCCCATCTCTTATGAAGGACATAAAATTACAGATCCAAGAAGTGCAGCTTACCCCAAACAGAATAGATCTGAATAGGCCTAGGCCAAGATACTTAATAATCAGATTATCAAACATCAAAGATAAAAAGAGAATCCTGAAAGCAGCAAGAGAGAAACGATCTATCATTTACAAAGGAAGCTTGATAAGACTATGTGTGGATTTCTCAATAGAAACCATGGAGGCAAGAAGGAAGTGGGGTGATATATTTAAGATACTGAAAGAGAAAAACCACCAGCCAAGAATCCTATATCTGGCAAAACTATCCTTCAGATATGAAGGAAAGCTTAAAATATTCTCTGACAAATAATGACCGAGTTTGTGAACAAGAAACCTGCTCTACAGGAAACACTAAAGGAAGCACTGCAGACAGAAAGGAAAAGACAGGAGTGAGAGGTTTGGGAAACAATTTTGGGAGATAGTAGCAATGTAAGTACACTGAACAAAGATGACTGTGAATATGGTTGAAAGAGGAAGGCTTGGATCATGTGGGACACCAGAACAAAAGATGAATGATAAAGACTGGGACTGTGTAACTCAGGGAAACCTAGGATGCTCAATGATTGCAATAAAAGGTACAAATATGTTTTTACATGAGGTAGAACAAATGAATGTCAACATTGCAAGGTGTTAAAAATAGGATGGGATTGGGGGAAAATACAATCAATGCAAGCTAGAGGCTAGAATTAACAGAAACATTGTATTATGCTTCCTTTAATGTAACAAAAGCAATATACCAAAGCTAAATGCATATGGGGGGATGGGGAATAGGGGAAGGGTTTGGGATTCTTGGCATTGGTGATGTTGCCTGACTCTTTATTCTACTTTAGGTTAATGCTATCTTTCCTTTTGTCACCTTCTAGTTATCAAGTTTTTTTGTTTGTTTGTTTGTTTTTCTCTCTTTCTCTTGCCTTTTTCTTTTGCCTCTCTGCCTTCTTTGACTCTTCCTCTGTCTTTGTGGAAGAAATGTCCTTATATAGAGAGTGGCGATGGTGCTCAATACATAAATACATGACTATACAGGGAACCAACAACTGTTTACTTAGGACAGAATGTATAGTGTTTGAACAAAACCATCTTAAAAGAAATGGTTTGATGAAGAAAACTTGAGGGCACTATATTGAGTGAAATAAGACAGACACATAAAGGCCAATATTGCAGGGTCTCACTGATATGAACTGATTATAATATGTAAACTCATAGACATGAAATATAAGTTACCAGGATATAGAATGAGGCTAAAGAATGGGGAGCAGTTGCTTATCATGAGCAGAATGTTCAACTAGGGTGAACTTAAATATTTGGAAATGGACAGGGGTGATGGTAGCATGTAATGAGAATAACTAATGGTGCTAAAAGGTGTGTGAAGGTGGTAGAAAGGGTAAGCTCAGAGTCACGCATGTCACCAGAAGGAAAGTGGGAAATTAAAAGATGGGAATGTATAAAACAGTGAATCTTGTGGTGGACAATGTCCAAGATTAACTATACAAATATTAGAAATCTTTCTCACGAACTAGAACAAATGTATGTCACTATAACTGGAGGTTAATAATAGAGAGGCATATAGGGAAAAAATATATACCTATTGCAAACTATATACTACACTTAGTAGTATTTTAACATTCTTTCATCAACAGTAACAAATGTACTATAACAAAACTATGAATCAATAATGGAGGCAGGGCATGGTTAAGGGTATGGGAGGATGTGAGTTTTCTTTTTTTTTGTCTTTGTTTCTTTTCTGGAGTAGTGAAAATGTTCTAAAAATTGAAAAAAATACTTGTGCTGATGGATGCACAGCTGTATGGTGATGCCATGGGCAACTGATTGTACACTTTGGATCTTTGGATAGTTGTATGGTATCTGAACAATCTCAATTAAAAATAAATAAATAAATAAATAAATAAATAAATACACCATTATCTTTGATGTAATCTTGTGGGGGCAGATGTATTAGTGCTGATTAGGTTGGAACATATTGATTGAGTGTTTCTATGGAGATGTGACTCAATCAACTATGGGAAAGAACTTTGACTGGATAATTTCCATGGAGATGTTACCCAGCCCATTCAGGGTGGTGTTAATTGGATCACTGGAGTCATATAAAGGAGTTCACAGACAGAAGGAACTCAGAGCAACTGAGAGTGACATTTTGGAGAGCAGCTGCAGCTAAGAGAGGACAAAATGCCCCAAGAGCAACATTTTTGAGAACACCATTTCGAAATGCAACCTGGGAACAAGCAGATGCCAGCTAACAGAGGTTTTCAGGATGCCAATGGCTGTCCTTTAGTGAAGGTACCCTATTGTTGATGCCTTACCTTGGACACTTAATGGCCTTAAGACTGTAAATTTGTTACCAAATAATCCCCCTTTATAAAAGCCAGTCCATTTCTGCTGTTTTGCAGAACAGCAGCATTAGCAAACCAGAACACCCTGCGAAGTGTGAAACCTACCAAAAGTTAAACGACCCATGTGGTCAGAGTTCAGAGAGCAAAGCAAGAGTGGAAAGAAATGACTCTGGTGAGGTAGATAGTCAGTAGGACCTTAGTAAAGGTTTTGGTATTTACCTTGAGAGCAACAGAAAACCGTAAAAGAATTCAAGCTAAGAAGTAGGAATCAGATTTGAATTTTTTAAACAACTCTAACTGCAATGAGGAGAACGGATCTAACTGGGAGTTGGGGGGAAGTATAAGGAGAAAAGATCATCTAGAAGACTACTTGAGAAGTAAAGGGATTGTATTTCCAACTAGAAAGGAGAAAATGGAGACAAGTAGAAACAGATAGATTCAAGAAACATTTAAAGCTAAAGTCAGCAAGACTTGGTGACTAACTGGACATAGGGGTAAAGATAAAGCTGATTCCCAGTAACCTGGTTTGGATCATTGGGCAACTGCACATTGTTGCATTTCACACAAGTTGCATGTGAAGAGGTCTGGCCTTGGGGAAAAGGTAATAAGGCCATTTTGGTGATGATAAAGCAGTTACATAAATAACTTTGCCTTGCACTCATCTAAGTACTGTGTGTGTGTGTGTGTGTGTGTGTATGCATATATATATTAGTCTCACAAGCCTAATAACAAATCTGTAAGATAGATTCTCTACAACCCCCAGTTTACAGATGAGGAAATAAAATGACAGGGAGGTTAGGTAAGTTGCTCAGGTGCACAAATAGTAAACAGCAAAGTCCCTCAACCACGTCAATAACACAACATTTTATATGTAACAGTTTCTCCTCTTTACAGTTGTGGTGGGGGGTGGGGTGGGATTTGGGGCTCAAATAATCATGGATTCCAATCTCAGGTTCCCCACTAGAACAAGCTTTATGCCCTTGGAAAAGTTACTTTACTACCATGAGATTCAGTTTCTTCATCTGTTAAATGAGGATTTAAAATAACTGCTTCACCCTTGTTATAATGATTAAATGAGATAACATAAATATAGGACCAAGCACTATTTTTAAAAACTGTTCCTCATTATACTATTCTTCTACATAGCCTTCTGATGAATATAAGAGCTATCATGCAATTATTTTCTTCCTTTACATTAATTTAATTATAATGTAGTTGGAAGAGAACAAAATGCATAGACTAATAAAGAGGGGAGAAAATAATCACTCAGCATTCATTTTTGGCCAGCATCCAAGAGTTTTAAAATATCAGATGTGAAGGAGGGCTGGCAAGAAGGAGAATGCTCCAGAATGAGGAGGTGTGTGCCTACCTTGATTCCTACACTCAGATACTCAAAGCACTTAGAATTCTTTGTGTTAAGAAAACTGGATATGTATTCCACCCACTAGCCACCACAAAAAGAACTTAGAGGCGTGCGGCCTGTACTAACTTGTACCGCACCATTTTATTTGAACGCTCATGGTAACATCAACCTTTTGCGTAGGAGGAGCAGGCAGGATTGTTTTAAGAGAGAGGAAGAGAGAGCAAGAGATTCTGCAGGAGCTTCTTAAGTGCTTTTAAAGCAAACATTTGCATCACAGCAAGAGACACTTTTTCAAATTGGGGCTTTCTATTTTACCTTTCATTGAATGTTTATCCACCAGCATGCTAGAATTACCAAATTTTCTTCAAGTTCTTAAAGTGATTGGTGGGTGCCAACTGTGAAGCCAACGATATAGGAATATAAGTTTAGAAAATAGAATAATTCCTGAATGGCAAGGAGCTTCCACGCCAGAGAAAGGAGTTTAAAAAAAAAAAAAAAAAAAAAAAAAGATGGGGGAGGGTGAAAAGAATTTCAAAATAATGTATTTGTATTTTTGCCATTCGAAATGGCTGACAGCCATGGAGGGAAAAAGTGAAAGGAGAGAAACTGGATAAATAAAAGTAGGAAAGGATGTATTCAGCTTATTACAATGACTACAGCCAGACTGAGTCATTCTTCCTTTGCATAAATATTCTAGAGTTGTAAGAATGTTTCACACCCCCAACATCACCCTGAAAGAAAAAGAAAAAAAGTTAATTTCTGTAAAATAACAAGCTTGTTACTAGTTTGCCATAAAACCTAAACAGAGGTTAAGAGTGACTTCAGTCACTAGCAGTTTGAAAAACAATGTGATTTAGAAAAAGTGGCAATCAACTAGTTGCAATTTATACAGAACTCCCTATTAATAAGCTTCATTTATACTATATATTTTTAAGTAAAAATACTTGCTATCAATAGAGCAGCTAGAAGTCCTGAGTTCTCAAGCAAACCTGACAGTGCCTGTTCCTTTACCTTACCTGTCAGTCACAGGTTGCACGGGGATCCCTGCCTTTCGGACCCTGGGAGGCCAGGGAACTCAGGCCTGGAGATGGGAGGAAGCAGGCAGGAGCCATGTGAGTAACTGACGCTGTCAGAGCTGACGTTTGAGTACAGCAGGATTCTCATTAATGTGGAAGCAACCCCAGCCATGGCCACAGGGCACAAGCCTGGAGGTGGACCTGTCACAATTTCCAGCTTCCTCTCTGCAAGGTAATTAGAACTAAACCACTGATCCTTCCTATTGAGTCCAACCAGAGCAACTTGGACTTGTCAAAGGAAGAAATACCCCACAGAAGTAAAATAAAGGTCATTCTTTAGTTGTTAGTTCCAATAATTTTTTAAGTGTTTTCTACCCCCAAGCTGGTGTGGCAGGACATATTACAAATGTTTCATAAACATCCCATTTCCATTAAATAATTTTGAGTAGAGCAGCCTGCTATTGTGACTTCTAGTTTGCTCTATGATCCCTTCGGCTCCTGTCCCTGGTGTCTTATCAGGGACACACTGGCTGTGGCTTGATCCGTAAGAGTTATATTTCTACAGCTCCTTCATGTGAAGGTCTGAGAGCCCTATAAGAAAAATATCCTTATGCACTTTCTACAGAAAAGGAAAAGACCGGTGCTGAATCACTTAAAATGTCAAACAGTGGGTATAAATCACTCAATACCTTATCCCCTTTTTGCTGATGTAAAATCCATTTCCATGGAAACAGGGATTAGAAATAGCATCCTATGAGAAATGCTTGCTTTATTGGAGCACATGGGAGTTTTACTTTGGTGTTCAGCCAAATCTTGAAAAAGCAAATCTTTGACTAATACCTATGTGCTATTTTTATCACTTTTGAGAAGTAATGTCTGAACTATGGATTAAGAGGAAATCATTTTTTCCCACTTAACAATCAAAATAACAGAAGTTAATTTGGGGGGAGGTTGTTATAAGATATGAAAATCTCTCCTTGGTTGTCCCCTGATTTTCTATTTCTGCTCTGCCTAATGTAGGTGTATGATGTACAAAATAATAGTAATAATCTGTCATGATTTGCAGGTTTACTTGCAGGTTGAGCCCAATTTCTTTTTAATTGACACCTACCTCCAAGAGTAAAATCTTCAGACTATTTCCTTTCTTATTCATATTTCCTTTCATATTAAGTCTTCCTTAAATATGGAGAGAGGTCTAATGATATCCTTTATTCTGTAAATTAGATATGCCCCTGTGTTTGATTACTAAACTGCTTCTTTAATAAGCAGTAAATTGTAAAGCTCAAAGATTCAGCTTGGGAGACAGCATGATATACCAGAGTAAACACAGAATCTGTGATCAGGAAGATAAGGGGCTGGCGTCTTCTCCACACCATCTCTCATCTTTATCTTATGCATCCTTCAAGGCCTAGTTTAAAAGTCACCTCTTCTATGAAATCAGCCCTCCAGGTTTACAATATAGTTTGAACTCATATTACTCTCCTTGTCTTATCTCTACTGCCTAATTAGCCCCTTATTATGTATGGCTTTGTACTATGTTGCCATTATACCATTTGGTGCTTTTTAATGTACTTTTTGACTAATAATAACAACAACAATAATAATAGGAGCTCTCAGTTATTGATCTCCCCTGTGTAAAGCTGAACGCTTTACAAACATTGTTTCATATGTGTGTGACTCATCTCCCAAATTAGATAGGAAGTTCCTTAGTCAGGAATCTTGTCTTTTATAAATGCATAATATTGTCTAGCACAGTTAGGCTAAAAAAATGAGGTGTTTTTGCTGTTTTCATTCTTGTCACACATTTCATTCAATGAGTATTTTTGAGAAGTGATGTCATCCATTTCAATTAAGCCTAATGATTAAACCTGTGACAATCATATTTCTCATCCCCATTGTGTATGGAGCACTTACAATTTTTCAAACACTGTGTTTAGTGTTTTATATTCATAATCTCATTGGAATCATTAAAATCACTCTATGAAAGTTAGATATAGAATTACCATATATCCCAGCAATCCCACTTCTAGGTACATACACAAAAGAATTGAAAGCAGGTACTTGAAGAGATATTTGCACACTGATGTTCACAGCAACATTATTCACAATTGCCAAATGATGGAAGCAACCTAAGCATCCATCAGTTGATGAATGGAATATAAACAAAATAAGGTTTAAATACACAAAGGAATATTATTCAGCTGTAGAAAGGAATGAAGTTCTGATACATGTGACAGCGTGGATGAACTTGAAGACATCATGTTTTGTGAAATAAGCCAGACACAAAAGGACTATTATTGTGCAAATTTCACTTACATGAAATGCCTGGAGGAAGCAAATTCATAGAAACAGAAAGTAAAGAACAGATTAGCAGGGACTACGGAGGGAGGAGGAAATGAGGAGTTACTGCTTAACGGGCATGGAACTACTGTTTGGAATGATGAAAAAGTTTTGGTGATGGATGGTGGTGATAGTAGCACAATAGTATGAATATAATTAACAGCACAGAATTGTACACATGAAAGTGGTTAAAGTGGGAATTTTTGTTTGGTATATATGTTATAACAATATTCTTTTTAATGTGAAAAAAAAACCACTATAGAAAAACTGTTGCAGAGAAAGTTTAAGTAACTTTCCCAGATCCCAGATCCAAAGGGTTTGAATTGGATACGCATGCAGGGGTGCCTACCTTTTTCAAGTATGGGCCCTTTATTAAAATCAGAGTTTCTTAGACTCCCTGTAGAACACCAGTTATAATAACTAAAAATTAAATTACTTACTGTGGACCAAGTGCTGTCAAAGAAACTTGCATAGATTAACTCATTTAATCCTCACAACAATCTTATGAAATTAGTATTTTTATTATTATCTCCCTTTTACAGCTAAGGACACTGCACCCTGGAAATCTGAAGTAACTTGTCCAAAGTCATGCAGCTAGAGAGTAAGTGGCAAAACTGGGATACAAATGCAAAGTGTTCTGTCTCCAGGATTTAGGCTCTTAACTATTACATGTGAATATACTTTCAGAATCTGTTACTATATAATGAAAAAAGAGAATTCTGAATTTATTAAAGGATGTAAGTAAATTTATGTTTGACTAATCATAATAGCAGCCATAATATTTTTGAAAAATGAGAGTAGGGGAATGTGAGAAATATATTGTTTATTCTACAGACTATGTTTAGTGCACTTGTGAATAAACACAGTCCCGGTCTGCCCCACTAGCTGAGATGTGCTTCAAACTGAACAGAGCCTCCCAATTAAGCTCATCAGGATCCACCAAATGTATAATGTATTCAACATACAGTTAAGTACCATGAAAATGACTCTCCCATAGTTGAAACATACATTATATTTGACCTTTTCTGTTCACTCACCCCAGTGATGCTTACAGAACCCAAGGAAGCCAACCAAGATTTGTGCTTCCTTCCTAGTGGCAGGAAGTTCAAATGTAATGAATTGTCATTTACTTTGGAGGGGATATCCCGTCATGATCCTGACAATTTGACCTTTTAATTTAATTGATGTGTGAGCCCCTGAATCTTTATAGGGTTTACCTCCCACCCTTAGGAATGCATGAGTTTTACCAAGGCCTCCAAAGTACTTGCCACATTTTGCTCATCCAGTTTAATTATATTGACGTCATCAATATGGTATACCATGATGATGTTCAGCAGAATGTCCAGATGATCCAGATCCCTTTCGACCACATTATGACAGAGGACAAGAAAGTTAATACAGCCCTGGGACAAGACCACAAATCTATACACCTGTCTGCCACAAGTGAATGTTAACTGTTTCTGATCCTTCTTCCTGATAAGGATGGAATAAAATATTTTCACCAGGTCTATGGCCAGATGCTATGTATCTGAATTTATGTTAATCTGCTTCAGCTGAGATACCTCTCTGGCACAGAAATTCCAATTGAGGCTACTTCTTGGTTGAGTTTACAATAATCAACAGTCATTTCCAGGGATCCATGTGTTTTTTGTAGAGGCCAGACTGTTGAGTTAAATGAATATATGATGGGGAGCATGACCCCTGCATCCTTTAGGTTTTTAAGAATCTCTGCCAACTTCTCCCCCCAATTCTCCAGTATTGGTTTTTATTTACTCTCTTGGTCTAGGGGGTGGGGGAGGAGGGGGGACAGTTTCATAGGGCTTTTAGGTGGCCTTCCCCACTATGATAACACTTACTGCATAGGCCAAGGAACCAATTTGCGGTTGCTGCTAATTATCAAGTATGTACATTCCAATTACACATTTAAGTACCAGAGAAATGACTATCAAATGGATTTGTGGACCTACTGGTTTCATTGTGAGTCCCCCATGTATCCTTATGCTAATAGGGGTGTCCAGGGTGATGCTGCAGGTCCCCAAATATGAATATCAACTTAGACCTATGTTCAAGAGTCCTCAAAATGTTTGAGTATTCTTCTCTCCAAGTGTCTAGTTACCCGAGTAAATAGCCATGGGTCTCTTTAGGGAAGGATCAGGAGAATGTTTACTAGATGCATTTGCCATGAATGCTGGGTCCATTCTCATGGGGGACACAGACTCTCCCTTCAGTCAAGGGCTTTCAGTTCTGAAAACTGTCTCAGGTCTGGAAACACCTTTTATTGGAGCAGTTGCCCTCAGCCTTCTGATCATCCATCCTTGCTTTTGATTTTGTAGATGGGAAATTCCCTTGTTGCATATATGCCTGTATTGCCCAGAAGGATGCCATGTTCTGTTAACCATCCCCATAGCTCCCTATGGGTCTAGATCCCCTGGTTACCATCCCAAACATGTTCATTATGACAATTACTCCTACCTTGTACATGGCATAATTGATGTCACTTGGCCTCTATTATTTTGGCATCCTATCATGCCTATTGCTATCAGTGGGCCCAGTTCTATAACACCATCTCCTACTGTCAGTCCTGGCCTACAGAGGTGAGTGACCAGTGAGCTTTTCAATGATTTGGTGCCCCACTCACCACCATATTCTTTACCACTTTGGTAAACACAGTAGTCTCTGAACTCTTCTGCAGAACCAAGTCACCTGGTGGGTTTTCCAGCCTTCCATAGTTTCATTCCCTTTAGTATGCTCACTTCCTTGACCCATTTAATCTCTACTTCAGTTCTCTGCCATGGCAGTTCTGACATTTCTACTTCACTTACTAAGGACCATAAATTTCTACAAACCTCTGAGATCCATGTGTTAGCATCGTCTCCTTGGGTACTTACCAATATATCAAATCTGATATCATGGGAAAGTCCTGCCATATAATAAAACCATATTATAAAAATGTTCTTCCCCTGCTTTTCTAGCATTTGTACTCTGTCTACTGTCAGTCATGTAAGTAGGCCTTATAATTCGGCAGATAGCTCCTGTCCTCACTTAGCAGACCCAGTACTTCAGCAGCTGGGATATGTTGTAACTTGATCCTAGTTATCAGTCTGGGGGCCAGGAGGAGAGGGGAAGATTAATGGGAGAGGAGGAAAGAACTTGTTAAATTGCAAGGCAGAGGCCTCTGAATCATCTTCAAGTTCGGGGTTAAGAGCAAGGGTAGGAAGATAATCTCTAACAGGGGAATGTGGGCCACTTCTGCAGGTCCATAGAGTTCAGGGGAAATCAGGAGTTTCAATATTTTCAAGTGCATCAACCCAGATGTCCCCATCCCAAGTCTCAGGGTCCCACTTCTTCCTAACTTTAGTGTAGCAGACTCGCTGAGGCTGAGAATTCTCTTGAGAGCTCTGCTCCTCTTTTAATTAAGTTCTGGGTCTAATACTAGCTTCTTCTACTTCCTTGCTGCAGAAGATAAGTCTCATTATATGCTGCCGAAAGGCTCTCCCTCTGACTTTCACACTTTACCTTCAACTGGTAATTCATCTCCCTCTATTTTTCATTTAATTTCTCCATTTCATCACTGGCACTCAGCAAAAACATCTGATTCTATTTTCCGTGTAATGAGTATTCCTCCACTTTCTGAAAAGCCTGAGAAATTATATACAGCAGAGGATTCCCTTCTGGCAGTATCCCCTCCCAATTCACCACTGGTTAAAGTTTTAAAAATTGCACCCCCAGGGCATTTCAAGGGTTCTCAGTGCTCCACCTACCATCAGTGATGGAATCCCCACTGCCAACTGACAAACAGGTGATCCAATTCCGGCCAGACTCCATTTTAGGCTCTGCTTCCTTGGGCCACTCTTAACCATATTGTCTTTGGTAGTGTGATAGTTTGGAACTATGTACCCTAGAAAAACATGTTCTTAAACTTAACCCATTTCTGTGGTCAAGTAAGACATTTTGATGAGGTTATTTCAGTTAAGGTATGGCCCAACTCAATCAGGATGGGTCTTATTTCTATTACTGGAGTCTTTTAGAAGCAGAATGAAATTCAGACAGAGAAAGCCATGGGAAGCAAGAAGTTGGAAGTCAATGAAACTGGAAGAGAAGGGAGAGGCCAGGAGAGGTTGCCATGTGGTGGCCATGTGACAGAGGAGCCCAGGACCAAGGACTGATGGCAGTCAGCCCCAGAACACCAGTCTTCAGAAAGAAAGCATCACCTTGATGATGCTTTGATTTGGACTTCTACCTTCAAATCATGAGCCAAAAAATTGACATTGTTTAAGCCAACCCATTGCATGGCATTTGCTCTAGCAACGAGGAAACTAAAATAGGTGGGATTTCTCAGAGGAAAGACTCTGAGATGAAGATTTGCATGCAGAAAGTTTACTGGAGAAGGTCTTGGGGTTTGTGGGGAGTGGAAGAATTTGGATTGAGCAAAGAGAGAAATTGAACTGCAATGCAGACACAACAAAGACCTCAGCCAATCCCATGGATAACTCTGGAGTTGGGATGGCCCTTCAGATTTGACCCACAGTTGAGGCAAAGGGACAAGACTTTTACACCACCACTACCACCACCGCCCCTGCATGAACCACATACTACGTGTGGGGAACCACATACCTTCTTTACACAGGTGAACTCCTGTCATCTGGGAGCTATTCCCAGAGAGGGACCCAACTGAGACTCATAAAACACCAATACTCCCAGAAGGTAGGAAAATGAGTGCCTTGGTCCTGATGGAGGTGAGGGGGATCAGGGAATCTGGGCAGTACTCCAGATTCTGATACATGTGACAACATGGATGAAACTTGAAGACATTATGTTATGTGAAATAAACCAGACTCAAAAGGACTAATATTGTATGGATCTCACTTACACGAAATATCTGGAAGAAGCAAATTCGTCCTGACAACATCCTGACATTGTATTATAATTACTTATTTACATGTACCTTTGGAACTAGAGTCCTGTTCTGCTCTTGAAGACCTCCTCCCCACTGAGCCCTGCCTCCTGGAGGATGATTCTGAGGTCAACTGTCTGTCTGATACTCTAAATGCTGCTTTCTTTAAGAATCTTTATTATTAACAATAAAAACATGTCAATAGGTAACATTTATTGAATGTGTTTCATGTGCCAGATAGTTGACTAATGCTTTACATGTCTATATTAGCTCAATAATCTTCCAAGAAACCCTATAAAAATCATATATGCTTCATAGTGCCAATGTGAGAATTAAAATGATGATGCATGTAAAACACGTAGCATTTATCACAACATGTGGAAGCACTCAGTTAATGTTAACTTTTATAATGATTTTACAGATGTTGAAACTGAGGCATAGAGAGGTTAAGTCAAGATCACAGAGCTATTTAGTGAGCAAAAATGTAAAGCTAAACAATCAGATCCTGGAACCTTTTCCCTTTAATTCTATTCATTCTCCCTGCCATCTCTCTCAAGACTGCTTTTTTCCTCCATATGGACCTCACCAATGCCAACTGCTTCTGTGACCTACTACCTGTGCCATGCATTAAGATTCCAGGGTTTTCTCTACACCTAGACTTGGAAACTCTCCTTCTAGAACCTTCTCTCCCACATTAGGAGATTAAAATTCCCTTTCAAGCCTCTTCCAATCTGCTCCACATTGGTATATTCAAAGTTTCTTGGCCTGCCGCAAGCCAACATCCATCCATGCTTCTCTGTATACCGCCTCCCCTTCAGTCAATATCTTTCCTATTTGATCCAGCCAGATATTGTCCAACAGATGGCCTCTTTGACCTTTTTCTCTTTTCAAGGTATATTTTGCCTCTACGTTTAGCTGCACTCAAGTGGGCACTGAGAGAGTGGTCTTGACAAGGATAGTCAAGGTACCTCACTTCCTCTGCTCTTTGCTTAGCTCCTTGGAGTCTGGCTTCCATGTCTATCACTACCTGATTACTAATCTCCATATTCACCAAATGGAATAGTGTTTTTGAAATTTCCTTTTCTTTGCCTCTGACTAGCAGTTGACCCTATCAACTGAATCCTTTTTATAAAAACTCATCTACCTCCTCTGATCCCTGATATCTCAGGTTCAAACTGCCAAAATCTCCTCACCCTAAACCACTCCTCCAGATTCCACTACTGTTCTTGGCATTGAAAAAAATAGAGTGATTCTACCTTCCCCACAAAATATCTCTTCACCTTGTACAGGGCCAGTCATACTTTTCCCTGCTCTCTTAAACTGTCTAGTGGACAGGGCAGACATTAAACAAATAAATGCAGTAATAAGTGTTGCAAGTAATTTGAAGAAGTGGTAGATGGTACCATACAATAAGAGCAGTAAGTCAGAGATTAAGGAAAGCTTCCTCAAGGAAAGAATCCTAGAGCAGAAATCTGAAGGATGCATAGGAGTTCAGTAGGGGAAGGAGGGAGGAAAGAGCATTCCCAACAAGAGGTAAAAACATGCCCAAAATTGAGGGGCAGGGAAAAACATGGTGAATTCAAGACCATATTGGAGAGACCAAGGGCAATTGTGATACGAGTTTAGTCTGGAATTGTAGGCTGTAGCCAACTTCTAATGGCCTTGTAGACTGGTCACAAGTTTTTACTCAATTTTAAGAGCAATGGGAAACCTTTGAATAGTGGGATGGCGGTTGATCAACCTGACTGGATCATGATATGGGGAGAAGGATAGATTACATGTTTCTCTTAGACATATTGATTTTAAGTGCCATTGAGGAAATAACAAATTGGGAATTGGATATACATATTTAGAGTATGGAGGACTGACTTGGGCTAGAGATAAAAATTTGAAAGTCATCTGCTTACAGTTGGTAATTTAAGAGATGGTAATGAGTGAGATTGCCTAAGAAGAGAATGTATACTGAGAAGAGAAGGCCTGGGCCCAAGCCTTGGGGAACTCCACCATTTAGTGACCTTGAAGAAAAGAATATTCCTGCAAAAAGACAGAAAAAGAATAACTACAGAGGAAAGAGGGAAATAAGGAGAGACTTCTGGTCCAGAAACCATGGGAATAAATATTCCAAGAAGGACAATCAACACTTTCAAATCTACTAAAAGGTCAAAAAAGGTAACAACTGAAAATTTCCTTTCAATTAGGGACATGGAGTTCATTGGGGAGCTGTTTACAGTGGAGTAATAGAATGGAAGACAGATTAGAGTGGGTTAAGAAATGAGTAGGTACAATTAGTGCAAACTAAGGTCAATAGTTAACAGTGACATTGTAATATTCTTCCATTAATTGTAATAAAGGCACTATACCAAAGCTAAATGTCAACAATAGGGAGGATATAAGGGGTATGAGATTTTTTTTCAGAAGAAATGAGAATGTTCTCATATTGACAGTGGTGGTGAATGCATAACTATGTGCTTATACATACAAGGGCCATTGATTGTACATTTAGGATAGATTGTATTTTGTATGAATAAAACTGTTTGGAAAAAAAAGAATAGGGGAGTAAGAGGTATGGGACGTTTTCTTTTTTATTTGTATTTATTTTTCTGGAGTCATGAAAATGTTCTAAAATTGATCATGGGGATGAATGCATAACTGTGAGATGATACTGTGAGCCCTTGATTGTATACTTTGGATGGACTGTATGGTACATCAATATATCTCAATAAAATTGCATTAAAAAAAGAAATGAGTGGGTTGCAATGAGATACCACTTCACATCCACTGGGATGGCTAATATCAAAAAGACAATTATATATATTGGTGAGGACACAGAGAAATTTCTAGTGGGGTTGTAAAATGGTTCAGCCACTTTGAAAAATAGTTAGGTGATTCCTCAAAATGTTAAAAACGGAGTTACCATATGATCCAGCAAATTCACTCCTAAATATATACCAAGAGAAATGAAAACATACATAAATGCAAAAACTTGTGCACAAATGTTCATAGAAGCATTATTCATAGGAGTGAAAAGAAGAAATCAACCCAAATGTCCATCAATTGATAAATGTGTAAACAAAATGTGGTATGTTCCTACACTGGAATATTATTCAGCCATAAAAGGGAATAAAATACTAAGTACTACAACATGGATGAACCTTGAAAGTATTGCACTTAGTGAAAAAAAACAGACACAAAAGACTACATATTATATGATTCCATTTATATGAAATGTTCAGAATAGGCAAACCCATGGAGAAAGGAAGTATATTAGTGGTTGCCAGGGGATGGGATGGGGTGGGGAATGAAGAGAGAATACTAATGGCTATGAAGTCTCTCACTGGGGTGATGAAAATCTTCTAAAATTAGATAGTGGTGATGGTTGCACAACTTAGTGAATAAACTAAAATATTAAAGACATTTAATTATATACTTTAAAAGGGTGAATTTTATGTCATGTGAATTACATCTCAACAAAGCTGTTACAAAAATAAAAAATAAGTAATATAAATAAGCTTACATTTCTAAACATAATAAATGTCTTAAAAATTGTCTCTGTTCATTAAACAAACAAAAAATAGCAGTAAGCTGAGGTAAAGAAATATACATAATAAATTAAATTTATCTTTCATGACACATCTGTGAAGGTTATGTGAGACAAGGTCACAGGTGAAAGGTAGTGAAGACACAAGTGCCTCATTTAGTATTTAGTATGAGGGCATTTAGGATAGTAAACAACTCTTTAAATAGGTTCCCAGTGTAAAAGTGCATCTAGCAATGTGAATATAATACTGCTCAATGTTTTCAATTTTCCAAAGCGTGCTTATTTTTTAAATATAATGTTCATCTTTTATTCTAGCTAGTATTAAAAAGTGCACTGTGAACTCATAAATGTTGAGAACCACTGGACCCATGGACTCATCTCACCAAGCCATGATACCTCCTGGTGATACTGCAGTTCTGATTTGGAAGCCCAGCCTGGCACCTGGAACCATATCGTTCTCCAAGCCAATTATTTGAATCTGGAATGCCGCCAACTCTGGATTTCCCAATCCTGGTCTCCATCTATCTGTTGAGATAACAGTCTTTTTCATAGTTACCTTTTCTTTTTTTTTACCGCCAATTATTTACCTACCCTATGGCTGAAATTACAGTTTCCCCTTCAATTCTAGACTTTCCTCTCCAGACTGAAATGTTAACAGCAGTTGCTGGGACAATTTTTCCATCCCAGAAACAATTCTAATTTATGAGTCCATCCCCTTCTTACAACCTGCCACCTATGTTAGTCAACCCACCATGCACAGATGAACCCTAGGAAATAATTGATGCATTGTTATACTCACTGTGGTGGTTTGTGGCTGTTTACCCCAGAGAAAAACATGTTATTAAATTTAATCCATTTCTGTGATTAGAACCCATTGTAAGCAGGTCATTTTGATGAGGTTCCTTCAGTTAAGTTGTGGCCCAAATCAATCAGGATGGGTCTTAATCCCATTACTGGAGTCCAATAGAAGCAGAATGAAATTCAGACAGATAGAGGAAAAGCCACAAAGGGAGAAACCAGAAGCTTAGAGTCAAGGGAACCTAAGAGAGAAGGGAGCAGCCAGGAGAGGCCACCATGTGCATTGTCAAGTGACAGAGGACCCTAGGACCAAGGATTGCTAGCTGCCAGCCCCAGAACACCAATCTTCAAGAAAAAAGCATAGCCTTGATGATGGCTTGATTTGGGCTTCTTCTAGCCTCAAAACCATGAGCCAATAAATTACCATTGTTTAAGCCAACTTATTGCACCAAATTTGCTTTAGCTGTGAGGATATTAAAAACTCACTTACAAAGCTCAAGAAGTCTCTGATATATTTGACTCCTCTCTCCTTTTCCACAATCAATAAATTAATCAATCAGTCACTGTCATAGTCACCATTTCTTCTTTTCCCCACTATTCAGATCTCCTCTACTACCAGGCACATAGAAGGACTACATTGCATCAATCCTATGAAATTAGGTGTGACCATGTTATTTCCTTTGGTCAATAAAATGATAGCAAAAGTAACTGTGCTGAGTTATTGTGAGAATAACTAACAGTGCTGAATGATGTGCGAATGTGGTGGAAAAGGGAAGTTTAAAGTCATATCTGTCACCAGAAATAAAGTTGGAGGTTAAAACATGAGAATGTATAACACAGTGAATCTTGTGGTGGACAATGTATGTGATTAACTGCACAAATACTGGAAATTTCTTTCATGAACTAGAACAAATATATGACACTATAACTGGAAGTTAATAATAGAGGGGTATATGGGGAAAACAGTACCTATTGCTAACTATGTACTACAGTTAGTAATAATTTAACATTCTTTGATCAACAGTAACAAAGAGTCAATTATGGAGGGAGGCAGTTAGAGGTATGGGAGGATTTGAGTTTCCTTTTTTGTCTTTATATCTTTTCTGGAATAACGAAAATGTTCTAAAATTGAAAAAACATTAATTGTGGTGATGAATGCACAACTATATAATGGTACCATGAATAACTGATTGTACACGTTGGATGATTGTATGGTATGTGAATAATCTCAACAAAATTGAATTTAAAAAAAAGAAAGTAACTGTGCTAGTTTGAAGCTGTATGGACCCCAGAAGAGCCATGATCTTTTAATCCAATCCTGTGGGGTGGGATCTTTTGATAGAGTGTTTCCATGGAGATGTGACCCACCCAACTGTGGGTGAGACATTTTGATTAGATTATTTCCATGGAGGTGTGAGCCAGCCCATTCAGGGTGGGTTTTGGTTAGTTTACTAGAGTCCTTTAAGAGAGCTCATGGAGAAAAGAGGCTCAGAGAAGCTGAGAGAGACATTTTGAAGAGAAGCTAAGATATGTAATCCAGAGTTTGCCCCTGGGAGAAGCTAAGAGCCAACACAGACCCAAACGCTTGGAGATGCAGACAGAAGAACATTTGGAGATGTTAAGCTAAGAGATGAAGCCCAGAGTTTGCCTCAGATAAGCTAAGAGAGGCCCTCCAGATGCTTAGAGAGAAAATGCCCCAGGAGAACCAAGCAGAGAGCTGAGAGAAGCTAGGAGAGACAGAATCTTGGGGACAATTTTGGAGAAAGATATTTTGAAACATAACCTGGGAGCAAAGGACCAGCAGATGTCAGCCACGTGCCTCTCAGCTGACAGAGGTGTTCTGGACGTCACTGGCCTTTCTTCAGTGAAGGAATCCTCTTGTTGATTCCTTAGTTTGGCCACTTTCATGGTCTTAGAACCGTAAATTTGTAGCCTAATAAATCCCTTTTATAAAAGCCAATCCATATCTGGTATTTTGCATAACAGCAGCTTTAACAAATGGGAGCAATAACCTTTCGATAGAAAGATTTAATTGCTAATGTCTGACTTTCTAACTCATGCTTCACCTGGCACAGCAATCTTAAAAGTACTTCTTGATATAAGTCATAAGATCAAAGCATCCCAGAGAGCTGAGTCAACAAATGGAGTACAACTGCCCTGAAAATCACCTGAACCTGCAGAGTGTTTTGCATAAACAAGAAACATTTATGTTGGGTCAAGCACCTAAGACTTTAGAGTTCTTGTTAATGAAGTGCAACTTGGCTTACCCTGACTGATACAGTCACCAAGTTCTAGCCACTTGAACATATGCAACTGTATTTATTTTAGCTGTGTGTGATGGCTAAAACAGAAAACAACACCAATATCATCAGTAAAGGATTAAACAAATTATAATACAGTGGAATAGGCACAGCCTTTGGGGGAAAACATGTAATGATATTAAAAATTGTTCAAATATACTGTTTAGATTTTTTGAAAGTCAACTGTAAAATAGCATATATTGTATGATCCCATTTTCATAAAAAGAAAATGTAGATACAAATATACATATGCACATAGATACAATATGCACATGACTAAGTACGGAAGTGAATATATTCTATTTGTATTACTATATGCAGAGGAAAAATCTATAAGAATATTTTACAAATTATTAGTACAGTTATCCCAGGTGGGTGGAGTTACAGGACATTTTTTTGCTCTTTAAAAACAATTTTTCTGCACTGTTGAACTTTTTTTACCAGGAGTGCATTTTATTTTTATAAACTGAAAAAAATGTATAATGTTTTAAACATAACTTTCATGTCCTTTAAGTGTTAACACATCTCCTATAGGTTAAAAAAAAAAGGAAAAAACAACCCTGTTCTAGTTTGCTAATGCTGCTGCAATGCAAAACACCAGAAAAGGACTGGCTTTTATAAAGGGGGTTTATTTGGTTACACAGTTACAGTCTCAAGGCCATAATGTGTCCAAGGTAACACATCAGCAATTGGATACCTTCACTGGAGGATGGCCAATGGTGTCCGGAAAACCTCTGTTAGCTGGGAAGGCACGTGGCTGGCGTCTGCTCCAAAGTTCTGGTTTCAAAATGGCTTTCTCCCAGGATCTTCCTCTTTAGGCTGTAGTTCCTCAAAAATATCACCCTTAGTTGCACTTGGAATATTTGTCCTCTCTCACCTTCTCGGGAGAAAGAGTCTGCTTTCAACAGCCGTCTTCAAACTGTCTCTCATCTGCAGCTTCTGTGCTTTCTTCAAAGTGTCCCTCTTGGCTGTAGCGCCTCTTCAAAATGTCACTCACAGCTGCACTGAGTTCCCTCTGCCCGTCAGCTCATTTATATGGCTCCACCAATCAAGGCCCACCCTAAATGGGTGGGGCCACGCCTCCATGGAAATATCTCATCAGAGTTGTCACCTACAGTTGGGTGGGGCAGATTTCCATGCAAACAACCTAATCCAAACGTTCCAACTTAATCCCCACTAATATGTCTGCCCCATAAGTTTGCATCAAAGAATATGGCTTTTTCTGGGGGACATAATACATTCAAACCAGCACAAACCCTATGTAAAAATACACAATGTTTTGGTTTGGGTTTTTTTTTTTTTTTCCATTCCATTTGTTTAATAATATATATTCACCAGCAGAGAACAAAATTTATGATGTTCTACTTGTTTGTTTCCATCTTTGAATTCTATGAGACAACTGAAAATTACTTTGTTGATATGTTATATTCAGTGCTATGTCACCTTATTTAGTTGTTTGGTTCATCTTGTTAAGAACTCTTCTTTGCTAGACCATATGAAATATATGCATTCCATGTTTGATTTTGGCATCCAAAATTGCAATGCTGCTGGTTAAGGTTTTAATCAAGCAACAACTTCAGGCAAAAAAGAACACACCATATAGTTAATAGTTCAAGGTTCAAAGTTAACAAGAATACTGTAAAATTCTAACAAAATATTAAAATAGATTTGTAGAGAACAATTGAATCATTTAATTCTCTATATCTTAGATAGGCCACATTTATGCGGTAGTTCTCTTTTATTAAGAATTGGTATTCTCGATTACCATAATTTTAGTAAATGTAAGAAATTAATGCTACGTGTATAGTTTATTGACACTGATGTTTTCAGTACTTGAATATAAAAAATAATATATGGGTGTCTTATTTAAACTACCAACAAAATAAGAAGTCCAAATTGAGAAGAAGTTTACTAATGTGACAAAAAGGAATCTTTTATCTCTCCATATTGATACAACTGGTGAACTAATTTTAAGCTTCACAGCCTGGAATCATGACAGCACGCTCAGTAGTCAGTCTGCCTAGGTTCAGATACCAGCTTTGCCATTCACTGATCATGTGACCTTGGACAAGCTACTCTACTTTATCTGCCAAATGGGGATAATGATAGTACCTAACTCACAGGGCTATTGTGAGGATTGAATGAGAGAAGCCAGATAGAGCAGTTAGCATGTAGCCTGTCATTTGGCAACAACTCAATAAATGTTAGTGCTGTAGTTAGTGTTGTTGATAATAATAATACTGAAGTTGCTGCTGCTTTATTGTTATATGCTTACTTTTTTATTGGACCCTCTCTGGATGATGGTATTCAGCATCTACCAATAAACTAAAAAAAAAAAAAAATCAGTTAAAAGTCTGATTTGGT
The DNA here is from genome assembly GCF_015220235.1 of Choloepus didactylus. Taxonomy (NCBI): domain Eukaryota; kingdom Metazoa; phylum Chordata; class Mammalia; order Pilosa; family Megalonychidae; genus Choloepus; species Choloepus didactylus. The sequence continues at coordinate 50,585,721 of NC_051314.1, forward strand.
GATCAAATTTTTATTCTTAGTCTTATAAGAACCATAAGAATTGGGAGTTTAAACTTCATGTTTATACATATTTAAATAATAATATAATAAAATAAACTGTCAACATTGGGGAAGCCTAAAGTATATGTTTGGAAATGCTACTATAATGCATTCTAATCCTGTAGCTATATAGGTTTTCATTATTTCATTTGTACTGGCCATTTAAAAGTTTTTCCAAACCTGTTTTTCCTACTCAGTCTTTTCTATAAAATGCTGAAAATATCCAGTTTTCTCTGTGGCTGAGTAGGAATTCAAACCTAGAATTCCTGCTCAGCCACTTACTAGCTATATGACCTTCAGCAGTTTTCTTAACCTGCTGTAATCAGTTTCTTCATCTACACAATGGTGTTAATTTACCTCAGAGGAGTGATGTGATTACTAAACAAGTTAATACCTGAAAAATTATTAGAACAGGATTTGACATGTAGTAAACACTGAGCATTAGCTATTAACATTATCATAGGGAATGCTGGATATTTTCAACATTACAATGAAGATTTGGAACACTGTATATACAGCTAATATGGTGACTGCATCAGTCAAGATCACATCAAGAAACAGAAGAAACTCTCAACTTAGGCAATCTTCAGAGAATAAAGGGACTCTTTTCAAAAGAGTGGATGGGGTATAGGGAAATCACAAGACATAGTACAGTCCTAGGGGCTAGTCGCAAGAGAACATCTTTACTAACCTAGGTCAGAAGAGTGTGGGAAAGGACCAGCTTCCAGATCCTAAAGGAGAGTCCTGTTGAGGGAGCCACCTGACAGAAGTCACAACCATTGTTGGTGGAAAGCACCCAGCCGGAGGAGACCCCATGGGGAGTAAATACTTGACCTCTCTCTCCCCACTCAGTTCGGCTCCTGATAGTCAAGCCAAACTAAAAACCAAAGGACAAGGCATCTCTCTGGTGTAGCACATAATCTCAAGCTTCTGGGGCACAGAGGAGAGTGTAGAATAGTAGACAGTGGGCCTGAAAATACCCAAAAACAACACTGATGTTAATGTTCATATTTTAGATAGATAGATAGAGAGAGAGATATAGATTATTATTTAATTGTCTACCCAAGCTCATTTATCAGCAGTTTTCCTCTAAAGGGCTGTGTACCTAGAAATTTTCTTTAATTTTTCATGACAGAGAGAGGTTTTGTTTTGTTTTGTTTTCACTAATTCCTTCAGGTCTTGGACTAAGGCAACCTTCCACGGAAATTTTTTTCCAGGGAACACTCTCTAAAATCACAAACCACAAGACTTTTCATTACCTTCACTGCTGTATTTTTCTCTTTATTATCATCCATATATACTTTCTAATATATATGTGCATATATAATAAACATATGTACACATATATGTATATAACAATGTATTTGTGGGTAAATACATTATATAAAATATATTATTTTATTTATATAAAAATTTATTATATAAAATATTTACTCCCTGTCTCTCCCACGAGAATGGGTGCTCCATGAAAGCACTTCTGTATCCCTAGTGCTTAGGAGCCAGGAATTCCAAATGTTTAATTAAGTAATTGTTTACTAGTTATATGACCTTGGATGAGCTACTTAACTCTCTGTGAATCAATTTTATCATCAGTAAAGTGGCAATAATAAATACACCATAGGCTTGTGATGAGAATTAAATGAGCTAAAATATGGAAAGAGCTTAGAACAGTGCCTGGCACATAATAAACATGTGCATGTTAGCAACTGCTTTACTGAAGTCCACTGAATTAGAGTTTTCAGTTTATGTTTGAGATATTTAAAAGTTAATTTTCTCTCAAAGAAAGTAAAGTTTAAGTTTTATCTGTTCTACTGTTTTCTTCCTGATGTTTAGTATAATTTAAAAATACACATATGATGTATGTATTCGTAGCAAATAACCAGTTTGAGTGTTAGACATATATTTTTACATATGCATACATTTTAGTGGACTTTTGTTTTGTTTTGTTTGTTTTTTGCCATGGTGGAAACTAATAAATAAAGCAAACAGGAAGAATGCCTGTTCTCCTCTTCTTTAACAGGTGTAGTCAAAGCAGAAATTTGTCAAGTAGAGTCTGCCTCTAACAATTATAATTATTTAAGAAATTTGATCTCTAACTGGGTTCTTTCCCATCATTTAAAAGTCACTTATAATAATTATACTACCACACATTTTTCCTAATTTACTCTTGTTTAGAATTAAACCTTTTTAAATGCTAAAAAGGCTGTAAAATTTTAAATGCAATTTTAAAGGTACAGTTTTACAAAACTTTAATAGTCTGATTTCTCAACAAAAAATTAGCCAAACTCAATACAGTGTGTCTACTTTTCAAAAATTAAAAGATATAACCATCACAGAGTTGTGAGAGATATAATATGTGAACTAGGCTTATTTGAATGCTGAGATAATCCATTTTTATCTTCAGTAAGAATGACTTACAGATGACTAGCATATATAGTATAGGAAAGTACAAATAAATTATCTTTTTCAGTATTTCAATAATTTATTTTGTGCAGATTTACATGTGTCTTTAAAAGTTGAACTGTTACACCAACAAAAAACATAAAAATGCATAGTTTAATTAAGTAAGGTATAGCTAAGGATAACAAAACAGTTATGAAATTAAAATTACTATTTTATAAAACATCATTGTTCTTAGAAATATTTGTGTGAATATATACACTGCAATAAAGTCAATGTGTTCTTTCTGCCCAAAGAAAAATGAATTAACAAAAATTTTACCTTAGCATTTTATATAGCATTATTTTTGGTATTCATTCAAAAAAGTCATTTGAAGTTATCTGTGGATCCACAAAATTTTCAGAGAATAGAATAATCACTATTTCTTAAATCTAGCAGATGACAGAATATTCTTCTCTTTTTTTGGCTATGACAAATTTTCAACTACTTGGCATTTTATATTTTATTGTGGGCTTTTTTCTTTCTTTTCTGTCCTTTCCTTTTTGCTGTTGTTTTTGTTTGTTTGTGGGCATAATTATAATTAATAAAAGAAACTGGTAAAATTATTATTTTAGCATTTTTAAGGACTGTTTCTTATAGCCTCTTCATTTCTTCTATTCCTATAATCATTACCCTACTTTTTTATCACTATAGAAATAAGCTGTAAAGACCATTAATTGAATTAGGGTATTCCTGATTCTCTTAGAACAGTTTGTACCCTTATATAGGGCTTCCATCAATTATGTTCATTTTAATCCTGTCTTAAGCTCCCTATTCTTGCATGTATTCATTCATTCATTGCAACGCACTGTTCAGATAAAAGGGGATCTGCCATGAACATAATGGGTAATTTGCCTCCCATTCTCATGCCACTTCTTCTTCTTTCCTTGCTTGCTCAGTGAAAATAATAATAACCACTATTTATTGAGCACATATCAGGTGAAAGTCACTGCGATGTGTGTTTAACAGAATCATCTACTTAATTCTCAATCTGACCTGACAGGTAAGAGGCAGGTTAGTGAGGTCCAGTTCAACTCCTAGCTCTGCAATTGACTAGCTGTGTTCCTTAAGCAAGTAATTTAACTTTCTTGGACCTCAGTTTCTTTGTTTGTAAAACAGAGATAACAGTAGTATCTTCCCCTTATCTGTAAAACAGGGATCATAGCAGTACCTAGCACAAGGGATTCTTGTGAGTATTAAATTAATATATGTAAACTACCTAGAATAGTGCCTGGCTCAATAAATTCAACTATTACTATAGTAGCTGTTTCATCAGTGAGGAAACTCATAGATTAACTAGCCTGACCATAATGACACAGCCACCAAGAGACTGAGCCAGAATCTCCAAATCTTGGCCTGATGTCATGGATGTCCAATTGAAGTTTTAACTGTATCAAGTAACAATTTGCAACAGATGTTGCCATCTCAAGAAAATTAAATATAAAAACAATAAGTTGTTACCCTCTAGATGAAGCTAAAGAAGCTCTTCTAAACAGTCTGGCTTATTTGAGTACAACAGCAAAGGGAGATACTGATGATTTTTAAAGAACTTATTTAGAGGAAGAGAGAAATGGAAAATAACAGAACATGTAGAGTTATAACAGAAGAGAACTATACAGTGGTAAGAAATTCCTACTATTTGCTCTTTACTCACTCCTCAGAATGCACATAATATTAGACACCTATCACAATGTGCAAAAGGGAAACAAACTTCATGGGATTTATCACCAGACACAATAATTCAATCCAGACGAAAACAAACATAGTCAAAGCATAACTGTTGCTTTTTTTGCCAATTGCAGCTGCTGAGTCAATATTTTAGTGTTTAAAGAAAATTTAATCATTCAAATTTGAAATCAGTTTATGTAAGTTTCTTATTTTGTAATATCACTAGGAGCTATTTTCTATGATTACCAATTTGCTGAATCACAGTAAATGGAGCTATTGAGCTCAGTTTTATAAGGTGAAAAATGACTTCACTTCTAATGACGTATTTTTTTCAGACATTATTTATATAGAAAAATAATTTATGGAACACTGAATGTTGTCTGTTCCTATATTACAAAGCCATGTTAAAACAAAATACCCAATCTTAACAAAAATTTTTATCCTAAGGATTCGAATAATTTGAAGATCATAAACTGCCTTTTTCCAGAGTACTTACTTAGAAAATACTTAACATTACATGTGTCTTTTAAAGTCACAGAGTCCCATGGAAGAAGATCAAAATGTAGAAGATTTTGTTCCCTGCCTTGATAAATATAACAGGGGAGGATGGATGTCTGCACAAGTGTCCTCACTTGATAAAATAGGTTGAAGAGACAGCTGATCTCACTGACCTGAAATAATTAGAATAAGCAAACTCAGAGTCAGAATCTAGAATATAGATTACCAGGGGATGGGGTAGAGATAGGGAATTGGAAGTTAAGGCTTAAAATGTACAGGGTTCCGATTTGGAATGATGGAAATGTTTTGTTAATGGATTGTGGTGATAGTAGCACAATGTTATGAATGTAAAGAACAGCATTGAAATATATTTCTGAGTGTGATTAAAAGCAGAAATGTTGATTGTATACATGGTAACAGAATAAAATTTTTTTAAAAATCCAAGGGGAAGGAAATTTAGAGAACAGGGGTCTTGACTGGAACCAGGATCTACCTTAACAATCATTTGCCCCAATAGAGACAGAGTGGGCCTGGAATCCCCCCTGGAGCAGAGCCTCCTGCTCTAACAAACAAAGAACTAGAGGAAGTAGAACTGGAGCCAGAACTAGATCTAGACATGGACTTGGAGGCAGAGGAGGAAAACCTGTCAACCACACTGGGCTCTGCCCTCAGCTTGCCAGTTGGAAAACTTAATTGGCCAGTGGGAACCAGAGACTTCTAAGTCCGTCATCTGGATACATGCCCATGAACCAGAGTAATCTTGGGGAGACTTACCAGGAGTCTGTTTGTGGGGTAGTGAACAGTGTCCCCGTCCAGCCCCTCTGCACCCAATGCCATGGGGACACCTGTCATTGGAGTCATCGGAGGGTCCTGTTACAATATCTGAGGTCAAGTTCCAGGAGAAGGTGTTGATGAGGAGAAGCCAGAGTCGGAGCCAAAGCCCACGGCCACGTGGAGACAGTGCCTATCACTCTCAACACCACAGCTTGCTTACTCCTGTTACCCCACTCTCCCCATCAGGACTAGAGGAAGAGGATGTGAATGGTTATGTCATGCCGGATACACACCTCAAAGGTACTCCCTCTTCCCAGGAAGGCAGCCTTTCTTCAGTGGGTCTCAGTTCTGTCCTGGGTACGGAAGAAGATGATGAAGATGAGGAGTACGAATGCATGAACCAGAGAAGAAGGCGCAGTCCCCCTCGTCCCCCCAGGCCAAGTTCCCTCGAGGAGCTGGGTTATGAGTACATGGATGTGGGATCAGACCTCAGTGCTCCCCTGGGCAGCACACAGAGTTACCAACTCCACCCGGTAGCCATCATGCCTACTGCTGGCACATCTCCAGATGAAGACTATCTGCGACTGGTGGAGGAGGTCCTGGGTGTGTGTGGGGGGGGGGGGGTGGATTATGCAGCCATGGGGGCCTGCCCAGCAGCTGGGCAAGGGTTTGAAGAAATGAGAGCTTTTAAGGGGCATGGACACCATGCCCCCCATGTCCACTATGCCCACGTCAAAACTCTCCAGAGCTTAGAAGCCACTGACTCTGCCTTTGATAACCCTGATTACTGGCATAGTAGGCTTTTTCCCAAGGCCAATGCCAGGGAACATAACTCCTGCTCCCTGAGACATTCAGGGAACATTTGATGGCAGCTAGTGCCTCTAGATGGTACCCTTCTCCCTTCTCCCTATTCCCTCTCCTTCACAGGTTTTAGCCCCATTTCCTCAGTCCTAGACAATTCCATTCAACCTTTGGAGGCTTTTAAACACTTTGACACTGGTGTGTAACCAGCTCTGCACTTTCTTCTCTTCGCCATCTCCAGGAAAGGTTTTCCCTATTTTGTGTGCTTTCCCAATCCCACTCCCCAGCTCCCTCAGGGGGACTCCCTGGAGATATGAAGGATTACCCCTCATATCCCTTTCTCTCAGGCTCTGACTTGTTGAGAGTAGACCCTTAAGTGTGCCTTTGTTTCCCATTAGACTGTCCTAAGGAAGAGAAAAGGAGGGGAACCTAGCAGGGGAAAATACATTTTTTGGTCTAGGGCTTTTAGCCTCCTGGAAAAACAGGGAAGCTTAAATTTTCATGGAGTAAAGAAAGAGAGCTTTGGAGTAGATAGTAACAATTACTACTGATTAAGCATTTACTTTGTGCCAGGCATCATGCTAAACTTTACCTACATTAGCTCACTTAATACATCAGTTCTGTGAGGTAGGTATTATGCCCAATTTACAAATGAGAAAACTGAGCCTTAACAAGATTTAAGTAAATTAAGAGGCAGATCCAGGAATCAAATCTTCCTAATTCTAATGCACGTGCTCTTTACTGTAAGGTGTCAAGGAAAACAAAAGTTGGTCAGAGGGCATTTTTTTTTTGCTTTTGCACTGAACCAGGTCTAACTCCAACAAGCATAGCCTCTTCCAGTGCCCAGACTCCTCATCCCAGGAACTAGAGGAGGGGGCCAGAAGGAAAAATAACTGCACATCTTTGTGTAAACCATAGCCCACATGTGTTGTAAATTATCTCTACTCCTTACCCGATGATGAGGGTCCATTTTTAGGAAATAATCTCATCCATTAGTGAGATATCTCTACTTGGGATAGAAAGAAGACCCAGCTCCACACCTCTGTCCCCTGAGATGGGAACCAGGAGGAAAATGTTATATCATTTATTTTGTTTTGTTTTTATACATGCCTGAATAAAAATGCCAAAGTTAAAAAAAAAAATCCATGGGAACTGCACCACACAAACAGTGACCCTAAGTTAAACCATGGACTATAGTTAACAGTACAATTATAAAATGTACTATCATCAATTGTAACAAATGTTTCTATACCAATGCAAGGTGTGAGTAATAGTGGTAGATGGGAATCCTGTATTTTGTGCATTATTGTCTGTAAATCCACAACTTCTCTAATAAAGAAGAGAGAGAGAGAGACAGCTGGAACATATGAGTGATGCAAAAAGAAGACATAAGTGTAAATCAGCTAAACAGATGAACAGCATTTTTGCTTGCATATGTTCACATAGCATTTCAGCAGCGTAATGCTAGATTTCACTTATGCATATCTGTGGGATAAAGGAATCTCTCAAAGAATGAAGACTCTATTCAAAAGTGTACAGTGGAAAATTAGTCCTCACAATGGGCTTCCTTTATAGAAAACTACTGGGTTAGCAGTATGTATTCCATCACACATGGTTTTCTAGGGTTTTGATTCAGCTGGTCCAAGTAGGAATAACAATTGGAGCACTGTGCAACAATAATTGCTTGCTGTAGCACTAATTGAAGCAAAATTTCCCCCCGGGAAAAATGTTCAAACAACAACAAAAAAGATATGTGACAATATCTTTGATTACCAAGTCAGTATCCATTAATAGTGTTTTGGCATGCACAGGTCAAAAGCAGCCAAATTTGGAGCAACATAAAAATGTAGAAACTTCTAACAAATGTGCCCATTGCATTTGAATAAAGAGAAAAGAAAACAAAGCACATTTTAAAAGAATTTTACTCATTCTAAGATTCACTTTTGGAGTGACTGAAGGACAAAAAGATTTCAATTAATGCAATAAGACATTTTGAACCTCGAATCAGTAAAAGAATCTGTCATACATATAAAAATAAACTTTGGGTTAAGGATAAAAGTAGGGGATATTGTCAATAAACAAAGAAAACCAATTTATTCTACAGGGGAAATAGGTTTATTTTAGACACATGGTGACTGAACTAGACAAGAATTGGGATAGAATCAGCTGGAAAAATTATTTGGCAGTGTCTACTAAAGCTAACATAGGCATGCTCAGCAATTACACTCCTGAGGGTATAGCCAACAGAAATGCATACAAATGACCATCTAAAGACATGGATGAGACTATTCTAGCAACACTATTCATAACAGAAAAAAATACAGGATAACCCCAAAAGGCCATTCAAGAGCAGAATGGATAAATAAATCGTGATATATCCACAAAAGGAAATATTAAAGGAGCAATAACAATGAATGAGCCTTTCTTATAAACAATTGAATGATCAAATCTTACATGCAACTTCTATGATACCATGATTCCATTTATATAAATTTGGAAAACAGTCAAAACTAATCAATGATGTTAGAAGCCTGGATAGTAGTCACCTTTTGTGGGGATATAATGATGATAGGAAGGAACTTCTGGGATGCTAAAAACATTGTTTCCTGGTTTATGTGCTAGTTACATGGATTTGTTCACTATGTGAAACTTCATCTAGCTATTCATTTAGTATTAACTTTTCTGTTTGTATATTATACTTCATCCAAAATTTTACTTAGAAATTAAAGTGAAATCAAATTCTGACTCCATGTTTTACAAGTTGAATGACCTTGAGCAAGTTACAAAACCTCCCTTAGCCTCAGGGCTAGGTATCCTTGTAAAATAATAATAATCATAGTGCCTACCTCAAAGGGTTATTATAATTAAATAAGCTAATGAGCCTGGCACAAAATAAGTGTTCAATAAGTGTGAGTCCCTGGTATTAATTAGTGCATGTCAGGGGGCAAGCTGAGCCTCAGTGCTGAGCTATAGAAGAAAACAAACTGAGGGCTAAAGGAAACATTAGGTGAGAGAAGGATCCCATCAGATAAGGGAAAACAGCATTTCAAAGCAAGAACCATCAACAATGTCAAATACTGCAGAGAAGTCAAAAAAGATAAGATGAGAAAATTCTGGTAATATTGAAGTCATCAGTGACATTTGCCTGAGCAGATTCAGTGAGAGTTAGGGGTAGAAGTCAAACTGCAGTGTGTTAAACATGAATGAGAAGTAAGGAAATATAGATTAGATATCTAATTCTTTCAAAAAGGATGCTTGAGAAGGAAAAAAAAAAATGAAAGAAAAGGCAATAGGTACAGGAGGATATGAAGTCAAAAGGATTATTTTTAACACAAAAGGAAGCACACGTTTCCCATGAGCTACAGAAATTATCCCAGGAATGACTCCTACTTTACCTTCTCGAATCACAGGCCCATCCCTAAATCAATCACTGTAGCCCAAGAAATGGAGTACTCAGATTGGCCACCTCTAGAACTGGTGGGTGGGGTCATTCCTACTCACACCATATGGATGAAGAGTGGAGGAAGGAGACTTTTTCCAAAGAAACAGATGTGGGGCCAGCAAAAAAAGCAAAAAGGAAATTTCTCCTCTACACATCCCCATCATTCTATCCCTTGCTTCACACTGTTAATCTACATTCAAAACTAACCCTTACCTTTCTTAAATCCTTCACTGACCAAGGTTGTTTCAACACTAAAAAGCAAAGCAGTTTTAATTTTTTTTCCATCACTCCAATTTAATTAATTTAGTAATCTTTTGCAAAATGGTGGTGAGGACACTTTCAAAATTCGTTTTCAAAATGTCTCAAATATAAGGACATGGTATGAAGTAAGTTGTGCAGACATCCTCCATACATATCTTAGTCCACACAGATTTCAGCTAATATATTTTGACAAACTTAATTTAATTGCCATTAAGTTTAGGAGTTAATACAAATTGGCTCTTGTTGCCCCCTGCTAAGACATTGTAGCATTTTCTATTGCTCTGAAGGTAGAGACATTTGGCACACAGAGTCCTGCATGACTCAGCCTCTGCTACTTTCCAGTCCCATGTCACATAATACGCCTTATAGGCTGTCTCCACTGGAGCCTCACTGGCTTTCCTTTGGTCCCTCCTACCTACCAGACAACCTCCCAAAACAAAGAGGTCACATATGCTCTCAACTTTACCTAGAAAGTTTCTTATTCATCCTTCAGAGTTCTGCTCAAGGTTTCCATCTTCAGAGAAGCCTTCCCTAGCACACTCGACCACAACGATCCATCCATTAGATTTATTTTCATAGCACTGTACCAGACACCTCTCCTGGATATCTGTTGACACAGTTGTGGTCTTACACTTATTTTATATTTGATTATAGTTTGTCATATTCACTATATTATAAACTCTAAGAAGATAGGGACTATGCCTAGTTTTCCTCACTGTTATATTGCTTTGCATATTGTTGGTACTGAATAAAGAAAATAAGTATTGAACAATTCAATCAATTTGTTTATTAATTCTTGATGTAAAAAATTCAACTCTTTTTAGTTGTCCCCCAAAAGAAAGAAGAATATAAGATAAACTAAAAGAATTTTCACTGAGTTCAGGATTTCAGTTTGAAGGTAAGAAAAAATTATATATTGACTATATTTATTAAACATTGCTTGTTTGCATATGTTCCACTAGATTTTTTCCCCTAGCCATTTTTTGAAAGACAAAAGCTAAGTGATATGCTTATCTTCTATCTACCAAGAAGTAATTCACAATACAAAAATAAAAATTGATGTATAATAAAAATTTTGGACTGTGGTCATTGCTTAGCTTTGTCTAATTATATGCAACATGGTTGTCTGCCTAATAGCAGACGCTATATGTATCTTGGCATCAACATATTGTTTATATATTATTGATTCTACATGAAAAACATTTCTTCACTTTGTACTCTACAGACTCATTATCTCTCCAGGGGCATATGGAGATTTGTATACATAATTTGATAATGGTCCTTTTTACAAAATTAAAGATGTTGGCCAACTCCTTCCTTGGCAGCTGCCCAATTTGCATAATTACATTTGCATTACCAAATTTCCCCTGAAGCTTCAGATTACTAAGGTGTTCCTTTGCATTTGCATTTTGAAAAGGCTTAATTGTGCTGCATTAAACAGCTGCCCTCAACTGCAGCCTCAGCCCAGGCTGGTATTGGTGATATTGTTGTGTTTTAGCAAATCACTTGAAGTATTTTCCAATCAAAGGAAAGCCATTAGTATTCATGGGATTATATGAGTAAAGTGTTTGGATTTTGTGCAATGCCACTTAGCTGCAGAAAGCATTCCTAAGGTAACTTTCCCACAACTCTACTCAATACCACATTCGATAAAGGCTTGTTTACTGAAAAATGTGCTTGGAATGGTGTTACACATGACAGTCAGGGGAGCAGAGTGTGGGTAGGTTTATTCCTCTCAGATCCTCCAAAGACTCTGATCTGTCATCTAATCTCTAAGGTAAATAAACTAGAGGTCTGAACTTGAGAAAAGCCTCTCATTCTCCAAGGCCTGCTATGTTCACAGGCACCATCTGAGAAAGCTACCTTGCGTAATTCCTAATTACCCTTCAGCAAGATTAGCTGAAGTTGGTGAAAATGTGATCAAACTATCCAGATCAGACTAACCAGGTCAGGTGTCATCCTCTTCCCCAGAAGCAATCAACTGACCAGACCAACAGCCCCTTAGGTAGCCTGGAACACAAATTTTGCACAATGGACTCCATACTGGATGGTGAATAACAACCCTATCAAGTGCTCTAACTTAGGACATTTCTTTTATTCAACAAATATGTTTTGAATGCACTGTACCAAGGTGCTGGGGATACAGAAGTGTGACAGAGATTTTCTATACTCAGAGATTACTAATGGGGAAGTCAGACATTAATCAAATAATGACATGACTGAGTATACATTTACATTCTGACAAATGTGCTATAAAGGAATAAAATAGAATGCTATGAGAGCCTCTGATAGTAGGATCTGGCCCAGAATGGGAGACTCAAAGAAGGCTTACCCAAAAAAAAACAACAACAACAAAAACAAACACAATGAAATGATCAGAGACTGGAGAAGAAAGAGTTAATTAGATGAAGAATGGGAGAGGAGCATTCCTAATAGAGGGAACAGTATTATGAGACCCTCAGCAAGCTCACTAGGAAAACTTACATTAAAAAAAAAAAAAAATCAGTGCAACTGGAATGCAGGAAGTGAAAGGAGTAAAACGAGGCTAGGATGGAGGTATAGGCAGGCCCTAAACCAGAAGCCCATGGAGGCTATGTTAATTATTTTGGTTTCTATCTAAAACAACAACAACACTAGGAAGTCACTGAAGGAGGAGGTAACATACTCAAAATTGCATTTAAAATATTGTCCCGTCTCCAATGTAGTAAACTGATGAGAGGGGGTTGAGTAGACATGGAAGACCAAACAGAATGATTTTACAGGAGTCCAGGCAAGAAAGAACAATAGCTAGAATTATTCAATAGAAAAAGGAGAGAAGTGAATGGATTCACAAGATATTTATGAGATAAATTTGACAGAATTTGCTTATTGATGCAAACAAGGTGGTGGGAGGGGCAGTGACAAAAATGATACCTAGATTTTTGGTTTGCAGAACTGGATGAATTTGTTGTTGCCATTCTCTGAGACAGGAATATTGTTTTGCAACGAAGGTCAAGAGTTGGGGTTTACACAGGTTGAACTTGAGGCCCCTTTGAGACATCCATGTAGAGATGTTGAATAGGTAGTTAAATATATGGGTCAGGAACTCAGAGGCTAGACTGCAGATGTAAATCTGGGAATCTTTGCCAATTGATGGAAATTGAAGCCATGGATATGGAAGATACTGTTTAGAGACAGAGTATGTGAGAATCATGGAAATGCACCATGAAGATCCCCCTCCAACAAAGGACGTGATGACCAGAGGTGGAAAATGAGATCAATGCATAGCATCCAGCTGTCAGCTCTTTCAGTCTGCCTCAGCTGCAAAGACTGATTTATCAGACCTCATGCCTTTCCTGGCCACTCCACATCTGATGACTGAACAAGACAGGAGTTTGAAGACCCAGCCACTTCAACCAAATGTGGAATGAGTCCATGATTCAGAATGCCCTCCTGGGTTTCTGCATCTAAGTTCAACTTCTTTCTCACATCCCCTTCCTTCCATAGGTGTAAATTCCTAATAAACATCTTGCACCCCAAACGCCGCCACAGCACCTGATCTTTAGAGAACCAAAACTATGAGAGAGTACATAATTGAAAGAGGAAAGAGCTTAGACCCATAGACAGAGAAGAATAAATCTGCAAAGTAATGGAGAATGAAATGCTAGAAATTAAGAAGGAAAACCTGGATAGCATGGTGTCTTGGAAGCCAATATAAACATGTTTCAAAAAACAAGAATTATCAGGAGTGCTGGAAGGTCAGATAAAACTTCTGGAAAATGTCCATTGGATTTAAAACATGGAGGTCATTGGTGACCTTAGCCAGACTTGTTCAGGTGAAACTTCTAGGAATAACCACCAGATTGAAGAGGGATGAGGAATGAGTTTGAGGTAAGAAAAACTCACGAAAGAACAAAAATTTAGATTGCAAGAAAGGGGAAAGATAAAAAAGAGTTAGAGGAGGGAATGTTGGAGTCAGAAAAAGATTATTGTTTTTAAGGTAGAAGAGACATGAGCAGGTTTAAATGTCATTGGAAATGATCCAGTTGAGAAAGATTTGCTGAATAAATAGCAGAAGGAAAACTGATAGTGAGATTCATGAGAAGGCATGAGGGAATAGGATCCAAAGCACAGGGGGAGACACTAGCCTTAAATGAGAAGGATATTTCCCATACAAAAACAGGAGAAAAGGAGAATAATACAGATACAGTTGTATCTATATGAATTTGGTAGCAGGAAGCTGAGGGAGTTCCCTCCCAATGCCTTCTATTTTCTTTGGGAAGTAGGAGGTGAAGTCATCTGTTGAGAATGAGGAGGAGTCAAGAACGTTTGAAGTTTGAGTATAACGTAGAATGTTTAAAACACTTGCTGCCAGGTGTAGGAGAGAATTTACCAGGAAAACATGGAAGGATTGACAGGCTTAGAGGGTGCTTATTCAGTAACACAAATCTACCCTGCTATGACTTTTTTCTGGCAGTGCCAAGCAGTTCAGGTGTAGACACAGTGAAGGCATGTAGGTATATTCATCCAGAGTTGGGGTTTGGTCAGACAAATGGAAAAAAAAAAAAAAAAAGAAGAAGAAGAGGGACATGGGAGTTGAGAGTATTGGTGAGGGTGTTAAATGACCAACTGTAAGATGCAAAAAAATTAATGATAATGACAGAATGAAGAAAGATAAGGTGTGAGTTCATGCACTGGGAGAAAATGAAAGGGTCAGTGCATTAGAACTGTGCTGGTTTGGATATAAGCCATGTTTTAATCCAGTCTTGTGGGATATTTGGATTAGATTGTTTCCATGGAGATGTGACTTACCAAACTGTAGATGATACTTTGAATAGATTATTTTCATGGAAGTGGGGCCCTGCCCATTCAGTGTGGGTTTTGATTAGTATACTGGAGTTTTGATTAGTACACGTGGAGCAGCTGAGAGAGACATTTTGAAGATGGCTGTTGAATGTTGATGCTTGGAGACACTTGGAGATTCTAAGCTAAGAGAAACCCAGAGATATTTTGGAGAAAACCATTTTGAAATGAAACCTGGGAGCAAAGGAACAGCAGATGCCAGCTACATGCCTTTCCAGCTATCAGAAGTGTTCGGGATGCTATCAGCCATTCTTCAATGAAGGTATCCTCTTGTTGATGCCTTAGTTTGAACACTTTTATGACCTTAGGACTGTAAATTTGTAACCAAATAAACCGCCTTTATAAAAGTCAATCTGATTCTGGTATTTTGCATAACGGCAGCTTTAGCAAACCGGAACAAGAGCAATACTTTTCAAGATTGAGGGTTTTGTTAATATGCAGAATATGATTCAGGTCTGGAGAGGGCACCTGAGACTCTGCATTTCTTACAAGTTCCCAGGTGATGCTGATACTGCTGATCTAAGGACATGACTTTGAGCAGTAAAACATTAGAAGTTCAACTAAAGTAAAAAATGGTTTTGAACTTGAGAGTGTGAGTGAGAGCAAGAGAGAGTGAGAGAGGGAGACAGAGAGAGAGAGCTCAAAAGAAGCAGAAGCAATGGATAAACGCAGTGGACAATGGATCAGAAAATGAAAGAGAAACAAAGAAAAGCTGAGGCTTTAGAATATGAGGGGAGCAGGGGATGCCCACTTCTGAAGGCAGGCAAGATGACTGGGTCACCAAAGCTGCTGTTAGATCACTGGAGCTACTCTTATAGCTAAACTCCAAACAATGGTGAATGGGATTCCATGAAGGATATTCTGTAGAGCTGCTGAGA
The DNA here is from genome assembly GCF_015220235.1 of Choloepus didactylus. Taxonomy (NCBI): domain Eukaryota; kingdom Metazoa; phylum Chordata; class Mammalia; order Pilosa; family Megalonychidae; genus Choloepus; species Choloepus didactylus. The sequence continues at coordinate 50,601,363 of NC_051314.1, forward strand.
AAGCTCCCTCTGTAGCTGTTCCTTCCCACACATCTATATAAAATATCCCTATTCACATGAAGTAAACTGAGCGGCTCTGTCCTGGCCACCTGAACAAGTCTAGCTAAAGGAAGTGCCTTTCAGGTATTGCTCAGCTAGACTGTAGTTCAATGTGGGAGGCATATCCACACCAGTACTGGAGAGACAGATAAGGCTGGGCTGTTTTTTCTAAAGACTAACTCCATTGGAATCTGAATTTAAAGATAAACTTCTAACACATCCCAGAAGCCCCAAAAGACCAGCAGGGCAATCTTTAAGGTGATACAAGTTATCTGAGTGTTTTGGGCTCTAAACACATGTGCCGGTTTGGATGTATTATGTCCCCCAAAATGCCATGTTCTTTAATGCAATTTTGTGGAGGGTGATGTATTAGTGTTGAATAGGTTGGAATCTTTGGATTAGGCTGTTTCCATGGAGATATGGCCCACCCAACTGTGGGTAATACCTTTGATTAGAATATTTCCATGGCGGTGTGGCAGCATGGGTCTTGATTCATTTCCTGGAGCCCTATAAAAGGTCACAAACAGAAGGACCTCAGAGCAGCTGCAGCTGAGACATTTCGAAGAACACCATTTTGAAATGCAGCCTAAGAGGAAACAGATACCAGCCACGAGCGTTCCCAGCTAAGAGAGGCTTTCTGGATGCCATCAGCCATCCTTCAGTGAAGATACCCTATTGTTGGTGCCTTAGCTTGGACACTTTATGCCTTAAGACTGTAACTTTGTAACCAAATAAACCCTCTTTATAAAAGCCAATCCACTTCTGGTGTTTTGCATAATGGCAGCATTAGCAAACCAGAACAAAGTATTTAAACAGTAAGGAAGGGAAAGGGAAACTGTTAGAACATCAAAAGAAAGACCCTACTGTGACTTAAGAGAAACTTTAAGTATAGATGGTGTTCCAGTTTGCTAATGCTGCCAGAAATCAAATTACCAGAAATGGATTGGCCCCCATAAAGGACATTTATTTGGTTACAAAGTTACAGTCTTAAGGACATAAAGTGTCCAAAGTAAGGCATCCACATAGGGTACCTTCACTGAACGATGGCCAATGGCTTCTAAAATCCTCTGTTTGCTGAGAAGGCATGTGGCTGGCATCTGCCCACTCCTAGGTTGTGCTTCAAAATGGCATTCTCCAAAATGTCAGTGTCAGCTTCCAACAGCCATCTTCAAAATGCATCTCTCAGCTGCAGCTGCCCTCTCAGCTCCTGTGCATTCTTCAGAGTGTCCCTCTTGGCTGTAACAAGCTCACTCTTTTTGTCTGCACTTATATAGTGCTCTAGTAAACTAATCAAGGCCCACGCTGAATGGGCAGGGCCACAGGTCCATGGAAATTATCCAATCAGAGTTCTAACCTACAGTTGAGTGGATCACATCTCCATGGAAATGCTCAATCAAAGAATTACAAACTCATCAACACTAAATACATCTGCCCCCACAAGACTGCATCAAAGAACATGGCATTTGGGGGGACATAATGCATCCAAACCAGCGCAGATGGGTTAGAAAGAATTGTCTAATCTCAGGCTCAGTGATACAGATGGGCCCACAAAATCTATTTTCTGTCCCTTCTTATGAAACAAACCTTCCCAAGAAACTGTAACTTGCCTTCTCATTCCTGAGTAAGCAGCTAAACATTTTCTTTTTTAGTGACAGAGTAATGCTGAATGAATTCAACCATCAGAGCTTCTATTCAAATAGCATAATAATAAAAATAAATGAGAATAATATTTATAACTCAGGGTGAATTTATCCAATCAGGCTTAAGAGAAAAAATAAGGTTGGATTAAGTAAAGATAAATAATATCCAATTTTATTGTTGAACTTTAATTAATCATGCTTGATGTCTGTTTTTCTTTGGATCTTGTATATATTGTGATTCTTCCTTGGAAATATGGTAATTACATATTAGTAAATGTCTTTAAAAAGAATTCTAACTTTTATTGGAGAAATAACAATTAAGCAGAACAGGCTAGGATGCCTTTAAAATTAAACCTTTTAAATTAAAAGCTTAAAATTAAACCTTTAAAATAAATAGGCCCCCTTACTGAGGTATACTACTGTAGTATAATAAGATTTATGGCAAAGTATTCAGGAAGGAGCAAGCAGCATTATAAACTGCCATGCAAACCTAAAATCTGTAAAGAGATGACAAATGTGACAAATGGCACAAACACAAGAGGATTTATTTCCTATTTCACAATAGATTCCTTGCTTAAACCTGAATAATGGAGAAATATCATCATTTCTGGCACCATGTCCTACTGCTGGGCGATTTTGGGAGCAATAGGTCCCTCTGGTGCCTCACAAACTAGCCAAATGCTCATTCCACATGCTTGATTTTGCCCAAACCTGTATAGTTTTGGAGAGGAGTCACTATTTAGTATAAACCAGGCATTGAAGCTTCAACAGATATAGAAATGCCTTCGACTGCCTACTGGTTGTTCTGGGGAGAATCTCTAGTGGATGGGTGTTTTAAATGGAACTGATTACCTAGGTTCTTACATACATGAAGACTCTCATTCTCATACTACATACTTCAGTGTAGGAAGAAAAGCTTATTAGTATCATCAGATGGGTTAGTTCTTTCTTGATGAATTAGAAAGGTCTTAGCTTGACATTATAAAATCACATTATATTTTCAGTGATTCGTGTCTCACTTTGTAATTGCAAGGCATTCCCTGATATAAAATTTTGCCATTTATATTGAAAAAAATTATTTGAGGGCAGAGATCTTGCCTAAAATGGAAAAGTTGTGGGTTTGGTAGGTTAATTCGGGCCCAAAAAGATAGGAAAAAAACTTACATAAGTGAGATAAAACAAAGACACACACACACACACACACACACTCTCTCTCTCTCTCTCTCTCTCTTTCTCTCTCTCTCTCTCCACTTCTTATATATTATTCAAAATAAAGACTTAAGTTTTTGATTTGGGTGTTTTTTAATCTTGTATCATATTGAATTATCTGATGCTTTAGCTCATCACATACTCTAAGGTAGGGGTCACAGATTAAAATACCAACAGGGATATATATAGACAAAGCAAAGGAATGAAGTCATTTCTGTCAAGTTCAAAAACATATGCAGTGGTGAGGACTTGGCAACTTGTAGAGTACATGCCCCTTCAGCGGTTACTCATCTCCAGTCAACTGTCACATGCAGAAATGCAAGCCTAGGGTTGCCAGGTGTTACAAATTTTCAAGTTAAGCTGTAGATCTGAATTTTTATTTGCTGTCTTCTGGATTCTAAATTTGACAACAATTCGAACATACTTTAGAAACGCATAGGGACTTCTAATCAAGATAGTTTAGTGAGTTCATAAATTTCCACACCCTCTCTGTTCTGACCTCTCAGCAACAATTGGAAATGCACAAAAAGATAAAAGCATTATGATATTAGCTGGGTGCAAAAACAAGATAAACATCTCCATGAACAGTAAACACAATAGAAAGGCAATGCAATGGGCAAGACTTTAGAACCACACACCCTGCCCAAAGCTGCAGCTGGTTTGGGACTTCCATAAACATGCAAGAGGTTAAGAAGCAACTCATTTACTACTAGGGACTATGGTTTACAAGGAAGATTGGGCCTGAAAAGAAGAGAAAAAAAGAAAAATCCTTGTGGTGGTTTGAAAGTTGTATGTACCCCCAGAAAACCATGTTCTTAAATCTAATGAATTCCAGTGGGTGAAAACCCATCATAAGGAGTACCTTTTGATGAAGTTACATCAGTTAAAGTATCCCCAACTCAATAAGAATGGGTCTTAAATCCTATTACTGGAGTCCTTTATAAAAGAGAGAGAGAAAAGCCACAAAGCAAGAAGCTGAAATCAATGAAACCCAGAAGAGAAGGGAGAGACCAGCAGACACTGCCATTGTGCCTTGCCATGTAGCAGAGGAGACAAAGATTGCCCAGCAGCAGGTCTTTGGGAAGAAAGCATTACCGTGATGATGCCTTGATTTGGACATTTTCCCAACCTCAAAACCATGAACAAATAAATTCCCATTTTTAAATCAAATCATTTCGTGGTATTTGCTTTGAGCAGCCTTGGAGACTAAAACAAGCCTCAAGGCCATGATTTGAGGCAAACACTCCCCAGTTCCACAAATAGATCTGCACTATTCCCAAAATTACCATGGATGAGGAGCCCTGAAACAAATATAGATTGTATAGATACTGTTTTGCAAACAATCAATACCTCCATTATACAAACTTTTTCATTCATCTACACAATCATTTATTCAACAACTATTTACTGAGCAGCTACTACATGCCAGGTAGTGTTCAAGATGCTGTGGGGAAAAAAAATAGTGAACAAAACAAAGTCCCTGCTCTATTTATATTCTAGCTGGGGAGAGGGGACAGTGTGGGAAACAGATCACAAATAAGCAAGTGAATACATAATATGACAGAGGGCCAAACTGCTAAGAAGAAAAAATAAACTAAAGAGGAAAAAGAGCATTAGAGTGGACAAAGGGATGCTTTTTTATAGTGTCAGAGAATAGACCTAGTGAGAAAGTGAAATGTGAGGGAACCAGCGATGTACATAAATGGGGCAAAAGTGTCCCAGGCAGATGGCACAGGAAGTTCAAAGGCCCTAAGGCAGGAGCACGCATGATGTGTTGAAAAAATCAGCAAGGATGCCATCAAAAAAGGCATGGAGCAAGCAAGGAGAAGAGTGATAAGAGAAAAGGTCAGGATTGTAGCAAAGGATCAGCCCATCGAGAGCCTTCAAGGCCATTTAACTCTGAGTGAGGTGAAGGCTGATGGGGGCTTTGAGAAAAGGAGAGAGACATGATGTAATTTACATATTGAAAAGATCATTATGACAGCTGTGTTGAGAAAAGACTGGGGTGAAGCAAGAGAAGCATGGAAAGAGGCAAGGAGACCAGTTCGAAGTCTATTCAAAGAATCTAGGACAGATATGATAGTTTGGACCAGAGTTGAAGCACTGGAGGTGGTAAGAAGTCACTGATGAAGATAGAGACAAGAGGATAGCTGTTGATTTTGATGAGAAGTATAAAAGAAAGAGGGAATTCAAAAATTACTCCAGAGTTTTTGGCCTCCATAGCTGGAAGAATGATGTTGTCATTTACTGAGATTAGAAACCATGAGGTAAGGTCAGGTTTGAGGTTGGAAGTTGGGTGAGAATCAGAGTTAGAGGTTTAGAAGATGTTAGAGTTTGTGATGTATAGAAGATATCCAAGTGGAAATTTCAAGCAGGAATCCCAAGGGAAAGGGGAAGTTTATAGCTAAAAATTTAGAAGTCATCAGTGATACATGGAATTTAAATCCATGAGACTAGATGAGATCAGTGAGGAAAAGCATGTAGATTTATAGATCTGGATTTATTTAGAGAATTAAATTTATAGCCTTAGAAGCACGCTGCAACCATGCAATTTGAGAAGAGTTCAATAATGGGTCTATTTAAATGGTATGGCAAAGTTTAGGGTAAAAAAATAAGGCATGATGCACTACCCCAACATCAGGCAGCCTAAAAGAGCAATGGGACGGAGGAGTTACTGGGAATCCAGAGGAAGTTGTTGAATGGAGAAGGAACTATGACAAAAACTACCACCTTTCCTCAACGGAGGCAACCCAGCAATGAGGAGGCTAGGTGAATAAATATCCCAGTCCACTCTCTTCTCACCCTCCAACAGAAAACCAAAGGCAATGGAACCTATTAATATAGTGCATTCAAATCACCTCTCAGGGTGCAAATCAAAGAAAAGGGAGAAAGTTCCTAAAAATGAGGCTGGAGTCTCCGTGAGGTAAGAGACAAACAGGGGTTTGATGAAGCAAGCCACCCTATTGGAGAAGCCCCCGTGGCAAGGAGTTGTGGGTCATCTCTAGTACCTGAGAACAGTCACTGCCAATAGCCAGCAAAAAAACAGGGCCTCCATCATACAGCTACAGGAAATGATTATGCCAACATCTTGAATGAGCTTGGAAGCAAAATCTCAAAGTGAGCTTCCAGATAAGAATGCAGTCTAGCCCACACGTTGTTTGCAGCCAAGGACCCAGCTGAGCTGTCCCGGGACTCCTGACTCACGGAAACTGTGAGATAATGAATGGGTGTTGTTTTAAGCTGCTAAATTTGTAGTGATTCCTTACACAGCAATATAAAACTAATACAAGAGGTAACAGCAAAAGAACCTTAGAAGTACTATGAGGAAAATAGTAGGAGAATCAAGAAAGTGGTATTCCAGAAACAAATTGAAGAAAATGTTTCAGGAGGGGAGTTTTCCATTTTGTCAAGTCATAGTTTGAATTGGATGGTAACAGAGAACTATCAGTGGAATTTAACAGCATGGAGCTAATTGGTGGCTTTACCAGGGAAATGGGGACAAAGTTTGATTAAAATGGATCCAAGACAGAATGAGAGGAAAAGAAGTAAGCTGGTGATTATAAGAACATTTTTCAATAATTTTGCTATGATAAAGAGCAATGTGGCAGTAGCTGGAAGAGAATGTGGGGTCAAGAGAGGGTGCTTTCACCATAAGACATACCACATCACTTTTGATTACTCATTGGAATTATCAAATAGAGAAGAAATGGAGAATTTGCTGGACTTATGTCCTTCTGTAGGTAAGAGGAGATAAGAAATTAGTGTAAAAGTAGAATTAGACATGAATAAGAATAAGAAGAGTTGACCTATAAAACTTAGAGAATGGCAGATTATTTAGGTTCAGATACCAAAGCTAAATAAAAATAGTTAAGAATAGAAATCTAAAGAATTATCTAGAGAATAATATCCTGTATGAAATCCTAAAAAATGCAATTCAAACATGCAACTTTTTAACATTTTTTGGGAGATGTAAATCATGTACCATAAAATTCACCTTTTTGAAGTATACAATTCAGTGTTTTTAGTATATTCATGGAGTTGTGCAACCACCACAACTTCCAGAACATTTTCATCACCCCAATACGAAACTGTACCCAAGAGCAACCACTCTCCATCCCCTCCTCCTCCCAGCTCCTAGTAACCACTGATCTACCTTCTCTCTCTATGGATTTGCCTATTCTGGACATTACATATGAATGGAATCTTATGTGATCTTTTGTGCCTGGCTTATTTCACCTAGCATAATGTTTTCAAGAGTCATCCATGTTGTATCATGTATCAGTACTTCATTTTTATTGCCGAATAACATTCCATCGCATATATATGACGTAGTTGATGGATGTTTTAGGTTTTCCACTTTTTGACTATAATGAATAATACTGCTATGAACATTTGTGTACAAATTTTATGAAGAAATGTTTTCAATTCCCTTGGGTATATACTTAGGAGTGAAATTGCTGGGTCATATGTTAACTCCTTGTTTAAAGTGGTTACTCCATTTTATAATTCCAACAGAAGTAGATGAAGGTTCCAATTTCTCCACATTCTCATCAACACTTGTTATTGCCTGTCTTTTTTATTAGAGCTAGTGAGTGTTAAATAATACTTTGTGGATTTGATTTCCATTTACCTAATGACTAATGATGTTGAGCACTTTTTCATGTACTATTGGCCATTTGTATAGCTTCCTTAAAGAAATGTCTATTCAAAGCCTTTGCTCATTTTTTAATTGGATTATTTTTCCTTTTGCTGTTGAGTTATAAGAGTTCTTCATGTATTCTGGATACTAGTCCTTGTGAGATAAGTGATTGAAAATATTTACTCCCATTCTGTGAGTTCTCTTTTCATCTTCTTGATAGGGTCCTTTGAAGCACAAAATTTTTAATTTGATGCAATCAAATTTATGTTTTTTCATTTTTTCTTGTACTTTGAGTACTAAGAAACTATGGCCTAACCCAAGGTCACAAAGATTTTTCTTCTAAGAGTTGTATAGTTTTAGCTCTTACATTTAGATCTTTGATCAGTTTTGCATTAATTTGAATATATGTTGTAAGGTAGTATCCAATGTCATTCTTTTAATGTGGATATCCAGTCGTTCCAGGACCATTTGTTGAAAAGGCTACTCCTTTCCCCATTGAGTTATCCTTCACCCTTGTTGAAAATCAATTGACCTTAAATGTGAGGGTTTATTTCTAGACTGTCATTTCTATTCTATTGATCTGTATGTCTATTCTTATGCCAATACCAAACTCTTTTGATTACTGCAGCTTTGTAGCAAGTTTTGAAATTGGGAAATGTGAGTCCCCAAACTTTGTTCTTCTTTTACAAAATGCTTTGGCTATTCTAGGACCCAGGCATTTCCATATACTTTTTAGAATCAGCTTGTCAGTTTCTTCAAAAAAGGATAGCTGGAATTTTGATAATCATTGTGTTGAATCTGTAGATGAATATGGGGAATATTGCCATCTTAAAAATTAAGTCTTCCAATCTATGAAAACTGGATGTCTTTCCATTTATTTAGATCTTTAATTTCTTTCAAAAATGTTTTGTAGTTTTCAGTGCACTTCCTTTGTTAACTTTATTCCTAAATATTTTGTTCTTTATTATGTTATTGTAAATACTTTTCTTAATTTCATTTTCAGATGGTTCACAGCCAGTGAATAGAAGTATAATTAATTTTTATTTCTTGACCTTGTTTTATGAAATTTTGCAGAAATAATTCATTAGCTCTAAAGTTTTCTTTGTGGATTCCTTAGGAATCCACAAATAGAGATAGTTTTTTGTCTTCCTTGCCAATCTGGATGTCTTTTATTTCTTTTTCTTCACTAATTGCCCTGGCTAGAGTCTCTACTACAATGTTGAACCGAAGTGAAAGTGAAAAATGTATTTTTAAAAATCATAATCAAATATGGCTTACCCTGGAATTCAAAGGCTATTCAATATAAGAATAACATTTAAAGTAATATATTGAATGAGAAACTTCAAGTGAAACACCTACATCAAGCTTGCTGTGTAACATAATTTTAAACACTTTACAAGTATCAACTCATTTAATCTTCAAAACAACTCCTTGAGATAAGCACCACCATCCCCTATCTTACACATGAGGAAACCAAGTCAGAGTTAATTTGGTAGTCAGTGGCAGAGCTGGAATTTGAACCAAGGCAGATTGGTTTCAGAGTCCAAACTTTTAACCATTCAGAATGTTGATTCACATATTTATAGTTATTCAGAAAGTAGTTAATGATGAAATTTGAAAAGCATTCTCTTAAATGTCAGGAAAAAAAGGATACCAGTTATCATTATGTCTAGTGATCATTTTAATGAAAGCTCTAGTAAATGCAAGCCAATAAAAAACTTTTGTATAATAATTGGAAAGGAAAAGACCTATCATTCTTTGCAGAAAATATGGCTGTCTACATAGCAAATTCAATACCCTCTATATAAAGCTTTTGGAATTTAAAAAGAATCAACAGACTTATAGATAAAAGAGCCACATACAAAATTTAGTGTCATATTCCTAAATGCCAGTGATAATTCATTGGAAAATATAACAGAAAAAAAAATCCATTCATAACAAACAGTATAAAATATCTAGGAATAAATCTAACAAAATTATGCAAGCAAAGTAAGTCTAAACAATGGAGAGTTACACCATGTTTATGATGGTCATTTTCAATATTCTAATCAAAGTCACTTCTCTCTGGTTAACTTATAATATCATTACAGTTCCAATAAGAATATTTTTGTGCAACTTGAGAGCCTAGTCCTAAAAGTTATATAGAAAATCAAAGTGCTCAGAATTGCCAAGCTATTTTTTAAAAATAACAAAGTAAGGAAGCTCTCCATATAGCAGTTAGGCTTGATAATATTTGCACAGGGATAGACAAATAGGCTAACGGAGCAGAAAAAGAGACTCGAGAAACAAAGGCTTTCACACATGGAGGAAACTAGATACATAATAAAAGCAACATTAGAAATTACTCAGAAAATAAGTATATGGTCTATTCAATAATGATGAAGAGACTACTGCTTATCATATGGGAAAAAATAAATTATATCTTTATCTAATACCACACATAAAAAAATAATTGGCATGATTTTAAAAGAATCTGTAAAAAGTAAAATTTAAAACTTTAAAAATAACATAGGAAGGTGATTTTTTTTTAAAGATTTCTTTACTGAGCACAAAAATTTGCAGTAAAGAAAAAGTTTAATAAATTTGATACAATAAAATGATAAAAATTCTATTTAACAACTTTAAATACACCATAACTGTATAATGGTTCAGCCACTCTGGAAGTCAGTCTGGCAGTTCCTTAGAAAACTAGATATAGAGCTACCATTCGATCCAGCGATTGCACTTCTCGGTATATACCCGGAAGATCGGAAAGCAGTGACACGAACAGATATCTGCACGCCAATGTTCATAGCAGCATTATTCACAATTGCCAAGAGATGGAAACAACCCAAATGTCCTTCAACAGATGAGTGGATAAATAAATGTGGTATATACACACGATGGAATACTACGCGGCAGTAAGAAGGAACGATCTGGTGAAACATATGACAACATGGATGAACCTTGAAGACATAATGCTGAGCGAAATAAGCCAGGCACAAAAAGAGAAATATTATATGCTACCACTAATGTGAACTTTGAAAAATGTAAAACAAATGGTTTATAATGTAGAATGTAGGGGAACTAGCAGTAGAGAGCAATTAAGGAAGGGGGAACAATAATCCAAGAAGAACAGATAAGCTATTTAACGTTCTGGGGATGCCCAGAAATGACTATGGTCTGTTAATTTCTGATGGATGTAGTAGGAACAAGTTCACTGAAATGTTGCTATATTATGTAACTTTCTTGGGGTAAAGTAGGAACATGTTGGAAGTTAAGCAGTTATCTTAAAAAAAAAAAAATAAATAAATAAATAAATACACCATAAACAAATGTCAAAGATAAGCCACAGACTAGGAAAAAGATATTTATGTAAACAAGAAGTTGAACAAGCACAATTAGTGGAATGCAATTACATTGCACCCTTACATTTGTCTTCCTCTGTCCTTTCAAAATTTATTCATTGTGAAAGTTTGTTCCTTGTTCCTGAATGAACACTTGAGCTTCTGGTGAATTTTTCTTTTTTTTAAAGAGAAGTTGTAGGTTTGCAGAAAAAAATCATATATAAAATACAGTGTTGCCATATTATCACCTGGTGACTTCTTTTTAATCATTCAAATAATAAAATTTTCTATGGTTAAGTCACAAAACATCTTCTCAATTCAATATTTCAAATAGTCAGTTTTATCAAAGTTTGTAACTTCCTTCAAAGTTATAGCTGCCGCCTCTACTCACAGTTAGGTTCACAGTTAGCCTGCCACCAGAGAGGAGGATGAGACTGGCTTCTTCTCTCATTCATTCACATCGTCTCCCATTCATTATCTGCTTTTTCTGATTTTTCCCAATTTGAAGTGTGAGGGAAAGTGGAAAGATAAGGGAAGCAGAAATATTATTACTTAACAGGCACTGTTGTAAGCTGGTCTTACTCTGGGCCCAGACAATGATTACCACTGACACTTCTTGGGACACGTTTTTTTAACACTACTTGGAGATTTTTAAGCAGCGCGAACCTCTCTGTAACAACTTTGACAGAGGGAATGAATCTTTTATTCAGCTGATCACTTTGTTCCTTCTGCAGGTCTTAAGATTCTGGTGTATAAGCTTGTGTCTGCTGAGGCTCTAAACACATTTCCAAGGAGCCATATTAAACAGAATCTAAAATAACCTCCCATTGGCTTTCTCACACTGGCCCATTTCTAGTGCACAAGAAGAGTAGGCCAATCCCAAAGCCCCCATCTCTCCTTTGCTCATCAGTCACAGCTAGCCACATCACACTATTTAGATTTCCCACACAGGTGTTGACAATATTATGCTGCATCTTTCCAACTGTAGTGCATACACATCAAGCTCTGTGGGTGGTTCTGTTGAGGTTCCTTTCTCTTGATTTGAGATATGAGGGAACGCATCACTCAACTTCCCTCCTTTAAAACATGGAGCATAGATTACGTCTCACAGATGCAAATAACTTTTTTTCAATCATCAGAAACCTGAATTTTTGTAACTTTAAGTAAATGAATCATTTAAGAATCATGAAATCGTAGGTGATACTTCCTTTGGTGAATTTTATGGTGTCAATCTCACCATCCATTTTGATATTTGATATCTATCACTGTAGGGCTCTAATCAAAATTAATTTTTAACATCCTAATATATAAGCAATGTACTTCAGTGACAAAATAATAGTATCAACAATTATTTCAAATATACCTATAAATAATAATAAATTACTAATAATTCAATAAAGAATTAGAAAAAGATATGAGATAATTCACAGAACAGCAAACCAAATAGTCATAAACCAGGTGAAAATACATGCAATCTAATAAGTAATCAAGTGACGTGAAGAGACATTAAAACCACACTGAGGTCCCTTTCCACATAATGAGATAATGAAAAACAAGAGATCTTAAGTGTTGATAAGAATGTGAATAAAAGTAATTTTCAAATACTACTAGTAAGAATATAAATTATTATAACTACTTTAGAAAGCATTTGGCAATATCTGGTAACCTTAAAGATGCTCATTCCTTTTAACTCACTAATTTCACGTCTATAGGCATTCTAGAGAAATACTCAAATATGTTCACAAGGTGACATGTACAGGGTTTTTGTAATGTTTCTAGTAGCAAAATAATTGGAAACAACTTAACAGTGCATTCAGAAAAGAATAAATGAATAAATTATGGGAATTTTATAGAATGTAATATACAATATTTTAAATAAATTAAAAAGAGCTACATTTAAGAACATGAATAAACCTTAAAAGCTTTATCAGTGGAAAAATACTTTGCCAAATAGCATATACAGTAAACACCATCTATATAAATATGCAATATAATGCTGTATACTGTTTAAGAATGTAATTCTATGCACGGTAATGGCAAATACCAAACAAAATCTAACTATTTATTATCTGTAGATAATAAAAACTCCCATGGCCCATCTAAGTCACAAAATAAAGTCTCAAGTTGGCACTTAGAGTATTCAACTTTATCAAAGTTTCTAACTTCATTCAAATTTCTAGCTACTGTCTTTATCCCCAGCTAGGAAAGGAGTATATTTTATTATATATAAAATGAAGTTCTCTAAATTCAGAAGAGGGGGTGTTTTCAAAGATTCCATTGTGGAATAGATACATAAATTGGAATGGAATAGATGGATAGGATGTGCATAGACAGAGGTGAAAAGTGCATTCTATTCTAAGGGAATGATGTGAGCAAGAGATGAAGTTATATAGCATGCTTGAGATAAGAATAATATAGACTAGTGTGACTATAATACAAGGCTCTTGCAAAGGGAGTTCAGAAAGAGGAATTTGGCCAGATTAAAGAGACTTGAATATGCACTCCATAGAAAATTTTGAGCAGGGAAGTGGCAACATTAATATAATAATTTGGGAAATCTAATCTGAGACGAATTCAATGGACTCCATTGGTCTAAGGAGCCCAGGTTGTAATCATATCCTCAAGTGGAAAGTTTTATGAGAACTGGATCATTTTCTACCAAGAGTATTGTATAGCCACAGGCCCCAATGGAAGGGAAACCAGTATTTAAAAATCTATATTTTCCCTGTACAGTAAAGCTGAGAAGCAAAAACATTATTGCAAAGCTGCTTGACAGATAAAGCCTGTTTTGGCCTCGTAGTTTCAATATGAGTTCAAATGATGAAACCTTGAGTCATCTGTCCTGCTTAATGACCAGATCTTCTATCTAATGACTAATTTTGGCATTAAGGAAAAGGATAATAATATGACTGTGATCATAAGCAGAGTGCAGTCAATCAGAAAAGTGAGACCTCAAAGACAGTTTCAAAAAATTGTAATGAAACCATTGTAATAACAGTGTGATGGTTTGAAGCTGTATTTACCCCACAAAGACACGTCCTTAAAATTAATCCATTCTTGTGGGTGTGGCCCCATTTTAAGCAGGACTTTTCGAGGAGACTACTTTAGTTAAGGTGTGACCCACCTCATTCAGGATGGGTCTTCATCCTTTTACTGGAGTCCTTTATAAACAGAATACCGAGAGAGAGAGAGAGAGAGAGAGAGAGAGAGAGAGAGAGAGAGAGAAAGCCATGGATTTCAGCAAGAAGCTGAACTGCATGAAGCCTGGAAGAGAAGGGAGAAGCAAGCAGATGATGCCCTGTGCCTTGCCATGAGACAGAGAGGCCAAGAATCGCAGGCCACCAGTCTTGGAAAAAAGCATCGCCTTGATGATGCCTTGATTTGGACATGTTCCTAGACTCTAAATGTAAGAGAATAAATTCCCATTGCTTAAGCCAAACCATTTCATGGTATCGTTTTAAGCAGCCTAGGAAGCGAAAACAAAGAGCTAATAGCTCTAAGGGTTAAACCGTAGATTAAGAACATTTTAACATTGAATTCTGATCTCAGGATGACAAAATATGGGAGGTCAAAGTCTCCAACTCTCCCTCAAACATCTTGTCCTGCCTCCCTGACCAGTCTGTCTCCTTCACTGGCTCCTTTTCTTCTGTTTTTTTTTTCCTTGAATATCGTTTGGCCCCAACCCCAGCCCTCTTTTTTCTCCCCCAATATTCTCCCAGATCAATCACATATATCCCATTTTTCTATTTCATTTATGTAGCAAAAAGACATATAAGGATACCATGTGCCAAGTACTGTTCCAAGCATTTTACAAATATTAACTCATGTAATACTCATAACAACCAAGTGAGGTAGACATTATTATTACACCCATTGTGCCTGTTTGGATGTATTATGTCCCCCAAAATGCCATGTTCTTTGATGCAATCTTGTGGGGGCAGATATATAGTGTTGATTGGGTTGGGATCTTTGGATTAGGTTGTTTCCATAGATAGACCCACCCAACTGTGGTTAATACCTTTGAGTAGATTATTTCCATGGCAGTGTGGCACCACCCATTCAGCTTGGATCTTGATTAGTTTACTGGATCCTTATAAGAGCTCAGACAGAAGGAGCTCAGTACTGCAGCCAAGAGAGACAGTTTGCAGACAGCCATTGAAAATAGACTTTTGCTAGTCCAGAGTTTGCCTGGGAGAAACTAAGAGAACACCCCCAGATACCTAGAGAGAAACATCCTGGGAGAAAGCCATTTTGAAACCAGAGCCCTGGAGCAGACGCCAGCCCCATGCCTGTGCCTTCCCAGATGACAGAGGTTTTCTGGATGCCATCAGTGTCCTTCAGCAAAGGTACCCTCTTGTTGATGCATTATTTGGACACTTTTATGGCCTTAGGACTATAACTTTATAACCAAATAAACCCCCTTTACAAAAGCCAATCCATTTCTGGTATTTTGCATAACAGCAGCATTAACAAAACAGGAAACCCATTTTCCAGATGAAGAAGCCAAGACACAAACTAGTTCTGAAAGTGGCAGAACTATAATTTGAAACAAAACATGCCTGAAACCATTATGCTATGCACACTCCTATGACTTTAATCTATCATCTATGTATGGATGCCTCCCTGATATAGATCATTGTATCAATATTTTCTATATTCAGTCTCATATTTTCTAATGCCTAATAGACATATGTACCTAAACTTTCCACAAACAACTCAGAATCAATGTGCTAAATTCATTGAATCACTTTTCTCTTTTGCTTTACCTTCTATGTTCAGGTCCTCTGCATTTCCCTCTCATAGACCAAATTATAAGAGGTGACCAAATTAGGCAAATGAGGTAAGTAATGCCTTACAGGATGGCATCACTTAATTTAGGACTCTTTGACTGAGAGTGAGGGGAACCCAATCCCAAACTCAAAGTCAGCAACAACTAGAATCAGGACATCACTCTCTCTCTGTCTCTGCTTCTCTCTGACCATTGACATCATTCTTACGAACAGATTTTCTCCATGAGGCTGAAACTGCATCTATTATCCTCTCCATGCTTACATCTTACTAGCTTTACCACAAAAAGAGAAAAAAAAAAATCCCCTAATTCCAGTTTGAAAATACTCAGGAAAGGACTGGGTTTAGCCTGGCTTGAGTCATTCTCTCACTTTATCACCAATTCTGCTTAGCAGTAGGGTAATATGTTAGTAACACCTAGGTCACTTGTCCATCAGTGGATGGATGCAGGCTTCAGGGAGTGTGATAAACAGAAAGTCAGGAAACAATGACTAATAGACTCTTCTAAAACCATGTAATTGAAGTTGGAGAAGAGCTATTCTGCAATATAAGTAAGCAGGGAAGGGTAACAGTCGTCCCAAGCAAACAGGAACAATAAATCCTCACAACAATGTCTGAACAGGGTTTCTTTCTATTTAACCTGAAGCCCTTTACATTCAAAACACATTTTGCAACTTACTTCATTTCAATTCAGTATAAGTCTGGATTTTATTGCTTTATGTATGGATATCTTCAGTTCTTTATAAGACCATCGCCTTGGGGAAGGGGGATGTAGCTTATACTTTTTCTGGATATTTTTCATACATTTAGTAAATTTATATTGAAATAATGCCCAGCAAACCATCCTTGCCACCCTATAAATGTGAACATTTCTTCGTTTTATGGCAGCAGTAGTTTTAGGAAGACTGTCATTGTTGACTTCTTCTCCTTTGATTCACAGCTGGCTCAAAGCTTTTGCTCTAAAGGAGATGGTTCCTACACCATTTTGTCTTTATAGAATTAAGAGCTCCGTGTCATTACACAGTTGATTTAAATTTCCATTGAGCTCTGATTCTGTGATGGTATTTAACATATTACAGTTTTTTTCATATTTCTGTTACAGTCTTACAACAGCCATTTTTTTAAAACTTAAGGTAATATCTACTATTTTTAAGCATTTGGTTAGATGTTTTATCTATCTTAGCTAATTCTACAAAATTTTCATTTATATACACACACAAATACAGTTAAGATGTTGACACTAAGACCTAGACATAGTAAAGGATGTACCCAAGGTCATGACCCTTTTAAGTTGTAAAGCCAGGGTTTCCGCCCAGCTCTGTCTGTCTGTCCAACTTTCCAAGGCTGTCCTCGGCACTATTTAGCTAGAAAAGCACACCCTAACTGCATCCCTTACCATCCCAGTTAATGTTCCCTTTGCAAGGCATTGGTGTGAAGTCAGTTCAAACAGAAGTGGTCACCTCCCAACATAGTGACACGTCCCCTCCACACATCCAGCATGGGATTTCCAAACATTCAAAGTCATCCTCACACTAAGCTAATTGTTTAGAAAGGGCCTCATCTTGAACACTTTGGACTGTCAAGAACCAGGAACAAATTTGTGTTCTCACGACATGGTTTTCTAAAATTATCTTCAGAAACAAAATCATAACAAAGTTTTTGGATAGCACGGGAAACTCTTCATATGATTTTGTTTGTTTTCTCTTGCTGAAGAGATTTTCCTCACATATTTAAAAACCTCATTTGGAGCAGAAATCAAGCAAAGCCAGCTTCAGCTAGGAAAAATAAAAAAGCAATAGACTCCTGCCAGCTGACAGCCTTGCTCACGTCACCTATGTGTCAACACCTCTGCTTCTGGTAGCAACATCAGCACAGTCACCAAGAAAGGCGTAAAAAAAAATCATAACTCAGCCATGTGGGCCCAGCAGGGATAACTGAAGAGAATGGCAAAACAGTGTCAGTAAGCAGAATAATTGTGGGTAAGCGGGAGTCATGTGGTCTAAACAAAAAACTCTGTTTTTATTTCACTGTAATGACTACAGAAGCATGTGAGGTAAAACACATTTGTTACTAAAAGGGAAGATGCTTCCCCTTTCTTACTTATAGGATAAATTGAGTAAACGTGATCTAAATCCAAGATTATATCACAGAGAGAAACTATTCCCTGAATTATCCTCTTGATCTAAAGAGGCCAAAGATTTTACATAGTTCTTTTTTTGTTGGTGTTTTACTTTTCATTCCTCTCCTCTCCTCTCCTCTTCTCTCCTCTCCTTTCCTCTCCTTTTCTGAAAGAATTTAGAATGTACCTACTGATGTCACTGGCATAATTTAATGTTCCTCAAGAAGAAGAGATAGAAACAAAAGGGATGGAAATAAATTCTTATTGGCATTTGCTTGACTTTACCAGCTAGATGAAAAAAAGTTTCCTTCCTAATAAATTGGAGACAATCCACAATGTAAATGGAAGGAAAGCCCTATGATGGCTTAAAGAATTATGCAAATAGTACTATGTATATAAAGATTTTCATGTTAGATCCTGATATATATTATTTATGAGGTTATCTGGGTATTCAAGTCCATAGACTGGCATGCTGTGAGTGTGCTGTGTACAAATACATATACCAATAACTTCAATAACATATTTTAGCTTCTTTGGAGGGAGAGAGCTTATTTGTTTTATGTATGGTTTTGGATTTGGGCTGTGTGTGTGTGTGTGTGTGTGTGTGTGTGTGTGTGTATGTGTAAGCCACACTCTTTAAGAGGAAATTTTCACATATCCATCCAACAGCATGCTAAAAAATGTAATGAAATAAAATCCCATTTACAATAGCAACAACAAAAGATAAAATTCCAAAGAATTAGCATAACATAAAATATGCCAGAGCTATATGAAGAAATTTTTAATACACCAAAGAAAGGCACTAATGAAGACTTGGACTGTGGAAAGATATACCATGTTTTTCGATAGGAATGCATAATACAATAAGAATACCAATTCTCTACTATAATTTATAAAATTAATGTTATCTTATTATAGTAACTATGGTTTTTTTTTTCAACTTGGCAAGATGATTCCAAAGTTCATATGTAAAATAAGCATGCAAGAATAACTAGGGCAATTCTGAAAGAGTTATAAAGTGAAAGGACTAGTCTTATTAGATATTTTTAAAATATTGTAATGCTATGGTAATTAAAGCTATCTGTACATGCACATGACTAGACAAGATCAATGGAGCAATATAGAAATCCCAGAATTAGAATTAAGAATTTAGGAAATAAGGAAAGTAGCATTACAAATTGTGAGAAATGATGGATTAATAAATGATATTGATAAACTGGGTAGCTATCTGGGAAAAATCTTTATTCTATCTGTAGTAACTTTACACAAAATAAATTTCAGTTGGATTAATTATAAAAATGTAAATAAAAGTAAAATATAAAAGTTGTAGAAGAAACCACATGTGGTTTTTCAAAATATGATCTTAGTATGTGGGAGATTTCCTAAATATGACTCAAAACCCAAAAGAGAAAAAAGGTAAATACAAAGTAAAAATTTTTGCATAGCAAAAACTACCTTAAGTAAAATGAAAGACAAGTGACAAACTGGAAAAATATATTTTCAACAAGTACTACAAAAGACTAAGTTCCCTGAAATACATAAAAAGAGCTCAAACAAATCAAACAGCAAAACCATCCACCCAATAGGATAAAAAAAAATGATAATAATAGGGAAGGAGTACACATAGTCAATTCATAGAAAAAGTAAAAATGAGAGAAAGGCAAACTCCACATTGAAATATCATGTTTCACCTATGAGAGAGGCAAAGATCCAAAAGTTTTATTGCACAGTCTTTGGGATGGGTATAGTGGGGACAGACACTCTCATGCATTGTTGACAGGCATGGGTATTGGTACAACCTCTTTTGAGTGTAATTTTGCAACGTCTATTAAAGCTACAAAAACATGCAAACTTTAACTTAGAAAGGATTATCCTATGGATTTACTCACAGATAAGTGTGGGATACAAAGGTGTAAGGTTATACACTGCAGCTTTTTTTTCCTAATTGCAAGCTATTGGAAACAATTTAATATCCTTCAATAGGCACCAGTAAAATAAAACTTGGTACTTCCATTTCCCAGAGCTTATTTCATACAATTCCAGACAGGGAAAAAAAAAAACAAAAGCCAAACCACGTATCCACAGTATGGTGACTCAAAATTCCGGTTTCCAAGGCAGATTAGGTTTATGCTTATTGTCATAGCATTCCATCCCATTAGAATCAGCTTTTACTCTCAAAAGTGTCTCTGTGTAACAAGTTATTTGGTCATCCCAGTTATAGTTCTCCTTGGAGGTGAGTGATGACAGTAGGGTGAAGCAGGGAGCAGGATGTGAGGTTGGTTGGATGGAGGGTAAGGGGAAAGGCAACTTGATGCTTCCTGGTCAACCTATTACACAGTTATTTCCCCCTTGACTCAGTTGAGGCTGTAAGCTATAGATCTTAAGCCTCTGGAGCCAGACAGCCTGGTTCTAATTCCGCCTCTGCTAACTATGTGACCTTGGCAAATTTCTTAACCTCTTCTTCCACAGGTTCCTCATCTGTGAAATAGGGATGTTGGTACCTATCTCATAGAGCTATTGTGAGGATTAAATGAATATGTGTAAAGCACTTAAAATAGCATCCAACACCTACCAAGGACTACAGAAGCATTAGCTGTTACAGTGGTTCATAGAATTTCTGTGTGGCTACCACATCTAAACCTTGATAAAGTCAACACATATCTAAAGACCTAATCATAAAAATAAATTTCAATTAAAATCTACATATAAACTAGATTCACTCTGTCAACAATAGTTCATTGAATACTTATACTTAAGGCTTTGGGCTAAGCTCTAGGGGAATAAAATTCCATAAATTTACATAACACAGGAAACTAAGATGAGTTGATACAAAGCCCACATGTATAAGATGACACTATATTTGTTTTATTATAAGATTTATTGATTATAGCTTTTTTAAGCTATCAAATTCAGTAAAAAGAAAATGGTCTAGTTTCCAGTGAATTTGTTATTCTCTTGATTATCTGGCAAGCTTAATAAGACTTCAAGAGAGAATGAAAAACTATTAATATAGACCAATTAGCTAATACTGAATAATAAATAAGCACCAAAATGTACTCTCATAGTCAAGAACAAGAAGTTTGCAACCAGGATAAAAGTCAGATTTGAAACTGGTTCTGCCACGTTCTGTATTTGACCTTAGGCAAGATACTTAAACTTTCTGTCCATTAGTTTCCTCATATTTGAAATGGGCAATTATGGCTACCTAATTTCATGGTGTGGTAACAGGATGAATGTAAGGCATTTACCTAGCACTTAATACATAATAAATGCTCAATAAATATTTGCTAACATTATTGTTCCTCTGAATTTAAATAAACAGCATTTATTTTTCTGTCTACACTACAACTTCACCTCATTTGCCTTGAGGCAAATGAGACTAAAGACAATTTGTTCCTGTTAGATTAGTCAATATTTTTAAAAATATATTTTCAGAAAAGAGAGTTGATGATATTTCTCATAGCTAGCTATAAGCTAAGCTCCCTTTCAGAGAGTCACATAACCCTCTCTTTGTTTAGGTGATTTCTGGGCTTCTTACTTAGGCAAGGCCTGGATCTAGAAGACATAACGCCTCATAATCCTGCTCTGGTGACACAGAATGAACGACAGAGCTATACGGACTCTCTCCTCTCCCTGCACAAGTCATGTGTCTGCAAGGTGAGGGCCCATTAAGTGAGAATTCACTTGTCGGAGACAGCCTCAAACTACTTCTTTCTTTCAGCACACATCTGCAGCACCAAAACTTTTCAGCTATACATCTCCCTTACAATTGCATTCTAAACCAAAAGAAAAGTTGTCCTGAGTCATCTATGTTCATAGGTATTTGATTTGTCATTTCAGTGCTACACTAAAAGGCACTTAAATATCAGATAGATTAAAAAATTTTTAAAGTTGATGATTACTGATATAATTACTAAAGTGCATCTTAGGAATTTTAATGTCACATGTTCTAATGGAAAAGAGTATGTTTGAGAGCTAAGAAGATTAACTGGAAATTGAACTCTAAGGCAGGTATTTTTAGGACTTTGGTGGTGTTTTAATGTCAGTTAGCTTAAGAAACAAAGTAAAATGTTTGTTTCTCATAGTTGCTAAGCAACATATTGGGTTTGATTTGGTTTCTAGCCATTATTAAAAACAGTGCCATGATTATTAGAACAATGAAACAGTATCATCTTCTTCTCCATTTAATATTAAAATACTTAAGAGCAGTTGGCCTTGATGAGGTCACTATTACTTAACAGACTTTTTTTTTTTTCGTTGTTTTCCACAATCCTTATTCCAGAACCCTGGAACCATTATCACATACTGTACTCTCCAAAGAATAACTATATTCCAGTAGCACATTAGGCTATATTTCTATGTTAGTTAAAGAGTCACATAAAACTCAAGGTACTGAAATTTTGTACCCTTTTCTCTGAGTTTCTACACATCATATTCCTGAATCATCAAAATACTCTCTTTTTTAAGAAGGCAAGGGAGCCATGTGTACCTTAGAGAGATTTTCACTTAAAATTGCTAATGAAGAGGGATAAATTTCACTTATAAAATCAAATTCACTTATACAAAAACCTAATAACCCAACCAAATTGGAAATATTAGGTGTCACTATTAACACGTATATTTTTTTTTGCATTTTTAACATAATTTTTTTTATTTCTTACAAAGTTAACATACATTTTAATTATTTTTTCAAGTCAGAAATTACAAAGGAACAGAAAATGGAAAGTAATATACCTCTTCCTGCCCACTCCTCAAGTTCCTTCAGTTCTACTCCCCAGGATTAATCACAACTAATGCTTTCTTGTGACAGCTTATGTTTTTAAATTTGACTTGAATTTTTTGACATCCAACTCATCCACTGTTAGAACTTATATGCATTCTTTCTTAATTTTCCCAGCATTCCTGGACCCAAACTTTTCCCTGCTGGCAGTTCTCTCCGAGTTCCCCTTTTTCCCACTCCCATTTCCAGCAGACATACACACACAATCCAAGGACACAGCTAACATCATATTGGATGGAAATTTCTGGACATAAATGTTGTTCCAGTTTGCTAATGCGGCCTTTTTGCAAAACACCAGAAATAGATTGACTTTTATAAAGGGGGTTTATTTGGTTACAAAGTTACAGTCTTAAGGCCATAAGGTATCCAAGTAAGGCCTCAACAACAGGGTACCTTCATTGAAGGATGGCCATTGGCATCCAGAAAACTTCTGTTAGCTCGGAAGGCAAGTGGCGGGTGTCAGCTTGCTTCTAGGTTGCGTTCCAAAATGGGGTTCTCCAAAATGTTGCTCTTGGGGCATTTTGTCCTCTCTTAGCTGCAGTTCTTCTTCCAAATGTCACTCTCAGTTGCTCTACTCTGGGCCTGTGTGGCTCTTTTTAAAGTACTCCAGTGATCCAATTAACACCCACACTGAATAGGTAGGGTAACTCCTCCATGGAAATTATCCAATCAAATGTTTCACTCAGAGTTGATTCACATCTCCATGGAAACACTCAAAGAATTCCAAGCTAATCAACACAAATACATTTGCCCCCACAAGATTGCATCAAAGAATATGGCTTTTTTTGGGGGAACAAAATATATACAAACTGGCACAAATGTTTTAAAGATAATGTATCTAAAGCAGTTTTCCAATACTTAGTTGGCATAAGTTTAAAGCAACGAATGATCAATCAATCTCTCTTTCTCATTTATTTTATTAGCTTTCTTTTGTTTTTGCTATTTATTCTCATTTGTGATTCACATAAAAGGCTAGATGTGGAGAAAGCCCACTCTAGGTACATGTGCAAGCTAGTTTTAGTAAATAATTTCTATGAAGAATCTGTTGCCCCTCAAAAAGCTTTACTCTAGGTCCTGTCCTCTGCTGGTTTCTGGATAGTCCAAACAATTTCCACATTCCAATCACAGGATAACCTATATATTGTTCTTAGTCCCATTTTGGGTATATGGAAGATTAGTTTCCTTCCTGTTTAGACCTGGTTTCTATAATGGGAATTTGTCCTCTCTCTCTCTCTCTTCTTCCTCTTTCATTTGGAATCTTTGCTTTTGCCATAAGCTGTTTTCCAAAACAGTTCCCTCAGCAATGACACTGAATTAAACCATCCTGGGGTATTCTATTTACGACTTGTCATCTACATGGTTTAGGGTGCTTGCCTAGCTTATGCCCTCTTCTATCCATAGTCCCAGCTGTTTATGTCACATGACCTTATTCCTCCTTGGCTAACAGCTGCTTGGATCAGAGGTGGACATCTGACCTTTGGGCTGATCCAATCAGATCCTCCCTGTCAAGAACTCAGACTAAGCCTTACTGGGAGTGAGCTAGAGCTGTAAAGATATTGTAGTCTCAGGAATTTGGGTAGTCATTTAGGTATAAAACTGCTGATTAGGAAACAGAGAATCAGATTTCAGAGAGAAGAAGGCAAAATAGTAGATGTTCTGAAACATGAGACAGGAGACGTGAGAACATTTGCAAGAGGAAGCAAAAACAAGACAAAGGACAGAAGAGAGAGCACCCCTTACTTGATTACTGACAACTTTCCATTTCTTCAGGAAGCACAGATGGATTTTCTGACCCTAAATCTTTTAAGATATCCTAGAACCCTTATAATAAACTTGTCTCAATTTAAACTAGCTTAATTGAGCTTTCAAGTCTTAGCGCAAAACACATTTCCTGACTGTAATATAATTCTCCCTTACTCTCTTATCTGGTTCCTGTATTTTTCCCCAGTTTTCTCTGACCCAAAGTATTATGTCATCAGGATATTTTCTTTTTATCTCCCAATCATGCCCAGAAATTGTCTGACAGAGAGTCAATAAATGCTGATATAGGTATATAGCATCAGAACACAGATGATAGGGTTAATGGCACAAATACAACATAAGCTGTCATTTTTTAGTGCCAAATGTGAAGAACTGCATCAGGGCTTTTTGTTCATCAACTCTGCTTCTTACAGTAACCATTGAAGGCCCTTTTTATAGATGATGAAATAGGAGTCTGAATCTACATAGAATAATGCTACCCAAGGACATACAGCTAGTAAACTGAAGATTTAGGAACATAAACACAATTCTCTGGCTCCCAAATCAAATCCATTTCTACTACACTAAGTCCGTATATGTCTATGTATTTCATTTTTAATACTATATACAGACTTAGAGAAGCCCAGTGTCCTACAAAAATAGGCAAGAAATGACTAAAGTGAGAAGCCTTCAGTACTCATAAAACCCAGGAGGCAATGTTGCAATGCAACAACAGGAATTATAGAATGAGTGATCGCTGTGCAGTATGGGAGAAAATGGACATTTCTTCATTCCCACTTCAATGCCAAGACAGAGTAGAAAATCTTCCCTGTCTCCTCAACATATCAGAAAACATGCAGAACAAGGAGGGTGAACGAGCAGAAAAGCACCTGAGAGAAGCAATTTCCAAGGAAAGGATCAACAGTAGCAAGCATTTTATGGAGCCTGTTAAACTCTGAAGGCTCTAAGAGAACAGTAATCCTGTGACGCAGCACATGGCACAAAGAGGAGCTCAATAAATACTGTTGAATGAATGAGCTCAGATCTCCATAAGTTTCAGCATCTGTGCAGTAGGAAGAGAGTGACAGATAAGTAATTGATGCTGACCTACAATCAAAAGGATGAAATCTGAGCAGGTGATGATAGAATGAGTGATAGAAATCCTCTGTAAGTAGGAAGGAGATAGGGTTGTCCCTGACAATGGTAAGTAACCATTCAGACACATACAGGGATCAGAAGATGAACTGTCATAGAACACAGAGAAGAGACAGTGAATGACAGAGAATCAAGGGAAAATGTTTAGAAATGGATACAGAAAAAGATCAACTCATTTCACTTATTTACACCACCTTAAGGAGTTTGCCCATTCTAGTGAGAAGTATTGGAAGTTAATGCTGTGAATACAGAGTGTGTCATATTATAATAATAATAATGATAATATAGTGTCATTGTAGCTAAATTTTACTGAGCACCTACTAAAGTACTTTAAGTGGATTCATTCATTCATACTTTGAATACTGAGAATAACCCTGTTGCGTGGCGATTTTTATAATCCCCATGTGCTGGTTTGAATCTGTAATGTATCCCTTAAAAAGCCATGTTCTTTAATACAATCTTGTGGAGGCAGATCTACTATGGGTGGAATCTTTTGATTTGGTTGTTTCCATGAAGATATGTCCCACCAAACTGTGGGTGAAACCTTTTAATTAGATTATTTCCATGGAGGTGTGGCCCCACACATACAGGGTGAGTCTTGATTAGCTTACTGGAGTCCTTAAGAGAGCTCAGGGGCTAATGCTGACACAGACCCAGATGCTTGGAGATGCAGACAGTGAGACATTTGGAGATGGTAAGTTAAGTGATGAAGCCCAGAGTTTGCCCCAGAGAAGCTAAGAGAGGACCCCCCAGATGCTTAGAGAGAAATGCCCTGGGAAAACAAGCAAAGATGCACAGGAGCTGAGAGAGAGAAGCTAAGAGAGACAGAAGTCCAGAGGCATTTTGGAGAAAGCCATTTGAAACCAGATCCTGAGCAGAGCACCAGCTGAAAGAGGTGTTACGGATGCCATCAGCCTTTCTTCAGTGAAGGTATCCTCTTGTTGATGCCTTAGTTTGGACACTTTATGGCCTTAGGACTGTAAATTTGTAACCTAATAAATTCCCTTTATGAAAGCCAACCCATTTCTTGTATTTTGCATAACAGCAGATTTAGCAAACCTGGGAACACTCCCACTTTGCAGATAAATATATATTCAAGGAAGCTAAAGAATTTCCTCCAAGTTAAAAATTAGTAAGTGATAAAGCCAGGTTTCTATCTCAAGCTACTGGACTTTAGGTCTGTGTGCATACCCTCTCAACCATGCCATTCCTAGTTCATGTAAACTGTATGTAGCTTATTCTTCAGTGTGGTTTCAATCATTCTCAACCCATTTTGTAGTCATCATAAAGTTCTGAAGTTTTACAAATGAACCTCTTTCTGCTGTTGCTATACATCATGTCTGGATCCAGTAGGCCCCACCTGACATTTGTAGACCAACTTTGTAGCCAGCACTTCTGTCCATTCCCTACATTTAGCCACCCGGAGTTACCTCCATTCATGACACAGGGGTTATATGTAAACCAGAACCAAGAGGTCGTTGAGCAGCTTTAAAAATGTTTTAAATGTGGTCCTCATCCCCTCTCATTGCCACTCATGACTACACCTCATTTTCAGTTCATGCTTGTTTAAATCCTGATACGTACATGCATTTTTTAAAAAAAATAGATACGTATATAGATTAAAGAGAGAAGGAGGGAAATTTATTGAAAAATGTATATTGTATGCATATAATGTTCTCCCATTTAAGCAGCAGTTTAGGCAACTTAGAACAAAGAAGAACAAAAGTGTCAACATTTTTGGCTTTTGAGTTTCTAGGATCTGAGCTCTAGAACTTCAAAAGCAGTTAAATAAAAAACTCAGGACATAAAATTTGCTATAAATAGTATCTTTGGGAGATCATATTATCAGTGAGAGGCAGTGTTTATGGTTCTCACTGAAGGTCAGATCTAAGAAAAATAATGGCTGAGGGAAGAAGAGATTCAAAGAAGGGAAGAAAAGAACTTGAACTCAGACTAGAAGATCCATGTTCCCTGACATTACTCACAGACCAAATTCAGGGTTTGGGGTAGTGGGGAGGGACAAATGAAGAATGAGAAGGTTTAGAGTCAACAAATCTGGAAGACTGAGATGACAGGGCTCAGTAAAGTGCTGGAACAGTGAAGTAGTGTTGGCTGCAGGGAATGTGTAAGCAGGCAGGCTGAGAGAGCTGTGTTTTAGTTTCCTATCTGCTAAAACAGCTAAATACAATGAGTTGGCTTAATAGCAGGAATATATTAACTCATGATTTCAGAGGCTAGGTTTGCTTCCTCCTGGGGTTGGTATCTTCTGGTTGGCCAGCAATCATTGGGGTTCCTTGGCTTTTCTGTCACACAGCAATGCACATGGAGGCATCTTCTCCCTTCTCTTCCAGGTTCCTTTGATTTCTCTGTGGCTCCTTTCTCCTGGGCCTTCTCTAAAAGGCCTCCATTATTAAGATTAAGACCCATCCTGATTGAGTTGGGGCACACCTTAACTGAAGTAATCTCATCAAAAGTTCTTATTAACAATGGATTTACACCCACAGGAATAGATTAAGATTAAGAACATGTTTTTCCGGGGGACATAACTCCAAGCCACAACACTCAAAGAGTTTATGATCTTAAAAATCTCATTTCTTGAATCTCCTTATTGTAATATTTTCAGTACGTAAGACTATGTTGGGACTTGTAGATAGGTAAAACAACAACAACAACAAAAAACTTATCTAAAAGTTAATTAATTTTCCCTATGATCAGTTCATTCTCAAGCCATTAGTGATCTCCCATCTTTGGAGAAACACCAAAATCATTTTTGCTCTTTCCAACCCATCTTATCTTCTCTAAAATTATACTAACAGCAATGTCAACAGCAAAAATAGTCATTTAAGAAATAGAAGAGATTTTTCTAGGGTTGATAAAGTCTTTCAAGAAGCTGTAAAGAACATTTTGGGCTAATTGGTTTCTATAGAATACACATAAATAATTATTTCATATTATAGGAAGTGAAGGCATTCATGCAGCTCTCCGAGAACTCTTAAAACTAAAAAATGCTTTATATCTTGGGAACATTTGTATCATTTAAAATCATGTCTGTTTTTGAACAGTATGCATTATGGAATCCACTATGTGCTTAATAAAATAAATCCTCCTTAGCTTTCTTTTGTCTCTCAGCCTGTTTTTCTATATCCTTTCTTTTGGTTTTGCCCTGGCTTGCAATTCCCAGGAGTGGGGACTACTTTTTCTGAAACATATGCCCTCTTCCAAGAGATTACAAAAGGTTGATTGGTAGAAAATGCACCCTTTCATATCCTCGGCTTACTCATGAATTTATGACTTCTTCAAGGACAAGTGCTTGTCACTGACCTCACTCCACTGAAAGTCCTCCCTGGGGAGAGGTTCCATGTGTCCAGAGAGGCCATGACCAAAACCTTGGCATCCACATTCACTTTTCTACACTTTAGAACAATGTACATTTTCACAGGACGCTGCTGAAGTCAAACCTTTGTTAGGAGACAGAGTCATTTCTGTGTAAAACTACTCACTGGAAAGTAACTTTGCACTTTTTCTTTTTTCATCAAAAACCTTGTTTTCATTGCTTTTGATAGGAAAGCAGCTAAATTTTTTTTTTTTTTTTAATTTTTCCTGCCTTGCTCTGTGTTTCATCCTATTGAATGACTGTCACTCCATCAGAATATATATTGACTTTGAGCAAAAAAAAATCCATGTTTTAAAAGCATAACTGTTTAAAATATAAATTAATAAAAATTTACTAGACATCTGAATTTCTACATAGTGAGTAGAAATTTTATTTTCTATTTCCCTGAAGCTCTTGCATTTTATTACAGACTATTTGATAAATTTAATTTACTTTCCTCCTTGTAAACCAGGGTTTCAGGAAAGTGGACTATGGGGTTGCAATATTAATATTGGTCATTGTCAACACTAGTGCAAAGGAATGATACTGTACATATTTAAGGCAAGTATCCAAATATTCTGGAAAGCTGAACCACATAAATATAGAACAGCCTCACACTTTACACCAGTCACTACATAGTTGGGAAACTATGCACCAGTTAAACAAAGAAATTAAACACATAGGGCCTGCTACATTTAAATATTTAAGTGCCATATTTTAAATAGATCTTATTATTGTAGCCCGGAGGATTTCCAAGGCAAAAAGTAAAGTCTGAAACTTGCATGGCACCTTTTTTCTCCTTGAGATTTTAAACTTCACGCAATAATGCTTTTCATTTCTGTACTTTCTCCAAATGTTTTCAACTTCTTAGAGGCTACATTGTTTTGTAAGAATAAACTGTAGGTTTTTCAAAGAGCCTCTCTCTCCCACTCAACTGCCCTGAGGGAGTTAGAGAGTCTGCACACAACTTATTTTCATTTCCTTCATCCTAAAAATGGTCAAATAAGGACTGTTTCCCCACCAACATTTCTAAGGCAAGAGGCTCTGACAAGTGCAATCTTTATCACTACAAACATCTCCTCTTTCCTGCTCTGGCATGTCCAAATAAAAAGATTATTTAGCGCACATCCACTGTGCTAGAATCAGAGCTCCAACCTTTACAAAGACACACCAGGTGAATATACAGTTTTAAGCCAATGGAAAGTGGATATAATGAGTGTCTCTGGAACTCTGCCACTAACAACTGGGAAAGCTCAACAAATGCTAAAGAATCAGTACAATCTCTTTTCAGAATCTGCCCCTTCTTGCCACCAAAGTAGACATTTGTTGGCTGCATGATTCTCAGCATCCTGGTTCAAATAAGGATACTGCATATTACATATTCTTTACTATTTTGGAGTTGCCATGGTAGAGAAGAAAAAAGATATTTTTGTTGATGGAATGTCTCTTAACAGAGCTCCTTATTTTGGCCTTACTGACTTTCTGACGCAGTTTTCAGATCTAGTTTAAAATACGTCCATGATTTTTTTTATTTGAAATCATCAACATTCCAGCCCCCCAAAAAGGGTAGATAATACATTAATTAAATGTGTAAACAGACAGGTGACCGGGATTTAGAGATATGAAAGTTAAGATGTAAAGAAATAAATGACTGTCAGAATTTTAAGGAGATCTTTAACTTCCAGTTCCAACCCCTGGTCCTTGCTCGGCTTCCTTTTCTCTCTCTCCTTCCATCAGCTTTTTTCTCCTAGTTATTCATTGCTGTCTTACCATTAAAATTGGCAGAATTAGTGTACCAGATCAGGCTAGACTATG
The DNA here is from genome assembly GCF_015220235.1 of Choloepus didactylus. NCBI lineage: Eukaryota > Metazoa > Chordata > Mammalia > Pilosa > Megalonychidae > Choloepus > Choloepus didactylus. The sequence continues at coordinate 50,631,986 of NC_051314.1, forward strand.
CTGTAATTTTTAAAACAAATTTAGTGACTTAAAATAACAAGTTTTATTTTCACTCATACCGGATATCCTTTGGCAGGGTCATTTGGGGTCTTTGCATTATCCTCCCTCTGGGAACCAGGTTTCTGGAGCAGGGGCTGGCAAACTATGGCCCACAGGCCAAATCTGGTTTGCTGCCTTTGTGTGACCCAGGTGTTAAGAATGGTTTTTACATCTTTAAATAGTTGGGGAAAAAAATTAAGGAAGAATAATATCTTACAACATTGCATGTGATTCAAATTTCAGTGTCCATAAATAAAGCTTTACTCTAATACAGTCATGCTTACTTATATACGTATTGCCTGTGGCTACTTTTGTGCTATAATGTCCGAGTTGAATAGTTGCAACAGAGACCATATGGCTCCCAAATTGTAAAATATTTATCATCTGGCTCTTTACAGAACAAGTTTGTCTGCCCTTGAACTAGAGCGAGGCTGGTCACCATAGGAGAGGGTAAAAGAGAGAATGGCTAATCACGCACTGAATCTTGGGGCTTCTAACTGAAAGTGACATACAAACTTCTGCTCACCATTCATTGTTCAAAGTAACTCACATGGCTACAATGAATTCAAGTGAGAGGGTAGAGAAATGCAATTCAACCATATGCCCAGTAAAAGGAAAAAAAAAAAAAGATGGACAACACTGATAACTATCACAATTAAGAAAAATAAGTTAGAACGTAATTACTCACATGGTAAATAGCTTCTTTATTTTACAAATAATCTGCTAGGTGTTCCAGGTAAGATGGCAAATAAGCAAAACTGCCGACTACCAAACTCAGAGGATACCACAGAAATGAGATAGAAGTTGAGGAATCCAAAATCCTCACACCAAAAGTATGGGAAGCTTTTAGGTAGAAAGGTCAAAGACCTGGTGCAATTGGGAGAAGGGAGCTGGGGGTATGACAGGAACCTAATGCAAAAGAAGACTAAGATGCTGCGTCAGGGAGAAAACTGGCAAGGAGCATTTTAATAGTGCCTATTTATTTCCACAACACTGCCCAGAAATCTCATTGCAATCTCTTTGCCAAAGTAAAACAAGGGCAGCCTAGAACCAACAGGACAGAGGAGAATAATATCAGGGTATCAAGGGCATTCCGCTGGGGTTGGAATGAAAAACTTCAATATAGGCAGGCCGGACATCGCCCCTTGAGCATCCTCTTGCTCCATCCTTTTTCCTACCCCTCTACTCTTTTCCTTGACCCACAGAGTTTATAATTACAGTGGAAGGAGATAGATTTTTTAAAAGATCTGTGCCCAGGGAAGAGTTACTGGAATGGAACACCTGGCAGGAGACGGGGAAGAAGGGAGGATCATGTGGATGGAAGTGGTATAGCCCAGAGTTACTCCACCTTGAGAATCATCTCCCCTTCATCATTTAGAGGGGTATAATCTAGGGCTTTTCCTCACTAATATGGACTAACTATAATGTGTAAACACTGAGAATGGAATCTTAGAGCATAAGTTATCAGGGGAAGTCTTATTGTAAAGTTTCCTAGATTGTAAGCTCTTATAGCAGTCACATTTATTCCCAAGTTTTAATGGCTAGCTCCAAATTCTGAGATGCTGAACTGTTTGCGTAACCTGGTCAGTCCCTGGAATTTTGGGTATCTGTGTGACACGTGAGACTCAGAGCCAGGGTTCGGCAGCTATGAATGTCAGCATTACGGCATACAGCAACTGTTTAAAAAAAGCTGAAAAAGAGTTCGGATTTCAATTAAAGACATGAATGAAGTAGATCTGGATAGGACTAAGGCAAGTCAGACTAAAGGGTAAAGGATGATATTGACTGTGTATTAAAACTTCAGCTTCTATGTGAGACTAAAGGAAAAGATGTTTATTTGGTGCAAAATTTGATTCTTCTGTAGCACACTATCTAATTTAATTTGTATGGTCACTTTATTAGAACACTGTAACTACATGGAACCTTGAATAAGCAGTGAAATCTTGTTGGTTTGTACAGGTTATTGTGATGTCCAGATTCATCCCAGAGTAATTTGGGCAGAGAATAAAAGTATTTGCAAAACCCCCTTGAGGGACTGGGGGAAAATGATATATTAAACTTCCTCACCTGAGGGATTCCTGATATTTCGCAAATATTGGGGACTACCAATTTAATAGGCCAAGCCCTTGATCTTGGAGCTCGCCCTTATGAAACATTTTCCTGCAAAGGAGAAGCTAAGCCTACTTATAATTTTGCCTAAGAGCCACCCCTGGAGAATTTCTTTTGTTGCTCAGATGTGGCCTCTCTCTCTAAGCCCACGCAGCAGGTAAACTCACTGCCCTCCATGCTATGTGGGACATGACTCTCAGGGATGTAAGTCTCCCTGGCAAAATGGGACATGACTCCCAGGGATAAGCCTGGCCCTGGCATCGTGCATTGAGAAAGCCTTCTTGACCAAAAGAGGGAAGAGAAAAAAACAAAATAGAGTTTCAGTGGCTGAGAGATTTCAAATAGGGTCAAGAGGTCATTCTGAGATATTCCTTTTTAGTTTTAGTGAATTGGAATAGCTAGAAGGAAATACCTGAAACTGTTGAACTGTAATCCAGTTGCCTTTATCCTTAAAATGAATGTATAACTGTATAGCTCTTAAAGTGTGACTGTGTGCTTGTGAAAACCTTGCAACTGAAACTCCCTTTATCCAGCATATGAACAGATGAGTAAGAAAACAAAGACAAAAATAAATAAATAATGGGGGGGGGGTGTATCAGGAATATGGAATGTTTTGGGTATTCTTTTTTTATTTCTATTTTCACTTTTTGGAGTAAAGAAAATGTTCAAAAATCGATTGTGGTGATGAATGCACAACTATATTATGATACTGTGAACCACTGATAATACACTTTGAATAAGTAGCTGATATGTGAATAAAATTGCATAAGAAATAAAATAATCTAGGGCTTTTAAAATTCAACAAAAGGTGAAATAATTACAAACAACTGCAATTACACTGAAGTTAAAAAAATATTAAATATCGACATATGAAAAACCTAATACCACGGAAATACTATCCAAAGGAAAGCTAATGTAATCAAAATACATACTTTCAGAAAAAAGCACTACTGATGATCAAGAAGACCATTCTACAATGACAAAAAATTTAATTCACCATAAAATATAATAATTTTAAATTTCTATGTACTCAACAGCATAGCTTCAAAATATATAAAGCAGAAATTGTCAGAACTGCAGAAGAAATCATTAAACCTACTAGCACACTGAGAGATTTTTCACACACACCAAGCATTTGGCCAATCCAGAGGAAATGTTAAAAGCAAAATTGACAAGCTTCCTCAAAAGCATACAATACTAGAACATTATATTTAACAATAGAATAATTCACATTTTTAAGCACTCAAGAAATATTAACGAAAACTGATCAGATGTAGTATCTTAAAATCATCCTCTTAAAAAGACCACTATCAATAAGACTGTATTCTCTGATCATAATACAACTAAATTAGAAAAAAAAAAACAAAAGTATAACTAGAAAAACTTTATAAATTTAAAAATTTAAAGACACATTTTAACAATTCATGGTCAAAAAAAAACTATAGTGGAAGTTAGAAAATACTTAGAAATAAAAAATTACAAAAATACTCTATTTCAAAACTTTTAGAAGTAGAATGAAGAAAATAGTAAAGACAAGTGCAAATATTAATGATGTACTAAAAACAAATAAATAGTAGAAGGAAACAAAAAAATCCAAAGTTATTTTTTAAACACTGATAAAACTACACAAACCTCTGGCAATGTAAAATGAACATCTACTTTAGAAAAGGGTTAGCAGTTTCTTAAAATGTTAAAAAATCGTATAACTTAGTAATTCCACTCCTATCCAAGAGAAATGTAAAGATATGTTCACACAAAAGCTGCAGGTGACTATTGAAAGCAGCATTATTCACAATAGCTAAAAGCTAGAAATAATCCAAAGATTATTATTTAGTGAATGAATAAACAAAATGTGGCATATCCATACTATGGAATACTACTCAATAATACAAAAGAATAAAATACTGGTACATAAAACAACATGGATGAACCTCAAAGACATTATGTTAAGTAAAACAATCCAGATACAAAAGTCTATATTTTGTATTATTCCATATAAAAAATTTTCTAAAAAAGACAAAACTGTAGAGACCAAAATCAAATCAACAGTTGCCTGGGGCTAAGGGTGAGAATGGGATTTGACTGCAAACAGGAGCAACAGAAACTTGGGGGACACTGGGAATGGGAGAATTCTCGATAATGATTGCATAAATGTATAAATTTACTAAAACATCAGACACTCAAAATGGGTGTATTTTATGATATGCAAATTATACCTCAATAAAGCTGATAAAAATATATATGACTGTGTAAAACAAAATTTGTAATATATTGGGGGATTTATAGCATTTGTAAATATAATGAATGCAATAATTAAAGCACAAAGGATGACTGATGTAATATACAATACATAAGACAACTAGAGCATAAATGAATCTATTCCATTGAAAATTACAATATTTTACATGAAGTGGTACAATATTAAATATAAACGAACTGAGATAATTTAAGAATATATATTGCAATTCACAGAATAACCACTAAAAGAATGCAAAAAGTTATTGCTAAAAATCAAATAGACATTAAAATGGAATTCTACAAATATTCATTTAAACCAAAAGAAGCAAGAAAGAGGAAATGGAAAAGCAAAATAGCATATGAGACAAACAGAAAACAAATATTAAAATAATAAACCTAAATTCAACTGTATTGGTAATTACATTAAATGTAAATGAACATCACTCCAATCAAAAGGAAGGGGTTGTCTGACTGGATTAACAAAGCAACATCAAGCTATATGCTGTCAAAAGAGACAACTTTAAATATAAATAAACAGGCAGTGTGAAAGTAATTGATGAAAAAAGATATACCATGCAAATAGTAATCCTATGAAGACTATAGTGGACTTATTTATAGCTGTTTAAAAAAAAAAAAGACTTCAAGACAAAGACCATTGCCAGAAATAGAGATATTTCATAATGATAAAAGTCTTAATACATCATGAAATCATATTAATCATAAATGTATAGGTACCTAATAATAAAGCTTCAAAAATCATGAAGCAAAAGTTGGCAAAATTAAGTGGAAATTTAAACAAAGCCACATGTGGAGATTTTAACAACTCTCTCTCAGTAATTGATAAAACAAGACAACATCAGTAAAGACACAGAAGACCTGAACACTATCCACCTCCTTGATCTAATGATGTTTATAGAACAGTACACCAAATTTCTATTGATTCAGAAATCAATAATAAGATGTCAAGAAAGAAAATATTTGAAAATTAAATAAACTTTTAAATAAACCATGGTTCAATGAAGAAACTACAAGAGAAATTAGAAAATATTTCAAAACTAGTGACAATGAAAATAAACCACATCAAAATTTGTGGGATCTCATACTGAATCTCAAGAAAATATACAACACCAAAATTTGTGTTTAAAGGAAAATATAGATTTAAATGTTTATATTAAAAAAGAAGGGATAAAATCAATGACCTAAGTTTCCACCATAGGCAAATAGAAAAATAAGAACAAAGAAAACTCAAAGTAAGTAAAGGAAGTAATAAAAAGAAGAAATCAATGAAACAGAAAATAAATGATAGAGAAAATAAAACAAAAATTTGGCTCCTTTAAAAGATCAACAAAATTGATAAGTCCATAGTTAGACTGAACATAATTAAAATACAAATTACAAGTATTGGAAATTAAAGATGGCTTTTCACAACAGATCCTATAGACACTGAAAGGATAAGAAATATTGTGAACAACTTTATGCCAACAAATTAAACAACTTAGATGGAATGGAAAAATCCTTTTAAAATATATCTTTAAAAATTGACACAACATGAAATAATTCATCTTAATAGCCCTATATTTGTGGAAGAAACTAAATTCATTTTCAACTAATCTTCCCATATAGAAAGCCCCAGGTCCAGATGGCTTCACTAGTGAATTCTACCAAAAATTAAACAACAAAATAAAAATAATCTGACACAAAACTCTTTCAAAATCACACAAATCAAGTAATTTGTTTTTTTTGGGGGAGGGGGGAGCACCCACATGAAGCTTCATAAACAAAGCTTTATAACAAGGATACCTCCAGAACCCAAAATACAGATGGTTTGGCCAAAACGCCTCACACCAAAGGCCACACAGCACTAGCAGATATGTAGTGTAAGTGGAGAAGAGAAATCAAAATTCAGAAAGGTGCTAAAATCCATGGAACCTTGAAACTGCTAACATAGACTTTTCCTAAAAGAAAAAGCTCTTCATTGGATGGGAACCTAGGTGAGAAAATCAGAAACAACCTGTGAAACTGGGAAATGTTCTATTTGCCAAAGACACAAAAGAGGCAAGACCCATACATCTTGGTACAACACAAAGAAACTCACTTAGCTAACACAAAAATAAGCACAGAAAGTAACTGCTTTTTTAGTGTTTCTTGGTTATGACAGCGGAAAGGGCCCTCTGGTCATTAACCTGGGAAAGATGCCATGTCTGGCCCACTTCCCAGCTCCTTCATGGGACCATCCTCCCAACAGTCCAAAAAGTCACTTCATTTAAATAGAGAATAAATAGGATCACTTTCAAACCTATTCAAATATATTGTACAAAAAAAAAACATAAAAATAAAGCAAAAAACATTTCAACAGATTATTAAAGAATTCTAGAAATCTGTATTCTTTAAAAAAGATAAAAGCAATAACCTAAAATTTTAAAGTAATCTAAAACATTGAAGAAAAAAATCAAAGCACTGCAAGAACATAAGTCAGAATTAAAGCCATTTAGAAATGAACTAGACAATTACAAGATTTGGAAAGAAAGCTAACAGAACGCAAGAATAAGCTAGAAAAATGAAAAAATGCAGAAATAAAAAATAAATACTGGAAATCAAATCAAGGTTAAAGAATGACAAAGAAAGAATGCAAGTAATGGAAAATTTTGAGATAAAAATTTAATTTAAAAACTATATATATAAAATATGCATATATATGTACTTTCTTCTCCAAAGAAGAAAATCAAAAAACTACAAGAGATCGTTTTGAATGCCAGTTCAATAAAATTTCCTAAACTCAAAGAAGACTTGGATCTATATATTGGAAAAACCATACTATGTATCACTCATATCAATATATAAAAGTGGCTTTAATTAACCTATTAATCTGTTCAAATTGATAAAAAAACAAATCTAATTCTATGCTACATTAGAGAAACATACAACTAAAATAAAACTTAGAAAAGTTAAAATTAAAAGACGGACAAGATTATGCCAGGCATATGTAACTAAAAGGAAAACAGGTGTCCTAACGCTGATAAAGAAAAGGAAGAATTCAAGTTAAAATCATTTAGAAAGACAATATAAGATATTTTATTGTCTTTATTATTTAAGACTACACTCCACAATAAAAATGTTATTAATATCTATGCACAAATAATAAAGAAACAACTTTCATCAAGTAAACCTCAGAAGATTAAAGTAGAAATAAACACACAATAACAATGACAAATTTTAACACACCTCTCTCAGACCAAGGTAGATGAAGAGGACAATAAAAAATTAGAGAGGAATAGAAGACCTAAACAACTTAGGTCTGATACATATATATTTAATATGAACCTTATATGAGAAAATACACTTCTTTACAAATGAGCATGGATTATTTATAAAAATTGTCCATGTATTAAGTAACAAAAACTTTCAACAAATTTTTAAAAATGAAATAATGCCATCAACATTCTCTGACCACACACAATAAAGCTAGAAAAAAATTTTTAGAAAGACCTGCCCATGTGGAAACTCAAAAACTCTATTAAACAATGCCTGGGTCAAAATAAAAATGAGATTTCAGAAACAGTTTAAAATTAAAACATGACATAGCATCTATGGAAAACAGCTAGGGAAGTGTTCATAGCATTAACAACTATTACACAAAAATGAAAATAAATGAATAAAACATCCAAATCAAAAAGTTAGAAAATAAAAACAGAAGCAAACAATAAAGTAAGGAGTTGATAAAACAAACATTAGAACTCATAAATAAAACAAAAACTGTTTTTGGGGGCAAAGTTCAACAAAAATTTTGCCACTAGCTAAGCCTATTTTAAAAGGTTATGAAAGCAAAAATATCCGATTTACATTATTTCCGGGAGGTTAGAACTAGAGAGAGAAAAGAGAGAGAGAGAGAAATTAAAACAAGACTACCTTTCACAGCTCTATGAAAATAAATTTGACAAAGTAAATATGGAAAACTTTCTAAGAAAATATAATTTAATAAAAATGATGCAAAAGAAATGGAAAGTCTGAACATTCTTTACATACAAGAAATAGAGAAATTGTTAGAGAGCACCTCACCACCACCAAAAAACAGTGGCTTCACAGAGGAAATTTGCATGACAAAATAAATAGTAACAATAAGCAAAATGAAAAGAAAAATGACATGCTGAGGAAAACCTGCAACATATATTGTAGAATATTTCAGGATAAAGCAGTTGGATATTACTACTATCAAAAAATGGAAAGGAGGCTGGAGGGGTCAAGATGGCAGCATAGAAAGGAATGGAATTTAGTTAGTCCCCTAGAGCAACTAATGAACAACCAGGAACAACTAGTAAATAATTTAGAACAACTGCTGGGGGACAACCATGCCTATCCACACATTGTACCCCAACCTGGATTGGGATGAATGCCTGAGATTGAAGCATAAAATCTGTAAGTAAAAGATGCAGAACTGTGCCAGGAGCCCCCTCCCCTCACAGCAGGCTGAGCTGCAAAACCTTGCTGTGTTAGAAAGCAGCAGTCTCTGAGCAAGTGAATGTAGTTCAGCCCAGCTCCAACTGGGATTTTAATTAACAAATATGGACTGCTGAATACAAGCTACAAACCCCTAGTAAGCAGATGGAGGCTTTTAGTGATGACTGACCTTAAAGAACCAGAGGATTCATCTGTCCCAAGAAGGGGAGCCCAGAAGACTGGGTGTTACCTCTGGCTGACAAGCGAAACTGGGGGACCATGGACTGACTCTGAGACAGGGCTTTCTTTCCCTTTTTCTCTCTCTCAATCTGAGAGGCTCAGTGGAGACAGCCTCAGCCATTTTCAGTTCACAGCACTCTGATCCAGACAGGGGTGAAGATAACAGAGTCAGAGAGACAAAGGAGCTATTCAAATGCAGATTAAGACTCCCTAGGGGGTGTATCTTCCCTAAGAGGAAGGAGGTGGGGCCCAGCTCTGCTACCAGTCTTCCCTTCAGAACCAGACCCCAGAGCCTGGAGATAAACAGCCAAAACAGAAACTAAAGGGGCCACACCTCCTTACACCAGTTGGGAGTGACAGGCAGACAGGTGCCACCCACTGGACAAGTTAGGAAAAGCACAGTGGCTAGAAACCTCACAGGAAAGTCTGTCAATCTCTAAGAGACACCCACAGGGAGACTTGAAACTGAAAAATGACCCCATTCTGAGAGCAGAACCTGTTCTGGTCTGGGAAAATCTGATGGGGGTAACCAAGGAAACTAGATGCCTAGACAACAGAAAACTACAATCTAAATAGGAAAAACAAAGATATGGCCCAGTGAAAGGAAACCATGTCAATCAAGACACAGTTGAGACATTGTTTCACTTTAATGAAACAATCTATTAAAGATTTTCAAAGAAATGTACTCAATCAAGTGAAAAACCAGATCAATGAGTTCAGGGAAAGATATGGCAAAAGAGATGAAGGCTATAAATAAAACACTGGGCAAACATGAGGTAGAAATCAAAAGTTTGAAAAAACAACTGGCAGAACCTATGGAAATAAAAGGCACAATACAAGAGATGAAAAACACAATGGAGACATACAACAGCAATCTCAAGAGGCAGAAAAAAAGAAACTCTCAGGAATTGGAGAACAAGACACCTGAAATCCTACACACAAACGAACAGATAGGGAAAAGAATGGAAAAATATGAGCAACGTCTACAGGAACTTATGGACGAAATGAAATACAAGAATGTACGTATCATTGGTGTCCCAGAAGGAGAAGAGAAGGGAAAAGGGGCAGAAGCAATAATAGAGGAAATAATCAATGAAAATTTCCCATCTCTTATGAAAGACATAAAATTACAGATCCAAGAAGCGCAGCATACCCCAAACAGAATAGATCTGAACAGACCTACGCCAAGACACTTAATAATCAGATTATCAACCATCAAAGACAAAGAGAGAATCTTGAAAGCAGCAAGAGAAAAGTGATCCACCACATACAAAGGAAGCTTGATAAGAATATGTGTGGATTTCTCAGTAGAAACCATGGAGGCAAGAAGGAAGTGGTGTGACATATTTAAGATCCTGAAAGAGAAAAACTGCCAACCAAGAATCCTATATCTGGCAAAACTGTCCTTCAAATATGAGGGAGAGATTAAAATATTCCCTGACAAACAGACACTGAGAGAGTTTGTGAACAAGGCACTGCACTACAGGAAATACTAAAGGATGCATTACAGACAGATAGGAAAAGACAGGAGTGAGAAGTTTGGAACAATATAATTTTGGGTGATGGTAGCACAGCAATGTAAGTACACTGAACAAAGATGACTGTGAGTATGGTTGAAAGAGGAAGGTTAGGAACATGTGGGACACCAGAAGGAAAGAGGAATGATAAAGACAGGGACTGTATAACTCAGTGAAACCTAGCATGCTCAACAATTGTGATAAAATGTACCAATATGTTTTTACATGAGGGAGAACAAATGAATGTCAACTCTGAAAGGTGTTAAAAATAGGGTGGTATTGGGAAAAAAAAATACTATTAATGCAAACTAGAGACTATAGTTAACAGAAACATTGTATCATGCTTCCTTTAATGTATTATGCTTCCTTTAATGTAACAAAGGCAATATACCAAAGTTAAATGCCTATAATAGGGGGACATAAGGGAAGGGTATGGGACTCTTAGCATTGGTGATGTTGTCTGACTCTTTTATTCTACTTTAGTTTAATTCTATCTTTCCTTTTATTGCATTTTAGCAGTCATTTTTTTCTTTCTTTTTCTCTTTCTTTTGTCTCTCTAACTCCTTTGACCCTTCCTCCTTTGTGGAAGAAATGGAGATGTCCTTATATAGATAGTGATGATGGTGGCGAATACATAAATATGTGACTATAAAAAAAATGAGTTTTGGAAACTCTGATTTCATCTAATTAAAACAAAAAAATCATGTAGAAATCATTAAACTATATGCATAATTCTTCCAATAAACATTACAAGAATGTAGATGTAGAAAGATTATTGGTAATTAAGAAAATTATGAAAAGCCCCTCAGAAGTTGATTATGATGTGATGCTTGGAGAATCTATGAATATGGTAGATAATAGGAATCACTGACCCAGTTATGATTTAAAGAACTGCTTGTTGGATGTTGCTGGTGTGGCTTCTTTGTTTAACTGTTGTGACAGCAGTTGTAGTAATCGAAATTCCTAAAGAACACATGGAACTCACCATGGCTGGAATGGATATATGAATGAAGATGGTATGAGAGGTGAATTTTCTAAATCCTAAAGTGTGCTTTGTCATTATGAAAGCATTATCGTGGGAGTTTCGGCAGAGAACACAGGAAAAGCCGAATGCAGCCTGTGTTCTCCTGGCCCTCCAGCCCTGGGCAGGTGGGTAAGCTGGGGGATCAGGGACAGCATGCAGTCCTGCAGAGACCCAGAGTCCTCACCCCGCCTGCCCACTGGCCAGCTCCAGGCCCTGAGGCAGTGGTGGAACCCTGTCCTCTCCTTCCCCCATGAGGTCCTGATGGCATTGGTGGCCTATCCCAGCCTGGACCCCACCACCTTGTTTCCCTGCCCAAACCTGCCAGGGAAGGCATGGCAGGGAGAGAAGAATGGTGGCTTTCCCAATGCTGGAGAGGGTCATTATGGGATTTAAGGGCCCAGAAGATGGGTCTGCACAGACTCATGCTTGGCTATCTCTTTAAGCCATGTAGCCAGGCCTATCTGGGACCTGGGGTGACCACTCCATCCCAATTGGACAAGATACCACCTCATCCCAAGGTCAACAGACAAATACCTTAATGGGCCTGGAAGGTGAGTGTAGTCCTGGAAACGTCTAGTCTGTCCAGGTGTTTAGAAAGGCCTGAGGTATATTAAAAGTAGAAGTAGTAAAACATTACTTTGTAAATATAGTTCTGCTGAAATCCATAGGAAATAGTGTCTTTTGGAAGTGCGATTGTTAAACCATCCCAACATACAATTGTCCAAATACTCATTTGGAGGAGGTGGGAGGGAAGCAACTGCAAAAAGTAATATGCTAGAGTGTTCAGACAAAACTTTCTCTGTACGGTCTGTGCATTTTGTTTGTTTGTATATATAGTGTATACGATGGACAAATGAGTCTTAATTTTGCAACATCTAGTCTCTAGATGTTATAAAGGTTGCCAGTGTATGACAAAGTAGAGTTAGTAAAATTAGTATGTTTTGTATACTTTGTGTTGAAATTCACTGAAAAACTTGTCTTCTGTAAATGACCTTTGCATTTGAATTTGATCAACCACCTCTAAGCATTACACTTGCCTGTACAGGTCCACTGAACTGGTGGTGGAGAAAAGGAAGTGAGGAGGGAGTTATTCCAGGCCAGGATGGTCATGTTTAAGAGATACCTCAGGTTACAACCATTGTTATGTAGGTGCAGTTTTATTTAACAACACTTCCTGTGTAGTGGACAAGTTAAGTTCTTATTTGAAATATCTAGTCTTTCTAAATGTTTAAAAGTGCCTTATTTGTTTAAAAATAGAGGTAGTAGGATAACACTGTAAATAACTTTTAAAACTTGGTGAGATTATAGGCATGCAACTAAGTGAATGGAACTTGAGGACAGCAGTTTGAATGAAATAAGCCAGAAATGAAAAGAAAAACATTATAACGCTTCACTAATATGGACTAACTATGGTGTGCAAACTCTGATAATTGAATCTTAGAGCACAGGTTATCAGGGGAAGGCCTATTGTAAAGAGCCCTAGATTGTAAGCTCTTACAGCAGCCACATCTATTACCAAATTGTAATGGTAATCTCTAAATTCTGAGATGCTGAGTTCTTTGTGTATAAACTGGTCTGTCCCTAGAACTTTGAGTATCTGTGTAACAAGTGAGACTCAGAGCTAGAGTTTGGCAGCTATGTCAGTATTATCCCATACAGCAACTGTTAAAAAAAAAAAAAACTGAAAGAGTTTAGACTTCAATTACAAAGAAGTGGACTTGATTAGGACCAAGGTAAATCAGACTAAAGGGTAAAGGACAATATTGACTGTGTTTTAAAACTTCAACTTCTATGTGAGACCAAAGGAAGAGATGCTTATTTGGTGCAAAATCTTTTATTTTCTGTAGCACAATAAATAATCTAACTTGTATGGTCAGCTTATTCAAACACCATAATTACATGGAAATTTGAATAGAGAATGAGATCTGGTTGGTTTGTACAGGTTAGTGTGGAACCCCAATTCATCCAAAGTAATTTGGGCAGAGAATAAAAATGTATTTGCAAAGCCCCTCTGAGGGACTGGGGAAAAATGCAGAAATATTAAACTTCCACACCTGGGGAATTACTGACATTTTCACAAGCACTGGGGACTACCAATTTAGAAGTCCAAGCCCTTGATCTTGGGGCTTGCCCTTAAGAAGCTTGTTACTGCAAAGGAGAGGCTAAGCCTACTTATAATTGTGCCCAAGAATCTCCCCCAGAGAACCTCTTTGTTGCTCAGATATGGCCTCTCTCTCTAAGCCCACTCGGCAAATAAACTCACTGCCTTCCCCCTTATGTGGGAAATTACTTCCATGGGTGTAAATCTCCTTGACAACATGGGACATGACTCCGGGGTATGACCCTGGACCCAGCATCATGGGACTGAGAAAGTCTTCTTGACCAAAAGGGGGAAGAGAAATGAAACAAAATAAAGTTTCAGTGGCTGAGAAATTTCAAATGGAGTTGAGAGGTTTTTCTGGAGGTTATTCTTATGCATTATATAGATATCCATTTTTAGTGTATCAGAATAGCTAGGAGGAAATACCTGAAGCTATTGAACTGCAACCCATTAGCCTTGATTCTTGAAGATGACTGCATAACTATGTAGCTTACAGGTGTGCCTGTGTAATTGTGAAAAACTTGTGGCTCACACTCCCTCTATCCAGTGTATGGACAGATGAATAGAAAAATGGGAACAAAAATTAGATGAATAATAGGGAGGACTGGGGCATGGGATGTTTTGGGTATTCTTTACTTGTATTCTTTGGGTATTCTTTACTTGTATTCTTATTCTTATTTTTATCTTTGGAGTAATGAAAATGTTCAAAAATTTATTTTGGTGATGAATTCACAATTATATGATGGCACTGTGAACAACTGATTTACACTGTGGATGACTGTATGGTATGTGAATATATCTCAATAAAACTTAATTGAAAACAACAGCAACAACAAAAATCCCCACTCACAATAAAATGGAGTCTATGTTTCTCTTTCAAAAAAAAAAAAAAACTGGTGGGGAATATTGCCTTTGACAACGGAATTGTTAAACCATCTCTGAACATTGTACTCTGTTACTGGTTCATTGGTCTGAGGGAGGTGGGATGGAATAAATTGCAGAAGGTATTTTGTTACTGTGTACTGGAAAACTTCTGATCATCCATTGCCCTCTGTTATGTGCATTCATTTAACTTTGCTGTACTGTATATATTGAGCATATACAGGACAAATGAGTCCTAATTTTATATCTAGTCTCTAGATACTAAAATTTGCCAATACATGACAAAAGTAGAGTTAGTAAACTAACACATTTTGTACAATTTATGTTAAAATTCGTAGAAAGGCTTTCTTCTGAAAATGACTTTTGGAAATGAAATTGTAAAAACCACATCTGTGACATATGTGCCTATAACTCATCCACTGGGTTTGTGATGGAGAGAAGGAATTGACAGAAATGAAGTGCTCTAGACCAGAATGTTTCTATTTAGAAGACACTTTCAGATATAACCATTGTTACAAGTGTGTAGCTTATTCAACATTACTGTGTATACAGTAGACAAATTTAAGTCCTTATTTGACACATCTAGTCTTTCTATATGCTTAGAAGTATTCAACATATGTTAAAAGTAGAGAGCATCAAATAACTATTTCTTTTTTGTTAATACATAGGAATGGCTGTATTTGGGGAATGGCATTGTTAAACTATGTCTGAGAGCAGTGTGCTGATGGGGGGTGGGCAGGGAAGGAAGTGCAGAGGGACGGGTTCTTTGCCCATGAGTTGTTAGACAAGTTAAGATTGTCTGACCATTTTTCTATATAGGCATTTTAGTGTATTAAAGGACAAGTCTTAATGTCCAAAGTATTATAAAAATAGAAGCAGTAAAATAATCTCTATATAAATGTCCTTTGTGTTAGTTTATAGGAAGGACTATCTTCTGGGAGTGACTCTGCTAAGCCTCCTCTTGGAGCTAGACATATTTCTGAACTTCATCATTGAAACGGTGGAAGAGGAAGAAGAGGAAGGGCAAAGGGAAGGGCTCTTTGCTAGTATCTCTATATCTAGAAGACCATTTTAGACTATAACCACAGTTCTGTGTGCATTTGTTGATAAAATGCCTGTGTTTATTGCAGAAAAGTTTCATTCTTTATTTCACAACATCTAAACTTTTTCGATATCTTGAGGTGACAATGTATGATGAAAAGTAGAGCTAGTGAATTAAGGAATTTATAAACATCTTATTGTTAAATTAATAGAAAAGAAGCATATTTGACATGGAATTTCTAAATCAACTCTGGGCAGTATGCATCAGGACTTGTTCAGTAGGTTGGCTGCAGAGGGGCAGAAGGAAGTGCAAGGGGAGGGATGTATGTGGATGTGTTCATATTTCCATTTTGATGTAACCATTTTATGTGGCACCTCCTGGCTGTACCTTAGGAAAACAATGATAAATAATTCAATAGAAACATATCTCCTTGCTAATATTTCAGTGTAGATCTGGTAATGAAGTCTCTCAAATGCATTATACTTATTGTACTCTTGCTTTATGTTTCATTTTAAATTGAGTATTAAGAGAATGTAGTATTTATAACTCTGCCAGTATCTATAGAGATCTGTTGCATTTTTATCTTTTATGAAATTTTTGTCCCCAAGACAGGCAGGAATACATTGTCCCCCCTTATTGACTTGGTGTCATGAATTATGGGCTATCACAATACTCATAGCTTTGGGACTTTGAATTGGTAAATATTCATGAAAAAGCATGATACATTCTGTGTGATCTCAGACACATGAAAATGTATGTTCACACAATAGAATATTGAGCAGCTGCAAAAAGGAATGAAGTTGTGAGGCATACAGCTAAGTGGATGGATCTTGAGGACAACATTTTGAGTGAAATACAGCAGAAACAAAAAGACAAATTTAAAATGCCTCATTAATATGGACTAACTATAATGTGCAAACTCTGAGAATTGAATCTTAGCCCACAGGTTTTGAGGGGAAGGCTTATTGTAAAGGTCCCTAGATTGTAAACTCTTACATCATTCACATCTATTCCTGAGTTGTAATGGTAATCTCTAAATTCTGAGATGCTGAGTTCTTTGTGTATAATCTGGTCTGCCCCTAGAACTTCAAGTATCTGCATGACACCTGAGACTCAGAGCTAAAGTTCAGCAGTTATGAAGTCAGTATCATTCCACACAGCAATTATTAAAAAAAAAAAAAAAAAAAAGGTGAAAAAGAGTTCAGAATTCAATTAGAGATATGAATGAAGCAGATCTGGTTAGGACTAAGGCAAGTCAGACTAAAGGGCCAAGGAGGATATTCAACTGTGTATTAAAACTTCAAATTTTGTGTAAGACCAAAGGAAGATATGTTTATTTGGTGCAAAAATATATATTTTCTGTAGCACACCAAATAATTGAACTTGTATGGTAGTTTAATCAAACATCATAAATACATGGAACTTTGAATAGGGAGTGAGATCTAGTTGGTTTGTACAGGTTAGTGTGAAACCCCCATACATCCCAAAGCAATGTGGGCAGAGATAAAAATATATTTGAAAGCCCCTCTGAGGGACTGGTGGAAAATGTGGAAATATTAAACTTCCCCACCTGGGGAATTCCTGATATTCTTACAAGCATTGGGGACTACCAACTTAGAAGGCTGCGCCCTTGATCTTGGGGCTTGCCTTATAAAACTTGTTACTGCAAAAGAAAGACTAAGCCTACTTATAATTGTGCCTAAGCATCACCCTCAGAGAACCTCTTTTGTTGCTCACATGTGGCCTCTCTCTCTAAGCCAACTTAGCAGGTAAACTCACTGCCCTCCCCACTACAAGGGACATGACTCCCAGGGGTGTAAATCTCCTTGGCAACATGGAACATGACTCCCGGGCATGAACCTGGAATTGTGGGATTGAGAAAGACTTCTAGATCAAACGGGGAAAGAGAAATGAAACAAAATAAAGTTTCAGTGGCTGAGAGATTCCAGAGTTGAGAAGTCATTCTGGAGGTTATTCTTATGTGTTATATAAATATCCCTTTTTAGTTTATAGTGTATTCAAATAGCTAGAAGGAAACATCTGAAACTTTTTGAACTGAACCCAGTAGCCTTGATTTTTGAAAATGATTGTATAACTATGTAGCTTACAGGTGTGACTGTGTGAATGTGAAAACCTTGTGGCTCACACTCCCTTTATACAGTGTATGGACAGATGAGTAGAAAAATGGGAACAAAAAGTAAACGAATAATATGGGGTGGGGAGTGGGATGTTTTGGGTGTTCTTCTTTACTTGTATTTTTATTCTTTTTTATTTTTTTATTCTATTTTATTTTTTGGGAGTAATGGAAATGTTCAAAGATTGATTTTGTGATGAATGTATGACTATATGATGGTACTGTGAACAACTGATTGCACACTGTGGATGATTGTATAGTATGTGAATATATCTCAATAAAACTGAATTAAAAATGTATGCTCAGTTGTGTGTATACACAAAAAGGATCTGGAAGGATATGTCAAACTGTAAACTGCTTGTGATTCTGGGTGACTTTTGTGTTCTTTGCTTCTTGTGTTTTTCAGTTTTCTATACTGTACAATTCACTTAAAAGTCTAAAAAATGTTATTTTTTAAATCTTCAGGAAAAAAAAGCACTGTGGTGGAAGCTCAAGGCAGCGATTTCACCAATAACTTCAGAGAAGTCAATTGGCAAAAATCATTGAAGGAAAGATTGGCTTTTCCTTATCATGATGTAAAGTAACTATAATCATCAGTTATCAGTTTCAGTTGACAAAGTGTGTAATGATTGCCCATTCCTCCAAATAATTTATTAATAAATGGATATCTGTAGTTTTCTAATTCTGGGTACAAGATATGAAACAATAATTCTACTTTTAATTAAACCAGCTAAGGCATTTTTAATATTCTGTTAAAATCAGGAGTTTAGTGCTTGCCACTACTACATGTATGTTGTCAGGCCAAAAAACAAAGAAGTTATCAAAGAGTAATCATGTTATTTCCAGAGATGCAAGAACATGGTAAAAGAGGCCCCACTAATCAAAGATGGAACAATTTAAGCAGCAAAAAGTATTAGGACCAAAATTTATTAAAACACATGAATATATAAGAAACCATGAACATATAATGATGCTCAAAAAGCAAAACAAAACAAAACTCATTAGATATCAGGGAAAGTTGCCAGGGCACCACATCATGACAGCAAATTGACAATTAAAAGGAACAAATTAAGCATTTATCCTGCCTTTGTGGTATGAACTGTATTTCAGGGTAACCAAACACCTTTGTGAATGAGGACCAATTCTACTGTTCTTCAAAAATACTAGCCCATAATTGCAGATAAAATGATAGAACTGGAAAATTGTCATTTGCAAACGCAATGCACTGACTGATTCATCAATGGATGACAATGCCATTAGATTAATTCTTGATGGGAAACTATGAAATGAAGAGAACAAATTGTCACCACTTGAACCCATAGGTCAATCTTAGTAACACTGAAAGTGACGTAACCAGATATTATATATCTTGTGAAGGAATGTTATAGAAAATATTTTATGTGAAATAAATATACAGATTCATCCAGGATATATCCTTGCCAAAATAATTTGGACCTGTTTCTGAGTTTTTACAGTCTACAGGAAATACTGTGTATAGAGAAACAAGTTAAATGGCACAACAAAAAAGACATCTGTCAAATTCAGAATTCCTCAGGATACTTGACCCAGTTTCTTCAACAAGACATATATTGAAAAGCAAAATGAGAAAGAACTGCTCTAGATTAACAAGAACCTCAACCACATAAAATCAAATATAGTGAGAGTCCTTTGTTGTATACTAATTCAAATCCACTCTAAAAAGATAATTTTAGACCATTGGGGAAATTTGAATGTGAGCAGGGTATTATATCATAATAAGAATGATCAATCAAAATGTGATAATGCTACCATTGTTATGGAAGAAAGTGTCTCTCATTTTTTCAAGAAGCATATTTATGTATTTAAGATTTGAAATAATGGGGAAGATGGCAGAGTAGGGAACTCTAGGGCTCAATATTCCCACAAAAACAACTCTGAAACTCCAGAGGCCAGAAGAACACTCTACAGCACCCAGGGAAGAGTGAGAGGAAGAGGCAGAAAATGTGGTACAGAACTGTAAATTGCTCTCTCCACGCAGTGGCTACTATTGCACATCCCCCACTCTTGTGGCAGGCTGCCATCAGGTCCACTTCATGGCTAGCATGGTAACAGAAAGGGACATAAAAATCCTTTCACCAAGAAAAGGGGTAGACACAGCCAAAAGCTGACTGCAACTTTTGATTAGTGAATTTGGATTGCTGGTTTCCAGTTCTGAGGGCAGGTATTGTTTCAACCCACCTTGTTTGTTTGGACCCTTCCAGGGCAGGGGCAGAGGTGGTAGAGATTTAAAGATGCAATGCTTCCTCGTGGCTGCAGGGGAGAGTTAGCTGAAGGGCTGCATTTGAAGGGCAGGCCAGGAAGCTCAGCTTTGGGGAGCTATCAGAGAAAATTTTGAAGGCTTTCCTGATCCCCTTACCAGAGCACTTTGAAGCTGGTGGGTCCCTGGCCATTTTAGCTGAAAAAGACTAACTTGAGAAAGTGCTTGCTGAGGTGACCCTCCACCCAGAATTTGCCCTCAGGCAAAAGCAGCCTGAGACAATGAAAGGAGTGTAAAACACTATAGAAGTAGGCAGACTGGTTCAAAGGCCTGCTAGTGTCAAATACTCAGGAGACAGACCTCCCTCTCCAGGGAAACAGAAGGGACAACTAAATTCCTAGGAACAGGGTTACTCCAAAACAACAATCAAGCAAAAGCCCAGGACAAAACAGAGGCCCAGAACCTTGCTAACTGCATTTGCTTCGGGCAGATGTTCCTGATAGGTAGGCCAAAGGTCAAGAAAATATCTGTCTTATCAACAGCTAGTTACAAAATAAAGAAACAGATATCCCCAGGGAGTAAATCCAGAGTTAACATTTTAAAATACTAAAATGTACAGTATACAACAAGAGTATAAGACAAAGAAATATGAAATAATGGCCCATACAAAGGAAAAGGATAAAACTACAGAAAACACCAATGAAGAAGGTGAGAATGTGTCCACAGCAAACAAAGTCTTTAAAAAAAATCTTAAAAAAATATTCAAGGAGATGAAGGAAAGTACTGAGAAAGAACTAAAGGATATTTGGAAGACAATGAATGAACAATATGAGAGATGGAAATTTTAAGAAGGAGCCAAACAGAAATACCTGAGTTGAAGAACACAATAACTGAAATGAAAAATGCCCAGGAGGGTTTCAAGAACAGATTGGAGCTGGCAGAAGAAAGAATCACTGAACTTGAAGACAAGACACTTGAAATGAGTCAGGATGAGGTTCAGAAAGAAAAAAGAAATACTAAAAGGAGAAAAAGAAGCCTTAGTATGGGACACCATCAAGCACACAAATATACACCTTATGGGAGTCCTAGAAGGAGAAGAGAGAAAGGGGCAGAAGGAATAGCAAAAGAAATAATGACAGAGAACTTTACAAACTCAGCCAAGACGTGAATATGCACATCCAAGAAGGTCAGAGAACACCAAACAATATAAAAATGAAGAAGATACACCCTGTCATATGTTGATTAAACTATCAATTTCAAAGGGCAAGGAGAGAGTTCTAAAGGCTGCAAGAGAAAAGCAATGTGCTTCATACAAGGGAGACCCAATTAGATTGAGTTCCGATTTCTCATCAGAAACCATGGATGCAAGAAGGTAGTTGGTTGAAATACTCAAAATGCTCAAAGAAAACAACTGCCAACCAAGAATTTTATATCTAGTGACATTGTCTTTCAAAAATAATGGATACATTAAAGCATTATCAGATAAACAAAAACTGAGGGAGTTCATTACCACTAGACCAGCCACACAAGCAATGCTAAAGGGAATGCTTCCGGCTGAAAGGAAAGGACATTACACAGTGGTTCAAAACAGCATAAAGAATTAAAGACCTGTGGTAAAGGTAATCATTTGGGTAATTATAAGTGCCAGTATTACGGTATTGAGTTTTTGGTTTTTAACTCCACTTCTTACTTCTTACAGGGCTAAAATGCAAATGCATAAAAATTAATGATAAAGCTAGGTTTTCAGGCATACAATGTATAAAGATATATGTGATAACAAGTACAAAAAATGGTGAGGGATAGAGGGATATAGGAAAATTATATGTGTATGCTACTAAAATTAAGCTGGTACCAAACTACATAGGATTTTTACATATTTAGGATGTTAAATTTTAACTCCATGGTAACCACAAACAAAATAGATGAAAAAATACATCCAGATAGAAGTGAGAAGTCACTCAATATAGTACAACACAAAAAAGCAAATAAATATAAAAGCTTTAACAGAAGTGGGGGACTAACAAGATATAAGACTTACAAAGGCTGAATGACAAAATGGCAGAAGTTCTGTGTTCAGTGGTGACATGAAATGTAAATGGATTAAACTCTCTGGTCAAAGGCAGAGACTGGCAGAATGGATAAAAATTATGACCCAACTATATGCTGCCTGCAAGCTATTCACCTGAAATTCAAAGATACAAGTAGGTTGAGGGGGAAAGGATGAAAAAATACATACCATGCAGGTAGTAACCAAAAGAGAGCTGGTGTCTACACTAATAATGGATAAAATAGACTTTTAGCCAAAAACAGTTAAGAGGGACAAAGATGGTCATTATATATTGATAAAGGAGACAAACAGGAAGCTATAGCAATTATAAATATATATGCACCTATCAGCAAAGCCCCAAAATAAATGAAGGAAATACTGACAGATATGATGGCAGAATTTGATGGATCTACATTAATAGTAGGAGACTTTAATACACCACTTTCAAGAATGGATAGAACATCTAGTCAGAAGATCAAGAAGGAAGTACAGGACTTGAATGATACACTAAACCAACTATACCTAAAAGACATATATAGAACATTGCACCCAAAAAACTGAATACACATTCTTTTTGAGTACAGTTGGATCATTCTCCATGATAGATTGTATGTTGGGTCACAAAATAAGTCTCAATAAATTAAAAAATATTCAAATCATACAATGTATATTCTCCAGCCACTGTAAAATGAAGCTAGAAACCAATAACAGGGAGAAATGGAAAATTCACAAATATGTGGAAATTAAACAACATACTCTTAAACAACTATGGTTAAAAAGGAAATCAGAAGCAAAATTAAGAAACATCTTGAGGCAAATGAAAATGAAAATACAGCATACCAAAACTTCTGGTATACACTGAAGGCAGTGCTGAGAAGGAAACTGATAGCTCTAAATGCTTACATTTTAAAAAGAAAGATTTCAAATCAGAGACCTAACCTCAAAGCTGAAAGAACTAGAAAAAAAAGAGCAAACCTAACCCAAAGCAAGCAGAAGAAAGGAAATAATGAATATTAAAGCAGAGATAAATGAAATAGAAAACAAAAAAACAATAGAGGGAATCAACAAAACCAAAAGTTGATTCTTTGAAAAGATAAATAAAATCAATAAACCTTTAGCTAGACTTACAAAAAAGAAAAGAGAGAAGATACAAATAACAAAAATCAGATATGAAAAGGGGACACTACACCAAACCTGCTGAAATAAAAAGGACTGTAAGAGGATACTATTAAAAACTGTATGCCAATAAATTAGATAACCTAAATGAAATTGACAAATTCTTAGAAACAAACTCCTACATGGACTCAAGAACAAACCAACTACTAGCAAAGAGATTGAGCCAGTAATCAAAAACCTTCCAACAAAGAAAAGCCCAGAACCAGATGGCTTCACAGATGAGTCCTACCAAACATTCTGAGAAGACGTAACTCCAAGCTGCTTAAACTCATCCAAAGAAATTGAAGATGAAGTAATATTCTCTACCTCATTCTATGTGGCCAACATCTCCCTCATACCATAGCCAGAATACGGATGCCACAAGAAGAGAAAATCACAGACCAATATCTCTTAACTATAGATGCAAAATCCTAAACAAAATACTAGCAAACCAAATCCAACAGCATATTAAAAGAATTACACAACATCCATTATCAAGTTGTATTTATCCCTGATACACAAGGTTATTTCTACATAATAAAATCAATTAATGTAATACACCACATAAACAAAATGAAGGGGGGAAAACACATGATGATTTCAGTTGATGCAGTTGCAGAAAAGGCATTTGACAAAATATAGCACCCTTTCTTGATAGGAGTAGGATAAAGCTTCCTCAATAAGATAAAGGGCACATACGAAAAGCCCACAGCTAACATCTTACTCAATGGTGAAAGACTGAAAGCTTTTCCTCTGAGATCAGGAACAAGGATGTCCATCAACACTGTTATTCAACATTGTACTGGGAGTTCTTGCCAGATCAGTTGGACAAAATAAAGGATAAAAGACATCCAAATTGGAAAGGAAGAATTAAAACTTCCCCTATTTGCAGATGACATGATCCTATATACAGAAAATCCTGAAAAATCCACAACAAAGCTCTGAAAGCTAATAAGTTAATTCAGCAAAGTGGCAGGGCACAAGATCAACACCCCAAAATCAGCAGTGTTTCTGTACATAAGCAATGAACTATCAGAAGAAGAAATCAAGAAGAAATTCCATTCACAAGAGCAACTAAAAGAATCAAATATTTTAGAGTGAATCTCACCAAGGATGTAAAGGACTTACACACAGAAAACTGCAAAACATTGCTGAAAGAAGTTAAAGAAGACTTAAATTAATGGAAGGTTATTCCATGTTCATGGATTGGAAGACTAAATATTGTTAAGTTGTCAATACTACCCAAAGCAATGTATCAATTCAATGCAATCCCAATCAAAATGCTAACAACCTTCTTTGCAAAAATGGAAAAGCCAATCATCAAATTTGTAAGGAAGGGTAAAGGTCCCTGGATAGCTAAAGCCATCTTGAAAAAGAAGAATGAAGTTGGAGGACTCACACATTCCCATCTTAAAACTTATTACAAAGTCACAGTAATCAAAACAGCATGGTACTGGCACAAGGACCAACATATTGACCAATGGAATCAATTTAGAGCTCAGAAACCAACCCTCACGTTTATGGCCAACTGATTTTTTACAAGGTGGCAAAGACCACTCAACTGGGAAAGAATGGCATCTTTAACAAATGGTGCTGGGTAGCCTGGATTTCCATTTGAAAAAAAAAAAAAGGAGGACCCCCCCTATTGCACACCATATACAAAAATCAACTCAAAATGAATCAAAGACCTTAATAGAAGAGTCAGAACAATCAAACTCCTAGAAGAAAATGTAGGAAAGCATCTTCAGGAACTTGTGTTAGACAATGGTTTCTTAGATTTTAAACTCGAAGTACAAGCAACAAAAGAAAAAATAGATAACTGGGACCTCATCAAAATTAAAAACTTATGGTCCTCAAATGACTTTTATCTTCAAAGTAAAATGACAGCCTACACAATGGGAAAACATATATGCAAATCACATATCCCATAAGGGATTAATATCCAGAATATTTATTATAAAGAAACACTTAAACTTAATAACAAAAAGACAAACAAAACAATTTTTAAAATGGACAAAAGACTCTCTAAAGAAGATATACAAATGGACAGAAAGCACATGAAAAGATTTTCAACATCATTAGCCATCAGAAAAATGCAAATCAAAACCACAATAAAATACCATTTCACACCCATTAGAATGACTCCTATTTAAAACAAAAAAACAGAAAATAACAAGTGTTGGAGGGGATGCAGAGAAATAGGTACACTCATTCCTTGCTGGTGGCAATGTAAAATGGTGCAGCCATTATGAAAGACAGCTTGGCAGTTCCTTAGAAAGCTACATATAGAATCACCATATGACCCAGCAATCCCACCCACTACAATCTATATAATATACCAAAAAAGAATTGAAAGCAAGGACTCAAACAGATATTTGCACACCAATGTTCATAGCAACATTATTCATAGTTGCCAAAATATGGAAGCAATTCAAGTGACCATCAACTGATGAATGGATAAACAAAATGTGGAATATACATACAATGGAATATTATTCAGCTGTAAAAAGGAATGAAGTCCTGATACATGCAACAACATGGATGGACCTGGAAGACAAATATTGTATGATCTGACTGTTTTGAAACAATTAGTATAAGAAAACTCATAGACACAGAATCTAGAATATAGGTTACCAGGGATGGAGTGGGGATAGGAAATGGAAAGTTAAGGCTTAAAGTATACAGAATTCTTTTTTGGAATGATGGAAATGGTTTGGTAATGGATGGTATTGACGGTAGAACAACACTGTGAACACAATTATCAGCACTGAAATATGTATCTGAATATGATTAAAAGGGGAAATCTTAGATTGTATATATGGTAACAGAATAAAATTTTTAAAGATAGTCCATGGAACTACACTATACAGTGAACCCTAAGTTAAACCATGGAGTTTAATTAATAATACAATTATTAAAATGTGCAATAATCAATTGCAACAAATGTTCTACAGCAATGCAAAGTATTGGTGGTAGAGTGGTATTTGGTGATCCTGTATTTTATGCATGATTGTTTTGTAAAACTACAACTTGTCTAATGAAAAATAAATTAAAAATTAAAAAAAGAGATGAAATGACATATCCTGGGATTTGCTTTGAAATACTCCAGTAAAAACAATTGGAGGATAGTGAAGCAAGTTTGTCAAAATGTTGGTGGTTGTTGAAGTTGGGTGATGGATAATTTTTCACAATAAAAATTTACAAGAATTTGTAAATTCACTACTATCATAAAAGTGTCTGTCTCTACAAACTGGTTTATTAAGTGAAAGCTGTTATGATTAAAATCCAAAATGAGCTCTTGATGATATTAGACAAGATGACTTTCAAATTTCTATGCAAGAACAAAGGGTCACAATGAGCCAAGAAAATCCTTAAAAAGAATAAAATCGGGGTGACATGCCTACCAAATTTGGAGATTTATCATAATGCAGTAGTAATAAATACACTGAGATATGGCACAGAAAGAGACAAATAGATTAAACAGAGTCAAGGGACTAGAATCAATAACATAAATATGGATTCTTAATTTATGGCAGGGCAGGCTTTTGTGAAAGGATGGACTATTTAATAAATGGTGCTAGGAAAACTGGTAATCTAAATGGGATAAAATGAAATTGAGTTCTTATCTCCCATTATATACAAAATCAAATTCAGGCAAATTAAAAACTTAAAGGTGAAAGACAAATCATAAAACTTCTTAGAAGATATATAATGCTGAGATTACAAACATACCATTATGTGCTTCCATTAGGAACCCTCCATTATTTCTAAATGCCTGAACAACTGGCAATATTTCTTGGCAAATGGAACATCTCTCCTTTTAGGTTTAAGATTTGGGCTCCATCCCTTCAGTCAAACCTGGAAGGTACTTAGCAGGTATCCCACTTGACGAAAAGGTAGTCCAGTATCCAGAATAGGATTAATGGCAGTGGCACAAAATTCATTCTTAAATTCTGAAAAGTGTTGCAATTCCTATGATTTTATGTAGAAAATGGAGGAAATCTGATCTTTTCTTTCTCCAACGTGAAAAAAAATCTGTAATTTTATACATGCAAATGATCTTGTTAGGGGACAAATTACCTTCCACCCTATTTTTATGTGTCTTGGGCTGGTTTTTATTATTTAAGTTAAAAACTGCACAAACGGTAGTATATGCTCAATATCTTTCAGAGTTCAATTTAAATATTACTTCTTTATGTAGCTATTTCTTCCTTCCATGCCTGAATTTGAAGTTGTGTCCCAGATTAATAAAGGTGTTACAAAATGAACATGAGAAATCTTGGATGTTACTACGTAACCTAACTCCCCACCCCCCTATCCTCTTGTCTCCACTCCTATCATTACCCCTCAAGTATTGTGTAGGATGATGTGCTGGTTTGGATGTATTATGTCCCCCAAAATGCCAGTATCTTTGATGCAGTCTTGTGTGGGCATGAAATGTATTGGTGTTGATTGGGTTGGAGACTTTTGATAGGATGTTTCCCTGAAGATGTGATCACTCAACTGTGGGCAAGATCTATCACTGGATAATTTCCATAGAGGTATGGCCCTGCCCATTCAGCATGGGCCTTGATTAGGTCATTGGAGCACTGTATAAGCTTAGACAGAAGGAGCAAGCTTGCTACAGCCAAGAGGGGCACTTTGAAGAATGCAGGGAAGCTGAGAGAGTAGCTGCAAATGAGAGAGAGTTTGAAGACCACCACTGAAAACAGACTCTTGCTCTGGAGAAGCTGAGAGAGGACAAATGCTCCAAGAGCAACTGAGAGTGACATTTTGAAGAGGAGCGATAGCCTAGAGAGGAACCTTCTGGGAGAAAGCCATTTTGAAACCAGAACTTGGAGAAGATGCCAGCCATGTGCCTTCCCAACTAACAGAGGTTTTCCGGACACCATTGGCCATCCTCCAGTGAAGGTACCCGATTGTTGATGCATTCATTACCTTGGACACTTTGTGGACTTAAGACTGTAACTGTGTAACCAAATAAACCCCTTTTATAAAAGCTAATCCATTTCTGATATTTTGCATTCTGGCAGCATTAGCAAAGTAGAACAGATGAGTTGTGTAATAAAATTTAACACTTACTTAAGAGTTCTCAATTTTTAGTGTGTATTAGAATCACTTGAAAGTACTTGATAAATACGCATATTCCCAGATCCCAGATCATATCCCTAGAGATTAAGATTCAGTAGATTTGGGAAAGAGCCCAGATAACTCAGGTGAATCTGCTGTAAGCCGGCAATAGACCACAATATGAGAAATACAGATTTAGGCAATGCAGTGCAAGATGGTGAGGAACAGTCCCGGCCCAGGGCATGAAAGGACTAGAGGGAAACATCAAAGAAGGATATATCAGGATCTGAGAAATATGATCCCAAGTCACTGCCTTTGGATATAGCAGCTGTGCCTAATGTTGAGTATGTTTATATTTTAAAGCTGGGATTCTGCTGTGGAAAATGTTATGTGAGGGCTTTGGGGTCAGCTTGACCTCTTCTAAAGATCTGAGAAACCTAGAAATTAATTATCACTATGTAGTCTTGGTGAAATTACTTCATCCTTCTGAGCCTCATTTCCTCATCCGTAAATCAAGAAAAATAGTGCCTAACTCATACTATTATATTAATTAAATAAGATAATACATTTAAAGTTTTTAGCATTCTACCCAACACACAGTAAACATTCTATAGATGTTATTATTAGAGGGCATGTGTAATACCTATATAAGGTATATAAAGTATAGCTACATAGCTCAATATATACACATGTATATTCATTCAGCATTATATAATTCTAATTCTCATCATCAAACAAAACCCTATCTTGGGGTCTTTTTTGTTTTTTATAGATTAAAGGACTTTTTTCCAAAGTCCACATTCTATAGCAGTGTTCCATTTTGCAGCAGAATAATGATATTTTTATTAATATATAAAAATTGAGAAGTTCTTATCTTGCATCTGTGATTGCAAACTCCTAAAGATAAGGAACAAGGTCTTTATGTAGAACTTGGCATGTATCATACACAATAAATAACTTCATAAATGGTTTTGACTTTTTTCACATTCTTAAATATTTATCAAAATCTGCATTCATTTGGGTCATTAATAAATTGATTAACGAGCTAAACTGAACAGTTGAAAAGTAAAAGAGGTTTGTCTCCAAATTACTAATTCATGTCCTAATAGGGTTAATAAAAAGTGAATAAAGCTAAGCAAAGAACTCAATTAGTGATTTGGTCATGGCTTTAAATCACTATGTTGCTGCAGCCTTGAAGAATGAGATATTGTTGATGGTAATAAAATGGAAAAGGGTAATGGCTCACTTGAGTTCTTACTTTTGTGCTGATAACAAATAACAATTGGTATTATTTACAATGGCTAAGGTCCCTAGAAGAATTGGAGGAATGTCCGTGTGAAAAGGTTGTACAGTATAGGAGTTAGAAACATACCCCAAGAAGCTAAGTAGTACAAGGTTAGGAATCCTGACAAGATTCCAGTTAATGCCAGTGATGGATGAATGTGGATAAAAGCAACCTATAATAGGTTCCTACGCAGTATCATCCCAAATTAAGTCAAAGGAAGATACCCAAAGTGCAAATCACTAAGACTATGAAAAGTAACAGCCTGCCATTCCCACACACTTAAATTTAAGTAGTATAGTGTTAAGGTTGGGTCCATAATGCGAAACTTTGGCTTTGCAAAAATAGAAACCCAAGTTTCCAAGAGCTCCAGAAGCATTCCCTTGGCCAAGTTCTGACCCCCATAACCAAATTCTAAAGAGGCTGCAGACTAATAGGAGGTCAAAATATTTGTTTCCCATGAGAATTAGAATGGCCATGGGTATCAGACATGTGGGTCCTTTAGAATGAGTGTCTCTCCTGGAAGGAGACTTCATGAGGAGCCCTGCCCTAAACAGAAGGTTCTTGGTGACCCTACAGTGAGCACTGCAGAGTAGATGGGTGAGTCTTGAAGTAGTATGTGATAGAACACATGACAGGCCCTGGACCCCACCTAATTCCCTGCAATGCTGCCACCTTTTTCTTTTCATGTAGATAGAGCAACCCAGTGCGGTGTTTATGGAGGCAGTATGCATGATTTGCAATGGGTGCGGGTGGCCTAAGGGTACATCAGCTGAGGAACAGAATGGTGAACTGTGGTGTGTGCATACAGTGGAATATCAAGCAACTGTGAGGAGTGAAGCTGTGAGACAAGCAACAGGTGAAAGGATCCTGTAGACAACATTTTGAGTGAACTATGCCAGAAACAAAGGCAAACACTATAATGCCTCACCAATATGGACTAACTACAATGTGTAAACTCAGAATTAAATCTTAGAGCAGAGTTCGTCAGGGGATCACTTATTGCGACGGTCCCTAGATTGTAAGCTCTTACGGCAGTCACATTTTTTCCTGAACTGTAACAGCCATCTTCAGATTCTGAGATGATGATCCCTTTGTGTATAACCTGATTGATCCCTGGAATTCTGGGTATCTGTGTGACATCTGAAACTCAGAGCTAGAGCTCAGCAGATATGAATGTCAGTATTAGCACATACAGCAACTGTTAAAAAAGCTAAAAAAGAGTCTAGACATCAATTAAAGACATGAATGAAGCAGATCTGGTTAGGACTAGGGCAAATCGGGCCAAAGGGTAAAGGACAATACTGACTGTGTTTTAAAACTTCAAATTCCACATGAGACCAAGGGAAGAGATGTTTATTTGGTGCAGAATCTATATTTCCTAAACAATTTAACTTGCACAGTTTGTTCAAATGTCATAATTACATGGAACTTTGAATAGGAAGTGAGACCTGGTAGGTTTGTATAGGCTAGTGTGAAATAGCGATACATCCCAAAGTAATTTGGGTAGAGAATAAAAACATATATGCAGGGCCCCTCTGAGGAGCTGGGGGAAAATGTGTAAGTGTTGGACTTCCTCACCTGAATTGTTGCTGATGCTCTCACAAACACTGAGGACTAGCGGTTTTGTATACCGAGCCTTCTATCTTGGGGTTTGCCCTTATGAATCTCATTACTGCAAAGGAGTGGCTAAACCTGCTTATAATTGTGCCTAAGAGTCTTCCCCTGAGTACCTCTTTGCTGCTCAGATGTGGCCCTCTCTCTCCATCTAACCCAACTCGGCAGGTGAACTCACTGCCCTCCACCCTATGTGGGACCTGACCCCCAGGGATATAAATCACCCTGGCAACATGGGATATGACTCCTAAGGATGAATCTAGACCTGACTTCACGGGATTGAGAATGTCTTCTTGACCAAAAGGGGGATGCAAAATGAAACAAAATAAAGTTTCAGTGGCTGAGAGATTCCAAATGGAATCAAGAGGTAACTCAGGTGGACACTTTTATGTACTATACAGATAACCCTTTTTAGGTTTTCATGTATTGGAATAGCTAGAAGTAAACACCTGAAACTATCAAACTGCAACCCAGTAGCCTTGACTCTGGAAGACGATTGTATAACAATGTAGCTTACAAGGGGTGACAGTGTAATTGTGAAAGCCTTGTGGATCACACTCCCTTTATGCAGTGTATATAGATGGATGGGTAGAAAAATGGGGACAAAAACTAAATGAAAATTGGGTGGGATGGGGGGTGGTTTGGGTGTTCTTTTTTACTTTTATTTTTTATTCTTATATTTCTGGTGTAAGGAAAATGTTCAAAAATAGATTGGGGTGATGAATGCACAACTATATGATGGTATTGTGAACAGTTGATTGTACACCACAGATGATTGTATGATATGTGAATATATCTTAATAAAACTGAATCACAAAAAAAAAAAAAAGCAACCCAGTGTGTGCCTGGCACTGTGCAGGCAAAAATCCCCACAGTTACCTCCCTGGAGCCTATTAGGAGGGATAATTAGGCCCATTTTACAAAGGGAAAATGGGAGGACAATGGAAAGGGAGATACATATTGTGTGCTTGTGTGCATGCACAGACAGGAACAGGGAAAGATCAGGAAGGTTTCTGCCCCCTCACCCTCCTTGATGTCATTATGGGTGATATTTAGACTTTTTAAAAATGATTTTCTTATCTGCACTGAGCACATATCAGTCTCTACATAAAAAAATTATTAAAACTTCAAATTATCTAGCAAAAAATTAGTAGCAACATTTACCAGGCTTAACCTTTCCTGAGTTTTCTACCTGAAACCCACTGCAGAAGTTCTACTGGTTGGATGCTCACTGTCTACCCAGACTGTAAGGCACTACATCTACAGTGGAAAATAAGACACAACTTACAAGGTAGGAAAAAAAAGACACTGAACGGGTGATTTCCATAAAGTGTTATGGAAGCCCAAGAAACAGTGGTCAAGTGATTTTCCCAAAACTGTCCAGTAACTAAGTGATTAGTACTTCAGATCTAGTGTTTAAGAGCCTTGGCTTTAGAGTATAACATCAGGTCTAATTCAAAATACTGGTTCCATTTCATTATGTGACTCTGCCCCTCCCTCAGCACCGCCAGGCAAATTACAAAAACTGTCACGTTCACTTTTCCTCTCTGTAAAATGGATTGTTGTAATATTCACCTAGATAATGCATGTAAAATTCTCAGCAAGCCACTGATATTTAAGAAGATGTTTGAACCAGGACTCCAAAGTCCAAGTTCATTGTTCTTCCCTTACCTCACTGCCACTAATTAGAGACAAGGCCCAGATCCTAATCTCAGTGGTGTTGCCTCAATGTGGTAGGGACCTCATGACTCTTCAACAAGAAACTGGTGTCTCTAGAGAGAGACAGGGGTGGGGAAACATTTTCCACTGCATATCTTTCTGAACTGTTTGAAAAAATCATTTAGTTGTTCATGGACTTCTTTTCAGGTTTAAAAATATGAAAATGACACGATTTTAATAATTTGAAAAAAATTAAGTGGTAGCTCCTTTGGATGTCATTTGATGTAAATGAGCTTAATCCTCCCTCCCCCAAACTAAGAGAATGATTTAAATGGCAGAGGTATGTTTCCCCCCTTCATCATGACCATTTCCAGTCCTTAGAATAAGCAAGACCTTTTTATCGGGCCTCTGTGCCAGTCATCAGTCCATGGCAGGACTTTTCATAAAAATAAGAGTGTTAGGGGAGGGAGCCATGTCTGTGGTATAATTGGCTGTTCCCAGAGAAATGTGGCTGGGTAGATTCCCCTCTGAGTAGCCAATTTCACAAGAAAAATTAATGCAAGTTTGGTTTCTCTTATTTCAATAGGACAAATTTGTGGAAATATGTTAAGTCAATATATTCCATTTAGTAGACAAATTATACCATGCTTTGTTAGTCTTTTTCACAGTTGGCCTTCATAGGAACTATTAATATGAACTACAGTGAAGAGGAAATTTCTAGTAAAGAGAAATTAGAGTTTTATTTAAAATGAGATTCAATCCCCATTCTCATATTTTAAAAGGTGATCAGAATACTAATACAGGTCTAATTCTTTCTTCCTTATTAGAAAATCAAGTGAAAGTGTTTTTTAAAACATTCCATTGACTTGTTTTTCCCAATCTGTTTTGTTTGGAAAACAAAAAAAAGTAGCAAACCTAATAAGGTATACAATGTTTAATTAGAGAACACTTGCCAAGCCTCCTAGTTATAGCAGAATGAATGCAGTTCATAAGTGGGAGCTCTAGCAGTTCATTTGAAAAAAAAAAAAAAACACAAAGGACTTTAAACTAGTATTTGCTTTGGATACAAGAAAAGCATGCAGAGTAACATTTTTTTTCAGCAAGGTTATCTCCATGTGACAGTATCAAATATGGAAAGAATGAGTAAGTAAAGTTTCAACTATTTCAGAAAGAAAAGAAAAACCTCATCAAAAGAAGAAAAAAGGATAGGCATACATTGTTACTGTTTCCGTGTATGTTCCTTCACCTCAAATAACCTACTGTTACTGTTTATACTTAAACTGAAAGGCCCATCCATTATACCCAAGTCTGAAGCTTAACCTCCGCTACACTTTATGCAGGCATAACTTCTGCTGATTTCATTTGGCTCCCACAGACAATATACAACCATCCAGGAGCCATCAGCAATTCTAAACAAAGGAATTATTTGCTCAGATGCAACAGTGTCCATAATTCTCTACATAGGGTTAGTTTAACAACAGTAAGTAATACAGCTGCAGTGGGGAATGGAAGTGTAATCTTAAATCATTTTTGCTTGAGTATACAATTATAACATTTAAATACAGTGAAGCCCCTCAAATGTTTTAAAATTTAAATATAAAAATTTTCACTGTAAATTTAAATAGCAGCAGAGGATGCAATTCTTGCATATTATGCATTTTGACATTTAAAAAATAAAATGATTATATTAATCTTTGGTATGTGTCAAAAAGAATATAAATAATAGAGTGATTTGACACCACCTTCATTTTAAAAACGTGAAAATTTTCTTCTTTAACAGTTCCTTTTGCTTCTTGAGTTCATATTTTCTTTTCACTTCCTTCACATAATTTCATCCTAATGTAATATGTTTTACACTTGCAGGTCTTATATTGATCACCTACATATTTCTTTGCAATACAGCTACACATATAAATTGAAATTAAACTTTACTTTTTCCTGTGACCACAATCTGTTTCTCATTAAAAATCATCTGAATTAAGCTATCATTAATAGTAGTACTCAATTATTGAAAGCAATATAAATTACTGCACATTTGCAGTGTGGGAAGATCAGAGATGGGACAGAGAGAGTAAGCATTTCTTAATCAAGTAGAAGGACAATTGTGAAAGGAAAGGCAGCAA
This sequence comes from Choloepus didactylus, assembly GCF_015220235.1. Classification (NCBI taxonomy): domain Eukaryota; kingdom Metazoa; phylum Chordata; class Mammalia; order Pilosa; family Megalonychidae; genus Choloepus; species Choloepus didactylus. Next base: position 50,666,935 of record NC_051314.1, read on the forward strand.
AGAAGAAGTCCAATGATCCATTATCATGGGGAAGTTCTCAGGCAGATCAATTTTTAGAAAGAATAAACATGAAAGTTTAATGTCTGTAAATTGATCCTCTTAAAGTTACATGCATCCAAGTACCCTTTGGAAAATCTTCTTGTACTTCAGGGATATGAATACTTTGGTTTGAAACTCTCTGGAATAAATTAGTTAAATGTAGTTATATGAATTGAAGCTACATTTGTTCAGCAATCATGATCTTTTTACTTAGATTGTTCTAATGAATAAACTTTTTTCCAAAAAAATTTCTAAAGATGTTTTATTGAACATCAAAGAAAATCTATTTGAAAACACATCATTATCTTTATTTGGGCTTGCTTAGGAGTGGGGTGGTAGAGATTAATGAGGAGCTAAAACCATATTCTTGCTACTACTACTGCTCAGAGCCACCTCTTACTTTTGTTTCAGTTTGGCACACAAAAGCATTTTTTTCTTCCCACCGTCCATAGGCCCCAAATTACTCAACCCTTAGTCAATTTATATTTCTGGCTACAGGTGGAGAAAGCCTCTTTTAGAAAAGCTGTATACTCTTCTATCTCTGTTTGCAAATATGCTCAATACAACCTGAGTCCATTTTGCTCTTGAAAACTTTGCTGAAAGCAAAGAAGCAGCCAATACATTCCAACATCCTGAATGTTTTTTGTTTTTTGTTTTTTGTTTTTGAGCTTTTCTCTTAGAGCTATGGTCTCCATGGTATTTAGTCTACTCTACAAGTTACTGCCAATGGCAGCTTTCCAAATATTTTTCCACTGTATAATAATGGTAGCTAGATTTCTAAGTTGCATTAACGGTTCTTGCACCCACCACCTGAGCAGTCAGCTGCCCAGTCTTAGGTATCCTCATAAAAAACAAAATAGTTTATTTTTCATGTAACAATCCAAATTTCAGCAGAACTGAGTTGATATGGCAACCCCATGGCTTGGGGATCCAGATTTCTGCTATCTTGTTGCTCTGCTGTCCTCATCAAAGAAGGCTTATCACCACATCCACATCCCATGGAGCAGGAAGGATAAAGGAGATGAAAGGGAAGATACGCCTCTTCCTTTTAAGGACATGACCTAGAAGTTGCATACATTATTTATGCTCATATCCATTTGGCCAATGCTGATCACATGATCATAAATTGCTATAAGAAAGGCTTAGAAATGCAGGCTTTGGTGGTAGCCATGTGCCTCAGCTAAAACTTAGAGCACGTGGAAAAAGATGGATGTGGGAGGAGTTGGACTTTGAAGCACACTCTGCTACATCCCTGTGTGGGATGGGTACATATCACATCAAAATAATTGCTGAAAGTAAATACACCAATATTTTCTCAAAAGTAACTAAATGCTATTGGGGATTGAATCATGTCCCCCACAAAAATCATGTTCAGGTCCCAACACCTGGTCATCTGGGTGTGAACCCATTTGTAAATAGGACCCTTGAAGATGTTATTACCTAAGGTGTGTCCAAACTGAATGATGGTTGGCCTTAATCCAATATGACTGAAGTCTTTACAAGTAAGAGAAATTGGACACTGAAGAAGGAAGCCACAGAGAGAAGCCGGAAGCCAGAAGTCAACAGAACCTGGAGGAAAAAGGAGAAGACAGTACCATATGCATCGCCATGTTAAAAAAAAAAAAAGCCAGGAACCACAAAGATTACCAGCCAGCCAGAGGATATCACCCCTGAGAAGAAGGCAAGCCTTCCAGCCTCTGAAACTATGATTCAATAAATTCCTGCTGTTAAGCCAATATATTGTATGGTATTTTTTTAGCAGCTAGGAAACTATACAGTTGCTCAAAATGACCCTGGAAAAAAATACCCATTTTACTCAAGTAAGCTTTTCTTTGAATTAGGCTGATAAATTCAGAAAGCCATATTCTCTCCCTTCCTCCTTTTTTTTCTCTTTCCATCCAGTTCTTCCTTCCTACATTCATAACAAACAAGCAGTTATAAAGTACCTTATTTGTGCCAGGTACTTTCACAGATTAGCTATCCTATTTAATCCATTAAAGAACCATATGGGGTAGATATTATTATTCTCAAGTTATAATTGAGGAAATTGAGACTCAGAGAAATTTACTATCTCAAGATCACATCAGTAAGTTATACAACCACAATCTGATTCCGATTATATTTTCCTACTACACTGTAGCAATGGGATGTTAGAAACTTCCAGGAATCACTATATAGCTCCCCCAGCTTAAATCAGGTGATATGTCTGACAAGCTTTCCAGAAAGTATCAAATATTGCAATACAACTGGTCAGAGAAATAAGAAGTATAGCTTATTTGAAGCACAATTTTAGATCATATGGCAGGGATTGCTTTCTGTCAAAAAATCCAATATGGATCCATTCCTTCTTCCTTCAACTTATCTGGACACAAAGCTTCCCAGCAACCCTTGAAGCTAAGTATGGCCAATGTAGGCAGAGTTTTTCTGTATACCATATAGAAAGTGTCCTCAAAGGCAAAAGGCATGGCCTTCCTCCATTTCTACTTTTACATGTTGAATGTACATGTGATGTTGGCACCCAAATTGCCATCTTGGACCATTAGATGGTTTGCTATGGATGGAAGAACAGCCAAGATAGAAGAAGCCTGGGGTCCTGATGACTTCAAGGAACAGCACACTAGACTACCTGTCTGTGGACTTTTGCGTGACAGAGAAACAAATTCCAGTCTTTAGGCACCTGTTATTTGGGGTTTCTGTTATTCACAAAAGAAGCTGCTTCTAGTACAAAGCACATCCCTCTCCTTCTGGAGGTACAACAAATGGCTATGGTGCCTGCATTTGATATTCTGGTTCTCCACCCATTTTCACAGTAATAAGGATAATTATAGATTCCACTCTTGCCAAGAAAGGCACTGAAATTTAGGTAACTCTCTAGAATTTCTGGGAACTGAAGGTTGAAATCATGTGTTATTAGGATTTAAAACAACAGTAACACAGCACAGTGGGTAAAAGTATAGACTGTGGCTTCAAATAGTCTTGCAACCCAATTCCAACTCTACTTACTGGCTAGCTAAATAATCTTTGAGTAGTAAGTTATCTCATATTTTTATTCCTTGGATTTCTCACCTACAAAATAGGTAATATAAGGGGCATGTTAATGAATTGCTTAACTGAGGCTGGAGATCATGAGTGAGAACTGGCAATGACCCAGCTGATAATGACCTTAAAGGATTATTGAGGGTTTTAAATGAGAAATCCAAATGAAGTGCTAATACAGTTCCAGACACCCATCTCAGGGTGTTTGCACCTGTAGTTCCATTTCCCTGAATGCTCTCTTTCCATTATCATAGTCTAGCAAATATATACTCTATTTGGTTAACTCCCTCTTACCCTTTAATTTCATCTTAGAGATCATCTTTTCAGAAAATCCTGTCTTGCTTTCCCTTGAAACTAATTCTCACAGAATGTTATGATTTTAATCATAGCTGTTGGTAAAATTTGATATAGGATAATTGTTTGTGCTAATATCTTATCTATGTCTTTCTTCCCATCAGCACTATGTAATGTATAGTTTATGGACCATTACTGGTCTACAAACTGTTTTATTACCCATCCTCCAGGAGATAAATACAGAAACTAAGATTATGTATTTAGAAACCTTTATATCAATTTGATATAGTAATTTGAGCTTATATTTTGTATGACTGATTTTTAATTTTTTCTAATAATTCATTTTATTATGATCTATAAAAGTATCCACCCATAATGAATTAAAATTAATTTTTTTAAAAAAACTGATTTTTCATTACAGATTGCATAAGAAGCTCTTTTCTAGACCAGAGGTCAGCAAACGTTTTCTATAAAGGATGACATAGTAAATATTTGGGGGCTTTGCAGGTAATATAGCCTCTGTTGCAACTACATCACTCTGCTCCTGTAGCATAAAAGCAGCCATAGACAATGCATAAACAAATAAATGTGGCTGTATTTCAATAAAAATTCATATACAGAAATAAGTGGTGGCCTATTTTTGTCCCATGGGCTATAGTTTGCCATCACCTGGTATAGGCTTTAAGCTCTCAGGGGCAGATATCTTGTTTGTTTTATTCTTCACTGTCTCCCCAATGCCTGAAATATCCTTCACATAGTAGGTACTCAATAAATATCTGTTGAGCAGCTGAATAGGCTACTGTCTGATACAAGTGCAAATCTTGCTTGAGCAGGCATGTGGGTCATATGTCCAGAATCTCTAAACCCGTGGATGACCATGGGAGGGGTGACCTTGGTTAACAAGATTGTGGTAGTTTGGAGGTTGTGTGTACCCCAGAAAAGGCCATGTTCTTTTAATCCATTCCTGTGGGTGTAGACATATAGTGGTTGGAACCTTTTCATTAGGTAGGTTATTTCAATTGAGATATGACCCAGCACATTCAAAGTGGGTCTTAATCCTCTTACTGGAGTCCTTTAAAAGAGGATAAAACACATACAGAAGCTAAGAAATGAAATTAAAAGAAGCTCACAGAAAACAAGCCCCAGAGAAGCTGAGAAGTCACTGAAGCCAGAAGCTGAAAGCAATGAAACCCCAGAGAGAAGGACCAGCAGATGTTGCCATGTGGCAGAGGAGCCGCAGATGCTGGCAGCCAGTCTTCAGAGTCCAGGTATTGTCCTCTTGATGCCTTGAATTGGACATTTTCACAGCCTAAGAACTGTAAATTTTAAGTTAATAAATCCCCGTTGTAAAAGCAACCCATTTCTGATATATTGCATTTTGGTAGCTTTATTTATCAAACTGAGACAAAGATAAAAACCATAGATATTCCAGGGATCAAATACAGTTTGGGGAGGAAATGCAATCACCAGTTGCTTGACAGAAGAAAGGAGGAGGGTGTTGGCAATTGGTAAGGTTTTAAGGAAGCTATGAAAGTTTGTGAGGGATGGTAGTGAGAGTTAAAAGGAACATAGGATTTCTTAGCTGAGATTGGAGCGCATGATTAAGAGGTGGCAATGACCCAAAGGGCTGCAGTTTATTCTAACTGAGCCCAGGCTTAGTGTCTTAGGTAGATTAGCCTAGAAGGCAGATTGTTGGATAGACTCATGCTACCCTCCCTATTTAAAAACCTTTTGACTGCTAAAATCAGGTTCAAAATTCTCTGAGAGGCATATAAAGCCCCTTTTCATTTTGTTTCAATCCACCTTTCTAGCCATTTCATGCCAGCAACCCCTTACCCAATATGTACTGTTCTAGAGCCACACCAGGTCATTTACTGTTTCCCTCAACATACCCTGCATTTCCACAACTTGATGCCTTTGCTCTAGCTATTCTTGCAAAGCCTTTCTTTTCTTCTTTATCCAGCAGACTCTTATTATCCTCTGTTCAAACATCACGTACACTGTAAAGCCTTCACATATAGACAGTTTGTCCCTTATTCCGCTGTGCTCTTGCCATTACATTACATCCTAACTATTTGCTTGCATGTCAGCCTTTGTACTGAGACAGGGAATTTCTTGAAAGCTAGTTTCAATTTTCTGGTGCTTAAGTAGAGTTGACAAAAATGCAAATAGCCCATGATGCTTCATTTAAAGCAATTATAGCAGTCTATAATTGCTAAACTAATGTTTTCTATCTGTACTTATCTTTTCACAGATAAATTTTATATTCTGCTACTCTCCAACCAGACACAGGAGAAAACATTTCTATACAAATTTGAATATGCTTATCTGTAAGAAGGGCCTAATGCATGTTTCAGTTATGTTTTTTAAATCATTGAATACCCAAATCCACAAAGGAATTTTTAGAGGATTTTCAATCTTTTATGTATTTTCAGGGAAATATAACCAGTTGGCTTTTATGAGTTAATTTACATTTAACTTAGCGTAATGGACTTTCAGTCTTCATACTCCAAATCTAATTCATTCCCTTAAGAAGCAGAGTAATCTATTTTTTCTCTATTAACAAGGTGTTTTGCCAACTGAAACTTGACACTTGCTAGTATTAATTAAACGCAATATCTAGTTTCTTCAAAGTAAATTTCCCTAATAAACAAAATAGAGGTAAGGACCTCTGACTGTAAAAAGAACCCAACCTTTCTTTTCTTCCCTTTCCTTTCCTTTTTTCTTTTCTTCCCTATCCTTTTGCCTTTTCTTTTTTCCTTTTCTTTTTTCTTTTCTTTCCTTTTTTCCTTCCTGTTTTCTTTGTTGTCTCTATGAAAGTTTTCAGATTATAATCAAAATACATATACTTTTAAAAGCTATATGAGGTTAGCTGTAACACAGCCAAAAGTTGTATTACAAAAATTAAACCGAGTGTTGCAGTTGAATAAACATCCTCTGAACTTGACCTTTTGACACTTTATTTCATAATAAATTTTGATTAAATGGATTCATTGTTCCAAAGTTTTTCTCACTTATAACAGTTATCAAGGTACAAGTTTTCACTTTGTAAATCAACCTAACACCCAAATGAAGTGACAACTGATACTAATTTTCAGATAAACATGCTTATTCAACAACTCTTTCCTAAGCAAGATACTATGTTCAACGTGGGAGAAATTACAGAAATTTAGTATCGTATATCTTGAGTGTCTACCAGATATGGTAGAGTTTATTGCAAGGAAAAAATGGACAGGCTAATATCTGATAATAGACTCATCCATGGGAGTGTGGAAGACATTTTTAAACAACTCAGCCACAGATGCTAGGTGAAGATCCAGTAAGAGGGTAATACTTGATATCTGAAACACACAAATAACAGGGTAGCCTAAGAAAGCAGTCCCTCAGGTTGCCTTACAGGAAAATGGGAGCACTCCTAATCATGAGAGCCCTAAGGATTACAGTCCAGTCCCCTGGGAGCCTACAGAAAAGCTAAGAGAACCACTAAGTCCCAGCAAAGCCAGACAACTGATATAGGCACGGCCTATGTCTCTAGTACCGAGGAAGAGTAAGGAGAAGCTTCAGAATTTCAGGGACAAATAGGCAAGTTATAGACAATTACTTATACCCCAGGTATCAAAAAATTTAGGAGCAAAACAATGATGCTGCATCACAGAATTCTTGCCTCTCCTCAGTATGGGTCCTGGAGGCTAGGGTGAGGTTGAGTATGCCTTTGCAGTTCAAGTGCAATCAGCAATGAGGGAAAGGGATTGCAAAATCCAACAAACTGCGGGTCCTGATAGTGTTGAGTACAAATCCTTTCCTTACCACTTACACTACAAGAACTGAGGGCAGGGATGGGGAAGATGGTATCCAAGAGGAAATTCAAGTCACTGTTTTATCAAAGGAAGAGCTCTTGGATATTGAGTTGGCAAAACCAAAAGCTGTCCCTTACTGTAAGGTTCAATGTATTACTCTTTGCCTAATGAAGAAGGAGTTAGAAAAAAAATGGCATGATTCTGAAAGATTTATGTTATAGATCCACTCAAAATCATTGACTTTTGCAGGAAACGTGAGTACTTTAATGTATCTGGCAGGACTGAAGCCTTCACAGTATGTTGAAAATTCTGACTGAACTTGGGGCTGACCACTGATTCTCATGTGTGAATGCAGTAAAGAACTTTGCTCTCTCTTAATTTCCCTCACTCTCTTCAGCCATTGAAATCTAGAATTTTAATGCTATTTGAGGTCAAACTCATGGCCATTGCCCATCTAGCCCAGGAATAGAGAATAGATTCATTCTAGGACAGCACTGCCAAAGCCCAGGAATATGATCCCCAGCTTCCCTTCACAGCCATTATGGATTTTCATCACTGGCCAATGGCTTAAGTTTTCATCCTTAATTCAAAAAAAAAAATTTTTTTTTTCAAAATCATGTCTTCTAACTGTGAGTTGAGACCCATAAGTGGATTATAAATTCTTTTCAGTGGATTCAGACAAGAACGTTTAACTAAATAGGGAATAAAATAAAACTAAGGAGTATAAAAAAGATGACAAAGAAGAAGAAGGAAAACATTAGTTTTAGTTGTGTGTGGGTTACGTGTGGGTGTGAGTGTGGGTATGTGTATGAAGGTTTGTGTACTGGGTCCCAATATAAAATATATTTCTTTCTATGGATTACAATTTTAAAATAGATATAGGCATAGATACATGAAGGAAACGGCTGGCTAACTCTCCCCCAAATGCCATCACCCAACCCCATGGGAGGAACCTTCATCCATAGCTTTCATCTGCATCTCCACTAGTAAAACCATTTTAAAAATGACAGTTTTTTACAAGACCAGGTATAGCTAAAAGTTAAAGCAGAGAAAACAGGCTACTTAAATTTTCATGTGCGGTTTGAGAAACAAACTTCACACTTAAGTTAAACTTCTCCAAATTTAATTTTCTCTTGCTAATAAATTCAAGGAAGGGCTAAAATAATGCCTAAGCTTCATTCAAATTCTTAAAATATTTAATTCTGTTCTGTCCTATTATATTCTCTATCTTTGTTCTGCTGACCTCAAACCTGAATTTTGTTATTCACTACATCCATTTGTAGTATCTGATGTTTTCCATACAGAATATTTATGACATCTTATTTTAAGAAATTTTATTTTTCTCAGTCAACAAAGAAAATGTAGAAGAAAAAAAATCACTTTAGGCCTACCACTTACTGCTACTAATGAAGAGTTTCCTAAGAAGAATAAATTATCCAATACTTTCAGAGAGGTTTACTTTAATTTATAAGATAAGGACAGGTTCAGAGATTGTATTATATAGGATGTTCTGTTTGACATTTTATGTCTTCAAATTATACAGAGTTATGCAAATGTACGTCTAGGTAAAATGAGGAGCAAATCAGTATAACGTTGCAGTGTCATTTTTGTATCGGTAGAAATATCCACTGATATTTTGGAATGGGGATGAACCTTGGAATTCCTTTTAAACAAAGTATCAGCTTCATAACTCTTCTCTGATCTCACACCCACTTATGCCCACCTTCTTTTTCCTCTGCCCAAGCACAGAGTGGAAAGAGATCAGAACAGAATTCTTACAGGGAGGCTATTTGACCATCCACTCCCATTCTGCCCTCATTTCAAACTCCATTTCAAAGACAGAAATGAAATCCAAGCAGGGTGTGGTTACAAAGTGGGATGTGAGTTTGATCAGAGTCTGATTGTTGCTATCTCATCTGCTTTACCCACTCCCTGAGCTCTCAAAGTCCTACCTCTGATTCATTCCTTCTCCACCTCTGAGCCTTGAACAGAAAGAGCTGGCACTTTAAAGGCAGGTGAGAATAACGAGTATCATCTAAATCCAAAGTCTTCACTGTGGCCCATAAGATCTTCATCACTGGGTTTCTTTCTACCCCTCTGACCTCCTTCCCTGAGACCTTCCCATTCCTTGCTCTGTCCTACTTGCGGGCGTCAAACACACCCTGCATGCTCCTGTCACATATGCTGATCCCTCTCTGCCTGCAACGTTTGTCCCTTAGATTTCTGCATAGCCTAACTCAGATCCTTGCTCTACCTCAAGACCTAAAAGTGCTTGTCCCATTTTCTATCCCATTATCCTGTCCTATTTTTCTTCATAGAACTTATCATTATTCCTAAGACTATTTCTATTTGTTTACTATCTGTCTCCCCGTACCAAAATACAAGCTCCATGAGGGCAGAAATTTGTTTTGTTCAATTCTTAATAGGCAGTAGATATTTGTTGATTAAATGAATGAATCTAGCCAGGAAGAAAAGCCAGGAGATGAGGAGATGTGGAGTTAAGCAGTGCCAAGCAAAGTAGATATCAAATCCTAAAGATCTTGGGCAACCTACAGCCCAAGAATCAGCCCTTCTGTTACTCCTTTAAGAGATTTGTCACTCCTCTGCCCAAAACCACAGGAGTGAAATAAGGTCATCTGCTTTTAGCCTTTGGAATATTTCTATACCTTCTTACCACTACTTAATTGGAACTTTTTTCAGGTGCCCTTTCTCCATCCTATTGGGCTTTGAATCTAGACTTCCCCACTTCTCACCAGTGATTCATTTTGGACTGGATCTAAATGTGGCAGTTCTCTTGTAATGCTTCTAGTAGTTATTTCTACTTTGGCCCCCTGTGAGCAAATAGCCTGGCTAGCCCAGGCCTCCAGGACACTGCTGGCGCTCATCCCCACTCCCAAACCCAGCCTGCTTCTCCCCGTCTCCTGCTTCTCTAAAGAGAAAAGGTCTTTCATGCTGGCTGCCACCATGCCTGGAGATTTACCTATTGTACTATTTGTCAGTTATATGAGCCAATAAGTTACCTTTAAAAAAAAAAAAAAAAACATATGAACAATGTCATTTGCAGTTGAAAGAATCCTGATTAACATAGTGACAAATCTAGTGGTATAGGGATGGAATTTATGAGCTATAGACAACTCCCATAGGAAGAGGGTTGTGAAACTCTTTGTTCTGCTGAGGGAAAACATGAAGAGAATTCATCCAGTTTGAAGCAGAATCTCAGAGAAAGTCTTTGGCCACAGGCACAGGGCCTATTCCTGCAGGCAAAGGAAGCAGTCATGGACCACAGTGCTGAGGTCGCAGCTCAACTGGAAAACTGAGATATGAATTAGGACTCTGGAAGAAATGTTCATCATGTAGACTACGCCCATTTGGTAATGATTGGGGCAATGTGGGTGGAGCTTCTTGACAGGCAGACATGTGCCAAGTGGTTTAAGAAAACGAGATTAATTCCAGAACCCACCACAGATTGTGTGTTAGCACCAAAAGACTTGCTTATCATTGGCTCAGGACTGAACTTTGATAACAGTATCTTCAGTTTGTGGGGCCAAATTGGACTAAGAAAGCTGTGTTTGACTAGGGAAGTCCTCAACAACCTGTTAGAATTACTTCAAATGTGGCTACAAGCCAACACCAGGAATCTTCAGCAGTGATTTCAAAACCTTCCTGAGTATGCAAATTACCAGAAAAACTTCTGAAAATACAAATTGCAGGACTCAAAGACTAGATTTTCAAATTCAAAATCTTAACATGAGGACAAGGAATTGCTTGGCATTTTTAAGAAGTACACCCAAGTTTTGCTGAGGCAGAGGTATGTTTGAAAAGCATTGCTATATGCCATTTATTTCCCTGGTTTTTACAAACATTTTTTGTAGGCAATGTGCATAAATTGGTCATTTTTACTCTTTGCTTATGAGAAGTCCTGAAATACTCTTGTTAGAACAATGGTTTTTAAAAAAATCTCCCAGAATATTACCTGAATATTAACTTAAACCTCCAATCCTTGAAATTTATTTTTGGTTTCTTTTTAACCCACTGATGAGCTATTATGGTTCCTAGCACTCAATTCTAGAATACACACATTAGATGCAGATTTATGTCCTAAATGTCATTCTACTATTCACTTTGAGTGCTAAATATTTCCACCTTGGCTTGATACCTTCTGCCACAAACATGAGCTTTAGAGTCAGACACACCTGAATTAGAATGCTGTCTCTGTTCTTACTCTGATCTTGGATGTGTTACATACCCATGCTCCTTAGTCTCAATTTCCCTACCAGAAAAAAATAAATCATAAAGTTTAACTGTAATTACATGTAAAAGCTCTGAACTCAATGTCTTATTCCATTCAAATGCAAGTTTCATCAAGAATTGGATCAATAAATATATATTTTTCTAATAAATATATTTTTAAGAAAAGAAAGGAGAGGGAGGGAGGAAGGGAAAAAGGAGGGAGGGAGGGAAGGAGGGAAAGAGGGAATGGAGGAAGGGAGGAAGGAAGGAATTATGTGCCGTTTCTAAACCAATCACTGGCATTAAGGGAAGGGAAATCTGGTTAAGGTTGTTTGTTAGAAGGAGAATCAATGGGTATTGGGATCCATACACAACAAATTTCTACTACAAACAGGCAGTAGACCCAGATATGAGGGAACCACCCTGAGTCAAGGTAATCTTGCAGCAAGGACCCAAGCATGGGTCTGTACATTAACAGAGAGCTGGAAGTATTTATTGATTCAATCAAAAAATCCTTATCAGTGCCTCACTTTGTCTTAGTGCTTACAGTGCAAAGAGCCAGCCCTTTTCTGAATCAGTAGCGAAAATTCTACTTTATTGAAATCTTCATGATTTACTTTCATCTACATGATTTACTTTCATCAGCAATTTGCAGATGCAATGGCCTGAGTTTCAGTAATATGCATATTATATCTGTATCATCTGCAAAGATGAAAGAAAACATTCCAAACTTGGCCTGTCTCCCTCAATTATAATTATGGATAGCCTTCATTTCACTATCATTCTGGAGAAGATCCAGAGGATTTTCAAGCATTGATTTGAAAGCTCTACCATAATAGTCTATCTTCATGTAAGTAATCAGTCAAAAACTCCAAGTAGACACAGTGGCATACCATTCTTACCATAAGCAGACAATGAACTTTCTTTTGAATTTATGCATTAATAAATTAGTTATATGTAATCATTTTGACTCATCTACTTGAATGATGACTTGATTATGTAAGATAATGAAATTTTTAATCATGTTTCTAGGTTACCACGTGTTTATCTTTGTTTTGATTGCAATACGTGACCTGCTTTAACTGTTCAGACAAAAGACATTGCATAATGTATTTATAGGTATGTACTTCATAGTAAAATTGCCTAGATGAATCTAACAGGTTCTGATTTTAATAAAGAGAATTTTTTAAAATACACCTGCTTACTCCTCTCTGCAAGTGAGTTAATTTGAAAACCTCAAACTTTTATCATTTTAAAAGAGAAAAAGGACCTATTTGTATTTATACATTTGTTAGTTACTATTGTCCCTTTTTAATGACTATCTTTGTTTTGTTTTTTTTCAAAAAGTAATTGTCTTATCCCAGCACAACACTATTACTGTGGGGAAACATATGTGTCATTTAGAACTGTGCCTACCACATTAAATATTTTCAATAAATCTTAGTTATGAATTACTATTTCCATCCTAGTCACAGACCACCTTTCCAGTCTCATCTCCCTCCACAAGCCCACCAACCCAGATTCGTCATAACTGCTAGAAAACAGCAGGCTCTTTCACGCCTCTGAGCCTATGCTTATGTCGTTCTAACCTTTTCCCCTTCCTTTTCCCTTCCTTTCAAATTTCTACCCATCCTGAAGACCCAACTCAAATGTCTCCTACCGGTTGGACTCCTGTGTGGAGTAAATGGCTATTTGCAAACATCCATTAATATGATTCATGGAGACACTTCAGCCAAAGGCTTACCTAAGTGTGATGTAGGCAAAAGTGATTGCCTGCAGATACAACATAATTTGGCTGAAATCACTTATGTCCATCCACATCTGCCTCTCCTCTCTTCCAAATACAAGAGAGTATTACACTTCCCCACTCCTTGCAGTTGGGCAGAACTATGCAAGCTCTGGGTGGAAGTGACGGGTCACTTCTGGGCCAGAGCATTTCATTACCTTGCAAGTCCCTCCAATTCTACTCTTCCAGTGCTGTGGTGAACCCTGATGTGTCATGTTGAGATAGTGGCATCATGATATGGAGTGACTACCCGGGGCAGAGCTCCCCAGTGCCTTCATCCTTTCTGTAAAATGAGCTGTAAATAAGCTTTTGTGTTTTGAGATACCGAAATTTTGGAGTGGTTTATCACTGCAGCATAACTTGGCATATCCTGAGTAGTCCACATGACTATGTGTAGTAGTTGGTTTCCAAAGATGAGCCTCCACTGAAGCTTATCTCCTAGTGCTTTCTCTCATATTTTCAACTGTTATCTTTAATCTATTTCTGTAAATTCAGAGTTCCAAAAAATTATTTATACCTTTATTCAAAAATCAGTGCAAACAATACTTGACAAATAACATTATCCTCATTTACAAAGCATGGCATATTTCCATGGAGGTAGCCCAAGATCAAGACATCCAGCCCTCAACTTGTGAAAGTATTTATATGGGTCTGGATATCTTATCTTTTATTTCTTTCAGAGATTTTTTTTTTTTTTTTTTAAAGGGAATCTTTGCTGTTTTCCTTTGAAACGTGTAGGAGACATATTCATGTTGAGTGATGTGGAAAATATAAATATAACTTTCTTTTTCTGCCACTGATGTTCAGTATTACTCAGATATGCTCACTTAAATTTTTCCTGTTTGTTCAAACATTAGATGCAGGGAAAACCTGAGCATATTGATATCCTTCTATGCTGCCCATCTTTGCAGTAACTGGACACTCAGAAACTTTGTAAAGCAATGTGCTGAAAGACTGATACATTGTTCAAGTTTTACCTTGCAGCAGTTTCCTACACTGAGTTAGGCACCAAATGATGGGAAACCCAAGGAATCCAAGCACTGCAGGCCAGCCAGAACACTACTGACCCTGGGAAGAAGCAAGTCTTCTGACAACTCTGAAACCCTGAGAAAATTTCCTGTTGTTAAACCAACCTGTTGTACGGTATTTGTCTCAGCAGCCTGGCAAACTAAGACAAAACTGTAAATTTCTCAAATTCTTTCCCAAACCTTTCATTGGTACAAATACATTTTTTCAGGCAATTAATCTTTTTAAAGAAATGGCATAATAATTTCTCAAGGCAAATTATGAATATATAAATTAATGCTATGATACTTTTAATGTTATATAGCTTCTAAAATATTTCATTTGGTAAAATTAGTTCTTTTTAATATTTATATCAGTACATAAATATGCATCTCTCCTTTGATGCCAGTTAAATAAATCATGAAGATATTCTAAAAACTTTGAAGGTCAATTGCTTGTATTCTTATAAGGAGAAAAAACATAAAAGCCTCACTTTTAAATACAGCATGCTACGATCACCAATACTCGCTGAGGAAGCCTCCGTGTTTCCAGGTAAAACCCTGTGCCTAACTCCCTGTGGCTCTTTTTCTATGTCTGAATTTCATTCTGCTTATAAAGAACTCCAGTAATCCGGACTAAGGACCAATCTCATTCAATTGGGTCACACTTTAAAAAAGAACCTCAAAAGATCCTATTTCCACAGAAATGTGAAATAAAACCAAGAACATGTCTAAATTTGTGGTACCTAACTCAAGTCACGACATTTATTGTCTTCTATGTCCTACAAAGACGGTGTCACCACCCTCCTTCAGTTCTAAGTTATTTACCCAGGAATAGAAATGATTGTTTAATGATCTGTAATCCTCCCCTCACCCCCCATCACCTCTGTTTTTGATGCCTTGGGATTATGAGTTCAGATTCAGATTGCGGCCAGAGAATAGGAATTATTTAGCTCCTTTACGTAAGGACTGAAATGTCAGAACTCTGACCAGCTGAGTCAGACTATGAACGCATAATACTGTTTACCCATACAATGTATAATTTAATTTTCCCTTCAAACCTGATCATCTGCATTTTCCTACAATCTCCCCATCATTTCTCAATGCCCACTATTAGCTATTCTTTCTCCATATAGAATAGAATAGGATCTGCTTTATATACTCTCACTGTCTGAAAATTATTGGTTTCAACCACTTCAGGGACTACTTTCTTTCCTACAAATACATGTCTATTTAGCCTCCTGACTAACATGTTTCACCCACTCCTTCCTCTAGACCCTAACCTGGGGACACCCCAGAAATTGGGAAGGTAGATTAAAAGTGCCTGTTACAGCTTTTTATGTCAACTCTGTTCTCTTTATATGACATATTATCTCCTCAAGGATAAAGATTGTGTTATGATTACTTTTATTATAGAGCATAGTACACAGAAGGTGCTGACTTAATAAAGGGAAAAAGGGAATCTCATGGCTTGGAGTGGTTCTCAAATTTTAGTGTGCAACAGAATTACCTGGAATGTTTATCCCCAGAATTTCTCATTCGGTATGTCTGGGCTGGGCACCAAAAATTTGTATTTTTAAACAAGTTCCAAGGTGATGCTGATGCTGCTAGCCCAGGGACTACACATTGAAAACTGCTAGCTTAGACTGTAATGGGCACACTATTACAGGACTATAAGGTGCTACTCATATATGTGGCAATCATTTTTCTCTATCCTTAGCCATAAGTGTAGTGAGACTATAAACAAATTAATATCCTGAACCTACACGAGAAAATCTATTCCATTATTATTTAATAGTAATGATATGTACTAACTCGTAGGGGATGAATATATCAAAGTCTAAAAAGAGGTGAAACTGGAGGGTGTCTCTGGGATCAGCAAGGGTGGAATTGCCCAGAGTAAAACAGTAGGCAGTTCTGCTCTGATGCAATGCTGCCTGGCAGCTCCAGAAAGGATGAGCCTGAATTTTCTCCTCTCTCAAAAATAGGATGCAGTTGTTCTTCCATCTCTCTGATGCATTCTTCTCCAAATCAAGGAGACCCCTTAGGTTATGCTCTCTACATTCAGTAGGAAAGTAATGAGTCATATGCTACTCTGTTATATCACCTAAGCTAGAATATAGAGAAGTAATTTCAAATGCATTCACCAAGTCCAAAATGTCATAACGAGCAATGTAACTAGCATCCACAAGAAATGATCTAGTGAGAAGTCTAAAGAAGAACATCTAAAAAATCAGTATTAGGGATTAAATTACTTTCATTTCAAAGAAGGCAGGTGCACATGCAATGAGACCTTAAGTTAGCAAACAGCAAAAAAGAATCAGTGGAATCAAGCAATCAAAATGTGCACAGACAAGAACAATTTCTTCTTTTACTTAGAAAAAAAAAGTTTCCAATACTTGGTAGAGATCAATGTTTCTCAAATTTAAATTGCTTTATCATGTTGAAATTGGAGTTATGAAAACATAAGAATATTCCTTTACATTTGAGATGGACAGCACTGTCAACATACAATCTTCATTAAGAATATGGCTTTGGATAAAAGCTGAGGAAAGCAAACCCTTCTTATCTACCTTCAAAATTAAAAGGTCCATTGAGCTTCTCTGATTAAACCTTTTGCTAGCTACATGCAGAAACTGCCTTTTGGCAATTTGACCTGTTTCCTCCTGTTGTAATTTAACTTGTACTTTTTTTAATCCCCCTTTTTTCCTATAAACTGGGAATTAGGTCAAGGAGTTTGATTTGATTTAGTTTAGTTTTTTGGCATGAATACTTCATAGGCGATACTGTAATACTGTGACCACACCAGGAGCCACATAATTTCAGCTTTTCTATTAGCGACATTAGGCTTGATCACTGTGCTAGATAATCAGGTCTCTCCATTGTAAAGGTAAGATTTTTCCCTTTGTAATTAGCAAGTAAACTGTGAAGTGATACTTGGACACTGTACAAACATCCTCCTCCCCATGAGTCTCTCATTTAATGATTTTGACATCAATTGACCTTTGCCTGAAACAATTATTTCAATAAGGGTCTCCAAATGGTCATTTTTTTCTAATTCTATTATTTTTTGCATATTAATGAGCTGGCATTCTTTTGTAAAGCAGAGCTTTCCCTCACTTACTTGTTTCAACAGTTCAATAAATAATATATTACTTATTTTCAAAGTAAGGTGTTGATACAAATGTTCTCTCCAGTGGTGGCAAGTGAGTTTTTCTCTCTGTGTCTCTTGTCTGTCTGTCTGTCTGTCTGTCTGTCTGTCTGTCTCTCTCTCTCTCTCTCTCTCTCTCTCTCTCTCTCTCTCAGAAGAAGAGGAAGAAGAAGAGGAAGAAAGAAGAAACGGAGGAGGAAGCTGCTAGGGAGGAGGAGGGAAGGGGAGAAGGAGAAGGAGAAAGCAATGAAGAAGAATTCATGGATTTTTATTTATTCAATAGCTAACAATCATTTAGGTATTATTTTGAAATGCTTAAGTTGCCCCAAATGTGATCAATGGAAGCTGCTTCAAGCTGGCTCTTGTGTCCAAGGGCTTTTTTGCTACTGGCATAACAAGATATTGCAGACTCTAGACTCTTTTAGTAAACTGAGCTAGGATATATATATATTTAAGTTATGAATTCCTTTTGCTATTTCCAATTGAAATTTAACGTTTCAGGGATTTTGCTTAACTTTCTTGATTTTATATTTGAGTATCCATTCCTTACCCTGACAATCTTGTCTCCTAATGTTTACTTATTTGCTTTACCAAAATTATGCAATAATGGTTAAAATTATGATACCAATATTGTTACTCACAATAAAATCATTGAGTGATGTTTATGCTTTCTTTGTAGTTCTTTTAGTCCTTAGAGATCATGTAGTATTACTTTCAAAATTATTGAAATGATTTTTTTCTTTGTGTGGTTTTTGTTAGCAATTTGATACATAATAAAGTGTGTTTCTGTTTTCAACTCTAGAGGTTTTTAAAAAATTAATCTTCTATTTTTTAATGTGTAAAATAGTTACATGATTCAAAACCAAAACTAATAAAAAGTCATACTTAGAATTCTTAGTCTCACTTCCATCCCTCACCCCTCCACCCTGTTCCAACACCCCATAGGTTAGTTCTATGTTTGTATTTCCAGTGTTTCTTTTTGCAAAAATAAACAAAATATGTGCACCTTGATTTTTTTTCATTTAACAGTATGTCATGGAGATCTTCCTTTTTCTTTTCATAACTGCATAATAGTTTACTATGTGGCTGTACCATAGTTTATTCACCCAGTCCTCAGAGTTGATTCCTAGATGTAGGATTGTTGGATGAAAGGACAAATGTAAATATAATTTCCTGAATACAATTTTGTATTTTTAAAAGTTTTCTAGAAAATTCTGATAATCAGCCAGTTTTAGTAATCAGTAACTTACATATCAACAATCATAGTACACTGTTTTAATCAAAGCAACAAGTGCTAATTGAGCCTTGACCTTGAAGTAGGGCATTATGGGAGAAAACAAAATAGTCTCTTCCTGCCTTTGGAGAGTTACAAAAAGAAGTTGTCCTTCCCTAATCTCATGGGGAGACAAGATTAACCTGTGAAGCAACTACATCATACCTAAGCGTTGGCATTCATTTTACTATCAGAGTTTTCGTAACAGGAATTGGATGTAAAATACTTGAGAGTCATCACACTTTACATAATTCAGAGTACTAAGGAAGGTAATGCAACCAATGGGTTGTGAAATCAGTTCAGAGTGTAGTAACCAGTACTTTAAAAAAATGAAATAGAGTAGAATAGGATAAAAAGTATCCTAGTGCAACTCAGTAAGGGTAAAGATCATTCCATGCAAATTTGTTTTAAACAGACCTACATATGTAAGAGTGACTAAATATGATGTAAAATGAATTTCTTAATGTGATTCAAAAGTTTGAGAAACACTAAAGGAAAGGAACAAGTGTTTTCCTTAAGTACTGGCTGCTCAATTTTCATGTTTACCATTGGTAGTCAAAAACAGTTTTAATATAGTCTTAAGGTCAAGACTGTATTTGGGTCTAGTATTACATATAGGATATATGTCTGATATAGGGTATTGCTCAATGAGTTTTTTTCATTTTTGATGAAACAATTTATGCTTTTTTGCTTGGAATAACAAATTATATTTAAAGTATAGATGGCATGCCAGTGGCAAAACTTGATCAAAAGCAAATTTTAAGACTTCATAGTGTTCTGGGTTGGTTTTTTTTGCTCATTTTATTTTTGTTTTGATTAGTCAACAGAATGTTATAAATTTAAATTACTTTCTAATACTCGAAATTTGAGAAAACTCACCCAAAATTTTGGATTTCCAGAGTCTCTTGGGGGGGGAAGAAAAAAGATGGTCTGGCAACACTGAACCATCATTCCTTTTTACAGCTGAATAATATTGCATTTCTAGGTTTACACCATGTTTTGTTTATCTATTCATCTGTTGATTGACACTTGTATTCCATCTTTTGGCAATTGTGTATAATGCCACTATGATTATCAATGTGCAAATATCTGTTTTGAGACTTTGTTTCAATTATTTGGGGGTAAATACCTATAAGTGATACTGCTGGGTCATATGTTAATTCTATACTTAACTTTCTGAGGAACCACCTTTCCACAGCAGCTATACCATTTTACATTTCCACCAACAATGAATGAGTGCCCTATTACTCCAACACTTATTTCCTGTTTTTTAAATTTTTATTCATTCTAATGGGTGTGAAATGGTGTCTCACTGTGGTTTTCCTTTGCATTTCTCTAATGGTTAATGACGTTCAGCACCTTTTCATGTGATTTTTAGTCATTCGTATATCTTCTTTGGAAAAATGTCTAACAACTCTTTTGTTCAATTTTTGGTTGGGTTATTTGTCATTTTGTGGTTAAACTGAAGGATTTCTTTGTATATTCTGAATATTAAACCCTTATTGGGTATGTGGTTTCCAAATTTTTATCCCATTCTGTAGTTGTCTTTTTACTTTCATGAAGGAGTCCTTCAATACACAAAAGTTTTTAATTTTTATGACATCCCATTAATCTATTTTTTTTTTTTTTTTTTTTTTTTTTTTTTTTTTTTTTTGGTACTCATGCTTTTGGTATAATGTCTACAAAACCATTACCTAACACAAGGTCCTGAAGGTGCTACCCTATGTTTACTGTTAGGAGTTTTATAGTTTTGGTTCTTGTATTCAGGTCATTGATCCATATTGAGTTCATTGTTGTGTATGGTGTGAGATAGGAGTCCACCTTCATTCTTTTGCCTATGGACATCCAGTTTTCCTGGCACATTTGTTGAGGAGACTATGCTTTCCCCATTGAATGGAGTTAGCACCCTTGTCAAAAATCAGTTGGCAATAAATGTGAGGGCTGATTTCTGAACTCTCAATTTATTCCATTGGTCTATACATCTGTACTTCTGCCAATACCATGTTGTTTTGATTACTGTGGGTATGTGATAGGTTTTAACACGGAGAAGTGTGGGTCCTCCATCTTTTTCAAGATGGCTTTGGCTATTTGGAGCCACTTATCCTTCCATATAAATTTGATAATTTTTCTGAAAAAAGGCTGTTAGAACTTTTATTGGGATGGTATTGGATCTGTAAATCACTTTGGATAGAATTGACCTCTTAACAATATTTAGTCTTCCAATTCATGTACACAGAATGTCCTTCCACTTATTTAGGTCTTCTTTGATTTTAACAATGTTTTATAGTTTTCTGTGTATAAGTCCTTTATATCCTTGGTTATTTCCTAGATATTTGATTTTTTTAGTTGCTACTGTAAAAGGAGTTTTTTTCTTGATGTCCTCTCCAGATTATTCACTACTTGTGTAAAGAAACACTACTGATATTTCGGGTGTTGATCTTGTGCCCTGCCACTGTGCTGAATTCATTCATTAGTTCTAGGAGCTTTGTTGTGGATTTTTAAGGGTTTCTTTTTAATAGATAGGATCATGTCCTCTGAAAAATAATTAAAGTTTTAATTCTTCCTTTCCAAATTGATGCCTTTTATCGTTTGTTTGTTTTTTTTTCCTAATTGATCTGGCTAGAACTTCCAGCACTATGTTGAATAATATTGATGACACTGGGCATGCTGGTCTTGTTCCTGTTCATAGAGGGAAACTTTCAGTCTTTCACCATTGACTATGATGATGGTGGGTTTTTCATATATGCCTTTTATCATTTTGAGGAAGTTTCCTTCTATTTCTGGTTTTCTATGTTTTTTATCAAGAAAGTATGCTGGATTTTGTCAAAGTCCTTTTCTGGATCCATTGTGATGATCATGTCGTTTTTGTCCTTCATTCTAATAGTGTGGGATATTATATTAGTTATTTTCTTATGTTGAACCATTCTTTCATACCTGAGATAAATCTCACTTGATCATGGTTTATAATTCTTTAAATGTGCTGTTTGATTTGGTTTGCTAGTATTTTGTTAGGGATTTTTATATCAATATTCATAAGAGATATTGGTTTGTAATGTTCATTTCTTGTGATATCTTTATCTGGCTTCACAATCAGGATGATGTTGGCCTCATAAAATGAGTTGAACTTCTTCAGTTGAACCTCTTCAATTTTTTTGGAAGAGTGTGGGCTGGATTGGTGGTAATTCTGGAAATGTTTGGTGAAATTCACTAGTGATGCTATCTAGTCCCAGATTTTCCTTTGTAAAGAGGTTTTTGATGACTGATACAATATTTTTCACTTGTTATTGGTCTGTTGAGATCTTCTATATCTTCTTGAGTCAGTATAGGTAGTTTCTGTGTTTCTAGAATTTGTCCATTTCGTGTAGGTTCTCTAATTTATTGGTGCACAGTTGTTCATAATATCATCTTATAATCTTTTTTTTTATTTCTGTGGGGTCAGTAGTAATGTCCTCCCCTCCTCCCAAATTCTTTTTTTGTTTTAGTTATTTGTGCCCTCTCTTTTTTTTTTTTAGTCAGTCTAGCTAAAGTTTTGTCAGTTTTATTGAACTTTTCAAAAAACCAACTTTTGGTTTCATTGATTCTACTTTTTTCATTCTCTATTTTGTTTATCTCTGCTCTAATATTTGTGATTTCCTTACTTCTACTTGCTTTGGGTTTAGTTTGCTCTTCTTTTTCTAGATCCTTCAGTTGTGAGGTTAGGTCTGATTTGCTTTTAGAGCTATAAATTTCCCTCTCAGCCTTTGCTGCATCCCATAAGTTTTGTTAGGTTGTGTTTTTGTTTTCGTTTGCCTCAAGATATTTCCTAATTTTCCTTGTGATTTCCTCTTTGACCCATCGATTGTTTAAGATTGAGTTGTTTAATTTCTACATATCTCAGAATTTTCCAGTACTCCCTCTGTTATTGATTTCTAGCTTCATTCCATTGTGGTTGAAAAAGATACATTGCATGATTTTAATATTTTTTAATTTATTGGGACTTGTTTTGTAAGCTAAGATATGGTGTGTCCTGGAGAATGATTCATGTGGCTGGAGAAGAATATGTGTTCTGCTGCTGTTGGGTGAAGTGTTCTTTATATATGTCTGTTA
Organism: Choloepus didactylus; assembly: GCF_015220235.1. Lineage (NCBI taxonomy): Eukaryota > Metazoa > Chordata > Mammalia > Pilosa > Megalonychidae > Choloepus > Choloepus didactylus. The sequence continues at coordinate 50,689,631 of NC_051314.1, forward strand.
AGTCTAGTTGGTTTAATGTATCATTCAAGTCCTGTACTTCCTTATTGATCTTCTGACTAGATTCTATATCCATTATTAAGAGTGGTATATTAAAGTCTCCTACTATTAATGTAGAACCATCAGTTTCTTCCTTCAAATCTGTCAATATTTGCTTCATGTATTTTGGGGCTCTGTCATTAGGTGCATATATATTTAAAATTGTTATGTCTTCTTGTTGAATTGAACCCTTTAAGGACATAGTGACCTTCTTTGTTCCTTAAAACAGTTTTAACTTAGTCTATTTTATCTGATATTAATATAGATATCCTACCTCTCTTTTGTTTTCTATTTGCATGGTATTTTTTTCTTTCCTCTCAGTTTCAACCCACTTGTGCTTTGAATTTAAGATGAGTCTCTTGTGAACAGTATATAGCTGGGTCATGTTTTTTTATCCATTCTGCCATTCTCTGCCTTTTAACCAGAGAGTTTAATCCATTTAGATTTAAAGTCACTACTGATAATGCAGCACTTTGTTCTGCAATTTTGTTATTTAGTCTTTGTACATCTTGTACCATTTTTGCCCTTAATTTCTTCCATTAATGCCTACTTTCATATTTATTTGATTTTTCAATGTACCATTTGAGTCCTTTCTCATTTATTTCTGTATATATTTTTCCTACATTTTCTTTGTGGTTACTATAGGGCTTAAAATTAACATCCTATATCTATAACCATCACATTTGATTTGACACCAACTTGACTTCAATAGCAAACACAAATGCTATTCCTATATCCTTCCATCCCTCCGCCACTTTCTTGTACTTGTTACAAATTATATCCAAAACTATAGATTTAGCATTACTTTAACACATTTATATTTTAGAACCTGCAAAAAATAAAAAATGGTTTTAAATACCAAAAAATAAAATACAATAGAACAGTAAGCCATATTGTTATTTTTACAAGAAGTCCTTATTTCTTTATGCCACTTTGATCTGCTGTCCAGTGTCCTTTACTTCCAGTCTGAAGAACTCCCTTTAGCATTGCTTATAGGGAAAGGAAGGTCTAGTGGTGATGAACTTCATCAGCTTTTGTTTATCTGGAATTGTCTTAATCTCACCCTTATTTTTGAAATTCAGTCTCACTGGATACAAAATTCTTGGTAAACAATTGTTTTCAGTTGGCACCCTAAATATTTCATCTTACTGCCTTCTTGCCTCAATGATTTCTGATGAGAAATCAGCACTTAATTTTATTGGGACTCCCTTGTTAACAAGATATATTTCTTTTCTCTTGCAGCTTTCAGAACTCTTTCCTTATTCTTGGCATTTGACAGTTTAACTACTATGTGAATGGGCATTATTCATTTTGTGTTTATCCTATTTAGGGTATATTGGGCTTCTTTAATGTGCATGTTCATGTCTTCGATAAATTTAGGAAGTTTTCTTCCATTATTTCTTTAAATATTCCTTCTTGCCCTTTCTCTCTTCCTTCTTCTTCTGGGACTCCCATAATGTTTATGTTGGTAAGCTTGACGGTGCCCCACAGGTCCCTTAGGTCCTGTTTGCTTTTTCTATTTTTTTTTTATTTCTGTTCATTAGCCTGACTCATTTCAAATGTCTTGTCTTTAAGTTCACTGATTCTTTATTCAGTCAGCTCCAATCTCCTGTTGAAACCTTGTTTCCTGTTGAAACCTTGTAGGGAATTTTTCATTTCAGTTATTTTGATCCTCAACTCTGTATTTGTGTTTAGTTCCTTTATAAAATTTCTATCTCTATTGAGATTCTCATATTTATCTCTCGTTGTTTTCCTGATGTCCTCTAGTTCTTTCTCTTTATTTTCCTTTATCTCCTTGAAGATCTTTTTTTTTTTTTAATTCTGAATCAGCTCAGAGAACATACCATGTTTATTATTTTTCTAAAAACATGTGACTGATTCCAGAGGAGCCAAGAGTATCTTTGGGATAAGCACACTGATTTTAAAAAGATACTTTTAAAAATGTCTTTTTTTTAACCCAGAGGACTAAAATATATAAATCAGAGCTATTCTGGTCCACTGAGTACTGTAAATGTATATTTTGATGTAACAATATATCAACAGGAAATATCTTCGGTAAGCAATTACTTTACAATATACAAGGGACTATTTTTATTTAATTTTATTGAGATTATTCACAAAGCATACAATTATCAAAGATCCAAAGTGCATAATCAATTACCCATGGTACCATCATACAGCTGTGCATCCATCACCAGAATTAATTTTTTTCAATTTTTAGAACATTTTCATTACTCCAGAAAAGATAAAAAGAAAAAAGAAAACTCACATCCTCCCATACACCTAACCACACCCCCTCAATTATTGACTCACAGTATTGGTATATTATATTTGTTACTGTTGATGAAAGAATGTTAAAATACTACTAACTGTGGTACATAGCTTGCAATAGCTATATTTTTCCCAAATACCCCTCTATTATTAATGTCTAGTTATAGTGTCATATATTTGTTCCAGTTCATGAAAGAAATTTCTAATATTTGTACAGTTAATCACAGACATTGCCCACCACAAGATTCACTGTTCCATACTTGCCCATCTTTTAACCTCCAACATTCCTTCTGGTGACATGCATGACTCTAAGCTTCCCCTTTCCATCACATTCACACACCATTCAGCACTGTTAGTTATTCTCACAATAATGTGCTACCATCACCTCTGTCCACTTCCAAACACTTAGGTTCAATCTAGTTGAACATTCTGCTGATAATAAGCAACCACTCCCCATTCTTTAGCCTCGTGCCATATTCTGTTAACTTATATTTCATGTCTATGTGTTTACATATTATAATTAGTTCATCTCAGTGAGACCATGCAATATTTGTCCTTATGTGCCTGAGTTATTTCATTTAATGTAGTGCCCTCAAGGTTTCTTCATCAACTTGTTTTTGTTGATGATGGTTTTGTTCACCCACCATATTTTCCATCCTAAGTAAACAATTGATGGTTCCCTGTATAGTTACATATTTATGTATTCACCACCCTCACCACTATCTATATAACGACGTCACCATGTCTTCCACAAGGAAGGAGGAAGAGTCAAAGAAGGTAGAGACAGAAGAAAAATAAAAATAAAGAAAAAAAATGACAGCTCAAAAGCAACAAAAGGAAAGATAGAATTAAACTAAAGTAGAATAAGAGTCAGACAACATCACCAATGCCAAGAGTCCCATACCCCTCCCTTATATCCCCCTCTTATACGCATTTAGCTTTGGTGTATTGCCTTTGTTACATTAAAGGAAGCATAATACAAAGTTTCTGTTAACTATAGTCTCTAGTTTGCATTGATCATATTTTTCCCCAATACCACCCTATTTTTAACACCTTGCAAAGTTGACATTCATTTGTTCTCCCTCATATAAAAACATATTTGTACATTTTATCACAATTGTTGAGCACTATAGGTCCCCGTCTTTATTTTTCCTCTTTCCTTGTGGTGTCCCATATGCTCCTAACCTTCCTGTTTCAACCATACTCACAGTCATCTTTGTTCAGCATATTTACATTGCTGTGCTACCATCACCCAAAATTGTGTTCCCAACCTCTCACTCCTGTCTTTTCCTGTCTGGCTGTAGTGCTCCCTTTAGTACTTCCTGTAGCACAGGTATCTTGTTCACAAGCTCTCTGTCTGTTTGTCAGAAAATATTTTGAACTCTGTCATACTTGAAGGACAGTTTTGCCAGATATAGGATTCCTGGTTGCCAGTTTTTCTCTTTCAATATCTTAAATATATTACACCACTTCCTTCTTGCTTCCATGGTTTCTACTGAGAAATCCACACAGTTTTATCAAGCTTCCTTTGTATGTGATGGATTGCTTTTCTCTTGCTGCTTTCAGGATTCTCTCTTTGTCTTTGACATTTGGTAATCTGATTATTAAGTGTCTTGGCATAGGTCTATTCAGATCTATTCTGTTTGGGGTGTGCTGTGCTTCTTGGATCTGTAATTTTATGTCTTTCATAAGAGATGGGAAATTTTCATTGATTATTTCCTCTATTATTGCTTCTGCCCCTTTTCCCTTCTCTTATCCTTCTGGGACACCCAAGACACATACATTCATGTGTTTCATTTTGTCATTAAATTCAGTGAGATGTTGCTCATATTTTTCCATTCTTTTCCTTATCTCTTCTGTGTGTAGGATTTCAAGTGTCCTGTTCTCCAGTTCCTGAGTGTTTTCTTCTGCCTCTGAGATCTGCTGTTTTATGTCTCCATTGTGTTTTCCATCTCATGTATTGTGCCTTTCATTTCCATAGATTCTGCCAGTTGCTTTTTCAAACTTTCAATTTCTACCTTACATTCACCCAGTGTTTTCTTTATAGCCTTCATTTCTTTTGCCGTATCTTCCCTGAACTCATTGGTTTGGTTTCTGATTTGATTTAGTATATTTCTTTGAAAATTTTTAATAAATTGTTTCATTAAAGTGAAACAAAATCTCAACTATATCTTGACTGAAGTGTAAGTTTGTTCCTTTGACTAGGCCATATCTTTGTTTTTCCTAGTATACATTGTAGTTGTCTAGGCATCTGGTTTCCTTGGTTACCCCAGTCAGATTTTCCCAGACCAGAACAGGTTCAGGTCTCACAATGGGGTTATATTCAGGGTTTATCTTAGAGGAATGACAGACTTTCCTGTGAGGTTCCCAGTCACCGTGCTTTTCTTAACTTGCCCAGCAGGTGGCAGCTGTCAGTCTGTCACTCCTGACTGGTTTAAGGAGTGTGGCCTCCTTAGTTTCAGTTTTGGCTGTTTTCCCCCAGGCTCTGGGATCTGGTTCTGATCCTTACTCTTAGGGAAGATACATCCCCTAGGGAGTTATCATCTGCATTCAAATTATCACCTCTCTGACTCTGCTATCTCCTCCCCTGTGTGGGTCAGAGTGCTGCAAAGTGAAAATGGCTGCAGTTGTCTCTTCTGAGCCCTTCAGGTTGAGAGAGAGATAAAGGAACATAAAGCCTCCTTTTGGAGCCATTACATGGGCCCCCAGTTTCACTCATCAGCCAGCGGTAACACCCAGTCTTCTGGGCTCCCCCTCCTGGGACAGATGAGTCTTCTGGTTCAGTCATCACTAAAAGCCTCTGTCTGCTTGTTGGGGGGTTGTAGCTTGTATTCAGCAGTCCACATTTGTTAATTAAAACCCCTGTTGGAGCTCAGCTGAGCTATATTCGGTCACTGGGAGAGTGCTGCTAGTTTCTACCACAGCGAGGGTTTGCAGCTCAGCCTGCCATGGAGGAGGGGCTCTCCATGCAGTTCCACAGTTCTGCAGTTTTTACTTATAGATTCTATGCTGTGATCTCAGGCATTCTTCCCAATCCAGGTTGGTATACAATGTGTGGACAGTCACAGTTGTCCCCCAGCAGTTGTTCCAAATTATTTACTAGTTGTTCCTGGTTGTTTATTAGTTGTTCCAGGGGACTAACTAAATTCCACTCCTCTCTATGCCACCATCTTGCCCCTCCTCCAAGATCATTTTTTAAAAGTCTTTGTCAGGTATGTGCAAAGTCTGGTCTTTTTTGTTGATAGTTTCTGGATATTTATCTTGTTCCTTTGAATGGGCCATCATTCCCTGTTTCTTTGTTTGTCTTGTTATCTTTTACTACACAATGTACATTTTGGTATTTAAAGTGTTGTCTCTGGGATTTAATCCCTGAGCTGTCTGTTCCTTAAGTTTGTATCAAATTAGTAACATGATAGATTTCCTTGAATAACAGGCGCTAACATAAACAAACCAACTCATGAAACACCTCTCCCAGTCTTTGAAAATTGGCTCTGCATTGTCTAGTGCTCTCCTTAAGAGTTTAGCCCTCCCATCAGGATGATCTGCCTGAGGTGAATGTAATGTGCCAGGTCCTCTCTGTTTTTTCTGAGCTTGTGTCCTGTCCTGGGTTTATGCTTGCTCTTGGCCTTAGGAGTCCCCATGTTTGCAGAATTCAAAAGGTTCCTCTATCCCTTAGGAAATATACTTTCTCCATCCTGGGTGCTCTATTGTATGGCTTAAAACAGGTAATCATTTGCCCTAGGCTGCTTTGACTTAATTGTTTCTTACATTGCTTTGGCTGACTGCTAGTTGCTTTTGCCTGCAGGGATGTTCTGGAAGGGTAAGTCTGATAAAAGTTTCCTGTTTGTCTTTCAGGCTACCACCCAATCTATAGGCACTGACATACTGGCACCCCAGCATGTGCATAGAGGTTACTCTGCTCCCTCTAGGCATACTAAAAAATTATTTGTTGTTTATCTGAAATTTAAATTTAAATTGGCACCCTGTGCTTCTATTGTTAAATCTGGCAACTCTACTATCATAGCTTTGTGAATTAATTTCATTAGGGAAACAAGGAAGATTATCAGAAGTTCTATGTTTGTGGAGGCGAAAAATGGAAGGAATTTGTGGTCAATTGTTTAGGCCACATTTCAATTAAATGAATTAAATTACTTTTCCTTGGGAAGCTGCCCCTGTGCATCATTAGTCCATGTGCTCCCACCCCACATGTCAGCTCCAGAGGAGGAAAAATGCCTAGAACTGGCCAATCAGAGCATGAGATCTTCCTGTCCACCACAATCTGTTTAGGGGTGAGTACATGACCCAAGCTAGGTAAGTGAGAATGAAAGTTTTCTCTAAATATTCACCCCAGTGGATGAAAATTGATACTTATTAAGGCACTGCATCATGAAATTTCAGAACAGTAGGAAAAAGAAAAGGTTCTAAAGGGGCAAAATCTGGTCAGAAATAAAGGCTCAAGAAACAGAATGTCATTAGACTTCTCCACAGAATGCCTTCTGTTCCAGTTTGCTAATGCTGCCATCATGCAAAATACCAGAAACAGATTGGCTTTTGTAACGGGTTTATTTGGTTACAAATTTACCATCTGAAGGCCATGAAAATGTCCAAATTAAGGCATCAGTGTGAGTATACCTTCACTGAAGGAAGGCCAATGGCCTCTGGAAAACCTCTGTTAGCTGGGAAGGCATGTGGCTGGCATCTGCTGATCCCAGGTTGTGTTCCAGCTCCTCTCTCAGCCCCTGTGCATTCTTCAAAATGTTGCTCTTGGGGCCTTTGTCCTCTCTTAGCTTCTCCAGAGCGAAGTGCCAGCAAAAGTCTGTTTTCAGCAGCCGTCTCCAAAATCTCTCTCTAAGTTGCTCTTCAAAATGTCATTCTCAGCTGCTCTCAGCTGCTCTCAGCTCCTTCTGTCTGTGAAGTCTTTTATAGGACTCCAGTGACTTAATTAAGACCCACCCTGAATGGGTGGGGTAACACCTCCATGGAAATTATCTAATCAAAGGTCTCACCCACATTGAGTCACATCTCCATGGAAACACGCAATAGGTTCCAACCTAACAACACTAATACATCTGCCCCCACAAGACTGCATTAAAGAACATGGCTTTTCCTGGGGGACATAATATAACCAAACTGGCACACCTTCAAAATTGTAAAGAAAATTATTTCCAACCTAGAAGTATGTATCATGCCAAATAATCAATTGTGAAAGCAGAATAAAGGTATTTTTAAACAGGCAAGGTCTCAAAACTTTACCTTTCACACAGCCTTTCTCAGGAAGCTAGCAGAAGAAGTGATCCTCCAAAATGAAGGAATAAACAATGAAATAGGAAGCCTTAGGATATAAGAAGGGGATCCCCAGGATGATGGTGAAGAGAAATCCTAGGATGACAGCTGTTCCTCCGGTACATCAAGCAGCCTGTGAAGATTGAAGCAGGTGAGAAGGCTCCAGGTGACATGTCTTCAGGAATAAAAATGAAAAAGCACTTGATTCATTTGAAGATATCAAAAAATTGAAAATGATAGAATGCTTCATTCCCTGAAAGCACTGAGATACTTGTGTAACTAGGAGAGAGTTGGATTTGAATTAGTAAAAAGAACATACTAGTTTGTACCATATAATGCCACTATTCAGCTTCTTTGGTCCTACAAAAATGGCAACTTCATATGGTTCAATTTAGTAGAAAACCAAAGAATCCAGAAAAAGTTTTACAGGAAAATAAATGTAATTATAGATACTATTCAGTATGACTCAGCTGTGACTGGCATTTTCATGGTCATAATAATGTAAAGAAAGACTATTGATCTAATCAAAGTAATGCTATAATGCTATTGCTTGATTTTGTATACAGAAAGAATTTCTGTGTGTAGTGAGTATGGGCAAGATGAAAAAAAGTTAAATTCTTCATCATTTAAAATGACAAGTCAATAAATAAAGCCTAAATCTGAAAAATAGAAAGCAATATAAGCTTCCTATATTAAAACATAAAGTTCGATACCAGAGGAATTAGTTGAAATAATTTAAAATTGTTGCCTCCAGACTGTCAATTCAAATAATTCAAACAAATGGTAATGAATAAGTGTCCTATGACAATAGAAGAGGTGGTGGAGAGAAAGGTGTATGAGAGATATTGAGAGGATAGTTTGGGTAGCTATGGTGATTAAAGAAGCACAGATTTCTGGCTTAAACCATAAGGAGATAGATAATGCCATTAGTCAATAAGTCAAGTAAATAGGAGGAAGAACAAATATGGGAGTAAGGGGGAACAAAGTATTGGACACATTTGTGGTACATAGTAGACAAATAGATGGAAATGACAAAAATGCAGATCAATAAATGAGTCTGAATCTCAGGAATAAGGCACAGATTGGAGTAACAAATTTGACTCCACTCTACAGTGACTTGCTTGAGGCCTAGGGAAAAACCATCTTATTGACACATATATCCCTAGCATCTAGTATAAACAGTGCAAGGCACATTCATGCATTCAGTAATGCTTTCACTCAAAAAAAATTGGAAAACCAATATGTATGAAACACTGTTCTATGCTCTGATATTTGGTAAGTGCTCAAAAAATGTTTGCTAAATGAATTACATATGCCATAAACTTGGATAAAATTACCTAGAGTGAGACAGTAGAGTGAGAAAGAGCCGAGATCAGAACTCTGGGACAAACCAATATGAAGGGGCAGACTCCATAAGAAAAATGAACAAAAAAAATTGAGAGGGTTAAGTCAGAAATAACAGGAAAACCATAAATGGATAGTGTCAAGAAAAATCAGGAAAGAAAGAGCTTCAAGAAGGAGAGAGCAGTCAGTTGAGGAAAATACCCAGAGAGGTTTAGTAAGATATGATTGATTTGTCAATAAGGAAATTATTGATGATTGTTTTCCAAGCAGTTTTGGGGCCAGAAGGCAGATTGCAGTGGAGAGGAAAGGGGAGAGCAGGAAATGGAAACTAGAAGGATGAATGCCAATAACTAAGAAGGAAATTTAAGAATAAGGTAGGGAGCATGGGAGAACTGAGGTCTAGGAATTCATTTGAGACTCTGTGAAATATGCAGGGTCAGAGTTCTTGTATGCAGCATATGGAAGTTACCACTCTGTGGGTGGTAAAGTCATAGACGTGGTTGTGAAGCACTGATGAAGAACATGTGATTCTCAATTGGTCAGGAAAGGACCCTGGGACATTCTGTTCTGCTATCTTTGGAATACATCCTCCCTTCTCTAGTGAAAATGACTGCCATAGTGAAGAAATAGAGAAAGCGTGTGTGTGTGTGGTGGGGGGGGGGGGGGTGTGTGGGAAGGAAGAGTTGGTTGAGTAATTCTGTTAGATTCAGGAACAGTGCTCCTAAAATTTCACTGTATATGTGAATTACTCAGGGAATCTTGTTAAAATACTTATTCTGATTCTTTAGGCCTGCATGGAGTCTGGGACTTTGCATTCTAACAAGCCAGCAGGTAATGTGACACTGATGGTCCTTGGACCGCACTTTGATCAGCAAGAGTCTAGAAGAAAGGAGCTCTGTATTAGACAAGACTTTTTTTTCCCTTTGTGTTTCCAAATTGGGAAAGAAAAAGACACTCAAACTAGTTTAAGCAATGATGATGATGATCATAATAATTTACAGTCTTAGTTTACTGAAAAGATCAGTGTAATAATTGGCTCATGGAACACAGCTGCTCTACATGATATTGTAGGAATTTGCTTCTCTCTATTTTCTGATTCTTCCTGGTTCTGTGTTGGCTTCATTCAAGGAGGCTTTCTCCTTATGGTGGCACCTGGCAGCACAAGGTGTACATTCCCCCACCTCCAAATACAGCCCATGCTTGCTAATTTCTTGCCCAGTAGTTCTAACAAAAGACCCAGAAGTGAATCTCATTGCCAATCCTAAAACCAATTACAATAGCTATGAGATAGCTTGCTCTGATTGCCAGGCAGGTATCATCTGTCCAACTCTGGAGTTCTGGAGTGGGTTTAATACCACCCCAGCCACATGGAGTACACATAGAAGCAATGTTACTAGAAAAAAGAGGAAATGGTGCTAGACAGGCAAAAACAAAACAAAACAAAACAAACAAAAAAAGATAAAAGACAGACATGCTATAGTCAGATTAAATAGATGACAGAGTAGATAGATGAATCCAGATACAACCAGCATCATTTCTTCTCTTTTCTGCCATATGTAGTCCATATGGTTTGGGGTGGCGTTAAACTTAGTCATAATAGAGCAGTATTAGATAGATGATAGGTTAGATAATAGATTAGACAGAGAGAGATAGAGAGATAGATAGCAATAGGAAATGCAGAAAGATGGATATATATCTTTATATACATAAAAAGATCACTATTAGTGATCACTCCTTGAGATTTGTGAGGTAGTCAATGGAAAACAACAAAGGAGATGAAAGAGAAAGATAAAAGGAAAACCCATGGAGAACAATGTCTCAAAAGCTAAAAGAAAAGACTATTTCAAAGGAGTAGTCAAGTGGATAAAATGATACAGAAAGGAAAGTGCAATACTGAAGACAAAGCATTGGATTTAACAGGAAATCATTTATGAACTTAGTCAAAGAAGTTTCAGTGGAGTAAGGAGGTGGAATCCAAACAATAGTCATCATGGAAATAAATGGCAGCACAGATTATTCTGTCAAAGAGCTTGATAGAGAAGGAGAAAGACAGGGTGACTGAAGGGAGTGTTGGGTTTTTGTTTCTTTTTTAAGACGAGAGAGATTTGAAGATATTTGAATGAAAAAGGAGAAGGCTCCAAAGGGACAAGACAGAAATACTGTAAAAGAAAGGAATAGTTGATACAGAAAACTCTCCCAGGGCAGGAATGATGAGATCCAGAGCACAGGTGGATGTGTCTAAGCTTTGGACCAATGGCATAGACCTCTTCATTTGAAACAGTAGGGGTTGGGGAGGTGGGAAAGCAGAACAGGAAGTTGAGGGAGTTCCTGTGAGAGACTAGTTTGCCCTGGACAAGAAAACAAGGTAGTTTGCTGAAAGGGAAGAGGGCAAGAAAAGGGTTGAGTTACACAAAGTTTGTGAATTCTGGAATGGTAACCAAAGGGAATGGAAAAAGCAAGGGTTTAAAATTAGACTGTCAAGAAGCACTGTAGGTACAGCTGAAATTGGAAGCATTAACTTGTAGTGACAATAATCCAAATAGTTGCTTTTCTCCAGCACTGTTCTCACTTTTCACCCAGGAAGAGTTATGCCTCCATGCTCTATCTTGCTTTATCACTGTACTCCTACAGCTTCTATAGCATTTATCAATATTTTCTTATAATTGTTTTGTCTATTTAGCCTCAAACACAGTGAATTCCTTGGGAGCAAAAACTGTGCTTTACCCATCTTTGTATTCTCAGCACTTGCCATACAGCCTGGCACATAATAGGCACACAATGAATGTATGTGTAATTGAATAGAATACCTAAATCAAATTATTAATTCTCCTGCAGATTGTAATCTGAAAAACAAGCTGATTAAATGTTTGTTTTCATGGGAGAATAAAACTGTGGTTTTCTTGGGTCTGCTGAGTGTTGACATGCAAATATGCATGAGCCCAATGTCATTCAAAAGTGACAAGCTTTAAAAAGTAAACACCTTGTAGTATGGATTGCTCAGTCCATGTTTATGGAAATGTAAGATTAAAAGCATAGCTTTCAGGACCACAACTGTCATTTTGTTGCTTTTCGTTGTATGTAGCTGCACTTCCTCATGAGATAGTCATCAGATTCTGTCAGACTGTCCATTTCTTGTGTAATGTTAATGTCAACTGGGCTAATGAGTTTTAAAAAATGAAAATGATTTTACAATAGAATTGTAAAACTGTAATCATTCTAAAATGTTTTTTTCACTTCTCATGACCCATCTAAAAATACCTAAAGCTCTATATGGGTGATCTCCATTTGAGCTTGAAATTTTCAACTCCTCTATTAACTCAGAAGAGCAGATTAACACTAAACATCATTTTCAACTGCACCTCTGAGGTTAACCTTTAATGTGTAGGCTGGACATAAGGATATAATGAGGATTGACTCAAATCTGCTAACATTAAGGAAGAAAGGTTTTATAAGTAAAATTTAAGTGGAATTTTCAAGGAGATTATCTGGCAGTAAGAAGGAAAAAGAACATTCTGGGAGGAAATAATGTCTTTGTTATGCCATGATATCAAACGGCTGAGGTAAAGATAAGAAGGTAATTAGATTGGAAGTCACCAACTGGGCCATGTTTGCCGGTGAGTGGGATTTCCAAGTGTTAAAATGTCAGAGGTCAGGTCTCTGATTTTCTCCCTTCCAGGCCCTCTCTCACACACTTACTTATGTTCTATGTGACCAGAATAAGATCCAAAATTTGGATTTGAGTATTACCTGGTTCTTTGGCCTAAGGTCATTTAAAGTCAACCAGATGAGAAAAACGGTTGCTTCTCTAAAACTATAGCTCAATATATCATATTCTTCTGCATTGAGCTTTGGGGCCAAAGTGTTTACTTTGCCTTGTTTTGCCATTATTTCTTTTGCACATTCTTGTCACAGGAATTTCTTGGAGGAGTGTCAAAGTAGGGTTTGGGTATTTATCCCCTGGCCAAAATACCCTCATTATAACACAATTTTAAGAAATAATGAAAAAAACAAAAACAAATAGCAAAATTGGAATACATTTTCCTAGGCATCACTTTGGGCTATGTAAACCTCTAATGGAGGTTTATTTCCTCCATTAGACAACTAGTTTTTTGAGGACAGGGACTCTTTTGATCATACTTTATATTCCTAGCATATAACACAGAAACACAGAGACACGCACATTATAAGTGCTCAAATGTTTGCTCAAAGGGACTATTTGTCCAGTACCAGTTTTATAACTAGAATTTCTTCCTTTCTTCAAGTGTTAGGAACAAGGCTGTAGTAACCTGCTGCTACTTTGAGACAATAACTATCACGGAAATATTTCCAATCTGCTTTGTTGGGGTAACTCAGCCACAAGAGCTCTTGCCAATATAAAACTGTAAGAAGTACTTTTCAAAAATCCTTTGGGCAGTGAGTGTGAGGCTATGAAAGAAATACCAAATTGGAAGTGCTCTAATCTTCACTCTACCACTTAACTACTAACTTTGGGGAAGATACTTCATCTCTCAAGGACCTTAATTTCTTTATCTGTCCATTGATGGGCTTGCGTTAAATTATCCCAAATTCCCTTCCAACAAAAAACATCCACATTAAACTCATCTTTATATTCCCAACACAATGCTGGACTTAACATGTGCTTAATATTTATTAGCTGAATTAAATTGAAGTTGCCTTAGGCTCTCTAATACATTGCTTTAGAATGTTTTTAGTTCAAATCTGTCATTGCTTTTAATGTTGTTAAATTTAAAAATTAAATTTAAATCTTCTCAGGGAAAAGGTTTTTTTCTTTTTCTTTCTGTTTTTTCCTTTATCCAGCTGTTTTGGTTTGCTAAAGTTGCCAGAATGCAAAATACCAGAAATGAATTGGCTTTTACAATGGAGATTTGTTAACTTACAATTTACAGTTCTTGGGTTGTAAAATATCCCAATTAAGTCATCAACAGGATGATACCTGGACTCTGAAGACAGGTTGCTGGCATCGGGGACACCTCTGTCACATGGGAAGGCATGTGGCCGGTGTTTACCAGTTCTTCGCTCCCAGGTTTCATTGCTTTCAGCTTCTGGTTCCAGTGGGTTCCGCTGTGGGTCATCTCTTAGCTTCTCCAAGGCTTTTCTCTCTATGAGCTTCTCTCAGCTTTTTCTGTCTTTTATCCTCTCATAAAGGACTTCAGTAAAAGGGATTAAGACCCACCTTGTATGGGGTGGGTCACATCTCAATTGAAATAACCTTACCAAAAGTTCCCACCTACAACAGGGCTGTACCCTGATTAAAAGAACATGGCCTTTTCTGGGGTAGAGAACAGCTCCAAACTACCAAACTAGCTCATATAAAAACACTCACGCAATGAGAAAATCACATTAATCAACCTGTATTTTTCAAAATCTGAGTTGACAAATTTTGCCTTTAATTGTGAATACAGGATTTTCTAAAAAAAGTGACTCAGATTTCAGGGGAAAACTGTTGTAAATTACTTAAGAGATTGTGAACATCAAGAAGTTTAGAAGCACGTAATAATTGACTAGCAATTGACAAATGAAAAAACACCCACCTTTTACCAAAATGTATCCTTCAAAGAATTTACTGAAAACTCTCCTTATGGTTTACTTATTATTGCTAAATGAATTTAAAAGCAATACAACTATCCTAACTTTTTAAAACATCTGTTATTTGTACTTTTCACTATTTCCCAAAATCAGTAAAATTAATGTGGTTGTATATATTTATATGATGTTGGGATTGGATCATGTCCCCCACAAAAGGAATGTTCAGGTCCCAATCCTTGGTCCTGTGGGTGTGAAACCATTTGTAAATAGGACCTTTGAAGATGTTATTAGTCAGTATGTGCCCAAACTGAAAGAGGGTGGGCCTTAATTCAATATGGCAGACGTCCTTATAAGCAAAGGAAATTTGACATGGAAAGAGATGACGCAGGGAGCAGCCAGAAGCTGAAAGTCAACAGGACTGAGAGGAAAAAGGAGTAGGCATATGACAGAAAAAGCCAAGGAACCCCAAAGTTTGCCGGACAACCAGAAGATACCAAACCTGGGAGGAAGCAAGCCTTCTAGCCTCTGAAACCGTGAGCCGATAAATTCCTGTTGTTAAGCCAACCCATTGTATGGTGTTTGTTTTAGCAGCTAGGAAATTAAAACATATGATTACACATGAAAGTACACAGAGCTCTATCTGAATATGAAATAAAGGTTTAATGGCTCAGTGGGGTTGAATACTGCAGTCTCTCAATTGTACTACAAGTAACTGTTGGGCCTGGAGCATCATTAGGATTACCAGGAAGAACTGATTTTTGTTTTTTTTTTTTTTGTTGCTTACCATGTGTCAGGCAACTTACAGTATCTCATTTAACCCTTTCAACAATTCTGAGATTATTATCATCTCTGCTTTTAAAATGAGAAAACTAATGCTTAAAGAAGTTGTAACTTGCCCCAGAGAAAACAGTGGGATCACACCCATGCTGTCAAACTTCAAAGCCCATAAATGCTCCTAAACTGCATGCTATATTAACTTTATTTATATTAACTGCCTCACAGAATACTTTCAAATATTCATCAATTTGTCTGACTATAAATTTATCAAACAGCTTTTTCTGAAAATCAACTAGTCACCCAAGGGTAAAAGATTAGTGATCTGCCCAAGATCCCTGAGTTACCAAAAAAGAATGTAATTTGTAGTATGAATTTACCACTTCCCCTGATATCTGATAACCAAACAGTAGTTATAAAGAATCACCCTATCATTAGTAGGAAATATTATTAATGCTTAATGTTGCTGTGAATATCAACCACAAAAACAACTGTGGTTTAGTATTTCTCCATGGCAGATGTTGATATCAAGACTTTGATGGTTAGCAGTGTATTGAGTTTATTCAAAATTTTAGACCACAAAGATACTCCGAAGTTTCTTTACTGAATAACCATTTCAAAGAACTTGTCAGTGGAGCTACTTATAAAGAACTCAACAGTATACTTTTTTACTATATCTTCATAGGACTAAAAGAATAACCATTCCAAAATAAATAGCAAATTGTGTCCATATAATCAGTCATCTGCTCATCAGTCAACAAGTATTTACTGATCTCATGCTTAAGCTCAAACTCTGTTACACAATTCCATTTTCAGGAATTTGTCCTAAAGAAAGGTCAGTTAAAGATACTCAAGTAGGTATTGTTTATAATAGACAATTTGAAAATGTTTAAAGGATCACCAAAAGAGGTTTGACTAATAAAATGCAGTACATAGAATGATATTCATGCACTATCGACCTATATTCATTGACATGGAAAGATATCTGTCATATAAGGTTAAATGAAAAGGTAGTGTCCTAGTTTGCTAATGCTGCAGAATGCAAAACACCAGAGATGGATAGGCTTTTATAAAACGGGGGTTTATTTTGCTACACAGTTACAGTCTTAAGGCCACAAAGTATCCAAGGTAACACACCAGCAATCAGGTACCTTCACCGGAGGACGGCCAATGGTGTCCGGAAAACCTCTGCTAGCTAGGAAGGCAGCCGGCATCTGCACCAAAGCTCTGGCCTCAAAACGGCTTTCTCCCAGGACGCTCCTCTCTAGCAAGCTTGCTCCTCTTCAAAACATCACTCCCAGCTGCACTCACTGAGTTTTCTCTCTCTCAGTCAGTTCATTTATACGGCTCCACTGATCAAGGCCCACCCCGAATGGGCAGGGCCACACCTCCTTGGGAACATCTCATCAAAATTATTACCCACAGCTGAGTGGGGCACATTCCAAGCAAATCTAACCAGCACCAAAAACGTCTGTCCAACAAGACCACAAAGATAATGGCATTTGGGGGACACGATACATTCAAACCGGCACATTCCACCCCCTGGACCCCAAAATGACATTATCTTTCAAAATACAAAATACAGTCATTTCATCACAATATCACAGAAACTTAAATCATTTCAGTAACAAAAGTTAAGTACAAAATCCCATCAAAATCAATTTAGGCGTGGTCAGTCCTAAGGCATAATTCCCCTCTAGCTGTGGATCTGTGAACTTAGAACAAGTTATATGCTTCCAATATACAAAGGAGGGACATTCATAGGATAAACATTTCCATTGCCATAAGGAGAAACAGTAAGGAAAACAGGGTTAACAGGAGCAAAACAGTTCCTAAAACCTGCAGAACAAATTCCATTAGATTTCAAAGTCTGAGAGTCATTAACAGAACAACGTTGCATCCTTGGGGCTTGAGAGAGCGGGAGTCTAACCCTTCCCAAGGGCCTTTTTGGCAGCTGTTTCCTCTCCAAATGCTTGGGTGAGTGCTCCAACATATCCACACATTGGGGAGACCACCTTCTTGGCCCCACCCTCCTCAAACATTGGGGCAGCTCCCGGATTCCTTTCCATCTCCGGGGCACACGCTCAACCCCTTCAGAACAGTGTGGTGGCAGCCAGGCTCTCCCCAATTCCCTGGAAATGTGCTCCACCCTCTTTGGGACCTCAGATGGCAAAACTCTTCCAGAGCATCGAGGCGGAAAGCCCACCCTCGACCTCCAGGGCAAACTCACCCTTTCCATGCCTGTGGGCTGCTCCGCTCTCCCAGCCCGAGACCTCCTGACTCCAGACCTCAACCTCCATGGCTCTGTCTTTGAAGAGATTTTTCCTTTAATTTTTTCCTTGTCTGTCTCCTCCAGTCCAGACCGGCAATGGCTCTGTCCATAAAGATCTCGCAAAAATTCTGTTGGCTTTGCATGAAGCATGCAGGGGTCAAAGCCATCAGACAATAGGACTTCCCACAAATCCTTTCTGCTTAACTCCTTTTCCAATCTTGGCTTGTACTGAAATGGCGGCTGGGTTCCATGTTTGGTTACATCCTCACGTTGGGCTGTAGTTTCTGGGATTCTACCCCCTGGAAGCTCATAATTTTCCAAGACATCAGCTTCTGGTTTCTTTGAACCCAAGAGTTCAGTTCTCAGTTTATCTCTTTCCACTGACATTTTACTATAAGCTGCAAGGAGAAGCCAGGATACCTTCTCCACATGTAGTCTGGAGATCTCCTCAGCTAAGTATTTCAGGTTGTCGCTTTCAAATTCTTCCTTCCATCTGACACCAAGACTCAATTTTGCCAAATTCTCTGCCACTTTAAAACAAGGATCGCCTTTCTTCCAGTTCACAAAAACACATCCATCATTTCTGTTCAAGACCTCATCAGAAGTATCTTTAGAGTCCATATTTCCACAAACAGTCCCTTCAAAGCAGTTTAGGCCTTTCCTATCAAGCTCCTCACAATTCTTCCAGCATATTCCCCTTATCCGTTTGAAAAGCTGTTCCAACATGTTTGGTATTTGCAAACTCAGCAGCAAAAGCACCCCACTCCTGGTACCAAAATCTGTCCTAGTTTGCTAATGCTGCAGAATGCAAAACACCAGAGATGGATAGGCTTTTATAAAACGGGGGTTCATTTTGCTACACAGTTACAGTCTTAAGGCCACAAAGCATCCAAGGTAACACACCAGCAATCGGGTACCTTCACCGGAGGATGGCCAATGGTGTCCGGAAAACTTCTGCTAGCTAGGAAGGCAGCCGGCATCTGCTCCAAAGCTCCGGCCTCAAAATGGCTTTCTCCCAGGATGTTCCTCTCTAGCAAGCTTGCTCCTCTTCAAAACATCACTCCCAGCTGCACTCACTGAGTTTTCTCTCTCTCAGTCAGTTCATTTATATGGCTCCACTGATCAAGGCCCACCCCGAATGGGCGGGGCCACACCTCCATGGGAACATCTCATCAAAATTATTACCCACAGCTGAGTGGGGCACATTCCAAGCAAATCTAACCAGCACCAAAAACGTCTGTCCAACAAGACCACAAAGATAATGGCATTTGGGGGACATGATACATTCAAACCGGCACAGGTAGGTTACGAAACAGTGTCTAAAGTGATGCCATTTTTGTTTTTGTTTTTGTTTTTTAAAAACCTGTGTATGTATGTGTTCTAGTTTGCTAATGCTGCCAGAATGCAAAACACCAGAGATGGATTGGCTTTTATAAAAGGAGGTTTATTTTGTTAGACAGTTACAGTCTTAAGGCCATAAAGTGTCCAAGGTAACACATCAGCAAGCGGGTACCTTCACTGCAGGATGGCCAATAGTGTCTGGAAAACCTCTGTTAGCTGGGAAGGCACATGGCTGGTGAATGCTCCAAAGTTCTGGTTTCAAAATGGCTTTCTCCCAGGACGTTTCTCTCTAGGCTACAGTTCCTCAAAAATGTCACTCTTAGTTGCGCTTGGGGTATTTGTCCTCTCTTAGCTTCTCCGAAGCAAGAGTCTGCTTTGAATGGCCATTTTCAAAATATCTCTCATCTGCAGCTCCTGTGCTTTCTTCAAAGTGTCCCTCTTGGCTGTATCTCCTCTTCAAAATGTCACTCTCAGCTGCACTGAGTTCCTTTTGTTTGTCAGCTCATTCATATGGCTCCAGTGATTTAATTTGGACCCACCCTGAATGGGTGGGGTAACACCTCCATGGAAATTATCCAATCAGAGTCATCACCCACAGTTAGGTGGGGCACACCTCCATGGAAACATTCAAAGAATTACAATCTAATCAACACTGTTAAGTCTGTCCATACAACATTACATCAAAGAATATGGCTTTTTCTGGGGGACAAAATACATTCAAACCAGCACAGTATGTATGCATTCATTCAAAGAAAAAATCTGGAAATTGTGCTATGTACCAAAATGTTAGCAGTAGCCATATTTGGGTAGTGGAATTGCAAGTGATGATATTTGCTTCTTTATATTTTTATTATTTCCTGACAATTTTTCAAAGAGAATGAATTAGTTTTATAACCAGAAAATAAAAACAATTTAAAAATTACTCTGATGGACGTTTGGAGAGTTTTATCTATGGTCGTTGCCCTAAGAAATGATAACAACATACATTAATGCAGCACATTTGAAAAAAGTCTATTATATTTGATAAGGTTCCAGCTGCAAACTAGAGTATCAATCAGCTTATCAATCATAAGTATTCACCCACTATGCACAATGTGAGGGACATGATGCTTCCCGATATAGGAGAATAGAAATTGAGTCTGCCTTCAGGGATCACACATCTAGTTGGAGAAAGAAAACACAACTTTATGATCCATTCTTACTCTTAATAATGAATGTAAAAACTTGCTAACTTACATTCAGGGGCAGAAGGAAGTTTGTCTTTTACCTACTTGTGGAATCAGTCTTATACCTATGCACAGGATGATGTTGGATAGAGACCTCCAATACTTTCTGTGTCTTTTAAAACTTCTAGCTAAGGGCATTAATAGAAACAGATTCTACCGTATCAAAAGTTAGGACATCTTACATTTATGAACTTTTCCTCAACAACAACAA
The DNA here is from genome assembly GCF_015220235.1 of Choloepus didactylus. Classification (NCBI taxonomy): domain Eukaryota; kingdom Metazoa; phylum Chordata; class Mammalia; order Pilosa; family Megalonychidae; genus Choloepus; species Choloepus didactylus. The sequence goes on from NC_051314.1 coordinate 50,709,936, forward strand.
AAGAGACAAATAGTTTGACTTTATTTACTAAAATTAAGTTTTCATTAAAATCATATGACAATGTGATATTCCTCATATCTAAATTTTATTAATATCCAGACCTTACATTTTAAGCATCAACATATTTTATATTTTAAATCTTTGTAAAATATGTTCATACCTTTTTCAATATCTAAATACAATTTATATTTTCTTCATCTTTATTATGATCAATATCTACAATTAGACTAATCTGTAACCTACAAAATAATTTCCAGGCTACTGAAAATTATAGGCCTGTGTGCCCTTTCATTGATTGGGCCCGTGCTGTTAGGTTTTCTCAGTTCTTGTGTCACTTTTTGTTGTTTTTGTTAATTTATATTTTCTTTTGCTCTCCAGGTACCATCAGTCACATTTTGCTGCCAAGAATCTGACTTTAGCAGTACCTCTTTAATTTTTTGTTTCTAATTTATTATAGGCTAAGAATGAGAACCTGGATACAAAAAAGGAAGGCAATCCCATATGTCAAGTACATGGATACAAATGCATGGACTTTGAGATATTTACATGAACTACTCTGAGGCCTTTAAAAGTTTCTTCCAGAATCTCAAAAGTGCCATAGATTGCTAAAGTTCTTCATGACTTCCAGATTTCTGAGGTTTTGGCACTTTAGAGAACTTTAATGGGACCTATTAAACTGACTTTAGAATCTTCATGATATTTTAAGTTTGAAGTACTTTTAATCATGCACATATATTTGGTGATGCTTATCTATTCTGCACCTCCTTCGCTGGGACCCACATGCTCCTGGCACCTGTTGAAGAGGGGGACTTTGGGGGTCCTGCTTTCAGCACACCCTACCACACTCCCAGTGATGTGGCTCAAGACTGGACACCTGATACAACTTCAGCTTATCCATGAATATATGAACTGGAGCAATCGGATTCCTCTTTTAAGAATTTTGATGAAGTGACATAGCCTCCAGGTTGTAAACCATATGCTACAGGTACCAGGCAGGAATCCCAAAAGAATGAAGCAGGAATTGCGAGGACTGTGGTGATGGAGGCGGCCTCTATTTCCAGCCAATTGCTGTCATGAGGGAATATAGGCTCACTGTTGTCAGCTCTTTCAATTTTTCAACAGAAGCTGGAAATTTGTATTTTTATGTGAAATCTCCAAAGATTAATTGTTGATTATAAATGTAAAACATGAAAGAAGCATAAATTGGATCCAGCAAAACACATTTACAAGCCAAGTCTGCCATCTCTACTATAATCAAATATAGTAAGGTTGCACCTATAAATGTCACTCAGAGCTAGCCCCAGATACTGGGCCAAGACTGAAGTTAGGGAGAAGAAAAAAAAACAAACAAACAGGAGGAGAGGCAGGCATCCTTCAGAAGAGAAATGTAAAGAAGGCACATAAGAATAATAAATGATGAGAGATTACGGAGAAACGGAAAAAGAAAGGGAGGGATACAGAAGAGGGGAAGGGAATGGGAAAAGATAAAGGCTGGAAGGGAAGAAGGGAAGGCAAGAAGGGCAAGAAGGGGGTAAGGGAATGAGGGACAAAGAGATGGAAGGAGATGGAAAGACGTAGAGAGGGAGAGAAGAACAAAGGAAGAAAGGATGAAAAGAAGGAAATAACAAATGAGGAGAGAAAATCAAAGCAGCAGTGGGGGAGAGAAAAAACTGACATATGGAGAAACAGAGAGTCACACACAGAAAGAGAAAAAGAGATGGAGAAGGAGGTAGAGAAATAGAGGCACAACGAAGAAAGGCAGAGTAATAGATAAAAAGACACTGAAGGATGGAGGGAAAGGGGTACCATCTGACAACTTTCCAGTTCCCAAGAATTCAGTTATTCTTCCTGAATGTAGATTCTATGAGGTTCTATCTTTTCAATATATCCTGTTTTTACTTAGGCTACTTTGATTAGGTCTCAGTTTCTTGCAAAGAAACAGACCCTGACTAGGAAAAATATTCTCCAACCATCATTTATTGACCATCTTTTATGAATAAGGGATGAGCTTTAACAAAGTCTACATATTGAAAATATCTTACTTTATCGATTAATATAATTGAGCTTGAAATTCCAGACAATGGCATTCTATATCAATGCAGTCTGGTCTGTAAAATTTAAGTTTTGAATAATTTTCAGAAGAATAAAATCTTGGTGGTTTTATTTCCATTGCTGCATAACAAATTATCCCCAAATTTGGCAGTTTAAAACAAAAATAAATATTTATTATTTCATAGTGTCTATGGGTCAGGAATTTGGGAGTGGTTTAGCTGTGTGATTCTGGCTCTAGGTCTCTAAATTCAAGATGTCAGTCATCTGAAGACCTGACTGGGGCTGGAGGATCTGCTTCCAAGATGGTGCACTCACCTAGTGGCTTCAGTTCCTTGCCATGTGGACTTTTCTATAGAGGGGGGAGTGTCCTCACAACATGGCAGCTGCCTTCCCACCCCAGAGTGAGTGGGACAGCAAGGCAGAAATTCTCATGGTTTTATGATGTAGTTTAGGGAGCCATACTCCGTCATTTCCTCAGTATCTATTGGTTACACAAGTCAGCCCTATTCTTTGTGGGAGAGAACTCAACAGTGATGTGAATACCAGGAGCTGAGAATCATTGAGGGCTGTCTTGGAGGCTGGCTACCACACATAGTTAACCAATCTGATACCGTTAATTGAAGGTTTAATTTAAACATCTGACAAATGAATGATAAGAATGTAAGATGACTTTTGGGAACTTCATTGTTTTCTTTCGAAGCTTGAAGAGGAGAGTAAGTAAGCTAAAACTGAGTTGTATTGAAGGTTATATTCGTAATATTTACTATCTGAATAGGAAAATTATCATCTGAATGTGAATATGATTTATGAATATGGCATATGAGTTTACCTGGCTGAAACATTAACAGCCTTTGAACTTAGATACTTTCTCTCTTTTTTAAATGAGTTGTAATTCACCTATAGTAAATTTCACTCTTTTCCGTGTACAATTCTGCAAGTTTTGACAAGTGTATACCATTGCATAACCACCACCACGGTCAAGATATAAAGCAGTTCCATCACTCCCCAAAATTAGTATGCTTTTGTTTTTGTCTTTCTTTTCCTTCCTTACTTAGGCAAGAGGAGACAATCAGAATTAAGTTGATAGTATTCCAGAAATCTTCATAATGGAGAAAACTACACCTATGTCAACCTTTATTTCTGGAAAGGAGGTAAGCAGGGTTTAACTGTGATAGAAGTGTTGGAGATAGAAGACAGAGAGAGTGTTACAGTGAAAACACAGGAATGACTATAAAAGCACAAGGACAATGCTGTAGGGACAGATCTTCAAGCTTGAATTCTTCCTTGAACAAATCTAATACTGTACCAACATTTCTTGTGCCTGAGGGATTAGAACATTGCAGTGGCTTTAATGAAAATGAGCAGAGGAATGGACTTCTTATCCACTCCAAGGTTTGTTTTTAATCTATGCTAAAAGAAAAATGAAAATTAGCTACATTTTCTGGACCGGAATATTTTAGCAGATTGTCTGCCTGGGTGTAATTAAGAGTAAAGGCATTCTCATTCATAATTTCAAAGTATTCATGTCTTACATATGTATATACAGCAGGCGCATATAATCCTCATCCCTCTCAGAATATCTTTCATATATTTTTTACGACCTTAAATGTGAATAGAGCATATACTGGCTTCTTTATTCTTAGCTACTCAGTCAACCATGTACTGACTATAAAAACAGCATGAAAATAATTTTATAGTTGTAGAATTTTATTTATAATAATGAACAAATATAAATGAAGATAAAGTTCAAAAAGATGAATCTGGAATAGGATTAAAATATTGGGAGGTTATAAATTTTAAAATTACACATGTAGTGTGTGTATGTGTGTGCATATCAGGAGTCCCAGGAATTAAGACTCAAAGAGGTAAAGATATGTACAATGGGTTTAATAGTATTGGAAGATTTGAATAAAAGTTCTATAGTTTGGAGAAACTAGAAGTATCTAAAGCCCAATAAATACAGGAAGAAACTACTAAGTCACTCTATTGATGACTGAAAGGCAAATGAAGAGATTAAAACTGGAAAATAAAACTGAAAAAGAGGAACTAGGATAATATGGAGAATACTTAAGCAATATGGAAAGCTGATAGAGTTTGGGAAATAAAAGTGTTCAAGCTAAGAAATCCAATGACTATCATGTACCTGTCAATGCAAAACAGCTTAGAGAAATTTTATAAATTGCACTTAATTTCTCAGATTCTCTCTCTCCTGACTTAGCCCAGAATTCTTAGCAAAACAATCAACAAACTGGTGAGCTTAATTTAGTATGGCTCATGTATGAAGACCCTTGGTTGTTTTTTTTTTTTAATTCAGTTTTATTGAGATATATTCATATACCATACAATCATCCACATTTTACAATCACTTGTTCACAGTAAAGTATATAGATGTGCATTCATCACTACAATCAATTTTTGAACACTTTCATTACTCCAAAAAAATAAAAATAAAAACAAGAATAAAAATAAAAGTAATAAAGAACACCCAAAACATTCCATCCCCCTATACCCTCCTATTAGTCATTTAATTTTTGTCCCCCATTTTTCTACTTATCTGTCCATATGCGCCACAAGGCTTTCACAATCACACAGTCACATCATGCAAGCTATATACTTATACAATTGTCTTCAAGAATTAAGGCTACTGGGTTGCAGTTCAACATTTTCAGGTATTTCTGTCTAGCTATTCTAAAACACTAAAAACTAAAAAGGGATCTCTTTATAATGCATAAGAATAACTTCCAGAATGACCTCTCAACTCCATTTGAGATCCCTCAGCCACTGAAACTTTACTTTGTTTCATTTATTTTCCCCCTTTTGGTCAATAAGGGTTTCTTGATTCCATGATGCCGAGTCCAGGCTCATCCCCTGGAGTCATGTCCATATTGCCAGGGAGATTTATATCCCACTTGGTTGTTCTTAATGATCACCAAGTTCTTCTCAAAGCATCCATTCATTTTATGTATCTTTCCTAGAGTTTTACTCGGGAATAACTGGGATATGTAAAGATACAACCAGTGGACTGACGGCTTTGAAAAGTCAATCTGTCCCATTAGAGCAAGAGAATTTATATTTTACTAGGCAGTATGATAAATGTGGATTTTTAGCAAAATTAGACCATGTCATCTATTATCCACTTGGAAACCATCCTAGATTTCTTCTATTTTAATCCCCCACATACAACCAGTCATTAAACTTTACTGATTTCTGGACCATCCTCTCTATCTGCACTGTCGTTGTCCTAGTTGAGGCTATCTTCACCTGACGCTTCACTATAGCGCCACAATCTTGCCTCTTCTGATCTATCCAGTAATTTAGGGGAGTAATTGGTGTCTGGGGCAATGTGATGTGTTTGTTCCCTAGAGTGGGTTGAAGACTGAATAGAAGATAAGGAAATGAAGACTGTGAATGTAGATTACTTTGTCAGGATTATTTTTTTGAGTTGAAGGATAAGACTAGAGTTGAATATGAGGTCAGAGAAGGATTTGTTATTTGAGCTATTGATTGATTGATTCATTTTTAGTTATTTCTCAGGCGGGGGAGCTATTAGTATTTTGAGTCGTGCAGGATGTACCGCACATTGCAAGTTATTTAACATTCCTGCCCCCCTCCTCCCCACTAAATGACAGCAGTGCTCCCCAGTGATTTTTTTTTAAATTCCATTTTATTGAGATATATTCACATATCATACAATCATCCATGATGTACAATCAACTGTTCACAGTACCATCTTATAGTTGTGCATTCATCACCCCAATCTATTTTTGAACATTTTCCTTACACCAAAAAGAATTAGAATCAGAATAAAAAATAAAAATAAGAAAAGAACACCCAAATCACCACCTCCCCCCCATCCTACCCTATTTTTCATTTAGGTTTTGTCCCCATTTTTCTACTCATCCATCTATACACTGGATAAAGGGAGTGCGATCCATAGGGTTTTCACAATCACACTGTCACCCCTTGTAAGCTACAATCATCTTCAAGAGTCAAGGCTACTGTGTTGGAGTTTGGTAGTTTCAAGTATTTACCTCTAGCTATTCTAATATATTAAAACCTAAAAAGTGTTATCTATATAGTGTGTAAGAATGTTCACTAGAGTGACCTCTTGACTCCATTTGAAATCTCTCAGCCACTGAAGCTTTATTTCATTTCATTCCGCATCCCCCTTTTCGTCAAGAAAATGTCCTCAATCCCACGATGCTTGGTCCAGATTCATCCCAAGGAGTCATATACTGTGTTGCCAGGGAGATTTACACCCCTCCCTAGTGATTTTTGATAACCAAAAATACCCCCACCGATATTTCCAAATGCTTCTGGACAATAGTACTAACCCTATTAGAGAATCAAAGCCTAATTTCCCTACAATAGGCTCTTTTCATCTCTCAATATTTTATTATGAACATTTTCAAACAAAACTGGGACAATGTGAGACTATTACATAAGGGTGTGAATACTAGGAGATGAGGACATTGGAGGCCACCTTGGAGTCTGGTTACCACAGTTGTTATGGCAATTATTTGCTGGTGGTGGTAAAACCAACAACAATGGGCATTCTAACAGTTTTTCTATGGTGTGATCTTGACTATGTTTGGTTTTGCCTGCTTTACATTTGTCTCTGCTCATATTGTCTGTTCATTCTCCAGCCTTCCCACTAATTCTGGAATCATCTGACATCCTTTCCATAAATGTCTTTTCTGCTTATAGGAGTATGGTAGGCAGAATTCTAAGATGGTCCCCAAGATTCCTGCCCCTGCTGTACACATGCTGCATAATCCCCTTCACTTGAGAATGAGGGACTGTAAAAATGATGGATTCACTGTCATGATTAGGTTATATGATGAAGGAGAAGGGACTTTGCAGATGTAATTATTGTAATTATTGTCACAAATTGGTTGATTTTGAGTTAATCAAAAGGAAGATTATCTTGAATGGCCCTGACTTACTCAAGGAAGGCTCTTAAAAGGGGAACTACATACTTTCTGGAGATGGATTCTCCTGCTGGCCTTAAGCAAACAATCATGTGGTGAACTGCCTATGAAGGGAGCCATGTGCCAAGGACTTCAGTGTAGCCTCTAAATGCTGAGAGCAATCCCTGGTTTACAGTCAGAAGAAGGGAAGGGAAGGGAAGGGGAGGGGAGGGGAGGGGAGGGGAGGGAAGAAAAAAGAAAAGAGCACTTAAGTTCTATGACTCAAAGGAACTGGATTCTCCGAACAACCAGTTAGTTTGGAAGAGGACCCCAAGCCTCAGATTTGGGTGCAGCCAGTTGACACCTTGTAACTTACAAGATTTCAACCTTGTAAGACCTTGAGCAGAGGACCTAGCTAAAATGCACTGGACTCCTGACCCATGGAGTTAAAAATTTGTGTTTTAAGCCACTAAGTTTGTGGTAATTTGTTACACAGCAATAGAAATCTAATACAGATAGCCACTGGTGTCAGTTTCTGTTATTTGCAACCAAGACCCCTGACTGGTTCATCTATCTACTCTTGGCCAAGGAAATTTGATTGTCCCATGACTGTGCAATGGGAGTACAATAATATGTACTATTATTAATACAAGAGTGAAAGGATGCAGGAGAGGTGAAAAATAAACAAAGCAGATGCTTGTAATTTACAAGTTAACTGGTTATCTACATATTAGTTCATGTCTAATTTTTCCTCACTTTTTCACTAACAAATTTTAAACACAAGTATCCACTGTCTTAATGGCGGTGTTCCAAGTTTTCATTTATTCCTTGCCTTTAAATAATGGTGGTAGAGTGGAAATGAATGTTCTCTGTAAGTTCCCAAGGAACAGTGGGGTCATTTAGCTTAGTCAAATCATTTGCTGAGACACAACTAGGAAGAACGCAGTAGAATATGCCTGAAGCTCCAAGCTGCAATCAGGATGGACAAATTAGCAGCAGAAGTAGCAGAACAAACACTCCTTATTGCCCCATTAGCTTCTCTCAAAGGCTTCAGCTGCCATTCCTGAAGTCCAGCCTTCCAAATAGAAGGAAAAGGCATTGTCCATTCTAGTACAAAGATAGCAGCGTTTCAGTGGCTTGTTATTGCATTGATGACTTTTAAATTTGAATTTTTAAATGAGATAGGTCATATGTTAATTTTTATTAGCTAAGATCTTAATTCCCTATTTATGCCAATGATTAAGTCTGCTAATAGCAAGAATGAGTCAAAGGATAAAAGCAGGAGAGGAGAGAAAAGTTTCAAAGATAAATTAAGCTTTGTCCACATTTTATCTAGGGCTATCAGTGCTACTCCAAATAATTTTGTGTGGTACTTTTTGAAATCCTCCAATCATCCCTATCGTTTTTACAATAGGCATCATGTTCTGTTGTTTTGCTTATAAGACCTTCTATGGTTAGGTTATTCTCTATTTCTCCAACTTTGTATCCTGCCATGACTTTCTTGATAGTTTGTGCTCTGACATTGACTGCTCTTGTCTTTAGGCATATAATTCCTATCACTCACGCCCCCTCTCCCCCCAACATCATTTTTGTGCCTGGTCTAGACAACTTCTACTTTTTCTTGAGGATAAGTTCCCATATATCACCTTCTCAAAGACTTCCTTGATACGTCACTCCTATCTGCCCCTCCAATTAGCTTCCCAAAGTACACTTTTCTGTGCTTTAATAGTACACACTGTACTTCTTTATCTGTATCCCTACCCTTACCACATAAGGTAATATTTACATATTGTGCTTATAACAGGAATTCTGTATATGTATTAGCTCTTACCATTGTATTAAAATCTTCTATTTCAGTATCAATTTACTCCAGTAAACTGTAAACTACTTAACCTAAAGGATGATGTCTTACTCATTTTCTTTAACTTAATTCTTAGATTATAATAGGTGATCAAAAAATGTTTGATGAAATATAAGATGGAAGAGAACATTTGTTATTTATTGGGCCCTGCATTAGGCATGATTTCTAAAATGGTCCTCCAAAGTTGTTCTGACCTAATCCCTGGAACCTGTAAGTATGATGAGGTATCACTCCTATGATTAGACTCTGTGTATAGTCAGTTGGTCTTAAAATAGGGAGATCATCCAGGGGGGCCTGCTCTAATCTCCTGAGCTGTAAATTCAGCTTTCTCAGGTAGGTGGCAAAAGGGGTAGTCAGAAAGATCCAAAGCATGAAAAGGATTCGACAGATTGTTGTTGGCTTTGAAAATGAAGGCAGGCACATATAAGGAACAGAGAGGCTTCTAGGAGTTGAGCATGTCCCCTCACCAACAACCAGTAAGATAGTCGGGACCTCACTCTTGCAACTGCAATGTACTAAATTCTGCCAACAAGTTGAATGATTGTGGAAGCAGATTCTTCCCAGGAACCTCCAGATAAAAGCCTAGTCTAACCTACACCTTGCTTTTGGCTTTGGGATACCCTGAGCATAAAACCCAACTGGCTTGGACTTCTGACCTGCAGAACCATGAGAGAATAAATGGGTATTGTTTTAAGACATTAAGTTGGTAGTAATTTGCTACAACAGCAATATATGCAAAGACAAGCCCCTTAATGCATACTAAGTATATGTAAAGCTCTTTACATATGTATTGAGAATGAATCTCATATGAAGACTCTATAAGAAAGGTCATCTTTAGCAATGTTTTACAAAGAACTTAATTTCAACTTTACCACCTGGCTAGTTGGGAATTCAATATCTGTTTCTTGGTGATCCTTCTCCAGATTCCCCACCTCCAGCAGGGTTGTGTGTCAAGTTTCTGAGATCATCTATGGTGGTATTGTGGTTACCAGTCACGTTTGCACACTAGTTAATGCTGGAATTTCCATCCTTGCTTGTACAGTTTCTTGTCAATATTCAAGTTCCAGCCAGGAGCAGATTTATTGTGAAGCAATGAAGCTTAAGATTTAGGGCCTCTCAGTTGCAGGACCGTTCCAAGGTCCTGTACTTGTAACTTTATATGCTTTTTCTTAAAGAGGAATCTCCAAATTGTATAAATGTCAGGCCCCACAAAACCTGGATTCCCCTCAGCTCAAACCTTTAAAAAGTTGTCTCCTCTTCCTTACCCAACATCCCTCCAACTGCTAGTAACTTCAAACATCATCTTTTACTTCCTTTCCCCTCCGTCTTAGTTTCTTGGCTGCCATGACAAATACTATACAAAGGGTTGGCTTAACAGAAATTTAATGGCTCACAGTCTCAGCAGCTAGAAGGCTTGCCTCCTCCTGGGGTCAGTAATGTTCTGGCTGGTCAGTAATACTTGAGTTTCTTGGGTCTCCCAATCACTTGGCAGTGTCCCCTCATTTTTCTTCTGGTTTCTACTGATTTGTGGCTTCTGGCACCCGAACCCCCCTCCCCCCACCCCCACTGCTTTCTCTTTATAAGAACTTCAGTAATAGTATTAAGACCCATCCTGATTCAGTTGGCCACCCCTTAACTAAAAATAACTTCTTCAAAATTCCTATTTATGATGGGTTCACACCCACAGGAAAAGGATTGATTAAAAAAATGTTTTGTCTGGGGTAAATAACTTAACCTATCATACCCTCCTATTTTTTTTCTTCTTCACTACAATTAGCAGTTATCTGCATTTATTTATTCATTTAAATTGTATTCATTTTCTTCCCTCCTCACGAGAATGTCAGCACATTGAGGGAGGTACTTCAACGTTTTATTTGTCCCTGTATCCCTTGAACCTAAAGTAATGATCAACACACAGCACAGGTCAATAAATATGTGTTGTCTGATCCTAGGTCAAACTGCTACATTCCAGTCAAGTTTGGGGCCCAGCTGTCTTTGGCTAGCGGGAGTCCCAGGCCTGGGTTTTAGCCTCTTTGACACAGCATTCAGCCATTCACTTTGAGATTCTGTCACATTCTGAGGGCACTGCCAGGGATCAGGGGAAGCTGTCACTGCTCAAGATACCCATGGGCTTCTCTCTCCTCCTTTTAGCCTAGGCATCACTTATTATTCTTGTGAAATTCTTCTTTCCCATGGCAGCACCCAAGGGCGGCTTTAGGATATTCCTTCTTCTTGGTTCCTCCTTCTCCACCCTAAATAAAAGTAGTATTCCATAGAGCTATGGATCAACTTTTGGAAAATGAGAATAAATGCAAATTTAGAAAATTCTGCAATTTTTACTGATATGTAAAGCTATGCAAATGCAGTTTCAATAACATCCTAGCCACCTCCTATACTACTTTCAACAAGATTACTAGCCTTAACCGCTCATTAAATAGAAATATGGGGGTGGCCATTTCATGCAAGGAAGGAAAGTGTTTTGAAAGCAGCTTCTGCTTTCTTCCCTGCCACAAACACCCCCCAATGCAAGGAAGCAGAGTTGCTATCAGTTTAAATGGAGGGAAGGAAAAGAAACAAATATAAGAAAAACAAACAAAATCTAAATTGTATTTCCTTTCTCACATATATTATTCATTTAATCTTTAGGACTGATTTAAAATCAGCCAGTGTTTCCCAAGTGTGGGACTTGCAGATTGGTGGTATATAAGGTAATTTTAGGTGTTTGGGACACTAAAATAACAGTGAATCACTTAGCAAAAAATTATTCTCTTTCCAATATCCTTTGATCTTTTTGATTATGCTAAGTAGAAAATCTCAGGTTGATGCTAATATGTCCAACCATTACTAATCTTCCTTTTTAATAAATTGAGAACAGCCCTTGGGTTCAGATCTTTGGTAGCCAACTTAGCTGGAATTAATATTGGCTTTTTTTTCATTTTATTTATTTTTATGGTTTTCTTTTATTGATGTATATTGGAAATAAATTTTCCACTTATCAAAATGATATGAAATTTCCTTTCAAAACAAAAATAATCTATTTAAGGTTAAGAAAAAAAAAGCTAATAAAAACATTAAATTAATAATAGTCTCTGTGGTACTTGGAGCTAGCAAAAATTGTGATGAAGTTTGGGAAAGATTAAATTAATTTATACAAATGTATGATGTTTTGGCACTGAACATGATAGAGTTTGCTAGTCACGTGCATTGGACATGAGCCATCATCTCTTTAGCATTATGCCTGCACTTTGGACATTGTTGCCAGACACTTGCTGATTTCCAATTTGTGAGGACCAGAAGAATCCTGTGGGAATATCAGGCACAACGAACAATGCTAAGGTTAGGTACCTAAAATAAAGCTAGACAGATGTGGCAGAGAATTTACCTTGAAGAGTTAGAAGCAAGCTGAGTGTCATTATGGAAGGCACCACTGAGTATCAAGGGATTAAATACTATGTTCCAGAAATCAGGATTGGTCTAGAAATGGAGTCTGAAGCAAGTTAGGGTGGTTCAGTGTTCGTTGAGATCAACTCCTTGAATGGGGTTGAATGTCTTATGACATTAGCAGTCTGTTAATTTTTCTTCAGATTCCTAAATAGAACATTGGAAAGAAATTATTATATAAGGGAAGAAAACCTAGCCGAAGTATAGAGTACAAGAGATAAGAAGAGATATTTACCAAAGTGCCTTGTTGACTGTTCTGTTCTCAAGTGTATACATTTAAATTAGAATCTCAGGTTTATATTAGGGATGAGGAGCAGATAAATATATGGCATAAAAGTATTTATCAATATCTATGTCCATTTTTGCACCAAAATATTTTTCCATTTATATAATAAAATTAATGGGAAAGAAGATACATTGAACAGAAAGTTGGTTTATGGAAGATTTTTAGTATGCTACATTATATTAGTGATATATACTTTCACTATATTTTATAAAGAAAGTAAAGGATGGCAAGAAAGAAACAATTTAGATCCCGAGTCTTTAAGGCTTTTCGTTATAACTGAGACTAGCTTCTCTCTACATGTAAATAAAGTTTCTCACCAAATAGCAATTAGCCACTTTTACTGAGATTTTTTTGGCTGGTTGATTTTAAAATCCAAAAATGATTGACTTTTGTTTTTCGTGTCCTGTGTTCACATACTGCGACATGATCAAATATATTTTCAAATTCAGATTCAGTGTTCCAAGTTCCATTTGACAGAAATCTCCACATTGCATAGGTTAATACTACACTAAGGCCACACACACACATACACACACACATATAAGATTTTATACCAACATTATTGTATTCTCTAGTGGTTTTGCTAATAATAAACTTGAGTGTAACTGAAGTATCATATTATGCTGGACTGTTAGGTGATGCTACATCAGAGAAAGAGCAGAAAATCTAGCCAGTGAGCATTTTTGTTTAAATTATGATTTAATTTAAAATTCTTTAAATTGATAATTAACTAGCAAATTATGGCCCCCAACATGATTAATAGCTAAAGTAAAAAAAAAAAGGGTAGCAAATTAATAAGTATAATTTAGTTTGCACTTCTATTTTAAGGCTTAATTTGTCTTAAAAGAGCTGTGAGTTATCCCCAAACCCCAGTCTATTTAGAGTCATTAGGATATGAAAATATTTGCATTTCTTAACCTCAGAAACCTATACTTAGATGATTTTTAAAGTTCTCTTTGCTATTAAGATAATATGAAGTGATTTGTTTTGCTTTTTCTTTTAATAAAAAGTTTTCCCTGTCCCAGAATTAGCCATAGGTCTTCAGTATAATTAATTCAATAATAACATTAAGGTGGCATGTGTGGCTCCTCGGAGAGGGGCATGAAGGAGGCACAGCATGTTAAGGGCGCCAGGGGTCACCAGCCTTCCACACCAGATATCAGGGATGCTTCTTTCCACCTTGACACAACTTCCTGGGGAAAAAAAACATAAATGTAGAGTTACGCTTTTTATATGAGAAAAAGAGAGCATACTCCTGCTGCCATGTGGAGCTGCTATGAATATCTTGCTGATTCCTGAGAGCCTCTCGTGATTGGCAGAATGGCCCACGAAAGATGTCCACACTGTAACACCCCGGAATTTATCAGTGTGTTACATCACATGGCTAAAGGGACTTTGCAGATGTAATGAAGGTTACATACCTTAAAATATGGAGATCATACTGCATAATTCTGGTGGGCCCTCTCTAGTTACATGAGTCCTTAAAAGCAGAGAACTTTCTCCAGCTGGGAACAGAAGAGATCATAGAGCTGTGGCAGAAAGAAAAGTTGGAGAGATTTGAAGCATGAGAGGGATTCAACCCACTGTTGCTAGAGGGGGCCATATGGAAAACATATGAAGAACTGCAGGAAGTCTCTAGGAACAAAGACTGGCCCCAACCTGGCAGCAAGCAAGAAAACAGGGACCTCAGTTCTACAACCACAAAGAACCAAACAGGCAACAACTTGAATAAGCTTGAAAGCGGATTTATCCTCAAAGCCTCAAAAAAGGAATGCACCCTGGCCAACACCTTGATTTTGGCATTGCGAGACCTTAAGCAGAGGACCAGCTGAGACACACTATACCTGGACTTCTGACCTTCCAAACCAGAAATCTGTGTTGTTTTAACTTGTAAAATAATAATAATAATAACATAAAAAAAAAAAAACCCTAAAAGGCAAAGTAGGTGGCAGTTTAAGAGTACTTCCACTGAGATTAATATAGAGCTTCCTGGCTGACTCTTAAAGCTGAGGAAGAAGGAAAGTTAAACTCAGTGAAATTTGCATATGCTAATAACCCATGTGGTTTTTGTTTTGACTGGTAGCCTTTGGGAATGGTTACTTAACCATCCATGTTTTGTTAATAAATGATTGGTTTTTGTTTTATTTACTTATTTTACATGCTGAGGTAAATGCCTGAATCAGAAATAGCAAACTTCCTACCAAACTTCTTTTGCCTGTATTTTATGCACACACAATGATGTATTTTATGCATGGTACACTTACTATTCCTACAACATTTTCAGAACCCCTAACTTGCATTCCATTACTCTTCTAGTAATTGTGGGTTCTGAAAACCAGTTCTTATAGGCAGGTGGTTTCCTAATCAGATTTTACTGACTTTTTTTATTTCCCAAGACGATGGGCTGCAATATTGTCTACTGGATAGAGCATAGTGCTGGGAGTAGGGAAAACGGAATTGTTCACTGCTGCATCCCCAACATCTAGAGCATGCCTGACCCAGAACAGGTGCATTATATTTGCTGAATGAACCATAATCCTGCTTTTGAGTAATATAAAGTAAATCAAATAGTTCTTTGGGGACTTAGTCTAGATGATCCATAACATAGCATTCAATGGTAAGATTTTATGGCTTTTCTTGTTTGGGCTCTCAAAATAGTTGGATGAAAGCAACAGGGTGACTTGGTGGAAAATGCAGATTAATCGGTTCATAAGACATTAGTATTTGTTACAAAACTGGGGTGTGTGTGCAGTCATACAAGGCAAAGTTAGTATTTTTTTTTTTTAATTGAAATGATAAAGTAGTGTTTTTTTGAGCACATGGCCTCAAAAGGTGGTTCAAATAAACATGTCATTCTCTTCATTATTGTATCTCCAGGGCCCAGAGCAGTGACTGGCTCACAGTTGATAGTCAATAAATAGTGGATGAATTAATTGCCTATATTAAAATTTCTTGTGAATCCTAGAAGCAGCTGCGTCTTTCTTCATCCTTTCAAAGCGAAGGAGCGCAAACCAGAAATCCCTTAAAAGGTCAAGACCAGAAACAAGGCAGAGCTAAGTTCACATACCTGCATCCAGCAGGCTTAAAAGGACTGAAAAAAGAGGAAGAGGACCCAAAATAAGCGTGAGGGAAAAAAATAAAACAACAACAAAATAGGCAGAAGAGGAAAGACATTTTTACAGCGGAGTCGGCAGGAAGCCACTGACATGACCGCAGGTCAACCCTTGGCATTAGGCGGTCCCCTCCGCTGGAGATCCGGGGTAACTACCACCAAAGCTCGCGGCTACACAGACCCCACAGTTAAAAGGTTCTTATCAATACAGAAATGCGCAAATTCACCTGAGTTCCTTGGAAAGAAAAACCACCTAACTCAAGACCTATCCTCCATTCCATTCAAATAACGCAGCCCAAAAGGAAAATCCTTTGACTTGAGCAAATGACCCTGTAAGCAGATCTGTCCTGCAGAACTTGCAGCCCGAATGCCGGCGTCCAGAAACCCGACAGCCCTTAGCGGAGTGGAAAAACCTTTCTTCAACCCCGCTCCTCCCTCCCAGGTCGCTCCCAGCCCCCGCAGCCCGGGCAGTCCCGGCCACACCCGCTTCCCTCCGGTGGCCCAGCCGCCCCCGCCCCAGTTCGCGGGAGCGCTCTTCCTGGGGCGGGCACAGGCCTGGGGCGCATGCGCACTGGCCAAAGGGCACCTCCCTGCCCGGATCTCGCGAAGTTACGTTACAGTGGCCGCCGGTGACGGGTGGCCAGGCCCGGGGCGGGAGGGCTTCTGTAGTAGGAAGGGAGGTCCGCTCGGCTGGGCGCGCCGCCCCAGTGCTCTGTGGGATACTGGAAGTCTCGAGCGTCTCCTCCCGGTTCCCAGCCCTCTTCTGGCCCGCACTCATAGAAACAGTCACACACCTCCAGCCTCCCCTCTCTTCCCTCTCCGCCTCCCCCTTCCCCCCCTCGCGATAAGAAGACCCGGCGGCTGGAGAGGGGATGAAGATGGCGGACGCGAAGCAGAAGCGGAACGAGCAGCTGAAGCGCTGGATCGGCTCCGAGACGGATCTCGAGCCTCCGGTGGTGAAGCGCCAGAAGACCAAGGTGAAGTTCGACGATGGCGCCGTCTTCCTGGCCGCTTGCTCCAGCGGCGACACGGACGAGGTCCTCAAGCTTCTGCACCGTGGGGCCGACATCAATTACGCCAATGTGGACGGACTCACTGCCCTGCACCAGGTCTGTACGCCCTGTCGCCCCCACCGCGGGCCCTCCTGACCCTGTGGGTTTTAGCTGGCCTCCCTCCAGGGCCTCCCCTTCGTTCTCGGCCTCCTGAGGCTGGAGACGGCTGAGACTCCCTGCCGCGGGGTGAGGGGGCGGCATCCGCAAGGGAGTGAGGGAGGGAGCTGGGCTTGGGATCCCCTTCAGACCAGTTCGAGTTGGGAACTGGGTGGTTTCCGGGACCGAGGGGAAAACGGACACTGTTAGCCTTTGGGCCCCACGGCCATTTGTGGATGTGTGTCTGGGATTTGGGGTCCAGATGGAGAGGGGTGCAATGGGGTTGTGCGTGGGCCCCCATGTCAGGGGTGTATTTGAGGAAGGGGGAGTGCTGAAGGAAACGATTACAAGGGACATTAGGGACACTTGGGTAGATGGATGTTTTTGGCTTGTAGGCGGGCACTGGATTTGTTGTACTTTTTAGGACTTGATTACAAAAGATGATAATAATTAAGAGCCCTAAGCCGAGTACCCTGAGCGAACGATTTCCTGTTTTCTCCTTTATTACTCTTGGTCGCTGAGGGGAAAACGGGGTGTAATTAGCGATCACCACTGACTGAAAGGGAGTGGATGGATGTGGCATAAGGGAGTGTTCTAAAGTGCTTGCCCACCTTCGGACGGGAACGCTTATCTGGAGTCTGGTTCTTGGCGAAGAGTTCGCTGCAGTGTCTGAGCGCCAGGTCTTGGGGTTTGCTCTGGGGTTAGAAAGAGAAGAATAAATATCGAAATATCGGGCAGTCTTTTTAAAGCTGGTTACCAAGATGTGCTTTTTTTTATTCCTTTGGGGGGGGTGGGGAGAAGAGAAAACTGGTCACAAACTTTTCTCAAAATGGTTGCTTTGTGCATGTTAAAGTTTTATAGTAGTCTGATTGGGATCTCTCAATGTTAGCCAAATAAGGAGAAACTATTGGCAATCCAGAGATAATGTTGCTTTGCCTTTAACAGGCCAAAAGCAACACAACCACGTAGAGTCCTGCATAAAAAGCAACTTTTAAGTGATGGTGATAGGTGACAAGACAGCATCTTTCCGTTTTCTTAGCTGGGAACTTGGAATTACTAGAAAACGACTTTACAGCAGTGGTTCCCCTTACAATGAAAAGACCTGTGCACTGTTGCAAACTTGCGTTGGGTGTATGTGGAAGATCAGAGCTTTATTTTGAATAATATTGTAGCAAAAACGTGTTTGAGAAGCTGAAACTTAAGGCTTTATATTTCATGCGTATTTAGCCTGCTGCTTTTTAAAAAGAGAGGTGTGTGATGGCAGTTTTCCTTTTACTGCTTCCTGCTCAAGTGAATAATGTCTGTCTTAAGTTTTATTCGGTTGAATTCTCATATCACATTTGGCTTATAGCCTGTGTTTACAAAGTTGACTAGATGAATTGGAATGACTGACAAATTGCAGGATAAAACTGGAGTTCAGAATGTGGCACCCAGTAAGATAGAGCATGGTCTTTAGTTCTTTCTCTATTCCATTAATTTAGGTCCCTTAATGTATAGCAGACTTGATTTTCCTGAGTTTTCTTTTGAGGCATAGCATAATTCTAGATTCTAAAAACATGGAGTTGAGAATGAAAAGCTTTGGCATTCAAAATGATAATTGTGTAAGATTTATCTTTTCAAATTTCTTTCAAGTGTAGTTTACAGATTTTAGTAATTGATTCTAAAATACACAATTATTACTGTATGCCTGAGGTCAGGATAATTGGATAATGGTTTGTTTACATCAACATGTTTTTATTAAAATAGAATAGAATAGAAATGTAAACTTATTATTGTGGAGGAACCCAGTTACATCAGCTTGGAAGAAAAGGAAAATTTCTAATACTTATATTAATGTAATAGTGGTTAGGTATAATAATGGTTTAGGTAGGAAAAGAAAGTATACTTAGCAGGATTCCTAGGGTCTTCTTTTTCCCTTCTCTCATATTGCACAATGTTGCAAGAATTATTGGACTTATCAGTTCCTTCCTGATTAACTGAATTCAATGATTAGTTTCATATTACATAGGTGTAGTATTTACTGGGTGTTTTGTCTTAATTGACAGACACGCGGAAATTTCCAAGTTTATGCATAAACCATTTGCATACTATCTGTTTTGTGATTTATCTGCACATTCCTTAAGTCATTGAAGCCGGTTTTAAAAATATTGAACATTAAAATTTTTGTTGTTTTCTCCATTCAGCATTTCATATTTACCAATTCTTCTTGTACTTTTTTTCCCATTGTGGCTCTGAGGGAGTTCACTTTGGGCAAATTCAGGATAGCCGATAGTGAAAGGTGATAAAACTTTAAAAAAAGAAAAATTTTTCTTAAAAGGAAAATTTTAAGCTTTGAAGAAATCTATTGAATGTTGCTTGCTTTAATAACTTAAATTATAAAAATCTAAAATCATCCATTGATTTACTTAATAATCCTTGAATAGTTTCTGTCTAAAGATCATAGGATACCTAAAATGTTTTCACTCTCTTCGTTAATCTTTTGGATTTTTTTTTTTTTTTTTTTTTGGTTTTGACCAAGTGTATTAAATTTCATAGTCACAAGGAAAGTTTAGGACCCTTACAACCGAAAAATATATTTCTTAACCTGATACTTTGCTTTCGTTTTTAATATAAACAGTTTATATTTAAAGGTTTCTTTATTAAATAGTTGAGTGCTCTCTCTCATTAGACATTGTAGGATATGGTCAGTTTTCAGCTATTCTCTTTGTATAGAAGTATGTTATGCATATAGGAGTAAAATCAGTGTTTCTTGTCAAGTTCCTTATCTTGACACTACCCCACCCTCCTCTTTAGTTAGAAAACACTCTTGAAGTTAGGGATATGATACAATTTCTGATTTTCTAGAACCCAAGTCTAGGGCAGATTCTCATTTTATTAGTGGGAAATAATCAGCCTCTTATTTTGTAGCTACCTGATAGAGTTGTCATGTGTGATCTGTATCTATCTTTTAGCATACTTTGTAAAGATTTTAGAAGACTAATAGAGTTGTCTGTATAATGCCTTATTGCTGGTTCTTACTGAAACTGGTGTGCATTAAATGTGAGACTGAGATTTTTTCCTAGCGTTTTCAGATCTTTAAGTCAGTTCTGTCTTTAGCCTTTTGATCTTACCTTAAAATCTTATCTACTTCCTCTGTGCCAGTGACTTCCTTATCTTTCCCACCTCCCACTCTTCTCTAGGGCTCCAAACCCTTATTTCCATTTTTCTGCTGATATGAAGTATTAATTTAATATTAAGCATTATTAAATGCATTGATTTTTATATTTAAAAAATATATCTTTAAATAGTAATATACAAAATACAGGTCAACCGCCTTTGCTGTAGAATAACAACTATATTTACCTGTGTAAATTCTTCAGAGGATCCTTATTGCTCAAACATAGACTTTAATAGTTGTAATTCAGTTTTATGATCTGTTTTTTTTCACTTAACATTATTTTACATTATGCATTATACTTTTATACTTTCTAAGCTTCTTTGTTTAAGTCTCAATATTATTAATTCAGTTATTAGTTTTACGTCATAGTCAGGGATTTCTTTAAATTCAGCCTGAAGGAAATCATATCTTTCCTCAGTGAGCTGCCTCTTATCCTTGATGCTTCTATTTCTATTAATAATGCCAGTCTCTAGATTGAGCTTTAAACGTTATGGTTATCGTTTACTTGTTCTCTTGTCTACGTGTTTCCAGTCAATCTTTTACTTTGTCTTTTCATGCTTCACAATCACCTCTGCATCAGTTATTTTCCTTGCCATTTTCATTATCATCCTAGTTAGTACCTTTATTATTTTTATCCCTAGAGTATAGTAACAGCTTAATTGCTTTCTCTGTTACTGTTCTTTCCCTGGTTCAATCCAGTATGCATTTTGCTATCAGCCTAATCTCGTAGCAGTATCACTTTGTTGCTCCTCTCCTTAAAGTTTAGACTTAAAGCATTGCACCATTTAGCAGAATTCTCCATCATATGTTGCATCCTTTACTCTTTAAGTTGCTTCTATTTGAACAAGATTGATACTTTATTTCCTTGTTATTTCTACCACCTAGAATGTTCTCCCTCCCTTCTTTGCCAGTCAAAATCCAAGTTATTCTTCAGGGCTCTACTTGAAGTAGTACTCATTTAGTACTATGGCACTGGAGAGAGGCATTCTCTTCTCCTAGGATGCTCACTGTACCTTATATTCTGCCTCTCTACTGCTATTAAAGCATCTTTTACTGAAAAGCATTTGTTTTATAAGTTTTTCTTCCCTGGTAGACTGTAAGGACCTAGTCTTCCCGTTTTTGTAATTTGAGAGCCTAGGCCCATAGTAGGTGCTCACTAAAGATTTGTTGAATTGTGTCTTTTACCTTATATCATAGATATGTAGTTTTATAGTTATTTGTATGTTTCTAGATACATCTTTGAAACCTTCATATCCAGATACTTAGAATGTTGTTCTTCCACATAGTAGGTGTTTAGTAGATTTTGTTGAATTATTGAGAACTTGTGTTTATGAAACTGAAGTGAAAAACTTTGTTGTGGATTTTCTGTGCAAATTTTTTAAATATTTTGAGATTAAAATAGTATATATTAATGTAATACCAGTTTAGCTAGGAAAGAGAAAATACACTTAACAGGCTTCTTAAGGCCTTCCTCCAGCCCCCAGTTTGCACAGTGTTGCTTTTTCCTGTTAAAAATACTAAACTAGTTTAGTACTTGGTTAGGTGATACAAAAATCTTATATCCGGTAGAGTCATTAATTAATTTACTACCTACATTATAAGAGCCTGAGCTAAGTACTATAGGAGAATACAGAGTAGAATTAGATTCACTTTATATGCTATTATGTTAAAGTTATCCTTTTACTTTTTAATGAAAACCTACTTGCAGGTAAGTTTAGTGTTAAATCTTTTTGATCTTAAAATATACATTTTATCAACTTTTAAAGGAATGACTCCCCTCTTGTCAGTAGAAGGAATACTTTGGTGCAGTCTTAAATGTTTGCTTGGTCTTTTCGGCCAAGCGTTTTTCACTGAATAGTAATCTGAAATGTAACTCTTTTAAAAAGTATTCTGCTAGGGCCATGTGAAGTATTTACCAATCGAATGAAAAAGAGACTGGAAACAGCCAATATTGAATCACTTATTAGAGACTAGTTTTAATGCTGTATATGAGAAGTCTGAAAGTGAATATACAGCTTATAGTTTATACCTTTTTACTTTTTGGTGTTGTTTTTTGGTGATGGTAAGATCATGGAAGAGCATATTGGATCACTTATAAAGTATATTAAAACGTGTTAAAAAGAATGCAGTATTATTTTCTCTACATAATTTTCTCTGTAGAAAAGCTGTGATACTTTATGCTGATGATTTTCAAAACCTTTATTTAAATCATCCTATATCCATTTAAAAATTAACGAAACTAAACAAAACATAAACAGACAACTCTGCCAACCCCAAACTGGACTTCCTCACTTCCTGCAAATAAATGGACAGTCCTTGCCATATATGGGGTGTGCTGGGAGGGCACCAATGTCCACACTGCTACTGTTATAATGCCTTCTCTGCATTATAACATTGACTTCCTGGCAACAGTTTTGTGGTCTGACTTTGAAGTGTCATAACCAAGCCCATCTTTCATGTGCTCCAGCTATGGAGTGATTGCAAGCTGTGACTGAGCATTTTCTAATATAGGTTGGTAGAAGCACTGGATGGAACAGAAGAAATTTTTTTTTCATCACCTATTTGTTGTCCCATTTTATGAATACTGTTGACATAAGATTACTCGTACTTAAAAAAATCTGGTTAGATGATTTTTAAAAGATAACTATTTAGAAATGTATTATGGATATCAGTTTGTTACTACTGTAATATATTCCTTTTTGACACTTTTTGAAGTTCTTACGCCTCCAAAAAAAAAGAAAAAAACCTTTCTTTAAAAGTTTGTGGGATTCCATAATCATGTTTGAAAGATGGGGTATTGGTGTTTTGGTATACCCCTTTTGAGTTTATTCTAAGTTGATGTTGGATATGAAATAGCCATCACTTTTCACTGTCTTATTGTGGAGTGTTTATTACATGTGAAACACTATGGTAAGTGGTTTTACAAACACTATCTCATTTAATCCTCTCAACATTTCTCTTGTACAGGGTTACCAAAATAGTAAACTGCAGGTATGGGATTCTAACTCAGGTCTGTTTGACTCTGAAGTCCAAACTTAATGCTATTAGATGTCTTCTTTTAAGTCCAAAGAAGGAAGTTTTCTTAAATCTTTCAGTCATCGTAGTTGGTGATTAATAGTGGGAACTTTGCCTGCAAATCAGCAGAGAATCAAATGAAATATGTATTTGTATGTGTATATGTATGTGTATAAATAAATTTATATATAATTCTGTTCTTCATTTACTTTGTTTTAACTAGCCAACACTTTTAAGACCTTTCAATGGTAATCAAAATGCAGTAGTATTTTATCTAAATTAATCTCAGAATTCAAAATCTGTTCTAAACTTTGGGAACTGCCAAGATTCATTTTGGCAGGCCGTTATGTGCAGATCATTTGATCAGATGAGTTGGGATGTTGCAAAGGAAGTCACAACAACAATAAAATCACTTCTGATTTAAGAACATAATTTAGTCTTCAAGCATCTTCATTTTTCTTTATCTTAATACCGATATACATTATTGCTTCAGGCATTTTTACATACTCATTTACAGTAATTGGTCCCCCTACCACACACAGACTTACTCTTGAAGAAAAGTGATAAATGATAGGCAAGTTCAATTCAGGGTATTAAAAATAAAAAGAAAACAACCTCCTATTTATCACCACAGTTCAGCTTAATCTCCTGCATTTTTTTCTGTATCTTGATTATTGATGTAGAGTTAGGACTTGGACATTGCATGAAATGCTAATCAAGTTATCTGAAGTAACTTCTGAATTAGTAAAACAAAACTTTTTAATGTTAATAATGTTTGAATATTAATTTGGAGCCTTTTATTAATAAGAATATCAAGTTATAAGAATATTCCATTCCTTAAATCATTTTTTAAAAATTAGCAAAATTATGTTTCAGGTCTTAGAAAGGCAATAGATTTTTTTTTAATTAAATTTTTAAATTTATATTTGAAATGTGATTTACTAACTGCACATCAAATCATTGATTGATCATTGATTCCCAGAACTGTACATGTGATGGACCAATGAAATGTTTTTAAAATTTTGCTGACTAAAAGAGGGAGTGCTTTATTTCGCCATATAAGATCATTAAAACAATCACCTGCTCACCTTCTACTATCATCATGTCATAAGGATATTTTAACAACAACAAAAATAGCCAAATAAAGGACAGTTGGTCCTCATACATCAGTCTATTAAATTACTAATACATTGACCACAGATGTTCTTGATGCTCTTTCATGCAAGTAGAGAGAGTAGCTGAGGGTGAACAGATTTCAGAACCATTCCCTATATCCTCCTTTTGGTTAGGATATGGTAGTGTGTAGGTGGTAGCAGGCCAAACCATGAGTACAAGCTTGGCACCTGGTCACCGAATAAGGAGCAAAAAGAATTTATCTGAAGAGATTCAGAAGATCTGTCAAAGCTGTCTTTAGGAACCACTGCCTTTTATACTTATACTTCCATAAGCCTTGCATATATTGTTGCCTTCCTCTGGAATGTATTTCCTAGCTTATTTATGTTCTTTAAAGCACTGCTCAGAGCACAAAGTGTGGACTTAACTTGACCACCTGGGCACACAGTGATTCTCTGACTTACTGTTTAGATCCTGTTTGGCACTTGTACACTACTTGCTATTGTTAAAATAGTGAATTCCTTAAGGTAGAAACTTTGATTCATTTTTCTTTAAGTCTCCTTCGGTATCTGTATTTTATTTTAGCAGGTGCACAAAAATGTTGATTTAAAAAAAACTGAACTCATCAACTAATCTTGTCAAGAGCAGAGTTCATAGAAAACAAAATGATGCCGTTTCTATAGGTTAATACAATAGAGCTAACAAATATTAAAATGGTCTAATGAAGTTTTTATACCATAATCTCACTCTATAATATTTATAATGTCAAAGTGGCTGTTATTGCAGTCAAAATTTAGCCTGATCTTACATTTATTTTTGAAATGAATCATTTTACTGATTTTCGATATGAGTAGGACTTTGCTCAGTTTATGTAACATACTTTAAAAATGAATTTCTTTAATCAAAAAAATTGGCTATAAAAGGTATTGGTTATAAAAGGAATCCCTAGCATACTAGCCTTTGAAGCTAATGAATATTTTCCAGCAGTTTTAATCAAAAAATTTTTTCTAAATAACATTTTCATTATGGATTCATGTATGTCAGTATTTTCTGACCTTATTAGTATTTTGGTTTTTCTTTTCATTGTGCTGACAAACCATAAAAAGACAAACTTGAGCTCTGTGTTACTGTCCTAAAGTGTCCTTGTTTGAATGTTCTTTTGTGGGTGGAGACATTCCACATTGTCATGTGTTATATAGGCATTTCTGAAATGACATTCAATAGAAACCATGGAAAAAAGTGAAGGCATTCGTCAGCTGTCACCTTTTCAGTAATCTATTTAAGTGCATTATGTGCATTGAGTAAGATATGCAGGCGGAACCATACCTAATTAAAAACTTGAACTTATATGTTATCTCTCACTTGAGCTGAAATTACTTTTATGTTAGTTTATTATGTTTCCTAACAAAAGAATTATAGAAAGTTTGCTCTGTTCTTGAATACTTACAATCCAAAGGAGATTAAATTTTATGAGTGTGAACTGATACCTTCTTAGAGGTGGTATCTATGTGGGAAAGTGTATTTTTGTGGACTGTTAAACATACACAGAATTATCTTTATAGTAATAAACATAGTCTCCTTCATGTAGATGTGTTAGCCTTCAGAATTATTTCAGATGGCTTTAAACTTATTCCAGTATTTATGCTTATGCTTGAAACATTTCTGGAGCTCTTCTTTGGAAGCTTCAGCTCCAGCACATTCTTTTGAATATCTTCATTTTGGGAATATTTTCTTCTTTGAGAAGAGTTTTTAATTTTGGAAATGATAGTCATTTGGAGACATGTGTGATGAAGAAAAAGATAGATCTTGGGTAATTAATACCATGAATGATTGCATGATATTTTCGAAAAAGCTTATTCTTAATTGAAACATGATCATAAAGAGGCTAATCTTTGAAATAATAGTTAACTCTTCTTATATTGTATGGACTTGAGTAGCTGCTTCAGAATTTCTTTATGACTAACCTAGTGTGCATTTTGTGTTCTAGATTTTGCCTGAAACTAGTTAATATTATAGCTTGTGATTTGAGCATGTTCAAAATAATTTATCACAAATAATTTTGATGCTGCACTTTCCAGATCACTGAGCTATTATTTTTCTCAAAGATATGTTCATGTGTACAGTTTTTCTTAAAAGATTAGAAGAGATGACATGCTGGGCAATTTCTGTATCTTTTCCAAGTGTATGGAACAATCTACACAAATACTTTGCTTCGTAGTCAAGTTTTTTTTTTCTTTCATCATGTCTATTGCTATTTAATTCTTTGAACCATATTTTTTCCAGTAAAATGTCATTAAATTTCTGATGTCAGTATTTTTATCTTATTTTGTGATTGTACATGAAAATGCCTAGAATAGTTGTTGAATCTTCACTGTCTCCTACTCTTAGATTTACATTGCCTCCCCCCATATCCTTTTGATTTTAAACATGGCTACTTTCAGGTTCATTTATGGTTATATGCATTTTATCCCAAATAAAAAAAGCTTTAAAATTTAAAGACTATTGATTATTTAAATAATTAAAGCATAATAGAAAAATATGAAAAAATAAATGCTATCCAAATTGCCAGAACTGGAGGTAGCTTCATTTAAAACTTTGGTAAACACTCCTTGTGTCTCTATACAAACATAATTTTCTGTAAGTGGGATAATACTTATTTTTCTGATTTCTAACCCACCTTTTTTTTTTCTATATTAAGATATTTATTGCAGAGAATTGTCTTATGTGATTGTGGAGGTTGACTAAGGAGGTCTGAAATCCGTAGGGCAGGCTGTCAGGAAGGGCAGGCAGGAGCTCTCCAGCAGGAGCTGAAGCTGCTATTAACCTACTTTTAAAATTACATTTTTAGAAATATTTCAATGTTAACAAATATTGATATATATTTTCCTTTTTAATGGCTATATAGTATTCTACTGTATGTGTGTCTACATATACATTGCAAAATTTATTTGCCCAGTCTTCTGTTGATGAACATTGAGTACATTTCTCGTTATTTATGATAGTGGTGAATATTATGCTGTGTACATCTTTGCACACGCATTGTATTATATTCTTAGCATTGTTCCTTAGAAATTTCATCCACAATTTTATATATTTTGCTCAAAATAACATGCTGTTTTAATACTTGTTTATGTAAAAGCATTTTCTCCAGAGTTAGTAGTATATCTACTATCAATAGAAGACTTTGCTTGAAATTACTCCAGCTGACACATCATAATGTGATGATGTCATCTTTCTTCTGTAAGTCACCCATAGGAAAATCTAGTCTACTACTTTATTACTTTGCGTGTCTGTGTGTGTGTGTGTCTGTATGAGATGGGGGTGGAAAGGAAGATATTGAGAGCTTAAGGGAAAGAGAAAAAAGTATCCTTCCTTTTCTCTTTATATACAATTTAGTTTTAAAGTTCTAAAGGTTTGAAGTCTATAAAGTTATGAAAAATGTTAAACATATTTGTATTCTACAGATGTATGGTGCAATTACTCATTTAAAATAGTGACTAAATTACAAATGCAACAGATATATAGATGATCATCTACTATATGCCTGGGACTGTCATAGTGTCCAAAAACGATGGTTCTTGCCTGCATGCAGTGTACAGTCTAGCAGGAAAGGCAGCATAAACAAATTATTACAATTTTAGTAAGTGACAGAATGGAAAAACAGGGTGAGATGAAAGTTTTTATTAGGAGGAACTTGACCTAGAATGTCAGAAGCATTCCTGAGAAAGCTATGTTTAAGTTATAGGTAACTTATCAACAGAGATGTCTTGAACCGGGTTTCATCCTGGTTTTTTTTTTTTTTTTTTTTTTTTTTTTTAGAATACATCTTGGAAAATGAAAACAAATTATTAAAATAAGTTTATTTTTATTAGTATTTTTTTAGTTAGAGAAGTAGGTGTGCAGAAATGTCATGTATAAAATATATAAAATACAGAGTTCTCATATACCACCTTATTAGTATAACAGCTTATTAT
This sequence comes from Choloepus didactylus, assembly GCF_015220235.1. Taxonomy (NCBI): domain Eukaryota; kingdom Metazoa; phylum Chordata; class Mammalia; order Pilosa; family Megalonychidae; genus Choloepus; species Choloepus didactylus. Next base: position 50,738,005 of record NC_051314.1, read on the forward strand.
TAACACATTGCATTAGTGTGGTACATTTATTTTAATTCATGAAAGAACATGTTTATAATTGTGCTATTAACTACAGTCCATTGTTTACAATATGGTTCACTGTGTGGTACAGTCCTATGCTTTTTCTTTTAATTTTTATTCTTGTAACATATATGACCTAAAATTTCCTCTTTTAACTACATTGGCATGTATAATTCAGTGCTGTTAATTACATTCACAATGTCTTGCTACCATCACCACCATCCATTTCCAAAACTTTACAGTCAACCCAAATAGAAATTCTATATAATTTAAGCATTAACTCCCCATTCCCTACCCCAACTCAACCCCTGGTAACCTATATTGTAGATTCTGTCTCCATGAGTTTGCTTATTTAATTATTTCATGTCAGTGAGATCATACAATTTGTGTCCTTTTGTGTCTGGCTTATTTCACTCAGCATGATGTCTTCAGGGTTCATCCTTGTTGTCCCATGTGTCAGAACTTCATTCCTTTTTAATGCTGAATAATATTCCATTTTATGTCTATACTACCTTTTGTTTATCCATTCATCTGTTAATGGACATGTGGGTTGCTGCCATCTGTTGCTACTTGTGAATAATGCTGTTATGAGCATCAGTGTACAAATATCTATACGAGTCCCTGCTTTCAGTTCTTTTGGGTATATACCTAGTATGGGGATTGCCGGGTCATATGGTAATTCTATATATAAGTTCCTGAGAAACTGCCAAACTGTCTTCTTCCACAGTTATTGCACCATTTTACATTCCCACAAGCAATGAATGAGTATTCCTTTTTCTCCACATCCTATCCAACACTTGTAATTTTCTGTTTTTTTTTTTTTTTTTTTTAATAGTAGCCATCCTAGTGGGTGTGAAATGGTACCTCATTGTGATTTGGATTTGCGTTTCCCTGATAGCTAATGATGTTGGGCATCTTTTCATGTGCTTTTATTGTTGTAGGATTTCTTTATATATTCTGAATATTAAACTTCTGTCAGATATTCATGTCTAAATATTTTCCCTATTGAGTAGGTTGTCTTCCCTTTGATGATAAAATCCTTTAATGCCCAAGTTTTTAATTTTGATGAGGTCTCATCTATTTTTTCTTTTGCTGCTTGTGCATTGGGTGTAAAGTTTAAGAAGCCATTGACTAACACAAGATCCTGAAAATGCTTTCCCACACTTTCTTCTAGGAGTTTTGTAGTCCTGGTTCTTATATTTAGGTTTCTGATCCATTTTGAGTTAATTTCTGTTTATGGCATGAGATGGGGTCCTCCTTCATTCTTTTCCATGTGGATATTCAGTTCTCCCAGCACCATTCATTGAAGAGACTATTCTTTCCCAATTGATTGGCTAGGTAATCTTGTCAAAAATCAATTGGCCACTTTGGATGGTTCTATGGTGTGTGAATATATCTCAATAAAATAGAGTTAAATCAATTGGCTGTGGATGTGAGGGTCTATTTCTGAACTCTTGGTTAGATTCCATTGGTCTTTATATCTATTCTTGTGCTAGTACTGTGCTGTTATGACCACTTAAGCTTTGTGATAAGTTTTAAAGTTAGAAAGTGAGAGTACTCCAACTCTGTTCTTTTTCAAGATGTTTTTGGCTATTTGGGGCCCCTTACACTTCCAAATAAATTTGATGATTGGCTTTTCCATTTCTGCAGTGTAGTCTGCTGGAAGTTTGATTGGAATTGCTTTGAATCTAAATCAATTTGGGTGGAAGTGACTTCTTAATGATTTTTAGTCTTCCAATCCATGAACACGGAATGTCCTTGCATTTATTAAATCTTTTTTTTTTTGTAGCAGTGTTTTATAGTTTTACATGTATAAGCCCTTTATGTCCTTAGTTAAATTTATTCTGAGATATTTGATTCTTTTAGTTGCTAATGTAAATGGAATTTTTTTCTTGATTTCTTCCTCAGATTGCTCATTATTAGTGTATAGAAAAACTACAGAATTTTGCATGTTGATCTTTTACTCTGCCACTTTGCTGAATTTGTTTATTAGTTCTAGGAATATTGTTGTGGATTTTTTGGGACTTTCTGTATATAGGATCATGTCCTCTGCAAATAGTGAAAGTTTTATTTCTTCCTTTCCAATTTGGATGCCTTGTGTTTCTTTTTTTTTTTTTTTTTTTTTTTTGCCTAATTGCTCTGGCAGTACAATGTTGAATAACAGTGGTGATAGTGAACATCCTTGTCTTGTTCCAGATCTAGAGGAAAAAGTTTCAGTCTTTTACCATTGAGTATGATGTTAGCTATGGGTTTTTCATAATATGCTCTTTATTATATTGAGGACATTTCCTTCTATTCCTGTTTTTCTAAGTATTTTTATCAAGACAGGATGCTGGATTTTGTCAAATGCCTTTTTGTATCAATTGAGATGATCATGTGGTTTTTTTCTCCTTGCATACCTGGGATACATCCCACTTGATCATGGTCTGTAATTCTTTTAATGTGTGGTTGGATTCAATTTGCAATATTTTGTTGAGGATTTTTGCATCTAAATTCCTTAGAAAAGCTGATCTGTAATTTTCTTTTTTTGAGTATCCTTATCTGGGATTGGTATTAGGATGACATTTGCCTCATAGAATGAACTAGGTAGTGTTCCCTCCTCTTCAATTTCTTGGAAGAGTTTGAGCAAGATTGGTATTAATTATTCTTGGAATGTTTGGTAGAATTCACCTGTGAAGTCATCTGGTTCTGAGCTTTTCTTTGGTGGGAGCTTTTTGATGAACTATTCAATCACTTTACTTGTAATTGGTCTGTTGACATCCTCTATTTCTTCTAGTCAGCATAGACTGTTAGCTTGATCCTAGGAATTTGTCCATTTCATCTAGGTTGTGTGATTTGTTGGCATACAGTTTTTCATAATATCCTCTTATGATCTTTTTTATTTCTGTGGGATCAGTATTAATCTCATTTCTGATTTTATTTATTTGCATCTTCTCTCTTTTTTTTTTTTTTTTTTTTTTTTTTGGTCAGTCCAGCTAAAGGTTTGTCAGTTTTATTGATCTTTTCAAAGAATCATTTTTGGTTTAGTTACTGTTCTCTATTGTCTTTTTATTCTCTATTTCATTTATTTCTGCTTTAATCTTTGTTATTTCTTTTCTTCTGCTTGCTTTGAGTTTAGTTTGCTGTTCTTTTTCTACTTCTTCCAGGTGTGCAGTTAGGTCTATAAATTTTTTAATGTAAGCAGTTAGAGCTATAAATGTTCCTCTGTGCACTGCCCTCACTGCATCCTGTAAGTTTTGATATGCTGTTTTTGCATTTTCAGTTGTCTCAAGGTATTTACTGATTTCTCTTGTAATTTCTTCTTTGATCCATTGATTTTTTAAGAGTGTGTTATTTAACTTCCATATATTTGTGGATTTTCCAGTTCGTTGCCTGTTTTTGATGCCCAGCTTCATTCCATTGTGGTAAGAGAAGATGCTTTGTATAGTTTCAGTCATTTTAAATATATTGAGACTTGATCTGTATCCCAACAGGTGGTTATTCTGAAGAACAATCCATATGCACTTGAGATGAATGTGTATCCTGCTGTTTGGGGGTGCAATGTTCTGTATATGTCTTTTAGGTTTGGTTCATTTATCATAGTATTCAAGTTCTCTGTTTCCTTATTGACCTTCTGTCTCAATGTTCTATCTATAGATGAGAGTGCTATAATGAAGTCTCCAACTATTATTTAGAAGTGTCTGTTTTCCCCTTCGGTTTGCCATAGTTTCCCTCATATTTTGGAGCACTGTGGTTAGGAGCATAAATATTTATGATTATTTTTTCTTGGTGGATTGCCACTTTTATTAACATATAGTGTCTGTCTTTGTCTCTTATAACAGCTTTTGACTTAAAGTCTGTTTTGTGTGATATTAGTAAAGTTACTCCAGCTCTTTTTTGGTTGCTGTTGGCATGAATTATTTCTTTCCATCCTTTTGCTTTCAATCTCATTATATCTTAGGATCTAAGGTGAGTCTCTTGTAAACAATATGTGGTTGGATTGTGCTTTTTTATCCATTCTACCAATCTGTGTCTTTTGATTGGGGAGTTTAATCCATGAACATTCAGTATTATTACTGCAAAGGCAGTACTTTTCATCCATTTTGTCCTTTTATTTTTATATGTCATATATTCTTTTTGTCTTTTCTTTTCTTACAACCTCCTTTTCTTTATAGTTGATCTTTTGTTATGTATCTGACTGATCCCTTTTTCATTTGTTTCTGTAAATTTTTTTTAAATACTTACTTTGAGGTGACCCTGGAGTTTATATGACACAGCCTACATCTATAGCATACTAATTTGAAAATATGCCAGCTTAGCTTCAACAGCATACATGTTCTCTGCTCATCCTCTGTTTCCCCTCTTTAAATTATTTTTGTCCCATATTACCTCTTTATATTTGCATGTCCATTATCAGGAAATATGATTTTTTTTTCTTGTTTAGTTGTATTCTGATTATTATAGGAATTAAAAAGTAGAGTTATATATTCAGGATACAGTACTATTGGGTTTTGCATTTACCCTTTTAGTTACCTTTATTGAAGATCTTCATTTCTTCATGCTACTCCAAGCCACTCGCCTGTCTTTTCCATTTCAACCTGAAGAATTCCCTTTAACAATTCTTGTAGGTCAGTCTTTCGTTGATGGACTCCCAGTTTCTGTTAATCTGTGAATGGTTTAAACTCTCCTTCATTTTTGAAGGACAGTTTTTCTGGATAAAGAATTTTTGGCTGGCAGTTTTTCTCTTTCAGTACCTTAAATATATCACAGCACTGCCTCCTCACCTCCATAGTTTCTGATGAAAAAACTGCACTTAGTCTTATTGTGGTTCCCTGTATGTGATAAATTACTTTATTCTTGCTGTTTTAAGAATTCTCTTTATCTTTGGCATTATTATCTGATTAGTAAGTGTATTCACTGCTCATTTTTTCTGTTCTTTTCTCCACATCTTCTTCTTACTGTATGTTTTCAATTGTCCCATCTTCTAGTTCACTGATTCTTTTTCTACTTGTTAAAGTCTAGTGTTGTATGCCTGTGGTGTCTCTTTTTTTGTTTTTTTTTTTTTGTTTTTTTTTTTATTTTTTTATTTTTTTATTTTTTTCCTCTGGTGTATCTTTAATCTCCAATATTGTGCCTTTCATTTCCATAATTTCTGTTATGTTTCTTTTTAAACTTTGAAATTCTTCTCTTTGCTCAGACACTGTTTTCTTAATATTCTATAGCTCTTTATCCACCATTGGTTTATTTCTATCCATATTTTCCTTGGTCTCCTTGAATTGATTTAGGAGATTTGTTTGAACTTCTTTGATTCGTTTTTCCAAATTCTGTCTCCTCTGAAGTTTGAATTTGTTCCCTTGACTGAGCCATATCTTCCTGTTTCTTAGTATGGCTTGTAATTTTTGCTGATGTCTGTACGTCTGATTGTTTCGATATGTTAACTCTGAAGTTCAGTTTCTCCTTCTTGCCCAGGGTTTTATTGTTGATTGGCTTTGGGTTAAGGCTCCTCTTTGAGGCTTGTCCATCTTATTCTTGATATTTTAGAGTAGCCCGTATTTACGGTTCAGATTTTCTTAGCTCTTCTGCATCTGATTCTTGCCCTGGATATGCGGTACAATTTTTAAGATTGTCCTCTTGTGTTGCCTTTTATTTCATCTCCGGGAGAAAGTGTCCTTTCCTCTGTTCCTTCTCTGGGAATCTTGATCTCTTGTTTGTTTTGGGGCAGAATTTTCTCCCCAGCTTCTATGATTTTTTTTAAATTCTCTCCCTCACTTAGTGCCCCACTTTTCATTATACTTTTCAGTTCTGGCTTACAGCTGTTCAGTCCCCACTCCCACCCTCATTTTTTTTTTTTTTTTTTTTTTTTTTTCCTGTGAGGCTTTTCTGCCTCCAGCATCTTCCTCGTTAGATATCCCGCCCTGGGGAGTCAGGTGGGGTCAATCTAGAAAGGTCTCTTTTGCATTTAGGTGGTCCAGTAAACAGAAACTAGATTGAGTGTGTGCCTCTCTTGCCAACAGTTCTGCCTCGGTGTCTTTTTACCCTATGTACACTTTTGTATGTGGCACTCCTCAGCCACTTGTGTTGGGCCTTGGGTCTCTGTGTCCTTGGGTTCCTGTGCCTGGATATGTGTGGTGTTCTAACTGGATGTTTTGAGTGGTTAAGTGGTCTGCATCTGTGATAGGCAGGGCCTGGGCTGTGTTGCTTCTGTGTAACTCTTAACCTACACTGGACCGAGTGAAGAAGAGGGGTCCAGACTGGTGTGTCCAGGACATAAATCTTCTTCCTGATTTTGGTATTTTTTTTCTTTTTCTTTGATTCAGTGTTTGTGGAGTCCTTCTTCAATCTCTTTCATACTACAAAGTACCAAACAAGTGATGTTTGTCCTTTTATTAGTTGATTCTGAGGGAAGATTTTTCCTGGGGATATCTTACATTGCCATATTGATGATGTCACCTCTCCCAGTTGATCTTCTGAAAGCTTCTGTTCAGTTTCTCTTTTTGGTCTTTCTTTCTTAAATATGAATGTTTCCAAGGTTCTCATATGTCTCTCTTTTTCCTTTTTCATGTTGTTAACATCCATAATCTCAGCTGTTTTTCTTTTCGCAAATATATCCCACATTTTTTTTTTTTTTTTTTTTTTTAATTCTCACCTGAGTACCTAAAATATTTGTTTACTGGCTTTCTGGATATTTTTATCCCAGTTCCCCAGCTGCCTTCTCAATATTGGGTTGTCCAAAACAAAACTCACATTGTCTCCTAAAATCTTTTCAAATGATCCATATCTTACTTTCAACATTATCAATCTTCCATTTACTGAACTAAAGTCTCAGTCATCCTCTGTTTTCACCTTCACTTCTTACATACAGTTACTCTCCCCATTATTACCTGAAAAAGAAGTATTCCCCAAACCATACTAGGTTTTATATATTCGTTTAACAGATGTTACTCTGTGCTAGGCACTATTAAGTGTAGAAGGGGGTACATTTTTTGAGCAAAACAGACACCAAAATTACCCTCATGTAGTTTATAGAAATGAAATAACTTAGTCATTAGGGAAATGCAGATAAAAACCACAATGAGATACCACTGATAACTGCAAGTGTTGACTAGACTGTAGAGAAGTTAGAACCCTCATACACTGCTGCTGGTAATATAAAATGGTACAACTGTTTTAGAAAGCAGTCCAGCAGTTTCTCAGAAAGTTAAAAGTAGAGTAAGCATATGTCCTGGCAATTATATTTTGATGTATAAACCCAAAAGAAATGAATACATATGTTTATACAAAAAATTATACAGGAACGTTCATAGTAGCATTATTCTAGCCAAAAGTGGAAACAACCCAAATGCCCAGTTACTGATAAATGGATAAATAAGATGTGGTATTTCCATACAATTGAATATTTGGCAATATAAAAGTACTGATACATGCTACAACATGTATGAACTTTGAAAACATTATAAGTGAAAGAAGCCAGTTACAAAAGACTATATGTTGTCTGATTCCATTTATATGAAATGTCCAGAATAGCAAATTTATGGACACAAAATGTAGATTAGTGGTTGCCAGGACCTGGGACTGTTCAGGGGAAATGGGGGAGTGATTGCTTATGGGTATGGCATTTCTTTTTTGGAGTGATGAAAGTTCTAAAATTGATGGTGGTGATGGATACACAATTCTGTGAATATAGAATCTCTGTATACTTTGGGTGAATTGTATGGAATGTGAATTATATCTCAATAAAACCTTTATATATATATTTAAATGAAATTATTTATGTATTTATCAGTGTTCAACACTAAAAATTGAGGCACTGGCATAGGCTATAATTATCTTTTACCAGTCCCCCTAACCCTAGCGTAGGCTTGGTTTTAGTCACTGTGGTTATAATGATAAAAAAGACAACTATACATTGTTCCTTTCCTAATGCAGCTTACAGACTATATCTGGGGTATATAGATAAACATACAGGCAATTAGCTATATGCAAGTTATGTATAATGTTGTGTAAGTGTAGTAGTACAGAGTGCTATGGGAGTTTGTGAAGGCACATCTCACTTAGATTTGGGGAGGGAGAAGGCTTCCTGAAGAAAGTGATATTTGCTGTCTGATTGATAAGTAGAGTTTGTGATTGAGAGAAAGGTATGGGAAACTAAAAGAGAGGGAATAGCATATACAAAGATCTGTAGGAGAACAGAAGTGTTGAAGGATTTTAATCAGGTAAATGAAACAATCAAATTTTCTCTTTAACAAAATCACTTAGGCTGCTGCGTAGATAATGCACTGAAAAGTCGGCAAGCCTGGAGGAAGGTACACCAGTTTAGGACATTGTTAGAGTAGTCTGTGAGAGAGATGTCCATGACTTGAAATAGCTTAATGGCACTGGTGTTGGAGAACAGTAGATGGACTCAAGATACATTTAAGAAAAATAATTAGTAGTAATTGGAGGTGGATTGGTCTGAGGGAGTAGGAGTCAAAAATGTGCACTTGGTTTCTGGTTTGGACAACAGGTGACTGGAGGTGCTTTTTACGGCATACATTCATTCAATAAATATTTATTGTGTGCTTACTAGATGGGTCAGAATCAGAATACAGTATATTTGGATGATATTGTGGGGAGACAGACAGTAAACAGGAAATTAAAATCAAGTGTGAAATATACACAATTGGGGTACACAGATTGCTGTGCCAGCATAGAGGAGGGGAGCTTAATTTATAAATCATATATCAAAGTTTTATTTAGAGATTTTTTTTCATCTTGGACTTAGCCTGTTCTCTTAAGGTCTTTCTGGTTTCCTGAAAGTTTGTAGACTGAATAGAAAACAATTTATGAAGCTACAAAACAAACAAACAAACAAACAAAAACACAGTATGAGGATTCGTAGATAGATTTAGGGTTTCGGTGAACTACCTGGAAATACATGGAAAATTTTTGTATTTGTTTTTCTGTACTTTTCAGTTCAGAAGAATTAGTTAAGAGCTTCTAAATACAACCAAATTTACTTTTATGATATTGTTGTGTATGTGGGGAGGGGAAGGTGATGTGTGTTTTAAGGGGGCTGGGAGGAGTGTAGCACAGAACAACTGGAGAGAAATAAAGGAGTGGTAGTAGCAACAATCTACATATCTTTTATTGCCTGAAATAATGCATTATGAAAATAAAGGTTATAGGTTAAAAATGTAGGTGAGAGTACATTTTCTTAGACCATGTTTAACTTTGCTAAGAATTGTACAGTAAAATAATCTATTCAACAATCTCTTAACTTCCCTCAGTTTTTAGATTTATTAAGTGGTATTTTCAGGGAAAATAAAAGTGAAATACTTGTTATAACTAAAACTCATGCTTGGATATATTTTTTCTTTTGCCTCGTATATTGTAATATTTTCTTTCCTCAAAATATTGCTGAGGTTGCTTTGAGTATTTATGGCATTTTTGCATGTTTTAATTGTTCTTTAAAATTGCATAGTTACTGAGGAAATTAGCAGTTTTACAAAAAAGTTGTGTGGTTATTTTGATCTTGAGCAAGCATCGTTACACTTGTTTCTGGTTAAATGAAACAGGAAATGCCTGTTGTATATTTAATTCCAAGTTAATGTGAAGTCTTTTTTCCATTTTTAACCCACCCTGAGCATTTAGAGTCAATTTCGTGTGTGGGAGTGTATGTATGTATTATATATAACATGAACTGACACACACACACACACATATAAATTGTTCTCTTTCAAAAATTACTGAAATGAAAAAAGTTAATTGCAAAACAGTGTATATGGGCATGATCACATTTTGGGGGGGGGTTATTTGCATAGAAAAGAAATCTGGGAAATGTACCTCAACTGTTAAAAGTTGTTCTCTCTGGAAGGAAAATAGAGCAGATTTTTTTTTGCAACAATTAGGAAAAAACAAAACAAATCTGAATGAAGAGAAATAGCTAAATGGCTGCTTCCAGTAATTTTTTTAGTGCAATTTCATTGAGGTATATTCACACACCATATAATCCATCTGAAGTATACAATCAGTGGCTCACAGTATCATCATACAGTTGTGTATTCATAGCCACAATCAATTTTAGAACATTTTCATTGCTCCGAAATAAAGAAAAATAAAAAGTAAAAAAGAACACCCAGAACATCCCATACTCCTTATCCTCCCCTATTATTTATGTAGGGGAGGATATATATATATATATCCTATATGTATATAATATATATATAAATATATATATAATATATGTATTTGTCTTTGTTTGATTACTCATCTGCCCATACAGTGGATAAAGGGAGTGTCAGTCACAAGGTTTTCACAATCATACAGTCCCACAATAAAAGCTATATAGTTATACAATCATCATCAAGAATCAAGTCTACTGAATTACTGTTCAATTGATTCAGGTATTACCATCTAGCTATTCTAATACACTAGAAACTAAAAGGGATATATATATATATATATATATATATATATATATATATATATATATATATAATGCATAAGAATAACCTCCAGAATGACCTTTTGACTCTATTTGAAATCTGTTAGCCACTGAAACTTTATTTTGTTTCACTTCTTTCGCCCCTTTTGGTCAAGAAGGCATTCTTAATCCCACAATGCCAGGGAGACTTACATTCCTGGGAGTCATGTGCCATGTAGGTAGGGGGATGGTGGTGGTGGTGAGTTTATTTGCAGAGTTGTCTGGGAGAGAGAGGCCACATCTGAGCAACAAAGGAAGTTCTCTGGGGGTGACTCCTAGGCATAATTACAAGTAGGCTTAGCTTCTTTGCAGGAATAAGTTTCACAAGGGCCTACTTACAGTAATGTTTTAAGGATTAACTATAAAGACATTGACATAATTAATGAATTTTAGTTTTGTAGTCATTGGCCACTCAAGAAAGCTATAGTTAATGGTTAAGTCTTTTATTTGATAAGGAAAGACTAATTGCTAATGTGATGGACATTCTGGGAAAGTTTAAAACATGTAAGAAAAGGAATTCTAGTTATAGGTAGATGTATTTTGTAGCTTTTGATAGGTGAACTACAAAAAGTTCAGAGAAATTCCCAAAAAGGCATAGTTCCCAAAAAGGCAAATAAAGTTTTTTGAGGGATAAAAGTATTATTAAAGACGAAATTTGGATTTTAGAATTTTAAACAATTCCAATGGGAATGATGTGGAGGAAAGATCTAGAAAAGCAAGTTTAATTTGTAAGTCTTTTGCCTTCTTTTATATAAATATAAAAAACTATTTGACAAGGGATATCTTTTTTAAGAATGAATTGGAAAAATGCCCACAAATCTCTAAGAATAGAATCAGGAATGTTGAAGCACAGAATTACATAAATTCTGTGGAAATGTTTTTGAAGACAGTGAAAAGAGAGGCTTTTTGTTTTGTTTTGTTTTGTTTTGAAAAAAGAGTTTTAAAAAGTATAAACTAGAGCAAAAATAGGAAGAAGGAAGGCTGTTGTGGGAGAACATTTAATTTACATGTACTTTTGTTTACATGTACATTTACTTACATGACTGGCAAAATTCTAATATTCCTGATTAAACTGTTTTAGAAGACTTTGTGCTGATCACTTATGCTAGTTTGAGTTCCCTGAGAACAGGTAATGTTGACCTATCTTCCTTTTTAAATAAGGTTGGTAAATTTAAATGAAGGAAATGTTGCAAACCTAGTATAGCTTGGTTTTTAGTAAAACACTTGGAAAGGATCTTGTTCTATCTTTGTGGTTAGGTTAGGGTAACAGAATTCTAGTGTGAATATTATCAGAGTTAGGTGGCTTAACAGCTGGATGAACCACTCTATACATGTCACCCTACTGATAATTGACTCAGTGTCACCCCAGAGGAGAGACTAAATTACTGGTCTTTTGTGGGGGTTTTTTTGTATAATTTTTATTTTGAAATACTTTCAAGACAGTTAAAAGAATAATGCAGACACCATACACAGAACTCCAAGATACCCCTAAACCCCTAGATACTCAGATTCACCAATTATAGCATTTTACCACATTTGCCATATCATTCTATCTATCCATCCATCTCTCAGTTCATCTATTCATCTATTTGTCCATTTGTTTATCCATCTATCATTCTATTTCCTAAACAGTTGTGGGTTATAAACATCATGCCTCTTGAGCAAGGCTTTATATAACTACCTTAAGTGCAAATATCAAGTTCAAGAAATTTAACATTGATATAAGTTTGCAGTCTATATTCCAGTTTTTTCATATGTCCAAATAAGTCCTTTTGAGCCTTTCCCCTAGCTTGTTAGAGTGCATCCAGAAACCCTTATTGCATTTAATTGTCATTGTCTCTTTAGTTGCCCTTTTTTTTAAAATGTATGTTGTGAGAACATATATACAATATAAATTTTCACACCTCAGCCACTCCCAACGATACCATTCAGTATAATCAGTCACATTCTCAATGTTGCTGTACCCTCACTACCTTCCATTATTAAAACTTCCCCTCTTTCCACATAGAAACCGTACACCCATTATGCATTAACTCCCGAATCCCTCTCCTCCTGCTCCTGAAAACCTGTATTCTAATTTCTGTCTCTGTGTACTTATGTGCTTTCTGATGTTTTCTTTGTGGTTATCGTGGAGCTTATATTTAACATCCTAAATCTAGAACAATCTCATTTTCTTTGATACCAATTTAACTTCAATAGTATACACACATTATATTCCTGTACCCTTCCATTCCCCCACCTTTATGTGGTACTTGTCACAGATTGCATGTTTATACATTACCAGTCCCAAAGCACTGATTTATCATTGCATTTTGTACACTTACCTTTTAGATTCTAAAGAAAGTAAAAAAGTGGTTTTACAAACAAAAAATGCAATAGTCCTGACATTTATATTTACACGTTGTTACCCTTACCGGAGATCTTTATTTCTTCATGTGGCTTCTATCTATCATATATTGTCCTTTCCTTTCAACCTCCAGAACTCTCTTTAGCATCTCTTTTGGGCTGGTCTAGTGGAGATGAACTCCTTCAGCTTTTCTTTATCTGGGAATTTCTTAATCTCTCCATTTTTGAAAGACAGTTTTGCTGGTTATAAATTTCTTGGCTGGGAATTTTTGCTTTTAGCACTTTAAATATATTATCCAATGCCTTTTTTCCTCTATGGCTTCCAATGAGAAATTGGTATTCAGTCTTACATATTATATATATATATATATACATATATATATATATATATATATATATTTTAGAATACTGATTTTAATATTTGTGAATATGGCTTAGAACAAAACAGTGCTCCTTCAGAATTAAGCTTTCATCTCAGTTTTCTTATACAGAGAGGTATACAGAAGTTTTATAAAAATAATTAGAGGCTTTATACTATAGTCAACAAAAGTTTTAATCATTCCATTCATGTAATCACAAATATATTAATCTGTGGGAAAGGAGATAACTGTTTCTCCCAAGATCCCCAAGGGTGGAGAATGTGGTTCTTGGAGAACCTAGGAGTTTCTGAAAGCTATTCCTGGGCTGTAGTCTCCAGAAAACATAGCTTGATAAATTAGTTAATGATAAATTATAGTGAAAAATCAATTAACCAGCTGATGAATAATATTTTAACACTTCAAAATTGAAAAAAATTCCTTAGAAAAAGGATCAGACAATATAGTTCTCCAAAAATTGGAAGTAAAATAGAGATGCACAATAGAGAATGGCTCAGAGTAGGAAGAAAAATCTTAACTAATGTTGTTTTGATAAAATCTGTAAAGTAAGCCAAATAAGATATCCTGGTCACTCCATTTAGCATTATGCAGATACATAGAGACCACTGTATGGTTACTTGGACTATGTTGGTGGATTGTGCCCATCTTGGTTGAAGAATCCCAGATACTCTGGTTTGCTGAGTCATGTTTGCATGACCCTGTAAGTGGTGGCAGTGGTATTTTGGAAATTTGTAGATTGATTGCTTTAATGTGGGTAACATTTTTGATGAAATGCATTGGAATCCACACTTTAAAAGTATCCTGACAAACATAAAAATGCTATTATTTAGTAACATAAAATTTTAATCAGAATATCTTTGTGATATACCAGGAAGATGCTCAGAGGACAGGAGAGATGCATTGATAACTAGATTTTTGGTCCTTTGCTCATGTTCTTTGGTTCTTCTAGTCCTGAGCAATGTAGATTCTGGCCAGTGGTGGAATGTGCCATCTTTTTGTTCAGATGTTCATTGATGAGATTATGCAAGTGCTTCTGCAGGAAAAATTCCAGCAATGACTGTAAAATGACTTCTGTAAACTTCTGAGCCTGGATTTCCAGCTCTGTCCTCTCCTAACAATCACAGACTCAGTGATGACCGTTCTGGATCAGAAAGGTGGTGAAGGAGTTGCTTCTGAACCAGGACCTAGCATGCTGTGCCAGTTTGAATGTATTATGTCCCCCCAAAACACCATTATCTTGTGTGGGCAGACATTTCAGTATTGATTAGATTGTGATTCTTTGAGTGTTTCCATGGAGATGTGCCCCACCCAACTGTGGGTGATGACTCTGATTGGATAATTTCTATGGAGGTGTTACCCCACCCATTCAGGGTGGGTCGAAGTTAAATCACTGGAGCCATATAAATGAGCTGACGAACCGAAGGAACTCCGTGCAGCTGAGAGTGACATTTTGAAGAGGAGCTACAGCCAAGATGGACACTTTAAAGAATGCACAGAAGCTAAGAGAGGACAAACACCCTTAGAGCAATTAAGAGTGACATTTTTGAAGAACTGCAGCCTAGAGAGGAACGTCCTGGGAGAATTCCATTTTGAAACCAGAACTTTGGAGCACACGCCAGCCATGTGCCTTCCCAGCTAACAGAGGTTTTCCAGACACCATTGACCGTCCTCCAGTGAAGGTACCTGATTGCTAATGTGTTACCTTGGACACTTTATGGCCTTAAGACTGTAACTGTGTAACCAAATAAACCCCTTTTATAAAAGCCAGTCCATTTCTGGTGTTTTGCATTCTGGCAGCATTAGCAAACTAGAACACCTGGCATCCTTTGGTTCCCTGCAATATACAATCAGTTATTTCTTGGTTTTGGACAAGATTTGTACAAAAATATGAAGCAATATGATAATGGCTTGCAAGTCACACTAGTTTGAGGCCATGAGAATGCCCAAATCAAGGCATCGTGAAGGCAATGCTTTCTTCCCAAAGACCAGCTGCCAGCGATCTTTGGTTCCTCTGCCATATGGCAAGGCACATGGCAGTGATGTCTGCTGGTCTCTACCTTTTTTTCTGGGTTCCTCTGATTTCAGCTTCTTACTCCTGTGGCTTTCTCTGGTATTCAGCCTTATTGAGGCTCTCTTGTATGTGCCATATTGCTTCTCTCTTGTGGCTTTCAGAATTCTCTTTTTATCTTTGGCATACAGCAGTTTGGTTATAACATGGCATGGTGTGGGTCTATGTGGGTTTATCCTGTTTGGAGTTTATTGAGTGTTTTAGATATGTGTATTAATAAAAAAAAGTTTAAAAAAAGTTAAATTTGGGAAGTTGGCCATTATTTCTTTGGATATTCTCTCTGCCATTTTATATATTTCTTCTTCTGGGATTCCCACAATGCATATATTGTTATATTTCATGGCATCTCATAAGTTCCTCAGGCTCTATTCATTCTTTCCCCTTTCTGCTCCTTCAGACTGGTTGATTTCAGTTGTCTTTTCAAGTTCACTGTTTCTTTCTTCTCCTAGCTCTAATCTGCTATTGAGGCCCTCTAGGGAATTTTTAATTTCCGTTACTATGGTCTTCAGCTCTGTTTGGTTCCTTTTCATGATTTCCATTTCTCTGTTGATATTCTCTTTCTTTTTATCTGTTTTTCTGATTTCCTTTAGTGTTTTTCATCTGTTTTTCCTTAACTGTTTGAGCATGTTCAGGACCATATTTTTAAAGTCTTTGTCTGGTATGTCCTGGGTCTGGTCTCTAATGCTTTAATCTTCTCCTTTGCCTGGGCCATTGCTTCCTGTTTCTTTGTTTTTTAATCTTTTGTTGAACCTGGGCATTTCGATATTTTAATGTGTTATTGCTGGAATTTAGATTCCAAGGCATCTGTTCCTTAAGCTTGTGTCCAGCTAGTGTTACAATGTTACAACAGAGTTTTTCTTGACTACTGGGAGCTAACTAAAAAAAGAGAAAAAGAAAACATCTTTCCCAGTCTTCACAGATTGACCTGTGCAGGTGTTCTCCTTCATGCTTGTTCGTACAACGAGTATAGAGAATAGCTCAAGGTCAAAGTGTAAAGGCCTCCTGGATCCTTCCTGCACCTGTGTCTTGTGTTGGGCATGGACTATGGTCTTAGGAATTTCCCATATACATGGATTCAAGTGTCCGTTCATCCCTAGGAAACAGTTTGTTCTCAGTCTTGCACACTGTACTATATGTCCTAAAGCCAACAGTCCCTTATCTCAGATGGCCATGACTTGATTGCTTTCCCACAGTGTTCTGTAGTAGAGCTCTGTGAGCTGCCTTCTACACTTAGAGCAAGTTCTGGGATGGCAAGTCCACTACATTTTTCTTGGTTCAGTCCCTCAGGCAGCTTGGGCCAAACATACATATTCCAAGGATGTGTATGAGGGTTAATCTACCTCCTCTGGTACTGATCAGGAACCCATACTAGGAGCACAGGCTGGTTATGTGATGGGCCAATGGGTTAGAGGCCAGCCAGTGTGCCTGAAGATCCTACAGCTTTTAAGTGACCTTTTTCTTGATTTGGCACTCTCCCTGTTGCTGCAATCCTTTAACTGTTTTCTGGAGTTTTGTGTAAGATGTTTCTGCCTGTTCTTGCTAGTTGGTCAAAGCTTCTGTGGGGAGATGGTGCCTTGAAGCTTCTCACTCTACCTTCTGTATAGGGGTGGGGCCTGACACTCTGGTTCTTGTGTTCTTAATCTTGACTGTATTTAGCATTTTGGTAGATAAAGCTATAGAATCTGAGAGAGACTTCTAAAAAGATAGCGTAAAATAGTGGGTTTTACCAGTAAGATGAAAAGTTAATAGCTGTCAATGTAAAATTCTGCCTTAAAAATTGGTATTTTTAACAGAGAACCATTGATTATTTATTTAGGATGGAATGTATAGGGTGTGAACAAAACCTCAAGGGCAATATACTGAGTGAAATAAGCCAGACACATAAGGACAAATATTGCAGGGTCTCACGGATAAGAACTAACTATAATATGTAAACTTATAGACATGAAATATAAGGTACCAAGATATAGGGCGAGGCTTAAGAATGGGGAGTGGTTGCTTAGTATGAGCAGAATGTTCAACTAGGATAAACTTAAATGTTTGGAAATGAACAGAGGTGTCAGTAGCAAGATGTGAGAATAACTAACAGTGCCAAATGGCATGTGAATGAGGTGGAAACGGGAAGCTTAGAGTCATATGTCACCAGAAGGAAAGATGGAGGTCAAAAGATGGGAATGTATATAAAACTGAATCCTGTGGTGGGCAATGTCCATGATTAACTGTACAAATATTAGAAAACCCTTCCATGAACCAGAACAAATGTATGACAATACAACTAGAAGTTAATAATAGAGGGGCATATAGGGAAGAAATACATACCTATTGCAAACCATATACTACAGTTTGTAGTATTTCAATGTTCTTTCCTAAACAGTAACAAATGTACTATACCAACACTACGAGTCAACAATTGAGGGGAGTTGGTTAGGGATATAGGAGGATTCGAGTTTCCTTTTCTTTTTCTTTTTCTTTTTTTTTTTCCATCTTTCACTTTATTTCTTGTCTGGAGTAATGAAAAGATTCTAAAAATTGAACAAAAATTAAGTGTGGTGATAGATGCACAGGTGTATGAGGGTAGCAGGGGCAACTGATTGTACACTTTGGATCTTTGAATAATTGTATGGTATCTGAACAATCCCAATTAAAAAAAAAAAGAAAAAAAATGGTATTTTTAGTATAAGTTGGTAGAGATCATTTTTCACAAACGTATAAGAGAAACAGTCACTGAAAGTTTAACAGCAAGTCCATGTCTGACAACAGTATGATCATGACTTTAAAGCACTCTAATTTAATGTAGATCTAAATTAGTATTTAGCCTAGATTAAAAAAAAAATTTCCTCTACACTGTGAGATCACATTTGTGAAATATGATTAATCAGTTCTGTAGTTTTAGAGCTTTTGTCTACTGTTCCACCACATCTTACTAATCATAGCCCCCTTTTGCTTACCCACCAAGAAAATGGCTCATTATAACAACCTTAGTTCTACAGAGAAAAATAAACTTGTATTCCAAATACTTTTCCTAGAATTGTTACCAAGTTTATACATAAATATACAAACATGCAAGCATACACACTTGCAGCTCTTCAGATATCCAAAGATGCTCCAAAACCATCATCTCAACTATTTTCTTTTGAGGTCTTTGAAGAACAAAGGAAGGGAGGCAGTTTTCAAAGCCACATACTCACCCACTGTGTTAGACCAACTAGTAGAAGAATTGCAGAAGGAATTCATGCACATATTAATTAGTATTCTTCTAAGTAATTTGTCATTTCTTTCTAACTTGATACATAGATTCAGCACATCAATCAAAATTCCAGCAAGTTATTTTGTTCATATTGACAAATTGATTCTAAAGTTTATACAGAAAGGCAGAAGACCCAGAATAGCCAACACAATACTGAAGAAGAGCAAAATGGACTTCAAGACTTACTAAAAGTTACAGTGATGAAGATAGTATGGTATTGGTGAAAGAATAGACAAATAGAGATCGCCACACAAAAGTCACCTGATCTTTGACAAAGGAGCCAGTACATTTCACTGGAGAATGGATAGTCTTTTCAACAAATCATGCTGAAACAACTGGACATCCACAGGCCAAAAAAAAAAATGAATCTAGACACAGACCTTACATCTTTCACAAAAAATTCAACTCAAAAGGGATCATAGAACTAAATGTAAAATGCAAAACTATAAAACTTCTGTAAGATACCATAAGAGAAAAGGTAAGTGACCTTGGGTTTGGCAATGACTTCTTAGATACAACCCCAAAAGGATGGTCTATGAAAGAAAAAAATTGATGTTGGACTTCATTAAAATGAAAAACATCTGTTCTGCAAAGTGCACTGTTAATATAATGAAAAGATAAGCCATAGACTGGGAGAAAAATTTTGCAAAACAAATATCTGATAAAAGACTTGTATCAAAAATACAAAAAGATCTCTTAAAACTTTTAAAACAACTCAGTTAAAAAATTGGCAAAAGAGAGCTGGACACTTCACCAAAGAAGATATACGGGTTGTAAATAAGCATATGAAAGATGCTAAACATGATAAATCATTAGGGAATTGCAAATTAAAATAATGAGATACTACATGCACCTATTCGAATTCCTAAAATCCAAAAGGCTACATCACCAAGTGTTAGGTAGGATGTGGAGCAACAGGAACTCTCATTCATTGCTGGTGGGAATGCAAAATGGTACAGCCACTTTGGAGGTCAGTGTGGCAGTGTCTTACAAAGCTAAACATAGGCTTATCATAGGACCCAGCAGTTGCACTCGTAAGTATTTACCAGAGGAGGTGAAAACTTAGGTCCACACACAAACCTTCATGTGAACATTTACAGCAGCTTTATTTATAATTGCCAAAAATTGGAAGCAAGCAAGTTGCCCTTCCGTAGGTAAGTGGATAAACTATGACATATCCACATAATGGAATATTCTGTGGTTTAAAAAAAGAAAAAAGTCATGAAAAAACATGGAGGAAACTTAAATGCATATTGCTCAGTGAAAGGAGCCAATCTGAAAAGGCTATATATACTATATGTTTCCAATATGACATTGTGGAAAAGACAAAACTATAGAGACAGTAAAAATATCAGTGGTTGCCACAGGTTTGGGGGCAGTGATGAATAGGTGGAGCCCAGGACACTTTTGGGGCAGTGAAACTATTGGTAGATATGTGACATTACACATTTGTGAAAACCCATAGAGCTATACACAAACAGTTTACCCTGTTGTGAACTACAGATTTTAGTTATTAAAAACCTATCCATATATGGTAATCATAATTATGAAAATTGTATCACATTAATAATGCAAAATGGTAGTCACGGGAAACTGTTTGTTTATATGTATAGGGAGTGTAGGAACTCTGTACTTTCTGTGCAGTTTTTCTGTAAACTGAAAACTGCTCTAAAAATAAAATTTATTTAAAAAAATTTAAATTTTAAATTTAAAAATAGGTAAGAGGGAAGGGATGAAGAATTAAAAGTAAAAATGGCAAAGGATCTGAATAGACATTTGTTTAAAGGTAATCAGAGAACCACTGAGCTAAATAAATAAATGGAGGGAATATGGCATGTTTGTGGTTTGGAAGACTCAGTATTGTTAAGATGTTAGTTCTCCCAAACCAATCATGGATTCAACATAAGCCCAACTCAAATCCCGGTTGTGTTGTGTGTGAGAGAAAAATGACAAGCCCATATATAAATTTAAAGGCCAGAAATAGCTAAGCCAATCTTTAAGAAAAACACGATGAAAAGACTTACATTAATGGACATTAAATTTTTTATTAAGACAGTAATTAAGACAGTGTAGTATTAGAACAAGAATAGACAACAAACTAATGGATCAGAATAGAGTCCAGAAAAAGACACAAATTTGGATACTTGAGTTATGGTAATGATGATACATCAGAGAAGTAGGGAAGAAACTGTCTTGTCAATAAATGGTGGTCAGTCAATAAATCTATATGAAAAATAAGTTAATTTTGACTCCCCTATTCCTTACACCACATGCAAAAGGGGTATGGATTGGAATTCCAAATGGATTGCAGCTTTAAATGTAAAATGTAAAACAATAAATATTCTAGAAGGTAATGTGAAAATGTCTTTAACCTTGAGTTAGGGAAAAATAATTTAAACAGGATACAGAAATCATTAACCATAAAGGAAAAGACTGATTAATTGAACTATGTTAATATGAAGAATTTGTATTCTTCAAAAGATAACATTAAGAGAAGCAAGCCTCAGAATGAGAAAATAGCTGTCTCACATACAATTGACATAGGGCTTATATTCATATAAATACATATTTTAACTACAAATCAATAAGAAAAAAAACAGGCACGTCACAGAAGAAAATGTCTGAATGACAGTATTCATCAGAAAAATGCAAATTATTAAAGCCACAATAAGGTGTCATTTCATATCCGTCAGAATGGCTAAAATTAAAAAGACTAATAATATCAAATGCTGGGAAGGATATTGTGATGGTTAATTTCATTTGTCAGCTTAGCCCGATTATAGTGTCCAGTTGTTGGGTCAAGCAAACACTGGCCTGACTGTTACTGTGAGAATATTTCATGGATTTAAATCATCATTAAGTTGATTGTATCTGTGGCTGATTACATTTACAGTCAACTGAGGAAATTGCCTTCAACAATGAGAGAAGTCTCATCCAAATCATCTGATTGATGATTTCAGCAGTCAGAAGGGAGAATTTCTATCTCTCCTTCAGCCAGTCAGTTTCTTCTGTGGAATTCATCGAAACCTTCATTGGAATTCCCAGCTTGTGACCAGCCCTATGGAATTTGGACTTGCCCATCCCCAAGGTTGCATGAGCCAATTCCTATTAAAAAAACTCATAATATTTACATAATATATGTACATATATATATATATATATCCTTTCGGTTCGTTTTCCTTAGAGAACCCTGACTAATACAGATGTGGATAAACGAGACTTGTCATACACTGCTGGTATAAGATGTATGTAAGATTTCAGATATATTAAAAATATGTCCATCTCTTGCTGGGTTAGACATTCATAATTCTAATGAAAACATTTACTCTATGGATTGAACCCTTTTTAAAGCTAAAATTTCACAAGGGACTGCTGAGACTCCTTGTTAAATTGGTTAATTATTAAAATATTAGAGTTTATGTTTGTAGATGGTAGGGGATTTTTTCTTATGCTGATTAGTTGGTGATTGGATTTTATCATTGTTTCGTTAGTTTAACAAATATTTATTGAACGTCTTGTATTTGCAAGCCACAGCTCTGGGAGCTAGGAAATACAGAAATTAGCAAAATAGCACAAAACCTTGCTATCATTAATCAAATATTTTAATGCAAGTTGTGTTAACTGTTTTGAAGGAAAAGTATGAAAAGTTACAAGGGAGCAGAACGTTTTGAGAGTTTATTTGGCATCTCTGAGTAAGTGATGTTTGAACTGAAAATTGAAGGGTAAGTAGGTGTAACTGGGTAAAGAGTTGGTAGTAGAAGGTGGAGAAGTAGATTCTGGGCAAGGGAAACAGTATAAAAAACCCTTCCTAGGAGGGAGGACAGAAGGAGTAAGGCTCATTGGAGGAACTGGAAGAAGGCCAGTGGGACTGGAGCACAGTCGTTGAGGGGAAGAAGGGTGTACACGAGTTAGAGAGGTAGGTAAAAGTCAGATATTGTAGGACCTAGGAGGCCTTGTTACGGCCATTTTCATACTAGGAGCACTAGAATTCCATTGGAGTGCTTTAATTGTCTTAATGTGATCAGATTTACATTTTTAGAATTTTTAGTACAGAATGGACTGGGGTGTGGGGCAGGGAAGAAAAGGGGGTTAATATTAGGAGGCCATCTAGAAGCTTTGGCAGTAGTTCAGACGAGATATTTTTCTCTGGTGGCTCTTCAGTTGAACAGTGGTGTTTTATTAATAGGTGTACTCAGGTAAAAAAAATAATTCTGTGTTCAAATATGCTTGAGAGATACTCCCTTAAATTAGACTGAATTTTACCATAATTCTTTCAATGCTTAAAATGCACTGAAGGGGAGTGAGGCTGAGGAAGGAGCTTAACCTAAGTGATAGAAATGGAATCAGTATGTTGGGGCTAGAGGAGGTTTGATATTTGAAAATGGGGAATAGCTTGTGAAAAAAGGTTGAAAGGATTGGTTGTAGCGAGCTTCTAAGTATGGACTTAATTTGTAAGTTGATAGAGCATTTGTAATAGTGAAGTGAACCAACTGAAATCTATTGTGGGAGGATTAATTTGGTAGTTGTAGAAAATAAGTTAGGACATAGGTTAGAAACATTTCAGTGGTTCAGTAGTAAAGATGAAAATACTCCTTTCGGTCTCTCTTTGATTTGATCATGTAACATTTCTATTTACTGAAAAGGAGTTGTTTTTGGAATCATGTTTTATAATTTTAATCTTCAAGATTCTATGCTTGACTTAAATTATAAAGTTATGTATTAGAAACTAGAAGAAGGTAGGAACTGATTAATAATTTTTTTTCTACTTTCCTTTCAAGTTAGTAATATTAACTTTCTTAGCTACATTCAGTGTTTTAATAGAGTTGTATAGAGTTGTATATACTTAACACTAAGCTGACAAATTTTTAAATAATTTGAACTATTAGTGTTCATATTTGTATTGTAAACTAACCCTTGAAATTGCAGTTTTTTGTTTTGTTTTGTTTTGGTTTTGATATTTTCTAGTAACTCAAATTTTCAGTTAGGAATGAAATTCATAGTAAACTAGATTTAAAGCATTTTAATTTTTATAGCTCTTTGCAAGTTGAGAAAAATATATTTTCAAAAGAACAAAGTACATGGAGATTATATTTTAAAATATACTTTTAAAGGTTTATTTTAATTAAATGCCAAAGGTATCCCTATAATTTGCATACTGTTTGAGTTAGTCTTTTTATACTAGCTGACTAAGGCCATTTTCTTACTCAATAAGCTCCTTTCCTCTTTACTCCCACCTAAATTGTAAATATGATTTGTTGTTAGTTTGCAAAATAATCCCTCCCCCTTTTATTGTGAAGACAGTATAGCATTAAACAGACGCTTTAATATGGGTGTAGAACTTTTAACTCAGCAGGTTCTTATAACAAGTGTAGGAATTAACTTCTTGGATTCACTATATTTCTACGTCTTTCAAAGGGATCTGTTTGGGATAATAAAGAGTAAATACATAATAATGTTTTCTATATAACAGGCACTATGTTAAGCAGTTATATCATCTTACAACAATCCTATACATATTATTATTCTTATTTTTCCATTACACCAATGAAGAAAATGAGGTATGGTTGTGCTTACAAGGTCACAACAAAGCTTATAAATTGCAGAACTGACAAGCATACCTGGCAGTTTGGAGACTATTCTCTTAACCACTATGCTTATAGTACCTCTCTGTCATTTGAATCACCAGATTCTATCCCCATGGCATCCTCGGGGATTATTTATAGGCATAGATAGGCCAGAACACATCCTGTAGATCAGTTATCTCCTAAAACTGTGCCAATTGGGTGGTTCCAAGAAATTTCCTGGATGCATTAGGGAATACTAAGGAACACCACCTTATGCCAGCTAACAAGCTCTACTGTTCCAGGGTCCTATTAATGAGTGTAGGTGCTATTGGAGAAGACATTCAGGACCATGTTGAATATGGTGAATTTTTTATATTGTCAGCCCTTAATTCTGAATACTTTTACCTGAAAAATGTTAACTGAACATATAATGACCAAAGTATAGACACAACTAGCAGGTCACAGACTTATGTCAGTATTATTTTATATTCCCTTTAAATTCTTTAAAATGATATTTTACCAGAAAACATTGTGTAAAAGCCTGTGAAATGCTTCTCTCTCGTTTTCAATTTAAATTTCAGTTGCTTTTCTGCTAGCTTCTGCTCTTGTATTAAGTCATTTTTTCCATTACTGAAAGCTTGTTTGTTTTTATTGGATACTCTCATTCCAAGTTTAGAACTTCTATGTTTTACAGGACTGTGGATGACAGTGAGATAAAAAACGAAAGACTGCAAGAAAAGCAGTTCCTAGTTTCAGCAAAAAATTCAAAGGCATCTGTTTTTTTTCTATTTACTGCTCTCTTTCCTATTTTGGAATAAAATTAAAGCTGGAATTCAGTTTAGGTATGGTAGTTATCATAGATGCTTATTCTATTATATTATTCTACAAACAGTATGCTATTTGAAGATCTGAAATGATTAAATACAATGCTTTGGATCATCACACTTTTAAATAGAAGTCAATTTTCAGGAAAGATTCTGCTCTTTACTCTGCAAGACATTGTAAATTTTAACTTTGTTTAAAGAAAGCTTTGTATCAGAAAAATCAATTGTGAGTTAGTATCCTAACTAAGCATTTCCAGTCCCAGACAGAAACCCATTTATAAGACGAAACCTTTTCTTTCTGAAATTTACAGTAGCAAGTAATCTGTTTGTTTCTTAGGCTGATAATGGAGAACACTCTGTTTCAAATACTTATGAATCCTTATTAACTTATACAACATAACGATAGCAGTCTTATTCCAATTTTAAAAGACATGTAAATTTTTGAAAATATGTTTAAATTAAATGTTTCACAATTCTTTTAATGGTTTCTTGATTCAAAATCGTAATTAAATATACATATGCAGTAACCTCAATACTAAACGTAGCCAAGACCAGTACAAAAAAGGAAAATTAGAAGCTAATCTCACTTATGAACATATAAATGCTATATTTCTAGACAAATGTCAATAAACAAAATCCATAAGTGTAAAAAAAAATAGAATCTATTTGGGCCAAGATATATTCCAGGGATGTAAATGTGATGTCATGGGTTAAAGATTTACTCTTACCATCAAAAGGCGAGGGTCTATTTGCCCTCCCCTTGAGACTGGGTGGACTTTGTTTTGATCAATAAAACACGGAAAAAATGATGCTGTGCCATTTCCATTCCTTCAAAGCCTGGAAGCTTCCACATCTTGTCTCTCGGAACACTTACTTTTATAACAGAGGTCATGGGTAAGAAGTCCAACTATCCTGCTGGATGGGCTCATGTGATCCCAGCCTCCAAACATCCCCATGAAGAGCAGGCGTATATGTGAAGCCATCCTGGACTTTGTAGATAAGACCGTCTACTAGCTGAATATCATTGAGTGACCCATTTGATGCCACACGGAACAGAAGAATCAGCCACCTGAGCCCTGCCCGAATTCCTAGCCTACAGAATCATGAGATATAGTAAAACAATTCTTGTTTTAAACTACCCCCCCTCCAAAATACACAAGTTAAGGCAAAAAAACAAAAAACAAAAAACACACAGACAAATAAAAATGTGTTTAGTTGGAAAGACAGTTATAATACCAAATAACAAATAATAATGCAAATTTAGGACTGCAAGTAGAGGGAAGGCAGCTGGAAAGAACAGTGATTCTGTGTCTTAGGTTTAAATATACCCCCCTGTGCCACTTCTTTTTTACTTTTGTAAAATATAGATAAAGAATTGCCAGGAATGATAGGGAAGGGCTAGGGCCAGATTTGAAATTGAAGTCTACTTTGAATTTCCGTATGCCGCTTAAAAGACTTGACAGATGTATAAAATAGTTGACACTCCAAGTTCAACTAAGTTGTTAGGGAATGAGTTCTCAAATCGTTAACAAGAACTGTCAGGATCTGTTGACTTTTTTAGTCTCTTCCTCTTGTTTACCTATATTTTAGCTATGATGCTTCCTTCAAACCATTAAATATTGTAAGCTCTTCATATCTTCAGCCCTTGGTGTACATTTTCCCTTTGTCTGGAACTTTCTCTCCATCACTTATGAGTGGATACAAGGAAGATACACCTTGGAAAATATTTTAAAATCCTGTTCTTGTGGAGTTTACGTGGAGCTTATATTCTATTTCTGTATGTTTTTATCTGTGTGTGTGTCTGATAAGACACCATTGTGGAATAGGCAGCATAATAAATGATTTTAAGGGTGTTTTTGTATTTTAGCAGAGGACTAGGATAAACTTGGAGGTTACCTGCCCTTGGTTATCTGTAGCCTTGTTGCACAGATCTGCCTTCTGGATCTCCCCCCCTCCCCCCCTTTTCCAGAACAGGAAGTGCAAAGAAATGAAATTAAACAATTCAAAGTGATATTTATTGTTCTAGCATGTTAAAGCACTCTACTGTAGATATTGTAGGGCAAAAATGACTGACATGATTCATAACTTCAAGAAGCATATAGTCTAATACAGGCAAGGCAAGTACATACATACCAGTACTATGGAGAATAAGATGAAAAGTACAAACCTAATGACAATTATATTTAAAAGGCGGGATGTTACATTCTAATCAGAATGGCTAAAATAACTCACATGATAAGATGTTGGTGAGGATGTGGAGCAACTGGAATTCTCATCGTTCGTGGAGATGTAAATTGGTACAACTACTTGGAAAAAATGTTGGTAGTTTTTTACAAAAGTAAGCAGGCACCTATCCAGAAATTTTACTCCTAATATTTACCCAAGAGACATGGAAACATATGTTCTAGAAAGACTTGTGTCAGAATATTCATAGCAGCTTTGTTCTTTTTTTTTCCTTTATTAGAGAAGTTGTGGGTTTACAGAACAATCATGCACAAAATACAGCAGCTTTGTTCTTAATTCCCCAAAACTAGAAATAGCCTAAGTGTTCATCAATAGGAGAATGTATAAATAAAGTATGGTATGTTAAGAAGCCTTTCACAAAATAAGGACATACACTAGGATTCCATTTACGTGAAATTTTAGAATGCCCAAATCTTATTGAAGGTAGCAAAAAACAAAAACAAACAAAAAAATCACCAGTACAGTGATTGTCTCTGAGTTGGGGAAGGAGGAGGAAGGGAATTGACAAGAACTTTTTGTATTGTTGATATGTTCTAAATCTTGATAGGGCTTGGGTTATGCAGGTTTATGCATTGGTCAAACTTCAGTGAATGTAGATTTAAGATCTCTGCATTTCATTGTTTGTAAATATTGCATCAAAACAAAATGAAACCAGTATTAAAACTCTACTTGATATGCATGCTAAAGTATTTAGGGAGAAGTATACTAAGGACTACAGTTCTACTTTTTTTGGTGTATTCTAAAGTAGCTGGATTAATGAATGGGTAAAAAAATGACAAAGTAGATAGGCATGTGATAAAGCAAATAGTAAATTCTAGATGGTAGGTTTACAAATATTCACTGTAAAATTGTTTCTTTCAACTTTTCTGTATGTTTGAACATTTTTCCAATAAAATGTTAGGGGAAAAAGAAGGGAATGTTATATTTGGAAGATAGTATAGAAAATGTTTTTATTTATGTAGTTTTTAGGATGTAGAGAGATAAAAAGGATTTTTTGTGTGTGTGAAGGAGGGAAGGTATAGGCAGTAGTGTAGTGAGGAGGAGGAAGTGGCATTACAAGAAATACCAGGATAAGAATTGAAGTAGTAAGTAGTTCAGTTTGGCTTAAGCATAGGTTAAAAAAAAAGAAACGTGAAGATGGAAAAGTAGAAGACATTTGTGTAAGAAGTCATTAGGAATTCAGTTTGGAAATGGTAGATTATTTCTTCCTTGAAACTGAAGGGAAGGAAGGAGCAGGAGTGTGAAGATGTGAAAACTTTTAATATGGAAGGAGTGTCCTTGGAGAATTGCCGTTGACCATTTCCGTTTCCTTGATAGTGTGGGAGTATGGCTGTTGAAAATTTTTCAGAGGGATTGTAGATCAGTGCAAATTAGTATCAGTGGGATCTTAAGGAGAATGTAGGAGATTTGGAATGATCAGTAGAATGCAGTAGGAATTCAGGCAAAAGAGATATATTTTTTAAAAGCCTCTTAGAATATTATGATCTAGCATTGCTTGTTGATAGCATATGTGTAAGAGCAAGAGAACACGTAGATGTATTAAATTATCTTGGAGTTAAATGTATGAATAAGTGGTACTCATAATCAGTCAGAAAATCACTCTTCAAAGCAAAAAGAGGGATGTTCCAGTGCTGAAATAAGACTGAACCAGAATAGAAATATCCATTATCCCAAGCAGCCCTTTGTTGACTATCACTACTGCTCTTAAATTTTCTCACCTTTTCCACCTATATTCCTTACTTAGATAGCAGGGTCTTTCCTGTGTTAGGAATAATAATTTCACTTTCACCTTTCCTGTCACCTATTGCTATCAGTGAAACCTATACTTCCTAATTGCCCCACATACAGATACGATCCCCTCCTTTCCAGCCAGGTAAAATAGCCGTAACTGCTTTTAAGTAAGTTCCCTTTTAAAAAAAGTCAAATTATATAGCCAATAATGTGTAACATTGTTAAAATAACATTAGCATTCCAGCAAAAACCATTGCCACAAAAGGAATTCCTTCCACTAGTAAGACAGACACCCAGTGCACATAGGTTCCTAAGTAATTTAGCTACTGTGGTTATAAAGGCAGCCAAGAAGAGAACACTAAAGAAAAAGTGAAAGCCAGCTAAAATTCTTTTTTGGAGTGGTGCCTTGCATTTCACTGAAAGACTAAAAGCTGAGTCTTGACCATATAAGTCCTTGGGATTCCCATGGATGGAAATGCCTAGGCAAAAGTGAAATCTAACATTAAAATACATTAAACATGGTTCTTTCACTACCATATGCGTTCATATTTATTCCAATTTCACCAAAATACATTCTTTCAATATCAATTGCAGATATTTCACCTAGGAAAAAGAAGATATCATTCCTATTTAGTGTAAGAAAATTGTGAATGGTTTCACAACTGTTCTGGTTTGCTAAAGCTGTCTTTATGGAAAATACCAGAATTGGATTGGCTTTTATAAAGGGATTTATTAGGTTACAAATTTGCAGTTCTGAGGCCATAACAGTGTCTAAACTAAGGCATCAACAAGATCTTCACTGAAGAAAGGCTGGTGACGTCTGGAACACCTCTGTCAACTGGTGACTGCTGATCCTTTGTCCCGGGTTGTGTTTCAAAATAGCTTTCTCCAAAATGTCTTTGGGCTTCTGTCTGTCTTAGCTTCTCCAGGGCCAACTCTGGGCTTCATCTCTTAGCTTAGCATCTCCAAATGTCCTTCCGTCTGCATCCTCCAGTGTTTTTCTCCAAGCATCTGGATCTGTGTCAGCTCTTAGCTTCTCCCGGGGGCAAATATGGATTACATAGCTTCTCTCCAAAATGTCTGTCTCACCTTCGCTGAGCTCCTTCTCTCTATGAGCTCTCTTAAAGGACTCCAGTAAGCTAATCAAGACCCCCTTGAGTGGATGGGTTCATACCTCCATGGAAATAATATAATCAGAGTTCCTACCCTCAACTGGATGGGTCACATCTCCATGGAAACATTCAATCAAGAGGTTCCACCCCATAAGACTGGATTAAAAGATCATGGCTTTTCTGGGGTCCGTAGCAGCTTCAAACCAGCACAGTACCTTACCCATCTTCCTGTAATAAATCAGATATGACAGGGGAAAAGTTAATTTCTCTGACCATGTTCATCACCTGAAGGGGACAAAGGATCAGCAACTTGTTTCTGAGTCTACCAGTGAACCTAAATCATATTTGTAGTCTCCTTCATTCACTTTTGATTACTATCTAATGTATTCTAGATACAGTGATAAGTAAGATGGGGTTCTTGACTTTGAGAACTCTTAGTTTGGAGGAGGGAGAAAAAAAAGAATGCGGAAATAGTACGTATGAGTAGATACTGTTATAATTATAACAATTGTTTTAAGCATGATAGTACGGGTATGTTCAGAGATTTCTGAAAATGGAAGGAAAGTGATTTATTCCTACCTATATTAAACCATAAGCTGGGGAAGATGTTAGATATAGACTTAAGGTGGTGAAAAGAAGACTAAATTGAGGAGGAATTTATATGGTCCAGCAGTGTCTCAGCCATCATTCAGTGGTACCATTTTTCTTCCAGAGAGATTATGAAGTCCCAAACTACCTTAGTTAATTCATATGATCAAAAAGAATTGGAATATTATCATCAGGTTACTTTTTCTTGGCAAGTAGATTTACTGCCCTCCTCCCTCCAACCTAGCTTTCTGTGATTAGAGCCCAAGAATGTGCTTTATTAGGGTTTTGTGCTGGTTTTTGTTTTATCTGAAAACCCTTTGTCATGTCTGCCCCAACAGTTTTGTAGTCTCTGTCTTTCTGGCAGAAATACCTTTGTGTGTCAAAATCTTTTACATATCTGAAGAAGCAACACCAAAGATGAAAGTCTCATTTTTAGTATCTTGAGTCAGCCATGTTAACCATTGGCTGTCTGGTTTAGATAAAAAATATAAAAACCTTTCAGAAGTTTCTAGACACAAAGTAGATTAGTGATTACCAGGGAATGGGGAGAAGGGAAAGGGGAGTTATTGCTTGGTGGGTATAGAGTGTTTATAGATTTTGAAGGGGGACAAAAAAAGAATTTCTAGGTTGCCTTAGTTATTGGTGCATAAAATCTACGTATGAAGTTTTCCCCCCAAAAGGTGCAAAATAGTATAAACTGTGATATTAATTCATTGTTGATCAGCTGTATCTAAGAGAGTCTTGGAATTCACAGTGCAGTGGTATGCTCAATTATTGTATTATAGATAGTTTGTATGCATGAGGTAATTGTTCCCAGACTTTGTGCCTCAATTTGGACATAAGAATAGATTTTGGTGATAAAAATGGATGTTAGTGGGAAAAGGGACTTCCTGACAGGTTCTGCAGTAAAGAAATACATTTAATCCAGTATTTCCTAAATATGTAATTGCTTATAGAACCTTTAGTCAAAAATACTAGCTTTTTAGTTGAATAGTTTCATGGAAAGTTTGGGAAGTACCACTGTAAGTTTTTGTGATATTGCTTTCAAAAGGCTCCAAACTTACAGTTGTTTCAGGAGGCAGATTGAAAATTTAGATATTCTTATTTCTCCCTTATTACTTTCTCTTTGACTGGATAAAGGATCTACATTTGAAGAGGTGTCAAAATTTTATTATCTGTAAATAGTACATAGTGTAACCATTTGGGAAATGTAACTAGATGAATAAATTATACAGTAGAAAATTGTGCACATCCCTTTCTGTCAATGCAAAGGAATGTAAAAAAGCTGACTGTTCTCTTTTTATCTTCTTAACATTTGCCTTCCCTTCCCTCAAAAGTAAATATTGGAAGAGTAAGAAATTTTATTATTTACTACGTGATATTATACGTATCATAAAAGACTGTTACTCTTTTATTTTATTCCATTTTTATTCATCAAGAATAATAAGTATTGTTTTGGCACATTATAGGTAATTATTTTCATATTCTCAAGTTATAATTTCAGATTTTTTTGCATACTCAAGAAATGGAGGGTAGTCCACTGTGATTAGAGCTTGGAATTTGTGGAAATGGCAAGATAGGTCTAAGTTTAGGTAACTCTTAGTTTAAAGGATTAACTGATAGCATTTAAGAAGAGTGGAAATGCAAGAGAAATGATAGATTAAAGAATAAGTAGCAGAAGAGAAGATGATGTTTCTATTATTTATTTTTAGTTTATTCTTATTTGTTGTTTTTTATGAGAAGGCAGTGTTTGGATACACCCAATCTCAAGCTATGAAAACTGTTATAAATGCCTTCTACATTCTTCAAAATGAAGCAGCGTAATTGTTATTTATCACAGCATAACTTATTACCCCAAAAATTAAAATACAAAACATTTATTATCTTACATCTCCTATAGGTCAGGAATCTGGTGTGATTTAGCCAAGATACTGCTAGCTTAAAGTCTTTCATGAGATTGCTTTCAAGCTCTTGGATGGGGCTCTGGTGTCACCTGAAAGATGAGAGTGCGAATCTGCTTTCAGGCTCACTCATATGATGTTGGCAGGCCTTGCTTTGACATTTGGCTTCTCCTGGGCTGGGAATGGTCGAAGAGTGTGGAGAGAACACCCAAGATGGAAGCCACAATCATAACCTTGCAAAGAGTTTGGCCAAACTGCCAAGTCTAAGGGAACAGTTCTATGAGACTGCTCTCACTTAGACACCAGTTATATGACCAGGGGTCCAAAAGACTAGTCTCAGTTCAGACCACCTGGCTACAAATTCAGGTGTTCCAGTGACCACCCTCACGTTTGATAATTCCATAGAAAGCCTCACAGAATACACTGAAACCTATTGTTTTAGTTTCCTGGCTGCCAAACTAATACTAAGGCGTTGTCTTAACAGGAATTTACTGGCTACTGATTTCAGAGGTTAGAAGACTTGCTTCCTCCTGGGGTCTGTGTCTTCGGGATTCCTTGGCTTTTCTGCTACATGGCAGTACACATGGCAGCATCCTCTCTTTTCTCTCCCAGGTTCCATTGACTTCCAATTTCTGGCTGCTTCCAGTGGCTTCTCTCTCCTTCTGACTTTGACTCTGCTTATATAGGACTCCAGTAATCTGGATTAAAGCCCAACCAGGTTCTGTTGGGTCACACCTTAACTGAAGTAACATCTTGAGGAGAATTTATTTACATTGGGTCTATTCCCACCAGAATGCGGACCATGGCCAAGAACATGTCCAAACTGGGGTACAATTCAATCCACCACACTTACTGTTCTCATAGTTAGGTTTATTACAGGGAGAGATACATTAAAATCAGCCAAGGGAAACAATACATAGGGCAGAGTCTGGGAGGGGTCCAAATGCAAAGTTTCCTGCAGTTCTCCTTGGGGTTACTTCTTCTTGGATAGCGTATGTGACAAGACACACAGACTGTTGCCAAACAAGGGAGCTGACCTGAGCTTCAGGGTCCAGGGTTTTTATTGAGCCTTCATTACTAGGCATGATTGATTGATTCGTTGCATACATAGTTGAATTTAATCTCCAGGTTGGATTGCCATCACATGCCCTGAAGCCCCAACCCTCTTTTCACATGGTTGATCTTTCTGGCATGGCCAGCCCCCATCCTAAAACTACCAGGTGTTGCTGGCACCACCCTGAGTCATCTTGTTAGCAGAAACTATCAGGGGTGTTGGCAGGGGGGTGGAGGTGCACCATGAAGATGAAGACACTTAGGAAATTCCAAGTATTTAAGAGATTATTCCCTAGGAGGGCCCAAGCCAGATTTCTTAGACACAAACCTAATCTCAGAAGTGACATTCCCTCACTTCTGCTTACTGGACTCTAGACTCTCTAAAAGCCGGAATCCAGATTATATCCTGATCCAGTATATTCATAACGGCCAGCATAGTGTCTGGATATAGTGGTGGAAAATAACTTTGTGTTTGTTTTAATTGAATAAAGTAGTAACCACAACTTTTATTTCTTCTTTAGACTTGTATTTTTTATTAGTATGTAGCCATTGATTAAACCCTTCTAGGTCAGTTTATGACCATGCCTGACAAAAGATAGAATTTAACAAGGAAAACAGCTACCTGTAACCACCTTCCCACCTATCTCCAGAGTTCAGACAATACTGAGACCTGGAATAAGGCTTATTTTCTCCAGAAAGTTTTCTTTAACTCATGTCTACCCCCATACTGACTTGTCCTTTATTAATGTTATGTCACTTTTAAATTTCTTAATATTTTTCTACTTTATCTACTTATCTTATTTTCCTAATTAGATTTTAGGCATCCAGAAAACAGCAGGACTACATGATCATATGTTGTAGAACATCTACAAAAATTTGTCGTTAGGTATCATGGGATGTATAAGGCAGTTTCTGTTCTTAAAGGACTGTAATCTAGTTGTGAGAAAAGACACATGAAACAATAATACAGTATTTCTCACACAGTACTTAACAGTTTTTTGTACAAATAAATACACTACCATCATAAACACCTACTTATTGAGGAAAATTAGTGTTCTACTTTGCTAATGTTGCAGAATGCAAAACACCAGAGATGGATAGGCTTTTATAAAACGGGGGTTTATTTCGTTACACAGTTACAGTCTTAAGGCCACAAAGCGTCCAAGATAACACCTCAGCAATCGGGTACCTTCACCGGAGGATGGCCAGTGGCGTCTGGAAAACCTCTGCTAGCTAGGAAGGCAGCTGGCGTCCGCTCCAAAGCTCTGGCCTCAAAATGGCTTTCTCCCAGGATGTTCCTCTCTAGTAAGCTTGCTCCTCTGCAGAACATCACTCACAGCTGCACTCAGTTTCCTCTCTTTGAGTCAGCTCATTTATATAGCTCCACTGATAAAGGCCCACCCTGAATGGGTGGGGCCACGCCTCCATGGGAACATCTCATCAGAATCATCACCCACAGCTGGGTGGGGCACATTCCAAGCAAATCTAACCAGCACCAAAACGTCTGCCCCATAAGACCACAAAGATAATGGCATTTGGGGGACACAATACATTCAGACTAGCACAATTAGTATTATTTAACTTGATTCACTCCACATGTATTTATTATGTTCTTGCTATATACAGGCATTGTGGGTAAAGGAAACAAGGAGAATGTGCATTTAGTGCTGATTTGTTTCCACCAAAATGGGTTGTTCAATGCATTGTACATAGTAGGTAATTAATTAAAAAAAGTGTGAGAGAATAATCCTGAGTTCAATTTTTATTGTATCCCTGAGGATTCTAAACTGCAGAAGAAATGCAATTCCCTTAGAAAGTCCTCAGTTAAAATTGTCGGCCTCTAAAGATCGAGGTTCAACTTACTGCTTTATAGACCTTTATCAATAAAGGAAGTAACAGAGCTGTAAAATAATACGGAGCGTATTTTAATCTTTGAGTAATTATAGTTTATAGTTCTTGGCATTGTCGTTCAAATACTTGGTATTTGTTGGATGAAGAAAATATTTACAGTTTTTACATTACATTACCCTTTAAAATGTTCATTCTTTTTGTCCTGCTCCCACTCCTCCTTCCCTTCTCCTCTTTTCCCCTTCCTCTCCATTCCCCCTCCTCATTATTATTATTAGTCTCAAAAGTCTTTTGTCACATTTTAAATAGCCTGTATTAATCATGTCTCCTTTATTTTCTCTAGGTTACTATATTAAGCCTGTAAATTTCTTTATCCAAATGAAGAACAATGGTCTAGCAATAGGGGTATAATCTAAGTTTTAGATTTATTATTTCAGTTGTTTTATCAATTGAATAGAAGACATTTTGAGAAACAGGTTTTTATTTTTACATCTACATTTTCTGCCCACTTATGTTTGGGTAGAGAACTTTAATTAAATTTAAATGCAATGCTCAATTTGTTGCATGTATTTATAACTAAATATAATTGATGGCCTCCTAAGATTAGAAATACTCATTTCTTTGCTAGTCTGTTAATGTAAAACCAAGGTATTTATTTATTTATTTACTTTTGAATTTCAGTAATAAATTTTATTTAGTCCAACATATCCAGAATATTATTTCAACATATAACAGCAATATTTTAAAAAGTATTTAAAAGATAGCCTACATTCTTTTTTATACTAATTCATTGGCATCTGGTGTGTTTGTTTTTGTTTTTTTTTTTTTAATTTTTTTTACTTTTTTATTGTTTTTTTAAATTTTTTATGAACTTTAACATATATATGTTAACAGTGATAACTTTCAAAGTATGATTTAACAAGTATTTAGAGAGCAAATTTCAAACTATGTCATGGGTCACAGTTCCACAAATTCAGCCATCTCCATTGTAGACTATAACATACATACAGAAAGTTGTTAACTTTTGATTTACAGCTCAACAGGCAGTTATATAGGTAATTTAAAAAATTGTTATGGCTTACAGTTCCCCAGTTTCAGTTCTTTCGTTATTATGCAATATAAGGTATATACAGAAAGGTAAAGACTTTCAAAGCACAATTCATGAGTAGTTATAGAGCAAATTTCACAGGATTTTATAGCTTACAGTTCTGCCATGTCATTTACCTCCTTCCACTTCCAACTATTCCAGCACCCCAGAATCTAAATTTATTTATTTGTTTGTTTGTTTATATAAAGTTTCAGTATTCATAGACCTTTGTTAAATCTTATCTTTTTGGTTGCCACCCCTTCCTCTCACTTAATCTCTTTCTCCATCTTCGTGGGTGTCTAGGCAGGGAGCATCCTAACTTGTTCATATTGAAAGAGGGTATCGACAGTATAGGGCAGGGGGCTGCATCTCATTCTTAAAGAGGCTGGTGCCTCTGGGTTTTAGGACTTGTCTGGCATAGGAACACTCTAGTGGATTTAAGTTTCTGAAAGATAAAACTTAGTGAGTGAATCTTTATATAATCTCAGGTAGGGACCTAGGTATTTGGGGACTAGTTTTGGTAAGGGAATGGTATACTGTGGCCATTTGGGATGTCTAGCTGGAGCTTGCCTAAGAGAAACCTCCAGGATAGCCTCTCAGCTCTATTTGGGATCACTCAGCTACTGTGACCTCAGCTTGTTAGGTTTCATTTTTCCCCCTTTTAGTCAAGAAGGCATATCCAATTCCTCGCTGCCAGGACCAGGCTCATACCTGGGAGTCATCTCCCTCATTGGGGGGGAGATTAATGAATTTATTTGCTGAGTTGGGCTGAGAGAGAGAGACAGGCCACATCTGAGCAACAAAAGAGGATCCCTGGAGGTGCCTCTTAGGCACATTTATAGGAGAGCTCAGCCTCCCATTTACAACTCTAAATGTCACAAGAGCAAGCCTCAAGTTGAGGGCTTGATTTTTTAAGTAGTGGTCCCTAATTTCACTTAATATATATACTATCCCAAGATAAATGGTCAGTTTCTTACATTATCTTCACTTAATTGTGCAGTCATCACTCTCAACTTTATAATACATCCCATAGCTCTTATCAGCTGCTAATTATTCATCTCTAGTATTAGTGTAGTGTTAGTAAGATATTTCTATTAAATATAGTCAGTAATACGTAATGGATAGTTTTTCCATACAACTCTTTTGTTAATCCTCTGCATCAGTGTCATACCTTAAAAGTATATTAGGCTAATACTTATTTAGATTTGTGGTGCTATTCTGTGGGTTACATGCCTTCAAACAACCATTTATGAACATGTTCACCTTCAGTACGTCACTGATACTTATAATCCCATTAATGAATCATAGTCACACCTAACCATTTCCATACCATTAAGTTCACCCTTATTGTCATATCTACGTATTAGATTATCATTCCCCCTTCACTAGCTTCTGTCTATCTCTAGGTCCCCTATATTCTACATTATGAGACACTTATTTTACATTTTTTGCGGAGTTCACAATAGTGGTAACATACAATATTTCTCCTTTTGTGTATGGGTTATTTCACTTTGCATTATGTCTTCAGGGTTCATCTGTGTTGTCATATGTTTCACAACCTCATTCCTTCTTACTGCTGCAATAGTATTCCATCACATGTATGTATCACATTTTGTTTATCTACTCATCTGTTGAAGGATATTTGGATTGTTGCCATCTCTTGACAATTCTGAACAACGCTGCTGTGAACATCAGTGTACAAATATCTGTTCATGTCACTGTTTTCATATCTTCCGGGTATATACTGAGAAGTGAAATTGCTGGATCATAGGGTAACTCGATATGTTGTTTTCTGAGAAACCGTCAAACTGTCTTTCAGAGTGGCTGTGCCATTATACAGTTCCACCAGCGTTGAATAAGAGTTCCAGTTTCTCCACATCCTCTCCAGCATTTGTAGTTTCCTGTTTGTTTGATGGCAGCCATTCTTATTGGTGTGAGATGATATCTCATTGTGGTTTTGATTTGCAGCTCCCTAATAGCTAGTGAAGATGAACATTTTTTTTTTTTCATGCGTTTTTTAGCCATTTTTATTTCGTCTTTGGAGAAATGTTTTTTTCCTATCTTTTGCCCATTTTATACTTGGACTGTTTGTACTGTTATTGAGTTGTGGGATTTCTTTATATATGCAGTATATCAGTCTCTTATCAGATACATGGTTTCCAAATATTTTTTCCCGATGTGTTAGCTACCTCTTCACCATTTTAACACATTCCTTTGAGGTACAATGCTTTTGATTTTGAGGAGTTCCCATTTATCTATTTTTTCTTTTCTTGCTTGTGCTATACTATCTCAAATTGGGGTCTTTGATCTACTTTGAGTTAATTTTTATATAGGGTGTGAGGTAAGGGTCCTCTTTCATTCTTTTGGTTATGGCTACCCAATTCTCATAGACTCATTTGCTGAAGAGACTGTTCTGTCCCAGTTCATTGGATTTAGGGGCATTATCAAAAATCATTTGACAGTGGATCTGGGAGTCTGTTTCTGAACTCTCAATTCTATTCCATTGATCAGTATGTCTGTCTTTGTGCCAGCACCATGCTGTTTTGACTACTATGGTTTTAAGTAGGCTTCAAAGTCAAGAAATGTAAATCGTTCCACTTTGTTTTTCTTTTTTAGAATGTTTTTAGCAATTTGAGGCTCCTTTCCCTTCCAAATAAATTTGATAACTAGCTTTCCCAAGTCTGCAAAGTAGGTTGTTGGAATTTTGATTGGAATTGTGTTGATTCTGTAGATTGGTTTGGGTAGGATTGACATCTTACGATGTTTAGCCTTCCTATCCATGAACACGGAATATCTTTCCATCTCTTTAGGTCCCATTTTATTTCCTTTAGTAAAGTTAGGTAATTTTCTGTGTAGAGGTCTTTTATATCCTTGGTTAAGTTTATTTCTAGGTACTTGATTTTTTTTAGTTGCTGTTGCTCATGGAATCTTTTCTTGAGTGTCTCTTCAGTTAGTTCATATCTAGTGTATAGGAACTGACTTATGTGGATTAATCTTGTATCCCACCACTTCGCTGAATTTGCTTATTAGCTCAACTAGCTGTGTCATTGATTTCTCAAGGTTTTCCAAATGTGAGATCATGCAGAGTCCCCATATACTCCCTTCCCACTCCGTCAAGGATGCACATACCACTTTCCCTATTATTAATACTTTTCATTAGTGTCGTACCTTTCTTACAGCTGAAGAAACAATATTATTATCACACCATGAACTATAGTACATAGTTTACATTAGGGTTCATGGTTTGTGTTGTACAGTCTTGTGGTGGTTTTTTTTTTTTTTTAATTTTTGTTCTATTAACATATATACAACCTAAACTTGCCCCTTTTAAATACATTCAAATACAGAATTCACTGGTAATTAAATTCACAATGTTATACTACCACCAACACCGTCCATTACCCAAACTTCTATCACCCCAAACAGAAACTATTCTAATTATTTTATATTCATGAGATCATACAAAATGTATCCTTTTGTATCTGGCTTATTTCACTCAACATGATGTCTTCAGAGTTCATCCATGTTGTCACATGTCAGAACTTCATTGCTTTTTAATGATGAATACAATTCCATTGTGGGTATATACCACATTTTGTTTATTTGTTTATCAGTTGATGGACACTTGGGTTGCTTCCATCTTTTGGCATTTGTGAATAATGCCCCTATGAACTTGAGTGTGCAAATATCTGTGTGAGTCCTTGCTTTCAATTCTTTGGATATAGTACTGGGATTGCCAGGAACATACGGTAATTCTCTGCTTACTTTCTAAGGAACTGCCAAACTGTTTTCAACAGCAGTGGCACCATTTTACATTCCTACTGACATAAAGTGAGTATTCTGTTTATCCACATCTCCCACATTTTGATCTGATGTGTTTTTTTTTTAAACAATAGTCATTTAAACATGGTGGGTCTGGAATATCATCTCATTGTAGTTTTGTTTTGCATTTTCCTAATGGCTAATGATGTTGAGCATCTTTTCATGACCATTTGTCTACCTTTGGAGAAATGTCTAATTTAGCCTTTCGCCTGTTTTTAAACTGGGTTCTTTACCTTTTTGTTGTTGAAGGTTTCCGTATATATTCTGGATATCAAACCCTTGTTAGATACATGCTTTTCAAATATTTTCTCCCATTCCATGGGTTGTTATTTTACTTTCATGAAGAAGTCCGTTGATGCACAAAGGTTTTTAATTTTAATGAACTCCTGTGTTTTTCTTTTGTTGCTTGTGCTTTTGATGTAGGATCTAAGAAACCATTGTCTGACATAAGATCCTAAAGATGCTTACCTATGTTTATGTTAGGAGTTTTATAGTTTTGGTTCTTTCAACGATTTTGAGTTAGTTTTTGCGTATGGTATGAGATGGGAGCCCACCTTCATTCTTTTGCAGACATCCAGTTTTCCCAACATCATTTGTTGACGAGACTTTTCTTTCTCTATTGAGTGGATTTTGTACTCTTGTGAAAAATCAATTAACCGTAGAAGTGAAGGTTTATTTCAGAACTCTGAATTCAATTGCATTGGTCTGTGTGTTTGTCCTTGTGCCAGCTCCATGCAGTTTTGATTGCTTTTTAACTACTGTGGTTTGGAGTAAGTTTTAATATTGGAATGTGTAAGTCCTCTGTTCTTCATTTTCAAAATAGTTTTGGCTATTCGGGTCCCCTTACTGTTCCATATATATTTGATGATTGGCTTTTCCATTTCTGCAAAAAGACTGTTAGAAGTTTGATTGGAATGGCATTGAATCTGGAAATTGCTTTGGGTAGAATTGATCTCTTAACAATATTTAGTATTCCGATCCATAAACACAGAATGTCCTTCCATTTATTTAGGTTGTGCCAGTTTGAATGTATTATGTCCCCCCCAAACGCCATTATCTTTGATGTAATCTTGTGTGAGCAGACCTATCAGTGTTAATTAGATTGTAATTCTTTGAGTGTTTCCATGGAGATGTGCCCCACCCTGCTGTGGGTGATGACTCTGATTGGATAATTTCCATGGAGGTGTTGGCCCGCCCATTCAGGGTGGATCTAAATTAAATCACTGGAGCCATATAAATGAGCTGACTAACAGAAGGAACACAGTGCAGCTGAGAGTGACATTTTGAAGAGGAGCTACAGCCAAGAGGGACACTTTGAAGAAAGCACAGGAGCTGCAGATGAGAGACAGTTTGAAGATGGCTGTTGAAAGCAGATTCTTGCTCCAGAGAAGCTGAGAGAGGACAGATATCCCAAGTGCAACTAAAGGTGACATTTTTGAGGAACTGCAGCCTAGAGAGGAACGTCCTGGGAGAAACCCACTTTGAAACCAGAACTTTGGACAGACAGCAGCCGCGTGCCTTCCCAGCTAACAGAGGTTTTCTGGACACCATTGGTCTTCCTCCAGTGAAGTTACCCGATTGCTGATGTATTACCTTGGACACTTTATGGCCTTAAGACTGTAACTGTGTAACGAAATAAACCTCCTTTTATAAAAACCAGCAGCATTAGCAAACTAGAACATAGCTCTTCTTTGATTTTTTTTTTTTCTTTAGGAATGCTTTGTAGTTTTTGATGCATAAGTCAGTCCTTTATATCCTTGGTTAAATTATTTCCTAGATATCTGGTTCTTTTAGTTAATATTGTAAATGGAATTTATTTCTTCAGATTATTCATTATTCATGTATAGAAACACTGCTGATTTTTGTATGTTGACCTTGTACCCTGCCACTTTGTTAAATTCATTTATTAGCTCCAGGAGATTTGTTGTGGATTTTTCAGGATTTTTTATATGTAGGATCATATTATCTGCAAATAGGGAAAGTTTTACGTCTTTTTCAATTTGGATGGCTGCTATCCTTTTTCTTGCCTGATGAATCTGGCTAGAGCTTCTAGTACAATGTTGGTTAACAGTGGTGACAGTGTCTTGTTCCTGTTCTTAGAGGGAAGGCTTTTTAGTCTTTCACCATTGAGTATGATGTTAACTGTGAGTTTTTCACATATGCCCTTTATCATGTTGAGGAGTTTCCTTCTATTTGTACTTTCCTAAGTGTTTTTTCAGGAAGGTTTTCTCATGTTGAACTGCCCTTGTATACCTTGCATACCTGGGAGAAACCCACTTCATCATTGTGTATAATTCTTTAATGTGCTGTTGAATCCAGTTTGTGTTTACTTGAGGATTTTTGCTTTTATATTCATAAGGAATATTGGCCTGTAATGTTTGTTTCTTGTAGTATATGTATCTGGCATTGTTTTTAGGGTGATGTTGGCCTCATTAAATGGGTTAGGGAGTGTTCCCTCCTACTCAATTTTTTTTGAAGATTTTGAGAAGGATTAGTGTTTATTCATCTTGGAATATTTGGTAAAATTAACCTGTGAAAAAATAACCTGTTAATTGGGGTTTTCTTTGGTGGGATGCTTTGATTACTATTCAGTCTCAAGTTTTCTGTTATTCTGTTGAGATCTTCTATTTCTTCTTGAGTCACTGTAGGTAGTTTGTGTGTCTAGGAATTTGTCCATTTTGTATACATTATCTAATTTGTTGGTGTGCAGTTGTTCATATCCTTTTTACTTCTGTGAGGTTGAGGTAATGTCCTCTTTCATTTATTATTTTAGTTATTTGCATTCTTTTTTTTCTTTGTCAGTCTACCTAAAGTTTTGTCAGTTTCAGTGATCTTTTCCAAGAACCAACTTTTGGTTTTCTTGATTCTCTGTTGTTTCTTTATTCTCTATTTCATTTATCTCTGTTCTAATCTTCCTTATTTCCTTTCTTCTGCTTGCTTTGGGTTTAGTCTGCGCTTTTTCTAAATCCTCCAGTTGTGAGGTTTGGTCTCTGATTTGAGATCTTTTTTCTTTTTTTATGTAAGCATTTAGAGCTGTAAATTTCCCTCTCAGCATTGCCTTTGTTGCATGCCATAAGTTTTGGTATATTGTGTTTTCATTTTTATTTGCCTCAAGAAATTTCCCTTGTGATTTCTCCTTTGACGCATTGATTGTTTAAGATTGAGTTGTTTAATTTCTGCGTATTTGTGACCTTTCCAGTATTCCCTCTTTTACTGACTTCTAGCTTCATTCCATTTTGAGCAGAGAAGATACATTGCATGCATTTTGAGTTTGAGGCTTCTTGTTTTGTGAGCTAACGTATGGTATATCCTGGAGAATAATAATCAGTGTGCACTAGAGAAGAATGTGTATTCTGCTGCTGTTGGGTAAGGTATTCTGTATATGTCTTTTAGGTCTAGTTGGTTTATACTGTTGTTCAAGTCTTCTGTTTCCTTATTGATCTTTTGTCTAGATACTCTGTCAGTATTGAAAGTGGTATGTTAAAGTTTCCTGTTATTAATTTAGAACTATTTCTCCCTTCAAATCTGTCAATATTTGCTTCAAATATTTTAAGCAATTGCTATAAGGTGCATATATGTTTATAATTAGTCTTTTTCTTGAATTGACCTTTATTAGTATTTAGTATGACCCTCCTCATCCTTTAAGTTTTTGACTTAAAGTCTATTTAACTGATAGTAGTTTAGCTACCTCAGCTCTCTTTTGGTTACAGTTTGCATAGTGTATTTTTTTCCATCCTCTCACTTTCAACCTACTTGTGTCTTTTAATTTAAAGTGAATCTCTTGCATATAGCATATAGTTGGGTCATGCTTTTTTATTCTGCCTTTAGACTGGAGTGTTTAATCTATTTACATTTAAAGTAAGTGCTTCTGCCATTTTGCTGTTTTGTGTTTGTAAGTATTATATCTTTTTTTTGTCCCTCAGGTTCTTCCATTAATGCCTACTTGCATATTAATTTAATTTTTTGTAATTTGGGGGTCTTTTCTCATTTCTTTCTCTATATATTTTTCATAGATTTGTGGTTAATATGGAGCTAAGATTTAATATTCTAAATCCATAACAGTCACCTTTCATACCAATTTTAACTTCAATAGCATACACATACGCACTGTTCCTGTACTCCTCAGTTTCCCCACTTTTTTGTTGTACTTGTTACAGATTATATCTTTATACATTCCATGTCCAAAACCACATGCTTAGCATTACCTTTTTTTTTTTTCATATTTTTTATTGTGGGATATAACATATATACATAGAAGCAAAAACTTTCCAAGTGCAATTTAACAAGTAGTTAGCAAATTTCAAAGAATGTTATGGGTTACAGTTCCACCATTTCACCATTCTAATACCTTAGCATCTAAAAAAGAATATTTATATAAAGATTCAGTGTTCATAATCATTTGTTAAATCCTATCTTTTCTGTTGCTACCCCTTCCTCTCATTTGATCACTTTCTCGATCTTCAGGGCTGTCTAAGCAGTGAGCATCCTAACTTGTTCATATTGAAAAGTGTTGTCAGCGTTATGGGGAAGGGGGCTGCATCTGATTGATGTTCTTAAAGAGGCTGTTGCCTCTGGGTTTTAGGACTTGTCTGGCATAGGAACACTCTGGTGGATTTAAGTTTCTGAAAAATAAAACAGAGAGTGGAACTTTTATAGAGTCTCAGATAAGGACCTAGGTATTTCGAGACCCCCTGATTGTTTGGGCTTGGCATACTC
This sequence comes from Choloepus didactylus, assembly GCF_015220235.1. Taxonomy (NCBI): domain Eukaryota; kingdom Metazoa; phylum Chordata; class Mammalia; order Pilosa; family Megalonychidae; genus Choloepus; species Choloepus didactylus. Next base: position 50,782,995 of record NC_051314.1, read on the forward strand.
TGGCCGTTTGGGATATCTAGCTGGAGCTTGCATAAGAGTAACCTCCAGGATAGTCTCTTGACTATATTTGAAATCTCTTAGCCACTGAAACCTTGTTTTGTTACCTTTCTTTTCTCCCTTTTGGTCAAGAAGGCATTTTCAATCCCTTGATACCAGAGCCAGGCTCATTTCTGGGATTCATGTACCATGTAGCCAGGGAGATTCAGCCCCCTGGGAGTCATGTCCCACATAGTAGGGAGGTTAATGAATTTATTTGCTGAGTTGGACTTAGAGAGAGACAGGCCACATCTGAGCAACAAAAGAGATTCTCTGGAGGTGCCTCTTAGGCATAATTATGGGAAGGCTTAGCCTCCCTTTTACAGCCGTAAGTTTTACAAGAGGAAACCAAGATTGAGGGCTTGACTTATTAAGTAGGGGGTTCCTAATTTCACATAGAGTATATTCTGTCCAAGATAAACAGTCAGTGTCTCACATTATCTTCACACAGTTACACAATCATCACTCTCAATTTTAAGCAATTATAGCACAAAACATCCCAAAGCTCTTATCAGCTCCTAAGTATTCATTTGTAGTATCAGTGTAGTACTGATAAGGTATTCCTATTAAATATACTCTATAATATGTAATGGGTAGTTTTTCCATTTACCACTATATTGTTAACCTTTGTACCAGTGTCATACCTTAGAAGTATATCATACAAACAATTATTTATGTTTATAGTGCTAATCTTTGGGATACAAGCCTTTAAACAACCACTTTCGATCCTGTTCACCCTCAGTGCAGCAGTGATACTTAATAATCCCATTAATGGACAATTATCACCCTGTCCATTGCCATACCTTTAAGTTCACCCTCATTTGTCATGTCTGTACATATTAGGTTTTCATTCTCCCTTCAGTAGCTTCTGTTTATCTCTAGGTCCCCTATATTCTATGGTATAAGATGTTGATTTTACATTGTTCAGGAAGTTAACGTTAGCAGTAACACACAGTATCTCTCCTTTTGTGTCTTGACTTATTTCACTCAGCATTATGTCTTCGAGGTTCATCCATGTTGTCATATGTTTCACGACCTTGTTCCTTCTTACTGCTGCATAGTAGTCCATCATATGTATATACCACATTTTGTTTATCTGCTTTTCTGTTGAAAGACACTTGGATTGTTTCCATCTCTTGGCAGTTTTTGAACATTGCCACTGTGAACATGGGTGTGCAAATGTCTGTTCATGTCACTGCTTTCAGATCTTCTGGGTATATGCTGAGAAGTGAAATTGCCAGATTGTAGGGTAACTTGATACCTAGTTGTCTGAGGAACCGCCAGACTGTCTTCCACAGTGGCTGTACCATTATACATTCCCACCAACAATGAATAAGAGTTCCAGTTTCTCCACATCTTCTCCAGCATTTGTAGTTTTCCTGTTTGTTTCAAGGAAGCCATTCTTATTGGTGTGAGATGATATCTCATTGTGGTTTTGATTTGCATTTCCATAATAGCTAGTGAAGATTAACATTTTTTATGTGTTTTTTAGCCATTTGTATTTGCTCTTTGGAGAAATATCTTTTCATATCTTTTGCACATTTTATAACTGTACAAACAGCCCAATTATAAAATGGTCTTAAAGACGTGAAAAGACATTTTTCCTACCAGTATTAAAGCTGCATTTTCTTGATTCTGCCCCTGCCAGTTACTACCACCTTTTAATCGTTTTCCAGAGTTCCAAGGAAGGTGGCTCTGCCATTTTTTGCTAGTTGTTCAAAGATTCTGTGGGGGAAAGGCCCCCTGGAGCATTTTATGCCACCCTTTTGGTCGATCACCCAGCCTGCAATAAACTTTTGAGGTGGGCACCATTATTATCCTCATTTTTCCAGAGGAAACCATTTTACACAGTCAATTTACCCAGGGACCCCCAGCCAATAAAAGGCAGAATTGGATTAATCTCAGACTTTCTAGCTCTAGATTCTGCACTTTTAACAAAACACTTTCATGCAAAGGAATATATGTCTCAGAATTTTAATTCCAATGCTACTAATTTTGTAATTGTGGTTTCGCTTAATTGAATTGTACAATGGCTAAACACATTTGTTTTTTATCTGTATTAAGCATGAAATTTAATGATTTTTCAAGCTATCTATGCCCCACATGCAAATTCTCTATTTAATCCATGGACTTTATTCGCATTGAGTGTTATATAGTCCCTTTATTCCACTGCGTTAATGGGTTTTACAACTTTTTCCTTCTGAACATGTGGGGAATAACTTAACCTTGAACTGACTTGCTGGGAAGGTTAACTAAGTTAGGCCCTTTTTCATTAAAAACATGTAGTTGATATTTGGGTACCATAAGGTCCTGCAACCTTGGAAGATCTGAGTGCAGGGACATGAATGGACATTTGCACTCTGGTGTTTATGGAGGCAGTTTACGTGATTTGCAATGGATGGAGGTGGCCTAAGGGTACATTGAGTGATGAACAGAATGGTAAACTGTGGTGTGTGCATACAATGGAATATTGAGCAACTGCGAGGAGGAGTGAAGCTGTGAGACACACAGCACAACGAGGTGAATGGATCCTGTAGACAGCATTTTGAGTGAACTACGCCCGAAACAAAGGCAAGCACTATACTGCCTCACCAGTATGGACTAACTACAATGTGTAAACTCAGAATTGAATCTTAGAGCACAGCTTATTGGGGGAACGCTTATTGTAATGGTTCCTAGATTGTAAGCTCTTATGGCAGTCACATCTTTTCCTGAACTGTAACGGCTATCTCCAGATTCTGAAATGATGATCCCTTTGTGTATAACCTGATTGATCCCTGGAACTTTGGGTATCTGTGTGACACCTGAAACTCAGAGCTAGAACTCAGCAGCTATGAATGTCAGTATTAGCACAAACAGCAAGTGTTTAAAAAGCTGAAAAAGAGTCCCGACTTCAATTAGAGATATGAATGAAGCAGATCTAGTTAGGACTAGGACAAATCAGGCCAAAGGGTAAGGGATGATACTGACTATGTTTTAAAACTTCAACTTCCATGTGAGGCCAAGGGAAGAGATGTTTATTTGATGTAGGATCTATATTTCCTAAACAATGTAACTCATATAGTTTGTTCAAATACCATAATTACATGGAACTTTGAATAGGAAGTGAGATCTGGTAGGTTTGTATGGGTTAGTGTGAAATAGTGACACATCCCAAAGTTATTTGGGCAGATAATAAAAATATATATGCAGGGCCCCCCTGAGGAGCCGGGGGGGGGGATGGATACGGAAATGTTGGACTTCCTCACCTGGATTGTTGCTGATGTTCTCACAAACGTTGAGGACTGGCGGTTTGGTATACCGAGCCCTCTATCTTGGGGCTTGCCCTTATGAAGCTCGTTACTGCAAAAGAGAGGCTAAGCCTGCTTATAATTAACCTGCTTATAATTGCACCTAAGAGTCTCTGCCTGAGTACCTCTTTGTTGCTCAGATGCGGCCCTCTCTCTCCAGCTAAGCCAGCTAGGCAGGTGAACTCACTGCCCTCCCCCCATGTGGGACCTGACTCCCAGGGGTGTAAATCTCCCTGGCAATGCAGAATATGACTCCCGAGGATGAATCTGGACCTGACATCATGGGATTGAGAACATCTGCTTAACCAAAGGGAGGATGCGAAGTGAAACAAAATAAAGTTTCAGTGGCTGAGAGATTCCAAATGGAGTTGAGAGGTCACTCAGGTGGGCACTCTTATGCACTATATAGATAACCCTTTTTAGGTTTTAATGTATGGAATAGCTAGAAGTAAATACTTGAAGCTATCAGGTGCCTTGACTCTTGTCAAGACAATTGTATAACTATGTAGCTTACCACAGGTGACAGTATGATGGTGAAAGCCTTGTGGATCACACTGCCTTTATCCAGTGTATGGATGGATGAGTAGAAAAATGGGGACAGAAACTAAATGATAATAGGGTTGGGGGGATGATTTGGGTGTTCTTTTTTACTTTTCTTTTTTCTTATTTTTACTTTTCCTAGAATAAAGAAAATGTTCTTAAAAATAGATTGGGGTGATGAATGCACAAATATGTGATGGTACTGTGAACAGTTGACTGTACACTAATAAAGTTGAATTAAAAACAAGACAAAACAAAACAAAAAATATATATACTTGAGCAACTTAATAAAATTAGTGGAATTAAATGACGTAGGTGTCTTCATATAGCTGTTTATTAATGATAATTGCTCTAGCTGTGCATTCAAGAAAAACTTAAGATAAATCATGCCAGATGAGATTTTGAAAGTATAAAGTCATTGTGTTTCTTTTCATATATGGCTCAATAAACTGACCAAATTTAGTCAAATATTTTAAGTCAGCAAGTCCTTGTTTCTTAATATGCTGCATGTGTTAGCTTTTGATTTTTCTTAGCAATAATATTTTTATGGGTGTGCTTTGCCAGTTTCTTGTGTAATACTTTTTAAATGTTCAGGAAAACAGTTTGAACAATTTACACCACAAATGTGAGGTTCATATATAATTGATATTTTGTGACATTGTTTTTAGGTTTTAATTTATATTTAACAATTTCAAAAACATTACTTTTATAAACAAAATAAACAAGCAGATTTGATGATGTTAATTGCTTTAGGTATTTATGTTGTATTTCTTACGTTATACAGACTTAAAAACAAACATTTTAATCAAAATCTGGCAGTGCTTCATTTACTGTGGAATAGCTATTTCTGTATTTTAATTTTTTTCAAAGTGCTAAGTTGGTCACCTTTTAAAAATGGTGAAACTTGGAAAATTAACCGTTTGTCCTGAAAATCTTTTATCTTTGATTCCAGAGGATTGCAAATAAGACTATTCTGGACCCTGAGTACCTTTATTCTCACCATATGTGGCTTTGCATCTTTATGTAACAGTTATTGTTTGTCAGTTGTTTGTATGTTTTGCCTGTCTGCCACACCCTCTGCCCCATCCCTCTATTCACACACACACACACACACACACACACACACACACACACACACACACAAGTGCTGTCTCTTAATCTAGATCTTTTATTTTATCTTCTCAGGATAACCCTCATTCTTTAGTAATAAGCTAAGGTGTAGCGCCTCCTCTAGTAAATATATCCTGACAACTACTAATCTTCCTTAGTTCTTCTTTTCAGAACTCCTGTAATAACTGCTGCAATATCCTTATAATGTTAATTATCATATTCCTTTTGATATAATTATCTCATTTCATAGTTGTCATCTGGAGTGGATTATGAGCTCGAGAAATTTGTGTCCCCAGCCCTTAACAGTGTCTTTGTCTCCCAAGCAGAATATACTGATCATTATTTAATCTTAACCTTCTCTTACTGTTTTCATGACCACTTCTTTATATTCTCTTCCTGAGTGCTTTTTTTAATTCAATTTTATTGAGATTGTTCACATACCATACAGTTACCCAAAGATCCAAAGTGTAAAATCAGTTCCCGACGGTACCATCATACGCTGTGCAACCGTCAACAGTTAATTTTTTTTCAATTTTTAGAACATTTTCATTACTCCAGAAAGAAATAAAGACAGAAAAAAGAAAACTTGAATCCTCCCATACCCTTAACCACCTCCTCCATTATTGCCTCATAGTATTGGTATAGTACATTTCTTACTGTTGATGAAAGAATGTTAAAATACTACTAACTGCAGTATATAGTTTGCCACAGGTATATAGTTTTCCCTATATGCCCCTCTATTATTAACTTCTGGTTATACTGTCATACATTTGTTCTAGTTCATAAAAGAGATTTCTAATATTTGTGCAGTTAATCATGGACATTGTCCACCACAAGGTTAACTGTTTTATATATTCCCATTATTTAACCTCAAACTTTCCTTTTGGTAACATACAAGACTCTGAGCTTCCCCTTTCTACCACATTCACACACCATTCAGCCCTGTTAGTTATTCTCACAACATGCTGCCGTAACCTCTGTCAATTTCCAAACACTTAAGTTCAACCTAGTTGAACATTTTGCTCGTAATAAATAAGCAACCGCTCCACATTCTTTAGCCTCATTCTATATCCTGGTAACTTATATTTCCTGTCTATGAGTTTACGTATTATAAATAGTTCATATCAGTGAGACCCTGCAATATTTGTCCTTATGCGTCTGACTTATTTCACTCAATATGGTGCCCTCAAGTTATCGTCATCAACCCTTTTTTTTGTTTTGTTTTTTTGACAGCTTTGTTCACACACCATACATTCTGTCCTAAGTAACAAGCGATGGTTCCCTGTATAGTCACATATTTATGTATTCACCACCATCACCACTATCTATATAAGGACATTTCCATTTCTTCCGCAAAGAAGGAAGAAGAGTCAAAGAAGGTAGAGAGACAAAAGAAAAAAGAGAGAGAGAGAGAAAAAAAAAAACATAACAGCTAGGAAGCAACAAAAGGAAAGATATAATTAAACTAAAATAGAATAAAGTCAGACAACATCACCAATGCCAAGAGTCCCATACCCCTTCCTTATGTCCCCCTCTTATATGCATTTAGCTTTGGTATATTGCCTTTGTTACATTAAAGGAAGCATAATACAAAGTTTCTATTAATTATAGTCTCTAGTTTGCATTGATTGTATTTTTCCCCCAATACCACCCTATTTTTAACACCTTGCAAGGTTGGCATTCATTTGTCCTCCCTCATGTAAAAACAGATTTGTACGTTTTATTGTAATTGTTGAGCACTCTAGGTTTCACTGAGTTATACAGTCCCCGTCTTTATCTTTCCTCTTTCCTTCTGGTTTCCCACATGCTCCTAAACCTTCTTCTTTCAACCATACTCACAGTCATCTTTGTTCACTGTACTTACATTGCTGTGCTACCATCATCCAAAATTGTGTTCCAAACCTCTCACTCCTGTCTTTTCCTGTCTGTCTGTAGTGCTCCCTTTAGTATTTCCTATAGAGCAGGTATCTTGTTCACAAACTCTCTCATTGTCTGTTTGTCAGAGAATATTTCAAATTCTCCCTCATATTTGAAGGACACTTTTGCTGGATATAGGATTCTTGGTTGGTGCCTTTTCTCCTTCAGTATCTTAAATATATCACATCACTTCCTTCTTGCCTCCATGGTTTCTACTGAGAAATCCACACATATTCTTATCAAACTTCCTTTGTATGTGATGGATCGCTTTTCTCTTGCTTCTTTCAGGATTCTCTCTTTGTCTTTGACATTTGATAATCTGTTTATTAAGTGTCTCAGCATAAGCCTATTCAGATCTGTTCTGTTTGGGGTACGCTGTGCTTCTTGAATCTGTAATTTTATGTCTTTCATAAGAGATGAGAAATTTTCATTGTTTATTTCCTTTATTATTGTTTCTGCCCTTTTTCCCTTCTCTTCTCCTTCTGGGACACCCATGACACATACATTCATGTGTTTATGTTTTCATTCAGTTCCCTGAGATGTTGCTCATATTTTTCCATTCTTTTCCCTATCTGTTCTTTTGTGTGTAGGATTTCAGGTGTCTTCTTCTCCAGTTCCTGAGTGTTTTCTTCTGCATCTTGAGATCTGCTGTTGTATGTCTCCATTGTGTCTTTCATCTCTTGTGTTGTGCCTTTCATTTCCATAGATTCTGCCAGTTGTTTTTCAAACTTTCAGTTTCTACCTTATGTTCGCCCAGTGTTTTCTTTGGATCTTTCATCTCTTTTGCCATATCTTCCCTAAACTTGTTGAATTGATTTAGCATTAGTTGTTTCAATTCCTGTATCTCAGTTGAAGTGTAAGTTTGTTCCTTTGACTGGACCATATCTTCATTTGGCATAGTGTAAGTTGTAGTTTTCTGTTGTCTGGGCATCTTGTTTCCTTGGTTACCCAAATCAGGTTTTCCCAGATTGGAACAGGCCCAGGTCTCAGAAAGGGACAATATTCAGTATTAGGTTTCCCTGAGGGTGTGTCTTAGAAGATTGACACACCCTGTGAGGCATCTTGCCTCTGTGCTTTTCCTAACCTGCCCAGCAGGTGGTGCCTGTCAGCCTGTCGCTCCTGACTGGTGTAAGGAGGTGTGTCCCCCTTAGTTTCTGTTTTGCCTGTTTTTCCCCAGGCTCTGTGGTCTGGTTCTGAATGGAAGGCCACTAGTAGAGCTGGGCACTACCTCCTTCCTCTTAGGGAAGATACACCCCCTAGAGAGTTATCATCTGCAATTAAATAGGTTCTTTGTCTCTCTGACTCTGCTGTCTCCACCCTTGTCTGGGTCAGAGCCTTGTGAACTGAAAATGGCTGAGGTTTTCTCCACTGAGCCTCTCAGGTTTAGAGAGAGAAAAAGGGACAGAAAGCCCCCTTTCAGAGCCAGTCCAGAGATCCCCAATTTCACTCATCAATCAGAGGTAACACTTGGTCTTCTGGGCTCCCCCTCTTCGGACAGATGTTTCTTCTGGTTCTTTAATGTCAGTTGTCACTAAAAGCCTCTGCTTGTTTGGGATTTGTAGCTTGTTTTGAGCAGTCCACGTTTGTTAATTAAATTAAAACCCCAGTTGGAGCTGGACTGAGGTATATTCACTTTTTCAGAGAGTGCTGCTTCCTACCACAGCGAGGTTTTGCTGTTCCGCCTGCCATTGGGGAGGGGGCTCCTGGTGTGGTTCCACAGCTTTTACTTACAGATTTTATGCTGCGATCTCAGGCATTCCTCCCAATCTAGGTTGGTGTACGATGTGTGGACAGTCACAGTTGTCCCCCAGTAGTTATTCCAGATTATTTATTAGTTATTCCTGGTTGTTTATTAGTTGTTGCAGGGGACAAGCTAACTACCACTCCTTTCTATGCCACCAGCTTGTTGCCAGTCTCCCTGAGTGATTAAGTCCCATTGTTTTCATTATTAACTTGATGCAGATAATTTCCAAATTGATATTTTTATCCCACGTTATTTTTAAAGTTCCAGAGCAGCATCTCCAACTGTCCACTGGACATACACGGTGAGATAGGTATATAGACACCTATAAATTCAGCATATCTTAAGCTTACATTATCTTTATTTCCCCAACCTGCTCCTCAGTCCTGTGGGATTTACCTTCATGAATGGCTTGTCCCTGCCCTTCACTCTTCATATCCATTATGCTTTCACATTTTCTCCTGAGTTTCTCTGAATTTAGTTCCATCCTGAATAACAGTTGTTGTTCAGCTCAGACTCACCTCTGCATTGCTTCTGTTAATTTTTTGAAGTACTGATCCAGTTATGTCATTTCTCTGCTTAAAAAGTATGGATAGCTTTTGCTAACACCATCTTCCTCAAATTAAAACGTTCCTCCCACCTTCTCCTGTTGCTGAAGTGAGCCACTGTAGTTGATCAGAGTGTAGGAGTAGGAATTATGTTGAAAACTGCTGACCTATAGTATCAAATCCAGTCACCTTTGCATTATATTCAGATCTTTTACCTGCATTTGATTTAGACTTTATACCACATACTATTATCCTGTTTTTCACTTTCAGATACTTTATACCACTGGATGTCTTGCTGTTTGTTTATTCCCTACATTTTTAATCTTTGTATCTTTGCTCAGTGAGGTTCAGTCTTGGCTTCCTGCTAGTTGAATTTTTTGTTGACTTCTGATATAACCTTGCTCAAATGTGTGCTTATTAATGAAACCTTTGTGGAACCTTTTAAGTTAGAAAAAAGTCTCTTGTTTCCCCAATCACATTTTAGTACTTTCTGTCAACTGCTATCATAGTCCTTTTATGTTCTTTTTTATTTGTTAATGCATCAGGCGTTTCTACTATAATGTGATAATTTTCCTTCTCTATAGTCCTAGGGCCTTGGCCTAGTTATTATCATATATAACATGAAGAGTAGCTTCATATTATATTTAGCCTAAGAAAAGAATATGTGGAAATTCTTGAAAAAAATGTTCACAGTATTTAAAGTTTATCAATTAAAAGAGGGAATCCATTTGATGTATTGAGTTCTGGGAAGCAGGGGATAGCAGTTAAAGGAAGACATGGTATGAACAACTTAAAGGAAGATAAATAAAGGGTCTTATACTAGAAGTAATGCATAGTAGGTTTTCAATAAATAGTAGCCTATTACAGTTTTTTTTTCTTTTAAAAATTGAGGTGTAATTTACATACGATAAAGTACACAGCTTTTTAGTATATAGTTTAATAACTTTTTACATAGGTATTTACCCATGTAAAAATTGCCCCAAGAAAGATAGGGTCTTGGTTTTCCAGGCTGCTATGACAAATACCACACTATAAGTTGGTCTAAACAATGGGAATTAATTCGTTCATTGTTTTGAAACTAGGAGAAATCCCAAATCAAGGCATCAATAAAAAGCGATATATTCTCTCTGAAGTCTGTGGTGTTCTGGTGCTGGCTGCTGGAAGTCCTTGGGAACCTTGGCCTTCCTGTCACATGGTGATGTCCTCTCCTTTCTCTTCTGGGTTCCAGTTACTTCCAGTTTCCTGCTCCCTGTGGTTTCTCCCCCATGTCCAATTTCCTTTGCCTATAAGGATTTCAGCCATATTGGATTAAGACCCACCCTCATTCAATTTGGGCATAATAATAACATCTTCAAAGGTCCTATTTACAAGTGGTTAACACCCAGGGGACCAGGGGTTAGGACCTGAACATGTTGTTTGTGGTGGATGTGATTCAATTCCCAACAGATAGGAACTTGCTCTCCAGAAAGCTCCCTCATAATCCTCCTGTCATCCCCCCACAGAATTTAACCACTGTTTCTACCACCTTCTGACCTTTATCACTTTAAATTAGCTTTGCCCAGGAGCAAACAGTAGCTATCCTTTTTTTTTTTTTTATTAGAGAGAAAAAGGCATTTATTTGCTTACCATTTTCAACATCTTTTCCCAAAGAAGGGAAAGGAAAAAACAGAAAGTGGACTGACTATAAAACAAAAAGATAAGCGGTCCCACAGAATCCTGCAAAGAAAACACTATGACATGAAGCTAGATGCATACATATAAACTTCCATTATAGTCACAAAATTATCACCTGAAGTCGTCTTTGAAACAAAGGAGGAAATTAAAATACTAAATAAATAAAATTGCTATTTAACTTTATGTGTCATTGTTTTTTATTGAGGTCTTGTTGAAAAGACAAAATATTTCCCATCTTTAGCCTTAAACTTTTACAAATAAGTATCTTGAATATAATTGTCTGTAGGTAAAATGTCATGATGCCTGGCATTTGCTTTAAAATACCCCAGCAAAGAAAATAAAAGTAACAATAAAAGTAAAAGTTGGAGAAATATATTAAACGAGGCAGGCAGAATGCTGTTAGCATTCTCCACTTGTATATATTCAATATCTAAAATTTTCCAAATAAAAAAGTTTAAAAATTGTTGATTATATGTTTTAAAATATATGTTTTTTTAAAACAAAAAAATGTTAATTGATTGTCTGACTCAAGGTCTGGAATGAGAGATAACTTAAAGTCTTTTAAATTGTGTAAATTTGTATCAAACATTTTCTCAATGAAATTTATAGATATGCATACACATACATATATATATTTGCATTGGATTTTGGTAAGTTTAGAGCACATTTTTTTAATGCAATTTATTAATTTATTTATTTATTTTTATTTTGAAATAAATTCAAAGTTATAGAAACAGTTGCAAAAACAATACTAACCCCATACACAGAATTCCATCATACCCTGACCCCCCTACCCTGATAGCTCAGTCCACCAACTTTAACCTGCTGTCACATCGCTGTTTCTTTCCCTCCCTCCCTCCCTATCATCCATCATCTATTGCTCTATCTTCTGAACATATGAGAGCTAGCTGCACACATCCTTGAACATACACTATAATTCACGTATACACTTCCCATGAACAAAAACATTCTTTTATGCAATCCCATTAAGCGCAGCTAAGAAGTACAAGAGATTCAAGAATGATACGAAGCTTACATTCTATATTTCCTTTTCCTTATGTCTCAACTGTGTCTCTTTGAGCCACCTGTCCTCTATGCTCCAATCCCATCCAAGTTCATCCTTGGCATTCAATTGTCATCTATTTAGACTGTCTTTTTTTTTTTTTCTCCCCAATTGTGGAAACATATATACAGCCTAAATCTTCCCATTCCAACCCCTCCCTAGCCTTCCATTAGTGGGATTAATCACATTTAGAATGTTGTAATGCTCTTTCCCACCATCCATTACTAGAAATTTCCCTTCACCTCAAACAGCAACCCTACACTCATTTCTTAACTCCCCATTGCCCCTTCCCCCATTTCTCTTAACCCAAACTCTACTTTTCATCTCTATGGTTATATTCTCTGATAATTTCTTTGTGTTTACTGTGGGGCTTAAAATTAACCTCTTAAATCCATATCAATCTTGTTTTTCTTTGGTACCATCTTCACTTCAATAGGACACATAAACTATGTTCCTATACTCCTCCATTCCCCCACCTTTATATAGTTGTCTAAAATTACATATTTTACATTGAGTTCAAAACCACTGATTTGTCATTAGAGTTTGTGTATTTTATGTCATGTAGGAAGTAAATAGTGGAGTTATAGTTCAAAAATTATTGACTTCTATTTGTATTGCATTGTGGTTGGAGAATGTGCTTTGAGTATATTCATTTTTTTTTTTCTTTTAATTTCTTGAGGCTTGTTTTATGTCCCAGCTTATGTTCCCTTCTGGAGAAAGATCCATGATCACTGGAGAAAAATGAGTGTCCTGGTGATCTGGGATGTAAAGTACTATATATGTCAGTTAAAATTCTCTATATCTCTTTCTCCTTTCTTTGTTTTTCCATTGGTAGGGCTCCCTCTAGTATCTGAAGTAGGGCAGGTCTTTTATTGGCAAAGTCTCTCAGCATTTGTTTGTCTGTGAAAAATGTAAGCTCTCCCTCAAATTTGAAGGAGAGTTTTGCTGGATAAAGTATTCTTGGTTGGAAATTTTTCTCTCTCAGAATTTTAAATATGTCATGCCACTGCCTTCTCACCTCCATGGTGGCCGCTGAGTAGTCACAACTTAATCTTATGTTGTTTCCTTTGTATGTGGTGAATTGCTTTTCTCTTGCTGCTTTCGGAACTTGCTCCTTCTCTTCAGTATTTGACAGTCTGATCAGAATATGTCTTGGAGTGGGTTTATTTGGATTTATTCTATTTGGAGTTCTCTGGGCATTTATGCTTTGTGTATTTATATTGTGTAGAAGGTTTGGGAAGTTTTCCCCAACAATTTCTTTGAATGCTCTTTCTAGACCTTTACCCTTCTCTTCCCCTTCTGGGACACCAATGAGTCTTAAGTTTGGACATTTTATTTTATCCCTGAGATCCATTTTGATTTTTTCGATTTTTTTCTCCATTCTTTCTTTTGTTCTTTCATTTTCTGTTCTGTGGACTTCTAGGACACTGAGACATTGTTCCGCTTCCTCTAATCTTGTATTGTGAATATCCAGATTCTTTTTAATTTGGCCAACAGTTTCTTTTATTTCCATAAGATCTTCTATTTTTTTATTTACTCTTGCAATTTCTTCTTTATGCTCTTCTAGGGTCTTCTTTATGTAGCTCATATCCTGGGCCATGGTCTTCTTGATGTCCTTTAAATCCTTTGCCATGTTTTCATTCCTCGATTGTAGTCCTTTGATTAATTGTGCGAGGTACAGTGTTTCTTCTGATATCTTGATTTGTGTGTTTGGAGTTCGATTCTCCATATCATCTGGTTTTATCATATGCATTAAGACTTTCTGTTGTTTTTGGCCTCTTGGCATTTGCTTTGCTTGATGGGGTTCTTTCAAGTTGTAAAAAAAAAATATATCTAATTTTTCAGAAACACAGTTTGGTGGCATAACTTTCTCTAACTAACCAGCAGATGGCATCTGTGAGTCACCTGTACCCCTCAAGTCAGTTCTCCACCTTGTCCCCGCGGTGTGTGGGGAAATGATTCTTGTGGGATTCAGTTGGAGAACTCAGTTTGGGTGTGTTGCTGTAGTGGTCTGCCCTGAATGTGGGGCGTGTGTATGGGTGGCCAGGGAGGAAGGACAGCTTTAATATTCAAATCCCCCAGGCTCCCGGAGATTCAAGGCCACCACAAAAGTCTAAGCCTTCATTTCATTTCAGCCCCAGACCCTCTCTCTCACTGTCCCACAAACCACCGGACTTGGCGTAGTGTCCCTGGGTTCTCTGAGTGGGTCCCCCCGCCCAGCTGTGATCTTCCAGGACCTCTGCCGACGGAATGGTGTGCTACGTCACAAGTGTGCGCCATCCTTCAAGGGAAGCCCCGGGCCGCCGGGCCATGCTAGCTCGCTTTCAGCCTGATACAAAGATGGCCGAACGGGGTGTCTCCACACCCCCCTCCTCACACAGTTCCTCCTTCCCAGCTCCAAGACAGCTGGTGGGGCTCTGGGCTGTGGGCACGGCCCCGGGCAGGAGTTTATCCAGCCCTCCGGGGAGCCAGCTGCTAGCCGCGGGGTTTCTTTCGTTTTCCGGCTCTCCCCTCCATTCCCCCGGCCCCAAGGGTATCTGCAGCAGGCTATCTTCCAGACCAGACATTGAGAGACCGGCCCAGCCCCCTCTTGCTGTGTTTTACTGCGTGGTTCTCACTATCGCTGCTGCAGCCGCTCCTGGGTTTTTCCCTTTTTTTTTTTTTTTTTGGTAAAAGAGCCCATCGGTCTCCAAACGCCAAACCCCGGCTTCCCCAGACCACCGTGCAGCTGCTAGTCTTCCAGCCAGCTCACTCACTCATTTCAGAATGCAGACTCCTGGTTTCACCAAGTATACGGCCCCTCTGGAACTAGGAGACCTCATCCAGCTGGCGCATCGCTGTAACTGGTATTCTGGGTCACCCTCTGGTTTTTATCTAGTGTTTTTCACCGAGGTGTTTTTTCTGCCTGTCTCACCTAGCCACCATCTTAGTTTCTCTAATCAGTAGCTATCCTTTTGTGTTTGCCGCCTTTTACTCATCTGTATGTCTGTGAGGTTCATCCATGTTGTTGAAGGTAGCAGTAGTTTGTTCTTTCTTGTTTGATGTTCTTTTTCATAGAACTTATTATTCCATGATATAAATAGGATTTGTACACACACCCCATTTATTTATCCATTCTATTGTTGATGGATATTTGAGTTGTTTTTAGTTGTTTGCTGTTATTATGAATAAAGCCAGACAGACATCTTCTGTGTGTCTCCTGCTGATCATAAGCACGTATTTTTTTTTCTTTTCAGTCGTATACCTAAGAATGGAATTGCTGGATCATGTAGTGTATATATGTTTAGTAGGTACTGTCAAATGGTTTTCCAAAGTGGTTGTATGAATTTTGCAACATTTCCACCAGCAATTTGGGGTTTTTCCATATTACAGTACAGTAGATAGATAGTTTTTTTTCATTTAAGAATCAAGTCTTAGGTTTTCTTTTTATATAAACACTGCCTATTTATTGTGGACTTTTTGAAAATTAAGGAAAATTTGAAAAAGAAGATTAAAATTATTCATAGTTTCACAACTGAGGATAATGACTGTTAATCTTCAGTATGTATTCCTGTAGTCTCTTTTTGTACATTTTTTAGTGAAGTTGGAATTGTATTAGCAAATGATTTTGCATCTTATTTTTAAAACTTAATACATTGTGAGCATTTTCCCATATCCTTTTAGAAATATTCCTTTCTTGTTTTTTAGACATTACTCTTCAATTTTTTAAAACAACCACCATATTTTTTGTATTACATACATTTATCTACTAGAATTTTATATTTTTATATTGGCGAAAAATCAGGATACTGTTTTGGCAATACGGGAATTATAAGAGGTTAAAAGAAAAGGAGAATAGAATTTAATCTGTCATTTCTTAAGGAAAATTAATGATTAAGCTCATAAATAGGCCTCATATTATTACAAGTCACTGTGAGTCATTAGCTTATTTCAAATAAATTTTATAAACTGCTTTCTAATACAGTAGAGTTTTGATGTTTCTTTTGTTTGTTATTAGATAACTGTGGTATTCAAATCTCTTTTACTCTTTCCTTCCTTAATCACCATCACGTAAAAAGCACAAAATTTTTTTCCCAAACAATATATGTTTAAAACTCATATCAGTTCATTGACCATCTGCTATGTATAAGGTACTGTTCTGGGTACTTTGGACCCTGCCATCAGGTTGGTTATAACTTGTTCCAGAAGGAAGAGTCACGAATACATAGGAATTTTAGAGCTGTAAAACCCACCAGCTTCCCTCCGTTTGAAAGACAGGGACACCAAAGCCCATAGAGGTTAAATTACTTGTCCACTACTACAAAATTTTTGATAGACCCAGAACTAGAACTAGAAAGTTGGTTTCATTTATACAACAAATACTAAGTGACTAGAATATGAGTTATCCTGTTTTAAATGGACCATTGCGAATTAGTGATAGATATGTTGATGAAAAGGGAACAACACCTGTAAAAAGTAGTATATTAAGTATGGAAAGAACTTATTCTTTGGAATCAGAAAGATCTGTGTAGAATCTCAGCTTTATCACTTCCTGGCTATGTGATTCATTCAAACTGCTTAATCTTTTGAGAATCTTAGCTTCTTGATTCATCCATTCATTTATTGAGCCCCTACCATATGCCAAGAATTGTTCAGGTTGCTGGCAAAATACATCACAATTCCTGCTTTCATGAAGCCCCTATACCAGGAGTGGGGAAAACAAACAATAAACATATAAATAAGCAAAATGTATGGTATGTCACAGGGATAACTGCTATGTCGAAATATAAAGCAGATATACAAAATGGTGGGACAAGGAAGTCCTTACCAAAAAGGACTTTTGCATTCCTAGAATATAGTTTGTTTTCCCGAGTATAAACAAACAGTGACTCAGCTGATGGTTAAAGTACTAGCTGGGTGTTAAAGTGCAATTTTTAAGCCTCTTTTAAGAGGATGGGTGGATGAAGGTAATCATGCCCTAGATGCAGCAAATCTATTAAAACACTTATGAAGAATGCAGAGAGGATAGTTATCAGCTATTATACTCTTAGTTATGTGTTAATTATAGGCTGACCATAGATTAGCTTATTTATTCCTTTTTACTCATATTAGGAGGGAAAAAAAGCTCTCTTCTCTGGGCAAATAGTGACTTCCTTTGAATTAGGAAGAAAGCCCTTCCACCAAAGGTTCCTTGAATGGATTTCATCCCACCTTCCTAAACCCCCAAATCAGGCACCTTTGTTCATGACACTGTCTTCATATTCTTAGGCAAGGGTCCTGGTAATATATGGGGATTGCAGTATATGGGAATTGACAATGAATGTTGTCAATTCATTTAGCATTGCCAATTCTAGAAAGCCTCCCCAGAGTAAATAAATACAACCTATCTCATTGAATGTATAAAGTGCTTTATACTGTATCCATCAAATAGTACATTTTCAGTAACTGGTTCCTTTTAGAAAGGTTGTATCTGTAAGTAGCCATAATACAACAAGGACAGTGTTGGCTTATCTTGAGAGGTCCAAATATTGCTATTGAAGAAATTACTTCCAGCTGGCTCGACAGTTTCTTAGATAAGGTGGCATTTGTTGGGACTTATAGGATAAAAAGAATTTGTATATGCTTTGTCTTTTCATGAGTGAAAATGAGTAAAGGCACCAAAGCTGAAAAGCAGGGAATGTAGAGAACAGTGAGAACGTCCAGTTGACTGAATAAAGGGTATCTAAATGAGAATAGTAAAAAATAAATTTGAAAAATATGTATTTATTGATAATTTTCTGTGTGCCAGGCCTATTCTGGTTGTATCTCTAGTGATGAACAAGGCAGACAACGTCACTTCTCTGGAGCTTACATTCTAGTAGAGAAAGAGAATAAATATAAATAGGAAAATTATGGGCCTAGACATTATCAGTAATGTGATTCGAGAAGCAGGAGTTACTTTAAAAAGCCCAGAGGGCCTTTCTGAAGAAGAAACATCTGTGCTAAATATGCCTGATAAAAAGGAATCAGCATACCTCAATCTGGGGGCAGAGCATTCCAGGCAGAGAGAATAGCAAGGGCAAAAACATGAGACACATGGTCAAAGAATAGAAAAGTACCTACCACTGTAGCCGAAGCATAGTGAGCTTACGAGCAGCTACAGAGAATAATGAATAGAGGGGGTTTTTGTGAGAATAATGTACACAAATCAATAAAATAGATAAAGCACCTGTCATACTACCTGGCACAAAGTAAGCATTGATAAAAAGTTCCCTTCTTATTTACTATAAAGCTGCAGTTTTCAAACTTTTTTTTGTCTCAGGAATCCTTTATATTCTTAAAAATAACCGAAAACCGCAAAGAGCTTTTGATTCTGTGAGTTATATTTATTAATATTTACAGTAGTAGAGGTTAATACTGGGGTTTTAAATATTTTTATTAATTCATATAAAAGTAACAGTAATTTACCCTTAAGTAACATTTTTAGAATTTAACAAATTTTTCTCTTGAAAGCTTGAATTTATCATTGGCAACAAATACTGTTAGGTTTTTTTCTTGAAGTGACAGGCTCACTTCGTTCATTTTCAAGGAAATGTCTGTAGAAATAACCATGGTTTGTTATTCTTACAAGTAACAGTGGCATTACTTGGAAAAAGTTGCAAGTTAGGTTTGTAACTCAGTCTTCCAAGTGCTTTTCCTTAGGTCAGTCATCATACTTTGGTGTGCAGCAGAAGTGGTCTATATATTTTGTCTTACAGAATATTAAAAAGATGTGAAAACAAGGGCCAAGATTTAATTAAATTTATAATTTGTGCTGCATTGTCAAGGACATTCATAACTAAAAATAGCTTTTATTTTAAACTGTAGGTGCATAGTGGTAAACACAGTGACAAAACAGTTTTTGCCACTGCCTTTATTCATGCTAAGGCTTCAGCAGTTTTACCACCAGTACTTGTGCACACTCAGTGCACATGTTGATAACACAATGAAAAGGGGAAGTAACATCTTAGTATTATTTTGAAAATAATTTTGACCTCATCAACTCCCTGAAAAAGATTTAGGGGACTCCTCCAGCAGACCACATTTTGGGAGCCACTGCTAGAGGAGATGTTACTGGTACTTGTTCTAGTTTGCTGATGCTGCTGGAATGCAAAACACCAGAAATGGATTGGCTTTTATAAAAGGGTGTTTATTTGGTTACACAGTTACAGTCTTAAGGCCATAAAGTGTCCAAGGTAACACGTCAGCAATCGAGTACCTTCACAGGAGGATGGCCAGTGGTGTCCAGAAAACCTCTGTTACAAGATCCCATTAAATCAATTACAGACATGGTTGTCCTAAGGCATAATTCCCCTCTAGCTGTGGACCTGTGAAATTTAGAACAAGTTATATACTTCCAGTACAAAGGAGGGACACTCATAGGGTAAACATGCTCATTGCCATAAAGAGAAACTGAAAGGAAAATGGTTAACAAGACCAAAAGAGTTCTTAAAACCCACAGGGCAAACTCCATTAAATTTCAAAGTATGAGACTCATTTACAGAACAACCTTGGGGCTTTAGGGAACGGGAGTCTAACCCTTCATAAGGGCCTTTGCAGCAGTCCTTTAACTTTCCAAATGCTGGGGTGAGTGCTCCAACATATCCACACTTTGGGGAGACCACCTTCTCAGCCCCACCCTCCTGAAACATTGGGCTAGCACCCAGATTCTCTTCCATCTCCAGGGCACATGCTCAACCCCTTCAGAACACTGGGGTGGCGGTCAGGCTTTCCCCAGTCCCCTGGGAATGTGCTCCACCCTCTTTGAGGCCTGAGGTGGCAACACCTTTCCTGAACATCGAGGAAGGCCCACCCTTGACCTCCAGAGCAAACTCACCCTTTCCATGCATGTGGGCCATTCCACTCTCCCAGCCTGAGACTTCTTGACTCCAGACCTCAACCAACATGGCTTTGTCTTTGAAGAGATTTTTCTTTCAATATGTTCTTGTCTGTCTCCTCCAGTCCAGACCGGCAGCGTCTCTGTCTGTAAAGATCTTGCAGAAATTCTGTTGGCTTTGCATGAAGCACACAGGGATCAAAGCTGTCAGACAATAGGACCTTCCACAAATCCTTTCTGGATAACTCTGTCTCCCAGTTTTGGCTTGTACTGGCATGGCGGTCAGGTTCCATGTTTGGTTAAATCCTCACGTTGGGCTGTAGCTTCTGGGGTTCCACCCCCTAGAAGCCTTGAATTTTCCAAACCATCAATTTCTGGTTTCTTTGAACCCAAGAGTTCAGTTCTAAGTACTTAATTTGAATAGTTTGATTCTTTTTGATTTATTACCTACTTGCTTAAATAATTGGGTTGCCATAAAGAATCTAGTCACATACAGTACTGTTTTATGACTCTCTAAGCGAGAAGTCTTACATTTAAATTAGTACAACTGGCCTGTTTGGCAGTACAATCAAGAAAGCAACAGACCAACTTACAGAAAATATTTATATTTTAAATCTACAAAGTTGGGATTTTCTTCCACTCGTGTATTATTTGGAATATTGATTCAGATTTTTTCTAATGTGCTTTCTGTTTTGTTTTTAGGCTTGCATTGATGACAATGTTGATATGGTGAAATTTCTGGTAGAAAATGGAGCAAATATTAATCAACCTGATAATGAAGGCTGGATACCATTACATGCAGCTGCTTCCTGTGGATATCTTGATATTGCAGAGTAAGCCAGTTCTGTGTTTTCATTTTATCCACGTACTATTTTAAAGACATAAATTTTATAGAAATCCTTGTTAAAGATAAATGAGAGAACTCCTATATTACTCCTTAATCTATGAAATTTATTATTCCCAGGAAAGAAAATGAGTGGTACTTGGGAATCCAGATATTTAGAGTCTTTGTGTCAGATCTTCTTCCTGTCTCCCTGTCCTTTTTGGCCTGTGGCATTTTGTATTTATATGAGTCATTGAGCACTTTCTTCATCTCCAACTCCTTTTCCTTTGAGGACAGCTGGAGCATTGTCAAATGATTCAGGGTTAATATTTAGCAATCTAGTCTGTCACTATTTAATCATGAATTGTTAAGGAAAATTAATAATGTCTCAATTGGATTATGCTGATGTAGGGAAAATATACGGAGTTCTATTAGTCAATATATTTCTGCTTGCTTAGTTTTTCTTAAGATTGTTTTCTAAAAATAAATTTTTATATAATTATATAAATATGTAATGGGTAGATACTTTTCAAGAAAATCTGTCTTTTAAGTTTTTAACAAAGAATATAGATAGACTGACAACATATTTTTCATTAAATTATTTTTCCCATTTTGTTATTATGTATATATACCATAAATGGTTTCATTGTCTTATCTGCTCACATCAAAGCTTATCCACTAATAAATTATTGAATGTGGCAGTTCTAGCCTATGACTCTCTCTTAGTAATGCTTCACAGTTTTCTCTCTCTGATATTTCACTTTTTTTCCCAACATGTGTATTGGAGATAAGGTATATCAGTTTCAAGGTGAGGTAGTGTGTGGTCAAATGAAAAGTGCTCTGGTCTGGGAATCAGAAGATCTGAGTTAATTAAATGTTGTTACTGACTCTGCCACCAACTGCACTACCTCTTTAGGTAATTTGTTTCCTCTTTCTGGGGCCTTGATTTTTCTATATGTAAAATGAGGACTTTTGTCATTGCCTATAGTGGTTGTTCAAAATTATACTCATGGTTCTCAAGTTCCTTACCTCTTTTCTGTACTTTTCATGGTCAACAGAGGACTTGGATTTCTACTTCAAAGAGAAAATAATGTGCATTTATCTTCAGCTGGCCTTAAATATTAGGGACTTAAAGATTAGATGTGGGTTACAAATGCCTCCTCAACCACTATCGCAGGTGTGTGACCGTGGGCAAGTTGCTTAACTTTCTAAACTTCAGTTTCTTCCTCTACAAAATGGGAATATTTCTTAAGATTGTTGTAAGTATTAATTGAGGTAATCCATCAAGCATAATACTTGGTACACGGAAATACTCAGTATTAACTTTATGACCATTATCTTTCTATCTCCTCTGGGAAAATAAAACCTAACCTCTTTAGATGTTTATCTTTTGTGTTCCTTATTAATTCATGCCTCAAATTCAAGTGTTTTTCCCCCTGAATAATTTCCTCCCATAGACTGGATTGATAACCCATTGTGTAAGTTGGAGTACTTTTAGCTTTAAGTAACAGAGTACCCAATTTAAAATGACCTAAAGAGTAAGGGTATTTGTTAGGCAAGATAATATGTGGTTGAAAGGAAGGACATCCAGGTTTATTAAACTGCATGATAATGTCATCAGGAACCTCAGGTCGTTCAATTTTTTCTTCTTGCTTTCCCAGAGACTGACTTTATTCTTAGCCTTGTTCCTTCAAGGTCACAGGATGACTCCAGAATTGTATTTTTACATAGCCACATCCAAGAGCAAAATAAATGTGAGTCAGAGGTGGAGAATTTCCTTCTCCATATCTTATGTATGTCAGGAAGTATAACCTTTCACAGAGAATCCACTGCCTGCAGCAGACTTCTCTTTAGAAGGTTTCTTTTGGCATAGCCTTGGTCACTTGTCCATGACCTGGTAGCAAGGGAGGCTGGGAAAAGTAAGTATTTGACTTATTCTGCTTATTACTGCAGAATTAAGTATGGAAAGGGGTAAGTCTGTACGCAGTCTGCTGCTGTCAGTGTTATCACTAGGGTAATTATTTTTGTCTTTTGGAAGGTGGGATACATATATGCTTCAGAGGACTTGTGCAAACAAAAGTGACCTGTTTCGGACAAGGCTGACTAGAGTTTTGTCAATCTTAATTACTGTATATAGGTATTTTGAATTTATGGCTATAGTATAACTGGAGTGTTTAAATTCATAGTTTCTCTGAATGAAATTAAAATTGGAAGAATGTTGATATTGCCATCTGAGATTCTGTTTTTAAAAAATAACTGTTTTTAGAAAAGACAGTTTAGCTCTGGATTGTTTGTTAAGGTGGTAATAGATAAAACCCCCTCCAAATGCCTTATTATTTTTAATTATCTGCATAATCTCTTTCAGCAATTAATTTCAGTAAGGAGTGAGAGAAATTAATGAAACTCTCGTGCTGGGGATTGAATGAAGTACCCCACAAAAGACATGTTCAAGTCTTAATCCACATTCCTGTGAGTGTGGACCCATTTGTAAATAGGATCTTTTGAAGATGTTATGATTAGTTAAGGTACGGCCAAATTGAACCAGGGTATATCTTAATCCATGTGACTGGAGAACTTATGAAGAAAGGAAATTCAGACACAGTTTGTAGAAACCAGAAAGAGGAGAAGCCAGAAACCAGTAGAAACCAGATTTCAGAAAAAGCCACTGGACATTGCCATGTGATGCAGGCAGAAATGCAAGTCAAGGAGCTCCAAGGATTACAGGAAGCCGTCACCTGAATGCTATAGACTCCAAGTGAAAGCTTGGCTTTGCTGATGTCTTGATTTGGGGCTTCTGGCTTCTAAAACCATGAGTCAGTAAGTTTTTGTTTTTTAAACTAGTCCATTGTGTGGTATGTGGTATTTGTCACGGCAACTCTGGCAAACTGAGACAGCTTTTGATACTGGAAGGTGGGGAACTGCTATTACAAATACCTAAAAATGTAGAAAGGGATTTCGAATTGGGTAATGATTTGAAGCTGGAAGAATTTTGAGGCAGTTGGTAGAAAAAGCCTAGATTGCTTTGATGAGACTGTTGGCAGAAATATGGACTTTAAAAGCTTTTCTGGTGAGGCCTCAGAAATACAATGATAGCTGTAGAGAAAGTTTCTTATTGTCTTGGAGTATACATATATTGTCATGAACAGAATATTGAGAGAAATATGAATGGTGAAGGTGCTTCCCAGGCCTGAGAGAGGTGTGTGGCTATGCCTGGCCATAGGGCACAAAGCCCTGGGAAGATATAGCGGTGCCAGCCAGACTGGCAAGAGTGGAGGAAGCACCTGGGCTCTAACCACTCAGGTCAACAGTTGCCTCTGCAGCCCTTCCAACTCATGATTCAAGATGAAAACAGGTAAAACAAACTGGGTAAACAATTTAAACAGACATTTCTCCAAGGAAGATTTACAAATGGCTAAAAATCACATGTAAAGTTTGTTAACACCATTAGTCATCAGGGAACTTCAAATCAAAACACAGTGAGATACTTGGAGGATTGTAGGAAGATGGTGGAGTAGTGACCTCTAGGAATCATTCCCTCCACCAGAACAGCTATTGAACTGGCAGGAACCGTGTGAATCAACTATTCTGAAACTCGAGTCTAGTGGAACAGGGAGTCTGGTGCAGCATACAGGGAAGAGCTGGGAGAAGAGACTGTTAAAAATGTGGTAAATATTGGTGAATTTTACCTTACATGCTGCTGCTACCATCCCCCACCCTTCATCCCCCAACCACATAACAGGCAGAAGTGGGGACTACAGTCAGGCTCCTGGTACAGCTTGCTGGTGCCAAGGTGGGCTGTAAGGACCTAGTCTTCCCAAATCTTTAGGGGATGGGGGATGGGGTGTACGTGTGAGTATGTCTGTATGGTCTGATCACTGGTTTTGATCAGTTACTTCAGATCTCTGAGGGGATGGCTCTGAGGGCAGCCATTATGCCAGTCCCCTTCAGGTAGAAGTGACGGAGAAGTCTTAAAGAGGCACTACTGCTTTTCTGTTCTGTCTACATTCCCCATTTGGGAGCAAAAGTAATTTGGAAAAATAACAACTTGAAGGCTCCAACCCTCAAGAACAACAAAACTCTAGCAACCCCAGAGGAGTCGAGAGAACCAGATTTCCAGAGTTATAACAAGATAATACTCAAGATGCTCAGTTCTCAACAGAAAGTTACAAAACACACAAAGAAACAGGAAAGTATGACCCATTCACATGAAAAAATTTGCCAGAAACCATCCCTGAGGAAGCTCATACATTGTAACTATTATTCAAAGACTTTCATTCAACCATGTTAAATATGTTCAGTAAACTAAAGGAATCTGTATGAAAAGAACTAAAAGAAACTGAGAAAACATTGTCTGGACAAAATAAAGAGATGGAAATAATAGAAAGGAACCAAACAAATTTTGGAGCAGCAAAGTACATTTCAGTAATTGAAATGAAAGAAGACACAGTAGATGGATTCAGCAGCACCTTTGGACAGCAAAAGAAAGGACCAGAGAACTTGAAGACAAGGCAATGAAAATATCCTGTGTGAGGAGCAGAAAGGAAAAATAATGAAGAAAAATGAACAGACCCTGAGAGACGTGTGGGATACCATCAAGTGTACCAGCATAGGCATCATTGGAGTCCCGGAAGAACAAAAGACAAAGGGGTAGAAAAAGTATTTGAAGAAATAATGGCAGAAAACTTCCCAAGACATGCATATAAACATCCAGAGAGCTCAACAGGCTCCAAGCAGGGTAGACTCTAAGATCCAGAAGACACATTATAGTGAAATTGTCAAAATCAAAAGACAAAGAAAGGATTTTGAAAGCAGCAAGAGAAAAGCAACTTATCATATCACAGAAGATCCCCAATAAGATTAACAGTGGATTTTCTCATCAGAAGCCATGGAGACCAAAAGACAGTGGGATAGCATATTTAAAGTCTTCAAGAAAAAAACTGTCAACTAAGAATTCTGTATCTCGCAAAATTATCTGTTAAAAAAGAAGGGGAAATTAAGACATTTGCAGACAGACAAGAGCTGAAAGAGTTCATTACCTGAATACCTGCCCTACAAGAAATGCTAAAGGGAATCCTTCAGTCTGAAATAAAAGGACACTAAACGGTAACTCAAAGCCATATGAAGAAATAAAAACACTGATAGCAGTAACTCCATAATAAAATATATCCTGTATTGTACTTTTGGTTTATAACTGACCCCCCGCTATGACTTAATAAACAAATGTGTAAAATAACATTTAAAACCTATGTTAATGCACATACAATGTGTAAAAATGTAATCTGTCATAATGACAGTATTTTAATAGGGAGGGATGGAGATACATAGGAGTAGAGAGTTTGTATTCTATTGAAACTAGGTTGGAAATAGTTGAACTAATTGAACTTGAAGATGTTCATTGTAATTACAAAGGAAACCACTAAAAAATAACTAAAATAGAGAAAAGGGAAGAAGAGAATCAAAATGGTACACTACAAAAAAGGAACTAAATATGAAAAAAAAGGTAGTAAAGGAGTAATTGAGGAGCAACAACAACAACAAATCCATAAAAAGCACACAGAAATAAATGGCTAAATGCAGAAGTAAATTTTTTTCTTCTCAGTTATTACCTTAATGTCAGTGGATTAAACTCCCCTATTAAAAGGCAGAGATTGACAAATTAGATGAAAAGCTTCATCCATATATGCTGTTTACAAGAGACTCACTTTAGGTTACAGAGTAAACATATATGCCCTGCAACACAGCCCTAAAATATATGAAGCAAAAATTGACAGAATTGAACAGAGAAATAGATAGTTTTATAGTAGTAGTTGGAGACTTTAATACACCACTTTCACTAATGTATAGAACATCTAAACAGAAGATCAATAAGAAAATAGAGGACTTGAACCATACTATTAACCAATTAGACCTAATGGAAATATATAGAACACTCCACCCAATAGTATCAGAAAATATGCATTCTTCTGAAGTGCATATAGAAATTTTCTAAGATAGACCATATTTTAGGCCACAAATCAAATTTTAATACATTTAAAAATACCAAAATCATGCAAAGTATCTTCTCAGACCACAATGGAATAAAGCTAGAAATCAATAACAGGCAGAGAACTGGAAAATTTACAAATATGTAGAAATTAAATAAAACAGTGTTAAACAACAGATGGGACAAAGAGGAAATCACAAGGAAAATTAGGAAATATCTTGAGATAAATGAAAATGAAAATGCAGCATGGCAGAGCTTAAGGGATGCAGCTAAAGCGGTGCTCCCAGGGAAATTTATAGCTCTAAATGCCTGCATTAAAAAAGAATGGTCGCAAATCAGTAACTGAACTTCACACCTAAAGAAACTAGAATAAGAGGAGTAAACTAAACCCAAAGTTAGTAGAAGGAAGAAAATAAAGATTAAAGCAGATTAAATGAAATGGAGAATAGAAAAACAATAGAAATAATCAACAAAAAACAAAAGTTTTTTTTTTTTTTTATAAGATAATAAAATTGGCAAACATTTAAATAGACTGACAAAGAAAAAGACAGAGACATCCCTAAAAACCAAAATCAGGATCAAAAGTATGGACATTACTGTCAACCTTACAGATGTAAAAAAGGATTGTAAGAGGGTACTATGAACAATTATATGCCAACAAATTTGAAAACCTGATTGAAATGGATAGATTTCTAGAAACATACAAATGACCTAATCTGATGCAAGAAGAAATAGAAAATCTCAACAGACCTACTACAAATAGATTGAATCAGTAATTTAAAATCTCCAGAAAAGGAAAAGTCCAGGATCAGATGGTTTCACTGTTGCATTTTACCATACATTTAAAGAAAAATTAACATGAATACTGCTCAAACGCTTCCCCCAAAATAGATGAGGAGAAATTACTTCCTAACTCATTCTGTGAGGCTACCATTACTGTTATACTGTAGCCAGATAAAGGCAGTACAAGAAAAGTAAATTGCAGACCAATATCTCTTAAGGATTTTGATGCAAAATAATCCTCAACAAAATATTGACAAACTGAATCCAACAGTATATTAAAACGATTATACACCATGATCAAGTGGTTTTTACTCCAGAAATGCAAGGATGGTTCAGCATAAAGCAATCAATGTAATGAACCATATTAATAGAATGAAGGGAAGGAGAAAAAAAAACCATGATCTTTCATATAATGCAAAAAAGGTATTTGACAAAATCCAACATCCTTTCATGATAAAAATACTCAGGAAAGTTAGAATAGGAGAGAACTCTCTCAACATGACAAAAGGCATATATGAAAAACCCACAGCTAATACACTCAATGATGAAAGACTGATAGCTTTCCCCCTAAGATCAGGAACAAGACAAGGATGTCCACTGTCGCCACTGTTATTCAACCTTGTATTGGAAGTTCTAGCCAGTGCAGTCAGTAAAGAGAAAAAAATAAAAGGCCTCCATATTGGAAAGAAAGAAGTTAGATTATCCCTCTTCACAGATGACATGGTCCTATATAGAGAAAATTCCAAAGAATCCACAAGAAAACTACTAAAACTATTAAACAAATTCAGCAAAGTTGTAGGATACAGGATAAATACGCAGAAGTCAGTTGTGTTTATTTACCAATAATAAACAGTATGAAAAGGAAATCAAGAAAATTCCGTTTACACTAGCATCTAAAGGAATAAAATACCTAGGAATAAATTTAATCCAGGAGGTGAAAGACTTTTATACTGAAAACTACAAAATATTCCTGAAAGACAGTAAATAAGTGGAAATACATCCCTTGTTCATGTATTAGAAGACTTCATATTGTTAAGATGTCAGCCTTTCCTAAAGTGATCTACAAATTCAGTGCAATCCCTACCAAAGTTCTTTTTTGCAGAAATGGAAAAGCTTATCCTCAAGTTCATATGGAGTTGCAAGAGGCCCTAAAATTGCCAAAACAGTCTTGAGAATAAAAGAACAAATTTGGAGAACTCACTTCCAGATTCAAAACTTAACTAGAAAGGTACAGTACTTAAAACAGTGTGGTACTGGCATAAGGACAGATATGTAGACCAATTAATAGAATTAAGGATCTAGAATTAAATCCATTTATCTATTGCCAGTTGATTTTTGACAAGGGTGCCAGTTCCATTTAATGGGTAAAGAATAGTCTCTTCAACAAATGGTCCTGGGACAACTGGAAAGCCATATGCAAAAGAATGAATTTGGACCACTGACTCTCACCATATACAAGAATAAATTCAAAGTGAATTAAATGTAAGAGGTAACTCTTACGAGAAAACATAGGGAAATGTCTTCAGGACCTGGTAGTAGGCAGTGGGCTTTTAGATTTATCACCAAAAGCACAAGCAATGAACGAAAAAGTATATAAAATGGACATTATCAAGAAATTGAAAAGACTGCCCACAGAATGGGAGAAAATATTTGGAAACTGTGTACTCTGACAAGTGTTTAATATTCAGTATATGTAAAGAACTTCTGCAATCAACAACAGGAAGGTAAACAACCCAATTTAAAAATGAGCCAAGAATTTGAATAGGCATTTCCCCAGAGAGGTTGCTTATATGGCCACTATGTATATGAAAACATGCTCAACAGCATAAGCTATTACAGAAATGTAAATGAAAACTACAGTGAAATACAACTTCACACCTACTAGGATGGCTATTGGAAAAAAAAAAAAAAAAGTATTGACAAGGATGCAGAGAAATAGGAACCTATGTACATTGATGATGGCAGTGTAAAATAGTATAGCCACTGTGGAAAACAGTTTGGCAGCTCCTCAGAAATTAAGTATACAATTACCATTTGACCCAGCAGTTCCACTGCTATTTATATACTGAAAAGATTGAGAGCAGGGACTTGGACATATATCTGTACACTGCTATTCATTGCAGCATTATTCACAGTAACCACATGTTGAAGCAACCCAAGTGTCCATAAGTCGATGGATAAACAAAATGTAGTATATCCATACAATGGGATATTATTCTGACATAAAAAGAAATGAAGTGCTGATAACTTGCTATAACATGGATGAACCTTGAATATCTTCAAGGTTGAGTCATGTTGAGTGAAATAAGTCAGGCACAAAAGGACAAATAGTGTAT
Organism: Choloepus didactylus; assembly: GCF_015220235.1. Lineage (NCBI taxonomy): Eukaryota > Metazoa > Chordata > Mammalia > Pilosa > Megalonychidae > Choloepus > Choloepus didactylus. The sequence goes on from NC_051314.1 coordinate 50,812,673, forward strand.
GATTTATCTATGTGAAATACTTAGAATAAGAACATTCATAGAGATAGAAAGCAGAGTAGTAGTTACCAGGGTTGGAGGGAAGGGGGAAATGGAAAGTTATTGCTGTGTGGGTATGAGTTTTGTTTTGGGATAATCAAAATAGTCTAGAAGTAGATAATGGTGAAAGTTACACAGTATTGTCAATGTATTTAATGTTGATGAATTGTCTTCTTAATATTTTTATGTTATGTATGTTTTACCACAATTAAGAATAAATAAATTATTTTGAAAAAGCAAAATCAGATACCACTTCATACTCACTAGGATGAATAGTATAAAAAAATCAGGTCAACAACATGTGTTGACAAGGATGTGGAGATACTGGAACTTTCATACTTTTGGTAATGAAAAATGGTGCAACCACTTTGGAAAATAGTCTAGTAGTTTCTCACATGATTTAACACAGTAACCTTATGATTCACCATTTCCACTGATACACATATACCCAAAAGAATTGAAAACAAGGACTCAAACAAATGCTTCTATAAAAATGTTAATAACAGTATTATTCACAGTGGCCAAAAGGTAGAAACCACTGTGGTAGTTTTCTCCCAAAAGGTAGCTGAATGGATAAACAAAATGTGGTATGTGCATGCAATTATTTATTATATGGCAATAAAAAAGAATGAAGTACTGCTACATGCTATAGCTTGGGTCAACCTTGAAAAATTTATGCCAGTCTCAGAAGACCACATATTAGTGCTTCCATTCATATGAAATGTCCAGAATGGGATGACCTATAGAGGCAGAAAGTACATTAGTAGTTTCTTATGACTGGGCAGATATGGGCCTTAATAGCTAAATGGTTGTTATGGTTTGCTAATGCTGCCATTATGCAAAATACCAGAAATGGATTGGCTTTTATAAAGGGAGTTTATTTGGTTACACAGTTATAGTCTTAAGGCCATAAAGTGTCCAAGGTAAGGCATCAGCCATCAGGTACCTTTACTGGAGGATGGCCAGTTGTGTCCGGAAAACCTCTTTTTAGCTGGGAAGGCACATGGCTGGTGTCTGCTCTGGAGTTCTGGTTTCAGAATGGCGTTCTCCAAAATGTCAGTGTCATCTTTCAATGGCTGTCTTTAAAATGTCTGTCTCAGCTGCAGTTAGCTATGAGCTCCTTCTGTCTGAGCTTTTAAAGGGCTCCTGTGAACTGACCAGTACCCATGCTGAATGGGCAGGGCCACATCTCCATGGAAATTGTCTAATCGAAGTTATCACCTACAGTTGGGTGGGTCACATCTCCATGAAAACAACCTTATCCAAAGGTTCCAGCCTAATCAACACTAATAAGTCTGACTCCACAAGATTGCAGCAAAGATAATGCATTTTGGGGGCCATAAGACATCCAGATCAGCACAATGGTCTAAGTCTTCTTTAAAAAAAAAAAAAAAAAAGTGCTTCTGGGAAGGCCTTAGAAGGAAATGATGAATGTTTTTGGAAACTGGAAGAAAGGAGATCTTTGTGATAAAGTGACAGAGAATTTGGCAAAATTGTCTTCTAATGTCACATGGAAGGCAGATATGAACTTGGATATTTAGCTGAGGAGATTTGCAAGCTAAGTGTGGAAGGTATGGCCTAGTTTCTCCATGCTGTTTATAATACAGTTGAGAAGAAAGGGATAAACTGATGACTGAACTGTTAAACACAAAGGAACCAACAGTTGATGATTTGGAAAATTCTCAGCCTGTCAAAATAGCATACTCTGAGCTAGGGTCAGAAACAGCTCCATCTGGGCTCTCCCTGAGCTTCTGGGAGTGGAGAACTTGCTTTACGTGAACGTATAGCTGAACCATCCTTCGCTAAGAGACTAGACATATGCAGAAGTACTTTCAGCCTAGGTGAAAGGAACAGAGACAGGATAAATCAACGTAAGAGTGACTTCAAGGGCAGAATCATGAAAACAGAGGTCTGGGCCAAAGAGACCTCACTGACCCAAGAGAGAGGAGCCACCCCACCTGGCCTTTGGATAGGATGAGTCCTCTGCCCTCGTGTTTGGAAAGTGTGGACCCATGTCTATGCTTGGAGTGTTCATGGAGAATGTGGCCACTACCCCAGTGCTCAAAGGGTGTGGGACCTACACCCCAGCATTCAGGGAGAGCCTAGCCACCACCCCGGTGCTTGGAGAGTGTGGCTAATACTGCAAATCAGATAATGTCACAATTTTTATCCTAGCTTTCTAATGGTTTCACACTGCATTCATGGTAGAAGCCAGAGTTCTTGTGTTGGTCTTCAAGGCCCATAGTTTATCCTCCTGTCACCTGACTTCATCTCCTCCACTCTTGCCCTGGGCTCTCTCCTTCGGAAACTGGTCCCTTAGCTGAGCCTTTAAACAAACCAGGCATCTATAAAATGGACATACTAGTATTTGTCCCTACTTTATAAGATTTTTGTGAAGATTAAATTAGAAAATGTGTATAAGACACTTGACTGGCACAATAAATAGCCTGTATTTAGTACTCAGTAAATATTAGTTGAATTAGTTATTGTTCTTAATATCAAATTTTAGTCACCAATTTTAACTGAAAAATAGGTAAGCTCTTGGTCCTCCTGGATCTTGTCTTTTAGTTTTAGGGCAAACCTATCTAGATGAGACAGGATAGAGGAAGGTGCAATAGTCATTTGTCATATTTACATTGATATGTGGGTTTTGGGCCACAAAAAGAATTAGCAAGTCCATGAGTTTGGATTGTATTTACATATTTCTTGTCAAGAATGATGCTTTGTTAGTATAAAGCAGTCCATGGACTTTGGTTAGAAGTGTCAGAAGGTGAAACTAAATCTAGGATCCTATGAAAAGACTACAATTTTACTCAAGAAATCCTTGTTTATGTCTCTCTATTGTAATAATGAAGTATATTTTCCTAAAACTATAAAGATTATGTTCTCGTATACCTTCTTACTCAGTTTTTAAACAATTTTCTGGGGAATATTCATTGTTATTTCTATTTACATTTATATCTGGACCCTCATTCTTGAGACTGAAATTCTGATGTTCTTTCTGTTATATCACAGCTGTCTTCTGTAGTATTGTTAGGCACTGTGAGATATAAAAATGACTTCTCATCTGCAAGCTTACAGATACTTGTGAAGTCAATTAACTCTAATACTAGGTAGCATTAAGTGGACCAAGAGATGTACAAGGAACACTGTGGGAGGAGTGATTAATTCTTTTTAGGCCAATCAGATAGTGATCTAAAGGAGGTGATATTAATCATTATGTTAAACAAAGAAGGATTTTTGTCTCTGGGAGTTTGGGACTGCTGGAGGAAAATCATGTCATTCATGAATGAGAAATAATATAAAGGAAAAGTTCCTTTAACTGACCTCCAATTTATTAACTAACATTTGCCATTTCTTTTTGAAAACATACTAATACCTATATATGCTGAACATTGCAGTTATTAGGGTACTTCTACTAAATCACTCACTTCTGTTTCCACCAGTTGAACTGCATACTTAACAAAAGTTAGTTATGTTTGTTCTCAGCCTTCTGATGCCTGTTGAACTTATTAATGATTATATAATCTGAGTAGCCCCCAAACTGATAAAACGCATTCAAAAAAGAAAATTGTTACTATGATAACTAAGTTGGATGCTTTCAAAAGACTCAATAAAGGAAAGGCCCTAAAAATACAATGCTGTTTACTTAAATGTGGGTGAGACAACTGTAAAAATGATTAAAATCTAGAGGGATTGTGTTCTCACATTGTTTTGCTGTTGACTATAAGTTTTCGCTTCACTTTAATGACATTTGAATGTCTCAGACAATACATTATTGAGGTACGGTTTATGCAAAGAAGAATTGGATTTATAGTCATTGGAGACATTCTCCAAAGAAAATTTCTGTCTTAAAAGATGGGTAAATAAATATATATTTGTGGGTTTGTGTTGAAATAAATGTATTACTTACATTTATTTATTTTTAAGTATGTGTTTTGTTTTATGACTCCATATTTTAACCAACCTTTCTGTTTAACCAGGCAAATATTGGTTCTAACTGCATTAGATAAAAGGACTTCTTTGGAATCCTAGTTTTTTGGGGAGAGGGGTGATAGTGGAATTTGGAAAGAGTGGCAGATAAGACTGGGAAAGTGAACTGGACTATAGCATAGAGGAGTGTGTTTACTGTGCTAAATTTGACCTTCAGTGGTGACGCATTTTTAGAGAAGAGATGACCCTCAGTCTGTGTTTTTAAAGACTGCTCTTGACATACTGGGGAGGTTGGAAAAGAGAGATAGGGCAGTGGCAGTGAGATTGGAAGTAGTGGGATAGAACTGAAAGAAATCTGGAGAATAGAATAGATAAGGCTTGGTATAATTCACTAGATCTAGGTAGTAAAGCAGAGGAAAAATCAAAGGTGTGATGGTGATGGTAATATCTGACATTTATTGAGAGCTTATTAAATGCTAGTTACTGCTCTAAGTCCTTTAAATACATACAATTTCAGTCATCCTAATAGTTATGTGAGAATGTACTACTGCCATCCCACGAACACTTTTACAAAATTAACAAGCCCCCAAAGCTCTGAAAAATGAAGGAAAAAATTTTTTTGTAAGTTTGGTTTGGCTTATTTAGCAACTAACCATGACCTGAACTGTGAGGCTGTAGTTTTTGTTTATCCCACTTAGTGCAGATTTATTTTTTGCAGAAATATTATTATGTTTGGATATGGATTGCTGCCTTAGATCCTGATAAGAGTATATAATATACAATATTATTTTTCTAAAATACAAAAAGTTGTGAAATTTGATTTGGATGAGAGAGAGTAGACAAATATGGTCCTAATGCACATAGCCCAGTTGAAGGAAAAATAATATGAACACCTGTTACTAGGTCACATGGCACGGATAGACAGTCATGTCATGTCTGCCACTTGGCTTATATCGATTGTAAGACACCATTGATGGTAGATTTCAGTAATATTAAAATGTGGAGGAAATGTGCATGTTAGAATTGTTGAAACGCAGCAGTAGAGTAAAACAGTAGTGCATGTAAATTATTTTTAAGAAACAGATTTGCATTTTCAGGGATTAGTGCATGATCAAAGCATTTTACAGACACTGTGCACTGGGGAAAAATTGAGAGTAATAGGAAATTTTGGAGACAGAATCTTGAGAATTTCCAGTATTTAATGATTGTTTTAAGAAGAGAAGAGAAATTTAAATTTTGAATTTGTTTTTTAAACAAATGACAACCCAGGTGCCTAGACACCTAGAAAATAGAGCTAGTTCAGTTTCATAAATGAACTCATTTTTCTCACAACTGTTAACTTGGTTCTTTGCAGTTGGCATAATTAAGTATGTCTATACCATAATTGTGAAAGTGACATAATTTTAATGTCATAATTGTGGAATTGTGACATAATTTTAAGATGTCAGAAATTATGCAAAGCAATTGGCAGTGTATCAGAAGATTGGACTAATACAATTTATATACAAAAGTAGTACTGCCTGTGGAATTCTTGACAAATTGAAATTTTTAAAAAATTATAATTGGTAATATTATAAATTTCCTAATATTTCGACAAGTAAAAGTGAGAGAAAAACTAAAATAATGAACATTATGTATATATATAAGAAGATTCTAAAAGGTGTAGAGAAGGTGGCAGAGCAGCTAGGGATCTCAGGACCAAAAGAACAGCATGATGGTGTGTTTTCTGGGTTATCTTTCAGCCTCATATATCCCATACTTGGTGTTAAAGAAGCTAGTAACACAGAAGTGCCAATGATACAGACAAACAGCCCCAACAAAAGCCTAATCTTTCTAGGCAAAGGACTTTAAATACATACAATTTTGGTCATACATTGACCAAAACCTTGTAGAAAATAATGACTCTACTTCAGCCAAATACCTCAGGAAAAACCTTAGTTCCACCCCTACTCATACTAACAAAGGCCAACTAAGGAGCCTAAATTTCCTCCCTCTCTAGGCACCCAACACCCTCACTGAAGTGGTGTCAGATTAGGTGGAGTATAGAACAGGGACTTTCATCTCTATTGGGTGGCAGTAACCCCCACATCCATCCCACTTGCAGTGTCAGTGGATAACACTTTGGAAGCACGAACTTTCACCCCACCCAGCAGTAAAGAGGAGCCCCTATCCCTCCCTGCTGGGGTGGCCTCAGAGAAGGCCTAGTAGAAGTATTTTCACCACCACCTAGCAGTAAAGAGGCCACTACCACCACCCCTTCCTCACCCCCAGCTTCCAGGTAGTGTCTGTGGAGGCCTAGTGGGGAGTCAGAAACCCCATCCCACCCAGAAATAACAAGGAGGTGTTCCCATCTCTGATGTCATTGGAGGCCGAGTGGGGAATGCGGACATCTACCCCTATCTGGGATTAATGAGGCAGCGCCTCCCCATTTTCTGCTGGAGAAGAGTCAAACAAAGCAGATAACATAGAAGCTTTAAATAAGATCCAGAGTCTCATAACATGATATCCAATATGTCTGTGTTTCACTTGAAAATCATTTGCCATAACAACAACCAAGAAGATCTCAAATTGAATGAAAAATGATAATCAACAGGTGCTGTTTTGGTTTGCTAAAGCTGCTGGGATGCAATATATCAGAAATGGGTTGGCTTTTACAATGGAGTTTTTAGTAGCTTAGAGATCTACAGTTCTAAGGCCATGAACATGTCCAAATTGAGGCATCAACAGGACAATACCTTCTCTGAAGAAAGGCTGTTGGCATCTGGGACACCTTTGTCACATGGGAAAACACATGGCTGGCATCTGCTGGTCCTTCTCTCCTGGGTTTCATTGCTTTCAGCTTCTGGCTTCAGTGGCTTCCTCTCTCAGCTTCTGTGGATGTGTCCTTGTCTCTCAGCTTCTCTGGGGCTTCTTTGAGCTGTAGGCTTTTTCTGTGTGTCTTGTATCCTCTCATAAGGGACTCCAGTAAGGGGATTAAAACCCACCCTGACTGAGGTGGGTCACATCTCAATTGAAATAACCTAATCAAAAGGCCCCACCCACAATAGGCCTGCACCCACAGGAATGGATTAAATAACAGCTTCAAACTACCAAGATGCCAACACCCAGATGACAAGATTTAGAATTATTTGAGGAAGATTATAAAGCAGTCATCTTAAAAATGCTCCAACAGGCAATTATGAACATGCTCAAAACAAGTGAAAAAATAGTCTGAAAAGAAATATAAGACAGGAAGAATAACCAAATGAAAATTTGAGGACTGAAAAATATAACTGAAATAAAAAATTCAGTGTCTTGTCTAGTTACCTCACATGAGAATGATAGAAGAATCAGTGAACTGAAAGTTAGAACAATAGAAATTACTAAATCTGAACAACAGAGAAAATAAACTAAGCTAAAATGAACAGAACCTCAGGGACCTGTAGATACGTATGACAGAAAATCTAGCATTTGTGCAATCAGAATCCTGGAAGAAGAGGAGAAAAAGGGCATGGCTAAAAAACAAAAGATGGCTGAATACTTCCCAAATTTGGCAAAAAGCTTAGCAAACTCCAGACATAGTAAACCAAAGCAGTCCACACCAAGTGTGTCGTAATCACACGTCTGAAAATTAAAGACAAAAAAAAAAAAAAAAATCTTGAAAACATTGAGAGAGAAACTACACCATAGGGAAAAATAATTCAAATGATAGTAGTCTTCTTGTCAGAAACCATGGATGCCAGGAGGAAGTGGCATATTTTTCAAGTGCTGAAAGAAAAGTATTGTCAGAAAATGTCCTTCATGAATGAAGGAGAGATAAAGATACCCTCAGATAAAAGAAAACTAAGAGAATTTGGGCCACCAGATATGCCCTAAAATAATATATAAAGAAAGTTCTTTAAACAGAAAGGAAATAGTAAAAAATGACACCTTGAAAAATCAGGAAGAAAGAAAACATGGTAAGAAACAATATAGGGAAATAGACTCCTTCATCTTCCAAGTTTTCTAAATTAGATAGTTGAAACAAAAATTATATGATTGATTTTAACTATATGTAGAGGAAATATTTAAGACCACAATATTATAAATGAGGAAAAGTAAAGGGAGGTAAGGTTTCTGTACTTAACTTGGACTGGTAAAATGACAACACCATAGATTGTGAAAGATATGTATGTATAATGTAATACCTTGAGCAACCACTAAGAAACTATGCAAAGAGTTAAACTTAAAAACTATTGATAAATCAAAATGGAATTCTTTAAAATGTTCAGGTAACCCTTTGGAAGGCAAGAAAAGGAAAACAGAAACAAAAATGGAGAAAACAACAGAAAACAAAAAATAAAATGTTATATTAAAGCTCTAGCATATCTATAATTACATTAAATGTTGTAAATGGCCAAAACACACCAATTAAAAGACAGCAATCAGCAGAGTAGATTTTGCCAACACCCGAATAGTTGCAGTCCATAAGAAACTCACTTCAAATATCATAATATAGACTGGTTCAAAGTAAAAAGATTGAAAAAGAAGACACAAACATTAATCAAAAGAAAACAGGAGTGGCTGTATTAATATCATATGATGTAGACTTCAGAGCAAAGAAACTAACAGAAATAGACAATATGTAATGACAAAAAGGTTAGTTCACCAAGAAGACATAACAATCCTAAATGTGTTGTTGTAGTTTGCTAATGCTGCCGGAATGCAAAACACCAGAAATGGATTGGCTTTTATAAAAGGGGGTTTATTCGGTTATGCAATTTCAGTCTTAAGGCCATAAAGTGTCCAAGGTAACACACCAGCAATCGGGTACCTTCACTGGAGGATGGCCAATGGTGTCTGGAAAACCTCTGTTAGCTGGGAAGGCACATGACTGGCGTCTTCTCCAAAGTTCTGGTTCCAAAATGGCTTTCTCCCAGGATGTTCCTCTCAAGGCTGCAGTTCCTCAAAAATGTCACTCTCAGTTGCACTTGAGGTATTTGTCCTCTCTCATCGTCTCCGCAGCAAGAGTCTGCTTTCAATGGCCATTTTCAAACTGTCTCTCATCTGCAGCTCCTGTGCTTTCTTCAAAGCATCCCTCTTGGCTGTAGCTCCTCTTCAAAACATCACTCACAGCTGCACTGAGTTCCCTCTGCCTGTCAGCTCATTTATAGAGCTCCACGGATCAAGGCCCACCCTGAATGGGTGGGGCCACGCCTCCATGGAAATATCTAATCGGAGTTATCACCTACAGTTGGGTGGGTCGCATCTCCAAAGAAACACTCAAAGAACTCTAATCAAAACTGATAATGTCTGCCCACACAAGATTACATCAAAGATAATGGCATTTAGGGGACATAATACATTCAAACTGGCACATGTGTATACACCAAAAACAGAACTGCAAAATAAGCGAAACGAAATCTGATAGAATTGAAAGGAGAAAAATGCACAATTATGTTTGCAGACTTTAACACCCCTCTTTGAACAATTGATAGTACAGCTAAACAGAAAATCAGCAAGGATGTAGACTCAACAACATCATCAACCAATAAGATCTATTTGACATTTATAGAACACACTACCCAACAACAGCAGATTTATTCAAGAACATTTACTAGGTGTGCTGATTTGAACCTATTATGTACCCCAGAAAAGCCATGTCCTTTTCATCCAGATTTGTTGGGGGCAGACCTGTTGTGGGTGTGATCTTTTGATTAGGTTGTTTTCATGGAGATATGACCCCTCCCATTCAAGGTGGGTCTTAATCCTTTACAGGAATCCTGTAAGCACGCTCACAGAGAGAGAGAGCTCAGAGAAGCTAAGAGAGACAGAAGCCCAGAGACATTTTGGAGACAGCCATTGAAACCAGAACCAGGAGAGAAGCTGTGTAATCAGAGTTGCCCCCAGGAGAAGCTAAGACAGAAGCCCAGAGACATTTTGGAGAAAGCCATGGAAACCAGAAGCTGAACCCTGGAGAGTTCCAGCAGACTGTGGCCTTGCGCCTTCCCATGTGACAGAAGAACCCCAGATGCTATTTGCAATAGCATCATTCTGTTGATGCCTTAACTGGGACATTTTCATGGCCTTAGAACTGTAAATTTGTGAACTAATAAACCCCCAATGTAAAAGTCTGTTTCTGGTATATTGCATTCCGGCAGCTTTAGCAAACTGAAACACCAGAATAGACTATATCTGGGCCATAAAAACAGACCTTAAAAATTTAAGAGAATCAAAATCATATAGAATGCATTCTTTGAGCAAAGTGAAATGAAACTAGAGTTCAATAATAGCAATACAAGAGGAAAATCTCAAACACTTTGGAAACTAAACAATACACTTCTAAATATGGGTCAAAGAGGAAAGCCAAGAAATTTTTTAAATACGTTAAACTGAATAAAGGTGAAATTACAACATATCAAAATTTGTGAGACATAGCTAAAGCATCACTGAGAGGAGAATTTCTAATGCATACATTTGAAAACAAAATCTCAAATCAATAATTAAGCTCCCACACCAAGAACCTAGAAAAAGAAGAGCAAAATAAACCCAAAGCAGGCAGAAGGAATGAGATAATAAAGAGCAGAAATCAATAAAACTGAAAAAAAAAAAAAGAAAATCAGTAAAACAAAGAACTGATTCTTTGAGAAGATAAATAAAATTGACAAATCTCTATGAAGACTGACAAAGGAAGATATAGTTTGGTTTAGTATTTGGAAATCAGTGTAATTTACCATATTAACAAGCTAAAGAAGAACTGTCATATGATCATATTAATCGATACAGAAGAAGCATTTGACAAAATTCACCCATTCATGATATTTTAACAAAACTTGCAGAAAAATAGGAATAGAGGAAAACATCCTCAACTTGATAGAAGAGCATCAACAAAAAAACTTATCAATAACATTATACTTAATGGTGAGACTGATGCCTTCCTCCAACGATCAGGAACAAGGCAAAGATGTCTGCTCTTACCACTCTTATTCAACATAGGGCAGGAAGTTCTGGACTGTAATAAAGCAAGAAAAGGAAACAAAAGGAAAAGGACAAAATAAAATTCCCTATTTGCGATGACATGATTGTCTGTATAGAAAATAGCACAAAATCTCTAAACAGACTGCTAGAACTATTTAGTAAGGTTACAGGATACAATATAAAAGTCCAAAAATACATTGTCTTTCTGTATACTAGCAATGACATGGACATTGAAATTAAAAATACAATACTATTTAGTGTTGCTCAAAAATGAAATATTCAGGTGTAAATTTAACAAAATGTGTAGAATTTGTATGATGAAAACTACAAAATGCTGGTGAAAGATATTAAAGACCAAAATAAATGGAGAGTCTTGCCATGTTTATGGTTGGAAGACTCAATACAGTGAAGATGTCACTTTTCCCAAAATTGATATATATAGTTTTGATGCAATTTCCATCAAAATCCCAGCAAGACTTTTTGTTGATACAGACAAGATTACTTTGAAATTAATATGGAAAGGGAAAGGATTGAAAAATGTTTGAAAAAGAATAAAGTGGGAAGAAACAGTCTACCTGTTTTAAAGAATCATTATAAAGCTACAGTAATCAAGACTGTGTTGTTTTGCAGAAAGAGAGAAATACAGATCAATGGAACAGAATAGAGAACCCAGAAATATACTCACACATATATGCCAAACTGAATTTTTAACAAAGATGCAAAAGTAATTCAATGGAAGAAGGATAGGCTCTTCAACAATTGGTGCTGAAGCATTAACACAACCATAGGTTAAGAAAATAAAAATAGAAAAGAAAATCTACCTAAGTCTACATCTTATACAAAAATTAATTCAAAATGGATCACAGATTTAAATTTAAACTGTAAAAGTAGAAACTTTAAAAAAATATATAAAATCTTTTAGAGTAGATCGGAGTTCTTAGTCTTGATACCAAAAGTCCATAAAAGGGAGGGTAAAGATAAATTAAACTTTGTATTAGTCAGGGTTCTCTAGGGAAATAGAACCAACAGGAGATACCTATAAATATTATTAGATTTTTATAAAAATTGCCTCATGCAGCTGTGGGGATGGGCAAGTCCAAATTCCATAAGGCAGGCAGCAAGCTGGGAACTTCGATGAAAGCTTTCTATGAATTCCCCAGAGGAAGCTGGCTGGCTGAAGTAAGAGATGAAAATTCCCTCCTCTGACTGCTGAAAATCAGATGAAAATTCCCTCCTCTGACTGCTGAAAATCATCACTTCTCTTTTTATGGCCTTCAACTGACGGGATGAGAATTCTCTCATTGTTGAAGGCAGTCTCCTCGGTTGATTGTAGATGTCATCAGCCATAGATGGAACCAACTTACTGATAATTTAAGTCCACAAAATATCCTCACAGTGAACAGTTGAGCCAGTGCTAGTTTGACCAAACAGGTGGACATCGTAACCTAGCCAAGTTGATGTATGAGCTTAACCATCACAGACTTCATCAAAATAACAAGCTTTTGCTCTGTGAAAGGCCCTGTTAAATTAAAAGACTAACTTCAGAGTGGGAAAAAACACCTGCAAACCACGTATCTGATGAGGGACTTGTACCTGGAATAAAAAAAAGGACCCTCAAAACTCAACAGTAAAAATGCAAACAATTCAGTGAACAGATATTTCATGAAAGAGGATAATATATATGGCAAATAAGCACATAAAAAGATGTTTAACATTATTAGTCATTAGGGAAATGCAAATTAAAACCACAATGAGATATTGCTATATACCTATCAGAATGGCTAAAATTAAAAAAAAAAAGGCAACTCCAAATGCTGTTGAGGATGCAAAAAAGCTGCTTCACTCATACATTGTTGGTGGGAATGATATAACAACTCTGGAAAATCAGTTTGGTAGTTTCTTAAAAACCTAAACATGCCATTACCATGCTATTCAACAGTTGTACTTTTGGGCATTTATCCCAGAGAAATGAAAACTTAGGTCCACACAAAAACCTCTACATGGATATTTATAGGTTCTTTATTTGTAATAGCTCCAAACTGGAAACAACCTAAATGTCCTTCAACAAGAGAAGGGTTGTTGATGTCATCAGCCATAGATGCAACCAACTTACTGATAATTAAAGTCCACAAAATATCCTCACAGTAAACAGTAGAGCCAGTGCTTGTTTGACCAAACAGGTGGACACTGTAACCTAGCCAAGTTGACACATGAGCATGAAGTGCCCAATTAAACTTGTGGTACATCCATACCTTGGAATAGTATCTAGCAATAAAAAGGAATGACGTATTGGTACATGCAACAAACTGGTTGAATCCATGGTGAATTACGGTAAGTGAAAAAAGTCTGCCCCAAAAGGTTACACACTGTATTATTCCATTTATATAACGTTCTTGAAATAACAAATTTAGAGAAATGGGAACATGTTAGTGGTAATCCAGAGGTTGAGGCGGTGGGGTGGCAGAAAATGAAAATGGGTAGAAAGGGGAAGGTGAGGGAACCTTAGATCCTAGTTGTAATATTACCATAGTTTGTAAAATATTACCATTGGGGAAACTGAATAAAGGGCACATGGGATCTCTATGGTATTTCTCACACTGCATGTAGATGTGCAGTTATTTCAAAATAAAGATTTTAATTAAAAAATAAACTTTTAAAAAAATTTTAATGGGAGAGATTTTGCAGGAATTCAGTGACACTTTTAAAATAAATCTTTGTTTTCTAGAGAGTGATAAAATGGTATCTCAATGCTGTTTCCTTTAACTAGCAAGTGTAAACGAAACAGAATTGAATATTAATTTAAATACTTTGTAAAGAAATTTGCAGAGCCGTTATGAATACTTATGATGATCTATGTATATGATATTCTAAGACTGTATCTATTTCAGATAGCTGTCATCCCCACAGATCCCTGAATCCTCTAAATGCTGGTGTTTTCACAAATAGCTACTGACTGAAGCAAATAAACTTTATAAAGTGTATATAACAAAACTATACTTAAGGAACATAAATATACATAATAAAAATATACTAAATCATATAAAATTGAAAATTTAAGCCTGAAGAAACTTATATAAGAAGTCTTTTGAATATCAATCAATATAACATGTATACTTTTCTACATGAACATCTTTTAAATACTCACCTGACTAGCTGCGAGGCAAAGTTGATTGAATGATAGAAGGTAATGAGGTAAATAGTGTTAGTTTGCAGATCATACCTTGTCCCAAAATAGAATTGAAGAACTAAGGGAGTAATTTCAGGTTCTTATTGTTGTTGATATTGTTATTACAGATTTTTAGTTATTTTACCTGTACCTAAAGGACTTTGAAGTGCCCAATTAAAATATTATTTCTGGTGTTGAAATGAATGCAAGATACAGAATTTATAGCAGTAACATTATGGAGATATAATTCACATGCCATAAAATTCACCCAGTTAAAGTTTACACAGTTCAGTAGTTTTTAGTACATTCACAGAGTTATACAATCATCACCACTGTCATTCCATAACATTGCCATCATCCCAAAAAGAAATCTTGTACGCATTAGCAGCCACTTCCCATTTCCCCTTTCCTCCAGTCCCTGCTAACCACTAATCTAATCTACATTGGGTTTCTATATTTTCCTATTCTGGACATTTCATGTAAATGGAATCATACAGTATATTATGGTCTTTTGTGTCTGACTTCTTTCACTTAGCGTAATGTTTTCAAGGTTCATCTGTGTTACAGCATGTATCAGTACTTCATTTTTTTAAATTGCCAAATAATATTCCATTTATTACACATTTTAACTGTTCATCATTTGATAGGCATTTAGAGAAAGTGTACTTTTATTGAGACTTTGCAAAAGAATTTTCTTTTTTTTATAGCAGACATGATAATCATCACTTATATTTTACTCCCAATATAATAGTAAACATTGCTTGTAATTGGAAATTTGGTATCATTTAGCAGGTGAGAACAAATATCAGATAACTTAACTCTGTACCTTCCAGATGATTTTTAAAAATTCTTCTTAAAGTGAAGCCTGAGGCAGAAGAAGCTGTAATTACTGTTAAATTTTCATTTTCGTGTTTGTATCTGAGCAGCTCATAAAATTTTCATAACAAGGTTTAGGAAATATTTCTCTCCATTTTCTTTGTTAATGCCTATATATTCTTCAGGACTACTTGTTCTCAGAGCATCCTCTCCTGGCCTCACTAAATCAGTTTTTCCTATTATTCAGTCCCAGATACCACTTAATTCTCTGTTGTAGGACTAATTACAGTTTTACATTAATGTGATTAGTCAGTTATTGTGTAGCTCTCGCTAGACTGTCAGCTCTTTGAAGGGAAGGACAATGTTTATTTTTGCTTACCATTATATTTCTGGCATGTAACTTAGTGGTAGGTACACAGGCACCCCATAAATACTTGTTGAATCAATGAACACATTAGAAATAAAGAAGAAGAATATAAATAAGCAGTTCACAAAAGGAAAAATTTAAATTCCAATAAACATCCAATATTTTCAGCTTCATGTGTAATCAGGAAATACAAATTAAAACCATAAGATATTTTATCCCCATCATGTTGGGAAAACTTTAAAGATTGATAATATGAAGTGCTGGCAAGGAATTTAAATATCCATTAAGAAGGTTAGTATTAAATGAAAGTGTGACTCCAGCCATACTGTGGGATATTTTTCAACTGTTAGAAGGAAAATGTTGCCTTCTAGTCCTTTTAGAATAATTCCCTTTATTTTTGTTTCACAAAAAGAACTCTAAAAGTGAATCTAGATATGTATGTTCATATAAATTCAAAGCAGGGATACTAGAAAGATATTTGCCATACTGTTCATAATGGTTACTTCTGAGAAGGAAAATGGTAGTATAAGGAAAGGTATAAAGGGGCTCTTTTTTTGTTTTTAATTATGTGGACTTGTGTAAATTTTTATTCCTTTATAATGAGAATATCTTTATGTGGTCTGTAAAAAAATTAAGAATAAGAATTAAATTGGTTACGGACATTTAGAAAAAGCATTCTTTGTATATGGAAAAGCAAAACCAGAGAAGCCTAAAGAACATGGTATAATCTGGAACTAGAAGCATTTCTGTAATTCTGGAGCCTAAAGTGTGATAGAGGGAATGAGGCTGAAAAAAAAAGAAGGCAAAGCCAGATCATTGAGGGCCATAATACCTCTTCTCTTAGCATGATAGAGCTGTCAAAAGATTTTTAAGTTGGGAATTGACTCTGGCCATTTTAAATAGATGACTGGCAGATGTGCAGTTGATACAAACAGAGTTTATTTTATATCTACATTCCTTTGACAGGTTTGCCTATAGATACTTCCGGAGAACTTTGTTTTAAATGCATAAAATAAAATGCAAAATACAAAGGAAACCAATTATATTGGAATTCACTTATGAAAATATTAGGGGGAAGATGTTTATGGTAGTTACTTATGTGCTTCTTTACTAATACATTAAATAAAAAGACCTAGTGGCAGATTTAATAACTACTTTAATTTCAAAATCATGATGAACATAAACAATATTTTTAGATATCTGCATCAGATGAGTTTTTCATGGACCCTCAGGTGAAGAATTATTGCTTATGGATGAGTCTGGGAGCAAGAAGATTAGTTAGGAAACCAGTCCATATGGAGATGATGAAAAATCTTAGAGGAAGCAGTGTGAAATGATCCTCATGAATGATTTTCTAATTATTATTTAGAATTAACATTTTTGCATTAGTAAAGCAGTATGTCTATATTATAGAAAAATTAGGAAATTTAAATTTTAAAAAGAGAAGAAAATCCACTGTAAGTAGTTTTTAAAATGTAAGGAATACATATTCTATCCTTGTTTTACTTCTGCTCTTAGATGGGACCTTTCCCCATTAGTTAAGCATTTAGCCTTATTTCAATATTATCTTTGCTTAACTGTCTTCTTTTGATTTTGCAGGTTTTTGATTGGTCAGGGAGCTCACGTAGGAGCTGTCAACAGTGAAGGAGACACACCTTTAGATATTGCTGAGGAGGAGGCAATGGAAGAGCTACTTCAAAATGAAGTTAATCGGCAAGGTAATGTAAAAGCAACCTAAATGGAAAAAAAAGGATTTAAAATATAATACTTGTCTTTTTAAGTAAAAATACTTGTTGATGTTGAAGGCAGTCATAATTTGAGTTGGAAAAAAAGGCAGCTTATCCAAACAGTATGTATCATATGATTCCATTTGAAAAGGTATATGATTCTCAACTCTCTTATCTTTTTAATATTTTTAAAGTTGAAAGGAATATCATAAACAGCAGGATCAGGCATAAAATTATATGGTAATAAGAGCTTTGAAGAGAAATAAAGCAGGCAGAGGAGATGAGAAATGCCCAGAGTGGATGTTTCATGGTGTAAATTTAAATAGGGCTACTGTTGTAGTTTGCTAATGCTGTTGGAATGAAAAACACCAGAAATGGATTGGCTTTTACAAAAGAGGGTTTATTTGGTTACACAGTTACAGTCTTAAGGCCATAAAGTGTCCAAGGTAAGTCATCAGCAATCAGGTACCTTCGCTGGAAGATGGCCAATGGCATCCAGAAAACCTCTGTTAGCTGGGAAGGCACGTGGCTGGCATCTTCTCTGAGTTTTGGTTTCAAAATGGCTTTCTTCCAGGATGTTCCTCTCTAGGCTGCAGTTCCTCAAAAATGTCACTCTTATTTGCACTTGGGGTATTTGTCCTCTCTTAGCTTCTCTGAAGCAAGAGTCTGCTTTCAATGGCCGTCTTCAAACTGTCTCTCATCTGCAGCTCCTGTGCTTTCTTCAAAGTGTCCCTCTTGGCTGTAGCTCCTCTTCAAAATGTCACTCTCAGCTGCACTCAGTTCCTTCCGTTTATCAGCTCATTTATATGGCTCCACTGATCAAGGCTCACCCTGAATGGGTGGGGCCACGCCTCCATGGAAATATCTCATCAGTTATCACCTACAGTTCGGTGGGGCGCATTTCCATGCAAACAACCTAATCCAAATGTTCCAACTTAATCCCCACTAATATGTCTGCCCCACAAGATTGCATCAAAGAATATGGCTTTTTCTGGGGGACATAATACATTCAAACCAGCACAGCTACCAGTTAAAGCCTCGCTGATGAGACATTTAAGCTGAGAGGTAAATGAGGTGAAGGAATGAGACATGTGGCTCTGGGGAAACAGCATTCTAGGTAGAGGGATGGCGGTGCCTGGTATGTTCAGAGAAGCAGCAAGTTGATTGAAGCAGATGGAACAAAGAGGCTGGAAAGACAAAAGAGGTCACAGACGTAGTAGGGGCCACGTCATGTAAGACCTTGGGGACCACTGGAAGATGGAGTCAGCATTTGAACCCTGGCTCTGTGGCCCTAGAGCCCACAGGCGGAACCACTATATGCTGTATCACTTAAACAGCTGGGGCATGGGTAAATCATTTGCTTCCTTTCAAACCTGTATTTCTCAGCTAATAACTGTGGGTAGTACGTGCCTATTTATAAGGCTCTTGTGAAGGATGGTAAGGTATATCGCAGTGGATTGTGAACTATAGTTGTATTACTTAGTTTTTCTTGCATTTGTGGAGGTTGGGCTAGAGGATTGCTAAGATTCTCTCATTTTATAAAAGAACTGGGATTATTTACACTTATATATAAACGGTCACAATATATTATACATTGTCTTTATTTTCCTTTTGTTAAGTCTGTGTTTTTAATACTTTGTCTATAATTTTAAAGGAATGTTTATAACATAGCCAATTCATTTCTCGATAATGTCTACTTTGAAATTTTCTGCTGCATAAATTATTACCTTGCTGGTTTTTAATACCCATGTTACTCAGAGGATTTCAACTTGTTAAATACAGTTTCAGTACAGCAAACACTTTCCTCCTAATTAAGTTTTCTCTTATCAGTGTGTTGAATACCTGTGATTAATTATGTCATGTTCCTTGAAGTTGTGTTTATGTTTAAGTAATAGATAGTAAATATTAGTATTGCTTTTTGTGACTTTATCTCTATATTTCTCAAGGGCATTGCATGTTATTTGGAAAAAGTTAATCTGTAAGAATGCCATATAAAAATCATAGAGGGCACTAATGCCTACAAAGTAGCCTCTTCATTCATTCATTGAATTTTATTTTTTATTGACCATATATTTGATCATTAACTAGTAATACTGAAGTAAATTGCCTTTGGAAGTAGTGATGATTGAAAAGTGCCTAAAAGAATTTCTGGTTTGTATTTTAATGCAATTTTCTTTATTTAGCTAGGGACCAAATCAACTTTTATGTCTGTTAGCTGACCAAATTCCAGTTTTATTTCATTTTTTTTCTTGCCTAAGAAATTTGGCTACATTTCATTCTAATACTCATTGCTTTTAAATGAGTAAATGGCCGATTTTAAACAACAGATGCTAAATAGTTGGAACTTTATTATACATAATTTAGTTTAGTATCTATTATTTTCATTGTTTAAAAACCTTTCAATTATAGTAAGTTGATTAAGGACCAGTTAAATGCATTATAAGATTTTATTTCAATTAGATAATAGAGCATAAAAGAGAACCAAAATAATAGACCTTTATAACTTGTAATGATATTTTAACACCTTAATAGTTACTCCTGATCTAAGTGCATTTATTAATTCATTTAATCCTCACAACAACCCTATGGAGTAGGTACTGTTATTCCCATCTCGAAAATGAAGCAGTTGAAGCACAGATTAAGTTTCTTGTCCAAGGTAATATAGCTACTAAGCAGTGGATTGGGGATTCAGACCTAACCTGTCTAGGTTCAGTATCTGTGTTCTTAACTCATTCTACTAATATCTAACTAAGTTATGGCTTTCTCAAGGTTACTATGTAGTTAAGCACTGCACTGGAATTAGAAAGCAGGTATCCTGATATATAGTACAATGACCTTTTTTTTTTTTTTTTTAATTTAATGAACTAAGCCTGGTCTGTAAATACTGGTCAGTAATATTTAAATATTTTTTTTTTAAGAGAGAGGAATTTTCGTTTCAAACTTAATTTTCTTAAATGTTAGAAATTTCCCTTTGCATATACTTTAAATTTGGGGTTTTTTGTTATTGTTAAATTATATATGAGCACAGTTTGGAGGCAGAAAAGGGTAATTGCTTTGTAATTAGATAAAGATAGCATGAAATAGGATAAATCCAGAAGTAGAAAGTAGCTATTTTTTATTTCAAGTTCAGAGGAAATTTGGATTAATAAAAGACAATAAAAATCAGAATATATAAGATGGTAGAGGCAATAGTGATGGGGTAAAAAAAAGATAACAAGTATAAAATATATAATCGTGTTAATAATAAAGCATACCAAAATAAATTAGATCGGTCTGAGACAAATCATTTAGTTAAAAGGTTATTCTTAATGTATTATAATTATAACTTTATAATTTCCTTTATGAATAACATTAGAAGGCATCTTAAATAAGGTGGGCTGATTATGTTATTTATTACCTATTTTATTTTCTGTAAGGAGGGAATTTTTTTATATGTAAAATTGCTTTATTATAAAAGTGGCATTTTATTTTTATAAAAATTATAATAGGTTGTGCTCATTACACATATTTAGTATATGTTATTGTGTTCTTATAAAGTCTATTTGGAAAATCTTACTACAATGAGATTTATTTCTTTCAATGTGGTAATGAGAGTATAATCTGTACTTAACTAATCTTGGGGTTTTAAAAATAGTTTTGAATTACGGGCTACCTTTTTCAATTGAGTATTGAACAGTTTATTTGTGTCTTGAAGAATAAATGGTAATTTGTTAAGCAAGCAAGATGAAGACATGATCCATGTAGGATAATAGCTTGCACAAGGACACAGAAGCATAGTGCAGTTGGATACCTAAGTAGAGATCTGGAGGGTTAGAACACTGAATAATAGCAGAGGAAAAAGTCTAGAGATTAGGTTAAAAATGCATTGACTACAACCCAGAACCCATGAATCTCGAAGACAGTTGTATAAAAATGTAGCTTATGAGGGGTGATAGTGGGATTGGGAAAGCCATAAGGACCAAACTCCACTTTGTCTAGTTTATGGATGGATGTGTAGAAAAGTAGGGGAAGGAAACAGACAGACAAAGGTACCCAGTGTTCTTTTTTATTTCAATTGCTCTTTTTCACTCTAATTATTATTCTTGTTATTTTTGTGTGTGTGCTAATGAAGGTGTCAGGGATTGATTTAGGTGATGAATGTACAACTATGTAATGGTACTGTAAACAATCGAAAGTACAATTTGTTTTGTATGACTGCGTGGTATGTGAATATATCTCAATAAAATGATGATAAAAAAAAAAAGACCCATTATAAGTCAATAATAAGAAGACAACCCAATTTAAAACTGGGCAAGAGATTTGACTAGGCATTTCACAAAGGAAAATATACAAATGGCTGACAGGCACATGAAATGGTACTCAAGAGCATTAGTCATTAGAGAAATATAAATTAAAACCACAGAGGATACCATTTCATACACACTAAAATGGCTATAATCAAAAAGTCAAACAATAACAAATGTTGTTGAGGATGTGGAGAAAATGAAACCCTAATACATTGCTTGTGGGTATATAAAATGGTACAGCCAGTTTGGAAAATAGATTGTCAGTTTCTTAAAAAGTTACACATAAATTTACCATACAATCCAGTAATTCTACTTTTAGGTTTCTACTCAAGAGAAATGGAAACACATGTCCATGCAAAAACTTGCATGAGAATATTTTCAGCAGCATTATTCATAATAGTCCAAAAAGTGGAAACAACACAAATGTCCAGCAACTGGTGAATGAATAAATTATGGTAATTGTATAATTGTGCAATAAAAAGGAGCAAAATACCAACATACTATGTCATGAATGAACCTGAAAAACATTATGCTAAGTGGAAGAAGCCAGACACAAAAGACCATGTATTATATGATCCCATTTCTATGAAATTGTGGAAGAGTCAGATCTAATAAAGACAGAAAATAGATTAGTGGTTGCCAGGGGCAAGGATGGGAAGGATGATTAACTATAAACTGGCATAAGGAATTTTATTGAGGTGATGGAATGATTCTAAAACTGGATTATGGTGATGTTTGCACAACTCAGTAAACCGAATTGTACACTTAAACTGAGAGACTTTTATGATATGCAAATTATACCTCAGTTAAGTTATTAAAAAGTTTGGTTACCTGTTTGCAATCAGTTCATTGCTTTTGTAGGAATTACACTACTGCTTTGAAATCCTTTTCAACTAAATATATTACATAGCTGGAAAAACTCTGGTGTGTTGAGTAAATAGAATGTAATAATTTCAAACAGTCTTTATCTTATATAAGTTTCCTTCTCCATAATGGCCTTCTCCTAAATGGGCCAAGGATTTAAATAGAGATTTCTCCAAAGATGATAGATATGGCTTTGGGCTTTTTCCAAAAAAAAAAAAGAAAAAGAAAAAGAAAGTTCCTGTAAAACTTTTCTGCATTATAATGTAATAAAGTCCTGCTGACTTAAAAAAAAAAAAAAAAAAAAAAAAATGCATTGAGATGGTACTGTGAACAATCAAATGTACGATTTGTTTTGTATGACTGCGTGGTATGTGAATATATCTCAATAAAGTGAATAATTAAAAAAAAAAAGTAAACTACGCAAATGATACTGTGTATTTTCTATGGGTTCAAACACGTGTATGTAAAAGAATAATAATAAAAAAAAAGTCTGGCAAAAAAAAATGCATTGAGAACAAATTATAGAATGCTTTTTCTGCTACAATAAGGAGCTTAACCTTTGTCTTATAAGAGGTGAGTAGCCACTGACAAATTTTATGTAGAAAATTTGATGATCACATTTTTTATAAAGAAAACCCAGTAGTAATAGTAGTGGTACAGGATATGAATTGGAAGGAACTGATGCTGGTTGAGTTAAGGGGTCAGTAGTAGAAGTAGTCAGTATGAGATATAAGACATGAATCAGGATGGTGACTGAGGTCATCTAGAAGACAGTCTAGAAGTGGCAACTCAAAATTCAATAACTAAATTGCATGTGTAGGGAGCAAAGTGGGTAAGGTAAAGGGAGGAGTTAAGGATAGCTAACTCCCAGGCTGCTGAGTGAGTGGTGTACCATTAACTGATACAGGAAATTCAAGACAGGCAGCAAGCAGATTGGCTGGGGAAATTGAGTTAAAATTTTAGTATTGAGTTTGAGGTACCCATCGCATGTTATTTTATTATATTATTTCCCTTAATTTGACCTCTTTTCTCTTCCCCAGGCTCAGATTTCCAACTGGTTACTTGATATCTCCAACTAGATGTCTACTGGGCACCTCAGACTTGTCATTTCTGAAACTGATCTTCCCCATCTCAGTTAATGACAGTTTAATTTTTCCATTTGCTCAGGCTAAAATCCTTTAATTCATCCTTGATAACTCTTTTTCTTCTGTGCCCCCCCCCATATTCAAACAACCAGCAAATTCTGTTGGTGTGACTTGAAAAATCCAGAATCCAACCACTTTACTACCTGCTCTGCTACCACCCTAGTTCAAATTACCATCATTTCTTGTCTAGATTATTGCAATAGCCTGCAAATTGATATCTCTATTTCTACTCTTATCAGCTTAAATGTTCCTCTTAAGTAGATTGTGTCACCTGCTAAAAGTCTTTACCACTCTACAGACAATCTGGCCTTCTTGTAAACATAGAAGGAATATGCCAACCAGGCTCCTGCCTCAGAAGCTACTAGCACTTCCCCCTCTGCCCAGAATGTTCTCCCAGATAAAAGTATGGCTCTTACTCACTTCCTTTATTTCTCTGTTGTAGTATTATCTTATAAAAGAGGCTGTTCTTTACTGAATTAATAAAGTAACAGCTCCCTCTCATTACTCTGTCCCTTTAGCCTGCTTTGTTTTTCTTCACAGAAATGTGCCCATCTTCTGCCATATAAGAAATATACTTCTGTACTCATAGCACTTAATAAAATACCTGACACATAGTAGGAACTCAATATATATTAGATGGTTGGATGAATGAAAGAATGAGTGGAAAAATCTATTGAGCAGACAGCTAGATGTATAGATCTTGATTTTTTAGGAGAAAGGTTTGGCTAACATATAAAACTTACATATAGATTTAGTTGTTTTTATTCATTTGTTAATTCATCATTCATTTAATAAACATTTACTTACCCCCCTTCTACTTTGTGTTAGGTACTCTGCCAAACAGGGAGATATATGATAAAAAGGTAATATCCTATCTTTAATAAGCTCAAGCTTTCCTGGGTAAGATAGATTGTAAATGCATTCTGGTATATGCCATTTATTGCATAGCCAGCAGTTGAAGCCATAAGACAACAAGAGATCATTCAGCAGGAATTGTATTAACTTTTAACTTTTTCCCCAAGATGTTGAGCTCTTTGAAGGTAGGAACTGGATTATCCTGTTTCCTTTTGTATTCCTCCCACTGTTAATCACCTCAACCAAGCACAGTACTTAATAAAATGCTTTTAAATGACTGAATATCTGTAATAACTATTATTAAAATTATAAAATCAACACAAATAGTAAGAAGAATGTACTGTGTTAGAAAAGGAAATGGAGCTTTATAGAGTTAAGATTTGTTTTAAGATCTGATAAATTTTAGATGTAGATGGCACCTCCAAGTAGAAGTAGTCAATAAACATTTGCACATAAGACTAGAGTTCAGAGAACTGGTCAAAGCAGTAGATAGAAAGTTGAGACTTATTCATATATGATTGATTAAAAAGGAAAAAAAAAAGTGTGTACCAAAGGATATACCTTGGGAAATGTTCAAATTTTAAGAAATAAAAAGGGTGATAAGGTAGAAAGAAAGCCAAAATGACGTTGAGGGGCAAAAACTAATTAGTAGATAAGTATAATATAAAATACCACAATATTCTTTCTTTAATCAACCAACTTGTGAGCAGCTCATTTTTCAAAAATGCATTTTCATTTAAATTTGAAATATTTTAGATAATTTTATTTCACTGCATAGCAAGAAACATTTTCTATAAAGAAAAAATAAACACAATTATTTTTATTTTATCAGGGGTTGATATAGAAGCAGCTCGAAAGGAAGAAGAACGGATAATGCTTAGAGATGCAAGACAGTGGCTAAACAGTGGTCATATAAATGATGTCCGGCATGCAAAATCTGGTGGTACAGCACTTCATGTAGCAGCTGCAAAAGGCTATACGGAAGTTTTAAAGTAAGTTGGTTTTTTTGTTGTTGTTGTTTTACATAGTCATCCTTCTACTCTGATTTTTCTTCACTTCATTGTTGCTTTTCTTAAGATACTTGCAAACATTATTTTGGAACAACATGTATAAGAGGGTTATTTAATGCCTGTTTTCAGGGAAAAAAGGGAAAACTAAATTGAATTTTATTCCTTCTGTTTCTAAAGTTCTTTTTTTCACTCTTGAATTTTGATTATTCTGTTTCTTCCAGTTGCAGTTTTTAAAAAGTTAAATTTAAGTGTCAGTCAACCACTAAATATTACCACTGAGACTAAGAACAATATAAACATATATAAACATATCATCAAATTCTGAGAGTTTGATTCCTACTGAATATTTAATTTGTTTATATGTAATTTATCTAAAATAGTTTTCTTTCTGTCACACAAACACTGTAAACCAGAGTACTGTTAGTATATTAAACAGCAAGCCAAAAGCAACCTGGACTTGATCAGCAAATTTCCTTGAAACAAAGCTCCTTAATGTCACAATGTATATTTTTTTATTTTGTATTTACTTACGCAATGCAAAGTGTCTGTGTTTGCAGCTATGTGAAAAAAAATATTTCAGTGCATAACTTTTGTTATAGCATGTGAAAGTAAATAAGACTGCCCTTCAGTAATATCTACAGAACCTTTCTTGCATTTCTTTCACTTGGGCTTCTAGTATCAACCTGTTCTTGTTATCCCCCAACCTCAGTAAAAACAGTAAAGAAATTTAAGTGGGTCAACTATTCCCAAGTTTCCTCCTCTTTTCTAGCTCTACTCTTAACTTCAGTAAAGTAAGTCTTCTCCTGGAATAGAATCATTGCCTTTTAGTTTCCTGTCCCCCATCTGTTTCCCTCTTATCTAAAACTTTTCAGAACCCATTAATGGGTTGTGAGATGTGAATGCTGGCAAGTTGCCACCAGCCTTAAAGAAGGAAAGAAAGAAAATGTCAAAGCATGTTAAAGGGTGTTACATATAGCAAAGGTAAGTATTGTGTCTGAAAACTTTGGTTTCTATATACATATATATGAATACTGAATTGCACTGTAAAATTGGTTTCTAGACTTCCAAGCAGTCTTTATAATTAGGTTATCCAGGCTCTTAAAACCCTTCATTAAGGTTCTCAGTGGTTCAGGATAAATTTTAAACTCCTAAACTTCGTATATAAGACCCTTTGTTATCTGGCTTCTGTCTGCTCTTTTAAGCTAAACAGCCATAATTGCTCCTCAGGCATGCATTATTCTAGCTGTAGATATCTGCTTGAAGTTCTGTCATGATGTCTTAATGCAAGCTCTTCTCTCCGTCTAGATGCCTTTATCCAACATCTCTTCAACTGGCAAAGTCTTTTCAATTCTTTGACTCAGTTCAAGGCTCTTAATGTGAAAAAAAAAAGTTCAGCCTCATTCATAATAAGTGCAAATAAAGCTATAATGAATTACTGTTTTAGTTTCTTAGGCTACCCATGCAAATACTGTGAAATGATTTGGCTTAAACAATGGGAATTTATTCACTCATGGTTTGAAGGTTGGGAAAGTGTCCAAATCAAGACGATGCTTTCTCCCAGAAGACCGTGGCGTTCTGGGGTTGGGTGCCAGTGATCCTTGGTTCTTCTGTCACGTGGCAAGGCACAGGGCAGCATCTCCTGGTTTCTTCCTCATCCTTCTCTTTGGATTCCATTTCAGCTTTTTGCTTTCTGTGGCACACACGCACCCTCTCTCGCGCACGCGTGCTCTCTCTCTCTCTCTCTTCCTCCCTCTCTCTGTCTCTCTCTCTTTTTGTCTTTCAATATGAATTTCATTCTCTTATAAAGGACTCCAATAATAGGATCAAGACCCATCCTGATTGAGGGAGAACATACCTAAACTGAAGTAAACTCATCAGAAAGTCATATTTTTGATGTTAATACCCACAGGGAATGGGTTAAATTTAAGAACATTTTTTCTGGGGTACATACAGTTTCAGACCACCATTGTTACCATTTTTTATCTATTCCTATTAAGATCAAAACATTTGATACACTGTTCTGGAAGGGTGTGGGAGAAAGACACTGTTCTTATATTACTGGTGGAAATACAAATGACAATTAAGCACAGCAATTCTACCTCTAGGATTTTTTTTTTTTTTTAACAGATGTTCTCACTCACTTAGGAAGTAAGGTATGGGCAAGCAGCACTGTTTATAATAGAAGAATGGTTGAATAAATTATGGTACATAATTTCACTGTAATACTCTTCAGCATTTTTTAAAAGAAGGAAGAATTTCCTTATATATTGATACAGAAGGAGTGCGAAGATGTATTAAGTGTCAAAACCAAGGACAGAAGTGTGCTTTACTTGCATTTATGACAAAATACAGAAAACTGCATTTGCTATTCTGTGCAGCAAAATCTCTATAAGGGTACAGTTAAAACTAATATGGTTATCTGCCAAATGGGGAAACTGGTTAGCTAAAGTTCAGCAACGGAAGGGTGACTTGAATAAATTATTTAAAATATATATATATATATATATATATATAAAATGAAAAAATACAAAGAAGAGATATAGTTAAAATGTTATCTTTCTGCTGCCTCCCCCCCCCCCCGCCCCACCATAAACCTCTTCAATTTGATTCTGATGCTTTTGAGCTCTGTACTCCCATTGCATTTTGTGCATCCCTGTCACAGAACCTGTCAGTGAGGAGTGATTGTTGTGGTACTTGACTTTTGTTTTCCATTAAGAAGCTCCATAAATATAAGTACTGTGTCTTATTTTTTAAAGTATCTTTGAAGGGCCTGGCATATACAGAGAGCCAGGTGTTTGGTGGCAAGGCATGACACTACCTTCCTGACTCTCTCTTCCCTCTCCACACAGATTTCCAAATAGTTATAATCTTATGTTGCTCAGGATATTTAACATTATTATAGTTCAAATTGCCTAATGAAGGATTTTTATTTTTATTTATCTTATATTCCATTATAAATTCTCTTAATAAAGTTTCTGATAAATGTGTGTGTTAACTGGAGATGTTTCTTTAACTTACACCTCTGGACTTGTATCTCTTAACCTTTTCTTTTTATCAGTGGCCCTTAAATGTTGATTGGGCTGCAGACAAGTGACAGGAAGGTGATACAAGAATCATATTGGGGACTTATGAAAACATAGATTGTCAGGGCCCATCTCCTAATTCGCTGATCAATTCAGTAGGACTGGGTTGGAGCTGGGGAATCTGTATTTTTAACAAACTCTTCAGATTGTTCTGTTTTAGAGCCGAGATCAGAAAGCTGCTTTAGAATTTGTTAGGAAATAGGGGATCAGTTCTTGAAACAAATAAATGAAGGGTTATACATTAGTTATCACTACCACCTCCTGTAGGTAAAAAGAAGCCCTTCTCAAGCTCAACATCTTGGAAAGTAAGGTAAAGGTCAACTGGATTCACGAGTTGTAAAGTACTTAGTGTTCACCTGTGTGTGTGGGGCTGTGCTCTGTGCAATTTATGGATCCGTTTTTGCTCTCTGTGAGCTTAATTTTCTAAATAAAATAAAAATTGATGCCAGCATACAATTAGAAGGGCATACTAACCTAAGTTGTGCAACTCTTTGCCTTGTATTAAGTATTCCTGTTTTCTAGCTTTGTTGATTGGAATATCTGCTTTCTACTGCTGCGGAAAAGTAGACTTGATCTCTTGGAATATTTGTTTTGCATTGTTTTGTTTCTTACAGATTTGTCCTTTTCTTTTGAAAATCTCCTATGGTAGACCATAGAAGTTCATGAAAGCTGTCACAAACCAGTTCCTGAAGTGCAAGGCAACAACAGCAGCAACAAAACACTAAAAAATAAGCTTGTTTGATCCCAGGACATTTTTAGAACACATTTAACCTGAGATGATGTATCAAAAAGGACATCTGAAGATAGTTCCTACAATAAATCAGTTTTACACACAAATTGATGCAGTAGTTTTTGGTCTCACATTGAAAAATTATAGGCTTTCCCTGTGAAAATTTTAATTGTAAGTCATACTAACAAAAATTAGTGTCGTATCAAGCCATAAGACTGATATTCATTAGGAATTAATTTAATTAAAACTGAACACATTATTATACAGCAAGTAGAGAACTTCTTTGCCATTTTTTTCTGAGAATTACTTTTTATTTGCACTAGTTTGTTTGTAGAGGGGAGATGGGATTTGAACTTAGAAATGAAATATATTGCAAATTTTGATTAGCTTGCATGGTATAAAGCTATTGGTCATGTTTGCTCATTTCAAGATTTTAATTATGTATCTAATTCATTATAATTTCTTTAGACTTTTAATACAGGCAGGCTATGATGTTAATATTAAAGATTATGATGGCTGGACACCTCTTCATGCTGCAGCTCATTGGGGAAAAGAAGAAGCATGTCGAATTTTAGTGGACAATCTTTGTGATATGGAGATGGTCAACAAAGTGGTAGGCCTTTTAAACATATTTATTTCAACTTTTAGAAATATAGTTTTTGTCTCAAAAATATTAAAACAATATAAATTATGTATTGTATTTATGTGTTATCAACTGTACAAAGACATTGTCAACCATTAATTGATTTTTATTAATTAATGGTTAAGTCTTTTTCAGTTATCATGTGAAGGTAATTTCTGGCCTTGTTCTGAAAAGAAAGAAGTAGTACTTCTTCAGTAATCATATTATCATACCTACAGAGTAGATTTTGATACTTCCATTGATATTATAGTCTTAAGAATTCATAAATAAAGAAAATTTTGTATTTCTGTGTGAATTTTTTCTACCATCACTTTATATGTGAGTTGGAACACATACAGAAGGTTGGGTCCAGTTCTCTTAGCTGAGAGGCTTTGTTATATTGCTTATAGTAGTGTCTGAAGTGGCATGGATAGTGGAGTCTTGTAGCAAGTGAGGGTAATAGAACTCATAGTTTTATGCCAGATAAGACCACAGAGACTTGACATTTAGTCTAATAATTTTGCAGATGAGAAAAAGTTTAGTGAGGTAAGTGATCTACTTATTATTACCTAATTAGGTAGAGAGAGGGAGGGGAGTGAATGTCGTACAAGTGTTTTTCAGAAAGTCATGAAAAGATTGAGGGTGGAATCTTTGAGGGTAGATTTTTCTCTTCTGTTGCCTTTCAAATACCATCAGTCAGTCATCAGTATCACCAGTATTCCTACTTGTCCTTTCCCACTCGACGTTGGTAGATAAGAATTTAAGCAATCTTTATTGGCGAGTTCAAAACATGTTTCCTCGAGTGATCTTAATTACCATTAAGTTAGAATTTCCCTTGTATTTTACAGTTCATAGAAAGATGTAGTAGACTACTTAGCATAGATTCCTAAAATAATCTCATCTTCAGTTAAATGGAGTGATCTAATTCTATTGTGTCCATTATAATGAGGTGGTATGTGGATGCTGGTTGCTCTGGTAAATGCAGTTTGTAATTTGAGAGCTGCAAAGGGAAGAGAGTAAATACGACATGGCATATGCCCAAGATTTGCCCATGAATAAGTCGTTGAAGGTTGAGGGTAGTAGTGCAGTTCATGTCTTAGTTGCTCATATGAAGAGATAAAGAAGCCCTCTGACCTCCTTTGCTATTTCTGGAGTAGAATCCTAAATATATATTTCATTAACAGATTAATAAATGTATTTTATATAAGAAATATGCAAGTAAGAAAATCGGAAGTGGTGAAAGTCTTCAGGAAAGTTAGGGTAAAAAATTTTTGAGAATGATCCATCTGTAAGTGTAGTTTTGCACATAATATATATACATACACATACATATATACACATGCAAAAACACTTCAGTCTAAATTTTTAGTCAAAACTTTCAACATCTGCTTTTTCTATTTTTTATTCTAACAGTTTCTGTTTTGTAATCAATTAGCATTAGAAGAAAAATAAATGTTGATACTATCTAATTTTGAGTAAAAGTCTAGCTTATTTTAGCTTTACAATTCCTATTTCCTCTCCTTCCATGTAGAAATTCCCCCTGCTTTGGGGATTTTTCTGAAGAAATTCTGGATATATGAGTTATCTCCTGTTACCACCTGATCTCTGAGTCTGCATTCCTTTCGCCTGTCAGTAGACCAGTATTTAAAGTGTCCCCTAAAGGCCACTTGTCCACTCACCTGGGCAGTGCTGATAATTTGTTCAGTCAGGGCTAGTGGCCCCAGATAAGGGCCAAAAAGGAGAAAAGCTTATTAATTGAAAGGTTTTTCAAAAAAAAAGTTACATCATCTCCTAGTTTAAACATGGAAAATTAAATATGCTGAATCAGTATGCTAGTAAAAATATATATATTATGTATGAGAAAAAAAATTTTTTTTGTCTAATTTCTATGCCATACAGTTAGACATAATTCTGCTCTGGAAGAAAGAATACATAGAAATTATTTTGCTTTATACCGTTTTGTTTTTACATTACTGTGATATCAGTTCCTTGTGTTACCCTAAACTTTGTTTATTAAACCAAATATTATTTTTCCCCTCATTCCATCATTTCAGTGGATCTTTATATAGTCTTAAAATAATTGTGCCTCATATTCCTTACAACTTTTTACTTTTCAACTTTTTTTTCACATGTTTTGTCTAATGCTATTCTTTTAGCAATCCTAGGAAGTTGTTGTCTGAGTTTTTCAGATTGGAGAACATGATCAGAAAAGTTGAGTAATTTTTCTAAGGTCCTACTAATTGTGTTCTTTTTATTCTGCTAAATTCTTCTGCGACTTTTTCTTAGTTTTAGTTTCCTGATGTGCTTTATTTTTCAGATACTAACTCAAGTTATAAAAGTATGATTTTAAGTTTTTATGAAAATTTCACTTTGTATACAGCATTCTAAAGGCTCTCATGTCATAGGTATACTCAAACTAATATTTTTTGATAAATTCTAATTCAATAGTAATGAAAGATATTTTATTTTATGACTTTTATCTTTAAAATTTCAATAATTTTATAATTTTGCCTTTGTTAGGCTATCTCTTCTCTTTGTTTTCATTGGCTGTTTCTGAGTGATAATAATATTGTTAATATTTTTAAATAACATGTCATACTTCATGTTCAATCAAAACAGATTAGCCTTAATCATGTAGGTTTACCTGTTGATGTTACTTATGAATTTATCTAGTCATTTGTACTTTCTTCAGTACTTGCAGTTTGAAGACTTTTACTAAAGTTCTTTTAAAAATGATATCAAAGAAAGTTACTAAGCTACTATCAGAGTTTACATTATTCTTTAGTTTTAGAAAACATAATCTGGGGGAATCTGTGTTTAGAAAAAGCAAAAAATTATATTATAGAAAATTTGAGTCTACATGGAAGTAAGGAAAATGTTCTAAAAACAAATATTTAGAGATTTTTGTCTCATTTCTTTAACTTCTTTGCCAGCAGTAAAGAACATTTGCTGTCATTTTAATTCATTATTATAAGTTATGTGATACAGATTTCAAATACGAAGATACTGTTTTTCTTCCTTAATTTATTAAAAGAATTATTTTACTGAAATGTATGCAAATATTGCCCCCTCTTAAATACTAACTTTCTAGTTAGAATTTTCTCTAATGCATTAATGCAGTGATTAGCAGATAGACTTTTAGCTTGATACCTTTAAAATTATAAAGATTTAAATGAATAACAAAGTGTTTGTGCTGTTAGAGGGCACAAATAATTTTCTTTCTCATTCTTTCTAAGGATGTTCTTACTTTCTGTAAAAATAAAATGACATACTAGATCAATTGGAGACCTAAATTCTACTCCTGCTTTCCTTTCATTACCTGCCATGACCTTGGACAACTTTCATTCAGAGCTGGTTGCCTCTTCTGTACAGTGGAATTCATAACAATTCTTGTCCTATTTCACTGGTTGTTGTGAAGATGAAGCGGAAGATCATACTTGGAAAAACAAACAAACAAAAAACAAAAACACAATTCAGTTAGAATAAGTGGAGAAAGAAAATGAAGAGACCATGGAATTAGACTTGAACTATGGCTCTGGTAATTTATGGATGTATTCAATTGATTTTAAGCAAGTTTTTTTTTTTCCTTCCTTTTAAGATAGTTCTCCCGATTGATAGAATTCTCTTATTTTCTCATACCCCAGCCGTGTGTTCTCTGTTGTTTCCTGTTTGCCTACAGTAACTCTACTTATATTCCATATTGGACTTGGTGAAGCAGAGTAGCTTTATGGTGGTAAAGAATCAAGTAATGTTGATAATTTCACAATTGTTAGCTTCATAACTGTGCTATAGACTTGTTTAAAGAGTGTGGTGAAGTTATTAAGTTAATTGGTCTGATTTTTTTTGAAATTAGAAACATTTCTCTGTTTATAGCCTACATTTTACTCTAGTTTTTATTCTCTGTCAGCTGCTGTTTGCAAAGTAGACTTATTTATCAAGGGAGAAAGTGAAAAGAAAGGTAGTAAGGTGATACAATTTCTTATTCTTAAAAAGGAAAATTCCTTGGTTATTAAAATAACCCCATTGCATTTAACTTAATTACAATTCAATAAAATTTTCAAGGAGTGGTGTTTCATTCATGAAAGGTTGATAAATGCTTAAAAATAATATTTTAAAAATCAATGAGTTATTTCCACATAATAACATGATTTTGAACACAATTTGCTTAAAAAGTTTAGCATTTGTAACATTGTAGAATAATTATACAAAGATATTGCAAAACTTGAGTTAGTATGTATTGCTAGTAAAAGGGACCTTAAATTTATGCTGGCTGTTTTATTTCAGAGCAATTCATACTCCAAGAATTAATTTTTGCCTTTTAATCCTCAGAATTGAGAAGGATAGATTGTGTCTGAAATTTCTACTGGCAATATTTTCTAGCAAGAAAAGGCAGGTATAAGAAGTGTTTTGAATCATAAATTTCAAACACACATACTCCCCTTCTTGAAATGGTACTTTATGTATTTTTAAAATATACTTCACAGACTATCTTTTTTATTTTATTAATAGACAAGGGAAAATCTAGGTTCAGATATTAGGTAGTTTGTAGTCTGACAGTGATTAAAAATGTAACTTTCTGAGTACTTGTCAAAACAGTAGTTTTGTTTGTTTCTAAATGGAAGAAGAATAAGTGTAATTTTAGAAGTCATGATTATCTACACATTTGTTGTGGGTATGGAAGTACTGTTATTTAAGAAATTTGAATGATTTATTTTCTAGTTTTAAAGTAGTATTTTTTCTTCCTGGCCAATGTATAAGAGAGAATATATTATATATAATGAAGTTTTACATTCTAGAACTTGTATCAGTACAGTTATTGTAAGGACTGATGCAGGCAGCAGGAAAAATCACTACTATGTTTGGTCAACAGCTTTTTGAAATTTTCTTTTCCACAGTGAATAAAAATAGAATGATATGTTCATCTAGACTGATTTTTGAAACTTCCTAGGTCACAACTGTGACTGGCTGAACTTTAAGCAGTTTATAAATTTATATTTTTATGTTATTACTCTGTCAGGAATTTAATTAAATCTTACGGAGGTATCCAAAAGAAACCTCTAAAGATTGAACATAGAGTTGTCACATGACCCAGTAATTCCAGTATATTTCCAAGAGAAAATGGAAACAGATATCCACACAATACTTGTACATGAGTGTTGATAGCAGCATTATGCATTATAGGCCCAAAAGGGAAACAACCCAAATATCCACCAGTTGATGAATGTGG
Source organism: Choloepus didactylus (assembly GCF_015220235.1). Lineage (NCBI taxonomy): Eukaryota > Metazoa > Chordata > Mammalia > Pilosa > Megalonychidae > Choloepus > Choloepus didactylus. Next base: position 50,847,476 of record NC_051314.1, read on the forward strand.
TATATCCATGCAGTGGAATATTATTCAGCAATAAAAAGGTGATGCATGCTGCAACATGAAAACATCATGAACCTTGAAAGCATCATGCTAAGTGAAAAAAGCCTGTCACAAAAGACCTCACATTGTATGATTCCATTTATATGGAATGTTATGATAGTTACAGATTATTAGTTGCCTCAGACTGGGGATATGGGGAAAATGGGAGGTGACTGCTAAAGGGTACAGTGTTTCTCTTTAGGGTGATGAAAATGTTCTAAAATTAATTGTGGTAATGATTATACAACTCTGAATATATTAAAAACCATTGGGTAATATACTTTAAGTGGTGATTTTTATGGTATGTGAATTATAGCTCAATAAAGCTGTTTTTTTAAAAAACAAAAAAAAAACTGAGGTGTCTTCAGCCTCTTCTTTCTTGCATGGATTTCTCATACGTCTTAGAGTCATGTGTATGATGTCATTTATGATTACCATAAAAACTGTTATCTAACTTTTCTTTCTATGTACTGCATACAGAATCTCCAAAGCTATTTTATAATTTATTGACTTTTTACTACCACCGACCTCCATGTTTCCTACCTAGGGCCAAACAGCCTTTGATGTAGCAGATGAAGACATTTTAGGATATTTAGAAGAGTTACAAAAGAAACAAAATCTGGTATGTTTGATGACTGTATAAAAATTTTGCCTATATTAGCAAATATTCTTAATAAATAACTTTGAACAGTTAAAATATTCTTGTGATATTTTGTGCATCTTGGTTTTAAATTATTCCTAGCAATCAAACTAAATGACAATGAAAGAGAATAAAGGGATGTTGTTCATGTGTAGCCTATTGTGTTGCTTATCCCCATTTTTATTTCCTCTCCTTCAAAAAATGAATACTTATGTAATATATATGTTCCCAAGAATAACATGTTCTTGTAACTTCTTAAAGTTTTATTGGGAGTTGGAGCCTCTGTGTAATCTCAGATTTCTAATAGCAGGGCCTAGATAAACTAGGAGTTATATAACCACCATCATCCATCCTAAGTTTTAGTAGACCCTGACTTCTTTCAGTGAACTCAAGTAGGAGAGATCTAAGAACTCTGACTTAGTCCTTTGTGGAGCTTTTTAGGTATCAGGCCATTTTTCCTCTTCACCCAAGCCCCTTTTTTCCCAGGTAAAACTTAAACTTTTTATTTCTGTGCTTTTTTTTTTATTTTGTTTTTGTTTAGTGTTTGAAAAACTACTTTGTTTTTATTTTATACTCTGTTTAGTGAATTAATAATATAAAATGGTATTCTTAATTTTCTTTGCATAAATTTGTATAAAGCTCCATAGTGAAAAACGGGATAAGAAATCTCCTCTAATTGAATCAACAGCCAATATGGACAATAATCAGTCACAGAAGACCTTTAAAAAGTAAGTAAAATGTTAAGTTGATTTCTTACTATTATGAATGAATTGGCTTAATGGCCATAGACAAGATTATTTAATTTTGATGTGTGAAAAACTAATCTATTTTTGACCTTTTGCATTTATAATTATTTGAAAGCTATTTTCCTCCCACAGCAAAGAGACATTGATTATCGAGCCAGAGAAAAATGCGTCTCGTATTGAATCTCTGGAACAAGAAAAGGTTGATGAAGAAGAAGAAGGAAAGAAAGATGAGTCCAGCTGTTCTAGTGAAGAAGATGAGGAAGACGACTCAGAATCAGAAGCTGAAACAGGTAACAGTTAAAGAATAAAGGAATTTTCATTGGATTTTGATATGTAAAATAAGATCAAGATTTAAATTTTAAACTTGTCAGGGTAATTTGCTACTTGTTTGGATACCTGCCAAGCCAGTAAATAACCTTTTCATGAGTATTAGGTATAGTTATACACTTATTGGTCTCTGATTACATGGAGGCTGTTATGCACCTCTATATTTTGCCAACCTGTATTTTTAGATTTGAATTAAGTGCAGAGGCTTCTGAGAGTCCCTCAGGATGTTGCAGATAGGGTGTGAATAGGTTCCCAGCAATTCAACAATGTTCCTCCTGTTCCCTGACGTCCAGAAGTCCAGGAAGCCAGTTCCAGCAGCCTCCTGTGTTCTTCCCTAAGAAACAGTAAAGTTTCAGAAAGTTGGGACTGAGTCAAGATACCTTCCTGTGGGTGTGGAAGAAGCTTGCTTTGTTTCAAGACATTTTAAAGGTGCAGGAAAGTGTACTGTTATAGTCTTCTTTAACCATCAACTGTAGTCTCCTTCCCTTTTTTTCCTTCCTAAAGGCAATCGCTTTCATGAGTTTTTTTCTGTAATCTTCCACTTCTTCATTTTTATGCTTTTCCATCATATATGTACATTTGTAAATAATACATAGCAATTATACTATTGTTTTTTGTTTTTATTTTCATACTCTAAGAATTGTTCTGCAACTTGCTTTTTTCACTTAAGTTATGTTTCAGAACTGTCCATATCCATGTATCTTTCTCTGCATAATTTATCCCTTTAACTGTAATGTAATTTATAGATTACATTGAATATATGCATTTCCCTTCTGATGAACATTTACCTTATTTCCAGTTTTTGTTTCTTGCAAATAATGCACAGTGATCTTTGTGTTCTTATCTCTTTGTATATCTTTATAAGAGATTCTGTAGCGGATATATTTAGAAATTGAATTATTGAGTCAAAGGTTACACACACTTTCAGTTCTCATAGATGCCACCAAGTTGCTTTACAGAGTCAATATAATGATTTATATTCCTTTCCTGCATTTTTTCCTGTGGCTTGCATGTTTTTATAGATTTCATTTACCAAACTGCTTTTATTAAATAACATTATTTTCTTAGTCTGTTTCAGTTAACCACTCAGAACTTCTAAACAGCATGTGATACCAATATTTCTGTCTTTAAAGATAGGTAACGTAAATTTTTCGGAAGAAAATATTCCATTTCCATTAAGATTTTTGATTAATGAAATAATGTCAGTCATTTTATCAGGACCAGTTTCATGGTCATTGTAAACTCAAATGGAGCCCTAGGATTTAGGGGACAGCAAACAACTGTCTCCAACAATGCTTTCAAATAATTTTATTTTTACTCACAAAAAATTTCAGAAAATGTGAAACGCTAAGGTTTACTAAATAAATACATGTCAGGGAACATACTGATAACATGTTGTACAGATATAGGATGGCTTTGTTGTCTAGGTGTTTTGGATTTTTTCTCTTAAAGCTTTTAGCCCTACAAATAAATTGTTTTTCTGTAATACACAAAGAGTTTATGAAATACATGAATGATTAGATTCTAGTCACTTAGGGATGTACATTTTTCTTCATTGCAGTTACATTGCTGGTCAGGTGAATCACCATATCTTTTGTCTAGGTGAGAAAGTCATGTGGGTAAATTTGGATGCTAAAAGAAGAAGTATTCATCGAATATTATAATTGATTTCATTTATTATAATTAAACAATGCTAATTAAAATATTTCTAATTATAAGAGCAAATTTTATGAGAATGAACATGCATAGTGTTTAAGAACATAAAAAAGTGTTAGCTTTCATACAATGATTGTATAACGTTAAACTACTGATTTAAATCTCAACATGTGTTCTTACCTAATAATCACTTCAGTTAAATTTGTGCTATTTCCCTTGTGCATTTTACCAAAAAGTAAAATGATGTCATTAATACTTAAATTGATGTTAAAAATTGATTTAAGTTATTTTTACAAGTATTTAAAGTTATTTTTATGTACTTGATCTCTTCCCTGGGAGATATCCTTAGCCCCCAGTCTTTAGTCAAGTGTATCATTAAAAATCAAACTATTTGTATATATGTAAATGAAGCTAGGACTAGAACTGAGACAGATCTCCTAACTTGTGTATCAAGTCCTCTACTACTTAAGTAGTTTCTAGAATTCAAGAACTGGAAGTCTGGACAACTCCTTCAGAGATTATGGAGTTTGTTTTTGTTCTGTTTTGTTTTTTAATCTAATTTTTTCTTAATTGGCTCCTTGTATACAACTCAACTGTTCCATGTTAGGCATTGAGGAGCAGTTTAAAACAAAAACTTAAATTTTAGATCAGTCTTGCGGCTAACCAACATGTCTCTTCACTTCTTTTGCTCGAAATTTTCCTGTATGTAAAAGGAGAAAAATTGGACTGTGTGTTTTGGATAGTTCTTTAAATGCAACTTATTCTACAAATGAAACTAATTACCATCAAATTATATTGTTTCAGTTCATTTTTGGGGCTTAAGCATACTAACTTACCCTCTGCTCAGTTTCTCCCTGAGCTAACTTTAAATGTTCCTCTGAAGTATTATACTACAATAATTTTGTTCTTCATGTTTCCTAGTGGTTAGTTGTGCCAGGAAAATTTGGCTTTATCTCAATAATTAATCCATGTAAATGTCATATGGTTCCCTCTCTCATTCTTTTTAAAAATATTAACAAGGCTTTATCATACTTTATTTGGCAAGCTTGAGAAATTAGCCATTTCCCTGCAGAGCTACAACTTGATTTGACAATTTCTAAACCATTTCTTTTTCTGTTTTTCGTAAGGTTGTCTAGCGAAGCTATTTGACATGAAATAACAGTTTTGCTGGATTTGCCTTCATAAGTTATTTACCAAGTCAGTTATTCTACCAAGAGAAAGTGTTCTTTCTCTTCTCATAGTCTAGATGAAAAGAGGAACCCAACCAGAAGCTTTAATTTGTCTTGTTTATTATTTATTATTTATTTCTCCCACTAGAATGTAAGCTCCATGCACTCAAGGTATTTTTGTCTTTAAATTCACTGCTGTATCCCCTATGTCTAGAAGTTCTTGAAATACAGAGACAGTACATACTTGTTGAATGATTCTCTGCAGTTAAGTGAATTTGTTTTCTAGAAAGATGATCTAATAAGGTTATACATGATTTGTACTTAACTGTTTTGAATAGTTTTAATATCTGTTGAAAGAAAAGAAATATTTAACTGAGTTAAAAGCTTCTTAGACTGACTTTAACACATTCCATTTATTTGAAGAGCTGCAGTTGTAGTGATTTTTTTAAATGTACCAGTTTGGCCTTAACCTTTGGTTTAGTTCAACATATTATTCTTTTCACCTCATTAGCAAGTTATCTGATTTGTATGTTCACATGCAGTTTTTGATTTTTTTCTAGCATCAGATTGAATTTCTAATATTTTAAAAAATATTTTTTCTAGGTCATTCATTACTAGTTGGAAATCCTCTTGATTTAGTGTGAAAGAGGTTTAACCTGATTTAGCTGTTTTCTGCCTAGTTAACTTTAGACTTTCTAAGATGTTAGAAAGAATGCTGTTCAGGACGTTTAAGCATACCATTTGACAAGGATATAAGCTGAATATTGATAGAAAGGACTTCTCGATTTCCTGAAAGAGAGAAAAACTATCAGTTTTGGATCAGCAATAATAAATTCTTGCAAAGCTATTGTAATTTTAAAAATTTCCTTTGTCTTCATACAAATTTTAAATCTTAATTTTTTTAAAATTACCTTTGTTGTAAAAGTACAGAAGCCGCATTCTATTTGTGCCTTTTATTCACATAGCTTTGTTATATGTCCTTCATGTTATCCAATTATTTACTTCAACATGCATATTGAGGCATTTCTAGAAACTCCTTAAGAAATTCGCTTGCTGAAAGGGATAGTAGTGGGAAAAAAGACTTTTTGAACCAACACAAACAAAAAATGATATTTTCCCAGCTATTGAAGTTGAACTCACATAGAATCTTGACTCTTAATGTTTTTGTCTTTGTTTTTTTAATAGATAAGACAAAACCCATGACTTCTGTAACTAATGCCAATACTTCTAGCACACAAGCAGCTCCTGTAGCTGTTACAACACCTACTATTTCATCTGGTCAGGCAACACCCACTTCACCTATTAAAAAGGTAAGCCAAAATTATGTTTGCTAAGAATATACATATTCTGTTAAAGTTCATTTGAACTAAGCCATTAAAACAGTTTTAAATTTTTGCAGTTTATTCCCAACATATTTAAGGTTTTAGAATAAGATTATATTTTTCTGTCTTTAATTTGACTGAAATTTTCCCTGGCTCATGTTGTATTCTTTTTTCTTTCTTTCTTTTTTTTTTTTTTTTATACTTTTTGCAATGTTACTATTACGGTAGAGCAGATGATCATGGCAGTTTTCACTTCTGTTGAACTTTTATTTTGAAAAATTTAGATTTTATATCCTGTGTCTCTGTTAAGTAGAGGAACATGTTGATAGTTTCACAATTGAGTAAGTTAGACACAACAATTACTACAACAAATCAATAAGAAAACTAGAATCTAGATTTTCTAACCCAGAGTTTAAAGCCCTAGGCATGCAACTATGGTATGGCAGTAAGAGCATGATCTCTGAGGTCAAACAAACCAAATATCAACTTCTGGCCCCACCACTTGCTGATTGTTATGATCTTAAGCAAGTTTCTTAGCATCTTCCTTGTTTGGCTAAAAAAAAAAAAAAAAGAAGAAGAAGAAAGTTAATATTGTAATGGTTGCGAGTGAGAGCCTAGCTAGTGACAGTGTTCCCAAAATATTATTTCCATTTTACCTTCTCCCTTTTTCTATTTTCTATCCTTTTTTGTCTCCTTTTCTTCCACCAAAGCAGTGCTTTCTAGTATGTTAATCTTTTTAAAGACTTTCCTTTTCCCTGCTTTGCCAAAACCTTTCCTTCTTTTAACCCAAATTAAATATTGAGGGTGTTTTGTTTTGTTTTGTTTTGTTTACCTACTGGTCTCATTTAAAGGCCTCTCCTCCCCAGCTCTTACTTATCTTTAATGACCATACTTACTTCCTTCTCTCTGTATATATACATACACACTCTTTAAAAAAAATTTTTTCTGAACCATTTGAGAATTGGTTGCAGACATCATGATACATCACCCCTAAATACGTCAGCATAAAACTTATAAGTACAAAGACATTGTCCTTCATTCCCATAATAAAATTATCATACTTAAGAAATTTAACTTTGGTACAATACAGTTATCTATGTTAGCTAATATACAGACCACACGCAGATTTTCCAAGTTGTCCTCCTAGTAATGTCTTTTCTAGTTGTTTGTTTTTTTTTTCGTATCAAGGGTCCAGTCAGAGATTGCACATTGTGTTCAGTTATCATTGTCTCTCTGCCTTTGGACTTCTTATTTTGTTGTGTCTCTGATATCATTTGGTTTGCATGGTTTTGAAGACTGATTTAAAATCCTCACAGTGTTTTTATCACATTGTCAGTCGTCCTAATCTTTGGACTTCATCCAAGTGGTCAAAATGTGGATCTTTTTAAAATCATAAACTAGAGAATTTATTTTAATCCATCCTTCAAAACTCTTCCCTAGAAAGCAATAATATAACTTTTTAGTTTTAAAATCTTCTTCCACCACAGCATAAGATCCAAAGATGTATGAGTTCAGTGGTACATAGTTTTAAGTATAAGGAAATTATAGGAATGAGTTATTTTAAATTTCAGTATTCTAGGAACTGGGGGTTTCTTGAATTCAATTATAGCCCATGCTCATATGGTCATAATTAAATATACTTCATAATGAAATTCTCCCAAAGCAGTCTCTGCAGAAGTTTAAAGACTATTATCATGCCACATCAGGCATCACCATGAGCTGGTTTAACTAAAGTTTTATCTAATTTCTGAATCCCCATGTACTTCTTCTGTGAGTTGTAAATTTGCATCTGTATCTTTAGCTTTTTTGATTCATTATCTGTTAGGACTAAAGAATTATCAAAATTCCCATAAGCTCTGTCCTCCAGGAATATATGGGCTAGAAACTAGCTCTGTTTCTTTTGGGTATTTAGCTAAACAATCCCTTTCCTACTATAGTCAAATAATTACAATAGACTTCTTGTGGTCAGTTTTACTTTTCTCAAGAATAGCCGCAGATTTATAGCAATTTACTTCTTCATTTATGCCTGCTGCCTTAATGGAAAGCATATACTCTGTAACCCAGTTAGCTTAGTGGGTAGTAACCACTTTGCTGTAAAAATTCATATTTAAAATTACTTTCAGTTATATAATTAATTTATCTAATGACTGTCATTTGCTTCTTTAATTTGCCTATTCAGAAATTCCATTTTATGATTTTTAATATCAAGCATCATAATTTATTTTGAAGATTCTATTGCTTCACTCTTTGTTCTTAAAATGTTGTGACCAAATTTTACCAAAAACAATGAAGTCCTGATATACTAAAAGTTTGAAATATTACTTTTAATGGGTGGAAGCATCTTCTTACCAGTATTATGTAGCTTTTAAAGCCTATTTTATGTTCAGTGATACTGAACTGATATTCCTTCACTTGCTTAAATTTAATTTAGCATTTTAATGTTTTTTTATGTTTGTTTCAAGATTTTACCTTTAACTTTAGAAACCTAACATACAAATTTTCTTAAACTAAATGTTAAATTTTAAGTGTATTTTGCAGGATTTTGCAGTTAAGAATTCTGTCTAGTACTAAGTTCCTACTCACTACTTTGCATCTGATATTTAGACAGATTCTCTTAAGTTCTTTAGCTTCCTCCATCAGTGCATAACTTAATATATAAATTTGTTTCTGTAACTCATGGTAATTACAAATAAAGGTAGATGTAGTTGTATTCCCTTTAAATAATCTTCCTTTAAGTTCTTAACTCTCCAGCTAAAATTAAAGAACTATTTCTGTAGCAATGAGATCAGGCCCTACGATTTGTAAAGATGTTATCCATAAAACCATCAGTTTGATTTTATGATTTTAAGTTCCAACTAACAAAGGTTTATATAACTCTCTCTAGTCACGATAAGTATTGTTGGGATCTCTTAAAAAAGATTACTCTGCTATGTAAATATACATTTTAATAAAGTGTTAACTATATTTTCTTTACTGGATGGTAAGAATTCATTTAGAATTTTCTAATTCTGGTTGATTGAATCCACTTAATTAACCATAATAATTTGAGAAATAAAGCTGTATGCTATGGTGGATATATGATGTATTTCAATCAAAGTGTATAAATGCAGCATAATAGTTTAAAAGTGGACTAAATCGTAATTGATTTGGGGTAATGGGATCAGAACATTTGAGATGGATCTTGAAGGATGAGTAGGTATTATTTCAACTGGCAGAGAGGAGGATGGATCGTATAGTTTGTTGAAAGTGCGAGAAGGAATGGTAGCAAAGTGGGGTAATGTGGGCTCATTTTGCAGGAGAAAATCACATTTATCAAGTTTGATTAAATTACAAGGTACCTATATACAAAATAAAACAGGAAAAATAGAGCCAAATTGTGGAATGTCTTCATCTCTAGGATTGCACCTTTATAATTTGGTAGTAAGTAGAGAATCATAGAAGATATTTGAACAAGGCCATGAGAAAATTATTCTTTATAGAATAATATTCTGACACCCGTGTACAGATGCATTTGAATGTGAGAGCTTGATTGGGAAAAGATTTATTAGAAAGTCATTGAAGTTGCCCAGAGAAAGATGAAGAGAATATAAATTAGGAAAGTGGCAATGGGCTTATAAAGTTGAGGAAGAGATTTAGAGTCTTGGCACCCTAATTAATAGATGTAGGAAAAATGGCAGAGAAGAAATCTAACATGACTGTGAAGTTTCAAATATAGAGATTGGAGAGATAATTGGTGCCATTAATAGAAATAGGAAACTGAGGAAGAGATAGTTTGGAAGTAAAGATGTTTGATTTTAGACATGTTGAGTTTCCGGTTCCAACTGTAGTTCTAGATAGTGCATTTTACAGGTAAATAAAAATTCGGAACTGTGAATTTAGCAGCCCGACTGGATTGGAGGTAACAAGTTTGAAACTAAGCTGAATGAAATTGGTATTTAGCCATAGGGAGTAGAGAAGACCCTACTCCCAAGAGAAGAAAGTGGAAAGAGAAGATGGGAGGTCTGAGGACAGACTGTTGGTGCAATTATGTTGCAGGACCAGAAAAGGAAAGTTGCTAACCAAAAAAAAAAAAAAAAAACCCAAGGCAGAGGCTGGTTGGAAGGGTGGGAACGTCAAGATAGTGTCCTATTTCAGGCAGAAGGTATAGTTGAGTATTTCAGAAGGGTTCATTTATATACCAGATAAAATTGAAAGGTGCTTTTAAACAGACAAACCAGTACTTAGATCCAAATCATATTAGCTAGAATGGAGGTATGTCAATCAATACACTGCAACAAATGCCCATTTCAAAATGTATATTATTGCCTCATTTTTCTCAACTTTAACAATAGTAAAGAGTATTTTGGGGGGGTGGTTGTAAGGAATAAATGAGATATCCCATGTGAAGAACAGGCCTAGCTTAATGCCAGACACTAGTAAACGTTTGTTAAATGTTAGTTTCTGTTATAATATTCAGTAAATGTTATCTGCCATCTGGCTGTTTTATCATGGAGGAAAAACATTTGCTTCAGTTTCCTAAAGCACAGGTTGACCAACCTGGCCCACTGTCTGTTTTTATACAGCCTGTGGGCTAAGAATGGCTTTAGCATTTTTAAATGGTTTTAAATGGTTGGGGCAGTAATCAAAAGATTTTGTACACAAATTCAGATTTTAATATCCCTAAATAAAATTTTATTGAAACACAGTCTCATTCATTTATGTGTCATCTATGGCTACTTTTGAGCTACAGTAGCATAGATGAGTATGTAAGTTGCAACAGAGACTCTGTGGTCTGCAAAGCCTGAAATATTTACAGTCTGGCCCTTTACAGAAAAAGTCTGTGACCCCTATTCTAGTTTACTATGACTATAAATTAAACTCAAAAATCAGTAACCTCAGTACCTTTCATTATGCATAGAATTGTACAGAAGTACCCAAACTGTCTGTCTTCAGTGTCTCAGTAATATTTTCACAGCACCACTTGGCAAAAAGAAATACTTCACAACTTCAATTATTAAGTAGTTAAGTACAAATAAGGTAATAATAGCAGATTGCACAATGTCCAACAGATGTCACTTTTCCTCTTCCAAAACTTTAAAATATCCCATAGTGTTCCTGTGATTTTGCTGTGATACCCTGAAGCACCTCATTGCATAGTTTGGAAACTGAGGAATGCTGTATATGGTGTGTCCATCTTATACCTTATCGATAAGGATTAATTCCTGGAATTATCAGAGATAGAACAGTTTTGCCTATGAAGTTGTCCTTCAGCATTATTGGTGCTTTGATAAGCAGTCCTAGCCAGCTAATTATAGCAAACTTTGGCAATAAATATGGAAGAATTAGTTTTTTAAATTATTAATACCCTGTGCTTGTGGCAAGTACTCACTTGGCTATGTTCAACCATCTATATTTAACTGTTTTGAATATTTAAACTTGAGAAATGAACTTGATGCAGTGAACCAGTTAAAGATAACAGGTGTTGCATTTTTAGGGCTGTTGGACAGCTTATGTAATAAATATTTGTACATAAAAACAGCTTTTAGTTAAAATGTTAAACTTATGTTTGGTAGGAAAATCAAATGGTAAACTTAAGACTATGATAGTAAAAATATTAAATTAAGTATTATAATTTAAAAATATATCAGTTATTACTTTTTTGTTGATTATGTTGGATTTAAAAATGTTAACCAGAGTTTAGAAATTGGTAAAAACAAAATTCATGCTCAGTAGTTTGTCCACTTTAAAAGCTCTGTGTGCCTTTCTTTAGAGGTTTTTTTATTAGGTTCTTTCAGATCATCTCATGTTGAAACTTGAACTTTTACCCAGTGATTTTTAAAGATTGGATCAATATCGGATTATTGGGTTGTAATTTATTATAAAATCTTTCTAAAAAGTAAAAAGTTTTTTTTTCTTAACTTCCCTTTTCTCTTTTCATGCTTTCCATCTTTATTTCTTTACCTGTCTTATTTTAATTGGCTTTAGTATGATTTCATTGCTCCTATCATGCCTGTGGTGGAATCAGTAGATCCTGCATCATGGAGGCAGGGCTTGCGCAAAACTGGCATTGTTCTTGTGCCCAATAAGGGTGAAAAATCTATGGTGAGGCATTTTTATGTGCAAGGATTTGTATTAGGTTACAACATAACAAGTTTAATATAAATATTGGTTCCAAAGATGCATGGTTTAAAGTCCTTATGTTGTGCTTGTTTCTGTTTTCTATATTTGCATCATAATTTTTCTGTGTGATATAAAGTGTGGCATGTGTTTTCTTAGCTCTAACTTCTGAAAAGGTAGTACATTCTTTTTTCAGCTTTTTAGATCTTTACATTTTTGACTAAGACATTAACCTAATTAGTAAGTGTTTTCTCCTGAAACTGTTAACTATAATTTTAGGCATATTTTCTGTAAACTTGTTATTTTCCAGTATAAATACAGATCAGTCTTGATAATTCTGTTTTCTTTTCCTTAAAAAAAATAAAATAAAAACAGTTTCCAACCTCAGCTACAAAAATTTCTCCCAAAGAAGAAGAGAGAAAAGATGAGTCTCCTGCATCTTGGAGGTTGGGACTTAGAAAGACTGGCAGCTACGGTGCACTTGCCGAAATCACAGCATCTAAAGAGGCTCAGAAGGAAAAAGACATTGCAGGTGTTATGCGTTCAGCTTCAAGTCCCCGACTTTCCTCATCTTTGGATAATAAAGAAAAGGTAATCTATTTCATAATCCAGGTTCCTATTTAAAAAAATCTAATCATTTGTTTTCCAGGAACATCAAATCTGTTAGCTCTTCTGCTGGGTGTCATTAGATCTAAGTAACAACTTAATTCACCAGACTTAATGAATTGCATCACAATACAAATGCACCTGCCTTAACCATGTACCTATTCAGAATTATAAGTACTAGGAAAAACTATATATATTTGTTCAAAATATATATTTTGCTTGAGAATTTATTTCTTGCTTGAGAATTTACAGTAGAATGTAATAAGGAACAACTTATTATAATATATTACTTTTCAATAGTTTAGGAATTTATTTATTCTAAAATGTGAGGGCACTTATAGGTGTCAGCATTGTCAGGTATCTGCAATTTCTTTACTTGCTCTTTTCGTCTGATAAGTTAAAAGCAACTTTGTCTTAATGAGTAGTTTTATTAACTATATTTTGAGATTATTAATATTGCATCTAACAGGATGCACCATAGTTCATTCCATACTATTTTATATATTTCAATTATTTCTTTTCTTCTGCATTTTAGTACTTGGACTATTTTTCCATGTAGTTTTCTTCTTCAATATTCAGGAGTGTTTCCAGGCACCAGAAATTCAGAAATGGGATTTCTTGTCAACTACATTTATTAATTTTTTATGTTTATAAACTTATTGCCCAATTGTTTTCCCAGTACTTTATACTAGGATATCAGAATGCCATTGTCACACGCTACCAACCAGATTTGGATATATGTAATTGAAATAACTTTTTTGTTTGAATATTTTAATGTTTTGTTTTGTTTTGTTTTGATGCCCTGGATCGTTTTTTTAAACGTATTTTTAAAGCATAAAATACTAAGGTTGTGAATGGCTTGTATAACATAAATCGTTGGACATTCTGAAAGAAATAGGGATATTTTAGCTTATATATGTTGCATTACTTTAAATAATCTGTTATAGAAGTTTTACAAAAATATATGTGGAGTTCTCCTTCCTTTTTTATCTTAATATTATCTAATACCAGATTAAAGGAGAAAGAAAAGGAAATGTGTTGGAACAGGCTGTCCTTCAGTGTTTTTAGTACCTGACTACTGATGAAGATCAATTTTAGAGTTTAACTAGGAACTATGTAAACTGTGATGGCTGTATAATTATAATTGTTGAGTAATCTTTTATTAATTTTTTTTGTCATGACCTATGATCATTACACAGATTTACTTATTTATTTTTCCTGTTGTGCAGGAGAAAGATAGTAAGGGAACTAGACTTGCATATGTTGCACCTACAATACCAAGACGACTAGCCAGTACATCTGACATTGAAGAGAAAGAGAACAGGTGAATTTATTATGATTTGCTTTATGTTTTTTACTATAAAATTTTATTATTTAGCATCAGAGTTAATATATGGGCATTGTTGTAATTATGTAACCACAAGTAAGTCATTTTTAACTTCTGAGTTTAAGTTTTTCCATCTTTAAGATGGGCTTGTTATCTTCTGCCTGACTTGCCCTACAGGTCTGTGACTAAAGCAAGAGACAATATCTTTGAAAGTGCTTTGTCAGTTCTAAAGTACTTTATACATTCAGGTTATTTCCTATGATGAAGGTGGTGGTATTGATATTCCAAGTGTTCTCCCCCTTTGCCTATTCAGTAAATGAGGAAGGCAGTGACTCAACATCTAAGATACATTTGCATTATCTAATCTTGAGGTAAAGATAATACCATTTAGAACCTATGAACAGCAGGAAAAGCAGACCGTGTAAAGTTTCTAGTTGGGATCATCAGTCCATTCTGTTTGTTTGCAGACTTCAATACAGGAAATCAGAAGTGCCACTTTGTAAAACTAAGTAAAATAAGTTTGTATTACAATAATGATAATAGCAAGCACTTCTATAGCACTTACTGTGTGCTAAGCATTTTATAAGTGCTTTTACATTAACACATTTAATCTTCCTATAAGGTGTGGATGTTATTAATACCCTCATTTTACAGATGAGGAAACAGATAAGTAACTTGCCTAATGTCACACAGCTGGGAGGTGGCAAAGCCAGGATTCAAGTGCTGGCATTTCTACTATTCTCTACATACCCACATCCTATTTCATGATTATCTATATTTATAACATATGTAAGTCCTTTAAGATAGATAACTTTGTAAAAGCATTCTATTTTGCATGTTTCTGACTATATTTATATAGAGATCTGAGTTTTTAAAGATGCTGTGTAAAAAGATTTAGTACAGTACTTGGGTCATGATAAGCATTCAATAAATGGGAACCCAGAAGAAGCATCCTAAAGCAGTCAGAGAAAGATTTGTGGGGGCATTGAAATTTCACCTGACTTTTAAAGTAGTGGTGGAGAGGAGAGTTTATTTGTGACACAAAGCTTTGCTTGTCTAAGACACTAAGACTATGCTAAATAATTTCATTCAGCAGATATTTACTGAGCATCTGTCATGTACAGAGCTTTTGGCATGTACAGAACTGTGAACCAGAATAATAGCTCAGTATTGTTCCTCATGAACTGGAATGATGCACTCTCTCCATGTACATTTAATAGCCATACTTTCAAAAAAGAGGACTAGATAGGTTGATTTATCATCATCCAATATGGAATGCCAGAATGATTTAATACACACTTTCTTCTCATAGGGTTCACTGTCTAATGGTAGAAATACACAGGAACATAATCAGCAATGTGACAAGTACTAAAATAGAAGGATTAACTTTAAGTACTAAAATTTTACTGGTGCCTTTAATTGTTAGAGAAACTGATGGAAAATTTCTTCAACACATTACTGTCAAGATAACATTTAAAAATTAATGTTGTAATGAATAATGGTGTATCTCAATGTCATTGTCATAGTGTAGCGTCATCTTAAATCTGTTCCCATTAATTCATTTACTAAATCTTTTTTTCATCATTCACTAATTGATAGGTACTCTGGAAACCACTGTGAACAAATTAAAGTCTTTACTCTCAGGACACTTGCATTCTAATGGAGGATATGGATTGGAGGAAGAGACGGGGGTGTTATTCCTGATAAAGAAAACACCGAGTATAGTTTTTATCAATACTTAATATTCCAAAGAGTAGATCTGCTGAAGTTAAAGTAACTCCCCTCCCCCATGATGTGGACATTTAAATTGTCTAGTATTTTGTGATCATAAATAACACTTCTGTAACCGTCTTAACTTTCCCCTAATATTTGGGATTATACCTTAGGAATAAAGTCTTAAAACTGGAATACTTTCACTTCTAGATAAATATACAAAGGTGCTTTCATAAAGGATTTTACTTGTTTCTACTTCTGATGTTTATTAATGTACAGCTTTCTTACCTCTTTTAAAAATTTTCTACTAGAATCTGAAGGTTGTTCTTTTCACAGAGACTCTTCAAGTTTGCGGACAAGTAGTTCTTATACAAGAAGAAAATGGGATGATGATCTGAAAAAGAATAGCTCAGTTAATGAAGGACCAACTTATTATAAAAGGTAATATAATTCTTAAGTAACTTTTATGAATTCTTTTATAGAAGTGAGGCAATTTTTTCAATGGAGCCCCTCATTTTAACATTATGTAAACATTTGTGGTTTTTATTAAATATTTTAGCTTTTGATCTTTAAATAAAACTTGTTTTAAAGACACAAAATATATATTTAAATATGAGTGGGAATTTGTTCCTACTTCTATTGTATATTTAATTAAACTTGCCTATATTATGAAGACTCTTTTAGATTGTAACATATTAAAAAGGAACTGCCTATATAGTTGACTAGAGCAACTGAAATAAGCTGTTGTCTTAATTGGTCTGGTGATCATTTGGCAACCTGGAAAGGTTTTACTCACCATAAAGCTTAGAGCCATGGAAATGGAATGTTGGTAATAGATTGAAGAGAGAAAAAGAAGAAAAAAAAACCTTTGAACTATTTCTCTACTGAAAGCAATCAAAAAGAAGAGTAAAATATGAACAAGTACAATGTAGGCATGGGCCACTCCTAGGAATTTGACCCACTGCTGAAACAGTTTTCTTCAAAATAATCAGTCTTACTCTTCTTGTGTAAAACCAAACCAAAATATTTTTCTCAGGTTCAGTTTGGCATGGCCATATGGTCTGGAACATTTCCAGTAATTTAAAGTATCACATTAGATCACCTTTGAGTCTTGGAGGGTGGGAGGAGGGAGTAAAATGATACACTACCATATTAGTGAAATCATCTAGACTGTAGCAAGTTGTAGATGCAATTTGGTGCTGGAGCCAGTGGTATATTTAGGAACACAGTTTTTAAGTTTTTTCCTAGCCTCCTGAATCTGAAATGTATAGGCATTAACTGTGTAATACACTGCAAACACATCCTATATAGATATGACTCTTTCCTTTAGTTGCTCCTTTGGTAGAAGACAAGATGATCTGATTAGTTCTAGTGTTCCCAGCACCACATCAGCACCAACAGTTACCTCTGCAGTTGGGCTTCAGAAAAGCCTGCTTTCCAGCACAAGCACTACTACAAAGATTACGATGGGTTCTTCCTCAGCAGGCACTCAAAGCAGGTAAGTCATAGACACACTGTGTTCAGGTCTACTGTGTGCTTATGTATGTGCATGTGTTTTTGTTTAGAAGATTGTGGGGCTCTGGATTTTTTCATTTACCTTGTTAAAAATCTATTAATAAAAATTGGTACCAAAAAGTGGCAATTATGCATGTCTGGGGGAAAAAATAAGTTCCTGAATTATGAACTTTCCTTGAATTAGAGTGCTTAAAATGTAAATTTCTCATAAACAGCTCTTTTTGAGCTTTTTGATTCATAGTTGAAAGATGTCTCACCTTGTGTTTTAAAAAATCCATCCCTGGAGTCACATGTTTTCAGCTGTTAGAAAGTGCTTTCATTGTTTAGCTGTTTTCCTTTTCTCTTTTTGTGTTGCTGCTTATGATGCTATAGTACCTCAAATCGTTTGTGGGCTGAGGATAGTACTGAAAAGGAAAAGGACAATGTTCCTACGACAGTGACCATTCCTGTTGCTCCAACTGTTGTAAATGCTGCAGCTTCTACCACAACCCTGACTACAACTACTGCTGGCACTGTCTCCTCCACATCAGAGGTCAGGGAGAGACGCAGGTGTGTAAAGGTCCTAACGGTACTGCTGATATCTTGCCCAGTGATGAAAGTATTTTTTTTTTTTAATGTTCTGAAGTTGACTGTCTTTCCAGTGGACTAATAAAAGAAATGTCAGCTTGTACCAGCAATTATTAGCATTTAGGCTTAGTAACCCACCTCTGACAGAATTGACGTTTTTGTCTATAGGCAGCGAGCCAGGCAGTTGTCTTCTTACTTTGTTATCTTAGGATTTTGGGTGGTGGTTTTAATTCAAAAAGTTTTTTTTGCAATGAAGAGATAAACACACTGAAATACACACATGGAAAACTAGATATAAACATATCAAAAACAGGTTTATCATTTTTCTCATTGTTGCCCCCTCATTAAGAAATTTGATAATGTCAAACATTTCATTGTTGTTTTGAGGAATTTCGTTTTAAAATTATCTTGGTGAGGAAAGGTTTCTGTGTATACATGTAAGCCAATTTTAAGTATGTTGAATGCATTCACTTTGTTTTAAGTCTGGTACATAGTTCATTAATTGACTTTTTAAAAGAGTCTGAATTTATTTTGTGTACTGAAGTGCATTTAAGAGCATTCCTCCATATTTCCTGCTGCTACCTATGGTATGGAATCATGGCTATGGAAAGGAACTTACCCAATTTTTTTGTGTGATATCCTTGCTTTATTGATAAAGAAACAGAAAGCCAGAGGTGTTAAGTGACTTTTCCACTTTTGTGTAAATAGTGTGAGAACAGTTTGGAGGGGAATCATTCTAGTCTTTCTGCTATATCATGCACAGTCCCTAGCTTTGTTTTTCCCTCTGAAAAAGAAGAAAATCTTAGGAAATAAATGTAAATTTTACTTTAATATTTTATTCTTACAACATTAAATTAGTTACATAACTAATATTTTACTTACTGAAAAACCAACCAGATTAACTTTGTCTTATATCTGACACATATTTTTCATTTCTAGACAAGGTCTTATTTATTTATCCTGTCTCCGGTATCTAGCAAAGAGCCTAGCCTGTGTAGTAGCAGCCTTACAGTAAATATTTGGTGGTGAATGTATGAAAAGTAACAGATTATTATTATAAAGGCTCAATCTTTGATGTTGATTTTGTTGAGACTTAAAAAAATACAATTTAAATATTTTCTTTTCCATTACTGCATCTTTAGTTTCTGTATTAGTTAGGGTTCTCTAGGGAAACAGAACCAACAGGAGATATCTGTGAAAATAAGATTTTATAAAAGTGTCTCACACAACTCTGGGGATACACAAGTCCAAATTCCATAGGGCAGGCAGCAAGTTGGCAACTCAAATGAAGGTCTTCAATGAACTCGCTGGCTAGCCGAAGAAGTGAAGGTTCTCCCTTAAAAGTCTTCAACTGATTGTATTAAATCTGGATGATTGAATTCTCTCATTGTGGAAGGCATGCCCTTCTTTGATGTAATCAGTCAAGGTGCAGTCAACTTTCTGATGATTTAATAAACCAGCCTTCTGGTTTATTAACCAGCCATAAATGTCCTTGCAGTAATGGTTAGGCCAGTCCTTCTTTGACCAGACACCTGGGCACCATCACCTGGCCAAGTTGACACATAAACCTAACTATCCCATTTTCTATCAGAATATTTGTTTATTTCTATTTTTGTGGTGAGATTCAGTGATAATTCTATAATACCACCACTGCAAGTGGTGAACATTTTGTGATTTGAATACCAGTGAGGGTCATATTTTAATTATTCTTCCTTTATTTTCTATAAAATTAAGCCCATTTTAGGTTATTGTGATGCTTTCAATAAGACCATACAGTCTGCAAAAATTAGAGTATCTTAAAACATCTGTCATTCTCTTTTAATGAAAATAAGTTTGAGAGTTTTGTTTTTGTTGAGGTGGTGAGGAGGGGAATGGAAGGAAGAAAAGTTAGAGCCCATGGTTATTTACTCCTCACCCTAACTAAATCCTAAGGTCAGCATTCTCTCTAGGTCAGAATTTTCTCTTCTGTAAATTAAGATGTTTGAGTTACATAATTTTTAATTTCTAGAATCCAATTTATATATATTATTTTCTGCTTTTTTAAATTTCTCCAGTGACAATGCCTAATGTGTAGCTCCCCAAAATCGTCAGTTGTTTCAGAACAAATTATGATTCTTGACCTCAGTTTTCTTTATTTTTCTATTCTTTCGGAGAGAATTGTGTTTCTGTTTTTTTGGAATTGATCATGGAAGACATTAAAGATTGAGAATTAAGCCTTTGGAGATATTGTTAGTACAGAGCAGACTCCAATATAATGAGAAACAAAATATGTCTGCTGACATTTTTCTTGGTCTATTTGAGAGAGATTTTGTTTGTCTTACCTTGTTTCAGTGATGTTTGCAATAATATTGATGTTTGTGTTTTGTTGTGCGTGAAATAATTGTCTGCAATTCTGAATACATTGTTGGCCTCTTCTGTTCATTTTTAAATTAAATTTCATCAGTATTTTCATAATGTATGATTGAAATTTTGTGCAAAAAATGTATATATGATGATTTAAGAATATATTTTAGCTATAAAAGTCAGTACATTTATACCATAATTTACCCTTACATGTACATTTGGGTATTATGGAAAGTTACCATGCACACTATTAAATTCCACAATGTCCTTGAACTTTTTTGTATTTATCTATCATAATTGGATCAGGATTTCCTGTGTTTACTGGCTAAGATTTCCAGTGGATACTTTTTGGTTAGTAGTACAGAAGAGGAGCTAGCTTTAAATAGGTAGAGCATGATAGCAAGTTCTTTTACATTTTAAGTATTCCTAATTATTCATAGTTTTTTCATACCATAAAACAATACCAATAATTTCATATTTGTAAAGTGAATTCCCATGGAACTGTTGCTTTAATATAACTACTCTCTTCCACCACTTTCCTTTGGCTTAGCCAACTCCCATTAGCCCATTTATCTTCCCTCAGAAGGAAAAAAAACTAAGCAAGGGATGGTATTCAGTTTTTTAAAGACATAATTTGACTGATTAAGCAAAATATAAGTATTATAAATAAATATAAATAGTTCAATCAATAAATGTCAGTGACATTTAAAATTGTAGAATAATTGCATTTATTGGGAAAAGGTCTTAATTTTAAAAAATGCTTTGGATTGCTTAGAAAATAATAGGTCATTAAAGATTAGTAAGGAGTAAGATTATATAATCTGTATATTTATAAGAAAGGGTCCACTATGACAAAATGATATAGTAATGGTTAAGGCAGCAAGGAGGATATGCTGCTGTATTCAACTCTCTTTTTGATGATCAGCTCTTTGGAGTTAAAAACATAAAATAAATAATTTTTCTTCTCTACATCCAATTTTTAGTTCTTCTCTAGATAGTCACCACCAGAGAGGAGGAAGGAATTAAATATCAGATGAGGACAATCAAATATAGGAAATTTAATGCTAATCTGGGGCCAAATGTATAGAAAATTAAAATGAACAGATTTTACAAATCTTTCAACTAGTCATTTTTATATCCCTAAACTGCATATGTTAAACCTGGTATGATTAATAGATTTATTAACTTTCATGGCAATTAAGAAACTGTTGAAAAGGAATCCAAGCTCATTGACAGAGTGTGATGGTTGATTAGTGCTGTCTGCCATGGAGTAGAAGAGAAATGGCAACACAAGTCTTGCATGGTTCTCCCTGTTCTAAACTGAGCATGAAAACTTGGACCAGATAGAGTAGGAGCCAGAAATGTTCATACTTGCCTTCAGAACACCTCATGAAATGCTGAAGTGATCCCATGCAGCCATCTGGCCTGCCGTAAACTTTTTTGTTTAACCAGATTAGCTATAACATTTGGGTTTTATTTACTTTGTTTTTGCTTCTCTTCATCTGATGGAAATACAAAAAGCAGTAAATCACATAAGACCAGTAGGTGCACAAATAAGAGTTAAATGGATGGAAGTTAAACACAGGCACTGAAAACAGTGGAAGAAGACAGAAGTGTCAAACTTAGTGCAGCAGTGAGCATCATAGAAGGAAGGGCAGGTCCCTACCATTTATATTCATCTCTTTGGATCTGTGCATTGGTATAAATGAAACCATATATAGCAGAATTTCAACTAAGGGAAAGTCAAAAGGCTGATAACCAAAATGTCTAATTAAGTGAAATTTTCCATGCCTTCTGCTTTTAGGAAGGCAAGTTAAAGTAACAGAAAACAATTAGGAACTTAATTATTTTAAAAATTATTATTTTAGGTTATGAACTTAGATTATGACTAGTATTTTAGTAGAAACGAAGTTTGGGTAAGAGAGCTCTTCAGTGAAGTGTTTTAGCAGAAGGGTTATGCCTTATTGATGTGATAAAATATTTCTACTATTGAGAGCAAAAAGATACAATCTTTCAGGATATTCTAGAAATACAGAGATAAAACATGATAGAGAACATAAGGATGAAGATAAAAAGGAGAAAAAAGAAGTTATATCATTATGAGATGATGCCATAAGTTACCCAACCAGGTAGAGGAAGCAGGTGATATTTTCTCAAACCAGGTCATAAAAACACCAAGTCAAGATATAGTAGTGATGGAATTTTCATGCCTCTGCAAGTTTGCTAGATGTCTCAGTTAGGTAAAATCACCCTCTCAAGAATTTCTCAACTTACCTTGCTCATAATTCATCTCCAATAATAGTAGGAGCAACAAGGAGAACCAGTAGTCTGGAACTAATTTTGCCCAATAAGTTAGAGCTAATTGATGAAACTGAGGCAACTAGAATCTTGGGTGGAAATGAACTGGTCATCTTAGAAGTGATTCTGTAAGAAGTCAATGCTTGGAATAATGGATCATGAATTCTAGGTTTGGAGAGAATTATTTCAAAAAATGTAGACGAATATAGGGGAAAAGTAAGAATTCTATGTACCTTTCTGAAAGGAATAGGGGCTCTCTAAACAATTCTGAAGAAATGGTAAATAATTCTAAAGGTGCTTGAAGATGTGGCTGTACTCTATGAACTCAGGAGTTTTACAGGGCATGCAGAAAATAGGTTAGGCATAAAATCCAGGATAAATTCAGAATTTTAGTTTGAATAGTGTCAGGGAGACTAATGAGCAGAAAGAATACTAAAGATAAATCTTTTTTTAAAAAAGTACCTTGTGAATAACGAACTCACTAGACCATTGCTTGTGGTTTGGGGATGGGGGCAGATGGCATAAGCTTAGTAAACTTAACAGACAACATAGAAAATAGAGATAACCAACTTCTCTAAGTGTTCTGAGAAATGTGAACTACATGATAATATAATTTTATAAAGTGGTAACGATTGAACTTTCCAAGCAGTGTTGGTTATTGGAAGGACGTCATCCTGGTTGTATAGCAGGACTCGGTCTTATCTTAGCCTGTTAAACCCTTTTGTCAATTATTTAACTCTTGACATAGATTGCATGCTTTTGAAATTGTGCACATCCTTTAATAGGATGGAACATAAGCTTAGATTTATAAAGTGAAGTTTAGTGAATATAAATGCCAAGTCCTGTTCTTTATATCAGAAAATCAATTACTCAAAAGTTAGATGCTGGTTTAAAAGTAGTAAAAAATCACTTGAATTTTTAGAGAAATGCGATGCCAGCTAAAAACATCATTAATAAAAGCACAATCACAAGAATACAGAAAATGCCACATACTTACTCATCACCACATAACCTGAATGTTATATTCAGTCCTAAACATTGTACCGTAAGAAAACACTGACATTCTGGAGTTTAGCTAGATAACTTCGCATATCGTCTAAAGTGATGTTGCAGGGAATCAAAAAGGGGGCTCAGAGGAGTGACTGAAGGTTCTAGGATTGTTTGTCCTGGAAAATAACAGATTTAGAAAGGAATTTGATACCTGTCTTCAAATGTTTTGAAACACTGTTAGTTAGAGAAGATTTTAAACCCCCTTTCAGTAAGGCTTAAAAATTAAATAAATAAAAGCAGTCCTTTTAAAGGGATGCAACTAATAGGTAAATTTTAACTCGACTTTAGGACAAACTTAGAAATGGCATTGAATGGGTTGCTCCAAAGCAAAGACTAGATATCCATTTTTAATGGATGTTTTTTGGGAGAAAAAACTTCCTCAGTTAAAAAAAAACAAAACGAAAAATGTATTTTCTCTCTGGTTAATGAAATGCTTCTGCCTCTTTTAATAGTGCTAATATTTTTAACCCTCAGTTCTCTAAATCTGTTTTTTCTAAGTGTAGCTTTGTCTTAAAATTAAGTTTGCATGGTAAAAAAAAAAATGTCGTTAGGAAGAACTTGAAAAATATGGTGTATTAATATGATTAGTTCCAATCTAAAAAGAAATTATCAGATTGCATTGTTGAATTTCAGAGTGGTTACAATCAATTTCTGAAGACTTTAAAACCCATTAGAAATGCTAAACTTTGTTTCATTCGTTCACATGCACATATAATTACATTCACAGGTATTGTTTCTCCAACTAATAATTGTTATTTATTACTGTAGGTCATACCTCACTCCTGTTAGGGATGAAGAGTCTGAATCCCAAAGAAAAGCAAGATCTAGACAAGCCAGGCAGTCTAGAAGATCAACACAGGTATATTTAATGTATATAATATATAGAACTTCAAAATATATTGTCTCTTTTTTTACTTTTCTGAGAAAATATTTACATCAGTATATAGTGTAAATAAATCTTAAAAGATAAAGATTGTTTTAATAATCCTCCCATAACCTTTTGTATATAACAATATAGGTATACGGGTGTACTTTCACTGTTACATTTGCTCTAATTAGCTATATGTCTTTCTGTTTTTTTGGATATGTGTATCCCCTGTTCTTTTTTTATTTTTCCTTAAATGTTATTTACAAACATCCCATACCAGCAAACATATACTCCTCTATTCTTAATATAGTGTCTGGCATAGAGTATTTGATAAGTGTTAGAATGAATTAATCATATATGATGTTGTATCAGAGTTCTCCAGAGAAACAATCCATAGGATCGATAGGATAGCTGTGTGTGTGTATGTATTTATTTATATGTGTGTGTGTATATATATACACACTACACACACACACACACACATATACATCCTATACATATATATACCAAGAGGTTTATTTTAAGGAATTGGCTTATGCGATTGTGGGGTCTGGCAAGTCCAAAATTCACAGGGAAGATCAACAGGCTGGAATCTCAGACAAGAATTGATGTTATAGTCTTGAAGCAGAATTTCTCTTCTGGAAACCTCGGTTTTTCATTCTTAAGGCCATCACCACCACCACCACCGCCGCCGCCGCCACCACCACCACACACACATACATTATTGGGGGTAATCTTTAAAGTCAACTGATTGTTAATGTTGATTATGTCTACAGAATACCTTAATAGCAATATCTAGACTGGTGTTTGACCAAACAACTAGACACAATAGCCTGGCCAACTTGACACATAAAATTAACCATCACAAATTAATAATTATTAAAGAGTTTTATGAATATTTGGAGGTGGAGTAGAGAGGGGAAATAGACCTCCTCTTCTACTAGATAGATAAAACAGCTACTGTGCAAGAATGAGAAAAATGTCAGGCAGGCTAGTTATTGCCACCTTACCTCCTCCTTGCCATTCTAACTATGTCTCTGATATACCCCTTTGTGTCTTTTCCTTTTCCACTTAAGATTTTCACAGTCTGGCTTCAGCTTATTTAGGCTTCAAGTGGAACTATTTGCTAACCTAATTTTTCTTTGTACTTTTACTTCTTGAAATCTGTTTTTCAAGGCGTAACCTTGAAGTATTATTTCTTTATTGAGATCTTCTCTGTTAAACTTTAACAATTATATATGTATATTTATATACGTATATACAAAACATAAATACATATAATGCAATATATATAATAGTATATGTATATTAGCTCTTCTTCCCATCTTTGAACTTCTTGAGAACATTATATATTCAAATGGTATTTTGTTGTGTCATCTCCCTTGCTATATCATTAATTTGTTTAATGTAGAGATGATTTCTTACACATATTTGTATCTTTCCCAGGACCTATCATTCTACTTGTTCACGGTGATTCTTCATTGAATAAATGTGACTTGCTGGGTAGAAAATCTGTTTCTCAGTTTGCAAAAGAGTTTCAGATATGCTACTTGACTTTTAATACATTCATATTTAATACATCTAGTTCTAAAATATTCCTTTGGAATGAGTGTTAATGCATCTCATAATGAAATGTATTTTTTTTGTGTATAGGGAGTGACATTGACTGATCTTCAGGAAGCTGAAAAAACAATAGGAAGAAGTCGGTCTACCCGAACCAGAGAACAAGAAAACGAAGAAAAAGAAAAAGAGGAAAAAGAAAAACAGGATAAAGAGAAGCAAGAAGAAAAGAAGGAATCAGAAACATCTAGAGAAGATGAATATAAACAAAAATACTCCAGAACGTATGATGAGGTAACAGTATACCAACAACCCAGCTAGGTCAAATGGTATGAATATTTTCTTGTGATTCTCAGTATATAAGAGATTTGTATACCAACAAACCATCTACAAAGTACTTGAAAGGATTTTAACTGGAAATCTGAATTACCTTGGCATGATTAGAGCAGTAAATACTTCTCCTTTGAAATAAATTTAAGTATTCTCTCCGTTTTTCATTGTGTTTTAATTTTGATGTTTCATAGACTTATCAGCGTTACAGACCAGCATCAACTTCAAGTTCAACCACTCCATCCTCTTCGCTTTCTACCATGAGCAGTTCACTCTATACTTCAAGTCAACTAAACAGGCCAAATAGTCTTGTAGGTATAACTTCTGCTTACTCCAGAGGATTAACAAAAGAAAATGAAAGAGGTAAGAAAACCAAATTTTGAAAACACTTTATTTCCTTCAGATAATCCTTTGAGTTGACTTTTCGTAATAGTTCAGCAGATAAGAAATAACATCCTAAACTGGTAATGGATGAGAATGATGAAATTGAAAAACAAAAATAGAAAATGATATGGCCTGGGCTTGATACCTATATCTTTATAACCTAAGACTTCACAAAATCTTCATGTCCACATCCAAAGAAAAATCAATGTGGAAGAAGCAGTGGATGACTATTTCTAGTTTAGTACTTTTTGAGTGCTTTAAGCTATTTCTTGCCTACTGTGTAGATCATAAACTTTTGTGTGAAATTGTTTTAAGTTAAAATCATTGAACTCATGTAATGTCCTTCTGAAAACAAAATTATTTTTGTACTTATTCTTTGAGAAATAGATTTCTTTCTCAGCTATACATTGGCATATTGACATTCACTATAAACATTTCTTATTAGTTGATATAAAGATGTTTCAGTTCTTTAAACCACTCTGTGTGAGGCCTGAGTAATGTTTGTAAAAATTTTGAGCAAACATTTAAAATTAGGAATATTCACATGAAAGTTCAGATTTCCAACTTCTTTTAAAAGGTTGGAAGATTTGTCAGTAGTAGCTATGAATTCTCACATATCAACAATGGCTGGAACCCAAGTGGTAGGAAATTTTT
Organism: Choloepus didactylus; assembly: GCF_015220235.1. NCBI lineage: Eukaryota > Metazoa > Chordata > Mammalia > Pilosa > Megalonychidae > Choloepus > Choloepus didactylus. Next base: position 50,874,683 of record NC_051314.1, read on the forward strand.
TCCCATTTATTATAACGTTCTCCTTGGCTCATTTAACCTATTTGTATTACCTGCAGAACCAGTAAAGGCATTTGAGTTTGAGATCTCTGCTCTAAACTGATTCTTAAAACGATTTAAAAATCCCTCTTAATACTAATTTTGGATTTTATTTTGCTGTGACTCTAGCTAATGACACATAGCTTTTTAAAAATCATTTTTAACATTCTTTTTGTTCCATATACATCTACTTTTTTAGCATATTCAAAGGCCCTAATATTCATCTACTAGGTAAGCCTGAGGACATTTTAACTATCTTAGAAAGGAAACAAATTTCAAGACTAACTTTTTTTATGTTGATTTGTGTTTAATAAAATAAATTTTTTCCAAAAGAAAAGGAATTGGTCTTAGATGCTATCTAATAGAAATGTAATGATTACTGGCAGCAGAAGCATAAACTGATAATTTTTTATGATGTCTAGTAGCTGTTCCATAATTAAGAATTATTTTCTTTTTCCCTTGAAGTATTAACTTTGGGTATTATAACTATTTCCCTGCCTAACATTAATAACTGGAGCCCTATCCCCCCTCATAGGATTCAGATTATTTTGTGTTCAACAGATATGATTAAGTATATCTTTAGTATAAAAGTTTTGTGTTAGGCACTAGAAAAATGAAGATGATTAGTTCTCATCTTTATCCTTAAGAACATATCTAATGAGAGGTACAAATACATGTAATTTTGACATGAGTGACAAAAGAAAGGCTTTGAGTTACAGGCACATTGAAAAAGGGCAAAAATTACGTCTAATGAGAGAATTTTAGAAGGCTTCACAAAGCGGTTTGTCTTAAAACTTTGTTTTCATTTTACCTTGCAAAATACTGTCAAGAAACAATGCAATCGTGATTCATTGTAATCTTTCACAGAGGGAGAAAAAAGAGAAGAGGAAAAAGAAGGAGAAGATAAATCACAACCTAAATCAATCAGAGAACGACGGCGACCAAGAGAGAAAAGAAGATCTACAGGAGTTTCATTTTGGACACAAGATGTGAGAAAATCCTATTTAAAATATCGTGACTTCCTAGTATACGTAATGTTGCCAAAAGTACATCCTAATCGCTTCTTGTGTACTTCAGATTCATTAAACCATCACTGTGTTTTCTGGGTCGAGCTGTTAAATCAGTAGAGTTCTTCTACTTGGATTTTTGTTACCGCTTAAAATCTGGAGGTCTGTCCCAATTTTGGAATAAAAACAATAACAGCTCCAGCTTAGAATACATATATTGATTATTTTATAATGACTAAACTTTTTTTTTTTAAGTTTCTGTATAACACTTAACCACAGAAGGGCTAACAGGTTTTTTAGCCTCTTGATTTTTTCTTTCCGTTAAAAATTTTTTTAATAAAAAAAGTTCAAACATATACAAAAGTAACAGAATAGTAAAAAAAAAAAAAAAAAAAGCCTCCCCAAGTAGCTATCATTTCAGCTAACTTCCTACTCACTTCCCTAACCTCCTGCATTATTTTGAAGAAAATCCTAGACAGAGCATTTCATCTGTAAATATTTCAGTATGTATTTCTAAAAGATAAAGTCTCCCTTTTAAAAATTATTAAAATTATATTTTTTAAAAATGATGTAATAGAAATAATTAGTATATCACTTAATACTTTATCATAGTACTGTTATATTTATTGTTAGGTAACTTAACAGTAATCCTTAATGTCAAATATCCAGTAAAAGTTTTAATTTCCAATTGGCTTATATATGCCATAAATGGCTTTGTTGTTTTATAGTTTGCTGCTTTGGTTAGGATTTGAATAAAGACCATATTACGTTATTATTGGTTGTTCCTTTAAAGTCTCTTTTTTAATCGATAAGCTTCCCCTTCCATCTCATTCTATTTTTGAAGAAATTGGGTCATCACATCTCTGAAGTGTAGTTTAACACATTCCTCTGTTTTTAATATTTCCTGTAAATTGGTAGTTGAATCTAGAGGATTGATGAGATTCTGTTTCAAGATTCTTTTGGCACTGTATTGTGTCCTTCCATCACAAGGTCCATAATGTCTAGCTGATTTTAATTGATTGCCCAGAAACATTTTTACAATAAAATAACCCTCACCATCTTAGCACCCTAACATAGCTACTCTGTTACTTAAAGTAAGTTGTTTTATGTTCTTAATAACTCATGTGTGTTAGGAATTTTATAGGCAAAACTGTATTATTTAGTACTTATTTTTTCCCCAGTTTTATTCAGACCAGTTCTCCCTTCAAAACTCCACTTTCTAGAGTCATGCACTTACCAGCATTATAAGGATCCTTCCTGAGATCCATGTTGGCAGTTTCTATCTTCTTAATTTGATTCGACATCGAATTGAGTTCTAATCAGCCATCAAGGTACAAGTCTCCTTTCCCCTTCATAGCCACAAGTTTGAACCTGTGGCAAACAACATAAAAAAAGAGCCATGGACTCTGTCCGAGAAAGAGCAATATGTGATTAAGCAGCTCTTTTCTCTCCTGTATTATTAGTTTCTTTTGTTTTTTTAGTTACTATCCTTCAGGAACTCACAGCCAGCCTCCCCACTTTTTCATTTCCGGTCCTTTGTTCTGCCACAAAATTCCAGTGGGTAATGATAATCAGTTCATGGCATGAATTAATGTTAATAAATATTACTATCATCATCATCATTGATGTCCCCTATCCATTGCTAAGTACCAAAATGGTAGCTTGTACAAAGATTCTCTGTAATCCTTAGAGTAATTCTGTAAAGTTTTATCCCTACTTTATGGAAGAGAAAATGATGGCTCAAAAAGTTTAAAATAATTTTCCCAGTGTTACACAGCTGAAAATAGATATATGATAGGTTGATCTAGATTAAAGCCTATGCTGTTCTTACAGGGATCCTGAGCCAGGTATGTTTGAATGCAAATTTCCTTTTTCTCTCCCTTTATCCCTTTTTAAGCTTGTTTAGATTTTCAAGACCTTGTGGTTGAATATTCCCATAGTCTGTGATTCTAGGCTTTTAATCTACTGAGACCATAATTTTCTGTTTAATGGTCTCTAAACACCCAAGAAGTTTTTAGATGAATGAGCCACCTAAGCATAGTAGGACTGTTGTAGAAATCATGCCAAGCTTGTAGACGCCAGCTGTTCTTACTTAAACAGTGAAATTTCTGTTCTTTTTGCTGCCTCATTGTAATTGAGCAGCTAAATAGTACTTACATTGAGTGTTTAAAAGGCTTACTGTAATATCACTACTGTTTACGATATAAAGCAGAATATCTTTTCCCCTCTTTCTCATGCCAAGCCTCCAGTTTCCTCATCCCCAATATGAATGTGTTTCCTAAACCGGGCTGACCTTCCCCTATGTGCTAACCTATTTAGATTGCACCATGCTGACAAAATAAGCTTCCACTACATAGGATAGGAAAACTCCCACTTAAAAATCAATTTTTCCTTTGATCTGTTTCATGGGAGGTTTTCTCAAGAGTCATTTTAAGTTAGAAAAACCCTAAAGTTCTTAAATACCAACTGCTTGAAATTTACCTTCACTTTTCTACAATGTATTGACAATCTATTTTAGAGTGATGAAAATGAACAAGAACAACAATCAGATACAGAGGAGGGATCCAATAAGAAAGAGACTCAGGTAAATAACATTGCTTTTTTATATTTAGAAGTATTAATATTTTTCTAGGATTACTTTTTAATTATGTTCAATTATGTTTATTCAAAACAGTTACTGAACACTGTACCCAAATTCTGGGGATATAATATCACTGGTTGCCTAGGTATTAGAGGTAAAGTGACTGGAAAGGGGCATGAAGAATAATTTAGAGATTTTAGTAGTGGCTTTATGGATATATACAACTGTCAAAACTCATCAAATTGTACATTTTAAATGGATATAGTTTATGGTATGTCAGTTAATCTTCAGAGATGAAAAGGGGGAAAAAAAAAGGAAATACTACCTTTGACCAAAGGAAAATATCTAGAGAATATCCAGAAGCAATGACTACCTTTCCAGGCCCAGGTTTCAGTGCTGTAGACAGCGAAGCTATGTGCTGGAACAGACAATAGCCCTCTTTAACTCTTTGCACTTGTTTAGAACTCTAGAATCTCCAAAAGGCTTTTACATTCATAATAACAACTGTTTTTCCCAACAATCTTCTGAAAAGGCATTTTTTTTTTTCCCTAAGTACAGATGAAGGAACTAAAAATTCCTTCAAACTAAGGCAAGATTGGATGAGTTAAGGTGGCACAGATAGAAAGTGATGGGAGTTTCTTTCCCCTAGCCTTATTTTGCCTCTATTCCCATTGGAGGAAACTGAAATACTTTTAAGGAGCTATCATCCACATAGGCATAGAACTCAAACTATCTGCCTTAAGAATATAAACCAAAAGAAAATTAAGATAAAATTTTATCCCAGATGATTTAAATTACTTTATCATAGTATCATTGTTCGTTATTTTCAAAAATGGTACTTCTCTTCTCTGGTTATTATGATTTACTTTCATTAAGCCATTTGGTAGTAAGACTTAATATGCAAAGAACATTGCTAATAAATCAAAAGTTTAAACCAAATATTACACCAAGGCAAGAAACTATAAAGAAAAGATTAGCAGATTTGATTATATAAAATGTGAAGCTGGAATATGGCAAAAGACACCCTTATTAAAATTGAGACATATTTGCTCAGTTTTAAATTAAATAACCTTAGCCCCTTTTACTTCAGCCTTTTGGAGATAGTTTAGCAGTACAGATCAGAAGCCTTAAGAAAATGTTCCTCCCTCTTAGCCTAGCAGTTCACTTACAGAAATATATTCCTAAAGAAATAACTGAAGTATGCAAAGGTAAATCTACAGGGTATTCATAGCAGCTTTGTTCATAAAGCAAAAAGGTTGCAAACACCCTAAATGTATGTTGGTCAGGAATAGATTAAACAAAATGTATATAGATAGCTAAATATTTTGTGTGTTTACATAGATTTATATGTACACAAAATTTGTCAGTGGTTGTCTGGGGGGTTGAAGGATGGGGAATTATAGATAATCTTTTTATACCATAGTACTTTTATACAAGATTATTATTACTTTCAAATCAGTAAAACTAAAAGAATATTTTTATTTTAGGAAAGAATTTTAAAATACAGGAAGCAAGAGCAAAATTGGATTTGCAAAAGAAATTTAAACAGACTTTACTAAAACACTTTAGTTACAGATAGGCTTCAAATAGTTCCAAAGGATCCTGCTAATTTTACAGTATATTCAAATATAAATATAATGGGGAAAAACAAACATGTAAATTCAGAAATTTAACAAACCACTTCTGAATAAGGTACCTTTAGAAAATTATAAATTCGGTGAGTATTTTGGGAGAAAAGAGATAAAGATAACCACCAAAAAACCTATTTTGACACCCAGTAAGGCTGTTTTCTCCTGTTAATCATTTTACTATTTGGATAAGAAGAGTTACTGGAACTTCAAAAAGGCAAACCACCTGTTTGAGAAAATTAGCATAAAGTAATCATAATTTCCTATTCCCTAATTTCTAAACCTCAGCAGGAATGTGTTGCTGGATTTCCAGAAAGTATATTTTTAACAAAATACGTGTGTACTGTTGTGCATAAAATGTCATATTTATTTGTGTGCCTCTCATTTTATTGCCTCAAAAACTGAAAAAATGAAAAATAAGTGTCACATAATAAACTTGACATTTCTTCCCATAAAGTATGTTTTCCTAATGCTTAGTGGGTATAATAAATAACAGATATTTTCCTTAGTCTCATTTTTTTCTTTCAGTTAAAAATTAATGTATGATAGGAAGTCATCTAGATGTCCGTAAATTGCCTAATGTAACTGTATGGTATTATGTGTGTAAAAATATACAGTGGCTCTGTGTTTTAGAACCTCTTTTTAGAACAACATATTAAAAAAAGCATATGTAGTGAATAGGTAAGTTACTTTAATAGTGTGAAATCAGTGTTGATAAATTTACTTGATCACTCATAAGTTAATAGTTTCATGAAAGCATAAAAATTTGATGTGCCTATGTTTGTTTTTCTTTCATTCTAGACGGATTCCATTTCAAGGTATGTTTTACTTCTTTTTTAAATTCACCTTTAGCTCACTTTTATCCCAGCTGAAAATATTTTGTTAGATATTTATGAATTTTGTAAGTTGGCATAATTGTTTGGGTAATAAAAATCCATAGATATGTAGATGATGTAATCATTGTAGTAGCTTAAGTTTTTCCAGGTTCCCTAAGTTACTTCAATAGTGACTGTCTCATCGTTAACATTAAAGACTAATGAAACCCACTCTTGGCCAGAAACTTTTTTGACTAGGTATTCAGAATTTTCTTTCGTAGCCCTAATGTAGATAAAAGAAAACTAAACAAGGCACCCTAAAAAAAAGTGTCACATAGCTCAAAATTTTTCATCTCTTCAGAAAACTTCCAGTATATTCTTGAATCTAATTTCCATTTCACTTCTCCTGCTCATAGTTGTGTTTTTTTGTTTGTTTTTGGTTTTGGTTAAGTTTTTATTTCATAATCATAAACTTAACTCTGCAATCCAGCTACACTTGGAAGGGTAAGGATAATGTAGAACCTGAAGAAGTGCAGCAAGAGCACAAAGATGATAGGATACTGAGAACAGAACAGGGGAGGTGCTACACTCTCCTGAGCTACAGAAGGAATGATCTGGTGGTTAAGACCAAACACAACTCAAATTTATTAGTCAGCAATGGTGGACTTCTTGCTGGTCTTGGCATTTCTGGACCCATAGCGCTCCATGGCTTCCACAATATTCATGCCCTCTTTCACCTTGCCAAAGATCCTGTGCTTACCATCCAACCACTCAGTCTTAGCAGTGCAGATGAAAAACTGGGAACCGTTTGTTTTGGGTCCAGCATTGGCCATGGACAAGATGCCAGGACCTGTGTGCTTCGGAATGATGGACTTGCCACCAGTGCTATTATGGCATGTGAAGTCACCATCCTGGCACATAAACCCAGGAATAATTCTGTGAAAGCAGAAATCCTTATAACCAGATCCTTTCTTCCCAGTGCCATGAGCACAAAAATTTTCTGCTGTCTTTGGCATTTTGTCTGCAAACAGCTCGAAGGAAACACAGCCCAAGGGCTTGCCGTCAACAGCGATGTTGAAGAAAACGGTGGGGTTGACCATGACTGTGGGCGGGGGACTGTGTTGGCAGGCAGTAGCATCTGCAAGGCCCCAGCCCATAGTTGTTAACCAGAACCCTGTGAGATCAAGAACAAATTTTTATATACTTGATGCTTCTATTGAATTGAAACGCTGAAGCAATAGTATTTATCAGAAAAGGTGACTAAGTTCAAACCAAATAATAAGAGAATCTCATTTACAAATAAGATATGTTCTTCCTGTTTAAGACAAACCCATTATCTCTTACTTTGGATATAATGAATCTCATCAAATCTAACGTGTTAGTAATTTTAAACACACCGTTATATTATAGAACAACAACAACAAAAAAGAAAATGCTACCGATTAACTTGTAATACACCATCATTTGTAAGACATGTCCTGATTTCAGAAATGTTAAAATGTTGGGGGTAAATGTACAATTTAAAATTGTTCAAATATGATATTTTATCTCCAGATGTGAAACCAATTTTGACTTTTAGATAGGGGAATTCTGAATCCCTTACTCAAGTAATGCAAATTTAGTGGTATTTAAAAATAACTTCTCACAGAGTAAAGTTTGCTAACACATTCAAAGAACTTTGAAAAATACAATCATACATACGTAAAAAAAAAATAACTTCTCATTTATTATCTATCACCAAAAAAAATTGGTTAGATAACAGATAAGGTAGGTTGTTATTTACTGTTTTGGAATATCAAGTTAATGTACACTAGGACACATGTTAATGTAAGTTGTGAAAGCCTATAATGAAGATTTTGATTTAAACTCATCTTTTGAAGATATGAAACCAGTTCTACAGCTAGTGATCGGTATGATTCCTTGCTGGGTCGTTCTGGATCATACAGTTACTTAGAAGAAAGGAAACCTTACAGTAGCAGGCTAGAAAAGGAGGATTCAACTGACTTTAAAAAGGTACTTGGGTTATTTAGTTATGTTTAATTAAAAATAAGTTAGTTTTCTTTTGTATCTAGATATTTGTGTTTGGATATTATGTCTGTTATCTCATAATGAAATCAATACTTGAAATAACTTTCTTCATGTTCAGTTTTAGGCAAGTAATGGTAAGTAGAAATAAATAGCTGCTTATTGTTTGTTTTTTAAAGGGAAGAAGGAGAGTACCCAGGACTTCTCTTATTTCACATTTAAGTGTCTCAGGCCACAATGTGATTGAGCTGGAAAGAGGCAGGCAGTAGGTTTGTGTGTGTGTGTGTTCATGCACACTGCACTCTTCTTTATCTGTTTAATAAGAAGCAGAAAAACAGAGAACATGATTTTTTGTAAGACAGAAATGGACAGCTGAAAACCTTGTGGTAGCTCAGGTTCTATTAAGAATTAAGAGTGGAAGTAATTAAGGAATAATCCCCAGAAAGTCAAAAATCTAATATTCTGACTATTGTGATTCTTCGTATTATAGGCTTGGACTAAAGCTGATGAAGTTTTGTAGAGAAGGGGAAGGCTCATGGTATTTGTACATGTCCCCAGGTATCTGGCAGTTATTTGGATTACCTGCTTTCTTACAAGCCGAGTCCTTAGTCAGCAAGAGAAGAAAGGGGATGGTTTGCATTAGGAACAGGATTCAGTAAAGAACTGAACACTGAACTGCACTAAGTAGTATGATTTTATTTATGGACAGATAGGGGGAGATACTATCCCTGGTCTTGCGGGCATCTTCCATCCAGTGGGAGGGACAGATATTATCATGCAATCATACTAATGAATATGTAATAAAAGATTGAAACTGTTATCCTGAAGTAAAGAAAAAAATTATAAAAGAATATAAGAAAGGAAAGTGATGAGACCTGGAGATCAATGTCCTAAAAAAGTGAGGCTTGAGCTAAGAACAGAAAGATAATTAGTAGTAGTTAACTGGCAAAAAAGGAAAAGTATTTCAGATGTTGTGAACTACAAGCTCATAGACCTGGTAGGACAAGAGTATCTGATGTGTTTGGAGGAATTAAAATTTCAGTATGGCTAGTACAGCAGAGGGAATAGTGGTGTGAGGTTGCAGCTGGATGAGTGGACCAGAACCAGATCATGCAGGGCCTTACAGGTCATTTTAAAGATATCCTTATGCTAGGAACAATGGCAAGGCATTGAAGGATTTTTCATTTGTGGAGGAGTGATAGTGTGATTGTCATGTGAAAATTATGAAATTTTAATTTTGAAAATGTAACTCAGAACAATTTAGAGAGAGGTGAGGGAAAACACTTTGGTTATTAGAATAGTCTAGGTAAGAGATGATCATAGCTGGAATTAAAGTGATAGTAACTGTTCTAGTTTGCTATGCTGCAGAATGCAAAACACCAGAGATGGATAGGCTTTTATAAAATGGGGGTTTATTTCACTACACAGTTACAGTCTTAAGGCCACAAAACATCCAAGGTAACACATCAGTAATCGGGTACCTTCACTGGAGATGGCAAATGGCGTCCGGAAAACCTCTGTTAGCTGGGAAGGCACGTGGCTGGCATCTGCTCCAAAGTTCTGGTTTCAAAATGGCTTTCTCCCAGGACATTCCTCTCTAGCAAGCTTGCTCTTCTTCAAAATGTCACTCACAGCTGCACTCCGTTCAGTCTCTTTGAGTCAGCATGTTTTATATGGCTCCACTGATCAAGGCCCACCCTGAATGGGTGGGGTCACACCTCCATGGGAGTATCCCACCAAAGTCACCACCCACAGCTGGGTGGGACACATTCCAAGCAAATTTAACCAGCACCAAAACGTCTGTCCCACAAGACCACAAAGATAATGGCATTTGGGGGACACAATACATTCAAACTGGCACATTCCATCCCCTGGACCCCAAAATGACATTATCTTTCCAAATACAAAATACATTCATTTCATCACAATATCACAAAAACTTAAACCATTTCAGTAACAAAAGTTAAGTACAAAATCCCATCAAAATCAAATATAGGCGTGGTCAGTCCTAAGGCATACTTTTCCTTTAGCTTGGATCTGTGGACTTAGAACAAGTTATATGCTTCCAATATACAAAGGAGGGACATTCATAGGATAAACATTTCCATTGCCATAAGGAGAAAGAGTAAGGAAAATAGGGTTAACAGGACCAAAACAGTTCCTAAAACCTGCAGGACAAACTCCATTAGATTTCAAAGTCTGAGAGTCATTTATAGAACAACGTTGCATCCTTGGGGCTTGAGAGAGTGGGAGCCTAACCCTTCCCAAGGGCCTTTTCTGCAGCCCTTTTCTCTCCAAATGCTTGGGTGGGTGCTCCAACATTTCCACACATTGGGGAGACCACCTTCTCGGCCCCACCCTCCTCAAACATCGGGGCAGCTCCCGGATTCCCTTCCATCTCCGGGTCACACGCTCAACCCCTTCAGAACAGTGTGGTGGCAGCCAGGCTCTCCCCAATTCCCTGGAAATGTGCTCCACCCTCTTTGGGACCTGAGGTAGCAAAACTCTTCCAGAGCATCGAGGCGGAAAGCCCGCCCTCGACCTCCAGGGCAAACTCACCCTTTCCATGCATGTGGGCTGCTCCGCTCTCCCAGCCTGAGACCTCCTGACTCCAGACCTCAACCTCCATGGCTCTGTCTTTGAAGAGATTTTTCCTTTAATTTTTTCCTTGTCTGTCTCCTCCAGTCCAGACCGGCAATGGCTCCGTCTATAAAGATCTCGCAAAAATTCTGTTGGCTTTGCATGAAGCATGCAGGGGTCAAAGCCATCAGACAATAGGATTTTCCACAAATCCTTTCTGCTTAACTCCTTTTCCAATCTTGGCTTGTACTGAAATGGCGGCTGGGTTCCATGTTTGGTTCCATCCTCACGTTGGGCTGTAGCTTCTGGGATTCCACCCCCTGGAAGCCTGTAATTTTCCAAGCCATCAGTTTCTGGTTTCTTGGAACCCAAGAGTTCAGTTCTAAGTTTATCTCTCTCTGCTCGCATTTTACTATAAGCTGCAAGAAGCCAGGATATATCCTCCACAGGTAGTCTGGAGATCTCCTCAGCTAAGTATTCCAGTTTGTCACTTTTAAATTCTTCCTTCCATCTGACACCAGGACTCAATTTTGCCAAATTCTCTGCCACTTTAAAACAAGGTTCGCCTTTCTTCCAGTTCACAACAACACATTGATCATCTCTGTTCAAGGCCTCATCAGAAGTATCTTTAGAGTCCATATTTCCACAAACAGTCTCTTTAAAGCAGTTTTGGCCTTTTCTATCAAGCTCCTCACAATTCTTCCAGAAACTCCCCACTATCCATTTAAAAAGCCATTCCAACATGTTTGGTATTTGCAAACTCAGCAGCAAGAGCACCCCACTTCTGGTACCAAAATCTGTTCTAGTTTGCTATGCTGCAGAATGCAAAACACCAGAGATGGATAGGCTTTTATAAAATGGGGGTTTATTTCACTACACAGTTACAGTCTTAAGGCCACAAAACATCCAAGGTAACACATCAGTAATCGGGTACCTTCACTGGAGATGGCAAATGGCGTCCGGAAAACCTCTGTTAGCTGGGAAGGCACGTGGCTGGCATCTGCTCCAAAGTTCTGGTTTCAAAATGGCTTTCTCCCAGGACATTCCTCTCTAGCAAGCTTGCTCTTCTTCAAAATGTCACTCACAGCTGCACTCCGTTCAGTCTCTTTGAGTCAGCATGTTTTATATGGCTCCACTGATCAAGGCCCACCCTGAATGGGTGGGGTCACACCTCCATGGGAGTATCCCACCAAAGTCACCACCCACAGCTGGGTGGGACACATTCCAAGCAAATTTAACCAGCACCAAAACGTCTGTCCCACGTCTGCCCCACACAAGACCACAAAGATAATGGCATTTGGGGGACACAATACATTCAAACTGGCACAGTAACCAAGATGGAGTGGAGGTAAACAGAAGTAAAGTAGTAGATTTCGTTGTTATCAAAGGGGAGGTGGGGAACATTGGTAAAGGAATAAGGTCTTGGATTTAATTCAAGAAATAGTTCACTTTCTTTTTAGCTTTACTATGAGCAATGTAAGTGTAATGATAAATGCAACTGATAATTCCATCTCAGTGTTGGGAATGCAAGAGTGTGGTGAGCCAGAAAGCTCACAAACAACCATATAAAAATCACAGTGGCTCCTTAGCTCCAGCCTCCAGTTGCTGTGCAGGTTTATGGTCTCTCTTTACCAGGTAGTCTGACATTTTTGTTTTGTTTTGTTTTGTTTTGTTTTGTTTTGTTTTGTTTGTTGAGAGAACCTGGAAAGTGAGGTTTTTCCGTAATGTCTTAATTTTTAAATGCCAGAACTAATTTTTAAGAGTTTATGTGGGGCGAACACACCTACATGATAAACAACCTCTGTCTTGCAAGTGCAAAGCATTAAAATACATTTGTAATGTATCCTTTAATAGCTAATATGTCACATTAGTCTGTCTTAATATAGCAAAGTAATCTGTGTAAACCTTCTTAAAATATTAGGAGAGCAGAAAGGTAATTTGTCGTATTACCCTATTTTTTATAGCTTTATGAACAAATCCTAGCTGAAAATGAAAAGCTGAAGGCACAGCTACATGATACTAACATGGAGCTGACAGATCTTAAATTGCAATTGGAAAAGGCTACCCAGGTTTGTACTGTTTCTCTTTATTAACTCTGAAGGTAATAGTTGTCATTTATTCTATCTAAAATTTGGATTGAAATTTTCTCTAATAGTTTATTTTTTAAGAAGAAGGAATAGAGATAATGCAGTTTCCTGATGAATTAATTTACTTTTTTCCTGATGTTAACTTAAAAATACAAAAGTGTAGCCTTGTAGTCGAAAGTAAGGGTATTTTTAAAGCCTTTTAACTCCAATGATGTAGTACATGAAAGATTTAAATGCTTACTTTCACCATACCAAATGTAGCATGGCATTAATAGCATCTGTATAGAATCTTTTTTTAGCCAAAAGTTTCTTTATAATAATTTTTATTTATTATAAATATTTCCTGTTTGATCAAGTAAAAGTTTACTGTGCTGAAAGAAGACAGTTTTAATCATAATGGCTTTTATCTTCTTTTTCCTACCTATGCAGTAGCCTAAAGGAGATAATTTTATGCAATAAAATTGGGATAGCCAAGCAAACCTCAAGATCTTGTGCATATGATCTAAAATGTGTAAAACATATGTTTCTTAAGCTCTTTTTCTATGGGATACATTAAGCCTGGGAAGTAGTAATAGGCACATCCCCTCATTCCCCCACTCTCACCCCATAAAAAGCTTTCTGATCAAAGAAATGGGAAATGCTACATACTCTGTATTTTGTGGATTTTACAGGATGTGTTTATATATTAAAGGCTTTGAGTGGTCTTACAATTTTTTTTTTAATTTTTATTTTGAAATAAATTCAAACTTACAGAAACAGTTACAAAAATAATACAAACCGCATACACAGAACTCCAGTGTACCCCAACCCCCCTCCAACCGATACCCTGATCTACCACCTTAAATATTTTCTCACTTTACTATTTCTTTCCCTCCCTCCCTCCCTATCTCTCATCCATCATCTATTGCTCTGTCTTCTGAACATGAGAGCAAGTTGCATACATCCTTGAACAAATGATGTAATTCATATATACATTTCCTATGAACAAGAATATTCATTTATGCAATTACATTAAGTGTAGTTAAGAAGTTCAAGAAATTTCACATTGATATAAAGCTTACATTCTGTATTTCATTTTTTTCTTATGTCCCAATTGTGTCCTTTTGAGCCTTTTCTCCTCTATCCTTAGATCTCATCCAGGATCATCTATGGCATTTAATTGTCATTATCTATTTAGACTGTTTTTTATTTCAATTGTGGAAACATATATACAGCATAAATCTTCCCATTCCAACCCCTCCCAAGCATTCCATTTAGTGAGATTAATCACATTCACAGTGTTGCAATGCCATCACCTTCCCACCATCCATTGCTAGAAATTTCCCTTCACTCCAAACAGAAACCCTACATTCATTTCTTATTAACTCCCCATTGCCCCTTCCCCCACTTCTCATAACCCTTACTCTACTTTTCATCTCTATGATCATATTCTCTAATTCTTTCTTTGTGTTTACCATGGAGCTTAAATTTAACTTCTTAAGTCTATAACAATCTTCTTTTCTTTTATACCAGCTTAACTTCAGTAGGACATAAACTATGTTCCTATACTCCTCCATTCCCCCACCTTTATGTAGTTCTTGTCAAAAATTACATATTTTACACCGAGTCCAAAACCACTGATTTATCGTTACACTTTCTGTATTTTAGATCCTGTAAGAAGTAAATAGTGGAGTTACAAATTGAAAATTCAGTAGTATTGGTATTTATATTTACCATGTGATCTTTACTGGAAATCTTTATTTCTTCATGTGGTTTCAGTCAGTTATTTAGTGTCCCTTCTTTTCAGCCTGCACAATTCCCTTTAGCATTTCTTATAGGACTGGTCTACTGGTGATGAAGTCCCTCAGCTTTTGATTATCTGGGAATGTTTTCATCTCCCCCTCATTTTTAACCTCCAGGTGTTTGTGAATTTTCTAAGTCTCTGTTGGTTATTGACTTTTATTTGTATTCCATTGTTGTCAGAGAATGTGCTTTGAGTAATTTCAATTTTTTTTAATTTATTGAGGCTTGTTTTATGTCCCAGCCTATGGTCTATTCTGGAGAAAGTTCTGTGATCGCTAGAGAAGAATGTGTATCCTGGTGATTTGGGATGTAATGTTCTATATATGTCTGTTAAATTTCTCTATATCTCTCTCTCTCTCCTTTCTTTGTTTCTCTGTCGGTAGGGCTCCCTTTAGTATCTGAAGTAGGGCAGATCTTTTATTAGCAAAATCTCTCAGCATTTGTTCATCTGTGAAAATTTTAAGCTCTCCCTCAAATTTGAAGGAGAGTTTTGCTGGGTAAAGTATTCTTGTTTGGAAATTTTTCTCTCTCAGAATTTTAAATATGTCATGCCACTGCCTTCTCGCCTCCATGGTGGCCGCTGAGTAGTCGCTACTTAGTCTTATATTGTTTCCTTTGTATGTGGTGAATTGCTTTTCTCTTGCTGCTTTCAGAACTTGCTCCTTCTCTTCAGTATTTGACAGTTGATCAGAATATGTTTTGCGTGGGTTTATTTGAATTTATTCTATTTGGAGTTCTCTGGGCATTTATGCTTTGTGTATTTATATTGTGTAGAAGGTTTGGGAAGTTTTCCCCAACAATTTCTTTGAATACTCTAGACCTTTACCCTTCTTTTCCCCTTCTGGGACACCAGTGAGTCTTATTTGGACGTTTTATTTTATCTGTCATATCCCTGAGATCCGTTCCTATTTTTTTGATTATTTTCCCCATTCTTTCTTTTGTTCTTTCATTTTCCATTCTGTGGTTCTCAAGGTTGTTGAATCGTTGTTCAGCTTCCTCTAGTCTTGTACTGTGAGTATCCAGAATCTTTTTAATTTGGTCAACAGTTTCTTTTATTTCTATAAGATCATCTATTTTTTATTTACTCTTGCAATTTCTTCTTTATGCTCTTCTAGGGTCTTCTTTGTGTCCTTGATATCCTGTGCCATGCTCTCTTCTTCATGTCCTTTATATCCTGTGCCATGCTCTTGTTGTTTGTCTTTAGCTCTTTGATTAATTGCTCCAAGTACTGTGTTTCCTCTGATCTTTTGATTTGGGTGTTTGGGTTTGGTTTATCCATATTGTCTGTTTTTTTCATATGCTTTAAATTTTTCTGTTGTTTTTGGGCTCTTGGCATTTGCTTTACTTGATAGGGTTCTTTTAAGATATGAAGGATTATTCAAACACCAGTCTCTAATTTGTCAGATCTACAGCTTGGTGGCATACACTTTCTCTAACTAACCAGCAGATGGCGTCTGCAAGTCACCTAATCCCCTTACGTCAGTTCTCCCCAACTTTGTCTTTGTGGTTTGTGTGGGTTTTGTTCTTGTGGGGTCCAATTGGTGCACCAAATTTGGGTGTGTTGTTGGTGCTGTCCGCCCTGAATGTGGGGCATGTGTCTGAGCAGATAGGGTGGCAGGGCAGCTTTAGTAATCCAACCTCCCAGGTGTTCCCGGAGATTTAAGGCTGTTGCAAGAGTCTAAACCTTCATTTCAGTCTCCCCACAGATTGTCTCTGCCACTGACCCACAAGTTTTTGGTATTGGCGTAGGGTCCGTGGGATTTCCAAGTGGGTCCCTCTTCCCAGCCATGCCTTTCTAGGGCCTCTGCTGAGGGAAGATTGTGCTACGTCACAAGCGTGCCCCATCCCTCAAGGGAAGCCCTGGGCCACCAGGCCACGTAGGGGCATTCCCAGCCTGCTGTAAAAATGGCTGAATGTACCGCCTTCCCAGCTCTGGTACAATTAGCTGTGGGTGCGCGAAAGGCTATTGTCCACGCCCAATATTGTGGCATGTGCGCAGTGTTGCAGGAAGCACTTCCTGTCACACTGTAGCATGTGCGCAGTGTTGCAGGAAGCACTTCCTATCACACTGGGTCCCTTGGTGCGGCTCTGGGCTATGACTCCAGCGCCAGCAGGAGCGTTCCCCAGCCTGCCGGGAAGATGACTGCAAGGGGCATGGTTTTTTTCCTCTTTTGGCTCACCTCTGCCCTCCTCGCTCCGAGACAATTAGCAGTGGGTGCGCGAAAGGCTATCTTCCACACCAGATACTGAGGCATTCGCACAGCCCGTTCCTGCCGCGCTTTACTGTGTGGTTCTCTCTGCCGTATCTGCAGCCACTTTTGGTTTTTTAAAAAAGAACTAGTCTGCCTCCAAACGCCAACCCACGGTTTCCCCTCACCGCAGCATGGCTGCTGGATGTTCAGTAGGCTTACTCACTTGTTTTGGAACACAGACTCCCGGTTTCACCAAGTGCATGGTTGCTGTGGATTTAGCAGACTTTATCCAGCTGGTACATTGCTGGAACTGATGTTCTGGGTCACTTTCTGGCTTTTATCTAGTATTTTTCATGGAGGTGTTTTTTTGCCCTGTCTCTCCTAGCCGCCATCTTAGGTTCTCTCGCTCTTATAATTTTTAAGAAAACTAATGTTTAATTTTAACGTGGGACTTTCTAGCACAAATACATTTCTGCAACACAAATTTTGTAATCCAGTTTGAAAACATGGATATAAAATGGTATCTCATCTTTTTTAATAATTTGTTAAATTCATTGCATATGTTGCACTTGTTTGGCTACCAGGTCCCTTTTCCTTCTGTTAAACACTATTACGTTATGAAGCAATGGGCTATGCATAATGGAGTTTGTGCTAAAATTTCAGGGATGAAGCTGGATGGCCATGTCATCATCCCTCAGGTTGCATTAGGAACTGGTCATAAGTTTTCTAAATAAAGATATGCACCACTCCCTACTCTAGTGCTCTGTCATTATGATGACTCAGCTAATCTGTATCTCTTCTACTTACTGCCTTGCCTGTGTCTCTCTGCTTTTCTGCCTATCCTACTGTCATATAACTCTTCTATATATCTCTCATTCAAACACATCAAGAGAGGGGAAACTGATAAAATTAGCAGGTTACCATCCTGTATGTATGGAGCAGACATGTTAGTGCTCACAGGTCACTAGACAACCTATTAGAAGGCTGCCTTGTAGAAATTTCTGTTCCTGTTGATAGTGGCCCTAGAAACAAGTCACTGGATTAAAAAGTAAGCATCTACCTTGGCAGGAACTCTGAGTATCATGCCCAACATACTGAGTTAATAGTGAAAAGGGTAATTCGGAGTATAAGGTATTTGAATAAATACTCAAAGTGAATACCTAAGTTGGAAAAGCTATGTAAATGCTTTTTGAAAATTTTAGGAATATACAGAAATGTAAAAATGGTGAACATTGATTTCTCTGTCAACTTTATGTAATTTATTCTGAGTATTTTAAGTGTACTGTGAATCCTTCCACCTGATTTTTTAAGCACTGCTTTCATAATTGTCTATTAATATGCATAGTAGTGTCAGTTCTGATGTTTGCATGGAATTTTTCCAATGGGAAACTATCATGCTAAGAATTCATCTTGAGGCTTTGATTAGTTCTTTAATTTTTTATACTCTAACCGTTTAAAAAAATTGTGTGCCACTGAAGTTGATATCAAACCAAACAAGATTCTTATAGATTTAGGATGTTAAATTTAAGCCCCATTGAAACCACAAAGAAAATGTCAGAGAATATGCAAGCTCATAGAGACAATAGAGTGTAGGTTACTGGGGGTAGGGGGCTAGGAGGTGCTGAGTTAAAGTATAATGGGTGTTTAGGGTGAAAGGAAAGTTCTGGATGGTGGTGAGTGTATTACAACGTGGGGAATATGGTCATACCACTGAATGGTATGTGTGGGAGTGGTTGAGATGGAAAAGTTTATTATATTTTTGTTCCCAAATTTTAAAAGAAAGAAAGAGACAATGAAGGAGAGAGAGAGAGGAGAGAGAGAGAGAGAGAAAGAAAAAGAAACTAAATGGCAATACCAATTAAATGCAATAGGTTATCCTGGACAGGATATAATAATGGAGGAAAAAAGGTTCAAAAGGACATTATTAGGACATATGAAAAAGTTGGAATATAAAGTAGCTTTATATTCAGTGTTAAATTCTTGAGCTTAACCATTTAGGGCAGTTACATAAGTAGATAACCTTGTTTTTAGGAAATGAACGTAGAAGTATTATGTGTTCATGGAGCATGATGTATGCAGTCTATTCTCAGATGTTAAATAAATCTATACATAGAGACAGAAAGAATGATATGGCACCTGTGGCAAAATGTTAAAATTGGTGGATCTGAGTCTCTGGGGAATGTATAAGGGTATGTTGGAGTTTTCTTTGTGGGGTTTATATTATTTTTGCAACTGTCCTTTAAGTTTTCAGTTATTTCAAAATAAAAACTTTTTTAAAAATTGTGAAACAAGGATAAAAAAAATTTTATTATAAGTTCTAAATATTCTAAAATATAAATGCTGATAGGGTAACAAAAGAAAAAATATGTTAAGAAATATTTGAAAAAAAGTAGCTATAAGCCCTAAAAATTGCCGTATTAAACACTAAAGTTGTGATTAATTGATGGTGAAATATACAGTTTTTAAGTATATTTTCTGCTCAATAACCATGAAGTAGCACTCCTGCTAAAGTTATCAAAAACCATTTTTGTTAGTAAAAATGATAAAATTGGTTATTCAGCAAATTGGCATCTTGGGAATGAGCCATTTGATGAATTCATTTTTCAGCATATTGCAGGAATTCCAAGGGAGATGGATGTACAAAGGTCAATGTAAATACAAACTAAGATACCACTTTATGTAATACATTTTTATTGTGAAATTTAACATATAAACATAACTGATAACTTTCAAAGTATGATTTAATAAGTAGAGAGCAAATTTGAAAGACTGTTATGGGTTGCAGTTCCACAATTTCAGTTTTTCCTTATTGTTAAATATAAGATATATACAGAAAGGTGATAATTTTCAAAGTACATAATATACATACATCTCAAGGGGGGTGGCAATCACCAAAACAACTGCCAGCCATACTAAAGAAGGATCTTGGAGAAGAGAGGAATAAATGCTAAAGTAACCCATGTTGCAGGACGATGTTGAAGATTGGTCTTCTGTTGATCTAAGATGATTATTTTGTAACAGACTTTTCTAGTGTACAAGACACAACTGTCCAACTATATACAGCTGCTGGTGTTCTTTGTTTTTACTTTGTCCTTTGCTGTCTGTATTATGCCTCAGTGTAGATTTGTGTTCATACAAGTTTTGTTTGTATGATGTCATGTTAAACCCCTGACAATTCTGGAACATGGATAATTAGAAGAGAACTCTAGGGAGAGTAAGTAAGACTTAAAAGCTGTGAGAGAGGGCAAAAAGACCTGTTTACTGGTTTGGCCGTATTGGATGCAAAATGACTCATAGTGGTAGTAAACACATTTCATTGAAGGACCTAGAATCTGACTATTCTGATTATCCACTCCCCTGGTGGTAGTGCAGGAAAGGAGAAGGTTCGAGTATCTGAAGGGAAACTAGGATGTTTTTGGTTTTGTTTCACACTATTCACCCACCCTTACCCCCAGCTAAATAAACTATGTAAAGATTTAAGGAAAAGTGTTATATAGAACATAAGATGAAAGTTGATGAGACCATTCTGTTTCTAAACATTCTTTTTACTCCTTGTTATTCCAGTACACATCCTGTGTGCTCTTTTCTTTACTCATACCTCTGTGTTAATTACTCCATCTGAGTAGTGGGGTGTCTTTTAACATTCATTAGAGGGAAGTTAATATGTTGTTTTTCTCCCCCACTATCTTTATTGCACTTATATTCCTTTTATAATTGATTATTATGTTGCAGAGACAAGAAAGATTTGCTGATAGGTCACTATTGGAAATGGAAAAAAGGGTAAGTGGCCATCTTATTGAGTAAGTGATGATTTCCCCCTTTATTATTTTGTGGAAACCATGGTAGGTTTTGTTTATTTATTTGTTTTGTTTTGTTTTTGGTTCGTAGTTTTAAATAGGTTAGGAAATAATGTTTTATAGCTTATCTTCCTTGTAAAAGTCTATGGGTTCTTGCTTGGTATGAATATAAATTACCTTGTTACATAAGACTTAATTTATCATGTTATTCTTTCAATGAATTAGAACCATCCTGAAATGTATATATTGTGATAGTGAATCTGATATTTTTGAAATGTCCTTTCATAATTCTTTGATTTTTATGGTTATATGCCAAAAACATTTAGTTTGCAAAATTAAAACATTTCAGTTCTTGAAAGATTTTTCAAGATTCTGGAGACATCCAGTCATTTTTATTATATCTTTTCAAAATTACTTTTAAGTTAACAGTTTAATAATATTTTAGATTTACTTTCAAGTTTAAATAATTTACTTAGTAGGAAAATTTAGACCAAAAAAATGATTATAAAAAAATAATTTTACCATTTTATGTCTTGCTGAAAATTTTTTATGTTATATCTGGCTATGGTATATAAACTTGCTTTTCTCTCTATTATTATTGCTCAGTAGTTGGCAGTGACCATAAGAATAACTTTACAAGTTTAGTTGGAGCAATCAAGAATGTCTCTAGTGCATTGAGTACTGACTAGACTTTCAGGGTTTTAGCCAGAAAGAAACTACATCCTGGGTAGCCATGATCTGTAAGTTCAAAGAATAAGTAATCAGGAGCAGTTGATATAAATAATTTTCTTCTTTTCCATTTTTAAGATAACCAATTTGCCTTTTTCATTTAAAAAAAATGTGTTAAAAAATATGGGAATATAAAAATAAAAAAATAGTCTGTTAATGTCTGCATCAGTTACTAATTGTACCTTTGCAGTAGCTACCAGCTTCATAATGGTTTCAGCAAATTCTTAAAATTAATGTTCTGGGCAAAAAAAAAATTGGTGGTATAACTATGAATTGCTGAAATTAAAGAACCACTTATCACTTTATTAAATTTGATGTTGATTGTTATATTCTTTCATAATATAATTCTTGAATTTTATTTTAATAATAAATGAAAGTAGTAAAATCAGTTCTCAAATAACCATAAGGGTAGTTGAGATGGATAACATAATATATTTAATGGTCATGCATTTTGAAGAATAATTAATTATTCTTATGAAAGTAATGCATGTTTATTATAAAAATTTAGCAAAATAAGAAATTGAAGTCATCCATAATAATCATGTAGCGATAACTAAGATTTTGGTATCTACTCTTCATCTTTTTTCTAGACTTATACATACACATGTTCATATTCTGGCATTCTCATCCAACCTTCTCCTCTTTCTACCTGTCAAATGCAGATATAATACAAAGTAGCTAACCTACTCAATATAATAGACTTGGTGATAGTGGTATTAATAATAACTGCTAACATTTATTCAACATTCTTTATATACTAGGCAGGGCACTGGGCTTAGCACTTTATGTGTATTTTCTTTTAACCATATTTTTAAGTATTAGAAATTTTTTAACAACATAAGAAACATAAGACATTGCCTATATTTTTACAGTTCTCAAGTAGAATTTTTAGCCAATAGGATCAGGCAATTTGGTATAATGTTCTTGTCCTGCTTTACCACTAAGTAGTTAAAATCTTGAAGACACCTAATAAAATTGAGACACATGAAATTACCTGTTAGAGGAAATATGCTATTTCTGATCCCTCACGAAGTTATGAGGATCAAATTTGATACTATATGTGCTAGTCTGTTGAAAAGTACAATGATTTATATGAATTTGTCATAGCTGTATTTTAACTAGGAGAAATAGTAAAAATAGCATTTTTGTGTATGTAGTAATTTTTAAGCATGCCAGTATTAGAATAACATGGTACCTATGAAACTAAGAGTAAAATTCTATTTTTTAAAACCACATATCCTAAAAATATTAACATTTACAGTGAATGAACTATTTTACTAAATATCAACATTAATTAATGTTTTGGGAATAGTTTCAATATGATTAAACTAAATTTAAATGGTTTGTATCTGAAAGGTGACCGGCAAGAGTCAGTATCTTCTGGGCGGTATGACCTAACCAAAGTTTTACAGCACTTAAATTACTGCTGCTTGCTTTTTGCATAACACCCTAGAATGCTTATTATTTAAGGGGGAACAAAAGATTACACTGCAATAATGTGTTGTATGTTGCCTTTGCCTGTCATTCTTTGAAAAGAGACAGTTTAAAATAAATGCTGCAATTGCTTTTCCATTAGATTCACTGCATTACTGCTACACCTAGTGTCAACCAAAGCTGTACAGTTTATTGCATAAATAATGGCTAGTAGATATCATGGGTAGAGGAGATAAGCGTCTCTTAGATCCTTTTGGGATTTTAAAGTACCCATATTTTAGGCACGTTTGCTTCTCTGCTTTTCTGCTTTTCTCACTGTAGTGTAATTGCATCTTTGTGTGAGTTATTTTTTTCTTTTCTATACAATCCTGAGTATTGATTTACTGTATCCCTAGGTTTTATGTGAAATAAAGTAACAGCTTGAACATGTCATAGAGAATCTTACCAGAAAGTTGGATCTTTAAAGAAAGAGCTTATAAAAAGTAATAAAAATACAGATCTTCATATTTATTTCTCTCACATTTTGGGAAGCTCTTTACACATCACTGGCATCACATCTTTTTTCTACACTGCTCCTGATTTGATCTTTGATTCTAAAGTATCACTACTTCACAATGTAGAAGAATATTTTAAAATATAATAATTATATAATTAATATCAGTACCTCATATTGATCTAGGAACGAAGAGCTCTAGAAAGAAGAATATCTGAAATGGAAGAAGAGCTCAAAGTAAGTAAACCATGCTATTTGTGAGAGAGATGCTGTTTATGAACTTAAATTTTATAATAATATTATGGATATTATATTTAATTTACCTGTTCTTGAAGTTGATTGCTCAGTTTGTGAATTATCTTTATTTTCTGCTTGTCTTTCTACCTAAGTCCTCGTTTGGGGTGAGCTGTGAACTGGGAGAGAATTTGAAACTCAAATTTTTTTATAATCAATTTGTAAAGCACTTTTGAAGTTCAGGTATCAAAGAAATTACACAATAATGACTTAAGATTTGGAAATTTTGTTTCATTTTGGTTACCAATCATTCCATCCCTTTTCTTCTTTTAGCATTCATTTGACATTGGCCTGTTTTTAAAGTTATCACAAATTACTAAATATATTTCCCACTATTTAAAAAGTGGCAAACCAGTAGACCTTGACTAAAGTAGAATTGCTAAGCAAAGTAATATTTTTTTTAATTATTCATTTTTTATATTTCTCTGTACTCCTGTTTCTTGGAGAATACATGGAGTTGGGCTAGGGGATCAATACAGATAAAATATTCTCCTTTGAAAATAAAGTATATTAGAAGATTGGACAGGCAGAGCTATATTTTATTGGCCTCCACACTACTTGTGGAAATATTTATTATGAATGTTGAAAGGAACAATATTTGCATGAAAAAATTGCATAAAATGATTACCTCTTGTCACATTGCCTTGCATAAGATTACTTTATGAATTACTGACCTAATACTTAGGAAATTGTACCCATAGGCCTAGAAATTCATGACTTAAATGTTTTATTATTGAATTATTTTATTATTAGAGCATTACCAAATGGTTTTTAAGATGGGGGACAAATCTTTTGGGTTTTAGTTGCTTATGTATTGTTTTGTTTGAAATGGAATTTTAGGAATACCTTTCATCTCTTGGAATATTCCTTTAAAATTCTTAATTTTTAAATTCCTTTGTTCGTTACCCGTGGTTCTTTATGTTCTTATTGTACTGTTTTCCATTTTCTTATTTTTCTTCCTATTTCTTTATGTTCTGATTCTTGCACAACCTGCACCATATAAGGCAAATTGAAGCTCTGAGAGAGTTAAATGAGCAACTGCTGACTGAGAGTAGGGACTTGACAAGAGTCAAGCACTCAGGGTTCTGTAAGCAACTTCAGTCTGTGAACCTATACTTTATAGTTCCATCAATTCTTCTTGGTAGAGCCAGGCAGGTGTTTGTGTGTTCGTAAGTGTGTCTTGAGCCCGCTTTTACAAATTAATGCCATTGGGTCTGCATCCTGTCACATGACTGTTTAATTATGCACAGCTTCTCAAAATGTTAGAAGTATCACTAATTGTATATTGCATCTGATAAACTACAGTCAAATAAGGGAATGATTGGGGAATTAAAGAAAAGATTTGTCTGCTCTATTGCAAAGCTCATGCAAATGTTTGACTCTATGAATATTTTAGGGCTTAAAAATATGGCTATTATTTAAAGTTCTTTACTAGAAAGAAAATAGAACATAAACAGTATAATACATTTTTTACATATATTTTGAAGCTGAAATTAAGCATGCATTATCTCTTTCAAAATAATACAATTTTCCATCAGAACCATCTTAGTTTAATATCATTTAGTTTTATATTACAGAAGTATCTTATTATAGTGTCTCAATGTGAATTTCAGATTATCTTATAACCAAACATTCTGAACACAGATAAGCTAATTGATTGGTTCCACATAAACTCTTCCTAAAGAAAAATTTTGCTTAAGGTAGTTTTCCAAGTAGAAGTTTTGCTTTATCTAATTGGATAATCTAATATATTTTGAAAGCTGGGGAAAGAGGAATAGATATTTTATAAAGTGTGGATTCTTAAGCAGAAGGATATATCATCTATAGAAAAACAAGTAAAAACTATATTTACATTCCTCTAAAATTAGTTAAACTGGTTCTAGTGTACCTAAATCAGACAAATTTTTTTACATCCAAAATGTAAGCTGTTCTATTTCCTAGCAAACCAGGCAAAGCACAGGTAATTTTATTCATTCTTAGCCCCGTTGATTTATAATATTGCTACCCCTTCTTCCAGTGTCTATAAAAACAAGAGAATTGAGTTGTTTTGTTTTGAGGGTATGAGAATGTGTTTTTCTATTTGCTTCAAATACTAGTTATTTTTCCTATACTGGATGTTTTCATAAATGCAGATTTACTACTTTGGCTTATAAATTATTTTATACTATTCTAATAATAGTAATAATTGCTTTGTTACCATTAATGAGCTCCTATCTTGGATCAGACAGTGTCCTAGGCAGTTAAACTTTTGTAGGATAGGTTAATCCTTTAACAAATTTTAGTAATTTAGAACAAGTTCAACTCCCTCAAAACTTTTCTGAATAGGCTTATTTTCTTGTGAAACAATAGTGAATACTGTGGTTTTAGATCTTACATATATAAAGTAAAAGGCTTTGGTGTAGGTGCTGACAGGAACTCCCTTAAAGAGTCTTTGCTAACAAAAGCAGTCTTCATTTTCTTGGCTGTTCTAATATGGTGTGATTGTGAGACATAATATCAAGTGATTTAGTAAATTTCAGTTGATACTTTGAGAGAATAAATCTTTTATTCAATCATGTATTAACTAATTAGCTTCACAATATCAGGGTTTTTTGTTCTGATACACATTTTAGCCACTACATATATAACTGACAAAGCTCATTCATGTGTTTTGTGGTGAAAATATAACATTAATCTGTGTAACTTTTTATCTTTTTATTAAAATGAACTCTTCTGTTTTCCCATTGTAGATGTTGCCAGATCTAAAAGCAGACAATCAGAGGCTAAAGGATGAAAATGGGGCCTTGATCAGAGTTATAAGCAAACTTTCCAAATAATTTTTTTTTAAAGCAGCAAGTAATGGAATTGCACATGCTAGTATCCCAGTGGACCATAATTGGCAGTCACTGGAAGCCTGGGAAGATTCCTTAGAGACTGTCATTTTCAGATATCCTGCCAAATGCCCTCTTATCTAGGGTTTTTTTGTTTAATTTTTTTTTTTTTTTTTTTTGGTATCAAGACCATTGTTTCATGTTAATGCAGCTGCTGAGATTTTTTTTTTTTTTAATGACTGAGAAAACTTGTTTACAGCTCCAGCATATAAGGAAAGTGTTCAAGGCCAGATACGCCTCAGAAATTTGACCAGTAAGCCTTAGTTGTACATAAATACTTTTGTGTCAACAAAAACTTTCAGCTCTCACAGAAGACAGTTATTCAACATTTTTTGATGTGCCACAGTTTCCAGTTTTTTGGTATTTAATTTTTTTTGCTTTACATCTAAGTTTGGGTTTGTAATTTTTCCTTCTGACTCTTCATGTGGCAGACTCTTCTATGTTTTCACAGCTTTTTCATTTACAGAAAAGAACACTTGCTCTTTTGAGATAATTGTTATGTATTAGGCTAGTGCTGTGTTGTCTACCACCTAGAATTGAATTGCTTGGTGGAATATTTGCTGTCACTGTTTGTGCAATATGCGTTTATTTCTTACATGAATGCTTTAAAGTCATTAGAGATTAGATTCTTTTAAGTCCTGTTTTCTGCCTTCATTGGTCACTTTGTTTTTGTTTTTTTTAATTATTGTAGAATAAGATGTTAGATTCTGTAATCTTCACATTCATTTTAGCAGGTACTGAGTGATGCTGTATATATAAATAAGTGTATTGTTTTGATTTTAGATCACCACATGGCATGCTTGACAATTTTCTTATTTCAAATGTCTGTTAATGCAAAGTAGGCTACTCCATAATAGTGTTACAGACAAAATTTGCTAACAAGGTGATATAGAGACTTTAAAAATTACACATTATTTGGAGCCCTATCTTTACAAAAGGTTTCTACTGTAAAGTGCTTTTACTTTTATTTTTGGTTTTCATTTGATAGTATTCAACCATAAATTAAAGTTGCATAAGGTAATTGCTTCACATTTCACATACCTATATTTATCTGAGTGCTGTCTCAACTGTTGTGCTAGCCAAAGTAATGCTATGAAATCATTTGCAGACTTAACCTGTGAGTTATTGTTAAATGCACTGTTATTGCCATGTGAAGAGGCATCAACTTTGATACCACCATCATGTTCAGACCATTTTATACATTTCAGTGGCCTTTTTAAAAAGCAAAACCAAGTACATAATGAAGATGGCTTTTATTTGGACAAATAGCTTTTATATTTCCATTAAACCATGCAAAAAAAATGTTACATCTTTCTGGCACATAACTGTCTCTTTAAAAACCACTGAACAGTTCTGCCATTTAAATAAATTGTACATTGTAAAGCTTATAGTAGTGAATTGTATTATTGATTGTATTGTATACTATATTAAATGTGAATTTGTATCCCTTCATTTAAAAAGGTTATTGTGTTCTACTGCCTGCTTTAGATTACTTTGGGGTTGGGTAACGGTGTTTTGGTAAGCAGGATTTTAAGTCCTCTTTCTCTTGATTGGTTTTATGAAGATATAAGGTTGTGCTCTTACTACCAAGCTCAGGATTCTTGATTTTTAAAGGTACAAGGATAGTTGTGGGAATTTTATTTTTGGTTATATTTGAACTGTATGAATGGTGGGTCTGAATATAGATAATTTCCATGGTCTTTTATGGAGGTAAAATATACAGATAATTGATTGGTTTGAGTGATGACTGCAACATGTTCTGATTGCACAACAGTTAGGCATGCTAAGGATTATATTTGTGAAGTTTGGATGCCTGTGAATAATGATTAAATACATGTTTCTAATATTTTAGTGTTTTGTGTTTAGGTTATTTATTCTTTGTATCTAAAACTGAACAGCTACTGTGCTATATTGATTTTATTGGTAGTATTGAGCAGACCTTGTTTCTGCATGAAACTAGTTGCAAAACCCACTATTTTGGAAATAAAAATGTATTTTGACATATGCAAATAAAATGAATAAAACTATTTTAAATGTGTGAACTTTTACTGAACACATTTAGATTTTGTTCTGAGATCGATATTTAAATTCTGCATGGGTATTTTTTCACTAATCACTTTATTTGGATACCATTTTGAGTAATTTTAAAAATTGTAGTTTTGTGGTAATTTACACAACATTGTACATGCATATCTGTAAATGCTATCTTAATTGCTATATTTATGCAATCTGTAGACCAATTTGGACAAATGTTTATATATTTTTGCATAAAGCTGTCTGTATGTGAATCTGAGAACTAGTTCTTTATAAGTGGGTAAATATATTGATAATCAAAAAAAAAAACAATTCCTAAGGTAATTGCTTTGTAGTACAATGTTTCATTTCCATAAACATTTGTGTTTTATTTTTTTTTAATTAAACCTGTGTTCTTTAACTTAGCTGCAAGGTTTAGGCTTGGGGGCACATGTAAAGATAGTATTCCATTGCAGTGTAAAATTCACTTTAATAGTAGGTAGTTCTCCAACCTAGATTTGTTTAAAAGTTCAACCACCAGTCTACTAACAGATCTGTAACTAGATGACAGGCATTTGTAATTTTGAAACTTTGATAGGATACTTGTTGTAAGCCTGTGTTTGACTAAAATAATACTACAGGAATTGAATTCTCTCTTTCTGCTTCCAATACTTCACCTGTGCATTCTCATCAAACAATAGCTATAACTTGTCATTTGCCCTCCATAAAAAAAGTTGGACGTGTAAATCCTTAGAGCCAAATAAAAAGTGGCCATAGAACTATCTAGGAGATTATTCATGTAAAAAAGCAAAGTAGATATTCACTAAATCAATGGACTTTTTATTCTTTTGCTTAAAGGTTTTTTCCACTTAGGCTTTTCGGGCTTCCCTTCTTAAGACAGCCATGACTCCCAATGACAATACTTACTAAGTCTGTTATTATGAGAAGAAAATATCCAGAGGGTCAAATTCTTACCTCCGAACTAAGACCATGTATATCCCATAGGATATAATAACTTTGTAGATTATCCTTCACTTTGTTCATATAAGGAGCATACAGAGTAAACTCCATTAATGATCACTAACTATTCATGAGACCTATATTGCTGATGAATACCTTTGGTTGTGAAGATGAATGCTGGCTGATAAAAAATCTTTTCTGTTATGTTCCATGTTTTATACCGTATGTGTATGATCTCTGTATGCCTGCATATTCAACAAAAGTAATGTGCATATAAAAAGTGTTCAAAAAGAACTGGGCATAGAATGAAATATTAGTTACTTATTTCCCTATCATATGACTCTCAATAACTAAATCCATTTGTTGATTTTTAATTTTGAAAAGGTTACCTGGGGTTAAGTACTATGTAAACACAGAGGGCTTTTTGTCTTAGGTAAGTGACATAGAGAGGATCATATTGCTGTTTCATGCCTACAAAATAACCAGATTGCAAAATGCTAAATTTAAAATAAAAATTTAAGAGCCAGAGAAGATTTTTGAAATAAAGTAAAATAAACCAAGAGTACTATCATATTACTGTAACTTTTAAATAGTATTACAAATTTTTTGAAGTTTATTAGAAATAAGATCTTTTGAGCCAGGCTATCCCAACATCCACCTGCTTAAATTAAAATAAACCTCTAGGTCACAAAATTAACTAGATTTGCTTTTAAAATAAAGCCAAAGGAAAAGACAGGAGGAAAGCTTGAAAAAATGTACACAAGTAGTATATTCTGTCCTAAGTAATATATAGCTCTCTCTCTCTGTCTCTGTCTCTGTCTGTCTCTTTTGATATTTATATACATATATATAAATACATATAAATATATGTCTGTGGTATATACTTGGTATGTACTTGGTATGTAGCTCTTGGAGGGTGGTAATGGAAGAGAGAGAAGAGATTTATCTTTTCTCCCCTTCCTTACACTCAATTTTTCTTACAAGTCTGTTTCAGCAGGATATCTCATTTGCTTCTTACAACAGACTGGGTAAATAGAGTATGACACCATTTTACATTTGAGAAAGCTGAAATACCAAGCCTGGTACAAAACAGAACTCTTACCCAAACTTAGTGATGGTTGCCATTGTTTTTCCCAACTCTGAATCCAGGGTTGTTTCCACTATACCACACTTAGTTTGATTTTTTTTTTCATGGAATTGCATTAGTTATATATAAGCCTATTTGATGTCTTTAGGCTTAAAATATTTGGTTATCATTGAGGTTGGCATTTCTTGATTTATTTCCTCTATATTCTTTCTCTAATTCCAGATCTGCAACTCCACACCAGCTAGATTTCCCTTCTTTAGGGAATTTTTAATTACTGTAAGCACTTTGCCCTAAAAATCTAAAATTCTTTTAGATTGATGAATGCTCTTGTGCTCAAGCAGCTAGTTGATTCCTCTGGTACAGATTTTCTGATTAGTCCATCATAAATTTGTAAAAGATTTTCATATACTTATCTGAAGAAGAATATCCTTCTGCAGTCTTCAAAAATAGATTTTTTAATTGGTGATCAGAGTTTAAACCACTTAATTCTCAAGAACCTTTTGTATTCCCTATTTGGATAGGCAACACTAATAATGCTTTGATTTTAACAGCAGATTTTTCATCCCCAGTGAAAACATGTGGGATCCCAATACATAGAACATAAAAATTGTATTTACAATAACTGATAGATCTGACTCCTCTCCCCCAAAATATACTCAAAACTTAAAGATTCTATAATAAGACAGTATCATGACATTAGCTTAACTAATGTCAGTTGTTAATGCACAATTCTTAAGTTGTGACCAGAGCATGGCTAAGCAAATGTACCTGACCTACACTTGCTTTTATTATTAAATGTATGATATATATATATGCTGTAGTAGTGCACCATTTTATGTGAGAGAATACGTGTTGGCTTGAAGTGTGCTACTACTGTCAACAATTACAAGACAGTCAGATGTAAGTACAGGGCAAGAGAAGTTAGTCTAAGCTCTTCACAAAAATGAAATAACTTGGCAGTACTAGTTAGTGCATTAGTGTTTTCAGGGTTTTACAATTTTGTATATGTCTGTACTTTTTATTACAAATGTTAAAAATTTTAAAAATTTAGCAAGTAAAATTTGGGTCAGAATTTTGTGGGATTCATTAAGCACCTTTGCAAAATCTGTAGGACATTTTTTAACCCCTCAACCTGGTGGAAAAACCTTTGTATCAGTCAGATCTGGGTGTAATTCCAGCTTCACTACTTTATAGTTTTGTGGGATTGGTCAAATTAACCAGCCTCAGGTTCTTCAGGTAAATGACACATGTATAAAGTGCCTTGAATACTTCTTGGGGCTTAGTGGATAGATTCTCAATAAATGTAATTATTTTATTGTTATTTTGAAGAAATTGACTACATTAATAATTACTACTTTTAAAAAGGTTCCAGTTTACTTTGGAATGTAACTTATTTTTGCTAATGAGAGATCATTTGATAAATGTCTATAATGGGTATTTTCAGAGGACCATGTTGTATTAAAAAATCTCCATAATAATGTTTCTTTTTAGAATATATTAAAGTAAAATTATTGTATAATTTACCCAGTTAACTACTCAGTTAACCATAAACACCTAATTTTTTTACTCTGGAAACAGTAAGGGAGAAAGGTATAAGAGGTGAATTTTGGAGGACTTCCTTCAACCATGCCATCACATCTGTCTGAAGTATTCCAGGAACATTGACCTCCTATTCATGTGAGTCTTATCCATTTACAAACTCCAGTTGCTGTTTCCAGGGAGAGAGAGGGAAAAGGAGCATGAACATTTTTTTTTGTCCAGAGTGCATGGGTGTTATATACAAAACGTATATTTGCTTTAGATAGAAGCAGCAGGTGATAAGTATGGGTTAGTAAATGTTTTAATTAATACTTACTGTTCATAATAGCCATTTGTTTTAAATAAAATTTATAGTTGTTGGAATGTCAGGATTCACTAATTTTGGGTGCTTTTGAGGTTAACATAATGCTTCCCAGCAATCTGTTTTAAAATCCCTGCATGTGATTATGATACAAGCTAAAGTTTAAGAACTATTGGCTACAGGTTTTAAATTTAGATGCCCTGGGCTAAGAGTTTAAAAAAAAAAAAAAAAAAGATTCACAAGGACTATTAGCTGGGAGTAAAAAGAATTATCTAGCTGGATTGGGAGCACACTGCTGGTTCCACTCCCTTGATCTGAACACTACTAGGGAAGATTTTGCTCTCTAAAACTTAATTTGGGGAGGTTCATCATCAGACGAATTACTCTGAAATGGAGCAGATTTTTACCAAAAAGGAAGGGAACATCCTCGTTAGTGGATCACTACAAAAGAAACCCAAGATTTTTGTTTGTGGGAGGTAAATGAGGAGTATGTTATTCAGTGCTTATCCAGTTACTAGTGACAGAAACTCAACTCAAAGTGGCTAGGATGTGGAGGGCGATGAGGGGAGAGAGAGAAATGTGGATGAAATGTATTGGCTCAAGTTACCAAGGAAGTCCAGAAACATAACTGTCCTTAAGCAAGACTGGGTCCAGTAAATGTCATCTCTTCCCTTGGTCAGTTCCTGTCTATCTTCTTTCAGTGTAATGGCCCCATATTTTTCTACTATAGATGGGCTTCCTCCATGCAGCTTATGGAGAAAGCTATAAGCAGATATGTTATCACTCTTATAGGGCTGGAGAGTCAAAAAATAGGAGTCCAGGGCCTGCTAAAGTGAAGGAGCTGTGTTCAACACCCCAAGCTTTCAGTTGGGATCCCTGAAGGGCTCAATTTTAGATGGAAAGGGTTAACTTGAAATAAATAAGCCACCACAAAGACTGAGATTTGTGCAGTCCTGAACAAGAGTAAGATTTTCTGCCCTTGCCTTAACTGCCTTCCAGAAGTTAATCCTTTTTGGAAGAAGTTAGCATCATCTGGAGCCTCAAATTACTGTAATTTTTATGTACAATGTCTATAATTCAATCTAAAAATCACAGGGTATATGAGGAGATAATTCCAAATGACCATAAACACAGGAAGACACACAAACCAGATAAAAGAAATAGACCCATAGGAGATTTGAATTTTTAAGTTATCTGTGTTATTCATGAGTCCAGTCAGGGAAGCAAAATCAATATGAGTATTATGGAATAATGAATTTATTGAAACAATAAGACTTTACAGACTTAGGGAAGTAGAGAGGTGAGAATCTAAAGGGGGAAGTTGAGGAATCAGAAAAATGACAGAAAATTCAGAAAAAATCTTCTGAAGTACATTGTATATTTGGCCTAATTGAAGTGGATCAGGTTAATTGTGAAGTCAGGCATATCCAGGTGTTGAAGTGAGCCTGCAAAGGAGAGCTAGAGGAAAATTCTATGGAAGGTATTGCCTCTTCGTCTGTGCTAAGCGTGGAGTCATTGTGGGTCTCCAGGTTCTGCAATCAGGAAGAAAAGCTGGATATAGAGAAGGGAAGAACAAGGACAAGTTGGAATCCACCTTTGCATTTGTATCTCACCACCTCTAACCACAAAAACAATCAGAATGTAAGAGCTACTATCACTTCCACCTCCCAGAGCTCATGTGAATTTCTCTTGACCTGCTCTAGCCCAGAACTCTACAAGGAAGGGGATTTTTTGAAGTTTACTTGTAGCTTAGTCAACTTGACAAAAAAACACAACTGTTTTGTCAAAAACAGACTTCAAAGTAGCTGTGGTTCACAGAAGACAAAAGGTCCAGATAATTTCTGTAATGAGTCCCTATCAAAAATTAAAGAAGAAATAAAACAAATTCCATATAAACCCTTAGAAAAGAGGAGGAACACTTCCAAATTCATTATGAGTCGTGCATAACCCTAATACCAAAACCCAGTGGAAATATAAAAGAAAATTGCAGACCAATATCCCTTATGAACATGAATACAAAGACCTTTAACACTATACTAGCATTAGCAAATCAAGTCAAGCAATATACAAAAAGCAGACATCAATATACAAAAAGTAGACATCTGATATAACCAAATGTGGTTTATATCAGGATTGAAAGTTTTTGACAACCAATGTAATTCACACTAGAATAAAAGGAAAATGATAGGATCATTTCAACAGATGAAAAAGCATTTAACAAAATAAAATACCCATTCACAATTAAAAACCCATAAAACTAGGAATAGAAAGAAACAACCTCAGTCTGATAAAGGGCATCTGTTAAAAGCTTAAAGCTAACATAATGGTGAAATATTAAATGATTTCCTCCTAAGATCAGGAACAAGTAATGGATGCCCCACCCCTTTATTCCTTCCATTTAACATTTTACTCAAAGTTATAGCTAATGCATTAAGGCAAAACAAACAAAAGAACATGCATGTTGGAAAGAGAAGTACAACTGTTTGCAGATGACATTGCTTACATACAAAATTCTAACAAATCTACAAAACAATTAGTGGAACTGAGAAATTTATTCAGCAACATTTCAATTGTATTTCTATATACTGGTAACAACAAAAGACAACAACAACAAAAGGAAAGTGAGATGATATAGGAGCAACATTATTGAAGTTAAGATTTTGAGTCTTGGATATAAAACTTATGAGTGAGCAAAGTGCCAAAAATAGCCAAGACAATGTTGAAGACTAAGGTGAAGTTTTACATTACAAACTACAAGTATTATAAAATCCATAGTATTTAAAACAATGTTGAATTCATTAAAGAATAGAAAAATTAGTGGAACAGAACACAGAGTGCCAAAATAGACCTAAACTTATGGGGGAACTTGGTAAGTGGCAACTGAAACATAGTAAATCATTAGGTAAACAATGACTGGAAAAGCTGGATATCTAAATTTAAAAAAAAATAATAAAGTTGGATCCATTCCTGACTCCATACACAAATAAATTCCAGGCAAATTATAGGCCTAAATGTGAAAAGCAAAATCTTAAAATTTTTAATACAATGTGGGAGGCTCTCTTTTTTTACCTAAATTTTAAACAAAAACCACACAAAAGAAAATACTGATGTATTTTTATTATATTCAGATTCAAAACTTACACATTAAGAGACACATACAAAGTGAAACGATACATCACATAATTGAGTCCAGCTCCAGGCCAAAGTCCTATGTGTGGCTTCAAGCCCAACCATAGGCAATTATGAAGCTTTGCCTGGCAGGCCTCAAGGGGGGAAGCTGCCCTACCCACACCAGACTTTTGGAGAGCCAGTATGTTGGAGCTTTCTGGAAGGAGCTGCAGTCAAGGACTCAGGCCACACCAGGCCAGCCATGCTCATGTGCATATCTAGATTCCAAGCCCAGGTACATCGTAATACTATTAGGGGCCTTTACTGAGGTAC
This sequence comes from Choloepus didactylus, assembly GCF_015220235.1. Taxonomy (NCBI): domain Eukaryota; kingdom Metazoa; phylum Chordata; class Mammalia; order Pilosa; family Megalonychidae; genus Choloepus; species Choloepus didactylus. Next base: position 50,910,374 of record NC_051314.1, read on the forward strand.
TTTCCACACTGCGACTTTTTTTACTCCTAGCCATTGCCCACTCCTTTCCCCCAGTCTCCCAGATCCATAAAACTGCAAGAGCTTTTTTGTACAGCACGCCTTGCAGTGAGACAAATCCCCCTACCTGTGCTACATGGCATCTCACCCTTGCCTGGTGTCGTTCTGTGGGGATATATGGAACACAGGGGAGCCAGCACCTTTCTCTCTTGCCTCTTGCCTGCACTGTCATAGTAAGTGAGTAATAGCTTGACTGTTACCTCAGCATCTGATAGATTAACAATAATGGGAGAAGATATTTGCAAGGCATGTTACTGATGAGTTCCAGGATTAGTTTCAAACTGTGGATTATGAATATGTTGAAAGATATGAACTTAAGAAGAAACCTGAATGGCAAAAAAGAAAAAAAAATCAAATGTTTATACAACTTCTGTACAACCCCATTATTAATGAAATGTAAATTAAAACCATGAGATATTTCACAGCTATCAGATTGACACAAAAATGAAAAAAAAAAATGACAAGTGTCTAAGGATGTGTAACAACTGGAACTTTAATATATTTATGTGCATATAAATTGGTTCAGATTCCTTGGAAATGAATCTGCTGCCAATTTTCTGGTAAAATCAAAAACATATCAACTCTAACCCACAACCTAGCAATCCTTCCTCAGGATATATTCCCTAAAGCCGTGCTTTTCAACCTCTTTCACATCATGGTACACCTAGAAAATGATATGGTGCTATGCACTGGGGCACAGGTAAATAGATGAATCTGCTCATGGCTAGAAATATTCTATAGTTGAAATGCGTGTCAACATAAAGTCAGAAAAGAAACTTGAATGAAAATGGTACTTGCAGAAGGAAACATACAGTATGTGACACTAATTATAGAGTATTGAAAAAATACTAGTAAAAATATAAAAAGAATGATAAACACCAAGTTCAGGATGGTGATTATTACTGAGGAATGAAAAAGAGGGAAACAGAAGACTTTGATACTGTCCATTTCTTGCAGTGAGTGGTAAGTGCCCAGGTTTTATATTACTACCTATATTCTTTTGTATGCCTGAAGTATTTCATAATAAATTAATTGATATTCCACAGTAGTGATTTTCAGACTTATTTTTAGCTGCAGAGCCCTTCCTTCAAATGGAAACTTTTGTAGAATCCTAATAAGTAAAATAGATTTTTAAAAAAATGTTCTGCTAGAAGAGAAAATGGTGCCGTGGTCAGTTTGGGAGTGTTTTCTTTCCCCAGCCCCACTCAAAGTAGCCCATTAAATTTTTTCTCAGGATTCTTAGAGTTTCTAGAAAATCACTGTTTTAGAAGAATATATATATATATATATTTGTAAAGTGTTCTTGATAAATTATAAGTTAAAAACACAGGTTATAAACCAGTTTGGAAATATTTATGTAAAAATGCATATAATATATATCTGCTTGCATAGGAAAAGTTCTATAACAATAAAAATATAGACCAAGTTTAACACTGGTGTAGTTGGATAGTGGAATTTCAGTTAACTTTACTCTTTTGCTTATCTGTATTGTCTAATTTTGCTATAATGAATAAACATGGATTTGATAAAGGAAAAGCATTGTTTAATTTTCTAAAAAATTAGAAATGAGAAATATTTTAGAATTAGAGCTGCAGAATTTTGTCTTAAGCATGATCTGTTTTAAGTTTCATTCATTCTGTAAAGTGAAAGTTATTCTAAATTTCAGATAGAGAAATGAATTAAACGAGAATATTCTAGAAAATTTTTGAAAAAGAATGATGAGGATGGATGAGGTCTCCCATAATAAATTTTACAATAAAGCTACAATTCATGTAACTGATACATGAATAGATTGACAGATTAATGGAATAAAACAGAAAGTCCAGAAATAGATCCAAACACATAAGAGACTTTAGAATATAATATTATATTTCATTTCCTTCTAGCTTCTGCTTTCAGATGTAGAAATGTGGAAAAAATCACCCCCACACTAACAATAAGAAAATAATGTATAAAGTCATAACTTTTCTGGGATCCAACAGAAATCTGAGGTCACTGGGAAACAAACTGGCCTGAAATTTAAGGAAAAATAGACACTTCCAAGGAGAGAGAAGATGAAAGCACTGACTTACCTATGGCGGAAGACAGGACCACCCTTGAAGCAGGTAAGAATCCAGCTAAGGTGTTGAACAGCTTACTAAAGGCCAAATTTGGGCTAGCATGAGTGCATAGAACTCTTGGTAGCTGCAGACCAAGGGGAGTTTGTGCTCACTTGCTGGCTCTTTTTCTGCATACTTCACTGGAGGCCAATGAGAAAGACTGATAGGAAGCTTCACTTGGTTGTGTAGGCCTGGAGAGAGGAGTAGCCACTGTAGTGGGCAACATACAGAGCCCCACTCAGACCTTTCCCTCATAAGAAACAAAATTCTTAAGTTGCTAGGGTAACGGAAGCAAATCCTGTTGCCCACAGGGCACAGGTGACATACCATTGCAACTGGAGAAAGGGAAAAGAACTAAACTCTCTTCCTTGGGCTTGGGCAGGAAACTGTTCAGGGCCCAGTGCATTAGTGGTCTCCCACCTCTGGGTGAGGGACAGGATCACTGAGAAAAAAATATTTCCAGTGTCCAGAGATACAGGATATGGCTAAATCTGTTGCTGAAGAACAATAGAATGCTCCTTTTTCCACTTCTCCCCCTAAGAAGGACCAAATAACAAGAACTAAATAACAAGTAACCTAAGTCTGCTCTTGTGGTTGGGGCAAGAACATGGGAAGACCCTCTCAGAGGCACAGGTTCATAGGGAAAGGTTAAAGCTGAGGGAGAAGGATAACATTGAGGTAAAACATTTGATAAACCAATTTCTACCCTAAGCACAGGTAGGGCTAGTGGAATTTAAAGCTGGTAGTACATGGAGGGAAACTGTACAATAAAAGACAAACCCAGCTCAATTGCTGACTAGATTATTCAACAGGAATAGCAGAAAAGGTACCATTTCCACTCACAAATACCATTTATCTAGGTCTCTACCATTCTACACAGTATGTGCAGCAAACATTAAAAAAATGCAAGCCATGCATAAAAAACAAAAAGCTTAAATCCTTTGTCAAGAAACAAAGCAATCAATAGTATCAGATTTAGAGATGGCATGAATGTTGAAACTATTAGGAAATTTAAAATTGTAGCAAGCTAAAGCCTCCAGTGGAAAAGGGACAATAGGCATGAACAGATAAATTCAGCAGAGAGAAACTTATAAGAAAGACTCAAATGGAAATGGCATAATGAAAAAACATATTCACAGATACAAAGAATGCCTTCTATAGAAGCATCAGTAGATTTGACACAGCTAATGAAAGAACTTAAGACCCCATATCAGAGCATTTTAAAACTTGAAATGTCTTAAAAGTTCAACATAGGTTAAAGATAGGTCAACAGCAGAGCGCTAACTTCCATCTTTCTTGGCCCACCACCACCATGGAACAAATCATCTCCTAGATGGCTCTTCACTGAGGATTCTGCTTCTCCTGAAACCATCTAAAGACAAAGGCACATTTTGGAAGTTGGAGTTTAGAGTGTGTGACAGCAAGACTGAAGACCTGAAGAGACTATGGTGTTGATCCTGCAGTTCATGGAAAAGGATGATGGAAGCAGAGAGTATGATACGTCAAGTGCAATAGTGAGAGTGAGATGGGAGATGGAGGAGAATTTTGAGAAGAATGGAGAATATTTGAAATAGCCTCACTTAGAAATGGAATAGAGAACTGACAAGAAATATAGACGTGTAGGGTATTTCATCACAAATATAAAATAATTACTGGTTGCACTTTTGCAATATTTGTATTTCTTACCCGACTTAGGTTAGAAATTTAGTTGGTAAGCCCAATTATACCTAGTTGTAATATACACAAACATTTTAAATTTTGCATTGAAATTTTAATAAAAATTGAAGTAAGTCTATTTATTGTTCTCTTTTTATTTTAACAAAGAAATTAATGGTATTTTCAAACTTTTTATACTTACCCATACTGACAGTTATACTATGAACAGGTAGTCTGGAGAGGCCATGATAAAATGACCTTGATACATTGCTTTTTCTCTGCTGGTCTTGATTCTTAAATGCTGAATTCTCTTCTTTGGTAATATTAATAGAAAAGCATATGTCAGTAGTATTCATAATGTATCAATGAGCTGGATTCAGCAAAATTTTTTGTTATCCTCCCTCCTAACACCAATCAAGAAGATACCAAACCTTAATTTAAAAAGAAAATAAAAAGAATATAAGAATTGTAATGGGATAAAAGGCTTAATTTTCTTTTTTATGTTTATATTTGTGTAAAAATCAGTAAAGTATTGTAAGGCAGAGGGAAATTAAGACCCCATATCAGAGAATTTTAAAACTTGAAATGTCTTAAAAGTTCAAGACCTTCAGTTTTACAGGAAACTATGTCCTTAATGGGTCTTAAGGTCAATTTATTTGATTATGACAAATACTTTTTTAAAAATGAAATAGAATAGAAGAGAAAATATCACACTGCATTCATATAATATCGGTAATACTGTTTTGTAAAATTCTTTGTGTGTTCTGGATCTTAACATAAAGTGTATATTTTACTTTGGGAAAAAAAAAGAGGTGTGCAGGTTGGGATATGTTATGTCCTCCAGGAGAGCCATGATCTTTTTTTATTATTATTATTTTTATTCAGATTGTTCATATACCATACAATTATCCAAAGATCCAAAGTGTACAATCAGTTGCCCCTGGTACTCTCATACAGCTGTGCATCCATCACCGCACTTAATTTTTGTTCAATTTTTAGAAACTTTTCATTACTCCAGATAAGAAATAAAGTGAAAGACAAAAGAAAAAAAAAAAAAGAAAAGAAAGGGAAACTCGAATCCTCCCATACCCCTAACCAACCCCCCTCCATTGTTGACTTGTAGTATTGGTATAGTACATTTGTTACTGTTTATGAAAGAACATTGAAATACTACTAACTGTAGTATATAATTTGCAATAGGTATATATTTTTTTCCTTATATGCTCCTCTGTTATTAACTTCTAGTTGTATTGTTATACATTTGTTCCGGTTCATGGAAGAGATTTCTAATATTTGTACAGTTAATCACGGACATTGCCTACCATAGGATTCAGTTTTATACATCCCCATCTTTTGACCTCCAACTTTCCTTCTGGTTACATATATGACTCTGAGCTTCCCCTTTCCACCACTTTCACTCACCATTCAGCGTTGTTAGTTATTCTCACATGTTGCTACCGACACCTCTGTTCATTTCCAAACATTTAAGTTCATCCTAGTTGAACATTCTGCTCATAATAAGCAACCACTCCCCATTCTTTAGCCTCATCCTATATCTTGGTACCTTATATTTCATGTCTCTGAGTTTACATATTATAATTAGTTCTATCAGTGAGACCCTGCAATATTTGTCCTTATGTGTCTGGCTTATTTCACTCAATATATTACCCTCAAGTTTTCGTCATCAGCCCATTTTTTTTTTTAAGATGGTTTTGTTCACATGCCATACATTCCATCCTAAGTAAACAATCGATGGTTCTCTGTATAGTCACATATTTATGTGTTCACCACCTTCATCACTATCTATATAAGGGTGTCTACATTTCTTCCACAAGGCAGGAAGGAGAGTCAAAGAAGGTAGAGAGGCAAAAGAAAGAGGAAAAAAATGACAGCTTGGAAGCAGCAAAAGGAAAGATACCTTAAATCAAAGTAGAATGGAGTCAGACAACACCACCAATGTCAAGTGTCTAACATGCCTCCCCTATCCCCCCCTCTTATCTGCATTTACCTTGGTATATTGCCTTTGTTACATTAAAGGAAGCATAATACAATGATTCTGTTAGTTACAGTCTCTTGTTTACGTTGATTGCATCGCTCCCCCGTCTCCCCATTTTTAACACCTTGCAAGGTTGATATTTGCTTGTTCTCCCTCGTGAAAGAACATATTTGTACATTTTATCACAACTGTTGAACACTCTAGATTTCACCGAGTTACACAGTCCCAGTCTTTATCTTTCCTCCTTTCTTCTGGTGTCTCACATGCTCCCAACCTTCCTCTCTCGACCATATTCATAGTTATCTTTGTTCAGTGTACTTACATTGCTGTGCCACCATCTCCCAAAATTGGGTTCCCAACCTCTCACTCCTGTCTTCTCCTATCACTCCATAGTGCTATAGTGCTCCCTTTAGTATTTCCTGTAGGTCAGGTGTCTTGTTCACAAAGTCTCTCATTGTCTGTTGGGAAATATTTTGAGCTCTCCCTCATATTTGAAGGGCAGTTTTGCTGGATATAGGATTCTTGGTTGGCGGTTTTTCTCTTTCAGTATCTTAAATACATCGCACCACTTCCTTCTTGCCTCCATGGTTTCTGCTGAGAGATCCGCACATAGTCTTATTAAGCTTCCTTTGTATGTGATGGATCGCTTTTCTCTTGCTGCTTTCAGGATTCTCTCTTTGTCTTTGACGTTTGATAATCTGATTATTAAGTGTCCTGGCGTAGGCCTATTCAGATCTCTTCTGTTTGGAGTACGCTGTGCTTCTTGGATCTGTAATTTTATGTCTTTCGTAAGAGATGGGAAATTTTCATTGATTATTTCCTCTATTATTGCTTCTGCCCCTTTTCCCTTCTCTTCTCCTTCTGGGACACCAATGATACGTACATTCTTGTATTTCATTTCTTCCATAAGTTCCTGTAGACGTTGCTCATATTTTTTCATTCTTTTTTCCATCTGCTCCTTTGCATGTAGGCTTTCAGGTGTTTTGTTCTCCAGTTCCTGAGTGTTTTCTTCTGCCTCTTGAGATCTGCTGTTGTATGTTTCCATTGTGTCTTTTGTCTCTTGTGTTGTACCTTTCATTTCCATAGATTCTGCTAGTTTTTTTGAACTTTTGCTTTCTGCCTTATGTATGCCCAGTGTTTTCATAAACACTGCCTTTAGCTCTTTTGCCATACCTTCTCTAAACTTTTTGAATTGCTTTAGCATTAGTTGTTTAAATTCCTGTATCTCAGTTGAAGTGTAAGTTTGTTCCTTTGATTGGGCCATAACTTCGTTTTTCTTAGTGTAGGTTGTAGTTTTCTGTTGTCTAGGCATCTTAACTCCTAGGCCACCCGAATCAGGATTTCCCAGATGAGAACAAGCTCAGGTCACAGAAGGAGGAAATATTCAGTATCTGGTTTCCCTGATGGTTTTTTCTTAGAGTGTTGACACACTCTGTGCTTTTCTGCCCAGCAGGTGTGCCTGTCAGCCTGTCATGGGCTGGTGTAAGGGGGTGTGGCCCATGGCTCTCCTCCCCCAGGCTCTGGGGTCTAGTTCCAAATATGAGGCAGGTAGTAGAAGAGCTGTGCCCCTCCCTTTCCTCTTGGAAAGCTATGCCCCCTCCAGAGAGGTCATTTGCATATCAATAAGTTCTTTGTTTCTCTGACTCTGCTGGTCAGAGTGCTGCAGTTTTAAAATGGCTGAGGCTTTCTTTACTGCAAAGCGCTGCGGGCTGAAAATGGCTGAGGCTTTCTCCACTGAGCCGCCCAGGTTGAGAGAGAGAGAAGGGACAGAAAGCTTCCAGATTCACCCATTGGCCAGAGATAGCACCCGATCCTCTGGGCTCCCTGTCCTGAGACAGATATGTCCCCTGACTGTCCCAAGGTCAGTGGTCACCAAAAGCCTCTGTCTGCTTGTTGGGGATTTGCTCTCTGTATTGAGCAGTTAACATTCATTAAAACCCCAGTTGGATCTGGGCTGAGGTACACTCACTTGTTCAGAGAGTGCTGCTCTCTAGCACCGCGAGGCTTCCGTGAGGGAGGGGATCGGGGTTCTTGGCTCTCAGTGCGGGTCCGCAGTTTTTACTTACAGATTTTATGCTGTGATCTCGGGCATTCCTCCCAATTCAGGTTGGTGTATGATGAGTGGACAATCACACTTGTCTCCCTGAAGTTCTTCCAGGTTATTTCCTAGTTTTTTGGTTGTTTATGAATTGTTCCAGGGGGAGTAACAGTCTTCCACTCCTCTCTATGCCGCCATCTTAGCTCCTCGAGCTGTGATCTTTTAGTCCAGTCTTGTGGAATATTTGGATTAGGTTGTTTCCATGGAGATGTGACTCACCCAACTGTGGGTGAAACCTTTTGATTAGATTATTTCCCTGGAGGTGTGGCCCCGCCCATTCAAAGTGAGTCTTAATTAGATCACTGGAGTCCTTTAAGAGACTGAAGAGAGAGAGGAGTGGAGCTGGAGCCGACAGAGATCCTTAGAGATGCTTGGAGTTGTGGACAGAAGGACATTTGGAGATGCTAAGCTAAGAGATGAAGCCCAGAGTTTGCCCCAGAAAGCTAAAAGAGGACCCCCAGATGCTCAGAAACGCCCTGGGAGAAAGAAGCAAGGACGAACAGCAGACACCAGCCACATGCCTTCCCAGCTGACAGAGGTGTTCCAGACACCATAGGCCTTTCTTCAGTGAAGGTATCCTCTTGTTGTTACCTTAGTTTGAACACTTTTATGGCCATAGAACTGTAAATTGGTAGCCAAATAAACCCTCTTTTTCAAACCCAATCTATTTCTGGTGTTTTGCATAATGACAGCGTTAGCAAACCGGAACAATAGGTCAATAAAAATTATCCAAACTGAAGCTCGAAAAGCAAAAAAATTGGGGAGCAGGAGTGGGGGGGACACAGAAGACATTCAAGAGCTATGGGGAAATATCAAATGGTCTAACATACAATTTGTATCCCAGGAGGACAAGAGATAATATGGGGCAGAAGAAATGCTTGAAGATATTGTTGCTGGGGATTTTCCAAAAATGATGAAACATGCGAAACCATACTTTCAAAAAGCTCTGAAAATCCCCAGAAGGATTTAAAAAACAAAACAAACAAACTAGATATACCATATTGAAATTGCTGAAAGCCACAGATAAAGAGAAAATCTTGAAGGCAGAGAAAAACAAGACAGATACAGAGCAAAGCTGATCACATCAGACTCCTTCAGAAACTATGCAAATCAAAAGACAATGAAGTGACATCTTTAAAGTGAAGTGCTAAAAGAAAAATGAACTATTGATTTTGAATTCTACACATAGCAAAAATATTTTTCAAACAAAAGCTGGGGAAAATAATTAGCTGTAGCTCTATACCCACCCCCCCCACACACACACACACAAAAAAAAAAATGTTAAGGAAATTCCTCAGGCAGAAGGAATAGGCTATCAGACAAAGAAGATCCATGGAAATGCAAGCAAAAATAGGGAAAATATATGTCATGTAAAAGTAAAATATGTGACAACAAGCACAGAAAGTGAAAGGAAAGATTTGAGAGCAAATTATAAGATTCTTAGACCACACATTAAGCAGTATATTATTTGACTATAAACTGTGATTAATGTATATTGTAAACCCTAGAGGAACTTTTTTTAATAGGATAAAAAATAATGGAGATAAAATAGAGTCATGCAAAATACTCAATTCAAATGCAGGTGGAAAAAGAGGGGAGAATAAACAAGAACGGAATAAAAAGAAAACTATCAAGATGGTAGATTTTAATCCAGTGATATTATTAATGACAAAATATATTCTAAGTATATCAAATAAAGACAGAGATTGTCAAATTGGATTAAAAAAATCGGGGCCCAACTATATGCTGTCAACAAGAAGCACACTTTAAATATAATGACTTAGATAAGTTAAAAGTAAAAAGATAGAAAAAATACAATGTGCAAACAGTAATTGAGTGAAAGCTAGAGTAGCTATATTAAAATTGGACAAAGTCGACTTTACAACAATGAACATCACCAGGAATAAAGATGGGCATTACCTAGTCATGAAGGGATCAGATTAACCAAGAAGACATCATTCTAAATATGTATACTTCTAACACCAGAGCTTCAAAAACATGAAAGAAAATATAGAATTGAAAGGAGAACTGGACAGATCCACAGTTATACTTGGAGACTTCAGCACTTCTCTCTCAGTAATTAATAGAACAAGTAGAAAATGAGTAAGTACATAAAAGACCGGCACTATTAAACTAATTAACATCTATTAAAAAAGTATCCACCCAAGAAGAACAAAATACATATTCTTTTCAAGTACATCTGGAACGTTCACCAAAATACATAATATTCTGGACCATAAAAGAAACGTTAACAAATGTAAAAGTCTAAAATCATACAAAGTATATTCTCTGATAAAAATAGAATTAAACTAGAAATCTATAACAGCAAGACATTTGTAAAATCCCCCAAATATTTAGAAATAAAACAAAATATTTTTAAATACTGAGTTAAAGAGAAATACACAAGAGAAGTTAGAAAATATTTTTAATTGAATGAAAATGAAAGCACAGCATATCAAAATTTGTGAGACACTGCTAACACAATTGTTAGAGGGAAATTTTTGCATCAAATGCTTATATTAGAAATAAAGATCTCAAATCAAATGATCCACTCTAAGAATCCAGAAAAAAAAAAAAAAAGACCAAATTAACACCAAAGCAAGCAGAAAGAAATAAATAAAACAAAAACCAATGAAACTGACAACAGAAAAACAATAGAGGAAATCAGTGAAATCAAAATGTGGTTCTTTGAAATATCAATAAATTGAGAAATCTTTGTCTAACCAGACTGACCAAAAAAGAGTTGTGTGCTGCTGAACCAGCAACTGGACTCATCCAGAAAGAAGAAATAGGCAAAGACCCAGCTGGGACTGCTCCAAACCACTCTACAATAGTCCAGTTGCATTAAATGCCGGGGTGGTCAGTCCAAAAGCACTTATTAGGGGAATTTAACAGAGAGCTGCAGCTACCTTGTGATGGACAGCAAGGCTGACAAGGAGTTCACTCAAGTATACAGCACCTATGGCAACTGCTGTATGGGTTATATATGGTTGAGGGACAAAGATGGCTAAATGCCAGGTGTTTGTGTGCCATTTTGGGGGAGACATCTTGGTATGTGCTCTTTTCTCAAAACAAGATACATTCAGGATGGGCAGTGTTCAAGGTTATGGCAGCCAAAGCTCAGTGTGCTTCTAGGGAGTTATCGGGAAGGATGCCTGAGCAAGGGGTCAGAGGTGAGGTCAGTCCTTGGTCAGTTAGGAGATGCTATATGTATCTTACAATCCACCCCCCTGACTGGTCCTTATGATCTCATATGCCCCCTCTTCTGCAAGAGTCCCTGGGCCATGGGCGGGGTCAGGGAATATTTTGTGAGACTGTTTTTCTCATTTTTAAGGAGCATTGGAGACAGAATCTGCATCCACAAATAAATAAAATTGCCACAATACATAGAAGGCTCATTAACTGTTTTCCATCGGCTACCCCATCCTGCAAACCAAACCTTTATTTGAGACCACCATGAGTCATCACTCATTTGATCTGTGAGTTGCAGTTGTTTTTGCAAGTGAACTACGGACTTATCTACTTTGCTTCTTTATCTGTAATCTAGACACAGCACTCAGTTTTTAATAAGGCATGTCTCCCCTTTTCCTGGGATAAGAATATCCAAGGCCATGTGGTTTTGTAGCACCACCTTGTTTATAGTCAGTTTCTTTGTTTAGTGTTAGAAGCTGTGCTCAGTATCATTGAGGGGCATGGTTTCAAACTTTTGGAAGGTTTTTGTTTTGAGCATGCTGTCAATATCACCTCCTTGGGTAACAAAACAGAGATCAAACGATCTCACCAAATGATTATAGACCTGCTTTACCTAACTTTCCAAACAAGAAAGGGGCACTTTTTTTGATCCCCATTTAAGGTCACTGGAATGGTGTTTGATATCCCAGAGTACATCCAGAGGAACCCAAGAGTACCTTTCCTTATCCATAAGAAGGGGGCAGTAGCCACAGCCAAATGTTTATGCTGCATAACCACTGTTTGCCATAGAGGAAATCCAGTAATTCTGGGATGTCAGCCCCAGACAGTAGCAAACCAGTCCCTGCCAGTTAGAACAATGGTATGGGAGCATTTTTTAGGAGATACACAGCTCAGATATCTAGTATTAATTGGTTCATGGTCTTTTGTGTGGTTTTCTTGTTCCCAACACAGGGAGGAAAACTGTGATAGTATCCCCATGTAGGAATTAGCCAAAGAAACCTATCCCATAATGGGACATAAGACCTCCACTGGTGGAGGATTTTACACCTTCCTGATGGCTTCTCTTTACGACACTTTACTGTAAAAGGTTAAGTTGTGCCCAGGGGTGTTTAACTCCACCCCCAACCCCCACCCATACCCACACCCACACATGAGTTAACGGTATCATCTATGATGCCAGTGATATTTAAGGTTGACACTTTCTCGGGTCAAGTGTGGGATGGCCTACCAATCGCAACCTCAAAGCTGATCGACCCACCAGGTGGCAACTCCATAGCTGCTCAAAGGCATGAGACTGCACACAACAGTTCCATCAGTTGTGTCCACCCTGGGGGCCCAGGCTATAAACATATTTTCAGAAGTGCTCCAAGCATTGGCATAAGCAGTTAGCCATAAAAGACAGCATAAGGTAGCAGTAAAAAGATGAGAACTTGTTAAGAATACAGATTGCACTATCTTGTTCTTTTATTAATATGAGACTACTATTGGTTTCTCCATCAGCAATGACCTCTGCCACAGTGGAGCTTGCCCTGCCTGACTATACCATACCTTTTGTCGACCAGGGGAGGGGCTGCTGCCTCTATGTTAATAGTGTTAACCAGTAATCCAGCACACTGTTGCCATAGCCACACTCACCTGCCCATTGCCACTGTCTCTCTGCATCCTCTCTTCCAGGAGTGTTGGGGTTGGCTATAGAGTGGCAATGGCCTCTTGCTTTATCTGCAAGAGGATACTGATCCATCCCTTGGGTGCTGTCCACCCCAGACCTCAAGGTATTATTCCAGAATCTGGCATGATAAGGAGAGGAGTTCATATTGTTATCCTATCTTGGGTGGCATTTAGCTTGGGGCTCCAGGCATCTGCCCATTTCCATACTCACATGGCTTTGGGCAAGGGCTGTTGCTGCAAAAATCGTATCAAAGGCTGGTTTATCTCCCTTGGTGGGTGCTTCATTAAGGTTTCTGAGGGCTTCTGCTGTGACTACTGCCCATCATTTTAGAGATATCTGTCCTCTTTCCTGGAGGTGCTTCCAGACCCTCTCTGTGGCTTTTTGTAAAAGACTTGATTCTACAGAGGTTAGCGAAATATATCCACATAGTATTCTGCATGTACTCCTGGAAGTGGACCCAAGTTGGCCAGGTCCCTGGCTGTTAATCCATGACAGAGAGTAGGGCTGTGTATATGTCCTTGAGAAAGGGCCTGGAATGCCCACTGCTGTCCTTCCCATGTGAAGGCAAACATATCTTGATACTGTTTATCTATTGGTATATTAAAGAAAACATTGACTAAATCCATAACAGCATCACAGGTCTCCAGACAGGTTGCTGACCTCTATTAGACTGGCCCCTTGAGGGTTATAAGGCAAAATGTTATCCCTTCCTTTTGTGCCCAATCTTCTTTTAGGGTGCTGGTGAAATGGGACCCTTCATTATGAACAATGACACTGGGCAAGTCATACATTGTTTGTAGACATTGCATTCCTTTAATAGGAGATGTTTGGTATGTTTTCAGGGAATATTTGCATTAAACCACTAACAATGTCTACACAAGTAAGTGTATAGTGATACCCTCTATACTTCAGAAAAAGCCCAATATAATTTACCAGCCAAACATCTAAAGCTTTGGTTCCTCTTATTATACGGCCAGATGCCCAGGGCAGAAATTTGGGTTGCACTTGAAATGAAAGGGCTAGCCCAATCCATGGCCCTAGAAGCCTGTATGTACTGGGCATTACGCCAACAGCTCATCTGGCTCCACTGTCCAACCCACAGATGACAAACTAGTCAGCAAATTAACAGGGCACCAGACCCCCTCTGTTGCCACCATTACTGCTCATGGTATGCCAGATCCAAGACTACTGAGCAGGGCCAGAAGGGGTGGTGCTGGGGGCACCTGTCCGCTCTCAGGCAACCCCTTTCTCAGCCATTTGCTGTGGCTAGGGCCACCGCCCCCAGACCTGGACAGGTCCCTGCAACTCTTGTGGTTGCCTGACAGGATGGGTGGGGAACTAGGCCACCCCACACAGCATCCGGGAAGCCTTCCTCTCTGTGCTGCTGCTGCTGCCACCATCAGCCAAAAACCCTGTGGCCTTAGCAAGCCTGGGGAAAGGCAGAACACCTGAGGAGAGCCCCCACCACTAGGCATCTGCTCCCACTGTGCCTAGTCTGTTTTACCTTATTTTGTATAAGGGAAAGATAAATGCAGAGACATTTCCCCTCCCTTTTCCTCTGAGCTGATTACCTCCACCACCTCATCAGACTCACCCTCACTTTCTAGAGGATTCCATGTCTTTACATCCAAATTGGGAGCCTTTACTATAGCCCATACCTTCACTTTAGAGAGCCTTTTCTCACACCTTTTGCATACCAGCAGACCAAGGTGTTTAGCCTAGGGTCCCTTCTTTCACCTTCCCCACTATATCAGTTACCCACAAAGTTGCAGTTGCCCTCATATCTTGCTCAAACTGCCCCTCTTCTGCTAGTTTACATACTCTGATCTCAGCTCTTAACTGCTTCGGTAGCCACTTTTACTGCCTGCAACAGGGACCCATTCCTACATCAGCCATTTTGCCTCCTTGCCAGCTGAGTGCAATTTTAGCCCTTTCAGCAGGGGTGGGAGACCTGCTGGGGTTTTTGGAGCATCACTGTACTCTAAGGGTGGCCCACAAATGTCTAAAAGACCTGCAACGAAGCCCCAGCTAGACCTTTGCAGCCATCCTAGTATTCCCAGTCAGTTCCGCTTTTTCACACTTGAAATTCTGCCAACTATGCCAATTGTTGAATCCCACTGAACCAGCAGCAGGATTCACCCCAAAAGAAGAAATAGAGGAGGGCCCAGCCAGAACTGCCCCAAACTGCCCTACAACAGGGCTGGTTGAGATTCTGAAGAAAAAAGCATTAAACACCTCTTTAGAGAGTGATTAGTGTAAACGCACTTATTAGGAGGGCTTATTATTTAAAAAGAGCTGCGGGGCTTATTATTTAAAGAGAGCTGCAGCTACCTCACAGCAGACAGTTGAGACTGTCAAGAAGTTCACTCAAGTATGTTCTCATCTATGGCAACCATTCTACATTGGCTGAGGGACAAAGTTGTCCAAATGCCAGTGTTTGCGTGCACATTTCAGGAGAACATCCAGTATGTGCCCTTTCCTCAAAAGATGCATTTGGGGTGGGCAGCGTTCAAGTTTATAGCAGCTGAAGCACAGCATGCTGTCAAGGCTTCATGGGGAGGGATGCCTGAGGAGAGGAAAGGGGTAAGGTCAGTCCTCAGTCAGGTAGGAGATAAATCACACACAAGTTACCAATACCAGGAATGAATGAGGGAATAAAACTATGAAGAACTTAGAGACATTAAAAGATAACAAGGCAGTAGTATAAAAAAATTATGTCCATAAATTTGACAACTATCATGAAATAGACAAATTCCTTGAGAGAGACAAACTACAAAAGATCACTTGAGAAGAAATAGATAACATGAATAGTAATAAATATATGAAAGAAACTATTCATCATTTTAAATCTTACAAAGAAAACTCCAGGTCCAGATGGCAACTTTGGTAAATTCTACCAACCACTTAAAGATGAAATAATACAGTTCTAAACAAACTATTCCAGAAATGGAGGAATGAGCACTCCTCAACTCATTTTATGAGGCCAGCATTGCCCTGATACCAAAACCATATATATTGCAAAGGAAAAAACAACTATAGGCCAATATTTCTCATTAACATAAATCATAAATCCTTAAAATATTATCAAATCAAATCCTGAAATACATCAAAAAGGTAATACATCAGGACTAAGTGAGGTTTTGTTCAGGAGTGCAAGGCTGGCTCAATATTCTAAACCAATCAATGTAACTCACTAAATCAATAGACTATGGTTAAATCAATAGATGCAGAAAAAGCCTTTAGAAAAATTCAACATGGATTTATGATAAACAGCCTCAGCAAATTAGTAAGAGAAGTAACATCCTCTATCTGATAGATGGCATCTATTTTAAAAAGAAAACTATAGCTAACATAATAAATGGTGAAAGATTGAATGCTTTCCCACAAAGACTAGGAACAACGAAAAGGTGTTTGCTCCTCTTCAGCATCATACTAGCTCTTCTAGTAAGTGCAATGAAGCAAGAGAAATAAAAAGTATTTATATTAGAAAGGAGGAAAAAAACTTTATAGACAATTTGACTGTCTAATAGGAAAAAAGCAAGTAATCTACATAAAAGCTACTAAAAAAGTTAGTTTAAGAAGATCACGGGATGCAAGGCCAATAAAGACTCAATTATATTTCTACATATTAGTAATGAACATTAGGAAATTGAAATTTTGAAAAGTACGTTTGCAAAACCACCAAAACCATGTAATGCTAAGGTATAAATTTTACAATATGTGTAAGATGTCTGTGCTGAAAACAAAATACTGGTGAAATGAATCAAAGAAGACCTAAATAAATGGAGATACACCATATCAATGGATTGGTAGATTCAACATTGTTAAGATGTCAGTTTCCCCAAATTGATCCATAGCTCAAAGTCAATCTCAATCAAAATCCTGGCAGAGATCGCTGCCACCGCCTCCACCAGCACCAGCCGTGACAGAGCTGAGAGGAGACCATGGGCCCCGCCGCCCAGCCTCTTCTCCTTCCTATTGCTGGCTGCCACCCTCCTCTGGACTTGTTCCAACAATCTGTTAAAACATGGTGGATTACTATGAAGTTCTAGGTGTGCAGAGACATGCCTCACAAGAGGATATTAAAAAGGCATACCGTAAATTGGCACTGAAGTGGAACCCTGATAAAAATTCTGAGAATAGAGAAGAAGCAGAGAGAAAATTCAAACAAGTAGCTAAGGCATATGAGGTGTTATCAGATGCTAAAAAATGGGACATCTATGACAAATACAGTAAAGAAGGATTAAATGGTGGTGGTGGAGGTGGAAGTCATTTTAACAGTCCATTGAGTTTGGCTTTACATTCAGTAATCCAGATGATGTCTTCAGGGAATTTTTTGGTGGAAGGGACCTATTTTCTTTTGACTTCTTTGAAGACCCATTTAAGGAGTTTTTGGGAAATTGAAGAGGCATCTTTTGAAGGTAGATTTTCTTTTGATACAGGATTTACTTCGTTTGGTTCCCTGGGGCATGGGGGCCTTACTTCATTTTCTTCAACATCCTTTGGTGGTAGTAGGATTGGCAACTTCAAATCTATATCAACTTCTACTAAAATAGTCAATGGCAGAAAAATCACTACAAAGAGGATTACTGAGAATGGTCAAGAAAGAGTAGAAGTTGAGGAAGACAGCCAGTTAAAGTCCTTAACAATAAATGGAGTGGCAGATGAAGAAGCCTTTGCAGAAGAATGCAGGTGAAGAGGACAAAATGCCCTGCCTTCCCAGCCAGCCAATATCCGTTCGCAGAAGTCTCACAGACCTGCCACTTTACCCAAACATGTATCTAACTATATTTGTGAGGAGGAGAATGAGCAAGATAAACCTTAGGTCACCAGCAACTGGGATTCTTCCATTTTTTCAGCAGGATTCAAAGAAGGTGGCAAGAGGAAGAAGCAGAAGCAGAGAGAGGAGCAGAAGAAGTCAACCAAAGGGAATCACTAGACTGGACTTACCAGGCACATGCACACTTTTGCACCAAATGCTCACATAACATTGGAGCACAGGCCTGGGTTCTGTGTGCATTTTGGTTGTACACACTCGAGGTAGAAGACATCTTATTTAATACTCTATACCAAGATCACACTTATTTTTAGCAGGTCTATAGACACTTGATCACTGTAGATTAGAGATGTCAGAAGTGAGTTGATGATAATGGTTGGCAATGGTTGAAATTTGGAACACAGTATAGACTTGATTTTGCTTTTCCCCAGCACTAAATCTGTTAGTGTTTTCCTATAGCATTGTTAAGAATCTAATTCATTTTTCCTAAAGCTCTATCTCATTCTTTTCAACTGTTCAACCACTATACAAACTACTGAAATATTTATAGCTTTAGAAGTATAATACAATACAGACATTGAATATATATTCATGAAATGACTTTATTCCCTAATGGCAGTAAAGTATTTGAAATTAGAATATAATTAAGTATAGCATAATTTAAAGATAATGGAGATTACACATTGAATCATGAATTATAAGGGTACTTTTTTTTTTTTTTGTAAGTTTAAAACCTGAGTATGAATTCTTCAAAGCAATCTGGCCTTATACATCGTAAGTCAACACTGAGTCACTTCAGATGTAAAATAATTCTTTTTATTTATTTTTATTTTAATCCTCTCTAAGTAGTCCAAATTCTGCTTCAAATGTTATTTACTTGTTGCTCAATCCCATCTTTTTTCTCCTGCCTTGTATTCATAATTGTTCTTTTAGCACATACACAGGATTCTACAAAATTTTGTTCTGCAATACCATCTCTAGCCCTTATAGTTTAGAGTCATGCTGGAGAAGAAAATAGATGAGATACATACACACACACACACACACTTCTATACATACATACCTACACATCAGATATCGAGCAGTTAGGTTGAACTAAATATTTCAGTTTGCAAACACTAAGTATTTCCATTTGCAAACACTGGCTCCTTTTTAAAAAATCATTTTATGCTAGCAAAATTCTCCCCAGCTTCCTGTAATTATTTCATTTGCATGATATATTGCTTCTTAACTTTATTTTAATTGAGCACTGAATAGAAATTGGTATTTCCTTGTTTCTTGCATGTTCCTTTTTAGTGAGTTTTTCCTTCCTTTTTAACATAGGGATCTGTTGTTCATGTTTCTTTTTTCTTTGTTCTCTTGGAAATGAGGGCATCATAAAAAACTTGGATGTGAATTTAAAATGCCAGCAATTTTAATCTAGCAGTGTCAAAACCCAGTTATATTTTGGCTCACTACAGTTTGGTACCATGTAGCAGTCCCATGGGTTTGGAATTCAGAAACAAGTGTAATCTGTGTGATTTTAAAATGACTGTTACAGGAAAGTTTGTTTTGTTCATTTGAATTTGGTGGGGAGGATTTGATGGGGAGGTTTGCCCTGGTATTTAATGCTTACTGTGGGAAATTGAACCAGGAAAGCATAAAGCATGTGAAGTGCTGATAAACAAAATGTAAGCTTTAATTTAAAAAAAAAAAAAAATCCTGGCAAGACTTTTTTTGTCAAAATTGACAAGCTGATTCTAAAATTTGTATGAATTAAAATAGCCAAAACAATTTTGAAAAATAAGAACAAATTCAAAAGATATACACTTCTTGATTTCAAGGCTTGATATAATGCTACAGAAATCATGACAATGATCAGTGGTACAGAAGAGAGACATGTAACATAACATAACATAATTATAACATAGACCTAAATAAAAACTTAAAACTATAAAACTTCCACAAAAAAGATTAAAAGTGACACCAAGATGAATGTACAACTATGTAATGGTACTGTAAACAATCGAAAGTACAATTTGTTTTGTATGACTGCGTGGTATGTGAATATATCTCAATAAAATGATGATTAAAAAAAAAAAAAAAAAAAAGTGACACCAAAAGCGTGATTCATAAAAGAAAAAAATTGGTATTGTCACCTTGCTTCTGTTGGTTAAGAACTATTAACTGTTCTCTGATGTTCCAGAATTCTACCATATACATCAGTAGTAGGTAGCCCAGTTCCATGGCAAAATCTTCATATATCAACCACAGCTTATAGCAAACATTCACCATGGAGCTGCTCAAAGATTCTAATACCCTCACTGGTGCATTTCTTATTGCCTTAGTGAATGGGCTGCCCTTTAGACCCTCCCTAGAAATATAGTCAGCTGTTAAGTTTTCTGGTCTATTATAAAATTTCAACTTCCCTGAGCCTTCTCACCCAATACCCTGTGAAAGGCAGTTCTGGCATCTCTACTTGGCACTATCAAGTGGGTCATTGTCATGTCTAAATTCAAGGTATCATCTCAGTAACATATTAGGATGAGCTCTAGGTGTTCTTCCCAGATAAATCCTAAGTCACAGGAAAAGTACTCCCATGTCAATTCCCCCTTATCCAATCATATTCTTTGCTTTTCCACATTCAACACCTAAAAATCTATCCAAACATTTTCCCCTAGTTCCTGTTGGTACATACTAGATATGTCTTACAATTCTTTGGGTATATGAATTATTTCTTTCCAAAGTAAGGAATGTATGTCCCTAGTGGGACTAGTTTATGTCCTGACCCTAGGTATTGTTCCAAATGCAATGACAGAACATGGAGGGTTGGATCTCGAGGAGTGATAAGCATCATCTTGAGAAGCATGAGCTTCAAATGAAGTTCAGTCAAGATCCCCACTTAAAGGGAGTTTTCCATCTTTCAGCAAAGAGGCAGGAGCTACTTTGGTCGACCTGGAATGCTCAGAGGTATCTGGGGATTCAAGATTCTCAGACTTGTACATGTCTAAATGTTCTCATTCCATACCCCAGGGTTCCACTGTTTTTTGATTTTGTTCTTTTGTCAGGGCTCTTACTTCAGCTGTATCTATCAGGGCCTATCAAGGTTGTAAATTCAATCTCCTTTTTAACTCTGCCAGCCTTACAATTAAATCCTGGGCTGATTTTCAGCCCAAACTGTACTGTGGTTGTAGACAATGAAGGAATCTTTAAATAGAGGTTTTCAGACCATGTTAGAGTACTATGAATTGATACTGGCTAACCTTAGTCTGTCATTTTCTTTTTTTTTTTTTTTTTTTTTTAACAGTTTCTAAAGCCATCAAAAAAAAAAAAAAAAAAAAAGCTATTCAACTCCACACTTGACTTATAATTAATACTGCCCTATACTTTACTGTGCAAAGCAAAGCTTGAGACAAAGGCTTGAGTCTACATAGTTTGTTTTGGGAAATGATGCCAGGGAATAGGAGTGGGAGACAGGGGAGAATGAAATAAGGAAGAAGAGAAAATCAGTATAAGGGTGTCCTTGAGTTTGTCACCTCTATGGGCAACTGGAGCTCCATCTCACCAAGACTTTCTGAGGAGTCATGTAAAATGTGGCTTGGAACACTCTATTCAAGATATCAAAGAGGGAAGCACATATCCACTGGCTCTAGACACTCATTTTTCAAGTGTTTACCCATACAGTTAATTCCTTTCCACTTCTAGGCTGCACATGCATGAGTGTTGGGCGAGTTCCTACAAGCAGTTCATGCAGAGGCATCAGAAAACACATGAGCAGAGAATCAGAGATACACAATGCAGTTGAAAGTTGGTTGGATCAAACCTGTGCAAAGCTTGTCACAGCAATGGCTGAAGCAAAAGGTGAGCCAGGGGAATGTGAAGTGTCTAATTCTCAAATTCATAAAGGCAAATCACTCAATAGAAAAGTGGGCAAAAGACCTGAACAAACAGTTCATAGGATAGAATATAATAAGAGCCAATAAACATGAAAAGTGCTTACCAGCACTCAAAGTTTTAAAGTTCAAATTAAAATACAGATGTATTTTTCACCTTGAAGATTAAAAGTCTTGAAAATACCAGATTTAGCCAAAGTGTAAGAAAACAGGCATTCATACCCTCCTAGTGGGAAGATTAATCAATGCAATCTCTTTAGAAGGCAATTTTACTATTATCTACCAAAATTTAAATGCATATAACTTGAACCAGCAGTTCCACATGTAGGAATTAAAGTATCAGCACAAATCTATAAAAATCTACTCACAAGGAAAGTAATTACAACTGTTTGTGAGAGCAAATGTGTATAAATAAAAAACAGTTGCTCATCACATCACCAATCAAAAAAGTATACAACCATTAAAGTGCTGCAGGAAAAGAAACTTCAAAATGTAGTAAATTAGAAAATAGTTTGAAGAATACCATATATATATAATGTTTTATGCCAATACAAATAATATGCTTAAAATGCATTAAAATTTCTGAATAAACACATAAGAAACTGCCAACAGTGCTTAGTTCTAGAAAATGAGATGTTATTTCTCTCCTCTTCTTTTAGGGTTCCAATTGCACGGATGTTAGGCTCTTGATATTGTCCCATCCTTTTCATTTTTCTTCATACTTAATCTCTCTATTCTTCAGGTTGGATATTTTCTATTGATTTGTCTTCAATTCACTGAAGCTTTTGCCATGTCTGATCTTTTGTTAGGCCCATCCAAAGAATTTTTCATTTAATATATTGTACTTTTCAGTTCTAGAATTTCATTTTAATTTTTTTATACTTTTCTTTTTTCTGATAAGATTCCAAAAATATAGCAGTTTATATTAGGGAATAGGTTTATAGGTGATATTTTTCCTCTATTTTCCAAATTTTTCTGTATTTTTTTAAATTCAGTTTTATTGAGATATATTCACATACCGTACAGTCATCCATGGTGTACAATCAGCTGTTCACAGTACCATCATTTAGTTATGCATTCATCACCCCAATCTATTTTTGAACATTTTCCTTACACCAGAAAGAATAAAAATAGGAATAAAAAATAAAAGTAAAAAACAACACCCAAATCATCCCCCCCATCCTACCCTATTTTTCATTTAGTTTTTGTCCCCATTTCTCTATTCATCCATCCATACACTGGATAAAGGGAGTGTGATCCGCAAGGTTTTCACAATCACACTGTCACCACTTGTAAGCTACATAGTTATACAGTCATCTTCAAGAGTCAAGGCTACTGGGTTGCAGTTTGACGGTTTCAGGTATTTACTTCTAGCTATTCCAATACATGAAAACCTAAAATGGGTTAACTATATAGTGCATAAGAATGCCCACCAGAGTGACCTCTTGACTCCATTTGAAATCTCTCAGCCACTGAAACTTTGTTTCATTTCGCTTCCCCCTTTTGGTCAAGAAGTTGTTCTCAATCCCATGATGCTGGGTCCAGGCTCATCCCCAGGAGTCATATCCTGCATTGCCAAGGAGATTTACACCCCTGGGAGTCGGGTCCCACGTAGCGGGGAGGGCAGTGAGTTCCCCTGCTGGGTTGGCTTAGCTAGAGAGAGAGGGCCACATCTGAGCAATAAAGAGGTAATCAGGAAGAGACTCTTTGGCACAATTATAAGCAGGTTTTGCCTCTCTTGTAGCAATGAGCTTTGTAAGGGCAAGCCCCAAGATAGAGGGCTCAGCACACCAAACCATCAGTCCTCAATGTTTGTGAGAATATCAGCAACACCCAGTGAGGAAGTCCAACACTTCCGCATTTTCCCCCAGCTCCTCAGGTGGGCCCTGCATATATATTTTTATTCTCTGCCCAAATTACTTTGGGATGTGTCACTATTACACACTAACCTGTAACAAACCTACCAGATCTCCCTTCCTATTCAAAGTTCTGTATAATTGTGGTGTTTGAACCAGCTGAGTGTACAAATTAAATTGTTAAGTGTACTACAGAAAACATAGATTCTGCACTAAACAAACATCTCTTCCCTGGGTCTCACAAGGAAGTTGAAGTTTTAAAATACAATAAGTATTGTCTTTACCCTTTGGCCTGATTTGCCCTAGTCCTAACCATATCTGCTTCATTCTTATCTCTAATTGAAGTCTGGGCTCTTTTTCAGCTTTTTTAATAGTTGCCATATGTGCTAATACTGACATTCATATCTGCCGAGTTCTAGCTCGGAGTTTCAGGTGTCATACAGGTACCCAAAGTTCCAAAGACCAATCAGGTTATAAACAAAGGGATCAGCATTTCAGAATTTGGAGATAGCCATCACAATTCAGTAATAGATGTGACTGCTGTAAGAGCTTACAATCTAGGGACCATTACAAAAAGCCTTCCCCTGATAAACTGTGCTCTAAGATTCAATTCTGAGTTTACACATTGTAGTTAGCCCATATTGGTGAGGCATTATAATGTTTGCCTTTGTTTCTGGTGTACTTCACTCAAAATGCTGTCTACAGGATCCTTTCACCTCATCATATATCTCACAGCTTCTCTCCTTCTTGCAGTTGCTCAATATTCCATTGTATGTATATGCCACATTTTGCCATTCAGTTCCTCAGTCGATATACCCTTAGGCCACCTCCACCTGTTGCAGATCTTGAATGCTACCTCCATAAACAACAGTGTGCAAATGTCCATTCATGTCCCTGCTCTCAGATACTGCAATTATATATCCCATAATGAGGTTGCAGGACCTTATGGCCCCCACATACTTAGCTTCTTGCGGAACCACCACAGTGACCTCCAGAAGGCTACACCATTCTGCCTCCTCACCAACAGTAAATAAGTACATCCCTCTCTCCATGTTTTCTCCAGCACTTTTATCCCTATTTATATTTTTTCCTACAATTTTATAGAGAGATATTCACATACCATACAGTTATCCACAGTGTACAATCAGTTCATGGTATTATCATATAGTTGTGCATTTATCACCACAGTGAGCACTTGAACATATTGATTACTATAAAAGATAATAAAAAGAAAAATAAAATATACAATACAATATAATAGTAAGGTCAAACAACACCACCACTGCCAAGAATCCCATATCCCTCCCTTATATCTCCCTCTCATACATATTTAGCTTTGGTATATTGCCTTTGTTACATTTAATGGAAGCATCTTACAATGTTACTGTTGACCATAGACTCCAGTTTGCTTTTATTATATTTTTTCATATTATAAGACCATACAGTATTTGTCCTTTTGTTTCTGGCTAACTTTGCTCAATATAATGTCCTCAAGGTTCATTGTTTTATGGATAATGGCAATTCTGGTAGGTGTGAGATGATATCTCATTGTGGTTTTGATTTGCGTTTCCCTAATAGCGAGTGAGGTTGAGCATTTTTTCATGTTTTTGAGCCATTTGTATTTCCTCTTCAGAAAAGTGTCTATCCATGTGTTTTGCCCATTTTTTAATTGGGTTGTTTGTCTTTCTGTTATTGAGTTGTATTTATATATTTGGGATATTAAACCCTTATCTGATATGTGGTTTCCAAATATTGTCTCCCATTGTGTAGGCTGCCTTTTTACTTTTCTACCAAAGTTCTTTGATGTACAAAAGTGTTTGATTTTGAGGAGATCCCATTTGTCTATTTCTTCTTTGGTTGCTCGTGCTTTGAGTGTAAGGTCTAGGAAACCACCTCCTATCACAAGATCTTTAAGATATTGCCCTACATTATCTTCTAAGAGCCTTATGGTCTTAGCGCTAATGTTTAGGTCTTTGATCCAATTCAAGTTAATTTATGTATAAGGTATGAGATAGGAGTCCTCTTTCATTCTTTTGGAAATGGATATCTAGTTCTCCAAACATCGTTTATTGAAGAGGCTGCTCTGTCCCAGTTGCTTTGGCTTGACTGCCTTATCAAAGATCAATTGTCCGTAGATGCTAGGGTCTATTTCTGAACACTCAATTCGATTCTGTTGGTCAGTATATCTGTCTTTATGCCAGTACCATGCTGTTTTGACCACTGCAGCTTTGTGATATATTTCAAAATCAGGTAGTGTGAGACTTCCCACTTCGTTCTTCTTTCTTAAGATATTTTTGGCTATTTGGGGCACCTTGCCCTTCCAAATAAATTTGGTTATTGGTTTTTCTATTTCTGCAAAGTAAGTTGTTGGGATTTTGATTGGTATTTCTTTGAATCTATAAATCAGTTTGGGTAGAACTGACATCTTAACTATATTTAGTCTTCCAATCCATGAACATGATATGATCTTCCATTTTTTTGGGTCCTGTTCGATTTCTCTTAGCAGTTTCTTATAGTTTTCTCTGTATAGGTTTTTTTGTGGCCTTGGTTAAGTTTATTCTTAAATACATGATTCTTTTGGTTGCTATTGTAAATGGAATTTTTTCTTGATTTCTTCCTCTTGTTTCACATTACTTGTGTATAGGAACACTACATATTTTTGTGTATTGATCTTGTAGCCTGACACTTTGCTGTATTCATTGATTAGTTCTAATAGCTTTGCTGTAGATTTTTCTGGATTTTCTATGTATAGGATCATGTCATCTGCAAACAGTGAAAGTTTGACTACTTCTTCTCCAATTTGGATGCCTTTTATTTCTTTTTGTTGCATAATTTCTCTAGCTAGAACTTCCAGCACAATGTTGGTAACATTGAGCATACCTGTCTTTTTCCTGATCTTAGAGGGAAAGCTTTCAGTCTTTCCCCGTTGAGTATGATGTTAGCTCTGGGTTTTTCATATACTGCCTTTATCATTGAGAAAGTTTCCTTATGTTCCTATCCTTTGTTTTCATCAAGAAAGGATGATGAATTTTGTCAAATGCCTTCTCTGCATTAATTGAGATGATCATTTGGTTCTTCTGCTTTGATTTATTCATGTGGTATATTACATTAATTGATTTTCTTGTGTTGAACCAGCCTTGCATACCTGGAATAAATCCCACCTGGTCATGGTGATTAATTTTTTTAATGTGCTGCTGGATTCAATTTGTGAGTATTTTGTTGAGGATTTTGCATCTATATTTATTAAAGAGATTGGTCTATAATTTTCTTTTTTTTGTAGTATCTTTGTCTGACTTTGGTATTAGGGTGATGTTGGCTTCATAGAATGAGTTAGGTAACTTTCCCTCCTCTTCAGTTTCTTTTGAAGAGTTTGAGCAGGATTGGTACTAACTCTTTCTTGAATGCTTGGTAGAATTCACATGTGATGCCTTCTAGTCCTGGTCTTTTCTTTTTTAGGCACTTTTTGATGACTGACTTAATCTCTTCACTGTGATTGGTTTGTTGAGGTCATCTATTTCTTCTCCAGTCAATGTTGGTTGTTTATGTTTTTGCAGGAAGTTGTCCATTTCATCTAAGTTGTCTAGTTTATTAGCATATAGTTGCTCATAGTATCTTCTCATTATCTCCTTTATTTCTGCAGGATCAGTAGTTACCTCTCCTTTCCCATTTCTGGTTGTATTTATTTGCTCTCTCTCTCTCTCTCTCTCTCTCTCCCTCTCTCTCCCCCTCTTCTTCCTCTCCCTCTCCCTCTCCCCCTCCCTCTCCCCTCCCCCTCCCTCTCCCTCTCTCTCATTGTTGTTGTCAGCCTAGCTAGGGGTCCATCAATTTTATTTATTTTTCTCAAAGAACCAATTTGTGGTTTTCTTGATTCTCCCTACTGTTTTTCTGTTCTCAATTTCATTTACTTCTGCTCCAATCTTTGTTATTTCTTTACTTCTGTTTGCTTTGGGGTGAGTTTGCTGTTCTTTCTCCAGGTCCTCCAGGTGAGCAGTTAATTCCTTGATTTTTGCTCTCTCTTCTCTTTTAATATAGGCATTTATGGCAATGAATTTCCCTCTCAGCACCACCTTTGCTGCATCCCATAAGTTTTGGTATGTTGTGTTTTCATTGTCATTTAACTCAAAGTGTTTACTAATTTCTCTTGTAATTTCTTCCTATATCCACTGGTTTTCCAAGTGTGCTGGTTATCCACTGGTTTTTCATAGATTTGTGAATTTTATGACCTTCTGCCTGTTATTTATTTCCAACTTCATTCTATTAGGATCAATATTTTTAAATTTGTTGAGATTTGCTTTGTGACCCAACATGTAGTCTATCCTAGAGAATGTTCCATGAGCACCTGGGAAAAATGTGTATTCTGCTGTTGTGGGGTGAAGTGTTCTATAAATGTCTGTCAAGTCTAGTTCATTTATCATACAATTCAACATCACCATTTCCTTATTGATCCTCTGTCTCAATGTTCCATTCATTGATGAGAATGGTGTATTGAAGTCTCCAACTATCATTGTAGAGGTTTCTATTTCTCCTTTCAGTGTTCTCAGTGTTTGCCTCATGTATTTTGGGGCACTCTGGCTTGGTGCATAAATATTTATGATTATTATGTTTTCTTGATGAATTGACCCTTTTTTTAATATGTAGTGTCCTTCCTTGTCTCTTTTAATTGTTTTACTTTTGAAGTCAATTTGTTTGATATTAATATAGCTACTCCCACTTTTTTCTGGTTGTTATTTGCATGAAATATCTTTTTCCAGCCTTTCACTTTTAGCCTATTTTTGTCGTTGTGTCTAAAGTGGGTGTCTTGTAGACATCATACAGATGGATCCTGATTTTTAACCCATTCTGCCAGTCCCATGTCCTGTTATTGGGGAGTTTAATCCATTAACATTTAGTGTTATTATTGTAAGAGCAGTGCTTTCTTCTACCATTTTGTCTTTTGGATTATATATGTCATATCTTATTTTTCTCTCTCTCTCCTTTTACCCTTCCTGGTAGTCTTCATTTCTACACACTTCTCCAAACCATTTTCTCCTGTCTTTTCCTATCAGCCTGTAGCACTCCCTTTAGTGTTTCTTGTAGTGCTGGTCTCTTATTTGCAAACTCTCTCAGTGTCTGTCTGAAAATATTTTAATCTCTCCCTCATTTTTGAAAGACAGTTTGGCCAGATACAGAACTCTTGGTTGACAGTTTTTCTCTTTCAGTATCTTAAATATATCATACCACTGCCTTTTCACCTCCATGGTTTCTGTGGAGAAATCTGTACATAGTCTTATTGAGCTTCCCTTGTATGTAATGGATTGCTTTTCTCTTGCTGCTTTCAGAATTCTCTCTTTGTCCTTGACATTGAACAATATGATCAGTAAGTGTCTTTGAGTATGTCTATTGGGGTCTTTTCTGTTTGGGGTACACTGTATGTCTTGAATCTGTAATTTTCTGTCTTTCATAAGAGTTGGGAGATTTTCAGTGAGTATTTCTTCTATTATTCTTTCTTACCCTTTTCCCTTCACTTCTTCTTCTGGGACACCCATAACACGTGCTTCATCAGTTCCCTAAGACCCTGCTCATATTTTTCCATTCTTGTCCCTATCTGCTCTTTTGTGTGTGTGAATTCAAATGTCTTGTCTTCTTCTACCTGTTCAAATCTACTGTTGTATCCCTCCATTGTGTTTTTCATCTCTTGTTTTGTGCCTTTCATTCCCATAAGTTCTGCCATTTGTTTTTTCAAGCTTATGAATTATTCTTTATGGTCATCCAGTCTCTTCTTTATATCCTTCATCTCTTTTGCCATATCTTCCCTCAGTTCATTGAGTTGATCTAAGAAATTTGTTTGAACATCTTTAATTGTCTCAACTCCTGTATCTCAGTTGAAATATTAGTTTATCCCTTTGGCTGGTCCATATTTTCATGTTTCCTAGTATGGCTCATTATCTTAAGCTGTGTAGGCACCTGACTTTCTTCATTAGTTTATTCTGGAGTTCATTTTCACTCTTTTACCTAAGGTTTTCTTGTTGGTTGGTTTTGTTCTCTATCCTTTGGTGTTCAACTTATTCTAGACCTGTAACTTAGCTTCTGTTTAGTTGGTCAGGATTTTTCACCTCTTGTTTTTCAGTTTCTTGCCCTGCCTCTGTGTAGCCTTTTTATGAGAGGGTCTCCTCAGATATGGTCGACCCCAATCAGATTTTCCCAGGCCAGAGAGGACCAGGTCTCAGGAGGAGGATATGGAGTTTCCCTGAGAATGAGACCCTCCTGTGAGGCCTCTAGACTCTGTGCTTTTCCTGTCCTATCCAGCTGGTGGCACTTGTCAGCCTGCAGCTCCCCACCAGTGTAAAGAGGTGTGGTGCCTTTAGTTCTCTGCTGACTCGGTCCCTGTTGGGGGTGAAGCTGGTTTCTGTTTTGCTGCCCCTGGGGTCTGAGTTCCTTGGAGGAGGGCTGCCACTTGAGCTGGACCATGCCTCCCTTTTCTTGAGGAAGTTATGCCCTTTAGGGAATTCTCTCCCCAACTAGGTTCATTGCTTTGTCTGTCAGACCTATCTCAGCTCTCCATTGCCTGGGTCCAGAGGCCAGTTACAAATATCTGAGGCTTTCTGTAAAAAGCTCCCATATAGAGCTACTTAGAATAATTATTTTAAAAAGAAAAAAAAGGAAAAGAAAAGAAATCCCTTTTTCATTCTTTCCCCAGTCACCAAGTTTTTTCAGTCTCAGTATGGAGTATTTCAAGATATACGCTTTAGTCTATTAACTCTTTCACCTGGATACTTACTCTCTTTGCTTTTTTGGATGTATTATGTCCCCCAAAATGCCATTATCTTTGATGCAGTCTTATGTGGGTAGGAACCATATTGGTGTTGATTGGGTTGGAGACTTTTGATTGCATGTTTCCATGGAGATGTGATCACTAAACTGTGGATGAGATCTTTCATTGGATAATTTCCATGGAGGTGTGGCCCTGCCCATTCAGCATGGGCCTTTATTAGTTTACTGGAGCACTATATAAGCTCAGACAGAAGGAGTGAGCTTGCTGCAGCCAAAAGGAACACTTTGAAGAATGCACTGGAACTGAGAAAGGAGCTTCAGCTTACAGGGACATTTTGGAGATGGCCCTTGAAAGCAGACTTTTGCTCTGGAGAAGCTAAGAAAGGACAAATGCCCCCAAGAGCAACTGAGAATAACATTTTGGAGAGAAGCTGAAGCCTAGAGAGGAACATCCTGAGAGAAAGCCATTTTGAAACTAGAACTCCAGAGCAGACGCCAGTCACGTGACTTCCCAGCTAACAGAGGTTGTTGGACACCATTGGCCATCCTCCATTGAAGGTACCCAATTGTTAATGCATTACCTTGGATGCTTTATGGCCTTAAGACTGTAACTGTGGAACCAAATAAACCCCCTTTTATAAAAGCCAATCCAATTCTGGTGTTTTGCATTCCGGCAGCATTAGGAAACTAGAACACTCTCCAACACCTTTATTTCCACCCTTGCCAAGGGACTATTGAAATGTAAAAAGATAAGGAGTCAGGGAGCAAGAAAAGAAAAGGAAAAAATGTAGGGGGAAAAAAAAACAAGCTTTTTTGGAGTCACATAGCAAGAGCCCAGTTGGGACCCCCCTTCTATGTGACCCCACTTCCTGGATCCTAGCCCTTCTCCAGCACCCCAAACACCCTGAGCTCCAAAAGTTAATTAATTTGTTAATTAATTCTTGAATTGAGGCTGGGTTAAGTCCCCTTCTTTTTTTGTAATTAAATTCAGTTTTATTGAGATATATTCACATACCATACAATCACTCATAGTGTACAATCAACTGTTCATAGTACCATCATATAGTTATGCATTCATCACCCCAATCTATTTTTGAACATTTTCCTTTCACCAGAAAGAATAAAAATAAGAATAAAAAATAAAAGTAAAAAAGAACACCCAAATCATCCCCCCATCCCACCTTATTTTTCATTTAGTTTTTGTCCCCATTTTTCTACTCATCTATCCATACACTGGGTAAAGGGAGTGTGATCCCCAAGGTTTTCACAATCACACTGTCACCACTTGTAAGCTACATAGTTATACAGTCATCTTCAAGAGTCAGGGTTACAGGGTTGCAATTTGATGGTTTCAGGTATTTACTTCTAGCCATTTCAATACATGAAAACTTAAAAAGGGCTATCTATATATGCATAAGAATGCCCATCAGAGTGACCTCTTGACTGCATTTGAAATCTCTCAGCCACTGAAACTTTATTTTGTTTCATTTTGCTTCCCCTTTTTGGTCAAGAAGATGTTCTCAATCTCATGATGCCAGGTCCAGATTCTTCCCCGGGAGTCATATCCTGCATTGCCATGGAGATTTTCACCCCTGGGAGTCAGGTCCCACATAGGGGGGAAGGCAGTGAGTTCACCTGCCGGGTTGGCTTAGCTAGAGAGAGAGAGGGCCACATCTGAGCAACAAAGAGGTAACCAGGGAGAGACTCCTAGGCACAATTATAAGCAGGTTTAGCCTCTCCTTTGCAGTAACTAGCTTCATAAGGCCAAGCCCCAAGACAGAGGGCTCGATATACCAAACTGTCAGTCCTCAATGCTTGTAAGAACATCATCAACAATCCAGGTGAGGAAGTCCAACACTTCCGCATTTTCCCCCAGCTCCTCAGGGCGGCCCTGCATGTATATTTTTATTCTCTGCCCAAATTACTTTGGGATGTGTCTCTATTTCACTCTAACCTGTACAAACCTACCATTTCTCACTTCCTATTCAAAGTTCCATGTAATTATGGTGTTTGAACAAACTGACTGTAGAAGTTATATTGTTTAGAAAATATAGATCCTACACCAAGTAAACATCTCTTCCCTTGTTCTCACATGGAAGTTGAAGTTTTAAAACACAGTCAGTTTCAACCTTTATCCTTTGGCCCAATTTGCCCTAGTCTTAACCAGATCTGCTTCATTCATCTCTCTAATTGAAGTCTGTGAGCCCCCCTTCTTGCTCCCAACAGATTGTCCACCACCTCACCCCCCAGGGAGCCAGCTGTAAGACAGCCTGCTGGGTCTGGGAGGGGAGAAGCACAGACCCCTGGCCAGGGAAACTTACAGATTTCACTATGATCTTATCTGTTCCACCCATTCCAGTCTAGTGTATGATGCATGGCTGGTCACTGGAGACCCCCAAAACACTGTTTCATAGAGTTCCTGGCCAATTACCAGTTGCCTAGAGGAGTAACTAAATTCCACACCTCCCCACTCCACCATCTTGCCCTACCCCTGATATTTATTTTTATAACTTAAAAAATATTTTTAATGTATAAGATTTGCAAGGAGTGAAAGGCATCCCAGATTGTAGGTAGTGTGTGAGTTTGTGTTTTTGTGTAAAGAACATGAGTCATCTTTGGGCTAGCTGTTGTATGGGGTGAACATGGTTTTGCAGGGATGGAGAGGTGCTAGAAAAAATATAAAGAAACAAGGAAACTCTACCATATACAAAGGGAATTAGCCTCAACCAATTGAAAAATGCCTGGTTTATAAATCTGCTGGATTACTTTATATAGTGGAAGAATAACTGAATCTGCCATAGATAACCTTGAATTCAGATTTTATATTATATAAAATAATATAATATACATAGACAGCTAATAGTTATGCATTTAGATGCAAATTAGAAAGAGATATGGATAAAGTGAAAGAACTAATTTGTAGAATAGTATTTGGGATTGATTTTTAAGGCAGAAGATCTCAATTTTCCCCCATGGGACATACATAATGGGTGATTTTCACATTCCTGTGGAATTCCTAGATGGTAGTCTCTGACATAGATAAGACAAACTGTAAGTTATGAGAATTTCCCTTTCTTCATTTAGTAACACTCCTCCCCACATTTTTTCTCTCCCACTCATGAAAGTATATTAGAATTCAAGTAAGTGAGAGGAATATTATTATCAGAAAATCCTGATTCTGCTCCAATGTATTAAGTAAATAATTTAAAAACTTCATTCATTTAACTAATTTTTACTGAATGCCTACTATGTACAATGTGCTGGTTCTATTTCAACTATTATGCAAATTTTATTATATAGTTCATGGCTGGTTTAAGTAAGCCACACATGTAAGGCAACAGAGATTGAGAGAATCCCCATTTTAAATAATTTACATTGCCATAAAGTTACTTGTAAATCTATTTTACAAAAGTTACTTGTAAAATAAATTAAGATCTTTAATAACCTAGAAAATATCAGACTTCAGTCAATACTCAATTCCTCTCAAGTCTTAACTTCAGACTAACTTCTCAGTAGTGAGGATAAATGAACTGGAAGCTAAGAAAATAAAGCTCTTGCCTTGCCTTTGCTCACCATATTCAGTCACTGCCTGTGCTGATTTATATATATTATGTCCTCCAGAAAAAGCCATATTCTTTAATGCAATCTTGTGGGGGCAGACAGATTAGTGTTGATTAGGTTGGAATCTATTGAATGAGTATTTCCATGGAGATGTGACTCAATCAACTGTGGGCAAGATCTTTGATTGGATAATTTCCATGGAGATGTTACCCCACCCATTCAGGGTGGGTTTGAATTCAATCACTGGGGCCATATAAAGAGTTCACAGACAGAAGGAGCTCAGAGCAACTGAGAGTGACATTTTGAAGAGGAGCTGCAGCTAAGAGAGGACAAAATGCCCCAAGAGCAACATTTTGGAGAATGCCATTTTGAATAGTAACCTGGGAGCAAGCGGATGCTAACCACATGCCTTCCGAGCTAACAGAGGTTTTCCAGATGCCTTTGGCCATCCTCCAGTGAAGGTACCCAATTGTTGATGCCTTACCTTGGACACTTTATGGCCTTAAGACTGTAACTTTGTAAGCAAATAAACCCCCTTTTGTAAAAGCCAATCCATTTCTGTTGTTTTTTGCATAATGGCAGTATTAGCCATCTGGAACACTGTTTAAGTCCTTTCTATCATATTCAATACTTTGAAGTGTATTTTATTTGCATCCCTTTCTGTTGTCACTGAGTGTTAACCTTCCTACTTGGTTCATTCAGCATACCTTTATCATGCAATGTTTTTATCCTATAATGTAACCTCTTTGAGGGCAGGGTCTTTGTTCTGTTCCTTGCTATATTGGCACACGGTAGGGCTTGGTAGATAGTAGGTGCTCAATAAATATTTGCTATTGAATTAATTATTCCCTGACATTCAACTTTCACTATCTCCTATTATCCTCAAGATAAAGTACAAATTCCTCCGGTATGTTTTTAAGGGCCTCCGTTGTGTAACCTGACTACCAAATCTTACCACTCCCTCCTCTCCCACATTAGTACTCTTAGCAGTCTGACCCCATTCTATTCTCCAAAACACTGATTCTCCTGATTAGAAGTCTCATCCCTTCTTTGTCTACCTAGCCACACCCTGAACACATTTCCAGGTCTTTTTTTAATCTCATCTCCTCCTTTTTTCCATTGTCTATCAGACTGACAATTTTTTTCACTCAGTACTACAACCTCTGGTCTTTTTCCTATAGGCCCAGCTGTTCTTATTTAACCATTTCAAATGTCCATGTCTTAACACCCCATCTGGATTGTAAGCACCTTGAAGACTGCGAATTTATGACTCCAGCCATACCAAACTTCTTGTCTTCCCACTTTTTATGCCTTTTGCCCTGGCCCTTTTGCCCATTCTGTTTCTTTGTTCTGAGACACTCTTCACCTTTCCCGTTTTATTCCGTTAACTCACTTCTCAGGTCTCAGCTTGAACATCCTTCCCCTAGGAAGCTTTTCTCTCTCATATAAGAGTACCTTCTTTGCTCCTCTGTACAAAATGCTCACCACACTTCACTATAACTCTCCCTACTTACCTGTAAGCTCTGTGAGAGTAAATCTATCTTGTTCATTGCTATATTCCCAGCACCTAGCAATAATAAGTGCCCAACACATATTTGTTGACTTAAAGAATGATCTATTTATTTTGTTTCTCCCTCATGCAAATAATATATTAACTATCACTAGGTATTTAATATATCCCTATTAAATGAAGAAAAAGACAATAAGTATTTATTCATAAGTCCAGGTATAACTGGTGGGACAGTCCTGCAGAATAACTGAACATGGTATTCAAAACCCTTCACCAACTGACCCCTTGCTCTTTCCTTCCCCAATCAATTTAATAAGACCTACTAGGTTCAAGGCTCTGGGGATGCAATGGTAAACAAAATGAAGTCCCTGTACTTCAGTAACCTAATGCATAGCCTAGTGGGAGAGATAGAATATTAACAAATAAATAAATGATTTAATATCCATAGTGATAAGTGTCATAAAGAAAACTGAAACAGAAGAAGTAAATAGTACCTGGGAATGGGGTGACTCTTCCAGATGGAGTGGACAGGAAAGGCATCTCTGAGAGGATTGACCAGAGATTTGATGAAAATGAGAGAGGGAGCTGTATGAATATCTAAAGAGAGAATGTTACTAGAAAAGGGAACTGCAAATGAGGCAGGAATGGATTTAGCATGCTTGAGGAAGAGGTAGGAGACTAGTGGTCTTGTACAGAAATAGCCAGGGTGAGGAGTGGTAAGAAATAAGGTGAGAGAGGTAAGGGAGCAGGTAACATAAGTCTTTATAGACCAGGGTAAGGTCCTAGGATTTTACTGAGTGTGATGGGAAGATTTTAAGCAAAAGAGTAACATAATTCATTTTTATCTGCATTTCTTTCAACATTGACCAAGCATCCGTTAAATGTCTGCCGCTGTTCCAGGCCCACTTCTTCCAACACATCTTGACTTGCCCCCCACTGTGGTCCATACATGCTAGCATTTTTACAGTTCTCAGAACAGGTCCCAGATTTGTCTTGTCTTTGTCTGTGATCTACTTTGTTTCCCATGCAGCTGTGAAGACTCAGGTAAAAGGGCACCTCTTTTGTGAAGCCTTGTTTTCTTTGAGCTCCCATGGCACTGCTTTGTGCGTCTCTCACAATCGTTATAATTGGCTATGAGTACATCAGTTTCTCTCACCAGATTATAAATTAGCAGTAGCATATCTTATTTTCATCCAAGGCTCTGAAGTGAGTCATTTCTTCCTTTTACACTTGTACAAATTAAATCCATTTTAGGGGTCATTTGAAGAAAAAAAATGGAGAATGAGAAGAAGAAAAGAAGAAGGTGTGTGCTATGATAGGAGGTAAAACTAGTTCAGTGACAGAAAAAAAGATACTCATTGAATTTAAAGAAGAAAAATTATATTAATACGTATGTTTAATGAAGTATTTTGTCATCCATAAAAATTAATGCAAAGATTAAGTGAACTTCATAGAATCACAGAGTTGGAGTTGATCTTGTAGCCTTTTAGTCCATCTCTCCTTGTCAGGCCAGAGAAGTTGGTGGCTCAAGTGTCAGTACGTAGAGGAAGGAGTTACTGTTTCTAAATCCTGGGCAAATTGGCTAGATCATCCAAGAGGGATAAATGAGAAATGAAGAGCAAAAGAGTGTATGAGAATGGAAGAGAATAGGCTCTGATTCTAGCCTTTGGTAATGGGCTAGTAACTTAAAATCACAGATGTGAAAAAGCTCACTCCATTCTCACACCTTAATGCCTCCTTATATATGTCAGTGGTTGTAATTGTGAGGTTTGCCTCATGCATGCTCTCTTTCCTTTAAATCTGGATTTGGAGAATTGAAGCAACATTTGGAAACTCCTATACTCACTTCCATTCTTTTTTCCTGAGATAGGGAGAAATAGAGGAGTGTAAGAGGAGGTCTATAACTACAGTGAGGGCAGGTTCAGATGACCGGCCAGAAAAGTTGAAGAAATACACTTGTGTTTCCCTGCAGCTTTAGCTAGAATATGTACATCACCAATACAGGCAAATCCAAACCTCCCCCATATTGTGAAACACACCCAAAACTAAGTGAGTGAAAGAATGAATAACTAACTAAATAGAATAATGATAGATGTAAATAAATAAAAACACAATAATATGAATTTGCAAAAAGCAAGAAAGTTTTGATGGACTTTGATTTTTAAATGAATCTAGTTGGAAAAAATAAGGACACAATATATTTAGTGATCTAAAAGGAAAATGTTAAGCATGGTTTCAAATGGCAAAGCTATATTGAATAGAAATTCTTAAGTACTATTTCTTATACATAATTAGTACTCAAAATTTGTAAACTTTTAAAAACTTTTCGATTGTACATTTACTTGAAATATAGCCAGGTTTTTTTAAGGGGCTGAACTTGCTCTTTTTTTTTTTTTTTTTTGCTAACTTCATCAGTACACCACAGAGTTAAGAATGGATGTGTATATAAACACAATTTATTGTGAAAATGTAAATTAGTTGTTGAGCATCCCTAATGTAGATACTACATCTAAATAGTGACATTTTACTAGTTACACCATTTTTATATTCCTGGGTTTTGGACAGTAATAACATTGAAAGGGGTAATGAGTTTTGAGTGGAATCCTTTAAAATTATCATCTGTATTCATTTATACATCTTTGTAAATGCTAACAGAAGCAAGAATATTTTCTCAAATCTAGGTTAAAAAATCTTTTTAGAAACCACCAGCTTTTCACATTTAGTTGATACTGATCATAAAAAATAGTAGTGCTCTTTTTATGTGCACATATTTATTATTTTCTTATTCTTTTAACAGTTGCAATGTTGGCTCCAAACTAATAAATTTGCAACTTCAAGTTAAAGTGAAATATGTGTATCTTTAGAAGATTTAAAACTTTGTATCCCTAGGCAAAAAATCTATGTATAATTACATATTGTAATAAAAAGAATATTTTGGCATTAAGAATTTTGTGTGAACCTTATTAAAAACAGCTCATAACTTCTTTGCCAGTGTAAGTCTCAGCTGCCAGTAAAACAAAAGACCATGGGAAAGAACTTTGAATGCTTTGCTGACTGCTTTACAAAATATTATCTGGAACATTTAATTACTAAGAAGAAATGAACATTCTTTGATCACCTACTATGTGTCAAGCATTGATGAGCACCTTATGCATATTAGATTTAATACTAAAACAACCATAAGAGGCATTGTGATTTTCACTTTATAAAGGAAGAAACTGAAGTCACAAGTTTAGGGTGTAAGCAATGAAGACAGGGTCTGAATAATGTCTGTTTGACTCAGTGGCCATTCTACTTCATGAAGCTTCAAGAAGTCAATAAACAGCTTTGGGCACTTTTCCTTCAAAACCTACTACTCTGCTCCACACACGATAGGAACTGGGCAGTTTTGAAGGTATTCTAATATTGTTTGGGGTTTTTTGTTTTGTTTTGTTTTTGTTGTTTGCTTTTTAGCAGAAAATAGTCTTCAATCTGTCAGTGTGAACTTTTTTTTTTTTTTTTTTGTGAACTTTTGTAAAGAACTGATGAGTACTGCCCATTTATTTCACCTTATCCTGATCCTAGGGAAATAGTCTACAGTTGCAGCATGTTTTCTTAATAAACCTTTTTTGAATGGGCAATCTGAAAAATGCCTCTAGTTAATAATTTCAAAATATTCAAATAAATCTGCTGCAATTGAAAAAAATTATTTGTACAGGTTGAAAGTTTTAAATGGGCGCTTAAGTTTGTTTTCCAAATTTCTGTTAGCTAAACTTTTCAACCCTCTCAAGCATTACCTTGACCTTTTTTCCTTTTGCCATGGTTGTACCCTACCTCTGTTCCTAAAGCCTCTTTCTCTTCTCCTCCTGTCTCTAGTCCCATTCCTCTCAATGCTGCTCTTGTACTGAATTCTTCTTAGATGTATTCAAGTTCCCTTTGTGAACTTAACAACTTCCCCTTTCCTTGTCTACCAAATATCTTTCAGGTACTTAAGTATTTAATCACCACTGCCATAATTGTTCTGAAAATAGCTTTGATAAGTGGACCAGCCCAGAAGACCAGCAATTTCTAATGTTAGTAACACCTTGAGCAAATAAATTATTTTATGATTCACTCCTTTCATGACCCTTCATAAGAGAAAGAAAATTGTTATATGGTGAGAATGTATACATCATTAACAGTTTTAAGTATCCAATAGTTGTAGAGTTGGGTTTGGTCTGCTTTTATAATTGCTTTGATGTTAAGATAAGGATGATACTTAAGTATAAGTTTTCATTGAAAGAAATGTATGTTCATTAGAAAACATCAGAGTTAAAAAACCTGCTAATATACTTAAGTCTAATTGCAGCCATGATTACATCAGTCTTTAATATGATCACAATATTTTTTTTACACAGACTAATACCTGATTTAGTAAAAGTCTGAATCACAGACTTTTTTTCAAAAACAAATTTATGCACCTACTGTAATCTGACTATTAATTTTATAGAGATCCTAAGGGTCTCAACTAAGTAAGGGCTCACTATTCTAATTTAAGAATAAGTTGTAGTTAAGAAATAATTTGGACTTGAAAACAATTTATCCAAGTAATTTGTTCTGGAAGAAGAAAGTTTAATTAGCAGAGATAAACTTTATAGCTAAACCAAAACTGAGTCTCCTCCTTTGTATACTGAAAAGCATCTTTCACCTAAAATATCATAGAAATAAAGTGGCTGAGGTAGTTAGTGATGACTTTTGATGTGTTAATTGAAATAACATGAACAAAATCGGGGATCTGAAATGTCTTCTGAATCACTAGTGGTAATATTTTTCACTCAAACCACTAGGTGGCACCAACAAGCTTTTTCCTAATGCATACACTAAATGTATGTTTGAGACACAAATTCCATTCACCTATAAACAATATCTGATACTATTCTATCCATCTGCTTAAGGAAGACTATAAATTCTACACATCTGCTTAAGGAAGACTGTATAAAATCATGCCTCTTGACAACAATAAATGTAATTACTTTAGCAAATTACTGGCTGCTTAATAAGTTATTTGTGTCAGATAAAAATGTTGAGTAATCAATCAATACACAAAGCACCATGAATTTAGTGAAAAAAAAACAAAAAACAAAAAACACTGGTCAATAGCCGTGGTTCTGTTATCAGATCCATCACCAACACCTAAGTGTCTTGAGTGAGTCACTATACCACTCTGATTCCTAACCTCACATGGTCTATAAAATGAAAGACTGGGACTGAAAGAGTTGCTTTCAAAATTACTTAAAGAAAAACAGTTTTCTCCTATAAAATCCCACAGAGCTCTAATGCACAAAACATATGACAGTAGGCTGAGAGGAGACAAGATTGGAGTTTGGATGTTGGAAGAAAAAGGAGGGACAAGAAACTCCTTTAGCTTAGCTTCGCGGCATTCTCTCCAGTGCACAACTGTTGCCCCTTTGGTCCAGAAAAACATAATATGGAAACCAATGAAATGGAAAATTAAGGTTGCTGCTCTTCCAGAAGTCTATGATTCCAAGTAAGTAATGTAGCACTATATGCAAGTTCTTAAAATTTTCCCACATTATTTGCTGAATCTAGGGATAGTGCAGTTATTATTTCCCCCATTTTACAGATGAGTAAACTGAGGCTGAGTAATTTAATGTCTATTGAAAAATCCCCTAGATATACAATCAGAATCCAGGACTTCTATTGTTGTTTCTGCTTTTTATTTTATTTTTATTTTTTCAATTTTTTATTCTTCATTTTTTCCCTCTTCTTTCTTTATGGAAGAAATGGAAATGTCCTCATATAGATTGTGGTGGTCAATGCATAACCATTTGACTATACCAGGAACCATTGATTGTTTACTTCGGATGAGTTCTATGGTGTGTGAATAAAACTGTTTAAATAACAAACAGAAAAATGCAAGTACTGGAGAAAATGTGGAGAGAGAAAGATGTACATATTCACTGTTAGTAGGGAAGTAGAATGGTGCAGCCCATCTGGAGGGCAGGTGGTGGTTCCACAGGAGGCCAAGTATAGGGTTGGCATATGATGCCACAACCCCATTATTAGGTTTATATTGGACAAACTGAAAGCAGGGACACAAATGGACATTTGCACACTGGCATTTATGGTGGCAGTATTCATGATGCAATGGATGGAGGTGGCCTAAGGGTACATCAACTGATGAATACAAGGGCAAACTGTGGTGTTTGCATACAATGGAATATTGAGTGGCTGCAAGAAAGAATGAAATTGTGGGGCATGCAACTGGATGAATGAAACTTGAGCACAGTATATTGAGTAAAATAAGCCAGGAATGAAAAGACAAATATTATAAGTCCTCACTAATATGAACTAAATATAATGTGCAAACTCAGAATTGAATTTGAGAGCATAGGGTTGCAGGGGAATTGTAAAAGGTTGTAAAAGGTTTATAGATTGTAAGCTCTTGCAGCAGTCTGATCTATTCATGAGTTAGTTATTTCTAAACTCTGAGATGCTGAGCACTTTGTATACAATTTGGTTGT
The DNA here is from genome assembly GCF_015220235.1 of Choloepus didactylus. NCBI lineage: Eukaryota > Metazoa > Chordata > Mammalia > Pilosa > Megalonychidae > Choloepus > Choloepus didactylus. The sequence goes on from NC_051314.1 coordinate 50,951,970, forward strand.
TCTCTGGAACTTCAGGTATTTGTGTGACACCTGAGACTCAGAGCTAGAGTTCTGCAGCTTTGAAAGTTAGTATTACCCCATACATCAACTGTCAAAAAAGCTGAAAAAGAGATCAGACTTCAATTAAAGACATGAATAAAGCTGATCTGGTTAGGACTAAGGCAAATCAGACTAAAGAGTAAAGGAAAATATTGATGGTGTTTTTTGTTTGTTTCTGTCATCAAATTTATCAATCTTTTATTGCCTATGGATTTTTTAATTCAGTTTTATTGAGATATATTCACATACCATACAGTCATCCATGGTGTACAATCAACTGTTCACAGTACCATCATATAGTTGTGCATTCATCACACGAATCTATTTTTGAACATTTTCCTTATACCAGAAAGAATCAGAATAAGAATAAAAAATAAAAATAAAAAAGAACACCCAAATCATTCCCCCCATCCTACCCTATTTTTCATTTAGTTTTTGTCCCCATTTTTCTACTCATCTATCCATACACTGGATAAAGGGAATGTGATCCACAAGGTTTTCACAATCACACTGTCACCCCTTGTAAGCTACATAGTTATACAATCATCTTCAAGAGTCAAGGCTACTGAGTTGGAGTTTGGTAGTTTCAGATATTTACTTCTAGCTATTCAAATATATTAAAACCTAAAAAGTGATATTTATATAGTGTGTAAGAGTGTCCACTAGAGTAACCTCAACTCCATTTGAAATCTCTCAGCCACTGAAGCTTCATTTTGTTTCATTTTGCAAACCCCTTTTGGTCAAGATGTTCTCAATCCTATGGTGCAGGATCCAGATTCATCCCCAGGAGTCATATCCTGTGTTGCCAGGGAGATTTACACCCCTGGGAGTCAGGTCCCATGTAGGGAGGAGGGCAGTGAGATTACCTAGCAAGGTAGCTTAGTTAGAGAGAGAGGGCCACATCTGAGCAACAAAGAGGCACTCAGAGGGAGACCCTTAGGCACAGTTTTATGCAGGTTTAGCCTCTCCTGTGCAATAACAAGCTTCATAGGGGCAAGCCCTAAGACAGAGGGCTCAGCATGTCAAGCCGTCAGTCCTCAATGTTTGTGAGAACATCAGCAACAATCCAGGTGAGGAAGGCCAATGCCTCCACGTCATCCCCCAGCTCCTCAAGGGGGCCACAAATATATACTTTCATTCTCCACCCAAATTACTTTGGAATGTGTTGCTATTTCCCTCTAACCTACACATACCTACCATATCTCACTTCCTATTCATAGTTCCATGTAATTGTGGTGTTTGAACAAACTGACTGTAGAAGTTATATTGTTTAGAAAATATAGATCCTACACCAAATAAACATCTCTTCTCTTGGTCTCACATGGAAGTTGAAATTTTAACACACAGTCAGTTTCAACCTTTACCCTTTGGCCTGATTTGCCCTAGTCTTAACCATATCTGCTTCATTCATATCTCTAATTGAAGTTGGGCTCTTTTTCAGCCTTTTTTTTTTTTTAACAGTTGCTGTATGTAATACTGATATTCATGTCTGCTGAGCTCTAGTTCTGAGTTTCAGGTGTCACACAGATACCCAGTGTTCCAGAGACCAATCAGGTTATACACCAGGGGATCATCATTTCCGAGTTTGGAGATAGCCATTACAATTCTGGAATAGATTTGACTGCTATAAAAGCTTACAATCTAGGGATCATTACAACAACCATTTCCCTGTTAGGCTGTGCTCTAAGATTCAATTCTGAGTTTACACATTGGAGTTAGTCCATATTGGTGAGGCATTATAATGTTTGCCTTTGTTTCTGGTGTACGTCTCTCAAAATGCTGTCTACAGGATCCACTCACCTCCTTGCGTGTCTCACAACTTCACTCCTTGTAGTTGCTCAGTATTCCATTGCATGCATACACCACAGTTCACCATTCTGTTCCTCAGTCAGTATACCCTTAGGCCACCTCCACCAACTGCTAATCATGAATACTGCCTTCATAAACACCAATGTGCAAATATCCATTCATGTCTCTGCTCTCAGATCTTGATGGTGTTTTAAAACTTCAACTTCTTTGTGAGACCAAAGGAAGAGATGTTTATTTGGTGCAAAATTTATGTCTTCTGTAGCACACTAATTTAACTTGTATGGTCAGTTTATTTGAACACCATAACTACATGGAACCTTGAATAGGGAGTGTGATCCTGTAGGTTGGTACAGGTTAGTGCGATGACACAATTCATCCCAGAGTAATCAGAGAATAAAAAAGTATTTGCAAAGCCCCCTTGAGAGACTGGAGGAAAATGTGGAAATATTAAACTTTTCCACCTGGGGAATTCCTGATATTCTTGAAAGTATTGGTACTACCAATTTAATAGGTCAAGTCCACAATCTTGGGGCTTCCCCTTATGAAACTTACTCCTGCAAAGAAGCTAAGCCTACTTATAATTTTGCCCAAGAGTCACCCTAGAGAACTTCTTTTGTTGCTCAGATGTTGCCTTTCTCTCTAGGCCAACTCTGCATATAAACTCTCTGCCCTCTCCCCTATGTGGAACTTGGTTCCCATGGGTTTAAGTCTCCATGGAAATGTGGGACATGACTCCTGGGGATGCGCCTGGCCCTGGCATCATGGGATTGAGAAAGGCTTCTTGGACTAAAAGGGGGAAGAGAAACAAAATAGTTTCAGAGGATGATGGATTTCAAATAGAGTTGAGAGGTCATTCTGGAGGTTATTCTTATGTGTTATATAGATATCTCTTTTTAGTTTTTGCTGTATTTGGAGTAGCTAGAAGGAAATACCTGAAACTGTTGAACCATAATCCACTAGCCTTGCTTATTGAAGATTATTGTATAAATATATGGCTTTTAATGTGTGACTGTGTAATAGTGAAAACCTTGTGACTGACACTCCCTTTATCCAGCATATGGACAGATGAGGAAGAAAAGAAAGCCAAATAAATAAATAAATAATAGGGGGTATAAGGGGTACGGTATGTTTTGGGTGTTCTTTTTTATTTTTATTTTCATTCTTATTTTTATTTATTTACTTTTTTTTGGAGTAATGGAAATGTTCAAAAGTTTATTGTGATGAATGCACAACTATATGATGATACTGTGAACCATTGATTGTTTACTTTGGGTGAGTATCTGGCATGTGAATATATCTCAATAAAATTGCACTTTAAAAAATAATAATAGAGATCCCATGTACCACTTGCCCATTTTCCCCAATGGTAATGTCTTGTAAAAATTATAGTATAATATCACAACAGGATATTGACATTAATACAGGCAAGATACAGAACAATCCTGATACCACAAAGATTCCCTGTTACGATTTTTTTTTTTTTTTTTTTAAGATTTTATTTTTTTTATTTTTTATTTTTTTTTTTTAATCATCATTTTATTGAGATATATTCACATACCACGCAGTCATACAAAACAAATTGTACTTTCGATTGTTTACAGTACCATTACATAGTTGTACATTCATCACCTAAATCAATCCCTGACACCTTCATTAGCACACACACAAAAATAACAAGAATAATAATTAGAGTGAAAAAGAGCAATTGAAGTAAAAAAGAACACTGGGTACCTTTGTCTGTTTGTTTCCTTCCCCTACTTTTCTACACATCCATCCATAAACTAGACAAAGTGGTGTTTGGTCCTTATGGCTTTCCCAATCCCATTGTCACCCCTCATAAGCTACATTTTTATACAACTGTCTTCGAGATTCATGGGTTCTGGGTTGTAGTTTGATAGTTTCAGGTATCCACCACCAGCTACCCCAATTCTTTAGAACCTAAAAAGGGTTGTCTAAAGTGTGCATAAGAGTGCCCACCAGAGTGACCTCTCGGCTCCTTTTGGAATCTCTCTGCCACTGAAGCTTATTTCATTTCCTTTCACATCCCCCTTTTGGTCAAGAAGATGTTCTCCGTCCCACGGTGCCAGGTCTACATTCCTCCCTGGGAGTCATATTCCACGTTGCCAGGGAGATTCACTTCCCTGGGTGTCTGATCCCACGTAGGGGGGAGGGCAGTGATTTCACCTTTCAAGTTGGCTTAGCCAGAGAGAGAGGGCCACATCTGAGCAACAAAGAGGCATTCAGGAGGAGACTCTTAGGCACAAATACAGGGAGGCCTAGCCTCTCCTTTGCAGCAACCGTCTTCCCAAGGGTAAAACTTATGGTAGAGGGCTCAACCCATCAAACCACCAGTCCCCTATGTCTGTGGTCATGTTAGCAACCATGGAGGTGGGGTAGGCGAATACCCCTGCATTCTCCACAGGCTCCTCAAGGGGGCACTACATCTTTTTTTTTTTTTTTTTTTCCCCTGTTTGTCTTTTTTCTTTTTTTTTTTTTTTTTTTTTTTTTTTTTTTTTTTTTTTAACTTTCCCTTCTTTTTTCAAATCACCTGTATGAAAAAAAAAGTTAAAAAGAAAACAAACATACAATAAAAGAGCATTTCAAAGAGACCATAGCAAGGGAGTAAGAAAAAGACAACTAACCTAAGATAACTGCTTAACTTCCAACATGTTCCTACTTTACCCCAAGAAAGTTACATAATATAGCAACATTTCAGTGAACTTGTTCCTACTACAACCATCAGAAATTAACAGACCATAGTCATTTCTGGGCATCCCCAGAACGTTAAATAGCTTATCTGTTCTTCCTGGATTATTGTTCCCCCTTCCTTAATTGCTCTCTACTGCTAGTTCCCCTACATTCTACATTATAAACCATTTGTTTTACATTTTTCAAAGTTCACATTAGTGGTAGCATATAATATTTCTCTTTTTGTGCCTGGCTTATTTCGCTCAGCATTATGTCTTCAAGGTTCATCCATGTTGTCATATGTTTCACCAGATCGTTCCTTCTTACTGCCGCGTAGTATTCCATCGTGTGTATATACCACATTTTATTTATCCACTCATCTGTTGAAGGACATTTGGGTTGTTTCCATCTCTTGGCAATTGTGAATAATGCTGCTATGAACATTGGCGTGCAGATATCTGTTCGTGTCACTGCTTTCCGATCTTCCGGGTATATACCGAGGAGTGCAATCGCTGGATCGAATGGTAGCTCTATATCTAGTTTTCTAAGGAACTGCCAGACTGACTTCCAGAGTGGCTGAACCATTATACAGTCCCACCAACAATGAATAAGAGTTCCAATTTCTCCACATCCCCTCCAGCATTTGTAGTTTCCTGTTTGTTTAATGGCAGCCATTCTAACCGGTGTTAGATGGTATCTCATTGTGGTCTTAATTTGCATCTCTCTAATAGCTAGTGAAGCTGAACATTTTTTCATGTGTTTCTTGGTCATTTGTATTTCCTCTTCAGAGAACTGTCTTTTCATATCTTTTGCCCATTTTATAATTGGGCTGTCTGTACTATTGTCATTGAGTTGTAGGATTTCTTTGTATATGCAAGATATCAGTCTTTTGTCAGATACATGGTTTCCAAAAATTTTTTCCCATTGAGTTGGCTGCCTCTTTACCTTTTTGAGAAATTCCTTTGAGGTGCAGAAACTTCTAAGCTTGAGGAGTTCCCATTTATCTATTTTCTCTTTTGTTGCTTGTGCTTTGGGTGTAAAGTCTAGGAAGTGGCCTCCTAATACAAGGTCTTGAAGATGTTTTCCTACATTATCTTCTAGGAGTTTTATGGTACTTTCTTTTATATTGAGATCTTTGGTCCATTTTGAGTTAATTTTTGTGTAGGGGGTGAGGTAGGGGTCCTCTTTCATTCTTTTGGATATGGATATCCAACTCTCCCAGCCCCATTTGTTGAAAAGACCATTATGGCTCAGTTCGGTGACTTTGGGGGCCTTATCAAAGATCAGTCGGCCATAGATCTGAGGGTCTATCTCTGAATTCTCAATTCGATTCCATTGATCTATATGTCTATCTTTGTGCCAGTACCATGCTGTCTTGGCAACTGTGGCTTTATAATAAGCTTCAAAGTCAGGGAGTGTAAGTCCTCCCACTTCGTTTTTCTTTTTTAGAGTGTCTTTAGCAATTCGAGGCATCTTCCCTTTCCAAATAAATTTGATAACTAGCTTTTCCAAGTCTGCAAAGTAGGTTGTTGGAATTTTGATTGGGATTGCATTGAATCTGTAGATGAGTTTGGGTAGAATTGACATCTTAATGACATTTAGCCTTCCTATCCATGAACATGGAATATTTTTCCATCTTTTAAGGTCCCCTTCTATTTCTTTTAGTAGAGTTATGTAGTTTTCTTTGTATAGGTCTTTTACATCTTTGGTTAAGTTGATTCCTAGGTACTTGATTTTTTTAGTTGCTATTGAAAATGGTATCTTTTTCTTGAGTGTCTCTTCAGTTTGTTCATTTCTAGCATATAGAAACATTACTGACTTATGTGCATTAATCTTGTATCCCGCTACTTTGCTAAATTTGTTTATTAGCTCTAGTAGGTGTATCGTTGATTTCTCAGGGTTTTCTAGATATAAGATCATATCATCTGCAAACAATGACAGTTTTACTTCTTCTTTTCGAATTTGGATGCCTTTTATTTCTTTGTCTTGCCGGATTGCCCTGGCTAGCACTTCCAGCACAATGTTGAATAACAGTGGTGACAGCGGGCATCCTTGTCTTGTTCCTGATCTTAGAGGGAAGGCTTTCAGTCTCTCACCATTGAGTACTATGCTGGCTGTGGGTTTTTCATATATGCTCTTTATCATGTTGAGGAAGTTTCCTTCAATTCCTACCTTTTGAAGTGTTTTTATCAAAAAGGGATGTTGGATTTTGTCAAATGCTTTTTCAGCATCTATTGAGATGATCAATTGATTTTTCCCTTTCGAGTTTTTAATGTGTTGTAATACATTGATTGTTTTTCTGATGTTGAACCATCCTTGCATGCCTGGAATGAACCCCACTTGGTCATGGTGTATGATTTTTTTAATGTGTCTTTGGATTCGATTTGCAAGTATTTTGTTGAGGATTTTTGCATCTATATTCATTAGGGAGATTGGCCGGTAGTTTTCCTTTTTTGTAGCATCTTTGCCTGGTTTTGGTATTAGATTGATGTTAGCTTCATAAAATGAGTTAGGTAGTGTTCCATTTTTTTCAATGTTTTGAAAGAGTTTGAGTAAGATTGGTGTCAGTTCTTTCTGGAAAGTTTGGTAGAATTCCCCTGTGAAGCCATCTGGCCCTGGGCATTTATTTGTGGGAAGATTTTTGATGACTGATTGGATCTCTTTGCTTGTGATGGGTTGGTTGAGGTCTTCTATTTCTTCTCTGGTCAGTCTAGGTTGTTCATATGTTTCCAGGAAATTGTCCATTTCTTCTACATTATCCAGTTTGTTGCCATACAGTTGTTCATAATATCCTCTTATAATTTTTTTAATTTCTTCAGGATCTGCAGTTATGTCACCTTTTTCATTCATTATTTTGTTTATATGGGTCTTCTCTCTTTTTGATTTTGTCAGTCTAGCTAGGGGCTTGTCAATCTTGTTGATCTTCTCAAAGAACCAACTTTTGGTGATATTTATCCTTTCTATTGTTTTTTTTGTTCTCTATGTCATTTATTTCTGCTTTAATCCTTGTTATTTCTTTTCTTCTACTTGGTTTAGGATTGGTTTGCTGTTCATTTTCTAGCTTCTTCAGTTGATCCATTAGTTCTTTGATTTTGGCTCTTTCTTCCTTTTTAATATATGCGTTTAGTGCTATAAATTTCCCCCTTAGCACTGCTTTTGCTGCATCCCATAGGTTTTGGTATGTTGTGTTCTCATTTTCATTCGTCTCTATATATTTAGCAATTTCTCTTGCTATTTCTTCTTTAACCCACTGATTGTTTAGGAGTGTGTTGTTTAACCTCCAGGTATTTGTGAATTTTCTAAGTCTCTGATGGTTATTGACTTCTAATTGTATTCCATTGTGGTCAGAGAATGTGCTTTGAATAATTTCAATCTTTTTAAATTTATTGAGGCTTGTTTTATGTCCCAGCATATGATCTATTCTGGAGAAAGTTCCGTGAGCAGTAGAAAAGTATGTGTATCCTGGTGATTTGGGATGTAATGTCCTGTAGATGTCTGTTAAATCTAATTCATTTATCAGATTGTTTAGGTTTTCAATTTCCTTATTGGTCTTCTGTCTGGTTGATCTATCTATAGGAGAGAGTGATGTGTTGAAGTCTCCCACAATTATTGTGGAAACATCAATTGCTTCCTTTAGTTTTGCCAATGTTTCTCTCATGTATTTTGTGGCACCTTGATTGGGTGCATAGACATTTACGATTGTTATTTCTTCTTGCTGAATTGCCCCTTTTATTAGTATGTAGTGGCCTTCTTTGTCTCTCAAAACATCCCTGCATTTGAAGTTTATTTTATCTGAGATTAATATTGCTACACCTGCTTTCTTTTGGCTGTAGCTTGCATGAAATATTTTTTTCCATCCTTTCACTTTCAATTTCTTTGTGTCCCTGTGTCTAAGATGAGTCTCTTGTATGCAACATATTGATGGTTCATTTTTTTTGATCCATTCTGCGAATCTATATCTTTTAATTGGGGAGTTTAATCCATTTACATTCAACGTTAAAACCGTGAAGGCATTTCTTGAATCAGCCATCTTATCCTTTGGATTATGTTTGCCATATTTTTCCCTCTCTCTATTAATATCCTTTATTGTACCCATACCGAATCTCTTTAGTACTGAACCTTTCTCCAAGTCTCTCTGTCCTGTCTTTGTTTCTCTGTCTGTAGGGCTCCCTTGAGTATCTCCAGTAGGGCAGGTCTCTTGTTAGCAAATTCTCTCAGCATTTCTTTGTCTGTGAAAAATTTAAGCTCTCCCTCAAATTTGAAGGAGAGCTTTGCTGGATAAAGTATTCTTGGCTGGAAATTCCTCTCTCTCAGAATTTTAAATATATCGTGCCATTGCCTTCTCGCCTCCATGGTGGCTGCTGAGTAGTCACTACTTAGTCTTATGCTGTTTCCTTTGTATGTGGTGAATTGCTTTTCTCTTGCTGCTTTCAGAACTTGCTCCTTCTCTTCTATGTTTGACAGTGTGATCAGTATATGTCTCGGAGTGGGTTTATTTGGATTTATTCTATTTGGAGTTCGCTGAGCATTTATGATTTGTGTATTTATGTTGTTTAGAAGATTTGGGAAGTTTTCCCCAACAATTTCTTTGAATACTCTTCCTAGACCTTTACCCTTTTCTTCCCCTTCTGGGACACCAATGAGTCTTATATTCGGACGCTTCATATTATCTATCATATCCCTGAGGTCCATTTCGAGTTTTTCAATTTTTTTCCCCATTCTTTCTTTTATGCTTTCATTTTCCATTCTGTCATCTTCCAGGTCACTGATTCGTTGTTCAACTTCCTCTAGTCTTGTACTATGAGTGTCCAGAATCTTTTTAATTTGGTCAACAGTTTCTTTAATTTCCATAAGATCATCCATTTTTTTATTTAGTCTTGCAATGTCTTCTTTATGCTCTTCTAGGGTCTTCTTGATTTCCTTCATATCCCGTACTAGGGTCTCATTGTTCATCTTTAGTTCTTTGAGTAGCTGCTCTAGGTGTGTCTCTTCTGGTCTTTTGATTTGGGTGCTTGGGCTTGGGTTATCCATATCGTCTGGTTTTTTCATATGCTTTATAATTTTCTGTTGTTTTTGGCCTCGTGGCATTTGCTGTCCTTGATAGGGTTCTTTTAGGGTTTGTAGACCAGTTGAAGTCCTTATCTCTAATTTATCAGATCTACAGCTTCGTGGAGTACACTTTCTCTAACTAACCAGCAGGTGGCGTCCACGAGCCACCTGTTCTCCACAAGCCAGATCTCCCCTGCTTAGCCTTTTTGGTGAGTGGGGGAGTGAGTCTTGTGGGGCCCAATTGGTGTCCCAAGCTTGCGTGTGTAGTTGGTGTTGCCTGCCCTGTATGTGGGGCGTGTTTCTGGGCAGTCGGGGAGGGGGGGTGGCCCTAACAATCAAATCTCCCTGATGATCCTAGAGTTTTAAAGCTACTGCAATAGTCTAATCCTTCAGTTCAGTCCTGCCACAGTTTGTCTCTGCCACTGACCCACAAGTCTTTGGTATTGGCGTATGGCTCCTGAGACTTGCAAGTGGGCCCCTCTTCCAGGCTGTGCACCCCGGGTCCTCTGTTGAGGGATGACTGTGCTATGTCACAGGTGAGTGCCGTCCCCCCAGGGCAGTTCTGGGCTGCTGGGCTGTGTTGGGAGGCTCCCAGTCTGCTCAAATGATGGCTGAATGGGGCTCTGTTAATTCACACTGCTCCCCCTTCCCAGCTCTGGGACATTCAGCTGAGGTTGCAGGGAAGGCTAATGTCCACGCCCAGTTTTGTGGTGTGTGCCTGTTATTTGAAGCACTTCCGTCACACTGGGTTGTCTGGGGCAGCTCTGGGCTATGGGGCTGGCGATGGGCAGGAGTGTTTCCTGTCCACCAGGATGGTGGCTGTGAGCGGACACCCCCCTTTTCTTGGGAAGTTGTGTTGTTTAGTGAATTTTCTCAGCCACTGGATTATTGCCTTTTGTCTCAGAGCTCTCTTATTTCTGCTCTTGACTTGACGTGCCCAAATTTCAATTCTTTGAAGCTTTCTGTATTGAGCTTCTTAGAGTAATTGTTTTAGAAAAAGCAAAAAGGATTTAAAAAAAAAAAAAAAAAACAAAAAAAAAAACGGCCCTCCTCAGAGATCTAATGGGTTATTGAAATGCTAATAGACAAAGCAACCAGGGCCATTAAGGAAAGGTGCCCTGGGCAGAGAGATCAGCCTTGCTTCGGGATTTGCATATGCGCCTCAAGGCCTGATCTCCGCCCTTCCCCTTTCTGTGTTCACCAGAACTCCAAAAATCCTCTGCTTTAACTTTGGAGCTTCTCGTGTTGTTTTCCTTCTATGCCCGTCTCCTCTCTGCTGGGCTGGCTGCTCTCAGAGTCTCTGGTGTCTGGCCTCAGTCTATCTATGGTTGGAGTTTGAATCAGTAGAATGAGTTTCCGATGAGAGCAGCCACTGCAATTCTCCCTTCTCCTTCCTGGAGCTGACAGCCCCTCCTCCCCCGGGACTGAGCCTGGCAGGGAGGGGCGCGGGTCCCCTGGCCGCAAAAACTTACAGATTTCGCTGATCTCAGCAGTTCCACGTTTTCATGAGTGTTGTATGAAGTATGCCCAAAGACAGATTGCTCTGTGGTGTCCAGTCCACGCAGTTCCTGGCTTTTTACCTACTTTCCTGGAGGAGTAACTAAAACATACAGCTCACCAGTCTGCCATCTTGCCCCGCCTCCCCTGTTACGCTTTTATAATTACACATACTTCCCTCCCATTCCCATCCCCTCTTTAGTCCTTGTAAACCATTAATTTGTTCTCCAATTCCCTAATGTTTTCAATTCAAGAATGTTATATGAATGGAATCATACCATATGGAACCTTTTGGAATTTGAGTTTTTCACTTGCCATAATTTTCTAAAGATTCATCCAGTGCACAGCTGTGTGATGGTATCATGGGCAACTAATTGTACACTTTGGATCTTTGGATAGTTGTATGGTATGTGAACAATCTCAATTAAATATATATATATAACATAAAATGCTCAAAAAAAAATTCATCAGGTTGTTGCATGTATCAAGAGTTCATTCCTTTTTATTGATGAGTAGTATTCCATGGTATGAATGCCCCATAGTGTTTTAACCATTCACCCATTGAAGGACACCTGGCTTGTTTCCAGTTTGGTGTTATTGTGAATAAAGCTGCTGTTTCATTTTGCTAAATCTTCTGGAATGCAATATACCAGAAATGGGGTGGCTTTTACAGTGGGGATTTATTAACTTGCAATTTACAGTTCTTAGGCCATGAAAATGTCCAAATTAAGGCATCATCAGGATGATGACTTCTCTGAAGAAAGGTTGCTAGCATCTGGGACACCTCTGTCAGATGGGAAGGCACATGGCCAGTGTCTGTTGATCCTTCTCTCCCAGGTTTTGTTGCTTTCAGTGTCTGGTTTCAGCTGCTCCCTCTCTCAGCAATTCTGGGTGCTTTTCCTGTCTTTTATCCTCTCATAAAGGACTTTAGTAAAAGGATTAAGATCAATCTTGAATAGGCTGGGTCATATCTCAAGTGAAAAACCTAACCAAAAAGTCCACCTACAATAGGTCTGCACCCACAGGAATGGATTAAAAGAACATGGCCTTTTTCTGGGGTACGTAACAGCTTCAGACTACCACAGTTGCTATAAACATTCTTGTTCAAGTTTTTGTGTGATCAAAAGGTTTCCTTTCTCTGAGATAGCAATTTCTGGGTCATTTGTTACATGTTTAGTTGTTAAAGAAATTGTGAAATTGTTTTCCAGAGTGGTTGTACCATTTCACATTCCCCCCAGCAATGTTGGAGTGATCTAGTTTCTCCCCATCCTCACCAGAATTTGGTGTTTTCACTAATTTATTTTATTTTATTATTCTGATAGGTAGTGATATCTCATTGTTGTCTTAATTTGCATTTCTTTAATGGCTAATGATGTTATACAAGTGCTTATTTGCTACTTGTATATCCTCTTCAGTGAAATGTCTCTTTTTGTCTTTCATCCATTGTCTAATCGGTTTACTTGGATTTTTTTTTTACTGTTGAATTTTGAAAGTTCTTCATATATTCTAAATATTAATCTGTTGTCAGATATGTGGTTAGAAATATTTTATCCCAATCAGTAGCTTGTCTTTTCATTCCCCTTACATGGTCTATTGCAGAGGAAAATTTTTAATTTTGATGAAGTCCAGTTTATTAATTTTGCCTTAAATGGTTCACGTTTTATTTTCCAATGTAAGAACACTTTTCCTAACCCTAGGTCTCAAAGGTTTCCCCCTACATTTTAATCTAAAAGTATTGTACTTTTATGTTTTATCTTTATGTCCATGATTCATTTTTAGTTAATTTTTGGATAAGGTATGAGGGTTAGGTTGAGATTAGTTTTTTTTTTCTTTATGAATGTCCAATTGCTACATGTTCCAGTTTGCTAATGCTGCCATTAAACAAAATACCAGAAATGGATTGGCTTTTATAAAAGGGGGTTTATTTGGTTACAAAGTTATAGTATTAAGGCCATAAAGTATCCAAGGTAAGGGGGTACCTTCACTGAAGGATGGCCAATGGCATCTGGAAAACCTCTGTTAGCTATGAAGACATGTGGCTGGTATCTGCTCCAGAGTTCTGGTTTCAAAATGATGTTCTCCCAGGATGCTCCTCTCTAGGCTGTAGCTCCCCAAATATGTCTCTCTTAGTTGCTCTTGGGGGGCATTTGTCCTCTCTTAGCTTCTCCAGAACAAAAGTCTGCTTTCAAAAGCTGTCTCCAAAATGTCTCTGTAAGCTGTAGCTCCTCTCTCAGCTCCTGTGCATTCTTCAGTGTCCCTCTTGGCTGTAGCAAGCTCACTCCTTCTGTTGGAGCTTATATGGTGCTCTAGTAAACTAATCAAGGCCCACTCTGAATGGGCAGGGCCACACCTCCATGGAAATTATCTAATCAGAGTTGTCACCTACAGTTGGGTGGGTCACATCTCCATGGAAACACTCAAAGAGTTACAATCTAATCAACACTAATACATCTGCCCACACAAGGTTGCATCAAAGAGAATGTCATTTTGGGGGACATAATACATTCAAACTGGCACACTACAGTACTGTTTTTAAAAGCTACCTTTTTTTCCATTAAATTGCATTTGTACCTTTGTAAAAAATTAGTTCAGCATATTTGGGTGGATCTTTTTATGAGCTCTATTCTGTTTCATTGGATCTACTTGTCTACCCCTCCACCTGTCTTGATTAATGTAATTCTATAATAGGTCTTGAAATTGGGTATGCCAATTCCTCAGACTTTATCATCTTTTGAAATTGTTTTAGCTATTCTGGTTCCTTTGCTTTCATTTGTAAAATTTAGAATCATCTTATCTTCAAAAATCTTGTTGGGATTTTAATAATAATTGTGTTAAACCTGTATATCAACTTGGAAGAACCAAAATCTTTATTATGTTGAGTATTCCCAATTAATGAACATGGTATGTCTCTCCCTCTATTTATATCTTCTTTGATTTGCTTCATCAGCATTTCATAGTTTTCAGCATAGAAGTCCTGTGTGCCTCTTGTGGGATTTATACCTAAGTATTTCAATCTTTTGAGCAATTGTAAATGGTATTGTATTTCTAATTTTGGTGCCTACATATTAATTGCTAGTATATAGAAACACAGTTGATTTTTGTATGTTTATCTTGTAAATTGCAATATTGCTGAACTTATTATTTTTAGTTTTCTGTAGATTCCTTGGGATTTTCTATGTAGACAATGTTTTATCTGCAAACTGTATGCCTTCCCAAACTGTATGCTTTTTATGTCCTTTTCTTGCCTACTGCACTGGCTAAAACTTCCAGCACTACATTGAACTAATGTGGTGGGAGCAGATCTTCCTTGAATTGTTCACAGTCTTGGGAGAAAAGCATTCAGTCTTTCATCATTAGGTATAGTATTTGCTATAGTTTTTTTGTAGATGCTCTTTATCAAGATAAGGAATCTTCCTTTCTATTACTACTTTTCACAGGTTTTATCATGAATGTGTTGCATTTTATCAAAGGTTTTTTCTTCATCAATTGATATGATTATGTGATTTTTCATCTTTAGTCTGTTAATATGGTAGATTACATTTATTTTCAAATATTGATCAAATCTTGCATCCTTGGAATAAACCCCACTTAGTCATGCTATTTAATTCTTAATGTATATATAGTCAAATTTATGTGTGTAGAATTATTTTGTTAAAGATTTTTGTGTCCACTTTCATGAAGGATATTAGTTTGTAGTTCTATCTATCTATCTATCTATCTATCTATCTATCTATCTATCTATCTGGTACTGCCTTTTTCTGGTATTGGTAACAGAATAATACTAGTTTCATAAATCAAATTAGGAAGCATTCCATTCTCTTCTATTTTCTGGAAGAGATTGTGTATAATTGATAATACTTATTTAAATGTTGGGAAGAATTCACCAGTGAAACCATCTGGACTTGGAAATGTCTTTTTTGGGAGTTTTTAAATTATTAGATAGGCTATTGGGTATGTTATGATCATTTGTGTTTTTCATGGAATTGGTTCATTTAATCTAAGTTGTCGAAATTTTGTCTGTAGAATTGTTCTTATTATTCCCTTATTATCTTTTTGAAGACTGCAGGGTCTGTAGTGTTCTTGATATTGGTAATTCATGTCTTTCTTGCTAGAGATTTGAATGAGCTTTTTGAAGAACCAGATCTTTGTTTCATTGATTTTCTCTATTTTTCTGTTTTCAATTTCTTCAATCTCTGCTCTTTGTTATTTTTTTCATTCTTCTTGCTTTGGCTTTACTTTGCTTTTCTTTTTGTAGGCTCCTGAGGTGTGGGAGCTTATGTTATTGATTAAAGACTTTTTTTTTTCTCTTCCTATTTACATGTAGTTAGTGCTGAAATTTTCCTCTCAACAGTATTTTAGCTGTGTCCCACAAATTTTGACATTGTCTCTTCATTTTCATTCAGTACCATGTATTTTAAAAATTTCCCTTGTGAATTTCTCATGGATCCATGTGCTATTTAGAAGTGTGTTGTTTAGTTTCCATTCTAGTTTGCTAATGCTGCCATTATGCAAAATACCAAAAATGGATTGGCTTTTATAAAGGAGGTTTATTTGGGTACAGAGTTACAGTTCTATAGCCATAAAAGTGTCCAACCAAGGCATAGACATGAGCATGCCTTCATTGGAGAAAGGCCATTGGTGTCCAGAAATCCTCTGTTAGCTTGGAAGGCATGTGGCTGACATCTGCTTGCTCCCAGGTTGTATTTCAAAATGGTGTTCTCCAAAATGTCAGCATCAACTTTCAACAGCCATATTCAAAACATCTCTCTAAGCTGCAGCACGGAGCACCTTCTGAGTTTTTGTAGGATTCTGGTAAACTAATCAAGACCCAGAGTGAATGGGCAGGGCCACACCTCCATGGTAATAATCTAATCAAAGTTATTATCCACTGTTGGGTGGGTCACATCTCCATGGAAACAACCTAATCCAAATATTCCAACCTAATCAACACTAATACATCTGCCCTTACAAGATTTCATTCAAGAACATGGCATTTTGGGAGACATACATCCAAACCAGCACAGTTTCCAAGTGTTTGGAGAGCTCCTTGTTACCTTTCCATGATTGATTTCAGTTTGAATCCATTGTGGTCAGAGAACACACTCTGTGTGATTCCAATTCTTTTACATTTGTTGAGGTTTGTTTTATGGCCCAAGATATGGTTCATCTTGGTCTATGTTCCATGGATACTTGAAAAGAATGTATATTCTTCTGTTGTTGGGTAGAGTGGTTTATAAAAGGATAGATTAGATCCTGTTGTTTAGTATTATTGTTGAGTTCTTCCATGTCTCTTGATTTTCAACAATTGATAATTGTTCTATCAATTGTTGACAGATCGCATTGAGTTCTCCAACTATAATTATGGATTTGTCTAAATCTCCTTTCAATTCTATCAGTTTTTGCTTCACTTATTTGTAACTCAGTTGGTTAGTGCATACTCATTTACACATTTAGGATTTCTATTTCTTCAGTCTACTTTTTCTGATATTAATATAGCATTGCCTGCTTTCTTTTTTTTTAATTTTGGTAAAATACACAGAACATAAAAATTGCCATTTTAACCATTTTAAAGTATACAAGTCAGTGGCACTTAGTACACTCACAATGCTGGACAAACATCACTACTATCTATTAAGCAGTCATCCCAATTATTCCTCCCCTCCAAATCCTGGCAACCACTAATTTGCTTTCTGTCTCAATGAATTCCCCTATTCTCAATATTTCATATAAATGTAAATCATATAACATGTAGCCTTTTGTGTCTGGCTTTTTCTTTTCTTTTTTTTTTTTTTGATGCAATTTTAATGAGATATATTTGCATCCCATACAGTCATCCAAAGTGTACAGTTAATGTTCACAGTATCATCATATAATTGTGCATTCATCACCACAATCAATTTTTGAATATTTTCATTACTCCAAAAAACAAAAATAAGAATAAAATAACATCCAAAACATGCCATACTCCTCTTCTCCCCCCATTATTAATTTTTGTCCCTATTTTACTACTCATCTGTCCATATACTGGATAAAGCACACTGTGTAAGCTATATAGTTATATGATCTTCTTTAAGAATCAAGGATACTGGATTGCAGCTCAACAGTTCAGGTATTTCCTTCCTGCTGTTCTAATACACTAAAAACCACAAAGGGATATCTCTATAATGCATAAGTATAAACTCCAGAATGACTTCTCGACTCTATTTGAAATCTCTCAGCCATTGAAGCTTTATTTTGTTTCATTTCTCTTTCCCCATTTGGTTAAGAAGACATTCTCAATCCTATGATGCTGGGTTCAGGCTCATCCCCAGGAGTTATGTCCCACATTGCCAGTCATGACACTCCTGGGAGTCATGACCCACATGGGGGGAGGGCAGCAAGTTCACTCCTGTGTTGTATTAGAGAGAGAGGCCACATCTGAGCAGCAAAAGAGGTTCTCTGTGGGTGACTCTTACAATTATAAGTAGCTTAGCCTCTCCTTTGCAGTGGTGAGCTTCATAAGGGCAAGCTCCAAGATTGAGGGATCAGCCTACTAGACTGGTAGTCTCCAACGCTTCAAGAATATCAGGAATTCCCCAGGTGGAGAACTTTAATATTTCCACATTTTCCCCTAGTACCTCAAGGGGGATTTGCAAATACTTTTTATTCTCTGCCCAAATTACTCTGGGATGTTGTTCCAGTTTGGATGCAGTATGTCCCCCCAAAATGCAGACAGAGGGACCTCAGAGCAACTGAGAGTGACATTTTGGAGAGCAGCTACAGCTGAGAGACACATTTTTAAGATGGCCCTTGGAAGCTGACAATGACATTTTGGAGAATGCCATTTTGAAACACAACCTGGGAGCAAGCAGATACCAGCCATGTGCCTTCCCAACTAACACAGGTTTCTGGATGCCATTGGCCATCCTGCAGTGAAGGTACCTGATTGTTGATCCTTACCTTGGACACTTTATGGCCTTAAGACTATAACTGTGTAACAAAATAAACCCCTTTTTATAAAAGCCAATCCACTTCTGGTATTTTGCCTTCTGGCAGCATTAGCAAACTGGAGCAGATGTATTGGGGCTTCACATTAACCTGTACAAACCAAGAAGATCTCACTCCCTATTCAAGGTTCCATGTAATTATGGTGTTTGAATAAACTGACCATACAAGTTAAACTATATAGCGTCCTACAGAAAATATAGATTTTGCACCAAATAAACATCTCTTCCTTTGGTCTCACACAGAAGTTGAAGTTTTAAAACACAGTCAACCTCATCCTTTACCCTTTAGTCTGATTCACCTTAGTCCTAACCAAGTCCATTTTGTTCATATCTCTAACTGAAGTCTGGTCTCTTTTTCAGCTTCTTAAAGTTGCTGTATGGGGTAATGCTGACATTCATAGCTGCCAAACTCTGGCTCTGAGTCTCAAGTGTCACACAGATACCCAAAGTTCCAGGGACCAACAAGGCTGTATACAAAGAGCTCAGCTCTTAGAATTTAGAAATAACCATTACAGCTCAGGAATAGATGTGACTGCTATAAGAGCTTACAAACTAGAAGCCTTTACAATATGCTCTCAGATTCATTTCTCAGAGTTTGAACATTATATTTAGTCCATATTAGTGAGGCATTATAATGTGTGTCTCTTTGTTTCTAGCTTATGTCACTCCATATACTGTCCTGAAGGTCCATTCACCTAGTTGCATACCTCACCACTTCATTCCTTTTTGCTGCCATTCAGTATTCCATTGTATGTATTCACCACAGTTCACCATTCCATTTATCAGCCAATGTACCCTTAGGCCACCTCCATCCATTGCAGATTGTGAATACTGCCACCATAAACCCAGTGTGCAAATGTCCATTCATGTCCCTGCTCTCAGTTCTTCCAAGCATATACCCAATCACAGGGTTGCAGGACCATATGGCTGTCCCATACTTAGCTTCCTGTGGAACCACTACACTGCCCTCCAGATAGGCTGCACCATTCTCCTTCCCCACCAACAGTGAATAGGTACATCCATCTCTCCACATTTTCTCCAGCACTTATATCCCTCTGTTTATTTTAAATACACCATACAATCCATCATAAGTAAACAAAGATTCCCAGTATAATCACATAGCTATGCATTCACCACCACAATCTATATGAGGACATTTCCATTTAGTTCTATGTTGTATTTTTGGCTCTTCCACCCATTCCAGACTGGTATATAATTTGTGTCTGATCATGGATATCCCCCAAACAGCTGTTCCAGACTATTTACTAGTTATTCCTGACTATTTACTAGTTGCTTTAGAGGACTAACTAAATTCCACACCTCCCTACACTGCCATCTTGCCCTGCCTTCCTGGCTTCTTTTACTTAGCATGTTTTCAGGATTCATTCATGTTGTAGCATGTATTAGTACTTCTTTCCATCTTATGGCTGAATTATATTGCATCATACGTATACCACATTTTGTTTATTCATTCATCAATTAATGGACCTTTGAGTTGTTGCCATCATTTGTCTATTGTGAATAGTGCCACTATGAATTTCTTGTACCAGTTTCTGTTTGAAACACTGTTTCCAATTATTATTGGGTATATACCTAGGAGTGAAATTGCTGGGTATATGGTAATTCTATGTACTAAACTGAGGTACTGCTGAGCTGTTTTTCACAGCAGCTGCATTCTGCTTTCTTTTGATTAATATTTACATGATATATCATTTCCATTTCTTACTTTGAACCTACCTATATCATTATATTTGAAGTGAGATTCTTGCAGACAGCATATAGTTCAGTCGTGTTTTAATCCACTCTGCCAGTCTTTGTCTTTTAATTGTTGTATTTAGACCATTTACATTCATGATTATTGATATTATTGTGATTATTGATATTATTGTAATTATTGATATTTTATGGCTTAAGCCTGCCATTTTATTTTTCATTTTCTGTTTATTTTTAATTTCTCTTTTCTATTTCTTGCCTTCCTTAGGTTACTTGAACATTTTTTAGAAATCCATTTTGATTTATCTGTTGTATTTTTAGTGTAACAGTTTGTTATAGTTTTTTAGTGGTTGTTCTATGTATTATATTATATGTACATAATTTATCACAATCTACTGGTGTGATGGTTAATTTTATGTGTCAACTTGGCTAGGCTATGGTGCCCAAATTTTTGGTAAACCACTGGTCTAGCTATTGCTGTGAAGGTATTTTTTAGATGTGATTAACATCTACAATCAGTTGACTTTGAGTAACCAAGATTACTCTGACTGTGGATGAGTGGGCCTCATCCAATCAGTTGAAGTCCTTAAGAACAAAAACTAAGGTTTCCCAGAGATGAAGAAATACTGCCTAAGACTACAACATCAACTCTTGCCACATTTTAAGCCTACTGGCTTGCCCTGTGAATTTTGAACTTGTCAATTCCCAAAATTACATGAGCTAATTCCTTAAAATAAATCATATACACATTGTTCTTGAAAACCATAACTGATATAACTGGTGTCATCATTTTACCAGGTTGAGTGAAGTGTAGAAATTTACCTCACTTTATATCTCTTTACACGCCCTCCTTTATAACTGTCTTAAATATTTCCTCTACATATATTTAGAACCACATCAGTGTTCTAAATTTTGCTTCAATAATCAAACGTAGTTTAGAAAACTCAAGAGAAGAATGAAAATCTATCTTATTTATCCATATTTTTACTTATGTGTTCTTTCTTTCTTCATTATTTTCGAAGTTTCCTTCTCTCATCATTTCTTTTTTGTTTGAATAGCTTCCTTTAGCCATTCTTTTAGGATAGGTCTTCTGGCAACAAGTTCTTTTAGTTTTCCTTTATTTGAAAATGGCTTCATTAACCTCTTTATTGCCAAAGGATTTTTTTTTTCTGGATTCTGGCCTGAGAGTTTTTCTTTCAGCAGTTTAAAAATATTGTGCCACTCCTTCTTCCCTTCCTGGTTTCTAATGAGAAATCCACTGTCTTTCAAATTGTTTATCTTCTATAGATAAGGTGTCATTTCTTTCTTGATGATTTCAAGATTATTTTCTTTGTCTTCAGTTCTTAGAGGTTTAACTATGATGTGTCTTACTGTAGGTTTCTTTCGGTTTACCCTTTTGGTACTCCCCCAGCTTCTTGAACCTGTAGGTTTAGGAACTTTTGTCAAATTAGGAAAATTTCAGACATATTTTCAAATACCTCTTTATCTTCTCCTGAAACTCTGAGGACACAAATAGTTGATCTTTTATTATAGTCCAACAGGTTCCTGGGGGCTCTATTCATTTTTTTTTTTTTTCAGTCTATTTTTTCTCTATTGTTCAGATTGGATAATTTTTTTTTGTTCTATCTTACTAGTTCACTGATTCTTTCCTTTGTCTCTTCTATTCTGCTGTTGGGCCCATCTAAAAAGTATATTTCAGTTATTGTAATTTTTAGTTGTGAAATTTCTTTGATTTTTCTTCATATTTCCTATTTCTTTGCTGAGATATTTGTTTTTATATGTTTCAAACATGTTTGTAATTGCTCATTGAACCATTTTTATGGTGACTACTTTAAAAAATCAATGCCAGATGACTCTAATACCTTGGCTATCTGGTTGTTGGCACTTATTTATTATCTTTTTTCATTCAGTTTGAGATCTTCCTGGTTCTTGGTATGAGTAGTGATTTTCAATTGAAACCTGGACATTTTGGGTATTATGTTAGGAGACTGAGAATCATATTTAAACCTTGTGCTTTAGCTGGCTTCTTCTGACACAACTCTACCACTGCCTCCTTACTGCTAGGTGGGGGTAGAAATCCAGGTTCCTCACTTTGCCTTCACTGATAGCAGAGGTGGGGGGCTCATCATTGCTGTCAGGTGGGGTAATGGTTCTGGTCCCACTAGGACTGCACTAATAACACCCTGACTGAGTGGGGCAGGAGTGCCTTTTTATTGCTCCCCATGTGGCTTGCACTGACACCAAGGGAGGGGAGTGGCCTTGTTACTGCTGCACAGTGATGAAAGTTCTCTCTATTAAGCCTATTCTGAGAAGATGGAGTAGCACCTCCCTGCTACATGGAGATGGAAGTTCAGACTCCACATGTCATCTACATCTGTCACCATGGGTTGTGTTTGTGGTGGGCTCATTAATGCCTGATGGGGATGAAAGTTCCATTTTTCTACTTAAACTTCTTTAATATAATAGCATCAGGGCAGTCAGGTCACTTCATTTCAGCCTGGCAAGGATGGAAGTCTAGGCTCCCCATTTGGCATTTACTGGCATGGGTGAGGGTGGAGTCACAGTTTTTTCTGTGGTGTTTGGTTGGGGCAGAGCGCTGCTGTCTACATGTTTTCTCTCTTGCTAGGCTGTCCCTTTCCTAGTCCTTTGGTTGGAGAGAGCAAGCTTTTGTTGGAGCTTTTTTGTCTGTGCCCAATGGTATTTCTGTGTTGCAGTCTTCTGTAGTACACAGATGAGGATAAAGGAGGCAAAAAGAAAACCCAGAGAATATACCACTGTGTCATTCTTTGGGTGCTAATGTTCCTAACTCTTCTGCTTTCTTCTTTTCACTTTTGTTTTTAATATAATGCCCAAGGTTTTAATTTGTACTTAGTGGGAGGAGTAGAGAAAATATATCTACTCCAGCTTCCCAGAGGCAGAAGTCTCATTTCTAGTCTTTATCCCATGCCTTGAGACAACTGTATCTATCCTTCCATAGAAAATAATTTTTAAAAAGGTATCTTAATTAATGTATTTGATTAATGTCAAATATAAAGGAGATTTTTGTAGCTTAAGGACACTTCACAAAGCAAGAAGGACATGAGTTCCCATCCTAATAAGTAAATGTCATCATGTAAGTCTTATAATTCTCCAAGCATTATCTAGTAAAGGACTTAGTAGTAATTATCATGGATTTAGCTTTTTACCATGACCTAGACATTATACTGAGTTTTACATGTAACTAATACAGAAAATTTTATTATTATATCTATGTTACAAATGAAGAAACTGAATCTTGGAGACCTGAAGTAAATAAGCCAGGTTTTGGATCTGAACCAGGTCTGCTTGAAATCAAGTACTGAACTTTAACCACTCTGCCATACTGACTCATTTCTTTAGAAATCAAAACAAATGGCTATAGAAGGGACCTCCAGGCACCATCTGTCCAGTTCAAACCAAAACTCAACTGTTGCAGACTGATATCAAAAAGAATACAAGTACATGGTAATATTGGAAATAGAAACTTCGAAGTTTGATGTGTAGATACCAAATAAGAAGTGAACAAAAATTTAGTATAGAAGTGAAGATTTTACTTCTGACACCATCACATGCCTTTGTGTACCTCAGTTCCTCTGTGGGAAGATGATGTGTAGAGACAGGCACTGTTCCTTAATTGAGTGTGATGTAAGATGTACTAGTATTATGAATCACAAGACAGTAAAATATTTTTTGTGGCTTTAAAGCTCTTGAGCCTCAGGGGAAAATACATTCCTGGTCAATGAAGTGTTA
The DNA here is from genome assembly GCF_015220235.1 of Choloepus didactylus. Taxonomy (NCBI): domain Eukaryota; kingdom Metazoa; phylum Chordata; class Mammalia; order Pilosa; family Megalonychidae; genus Choloepus; species Choloepus didactylus. The sequence goes on from NC_051314.1 coordinate 50,975,519, forward strand.
TGAAGCTGTATATCAACTTCTACCTTTTCAAGTTAGACAAAAGCACTTTTCCTATAACCATTAAGGTTGTCCATTCTATTAACCAGGTGCACAGCAATGATATCATCTTTGAACTAATTCTTTTTCTCTTTTCTCTTTTGGTCCCTGGGAGTGTCTTTCTAGACAAATGCCTTTCATAATTATTTGAAGACTCTCTCTTACCTGATCTTTTCTTGTTCATAGTCTATCTGCTTCTCTCCCAAATTTCCCCAGTTGATTTCAGCAAATGTTCTTGCCCTTTCCTCCTCACATTTAAAATAACATCATGTAAGAACATCCTAGTTGGAAGAATATCTCCTTAGAATTGAAGCCTATGAATCAGAACATTACTTTGTCAGAGCTACATATAGATATAAGGAGGGAAAATGGAACATGAGTTAACTCTTCAGATATATGGGTATCCCCTTTATTAGGCTTGTCAACTCTTTGTTGCCTCTCCTTCATTGTAGTGACCAAGAAAATATGCCTCTGTTTATCAAAAGTCTGAAAAGTATTTTTGTTTCATTCAGTTGTTTGCATTTTTTATACATAGAGTTTTACAACTAGAAACTATGATTTTATAAAACATTGTCATGTTTTTGATGCTTCTATATTGTATTCATTTTTAAAGGACAACATTGTTTGTACATTTAAATTTATATAAAATGTAGTGCATCCCTAGTCTAAGTTTACAGGATTTATATATTTTAGAAAATTCTAATTTGGCTTTTAAAAAATTAACTAGCAATGACTATTTATTACAGAATATTCAAGGATAAGTTTATGAAATAAACATTTCAAGCTCTTTTTAAAATTGATTAATTGTAGAAAGATATGTCTGTAGCATTCAGATTATTATTACTATTAATAATAATAGCTATCACTTATTAAACAGCAAGTTTTCTGTTGAGGATTTTACATAAATAATTCAATTTATTTTTCACAAAAAACATATGGATTAAGTAAATCTTTTGCCCATTTTACAGAAAGAAAAGATGATGCTTAAAAAAGATAAATAAATTTATCCAAAGTCAAACTCAGATCAGTTTGACCCCAAAGCCTGATCTCCCTTAGTAAATCTTTAAAAATAATCAGAAACTCCAAATTCTAATTCATCCCCCAAATAAATGGCTGCTAGCTTCATTGTTTCTTTTCTAATTGAGAAAGACTGACAGAAATAACATCCTTCTTCTACTAGGAATTTGGTATGTGCCACGAACAGTTCAGAGCTCATTACAATTTTATTCCACATAATCCTCACAAAAACTCAATGAGATATGTGGTATTATTTTCCCCTTGTACAGGTGAAAAAACTGAGACAGAGGAAATTAAGTAACTTGCCAAAGATCACACAGTAACTATTATAGGCAGGATTCAATTAAAGGAAGTCTAACTCCAAAATTCATTTCCTAACCAGTATCCTATACAGCGCTTAGCTGATACAGTCACTGAAGAGCCACATTCATTTCTGTTGAATACTTCAGAAAGCACTATCATGGTATAAACATATCTTTAACTTTTAGAAATAAAAGTTTTTTCCCATTAGGTTGAACCCTATGAAATTGTTGATATTCAACCATTTTTGACCTACAAAATGACATTTTTTTATGGTTTGATGTAATATCTTGGTTTTTCTCAATGTAACTCTTTTCTTTTCCTTCCCTCGACTTCTTGAATAACCCTTCTATTCTCTCTTATTGTTCAACCTCTCAAAATTCTGTAGACCATACAACTAAAAGAATTGTACTGGTTTGAATCTATTATGTACCCCCAAAAAGACTGTTTTTTTTTCCTTTGAATATTTTGTATTGTAGAATATAACATATATATGTAGAAGTGATAACTTTCCAAGTGCAATTTAACAAGTAGTTACGGAGCAAATTTCAAAGAATATTATAGGTTACAGTTCCACAGTTTCAGTTATTTCCTTATTATGAAATACAACAAATACACAACAAGGTAATATCTTTCAAAGTATGGTTTAACAAGTAGATATATGGGAAATTTCCAAAATTGTTGAGTTATAGTACTGTAGTTTCAGTTATTTCCTTATTGTGAAATGTAACATATATACAAAAAGGTATGGCTTTCTAATTACAATTTAACAAGAAGCTATAGAACAAATTTCAAAGGATGCTGTGTTACTGTTCCACCATTTCAATTATTTCTTTCTAGCTATTCTAATAACCTAGCAACTAAGAAAAAGAAAATTATATAAAGATTCAGTGTTCATTATCCTTTGTTAAGTTCCATCTTGTCTGTTGCTACCCCTTCCTCTAGTTTAATCGTTTTCCCGATCTTCAGGGATGTCTAGGCAGTGACCACTCTAACCTGTTCATGTTGAAAAGGGGTTTCACTTTTATGAGCAAAGGGGACAAATCTAATTAATGTTCTTGAAGAAGCTATTGCCTCTGGGTTTGGGGACTTAGCTGGCATAGGAGCACTCCGAAGGATTTAAGAGTCTAAAGAATACTTAATGAGTGAAACTTTTATAGAATCTCAGATAGGGATCTGGGTATTCTTTAAGGTTTTCAGGACTACTGTTGACTTGGTGTGCCAGTTTGTTTGTTTTATGTCCCCCCCAAATGCCATTACCTTTGATGCAATTTTGTGGGGGCAGACATATTAGTGTTGATTAGGTTGGAACCTATTGTTTGAGTGTTTCCATGGAGATGTGACTCAACTGTGGGCAGGACCTTTGACTGGACAGTTTCCATGGAGGTGTTACCCCACCCATTTAAAGTGGGTCTTAATTAAATCACTTGAGCCATATAACAGAGTAGCCATGAGTGACATTTTAGAGCTGCAGCTGAGAGACACATTTTGAAGATGGCTGATGGAAGCTTACACTGACATTTTGGAGAATGCTATTTTGCAGTACAACCTGGGAGCAAGCAGATGCCAGCCACATGCCTTCCCAGCTAACAGAGGTTTTTGGATGCCATCAGCCATCCTTCAGTGAAGGTACCCTGTTGTTGATGCCTTACCTTGGACAGTTTATAGCCTTAAGACTATAACTGTGTAACCAAATAAACCCCCTTTATAAAAGCCAATCCGTTATTGGTATTTTGCATAATGGCAACATTAGCAAACCGGAACACTTGTTTATCGTATTGTGGTCATTTGGCATATCTAGGTGAAGCTTGCATAGGAGTAAACTCCAGGACAGCTTCTTGACTCTATTTGAATTATCTTGGCCACTAAAACCATATTTTGTTGCCTTTCATTTTCCCCCTTTGGTTAAAAAGGCATTCTCAATCCCTCAGTGCCAGGGTCAGGCTTATTCCTGGAATCCATGTCCCACGTTGCCAGGGAGGCTTATTCATCTTGGGGTCCTGTCCCACATGTGGGCAGGGTGATGAATTTATTTGCAGAGTTAGGCTTATAGAAAGTCCACATTTGAGCAACAAAAGAGGTTCTCTGGAGGTGACCCCTAGGCATAATTACAGGTGGCTCAGCCTCTCCTCTTTACAGCCAGAAGTTTCACCCAAGCAAGCCTCAATATCAAGAGCTTGACTTATAAAGTAGGGGGTTCCTAAGTTCACATAGCATATGTTATGTTCATGATAATCCATCCATAACTCAATTATCCTCACTTAGTTGTACAATCCTCATCACTCTTCATTTCAAACAATTCTCATGACCAAAAACATATCATAGATCTTGTCAGCCCTTATTATTTGTCACTAATATTTGTGTAATACTAGTATGGTATTCCTATTTAATTAAAGTCCCTAATACACAATATGGAGATTTTTCTCCTATACCCTTCTGTTTCCAATTCTCTTTGCTACTGTCATACCTTAGAAGTATATCATGCAAGCACCTATCTGTATTTGTGGTGCTGATCTGTGGGAAATATGCCTTTAAACAACCCCGTTCAATCCTATTCAGCTTCAATATAGCTCTGATACTTATAATCCCATTAACAAACAATCATCACCCCTATGCATTACCACACCTTTGAATTCACCATCATTAACATAGAGAACATATTGGATTATCATTCCCCATTGCTAGCTACTGTCTATCACTAGGTCCCCAATATTTTATATTATAAGACATTAATTTTACATTGTTCAGATAGTTCACAGAAGTGGTAACGTACAATCTCTCTCCTTTTGGGTCTGACTTATTTCACTCAGAATTATATCTTCAAGGTTCATCCATGTTGCCATATATTTCATGATCTTGTTGCTTCTTACTGCTGCACAGAATTCCATTGTATGTATATACCACATTTTGTTTATCCACTCATCTGTTAAAGGACACTTTTGGCAATTGTGAACAATGCTCCTATGAACATTGGTGTACAAATGTCTGTTCATGTCACTGCTTTCAAATCTTCTAGGTATATACCGAGAAGTGGAATTGCCGTATCATGGGTAATTCAATATCTAGTTTTCTGAGAAACTGCCCAACTGTCTTCCAGAGTGGCTGTATCATTATACAGTCCCACTAGCATTGAATAAGTGTTCCAATTACTCCACATCCTCTCCAGCATTCGTAGTTTCCTGTTTGTTTGATGGCAGCCATTCTTATTGGTGTGAGATGATATCTCATTGTGGTCTTGATTTGCATCTTCCTAATAGCTAGTGAAGCTGAACATTTTCTGATGTGTTTTATAGCCATTTGTAGTTCCTCTTCAGAAAAATGTCTTTTCATATCTTTTGCCCATTTTATAATTGAGCTGTTTTTACTATTGTCATTGAGTTGTAGGATTTCTTTATATATGCAAGATATCAGTGTCACATCAGAAAATATTTCCAGATATTTTCTCCATTGCATTGGCTGCCTCTTCACCTTTTTGAAATTGTCATTGAGTTGTAGGATTTCTTTATATATGCAAGATATCAGTGTCATATCAGAAAATATTTCCAAATATTTTCTCCATTGCATTGGCTGCCTCGTCACCTTTTTGAAATTGTCCATTTCCTCTAAATTATCTAGTTTGTTGGCATAGAGTAGTTCGTAGTATCCTCTTATGATTTTTTTTATTTCATCAGGATCTGTAGTAATTATCCCTTCCTCATTTCTGTCTATCTGGGTTTTCTCTCTTTTTGACTTTGTCAGTCTAGGTAAGGGTCTTTCAATCTTGCTGATCTTCTCAAAGAACCAACTTTTAGTTTCATTTATTCTCTCTATTGTTTGTTGTTGTTGTTGTTCTCTAGTTCATTTATTTCTGCTTTAATCTTTGTTATTTCTTTTCATCTACTTGCTTTAGGGTGAGTTTGCTTATCATTCTCTAGTCTCTTCAGTTGTTCAGTTAGGTCTTTTGTTTTAGCTCTTTCTTGCTTTTTGATATATGCATTTAGAGCTATAAATTTCCCTCTCAGCACCACCTTCACTGCATCCCACAGGTTTTGATATGTTGTGTTCTCATTTTCATTCATCTCTAGGTATTTACCATTTCTCTTGCAATTTTTTCTTTGACTTACTGGTTGTTTAGGAGGGTGTTGTTTAACCTCCATATATTTGTGAAAGATCTGGTTCTTTGGTGGTTATTGATTTCTAGTTGCATTCCATTGTGGTCAGAGAATGTGCTTTGAAAAATTTCAATCTTTTAAAATTTATTAAGACTTGTTTTGTGCCACAGCTTATGATCTATCCTGGAAAACATTCCATGGCCACTAGAGAAGGATGTATATCCTAGTACTTTGGGATGTTAGTCTAATTCATTTATCATATTGTTTAGGTTCTGAATTTCCTTATTGGTCTTCTGTGGTGTACTGAAGTCTCCCAATATTATTGTAGATGTGTCTATTACTTCCTTCAGTTTAGCCAATGTTTGTCTCATATATTTTGGAGCTCCTTGATTGGGTGCATAAACATTTATAATTGTTATTTCTTCTTGGTGAATTATCCCTTTTATTAATATAAAGTGTCCTTCTTTGTCTCTTATGACATCTTTGCATTTAAAGTCTATTTTGTTCAATATTAGTGTAGCTACCCCAGCTTTCTTTTTTTAAAATTTAATTTTGTTGAGATTGTTCATATACCATACAATTATCCAAAGACCCAAAGTGCACAATCAGTTGCCCATGGTACCATCATACGGCTGTGCTTCCATCGCCACAATTTTTTTTTTCAATTTTTAGAACATTTTCATTACTCCAGAAAAGAAAGAAAGACAAAAAAAGAAAATTCAAATCCTCCCATACCCCCAACCAACCCTCCTCCATTGTTGAGTCATGGTATTCATATAGTATATTTGTTACTGTTGATGAAAGAATGTTAAAATACTAGTAACTGTAGTACGTAGTTTGCAGTAGGTATATATTTCCCCAATATACCCCTCTCTTGTTAACTTCTAGTTATAGTGTCATCCATTTGTTCTAGTTCATGAAAGGGATTTCTAATATTTGTATAGTTAATCACAGACATTGTCTACCACAAGATTCACTGTTTTATACATTCCCATCTTTTAACCTCCAACTTTCCTTCTGGTGACATATGTGACTCTGAGCTTCCCCTTTCCACCTCATTCACACACCATTCAGCTCTATTAGTTATTCTCACAATAATGTGCTACTGTCACCTCTGTCCATTTTCAAACACTTAAGTTCAACCTAGTTGAACATTCTGCTCATAATAAGAAACTGCTCCCCATTCTTTAGCCTCATTCTATATCCTGGTAGCTTACATTTCATGTCCATAAATTTACATATTATAATTATTTCATATCAGTAAGACCATGCAATATTTGTCCTTATGTCTCTGACTTATTTCACTCAATATAGTGCCCTCAAGATTTCTTCATCATCCCAGTATATTGCATTTTGGCAGCTGGAACAAACTGAAACAAGAATAATAATAATAAATTTGGACTTCACCTTTTCTGCAATACAGGCCTATTGCTTTCCGGCCTGCTACCTTTTGAACACCACTTCATAAATTTATTGCGATAATCATTTTGTAATAGCATAGGGCAACAGGGAAACCAGTCATGATTTTAGTGTTTTAAAGACTAATGTGTATGTTTTCTTTCCCCTGTTATTTATCCATGATTGATAGAAACAAGCTCAAGGCAAAAATGAAGTTGGAAAAATTTTCAAAATAAATTTTTCATTTCAACATTTTTTAATCAACAAGTATTATTAAATGCCCACAAGGTACTGGCACTCTTTGGAGTGCTAGAGTATAGAAAGATGTGAAGTGAAAAGAAATCATCACCTTGGCCCTGGAAGAAGTTAAAGGAGAGCTTATATACTGAACTATTAAGCTTTCTCTAGAATTTTCTCATTTCTGATCATCTATGCTTGAGGAAGAGTTATACAGAAAAATCTGCCAGTGGCCATTGCTCTCTCACATTATTGTTGACTAACTTTGCAAATTACCAGTTATGATTTTTTCAAACTGGTGGATGATAGTTCACAAAATAATTCCTAATGATGAGCCATATGGATTAACTTTTTTATAAATAAATTCAGACTTCTCTTATTGAATATGGATGTGGCTGGTGAAAAGGCAATTCAAAGCTCTGTGGTCACCCTTGTTGCTTATGACAGTTTCCACAGTGCTCTGGAGCCCCACCTGACACTAGTGGACTCACATTGGTGGCTGAGGAAGGCAAGAGGGTCAAGTCTTTTCTTTGTCACTGATTCCCTCTTCAAAGTTGAAGTGATAAATAATTCATAATATTTAGACCTCATATTATTTATTAAGGGTGGTTCTTTTTTAGTTTCACATCATTTACTTTTTCATTTGGCAAACATTTGCTAAGGGCCTGCTTGTGAGCCACGACCAGTGCTAGGTGCTGAGGATATAAAACTGTACAGAAAATGGCTATTGACCTTGAGGGGCTCATGATCCAAAAGTGTAAATAATGATAACACATGATGAAGGCTCAAGTAAGGGCCTCTAAGTCAACTACTACAGAGGAAAAAGCATTTAGCTCCTTTGGGAGTGAGCACAGAGTGGTTCAAGGAAAGTTTACTAAGGAGGCCACATTTGAGCTGATTCTTGAACGATAACTAGGCATTTTCCAGGCAGAAAAGGGGTTAGGGAAGCCACTACAGGGGAAGGAGGAAACAAAATCTTTACTTGCTGGTGTGTTTGTATTTACCTGAACCTACTTGAAAAGGAGGCAGAGACAAGATTTCAAAGTATGTTTATGTTATGCTAAGGAAGTAGGATTTTACCCTAAAGCAAACTAGAGAAACTAGTCTCTGGAGGATACCTCAAGACCTGGGGATACATATGCCTTACTTTGAGAACAGCTATCCTAGAGAAATTATTAGCATTAACATATCGTATCTACTTAGTCTGTGCCTAATCTGTAATGTGAGGGGTTAAACTAGAATTCTTCAGTGATCAAATAACCTCAGGGATCATGCAGTCAGGAAAAATATTTGAGGTAGCTGGGTGAAAAACCTAGGAGATAATACACAGTTTTAGGAACTCACAGAATTATAGAGCACTTGACCCTCTTAAATGGTTCAAAACCACATTACAGACAACAACAGCAACAGAAGTAAAGTGCTGGTCCAGCAAAACCTGTCTATAGCCATCCTCAGCCTGCTAGTCACTAATTTGTGAGTCCTGTGTTAGGTTATGCCTAATGTTGCTTCCAGTTTTCTCTGATCCAAAGATTCCCTATAGTGGACAAATAAAAACAATACGTAAGTATCTACTGAATATTGATAACTAACCATCATCAAATTGCAGTATGGACAGAAAAACTTTATTTTCTTTCATCATTTTACTTCCTAACTGTTAAAATTGTAAAACATTTAAGATGACTCACAAGATAAATATTAATATTTTCTTATTTCAAATATAAACCTTGACTATGTTTTGTGAAATATTTCTTCCTAGTTATATATCAATAGTTGAATCTACTGATTCATGCTCCAAAGCCAGGTAGGTAGGATAGAATTTCAAAAGGAAACTCTGTCAAGTTTATTCATTCACTCATTTGTTCATTCAACTGCCTTTATTAAGTGTCTAATAATTGATAGTAAGGTGAGTTAAGTATTATTTGCATTTCTAGTAGTAAGGCCTTTTATTTGCAATGGATAAAATCAAATGAATTTTTTAAAAATCAAATGAATAGCTAAAGAAAGTTTAAGAATTAAACCAAAGGAGTTGTTTTTACAAACCTTTTCCAGACTATTAAAAATTTCCTGGTTTTGTCTTATCACATGTAGAGTAGCTCTTAAATAATTCAGATCTTTATTCTCAACACCGCAACTTGTAAAAAAAATCAGACTAAAACATCTAAAAGTCAGCAATTTGTGGCTTAGAAATGTCCTTACCCCAACACAAGTACTGTTAATGAATAACAGATTTAGAGGGTTACAGTACCTTTTGGGTGTTTCAAAATGAAAAAAAAAAAAAAAAAAAGCAGAGGATAGCTGAATTTGAACACAATGGTTGGTAAAGTCTCAGTATAAATCCATTCATCAGCAGTCTGTAAACATGACATTTTTATAGTAGTATGACAGTTTAAACTATCTATATTCATCCTTTTTTCAAAAGCTAATGCATATATCAGACTAACAAAGACTAACAATTGTTTGTCCAACAGACATTGATTGTAACATATCACTAATATAAAACCATATAGTGTGCACTATAAACTAACTGGACCAAATAGACATCTATAGAACTCTCTACCCACCAATAGCAGAAGGTACAAGAATACACACTCTTCTCAAGTGCACATGGAACCTTCTCCAGGATAGGCCATATGTTATGCCATAAAACAAGTCCTACTAAAGTTAAAAGGATTGAAGTCATACAAAATATGTTTTCCAACCTCAGTGGAATGAAATTGGAAATCAATAACAGAAGTAAACTTTAGAAATTTACAAAGCTACAAAGGCAGCCAAGACTGGAAGGACAGGATCTCAGGGAAAAGAGAACTGTGGAGAAGTGACCTCAACATTCGATGCCACTTTTCGCTAAAGACATTTGCTGATCCCTAAGCTATACAAAGTGAGGAGGAGAAGCAACAGGAAGCAGCAGCCAAAATTTTATAAAGCTAAATAGAGGATTCAGCAGTCTAGAACTAGAGTTCAGGACCTGCCAAGGTGCTGGATTCCTGATAAGCAACCCAGATTTTCAACTGAGACCCCTCAGGGGTCATGACTGGAAACAGGTCAGCCCTACAAAGCCTGAAATCCAGTCTTGAATCAGTTCAATCACTGATTGAAATAAAGTGGTGTTCCCATACTTAACTGCCTGCCCCCTCCAAAAATAAATCCTCCTTGAAGAAGATAACAACATCCAGCTCCTTTAAAAATGTTTGTATACAGTATTTGGCATTGAATAAAAAATTATCAGGTATGCCAGAAGTTAAAAGACTGAAAATCAAGATTTTTTTAAAAAGGAAATAGAAACAGGTCAATAAATGATCCAGGCACTAATGTTATCATATACATACTTTAAGATAATTGTGATTAATATGTTTTAGAAAATTGATGACAATATGGGAACTGAAAATTATTTTTAAAAATCAAGTGGAAATTCTAGAACTGAAAAATTCAGTGAATGAAATTATGGTAGATTGATTGCATTAGTAGCCCTAATTCTTCACCACTTTCTGCATCTACTCCCTTTACCGTGTGATGTTATACCTTCTTCTATTAATAAGGCAAATATATTTCCTTGATATTTGATTTCAAGTTCAACTCTCTGACTTGCTTTGGGCAATGACATATTAGCAGATGTGAAACAGCAAAGGCTTGAAAAAGTTCCTGTGCATTTCTGATTGTGCTCTTGTCCTCTGCTGTAGCATAAAAACATTCCAGAGATAGTCTGCTGGTGATGAAATATATGGAACACCTCTTAAGTGCTAGGTGAGGCCATCCTGGATCTGCCAACAGCCAGCCAACTCTTAGATATGTTGAGTAAGTCACGTTAAGAGCAGCAGAGTTGCCTTGCTGATCTGAAGTTAGCCACAGATGCACAAGTGAGCCCAACTGACATCAACTGAACCTTGCTGGCTCATAAGCTACACACATTTCACAAGTCACTTAACAGCTGGATCCCATCTTCCTCATCAGTAAAATAAATTGTTAGATGATCTTTAAGAGCTGGTTTAATTCTAATGTTCTATGGCATTGTGAAAACCTAGAATCAAAGGGTGAAAGAGCTAGTTAACCATGAGCAGGCCACTTACCCTCTCGAAGCCTTACTTCTAAAGCTGCTGGAATGCAAAATACCAGAAATGGATTGACTTTTATAAAGGGGATTTATTAGTTACATATTTACATAAAAGTGTCCAAACTAAGGCATTGACAAGAGGATACTTTCACTGAAGAAAGGCCAATGGCATCTGGAACACCTCTGTCAGCTGGGAAGGCACGTGCTGGCATCTGCTTGATCCCAGTTTGACTGTCAAAATGGCGTTCTCCAAAATGTCTGCATCAGCTTCCAATGACTGTCTTCAAAATATCTGTCTCAGCTCCAGCTCACTCGGAACTCCTTCTGTCTGAGCTATATAGTGCTCTGGTAAACTAAACAAGGCCCACACTGAATGGGTGGGGCCACACTTCCTTGGAAATTATCCAATCAGAGTTATCACCTACAATTGGGTGGGTCACATCTCCATGGACACTGAACCAATAGGTTCCAACCCAATCCATGCTAATATGTCTGTGCCCACAAGAATGCATTAAAGACTGTGGCTTTTTCTGGGGGACATAAATATACAAACCAGCACAAGATGTGACACCAAAAGTATGATCCATAAAAAATATATATATAAATTGAATTTCACCAAAATTAAGAACTTTTGGTCTTCAAAAGCTCTTTGAAGAAAGTGAAAACACAACATATAGACTGGGGAAAATATATGCAAATCACATATCTGATAAAAGACTTGCATCTACCATATATTAAAAAAACTCTCAAATTCAATAATAAGGAAATAAATAGCCCAATTAAAAATAGGTAAAAGATTTGAATAGATATCTTGCCAAAAAGATGGCAAAGAAACACAAGAAAAGTTCAATATCATTAATCATCAGAAAAAAATAAGTCATAATGAGAAACAACTACATACCTATTAGAATGGTTTAAAAAAAAAACCTGTCAATACCAAGTGCTAGCAGGGAACCAGAGCAACTGGAACCCTCATACCTTGCTGGTAGAAACCAGTTTTGGAAAAAGTTTGGCTATTTCTTATAAAGATAAACATATATTTACCGTAGACCCAGCAACCCCAGTCCTAATTATTTACCTAAGAGAAATAAAAACCCAAAAACCTATGTTTACATATAAATCTGTATGTGAATGTTTAAAATGGTTCTATCCATAATTATAAAAAAAAAGAAAATTGGAAACAATGTGAATGTCTCTCAACTGGGGAATGCATTAACAAACTGATACACCAATGCAATGGAATATTACTCTGCAAGAAAAAGGAATTAACTACTGATATACACAATAACATGGATGAATCTCAAATTCATTATGCTATGTGAAAGGAGCTAGATTTAAAAGGCTATAAATGGTATGATTCCATTTATACGACATTCTTGCAAAGACAAAATTATAAGGACAGAAAACAGATCAGTGGTTGCTCAGAGGCTGAGCGTGGGAGGAGGGGTTGATTACAAATGAGCATGAGAAAATTTTTTGCAGTGATGGGACTGTTCTATCTTTTGATTATGGTGGTGGTTACATCAAGGCTTGTAGAAGTGTATATTTAAAAGGGTGAATTTCCTTGTGTGTAAATTATACCTTAATTTTATTTTTCATTCTTAAACTTTATATTTTGAAATAATTTCAAACTTACAGGATAATTGCAAAAATAATACAAAACCCATACAAAGAACTCCAACATAACCCCAACCCAAAAACCCAAATCCACCAAATTTTTTTAAATGCAATTTTATTGAGATATATTCATACACCACAAAAACGATCCAAAGTATACAATCACTGGCTCACATTATCATCACATAACTGAGCATACATCCCCACAATTAATTCTAGAACATTTTCATTATGCCAGGAAAGAAATGAAAATAAAAAAGAATACCCAAATCCTCCCATACCCATTATTGACCCATAGTATTGCAGATCCACCCAAATTTTTAAAGATTTTTAAATTTATCAAAAAATTAAAAAACAAACAAAAAACATTTCAAACAAAACAAAAGAATAAGAAAAACAAATAACCTAAAATAACTACTTTGTTCCCAACATGTTCCTACCATACCCCAAGAAAATTAACAAACCATAACCAAACAAAGGAATAAGAAAAACAACCTAAAATGAATACATTGAAGGTAATGTTTTAAATGCAATGGCGGGGGCGAGGTGGGGCAAGATGGCGGACTAGTGAGCTGTATGTTTTAGTTACTCCTCCAGGAAAGTAGGTAGAAAGCCAGGAACTGCGTGGACTGGACACCACAGAGCAATCTGACTTTGGGCATACTTCATACAACACTCATGAAAACATGCAACTGCTGAGATCAGCGAAATCTGTAAGTTTCTGTGGCCAGGGGACCTGCGCCCCTCCCTGCCAGGCTCAGTCCCGTGGGAGGAGGGGCTGTCAGCTCCGGGAAGGAAAAGGGAGAACTGCAGTGGCAGCCCTTATCGGAAACTCATTCTGCTGATCCAAACTCCAACCATAGATAGACTGAGACCAGACACCAGAGAATCTGAGAGCAGCCAGCCCAGCAGAGAGGAGACAGGCATAGAAAAAAACAACATGAAAAACTCCAAAATAAAAGCGGAGGATTTTTGGAGTTCTGGTGAACATAGAAAGGGGAAGGGCAGAGCTCAGGCCCTGAGGCTCATATGCAAATCCCAAAGAAAAGCTGATCTCTCTGCCCTGTGGAACTTTCCTTAATGGCCCTAATTGCTTTGTCTCTTAGCATTTCAATAACCCATTAGATTTCTAAGGAGGGCCCTTTTTTTTTTTTTTTTTAATCCTTTTTTCTTTTTTTAAAACAATTACTCTAAGAAGCCCAATACAGAAAGCTTCAAAGACTTGCAATTTGGGCAGGTCAAGACAAGAGCAGAACTAAGAGAGCTCTGAGACAAAAGGCAATAATCCAGTGGCTGAGAAAATTCACTAAACACCACAACTTCCCAAGAAAAGGGGGGTGTCCGCTCACAGCCATAGTCCTGGTGGACAGGAAACACTCCTGCCCATCGCCAGCCCCATAGCCCAGAGCTGCCCCAGACAACCCAGTGTGACGGAAGCGCTTCAAATAACAGGCACACTCCACAAAACTGGGCGTGGACATTAGCCTTCCCTGCAACCTCAGCTGATTGTCCCAGAGTTGGGAAGGTGAAGCAGTGTGAATTAACAAAGCCCCATTCAGCCATCATTTCAGCAGACTGGGAGCCTCCCTACACAGCCCAGCAGCCCAGAACTGCCCTGGGGGGATGGCACTCACCTGTGACATAGCACAGTCATCCCTCAACAGAGGACCCAGGGTGCACAGCCTGGAAGAGGGGCCCACTTGCAAGTCTCAGGAGCCATACGCCAATACCAAGGACTTGTGGGTCAGTGGCAGAGACAAACTGTGGCAGGACTGAACTGAAGGATTAGACTATTGCAGCAGCTTTAAAACTCTAGGATCACCAGGGAGATTTGATTGTTAGAGCCACCCCCCTCCCTGACTGCCCAGAAACACACCCCATATACAGGGCAGGCAACACCAACTACACACGCAAGCTTGGTACACCAATTGGACCCCACAAGACTCACTCCCCCACTCACCAAAAAGGCTAAGCAGGGGAGAACTGGCTTGTGGAGAACAGGTGGCTCGTGGACGCCACCTGCTGGTTAGTTAGAGAAAGTGTACTCCACGAAGCTATAGATCTGATAAATTAGAGATAAGGACTTCAACTGGTCTACAAATCCTAAAAGAACCCTATCAAGTTCAGCAAATGCCACGAGGCCAAAAACAACAGAAAATTATAAAGCATATGAAAAAACCAGACGATATGGATAACCCAAGCCCAAGCACCCAAATCAAAAGACCAGAAGAGACACAGCACCTAGAGCAGTTACTCAAAGAACTAAAGATGAACAATGAGACCATAGTACGGGATACAAAGGAAATCAAGAAGACCCTAGAACAGCATAAAGAAGACATTGCAAGACTAAATAAAAAAATGGATGATCTTATGGAAATTAAAGAAACTGTTGACCAAATTAAAAAGATTCTGGACACTCATAGTACAAGACTAGAGGAAGTTGAACAACGAATCAGTGACCTGGAAGATGACAGAATGGAAAATGAAAGCATAAAAGAAAGAATGGGGAAAAAAATTGAGAAAATCGAAATGGACCTCAGGGATATGATAGATTATATGAAACGTCCAAATATAAGACTCATTGGTGTCCCAGAAGGGGAAGAAAAGGGTAAAGGTCTAGGAAGAGTATTCAAAGAAATTGTTGGGGAAAACTTCCCAAATCTTCTAAACAACATAAATACACAAATCATAAATGCTCAGCGAACTCCAAATAGAATAAATCCAAATAAACCCACTCCGAGACATATATTGATCACACTGTCAAACACAGAAGAGAAGGAGCAAGTTCTGAAAGCAGCAAGAGAAAAGCAATTCACCACATACAAAGGAAACAGCATAAGACTAAGTAGTGACTACTCAGCAGCCACCATGGAAGCAAGAAGGCAGTGGCACGATATATTTAAAATTCTGAGTGAGAAAAATTTCCAGCCAAGAATACTTTATCCAGCAAAGTTCTCCTTCAAATTTGAGGGAGAGCTTAAATTTTTCACAGACAAAGAAATGCTGAGAGAATTTGCTAACAAGAGACCTGCCCTACTGGAGATACTAAAGGGAGCCCTACAGACAGAGAAACAAAGACAGGACAGAGAGACTTGGAGAAAGGTTCAGTACTAAAGAGATTCGATATGGGTACAATAAAGGATATTAATAGAGAGAGGGGAAAAATATGACAAACATAAACCAAAGGATAAGATGGCTGATTCAAGAAATGCCTTCACGGTTATAACGTTGAATGTAAAGGGATTAAACTCCCCAATTAAAAGATATAGATTCGCAGAATGGATCAAAAAAAATGAACCATCAATATGTTGCATACAAGAGACTCATCTTAGACACAGGGACACAAAGAAACTGAAAGTGAAAGGATGGAAAAAAATATTTCATGCAAGCTACAGCCAAAAGAAAGCAGGTGTAGCAATATTAATCTCAGATAAAATAGACTTCAAATGCAGGGATGTTTTGAGAGACAAAGAAGGCCACTACATACTAATAAAAGGGGCAATTCAACAAGAAGAAGTAACAATTGTAAATGTCTACGCACCCAATCAAGGTGCCACAAAATACATAAGAGAAACACTGGCAAAACTAAAGGAAGCAATTGATGTTTCCACAATAATTGTGGGAGACTTCAACACATCACTCTCTCCTATAGATAGATCAACCAGACAGAAGACCAATAAGGAAATTGAAAACCTAAACAATCTGATAAATGAATTAGATTTAACAGACATATACAGGACATTACATCCCAAATCACCAGGATACACATACTTTTCTAGTGCTCACGGGACTTTCTCCAGAATAGATCATATGCTGGGACATAAAACAAGCCTCAATAAATTTAAAAAGATTGAAATTATTCAAAGCACATTCTCTGTCCACCATGGAATACAATTAGAAGTCAATAACCATCAGAGACTTAGAAAATTCACAAATACCTGGAGGTTAAACAACACACTCCTAAACAATCAGTGGGTTAAAGAAGAAATAGCAAGAGAAATTGCTAAATATATAGAGACGAATGAAAATGAGAACACAACATACCAAAACCTATGGGATGCAGCAAAAGCAGTGCTAAGGGGGAAATTTATAGCACTAAACACATATATTAAAAAGGAAGAAAGAGCCAAAATCAAAGAACTAATGGATCAACTGAAGAAGCTAGACAGCAAATGAATCCTAAACCAAGTAGAAGAAAAGAAATAACAAGGATTAAAGCAGAAATAAATGACATAGAGAACAAAAAAACAATAGAGAGGATAAATATCACCAAAAGTTGGTTCTTTGAGAAGATCAACAAGATTGACAAGCCCCTAGCTAGACTGACAAAATCAAAAAGAGAGAAGACCCATATAAACAAAATAATGAATGAAAAAGGTGACATAACTGCAGATCCTGAAGAAATTAAAAAAATTATAAGAGGATATTATGAACAACTGTATGGCAACAAACTGGATAATGTAGAAGAAATGGACAATTTCCTGGAAACATATGAACAACCTAGACTGACCAGAGAAGAAATAGAAGACCTCAACCAACCCATCACAAGCAAAGAGATCCAATCAGTCATCAAAAATCTTCCCACAAATAAATGCCCAGGGCCAGATGGCTTCACAGGGGAATTCTACCAAACTTTCCAGAAAGAACTGACACCAATCTTACTCAAACTCTTTCAAAACATTGAAGAAAATGGAACACTACCTAACTCATTCTATGAAGCTAACATCAATCTAATACCAAAACCAGGCAAAGATGCTACAAAAAAGGAAAACTATCGGCCAATCTCCCTAATGAATATAGATGCAAAAATCCTCAACAAAATACTTGCAAATCAAATCCAAAGACACATTAAAAACATCATACACCATGACCAAGTGGGGTTCATTCCAGGCATGCAAGGATGGTTCAACATAAGAAAATCAATCAATGTATTATAACACATTAGCAAGTCAAAAGGGAAAAAATCAATTGATCATCTCAATAGATGCTGAAAAAGCATTTGACAAAATCCAACATCCCTTTTTGATAAAAACGCTTCAAAAGGTAGGAATTGAAGGAAACTTCCTCAACATGATAAAGAGCATATATGAAAAACCCACAGCCAGCATAGTACTCAATGGTGAGAGACTGAAAGCCTTCCCTCTAAGATCAGGAACAAGACAAGGATGCCCGCTGTCACCACTGTTATTCAACATTGTGCTGGAAGTGCTAGCCAGGGCAATCCGGCAAGACAAAGAAATAAAAGGCATCCAAATTGGAAAAGAAGAAGTAAAACTGTCATTGTTTGCAGATGATATGATCTTATATCTAGAAAACCCTGAGAAATCGACGATACAGCTACTAGAGCTAATAAACAAATTTAGCAAAGTAGAGGGATACAAGATTAATGCACACAAGTCAGTAATGTTTCTACATGCTAGAAATGAACACACTGAAGAGACACTCAAGAAAAAGATACCATTTTCAACAGCAACTAAAAAAATCAAGTACCTAGGAATAAACTTAACCAAAGATGTAAAAGACCTATACAAAGAAAACTACATAACTCTACCAAAAGAAATAGAAGGGGACCTTAAAAGATGGAAAAATATTCCATGTTCATGGATAGGAAGACTAAATGTCATTAAGATGTCAATTCTACCCAAACTCATCTACAGATTCAATGCAATCCCAATCAAAATTCCAACAACGTACTTTGCAGACTTGGAAAAGCTAGTTATCAAATTTATTTGGAAAGGGAAGATGCCTCGAATTGCTAAAGACACTCTAAAAAAGAAAAACAAAGTGGGAGGACTTACACTCCCTGACTTTGAAGCTTATTATAAAGCCACAGTTGCCAAAACAGCATGGTACTGGCACAAAGATAGACATATAGATCAATGGAATCGAATTGAGAATTCAGAGATAGACCCTCAGATCTATGGCCGACTGATCTTTGATAAGGCCCCCAAAGTCACTGAACTGAGTCATAATGGTCTTTTCAACAAATGGGGCTGGGAGAGTTGGCTATCCATATCCAAAAGAATGAAAGAGGACCCCTACCTTACCCCCTACACAAAAATTAACTCAAAATGGACCAAAGATCTCAATATAAAAGAAAGTACCATAAAACTCCTAGAAGATAATGTAGGAAAACATCTTCAAGACCTTGTATTAGGCGGCCACTTCCTAGACTTTACACCCAAAGCACAAGCAACAAAAGAGAAAATAGATAAATGGGAACTCCTCAAGCTTAGAAGTTTCTGCACCTCAAAGGAATTTCTCAAAAAGGTAAAGAGGCAGCCAACTCAATGGGAAAAAAATTTTGGAAACCATGTATCTGACAAAAGACTGATATCTTGCATATATAAGAAATCCTACAACTCAAAGACAATAGTACAGACAGCCCAATTATAAAATGGGCAAAAGATATGAAAAGACAGTTCTCTGAAGAGGAAATACAAATGGCCAAGAAACACATGAAAAAATGTTCAGCTTCACTAGCTATTAGAGAGATGCAAATTAAGACCACAATGAGATACCATCTAACACCGATTAGAATGGCTGCCATTAAACAAACAGGAAACTACAAATGCTGGAGGGGATGTGGAGAAATTGGAAGTCTTATTCATTGTTGGTGGGACTGTATAATGGTTCAGCCACTGTGGAAGTCAGTCTGGCAGTTCCTTAGAAAACTAGATATAGAGTTACCATTCGATCCAGCGATTGCACTTCTCGGTATATACCCGGAAGGTCGGAAAGCAGTGACACGAACAGATATCTGCACGCCAATGTTCATAGCAGCATTATTCACAATTGCCAAGAGATGGAAACAACCCAAATGTCCTTCAACAGATGAGTGGATAAATAAAATGTGGTATATACACATGATGGAATATTACGCGGCAGTAAGAAGGAACGATCTCGTGAAACATATGACAACATGGATGAACCTTGAAGACATAATGCTGAGCTAAATAAGCCAGGCACAAAAAGAGAAATATTATATGCTACCACTAATGTGAACTTTGAAAAATGTAAAACAAATGGTTTATAATGTAGAATGTAGGGGAACTAGCAATAGACAGCAATTAAGGAAGGGGGAACAATAATCCAAGGAGAACAGATAAGCTATTTAACGTTCTGGGGATGCCCAGGAATGACTATGGTCTGTTAATTTCTGATGGATATAGTAGGAACAAGTTCACAGAAATGTTGCTATATTAGGTAAGTTTCTTGGGGTAAAGTAGGAACATGTTGGAAGTTAAGCAGTTATCTTAGGTTAGTTGTCTTTTTCTTACTTCCTTGTTATGGTCTCTTTGAAATGTTCTTTTATTGTATGTTTGTTTTCTTTTTAACTATTTTTTCATACAGTTGATTTAAAAAAGAAGGGAAAGTTAAAAAAAAAAAAAGAATAACAAGGAAAAAAAGATGTAGTGCCCCCTTGAGGAGCCTGTGGAGAATGCAGGGGTATTGGGCTACCCCACCTCGATGGTTGCTAACGTGACCACAGACATAGGGGACTGGTGGTTTGATGGGTTGAGCCCTCTACCATAGGTTTTACTCTTGGGAAGACCGTTGTTGTAAAGGAGAGGCTAGGCCTCCCTGTGGTTGTGCCTAAGAGCCTCCTCCCGAATGCCTCTTTGTTGCTCAGATGTGGCCCTCTCTCTCTGGCTAAGCCAACTTGAAAGGTGAAATCACTGCCCTCCCCCCTACGTGGGATTGGACACCCAGGGGAGTGAATCTCCCTGGCAATTTGGAATATGACTCCCGGGGAGGAATGCAGACCCGGCATCATGGGACAGAGAACATCTTCTTGACCAAAAGGGGGATGTGAAAGGAAATGAAATAAGCTTCAGTAGCAGAGAGATTCCAAAAGGAGCTGAGAGGTCACTCTGGTGGGCACTCTTACGCACACTTTAGACAACCCTTTTTAGGTTCTAAAGAATTGGGGTAGCTGGTGGTGGATACCTGAAACTATCAAACTACAACCCAGAACCCATGAATCTCGAAGACAGTTGTATAAAAATGTAGCTTATGAGGGGTGACAATGGGTTGGGAAAGCCATAAGGACCACACTCCACTTTGTCTAGTTTATGGATGGATGAGTAGAAAAATAGGGGAAGGAAACAAACAGACAAAGGTACCCAGTGTTCTTTTTTACTTCAATTGCTCTTTTTCACTCTAATTATTATTCTTGTTATTTTTGTGTGTGTGCTAATGAAGGTGTCAGGGATTGATTTAGGTGATGAATGTACAACTATGTAATGGTACTGTGAACAATCGAATGTACGATTTGTTTTGTATGACTGCGTGGTATGTGAATATATCTCAATAAAATGAAGATAAAAAAATAAATGCAATGGCTTTTTTTTTTTACTTTATGAAAAAATTAAAAAAACACAATTTGAATAAAACAAAACAAAGGAATAAGAAAAATAAATAATCTAAAATAACTGCATTACTTCCAACATGTCTCTACCATACCCCAAGAAAATTAAAACAACCATAACAAAACAAAGGAATAAGAAAAACAAATAATCTAAAACAACTACATTGCTTCCAACATGTTCATACCATACTCAAGAAATTTTACAAACCTTAATCATTCCTGAGCATTCTCATAACATTGACATTACCTTTAATAGCTTGTCTGTTATTAGATTATCATTCCCCCTTCACTAGTTGCTGTCTATCGCTAGGTCCCCTACATTCTGCAATATAAAATATTTATTTTACATTTTTCATAGAGTTCACATTAGTGGTAACATACAATATCTTTCTTTTTGTGTCTAGCTTATTTCACTCAACATTATGTCTTCAAGGTTCATCCATGTTGTAGTATGTTTCATGACCTCGTTCCTTCTTACTGCTGCATAGTATTCCATTGTGTGTATATACCACATTTTGTTTAACCACTCTCATCTGCTGAAGGACATTTGTATTGTTTCCATTTCTTGGCAATTGTGAATAATGCTGCTATGAACATCGGTGTGCAAATACCTGTTCATGTCACTGCTCTCAGATCTTCTGGATCAAAGGGTAACTCGATATCTAGTTTTCTAAGGAACTGCCAGACTGTCCTCCAGAATGGCTATACAAACAGTCCTACCAGCAATGAATAAGAGTTCCAATTTCTCCACATCCTCTCCAGCATTTGTAGTTTCCTGTTTGTTTAATAGTGGCCATTCTACCTGGTGTGAGAATATTGTGAGAATATCTCATTGTGGTCTTAATTTGCATCTCCCTAAAAGCTAAGGAAGATGAACATTTTTTTTCACGTGTTTTTTTTAGCCATTTATATTTCCTCTTCATAGAAATGTCTTTTCATATCTTTTGCCCATTTTATAATTGGACTCTTTGTACTATATGACATTGAGTTGTAGGATTTCTTTATGTGTAAGATATCAGTCTTTGGTCAGATATATGGCTTCCAAATATTTTTTCCCATTGAGTTGGCTGCCTCTTCACCTTTTTGACAAATTCCTTTCAGGTACAGAAGCCTTTAAGTTTGAGGAGTTCCCTTTTATCTATTTTTTATTTTGTTGCTTGTGTTTTGGGTATAAGGTCTATGAAGCAACCTCCTAATACAAGGTCTTGAAAGATGTTCCCCTACATTATCTTCTAGGAGTTTTATGGTACGTGTCTCTTATATTGAGGTCTTTAATCCCTTTTGAGTTAATTTTTGTGTAGGGTGTGAGGTGTAGGGGTCCTCTTTCATTCTTTTGGATATGGGTATCCAGCTCTTCCAGCCCCATTTGTTGAAAAGCGTGTTCTATCCCAGTTCAGTGGTTTTGGGGGCCTTGTCACAGATCAGTTGACCGCAGATCTGGAGGTCTATCTCCAAATTCTCAACGTGATTCCATTGATCAATATGTCTGTCTTTGTGCCAATACCTTCGTTGGGTTATAGTCTGTTTATTTTCTTGGGGTATGATAGGAATGTGTATTTATTTGCTCTTGCAAATTCTTCTTTATGCTCTCATAGGGTCCTCTTGATGTCCTTTATATCCTGAGTCATGGTACTGGTGTTTGTGATTCCTTTGATTTGATTTCTCCAAGTTCTGTTTCTCCTCTGATTTTCTAATCTGGGTGTTTGGGTTATCTGTATCTTCTGGTTTCTTCATATGCTTTATAATTTTCTGTTGTTTTTGGCCTCTTGGCATTTGCTTATCTTGATTGGGTTCTTTTAGGATATGCAGACTTATTTAAACAATTATCTATAATTTGCCAGAGCTACAGCTTGGTGCAGTGCACTTTCTCTAACCTACCAACAGATGGCGATCCCAAGCCACCTCTTACCCTCAATCCAGTTCTCCCCAATTTTGTTTATGCAGCAAATGGGGGTCCAAACCATGTGGATGTCCAATCAGTGCACCAATTTTCCATGTGCAGTGGGGACCACCAGCCCTGTGGGTGGGGGGTGTGCTCTGTGCAGTTTGGCAGGGAAGATGGCTTTAAAACTCAGTATTCTCAGCCATTCTTGGGGATGCGGCTGGAATACTTGGGGCCACAGCTTGCGTCTAACCCTTCAGCTCATATTCCACCAAGTCTCTCTCTGCCATGGGCCCACAAGTCCCTGAGCTTGTTATAGGGCTCCTGGCACTTCCATGTGGCACCTCTGCCTCTAGGCTGTGCACCCAGCGGGCTTCTGCAGAAGAGGAGTGTGCACCCATCAGAAGCCAACTAAATCCCAAATTCACTTCAGGAAGCTTTCTGCCATGGCACTAGGAAGGGGTGTCTCCCAGCCTGCTGCAAAGATAGCTGCACGGCGCATGGAGACTACCCACTTCCGCGATCATCTGCCTGCTGCAGCAGCTCTTTCCTGGCTTGGGGCTTTTAGCTGCAGTGTTCAAGAGGCTATCACCCACACCAGATACTGAGGCTGGTCCTGGGGCATGGAAGGCACTCCCCACCATGCTTGGCTGTGGCTCCTGCTGTCAGCTCCTTGACGCTCTCTGGGTCTTACTCAAACCCTTCTCCAAACACAATCTCTTGGTTTCTCCCTACCACAGTGTGAGTCCAGCTGCCATTTCCACAGCGGCTTTCTGGATCAAACCCTTACATGACTCCGAACACAGTCTCAGTTTCTCCAAGTGCTCAGTCACTATGGATACATAAGTCCCTGCCCAGCCAGTGGAACCCTGGAACTGCTATTCTGGAGCACTTTCTGTCTTTTATCTAGTGTTTTTCACAGAGGAGAATTTTTCTCTGTCTTTCCTAATCGCAATCTTTGATCCCCAGATCCACCAACTTTGAACATTTTGCCACATTTGCCATATATCTCTCCTTCCTTCCTTCCTTCCATCTATCCATCTATTTTCTAAACTTTTGAGAGTCAGTTGTATATATAAAGCTCTTTAAATACTTAATAATTCCATGTACATTTTCTAAGAACATGAATATTCACTTACATAACCAGCTTAGGTACACTTATCAAGTTCAAGTAATTTAACATTCATATAAAGTTTACAGTCTATATTCCAATGTTTCCATACATATGTCCCAATAATGTCCTTTTGGGTCTTTTCTCTTTCATTATTAGACCCAGTCCATGAACCTAATTTTTTTTTTTTTTTAAATACAGAATTTTATTTAGAAACTGTTTAAAGAAAAAAAAAAAAAAAAAAGAAAGAAAGAAAAAAAAGAAAAGCACCCTGTCAAGAAAGACTAGGAGGAAAATGAGTTCCCAATACAATGGAATTTGAACAATGGCTAGTTACTTGCATTTTTTTGGAATTGTTAATCACCAAATTGGGGTTTTCCTCTGAATTCCCAACAAAGCATGCACTACACAACAATTTTATCATAAAATACCTGCTTTCTACACACATTGTAGGACAAACTACCATCAGAAACAAATCAATACAAATACATCTGAGGCTGAACAACCTCAGTAGTGGGGACACACATTTTGGACAATTCTGTCAAAGGATCTGAATAGGCTGTGGGCAAAAGCAAATGAGGGAGAGTTAAAGAATGGAATATTTTAAACATTAATAATTAAATCAGTCATGATACTGTATTTTCTGCATAAGAAAATTAACATTTAGTGATACACTAATGAATTTACCTCCAAAGAGATTAGTGCAATACTGATAGCAGTGGAGAGCTGTGGATAGCATGTATGGAAAACTCCTCAGCCTGGCAGATCTAAGGTAGTGATGGCCTTCACTGACCACTCCCTTTGCCAGAGGTCCATAAAGAACTTGCAGCATGGTCACCTGCCTGCTGTATTTCCACTCTAAGCAGTGAACTTTAAGGAGTCAAAGAGGAGTCCCCAGTGGGCAAGGGGACCAGAGAAGAGAAACATGTTAAATGCAAACTTAAAAGACAGTAAAATGGGGCATCCAGAGACGTGGACAAGTCCCCCAAAGTAGTTCTTGGATTAAAAAACTGGACACATCTCATTTCCCAAATAACACAATACACAGAAATTCGGGGGATAATTGGAAAAATTATCAGAGAAATGCTCAATGAAAATTGAGCTCTTTAACTCAAATATCTCAGGGTTGAAACACACCCTGTATTCATCCAGGCAACAATCCCTCTTGCTTTTTAGGAGGGATGCAATTGGTTAGTGACACCAAATGGATTTACAGAGGAACATTCCTCTTGGGCCAATGTCTAGGCCTACAAGGATTCAAGCAGTCCCACAAAGCCTTGTGAACAGCAGGTTCCAAAGGTTCCAAGGTCTGGCCCTTCCTTCCTAAACACAACACCAAGCACATAAAATCTGTTATGTTACATTTTGCATTTTGAAATATGGAAACATATTTTAAATACTCCTAAGGCATTTATTTATTAAAACGTTCTTTGGCAAGATTTCACATTAGCTGAAAATTCAATTCAGTCTTTCCATTTCTCTGCTGAGGTCTCCACTTCAATGTATTACATAAAAACACCTTCTCCAGCAATCAGTGTTTCCAGCAACCACATGATGAGGCCCAGGGTCAGCCTCTTTATTCCCTAGATGAAGCAACCAGATGTTAATACTGCTCTTCTACAAGGTAAAAGCTCCTCATGCTTAATGGAAAAGAAGTGAAACTTTTGCAAAGTGCACTTTTTAAGTAGAGGTACATTTTGCTTATGAAAAGAAACCAGAGAGTCCTCTAAGCATAATAGAAGGGAGTGTTTTACAGTTAAGCACATGATTTGGAGTGAAGAGTTTGAATGGCTGCTGTGCTGGTCCAGGCTGTAAATATTATTCTTGTTCCTCCTGTGGGCCCCCTTCATCAGGTATCTCCAAGCCTTCATCTGTGGCATACAGTTGTTCACAGTCCTCTGCAATACAGGGTTGTAATCCCCCTCATTCTCCTAATAATCAATTCAATGTTCCTTAGTTTTCCAGAAATCTCTCTCCTTCTCCAAGTGTTCAACAGTGAGTTTCAATATGTTGACCTGCTGCATCAACTCAGCCCCTTCATCACCTCCATTGCCCACACCAGGTTCTTTCTCACCACCCCTGGGCCAGCCTTAGGATATGCAGGAGTCTCCATGTTGAAATGGGCCTCTGGGGAGCTGCATTGCTAGAGCTGAGAGGTTTCTTTGGTTTTTTCAGAGCTGGAGCAACAAGGGAGGGAGACACTGCCATTTCTTGACCTTGTCTAACATTTAGACAATATATATAGATAATATAGGATCATAGTCTTTTCCATCATAGTTTGAATAAAAAAACTTCTTGAACCACTGGACAAATTCAAAATTGTCCTGAAATTTTCCTTTCACTAATTTGTTCACAGGAATTATTTTGTCAACACCCATTCTCTCTTTTTTTTTAAAATTCAGTTTTATTGAGATATTTTCACATACCATACAATCATCCACAGTGTACAATCAGTGGCTCACAGCACCATCATATAGTTGTGCACTCATCACCACAATCAACTTTTGAACATTTTCATTACTCCAAAAAATAAAAAAATAAAAATAAGAATAAAAACACAAAAAAGAACACCCAAAACATCCCATCCCCCATCTCCCTCTATTACTCATTTACTTTTTTGTCCCCATTATTCTACTCATGTGTCATACACTGCATAAGGGGAGTATGGATCACAAGGTTTTCACAGTCACACAGTTACACCATGTAAACCATATACTTATACAATCGTCTTCAGGAATCAAGGCTACTGGGTTGTAGTTCAACAGTTTCAGGTATGTATTTCCTTCTAGCTATTCCAATACACTAAAAACTAAAAAGGGATATCCATATAATGCATAAGAAAAACCTCCAGAATGACCTCATCTCCATTTGAAATCTCAGCCACTGAAACATTATTTTATTTCATTTATCTTCCCTCTTTTGGTCAAGAAGGCTTTTTCAATCCTACAATGCTGGGTCCGGGCTAATCCCCAGGAGTCAAGTCCCACATTGCCGGGGAGATTTATACTCCTGGGAGTCATGTCCCATGTAGGGGGGAGGGCAGTGAGTTTACCTGCCAAGTAGGCTTAGAGAGAGAGGCGACATCTGAGCAACAGAAGAGTTTCTCTTGGGCTGACTCTTAGGCACAATTATAAGTAGGATTAGCCTCTCTTCTGCAGGAATATGTTTCACAAGATCAAGGGCTTGGCCTTCTAAATTGAACACCCATTCTCTTAAAACCTGCTTGTAGTATTTTGAAGGTCTGGATGTATTCACATTCTAACTTAGCTTGGAATTTCACTTTCTTCAAGGCAATGGAGCCAGGGAACGCATGTCCATAAAATGACAATAGGCAGCCCCCGAGCACAACTGTTTAATCTTTGTCAAATTCAACTGCAGAGACTCATTGATCCAAGCCAGCATGTCATGTCAACTTAGGTTATCACTGGTCACTGATGTCAAGTATACATTCACTGCACCTTCTGCTCTCAGCAGGACCACATCCACTACCTGTGCTTGGCTCTGGTTCCATCTCTGTCCTGTTCCTACCTTAATTTTTTAAATGGAAATATATTAGAGAGGTAAAATTCTACAGAATTTGGTGACTCAGTCACTTGAGAAACTAAATGAAATGAAACAGTGCAAAATCACTCCCAGATTTCTAAATAGGGTGGATGGAGATGCTACTGAGGTAGGAAATACAGGAGAAAAAGAAGGTCTTGGTGGAAAATTAGGACTTTAACTTTGGACATACTTAGTTTGAGGTGTCTGTGGGCTATTGAAGAGGATATGTGAATTTATGGGTGTGAAGATCACAGAAATGGCCCAAATCTATCCTCCTATCTGTTTCTGTGCCATAAGCTCTGGACTTTGCATATCAAGAGGTGGACTCTATTTCCTTGTGCCTTGAATCTTGGCTTGCCTTATGACTTGCTTTGGTCAACAGAATGCAGCTGAAAAGATGGTGTGTCAGTTCTAAGCCTGGGTCACAAGAAGTTTGGTCTAAGCATAGACCTGAGCCAAGTCAGCCCAGTTGTCCTAGGCAAGGACCAGAAACATGAGAGAGCCAGACAATTTCAATAAAGCTACCTGCCTATAGCAATAGCTGACTGCAGATGGATGAGCAAGGCCAGCTGAGATGAGGGAGATGCACTGATTCATGAACAACAATAATAATTTTAATAAGTAACAAAAAAAGCCACTGAGAGTGGCAAGATGGTGGCATAGAGAGATGTCGAAGCTAGTTAGACCCCTGGTACAATTAATAAACAACCAGGAACAACTAGTAAATAAGCTGGAATAACTGCTGGGGAACAGCCGTGACTGTCCACACATCATACACCAACCTGGATTGGGAGGAATGCCTGAGACTGCAGCATAAAATCTGTAAATAAAAGCTGTGGAACCATGCTGGGAGTGCCCTCCCCCCATAGCAGGCTTAGCTGCAAAATCTAGCTGTGGTAGAAAGCAGCACTCTTTGAACAAGTGAATATAGCTCAGCCCAGCTTCAACTGAATTAACAAATGTGGACTGCTCAATACAAGTTACAAACCCCCAAAAAGCAGACAGAGGCTTTTAGTGATGATTGACCTTAAAGAACCAGAAGACTCATCTGTCCCAGGAGAGGGATCCCAGAAGACCAGGTGTTACCTCTGGCTGATGAGTAAAATTGGGGGTCTGTGGACTGGCTCTGAAAGGGGGCTTTCTGTCCCTTTTTCTCTCTCTAAACCTGAGAAACTCAGTGGAGAAATCCTCAGTCATTTTCAGTTCACACTGCTTTGACCCAGAAAAGGGTGGAGACAGCAGAGTCAGAGAGACAAAGAACCTATTTAAATGCAGATGATAATGCCCTAGGGGGTGTATCTTCCCTAAGAGGAAGAAGGTGGTACCCAGCTCTACTACTGGCCTTCCACTCAGAACCAGACCCCAGAGCCTGGGGGAAAACAGGCAAAACAGAAACTAAGGAGGCCACACCTCCTTACACCAGTCAGGAGTGAAAGGCTGACAGGTGCCACCCACTGGGCAGGTTAGGAAAAGCACAGTGACTAGAGGCCTCACAGGGTGTGTCAATCTTTTAAGACACACCCTCAGGGAAACCTGATACTGAATATTGCCTCCTTCTCAGACCTGAGCCCATTCTGGTATGGGAAAACCTGATTGGGGTAACCAAGGAAACCAGATGCCTAGACAACAGAAAACTACAACCTACACTAAGAAAAACAAAGATATGGCCCAGTCAGAGGAACAAACTTACACTTCAACTGAGATACAGGAATTGACACAACTAATGCTTAAACCCATTCAACAAGTTTAGGGAAGATATGGCAAAAGAGATGAAAAGTATAATAAAAACACTAGGTGAACATAAGGTAGAAATCAAAAGTTTGAAAAAACAACCAGCGGAATCTATGGAAGTGAAAGGCACAACACAAGAAATGAAAGACGCAATGGAGATATACAACAGCAGATTTCAAAAGACAGAAGTAAACACTCAGGAACTGGAGTACAAGACACTTGAAATCCTACACACAAAAGAACAGATAGGGAAAAGAATGGAAAAACAGCTCAGGGAATTGGATGACAACATGAAATGCATGAATATATGTGTCATGGGTGTCCCAGAAGAAGAAGAGAAGGGAAAAGGGGCAGAAGCAATAATAGAGGAAATAATCAATGAAAATTTCCCATCTCTTATGAAAGACATAAAATTACAGATCCAAGAAGCGCAGCATACCCCAAACAGAATAGATCTGAATAGACCTATGCCAAGACACTTAATAATCAGATTATCAAACATCAAAGATAAAGAGAGAATCCTGAAAGCAGCAAGAGAAAAGCAATTCATCACATACAAAGGAAGCTTCATAAGACTATGTGTGGATTTCTCAGTAGAAACCATGGAGGCAAGAAGAAAGTGGGGTGATATATTTAAGATACTGAAAGAGAAAATCCACCAACCAAGAATCCCATACCTGGCAAAACTGTCCTTCAAATATGAGGGAGAGTTTAAAATATTCTCTGACAAACAGACAATGAGAGAGTTTGTGAACAAGATATCTGCTCTATAGGAAATACTAAAGGGAGCACTACAGACAGATAGGAAAAGACAGGAGTGAGAGGTTTGGAACACAACTTTGGGTGATGGTAGCACAGCAATGTAAGTACACTGAACAAAGATGACTGTGAGTATGGTTGAAAGACGAAGGTTAGGAGCATGTGGGACACCAAAAGGAAAGAGGAAAGATGAAGACTGCGACTGTATAACTCAGTGAAACCTAGAGTGCTCAACAATTGTGATACAATGTACAAATCTGTTTTTACATGAGGGAGAACAAATGAATGTCAACCCTGCAAGGTGTTAAAAATAGGGTGGTATTGGGAAAAAAAAAATACAATCAATGCAAACTAGAGACTATAGTTAATAGAAGCATTGTATCATGCTTCCTTTAATGTAACAAACACAGTATACCGAAGCTAAATGCCTTTAAGAGGGGGACATAAGGGAGGGGTATGGGACTCTTGGCATTGGCAATGTTCTCTGACTCTTTATTCTACTTTAGTTTAATTCTGTCTTTCCATTGTTGCTTCCTAGCTGGACAAATATTGCAGGGTCTCACTGATAGGAACTAATTATAATATGTAAACTCATAGACATAAAATATAAGTTACCAAGATATAGAACAAGGCTAAAGAATGGAGAGTGGTTGCTTAGTATGAGCAGAATGTTCAACTAGGCTGAACTTAAACGTTTGGAAATGAACAAAGATGTGAGAAAACTAACAGTGCTGAATGGTGCATGAATGTGGTGGAAAGGGGAAGCTCAGAGTCATGTATGTCACCAGAAGGAAAGTTGGAGGTTAAAAGATGGCAATGTATAAAACAGTGAATCTTGTGGTGGGCAATGTCTGTGATTAACTGTACAAATATTAGAAATCTCTTTCATGAACTAGAACAAATGTATGACACTATAACTAGAAGTTAACAAGAGAGGGGTATATTGGGGAAATATATACCTACTGCAAACTATGTACTACAGTTACTAGTATTTTAACATTCTTTCATCAACAGTAACAAATGTACTATACCAATACTATGAGTCAATAATGGAGGGGAGTGGTTGGGGTATGGGAGGATTTCAGTTTCCTTTTCTTTGTCTTTATTTCTTTCCTGGAGTAATGAAAATGTTCTAAAAATTGAAAAAAAATTAATTGTGGTGCTGGATACACAGCTGTACAATGGTAGTGTGGGCAGTTGATTGTACACTTTGGATCTTTGGATAATTGTATGGTATGTGAACAATCTCAATAAAATTAATTAAAAAAAAACCACTAACTTTTGGGGTGATTTGTTATACAGCAACAGACACCAGTAGAGTGGCTCTGAAGCAGAGCAAGAAAGTTGGCACTAGATATGCTTTCAAGTATTTTCAGCTGCAAGAGGTAGTTAAGGACTTTGATATTGGTCAGGTCATCCAGAATATATAGAGCAAGAAGAGCAGGAGACTGGGTGAGGAATTTGGAGAACATCAGTATTTATGCCTGGTCCATGAACCTTCTGATTGTACTATGGCATCATACATTCTTATAACTCAGGAGTTGGTGCTCTATGGCCTGTGGGCCCATCCAGTCTACCTCCTGTTTTTATACTGCCTGTGAACTAAAAATGGTTTTTACATTTTTAAATGGTTGGAAAAAAATCACAAGAAGAGTAATATTTCATGACACAAGGAAATCATATAAAATTCAAATTTCATTGTCCAAAAATAATGTTGTATTGGAACACAGCCAAGTTCATTTGCTTGTGTGTTATCTATGGCTGCGTTTGCCCTACAGTGGCAGAGTTGACTAGCTGCAACAGAGACTGAATAACCCACAAAGCCTAAAAGAACCTACATTTCTGGCCTGTTATAAATTTTACAATATCAACTTTGCACACTTTGCAAAAAACACACATAAAAAGGGAGAGAAAGAGAAAAACATTAACAATTTAAACAGTGCAGGTGATCTGGCCTCCTATGTCATTCAGTGAGCCCATGGCCTGATGGAACTGAGGGTAAGATGGGTGAAGTCAGGCCACTGTTCATTTCCTGGGCTCAGTTCCTGACTGCATCTCACAGCAGTGAGACCCAGATGGACCATATATTTAAGTTTTAAAAACAAACCATTGAAGAGAGCATAAGGAAAATTTAAAAATAATTTCTGAGGCCATAAAAAAGTTAAATTTGACTACATAATAATAAAAATCTGATGCATTAAAAAGTTGTTTATTAGAAACATGTCAAAAGAGAACTGAAAAATTGTGTAAAATATTTGCAACCCAAATCCTAGACAAAGGACTAAATTCCTTTCTCAGCAGAGAGTTCCTACAAATCTAAAATGAAGAAACCTGACACAATAAAAAATTCAGCAAAGGACAGTATACAGGAATTAAAAATGGCCTTTAAGCATACAAGGGGACACAAGTTCAATCATAACAAGTGAAATGCAAATTAGACATAAAAGATTGTGGGCTTTATTCATCAGATAGGCAAAAATTACAAAACTCAACAGGCTGTGTTGAGGATGTGCCCTCCCACACATTGCTCAAACAAGTGTAAACAGGTGCTCTTCAGAGAGCAGTCTGACAATATCCTTTAAAAGGAACACTTCACAGACCCTTTGAAATGGCGATTCCACTTCTAGTAATCAAACGGACAAATACATTTACTTTTAGATGTGCCAAATGACATACTTGCAAAGATTGCATCACTGTAACAACAAAAGATTAGAGACATTAATGTCCATTAGTAGGGGAGTGATTAAACAAATTATGGTATATTCATTTGACAGAATGCTATGGGACCAATAAAGGGGGAAGGCAGCCCTGAATCTGTTAGATCCCTGCAGCCACCCTCCAACATCTATTCTCCCAGCCCTGCTTTATTTTTCTCCATAGGACTTACTGCTATCTGACGTACTATATATATTTCATTGCTTATTAGGTTTGTGATGATCTTTTTCTGCACCCCTCTATCAGTATGTAAGGTTCATGAAGGCAGAGATTTTGCCTGTTTTGTCCACTGCTGTATCCTTAGCCCCTAAAAGTGCCTGGCATGTAGTAGATATTCAATAAGTTGTGTATTGAAGTGATTTTGAATCCCCAAAACACTGTAAACATGTGACCACAATTAAAATGTAAACAAATGGAGAAAAACATGTTTTTTTAACAAGTGATAGATAACCAGGCATTCCTGTGAGGATCTGATATGGACTCACTTGATACCTGCCAGAGGGACACTCCCTTGATAAGGACACGACTGACCAGACCTCTGAGGCATAAAAACTCAGTGCCGACACTACTCCAAGGAGCGCCGGGTCAAGGCAGACTAGCACTGGGTCTCTCTGCCTGCCGGCTCCAGCATCTGTGCTGTGCTGTGAGCCTGGCTGCTGTCCTTGCCTCACTGTGACCAGCCCCTCCCACTGATGACTTTAGACCCTCCACTGACACCCTGACCATCGGCTCCTTATTAAAGGTCACTGCCTGCCTTGCGTCAGCCCTAAGGCCTGTGGACTTTAGAGACTCTGGTGTCCTCCACGTTTAAATGTGTTGTATGCCCTGGTTATTGCCTATTGGTTGTGTTTGCAGCTTGCAATTAAGCAAATAAATAAACTGCATTGAGCATCCAAACTATGGTTGTGCGGGAATCTGCTTTCGATTTGTGACCTTTACTGGACAAATACTTGTCAAATGAATGACTAAAAAATGAATGGACATGGAAAGATATCTAAGATCGATTTGAGTGAAGAAAAGTAAAATGCATTAGTATTCTATCCTTTGCGTAAAAAATTATATACAAGAGACCTCATTTGTATGCATACATACATTCATAGGCATACAAACGCATGCACACACAAGCATACACACACGCAAACACACAAATATTCGTGCTCATCCAGAGACTCCCTGAAAGGATATGTAGGAAGCTGGTACCAGTGGCTGCTCCTGGGAGAACAAAACTGAGTGGCTGGCCATCGGGGTGGAAGGGAAACTTCATTTTTCACTCTTTGTTCATGTTACTTTTGAATATCATGCCACACACATGCATTATGTATTCAAACACTAATTTTTTGAATCACAGATTTAAGGAACAAACTGAGGAAATTAGAGTCTTCGGAAAAGAGACAGAGAATGAATACAGAAGGCAAACAAGGAGAGCCTGGTGTTCCAGGGTTAATTAAGATTTGAAAGAAACTTCAGATAGGTAGGCAAGCTCTACAGTGCCTTTTGCCCGGAAGGGCTCAGGTAGCCTCATCCCTGAGCCCTCATCCCCTCCAGCATAACTTTGTCTCCACTCCTAGTTTTTCAGCCACACCTCTCCATTCCTTGTAGGCACTTTAACATCTTGGTGCCTTTGCACAAGTGGTTCCATCTGTCGGAATGCAATTTCCTATATTATCTACTTGAAAAATCTGTTCATTCCTGTTGAAGCCATCTCTTTCCTCAGTCTGTGCTGCCCACAGCAATTCGTTCATATTTCTACTCAGAACTGAATACTATCATCTTGTTTACAACAAATCTTTTTATACAAATATTCTTTTATGTATCTGTTTTTATTTACATATGTGTTTACACACTCATCTTTCTACTCCATTGCCTAGAACCATAACTTGCTCAGTACAAGCCTGGCACACAGTAGGTGCTGCCTTAAAATGTTTGTTGAGTGAATGACTACAATCACCTTCTTCATGTAACTTATACATTGACTTAAAATTAGGAGCAATTTCTAATAGAAGATAAAGGAACTAGCCCCTTTTTGAGTTGCCTTGGAAAATGTTAAAATTAGTATGCTGTAGAATTAACTTTTAAAAAGTTCAAAAAATGAGTTTTGCAGGGATATGCAAAATCACCTGAAAGAAGTCTGACCTATAAAATGGTGACCTAATCAATTAAAATTATTAACATACCCAAAGAAAGAACGTATGCGTCAGTAGCAGGTAAGTCAGCCTCCTCAGCAAATCAAGGGTCAGAATGCAAAGGTCCTGGGGACAGCCATTCCCCCTCCCTCTGGCAGGACTCCCCTCATTTGTGGAGATGGATGCCTCAGGCTCTCTTAGCTAAGGCCAATAAATACCAAACTCCTCCAATTAACCCCTCTGTTCACTTTCCATATTTACCAAGTAAACTTCAAGTTATGTGGGGTTTTTTTTTTTTTTTTAATCCTTTTTTCCTTTTAATCAAGTACTTAATTCACACCGTTTTCTCTCTTGGCTGTTACTCTGTGGCAGTAGGTCCCCATCTCTCAAGAACATTGCCTCTGAACTGGCAGAGACAGAACAAGTATTAACCCAGGCCCCAAACCTGGACTTTCAGAATAACAAGGAACAGTGCTAACCAGCCTTTCCTTTCACTTAGAAAAAGACTGCGAATCAGAGGATCAAAATCTCTACCATCAGAGGATCAAAATCTCTACCTTCCGAAGGTAGGAAACCTGGAATTCAATGCAAAAATGGAAACCAAAATGTATCAAGAATGAAGTATATAATAACCTCATGGTACTTTCTCATATAGAAAAGGTCAAGATGGTTTTTGAGAAATAAATGTTGGATAATCTGGCCTCATTTATTAGGAATGGGCATTTTTATAGGAAGATGTTTTTGTTTCATTTCCTGAAGGGGTATGAAATGTACTAAAAGCGATATAATGGGTCAGAATAAATCAACTCATGCATAAGAAATACACTTGTGTAATGATTTTTGGTTGCACAGAATATCCAGCACATTATTTCGAAGTGGCAAAATTCAGGGCAATCTGAGAAAAGAGAATTCAATAGTGGCAGCTATATTTGCTGATAGATTTACATAGGACACACATGCATAAAACCCCATCTTATTCAGTGTATTTGTCAAGGGGCCAAGCGTTCTATCATCAAAATAAGTTATTTTGTAAATTACAGTGCACAGAACAACAGAAGAAAAGATACTTTCTTGGTGAGTAACCGAAAGGCATTTTGCAAAAGTTCCATATCAGTCTGAAATGGAAGAATCGGAGTCCAGGCATTAGCTTGACTCCTCCTCTTCTTTGGTTGTGGTGGCCCCAATGGGAGTCATTTCCTCGAAACCTTCTGCCAGCTTCTTCTCTTCCTCTTCTTCCTCATCCTTTCTGCATGCACTCCTGCATGGCCCTGAACTGGTCTACACAGTCTGACACCTTGACAACCTCCATGCTCTAGTGGAAGCAGGAAAAGGCCGGCTTGATCTGTTCCCCACAAGGGCCTTGGCCATTCCCCTAAGGCATGGGCAGTTACAGTTAATATCTCCATTTGGCAGTATCAATCTGTGCTTCCCCTACGGATCCTTGGGTCTTCGGTCACTAGCTCTGCATTGCTTGGAGTTTCATGCTATTCTCTGGTCACAAATATGAATCATCCTTCCCATTTTGCCAGCAGTAGGCCACTGCTGCAGCCCGGTGCTCAGACCTCGCAGCAGCAATGGCTGCTCCTCTCCTCAGGCTCTCCAGTTATATTTTTACTCCCATATATGTCTGCCTTCTTGGAGAATACATGCTGATCATGATGACTTTAACATTCCTATATTTTTGATCTTCATATTTTTCATTATAAATCAATGAATCATTTGGCTCTTGTATGTGACTGTCTCTGAGACATCAATATGCTCTTCAATTGCTAATAAAATCAGAGTTCTGAATCTGCAAGGTTGCATATCAAATCATGGCTGTGAAACATATAGCAAGGAATACTTTCCCACCCCAAACTGTCTCCACACTCCACCCATGAAACCCTGGGAGACAATGAGCTTCTTTCTGGGGCAACTTTCAGACAGCCTGATTGTGTGCCATTTGACAGCCATTTATAGAGCAACTGCTGTATGCCAGACATTGTGGTGCAAAGACAAAAGAAGCACATCCTTGGTGCATTTAAAAGAATTCTGTGGTGTCTTTAGGTATTGAAGATTTCTACTTGCAGAGACTTTTTGAGAGCCCAATCTTTCTCATTAGGCTTCAAAGCATAGGAAGTCCTTCCTATACATTGGAAAGTGTGAATCATTGCTTGCCTCTGATCTCCACCTCCTAAAATGGCGGCTGGGCCATAAGAGTTGGTGGGGGGTTTCTTTTAGCAGCATCCATACGCTTCGGTAGGACCTTGAATCAAACGATTCACCTTAAACTCATGATCAAAAATATCTACCATATAAAAACCATAAATGAACTCCTCCCTGTTAAATTGTTCTGAGGAGGCTTCCCTTTCTCTCTCTCTTTTAAACCTCGGCATGAAGTTCAATCACATACTTTAAGATCTGCTCCAAGGAAAGTCAGTGAACTGTTTGTAATAAAGAAGGGCTTCCTACTCTGACTGCTTTTCTAGACAAAATTTGTTGAAAAGGCTGAGGTCAGGACCAAGCTCTGATAAAGTCAATGACTTTCACAGCAGTAGACACGACTCCTTTCAGAATTGCTGGCACAGTTCAATTCCTGTTGATGCTGACAGCAATGAGTCACAACAATGTGTAGAGCGTCTTCAGCAAAGCAGCCAAACCAGGTGGGTTATGAGCTTCTCAGGTGCTCCCCCTGAGCCTAGAGAATGAAAACATTCCAACCACACACAGCTTTGCTTTTCAAAGACATTTTTTTCTCCATTTTGAAAAATGACAGCAGGTTGTAAGTATTCCAAGAGGGCATCAGAAAAATAGGAATACTTCTTTGATGGCACCAGTGTGCAAATGAAGAATGATTATGAGGAGCTGGTTAAAATGAAAGGCATCAGATTTGTCCAGGTGATTGCCTGCTTGAAGGAAAGTGGTGTAGGAGACAGATTAATGAGCTGTATCCAGATGTTAAGAGAAAGATCAGTGATTCTAGAAGGGATGGTGGCATTTGAAACTGGTCTGGCTACAGTTCTCTTCTTTTGCCCCAAGCCACAAACCAGTTCGAATATTTCCTAGATATGTGGCTTCATTAATTTTTCTCCAATTTTGTGGCTTCCTTTGCTTGGCAAAAAATAAGGGACATTTTAAGGTTGCTCCAAGACAAGTTGGGGCAAGTCCAATTTGGTTAAAGTTGCAGCCTTTTAAAATCAAACCTCTTCTTATGAAAAAGATCTATGCAACTCCAGGTATTTTCCTTTAAAAATTATTTTCAATTCTGTTTTAGTTCAAACATACAAAAGTATAGAAAATAATGTAACAAACATCCTGTGGACCCCATTACTCAGATTTAACAAATGTTAGCATTTTGCAACATCTATCTTAGATCTCTTTGGTTTTTAAAGGAAGAAAACATTACAAATAAGAGCAGCTCCTATCTTTTTTCTCTCCAAGTGTCCTCAGAAGTAACTAACCTGAATTTGGTATGCTTGTACTTTTATTACAAAAGTGTATATGTTAACAATATTGTTCTGTATATATTTTAGAAATTCATAGGAATGGTATACTTTACATATCCATTTGCAACTGTTTTTTATTTTTATGTTTTTGAGATGCTGTAAAATGTTCTATTTTATTAACTTACATATCTACTTTCCTACTAACTACAGTTTTTCCCCTTTTTCAAGATTACAATCAGTGCTGCAATCAAAATTTATGTCCATGTATCTCTGTGTACATGAGATAGTTTCTCCAAGTTAGATAATGAGAAATGCAGTTGCTGGGTTATCAGGAAATCCCATCTTCAATTTAACCAGGTATTGCCAAAATTATTCAAAAATGGTTGTATCAGTTTATACTCACACTATTTCTAAGTGTCCCCTCCCCCCACCTCCACTTTCCCTTCATCTCTTGGCATTATCAGACATTCTATACTTTTAACAATAGGTAAAAAATGGTATCTTTTGTTTTATTTTGGCATTTTCTTTTTGAGCATCTTTTCCTGTGTTTATTTGTCATTCTGTTTCTTTGGCTATGAATTGACTCTTCATATTCTTAGACCATTTTTTTTAAAGTGGGTTGTCTTTTTTTATCAATGATTTGTAGGAATTCTTTCAACATTCAATATTCTGGATAATTCTCTATTGGTTATATGCCTTGCAAATTCCTATTCCCATCCTGAGGTTTGCTTTTCACTTTGTAGAAAGTGAACTTTTTTCATGTAGACAAATTCTTCAATTGGTGTGCTTTGTGTTGGTGCCTTAAGACATTTCTGTCTATCCTGATATCCAAAAGCTCCCCCCACCCCACAATATTTTCTTCTTTTGGCTGTGTAATTCCAAGATGTAGGATGCCCTTTCTGCTTTGTTGGAATCAGATTTTCACTGGTAAGAATCTCTTCATATAAAAAGGGCTGTTTAATGGTTATGCCAAAAGCAAAACCAAAGGATATATCTCATTTAATATCCCCAGTATCCTGTGAGGTAAATATTGTGGCAGAGAATTTAAGTAATTTGCTCAGGGTCACAAGACTAGAAAGTGCTTGAGCAGAGTATAAATTCAAGAAGTCTAACTCGTGACCATACCCTACACTGTCTTTGCACTTAGCTTCTTTTCTTCCCTCCCTCCCTTCCTCCTTCCTTCCTCTATCACCATCTCTTTCTTTTTATGTTTTCCATCTTAAGCTAGGCTTGATGAAAAGAAGGGCAGATGTCCATTATTATAATGGCAGCGTATGTTAAATTCCTAACAGTACTTGGCATAACATGATCTGAAAACTGTATGGTACATGACCCTGTTTAGTAGTCCACTATGCCATCATTTTGCATTATAAAGAATTTTCTTGCATTCAGACAAATTTCAAATCAACAGGAAGAAAATGAAGAGAAAAAACTAATTTCTTTTTCCTACTTGATTTGCAGACCCTTTCAAATCCATCCAAAGAACACAGATTAAGTTGAATGTCTAATGTTTAGTGGGAGTTACTGGTGTTGGGGATACAGCTGTGAAGACAACAGGCAAGATGTCTGTTTCTGTGTGTTCATATTCTAGGCTGAGGGGGACTCTTAATGAACAAATATAGATGGGATAATTTCCAATAATGATAAATATTATTTAAAACAAGGCAATAGGATAGTGACTGAGGGTTGAAGTGGGGAATTGTGCTTTTTTTAGATTGGGTGGTCAGGGAAGGCTTTTTTTGGGAGGTGACATTTGAGCTGAGATTTCAGAGATAGGAAGGTAATGGCTACATCTGGGGGCAGAGGGTTCTAGGCAGTGCTGAAGCACTAGGGCAGGAATAAGCTTGGCATAGTTTAGGAACAGAGAAAAGGACAATATAACTGATCTTAAAGAAAAATGGGGAGAGTCATATGAATCAGTCAAAGGTGAGGCATGAACAAGATCATGTAGGGCCTTAAAGGACATTGTAAAGAATTTGAATTTATTTAAAGTGAAATAAGAAGTTATAGAGCTTTGAGAGCAGGGGAGTGACATTGCCTGTTTATATTTTGAGAAGATCATTCTGGCTGCTGTGAAGATGGAATATATTTTGGAATGGGAGCCACTTAAATTTTTACTTGAACAATAGATGGATGGTGAAACTGTTTACTGACATGGAGAAGAAATGAGAGAGAAATGGGTGTGGGGGAAGTACAAGGAAGGAGATGGAGAGTTGTGTTTGGCCTTGTTCATTTTGAGAGGGTTATTAGACTTCCAACTGAAGATGTCAAATGGGCAAACAGGACATGAGAGTCTGGAGTTTAGGGGAGAAAAGGTCAGTTTGAGATATAAATTTGGAATTTGATATAATTACCTAGAAGGAGAGTGTTGTCTGAGAAGAAAAGAAGCCCTGGGAAGACCTTAGCTTTTAGAGTTTAAGCAGAAGAAGAGGAGTAGGCAAAGGAGGCTGAGAAGAAGCAGCCAGTGAGATTGGAGGACAACCAGGAAAGGATGATAAAAAAAGTTATGAAAAGGAGGATTTAAAGAAGGAAGGTGTCATTACTTGTACCAAATGATGCTGAAAGGTCAAGTAGGATAAGAAACCATATGAGCACTGGTTTTGGTAAATTACAGGTTGTTGATAATTTTGACAGAGTGGTGACTAGTCTTGGAATGGTTGGGACCAATGGCCATTTGGAATTTTTTTAAAAAAGAATTTATCAAAGAAAGAAAGGTAAGCAGCTATAGTGACTAGAGATAATTCTTCTAAGAATTTTGACTGTGAACATGAACAGAGA
This sequence comes from Choloepus didactylus, assembly GCF_015220235.1. Lineage (NCBI taxonomy): Eukaryota > Metazoa > Chordata > Mammalia > Pilosa > Megalonychidae > Choloepus > Choloepus didactylus. The sequence goes on from NC_051314.1 coordinate 51,016,701, forward strand.
AATAGGATGGGATTCTGGAGTCAAGGGAAGTTTTTTCTTTAAGAGGGTAAAATAATGGAAGATATTCATGCCCTAATTTCTGAAACCTGTGATTCATTAGGTTATATGGCAAAGGGGAATTAAAATTATAGGTAGAATTAAGGTTTCTAATCAGCTGACCTTAAAATAGGGAGAATGTCCTGGATTACCCAGATGGGCCCAATGTAATCACAAAGGTCCTTACAAGTGGAAAGGTAAGACAGAAGAGAGAACAAGAGGAGGATGTGACTATGAAAGAAAGGAACAGAAGGATACAATGTTGCTTGCTTTGACGATGGAGGAAGGGGGCCACCAGTCAAGGAATGTGGGCAGTCTCTAGAAGGTGGAAAAGGCGAGGAAACGATTCTCCCCGAGAGCCTCCAGAAAAGAATGCAGCACTGTTGGCACCTTGATTTTAGCCCAGTGAGACCCATGTCAGACTAATATTCTAAAGAACTATAAGATAATAAATTTGTGTTGTTTAAGCTGCAAAATTTGTGGATTGAAAGTTCATGCTCTGCAGGTGTTGAATCAAAAAAGTACTGAATTTGGGAAGAGCAGGCATACTGAACATAGAGCCTGAGTGAAAAAATATATATTGAGTAATGAGTCCACTGCCACCAGTTTCCTTCCCCTGCTTGGCACTTGAAACAGTTGGCAACTGGCAATATAGAGAGAAACAGTTTCTCTTGGGAAAATAGGCCAAGAGAAAAGCCCCATAAATGCTCACATTTGTCACAACCCTCCAAAAATTGCCTGAGTCCAAATACCAGTTCCCTAAATTAGGCCTATCAGTCAACAAACCTGACCTTTCACAAAGAGCATCCAATCAGCTTTTCTGTGCTTCAATCACTGAAAAGCTGACTGATGAAGAAATCCTCTAACATGAAAGAGTGAGAGTAAAATAAATGAAAAGGATAAAGGAACATAAAGGCAAGAGACACAAGAAGAAAAGTTTTAAAAAAATTTCTTGGAGAAAGAAAAGATGTTGGATCTGTGACACACAAGAACAAGATGCTCTGGAAGAGGAAAATTAGGAACAAGAGTGAGATCTTGGAAAAACCATGGTGGCAGAAATGGAAAAGTCAACAGAAAGGTTGGTGGAGAAAATGTCCCTGAAAGTAGAACAACATGCCAAAGAGATCAAAAGTTGGAGAGAAAAGAATAAAATTTATTATAGAACTCCTGGAAGTCCAACATCTACTTAACAGAAGTTCCAGAAAGAGAGAACAGAGAAAATGGAAGGGAAGAGTTGTCAAAGAAATAGGATAATGAAATTTTCCAATTAAGAGTAGACAGCAAGTTGAAAAGGCCCACTGGGTGCTTAACAAAATACTGAAAAAAGACCAAATCAGGGCATATATTCAAGATTTATCAGAAGATCTGGGTAATAAGATCTAAAAACTTCCAGGAGAAAATACAAAGGAATCAGAATGCCATGGGTCTTCTAAACAGTATCTCTGGAAACTAGAAGACAATGTAGCGCTGCCTTCAAAAATTCTGAAGGCAAATGATTTCCAACCTAGAGTTCTATACACCACCAAACTATTAATCAAGTGTGAAGATAAATTAAAAACATTTCCCAACATGCAACAACTCCAAGAATGTGTCACCCTATCTCTAGAGTATATTGGCTGATGTACTGTATTATAATGAAAGGGGTAAAAAAAAAAAAAAAAAAAAAAAAAACAAGAGGAAAATGTGGGATTCAAGAAACAAGGGGTCCACACTGGAAAGGAATTCACAAGTTGTTAGGAAAACAAAATCCCAGGATGACCACTGAGCAGCCCTGGCCTCTAGGGCAACCATCCCGACTACAGGAGAAGAGGTCTGAACCCCAAAAGAGGGGTTCAAAAGACATGCCTCTAAGAAAAAGAGAATTAGACCGATAGATTACCCAATGTGTTTAACTGAGAGGAGGAGAGTTTGGGTATAATATTGTGACTGGTATATAGAAAATATGCAAATGAAAACCATGAGGCAAGTTTTAACTTCAGGGAAAAGAAATAGTTGTACAACAAGGAAAAAAAAGTCGTAAAAAATGCAATCATAGTATACTATATGGCTCAGCTGTGGACAACATTTGCAAAGTCATAATACTATAAACACAACAATGTTTCTTTAAAAAATTTGTGATATAAATATATTGGAAGTTTAGGAGTAAGAAACATCTGTGTGTAGTTGGTGTAAGAGAACTAAATCCTCTTCCTCTATTGCAGGGAAACAATAAGAGATGTCTACAAATTGCAAACTCAAGAAGCAAAGCAGTAAGCAATTTAAAAAATAATTATGAAAATCTATATTAGCAGAAACAGCTAAAATAGTTCAATGTTCTGGGAAGGGTTTTAGATAGTCGGGAGAGTTAGTAGGGGATTGCTAGTTGTTATAATCCTTTTAGATCTAAAATATTTGACTTTTTAAACTATATGTGTTTTTTTGTTTTGTTTTGTTTTGTTTTTAAAGAGAATGTATTGCATATGCTCCAGAAATATTTGCATTGAAGGCAGAGTGGCTATTTCCCAATATACTATTAATTATTCAATCTCAGACAAACAGGATATTTTGCATCATAGCTAAATCACTGCCTTGAAAACATTAAGACAACATTTAGAAGAAATATCACTGACATATTAAAATGAATCTTTTTATTTTTTTGTTAGCATCAGCATATTCCCCTTTATTAATATCAAGTGGGTCACCAAAATTAGTTATTTTGGGCTTGCTCAGAAGTCCTCAACTTGGGGACAATTTCCCCACCCCATCCCCTGGGGAAATTTGGCAATGTCGGGAGACAATTTTGGTTGTCACTACTGGGTAGCAGGTGCTACTGGTATCTAGTGGGTAGAGGACAAAGATGTTGCTAAACATCCTAAAATGCAAGGATAGCCCCCGCTCTCACCCCCCAACAAAGATTATCCAGCTAAAAATGCCAATAGTGCTAAGGTTGAGAAACCAAGCTCTGAGTCTTTGAGGATTATTTCATCAGAATGTTATACATAAAGATTAAGGATATGCACATATCTTGCAATTTAGGAATGACTCAGCTAATTATCCTGGTGCAATGTTGGGGAAGTAGTCTGGCTGTGAAATATATCTTTGGGAATATTGGGAATGGTAAGGTAAAAGACAAAAGGTGTAATAAACGAAAACAGTAATAATACATACTGCTTTGTACCTCAATAATCTCTTTCATCCATGGTTCCTAGGGCACTCTATAGATTAGTAACTACTCTGGAACTCAAACAGTACCTTTTATCTCAGGACCTCATGCACTTTTACAACACTCTCAAAATGTATGAGTATTATTATTCCCATTTTATATGTAAGTAAACAGAAGCACAAGAGTTAAGCAACTTGCTCAAAGCCACACAAGTCATTAGTAGCCAACTCACAATCTATTAATACTAAGAAAACTGGTCTAAGAGATGCAGTGATATATTTACATGGAATAAATGTTATCCTAGTTCATTCAAAAACTATTGTTCTCAAGTTAATATTGTATATTCAGTAACATCTTTTTGGCTCTCTTTCCAACAACTTCTTAGAGACCCAGGGTTCTAACCTTGTCATCCTATTACTAGAAGGGACTATGTCTATTGAGCACCTTCCTTGCACCAAGCACATTTTACATGTGATGTCACTTAATTCTTATAACAGCTCAAAAATATACGCGATTATTTCTGGTTTTATAGTGAAGGAAGCTGAGTTTCAGAGAAGTTAAGTAACTTGCCTAAGATTTCTCAGCTACTTAACATGTTTGCATGTATGCTGAATATACATGGTCTTTGCATTAGCTGGTGTTAAAAAGCATATAATGTGAATATGTTCAATGCCCAATCATTCCCACTACCTCCTTTCTCCTTAAAACCCAGAAAACAAAATAATGAATCTGTAATTGAGAAATTGCAGGTATGGCATCCAGCTTGGTACCAGCTAGGCAAATAGCCACTTTCCTTCAGCCTTTTAAACCTATATCCATTATTTTTCCAAGGATTTTTCCAGAGTTCTTTCTTGGTTACAGAGATGTTCACTCCAAAAGTCAGACCAAAGATTTGAACTGTGTGACCTTCCTTCTGAGAAATAAATAGCATGTGAATCACTTTCTCTTGTCACAATCCCTGTCACAGAAACATACTGACTGCCTACCCACCATGTGCCACCTGGGCAAAACAAGCATAGTTAAGTAGGGAAGAAAGATTTATGACAGGTAAGGGTGTGACTCAGGGCTCCCTCACTTTTTACAAAATGGTGACTTGATATTTGTAGCCTTACAATGATGTACCCTGGCATTACTTGGAGATAGTGAGATCAGTCTCTTCAGGTGCTTGCCAGTGGCAGCCCACACGGCTCTAATGCAGAAATATTAGATGACCTGCCTCTGCGGATAAGATTTAACTTAGGGCTTATTAAGGATGGAAAAACAGAGATAATCATCTTTGCAGCTCATCTCAAATCAGCATGAATACTGCTTTAGTACTTTCGTAGGGAGCTTTGCTGCTAAATTCAGTATCAGTAAAGAGGAGGTGTAGACATGGGGTTAAGAGGAAAATTCCAAATAGGATTGGAATCGCCAATACATACACTGTCGAAATGAGGTTTTAATTTTCTCTTGCGAGCCTAAACCCATGTAAACCCTTGATAATTCGCCGATAATTTTAAACCTCTCCCTTTGGCCAAGTCTTTAACCAAGAGACCACAGACTCTTCTTAAAAGGAAGGTAGTGGGTTTGTTTCTTTCTAGTACACCCTAGTACTAAAAAAGGGGCAGCGGACGAGGAAAAGAAACTCATGGCTGTTTCTCTATTCTGACTATTCAAGCCCTGAATCATCACCAGTTGATTGCACTTTCCCCCTCAGCCAGCAGTATTTCGAACTTTCCTAGAATATGGTCTTGTACTTAAAAGGAAGAGTGGTGGGAGACGGGAAAGGAGGAGGAGAGAAGCGGGGTTAAGGGCGTGGAGGGCCGCTCCCGCCCCAGAGTCGGAGGCGCCGAGAGGCCGGACGCCCCAAGGCGGCGAGCCCAGGAATGTGCGGTCCGCTCCGCGGGCGGCTGGCGGCGAAAGGCGGGCGCTGGGCTGGCTGCCGTGGTGGGCGGGACGCGGCGCCGCGCACCTGAGCGCCGGAGGCGGGGCGCCGGCTTGTGCGACCACCCTCCCCCCATCGCCGGAGCCGCGCCCCTCGTGCGCCGCCTCGGCCCTTTCCGCCTTGGCTTCGGCGCCGCTCGGCTCCGCTCCCACCGCTCCCTCCCTCCCTCCCGCCCTCCCTCCTACTTTCCGTGAGCAGCGAGCTCGGGACAGCGAGTTTGCCGCGGCTCGTTTCGCGCCGGCCAAGGACCGCACGGCTGCCTCGGCTCACCTGGGCGTTCACTCCCCAGTCCCGCACCTCGTCACCTCAAAGTCCTCAGAGGTAAGGAGGTGCCCCGGCTCGAGTCCGGCGCTCGCGTCCTGCCCGGCTTGACTGGACAGCGGGTGTCTGCACCAGTCCCTGTTCCTCTCCAGCTCCGCGCCTCGTCCCGGGATAGGGGTGTCGTTGGCGGGGATCTGGGCCCGCGGCGGGCCGGGCCGACAGGTGGTGGGTCTAGTCCGGGTCCCCTGACCGCCGCAGGCGCTGACCCTGCTGGGGATGAGGTGGGCGGGACGGGACCCTGGGGGTGGGGTCATTTCTCTCCCCTCCTTTCGAGGCGCGGCGATCCCCCGTCCGGGAGCAGCTGCCCGCCCGCGGTGTAGGTGCGCCGGAGAAACTGCTGGGTGGAGAATCGGCAGCCGTCCGCCACCGGGGAGAAGTGGGCACGCCCTGGGGGTCTCCGAGAGCGCGGCCGAGGGTGGCCGGGCGAGGACCAAACGTTTCCCTTCCCCACCCCCCTTTTGTGTTTCCTCTCAGACCCGCCGCCCGCTGGGGGAGCCGCGGTCGCCCCCGCGGGTCGTTCCCTCGCCTTCTCCCGGCTGCTGAAAGGAAGAGGCGGCGGCGGTCCGAGCCGGGGGAGGTGGGAACGTTCTGAGGTGAGAACCCGCCTGGCCCCGCTGGGAATATGGCGACCGGTGGCTACCGGACCAGCAGCGGCAGCACCACAGACTTCCTGGAAGAATGGAAGGCTAAGCGCGAGAAGATGCGCGCCAAGCAGAACGCCCCGAACTCGGCCGCCTCGGGCGGGGGCAGCAGCGACACGGCCGGGAAGCCCCCAACGGGGGCGCTGGGAACCTCCGTGACCGCCGCGCCAAACGAGCTCAATAACAACCTCCCGGCCGGCGCGGCCGCACCTGCCGCCCCTGGCCCGGGGGGCGTGAACTGCGCGGTGGGCCCCGCGGCGCTAGCCCGCGCCGTGCCCTGCGCGCGGAGGCCGGAGGACGAGTCCCCAGCCGCTGCCGGCTCGGGGACCCCTCCGCTCCGGGGAGAGGAGGAGGAGCGGGACGGCCCCCCAGAGAAGGGCAAGAGCTCGGGCCCCAGTGCCAGGAAAGGCAAGGGGCAGATCGAAAAGAGGAAGCTGCGGGAGAAGCGGCGCTCCACCGGAGTGGTCAACATCCCCGCGGCAGAGGTGAGCGGGCGGGGACCGCAGCCGGACCTTGGCGGGCTGCGGCTTCCTTGTCTTACTCCAGCGAGTTCCGCGGTCTCTGAGGCCGAGTTTTCCCATTTTAGCTCGTACTTCCTATCGTTTCACCGAGTTATGCAGGCAGAGGGTGATGGAGTTTTACTCTGGAACACATGCTTCCTGGGAAGTTACCGAAACCCAAAGTAGGACACGTGTTTTTCAGGCATCCTGGCTAAAGTCTCAGACCCCGGATCCTTCTTTACAAGACTTGCTTACCTAGACTTGTTTGTTTTCGCTTTATCTGTTAGAAAAATTGATTAAAGGTGATGAGGACATACTCATTTTAGTTCCCCCGTATCCATTTGAAGTTATCAGTTTGCTTATCTGTTTTTACTGTCCCCAGTGTTTAATGGCACCTGTAAAGAAACCGTAGCCTTAGCAATATCCAAGACAGCCTAAGTTTGCAGTGAACTCAAAAAGAATATATCCAAACGAGTATACGCACTCTTTAGCCTTCCCACTACTCCCACAGATTTTTCTGAGTGATATTTAGGATAATAGGAATGCAGTACTAACCCACAATTCTTTTGCTTAGATAATCTCTCCACGTTTGTAAGTATTTTGCTCAGTGTATTCTGAAAAACGTTTGCGGTAAGTCTTTTTTTTGGGGGGGTGGTGTTGTTTTTTGTTTTGGTATTTTTGAGCAGTCTCAAGACATTTCTGCCAGCAGAAGCATCTTCTCATTAGAGTGACTGGTGAAACATTTTTTACTTGGTGTATGATTGCACTTCCTCCTATACCTAACAAAACAAAATCCTAAACAAGTTTTGGTTACTTGAAATGTAGGTCACCAGTTTGGGGAAGTAGTTCGATTACCTTATTTCATCCAAAGTAACATCTTTTTAACATTGGCTCTTTAGGTTTCACATTTTTTTTTTTTTGTTTTTTTGTTTACCTCTGATATGTTCAACTTTGACACCAGTTACATTTCTAATAAGAATTTATTAACTTTCATTGTAGTTTAAATAAAAGCATTTGCAATAAATTAAGGTGTATATTGAACTTACCCCAATTTTTCAGTTTTAATACGATTTACTTAGCTGGAAAATTCAGTTTGTCTTTGTAGGCTGTATTTTCATGAGTATTTCAGAGAGACTTTTATCAGCCAGAAAAACTGCCCTCTGTGGTTTGCTACTTGCACAAAAGATCTGTTATTCATTAAATTTCTTTAAAAGGAATTCATAAGAGTGGTAATCAAATTTCTAGGTTTTTTTTTAAGTTCAAAATAAGAAGATTAAGGGGAAACTGAAGACAAGGCTTTGGAAAAGCTACATTCCTTTACTTTATTTTTAAAATTAGCTGGTAATCTAAATAAAATAATTTGTCATTTTCAATTTTTTCCTAACTGTTCATCTGATAAGGGTCTTATTTGGGGAAATATCTTGGCAGATACTGAATTTTACTTTTTGTCTGGCTGTGCTAAAATTATTTCCTCCAGTACTTTTTTTTTTTTCTTTTTTAACAAGGGTAGTGTTTACTGGGAGAAATAAGTAGGGTGTATCTTGTGAGACCCTGAGAAACATCCTTTGTTAAAACTCTTCTGCTTTGGATAAGCGAACAGAGTGCTGAGAATGTAGATGACTCCCCACTACAATTGAGTCTAATACTCTGGAATGTTTTTCGTTTGGGTGTTGGCAACTCCTAAATTTAATCTTCCTTGAAAACAAACAACCCGGGGTACCATTTTTGTCTGTGGAATTTGATCCTTTTTTATTGATGAGGGAATTGAGGGCTGCTTTCTTTTAGTGGTAACTATGGCTCTATCTGTTTCGTGCCATATGACCTAACAACAAACACAACATGGTGATGTTTTACCACAGTATCTAATTAGCAGGCACACTTCTTGAATGCCTTCTCCCACATTTTCAGTTTTTAAAAACAACTTAAGTCTAAAGATCATTTTAATAGTAGTAAAATGTATGACACAAAAGTTGAAAGGTGAATCATTTTCTTAGATTGTTTAGATTTATTTTTTTAGATTTTTGCTCTTTTAGAATGCTGTGCCTTTTCTCTTAGTAATTTCAACAGTGAGAATGGCAGTTGCTGTGAAGCTTCTTGTGTAGTACAACTTAATGCTCTTATTTTAAAGTCATATTACATTTTACAAACTTTTTGGTATGAAAAAAATGTAAAAGCTGAAAATCACCAATCTGTTGATATTCAAAAGTAGATTTGTATTATAGCTAATGTTGTGTAAGATTCTTATTTTCAGACAATATTTCCAGCCAAGTTTATAGTACTAGATAAGCAAGTACTTTGTATGTGAAGAGCCTATTTTCGTGGTTGATAAACATTGAGTTCTTTCAAAAAGTATTTATTAAACATCTGTGTGACACATTCGTGACTTTCATTAACTCATTTTACTAATCATAGGGTATTGTAAAATTGTTGTAAAGGTACCTTGAGAGTAGCTAAAGAAACCAGAATGATCTAGAAGATAATTTTAAAAGGTAATCAGGTAGATAATTTTAAAAGGTAAGCAGGTCAAAAACTGAAAGTGGCAGGTGGGATGGGATATTGCTTGTAATGACTGTAATAAAATGTGTGAATATCCAGATGCACTTTGAGAAAAACTTTAGTTCTCATTTAGTAGGCTAATTAGAGATTTAAAAAAAAATTCCTAATTTAAAAAATTCCTAAATTCCTAAAATAAAAAATATTTTTCTAATTTTTTGTAATAATTAGCCCAAATTGGATAACTTGTATGACATACTTCCTCCCAGTAATTTTTGTGTAAGTCTTACCAGGTCAGTCAAATGTTATTACCTGTCTGTGTTCAAGGTACTATTCTGAATACTGTAGAGAAAACAAGAAGTATAAGGCAGTGCCTCCTCTTAAGGAGTAAGACTGGACTCTAGGAAGAGTAAAAAGGCATTATGAAAACACTAAAATATTGAGGTAACAGTATAAAAGCCATCACATATCATGTGTTTAAAGGGAAGAAATGATTGGGCTGGGAGAAGCTATTGAGGATGAGAGTCTTTAGCTGAGTATTATTTATATATATATTTCTATACCTATATATTTATACTTATATTTGCATGTACACATATATATTGGAACATATCCATTTGTATAGTATTAAGTGTGAGAGTGTAGTGGTTTTAAAGTCTACAGCATATTGATACCATGTGAAACTTTCCCTCTACCCCTTTCCCCATACTGACTCTCTGCCTTGCCCTCCATTATGATTTCATGGGTCTGGAATGGATCCCAGGCATTAATATTTTCCTAAACTCCCCATGTGATTCTAACGAGTCAGGTTAAATAACTATTAGGTTACAGTCTGGGGATAAAAAGTGAATATGACATAGTCCTTGTCCACAAGGGGTTCTCAGTGTAAGGAAATATGGTATGTACAGTGGTATCCTCGTGTCCCAAGTAGGAAGAGGAGGATAGTCAAGGAATACTTCCTAGGGAATCAGACAGCTGTTCTCCAAGTGCTTGTGAAGTTATTACCTTTAAATAGGTTTGCGTGAATTGGTTAACAGAAATGGTTGCCATAGAAAACAGTCTTTCAAAAGGAAGAAGTCAGATGGTTATTGAAGTTTTGATTTATAATGATAACAGTTAACATGTATTGAAGCTTACTGTTTTCATAGTGATTGACTCAAGTACTTTGTGTTATTTTAATTAATCCTCACAGCAGTCCCATGTGGTAGATGTAGTTTCTCTTTCTATTCCCATTTCCAGAGGAAAAACTGAGTCTTAAGAGTTTAATTGGCTCACAGTCATACAAAGTAAGTGGTAGAGCAATGTTTTAAACATTTTTGTGCTTTTGTGGTGTGTGTGTGTGTGTGTGTTTCCCGGGAAAGGAGAGTTTTTAAAAATTAAATTAAGCTACTTTGCATTATTCAGCATTTATCTCTAGATTTTTTCTCATAACTTTTTATTAGAGGTTATTGTAAATAAACATCTGTATGAAGAAAACAGTGAAAGTATGAAATAGAAATTAACGACAAATTTGTAAGCTCAGAGATTGATTGTGATCCTCGACTCTACAGTTTGCTAAGCAAAATTGTGAACACCAGGCTATCAGCAAAATCTGTTTTTGGCTGGGGGTCAAAAATAAGTGGATCTTTGATTCTACTTAAGTTTTGATAGATACATTGTTTTTCTGTCTTGATAGGTTTATAACACCTAATCCTTACTTTGAACTCAGGATGGTAAAAGGGAAGATAAAGGAGCATTTAATGTATATAAAGCACTTTTAAGTGAACACATTTTATATCATAATTATTCAGTGCATTTATTGAATATAATATAGAACAAGTTCCACTTAGGAAATCTTATAAATCCAGGTGGATGAAGAAATGCCTTCTGGTATGCCTATTATATTCCAGACTGTCTACTTTTCTATGTGATGAGTCAGGAGAGGGACTAATAGTGACTCAGAGTTAGAGAAAATAGGACTTAGAAATAGGATAGGTAAAGTGTAAACCCAGGCTGCTTAATAAGATACTAAGCCCTGCTTTCCTAAATGTTTGAGCTCATTAATAAAGAAAATTGAAAATTTAATATGAGGATTTATAATGAGTTGTCTAGGCTGGGATGCCTTTTTCCATAAAAATAATAATTATATGATTAAAATAGATGATATTTATGGTATGCTTTTTGTGTGCCAGGCATTGTTCTAAGCACTTTCCATATATAGATTTATGTAATTATCACCATAACTCTATGAGAAAATGGGGCAGAGAAGGTAAGTCACTTACTTGCCTGAGGTCATATATAAGAAGAAGCAGAGTAGATATAGTTTGCATTCATAGCCTGGTGCTTAATAACCGTCTCATTATACTGCAGTGAATTGCATACTATATACTTACTTTAAGAAATACAAAAATTTTTTTGGAGGTAAAATATAAGATGTTAATACATTGCTATAGAATTTGAAAATAGCTCTAATTATAAAAAGTGGATGAAGTTGGGACTTTAAAGGAAAAATTTTGAGAGCAAATAAACATATAGGCATAGGATCAAAATTCTTATTTAAAATCATCAAGCCGATGGTCTATTTGTGTTCTTTATTATTTCTTAGATTTCAGCATCTATTAGGTAGGCTAGAAAATAATTATGCTATTTACTAGTAAAAGTGATAATGTTTTAGGAGTTTAAAATTATTGGCAAATATTAGAGTTTGAAATTTCTTGTTTTTTTTTTAATTGAGATATAATTTATATACCTTACAATTCACCCTTTTAAATTGTATAATTTAATGGGTTTTAGTACAGTACCCAAATTTTAGCTCCCTCTTCAGTAAAGTGCAAGTGTATTTAAACCGTTAGAACACTGGAAATATATCATTTAATACCAGCTTTACGTGCATTTCACAGAGCAAATGAAATTATGGTGGAATCTCATCAATTTAAAATTTCTTCAAACTTGGGCACTACCACCATTTGTTTGTACTGGGGTTTCTTACAAGAGGTATGTAATTTAACTGAATGTAATACTTTCTTTCAGTTGACTTAAAATTTTTACATTTCACTCTTCCATGGAGTTTACAAATATCTGCTATCTGAACATTTGTGTACATTGTGATCTAGAATACAAAATGGAATTTTAGACCACTTAATAGCTTTGATCATGTTACTTAAATCAGTGTCCTAAAAGGTATGGCTGGGGTGAGCATGGGGAGGCAGACAACCTATGGTAGTATCACCTGTGTTGTTTATTTAAAATGCAGATTTCTGGGTTCCACCTCAATCTGTGGGGAGTTACCTGAGACTGCATTTTAATGTGTCCTTCAGTGATGATTGTACATACTGCAGTTTGGGAAGAACTGAGTTAAATGCCCTGTATTGGTTTACTGATCTATCAAGAGAAATTGATACTGATTACCTAACAGTATTGTTATATGAATTAAATGAAATAATGTTTGTGAAAATGTTATAAAAATGATCAAATGGTAAATAAATTACAGTTATGGTGTAGGTTGCAATAGATAACTTATTGATGTCTAATGGAAATTTCTTATGGGATGCTAAACATTCTCATTTTTTCCTCCCAGTTAAAAATTTATAGATATTTTAACAGAAATCTTGAGCTCCTTGGTAATTCAGAACACTAACCTTTTACTGTTAGTGTCATATATTTAGTGCAAAATCCTGTGCATCGCTTCTTGCCAGAAGTTGTTAGAAGCCTAGACTATCCAAAACAACCTTGAACATTTAATATGTTATTAGAACTTTCACTCATTTTTCATTTTTAAATATCTTTAAGGGAAGATGTGTAATGCTCATAAATATATTTAATATTAATTCACACTCTTAAAGAGTATCTTGGCAATCTTCTGAAGTGCAAGAAAATTTTCCCCTTTGTTTACTATTCTCACATATTAAATCTGCAGGCAGAAGTTGTCTGACGAGCCAATTGTTTCTTACCAATTTTGTTATGGCAACTTTCAGTTAAGGTCTTAGGCACTGGTGTAGAATTGATCCTCAGCCATCTTTACATTCTCTTTAGGTTACTTAAAAATACACTGGGCACCGCAATGGAATAGAATAGTAATATTTAATTTCTAAAAGCCGCAAAATGAGATGTTTCAGAGGTAGGTAGAACAGCTCCACTGAGTTTATATCTTAGCATGTAAATTGGCTAACAAATGTTTATTCTGTGATAGTCTTTAGAAATCTCCTTTACTAAGTTTTTGAATCACAGTGTGTTTTTCAATAATAGTCTCTTTTTTATATAGTTGAATTTAAAGAAAAAGGGGCAGTTGTAGAGAGTGAGTATTGTGTTAGGGTTTTGCTGAATAGAAAAGATAGGAGAGAATTTGTTGTAGATTACAATTCTATGGTAGCTAAAACATTTGTTTGCAGTTTCTTTATATAAACTCTAGAGGACTAAGTGAATAGGATAAGTTAAAAATAATAAAATACAGTTTGAAATACAGAATGAAAACATTTGTAATAAAATTAACTCTAATAAAGATGTCATTTAAAACTGAGCTTATGTATTGGCATATATTGAATTACTTAATCTTATTTCTTTCAGAAATTTGCAGGCTTTATAAAGTATGAAGGGATTTTCTATTATTTTTGGAATTTCTTGCAGAATTTTTTAGTAGTATTTTAAAAGAATGGAAGTATCTGTTATGAAGAACACGTAACATTCAGGAGATGGTACTTGAGGAATATGAATTAAAAGTAAGATTATGTTAGTTGAAATAATCTAAGAAGTTCCTTTAGGTTGTGAATTCTTGATGAGACTTCTTGATATCCTATAATGCAAGCAAAAGTTAACCCAAAGCAAATTTATATAACATTAATTTTTTTCTACTGGCAAAAATAATGTTAGAAATAAAAGTAATTTGTTCATTGTAGTTCCTTGTGGAATATACAAGAAAGAATAGAGAAAATTATCACTTGTTATCTTATACATATTAATATTTGTATTTCTTTCTAATCTTTTTTCTGTGTAGCATCATAAAAAATGGAGCCACACTATAAATACAGCTGTGTGTGTGTATTTAATCATTTATCATGAGTATTTTTATGGTGTTATTCTTACTCTAAAAATAGGGATGGATGTATTTTGTGCTATTATATACTAAAATATTTGAGCATTACTTCATTGAGAAAGGACTCTGGCTTCTCTGCCCTATTCTGTGGCTTTCAAATTGGCAGATCAGTAAGTTTTCTTAGATTAACAGCCATTTATTTCTTTTTATATATTGTGTTTACTGAGACAGTCTTGCATTCAAGAGAAGTGTCTGGGTCACTCAAAGAGTCTCATAGGTATTAGGACCTTTAGATAATTGCATAGTGTGCCCAGAGTTTCCTTTTACCTCCTCGATAGCCTTTGATTTTGGTGGGAAAGAGGTGGTGAGAGCTGCAGTAATTCTAAGTGTAATGTATGCTATAACTGGACATAAAGATTTCAAAAGCTCATCATGATATGCAAAAGCATGCAGTAAAAACCACAGTGCTTATGGGAAAATTGAGGTAGGAATACAGCACTCAAAACTTTTTCACTGACATGTAAAATGAGAGAAATCTAATAAAGGCAGTGGCACATTTTTACATATGTTAAATGGTTAAGAAATACTTAAATAAACTGGCACTTTACCTTGAAAAAGATCTGGAGTTTGCTTAGAATGTGTGTGGGGGGATATATCTGAAATCATACAAATATATTACCAGATGTGGATAGGTGTGGCTCACAATACATGAGAGTGAACTGAAGCCACTAGTAGATGTTTGAGGTATGTGCATGTCTGCGTTTTGTGTATTCTTATGTAACAGTTTCCAGTTTTTTGTACTTCCCTGGTGCTTCTTGTAGTTGCACATAAGCAAAAGCCAAATTTGTTTTATGCTCAAATTGTTCCCTGATATATCAGTTGTGTTGGAACAAATTTGTGTTTTCCAAATGAACTTTATAGTGTATATATGTATATATTTTTATGCATCTGTTTACATCCATATCCACATCACATTACATACATTTATAAAATATGTAAAGTGTTTGGGAAGATCAATCCGAGTAGTGAGATAGGGATAGGAAGCAGACAGAGACTAGAGAAGGGAAAACTCTTTGAGAGAATTCTAATCATGATTGCTAGGGCAACAGCAATAGGAAGGGAGGGGAGAATGAATTTGAGAGGTGTTTCATTGGTGTTAAAAAAAATTACATAACTGGATGTTTTAAGCTGGCAAAGTCTTTAGAAATCATGTAGTCCGTTATAAAATGTATTAACTTGGGCTTCCCGGACAGCTCTTAAAAAATTTTGTTGGATTTCAGTCTTACCCTTCTCAGCCCTAGCTGAGTCATCTGGCATTTTGCTTATTTTATTCTTTTTTTCTTAAATACTCAGCCTCTTGGTCCATCCTACCATGCAAACTTTTCTTTCCTTAATTGTTCAACTTCTGAAAGGTATAGATTTCACCCGCTAATTCCCACTTCACTTCTCACTTCCTACTACTTTATTGGAATTGATCTCTCCAAGTTTGCTTGTGACCTCCTAATTTCTAAACGTGACAGCTTCTTTTCTGTTTTCATCCTGTTTGACCTCCCTGTACCATTTGCCCTTGTCATTCCTCTCCTTTTGATGCTACAGCATTTTTGTTAGATTCTTTTTTAGTTTTTTTTTTTTTTTTTCAGAAACATTTGTGGGTCTGCTGTGCATCCCAGGCACAATGCTAGGTGATAAAAAGATGAATTACATACTCACCATTCTTAAGGAGCTTCCAGTCTTCTGACAGGGAAAAAGATAAGAAAACAAATAATTACAGTTTGGTGTGATAAGAACTAGGATAGAGAAAAGAACCAAGTACTGAACTAGTTCAGAAAAGGGAGTCAAGGAAGGCTTTATATAACATGAGGTGGTATTATGCCTTATGTCTTGACTGGTAAGAAGGATTTCCCAAGTGGAGAGGGAGACAGAGTAACATTCTAGACAGAGTGAATAGCATGTACAAAGACGCAGAGCTGGGAAATGAGAGCATATATTACATATCTAGCATATGCCCAACACTGTGCTGTGGCCTCTGTCAGTGTTATTTCTGATCTTTACATTAACTCACAAGGTAGGTTTTTATATTCCTCATTTTACAGATGAGGAAGTTGAGCCTTAAAGAGGTTGTGACTTGCCCATAGGCTGTAGAAGCTAAGTGACAGAACTTGGATTTGACTCCTGATCTATTTGGTGCCAATTCCCACACATTGGTTATCATTGTTGAAAAGAAGGAATATGTATGTTCTAACAGAGGAAACTTTGATGTGTTGAGATTTCATGGTGGGGAGAACAGCTAACAAGGAATGATATGACTCAATTGTGATGGATGTGAATGCTGTGCCAAAGAATTCAGACTTTATTCTTTGTTAGTATCGTTGGCTGGGCACTTCCTTCCTCTGCCCGTACCTATTTATGCAATAATCCTGACAGCTTCTGGAAGGGAAGAAGTTTTTGCCTACTGAATTTGAAGTCATTAAGAGGATTTTCTTGTTCAGAGACAGGTATTTCTTCAAGAATTGTACGTAATATAAAATCCTGTAAAATTAATGTATGCATATGGTAAAATAAATAAATCCAGATCTCCACACATGGGTTGAAAAGAAACCGGAAGAAAGGCACTAAACTAAGTTGTATGGAGTGATTTTTTTTTTTTTTAATTTTTTTGGTTACAAAAATAATTCTGTTCTGAAAATAGATTTGGGAGTGACTTTTTTTCTTTCTTTTTTTTTTTTTTGTAGGATGGAGTGTGGGTGGGGGGCTCTGGTGATATTGAATTGCCAGAGTCAATTCTGAGTATAACCTTGGAAAAGTTTATAGTTCAATATTGTTCCTGGGTTTAGACTTTGCCCTGCACTTGATTTAAAAGCAGATGTTTATTCCATTTTCAGATTCTTCCATTTCATCTTGCAATACAGGTGTTAAAGTATGAGCATTGCTTTTGAATCTTTTCCCAAGTATTAGCATACTTGTTCAACTTCTACAAATATTTTCTTCTCTTTGTCCTTCCTTTCCTCCTTCCCTCCCTCCCTTTTGTATCTTAGAGGAAGTCAGGTGCTTCTCCAAATCATGTTTTTGACATAGTGTTTATTTTTAATTATAAAAAGCAATTCCTTCTTATTATAGAAAATTAAAAAAAAAACCCAAAAATAGAATTGTGCAAAGATGAGCTACATATTACCATGTTATCAATTTGATGCATTTTCTTCCATTTTTATGTTTATGTATTGAGATTATAGTCTGTGAATTTTTATAACCTACTTTTAAACTTGGCTTTTTATTATGAATGTTGTTTCATTTTTAATTTTTTTGAAAGCAGAAAGGTTATTTACCATGTAATGTTCTTTGTTTCCTAAGCAAGTAATTCCTACTATCCAATGATAACTATTACATTATACTTTCAGTGTACAATTTTTGTGGATTATTTAGGCACATATATATGGTAAGTAGATTTATGTCCAGAAATTTAATCATTCTACAAATACCATTATACAGTTTTTATTATCAATATCTTGTGGACCTCTGTCCATGCCAAATATACAGCTATGTTGTTTTTCTTAATGGCTGAAGAATATTGTCACTTAGATGTTCCATATAGCTACCATATATTTACTACCTGCTTATTATGTGTTAGATACTGTACTAGACCTTTTGGGCATTTGAGTTGCTGTACCTCTTCTGTTACCCCCAGTGCTGGGATTTGGAGGAACTCTTAATTAATGGTTTTTGTCCTTAAGCAGTTTATAATCTAATTTGGAGAAAGAAGAATACATGAGACAATTCTGGAACATTAAAAGACTGTGTTTAATAAAATGTTAAATGTAATGCAAACTGTTGGCTCAGAGAAGTGAGATCCCTGGAGGACTAGATGGTTCAGAAAGCTTCCAGGAGAGAGTGAGATTTGAGCAGGATCTTGAAGGACTGATAAGAGACGTAAAAAAGAGAGTCAGATTTCAGACTGAGAACAGAGTGGGCAGTGGTACAATGGTGAGCATTAGCAACCTAATTGGAATAGAGAGTTTATATTAGGAAGTAGTAATAGTAGGTAAAATTCGGGAGCAAAATTGTGAAGGACCTTATAAACTAGGCTGAAGATTTTTGGCTTGATATGTTAGGCTATTGGAGAAGTTGAGTAGGGGCCTCCACATGATAAGGATTTTAATAATATCTTTTGGGTCAAGGTGTAAAGGGTAGATTAGAGGAAGGAGAGAACAGAGGCAAGGAGTCTGTTTAGGAGGTTATTGCCATAATCCTATTGGGGAGGAACTATATATAAACCATTAGTACACTAATAAAATACATTTTGTTAGCATGTCCTCAGTATTTTGTTTATTGTTTAACTGATTTGTTAGTGTCCACAGTTGGAGTACCTCAAAATACAGTGTCCCTTACACTTGGCAAAAATTGGTTGCAAGATTTAGTAAGAAATCTTAAGAGTTGGAAGTATCTTTCAGGATTATCTAGGCCAGCCTCCTACCTAATACTTTCTCCAGTGTTCCTGACAGATGGGTATGCAGCTTGGCTACTTTCTGCATCAGGAAGCTTATTACTATCTGGGTCATGTAATTTCAAAGGCAGCGATTAAACCAAAAATCACTTAAACTTTAAGTTGACTTTCTAGAATTTTTTTTTTTTTTTGATTATGAGTGAAGACAGGTACTTGTATTTCAGAGTAAACAAGCCACATTAATAATAGATAACATTTTTGTGTTATCAGGCCTGGCACTATTCTAAGCCTTCCTTCATGTGTAATAATTCAGTAAATCCTTTAGCTCTAGGGAGGACAGTACTGTTATCCCTGTTTCACAGATGAAGAAAGTATCAGTTAGGGCTTTCCCAAGAAACAGAAAAAATAGGATATATGTACATATATTAAGAGATTAATATAAAAATTGGTTCACCCAATTGTAGAGCAGGCTAGTAGGTTGGAAATTCAGGCAAGAGTTGATGTAGTCTTGAGGGAGAATTTCTTCTCTGGGAAACTTGAGTTTTTCTACCTCCACCTGACTGGATAAGGCTCATCCACATTTTTGAGGTTAATCTCCTTTACTTAAAGTCAGTTGAGTATAGATACTATTCATGTCTACAGAATACTTTCACAGCAACATCTAGGCTAGTGTTTGATGAAACAGCTGGACACCATAGCCTAGCTAAGTTGACACATAAAATTTAGCCCTTGCCTGCACTTTTTTTTTATTCTTTTTCTTTTTTTATTAAATTCAGTTTTATTGAAATACATTTGCACACCATACAATCATCCATGGTATACAATCCACTGTCCACAGTATGATAACATAGTTATGCGTTCATCACCACAATCTATCTCTGAACATTTTCCTTACATCAGAAAGAACCAGAACAAGAATAAAAAATAAAAGTGAAAAAAGAACACCCAAATCATCCCCCCATCCCACCCCATTTGTCCTTTAGTTTTTATCCCCATTTTTCTACTCATCCATACACTAGATAAAGGGGGTGTGATCCACAAGGTCTTCACAATCACACTGTCACCCCTTGTAATCTACATTATTATATAATTGTCGTCAGGAGTCCAGACTGCTGGGTTGGAGTTTGGTAGTTTCAGGTATTTACTTCTAGCTATTCCAATACATTAAAACCTAAGAGGTGTTATCTGTATAGTGCGTAAGAATGTCCACCAGAGTGACCTCTCGACTCCATTTGAAATCTCTCAGCCACTGAAACTATTTCGTCTCATTTTGCATCCCCCTTTTGGTCAAGAAGATACTCTCAGTCCCACGATGCCGGGTCCACATTCATCCCCAGGAGTCATATTCTGCATTGCCAGGGAGATTTACAACCCTGGGAGTCGGGTCCCACGTAGTGGGGAGGGCAGCGAGTTCACCTGTCGAGATGGCTCAGTTAGAGAGAGAGAGGGCCACATCTGAGCAACAAAGAGGTACTCAGGGGGAGACTCTTAGGCACAACTACATGCAAGTTTGGACTCTCCTTTGCGGTAACGAGCTTCATAAGGGCACGTCCCATGATCGAGGGCTCAGCACATCAAACCGCCAGTCCCAGTGTTTGTGACAACATCAACACCAGTCCAGGTGAGGATGTCCAACACATCCACACCTTCCCCCAGATCCTCGGGGCTGGGGAGGAGGAGGCTGTAAATATATTTTTTATTATCTGCCCAAATTACTCTGGGAGGTGTCACTATTTCACTCCAGCCTATACTAACCTACCTTATCTCACTTCCTATTCAAAGTTCCATGCAATTGTGGTGTTTGAACAAATCGACTGCAGAGTTGTACCATTTAGAAAATTTAGATCCTGTACCAAATAGATATCTCTTCCCTTGGTCTCACACGAAAGTTGAAGTTTTAAAACGCAATCAGTTTCAACCTTTACCCTTTGGCTTGGCTTGCCCTGGTCTTAACCAGACCTCCTGCTTCATTCATATCACTAATTGAAGTCTGGGCTCTTTTTCAGCTGTTTTTTTTTTTTTTTTGACAGTGGCTATATGCACTGATACTGACAATCATATCTCCCAAGCTCTAGCTCTGAGTTTCAGGTGTCTCAGAGAGATGCATTGTTCCAGAGACCAATCAGGTTATACGTTGGGGGATCGGCATCTCAAAGTTTAGAGATAGGCATTACAATTCAGGGATAGAGTTAACTGCTGTAAGAGCTTACAATCTAGGGACTATTACAATTATTATGTCCATGTTAGGCTATGTTCTAAGATTCAATTCTGAGTTTACACATTGTAGTTAGTCCATATTGGTGAGGCATCATCCCTCTCACCATGTTTTCTCCAACACTTTTACTCCTATATATATATATATTTTCCTACAATTTTACAGAGTTATATTCACATACCATACATTTATCCAGTCTACAATCAGTTGTTCATGGTATCATCATAAAGTTGTACATTTACCACCACAAGCAGCACTTGAACATATTGATTACTGCAAGAAAAATTGTTTTTTTTTTTTTAGCAATAAGAAAAAAATGATAAAAAGAAAAATAACATGTCATACAATACAATATACTAGTAAGGACAGCAAATAACACCACTACCAAGAATCCCATATTCCTCCCCTATATCCCCGTCATATACATTTAGCATTGGCATATTGCCTTTGTTACATTTAATGGAGGTATATTACAATGTTACTGTTGACCATAGACTTCAGTTTGCTTTGATTATGTTTTTTCCTGAATACCATCCCCTTTTCAACTCTCTACATGGTTGACATTCATTTGCTTTCCCACATGCAAAAACATTTTTATGTTTGTATATTTAGTAACAGTCATTTTGCCTGCACTTTTGACTTTTTGTTTTTTAACCTCTGCTTCCAACTTCACAGTGGGGTCAATCTCACTTAATTAGCACTAGCCTGAACAAAGCTGACATCCTTATATTAAGCTTGCTTTCAGGTTTTTCATTAAGTATTTTGTTTTAAAAATCTTTTTCTCTTTCCTGGTTATTCTGAAGTAAAAGTTACAATAGTGTCATAAGCTTACTTGATTTCTTTATACCTCAATTTCTGAAAGTTTTAAGTAGAGGCGTTTAACCCATTTGTGAGGTGCTTTTATGGGGATTCAAATACTAATATATAGTATTCTCCTTACTCCTAGCCCTTATTTTTAGTACTCACAAATCAAACTTATATCAGTATAATTGTTTTTTATTTAGTTAATATTTATTTTTATTAATTAGACAGGAAATGACTCTCTCATTGCCAGTATTTTTACAGCTTGTGCCAGTCAGCATCCAGTCTTGCAGTCAGGAGACAGAAACCACACCAGTTATTTTAACAGAAGGAAAGCAAAGTACCAAGAATTATTAACTAAGTATAAAAGATTGGTAACTAGGTAACTGAAAGAGTAAAAAGAGAACACTAAGGTATCATGAATATTGGAGCCACAGAAAACGTCACTTTTAAGACTGAGGAACAAAGGGAAAATGTTAAAACTATTAAAATTTAGATGTTTCAAGGAGGAATCTGGTGAGGTTGAAACTCAGCTGAGAAAGGAGTGCTGTTTGGTTGGTACTTTGTCACTGAGACTGGACGAGGCTCTTTGGAGCCGGGACCCAGATCGTTGAGGAGAGGCCTCCAGCTAGCTGGTGCTAGAGTGTCTGAGGGGGGCATGATAAGGCTGGTTCTAAAACTGGTTTCACCTGCTACTATTTGAATGAACTGTCACTGCTATTGTGAAAAAGTGAGTTTTGGGTGAAACCATGGGAAAAAGAGGAAAGCAGGATAGTTACAGGAAGCACACCTGAAGGAGGAATCATATCTTCCTTCTCCAGCCTTGCAGTTTTCTTCTAGCTTTTTCTATTGGCAGAACTGGACAGCAATCTAATTCAATTGGCTCACTTAATGGTCCTGGTAATTGGGAAATTTGACTTCTGGCCGGTTATTTGGTAATATTAAGGAATTGTTTGTTATTTTTATTGTGATAATGATATTATGTGTGTCTTAAAGGAATCCTTTAAGAGAGTATACAGTGGAATATTTAGAGATGAAATATGTTTGGGATTTGCTTCCAATTAATTTGGGGATAAGGAGCTGTAGATGGAAGTATAGCTGAAATTGATAATTGTTGAAATTGTGGTAATGCTTAATGAGGAGTCACGTTATTTTCTCTACTTCTGTGTATGTTTGAAATTTTCCAGAATAAAAAATGAAAAATCATTTTTTGTGATACTTGCACATAAGTTAATAAAACTGATTCTAGTTGAAGAGTGTGTATGTGTGTATGTTTGTGTTTGTGTGTATATGTGTGTGAGATCCAAGGCAGACAGTAAACTTGATGATAAGAACTGTGAAGAGGATAAAACAGAGTAATGGGCTAGAAAGTGGGGTGGTGGTGTTCCTTATGGTTGCCAGGGAAGACCTCCATGAAGCAGGGTATTAGAGTTGAGATCTGAATTTTGGGAAGGAGCTAGTGAAAAGCATTCTAGGTGGAAGGAATAAAAATTGTTAAGGCCTTCAGGCTGGAAGCTTCTTGATGTATCCAAGATATAGAAGAAAGGTTCACATAGCTAGAGTGAGGTAGATAAGAAGAAGAGTGGTAGATGGACAGGCAGACACCAGATCATGCATCATCATCCTGTGGTTGAGTTTGGACTTTATTCTAATTGCTGTGGGGACCCACTGGTTGATCTAATTTTTGTTTCAGAAAAGGTCGCTTCATGTGCTAGGTGAAAAGTGAGCTGTGTTTGTGGCTTGAGGAGAGAGGGGGAAGACCATTGTAGCAATACAGAGAAGGGAGACTAGGGTGGGGGCAAAGGGAATAGTGAGAAATAATTTCATTAGGAATCTATTTTTGAGAGAATCTATTTCTGTGAGAAATAGAGCAATCAACTATGATAATTGGGTTTTTGTTCAGTGCAGTTGGGTGGTTGTTGCTGCCATGAACTGGATAATACTTTATACTCTATGCAGTAAAAGAAGGCTATGCAAAATTGCAGACTTTTTATATACGTAGATTTTGATCCCCTTCTATACACCCCACACACACATTTTGAGTGTAAGTCCATTCATGTTTTAATTCATTTAATTATCCCCAACAGTGTATGAACTAGATATCATTATTATCTTCATATTACGGTTGAAGAAACTATTCATTTTGCATGGTTAAAAACCTTGCCCAAGATCAACCTAATAAAACTGAGTTAGGATTCAAATTTAGGCAGTTTGAATCCAGAGTTTGTGCTTAATCACTCTTCAAGACAGACTTCTGATTATTTGTCCTTTGGCAGTAACGAGTGATATGTACAAAGGTTTATCCATAAGGATGGATATTAGCCTAGCAGTTGTTTTTTTAAAATAGTATTGAAACTAGCGTAAAAGTCCAAAATAGGGTCTGGATAAAATAAACCATGGCACATTCATTTGTTGGAATACTATGCAATCATTAAAAACAATACTGTCAAAGTAAGAATATAGGAATTTTTTAAAAAATTATTAAGTGAGAAGTAAAAGCAGGATTCAGAGTATGGTGAGCTCTAGTTTTATTTTTGATTTTATTTTAAAGAAGTAAAATACATAAATAACAAAAGGTTTGGAAAGATATCCATAGAGTTGTTAACAGTGGTTATCTCTGGATAGTAGAATTAAGGAGGTTTTTGTTTGTTGAAATGTTCTTTATTACCTAATGCATGACAAGTTTCTGTAGATGTCACAGGGGTATTTGAAAAGACTGCATATTTTCTGGGTATAAAGTGCCAAATACTTTCTATTAAATCAGACTCCCTCATTTTGTTATTCAGATCTTCTAGCCTTACCTATTTCTAATTTGCTTGATTTCTTGATTTCTTAGAGGGATTATATTGATGTTTACCACTGCAGATTTGTCCATTTCTCCTTGAACTTTTAACATAATTACATCTTATAATCAGAAGAAGGTTATTAATTGAAATTTACATACTATAAAATCACCTCTACTTCCAAACACGCAGTGGAGGGTGACAGGTGTTTCAGTTGGTAGGTTGGCTCCATTGTTACCTTTGAAGCTCTCCTATGTGGATATTCTGAACCGTTATTGTTAGTTCATAGTAACATTTCATTATTTTGTCACATATGACTTGTATTACTTAATTTACTCACCTATTTAAGTTACTCCAGATGACCCAGAGTGATTTACAAAGTCATTGTCTACTCCTCGAGGATAAAGATTTACTACCTTTAAGGAGTCACGGCACAAACTAGGTGATCAATTAATATTTGTCAAATACACAGTTCATAAGAATATGCTAAGCTCTAAGGGAATTTTCAGAAGAGGAGCACCAAAAATATTTTTGCTAATGACAGTATTTTTTTTTCCTGCAAATTTTGTTGAGATGTATTCACATACCATAAAATCCATCCAAAGTATACAGAGTTTCACAGTATCATCACCTAGTTGTGCAGTCATCAACACATCCAATTTTAAACCATTTTCATTGCTCCAAAAAGAAAAATAACAGATAGATGTGAAAAAAGGAAACCCAAAACACCCCATACCACCTGTGCCGGTTTGGATATCTTATGTCCCCTTGAAAAGCCATATTCTTTAATGCAGTCTTGTGAGGGCAGAGTTGTTAATCTTTTTGATTAGGTTGTGACCCCTTGATTGAATTTTTCCATGGAGATTTTACCTGCCCATTCTGGGTGGGTCTTAATTAAATCACTGGAGTCCTGTAAGAGAGATCACAGATAGGAGGAGGAGAGAGCAGCTGAGAGGGACATTTTGGAGAGCAACTGAGAGACTTTTGGAGAGACCAAGATGCTTGCTCATGTTTGGAGATGCAGACAGAAGGACGTTTGGAGAGGCTAAGCTAAGAGAAACCCAGAGACATTTTGGAGAATGCCATTTTTGAAGCGCATTTCGGGAGCAAAGGAACAGCAAATGCCAGCCATGTGCCTTCCCACCTGACAGAGGTGTAAGGATGCCATTGGCCATTCTTCAGTAAAGATATCCTCTTGTTGATGCCTTAGTTTGGATGCTTTTATGGCCTTAGAAATATAAATTTGTAACTTAATAAATTCCCTTTATAAAAGCCAGTCCACTTCTGTATTCTGCATAACAGCAGCATTAGCAAACGGGAACACCACCTATCCTCCCCTTTTACTGACCCCTAGTATTGGTGCTGTTGATAAAAAAATATTAAGATATTACTGTTAATTATAGTCTGTAGCTTGCAATAGGTACTTTTTTCTCATATTATTTTTGTTTTTTAATGCAATTTTATTGAGGTGTATTCACATAACATACAATCCTTCAAAGTGTACAATCATTTGTTCATAGTTGTGCATTGATCACCACAATCAATCTTTGAACATATTCATTACTCGAAAAAATAAAAATTAGAATAAAAAAGAACATCCAAAACATTCCATCACCCTCCTGCCTCCACTGTTCACTTACTTTTTTTTCCACACTCATTCATTGTTCTTTTAATTTTATCAAAAAATTTAAAAACAAATAATAAAAATACAACATTTCAAACAAAACCAAAACAAAGGATAAGAGAAAGCAAATAACCTAAAATAACTATATTGCTTCCAACATGTTCTTACCCTACCCCAAGAAAATAAAGACTATAACCTAACAAAGGAATAAGAAAAACAAATAACCTAAAATAACTACATTTCTGTGAACTTGTTCCTACCATACCCCCAGAAATTAACAAACCATAGTCGTTCCTGAGCATTCCCATAACATTAAGTTTACCCTCCATAACTTATCTGTTCTTACTAGATTATCGTTCCTCCTTCACTGTTTGCTGTCTATTGCTAGGTCCGCTACATTCTGCAATATAAACTATTTATTTTACATTTTTCACAGTGTTCACATTAGTGGTAACATACAATATTTCTCTTTTTGTGCCTGGCTTATTTTACACAGCATTATGTCTTCAAGGTTAATCCATGTTGTCGTATGTTTCACGACATCGTTTCTTCTTACTGCCATGTAGGATTCCATCATGTGTATATACCACATTTTGTTTATCCACTCATCTATTGAAGGACATTTGGGTTGTTCCTGTATCTTGGGAATTGTGAATATTGCTGCTGTGAACATTGGCATGCAGATGTCTGTTCGTGTCACTGCTTCCAGATCTTCCGGGTATATACCGAGGAGCAATTGCTGGATCGAAGGATAACTCTGTATCTACTTTTCTAAGGAACTGCCAAACTGTTGTCCAGAGTGGCTGTACCATCATACATCCCCATCAACAATGAATAAGAGTTCCAGTTTCTCCACATCCTCTCCAGCAATTGTAGTTTCCTGTTTGTTTAATGGCAGCCAAACTAATTGGTGTGAGATGGTATCTCATTGTGGTCTTAATTTGCATCTCCCTAATAGCTAGTGAAGCTGAAAATTTTTTCATGTGTTTCTTGGCCATTTGTATTTCCTCTTCAGAGAACTGTCTTCTCATATCTTTTGCCCATTTTATAATTGGGCTGTTTTTACTCTTGTTGCTGAATTGTAGGATTTCTTTATATATGCAAGATATCAGTCTTTTGTCAGATACATGGTTTCCAAAAATTTTTTCCCATTGAGTTGGCTGCCTCTTTACCTTTTTGAGAAATTCCTTTGAGGTACAGAAACTTCTAAGCTTGAGGAGTTCCCATTTATCTATTTTTTCTTTTGTTGCTTGTGCTTTGGGTGCAAAGTCTAGGAAGTGGCCGCCTAATACAAGGTTTTGAAGATGTTTTCCTACATTATCTTCTAGAAGTTTTATGGTACTTTCTTTTATATTGAGATCTTTAGTCCATTTTGAGTTAATTTGTGTGTAGGGTATGAGGTAGGGGTCCTCTTTGATTCTTTTGGATATGGTTATCCAACTCTCCCAGCCCCATTTGTTGAAAAGACCATTATGACCCAGTTCAGTGACTTTGGGGGCCTTATCAAAGATCAGTCGGCCATAGATCTGGGGGTCTATCTCCGAATTCTCAATTCGATTCCATTAATCTATATGTCTGTCTTTGTGCCAGTACCATGCTGTTTTGGCAACTGTGGCTTTATAATAAGCTTCAAAGTCAGGGAGTGTAAGTCCTCCCACTTCATTGTTCTTTTTTAGAGTGTTTTTAGCAATTCGAGGCATCTTTCCTTTTCAAATAAATTTGTTAACTAGCTTTTCCAAGTCTGCAACATAGGTTGTTGGAATTTTGATTGGGATTGCATTGAATCTGTAGATGAGTTTGGGTAGAATTGACATGTTAATGACATTTAGCCTTCCTATCCATGAACATGGAATATTTTTCCATCTTTTAAGGTCCCCTTCTATTTCTTTTAATAGAGTTATGTAGTTTTCTTTGTATAGGTCTTTTACATCTTTGGTTAAGTTTATTCCTAGGTACTTGATTTTTTTAGTTGCTGTTGAAAATGGTGTCTTTTCTTGAGTGTCTCTTCAGTTTGTTCATTTCTAGCATATAGAAACATTACTGACTTATGTGCATTAATCTTGTATCCTGCTACTTTGCTAAATTTATTAGCTCTAGTAGCTGTATCGTCGATTTCTCAGGGTTTTCCAGATACAAGATCATATCATCTGCAAACAATGACAGTTTTACTTCTTCCTTTCCAATTTGGATGCCTTTTATTTCTTTGTCTTGCCAGATTGCCCTGGCTAGCACTTCCAGCACAATGTTGAATAAGAGTGGTGATAGCGGGCATCCTTGTCTTGTTCCTGATCTTAGAGGGAAGGCTTTCAGTCTCTCACCATTGAGTAGTATGCTGGCTGTGGGTTTTTCATGTATGCTCTTTATAATATTGAGGAAGTTTCCTTCAAGTCCTACCTTTTGAAGTGTTTTTATCAAAAAGGGATGTTGGATTTTGTCAAATGCTTTTTCAGCATCTATTGAGATGATCATTTGATTTTTCCCTTTTGATTTGTTAATGTGTTGTAATACATTGATTTTCTTATGTTGAACCATCCTTGCATGCCTGGAATGAACCCCACTTGGTCATGGTGTATGATTTTTTTAATGTGTCTTTGGATTCGATTTGCAAATATTTTGTAGAGGATTTTTGCATCTGTGTTCATTAGGGAGATTGGCCGGTAGTTTTCCTCTTGTAGCATCTTTACCTGGTTTTGGTATTTGAGTGATGTTAGTTTCATAAAATTAGTTAGATAGTGTTCCATTTTCTTCAATTTTTTGGAAGAGTTTAAATAAGATTGGTGTCAGTTCTTTTGGAAAGTTTGGTAGAATTCCCCTGTGAAGCTGTCTGGCCCTGGGCATTTATTTGTGGGAAGCTTTTTGATGACTGATTGGATCTCTTTCCCTGTAATTGGTTGGTGAGATCTTCTGTTTCTTTTCTGGTTAGTCTGGATTGTTCATGTGTTTCCAGGAAATTGTCTGTTTCCTCTACATTATCTAGTTTGTTGGTAAACAGTTTTCATCTTATCTTCATATAGTTTTTAAAATTTCTTTGGGATCTACAGTAATGTTGCCTCTCATTTATTATTTTGTTTATATGGGTCTTCTCTCTTTTTGATTTTGTCAATCTAGCTAAGGGCTTGTCAATCTTGTTGATATCCTCAAAGAACCAGCTTTTGGTGTTATTTATTCTCTCTCTCTTTTTTTTTTTTTTGGTTCTCTATGTCATTTATTTCTGCTTTAATCCTTGTTACTTCTTTTCTTCTCCTTGGTTTAGGATTAGTTTGCTGTTCATTTTCTAGCTTCTTCAGTTTTTCCATTAGTTCTTTGATTTTAGCTCTTTCTTCCTTTTTAATGTATGCATTTAGAGCTATAAATTTCCCCCTCAATACTACCTTCAGTGCATCCCATAAGTTTTGATATGTTGTGTTCTCATTTTCATTCGTTTCTATATATTTAGCAGTTTCTCTTGCTATTTCTTCTTTAATCCACTGATTGTTTAGGAGTGTGTTGTTTAACCTCCAGATATTTGTGAATTTTCTAAGTCTCTGATAGTTATTGACTTCTAATTGTATTCCACTGTGATCAGAGAATGTTCTTTGAATAATTTCACTCTTTTTAAATTTATTGAGGCTTGTCTTATGGCCCAGCATATGATCTATTCTGGAGAAAGTTCCATTAGCATTAGAGACGGATGTGTATCCTGGTGATTTGGGATGTAGTGTTCTATATATATCTGTTAATTCAAATTCATTTATCATGTTGTTTAGGTTTTCAGTTTCCTTATTGGTCCTCTGTCTGGTTGATCTATCTATAGGAGAGAGTGATGTATTGAAGTCTCCCACAATTATTGTGGAAACATTTATTGCTTTCTTCAGTTTTGCTAATTGTTTGTCTCATGTATTTTGGGGGACCTTGATCAGGTGCATAGAGATTTATGATTGTTATTTCTTCTTGTTGAATTGTCCCTTTTATTACTATATAGTGTCCTTCTTTGTCTCTTATAACATCCTTGAATTTAAACTCTTTTATGTGAGATTAATATTGCTACTGCTGCTTTCTTTTGGCTGTAGCTTGCATGGAATATTTTTTTCTATCCTTTCACTTTCAATTTCTTTGTGTCTCTGTGTCTTAAGATGAATCTCTTGTAAGTAACATATTGATGGTTCATATTTTTAAATCCATTCTACCAATCTCTATCTTTTAATTGGGGAGTTTAATCCATTCACATTCAATGTTATTACTGTGAAGGCATTTCTTGAATTGGCCATCCTATCCTTTTGTTTTTGTTTTTCCCCCTCTCTCTTTATTTCCTTTAACATACCCTTACTAAATCTCTTTAGTTCTGAACTCTTCTTCATACCGCTCTCTCCTTACTTTGTTTCTCTGCTGGTAGAGCTCCCTTTAGTATCTCAAGTAGGGCAGGTCTCTTGTTAGCAAATTCTCTCAGCACTTTTTTGTCTGTGAAGATTTTAAGCTATCCCTCAAATTTGAAGGAGAGCTTTGCTGAGTAAAGGATTCTTGATTGGTAATTTTTCTCTTTCAGAATTTTAAAAATGTCTTAATACTGTCTTCTCACCTCCATGGTGGCCGCTGGGTAGTCACTGCTTAGTCTTATATTGTTGCCCTTGTATGTGGTGACTTGCTTCTCTCTTGCTGCTTTCAGAACTTGGTCCTTCTCTTCAGCATTTGACAGTCTGATCAGAATATGTCTCAGAGTGGGTTTATTTGGATTTATTCTGTTTGGAGTTTGTTGGACATCTATGATTTGTGTATTTATGTCATTTAGGAGGGCTAGGAATTTTTCCCCAACAATATCTTTGAATACTCTTCCTAGACCTTTACCCTTCTCTTCCCCTTCTGGAACACCAATGATTCTTACATTTGTGAGCTTTATTTTGTCCATCATATCCCTGAGATCCATTTCAAATTTTTTGATTTTTTTCTCCATTCTCTCTTTTGTACTTTTGCTTTCAAGCCTGCACTGTTCCAGTTCACTTATTCTTTCCTCCACTTCCACTAATCTAGTACTGTGTGTATACAGAATCTTTTTAATTTGATCAAGTTTATTTTTTTCCATAAGATGTCTTTTTTTAGTTTACTTTTGCAAATTCTTCTTTACGCTCTTCTAGGATCTTCTTCATGTCCTTTATATCCTGTGCCATTATCTTGTTGTTTGTGATTACTTCTTTGATTAATTGCTCCAAGTAGTGTGTCTCCTTTAGTTTTTTCATTTGGGTGTTTGGGTTTGGGTTATCCATATCTTCTGGTTTCTTCATATGCTTTAAATTTTTCTGTTGTTTTTGGCCTCTTGACATTTGCTTATCTGAATTGGTTTCTTTTAGGATATGCAGGCTTATTTGCAAAACTAGAATTTGTCAGCTTGGTGGAGTGCACTTTCCCTAGCTTACCAGCAGATGGCGCCCTGGAGCCACTTATTACGCTCAAGCCAGTTCTTCCCAACCTTGTGTATTTGGTGCGTGGGGGTCTGGATCTTGTGGGGGTCCAATCAGTGCACCTGATTTCCTTATGCAGTTGGTACAGCCAGACCTGAAGGTGGGCAGTGTGCCCTGTGCAGTTAGGGAGGGAAGGCAGCTTTAAGACTCAAGTCTCCTGGCTGTTCCTGGAGACTTAAAGCTGTTGCACAAGTCCAGCCCTTCAATTCAGACTCCCCACAGTCTCTCTCTGCTGCAGGCCCACAAGTCCCTGGGATTGGTGTAGGGCCTTTGGGACTTCCGTGCAGGACCCTGCCTCCAAGCTATGCCCTCTACAGACCTCAGTGAAGGAAGACTGTGCAGTGTCACAGACGAGCGGAATCCACAAGGGAAGCTCTTGGCTGCAGTGCTGCACAGGGGCATTCCAGCACACTGCAAGGAGGGCTGTATGGGGTGTGAAGAACTTCCCATTTCTGCAGATGTCCGCCTTCCTAATGGGGGCAGTTAGCTGCTGGTGTGTGAAAGGCTATTGTCCACGCCAGATACGAGGCGGGTGCCTGGGATGTGGAAGGCACTCCCCACTGCGCTCAACTGCATGGCTCTCGCTGCCGGATCCATGGCTGCTTTTGGAGTTTTTATACTAATCCATCTTCAAATGCCACCCGTTTCTCCCCATTGCAGCATGGCTGCTGTTTCCCCAGCAGCCTCACTCACTTGTTTCTGAATGCAGACTTTAGGTTTCACAAGTGTATGGTCACTGTGAATGTAGCAGACCTTGTCCAGGTGGAACAACGCTGGCATTGGTATTCTGGAGCACTTTCTGTCTTTTATCTAGTGTTTTTCACAGAGAACTATTTTGCTCTGTCTCTTGTAATCCACCATCTTGGGTCTCCAATAATTTGTTGTTAACTCTGTTATAAGTGTCATACATTTGTATTAGCTCATGAGAGAACTTATTTATATTTGTAGTGTTGATCTTAAATAACATCCACCTCAAGGTTCACTGTGTTATAACATTCCATATTTAAACTTCTAGCTTTCCTTCTGATGACATACATGACTCTAAACAACAACTTTCAACCAAATTCACTTACCATCCAGCACTATTACTTACAATCCCATTAACCAGCTACCTTCACTTCTGTTCTTTTCCAAACATTTAAGTTCAGCTTCATTAAAAATTCTGCACATAATAGGTAACCGTTGCGCTCCCCATTCTTTAGCTTCAGTCTGTCTCTTGGTAACCTATATTCTATTTTTTATGACTATGAGTTTACATATTCTGGTTAGTTCATATTAGTGAAATCATATATATAATATCTGTCCCTTTGTGTCTGGCTTATTTCACTTAGCTTTATGTTCTCAAGATTCATCCATGTTGTTGGGTGCTTCAGTACTTCATTCCTTCTTACTGCTAAGTAATATTCTATCATATGTATATACCACATTTTGTTTATCCATTCATCAGTTGGTGGACTCTTGGGTTGTTTCCTTCTTTTGGCAATTGTGAATAATGCCTCTTTGAACATTGGTGTGCAAGTCTGTTTGTGTCTCTGCTTTCAGATCTTCTGGGTATATACTGAGTAGTGGAATTGCTGGGTCATAGGGCAGCTCAATATTTCGTTTTTTGAGGAACCACCAAACTGCCTTCCATAGCGGCTGTACAATTTTACATTCCCACCAGCAGTGAGTAAGTGTTCCTATTTCTCCACATCCTCTCCAACCCTTGTAGTTTCCCGTTTGTTTAATAGCAGCCATTCTTATAGGTGTGAAATGATACCTCTTTGTGGTTTTGATTTGCATTTCCCTAATAGCTAATGAAGACGAACATCTTTTCATGTGTTTTTTAGCCATTTGTGTTTCCTCTTTGGAGAAATATTTATTCATTTCTTTTGCCCATTTTTAAATTGGGTTGTTTGTCTTTATATTGTTGAGTTGTAGGATTTCTTTATAGATACTAGATAGCAAACCCTTATTAGATAAATAGTTACCAATTGTTTTCTCCCATTGAGTTGGTTGCCTTTTCACCCTTTTGACAGATTCATTTGAAGCACTGAGGTATTTGATTTTTAGGAGTTCCCATTTATCTATTTTTTTTCTTCCATTGCCTGTGCTTTGGGTGTAAAGTCTAAGAAGCTACTGCCTATCACTAGGTCCTGCAGATGTTTCCCTATATTTTCTTCTATGAGTTTTATGGTTCTGGTTCTTCTATTTAGATCTTTGATCCATTTTGAGTTAATTTTTGTATAAGGTGTGAGGTAGGGGTACTCTTTCATTCCTTTGGGTATGGGTATCCAGTTCTTCCAGCACACTGATTGAAGAGACTATTGTAATAATGACAGTATTTTCATGAAGTGTCTGCTTTGAGAATATACTGTTACTTGTTTGATCATATCAATTAGAAAATGTATATGTTAAAATATTAATCATATTCCTTTTTAGTTCAGACTCAGTTTTTCATGTGTCTTTCCATTAAATATCTGACTAGATGGTTTCACAAAGAAACAGATGAAAATCTATCTTGACTTTCTAAAGGTTCATAGAAAGGGATGTTTATTTTTTTAATCCGTCAGTGAAATGTTAGAAGGGCAAACATCTAGAGCTAATGTGCTTGCTTTCTGCCTAGCTTCATTTCTAAATGGCAATATATATATATACACAGAACATAAATGTATTCTAGTATATTGATTAAATCCTGTGTGAATGAAGTCTATGAACTTGATTCTTCCAGAGAAGGGATTCAGTCTTGCAGTTGGTGAAATATTTCTGGTGGCAAATTGGTTAGAAAAAAGGAACTTCAAATACCTTCCTCAACACTTCTGATTTTACTAGATTCAAATTTAAGAGTCAAAGCAACTTCAGGCTGTAGCTGAATACCAAATGAGTATTTGAATGTAATCTTTTCCTTCTTTAAGCTAGGTCTTACTGAAAAATCTACTATTTTAGTACCCTCAACACTTAGTAGGTCAGTGCCTGGCAGGTGGGATTAAAAATATTAAGAATGTGGCAAATGTGGCCTGATGATTTTTACAATTGAGAAATGGTTTCATTTCTAAATCTTGTTCTCTCTTAGAGTCATGTTCTAAAATCACAGAATGCTCCAACAAAAGTTGGAGTTCAAGTTATGATGGCCCTTTTTTTCTTGCACTATAGTTTTTAACATTGTTATCCATGACAAAGAATAACTGAACATTACAAATACTAGAAAATATCTGCCAAGATATTGGGTGTAAGAGTCAGTTATAGTAATTGCTGTTATCTTGATATTTTGTACTCCCCTTACAACAGTTGATGTCTTAGGAAACCGTATTTTTTTAATGTCAAATGGAATTTTTCAGAATGAAATTGAGTAAAAGTTGTGTTTAGCAGTTTGAAACGTATTGATTTTTCTATAAAGAATTTTCATTCTTAATAATTGAAATTTTTTGTTCAAGAAAAAGCAATTGTAATAGTAACACATAAGATTGGCATTCTTATATGGTAAAATATTTATCTGTTTCATTTTACTTTGGTTACAGGAGCAGATTTGATAGTTTCAGTTTTTAAAGTTTGTATTACTTGGTTCCATGGTAAACTTTGAGAATATAGTTAAAAAGCAACCAAAAAAAAAAAAAAAAAACTACCCAAAAAACCCCACAATTCCTTTTGTAAGTCAATAACCTTTCCTGCATTTTTCTTTTAGTCTTGGCTTATACACTATCAATTTTTAGTTCTTTTGAACTTTTAGTGGTGGTGGTTGTAAAACTGTTTACATTTTCTAAAAATATGGGTGAAAAACAATAAAATTTGCCTTGTGCAAATCCAGAAGTAGTATGATTAACAACTTAATATTTTCCTATTTCTAATAAACATTTATATTTTGTATTTTGTGTACCCACAGGTTTAAAAAATTGACACTTTTCGTCTTAGAAAAGTAGTCTGGAAAAAAACAAAGATTAACTACTTATCCATATAGAAATAACTATTTCACATTTTAACATATTTTTCCTATCTTTTTTCCGTGTATCATCCAATTTTTGTTTTTTTTTTTAAAGAACACTTGAGAGTTTCTCAACTAAGGATAGATTACCAAGATATTTGTTACAGTTACTTTCCTTGGAAGATTTAAAAATGAAGCATAATTTAAGATGAGTAACAGAAGAATAAATATTATTTAAATATTTATTTTAGTTATTTCAGTTATTTGGATATGATGACCATATTTTCTAAACCATATTTGAAATTTGGGTGGATCTGGAAGAATAGACATGGCCCTACTATCCTTTCCTGCCATTCAAGGAAAGTTCTGTGGTCTCTGATTCACAAATTGTTATGCAAATTACATTTTTCCCCAAAGTTCTGTTAAGATCATTGTGCAAGCAATCTTCTACTTCTGATTATTGGTCTTACACATCTGATCTTTACATAGTCTCCATTTGATGGGATTTCCTGTATATAACTCAAGCCAACAACTTTTAGGAATTGTCCTCCAACACATCCAGGATTGAAGATATTGAACCCAAGATGCAAAGACTAATCAAATGTGTTTGCTGTATCTGAAATAGAAAAAGTCAGGGATGAAATTATTTTAAAATTCACTTGTTCTTCCTTGCTCTGGCTTTTTTTGTTTTGAATTGTTTTTTCATTTCAGTGTCTGGGCATTAGCACACTATGGGAGTACACGTTTATCAGTATGCCGGTATTTGTTCAGTTGAGACTAGAGTACTTGCCTCTAGTATGAAGTCCCTAACTTGCTATCCTAATCCCTATCCTAGTATTTGTCCTCTCTACAACCACCCTTTCTTATCAGGATTTTTTTTTTTAAATTCTCCGTGGTACATTGTTCACAAATAAGCTGCTAGAAGGCAAAAAACAAACTACTCAGTGTTACCTTGTGAAGCAGAAAAGTAAATTTAATTAGGAATCTTTTACTTATGCATATAACACATCATCAGACAGCTTAGTAGGAGAAAACAGTGGTTATAATGCCCTACATTTTAAGAATAAATGATTCAATTCACCTATGGAAATAAATTTTCTCTTAATCTGAAACATTAAAAGCATGCATACACACACACACACACACAACCTTTTACTGTAGAAAAAACCCAACAAACAAAAGTAAACAGAATAGTATAATTACCCAGGTTCAATAATTATCAACTTTTGGTCAATCTTACTTACCCCCAATTCCGTACTTTGGACTTTGTGTGCCTGGCAGAGCGGATAGAGGAAAGCAAATTGAATTGAATTCTAATTCAGCTTGGCAGTGGGGTCCGTCAGTTAATGGGTCAGAACTAGGATGGGAAAGACCAATCATCTTGGACTTTCTGTAGCTATATGACTGTGAGCAAGGTTCCATACCTCTGATCCTTTATTTATTTGTTAGAATACATCATAACCTATTCACAGAGTTGTGAGAATCAAATGAGATGTTAACTGTAAAAACTGTTTTGACATATGTGAAGTATTATTCCTGTGCATGATTTTGTGACTATTTCCTGTCCTGAATGTTCTGGATCTTTTAACCTCTCCTGTACTGACTGAGATTTTTCTGTGATTCAGGTAATGTATCTTGCATACCAATTTAAAATAGGACCTAAAAAAAAAAATTATGATGTTAAAAGATAGCTAACAAAATTTGCAGTTTTAGCCATTATTAAGTGTACAATTCAGTGATATTAATTAAATTCATGCCGTTGTGCTGCCATTACCACCATCCATTAGCAAAACCTTTTCATCATCCCAAACAGAAACTGTGTACCCATTAAGCAATAACTCCTTCTTCCTCTCTCTAATCTACTTTCTGTCTCTGAATTTCCTTTAGAATAGGCCGTTTTGAAAAGACTGTTTAGTTTGAGAAACTTTTCTAGCATTTTTCAAGTGGCAAATTTGGGTAGTTTTTTGAGGTGTTGTTATTTTGACTTTCTTTTGCTTTTCTGCTTTATTTTCTGAATGTGATTAAACCAGACTGTAGAGGACACTCCTATACTACAATTCTCTGTACGCTTTTGTCTCTGAACCCTGCTTAAAGCATGGCCCTAGGTGATCAGATTACCTTTTATGAATGATAGGACTTTCATAGATGCTTATTGAAATAAGTGTTCATGAAAGTGAGGAGAACATGGTGGGAGAAGGAGGCTTTTGTTTGATGTACATAAGAATAATGCAAAGGCAGATTGATGATGTCTTCAAAGTAAATCACAGATGGCAGCTGTTAGGCTTCCCAATTTTAATAGAGCTTTAATAAATGTAAAATGTTACTAATGTAAAACTTTTATTTTCTGAAAGTAAATAAGAAAACTGTCTTCTTATAGCTGAAAATAAAATATTACCTTAAGTGTAACATACATTAACTTT
This sequence comes from Choloepus didactylus, assembly GCF_015220235.1. Classification (NCBI taxonomy): domain Eukaryota; kingdom Metazoa; phylum Chordata; class Mammalia; order Pilosa; family Megalonychidae; genus Choloepus; species Choloepus didactylus. The sequence continues at coordinate 51,054,377 of NC_051314.1, forward strand.
TAAAAAGTTAAATGCCCATAATAAAATTTCAAAAGGTACAAGCACCTGTTACCATTTTCTTGTGTATCCTTCCAGAAATATTCTCTACATTTACCAACAAATATGTATGGTTATCCCCTCCTCTCCTTCCCCTACAACACACACACTCAACATCATATCTTCTTGTATACATTGTTCTGCACTTTGATTTTTCATTTAACATTATCATGCAGATCTTTTTGCAATGAATAAATTTATACAAAGTTCATATTAAGGTCATAGAAGTATACCCAAAATTTATACTTAGATGAGTAGTGTCATCAACGTGGAGACATAAATAGCTGTTGAGAATCTCCCAAGAGATTCAGTGGAAAAAAAAGGAAAATTCTCACTTGTTCAGGACTTTGGAGGAAGGTAAGAACTGGAGAAGGTTCCCACAAACACTGAACCAAAAAAAGAGAAAAATACCAGGTAGGAAACTTCCATTCCGGACCAGCCAGTCCTCTCCTCTCCCCCTCACTTAGTCCCACACAGCTCAGGAAGTGCCCAAAGGCAGCAGCCAGGTTCCCTCCCACCTTCCACCAGAGACACAGACTATAAAGTCTCTCACAATGGTAAGACAGATCCACACCTATATCTGGACACAGAGACTCAAGCCCACAGGAACCACGGCAGAACTTAAGCCACCGGGGAGGGTAGAATATAAAAGGGCAATAAGGAGGAGTTTCCAAAGTGGAGAATTAGGGAGGGAATGGCAGAATTTTTCCCCAAAGCAGCAAGTAGCCTGGCAGAAGCTGTCTGAATCCACTGGGGACCTGGGAAATGGGAGGACATTTCAAGGCCCAAGGCAGAGAGGGACAAAGAGGCTGAGAAAACGTGGACACAGACTGTATTTCCAGCCATGAGTCCTGGTGCCCATCTGCCACTCTTGAGGGCAAAAATCAGTGGGTGGCCTTATCTTTGCCTGAGGGACAGCTGCAGACTAGATAGCTGGGGGGATTCTCTGCTGCAAGTAAAGTTAGGGGCACAGCCCCACATTGACTCAGTATTTGGCAGTGAAGGGAGGACACAGGAATCCCACAGTTTCAGTACCGCCTCGTCAGATGCTGTGGAGCTCCAGGAGTAAAGAGCTTCCGAGGACGATTAAGTGAGTGAACAGCACTATCTGCCGAGCAGGCTGGAAAGTGCAGGGGAAAACTGCAGGGCTTTTCAGAGCCTCTCCAGAACCTATCCCAGGCCCATTGGAACTGGTCTACACCCCATGCAGGGGTACCTGACCCTGTTTTGGCTGAGAAATGCTGATGACCCAACTAGCAAAGCAGTGCCCTAATAAAACTCAGGCAACACTAAATCCTAGACAAGAGAGAGAAACCGACAGTTCCAGTTTTCTAAAGCTGCTGATATGCAAAATACCAGAAATGGATTGGCTTTTATAAATGGGATTTATTAGGTTACAAATTTACAGTTTTGTGGGCATAGAAGTGTCCAAACTAAGGCATCAACAAGAGGATACCTTCACTGAAGAAAGGCAGATGGTGTCGGGAACACCTCTGTCAGCTATGAAGGCATGTGGCTGGCATCTGCTAGTTCTTTGCTCCTGGGTTCTCATTTCAAAATGGCCTTCTCCAAAATGTCTCTGGCCTTCTCTGTCTCTTAGCTTATTTCAGCCCTCTGCTTGGTTCTCCTGGGGGTTTCTCTGTAAGCGTCTGGGAGTCCTGTCTTAGCTTTTCTGGGGCAAACTCTGGGCTTCATTTCTTAGCGTAGCGTCTCCCAGTATCTCCAAGCATCTAGGTCTGTGTTAGCGCTTATCTTCTCTTGGGGGCAAACTCTGGATTACATATCTTAGTTTCTCTCCAAAATGTCTTTCTCAGCTTCTCTGAGCTCCTTTTCTCTGTGAGCTCTCTTAATGGACTCTAGTGATCTAATTAAGACCCACCCTGACTGGGTAGGGTCACATCTCCATGGAAATAATAAAAAAATCCCACCCCACAAGATTGGATTAAAAGATAATGGCTCTTCTGGGGTCCATAACAGCTTCAAACCAGCGAACTGACCTTCAGAATAGATCCATCAAAATAATCAGATGACCAAATATCAGCAAAAAATCACAAGGTGTACTAAAGCTCAAGAAGAAATGGCCTAGTCAAAGGAACAGATAGAAAAGAGGACACACAGAATTTGAAACAACTAATCATAGATGTGTAACCATATATCCTGAATCAATTCAAAGGAATGAAATGTGTATAAAGAGAAAAAGGATATTAAGAGAACACTCGAAGAGCATAAAGAAGAATTTGGAAGAATACATAGAAAAATAACAGACATGGAAGTAAAGGACACTGTGATGTAAATTAAAAATATACTGGAGACATACAACAGATTTGAAGAGGCAGAAGAAAGAATCAGCAAACTAGAAGACAGATCAACTGAATTCAAGAAGACAAAAGAACAAATGGAGAAAAAAATGGAAAATGTGAGCAAGGTCTCAGGGAATTGATTGGCAACGCAAAGAGCACAAACGTCTGCATCACAGGCATCCCAGAAGGAGAAGGGAAAAGGGCCAGAAAGAATATTTGAAGAAATAATGGCTGAAAATTTCCCACCCCTTATAAATGACACAGATATGCAAATTGAAGAAGCCCGACGTACTCCAAACAGACTAGATCCAAATAGACCCACTCCAAGACACATAGTAATCACACTGTCAAATGCTGAAGAGCAGGAGAAAATTCTGAAAGCAGCAAGAGAAAAGTGATTCATCACACACAAGGGAAGCCACGTAAGACTAAGTGCTGATTTCACACCATATACCATGGAAGTGAGAAGGCAGTGGCATGACGTGTAAGATACTGAATGAGAAAAATAGCCAGCCAAAAATTCCCTGTCCAAATGCTGTCCTTCAAAAATAAGGGAAAGTTTACAATATTCACAGATAAACAAACTGAGAGAGTTTGTTACTAAGAGACTGGCCCTACAAGAACTACTGAAGGGAGTATTGCTGGCTGAAAAGAAAAGACAGGAGAGAGAAGTCTGGAGGATGGTCAGAATTGAAGAGTATTAGTAAGGGTAAGTTAAAGGATCAGAAGACAGAGAAAAAAAACAGATTTGACAAATCAAAACCCAGTGATAAGATGGTTAAATGTTAATGGACACAAATTGGCAGAATGGATTTAAAAATATGATTCATCCATATGCTGTTTCTAAGAGACTTGTCTTAGACCCAAAGATACAGATAGGTTGAAAGTGAGAGGTTGTGTGGAAAAAAGATATTTCACACAAGTAGTAACCAAGAAAACATTTGGGGTAGCTATACTAATGTCAGACAAAATAGACTTTATTCTGATTTGTTAATGCTGCTGTTTTGCAAAACACCAGAAATGGATTGGCTTTTATAAAGGGGGTTTATTTGGTTACAGAGTTACAGTCTTAAGGCCATAAAGTGTCCAAGGTATGGCAACAATAGGGTACCTTCACTGAAGGGTGGCCATTGGTGTCCGGAAAACCTCTGTTAGCTTGGAAGGCATGTGGCTGGCGTCCGCTTGCTCCCAGGTTGCGTTTCAAAATGGCGTTCTCCAAAATGTTGCTGTTGGGGTGTTTTGTCCTCTCGTAGCTGCAGCTCCTCTTCAAAATGTCACTCTCAGTTGCTCTGAGGTCCCTCTGTTTGTGAGCTCTTTTTATAGGACTCCAGTTAACTAATCAAGACCCACCTTGAATGGGCGGGGCCACATTTCTATGGAAACATTCAATCAAGAGGTCACACCCTAATCAAAGGTGTCACTCGCAGTTGGGTGGGTCACATCTCCATGGAAACACTTAATCAAAAGGTTCCAACCTAATCAACACTAATACATCTGCCCCCACAAGATTACTTTTTCTGGGGGACATAGTACATACAAACTAGCACAGACTTTAAATGTAAAAGTGTTTTAAGAGATAAAGAAAGACACTATTTATTAATAAAAGGAACAATTCACCAAGAAGAAATAAAAATCATAAATATATATGTTCCTAATCAAGGACGCCCAAAGTACATGAGGCAAACACTGGCAAAACTGAAGGGAGTAATAGATGACTCTACCATAATAGTGGGAGATTTCAACACGCCACTCTCTCTGATAGATAGAACGTCTAAACAGAAGGTCAATAAAGAAACAGAGAACCTAAGTAATATGATAAGTGAATTAGACCTAATGACATATATGGAACATTGCACCCCCAAACAGCAGGCTATAAATTCTTCTCAAGTCCTCATGGAACATTCTCCAGAATAGACCATATGCTGGCACACAAATCAGGCCTTAGTAAATTTTAAAAGATTGAAATTATACAAAGTCCTTTCTCTGACAATAATGGAATGAAGCTGGAAATCAGTAACAAACAGGGAACTGGAAAATGCACAAATACAAACAACATGCTCTTCTACAGTGGGTCAAAGAAGAAATTGCAAGAGAAATCAGTAAATATCTTGAGACAAATGAAAATGAAAACACAGCTAATCAAAACTTATGGAATGCAGCAAAGGCTGTGTTGAGAGGGAAATTTATAGCCCTAAATGCCTACATTAAAAAAGGAAGAAAGTGCTAAAACTAGTGACCTAACTGAACAACTGGAGAAACTGGGTAAAGAACAGCAAACTAACCCCAAAGCAAGCAGAAGGAAAAAAATAATGAATATTAGAGCAGAAATTAATGAAATGGAGAATAATGAAACGATAAAGAGAATCAATAAAACTGAAAGTTGGTTCTTTGAGAAAATCAATAAAATCTACAAACTCTTAGCTAGACTGACAAAGACAAAAAGAGAAGCTGCAAATAAAATCAGTAACAAGATGTGTGTGTGTGGGGGCATTACCATGGACCCCAAAGAAGTAAAGAAGATCATAAGAGGTGACTATGAACAACTGTATACCAACAAACTAGACAATGTAGATGAAATAGACAACTTCCTAGAAACATATAAACAACCTACAGTGACTCAGAAGAAATAGAAGACCTCAACAAACCAATCACAAGTAAAGAGATTGAATCAGTCATCAAAAACTTATGAACAAAGAAAAACCCAGGACTGGATGGCTTCACAGGCGAATTTTACCAAGCATTCCAAGAACAGTTAATACCATTCCTGCACAGACTCTTCCAAAAAATTGAAGAAGAGGGAACACTAACTCATTCTATGAAGCCAGCATTACTCTAATACCAAAGCCATATAAAGATACTACAAGAAAAGAAAACTTCAGACCAATCTCTCTAATGAATATAGATGCAAAAATCCTCAACAAAATACTTGCAAATTGAATCCAACAGCATATTAAAAGAATTATGTACCGTAACCAAGTGGATTTTATCTCGTGTATGCAAGGGTGGTTCAACACAAGAAAATCAATGTAATACACCACATTAACAAATCAAAAGAGAAAAACTGCATGATTATCTTGGTGTAGAAAAAGTGTTTGACAAAATCCAGCATCCTTTCATTATAAAAACACTTCAAAAAGTAGGAGTCAAAGGAAACTTCCTCAACATGATAAACAGTATATATGAAAAACCCACCGCTAACATCATACTCAATGGTGAGAGACTGAAAGCTTTCCCTCTAAGATCAGGAACAAGATAAAAATGCCCACTGTCACCACTGCTATTCAACATTGTGCATGAAGTTCTAGCTAGAGCAGTTAGGCAAGATAAAGAAACACAAGGCATCCAAATTAGAAAGGAAGAAGTAAAATTGTCACTATTTGCAGATGACATAATGCTATATTTAGAAAATCCTGAAAAATGACAACAAAGCTGCTTGAGCTAATAATCGAGTTCAGTAAAGTGGCAGCATACAAGATGAACACACATAATATATGGTAGTAATAAGTTTTCTGAGGAGGTAATCAAGGAAAAAGTTCCATTTACCTTAGCAACCTAAAGGATCAAATATTTAAGAATAGCCTTAACTAAGGATGTAAAGGACTTGTACACAGGAAACTAGAAAACATTGCTAAAAGAAATCAAAGAAGACCTGAATAAATGGAAAGACATTCTGTGTTCATGGATTGGATGGCTAAATATTGTTAAGAATTCAATTCTTCCCAAATTAATTTGCAGATTCAATGCAATACCAGTCAAAATTCCAACAAACTACTTTGCATAAATGGAAAAGCTAAGTATCAGTTTTTTTGTTTTTTTGTTTTTTGTTTTTTTTTTGGAAGCTTAAGGGTCCTTGAAGAGCTAAAAGACATCTTGAAAAAGAAGAATGAAGTGGGAGGTATCATACTTCCTGACTTGAAAGCATATTATAAAGCCACAGTGGTGAAAACAGAAGGGTACTCGCATATAGATAGACATATTGATCAGTGGAATCGAATTGAGAGTTCAATAATGGACCATAATATCTATGGTTAGTTGATTTTTGACAAGGCTCCCAAGCCCACTCAATTGGTATACAATAGTCTCTTCAATTAAATGGTGTTGGGAGCACTGGATATCCATAACCAAAAGAAAGAGGACCCGTATCTCACACACTATACAAAAATTAACTCAAAATGGATCAAAGACCTAAATTTAAGAACCAGTACCATAAAACTCCTAGAAGAAAATATAGAGAAATAGCTCCAAGATCTAATGATAGTTGGTGGTTTCTTGGCCTTAAACCCAAAGCACAAGTAACAGAAAAAATAGATAAATAGGAAGTCTTCAAAATTGAATACTTCAGGGCTTCAAAGGATTTTATCAAAATGGTGAAAAGGTAACCGACTCAGTGGGAGAACATATTTGGTAACCACATATTTGATAAGAGTTTGATACCTAGTATGTATGAAGAAATCCTGCAACTCAACAGTGAAAAGACAACCCAATTTAAAAGTTGGGAAAAGACATGAATAGACATTTTTCTGAAGAGGAAATACAGCTGGCTAAAAAGCACATGAAAAAATGCTCAGCTTCACTAGCTATTAGGGAAATGCAAAAAAAAAAAAACTACAATGAGATATCATACCTATTATAATGGCCACTATTAAACAAATAAGAAGCTACAGGTGTTGGAGAGGATGTGGAGAAATAGGAGTGCTTTTTCACTGCTGGTGGTAATGTGAAAAGGTACAGCCACAGACAGTTTGGCAGTTCCTTGGGAAGCTAAGTATCCAGTTGCCTTATGACCCAGCAATCCCACTACTTGGTAAGATCTGAAAGCAGGGACTCAGATGTTTTCACACCAATGTTCACAGTAGCATTATTCACAATTGACAAAAGATGGCAACAACCCAGTTGTCCATCAACTGGTGAATGGAGAGACAAAATGTGGTATATACATACAATGGAATACTATTCAGCAGTAAGAAGGAATGAAGTCCTGAAGCACGCTACAACATGGATGTACCTTGAGAACATCATGTTATAGTGAAATTAGTGAGACACAAAAGGACAAATATTTTATGATTTCAGCGATTTGAACTGATTACAATATGTAAACTCATACATATAAAATATAGAACATAGGTTACCAGGATATAGAATGAGGCTAAAGAATGGGTAGTGGTTGCTTAATATGTGCAGAATGCTTAACTAGCTTGAATGTAAATATTTGGAAATGGACAGAGGTGATGGTAGCACCTTATTGTGAGAATAATTAACAGTGCTGAATGTTATGTGAATGTGGTGGGAAGAGTTATATATGATAAGAGTTTTATATATATATATGTATATAGTTATATATATATATAAAGAGTTATATATGACAGTTATATATGACAGCAGAAGGAAAGTTGGAGGGTGTGCTGGTTTGTATATTTATGTCCCCCAGAAAAAGCCATTTTCTTTAATTCATTCTTGTGGGGGCAGACGTATTAGTGTGGATTGGGTTGGAACCTGTTGGTTCAGTGTCCATGGAGATGTGACTCACCCAACTGTAGGTGATAACTCTGGATAATTTCCATGGAGGCGTGGCCCCACCCATTCATCATGGGCCTTGTTTAGTTTACTGAAGCACTATATAAGCTCAGACAGAAGGAGCTCACAGCTAGCTGGAGCTGAGACAGACATTTTGAAGATGGCCATTGGAAGCTGATGCAGGCATTTTGGAGAACACCATTTTGAAATGCAACCTGGAAGCAAGCAGATGCCAGCCATGTGCCTTCCCAGATAACAGGTTTTCCAGATGCCAACAGCCTTTCTCCAGTGAAGGTACCCTTTGTTGATGGACACTTTATGGCCTTAAGACTGTAACTGTGTAACCAAATAAACCCCCTTTTATAAAAGCCAATCCATTTCTGGTGTTTTGCAAAATGGCAGCATTAGCAAACTAGAACAGAGTGTAAAACATGGGAATGTATAACAGTCAGTGTTCTTGTGGACAATGTCTGTGATTAAGATTACAGATATAAAAAAGTTCTTTCAGGAACTAGAGCTAGTGTATGACACTATTACAAGGAGTTAATAATAGGTATATGGGGGAAAATGTACCTATTGCAAACTATGGCCTATAGTTAACAGTAATATTTTAATACTCTTTCATCAATAGGAACCAATGTACTACACCAATACTAGGGGTCAGTAATTGAGGGAATAAGGGGTGTGAGAGGATTGGGTTTTCTTTTTTATTTTTATTTTTTTTCTGGAGTAATGAAAGTGTTCTAACATTTATCATGGGGTTGTATGCACAACTATGTGATGATACTGGGAGCCAATAATTGTATACTTAGGATGGTTTGTATGGGATATGGATATATCTCGAAACTGCATTTAAAAAAAGAAATACTTAAAAGTGGAATTGCTTGTTAAAGGTTATATGAAATGCAATACATTTCTAATATTTAAGATTTTTTGTAACAAATGATTGTAGTTATTTTTGAGTTACTAAATTGTAACAAAGTGATATGTAGTTTATAGTTCTGCTACCATTGGAGCTTGATTTGTTGTTGATAGCATCACCAAATAGTAATACTGCTCCAAGCTCCAGAACAGGTTTCAGTTTTTAATAAAGAAATTAATGGCCTAGGGATTCTTTCTTTTAATGCTGTTAATAAACACTGTAATGAATTTGAAATCTTTTGTTAGTAAGTTTCCTAGTTAAATATATTATAATTATGTAATGAAGTATTCCCTACGTTTTAGGAACTGTTTTGGTCCCATGAACCCTGTTTTCCTTTCGGTTTCTCCCTATGGCAATGATAATGTTTATCCTGTGACAGCAGATATCCTATTGGCATCAGATAACTTGTGAGTTTCACAAGTCCATAGCCAGAGAGGAATTTTGCCTTAGGACAGACCATGCCTGTAACTGATTTTAATAACATCTTGTACTTACCTGTTGTTATTGAAGTGATTTAGGCTTTTGTGATATTGTGATAGAATGAGTGTATTTTGTATATGGAAAGAACATGTCTTTTTGGAGTCCAGGAGGTAGAATGTACTGGTTTGGATATATTATGTCCCCCCCAAAACCATGTTTTAATCCAATCTTGTGGGATATTTGGATTAGGTTGTTTCCACGGAGATGTGACTCACCCAGCTGTGTGGCCCTGCCCATTCAGAGTGGGTCTTAATTAGAACACTGGAATACTTTAAGAGGAGCCAGATGCTTAGAGATGCTTGGAGTTGTGGACAGAAGGACGTTTGGAGATGCTAAGCTAAGAGATGAAACCCAGAGTTTGTCCTGGAAAAGCACAGACTTAAGTCATATGCCTTCCCAGCTGACAGAGGTGTTCAGGATGCCGTTGACTGTTCTTCAGTGAAGAACCTCTTGTTGATGCCGTAGTTTGGGCACTTTTATGGGGTTAGGGCTGTAAATTTGTGATTTAATAAATCCTGTTTATAAAAGCCAAAAACATACATATATGTTATGGTTACGAGTTTGAAATGTAAGTTTTAAAGGGCAGATTTTTTTCCCCTTAGCTGTAAGTATGTATTTACTGTTTATATTAATTCTGTAGTCTATACGAATTTATATATATTCAAGTGGAAGTGGGAGACAGGATCCATTTTTGCTGTGTCTGAATTGTGATCGTTTTATCTCAAGCATCCTGAGTTAGAAGTCAATGTAGATAATGGGTATATATGATTTCTTTCCTTGTTCCTCATCCTAATCCTAGAACTTGGAGCTGAAAGAGTCCTTAGGTCCAAACTCTATTTTACAGATGAAGAAATTGACTCAGAAAAGGACTTGGCTGAGCTAGGATTAGAACTTGGGTCAGTCCAGCACCCTTTCCAGACTGCCTTCTGTTCCTGGGGATGTCCTACCCCAACCACTCACTGACTTCCAAGAGGTTTTGGATTCTTTCTTTTTTAATGTACAATAAAATGGTTTTTTGGACATCCCTAGTGTAGATAGGTTGAGTCTGGATTTTAGGGAAGAGGTCTGGGCTAGTGACAAAAAGTTGGAGCTAGTGAGTCAGTTTATACAAGGCAGTGATTCTTAAACTTTTGTGTACATCAGCATCACTTGGAGAGCTCGTTATAACCTAGATTGCTGGGGCTCACCCAAACAGTTTCAGTAGGTTCTGGGGTAGGCCCAAGAATTTGCATTTCTAACATTGATGCTGCTCTGGGGATCACACTTTGAGAACTATTGTTCTGTGCTATTTAAGCCATGAGAGAGTAAACGCTTCTAGGGAATTAGCTTAGAAAAGAACAGGGATCTGAGAGCTGAGTACATTTAGTTAATGGAGGCAGCAAGTGAATGTGGGGTGAGGTCCTGGGCAGGAGGCAGTCAAATAAATTTGGAAAATCCTGGGTTATAGCACTCTCTCAGAAGTTCAGAGCACACAAGAACATGCTAAAGGGTTTGAGAAATTCCTGAGGGAAAAAATGTGTTTTACCCAGTGGTCCTGTTGGAACAGGTAGTATGAGTGAGTGTGTAGTAGGATTGGGTTGTGTCAACAGAGGAATATTATGGTTCTTTAGAAGTCATTTCTGGGCCTTAGGAAGTGCTTGTCACTGGTCTAGAAATACTCAGAGAGGCAGACGCACTCATTGGAGGTATTATTTTGCCAGATTGCTTCTTCATTTTCATGCCAGAAAGAGAGGACAATCCAGTTGGCCTCCAGCGCTAGGAATTTGTAGGCATTCATATGGGAGTGGAGGGGAAGGTTTGACACCATCCTCATTAATGAAGCCTGATGGGTTTTCATTTTATGAGATGAGATTATAGATTAAGATTATAGGTTAAGAATTATTTTTTTAAGTAAATTTATTTGTACATATTCCTATAATGATTCAGAGTATGATATTTTTTAAAGCAAAGTTCTGTGTGCTTGCCTCATGGACAGAAGGAAGAAGTTTCAGTAAAGAGTGTTCCAGTTTGAAGGCTGGTTTGGGGAGGTATATGTGGTATGGAAAAGTAAGATATTGGCAGCTACCAATCCAGATTTATAGCAGAAAGGTGAACATGGTACCAGCACAAATGTCCTGATGGAGTTTCCCACCTCTTCAGTCAGTTTAGTTTGCCTGTTTAAAAACATTCCAATCCTGCATCTCTTTGGCAGTGTAACTTGAGCTAGTTAATGAAACTTTCTTTGCTTTACCTTGCTTATCTGTAATATGGGTATAATCACTGTATCTAGCTCATAGGGTAATTTGGGGGGAATTACATAAGAAAATGGGTTTGTGTTAAACATTGCTCGGTACATAGTAAGTGCTAAATAAATGTAACATGTTTATAACATCTAAATTTTGTCTCTCATAGGGATTATAAAGCTTTTAGAAGATTAGAACTGTGATTTCCAGACTTTGCTGATGATTTGAGTCATTTGGGGAAATTTTCAAAGAGATTACTCAGGGGTAGAACTCTGTATTAAACAGATCCTAGAATCTTTTTCAAAAACAAACGTGGGTAGTTTTGATGAACAGCGATGTTTGGGAATAACTGACACATGTATTCATACTTTTTATAATTGACTGTTAGAGTAGTTACTCAGTAAATGCTCCATTAATGCATTTTCACGTTCACTAGACTTTTTTTGTTTGCTTGTTTGGTATCTGTATTGACTGTACACCATCAAATCTTTTTTTACTTTTGCAAGTGCAGACATTTATGCTTTTTGTGTTTATAAGTTGAATAACTCACATTTCTTTGTATTTAGTTTTACAGTATTACTGTGATACACAAGCAAAAGAGGTGTGGGTAAAATCTCTTTTTTAATTGCTTTAGTAAATTAGGTAGGCACAAAAATAAGGAATTTGAAACCTTCAGTTTTGGGAATGCTTTATTTAGGTTGTCATATAAGATTTCCCTGTCTAATACCATAGCCACTAGCCACATGTAGCTATTGAGCACTTGAAATGTGACTAGTTTGAATTGAGATATGCTGTAAATACAACATACACACTGGATTTTGAAGACTTAGTGTGAAAAAAATGTGAAGTGTCTTAATATTTTATATGAATTACATGTTGAAATCATGAAGTTTTTTGATATTTCCGGTTAAACAGTCTATTTTATTAAAAGTAATTTCACCTGTTTCTTTTTGCCTTTTTTATGGGTTATTAGAACAATTTAAAATTACATGTTTGGCTCATATTTTATTTCTATCAGACTGCATGGATCTAGAGGGATGAAAATTATAATAGAAACATCCAACTTTTACTGCTCTTTGGAATTTGTCAGTTGGTGAAAAAACTGTGCATGGGAAAGAAAAAGGTAAACCAGATAGTGAATTATATAATGTTATAAAAAGACTGAAACAAATCTTGTTTTAAAATTGCTTAGCAAAGCAGTTGGCATAGATGTTCTAAAGACTGAGTTGGTAGAGAATGTTCTATAAATGTTAATTATAAAAGGCACTTTTTACTTGGAGAGAGAAGCAACCATCTGTTACTTGAGCTCTTTCTTCAAGGAGGTGAGTCGTAGTTTAAAAACAAAGCAATAAGATTAATGAATTAAAAATAAGATTAATGAACATAAGTCAATAATGTTCCTATATAGTAGAAATGACATAACTGAAGAGACACTCAAGAAAGAGATTCCATTCTCAATAGCAACTAAAAAAATTAAGTACCTAAGAATAAACTTAACCAAGGATGTAAAAGACCTCTACACAGAATATTACATAACTCTACTAAAAGAAATAAAAGGGGACCTAAAGAGATGGAAAGATATTCCATGTTCATGGATAGAAGGATGAATGTCATTAAGATGTCAGTCCTACCCAAACTGATCTACAGAGTCAATGCAATTCCCATCAAAATTCCAACAGTCTACTTTGCAGAACTGGAAAAGCTAGTCATCAAATTTATTTGGAAGGGAAAGATGCCTTGAATTGCTAAAAACATTCAAAAAAGAAAAAGTGGGAAGACTTACACTGCCTTACTTTGAAGCCTACTATGAAGCCACAGTAGTTAAAACAGCGTGGTATTGGCACAAAAATAGACATATTGATCAGTGGAATCAAACTGAGAATTTGAAAATAGATCCCAGATCTACAGTTGACTGATTCTTGATAAGGCCCCAAAATCCACCAAACCGGGCCATAACAGCCTCTTCAACAAATGGAGCTGGGAGAATTGGATATCTATATCCAAAAGAATGAAACACGACCCTTACATTTACACCCTATACAAAAACTAACTCAACCTTGATCAAAGATCTTGATGTAAGAGACAGTACCGTAAAACTCCTAGAAGATGATGTAGGAAAACATCTTCAAGATCTAGAATTAGGGGGTCACTTCATAGACATTACAACCAAAGTACAAGCAAAGAAAGAAAAAATAGATAAATGGGAACTCTTCAGAATTAAAACTCCTGTACCTCAAAGGAATTTGTCAAAAAAGTAAAGAGGCAGCCAACTCAATGGGAAAAAATATTTGGAAACCATGTATCTGACAAAAGACTGATATCTTGCATATATAAAGAAGTCTTACAACTCAATGACAATAGTAAAAAGAGCCCAATTATAAAATGGGCAAAAAATATGAAAAGACCTCTCCAAGGAGGAAATACAAATGGCTAAAAAACACATGAAAAAATGTTCATCTTCACTAGCTATTAGGGAGATGCAAATCAAGACCACCATGAGCTATCATCTCATACCAATAAGAATGGCTGCCATTAAACAAACAGGAAACTACAAATGCTGGAGAGGGTGTGGAGAAATTGGAACTCTTACTTATTGCTGGTGGGACTGTGTAACAGTTCAGCCCGTCTGGAAGACAGTTTGGCATTTCTTCAGAAAACTAGATAATGAGTTACAATCCAGCAATTTCACTTCTCGGTATTTACCCAGAGGATCTGAAAGCAGTAACATGAACAAGTATTTGTACATTGATGTTCATAGCGGCATTGTTCACAATTGCCAAGAGATGGGAATAACATAAATATCCTTCATCAGATGAGTGGATAAACAAAATGTGGTATATACACATGATGGAATACTACACAGTAGTAAGAATGAATGAGGTCATAAATCTTGAAGACAGTGCTGAGTGAAATAAGCCAGACACAAAAGGGGAGATATTATATGTTACCATTAATGTGAACTCTGCAAAAAATGTAAAATAAGTGTCTTATATTGTAGAATATAGGGACCTAGAGATAGACAGCAGCTGGTGAAAGGCAAACAATAATCTAATAAGACAAGATACTGAGGGTGATCTTGATATAGGAATGCTCAGGTGGGACTATGGTTTGTTAATTTTCTTTTGGTGTGGTAGGGGTATATTGGAAGGAATGAAGTTATTTCAGGATATTTGTTTTTCCCATTGCTTTGTTTTGTTTGGAAATGTTTTTTTTATTTGATAAAGTATTTTCTGTATAAAAAAACAAAAACAAAGCAGCCATCAATACTAGTTTATGTAGATAGCGCTTGACACACACATCCCGTTAGATCATATCAGCCTCATCTTTGGTAATAGAAAAAGATTTAGTGTTATACCACTGATTAGATTTATTATGCAAACTGCCACCAGATCACTTCTGGGCAGGGGAGGGTAGGTGAGTATAGATCTATATCCCAGGTCTTTCAAGTCTCCTGTTCTACTTCTCCCCTCATTTCCATCTTTGAATACATTAGTGCTCTAGGAATATGTCATATATATACACTGTGCCTCTGCACAACTGTGTCGTGGTGTCTTTTCAGGAAGGATGTTTGTATTCTAAAGTGAGAAGTACAACTTCTGAGAAGTGGAAATATGTCTGCATCTTGAGCACCTACTTTATGAGCTCTGGACATACCATAGAAGAATATAATATTGCCCCTGCTTTCTTTTCTCTTTAACACCACCCTTCTAACTATTCTTATTTGGAGGTTAATTCTGTTATGGTGTCTCCCTCCCAGCCCCCCTCAAACACACACAAATTATTTTCCTGTGTATCAGAAGACCCAGTACTTTAGGGTTCATGAATTGCAACTTTTAAAAATGAAATTATAATTAATAGCATTTAGAGTTTAGATAAAATAATGAAATTCACCAAACTTAAATTGAATTGATAGAGTTAATTATAGATTCCAGGTCCTGATGGCTCTTAACCTCAATTTCCTCACTCAAAATGGTGCTAATATTTTATCTTTTATGTTGCTAATGTATTAATAGTAATAACAATGATAAATAAATAATAAAAGCTAGGTTTTATTGCTAGACACTGCTAAGCTCTATGTAGTTGGTATTGCTATTATTATTCTCCTTTTATAAGTGAAGAAGTTGGTCTGTCTGGAATTCGGACCCGTGCATTATGTTCACTGAGGCTTGCACCTTCATGCCCTTGACCACCACGTTATTTAGCATGCAGGGTGCTCATTAAATGGTATGTTAAAAAGAAACATCAAACAAAACAACCATAGTAAATAACAAAAACTGATTTCATAGCATGAGTAAACAGTTAAGCAAGAGGTTAAAATTTTTTTTTAATCTTCATTTTATTGAGATATATTCACATACCACGCAGTCATACAAAACAAATCGTACATTCAATTGTTCACATTATCATTACATAGTTGTACATTCATCACCTAAATCAATTCCTGACACCTTCATTAGCACACACCCAAAAATAGCAAGAATAATAATTAAAGTGAAAAAGAGCAATTGAAGTAAAAAAAAGAACACTGGGTACCTTTGTCTGTTTGTTTGTTTGTTTCAAGAGGTTAAAATTTTAAAAGATTTGCCCAAGGGCATTCTACTAGGGGATGAGGTAGGAAAAACTGGGGTTTAATCCTAGGCCCACCTAACACTAAAAACAAATGATTTGATCTTTTACAACCTAGTTTGCTTACCTGTAAAAAGTAGAAAAGAGCTACTTGGAGGGTTTGATTGAATATAAGTGCTTAGATACTCAATGAATTTTAAATGATCATAATTATTATCATGGATATCTAATGGCAGTAATCTGGAACATAACTGATTCTCTCCACTTGAGTTTAACTCACCATCCTTGCCATTTTGAAACATCATCTTTCTGATCATCGTACCAAATCTTCACTGATTTTTTTTTTTTTTTTTCTTATTCATCTTGTACTTTTTGCTTTCTCTGTCTGATTGTCACACATATTTCCCTGGCTGTGGACTCCCTGTCACATTAGATGAGTGTCACTCTCATTAAGACTTGGTTAGTTCTTGCTGCAAATACTTGTAAATTTATATTGTGCCTTTACTTTTTATGTCTTCTTAACTTTTGTTTTTCTTTTAAGTGCCTTTTTTTTCCTTTGCTTTCACTTCTGTCATATATACAAGCCATGTACTTCATTGCAGTCTTGATTCACTAAATAAATTTTGGGGACTTTGATATATCAGGCACTGTGCTAAGTAGTAGGGATATAATGATGGATTTGAAAGAATCCATCCTATCCCAGAAGACAGACATTAAATAAATAAATGGTCACAGGTAGGGTGAGTGTTAGAAAAGCGTTTTTAACCTCTCTGCTTTCTTTCATTAGCCTCTCTCCCAGCTCTTTTCTCCTCTCATTGTATCCTCCTAGCACTCTGCTGCCTGTTTGTATTTCTGTCATCTTGAATTGTCATGTGGTACTTAATAATTCTTTTCCTTCTCTGCCTTGTAAAATTTTCAGTTGATCAAGAAGGGACCAGATGCCTATCAATACCACCATGAAGAAAGTTTACCTTAGAAAAAAAGCATTTTATCTGTGCTTTTTCCTGTTTCCCTAATTTCATTTTCCCTGGCCACTCCTGACATGCTTTAGGATGTTCACTGTAGCTAATTGCAGAGTTCCAAGTACTTCCACTGTGTTTGTGGTAATTTTGCTTTTAATGAGTTTTAATGGATACTTTTGTCTCCCAAACCTAGCACTAAACATCATAGAGGTATATTGTACTGAACATTTTTTTCTTTTTACTATTATTTCTTGCAGATGTGTCTTAATAAAATAGTCAATTAAGAATAATAAGTCTTTTCTTTTCAAATCCCTACTTCTTTTCCTCATTTTAATTTTTCTTCTTTTAGACAATCTGCAAAACTCCTTTTGCAGAGTATGTAGTCTTTTAAACCCAAATGTTTTCCTTTGTTGTTTATCAGAAAAGAAAAGAGACAGGATGGGCCACATGCAGAGTCTTCTAAATATCACAGAAAAATTGCCTAAAACTTTTTATTAGTGTTCTGTCTTGACTGTTGCTAGGATTTTTAATAAATGTGTACTCAACCATATTATAGTTTACTTTCCTCTTTAATTGTACAGGAATGTAATAAGTATTCTGAGTGATTACAGATCAAAATGTATATAACTGTAAAAACAGGATTTACTGTGAATTTTTTTTTAACATGTTAGTCTTATTTAAGGATTGTTTGGTCTAGACAATATATGAACTAATGAACTTTTTCCAGTCATATATTGTACTGTACAAGTGAGGAGTAAGACAGAAGGTAGAAGGCAGGGGCTATTTCCTGTCCCTGTCCATTTATCATCATCATCATCATCATCATCATTATTATTATTAGGGAAGTTTTAGGTTTACAGAAAAATTATGCATCAAATGCAGGGTTCCATATACCACCCTATTTTTAACAGCTTGAATTGGTTCAGCATATTTGTTACAATTGATGAAAGCACATTTTTATAATTGCACTGTTACTATAGACCATGGTTTAATGTAGAGTTAATGGTTTTTGTTGTTCACTTTCACGGACTTTAAAATTTTATTTTAATTCTAGTAACGTATATATAGCCTAACATTTTCCCTTTTAACCACATTCAAATATATAACTGAGTGCAATTACTTTCACAATATTGTGCTACCATCACCACCATCCATTACCAAAATTTTCCATTGTTCGAAATAGAAACTGTTTATTTTAAGCCTTAACTCTCTCTCCCCTACTCCTACTGTGTCCCTTGGTAACCTATAGTCTAGATTCTGCCTCTATGAGTTTGCTTATTCTAATTATTTCTTATTAGTGAGATAATACAATATTGTCCTTTTGTATCTGGCTTATTTCACTCAGCGTGGTATCTTCATGGTTCATCAGTCAGTGTTGGTATATTTATCAGAACTTCATTGCTGTTTATGGCTGAATAATATTCCATTGTATTATATACCACAATTAATTTATCCATTTATTGGTCGATGGACACTTGGGTTGCTTCCATCTTTTGGTAATTGTGAATAATACTGCTGTGAACATTGGTGTGCAAATATCTGTTCGAGTCCTTGCTTTCAATTCTTTTGGGTATATACCAGGAAGTGGAATTGCCAGATCATATGGTAATTTCTATACTTTAACTTTCTGAGGAGCTGATCTTAGAGGGAAAGCTTTCAGTCTTTCATCATTAAGGAGGATGTTAGCCATGGGTTTTTCATAGATGTCTTTATCATAGTTCTATTTCTAGTTTTCTAAGTGTTTTATCATGAAATGATGCTGGATTTTTATCAGATGGCTTTTCTGCGTCAGTTGAGATGATCATGTTTTTTTCTCTCTCTCTTCATTCTGTTAATGTGGTGTATTACATTAAATGATTTTCTTATATTGAGCAACTGTTACCTACCTTTGATAAAATTCCACTTGATTATGTTGTATAATTATTTTAATGTGCTGTTGGATTCGGTTTGCTGGTATTTTATTGAAGATTTTTGTATCTGTATTTGTAAGAGTTATTGGTCTGTAATTTTCTTGTGGTACCTTTGTCTGGATTTTTTATGTGGCTGATGTTGGCTTCATAAAATGAATTAGGGAGTGGTCCCTTCTCTTTTTAATTTGGAAGAATTTGAGCAGATTTGAGGTTAATTCTTCCTGGAATGTTTGGCAAAATTCCCCTGTGAACCCCTGTAGTCCTGAACTTTTTCTTTATTGATTCAATCTGTATTCCAGTTATTTATTTTTTGAGATCTTCTTACGTAAGTATAGGTAGTTGGAGTGCTTCTAGGAATTTGTCTATTTCATCTCAGCTATGTAATTGTTGGTATACAGTTGTTCACAGTATCTTATAGTCCTTTTTATTTCAGTGGTGTCAGTAGTAATGTTTCCCCTTCTCATTTCCAATTTTAGTTAGTTATGTACTCTCCTTTTTTTTTTCCTTTGTCAGTCTAGCTAAAGATTTGTCAATTTGATTGTTCTTTACAAAGAACCAACTTTTGGCATTGTTTATTACGTTGTTTCTTTATTCTCTTTCATTTATCTTTGCTCTCATCTTTGTTATTTCCTTGTGCCCACTTTGAGTTTAGTTTGCTTTTGCTTTCTCTAGTTCTGCCAGTTTGATTAGGCCTCTGTGGTGGTTTGAAATTGTTCTGTACCCCAGAAAAATACATTCTTAATCTAACCCATTCCTGTGGGTATAAAGCCATTGTCAGTAGGACCTTTTGATGAGGTTACTTCAGTTAAGGTGTGCCCCACCTCATTCGAGTGGGTTTTAATCCTATTACTGGAAGCCTTTATAAGAGAATGAAATTCAGACAGAAAGAGAAACCTACATACAGGAAGCATGAAGCTGAAATCAATGAAATCAGAAGAGAAGGGCGATACCAGGAGACACCACCATGCCTCGCCATGTGGCAGATGAGCCAAGGATCACGGGCAGCTTATCTTCAGGAAGAAAGCATCACCTTCATGATTTCTTGATTTGGATATTTTCACAGCATCAAAACCATAAGCTAGTAAATTCCCATTGTGTAAGCCAGGCTGCTTCATGGTATGTGCTTTGAGCAGCCTAAGACACTTAAAATAGTCTCTGATTTGAAATCTTTCTTCTATTTTATTGTAAGCATTGAGAGCTATAAATTTCCCAATCAGCACTGCCTTTACTGCATTCTGTAAGTTCTGGTATGTTGTATTTTCATTTTATTCACCTTGACATATTGGCTAATTTTCCTTGTGATTTCTTCTTTAACCCATTGATGCTTGAGTAGGTTCTTTAATTTCCACGTTTGGCCAATTTTCCATTTCTCCCTCTGTTACTGATTTCCTGCTTCATTCCATTGGGTCGGAGAAGATACAGTGTATGTTTTCAGTATTTTTTAAATTATTGAGACTTGTTTTGTGACCCAGGATATGGTCTGTTCTGGAGAATGATCCTTGGGCACTGAAGAAGAATGTCTATTCTGTTGTTGTTGCGTGAAGTGCCCTATATATGTGTGTTATGTCTATATATGTGTGTTTAAGGCATCGTTCAAGCCTTTATTTCCTTATTGATGTTCTGTCTAGATGTTCTATCTTATTGAAAGTAGTGTAGTAAAGCTTATTACTATTAATGTAGTACTGTTAATTTCTCCTTTCCAGTCTGTCAGTATTTCATATATTTTGGGGCTCTACTGTTTGGTGCATATGTATTTATAATTGTTATGTGTTTTGTTTAGTTGACCCCTTTGAAAGTATATAATGACTGCCTTTTCCCCTCATAACAGTGTTTTACGTAAAGTCTATTTTATCTTACATTAGTATAGCCCCCAGCTCTCTTTGGTTACTATTTGCATAGTATATATTTTTTCCATCCTTTCATTTTCAGTGTACTTATATTTTTGAACTTAGGGTGAGTCTGTTGTAAACGGCATATAGTTTGGTCAAGTTGTTTATCAATTCTACCAATCTCTGCCATTTGAGTGTAGAGTTTAATCAGTTTACGTTTAAAGCCTCTATTGATGATGCAAGAATTTCTTCTGCCAGTTTGCAAATTAGTCTTTGTGAGTCTTACTCCTTTTTTGTCCCTCAGTTCTTCCATTAATGCCTACTTTTGTATTTATTTCATTGTTTCTATTGAGTCCCTTCTTATTTCTATCTGGATTTATTTTTCTTTTATTTTCCTTGTGGTTACCATGGGGTTAAAATTTAACATACTAAAAATATAAAAATCAATATTTAATTTGATGCCAATTGACTTCAATAGCATGCACATACACTGTCTTATACCACTTTGTATCCCACCTTATTTTGTACTTGTTACAAATTATAGCTTTGTATATTTTATGTCAAAAACCATAGATTTATCAATATTTTTTATGCATTGCATTTTAGCGCCTATAGGAAGTAGGAAATGAAGTTACATCCCAAAAAATACAGTACAATACTTCTGTCATTTATAATTACCTGAATGGTTACCTTTTCTGGAGGTCTTTATTTCTTGGAGGTCTTTATTTCTTGAGCCACTGTCTAGTGTCCTTTCCTTTCAGTCTGAAGATTTCCATTTAGCATTGCTTATAGGGGAGGTCTAGTGTTGATGAACTCCCTCAGCTTTTGTTTATCTGGAAATATCTTAATCCCCTCCTCATTTTTGAAAGAAAGTCTTGCTGGATATAACATTCTTGATTGGTAATTATTTTCTCTCAGAACTTTAAGTATTTCAACCCACTGCCTTCTTGTCTCCATGGTTTCTAATGAGAAATTGGTGCTTCATCTAATTGGGACTCCTTTGCATTCAGTAGTTTGATCACTATATGTCTGAGTGTTTTTCTCTTCCAAGTTTATTCAGTTTGTTTTTCATTGTCTTTTGCTAAATTTGGGAAGTTTTCTGTCATTATTTCTTTGAATATTCCTTCTACCTGTTTCTCTCTTTCTTCTCCTTCTGGTACTCCCATAATGTGTATTGGTTTGCTTGATCATGTCCCAGAGAATTCTTTGGCTGTTTTCACATTTTATAATTCCTATTTTCTTTCTTCCCCTCAGCCTGACTCATTTCAATTGTCTTGTCATTTAGTCTGCTGATTCTTCTACAGGCTCCAATCTGCTGTTAAAACCCTCCTGGGAATTATTCATTTCAGTTATTGTGGTTTTCAACTTCAGTGATTCTGTTTGGTTCCTTTTAAAATTTCTTTTCTCTTTTATCAAGATTCTCATATTGTTCATTCATTGTTTTCCTGATACCCTGTAGTTCTTTTTATGCCTTTTCCTTCCTATCCTTGAGGATATTGAAGATTTTTTTTTTTAAGTCTTTGTCTGGTATGTCCACAATTGGGTCTTCTTCATTGGTGTTTTCTGGATTTTTATCCTTTTCCTTTGGATGAGCCATCATTTCCTGTTTCTTTGTTTGTCTTGTAATCTTTTGTTGCACAGTGTATATTTTAATATTTTTAAATATTTTTTTCTGAAATTTATTCCCTGTGATGTCTGTTTCTTGAGTTTGTGATCAGCTGGTGATATGATGATTTTCTTGAGTTTCAGGAACTAACAAAACTAAGCAAACCTAAGCAGAAAAATATCTTTCACCATCTTTGCAAATTTGCTTTGCCTTGGCTGGTGCTCTCAGTCAGAGTTCAACCCTTCTATCAGTAAGGTCAGCCTAAGGTGAATGCAAAGTTCTGGGTCCTCCCTCTTTTCTAGACCCATGTTTTGTCCTGAGCTTGTAAGCTTGCTAGTGACCTTTGAAGTTTCCCTGTTTATAGGAGTTTGAAAGCTCCCACTACTTCCCAGGAAATAGACTTTCTCTTTCTCCCAGGGGTTCCACTGCTTAAAGCAGGTAAGCCTTTGCCCCAGGCTGTCTACCTCATGTGTTTCTTACACTGCTTTTGTTGTTCCAGGAGGGCAAATTCTGACCTGGAAGGGGAGGAGAGGGGTACTCCAGAGAGGAGTTCACCAAGTCAGTTTTTCTCAACTGAACATTTCCCGGGCTCCACAGATGGATCCCTGGCCTCCCACCTCCAAACTGCCTTGGGGAGGGGGTCGGGAGGGGGCTTATTCCACAGCTCCCCAAACCTACACATTTTTGATTTGTCACCTGCTCAGCAAATACAACCCTTCTAATATTGTCTACAGCTCTGAGGAAGCCTACTGTCTTTAAGTTCCCTCTGCCTTTGCTGGGGGTGGTTTGGAGCAGTCTCCACACTCAGAGACGGGTCCCCAGCAATTGGAAGTAGCTAATCAAAAGAAGTGAACAGGGATGCTGCCCACCACCTGAGTGGGGGAATGGCTGACAGTAACAACTGCATGGAGAGAGCAGTTTACTGGTGTTTACTGTAATTTACCAGTCTCTTCCTCCAGCTCTTCCCTGGATGCTATACAATGTTCTTTTGAACTCCAGAGTTTCAAAATAGTTAATTCAGACAGTTTCTGCCTGTTTAGTAGTTGTTCTGTTGGAGGGACTGATTCCTGGAGCTTACTACTTTGCCATGGTCCCTCCAGGAGCAGTGTTTTTATGATAAGAAAAAGTAAATCCTGTCCACATTTGTGAAAGTATTTGACTGTATTTTGCCTTCTACATTTGTTTATTACCTAAATGCCCCCATTAGAAAATATTACAGGGATTTTTCCCTTGGTTTTAGATGTTTTTAAAAATGTATGTAAGAATCTGTATTTTAAAACTTTCATGTTGGAATATTTAGTAAATTGAATCTGTGTAGACATTAAGAAACAGTTAAACATAACTACTTTCTTGTATAATTTACTTTGAAGGGTTGACTAGTTTGCTCTGGGAATTTTTAGTGTTATATAACATAAATAAGTCTGCATATCTTTTGAAGATTATTCACTCATTTTAATTTATTGAATTAAATTCTTATAA
Organism: Choloepus didactylus; assembly: GCF_015220235.1. Classification (NCBI taxonomy): domain Eukaryota; kingdom Metazoa; phylum Chordata; class Mammalia; order Pilosa; family Megalonychidae; genus Choloepus; species Choloepus didactylus. The sequence goes on from NC_051314.1 coordinate 51,078,203, forward strand.
GTAGTTCTGTGCATCTGTATTAAACATAAATTTTTATTCTAACACAAGGCAAAAAACTTATTTCTCTGCTTCTTTGACTGTTAGAAGGAACATAAAGAACTCAATTATTTATTAATATAGGTACACAAGTAGCAAGTCAGATATTTAGTTTCCTATTAAATTTAGATCAGAAGATAGACCTCCAAGTTGGATTTTTCCTAATGATTAATGAGTATATGCATTAATAACTCTTAGCTTGATTCTGATTTAATTTCCTTTAAAGACTCAATTAAAGACAGTTAATTACTATTACATGAGTATAGCATTTTAGTTAGGAGGATGCCAATGCCAATGTAGAATCTTGGAACCTAGGCGTCATAGTTTTTCTTTACTGTCAAACCTAAGATTTAAATTTTACTTAATTTATCTTAGTGATTCCAGGTAAACCAACTGGAATTTTTGGGTAAAGGATGACTGTTTGCCTTGGTGCTCTTCCTTTCCATGCTGCCTAACTCAGAATCTTCCTCTTTTACCTTGGACAATTTTTAGGTCTTACCTTGTATTTGACCTTGTAAATCGATCACTCTTCCTTTGAAAGATTCCCTGAGAGAAGACTCTTTTCTTTTGTTACCATGATGTCATACTCTCCAGGTTTCTCAATTCCTTGGACACTCTTTCACAATCTCCTTGCTTTATTACTTCTTTAAATTTGGCATTCCTTATGGTTCTTTGACGCTCTTCTGAGTCTGTATATGAGTTCTCAACAATCTCAGCCACTCCCCATAGCTTCAGTTACCATGTATATGTTGATAGGTTATTTTATTGAGGTATAATTGTCATATAATTCACATCTAATTTGAAGTTTACAGTTTTGACATATTTATGCACCCAAGAAACTATCACCACAATCAAGATATTAAATATATCGATCACCACCAGAAATTTACCAGTATTCCTCTGTTAAACCACCATTTCCCCCACCCCAAGATAACCACTGATCTGTGTATCAGCTTTGTTCGGATTTGTTCCCTCTAATTCTTTCAGGTTGTTTTTTTCCTGGCCTTGTGGTATTTCCTCGTGTGCCTGTGCTGGTCAGTATTTAGTTTAAGCCTGGGGTAAGGGGTAGATGCCTTCTGATCTCTGAAAATCTCTCTATGCAGATCTCTCCTCTCCAGAATTCTACTCTACTAATTATCCACCTTTGCCTTTCTGAACTCCTGTCTCCGTCTTCAATTCAGGGAGATTGCCGCGCTCTGCCCAAGGTTGCTCCTCGTTGTGCTGCAGTCTGGAAACTCTTTAGGCAGGCAGTAAGCTGGTAAATTGTAGAGCTCACCTTGCTTGTTTCCCGTCTCTTAGGGGTCATTGTTTTGTGCTGCCTTAGGTCTAGTGTCTGAAAACCATTATTTCATGAATATGATCTGGTTTTGTATGTGTGTGTATGGTTTTAGGCAGATGGTAAATCTGGTCCCTATTACTCTAACTTGGCCAGAAGTGGACCATCATATTGTTATTTATTAGTCTTATTTCTAGTCCTTGTTTTCCCCCTTGAGCTTGAGACCTGTGGGCCAGTCTGCCTGCTAGGCATTCTGCTTTTTTCTAACATTTCTTAATTTTCTTCTGCGAAACTTCATTGTTCTTGTGTTCCCTAGCTTGTGTTATCACCATCTGCCTAGTTTTACCAAGTCATTGACTTGAATGTTCTGAATTGACATGAGTTTCTTTTTTATTTGCCTGCCATACCCCCATGTCTCATCTGTTCATTTGTGTTGTCAATTTTAGTTCCTAGACATCACTCAGATTCACCAACTTCTGTCCCTTTCTTATTACTGCTACACTAGTCCAGGGCCATTATCACTCACTTGGATCACTGTAGTAGTTCTTAATTAATTTAAGAACTGTAATCTGCTTTCCATATTGCAGTCAGAATTAGCTTTCTAAAACACAAATCTGTTCACATCACTTCCCTGTTGCTCTTAAAAAAATCGGGTTTACAAGATACTTCATATTTTGGCCTCTGCTCACTCTTTCCCTCAGTCTCATCTCTCAGATCTTCTATCCCTTACTTCCTGGACTTTAGAAATAATGAATTCTGGGTTCCTCGAGTGACATGTTCTTCCTCATCTTCAGTCCTTCATATGTACTGCTCTTTGCCTGAAGGAATCCCTTCCCAAATGAGGTCATCTCCTCTCCCTTAGAGGTCATTTGAGAAACCTTCCTTGATCCTGGATTTGGGTTTAGGTGTCCCTGTACTGCCTCCATGAGCACTCCACTTTAGTTGCTTATTTGTTTCTTTCACATATTAGACTATATATAGCTCCATGAGGGTAGGATTTTTTTACTTTATGCTTCATGAAGGTAGGAATTTTGTACATCTTGTTAATTTTTATATTGGCTTTGCAAAAAACAGTGTCTGGCTCATAAGTGAATAGTCTGAATTGGAGACCATATTCACACTTAGCTATTGAAGAGGAAGAGCTGAGAGCAGAAACTTGAAATCTTTGGTTTTGACAACTTATTCTCAAGTTCTTAGACCTGTTGGACACAGGCTTGATCAGTTCATTCTCAGAATCTTGTTAGAAATATAATATCCATACTGAATCAGAATCTGCATTTTAACAGATCCACAGGTGATGCACGTGCACATTAAAGGTGGAGGTGCAGTGCTTTAGTTTAGTGGTTATTCTTTGTTGATACATATTAAAATCGCCTAGAGAACTGATGCTTAGGATTTAATACTTCTGTGCGGGCTCTGAGCATTTCTTTAAAAAATCCCTTCAGGATCCTAAGAGCCAGACATAAAAACCTGTGTTTTAGTTCAAGTCCTCTTCTTTTTAGTCTGAAATTGGAGAAAGTGTCAGTGTGTGTTCATATTTCTAGCTGTTACTCAGATTTCAAAAGCTTAAACGTTTGGAGAGGGGTGATATGTACTATGTAAAAGCACTTTACTGACTGTAAATTATACACAGAGCCTGGTGCTGCTTAAATGAAGCCTAGTGGCATTGGCAGGTGTGGCCACTTGAGACCAGTACACCTCAGGCTTTAAGGTGCATATGTGAATCATGTGAGGTTCTTGTGAAAATGCAGATTCTATTTAAAGAATCTAGGATGAGGCCTGAGATTCTGCATTTGTAACAAGCTTTCAAGCAATGCATTAAAAAACTGACAAATGCTAAGTGACTTTGATTAAACAAACAAATTTATACTTCCTTAGTTTTTCCATTAGCTTTTTCCTCAAAACAGCAGCAGTGCTTGGCACATCAGCAAGCAGAAAGAATTGCTTGATTGCTACTGAACATTTTAAGTCCCCACTATCCAAATAGTAACCCTCCCATGGGATAAAGCATGCCCTAATCAAGACTTTTTGAGCAGCCATTCATGTTAATAAAGGAAGCCAACTCTCTCAGAGTCCATTGATTTATGGGAATGAGGAACACATTGCTTTTATACAGAGGGTTCAAAAGAGTGTCTCCTCAGCCATTGTCTTAGAATTTGGTACAAAGCTTTGTCTGTTATATGGAGCCACATCCCTTCTTTTTATAAATATGTTAATCATATGTACTCTCTATTTTTTAATTTTTCACTTTATAACCAGTAGATTGATAGTCTGTGTGTGGTCAATCTCCATCCCATTCCCCATTCCTCCCCCACCCCCACTTTTCCGGTTCTTCGGTTGAATGTTATTTGTAATTAAGATAAATTTTAAATGCAGTCATGTTTAAACACACATACCATTTATGCTAATTGAATGGTGGGTACTGCTAGGCCATTGCAGGTAAACTTTCCTCCATTATTCTAGTAATGGTTGTGTTACAAGGATGCTACTTCCCTGAGTCATAGGACTGGAATGTTCTTCCAGTATTATCAAAAAGATCTTTTGGTTTTCCCCTACCTATTCTTTAAGGACAGTCAATTCATTTTGTTAATCTTTTAATTTTGCTGTCTCAGAGCTGCAGCAGCTGTTTTAACATGTTTAAGTACTTAAAAAAAAAATTAAACTGGTCTGACAATTTGGCTATTATAAGGAGATGTCATATATCATTCAGATGGTACCTTTACTTGTGCTTGATTTTCTATAATTTACCATACTAGAAATAAGGATCCTTTAAAGCAGCTTGAGTTTTTAGGCCTAAATTAAAAGTTGCAGGATTAAATGAGTTCCTGTTATCTACAACTAAAATAATACGTCAAACTAACATTTTTTTAAACGAGAATTTGAAATAAAAATAAAATGAGGGGGTAGGTTTTTTTTTTCTTAAATAAGCACTGAAAATATTCAAATGAAAAATGTTTATGGGATAAAAAATTGCATCAATTAAAACAATTATTGTAATTTCTAGTAGAGATCTTCTGTTGGGTCTTCAAAAGTAGATCCTTTAAGAGTTTTAAAATTATGCACTTGAAACAAGATTTCCTGCCAGTGGAATATTTACTTTAGTCATTTTTTGCTAAAAGTAGAAATGTGATTTCAAATGCTGTATTGCTGTAGACAGATAAAGTTAGCACAACATTGTATGGAAAACTACCAATAGTTAACTTTTAATTATTTTATATTATTTTTAAAATTTACTAATGTAATGATGAACAGTTTAAATGTGAAAACTCATGACAACATTTTAAGTTCTTCAGAGAAGAAACTCTTCCTCAAATTATAAATACGATTCTTTGCTTATAAGCCCGGTTTCAGTACCTCACAAACTAATTTAAATCCTCCCAGGAATGCACACTGTCCTTGCCAAAGGTTTTCACATGGTGATTGATGAAAAGATTTGCTGCAGAATATGCATTCTTTGTAAATATATTTCAGGAAAAGGTTAATATAAAGGTTAGAAAATGAAGTAAGTGCATGATAGTCCATATTTTTATCTTATCTTATGATTGAAGTCTTTCCAAAGAGCTTTTGAAAAGGACACATTCCCTGCAGAATCACAAATCTGAGCCTTTTTCATATAAAAGCTTTAAAGTGACTTGTATTGAAAGCCTTTCTTTAATCAGCTCAAATCCTAACATTCATCAGGTTGTGGTCTGTATTACAAGGTAAATTTAGCCCCTGAGTATCTTCGTAAAATTCCATTAAGCTGTTGAAAGCCTTTTAGGGTCTTTGCAATTTTGTGCATAATTGCTTTCATCTTTTCTTCCCTTTTATGTTATAGGTTTTAATACTGAATTGTGTCAGTCCTTTCTAGTGCTTTACCAATGGTTAGAACCCACAGTAGAAGGGATGGAGGAACTTAAGTGACAGGGCCATTGCTTCTGATTTTCTCATTGCTTTTGATTTTCTCTTTGTCCCTTGAGTCTTTTATTTTGCTGGATCAATCTTGACCTCGTCCTCTTGGCCAGTTCTAAACTGAGGTACCTGATGAGGGAGGTATGTTTGGAGTGACTGAACTGAGATAGGGAAGACTGACATGGGATCCAGGATTCAGGCTCATTATAAGCTTCAAATACAAATTATATGCCATAATTTTTTTTAACTAATTCTATGTCTTTTGGTTGTAATTTGCTTTACTTTGAGATTGTACCTGTTTGTATTTAACTTACTGGGTTTTTGTTTTTCTTTTCTGAATTGCTGCTTCATGGTTATGGTGTATTTCCTATTCAGTTACTTGAAGTAAAAATTTAAGTGTAAAGAAAGAAAAAATACATTAAATATCAGAAATGCAATATTTTGCTCTATTTAAATTTTTAAATTTACATCAGTGATTCTGCTTCATGCTTTTCCCAACCACCTAGTCTTTTGTATTCAAGGTCTTTTACTCTAGCACCTAAGTTGTTCTACTAATCACAGAATTGTTACTATAGAATTTGTGTAGAATTATTTCTTTACATCATACTGGCCTTATTCACAAAGGTAAGGATTGCTTTAAACATTAAAGTTTTGTGTTGGGTCTCACAAGTTGTTGTTCTTCCCTTATATTTACTTTTTATATTGCATTATAACTTGGGAATTAACTTGTTTGTGTAAAAGTATGGAGTATACAAATCTGCTTTTTGTAGTATCCAACTTAGAGAACTGACATCTGAGTCTGTTGCTAAATCTTACCTCTGAGTGTGGACTCAGAACTGAAAAGGCAGTAAAAAGAATTGGTGCTGATGAGGTTTAAAATATTATTTCAGCCATTGAATTTTATGGAAAGGAATAATCGAGATACTAGGGTCTCTCATCCTTCTATGTAAGAAGAATTTAAAAGTTAAATTGGGCTTGGCTTCCTCTTGGAGAGGAATGGCCACTTAGAGCCAGTGTTATTTACCAACTGCACCTGTGAAAACATTCCTTTTTACCCTCGGATGCTCACTCAGCCTTCTGTTTTCCAAGTGACATTATTACAGCCTTTAGTGGTCAGAGAAATTAAAAGCACATTTTAAAAGTATGTATAGCAGAATCTCCCTTCAGTTGCACAAAATTATTACTTTTTATGATAATACAAGTATGGGAGGATTTTGGAAAACTTAAAAGAGAATTTAAGTTTTACTGCTAAACAGTTCTTTGACTTTTTAAAGACCCAAGTCTTAGAAGTATCAAGCAGAATGATTGAGATTTTGGTTGTTTTTATGTTGTTGTTGTTGTTCGACTGTTCAATAACTTCTGATTTTGTTTAATTAAAAAGTATAGATGTGACTGTTTAAGAAGTTTGGATAATCTTTTGCTAGGACTCTGAACCAGCAATATGATTAAGTCCTCAGCTAGGATGAGATGAGTAGGATGATGAGTCTACTGTATTAAATTCAAGGTTTTTCTGAGAATACCATCTGAGAATACTAAATGGAGCAAATGTAATCTATTGGCTTTTTGTTTACTTCCCAGTTAATAATTTTATTTACTTTATAGATTTTATGAGGATTTTCAGGCTAAGAACCAACCTAAGTCTATTATACCTTAAAGTTGCTGTGTATATTTTTATACCTTCTTTGAATGCTAAGTACTGTGGTTCGAATAGTCTGCAGGGTACCAAATTAAAAGCAGATATGAGACAGATAAGACAGGAGTACCGTAAAAGGGTAACTAACGTAAACTTTCTTCCTCATTCTCTCTCCCATTGCTTCCTCCCTTTCTTCCCTCCTTCCTTCCATCCCTTCTGATATTTATTGAGCAGCTACATGCATTCCAGGCACTATGTGAGAAGCTAGTGAGTCAATGGTTTCTGTTCTCAAGTAATTTAGAGAATAGTGTGTGCAAATTGTCTAAAGTTTTATCTTGCCTCTGTAATTCAAAATGTGGAATTGATTCTAGTATGAGGATGTAGCATGAACTGAAAATAAGGACACTTTTTTGAAACTTAAAGAATTTTTAAAAACCCATACAGTAATTTAGTCTCATGAAGAGTTCTGTTTTTTAAGTTGTTGGTTCTTATGTAAAAATGACTGTGTGTTGGATAGAATTACCTCAACAATAGATTGCTGTAACAGATATAATATCTTATATTCTAACAATCGGTTCCAATAAGATCAGTTATTACATGCCATAACCTAGGCATATGTTTGGAAAACCACTTTCTCTTGGCATCTTGAAGTTCCCTACAACCACAATGAAAACCTCAATCTTAGACTGTTTCCGAGTCCTGATTTCTTCTAAATATGTTGATTCCCAAATGCTATAACAGATTAGAAGAAATGTTAATTTTCTTTTACATGGTGTGCTGGTTTAGAACTGTTATGTACCCCAGAAAACGCCATGTTCTTTTAATCCATTCTTGTGGGTGAAGATCTATCATGGGCAGAACCTTTGGTTAGGTTCCTTCAATTGGGATGTGACCCATCCACTTCAAGACAGGTCTTAATCCTTTACTAGAGCCCTTTATGAGGGGATAAGAGGCAGAGACACATGGAGAGAGAAGCACTCGGAGATGCTAAGAAAGCACCCCCAGACACCCAGAGAGAAAGCCACTGAAAACAGGAGCTAAACCTGGGAGAAAAGGACCAGCAGACTCCGGCTTGTGCCTTTCCATGTGGCAGAGAAGCACCAGATGCCAGCAGCCTTTCCTAAGAGAAAGCATCCTCTTGTTGATCCCTTAGTTTGGCCGTTTTTCATGGCATTAGAATTGTACCTTGTAACCTAATAAATCCCCATTGTTAAAAGCCAGTCCCTATCTGGTGTATTGCATTTCAGCAGCTTTAGCAGACTGGAACGCATGGTCTCATCTATTAAGCAACCATATATTGAAGGTATTCTTGATAAGTGACTGTCATTCTTTACCTTAGCCACAGTTTGTTCATTTTTTTTAATGTAATAATATACTTTTAAAGAGCAGTGTGTTGTATTTTGGCAGCATTTTCTTCTTGGTGGCATATAAAGTAATTGTGTATTTTCAACTGGTGGCATTTTGGATTCAATGAAATACATTATCTATTCCTATTATAACCCCCCCCCCCAAAAAAAAAAAATTCCTGTTCTAGCATATGAGATAAGTGTTTGTGATTCCACAAAATGCTCTGGAAAGGAGTTATTATGACGCATCCCTTGGTAAATAATTTGACATTCTTAATTCTGTTAATCATTGTATAAAATATTTGCTGTATTTGAGGCCTTGTTTTTTATAGGTAAAAGTCTAGAACATGCTAATTATGACACTAATTATAACATTAGCTGTTACTAGCTGTGTGATAGCCACTAGTAGTCTTTTGCATACATTATTTCATTTAATCCTCACAACAACTTTATAAGGTACAGGTATTGTTTTTACTCCCACCTTACAGATGAGAAAAACTGAAGCATAGAGTGGTTAAGTAAACTGCTCAAAGTCATACAGCTAGGAAGTTGAAGAATAACTTATGGAATTAGAGTGCATCATTAGATGTAACTGAAGCAAGACTGAATACTGGACTGTTTAAATCTGATAATAGCTGGAAGTTAACTGTAGATATTTTGAGTTATTTGCTGTCTTTGATTATTCATATCAATACTTCTTTATGGATGTAACCAATAATTTGTGAGGTATTGATCTGAAATGTGATGTTTATTTTTCTGATCTCAGCTACTGTTTAAAAGCTATCATTGATACTTTTAAGCTAAAATATATTTTATATATTTATCTGTTTTAATAGTTCCTTTGATAAGTTCTTTCCATACACTAGTGCCTGGTTTGTTTTACTAGCATTGTTTGTACTAGCATCCTTTGTGTGACTCACGTTGAGGAATTTTTATATTGTAAATATACAGCCTACTACTCTCAACTGCTGAGTATTAAAACAAGTCTAATTAGGCTGAAACCTGGGTTGTGGAAAATTTTTTAGATTGTATAATAGAAAAAACTGAGAAATAAATTTTCACCAGACTGGTATGATCCTAGAGTATGTCTTACTAAGTTTAGTAACATAAAAGGAAAAAAAAAAAATCCAGTGGGCTCAGATACTAATGGAAAATTATATTAACAAAGTTATTATATTCAAATATAATTGTATAATTAATATCCTGCTTGTCAAGACTTACTTCTTTCTCAGTCATCTGTTGAACAATTCAAGAGGATTACTCCCCCCTACATGGGACATGACTCCCAGGGGTGTAAGTCTCCCTGGCAATGTGGGACATGACTCCCAGGGATGAGTCTGGCCCTGGCATCATGGGATTGAGAATGCCTTCTAGACCAAAAGGAGGAAAAGAAATGGAACAAAATAAAATTTCAGTGGCTAAGAGATTTCAAATAGTGTCAAGTCATCATTCTGGAGGTATTCTCATGCAAGCTTTAGACAGCTGTTGGAAATTACCATATTATGCCAAGCCCTAATCAACAGTATTCCTGATAATCCTAAGGAGTGCCCAGGGCTCTATCTAAGTCTCTATAAAAGTTTTTCTTAAGTTTATTTTTTCAGAAATTTAAGGCCTCCAAATTGTTCCTATGCTGGATAAGCCCTGAAACCCAGAGGTACCAGTCTCTCCAAGAACATCAACCAGTTTCATTCCTACCCCGAAAGATCAATATCCCTTTCCAGCACAAAGAAGTTAAAATGGTCATTGCCCAGATGTCTCTGAAGATTGAGAGAAAGATGAGATGAGGGGGAGGAAGTGTAACTGAGAAATTAGGATGTAACAAATGACTGTAAATACTGATCATTATACAGATACTTCTTTTAGTGTATAGTGCTTTCGAATAGCTAGAAGGAAATACCTGAAGTTGTTGAACTATAATCCAGTAGCCTTGCTCTTTGATAATGATTGTATGACTATATGACAACAACAACAAAAATGATTGCCCGTGTTTGTTTGGCTCTACTTCTGGTTTGTTCTGTTCTGCTGATTTATGTATCTATCTCTGACAATACTATGCTGTCTTAGTTAACCTATCTCTAGTGTAAGTCTTAAAATTGGGTCGAGTGTAATACTAGCTGTCAATTAAGATGTTTTGGTTCTTTTTTCATTTCTTTTTCTTGAGTAATGCAAATGTTCTAACAAATGATCATGGTGATGAATACACAAATATGTTGTGATATTGTGAACCATTGATTGTATACTTTGCACAGATTGTATGGTGTGTGAATATATCTCAATAAAATTATATAAAAGAAAAAGAAAAGCTCTACCTTCCCAGGTTAATTATATGCAAGTAAAATGATAGCAGTATCAATGCATATATGCAAATGTATACCTTTCATGTTGGATAGAAGCAAAATCATATTCATATACAATAACTGATGTAATAACTGTCAGCAAATATATTTTTTAAAACAAAAAAGAAAGATTAGGATGACCCTTTTTGACACTCATTCCAAAAATGAGATAACTTGATGAAAATATTGATTAATAAGTTTCATAGTAGAATTGGACTCAAGGCAGTAATAAGCTTTAAAATAGTAACAGATAATTTTGCAGATTAGTGCTATGGAAGTATTCTTTCTGAGCTGGGCCCTCAGCTTGTCTGGAAATGCTTTTAAGTATCTTAGTTTCATTCTCTTTCATATTTCCTACAGTATCTATTTTAAACTTTTCCTAGCCTTAAGCCCACCACCTTACCCTAAACTTCTGCCTGTGATCATCAGCTGAGAAGTAACATTACCTCTCAGGGAAACAAGAGAACCGTTAGTCAGAACTTCCTCAGTTTTTGTGTGTATGTATCATCTAATTTATCTACATTTAGACTCTTCCTGGGAGGCTTCCCTGCAGTTTTTTGTTGTTTTTTTTTTTTTTTAATTTTATTTTGAAATAAATTCAAAGTTATAGGAACAGCTGCAAAAACAATACAAACTCCATACACAGAACTCCAGCATACCCTGACCCCCCTCCGCCGATACCCCAATCCACCAACTTTAACATGCTGTCACACCGCCATTTCTCTTTCCCTCCCTCCCTCCCTAACATCCATCATCTGTTGTTCTGTCTTCTGAACATAAGACAGCAAACTGCACATATCCTTGAACAAACACTATAATTCACATATACAATTCCCATGAATAAGAACATTCTTTTATGCAATCCCATTAAGTGCAGCTAAGAAGTTCAAGAAATTCAACATTGATACAAAGCTTACATTCTATATTTCCTTTTTTGTTTTTTTCTTTTGTCCCAACTGTGTCCTTTTGAGCCTCCTGTCCTCCATCCTCAGATCCCATCCAGGATCATCCTTGGCATTCAATTGTCATCTATTTAGACTTTTTTTTTTTTCAATTGTGGAAACATGTATACAGCCTAAATCTTTCCATTCCACCCCCTCCCTAGCATTCCATTAGTGGGATTAATCACATTTAGAATGTTGTAATGCTATCACCTTCCCACCATCCATTACTAGAAATTTCCCTTCACCTCAAACAGCAACCCTTCACTCATTTCTTAACTCCCCATTGCCCCTTCCCCCACTTCTCGTAACCCATACTTTTCATCTCTATGGTCATATTCTCTGATAATTTCTTTGTGTTTACTGTGGGGCTTAAATTTAACCTCTTAATCCATAACAATCTTGTTTTTCTTTGATAGCAACTTAACTTCAATAGGACATGTAAACTATGTTCCTATACTTCTTCATTCCCCCACCTTTATATAGTTCTTGTCAAAAATTACATATTTTACATTGAGTCGAAAACCACTGATTTGTCATTAGAGTTTATGCATTTTATATCCTCTAGGAAGTAAATAATGGAGTTACAAATAAAAAATTATTGACTTCTATTTGTATTCCATTGTGGTTGGAGAATGTGCTTTGAATATATTCAGTTTTTTTTCTTTTTTTTTTTTTTTTTTTTTTTTTAATTTGTTGAGGCTTGTTTTATGTCCCAGCATATATGGTCTATTCTGGAGAAAGATCTGTGATCACTAGAGAAAAATGTGTGTCCTGGTGATTTGGGATGTAATGTTATATATATGTCTATTAAAATTCTCTGTATCTCTCTCTCCTTTCTTTGTTTCTCTGTTGGTAGGGCTCTCTTTAGTATCTGTAGTAGGGCAGGTCTTTTATTGGCAAAATCTCTCAGCATTTGTTTGTCTGTGAAAAATTCAAGCTCTCCCTCAAATTTGAAGGAGAGTTTTGCTGGATAAAGTATTCTTGGTTGGAAATTTTTCTCTCTCAGAATTTTAAATATGTTGTGCCACTGCCTTCTTGCCTCCATGGTGGCCTCTGAATAGTCACTACTTAGTCTTAATGTTGTTTCCTTTGTATGTGGTGAATTGCTTTTCTCTTGCTGCTTTCAGAACTTGCTCCTTCTCGTCAGTATTTGAGAGTCTGATCAGAATATATCTTGGAGTGGGTTTATTTGGATTTATTCTATTTGGAGTTCGCTGGCCATTTATGCTTTGTTTATTTATATTGTATAGAAGGTTTGGGAAGTGTTCCCCAACAATTTCTTTGAATACTCTTTCTAGACCTTTACCCTTCTTTTCCCCTTCTGGGACACCAATGAGTCTTAAATTTGGACGTTTTATTTTATCTATCATATCCCTGAGATCTATTTCGATTTTTTTTGATTTTTTTCTCCATTCTTTCTTTTGTTCTTTCATTTTCTGTTCTGTGGACTTCTAGGACATTGAGTCATTGTTCACCTTCCTCTAATCTTGTATTATGACTATCCAGAGTCTTTTTAATTTGGTCAGCAGTTTCTTTTATTTCCATAAGATCTTCTATTTTTTATTTACTCTTGCAGTGTCTTCTTTATGCTCTTCTAGGGTCTTCTTTTTGTCCTTTATATCCTGTGCCATGTTCTTCTTCATGTCCTTTATATCCTGTGCCATGCTCTTGTTCTTTGATTGTAGTTCTTTGATTAATTGTGCCAAGTACTGTGTCTCTTCTGATAATTTGATATGGGTGTTTGGGATTGGGTTCTCCATATCATCTGGTTTTATCATATGCATTAAGATTTTCTGTTGTTTTTGGCCTCTTGGCATTTGGTTTGCTTGATAGGGTTCTTTCAAGTTCTAAAAAATACCAATCTAATTTTTCAGATCTACAACTTGGTGGCGTACACTTTCTCTAACCCGCAGATAGCGTCCGCGAGTCACCTATTCCCCTCAAGTCAGTTCTCCTCAACTTTGTCTTTGTGGTGTGTGGGGAAATGATTCTTGTGGGGTTCAATTGGTGAACTCCATTTGGGTGTGTTGTTGGTGCTGTCTGCCCTGAATGTGGGGTGTGTGTCTGGGTGGTTAGGCAGGCAGGGCCATGTTAATAATCAAACCTCCCAGGTGTTCCCGGAGATTCAAGGCTGTTGCAAGAATCTAAGCCTTCATTTCAGCTTTGCCCCACATTTTCTCTGCCGTTGACCCACAAGTCCCTGGCATTGACGTAGTGTCCCTGGGTTTTCCGAGCGGGCCCCCCTTCTCAGCTGTGATCTTCCAGGACCTCTGCTGAGGGAAGGCTGTGCTATGTCACAATTGCGCACCGTCCGTCAAGGGAAGCCCTGGACTGCTGGGCCATGCAGGGGCGCTCCCAGCCTGATGCAAAAATGACTGAATGTGGCGTCTCAACCCCCCCCCCCCGCCCCCCGCCTTTCACACAGCTCCGCCTTCCCAGCTCCGGGACAGCTAGCTGTGTGTGCACCCAAGGCCACTGTCCACAGCTGATATTGTGGCGTGTGCGCGTTGCCATGGGAGATACTCCCCATCACACTGAGTTTCCTGGCACGGCTCTGGGCTGTGGATCCAGCCCCGGGCAGTAGTGTTTCCAGCCCTCCGGGGAGCCGGCTACAAGCAGCGCGGTTTCTTTCTCCTTTTGGCTCTACCCTCTGCCCCCTGGCCCTAAGGGAATCAGCAGCGTTTTGTCCTCCACGCCAGACACTGAGAGGTTGGCACAGCCCGCTCCTGCCATGCTTCACTGCGTGGTTCTCACAGTCGTAACTGCAGCCACTCTTGGGTTTTTTGTTTTTTTTTTAAAAAAAGAACTAGTCTGTCTCCAAACGCCAACCCCCGGTTTCCCCACACCGCAGCTCGGCCACGGGACTTTCAGCCGTCTTACTCACTCATTTCAGAACGCAGACTCCCGGTTTCACCAAGTGCACAGTCCCTGTGGTTTTAGCAGACCTTGTCCAGCTGGTGCATCCCTGGAACTGGTGTTCTGGGTCACTTTCTGGTTTTTATCTAGTATTTTTCACGGAGGTGTTTTTTTGCCCTGTCTCATCTAGCCACCATCTTAGGTTCTCCCCTGCAGTTTTGATAGAAGTGTAGCTCTTCACTTGTACCTTTGATCCTTCCTTTCCTCTTGGATATCCAACAGATACCTCAAATGCTCATCAGCGATCTTCTTTTCCTTTTCTCCTCCTCTTTGATATCTTATCTGTATGGATGACACCATGAACTACAAAACCAGGAGTCACCTCTCTTTGCTCTTTTTTTCCCTGTTTTTTTTCCCTTTGTATTTGTCCGCCACTACCCCCCACCCTAATACAGTCAGATTCCTATCCACATTCCATATCTACTTCTATTGCCTTAGTTCTAACTCATTGCTAACCTATATTTCAGCAGCCCTGTTATGTGGGTACTGCTATTGTCTTCATTTTACAAGCTAGTAAGTGTTATCAGTAGTTTCCTCCAAATAATTAATACATTAATATAAATTTATTGGAATAATTTTTCTATCAGGAGAATACGTTGGCTGGGAATGGCCAACTGAAAAATGAAGAGAACTGTTAGATATTACTAAATACTATCAACTTACAATGAGGAAAATTCTGTGGTTTAATTTTCTCGTTGTTTAAAGTTTTGTAGGCAATTCTTGTAGAAATGAATATTTGATAAGCAGATCAGATGATGTCTTGTACCTCTTTTCAGCAGTGTGGTACTTCATGTAGTAGATGTACCATATTTTATTTGACTAGAGTTTTATTGATGGATATTGGGGTTGTTATGGTCTTTTGCTTTAAAAAAATGATGGAAAGCCTTGTGTATATTTCTTTTTATATATGTGCAGTGTATCTTCTGGAGAGATTCCTAGTAGGGGGATTGCTGGCTCAAAGGGCAAATGAATATGTAAATTTAGTAGAAATGCCAAATTTACTCTGTAAGACTTGTACCATTTTGCATTCCCTCCAGCATAGAGGGTTTTCATACTTTGGGATTTTTTCCAATAATAGGTGATATACAATATTTCGATGTAGTTTTAGTGTCTTTTCATATAGTTAATGTTAGTGTATGTGGAATATCTTTTCATATGGTTAGGAGTAATTTACATTTCTTCTCAGAACTATTTTTACTTTTTCTAGTCCATTTTTCTATACATTGCTATAGTTTATCTTTTCTCTTTTAGAAGTTCTTTAAATATTAGGTATGTTATGTTGCTATGTTGTTTTCTGCCATGCACATTCTTTTTTTATTTTCATGTAATCAGATTTAAATATTTTCTCTTTTTATGCCTAAATTTTAAGTTATTAATTAGGAAAGTTTTTCCATTTCTAGGTCACAGAATTCACTCATGTTCCCTTCTAGTACTTATCTTTTGTTTTTTTTTTTTACCTTTAAGTCTTTAATGCATTGAAATTTATCCTGGTCTGTGGTGTGTGAAATGGGAATTTGTAGGGTACTTGTGGCTAAAAGAACTGTATTGGTTGCTAGCAGAACTTTGGAGAGGGAGGTTGTGATTTATCAGGTAATCTCTGTTCTAAAACCTGTTTGGAATGTAAGATACACACAGTCTGCAGAAGGTTAGTATGTGTGAGGAATAGTTGCCAGGAAGTGGGT
The DNA here is from genome assembly GCF_015220235.1 of Choloepus didactylus. Taxonomy (NCBI): domain Eukaryota; kingdom Metazoa; phylum Chordata; class Mammalia; order Pilosa; family Megalonychidae; genus Choloepus; species Choloepus didactylus. The sequence continues at coordinate 51,094,263 of NC_051314.1, forward strand.
AAGCAGTGTTGCCATGGTTAAGAACATGGAGAATATCAACTTTGGGTCCCAGTATCTCTCTCCCTGATTGGACTTCTTCTGGTAACTCATTCATTCATTTATCAAACATTTACTGAGGGGTTTGTTTTTTTGTTTGTTTGTTTGTTTTGTTTTTTAAACTGTGCTGATAAGAGAGTCAGCCGTTATTGAGGAAGTGGGAGGGGGGAAGATTAGTGTTGAAGGGGTCTCAGAAAATGAACACAAGGTAAATAAAATAGCATCCTACTGCTCAAGGAGTTCATGGCTACCTGCCTCAACTTTTACTGTCTATCTGTACTACTCTTTGACTTAAGAATTCTAACTTCAAGCTACTGACAGTGGATTTGTTTTTTTCCTGGCAATGGATTTTATGGTCCAAGTGCTGGAGAAAGAGAGATGATTGCTTGTACTGAGTAGAAGACAAGAAATGAGACCACTCTTTTTTCTTTCCAGATTTTAACCTGTGTGTCTCAGTCCCCACATACCTTAAATAGTTGACCCCTCATCTCAGTAGTATTTACTGAAGAATTCCTTTGATTTAAAATGCTTTTTATACTGTTTTCATTCTCCTTTTTATAGTAGGACCTCTCTCGTACAGTTTTCATTGTTGTAGTTTTATACATTTTATCATTGACTGGGGTGAGTGTTCTATCATAATTCTTACTAAAAAGTAATTTTTGTGGATGTCTTAAGTATTTTTCTTTCAGATAACTCAACTCTACCTTCCACATAAATTCCATTAGGATTTTGATGAGAATTTTTAGTCACTTTGTAAATTGATTTCCAGATTATTGGCAGCTATACAATATTGGATTTTTCATTTAAGAATAGGTTTACCTATACATCTATGGTCAACTGATTTTACTATAAAACTCTTAAAAGAAAACATAGGGGTGACTCTTTATGACCTTGGATTTGGCAAAAGTTTCTTAGATATGATATCAAAAGTACAAGCAACAAGAAGAAAAAAGATAAATTGGACTTCATCAAAATTAAAAATTTTGTGTAAAAGGACACTGTCTAGAAAGTGAAAAGGCAACCCATAAATGGAAGAAAGTATTTCCAAATCATATCTGTAAGGGCTTTGTATTTAGAATATGTAAAGAACTCCTACAGCTCTGTAATAGACAACCCAATTCAAAAACAAAGGTTCTGAATAGACATTTTGCCAAGAAAGATAAACACATGGCCAATAAGTACATGAAAAGATTCTGAACCTTATTATTTGATTAGGGAAACGCAGATAAAACCACAATGAGATACTACTTCATATCCAACTAGGATGGCTAGAATAAAAAGATAATAAATGTTGGTAAGGATGTGGAGAAATTGTAACTCGCATACACTGCTGGTGGGAATATAAAATGGTGTAGCTGTTTTGGAAGACAGTCTGGTAGTTCCTTGGATGATTAAACATAGAATTACCCCGTGACCCAGCAATTCCACTCCAATATAGCTGTTGCTTTTTTGGGGGGGATGGTATTTATTTTTGCATATTTGAAGCATCTTAAGGAACTCTCATAATTCTACAATGTTTTTAGGTTATTTTCTTAACAAAATCATATTATTTGAAATGAGAATAATTTTGCCTTCCTTCCAATACTGAAGTCTCTTATTCCCCTTACCTAATATGTATCAGCTAGCATTTCCAGAATGATGTCAACGACTATATTAATAGTGGGCGTTAAAGTCTGAGTTTGATTTTACTTTGACATTACTTTGGTATTTTGCCATTAAGTATGATAATGTCTTAGCTTGAGTAAGTTTTTAAAAGTCACAAGAATCTAAAACAGGACTAATTTCTTCAATTTTTATACCCTTTACTAGGTTTATTTTACTGATTCTGCTTTCCACCTAGGATATATTGTTTTTCATGTGCTCGCATTCCCTACTATGTTTTTTGTTTTGTTTTGTTTTGTTTTTGAGTACCAGTGGTTTATTTTATTATCCAAAGTGTAAATCCTTCTGTATTAGCCTCACAAGAAGTTTGGGGTTCAGAAAATCGCAAAGGAAAACTTGGAGAGCAGGAGGGAGTGAGCAGTGTTTGTGAACACTAGTGTTTTCTTTGCATAATCTACAGCTGCTCTTAGTCTTTTTTTCTCCCTCTAGGATGATTCTGACAGCACAATTGCAACAAATAATTAACTTTCTATGACAGCATAGCTCAGCAGGAGGGTGTGGCCATCTTCAAGTAACTCTGAAAAGCCAGGATCTAGGTCGTTTCAGCTCTATGGTTATGCACCAGTGTCCTCTGAGATCTCAGAACTGTCCTAGAAGTTCTTTTATTTTTTAATGGATTTTTTTTATTGTGAACTTTAGCATATATACATAACAGGTATAACTTTCAAAGTACAATTTAACAAGTAGTTAGAAAGCAATTTTCAAAGAGTGTCATGGGTCACAGTTCCACAACTTCAACTATCTCCATTATTGTAAAATATGACATGCATACAGAAGATGTTAACTTACAATGTACAGCTCAACAAGCAGTTATATAGGTAATTTCAAAAACTGTTATGGGTTACAGTTCCACAGTTTCACTTCTTTCCTTATTATGGAATATAGGGTATGTACAAAAAGGTGAAGAGTTTCAAAGCAGAATTCAACAAGTAGCTATAGAGCAAATTTCAAAGATGTTACAGGCTACAGTTCCACCATGTAATTTACCTCCTTCCAGTTATTCCAACACCCCAGCATCTAAAAAAAGTATTTTTATGTAAAGTTTCAGTATTCATAGACCTTTGTTAAATATTATCTTGTTGGTTGCTACCCCTTCCTCTCACTTAATCTCTTTCTCCATCTTCAGGAGTGGAACACCCTGATGTTCACATTGAAAGACGGTGTCGACAGTATGGGAAAGGGGGCTGCATCTAATTATTGTTCTTAAAGAGGCTATTGCCTCTGGGTTTTAGGGACTTGTCTGGCATAGGAACACTCTGGTGGATTTAAGTTTCTGAGAGATAAAACTTAGTGAGTGAATCTTTTATAGAATCTCAGGTAGGGACCTATGTATTTGGGGACTACTTTTGATAAGGGCATGCCATATTGTGGCCGTTGGGATGTCTAGCTGGAGCTTGCATAAGAGAAACCTCCAGGATAGCCTCTCAACTCTATTTGGGTTCTCTCAGCCACTTGTGACCTCAGCTTGTTACCTTTCTTTTTTCCTCCTTTTGATCGAATAGGAATTTTCAGTCCCTCGCTGCCAGGGCCAGGCTCATTCTTGGGAGTCATGTCCCATTTCACCAAGGAGATTTATTCCCATGGGAGTCATGTCTCTCCTGGCGGAGGTTAATGAATTTATTTGCTGAGTTGGGCTTAGAGAGAAAAAGGCCACATCTGAGCAACTGAAGAGGTTCCTTGGAGGTGCCTCTTAAGCATAATCATAGGAGGGGTCGGCCTCCCATTTACAACCCTTAGTTTCACAACAGCAAGTCCCAAGTCAAGGGCTTGATTTATTAAGTAGTGGTTTCCTAATTTCACTTTATATATATTCCCAAGATAAATGGTCAGTTTCTTACATTATCTTCATTAGTTGTTCAGTCCTCATCACTCTCAACTTGAAACAATTACATAACATAATATATCCCAGAGCTCTTATCAGCTGCTAATTATTCATCCCTACTATTAGTGTAGTGTTGCTAAGGTATTCCTATTAAATACAGTCTTTAATATGTAATGGGAGGGTTTTCCATACAATTCTGTTGTTAACCCTCTGCATCTGTGTCATACCTTATAAGTATATCATGCTAATACTTGATTTTGGTTTGCGGTGCTACTCTGTGAGATACGTGCCTTTAAACAACCATTTACACACATGTTCACCTTCAGTGCGTCACTGATATTTATAATCCCATTAACGAGTCATAGTCACACCTGACAATTTCCACACCATTAAATTCACCCTCGTTTTCATATCTGTACATATTACATTATCAGTCCCCCTTCACTAGCTTTTGTCTATCTCTAGGTCCCCTATATTCTGCATTATAAGACACTTATTTTATATTTTCACAGAGTTCACATTACTGATAACATACAATGTCTCTCCTTTTATGTCTGGCTTATTTCAGTCAGGATTCTGTCTTCAGGGTTCATCCACATTGTCTTATATTTCACGACCTTGTTCCTTCTTCCTGCTAGTAGTATTTCATCATACATATATACCACATTTTGTTAAGTCCCTCATCTGTTGAAGGACATTTGGATTGTTTCCATCCCTTTGCAGTTGTGAACAATGCCATTATGAACATTGGTGTGCAAGTGTCTGTTTGTGTAACTGCTTTCAGATCTGTGTATATACCAAGAAGTGAAATTGCTGGATTATAGGGTAGCTCAATATCTAGTTTTCTGAGGAACCGTCAAACTGTCTTCCAGAGTGGCTGCACTGTTTGTTATACAGTCCATAAAGAATGATGAGAGTTCCAATTTCTCCACATCCTTTCCAGCATTTGTAGTTTCGTGTTTGTTTAATGGCAGCCATTCTTATTGGTGTGAGATGAGCTCTCATTGTGGTCTTGATTTGCATCTCCCTAATAGCTAGTAAAGATGAACATTTTTTCATGGGTTTTTTAGCCATTTGTATTTCCTCTTTGGAGAAATGTCTTTTCACATTGTTCGCCCATTTTATAATTGGGTTGTTTGTACAACTGTCATTGAGTTGTAAGATTTCTTTATAAATGCAAGATATTAGTCTCTTATCAGTTACATAGTTTCCAAATATTTTCTCCCATTGCATTGGCTGCCTCTGTATGATTTTTTGGTGTATGATTTTTTTTTAATGTTGTCTTTGGATTTGATTTGCAAATATTTTGTTGAGAATTTTTTTCATCTGTATTCATTAGGAAAATTGGCCTGTAGCTTTCCTTGTAGCATCTTTATTTGGTTTTGACATTAGAGTGATGCTGGCTTCATAAAATGAGTTAGGTGGTGTTCCGTTTTCTTCAGTTTTTTGAAAGAGTTTGAGTAGCAATGGTGTCAATTGTTTTTGGAAAGTTTGGTAGAATTCCCTTATGAAGCCATCTGGCTTTTATTTCTAGAAGTCTTTTTGATGACTGATTGGATCTCTTTAGTTGTGATTGGTTTGTTGAGGTCTTCTATTTCTTCTCTGGTCAGTCTGTGTTATTCTTGTATTTCCAGGAAATTATCCATTTCCTCTAAGTTGTTTAGCTTGTTGGCATCCAGTTGTTCATAGTATCGTCCTTTGATTTTTTTAAATTCTTTGGGATCTGCAGTAATGTCCCCCCTCATTTATTATTTTGTTTGTTTGGTTTCTCTCTCTTTGACTTTGTCAGTCTAGCTAAGTGTTTTTCAGTCTTGTTGATCTTCTCAGAGAACCAACTTTTGGTTTTATTTATTCTCTGTTGTTTTTTTTGATTTCCGTATCATTTATTTCTGTTTAATCCTTGTTATTTCTTTTCTTCTACTTGCTTTAGAATTAGTTTGCTGTTCATTTTCTAGCTTCTTCGGTTGTTCCATTAGTTCTTTGGTTTTAGCTCTTTCTTCCTTTTTAATGTATTCATTTAGAGTTGTAAATGCATCCCACAGATTTTGATATGTTGTGTTCTCTTTTTCATTTGTCTCTAGTTATTTAGCAATTTCTCTTGCAATTTCTTCTTTGACCCACTGATTGTTTCAGAGTGTGTTATTTAACCTCCATATATTTGTGACTTTTCTTTGTCTTTGATAGTTATTGACTCCTAGTTGCATTCCATTGTGCTCAGAGAATGTGCTTTGAATAATTTCAATCTTTTTAAATTTATTGAGGCTTGTTTGATGGCTCAGCATATATTCTATCCTGGAGAAAGTTCCATGAGCACTAGAGAAGAATATATGTCTTGGTAATTTAGGATGTAATGTTCTGTATATGTCTGTTAAATCTAATTCATTTATCACATTTTTTATGTTTTGAATTTCCTTATTGGTCCTCTGTCTGGTTGATCTGTCTATAGCAGAAGTGGTGTATTGAAATATCCCATGGTTATTTTGGAAACAGTTTTGCCAGTGTTTGTCTCATGTACTTTGGAGCACCTTGATTGGGTACATAAACATTTGTGATTGTTATTTCTTCTTGGTGAATTGTCCCTTTTATTAGTATATAGTGTCTTTCTTTGTCTCTTATGACATCCTTGCATTTAAAGCCTATTTTATCTGAAATTAGTATTGTTACTCCTGCTTTCTTTTGGCTATGGCTTGCCTGGAATATTTTTTTCCATCCTTTCACTTTCAATCTCTTTGTGTCACTGGGTCTAAGTTGAGTCTCTTGTAAACAGCATATTGATGGTTCTTTTTTTTTGTTTAATTTATTCTGCCAATCTTTATCTTTTAATTGGGGAGTTTAATCCATTCACATTCAGTGTTATTACTATGAAGGTGGTTCTTGAATCAGCCATCTTCTCCTTTGGTTTTTATTTGTCTGATAGGTTTTTTCCCTGTCTCTCTTTATTTCCTTTAAGTTACCCTTACCAATACTCTTCAATTCTGTGCCCTTCTCCATGCCTCTCTCTCCCGTCTTTTTTTCTCACCCAGTAGAGCGCTCTTTAGTATTCTTGTAGGGCACGTCTCTTGTTAACAAATTCTCTCAGTATTTGTTCATCTGTGAAAATTTTAACCTCTCCCTCAATGTTGAAGGAGTGCTTTGCTGGATAAAGAATTCTTGGGTGGCAATTTTTGTCTTTCAGGAATTTTAAATATGTGATACCACTGCCCTCTTGCCTCTGTGGTACCTGCTGAGTTTGCTGTGAATTGCTTCTCCCTTGCTGCTTTTAGAACTTGCTCCTTCTCTTCAGCATTTGACAATCTGATCAGAATATGTCTCGGAGCAGGTTTATTTTGATTTATTCTATATGGAGTTCATTGGTTATCTTTGATTTACATATTTATGTCATTTAGAAGGGTTGGGAAGTTTTCCCCAGCAATATCTTCGAATACTCTTCCTGACCCTTTACTCTTCACCTTCTGGAAGAGCAACGATTCTTATTTGGTGCGCTTCTTGTTGTCTGTCATTTCCCTGAGATCCATTTCAAATTTTTCTTTTATGCCCTCTTTTGTTATTTTGTGATTTTGCATTCCATCCTCCTGTCCTCGAGTTCACTAATTTATTCTGCCTGTTCAGAACTACTGTTATGTGTCTCAAGAATATTTTTAGTTTGGCCAACAGTGTCTTTTATTTCCATAAGATCCATTATTTTTTTATTTACTCTTGCAAATTCTTCTTTGTGCTCTTCTTGGATCTTCTTCATGTACTTTATATCCTGAGCCATGATGTTGATGTTTGCTAATACTTCTTTGATCAATTGCTCCATGTTCTGTGTCTCCTCTGGCTTTTTAATTTGGACGTTTGGGTTATCCATATCTTCTGGTCTCGTCATATGCTGTATAATTTTCTGTTGGTTTTGGCCTCTTGGCATTTACTTACCTTGATAGGATTCTTTTAGGATATGCATGATTATTTCAACATTTATCTATAATTTGGCCAAGAAACAGGTTGGTAGAGTGCATTTTCCCGGACCAACCAGCAGATGGCACTCTTGAGCCCCCTTCTTCCCCTCAAACCAGTTCTTCCCAACTTCATATTTGCACTTTGCACTAAGTGGATGTCCAAATCATGTGGAAGTCTGAACAGTGCACTAATTTTCCTCGTGCACTGGGGACTGCCAGCCCTGTGGGTGGGGCGGAGGTGTGCCCTTCACAGTTTGGAGTGGAGTCCGCTCTAGCACACGGGTCCTGGCCATTACCAGGGCTGCGAGTGGAGTACTCTGTGGCTGCAGAGCTGCATGTCTCACCTTCTAGCTCAAATGCCCTACAGCCCCTGTCTGCCATGTTCCTGTGAGTCCCTGGTATTGGGGGAGAGCTCCTGGCACTTCCATGTGTCGCCCTTGCCTCTAGGCTGTGTACACTGAGGTCTTCCTGGAGGAAGAGTGGATGCTGTCACAAGCCTGTCGAATCCCAAATTCCCTCAAGGAAGCTCTCAGCTGTAGGGCTGCAAAGGGTCATCTCCCTAGCCAACTGCAAAGCTGACTGCACAGGGCATGGAAAGCTGCTCCCCCTCCGCACTTGTCTGCCTGTTCCAACTGCCAGTTCCTGGCATGGGGGCTCTCTGCTGCAGGTCCACAAAGGGTTATCCCTGAGCCAAGTGCTGAGTAAGGTGCCTTGGACCTGGAAGGCTGCTTCCCTCCGTGCTCTCAGCTGGCTCCAACTACCCATTGCCCCATGGTCTTAAATGCAGTCTCTCAGCTTCTCCAAGTACATACTCAATATGGTTGTAGAAGTTCCTGCCCAGCTGGTGAAACCCTGGAACTGCTGTTCTGGAGCACTTTCTGTCCTTTATCTGGTGTTTTTCATGGAGGAGAATTTTGCTCTGTCTTTCCTAATCTGTCATCTTCCCAGAAGCCACTGCCTACTATGTATTTTATCTCTCCACTGTCACTGCCTATCCCTGTTAATCATTGCTGTAGCCAGGTTCTTTTCCCAAACACAATTTGCCTTTTCAGTCCTCACCTCCTTCAAGAACTGTGAAGTATCTGAGATCTTACCCTGCTGGTATAGTGTCAAGAACTGTGGAGTATCTGAGATCTTACCCTACTTGGTATAGTTTCAGGGATTCTGGCAGAAGACACTCGTCTTCTGCATCAGAGCCAAGATTAGTCGATTACTCACAGCAGTCTCAGGACCTACAAAATCATTTTTCTTTTCCCTGTTCCCCAAGCCCCAATTCCCCCAGGGTGAGATGACGAGGACCACATGACAACTGTACATGCAGTCAGTTGCATTATAGGAGAGGAATGTAAATATTCTGTGGGATCTCAGCCTGCTTATTAACTTTAATTTACCCCTGCCATTTTGTCCCAGCTTCCCTCTCCACATAATCCTAATGTAGAACTTCTCAGACAGTTGCTTTTTTCCCTATCCCCTCTGTGACCCTTTGTCTTTGAATGTTCTGGTTTATTAAGATAGCACCCCTTCTTCTATGTTCCTTCTAGCTCCAGACACTCCAGTGACCCTTCCTGATCAGTACAATGGCCTCCATCCTTTCTTCTTCATGCCTAAGTTGTCTTCTTGCCGACCCTGTCCTACTGTGATTTGGTCTGTGTCTTAGTGTTTACAGAGTTCCTGTGGAGATCTATTTCATCTATCCTCATTGATCCCTGTAGGGCAATTAGGAATGTGTTAGGAATGCCCTCATCTTTAAGGAACAGATAACCCATCCCACAATAAGTGTCATGAGTAGAGGTTCATTTTTGTTTTTTACCCCATGTAACAAAAAGTCTGGAGGTAGATCCTTGGTGTTGATTTAGCTTTTCAACAACATCTTCTCCTGCAAGCTTTTCCACATGCTGTTCCTACCCTCTGAAATTCTCTTTTCTCTCTATCTGCACTCCAAATTATACCTATCCTTTAAATTATAAGCCCTTCTACAGAGGCTTTCCTTACTATCCAGGTGAAAATACTTTTCCTTTGTATTCTTATAGGCCCTGCCAAGATAGAAAGGGCCTTTATCACTAAATTTTATATGTATACATGTCTTACCTTTCCCACTTCCATGTCTGTAGTATATCTTTTGTCACCCTCCATAAAGTGTGTTAAGGTAGACACACTCAGTTTACTTGTTGAATGAATGATAATGAATGAACCTTTTAAGAAAACCCTGTCTCTGTTAGCTAGAACTTAAAGATAGGTTGGGGGTGTTGATGTGGAGGCACAGATTTTAAACAGAAAATTGGGGTTCTTTAACTGTAATTTTCCCTAGTACATTTAAGATGATTTAGTTGCTGAAAGGAACATCTTTATCATATAAACTAGTCTATGAATGCTCAGATATTTCCTAATATGTCTTTATAGTATCAATATTCTACTAAGTATATGGAGATATAAAATGAAAAATATTCTTTTTTCAGTGCTTAGATGAATATGAAGATGATGAAGCAGGGCAGAAAGAACGGAAACGAGAGGATGCAGTTACACAACAGAACACAATGCAGAATGAAGCTGTAAGCTTATTAGATCCAGCCAGTTCCTGTCTGCTACAAGTGAGTATTTAAAAATATCAGAAAGTCATTAGGTTTTTTTAACAGTAGTTTTTAAGTGATTGTTAATAATTTTTCCAGTCTCAGTTTGGTAGTGTCAGCTCATTTTTAGTATTTCTAATGGATTTAACCACTGATTTTCCTCATATCCAAATACTTTTTGACTTAAGGAGAGTTTGGTCCTCGGTACATGATCAGTGAATATTTGTTGACTGAATGATTAAGCAAACTTAAGCAGTAGTCAATTATAAAAATAATCAAGGAAAGTTATTTCTTCCTTGCTCTTGCAAAAGTAAGAATTGGTAAGTTTAAGTGAATGGACAGCTCTGCTTTGGGCTAATCATTGCATTAGGATTACATAGCGAAGAAAGAATTGAATAGCAGTTTTCTCCAAAGTCAAATTAGCTATTCTTTTGGGCTCTTCTGGCACAAAATTGGGAGTTGATGGTATAGGGATATCTCGTTATAAAGCAAATCTCTCTAAAGAATCATTTCATATGAAGGTAATTTGAGAATGTTCTTGATATAATCTAGTCTTAAATTATTTTTGTTGTGTTCTGAGATCCCTGGCTAGTTTGTTGTCTTTTAGAATTCTAGTCCTCACTTTCTAAATGTATTTTATTATGATAAAACTTTTAAAGACGTTTCAGAGCAGTACACACATCTGCACATTTTATTGATGAAAAAAAGATGAAGTATAAACCTGTTGGCAAAGTTATGAAGGCATTCAGCAGAAAAATGCAAAATATTTTGAGATGCCTAGGGAATGGGTATACAAAACTTCTTTTCCTTTGCTTTCTGGGGCAGATGTATGGCTATGAAGATTTATACAGTAATACAGGTCCAGCTCTTCTCCCTCACCCAGATTGCTGCTACTATAAATGCTAATCATCAACAGTTTCAGAAAAAGTAGTACCTTATTATGATATGGTATAAGCCAACAAGCAATACTCTCCCAACATCTGTGAGAGCTTCATAATCTAAAATGTCTTTGTATCCCTTGTCTGACAGAGTTAAGATTAAATCTGGGCCTCCTCCAGGGAAGACTTCCCACAAGAATAGGTTTTAATTTATTAGGATAGAGATATTATAGCATTTTGATTAAGAGCTTGGGCTTTGCCTTCAGATACACCTGATTTCATTTCTTGGCGATACCACTTACTCTAGCATACTCAAATAATGGCATACTTAAATACACCAGGCAGCAGCTTTCTATACAGAGGCCTGATTTCCTCTACAATGAAGGCTTTCCTTATTCACAGCTGGGGAGCCAAGTGTTAAAACACACAGGGTATTCCTAAATGTATACACAGAGATGGAAAGTTTCTGTTGATCTGGACTTTCTAAAGAGCTTTCTACTTCATCCTGTTCGTATTCTTTATTTGTGTCTCTTTTCTAATCTCTTCCCAGGCCCACTATTCATTTCTCCCCATTTTTGTTTGTTTGTTTTATTGGTATTATTGGGATGTGATTATTTTTGGTGACCTGGCTCCAAGTGTCTATTTTGCCAGGTTATTTGCTTAGAATGAGAGTGAGACTGAGACTCTAGCATGGATACCAAATTATATCGCTGAAGTTGAAGTAGGAACAGGAACTGTTTTGTCTGCATAGCTGACTCAGATATTCTGTTACTCATATATTACTCATATAAAATAGGTATTTTTTTTACTGCTTCAAATTCAAAACCAAGAGAGAGAAAAAAATATATAAATCAGTATCATTGATTGACTTAAGCTTTCTTGAATAGGAAATAGAGAAATACTCTCTTAGTATTGTCCATGAATCTGAGCCTGTCCATGAAACAAATCTTTAAAAATGAAGAATGAAACAGGAATATGAATTTGGTATAACAAAATGCTTTGTGACAGGTTAGAGTATTTTAAGTTTCTGCTTTGTATTTTTCAAATAACGTGGAATAGTTGTAATTAAAAATGACAATTTAAAAAGTTTTCCTATTTTTAGCTACGATTTTACACATTTACATGTTTTCTAGATCAACATGTCAGTTTTCAAAGTAATATATTAATTTTTTTATTAAATAATCCATGATCAAAGGTAAAAATTAGCAAACACTAAAGAGAAAAGAGAAATCATTCAGCTTGGTCTGTTTTCTCTCCATTTTTCTACACATTATGAAATTTTAAACTTTAAGCTTAATTTTTACTTAAAAAAGGCATAGAGTCACATGGTAAAAAATGCAAAAAGTATAAAAGGGTATATGACAAAAAAACTCCCTCACCTACCTTTTAAACTTCTCTGGAGGCAGCTAATACTCTTTTCCATAGCCATTCCATAAACAAAGGGTGTGAGTGGGGGTTGGCAGATGGGTGGGTGTGTGTGTGGCTGTCTGTATGTCCTTTTTTGACCGCCTTTTCCTCAAATAGTATTTTCAGTACACTGGTTTGCATCTGTTTCACAATTTTCCTTGTTTTTTACAGATTTATAGTAGTCCATTTTATTGATGTACCATAATTTTTCTAATTCCTATTGATGTCATTTAGATTGTTTATACTCTGTATTTAAAACAATGTGGTGATAAAAAACTTGGAATGTATGCCAGTTTTGCATATGTGTATGTAAATTAGTAGGATAAAATTTTAGTATTGGAGTTCCTGATGAAAGGGAATGTGCATTTGTAATTTTTATGATATTTCCAAAATATTCTTTGTAGGTATATTGCAGCATGAACACTTTTTCATGTTATTCAAAATTCTTTGTGTGTTATTTTCAGTGGCATAGGATTTTCTTTTATTAATATGTATAATAATTAACACAAATTTCCCATTATTGGAAATGCTCAGCATGTAAATATTTTTACTATTGTAAATAATGCTGCAGTTAACATCTATATGGATTAAATTTTCTTCTGTTTTGAATTATTTTCTTTAGCTAAATTTCCAGAGATAAACTTATTGGGTCAAAAGATACAAAGAATAGTTTAAGGATTTTTAAAAATTTGTCACATATTGCCAATTACTTATGACAAAAGATATATCAGTTTATATAATCAATAGCTTTTTTTTTTTTTTTTTTTTTTGTGAGCCTTTATAGAATACTTTCTCATTTTCTTCTCTGTGACAGATAGCTTTTTTTTTTTAGTTGTACTTTTTTTTTTAAATTCATTTTATTGAGCTCTATTCACATACCTTGCAGTCATACAAAACAAATCGTACATACGATTGTTCACAGTATCATTACATAGTTGTGCATCTATCCCCAAAATCAATCCCTGACACCTTCATTACCACACACACAAAAATAACAAGAATAATAATTAAAGTGAAAAAGGGCAATTAAAGTAAAAAAGAACACTGGGTGCCTTTGTTTGTTTGTTTTTTTCCTTCCTCTATTTTTCTACTCATCCATCCATAAACTAGACAAAGGGGAGTGTGGTCCATATGGCTTTCCCAATCACATTGTCACCCCTCATAAGCTACATTTTTATACAATTGTCTTCAAGATTCATGGGTTCTAGGTTGTAGTTTGATAGTTTCAGGTATCTACTGCCAGCTACCTCAATTCATTAGAACCTAAAAAGGATTGTCTATGTTGTGTGTAAGAGTGCCCACCAGAGTGACCTCTCGGCTCCTTTTGGAATCTCTCTGCCACTGAAGCTTATTTCATTTCCTTTCACTTCCCCCTTTTGGTCAAGAAGATGTTCTCCGTCCCACGATGCCGGGTCTAGATTCCTCCCCGGGAGTCAGATTCCACGTTGCCACAGAGATTCACTCCCCTGGGTGTCTGATCCCACTTAGGGGGGGAGTGTAATCAGTAGCATTTTGAGAGGACATTCATGAGTTTTATGTTTTGCTTCTTTTTTATTTTGAAACAGTCTCAAACTTAACTGAAAAGTTGCAAGTACTGTACAGAGAACTTTTTACCCATAAATCATTTGAAAGTAAATTGCCAACCTGATGCCCCATTACATGTTGCCCCCCCCCTTATTTTATTGTGTTTTTATAAACAAGGTCATTTTCCTACCTAACCATAGGTATTAAAATAGGAAATTAAAATTGACACATTACTACCATCTGATTTTCAGATCTCATTCAAGGTTTGCCAATTGTCCCATCATGACCTAATTTATAGCAAAGGGATCTAATTTGAAACCACACATTGTGTTTTGTTGCTATATCTCTTCAGTTTCCTTCCATCTGGAACAGTTCCACAGCCTTTCCTTGACTTTCTTAATACTTCAGAGATTATAGATCAGTTATTTTGTGAAGTTTCTCTCAATGTGGGTTATCTGTGATTCCTTCTAATTAGATTCAAGTTATGCATCTTCATTAGGAATATCACACATTTGATTCTTCTCACTGCATTTTATCAGGTGGCTCATGATTTTACTTTGTCTCATTGCTGGTGGTGATCACTTTGGTTGCTTTAAGATGGTGTTTGCCAGGTTTCTCCAATGTAAAATTACTTTTTCCCTTCTTAATTAATAAGTATTTTATGGGTAAGTGCTTTGAACTATGTAGATATCTCAATCTCCATCAAACTTTATATTTTTCCCTCTCTCCCTCCTTCCTTCCCTCCCTCCTTCCTTCCTCCCTTCCATCCTTCCTCCCTTTCCTTCCTTCCTTCCTTCCTTTCGTTTCTTTCTTTCTTTCTTTCTTTTTCTTTCTTTCTTTCTTTCTTTCTTTCTTTCTTTCTTTCTTTTTCTTTCTTTCTTTCTTTTTCTTTCTTTCTCTCTTTCTTTTTCTTTCTTTCATCTATCTATCGATCTATCATTCTATCTATCTTTTTATCTATCTCTGTATCAACTCCCAATTTCCTATTTCATCCAATAGATTATACCTGCTACTGTCTGTATTAGTTTTCTATTGCTGCTATTACAAAGTACCACAAACTTGGTGGCTTAAAAACAACACAGATTTATTATCTTACAGTACTTTAGGTTAAAAGTCTGACACAGGTCTCATTGGACTAGACACAAAGTTACTGGTAGGGCTGCATTCCTTTGTGGAGGCTATGAAGGACAATCCAGTTCCTTGCCTTTTCCAGCTCCTGAAGGCTGCCTGTATTCCTTGGCTCATGGCCCCCATCCTCCTTTCTTCAAAGCCAGGAATAGCAGGTCATGTCCTTCTCTCATTGCATCATTCTGACCTTTCTTCTGTAGTCATATCTTCTCCGACCTGCTGCTGCTGCGCTTTCTTCCCTGGGACCACCATATAATCCAGGATAATCTCCCTGCTGTAAAATCAGTTGATTAGCGGGCGTAATTCAAATGCAACCTTAATTCTCCTTTGCCAAGTAACAACATATTCACAGGTTCCAGGGATTACGATGTAGACATCTTCGAGGGGCCGTTATTCTGCCTGCCACACCATTTGTTTTGATCTTCAGATTGTCCCAGATTTGGCCACTGGTAGCCCCCTTCAAGCATTTTTGTCCTTTTGACGTGTCCTCATCATTCTTGGAGCACTTCCTTTTTTGGGGGCTCATCTTTAACTTTTCCTGTCCCAGCCTTGGAATCAGCGATTTCTCTAAAGAGCCTCGACTCCTTCTACTGGAAAATATTTTGAAGCCAAGATCTGGGTTCTCATTGTATTCATTGTTATCAGGTCACCCTTTCTAGTCCTTCCACATACAGACCTACAGAATATATATATGTATGTACATACATATATATAACTGTGTCTATTAATATTTTGAGTTCATACTGTACCGCCAATTCCAACCTAGTACCACAGGGTTTATTCTAGTATTTGTAACTCCCTTTTGTGACATTGAGTTTTCTTAAAATGTTTTCTTACTTGTTCAGTTTCCCCTGTCTGTGACCCATTATGTACAACCTCTCTGCCATACATTTGCCCTCTTCACCATAAGTGGGTTCTGATACCCCATGGTGACTATTCCTGTTCATGAAAATTTTCGTCATTCTCTTTAGGCTTGAGCATCCTGTGCCAGGCTGCCACTTTACCAGGATGCTCTTCTGACTCCCCACACTGGGACACCCCACTGCATGGATCTCCTCCTTATCTTTCTTTATTCTGCAATCCTCTGCCAGACTTCTTTTCTCTAGGACCAGTCTCTGTCACGGCTCACACTCTGAGACCTCATGCTGGGCTGCTCCTTCATGGGGAAATCCTACTTAACCTGATTAAATTTTGACCCTTCCAGTCCAGGCTGCTGCTCCAGGTGGATACTTCAGTCATCCTGCTTGGTTCTGGCACATCACCACTGGTCAGGGGCTGTGAATACCCCCATGGTAGCCTGCCTCTCTAGGAGTATGTCTTCTTTATCCTTCTGCGGCTCTGACACCCCATCTTGAGGCATTCTCCTGAATGGATGACCTTTACATCCTTCTTATGGCTCTGGCTGCACTTCGAGGGGGGGGGTACCTGTTTCACCTTGCTTAAGTTGATAACAGTCTTCATTCCCATCCCCCACTTTTATAGACATCCTTTTCAGTCTGCTTGGGCTTGGATTTATTTCTCATGCTGAGTCAGGTCTCCCAGTTGTATGGATTCTTTCTCCAGTCTGCTTGGACTCTTTGCCAAACAGCTCTTGTCCATGTAGGGTTCCAGTATTCCAATACCCCAGTTTGGATAAATACAGCTCTGCCTCACCTTGTTCTGCTCCACCTAATGGCTTTAGGATTGCACTGTTCAGGAAAGGAGGGTGTTCCAGTTTGCTAAAGCTGCCACTTTGTAAAATACTAGAAATGGATTGGCTTTTATAAAGGGGATTTAATTGGTTACGGATTTATAGTTCTAAGGACATAAAACCGTCCAAACTAAGGCATCAACAAGAGGATGTCTTCACTGAAGAAAGGCTGATAGCGTCCGGAACACCTCTGTCAGCCGGAAAGGCTGGTGTCTGTTGGTCCTTTGCTACTGGGTTGTGTTTCAAAATGGCTTTCTCCAAAATATCTCTGGGCTTTTGTCTTAGCTCCTCTCTCTCAGCTCTTGTGCATCCTTGCTTCTTGTTCCCAGGGCATTTCTCTCTAAGTCTCTGGGGGTCTTCTCTTAGCTTCTCTGGGGCAAACTCTGGGCTTCATCTCTTAGCTTAGCATCTCCAGACATCTTTCTGTCTGCATCTCCCAGCATCTCCAAGCATCTGTGTCGACGCAGCTTCTTTGAGCTCCTTCTCACTGTGAGCTCTCTTAAAGGATTCCAGTGATCTAATTAAGACCCACCCTGAATGGGCAGGGCCACATCTCCATGGAGATAATCTAATCAAAAGGTCTCACCACAGCTGGGTGAGTCACCTCTCCATGGAAACAACCTGATCAAAAGATTCCACCCATAATAAGTCTGCCCCCACAAGATTGCATTAAAAAACATAGTCTTGCCTGGGGTACATAACAATTTCAAACTGGTAGAGGGATAGTGCAAATGTCTCCTTTTTTGTTAATTTGATGACGTTCTTATTTTATTTTCCATTTTCTTAGTTATGTTACCAATTATATAATACATTACAAATATTTTGTTTTGCAGTCGTCTTCAGCATTGCATCTTACTACATTATATATGCCAATATAGGTGTTTTAAATTAGTCTTGAAAGTCAGTTGACATGGCATGTTGTAGTACTACTGAGGGCTATGGCTTTGTTGCTAATTAGTTTACTTGAATAACTTCAGTCTTATTTTGCTATATTCTACTAGCCTTATATTTGTCTCATCTTATTTCACATATGCTTTTATTTTTGTTTATACTTTACAAGTTCTGATCGGCCACTGCACCTATAAAGACAGTATTCATGGGATTTCCTTATTGACCATTCTAAGCTTGAAAAAAGCAGAATGGCTTATTTAAACTTACACAAAACAGTTTGTGCTTTGCCAACATTTTCTCAGCTCTACATAGGTGTCTCCTTCTCTATTTAGTAATATTAAACCATTCCATTACAAGGAAGATTATTTCAGCAAGACTGTTTTTGAGCTCAGTTGTATAACAGACTTTGGGGTTATTGGACTCTCTAATTACATAATCTTTGAGACTTTTTAAGACCAGTATCAATCTTAGCAGTTACACTTTTAAAAGCAATTTCAGTGATACTGATATTTATCCATTTTTCCCACATATAGAATATAGTTGTCAACTTTAACAGTTGCAATAATTATTAGGTTGTCATCTTTGCTTGGAAATCTTTGTGGCTAACAGAAATAAGGAGGCTTCTAGTTAACAGTCTAAGGTAGAGTTTATATCTGTATAGAATTTTAGCATGAAGGGACATCAAGCATTTCCTCCTTAAAATTTATAAGGGATGATTCTGCTGCACCTTAAAGATTCATTTTATTGTCTCTTTACATTTGTAATTCAACCTCTGCCTAATTATTACTTTTTGGCAAGTATATAGATATCATCTTAAACTCCAACTATAATTGATAATTTTGAATACACATGAGAAGCAGCCTACCACCCCTTCCAATCTCTGTTAATACTAATACTGATTCTATTACCGGTTCTAGTAACACAATATAGCCTGTCCAATTTGGAGTGCATTCCATCGTCAGTGTTTGTAATTCAGTTATTAGAATTACTGTGAAATAACATTTAGCTACAAAATGTGTAATCTCTACTAAAGCTTGCATTTAAATCCATCAATAGAGAATAAAACTTAAGTGTTGCCTATCTGCTTCCGAATTTTAACCATTGAAATATCAGTTATATAGAACTAAAAAAAACTTAAATTTTAATTGTTTATACTTCTTGGTCCTGAGCATAGAGCAATTTGGTAAGGTATTTCAGAGTTCTAATTGTATCAGTTGTACCAAGCTAACTGTATAAAACTATGTAAAACTCTTGAGATATGTTTGAGTGACTAGTTGTTTAAAAAGAAAAATCTGTTAAAAATGTAGAAAATTGATATTATTACATGACTTCCTATTAATGTGTTTAACTGGAAACTTGTTGATACTGACTTCAATTCATTTATAATTGGGTCAGAGTCTAAAATTAATATAATGCCATTATAGTTTTTTTTAACTTTATTTATCAAAAAACTTTAAAAAAAATTTCAAACAAAACAAAGGAAGAATAAAAACAAATATCGTAAAATAATTACATTGCTTCCAATATGTTCCTACTGTACCCTAAGAAAATTAACAAACCATAGTCATTTCTGGCATTCCCATATCATTAAGATTACCCTCAATATCTTATCTGTTCTTATCAGATTATCATTCCCCCTTAACTAGTTGCAGTGTATCTCTAGGTCCCCTATATTCTACAGTATAAGACACTTGTTTTATGATTTTCACAAAGTTCACACAATATCTCTCTTCTTGTATCTGACTTATTTCACTCAACATTGTGTCCTCAAGGTTCATCCATGTTGCCATACTTGACAACCTTGTTCTTTCTCACTGCTGCATAGTGTTCCATCTTATGTATGTACCACAGTTTATTTATCCACTCATCTGATGTAGGACATTTAGGTTGTTTCCATCTCTATGAAGTTGTGAACAGTGCTACTATGAACATCGCTGTGCAAATATCTGTTCATGTCACTGCTTTCAGATCTTCTGTGTATATACCAAGAAGTGAAATTGCTGGATCATAGGGTAGCTCAATATCTAGTTTTCTGAGGAACCGTCAGACTGTCTTCCAGAGCAGCTGTACTGTTATATAGTCCCATAAAGAATGATAAGAGTTCCAATTTCTCCACATCCTCTCCAGCATTTGTAGTTTCTGTTTGCTTAATGGCAGCCATTCTTACTGGTGTGAGATGATACCTCATTCTCGTCTTGATTTGCATCTCCCTAATAATTAGTGAAGATAAACATTTTTTAATGTGTTTTTTAGCCATTTGTATTTCCTCTTTGGAGAAATGTCTTCTCATATCTTTTGCCCATTTTATAATTGGGCAGTTTGTGCTAATGTCGTTGAGTTGTAAAATTTCTTTATATATGCAAGATATCAGTCTCTTATCAGATAGATAGTTTCCAAATATTTTCTCCCATTGAGTCGACTGTCTCTTTACCTTTTTGACAAATTCCTTTGAGCCACAGAAGCTTTTAATTCTAAGGAGTTCCTATGTATGTATGTATGTATGTATGTATTTATTTATTTATTTTTCATTGCTTGTGCTTTAGGTGTAAGGCCTAAGAAGCGACCTCCTAGTACTAGTCTTGAAGATGTTTCCCTACATTATCTTCTAAGAGTTTTATGGTGGAGTCTTATTTCAGGTCTTTGATCTACTTTGAGTTAAGGTAGGGGTCCTCCTTCATTCTTTTAGATACAGATATCCAATTCTCCCAGCCCAGTTTATTGAGAGGCTGTAATGTCCCAATTCAGTTGATTTGGGGGCCATATCAAAAATCAGATGACCATAGATCTGGGGGTCTATTTCCAAATTCTCAGTTTGATTCTATTGATCGATATGTCTATCTTTGTGCCAATACCATGCTGTTTTCACTACCGTGGCTTTATAGTAGACTTCAAAGTCAGGAAGTATAAGTCCTCCCACTTTGTTTTTCTTTTTTAGAATATTTTTAGCAATTTTAGGCATCTTTCCCTTCCAAATAAATTTGATGACTAGATTTTCCAAGTCGGCAAAGTAGATTGTTGAAATTTTGATTGGAATTGCCTCGAATCTGTAGATCAGTTTGAATAGAATTGACAACTACGGTTTAGCCTTACTATCCATGATCATGGAATAAATCTCCTCTCTTTAGGTCACCTTCTATTTCTTTTAGTAGAGTTTTGTAATTTTCTGTGTAGAGGCCTTTACATCCTTGGTTGAGTTTATTCCTAGGTACTTAATTTTTTTAGCTGCTATTGTGAATGGAATCTTTTTCTTGAGTGTCTCTTCAGTTATGTCTTTTCTGTATAGAAATATTACTGACTTATGTGCATTAATCTTATATCCTGCCACTTTTGCCGAAATTGTTTAATAGTTCATGTAGGTGTGTTGTTGATTTCTCGGGGTTTTCCAAGTATAAAATCATATCATCTGCAAGTAAAGAGAGTTTTGTTTCTTCCTTTCCAATTTGATGCCATTTATTTCTTTTTCTTGCCGAATTGCTCTGGCTAGAACTTCTACCACAGTGTTGAATAATAATGATGACAGCAGGCATCCTTGTCTTGTTCCTGATCTTAGAGGGAAAGCTTTCAGTCTCTCACCATGGAGAACCATACTAGCTGTGGGTTTTTCATATATGCCCTTTATCATATTGAGGAAATTTCCTTCAATTCCTAACATTTTAAGTGTTTTTTAATCATAAAAGAATGCTGGATTTTGTCGAATGCTTTTTCAGCATCTATTGAGATAATTATTTGATTTTTCCCTTCTGATTTGTTAATGTATTTTATTACATTAATTGATATTCTTATGTTGATCCACCCTTGCATGCCAGGATGAACTGCACTTGGTCAGGGTTATAATTATTTTTAATATGTTTTTGAATTTGATTTGCAAGTGTTTGGTTAAAATTTTTGTGTCTGTATTCATTAGGGAAATTGGCCTGTAGTTTTCCTTTCTTGTAGCATCTTTATTTGGTTTTATATTTGTGCGATGTTGGCTTCATAAAATAAGTTAGGTAATGTTCCATTTTCTTCAGTTTTTTGAAAGAGTTTAAGTAGGAATGGTGTCAGTTCTTTTTGGAAAGTTTGGTAGAATACCTTGTGAAACCATCTGGGCCTGGGGTTTTATTTGTAGGAAGCTTTTTTGATAACTGATTGCATCTCTTTACTTGTAACTGGTTTGTTGAGTTCTTCTATTTCTTCTTTATTCAATCTGGGTTGTTCGTGTGTTTATAGGAAATTATCCATTTCCTCTAAATTATCTAGTTTATTGGCATAGAGTTGTTCATAGTATCCTCTTACGATATTTTTTATTTCTTCAGGATCCGTAGTAATATCCCCCTTCTCATTTATTGTTTTGTTTATTTTGGTCTTCTCTTTGATTTTGTCAGTCTAGCTAAAGGTTTGTCAATCTTGTTGATCTTCTCAAAGAACCAACTTTTGGTTTTACTTATTCTCTCTTTTGTTTTTTTGTTTTCTGTATCATTTATTTCTGCCTTAATCCTTGTTATTTCTTTTCTTTTACTTGCTTTAGGATTAGTTTGCTGATCATTTTCTAGCTTCTTCAGTTGTTCCATTAGTTCTTTGATTTTGGCTCTTCCGTTCCAATTGATACATTATTTAATCTACAAACCAGGAAATGAAGGAAGAACTGCTATCATTTTGCTTACTTTGTTTCAGTAAGGTTAGTCTGGGCAATCAATCTGATGTGATATGTTTTTAAGTATTTCATATATAACCAAAATTAGAGAGGTGTCATGTTTTTAAACTTTATTTTGGAGATTCTGGCATTATTCTCACTTCAGCATTCTTTCTCATACATATTTAGATACACATTATTTAAAGTGTATATCTTAGTTTTAGATCATGTAGGAATAAAATAACGGAATTTTATAAATGAAAGCCTTTAAAATAAGAACCAAGTACTGTTTGTGAAACTCTAGGGGAAACATTCCATATAAAATCATTTTCATACTCATTCAGTAAAATGTAGTTTGAGTGGACAAGTATAATCTTAATGTTTCTCTTTTGTATCTAAATATTAGTAATAAACAGTTTAATCTACTTAAGTTTTCAAAAATAATTTAAAAACTAGATTTTATGAAGTATATTATCTGTTCTTCATCAGAGATATATTAATAGGGGATCTGTTTTTTACCTTTGGTGTACAAAGTAACTGATTCTTAAATTTATTACGTATATTCAGCTATTTCTGTATTTGAAAACAGTTGGTGCTCTATATCTGAAAGCAGTTAATATTTCTGAGTGTTTTCTCAGACCTCAATTTGGTTACTTACATTTGAAATGTAAACTCAGTTTAACAGTTTGAACATTGTGCTAAGATAGAAAAAAGAAAAGTTAATCCCCAATTCAGGGCTGGATCATTCCAAAGATTAGCTGGACATTTGCCCAGTGATTTGTGGAATCTGTTTATTTGTCTGAACTTTCAACATATGGAGTAAGGAGGCTCTTGGCTGATGATTTGACTTTATAGGAAAATGCTAGTCTTGCCTAATTATTGTAGAAGGAACTCTTTCTGTATTACGTATTCAAATTATATGAATTTGCCAAATTATTTCCTTCTCTTATACAGTGTCATTTTAATGACTACATCTTCCCTTTTTTGGAGAAATTAATAAATTTACCTTTTTCAGTTGTTTCCATGGAATTCTGTTACAAACAAACAAAAACATAGCTTTTGAAAAGGATTATGAAAGAATTCAGTT
Source organism: Choloepus didactylus (assembly GCF_015220235.1). Classification (NCBI taxonomy): domain Eukaryota; kingdom Metazoa; phylum Chordata; class Mammalia; order Pilosa; family Megalonychidae; genus Choloepus; species Choloepus didactylus. The sequence continues at coordinate 51,117,502 of NC_051314.1, forward strand.
TTTTAAAAAATTGTGTTTAATACAGTTTATCATAGAGTATGTTTGTAACTAGTTCTTAAATTTCAGCATGTTTATGAAAAGATGAACTCTTTGGGTCTTAATAAAAAACTAAATACATTGTGTGAACAATATTTTCTAAACTTAGTAAAATTAAGCAAGCATGGTGTGCTTTCTGTCTTTCTTGCCTTTTCTCCAGTAAAATGGTAATGAGCCTCTGTTTCATTCTAGGTACTGTACTAAGTGCTTTCATCTCAGTTAATTTGCTTGCAACATCTCTGTGAGATAGGACTATTATTATCCCCACATTACAGATGAGAAACCCTAGGCCTAGGTGGCATAGCTAGTTAAGTAGTGTACCTAGAATTTGAATACAGGCACTCTGACTACAGAGCCCTCATGTTATTTGATTAGATTCTGAATCTGTTCTGATGCTAGAATATAGACTGAATTAGAGAGTAATTTTTTGTGGAGATACTTTTTCACATAGAACTTATGAAAATCATTAGGTTTGGGGAGGCGGGCCACTAAAGCAAACCTCAACCACTGCCTAAGATAAGTTGTTTTTTCACTGTTATGGCTCTGTGGGTTCTAGGCTTTGACTTAGAAATCAGGTTTTCTCAAGGAAAGTTACCTCTTCCCTTTCTCATTGTCCATCTGTTATTGACCTGTCTCTTGGATTTTTGCCATTTAAGCTCCCCCAATTTCTAATTGCATAGCTTCAGAGGGTGCATTAAAATTTTAAAGCTTTATCTACCCCATCTTAAGGGAATACCATCGTTTTGTTCCTGTCCCTGCTGTAAGAGCAGTTGATGCCCAGGGAGGGTTAAAATGTCTTTGAACCAATTTTTAAGCCCACACACATGGGCATTCCAGGATCCTGTCACCTGATTACTTCCTGTAACTAGTTATTTACCTGCCAGTAATTTGTTGATAACTGTTGGTTATTAAGAAAGTTATTTCATAAGTTGTCAATATATATTTACTGCATATGAGCTAAGCTGGTGTTTTCAGGGGGAGAAAGAAAGGAATCACAGGTGGGGTCCCTGCCTGCCAGAAACTTATATTTTATTTAGAAAATAAGCATATACATTAAAAAAACTTGAGATAAAGTTGTGATTTAGGCTGTTGTTGTAATGGGACTGTTTTGACTGGGAATTATTATGACAAAATCATTAAGATTCAGCATAAAAAAGTCATAAAGCTATTTTCATGTCGGTTTGTTTTTTTATCTTAGCTGTCAAGCTTATATTGTAAGCCTATGGTCAGGAGTTATGCTAATTGCTTTATTCCCTTATGTTATTTAATCCTCATAACAGCCCAATAAAATAGGGGTTTTTTATATTCTTATTTTAGAGATAAGGAAACTGAGAGAGGTTAAGTAACTTACAGTCTCAGATCTTCTGAGTGGCCTAGACATTTGGGCTTCAAATCTAATTCCTCCTTTTAACCATTTGGTAGCTGTACCATTTGGTAGCTTGTATGCTTGTCCTTTACCATACAATACAGTCAGTTTTTACTGTTTTACTCTGGAACTGGTCATATTATAAAGGGAACTTAACTTTTAGGTTTTAACTAGATCAGAAATTTTAACCAGATCAGAAATTCTTTAATTTTAGGATCTCTCTTAGAGACTTAATTAACTAGAAAAAAAAGGACATTTACTGCTTTTTTAAAAGGCTAATTTAATTTTGAACTGTTTTATTAAAATGACTCTGCAGATAATTAGTTTTTTTTTTTAAGACTCATCATTTGATTTTCACTTGTTTTATTAAAATGAAACTGCAAAAATATTTGGGGAACCTGGACTGTCAAAATACTGAACAGAGACATGAATGACTAGGTACTTGTGAGGTAATAATTTTCCCACCTGAATGGTTAATGTTAACTTCCAGCAGTCTTTTTCATTGTTGTAGCTTAGAATCTGCCTGATGAAAAGTACTTTCTTGCTTTCATTTTTAGCTATATATAGTCTTTAAAAATAAGCATTAACCACCATGTGTGGTGAGTTACAGCATTTAAAAAAAATAATTGAGAGCATTAAAAAAACTGGAAGAAGAAATATATAAAGATAACAGTGGTTGTGGGTTTTGTTTTTGTTTTTAATTTTTTTTAAATGCCCATTGACTTCTAATAGAAATTTAACTGGCTGTTTTTTAGTGATGCTCCTATTGTCCGTTCTCTGAACTTGAAAAATATTTCCATGGGAAATTTAATTTTCCAAAAAGTCATTGGTTTTGGTTAAAAAATCAGATGTAGAATCGTGTTTATTTTGTTTGACCCATAATATGAATTTTTTGAAAGTAAAAGTTAATTGGTCTCAATTAGTTTCTTTCTAAATTAGATTTCTGTGTAATGTAATCAGTAATTGTGTGCTTACACACAAACTGAAGCTGATATGTCATTATTTTTACTTTACAGGAGCCATCTAGAACAGTTTCTGGCAGATACAAAAGGTAAGAATCTTTAACTTATGAATTACATTATAAACATAAATGTAATGTCTGTGTGACCATGGCTTATCTAACTAAAAATGTTTGAAGCAGCTGTTTTAGAGATAAGAAGAAATCTTAATGTTGTGCTCTTAAAAAGAAATTACCTTGTAAGCAGGACTGTAATATCTGTCTGACCATTGCTTATCCAGACATACCCTGCAGTGTTTGAATATTGCCCACTCCATGAATTTGCATGGGCCTGATGAACTTCACAAAATGAAAACTTAGAATCTCTTTCCCACAAATATTTGAACTTTGAAAATGCAAGTGTACCACATCTGCCCAATGTGTAACACCTCTACCAGAGAATGCATTTTGTGTATGCACATGTGTAATAGAAAATCAGAACTTGGTGTGAGAAATTGTTCATTGGAGGTGCCTACGGTATTAGCTTCCTTCTTCTCGGGCGATGCCAGAAAGGTTTGTGGCCACACTTGTGCTAATAATCATAGAATAACAGTCAGTCTTATTAAGTGCTTACGATGTCGAAGATGCTTTACATTGAGCTTTCACTCAGTTCTTAGTTATGTTACTTGGTAGGTACAGTATTTACTTTCAGTTTTATAAATGAATGAAGGAGTCAGGTTTAAAGAAGAAGAATAATTTACAGGGGTAATGTCAACAGCAGAATCTAGATTTCAGCTAATGCAGTCAGACTCCTGAGCCCACATGCTTAGTGACTACACAAAATTGCCTGCCCAGATTTACATTTAAACTTTTATGTTTTTTATCTATTTCTATGTTAAAGATTAAAATATTTTGGTCATTATTCCCATCTATAACAAAACATTAATTAACAGTAGCTCTAATTTTTAATACTAAGTTATATGTAGATAAAATTCAATTATTAATTTTTACCATGGGCCATAATATAGATAGATAAATAGATAATATAGATAAGAAAACCAAGATAATCAACAATTGAATAAGTAGGTTTGAAATGGTTCCCACCAATTAGCAGCTGTGTGGTTTTTGTGTGTCAGTTTCCTTACCTTTAAAATGGGGTCAGTAGTAGCAAGCAGGATGATTAAATGATACATGTAAGGTATGAAGATTAAATCAATTAGTACATTTAAAGTGCTTAGAAAGGTACCTGGCATGCAGAAAAACATTCTACATGTTAGCTGCTATAACTGTTATTGTTTGAGTAATTTTGATTTAGGTATAATGAAACCTATGATTCTTTTAGGCTTTTGATATTTTTACAGTGCTTGGTAATTTTTATTTACCAAGAATAGTTTAAATAAAAAAAGAATACCTTTTCTTTTGCTAGAAGTTATTGCCAAATAGTTTGATTTGGCCAGTTCCCCAGCCACATTCTCAAACCAAAATTTTTATCATCAGTTTTCGATTTGGGGGATAAATATAAACTTTGATAACTTTGTTAGTTTGTTATATCAATTATACACATGTAGTTCTTATTAGATAGAATTTTAGGTTATTACAGGCTATTTTTAAGTAAGTGTTCTTTAATTAGACTCAATAGGGGAAACTTTTTCATAGAAATCCCCTTCAGAAGCTTTATTTACTTATCATTGTGTTAAAAATCAGGAAAGAAAAATTTTTTTCATGGCGTACCTTTTTATTTTTAAGCTTTTGAGATCACTATTTTACTTGTGACATGTTTTATTTTTGTACTTTCCCTTTTATTTTTTTCTAAGTTTCTAGTCACTGTCCCTGAATTTCAACAACTCATAGTTTTATACTGTTTAAAAAGAAAAAAAAAAAAAAGCAGCAGCAGCCTAGGATCTATATCTGAAATTATAAATTCCTTATCTGGTATGAATTTTTCGTATTTTGCATTAACACTAAATTACTTTCAGCAGGCTGGGAAAATGAGTGAAGAATGGGTGTTTCTGGCGAGAATGTCTACTAACTAATAGGGATGAAAAAAGGAGTGTCTACTAACTAATAGAGTTGAAAAATAAATAGAATTTTGGCATCTTATGTTAGAAAATATTTTCAGTAAACCAAATACCTTATAATATACATACAGCTAGAAATAACTCTTATTCAAGTTATTAGTGGGTTCAAGCACCCAAAAGACAATTTTGAATGTTTGCTTTCATACATTATGAATTAAATAATTTTTCCTCACCAAAATCAGGAATATACTTTTTGTGTTTAACTTTTATTGTGGTAATATATGCAACATAAAATTTCCCATTTTAACCACTTTTAAGTGTAGAATGTAGTGGTGTTACTTAGATTTACAATGTTGTGCTGCTATTGCCACTATCCATTACCAAAATGTTTCCATCATTACAAACAGAAACTCTGTAGCCAGTAATTATTAACTCTCATTCCTCAGCCCAACTCTGTCCCTGGTAACATGTAATTTTCTTTGTGTCTCTATGAATTTACATATTCTAGTTATTTCAAATAACTGAGATCATGTAATAGTTGGTTTTCTGTGCCTGGCTTATTGAATTCAACATGATGTCTTTAAGGGTTATCCATGTTGTAGCATGTATTGATACTAGATTCCTTTTTACAGCTGAATAGTACTCCATTTTATATTTATACCATATTTTATTTATCTGTTTATCCATTGATGGACACTTGGGTTGCTTCCACCTTTTTGGTCTTGTGAATAATGCTGTTGTGAACATTGATGTGTAAATATCTGTGTGAGTTCCTGCTTTTGATTCCTTTAGGTATGTACCTAGCGAGGGCATTGCTGGATCATATGGTAATTCTATAACTTTCAGCGGAACTTCCAAACTTTTTTTGGAATGAGTGCACCATTTTATGTTCCCTCCAACAATGAATGAGGGTTCCTACTTTTTCACATTGTCACCAGCACTTTTTATTTTCTGCCTTTTTAAAAATTTGATGATAATGGTCATTCTAGTTGATGTGGGTTGGTATTTCATTGTGGTTGTGATTTCATTTCCCTCTGACTAATGATATTGAGCATCTTTTCATGTCTTTATGTCTGTTTCATTATTTTCTTTGGAGAAGTGTCTATTCAAGTCCCTGGCCCAATTGTTAATTGGATTGTTTGTCTTTTTGTTTGGTTGAGTTGTAGGGGTTCTTTCCGTTTTCTAGATATTAAGCCCTTATCAAATATTTGGTTTCCAAATATTTTCTCTCATTCTGTTTGTTGTCTTTCCACTTTCAGAATAATTTCCTTTGCACAAAAGTTTTAAATTTTGATGAAGTCAAATTTATGTATTTTTTTTTCTTTTATTGCTTATGCTTTTGATGTAAAGTCTAAGAATCCATTGCTTAATCCAGCATCCTAAAGATGCTTCTCTGTGTTTTCTCCTAGGAGCTTTACAGTTTTAGTTGTTATATTTAAGTCATTGACCCATTTTGAGTTAATTTTTGTATATGGTATGAGGTAAGTGTCCAGTTTCATTCTTTTGCATGTAGATATTATTGGGGATTATTGTTCCCCAATGAGTGGATTTGTAACCCTTGTCAAAAATCATTTGGCCTGGTTTCAGATCCCAAGATGGTGGCACAAAACACTCCAGTGTGCTGTTCCCCCACAGAATCTTTGAAGAACTAGGAAAAAACTCGTAGAGCAATCTTCTTCAGAAATCTAGAAAACAGTTAGAGACTGTAGTACCTGAGTGAACACCATATCAAGAAAGCACAGCTTTAAAAAATGGTAGAAGAGATGGTTTATATGGTGTGTACATATGTCTCAATAAAATTACGTTAAAAAATGGTATAAGAAACTTACGGAGCCCTTTCTGGCCCCTCCACTACCCCTTCCCCAGGGTTCACCAGCCAACACCTCTCTTGCGGGTCCCTGTCCTTTCCAAAGGGAGCAGAACAACCCCTATGCTCATACTGAAGTGCCTGTATGTTGGTGCCGTTCTATCAGGTGTCAGCTTGAAAGATGGAACCAAGAAACTCACCTCTGGCTCAGTTTCTAGGAACTTACCCTGTAAGCAGAAGAAGCTTGGAGACAGCATAAATCAGTATGAGAAATAATTAAGTCAAAGAAGCCTGGTGCAAAAGATTACTTGCTTTAAGTCATACAGTAGTACAGTAGAGCACCCAGGAAGGGAAGAAAGTCTGTTTCATTAGGTATAGAGGGAGCACTTAAATTCTTGTGAACATGGAAATTCCTAAGGCCATGAGCAAACATAAACCAAGAGCAAGATGCAGACTCAGAAAGCCAGGAGAGGACCCTGCACTTCACATTTGCTTCAGGCTGAGCTTCTTGATAGAAGGGCTATATGCTGAAGGGGAGCACTGGCGAATGCAGAGCCATTTTTCAGAGGCTGTGAAAGTTGTGTTTTGCATTTTTGTTGTTAGTTCCTGGCACTCAAGGAAATCTGCATCATATTGCCAATTGGATAAACACATAAGGAACAGACAGCCAGGGAATGAATCCAAGTAAACATTTTGAAATATGAAAGTGTACAGTGTGCAGCAAAAGATTAAAAGAAAACGAAAATCTAAATGATGGCCCTTCCAAACAAACAAGATTAAAATCCAGAAACCATCAATAAAGACCAGACTTTAGAAATATTGGGCAAAGACTTTAAAAAAGTGATCCTGGTATGCTCAAGGAGATAAAGGAAAACACAGAGAAAGAACTAAAGGATATCAAGAAAACAATGAATGAGCAATATGAGAATCTCAATGAAGAGATGTAAATTTTAAAGAGAAACCAAATATATACTGGAATTGAAGACCACTGAATTTTCAGCAGCAGACTGGAGCTGTCAGAAGAAAGAATTAGTGAACTTGAAGACAAGACAATTGAAATGATAGATGTTGAGGGGCAGAGAGAAAAGAGAATTAAAAAAAGCAAATAGAGCCTAAGAGACCTCTGGGATGCCATCAAACTTACAAATATATGCATTTTGGGAGTCCCAGATGGAGAAGAGAGAGAGAAAGGGACAGGAGGAATAGTAAAGGAAGTAATGGAAGAAAACTTCCCAAATATAATAAAAGACATGAATATATACATTCAGGAAACCTGCTGAACCCCAAACAGGACAAACTTGAAAAGAATCATGCTAAGACACATAGTAGTCAAATTGTCAAATGTCAAGGACCAGGGAAGTGTTCTGAAAGCCACAGGAGAAATATGAGTTATGTACAAGGGAGTCCCAGTAAGAATAAGTGCCAATTTCTCTTCAGACATCACAGAAGCAAGAAGCCCATGGAACAAAATATTTAACATGGTGAAAGAAAATAATTGCCAGGCAAGAAATTTATATCAGGTAAGACTGTCTTTCACAAATAAGGGAGAGATTAAGACATTCCGAGAGAAGTAAAAGCTGGGGGAGTTCGTCACCACTGCACCTTCCCTACAAGCAATTCTAATGGGAGTTCTTAAGACTGAAAGGAAAGGACACTAGACAGTGGATTGATGCAGCATAAAGAAATAAAGACCTCTGGTAAAGGGAAACATATGGGTAGTTATGAATGCCATTTCTATGGTACTGTATTTTTTTGGTATGTAACTCTACTTTTTACTTCTTACAGGTTATAAAATGCAAATGCATAAAAGCCTTGATAAATCTATGGTTTTGGACATACTAATGTATGAAGATATAATTTGTAACAAGTAAAACACAAAGGTGGGAGTTCAGAGTGTATAGAACAGTATATATATATATATATATATATATATATATATATATATATCCTGTTGAAAGTAAAGTAAATTGGTATCAAATCAAATGTGATGTAAATAGATTTAGGATTATTAATTTAAGCCCCATGGTAACCACAGAGAAAACATGTGAACAATATATACAGAAAGAAATGAGAAGGGACTCGAAATGGTACAGTGAAAAATCAAATAAATATGAAAGTAGGCGTTACTGGGAGAATTGAGGGGCAAGAAAGGTATAAGACTCACAAAGACCAAATTTCAAAATGACAGAAGGAAAGTTCTGCATTATCAGTAAATGGATTAAATGTAAATTGATTAAACTCTCCAGTCAAAAGTCTGGAGAATGGGTAAGAAAGCATGACCCAACTATATACTGTTTACAAGAGACTCACCTTAAATGCAGACAGAAGTAGATTGAAAGTGAAAGAATGGGAAGAAATATATACCATGCCTAGTAGTAGTAACCGAAAGAAAACTGGAGTAGATATTAGCTTTACTAATGTCAGATTAAATAAACTAAGTCATTTCAGATTTATCTGAAGAGCACCCAGGGAAGATGGCAGGGAGCTCCAGGACTCAGTTCTGCCACCAAAACAACTATTAGGGGCAGTTTAATAGTTGTCTGATACAACTATTTTGAAACTCCAGAGGCCAGGAGAACACTGAACCGCATCCAGGGAAGAACAGGAGGAAGAGACTGATAAATTATGAAAAAGAACTGTAAAAAATTGCTCTCTCCACATGGTAGCTACTGGTGCCCATTCCCCATTCTCACTGCAGGATCCTTTGGTGTCCAGTCCCTGGCTAGCTGCTGCTGACAGAAAAGGACATAAAAATCCTCTTTCCCAAGAACGGGTATACATGGCCAATCATTGATCACAGCTTTTGATTAACAAATTTGGATCACTGGGTCCTGGCTCTGAGGGCAGCTATTGTTTCAACCTGGACAAAGGTAGTGGAGCTGGCTGCCATTGTTTCAGCCCACCTAGGAAATAGGTGGAAGCAGTGTAGATTTAAAGACATGGGACTTCCTCAGGGATGCAGGGGAAAGTTAACCGAAGGGCTACAGTTAACTGGGCAGGCCAGGAAAGCTTACCTTTGGGGAGCCATCAGAGAATTTTTTGTGCCCTTCCTGACCCTCTCCACAGGGCACTTTGGAGCCAGTCTGTGCCCCCTTTGTGGGTTCCTGGACCTGTTTTGACTGGGAAAGTCCTCCTCTGCATGACCTTCCTCCCAGAATTTGCCCTCCAGGCAAAAGCAATGCATGACAACGTAAGGAGTGTAAAAATTACAGGGCCGACAGTCTGTGACAAAAAGGCCTGCTGGCTTCAGATACCCAGGAGAGGGAAGTTTAACTCCTGGAAACAGAGGGGACAACCAAACTCCGGGAAACAGGGGAACTCCAAAACAACTAATAAGGCAAAGCCCAGAGCAAGACAGAGACCTAGTAGTGCGACAGGGAAACGCACACTGCTTTTGTCTTGGTCAACCTTCCTGATAGGAGGGCTGCAGCTCAAGAAAATCTCTGTCTTATTACCAGCTGATTACAAAACCATGAAACAGACATTCCAGGGAGTAACTCCCAGAGTAAACATTTTTAAATATTAAAATGTGCAGTGTGCAAAAAAAAGAGTACAAGACAAAGAAACAGGAAATGATGGTCCATTCCAAAAGAAGAGAATATAAATACAGAAAACACCAGTGAAGAAGACAAGAATGTGGACATACTGACCAAAGCCTTTAAAAAAATCACCAATACTGTGGGCCAATAATGGGCAGAGAGGAGGGGAGATAAAGGGTATGGGAGGATTTGGGTTTTCTTTTTTATTTTTATTTCTTTTCTGGAGTAATGGAAATGTAAAATTGATCATGGGGTTGTATGCAAAACTATGTGATGATGCTGTGAGCAGTGATTGTATACTTCAGATGGGTTGAATGGTGTGTGAATATGTTTCAATAAAACTGCATTTTTAAAAAAGACCAAAAAAATGATCTTTAAAACGCTTAAGGAGGCTGCAGCCAAGATAGACATTTTGGAGACAGCTATTGAAAGCAGACTTTTGCTAGCCCAGAGTTTGCCTGGAAGAAACTAAGAGAACAGCCCCAGATGCCTAGAGAGGAATGTCCTGGGAGAAAGCCATTTTGAAAGCAGAACCCCAGAGCGGACACCAGCCACATGCTTGTGCCTTCCCAGCTAACAGATTTTTCCAAATGCTATCGGTATTCAATGAAGGTAGCCTATTGTTGATGCCTTTGTTTGGACACTTTTACGGCCTTAGGACTATAACTTCGTACCCAAATAAACCCCCTTTATAGAAGCCAGTCCATTTCTGGTGTTTTGCGTAAGGGCAGTATTAGCAAACTGGAACAAATTTTGGTACCAGAGAGGTGGGGGGCTGCTGAGTTTGCAAATTCCAAACATGTTAGAATGGCTTTTAAAATGGATAAGGGGAAGATTCTGGAAGAATTGTGAAGAACTTGATAGAAAAGGCCTAGATTGCTTTGAAGAGACTGTTGGTAGAAATACAGATTCTAAAGAAACTTCTGATGAGGCCTTGAGCAGAAATGATGAATATGTCATTGCCAACTGGAAGACAGGTGATTCTTACTTTAAAGTTGTGGAGAATTTGGCAAAATTGAGTCCTGGTGTTGGATGGAAGGCAGAATTTGAAAACAACGAGCTGGGATACTTCGCTGAAGAGATTTCAACACTAAATACCAAAAGTGTGGCCTGGCTTCTTCTTGTAGCTTATAGTAAAATGCGAGCGGAGAGAGATAAACTTAGAACTGAACTCTTAGGTACAAAGAAACCAGAAATTGATGATCTGGAAAACTCTGGGTTTCCAGAAAGTGAGACCCCAGAGGCTACAGCCCCACATGAGGATTTAACCAAACATGGAACCCAACTGCCATTTCAGTACAAGCCAGGATTGGAGATGAAGTTATCCAGAAAGGACTTGTGGAAAGTCCTATTGTCTGATGTAAACTACATGCCAAGCCTTCAGAATTTTTGTGTGAGATCTATATAAACAGAACCACTGCTGGTCTGGACTGGAGGGGAACAAATTGAAGGAAAAATTTCTTCAAAAAGAGAGCCATGGAGATTGAGGTCTGAAGTCAAGATCTTGGGCAGGGAGAGCGGCGCGGCCAGTGCACATGGAAAGGGTGAGTGTGCCCCGGATGTTGAGGATGGGCCTTCCGCCTTGATGCTCCGGAAGAGTGCTGCCACCCCAGGCTCAGAGAGGGTGGAGCCCATTCCCTGGGGATTGGGGAGAGCCTGGCCACCACCCCACTGTTTGGAGAGGGGAGAGCCTTTGCCCTGGAAAGGCAGAGTCTGGGTGGTGCCCCAATGTTTGAGGAGGCTGGCACCGAAAAGAAGGTGGTCTCCACAAACTGTGCATATGTTGGAGCACTCACCCCAGTGTTTGGAGAGAAAAGGGCTGCTGCAAAGGCCCTTAGAAAGGGTTGGACTGTCACTCTCTCAGGCCCCAAGGCTTGAGATAAAACGTCATTCTAGGACGTGTGGCAAGATGGCAGAGTGGTGATATGTAGGTTTTCGTTACTCCTCCAGGGCAGTAGGTAGAAAGCCAGGAACTGCATAGACTGGACACCGCAGAGCAATTTGACTTTGGGCATACTTCATACAACACTCACGAACGTGTGGAACAACTGAGATCAGTGAAATCTAAGCCTACTACAGAAAGCCTCGAAGACTTACAATTTGGGCCCAGACAAGAGTAGAGCTAAGATATCTCTGAGAGACAAAGCAATAAGTCTAGTGGCTGAGGAAATTCGCTAAACGCCACAACTTGCCAAGAAAAGGGTTGCGTCCCCTGACAGCCATCTTCCCGGAGAGTTGGGAATGCTCCTGCCCAGCGCCAGTGCCACAGCCCAGAGCTGCCCCAAACAACCCATGTGACGGGAAGTGGTGCCAACACCACACGCACACATCACAACATAGAGCGTGGACAATAGCCTTTCACACACCCACAGCTAATTGTCCCGGAGCCTGGAAGGCGGAGCTGTGTGAAAATGCGGAAATTAACATGTCCCATTCAACTATCCTTTCAGCAGACTGGGAACACCCCTACACAGCCCTGCAGCCCAGAACTTCCTTTGGGGAGCAGTGCTTACCTGTGACATAGCACAGTCTTCCTTCAGCAGGGGACCTAGGAGGGCACAGCTTGGAAGAGGGACTCACTCACAAGTCCCGGGGACCATACGCCATTACCAAGGACTTGTGGGTCAGAGGAGGAGACAAACTGTGGCTAGACTGAACTAAAGGATTAGACTATTGCAACAGCTTTAAATCTCCAGGAACGTCTGGGAGATTTGATTATTAAAGCCACCCTCCCTCCCTAACCACTCAGACAAACACCCCACATTCATGGTGGAAAGCACCAACTACACACGCAAACTTGGTGCACCAGTTAAACCCCACATGACTCACAACCCCACTCACCACAAAGACAAAGCTGGGGAGAACTGGCTTGAGGTGACTAGGTGGCTCACGGACGCCACCTGCGAAGCTGTAGATCTGACAAATTGGAGACAAGTGTTTGAATCAGTCAACATATCCTAAAAGAACCCTATCAAGTTAAGCAAATGCCAAGAAGCGAAAAACAACAGAAAATTTTAAAGCATATGAAAAAACCACATGATATGGATAACCCAAACCCAAACACCCAAATCGAAAGATCAGAGGAGACACAGTACTTGGAGCAATTAATCAAAGAACTAAAGACAAACATCACGAGCATGGCCCAGGATATAAAGGACATGAAGACCCCAGAAGAGCATAAAGAAGAAATTGCAAGAGTAAATTAAAAAAATAGACAGTCTTATGAAAATAAAAGAAACTGTCGACCAAATTAAAAAGATTCTGGATACTCATAGTACAAGACTAGAGGAAGCTGAACCAGCGAATCAGTGACCTCGAGGACGACAGAATGGAAAATGAAAAAAAAAAAAAGAAAGAATGGGGAAGAAATTGAAAAAATCGAAATGGACCTCAGTGATATGATAGATAATATAAAACGTCCAAATATAAGACTCATTGGTGTTCCAAAAGGGGAAGAGAAGGGTAAAGGTCTAGGAAGAGTATTCAAAGAAATTGTTGGGGAAAACTTCCCAAATCTTCTAAACACCATAAATACACAAATCATAAGTGCCCATTGAACTCCAAATAGAATAAATCCAAATAAACCCACTCCGAGACATATTCTGATCAGATTGTCAAGATACTGAAGAGAAGGAGTAAGTTCTGAAAGCAGCAAGAGAAAAGCAATTCACCACTTACAAAGGAAACAGTGTAAGACTAAGCAGTGACTACTCAGCAGCCACCATGGGGCAAGAAGGCACTGGCATGACATATTTAAAATTCTGAGAGAGAAAAATTTCCAACCAAGAATTCTTTATCCAACAAAGCTCTCCTTCAAATTTGAGGGACAGCTTAAATTTTTCACAGACAAACAAATGCCGAGAGAATTTGCTAACAGGAGACCTGCCCTACTTGAGATACTAAAGGGAGCCCTACCGACAGAGAATAAAGAAAGGAGAGGGAGATATGGAGAAAGGTTCAGTATTAAAGAGATTCAGTATGGGTACATTAAAGGACATTAAGAGAGAGAGAGAAAATATATATCTGATAAACATAAACCAAAGGATAGGATGGCTGATTCAAGAAATGCCTTCACAGTAATAACATTGAATGTAAATGGATTAAACTCCCACTTAAAAAATATAGGTTGGCAGAATGGGTCAAAAAAAATGAACCGTCAATATGTTGCATACAAGAGACTCATCTTAGACACAGGGACACAAAGAAATTGAAAGTGAAAGGATGGAAAAAGTGTTTATGCAAGCTACAGCCAAAAGAAAGCAGGAGTAGCAGTATTAATCTCAGATAAAATAGACTTTAAATGCAAGGATGTTATGAGAGACAAAGAAGTAGTTATTACTTACTAATACAAGGGGCAATTCAACAAGAAGAAATAACAATCATAAATGTTTATGCACCCAGTCAAGGTGCCACAAAATATGTGAGACAAACACTGGCAAAACTAAAAGAAGCAATGAATGTTTCCACAATAATTGTGGGAGACTTCAACACATCACTCTCTCCTATAGATAGATCAGCCAGACAGAAGACCAATAAAGAAATTGAAAACCTAAACAATCTGATAAATGAATTGGATTAAACAGACATGTATAGAACATTACATCCCACATCACCAAGATACACATTCTTCTCTAGTGCTCATGGAATTTTCTCGAGAATACATCATATGCTGGGACGTAAAACAAGCCTCAGTAAATGTAAAAAAATTGAAATTATTCAAAGCACATTCTCTGACCACAATGGAATACAATTAGAAGTCAATAACCATCGGACTTAGAAAGTTCACAAATACCTGGAGGTTAAACAACACTCTCCTAAAGAATCAGTGGGTTAAAGAAGAAATAACAAGAGAAATTGCTAAATATAGAGAGATAAATGAAAATGAAAACACAACATATCAAAAACCTATGGGATGCAGCAAAAGTGGTACTCGGAGAAATTTATAGCACTAAACACATACATCAAAAAGGAAGAAAGAGCTAAAATTACAGAACTTATGGAGCAACTGAAGAAGCTAGAAAAGGAACAGCAAACCAATCCTAAACCAAGTAGAAGAAAAGAAATAACAAGGATTAAAGCAGAAATAAATGACACAGAGAACAAAAAAAAATAGAAAACAAATAACACCAAAAGTTGGTTCTTTGAGAAGATCAAGATTGACAAGCCCCTCACTAGACTGACAAAATCAAAAAGAGAGAAGATCCATATAAGCAAAATAATGAATGAGAAAGGTGACATTACTACAGATCCTGAAGAAATTTAAAAAATTATTATAACAGGATACTATGAACAACTGTTTGCCAACAAACTGGATAATATAGAGGAAATGGACAATTTCCTGGAAACATATGAACAACCTAGACTGACCAGAGAAGAAATAGAACACTTCAGCCAACTAATCACAAGCAGAGAGATCCAATCAGTCATCAAAAAGCTTCCCACAAATAAATGCCCAGGGCCAGATGGCTTCACAGGGGAATTCTACCAAACTTTCCAAAAAGAACTGGCACCAATCTTACTTAAACTCTTCCAAAACATTGAAGAAAATGGAACACTACCTAGCACATTTTATGAAGCTAACATCAGTCTAATACAAAACCAGGCAAAGATGCTACAATAAAGGAAAACTACAGGCTAATCTCCGTAATGAATATAGATGCAAAAATTCTCAACAAAATACATGCAAATCGAATCCAAAGACACATTTGAAAAATCATACACCATGACCAAGTGGGGTTCATGCCAGGCATGCAAGGATGGTTCAACATAAGAAAATCAGTCAGTGTATTACAACACATTAACAAATCAAAAGAGAAAAATCAATTGATCATCTCAATAGATGCTGAAAAAGCATTCGACAAAATCCAGCATCCCTTCAATAGGTAGGAATTGAAGGAAACTTCCTCAATATGATAAAAGGCATATATGAAAAACCCACAGCCAGCATAGTACTCAATGGTGAGAGACTGAAAGCCTTCCCTGTAAGATTAGGAATGAGACAAGGGTGCCCGCTGTCACCACTATTATTCAAGATTGTGCTAGAAGTGCTAGCCAAGGCAATCCGGCAAGACAAAGAAATAAAAAAGACAAAGAAATAAAAGGCATCCAAATTGGAAAGGAAGAAGTAAAACTGTCATTATTTGCAGATGATATGATCTTATATCTGGAAAACCCTGAGAAATCGTCAGTACAGCTACTTGAGCTAATAAGCAAATTTAGCAAAGTATCAGGATACAAGATTAATGCACATAAGTCAATAATGTTTCTACACACTAGAAATGAACAAAGAGAAGAGACAGTCAAGAAAAAGATACCATTTTCATTCGCAACTAAAAAAATCAAATACCTAGAGATAACTTAACCAGAGATGTAAAAGACCTATACAAAGAAAACTACATAACTCTACTAAAAGAAATAGAAGTGGACCTTAAAAGATGGAAAAATATTCCATGTTCATGGATAGGAAGGCTAAATGTCCTTAAGATGTCAGTTCTACCCAAACTCATCTACAGATTCAATGCAATCTCAATCAAAATTCCAACAACCTATGTTGCAGACTTGGAAAAGCTAGTTATCAAATTTATTTGAAAAGGAAAGATGCCTCGAATTGCTAAAAGCACTCTAAAAAAGAACAATGAAGTGGGAGGACTTACACTCCCTGACTTTGAAGCTTATTATAAAGCCACAGTTGTCAAAACAGCATGGTACTGGCACAAATATAGACATCTTGATCAATGGAATCGAGTTGAGAATTTGGAGATAGACCGACCCCCAGATGTACGGCCGACTGATCTTTGCTAAGGCCCCCAAAGCCACTGAACTGAGACATAACAGTCTTTTCAACAAATGGGGCTGGGAGAGTTGGATATCCATATCCAAAAGAATGAAAGAGGACCCCTACCTCACACCCTACATAAAAATTAACTCAAAGTGGATAAAAGATCTCAATACAGAAGACAGTACCATAAAACTCCTAGAAGATAACGTAGGAAAACATCTTCAAGACCTCGTATTAGGTGGCCACTTCCTATACTTTACACCCAAAGCACAAGCAACAAAAGAGAAAATAGATAAATGGGAACTCCTCAAGCTTAGAAGTTTCTGTATCTCAAAGGAATTTCTCAAAAAGGTAAAGAGGCAGCCAATTCAATGTGAAAAAAATTTTGGAAACCATATATCTGACAAAAGACTGATATCTTGCATATATAAAGAAATCCTGCAACTCAATGACGATAGTACAGACAGCCCAATTATAAAATGGGCAAAAGATATGAAAAGACAGTTCTCTGAAGAGGAAATATAAATGGCCAAGAAACACATGAAAAAATATTCTGCTTCACTAGCTATTGAAGAGATGCAAATTAAGACCACAGTGCGATACCGTCTCACACCAATTAGAATGGCTGCCATTAAACAAACAGGAAAGTACAAATGCTGGAGAGGACGTGGAGAATGGAACTCATATTCATTGTTGGTGGGACTGTAAAATGCTTCAGCCACTCTGGAAGTTAGTCTGGCAGTTCCTTAGAAAACTAGATATAGAGTTACTCTTCAATCCAGCGATTGCACTTCTCGGTATATACCCGGAAGGTCGGAAAGCAGTGACATGAACAGATATCTGCACGCCAATGTTCAGAGCAGCATTATTCACAATTGCCAAGAGATGGAAACAACCCAAATGTCCTTCAGCAGATGAGTGGTTAAATAAAATGTGGTATATACACATGATGGAATACTACACGGCAGTGAGAAGGAACAATGTTGTGAAACATATGACAACATGGATGAACCTTGAAGACATAATGCTGAACGAAATAAGCCAGGCACAGAAAGAGAAATATTATATGCTACCTCTAATGTGAACATTGAAAAATGTAAATTAAATCATTTATAATGTAGAATGTAGGGGAACTAGCAATAGAGAGCAATTAAGGAAGGGGGAATGATAACCCAATAAGAACAGATAAGCTATTATGGGTAAATTCAACGTTCTGGGAATGCCCAGAAATGACTATGGTTTGTTAATTTCTGATAGGTATAGTAGGAACAAGTTCACAAAATATTGCTATATTAGGTTATTTTCTTGGGGTAGAGTAGGAGCATGTTGGAAGTAAAGTAGTTATTTTAGGTTAGTTGTCTTTTTCTTACTCCCTTGTTATGTTCGTTTGAAATGTTTTTTTACTGTATTTTTTTTTGATAGTTAATTTTTTTAAAAAAGTTAATTAAAAAAAAAAAAAAACAATGAAAATATATGCAGCAACCATCCCTGCCCTCCCCCCTACGTGGGATCAGACACCCAGGGGAGTGAATCTCCCTGGCAACGTGGAATACGACTCCCGGGGAGGAATGTAGACCTGGCATTGTGGGATGGAGAACATCTTCTTGACCAAAAGGGGGATGTGAAAGGAAATGAAATAAGCTTCAGTGGCAGAGAGATTCCAAAAGGAGCCGAGAGGGCACTCTGGTGGGCACTCTTATGCACACTTCAGACAACCCTTTTTAGGTTCTAAAGAATTGGGGTAGCTGGTGGTGGATACCTGAAACTATCAAACTACAACCCAGAACCCATGAATCTCGAAGACAGTTGTATAAAAATGTAGCTTATGAGGGGTGACAGTGGGATTGGGAAAGCCATAAGGACCACACTCCACTTTGTCTAGTTTATGGATGGATGAGTAGAAAAATAGGGGAAGGAAACAAACAGACAAAGGTACCCAGTGTTCTTTTTTACTTCAATTGCTCTTTTTTACTCTAATTATTATTCTTGTTATTTTTGTGTGTGTGCTAATGAAGGTGTCAGGGATTGATTTGGGTGATGAATGTACCACTATGTAATGGTACTGTAAACAATCGAAAGTACGATTTGTTTTGTATGACTGCGTGGTATGTGAATATATCTCAATAAAATGAAGATTAAAAATATATATATATATATATGCAGAGCTCCCTTGAGGAGCTGGTGGAGAATTCAGGTGTGTTTGGGCTTCCCCACCTTGTTGTTTGCTGATGTGCTCACAGACATAGGGGACTTGTGGTTTGATGGGCTGAGCCCTTTACCACAGGACTTGCCCTTGTCAAGACTGTTGCTGCAAAGGAGAGGCTAGGCCTGCTTATAATTGTGCCTAAGAGTCTCCCCCTGAATGCCTCTTTGTTGCTCAGATGTGGCCCTCTCTTTCTAGCTAAGCCAACTTGGCAGGTGAAATCACTGCCCTCCCCACTACATGGGATCTGACACCCAGGGGAGTGAATCTCCCTGGCAGCATGGAATATGTCTCCCGGGGAGGAATCTAAATCCAGCATTGTGGGATGGAGAACATCTTCTTGACCAAAAAAGGGGATGTGAAAGGAAATGAAATAAGTTTCAGTGGCTGAGAGATTCCAAAAGGAGCTGAGAGGTCACTCGGGGAGGCACTCTTACACACAATATAGACAACCCTTTTTAGGTTCTAATGAATTGGAATAGCTAGCAGTAAATACCTGAAACTATCAAACTACAACCCAGATCCCATGAATCTTGAAGGCGATTGTATAAAAATGTAGCTTATGAGGGGTGACAATGTGATTGGGAAAGCCATATGGACCATACTCCCCTTTGTCCAGTGTATGGATGAATGAGTAGAAAAATGGAGGCAAAAGAAAAGGCATCCAGTGTTCTTTTTTTACTTTAATTGTTCTTTTTCACTTTAATTTTCGTCTTACTATTTTTGTGTGTGTGGTAATGAAAATGTTCAAAAATTAATTTTGGTGATGAATGTACAACTATATCATGGTACTGTGAACAACTGAATGTATGCTTTGTATGACTGCATGATATGTGAATATATCTCAATAAAAATGAATTTTAAAAAGAAAAGGAAAAAAACATTCTGTAAATGACTTTCAGACTTTGAAATCTAATGGAATTTGCTGTGCGGGTTTTAGGAACTCTTTTGGTCCCATGAACCCTGATTTCCTTTCTGTTTCTACTTACAGCAATGGGAATGTTTATACTATGACTGTCCCCCCATATTGGAAACAGATAACTTGTTTTAGGTTTGAGAGATCCACAGCCAGAGGGGAGTTTTGCTTTAGGACAGGACCACACTTGTGACTTTTTTTGATGGGATCTTCTGCTTACCTACTGTTAATGAAAGGATTTAAGCTTTTGTGATATTGTGATGGGATGAATGTATCTTGTATATGGAAAGATCAAGTCATTTTGTGGTCCAGCGGATGGAATGTGCTGGTTTGGATTATTATGTCCCCCGAAATGCCATGTTTTTTGATGCAGTCTTGTGGGGGCATATGTATTTGTGTTGATTAGGTTGTGTCCATGGAGCTATGACCCATCCAACTGTGGGTAATACCTTTGATTAGATTATTTCTATGGAGGTGTGGCTCTGCACATTCAGCATGGGTCTTAATTAAATCACTTGAGTCCTATGAGAGCACAGACAGAAGAAGCTCACTGCTGCAGCCGAGATAGACGTTTTGGAGATGGCCGTTGAAAGCAGACTTTTGCTAGCCCAGAGTTTACCTGGGAGAAACTAAGAGAACAGCTGCAGATGCCTAGAGAGGAATGTCCTGGAGGAAGCTATTTTGAAAGCAGAACCCCAGAGCAGATGCCAGCCATGTGCCTGTGTCTTTCCAGCTAACAGAGGTTTTCCAGATGCCATCGGTGTTTTTCAATGAAGGTAGCCTATTGTTGATGCCTTTGTTTGGACACTTTTATGGCCTTGGGACTATAACTTTGTAACCAAATAAACCCCTTTATAAAAGCCAAAAAAAAAAAAAAGGTGCTTAAGGAGAGGAAGGAAAGTACAGAGAAAGAGCTAAAAAGGGTATCAGGAAAACAATGAATGAACAAATGAGTCTAAAAGATAGAAATTTTAAAAGGAACCAAACAGAACTACTGGAGTTGAAGACCACAATTACTGAAATGAAGAATGCCCCTGAGGGTTTCAAGAGCAGAATCAAGCTGGCAGAAGAAAAAGGTCAGTGAACTTGAAGACAAGACACTTAAAATGAGAGGCTGAGGAACAAAAATAAATATTAAAAGCAAAGATAACCTAAGACAGCTATGGACACAATCAGGCACACCGATATACATGTTATGGGAGTCCTAGAAGGAGAAAAGAGAGAAGGGGGCATAAGGAATGGTCAAGGAAATAATGACAGAGAACTTTCCAAACTTAGCAAAAGACTTGAATATGCACAGCTAAAAACTCGGAGAACACCAAACAGAATAAACATGAAGAAAAATACAACCTATCATATATTGATTACACCATCAAATGCAAAAGACAAGGAGAGAGTTCTGAAAGCTGCAAGACAAAAGCAGGGTGTTACATACAAGAGAATCTCAATAAGAGTGAGTGCCCCGATTTCTCATCAGAAACCACAGAGGCAGGAAGGCAGTGAGTGTAAATCTTTAAAGTGCTGAAGGAAAACAACTGCTACCAAGAATTTTATATCCGGTGGGCTTTCTTTCAAAAATAAGGGAGAGATTAAGGCATTCTCAGATAAACAAAAGGTGAGAAAGTACATCACCAGTAGACCTACCCTACAAGCAGTGCTAAGGGGGATTTCTTCAGACAGAAGCAAAAGGACTCTAGCCAGTGGTTCAAAGCAGTATAAAGAAATAAAGACCTCGAGAAAAGGTAACTATTTGGGTAATTATAAATGACATACTATTGTATTGTAACTTACAGACCATAAAATTCACCTTTTAAAGTGTACAATTTGGTAGTTTTTAATATATTGGCATAGTCATACAACCAACACCACTAATGTTAGAACATTTTCATCACCCCAAAGAAGAAACTCCACATCCATCAGCAGAAACTATTCTTGCCTCCCCTCTCCTGCTGGCAACTACTAATCTACTTTCTGTCTTTATAGATTTGCCTATTCTGGACATTTCATATAAGTGGAATTACACGATATGTGAGGGGTTTTTTTGCATCTGGCTGCTTTCAATTAGCTTGCTTTCAAGGTCCATCCATATTAGCATATATAAGTGCTTCAGTTCTTTTTAAGACTTCATTTTGTTTATCCATTCATCAGCTGATGTTTATACCTTTTGGATTTTGTGAATATTGCTGTTATAAACATTTGCTTACAAGGTTTTGTGTCATCCCTATCCTTAATACCCAGAAATTTTTCATATTGCTTATTTAGTTTTAGCAAATACATGGACATGATATGTCAAACACTTATTGAATAGTTCTAAGTACAAGGTACTATGCTTGTCTGTTCGGGAGACATGTGATAAGATAATAATGAGCATGTGACTTTGCCGTTTTTCCTGGATACAATGAACTGCATATGAAAGAGTATTTTCTGGACATGTTTTATCTAGTTCTTAGGTGTGGTATTTGAGCAACCGAGTATATTTGATGAGATAACTATTGCATTTATGTCGTTAGGATAATTTGCTATATTTAATACACCAGAAATAAACATGTATGATACCCCTAAGTGGAACAACTTAAATTTCTAACAGTGGGATAGTTTATAATCTATAACATAGTCTTATAAACAGTTACTATACAACCATTAAAATGATACTGTAGAAAAATATTAATTACACAGGAAATGATTGCCTATTTATTTTGGAGGTGGGGGCGTATTACAAAAAGTATGCTAGAAACAAAGTCTAGCATAATATATATTCAGGTTCTTAACCTGAGGTCAAGAGGTGTCGTGAACCAGTAAAAATCCTATGCAAAAAGATGTAGTGTTATTTTTCTGGGGAGAAGCTCTGTACTGTTCATCAGATTCTCAAAGGGTTCTGTGACCCCAAGGGTTAAAAACTACAAGTATGTTGTAAAATGTTAACAGTTATTATCTCTGGTTTGGTGGGATTACTGGTAATATTCATTTGTATTTTCTGTCTTTCTCAGTGAATATGTATCACAGTTGTAATAAAGAATATGAGAGTTGATTTTGATTTTTAGTTGTTAAGTTGTGTGTGCGCATGTTTTTTCTTAAAGGAAGAAGAGAGAATAGACCACATAGAGCAAGAGGTTGTTTTGAGGGGTCGGAAGGTGAGGGAGGATGAGGAAGTTAGAAATATTGAAAGGATGGAAGACAGTCACATACTTGTTAGTTATTTAGGGATTTCATGTTTTTTCCAGTATTTCTGAACTACCAATACCCATTTGATATCTGTTTTAAAAATGGGACTTTACCCACGAGTCTTGTATTTCTTCTAATTGCTAAGCTATAAAATATCTATTTTAGTGGAAAATTCCTCTAGTTGTAATCTCATAATGCTGTCAATCTTGTTCTCTGACAGTTTTAGAATAACAGTGTTTTTTCCCAACACAACACCTCCCAGGCATGGTATGTCTTTCCACAAAAGATGTGAAAATTCCCAGAAGGGAAACAAACACTTCCAGTAAAGGGGAGGTATTTATCTTTGATGATACTGTTAATTCTTTTCCCTTTTCTGAACATTATAGTTAGTATCTTCACAGCTAAGGGCAGAGGGGGAATTCTTTTTGGAGTCTTATTAGAGATTTGTGTTGACATTCCTAAGTAGAACATTACAGACTTTTTGGAGTTGATGAAACAATCTTTTTATTCTAGGTATTTTACATTTTGCCTATACAGCCTTCAAAATAGGTTAAAAACATTACTGTTTCCAGAATAGACTGAGCTAAATTTGACAATAAGATCAAGTAACAATTCTTCACAATTATGACAGTATTCTTTACAAACCTAATTATACTGGGACGATAATGCACTGATTTTGTTTTTTAGTACTAGTTATTGCTTGCTTTTGAATCTGCATAAAAGTTGCATTTATGTATTGACAAGCCTAATGTGGAGGATTTTTTAAATTGTTAGACTTTTTAAAAATACTATTTTAAAATTATCAAGCAAATACAAGATTATTAAGAAATATCCATATTTCTGGTGTTTTCTGTTTTATAGTTTCTACTTGAATAAGCGTGTCATTGATGCAGTAGTTAGACTTTCTTTTAAAGCTGCAAGATGTCCATTAAAATGGTTTTAATGCTCTTATATAATATGGTATAGCTTCAGTGATGTCTTACTCTCTCGATTTTCTTCCTACTTTTCTGCCAATACTTTCCTGTCTGATTTGTAGTTCTTCCTTTGCTGTACCTGTTTGTTATATGTTGGTGTTAATCAGCTCTCTATCTTAAATTTTATTTTTGTATTTTGTGTATTTGTGCTAGAAATTTCAGTCTAATGACTTGTTACTATCTATATATATGCTGATTACTCCAGATCATTAGCTCAGTATTTGTATAAGCAGCAACTATTAAATATCTACTTTTAGTTATGTCAGAAGCACCCAAAACTTAGCATGTTCAAAAATAAAATTATGAATCCCCGTGAGTGTCAGTGTTTGGCATCAGTATCCACTATGCTCAAGCCGAAAACCTGTACACCATTTATGACTCTTCTTTTTCCTTTCTCCACCCTACCCATATCTAGTCATTCACCAAGTCTGTTGATTCTGTCTTCTGAGTATCTACACTGCCACTACACCTATCTAAGACACTGTCATCTTTTACAATAGCCTCCAAACCAGCCTCCGTGCCTCCAGTTTTGGTCATCTCCAGTGCATTCCATTAAAATGATTCAGTTACTTTCCCTGCTTTAATGGCTTCCCATTACCTTTAAATGAAGACTTAACCAGTGGTCTCCGAAGAGGGGAAATGTACAAGATAAGCTAGTAGACTGCAGAGACAACTATTAAAATTTCTATTTCTATTTACCTTTTTATCTAAAAAAAGCAAGACATTTATATTTTATGTAATATGTAAATAAATAAACTGTGTACTAGTCATTCAGTACTCCCTTTCTCTGTATCTGTCAGTTGGTCATTTCGTACTGGAGGTATCCTGACAGTAGCATGCTTTGTTTGTTCAGTTTCTCCATGTTGTACATTACTGTGATTTTAGTGTTTTTTTTTTAATGAATTTATGGATTATTATGTAGTTAACTAATACAACTTGGATAAAACTGAGGGGGAATATTAGAGAAAGTCAAGCCTAATATACATGCAAAGATGATGGCATGGTAGTTCAGCTGGCAAGGTACACAAAGTCAAACCTGTTCTCATAAGTTTGAAAAATATCTTTATGTATCAGTTCTCGATGCAGAGTTTCTGTTTGGGGGTAATAGAAAAATTTGGTAATGTATAGTGGTAATGGTAGCACAACATTGTGAATATAATTAACACCTCTGAATTATATATCTGAATGTGGTTAAAAGGGAGTTTTAGGTTGTATATATGTTGAAAGAATAAAAATTCAACAACCACCACCGTAGGACTGTTCAGCACAGTGAACCTAATGTAAACAATGGGCTATAGCCAATAGGGCGTTGTAATAATGTTCTTTCATCAGTTGTAACAGAAGTACTGCACTGATGTAAAATGTTAAAACTAGGAGCATAATAAGGGGTGGGCGGGGCAAGGTGGCAGACTGGTGAGCTGTAAGTTTTAGTTACTCCTCCAGGAAAGTAGGTAGAAAGCCAGGAACTGCGTGGACTGGACACCACAGAGCAATCTGACTTTGGGCATACTTCATACAACACTCATGAGAACGTGGAACTGCTGAGATCAGCGAAATCTGTAAGTTTTTGCGGCCAGGGGACCCGCGCCCCTCCCTGCCAGGCTCAGTCCCGGGGGAGGAGGGGCTGTCAGCTCCGGGAAGGAGAAGGGAGAACTGCAGTGGCAGCCCTTATCGGAAACTCATTCTGCTGATCCAAACTCCAACCATAGATAGACTGAGACCAGACACCAGAGAATCTGAGAGCAGCCAGCCCAGCAGAGAGGAGACAGGCATAGAAAAAAAACAACACGAAAAACTCCAAAATAAAAGCGGAGGATTTTTGGAGTTCTGGTGAACATAGAAGGGGGAAGGGCAGAGCTCAGGCCTGAGCTCAGGCCCTGAGGCGCATATGCAAATCCCGAAGAAAAGCTGATCTCTCTGCCCTGTGGACCTTTCCTTAATGGCCCTGGTTGCTTTGTCTCTTAGCATTTCAATAACCCATTAGATCTCTGAGGAGGGCCCTTTTTTTTTCTTAATCCTTTTTTCTTTTTCTAAAACAATTACTCTAAGAAGCCCAATACAGAAAGCTTCAAAGACCTGCAATTTGGGCAGGTCAAGTCAAGAGCAGAACTAGGAGAGCTCTGAGACAAAACGCAATAATCCAGTGGCTGAGAAAATTCACTAAACACCACAACTTCCCAAGAAAACGGGGGTGTCCGCTCACAGCCATCATCCTGGTGGACAGGAAACACTCCTGCCCATCACCAGCCCCATCGCCCAGAACTGCCCCAGACAACCCAGTGTGACGGAAGTGCTTCAAATAACAGGCACACACCACAAAACTGGGCGTGGACATTAGCCTTCCCTGCAACCTCAGCTGATTGTCCCAGAGTTGGGAAGGTGGAGCAGTGTGAATTAACAAAGCCCCATTCAGCCATCATTTCAGCAGACTGGGAGCCTCCCTACACAGCCCAGCAGCCCAGTACTGCCCTGGGGGGACGGCACTCACCTGTGACATAGCACAGTCATCCCTCAACAGAGGACCAGGGGGTGCACGGCCTGGAAGAGGGGCCCACTTGCAAGTCTCAGGAGCCATACGCCAATACCAAGGACTTGTGGGTCAGTGGCAGAGACAAACTGTGGCAGGACTGAACTGAAGGATTAGACTATTGCAGCAGCCTTAAAACTCTAGGATCACCAGGGAGATTTGATTGTTAGAGCCACCCCCCACTCCCTGACTGCCCAGAAACACGCCCCATATACAGGGCAGGCAACACCAACTACACACGCAAGCTTGGTACACCATTTGGACCCCACAAGACTCACTCCCCCACTCACCAAAAAGGCTAAGCAGGGGAGAACTGGCTTGTGGAGAACAGGTGGCTCGTGGACGCCACCTGCTGGTTAGTTAGAGAAAGTGTACTCCACGAAGCTGTAGATCTGATAAATTAGACATAAGGACTTCAATTGGTCTACAAATCCTAAAAGAACCCTATCAAGTTCAGCAAATGCCACGAGGCCAAAAACAACAGAAAATTATAAAGCATATGAAAAAACCAGACAATATGGATAACCCAAGCCCAAGCACCCAAATCAAAAGATCAGAAGAGACACAGCACCTAGAGCAGCTACTCAAAGAACTAAAGATGAACAATGAGACCATAGTACGGGAGACAAAGGAAATCAAGAAGACCCTAGAAGAGCATAAAGAAGACATTGCAAGACTAAATAAAAAAATGGATGATCTTATGGAAATTAAAGAAACTGTTGACCAAATTAAAAAGATTCTGGACACTCATAGTACAAGACTAGAGGAAGTTGAAGAACGAATCAGTGACCTGGAAGATGACAGAATGGAAAATGAAAGCATAAAAGAAAGAATGGGGAAAAAAATTGAAAAAATCGAAATGGACCTCAGGGATATGATAGATAATATGAAACGTCCAAATATAAGACTCATTGGTGTCCCAGAAGGGGAAGAAAAGGGTAAAGGTCTAGGAAGAGTATTCAAAGAAATTGTTGGGGAAAACTTCCCAAATCTTCTAAACAACATAAATACACAAATCATAAATGCTCAGCGAACTCCAAATAGTATAAATCCAAATAAACCCACTCCGAGACATATACTGATCACACTGTCAAACACAGAAGAGAAGGAGCAAGTTCTGAAAGCAGCAAGAGAAAAGCAATTCACCACATACAAAGGAAACAGCATAAGACTAAGTAGTGACTACTCAGCAGCCACCATGGAGGCAAGAAGGCAGTGGCACGATATATTTAAAATTCTGGGTGAGAAAAATTTCCAGCCAAGAATACTTTATCCAGCAAAGCTCTCTTTCAAATTTGAGGGAGAGCTTAAATTTTTCACAGACAAACAAATGCTGAGAGAATTTGCTAACAAGAGACCTGCCCTACTGGAGATACTAAAGGGAGCCCTACAGACCGAGAAACAAAGAAAGGACAGAGAGACTTGGAGAAAGGTTCAGTACTAAAGAGATTCGGTATGGGTACAATAAAGGATATTAATAGACAGAGGGGAAAAATATGACAAACATAAACCAAAGGATAAGATGGCTGATTCAAGAAATGCCTTCACGGTTATAACGTTGAATGTAAATGGATTAAACTCCCCAATTAAAAGATATAGATTCACAGAATGGATCAAAAAAAATGAACCATCAATATGTTGCATACAAGAGACTCATCTTAGACACAGGGACACAAAAAAACTGAAAGTGAAAGGATGGAAAAAAAATATTTCATGCAAGCTACAGCCAAAAGAAAGCAGGTATAGCAATATTAATCTCAGATAAAATAGACTTCAAATGCAGGGATGTTTTGAGAGACAAAGAAGGCCACTACATACTAATAAAAGGGGCAATTCAGCAAGAAGAAATAACAATCGTAAATGTCTATGCACCCAATCAAGGTGCCACAAAATACATGAGAGAAACACTGGCAAAACTAAAGGAAGCAATTGATGTTTCCACAATAATTGTGGGAGACTTCAACACATCACTCTCTCCTATAGATAGATCAACCAGACAGAAGACCAATAAGGAAATTGAAAACCTAAACAATCTGATAAATGAATTAGATTTAACAGACATATGCAGGACATTACATCCCAAATCACCAGGATACACATACTTTTCTAGTGCTCATGGAACTTTCTCCAGAATAGATCATATGCTGGGACATAAAACAAGCCTCAATAAATTTAAAAAGATTGAAATTATTCAAAGCACATTCTCTGACCACAATGGAATACAATTAGAAGTCAATAACCATCAGAGACTTAGAAAATTCACAAATACCTGGAGGTTAAACAACACACTCCTAAACAATCAGTGGGTTAAAGAAGAAATAGCAAGAGAAATTGCTAAATATATAGAGACGAATGAAAATGAGAACACAGCATACCAAAACCTATGGGATGCAGCAAAAGCAGTGCTAAGGGGGAAATTTATAGCACTAAATGTGTCCCGGCCCGCGGGACGTTCAACGAAGACTCCGAATCCTGTGAGGGAGGAATGGTATGGGACAAGAGACACGAGGAACGACAGCAAGACAGGTTTCTGATCAAGCTGCAAAATTTTATTGAAGAGGCAGAGCATATATACTCTAGGAGAAGGGGAAGTGGCTAGCAAGGGCTCGTGGCGGTCTAGGATTGGTGGCTGCTGTTGCTAGGGTAGATGGCAGATGTAAGGTTAGCACTTTGGCGCGAACTAGCACTTTTGGCGCGGACTACTTCCGTAAAGAAGGCTGAGGGTAACTTAAGCTGTTGTTGCATTAGCCCTGGCGGCCATGTTGCATATTTCCGGCATTGCTGAGGGTGGATTTTATACATGCTACCTTAATCGCCCTCTACATAAATGCATATATTAAAAAGGAAGAAAGAGCCCAAATCAAAGAACTAATGGATCAACTGAAGAAGCTAGAAAATGAACAGGAAACCAATCCTAAACCAAGTACAAGAAAAGAAATAACAAGGATTAAAGCAGAAATAAATGACATAGAGAACAAAAAAACAATAGAGAGGATAAATATCACCAAAAGTTGGTTCTTTGAGAAGATCAACAAGATTGACAAGCCCCTAGCTAGACTGACAAAATCAAAAAGAGAGAAGACCCATATAAACAAACTAATGAATGAAAAAGGGGACATAACTGCAGATCCTGAAGAAATTAAAAAAATTGTAAGAGGATACTATGAACAACTGTATGGCAACAAACTGGATAATGTAGAGGAAATGGACAATTTCCTGGAAACATATGAACAACCTAGACTGACCAGAGAAGAAATAGAAGACCTCAACCAACCCATCACAAGCAAAGAGATCCAATCAGTCATCAAAAATCTTCCCACAAATAAATACCCAGGGCCAGATGGCTTCACAGGGGAATTCTACCAAACTTTCCGGAAAGAACTGACACCAATCTTACTCAAACTCTTTCAAAACATTGAAGAAAATGGAACACTACCTAACTCATTCTATGAAGCTAACATCAATCTAATACCAAAACCAGGCAAAGATGCTACAAAAAAGGAAAACTACCGGCCAATCTCCCTAATGAATATAGATGCAAAAATCCTCAACAAAATACTTGCAAATCGAATCCAAAGACACATTAAAAAAATCATACACCATGACCAAGTGGGGTTCATTCCAGGCATGCAAGGATGGTTCAACATAAGAAAATCAATCAATGTATTACAACACATTAACAAGTCAAAAGGGAAAAATCAATTGATCATCTCAATAGATGCTGAAAAAGCATTTGACAAAATCCAACATCCGTTTTTGATAAAAACACTTCAAAAGGTAGGAATTGAAGGAAACTTCCTCAACATGATAAAGCGCATATATGAAAAACCCACAGCCAGCATAGTACTCAATGGTAAGAGACTGAAAGCCTTCCCTCTAAGATCAGGAACAAGACAAGGATGCCCGCTGTCACCACTGTTATTCAACATTGTGCTGGAAGTGCTAGCCAGGGCAATCCGGCAAGACAAAGAAATAAAAGGCATCCAAATTGGAAAAGAAGAAGTAAAACTGTCATTGTTTGCAGATGATATGATCTTATATCTAGAAAACCCTGAGAAATCGACGATACAGCTACTAGAACTAATAAACAAATTTAGCAAAGTAGCAGGATACAAGGTTAATGCACATAAGTCAGTAATGTTTCTATATGCTAGAAATGAACAAACTGAAGAGACACTCAAGAAAAAGATACCATTTTCAATAGCAACGAAAAAAATCAAGTACCTAGGAATAAACTTAACCAAAGATGTAAAAGACCTATACAAAGAAAACTACATAACTCTACTAAAAGAAATAGAAGGGGACCTTAAAAGATGGAAAAATATTCCATGTTCATGGATAGGAAGGCTAAATGTCATTAAGATGTCAATTCTACCCAAACTCATCTACAGATTCAATGCAATCCCAATCAAAATTCCATCAACCTACTTTGCAGACTTGGAAAAGCTAGTCATCAAATTTATTTGGAAAGGGAAGATGCCTCGAATTGCTAAAGACACTCTAAAAAAGAAAAACGAAGTGGGAGGACTTTGAAGCTTATTATAAAGCCACAGTTGCCAAAACAGCATGGTACTGGCACAAAGATAGACATATAGATCAATGGAATCGAATTGAGAATTCGGAGATAGACCCTCAGATCTATGGCCGACTGATCTTTGATAAGGCCCCCAAAGTCACTGAACTGAGTCATAATGGTCTTTTCAACAAATGGGGCTGGGAGAGTTGGATATCCATATCCAAAAGAATGAAAGAGGACCCCTACCTCACCCCCTACACAAAAATTAACTCAAAATGGACCAAAGATCTCAATATAAAAGAAAGTACCATAAAACTCCTAGAAGATAATGTAGGAAAACATCTTCAAGACCTTGTATTAGGCGGCCACTTCCTAGACTTTACACCCAAAGCACAAGCAACAAAAGAGAAAATAGATAAATTGGAACTCCTCAAGCTTAGAAGTTTCTGCACCTCAAAGGAATTTCTCAAAAAGGTAAAGAGGCAGCCAACTCAATGGGAAAAAAATTTTGGAAACCATGTATCTGACAAAAGACTTATATCTTGCATATATAAAGAAATCCTACAACTCAGTGACAATAGTACAGTCGGCCCAATTATAAAATGGGCAAAAGATATGAAAAGACAGTTCTCTGAAGAGGAAATGCAAATGGCCAAGAAACACATGAAAAAATGTTCAGCTTCACTAGCTATTAGAGAGATGCAAATTAAGACCACAATGAGATACCATCTAACACCGGTTAGAATGGCTGCCATTAAACAAACAAGAAACTACAAATGCTGGAGGGGATGTGGAGAAATTGGAACTCTTATTCATTGTTGGTGGGACTGTATAATGGTTCAGCCACTCTGGAAGTCAGTCTGGCAGTTCCTTAGAAAACTAGATATAGAGTTACCATTCGATCCAGCGATTGCACTTCTCAGTATATACCCGGAAGATCGGAAAGCAGTGACACGAACAGATATCTGCACGCCAATGTTCATAGCAGCATTATTCACAATTGCCAAGAGATGGAAACAACCCAAATGTCCTTCAACAGATGAGTGGATAAATAAAATGTGGTATATACACACGATGGAATACTACGCGGTAGTAAGAAGGAACGATCTGGTGAAACATATGACAACATGGATGAACCTTGAAGACATAATGCTGAGCGAAATAAGCCAGGCACAAAAAGAGAAATATTATATGCTACCACTAATGTGAACTTTGAAAAATGTAAAACAAATGGTTTATAATGTAGAATGTAGGGGAACTAGCAATAGAGAGCAATTAAGGAAGGGGGAACAATAATCCAAGAAGAACAGATAAGCTATTTAACGTTCTGGGGATGCCCAGGAATGACTATGGTCTGTGAATTTCTGATGGATATAGTAGGAGCAAGTTCACAGAAATGTTGCTATATTAGGTAACTTTCTTGGGGTAAAGTAGGAACATGTTGGAAGTTAAGCAGTTATCTTAGGTTAGTTGTCTTTTTCTTACTCCCTTGTTATGGTCTCTTTGAAATGTTCTTTTATTGTATGTTTGTTTTCTTTTTAACTTTTTTTTTCATACAGTTGATTTAAAAAAGAAGGGAAAGTTAAAAAAAAAGAAAAGAAAAAAAGAAAAACAAGGAAAAAAAAAAAAGATGTAGTGCCCCCTTGAGGAGCCTGTGGAGAATGCAGGGGTATTCGCCTACCCCACCTCCATGGTTGCTAACATGACCACAGACATAGGGGACTGGTGGTTTGATGGGTTGAGCCCTCTACCACAGGTTTTACCCTTGGGAAGACGGTTGCTGCAAAGGAGAGACTAGGCCTCCCTATGGTTATGCCTAAGAGCCTCCTCCCGAATGCCTCTTTGTTGCTCAGATGTGGCCCTGTCTCTCTAGCTAAGCCAAGTTGAAAGGTGAAATCACTGCCCTCCCCCCTACGTGGGATCAGACACCCAGGGGAGTGAATCTCCCTGGCAACGTGGAATACGACTCCCGGGGAGGAATGTAGACCTGGCATCGTGGGACGGAGAACATCTTCTTGACCAAAAGGGGGATGTGAAAGGAAATGAAATAATCTTCAGTGGCAGAGAGATTCCAAAAGGAGCCGAGAGGTCACTCTGGTGGGCACTCTTATGCACACTTTAGACAACCCTTTTTAGGTTCTAAAGAATTGGGGTAGCTGGTGGTGGATACCTGAAACTATCAAACTACAACCCAGAACCCATGAACCTTGAAGACAGTTGTATAAAAATATAGCTTATGAGGGGTGACAATGGGATTGGGAAAGCCATAAGGACCACACTCCACTTTGTCTAGTTTATGGATGGATGAGTAGAAAAATAGGGGAAGGAAACAAACAGACAAAGATACCCAGTGTTCTTTTTTACTTCAATTGCTCTTTTTCACTCTAATTTTTATTCTTGTTATTTTTGTGTGTGTGCTAATGAAGGTGCCAGGGATTGATTTGGGTGATGAATGTACCACTATGTAATGGTACTGTAAACAATCGAAAGTACGATTTGTTTTGTATGACTGCATGGTATGTGAATATATCTCAAGAAAATGAAGATAAAAAAAAAATAGGAGCAGGTACGTATATGGGAACTATTTTCTGCATGATCTTTCTGTAAACGTATAACGTCTTTAATAATTAATTAATTTTAAAAATACATCTTTATGCCAATTATGAGGTATTAAGTGAAACATTTTTAAAATTCAAATTCTTATTGCGAGGCATCTTTTTCTGATATGACAGTCATTAAAAATCAAATATGAAACTGATCTTAAACTAGCTTTTCAGATCTTTGTATCATAGTGTTAAAATGATACCTTCAGAAATAATGAAGCGTATTCAATTATACTTTTCATTTTAAAATATTATCATCAATTTTAGTGTTGCATAAGTAATTAAAACAAATTTTAAAGTCTTTCATTCTTTTCTATTTTTTGTGATAAAGGTAATATTATTTTTATAATATATAAATCATAAAAATGGTAAATTAGCATACATACCAACATGCGTATGTAATGGAAAAATTTTGGAGACTGGTGGTTTAAATTCTTCCATAAGATATCTTTTAAGTCTTGTGTTTGCCTTTCTAGCTTCATTTCTTGTCATTCTTAGGTTTACATTTCATGCTTTGACCATTTTGGACTTTTTGTTTCTCTAATGGGCCACATGCTTTTTGGTTACAGGTATTTGCATTATTCTGATCTCTCTTTCATGTCTTAGTGTAAATATACTCTAACATAATGCTACTCGAAGTGTGCTGTGAACTGTTTGTTACAATTCATGGCAAGATAAGAACAGACTTAAGCATTGAATTACAATTTGACGTGCATGATCAATGGACTTCTCCTTGGACAAGTTCTGCAAGTGCTGGGGGTGGATTTCATACGGTGTGGGTTGCATGCTAGTCATGTCTAGCAGGACCATGTTACAAGTGTGATGTTTTTATATTAGTCATTTGTAACCCAAAAATGTGTATGGATTATGGAAACTACTGACTGCATGATTTTTCTGTAAACCTACAACTGCTCTAAAAGTAAATAAATGAAAAAAAAGTAAAATGCAAAAAACATGATGTGAAGAAAATGTAAATTTTTATTTTTAAAATTTAATTTTTTGTATCTTGTATTATTTTATTTTTGCTCCATAAAGTAATTTAAAGTAAATAATAAATAAAATAATAAATGTAAATAAAATAAATAAAACCAATAAATAATTTAAAAGTAAAAGCATTTTTCATTCTTTTAAATGTCTACATTTATATGTATTAGCTAAATCTAATTTCTTCAAAAATGTAAAGAAATTTTTGTACTATTTGTTTTTTGTTTTTTTAATATATATATATATCTCATTGAGATTGTTCACATACCGTACAACTATTCAGAGATCCAAAGTGTACAATCAGTTGCCCATGGTACCATCATAAAGCTGTGCACAGCTGTACTATTTGTTTTTAACTTTAATTTACTGGTGGCAAAACTACTTTACTGAACCTTATTAACAAGATAATATTGAACTTTTCTGAAGATGACAGTGGTAGCAAACCAAATGATGATTTCAAAGAGATGTAGATGAAAAGAGTTTGTACTACTTTTGATTTTTCTATATTCAGTTCAATTTTTTGCCATAATTAATTGGGAAGTGCTAAAACTGTAAGTTATTTGTAGAAATGTACTGACTGATAAAACAATGATTCACATCAAAATTTAAGTGGCATTTGTATGCATGACATAAATATGATAAAAACCAAGAGCATTTTTTTAAGAAAGACTGTTACATTAAAAAGTTAACAGAAGCAGATATTCAGTTTCACATGTAGTCATTATTGCTTTGTTGGTTTCTTATAAAGTCTCACTTGAGGTTGCTAAGATTAAAAAACTACAACCGATGACAAGACAAAGATGTTTGCTTGGAAAAGATGAGCAGGTCTGCAGTAAAGAAGGTAGTTTGTATACCAGTTTCCAGCAACACCACAGCTTGATGTATTTAGAAACTGGACAATGATACAGAAAACCAACTCTTAAATAAGGATAGCAGTTTTCATTGCAATTTGATGAACACACAGATTTTACTAACATGGCAACATGAAGGGAGAATTTATTTTTCATTTTCAATGCTGATAAAACAACTTGCTTTCTGAACTCAATAAAACTTTGAAGGGTTACAATGTCAACAAATATGGTTTAGAGTTTAGCTTTGTTGAGAGTGTGTTGTGATTGTGCAGACACAGTGACAGGAAAATAAGCTGGCGCTTGTCCAAAAAGTACATCAGTGTCCTGCTTCTTTCATTGAGAAAGTCTTGAAATTTCAACTGAACTAAATAGTATGTTTGTTATATCAGCTGAATAAACAGTAATTTACTGACAGTGTTGAATTATGTAAGCATTAATATATTAAATTTGAGATTTTTAAAAATTAAATGATAGTTTGGAAGCTGATTATAATCAACTGTTCATCATATACTGCGGTACAGTGGTTTTCAAAGGGCAATTTTCAGTTAAGAGTATTTGTATTGGGGGATGAATTCAGTGTTTTTGCAAGATAAAAAGTCAATTTGGTCCCCAGCTTTTAAACTATGTGAATTAGACAACCAAACCTACTTAAGTTGTCTGATAGCTTTGTTTTTTTCTTTTAATGAGCTTAACCTTCTATGGAAGGAAGGAATGTAAAATGTTTATCAGTGACAGATAAGAGCAAAAGACAAAAATGAATGTTAAAAACTTAGGAAAGAGCTTCTGTAGATTGTTATGATGTATTCCACAATGCAGTAACAGTTATCAGTAAAGTAAATGGTATTGCACATTTGCAGAAAGTTAAAATCAAATACCATTTTGAATTTTATTTCCCATCAAAAGAACATCCATGTTGAAGACATCATGTTGAGTGAAATGAACTAGTCACAAAAGTACAAATATTGTATGATTTCACTTGTATGTTCACATGCCTAGACTAAGCAAATTCATAGGGGCAGAAAGTAGATTACAGGTTACCAGGGCCTCAGATTATGGAGAGAAGGGAGGAGAGAATGGTAAGTTATTGCTTAATGGGTACAGTGTTTCTTGGGGTGATGAAAAAGTTTTGGTAATGGATGGTGGTAATGGTAGCACAGTATTGTGAATGTAATTGTACAATTTGTACACATGAATTGTACAAATGTAAGTGAAAATGGGAAATTTGATGTATGTATGTTATCACGATTTTTTTTCTAAGTTAAGCATTACAAAAAGGAAAATCCATGTGTAGGAAATTCATAGATTGGGAATTCATTTTTTTCACCAAGTTATTTAGATTTCCTGTAATTTTCTGGGATAAATGATTGGAGCTGGCTACCAATGAAAGATTGAAGATGCATTTTTTAAAAGTATAGTTTTCAGCATTTTGTATAAAAGGAGAAAATGAATATTCTGAGCTTGCTAAAATTGGCAGTCTCTCCTATTCCTGTCAACATACTTCTGTCAGACTAGTTTCTCTATTATTTTTGCTATTAAAACAAAACATAGGAGTAGTTTAGATATACATTATCCCTTGTGAGTATTGTCATCAGTCCAACCTAGATTAGAAAAATTAACAAGTATGGTAGCCAGACTCCAAGATAGACTCCAATGAGCCCTACCTCCTGGTATTTACACCTTTGTGTAATCATCTCTTGTATTGCACTGGTGTTGATCTGTGTGACCAGTAGAATAAGGCAGAAGTCATGATATGTCACTTCTGAGATTAGGCGATAGACACTGCAGCTTCTCTCTTGATTGCTTTGTTATTTTCTCTCTGGAATCACTTGTTTTGGGCTAACCTAGCTTTCATATGGTGAGCAGCCCAACAGAGAGGCCCACAAAGTGAAGAACTGAGGCCTTTTTCTATTAGCCACCTGAGTGTGCTTAGAAGCAGATTCTTCAACCCAGTCAAGCCTTCAGATGACTGTATCCCTGACTTGACATCTTGATTAAAATCTCATGAAAGACCCTGAGCCATAACCACCTAGCTAAGCTGCTCACAAATTCCTAACAGAAACTGTGACATAAGAAATATTTGTTATTTTAAGCCACTAAGTTTTGGAGTGATCCAAAATCAGTAGTTACACAGATAACTACTGTATTAGTTATCTATGCACTAATACATAACTAATACAGCAAGCAAGAAGTAAGCACATTTGTTATATTAAAAACTTTAAATAGTGATATATATGCTATTAGTTCAGACTGATAAGGTGTTTAATGGGGCAATTGCTATTTCATGTATTACTTTTTATTAAGTTAGCATTGTTAAGAGTGTGATAACAGTTTTCTGTATTAATTGCCTATATGAACACTTTCAATGAAAATATGCAATTTTATCTAACTCTTTTTTTCTGTATTTATTCTAATTATAATATAACA
Organism: Choloepus didactylus; assembly: GCF_015220235.1. Taxonomy (NCBI): domain Eukaryota; kingdom Metazoa; phylum Chordata; class Mammalia; order Pilosa; family Megalonychidae; genus Choloepus; species Choloepus didactylus. Next base: position 51,155,143 of record NC_051314.1, read on the forward strand.
TTTGGATTTGTACTTTGTATGTCCTTTTTATTTTTATTTTTCTAGTAGTTCATTTTAATTTTATTTTGTAAATGTATTGGTCCTTGATCACTTGGAATTTAAGAAATGAGAAGTTCTTCATCACAGATTGCAATGATGATGACTATCCCTCTGTTATAGTCCATGGTACCCTACACTTACCTTTATCGTAATGGTCATCTTGCTTTATTATTATTGGTTATTTCCCTGCTAAATTGAAAGTTCTATAAGGGCAGGGTCCATGTCTGTGTTTGCTGTTGTATCTGCAGTACCTTGCATGGTGCCAAGTACTTAGTAGGTTCTCAATATATATATATTTGAAAGGATTAATGTTCCTTTAAATTTTTTTTCATTTTGTTGGAATAATAAGTAACTTGTACAATTGTAAATAAGTCAGCTACTAGAACAAGGTGTCCTCAGGGGAATGTTAATTGTTTAGGGTGAATAGAAAATATTCTGCTGTTCTTCGTGCTGAGTACTAGGGAATTTTATAAAATAAGTATTTTTGTTTCCATAGCACAATTACTGCCTCTGAAGAAGATGTTTCAAATAGATATCCCCGAACAGATAGAAGTGGGTTCAGCAGATATAACAGGGATGCAAATGCTTCAGGTAATTTGGTTTCAAGTAGCACGTTGGAAAAGAAAATTGAAGATCTTGAAAAGGTATGAGTTACAAATTATTTAAGACTGATTTGGGTTTTTTTCCCCCCGTTTCCCTTTTACAACAGTTGAAAAGGAAAAGAAATTGAAATTTGCAGAAGAGAGAAGTGCCAAAAGAGGGAAAAGAGAGACAGTAATGGGATCATGTTAATCTGAATTTCCATATGTAGTCAAATAACAGCTTTTAATCACTATCTTATTGATATAGTTTCTAGATACTAGGTGGCTGGACATTTTCTGATTTCCCCAGTACTTTCCTATTCGGTTCTGCATTGCTAACGCTTTAGGAATAGAGCCAGTTCTTGTATTCCTTAATATTTAATGAAGATGTCCATTCTGCCAAGTGTTATCTCCAGTATATTGGAAACAGTCCCTGCCTCTGAAATGATTAGTAGACTGAGCTGGCAATATACACTACTATATACACGCTACAGATTTCATTTATAGACTTCCCTCTGGGTTCTGAGTTAGGGCTGTCTTTGCTGACTGACACAATTTTGTGTAAGAATAAGCCTAACTGTTTTGAAGAATTTTTTTAGAATAGCTCAAATTAATATTGGCATAAATTTATTAAACATTGGGTCTAAGGTTCTTTAGCTGTTCAACCCCTAGGACCAATCATGGTGCTGAATTACTTTCTGATTGTTGAAATTATGTTTTCTTTTACTGAACTGAAGTTATTTCCTGTGATATAAAGATTGTTTTAAATAATTAATTTAAAATTTTTGTTTCTCTATTATAAAATGAGTTATTTTTAGTTCACTTCTACGCTTTAACACTGGTTTCTACTTAGAACCATTATTTCATAGGTTTAAATTAAAAACTTTAGAGAAGATATAATCTAATAGTTTTCAAGGGTGTTCCTCAGGAGGGCTTCTGGAATTCCACAAGAGTTTGGATTAAGTTGCTTGTGGTTGGCAGCATCTGATTAACGCAGGTGGCTGACTGATTTCTCTGACGGTAGTATAAAAGGAAACAAGTTCTGGGTGATGCTTTTTCTACTCTGCCTCCCCTTTGGCCCCATGGTGGCTAACCTAGCCCAAGGTCCTGGTTTCTAAATAAAATTTATTTGAAAAAGGTGTTGAATTGTTTAAAGAAAAAAAAATTTTTTTAATCAGAAATCTAATCAATTCCTCAATTTTACCCATAATCAGTGAATGGCAGAGCCCATAGTAAAATCTAAGACCATTATTTTTCCATTGGGCCATCTCTTTTTCTTAAACTTTGGAACTTTTAAAAAATTGTTTGAATTTCCTCAAGCAGAATATAATCCATAAAGCAGTAAGATGTTAATCACTACCGGTTGTGATAATCTAAACAGAGTAAGTCGTTGAGTCTGTTAGTATTTGTTGAAACACATGTGTAAACCTGGACTTAATCAGGAACATACTTTACAGCGTCTGTATTTCCCTCATTCCCTGGTTCTTCTCTGGGTGAGTTCTTTCTTCACCGAGTATCCTAAGGAGTTCACTGAAAATTTTCATATACCTAAGTTACTTTACCAAATTTGGCAGATATATGCCATTTAAGAAGATTATAAGCAGCCAATTACTTCTCAGTTAATACTTTGTGATTATGTCTACCAGGAAGTAATAAGAGAAAGGCAAGAAAACTTAAGACTTGTGAGATTGATGCAAGATAAAGAGGAAATGATCGGAAAACTCAAAGAAGAAATTGATTTGTTAAATAGAGTGAGTATTTCACATATTTCACTTTCATGGTTTCCTTTCCCTTTTTTTTCTGTAATTGGATGAAAATGCATAGATATGAAGAAATTACTTGATTGCATTAATCAGTTTGTTCCTTGTTAATGTAATAGTATTTTGTAGTAGTAAGAACCATCAGTTCATTCCATTAGCTGATTTCCTCTGGCCAGTTTCCAACCATTTCTTGGTTCAGAATACAAATTATCAGTTTTATTCAGCTAATTTTATTCTTTTGGGGATGGATTAATGAATGGATTTGTTCCCTTTTGTCAGAATTTGGAGAGGTGAAAGGTGGCTTGGTTACCACCATATATTGAAAGGCATTGGCAAAGGGTTAACTCAGTGAAGAACTAAAATTGCTAGTTGCAATTTAACTTGCTCTTTGTAAGAAATTCTCAGATGTCCTTGTGTCTGTTTTCACCACTTTTTTTTCAGCTACACATATGCATCTCCAACTTTAGATTTACTCTTACATTAGACTCTATATTATTCTTCTTTGTAGCTTTTCCTTTTTCTTTCAGCCCCAGAATTTATTTGCTGTTTAAGAAACAGGTATTAGTACTAGATCATATTTAGGAGGTGGTCAGATGAGAAAAAAGATTCTACAGTTTTGCATTAAAGAGCTTTAGATAAGATGGAGGGAAGAGTGAAGTTTGCTTCAGGGAAAAAAGGACCAGATCCTCAATTCACTCTTAAGTGTAACCAAGAAAATAGAGCAAATAGAGAGGGTTCATTATGTGCAGACCTATGTTCTAATAAAGCTCTAATGCATTAACTACAGGCTATGGGTGAGGAAACTGAAAAGAGTTAAAGTAACTTGTTGATGGTCATAAATAGTAATCACATGGTAATCAGCTGAAGCAGTATTTGACCTTAGGTATTAAGCTCTTTCCACTGTTGTAGACTGCCTTTCATCTTGGTTCAGCATACAAGGCATTCCTATATTGGTACTGGAATTTGAGTTACTAAATTCTGCAAGTATTTTAGATGAGTATGGTATATTACAACTGCCTTAAGCACTGTAGGTATTAAAAAGAATAATAAAACCCCTGCTTTTACAAAGTTTATAACCTAACAATGATACATGAATGTATTCTGTTCAATTCTAAATCTTGGGAGATCTCAGTTGTAGTAATTTTAGGAATTCTGTAGTTTTGTTGCTTTAAATATTAGCTTCCCAACATCATTTGGTTAGTAAATACAAATTCTGTTTCTGTAAATTCTTAAATCCTTTGCCTTATTTTCCAAAGGCAATACTAAATTTATCAGAGTGCATATTTATTGTTATTATTTATTATTATTATTATAGCACGTATTATGGAATTTTATAGAAGAATATAGCTTATATTATAGATTGCATTATTATGGCATATTTATAATTCATATTGATACATCATAGTTCGTGTTTTAAGCTGTAAGGATAAATTTACAAATTTCTGCTTTTCCAACCATTACTAAGAAGTCTGCCTTGAAATGTTTCTTATAACTAAAACATGCATTTTCTTAATATTATCATGTTTTACATTTGGAACTAGTATTAATATGGAAAACATAGAGCTGAAATCATGTACCCTTAAAGCTACAGAATGATCACCTAGTTTAGTGGTTTTAAGTTTTCTTCAAAGCTCCAAACCTTCCCTCAAACAAAAAATCATGAAGAAGCCCAAAGTGTGAGTCAAACCAAATCAACCCATGTTCCAGATGCCTCCTGTGTATGCCTCAGTTCTATCATGTCCCCAGATTCTCACCCCCACATGTACACCTGTTAAAGTTCACACAAGAAGGTAGGAATATGTCCAGACTTGTACCCATACTTCTTAATGTCCAGTTTGAAACAAGGTTGGAACCCAAGCTCCTTAAACTACAAATGGCCTGCCATATGTGTTTTGTTTAGACCTTAAATTTGGGGGGTTTGGGGTACGGGGAGAAGTGGACAAGGATTGTTTTTAACCAAACATTTATGTCATTTGCAATGGTTACAAATTGGGAGATTCACAATTTAAGAATCCTGAATTTGGACTTCTTAGGAAAAATGGAAAGATCTGCCAAATTGTCCAGGTTCTCTCATGGTAACTAAGCCAGTTACTGAGTAGCGGCTGCTCCCTTGAGGTAGAGCATATTCCACCTAAAATTATTTTTAGAACTTGCCCTCTTTTCAAAATTAATAGTTAAATGCATGCTTATGTAAAGTACTTTTATCTTTTTTCAGACTATTTTAAGTACTTTTAATACATATTATTTTACTTTTTTCCTTAAGGACCTAGATGACATAGAAGATGAAAATGAACAACTAAAGCAAGAAAATAAAACTCTTTTGAAAGTTGTTGGGCAACTGACAAGGTAGAAGATTCAAGGCTCAATATGGAAAAAATATTTTAAAACTACTGATTGAATGTTATGTTCATTGCTAGGACAATATTCCTATGCTGCAATACTTTAAAATAACTATGTATATTTATTTCTATGAAACTGATGGATGTTTATTTTCAAAATACTTCTTTTTCATTGTTACGGTTCAAAAAAAGTCTCCACCTTTCATTTCACGTATCAGTAACATCTTCCAGCTATTAAAATGTTAGGTTTTGTCTTTTTTTGGCTTTTTGTGGTAGTCAAATAATTTATGGTTTAAAGTCATAACCATTTGAATATATTTTATCTGCAGTAGTGCATTTTCTCCCTAAAGAAATATACATAGTCATTGTTTACATGAATCCAGATACTTTGGGGGACTTACCTGCAAATGCCTTATTACTGATGTGTGCAACTTTTTATGTGTTGATGACTTACTCAGAAAAGTCTTTGTCTACTCTCATTTTTATTTTCAACTTAGTCTAAGTGATTTAGAATAACAGTCACTATTTTGTATAAATCATCTCTTTTAAAAGGAAAGGTATTATAAAAAGTCACAATATCATGTACTAGTTGGCTAAATATAAATTTAGAAGAACACTTGAAACAAAAATTTACTATTTTGTCTGAGTATTGAAAATTTTTAAAAATCACTTTATCTTTTGAAAAACTGTATACGATTGTGTTTTAATGTAAAATTTCTTATGTAGGTACTAATTTTTTTATTGCTCCAAGGTTTCTTAGTGAACATGGGATATTTAAAAAGTTGTTTAGTAATTATTCTTCAGGCCTGAGAAGTGTGTACAATTTCAGTGTGTAGGAAAACAATCCATATTCTTGATTATCATATTATGCATTAAAATCAAAACCAAATTATATATCCACACTTAAAAACTTCTATATTTACATTAACAAAACAGCACACAAGCAGAAATAGTAGTTCTAAAATACTTCGCTTAATTTCTAACTTTTTATAATAACACTGTGACACAGTTCTTATGTGAGAGAGTATTCTGCTACCTGAAATTTAAGGAATTTTCTTCCTAACATTAGAATTATTAAAACAGACTTATTTTTGACAAATTATAAATTTTCTTTTCTATTGAATATTGTTAGTATTTAGGATTGTTATTTTATATTACATTTTCATGTTGAGTAAAATGCCCCCTCCCTTAATATATGTTAACATTAAGAAATGTCTGCTTTATAGTTGACTCTTAAACAGAGAACAGATATCCCTTTGCATCCAGTTAATATACATAAGTGACTTGAATATAGTAAAATCTATTTTGGGTACCCTACTGGCTCCCCTCACTTGCCAAGCTCATTTATGGTTCACCATTAGAAAAGTAGGAAAGATAAAACAATTGGAAACAATATAGAGTAAATGATAAGTGTCAGATTTGGGTTAAAGCTCACCATCTTATGATTCTGATCATCACCTAGGCTTGCAAACAACTGCTCTTCCCACTTTCCTCCATGTCTTCTATTGGAGACCCTGTAATTAAAATAATTTTAGCTACTAGCAGTTTTTCCCCTTTTAGTTTATTCTATAATTAACCTGGTCACTTGGGGTAGTTTTCATATGTTTGTGTATGTATTTACTGCTCACAGAAAGTTCATTATTATATTACCAAACATGGTATAGTTACAAAATTATTACATTAAGTGCTTCTTGGAGAATATTACCCATCATGGGAATAGTGATCTGCTGCCTACATGTCAACATGGTATGCCAGGCTCAGTTGTCACCTTTGGCTGTGTGGTGCTCACCATTTTTTAGTTACCCTTACATAAGTGAAAGAAATGTTGGTGTTGCTTCCCATTCACATTTGGATGTTGTGAAAATGCTGTCATTTTCCAACCTTAAAATATATTATTAGTGTATTGATTTTTCAGTTATATAGAAGAAGTCAGAATTATTTTGAATTTTCTGTTTAATCCATAGATAGATAAATGAATATTTCATTTCACTTTTAAATGTTTCACCAGTCACTAATCCTTTAATCTTTAAGATTGAGCTGTTTTAAAATTTTTCCTGTTCAGTTTATTGGGAACATTTCCAGCAATGATTTTTACTTTTTTAACATAATAATATATAGTGCAAATAGAGGAGCACTGACAACAGAAGCACAAGCATTTCACATGCAGTCTCCCCCCACTCTTTAAAATGTGTATGTATTTCACACATAAATTTACATTGACTATTGAAAAATGAAATAGAATATATCATTCCCCCTTAAAGATTTGTGAAGTTTTGAGATTTTAAGAAGTTAACTTAAATATATATTCATTACCTTAGAAAAATTGGTTATTGTCAGTACTGTACTAGTATTTGTGAAATTATTAGTGCTATTCAGAAATATTTCTTAAATCTCCTGGGAATTTGTGGCATAATAAAACACATCAAAAGTTTTAATGTGTTTATGAGATCATTTTAAAACAGTAAGTTTATTATCTTTACAATGAGCAAGACTTTGCCTCCCTGATTTCTGATAGGCATTAACTTGAAAGTTACTGCAGTAATTTTTACTCAATTTCTAGAAATCGTTAGTAATTTTATTGGACTGCAGTTACCTTTAGGGAGCAAGGAGATGGTTTTGTAGGGTGTAGTTCTAAGTATTCTAAGGGAATTTGCTAAATATAGTAGACTAGCACTATCACACTTGTTCAAGTAGTTTAATAAAACATAGAAAATGAAATATCAGGGGCAGGTACATGAAGCAGTGTATACTTAAGATGGAAAATCTACCTCAGTTGCATGTGGTTTTTCTTTTCTGAATTAATCTGGATTTTTGTAATTAGACTGAAAGCCAAATTTGCAAAGTCCTTGGATTTGATCATTGATCTGGCCTCTTGGACCATTTTTTTAGGTGTGGGGATAGTTACATTACATCTTTTTTCTATTTGTATGATTTTTGAATCAGCACCTAGGAAGTTCCATGCAGCATTGGCACTTATTTCATAACTGTTTTGTGATTTTTATTAATAACCAGTTAAAAAATTCAGGCATATATTTTCGTTTCTGTAATATGAGAAATCTAATACACCAGCTTTCCTTTGGTGGAGTATATTAAGTGAAAAAGAACCTAGCATTCAGGAGCTTTAAAATAATATGTTAAAATTAGTGCTGAACATTCTTATATTGTATCTGAACCATTCCTAATAAATAACAATAAAGCTTGACCTCTTTTACATTGGAACTGTGCTCTGGTAAATATACGACAACCTTCAATTAGGATTGTAACTTACAGTACTTTATCTGAGAATTAGTGTGAGGCTTATTATTTTTTATGCTTTCAGTTTAAACTGAAAGCATAACATTAATAGCATATAACTAACATTTTGCTCGTCAGGCATGTCAACAAAGCACCTTCTTCCATGTTACTAAGTTTTCTCCTTAATGTTAGAAGTTGATTGTTTAAAGACTTTAACCATTACCCAAGAGAACTTGAGCCCATATGCATTTTTTTAATTAGCCAGAATCTCATAGCGTGTTAAATAAAGTCTTATCTCCAGCCTCCCCCAAATAATTACATGTGAGTATGTGAGAGAATATGTATGCGGGGGGGGGGGGGGGTTGCAGTAAATTTTCAGACCTATTCCTTCAGCAAGTATTTATTAGTCAACTGGGTATATACTATTATGGGTATTATGGGGGTTTAAAGAACGGTCATGGGCCAACCCTTCCATCTGGCAGTGTACAGTCAGAAACACAGAGTATAGTCTTAGCTGGTATTAGTCTATCTAATCTGAATTATTCATTCAAAAGTTTTTTGTTTTTTTGCTTTTCTTTTACATTAATTATCCAGCCCTTGTCTTTTAGGTCTGGTTAATAGGTACTGTTATATTTGCTGTAGCATTTATTCAACAGTGGATTGAAAGACCTGATTCTTATTGGGAAGTATCTTATACTTTTAACAATTGTATATGTATTAGAAGAAGAATATTTTTAGGGAATTTATAGCAGTAATTTGGTGAAAAGAATTTAGTTTATGTCAGATCAGCCAAACTATTGGTAGTATTCAAATGTGATCAAAAATTAGTATTTGTATATATGTTATTGATAATTAGTTTGCTTTAAGTATTTAAGTCTAATCTACAGTTTGCATATTGGCAGTTACCATGGTAATAATAGAATGTTAGTGATTTTTATTTGATGGACATTGGTTATGTACCTTGGTTGTTGGTTTTTGTTTTTTCACTAGATACCTGAAAGGTGTTTGCTACTTTTTTTGATGAACTTGTTTCTTGAAAAATTTAGCCATGCTATTCCGGGTTTTTGTTATGTTTTTCTTCTAAATTTAATTATCAGGCTTCTGCTGTTACCAGAAAAGACCATAGGAAAACTAAGACAATCCTAATACTTGTGGAAAAACATCTGGATAAATTATTGAACACATTACTATTTTGTACACTGCTTTCATCATTCCCATTGCATAGGTTGTCATTATATAGTAGTCACCTCATATAGATTTACCTTTAATATGCATTACATGTAAAATAATAGTCACTCAATAAAAAAGTAAAATTTCACTTTTTTTTCAACAAGCTAATTATTTTTTTTCTTTCCTGTATTGTTAGTAAAACCCTGACTACAAGTTTTTACTTTTTAAGTTCAAGGATAATTCTAATTAGCAAATTTATATTGACTGTTACTGAAACAAGATGCATTACTTTAAAATTCTTTATTTAGCATATTATCTAAGAAGGAATAATGTTTTAAGAAACAAAAATATGGAGGTGAGAAATCTGAATACATCAACAGTGGGACTTCTTGAACATGTGAGGAAGTACACACATGTTCAACCTGACTGAGAATTAATTATCCCTGTTTGTGTTTTAAAAGTGTATGGATTTAAAAAAGAAAAATAAAGGAAAAAATAAAATTAAAAAGTGCAGAAATAATTTCTTAATTAAAAATTGGAACTATTTTTAACTAAATATGGTATTTAAAGAATTTCAAGTCCTTCTTGGTTTGAAAAAGATAATAAAGGAATCTCGGAATGTAAAAATCTAGTCATTTCTTCAGTAAATGGTTTACATAACCTTTTGTCTAATGTGTCATTCTTCATAACCTACATAAGCTAATCAGTCTTCTTTACTTTTAGAACTCTAAATTAATCTTCTCAGTAATGCCATACATGTCTAACAAGTGAGCAAGCATCCTTCAGTCAGTCTGTTTAGATATCTCAAGTCCTGATGTAAGAACACACTCCATTAATAATCTTATTGAAAAATGTTACAAGGTTGCATGGTCTTAATTGAAACTGGAACCCTTTAGCTCAAATTCCTATTATTTCTTTTAGATTTAACTCCCACTCTGTGTCTCAGTGCATGCATGACACAAGTCTATCACCAGCTAGAAATACCCACATTTTCTTAAACTTGCTCTTCCAGTTTCTCTTTTTTCTCTCTACACGAGGTTGGATTTTCATTCTGGTCAACTTCTTGGAAAGAATTATGTTATGTTGATCATCATGTTAAAGGGATAGATCTGGCTATGATATCCTTTACAAAACACTCATTTTATTTTGATGCCTAGCCAAATAAGGTTAAAAAAAGAAGCTAAAGAACTAAGCTTTCATCTTAATCCTGGAGCAAATGCACAATTTTATTCTCACTTTCAAAACACTGACTGAATCAAAATGCTTTTTGTTGTTCAGATAGTTGAACAACATGAACAAATTTTAATATAAGCCAGTTTAGAAAGGTAGACTGAACTTTTTACTTTACATGTGAAAGAAAAAATAAGAGTTTTGACTGTGTTTTTCATGTTGAAATGTGTTCAGTTATTCAATATGAATTGCAGTCTTATTATATGATCAGTTGCTGTCTCCATTTAGATATATCATGGGACATGAAATTCACAATCTTTGCATTATGTTACAGGCTTCCTTAAAATGTAAACTGTTTACTGTGGTTAAAAAAAGGTAGATTGTCATCAGTGGACATTGTAATTTTAAGAAAGCAAATTATTAAAAATAAATAGAAATTTTTCTATTATTCTTTTAGGGCAAAATTATAAACAAAACTATTAATCAAAGGCATAGAAATCCACATTTGAAGAGTCTCTAAATCATTTTTTATAAGAATACATTCATCTGATGGTGTTAAGAAAAGTTTGTAGCTATCCATAGTGAATTGAACATGCATGGATGTTTCAAGAGAATGAATGGCATCATTTTTTTCAAGTAAAATTATTCAAGTCATTTTTGTATGAGCTGTATCCTTTACCATTTAAAGTATGGCAGCTGAATCAGTGAAAATTGTATTGAGATGTATAAACACACATTTCAAAAATGCTAATTAATGATCAAAGCAGCCTAAAAGTGAATCTTGTTTCTTGTAACCCTTTAAAGATCAATAAAACAGTATATCCTAAGATTTCAGCTACACATAAGAACTCTTTTAGGTAACAATTTGAGCATAACTTTAACTCTAATTTAGTACAGCATAAAAAATTTGAATAATTAATAGTTCAGTAGTCATATGTCCCAGGCATTGTGTTAGGTGCTTTACATTTTGTTTTAAAAAACTGCAAAAACCTGTGCAAGGTATAGATTGGGATGGTAGCTAATCTGCCCAAGGTCACAAAGCTGTTAATGTGCCTGGCTACAAAATTTTGTACTTCATCCTATGACATACTTGATTTTTTGACATAATTATTGTCCTATTAAATATTTTGCAGGCCCCCAGACTAGTAGCATTGGCTTCACTTAAGAACCCATTAGAAATGAAAATTCTTGGGCCCCACCCAAGACCTACTGAATCGGAAACTTTGGAGATGAAGCTCAGCAATTTTCCAGATGATTCTAATGTAGGTCAAAGCTTGTGAACCACTGCATTATGCATTTCTATTTTTAAGGAAATATTTTAGTCTTTCTTTTTGGACACTGTATAAATAACAACATGAACTTGTGAAAAAAAAAGATCCTTTTCATCGTTGCTTACATTGCAAAAGATTGTTATCAGCAAAAGCCTCAGCATGGATATTGGCAACTTGACATAACCCCATTAGTTTAGTATTTATTATCTCTGGAACTCAAATGGATTCCCAAGTCTGAAAGACTGTGCAAACAACAAATCTTTGTTTTTCTGACCAGATTTATCTCTGTTATTGCCTGAAGTTTCTTGGTAACTGTAATGCCTTTTTGTCAAATTTTAAAATTAGATTAGAATAAATGAATGTATGTTTCACCAGAGTTATGGTTTTTTGTATGTACAGAAGCTGTGAGGTAGCTATGGGAGATTGAATCTTGAGAGTTTACTACCTGTAAACTCAGAAATCAATAGAATTTCTATCTAATTGATCAGTGGGGAGAAATCGACAATATTGCATCCCATTGAGAAAAGAAAAAAAAATTAAAAACACTATTGTTTTGGTATCATTCTCTTATGTAATGAGATAGATGAGATAGTTAAATACACTACTTTTTTTTTAACTTTTTAAAAATTTTAGAATAGTTTTAGATTTACAAAATCATTGTGAATATAAGTGCAGAGTTTCCCTTATTAACATCATTTAGTAGTCGTGTCTCCATAGACTTCTCTTGGTTATGACAGTTTCTTGGACTTTTTGTTTTTGTTGACTTTGACAGTTTTGGGTATTACTTGATCAAGTATTTTTCACTTTTTACTGTGGGCATTTTCAAATATACACAAAAGTAGAGAGAATAGTTAAACAAACCCATCATATCCATCACCCAGCTCCAGTAATAATCAGCATCTTGCCAATCATATTTTATCTATATACGCCATCCTTTTTTCTTTTTTGCTGGGGTATGGTAAAGCAAATTCTAATCATATCATTTCAACTGTAAATGCTTTGGTATGTATCTCTAATAGATAAAGACTTTAAAAAATAATATTACCATGCTTAATAAAAATAATGCTAATTCCTTAATATCATCTGTTTAGTTGGGGTCCTCTGAGAAGCATGTATACAAAAGATTTATTAGAGGAAAACAACTGTGAAGTAAAATAGAGAAGAAGCCAAAGGAGCCTGGTGGTGCTATCAGACCTCTATGCAGGCCTGATGCCTGTGAAGGAGTAGTAGTATGATAGTTGGGTAGCAAGTCTTAGAGGGCACTGCAGTTCTAAGAGAATTGTAGCAAGGCAGATGGGGAGTCCTCAAGCCCGAGTTGCTTTCTTGTCAGTTATACCACATCTTTCTTAACTTAGGAATTATACACCACCCCCCCACACCGTTTTTGTAAATTGAGGACATTCCATTGTTTGCTCTGTGGAATTGCCCACATTCTGGATTTGGCTGATAGCATCTTCATGATATTAATATATTCTCCTAATCCCCTCTATTTACTGTAAAATGTTAGATGTAGAGGCTTTATTAGATTCTCTGGATATTATGCATTAGATATTTTATATGTTATAAATTTGTAGTACACATATAGAATAGTAATTCATGGTTAAATCACACTTTTAACGACGTTAAGATTGATCAGTGAGCAGGTTCAGATGCTATTAGTATGATTGCTCTATTTTTAAGTTTCCCATCAACCTTTTATCTAATGGTTATAGCAACCATTGATGAACATTTCCTAGATCCATTATATTATTAGGGGTTGCAAAGTGATAGTTTTCTAATTCTTTCAGACCTTTTTTGAGTAGTTAGAATTCTTCAGAGAAGAACTTTTCTTTATCAACTACTTGGTTTCCCTAAAATACAAAACAGATGGGATCACATTTGATTCTATCCCTTTATTTACCAATTTTACAATAATGGGCCAGAGCCCTATCAACCTCCAAAGGTAAGTCATTAATTTGTCTTATTTATTTTGTGTATCTTAATGTGTTGCGCTCACTATTTTTTATGTCCAAATTGTCTTGTCTTTGACCACTGGGAGCCCCTTAAAGTTGTGTCCTTTTGATCATTGCTAGTGTCCTTGTTTTCTGGCATAAGATATTTCAGTCTCATCTTGTATATTTCCTTTCCAGAGCCTACAAGAAAGAACTTTCTTTGTAGAGAATTAAGGCTTTGATAACCACCTAAAATTTTAGCAGAGGGCATTTATGGAGATCTTTTAAGTATAAAGGCTGTTAAGACATTGAAGCCTCTTTCTTTTTAAACTTTCACTGGAGATTTTTAAGTAGATAGCATCTTATTTCTTTGCTGTTTCTCATTTATTTTCTCACTCATTTTCTGTGCAATAGTAGATAGGTCTCACATATGAATTTTTCTTTGAAAATTTTTCTCCCTTCCTACCTGTGGGAATCCCAGGAAATGGATTATAACAGAAAAAAAAAAAAAGTGTTTATTTGTATTTAAGTAGTGTTCAAATTAGGATGTAGGCACAATAACGTATGTAAAGATGTATGGCTTTTCATTGTATTAGATAGCAAAAGATTAGCCATGTTAATTATATAAAAATACATAAATTCATAATAAAAATATGGTCCCCAAATTGACCTTGTCACCCCCAACCCCCACATAACATTTGTCCAAAACTCGTAATATGGGTTTTAATAGAAAGGAACTCTCCATCTCTAGTCACATCTGAAGGAAGGTCTTTGTGAGTTACCAGGCGTGGGTAAGTTTTCACAGCTGGTTGTGAGCCAGAGTATAAAGTTGTCCTGTAATGCTTGTGATAAAGCCCAGTTGCTAGCAGCCGTCACCTAGGGCTTATAATTAATGTTACAATTAATGTTCAACTTCCTCTACTCCCACCAAAATCTCCATTCAAAAGGTGGGGTCCACTATTTTCTTCCAGAACTCAGAAACCAGTTGTAGTCTGGAATTCTTGCGTTTTGCATACTGGTTTGTTAACCCCTGATTCATTCACAGATATTTATTTTTTGCCTATTTTGTGTTAAGCACTGTTCTAAGTACTAGGAATGTAGTAATGAAACAAAAAACAAAAAAGACAAATCCTGGCCTACACCATTTTATTTCTTAGTGGCCCAATAAAACTGTTAACTCAGGGTTGGGAAGTGGTTGCTCTTCAAAACATCCTTTGGTTGTTCCCAGAAGAGAGTTGAACTACACTTTTGTGTCATGGACCATAGTTTGTAAAAAGCATGCTGTGATGTAACATTAGTTTTGTTTGTCAGCTTTTGTAATAGCTGAGTTAATCAATTAAACACTAATCTAGTTGTCTTTGAAGATTACCCTTGATTATCTGGGTGAGTCGCATCCCATTAGTTGAAAGGCCATAAGAGCAAAACTCCTTCCCTCAGGAAGAAGAAATTCTGTCTGAAGATTGTAGCATCAGCTGTTGCCAGAGAGTTTCCAGCCTACTGTCTGCCCTATAGATTTCAGCTTTGCCAGCCTTGCAATTACAAAAGCTAATTCCTTGAAATAAATCTCTCTCTATACATACACAAACACACACACACTAATTCTGTTTCCCTGGAGAATCTTGACTGATATAGATTTGGATATCAGAGTGGTTCCAAAGGAACAGAACCTAAAAGATTAGTTTTTCAGTAGGTTCTGGGTTTTCTGGAATTCGTTTGCTAATCTGATTAGATTTAAAGGCACTAATGACTTTCTAGTGGTAAAGCAGTTACTGGTAGTCCATGAAGTAATGCGGCAATAAATAAACAAAATGTCACTTTTGGATATGCCTAATCAAATTCTTATAAAAGGCAAGGTTTTAGGTGACCATGTGTTCAATACCTTAGAAAATTTTTGTCAAACTAATGAGTATAACGAGATTGGTTGCTCTTAGCTGTACTGGAGTATGTGAGGAAAGAAAAACAAAAGGTTGCACTCAGGGCTTCAAATTCCCAGTTCAAACTCTGCATAAATGACCTGAAACTTTCTGTGTGCCTTGGAAGAAATCCTCATCTCCTACAGCTGCAGGGCTGAGATTTCTGGAAACCAAACCCAGAGTCTCATCCTTTATGTGGCTGAATTACAACACAACTTGACTGCTCAATGACACAAGATATCTTCTGTTAAAGTGAGGGCATTTTTACGGTAGGAATGGAATCCTGAAAATTGACGTGGAAACATTTGGGAAAATCCCAGTGAAGCTGGGGATATTGTATCCCTAACTTTTGCTGAGTCGTCTTTGTCTGTGGAATCAGCCTTAACACCCCTATCTAATAAGGTTAACTCTGCTTTACTGGAAGAAACTGTAGTAGCCTTCTCAGAAAGTAGTTGCCTTAAGTACTGCTGATTTTCCCTAAGACCTATCCCTATGCCCTTCTTTGCTTTTAGACCTATAACTAGACCCAAAGCCCAGTGTGATCTATTAGATGATGTGTTATACACCAAAACAACTTAATGGTTTCTCCAGTTTATATAGACAGGAATTGGGTGAATGTGTGTGGGAATGAACATTAAGGGTGTAGGATAATAGTGGGAGAGACATAAACTTGGATCTGGCTAAATTTATTGATATGGGCCCACTAAGCAGAGATTCTGGATTTAGTGTTCTATCTTGAAGGGTTAGAAAAATCTCCTAACTGGTTGGTTGGTTGGTTGGTTGGTTGACTGAAACACGGACCAAAAGGTGGCCTACACTAAATGAAGTTGAATTGCCAAAACTATCTTGGTGTACTGTAGAGGAAGGTAACCAAATTTGCGAAGGTCCTTGAAATGCTCTGTGGTCGCTCTTCTCTGTAAGTTAGAAATTAAAGTGGGAACTGCTGCCATAGAACTGGAATCCCTAAATGTAATGGGGATCATTGGCTCCTACGGTGGCAGGGCCAGGTGGCAGCACTTTATCACCAAATGCAAGTTGGGTGTGGTTACTGCAATAGTAGTGGGTGTCATTGTAATAATCAGAATAGTATGATTTGCAAGAAACCTATGGTTTTGGCTAGGTGATCTTGGTGTCTCTAGAAAAGTAGATTGGAAGTCTGCTAACTTCTTAGCTTATCAGTATAAGCAGAAGAGTTCTAGGTCAAATGAAAAGAAGTCTTAGCTTGAATGACCAAAACATTCACGGCCCTTCAATTCCTGGACTTGAACCGGTTTACAGTCACAGAACCCCTTGAATGAAGGGAATGTGGGGTCCCCTTGAGGGAAGACCTCACTTCACTGCCAATTCTTATACTGTTAATCTTCCAGCCTTCTCCAAAGGAATTTACCACCTTTTACCAAGGTGACTGTGCACTGGGGAAAAAGAAATTATCATACTTTTCGGAGATCACTGACACTGGCTCTGAAGTGACACTACTTCCAGGAGACCCAAAATGTCACTGTGGCCCACCAGTTAGAGTAGGGGCTTATGTGGGTAAGTTGATCAATAGAGTGTTAGCTCAGGTCAGTTCTACAGTGGGTTCAATGGGTTCTCAAAGCCAACCTTTGGATATTTCCCCAGTTCTGGACTGCATAATTGAAAAAGACATACTCCGTAACTGGCAAAACCTTCACATTGGTTCCCTGACCTGTGAAATGATGGCTTTTTATTGTAGGAGAAGCCAAGTGGAAGCCACTAGACCTGCCTCTAACCAAAAAATCAACCAAAAGCAATATTGCATTCCTGGAAGGATTGCAGAGATTAGTGCTATCATTGAGGACTTGAAGGATGCAGGGGTGGCAATTTCCACCACATGCCCATTGAACTCATCTATTTGTGCAGCAAACAAATGGCTCTTGGAGAATGATAGTGGGTTATTGTAAGTAACCAAGTGGTGACTCCAGTTGCAGCTGCTGTTCCAGGTGTGGCTTCATTGCTTGGCTCCCAAGTACCTGGTATACAGTTCTAAAGATGGCAGATGCTTTTTTTTCTCTATACCAGCTAGTAAATACCAATAAACACCAGGCCAGAAAATACACTTTCAATGTTCTACTTCAGGGGTATATCAACTCTAGCCCTAAGTCACAATTTAGTCCTCAGGGACCTTCATCAGCTTTCCCTTACACAGGACTTAAGAGTGGCCCATTATATGGATGATATGCTAACTGGACTTAGCAGAAGTAGCAACTACTCTCGATTTGTGGGTAAGACAAGTCAGAGGATGGGAAATCCAACAAAAACTCAGAGGCCTTCACCTCAGTGAAATTTCTAGGGGTCCAGTGGTATGGGACATGTTGAGATATTCCTTCAAAGGTGAAGAATAAATTATTCTGTCTGGCCCCGGCTACAATACCTTTTCTCCCAGCCCACACCTATGGCATCATGTAGAATTTAACTTATGATCATTTGACTGAGGAAGTGGAAACTTGGGCCTGATTTCCAGATGGTTCTGTGTGATATTCAGGCACTTCTCAAAGGTGGTCAGCTGCAGGACGGCAGCCCCTTTTTGGGACATCCCTGAAGGATAGTGGTGAATGGCAGTCCTCTCAGTAGGCAGAACTTTTAGCACTGTACCTGGTTGTTCTTTCACTTGGAAGAAGAGATGGCCAGAGGTGTGATTGTATGCCAATTCATGTGCTGTGGTCAGTAGTTTGACTGAGTGATCAAGCACTTTGGAGGACCATTATTAGAAAATTGGTGACAAGGAGGTCTGGGGAAGAAGTGTGTGGATAGACCTCTATGGATGGGCAAAATCATGAAGATATTTATGCCCCACATGAATGCTTACCAAAGAGCAACCTCATTAGAGGAGGATTTTAATAATCAAATGGATAGGATGACCCATTCTGTGGATGCAGCAGCTTCTTTCTCCTTTAGCTCCTTTCATTGTCCAATGGGCTCTTGAACACAGTGGCCATGGTGGCAGGGACAGATGTATTGAATGGGCTAAGCAGCATAGCAACAGCAATATGGACTCACCAAAGCCAACCTGGCTGCAGCCATTGGTGAAGTACCCAGTCTGCCAGCAGCAGAGACCAACATTCAGTCCCCAATATGGCATTATTTCCTGGCGTGATCAGCCAGCTACCTGGTAACAGGTCTATTACACTGGACCATTCCCATCATGGAAGGTCAGCACTTTATTCTTACTGCAATAGATACATCCTAGATGCAGATTTTCTTTTCCTGCATGCAATGCTTCAGCCAAAACTGTCTATAGACTTAAAGAATGCCTTATCCATTCTGCATTCTATCCCCACAATATTTCTTTTGATTGAGGGACTCACTTTGCAGCAAATGAAATGCAGCGTTAGCCTCATGCTCATGGATTTCATTGGTCTTACTGTGTTCCCCATCATCCTGAAGCAGCTGGCTTGACAGAATGTTGTAATGGACTTTTGAAGACCCACTTACAGTGCCAGCTAGGTGGTAATCCTTGCAGAGTTGGATGCACTAGTAAAACATTTTCCTCTTTTCCATGTGACCTTATGCTCTGCCTGTCCAGCGATAGTAGTTCCATAGGGAGGAATGCTCGCACCAGAAGACACAATTCCATTGAACTGGAAAGTAAGACTGTTACCTGGCCATTTTGAGGTTCTGCCTCTGAATCAGCAGCTAAAGAATGAAGTTACTGTTCTGGCTGGCTTGATTGATCCTGATTATCAGGAGAAATTGGAATGCTAATACACAATGGAGATAAGGAAGAGTATATCTGGAATACAGGAGCTCCCTTAGGGCATCTCATTACTACGATGCCCTGTAATTAAGTCAATGGAAAACTTCAGACAGAACTAGTAATGGCCCAGACTCTTGGGGGATGAAAGCTTAGGTCTCCCCACCAGGCAAAGAATTACAACCAGCTGAGGTGCCTCCTGACAGCAAAGGGAACGTGGAATTCTTAGTGAAAGAGAAGGTACTTGTAAGTGTGAACTATGATGATAAACCAGCTGCAGAACAAAATGATTTTCTTTATTTTGTTATGAATGTGTGTGTGTATAACCTGAAGTATTTTTGTTTTCTTCCCTCCCTTATCCCCTTATCATCTAACATGAGATGTATTAATAATAGTTAACTTTACATCGCAGTGTTTAAGTTGCAGGATTATCAAGAAGAGTGAATATCACCCAATGATTTTGCATCCTCTTCTGGGGAAAAGGTTGGTGTGTTTTCAGTTGTACACATAATAGTTATCTCACATGAGGTGGAAGTAGACTTTGTTATTATCTTTATTTGGAGATTAAGTATGGTTTAAGGAGATGTGAATGGGTGCCAAGTTGACAAGGGGTAGACTGTGATGGTTAGTTTTATATGTCAACCAGGCTAGGCTATATGACTTGCAAGAGACATATAAATATTCAATTAAATACCAATCTAGGTGTTGCTATGAAGGTATTTTATAGTTATGGTTAACAACAACAATCAGATGACTTTAAGTAAAGGAGATTACCCTTAATAATGTGGGTGAGCCTCATCCAATCAATTGAAAAACTTAAGAGCAAAAGTGAGGTTTCCTTGAGGAGGAAGAAACGCTGCCTCAAGACTGCAGCATCCCCTCCTGCCCGAGTTTCTAGCAACTGGCCCTCCCTAAACTTCAGACCTGCCAGCCTCATAATCACAAAAGCCGTTCCTCCAGGTATATGTAGTCTATATGTTGTATACATATGTAGGTATGTGTGGGTGTGTGTATCTCCTACTGGTCCTGTTTTTCTGGAGAACTTTGACTGATACACATGCTGATATATTTATGTTTTGGAAAAAGACAAGATTTATTCCCCTATTCTTGAGCAGTCAGAGATGACTGAAGACTTGGAGCACAAATTCATGTTTCCGTTAATCTATTATACTGAATTTTATTTTTGCCCCAAAGTCATGTCCTATTTAACAGTTATTACTAATAAGTTTTCAACAAGGTCAGCACCCCCCATTTTCCAGAGATTACATTCTGATCATCTGAAGCATTGGTAATTATTCACAGATCATTTCTGTGCTTAATTTTATAATGGATTTCTAAATATCTGGGTCCCAAGAACTCAAATTCCCAAAGTCACTCATGGTTAAATAAAACTATTTCTTCCTGTGTTTTTATTTCTTTCTAAGCTGTGCAACTGAAGTGGAACTAATGACAGTGTACTTTACAAGCTCTTGGTATCTAGTTACTTGAGAAACACTCCGCTGTGGTGAAATCATCCTCTTAATTTTTTTTTCCTATAATTGAGTGGTCAGGATACTTTATACTTTTGCTATGATTCTTGCCTAAAAATTTATTTCATTTAGAAGGACATGGGTGGGGGCATTAAATCCAAATTTGGAAATTTACTCTTGATTCATTTCTGAACTTACTGTAGCACTTAGCCTTTTATATTTTGATTTTTAAAATTTCTTAACTTAAATGATTAATTGCTGTTTCCCTTCCTGGGGTACTTGAGAAGTTTCTCTTAATTGGCCTCAAATGGGTTTACAATATCTTCCTGACTACCTTTTAAAAAGTCAGTTATCTCTGTATAGATGGGGAAATAAGACTCAGAAGGATAGTTTATTTACCTTGAAGTCACATGATGATATGAACTTAATCATATATCTTGCCTCCTAGTGCCAGCACCTGAAAACTGCCTGGCCACTAATAATATTAGTCTGCAACAAAGGTCTGTTTAGAAGGAAGGTTAGCGATTACAAGATAATATAAACCCATATGATATAGGAAGTTATGGAAGTTAGTGTTTGAGCAGAAAGAAAGTAGACATGAACAATTAGGATTTTGTCCTTGCCTCTTGAGATCGTGATTTCAATTCAGTGTTTCCAACAACAGTTGGAGGCAGTATTTCTTGAAGTGTGGTAGTCCCTCTACCACCTATATCAGAATCACCTGGAGTGCTTAGGAATATTAAAATGATTCGGGCAGTCTCTGTCCTCAAAAAGCTTGCGTATAGTTAAAGAATAGACACAATGTGCATAAGGCAGAAGAGGGAGAAATTAATTCCTTAAAGGATGTGGGTAAAAATTTTTAGGATCTAACATTTGAGGCAAGCTTTGAAGGAATCATGGAGGGAAATTGATATCTATCATGGTCAGGAATATTTAGAAAAATACAGTCAAAATTTGATGAGCTACGGTATGACACCTGATTGCTGCATTTAGGTTCTTTGTGCACACTCAACCTAGTGACACTTGAACACTAGTTTCCAAATGCTGGTGCTGTGACCTTGGAAAAGTTCCTTTACAGTGTCCTCACCTGTAACATGGAGAAAATAGTGCCTAATTTGGTTGGGTCATTGTGAAGAATATATGAAATAATGCATTATACTATGTGACACAAAGCTTCTTTATAGCTATGATATGAAGAAAATTAAAGTGAACATTTTATAGTGTGGTTTATAACCAATGAAAAGTTGAGAGGATTGTAATAGTTCTCTTTCCTGAAAGTTGGGAGAAAAAAAAAAAAAGGTTATCAGGAAGCATCTGGATTAGTAATAAATCTGCCATCTGCTCTTACATTTCAGCTTTCCTAGGAAGGCTGTCCTTAGAAGTCTAATTGAAGCGAATCAGAACTCTGTCCTAAAAAGAATGCAGTATGTGTTGATACAAATTTAATGTAATCGCTGTTGCCCCTAGTAAATTGCGACTACTCAAGAAACATTGAACGAAGTCTTGGGTAAAGAAAAACATCTTTTAGAAAGAAAAAGCTTCTTGAGTTAGTTTACTTAAGAAGGTCAGAGTATTTCCCTGTTTCAAAAGTGGGCCTGTTTTCCTACTAAGAAATGTCTCTCTGCCTTGACTCCTGAACAAACATATTCCAGGACCATATCATTAACCAAGCTGATAGGGAACTAAACAAACAGGGCGAATCAGCTTGAGTTTGTGCGCGTTGGCAACAAGTCATTTTCTCCTTCTACTTCTCCACTTTTTTTTTCCAGTGTACCTGATTACTAGTGATGGATATGTCCTGATAGCAGAGAGCAGGAAGCATATCAAACAAAGCAAGAGGTTTTTTATCCACTGACTTGCTCCTGTATAGTAACAAGCAGTTTTTGCTGATCTGGCTATACATGCCATAAAACAGCAAAACACAGGATGGCAATTACAGCTGTTGGAACTAGAGATGATTTTTTGTCCCTAAGGCAGAAGGCTACAGGGACACTTGATAGGGTCTACAAAAAAATATTTTTCTTCCTAAATTATGCAAGTTTGAAATTATGTTTCATGATCTAGAAAAATAATCTAGCTGGAATGTGAATATTTTATTTATCCAGGCATATGTATTACTTTGAAATTATACACACAGGCTAATTCCTGTGTGTTCTATTTTCTCCTCAAATATGTTGGATCATATACTTGGCCATTTTTAGAACTTACATTTCATTCTAAAAAGACTTACTGTGCTCTGCTTACACGTGGGTGATGACATGAGATTTGTGGAAAATAGGAAATAAATAAGGATTGGTCTCTGTTTAAATTAAGTTCAGAACTAGTAGGAACTTCTTTTCCCCCTAGTGAGTGAAAAAAAAGCAGGCAATAGAAGCTTTTCAACTGAAAATATTAGGGTCTTCAATTTAAATTGGTGGCAGTTACAATGATAATGTAGATTTAAAGAGATTGTTTTCTCAACAGCTAAAAGATGGCAGACTAAGCCACTAAACAGGATAAGAGATTAAAAAGGTACCTTTTAAAATGTTATTCCCCACTGAAAAAAAAATCAGTATCCAAAGAAAAAAGCTATTCCTTAAACAGTGAAGTGCTGCCATATATATCTAGAAATAAAAATAGGATATCCCTTTTCTCTTGCTTTTAAATTTATAACTTTTCTGATGGCTACCAGGAATATATTGGTAAGGGGAAGGTTTTCAGGACTGTTAGCTAACAGTATGGGAATAATTGGTGTTTTGGTGTCTGAAGGCATTTCCCTTTTGGAACCCCATAGGAGGTTCTCAAATAACTGTAGAATAAGTGAATACAAGACTGAATGAGTGGGTTAGACACCTTGTTTGCTACACCAGCCTAACCCTGACTCATCTCTTTTAAGTTTTGTGACTTTTAGCAGGATACTTTACATCCCCATGACTCTGTTTCCCAGTCAATAAAGTGAAGTTGATAACTTCATAAGGTACTCAATAATTGTTTGCTGAGTGTCTGAATTAATCACAACATCCAACCAAGATATACTGAGTCAAGTTTTCTAGAGTGTGGAGTTGAGGATTTGCCCTTTTAATAAGTACTGGTGATTCTTACACATCCAGTGCTTGAAAACTACTCCTTTAGACTCTGCTATTTACTGGGCCGGGCACTATTTTAGATGCCCTAGGAAATACTCAAATGACTCAGACCGTCTCTCTTCAATAAACTTACATATAGTTAAAGGATAGATTGAATGTGAACAAGCACTGAGGATGGAGAGATTAATTCCTTAAAGAACCAGGGAATGGAAGCAATACAGTTATTTTAAGTTATTTGTTTTTCTTATTCCTTTGTTTTGTTTTGTTTGAATTTTTTAAAAAATTTTTTGATCAAGTAAAAAAAAAAAAAAAAGGACAAGGGAAGACTTCTTTAGGATACAGAATTTCAAAACTAAGTAAAATTATAGATTTAAAATGCCTGGACAAGAATCTCTCGCATGGTCAATGCAGACTAATTGGCAACTATTGGTATGCTATTTCCACATGTGCTTTGTCTTTCCTCTCCATACATTTCTTCCTAATCTGTAAGGACTATATCTGTATATTTTCAAAAGATCTTCTCTAGCCAGTAAGTTTTATATTTCTTTGGGTGGCTAGACTACTTTTTTCTGAAAGATTTTTGTTGATTTTTACCATGTCTTGATGACAGATTTCCCACTGGTGTGTTTTTTTCTCTTCCTTTTTCTAATCAACTTACGCATTTTCTCATTTCTACTTTGGGACTCTGGCTATGAGGAAAATTTCATGAAAATAAAATTAATTGCAAACTAACATTTTATGCTGCATTTATATCCTGAGACTCTTTATATGACTTAAGAAATTTCATTTTTCTGAACTGTAGGGAAAAAATCCATTTAGTTAATTTTTATTGAGTCAGGGTAAGACTTTTTCTGGTTTCTGGATTGTCCAGATGCTTTTCTCTTCTCTTTACACATTTCCTTTTATCTGTTTATTTGTTTATTAGTCATGAGCAGAGGAAGAGAAAACAGCATGGGATTTAGCATGGGAAGTGAATGAAATTTATAGGTAAAATGAGGCTCAGATTAGAGAATTCTGTTGACATTAGGGTGCGGTGTAACAGATCTGTCTTGTTAGCAGAGGTGTAACCTAATGATCCTGGCATGGTTAGGAAAGATTTTGACCTTTGATTCTGGTATTAACTTATTGTGTAACTTGTGCAAATCAATCCATCCATTTGTACAATAGGGGAAAATGCCTACATAATTTTGGATTCAGGACTGAAAGGGATGTCAGATGTTAGGTAAAAGGAATCTAAGGAATTCAGTGAATATGAACATATTCTAGATCCTAAACAAGAAACTTAAAAAAAAAAAAAGTACTTTGCCTTGTAAGATATGCATGAAATGAAAATGGAAATTAGCTGCTTTCTCTTTCTTGAGAATTCTTTCACCAGTTGTTGTAGGTACTATATAAAATATTTAAAATTAATGATTTTGTACTGCTTATAAAATATAAAGGACACATTTTGGATCTGATTTTAGTAGTGTAGAAAACTGATATATGGGACTTGGGGACTTGCCCAAGGTTAACATAGCTAAATAATGCTGAAATAGAGGTTAAAACAGTTTTTCTGATTTCCTCTTCATAATATGGTATGCTCTAACTAACCAGTGAATATTTTTGTTCTATTTATGGAAGCCTGACATATTTATAGTCTGATGTTATCATGTGTTTAATTTTTGTTTTCCTACTGAATGGGGCAGGTGACATGTTGTCCAAACACTTAGGACTAAGCAGGAATTTTTTGAATCATAAAGAGGGATTCTAGATGTGTCTGCGGCATAAAAGAATCTCAATCCCTAGCACATGGCAGACAAAAGCTTAAATTTTACACTAAACTTAAATTGAGGAAAAGTAGAAAAGAACTCTGATCAGATCATCCTAAGATTTGGATACTCCACTTACCATGACCTTGGGCATGTTATTTCATCTCCCTGAGCCTCCATTTCCTAGTCCACAAAATGGACATAGTATCTCTATTTTGTGAGGGTGGTTTTGAATATCAAAAATGTCAAAGTTTTTAACATGGACTATAATAATAGTGGCTTATCATTAGTATAAAACTGTATATAGCTATTTTATTACTAGCTCTTATATTCTTAGCAAACAAAACTGGCTTTATCCTTTAGAGGTAAATCTTGACATCAAAAGATGATCTAAAATTCTTTGGTTTAAAATAATCCAAAAGCTACTGATTGCCAAAATCAGAAGGGAAAGTTTTAATCCGGCATCCAAATTACTAGAAGATAAAAGCATATAAAAAGTAAAGCTTGTGCTCACAGATTTCACAATATACAGAAAGAATATTATTGATGGATGGGGAGTGGCGAGGGAGAGAGGAGACTGGCCTTAGTTCAGAACTGGGCACCAAAAAAGCAAACACTCTTCTGAAGTTTCCTCTCTCATAAGATCTGAGTATAGAATGTCTGCTGTATAGTAAGTGTTCAATAAATATTTGTTGAATGAATGGATGAACAGTCATGAGTGAATGCAAATGCATCTGCTTCTCCCTTGGCTGCTTTTCCCTTTGGAAGACTTGATCTTGTAGCATTCAAATTGCACAAGAAACGTATCTTTACCAAGTCCTGTCTTTGGGCCAATTTGTTTTCAGGCTTGCTTTTGTTTTCCACATTCTTTTTTTTTGGCCTGCATTCTTATTCTCTGACCTCTGTCATGAATTCCAGTAGGTCATTCAGTTGCGACCCAAGGAAGTCAGTAAATTAAACTTGATTTGGAAAGGAATACATAGGGTATGTGGCTTGGATTCTAATCAAATTAGGTTTGGCTAAATTTATTTTGGTTTAATCTATGTGGGAAAAGATAAAAAGAGAGGAAAAGCAAACAAAAAACCGGGGAAACTATTCTTGTATAATTGGCCTGTAAGGAATAGTTCTGAGGTCCAAAACCCAAGTTATTTTTATTAGAAGTTTTGGGGACAAGATTCAGCTAAGGAACTTAGATTAACTTCTTCAGTTATCATAGTAGTTGGTATTTGTTTACTCATCTAGTTTCCCCAACCGGGATCTCCAGGCTTTTAAAATGTGGATTCTCCATAGGAAAGATAAATTTTTTAATGTAGTTTTTTTTTTTTTTTTTTTTTTTTTTTTATCTCCTTCAGGGTTCTAATAATGGATAAGCCCAATTTTTAGGAAACTTTAGCAACTAGAGAGGCAAACAAATTTCTAACACTGGGTTTACAGTCAAGTTATCCAGACTCAGTCTTGAGTTTTCATAGAACTGTTTAGAAAGTGCAAAATGTTCCTGCACTAATCATTTCTTTAAACTGACTTTTTAAAAATTATTTTCAACTTGAAATGTGTTGGACCAGTGAAGATTCAACCTTGGTACTCAGAGTTCAGGGAATCCCCTCTCTAAACTGGCTGAAAGCATTGAAATAAAATGGGAAACTTCTTCAAAGTAGGGAGGAGCAAGCCTGGAGGGAGCAAGTGAAGCTATCAACAAACAGGAGCCCTTTGATTTAGAGTTTTGATTGGGGCCTGAGGGGCCATGGATGTGATTGTTCCTTGAAGAGAATTTCATGTGATTGAAAGACTAACCATGTAGGGGTTTCTGGAATGTAAAAATATTTGTTCTTGAGAATTGACATTCCCCTCCCACAGAAGTCACTGTTTTTAATGTTCATTTAGTGTTGTTGGTTTCTTTGTTTGTTTTTGTTTTGTTTTGTTTTGTTTTGCTTCCTTAATAGGGGAAATTTAGTTGTCATTTAAAAGGTGGGGAGGAGAAGTCATCACTTTAGTTCTAATGCTGAATATTTTGACCTGTGAATTAATGGTATGAATTAAGGTTATGAAACAAGGGAATATAATATGGAATTTTTTCCAATACTTGATAGGGGGATGTAAATATTTTGTCTCCCTCAGAGTAGTTGCCTGGTGTTGGTGAAGGTGTCACTTGCCTGATCACATAATATGGGAATATGTTAATTCATCTGTCTAAAGCAGATGACTAGATCAAATTATTTCATACAGTTCTTTTACTATTAAGGTTAATGGTTCCACAACAGCAAATGAATTATGACTTTGATTAATTTTCCAAGAACAAAACTAGTTAGTGGCAATCTTGTTAACAATACAAATGACTTCTGGCAGCTGCAGCCATACTTATGTATTTTAAACAGTATTTTGTTATGTAGTCTTTTCTACATATAAAATAATATATGTACTTAAATTTAGGTGTGAAAAACAGGAAAATGAAGATCCAAGTCCCTACAAACCAACTCAAGAAATAGTATATTTTATACTTTTTAATAGGTCTTATAGTGAATAGTGTTTGAACTGCATGGATAACTTTTTTTCATTCTGTTTTGGAATAAGAAAAATGTTAAAGTTTCATTTTTTTCTGTTCTGATTCTCTATGATAATTGGTTTTGTTTTGGAAGTGGCCTCTTAAAATGTAAATTTACTGGTCGAGGTACTATTGGTAATATTTAGGTAATTGTTGCTAATAGGAAAAAGGCTAAATAAAACAAGCAACATTGTAATCAGTGATCTTTTGAAAGAGTTTATAAAAATATGGACACATGCAGATGCCTTAAATCTTTTGTGAAACAGAAGATGTGTGAATAAATAAGGTTTGAAAGTAGACCTATTATGAAAGTTTATAAGGGAGGATATAAAGTTGCATATATTGTATAATCACAACTTCTAATCATAATAGAAAGAATTATTGAAAGTTTGTCCATATCTCTGGGTGATAGAATTCTCTTCCCTCTTTCTAACTTTTCTTATTATACAAACTTTCTTTATTGAGCATGTTTCTTCATGTAATGGGAAAGATGTCTTAATTTTTTTTTTTTAAATAAAGTGATTGTTGCTGTGGTTTCCTTGGGGCTCTAGTTGCCCTAAAGCTCATTTCCGTTGCATTTCTAGCCTGATTCTGCCACCTTGTGCTTTCTGAAACCCATTGCATCACAGTTTTTTTCTTGGCCACTCACAGACAATAAGGATCAATGAAGAAAGAAAACTATTTATGAAGATTGTTATTTTGGGGGGATAATTTTACTTCACAGTGTGGGAAGCGAGAGGGAAGGAAACATTTTTCAAATACCTGGAAGATCTAAACGGTGCATGCATGTGCATGTGTGGTGTGGGTGTATGTTAAAAATCTTTCCAGAGGTCTCCAGGATTGTTCACTGAATTAGATCAGTACTAAAATTGCATTTTATCACTAGGAACTGTAACCTCGTAAAGGAGGAGAGTAAAAACATGGTTTTTAGCACTGATAGCAATCAGCTCCTTAGGTAAGATACTAAAATACGTTTTGCTACTCTCTCTCTTTGCTTGCTTTAGAAATGCGTTCCTTTCCAGATAAAAAACCTCAACTAGATACTTGTGCCTAGAAAACTCCAGATGGCTATTTAAATATGTTTCTTTAAATTAAATGACCTTCTGTGTTTACATGAAATGTTCTTCTCTTTCCGCATTATCATTCCAGACAACATTCCATTTGTTCAGTGTCTCAAACTGTTTATATGGTCTGCTGCCTTGGAGTTATGCTGAGCTCTAGAAAGGAGAGGCTTTACCTGGAACTTTGGCCTTCCTGTCCTAGCATACACGGTTCTGATTTGATGACTTGTCTGAGGACCTCTCAGATCTTTTCTTTTAGGAATTAACTTAAATCCATTTGACTTGGAAATAGTATTTAGAGAGCCCTGGATGCAAATGACTTACATTTGTCTGCTAGGTAAACACTCACTTTTAGGATGATGGTGGAATACTTTTTCTTAGTAAATATTAGTAAAATATTGACAGTACCAGGCCTAAGGCATAATTACTCACACTCTGGTTTCATGATTGTATTGAAGAATTATGACTGTAGCTGTAGGTACAGAGTTACAGTCCCAGAGAGCTTAAATGGTACAGAAACCACATTTACTGAGCACCTACTACATGGCAGGTCCAGTGCTAGGACAACACAATATAATCCTTAGTACAAAACTGTGAGACATTTATTCCTCATTTCACATTTGGGGAAAGTGAGATCAGATAGATATTAAGTGGCCTATCCAAAGTCAAATAGCTTGGAAGCAGCAGAGCTGCAATTTGACCTCAAGCATTTCTGACTCTCAAGCCTGTGCTTTTTATTTTTATTTTTATTTTTTTTATTTGAGAAGTTGTAAAATCACAGAAAAATCGTAAAGAATATACAAAGTTCCCATGTACCCCCCAAACACAGACCCATGCTTTTTATTTTATAACAGGGCATCTTTCCTTTGCAAATGGTAAGGATCTTTATGGTCATGGTGGTCGGGAAAGGGAACTCTGGTCTAGAGGGATCGAATATACTGTTGGGGCCAAGAGCAGGAGCAGGGCCTGCTGGGACGTGTACTGGCAGCCTCAGTATCACCTCCTTGCTTCCTGGTAGAGCCGTGCCATGATGGTTGGCAAAGCATTACAGCAAACTTGGAAGCGCTTCCAGTTTTCCCTATTTGATCTGCTCTGGCTTGTATTAGTACAATAACCTCCTAACTAATCTCTTGGCCTCTATTCTTGCTCTACCTCCAATCCATTCTCCACACTACATTTAGAGCAAACTTTCTGAAGAACAAATTGGATCTTGTTGCTTCCATGCTTTTAACTCTTTCAAAGATTTTGTTATAATTAGGATAAAGTCTAAATTCCTTAGCATGGCTTGTTAGCTCATTATATCCTAGCCTCACTTGTCTCTACTACCTACTACAAATACCACGTTTCAATCCAGCAGTACTTCTTACTATTTCCTCAGATGCGCTTTATGTTCTCCCCTCAGCACCTGGGTGTGTTCTATTCCTTTAGCATTGGTCATTCTTCCTCCTTTGTTCTCTTACTCTTGCTTGTCTTTTACAGTCTCTGTGTTAAAGTCGCTTCTTAGAGGAAGGCTTCCTGAACCACTCCTCAAACCCCATTTCAAATGTGTTCCAACAAGACTCTGTTCTAAGATGGCACTCATCACACTGCATTATAATTGCGGTTGTTAAGATTCAGTCTTTTAAAGTGTACAGTGGTGGGTTTTTAGTATATTCACAAAGTTGTGCAACTATCACCAATATGTAATTCTAGAATATTTTCATCATCCCAAAAAGAAACCACATACTTGGTAGCATGGTAGAATTCACTCCCCATTCCCTACTCCCCCAGTCTGTTGGCAACTATTAATCTATTTTCTATCTCAATGGATTTTCCTTTTCTGGACTTTTCATATAATATGTAGCCTTTCTTTCTGGCTTCTTTCACTCAGCATGTTTTCAAAGTTTATCCATGTTGTAGCACAGGTACTTCATTCCTTTTTATGGCTAAATAATATTCTACTGTATGGATATACCACATTTTATTAATCTACTCATAAGTTGGACATTTGGATTGTTTCTACCTTTTGGCTTTCATGAAGAGTGTGCCACAAACATTTTGGTACAAGTTCTTGCATGAACTTACGTTTTCAGTTCTCTTGGGAAGATACCTTAAGAATGGAACTGCTTGGTCATTTGGTAATTCTGTGTGTGTCTTTTTGAAAAACTGCCAAACTGTTTTCCATAGTGACTGTACAATTTACATTCTCTGAGCAATGTATGAGGGCCACAATATCTCCACATCCTTGCCAGCACTTGTTATTTTCTGTTTATTATTATTATTGTTATTATTATAGCCATCCTAGTGCTGTGTATTTCTTTACATCATATAAAAATGGCTAGAATTCAGCTTATGAATACCACTCATTAGTAAAAATTTCCTTCGCGACAATAAGTTCTGTGATGTCAAAGACTGTCCTAGAGCTTATTCATTATTATACCCCTAGTGCTGAATAAATATCTGATGAATAGGTGAGAAGACTTAAAGCTATCTTCGTTGCTTTGTTCCTATAAACCCAGGAATTATAGGGACTGGGTTGGAAAAAGATGTTTTGGCTGCCAACCCACAACACTGTTCACCATAATGCTACATGATTTTAATAACCAGACTAAGTAGATGGCTCCATGGCTTTAACAGTCTTACCTGAGAAATTCCCTGCATGGAGGATGGCGTGAGTTCCCATTTAACTAGCTCAGAATGGGGAAGAACATACTCAGCTCTGCTGGCATTTTAATCTATGATTCCGGGGAGTCTCTCTATTCCAAACACATTTTTGGAGGGCATGTGAACATTGCCTAATGAGAAAGCCACTCATTCTGAGTGAAAGTGGAGTAGAAAAAAGCAAAACAAAACTTCCTTTACTGGAAACAGGCAGGCCACATCAATTATACATTCAGCATAATACAGATTGAAGCCAAGTTGCCATGTTCTGTAACAACTCTATTTAGCCAAGTTACAACAATTGGGAATTCATCTACCATTTACCCTTTCCTAGTTCTCTGTTTTTATTTGTCCCAGCATGTCAAAATCTTAGATTTGTAAAGGTGAGCTGGGAGAAGGGAAGTGCTTTTTCTCTGATTTCTTGGGGCACAAGGTGCCTGTAAGATAAAAGGCTGTGATGCC
This sequence comes from Choloepus didactylus, assembly GCF_015220235.1. NCBI lineage: Eukaryota > Metazoa > Chordata > Mammalia > Pilosa > Megalonychidae > Choloepus > Choloepus didactylus. Next base: position 51,187,247 of record NC_051314.1, read on the forward strand.
TTCTTGCTAATGTTCCTGGGGTGGTGAGTAGATGGGTGATGACCAATAATACTGTCTGCAAAACTTTTGAATTCATCTCTACCCTTTGACAACATTCCGCCTTGTCAGGTTTTGCTAAGTCAGGAACAATCTCTCACAGCATTTTCCTCTATTCACTCTGCACCTCTCCACACTACACTTCCACCCTTGTTTTTCTATACTTTTTCTATGTTCACCTGCTGAGGAACACAAACCACCACATGTTTGCCCAACCCTGAGAGCATTTTTCTGCATCCTCCACCCAGTAAATGCCTGAAAAGGATTTCCCAAATTACAATTGCCACCTGACTAATTTTAATAAACTTTTCCTCCTTTATTTTTACCATCAGAAACATAGGCTGTACCTGTGACCTTTTGAGGACCTTTGGAAAAGTCTTACATAAATAGTACTGACTTTGTATAGTGTTAATATTATTATAGCAGTGCAAATACAAAAGCAATCTTTGTCCAGATATGGCCCATTTGAACTGTAGATGGTATTTGGCACTGCAGGAAAATTTCAGATATCTCTCTGCCTGTAAATGTTTCCCTCATTTTATATGCCTCTGTTGATAAACTGATGAGCTTGATGTCAGTGGTTATCAGTGTTTTGAAGAAGTACAGCACCAGTGTTGAGGGCAGCAATATCTATGTCCATGAAAAGCCTGTTTCATCCTTAACCTGATTTCTTTAGTACATGCATGGGTGTAAGGTCCAAGCCAAGGAGCACTAGTTGAACTCACGGGCAGGGAAATTCCGTCTCAAAAGCTTCTAGCAACTTTTGCTCTCTTTAGCATACCGACTAGCTTACCACATTTACTGGGTCACCGTTTACAATTCCCTGTGCCTCAAGTAGAGAGAAACATATGACTCTCAGTTCACATGTTCGCATACATAACTCATTGATGGATAACTTTTGACCAGCTGGGCAACCCTGCATTTAACCAACCCAAACACTTGTAGCTTGAATATGAAAACAAAACAGAATCTTGTACAAACAGGTTGTGCTGGATTATTTAACTCTTCATTCCTTTGAAAGATTCCCTTTGTTCTTAAGTAAGACTCGAGAGAAATCCCAAAATTCAGGGAGACATTTAGGGTAAAATGCAATGTTAAAAACTGGATTCTGAACTGTGCTGCAAAATTAGATAAGATTGTTCCAGATACACCAGAACGTTGGCCCGTGCAATTCATGCTGTGTGTTGCTGTGATGTGCATCTGGGTGTATCCACCCGGGAGTTTGTATATTTACAGAATTGAAACATCCTGTCACAGGATGTGTGGATGGGCCTTCTTGAATACCAAAGCCAGAGGAAATCAGGCGAGTTGGAGCAATTAGCGATGAGATTGCCCTCTAGTGGTTTGTGGCTTAAGTGAATAAACTGCAGATGCATCCCAGTTCTCCAAAAACTTTGTCCAAATAAATTCCCAGATTGTGTATGGGAAAGGGAGAGGCAGGAGGAGTGGTAGAGGGAGGGACAGAGTGAGAAAAGAAAGGAAGGAGAAGGGAGAGGACTCTTGTTAATGTAGCTCATCTCAGTAACTGAAGCTCTAGTAGCTGGGCTTTCTAGATAGGACCCCTGAGATCCAGTTAGGTCCCTAGTGGAAACATGTTTTCAAGCTTCCAGAAAGGATGTAGTAGCTAAATATCTTAATTCAGGATTATACTGGGGCCCCAGTTTCCTTTCCAGCTTCCATAACTTTTTACCGGCTTCCCCTCCCTGCTCACATTCCATTCCTAGGTAAGTCACTCCACGTGCTGTGCAAACTGCTTACCTAGAACAAGCTCCTTTTCTTGCCCCTTCCACCCTTCTGGTGTTTTGGCCTCATTCTCATCTTCCCTAATAGGCTTGCTGCCCTTCGGACTTAATTTCCTGCTGGCTTCCCACAAAAGGACTTGTGGCCCAATTCCTCAGGTAACAGTGGCAGGAATGTTTAGAGAGCTGCCTCAGCCCTTAGAGAATGACAGGAATGCTGAGAATTTGAGACACTGCTTTTCAGACCCATGGGAAGGAAAGTTTTGACATGGAGGAAGAGGAGGTTTCAAATATACCTCAGATCACAATTACCTAAGCCTATGGAACTGGCCCTGAAGCTCGAGTCCTCCCATGTCTGCTGACCTGGGAGTGGAGACTTCTAGGAAAGATTGTTGTTTGTGTAGCAAACTAAAGATTGGCAAAATTAATCTGACTCTAGGTCTTGAGATATGAGATATTTATTGTAACGTTTTAATTGTGGTGATCAATATAATGGTAAAGTGGAAGGAGAGTTATTGCTGTTTATGATCACTCTTTTCGGTGTTGAATTGTAGGGTACTGTTCCTGGGTTTGACAAATCCTGGAAGTTCTCCTGGAGTCTTACTTCATTACAAGAAAAGAAGCAAAAATTGTTAGGATTTGACCCAGAACTGTCACCAGAGTCTGTCTGATTCTCTATCCACATTGGCTTTTCCATTTGGTTATTTTTGAATGCTTTGCGCTTGACTCACACAGTTATGAGGGTAACCATCAGGTCAAAACCCACATCACAAACTCAACAACGTTTTTAATAATAGAGGAATTTCACATGAGAAACGTGATTTCATTGCTGGGGATTTAATCTGGAAAGGTAGGGCCCCTGTTTTGAATTATTTATTTACTTATGATCCTGAGGCATGTCTGGCTCTTGGTGAAGACTTACTATTGCTCCCAAATGCAGTAGCCACCTCGCTTGGCCCTTCTCCACCTTTGTCTTTGAAACCTGCTTGGAAACATAAACATGATACTTATCATGGAATGCAAACATTTACATGTGAAATCAGTTTAGTGAGAATATTTCCTTTTGTTACGGTATAAACATGAAAGGGTTTTATTTTTCCCATAATTGCTACTTTATGGTGTTCTGTCAAAACTCTCTTTTCCTGCTGAATAGTGAACTCTCTTAAGGACATCTCAACCCAATTCCATAACTTGTGCTACTTTCAGTTTATTAAAACAGTCTATTGACATCTAGACTCAGTAGTAGTATTCATTATGAAAGTTTAAAAATCATTTTCTATTCAAAGGTCTTCTCCTACCAAGACCCAGAAAGGCTAAGTCCAGCAATCCTAAGTGCTCGTAGGTGGTGGTGGGGTCTCGGTCTGTTCTCTCACATCCCAGCCCCTTTCCCTGTGCTTGCCTTGCTGGTGTAGTCAGTCACTGCACTCTGCTTTTCCTTCTCATTGCACTTTTCACACCCTTTTGTAGTATTCTCCTTACTGTCTGTTTTCCCTAATTGATCAAGTATCTTGTCTTTTCCTTTTTTCTTCAGGTCCTCCAGGAGTTTATTTGTTGGGAATATAAAATTAACCCACACATGAAATACATATGCTCATATATACCGATGTGTTTTTGAATCTGGGTACTAAATCAGCATTACAAAGGATTATTTTAGCGAAGTCCACTGGAAATGCTTGCCTACTTACTACATTGGCAATAGCTTTCCCTTTCTTTTCAGACCCTCTGAAGTCATGTTACACCTCCAGCTGTGTCTTCCTCTAGCTACATGTTCACAAGTTGTCAGTGAATCCACCCTGGATGCAGTAATGTTTATGAGGGCTTTCACAAAGTCAAAGAACTTCTACCAGTCCCTTATTGCCTAGGAAGTTTACTCTGTTTCCTTGAAGATGCTTAGAGCTGCAATAAAACAGGCATTTGAAGGTTTTCTCTGATACGCTTTCATGTTCCTTTTGGCAGGCAAGACACCATCATTTGAATAGCTTTTGTCAGGCATCATTGGTCAGAACTGTTTGCCAGAACACAAAATAAATGGAGAGAGACCACATTAGAATAAATAAGACACTTAACTCAGGATAACATGGTAGAGTGCTGAGTGGCTGAGAGAATAGTGTATAGTCTACTGCATCAGAGCATAGGAGAAAATATTTAGCAATTATAGGAAACTACATATAAGCAATATTTCATAAAATGTCTTTTTGAAAGGCTTATGGTTGTTACATAGAATGACTTTAAAGAAGGTATCTGGGTGCTAATGTATTAAATTATTGTATAGTGACCTAATTTGGGGTTCCTGCTCATCACACATCTGTTTTTTGTTTGTTTGTTTTTTTGTTTTTTTTTTCAGATGTAAACTCATAGCCCCTGCTGAAAGGAGAGGTTTAGGTTGCTAGATTTGTGCCACAGGACCCACACCCCTGTCTCCATGGACTGGGCCAGGGATGTGGACATTTGACCTAAACTGAACTAGTCAGATTTTCTTTCTCACTTTCCTAATGTAGTAAGGTAATGTTGAGCATAGTGTACTAAGTAAAATAGAGTTGTGATCTGTACCCCAACTTTTTTTAAAATTCAGTTTTATTGAGATATATTCACATAACTTACAATTATCCATGAGTACAATCAGCTGTTCACAGTACCATCATATAGTTGTGCATTCATCACCAGAAACAATTTTTGAACATTTTCCTGACACCAGAAAGAATAAAAATAAAAGTAAAATATAAAAGTGAAAAAGAACACTCAAATCATTACCCCCCACCCTACCCTATTTTTCATTTAGTTTTTGTCCCCATTTTTCTACTCATCCATCCATACACTGGATAAAGGGAGTGTGAGACGTAAGGTTTTCACAATCACACCATCACCCCATGTAAGCTACATAGTTAATCATCTTCAAGAATCAAGGCTACTGGGTTGCAGTTTGGTAGTTTCAGGTATTTCCTTCCAGCTATTCCAATACACTAAAAACTAAAAAGGGATATCTATATAGTGTAAGAATACCCTCCAGAGTGACCGCTCGACTCCATTTGAAATCTCTCAGCCACTGAAACTTTATTTTGTTTCATTTTGCTTCCCCCTTTTGGTCAAGAAGATTTGCTGAATCCCATGATGTCCAGGCTCATCCCTGGAAGTCATATCATGTGTTGCCAGGGAGATTTACTCCCCTGGGAGTCAGGTCCCATGTAGGGGGGAGGGCAGCGAAAGTGCCCTAACTTTGATATAAGGTGTTTCAGTTTGCTAATGCTGCCATTATGCAAAACACCAGAAATGTATTGACTTCTATAAAGGGAGGTTATTTGTTTACAAAGTTATAGTCTTAAAGCCATAAAGTGTCCAATGTAAAGCATCAACAATGGGGTACCTTCACTGAAGGATGGCCATTGGCATCTGGAAAACCTCTGTTAGCTCAGAAGGCATGTGGCTGGCATCTGCTGGCTCATAGGTTGCATTTCAAACTGGCATTCTCCAAAATGTTGCTCTTGGGGTGTTTTGTCCTCTCTTAGCTGAAGCTGCTCTTCAAAATGTCACTCTCAGTTGCTTTTGGGGCATTTGTCCTCTCAGCTTCTCCAGAACAAAAGTCTGCTTTCAAAGGCCGTCTTCAAACTGTTTCTCATCTGTAGCTCCTCTCTCAGCTCCTGTGTGTTCTTCAAAGTGTCCCTCTTGGCTGTAGCAAGCTAGCTCCTACTGTCTGAGCTTATATAGTGCTCTAGTAAACTAATCAAGGCCCATGCTGAATGGGCGGGGCTACACCTCCATGGAAATGATCTAATCAGAGTTATCCTCTACACTTGGGTGGGTCACATCTCCATGGAAACACTCAAAGAATTACAATCTAATGAACACTAATACCCCTGTCCACACAGGATTGCATCAGATAATGGCATTTTGGGGGACATAATACATTCGAACTGGCACATAAGGATTAAGTTTGGTTTTGAGGGAAAGAAAGCACAAATTACAATGTTGAAAGAAGATGGAAGCTCATTTTTCTCTCACATGAACCAGGCAGTCCAGGACTCATATAACTAGACATTTTATGATTTCAGAGACTCCGGCTCCTTCTGTCTTACTGCTCTGCCATCTTCAACATATGGCTTCTATCCAGTGGTGTGTTGGAAAACCAGCTCTGAGAAAAAAAAAGAAAAAAGGCTTGAATTATAGCATTTGCCTGATTTCCATAGTGGGAATACTCCCACCATGGCCAATTTCAAGCCATCAACAGTTTAATAACCAGCTTGCAAAACTGCTGAATGTTTAACAGTCCACTCTCATGTGCCCATATGAGTAACTCTCGCATACCAGGGCTTCTACCTCATGGTTCAAAATGGCTGCCCCAACCCCAGATGTTAAAACTGCATTCCTTTTGTTTTGTTTTGCTTTGTTCTTTTTTTTATTTTATTTCTTGTATTTTTTTATTAAAGAAGTTGTAGATTTACAGAAAAAAGTCATACAGAAAATACAAAGAAGACTGCATTTTGACCAGCAAGAAGGAAGAAACAGGAAGATAAGGGCAAATTCCCTCCCCTTTTAGGCTATCTCCCAGAAGTTTTAAACACCCCTTCCACTTACATCCCATTGGCCAGAAATTAATCACTTGACCATACCTACATGGAAATATATTCTTTGTTCTGTGCTGCCATGTTCCCAGCTAAAATTTGAGTATTCTGTTGTTAAAGAAGACGGGAATAAATTTTGGGGAAAATTAGCAGTCTTTTATTCATGTTAAAACCCAATACCACATAGAAGCCCAAGTTAATGAGGAACTGGACAACCAAGTTAAAAAGATAGCTTTCAGAGTGAGAAGAATTGGAGTGATATAAAGCAGAGATGGTACATATGCAGCTCCAGATAAAGAGAGATTAGCTTTGCCTTTTATTTAAATTTTAGGGTGATCAGTTGTTACTGGGCCAAGGTGGTGGATTCTTTTGCCTGTTGCACTCAAATGACCAATTCCTGAGACACCAGGGTTTCAAAGAAAGAGTTTTATTGCTAGGCATGAAGCAGGAGAACAGATGGTATATCAGTCCAAAATCTGTCTCCCTGAACAGCAGAAATTCTGATAGTTTCATAGCATCAAAAGATGGGCAGGTTTTAGGATAATGAGTACAATGGCCCCAGATGATGTAATTCAAAGTAATCTAATTGTTGAGCATGTGCAGATTGATTACATGCTTAGTCACAGAACGTATGTAAGAAAATGGTGGCCTTAATATGATGATGGGCATGGTTTTTAGTATTATGATGAGGTATAGGTAACTTGTAGGTTAAAGTCTAAGCTACTGTGCATGTCAAGTGGGCCCATTTTGGTTAGATCCAGCTTTAGTTATCATGATAACTTTGGCCTTGGGGTGGGTTAGTTCTGGGCTGACCCAAGACCCTTCATTAATAAACATTAGGGGCTGTCTTTAGTGATCATAAGACTTTGAAGTCAAAAAACTGGACAAATGGGTACAAGTGAAGGTTAGTCACAAGATTTTTGCAATCACAAGGGCACAAGGAAAAGACTATACAATCATTATCAGAGATCAAAGCAGTTGTATTACAGTTTAGATTTCAAGTATTTCCCTCTGTCTGTTCTAATATTCCAGAAAATAAAACAGAATATTTATATAATGATTCTGTAATCATCATCAGTCCTTAAATCTTAACTTCTCAGTTACACAGTAATAATACCCCATTCTTCCTTCCTGAATTCCAAACCAAATTGACAGATGGAGATAAAAGTGTGATCTTTATTACTGATGAAACTGTTTGGAGAACAACTTTTGTTCTGTAGTAACTAACAATAGGCTTACTAACTTCCCTCCAAAAATAAACTTACCCATCTAGTCAAAGGCAGAGTTATGACAGCTGTAGTGCTGCTTACCTCCCTTCCCCCACCCTCCATTCTTCCCTGCCCTGGGCATCTGCCCTGAGTGTTCCCTACTGAAGAAACCCAAAGAGTGTCTAAAAGAGAAAAAGAGAAAGGGGCTGCCTTAAGCATATGAGATTCTTCATCCAAACTCACCAATCAAATAATCAGAATTGAGGGGTAGGGAAAGAGGCCAGGATTTGTCCATCCATACTGAAACATGAAGAGTAAGTGTTTTTATCTAATATTTATGGCCTTTCAAACTTGTTGAGGTTTGACTAATCATCCCAAAATTGGGTTATGTGAAATCCCTCTGCATCCTTACAAGTATTGCCTTTTATAAACTAGTACAGATGCTTTCTCTTGTAACAAAACAATCTTTTACTAAAACAAAAATGTAATTAAGGGCCATATTGCAGGATGAGACATCAAATACTATAGGAGTTGATAAGAAAGTTTTTAAGAGGGTTGTAGCAGACAAAAGAGATTTCATGGAAGTGGTACAACTTGAACTTGCTATTAAAGCCTGGACAGGATTTCAAAAGGCTGAAGGGAATGGAAAGTGTTTCATTCAAGTGGAACTTCATAGATGAAATGAGAGGCAGGGATGGGCAATGTATGATCAAGGCCCAGGAAAGAGACCACAAAGACTAGCTGCCTGTTGGAGAGCAGTGGGCAATCAAATTAGATTGGTAGTGTGGAGCGAGTTGCTACACAGTGCGTTGTGGGAACACAGGCTCAGGGCACAACAGAAACTTTCAGCAAATGTCTGCTCTGTTCTTACACAGCACGAAGACTCCAAAAGAGCAGGGGAAGAATACTGTTGTGACCGGTCTCCCAAGGAGACCTAAACTGCTTGGGTCGGGGTCAGGAGATGGCAGCTCCACCCACCCCACCTCTCTTCAGAGTAGAGAGACAAATCTATACTGTTTGACTGTGGTGTTTATCCACCCTACCCCTGCCACTGAAAATTCCTGTCTTGATCAGCATCTGGGGCTGCTTGTTCCCAGTTTCTGGATTTACAGTCTGGTTGGGCCTTTTCATTAGACTTATCATCCCCTCCAGTTTGTGGAATGGAAATAGACTGAAACATTGTCACACAATAGAAGAGGAGACAGGGTGGCCTTGAATGTGTGTCCCTAACTTGGTCCCAACAGAGGAGTTTTTAGTTACTGGAGAAGGAAATTTGGAGTCTTTGAAGGAAAGTAGTGTTTTAACAGATTATTCTGGAGGAAGTATCCAGATTCATTTGAGAGAATAAAGACTGTCATCAAAGAGGATATTGTTTCAGTTGAATGGAGAAGAAGAAATAAAAGTGTTTTAAAGGAAAAAATAATCGAAGATTACATGATTAACTGGATATGGAGAGTAAAGCAGAAGAATGTATCAAAATGACTTAATTTCAACCACTATTTGTTCGATATGAATTATCTGTGGCGACTGTCTGTGGGTTTTGACTGGCTTGCATTCATTCCTCTTCTTCAGGAAACTCCACTCTCACTGTTCTTGGGGAATTACCCTTCTCCCACTCTCAGTCCACAGGGTTTGGTGGAGGGGACGCTGTTGAGCATGAGCCTCAGGACTGGCCAATCAAAATACTGTATATGCCTGGCCACAGTGACTGGAACAGAGATGGTTTTCCATGCAGCCAGGCCAGAGTCAGTGAGACTCAATTCCTAGACTTTTTAGGCACAAGAGAAGCTTGCAAGAGAAGCTCCTCCACCTCCACTGTATTTAAGATGATACTTTTGTAAACCTGAGATACCTGCCTAGAAGTCCACCACAAGAGAAGAACTTGCCTAAGAATGACAACACAAAGGAAAGCAGAGGGAAGAGGATGGAGACTGCTTCCCAACATTATTTGAATTGCTACAGCCAGTCGCTCCTGATTAACCCCCTGAACTTTGTAGTTGCATGGATCAACAGATTCCCTTCTCTTTTAATCTGGTTAAACTAAATAGCCCTGACTAATACATTCCATTTATATTGTATAGGGCAGTGATTCTCAGCCTTCAGCGTGCATTAGAATAACCTGAAGGGATTGTTAAAATGCAGATTGCTGGACCCTACCCCTGGAGTTTCTGATTAGTAGGTCTGGGATGAGGCCCAAGAATCTGCATTTTTAGAAAGTTCTCAGGTGATGCTGATGCTACTGGTCCTCAGATCACACTTTGAGAACTCCTGGGATGAATACTGTCCTGTTGGAATAAATGAATGAGTGAGAATGAATTCTCTAGATCACAAAATGGGAGATTAGATGAGAAGTTCTCTGAGATCTTTTTTAGTCTACACTTATGCGATTCTAACCTACAGGATACTCTTTTTTTTTTTTTCATACTATAAAAATCCCAGTGATTTCTGAGAATGTTTCATCCCTTGCTAATACATTGATTTTACATGAGCGTTCATTATCATTACCTAGGTGCAAATGTGAAGGTGAGTGTTGGACTTAAGATGCTTTTTTAACACGGGCCTTCCTTGCTTCCACAATCAAGGGAGAAAGAACAGCAGCAGCTAATGCAAATCTTGTCCATACTGCTTTAAAAGGTCGAAAGAGAAGGGGTGAGACTTTTTCCCTAAAGGAAAAATGCAGGTTGGCCCAGGGCTTGATGCTTTGGAGACACTCAAACTCTTAGAAATTTTCAGCCTTAAGAAAATATTTACCCAACTCATAATTGCCCCAAACAATCAGTTGGATGTCTGGAGGCCTGGGTCAGAAGCTTCTTAACAAGCTCAAACTCTCAACACAGAGGACCAGTGCAGGTTTATCCAGCTACAGGTCAAGGGCGTTTGTCAACATTTTGGAGGGACAGCAAACCTATCCTTATTCTAATTGGCCTAAATTAGGCCATACTGCTTGCTGAGAGAAGGCTGGCCTAAGCAGGGAGCCACGAGCAGCTGTAAGGAGAGAGCTCTGTTCAGACTGGGGGATTTCCTGCATTTCATTTAGAGTGATCTTTATATGCAGCCCTGCATCAAAGAGGTAAGGAATTGAGGTGTCTCCAAGGCAACCAGATGACAGGAGAAGCAGCCCTTAGCAGCAGAGGCAAGATTTTGAGAGCAGTAGGACAATAAGGTTTCATCCCTTGTTCAAGTAAGATGGGTTTTGTGGTTAGAGCCAAAAAGGAAGTGGTTACCCTTTCTTTGGTAATTCTCCTACATGTTGTAACCCATGGGTAAATTCTCCCTTGATCAGGAAGCACCGCATAACTTAGTAGACAAGGAGAATGTAAAACCCTTGAGTCTCTGCCCCATGATAGGATAACCTGATCCTTGTGAATTGAGTTTATTCACTGAATTGGGAACATGAGGCTGGAACAGGATTTAAATGCAGCTACTTTCACCTTGCCCCGTCTCCTCTAACTCATGTAGAATTTTATAAATATTGAAACATTGACCTTGCCACTGGGATAAGATTTCAAATGATTTCCTAGGCACTATTACTTTGAAAGCCAGAGGCTGACTAACTTTTTGGCCAGATAGCTTTATATCCATTTCACACCACATTTCCCCTTCCTCCTGGTCAATCTTCATTTACTTAAGTTATTAGCATACTTTTCTGTCTAAACCCATTACATTGTAAATTCCTTTGAGGTTGGGGGCTCTGTGTTACTCATCGTTGTAGTCTACACAGTGAGTATGCATTAGTGATATTCTCAATTCATATCTGTGTTCTAAAACTGAGCACTGATAGTGCTAAGCAGAATTCATAATATCAAAGGTCAGAACCTTCTGGAAATGACTCTGGGGAGATGCAGTGGAGGGGAGAGATAAAGAAGTAAATAGAAACCATACTACTAATATGATGTGTTTCACCCCACCTTACCTTGTTCATTTTGATCCCACTGCTTGAATGTCCTTTGCCTTGACTCTATCAAATTCTTATTCATCCTGTTACTGGACAAAGGCAGTGGATTTTCTGCCTGATGCACTCAATGACCAATTCCTGAGACACTGGGATTTCAAAGAGAGAAAGAGTTTATTGTTAGGCACGAAGCAGGAAAGCAAATGGCTTATCGGCCCAAAAATCTGCCTCTCCAAACTGCAGTAATTCTGATAGTTTTATAGTAAAAAGATGGGCAGGTTTTAGGTTAATGAGCACAATGGCTCCAGATGAAGAAACTACAGGTGGTCTAATTATTGATCATGCACAGATTGATTACATGCTTAGTAAAGAATGTATGTAAGAAAATGGTGGTCTTAAAATGATGATGGGCGTGATTTTTAGTATTATAATGAGGTATAGGTTAAAGTCTAAGCTACTGTGCGTGTCAGGCGGGCCTATTTGGTTAGATCCAGCTTTGGTTAGCAAGATAACTTTGAATTTGGGGTGGGTTAGTTCTGGGCTGACCCAATACTCTTCATTAATAAACATTAAAGGCTGTCTTTAGTGATCATAAGACTCTAAATTCGAAAAACCAGATAAAATGGCTACAAGTGAAGGTTAGTCACAAAGTTTTTACAATCATAAGGGCACAAGATAAAAACTATACAATCATTATCAGGGATCAAGGCAGCTGGATTACAGTTCAGAGATTTCAGTTATTTCCCCCTGTCTACTCTTATATACCAGAAAAGTAAAAATGATTCAGTATTCACAATCATCCCTTAAATCCTAACTTCTCAGTTACAATCCTTCAAAACCAATCTTAGCCATTGTCTCCTCTATGAAGTCCTCCCTCTTTAGTACTAATTTTGCCTTTAAATATTTTTATAATTTTTCATGAATGAAAATTAGTTGTTTACATGTCTGTGAACTATGAACTACTTGGGGTTAGACCTTTTTTTTTTCTTTTTTTTTCCTTTTTTAAGTTTTTAACTGAATTGACTTAACCACAGTAAAGGCAGAGCAGGTAGCAGTTGCATGGTACAATTTCAGAGATTCATGGAAAACTCCCCTATAGTCTCCTTACCTGTTCCCTTAATCTTGAAAACGTTCTGTAATTCAAAGCAGTGATTTCTGTTTGTTCTCTTAACTTCTTGAGAAAGGTCATCCTTGAAGCTTCTAGCAGACATTTATTTTAGTGCTAAGGATTTCAAATCTCTTCCTTAAGAGGCTGTTTTGATAGGGAAAGAACTTGAGCCATAATGTAGGGGTTTGGGGGAAGGTGGAGATGAAAGGTCACATAAGATAAACTTTGCCTTGTTTCTAATTTCACTAAGGGCTGAAGCCTTCTAATGAGTTAATCCAACGAAAAACCGTGATAGTGGAGCTCATGCTCCTTAAAGCTAGGAAAAGGAAGAATAATGCTATGCCCATCAATCATATATTGAAACTGGGTTTGAAATGGTTTTAAAATCTTAGTTGCTGAAGTGGTGGAGGCTGTGTAGCTCTCATGTCGAGTGATGATGTGTTACTAGAAATCAGATTATAATTTGGTAATTTAGACACCCAAAATTGCAATGTATTAAATCCTTAGAAATGTTAAAGTATTTCTGAACTTTTCTTGGAGGACTCATTAACTCATTTCCATACCATTTACCTGATCTGTTAAAAGCTGAGCCAGTTGGATATTGATTAGGTCTTGATTTGTTGTTGCTCATAATTATTGGCAGCTTCACAAAGGAACTTTTTCCTTAGGAAAGAATCCAGGGATACTAGTTAGTGAAAAATAGTCTTTCCCTTTTCAAAACAGGCAGTGCTGCCTCTGCTAGTTTCCATGGCTGCATCTCTATGCATCTAGATATAGGAAATCATTTGCATTTAATCTTTGCATTTCTAGGTCTGACTAGAATGAACTTTATGTTTTACATTTGTGATTTTCATACATGTCACTGTATCTACTGACAGAGATGCAGTGGTTAAAAGAGAAAATTGCTGAGTACTTTCAAGCCTACCATGGAAATAAAAGAGTTGAGAAGACAGGAAAACAGAGCAAGTTAATTCTCAAACACTTGTTAGATGCTAATTCATATTTAATTTTTAGAGATTACCATAACCAACCGAAAGAATAAAACACTTTTCATTCTGATATTTTATGCGTATACTTTTTACAGACTACAATCTCTTATACATAGTTTTCCAAAATTTCTCAGTGGTCATGTAGGTAACATACCTATTGTACTACCTATCTTCCCTGATTTTCCACAGAGTGGAGCTGTAACTTCACTAAGATGAATCAAACAGAATTCTGAAGATCAAAGATTGTGTAAACGATAGTGAGAATTGACCAGAAATTTCTTTTTGTTGAAAGACTGGAGAGGGAAAATAACTCATCAGGTTTAGTTTGAGGATCTCAGGGTGTTGAAAACAAACTTTTATATCTTAATATAGTGAAGTGAGAGATGAACTACCTATGGTACTCATTCATGACAAGCCATTTCTTTACCTTGGGATACAAATCTTATCACAGAGTGGCCTGATATACTCCTTTCAAAGAGATAGGTTGTTTGTTTTTCAAAATAGTGCCTTCCAGGTGTGTTAATTCTGGCAGAACAGTAGATCCGGTATTTGGAAAAAATTCTTTTTTGTGTGGTACTCAAGTAGTTGACAAATATTTATGAATGCATACTTTGTGACAGAAACTGCTCCAGTCCTTGGCAATAGGGCAGAGAACAAAACAGATGAATCCCTGCCCTTAAAAAGCTTCCAGTCTAGTGGCAAGAGATAATAAATGTGTAATCATGAGAAAGATAAAATAGGGTAAATTGTTAGAGCTTGGCTTAAGCTGGTCAGGAAAAACCTGAGGAGTGATGTCTGAATTAAGGTCTGAATGTTGAGAAGAAAACAGCCATTTGGCAATTTTGAGGAGTGTGAGGGGAGTGTGGCATGCCTGGCACATAGAAACAAGGCTGGCAGATTGGAATGTGGTGAACAAGGGAGGAGGAGAAAGGAAGATGAGGCCGGAGAGAAAGGGAGAGTCTGGGTCATGGAAGCCTTTATAGCCATGGTAAGGATTTTGAATTTTATTCTTGTTGTAATGAGAAGTCACTGAGTGTTTTATGCAGGCAAGGGAAGTGGTTCTTGTATAATAGAAAAATTAATTTGGCTGCTATGAAGAGGATGGATCAAATGGGTGGCAGGTAGACCTGTTTTTTGGCTTAGACTAGAGTAGTAACAGGAAATGGTCAGTTTAGAGATATTTATTGTAGCTAGGACTTATAGATGGACTGAATATAGAATATGAACAGATAGAATCAGGCAGGTTTTTGACCTGAACAATGAGTGATTCTATTGACTTAGTTTTCTGTGGCATTGGGCAGAGAGGGAGATTTACCAGGGAAATGATTCTCTACAAACTGCTTTTCAGATTTGTATAAAGGAATGAGTATTCTGTACTAAACTACTCCATTGATGTAATTAGAGGTCATGTATTTAGAAATACTTCTAGCTAGCGATTTCTAGAGAGGGACACTTTTGCTTAATAGTTTGTTTCCCAGTACTCAGTGACCTAAGATTTGTGATGGGAGTGAAGTGTTAACTTGGTAACATGTGATTTCTTTAGTCAGGTTTTTTCAGACCAAATGGTACCAAGGAAGGTGAGATGGGATTCTAATTCCCTAGTCAGTAGATGGCTGGGTTATAATTTTATTTTCAAATAGTTTGTCTAGTTTGCTGTAGTGGCTTTTGGCATGTTAAATGAATGATAAAAAATTAGCCTTGAGTACAACAAAGTAAACACAAGTAGACACTTTCTTGGGTTCAACAATTCCCGTTGAGGAGAGTAACATATCTAAAATATCAGGTTTTGTTGAGCTACCATAGATAGATAGATAGATAGATAGATAAAGATAGATGTAGATACAGATATTTTCTCCTGTGAATATAGGCATAAATATATAAATTTTCCCGCTATGAATATGAGCTAGCAGGAACATTCACAATGTTGTATCAAAACAACAAGACAGAATCGTATAAGAGCATTGTCTCATTCATTTGTTTCTTCTTACATTTATTCATTTTTGCTTATTTATTCAACAAGTACCTGCTCTTTTCTAAGCACTCTCTTGGTCTCTGTGGATACAAACACTTACAGTCTATTATCAGTTATTAACAGTTACTACTAAAGAGGAATAGCAAGAAAAGTTTAGTTTCATTGCATCCCAGATGGAGAAGATTTTTGCCAGACCCTGAAAGGTGACAGACATCATGTTAAGAGGGTTATCTTCAGGGCCATTGATGTAGATTTGCATTTTAGAAAAGATTACTATGGAAGCAATATATGGAGATATAAAGTAAAAGAATAAGAATACCCTCCACCCTCCCCCCAGCCCTGTGCCTCCCCCTTCCCCTTCTTACATTTACACAGTCTTGTGACTTTGCTGCTATTAGGGTATTCAGTGCTTCCTAAAAAAAAAAAACACATTTGTAGTATGTGCCTTGAAATTTTATAAGCAAATGCTTCTAGGTCAGGGAAAGAAAATTGCCAAACCAATTGATAGCAGCAGCTTTTTAATCTCATCATGATTTAATTGCTCTATTAAATAATATAACCTGAGTCATTTTCCAATCCAAGAACATTCCAGTGAAGTGTGTGGTTGACCATTTACATCAGCAGCCTCCTCTTTTCATTGCTCCAAACCTGTTCTTATGTGGTCAAGCAATGATGTAAACTGGGAACAGATCTTTACCTTTGCAACTATTGAGACTTGTAGTGTTCAGGTGAGGTTTCCTCTCAGGGCTTAAAGACCTTTTCCAATCAACTATATCTATATTTTTGGCATGCTTTTTGTTTTGCTTTGCTTTGCTTTGCTCCATTTCTTTTTCTTCCGTGGATCCTGAAGACTTTGGGTTTCTGGATATATCTTGGAAGCTGTTTTTCCTCTCTGTTGGCTGATGTATCTTTCTATTTGTATGATATATAGGCACTGAGACTCAGGTGGCAAGCAATGAGCTCAAGCAGAAAAATTTAAGATGGATAAAAAACTAAACAGGAGCATATAAAAGTTTTAGATTTCTATTCTACAGGATTTATATAATATCATCAGAAAAAAGCATGTGAATAACTTGTAGTAATCTAGCTTGTCATTCATTTCCTCACTAAATATTTATTGAGTGCCTTAGTATGCCAGGCAATGTCTCGGGTGTTTGATATATAATACAAATGCAGCTCCTACCTTCATAGCTATTTTGGCACAGGATTAGAAAAGGTTGGTATGCTTCTTAAGAAAAAAAAAATTCCTTAGAACTTTAAAGTAATTAGTTCTTACTCTACTTGTTTATTTAGAGATTCATTTACTAATTCATTAAACAAATATATTTATTTTGATTATTATAGAAAAGATTCTGCTAGGCTCAGGATTCATGAAAGAAAGTCAAATAAAGATGCAGCTTTCCAAGAGCTATGGAGACCCCTGCATTTCATTGGTTCCTGTGGTGTCAGTAAATGCATCAGTAGAGTTAAATCCAATATAATAACCAGCAGTTGTTTGCAACACTCATTTGAAATGTCCTGGGGCTGGAATAAATAATGAATCATTATCATGAAGTGCTAGATCCCTGGGGAGTATGATCTGTGGGCCAGCCCGAGATGGGATGAAAGGCATTTCTGGTCACTGAAGCTGTGTGAGAATACAGCATCAATAATAAATCCAGTCACATCTCAGGCTACATGATAGGGGAGAGCGCTACCTACCCTCAGATGCCTATTGTATTTTCCCGTTTCTTATTTACTGTGCTTTGCATTAGCTAAACCCTACCGAGTTTTACTCGTTGGTTCTAATGAACATTTCCCTTTAAAAATTGTTGGCCACTGTCCCTCCCACAGAGTTGCTAACAAATACTACAAATTCAAGGTGAGGAATGACAAACCATGTGAAAGTAGAGCTGGAAAAGGTGTTAGGGTCAAAAGACCATGACTCTGCAATATTTTTGTTTTGTTAATATCTGAAACATAACCCCCACACCTGTAAGATGTTAGGGTATATAAATAAGATCTTAGGTTTAGAAGCTGTGAGGTCTCGTCAACACTAAAGAAATCTGTTCAGGCTTCAGGTTGAGAGAAATCTAGAGAATTTAGGCCGACTTCCCTGAGGGAATTTTTAAAAATAAGTTAAAGGTAGAAGATTGGTTTGAAAGAGTGTCGTTTAGAGTCGGGAGGAGATGGTGGCTCATGAAGGACAATTTTCATTAGGAGGTGAGCATGATGAGAAGCGATTTTTGAGGCCTACACAAATTCTATCTCCTTTAATTCTGTAACAACTCTGCAAGGTAAATTTTGAACATTCACAGTATATGCTATTTCCATTTACAAAAGTAATTGAATTTGAATGGAAATGAATGATTTGATTTAGATGTGTGTTCTAGTTTGCTAATGCTGCAGAATGCAAAACACCAGAGATGGATTGGCTTTTATAAAAAGGGGGTTTATTTGGCTACACAGTTACAGTCTTAAGGCCATAAAGTGTCCATCAGTAATCAGGTACCTTCACTGGAAAACCTCTGCTAGCTGGGAAGGCACGTGGCTGGCATCTGCTCCAAAGTTCTGGTTTCAAAATGGCTTTCTCCCAGGATGTTCCTCCCTAGCAAGCTTGCTCCTCTTCAAAAGGTCACTCACAGCTGCACTGAGTTCCTTCTCTTTGAGTCAGCTCATTTATATGGCTCCACTGATCAAGGCCCACCCTGAATGGGTGGGGCCATGCCTCCATGGGAATATCTCATCAGAGTCATCACCCACAGCTGGGTGGGGCACATTCCAAGCAAATCTAATCAGCACCAAAACGTCTGTCCCACAAGACTACATCAAAGATAATGGCATTTGGGGGACACAATACATTCAAACTATTGTGTGCCTAATACAGTATAGTCTTCAGAAGAACACAAGCTTTCCAGTTAGATCTGCTTTGGAATCCAAGCTAGGCTACTTACTAGATTTATGTGGTCTTGTGTTAAGTTATGAGCCTAATAAAACCTGTTCTGTTATTGGAGGATTACGTAAATAATTGTATGTGAAGCATTTACTACCATATCAGGCACATCTTAGCCTTTCAATAAATGGAAACTATTATGACAGAGTTACACAAATGGTTTCAAAATCTTTATTTCCTGGGGATATTGAAAAACCAGACAGATTTTCATTGAATTGTGATACTAGGTGTTATCCTGGAAAAAACGAACTTGATAACCTACCTCATACCCCCTGAAAATAAATTTTATTTTTCCCCTTCAACACAAAATAATGTATCATTGATATAACAATTCAAAACATTCACTAATAAGTATATAAAGTAAAATTTTACTCCCTTCTAATCCCATACCCCGAGGCTATCACCATTAACAGTCTGATATATGCCCTTTTATACCATTTTATATACATGCACAATTTTTAGAATAAAAGTGGAATCATGTTGTGTACATGTTCTGGTTTGCTCGTGCTTCTGTTAAGCAAAATACCAGAAATGGATTGGCTTTTATAAAGGGGATTTATTAAGTTACAAATTTACCATTCTAAGGCTATGAATGTGTCCAAACAAAGGCATCAACAAGAGGATACTTTCACTAAAGAATGGCTGATGGCGTCCAGAACACCTCTGCCAGCTGGGAAGGCACGTGGCTGGCGTGTGCTGTTCCTTTGCTCCCAGGTTGTGTTTCAAAAGGGCATTCTCCAAAATGTCTCTGGGCTTGTCTCTTTTAGCTTCTCTGGAGCAAACTCTGGGCTAGCATCTCTTAGCTAAGCATCTCCAAACATCCTTCTGTCCACATCTCTAAGCATCTCTAGGTGTCAGCAAGCATCTCTGTCATCTTCCAGGCATCTAATGTCTATGTGTCCTGGCTTAGCATATCTCAGGGCATCTTCATCCGTCTGCTCTCTGTGTGAGCTCCGTTTAAAGGACTCCAGTGATTTAATTAAGACCCACCCTGAATGGGCAGGGCCCATATCTCCATGGGCATAATTTAATCAAAGGTCTAACTCACAGTTGATTGAGTCATATCTCCATGGAGACACTCAATCAGAAGATTAATGTCTGCCCTCACAAGCTTGCATTAAAGAATATGGCTTGGGGAACATAATATATCCAAACCAGCACAGTATATGACTCTGCAACTTGCTTTTTTCATAGGACAATGTATCACGGACATCTTTCTATGTCAGTTCATGGAGCTCTATCTATTTTTATTTTGGTTTTGGCTTAATGGCTATGTGATATCCCCTAGTATGGATATATCATTATTTGTTCAATCTCCTGCTTTTGACTTTGAGATTGTTTCTGGTTGGGTTTTATTTTTTAACATAAAAATTTCTGGTATAAAGAACAAACTTACATATTTTATTTCTGTGGGATTTATTACTAGACTTAAGAATTGTTAGGTCAATGCATGTTTAATATTATAATAGGTACTACCAGATTAGTTTTTGGAAGACTTCGCTAGATTCAGGTTAGGATTTATTTTAGCTGACTTTAAACCAATATGTATGACTTGCATTACTGGAAAACAGCTTAAAGGAAATGGTCTATTGACCATGAGCTCAATTAACTGAATAAGTTCATTAACTGAATAAGTTTGGAAATAAATGTTTATTTCTCTTGGACCTCCTCTTCGTAGAACTTGTTTCAGTAACTCTGATCCCCTGGGAACACAATTGCAGCTTCAGAGGCTTTGGGATTTATTGAAGAGGAATGTCCTTGGCAGATGTCAAGATATGCTGGTGGCTCAAGTTAGATCATTAGACCCTTTTAGTCAGCAATGCCAATGTGGTAGATCCAGTTTGAAGTGTGATCTTTGTTCATATCCCTGAGGAGACTGTTAGGATAACCAAGGTGATTTTCTCTTGCACTTTTAAGAGTGAAATCAGCTTGGAGAAAATTGGTGTCTTACTTTAGTGGGAGAAATACAGCATGCTTAGTTATCCAACTCCTATAATTGCTAATTGTTTCAACAAAATGCAATCATAGTCTGTGACATTTGTATTGTTTGGAAGGAGAAGAGAACTGGTTGGACTGTAGCTGGGAGTGGAGTAAAGGGTGGGGATTCTCTTTCTTTGCTCTCCAAGCTCCCTTATCTCTCCCTGTTTCAAACACCTTCACTGCCAAAGTCTAATCCACATCTGTACAGAGAACTACACTAATAGGGGAAGGAAAAGCACTAGAGCCCTTGGAACTCTTCCTGGGTTAAAAGCACTTCTTTTAACTTGCTGATTTGTCTAGAGAACAATTCTTATTTTCTTTCTAGTGCCTCCAGAAGAAGAAATTAATTTCTAGTTTGTATTTTCTTTTTTTATGTAGAATTTTTAAAATTTTAGCAAAATAATACATGTGCATATTATTAAAACAAAATAGTGTAAAAGGACTTATAATAAAAAGCAATTTTTACCCATTCCTTCCTCCTCAATTCTGTCTCTCTCTCTCTCTCTCTTTTTAAGCTAAGAAAATTTTCTTGGTTTTATTGTATAACAAGGTATTAAAACATCTGAACAAATCAATGCCTGGGCAGCAACAGAGCTGCTTTCTCCTTTACTTCTTTGGGTTACTAGAGCAACTTGTCAAAAAAAAAAAAAAAGAAGAAGAGAGAAAAGAAAAGAAAAGAGAAGAGAAAAGAAAAGAGAAGAAAGTAGAAAAAAGACAACCTTTTGCATTACTTAAGTCTTTCCAAGGCTTGCCCAGGTACAACATACACCTCTGTCAAATGCAACTGGTCTCTAGCTTCCAAACATCATGCACAACACCTTGGTGGCAGCAGCCCACGGTGCCCTCTCCCACCAAAGCCCTGCTTGTTTGTGTATGATATTTGAAGCATCAAGGAGTGTGAATAGTGTAGGGAAGAGGAGGAAGGAGGAAACAGCATGGGTGCCTGTCTGGGAGGCAGTCAGCCAAAGTTTTGCAGGGCAAGCCTGAACATGTCATTGGTGCAAACAAAGCATCACTGATGCATCTTTAATAGGCTGATGGTCCTGCACCATAATGCTGTATTGGATTTTCTGGAAGGGAAGGCTATAAATTGCACCTAGTTGCATTCTCTTGTCATCATTGTCAAATAACTGGTAGTAATGCTGAATGAAGCTGGATCCAATCTGCTCCCAAAAATGGCTTGTCTCCCATTCTGGAGCATCACCTGGCCTCGCTGAGACCCTTGGGGCTGGCAACATGGCGTCAGTGACAGAGGCTCTGTCTCATTTTTAACTCCTGTTTTTTTTCTGATGATTACCTCCATCTCTCTAATATCTTATAGTCTATTGACCATCTACTGTTATATATGAGAATTTACTTCACTTATATTTCCTTTTCCCTTCTGTTTTCCTTCCTTCCAGTATAGTTATATCACCAATTTTAGTTCCTCATTGAGTTACCATATGTTAGGATGCTTTCAACTACTAGTAATAGAAAACCAACTCAAAATGTTTAAACAATAAGGATAATGTATCATAATAAGATGCCCCATGATAAGTTAGCTACAAGGTTAATTAATTCAAATAGTGTCTAAAAGAATATGAGAGGCTATTTCTTCTTTTATATCTACCCAGAAGCCCAGTGAAGATTTCTCCTCAGACTGACAAGGGGTGTGGAGTAGCCACAATTTAGATGATTCATAATTTATCCTTGATCTTCCCTGAACATGATCCCAAAGAATATTATAGACTCCTGAGTAAAATCTGGGCTCTGCTGTCAAAGAAAAGTATGAGTGTGTTTGTGGGTGGGATGTGTATGTGCGTAGCAATAGGGTAGGGACTGGTAATGTCTGCTCTATTTAATTCAGTAGCTTTAATATATTTATTCTTTTCTTTCTTGCTCCATTGACTCTAGAGAGTATCTCTTAATTCCCCAACCCTTCCCTTCAGTAATGCTCCTTCCCTTCCACTTCCTGACATTTGTTGTCTGTGCTTTCACATTTTCATTTTTGCTGACATTCATATTCTGTACATTTTTAAGCATTCCAAGTTTCATGCATAGGTTGACTCTAAAAGTTGAAAATCAATAATCAGTGTTTGTATTATTGTGGCCTGTAATTCTCTTTCAAAATGAAAATTCTTTTTTTTTTCTTTTTCCTCCAGTGATTTGGATCTGTCTACAATGGTGCCTGGTACATAACAGGCCCTGATAAACGTTTGCTGAGTGAGTGAATGTGCCTTGAATTATTTCCAAATGGATTCTATATGTAACGTTAAGTCCGTTAGGATGGATTGAGGATAGAGGAAGAGTGAGGAAATAGATGTAGAAACATGCTTAAATTTAGGAACCTACCTTCTCAAGCTGGGATCTGATGTTAAGATGGCTAAAGCTGCTATAGTAACAAAGTATTTGGCATGGGGAAATTTCAGATTGCATTTGTGAATTTCAATACTATATGATTACTCTTCTCTAAGAATTGGAAGGGTCTTTCTTCCAAAGACAGTAATAGGGCATGTGAGTTATTGCTAGCTGGTGGGACTTTTTCCATTATGTTATCGGTGGATGATGCAGGGTGTGAAATAATTTCCTTTGCTCAGTACTGGCATCCAGGTTGCACACAGGAGAATATACAGACTTTCAATCAGGATTTACCTCAACAGGCCACCTCCCTATGATAAATGACCCAAGGGGAAAGACAAATGGATCCTGGCCCTGGGAAAGCTGTTCTTTGAGATTAACTCTGCTTTCCAGGTATTGTCAGTGAAGCTTCCTGGTGAGGGGAAATGGATTGTGTCCCAGGGAGAAAAAAAGCACACAGGAGTGAGTATTGCTGAGAGGACTGTGGGTGAGGTGGCTTCAAGGAAGAGTCAATAGCAGATGGATGGAGAGTTAGAAATGTGAGATTTTATATAGGAAATCTTTGTAGTTCTAATTAGAGACAGAATATGGATTCAGCTCAGAAGGCATTTCTGAAACACTTGCCACTCTATTTTGCTATTCATGGCATTCACCTGATTTAGCATATCGGTAGGCAGGAACCCTGGTTACTATGGCTCTAATTAGGGTGTCTGTACCAGCACCTAGTGGACCATTTTCCTCGCTTTGCATTCCTCGCTTTGCATCTCAAGTACTGAATGGAAGAGGGAATTTTAATGATGCCCTATTAAGGCAACTAAACAGTGTAACAAAAAGTTCTCATTTTCTCAGCTTCTCAGCTGGCCTTGTTAATAAAATGATTTGTTCTAATAGAATTCTAGTTCCCTAACAATTGGGAGTTACTGTTGACTCTCAAAGGACCACTGATTTAGATACCTCTTTAGATGAATATAGGGGAAAAGGTGGGAAATGTCCTTTTGGTTTGCATGGAGCATAATTTTATTCCCCTCATTGAAAGTCTGGTTTTCTTTTTCCTTATGATAATTATTTTGGAATAATTTTCTCCCACTGTGGGCCAACTTAAGGGTAACTGTAGAAATTGAGTTACAGAGAAGAGGTAAGGCAGATTTCCTGCATCATTAAATTGAGTATAGAATAACACTTGTACTATTAGTGAGTAGCCATTTAAGGAGCATGCTGCCATTTCAAACCAAAAAAGTTGGCCCAGGTTTTGAATGGCCCTTGACATTCAGGGATTGTATAATCTGGATCTTGGAACTTCTCTAAATGGATACTGACACCTCTCCACCTCGCCCTCACCTGTAACTCTGGCTGAGTTTACATGAACCCAGACCGCTTAGATTACTAACTCCAACCTGAAACAGACGACTTGTTTTTCCTGAACTGAAGACCTGAGACTGTTTGGAGGGCTGTTTGCTGGAACCGGACCTAGTGGTGGAGCAGCAGGACTGTGAGTGAAAGATTCACACCAATGCCAGTTTCTTTTCATGATTGCTTTTACTCTGGGTAGCTGTACCTCAAGTATTTCTTGTTCTTTGTACCTGTTTCTTTTCTTCCTTCTTGTTGGTATTTTATGCCTTTCAGTCTTGGGTCTTGCATCACCATAGGTCCATCCCAGACATAATGGTGATGGTTGCTGTCTTTCCTGCAATAAGTTGGGGTATAGGATGGCAGGATAGCTGCATATCTTGCCCCATCTGACAAGGGTTTGAAAATAGTTTCTTTTGCTTTTTCATTGATGGCTGAATCACATTCCCCTATCCCTTCTTCTTTTACTTTTTGAATCTTCCTCCCTGGCTTCTTCCCTTAGACCTACAAATGTGTTTAGATTTCCCGTATAATTAGCAAAGACCTGTTTTTTATACATCTCTCTCCTTTTTTTCAACCTGATACTCCACTGAGCTATGGCCAAAATTCCTAAAAGTAAAGCTCTTCTCACCACCTTCATGCTTTCATCACTCAAGTACTCTTTGAAACTTTGAAATCTGCCTTTTCCCCATAGCATTTATCTAAAATGGCTTTCTTCAAGATTACTAGTAACTTTTTTAATTAAAAATTTTTATTATGGAAAATGTCAAATACTTATAAAATTAGAGAGAACATTATGGTTCTCATTGAATTCCTGGTTATTTCTTTCTTTTGATACTTTCATAATCATCACCTCTCCTCCCCCACCCCCATCCCATTCCCATTGTGGGTCAATTGTAGAAGTTAAGGGAAGCTATGGAAACTGAACTACATCTATAACAGAGAAGGACGTTTTAAAAAATATGACCACCGTTTAACTATTACACCTAACCAAACTGGCAATTCCTTGGTATTTTCTAATATCCAAGGTATTTTCCATTTTTCCTGATACTAGTTGTTTTTAATTACCAAAACCAATGACCTTTTTTCTTTATTCCTTTGATGCTTATTTTTTTTTTACAGTTACTACAGACCTTTTAAATATTGTATTAAACTCTGGGCATAGATTATCTCAGCTCTTATTTTCTTTTTTTCAGGTAGGAGTTGAGGCATAGCATGGACACAGTCTCACATACTCACTTGAATTTGACTGAGCATCTCAGAGGATGTAACATCTCTCAGAAGCCTTCCCCAGCTGCCTTGACCCAGCCAGTTCCAATCCAAGTATCCATTCTCTCTGTTCCCATAGCTTCCTATACATCCCTCTATCATTCCCACAGGGTCCTGAATTTTTTATTTGTCTGTCTCCACTGGACATATTCATTCCTGTATGCCCAATGCCTGGTTGAATAGGACTGAATTCAACTATCTAATTACTCCTTAATATTAACATTACTCTGATAGTTATCGAGTACTTGCTACATGCTAGGTGCTGTGTTAAATGCTTTGCATCCTTTATTTCATTTAAATCTCATAATAACTTTTTGATTAAAGCTGTATTGTCATTGTTTTACAGTTGAGGAAGCTGAGAATTGTGAGGTTATCACTTGAGCAAGATAAGAGAATAATGTGGTTTATAGAGAGGTAGTATGGCAGAGTGGGTAGGGAGAGGTTGCAGTCAGAAAAGACCTAAGTTTGAGTTCCAGGTCCACTATTCCTTGACTGTATGGCTATGGACAAACTTTGTTAAATTATTTAAGCTTCTGCTTCTTCATTTGTAGTATGAGGATGGTAGAAATCCTTGCCTCGCAGAATGGTGAGGAGTAAATGGGATAAGGCATTTGAAGTCACTTAAAAACTGTTGGGTTTGTGAGAAAATAACCCACAGTCTTTCAACTATAATCCATTATTCTTATTTGGCTATAACTATTTTCCATTCTTTTCCACCTAGTCATATAATGCACATAGCTGTAATCATAGTATGCATTCAATTTTATAGCCTACTTTTCCAGTTATGAGCATTATTATGTTCCTGTATGCTGTTTTTCTTTTTTATTGTGAAGTGTGTCACACACATAGAAGAATGTATAAAGTGTATATGTACGTTTTAAAAAACTATTATAAAATGAAAACTTGTGTATACACCAACCAGATCAAAATATTACCAATACTTTAGAAATACCTCTGTGTTCCTCCCTGAATATATCTTCCTTTTTTCCCTTCCAGAGGAACTGCTATACTAGTTCAGTGTTCATTCTGATGTTTCCCTTTATAGTTATATCACCTATACATGGATCCTTAAACAATATGTTGTTTAATTTTGAAAAACTGAGTAGCAAGAACAAACATAGCTGTGTAATGAAAGTACAAAATTCTCACTATTAGATGAAAACTCCCAAGAAAATATAAACTAAACAGAGTCACTGAGTCATACCCTGGCCTTGACTTCCCTGAAAGTTTTCAAGAGCCTCTTTTGGGAAAGTCAGGGGGCAAGATCATGAGTGAATCCTAGGAAATAAGGCTTATCACAATGGGGCACCTGGAAGGACTGTACATGGACATGGTACTGTTTGTCCAGTTGGAATAATGTCAGGAGGAGAAGGATATACTGCATTTTATGCTTCTAAGTTTACCATATGGCCTACCTCACACTTGCAGGAATAGGACAAAGCAAAACTGTTTTCTAGGAAGAAATGAATATTCTCAGCTAATCCAAGCATCAGTATAGATATGGTGAAAACCAGAGTATCAACATCTGGTTCAAATAAGCAAAGTACATATGAAAATCAAGGCCAGACTTTATTTGGACATTTAGGCCTCCTCAGATTAAAATGAAGGCAAAAAGGCAGGAGGGTCTTGCTAATGACACTCTTCAATATGTCAGTCTTTTGAGTAATACTGTTCTATCTGGACTGGTTGCTCTCTGTATTTGCTGTATAACTATCATCTTGGGATTGTCCTTTTCTTTTCTCCTATGGATTCCATTTGGTTCCTTTTTGTGTGGAATCGCCTGTTTTCATAAAGCTCATGTTTTCCTCTTTCTCGGTTTACTTCTTCATTTTGTGACACATTCATCAGTTTTACTTGATAATGGGTTAGTGGGAGACAGATTTCCTTTTTTGAGATTGCAAATGTCTAAAAAACATGACTGTATTCTACCTCCACACTTGTTTGGTAGTTTGGTTGAGTGTATAGTTCTAGGTTTAACACCATTTTGAAGACATTTTCCCCTTGTATTCTAGCTTCCAGTATAGTGCTGAGATGTCTAAAGTTATTCTGATTTCAGATTCTTTGTAACTCCTTTTCTCTCTCTTTCTTTGGAAGCTTATAGAAGCTTCTCTTTGTCCCCAGTGTTTTGAAACTTCATAGTAATGTGCCTCACTGTGGTGGTTTGAAGCCAAAGAAGTATGTTCTTAAATCTAATCCATTCCTGTGGGTGTAAACTCATTTAAGTAGGATCTTTTGATGAAGCTACTTCATTTAAGGTGTGGCCCACCTCAATGAGAATGGGTCTTAATCCCATTACTGGAGTCCTTTATAAAAGAATGAAATTCAGACAAAGAGAGAAAGCCATGGAAGCAAGAAGCTAAAATCAACAAAACCTGGAAGAGAAGGGGGAGACCAGCAAACACTGCTATGTGCCTTGCCATGTGGCAGAGGAGCAAGGATCACTGGCAGCTGGTCTTTGGGGAGAAAGTATCACCTTAATTTGGACATTTTCCCAGCCTCAAAATTGTGACTGAATGAATTCCCATTGTTTAAGCTGAACCATTTCATGGTATTTGCCTGAGCAGCCTAGGAAACTAATACACCTACTTCAATTTGTTTTCATTCAATATACTGGGCACTCAGTGGGAGCTTTCAATGTAGCATCTCAGTTTGGGGAACTTTTCTTGATATTTTGTTAATGACATCTTCTCCTTTGTTTTCTCTGTTTCTGGAGCTCCTGCTACTTAGTCATTGGATTTCTTAGATTGGCCCTCTTGTTGTTTTTGTTTGTTTGTTTGCTTGCTTTTATCTTTTTTTTTTTTCCTTATTTCCCACATCTTTGTCTTTTTTTGTGTGAGTGTGCAATGTATTGGAAATTTCTTTAACACTTCTATTGTTATTTTTTTTTTTACTTTTGCAATCACATTTTAAATTTATAACTTTTTTTGTTCTCTGAAAATTCCTTTTTTTTTAAATAAAAAAATAGCTTCCTCTTCTTGTTTTATGAAGGCAATATCCACTCTGATTAATAATGTATTTACTGATGTTTTCTTTTTCTGCATTGTCTCTGTTTCTATTATGTTGTTTTTTTCCTATATTTGTACTTTGGGTTTCTATAGTCTATATTAGACTGAGCATGTTTTCATATGTTTGAGTTTTCATTTGAATTTCCTATTCTGATTATTGTCTATCCCTAGCCAATGTTTTAAGATTTGTAATAATTAGTATTGGCATGAATGCATAAAAATAGGCACTGTCCAAAACTCTTGGTGGAATATATATTTATAGCACTGGTTTTGTAGAACAAGTAAGTAGTTTCTCAAAAATTTGAAATAAAAAACTCAGCATCAGAGAAATGTAAATTAAAGCTACATTGAGAGCCTTCTGGCCAAGATGGAGCAAAGGGACAGGATTTACCTTCTCACCTTAAAAACTATAAAACCAGACAAAATACATGAAACAACAGTTTTTATGCATTAGATAATAGGCAGCACAGAGCTATATCCCTGAGAGGAGGAAAACAAACAAGACGAGACCTATGACTATACCAGCTTACTACCAGGAGACGGTTTTCAGGCCACAGCACAAGGAGAGAGAACCCAAAGGAAGCCTGGCAGTCTCACTTAAGTGAAGAGACAGGACTGACATTTGTGGAGACCCACATGGCAAGAATCTGTGAGTCAGAGTCCTACAGAAGTGTGAGAGAGAAATTGAGAGAAAGGGAGAGAGAGAAAACCTGACACCTGCAGAGGATATATACTCTCATGGCTGAGTACTGATGAGTGCATATGTGAGGTAAACTGTCTGAGGCCAGAAAAAACAGCCATAGCAAAGGAGTAGGGAGAACAATTATTGGCACTCAAACAAAGCTGAATATAGTTTGTGCTTCCATCACCCATAGTGGAAAGACATCATTATTTGCAATGCATTGGGAAGAAACCTCCAAAGAGGTTGTCTTAGAATTGGAACTAACTTAGCTCTGGACTAATGACTGCTCTGAAAACATCCCAACAAACTTAAAAGCAAGTCTTAAAAACATCCAATTCACTCCAAGTAACTTATCTGCCTGCCTGAAAAATATTCAACCTTATTGAAAGGAAAACAACAAAGTCTATCAATCAACAATGTAAAATTCATAATGTCTGCCATCTAATAAAAAAATTTACCAAACATTCAAAGATGCAAGAAGATATTATCTATAACCAGAAGAAAAAATAAATCAATAGAAATGGACCCAGAGGTGATAGAGATGATGGAACTAGCAGAAAGGACATTGAAGAATCTATTGTAAATATGCTCCATGTTTTCAAGAACATAAAAGAAAATAGGAGTATGTTGAGAAGAGAAAAGGAAGATATATAAAAGACCCAAAAGGAACTTCTAGAGATGAAAAATACCATATCCGAATTGAAAAAAGACTGGATGGGTTTAACAGCAGATTAGACCCGAAGAAGCAAAGATTAGCATATTTGAAGACAGTAATAGAAACTAACCAAAAGAAACACAGAGAAAGAAGAACAAGAAAAAAAACAAAACAGAGCATCATAATTTGTGGGACAATATCAGTATCAGATAGTTTTCAGGCCACAGCACAAGGAGAGAGAACCCAAAGGGAGCCTGGCAGTGTAATTGGACTCCTAGAAAAAAGGGGAGGGAGAAAAAATATTTGGAAAAAAAGGCCCCAAATTTTCCAAATTTGATGTAACTATGAACTTAGAGATCTAAGATGCTCAACAAACCCCAAACTTAAGAAACATTAATAAAACCAAAACTCATGATAAAATTTCTTTCTAGAAACCATTGGTAAGGAAAAAAAAATCTCAAAAGCAGCTTGAATAAAGAAAGACATAATTAGAGAAAACACAAAGATAAGATGACAGAACACTTCTCAGTCAACAGAAACTACGCAAGCCAGAAGATAATGGAGAACGATCTTTATCTTAGAACTCTTTACTCAGCAAAAATATATTTCAAAATTGAAGGTGAAACTTCATGTAAATGGAATCATTCAGCACGTACTACTTTGTGTCTGATTTATTTTGCTTAACAAACTGCTTTTGGAATTCCTTCCTGTTGGGTGTATCAGTTCATTTCTTGTTGTTGCTGAGTAATGTTCAGTTGTATGAATATACCACAGTTTGTTTATTCTCCTGTTTATGAACAATAGAGTAGTTCTGGTTTGGGGCTATTATGAATGAAACTGTTATTATCATTTCTGTACAAGTCTTTTTTGTGGGCGATGTGTTCACTTTTCTTGGATGTGTGCTTAGGAGTGAGCCTCAGTCATTTTAAAAGCTGTATAGTATTTCATTGAAGTATGTACTATACAATAAACAAGTTTCTAATTGGAAAAAAAATTGAAGGTAAAAGAAAGACTTGATCTTCTATATTTTCTTCTACTAGTGTTATAGTTTGATTCTACTAGTGTTATAGTTTGATTCTTCACATTAGCCCTTTGATCCATCTGGAATTTATTTTTGTCTTTGGTATGAGGTAGGGGAATTTACCTTTTTCCAAATGGCTAGACAATTTCTTAACCAGTCTATCTTTTCCCCTATTGAGGTAAAATACCACCTTTATCAAAATAATTAATTCCTACATAAAAATGGCTCTGTTTCTGAAATCTCTTAGTTTCCTAAAACATGTCTTCTAAATCAACAAATCAAGAACGTTTAAGTAAGGAAAGATATAGAGGATTTGAGTTATATTAATGGATTTCCTAAAGTTGAGCCATCTCTCTCTTCCTGGGCCAAAACCTGCTTGTTGAGTAAACATTTTTTTTTAAAGATATTACTGGATTTGATTTGTTGATAGTCAGTCCTCATTATATGCAGATTCTGTATTTGTGAATTTGCTTACTTGCTAAAATTTATTTGTAACCCCAAAAATCAATACCCACAGCATTTTCATGATTATTCACAGATATGAGCAAAGCAGTGACAATTTTGAGTTACCCAATGTGCATGTTCCAAACTGAACTTGGGCACGATGACCCTCTGCCTTCTTGTTTCAGTTCTCATTATGTTTATATTATACATATATATCATCAGCTCTCATATATTTTTGCAGTAAATTTACTACCATGTTTTTCACATTTTTGTCCTTTTTGTTGATGAGTTCACTGTTTAAAATTTCACCCTGTATAGGGCTGAAGTGCTGTCTAGTTTTCCTATATGCCAGAGGCTGTGATGTGCCTCGTGGAGAAAGTACATGTGTTAGATAAGCTTTGTTCAGGCATGAGTTACAGTGCTGTTGGCTGTGAGTTCAATGCTAATAAATCAACAATATATATTAAATAAGGTATCTTTAAACAGAAACACTCATTAAACAAGATCATATATTGATAAGTTGATGAAAGTGTTGTGAGAGAGGCTTGCAGGAAACCACCATATTTCCCTTAGGAGCAACGGTTCAATACTTTTTAATTAGGTGTTCACGATGACTTTACAGAGCATAACTACCACAAAGAATGAAAATTGACTGTATTTTATTTTGATTTTTATACAGTTTTATTGAGATATATACACATACCCTACAATCATCCACAGGTGTACAATCAACTATTCACAGCACCATCATATAGTGCAATCATCAAGAATCAACTTTTGCACATTTTTCTTACTCCAAAATAATAATAATAATAATAATAATAATAAAAGTAAAAGTAAAAAGAACACCCAAAACATTCCATACCACCCTATTTTTCATTTAGTTTTTGTCCCCATTTTTCTACTCATCTGTCCATATACTGGATAAAGGGAGTGTGAGCCCTGAGGTTTTCACAGTCATACAGTCACACCATGTAAGCTACATAGTTATACAATCGTCTTCAAGGATCAAGGCTACTGGGTTGCAGTTTGGCAGTTTCAGGTATTTCCTTCCAGCTACTCCAATACACTAAAAACTAAAAAGGGATATCTATGTAGTGCATACAAATGCCCTCCAGAGTGACCACTCGACTCTGTTTGAAATCTCTCAGCCACTGAAACTTTATTTTGTTTAATTTCACTTCCCCCTTTTGGTCAAGAAGATTTTCTCAATCCCACGATGCCATGTCCAGGCTCATCCCCAGGAGCCATGTCCCACATTGCCAGGAAGATTTCTACCCTTGGGAGTCATATCCCAGGTAGAGGGGAGGGCAGTGAGTTCGCCTGACACATGGGCTTAGAGAGAGAGAGAGGGCCACATCTGAACAACAAAGAGATTCTCTGGGGGAGACTCTTAGGTACAATGAGAAGTAAGCTCAGCCTCTCCTTTGCAGCAACAAGCTTTACAAGGGCACTCCCCAAGATCGAGGGCTCATCCTACCAAACTGTCAGTCCTCAACATTTGCAAGAATACCAGTAACAACCCAGGTGGGGAAGTCCAACATTTCTGCATTCTTCCTCGGTTCCCCAGGGAACCTGCAATTGTATCCTCATTCTCTGCCCAAATTACTTTGGGATGTAGTGGGATTTCACACTAACCTGTACAAACCTACCAGACCTCATTTCCTATTGAAAGTTCCATGTAATTATGGTGTTTGAATAAATTGACCATACAAGTTAAATTATTTAGTGTGCTGCAGAAAATATAGATCCCACACCAAATAAACATCTCTTCCCTTTATCTCAAACAGAAGTTGAAGTTTTAAAACACAGTCATAATTTTCCTTTATCCTTTGGCCTGATTTGCCTTAGTCCTGACAAGTTCTGCTTCATTCATATCTCTAATTGAAGTCTGGACTCTTTTTCAGGTTTTTTAACAGTTGCTGTATGAGGTAACACTGACATTCATGGCTGCCAAGCTCTAGCTCTGAGTTTCAGATGTCACACAGATACCCAAAGTTCCAGAGACTGACCAGATTATACACAAAGAGTTCAGCATCTCAGAATTTGGAGACAGCCGTTACAACTCAGGAATAGATGTGACTGCTATAAGAGCTTACAATTCTAGGGATCGTTACAATAAGCATTCCCCTGATAAGCTGTGCTCTAAGATTCAATTCTCAGAGTTTACTCATTATAGTCAGTCCACATTAGTAAGGCATTATAATGTTTGTCTTTTCGTTTCTGGTTACTTCACTCAAAATGCTGTCCTCAAGATCCATTCACCTAGTTGTGTGTCTTACAGCTTCATTCCTTCTTGCAGCTGCTCAATATTCTATTATGTGCATATACCACAGTTCACCATTCTGTTCATCAGTCAATGTATCCTTAAGCCACCTCCATCCATTGCAAATCGTGAATATTGCTGCTATAAACACCAGTGTGCAAATGTCTATTCATGTCCCTGCTCAGATCTTCCGAGTATACACCCCATAATGAGGTTGCAGGACCTTATGGCACCCACATACTTAGCTTCTTGTGGAACCACCACACTGTCCTCCAGATAGGCTACACCATTCTACTTCCACACCAACAGTAAATAGGTACATCCCTCTCTCCATGTTTTCTCCAGCACTTGTATCCCTCTGTTTATGTTTTTCCCTGCAATTTTATAGAGATATATTCACATACCATACACAGTGTACAGTCAATTGTTCACAGTATCATCATATAGTTGTGCATTCATCACCACAATCAGCACTTAAGCATATTCATTACTTCAAAAAATTTTTAAAGAATAATAAAAAAGATTAAAAAAATAAAATACCATACAATACAATATAATAATAAGGTCAGACAACAACATCACTATCAAGAATCCCATACCCCTCCCTTATATCCCCCTCTCATAGACATTTAGCTTTGTTATATTGCCTTTGTTACATTTAATGGAAGTGTATTACAATGTTACTGTTAACCATAGGCTCCAGTTTGCTTTGATTATATTTTTCCCCAATACCATCCCTTTTTGAACACTTTGCAAGGTTAACATTCATTTGTTCTCCCAC
Organism: Choloepus didactylus; assembly: GCF_015220235.1. Classification (NCBI taxonomy): domain Eukaryota; kingdom Metazoa; phylum Chordata; class Mammalia; order Pilosa; family Megalonychidae; genus Choloepus; species Choloepus didactylus. The sequence continues at coordinate 51,221,466 of NC_051314.1, forward strand.
ATGTAAGAACATTTTTATTTTTGTACATTTAGTCCCCATCATTGACCCATCTTTTTAGTCTCTCTTTCCTTCTGGTGTCACACTTGCCCATAGAACTCCTCTTTCAACTTCACTCACAGATATCTTTCTTCAGCATACTTACAATATTGAGCTACCATCACACAGTATTATGCTATCCATTTCTGGATCTACACAGTCAATCCTGTTGAACATTTTATTGTCCTTCAGCATCAAATGCCTGATTTCTATCCTCTTTCTATGTGCTGATAACCTGTGTTCTCAGCTATTGACTCTCACAGTTTGCTCATTAATGTTAGTTCATATTAGTGAGATTGTACCAGTTTGTATATATTATGTCCCCCAGAAAAAGCCATGTTCTTTGATGTAATCTTGTGTGGGCAGACATATCAGTGTTAATTAGATTGCAATTCCTTGAGTGTTTCTATGGCGATTCACCCCGCCCAACTGTGGGTGATGACTGATTGGATAATTTCCATGGAGGTGTTACCCCATCCATTCAGGGTGGGTCTAAATTAAATCACTAATAAATTAAATTAAATAATTATAATTATTTATATTAATTAATTAATCAATAATAAATTAAATTAATAATAAATTAAATCATTATAAATGAGCTAACAAACAGAAGGAACTCAGTGCAGCTGTGAGTGACATTTTGAAGAGAAACTACAGCCAAGAGGGACACTTTGAAGAATGCACAGAAGCTGACAGAGTAGCTACAGATGAGAGACAGTTTGAAGATGGCTGTTGAAAGCAGACTCTTGCTCTGGAGAAGCTAAGAGAGGACAAACACCCCAAGAGCAACTAGGAGTGAGATTTTTGAGGAACTTCATCCTAGAGAGGAACGTCCTGGAAGAAAGCCATTTTGAAACCAGAACTTTGGAGCAGATGCCAGCCTAGCTAACAGAGGTTTTCTGGATGCCATCGGCCATCCTTCAGTAAAGGTACCTGACTGTTGATGCATTACCTTGTACACTTTATGGCCTTAAGACTGTAACTGTGTAACAAAATAAATCCCCTTTATAAAAGCCAATCCATTTCTGGTGTTTTGCATTCTGGAAGCATTGGCAAACTGGAGCAGAGATCATATAGTATTTGTCCTTTTGTTACTGGCTAACTTCGCTCAACGTAACATCCTCAAGGTTCATCCACATTATTATATGTTCCGTGACTTTGTTCTGTCTTACAGCTGCATAATATTACATTGTGTGTACATACCACAGTTTGTTTATCCACTCATTTGTTGATGGACATTTGGGCTGTTTCATCTCTTGGCAATCATGAATAATGCTGCTATAAATGCTGGTTTTCAAATGTCCATCCATGTCTTAACTTTCAGTTCCTCTGAGTATATACCTAGTAATGGAATTACTGGATCATATAGCAATTCTATACTTAGCTTCCTGAGGAACCACCACACTGCCTTCCAGAGCGGTTGCAACATTCTACATTCCCACCAACAGGGAAGTTGAGCATATTTTCATATAGTTTTGAGCCATTTGTATTTCCTCTTCAGAAAAGTGTTTATCCATGCCTTCTGCCCATTTCTTAAATTGGGTTGTTTGTCTTTCTGTTGTTGAGTTGTAGGATCTCTAAACATATTCTGGATATTAAATCCTTATCTGATATGTGGTTTCCAAATATTGTCTCCCATTGCACGGGCTGCCTTTTTACTTTTCTGACAAAGTCCTTTGAATGTAAAAAGTGTTTAATTTTGGGGTGATCCCATTTATCTATTTTTTCTTTCATTGCTCACACATTGGGTGTAAGGTCTAGGAAACCACCTCCTATCACAGGATCTGTAAGATATTTCCTTACATTTTCTTCTAAAAGTCTTATGGTCTTAGCATTAATGTTCAGGTCTTTGATCCATTTCAAGTTAATTTTTGTGTAAGGTGTGATATAGGAGTCTTCTTTCATTCTTTTGGATATGGATATCCAGTTCTCCGAATACTATTTATTGAAGAGGTTGCTCTGTCCCAGTTGCTTTGGCTTGACTGCCTTATCAAAGATCAATTGTCTGTAGATGAGAGGGTCTATTTCTGAACACTCAATTTGATTCCATTTGTTAGTATATCTATCTTTATTCCAGTACCATGCTTTTTTGACCACTGCAGCTTTGAAGTATGCTTTAAAGTCAGGTAGTGTGAGAATTTCCACTTTGTTCCTCTTTCTCAGGATGTTTTTGGCTTTTCAGGGCACCCTGACATTCCAAATAATTTTGGTTATTGGTGTTTTTGTTTCTTAAAGTAAGTTGTTGGGATTTTAGTTGATATTGCATTGAATCTATAAATCAGTTTAGATAGAACTGACATCTTAATGATATTTAGTCTTCCAATCCATGAACATGGTATGTTCTTCCATTTTTTTTCAGGTCCTGTTTGATTTCTTTTAGCAGTTTCTTGTAGTTTTCTCTGTATAGGTCTTTTGTGTCCTTGGTTAAGGTTATTCCTAAATACTTGATTCTTTTGGTTGCTATTGTAAATGGAATTTTTTTCTTGATTTCCTCCTCCTGTTGCTCATTTCTTGTGTATAGGAACACTACAGATTTTTGCGTGTTGATCTTGTAGCCTGTCACTTTGCTGTATTTGTTGATTAGCTCTAGTAGCTTTGCTGTAGATTCTTCTGGATTTTCTACATATAGGATCATGTCATCTGAAAACAGTGAAAGTTTTACTTCTTTCTCTCCAATTTGGATGTCTTTTATTTCTTTTTCTTGCGTAATTGCTCTAGCTAGAACTTCCACCATAGTGTTGAATAACCATGGTGACAGTGGGCATCCCTGTCTTGTTCCTGATCTTAGAGGAAAAGCTTTCAGTTTTTCTCCATTAAGTATGATGTTAGCTGGGAGTTTTTCATATATTGCCTTAATCATATTGAGAAAGTTCCCTTATATTCCTATCCTTTGAAGTGTTTTCATCAAGAAAGGATGTTGAATTTTGTCAAATGCCTTTTCTGCATCAATCGAGATGATCATGTGGTTCTTCTGCTTTGATTTATTGATATGGTTTATTACATTAATTGATTTTCTTGTGTTGAACCAGCCTTTCATACCTGGAATAAATCCCACTTGGTCATGGTGTATAATTCTTTTAATGTGCTGCTGGATTTGATTTGTGAGTATTTTGTTGAGGATTTTTGCATCTATACTCATTAAAGAGATTGGTCTGTGATTTTCTTTTTTTGGAGTATCTTTGTCTGACCTTGGTATTAGGGTGATGTGGGCTTCATAGAATGAGTTAGGTAGCTTTCCCTCCTCTTCAATTGTTTTGAAGAGTTTGAGCAGGATTGGTATTAATTCTTTCTTGAATGCTTGGTAGAATTCACATGTGAAGCCATCTTGTCCTGGGCTTTTCTTTTTTGGGAGCTTTCTGATGAATGACTCAATCTCTTTACTTGTGATTGGTTTGTTGAGGTCATCTATTTCTTCTCAAGTCAATGTTGGTTGTTCATACTTTTATAGGAAGTTGTCCATTTCACCTAAGTTGTCTAGTTTATTAGCATATAGTTGCTCATAAATTCCTCTCATTATCTCCTTTATTTCTGTGGGGTGAGTAGTTATGTCCCCTTTCACCTTTATGATTGTGTTTCATTTGCATCTGCTCATTCTCGCACCCTAGCTCTAGCTCTAGCTCTAGCTCTTTCTTTTTTGCTAGCCTAGCTAAGGGCCCATTGATTTTATTTATTTTCTCAAAGAACCAACTTCTGGTTTTGTTGATTCTCTCTATTGTTTTCATGTTCTCAATTTCATTTATTTCTTCTCTAATCTTTGTTATTTCTTTCCTTCTGTTTGCTTTGGGGTTAGTTTGCTGTTCTTTCTCTAGTTCCTCCAGGTTAACATTTAATGCTCCAATGTTTTCTCCTTCTTCTCTTTTAATGTAGGCATTTAGGGCAATAAATTTCCCTCTCAGCACTGCCTTTGTTGCATTTCATAAGTTTTGATATGCTGTATTTTCATTTTCACTTGCCTCAAGGTATTTACTAATTTATCTTGTAATTTCTTCCTTTACCCACTGGTTGTCTAAGAGTGTGTTTTTAGCCTCCATATATTTGTGAATTTTCTGACCTTCTGCCTGTTATTGATTTCCAACTTCATTCCATTGTGATTTGAATATGTGTTTTGCGTAATATCAATTTTTTAAAAATTTGTTGAGACTTGCTTTGTGACCCAACATGTGATCTATCCTAGAGAATGTTCCATGAGCACTTGAGAAGAATGTGTATCCTGCTGTTGTGGGGTGTAGTGTTCTATAAATGTCTGTCAAGTCTAGTTCATTTATCATACATTTCAACATCTCTGTTTCCTTACTGATCTTCTGTCTAGATGTTCTATCCATTGATGAGAGTGCTATATTGAAGTCTCCAACTATTATTGTGGAGTTATCTACTTCTCTCTTCAGTGTTCTTAGTGTTTGCCTCATGTATTTTGGGGCACTCTGGCTCAGTGCATAAATATTTATGATTGTTATGTTTTCTTGATGAATTGTCCCTTTTATTTATATATAGTTTCCTTCTTTGTCTCTGTTAATTGTTTTACATATGAAGTTTAATTTTTCTGATATTAATATAGCTACTCCCACTTTTTTCTGGTTGTTGTTTACATGAAACATCTTTTTTCCAACCTTTCACTTTCAGCCTATTTTTGTCCTTGTGTCTAAAGTGAGTCTCTTGTAGACAGCATATAGATGGGTCTTGTTTTTTAATCCATTCTGCCAGTCTATGTCTTTTTATTGGAGAGTTTAATACATTAACATTTAGTGTTACTACTGCAAGTGCAGTACTTTCTTCTACCATTTCATCTTTTGGTTTTTATATGTCATAACTTACTTTTTCTCTCTCTCCTTTCACTCTTCTAATAGTCTTCATTTCTACACTCTTCTCCAAACCTCTCTCTCCTGTCTTTTCCTATCAACCTATAGCACTCCCTTCAGTATATCTTGAAGCACAGTTCTCTTATTCACAGACTCTCTCAGTGTCTCTTTGTCTGAAAATATTTTAATTTCTCCCTCATTTTTGAAAGACAGTTTTTGCAGAACATAGAATCCTTGGTTGGCAGTTTTTCTCTTTCAGTATCTTAAATATATCATACCACTGCCTTCTTGCCTCCATGGTTTCTACGGAGAAATCTGTACACAGTCTTATCGAGCTTCCCTGGTATGTGACAGATAGCTTTTTCTCTTGCTGCTTTCAGAATTCTCTTTGTTTTTGACATTGGACAATCTGATCAGTAGGTGTCTTGGAGTAGGTCTATTGGCATCTATTCTGTTTGGGGTATGCTGTACTTCTTGAATCTGTAATTTTATGTCTTTCATAAGGGTTGGGAAATTTTCAGTGATTATTTTTTCTATTATTTTTTCTGCCCCTTTTCCCTTCCCTTCACCTTCTGGGACTCCCATAACACCTATATTCATGGACTTCTTGTTAGCATTCAGTTCCCTAAGACCTTGCTCAAATTTTTCCATTCTTTTTCCTATCTGTTCCTTTGTGTGCAGGATTTCAGATGTCCTGTCTTCTAGTTCACTTATCCTTTATTCTGCTTCTTCAAATCCACATTGTAAGTTGCCATTGTGTTTTCCATCTATTCTATTGTGCCTTTCATTCCCATATGTTCTGCCATTTGTTTGTTTTGTTTTCCCAGTTTTCAAGTTCCTCCTTATGTTATGTTCACCCAATTTCTTCTTTATATCCTTCATCTCTTTCTTCAGCTTATTGATTGGACTTTTGAATTGATTTAGGGGATTTGCTTGATTATTAATTAGTTGTTTCAATTCCTGTATCTCAGTTGAACTGTTTGTTTGGTCCATATTTTCATGTTTCCTAGTATGGCTTATTATTTTTAGCCATCTAGGCATCTGATTTTCTTGATTAGTTTATTCTGGAGTTCATTTTCCCTCTTTTACCTACAGCTTTCTTATTGGTTGTTTTTGTTCCCTATCTGTTCTTTGGTGTGCAGTTCTACTTATTCTATACCTCTAACCTAGCTTCTGTTTAGTTGATCAGAATTTTTCACCTTTTATTTTTCTGATTCTTGCCCTGCCTCTAGTAACCTTTTTGTGAGAGGGTTTGCCCAGATATGATCAAGCCCAATCAGATTTTCTCAGTCCAGAGAGGCCCAGGTCTCAGGAAGAGGGTGTGAATTTTCCCTGAGAATGATACTCCTCAGGTTGTCAGACCCTTCTGTTAAGCCTCTACTATGCTTTTCCTATCCTTTCTAGCAGGTGGCGCTTGTCAGCCCCACAGCTCCCCACCAGTGTAAAGAGGTGCCACAGGTGCCTTTAATTCTCTGCAGACCCTGTCCCTGCCAGGGGCATGGCTGACTCAAGCTGGTTTCTGTTATCCAGCCCCTGGGGTCTGAGTTCTTAGAGGGAGGGTGACCACTTGAGTTGGGCCCCATCCCCCCTTGTCTTTGGGAAGTCATGCCCTTTAGGGAATTGCCTCCCCCACTAGACTCATTGCTTTGTCTCTGAGACCTATCTTAGCTCCACCCTTGCCTGGATCCAGGGGTTAATTGCAAATATCTGCAGCTTTCTGTAATAAGCTACTTAGAATAGTTATTTCAGAAAGAGAGAGAGAGAGAGAGAGAGAGAGAGAGAGAGAGAGAGAGAGAGAGAGAGAGAGAGAGGGAGAGAAAGAAAGAAAGAAAGAAAGAAAGAAAGAAAGAAGGAAGGAAGGAAGGAAGGAAGGAAGAGAGAAAGGAAAAAGAAAGAAAGAAAACCCTTTTCAAGGCCTTTTCCCAGCCCCCAAGTTTTCTCAGTCTGGGTATGGACTATTTAAAGATAAGCCCTTTAGGCTCTTATCTCTTTCACCTGAATAGTTACTCTCAGACAACTTTAATTCTTAATTCCACCCTTGCCCAGAGCAGTGCTGAAGCAGAATCTCTGATGGGCTATTGAAAAGTAAAAAGATAGCCAGTCCCCAGATCCCTGGGTTTGGAAGCCAGAGCCTGATTTGGTAATGGTCTCTATGTGCCCCTTTTTCCTGGAGCCCAGCCCTTTTCCAGTATTCTGAACAACTACACCTGCAAAAGTCTCTTGCTTTTTTGTTCTTGTTGTCAGCCCTGCCTCCTTTCTGCAGGACAGATTCCTCTTGGCTCCTTTGGTGCTCAAGGCTGGTTTATCTGTGCTTGGAGGTTTTATTCAGCAGTCCAAATTTGCAATTGATGCTGGGTTGAGACCCCATCCTTGCTCCCAGCACAGATTGTTTCTTTTCCCCTCAGGGAACCAGCTCCAAGACAGTCTGCTGTGTCTGGGCGAGAGGGGCACCAGCCCCCTGGTCAGAGAAACTTAGTTTTTTCACTGTGATCCAAGCTATACCACCTGTTCCACATTGGTGTATTATGTGTGACCAGTCACAGAAGGCCCTGAAGTGGCTTTTCCATACAGTTCCTGCCCTAGAGGAGTAATTAGATTCCACACCTACTACTCTGCCATCTTGCCCCATCTCTTTTATTTAGATTTTTGCATTTACCTTCATAAATGAATTTGGACCCTAATGTGTGTGTGTATTTGAAACTATTTGGTTTCAGGGTTATGAAAGCTCCATAGAATGAATTGGTACTGCTCCTTACTTTTTAGTGCTCTGGGATATTTTCTTTAATACAGGGATTATGTATTTCTTGAAAGTTTGTAAGAACTTGCCTTCAAGATTATTTGTTTCTGTGTCTTTTTTACAGATAGATCTTTAACCATCTTTTAAATGTTTCCTAAGTTCATTTCATTCATTAGATGTCTTACTTATTGTTAACTGAATATTGGGAATATATTTTCCTAGAAAATTTATCCTATTTATCTGTTCAAATGTATTGATGTAATATTTTTACATGGCATTTTCTTATATTTTTAATATCATCTCCCTATGTAGCTATATTTCCTTCCTTGTTTCTAATGGTATGTGTGTGTTTGCATGTGTATGTGTTTGATCAGATTTCCAAAAGTTGCACTTTTTTGCTTTTTTCAGAACACCAGCTTACTATTTTACTGATATCTATTTTTAATATTTAATTTGTCCTCATTTTCCACTTCTTATTCTGTGTGCTAATTTTGTTATCCTTTCCCCTAGTTTCCAAAGTTGCTAGATTAGTTTTATTCTGCATGTGTGTCTTTCTTATTTTTAATATATATGGTTTAGGCTATAATATTTCCTGAGTACAGCTTGGGCTACATTCAAAGTGTTTGATATATGGTGCTTTTTTTTGTCCTTCTTAACTGGCTTTTAAATTTACTTTTGGTTTACTCTTGGACCTGAGTTGTTTAGAAGGATACTTCTTTAAGGTCCAAGTAGATACAAACTTTTTTTCCTTTTGCCTTTCTTTTTGTTGTTTATATGTAATTGCATTATGATTGTAGAGTGTGGTCTGCTTGGTTTATACTTTTGAAATTTGTTGAAAATTTCTTTGTGGCCTAATTTATGGTAAGGCTCTTAAGGGTTGCATTGGTATTAGAAAAGAAGTGTATATTGTTTTATTAAGTTACACACAATATCCTCTATTAGATTTAGTTTGTCAACTGTTTTGCAAATTCCCTGTCTTTATTATATTTCTTTTTTAAGTAGTGGAATTTAACCCGTTTATATTTTTGCATTGCTAATATATGAGGACCTATTTCTGTCATCTTATTTTTAGAGATATCTTTACCATGCTGCCTTGCCCCCCTCTTTCCTGCCTCTTATTGGATAATCAAGTTTTATTTTCCATTTTTTTTTCTATCAGCGTGGTTTGGAAGTTATATGTTCTACTTCTTTTATTTATTTTATGAATTTAATTTAATATTTTTAAACTAACAAATGAACATTGTTAAAAAGTCACATTATACTAAAAGGCTCCACTTGCCGGGCTGCCCTCCCAGAACCTGAGGCTGACCACAGGACTCTGAAATGACCCCAAAGACGTGAATCCTGGAGCTCCTTAGGGCATCAGTTCAACCCCACGCATGGGTGGGGCCTAGGTGGGGTGGGGGGCCCTCTGAAGGGAGAAACCCGACCGAAGCCCAGTCAGGGCCAGTCCCAGCCCAGGGTGCCCCGCAGGGACCTCTCTGCCAGCCTCAGCTGGTCCCAGTAGCTGGAGGGGCTTTGAGGTCCCTGTGTTGGGGACATTGCTATCTCTGGCCACTTTCAGGCATCAGATGGGACTCAGAAAATGTTAGGGAAGATACTTCAAAGCACAGGGCTCCCTGAGGAGCAAGGTCCAGGACCAGAACCCCACTTGCCCTGGCCTCGGGGTGTTACTGCCTCTATCTTCTTTCTCATCCCAGGGAAATCTCAAAAGCCATAGTTTGAAGATCAACTATTAAAATCAGCCTGAATGACAACATAGAGCATCCCCCATCCCTACAATTCCTGTGCTGCTAGTTGCATGTGATGTGAATGAGGGAAATAAACTTCTATTGTTTTAAACCAGTGAGATTTCATGGTATCTCTGTTGGAGCAGCTACCCAGTAATTCCCTAAATTAATCACTATTTTTTAATTACCTGTGAACTTGGATAACCTCCAGAATGGCTAGCATCAGAGCAGTCTTTTTTTTTTTTTTTTTGTATGTGCTTGGGTTTCCTCCATCAAGCCAGTGCCATTTGATTTTTATAGTTCAGGAATTTTATAACATTTCTATTTAACTTTGTTCTGTTTCTTTATATCTTTCCTATCATTTTGGGGTTTGAGGTTAAAGAATAATTAGATTTGTGTGCTTAATCCACCATCTTGAGTCAATTTTCCTCTCATATTTTAAAAAAATTACTAATAGAATTTATTTTTTGGAACAGCACTATATTTACAGAAAACTGATAGTACAGAGTTACCATTTTCCTTTGCCCTCCCCCTCACATGTTCCCCTATTATTAACATCTTACATCAGTGTGGTAAATGTGTTACCATTAATGTACCAATATGGATACATTATTATTAAAATTCATAGCTTATTCAGATTTCCTTATTCTTTATCTAATGTCCTTTTTCTGTTCCAGGATCCTAACCAGGGTACCATGTTACATTTAGTCATCATATCTCCTTAGATTCATCTAGGCTATGACACCTTTCAGACTTTCTTACAAAGCATGTACTTTTAAAGTCAGAAATATATTTTTTCCATTAAAAAAATAACTTATCTACATAGTTCAAGAATAGCATAGATTTATCCACTCACTCAAACAATGTTTACTGATCTCTTACTGTGTTTTAGGACTATCCCAGGTGCAGGGAATCTGGGGTAAACACAGGATACCTGTTGTACCGCTCACATCCTAGTTCAGCAGGCTGCAGTTTGTGGAGGAAAGAGACAGTAAATCAATCAACTAGAATAATAAAATAAGAAGATTGCAGAAATGCTTTGCAAAGAATTAAAACAGTTATGCAATTAAAAGTGAATGTTTGCTATAAAAATTTTTTTTTAATGTTCTATCATCAATTGTAACAAATGTTCCACACCGATGCAAGTTGAGTTGGTGGGGATGGGGTGGGGGTGGTTTATAGGACTCCTGTATTTTATGCATGATTGTTCTGTAAACCCACAATTTCCCTAATAAAGAAAAAAAAAAAAAATAAATAAATAAAAATTGACTGCTCGATTACTTTAGATTTTGTGGATCTGGGAAGGCTACTGAGGGATTCACAATGAAGCTGAGTCCTGGCAATAAGGTGTCATCCATGTGCCCATGTGGAGAAAAAGCATTCCATGTACAGGTCCCAGGGCAAAGGTAGTCAAGCAAGAAGTGGTTGGTGAGTTCTGGGAAGAGGAAGCAGGTTCATATCACCCAAGCAATGGGTTGAGGGGAAAATATAGTGGTAGGAAAGTTATGGGAAGGAATCAAGAGCTGGAATGCCATGAAAGAGCTTGAACCAGGGTCATGACATGATATTTTCAAAAGATTAGTCCGGCTGAAAAGTTAGTTTTCCTTCAATATCCATTCTTACAGCTTCAGCTCATTGTATTTTAATTCACGTTTTTAAAATTCCTAGTAAGACTGAATATTTTTCCATAGTTTGTTTACTGATTATATTTCCTAATTTGTGAATTTCCTACACATGCTTCTTTATCTGTTGTAATATTCATTTTTTAAAATGAACTGCTCAAATGCATTCACATTTATTAATTTCAAAACATATGCCCTGTGCATTCCTGTTTCCCTGTACTTATTCTTGCTGGTCCATACTTTTGGTTATTTCCTTTCTTCCATCTTCCATCTGCTCATATGGGATCCTTCATGACACGACTCTTCTGGAAAGACTTCCAGTGCAGTTGCAAACCCAATCCTCCTTTATCACCCCTTTCTAATAATTATTTATAATGGGTAATATTTATTGTGTAGTTACTCTTGCCAGACACCAGACTCCTTTACTTACGTTATCTTGTTTAATCCTTACAACAGCCTTGTGAGGTAGGTACAGTTATTAAAACCCTTTTACAGATGAGGATATTGAAACAGAGAGAGTATATGTAACATGCCTGGAGTTACAGAAGTGGACTGTGATGGAATGGAGATTCAAGAGCGTTTCTGCCTGTTTACGAAGCTCTTAATCATGGCACTCTATTTATTCCTTTGAATTCCTATAGTCATTTTGGCTTACATCACTTGTATGAAGCCTACTTCATCTTTGTATCTTTATTTATGTTTTTCTTATAATGTCCTATATTTCCTATTTAGTTGTAAACTTTTGTAATTGTAAACCTTTGAGATTACCTGCTTTTTGTATCCCCAGCATATATCTCAGTGCTGGCAAGTAGGTGCTCAATAAAGTTTGCTAAATTTAAAAATTGCTTATGAACTCATTTGGGTGAATTAATTACTCCCCAAAGAAGATACTTTTTGCATACAAAACTGAGAGGCACTGCTCAGGTGACTCTTGCCACAGATTAAATATTGCCACACCTTTATGGTGGGTTACTTAGAGGGTCTTTGAGTAACAGCCTCAGCACTCTATAGGATTCCATGTTTAATTATGATAGACATAATAACTCATAATTAAACAAGGAATTTTGGTGGAAAATGCACTGAAATTTCCAGAATTGGGCTTAATCTCCTTGGCCCCTTTTCAATCAGATGAAACTTCCTAAATGAGCCTGGATTCTGTCTCATCACCTTTCTACAGCTAACAATTTCAGCTCTCTGTAGTTATCTTTGAAAATTGCAGGGCAATTTGTAATAATAGCAAAGCAGCCCATCTTCAAAAGAACCTTGAAAGTGGTTTGGATTATTGCCCTTCCTTTCTTGGGTAGATGTACAGAGTTCAATTTTATCTCTTTTCCCAGTCAGTGAATCTGTGTCTAAAGAAGAGAAAAAGACTACAATGCCATCAAGATGATAATGCTCAGCAATTTATATCCCCTTCATTTGACCGTATATTTTAAAGCAATCCATTTCCCAGCATTCCCAAGTCCAGTTGTGCTGGGAACTGGAATGAAGTCAGATTTCCCTCATGCAAAGAGAACAAAGTAGAAGTTAAGGATATTTATCTGGATCCTGGCATCTCAACCCAGGATTATAATATTTAAGCGTGTTTATAGTTTTTACAAAGAATGCAATAAAATTCTCACAAGATTTATTTGCATTTACTTAAATTCTGAGTAGAAATATATTACAAACAGAATTCTTAGGTGATGATTGCTATAAAGTTGAACAATACTAATGGTTTTAGATTCTTTGATCAATACTCAGATTTAGAAAAATTATTCCACACTATTTTTGTATTTATTTCCGAATGCAGTTCTGCAGAAGTCTACAGTGTGGAGCTTGCAATTTATATATATATATACATTCATATATAGACACACACATATATTTTTTCATATGTATACACATATATTTTTCATATCTATTACATATACATACATTAATGTGTAGTGCATATATTCATTTCTATTATATATCCATATACATATATATTCATGTATAGGGCATATATTCATATCTATTTTATATCCGTGTTTGCTATGCCTACTTTCAAAAAACTTGCATGAATTATAATAAAAGTACAAGAAAAATAAGTCTAAAATATAATTAACTCATTGCAAGGTAAAATATGTATAATGTGATCATATGAGACACCTGGTTAGGAATGTGTTTGGTTAAAATTAGCAGAAAACTTGACAATGGCTTAAACAAGAAAGGAATATATTTTTCTCAAACAAAAAAAGAAATTCTGGAGCCCAGAGCTGTTAAGGCAGGTTAGAGTCCCAGGCTGCTTCCATCTTTCCTCTCCACTCTCCTTGGAGTGTGGCTTTCAAGCTCATAGTTGGAAGAGCCGCTGCACCTCAGACACCGTGGCTGAGTTCCAGGCAGGAAAAAAGGGAGAGAGGCAAAAGGCTAAATAGGTGCACCAGCAGAATTAGCTCTTCTTAGCTAAAGCTTTTCTAGAAGCCATACCTAGTTGCTGCTACTTAGTTCTCATTTGGTAAAACTTGGTTATATGACCACAGGGGAATCTGGGTTAGATGAGCAATTTTAGCCCAGCACATCACACACAGAACAAAGGGTTTTGTTTTGTTAAGGTAGAAGGGAAAAGTGGATGTCAAAAATGCAATTTACAGTAAACGGTTTAAAAAAAATAGATATATTTAAAACCTCTGTCTAAGTAGCTGTTGAGCACCTACTCAACACCTACTTAGTGTCCTTGGTGCTCAACATAGTTGAGCAGCAAGGGCCAAAAATATGATGGAAATATGCTTTGTGAATCTCCAAGGTAGAGAAATATAATGAAATAGTTTCTAAATATATTTGGCTACAAAACAGTTTTGTTGGTTTTTGTTTAAGCCCAGTACACAAGGGATCCCAATTTGAGAAATGTTGAGTAGAATTTTATCTTGTAGCCAACCAAAAGAAATTCTTTCTATCTCAGCTGTATCTAAAACCTTTGGTTACTTAACAAGTTAAATCCATCCTTGGGATGTTTTTATGAATATGGTTACTAAAAGGAATTCTAAAAGTGTTTTGAACAATAGGAAAATCAATGGAATTCTCTCTTTTCTCTGTCCCCCCATTCCTCTCTCCCTCCCTGACTCTTTCTCTCTCTCTCACACTCTCACACACCCACACACAGAAGTTCTTTTTTCTTTAAGAACCAGGCATATTAGTTTCTACAGTCTTGTTCCATATTATTTTTCTGCAGTACGCACTTCTCATTAGCGACTTTATCAAGGTTCTCTATGTAGTAAGCTACTATGGGGGTGAGAAACAGAGTGAAAATAACTCCTATTGAAGAGAAGGCAGTGAATTGTAGACCAGTCTAGGATCCCTTGATTTTCTCTCCATTTTGCAGGGAATTGTTAATGCAGTTTGTGTTTTGCATCTTGTGGAGACAGAGCCTCTCTGTAAATGTGTAGGTGAGGTTGAGACACTGAATGGAAGAAGGATGACTGAGACAGCTAGAATAAAGGTGCTGGTGCCCAAGGGAGTTAGCAATTAGTTAAACTTTTATCCAAAGTCCTCTTTATTCCTAGCATTTTTGACAATCTTGTCACCAAAAATTCTTTTTCGAATAAATCGTATGTCTTTTGCTTGGGTGATAAACTCACCACCTAACTGAGTGCTTGGCACTTTTAGGCACTCAGCAATTACTCTTGTTGAATAAAAGGATGAATGAAGCAGAAGGAAGAGAAAGAGTGAAGAAAAGTGATCAGAGCCTGTGAAACCTGTGGGACATCATCAAGTATACCAATACACACATGGTGGGACTCCCAGGAGAAGAAAGAAAGGGGAAGAGAGAATATTGAAAGATGTATTGGCTGAAAACTTCCCAAATTTAATGAAAGACATGAATATACATATCCAAAATGTTCAATGAAATCCAAATAGGATAAACTCAAGTAGACCCACACCATGCCATGTTATAATCAAATTGTTAAATGACAAAGATAAAGAGGGAATTCTGAAATCTGCAAGAAAGAAGCAACGTGTCACATACAAGAGAGCATCTATAAGATTAAATGCTGATTTCTCACCAGAAACTATGGAGGCAGCAAGGCAATGTGAAGATATATTTTAAGTGCTGAAAGCAAAAATTTCCAGCCAAGAATTCTATATCTGGCAAAACTGTCTTTCAAAAATTAGGGTGTGATTAAGACATTTTCAGATAAACAAAAGTTGAAGGACTTTGTCACTACCAGACTGCCCCTACAAGAAAGACTAAAGGAAGTCTTCTGCAGGTCGGAAGGAAAGGACACTAGACAACGGACAGACCTACATGAAGAAATAAAGACCTCTGGTAAAGATAATGACATGGGTAAATATAAATACCAGTACTGCTGTATTTTTGGTTTGTAACTCCATTTTTTACTTTCTACAGGGTCTAAAAGGCAAGTTCACAACATGTAATGATAAATCAGTGGTTTGGGACTCCTAATGTATAGTAATTTGTGATAAGAACTACATAAGGGTGGGGGGACAGAGAGGTGTAGGAACATAATGTGTGTATACTATTAAAGTTAAGTTGGCATCAAAGCAAATGAGATTTTAATAGATTTTGGATCTTAAATTTAAGCCCCATAGTAACCACAATGAAAATATCAGAAAATATGCAAACTCATAGAGAGACAAGTTGGGGGGTGGGGGCACAATAGGAAGTTAATGAAAAATGAGTGTAGGGTTTCTCCTTAGGGTGAGGGGAAAGTTCTATAGTGGATGAGGGTACTGCAACATTGTGAATGTGATTAATCCCACTGAATGGTATGCTTGGGAGGGGTTGGGATGGGAAGATATATGTTGTTTATAAGTTTTCACAATTAAAAAAAAAAGAAAGAGGAAAAGAAAGAAAGCAAACGAAAAAGAAACTAAAGAGATAATGAAATGCAATGCAAATGGATAGAATCTAAGAATCGAGGAGAAAAGTCTCAAAAGGACATTATTGGGATATAAGACAAAATTGGAAAAAAGACTGTAAACTTTATATCAATGTTAAATTTCCAGAACTTGAGGACTGCACTTGATGCAATTACATAAGTGAATATCCTTGTTTGTAGGAAATGAACATGGAAGTATTATGTGTTCAAAGAGTATGATGAATGCAATCTACTCTCAGATGTTCAGAAATTAAATGGATGGATAGATGGATAGATAAAATGTTACACAGATAGATAGGTAGATAGATAGATATAGATGATAGATAAAATGATTTGGCAAAGGTGACAAAATGTTAAAATTGATAGATCTGGGTATCTGGGAGTGGGGTTGGAGTATGTTGGAGTTCTCTGTATGGGGTTTGTATTATTTTTGGGACTGTCCTGTAAATTGAAAACTATTTAAAAATAAAAAGTGAAAAAAATGAATGAATGAAAGGAAAAAGCCCCTGTCCTCAAAATACTCAATTTGGACAATGTATTGTTTTTTTTCTGGACATAAATTTGGAATTTAATCAGGTAGAAATGAGTAATATGAAGAATAACTTTACTACAGGTAAAAAATTAAAACTACATTTAAATACTAGTGTGTCCATTGTATAAAAATGTAGCTTATGAGGGGTGACAGTGGGATTGGGAAAGCCATAAGGACCACACTCCCCTTTGTCTAGTTTATGGATGGATGAGTAGAAAAATAGGGGAAGGAAACAAACAAACAAACAAACAGACAAAGGTACCCAGTGTTCTTTTTTGCTTTATTTGCTCTTTTTCACTTTAATTATTATTCTTGCTATTTTTGTGTGTGTGCTAATGAAGGTGTCAGGGATTGATTTAGGTGATGAATGTACAATGTAATGGTACTGTGAACAATCGAATGTATGATTTGTTTTGTATGACTGCATGGTATGTGAATATATCTCAATAAAATGAAGATTTAAACAACAAAAAAAAAATACTAGTGTGTCCAGGACTGCATCTGAGGGATTTTCACTTTTACTTGCCAATAGTTGTATTTTTTTCTATCTTGTTACCTTTAAATTTCAAAACATGGTAATATCTAACAATTCTAAAGAAAAAATTTTTTTAAAAAGCACCCATAAATCCCTATTTTGCCCCAAATCAAGAATAGCAATTTTTTTTTAACAAAAAGTATAATCAGCAAAAACAATAACTGGGTGTACTACAGAGAAAGAAGACAAAGAAATATTGGTGGTGGAGGTGATTTAAAAACCAAATAAGAGAAATTAAATTTCCTGGGGACTCTAGACTCCACAAGTGAATTTTTAACAGGGCTAGATTATTGTTCTATAGAGAAGGTGGTAATAGAGAAGGTGGGATTTTGTTCCCACATCTCACTCCTTGGTGAATATGTTAATTAGAAAAATCAGATTCCTTGGCTCTTGCTTCTAGTTGCTCTTGCCTCCGGCTTGAACTCTGCTAAATGGTCCCCTCGAGGGGGTATTTCTGTCAATCCCCACGAGAATCTTTCATGTGACACAAGTCAGTCTAGGAGCTCACCTCTGGCCTCAGCTGCTCCGAAGCGGACTTCTTTCCAGCACCTCCTCCCTTTAACCGTCACGGTTCTGCATAGGCTCTTTCAATAGCTCCCTCCTCTCAGTGTAAATTCAGTTAGGGGTGGCCTCAAGAAGGGTTCCTTGGACAGTTAGGTGTGGCAGAGTTTAGAGAGATGGCTCATTTAGTTTTTACACTTTTTGTCTTTTTACACTGCCATGGTGGTTGGGTCAGTGAATGTAAAAGTATCAGCTACCACTTTGTGCTTAGAGTCCACTGCTTGTTATAAACAACCCTGTGATGAACATTGTCACATACACAAACATCCCGTGCACTTATCTAGTTATTTTCTTAGGCTATATTCCTGGATGTAGAATTGCAGAGTTGGACATTATAAGCAGTTTTTTAGCTGTTGACAAATGCAGCCAAATTACCCTTCAAAATGGATCTACCCCCACATCAGTGGTATATAAAAGTCTCCCTTACCATTGTTAACACCAGTATATTATGTGAAACAATAAGTTCTGGCATTTATCTGTGCCTTTATATTTCTATTAATGAAGCTAAATGTTTTACATGTTTATTGAGTTAAATATTTTTTGTTACCCATTTTTTTCATTTAAAAATTAATCTCAAAGAGCCTTTATATGTTAATAATTTTAACTATTTTCGTAGAAATTGCATTTTCCCCAGTTTAACTCAGTTCAAGTATTTTGTTGTTGTTGATTCATAGGTGTTTTAAATTAATAGGTAGTCAAATATATCAGTTCTCTTTATATATTTTACTTTCATTATAAAAGCTTGGAAATTCCCACTTACATTTCTTCTAGCACATTTATGTTTTCCATTTTGCCTTTAAATATTTTTATCATACTGAATTTATTTTGCTTCTATTGATTGATTTTCTCTTCATTGTGGATGCAGCTTTTTTTTTAATTCAGTTTTACTGAAATATATTCACATACCATACAGTCATCCATGGTGTATAATCAACTGTTCACAGCACCATCTTATAGTTGTGCATTCATCATCCCAATCTATTTTGAAAATTTTCCATGCACCAGAAGGAATCAGAATCAGAATAAAAAATTAAAAAAAAATTAAAAATTAAAAAAAGAACACCCAAATCTCCCCCCCTCCATCCCACCCTATTTTTCATTTGGGTTTTGTCCCCATTTTTCTACTCATCCACCAATACACTGGATAAAGGGAGTGCAATCCACAGGGTTTTCACAATCACACTGTCACCCTTTGTAAGCTACATTGTTATACAATCGTTTTCAAGAGTCAAGGCTACTGGGTTGGAGTTTGGTAGATTCAGGTATTTACTTCTAGCTATTCCAACATATTAAAACCTAAAAAGTTTTATCTATGTAGTGTGTAAGGATACCCACCAGAGTGACCTCTCAATTCCGTTTGAAATCTCTCAACCACTGAAGCTTTATGTCATTTCATTTCGCATCCCCCTTTTGGTCAAGATGTTCTCAATCCCATGATGCCAGGTCCAGATTCATCCCCGGGAGTCATATCCTGTGTTGCCAAGGAGATTTACACCCCTTGGAGTCAGGTCCAATGAAGGGGGGAGGGTAGCAAGATCACCCACCAAGGTGGCTTAGTTGGAGAAACAGGGCCACATCTGAGCAACAAAGAGGCACCAAGGGGAGACTCTAAGGCACAATTTTAAGCAGGTTAAGCCTCCCCTTGCAACAACAAGCTTCATAGGGGCCAGCCCCAAGACAGAGGGCTCAGCAAATCAAGCCGTCAGTCCCCAATGTTTGTGAGAACATCAGCAACAATCCAGGTGAGGAAGTCCAACACCTCTCGTGGATGCACCATTTTTGATTGTCTAGATTTTTTTTTTTTGTCTTTCTTAATAGAGTGTTGAATTTTGTTCGGTAGGCAGATAATGCATGTGTGTGTCAGCATGATCCTTTCTAGGCTTGTTTTTAGCTTTCTTAGGGCAAGTGTAGAGTGGCCTTTACTGTAGGACTAGGTTAGCCTTACCAGCAGCATGGCCTTTGAGGGAGTCTCTACCAAATGCAATAGATGTTCCACAAGGTCTTTTTGCTCTGACTGGTGGGAACTCAAATATCTCCCAGGCCCATGAAAGCTTTGATTTTTTTCAGCTCCAAGCTCCCAAGCAGTTTTTCCTTCCCTGGTAGTTCTTTTTTATCCAGCCTTGTGGAGTATCATCTTACACATTCAAACTTAGTATTTGGCCAAAGACTCAAGAGGCATCTTAGTTTGCCTGATCTGCTATCACAAATACCACAAACTAGTTTTCATTTAACAGCAGGAATTTATTGGCTCATGGTTTTGAAGCTAGAAGTCGAAAATCAAGATAGTGGCAAGGCTTGCTTTCTCCCTGAAGAGCTGTAGCTTTCTGCTGCTGGCAATGGGAAATCCTTGAGGGTTCTTTGGCCTGTATTTCTGCCTCTTTTCACATGATGATGTCCTCTCCTTTCTGGCTGCTCTGATTTCCAGGTTCTTTTTATAAGACCTCTAATAATCTGGATTAAGACCCTCATTCAATTGGACCACACCTTAAAAAAAATAACATCTTCCAGAGGTCCTATTTACAATGGGTTCACACCCACAGGGACGTAGATGACAATTTAGAAAATGTGTTTGTTGGGGTCTATAATTCAATCTACCGCAGATTCCTATGCCAATTTTTGGAACTCTTTCCATGTACATATCTCTTCTTTCTGGTACTTTGCCCCACAAATTCTAGCCACCCCAGTATTTCTGAACTTAATCTCTTTTATCTCAGCAAGACCACCATCCTTTGTTTGGGCTCACCTTCCTTCAGCTGCAGTCTGAAAGCTCCTCCATGGAGAAAGCTGGGATGGTAGTATGGTTCACTTTGTTTTGTTTCCTTCTCTCAGGGATCACAGGCCTGTGCATCCTGTTGTCCAAACTCTGAAAGTCATTTCATATATTTTTTCCAGTTTTATTGTTGTGTACTGAAGGAAGGCTAGTCCAGTACCATTTGGTCTCATGATGGCTAGAAGCATATATATGTGATATGTTACTGAGGATCTGACTGTGTACTTAATATCCATTTCCAGCCCTCTTTCCCCTTCTCCAGTTCCTACTGCAGAGACTGAAAAAAAAAAAAAAAAAAAAAAAGCCAGATGCCAGCCTCCCCTGCATTTTCTGCAGCAAGGAAAGGCCATAAACCCAGTCCAGCCAATGAGGCATAAAGGGAATTCTGCTGGGAGGCTTCAGGAAAGAGGGTTTTTCCATCTGATATGAGGAGAGAAGCACTAAAGGAGAGCTCTCGCTCACAAGCCTGGCCTGCTTTTACCTCTTGCCTTTGGATGTAGGGATGTGAGGGCTGAAGTCTTAAGTTGTGACAGCCATCGTGGAACACAAGGCAACAATCCCAAGGATAAAAAAACCAACCCACTGAGTAAGATGTGTGGAAGGATTCAAAGAATTTGGGTACTTGATAATATCTTTGAGGTACTGAACCAATTCTGGGACTGCTTACCTTTTGACTTCATGTTATGTAAAAATAAGCATCATTTTTAAAAATTATTGTGGCAACATATTAACAACGTATTTCCCATTTTAATCACTTTCAATATGCAATTCAGTGGTATTAACCACATTCACAATGTAATATTACCATCACCACCATCCATTACCAAAACTTTCCGCCACTCTAAACAGAAACTCCGTTAACTATTATGCATTAACTCTTGATCCCCTACCTCTACCCCACCCCGGGTGGCCTGTAATCTTTCTTCTGTCTCTATGAATCTGCATATTCTAGTAATTTCATAAAAGTGAGATCATACAATATTTGTTCTTTTTTGTCTGGCTTATTTCATTCAACATGATGTGTTCAAGGTTCATCCATGTTGTAGCATGCATCAGAACTTCATTCCTTTTTATGGCTGCATATTTTATTACATATTACCACATTTTGTTTATCCATAATTATGTTGATGGACACTTGGGTTCTTTCTACCTTTTGGCTATTGTGACAAGTGCTGCCATGAACACTAGCATACAAGTATCTGAGGTCCTACTTTCAATTCTTTTGTGTACATACATACAAGAGGGATTGCTAGCATATGGTGAGTCTATATTTAACTTTCTGAGGAACCACCACACTGTTTTCCACAGTGGTTACATTATTTTACCTTCCTGCCAACAATGCACATGGGTTCCTATTCGCCACAGCCTCATCAACACTCACTGTTTTCTGTTCTTCTTTTTTTAAATAATAACTATTCTGGTGGGTGTAAAATGGTTTTGATTTGCACTTCCCTAATGGCTAATGAGATTGAGCATCTTTTCATGTGCTTATTGGCCATTTGTATATCTTCTTTGGATAAATGTCTATTAAAATCCTTTGCCTATTTTTAAATTGCCCATTTTGTTGTTGAGTTGTAGGAGTTCTTTATTTATTCTGGATATTAAACCCTTAGCAGATATATGGCTTCTAAAGATTTTCTCTCATTCTGCAAGTTGTCCTCTCATTTTCTTGATAATGTCTTTTGATGTACAAGTTTTAAATTTTGATGAGCTCTAAATTATCTATTTTTTTCTTTTACTGCTCTTGCTTTTGACAGAAAGAACATCCTTATGTTTTAAGCACCTGTTAGTTGTTGTTTCGTTAACTTGCATGCAGTGCATTCCTAACTGATTTTGGATTTAATCTTTTATTTTCTAAATGATTGCACAGTTATAAAACACTGTTTTCAGAAATATATTGTTTCTCATTGATTTGAAATTTCTGCTTTCTCCTATACTACATATATATATATATATATATATATATATATATATATATATGTATATTGCTCTATTTCTGGGCTTTCTATTCCATTCCATTGTTTTCTTTGTATAGACTGCTGACTATCTAATTATTTAATATCTGGTAGGGCAAGAGTTAGTACAGCCTAAATTATGAATTAAGACATTTCTTTTCAACTATATAATATTCTTTTTAGGTCCAACTTCATGGTAGTTTTAAAAATGGTTCAGTGGAATAGTTCCTTCTTCTTTTTGTGAATGTAAGGGTTATAAGACTGATAAATCATTGAGCAAAAAATGTAGACATTTCCTCAGGGTTTTATGGAAAAGAGGTGAAGGCTGTTGAGGGTTTGGAGGTTTCTTTTAAACATACCAGTGCTGCATGTGGACAATAATGTCAAGGAAAATGTGATTTTAAGGAAAATAAAGCAGAGGAAGTTTTCACAAACATCTGGTATCTATATGGGTTGAAAAAATGGCAATTTGATAGTTGAGATCAACAGCTGTATAAATATTTTCAAGTAAGGAAATAGAGTTGTACAGTAATAAAAAATAGAATGCCCCTCTTCCCACACTGCATAAGTGATGAGCAATTAGTTTGCTTTCTGAGACTTGTGATGTGAGAAGAGACTGAGAAATGCAAGCCCTTTAGTTGCTAACTGAGGCTGTCAGTTGGGAAGGATGTTTTGCTTGACAGTTGATTAGGGGTTAAATGAACTGAAAAAAATTGGCATTTTTTTCTGCTTTTCCATTTATTTTAACAGCAATTATCTGCATTTTTTTCTTCTGTCAGTTCTAAAGGCCAGATTTAAACAATTATCCATGTAAGAAAAACTGATTTTGAATGGCCAAACGGCAAATGGGATTTGATACCAGCAGTCTTTGAAGGATAAGATTCTCATCTGAAAATTGGCTAACATGGTTGATAAGTCTTGGAAGATGCCTTTATATACTATCTAGACTAAATAATGAAAAAATGAATGTTGAATATGTAATTATCTAGCTTATTCTTAATTATTCAGCATAACATTTCTAATTCTTTCTGAGTCAATAGTTTATTCATTCACCAAATACTTATTGAGTGCCTACTATATACCAGACACTCTCTTGATGCTGGGGAAATAAACAAAGTAGATGAAAGACTCTGGATCTTGCCTTCTTTGAGCAGAAATGGCCAATAAATGGATAAACATGAAAATATTTGGTTTGACAGATGGTGATGTGTTATGGAGAAAAATAAGTCAAGGTAGGGGATAGAAGAGTGATGGGATGGGGATCCTGATAAGTTGATATTTAATCAAGGACCTAAAGGGACTGAAGGAATAAGATATGGGGCTTTTGTTCAAGTAGAGGGAATAGCAGCTGCAAAGGCCCTGAAGAGCATGTTTAGCATATCTGAGAAACAGCAGACTTACTGAGATGGAGAAAACTATATGAGCAGCAGGTTGGGATGGAGAATGGAAGGTGGTACTGAGCAAGAACAAGTGTTGAATTTGAGACATATTGCATTTTAGATGCCTGTGACACATCCAAGGGGAAACATTGAGTAGGCAGTTGTATATATGAGACTAGAGTTCCAGGGTGAGGTCTGGGCTAGAGGTATAAATCTGAGTCATCAGCATGCAGTATTATTAAAATCACTAGAGGATGAGGTCACCCAGGGTGTGAGGGTAGAAAGAGTAGAGGTCTGAGTACTGAGCCCTGGGGTGTTTCAAAGTTGTTAGCATCATAATTGAGTTGCTATGTAACTTTTATAAAAACAGCTTTATGAGATGTAATTCATATGTAACACAATTCATCAATTTAAGTGTACAATTCAATGGTTTTATTTTTTTAAATTCAATTTATTGGCATTTATTCACATACCATCCAATCATCCATGGTGTACAGTTGTTCACAGTACCATTATATAGTTGCGCATTGAGCACCACAATCCATTTTTGAACATTTTTATTATTACACACAAAAAGAAAGACAGTAGGAGGAGGGGGCAAGATGGTGGCATAGAGAGAAGTGGAATTTAGTTAGTCCACTGGAACAACTAATAAACAACCAGGAACAACTAGTAAATAATTTGGAATAACTGCCAGGGTACAACTGTGACTGTCTGCACATTGTACACTAACCTGGATTGGGAGGAATGCCTGAGATCACAGCATAAAATTAAGTAAAAACTGTGGAACAGTGCTGGGAGCCCCCTCACCCATGGCAGGCTGAGCTGCAAAACCTCGTGGAAGAAAGTAGCACTCTCTGAGCAAGAGAATATAGGTCAGCCCAACTCCAACTGGGATTTTAATTAACAAATGTGGACTGCTGAATACAAGCTACAAAACCCCAACAAGAGGACAGAGGCTTTCAGTGATGACTGACCTTAAAGAACCAGAAGACTCATCTGTCCCGGAGGGGGAACCCAGAAGACCAAGTGTTACCTCTGGCCGATGAGTGAAACTGGGGGTCCGTGTACTAGCTCTAAAAGGGGGCTTTCTGTCCCCTTTTCTCTCTCTCAACCTGAGGGGCTCAGTGGAGAGAGCCTCAGCCATTTTCAGTTTGGAGCACTCTGACCCAGACAGGGGTGGATATAACAGAGTCAGAAAGACAACAATTCAAATGCAGATGATAACTCCCTAGGGGGTCTATCTTCCCTAAGAGTAAGGAGGTGGGGCCCAACTCAACTCCCACCTTCCCTTCAGAACTCAGTCCCCAGAGCCTGAGGGGAAAACAGCCAAAACAGAAACTAAAGGGGCCACATCTTCTTACACCAGTTGGGAGCGACAGGCTGAAAGGTGCCACCTGCTGGGCAGGTTAGGAAAAGCACAGTGGCTAGAGACCTCACAGGAAAGCCTGTCAATCTCTAAGACACACCTGCAGGGAGATCTGAAACTGAATATAACCCCATTCTGAGATCTGAATACTTAATGAAGTTATGTGATATATTTAAGACACTGAAAATAAACACAAACCAAGAATCCTATATCCAGCAAAAGTGTCATTCAAGTATGAGGGAGAGTTTAAAATATTCTCTGACAAGCAGGCAATGAGAGAGCTTGTGAACAAGATAATTGCACTACAGGAAGTACTAAAGAGAGAACTACACCTCGATGGTTGCTAACATGACCACAGATATAGGGGACTGGTGGTTTGATGGGTTGAGCCCTCTACCATAGGTTTTACCCTTGGGAAGACAGTTGCTGCAAAGGAGAGGCTAGGCCTCCCTATAATTGTGCCTAAGAGCCTCCTCCCGAATGCCTCTTTGTTGCTCAGATGTGGCCCTCTCTCTCTAGCTAAGCCAACTTGAAAGGTGAAATCACTGCCCTCCCCACTACGTGGGATCAGACACCCGGAGGAGTGAATCTCCCTGGCAACGTGGAATATGACTCCCGGGGAGGAATGTAGACCTGGCATCGTGGGACGGAGAACATCTTCTTGACCAAAAGGGGGATGTGAAAGGAAATGAAATAAGCTTCAGTGGCAGAGAGATTCCAAAAGGAGCCGAGAGGTCACTCTGGTGGGCACTCTTACGCACACTTTAGACAACCCTTTTTAGGTTCTAAAGAATTGGGGTAGCTGGTGGTGGATACCTGAAACTATCAAACTACAACCCAGAACCCATGAATCTTGAAGACAGTTGTATAAAAATGTAGCTTATGAGGGGTGACAATGGGATTGGGAAAGCCATAAGGACCACACTCCACTTTGTCTAGTTTATGGATGGATGAGTAGAAAAATAGGGGAAGGAAACAAACAGACAAAGGTACCCAGTGTTCTTTTTTACTTCAATTGCTCTTTTTCACTCTAATTATTATTCTTGTTATTTTTGTGTGTGTGCTAATGAAGGTGTCAGGGATTGATTTAGGTGATGAATGTACAACTATGTAATGGTACTGTGAACAATCGAAAGTACGATTTGTTTTGTATGACTGCGTGGTATGTGAATATATCTCAATAAAATGAAGATAAAAAAAAGAGAGAGAGAGAACTACAGACAGATAGGAAAAGACAGGATGGAGAGGTTTGGAACACAATTTTGGATGAAGGTAGCACAGCAATGTAAGTACACTGACAAAGATGACTGTGAGTATGGTTGAAAGAGGAAGGTTAGGAGCATGTGGGACACCAGAAGGAAAGAGGAAAGATAAAGACTGGGACTGTATAACTCAGTGAAACCTAGAGTGCTCAACAATTGTAATAAAATGTACAAATATGTTTTTACATGAGAGAGAACAAATGAATGTCAACCTTGCAAGGTGTTAAAAATAGGGTGGCATTGGGGAAAAATACAATCAATGCAAACTAGAGGCTATATTTAACAGAAACATTGTATTATGCTTCCTTTTATGGTACAAAGGCAATATACCAAAGCTAAATGCCTATAAGAGGGGGACATAAGGGAAGGGTTGGGACTCTTGGCATTGGTGATGTTGTCTGACTCTTTTATTCTACTTTAGTTTAATTCTATCTTTCCTTTTTTTGCTTTTTAGCTGTCATGTTTTTTTTTTCTTTCTTTTTCTTTTTATTTTGTCTCTCTACCTTCTTTGACTCTTCCTCCTTTGTGGAAGAAATGGAGATGTCCTTATATAGATAGTGGTGACAGTGGTGAATACATAAATATGTGACTAAACAGGGAACCATCAATTGTTTATTTAGAATGGAAAGTATGGTGGGTGAACAACACCATCTTAAAAAAAATGGGTTGATGAAGAAACCTTGAGGACATTATATTGAGCAAAATAAGTCAGATATATAAGGACAAATATTTCATGGTCTAACTGATAGGAACTGATTATAATATGTAAACTCAAAGACATGAAGTATAAGTTACCAGGATATAGAATGAGGCTAAAGAATGAGGAGCAGTTGCTTATTATGAGCAGAATGTTCAACTAGGGTGAACTTAAGTGTTTGGAAATGGACAGAAGTGACAATAGCACATTGTTGTGAGAGTAACTAACAATGCTGAATGGTGTGTGAATGTGGTGGAAAGGGGAAGCTTACAGTCACATATGTCACCAGAAGGAAAGTTGGAGGTTAAAAGTTGGGAATGTATGAAACAGTGAATCTTTTGGTGGAAAATGTCTGTGATTAACTGTACAAATATTAGAAATCTCTTTCATGAACTACAACAAATGTATGACACTATAACTAGAAGTTAATAATATAGGGGTATATAGTGGAAATATATAGCCATTGCAGACTAAAATAAACAGTTAGTAATATTTTAACATTCTTTCATCAACAGTAACAAATGTACTACACCAATACTATGAGTCAGTAATGGAGGGGGGGTGGTTAGGGGTATAGGAGAATTTGAGTTTTCTTTTTTTGTATTTATTTCTTTTCTGGAACAATGAAAATGTTCTAAAAATTGGAAAAAATTAATTGTGGTGATGGATGCACAGCTGTATGATGGTACTGTGGGCAACTGATTGTGCACTTTGGATCTTTGGATAATTGTGTGGTATGTGAACAATCTCAATAAAATTAAATCAAAAAAAATAAAGATAAAGGTGAAGGGTGATGAAGTAGCCTAGGAGTTACTCAGATTTTAAGATGCTTTTTAGCTGAAAGATAAATTTCAGTAAGATACAAGGGGGTACAATATAGAAAATATAAGAAATGAACATGAAGAAATTTACAGAATGAGAAGTCAGGTATTTCAGATATTACATAATCAAGTTGTTTAATAAAATTAATATCACAGATAACAAAACATAATAAGAATTAAGGTAAAAATGCACACCCAAGCCATCCCATATTCCCTTCTGTCCCTATTATTCATTTACTTTTTATCCTGATTTCTCTATTCATCTGTCCACACACTGTATAAAGAGAGTGGGAGCCACAAAGTTTTCACAATCACACGGTCACACAATGTAAGCTATATAGTTATACAATCATCTTCAAGAATAAAGTCTCCTGGGTTACAGTTCAGTTTCAGGTATTTCCCTCTAGATATCCCAATACACTAAAAACTGAAAAGGGATATCTATATAATACGTAAGAATAACCTCCAGAATCACCCCTCAACTCTATCTGAGATCTCTCAGTTGCTGAAACTTTATTTTGTTTCCTTTCTCTTCCACCTTTTGGTTCAAGAAGGCTTTCTCAATCCCACAATTCCAGGGCCAAGCTCATCCCTGCAAGTCATGTCCCACATTGCCAGGGAGATTTACACCCCTGGGAGTCATGTCCCACATGGGGGAGGGGTGGTCAGTGAGTTTACCTGCAGAGTTGACTTAGAGAGAGAGGCTGTATCTGAGCAACAAAAGTTCTCTGGGGGTGACTCTTAGGCACAATTTTAAGTAGGCTTAGCCTCTGCTTTACAGTAACAACCTTCATAAGGGCAAGCCCCAAGATTGAGGGCTTGGCCTTCTAAATTTGTAGCCCCCAATGCTTGTGAGAATATCATTAATTCCCCAGATGGAGAAATTTAATATTCCCACATTTTTCCCCAGTCCCTCAAGGGGGCTTTGCAAATACATCTTTATTCTCTGCCTAAATTACTCTGGGATGTACTGGGGCTTTGCACCAACCTGTACTAACCAACCAGATCTCACTTCCTCTTCAATGTCATTTTTGTGTGAATAAAATGACCATACAAGTTAAATTATACAGCATGTTAAAAAAAATATATATATATTGCACCTAATAAACATCTCTTCCTTTGGCCTCACCCAGAAGTTGAAGTTTTAAAAACACTGTGAATTTCACCATTTACCCTCTAGTCTAATTTACCTTAATCCTCACCAAGTCTATTTCATTCATATCTCTAGTTGAAGTCTGATGTCTTTTTTTCAGACTCCTTAACAGTTGCTGTATGGGGTAATGCTGACATTCATAGCTGTCAGACTCTGGCTCTGAATCTCCGGTGCCACATAGATACCCAAAGTTCCAGGGAAAAGCCAGATTATACACAAAGAGCTCAGCATCTCAGAATTTAGAAATAGCATTACAATTCAGAAATAGATGTAACTGCTGTAAGAGCTTACAATCTAGGAACCTTTACAATAAGCCTTCCCCTGATAATCTATGCTCTCAGACTCAATTCTCAGAGATTGCTCATTATAGTTAGTCCCTATTAGTGAGGCATTATAATGTTTTTCTTTTTGTTTCTGGTTTATTTCACTCAACGTACTGTCCTCAATGTCCTTTCACCTCACAACTTCACTCCTTCTTGTAGCAGCTCAATATTCCATTGTATGTATACACTACAGTTTGCCATTCCATTCATCAGTTGGTGTACCCTTTGGCCACCTCCATCCACTGCAAATCGTGAAGACTGACACCATAAACCCCACTGTGCATGTGTCCATTCATGTTCCCCTTTTCAGTTCTTTCAAGTATATACCCAATAACCAAGTTGCAGAACCATATGGCAACCCCATGCTTAGCTTCCTGTGGAACCACCACACTGCCCTCCAGATGGGCTGTACCATTCTACTTCCCCACCAGTGGTGATTAGGTACATCCCTTTTTCCACATTTTCTCCAGCACTTTTATCCCTCTGTTTATTTTTTAGACAGTTTTATTCACACACCATGCATTACATCCTAAGTAAACAATCAATGGTTCCCTGTATAATCACATAGGTATGCATTCACCAACACTATCTATATAAGAACATTTCCATTTCTTCCACAATGAAAGAGGAAGAGGTGAAAGAAGTAAAAAGAAAAAAGACAAAGAAAAAATGACAACTAAGAAGCAACAAAAGAAAAAAATAAAATGAAGAGAACATACAATAAAAAAGTCAGACACCACCACCAATGTCAAGAATTCCATACCCCTTGCTTATATTGAAATATCTGATGGATATTTAGCTTTGGTATATTGCTTTTGTTACAATTAATGGAAACATATTACAATGTGACTGTTAACTATAGACTCTAGTTTGCATTGATAGTATTTTTTCCCCAATACCACCCCATTTTTAACACCTTGCAAAGTTGACATTCATTTGTTCTCCCTCATGTAAAAACATATTTGTACTTTCAATCACAATCATTGACCACTTTAGGTTTCACTGAGTTAAACAGTCTTTATCTCCTATCTTTCCTTCTGGTGTCCTACATGTCCCTCACCTTCCTCTTTCAACCATACCCACAGTCATCTTTGTTCAGCATACTTACATTATTGTGCTACCATAACCCTACATTGTGCTCCAAACCTCTCTCTCCTGTCTTTTCCTATCTGTCTGTAGTGCTACCTTTAGTATTTCCTGTAGAGTAGTTATCTTTTTCACAAACTCTCTCAGTGTCTGTTTGTCTGGGAATATTTTAAACTCTCCCTCATATTTGAATGACAGTTTTGCCAGATTTAGAATTCTGGGTTGGCAGTTTTTCTCCTTCAGTATCTTAAATATATCTTACCACTGCCTTCTCACCTCTATGGTTTCTGCTGAGAAATCTGCACATAGTCTTCTCAAGCTTCCTTTCTTTGTGGAGGATCACTTTTCTCTTGCTGCTTTCAGGATTCTCTCTTTGTCTTTGACGTTTGATAATCCGATTATTAAGTGTCATGGCGTAGGTCTGGTCAGATCTATTCTGTTTGGGGTATGCTGTGCTTCTTGGATCTGTAATTTTATATCTTCCATAACACATGGGAAATTCTCATTTATTATTTCCTCCATTATTGTTTCTGCTCCCTTTCCCTTCTTTTCTCCTTCTGGGACACTATGGCACATACATTCATGTGCTTCATGTTGTCATTCAGTTCCCTGAGACATTGCTCATATTTTTCCATTCTTATCTCCATCTGTTCTTTTGTGTGTAGAATTTCAGATTTCCTTTCTTCCAATTCATGAATCTTTTCTTCTGTCTCTTCAAATCTGCTGTTGTGTTTCCCCATGGTGTTTTTCATCTCTTTTGTTGTGCCTTTCATTCCCATTAGTTCTGCCAATTGTTTTTTCAACTTTTGAGTTCTTCTTTGTGTTCATCCAATGTCTTCTTTATATCCTTCATCTCTTTTGCCATATCTTCCTTCAACTAGTTGTTTTGATATTTGGATTGATTTAGGAGAGTTGTTTGATTAATAATTAGTTGTTTCAATTCCTGTATCTCAGTTGAAGTGTAAGTTTTTTCCTTTGACTGGGCCATATCTTCATTCTTCCTAATGTGTTTCATAATTTTTTGTTGTCTAGGCATCTGGGTTCCTTGATTATCCCAATTAGATTTTTCCCAGGCCCAGCTCTCAGGAGGAAGGTGTAATCAGTATCAAGTTTCCCCAAAGAGCAGGTTGTCAGACTTTCCTGTGAGGCCTCTAGACACTGTGCTTTTCCTATCCCATCCAGCAGGTGGAACTTAGCCCACAGCTCCCCACTGGTGTAAAGAGGTGTGGTCCCTTTAATTTTCAGTGGACCCTGTCCTGGCCAGGGTCTGAGGGCGTCAGAAGCCAAGCTTAAGTTGTTTCTGGTTTGTTTGTCTTTTCCCCCAGGTCCTGGGCTCTGAATTCTTTGAGGGATGGCAACCACTTGACTGGACCACCCCCCAAACCCCTCCTTTTTAGCAAAGATACACCCTTTAGGGAGTTATCTTCTACACTTGAATTCCTCCTTTGTCTCTCTCTCTGACTCTGTTAACTCCACCCTTGCCTGGTTTAGGGCTGGCAATTGAAAATGCCTGAGGTTTTCTCTAATGAGCTGCGTTGTTTCTGCCTTTTGGCTATTATGAATAATACCACTGTAAATATTCATGTATAAGTTTTGTGTGGATATATTTTTTATTTCTCTTGGGTGAATGTGAAATTTTGGGTCAGCTATATAAGTTTTGACAAACCCCTTAATCTCTGTGTCTTTCAAATTTTAATCCAGCACCATCCAATAGAAATAATGTGAGCAACAAATGTGAGCTACAAATATGATTTTAAACTGTTCAGTAACCATATTCAGAAAAGTAAAAAAGAAACGTGAAATAAATTTTAACAATGTATTTTATTTAACACTCCTCCCCACCCCCACCCCCACCCCCCACCTCTGCCACCCCCAACCCCACAAATCATGTTCCTTACATGGCAAATGGGACTTTGCAGAAATGAGTAAGTTTATGGACATTAAAATGGGGAGATTATCCTGGATTATCCAGGTGGGCCCAGGCTTAATTACATTAATCCTTAAAAATGGAGAACCTTTCCCTGCTGAGGTCAGAAAGAGATGTGAGACTGGAGGAAGGGTCAGAGAGAAGCATTGTTGCTGGTTTTAAAAATAGAGCAAAGGGTCCTTGAGCCATGGAATGCAGCAGCCTTTAAAAACCGGAAAAGGCAAGCAAACATATTACCATTTAGAACCTCTAGAAGAAATGAGCCCTGACAACACCTTGATTTTACCTTAGTAAGATCCATGTAGGACTTTTGAAAGGCAAAACTGTGAAATAATAAATTTGTATTGCTTTTAAGGTACAAAGTCAGTGGTAATTTATTATGGCAGCTATGAGAAGTGAATCTACTCAACATTTCCCCCAAGTTAACCTTTCAATATGAAATCAACAGAAAAAAATTGGTACTGACATAATTTACTTTTTTGTGTATGCTTAGTCTTTGGTGCCTGTTGCATATTTTAGACTTACAACACATCTCAATTCGGACTAGCTTCATTTCAGGGGCTCAGTAGCCACATATGGCTGTGGCTGCTTTAATGAACAATGCAGGTCCAATTGGTGCACTGAGCGCAGGGCTATGCAGCATATTACAAAGCAGATATGTGTCTGAGAAAAAGGGGAGACACATACTCATATCTAACCCTCCATGCTTCCAGGTCCTGAGTTTCATGGAATAGTGGCCACTCTATGGAGGGAAAGATGTAGATTGGAAATGGGTAAGTAGGGGCAGGAGGAGAGGTGCAATATTGTCCAGGGAGATGGGAGAAGGGAGGGAGATAGAGGAGAAGGATTTGTGTTGGGACAGACATTAGAAAGAGAGTGCATGTTCCGTTTCCAGTCAGAGAGCAAGCCAGAGAGGTCTGATCTGCAGTCCAGGGAAGGCTGGTTTCACTAAGGTTGAAGAATTTTGAGTTCTAAGGGTTAAAGGGATTAGGCCCAAGTGATCCCCACCTACTTCTACCTCACAGATTTCCAACCCAAAGAATTAGCACTTAGTTCAGAGGAAGTGTTGAGTAAATATGTAGAAATGGTATGCATCTTCCTATACAACTCTCAGCAAAGTAGAAGCATCTTTTCAGGGTAACAATGCAGGCTTGGGGGGGTGGGTGGGTGGAGGGGTGTGGTGAGGGTCTGAAGCCACAGTGGTTTCTGGGGTTAGGGAGGTAAAAGGGGCCTGATGGCTTTTTCCTTGGCTGTGATCCCTTCCTGACAGTGATGTTCTGACTGGAGGCAAAGCAAAGGTTAACGAGTCACTGAGCCCATAAATTACTGTCCCAAACCTGCTAATTTGAGTCACCTGGGTCTGAGGACTTTCTGTGAGAAGCCAAGCAATACATATTTTAGAGAAATGTGTGAAAAAGAGAAAACTGTGACACTGACAGGAAATTAGTCAGGGACCTATCTTCCAATTATTCCTTTTTATAATTTATAAATCATCTGACTATCTCATGTTCTCTGGAGGAAGCATTGCTGAAATATTCTGAAATTTGTTCTTTTTCCCCAGAATTAAAACAAAACATCTTCAAATGTTCAGGGAAAGTGCTAAGTCTTTCAGGCATGTTTCCTTTAAAGAACATTGTTGTTTGCCTCTGGATCAGAGGCAGGAGGGAATAGAGTTAACCGTTTGCGGGTCTGAAGGACACAGGAAAGGAAATAATGAACTCAGCCGGAGAACCCTGATTGTGCTTCACAGAGAAAGTGACAGTGCAGTGCTTTGGAAATAAATGGCCAACCTCTCTCCTTCCCCAAACCACCCGATTGCCACTACACAATTCCCTTTCTTCTCATACCTCTCACAATTTTGTCAGGAAATTGCAGGTGGAGGGGACAGCATTAGTGAAAGCATGGAGCTGTGAGAGCACATGGCTTGTCCAGAGAACTGTGTAGCTGGAATATGGATGGGCAAGGTTGAAGGAGAGGGAAGTGGTTGATACCTGAGGACGACCTTGAATTTGATACCAAAGAATTGCAGCATTCATCTGTGAGGAACAGGAAACAGAGAAGGTTTTTACAAGAAGAGTGATGTGACTTGAAATCTAGTCAGCAAATGTAGCTGACTATTTTTGTATGGCCTGTGAGCTATGGATGACTTTTATCTTTTTAATGGGAAAGGAAGAGAGGAAGGGAGGAAAGGAGAAAATGTGGCAGAGATCATTTTGCCCACAAAGCCTAAGATATTTACTCTCTGCCTCTTTAAAGAAAAAGTTTACTGGTTCCCAGACTAGATTTAGAAAACAATAACTACAATTAATTGAATGCTTATTTTATGTCAGGTTTTTGTGTCCATCATCTATAATTCTCAAAATTAAGTAACTTGCCCAGGGTTGTACAGCTAAGTGAATATTTGAACCCAAGGGTTGCTGGCTCCAAATCTGGTGCTCTTTCAGTTCTACAATGAGAGCAGGCACAGGGTGAGGCCAGACCCTGGGAGACAGTTGAGGCTCCTGTGCTGTTCCATTTGGGACATGATGTGAGGCTGAATGAGGGAAGGGATGGTTGGGAGGAGAGCAGGGAAGGACCTGAGAAGCTTTTCAGCCCTGAAAGCCTACAGGATTTGATGGAAAGGTGAGAGAGAGGAAGACACTCCTGAAGAACCTTCCTCCTGGGTATTATTATCTTCTCTGGGACTCTCTTCCTCCAGCATCTCTTGGCAGGCTCTCCCACATGCTTTCTCCTGTCGGTGATTTTTAAAACCCAGCTCTTGGTGCAGTGAAGAAGACCATGGCCAGGGTTGAGTTCTGAACCTGTCATTACCAGGACATGAGCCCCTGTTGGCAGACATGAAAATCTCAGTGACCAACAACTAGGAGCAGCTGTGGGGAAACTGCAGCCCATAATACCAAGGGCAGTGGGTTTTTGGGGAACTTTCGCAAGAAACTAATTGACAATATGTCCACAATTTTGAAATTGCCATTTTTTTTTTTAAATCACGGGAAAAAGATTGTCTACTTTCCAAAACACTCCTAATTCTGGGAACTTATCCTAAGAAAATAAATAAAAAGAAAAAAATATATACCCACACTCATTAAAGTATTAATACAATGGTTGTTTATATTATAAATGAATTAGTAACAACTTAAATGTGCAATACTAGAGAAATGATTGAATAAGTTTTTGTTACCTACCTGAAAAAAGTCAGATGGCCATTAAAAAGAAAAATTGTAAAGACTATGTGGCAATGATAAAAAAGGCTTCGTTTTCATGAGTGAAAGACTTGATACTAAATTTTATGTACACTATGTTTAAAACGACTCAAAATGTGGCTATGTATGGACCAAACTGTCAGCACATATGTAAAGCAAAAAGGCTTGTGTTAGAGTGGTTTTTTCTCTTTCCTTTCTGTTTATTCCTGTTAAATTTCTACTAAATTTTTTCATGTATCTGGAATCTGTAATGTGTTAATGTCTCAATCCTTTCAAAAAAAAAGATGCTTAAAATATATAGCAGATGATTGCTTTTCCTGGGAATCGAATGGAAGGTGAATGGATATTTTCAGATAACTGAAAGGTGGCGCTACTTTTAAAGTTTCCTTTCCAGGAGTGTTTTTGGTCAAAAGGGAAAATGACCAGGCCTGCGGTGGCCTTTGTGCTTCAGAATCCTGCCCTCTTAGGGCTGGGCGTGTTCTAGCAGACAAAGAATAAGCACCTCTTGTTTTTGTCTGCTCAGCATCCACTTTTCTATCTTGGTAACAGTGCTTTGATTTTCCTTTGGAAAACTATCCTCATCTCCTCATGGCGGCTCCAGGGCTGGCGGCCTGCCCTAGGCTTGACCAAAGTGAACCAGGACCATAGTGGTAATTTTAAGGAGGGCATGTGAGCCAAGCACGTAAGTGAGGTCTGGGAATGTGGTTTCCTTTCTTATGCAATTTTATTGAGATATATTTTCACACATTAACAACCATCCATAGTGTCCAATCAGTGGCCTAGAGTATCATCGCCTAGTTGTGCATTTATCACCACAAGGCCTGGGAATTGTGATGAAGCAGTTGTGAAAGACGCACTCTCTGTGAGCATGATAAAGTGTGCCACAGGGAGACACTGAAGCTTGACAGTGATGTCAATACTGAGGATAGCAGAGTTTAGGGGATGGAAAGGAGGAGGGAGGCAGAGAGATAGAGAGACAGAGGGAGAGACAGAGAGAAAGAGAGAGAGAGTCATGGAGAGATAGAGCCACACAGAGAATGAGAATAATGACATTGTTTGGGGTCCGTGGTCCAGCTGTTCCTGAATGTAATCACCCCTTGAACCTCCTGGATAGTTGTTTTTCTTCATCTCCCAACCACCTTCGTTAATCCTGCTTGAATTGTGTTATTTCTGCTTACCAATGAAACAGTCCTGCCTATAAAGAGTGTCGAGATTTTCCTCTGTATGCCCAGTCCAAAGGAAGTAGGAAGGTGGCAGAATTAAAGCGACCAGCCGAGAAGGAAATGAGTCCCGATCTATTCTGTATAAAATGTTTTTTAACCTTGTATGTGCCCTGGTGGGGGCATGTACATTTTACATAGCAGAAAAGGCTTTGCTGGTGGTGTGGTTGCTGTAAAGAAGGGTGAATGTGGGAAACTTTGGGGATGTACCTTGGTGGGGAAGGTGAGAAGAAACCACTATAGTTGAAATGCAGATTTTAAGATACAGGTAACTTACAGACAGCCTCAGAACCAAGAGCACACAAATCAGCAGGTTTGCATGGCGTCTATATCTGATCTTTCTTGATGCTTCCTCTTGAGTAATTATTTGTATGCTTTGGAAAATTTCTTTGTACATTTAATACCAGGCTATTTTTCATTTTTATTTTCCTGCTTTTTAATCTTCTTATTCCAAAGTCACCGTCTGACTGTTTTACAGTGAAGATTTGTGTGCAGCTTAAATCTGTTGCTAAACATCAAATAGTTCTGTGAATATGTAATAAAGATGTGTTGCAGGGAGTGGATAACTGCAATCATGGTTGGAATTTTCAAATCTGCAACAGTAAATTCTCTGCATAAATAGAGTAAGAGTGTGATTTCATGAATATATTTTATCAGGTGTGGGATGACTCGTATGGCTTCTATAGGAATACCTGAATCCTCTGAGTTAAAACATGAAAGCGTTTAGAAAGTGTGAGCAGTTGGGGGAAAGGATTCCTAATGTATAGGTTATTTGCCTGCTTGTTCTCAGCCCTTGTTCTCATCTCTCTGTGCTCTGCAGACTGTATTTCCTAGGCTCTCTCACCAGCTGACCCTGATTAGATTCTGGTGATGGGAGGCACTGGTGGAAGTGAGGAGGAGAGGAGAAAGGGTCTGCCTCCTGCTTCCAGTTCTGTTGGCTTCCCTCTAGCAATAGTGAGCAGCTACTGATCAGGGTCTCCTGGAAGATCCAGTATCTCCAACATGAAGTCTCTTCCTTGGTCCCAAACCAGTACCTGACACCCTTTGGTGGTCCCAGCAACCGGGGAGCCCCAGGCACCTTCTAGAAGGATCTAGCACCTCTCCAACAGTTCTGGGCTCCAATAACACTGTCTCTTCCATTTTGTTCTCCCAGTCTTAGGGGTGGTACCTATTAATCTCTGGGTTATTCCACTCCCTCCATTTGGCTTTCTCAACTCTCCCTAAGTAGCCAATTTCCTATATTAAATTCCCTCTTTGAAATACCTTCTTTTCCTGGTTTTCTTTTCCTGACTAATACAGGAAATTTTTTTTACAGGAAATGTGTCTTGGACTACAAATGTTTTGGGAAAACAGACATTGAAGAAAGGATGGGAAGATATTTTTAGAATTCATTCAGAAATATTCTTTCAATAGTTTTAGACTTAATATCAAGAGCTGTTTTAAAAAAACAAAATTCTTACCACTGAAAACCAAAACCAAACAATTTTATTTATAATGCTGATTATTTTGCACCTATCCCTAGTGGGCCTTAAGTTACTTTTCTCAGCTTACATTTAGAATTCTTTACCAATTGCTTCCTCCAAGTGTACAGTATTAAAGTGATCTACCCTCTGGCCATCTAAGCAGTTTTGGCTGGGGCCCTATCTTTATTTGGCAATGACTAAGAGAGCTGGCTGAAGAATGTATAAAGTAGCCAGTTGGTCAAAGACCCTATCATGGTTAAATTTAAGTCTTGTCAAATGAGATAAATTTTGTAGCAGTCTTGCCCACTCCCTGCCTTGGATACCTCCTGCCATTTCCTTTAGGACTTTGTTGTTGTGTTAACCTCTCTAGAAAACTTTCCCGATATCTCCTCTCCCATAGAATGGCATTTATAGGCTGGGATCCCCAGGAAACAGATCTTCAGAGGGATATATATATATATATATGGGTTTTATTGGAGGGCGCTCTTGGGAACACCACCTGTAAAAGGAGTCAGAAAAACTGGGCAGAGGGAGAAGGTAAACTTCAGCGCAATTCTAGAGGCAGTCTCAACTAATCCCTCAGAGCTGTGAAGCTGGGAAATATCCTGCATTGATCACTAAGTGTGGGCTGCCCTTGGGTAGGACACATAATGGTGAGACAGCTTTCTTCTGTAGAGGGTCTTGGCATAGAGATGGGAGCTGTCAGCAGGCAAACTGCTAACAGCCAGACATGAGTGCTTCAGCACTGACGGGGGATCAGAGTGGCACTCTGTGGTGTCCACTATGATTGAGTTAGTGAAAGTTCTCAGGGACCCAATGTGCTTACTTCTAAGTACACATCATAGTATATTGTGATAGTACATTTACATGTCTGTTTACATGACTTCTTGGGGGCCAATGTGTCTTATTAGATCATTCATTGTATCTCCAGCATCTAGTAAAACATCGTACCTAGTAGGCATGTGATAAATGTTGAATTCAGTGAAGGAAAAATGCTTACTTATTTCTCCTAGCAATTGCAATAGGCAGGGAATTTGATGTATCATGCTGTTCTCTGAAAACAGGGTTAAAAAATCTTATTTTCAGTCCCATTCTGGGTCAGAAGCTATGTGACTTAGGCTCTGTAGTAAAAGTGAAAGACACATTTTGGGCAAAGGAGAAATCTTGAAAGTGTGCCAGATGATTATAAACAGGAATAGAGAAACACATGTTGAGAATGACACTGCCCCAAACACTCTTCAGTAATGCCAAGTCTTCCCTGGGCATTGTTTTCCCTTGAGCCATTCTGCATTCATAGACATGACTCAGAGGCTGGCATTCAGTGCAAGCTTTTGTTTAGCTGCCATTGCTTCCAGCAGGCCCCAAAAGTCAGTCGACCGTTGACTTTACCACCAGAATTAGGTAAGAAAAAGAGTTGAAAGGCAGCAACATCAACAGGAAATAAAACATTTTTATTGAATATCTGTGTAATGTTAAGTCATTTTTAACAACAATCAGAAAACTACTGTGGAATTCACTACACAGTGAAACAAAATTTAAACCACCTCATCAAAAATGAAGGTAAAATACAGCTAAAGTAGTTGGCTCGTGGGCCACGAGCCATATGGCAGAAGAAAACACCCCAACATTTCTACAAGATACAGAGAAAACCCCCACATAGAACACTCAAGCAGGCAGTTAAATATACACAAAGGCAACTAGGATCATTCTAGAGCATCAGATTCTAATACTTCACACAGCTTTGTCAGAGAGATACATGTGGCTTATCTGAGGATGAATCTTAGCAAGCAGGTTCAGTCACTGATTTGTGAAAGATGGCCTAGTACCAACTAATTCTGTGGTGACAACCCCATGTCTGGCAGTGCTGCAAGAGAATGCATTAACTGTACTTTAATGCAAGAAATAATGCATATTCGACAGTTTGAACCTGCTTGTTTTTAAAGTGTTGTTTCAGTGTGAACAACTTAAAGCTGAAAACAGTGAAATTAAATTTCAGTTTCTGCTATTTAATGAATTTTACGAACCCAATCAATTCTCTCTCTTTGGTAGGGTCTGGTCATTTAAACTGTAAAGAGTCTTGTTTGAATTTTCTGTTCAAACAGATATTTAATCTCATCCTATGACTTCTGCATTTTCTATTATCTGTGTTAAAAAAGTATGAACCATTGACAGAAGAGGGGATTGTTAGTCTCCTTTTGTCCTTTGTGTGTGTCCCAGCTCTTAAAGAGTTTGCAGTGACTGGGCTGAAAGACCAAAGAGCTTGTTTCTTCTCTGATGAGGAAAAAATCATGACAGGAATTCTTGTTTTATCGGGAATCAGCCAACGCCATGTTTGAAGCCTACCATCGGCCCTTTTTGAATTCTCTTTGAGTTTTTAGAAAACGTGGCATGATATCTTCAAGTGTGAACATGAGACTGGTGCTTAGTTTTCCTCCATTTTGTTCTGGTATTTCTGAAGATGATAGACTTCCACTTTCAAGTTTCACTACTATCTGTGGCCTAGGAGTTAAAATGGGTCACAGAAGTGAGTTGGTGAAAAAAAGTCTAGCTACAGTGTGAGATAAGAGGCTGCCCTCCCACCAAGTGGTTGTCTATCATAAGGAAAAATATGGAGTATTGCACAGTGCTTGACAAAATGCTGTGTGTTCACCCCATTCTATGTGTCTTTCTTGTCCTATGCATAGCTTTTCAGTTCTGAATTGGTCCTTTGTAATGAGAACTGTTTGTGCTACACACACCTTGGGCAGTGCAGTAGAAGGGAATGGCAGTATTGTTACAAGATCACTACGTAATAAATTGAGTGCTATCCACTGAGGAAACTATGTTTCTAAGCACACACGGCAGTCACAGTGTTACACAGAGCAGTCCTTTAAGACTCTTAGGGAATGACTAATAGCTTCATAATAGTGCCATTTACTACATAATAACATTGAAAACGTTTAAAAATTCCTCCTACATCAAGCATCTAGTATACATAAGAGGTTGCTTCAGTTTCTAGAACTTGTTCTTGGTTTTATTTCACCTTTTTTTAAAGGACAAATTAAAACTTATTTAAGTAAAAAGAGCATATAAAAAAGATCACTAGCTATCTGTTTTGGCTTAATTGAAGTGCATTCAGAACTATGGCTAATTGTTTGTGTTTTTTTTTTCATCTTTTGATGGGATTACAATACTGTCTGTTTAACACAAAGTAATTTTTTTTTTGTAATAAGCACAGATTGCTGTGTTAAAAATATTCTGCATTCCTTCTACTCTGGTTTTGTATAATAAAATATTTTGTTACAAAGTCTAATGTGCATACCTTTTAGGATGATTATAGTTGTGAAATCTGGAACAGAATTCACAGGTTGCACGTGTTGTATAAAGGTGATAACGGAGAGCTATTTTTTCTTTTTAATAGGCAATATTTCAGAAATGCTGACTTCTCCCCTCAGCTTTTTCCCACCCACCCCCATCCCCAAACAAAATCACACATATACGCACACACACATATAAACATGGAACACCATCATGTTGTTACTCTATATGCAGTAATATCCTATTTAATTGCTTCCTCAAATGTAAGAGTGAAGCCATGATTTTAGCTCTGTAGATATGTACAGACAGATGCTATTCTGGTTTGTGGCTATGCTTCCTTGAGGTCAGCCT
Organism: Choloepus didactylus; assembly: GCF_015220235.1. Taxonomy (NCBI): domain Eukaryota; kingdom Metazoa; phylum Chordata; class Mammalia; order Pilosa; family Megalonychidae; genus Choloepus; species Choloepus didactylus. Next base: position 51,263,150 of record NC_051314.1, read on the forward strand.
GGATACTGCTCAGATCATGCTAATTTGCCTGTGAAGGAATTCTACAAAATTGGATTTACCCACCAAATATGTGGTATAAGCGTATCTTGGTACTCAATTGATTCAATATAAAGCTCAGGTTTAAGTTGTCCTTTAAGATGTCAGTTTAACTGTACTAGTGCCTCACAAGTTGAAATTTTTGCTGGAATGCAGACGATACTATATTTACCATATAATATATTATCAGTTCTCCTATATCTCAGTCAATTTACATAGTTTAAAATAGAACATCTTATTAAAAACATCTAGATATACATAGATTAGGAAACGCTTACAACATACAAATACACAAACTAGAAATAAATCTTTAGCATACTGGTATATACAACAGTGTGATACAATAAATAATTTCAGTCATGCTCTATCTACACATAATATTGCTTAAAAGAAGAGTGGATTTGGAGGGCAGTGGCATGATGAAGGACTTAGGGGCTCTCTACATTTAAATTTGTGCAAATTAAAACAGGATTTGAAGTACCACTGAATTGTGTTAGGGATGCATGGCTAGAAAAAAATGAAAGGACCCATATTACTGAGGTATTTACAGATACTGGCTAAAGAGCACTATGTGGGCAAATGCAGAAAGGCTTGTTTCCTTTACTTCTTGACTGCCAGCATGGCGTCAACTTCCTCCTCTACCTGTAGGGTGTGCCACTGAGCAATGGGTCGCCTGGGGTTGGCCAGCATGTCTGACCAGTGTCGCAGCTCTGCGCCGGTGCTGTTGTAGCCCACAAAGACTTTGCCGATGGCATCGTTCTTGCCAATCTTGTCATAGTCCAAAACAGTTACCACCACTTGCACTTTCTGAAAAAAGTACACAAAAGAAACATGAATCACCCGGATCTAGAGATAAAACCCTATATCAAAGCTTCCTTGAGATCTAAGGAATTGGAAATAAGAGGAAACAATCTCCAACCGCTAGGACAAAGCTGAGAAGGACTCAAATAAGAAAACCTGGGTCTGATCCTTATTTTACCATTCTACAATATCATCCTCGTCATTGTCAATATCAACTTCAAAATACACAGTAAATATTAAATCTTGTTGTATACTTGTCACTTTTCAAGTCTTGTGCATGAACTAACTCAGTTACTCCTGACAATGGATCCTATTAATGTTGCCATTTTACAGACGAGGACACTGAAACTAGAGAAGTAACCTGCCCACTGTGACATATGGAATGAGTGACCAGGAGTTTGTCTTCAGAGCCTGTGTTGTAAACCACTATGCTATGCTGCTTGTGTCAATTTGGGTTATCTTCTAAATCCATTTCTGTTTCAATTGTGTCATAAGTGAAATTTCTGGCATTGGTATTCAGACCATTCGTTTTTTGGTTACAATTCCCAATGCAGCAACGTGCTGTCATTTTGGGGGTGGGGGATGGGGCAGTCAACACAGAATTATTATAGAATAACCAATTACATGAGCATAGTGAGTATACAATGTGACAATATAGTGAAAGTCTTTTAAATAGTAATAACTAAATAAAGATTTTTTTTTTCTCATTCATACAGTCTCTCAATAAACATTTATTGAGTAACTGCTGTGTGTCTGGCACTGACATCAAATGGAAATGGTCTGTTAGGCCACACAGGATTACAGTTCAGTGATTCAATCAGATTTTGAGTGTTTATTTAATTATTTAATAATTTACTTTTTGAACTGACTGAAAGAAAATCCATAGCACAGTGATATGAGAGAAATGTGTTTTAAAAGCACATTTTAGTCCTGCTTCCTAAGAAATGAATTTGTTTAGTCAGAGTATGTGATGGCTCCAATATAGAAAATGAGTACAAAGATAAAGGGAGAGTTTAAACTAAAGCAAAACGCATAACATTTGGAGGACGTACTAAAAGGAGCAGAAAATGTAATCATGAAAGTCAGGGCCAGAAGAAGATCCAGCTGAGTTATGGCCCTTTAGTGGACTTAGTGTTCTGAGGGCTGCTTTTATTGCACTAGTGTGCAGAGACATCACTACTGCACAGCTTCAGAAAAGAATGTGGATAAATAAATTTAGAGGAAGTAGAATGTAGATAAATAAAATACAATATACTGACAATAAAAGAGACAAACTCCCATCTTCCCTTCTGCAGCGTTGTATTGATTCCATCATCAAGGGGATTACTTATCAATTGGATGGTATCTGGAACCCGGATGGGATCCCCTTGGTTCTCGGAACTTTCTCTAAGCAAATTCTTCAGGTGCAATTGCATTGCAGGGAACAGGGGGCATTAAGCACACAGGTAACAGGGCTTTTCAGAGTTTGGGGTGAGCTTTGCTAATTCTACTTAGGAATGCATTGATTAGTAGCACTCAAGACAAAATATCCTTGTGGAGGCTCTGGATCCATTTTTCCAGTTATGTAATTTTATAATTCACATATTTTTGGGGGATAGGCAGTATTTTTCATGTGCTTTTGGAAATGAGCATATTTTTCTTCTCTCACAATACATTTCTTAGCTCTAGAGAAAGATAGAAGGATAGACCGTCATAATCTCAGGATGAGGACACCTAAACTCCTATTTTAGTATGTGAAATGCTCAACTATTTTCTCAAGAAAATGCAGGACTAGGCAAGTAGTCTCCTGAAAACCAAACCAAACCAAACCAAAGAACAAGTTAATGCAAGGAGCAGAGAAAGAGGGATGCAGCAAAGGTTTGCTCATTATTTCCATGCCTAATCTACTGTATACTGGTCTTAGATTCTCTGTGTCCTGATAAAATGTTATTGCCTACAAAATGCTGCCCCAGAAACCCAACATGTCTCTTTTCTAATGTGCTTCACTTTCAATATATTTATATTTGCTGCCATGCATAGCTGAATACAGGACATTTATTTTTAAAAAGGTATGAAATTGTAGCTCCAAGGAGGTTTACAATAGGATTTTTCATTGCAATACCATACCTTATATTGTCTTGCAGAATTAAAAATAAAATGCCAGGAGGTGTTAGTTTCCATAGGAATAAGGTCTTAGAACTCAAAAGAATTCACTGAAACAAATATTGCAAAATGTTGGGAAAAATTGGATGCCTTAGGGGTTTGCCACTGGGTCCAAAGCAGTGGATTGAATGATTCGGACTACTGAACACATGACTGGGGATAGGAATCAGGGTTCTCTGCAATGTATGTAACAGCTGTTGAAAGTAAATAAGCATGTATAGTTTGTACTATGTGAAAAAACATGAACTGAAGTGACGATAGTGGGATTATAGGTGATTTTTGGTCATTTTATAATTGTGCTATAAAATAGAGTAGCTACCAGCCACAAGTTGCTGTTTAAATTTAAATTAACCAAAATTAAATAAAGTTCCTAAATCACATGAACAGCCACCCATGGCTAATGGCTACCATATTGGACAGCAAAATGATAGAACATTTTCATCATCACAGAGAGATCTATTGGACAGTGCCACATTGAATGCTTCTGTAGTCTTTTCGTTAGATTAATTTTCTGATAAAATGTTAATTTGAAAAAGAGAAGGCATTAACTTTGTGAATGATAATAATGATGAGAACCATTTACTGGGTGCTCCCATGTGCTTGGCACTGCTCCTATCACTTTACATGCTTAATCTCACTTTGACATGGATTCTATTATTGTTCCTATTTTATATGTGAGGGAATGCTAAGCCTCAGTTTTCTTATCTATAAAATTGGTATAATAATGGTACATCCCTATAAGGTTATTGTGAGGATTAAATGAGATTGTGTGTGCAAAGGGCTTAACATGTATCTAGGCACATAATAAAAGCACAATAAATATATCTATTATATTAGCTTTCTTCATGAAATAAAGATGGGATTCACTCATAGGATACTGTATTCTAAGAAAAGATAAAAAGTAAAAATCTATGACTGAAGAGTATTTGCTGACTTGTTATTCTGTACGATTAGAAAGTGGTAGTCTTGTATGTCTACCCTTCATTTCTCCTTCAAATCACAATCTTTTAAACTCTGAAAAGATAGACCCACATCAATTATTTAGTAAAGTATAAAAATACTGTAGCTTTAAGCAATTTGACTTTCTAATACTCATTAAAGATTAATGAAAAAATGGCCCATAATTATTGGATGTGAACTTTGGATTCTGACAGTCTCACTATAGATACAAAGTAAGAAAATTTAAATATATTTTTAAGAATGCCTAAATAATAAGGTCATATGCTATAATTTTGACCACATGTAGCATCCTATTTTGAACACATTAACCATAAAGTCTTTTAGCAGAATACTTCCTTTTCATAACAGTTGTTATCAAGCAAATTAAGGTTACATATTTACAAAAATATCCATCCATTCCAACTCAGCCACAGAAAGCTGTATTTAAACAATTAAAAATAGCAACTTATTCTAATTTTTCTCTTGCTAATTATCATTTCATAATTAAGGACAAAAGATGCTGCATATTTAGCATTAACCAAAAATATTTGTTTTATCTCTATTTGTTGGCTATGAAGACGTGACAAAGGGAATTACATACTATGGCCTAGGGGAAAACCGTGAAAGCTCATTTTATCTTGGCCTTTTAACCTTTGTGGATGTACTTTTTCAGTTAGCAGAATTATTGTTGATTTTCTTTTTGTTATTTTATTTCTGCTCAACAGAAGATGGCAACTGTTTTTGGCTGATGAATCAGCACGCTGTGTGCTGTATATTTTTATCATCCCTCTTGATGTAGCTGGAGCATAAAATGTCATGGGAGTCTGAGCAGCAGTTCTAACGAAGGCGTGTAGGCTGATAATTTGCAAGGTCTTTGTGTATAATTTATGTGGTCTGAAGGAATGAAATTGAATGGGAACACAAAATTACGTTTGACATTACCTGGATTTGCTCAAAAGGTACTTCAAAGCTGAATGACTCATTGTAGTAGGGGTTAAGTGTGTTCTTTTTAATTGTTGTCTTTTTCTTCTTCAGCCTCTTGCCATTCTGCATCAGATGAATCTTCACATAAGGATCTGAAAACCAGAAACAAAAGCTTTAGAGATCAGTGACACATATTCTAGACCACAATTTAGCTTATAAAAGAAACAAATATTCCCAATAGGTAAATATTATATAGCACATATTTAGTATTTTAAGATTTTTCACGCATCTTTTATTAAAGGTGTTAAGTAACTGATGGGATTTTTTTTTTTTTTTTTTTTTTTTGTCATGATATCTCCCTGTTCATTTCTGATTTTCAAAGATTCAACTTTTGGTTTTGTTGATTCTATTGTTTTTTATTCTCTATTTCATTTGTCTCTAATCTTTGATATTTCCTTACTTCTGCTTGCTTTGGGCTGAGTTTACTCTTCTTTAGTTCTTCCAGTTTTGAGGTTGTCTCTGATTTGAAATCTTCTTTTTAAAGTAAGCATTTAAAGCTATAAATTTCCTTCTCAGCATTGCCTTCACTGCATACCATGTTTTGGTATGTTGTATTTTCATTTTCATTCCCTGAGATGTCTGTTTCTTGAGTTTGTAATCAGCTGGTGATATGACAGCAACTTTCTTGAGTGTCAGGAGCTAACAAAACCAAACACACCTAAACATAAAACACCTCTCACCATCTTTGCAAATTGGTCTTACATTGCCTGTGCCCTCAGAGTGCAGCCTTTCCATCAGGAAGGTCAGCGAAAGCAAATGCAAAGTGCAGGTCAGCCCTGTCTTTCCTAGGCCAGTGTCTTGCCCTGGGCTTGTGCTTGCTAATGGCCTCAGCAGTTTCCTTGTTTATAGGAGTTTGACCTTCTCCTTTCAGGACTGCTTCACTGAAGGAATTAAAGCGGATAAGCCTTTGCCCCAGGCTGTCCACCTCAATAGTTTCTACTTTGTCTCAAGCTGCTTTTTCCTGGAGGGCAAATTCTGAGAGGTAGGGCAAGCCGGGGAGGAGTTTCCCAAGTCCCTCTTTACCAGCTGAAACAAGGCCAGGGACCGCAAAGGGAGCACTGACTGGGTCCAGAATGCCCTGGACAGGGCATGAGGGAGCGGCCAGGAAAGGCACCAGGAGCTTCTGCCACAGTTCCCCAAAGATGTGTTTTCTTGGCTCAGACCCTGCCCAGCAAATGCAGTCCATCAGCTGTTCTCCCAGCTCTGAGGGGGTGTACTGCCTTTGTCTCCCCCTCCGCCTTTGACTGGGGCAGGTTGGAACAATGGCTGCCCTCAGAGCTGGGACCCCAGCGATCCCGAGTAGCTACTTGAAAGCAATGATCTGCAATCGGCCTGGGTCCCACCGGATCTTGGGGAAGTGGATTTTTATGTCCCTCTCTGGCACCAGCAAGCTATGCCAGGGGCTGGACCCCACTGCTGCCTGCCATGAGAGAGGGAAATGGGCCACGGTAACCACTGCACAGAGAGAGCAGTTTACTGGTATTTACTGTAATTTACCAGCCTCTTCCTCCTGCTCTTCCCTGGATGCTGCACAGTGTTCTCCTGGACTCCGGATTGCAAAAGAGTTGATTCAGAATGTTCCTGCCTGTTTAATAGTTGTTCTTGTGGAGGGACTGATTCCTGGAGCTTCCTACTCCACCATTTCCCCAAATTTCACACACATATTTTTAAAGCAAGTACCAGTTCTTTTGCAATATAGGACTCTGTATATTTAAATTTGTTCTGTTTTGGGGGTTGAGTTAATTCTCTTCCATAAAGCAAATGATCTGTCTGTATCTGTTCAGAGCTTCTTGGTGGCTTGGAAGTCCTGGTGATTGCAAAATAGGATATGATTTTATGGAAATGACAAAATAGGCTCTAATGAGACTCACTAATGTTGCTGTAGCTTTTCCTAAGTACAGCTGCTGGATGCCACACAAGGCATCCAAACATCTATTGGATTTTTGGAAACATGTAAATAACATGGGGGAAAAGTGTAAGCCTCAAAATTCGGCTTCTATCCTCGGGCGCCCCAGTGTTTCTGTGGATGTATCGCTTCATTCTGTTCACCAGAGCATGCACTCATGGAATTCTTCATCACCTAAGGACTGATAACTCTTCTTCAGCAGCATTTAGATAATCCCTGTTGCCAGTGAAATAGGAGCAAGACTTAGAACAGTTTACTTCTTCCATTTCTTTAATTTATCTTTAAAAAAGGGAAGTTTTATTTTTTTAAAAAAAGTCTTTGCTAGGAAGGAAGGACTTGCTCCTAATAGTATATGACTGTAACTTTTTGCTTCTGGAAAATAATGGGCTGGAACCAGAAAGAAGGTTTTTTTATTCCCAATAATACAGTGCAGGTACAAAGAGTACAGATTATTTATTACTTCATTTTGGATAATTTTCAGGCCTCTCATTTGGTTTTATTATTGATTTGGCACTGCTAAACATCATCCACCATTTGTCAGGCCTTCTTTTAGTCTAAATTAGACTAACTGGACTTCATTTTCTTTCTCCCATTATAGCTGTTATGATTTGGAGGTTTATCAGGACATTTAATGAAATCATCTTCAAACTTTTGTATGTTGACAAGCCAATATAACAAGTTGAGGTTTTTGTTCCTAATGTTCACAACTGCGGTAGGCAGAATAGTGGTCACCCGAATATGTCCACATCCTCATTTCCAGAACCCGAGAGTATATTACCTTACATGGCTAAAGGTACTTTGCAGATGTGATTAAGATTAAGGACTTTAAGATGGACTTTGGATTATCCAGGAGGGCCCAGTCTAATCACAAGAGTCCTTAACAATGGAGAATCTTTCCTGGATATGGGAAGAAAGAGATGTGATAAAATGATATGCTTTCCAATCTTCTAAAAATTATTACTCTGTTCTTCAAAGACATTTGAAAAGTTTAAGGCTTTAAAGCTTAAACATAGATGATATATACAGATATTTCAGGATCTATGGTAAAATCAGTGAAAATGTATGAAATGTTCCCTAAGAATAAGTTTTAAAGTAAGATCCAGTACAAGGTGTAAAATAATAATTCTCCTTTGCATTTGTAGAGTACTCCAGAGGTTAGTTGTATTTTCACAAATTATATCATCTCTTTTAATCCTCACAACAATCCCAGCGAGGAAACTGGGCTTTAGCAAAGCTGATTTCTCCCATGATCTTGAACCAGGGTTTTCTGACTCTAAACTCATTGCATTTTGTGATGCTTTGGAGAAGCAACTCTGTAAAGTACTTACAAGTTCAGACTCTGGAGCCAGACTAGCTTGAATCTTGAGTCTGCTGCTTACTAGCTGTGTGGTCTTGAGCAAGTTGTTTAATTCTCTTTGTGCTTTAGTTCTTTCAACTGTAATGTGGTGAAAATGACAATACCTGGCTCATTAAGTTGTGAAGAGTAAACTGAGCTACTATGTGGAAAGTGCTTTTAATTGGACCTAGTACACATTATTGCTGTTGTTGTTATGGTTATTATAGTTTTGTAAAAAGGCTAACATCTAAGTCAGCATTTGTGTATCTTATTCACTCTGCTGGAGCCCACCATTAGCCAATGGGAATAAGTCTTTCCATTGGCTGCAGAGGTAAGCCAAGCTTTCCCAAGTGCAGATTTGTTTCTAGAAAGAAGCATACTCATGCTAAGCAACTGGTTTGTTAATGAAGACTTTAATCATGTCTGGCGTAAAAGAGAAAGGGAGAGGTTCTCAGTACTGCCTGAATGTGCTGGTCTCAAGGTGTGTTAGATGGGAAACAAATTCAATGTCCTGCACAGTTTTCTCCCACTCTTCAAGTCAATAGATCAGATTATACAAGGCTGAAAAGTTAAACTCAGAGTTCTAAGTGGAATCTTATTATTGAAGCTTTAGGACAATGTGAGCCAAAACTATGATTTATGGAGCTTTCATTCCAGATACTGAGGCTAGCTAATGTTGATACACCTCAGCATATTATGTGTGCAGTATCTATTTCCTTATGCTGCTAAAAATGAGGAAACACTGAGAAAAACAACCCTTTAGCTTTGCAATTTATTGTTGTTGTCGAGGCTGGGAAATACCTATTGGTTCTTGAAGAGGGGGATAATCTATTATACCTCCTGCCTTACTTTTTCCTTTCTGCTATGAGAAAATTTTGTAGTCTGTCTCTACCTTCTGATTTAGCCTTAGAACTCCTTCTTTCTTTCTTTCTTTTTTTTTTTTTTTTTCACTCTTTCCTCTCTGGAGTAAGCAAATCATTATGTTAAAGCTACAGTGATATGATTTGCCAAATCATTTATTGTACCTTAGCACTAAGACAGTGGAGACTTGGAAGCACTGACTATGCCATGTGACAGAGATGCAGAAGACTCCTAGACAGTGACCAGATGAATGCTTTGGTCTCACTTGTCATTTTCAGGGATTAGGGTATAGACCTTCTTTGACTGGCTTCACTATTATTCCTTCAGCTCTAGACTGTGAGCAACGGTGAAGGTGGAAGGGCAATTTCACGGTCCAGATAGTGGGCAGCCCCTTATGAATATAATTCATGGGGTGGACAACCTGTGGTCTGGTTCCTTCCCTTTTAGTTCATTTTGTCCCTATTCAGGGATTAACCTTGAGTGGGAGTCCCCTCACATATATCTGGCATGTTACTCTGTAGGAGTTTCCTTTCTGAAGGGTTCTGTATAACAACAAATTCCCAGTATGCTGGTTTCCAATATCTAGCTGGAGTGACCCATCACCTCCAACAGTCCTTCAGGCATTGCATCCCAGCCCACTCCCCTCCATCAGGTGGACATCTGCCTTGCTTTTTTGGTTGGAAGAAGGAGAAGAGTGATGACACACATAGGCCCCCTTTCCTTCTGTCCCCATTGCTGTCATTTGCTACCTGCCCTTCTGCACAATGGCTTGGTTAGTTTGAGTTTAACTGTTTTTGGAGGGGATCATTCCCCTCCAAAAATAGTTGAACTCAAAAGTTCACTCTCTACCAGATACTTCTTGATCCTGCCTTAGCAGGCGTTGCCATGGCACTCGTCCTGCCAGACTTTCCCTTGTTCTCCTCTCTTTACTCTCTGAGCTTGAGCTGATCCTCCTTTCTTTTTCCCTTTCCCTCTATCTGCCCCAAGACTTTCAAGTACATATCTTATGAGTTTAATCACACCAGGCATTATTTTAACCCATATTTAATAGGAGTTTTCTGTATACTACTTTTCCCAGACATCCTACAATGCAAACTTATGCTTCTAATATTATTGCTGTCTCTATTAAACAAAGTTTCTGACCATGGAGTCTGGCACTGGAATGCAATGTCTTCACCAACACTGGTGTCACTGGCATGTATAGCTACATGGTGTCAACATGTAGATATACATCCCAAGAAAACAATATAAACTAACCTTGGAGGATGACTTTCGAATTAAGTCCAGAATTCAGTGGTTTTCCTTTGCTAACAAGGATGTAATGGGCAAGCTTTGCAGAAATATCAGTGCAGCCTACAGCTGTACCATATGGCTACAACTACCCCAATTCTTCTCTTATCCTTCAGACAGAAACCTATTGAGCCCACTAATTTCCCTTCATGCCCGTTTTTGTGCCATGAACCTAGCCTCCTGGACCTGAAAGTAGAAAATTTGAGGCCATTTTGATTCCTTCTCCTTTACCCCATGGGAACAATTAAACACCACATCCTGCCAATTTACCTTCATATTGTCTCTCACTGATTTTCTGTTTATAATCCATTGCTACATCACAAGAGCAGAAATCCAATCTCTCTTGCAATTATGTCCTTGATTTCAAGTCATTCTTCATATTATTATTGCTAAAGTTATATTTGATGATACCATCCTTTTATTAAAAACCTTTAGTAGTTTGCCTACTAAAAAAAACTCCAAATTCCACCAAGGTATTCACAGCCCCATGCTACTTATTTGTCTCATTTCCAAAAAATCTATGCTGTACTCATGGTAGATACTCACTGGTCCTCACAGGTGATTTAAAAGCCTGTGTTTTAGTCTGTTCTTTAGCCTGAAATGCCCTTTCTTGTTTTTCCCATCTTAAGCACAGTTTAAAATCCAATCTTCCATGAAGATTTTACTGATGATTTTCTCTGGTTGAAATCAGGCACACCTTCCTTTGCCCTGCAGCATTTTCTTTTTTACCATTGCACAGTACATATATCTTTTCTGGTATTGGAGAACTTCTGTGGTAATCTAATCACATAAAAAAGAATACTCCCATGGGAAAAATGTGTTTTGAGTTCAGAACTATTGGTTTCAAGATGAACTTTGGGAAGGTCATCCACTTGTAAAATGGGAACTTCTTCCATTACTATTCCATTCCCACTTTAATGCCCTAGAACATTGTCACCCCCTTCTTCCCTTAGGCAATTCTAATGTCAAATTATGCTAACTTCATAGAAATATAATTGCAAAACAGCTAGCTGTAAGCAATGATCCTTTTGTGTGACATATAAAGGAGCCACTAAAGGCTTTTTGTATTTACAATGAGAACTAGAAAGGAGCAGTTCAAAGCCAAATAATGCAAGATGCCTGCAGTTTTCATTTTGACAGTTTTGCATAATTATACTGTCTTCTTTCTTAGCTACCATAGTGACTGTGGGCCTTGTGACCATGACCTTTCCACTTCAACCAAAGAGTCCCCTTGATAAGAGAGAGCCTTATTTCAGCTGTTTTGTTCAATGCCTCCTGAGCCAGTACCCAGCTTCTGAGTAACTTCAGGTATTATTCCCATTATCCTTTTGCCTTTGGATAATGTTCACTCAATTTCTCCTTATAGTGTTGGATGGGGAAAGTAATACTTGGGTCAATTAGGGCTCTGAAAATGCATTTCAAAATGGTGTAAATTTTAAAAGTAACTTACTGGCATATATGATGGAAAAGTCCAGAAGTAGGGATTGTGGCAGAGGTTGTTAATTGTCCCCTAAAATCCACTTTCCCCTTCTTTTTAGCAATAGAACCCCTGAAGTTTACCTGGGCACCAGTCACCCAGTAGAAATATTTTTTCTAGGGTCTCATAACTTGGCATGTCTACATTACTAAATTTTGGCTTTCGGATGTGAATGGAATGGACGTGTGAATGGAATGTGTGTGTAAACTTTCCACAGCGTATCCTTAAAACAAAGGGGGACTCATTTTTCTCCCTACAGGACATGTGGCAATGTCTGGCGATGTTTTTAATATCCAACTTGGTGGAGGGGGAGGGGGTGCTACAGGTAAAGGTCAGGGTGGCTGCTAAACATACCACAATGCACAGGATAGCCCCTCACAAGAAAGATTATTGGGTCCTATTCACATAGGACTGAGATTGAGAAACCCTGACTTTAAAGAAGCTACTTGCTATCTACTCTTCCTGTCTCTTTTCTTGTAAACTAAAACACAGGTGGGAGGGTGGTGAACCAGCTTTTATCCAGCAACATGGAGACAATACTCTAGGAGGACAGTCGAAAAAAAAACAGGATAGAAAGATACTGAGTCCCCAAATTACCTGATGGCCCAATGTTGCCTACCAGTCTTGGACACCAACCTACAAATGGAGGTGGTGATTTATCTATGAGAGATATATAGGAGACAAATATACATTTCTATCTTTTTGAACCACTGTATTTTGGGGCCTTTTGTTATAGCAGCTCAACCTGTGTCCTATCTAATACAGATCCAACAATGTCAGCAAGGCCCCAGGTTTGTCTGTATCTCTGCCCTGTTTTCTATGGGGTTCTTCTCAAGTTCCACATGGTGGCCTTCCCAAGAAATTCCAGGTTTTCCTCCAAGGATGTAAATGACTGCACCAGCTACAGGTCTCATATCATCACGCTGTGATATCCAGGGGAAAAGAGAGTCTAACATCCCAGATTACCAGGAAAAGTCCTAAATTCATACAGATTGAACTAACATGGATGCAACTCCTATTACATATTAATCCCTGCGGCAAAGAGAATGTGATGAGTCAGATTGGCCTAGGCCTTTTTTTATGTGTCCATCCTGAAACCCATCAGGAGGGGCAGGGAGAACTACCTATGGAGCTGGGAGTAGGTTCAACTCTATTCTAAGGACATGGCTAAGTAAAAAAATTTGGCAGTTCCTCAAACAGGAATCAGAAGGCCTTACCAAGAGAAGGGGGAAATGGAAATTGGGAGGCAACCGATTAATATTTACAAAGTTTCTCAACCTATGGTCTCTAGAATCCCATCTCTGCCTAAACTTGGAAGCGTGCATACACTTATTTGCAGAAAAACATTTCCTTCCCACTTCAGATCAAATTCTTAGGAATGCAACATCAAGCACATGTATAAAGTGGTCTGATACTAGCAGAGGCAGAAGAGTTAAAACATGGTAGCTATCGGATTAAGAGTTTCTTTGCCAATTGCAGTTTGTTCTTATGCACTTATTGAGTAAGCCTTATTTCATCAATAAGCCAGTCATTTAACAGTATACAAATAATTAAATAGTAATAGGGTTCACAGAGCAAACAATTTCCATTTCTGTCACTGGCAGTTGTAATACATTAACCTAAGGGGGCCTTTGTAAATAATTTACAAGTACTTAGAGAAGACTACATTAAAGAGCTATATAGTCTTTATAGTTTAAAATGTCTGTATAGTTTAAAATGCTCCCTGTAATGCTACAGTACGGATGCAACATTAAAAATATATTTTGGGAAAATTTTCTATGTGAGCACACAACTTAAAAATGAATTTACATTAGTTAAGTGCAGTGTTTGCTAGAAGAAAACAATATTACATAAGTGACTACCACAGAGAAAATCAACCCCATTTTAATGAGACAGATTATAAAAGATCAAAGGCTAATTTAGTTCATTAATGGTGGCAGAGTGCTTTGAGGAGACAAAAACATAAACGCACAATGCTAATATTATGAATTAAATGGAAAGCATTTTTGGTGGTGGTGGAGGAAGATACTAACTTCTGACAATCATTTCTAACATTGCCAAACAGACCATATGGGACTGCCAGCTTCTTTACTAAAACTGTAGAAATACCCACACAAAGACTGGAGAATGAGGATCTAGCAAAGAAAGACTGCACAGATGGGGCATGCTTATGGGCAGGTGAAATAGCAGTATGAGGGTGTGAGCTCCACACTTAGAAGTGGAAGAAGGACATTTTGTTGGCACAATCCAAATCTCTTCTGTTCATTTTTAAAGATGAAATTCTTTGTAATCCAAACCTATTGCTCCTGAAGTTTCGAAAATCTTTCAGGAAGGGCAAATGCACGAAAATAGGAGCAGTTGTAATTATGTTTGGTTCTTTCTGGATGACTACAAGGAATTTGATGGAATCACCAACTATAAACTGTTTGTATGAGTTGATTAACAAACGAAAAAAAATAAGTCAAGTGATTCAGCAAAGCAAACAAAATTCCATATGACAAATTTGACTCAGTATTTTTTTCCCTGGAAACTTGGGATTAGCCTCTTGTTTATGCCAGAAGATAGGTTTCTAGTAAGACTTTTTGTTTTTTACAAAATTATTAAAGATTTCTATGTGATGTAACAACATTGGAAGTATTAATGCTTGGTAATATTGCTAGGATTTTTAAGTGCATGTAAATATGTCAAATGGATGCTTATCTTTATCCATATAGAGGCAGTTTCCTGGCAATTCAAAATGAGTACGAAATGAAAGGAATGTAAGAAAAGAGGGGATCCTGCAGTATAATATGACCAAATGGCATTAGTGCTCTTTTGTGGGGTTACCTAAGGCTCACCCAGTTCTCAGGCTGCTTTAGCCAGAATCAGTTTCTACCCTCATTAACTCCCTATTCCTTGCATGCACTTTCTTTAAAATATTCATGTGTCTTCTAAACAGTCCACCATCTAAGCATTAGGAAGTTTATGAGCTGGGATAGTCCTAGGATAATTGAGGGATACAATTGGAAATGTTTCCAGAAGGAGTGGAGGGATATCTCTCCATTTCCTCACTTTGAACTGCTTCCAGAATTTGTCAAGGGTCTTGGTATATGTCCTAGGAGGCAAGCTAACAGCCCTGAGTTTTCTTAGCTGGAAATGTCCCAGTGCTTCTTTCTCTGCTTAAGAAAAGAAAATTTACTAATTTTTTTTCAAGAGGGTTTCTTTCCTTCTTTCTCTTTGCTGCCTCCCTTCCTGCTGTTGAACATTTTTGAGGCTGTGGACCTGAAACAGGATGAAGAGATAATGTGTTAAGATGTAGTACTGTCAATACTCATACTTCCCACCTCTGGTTTGAGATTCTACAGTATGAATAATGCATGTCCTGTTAAAAAATAAACAATTTTAAATCCCCTGGTAGGCTTGTTATTAAGTTTCTTTATTTGAATGCTGATTTCCCTTATCCTTCCAGAGAGATATTTCATTTTAGCTCATTGGTGGCCAAATATGGTTCTCTTTCATCAAGCCATGAAACTGAAATCAGCTGATGCTCTGCCTGTCAAGAAGATAAGTAGCTTTGCAGGAGAGATCAACTTCTACTTTAGTAATCTGGTTTTCTTACAATAATGTGAGGAGAAAATAAAAATATGCTATGGCTTCAATATTAAGTAGCATATAGGAAAATGACCTGAAGTAATGAAATTCTGTGATTTTACTGCTTTTGATGAAGCAAATTTGTGATTAGAGCCAATCACCACATATCATTATCTCAGATTTCAATAAAAAATCACAATGATATTATTGTATACACTGATTTCTTTTAAGTGATATCATATAAGATGTTTTGTCCCTGAATCTGGGAGAAATAACAATCGAGGTGTTAAGAGTTAGACAGATTCTCTATATAGAAAAAACTTGGTTTCTATGAAATGTTTTAATTCTTTTCAAGACTCAAGAGCCACATCTAAATGGCCACAGAGATGGCCTGGAGTTAAGGTGGTTTCATTTTCCCCACATTTTCCATTTTTGTCACTTGCAGACATTGTGCCAGGCTGACATCTTTCACCTTGATGACTTTTGGTCTAAGGCAACTTAATTGATTATTCTATTTTTCTTGATGTTGTCTTTTAGTGCTCTGGTACAGAATTCATTCATTCATCCATCATTCATTCACTCATTCATTCACTCATGAACACAGTGCCTGTTATATGCCAGATACTTATCTTTCAGTCAGTGTTTTGTTCAGTGCTGTGCCCACGTTTGGTATGGAGTCTAGCACATGGTAGGGATTCAGTAAGTATTTGCTAAATGACTGAATGAATCCATGAAGTGTAAATATCTTTTAAGCAATTCTCCATGACTGTAAGAGAGTGAGGGGATACAGAAAACTATGGAACCCAGGTTTTTCTTCAAAGAGCTTGCAGATCAGTTGGGAAGAGAAGCTGTAAATTCCTGAAAAGTTAAGTTGAAATCAACCAATATATTTTTAAAGTAGGAAACATTCATAATATACATTCATAATACAAAGTGTGTTTTCTTGCTAAATGATTTGTACAGCAAAACTGTGAGCAGAATTCAAAGCAGGAAAACTCCCTTCACTCTGCTGAAAAGGCTGAATTTGAATCTGAGGAATTCAAATTCAGGGAATCCAAGCAAGTTTCACAAAGAAAGATCTGACCTTGTGTTCAGATCTCATGAGATCTCATGCCTTCTCTGAACACCTCCACACATAGATGTACCATTCCATAAAACAAAACTAGAGTGATATTTGAATAGTGTCCATACTTATACAGAAAGGAAAAGAGGTAACTAGATGGATTGTCTCTCTGAACTTGTTTTTTCCCTCAATCTTTCCCAGTCTTCTGTGCGTAATGGAAATTCATGATAACACTAATGTGATTTTCATAGTCAATTCATATATACTGAGATGGTTTAAATGAAATGGAATTTTATGTGATATGTAGAATTTTATGAACCATAAGATCACACCTGCCTGTAACATTTGCAGAGCCCAGGGAAGACTACAGATGGAAGTCCATTTACCATATGTCTAAATAGTTAAAAGTCACACCTTGACAAATATACTTTCATAATGACCAGTAAATCAGGCTTTGAATTTAGAATTCTCAGACACCGTGGGGTTCCAGTGGGGGAGTATTTGCTGCCAGCCCTAGCCTGCCTCTGTTCTCTTCTCACTGTCAGTTCCAAAATGTACCATGAGAAGTTTCACATGCACACTTGGGAACACCCCAGCCCTCCTGTCTAAGATCCATTCACCAGCACCCAACAGCAGCTCCTTAGTCATCCCTCCATCATGGAGTGTGCATACTTGTGATATGTCACCTTAGGAAGTCAGAGGCAGGGAAGAGGTCCTCAGAGACCATGCAAATCATCTTGGAACTATTTTGGCAGGGAAACTTGGGGTACTGGTATCCAGAGCATGGTCTACAATGGAGGGTTGGGCCTCCAGGTGAGTATATCCTGTGGGTCTGTAGGCTCATAATCCTATGGGCAGGTATAGCTGGAGGAGGCCTAGAGTCGGGCCCTCCAAAGTGTGGGTTCCAGGGTAGGTTCCCTCTTTCCCAGGTATAAGGGCTGTACTGCAAACTCTCTCCAGTTTAAAAAAAAGCTATTATCAGGCACTATACTAGTCACTTTCCATAATTTACTTCGTTTACTTTTGACGATCACCCTGATAGGTAGGTATTATTACCCCCTTTTTACAGATGAGGAACCTGAAACTAAGTGAAGTTAAGTAATCAGCCCATGGTCACACAGTTAATATTCATTATCACAGAAGTCCTGCTACTTCCAACATTCATCATAATTCATCATTCATCAACTTTATCAATTTTAGACTATCTACATTGTAAAAAGAGGGATGATTAAAGCATGGTACAACTCTTTAACCTTTTCAATCCAGGGGTGATACTGTAACTACAATGGCCATGTTTCTTAACCAACCTTCTAGATCCTGCATGATCTGACATCTCTCATTTCTTCTCCTAGGACATTCCCTCTTGCTGCCTCTGCTCTAGCCACACTAACCTATTAGGACCCTGAATGCATTGTGTTCCATTGCTCGTTGGGGCCTCGTGCCTAGGATGCCTCCTCTTCACGTCCCCACCTCACACTCATTTAATTAAGCTCAGCTCTAATATCACTTCTTCATGGAAATTTTATCGACTCCGCATTCTAAAGCAGCTTCTCCTTTTACAATCCTCATAAAACCTTGATATCCCTATATTTGTGTGATTATAGGTGTGCTGGTTTCTTTGTACCCAACAGTTCATTTCTCAGCTTATCTCTGTGCTGTCACAGTTTACTATAAGCTGCAAGGAGAAGCCATGCTGCATTTTCTATATTTAGCTTGGAGATCTCTTAAGCTAAGTATTCCAGCTTATTGCCTTCAAATTCTGCCTTCTATCCAACACCAGAACTCAATTTTGCCAAATTTACCACCACTTTAAAACAAGGATCGCCTTTCTTCCAGTTGGCAATGACACATTCATCATTTTTGCTCAAGGCCTCTTCAGAATTATCTTTAGAGTCCATATTTCTACCAACAATCTCTTCAAAGCAATTCAGGGCTTTTCTGTCAAGCTCCTCACAATTCTTCCAGAATTTCCCCCTTACCCACTTAAAAAGTCGTTCCAACATGTTTAGTATTTGCAAGCTCAGCAGCACCCCACTTCTCTGGTACCAAAACTCTTTTCCAAAGAACATGGCATTTGGAGAGAAAAGGGCTGCCACACAGGCCTTTGGAAAGGGTAGCACAGCCGCTCTCTCAAGCCTTGAGGATAAAACTATGTTTCGTGAATGACTCTCAGACTTTGAAATCTAATGGAGTTTGCCCTGCGGGTTTTAGGAACTGTTTTGGTCCCTTAAACCCTGTTTTCCTTTCAGTTTCTCCCTATGGCAATGGGAATGTTTATCTTGTGATTGTCCCTCCTTTGTATATTGGCAGTACATAACTTGTTCTGAGTTTCACAGGTCTACAGCTAGAGGGGAATTTTTCCTTAGGACAGACCACACATGATTGATTTTGATGGGATCTTGTACTTACCTATTATTACTGAAATGATTTAAGTTTCTGTGATATTGTGATGGGATGAATTTATTTTTTAAATGCAAAGATCATGTTTTTCTGGGGTCCAAGGGGTGGAATGTGCTGGTTGGTATATATTTTGTCCCCAGAAAAAGTCATATTCTTTAATGTAAACTTGTGGGGGCAGATGGATTAGTGTTGATTGGGTTGGAAACTTCCGATTGAGTGTTTCCATGGAGACGTGACCCACCCAACTGTGAGTGACACCTTTGATTAGGGTGTGACCTCTTGATTGAATGTTTCTATGGAAATGTGGCCCCACCCATTCAGGGTGGGTCTTGATTAGTTCACTGGAGTCCCATAAAAAGAACTGACAAACAAAAGGAACTCAGCAGCTGTGAGTGACATTTTGGAGATGGCCATTGAAAGCAGACTTATGCTAGCCCAGAGTTTGCTCCAGAGAAGCTAAGAGAGGACAAAATGCCCCAAGAGCAGCACTTTGGAGAATGCCATTTTGAAACACAACCTGGGAGCAAGCAGACACCAGCCATGAGCCTTCCCAGCCAACAGAGGTTTTCTGGATGCCAACGGCCTTTCTCCAGTGAAGGTACCCTACTGTTGATGCCTTACCTTGGACACATTATGGCCTTAAGACTGTCACTGTGTAACCAAATGAACCCCCTTCATAAAAGCCAATCCATTTCTGGTATATTGCATAATGGCAGCATTAGCTAACTGGAATATTAGGACTAGTGTTGTTTTTCCTCACTAAGCACCAAGAATCATGAGGACAGGGACCATTTCTAATTTTTATTTTTTGCACCCCACCCTAGCACTAGCAGAGAACCTGATAGCATCCAACAGACCTTCAACATACATTTCTTAAATGTATAAAAGCATGCTGGCTTATTCTCCTAGCATATTTCAGTGAGGGCACTAACCTTTGCAGGCATCTCTTGGGCACTGCTTCATGGAAGCTGTCCCCAGACCCCTCCAAGGCATATTCCATTTACTGGACATTTACTAGATGGCTAATGAGACTCAGTGAACACAACTGATTTACCCAACACACCCTTCCTCGAGCTATTCATCAGAAATACTCTAATAGGTATTGCTCAGATTGAATTTGATAAAAATTACCAGTTGGAATCATAGTAGTGAGTTAATATCTTTATAGTCACTGAAAACCTTTTAAAAATTTTGTTAGAAACAGAATTACTAATTTCCTGTTATGGAACTTTTCCCCCTGCCTTATTTTCTTGAGAGCTTCCTGGTGTAAGCAAGACTGCAAACTGTTAAATTATCACCATCAAACAACATTGCAAGACTTAGGGCTGTTAATGATTTGCATCAGATCTCTAGCAATTAAGGACATGAGCTTTCTCAGAGAAGAGGGACTAATGTCATGGAATCTTTTTGGAGAAAAGCTGTTTTGCATCATCCTTCGGAAGATTGTGCCCTGTTTGTAAAGCAAGTTTATCTAGAAAAGGCTGTGAAATATGTTTTTTCCTTGCATAACTGCCTGTGGTATGGATGAGGTTAGAACACTCTGTTCTCATTCTTCCCAGTTTAGCTTCAGGGTGGGAAGGGTTGCTTGTGCTAAATGCTAAGTGCTGTCATTTCTACCAGCAAGCAAAGATTAGACCCAGAGGAAATATTTTAAAGCAAACTCATGATTTGCCTTGAAAATCCATCCAAGAAGAGTGCAGAATGAATTAATTTAGTGGAATTGTTGGGCAGGGTCAGAGGTCTGATTTTGAATCTTGTCTGGAAACATTCTGGATGATTCGGGTCCCACATTTCATTTCAAAAAGATTAATAATTACCAAGCAAAACTGGAGGTGAATTTATTTTGCTTCAAACAAGTCACAACTTGTTACTTATCTGAAGGCTACTTTATGGGATGGTTAAATATCTTTATAGAATAAATGAGTAAAGGAGTAGACATAATGTTCCAAGAGATGCTACCATTTATGGCCTCTGAATTAAATACAAAAGCTCTCTGTGTTTTTAATGCCTTTTTTTAGGAAATAGTATAAATGAATTAAAGGCCAGATGCCAATAAGCTATCTTAATGTTTTTTAGGCATCATTCCTATGCAACTATGTAAGATTGGGAGAAATCAACATTTCAGACAATCAACTTGGGTATATTGTGCTAGATTCTTTCGAGTTAAAATTTAACTAAGCAATTATTAACTAAAATATCAATGTATTCCCCTTTCAAAAATATTGAAAGAGAAAAGAGTTATATTTAGTTGAATGGAAGACAATTTTCTTACAATGGTGTTTTCAACCTGGAAGTCAGGGTAGCCTAAAGAACTTAGTGAGGTTACTAATACGAATTTGATATTTGCCCTCAGTTCAAAACAATGTGATTTCAGGCCTACAGACAAGGCAGTGGAACAGAAATGGAAAATAGAGCCAAAGCAGTTAACTGAACTTGACCCATGATGCTCTGCAGAAAATAGACATTACTGCACATGGTTAGTAAAAGGAGAATCTAAGATAATACCATTGTGAGGCCACTGTGAACAGTAAAAGGCAAAAGATGAGTTTGAAAGCATGGCTAAAGAGCTTTTGAAAGTTGTTGGAGGGCAAATTATATGATGAGTTGGTTTACTGAACATCCATTATACGTCCAGCACTTTGCTAGATGAATATAAGAAGATTAAAAAAAAAAAAAAAAAAAAAAAAGATTATCCCTACCATTACCTTGGAGGAAGTTACACTGAGTGAGGGCTGAGAGTAGAAAAAGGAGTGCATGTGAAAGCATAATAAGAACAGATATAACTATGACATAAAGCATGACCTTGTTGGGCTAGAAGAAGGAAAATAGGTCTGATTTTCATATTTTAGGCAACATTCTGCTTACAGTGTTATTTGCTGTCTCTTTGACTGTAATGAAGGTTTAACTTCTATTGCTGGAATTGTTTACAAGTGCATATTAAATTAGAACCAGAGCTTTCGGCTTGGAGGAGGCCAGGGTGTAACTTTCTTGGGTCGTCCCCACTTCCAGATTCATCCGACACCAGGCACCGCCTAAGTCTGACCCTGACGTCATCAAAGTCGTGTACCTGAGGTGCACCAATGGGGAAGTCGGTGCCTCGTCTACCCTGGCCCCCAAAGGCGGCCCCCTCGGTGTGTCTCTAAAAAAGGTTGGTGATGACATGGCCAAGGCAACTGGCATCTGGAAAGGTCTGAGGATTAAGGTGAAACGGACCATTCAGAACAGACAGGCCCAGACTGAGGTGGCTCTGCCTCGGCCCTTATCATCAAAGCCCTTAAAGAACCACCCAGAGACAGGAAGAAGCAGAAAAGCACTGGGCACAGTGGAAATGTCACTTTTGATGAGATCGTCAACATTGCCCAACACATGCACGGACCATCGGCTAGAGAACTCTCTGGAACCATTACAGAGGTTCTGGGGAGCACCCAGTCTGTGAGCTGCAATGTGGATGGCCGCCACCATCGTGACATGATAGAGGACATCAACAGTGGTGCAATGGAATGCCTAGCTAGTTAAGAACTACAAAATAAAATGGTTCAAAAAAGGATCAGTTGATAGTTTAAAAAAAGGTAGAACCAGAATTTTTCAAAAAGTTGGAGGGGCAGCAGCTGAAGCACCAAATCTCTTCTGTAAGTAAAAGGATGATGATTAATGGAAATTAAATTATACAACCCAGATGTTTACACAATCACAAAATAAAATTTTACAGAAAAAATGGGAGACCAAATGGAGGTTAGAGGGTAGAAACTGTGGCATAATTTTGAGGAAATCAAAACAGCTACCAAGTAGTCACATTTATTTTGGAACTATTAACGGCCAATCAATTGGTTTGCAAA
Organism: Choloepus didactylus; assembly: GCF_015220235.1. Taxonomy (NCBI): domain Eukaryota; kingdom Metazoa; phylum Chordata; class Mammalia; order Pilosa; family Megalonychidae; genus Choloepus; species Choloepus didactylus. Next base: position 51,285,791 of record NC_051314.1, read on the forward strand.
AATCAGTCCTCACCAACCACCTGTCATCCCACTCCAACACCACTACAAAAACCTCAAAAGAGGAGCTGAGCAAGAAACAGAAACTGCAAATGGAAAGTATGTTAGCACTGCTGAGAAATCACTATAACCATGGCCATGCATTTCAAATTGTAGAACAAGGAAGCCCGCCTATATGCCTATTCCTACCAGTGTTTGTACTGCCTTCTTTACTGTTGGAGTGCTTAGAAAAACTGATATTTCGTGAGAACCTTTGCAAATCCTAATTTGAGCAAATCTACAGACACACACACAATCCATTTATGGCATTTGTTTGTAAAGGCACTTTCAGAGAAAGAGCATGGTTCATTTGTAAGGCTCTCTCTGTGGTTATTTCTTTTCTAGCAAGGCAGAAGTTCCCTAAATAGGTCATCATAATACTGATAATCATATCCACGGTGACAGCTCTCAAGGCATCTGACTGAGGATTACATTTCTGGATGGGGGGAAATTACATTAGAGACATGGTAGTGACACAGGAAGATGTAAGCCAGTACCATTCAAATTCCTTTATGTGTACAGAATTTATCAAATATTCTCTTCATAATATGAATTAAAGATGATTTATTTGGGGAACATCTGTAGGTAGTACTCAGCCTTTTACTTTATAGCTACAGTCAGCATGGTATAATATGCCCAAGTATTTGATTATTTTAATTGTTTAGGTTAAGCACGTAGATCTAGGTGTTTGGGGCTTCTAATGGTAACCCAGAGCCCAGCATATCTTGATAGAAGTCTAGGGATAGCTATTTATTCTCACTTCCTATCACTGCCTGCCACTATTTGTATCACCTTTGACGTATTCAGGAGAGTGACTGGATTCTTATGGGATTGGGCAAGAATAATCTTGAGCATGACGTGTCATGAAATTGAAGAACTCTTCGAACAAATTTATTTCCTAAATATGAGCAAATCTGTTTTTCAGTGTTCAGGGATAAGACTAACCAATTTCTTAAAAGTACCACAAAATTTAAGTTCTTGTAATGTTTTTAGCCAAGAACAAAAGGCTAAGCTAGTGCACACCCAACCAAACCTCCTATTTTTAGCTGTGTCTTAAAGTACTTGAAAAATTCCCCTGGGAAAAAGCTACTTCGTTGCAATCTTAAAATTGCAGACCATAAATAGGATGTTTTATGAGAGTTAAGAGTATTAGTTGAGGCCTCCAGCTGAAGGTAATAGAGTGAAAGCAGATCATAAAATATCCCTATGGCAATCCCAATGACTAGCAAAATGATTGCAAACAACAAGAAACACCAGCCTTTCCCTACCAAAAAAAGCAAAGGGGTGCAACCTAATAATATGGATACCAAAACAAGGCAAAATAAAAACAATACATACACACAATACTGACTAAGAAAACATTCTGTTGGAGCAACACAGTGCAGCTCCTAACCCTCACCTCCCTCCCTGCCCATCTAAAGCCTTTGTTTAAAAAGATGAAATCTTGAGCTGTCACTATTGCCCTCAAATCTGGAAAGAAGCTATTTGGATGACTATCTTTAATTTTTCCTCTTTTTACTGAGGGGTAGTGGAATGGCTTTTGGGCAGAAGTGGGCTGCTTCTCTCTGAAAGAAGTAGAGATGCAACAAGGAATATAAACTCACGAGAAAGGAGATTTCTGTCTGTTTTGTTCACACAGCTATATTCCCACCTGATTCCCAGATTAGCATAGGCCAAGTGGATGATAGACACTTGATAAAAATTTGTTGAATGACTGAAAAAAACTCTCAGAGTATTCCTCTTAGGGTGGTTATATGCCTTTTGATTGGGGGTGGGGGTAGGGGTTAAAACTTAGTTTACATCATGTGACAAATCCTAGAGTAGAGAGCATAGCCCAGGAGTTGAACTCACACAGTTGTCACCCAGCTGCAGCAGAGCTTTCTCCTCTCCTCCTCTCCCCTGCTCCATCATTCCTTTAGACTACAGTAAAGGAGATGGTAATGCAAGACCAAGTTCTCAAGTCATAGCTTGCGGGGAATACAAATAAGATAGGGTCAATGGAAATGGAGTCAAGGAGAAGTCACCTACGCTAGATCAGAACAAAGAGAAGATCTGGAGAGAGCTGTATGAACATGATAAAAAACAAAACCTCTAACAAATATCCAAACATGCTAAAGCAATGAATGCCCCCAAATAAAAACAAACAAAACCAATCAACCATTCCAAGAAAAGAACATAGCATGCAAAAGAATGACAAAACCCCTACTCATAAAGAAAATATAATCCAAAGAACAAAACAAAATTCCTTAAAAGTACTTTGTACTACAGTCAAGTTAATGAGAACATGAACTCAGAAAAGCATGAACTCAAAGATGAGATGATGGAACAACAGAAAGGATACAGAACTAAGGAAGCTGAGGACAAAAACAATATTATAGAATGAATAAATAAAGGTGACATAGCAAGGAACAGAATAAACATGACTGCAAATAAAATTATTGACCTAGAGGAAAAGCTTATAAATACAAGGGGATCATAGGGATAGAAGATAAGAGACTGGAACTCAAAAAGCACTTAACATAAGGAAAATTGATATCCCTGAAGATGAGGATCCACTAAATGGAGCAGGAAAAGATTTACAAATATCATACAAAGAAATTTCACCAAAGAATAAGAATAAGCACATTTATAGATGGTAAGAGCATACCATGTTCTAGGAAATATTGATAATAGAATGCTCAATAGCTTGATAACAATACAAGCTTATCCCTAATTGAATAATTAAGTAGAAATTAAGCAGAAAAAACAAGCCACATACAAGGAAGCAAAAATCAGCCTTGACTCGAATGTATCCACAACCACATTTAGTGCAGGAATAATGTGTATACCCAACCAGCACATCAAGACATTCCATCATGAAAGAATTTCAGGGAAGAAGGACAAATAATTGGGTCTTGTGAATTTCTGGTCTCAATGATTTAGGAATAATGGTGTAGCCAACCTTAGAATATCTATCCTAGCATTTTCCACAGTGTGTCCTTTGAACTCTTATCTCTTGAGGTGTTCCACGAAAAAGGAAACAATTGTCAAACAGTTGGGAAACATAGAATGTCTAAGAGTTCTGTCTTAAAGATTCATAATGCACATCAGCATATAAAAGACTTCAAGACCTTCTGCATTAAAGAAACCTGATATTCTTTTTAAAAACATTTTCCTTGGAATGAATTTTACTCCCCTGTATACCTATTAGCATCTTGCCAAAAGTTTGACAGAGCACATTTTGAGAAAGTTCGACTCCTCATAATGAGAGGAGAAAAGATTAATAATAACTCAAGACAGTGATCAATCCAAAAGTAATTCAATTTATATGTTCATTCTTCCCCCCAAGGATAACAATGAAAAAAAAAATATATATATATATATATATATATATATATATATATATATATATATATATACTTATTTATTTGAAAGGTATGAAATCCTAAAAGCTGTTTTCATGAAGGAAAAGTACTTCTATCAGAGTGGTGGTTGTAGGACCACTTTGAGAGTACTAACAATAAATTTCCTTTTAGAGCAGCCATTTCAAATCTTTAAGCACAGCTCAATTTCATATCTGCTTTGTTTAAAGGAATGTATCTGTGAAGGCTGTTTTCCCACCGTGGAACTCTGGATGTGGCAGGACTCCCTTTCATTACAAAATGAGAGAAATAGGAGGAGGAGAACTGAAACTGAACACTGCTTTTCTTCTTTAGGGAACCAGAAACAATGTAACTAAGAAGGCAAAGGAGTAAACATCTTCCATTCCACAAGAAAAAGCCACCACTACTTTGCAATACCTTTCCTTACTTCTCAGTATTGTTCCAATTTACATAAGCACAGTTTATGACAGCGTGCAACCCCTAATTAGATTACATACCCCTGCTTCTGTACCCTGGAAGACTTTGCTGTCTGCTCACATAATGTCTCTTCTTATGCTACTTTGAACTGGAAAAAAAGTATTCTTGTTCAAGACTGAGTTGTCTGTATTTCCCTCACTTCCTGTCAGAATACAGAAGAGCGCTAGGAATGCGTGTAAACAAGCAGGAGGGAGCTTTCAGCTTTCAGACAGTGATATATTTGTGCTTCTAAGATAGAGCCAGGGAGGTGATTGAGAGAGTAGGTTGAGGAGTAACTGACTTAGAGAAGGTCCAAGGGTTTCGAGGAGTAGAGAAGGGAGGGACCCGTAACTATGCTCCATGATAAGAAGCAGCAATCACCAGAAGATGCTGCCCTCTTCAGGATTTTTAGGGCAAAAGCTACCAGTTAAAATTGGCCAAATGTTTTAAAATTTTGACAATACCAATATTGTGAAGGACACGAACAGTAGAAGCTCTCATATATTGCTGGTTGGGAGGTAATTTAGCAATATCTACAAAAGCTCACGATGTGTATAACCTACATCCCAGCAATCCCTCGCTCATGTAAGTATCTACAGATACTCTCTCATATTTGCATAAGGGGACGAAGTATGGAAATGTTCTTTGTTGAATTGTATGTATCAGCAAGAAATTGGAAGCAACCTAAATATTCAACAGGAGAGTGACATCAGTTGGGCTATCTCCCTACCATGGAATGCTAAACAGAAATGAAAATAAGCAAATTAAAGTTATATGAATCAACAGGGATACATCTCAAGAACATAATATGGAGAGACAAATTGTAGAGGGATGCATAAATATGAATCCATTTATATAAAATTAGAACACATAAAACACATGGAGTGGGATATCATTTATATACCTGAAAACATGCAAAGATAAAACTCTGTATGTGTGCATAATAAAAACATGCATGGGATGACCAACATAAATATAAAACAGGCCTGAGAAAGACAAACATCAAAGACAAGATAGCCATGACCTCTGAGGAGAGATGAGAGAAAGGGGATAGGGAGAGGAACACAGGGGCTTTTGATTAGATATGATATATTTCATTTCTTTAGTGGGTGAGCACGTAAGTATTCATTGTGTTATTATCTATACTTATTGTTGTAGGTCGGAAATCTTTCAGTTAAAATGGAGGAGCTCTGATTCAGATTTAACTAAAATTTATGAAGTGCCTGTCATCTATATAGCATAGTACACTTTCATATTTAGAAGTATGATATAGCTGATACTGGAGGAATCTGTGCTTATAAATGTAATTAAATTCCATTATTCTGAAACTTCTGCATCTTGACTTCAGATCCTTTGTTAGGCAATGACTTCAGCTGACCTGCCAGAATCAAGTTCCCACCTGATCTCCTACCAGATGCTGTAAGCTCACCATTTGACTGGTGGATTCATGGGGAAAGGGTGCAGGTGAAGAAGGAGGACTCCAAAGAAAGGAAATTAAACTGATTTTTTCATTTGCACCCTCACACTCTCTCTCAACTTTCTAATTTCCTAATATTGAAAAGGAGGGTGAGAATAAAGCTATTCTAGTATAGAATTATTAGTGTATGTTGTATGGGGGACAAAGAAAAAACCATCTGTGTTGGTTTTATTTGCATAAAATGGATAAGACTCAAAGGCCAGTTAGTGGAGATGCTCAAACAGAGGCCACAAGATCACCTTTGGGGCACCTGTAGGGGACTTCAAACATCCAGTGAGGTTGATATTCTCCATCAGTGGTTGTTACCTCTGGCTACACAGTATAATCACTAGGTGAGCTTTATAAAATACTGAACTTGTAGCCCTGCCCCCAGAGATTCTAACTTAGTTGCTCTGGGGTGGGGTTGCAAATGTTCATATTTTATAAAAGTCCCTTCCCAGATTATTCTAATGTGCATTCAGCATTGAGAGCCACTGTGCCATCATATTGTCTTTGAGGCCTTGAGATACTACTGTTGACCAAGTTTCAGGCTGTTGGTTACCACACTTGGGATGGTTACTGCTGTCCCTTCCTGTCATGTCTGTTACATGCTGAAAGAAACCTTGGATATTTGTTGTTTGTTTCTATTAAATCTCTCTCTACTCAGACCTGCGAATGTTTTGGATGTGCCACTCTTGCCCACTCTCTAGCTGGAGATTATTCATGGTGTTTTGGCTCATCTTTCATTCTTTTGTGCAAGGCCAGGTGCTTGGAAACGACCAGGATTGTGCCATGCAATGGGGGTGATGAAATCACCCACAAAGGCCACAAGGACAGTCCATTTGTTGTACTGACTAGCAGCCCGGGGCCCTTCAGACCCTTAGCGAGCCTCTGGACTTGCATTCTGGTTAAAAGGATAATAAATCAATTAGTTCTAGACTCTCCCCCAACCCTCACGGAAAAATTGGAGGTATTTGTAATAACAGGAAAAAAATACATAAAATTGAGTTACGAATTTAATTTAACCTCCAAGCAAAGATGGCTTTAATTACACCTTGTCAGATGGTCATTGAGACACTGATTTAAAAATTTTATCTGATTTCTGTTCAATATACTTTCTATGAAATGCCTCTGCATTCAGGCCCTGATATTACTAGGGAATATAAGGAGGAAGCGATCACGGTTCCAGGCCTTAGATAATCCACGGGTGGTTAAAGGGACAGGCACATAATCAAGTAATTACAATAGAATGTGAGACATGTAAAAGGATCTGTAAGTGTTCCATATGCAAGTTATAAAAGTCAGAAAGAGAAGGCTTTGTGTGGATCAGCTTTGTAGGGAGGAGTTTTCATAGAGGCAGGGATGACAAAGTATTGTCCTAGAGCCTTGCTAGTTAACATGTGTTTTATACACGAGCAGCCTTAGCATTATCTGTGAACTTATTAGAAATGCAGAATCTCAAGCCCCATCCTAGACCTACTGAAGCAGAATCTCCATTTTAACAAGATTTCTAGGAGATTCATATGCACATGAATGCTTGAAAAGCACCATTTTGGAGGATGAATTAAGGGCTTTCAGCAGTGGAGGCCAGGGGGTGACGATCCTAGCAGAGCGACACTATCAACAAAGGCTTCGAAGTGTGAAGCAGTATAGTGTTATTATGGTTTGAGCATGGGGTAAACGAGGAACAAGAGATATCATTGGAGAGGCAGGCCTGGGCCTGTCATGAAGGGGCTTCTGGCGCATCCTAAGGGACCCGGATTTCATCATGAAGCAGTGAGAAACCAATTAAAGCCAGTGAAAAGTTTTAAACACGAGAGTGGCATGAGGAGATTTTTGCTTTGGGAAGATGCCATGGGCAGTTGTATGGAGTTTGGAAGGAAGAAGGTCAAGCAGGAGGCAAGGGAGTCCGGCTCTGGGAGACTGTGGCCGCCACAGAGAAGTGGTGAGGCCCAAACTGAGGCACAGCCACGGGAAGGAAGGCAGAGGAGGAGGGGAGACGTACAGAGATACGAACAACAGGACTTACTAAGACGTGACCACTCACATTTCCTTTTGAGAGTTTGTTTATGTGTTAGTTTTTCTTCTTCCATTAACACATAACTTAATTTTTTAAAAGATTTTAAAGGAAAAAATTATGTGTTAATGGAAGAAGAAAAACTAACACATAAACAAACTCTCAAGTACCTAAGCCTAAATAAAAGCAAAATTTAAGAAAATGTGAAAGGAAGACACAGGTATCAATGGTAAACTGTAGAAGCAGGGCAGACTGAATGAAAATGTTTGTTCCATTATTTTTGTGCCATCTCAAATTGTGCTAAAAAGATACTTTTATGATTGGTAATAGATAAATGCATTCCAATTTAGATTAAGTTAAAAATATCAATCCAATATCAACTGTCGGATAATTTTGTAGAAACTTGAACAGAAAATACACACACACACAATTTCTGTATATGTGTGTGTATATTTATATCTCTATAAATATACATATAAGTACTAGGATTTTTGTTGTATTTTTTGCTGTTTAATGATGCAGAGGTTTCAAACATGGTTTTCTTACCAATGAACAAAGAAGCTATTCTTTTTATAGTTCATTAAAGGTGATAATCTTTTCCAAGGGCATATCGTACACTTTATAGCTCCTTTCTTCATCAGTAGCACATACATACTAGAATTTATTAGTCCCAAACTTTTCTTCAAAGGCAGAAATAAATTTCCAATTATTTCCTGCTTAAAATATTAACATGGCTGAATATTTTTATTCATTCTTTTAGCAGATAAAAACTGGATTGTCTTTTTCTTTCCATTTTTAGATTTTAATCAATAACATAAATTATTTATGAGGTTTAGTGTATTATTAGCTGAGCTTTTAAAAGACATTTGACAAAACTTGAAACTGAATTGCCAATGCCATCATTTTTCTATCAGTCATATTTTCCATATCTTTGAAAATATAGTTATTTTATTTTAGCTATTTTATTATAAAAGCATGAATATAAATCCAAACTCCATTTATATATTAAAAACCAAAATCTTAATGAAAATGAAGTATATTTCTAAGACACATTTGAATACGAGGTGAAAATAGCAAAGGGATTGATCTTTTTGTGGTCTTTGCCATCTAGCAAAGACATCCATTCTGACATCTTCTCCCTGAGGAGTTTTCAGGAAAGCACCTAAGGGACCTTTTCTTTCATGTGACCAAAATAGCCACAAGACAGTTCATTTCCAATTTCTTCAACTTGTCTCTCTACCGTGTTTCTTTCTGTCTGCCTTCTTGCCAACAGTTATTTAGACTAGGTCTTCACTGCTCCCTCTCTCTTATTGCTTTGCTTTCTCAATAAATTTTCCTTGGGATTGGAATGGAGACTCTCTAATTACAATTTATACCCCAGAAAGTTAAGACCAAGAGAAAAAAAAGGATCCCTAATGTAGATGTGTAGATGGAACGGAAGCCGTTCCACAGCTCAGCTGCACTGCTAATGCAAACTGATTTGAGCCACCAAAAGCTCAGAGAAAACCAAGCTTGAATCCATGGCTGGCATCCTTGTTGCAATGGATAGGTGGACCTTGAAACTTAAACCAGCAGAACCAGTTCTGTAGCAGCATAGCTCAGCACTCCTACAAGGAAATCCTAAACACAAAGGCCATCTCTCTCATTAACTCTAAATTGGAAGAGCTTCTTGGGAGAGCATTTGGGCAACATTTATAAACAATTAAAAGGTGCAATGCCTTCTACTCAACAATTCCATGCATAGGAATTTGCCCTAAAGGTCCCTTGCCTAAGTACCCAAAGATATATGGACAAAGAGATTCCAAATGGTATTGTTTATAAAGGCAAAAACCGTGCAAACAAACTGTTACGTTTATTACTGGGGAATAGTTAAAAATAATGGCACATTCACACAATGCAGTAGGCAGCTGTTAAAAAGAAGGAGGCTGATCTACATGTGCTCTCATGGGAAAGATGCCTTAGTGGTAAAGCCAAGGAATTGCTTGGGCCTATATTTTCCAACACTCTCCTTTCTTTGATATGGACAATTGACATTCTATTTGATGTAAAGTGTTTGTGTCAGAGTTTTAAGACCCTCTTTCCAACCAGTCCTCAAGTCCCTCCCATATCAGCTTTATAAGGCTAACACTATATCAGAGTTATATTTTAAAAAACCTGTTGTAAATGAGTATGATAATATTTGTACATCATATAGAATCTGTGTATGGAAAACTTCTGGAAGGATACACATGAAACAATTTAACAGTGGTTATCTTTGAGTTGATGGGCTGGGTGTGGGTATGGGGAGAGGGACTTTACACTTCTGGTCTGTTTTTACTGATTTCTCACAAACACATATTTATAATTTAAAAAATGAAATTGAAACAAACAATTCTTTATAAATAAGTAAATAAAATGGAAAAAAATCTAAAGACCATTGAAAAGAGGGAAGTTATCTAAGTCCTTTGGGTTGGGGTATCCTAACAAGGCCCTGAAAAAACTATAGGTTCCTGGGTTTTCTGTGGTGGTCTGTGAGATTGGAGGCTTGTCTGTTTTGCTTACCACGGTATCCCCACTGAACAAATAGTTCACTGGAGCCCCAATGCCACTTGATTCTTCAAAACCTTGAAAGTTATGCCTAAAATCTGACACGGGTATGCAGCACCTCCTCTGCAAAGCCTTCTGTGATTCTTCCAGCTCTTTTTAGTCTCTCCTTTTTTCCACTCCTGTTTCAGATAAATTCATTATCTCAGAGTTTGTGTTTATCTGACCTTTATTTATATTAAATGTATTCCTTTTATCTCAGGTGGTTGATGGCAAGAAATAGGCCTTTAGCTTGACTCACTGCTGCTCCCATCATAGTGTTTTCCTTGTTGCCCTGAAGATCTGTCAATAAGGAATATGGGTTTTCTTTCTCTATCAAGATTGCAGGCATAGGACCTCTTTATGCAGTTAAGGGGAGATCACATAGAGTGTACCAAATTGCATATAATGGTACATCACTGGACTGTAGCAGCGAGTCTCCTGGGAGACTCCTGGGAGATCCACACTTCAGGACAATATTTCAACTTCTTAGCACAAAGGACTTATATGCATCCCCACCCTGCCAACAGGTACACACACACACACACACACACACACACACACACACAGACAGACTCAGGATCTTCATCTGCTGTTACTTCCTGTACACACCCATACTCCAGTTTCACCAAATAACTTGCCTTCCTGGAATGTACAATGCATTCTTATATCAGTAATAATTTGTACCAACTATGGTTCAGTGACATCCAGAATGCTAACCCATATCCATTTTCCCCTTCCTTTTCATTTTGATTTAATGATGCTTGATCTACATAGCTTCTCCTATAGATGGAGGTAAAAAAGACTCCATCATGACAATTGGAGGAGGGGCAAACCATAGTTATGTCTTATAATCTCTGGGTTGGTAGTGTTCTGTATTACTGCCCACTAAATTTTCTTTGGGGTGTGCCCAAAGTGAGTCATTGTACACAGCCCAGCCTAAATTGTAAATGAAATGCATATTTGCCATCCTTATATATGTGGAAAAGAATTTGCTAGGCCTACAGAGAAAAAGAGATAGCTGTGGTTCAATGTTTACCTTTTGCTTTTGCTGGCAGGGGATGAAGTTTACTTTTATTCCTCTAGTTTTAGTTGCACTTTAGTATTTAGGCCTACAATGATCTGAAATCCTATCCTATGGTATAGCTGGGAATTATCCTATAGTGTTCAAACTATTTTCTAGATTAACTCTTGATTTATTAATTGGTGTTTGGGCCCAAGGAAAGAGTTAATTTTTTCCAAAGGTGCAGAGAACAAATTACTCCACGGTTAACTTATACAACACGGAAGAAAGAAATTATATCACTTCCATCCGTAGATAGCATGTACCTAAGGTATTTGGAATTCTTTACTTAGCAAGCATTGGAAATGATACAAACAGTTGTTTGACTGGCATATTGTGATCTGGCTACTTACTGTACATCACCTTGGCTTCAAATGTAATGAAACCCGACACATTATCAGATATTTAAAGGCACAAAGTTGTTTCCATTTAGATGGGAGATAACTTGTTTGGTACAAAAGTAGTTGATCAGACAGATCTTGTGGTTCGCTGATTACCTGAATTAAATTTGAGCCCCTTGGGGAGAGTATTTTCACTTGCCACTCTGCTGAGATAAGAGCTTGACAGTTAACTCAAGGGAATAACTGTGCTGGGAGGAAACCCATAAATCACATATGAAGCAGTGTCCTTCAAGCTCAACACAACACAAGTTATGATAGTGGTAGCTTGTTTCATAAACAATGGAGGAAAAATTGAGGTACATTACTTGAAATGGTGTGGCATCTTCATTGACTGACTCTTGAAACGGAAGGATAACCTCTCCTTTATGCTGCCATTCATAGTTAGCATGTATGACTTCTCTTAAGAACCAGAGACTTGTTAGTGGTTGAAGTTAGTATTTCCAAATTTGAGCCCATAAGCCTCTTTCTCACCTGTCAGTTTTTCAAAATAATAAAGAAGGCTAAATATAAAACAGGGGAAATAGTCAATTCAGGAGTAATCAAAGAAATGCAAATAAAAGTGAGGCCTCACATTTTGGTCTATCAAACTGGTAAAGACTTAAAAAAATTATGTAATGCCCATTTTTGTTCAAAGGGTACTCTCATCTCAGGTGAGAGTCTAACAATGTAAAATGTTAAGAATCTAGATGGGAACTAGGCATATCAAAGCCTTAAAACAGACAACTTCTTTGATCAGAAATTCATTTTCTAAGGAAGATAACTGAGAACATGAGCAAAGATTTAGTGACAAAGATGTCAATTGCAGTGTGTTTTATAATATAGAAAAACTTGAAATGACAAAAATTTTCAACAATAGGACACTGGTTAAATTATGGAACATTCATATAAAGAAATGATTGATAGCCATTTAAGACAATGTTGAATAAGACTATTTATTGATGCAAAAAGATGTTTACAATATTGTGTTGTTCACAAAGTGGTTACAAATTAGTATGCTTAGTATTTTCTATCTCTCTTAAAGAAAGTACGTGTTTGCACATGCATGCATAAAAATATGTCTGGAATTATGCACCAAAAAGTTAACCCTACATATTTCTGGGTGGGGAATTTTATGACTTTTAATTTTTTCTTTCTAATTCTGTGCACTTTAAAATTTTGTACCATTTATGCATATTATTTTAGTGAAAAGGAAAAAGTTACTTTTAATTTAAATAAATAAATAAGTATAGATAGGCATGGGGAAGCTGTCATTGTATGACCCTGACAATGAAAGCAAGCCAAGGAGGCTGTGAACCTGACTATGGTAGAGACTGTGTACTGCCCTCTTCAATATCCATCACACCCCTTTCTTTACTTTTAGCAACCTGATTTTTAGATGGGCATATTGCCACCCAGAATAAGACTACATTTCCCAGCTTCCCTTGAAGGTAAGTTTGGTCATGTGACTAGATTCTGATCATTGAGATCCAAGCTGAAGTACTGCATGGGACTTGAAGAACTTTCATTAAAGGGTCAGGGTCACCATTATTTCCCCCATTTTCCCCTTCACTTGGATGTCTTGGCCAAAGGCTCAGCTGCCATACAGGTCCATGACATGGAAGGTACATGCTAAGGAAGATAGAAGAGAAAGATAGCAGCCTAGGTTCCATGAGATTGATGGAGACTGATGTCAGCTTTGGATTGCTTACCTTCACATTCTTTTATATTACAGAAAAATATGTTTCCATTTCATTTAAACCCTATCATTTTAGGGTATTCAGTTACTTGCGGCTAATCCTGGGCGTAACTAATATGCTCTCTAATCATATGTTTGTGGCTGTTGCTAACTTATCAGGATTCTTAAGTCTTCTTAGAATAAATTGTCTAGAAAAGGAAAATATTTGGAGCATCATAAAAGCAACAATTTTACATGTATCTACACTAGCATATTGAATTTCTTGGATTTCTAGATGACTCTCATTAGCAATTTTTTATTTTTTATGTTTATGCAGCAGCAGCAGATAAGCCTAGATAGACAGGACCTCAAATGTTGATCTAGCCAATGTGGAGGCAAGAGCTGCCAAATGGAATTCTTTATTATAAAAAGTAATACCTAAAAGGATGTGACTAATGATGAAAATAATGACATTTTTACATCAGTGCAAATATGATTAATTAAAGTACGGAGGCCTTTAGGGAAAATAAGCCCATTACTAAAGGGAAGTCGTCATCTGGGCCTTGCTTAAAGAATTTTTACCAAAGTAATGTTTCTGCCGACTAATTTATAACCTTGAGAGAAAAATTGTATTGACTTCCTTAACAGTCAATACATGGATTGGCAATTGAGGTATTTCTTTAGCATTAGTTCAGATTACTACAAATATTAAATGTAATTTGTACCTTGTGAAAAGATAGCATGATCTACTACTCTCTTTTAGGAACATGAAACATTCTTTCACATTTCACCATTTTGTGGTTAACTTACAGGCAGTGTGATAGGATGCTTCAAGGATTTGAACCTTGATGGTGATGAAAACTTTATTTTGGTAGTGTGGTCTCTGGACAAACACTCAGGTATTACAAAATAATTTTTGAAATAGTTGTGAAAATATGGGTAATAAAAGAGTGAAGCATTAATTCCCCATACCCCCCAACCATAAGACATTATTAGAAATGAAAGTGGCCAGAATAAGAAATAGAAAAACTATTTTTTTTTTTTAGAAAATCACCTCTTTTTTTCTTTTCTTTTTCTCTTTATCAATGTAAATGTACATGTTTTCATCTCTGTAGGATTCTTTCCTCACTGCATTCCACAAGCCCAGAAAAACTTGCTGGAACTCACACAAAACCCTCTCCTGCTACCATATTAGGAATCAAAATGTGTAGCAGAAACCCACTGCCAAGTCGAGATAATCAACAGGGAATGTCTGTGCCTTCAAGCCAAATGAGCACAGAAAAATGATCAAGGCAGCAAAATAAATAATAAAACAGAACTGGCTTTAGATTATGGTCTTATCATATCCCACTCTAATAAAGCTGTGCTGGAAATTTTTATATCTCATGGCCATTCAGGTACAAGAGCCTAGTTAGGTCTAATTTTACTATGGATGAAATTTACTCTGGGTCACAAGTGGAGCAAAGTTAAATTATACATCTTTGTCTTATTAGCCACATCAAAATTTTTTATGTGGTTGCATACATCATAACTCTTCTACCATGATACCAAACTGCTTCTTGCAAGACTTAAAAATTTTACATGTATTTTTCAACTTTTGCAAAGGGTCTGAACATGTATGGCAGTTACCAGAAAACTTTCTAGTTAACTTGTTTTCACTCCAAGTGAAATTGGTTAAGATTACTTATATTTTCCTTATTTATATCCAGCACTTGATCTGTCACACACTTGGCTAGAAATAATTTTTAATTAATACATGTGGCAAATTAATAGATATTTTAAGCCACAATACAATATTTCTGGAATCCTAGCAAGGGACTGGATGGGGGTTATATAGGGAAGGCTGAGCAATTATCTCGTGGATTAAACAGACCATTGTGGAAGTAACTGACTGCTTTATCTAGACAATAATGATTACACCTGAGAGTGTAATGCTGTAATGATGAGAAATTTGACCTTGCAGCCACATTTCATAAGTTTTAAAGGAGGGAGAGGTAAGAAATGAGGACATCAGAGAGTAGGAGGTTTTATAAATCAAGACAACAGATGACAGAGCCATGGGTGAAAGCGTAATTGCAGACTCAGGATGAAGCAAAGAATTTAGAGCTATTACAAAGTAATTTGTATGTCATAACTCTCTGGGAAATTATAATTATAATTATAAGAAAAGTAATAGATCCATGGTCAAACTGCTTCTGCTTATATTACCTGGACAAAATTAAAAAAAAAAAAGCAGTCTAAGACAACCCTTTTTAGGTTCTAAAGAATTGGGGTAGCTGGTGGTGGATACCTGAAACTATCAAACTACAACCCAGAACCCATGAATCTCGAAGACAGTTGTATAAAAATGTAGCTTATGAGGGGTGACAATGGGATTGGGAAAGCCATAAGGACCACACTCCACTTTGTCTAGTTTATGGATGGATGAGTAGAAAAATAGGGGAAGGAAACAAACAGACAAAGGTACCCAGTGTTCTTTTTTACTTCAATTGCTCTTTTTCACTCTAATTATTATTCTTGTTATTTTTGTGTGTGTGCTAATGAAGGTGTCAGGGATTGATTTGGGTGATGAATGTACCACTATGTAATGGTACTGTAAACAATTGAAAGTACGATTTGTTTTGTATGACTGCGTGGTATGTGAATATATCTCAATAAAATGAAGATAAAAAAAAAAAAGCAGTCTAAGAAATTTGGAGGTGCAGGGACAAATTCAGAGAAACAGTCTAAAACCAACAAAAATGTCATCCTGGTATGTTTATAGCAGATCATAGTTCACAAAGAAAGTTTTCCTGGCTATTATCTCATTTGACCCTAAGGCAAGCCTCTGAGAAATTCTTCCTTGTCCCTTAATCCACAGGAGAGATGGGGAGAATCACCTCTGCTAAATAACTTGCAAAAAAGTCTCAGTTTGTAAGAATGTGCCCTGGATCTCAAATTCCTGTTCTTCCCAAAAAACCCACTAATGCCAACCTACATAGGAGTATCTGTTTACTTTCTGGAGGGCTCCTCCTTTCTTTTGCAGTGAGACCGACTGTTCCCCACTGTTTTCACTTGGCTGTTCAGTCTGCAATTTGAGCAAGTTCTGCTTCTTCAATAGTTGTGAGGCCCTACAAGGTCTGGGAACCTTGGGCATGTTATTCAACCACCTTGGCTTTGGTGAGGCAAAACTACAACCCAGGATTGACAATCAACAGATGGGAATTGTCCTGTGTTACGACTGGGGAAAGGATGCCCAAATGCCTTAGCTGCTACTGCCATCTCCTGTTCAGAGTGACTTGCTCAGAATTGCCTTTATATACATTCGCTTTAAATTCAAGTGTAATAACCAGGCCTAATTGATTCCAGATAAGGTTCATGAATATTTCCTATGCATTTGAAGTTCCCCTGCTCTGGAAGTAACATCTTTTGGCAGTGGTAGGTGTTAGAAGGCTGAACAAGGTTAAGGAAGTGAAGGGGATGGTTTGTAGGAGCTGGGAAGAAGAAGTCATGACGATAGGAGATAGGGTCAAAGATGGAGGAAAAGAAGATGGCAGTGCGCTTCTACTCTGAATGTGCTGGGTGAAAAGACAAACGCCTCCACTTTGAAATTGAAACTACGCTGCATGGGCCATGCCCAAGAGAGTTGCAAGTACCATAGAGAAATCAGATCTTTGATTTCAGGAAGGACTATCAGAGGTAGCTGTGATGTGCCTAGAAATCACAGACTCTGTGCTGTAGGTACAGCCCTCCTACAAGTGAGGTCAAGTATTGGTCAAGTATTGGGATGGCAGTGGAACACAAAGATTCTGGATCTTCCCAGAGCTTAGTAACTGCATTTCTGAGTATGTGACAATCGGAGCCATCCCAGTGGTACAGCAAATGGGGCAACTATTCCAAGACTCAAACCTATCTTGCTCTGCTGGTTGGCAAGCAACTCTAGGGGGCAGCTAAGAAACTGGGTGTGGGTGGGGAGATGGGACAGAAAAGTAGTAATACTACCACCTGGTGCTAAAGAGTCAGAACAGGTAACAGTATCCTACCTCTGTCATCATCAAGGTCCTTATCATATTTACGGGATAAGAGGCTACTCTTATGAGCCTATTTTCCTTTCAAGATAGTTCCTGATGCTAAATTTAAGCTGATTTCACTCAGAAATACTAATGGGAGAAGCCCACGCTGTACGATTAGTCATAGGTAACAAATCATCCTGGGGCAGTTCTAGCGATAAACCCAAAGAAAAGAGTGAGTCATGGAGGAGTAAAAAAAATTAATACACATTACCATTTTTTATAGGCTGCCAGGACTTGTGTTCAGCACTGTCATATGCCATCTTGTTTAATACTCATTATAGTCCTATGAAGAAGGCATTATTATCCCTTTTGGACAGATGAAGAAACTGAGGATCAGGACCAGTGATCAACTGGTCATGTAAGTGGAAAGTGCTAATATTAGGATTTGAATCAAGGTTTAGAATGATTTCGGCAATGGCAATACAAATAGCTAATATTCAGTGAGTGTGGACATGAGCCAGGCATTTTTCAAGCACTTTCATATATTAACTCACTTTCTTTCTCACCACAACTCTGTGAGATAGATACTATTGTTCTCTACATTTTACTGATGAATACAAAAAATTTAAGCCGTTTCCTAAGGTTATACCACTCGTAAGTGGCAGAACTGGGATTCAAACCTGGATAGTCAGATTCTGAAGCCTGCACTATGTCATGAAAATATCAGAGCCAGCCAATAGAGACCAGAGTTTGTGACACTTTACTGATCAATTAATGTTTCCAACATTAGTTTTTCTGTTGTTTCTATAATGTGGACAGGGGACAAAAATGTAGAACAAGAGTCATAATAATATAAAACATTATAATGATAATATTAATATATAAAACATATATATTAATATTACTATAATGATAATAATTATATAGAACATGGTTCTAGCCTTATCTCCTGGTTTCCTTCAAACCCTTTTGGCCTAGATTTAGCCCCATTCTGTTGCCATAAACTTGGGCGTGAGGTCGACTTAAGTGGCAAGGTCTTTTGAAGCTTCTGTTCTGTCGACAGAGATGTGCCTATGTCAGGGCTGTGGTGTTTGATTCCCTTCTTGGTTTTCAGAGTATTCCTCAGGGGCTAAGAGCCTATAAAATCTAACTATTAAGAGCTCAGAGGAAATATCTTGTCAAAAGCAAAGACGACTCTGTGCTTGCGATAGCACTTAACTTGTGACCATAGACATCCTAGCCATCTTAGTGCAGTGTAAGTTGTGACTCTTATTTGGGTGGCACTTGGCCAGCTATTCATGATGTTTTCATTTTCATGAATATTAAAAACCAAGGCATCAATAGAGGCTCCTTCACTGGACCTTCATGTTCCTATGCCAGAATTATATTAACAATGCTCCACTGGGTCTTATTGACTCCCTTTCTCTCCCCTTTCAGTGCCACATTAGTTGCTTTAAAATATTGCTTTCCTATGTCATTCTCACACTTAAGAACCAGTCATGACAATCTGGTTTCTTTGTTTCTCATCTAGCCTTTCACCTAAAAGTAGCCATGTAACTCTCCTGCCAACAAGATCTAAGGGGATTCTGCATGGAATTTCTGGGAAACTTGCTTTCCTGATAAGGAGGAAAGACAAATGGGACAGGTATTAACTTCAATCACACCACAAAGACGGGGGCACGGGAACAGAGACCAACACTCTAAGATGAGCTGAAGAGAAAGATCCGCAGTCCCTGATGACACCACGGAGTAGCTGAACCAATGCTTACATTCTGACATCTTGTTATGTGACAAAAGTAACCCTCCAATTCGCCTAAGCTACTGTTTACAGTTGGGTTTTCTGTTACTTGCAGCCTGTTCTGGTTTGTTAAAGCTGCCATTAAGCAACATACTAGAAATGGATTGGCTTTTATAAAGGGGGTTTATTTGGTTACACAGTTATAGTCTTAAGGCCATGTGTCCAAGGTAAGGCATCAACAGTCGGGTACCTTCACTGGAGGATGGCCAGTGGCATCCGGAAAACTTCTGTTAGCTGGGAAGGCACATGGCTGCCGTCTGCAGAGTTCTGGTTTCAAAATAGCTTTCTCCAAAATGTCAGTGTCAGCTACCAGCAGCCATCTTCAAAATATGTCTCTCAGCTGCAGCTTCTCTCCAAAATGTCACTCTCAGTTGCTCTCCAATGGTCATCTTCAAAACGTGTCTTTCAGCTGCAGCTTCTCTCCAAAATGTCACTGACAGCTACTCTGCGTCTGAGCCTGTGCGGGTCTTTTTAAAGTACTCCAGTGATCCAATAAAGACCCACCCTGAATGGGTGGGGCAACACCTCCATGGAAATAATACAATGAAAGGTCTCACCCACAGTTGATTGAGTCACATCTATATACAAACTGGTACACAGCCTAACACATTCTTAACTGAAATATATACATCTGATGGTATATCCCTAACTCTAAGTGCATCCTTGAGGACAGGGGTCTGTGAGAGCATGTACTTAGGAATTTATTCCTCAAACCACAGTATAATGCCCCAAATGTAGCAAGTGATCATTAAATGTTTGTTTAGTGAACCTATTTTTGTATTCTCCATAGCTAAGCCCACAGTAGGTGCTTACAGAATTCTAGTTAAATTAATCAAATATTGACATTCTGAGTCTTTGATGAAGAAGGCTCCCATTGAAAAATCCAACAAGAACCCTAAGGAATATCTATTTCTGCCAGTTTGGAATTTTAGGAACTAAAATTATTAGGGAAAGAAGTACTTTCAATTCTGTGAAATTCTATGATTTAAAAAATAGTACACAAAAGGAGAGGCTAAGCCTACTTATAATTGTGCTTAAGAGTCACCCCCAGAGAACCTCTTTTAGTGCTCTGATATAGCTTTTCTCTCTCTAAGCTCACTTGGCAGGTAAACTCACTGCCCTCCCCACTACGTGGGACATGACTCCCAGGGGTATAAATCTCCCTGGCAATGTGGGACATGACTCATGGGGATGAGCCTAGACCTGGCATTGTGGGATTGAGAAAGCCTTCTTGACCAAAAGGGGTAAGAGAAATGAAACAAAATAAAGTTTCGGTGGCTAAGAGATCTCAAAGAAGTTGAGAGGTCATTCTGGAGGTTATTCTTATGGGTTATACAGATATCCCTTTTTAGTTTTTAGTGTATTGGCATAGCTAGAAGCAAATACCTGAAACTGTGGAACAGCAACCCAGAAACCTTGATTCTTGAAGATGATTGTAAGCTATGTAGCTTACTTGGTGTGACTGTGTGATCATGAAAACATTGTGGCTCACTCTGCCTTTATCCAGTGTATGGACAGATGAGTAGAAAAATGGGAATGAAAATTAAATGAACAATAGGGGGGATGGTATATTTTGGATGTTCTTTTTTACTTGTATTTTTGTTTTTATTTCTTTTTTTTTTTTTTTTGAGTAATGAAAATGCTCAAAAATTGATTGTGGTGATGACCGCACAACTATATGATGGTACTATGAACAACTAATTGTATATGTGGATGACTGTAGGGTGTGTGAATATATCTCCATAAAACTGAATTAAAAAAAAAAAGTGCACAAGAAGGTGTGGAAATTTTTCAGATTTCATTTGATCCAGTAGAAATAAAAGAAAATTCAAAACTTGGAGAATCTCCAATTCCTTAAAAAACCCTAATGACAAACACTTTCTCTATTTTGAAATGATAAAGCACTAGTTTCTGGCAATGGGACTGCCCTCATTCATGTGGCACCAGACAAATGTCAACTTCGTAATCCATGACGCCCTGGTAAAATAACTCAGTGTGAGCATACTCTCAAGTCCATCTGGACACTGCTAAGTAATGCAACTTGCAAGTAGTTCTGAAGCTTGGCCCGCATAAGGCCTGCTGAGATATATTAATCTCACAGTGTCATTTGGCGACAGAATGTCACAGAGGGAGTACATCTAGATCCAAGTCCAAAGGGGCCACTTGAGAATTTTATCGATAACCAATATAAAAATTAGGTTTAACAGATAATAATTTTTTCCTGAAGACTTGAGAAATTCTTGTTGCATAAATCACACAAAAAGTATGCCTTTTAGATCCAGTTGCATTGCGCAATGTGATCTGGCATCTTTTGTTCCAAGCACTGTGCTAGGCAAGTCGCATAAGCATCCTGGACATGGGCTCTATCTTTAGTGGCTTGCCCCTGACCACCATATAGCATATGCCTTAAACGATGCCGACTTCTCCAGATAAGCTGATTATGTGTACCCTTGTTTGCAGATACGACTGCCCACTGAAGCTCAGAAACAAGTTACAGATGAATTCAAACTTTTTGCTCCCGATGCTGTGGTTGAGATTCTCAAAGGGCATGGGAGAGCTGTGTTAACTGGCCAGTGTATTTGCAAAGACTAATATTGTGAGGGTGTAGAACACATCTTTGGG
The DNA here is from genome assembly GCF_015220235.1 of Choloepus didactylus. NCBI lineage: Eukaryota > Metazoa > Chordata > Mammalia > Pilosa > Megalonychidae > Choloepus > Choloepus didactylus. The sequence goes on from NC_051314.1 coordinate 51,307,210, forward strand.
CAAAGTGTAGTATAGTATAAATGTAATTCATGCTCAAAGGTGGACACAAAAGTTCTATTGCCAGTGTTTCATTTTTTAAGAAAAGTAGAATGACTTTTACTAAGTTTAACCATTATAATTTGGTCTGCCATTCCTCGGAAGATTTATATAAGGCAAGAATTACTTAAGGTAATTGAGGCCTCCAACCAGACAAAGAGCAATTAGATGGCTCTGGTATTTGAAACATTAGCTTTATTGGGTACCCAGTTCTGCTTTTGCAATACTCAGAGACCAAGTTCTTTTGCAGTGTTGTTATCATGCTTATTCTTGGAACTCTGGCTTCATTTCCAATTTACACAAGTAAAGTGGATCCAAGGCCCACTTATCAAATATGACTCAGTTGAATATATTGAAAGAAAACACACAAATTATACAATATTTACACCCGTGTCTGTTAGACAAGTTTCTCAGGTGGCATCATTCTTGTAACCAAGCAACTCCGAGACAGTGGGTCTCAAACTTTAGCCTACATCAGAGCCACCTGGAGGCCTTTATAAAACACAGATTGCTGGGCTCCATTCCCAGATACAGTAGATAGGGGGTCAGTCCAAGAATCTGCATTTCTAACAAAATTCCCAGGTGAGGTTGACCTGCTAGTCCAGTGACCACACTCTGAGAATTGCTATTCCAAGAAATATATATTTTATTAAACCTCAATCTCAGTCTTAATCTCTCACTATATGTGTCTACAAACACACACACACAAGCAGCAGTCAATCCTCATTATTTGTGGATTCCGTATTTGCAAATTCACCTACTCATTAAAATTTATTTTTAACCCCCAAATCAATACTCATGGCCCTTTTCAGGTCATTTGCAGACCTATGCGAGTGGCCAAAAATTGGAGTCACCCGACCTGCATGTTCCCAGCTGAGGGGAAACAAGGCAATAGGCTGCCTTGTTGTTCCAGCTCTCATATTATAAATAAATGCCCTTTTCACATTAAATTTACTGCCACAGTTTTTGCTTCTCCTTGCCATTGGTGATTTTACTGTTTAAAATGGCTCCCAAGCATACTGCTGAAATGCTGCCTGATGTTCCTATACCCAAAAGGTCTATGCTGTACCTTATAGAGAAAGTACATGTTTTAGATCAGCTTCATTCAGGCATCAGTTACATTCCTGTTGGCAGTGAGTTCAATGTTAATGAATCAACAATGTATATTAAATTAGGTGTCTTTAAAAAGAACCACATGCAAAAAAATTTTATATATTGATCGATTGACAAAAATGTGGTACTACAGGCTTGGAGGACCCTAACCCTTTATTTCCCCTACATCAATAGTTAAGTATTTACTAATTCAGTATTCATGGTGACTCTGTAGAACATAATTACTATTAATAATGAGAACTGACTGCATGTATATCTATGTTTGTGTGTGTGTGTAAATATATATATATATTTACACACACACACAGTAATAACGTCAATGGTTTTGTTGCCATTTAGATTATGGTTGAAATATGAGGTTAGACCTTCTCTTAGGAATATTTTTCACAAAGTTAAAGCACTGGGAGAACCAAATTTATTGACTTTTCTTATAAGCATCAGTCATCAAAAGAATTTTATTATCATTTATTCCAATATATTGGATATTCATGACTTTCCTCATGAAGAGGACCCAACCAGCTCTTAATCCTGGGGACTATGCTTGGAGTTATCTTTTTAATAGCTTTGTTTGTGGTCAAGGCTATGACAAAACTAATTGCATCTCTGAAGTATGCGATTGTTAATGTGGATGATGGTCCAAGTAGCTGAGCTAATTCAGGCCCTATAATGTGCCGGGGAGTCAAGTTGAATCTCCTTGCAGTATTCTGATTACTAAATGCTTTACAAATAGGTCAGTGTGGGTGGGTATGGTGTTTCAGCTTCATTTTGACTTTTCCTTAAGCCGTGCCTCACACGCTGAGGATTTAATGAGCTTTTACAGAGATCTCTACTTCAAAAGAGTTCTTAGGGAGCCACAAGCTTTACTGAGCTTGCTATCTTTTCATTTTTTGTTGCCGTTTATTTCCTGCCTCTGGCATCAATGTGATTGAATTTGGGGGGCTATTTAGGTTTGCAGCACAGAGGAAACACCCGTGAAAATCTACTTCTTAGGCTGCCCATCCAAGAGGGATATTTCTCAGGATGCTTTATTTTAAGTTAGCTTGAAGACCAGAAATTCAAGCTTTCAGAATTGATCAACCTTAGGTAACTACTGTAAAAAAAGATTTTATCAAACTTGAAATCCAGTCTTTATACCAAATCTTGAAACTCTGAACTGTTCAGAATGGAAAATAACACATGTTTAGATGGCAGCACCTACAGGCCAAGAGTGATGTTGCAGCTCTGAAAGGAGCCTACACTTCCTGGCAAGAGGAGAGGAGCTATCTGCAGGGGATTTGCGTGGAGCATTACTGAAGTTTTCAGGGGAGAAATTCTTATTATTTGAATTTAGGAGGGGGTGGAGTGTAGATTGACTCAAGCTGGAGAGTCAACTCCAGTGTTTTGTCAAGAGCGGGATGTTTTGAAAGTGCTAAAACACCCATTTGGCAAACAGTGCTACAGGCATACACAATCAGTAAACCCCAGGGACAGGAGACCTTCTTAATCTTTTTCTTCCTAAAAAGTTTGAATCTTATTACTATTTTTAATCTCTTTCTTTCTTTGTGGTCATCTCCTCTTTGTAAATGAAAGAAATTGAAAAATAAAATTCCCTTTACAGAAATTTTTACAGAACTCATAAAAGACATTTATTTCAAAGTGGAATAAGTAGGAAACCCAGATTTTGTCATAGGCTATTTCAGCAATGTGCCTTTGGGACCAGAATTCTCTATGAAGCATCGTGTGGTTGCACTGTTGTGTTCTGTCAGATGGTGTGGTTACCTGTAGCTAAACCTGTCTAGCCAGAGGTGATTAAAACATCCAGAATGTTCCAAAGCTCTGGTTCTGGCCTCCTACTGCCTTGCATACAGCCATTGATCTATCCCCTGGTGTTTCTCTGCTCTCTGAAAAACTGAAAACCCTGTCTGGCATCTTCATTCTCTCACTTCCCGCCCAATACAAACATGTGAAGGATGGAAGTTCCAGGAGCATGAAAAGGAAACTCATTTTACAGGCAGATGAGGCCTTCTACATGTTAGGCATTGTTATATACATATTATATATTGTGCCAGTTTGAATGTATTATGTCCCCCCAAAAGCCATTATCTTTGATGTAATCTTGTGTGGGCAGACCTATCAGTGTTAATTAGATTGTAATTCATTGAGTGTTTCCATGGAGATGCGCCCCACCCAACCATGGGTGTTGACTCTCATTGGATACTTTCCATGGAGGTGTTGGCCCGCCTATTGGGTGGGTCTGAATTAAATTACTGGCACACTATATAAGATCAGATAGGAGCGAGCTTGCTATAGCCAAGAGGGGCACTTTGAAGAAAGCACAGGAGCTGCAGATGAGAGACAGTTTGAAGACGGCCATTGAAAGCAGACTCTTGCTCCGGAGAAGCTGAGAAAGGACAAATATCCCAAGTGCAACTAAGAGTGACATTTTTGAGGAACTGCAGCCTAGTGAGGAACGTTCTGGGAGAAAGCCATTTTGAAACCAGAACTTTGGAGCAGACACCAGCCACGTGCCTTCCCAGCTAACAGAGGTTTTCTGGACACCATTGGCCATCCTCCAGTGAAGGTACCCGATTGCTGATGTGTTACCTTGGACACTTTATGGCCTTAAGACTGTAACTGTGTAACCAAATAACCCCCCTTTTATAAAAGCCAATCCATCTCTGGTGTTTTGCATTCTGGCAGCACTAGTAAACTAGAACGTATATATAATCTTATTTAATTATCAACAATAGCCAGAAGTAGGTATTATTATCTCCATGTTTTGGAAGAGAGACTGTGGTTCAGACTCAATAACTTGCTCCAGGTCCCATGCCCACTTGTTTCTATCATGCCACTCCATGTCTGTAAATAGTTAGGATAACTTAGGCATGGAGGAGTGAGAGAGCAGACTGGGGAATTTGAATTTGATGGTGAGAGCACAATTAGTGCATCCTTGAAGAAAAAGTGGAGATCCAAGAATTGGAGAAAAGGCGGGTGTGATGGTTTGAAGCTGTGATGGTTTGAAGCTGTGTGTACTGCAGAAAAGTATGTTCTAAAACTCAATCTAGTCCTGTGGGTATGGTCCCAGTGTAAGTAGGATCTTTTGGTGAGTAGGACCTTAAATTAAGATGTGACCTACCCCATTCACGGTGGGTCTTAATGCTTTTAATGGTGTCCTTTATAAAAGAATGAAATTCAAACAGAGAGAAAAACCACAGATGCAAGAAGCTGAAAGCAATGGAACCAGGAAGAGAAGGGAGAGACCAGCAGATGCTGCCATGTGCCTTGCCACGTGACAGAGGAGCCCAGGATCGCTGGCAGCTGGTCTTTGGGGCAGAGGCATCGCCTGATGATTCCTCGGTTTGGACCATTTTTCTCAGCCTCTAAACTATAAGCTTGTAAGCTAATAAATTCCCATAGTTAAAGCCAATGCATTTTATGGTATCTGCTTTTGGCATAGAAAACTAGAACAGCAGGACTAAGTGATGTTCTAGTCATTTTGACTTTAAAGAGAATGATGCTCAGATAAACTTTTCACTTTTACCCAAATCAATTTGGTTTGTCCAGGAAAGCTGCACATTAGTGTGGTTAAAGATCTTATAAAAGTGTCTCTTAAAATGACATTGTCCTTGTGGTTATAACTGAATAGCTTAAAATAAAATTATTCCTCAAGGAAAGAAGGGGACAGATAAGCAACCTCAATTCCAGTGGTTATCAAAGTGTAGCCCCATATCAGCAACATCAGCATCACCTGGGAACTTGTTAAAACTGCAAATTCTAGCCACTCATCTCAGACTTACTAAATCAGAAACTCTGGGAAGGGGGCCAGCAATCTGCATTTTAAGTAGACATTGAGATGATTCCAAAGCATGTCTAAGTTTGAGAGCCACTTCTTTACTCTGTGCTATCTTCAGGTGAGAATTTTAATTTCTTTCTTCATTTATATATGAAAAGGTGCCTTTAAAAACAATTCCATCAGCAATCATCAAATGTACCTTGAAAAGACTTACTCTGCTTCCTCCCCTAATATATTGCGGACGATGAGATAAAATGTAATAATGTAGACTGTACCATCTATAAATAAATCTAATAAAGATTTTGTTTTCTCTTTTGGTAATATATTTGAATAATTTAATTGACTTCAAGAGAATATTAAATATAATTTCTAAATAACAGGAACAGTACATCTTAACTTTCATTTTATTTTTTATCATAAAATTATTTTCTTTAAAGTTATCTGAAAAAGACAATGATTGGAATTTTCAAATATACCACAGATGCTAGTTATAATGCCATATACCATATGCATTTAAAAATAATAATATCAAAAATCCTTCTAATACTTCTCTGCACTCTTCCACTTTTCCTTTGCTCAAATTGCACTATTTATGAAACATGCCCATTCTATATATTTTATCTTTTCTTTTTTATGATAGCAATTTAGATGAGTTCTCCCAGAAAACTTTCCTCATCAAAAAATCATCTTTGCAAATGTTTTGATCGATGTCAATTGTTGGCAAAATTTTATACATGTTGACTTATATGCTAGCCTTAATTTAAGTATATATATATATATATATATATTTAAACTATTTTATTTTACTCTGTGGCTTCTGGAGTAGAAGGACCATGTTCTATTCAATGTTCACTTTGTTTAGCAGATTCTATGAACTTCCTCTTACCTATTTTACACTGTATTAGGCCTATTAAGACACATGCTCCACATGTGATATCTGGTCCTGCCATCAGGAAACACAGTCAAGCTGGCTGACAGTTGAAAGCCAGGGTAAGTTTAAGGACTATTTAAAGAATTGAATGGAACAAAATAATTCAAGAGGTCTTTTAAGACAGTACTTGTTTAAAAGCCAAATAGATGATTATATACAAGATAGCAACTCCCATGAACATGGAGGAGAGTCTTCATTATTCTTCCTAAAGTGTGAAATTCACTTGCTAGCGTTTGAACGATTTCCCCTGGTCCAGACGTGCTCAGACGTGTTGTAACAAGGCCCTCCCTACCCCAGTGTTCTTATTCTGTGGATGAGACTGACTTTGCATACTGATCACTCTTTCTGAAATGTAATAAATGACAAATGAAATATAATTGGTAGTAATAGGAAAAATAGTTCATATTTAGAAATTAATTCAATTCGAAGGTCAACTTTTAGCTTTGAGCAGTAATTCAGAATCTAATATTTGTAGCATGAACATAACCTGACCTTTTTCAGTTACAAGACTAAAATATTCACCAAAATCTTCTGAAAATTACAGAAACTTCAGGGGATTTCCATTCTAAGGAGTAATATATAGAACTGACAGTTGAAAGTGGTCAGCATTCTGTAAATTTTCCCTAAGATCAAATCTGTTTGGATTAAAACATCACATAAAGTTAGAAAAATATATCAGGATGGTTCCTTTTATATGAATCACATCTTATTATTATTATTTTTCATACTTAAGACTTGAAATATGGACTTTTTGATCTAAAAGTATAATGAAAGATCAATATTTGTGACATTTAGAGGGTCAAATAGAGTATTCCCAGCACTGAACCACCATCATCTTGCTGTGGCAGGGGTCTCCTAACTCATTCTCCTGCCTCCTGTTTTGATCCCCTCCCCGAGGCCATTTTCCATACAGAAATCAGAGTAACAAGGTGCAGGCAGATCTTATCATTGCCATCCTTTCATTTTAAAACCTCCCACGGCTGGAATAACAACAAACCCCTTCCTATGGTCTCCAAGACCCTACACAAGCCGGCTGCTACCTGCCTCCCAGATTGCATTCCCTACACTATCCCAGCCATGCTAATCTTCTGGATAGTTCCTCAAACGTCAAGTTCCTTCCCATCTCAGGACCTTGGCACTCATGGTTCTTACTGCTTGAAACACTCTTACTCCAGGTTTTCAAATATCCCCTTTTGTAAAGAGGCTTCCCTGTTAGCCAGGGCCAAGTCAATCCCCTGGATTCATCCTTTACATTATTCTATTTGTTTTCCTAGCACTTACCACTACTTGAAATTATCTTACTTAACTGGTTTTTTGTGTGTTTATTATCTATCTCTCCCTACTAAAATATAAGCCACTTAAGGGCAGAGTCTATTGTGTTAATCTCTCTGTTTCCACTGGCACTAAATAAGCCCTCAATAAATATTTGTTGACAGACTGTCTGAAAAATATGATCCTTTAACCAAGCCACACAAAGTATTTAGATTTTCTCCATTTAACACTGATCGAATTGAGAGTTCAGAAAAGGACCCTCACATCTTGGCCTGGATATATAATTTATATTAAATGTCTATTTTTTTAGCTCTATTTTTTTATTCTCAATAGGAAAAGGGATGTGAAGAGTTCATTTATTCTAGCTTTCACACTGGATTACTATCACCTGGGAAACTTTTAACAAAGCATTGATGTCTGTGACCTTTGGCCAACTATCCCTCTGGAGAGGGAGTGGTGGCATCTGTATTTTAAAAATTTCCCAAGGGTGATTCTGATTACTGAGGGGGTTGACAAAGGCTGGATTAATTAATATTTATTTTCAATATGTTGCATATTTAGCAAATATTTTCTTCCAAAATGAATTCAAGTGAAATAGAAAGTATTAGTGTTGGGCAGAAACCACATCAACCAATCATTCCTTTATTGAGGGTGGTCCCAGATGATAACTAGTTACCACTGAAAAGATCCCTACTCTCACCTGGACACATTAACATTTTTCTGGATCTGATAAGTTTTTCTGTATACTAAACACCTCACTCAGTTTTTAAAGTATTATAACATCCAGTTTAGAAATTGTTACTGATAGCTTCACATGTAAGCATTAACCAATTTTAAATTTTATGCCAACATGTAGGAACTAATTTAGGATATGGAGTATTACAGAATGTCTGCAGTCAATGATTATAGCCCATATAAGTATGTCTCCTTAAATCTGCAGTCAACAGCTGTCATTTGGACTATAAGAATAATTCTCAGCTGGAGTAATTAGGCAAGAAAAAGAAATAAAAGGCATCCATATTGAAAAGAAGAAGTAAAACTTTCACTATTTGCAGATGACACAATTCTATACATAAAAAGTCCCAAAAATCTACAACAAAGCTACTAGAGCTAAAAAATGAGTTCAGCAAAGTAGCAGAGCATAAGATCAACATGCAAAAATTGGTTGTGTTTCTATACACTAGTAATGAGCAATCTGAGGAGGAAATCAAGAAAAAAATTCCATTTACAATAGTGACTAAAGGAATCAAATATCCAGGAATAAATTTAACCAAAGATATAAAAAAAAACCTTGCACACAGAAAACTATAAAACAATGCTAAAAGAAATTAAAGCAGACCTAAATAAATGGAAAGACCGGGAGACTAAATATTGTGAAGATGTCAATTTTAACCAAACTGATTAACAAATTCAACACAATCCCAATCAAAATTCCAACGTCCTACTTTTCAGAAATGGAAAAGCCAACTAATCAAATGTATTTGGAAAGGTAAGGGGCCCTGAATAGCTAAAAACTTCTTGAAAAAGAGGAATGAAGTTGGAGGACTCACACTTCTTGGCATTAAAGCATACTACAAAGCTACTGTGGTGAAAACAGCACAGTACTGGCATGAAGACAGATATACTGCTCAATAGAATCGAATTGAGAGTTCAGAAAAGGACCCTCACATCTATGGCCAACTGATATTTGACAAGGCTGCCAAGTCCATTCAACTGGAAAAGAATAGTCTCTTCAAAAAATGATGCTGGGAGAACTGGATATCCATATGCAAAACAATGAAAGAGGACCCCTATCTCATACCATATACAAAAATTAACTCAAAATGGAGCAAAGACCTAAATACAAGAGCCAGAACCATAAAACTTATAGAAGAATATGTAGGGAAGTATCTTCCTGACCTTGTGTTAGGAAAAGGTTTCTTATACTTTACACCCAAAAACATAAGTAATGAAAGAAAAAATAGATAAATGGGACCTCTTCAAAATTAAATACTTTTATGCTTCAAAGGACTTTGTCAAGAATGTGAAAAGATGGCCTACTCAATTGGAGAAAATATTTGGAAACCTCATATCTGATAAGGGTGTAATATCCAGAAAATATAAAGAAATCCTACAACTCAATAATAAAAAAGACAAACAACCCAATTAAAAAATGGGAAAAAAGACTTGAATAGACATTTTTCCAAAGAGGAAACACAAATGGCTAAAAAGTACATGAAAAGATGCTCAACATCACTAGCAGTTAGGGAAAGGCAAATCAAAACCATGAGAGATCATTTCACATCTGCTAGAATGACCACTATTAAAAAACAGAAAACTGCAAGTGTTGGAGAGGGTGTGGAGAAATAGGAACACACGTTCATTGCTGTTGGGATATAAATTGGTGAAGCTGTTGTGGTAGACAGTTTGGCGGTTCTCAGGAAGTATAGAATTGCTGTATGAAACCGCAATCCTGTTACTTGGTATAAATCCAGAAGAACTGAAAGCAGGGATGCAAACAGACATTTGCACGCCGATGTTCAAAGTGGTCTTAGTCACAACTACCAAAAGGTGGAAGCAACCCATCAACTGATGAATAGATAAACAAAATTTGGCATGTATGTAAAATGGAACGTTATTCAGCATTAAAAAGGAATGAAGTCCTGATGCATGCTACAATTTGGATGAACCTTGAGGACATTATGTTGAGTGAAATAAGCTGGACACAAAAGGAAAAATATTGTATGATCTCACTAATATGATCAAATTATAATAAGTAAACTCATAGAGTTAAAATCTGGACTATAGGTTACCAGTAGATAGAATGAGGATAGAGAATGGGTAGTCATTGCTTAATTTGTGCAGATTTTTAAAAAAATTTTTATTAAAGAAGTTGTAGGTTTATAGAAAAATCATGCAGAAAATACAGAGTCCTTACATACTTCCCTTATTAACACCTTGCATTAGTCTGGTACATTTGTTACAACTGATGAAGGAATATTATTACAATTGTACTATTAATTATAGTCCATGGTTTACATTAAGGTTCTCTGTTTCCGTTTTACAATCTTATGGTTTATTTTTTTAAAATTTTTATTGTACCATATATGACCTAAAATTTTCCCTTTTAACCACTGGGTACAGCTTTTAATTAGGTTGATTGTAAATATTGGGAGATGCATAGAAGTGATGGTAGCACATTATTTTCAGTGTAATTAACAGTGCTGAATTATGTGTGTGAATGTGGTTGAAAGGGGAAGTTTAGGGTCATGCATGTCATTAGAAGGAAAGCTAGAGGATAAAACATGAGACTAATATAACATAGTCAATCTTGTGAATGATGACTGTGGTTAATAGTACAAATAGATTATTCTCTCATGAACTAGACAAATGTACATCACTATCAAAAGGTATTAACAATAAGGTAGCATATGGGAAAATAATACACTGATGTAGACTATGGACTATAGTTAACAATAATATTTTCATATTCTTTCATTGGTTGTAACAAACATACCACACCAATGCCAAGTGTCAATAATAGGGGGGTACAAGAGGTATGGGGTTTTTCTTTTTGGAGTAATGAAAATCTTCTAAAATTGGCTGTGGTGACAAATTCACAACTCTGAATATACTGTAAGCCATGGATTTCACACTTGGGATGGTTTGTATGGTGTGTGAATATATCTCAATAAAACTGCTTTAAAAATGAATAATTCTCCCTAAATTTATTACTAAAGATTAATTTAGGAAATTAGGAAAATATGGATACTTATTTTCTTTACCCAGGGTGATAATGATCAATTTAATTATTTACTGTAAATTATTTTTTAATTTTATGATGTGTATCAGCTTATATTGGTTTTTCTCTACCTCCATATTTGTCCTGTGTCCTTTTTTCTGCTTTGTTATATGGTAATCATATACTTGCATGATCAAAAGAGGAAATAACTTTACTCCACAAATGAAAGATTACCATTGAAATCTACAGTAAATATTGAGGTTTTTATTTCACTAATTCATCTATAATTAAATCATTCAGGGGAATTTTTGAAGTGTAGACATGATTGATTCATGTCTCTTCTATAACCAGTATTCTGTTCTACCTCTTTTCTTTTCTCTCACTTATTTGACAAATGTATTTAATGCCTATTATGTATCAGGTTCCTTAAAATCATCTTGGCATTAAAATAATAATAATAATAATAATACAAAATAATAAAAGTGTTTGTGGAGGGGTGAAACGAGTTTTCAAACACTGGGATTCTCATGAAATTTATCAATTTAACTTAATTATATTGAGAATAACTATGGAGGTAATTTTAGCTAATTCATTTCATGACAATATTCTTAATAGCAAAACAACTCTATTGTGTAGATATGACATTGTTAAGATTAAATTTATGGTTCAGATGTTTTAGCATTTGAGTGTTAATAAGAGTAAAAACATGTTCTCTAGCTTTTTGAATTGATTCAGTGGAAACCTATTTTGATGAATTCTAGTTAGGTGTTACATTTTATTGATGTGGGCTGAAACAAGTTTTGTTTAACATAAAATAAGCCAAAGAGATCAATTTCTATCCCAATAGTCAAGCATCTTTAAATGTATGAATTCTGAAATGTGTCACCCTCTAAGAGGAGACATGAAAATAAAGGGTAGGTTATGTATCATCAAATTCTGCTTGGTATTGATCTTTGTGAGTTTAAATGGGTTCAGATTTGGTTACTGAATCATCTTGCAGACTCTATTTTACATACTGTCACAGCAATCCTTCATTATTAATGTTTATCAATTGCCTATACAAGTTAAACCTGACACTGTGAGTTTTTTCCCATAATTTTTTTCTAGCTTCATTTTCTCTGTTTTCATTTTTTCCTTCCTGATAAAAGCAATATTATTTGACAACTCCTTCGGCGATATTCCAAATCATATTCATATTTGCTGGTGCATTGCAATTCAAGTTAATACCCAGCCACATACCCCTGGTATTTACCGGGTGCTTATCACCAAGCTATCTGGGCCATAAGAAGAGTTTATGTATTTGTCTGACTTTAAATAATACATGTGACCAGATGCTAAGGCATTGGAGCAGATCGCAGCCGAATAATATATTACCTCTTCAATGCAGTCCCTGCTATAGCTTCCAGGTTAGTCACAAACAAGACATATATCGAAATAGCAGCTGTGACTGGTCCTCACTCTCCCAAAATGGAATAGCACAGAGACATTAGAGCTTGGCAGAGAAGTAAATATTGGTGGAGCTGGTTGGTCTTTGTTCCTTCCCCAAAAGGCAGAGGAAATCAGGGAGAAGAATGGGACAGCGGAAGATACAGGGAGGCTGACAGAAGCCTAAAGAAGTGCTTTCAGGATTGTCTATCTGGACATGTTTAGAATAGGTTTTCTTTATTAAATAGATTAGATTCATCTTTATTAAGCCAGCTGAATTCTTGATTTCTTTTTATTTTACGTACATCAGACATATAAATGTCTTTTATCATTTTACACTAGCTTAAATTGGTTTATCTCGCTCTTGAATTTTTTTCTGTGAGCTTTTTCTTCCTTCCTTATACTCTTTGAGTAAACTGTATAACACACATAGGATCAAATGGGGAATAAATAAGTATCCCCCATCTTTCTGTTCTCATTTGTGTAAAACAGTACATATTCTCACTTATATCAACAATCTCTACTACTTGGATATGAACTTACAGAATCTTTGTACACCTGATGAGCATAATAAAATCTATCAGTCTACATATCATAACTTCTTTTTCCTATTACATGTTGTTTTTCACAATGGCAAAAAGTTGAAGTGGTTCTTGTAGGTAAGCTAGGAAGCTAAAATGCTTTTTAGATAACAGGTTGTAATTATAAGATTTTTCAAAATTGTTTTCCAGGGAAACACCTTGTCCTAGTTTGCTAATCCTGCAGAATGCAAAACACCAGAGATGGATAGGCTTTTATAAAACAGGGGTTTATTTTGCTACACAGTTACAGTCTTAAGGCCACAAAGTATCCAAGGTAACACACCAGCAATCGAGTACCTTCACCGGAGGATGGCCAATGGTGTCCGGAAAACCTCTGCTAGCTAGGAAGGCAGGGGGCATCTGCTCCAAAGCTCCGCCCTCAAAACGGCTTTCTCCCAGGACGCTCCTCTCTAGCAAGCTTGCTCCTCTTCAAAACATCACTCCCAGCTGCACTCACTGAGTCTTCTCTCTCTCAGTCAGTTCATTTATATGGCTCCACTGATCAAGGCCCACCCCGAATGGGCGGGGCCACACCTCCATGGGAACATCTCATCAAAATTATTACCCACAGCTGAGTGGGGCACATTCCAAGCAAATCTAACCAGCACCAAAAACGTCTGTCCAACAAGACCACAAAGATAATGGCATTTGGGGGACACGACACATTCAAACCGGCACACACCTATTTAGGCCCATTTAGGGTGCTTAAAACATGTATTTTAAGAAGATTGAAAATATGATGGTCATGGAGATACTCTCACAAAGCACTGTCGAAGCTGTTCCTTCTTTGGGAAGCAATGATTAATAGCAGGTTGTCATATTTCACTTATCTGTCCGCACCCACCTATTCTTCAAAGAACATTATTTTTGCGGTGATATATGCTGTTTATGTAGTGTGGATGTGGCGCATTTTTAGTAAGAGTTTAAAATGTTCATGAATTGGTGAGTTTTCAACAACGGATTGATATTTGTCATGTAGTTTGGAAAATTGCTGTATTGATGGCCGCGATTTTAGTTTTGACATCTGGCTTTCTGCCTATTGTCTTAGATTTTTTCATGCAGCTTTGTACTCCTCGGTATTTTAAAGTTCTTTGATTTCTGATCACAACAAATCAGCCAGCCTGAATAAAAATAAATCCATCTATATCTTTCTTTCTTTCCTAAGTGGTGTAATCATGTGTAATTCTCACTGTCTACTCAAAACTGTTAGGGGATCAACTAAAGATTCTATTTCAATGATTATAAAAGATAATGTCTTCTTTTCTTTGCTCTTGGCAACATCTTCTCCACATTCAGAAAATAATGAAAATGGGCCACTTTAGCTCTTGGCCATCTTCCTAATACATGCTTTAGAGTTAATGACCTACGGACTATGTCATTCTTTATTAAATTAGGTTTTCCCATTCCTAGGGAGCTTTTTTAAAAAATTTAAGCAATATGATTCTGGCATCCCCAGATGCATACATTTTGGAACTGGGAAGGATTTAAAAAAAAAAGTTATTGTGGTTTAACATATATGCAACACAAGGTTTCGCATTTTAACCAACTTTCATATGGTTTCACATTTCAAATTCGTGATATTAACTACATTCACAATAGTGTGATTCCAGTAACACCTTCCATTACCAAAGCTTTTTCATCATCCCATATAGAAACACTGTGTCCATTAATCAACAGCCACCTAATCCCTCTACCTCCTCCCCCTCCACCCCCCAGTCCATGATAGCTTGCCATCTCCTTTCTTTCTCTGTGAATTTGCTTATTCTAGGCATTTCATATAAGTGTCCTTCTGTCTCTGGCTTATTTCACTCAACATGATGTCTTCAAAATTCATCCATGCAGTAGCATGTATATGGGAAGGAAATTTTGGAAGTTACTTTTACTGTTGGTTTTGAAAACTACTGTTGTCCCTGACTACTTTTGTTCTGTATCTTTAAGCTAGTGTTTCTCAAAGGGTGGTTTTTCAGTAGTTTGCATGAGCATAATCAGGGGTTGTTAATAGACAGATTCCTGAGCTCTGATCTCAGAGCTACTGAATTATAATTTCTGAGCAGGCCTGGGCACCTGCATTTTTAGCAAGCATCCCAGGAGATTCTGGTAAACTCCACTAATGGAAAACCACAGCTTTAACCACTAGGCCTAGGACTGTGACTGGTCTTTAAAGTAGTGACTATTATCTTGTTCCTAGTGACATAATTTGTGTTGAATGGCTGGAGTAAGCATATTAAAGACTTTGAATTCAACTTCAAATGTTTGGAAATCAAGCTAAATACTTTTAAATACTTCCAGAATTTCACCGACATTTAAAATTGTATGCTATTACTTGTGGTAGAACTGAGCATTGAATCTCTTCATCCATTAAGATGACGTAGCAGCATTTTATGGTTAGAGAACAAAAGAAAACTGCATTCAAATAAACCACTAGGGGTAATGTAGAATAATGATTTAGCAGTGAGACAAATTTGATTTGAATTCTAGCTCCTTCTCTGTAATCATGGGCAAGTTATTTAGGTCTTTAATTCTTAGTTTACTCATCTGCAAAATAATAATTACAATAGTTATCTCATAGGGTCACTGTGAAGATTGGGCAGGCTACTCTCTGTAAATGACTTAGCACAAGACCTGATTCATACCAAGCGTTTAGCAAATGGTAGTTGCTTAAATTACTTTCTTAAATAAACTAAAAATGTTTTAAGTTTCATAAGCTGTATTATTCCATTTAGGGCATATTAGATCTATCAAAGGATACTATACTGGAAAAAGTATAGATAGCTCATACTAGAATTTTTTACAATGTGATTTAAATTCAATGTCATTACACAGTAAACTGTGGTTCACAAACATGTTGCTGAAAGATTTGATCAGTCAGATATTCTACAGCCTATTGAAAATGTCCCTTGAGTCAGAGAGCTGATATTCCTATATTTTAATCTCTTTTCATGGTTTGTAAATGTGAGTGAGAACAGCTTATTATATACAATAGCTGCAAGTACATAGAATCATGGAAATTAATGAACAAGTGGAATAAATCTACTCACTAAACATATTTTTCTAAACATTGTGGGATAACGAGGTTTCTAGCATCATGGATACACATCCTTAATGGCATCCAAAGATGGGTTCCTTTGGGGCATATTTGTTAAACAGCAGTATTTAGGTATGAATGTATATATATGCAAATGTGGTTAAAAGGGGGGAATTTTAGGTCGCACATATGTTAGTATAAAAATGAAAAAAATATATAGGACTGTATAACACAGTGAACCCTGTTGTAAATGATGGACTATAGCTAATAGAACAATTATAAAATGTTCTTCCAAGAATTGTAACAAATATCACATTAATTCAAGGTGTTAATAACAGGATGGCATTTGGGAGCACTGCATTTCATGTATTTTATCCATGATATTTCTGTAAACCTACAACTCCTCTAATAAAAAAATTAATTAAAACAAATTCCCACTACTACAAAATTTATGCTGTTTAAAATATGTAATTCTTCCCCTGAAATCAGTAGTCATTTTATGAGTTTAGTTCCACAGTTGGACAGAAAAGGATATAGGTAAAGGCCATAATGTTGAAAAGTGGTAGTGAAGGAACTGGAAAATCTTACAAGGGCACTGCAGACATTTCTTGACATGGCTCCACCTATAGGTCCCTGCAGCTATGTACAGTTAGGTTCAAATATTCATGAAATGTAATAGAGGAAAAAGTTGTGCATTGAATATAGAGGGTCTTTCGTTTCAGTTTTATGACAAGTCTTCATGAGCTATCAAAGATTTTGGATTAAATATATCACCTAAAAATGCTCAAATAATGATAAAAAGCAACTTTCTAAGAAAAAATTAAATTTCTACTTATTTGCCAGTATTGGTCAAACCATACTCATTCCCAGCAATAAGATGCATGTCAAGCATAGATAGTCTGCATCTATCATATTTAGATATTACTGAAATTTCCAAGATCCTCTGACAGGCCTAGTGGTCTCTTCTAACAACTATAGTTTGGACATTTCCTAGGAATGTATTAAAATTATAAGCAGTTTTTTTTAAAATAAACAAGTAAAAGACATTTTATTTGGCATCCCCACTAAAATGGATATTGAAAGAAGAGAATTTTGTATAGTGCCCTTAATCAAATGTATATAGAAAGAAGAATGAAAAGAATTAGAAACAATGATTATGACTGACTAGAACTATTTCAGACATATATGCACAGCTGATATTTAAATAGCCCTATATTTGAAAAGTAATATTTATTAGTTATTCTCCGCAGTGACTTCATTTGATAGGCCAGCTTTCTAAACCTCATTTAATCAAAGAAACAGAAAAAGTAACAGAATCATTGATTTAAAGGTGGAAGGGACTTCAAATATCAATCAATTTACCTTTTTCATTTGAGGAAGTGATTGCCCAGACAAGTTAGTGATTTGCCCATGGTTATGGTTCTAATTATGGTAAAACTGAGGCCAGAACTCAGTTTAGTGTCCTGTCCATTAAACTTAACTAAGGTAGAAAAGACAGGCAGATCCAGACCCGAATTTTCACTAAACTTCCATTCCCTTCTCTGGGACACTGCTGTCCCAGAGAGTAATCATCTCTCCTAGCAAAAGTATATAATACATGCAGAAATATTCCCCTTAATGCAGGACACCAGTTAGAGACACTATTCAAAGATTATCAGACACATGAGAGAGGGTGGAAATAGCAGTAGTGCTGAAAATGGAGGTAAATTGAGATAAATTAGGATAAAGACAGGTTAAGATATTAGCCATGACTGTGATTTGCAATAATATGTAGGTCTCCAATCTCAAACTCATTTCCTTTATTCCCTACAGGCAGGTTGCTGGGCAGACATCTTCACATCAGGTATGTTCAGAATGACTTTATTAAGTGCTGGATAGGTTACTCTTCCAGTGACATGTCTTTCAGGTATGTGAGGTTAATGTCAGGAGAAAAAGTAAGGATGAGAAGAATTGCAAAACTGTAAAAACTTCAGCTGTATACAAGAAGGCAGGAGGTGAGAGGTAGGCAACGATGGGGAAACTGAAACAACTGTGAAAAGGCTGCAGGGGCAGGCACAGACCCATGGGATACGTGAAACTCTAGGCATGGAGGATGCCTGAAAACTACCAATTTTAAGAAGGGGCACGGGGACTTTTTGTAAAGCACAATTAGGTGAGAGACATTATGGCGGTAATAGGTATGTAAAGACCCAAACGCAAGGAAATGCCAGGAATGCAGACTTGCTGCTGTTGAATAAAAGCAAGAGAGCATGAAGAAAGTCCATGCAATAAAAAACCAAATGAAGAAACCCCAAATACACAGAAAAAGTATGGCAAGTTCCAAAGTATGGCTATTCTGAAGTTTGTGAATTTGTCTTGGTTGGATATTTACCATTTATATAAAAATATATTTTAGTTTGTCAAACACCAAGAAATTTCTTCTCAGGAGAGGAATGGGGCACATTTCTTTTGGAATGGTTTAAAACAAAATAGCAGGGTGATAGGTCAGACAATACTTTTGGGTTAATTCAAGTCCTATGATTCACTGATGTTGACATAAAGTAGCAGTTCCACCATCACTAGAACAGTATGGGAAACCATAGCAATGGCATTCACCATCACCACCATGAACCATTTTCCATCTTGGGCCAGCCTGAGTTTCCATAAAAATGTGAACTCTCCTTGTGACTCCATGATTTTTCTAGCTTGTTCACTTCCTGATAGATTGCTTTCTCTAGTTTACTGACAAAAGCAGGAAAAGATGCAATTTGGGGGGAGTTATGAATGTCTGTTCTACCCAAATTGATTTACAGATTCAATGCAATCCCAATCAAAATTCCAACAGCCTACTTTGCAGAAATGGAAAAATCCAATCATCAAACTTATTTGGAAGGGTAAGGGGACCTGATTAGCCAAAAGCATCATGAAAAAGAGGAACAAAGTTGGAGGACTAGCAATTCCAGACTTTAAAGCTTATTACAGCTTTAAAGCTACAGTGGTGGTGAAAACAGTATGGTACTGGCATAAAGATAGATATATTGACCAATGGAATAAAATTGAGAGTTCACAAGTGGATCCTTACATGCAAGGCTAATTGATATTTAACAAGGCTGCCAACTCCACTCAACTGGGAAAGAATAGTCTCTTCAACAAATGATGCTGGGAGAACTGGATATCTATACACACAATAATGAAAAGAGGACCCCTATCTCACACCCTATACAAAAATTAACTCAAAACGGATCAAAGACCAAAATATAAGAACCATGACCATAAAACTCCTAGAATATGTAGGGAAGCATCATCAAGATCTTGACGGTTTCTTTAGACTTTGCACCCAAAGTACAAGTAACAAAAGAAAAAGTAGATAAATAGGACCTCCTCAAAATTAAAAAACTCTGTTCTTCAAAGAACTTTGTCAAGAAAATGAAAGGGAGGCGGGGCAAGATGGCAGACTGGTGAGCTGTATGTTTTAGTTACTCCTCCAGGAAAGTAGGTAAAAAGCCAGGAACTGCGTGGACTGGACACCACAGAGCAATCTGTCTTTGGGCATACTTCATACAACACTCATGAAAACGTGGAACTGCTGAGATCAGCGAAATCTGTAAGTTTTTTGCGGCCAGGGGACCCGCGCCCCTCCCTGCCAGGCTCAGTCCCGGGGGAGGAGGGGCTGTCAGCTCCAGGAAGGAGAAGGGAGAATTGCAGTGGCTGCTCTTATCGGAAACTCATTCTACTGATTCAAACTCCAACCATAGATAGACTGAGACCAGACACCAGAGACTCTGAGAGCAGCCAGCCCAGCAGAGAGGAAACAGGCATAGAAAAAAAACAACACGAAAAACTCCAAAATAAAAGCAGAGGATTTTTGGAGTTCTGGTGAACACAGAAAGGGGAAGGGCGGAGATCAGGCCTTGAGGCGCATATGCAAATCCGGAAGCAAGGCTGATCTCTCTGCCCTGTGCACCTCTCCTTAATGGCCCTGGTTGCTTTGTCTATTAGCATTTCAATAACCCATTAGATCTCTGAGGAGGGCCGTTTTTTTTTTTTTTTAAATCCTTTTTGCTTTTTCTAAAACAATTACTCTAAGAAGCTCAATACAGAAAGCTTCAAAGAATTGAAATTTGGGCACGTCAAGTCAAGAGCAGAACTAAGAGAGCTCTGAGACAAAAGGCAATAATCCAGTGGCTGAGAAAATTCACTAAACAACACAACTTCCCAAGAAAAGGGGGGTGTCCGCTCACAGCCACCATCCTGGTAGACAGGAAACACTCCTGCCCATCGCCAGCCCCATAGCCCAGAGCTGCCCCAGACAACCCAGTGTGACGGAAGTGCTTCAAATAACAGGCACACACCACAAAACTGGGCGTGGACATTAGCCTTCCCTGCAACCTCAGCTGAATGTCCCAGAGCTGGGAAGGGGGAGCAGTGTGAATTAACAGAGCCCCATTCAGCCATCATTTGAGCAGACTGGGAGCCTCCCAACACAGCCCAGCAGCCCAGAACTGCCCTGGGGGGACGGCACTCACCTGTGACATAGCACAGTCATCCCTCAACAGAGGACCCGGGGTGCACAGCCTGGAAGAGGGGCCCACTTGCAAGTCTCAGGAGCCATACGCCAATACCAAAGACTTGTGGGTCAGTGGCAGAGACAAACTGTGGCAGGACTGAACTGAAGGATTAGACTATTGCAGTAGCTTTAAAACTCTAGGATCACCAGGGAGATTTGATTGTTAGGGCCACCCCCCCCTCCCCGACTGCCCAGAAACACGCCCCACATACAGGGCAGGCAACACCAACTACACACGCAAGCTTGGTACACCAATTGGGCCCCACAAGACTCACTCCCCCACTCACCAAAAAGGCTAAGCAGGGGAGATCTGGCTTGTGGAGAACAGGTGGCTCGTGGACACCACCTGCTGGTTAGTTAGAGAAAGTGTACTCCACGAAGCTGTAGATCTGATAAATTAGAGATAAGGACTTCAACTGGTCTACAAACCCTAAAAGAACCCTATCAAGTTCAGCAAATGCCACGAGGCCAAAAACAACAGAAAATTATAAAGCATATGAAAAAACCAGACGATATGGATAACCCAAGCCCAAGCACCCAAATCAAAAGACCAGAAGAGACACACCTAGAGCAGCTACTCAAAGAACTAAAGATGAACAATGAGACCATAGTACGGGATATGAAGGAAATCAAGAAGACCCTAGAAGAGCATAAAGAAGACATTGCAAGACTAAATAAAAAAATGGATGATCTTATGGAAATTAAAGAAACTGTTGACCAAATTAAAAAGATTCTGGACACTCATAGTACAAGACTAGAGGAAGTTGAACAACGAATCAGTGACCTGGAAGATGACAGAATGGAAAATGAAAGCATAAAAGAAAGAATGGGGAAAAAAATTGAAAAACTCGAAATGGACCTCAGGGATATGATAGATAATATGAAACGTCCGAATATAAGACTCATTGGTGTCCCAGAAGGGGAAGAAAAGGGTAAAGGTCTAGGAAGAGTATTCAAAGAAATTGTTGGGGAAAACTTCCCAAATCTTCTAAACAACATAAAAACACAAATCATAAATGCTCAGCGAACTCCAAATAGAATAAATCCAAAAAAAACCCACTCCGAGACATATACTGATCACACTGTCAAACATAGAAGAGAAGGAGCAAGTTCTGAAAGCAGCAAGAGAAAAGCAATTCACCACATACAAAGGAAACAGCATAAGACTAAGTAGTGACTACTCAGCAGCCACCATGGAGGCAAGAAGGCAGTGGCACGATATATTTAAAATTCTGAGTGAGAGGAATTTCTAGCCAAGAATACTTTATCCAGCAAAGCTCTCCTTCAAATTTGAGGGAGAGCTTAAATTTTTCACAGACAAAGAAATGCTGAGAGAATTTGCTAACAAGAGACCTGCCCTACTGGAGATACTAAAGGGAGCCCTACAGACAGAGAAACAAAGACAGGACAGAGAGACTTGGAGAAAGGTTCAGTACTAAAGAGATTCGGTATGGGTACAATAAAGGATATTAATAGAGAGAGGGAAAAATATGGCAAACATAATCCAAAGGATAAGATGGCCGATTCAAGAAATGCCTTCACGGTTTTAACGTTGAATGTAAATGGATTAAACTCCCCAATTAAAAGATATAGATTCGCAGAATGGATCAAAAAAAATGAACCATCAATATGTTGCATACAAGAGACTCATCTTAGACACAGGGACACAAAGAAACTGAAAGTGAAAGGATGGAAAAAAATATTTCATGCAAGCTACAGCCAAAAGAAAGCAGGTGTAGCAATATTAATCTCAGATAAAATAGACTTCAAATGCAGGGATGTTTTGAGAGACAAAGAAGGCCACTACATACTAATAAAAGGGGCAATTCAGCAAGAAGAAATAACAATCGTAAATGTCTATGCACCCAATCAAGGTGCCACAAAATACATGAGAGAAACATTGGCAAAACTAAAGGAAGCAATTGATGTTTCCACAATAATTGTGGGAGACTTCAACACATCACTCTCTCCTATAGATAGATCAACCAGACAGAAGACCAATAAGGAAATTGAAAACCTAAACAATCTGATAAATGAATTAGATTTAACAGACATCTACAGGACATTACATCCCAAATCACCAGGATACACATACTTTTCTAGTGCTCACGGAACTTTCTCCAGAATAGATCATATGCTGGGACATAAAACAAGCCTCAATAAATTTAAAAAGATTGAAATCATTCAAAGCACATTCTCTGACCACAATGGAATACAATTAGAAGTCAATAACCATCAGAGACTTAGAAAATTCACAAATACCTGGAGGTTAAACAACACACTCCTAAACAATCAGTGGGTTAAAGAAGAAATAGCAAGAGAAATTGCTAAATATATAGAGACGAATGAAAATGAGAACACAACATACCAAAACCTATGGGATGCAGCAAAAGCAGTGCTAAGGGGGAAATTTATAGCACTAAACGCATATATTAAAAAGGAAGAAAGAGCCAAAATCAAAGAACTAATGGATCAACTGAAGAAGCTAGAAAATGAACAGCAAACCAATCCTAAACCAAGTAGAAGAAAAGAAATAAGAAGGATTAAAGCAGAAATAAATGACATAGAGAACAAAAAAACAATAGAGAGGATAAATATCACCAAAAGTTGGTTCTTTGAGAAGATCAACAAGATTGACAAGCCCCTAGCTAGACTGACAAAATCAAAAAGAGAGAAGACCCATATAAACAAAATAATGAATGAAAAAGGTGACATAACTGCAGATCCTGAAGAAATTAAAAAAATTATAAGAGGATATTATGAACAACTGTATGGCAACAAACTGGATAATGTAGAAGAAATGGACAATTTCCTGGAAACATATGAACAACCTAGACTGACCAGAGAAGAAATAGAAGACCTCAACCAACCCATCACAAGCAAAGAGATCCAATCAGTCATCAAAAATCTTCCCACAAATAAATGCCCAGGGCCAGATGGCTTCACAGGGGAATTCTACCAAACTTTCCAGAAAGAACTGACACCAATCTTACTCAAACTCTTTCAAAACATTGAAAAAAATGGAACACTACCTAACTCATTTTATGAAGCTAACATCAATCTAATACCAAAACCAGGCAAAGATGCTACAAAAAAGGAAAACTACCGGCCAATCTCCCTAATGAATATAGATGCAAAAATCCTCAACAAAATACTTGCAAATCGAATCCAAAGACACATTAAAAAAATCATACACCATGACCAAGTGGGGTTCATTCCAGGCATGCAAGGATGGTTCAACATAAGAAAAACAATCAATGTATTACAACACATTAAAAACTCGAAGGGGAAAAATCAATTGATCATCTCAATAGATGCTGAAAAAGCATTTGACAAAATCCAACATCCCTTTTTGATAAAAACACTTCAAAAGGTAGGAATTGAAGGAAACTTCCTCAACATGATAAACAGCATATATGAAAAACCCACAGCCAGCATAGTACTCAATGGTGAGAGACTGAAAGCCTTCCCTCTAAGATCAGGAACAAGACAAGGATGCCCGCTGTCACCACTGTTATTCAACATTGTGCTGGAAGTGCTAGCCAGGGCAATCCGGCAAGACAAAGAAATAAAAGGCATCCAAATTGGAAAAGAAGAAGTAAAACTGTCATTGTTTGCAGATGATATGATCTTATATCTAGAAAACCCTGAGAAATCAACGATACACCTACTAGAGCTAATAAACAAATTTAGCAAAGTAGCGGGATACAAGATTAATGCACATAAGTCAGTAATGTTTCTATATGCTAGAAATGAACAAACTGAAGAGACACTCAAGAAAAAGATACCATTTTCAATAGCAACTAAAAAAATCAAGTACCTAGGAATAAACTTAACCAAAGATGTAAAAGACCTATACAAAGAAAACTACATAACTCTACTAAAAGAAATAGAAGGGGACCTTAAAAGATGGAAAAATATTCCATGTTCATGGATAGGAAGGCTAAATGTCATTAAGATGTCAATTCTACCCAAACTCATCTACAGATTCAATGCAATCCCAATCAAAATTCCAACAACCTACTTTGCAGACTTGGAAAAGCTAGTTATCAAATTTATTTGGAAAGGGAAGATGCCTCGAATTGCTAAAGACACTCTAAAAAAGAAAAACGAAGTGGGAGGACTTACACTCCCTGACTTTGAAGCTTATTATAAAGCCACAGTTGCCAAAACAGCATGGTACTGGCACAAAGATAGACATATAGATCAATGGAATCGAATTGAGAATTCAGAGATAGACCCTCAGATCTATGGCCGACTGATCTTTGATAAGGCCCCTAAAGTCACCGAACTGAGCCATAATGGTCTTTTCAACAAATGGGGCTGGGAGAGTTGGATATCCATATCCAAAAGAATGAAAGAGGACCCCTACCTCACCCCCTACACAAAAATTAACTCAAAATGGACCAAAGATCTCAATATAAAAGAAAGTACCATAAAACTCCTAGAAGATAATGTAGGAAAACATCTTCAAGACCTTGTATTAGGAGGCCACTTCCTAGACTTTACACCCAAAGCACAAGCAACAAAAGAGAAAATAGATAAATGGGAACTCCTCAAGCTTAGAAGTTTCTGCACCTCAAAGGAATTTCTCAAAAAGGTAAAGAGGCAGCCAACTCAATGGGAAAAAATTTTTGGAAACCATGTATCTGACAAAAGACTGATATCTTGCATATACAAAGAAATCCTACAACTCAATGACAATAGTACAGACAGCCCAATTATAAAATGGGCAAAAGATATGAAAAGACAGGTCTCTGAAGAGGAAATACAAATGGCCAAGAAACACATGAAAAAATGTTCAGCTTCACTAGCTATTAGAGAGATGCAAATTAAGACCACAATGAGATACCATCTAACACCGGTTAGAATGGCTGCCATTAAACAAACAGGAAACTACAAATGCTGGAGGGGATGTGGAGAAATTGGAACTCTTATTCATTGTTGGTGGGACTGTATAATGGTTCAGCCACTCTGGAAGTCAGTCTGGCAGTTCCTTAGAAAACTAGATATAGAGCTACCATTCGATCCAGCGATTGCACTTCTCGGTATATACCCGGAAGATCGGAAAGCAGTGACACGAACAGATATCTGCACGCCAATGTTCATAGCAGCATTATTCATAATTGCCAAGAGATGGAAACAACCCAAATGTCCTTCAACAGATGAGTGGATAAATAAAATGTGGTATATACACACGATGGAATACTACGCGGCAGTAAGAAGGAACGATCTGGTGAAACATATGACAACATGGATGAACCTTGAAGACATAATGCTGAGCGAAATAAGCCAGGCACAAAAAGAGAAATATTATATGCTACCACTAATGTGAACTTTGAAAAATGTAAAACAAATGGTTTATAATGTAGAATGTAGGGGAACTAGCAGTAGAGAGCAATTAAGGAAGGGGGAACAATAATCCAAGAAGAACAGATAAGCTATTTAACGTTCTGGGGATGCCCAGAAATGACTGTGATCTGTTAATTTCTGATGGATGTAGTAGGAACAAGTTCACTGAAATGTTGCTATATTATGTAACTTTCTTGGGGTAAAGTAGGAACATGTTGGAAGTTAAGCAGTTATCGTAGGTTAGTTGTCTTTTTCTTACTCCCTTGCTATGGTCTCTTTGAAATGTTTTTTTTATTGTATGTTTGTTTTCTTTTTAACTTTTTTTTTCATACAGTTGATTTGAAAAAAGAAGGGAAAGTTAAAAAAAAAAAAAAAAAAGAAAAAAGACAAACAAGGAAAAAAAAAAAAAAGATGTAGTGCCCCCTTGAGGAGCCTGTGGAGAATGCAGGGGTATTCACCTACCCCACCTCCATGGTTGCTAACATGACCACAGACATAGGGGACTGGTGGTTTGATGGGTTGAGCCCTCTACCATAAGTTTTCCCCTTGGGAAGACGGTTGCTGCAAAGGAGAGGCTAGGCCTCCCTGTATTTGTGCCTAAGAGTCTCCTCCTGAATGCCTCTTTGTTGCTCAGATGTGGCCCTCTCTCTCTGGCTAAGCCAACTTGAAAGGTGAAATCACTGCCCTCCCCCCTACGTGGGATCAGACACCCAGGGAAGTGAATCTCCCTGGCAACGTGGAATATGACTCCCGGGGAGAAATGTAGACCCGGCATCGTGGGATGGAGAACATCTTCTTGACCAAAAGGGGGATGTGAAAGGAAATGAAATAAGCTTCAGTGGCAGAGAGATTCCAAAACGAGCCGAGAGATCACTCTGGTGGGCACTCTTACGCACACTTTAGACAACCTTTTTTAGGTTCTAAAGAATTGGGGTAGCTGGTGGTGGATACCTGAAACTATTAAACTACAACCCTGAACCCATGAATCTCGAAGACAGTTGTATAAAAATGTAGCTTATGAGGGGTGACAGTGGGATTGGGAATGCCATAAGGACCAAACTCCACTTTGTCTAGTTTATGGATGGATGTGTAGAAAAGTAGGGGAAGCAAACAAACAGACAAAGGTACCTAGTGTTCTTTTTTACTTCAATTGCTCTTTTTCACTCTAATTATTATTCTTGTTATTTTTGTGTGTGTGCTAATGAAGGTGTCAGGGATTGATTTAGGTGATGAATGTACAACTATGTAATGGTACTGTAAACAATCGAAAGCACAATTTGTTTTGTATGACTGCGTGGTATGTGAATATATCTCAATAAAATGATGATAAAATAAAAAAAAAATAAAAAAAAAATAAAAAAAAAATAAATAAATAAATAAAAAAAAAAAAAAAAAAGAAAATGAAAGGACAACCTACTCAATTGGAGTAAATAGTTAGAAACTACATATCTGAAAAAGGTTTAATATCCAGGATATATAAAGAAATCCTACAACCCAACAATAAAAAGACAAACAACCCAATTAAAAAATTGACAAAAGACATGAATAGACATTTTTCCAAAGCAGAAACACAAATGGCTAAAAAGTACATGAAAAGATGCTCAACATCACTAGCTATTGGGGGAAATACAGATCAAAACCACAATGAGATGTCATTTCCCACTTACTAGAATGGCCACTACTAAAAAAGAAAAAAAGAAAATTGCATGTGTTGGAGAGGATGTGGAGAAATAGGAACACACATTCATTGATGTTGGGAATATAAATTGGTGAAGCTGCTATGGTAGACAGCCTTGCGGTTCTCAGAAAGCTAAGTAAGAATTGCCATATATCCTGCAATCACATTACTTGGTATATATCCAGAAGAACTGAAAGCAGGGATGCAACAGACATTTGCACACTGATGTTCAAAGTGGTATTATTCAAATTGCCAAAAGAAGAAAGCAACCTAATGTCCGTCCATCAACCAATTACTGGATAAGTAAAATGTGGTATATACATACAACAGAGAATTATTCAACTGGAAAAGGAATGAAGTTCTGATGTATGTGACAATATGCATGAGCCTTGAGGACATTATGTTGAGTGAAATAAGTTAGACATAAAAGGACAAATATTGTTATCTCACTGTTATAAACTAAGTATAATTAGCAAGCTCACAGAGTTAGAGTCTAGAATATTGGTTACCAAGTGATAGACTGGGGTGAGAGAATGGGGAGCTGATGCTTAACTTTTATAGAATTTCTATTTAAGGTGCTGGTAAAGGTTTGGAAATGGATGGTGGTGATGGTAGTATATTATTGTAAGTGTAATCAACAGCACTGAAATATATGGGTTAATGTGGTTAAAAAAGGAAACTTTAGGGTGTAAATACAGGTAGAATAAAAATTAGAAGATAAAACATAGGACTGTTCAGTACAATGACTCCTATTGTAGATGATGGACTATAGTTATTAGTACAAGTATAAGAAAGTGCTTTCATGGGTTATAACAAATGTATGACAAGGTGATAATAATAGAGTAACATATGGGAAAAAATACACTTACTGTAAATAAGGGACAACAGAAAGAACTATATACTAATAATCTTTCATCAATTTTAACAAAGGTAACTACTGTTAAAAAATAGTACAATCATAAAAAAGCACTATCATTAACATAACAAATGTTCCACACCAATGCGAGGTGTCGGTGGTGAGGTGGTGTATGGGAATCTTGTATTTTATACGTGATTGTTTTGTAAACTCACAACTTCTCTAATAAAAAAAAACTATATATATATCTATTTATTAATTCTAATAGTGTGCTTGCAGACATTTTAGATTTTGTACATCAAGTTTTGTATGAATTATGAGTGCTTTATTTCTTTCTTCCCAATCTTGTATCTTGTTCCAGTTATTATTGCTGTGTAAAAAATTTTTATAATTCTTTACATCTTAATAAACATTTTATTTTGCTTTGGAAAACAGGCAACCAATTTTATACCCACAGTTGATTGATGCCCCATTCAAATTGGTAACTATGTCTACTATACCATTCTATTCTAAATCCAACAATGGCCTGCACATACAAAACTAGTCTAATTTATTACTTTTCCCTCACCACCATTATTGAATTGTAAATCCTGGCACTCTTCCACAAGTAATTTTTTTTCATGACATTAATTGAGGGTGACATTTTTTGGGGGAATGAACATAAAGACTCAAATTATGTTTTTAGGCTAATTAGGCTTGAAAAACCAATGAATATTCATCAACCTCGATTGATCATCCACAAATAAATAGAAAACAAAAATTATACAAAAAATCCTCAGCATTCATTTTCACTAACTGATTATAGTCCTTGTCTATGTACAGTTTGGAAAAACATCTCTTTCATTCCATTCTGAAACCCATAAGCCCCCCCAAACAACTGTTTATAATAAATTTTTTGGTGGAATTTGGGTGTTAAACACCTATGTTTAAAAAGATTAGGCACATAATATCTATGTAATCTGAAGAATTAAACCTATCATATAAGTAATGATGTTTTCTCACATCTGTCAACAATACTGTATAAACTTTCAATCTCATTTTCTGATGTGTTTCTATTCAAAACTTAAAATGATGGAGCTGTAAATTAAAATCATCATCGTGGCTACGAGAGCATGGTGCTCTGGATCTCCCAAGATACAATGTCAAAAATATTGTGTCCAAATAGAAGCATTCTTCCAGTGCCAATAGCTATTTATCTATAACCCATATGGTTAAAGCCATTAAATTTTGTTGTTGTTGTTGAATTCATAACAAAACTTTACATGTCAGTGTTAACCTGAATATTGAACATTTTTTATTCCTAGTCCAAACACAGGACACTGGTTACAGATCCCTGTAGATGATAAATTTCTACTTATTTTACTATTAAAGTCTTCAACTGATTTTGTCTTTGATGCCCAAGAGTTAGAGAATAATAGAAATGGAAGAGGTTGTCTAAAGATTCTTTTTGGCATGCAAATCTAATCATAAGAAATTTGGTATACGTTTATTAGCAATCACAATTAGCATATCTTTGAGAGGTGGTTAGGGTACATAACAATACTTAAATCTGCTGGATTATTTTCATAGCTGGAAACTCTTCTTCAGTTGCTGTGTTTATTGTATATGCTCCATATTGAGTGAAATATAAAAACATGATGCATGTGGAAAAAATTGCTCTAACTACAAATATTCAATCTCCTTTATTTATTGGAAAATTTCCAGATTGAAATGATCACTTCATTGTCCAGAGGAGGGTAAATCCTCTAGTTGAATAGCTGGAAACAAGTAATACTTCTGTAAGATTCTAGTTTCCCAGAGAATTTCCAAATAACAGGTATGATCAAGGAGATGCTATATGCTTGGAGGCCATTCATCACAATTTAGTTTTTATAGTGTTCTAGAGATGAATTCATGTTGTTGGCTCATCAAAATAACAAAGATAAAGAAGAATTTGCACTTCTTTTACAAAGGCACAGGTGCTTTACATGATTAAGAACTAAGAAGTGCAATGTGAAAATTCCTCTATGTAGTTTTCTTTTAATTATCATGTATCTATGAGTAATCTAGGGATTCACTCTTTTATAAGATGAAAGAATTTGAAAGCTGTTGCAACAATAAATAAACCTAATTAAATTCTGATCATTCTACTGTGTACTTTGTCCAATACTGTCAATTCTTCAAGGGACAACAACAAAATGTTCATAACAAGAAGATAAGAAACAAAAGGAGTTTTTTATTTTTATTTTTTTATTTTAATAAAAAAACTATTTATCTTGAATAGCAACTATACCATATGAATTTATTTTGCTTTTGTATCATAATGAGCAGCAAAACTGTATCCTAAAAATAGGGAGGAAATGTTTGTATCTATCACAAAGGATCTAAGGGTCTCTATTACTATGGCAGGAATAAACATTTCCACAATTGTATTTAGTTGGGAAAAACTCTCCTTAGAACATTCATAGAAGACATGTAAGTGAACCTAGATTTATTATTTATAGCCCCAAACACCATACAGGCTATTTGGGAGAAAATTTTATATTTTACAAGCAGTCAAGATATGATTGCATTTCTGCTATTTCTGTTTATTTAGTAATTCAAAGACGGAACTGCAGTGTGGCTTTTATAATTCATCAAAACCTAAGAATCTCTATTCAGTCTTTGATTTGATGTTTATTTCTTTTGGCATTATTTTAAAGTGAAAAACCTTTCTTCCCTCAGAAGTATCAGTGACTTGGCCCAGACCTCTTAGAAAGAAAGCCCATATTGTTGGAAATAAAGCGGTACCTGTAAGGGAATAAACGCTCTCTCGGTTCTGGAGGAGAAAAGAATTTATTTACGATCTTGCAAGATGGGGCGTCCAGCCAAACACGCGGAAGGCTGGCGCGCCAGAGGAAGAGAATGGCGATGTTTAAATCTCCTACTCCTAATTCGCAAGTCCCTCCCCTGTTTCCCCATTGACTGGGTACTACAGAGGTTACAGCCTATCCGAGAACACTAACTAATTCATCTTTTGAGATTTTAATTTGTACAGCCAATCCCAGAGAGCCAACTAGCTCATTATTGAGATTTTGAACTGATTAGCCAATGCCCCCCCCAAATTTTTATTTTTTTTGCTGTGAGTTCCCGCCTCTGATACTACCTCATGTCTCTTTACATCAGGCAGATTCTCTCTTCTCTTTGTCTGGGGCTTGTTTAAACTGGTTTTGCCTCCATTTCCCTTATTCCATGCTGTCTCTATGTGAAAATGAAACTTATTCCTTTCTTACAATATCATTTTAGTAAGATGGATCATTTTGAGAAGGGCAGTATTTGTGTACATTTTCACATTTTTTGATAAAGCTTTCTTTAAGTTTCTTTTACTTCCTTTCTCCATATTCTCCAATTCTGTCTTTTTTATCTATATATTATTTGCTATCTACCAATAAATAACAAGAGGAGAGAAATCACCACCCCTTTTTTTCTTTTTCATCAAGGTCAATTAAGGTTGGGGTAGGGTGGAAATTTCTCAAGAGGATGCAGAAGGGAGTAAAGCACATGTGTTTGATTGTGTACCTTTGAAAATAAATTCCCTGAGGTCATGGTATCTTCTAAATGTTATCCAGAATTGTGTAGGAATTTGTATCTGAATTAGTAGGGGGGAATAATCTCGTAGGGAATGTAAGTGCAATAAAGAAACCAGCCCTCTTTTCCATACTAGGAATACACTTTAGAGCAAAGGCATCCTATAGAGCAGAGCATCATATTTTCAAGAAATGCTCTCCTTTTCAACCTAAGAACAGTCTCTTACCATTCAATACTTCCCAGAAGCAACAGACTCCCATGACTGAGAATCACTGTCATTTTCGTAAGCAGCATTTCTTTAACTAGGGGTGGGGATGTTGATAACTGATTGAAAAACATGAGACTAAAATGGTCTTAATAAGCATGCCTCATGACCTTCCTCCCCCGTGGTCTCATCAGCAGGCAATAAACTAGGCCCACAGTCCTCCATTCTTATGTAAAAACCTACCCACCAGAGTAGTAATTACCCAGCCAGATATACGCCCCACTAAGGTGAAGCCCGGGATTCATTATAATACTCTGTAATTAGTGTTTATTACTTTATCTGTTCATGTCCACAAAAGTAAAAAAAAAAAAAAAAAAAAAAAAAAAAAAAGTACCCCTCAGTTGGACAATCCTATCATAATAAGATGCACAAAATATTAAGGTAAAAGCTTTTCATTGTCTGCATTTTCTTTGCCACGGCAACTTAAAATCAGCCGACTTCTAAGCAATTTGTAGCTCAACCACGTTCCCTAACCTTGATAGGGCAGACCTGGCATTTCATCCAGGAGTATCTAAATCTTTAGTCTGACAACAGGTGTAGATATTATTTTGAAAAAGACCTGCATGATAAGCGCCTCATTTTTCTCTACAGGGACAAGTGAGTAGTACATTCAGGGCTTGTTATTGGCAGATCTTATTCTAACAGAAATTCAGGATTTAAACCCTTCCATATTCCTGCCATGCTGTGTGCTAGGATGGTGAGTAAGTACAAAGAGATGCTTTCTGCATTTCAATGAAGTACTGGTAACTGGATCTTGGCTTTGATTGTTCTGCACTTTGTAACCATGGTGGTCCTTTTATCTTCTTTCAAGGAGCTCTGATAAGCATTATCTGATTCACTGGGAACTTGAGACAGTCTCAACGACAGAGTTTTACAAGTTTACAGTTTTACCTTCCAACAAAGGAGAGTTTCCTTTGGGGAGAGAAAAAGAATTGCAACATCTATAATCCTTTTTTTAAAAAAATTGAAACTTGTATTTTAAAGATGGAAACAGGGAATTCAGAATAACAGTATTGTAGCTTAATATATGCCATTGATCTTCAATTTTGCAAGAAATAGAAACATTAAATCCTGGGAAAAAGTATGGTTTAGTGGCTAAGAGCATGGATTTTAGATTCCTTGGGTTTCTAAGACATAGCTTCCTCAACTACAAAATGTTGATAATAATAGTATGCATTTTGTAGAATTGTCAAAAGAATTAAATGAGTCAAAGATTGTCAACTGTTTAGTCCTACACAGTAGCTAGCTCATAAGAAGCTCTCAGTAAGGTAGCAGTTACTTCTATTCTACTAGGCTACATAAGTATTACATATTAGTGCTGTGGTGGCTTAGACTTATGTCCCCCAGAAAAACACGTTCTTAATCTTAATCATTTCCTGTGGATGTGAATCCATTGTAAGTAGGACCTTTTGATTAGGTTACTTCAGTTAAAGTGTGGCCCAATTGACTCAGGTCAGGTCTTAATCCTTTTACTGAAATTCAGACACACAGAAAGCCACAAGAAGCAGCTAGAAGTTCATGGAGCCCAGAAAAGTCAAGAGATGCCACCAAGTGCATTGTCAAGTGACCAAAAAGCCAAAAAGTGATGGAAAAGCTAAAAACCAAAGATCACCGGCAGCCAGCCCCAGAACTCCAGGAGAAAGGGAGAAAACATCACCTTGATGATGTCTTGATTTTGGACTTCCAGCCTCAAAACCATAAGCCAATCAGTTAAGTGCCTGTCATTTAAGTGAACCCATTGTATGGTATTTGTTTCAGCAGTCAGAGAAACTAAGAAGTGCTAATCCTCTTTTGTGAATGTGGCCTTCTGGAACACACTCTACATTCCTTTTTCTAACTTTGGGATCCTACAGGAGTTGCTATGGCTCAAGCTGGCCCAGGAAATTTGGGATTTCAGGAAGGAAGAAAGCATGTTTAGGTATTTCTAGGAGGCAGTGGAGTTGCAAGGAGGATCTTATGCAAAGTTCTACTTGGGGAATTGTAGTGGAAGCTTCTTCCAGTCCTGCTCACACAAGCTGACTTCACTTTCAGGAAACCAACTTGTCCCAGGCACAGACAGAGGATTAATCGATTGAATAAGGTATACATTTTCTCCAGGAACATATTTCAAATTGCGTCTTTGCCAAAGAGTCCCTCTGAACTCTAGACCCTATCTGTTGTTCAGAGCATGCTAATTAGTTCCTGCTGTTAATATTTTCTCGAAAGATCTAAATGACAGATGTTATTTCCTGAACATTTCCTCTTTTTAAAAGGGGTTGAAAGCTGTTGAAAGAAAGACCAAGATTAGATTTTAAGTCTTTGATTAATCTTCACAGTAAATGGTATCTTTTTAAGTAGAATAGGTCGATTTTAACAGAAGCTATCCAAAGACATCAGTTGTTTCTGGAAATTTTCACAAATCAGAAAACATGATCGAAGTGGAGTTAGAAAGCATGGGTTGGAATATTGGTTCAGTCATTTACTCTCTGTGTGAACTTTGGCGAGTTATTTAACTTCCTTAGGCCCGTTTCCTCATCTGGTCAACAGGACAAATAATAAGTAACTCAGGTTTGTTGTGAAAATAAGATGCACACAGTGTATTAAGCACAGTGGGTGGAAGATAGTGTACACTCAATGATATCTTTTATTATTTTTAT
Source organism: Choloepus didactylus (assembly GCF_015220235.1). NCBI lineage: Eukaryota > Metazoa > Chordata > Mammalia > Pilosa > Megalonychidae > Choloepus > Choloepus didactylus. Next base: position 51,341,965 of record NC_051314.1, read on the forward strand.
TGTCATATTCTCTTTTGGGTAATATTAGTGTCCCGTTAGTAAACATGGTTGTCAAAGTTAGAGTCTTATTAGATGGTTATATACATATTATTACTTTATTAAGAGGCAAAAAAACACAACAGAAAGGTCTATTTAAAGTCACAACTGTCCAGGGGTTTGCTACACAGCTTGAAAATAAAGATCTTAACAAATCCAAATCTCTGGCTAACTGGGGCTTTCCATAAAACACCAGGAAGTTTATGTGGATTTAGTGCATTATCATGAAGTATAGATTGCTCTTAAGATTTTAAGATGATTAACAAAACCCATATGTATTTTCAGGGTCCTCAGGAGACTCCTTGGAATGGTACACAGCTGACACCTTTTGGTAACCTTCAAAAGGCCAATTTTATTCATTCCATGAAAATGTACATGTCATTACCTAGAAATATTGTCAACTGAGGTTTTAACAAATGACAGGGTTTCATTTTGTGGCGGTCTTGCTAACCTAATTAACTAATCAAGTGATTTGTTATTTCAAGCATATCCCATTGTCTTTCTTGCATTTTGATTAACTTGTTAAAAAAATTCTCTGCTGATATGCTTATTTGGTCTGAGGACCATTTACTAAACTATAATCTCAGAACTGAAAATGAGGATGTAAATTGTCAAAAACATGACAGGAACAGTAGAATTAAATGCATTTCTTTTTCTCAGGAGGAAATCTGCATAGAAGGATGCAGACGATAACAGATCCCCTACTCCCACTGCCCATTTTAAAAAGAAACACTTTGATCCAAGCCCTGTTTTCAAATACATACTTATTTTGTAATGATTTAGGAAGTCACTGTCATTACTTCCACAAATTTCCTAGCCTCTGTATACAAGTAATTGATGTAAGCACTTTCCCAATTTTGTCTGTAAATTCAATTAGTGCCCATATTTAGTTATGATGGTGTTTCCACAAGTGGAGTCCTTAGGTTAGGTCAGGGTGTGGGCATTCCTGTGTGTTCCTGTGTCACTGCTGATCTGGATTCCAATCTTCATACTTGAGTTCTTGGCATGAGTTAGTGATTTAACACTGGTGTCCCATCAAAAGCATTGGCTGAACTGTGAGTCAGGTTTTGTTTGTTTTTATAGCCAATGAGGTTAGTAAATTGTGTTTTTCACCTTTACAAGTGGTTCTTGGGTCAGAATGGTATGAAAATCATGGCCAAGTAAGGACCTAGACTTGCTTTTCATAAAGAAGTCTCTTCAGCTGATTCTTTACAAATCCATTTTTGTAAATTGTCTGTAAAGGATGTGCAATCCATCCCGTTTGGCTGTAAGAAGAACCAAAAAAACTGTTTCTAATGGACTTTTTTTTTTTTTTGAGTTTTAAGTGTTTGTATTTCGGCATCACAGATTTATATAACACAATGGAAGATCTTCCAAACTAGGTCATACTTGTGACATTTCTGAAGGTTTTTAAATCTGTTCTGAAGAAAGGCATGCCTGCGTATGCTGGAATTGGATTAGAAGGATTTCATAAAAGAATTAAACATTGAATATCTTCCAGTTACTGAGGGAAAGATTTACAAGGAAATAGAATTTGATCTTGATAATCTGAGAAACAAATATTTTAAGTATAATGTGTGGTATAAGATCTAGGATGAGGACTAAGTGTGAGGATGACAGTAAATTCCATAGTTTTTGTCCTTGATTTTAATGTAGTTAGGTGTTTTAAGAATGAGATGGGATGAAGACTGAGAAACAGCCTTGCCAACAACTTTCAAATGTATTAGAAGAGATAAACAAATAGGAGTGATTTGTCATGGTTGAGATGAAGAATAAGACACTTTTCCACAACAAAGTTAAAAAAACTTAAGAAGTGAAATAAGAAGTTATAATTTTGATGGTTAACTACACACTCTATTTGTTGTTCTAATGGGTATATAAACTTAAGATTTTCCAAACTAAGCCCATGATGTCTACTCTCCCTGGAGCTGGACTATTGCTAATTTTTGCATCCCAGTATTTGGCAACTCCATTTGTGGTGGTTTGAAGCTATAAATACCCCAGAAAAACACTTTCTTAAACTTAATCCATTCCCATGGGTGTAAACTCATTGTAAGTAGGACCTTCTGATGAGGTGCCTTCAGCTAGGGCATGGCCCACCTCAATTAGAATGGGTCTTAATCCTATTACTTGAGTCCTTTAGAAGCAGAATGAAATTCAGACAGAGAGGGAGAGAAAGCCACAGGAAGCAAGAAGCTGAAGGAAGAGAAGGGAGAGCCCAGGAGAGGCCACCATGTGCAGAGGCACCCAGGCCAAGGATCACTGGCAGCCAGCCCCAGCACACCAGTCTTCAGGAATAAAGCATCCTGATGACACCTTGACTTCACATTTTTCATAGTCTTAAAACCGAGGGTTAATAAATTCCAATTGTTTATGCAGGGTATTTGCTTGAGCAGCCAAGGAGACTAAACACCATTCTTCCCATTGCTCAGGCCAAGAAAAATGGATCCATTCTTGGTTTCTGGGTCTCTTTCATACCTGCAAGTAAATCTTGCTGGCTCTTCCTTTAAAATACATCCAAAATCTGGCCACTTCTAATCAACATTTCTTGCTTTATTTTCCCCCTAAGCACTAACATGCTTTGTATTTTACTCACATCTCTTATTTAGAGTTTTTCTCTTCCTCTAGAATGTCAGACACATGAGGGGAGGATTTTTACCTATTTTATTAACTGCTGGGTACTTAGACCTTAGAATTGCCTGACACATTGTAATAAGCACCCAATAAATACTTTTTGAATGAATGAGTGAATGAAGACAGAGAAGAAAGAGGAAGGGCACACAAATACTAAATTGGATTTTCTCTTAAATTATTAATTCAGCAGCTATTTTTGTGTACTTACTGTGTGTCTACTTGATATTAAATGTCTTTAAATCTTCTATATATATATATCAACTAATGAAAGAAGTTCAAACAAATCTCCTAATCAATTCAAGGAGATGAATAAAAATATGGATACAGAGCTACAGGATATTAAGAAGACAATGTGTGAGCAAAAAGAAGAATTTGGAAATATGAAAAAAAAATAACAGAAATTATGGGGATGAAAGGCACAATAACAGAATTTAAAAATACACCAGAGGCAAGCAGCAGATTTGAACAAGCAGAAGAAGGAATCAGCAAACAAGAATACAGGACAATTGAAATCATATACATAGAAAAGCAGATAGAGAAAAGAACAGAAAAAATTGAGCAGTATCCCAGGGATATGAGTGATGGCATGAAGGGCACAAACACACGCATCATGGGTATCCCAGGGGAAGAGAAGGAAAACAAGGCAGAAAAAATATTTGAGAAAATAATGGCCCAAAATTTCCCAACTCTTACGTAAGACATAAATATACATGTCCAAGAAGTGCAACATACTCCAAACAGAATAAATCCTATATACCTACTCCAAGACACATACTAAGCAGAATATAAAATGCCAAAGATAAAGAAAGAATTCTGAAAGCAGCAAAAGAGAAGTGATTTGTCACATACAAGAGATCCTCAATAAAACTAAGTGCCTAATTTCTCATCAGAAACCATGAAAGCAAGAAGCCAGTGGTATGATAAATTAAGGTATTGAAAGAGAAAAACTGACAGCCCCAAATTCTTTATTTGGCAAAACTGTCCTTCAAAAATGAGGGAGAGTTTAAAATAGTTAGTATGTTAACAAAAGGCCTGCCCTATAAGAATTACTAAAGGGGTTTTTGCAGGCTAAAAGGAAACAGCAGGAGAGAGTGACTTGGAGTAGTGTGAAAAAATGAAGACCTCCAGGAAGGGTAATTAAAAGGGTAAATGCAAAACCCAACAGTACTGTATCCTCAATATGGAACTCTACTCTTTAATTCCTATAGGAGTCAGACTACAACTTAACAAGAAAGAAACATATTTCCTGACAATGGGCATGTGAAATATAAAGTGGTGAAGTGGAATAAAAACAATATAAACAGGGGATATGGAGGGATATGGGAGCAGAGACCATGTATACTTTTGAAGCTAAGTTGATATCTTTTCAAATTAGTAGGTTACAGATGTAGGCTGTGTAAGAAAAACCCAGGGTAACCACAAAGAAAATATTTTAAAAATATACAGAAACAGAAATGAGAAAGCTACAAGCAAGAAACATCACAAAAGATCAAATGTATAGAAAAGGAGGTTGCAATAAAGGAAAAGAAAGACAAAAAAATCTGACATATAAAAACTAAAGGAGGAGGCGGGGCAAGATGGCGGACTGGTGAGCTGTATGTTTTAGTTACTCCTCCAGGAAAGTAGGTAGAAAGCCAGGAACTGCGTGGACTGGGCACCACAGAGCAATCTGACTTTGGGCATACTTCATACAACACTCATGAAAACCTGCAACTGCTGAGATCAGCGAAATCTGTAAGTTTTTGCGGCCAGGGGACCAGCGCCCCTCCCTGCCAGGCTCAGTCCCGTGGGAGGAGGGGCTGCCAGCTCCGGGAAGCAGAAGGGAGAACTGCAGTGGTAGCCCTTCTCGGAAACTCATTCTACTGATTCAAACTCCAACCATAGATAGACTGAGACCAGACACCAGAGAATCTGAGAGCTGCCAGCCCAGCAGAGAGGAGACAGGCATAGAAAAAAAAAAATAACACGAAAAACTCCAAAATAAAAGCAGAGGATTTTTGGAGTTCTGGTGAACACAGAAAGGGGAAGGGCGGAGCTCAGGCCTTGAGGCGCATATGCAAATCCTGAAGAAAAGCTGATCTCTCTGCCCTGTGGACCTTTCCTTAATGGCCCTGGTTGCTTTGTCTATTAGCATTTCAATAACCCATTAGATCTCTGAGGAGGGCCCTTTTTTTTTTTTTTTTTTTTAATCCTTTTTTCTTTTTCTAAAACAATTACTCTAAGAAGCCCAATACAGAAAGCTTCAAAGAATTGCAATTTGGGCACATCAAGTCAAGAGCAGAACTAAGAGAGCTCTGAGACAAAAGGCAATAATCCAGTGGCTGAGAAAATTCACTAAACACCACAACTTCCCAAGAAAAGGGGGGTGTCCGCTCACAGCCACAATCCTGGTGGACAGGAAACACTCCTGCCCATCGCCAGCCCCATAGCCCAGAACTGCCCCAGACAACCCAGTGTGACGGAAGTGCTTCAAATAACAGGCACACACCACAAAACTGGGCGTGGACATTAGCCTTCCCTGCAACCTCAGCTGATTGTCCCAGAGCTGGGAAGGTGGAGCAGTGTGAATTAACAAAGCCCCATTCAGCCATCATTTCAGCAGACTGGGAGCCTCCCTACACAGCCCAGCAGCCCAGAACTGCCCTGGGGGGACGGCACTCACCTGTGACATAGCACAGTCATCCCTCAACAGAGGACCCGGGGTGCACAGCCTGGAAGAGGGGCCCACTTGCAAGTCTCAGGAGCCATACGCCAATACCAAAGACTTGTGGGTCAGTGGCAGAGACAAACTGTGGCAGGACTGAACTGAAGGATTAGACTATTGCAGCAGCTTTAAAACTCTAGGATCATCAGGGAGATTTGATTGTTAGGGCCACCCACCCTCCCTGACTGCCCAGAAACACGCCCCACATACAGGGCAGGCAACACCAACTACACACGCAAGCTTGGTACACCAATTGGGCCCCACAAGACTCACTCCCCCACTCACCAAAAAAAAGGCTAAGCAGGGGAGAACTGGCTTGTGGAGAACAAGTGGCTCGTGGACGCCACCTGCTGGTTAGTTAGAGAAAGTGTACTCCACGAAGCTGTAGATCTGATAGAGATAAGGACTTCAATAGGTCTACAAATCCTAAAAGAACCCTATCAAGTTCAGCAAATGCCACGAGGCCAAAAACAACAGAAAATTATAAAGCATATGAAAAAACCAGACGATATGGATAACCCAAGCCCAAGCACCCAAATCAAAAGACCAGAAGAGACACAGCACCTAGAGCAGCTACTCAAAGAACTAAAGATGAACAATGAGACCATAGTACGGGATATGAAGGAAATCAAGAAGACTCTAGAAGAGCATAAAGAAGACATTGCAAGACTAAATAAAAAAATGGATGATCTTATGGAAATTAAAGAAACTGTTGACCAAATTAAAAAGATTCTGGACACTCATAGTACAAGACTAGAGGAAGTTGAACAACGAATCAGTGACCTGGAAGATGACAGAATGGAAAATGAAAGCATAAAAGAAAGAATGGGGAAAAAAAATTGAAAAAAATCGAAATGGACCTCAGGGATATGATAGATAATATGAAACGTCCAAATATAAGACTCATTGGTGTCCCAGAACGGGAAGAAAAGGGTAAAGGTCTAGGAAGAGTATTCAAAGAAATTGTTGGGGAAAACTTCCCAAATCTTCTAAACAACATAAATACACAAATCATAAATGCTCAGCGAACTCCAAATAGAATAAACCCAAATAAACCCACTCCGAGACATATACTGATCACACTGTCAAACACAGAAGAGAAGGAGCAAGTTCTGAAAGCAGCAAGAGAAAAGCAATTCACCACATACAAAGGAAACAGCATAAGACTAAGTAGTGACTACTCAGCAGCCACCATGGAGGCGAGAAGGCAGTGGCATGATATATTTAAAATTCTGAGTGAGAAAAATTTCCAGCCAAGAATACTTTATCCAGCAAAGCTCTCCTTCAAATTTGAGGGAGAGCTTAAATTTTTCACAGACAAACAAATGCTGAGAGAATTTGCTAACAAGAGACCTGCCCTACTGGAGATACTAAAGGGAGCCCTACAGACAGAGAAACAAAGACAGGACAGAGAGACTTGGAGAAAGGTTCAGTACTAAAGAGATTCGGTATGGGTACAATAAAGGATATTAATAGAGAGAGGGAAAAATATGGCAAACATAATCCAAAGGATAAGATGGCCGATTCAAGAAATGCCTTCACGGTTTTAACGTTGAATGTAAATGGATTAAACTCCCCAATTAAAAGATATAGATTCGCAGAATGGATCAAAAAAAATGAACCATCAGTATGTTGCATACAAGAGACTCATCTTAGACACAGGGACACAAAGAAACTGAAAGTGAAAGGATGGAAAAAAATATTTAATGCAAGCCACAGCCAAAAGAAAGCAGGTGTAGCAATATTAATCTCAGATAAAATAGACTTCAAATGCAGGGATGTTTTGAGAGACAAAGAAGGCCACTACGTACTAATAAAAGGGGCAATTCAGCAAGAAGAAATAACAATCGTAAATGTCTATGCACCCAATCAAGGTGCCACAAAATACATGAGAGAAACACTGGCAAAACTAAAGGAAGCAATTGATGTTTCCACAATAATTGTGGGAGACTTCAACACATCACTCTCTCCTATAGATAGATCAAGCAGACAGAAGACCAAGAAGGAAATTGCAAACCTAAACAATCTGATAAATGAATTAGATTTAACAGACATCTACAGGACATTACATCCCAAATCACCAGGATACACATACTTTTCTAGTGCTCATGGAACTTTCTCCAGAATAGATCATATGCTGGGACATAAAACAAGCCTCAATAAATTTAAAAAGATTGAAATTATTCAAAGCACATTCTCTGACCACAATGGAATACAATTAGAAGTCAATAACCATCAGAGACTTAGAAAATTCACAAATACCTGGAGGTTAAACAACACACTCCTAAACAATCAGTGGGTTAAAGAAGAAATAGCAAGAGAAATTGCTAAATATATAGAGACGAATGAAAATGAGAACACAACATACCAAAACCTATGGGATGCAGCAAAAGCAGTGCTAAGGGGGAAATTTATAGCACTAAACGCATATATTAAAAAGGAAGAAAGAGCCAAAATCAAAGAACTAATGGATCAACTGAAGAAGCTAGAAAATGAACAGCAAACCAATCCTAAACCAAGTAGAAGAAAAGAAATAAGAAGGATTAAAGCAGAAATAAATGACATAGAGAACAAAAAAACAATAGAGAGGATAAATATCACCAAAAGTTGGTTCTTTGAGAAGATCAACAAGATTGACAAGCCCCTAGCTAGACTGACAAAATCAAAAAGAGAGAAGACCCATATAAACAAAATAATGAATGAAAAAGGTGACATAACTGCAGATCATGAAGAAATTAAAAAAATTATAAGAGGATATTATGAACAACTGTATGGCAACAAACTGGATAATGTAGAAGAAATGGACAATTTCCTGGAAACATATGAACAACCTAGACTGACCAGAGAAGAAATAGAAGACCTCAACCAACCCATCACAAGCAAAGAGATCCAATCAGTCATCAAAAATCTTCCCACAAATAAATGCCCAGGGCCAGATGGCTTCACAGGGGAATTCTACCAAACTTTCCAGAAAGAACTGACACCAATCTTACTCAAACTCTTTCAAAACATTGAAAAAAATGGAACACTACCTAACTCATTTTATGAAGCTAACATCAATCTAATACCAAAACCAGGCAAAGATGCTACAAAAAAGGAAAACTACCGGCCAATCTCCCTAATGAATATAGATGCAAAAATCCTCAACAAAATACTTGCAAATCGAATCCAAAGACACATTAAAAAAATCATACACCATGACCAAGTGGGGTTCATTCCAGGCATGCAAGGATGGTTCAACAAAAGAAAAACAATCAATGTATTACAACACATTAACAAGTCAAAAGGGAAAAATCAATTGATCATCTCAATAGATGCTGAAAAAGCATTTGACAAAATCCAACATCCCTTTTTGATAAAAACACTTCAAAAGGTAGGAATTGAAGGAAACTTCCTCAACATGATAAACAGCATATATGAAAAACCCACAGCCAGCATAGTACTCAATGGTGAGAGACTGAAAGCCTTCCCTCTAAGATCAGGAACAAGACAAGGATGCCCGCTGTCACCACTGTTATTCAACATTGTGCTGGAAGTGCTAGCCAGGGCAATCCGGCAAGACAAAGAAATAAAAGGCATCCAAATTGGAAAAGAAGAAGTAAAACTGTCATTGTTTGCAGATGATATGATCTTATATGTAGAAAACCCTGAGAAATCAACGATACACCTACTAGAGCTAATAAACAAATTTAGCAAAGTAGCGGGATACAAGATTAATGTACATAAGTCAGTAATGTTTCTATATGCTAGAAATGAACAAACTGAAGAGACACTCAAGAAAAAGATACTATTTTCAATAGCAACTAAAAAAATCAAGTACCTAGGAATAAACTTAACCAAAGATGTAAAAGACCTATACAAAGAAAACTACATAACTCTACTGAAAGAAATAGAAGGGGACCTTAAAAGATGGAAAAATATTCCATGTTCATGGATAGGAAGACTAAATGTCATTAAGATGTCAATTCTACCCAAACTCATCTACAGATTCAATGCAATCCCAATCAAAATTCCAACAACCTACTTTGCAGACTTGGAAAAGCTAGTTATCAAATTTATTTGGAAAGGGAAGATGCCTCAAATTGCTAAAGACACTCTAAAAAAGAAAAACGAAGTGGGAGGACTTACACTCCCTGACTTTGAAGCTTATTATAAAGCCACAGTTGCCAAAACAGCATGGTACTGGCACAAAGATAGACATATAGATCAATGGAATCGAATTGAGAATTCAGAGATAGACCCTGAGATCTATGGCCGACTGATCTTTGTTAAGGCCCCCAAAGTCACTGAACTGAGTCATAATGGTCTTTTCAACAAATGGGGCTGGGAGAGTTGGATATCCATATCCAAAAGAATGAAAGAGGACCCCTACCTCACCCCCTACATAAAAATTAACTCAAAATGGGCCAAAGATCTCAATATAAAAGAAAGTACCATAAAACTCCTAGAAGATAATGTAGGAAAACATCTTCAAGACCTTGTATTAGGCGGCCACTTCCTAGACTTTACACCCAAAGCACAAGCAACAAAAGAGAAAATAGATAAATGGGAACTCCTCAAGCTTAGAAGTTTCTGCACCTCAAAGGAATTTCTCAAAAAGGTAAAGAGGCAGCCAACTCAATGGGAAAAAATTTTTGGAAACCATGTATCTGACAAAAGACTGATATCTTGCATATGTAAAGAAATCCTACAACTCAATGACAATAGTACAGACGGCCCAATTATACAATGGGCAAAAGATATGTAAAGACAGTTCTCTGAAGAGGAAATACAAATGGCCAAGAAACACATGAAAAAATGTTCAGCTTCACTAGCTATTAGAGAGATGCAAATTAAGACCACAATGAGATACCATCTAACACCGGTTAGAATGGCTGCCATTAAACAAACAGGAAACTACAAATGCTGGAGGGGATGTGGAGAAATTGGAACTCTTATTCATTGTTGGTGGGACTGTATAATGGTTCAGCCACTCTGGAAGTCAGTCTGGCAGTTCCTTAGAAAACTAGATATAGAGCTACCATTCGATCCAGCGATTGCACTTCTCGGTATATACCCGGAAGATCGGAAAGCAGTGACACGAACAGATATCTGCACGCCAATGTTCATAGCAGCATTATTCACAATTGCCAAGAGATGGAAACAACCCAAATGTCCTTCAACAGATGAGTGGATAAATAAAATGTGGTATATACACACGATGGAATACTACGCGTCAGTAAGAAGGAACGATCTCGTGAAACATATGACAACATGGATGAACCTTGAAGACATAATGCTGAGCGAAATAAGCCAGGCACTAAAAGAGAAATATTATATGCTACCACTAATGTGAACTTTGAAAAATGTAAAACAAATGGTTTATAATGTAGAATGTAGGGGAACTAGCAATAGAGAGCAATTAAGGAAGGGGGAAAAATAATCCAAGAAGAATAGATAAGCTATTTAACGTTCTGGGGATGCCCAGGAATGACTATGGTCTGTTAATTTCTGATGGATATAGTAGGAGCAAGTTCACAGAAATGTTGCTATATTAGGTAACTTTCTTGGGGTAAAGTAGGAACATGTTGGAAATTAAGCAGTTATCTTAGGTTAGTTGTCTTTTTCTTACTCCCTTGTTATGGTCTCTTTGAAATGTTCTTTTATTGTATGTTTGTTTTCTTTTTAACTTTTTTTTCATACAGTTGATTTAAAAAAGAAGGGAAAGTTAAAAAAAAAAAAAAAAGATGCAGTGGCCCCTTGAGGAGCCTGTGGAGAATGCAGGGGTATTCGCCTACCCCACCTCCATGGTTGCTAACATGACCACAGACATAGGGGACTGATGGTTTGATGGGTTGTGCCCTCTACCATAAGTTTTACCCTTGGGAAGACGGTTGCTGCAAAGGAGAGGCTAGGCCTCCCTGTATTTGTGCCTAAGAGTCTCCTCCTGAATGCCTCTTTGTTGCTCAGATGTGGCCCTCTCTCTCTGGCTAAGCCAACTTGAAAGGTGAAATCACTGCCCTCTCCCCTACGTGGGATCAGACACCCAGGGAAGTGAATCTCCCTGGCAACGTGGAATATGACTCCCAGGGAGGAATGTAGACCTGGCACCGTGGGACGGAGAACATCTTCTTGACCAAAAGGGGGATGTGAAAGGAAATGAAATAAGCTTCAGTGGCAGAGAGATTCCAAAAGGAGCCGAGAGGTCACTCTGGTGGGCACTCTTATACACACTTTAGACAACCCTTTTTAGGTTCTAAAGAATTGGGGTAGCTGGTGGTGGATACCTGAAACTATCAAACTACAACCCAGAACCCATGAATCTCGAAGACAGTTGTATAAAAATGTAGCTTATGAGGGGTGACAATGGGATTGGGAAAGCCATAAGGACCAAACACCACTTTGTCTAGTTTATGGATGGATGTGTAGAAAAGTAGGGGAAGGAAACAAACAGACAAAGGTACCCAGTGTTCTTTTTTACTTCAATTGCTCTTTTTCACTCTAATTATTATTCTTGTTATTTTTGTGTGTGTGCTAATGAAGGTGTCAGGGATTGATTTAGGTGATGAATGTACAGCTATGTAATGGTACTGTAAACAATCGAAAGTACAATTTGTTTTGTATGACTGCGTGGTATGTGAATATATCTCAATAAAATGATGATTAAAAAAAAAAAAAAAAAAAAGAAGGGAAAGTTAAAAAAAAAAGAAAGAAAAAAAAAAGAAAAACAAGGAAAAAAAAAAAAAGATGTAGTGCCCCCTTGAGGAGCCTGTGGAGAATGCTGGGTTATTCACCTACCCCACCTCCATGGTTGCTAACATGACCACAGACATAGGGGACTGGTGGTTTGATGGGTTGAGCCCTCTACCATAAGTTTTACCCTTGGGAAGACGGTTGCTGCAAAGGAGAGGCTAGGCCTCCCTATATTTGTGCCTAAGAGTCTCCTCCTGAATGCCTCTTTGTTGCTCAGATGTGGCCCTCTCTCTCTGGCTAAGCCAACTTGAAAGGTGAAATCACTGCCCTCCCCCCTACATGGGATCAGACACCCAGGGAAGTGAATCTCTCTGGCAACGTGGAATATGACTCCCGGGGAGGAATGTAGACCCGGCATCGTGGGACGGAGAACATCTTCTTGACCAAAAGGGGGATGTGAAGGGAAATGAAATAAGCTTCAGTGGCAGAGAGATTCCAAAAGGAGCCGAGAGATCACTCTGGTGGGCACTCTTACGTACACTTTAGACAACCCTTTTTAGGTTCTAAAGAATTGGGGTAGCTGGTGGTGGATACCTGAAACTATCAAACTACAGCCCAGAACCCATGAATCTCGAAGACAGTTGTATAAAAATGTAGCTTATGAGGGGTGACAATGGGATTGGGAAAGCCATAAGGACCATACTCCACTTTGTCTAGTTTATGGATGGATGAGTAGAAAAATAGGGGAAGGAAACAAACAGACAAAGGTACCCAGTGTTCTTTTTTACTTCAATTGCTCTTTTTCACTCTAATTATTATGCTTGTTATTTTTGTGTGTGTGCTAATGAAGGTGTCAGGGATTGATTTAGGTGATGAATGTACAACTATGTAATGGTACTGTAAACAATTGAAAGTACTATTTGTTTTGTATGACTGTGTGGTATGTGAATATATCTCAATAAAATGATGATAAAAAAAAGAAATCAAAAAAAAAAAAAAAAGAAGGGAAAGTTAAAAAAAAAAAAAAGAAAAACAAGGAAAAAAAAAGATTTAGTGCCCCCTTGAGGGGCCTGTGGAGAATGCAGGGGTATTGGCCTACCCCACCTCCATGGTTGCTAACATGACCACAGACATAGGGGACTGGTGGTTTGATGGGTTGAGCCCTCTACCATAGGTTTTACCCTTGGGAAGATGGTTGCTGCAAAGGAGAGGCTAGGCCTCCCTATGGTTATGCCTATGAGCCTCCTCCCGAATGCCTCTTTGTTGCTCAGATGTGGCCCTCTCTCTCTGGCTAAGCCAACTTGAAAGGTGAAATCACTGCCCTCCCCCCTACGTGGGATCAGACACCCAGGGGAGTGAATCTCCCTGGGAACGTGGAATACGACTCCCGGGGAGGAATGTAGAACTGGCATCGTGGGACGGAGAACATCTTCTTGACCAAAAGGGGGATGTGAAAGGAAATGAAATAAGCTTCAGTGGCAGAGAGATTCCAAAAGGAGCCGAGAGGTCACTCTGGTGGGCACTCTTATGCACACTTTAGACAACCCTTTTTAGGTTCTAAAGAATTGGGGTAGCTGGTGGTGGATACCTGAAACTATCAAACTACAACCCAGAACCCATGAATCTCGAAGACAGTTGTATAAAAATGTAGCTTATGAGGGGTGACAGTGGGATTGGGAAAGCCATAAGGACCACACTCTACTTTGTCTAGTTTATGGATGGATGAGTAGAAAAATAGGGGAAGGAAACAAACAGACAAAGGTACCCAGTGTTCTTTTTTACTTCAATTGCTCTTTTTCACTCTAATTATTATTCTTGTTATTTTTGTGTGTGTGCTAATGAAGGTGTCAGGGATTGATTTAGGTGATGAATGTACAACTATGTAATGGTACTGTAAACAATCGAAAGTACGATTTGTTTTGTATGACTGCGTGGTATGTGAATATATCTCAATAAAATGAAGATTAAAAAAAAAAAAAAAACCAAAGGATAAAATGGTTGAAGTAAGTTCTGCTTTTACAGTAATAACATTGAATACTAATGGATTAAACTCCCTAATAAAAAGACAGATTGACAGAATGGACAAAGAAGCATGATCTAACTTTATGCTGTCTACAGGAAACTCACCCTAGACCCAAAGACACAAATAGGTTGAAAGTGAAAGGTTGGAAAAAGATATTTTATGCAAACAGCAACAACAACAACAAAAAACAGCTGAAGCAGCTATACTAATATTGGAAAAAATAGACTTTTAATGCAAAACTGTTATAAGAGACAAAGGGCACTATATATTAATAAAAGGGGCAATCCACCAAGAAGAAATAACAATTATAAATATATATGCATCTAACCATGGTGCCCCAAAATATATGAGGCAAACACTGGCAAAATTGAAGGGAGACACCTTTAAAATAACAGCTGGACCTTGATATACCACTCTCATCAGTAGATAGAACATCTAGATAGAGGATCAATAAGATAAAAGAGAACTTGAGTAATATGATAAATGAACTAGATCTTACAGACATATAAAGAACATTGCACCCAAAATAGCAGGATATACATTCTTCTCAAGTGCTCCTGGATCATTATTCAGAACAGATCACGTATTGGGTCACAAAACAAGTCTTGATAAATTTAAAAAGATCGAAATTATACAAATCACTTTCTCTGACCATAAAGGGATGAAGCTGGAAATTAATAACAGGCAGAGAACTGGAAAATCCACAAATACATGGAAGTTAAACAACACACACTTAAACAATCTGTGGGTCAAAGAAGAATTGTAAGAGAAATCAGTAAATATCTAGAGGTTAATGACAATGAGCACACAACATATCAAAACAGCAAAGGCTATTTGATATTTATAGCCCTAAATGCCTACATTAAAAAAGAAAGAGATAAAATGAAAGATCTGACTGTATACCTCGGGGACTAGAAAAAGAACAGCAAAGTAATCCCATAGCAAGCAGAAGAAATAACAGTGATTAGAGGAGAAATAAGTGAAATTGAGAATACAAAATAGAGGGAATTAACAAAACCAAAAGTTGGTTCTTTGAAAAGTCCAATAAAATTGTCAAATCCGTGATGAGTCTGACAAAGAAAAAGAGATAACATGCAAAAAAAAAAAAAAAAAAAAAAATCAGAAATGAGAGCAGGCCTTTACAATTTACCATATAGAAATAAAAAGGATGCATGCTTAGATACATATATATCTATGATTGTTATTTCTTCTTGTTGGATTGCCCCTTTTATTAATATATAGTGCCCTTCTTTGTCTCTTATAACCATTTTGCAACCTCCTTTTCTATGCAAGCTAGGTGAAATGGACAAATTCCTAGAAAGACATAAACAACTTACACTGACTCTAGAAGATACAGAAGAGCTCAACAGACCAATTACAAATAAAGAGATTGAATTAGCCATCAAAAACCTCTCAACAAAGAAAAGCCAAGGACCAGATGGCTTCATGGGTGAATTCTAGCAAATATTCCTAGAAGAATTAATACCAATCCTGCTAAAACTCTTCAAAAAAATTGAAGAAAGAGAACACTACATAACTCATTCTACAAGGCCAACATCACCCTAATATACAAGCCTGATAAAGATACTATAAGAAAATAAAATTACAGACCAATTTCTCTAATGAATATAGATGCAAACATCCTCAACAAAATACTTGCAAATTGAATCCAACAGCCCAATAAAAGAATCATACACCATGATCAAGTGGGTTTTAGCCTAGGTATGTAAGGGTGGTTTAACACAAGGAAATGAATTAATGTAATACACCACATTAACAAACTGAAGGGGAAAAACCACATAATCATCTTGATTGATGAGAAAAGGCATTTGACAAAATCTAGCATCCTTTCCTGATAAAAACACTTAGAAAAAATAGGAATAGAAGGAAACTTCCTCATCATGACAAAATGCATATATGAAAAACCAACAGCTAACATCACACTTATTGGTGAAAGAGTGAAAGTTTTCCCTCTAAGATCTGGAACAACACAAGGCTGTCCAATGTCACCACTGTTATTCAACATTGTAATGGAGCAGAGCAGTTAGACAAAAAAAAGAAATAAAAAGCATCAAAATTGGAAAGGAAGAAGTAAAACTTTCACTATTTGCAGATGACATGATCTTATGTATAGAAAGTCCCAAAAAACTACAACAAAGTTACTAGAGCTATTAAACGAATTCAGCGAAGTGATGGGATACAATATCAACTTGTAAAAATCAGTAGTGTTTACATATACTGGTATAGAAAATGGTAATGAGCAATCTGAAGAGGAAATCAATAAAAAAATTCCATCTACAATAGAAAATAAAAGAATCAAAGATCTAGAAATAAATTTAACTGAGGAAGTAAAGGATCACTACACAAAAAACTACAAAATATTGCTAAAAGAAGCATTGTTAAAATAAATGAAAGGCCACTCCATGGTCATTGATTAGAAGACTAAATATTATTAAGATATACCTCAAATTATTAACAATCCCAATGAAAATTCCAAAAGCCTACTTTGTAGAAGTGGAAAATCAAATTAACAAATTTATTTGGAAGAGTAAGGGGCCCCTGATAGCCAAAAACATCTTGAAAAAGAATGAAGTGGGAGGACTCACTCCCAGACTTCAAAGCTTATTACTAAGCTACAGTGGTGAAAACAGCATGGTACTGGCACAAAGACAGATATATTGACCAATGAATTTGAATTTACAGTTTAGATATAGACCCTTGTATCTATGGACAATTGATTTTTGACAAGCCTGCCAAGTCCACTGAATTGGGAAAGAATAGTTTCTTCAACAAATGGTGCTGGGAGCACTGGATATCTATTTGCAAAAGATTGTAAGAGGACCCCTAACTCATACCATATATAAAAATTAACTCAAAATGGATCAAATATATATATACGAACAAGGACTATAAAACTCCTAGAAAATGTAGGGAAGCATCTTCAGGATCTTTTGTAAGGCAACAGTTCCTTAGAATTTACTCTCAAAACACAAGTAATGAAAGAAAAAAATAGATAAATGGGACCGCCTCAAAATTACATACTTTTGTGCTTCAAAGGACTGTGAAAAAAGTGAAAAGACAACCTACTCAATGGGAGAAAATGTTTGGAAATCACATGCCTGATAAAGATTTAATATCCAGAATATGTAAAGAAATCCTACAACTCAACAGTAACAAATGGACAAAATACTTGAAATTCAAAATACTTGAACATCTCCAAACAGGATATACAAATGGCTAAGAAGCACATGAGAAGATGCTCAACATCACTAGATATTAGGGAAATGCAAATCAAAACCACCATGAGATACCATTTCATACCCACTAGAATGGCTACTATGAAAAAAACAGAAAATTACTGTTGTTGGAGAGGACGTAGAGAAATAAGAACACTCATTCATTGCCGATGGGAATGTGAAATGGCACAGCCACAGTGGAAGACAGTTTGGCAGTTCCTCAGGAAGCTAAGTATAGAATTATCATATGACCTGGCAATCCCTCTACTGGGTATATGCCCAAAAGAATTGAAAGCATGAACTTGAACAAAAATTTGTCCACTGATATTCATAGCAGCGTTACTCACAATTTTCAAAAGATGAAACAACCCAAGTGTCTATCAGCTAATGAATGGATAAACAAATTGTGGTATGTATATACATATACATACATATATATATATATACACACACACACACACAATGGAATATTATTCAGCTATTAAAAGGAATGAAGTCCTGATACATGTGACAACATGGATGAACCTTGAAGACATTTTGCTGAGTGATATAAGCCAGACACAAAAGAACAAATATTGTATGATCTCACTGGTATGCAATAATTTGAATAAGTAAACTCATAGAGTTAGAATCTAGAATATTGGTTACAGGGGCTAGGTAGGGTGTAGAGAATGAGATGTTAATCCTTAATTTGTACAGAATTTCTACTTAGGTTGATTGTAATGTTTTAGATATGGTGGTGGTGATGGTAGCACAATATTGTGAGTGTAATTAACACCAGTGAATTATATATGTGAATGAGGTTAAAAGAGGAAATTTTAGGTCGTATAAATGTTACTGGAATAAAAATTAAAAGATAAAACACAAGACTGTTTAACATAACGAACCCTATTTTAAACGATGGACTATGGTTAATATAATACAAGTATAAAAATGTTCTTTCATGAATTATAGCAAATGTATCACACTAATACAAGGTGCTAATAATAGGGTGATATATGGGGAAAAATGCACTTAATGTAGACTATAGACTATAGTTAATAGTACAATTTTAATATCGTTTCATCAATTGTAACAAAGGTACTGTGCTAATGCAAAATGTCAAATAGTATATATATGGGAACACTGTAATTTTTGCATGTAGTTTCTGTAAACCTACAATTTCTCTAATAAAAAAATAATTTAAAAAGTTAGCCTGATGAATTGTGCATTAGAAAGATTGTGCTTCACTTCAAGTGCAATATAAACTAGAAACTTGGCTACTTAGATTGCAAAAATTTCTTGAAGAAAATGCATCTCCATGGAATAGGAAAAAAACGTGTAGCAAAATGAAATGTAATTAGAACACTCTCAGGAAAATAAACTTATTACGGATAAGACAGTACTATAGAGAATGATTAATCATTTTTTCTCTCGATGTCTTTTTTCTAAATTTTAAATAAATAATGCAACATATTTATCCTTGCAAAGCAAGAAGCAAGCATAGACAGTGATAGAATGAAAAGGTGGGAGAACTTTGACTTTATGACTGATTGATTGATTGATGCTTTATTTTTTTCATTATTCATTTACTACTTTTGAGTCCCTGCTATGTCAGGCACTTGGTGAATACTGATGATGACGTGTTCTGGCAATCTAGTTGGGGGTATCAGTCAAAAAACAAGTTAGCAATGACACTCATATGATCAGTTATTTCTGTGCAATGAAAATAAAGGAAGCAAACAGATGCAATAATAGACAATAATAAATAATAAAGAAGGGATTGTCTTTGGTTTATAGATGAGGGACTTGAGACTTAGAGAGATAAGCAACTGGTTTGAGATCATATGCTGGGTAAGTGGCAGAACTGAAATCCTAACCCAAGTCATAATGACTCCACAGCCAGAAGTGGAATTGCCCTTATGAGACCCTTCACTGCTGACCATTCCAATACAAACTCCCTGCTTAAAGCTCTCGATGGCTACCCACCACCTCCACAGCATAGAGTTCATTTTTCTTGTTTTGGCCCTGCCTACCTCTCTGTGCCAGTTTGGATGTATTATGTCCCCCAAAACACCATTATCTTTGATGTAATTTTGTGGGGGCAGATGTATTACTGTTGATTAGGTTGGAATCTTTGATTGAGTGTTTCCATGGAGATGTGACTCAATCAACTAAGGGCAAGACCTTTGATTGGATCATTTTCATAGAGGTTTTACCCCACCCATTCAGGGTGGGTGTTAACTGAATCACTGGAGTCCTATAAAAGTGTTCACAGACAGAAGGAGCTGCTGCAACTTACAGAGAAATTTTTGAAGATGGCTGTTGAAAGCAGAGTTTTGCTGATGCTTTGGAGGTACTAGCCCAAAGTTTGCCCCCTTCATAAAAGCCAATCCATTTCTGGTATTTTGTGTAATGGCAGCATTAGCAAACTAGAACACTATTCAACTTCATTTGTTACTCCTTTCTGCTCAATCAATTTGCTCGTGGTTCATCTGCACTGCCCAGTCTGTTTCATACGAATAGCCATGTGAAATACCTTTGGGTCTGCCTCCCTGTCTACCTACTGTCGCCTTGATTCACATAATCCTTCAACTCAGTTCTTTCTTTCTCCAGGAAGTTGCCAGGAGTTTTCTAGTCAGGGCTAAGTATCCTTCCTCTGAATTCCCTTAAAACCCTGCTAATTTTAATCAGCAGTCCACAAATTACTACCTGTGGACCTAATCTGTCCTTATTTTCATACAGTTATGTGCTAAGACAGTTTTTACATTTTAAAGACTGGAAAAAAAATAAAAAGACTGATATTAATAATATTTCATGACATGACATTATTTGAAATTCAAATTTCAGTGTCCATAAAGAAAGTTTTATACATTTACACATTGTCTATGGCTGCTCTCTCTTGCTGCAATGACAGAGTTGAATATTTACAAAGGAAACCGTATGGCCTGCAAAGCCTAAAATATTTACTATCTAGTCCCTTACAGAAAAAAAAAAAGTTTATCGGCTTCTGATCTAAAATACACACAGCACTACCCTCATCTCTCTAAGTGGAGCTCCCGGAGCAGGCTCTGAGCTCCTTGAAGGCAGGTATGTTTTATTCATCTTTGATCACTACTCCTAGCCCACTGTGATACAAAATAGTATTTCATGCATATTTGGTAAATGCATGACTCCATATCTTTGTCTCTAGCATAGTTCTACAAATACTTTCGGAGATCTATACTGCTTCCCACCCAGCCCACCCTTTTATGGACCAAACAACCAGCTATTCCTGTTCCTTGTGTGGCACTGAGAGTCATTGTTTGCCTCTTTACACAATCCAGTTTGTGTGTTTTTCATTTTTAGAATGTGGCATTATCACTGACATTTATGAAGAACTCACCATTTATTGGAACATGTTCCACTATTAGATGAAAATTATACATCATATTGATAAATTAGAATGTACTGTTCCTCTAAAAATCTAATTGATTTTTAAAGGAAGAAAAATTAAAGCAACCTAATATAATATTTTTTTTTTTTTTGTCTTTGTGGTAAGAGAAAATATAAGAAAATGTAGTACTGTCAGCAGAGTTTTGGTTTATAAACCAGAAACCTTTAGTCTTCTGTGGTCTCCAGGGTGGAATTACATGCTTTCCCAGGGATATTGGAAGAAAATACTAGAATTTTTACTTTATATTTATTTTTTCATCTAAAAATAATTAAAGATTAGAAATTTACTAAGATTTGATGTACAGAACTACAGTGGTGCCCTTAACTGGGCATAACACACACATAATACTTAAAATATCCTGAGGGGGGAGTGAGAGGGCCACCTTGCGGGGAGTCACAGAGGGGATCTGACTTGTTTATTTGCTTTTAGCATTTTTCTATGTACTGCAGTTTATGTGGGCCCAGTTAAATGGATTTGTGGATTATATTATTTAATTATAACCACAAAATGAGAATGTTGCTCAATATGTAGCCTGAAAAACAACAACAACAACTGTGGCTTGAAGAAAAATAGATAAGGCAAACACAAATGAAAATAAGTAAATGGCAGAGCTAGATGCTCTTTGACTTCCAGAATAAACTCTGTGTCAGTTATATTTAGAGGTGAAAATGATAATGATCTACTTCAGGTCAGAGAAGTTGGCTAAGATTAAAAAGAAATAAAAAAACACAGTCAAATATGACTTACTGATTTATATTTACTGTGAATTTCAAGTGAGTCCATATTATATATTTTGAATATGGTACATTTGGGTAATATTTCAGATGTGATACCTTTTAAAACTATGTATTTAAATAAACTGAATCCAGTATATTTGCGAATTACTATAACACAGAGTTAAACCAATATCTTCAAAAATAAAGAGGCACATGTATGAAGATAATAGTGATAATGATATTTTAAAGGGAGAGCAATATTTTTATCATTCATAAATAAAATAATTTTAAACATTTATCTTATTTTTGTTTAGCCTTTAATCTTCTACTTTTAAGTAAGTTTATAATGTCCATTTTATATTACTACAGTAGTAAATATACAAAATTTACAATCCCACATGTAAATATATAGGGAATACGTGCTACCAAAACTTTACTGATAGGTGAACACCATCAAACGTTTGGAGACATCTGGTCTCATCATTAGACAAATCTATGCTAGTTTCACAATTGTGAAAAGGCATATCTTCCCCAATCACTTTGAATTTTATTAAAATGTTGATTTGGTTTACAAATAATTTACTTCTTTGATGAAAAGGGGTATCTATAATTTTGAGAAAAGAATTGCCTGCAACTCCTAAATCTGGGTCTATATCCTTCAAACGTGAGGAACCCTCTTTTCATTCTCCATTTCACATCCTCTCCAGATAATGTGATTGCCATAGGATTTGTGATAACTTGTTTTTTGCGTGTACTTGTTTATTGCAGGCCTCCTTCCTGAGTCTGTAAGCTCCATGAGTGGAAGGACAGTGACCGTCTTGTTGACTGAATCTCAAGTGCTTAATGCAGGGCTGAGCCCAGAGGGGGTTCACAGAAGGCTCAGATGCCGAGATGACAGGAACAGAGGAGTGATGCTAGGGGCTTCAGCTGATTGGGCTGCTTCCTTCCCTGAGATCACAGCAAACTTTGGACCAAGAAGGAGACCTAGCTCTGGAAATGAGATTTAAGATCTACTTGTTTGAGGGATCCTCCTCTATAATCAATAGGATCAGTTCACTTTATTTTATACATCATTTATTTTTTTCAGAAATACTGACAATCTTCTAGAGTCTGTATTTCCCAGCCATTCTTTCAATACACAGTGACTTAGGCTGTGTTCACCATTATGCCTGGGTTTAAAGAACTAATTGCAACATGAGGCCTAAAGGGCCAATGCTGCATTCTCTATGGTAACACAAAAGTTAATTCTAAAGTATGTCATTAGAAATATACAACATCATAGCTAGGTTGTGCCAATCAATTTGCCTACAAATTATAAATATAATAAAAGTAGTTTTATTATGACATAATAATGCCAGTTGTTTGATTTGATCTGATACAATTTAATTTAATTTAATTTAATTCATTTCATTTCAGTTTAATTTATACTGCATATGCAGCCCTGAGATTAAAATAAAGGGTTTTTTTTTTTACTTAATTTCAAGCTTTTTTTTTTTACTTAATTTCAAGCTTTACGGTGGCCTACCATGTGCTAGGCAATGCTAACCAATGGCCATACAAAAATGAATTGTTAGATCACTGATGAATAGAGGTCACAGGGAAAGAAACACAAATACCTACAACTTGTGATAAATCATGGATAGGTATATCTCCAGTGTGCCATGGAACACAGAGAAAGGAATAATTAGGGTGCTTGGCAGCCCTATGATTAAAGAATTCAGAGTCTTAAGAGTGAGAAAAGGTGAATACAGGAAACAATCAAAGACAAACAACAATCAATGATCAAGTGAAAAAATGGGGACAGCCTGAAGGTAAAGAATAATGAATATGGGGTGAGGACATTTGGGGAGGTTTCCTGGAAAAGTAAATACTGAATTGGTTATATTCATATTTGTTTTTGTGGACTATTTTTTTCCCACTTTTTCCAACTGATGGAAAAGTTTTGGTAATGGATGGTGATGATGGTAGCATAACATTGTGAGCAGCATGGAATTATATAGTTGAATGTGATTAAAATGGGAAATTTCAGGTTGTATATGTTACCAGAATAAATTTTTTTTAAAAATGCTTGGAACTGCTCAACACAAACAGTGAACCCTGAGTTAAACCATGGACTATAGTTAATAGTGTAATTATAAAAATGTGCTTTTATCAATTTTAACAAATATACCACACCAAGGCAAAGCATTAATAATATGGTGTAAACAGGAAACCTATATTAAACATGATTGTTCTGTAAGCCCACAACTTCTCTAAAATGAAAAAAAAAAAAGGTAAATTAAAACTGCCCAGGAATTCAGTGGCTACATATGATTGTCTTCCCACCAGGAAGGCACAACTCACTGTGTTACAGTGGTTCTTTTTTGTATTATGTAAACTTGTAAACACTAACATTCTCTTTTTTTAGATGGTGAAAAGAACAGAAATTCCTTCCAGACATTACTTTCAGCAGAAGTAAGAAACACAATGAAAAAATGAATAAAGAACAGTTGTTCTTTTGCTCATTAGGGCATTTGCTGTTTATCTATGAAGTTGCAGGGATTTGCATGTGTTGGTGTTTACAGGCAGAGTTGGATATCATTACTTTTTTATAATAATCTATAGAGGGAGGGCGGGGCAAGATGGCAGACTGGTGAGCTGTATGTTTTAGTTACTCCTCCAGGAAAGTAGGTAGAAAGCCAGGAACTGCGTGGACTGGACACCACAGAGCAATCTGACTTTGGGCATACTTCATACAACACTCATGAAAACGTGGAACTGCTGAGATCAGCGAAATCTGTAAGTTTTTGTGGCCAGGGGACCCGCGCCCCTCCCTGCCAGGCTCAGTCCCGGGGGAGGAGGGGCTGTCAGCTTCGGGAAGGAGAAGGGAGAACTGCAGTGGCAGCCCTTATCGGAAACTCATTCTACTGATCCAAACTCCAAACATAGATAGACTGAGACCAGACACCAGAGAATCTGAGAGCAGCCAGCACAGCAGAGAGGAGACAGGCATAGAAAAAAAACAACACGAAAAACTCCAAAATAAAAGCGGAGGATTTTTGGAGTTCTGGTGAACATAGAAAGGGGAAGGGCCCTGAGGCGCATATGCAAATCCCGAAGAAAAGCTGATCTCTCTGCCCTGTGGACCTTTCCTTAATGGCCCTGGTTGCTTTGTCTCTTAGCATTTCAATAACCCATTAGATCTCTGAGGAGGGCCCGTTTTTTTTTTTTTTTTTTTTTTTTTTTAATCCTTTTTTCTTTTTCTAAAACAATTACTCTAAGAAGCCCAATACAGAAAGCTTCAAAGACTTGCTATTTGGGCAGGTCAAGTCAAGAGCAGAACTAGGAGAGCTCTGAGACAAAACGCAATAATCCAGTGGCTGAGAAAATTCACTAAACACCACAACTTCCCAAGAAAAGGGGGGTGTCCGCTCACAGTCATCATCCTGGTGGACAGGAAACACTCCTGCCCTTCGCCAGCCCCATAGCCCAGAACTGCCCCAGACAACCCAGTGTGACGGAAGTGCTTCAAATAACAGGCACACACCACAAAACTGGGCGTGGACATTAGCCTTCCCTGCAACCTCAGCTGATTGTCCCAGAGTTGGGAAGGTAGAGCAGTGTGAATTAACAAAGCCCCATTCAGCCATCATTTCAGCAGACTGGGAGCCTCCCTACACAGCCCAGCAGCCCAGAACTGCCCTGGGGGGACGGCACTCACCTGTGACATAGCACAGTCATCCCTCAACAGAGGACCCAGGGTGCACGGCCTGGAAGAGGGGCCCACTTGCAAGTCTGAGGAGCCATACGCCAATACCAAGGACTTGTGGGTCAGAGGCAGAGACAAACTGTGGCAGGACTGAACTGAAGGATTAGACTATTGCAGCAGCTTTAAAACTCTACGATCACCAGGGAGATTTGATTGTTAGAGCCACCCCCCACTCCCTGACTGCCCAGAAACACGCCCCATATACAGGGCAGGCAACACCAACTACACACGCAAGCTTGGTACACCAATTGGACCCCACAACACTCACTCCCCCACTCACCAAAAAGGCTAAGCAGGGGAGAACTGGCTTGTGGAGAACAGGTGGCTCGTGGACGCCACCTGCTGGTTAGTTAGAGAAAGTGTACTCCACGAAGCTGTAGATCTGATAAATTAGAGATAAGGACTTCAATTGGTCTACAAATCCTAAAAGAACCCTATCAGGTTCAGCAAATGCCACGAGGCCAAAAACAACAGAAAATTATAAAGCATATGAAAAAACCAGACGATATGGATAACCCAAGCCCAAGCACCCAAATCAAAAGACCAGAAGAGACACAGCACCTAGAGCAGCTACTCAAAGAACTAAAGATGAACAATGAGACCATAGTACGGGAGATAAAGGAAATCAAGAAGACCCTAGAAGAGCATAAAGAAGACATTGCAAGACTAAATAAAAAAATGGATGATCTTATGGAAATTAAAGAAACTGTTGACCAAATTAAAAAGATTCTGGACACTCATAGTACAAGACTAGAGGAAGTTGAACAACGAATCAGTGACCTGGAAGATGACAGAATGGAAAATGAAAGCATAAAAGAAAGAATGGGGAAAAAAATTGAAAAAATCGAAATGGACCTCAGGGATATGATAGATAATATGAAACATCCAAATATAAGACTCATTGGTGTCCCAGAAGGGGAAGAAAAGGGTAAAGGTCTAGGAAGAGTATTCAAAGAAATTGTTGGGGAAAACTTCCCAAATCTTCTAAACAACATAAATACACAAATCATAAATGCTCAGCGAACTCCAAATAGAATAAATCCAAAAAAACCCACTCCGAGACATATACTGATCACACTATCAAACACAGAAGAGAAGGAGCAAGTTCTGAAAGCAGCAAGAGAAAAGCAATTCACCACATACAAAGGAAACAGCATAAGACTAAGTAGTGACTACTCAGCAGCCACCATGGAGGCAAGAAGGCAGTGGCACGATATATTTAAAATTCTGAGTGAGAAAAATTTCCAGCCAAGAATACTTTATCCAGCAAAGCTCTCCTTCAAATTTGAGGGAGAGCTTAAATTTTTCACAGACAAACAAATGCTGAGAGAATTTGCTAACAAGAGACCTGCCCTACTGGAGATACTAAAGGGAGCCCTACAGACAGAGAAACAAAGAAAGGACAGAGAGACTTGGAGAAAGGTTCAGTACTAAAGAGATTCGGTATGGGTACAATAAAGGATATTAATAGACAGAGGGGAAAAATATGACAAACATAAACCAAAGGATAAGATGGCTGATTCAAGAAATGCCTTCACGGTTATAACGTTGAATGTAAATGGATTAAACTCCCCAATTAAAAGATATAGATTCGCAGAATGGATCAAAAAAAATGAACCATCAATATGTTGCATACAAGAGACTCATCTTAGACACAGGGACACAAAGAAACTGAAAGTGAAAGGATGGAAAAAAATATTTCATGCAAGCTACAGCCAAAAGAAAGCAGGTGTAGCAATATTAATCTCAGATAAAATAGACTTCAAATGCAGGGATGTTTTGAGAGACAAGAAGGCCACTACGTACTAATAAAAGGGGCAACTCAGCAAGAAGAAATAACAATCGTAAATGTCTATGCACCCAACCAAGGTGCCACAAAATACATGAGAGAAACACTGGCAAAACTAAAGGAAGCAATTGATGTTTCCACAATAATTGTGGGAGACTTCAACACATCACTCTCTCCTATAGATAGATCAACCAGACAGAAGACCAATAAGGAAATTGAAAACCTAAACAATCTGATAAATGAATTAGATTTAACAGACATATACAGGACATTACATCCCAAATCACCAGGATACACATACTTTTCTAGTGCTCATGGAACTTTCTCCAGAATAGATCATATACTGGGACATAAAACAAGCCTCAATAAATTTAAAAAGATTGAAATTATTCAAAGCACATTCTCTGACCACAATGGAATACAATTAGAAGTCAATAACCATCAGAGACTTGGAAAATTCACAAATACCTGGAGGTTAAACAACACACTCCTAAACAATCAGTGGGTTAAAGAAGAAATAGCAAGAGAAATTGCTAAATATATAGAGACGAATGAAAATGAGAACACAACATACCAAAACCTATGGGATGCAGCAAAAGCAGTGCTAAGGGGGAAATTTATAGCACTAAACGCATATATTAAAAAGGAAGAAAGAGCCAAAATCAAAGAACTAATGGATCAACTGAAGAAGCTAGAAAATGAACAGCAAACCAATCCTAAACCAAGTAGAAGAAAAGAAATAAGAAGGATTAAAGCAGAAATAAATGACATAGAGAACAAAAAAACAATAGAGAGAATAAATATCACCAAAAGTTGGTTCTTTGAGAAGATCAACAAGATTGACAAGCCCCTAGCTAGACTGACAAAATCAAAAAGAGAGAAGACCCATATAAACAAAATAATGAATGAAAAAGGTGACATAACTGCAGATCCTGAAGAAATTAAAAAAATTATAAGAGGATACTATGAACAACTGTATGGGAACAAACTGGATAATGTAGAGGAAATGGACAATTTCCTGGAAACATATGAACAACCTAGACTGACCAGAGAAGAAATAGAAGACCTCAACCAACCCATCACAAGCAAAGAGATCCAATCAGTCATCAAAAATCTTCCCACAAATAAATGCCCAGGGCCAGATGGCTTCACAGGGGAATTCTACCAAACTTTCCAGAAAGAACTGACACTAATCTTACTCAAACTCTTTCAAAACATTGAAGAAAATGGAACACTACCTAACTCATTTTATGAAGCTAACATCAATCTAATACCAAAACCAGGCAAAGATGCTACAAAAAAGGAAAACTACCGGCCAATCTCCCTAATGAATATAGATGCAAAAATCCTCAACAAAATACTTGCAAATCGAATCCAAAGACACATTAAAAAAAATCATACACCATGACCAAGTGGGGTTTATTCCAGGCATGCAAGGATGGTTCAAAATAAGAAAATCAATCAATGTATTACAACACATTAACAAGTCAAAAGGGAAAAATCAATTGATCATCTCAATAGATGCTGAAAAAGCATTTGACAAAATCCAACATCTCTTTTTGATAAAAACACTTCAAAAGGTAGGAATTGAAGGAAACTTCCTCAACATGATAAAGAGCATATATGAGAAACCCACAGCCAGCATAGTACTGAATGGAGAGAGACTGAAAGCCTTCCCTCTAAGATCAGGAACAAGACAAGGATGCCCGCTATCACCACTGTTATTCAACATTGTGCTGGAAGTGCTAGCCAGGGCAATCTGGCAAGACAAAGAAATAAAAGGCATCCAAATTGGAAAAGAAGAAGTAAAACTGTCATTGTTTGCAGATGATATGATCTTATATCTAGAAAACCCTGAGAAATCGGCGATACAGCTACTAGAGCTAATAAACAAATTTAGCAAAGTAGTGGGATACAAGGTTAATGCACATAAGTCAGTAATGTTTCTATATGCTAGAAATGAACAAACTGAAGAGACACTCAAGAAAAAGATACCATTTTCAATAGCAACTAAAAAAATCAAGTACCTAGGAATAAACTTAACCAAAGATGTAAAAGACCTATACAAAGAAAACTACATAACTCTACTAAAAGAAATGGAAGGGGACCTTAAAAGATGGAAAAATATTCCATGTTCATGGATAGGAAGACTAAATGTCATTAAGATGTCAATTCTACCCAAACTCATCTACAGATTCAATGCAATCCCAATCAAAATTCCAACAACCTACTTTGCAGACTTGGAAAAGCTAGTTATCAAATTTATTTGGAAAGGGAAGATGCCTCGAATTGCTAAAGACACTCTAAAAAAGAAAAACGAAGTGGGAGGACTTACACTCCCTGACTTTGAAGCTTATTATAAAGCCACAGTTGCCAAAACAGCATGGTACTGGCACAAAGATAGACATACAGATCAATGGAATCGAATTGAGAATTCGGAGATAGACCCTCAGATCTATGGCCGACTGATCTTTGTTAAGGCCCCCAAAGTCACTGAACTGAGTCATAATGGTCTTTTCAACAAATGGGGCTGGGAGAGTTGGATATCCATATCCAAAAGAATGAAAGAGGACCCCTACCTCACCCCCTACACAAAAATTAACTCAAAATGGACAAAAGATCTCAATATAAAAGAAAGTACCATAAAACTCCTAGAAGATAATGTAGGAAAACATCTTCAAGACCTTGTATTAGGCGGCCACTTCCTAGACTTTACACCCAAAGCACAAGCAACAAAAGAGAAAATAGATAAATGGGAACTCCTCAAGCTTAGAAGTTTCTGCACCTCAAAGGAATTTCTCAAAAAGGTAAAGAGGCAGCCAACTCAATGGGAAAAAATTTTTGGAAACCATGTATCTGACAAAAGACTGATATCTTGCATATATAAAGAAATCCTACAACTCAATGACAATAGTACAGTCGGCCCAATTATACAATGGGCAAAAGATATGAAAAGACAGTTCTCTGAAGAGGAAATACAAATGGCCAAGAAACACATGAAAAAATGTTCAGCTTCACTAGCTATTAGAGAGATGCAAATTAAGACCACAATGAGATACCATCTAACACCGGTTAGAATGGCTGCCATTAAACAAACAGGAAACTACAAATGCTGGAGGGGATGCGGAGAAATTGGAACTCTTATTCACTGTTGGTGGGACTGTATAATGGTTCAGCCACTCTGGAAGTCAGTCTGGCAGTTCCTTAGAAAACTAGATATAGAGTTACCATTCGATCCAGCGATTGCACTTCTCGGTATATACCCGGAAGATCGGAAAGCAGTGACACGAACAGATATCTGCACGCCAATGTTCATAGCAGCATTATTCACAATTGCCAAAAGATGGAAACAACCCAAATGTCCTTCAACAGATGAGTGGATAAATAAAATGTGGTATATACACACGATGGAATACTACGCGGCAGTAAGAAGGAACGATCTCGTGAAACATATGACAACATGGATGAACCTTGAAGACATAATGCTGAGCGAAATAAGCCAGGCACAAAAAGAGAAATATTATATGCTACCACTAATGTGAACTTTGAAAAATATAAAACAAATGGCTTATAATGTAGAATGTAGGGGAACTAGCAATAGAGAGCAATTAAGGAAGGGGGAACAATAATCCAAGAAGATCAGATAAGCTATTTAACGTTCTGGGGATGCCCAGGAATGACTAGGGTCTGTTAATTTGTGATGGATATAGTAGGAGCAAGTTCACAGAAATGTTGCTATATTAGGTAACTTTCTTGGGGTAAAGTAGGAACATGTTGGAAGTTAAGCAGTTATCTTAGGTTAGTTGTCTTTTTCTTACTCCTTTGTTATGGTCTCTTTGAAATATTCTTTTATTGTATGTTTGTTTTCTTTTTAACTTTTTTTTCATACAGTTGATTTAAAAAAGAAGGGAAAGTTAAAAAAAAAAAAAAAGATGCAGTGGCCCCTTGAGGAGCCTGTGGAGAATGCAGGGGTATTCGCCTACCCCACCTCCATGGTTGCTAACATGACCACAGACATAGGGGACTGGTGGTTTGATGGGTTGAGCCCTCTACCACAGGTTTTACCCTTGGGAAGATGGTTGCTGCAAAGGAGAGGCTAGGTCTCCCTATGGTTGTGCCTAAGAGCGTCCTCCCGAATGCCTCTTTGTTGCTCAGATGTGGCCCTGTCTCTCTAGCTAAGCCAACTTGAAAGGTGAAATCACTGCCCTCCCCCCTACGTGGGATCAGACACCCAGGGGAGTGAATCTCCCTGGCAACGTGGAATATGACTCCCGGGGAGGAATGTAGACCCGGCATCGTGGGACGGAGAACATCTTCTTGACCAAAAGGGGGATGTGAAAGGAAATGAAATAAGCTTCAGTGGCAGAGAGAATCCAAAAGGAGCCGAGAGGTCACTCTGGTGGGCACTCTTACGCACACTTTAGACAACCCTTTTTAGGTTCTAAAGAATTGGGGTAGCTGGTGGTGGATACCTGAAACTATCAAACTACAACCCAGAACCCATGAATCTCGAAGACAGTTGTATAAAAATGTAGCTTATGAGGGGTGACAGTGGGATTGGGAAAGCCATAAGGACCACACTCCACTTTGTCTAGTTTATGGATGGATGAGTAGAAAAATAGGGGAAGGAAACAAACAGACAAAGGTACCCAGTGTTCTTTTTTACTTCAATTGCTCTTTTTCACTCTAATTATTAATCTTGTTATTCTTGTGTGTGTGCTAATGAAGGTGTCAGGGATTGATTTGGGTGATGAATGTACAACTATGTAATGGTACTGTGAACAATCGAAAGTACGATTTGTTTTGTATGACTGCGTGGTATATGAATATATCTCAATAAAATGAAGATTTAAAAAAAAAAAAAAAAAAATAAAGACATAATGCTGAGCAAAATAAGCCAGGCACAAAAAGAGAGATATTGTATGTTACCACTAATGTGAATTCCATGAAAAATGTACAATGTTTTATACTGTAGAATGTAGGGGACCTAGAGATACCAATTAGGGGAGGGGGAATGATAATCTAATAAGTACAGATAAACTATGGAGGGTAATCTCAATGTTATGGGAATGCTCAGGAATGATTATGGTTTGTAAACTTTCTTGGATATTGTAAGATCATGTTGGAAGCAATAGAGTTATTTTAGGTTTTTTTTTTCTCTTATTCCTTTGTTTTCTTAGGGGTTGTTAATTTTCTTGGGGTATGGTAGGAACATGTTGGAAGCAATGTAGCTATTTTAGATTATTTGTTTTTCTTACTCCTCTGTTTGGACATGGTTTACTAATTTTCTTGGGGTATGGTAGGAACATATCGGAGGCAAAGTAGTTATTTTAGGTTATTTGTTTTCCTTAATCCATTGCTTTGTTTGAAATGTTGTGGGGTTTTTTTGGTTGTTGTTTGCCTGTTTGTTTTTAATTTTTTGATAAACAAAGTTAAAAAATTGAAAAAAAATCAGTAGAAAAATGGGAGTAAAAACTAAATGACAAATAGGGTGGGATGGGGGGATGGTTTGGGTATTCTCTTTTCACTTTTATTTTTTATTCTTATTCTGATTCTTTCTGATGTAAGGAAAATGTTCAGAAATAGATTGTGGTGATGAACGCATAACTACATGATCATACTGTGAACAGTTGATTGTATACCATGGATGACTGTATGGTTTGTGAATATATTTCAATAAAACTGAATTTAAAAAAAAAAATCTATAGAGGGTATTAATTGTGAATCAACTGATGATTTACAGCTCAAAAGCATTTATTGTCTTCTGGAGTCGAGGTTTCTGTGGTTTGGGGTTTATGGTCAAATGAAATTATAGTCTGCCCAGTCTAGACCGTGGAACATCCTAGGTAAGCAGACAGGCTTTGTTTACGGACATGGCTGCAGTAAGGAGCTGGGACCTGCCATTGATTCACTCTGTGACCTTGAGCAAGTCCTTTACATTTTCCAAACCTGTTTTCTCATTTGTGTATGGGGATAATGGTACCTACTTATGGAGTTGTGATAAGATTAAACAAGACCAAATTAGTAAGTGCTTACCATAGAAAGCATTGACTAGATTACAGCTATCATGATCATGATCATCGTCATCATTATTAGCAGTAGTAGTCTTTCATTCTGTTTTTTATTTCAAGGAAAAAAATTTAAAAATGGCTCTTGGTGGGGATAAATTTGTCTTTAATAGATGTGCTTCTCTATGCCCCAATGTTAACTTTAGGCTGGGCTTGATCATTTAGAGCTTTAGTTTTCACCTAGAATGAGAATCTTAGGAGACTGAAGGGATTTAACAGGTTACCCTCCTAATTTATGGCAGGTAGGTAGGGAAGCCTCCCTAACCCAGTGTTTCTGGTAAACTAATCTATAGTCTTTGCTTAAGAATAGAAATTGAAAGAACCAAGTGTGGATCTCAGTTGCTTACACCCATTGATGCAGTTCCAATCTCCATAGTTAATAAGAGTAAGTCCAATTATTTTTCCACATCTTTGCAGGTAGTTATCATGTCCTCTCTAAAACTTTTCTTTCGTAAGTTAAACATTTCCAATTCCTTTGAACGTTTCCTCAGCTGAGATTGGATCTGCCCTCTGCATGACGCTGATTTTCCCTTTGGATTGGCTTCAGAAAGTTCACATCCCTCCTCTTAAGTGTGTTTCCAGAAACAGGTGCAGTATTCCAGACCTTTCCATATAGAGCATGGGAGCTCTGCTGCTGGAGTCCCATCATGGAAATGAATAATCTCACTTGGTAATAAGATTTCACTGCTGCTTTAAATTTCAGATTCAATCATTTTGAAATTCAAATAGAAAGTTAGAGAGGCAATGACAACAACCACTCATACCAATAGCAGTCCCACAGAAATAAAAAGAATTATCTCTTTGCTCTCTGCTCACCCAAGATGAAAAAATACCATTCCTGATGACTTGCTTGCAAGCAAATATTAAGTTTTGGAAGCTTTAATAACTCATTCCTTTTGCAGCATTAGAGTTGACTGGTCTAATTATATTTTTTAGAAATTTACGAGTGGCAGTTAGAATAAAAATCTATATGTGCTATAATAGTGTGTGGGCAAGTATAAATGTATACATGTATATTTGGCTTGAAGATAGTATCTTTCTTTTTAGCTTTGGGCTAAATGTACATAATAATTTAATTCTATTATGTTGAACATTATTGTATGGATACTAAAGATATGTTTATTAATAATAAATTAAAAAGTAGCCCTGATTTCAATGTATGTTTCTGAAAAGTCTTTTCATTTTTGGCTCAGGCTGTTAACATACCTCCTAATTTTGTATTTTTATCTGCCTTCGCTTCCTGTGAAGCTCTGACATTTTCATCCCTGGAGTTTGGAATATAGATAGTCTTCAGGTTCACAGCTTCAGAGAAAACGGTTTCTAAGCAATTGGTTTAACCTTGGGTCAGGCTGGCTAGTTGCTTGAGAGAAGCACTCTGATGCCCACTGATGTGGGCACATTTAGCAATTAAACAACAAATCAAGGTGGCATAGAGGAATCATCTCTGCTGTAGGACTAACACACAATCAGTTTTCACCTTTCTTTCTTAGTTTCTTAGCAAGTATTTTAACTCAGTCGCTTTTCCTATAGGCAAGTGGAACAATTCATATGATTTAGGGTGAAGGCTGTATAGTAGATGCATGATCCAACACAATTTTTTTTCCATTTTAAAAAATGCTAGGATGGGCATAATTTGGGGGTGTGTTTGACTAAGAAAAGGAAACTTCAGGAAGCTTACATGAGTATTTTTCTTACTGAATTTGGTGTTGATTTTATTTTTGGAGATTTGAGAATTTGTAGCATTAAGTGAGAGTTGGAATCTTGACCATTCAATTATACATCAACAGTGAGCAAATAATACTGACTCATATTGTATTCAATTAGGTATTCATTAGCTTGAGCACAGTTATTTGAAATGACAAACAGAGTTGCTTTGGGATCAGGCTCTGCCACTTTTAGTCAAATTAACATAGCAACAGCAGGTTCCATCTTGTGGTGTTTCATTTTAGAGAGAGAGAGAGAGAGTTTGTCCAGCAACCAGGCATTAACTTGGTAATTAGGATAACATAGACTCTATTCTTCCTATTTGTTTGCCCAATTAGCATGGTTATTCTGGGGCCTCTTATCATAAAAGCAGCCCTTGGATGAGAACTCTGGTATCTTAAAAAAACTCAAATAAAAATCTAAGAGTATTTTTTAAGGCAGTAGAAATACACTACTTGAGAAATATGCTACTGAGCTTATTTCTTATAAAATATGTTAGGTCTTGTGATCAAATAGTAACAGAAGAGAAGAGGAGAATTTGTGGCTAGCTTCAGGATGCTCTCATAAGGTTAGTCTGTTGGAATGATTCCCATTCCAAAAATGAAGGGGCATTTTTATAAACACATAGAGAAAGTATATCAGCCATTATAGTGGTTTGAAGTTGTGTGTACCCCAGAAAAACATGTTCTTAAATCTAATCCATTCCTGTGGGTGTAAACCCGTAGTAAGTAGGACCTTTTGAATGAGGCTACTTCAGTTAAGGTGTGACCCACTTCAATCAGGGTAGGTCTTAATCCTATTATCTGGTTCCTTTATAAGAGAATGAAACACAGACAAAGAGCGAGAAAGCCATGGAAGCAAGAAGTTGAAAGCAATGAAACCTGAAGGAGAAGGGAGAGACCAGCAGATGCTGCCATGTGCCTTGCCATGTGGCAGAGGAGCCAAGGATCACCAGCAGCTGGCCTTCAGGAAGAAAGCATCACCTTGATGAAGCTTTGATTTGGACACTTTCCTGGCCTCAAACTAATATATTCCTATTGTTTAAACCAACTTATTTTATGGCATCTGCTTTCAGCAGCCTAGGAAACTAAAACAGCCATATAGGGACACATATTCTCCTGGCATCAGGAAATGCTGAGGAAAATTAAGTAAAAGTTGACTGAGAGCTATCTTTTGCTTAATAATAACCAACATTTAATTAGTACTTCCAACTAAAAGCTTTCATCTGACATTATCTCATTTGTTTTCTCAACAAAGTTGCTGTCATTAATACCCCAATTTTATAAGTGAACAAATGGAGGATCAGAAAGTTTAAAAGCATCAGAGCCAGGTTTTCCAAAACCAGTTGTTGCTCCCTTTCCACTGAATCCTGCTGTCTCTCAGGAGAGAGTCTGTTTATGGCTGAGTTTCAACTCCACTGGAGGCCAAGGAGGTAAGAAGAAATGCTGGCATTTTCCAGATAGGTATTTAATATTAGGCTTTGCGCTGTAATAACTGTTAAATCATTCCTTAGGTGTGCTCTTGGCAAGGTCAGAGCATGTATAAAGCATTTCTATAAAGTTAAGTTCCTGTTGGGAGGTTTTTAAGGTTTTTATTTTTAATGAAGTTATAAAAATGAAAGTTCAGACTTGCATAATTCATAAGCATTTGCTGCCTCTTTTAAAATCTCTGCTACTAAACAATTTAAAAAATTTTGGGAGGAAATGCTTATATAAAACATGAGCACATTTTTCAGTTAAGATTAAAATAGATTTCTAATTATAGTAAACAGAAGCTTCACTGTAAGATAAAGTAGCTCTTTCGATTAGTTTCATTTACAATGTTTTCCTTGTATATATAGGTGTTATAAAATTCAGGAGTATTTTCTAGATTTATGCCTTGAATTGGCAGCTCTTACGATAAACAGCTTCCAAATATTTAATTAAACAGTTTTTAAGGTCTAGAAATAGAGAAATTCTTTTAAAAATGCTGGTTTGACTTTTTAAAAGGTATATATTTTATTTTGACTTTTAGTGATTGTTGAGATAGCTTCAATCTGCTGTCAAAACAATGCTGTTGAATTGAGTGTTTTAATAGATTCAAACTCCTGGCAAATAATAGCTGCTGAAAATGTGAAAATTTACCAGCTAATGACCTGATTTTCTTTCTTTCTTTCTTTCTTTTTTGTACTCTCTGCAATCAACCCAGGTTGTCTTTTTAAGCAATATATTTTTAGGTTTTGAACTTAGGGTAATTGCATCTTACTTTAAAATCTTTTCTTATTTAGATGCATGAATAGACTGCATAAATTAACGTCTTACTCCTCAGCCACAGGAGCCAGTGGTGGAAAAGTGAGCAAATTTCAACATTTAAAAAAATGGGGACTTTTCCCCATTGCATTTCTTTCTTTTATTGATAAATAGGATCTCTTTGTATTATGGGATGTTAACATCTCATCTCTTTATGTGAGGCATACCTTTGTTCCAGTCTGTTACCTACCTTTAAACTGTATTTATGGCACTTATTTAATATTAATTTGGGAAGAATTGACAACTTTGTTTTCCTATCCAGGAGTAGGTTATGCTTCTATTTATTTAGGTCTTATTTTAAGTTCCTCAGAGAAATTAAACAATTTTCCTCATAGAGTTATATTAATAAGGGAATTTCTAAATATATCATGAGACATCCAAATAAAAGTGGTGCTATGCAACCACTAGAAATAATGGCAAATCTTTACATACTGATCTGGAAGGATCTCTATTATATATGGCTAGGTGAAAAACAAATATTGCAGAATAATGTGTTTAATATGATCTCATTTTTGTAAAATGCATGTGTGTGTGTATAATGTACATAAGCATAAGAGAAAATATGGAAGGATATGTAATTTTGCATTGTTTCCTTGAGACTGTGAATGATATCTGAGGAATGGGAAGGGATTAGAAGGTCCAGTATGGGGATGTAATTTCTTACATTTATATATTACAATAAGTAGTAGGGATATGGGTTATTTTATTTTTTGAAAATTTCTATAATTTTAAAACAAAAAAATCTAGGCAAATATTGAAACATAGCTCTATTTGTGAATGCCTTTGTTTCCTTAATTAATCAGGATATGAAAGTCCATAATATTATCAACAAATAACAGCTGTAATATTGGTAGATAACTGTGTAATCTTACGGTTCCACTTTTTTTTTTTTTTTTTTTTTTGGTTATCAGGGGACAATTTATTAATTAACTACAAATTATATTTCTGGCTGAAATCAGTAGCTCAAAACCTAACAATTTCTTAAGTCAATCAACCATCTTGCTTTAATTTTATGCAAAAGTGGTTTCAGCATTCCTAAGGATAAAAAACTGAAATTTTTATTGGATATTTTAAAATTAAAAGTCAATTTCCAAAGTAGAGAACACAATATTATTTATTTATGGATGAAAAATTATAGGAAGCTTTGAGTTTTCCAGGATCACTGAGAATGCTGTGTAGCAAAAATTATAGTAATTCAAAGAATCAACCTATGGTTTTTTGACTTCTACTTGTAAGGAGTTAATCTATAAAGCAGTAGACAACTAAGATGCTGAATCATTGCCTTATTTTTCATGCCAGGCAGAAACATGTGACCAGGGATTCATTCTCTGTCTTAAATTCTTCCCTAGAAAATGCCTTTATGACAGTTATTGAGGAATTACTATAGCAATGTGTGCATTTCTGGATCACTCTCTTCCTTTTATCTCTAGGAGATAGTCTGTTGCATTTTTCTACCCCTAAAGGGGGAGCAGGCAGTGAGAATAAAGGAAGGAGAAAAAAATCTCCTTAACTTAACAGCTAAAATAACCAATTTCAAGAGGTACATTTTCTATTATTTCTGGTTTTATTTATTTCTCAGATGCTTTAGTTATTTATATTTATTATTTATTTATTTCTATTACAATTAATTAATTCCATTATAATTATTATATATTAATTAATTCTATTATAATAAAATTACTACTATATGATGCAAAAAGAATTTACTAAGTGAAAAAATTAGACAAAAATGGTCAATTAGATTGGCAGAATTTTAAAATTCATAACTGGTTGTTTAGGTAGGGTATATTGAGGTCTGCTCCTTCAACATATGTGCTAGAGACTCAGGGAATGCAATCATAAGGAGACTTTATGCTCAAAGTAGCTCATGGTACAGCAGAGGAGAAGGGCAAAATGGACAATGGACAAGAGACAATGTAGAAGAGAGAAAAAGAGAGTGTGATACATTTATAACAAGATTAGGCATAAAGGATTAGGGGATAGATACAATGTATCCTTTTGAAAGTGGAGGTGACTATAATAAAGTACAAACTAAAAAAGAGATTATTTTCGATGTTTCTAGTTTCCTGAGCATTATTGAAGTATTTGAGAATCAATAATATTTTGTTTTTGTCACCTGTTACAGGCTTTACTAACAGGAATCAATTGCCCATGGTAACATGATACAGCTGTGCATCCATCACCACAATTTTTTTTTTTTTAATTTCTAGAACATTTTCAATACTCCAGAAAAGAAACAAAGACAAAAAAGAAAACTCAAATCCTCCCATACCCCTAAGCACCCCCTCCATTATTGACTCATTATTGGTATAGTATATTTGTTACTGTTGATGAAAGAATGTTAAAATACTACGAACTGTAGTGTAGTTTGCAATAGGTATATTTTTCCCTATATACCCCTCTATTATTAACTTCTAGTTATAGTGTCATATATTTGTTCCTGTTCATGAAAGAGATTTCTAATATTTGTACAGTTAATCATGGACAATGTCCACCACAAGATTCACTGTTTTATACATTCCCATCATTTAACCTCCAACTTTTCTTCTGGTGACATACATGACTCTAAGCTTCCCCTTTCCACCACATTCACACACCATTCAGCACTGTTAGTTATTCTCACAATAATGCTACTGTCACCTCTGTCCATTTCCAAACGCTAAAGTTCAACTTAGTTAAACATTGTGCTCATAATAAGCAACTACTCCCCATTCTTTAGCCTCATTCCATATTCGGATAACTTATATTTCACATATATGAGTTTACATATTGTAATTAGTTCATATCAGTGAAACCATACAACATTTGTCTTTATGTGTCTGACTTATTTCACTCAATATAGTGCCTTCAGGGTTTCTTCATCAACCCATTTCTTTAAAGACAGCTCTGTTCACCCACCATACATTCCATCCTAAGTAAACAATTGATGGTTCCCTGTATAATCACATATTTATACATTCATCACCATCACCACTATCTATATAAGGACATCTCCATTTCTTCCACAAAGAAGGAGGAAGAGTCAAAAAAGGTAGAGAGACAAAAGAAAAAGAAAAAGAAAGAAAAAACATGTCAGCTAAAAAGCAACAAAAGGAAAGATAAAATTAAACTAAAGTAGAATAAAAGAGTCGGACAACATCACCAATGCCAAAAGTCCCATACCCCTCCCTTGTGTTCCCCTCTTATAGGCATTTAGCTTTGGTATATTACCTTTGTTACATTAAAGGAAGCATAATACAAAGTTTCTGTTAACTATAGTCTCTAGTTTGCATTGATTGTATTTTTCCCCATTCCACCCTATTTTTAACACCTTGCAAGGTTGGCATTCATTAGCTCTCCCTCAAGTAAAAATACAATCGTTGAGCACTCCAGGTTTCACTGAGTTATACAGTCCCAGTCTTTATCTTTCCTGTTTCCTTCTGGTATCCCATATGCTCCTAACCTTCTCTTTCAACCATACTCACAGTCATCTTTGTTCAGTGTACTTACATTGCTGTGCTACCATCACCCAAAATTGTTTTCCAAACCTCTCACACCTGTCTTTTCCTATCCATCTATAGTGCTCCCTTTAGTATTTCCTATAGAGCAGGTATCTTGTTCACAAACTCTCTCTGTCTGTCAGAGAATATTTTAAACTCTCTTTCATATTTGAAGGACAGTTTTGCTGGATACAGGATTCTTGGTTGGTGGTTTTTCTCTTTCAGTATCTTAAATATATCACAACCTTTCCTTCTTGCCTCCATGGTTTCTACTGAGAAATCCACACATAGTCTTATCAAGCGTCTTTGTATGTGATGGATCACTTTTCTCTTACTGCTTTCAGGATTCTCTCTTTGTCTTTGATGGTTGGTAATCTGACTATTAAGTGTCTTGGCATAGGTCTATTCAGATCTATTCTGTTTGGGGTATAGATCAAAAGACAAAATGTCTTTCATAAGAGATGGGAAATTTTCACTGATTATTTCCTCCATTATTGCTTCTGCCCCTTT
This sequence comes from Choloepus didactylus, assembly GCF_015220235.1. Taxonomy (NCBI): domain Eukaryota; kingdom Metazoa; phylum Chordata; class Mammalia; order Pilosa; family Megalonychidae; genus Choloepus; species Choloepus didactylus. The sequence continues at coordinate 51,382,987 of NC_051314.1, forward strand.
TCCCTTCTCTTCTCCTTTTGGGACAACCATGACATGTAAATCCATGTGCTTCATGTTGTCATTCAATTCCCTGAGCCATTGCTCATATTTTTCCACTCTTTTCCCTATCTGTTCTTTTGTGTGTAGGATTTCAGGTGTCTTGTTCTCCATTTCCTGAGTGTTTTCTTCTGCCTCTTGAAATCTGCAGTTGTATGTCTCCATTGTGTTTTTCATCTCTTGTGTTATGTGTTTCATTTCCATAGATTCTGCCAGTTTTCTCAAATTTTTGACTTCTACCTTATGTTCATCCACTGTTTTCTTTATATCTTTCAACTCTTTTGTCATATCTTTTCTGAACTCATTGATTTGGTTTCTGAATTGAATTAGCATATTCCTTTGAAAATCCTTAAAAGATTGTTTCATTAAAGTGAAACAATATCTCAACTGTGTCTTAATTGAGGTGTAAGTTTGTTCCTTTGACTGAGCCATAGCTTCATTTTTCCTAGTGTAATTTGTAAATTTTCTGTTGTCTAGGCATCTGGTTTCCTCGGTTACCCCAATCAGATTTTCCCAGACCAGAATGGGTTCAGGTCTCAGAATGGGGTTATATTCAGTGTTAAGTTTCCCTGAGGGTGTATCTTAGAAGACAGACTTCCCTGTGAGGCCTCTAGCTGCTGTGCTTTTCCTATCCTGCCCAGCAGTGGCACCTGTCAACCTGTTGCTCCTGACTGATGTAAGGAGGTGTGGCCCCTTTAGTTCTCTGCTTAGGTTGTTTCTGTTTTGGTTGTTTTCCCCCAGGCCCTGGGGTCTGACTTCTGAAGGGAAGGCTGGCACTAGAGCTGGGCCCCACCTCCTTCCTCTTAGGGAAGATACACCCCCTAGGGAGTTATCTTCAGCATTTGAATTGCTCCTTTGTCTCTCTGGCTCTGTTAATTCCACCCATCTGCGTCAGAGTGCTGTGAACTGAAAATGGCTGAGGCTCTCTCCACTGAGCCCCTCAGGTTGAGAGAGAGAAAAAGGGAAAGAAAGCCCCCTTTCAGATCAATAGCCCCCCAGTTATGCCCATTGGTCAGAGAAAGCACCTGGTCTTCTGGGCTTAATTTTTGGGGCATAAGCTTTTTCTGGCTCTTTAAGGTCAGTCATCTCTAAAAGTCTCTGTGTTTTTCCTTTAATTTTTTTTTTCATTGGCCCCACCTCCTCTCCACTGGGAGCAGCCTTAGGGTATTTTGCTGCTTTTTAGGGGTTTGTCTGTGTTTGTAGCTTGTATTCAGCAGTCCACATTTGTTCATTAAAACCCCAGTTGGAGCTCAGTTGAGCTACATTCACTTGCTCTGGGAATGCTGCTTTCTCCTACAGCAAGGTCTTGCAGCTCAGCCTGCTGTGGGGGGAGGGGGCTCCTGGCACAGTTCCACAGTTTTTACTTACAGATTTTATGCTATGATCTCAGCCATTCCACCCAATCCAGGCTGGTGTACAATGTGTGGACAGTCATGGTTGTCCCCCAGCAATTGTTTCAGATTATTTACTAGCTGTTCCTGGTTGTTTATTAGTTGCTCCAGGGGATTAACTAAATTCCACACCTCTCTATGCCACCATCTTGCTGATGCTATATATTTTTAATAGTTTATTTGGATAATAACATCTCTTTTGTAAGATCCAGCTAAATATTTTTGTGGCTTTAATCCTGCAAACCCAAGTATCTCTCTCCCTATACCTTTCCTGTATATTGAATGGAGAGCAGAGGATAGAATCATTCAGTTCAAGGATCCAAATACAGTCATTCTGTATTGGACTAGTGGGCATGCAGCTGTGCGGTCTGTTTTTGATAGTTATTTGAGGGAAGGTATGGCAGTCCTGCATGATAACACAAAGGTTTAGAGATATCCTGTTTTAAACTTATAACTCAAAACAGTCCCATACATTTATCTCCACCTTTTATTTCAATCTTTTTCACTTCCCAGAGCAGTAAGTTTCATAAACTTACCACCCAAGTATAAAGTAGCAAAGAAAAATTGACAAAGAATTTTTGAGTAGAAAGGAGCTTTTGAGATCATTCTGAATGGCTCTTCCTTTTATCTATTCTCTTTCAAACATCAAAGTTGCTCACTAATTCTAGTATTGGAGGATGTGGCAAACAGGTAGATATTACTCTAGCTATATGCTTTATGATTTTCAGACTTTAATCATATCCCTGTTCTGTCTTCCTTTTCTAGACTACAATGACCATCTTAGCCTGTCCTCACACATGGCACCTTCATCCCTTTATTTTAGCTGCCCTCTCCTGAGGTGGGCAGACATAACTACATGCACTCCACATGAGTGAGCTTTAGTCTTGAACAAAGGTAAGGAATTCCTTTCCTATTATTTTTACAAAATCTTCTATGACAACACATTTTTGGCTGTAGCAACACACTTGGAGAATGCTGTAAATGGATGGCTCTATATTACTTTTTGCCTGGTTTGTAATTGACCCTATTATTCTATACTCTAATTTGGGCTATCTTCCCCCTTTCAACATATTATTTCTAAGCTTGCCCCATGGAGCCCCTCCCTCCATCCTCTCTGGCACAGTGTAGAACCAGCCTGCACTTCCATTGTAGGTCCTTGGCCCAGTTCCTAGAGGGAACAAAGTAACCCCTCTGCATTATTACTGGGGTGCCTGTATGTCAGTGCCAGTCTATCAGGTGGCAGCCTGAAAGAATGAACCGATCCGCTCACTCTTCCAGAATTTTGCCCTGCAGGCAGAATCAGCATACAGACAACGAATGTAGTATGAGAAACAGTTAAGTCAAAGCAACCTGGAACAAAGGATTACCTGCTTTAAGTCATACAGTAGGCACCCAGCAGGGGAGAAAGTCTGTTTCGTAGGGTATAGGCAGGGTATTCAAATTCCTATAAATGAGGGAATTTCTAAGGCCATGAGCAAGTACAAGTCCAGGAGAAGATGCAGGCTTGGAAAAGAAAGGAGAGGACCTTGTACTTTGCATTTATGTCAGGGTGATCTTCTTGATAGGAGGGCTAAACTCTGAGGGAGAGCAACTGTCAAAACAGAGACAATTTGCAAAGACTTTGAAAGGTGTTTTTGTTGTTCTTGTTGTTTTTGCGTTGGTTTGTTTGCTTTTGTTAGCTGCTGGCACCCAAGAAAATATCTGTCATATCACAAGAAAATTTAAAGAACAGATCGCTCAGGGAATAAATTCCAGAGTTAACATTTTTAATTATTAAAATGTACAGTGTGCAATAAAAAATTAAAAGACAAAGAAACATGACATGGTGGCTTATTCAAATGAACAAATAATGCCTTAATTGGGACATTTTCATGGCTTTAGAATTGTAAATTTCTGAACAAATAAACCCCTATTGTAAAAGCAAATCCATTGCTGGTATTTTGCATTCTGAGGATGGCTTTATCAAACCAGAACACCATGGGACAAGTGCCTGGGTTGCAACTTGTATGGGGCTTGTTATACATCTTTTTAACATAAGAACTCAAAGTCTAGAAACCATCAATGAAGAAGACCAGACTTTGGACATAGTAGACAAATACTTTAAAACATGAACATCAATATGCTCAAGCAGATAAAGGACAGAGGAAGAACTAAAGGGTAGGAAAACACCATTTACAAAAATTAACTCAAAATGGATCAAAGATCTAGATATATGAACCCAAACTATATAACTTCTAGAAAAGCATCTTCAGAACCTTGTGTTATAAATGGTTTCTTAGACTTTACATCAAAAGCACAAGCACAAAGAAAAAAAAAAAAGGAAACAGATAAATGGGACTTTATCAAAATTTAAAACTTGTGCATTAAAGGACTTCATTATGAAAGTAAAAAGACAGCCTATAGAATGGGAGAAAATATTTGAAAACCACATTTTTTGGTAGGGGTTTAATATATAAAGAAATCCTATAACTTAACAACAAAAAGACAAACAATCCAATCAAAAACTGGGCAAAAGACTTGATTAGAAAGTTATTCAAAGAAGATATACAAATGGCTAGAAAGCACATGAAAAGATGCTCAACAATAGTCATTAAAGAAATGCAAATCGAAACCTCAATGAATTACCATTTCACATCCATTAGAATGGCGACTATTTATAAAAATGAAGATAACAAGTGTTGGAGAGGATGTGGAGAAATAGCACACTCATTCTTTGCTGTTGGGAATGTAAAGTGGTGAAGCCACTGTGGAAAAAATTTGGTGGCTCCTCAGAAAGTTAAGTATAGAATTACCATATGATCTGGCAATTCCAATTCTATGCATATACACAAAAGAATTGAAAGCAGGGACTTGAACAGATATTTGCACACTGATGTTCATAGCAGCATTATTTGCAATTGCCAAACCAAGTGTCCATCAACAGATGAATGGAAAAACAATATATGGTATATACATATAGTGGAATATTATTTTGTTGTATAAAGGAATGAAGTTCTGATACATGAGACAACATGGATGAACCTTGAAGACATCATGTTGAGTGAAATAAGCCAGATAGAAAAGGACACATATTATATGATTGCATTGATATGAAATAATTAGAATAAGCAAATTCGAAGAGTCAGAAACTAGAATACAGTTTACCAGGGACTGTGATTGGGAGTTAATTCTTAATTGGTGCAGACTATCTGTTTGAGATGATGGAAAAGTTTTGGTAATGGATGGTGGTGGTGATAGCACATTGTTGAATGCAATTAACACCCATGAATTATATACTTGAATGTGGTTAAAGGGGGAAATTTTAGGTGGTGTACATGTTACTAGAGTTAAACATTTAAAAAAAAATCTCATAGGAATCTGCAACATAAAAGTGAACTCTAACGTAAACTATGGATTAATAGTTAATAGTACAATTATATTATTTCATCAATTGTAACAAAGTTACACACTAATGCAAAGTGTTAATAGGAAAAACAATGTGTGGGTGTTGGGGGGAATATCTGGAAACTGTATTTTCTGTATGGTTTTTCTGTAAACCTACAACTTCTCTAATGAAAACGATTATATACAAAAAATAAACAGTACTTCATGGGGTTATAATGGGGATTAATCAGTTAACATATGTGAAGCATTTAGAACATTGTCTGGTGTATGTGCTATGCAAGTATGCCTGCTGTTGTTACTATCACCATATACCCAAGAAGTGACTTTGAGCCTGGCACACACTGCATATTCAAATGATGTTTATTGAATGATTAGATATATATATATATCTGCTGGCTAAATGACCTTGTTAGGAATTTTTGTGCTAGCTGTTCTGAATTAATACATTTTCAGCCCATTGCTCATTTCTCTTGGTTTCAAATCTGGCCCTACATCCCACTTCTACTCTTCTCTTTCCATTAAAACCTCTGTTAATTCTTCAGGCATAGCATTTCTATCCATCCCATGTGTGCTGGTTTGAATCTGTTATGTACCCCATAAAAGACTATGTTCTTTTATTCCACTCTTGTGGGGGCAGACCTATTGTGGGTGGGACCTTTTGATTAGATTATTTCCATGGAGATGTGACCCTGCCTATTCAAGGTGGGTCTTAATTAGTTTTCTGGCATCCTCTATGAGAAGATAAAAGGCAGAGATGTTTTGAAGAGGGCTCAGAGATGCTTAGAGAGAAAATGCCCAGAGACATTTTGGAGATAGCCATTGAAACCAGAACGAAGAGAGAAGCTAACAGATGAAATCTAGAGTTTGCCCCAGAGAAGCTAAGAGAGGACCCCCAGATGCATAGAGAGAAATGCCTTGGGAGAAAGAAATAACCAAAGACACACAGGAGTTGAGAGAGAGAAGCTAAGACAGAAGTCCAGAGACATTTTTGAGAAAGCAACGGAAACCAGAAGCTAACCCCGGGAAAGGCCCAGCAGACTCTGGCCTTGTTCCTTCCCATATGACAGAGGAACCCCAGGTCCCATTAGCCTTTCTTCAGAGAAGGTAGCGTCCTATTGATGCCTTAACTGGGACATTTTCATGGCTTTAGAATTGTAAATTTCTGAACTAATAAACCCCCATTGTAAAAGCAAATCCATTGCTGGTATTTTGCATTCCAACAACTTTATCAAACCAGAACACCATGGGACAAGTGCCTGGGTTGCAACTTGTATGGGGCTTGGTTATACATCTTTTTAATATAAGAACTCAATGTTTAGGATGGTTCTATTTCAATATTTGTCATTTCTTTTCTAGATCAATTTGTTCACATCCAGCAATTAAAATTATTTTGTCAATCTTATAATTAAGCATTTTGAAGTATATCAGAGTTAATTTTTATATTGTAACATTCAAGCCTAAAATTGTGATGATAACTTCTGACATAACAGCCAACTTATTATGCATATTTCTGTCCCATTAGCTCAATAAGGGGCAAGTTTATTTGCATATTATTGCTTGACCCTCATATCATGGTCAATTAATTTGCATATCCCTATCTAATTGGCTCAAATAAGTTTTTGCCACTTTATTTATTGGCCCAACTCCCAGACTAGTAGCTTTTAGTTCAAGTCAATTGAATTGGAGTTTTCTTTGTCATGTTTTCAGCACCAGTGGAGGAACATATATGGGTGATGGTCAAGGGTATTAGGAAAAGATTCTGGAATGTATAAGGGATCCATTTACTGGTTCTATCTTCTCTTTCAGTGGAGGAGACTGAAGAAAAAAGGAGAAGAGTTCAGACGTGTGGGCAAAGAATTTTTCTGGAACCAGGTTATTAGGATGATGAAAGAAATATTGAGGAAATCCCAAATGAGGCAAGGATATATTCTGTATTACTGACAAAAATATTCTTAACTTGGTACTTGGCCTATTCTGTGTCTCAGCTAAAATTATGATGTAGCATTTATGCCTCTAAAGCTGTGTTTTTCAAATTCAAGATGCAGAAGTATAATATGGAGGAGGGGACTTGTTTGAATGCAATTTCCAGGTTCTCACCTGTGCTGGTTTGGATCTATTATGTTCCCCAGAAAAGCTATGTTCTTTAATGCAATCTTGTGGGGGCAGACTTATTAGTCTTTTGATTAGGTTAGAACCTTTTGATTGTTTCCATTGAGATGTGACTCACCCAACTGGGGTGAGGCCATTGATTAAATTACTTCCACAGAGGTGTGGACCCCACCCAATCTGGGTGGGTCTTGATTCATTTACTGGAGTCCTTTAAATAGAGCTCACACAGAGAGCAGAGAGACGAAAATGCCCTGGGATATCCTAAGGCAGGACACATGGAAACTGACGTAGCTGACAAAGATGCTTAGAGATGCTTGGAGATATGGACAGAATGACATTTGGAGATGCTAGGCTAAGAGATGAAGCCCAGAGTTTGCCCTGGAGAAGCTAAGAGAGGGCCCCCAGACACTTAGAGATGTCCTGGGAGAAAGTAGCAAAGATGCACAGGAGCTGAGAAAAAGGAACTAAAGCAAAAGACCAGAGATGTTTTGGAAAAAGCCATTATGAACCACAACCTGGGAGCAAAGGACCAGCAGATGCCAGCCACATGCCTTCCCAGTTGACAGAGGTGTTCCGGATGCTATTGGCCTTCCCTCAGTGAAGGTATTGTCTTTTTGATGCCTTAGTTTGGGCACTTTATGGCCTTCAAACTGTAAATTTGTAACCTAATAAATCCCCTTTATAAAAGCTAATCCATTTCTGTTATTTTGCATAATGGCAGCAATAGCAAACCAAAACACCAGCTTTAGATGTTCAGGTATAGATTTGTCCAAGGAAGTCCCTGAAATCCCATTTTAACAAGGTACCCAAGGTGATTCTTATGTAGGTAGGCAAAGTATCACATCTAGATTAATATTGCTTGAAGGGATGATTCATGGTTTCTATGTGGAATCTTGTGGTTGCTTGATATTCGGTGAATTGCACTTTCCTAGATGACTTCAAATATTTAAATGTGGCTGTATTTCCCAAATTATTTTTCTAGGACAGTGGTAAAGCAGATAGGAAAAAGACAAATCCATGAAAAATTTTTAAAAATTGCATTTTATAGAAAAGAGAGAATGCATATGTGGGGGTAGGACAGGGTAAATCTTACTCATCTAGGTCTCAGTGGCTATCCACACACCAGCACTCTGACATATGATGGTGACTCCTTTATCACCACAAGTCCCCTTTCTTCCTCCCCCATCATCTTGCCTCAAGTAATTGCTGCCACTTGTGAGTTTCACTATCCTTTTCTTTGGGAGACTTACATACTTTGGGGAACCTCTTCTACAGCCTACCCCCCTTGCTTTTCACTGGATAGATTCCATAGTGATAAGACAGGATTGGGGATGACAAGGAAGAAAATGGTGTTTGGGGTTGGGATGGAAAGTGGAAGGGACAGATGATAAGTGAGAATACTCTCAGCCACTTTGCTTCCCAGCTCTGAAAGGTGTCCATGACATGATCCCACCTCATAGCCACCTCTCTAGCCCCCTGATATTCAGGAGACTGCTGGAATAGATGAATGTGATTTTAGTCCTTTATATAGATTTCCCCAGCATTCTCTTGCCCCAAATTTGGTGTGCTATCATTGTTCTTTTCAGTATGTAGGTGAATACAAATCACATCAGGAAAGCAGAGATACAAATTTTTTACCCTTGTCTGTTTGCCGTGGTTCCTAGTAATGCAAACACTTGGAAAATTTTTCAAAAGGATGATGTGTTGGCTTTGGAGACAGAAGGAAATGGAATGGGTCTGAGGCTCATTCCATTTCAAAATGAGTCAGGTAAGAAGAGAAATCTGCCAGAAGCCACAAGTGAGGCAAGAGAATTAATTCGTGGTTCATGGTTCTATGAAACGGGGGTGGGGGTGGGGTGCCAGAGAGCTTTTTTATTGGGAGTGTGTGTAGGTGTTTGTAAATATGGAAATTTCCCCACTCTCAAAGAATGCCTCAATTTCTAGTTCTTGAAATCTCTGTTTCTGTCCTTCCTAACTCTCAAGACCTCATCTTGGTGTTTTAGCTCCAGGCAAGGGAGTCACTTTTTAGTAGGTAAGAGCTAGGGATCCTCATGCTCCCATCTTGAAGGTGGTGGGTGTGGGGAAGGCTGAATGATGTATTGGAAAGTATTCTGAATTGGGAATCAGGAGACATGGGCCTCAGTCCCAGCTATGCCACCTACAAATCAGGTAACTAAATGGCAGTAATGACAAAGGCACCTGCCAGTATTGAATGCCTTCTCTATGTCAGACATGGAACAAGATGCTTTATGTACATCATCAAATGTCTCTACACTTCAGTTTTCCTCACTGGTAAATGGGAATATTGTTGTCAGAAACTACCTCACAGGACTCTGCGGATCACATTAAAAAAACAAGTTGGAAATGGATTTCTAAATTGGAAAATGTTCTACAACTAAGGGATAATGTGACTTTTTTAACAGTTAAAATAATTTCCCAATTTAAGCAGACGAATAGGATTTCTACCTAATAGAACAAAATTTAAAAGCTTATGAGCACTTCCATTTTGCTGATTTAGAAATTTATTCTTTCCTTTTTGAAACATCCATGTCCTTAAATAGAAAACTTTTAGACTTTTAATTTATAGATCTAAAGCCAAAACTGAACTTATTGTTTTGATATTTCTCATTAAAGCTGTATTCAGAAGCCTCAAATTTCTGGTGTGACCGAAAAAAAAAAAGGACAAAAAATTCAATTAGGAAAAAGTTACCTGATTTGGGATGTTGCACAGGTCTCAATTTGAGTATAAAAGCTATATAATATATATGAAAACTGCAAGACATGAATAAACTCACACCTTAGGGAATCCTCAAGTTTTCCAATGCCTTTACTTTTGTAGATCTCTTCATATTTTCCATGAATTTTCACAAATAGAAAACATTTTTATCATTTGAAGTGAGATTTATTCCAAACATGCAGATGCATAAAAGGCAGTGAAAATATTGGGATGTGGTTACTAGGCAGATGGCTTGATTCTCTCCAAGTACAGGGCAACAAAGATCTCCATTTTTTACCTCCCCATCTTGCTTCTGAAGAATAGCTCTGCAGCCTGCAAGATTCAAGATCTCAGGATAAATAGCTAGATTCAGAGACCCTTGCTGTTGCTTACAAATACTTGAGAGTTGGAATGTAAGAATGCAAACACATGGGTCTATTAAAGAGATGTGAACAGTCCAGTCAAATTTGTGACTGTAAGGTATAAAGGGTTGGGGTTTGCATGGTTTGCTATATTAATGTATAACAGAGGCAAAGTCTTTATGCAGTGTATTTTGAGGTAGCAAAGTAGGAAAGAAATAGACTCATTTGGTAGTAAGAAAGTTTATTTAAAAAAATTTGCAACTCTCACTTTCTTCCTTTTTTTTTTTAAATTAATTCCATATCTTGCTTAATTCACTATTCAGTTTGTGCAAAACATGAGCCTACTGGTATCATTCTGCCTGAATTGATCTGCCAATCCCATCAAACAACAGATGAACCTTTTTTTTCCTCCATTGAATCAATCAATTGGTTTAATTGTCCTTTGGTTGCTTTTACATTTTGCATATCTAGCACAAGATTTGATAAAGTTACTAAAAGAAATAACAAAAAATATTTACTGAGCATTTATGTGTGTCAGATCCTATGCGCTCATTTATTCTTCCCAATACCTTATCATGGGTGTCCTTGTATTACTCCCACTTTATAGATAACACAACTAAGGTTTAGAAAAGCTAAATAACTTGTTAAAGTCAAAACAGCTAGTTAGTGACAGAGCTGGATTTAAAAGTTGACAAAACAGCCCACTTTTGTTCCAGTTAACTAGCCATTTCCAGCAAATGTAGTCTGGCATTGGAATTAGCTGGAATGATCTTGTTATATAATTTTGGTCTCCTCAGACATAGGTCAACTTACTTTGAGACAGACCATCCAAATGCTTAAAGTCATTTTAATGGTAAGTAGGTTAAACAATTTGAAATGCAAGACTTGTTTTTTTCTCAGGCCATAGCTCCTCTGTAAATAATTCATTATTCATTCAGCAGTATGCTCTGTGCTACCAGTGAGGGCATGGTGGGATATATAAATACACAACACAGTCTTATGAGGGAGACGTGAAGTTTGAAGGGTAAAAACAAACTGCCCTTGGCATTTTAAAAAGGCAAAGATTTGTTCTACTGGATTGGATCATAAAGGGCTGCATGGAGTTTCTCCACTTAAAATGCTCTTTCCCCAAACACCCCATGGCTCACTCCTTACCTGTTCCAGGTCGTACTCATGAGGCCTTTCCTGACCACCTCATTTAAAACTGCACTCCCCCAACATTTCCTACCCTACTTCCACCTTTACTGTCTCCATACTGTTTGACATACTATATGCTTTTCTTATTTATTGTTTTCTTGTCTGTCTCCTCCATTAGAATGTCAACTCCGCAAGGGGAGGGTCTTTTGACTGTTTTTGCTCATGCAAACCTAGTCTTTTTAACAATGCCTGACACAAAGTCAGGACACAATAAGAATTCATTGAATGGATGGGGAAAATAATACCTAAGCTGGGCCTGAAGAATGGGTAGGACTTACCCAGGCATTGTTGAAAGAATGTGAATTCCAGATGGAGAAAAAGACCTAAGTAAAAACTGGAGGCTGTAAGTTGCATAACTTGTTTGGAAAACAGAGTGCTGATCAATTTGACTGATATATTGTGGGACATAAGTCTGGAAGGATCTACATTATGTAAACTTGAGTGATTATGACTTAATTCCACAGGCAAGAGGAAGTCCTTACATTTAGAGCTCTTTAAGGATATTTATCTGATGCAATGTTGGACATAGATTGTGCAGGGTATGAAGTTTAAACAATTTTGTGTTTTCCCTTTATAAAAAAGAATATGAAATTATGAACACGAAATTAGAGATGACTAACTTTATCCCTTTCATGTCACAATGCTGAATGAGAAAATGCAATGGGTGGTAGGAGTCATCCAGATGACATTTCTTCACCTGATGGTTGGCAATAACCTAACCACGCCTGGATATAACTGTGAACCACATAATGTATCCTGCTAAACCTGACTTCCCTTGGCCAGATCCCTCAAATGCCTGCAGCCTCTCTGATATCACTGAACAAGAAGGGGTGGATACTGGAGGAGAAGTCAGGGTGGAATGAAACAGCAAACTGTGATTAACAAATTGCAGTTTAAATGTTTCTATGACTATGGGAACTTATTTCTAGGACTTGGAAGAAGCTGGAACAAATGAGGGATCTTAACATATTATTGCTAACTTTATTCATGGTAATCTGTTTCAGGAGCTCTGCTGTCAAGTATAAGATGAATTGGAAGGGACAACTAGGGGAATACTAGGTACAGGGTGATGGGAAGATGGTTGCCATGGGAATTAGAAATGGAACATGACATGCGAGAGAGGATGCTAAAGAACCGTGTAATCGTCTTTGGCTTTGAACCAAGGAAAAGGGAAAGGTCAAAGATGTCCAAAGTTATTGCTTCAGGATACTAAATAGTAATATGGGAGTGAACTGTTACTGCAGTTAAAAATTCCTCTGGATTTTTTTTTCACATATTATATACTTTTTACAGTTTTAGAGGAAACTGTATTAATTCTTTGCTTTAAATTTGCTCTTATGCTATTCAGCAATGAGAGCAGTAAGTTATGAAATAGGGTCTTAGTGACATGAAAGAATTAATGTAGCTTCCCCTGGTGACTTATTTATAAAGAAAAATAAACGACGAAATAGTGGTTCAGTAAGCAGTAACTCAGCTTTAGTATTTTTTAGTTGTTACGCATTAGAATGTAACATAACCCTGTTACAATAGGGTGACCTTTTAAAGTTAGCAATGATTTTATTCAAGAAAGCATTGAATAACCAGTAATATTGATTCTAATTCCACAGGCACAAACCATTATAACCATAGTCTATTTATAATGACCTTGGGATATATCAAGAAAATCCCTCACTGAAATGTATTATCGGAAAATTAGAAATACAATTGGTCTAATCACTCAGTGAAGAAAATAAAAAAATTATGTTCATTTGTGAAGTGACAAGATTTTGAGTTGACTTAGCTTCTGAGCAGGAGTATACTTTACTCACCATATTTTACTAAGTAGGTTTGTATAGAACTTTCTAAGCAAAAGTCTCATCCAACCCCCAAAAAAGCTGTAGAAGATAAATGCATTATCATGGACATTCACTCTCAAATAGAAATTTTATTGTTCATAAACATTTGAAATGCTGAATTTTTAATTACATGGTATTGTAAAAACTAGGTTAGGTTATCAAATATCTAATAAATAGAGATATAACACCAGTTTTTTTATACCATGAATGAATTTTGATAAATTAAAAACCTCAACAAAACTATAATCCATAGTAGGGATTGCCTTTCAGAAGAGAAGCAAAAATGTTCAATGCCTTAGAACTGACAATTGATATTTTGGTTATGAGTCAGGGAAATAGGTTTCATCTTAGGAGCCAATTCCAAAAGATTGAGAGTGGCTTCCTGGGGCCTGTGCTGAGATGAATTTTGAGATTGCTTCCAGACTCCGTAGGAAGGAGAACAGTGATCAGTTAAGAAGTGGGGAGTTGCAGCATATGTGCTATGCTTTTGGTATCCATGGCAAAACAGCACATTTTTAAAATCCATAAACATCATAGACTTACCAGATAAGCCACCCACATCCATCTTCTTCAGGTTCTTTGCCTCCAGAATAACAACAGTCAGTTTACCAGCGGTAGGTACATAGCGAAGGGAAAAGCAGATGTCACCCAGTTTCTCTTGCTATAAAAACCAATAAGAAGATATTAGTGATTTTTTAATAGTTTATACACATGCACACACATTGAGGAATGTAGATTCTTCAAGAGGAAAATTATAGCAATCAGAATTTGAAAACTCTTAGGTCTATCAGAAGTTACACATGGTCATTCATTCATTAAGGTATTGTCAAGAATGATTATAATCCATGTCAGTTTTTAAAAAATCCTTCTATATTTTTAACATTCATCAAAAAATCTATAATTTAACAGTACAGGAAATGAAACCAAGATGACTTTCTTAGAGACTCTGAACTCTGCATAGCACTGCTAAACTTTTGGCAAAGTTTCATTACTTTATTAAATAGCTTTTAAAAGAGCCTAATTGCTTTTTCAGTAGAATCAACCTAAATTTTTGTCTTTTTGCATTCCAAATTGATTATGTCTAGTACTTTACATTTAGATTTTGGGGAAAAGACACGTGTATCTGTGTTCCATTAAATTTTATTTATTAATGTGAAATTTTGAGTTTCTAACAGCTGAAGTGCAACAAAGTGTAAGTTTTTATATGATTGATATTTTTAGTTTAACTCATTTCAGTGAGATCTAACTTTCTTTTTCCTTATCCTAAGAGTACTAAAATCTGAGCAGCAGGCTGGAAAATGGAATCACATGGTAATACAAAGTAAAGCATCTCATATCCCCTTACATTACTTCACTGGTACCACAGTTTAGGTCCAAAGTTCACTCACCAATCCTGTACTCAGGCATTTTTGAACAACGTATTCAGAGTTTAAAATGACCATGCTATACAAAAGTTTAACTTTTTTTCAGAAAGGAATCCTATCTTTCTCCCACCTTAAGTCTTATTTTCCAGGATTACTAATTAAGCATCACACTATTATTTAACACAGGTAGAATTTGCATCCATATTTATAAGCATGAGAGAAAGAAAAGTATCAATTGATTTGCTATACCCTCCTCAGATACTGGAGACCTTAGACTGCCTTCTGATGTAAGGAATTCTCTACGTGGTAGATCAGGGTTCATTTCTTAGCATTTTCCACCCCCAAAATGTGAATTCTGGTTTCAAAAGAAGGCAGCAAGTGTGAAGATTTCCACAGAAAGATTTTTAACGTAGGGATGTGGTACAGAAGACCATATCCTAAGGAGCGCTCATGTTATACTCTTATTACAATTGCATTTGGCCTGCGCGTGTGCTAAATCAGCCATAGTTGCCAAGTGTGAAAATTACTGCCTACGTGTAATTTAACAATTTTAGGAAATGTAATTCCTTTTTGTCAGTATTCATTATATCAGTTTTTCAAAAAGGAAAGCATATCTACTCATTCAATGATTTATAAGTGAGAAGTAATATATTCAACGTATTTGTGTGTGTATGTGCATGTGAAATGGTGCCTTTCTCCTTAAGTAATGCCTCTCTTGAAAACATCACCATATGTTTATTACCACAATCGTTTCATTTCTTGTGTCTCCATAGCATCTTACCTGTACATCGCTTATGTCAGTGAGGACTTATTTTTGTCTCATTGTGTACATGTCTTAATTCTCCCAGAAGACTGTAAACTCCTTGAAGACAGGATCCTTGCCTGAATTACCACTCTCCACACATTTTCAAAAACAGAATAAATGGAAATTTTAGATAATACCCCCATTTTGAATGATATTGGTCATAACTCCTTTACTTTAGTGTAGATAATAAGGTACTTAAAATGTGCCAAATTCACCTGAAGTGCATACTTGCCCCTAGGAATTAATTTACACATCAGGAGAATGGAGTGGAATAAATTGCTTTTCACAGTCTTGGCAAATACATAAAAAAGAATGGGAGCCAATATCACAGAAATTAATACAAAGCATGGGCAAATTCATCTGAACTTTATGAGACAAGAGAAATGTAAATGAACAAAATTGCTGTTCAAAAATGCTTTTTAGGAGAAGGATTCTTTTTGTAGGATTCTTTCCATTTTCCACAATAGCGTCCCCAGGGAGCTCGCTGTGTTGCAGTATCAGGTTACTCTAACCATTCTAATTAGGTTTTTCAGATATGAGCACTGTCTCTTAACTGATACCTCCCTTTATGGCCCATAATCTAATTTCACTATTAATTTAGGGCATCTCAATTGTTTTAAATGAAGAAATGTCAAAACTTATCTTTCTTCCAGTGTCTTTTTATTTTTTAACCTTATGATGTCTAAGAAGCTTTTGAGATTTTACATGGTATTTAGTTTCAGAAGACAGGATTTGAAACATTTGAAAAACTATGTCTGAAGTAGGAGAAAAATGTGAAGGTACCTGTCATTTTAAAGCTATAGGCTGGGGGAAGAATGCTTGAAGGAAAACAATCAAAACGGATCCTCTGGAGAAAGAGAAATATGGAAATGTGCTTATTTTTAGAACGCTTTACAGATCGACATTTAATTTATTAATTTAGGAACTTACATAAAATTTCATTTGCTCAAAAAATTATCATACTTGGTGTGCCAAATTTAATATGTAATTATATATTTATTATTTGAATGTATTTTTCAGAGCTTTAAAATTTTATTACTTTGGAATCAACAGGCTATATGGAAGCTAGTCACTGTTTTGTATGGAATTTGCATCTTTTATGGCATTGAGCAGATAGAGAAAAACTCATTTTCCAGAAAAAGGCAAGGAAAATACCCAATTCATACGGACCTTTGCCTTGAATTGGGGCAACGTTTTTACTTACATGATGGTTTGACCCTTGATTAATTAATTTGGGGCCTTTCCAAATGTGATTGAAAATTGTTTTTCATACGTTTTCAGTGATATGGGAATCTGAAGTTGATGTGAAACAAGAAGAGCCCGAATACGTGTGTGTCATGGACCTCTGGGCCCCTGCAGGGAAGACAAGTGGCAGAACTCCTGACTGCTCTGCCATCCCCTGAAGGTGCATTTCCTTCTGCTATAGTCAAAACAAGGCTTAATTGTGAGGTTTATGCAGTAGGCCAGTGCTGTCACACCTGACAATTCGACCTTTAAACCTTAAATTTAGGGACTCAGAGCAGTATGAATTGTTGGAAAACATATGCTCTTCTGTCTCTAGAGTCTGAAATAGGCCTTATTCTACCATGTGGAGATTTTACTAAATCTTGTGCCATCTACATAGAAGAATTGGAATGATCTGATAATTTTGTACAGACAGTTTCAAACTCTTTTATTTCATAGTTTTTACATGTTAGTTTGGGAGAATGAAGGTTGGGTAGCAATATATATAACCATTTAATATTAAATATGTTTATCACTACAAAACTCTAGGGGTTGTGGTCTTGCGGAACAAAAAATATTCTTGGAAAATTTACAAAAAGGCAAAAAAAAAAAAAAACACAAGATACCCAAATCTACATCTCTGATCCTTATTGCTCTTCGACAAGCTTATCTAGTTTTCTTTGCAATAACCCTGAAAGTAGATACAATAATGTCTATTTTACAAAATAAAGACTTTGAGATGCAGAGGTTACATAGGTTATATAGATAGCTGAGTGTGGAACTGAAGCAAGGTCATTTGACCAAAAATCATGCGTTTATCTTTACTACTAGACTGTCATCTGGAATGACAGAGATAAAAATTCCAACTAACTACCCACTTGGCTATTCTACTCTCACTTTAAATTAACTATGTCTCTAACTAAACTGACATTCATCACCAACCTCTCCCCTCTACTGCTTTTTTGTTTTCTGTCATGGTTACTAGCTAATCTGCTTCCAATGGATCACTTTCCTTCTCTCTCTTTTCCTCTATTTATTCAGCTCTCATAACTTTTTTGTAAATGTCTCTCAGATTAAATTTCTTTCTTTCATTTACTACCATCATCACCACTACCTCCACCTCCAGCCATGACCTCCATCTCCACTATGATATTTGCTACCATCACCTCCATTATGACAACTTACACTGCTATCACAGAGACCTCCACATGACCTTCACCACTTCTTCTCTACCATGACCTCCAGTAATACTACTTACCTCTGCCATCACCACAACCACCACCACCTCCATCACAACCTCCACCATAACTTCCATCACTATCATCATCACCATCCGCAGCCTGGATTTCTGGAATAACCTCCTAATTGGTCTCTTTCACTCTTGGTACTCTCCAGGCATTTTTTCACATAGAAGCAGAGTGATCCTTTTAAAATGTAAATCTATCTGTTCATGGGACATTCCTGTTCAAAACCCTTCAATATGTTCCCATTTCACTTAGAATAATCTTTTAGGATAAGAGACCTTATATGATCTGACCTTTCGTTACCCAACTCCTGCTACTATTCCCCGATCTCACTATGCTCTTTGCTTTTCCCAAAGCATGTCAAGCATACTTCCACCTCAGCGTCTTTGCGCTTGCTGTGTCTTCTGCCTAGTATTCTTCCCACAGAGACTAGAAATGGATTATTCCCTTAGTTTAATTAGTTCTCTGTTCATATTTAGAGAACTTTTTTGTGCCCACCCTATTAAAACAGTATCATGCATCCTAAACACGCACACTATCTATCCCTTTATCCTGCTTCATGTTTGTCCTAGCACATGTTATCACCTGACATTCTATTATGTTTACTTTGGCTTCCCTCACATGAATATCAACTCTGTTGGAAGAGACTTGTTTTTCTCACTTCTCTGTGCCCAGCAGTAGAATAGTGCCTGTCACAGAGCAGGACTGCAAATATGCTTGTTCAAAGAATAATACAGATCCCCTACAATCTGATACAGTCAGGTTGGTCTCCTTAGTATCCTCTATTTCCACAGGTCAGGTTCCCTGGAAAATAAACTCTGAGGCAGAAATTTGCAAGCAGGAGGCCCGTGGGATCAATGAGTTTGATGGAGTGAGCCAAACAGGATTGGATAGATGGAGAATTTGGGCTGTGATGCAGTCACATCAAAGGCCTCAGCTGATCTTATAGGGAGCTCTGGAGCTGGGATAGCTCTTTAGATATGATCTGACTCAGGGCAACAGGGATGACAGTTTGTATTCCTGCATCTACCAGTCACTCTGCATGTGGCCTGTCCCCACTTTTTTGGGTCAGGGTCTCTTCACAGCTGAGAGCAATGCCAAAAAGGGGGACCCAGTTATGAACTGTCAGCCATCAACACTCTTAGCAGACAGGAGAATACATGCCTTGGTCTTGAAGATGGGGCAAGGACTGGAGGTTCATCACAGCACTCACTACATCTCTATGAACTAGAATCCTTCCCATCACCCAGATCTTTGCAGTCAGGACATCCACCAGCAATGCCTTTATTCCCTTCCACCTAATTAAATTATTCCTAACCATGAAGCCATAGTCCAAATTCCATAACTTTAATGAAGCACCTCCTTACTATTCTAGGCCACATGGATTTCTTCTAGCAGTTGCTTATAGCTAATATTATGATGCTTAGAGACTATTTTTTCCCCTTTTATTTCATATGTTTGTGTTCTCTTCACCCTAAACTCCAGAAGAGCATGACTTTTCTACATCTAGCACCAGGCACATAATAAGGTCTTATAAATAATTGTCGGTTGATTGTATTGAAATGTGAACCCCACCAGTCTTTTGCTTTGTAAACAACATCAACACACATGCTCTATCAACAGTGTCTCCAGTTAAATCACTGAGTCAACTAATTAATAGGTTTTGAGTGCCTCCTTTATGTCCAGTACCATGGCCAGTACCATGGTGGCCCTGTTCCAGAACCAGAAGCGAAAACATTGCTGGAGGTGCAGGTTTTATAAGATAATTTCAAGACTCTGTAGAGTTGCAGCCTACAGATGAGTGCTTTTGCTGGTGTGATTATCTCATGAAGGGGCCTTATTACCATTAGGAATTTCAGCTTTATGTATAATTTATTTTAGTCAATTACCTTGATCACTAGGTGGAAACTGCCAGTTACTGTTAGAAAGTTCCAACTGTGAGATTCAGAGAAATTAACCTGCCCTTTTAGAATATGGAGCTGACAATCAGAAGGCATCTTTGTTCTGAGCAGCTTGATAATTCCATTATGTTTTAAAAGCAGCCATTGAATAGAGTAGACACAAATTAATGATTTAATAGACAACCACTGCAACAATTTTCCTTTTTAAAGAACAGTATAGGTAATAGAACAGAGGTCATTGCCAATGGATAAATAAAAAGTTAGATTTAAAATGGATATTTACTTAATGGCTTCTATGACACTATCCATCATTTTATGTATAAAAGGAGTGATTCACTTTAGTGGCCTTTGTATAATGGTGTTAAGTTTGTATGTCTGTTGGAAAAGTACTTTTGAATTAGTTTTAAAAAGCTACCTGAATTGGTTTAATACTATGACATTTTAAAATGACATTTTATTTATTTTAATTTTAAGAAGATTTTTTTCTATGTATTAAATTGGCAACAGATTCTCTGATGATGGGTAGAGAGTTTTTCTCTGAATTTTTGTGAGTCTATTTAGAGGTGATAAATAAACAAATGGAGATACAACAATTTCTCAAAATGAAAACTAAAACTGCATATTTTCCATTTGTGAAACTGCTAAAATGTTCTTAATTTATAAAAGGACATTGGCATGTTTTTAATCTTAATAAGAGAATTGGTGGCTTTAAAAATATCCTTTTGATGGCAGTATCTTTCAAATTTATTTTCTTCCCATAACTACTCTCATACCCCTGAAGTATCTGCCAAACTGGTATTTACATCTAATGGTCCAGATGGTCACAGTGTGAAACAATAATGTGGAATGTGCACAGCCTAAAAAGATTGAACCTGCCCTTGTGTACAAACATACTGTGAATCGTTCAAGTGAATTAGACAGTATGTTGTGTCTTAGGAAAATTATTTTGTGAGGATCCACTAATTTCTTATTAAAAAATAATTGTTGAGTTTCACCATAGACCCTTCCAGGCTTCAGTCCAAGCTCCATGTATACCTAGATGAACATGATGACTATAAGAAGGTCATAATGTAGTGCAGAGACACAGTGATAGACAGAGAAAATAATAAAATGTGTTAGCTGCACCACAGAGTGGCACAAATGCTTTGGGAGCAAAGTGGAGAGAGATGGAACTTTCCAGGGTTTAGTATAAAAAATAAGGAGAGGGAGACATTAGTCAGAGATTTATACCCCCAACAATCAGTATCAATTTTTCCAAGCCACCTCAAATGCACATGCTTTATAAAACCAATGTGCTTGTTGTGCAAATGCAAATTTAAGACAAGTCTACTAGCTCTCCCCTTTCCAACCAGCCCAAGAAATTCCAGAGCTAGTGAGTATGGGTGGGGGTAACATGTAAGTCCCCAGGAAGAGCCATTTTCTGGGCTGAGATGTGAAGGGTCAGCAGGAGGAGTCAGCTTGAACCCCGCAAAGAAGAGGCAAGAGTGTTGTAGGCACAGGGAAGCATGTGTAAAGTCTTTTAACAGCTTAAACTAAGTTACTCTTATATAAGTGTAAAATTCATGTAATTTAATTAAAGATGGATTTCTACTTTATGATTTAGATCTTTGAAATTTCTTCATACCTATAATTTATATTTTGATTTAAAATTCACTTGTAATCCTATTAGAAAAAAATACTTTAAAAATAGAAAAGTAGATATACTGATGTGTTTCAAATACGAAGATGAAAACAGAAAACCAAAATGGCTGTTCCAAGGAGGTGGCAATGCTCACTCTGCCTCTCTTTGCTCCTGAGAAGATGCAGCGCAGCCGCCCAAGATGGTGCTGTTTGTACGTTTGGGTAAAATTTGTTGATCACCCACTGCAGAAGCAGTTTTCAGAAAACTTGTAACTGATAAAAAAGTATTTTGGATAACTGGAGGATAGACAATGCTGCAACGTCCACTTATGAGACAGGAAACCCTCCTGATTATCGAGCAAAATTGCCCGGAGAAGCATGATCATTCCTATGAATCATGTGGCTGAGCAAGTTACCAAAGAACTTTGCCACATTTGATTGTATGGTATACATGGAATAAAGCAATCTGGGAGTTCTGAACAGAAAAGATAGTGAAGTTAAAAACTGCAAAGTGAAAACTGAACTACTTAGGAGCTATGATCCACAAAAACAACTTATTATTGAGGATCCCTATTATGGGAATGACTCTGACTTTGAGACTCTGGACAAACTGTGTGTTAGGTGCCCCAAAGCATTTTGGAGAAGTCACAGTAAAGCTGTATCCATTCACTGCTGAAGGCCATCAATGATTAACATCTTTACAGTGATGTTCTAGGGTTTTCAATCATTGTGTTAAAAGTGTAATGTTTCATAGCTCAAGGCCACAACTTTTTTTTTCAATTGACTTATTGTTTTTTATCTAAAAAAAAAATTGTAGATGGAAATTAATGTGCTTGGCAGAAGAATTAATAAAAATCTTTGATTCAGGCAGTTTATGGGGTATATTGAATGTTCTTAAGCAAATTGGACCATTTATCTTGCCCCAATTACAAAAATAGTGGAACAAACAAAATAGTAGAACCACAAAATATAATGTTTTGTGTGTTTTGTAACATCATTTCTTTCCAGTTTTTAACCTTAAAGTACTAATGCAGTGATGGCTAACATTCTAATATGCTTAATAAGTAATTAAAACATCACTTTGAGGCCCAAGTCAATATCTGAGCCTGTTGAGACTTTTAAATAATCTACCTTATTAAGTCGATATGTATAACTTGATGGACAAATGTCCTCTATTCACTTATAATACATCTCTTTTTACCCCAGGAACTTTTAATGAATTAGATATCCCTAGTCCTAGGAATTCACAATCTTGATTGGAAGTATATTTTGATTCACATAACCCAGAGTGCACACTTGTATGTTAGAAGAATAGGAATGAGAATGATTTGTGATATGGAATCAATCTTTAGCATTATTCTTAATTTTTGTTTATCTAGTTTATTTCATGTGGAAGTCAGTTTTTTGCTCCTATTTGGACCACCTTGCCTCTGAAAATTTATATCCAGAAAGGAAACTGTATGCTGTTACATCTTATGCTCACTTTGACAAATGTGTCTGTTTTATATGCACATATAACCCAAATGTCAAATATTACATATTGGGTAAAATGGGAAAAAAGTAGTTTAAAAAGCTGGAAAAGAGAATTCTGTTATGTTGAAGTCCTTAAATAATATGCTAAGTGTTCTTTTATCACTGTTTCATTTATAGGGGACTATAGGTAATTTCAAATTCATTTGGATATATATCAGAAAAGATTGTTTTCAAAATAAACGGGGGAGTATAAAAATAAAAAAAGAGGAAGTAGTAGTACAGTACAGTATGGATGGGTGGAAAGGGCACCAGACTGAGATGTGGGCATTATCTTACTATTCATTCATTCACCCAACAGATGTTTATTGAACACCTCCTATGTGTCAGTCACTGTTCTAGGTGCTGGGGGCACAGCAGTTGACAAAGCTTGCAAAAATCAATGAACAAAATAAACAATGCAAAATATAAATTATGTTAGAAGATGGTATGTTCTAGGGAGAAATATAAAGCAGATAGGGGATAGGGAGTGTATTTTGAAACAGGGAGGTCAGGGAAGGTCTCAATGAGTAGGAATGAAGGAGGGGAAACACGTCAATCACTTAATCATCTGGGCTCCACTTTCCTTGTATTTATGGAAGGGGATTGGAAGACGTAACTCTGAAGATTCTTCTGACTGGGAAATCATATGTTTCTATACCTTTACTGTAACTACTTGTCTGCTTGTTCTCTCTTTCACTGGGCTGTGAGCTGATAAGTGGGTGTTGTGTTAAACTGTCAAGTTCGGTGTACTTTGTCACACAGCAATAGAAACTAATATATACACTCTGTTGTTCTTTTTCTGTCTTGAAGATTACCCTATCTTTCTTCTGAAGTTGTCCCCATTGTCAGATTTCACCAGGTAACATCGATGTATAGAAAGAAAACATTGGACCTTCTATTTATATTTATTTATATTTCATATTTTCATTTCTATTGCTTGTTTATGTGTTTTGTTTATTGGTACAGTATTAAATATATAATTTGTAGACAAAGAAATGCACATATATTGAGGGCACATACCGAATTTTTTTATTACTGAGAAAAAGCAAAAGAAAGTTTGGATTCTTTTCTTCAACATTAAAATATGCCTAGGAGACTGTTGGACTACATTTCCCAGCCTCTCTTGCTGTTAGATGCAGTTTTAAGATTGAGTTGAGACCAATGAAATGTGAACCAAAACGATATGTACCACTGCTAAACTTCATCCTTAAAGCTCCTACTCGTGATCTTCTCTCCCTTCTATGCCTATGTTGATGACTTCAGAGTGACCTTGGAGGTCACATGTTGACAATGGCAGGGATTCAATCTGCCTGGATCCCTGAGATTTAATGAAGCAGGGCCCTACCTAATAATTGGAAACACCTTGTCCTATTAAACGAACAAGAAATAAACTTCTTATATGGAACTATTACATATTTGGGTCTATTTGTTACTCTAGCTTAGCTTAACATAATTGACACAAATAAGTAGTGAATACTAAACAGTGGTTTTAAAAGTATGATTAGTGATCCATTTCACATACTGTGGTTTGTCGAAAATGAGTGTTTAGTCTTATATTTCCTTAATTCTGTTTTCTAAATAATTATTTTGTGTTTTCAATATGTCAGCCATGGTGCAAGATACTGGGAATAGAAGGATGATTAAAATTTGTCCTTACTCGTAAGAAACTTATTTTGTGTTGGGGAAGACAGACATATGAACAAAAAATTCAACATCAATTGGTAAGTGCCATTTTAAAAACAAGTATTAGGAAGAACGACTATAGAGAAGGTAGGAGACTTTGCTGTGGCCAATTACATATGTGAATTTTGGGTGGAGGGTAAGGGAAAGTAAGTCCCAGAAATATCTCTGTTTAAAGATTTCCCATGCTTTATTGTGCTATGTTGGCTGAAATTCCCCCACTTATTTCCTTTAGTTAAAGCTGTAGATTGAAATAATACAAACACTGTTTTGTCCCCTAGTGGGTGACATGGTAATCCATCATATTAAATTTTAGTTGATAATTTCTTGGGTTATGGAAGAATTATCTAAAGAACTGGAAATGTGCAAAAATGGGGAAGATGGTGGATATGACCCCATAGCTTGGGGTGCTGCTTTAGTTACCAGAGGGCTCAGTGGGAATCCACGTAAATGGCCAATTGCCTAAGGACATGTAAAGAGGAAGGAAAGCAGTGAACAATAGTTTGTGGAAGGTGCCCAGAGGCAAACTTTTGCCAAGTTGCTTTATTCCTTTACCATTCTCCCTTTGCCAACCACATGTCCTCATTTAGTGGATCAGAACCAATTTCAAATATTCTATTTTCTTGTCCTCACTTGGCTTTGAGGGTCTTGGGTAAAATGGCCTCTCCCAGATAATGGTTTGGATTATGGGAACCAGATTTATCATCTGTTGAAATGTATATGTGAACAGCAAGTAATTTTGAAATATGGGCAACATATATTTCTAAATGAAAATGCAGATTTATCCTATGCAGTCATAAAGTAGGGATTGTGAAGAAATATTATGCCCAAAGGCAGGCCACTGAGCCTGGAGCATTCATGAAAAACAATGCCAGATAATCCTTGGAGGACATTGGTTAGTATTTCTAATTCCTAGAAGTATTATCTGTATGGCAGAGGTATGTATTTGAGTGCTTTATACATGGGCTTACAGAAGGAGCAATATTAAATTTTTACTAATTATATGCAATGGCTGCAAAGACTGTATACTGAAATTCTGTCACTGTAGCCACTTTTACTGATGCATTCTAGCTAGGACTTGAGACGATGGATACGGGAGAATAGGGTCTTTACAGGGAAAGTTCATCAATCAGGGTCCTGTTGTATCCGAAGAATACTTTTCCCTTTTTAGTTCTGGGATGACGGTAACCAAGGGGATCCCCAAAAAGATGGCCACCCAACTCGGAGAAGCCATTGCCCCAGAAAAGTTTTTCTTCTCTTCATCAGGGAGGGGTGGGTAAAAGAAGAGAGGGTACATACTCAGCAGACCTTAGTTTTCCTACTAACCAGCTCATGGGAGCACTTGAAGTAAGTCCTTTTCTGTCATTAATATAGAGAGTACTATCCACTCTTTCTACCTGTGAGGATTAAATGAGATCCATCTGTGAGCAAAGAGAGCCTAAAACCATAGAGAGGAGAGCCAAAAGAAAGAGAATAAAAAAGAGAAGGTGTAAACTAAGGCAAGTCACATAGAAGCTGTGAGGAGAGAAAAGCTGTTTAACAGCAGAACTATAAGAAGTCATAGTGACCAAGTCTAGCATCTCTGTTTCTGGCCTCAGAAGGCCATGGGCTCTGTCAAGAGAAAATGGGAACTTTGAACAAAGAGAAAAAAAATCTGAAGCAATGGGGTTGGGGGAGGAAAAAATTAAACAAAGGAATAGAGAAAGGAATAAACAAAGGAGAAAAGAAGCTTGGGGAAGAGAGTAAAGGAAAAAAGTGCTTGTTTGTATCTAGTTTATCATCCGTAGAAAGACAACAGAAGAAAGAGAGAAGATAAGAAAAATTGAACAACTTGGTAATGGTGAGAAAAGCAGTGGGAGGACTTTGAAAGAAGTTATTTTTTGTGTGTGCATTCACTTCATAAGGATGAGAGCAGTTGCCTGGAGAGGGACTATGTGGAGGAGACCCCAATTCTAGTTCAAATGGGAAGAAGTATTTGCAGCAATCCAATCTCAGAAATTAAGAATTTTATGTGACCCTCAGCTAGCAGAGAAAGTGGATATATTTTGTAGACTGTATCAGAAGGCAAAATATGAGGAGCTGTGGTGATTTCACCAAGCAAGCTAAGGCTAAAGACTGTTAGTTCTCTCCTGGATTGAAACAGGGGATATGAGTCATGAAGCAATTTTATTGAAAAAAAAAAAAAAGATACTATGATACTAAATTCCCATTAACAGCAGTAGAGAGATTTGGCATTAGGAGAGAGAAATGTAAGTGTGAAATAGAAAGGTGTTTAGAGAAATATGGGGCTTCCAGTTGCTTTTAATCCAGAACAGAGATGAGTTCTCATTGCTGTTGTGACAGCCAGAGATGTTCTCTGCACATATGTTGATGAATCATATGAGCAGAAAGGTCCTGGAGCACAGTTTTAGATAAAGGCAAGATAGCACGAGGGGCTTCAGCAGGCAATGAAGGTATAGCAGTTATGAGCAGGTGGTTCCTAAAAAGGTTTCCATTGGGTACTTTGGGGGTGGTGGTAGTTTGAATAAACTGGTTTTGATTGACTGGAGCAAATGCTATCAATATTACATAATTATACCTTTTCCAAAATGGATTTGAAGGTGATCAGGGATTTAGATAAACTAGTCAGAAAGAGGAGGAGCTGAAGATAAAAATGGCTAGAGAAGATGGCTCTTCTAGAGGTCAGAGAAACTGCTACCCAAGAATAGAAGCTTGTGTTTGAAGTCCACAAGCGAAAAAAAGAAAAGAGGGGGGAAAAAAGAAGAGCCCCTGGAGAATCCAATGCAAGGAAAGGCCAAAGAAAACAAGAATACTAGGCCCTCTGTAGATGAAACCCAAGTCACAGAAGAAAGAAATACAGAAGAGTCTGAGACAAGAAGAGGGGATAGATCACAGAAAGAAAGGGGATAGTTTAAATGGAGGCTTTAAGGCCTAAATAAAACCACCCTGGTCTAGATAGAGCACTATTTGTGGTAGGAATATGTAACACAAGTGACAAAGAGTACCAAAATCTATAAGCAGAATGAAATTGTACAATAAAGTACAATGCCGACTATGAAAAGGTAGTTTATTATACCTGAAAGGATTGACTTGTGGTTCCTGGATACTCATTAATAGGGTAAGAATGTCACATGGATTAGGGAATAGATTGTTGGAAAGGGGAAATGCAGGTTAGGAGAAGTGTAAGTGTGGATGTGCAGTGGGAAAGAAAAAAGAGCAGCTTTGTGAATGCTCCTTTCTCTCCCAATACTTACGAGCAGAAAGAATTAAGTCAGTGGAAACTGGAGGACAGGGGTCAAATATAACTTGCCTTTTTGATAGACTGGTGGAAAAGGTGGTTCCACTTGAAAAGATTTTTGAAAACACAAAGTGGCCAACTATGAAGATGATGCCAGAGTACAGGATAAAGGCAAGGACATACAAAAGGAAAATTATAAAAGTAGTGTAACAAATATCAAAGGAGATATACACGTAAATAGAAATGCAACTACCTGAAAGTAAATTCATTTGAGGGTTGCAGGAAACAGAACAAGGAGAACTATTACTTGCATATTCTCCATTGCACAATGTTCTCCTGTGCCTTTGAGTCTTTGAACACGCTGTTTTCTCTGCCTGGCATTCTCTCCCTCCCTTTGTTTTTTCTACTGAACTACTTATTTCTAAGCTGTCAACTCTTTAGTGAATATTGTCCTGATGATTCCCAGCAGAGTTCGGTTCTTCTGCCCACTCTGTTTTTATAACACCTTGCCAAATCTCTAGTGCAGCACTTTGGTATTGCACTGCAATTGTCTGTTCACCTATCTGCTTCTTTCATTAAACAGGACCTGTGCTTTAATCATTTTTTCCTAACACAGTGTTCAGCATACGGCAATATAAAGTTACAGATCAAGAGAGATTGTGTCTTAATTTGGGAAAGGCAGGGAAAATGGTAATTTTCTTACTCTCTGTGTTTCAGTAAGAAAAGTTTTGGCATTAGTTGGTTAAAATTGTGAGGGGGAAAAAAAGAAACACTAAGTTATAAGCAGCAGTGATATAAAAAAATAGAGCCGTGTCTTGCATACAGCTGACATTAAATACATTTTTTGCCTTTGAGTTATGATATCAGTAAGATAAGAAGAAAAACATGGAAGTAGGATTTGGGGGATAAAGACTTTCTGGGAGAGTAGAAATGCAAAGTACAATGTATAAAGATCATTGGGGAAAGAACTAGGCAAAATAAGACTGTAGAAGAGGCAAAGTGAAAACAATTGCAATTTAGGAGAACTGAACAAGTTTTAAAAATGATACATGAGTATCATTGGAAATTAGGCTGGTTTGGTGGTTGGAGACAAATTGTAATTAGGTTTATATATGTAAGCAGCTACATTTTATAATAAAGTAACCGTAAGAATGAAATGAATCAAATATATGAGAGTTTTGAAATATTAAACCTGTTCTGTCAATGAAAGGTATTAGTATTATTTTTCTTCCCAGTTTAATGTCAGTAGAAGAAATATTTTAAAGGGTTTCCCCTGATTCATTATATTTTTAGACCTTGAGTGGCTGGATCTTATAAAGATACAAAAGAACCTTCTTTGGACATGGTTCATTAGTTGATGGCATAATAGCTGAGGCAGAATATTTGCATTTCTGAAAAAGTATAAAACCTAATTATGACTGTGGTCATTTTAGTAAAACCCAAGAGGGTTATAACTCTCTGTAGCTGGAATGCTATAGGAATTGTGAGAATTCTTTACCTGAGGGGGGTGAGGGGGAAGAACAGTCTATCTTTTATGCTACAAGCATGTTGTATCTACTTGACAGTTTCATAGTGTCACTGTGAAAATAATATAATCAGATGTGGGTAATAGACACAAAATCTTTCTTCTGCACAGTCTATTCAGTTTAGTTTTCAGGCATAGTTGAGAGTACATGGAGCAGCAATTATAGGCATATAGATAAGGAAGTTGAATAGAGATTTTCATTCTTAGCTGTATAACTGACTTGGAGCAATTTGCTTAATTTTAGTTACCTCTTTCACAAAATAAGGTTAATAAGAACCAATTCAAAAGTGGTAAGTAAACACCTCTAACACCATCTATGTTAATCTCACACTTTCCTAGTGAAGACGTCCCATCTGCATATTACTTCTTTTTCAGAGTTTTTAATTTTTTGTCTTTCATGGTGATCTTCTGTTTTCATTCATTTCTGCTCAAAGGTCATGCAATCAATTAGTATATTTCCCATGTAGGCCTTAAACACATCACATGGCAGAGTTACAGAGGAAGTTAAGATCATCTCTAAGTATATTTGGAATTCAATTTGCAAAGATTTCACAAATTGTTCATTTTGCAGATATAATTTGGTTTCCATCTGGTTTGCCTAGGGGAAAGTTCACTGGTATTCATTGTTATGAAAAGCAGAACCTCATTAGGGAATTCAATGGTCCCTTGCATGGAAATGTGGATGCCACTAAATCACACAGTGCAAAAATATAGTTTATCTGCAAATGAGGAAGATGTGAATTTGAATGAAAGCTGTTCTCTTCAGACAAAGGTATATCTTATTTGCCTCATTTTGCATGTATTCATACTAACAGCCGAAGTGACCCTGCTGAGATGTGAGGGATTTTTTTTAGTTATGTAAAGTACATCAGAGATTTTTGTGAGAAATAACTAGCAGAAGACTTTTTTTTTTTTTTTTAAAGCATATGTCATGCAATTGTGACCCAAGTTACTTTAAACTACAACATAGTTTTATTTATGGCCATTTTCCTCTTTGTTTGCACTGACATTCTGGTTTTCAACTTTAGAGCAGCACATTTTGATGAAGGAAACTTCATTAGGAGGTTTCTGGAAAAGGCAAATGAGAAAATCGGCCTACAAATTTCTGGTCAATTTCACCATATGACTTTTATCATAATGTTTTATTATGCAATATGGAGATCAATATTAAATTATTATTTTTTTAAAATATCCTTTTCACATATGAAATCTCATAAAAGCACATTTACCAACACTGTCTTAAAATAGTTTACAGGTTTCCATGGAAATCTACCTCAGAAATCTGGTACCTTTTGTTGAATAAATCTTGCAAAGGGACAAATTGAGTCTGAAATAACCCTTATTTTCATTGCTTTAAAATGTGTATTAATTCATGGAAAATAAATGAAAAAAAGGTAACTGAAAATGACATAAGTTAAAAAATTCACCACACAAATTTCATTTAGCCCAAAAATATTTCAACTAGCAGAAAGAAAATGAGACATCTAAGGGGAATCATTTTGAATTTAAAGCTGAAAATAATATGTATCCAATTGTGTTATCTGAAAAAGTCTTTAGGCAGTCTCAGTCCTTAAATATCTCAGAACATTTTACTGCAGGAGCTGTATCACAGATATATATGACTAGTTTTGAGAGATGTTAAGAGAGAGGAAGATTTGTAGGTTTAAGCTTGTGGGAAAAACCACAAAGTTGTAAAAAAAAAAAAAAAAAGTGTAATGTTGAAAAAGGTGATTTCCACATTTATCCAGGATGAGTTAAAGCTAGAGAAATGAGTTAATGATGTTGCTGATAGGTGAGAATGGTAAAGAGTTAAGTGGGAAAGCTTTCTAAAGAAGTCATTTCCGTTATAAATTAAAGATATTCCCAGCTGCATGTGAGGGTAAAAGTGAACAGGCTACAAAGGTGAATTGTTTCCTAAGTTTACAGATAAACTAAGTACATAAAGAAAGGAAAACGGTCTGAAGATTAAGCCTAGATCCCCAAAAGATCTTATGTTCTTAAAATGATTTTAGAGGCAATGAGTTCTGTGTGAAGACTGGAGCTGGACTTCTGAGTTCCAATCTTGGCTCATCACTTACTGGCTGTGTGATCTGGGAATATTCTTAAACTTTATATGCCCTAGTATTCTCATCAGTAACATGGGAACAATGGTAACAATAGCTAAGTCTAAAGACTGTTGTGAGGATTAAATGAGTTAATACATGTAAAGTTCATACAACAGAAACTGACACATAATAAATTTGGAATAAATGTTAATCATTCTTAATAATGGACTGTCATTTATAAAACAGCTTATGTGTGCCAATTCTTTCATATAACTTTTTCCATATTTTCACAATAGCCCTGAAATAAAAGTTACCATTATTGCCATGTTGTGAATGAATGAACAAACTGAGGCTCAGTTCTGTGAAATAATTTTCCTAAGGTGACATGGTTATTAGGACCCAGAACACAGGTCTGTTAATCACCAAAGTCATGTTCTTTCTTCTATGTGGTGAAAGCTTCCAAAGTTTTCATTTCTTTTTTATACTAGATCATTATTCAATAGTATTCAACACTAAGCCAGTAATATGCTGTTAGCACAAAGTTCTGGACTGGGGAAAAAAATCACATGGCAGAGTTTCCCTGGTGTAAGTTGGTTCACAGCCAGATTCTTCATCTCTAATATTATGCATAGTCTGTTAAGCAATTTGTAATTGCTTTCATGTCTTCCTGAATGCACAGGAATCAGTAGGCTACAATTCCTGAATGACCGTCTCAAGGTCTTCTACAGAAATCTGCAGACTGTTGAGGTGAAAGTATTTCTCAGAGGAGCAGAGCCATGTCCAAACACAAGCTCCTTGATTTTCCTTTACATTTCTGAGGTTGTCTGAGTTAAACAGATCAACTTAAAGGAGATGTAATACATTGCCTCAAGTCAGCTGGGATAACGAAATTTATTCCTCTCTCCTCTGAGGGATTTAATGAGGTCAAGTAAGATAAAATAGGTGGAAGGATAAGCTTTTTGCAAGAAAGGGATTATTTTTATTATAAGCAGCAAATTAGACAAATAGAAAAGCAAACCACCTTCTCTAAATAAGTGGTAAGTTCTACATCCTCTGTTCTCATGTGGTCAAAGGTTTGGAAGGTGAAAGGATGCAATGTAGAGTTCACGGTATGAGTGAAGTACCTGCTGGGCTACATATGGTAGGGATTAAGAGGTAAGGTCTCAAGTCAGATAGACCAAGATTTGAAACCTTGGTTTGCTGCTTCTAGCTGTATGACCTTGTGCAAATTGCTTCATCTCTCTAAGTCTCAGTTTCATACTATATATAATGGGGATAATAATATTATCAATCTCAATTGGTTGTTGTAAAAATTAAATGAGATAAAAGATTAAACACTATAAAGTGTTTAGAACAGTGCCTAGGATATGGCATGTGCACAATGCATGCTAGTTATTTCATTATTATTCTAAGTAACAGTGGCATTTCCATGCATATACAATTAAGAATGATTTCTTTAAAATAATGCTTTATCCATTATTGTGTGTCCCCTGCTCAGCCAGTGCCAGGTACAGTGCTGGTACATAGCAGACATTCTTATTTCTGTTATATTAATTATTGGAAGGATAATGTCATGTAAGTGTTTACATAGACATGTCTCCTTAAGTGAGCCCCCTTATTAGGCTGTTGTTGGACACACAGAGGAGCACATGGACAGCCAGAGTTGGGGCCTGGTAAAATGTCTATGTGGAGATGTCTATCTGGCCACTCTCGAGTCTTGCCCAGGGTGCTTCTCACTTCTTCAGGGAGGCCCAAGGCCTCTTCACACAGTGGGTCTCTCAGAGTTGAAATCCACTGGATAAAACACAGTTTAGATTTCATCCCCTGTTTGAGCCCAGTGGCTCTGAGCTTGGGTCAGTGCGAAAAGGAGCAGTTAGTTATAATGGTTTCTCACACCTGCCTGTGAACTGGGTTGAAATGGAAATCCCAAAGTCCATAGGATGCCTGAAAATACACCGTCTAAACTGCAAGAGCAAAGGGCAGGCTTGCTGTTCTTTAGGATATTGGTTTTTTGTAGTTTTTTTTTTTTTTTTAAGAAAGGATATAGCTTTTGGCTTTAACTATTCATGAGTAATTTTAGAACAGGTGCTGATTTATAAGGAAGCATTGGAATTAGAAAAATTAAGTAGTCAATTTTGGGCATGGTACTATTTAGGAGGACATTAAATCCTGTATACAATGCATTTAACTTTAAAAGCTGTTGTGAGAAAAAAAGGGGGTGTTAATATGATCTCATCCAGAAATGAACTCTGTTTTAGTCCTATCCAAAATAACTTACTGTTTTCCCTTAAAATTGGTACATCTTTCTGAAATTCCATTTATTGCCCTTTTTTCTCATTTCTTAGATAACCAATAGAATTGGTATCATTTTTAATGGTTCTCTGACCCTCACCCCTCCATCTAATCAATAACAAAATTTTGTAAATTCTACTAAAAACGTTTTCATATCTGAATTCTTATCTTACCCTCACTGCCACATGATTTCATAGACTGCAAAAACCTCTCAAATGGAGGCAGTGGCCTCCAATTAGTTTCCGTATTTTCACAGGATTAGCTTTTTTAAACCACAGAGCTGACAGAGCTACTTGGCTGCTTTAATACTTTCTCTGATCTCCCAGCTGTGAGAATAAAATGTTGACTCCCACATTCAAAGCCCTAAAAATAATACCCTTATCTATTTTTTCTGGATTATACCCTGCCATTCTCCCCTCATGTGTACTGTATCCCAACCAAATCTGGATATCTTAGTGTCCTATAATGTTCCAATGCTCACTCTGCTTCTTCTGTTTAGAAGTCCTTATCATCAATTTATTGAATCCTAGTCATCCCTTATAACTCACTTCAAATTCACACTCTTACTCATCCCTTCTGAATTCCCCACCTCTGGAAGGTACAATCTCTTCCTCATTACCACTGAGTACCTTGAGTGCAGAAACAATGTCTATTTCATCTTTTTATCACCAGGGCCCAGCATAGAATAATCCACCAAAGTATGTTTGTTGGACTGAATCATAAGATTAATAAATCTTCCAGAGGAACCATTTCCTTTGCTGGTGTATTTTCATTTGTGATCATTAAATGCAGAAGGTGTAGAACACAGTTGCTCTACCATAAAGGACACTGGTATGTATAGTATCTATAGTGGATTGATTGCTGGCAGGCCACGCGACAGCAGTGTCTGTGGTTGTGTCACCAGAAGCACAGGTTTGGAGCTGGAATACACTGAGTTAAAATACAGACTCTGTGACCTTATACTCATGTTACCTCAGGGGAGTCCCTTCATTTTTCCTTTGTAAAATGAGGATAACAATACTTCTATATTGTATAGGATGGCTGCCGATATTAAACATTATGTACAGCCCAGAATATAGAGGTTGTAGTTTTATTAAAATAGAGCACCGCTTATACACAAGTTTAAAAATCGGGTGGTGCATCAACAGTTCTCCTGAACAGACAAAAAATTTTGTGCTGATAGATTCACAAAGGAAACAAAGAACTGTTACAATGGGATGTAGCCAAAACTAAATTGTCAGGCTTACAGAATGATGAAGTACAAGGTCCCCTTAAACCATTTTCTAGTTTCTCTCTATAGTGACCACCTTTATAGGGAAATCCCCATTTTGTAACGTGATTTCTTGTTATGTGATTTCTGGTTGCAACAGTTGAAATATTATAGCTCAAAGGGAAAAAGACAAGATGTTACATCAGCCATTTTGATCATCTGATCCCTGAGTCATCCAGAAACTTTTCCTTCCATTCAATATATTTCTTTTGACTGTTTACAGACAGTATAATTATGTGGGCCATTGGCAGGATATGTATGTGTGGGAAATCTGTAGAAGTCCTGTAATAAAAATCTCCATCAGGACTTTCAGATTCTACTTTATGGTCATCAGTTTAAAAGCTGTTACCAATCAGCTGCTTCTTGCAGGCAGAAAAAAAAAAAATTGTGGGTTGAAGACACTATAAATCAGAGATTAGCAGGAAGATGCTCTTTCGTTTCCAAACTGGGAGCCAGGATGTTGAAACATCTCTAGTTTCTCTAAGGACAACATGTCTCTTCAGGACTTTTTTAAAGGGCAAAATCAGCGAAAACAAAAAACTCCATAAGTTTGCTATAATAATATCCTGCACCTCTTTGCCTGTGCCCACAAATGCTTCCAGCTGCCTGCTCTGCTCTAATGGTCGCGGTTCATTCTGTTTTGCCACATGGCTCTTTCTCAGCTCCTGCCTGATCATATTTCGAAATGTCATTCACGTTTACGCAGGCCAGTGCACAAAGCAAAATTAATTTCACTTATTATGGCACGTTAACATTATTACTTTTGACACCATGGAAAACTTATTAACTGTAGCTTGTAATAGGCCTCTTGGTCTGAATAGCCCAACTACAACACTGAGAACAAAAGTAATATAAGCTAAAGGATTTTGTATAGGCTGACATTGTAAGAAGTTAAAGTAGTTGAGTTTTCAATAATTATGCTAAAATTAACTTTTAATTACTCTTTCCATGAATAGCAAGAAAATTTCCATCTCATTTTTTTGGACTACTCTTTAAGAAAATATTTTATGGCACATAATTTAACATAATGTATTTTTTCCTCTATCAATAAATATGGTCTCTGTATTTTAAAGAGGTAGTTGGTGTGAGAAACTGAAATTTAAGTAAAATAGTTGTATAAATTACAATAGCCCAAGAGCCTAGAGGAAGGGAAACAAGCATGCTCACTAGTTTTCATTTTTCTCACATACCTCTCATTTAATCCTCACAATAGCTTGTGATGAGGTTTTATATTTTCCACCCCATAAGGAAATTAAAGCACAGAGATGTTAGCTGACGTCTTTAAATTTGCACAGTTCATGAATGGCAGAGGCACACTATGACTGCAGGTCTATCTGACTATAAAAACCCTGCTTGTTGCACGAGCCCTCTACGTAGCCACACTAAATCAGAATGAAAGAGGAAGTCATAGGTCTTACATGAAATAGAAAACACTTTCTCTGTTTTCCATAAACTGTAGGTTTCATGGAAATGATTTTATACAAATTTTTGTATTGCTTAACACTGGCATTTACAAATAGACAGACTTGGCATCTAAAATGCAATGGTAAGCTCAAAAGTAAGTCCTATAACTTTTTTTCAGTATGAAATTAGGGGCATAACAGTGTTTATCTTCCTTGTTCAGCATCCAATGGTTTGTTTATTACCATCCACCAAGAATGAGGTTATATACTTTTCTTTTTGGCAATAACACAACTCTTCTCCACCTAGGACGGTGTACCATGTCACACTTTGCAACTGTGATACAAAAAGTGACACAGTAAATATTAGAATGCCTCACTCCCCTGAGCTTTTGCTAGGTCAGCCAGGGAGTCAAATCTCCTGAGCTGTCAGAAGGAGGCCAAGGGTTGGAGAGATGAATGGCTGGCCTGGTCTCTCCCATACCACACACACTTACCCTGGGGAAGATACTTCAGTGGGACTCAGATATTGCAACAGAGTATCTAAAGGTTACTAAGTTTTATTACAGTAGAGCAAACCTGCCAACCACCGAACAATTTCTTGCTATGGACTTTCTCCAGGCAGGAGAGGGGAATAAAAACTTGATGGTGACTTATAATAGAGCTCAGTTGGCATTAAAAAAGACAAGTTTTTATCTATGCTTCAAGGAGGTATTTTGGATAGATTGTTAGTGATGTATTATCTTAAAGGTGTTGAAACCTTTTCACAATATATTTTCTGCTGCATTAATCCAGGATATAAGCTCTTATCCATTTATTTGCCCCATTTCTTCATAGGGCATGGAAACATTAACCTTAGAAAACTCTCTTTGCCAGTCAAGACTTTATTTCAGCCACACAACTTGATTTTAGCCCCTTCCAAATTCATTACTTTCCCAGTGATGTAAAACATGTGTAATGCTGCAAATCTCAGCCCCTACAAAAGCACTGCAGGGGTGCTCTGGGTCTTATTGTTAAATGTTAATCAATTTTGACCTTCCTATTTCTGAATTCTTTAGGACAAAAAATAACTAAGATCCTGGAATAATGTACTGCATAATTTCTTGGGCAAACTATGGTGGATAAAGGAAAAGAAAAACTCACCTAAGTTAAAAAGGAAACTCACTCAAGAGGATTGTGGGAAGGTGGCAGAATAGGAACCACCAGGAATCAGTCCTTCCACCAAAACAACAAAATAGAAATGCTGGAGTCTAGTGGAACACTGTGCAGCACCCAGGGAAGAACTGGAAGAAAAGGCTGGTAAATATTGGTGAATTTCACTCTCCCTGTAGCTGCTACCATCCCCACCCCCCAAATGCATGGCAGACAACAGTGGGGACTGCAGCCCTGGCTCCTGGAGCAGCTTGCTGGTGCCAGGGTGGGCTACAAGGACCTAGTCCTCCAAAATCCAGGAGTGTGTGGTCTGATTGCTGATCATGGCTTCTGAACAGTTACTTCAGATCACTGGGGACACAGCACTGAGGGTGGCCATTGTTCCAAACCCCTTTAGGCAAAGGCTGTAGAGGAGTCTTAAAGAGGCAATACCTATTTTTTTTTTCTCTCTCTCTTTTACCTTTTCATTCTCCATTTGAGAGCAAAAATAATTTGGAAAAGTCACAAATTGATGGTTCCAGCCCTCAACAACAACAACAAAATCTAGCAATCCTAGAGGAGTGGGAGAATGAAATTTCCAGAGTTTTAACAACATGAAACTGAGAATGTCCAGTTCTCAACAAAAAATTACAAAACACACAAAGAAACAGGAAAGCATGGTCCAGTCACAGGAAAAAAAAAAGAAGTTGCCAGATACCATCCCTGAAGAAGCTCATGCATTGGAACTATTAGTCAAAAACTTTAAGTCAATTGTCTTAAATATGTTCAATGAGCTGAAGGAATCCATACACAAAGAACTAGAGGAAATTAGGACAACACTGTCCGAACAAAACAAAGAGAGGAAAGTTGTAAAACGGAGCCAACCAGAAATTTTGGAACATCAAAGTACAGTAATTGAAATGAAAACTTCGTTACATGGATTCAAAAGCAGATTTGAACAGGCAGAAGAAAGAATCAGTGAACTTGAAGACAAGATAATAGAAACCAGCCAGTGTAAGGAGCACAAAGAAAAAATAATGAAGAAAAATGAACAGAGCAGAACTTTGAGACACTATCGAGCATACTAACATATGCATCATTGAACTTTGAAAGTGGTCATTTATTATGTCAAATGTATATATATGTGTGTGTATGCATATATTTATATATGCAGCTATACTTATATATTAGTGGTAAAAATGGGACCAAATATATCATAATCTTTTTTATAGATCCCTATATTATTTTTATTCATATACAAATACTTAAAAACAGAAGTGTATATATATATATAAATATAATATCATATTCTGCTTTTTCTGCTTATTATAGTAAAGTGTTTTTTCATATAATTATATCTAATGGCTGACTAATATTCTACGAAGTGGTACTATCAGTAACCATTTTCTTACTGTTGAACACTGAGCCATTTTAATGTGTGAAATTATAAGTTAGAGTAAATTGTTATCCATGAATGTGAATATTGTAATAGTTTAGATATGACAGCAAGAGGCTTAGCTTGTTAGTGTTTCTTTTTTTTTTTTTTTTTTTTATTGAGATTGTTCAGATACCATACAATTATCCAAAGGTCCAAAGTGTACAATCACTTGCCCCTGGGTACCCTCATACAGCTGTGCATCCATCACACTTAATTTTTGTTCCATTTTTAGAAACTTTTCATTACTCCAGACAAGAAATAAAGTGAAAGATGAAAAAAGAAAAAAAGAAAAGGAAACTCTAATCCTCCCCTATCCCTAACCAACCCCCCTCAATTGTTGACTCATAGTATTGATATAGTACATTTGTTACTGTTTATGAAAAAATGTTGAAATACTACTAACTGTAGTATACAGTTTGTAATAGGTATATAGTTCTTCCCTATATGCCCCTCTATTATAAACTTCTAATTGTATTGTCATACATTTGCTCTGGTTCATGGAAGTGATTTCTAGTATTTGTACAGTTGATCATGGACATTGTCCACCATAGGATTCAGTTTTATACGTTCCCATTTTGACCTCCAACTTTCTTTCTGGTGACATATATGACTCTGAGCTTCCCCTTTCCACCTCATTCACATGCCATTCAGCGCTGTTAGTTATTCTCACATCTTGCTACCTACACCTCTGTTTATTTCCAAACATTTAAGTTAGTCCTAGTTGAACATTCTGCTCATGCTAAGCAACCACTCCCCATTCTTAAGCCTCATCCTATATCTTGGTGCCTTATATTTCATGTCTATGAGTTTACATATTATAATTAGTCCCTATCAGTGAGACCCTGCAATAATTGTCCTAATGTGTCTGGCTTATTTCACTCAGTATATTGCCCTCGAGGTTTTGTCATCAACCCATTTTTTTTTTAATATGGTTTTGTTCACTCACCATACATTCCATCCCAAGTAAATAATCGATGGTTTTCTGCATGGTCATACATTTAGGTGTTCACCACCTTCACCGCTATCTATATAAGAGCATCTACATTTCTTCCACAAGGCAGGAGGGAGAGTCAAAGAAGGTAGAGAGGCAAAAGAAAGAGGAAAAAAAACTGACAGCTAGGAAGCAGCAAAAGGAAAAATAACCTTAAATCAAAGTAGAATAAAGAATCAGACAATACCACCAATGTCAAGTGTCTAACATGCCTCCCCTATCCCCCCCTCTTATCTGCATTCACCTTGGTATATTACCTTTGTTACATTAAAGGAAGCATAATACAATGATTCTATTAGTTACAGTCTCTAGTTTATGCTGCTTGCATCCCTCCCCCAATGCCTCCCCATTTTTAACACCTTGCAAGGTTGACATTTGCTTGTTCTCCCTCGTAAAAGAACATATTTGTACATTTTATCACAATTGTTGAATACTCTAGATTTCACCAAGTTACACAGTCCCAGTCGTTATCTTTCCTCCTTTCTTCTGGTATCTCACACTCTCCCCACTTTCCTCTCTCAACCGTATTCATAGTTACCTTTGTTCAGTGTACTTACATTGTTGTGCTACCATCTCCCAAAATTTGTTCCAAACCACGCACTCCTGTCTTCTATCACCCTGTAGTCCTCCCTTTAGTATTTCCTGTAGGACAGGTGTCTTGTTCACAAAGTCTCTCATTGTCTGTTTGTCAGAAAATATTTTGAGCTCTCCCTCATATTTGAAGGACAGCTTTGCTGGATACAGGATTCTTGGTTGGCAGTTTTTCTCTTTCAATATCTTAAATATATCACACCACTTCCTTCTTGCCTCCATGGTTTCTGCTGAGAGATCTGCACATAGTCTTATGAAGCTTCCTTTGTATGTAATGGATCGCTTTTCTCTTGCTGCTTTCAGGATTCTCTCTTTGTCTTTGACATTTGATAATCTGATTATCAAGTGTCTTGGCGTAGGCCTATTCATATCTCTTCTGTTTGGAGTACACTGCGCTTCTTGGATCTGTAATTTTATGTCTTTCATAAGAGATGGGAAATTTTCATTAATTATTTCCTCTATTATTGCTTCTGCCCCCTTTCCCTTCTCTTCTCCTTCTGGGACACCAATGATACATACATTATTGTACTTTGTTTCATCCTTGAGTTTCCAGAAACGTTGCTCATGTTTTTTCATTCTTTTCTCCATCTGCTCCTTTGCGTGTAGGCTTTCAGGTGTTTTGTTCTCCAGCTCCTGAGTGTTTTCTTCTGCCTCTTGAGATCTGCTGTTGTATGTTTCCATTGTATCTTTCATCTCTTGTGTTGTGCCTTTCATTTCCATAGATTCTACTAGTTGTTTTCTTGAACTTTTGATTTCTGCTGTATACATGTCCAGTGCTTCCTTTACAGCCTCTATCTCTTTTGCAATATCTTCTCTAAACTTTTTGAATTGATTTAGCATTAGTTGTTTAAATTCCTGTATCTCAGTTGAAGTGTACGTTTGTTCCTTTGACTGGGCCATAACTTTGTTTTTCTTAGTGTAGGTTGTAATTTTCTGTTGTCTAGGCATGGTTTCCTTGGTTATCCAAATCAGGTTTTCCCAGACCAGAACAGGCTCAGGTCCCAGAGGGAAGAAATATTCAGTATCTGGTTTCCCTGCGGGTGTGTTTTAGAAAATTGCTCCACCCTTTGATGCCTTGGGTCACTGTGCTTTTCTGCCCAGCAGGTGATGCCTGTTAGCCTATAATTCTTGACTGGTGTGAGGAGGTATGGCCGTGTTCCCTCAGGCTCTGGGGTCTGGTTCTGAATGGAAAGGGCCCCACCCCTTTCCTCCTAGAGAAGACAGATCCCCCAGGTGGAGGTCATTAGCATTTCTCGCTCTCTGCTTGTGCTGTCTCCACCCTTCCTGGAGTCACAGCCCTGGAAACTGAAAATGGCTGGGGCTTTCTCCACTGAGCCGAAAAAGAAACAGATAGTCCCCTTCAGACCCAGTCCAAGGCGATCCTCCGGCTCTCCTAGGTCAGTCGTCACCCAAAACCTCTGTCTGGTTTTTGGGGATTCGTACCTGTAGTGAGCAGTTCACACTCGCTACTTAAAACCCCAGTTGGAGCTCAGCTGAGCTATATTCGCTTGCTGGGAGAGAGCTTCTCTCTGGCACCACGAGGCTTTGCAGCTCAGGCTATGGGGGATGGGGTCTCACGACTTGGTTCTGCAGGTTTTACTTACAGATTTTATGCTGTGTTCTTGGGCATTCCTCCCAATTCAGGTTGGTGTATGATGAGTGGATGGTCTCAGTTGTCCCCCCACAGTTATTTTGGATTATTTACTAGTTGTTTCTGGTTTTTTGTAGTTGTTCCAGGGGGACTACTTAGCTTCCACTCCTCTCTATGCTGCCATCTTGCCCGACTCCTTGTTAGTGTTTCTAACTGCTAACAACAACTCTTTACAATGTGAAATTCACATCTCTGGGCAGAGTTTTTTGGTGCAACATGCCCTCATTAAAAAAAAACTTTTAGATATCTGGTAGGAGAGAAAACATGATTTGTGTGTGTGTGTGTGTGTGTGCGTGTGTGTACATATCTAACTTTCCACTGAGGGCAATTTTCCAAGAAAGTTAGCAAGGGGCTGACATAAGAAAATACATTCTGCTAAATTCAACTCCTCAAATTTATCATTGTAGTCTATAGCTTCAGGAATCAGTTTCCTGTGTTTTTCACTGTCAAAAATTGATTACTTTGGAAAAGACTAAAAATCTAAGTACTGTTAACATTGTTTGTCAAAGTGATTGCAGAAGGTATGTCCTCCTGTGATAGTTTGTATGAAGATGCAGGGAGAGATTAGACATTTTAAAAAAAAAGAGAAAATATACCTAAGTCTTGATTTACATTGATGCCACAGCTCTTTTTCTCTTAAGGCCTTTGCTTCTTTTTTTTTAAGCAGTTTTATTGAGATATATTCACCTACTATACAATCCATCCAAGGTATACAATCAATGACTTTTAGTATTTGCACAAGTTTTTCAGTCATCACCAAAATCCGTTTTAGAACATTATTACTCCAAAAAAAAAAAAATACCTCTGAATCCCTCTATCCTTCCCCAACCCTATATAAATACTAATCTATTTCTATCTCTATAGATTTACTTATATTGCATTGAATCTGTAAATCAATTTGGGTAGA
Organism: Choloepus didactylus; assembly: GCF_015220235.1. Taxonomy (NCBI): domain Eukaryota; kingdom Metazoa; phylum Chordata; class Mammalia; order Pilosa; family Megalonychidae; genus Choloepus; species Choloepus didactylus. The sequence continues at coordinate 51,425,846 of NC_051314.1, forward strand.
ATTGACAACTTAATGATATTCAGTCTTCCTGTCCATGAACATGCAATTTCCTTCCATTTACTTAGGTCTTCTTTGATTTCTTTTAGCAGTGACTTATAGTTTTCTGTGTACAAGTCTTTTACATCATTGGATAAATTTGTTCTTAGACATTTGATTCTTTTAGTTGCTATTGTAAATGGAATTTTTTTCTTGATTTCCTCCTCAGATTGCTCATTACTAGTGTATGAAACACTACTGATTTTTGTGTTGATCTTGTATCCACCACCTTCCTGAACTCATTTACTAGCTTGAGTAGCTCTGTTGTAGATTTTTACTTCTCCTTTTCCAATTTGCATGCCTTTTATTTCTTTTGATTATCTAACTGCTCTAACTGGAACTTCCAGGTCAATGTTGAATAATAGTGGTGACAGTGGGAATCCTTGTGTTGTTCTAGATTGTGCTGGTTTGGAGCTGTTACGTACCCCAGAAAAGGCCATGTTCTTTTAATCCATTCTTGTGGGGGTAGACCTATTGTTGATGGGACCTTTTGGTTAGGTTGTTTTAATTGAGATGTGACCCAACCAATTCAAGGTGGATCTTAATCCTTTACTGGAGTCATTTATGAGAGAATAAAAGGCAGAGACATTTGGAGAGAGCTTGGAGAGAGAAATGCCTAGAGAAGCAAGAAGGACCTACAGGAGCTGAGAGAGAGAACCATTGAAAGTAGAACCTAGGAGAGAAGGACCAGCAGACATCACTGTGTGCCTTCCCATCTGACAGAGGAACCTCATATGTCAGCAGCCTTTCTTCAGAGAAGGTATCCTCTTGTTGATGTCTTAATTTAGACATTTTTCATAGCCTCAGAATTGTAACTTATAACCAATAAATCCCCATTGTTAAAAGTCAGTCCATTTCTGGTATATTGCACTTCAGCACCTTTGGCAAACTGAAACACAAATCTTAGAAGGAAAGCTTTCACTCTTTCACCAATGAATATGGTGTTAGCTGTGGGGTTTTCATATATGCTCTTTATCATGATGAGGGAGTTTCTTTCTATTCCTATTTTTCAAAGTTTTTTTTTTCAAGAAAGAATGTTGGATTTTGTCAAATGTCTTTTCTATGTCAATCAAGATAATTATGTGGTTTTTCCCCCTCAATTTGTTAATGTGGTGTATTATCTTAATTTATTTCCTTGCATTGAACCACCCTTGCATAAACCCCAGTTTATCATAGGGTATAATTCTTTTAATGTGCTGTTGGATTTGATTAGTAAGTATTTTTTTGAGGATTTTTGCATCTACATTCTTTAGAGAAATTTTTTTTTCTTGTAGTATCTTAATCTGGTTTGTGTATTTGGGTGATGTTGGCCTCATAAAATGAGCTAAGTAGTATTCCCTCCCATTCAATTTTTTGGAAGTGTTTGAGTGGGATTAGTATTAATTCTGCTGGGAATATTTGGTAGAATTCACATGTGAAGCCATCTGGTCCTTGGCTTTTTTGATGGCCCTCCAATCTCTTTACTTGTAGTCTGTTGAGATCCTCTGTTTCTTCTAGAGTCAGTGTAGGTTGTTTATATCTTTCCAGGAATTTGTCCATTTCATCTAGGTTGTCTAATTTGTTGGCATACAGTTGTTCATAGTATCTTCTTTTGATCCTTTTTTTCCTGTGGTGTCAATAGTACTGTCCTCCCTCTCATTTCTGTTTTTATTATCTTTCATCTTATCTCTTTTTTTCTTTGTCATTCTAGCTAAGGGTTTGTCAATTTTATTGATCTCCTCAAAGAACCAACTTCTGGTTTTGTTAGTTTTCTCTATTTTTTAAATTCTCAATTTCATTTATTTCTGCTCAAATCTTTGTTATTTCTTTTCTTCTATTTGCTTTGGGATTAGTTTGCTGTTCTTTTCTAGTTCTGTCTGTGTGCTGTTAGGTCTTTTATTTTAACTCTTTCTTCTTTTTTAATGTAGTTGTTTAGGGCTAGAAATTTCCCTCTCAGCACTACCTTGCTGCATCTCATAGGTTTTGATAGGTTTGTTCTAGTTTTCATTCATCTTGAGGTATTTACTGATTCTTCTTTGATCCATGGATTGTTTAAGAGTGTATTGTTTAACTTCCATGTATTTGTGAATTTTCCAATTTTTTTGGAAAAATCCAAAAAAAATAGAATTTTCCTGCTATTAATTTCCAGCTTCATTCTTTTGTGGTCAAAGAAAGTGCTTTGTATAATTTCAATCTTTTAAAATTTATTGAGACTTGTTTTGTGACCCAAAATGTGGTCTACCTTGGAGAATGATCCATGATCACTTGAGAAGAATGTATATCTTGCTCTTTTGGGGGTACAATGTTCTGTATATGTCTGTGAGGTCTAGGTCATTTACCACATTACTCATGTTCTCTGTTTCCTTATTTACCCTCTGTCTAGTTCTTTCTATTGATGAGAGTGGTGTATTGAAGTATCCAGCTCGCTTTTGGTTACTATTTGTGTGCAATAGCTTTTTCCAATCTTTTACTTTCAACCTATTTGTGTCTTTGAGTCTAAGGTGAGTCTGGGGTAGCTATACTAATATTGGACAAAATAGACTTTAAATGCAAAACTGTTATAAAAGAAAAAGAAGGATACTATATATTAATAAAGGGGCAATCCATCAATAATAAATAATAATCATAATATTTATGCATCTAATCATGGTGCTCCAAAATACATGAGGCAAACACTGACAAAATTGAAGGGAAAAATAGATACCTCTACAATAATAGCTGCAGACTGGATCATATCTTCCTGCTTCTTAGTATGGCTTTAATTTTTTGCTGATGTCTGGGCATCTGATTATCTTGATGAGTTTACTCTGAAGGTCAGTTTCTCTCTTTTGCCTAGGGTTTTATTGTTGATTGGTTCTCTGTTAAGGCTCTTCTTTGACATTTGGTTCAACTTATTCTATACCTTTAGAATAGACTGTGTTTAACTGATAAGATTTTTACAGCTCTTCTTCATCTGAGTCTTGCCCTAGATATGTGGAACAATTTTTAAGGTTGCACTATTTGTGCAATTGTTTCACCCCAGAGGAGACCTTCCTGTCTTCTGTTCCTTCTCTGGCTATCTTGAGCTGTTCTGTTTGTTTTTGTTTTGTCCCTATAGATATTTTTACACTCCTTTCATTGTTCCTAGCTGCTTTTGCCTGGAGGGCAAATTCTGGGAGGAGAGTCACCCAGAGAGGACTGTCTCAAGTCAGTATTTCCCAGCCAAAACAGGGCCAGGGACTCCATGAAGGGGGCACAGACCAGCTCCAAATGTCCTGGGGAGAGGGTCAGGAAAGATGCCCAAAAGCCTTTTGACAGCTTCCCAAAGTTGGGCTTTCCTGACATGCCCAGCAGATGTCACCCTTCTGCAAACTGTTCCCTGCAGCCCTAAGGAGGCACTGTCTTTAAACCTCCACAGCCTCCATACCTGTAGGAGGCATGGTTGAAACAGTGGCTGCCACCACTTTGGTCTGAGGTAGGCTGAAACAGTAGCTCAGAGGCAGGATCCAGTGATCCAAATTTGCTAATCAAAAGCCATGAGCTGTGCTCCCCCCAACTCCAATCTTGGGGAAGAGAATTTTTAAGCCCCTTTTTGACAGCAGCAGCTAGCCAGGGGTTGGAACCCAAGGTGGCCCACCCTGAAAGTGGGGGATGGTCTCCAGTAGCTGCTACATGGAGAGAGCTACGCACAATTCTTTACCACACTCTATCAGCCTCTTCCTTATGCTCTTTGCTGGCTGCTGTACAGTGTTCCTTTTGGCCTCTGGAGCTCCAGAACAGTTGTTTCAGATAGTTCTTGTTTACCAGCTGTTTTGGAGGAAGGAGTGAGTCCTAGAGCTCCCCACCCCACCATCTTCCCCAGAAGTTCCTCCAAGGCCTTTGCTTTTTATACACCTGCTCTGATGAATCACAGAACATTAGATTCCACTAGAGATCACCTTGTTTATTCCCCTCCCTTAAAGCAGGACTACAAAACCATGACCCAATTTTTATTTTTAAAACTCTCCAGAAGCACAAGCAACGAAAGAGCAAATAGATTAATGGAATCTCCTCAAAATTAAATACTTTTGTACTTCAAAGGACTTTGCCAAGGGGGTGAAAAGGTAGCCTTCTCAATGCGAGAAAATATTTGGAAACCATGTATTTGATAAGGGTTTAAAATCCAGGATATATAAAGAGATTCTGTAACTCAATGGAAAGAAAAACAACCTAATTTTAAAAATGGGCAAAAGACTTGAATAGACAGTTTTCCAGAGAGGATATACAAATGGCAAAAAGCACATGAAAAGATGCTCACCATCACTAGTTAAGAGGGAAATGCAAATCAAAAGTACAGTGAGATATTTCACATCTACTAGAATGGCCACTATTTAAAAACAGAAAAGTACAAGTGTTAGAGAGAATGTGGAGAAATAGGAACAATTTATTCACTGTTGGTGGGAATGTAGGATGTTATACTGCTGTGAAAGACAGTTTGGCAGTTCCTCAGGAAGCTAAGTATAGAACTACCACATAATCCAGCAATCCTGCTACTAGGAAGAACTGAAAACAGGGACGTGAACAGACATTTGCACACCAATGTTCATAGCAGCACTATTCACAATTGCCAAAAGATGGGAGCAACCTAGATGTCCATCAACCAATGAATGGTTTGCTGGTTTGGATGTATTATGTCCCCCAAAATGCCATTATCTTTGATGCAGTCTTGTGTGGGCAGGAAACGTATTGGTGTTGATTGGGTTGGAGACTTTTGATTGGCTGTTTCCATGGAGATGTGATCACTCAACTGTGGGCAAGATTTTTCACTGGATAATTTCCATGGAGGTGTGGCCCTGCCCATTCAGCATGGGCCTTGATTAGTTTACTGGAGCACTGTACAAGCTCAGACAGAAGAAGCAAGCTTGCTACAGCCAAGAGGGACACTGAAGAATGCCCAGGAGCTGAGAGAGGAGCTGCAGATGAGAGACAGTTTGAAAATGGCCATTGAAAGCAGACTCTTGCTCTGGAGAAGCTGAGAGGACAAATGCCCCAAGAGCAACTGAGAGTGACATTTTGAAGAGGAGCTGTGGCCTAAAGAGGAACGTTCTGGGAGAAAGCCATTTTGAAATGCAACCTGGGAGCAAGCAGACACCAGCCATGTGCCTTCCCAGCTAAGAGAGGTTTTCCAGACACCATTGGCCATCCTCCAGTGAAGGTACCCAATTGTTGATGGGACACTTTAGGGCCTTAAGACTGTAACTGTGCAACTAAATAAACCCCCTTTTATAAAAGCCAATCCATTTCCTTTTATAAAAGCCAATCCATTTCTGGTGTTTTGCAGTTTGGCAGCATTAGCAAACTAGAACAAATGTATAAACAAAATGTGGTATATACATTCAATGGAATATTATACAGCTTTAAGAAAAAATGAATTTATGATGCATGTAACTACATGGATGAAGCTTGAGGACATTCAGTTGAGTGAAATAAGTCAGAGACAAAAAGACAAATATTGTATGACCTCACTAATATGAACTAAATATAACTAGCAAACTCATGGTGTTAATATCTAGAACACAGATCACCTGAAGATAAACTAAGGGCAGAGAATGGGGAGCTGATGCTTACTTTGTGCAGAATATGTAATAAGGTTGACTGTAAATGTTTGGAAATGGATAGAGGGGACGGTAGCACATTATAGTGAGTGTAATTAACAGCAATGGTATTTGGGAGTGATTGTGATTGAAAAGGAAAGTTTAGGGTCATTTATGTCACTAGAAGGAAAGCCAGAGGATGAAAAATGGGACTGTATAACATAGTGACTGCTGAAGGTAAAAATGTTCTAGAATTGATTGTGACAATGAATGCACAACTCTGTGAATATAACAGAAGATACTGATTGTACACCGTAGACTGATTGTATGGTATGTGAATTTATCTCAGAAAAAAATGCAATTAATTAATTATTATTATTATAGTGTAGAATTCAATTCAGAGAGTGGAAGAATATGAACTCAAAAGCCTGGTGGGGACCAGATTCTTGTTTGCTGGGCCAATAAACTTGACTGGATTTGTTGAGGAGTCCCTGAGTTCCTCATTCAGGGAAATGCTATAAAATGTTTAGTTTAAGTTAAAATCACCAAACGTAATCCATATTTACCAAGTTTATCTTACATATATTGATAATAATATTTTCCAGGATTGTGAAGGACCAACTGCAATATGGAAACACTATATAATACGTTCTGAATGTCAACGTGAGTTTGGATTTAGGAAGAAGAGAGCAATGGGGAAAATACAGATCTATAGACTCTATTTAAGGTTTTGAAATACAATACTGTGGTGGTAGCTAAAGTTTCATTAGGGCACATTATGTCCTCTTGAAAAAAAGTAAATATTTTAAAAAGAAAAAAAAACTCCAGAGAGGTAGACTCTTTAAGATGCCTGCTTCCATGTTTAACACTGTCAGAAAAGTCTGTTTGGTTTAATTCTTCCATGCTACATTTAAATGCCTTTCTTTTTATTTGGACTGCAGTGGTTTCAGAAGGTCATTCTAAGCCTCCTAAAATGGGTGTTTTATCTCCAGTTAATGGGCATGCATCACTCAGTGCTCTCGTTCTGAGAGATTCTAGTTCTTCTATGAGAATCCAAATCAGATGGGGACTACCATAGATTTCACAGTCTTGGGGCTTGAGGGGGCTGAGAATTTGGTTTGGTAGCACATGGCTGGGTCCCAATGGCCTCTAGAGCACATGAAAATGGCACGCAAATAGGACACAATGTTAATAATATTTGCTGATAGACTCATAAGAATACAGACAATGTAAATCTTATTTAAACTTATCATTTGTGTAACGACCTACATTTTTAAAGACAAATATGAGCAAATAAAGGTTGAATAGATACACGACAAGAAAACTAATCCAAGTGATTACAGCATTTTAAGTAAGAAATCTCAGAATTCTTTCGAAGGATGGATGAGGCACAGACAATGATGTAAGTAGCAGTTTCCATGTGAGGAAAGACGAATCTTAGTTAATTTTCACTCTCTCAGAATATGTTTGAATATCTAACTTACATCTTAAACTCTTAGGGAGATTTTAGCTTACCCTTTTAAAAAAATCTACATTTAGGTATGCCAGAATTTGCATTTAGGCATGAACCATTTCCATTTTCAGTTTTGAGGTGAAGTGCATATGATATTATCTGGAGTCATTCTGAAGCATTTTCTCGGAGAACATTGGCCAGGCTGGTCAACGGAGAAAGGGAGAGATGTAGGAAATGGCTGGGTCACCACAGCAGTGCCATGAGAGAAATGATCGACCACACTCTCCCTCTTATGCTCCCAGCCTCTGCTCCTCTCCTTTCATCCAGGCTCTCCAACTAATGGCTGGGCAAGTGGTTCTCTGCTCCACTTAGGAGTGGTCACACAATGTTTCAAGCATTATCTGTCTGTAGAAATTATACATGATACAGGTTCTGCTCCCAGTACTTAAGTTCTAGCCCAGGGCCCTGACTATGAGGATCTGAGAGAACGTTTGATCCCTGGGATTGTGGACTGGTTTTTTCCATGAATTCATCCTCCGGTGACTTGTATAACACAACTCAGTCTGGGGTAAATACTTATCTCAGAATCAAGTCTAATGTCCCAAACAGCAGCTCTGGTCAAAATCAGCTTTGTTAAAATGCAGCTATGTCCCATCTCTTTTCTATCTTAAGGCCCGGTTCTGTTATTTATGCAGTAGCAGCTACTGGGATAAACAATTTCTTTTCCTCCATCATGCCAACAGAGGAAGAACAAGAATCCAAACTGAATGTTTGTTACTTAAACAGGCAGCTTTCTGATCGTGATTACTTCTTCAGGAAAACCTCACTCCATTGTTAAAACAGATAAGATATTCTTATCTCACACTTATTTCATAAGTGAATGGCCAGGGCCCCTTCTACTTTTCTTGAACAATGCCTGAACTTCCAATGGAAGATTGGAATTTGATGTGAAATTCTTATTCTAAAGGAATTTAAAAAACAGCACAAATAGTCCAATAGTAACTAATGTGGACTTTATAATAAGGCAAAACTTTGGTTTAAATTTCTGGCCACTACTTAGTTACATGATTCCAGGCAAGTTTCTCAACCTCTGTGAGCCTCAGTTTCCTCATTTGAAAATTTGGCTTAATAATATCTACAATGCAGTTTTGTTGTGAGATTTCATTGAGCTAATGGATTTAATTATTTCAGGTTTAAATTAAATTTGTAATTTTTTTTTACTCCCTAGGGAATTCATCAGCAATTAGAATCACAATTAGAAAGTTCTGACAAGGGAACACAAGCCAGCAGGTAGAGAAGGTTGGATTTGGGGGTTTGGGGTGGTAGTGGTGGTGGTGAGGATAAAGTCTGCTAGAAATCACCTGGTAGAGATGTTGTGACCAGGAGAAGCCAGATCTAGCACCAGATGATGCAAGGCTTAGAAAGTAATGACTGAAAATGACAACAACTGGTGTTCATTTAATAAAGGCTAGTTATCCTGTTAAAATTCCAATATGACATAAAAGTGTTTAAATTCAGCTAAGTTATATGTGAAATTGGTCAACATAATTCATACATAGAATGACATGAAACTGTGATGGTATGTAGCTGCATGTGCCCCACAAAAGATCATGTTCTTCTAATCCATTCCTGTGAGTATAGACCTATTATGGGTAGGAGCTTTTGATTAGGTTATTTTAGTTGATGGGTGGGTCTTAATCCTCTTACTGGAATCCTTTATAAGAGGATAAAAGGCAGAGAGAAGACATAGAAAAAAAGCCCCAGAGAAGTTGAGAGAGGAAGCCACTGAAGCCAGAGCTGAAAGCAATAAAACTTGGGAGAGAAGGCAGAGACCAGCAGACATTGCCATGTGCCTGGCCATGTGACAGAGGAGCTGAGGATTGCTGGTAGCTGGTCTTTGGGGGAGGAAGCATTGTCTTTTTTTTGCCTTGAGTTGGACATTTTCATGGCCTGAGAACTGTAATCTTGTAAGTTAATAAATCCCCATTGTAAAAGTCACCCATTTTCTGGTATACTACATTTTGTCAGCTTTAGCAAACCAAAACACCTCCAGACAGGAATGCTGCAATTTTATTCCTCAAAATATTAAATATTTGGATTCGAAGAAGAGATAAAATAAGGACCGAATAACATGTATTCAGTAATCGTCTAGTTTTGTATTACACAGCGCGAGCCTGCTTTCTCTCCTTCTGTGTCGTAAGAAGTAGCATTTTGAAATGGAAATCTAGGAGGATGGTCAGTGTCATATTTCAAATTGTAGTCCTTCATAGGAGAATCATCCAGTTTTGGCAGATTTATTGCACTTTAAAAAGTATTTTCATGATGACAAAAAATCAGACAATTCTGTAAAGCTCAAATCTTGTGTTCCTAGAGGGTACTAATAAAGAGCTTATTCTATTACTTTATGAAACACAGGGCCTTAAAAAACTCCAAGCTTACAAAAATACATTTGCTTTGCAAAGAAATTTCCTTCATAGCCAAGTATATCCAATTAAATGTTATTTTAAGAAAGCCATTATTTTTAAATTTATGTTAAAGCTGATCTCTTCTTTGGTGGAAGTGTTTTTAAGTGCTTTTGGATATTTTTGAGAAGGGAATGTATAATCTTTATTGAGTAACATTAATAATAAATGTTTTAATGATCTTTGGTATTATAAGTTCATTGAATTTAGTTCATTGAACTTTGGTGTTCAAGGCAAGACTTTCTATTTGTGTGCATCATCATATTAACACAAGAAAGGGTGATGGAAGAGATGGAAGCAATTACTTTCTCCTTCCAGGAACTTGCAATATAGTAGGATAAAACAAACCAGAGGAAATAAGGAGTCAAGAGACTTAAAAACAGAAACATATGAACCCTTTCACATGTATCTAAGACACAGAAAGAGTGACCCAGGGAGTTGGGGAGTGGCTAAGAGACTTGGGAACAGGGAGTGGTGTCAAATCGATGCAGGTTGTTGTAGCCTCCATTTGCACATGCAGTGGAGGCCTTGAAAGGGGGAGAATGGGAGTAAGGGAAACAAACAAACTATAGGGTATGTGCTGAGTATGTGTAGGTTTACAGACTTAAATATCATCCTTTGTATTGGCCCTGGAACCTCTTTCTCATTAAGAGGTAGTTTAGTGTGATGGATATGAGTCTTCGGAGTCCAAACAAAGTCCTTCCACTTATTAGTTATGTGGTTGCATGCAATTGCAGCCTCTAAATTTCAGCTTCTTTGTCTATAAATTGGGGAAAACAATGGTATCTAGCCCATTCTGGTGTTTTGAGGGGAAATGAGGTAGTAACAGCAGTATGTGGTTCATAAAAACACTCAATAGATGTGTTCTTCAACATAGTTAAAGGAAGTTTGCAATATACTTGATTTTCCAGGTCACTGAGCTTTGAAAGCACTATCTACAAAAAAAAAAAAGGAATTATTTTAAAACTAAAAAATCCTACTGTGACACTGAGGTTCCATAGCCTTTATTTTCAAACATGGTCTCAATATAAACAAAGTATCAGTGTGAAACTGCTTGGTAAGTCAATGACCTTAAAAAGAAGCATGCACCTCTCCTTAGATTCCAAGTTAAACATTGATACTGATTTTATATCAGGCAGACATTTCAAAGACTGTTTTCTGCATTCCCTATTTATGACTTAAACTATCCAAAAATACGTTTTAAAATCAAAACATAAACCCCCAGAGCTTACCGATTTTAATATTCAAATTGCACTCTTTTTATTTATTGACACTGAGTTGCAATTAAGAACAGACTTTTCCTGACACTGTATACTGGCTCATGAGAGAGAATTTTCTTCCCTCTCTTGAAACACAAACAGAAAGTGAAAATTCAGGGAAGCACACCTGTCAGCATGTTGATTTATTCATGTAAAAATAAGTTTAAAGGGAAGAGCAGTTGGTTAAATTTTGGTAAACAGCAACCTCTGACCACATTCCAGAGTGTTTGCAGTTTAGACAATGAGAAGGCTTGACTATAGGTGTTTTCAAATTTTCCTTTTTACCCTCTACTAGAATTGTACACGGCCTTCTGCTTCACTCACAAGTGCTCATTTCTGTACTCCAGTGTTATCTAGTGCTCCTGAATTTAAACTAATTATGTTCCACATGAAAAGAAAAATACTGATTTAGAAGGTACTTTCAGAGAGCTTGCTGGAAGCAGAGTCTTATTCTAGGATGAAAGGAGGCACTTCTAACAACATTTGCCCTCTAATCTTTTGAAAGTGGTAAGTAGATGGTTTGGCCCAGGCTGGATTTCCTGTTCCCTGGGTTCTCCCCTGTGCAATGCTGTCCTGTGCTTTTTAAACCTGGAGGCTGCCAGCACTTGAAGCCCAGGAGAGAGACACCCCAGTGAGCACTCTGACACACACTCCTGGTTCATAATCTTGCCGTGGTCCATCTCTGGGGAAAAATAATTGCATCCTTACTGCTTTGCGGGACATTTAAAATGGAGCAAAAAGTAAGCTGAACATCTCCTGACTGTCTTAGTTTGCTAAAGCTGCAGAACTGCAGATACCACAAAATGGGTTGGCTTTTACAATGAGGATTTATAAACATACAAGCTTACAGTTCTGAGACCATGAAAATGTCCAAATCAAGGCATCACCAGGCAAAGCTTTGTCCTAGAAGACCTGCTACCAGCAGTCTCGGACTCTGTCACATGGAAAGACGTGGCGGCATCTGTGTCTCTTCCTTCTCTCTTGGTTTTCTTTGTTTTCAGCTTCTGGCTGCGCCATCTATCACTTTCTTTCTGGGTTCTGTGGCTTTCTCTCTATTTCTTTCCCTGAATTCCACTCTCTTATAAGGGACTCCAGTAAGGGGATTAAGACCCACCTGGGGCACACCTCAATTGAAATAACCTCATCAAAATTCCAACCCACAATAGGTTTACAACCACAGGAATGGACTCGCTTTAAGAACATGATCTTTTGGGGTCCATAAAGCCTTGAAACCATCACACTGACTTCTCCTTGTGAAGAGATAAAGAAGAAAAGAGAGGAGAGAAGACAGGAGATAAGACTGGCAGGGAGAGAGCAGCTGCCAGAAGCTATTTTGTATGAACCAGACTGACAGAGATTTCTTCCACCAGCTTTTCCAGAAGCTTAGGATACCTTTCCACTTTGCCTTCCGGAACCTGAAATCTCAGAAAGGTGGACAGGAATGGGCAAAACGGAGCCTGTAGCGGGCCTCACAGTGAAAGGAAAAATACTGAATCTTTTAAATGGTTCTGGAAACAATGGATAGCTCCCCCCATAAAATAGAGAAACTGAAGGGCTACTTGATGTAGTTAAATTGTTTCTTTTAGGAATTCGTTTGGCATCAGACAGGCCTGTGTTTCAAAAATAACTTTTTAATTTCAAACTTTTACATCCCTAATGTATTTTAATTTTTTTCAATAGGGCTTTACCTATGAGGAAATTGAGGTTCACAGAGTTTATGGGATTTGGACTCTGAGTTTCGTACTTATTTGCTCCATGCCATACTTTCTCCTAAGAGCTACTACAATGTGCAAAAGTAAAAGACTCTTTATTCATAAGGAGCTTATTCTTTACTTGGGAGAGGACAAAAGCAGGTAAACAAGGTATCTTTTTATGTAACAGTGTTATATGACTAGGTGTCTACACTTAGAGAACAGGAATGAATGTAATGAGTGTCAATTGTGGGGTATAGGATAGACAGTATGCTACCGAGGTCAAAGAAAATGTGATGCTGGGCATCATCAGGGAGGCTAGTGGAATGGAGAAGGAAATATGAAGAAGCCCCACATAATAAGCATCACAAGGAATCCCTATAAAGACTATTATCTGGGTGGGGGTAGGGGGGAGATTAGTCATTTTCACTGAAAAAAAAAAAAACAAAAAAAAACATGATACCTACATGCACCTATGAGCCAGAAATTCCAGGAGAAATGAAAACATGTGTTCACAGAAAGAATTGTTCAAAACTCTTCATAACAGCTTCATTTACAACAGCCCCCAAGAGAAAACTACCCAAAAGTCCATCCAAAGGAAGATAGGTAAACAATTTGTGGCATATGCATACAAGTGAATACTACTTGACAGTGAAAATGAGTGAACTACCACTGCATGTAATTGTGTGAAGGAAACTTGAAAACAATTTTGAGCAAAAGAAATGATTCCATTTATATGTACTTCAAGAAGAGGAATATTAATCTCTGATGAGAAAATCAGGATGAGGTTGCCTCTGGGAACTGAGAATGGGGATTAACTGAAGAGAGGAATGAAGAAACCTTTTGGGGTAAGAAATATTCTATAACTTGATTGGTGTGATGGTTACACTGATACATACAATTGTCAAAACTCATTTAACTATATACTTAACATCTGTGCATTTTATTGTATGTCAATTTTATCTCAATTAATAAAGACATGATGGAGTCAGAAAAGGTCCAAAAAAGAGCAATTAAGTAAGGTGAAGAATCCCTGAAAAACTGTTATATGAAGACTGACTGAGAAGCCACTGTATGAAAACTGAAAAATATTAGTTATACTTAAAGCAATGTTTTTACAACAGGAGAATTAAACTTCTTACTCCAAAGGAGAGAGGCTGGTAGAAAATGACTCTGGAATCCAAAAACTGGTGTTTGAATCCTGACTTCTTACTAGCTAGCAACATGGCCTAAACCTCAGTTCCTCATCTACAAAAAGAGAGTTGTAGTGCCGACTTATATCAAGAGAATAGTGGTGAGGAGCATGATCTTGGAGACTGACTGCCCCTGTTTAAAGAGAGATCAGAATATTTTGAGGGAACATTCCTGGGCTTTTGAAATGATACCAGGAAAAACGTTCCCATTGTGAGACGGGGCCCCAGATCAACCGGAACCTCATGCATCCAAGTTTAAGATTTTGGTGTCTGAAAATGTTTAAAATAACATTATTGAAATATAATTCATATACCATAAAATTCACCTGTTTAAATTGTACTATTCAGTGATTTTAGTATATTCATAGAGATGTGCAACCATCACCACAATCTAATTTTAGAACATTTCATCACCCCCCCAAAGAAATCCCTGCCCATTAGCAGTCACACCTCATTCCCCTCCACCCCTAACCCCACAGAGCTCTAGGCAACAACTAATCCACTTTCTTTGTCTCTATGGATTTGTCTACTCTGGTTCATCCATGTGGTTGCATGTATCAGTACTTCATTTCTTTTCACGGCTGAATAATATTCCACTGTATGGGTATGCAACATTTTGTTTATCCATTCATCAATTGATGGACATCTGGGTTGTCTCCATTTTGGTGCTATTATGATAAATGCTGCTATGAAATATTTATGTGAGCATATTTTCATTATTTCCTGGGTATGTATCAGCTGGAAGTGGAATTGCTAGGTCATATGGTAATTCTATGTTTAACATTTTGAGGAACTGTCAAACTGTTTTCCAAAGTGGGTGCACCCTTTTACATTTCCAATAGCAATGCATGGAGGGTTCCAATTTCTCCACATGCTCACCAGCACTTCTATGGCCTCTCTTTATTATTATAGAAGGCCCTGACTTTGAATTCCTTTGTGTGGTATCACAGCAGAGTAGTTAATGGGTACACAGTAATATTCATCAGAGTCACACCATGTTGGTACCGCCCTTATCCACGCATGCTGGGCCTTACTCCTGTTGGCCTTTGTGACCTCTTTTCATGTGCACAGCTTCTTTACACTTGGGTATCTGGACTCCCTTTCATCAAAACTGTGTGTGAAAATGCCTTCTGGACACTTAGGTCATCCCAGTCTCTTCAAAAAAAGAATAAGATACAAGCCTAGTGGTCAGAACACTGCTTTTTTCTGTTAGCAAGGAACTAAGGGCCTGGTCAGTATTTTCAATGATAAAAAATAGTAATATTTACAAAGAGTTCATCATGTGCAAGTACTATTCTTAGTGCTTTATATGAATTGTCCCACTTAGAGTGTATCACCACTCTCGGAAGGAGGCTAATATTAATTCCACTTTACAGAAGGTCTGAGTAGCTTGTCTAGTTGTAAATGGAGTCTTGGTTGAATCCACTCAGGTTGATTCCAGAGCCAAAGTTCTAGTCAACCTTGGGATACTGTGTCATCATTAATTTATACTTGACTAAACTTTGATGAGTCTGTCTTACTCATCTCACCATTGTAGTACCAGAAACTTGCATAGTCCCTGGCTTACAGAAGGGGCTCAATAAATATATGTTGAATAAATGAAAGAATGAACGAATGAATAACATTAATTTGCAATATTTAAGACCTCTTGCTCATAGTTAGAAATAAATTTCTGTTCTGCTAAACCATGTTTAAAACAAGTAAGCTTGTGAATATGTGTGTTCCTTCTTTCTTCTTTTCAGTATTTAAGCTGCTTGCTTTTTCAGTAAGTCCTTATTCTCCTGCCTCATTCTGTACCACAACTACTAGTACAACTCAATGGCTGACATTTCACCTACTTGCCAGGTAACAGATTGTAATGGATTAAAGATTTCACAATACAAACATTTGGCCTGTTTTAAGCTAGGTAGGCGTAAGACAGAAGGTGAAAACATTTAATTTGAAGAATTCACCAAACAAGATATTAAAAAAGAATTGTTCCAAAACATACAATGAACTTAACAGAAAAGATTGTTTTAAAAGATCCAAGTGTGTGGAAGATGGAAGACAAGACAGAACAAGACATTCTCCTGCTCTGATCACATCACTTCCCACTCAAAATCCTCTTCACTACTTCAATAATACGGAAAACCAAGATGTAGACAAGATTATTCTTCTATCATTTTTCTCATTCTCCTTTTGTTTTCTGTTTTTTTTCTTTTTCATTTCAACTCCCACTCTTCACTTTCTGCTGTGCCAACTTATATAAGTGAAATCCATGCTTCCAACCACTTTTCTCTGTCTTATTTTAAAATCACTGAAAGCGCTCACTCTTTTTATTTTTGGAATAATAATAATAATAATAATAATAATAATAATAATAAACCTGAAAACAAACCTCAACACCTACACTGCTTTCTATTACATCTCTCTAGTACTACATACATCAGAACTTCTATCTCCCAGTGAGAATTTTCTCCATAGTGAACCATTTGAGAGACTATGTAGTGATACTCATGCTCAAAACATTTTGGGAACACTTCTCCTTTCAGAGTCAGAATATAAGCCTAACAGAACATCCATCTCCTTTACTTTATCATGCTGACTAAAACCTATTATACCCAATTTGATTGCCAACTCTTAGTCTGTATTTGGCTCTAAATACTTGATGGCCATTTCAATAAACTTTACCTTTTAAAGACACAGACAAGTGATTATTGAGGGCAGTGAATGTCCTGTACACTGAGAAAGAAACCTGGAGAGAGGGGCTGGACTTCAAAAGTGTTTGGGGCTAAGGTGATATAACTGGAGTAAGTGAGGATGTTTTAAACATTCCTTGAGGATGTTAAGTCTTACAATGCTTGTTAAAGAAAATCCTCATTTAATTCTAATTGGTTCAACTAATTCACTTGAAAATATGTATTTAAGCACTTTGGATGTGCCAGGCACAGTGCTAGGCCCTGGAGATAAGAAGGTAAATAAGAAAGACCTTCTCCTTTAGTTAGCTAAGCGGCAATATGGCAGAGTAGAGAGAAAATGGATTTGGGTGTCAGATAGATGCAGGTCCAAATTCTCATTCTGTTGCTAATTTTCTGGGTGGTACAGGGCAAATTACTTTTTCTAGCATGTGAAAGGGGGATAGGAAGAGTTACCCTACAGGACTACTCCAAGGATTACATGAAAAAATACAAGGAAAACATCTGATAAAGCCTTGGCACAGAGATAGGCTTGGCTTTCAGATTCCAACTCTTGTCCTTGGGAAGAACAAGCTATTCGAGCTTTACTTAATGTCTCGAGTCTAGATTGATCGATTTGTTATTTAATGGACACACTGTTATTAAATGATTTCATTCAATCCAATTCCTCATGACATTTGCTCAAGCCTTCAGTCCAGTCTTACCTCTACCTGTTATTGGCAGGCTGAGCTCTGCATATTTGCTCTTTCTGCTCTCTTTTCTTTTACTTCTAGAAGGGCACTTTCTGTTTCTTTCTGCCTACTCAACTTTTACTCAGTTCTAAAGACTAGCTCATCTTTTCCAACTCTTCCACTGAGCCCTCCTGATCATGCCTTTTTTTTTTTCTGCCCCATATAGAACTTTTTTGCTTATACCTCTTATTTGGCTCTCTGTGAAGCTTCTTTTGTTATTATTTTGCAATATAACATTTTACCATTCTTATTGACCATTTCCAATGTGTGAGATGTGAGTGTTAATCTTCCATATTCTATATACTTTGTACCCTTACAGTGCTAATTTTACAGTTATTAAGTATGTACTTTGAATGAATGGATGGGAATTTATATTCTGTTCCTCAAAGTAAAAATTATTAATGGAAAGTAAAATCTCTCTGGCTTCATTAAATTCATCAGCCCTCATGAGGGAATAACAACATGTTTGTGTTTATGTGTAGCTTTGCATCTTAGGGTTTTGCACCTTGGACAGGAATTAATGCTGACTATTTATGAAAAATACTGTTACAAAGAGATAAAAATGTTGTAGCTACTTCCTGTGTTTTTGCTATGTTATATGCATTGTGCAAATATTTTAACCGGTTGCAATTTGTCAAAGCAAACTGGCCAAATATTAAGGTTACAAAAAAACAAAAAACAAACAAAACAAAAAACAAAAAACAAAAAAACTAAGCCAAAGCTGAAAAAAACTAGTTTTTGGACATATTTTTGTATTAAATGAAGTTTAGAGCTACACTTTGGGGCTGAGAAGATGGACAGAGTAAAGAAGACAGTATGGTGAAATAAAAAGGGTTTGTGCTTCAGATCAGTGAATTTATCTCTGGCATTGCTTATGTGAACTTGGAAAACTACTTAGATTTTCTTGGGCCTTACTTTTTTTTCCCCTCTCATTTTATAAAACAGATTTAATAATAGTAATTTTGAGGAATGTTGTGAGAATTATTTATCTTGGCACATAGTAACCTCTCAGTAAATGGTAGCTTCTATTATTATTTGTGTTCATAGCTTAGGTAGAAGAGTTAAGGCAAATTTTAATGAAGATGAACTTTGGAAACACGGGAGCCAGACTGTCTTTGGATGTTTGTAACTGAAAGGGAGGCTAGATGCAGTAAGTTAAGATATGAAAATGAGGCAACAAAGGAGGGTAGTCAAAGGGCAATTTAAAAATGCTCAGGGCTCTCCTTGCATTTAATTATTACTTGAGAGACTAATTTTATATTACTTTCCAGGAAATTCACAATAAAAAAATAAAATGATATTAAATTTTTATTTAGAAACTCAATGAAGTGAGAATTTGGATTTCATCCATCTGTGCCTAGAAAGTCTTAATTAAAAAGGCAATCAAATCACAGTCCTACACCCAAAAGGGAGATTTCAAATTATCTACTGTTTTCCTATTATGTTCTTAGAAACCACATCATGAATTAAACAGTATTTATTATGCATAAAAATACAGTTAAAGTTGGTGATTGAAATTCTGACCAAGGGCTCAGAATCCAGTAAAACAGCTATGGCCAAAGATATGTCATACAATCAGATGCAGCTGTAATCTGGCAATAGTTTGAAAGGGAAATCATTGTATTTCAAGTCTCCTAAAATGGACACAAATATCCTAAGTACACTAAAATATACATGGTTTAATCTACTGTAAAATAATTCAATACTGCTATATTGTATCTATTAAATTTTCAAGTTGGATAAAAATGGATATCCTAGGTATGATAAACTTCAATATTGTTCAGATTCTTTGCATTCTTCTTAGAACTGATTCTTTCCAAAATTTTGGGTAAATTTCCATTTTGCAAACTGAGTCTTACAGCATGACTTTAAATAAATCTATCTTTAAATAAAAGCTAAATTAAGCTGAACCACAAGCTCTATGCGCATCACAGAAATAGCATGAAAAGAGGGTTACAGAGAAGAAAGAGAAATTGAATAAGCCTTTACTAACACACACACACACACACACCCACAAATAACTATTATGTAAGTGAGAGAAAAACTATCATTTTCACGAGCATCAGTCATCTATACTTCCTCTGTTTTTAAAGAAACAGATTGATATACAAAAAGAGGTACTAAATCATTTTCATTGTTCAGTACTAGGATATTTAGTTGACGGACTAAATACTTTAGGCTTCATTTGTGAAAAAAGAAAACAATTACTGTTCCTAACATGGACGTTCGAAAGGGAGTTTTAAAACACACACTCATAGTATAATGAATATCTCTCCCCATTCATACATTCCACAATATTTTTGCACACCTACTGTGTGTTTGCTTCTGTGATGGGACCTGGTTACACAGTGAGGAACAGCAGATATGGCAACTGCCTGGATGGAGTTAGTGGGGAAGACAGACAATGAACAAGTAAGCAAATCCAAATAAGTATACCTTCTTGGAAGCCTGCGGATCTATATGAATGTCTTTGTTGCATTCCTCTAATGTGTTAAGGAAGGTTCTTATTGGCATCCATGTTTAAAGTTCCAGCAAATTAACCTTTTATAAGGATTTCCATTCAGGGAATTGATTTATTGTGCAGAGATTCTCGGAGGGCATGAGTTAAACACCTGACTGCTGAATATACTTAGAAACAGCATCAGTTCTCTCATGGTCCTTGGGCAAAAAAGATGCCATAAGGAACAATGACTTTAACCCCTCCCCAAGAAATATCAAGTTATTGACCATCGGAAGCTAAAAACTTTGACCCTTCGATGAAATATTTATTCTCCAAATGCTTTTCTGTGAGGTAAATGTTTTCCTAATTAGGCTTGAAAATGTGAAATTTTGTTGCAAAATTGATTTTCTATTAAGGCATTAAAGTAGTTTCTCTTTCCTTCTGCTTAGGTACTAATTAAATTATGTCCCAACTTGTTTTAATTCAGCAATCAATTTTTTTTTCCATTTGCACTGGATTACAGAATCTCATTTAAAAATCACTCTAACAAACTCCACACAAAACAGAAGGGATAGATGTATTCTCTAACAGAGACAAAACAGTACCAGAGTTTGCAGCATTTGGAACAGACTGCTAAAAAAAAAAAAGAGGATCAGTTGTTTTCTGGTGGCATCTATTTCTTTCTTATGCTGTATTTAGACATAAGAAATACTAGTGGAAGGCATAAGGATGGAAAATAAATAAATAAATAGTCATGAAATGCTGAAATATAAAAACTCTGAATGCTGAGACTGAGACAATTTCAAAAATGATCATAAATTCATTAAAAGGAAAATTGTTAAAAGAGAAAAATGGAGTCATAGCTGTTGAGTATAACGTTTGGAGTAATTAAACAAAAATATTAAATAAATGCATTATTCCAAATGTATGAAGGTCAGTTTCAGGTCTGATGTGTGGGTGACAGAATATGTTCTTAATAAATATGTATTGAATGATTAAATAAAAGAAGAAGATGTCAAAAATCCAACACAGACAACCCGAGGAAAGACATTTTAGAAGACTTTTGCTAATGGAAGAACTGTATGTACCGATTACGAAGGGTGATTTTGAGGCCCTATAATGAGATGGGAAATATTAAGAAAAGTAACAGTTTCATATATAACCATCTCTTGAAACTCAGAGGATATACAACTTCTGTTTTAATGAAACAAAAATAAGAAAAGGTTGAGTTGTCCCCAAGGTCAAATTCCATCCTGATCTTTTGTGGGGCAGGCAGCGGAAGGAGGGAGTGGTCAATCAGGCACATAAAAAATGGCAAGTGAACCAAACCAGTAGGGTAGCTTTGATTGTGTTAATTAGAGGAATATTATCAAGTCGTCATGGAAACCTCACAGTGATGTTTTCACCAAGAGGACGGAATTGAACAGTGGGAGTTATGTGCTTGTTAAGATTCTTCCTGGACCAGCTTATAGCCCTTCTACAGCTCCTTTGCTTTAAACAGTGAGCTTAGTAACTTCCAGATAAGGCTCTATATCCCACTCTTTTCTATTTCTTTCTAAATTGCTTGCACATTTAATTGATCATTAAAATAACATAGAGTCCTTCACTTAGGTGATTGTTTCACCATCCTAGGACTTGAATGTTTCAACTTTCTGGCAACAAAGCCTACCCCATTCTATCAAAATCATGGAACTGAATCTCAGTGGGTCAGATTTAGCTTGTTTAAATCCAAGTCTAACTGAACAGACTATACAGTGACTAGTGGTTTGGTTTCTAGATTCCAAAGCTGTTCCTTCAATTTCTTTTTCTTACTTTCTCTGGTATCTTTCTATTTTATATGACATTAAAAATAACAAGTAACAATGTTAGATGAAAGCAAAATTAAATCACGAACAAAACTGCTCATGTGAAATGGAAAAACAATTTCTCTAAAATCATGAAACTCAAATCAATCTAAGGCTTCAACTTATTCACACAATTATAATTTTTTGCAGTTAATGGACAGTGTCATGAAAAGATGGAGCACATATCGGTAAGAATAAGTATTTCTTCAAATATAAAATGTAACTGTAAACTTATTTCATTTATTATGGGAAAGTTGATACCTGGGTCTAGTCATCCAGAGATACTTTATAAGCTAGACATCTGCTTTATCAAGTTTTCTATATTATCATAAAGGGAAATAGTCACTCAACTGAAAATCAAAAATTACTATTCCTGACAAGATATCAAAGAGAAAGGAGTACAGATTTTAATAAAAGTATTTACAGAATTATCATTCCCCATTAAAAATTTCTAGAGACAGTCAATAAGCACAATGGTGTTGAAAAAAAGAATAGAGAAGTAGATATAGAAAGAGGGAAAAGAGAGAAAGAAGAGGAAACACAAGGAGAAAGAGACACATGAAAAAGACTGGCCAAGAAAAGAGAATGGGAGACCTGTCAATTATTGAACACTTACCACATACCAGATCCTATACTGGGTGTTTTACAATGTATCCTATTTAATCTGTAGATAAGATAAAGCATGGATAATGTTGAGCCCACTTTAAGGATTAAAAAATGGAATTTTAGGTGAAATGACTTATCTAAGACCTCAGAAGTAGTAAATGGACTGGTGAGAACTGAAACACAGGAGTGTCTGATCAAAGACAGGACTTTTCCAGAAACCAGTCTGGTTGGCAAATAAACAAGCAAAGATTAGAGTTAGGGAGGAAAATGAGACCAGGCTAACCTCCCTGAAGGCAGGGTCATTGTCTACCCTTTTCACTGGTTTTTTTTTTTTTTTTCAATAGCTAACAGTTTCAGGAATAGAACAGTACATAATAAATATTTGCATGATGGACATCTTTGAATGTGTTGGATGGCAAGAGTATAATATAGGGAGAGAAGTCATGGAAGAAGAAAGAAATAGGAAAAAAAAGAAAAAGAAACAGAAAGAAGGAGGCAAGGAAGAAAGAAAGAGGGTAAGACCAAAATGTGATCGATTCTTTATGGACACTTCTCACCTTCTAGATCCTAGAGTCACATCATCAGCTTAGTGTCAAGTCTCATACTCTGAGAATATTTGAAAGAGGAAAACTCTTTGACAGTCTACATTCCCTTAACTCAAACAAAAATATTTCTCAACTTTTCAGAAACCCAGTGGGTGCAACGTTGAAACCTCACACCACCTGACAGTACCCAGGTAGAAATAAAGAGTATGAGCCCTGCACTCCGGACAGGTGGGGCTTGAGCAGTACAAATAGGTCATATTCTGATAGTCAACCAACAAATCAACCAAAAAACAATCAAGCACTAAAAACTGATCAGTTAATAAATATTTGTTATGGTCACATTTTGTCCCCCAACTTAGTCACAAGAAATTGACAGAAAGGCAAACATGTCAATAAAATACAAAAATTCAATGAAACATCTCACTGCTTTGTTAAATTATTAGAAACATTAGGATCAAATGGCTGAATAATTTCTCTTTTTCATATAGATATTGGACTTCAGGTCAATATTAGTTCATTCCTAGGGAAGAACAACTTATAAAAGTCATAAAATTTAAAAATTCAATTTAATTCTTGGATTGTTGTTGAAAATGCACTGTAGGGCTACAGCTACCTCAATATCCAAGAATGGTCAATTTTGACTAACCTATTTGGTTAAGTTATGCATATCTCCTTCAGAAAAAAAAGCAAAGCTTTGCTCATAAATTGGACCCCTTTTGTGCAATCAAATAATAATTTTAGAGCGCCAACAAAATCTGGTTTCAGCATAGCAATCTACAAGCCTGTTCAAAAACTGCACTTCATTATATAGGGGTTATTGGGTTAGTAACTTCATATTGGTTACAGAAAACCTTAGGCTGAGAGCATTCCCAGGTGATAGGTTTGGTTGGGTTTCCCTGAAGACTTGGGCCACTCTCTGATCCCCCTGGTGCCCCAAAGTGACAGAATCTTATGGAATCCTGGGTATCTTGGCATCATAAATCACTGAAGGCTGTTGACAATGCCTTTGGTATTTACGACCCCATGTCAGGACCCAAAAATCGCTGGAAAAGGAGTTGCTTTAGCAGTTCAGACAAGCTAAAAGAGTTTCTTTGATTTTCTGGTATTGGTCTGCTGAGACATTCACACAAAAGAATGCCTGTGCCAGGCAGGCATAGTATAATCAAATAGAATTGCTTGTTATGTAACTTCAATGCACTAAGGATATTGAACTTCCCTTTTTAAATCACAGAAAAATACTGAGCTAAACTATTAAACTGGGAAAAAACAGAGTGAAGAGTACTATAAAAATGTGAGTCATTTTACAAATGGATTTAATATCAGCATTTGTGAATTACATTTGATATTTCACCCATCACATTCCGAGGTCTTCAGGAGAAACAATGAACACAGAAATAATCAAGGAAAATGTGTTACTTTATTTCTACTTAATAGCTACATAAGCAATGCAGAAAGTGCAAAATGTTTTGGAAACACAGGAAGAATAATATGATTTTTCACTGTCCTTTTAAAGAAGGCTGTTTTCCTTTTTGGGGGGTGGCATTTTGTAAGCTTTTAAAAACAGATTATGTATGTGTGTGTGTCCAGGGGAGTTGTTTATAGAGTCTGTGCACAAATCTCTCTCTCTCTCTTTTTTTCTGAACAACACCCAGAAGACGCGGATACTTTTTAACGAGGTTTTGTAATCCCCTGACCCTATTTTGCCAGCTGTCAGCAGCTGGAGGCCCATATCACCGTTTGTAAAGAGCATCTCTCAATAGATTATTATGTGAGTAGCAACTGGTGAGTGCAGCTTGTCATATAAAAATGCAAATGTTTTTCTTACCTCTTCCTTCTCAGCACTTTGCAGATCACGCCACTCCTCAGTTACATGACCAAAATCCACTGTGTTCATGGGTACTTTAAATTCCCCAATGATATCATGCTTGGAGAAACGATCAAAATCATATACAGCCATCACCAGAGTTTTGCCACCCAATTCCGAGTATGGCACCTAAATAAAGAGCAATGAGAGTAAAATATCTGGTCTCAAAAATGCTTAAAACACATTGCTTGTTTACAGTTTTTAATTTTAATATTTATGTTGTATAAACAGAACAGCGAGATAATTATATTTTTGGCTTTTTCTTAAGTTGAGTCATTTGACTAACTGCTTGAGGCTTAAATTACTCTCAGGGAAATGAAAACTTACCATATTATCTGAAAATTCTAGAAGCTTTTAGTATTATTAATAACAGACCCTATTATTAGTCATACTATAAACATATCAAGATTAATTAAATAATAAAACAAGCCAGTTGCATTTGACTCTGTAAGAAAGGTTTTTCTTGTAGAATATTTTTGTTGTTATAATGTTCTTTGGTCAGGAAGTGACTTAGGAACAGATAACTTGGTTCAAAAGTTCCATTGACTCTTTCAAGCCATTTGAATACTACAGTTTAATGGAGCAGTGATTTATTAAAAGACATGCTGGAGCCTGAAAGGATTTAAGTGAAATTCACAAAGTGCCTCACCTACTCCCTAAAATAATTTAATGATTGACAAGAACTGACAAGAAAATTGATGTTTTGAATATTGGAGATGCATTACAATAAGGATCTTGAAGTTCATTCCTGGGTATGATACTCTTTAGGATGAGTGATGGCAAAAGGCCAAGAACTGATGAATTCTCCAGCTGTTCAAATTTATCTGGGACACATGCTATGGGTTGGGATGTTTATCAGTGGCATTCTTAATATTCAGGGAAACTGCAATCCAAGTAAGCTACACTTCAGTAACTGGACAGAAATGCCTAATTAAGAAATTGTTTAGACTTGTATTCAAGGCTTGATCAACTTTAATACACTTTCTATTATTTTATCAGTGTAAATGGTTATCTTATGCTGCAGCAAACATTTCTCAATTAACTCTGCCTCTTAAAAAGGGAAGGAGAAGGAAGGAAATAAAAAATTTTAGTTTTCTGAAGAGTTTTTAGTTTTCTTTCGTTCACTTACCATATCTGGAATTGGATTATTTTGTAAAATGCTATGATGACAACCTAGGCACAATGGTTCTTCAGTTATAGAAGAAATCTAAAATAATGCCTTTCAGTGAGCTGAATTTTGAAGGAAGAGATAAGAAATTTTAGAGTTGGGATAACCTTTGAAATTTTCATCCTATTTTTAAAACCTTCCTGTACTTTCTGATGATTGTACTGAAATGGCAGCAGTCAAAAATCTAGGCGTGGGGTCAGACAGACCTGGGTTTGGGCTTCTCAATTTTCCAGTTGATGGACCTGGAGCAAGTGAATAAGTCTCAGCTTGTTTATCTATTAAAATGTGATAATAATAGTGCCTCCTACATGGGGCTATTGTGAGGATGAATTATGCATGTAAAGCATTTAGCACAGTATTGGTACATAGTAGGCACTTAATAAATATTCATTGTTTGATGAGTGGCAGAAGTGAAGGAACTCAGGAGGGGCATTTGTTTAGGGAGAAAGAAGATGAATTTAGTTAGGGGTATGGTGAATTCACATTAAGTGGGCTTGAACTTACTTATAAAGTCAATCCTCTTTAAACTCTATTATGCTTCCATTCTTACCTATTACTGCTTGGCATTTCAAAATGCATCATCTATAATATCAACTGGAGAAATTAACCAATTTCCAGAAAATAGGCACATTTCTTAAATAAATGAAAATACATTGTACTCTGGATCAATTTATTGTTTGATCAATCTTCCTGAAATAAAATGGAACCTGACAAAAGTTTATAGGCAATTTCAAAATTTCAATAACTACACTACTCAAATAACGAGTAATAACATTTAAAAAAAAACGTAGATAACTCAAAACAAGTCAAAGGCCCCATAATATTATTTCAAATAATTTATAAATCTGCTTACTAACTTCTGGTTAGAAACTATTTGTCTAAATTAAAATGATTAATAGAGTCAAGTAAAATTGTGATAATTTTTAGTTTTGCAATATTTTAACTTTTATTTTCATTTTCTGTTTTGTGGAATATTGACTAAAGATCTTCATAAGATGAGTATTTCCTGGATGTTTTTTCTGCTTCTTTAGATTTTCTCTCTGAATTCAAGAAAGTGCAGATTTTAAATAGAGTGACAAATTCGGAACTTTTCCTTGAAAAGTCAAAAATTTCAGAGTGAATAGGAAAACACTGCTCCATTACAAAATTGGAAAAAAATTTCATGAAAATGACTCATGCCCTAAGTTTCATCAACTTACTTCATGCCAGAATGTTTGCCCACACAAGGCACATGCTAACACTAAGCCTGGCTGATGGACAGGGTGATTCTGAATCAGCCTTCTGGCATATTCACAGACATTTCATTTTTAAGAAAGGTGTTGTTTTAACTAATGCATTTTAAAACATTTTCACATATGAAAGATATCTAGCAAAAGAATAGGTTTTTATGAACAACCTCAAGTCAAGAGCTACAAAACTTGTGCATGCAGAAATGATGGAGGCCTGCAGGGTGTGTTCCCAGTGAGTTATTACATTGCCAGTCTCTCTCTTGGTTATTGTTTGTCAGCTAAAGTATCTCAGCAAGATGAAGAACACCAGGGGAGAGCCCAGAGTAAAGGAGAAATGCTAGAAATGCAGAGAAACAATATATTCACATTATTTTTATTGATAAGTTGAGAATGGTTTTAGAGTGCTCAAACTGTTCCTGTATACCCAGAATTTTGCAAAGAGAATAATATCTATTTGTACAAGTTAAACTCTGGGACACAGCTTACTTTAATCTGTGTTTGCAAGCGGGTTTCCTTATTTTCAGGCTCTTTGAAAAACAGAGAAATAATGATTTCATTACTCCTTTGGGTTTTTTTGAGAGAAGGAAATGTTCAAGCTTGTTGGTACACTTGAAGCAAACCTCACTTTCAGGTGTGAATATGACATCTCATTACCAGTCTATATTCCAGTCTGAAATGACTGAGCGGGATCCTAACTTGAACAAATTTAAATGCAGTATAAAATTCTCTCTAGACTGAAGATAAGAATTCTGAATATTCTGGATAGAATCAATGTGAGCCCCTGAACAAGTGTTCATGTGCAAGTCTATGTATGTGTGAGATGAGATCAATCTTTTTATCTAAACTCAACAGAGGAAAAGTTATAGGTAAGTATAAAAAAGTACCTTGAAAGTAAACTGCTCGTTAAAGACAGGATTGAGGGTCTTTCGGTGGACTTTTGTCTCAAATTTCTTCTTTTTATCGGGCAGCAGGAACACTTTTACATAGGGATCAGATGTGCCCCCCATGTCTAAGGCGGGCAGCTCGGCAGCCTGGATAATCCCTACCAGCAGCTGAAATGAATCACAGAAAATAGCAAACACAAATGTTGATGGACGTTTTGGAAAAGACTGATTTACTAACAATGTTGCATATCGGGATTTCTCCCTTTTCCTCTCATGAATCTGAACACAGAAGGCTGATGAAACAAGAGAAACAGGCTTCACAGAAACCCAATTATGACAGATGCAGGCTCTAGAAAGGCTGATTTTAAGTACAAAAGGGGCTTTTAAAAAGGTTGCTGATTACAGTCAAATATGGGATTCACAGTTACGAAAGAGTTGCAATCAAATAACTTACCAGTTGCTAAAAGCCCCAATGCATTATTTTCTTTCCAGGGCATGGTAAATGGTAAATTGTGAAACAATCACAAGTCTGTAATTATAGAGTAAGAAGTTCTTAATTCTGAACCAAAGCCTCAGACCAGCTAAACAGAAACTTCTTTGGGTATCATTTTGAGAGAGAAAATAAGATCTTCCAAGTTTCTTTCATATTTGACCTTCATTTGTGTGCTGGCTATTTTATTTTTACTTACAGTAAAATGATTATTGTCTATTTAATTCTGTTTAAATATAGAATATGGAGTCAAAGAAATTAAATATTTTCATTTATAAAGAGGAAGGTAAGATTATAGATATCATTTTTTAATGCTTAGTGACTACGTTTCTAATTTTTTCCAAATACACAAGAAACATCTGCATTTTTTCAAGTCTTATCATCAGTGATACATTCCTGACTTACTGTGAATGTGAGTTTAAGCTGGCATTGTTAATACTTTTGCAAAGAAAATAAAAAGGTGTCAGTAGATTAATCTAGATGTCCTGCTGTCAGAGATTTTGTGTCAACACAGTGCTGTAGAGTCATTTGGAAACAAAAGTGTACCCTCTTATTGTTGTTCAAGGCGTATACTATTCAGTAAAAGCAGTCACACCATAGCTTTTCACATGAAAGCCTGAAAATTTGAGTCAGTGACTTCTTAGTGACTACAATAGAAAAGTAATTCACCTTCTTTAAAAAAAGCACACCCTAAATGATTATGTTGTTTCCATTTTAATGCTTCAAGTTCTTTGTGTTGGTTTCATCATCAAACTGTAATAATAAGGGTACTGAGTTGTAGGTACACAAAACAGAGAGATGGTCAAAGAAAAGCTAAAATAGGCATCATACATAAATACGTAATAGTAAAGCAAACAGTTGTCTCTTGATTTGTCAAATGGTATCTGGTATTTGCCTTTAGATAACAATGTGAATAAACAAGATGATATTTCTTCTGCATGTGATACTCATTCTTACTTTTTATAACAAATTTTCTTTTTGGAGGGGAAAGCACTATAGATATAGCTTAAACTCTTCGGCGGTCATTTAGTTTAAAGAGTTTGGGGTAGTTTGTTGATGAAGGGTGAAGTCACTTCCAATCCCCTCTGACTACTGCCTAAGAAATGTTATTGTCATATTTCTTTCCACCACGAAAGCTTTTCAATTAGAGTATTTTTGGGTGGCATTCTAGTTTTGGTAAGCAATCATGCACTTTTGATTACAGCTTTATCTACAAAGTTCTTCAGAATTTATCTTCACCATCTCATAGGAATCATTTTATAAATCAAATTAGCTGAGAACATTTGGAAAAATTAATGCATGATATTAAGAAAAATTCATTAAATGGAATCTTCCAGATTCTCAGAATGAAATCCTTTTTAGATTTTATGTTTGCTAGGAAAGGGAGCAGGAAATGTACTCCCATAATGTGAGCAAAGATCAAATTCAATGCTATTATTTTCTTAAAAATACTATTTTAGAAAATGAGATTTATGGTAATCAAAACCAATTTAGATGTTTCAAAATTATGAACAACCAGAGTGAGATATCACTTGATTTCCCATAGAATACAAAAATAGAATAAATTAGGAGAAAATAATTAGATGCATATATACAGGCAGATTCAATATATATGTTATATATTAACATAACAGAAATTGATGTTGACTTTCTCTAGAATATATAAATAAAAGGAGGTTTTGCTCCCAGCCAAGTCCTGATGCATAAATTTTGGCCATATTTTATTAACTACCAATGATATACCTACAAAGCTATATAAATCCATACCTATAAATCTGTGTCTATAAATCAATATACAGCTTTCAAGAGTGTAATATGAAACAACCAGTCAGAGCTATAATGAATCTGATCAAATAAAATTACTTTTACTATGATAGAACATATCCATATATTCTTCATGAGGAACCCTCTGGAAACTTCCGAAAGTAGACAATCTTTGAACAGTCAATCCCTAAATAAAGCACAGAATTTCTATAATTGCTTAGAGCTCTTACATAATTTCTGACTTTGGACATTTGTGGTAAGAGCTGAGCATTGGTTTTGAAACATTTATTGTTCATTCTTCATAAAACTGTAAATAACACTGTTGTATTAATGTTAACTGTATTCACTTTGCATTTATCAGTTCTTTTTCATCCAAAAAGATGAGTGAAATAAATCAAACTGGAGAGAAGATTTAAAACTCCCCTACTCTGAAAAGGGTTATGTCCTAAGGATTCTTAAGAGTCTGATTTCTAAGTCAGCTGATGCCACACATTGTTATCTAGCTTTTAAGTTTCTTTAACAATGCAGAAGGTAAAGGAATATCTTCTTCAATGGCATGGATGCTTGACAGTCTTTTATATAAAGAGATTTTGTAGCAGTTATCATTGAGTTACCTATATAACAGGCATTCTATAAAAGATAGCTGGTACTATTACTCATGTAGATGGCATTTCACAAATTTTTAAGAAATCGAGGCAGGAATGTATGCTTTGTTATCTTCTTTAGTTCCTTGTCACTTTTTGGGTAGCAGTCATGGGCACTAGAAATCAAGTAGCTGGTCCTTCTAGTTTTTTAGAATTTCTAGCTTATTAGCACTTGGAGTTTCACCTAAGTATCATGATATTATGTAACACATTCTTGCCTTTCATATTCATAGATGATAATCAAATTGTCCATCATTTGATTCCTTATCAAACTGTAGTATTATATTTTAAAACTTTGACTTGAATGGTGGCCAGAATCAAAGACCCCTAGCTTTGTGTGACTGCGAAGTTAGGTTTTTCTAGCTCAGGCTGAAGGGTGCTGTGGGCTAAGCCTGTGGCCAGTTGTTGTCAGAAGCAGACTGACTGCTTCAAGTTAATTTGTATTCTGCCTGCCTGCTCTAAGTGCCGAAAGTAGATGTAATCGGTTGAAACTGTGATTACCAGAAGTTAAATTAGCAAGTAGGGGGACTGTCTGTACTTAGAAATTATTTCATCAATAGCTTTGATAATTGCATTTTCCCTTCGCAGCAAACGAAATGTTTTAAGAACTATCTTGCTTCAATTTCTACTTGGTAATTTCAGAAAAATGTAATAGAATTAGAAGACATTTCTCCCCTCACCACAGACCTGGTTATTCTGGAAATCGTAATCCAGTGAATACTGAAGTTTTCCCAATTTCTCCTCTTCTTTGGGTTCTTCCTTTTCTTCCCCATCAGTCAATCCAGTTTCAGCATCATCATCCTTAAGGGCCTATGAGTAGGGAAATGGATCATAAGTGAATTCAAGTGAATTTTCATTGAAACCCAAATTAAACTGGGCTCATAGTTATACTTCCAAGCTGTTAGAAGCAAGCACTAAGATGTCAGAAATCTCAGTTGTCTGACACACATTCACATTTGCTGCTTACATATTTTTTAAATTCCATTTGTGCATGGAATTTTTTCCCCTAATCAGCAAGCAACATGGAAGCAATGGAAGAAGCCCTCACAGTATTGCAAGCAAAAATGTAAAATTGTTACAAAGAAAATGTCAACTTGGTGTTAAATTCGACTCTGGTAAAATTGCTTCTTTCAGAGGTAAATGTGATAAACATGCTATTCACCAGGCCAGGTTTCACATTTGGTTTCAAGAGATGTTAAGCATCATGTAAAACATCATTGTTACATGCAGTGGAGTAATTTATGGAATGCGTGGCCTTTTGTTGCCTTCTTTCCTATGAAATAGATAGTTGAGTAAGTGATTCTCAAATGTTTTAATTCCTTAAGTTTCACATATACATTTATAATGATTATGGAAAAAGAGGAAAAAACATGCCACCAGCAAATGCATTTTTAGAGAAAAGTTCATCCCACTTCCAGTTTAAGTTTACCACTTTATTTTCATAACAGCTCCACAAAAAGCTAGGCTGAAATAAATTGACTTACGGGTCTATTTGAACTCAAAATGTAAAAAGAGTCTTGGTTGCAATTTTTTAAAAAAGTCAAATTGGTCTAAAGACTTATTCTGTATCAAAGAACAAAAATTATCATACTGAACCCTTTTCTTGAAACTCAGTTCTGAACAAGTGAATAGTATTTATAATTTAAAACTTAAATGTAACATAAATTAAAATACCAGAAAGCTTATTAGTTCAGAAAATACATTCAAATGCTCCTCTTTTTTAAAAGTCAAAATATATAATGCACATTCCTAACAAATGCAAAAATTTTGCTAAAAATATGGAAGATTATAAATGTCATAAATCTCAGAAGCTTTGTTTCCAAGGATGTGCAATCTTACTGTTTTAAGGAATTAGAAAAAGCTAATTGGAAATCAACACATAACTATTATCCAAAATTAAAAATCATAAATATTACGTTTCTCTGATCACTAATGAGGTTGAATAATTTAAAAATCTTTATAGTAACCACTCGTATTTTTTCTTCTAAGACTGCATGCTCATACCCTTTGCTAATTTTTCTATTGTGTTGTTTGTCTTTTTCTTACTGATTCGTAGGAACTCTTTGTATTTTAGTGATCTCACTCTTTTTGTTGTTCTAGTTATATGCAGCAAATATCGTGTCCTAGATTCGGTTATGACATAATCATTGACTTTTTTTTTTTTTTTTTTTTTGTATGTATGTGTCTGTAGGTGGGGAAAGGTATGTGTAGACACTCATAGAAATCAAGAGCTATGAGTGGTGGACTGCTTTGTATCTCTGACAAAATACAGGAAATCTGAACTGTTGTCAGCTCTAAAATTCAGTCTGAAGACTTGTAGAACTCAAATGCAAGAAGCATAACCAGACTTCAAAAAGGTATCATTGTCATTAGACTATAGCTCTACCAGCCCTGCCACCCATTTCACCCCACAGACTACCTGGTCTTTTCTGTCTGTTGTGTTCATTAATCTTAGGAGAAAGTTTCTCTGTTCACTCATTCATTTACACAGGGACTCTGAGTGGTGCTACAAAAAGGCACTTCCAGGCCCTGAATTTATAAGATTTGCAATTTGGCCCTACCGGACTAACTCCAATTTGATCTTTAAAAACTGAGACTTGTATGATCACAGCTAAATGGAGGTGGGACGATCACGTAAGCAGAGAGTTAGGCTTTGATCAGAGATGACATTCCTTTTGTGTTTCTTGAAATTTCTCAGGAGCCTACAATGAATTTGGAAAATCAAAAATTACTATTATTATATCTATGTAGAAACCTTTTCAAATATCGTTAGCCACACACCATTTCACCTGGAAAGTTTAATTCATACTTGAATGCTGCCTTGAATATTAAAATGTTGATTTACTCATAGCCAAAGGCAGGAAATAATACAGTAATTTAAAAATTTGTATTAATCTTTTAACTTGAGGGAGGTCATTTAAGGGACCATGAGTTAGTAAAGTGACAAGAAAAGACTACCAAATTTAATTAGAGAACTTGAGGCAACAGAATTCTATTGCCCTTTCAAAGCCTTGGCTGTGTCTAAGTCTTTAACATTGTCATAGAAGTTGTGCTTAGAAAACTGCAGCTAAGGTAAATTGCCTCCCTGTAAGATTTTGATTTAAAAAAAAAAATAATAGCAAACTAATGGTATTTCCATCTGAAAAAAAATTTGTATGTTACTGTATCACAGTAATAAAAAAATTCACTATTAAAATACTTTTTCAAAAGTCTCTTTCAGAACTAACAATTTACATATCATGTCTCAGCCCAGTGCAATTTGAAATAGCTGAGATATTAAATCTCCTTCTCCCTAAGTGTTTTTTTCTCTAATAAAAGGTGCAAGACCATCTCTGCAATTATTCTGCATGAAATAGGGCTAAATTTTTAATAATTTCTCAGTGCCACTGTTCATCACTGAATTGATTAAGTCTATTGCTGTCCCAAAGGCTGAGCTTAAGCAAGACATTTTCCGTACCATCACATTAAATACAGACCCATTAAATCAGTACCTATTATAATGTCTCAAGAGCAATGCTCATCACTCCCCACCCCCCCCCCCCACAAAATAGAACAAAATGGAGGGGGGGAAAAAGCCTCTAAACCTAGCAGTTCTGGGACTTTGATAAATTATAGTAGAAATGTCTGTGTTGGGAACATCAGACTTTATTTTAAATTTCAAAGATTTTAATGTACATGCCTAACGCCTGCTTCGTTCACACCCAACATGAGGAGCATTTGTTCATTGTAAATTACATTGCTCCAGATTTGGATTTGATGAGGCACTCTAAAAAGGCAGCACAAGGGACAGAATTTCCTTTCTGTGCCCAACCATTTAGAATGTAAGCTTTCTAATACTTTTGTACTTAATATATGTTGGTCATGTCAAAAATAAGAACCCTTTAAAAATATCAATTTAGTTCAGCCTCTTGATGTGTGTCAGAATGGTACACCCTGAGCTGTGGAGCCCCAGCGGCCAGGCCACTAAATGGATCTGAGTGTTGACCAGGGGTATCTACGGAGCAGAGGAAACCTACCGCAGGGACAGTCCAGAACAGTCATGAGACACAACACAGATAAGGGGAACATAGAAGGAAGAAATAAAAATTAAAATATCCACACACATTAGTGAAAACCATGGAGAAATGACCTTTCCAGACCTAGACACCACAACTTGATATTTTCCCTCTGTATTTTTAATATTCTCAAGTTTTAAGTCTTAAACAACTTAACCTAAATGTGTATCATGCTATAGAAATACAATATCTATAATTATTTTTTTTTCTCATTACAGAATATTATAAATTTCTTTCTGGGTTATAAAATCTTACCATATGGACACGTAGCCATGAACAATGAAATTTGAATTTCTATGAGTTTTGTATGTTTTGAAATTGGAAAAACTTATTGATTACCCTAGCACCTTTATATCATAGGAAATCATGTCTAAAATGTGTCTCACAGCTGTCCTATTTTGAAATGAGAGAGGCATAGGGTATCTGTATCATCTTCCCCATGTTTGCATCAGTATTCAACTTAAAAGATTTTGAGAATATAATTATCTGGGAATAATGCTGCATCATGTTTGTGCTGTTTTGAATTTGGATGATCTGATGATCACTGTAAGATAGCATCTTAAAATCCGCAATTCTATTTTGTTTCTTCTTCCTTCCTCTTCATAAAATGATAGAACCCTTATTAGCTACTTTTTGTTTGTCTTAAAAAGTAGCATAAGCTGATGTGATATAAATGTTTGTCAGTGGTGCCTATTTTCATTACGCAAATTGTATTTCATTTTCTACATTTAATTGTTCATAAATTATACTTAAGAGCTAGCTAAAACCTATGTAAACAAAGTTATCTACTTAAATCAATATAAACACTTTTTGAGTGGTTGAACTTTAAATGCTTTATTACGTAGATTATTTTTTATAAACTGTCACCGATTTCTTAGTATTTCCTTTTTTGACTCATTTTTGCTGCCCTTCCCCACCCATCTAAAGGAATTGGTGATCAATATGAAATTAAGCATCACCAATTCTATGTATCTAGTGCTCTTGGGATCTTGGTCATTTATCCAGGTCATAACAGGGGTAATAAACACCACTACTATGCTGTAAGCGTACAATCTTACATTATAGAGAAAAAATTCCACAATTAAAAATATAAATTTCTTGTCCTAGGAAGAAATGCTATGGTTATCATTTAACATTGTTCAGTGCTTTTAATCGTTAATTCTAGGACTCAGGGAAACCATATTTGAATTTCATTGTAGTCATGAAAATCATAGGATTGTATTTTCAGATTATTGTTCTCACAGATATAGCTGAAATTAACATATATAGTACTCAGTCTATGTAGGAGATTATTTCCACATTTAATCTCTCAGTAAGTTGTTTAAAGAAATCTGTATCAAATCCAGCTCGCTATGGAAAATGTTGGAATAAAGCAAGACATAATTTAGAATTTCAGTTTCTACTTAACAAATTAACCAAAGAGAAAAATCCTTATTAGACATCTGTGGTTGAACATTTGTGCATGGGTCTCCTGTGGTTGTGATTAGTTAACTGTCAGAAAAATTTAACCCTTGTTACCCTGAACTCAGACAAAACTGCAAGTGAGTGCGGGCTTTGCACAGATTCTGTAGCTCTGAAAACAAACAAAAGGGCAGGGAGTGAATCATCACAAGATCCAACAGTGCCTTTGAGAAAAGAGGTTTATAAAGGTGAGTAGAGGAGGTTAGTGTCCAGAATGTGTGGTGAACTATGCCAATGTACTAAAAATGCCTATTATGACACATGCTTAGATTGTTTTTTAAGATTAAGGGAGAAGATTCACAAGTTTGAGTTTAATTAATGATAATTATTACTATAAGAGAAATTTAAAAAACACTGCATGTGTATGTTTTGAATTATTTGATGGGAAACACTAATAATTGAAAATGTTATTTCTATAAAAATCTCTACTTTTACATTTTCTTCATAAGAATTAAATGTTTGTTAGAACTATCCAATATGAATAATTCAAAAAAAAAAATAAAGAGGCATTTAATCATTACCATAATTAATATTAACTTTATCCTCAATCAAATTATCCAGTTAATTTAGTGAAACTCGACAACACAAAGGACATCCAAACAGCTTCTTTAGGCTTGGGAAAACAACTCAGCTGGATAGATTTTATTACCAGTGTTCTCGTTTTAATTGTCTCTAAGGGAGGAAATAAGAATTTTGCCTTAAAATTCTGTCCTGCTCTTTAGGGCTGGTTCCTACTTCTCTGCCTTCCTTTATGTGACTCATTATTCTTGAGAACCAATTATCGAGCTTGCTGGATATGTAGGAATGGAAGCTTTCATCCAGCTTTCAGACTCAGTCATTAAATAGCGACTGCAAACAGTGAGAAAGCCAGAAAGATCTCCTGCCCAGGAAGGAGAACATTCAGGTACACTTGATTCTGTTTCTCTAACTCTCAACACAATTAAGACTGGCTAAACAATGTATTCAAAATATTCAGGCACCGTTGTAGCATGCTGGACTCGAGGTGGCTGTGCTGGTCACAGACACCCTTTTCTGGTGCATATGCTTGGGAGACTGGAAAGCCTACAAATATTACCATTACACCCTGGGAGGTTGAAAAATGACTGAAAGGATGGCAAGGCATCTCTACAACAGTGATATGCTCAGAGTTGTTTATTTCTATAATTATTTGGCATTACATAATAAAACATTTATTTATTAGTTTTTAACAGCATAACCAAGAAGAAATACAGAATGAATACGTTACCTGATCTTTCATTGTCTTCCCTAAGTCTTTCACATCTTTCATGTTAATGGCATTCTTGCCTCCCTTTTCCTTTCCCTTCTTCTTGTTTTTCTTTTTGAACAAACATTTCTTACAGATACAAAAGCAGCAGGTCAGGACTAAAAGGACTGCGACTATGGCTATGGCAATTAAGGCCCACGGTGGCACTGAAAGAAAAAAAAATGTGCAGAGAACTTTAGTAATGAATCACATATGCAAAATCTTTTATTCCATGGTTTATATATAACATTCATTCATTCATGCATTCATGTGTATTGAGCACCCATTATGCTTTAGGCTCTATCTGTCATGTTGCCTCTGCCTAGAGTGTTTTTCTATCTTTACCACTTCGCCCTTCCAGATATCTCAAAGTCACCCTTTCTCGATTGCTTTCCCTGACTCTGCAGGCTAGGTTTTCATTAATCCATTCCTTCCTTAATTCAGGGCATGGCTCTGGAGTTTGACCTTTGAGTTTAAATCCTGGCTCCACCATTTACTAGGTGGGTGACCTTGAGCAAGTTACCTTACCCCTCTCTGCCTCAGTTTACACAACTATAAAGTGGAGGTAAATTGGTAGGCACCTCATAGAGTCTTTTTGAGGATTAATAATAATACGCAGTGCATGGTATGTGGTAAAAACTTAATAAAGTTCCTCTAGAGGCCAGGGAATGAATGGTTAAGTGTTCGGGCTCCAGAACCAGGCTTGGATTCAGGTCCTGGCTTGACTACTTTCAGGCTGTGTAACTCGGGTGACATTGCTTAACCATTCCGCATTCCTGTGTGTGTCTCTTTCTCTATAAAGTGACGATAATAGTGGTACCCATTTCACTAGGTTGTAGAGATTAAAGAAGTTAATACACCAAAACACTTATTTGGCATGTAGCAAAAGCTCAATTAATGTTAGCTATTATTTCTTTATACTTAAGGCATAGGGGTAAGTACCGTGGGTAACAGAAAGCTCAGGGTATACGAGGGTACATAAAACATGCACATCAGTAAGTCTATCAAAAGAAAGATGAAAACACAAAGGAGTTCAGTTGAAATGCAAAGGGAATCCAGAGGAAGATAGATTTTTAGATAAAAGGGGATGTTTCAGATTTACAGGCCCTGTGTAAAATAATAAAACATGTATAAGTGAACATACTCAAATAAACACTAGTTTTCTATTATAGTTGTCCATTTCTTAAAAGTTAACATATGTTCTGATTTGGCATCCCCTCCACCTACTATCCTTTTAAAAAAATAAGGTCTTATAGAAACATTTGGGATTTCACTTTGATTGGAAAGGAATTATGCATGATACAAATCACAGCTGTTGAGATTAACCAGAAGAAGTAATTAGATGTATCTGTTGTAATTTTTTTAAAAAGGCATTGGACACTGAAATGATTAAAAAAAGTGCTGTTTTCCTTTAGCCACATAAACATCATTAGTACTAACTATTGCTGCACATCAAGTCAGGAGTACTTTAATAAAGTCAAGACACTTAAAAATTAACTCTCTTCAAAATTGAGAAGATCCACTCTTCACTCTCCTTTCTCATTTAGCTTCATAGGGTAGAATACTCACTCTGCATATTATTCTAGGTTGTGACTGGATGCTTCATGTTGACCTAAGAACCTATGAAATTAATTACAACCTCTGAAATTGTGTTTTCTGCCAAAGAAATATTTGTGTGAAGGTTATAGATAAGCCCACACCAAAAGGCATGTTTTCTTATGGTTCTTTACCCCCATTAAACAATGCATATTTTTAAAAATATGTAAATTAAAGTAAGCTTTTATAACCAACAACATCATTATAATACCTGATTTAAAGCTTCTACCTCTGTTGATCTAGTTAAATCCTGGCATGCTTGACCGAAACAGTCTATGTATTCACTGCTGGCAAGACAGCATTAATAATGACCCTTCATTTTCAACCTCGTAAATTATTCTCCCAGTCGGACTTGTGTGGTAGTCTCCCAGAGAACTACATAAAAGTCTCCTAAATTACAGAGAACAAGAAGGAGATGATTTGACAAGTGCACAAAAAGAAAATAGAGAGTGAAAGCATAGGAACATTATTTATCAAAAGGAGTTAAAGAAATAGGAATGTGGAATTACAGTAAGAAACTTGAAGGTAAATTAAAGCCACCGAAAAACTTCATGATTTTTCTCTGTTTAAGTGCTGCTGTCTTCCAGGTTTGTTTTCAGTTCATCTGCAGAATACCTTAATTTTACTTTTGAATATGCTATGTTGAATAAATTAAATTATTAGTAGAATTTTCCTTACAACTTACTGGCACCTTTAGATAATCTAAAAAAAGCACCTTAATGTTATCATTTGTGGAACACTTTATTGCAAATTTAGATTTTTTAGTCTTCAAATGTTTATATTGATAAATTAAATGATGGAGGACTGTATCTTAACTACAAAAATTTTAGAAACCAGATAGCCACTGCTATCTTGGGAAAGAACCTGGCTAACAGGAGAGGAGCTGGTTCTAAAACATGTTGAAAACACACATGGCAGTCCTATTGGGCTTTCAAGCCCAAACTGGAAAATGTTTTTTGCTTGCTTGTTTTTAAGTCAGAAACATATCTTCTCTCTGGTATAGGATTTTGGTAAATATGCAATAGGATTTACCCATGCTTGTTTTGAGAATAATTATCCTCTCAACAAACATTAATGGAACATCTTCTAACAACTGGGGATAAAAAGAGGTTTGTTCTTCTCGTAAAGGGAAAAATCCAGTTAGTAAGATAGTATATCTCTCTCTCTCTGTGAAAAAAATTATTCAAAATCACACAAATTTATAGGTAATAACAGAAAATCAGTATTCCATTAAAACTATGTATGGCAACCCTTATAAAAGCCTGACTGATCAGTTAATAATCATAGTAATATAGAGAAATGTCATTTTTTAAAAATTCAGTTTTATTGAGATATATTCACATACCATACAATCAACCATGTTGTACAATCAACTGTTCACAGTACCATCATATAGTTGTACGTTCATCACCCCAATCTATTTTTGAACATTTTCCTTAAAGCAGAAAGAATCAGAATAAGAATCGAAAATAAAAGTAAAAAAGAACACCCAAATCATCTCCCCCATCCTACCCTATTTTTCATTTAGTTTTTGTGCCCACTTTTCTACTCATCCATCCTTACACTGGATAAAGGGAGTGTGATTCACAAGGTTTTCACAATCACACTGTCACCCCTTGTAATCTACATTGTTATACAATCGTCTTCAAGAGTCAAGGCTACTGGGTTGCAGTTTGATAGTTTCAGGTATTTACTTCTAGCTATTCCAATATATTAAAACCTAAAAAGTGTTATCTATATGGTGCGTAAGAATGTCAACCAGAGTGACCTCTTGATTCCATTTGAAATCTCTCAGCCACTGAAACTTTATTTCGTTTCATTTCTCAATCCCATGATGTCGGTCTAGATTCATACCTGGGAGTCATATCCTGCGTTGCCAGGGAGATTTACACCCCTGGGAGTCAGGTCCCATGTAGGAGGGAGGGCAGTGAGTTCACCTGTCAAGGTGGCTTAGTTAGAGAGAGAGAGGGCCACATCTGAGCAACAAAGAGGCACTCAGGGGAGACTCTTAGGTACAAGTATAAGCAGGTTTAGCCTCTCCTTTGCAGTAACAAGCCTCAAAGGGGCAAGCCCCAAGACAGAGGGCTGAGCATATCAACCATCAGTCCCCAGTTTTCTGAGAACATCAGCAACAATCCAGGTGACGAAGTCCAACACCTATGCATCCTCCCCCAGCTCCTCAGGGGGGTCCTGAATGTATATTTTTATTCTCTGCCCAATTACTTTGGGATGTGTCGCTAGAGAAATAGCCATTTTTAATTAGAGTTATTTGACTTGAATGTTCATGTTAAAAATTTACTTTGTTATGCAGAGCAATATAATATTTAAAATTTGTTAAGTTTTCTAAAAATGCACATCCACAGTATTATTGATTTGTTATTATTACAGGGACATGTTTCCATATTAGTGAGTGAGTCTTATGGAATATATTTCAGATTAGGCTAAGATTTAGCCTACTGTGCTACAGTTTCATATATATTATCTCAGTTAATGTACACAGTAGTTTTGTTGATTAGTTATTATCCCTTCAGATTTACAGAGGAAAAACTGGTGCTCTATAGATTGAATAGTTTGAGATATTTAAATATGTCTTTAAGTTATTAGGTTTTAAAATTTTTATAAATGTACACAAAGGATGGAAAAAACCCTATCTAACTTTGGTCTTTTTAAAAGAACATATTATATTAAAAACAACAACAACAGTGAAGCAAATAGTATGGCAAGAAGCTGCTGAGAGTGATTTCTTTAATATAAAACACAGTTTCTATCAAAATAGTCTCATTAAAATATTGCTATTGGCAGAAAGCTATTAGCTTATTATTATTGCTACCAGACTATCATTAAAAGGAATTTTATAACAAGAATTTTAACATAACTTAAAATAAACAACCAGTAAAAGCTCTCCATTAAAATATTAGTATTTTCTGGTTAATGAATTAACCTCACATTTGTTATTTGATCCAAAAGTAAACCAATGCATCTGAACTAAGTCAAAATCAAGTTAATTTAAAACTGCTTCTGACATTTTAACATAGACCTTGTAATAGGCAGAATTATGGCCTCGCAAAGACGTCCATGCCTTAATCCCTGGAACTTGTGAATATATTCTTACAAGGCAAAAGAACTCTGAAGATATGATTAAGTTTTGAGAAGAGGAGATTGTCCTGGATTATCTGTGGGAACACTGAAATCACTAGGGTCTTTATAAGTGAAAGAAGGAAGCAGGAGTATCAGAGTCAGAGGGAGTGATCTGAAGATGTGACACTCTGAAGCTAGAGAAAGGGAGCCAGGAGCCAAGGATGCAGGCAGCTTTTAGAAGCTAGAAAAGGCAAGAATATACATTCTCCTGTAGAGCTTCCAGAAAGGAACGCAGCCCTGCCAACACCTTGATGTTAGCCTAGTGAGACCTATTTTGGACTTTTGACCTCCAGATGTGAAAGCTAATGTGTGTGTGTGTGTGTGTGTATGTGTGTGTTTTAATGCCAGTAAATTTGTGGTAATTTGTTACAGCAGGAATATGAAACTATTACACCCCTCAAGAGATTTGTAATGTGTGCTGCAAATAGACAGCTATACAACTGGAACAGTATTGTGGGCTCTCGCTTTAATTTCTGCTCTCTTTCCTTCTTATCCACCCCTTTTACCTATTTCTTCTGCAATCATTCTCATGACTACAACATCCTGCCCAAGAATTTCTCAAAGGTAACCGATGATTTCCTCCTGGTCAAATCCAAACAACACTGTCTGTGGTATTAAAAGTCTTGATCACACTTTCCTTCTTGAAATTTTCTTCTGTTTTTGTTTCCACATTGCCACCATTACTAGCAGATCCTGCTATGCCTTTGATGTTCTTTCTTTGGTCCCGTACCCAAGTATTAAGTGGTTGTTATTCAAGGTTCTTCGCATTCACTCACTGTTGATCACAACCTTTCCCATGTTCTAAACGTTTAGACCAGTCATTCTATTTTGCTTCTCTTCTACACTGTAGACCTGCATTCCTAACTGCCCATGGAATGTTTCCTAACTGGTTTTCCTCAAACCAGTTCCCCAATCCAACGATATGACTTCTGTCACTGCTTCTATCATTTTTCTGTCTCAATGGACATAATTTGGGAACATTTAGCAATAAACTTGCACTTGCAGGTCTTTTGTTGAAAAGTATGATTTCTCTTTTTTTTTGAGAGAGGCTGTTCTTTCATGGAAAGTGGGCACAAATTGAGCACTTTAAAAAAATTAATTATTTAATTAAAAACAGATTTATTGAGTATCTACCATGTGCCAGGCATTTTTCTCAGGAAAATTTTATTTCTAAAGCAAATTGGTTACTAAGTCTTGCCATTTCTTTCTTCAATGAATTTTAGTGCTTTTACATCATTTCTACTTACAAGGTGCAGGACTGACATCTCCCTTCCTGTCAATTATCTCCTCTCCCCATTCATTGCTGTCACACAAAATTTTCTAAAACACAATTTTCAATTATTTTTCATATATCTTTCAAATTCCTCTATAATTTTGCCAACCCTACTTATCCATCTTTATTTCTTATTTCTCCTTCTCCACCCATCACTAGTCTGGTCAGACTGGGTAACTCATTGTTCCCAGCTTAAGTCTCTCCCCATGTTTTTATAAAGTCTGTTCCTTCTCTTCTGAAATGCTATTCTTTTTCCTCTTCAGTCTTTAAATGATATTTATTTTTTGAGGTTTCACTACAAGTCTCATCTAGTTTTGATGGGTATTTAAATAAATATATTAGATATACTTGCTAAAATGCCCCTCTTGCCTCTAATCCTACCAAATAGGAAATACTGACTATGTGTTATATTACATTGCATGGTTTACATTAGACTCATAAAAAAATGCATTATTTAAAATTAAAAAAAATCTGACAAGCTGTATAAATGTATAAAATCAAGTTAATAAATTCCCTTCTTACACATGAAATTCACTTCTTACTGACTCAACATTCAGGGTTTTTTTGGAGATTATTCATGACATGAAGCACTGGTAGTTGATTCAAAAAAATTTTTTTAAAAGTTTGGAACGATTTAGAAAAAAATTGCATTAGCAGGTCTTTGATTGGAAAAAAAAAAAAGATTTCCACCTATCAAGAGAAGCTGTTCTTTCATGGGAAATAGGCATAAATTGAGCACTTTAAAAAAGAAATTATTTAATTAAACACATATTTACTGAGCATCTACTATGTGACAGGCACTTTTCTCAGGGCTAGGATACAGTGCTATCATGGTTTGTGCAAACATGAAACCTAATAATTTACTTCCCTGGTGTCAAAAGCTAGATTTTATTTACTTTATTAAAAGAAGATTTCTCATATTTGCCAAAATCATGGTACTCAGATCATAATATGGCAGATTTTCAAATGAGATCTACATAGCTTAATAGGCTCTTGCATACAAATGTAGTACTCCAAGGGTATATTTATTGAAGAAATCAACTAGTAAATATTCTTTATACAATAAAAATTTAACTCCCAGATTGAAAAACATCATTTGCTTTTCTCCTGGGGAGTTTTATCAATAAATAAATTTTTTTTTAAAAAAGCTCTGTACTTAAGGGGCCCTGACATATTTATTTTTAAAAAGTAGACTCTCCAAATACCCTTCCCTTTAATAGAACATTATGAAATTGAGAGGAAAGTTTCATAAAGAACAAAGCTGCTGCTGAGTGTACATTTATAAATGAGAGATCTT
Organism: Choloepus didactylus; assembly: GCF_015220235.1. Lineage (NCBI taxonomy): Eukaryota > Metazoa > Chordata > Mammalia > Pilosa > Megalonychidae > Choloepus > Choloepus didactylus. Next base: position 51,470,439 of record NC_051314.1, read on the forward strand.
TAGCATTATTATGTAGCAGCTGTATTGTGCCAGTTTGAATGTATTATGTCCCCCAAACACCATTATCTTTGATGCAATCTTGTGGGGCAGACATTTTAGTGCTGATTAGATTGGAATTCTTTGAGTGTTTCCATGGAATGTGCCCCACCCAACTGTAGGTGATAACTCTGATTAGATATTTCCATGGAGGCGTGGCCCCATCCATTCAGGGTGGGCCTTGATCAGTGGAGCTATATAAATGAGCCCACAGGCAGAGGGAACACAGTGCAGCTTTGAGTGATGTTTTGAGGAGCAGCTACAGCCAAGAGGGACACTTTGAAGAAAGCACAGGAGCTGCAGATGAGAGACAGTTTGAAGATAGCCGTTGAAAGCAGACTCTTGCTCCAGAGAAGCTAAGAGAGGACAAATACCCCAAGTACAACTAAGAGTGACATTTTTGAGGAACTGCAGCCTAGAGAGGAACGTCCTGGGAGAAAGCCATTTTGAAACCAGAACTTTGGAGCAGATGCCAGCCACGTGCATTCCCAGCTAACAGAGGTTTTCTGGATGCCATTGGCCATCCTCCAGTGAAGGTACCTGATTGTTGATGTGTTACCTTGGACACTTTATGGCCTTAAGACTGTAACTGTCTAACCATATAAACTCCTTTTATAAAAGCCAATCCATTTCTGGTGTTTTGCATTTTGGCAGCATTAGCAAACTAGAACATGTGTGTATCACATTTATGCCTTCAAATCTGGAGTCTACCCATCAGAGATGCATTGCAGCTCAGATCTACACAATGAACAGTTGGAGGAGGTGCTTTTTCTACTTTACACAAAGTGTTCTATGGCTAGTGGAGGCGCATTCCATGGGTGTTGGGGATTAAATCATACCCCCACAAAAGGCATGTTCAGGTCCTAACCCCTGGTCCTGTGGGTGTGAATCCACTTGTAAATAGGACCTTTGATGACATTATTATTAAGTTAAAATGTCCCACACTGAATGAGGGTAGGACTTAATCCAATATGGCTGAAGTCCTTACATGGGAAAAAGCACTGGACATGGGAAAAAGAGAAAGCCATAGGGAGGAAATGGAAGCTGGAAGTCAATGGAACCTTGAAGAGAAAGGAGACAACATGGCGCTGTGATGGGAAAGCCAAGGAACCCAAGGATTGTTGGTTAACCAGAACTTTACCAACTCCAAAAGGAAGCAAGCCTTCTAGCCTCTAAAACCATGAGCCAATAAATTCCTGTTGTTTAGCCAACCACTGGGTGGTATTTGCCATAGCAGCCAGAAGATTGACACAGGGGATGGAACTCTCACTTCTAAACAGATTTAGTTTGCATTCCCTAGAATGCCTAGCTCAATATTACAAACTTAACACTCAGTTCTCTCATGCTAGGTGAGAAGAAAGCAATGCACAAAGCCATGTTCTTGATCTCAGGTAGGAGAAGTTGAAAGTCTCTCCTTCTCATTTTGATTCACAGTTAGCAACTGCAGTCACCTAGCCTGACAAACTTTTGGTAGATTTACTCATTGGGTACTAGGTTTAATCAAGGACAAACTCACTGGTTTTTTATTTATGCCTTGATTTCACTTTCAAATACAGATCTGCATTTTTTGTCAATTCCATTACCATTCACCATATTCAGAGACAACATAAAATCCATATCATTTTCATAAGATGAGCTATTATTTCCTGCCTGGGAAATATAAGCTTGAAATGTCTTCATCATACCAGAATATTTCAGCCAAGAGCTTCAAAGATGACACGTCTTTGCTATTGTCATTACAAAAATTCAGCAATAATTTCAAGCAGTTTCTACTTTCAATATATCTCTATTTTGTTATCTGAGTGTCTCATCACTGCACAAGTTTCTATGTAATTCATTTTATGAATAATTTATGTATTTTTTCATTGTTGGCTTTTTGCCAACTTCTAATTTTATTCAAAATAATCCATATTCTTTCTAGATCATCATACATTGATGCAAGATGCAGAATACAATGTGAAAATTACTTTGCTATTAACTAGTAGAAAAAATAATCTGTATTTCAAAGCTTTGCTTCTGAGATGGTTTATGAATAATTTCACACAAGGATAATCATTTTTTTTCAAAAATTGGCAAAAAACAAAATAGGCCTTGCATTTGAAAGCTTTTTCTAAATTACAGAATGCAAATGAGGAAAAAAAAACCTCTGGAGATATGTGGATTAATATACTCATTAACCACCCCTGAAGACAGAATGTTAAATACAAAATTTGAATGAGTGTACAAAATTATATAGAGTATGGTTTAAGATTAAACCCATGAGTCAGAGGTCAGAATTAACAATTTCTTGCTATGACTAACATAGATTCAAAGATGACCCATCTTGGTTCCTGGGTATTAGACAAACTTACATTTTCCTCACCTTTTAGAATAGTAGTTCTAACTGTATTCTGAATCATATGCCCCTTTAAAAATATGGCAAAAGCATGGACTCTCCATGGGAAAATATGTGCGTGGGTGTGTGTATGTGTGAGGCCACAAGCGAGAGAAACCATAGATTTGTAGACAAGGAAAAAAAACAACCCTCCCTCTAGGTACATCTTAAAGCGCATGTGCGCATTCCTGAGCGTGATAGCTATCTGTACTAGATTACTCCTGCTACATATCAGTAATTTCAAAGAAACATGTTTATGATCTTGTAAATCCCAACTTGGCCCTGTGCCTTCCTTATTCTTACTCTATAGAAACGCCCTGTAACACCCTGGGTGATGAGGAGTGCTACTATGAATGACCTATGGCCACCTAGGACCAGCTTCCTAGTCTGTAAGTTCCCTAATAAATTGTTACTATTTTGCTCTATGGAGTGGCCTTCTTCATTTTTCAGTCTTAAGTGCCCACTGAACTTTCACAGAAACTATTCTGTAGGTTCATAGCCAGATAGTGTGTATGTATAAATTTTCACATAGGTGGGAGTGTATGGTACCCCAGTGATGATCAGTCATAGTTCCCTGGAACTAGGAGAACTTTGGATTCTAAATTTAAAACTCCTTTCCCAGAGGATCAATGCAAAATTCACCAACAGTAGTGGAAGTGAAAGTTCATTCTTTCATTCATTTAGGCTTTTGTTTATCCTTATTGACAATCTGCTATGTGCTTAACCTGTACTTGGGTGGTGTGATGATTAAGTTCATGTGTCAACTTGGCCAGGTCATGGTTTCCAATTGTTTGGTCAACAAAGCACTGGAATAATTGTTATTATAAGGATATTTCACTGATTTAAATCATCAAATGGTTGATTGCATCTGTGGCTGATTACATCTACAATCAATAGAGGAGACTGCCTTCAGCAATAAGAGAAGTCTCATTCAATCCCTTGAAGACTTTAAAGGTAGAACTGATGATTTTAGTAGTCAGAAAGAAGAATTTCTAACTGTACTTCATCCAGCCAGTTTCTCCTGGGGAATTCATCAAAACCTTCATTGGAGTTCCCGGCAAGAAGCCTGCCCTGTGGAATGCGGACTTGCCAATTCCCACGATCAAATGAGCCAATTCCTATAATAAATCTTCTATTGGTTCTATTTCCCTGGAGAACCCTGACTAATACAGATTTGGTATCGGATGTGGTTCTTGAGAAACAGAATTTTAAGGATGACACTTCTGAGTTGGTTCTGGGGTTTTGGGAATTGATTTTCTAATCTGATTAAATTCAAAGGTACTAATGACTGTTTCAAATGATCAAGATGGCCCTGATAGTCTGTGGTATGAACTGGCAGTATTAATATGCAAAATAGTACCACTGGATATGCTACTCAGCTGCTTATAAGAGGCAAGGCTTTGGGTGACAGTATATTTGATACCTTACCAAAGTTCTGTGGAATTAAAAAGTATAATGATGTTCGCTGGTTGCTCCTAAATATACTAGATAAAGTTGTTAAAAAAGGGATGAGCTCAGGCTTCAAATTCTCAGCTCAAGCACTACATGAAGGACATGAAAGTATCTATGTGTGCCCTGAAAGAAACTCTTATTTCATGTACCTGCAGACTTGAGATTTCTGAAAACCAGACCCAGGGTCTTGTGTAAGTAGCTGAATTACAATATAAATTGAATCCCAACTATGCAGGGTGCCTGCTGTTAAAGCAAAGTCATTGACTGGAAAGAAATGGGATCTTAAAAATTGGGATGGGGACATATGGGCTGATAATAATGATAGTGGGGACACTGAAACTCAATATTTTGATGAGTCTTCTTTGCCAGATAAACCTGCAGTGGTCTGCCCTGAGGAATCAGCCACCCCACCTCCAATCTTCCCTGAGGAATTAGCCATCCAACCTCCACCTGAAGAGATTAACCATGCTGTGTCTGTTAAAGCTATAACTGAGTTTACCTTCATTGCCTAAGTTAAAATGCCAGAACTACCACGATCTAATGTAGATGAGGGTATCCAAAGGTTTATAGAGATTGATTGGCTAGAGTGGATTTATCATGTAAGACCTGCTCACTGACCTTAGGAATGTTCAGAGAGCATACCTTCCACCAGGACTATGAGAAATAAATTTATGAAAGCAGCTCCATCATCTCTGAAGAGCTCTGTGGTTGCCCTTCTCTGTAGGTCATATATTACTTTGGAACTGCTACCACTGAGCTTGGATCCTAAAACACAATGGGGATTATCAGGTCTTGGATTGGCAGAAGCCAAGTGGCAGCATTTAATCAACAAAGAAAAGGTGGGCATGGCCACCATAATGGACAGCAGTATTCAGAATAGTCTGACTCACAGAGACCTATGACGTTGGCTAGTTGGTCATGGGGCACCTTGATATGAAATAGGTGGGTAGGCTACTAAATTCTTAATTGATTTGTATAAGCAGAAGAGTACTAGGTCAAGTGAACAAAAGTCAAACTTGAATCACAAAAACAGAGTCATAGTTCCTCAGTCAATTCCCAGACTTGAGATAGTTTACAGACCCAGAACCCCTTCAATGAAAAGAAGGCTGGGTCCCCTTGGGGAAGGGCCTGCTACACTGCCAAAACTTTAAAAACTTTATACTGCTGATCTTTCTCCCAGCCTTCCTCCAAAGGGACCTACGGCCTTTTACCAGGGTAACTGTGCACTGGGGAAAGAGAAATGATCAGACACTTCAGGGCTTTTTAGATACTGTCTCAGAACTGACATTAATTCCAGGAGACCCAAAATATCATTGTGGTTTACCAGAGTATGTACTTATGGAAGTCAGGTAATCAACGGAGTCTTAGTGCAGATCCATCTCACAGTGGGTACAGTGGGTCCCTGGACCCATTCTGTGGTTATTTTCCCAGTTCCAAAAAGCAAAATTGGAACAGACATACTGAACAACTGGTAGAATCTCCACACTGGTTCCTTGACTTGTGGAGTGAGGGCTACTATGATAGGAAAGGCCAAGCAGAAGCCACTAAAACTGCCTCTGCCTAGTAAAATAGCAAATCAAAAGCAATACTGCATACCTGAAGGGATTGCAGAGATTAGTGCCACCATCACTTTTACATTATTTTTTCGTGAGCCACTGTGATATCCATCTTTCTGGCTTTTCCCTTATCTCTTCTCCTTACCCAAAAGACAAGAACATTTTAAGGAAAAAATTGTTACTAAAAGGACCAAGTGCTGCAAAAAAGGCAAGAATACTTGCCAGTGAATTTCATTCTAGGCACTCTTAAAGTATGCAAGGGTTGTGTTTTAGTTTCCTTGGCTGCTCAAGCAAGTACCATGCAATAGATTGGCTTACACAATCATATTGGCTTATGCTTCCGAGGCTAAGAGAAATCCAAAATCAAGGCATCATCAAGGTGATGCTTTCTCCCAGAAGACAGTGGCATTCTGTGGCTGGCTGCCAGTTATCCTTGGTCCTTAGCTTCTCTGTCACATAGTAACAAACATGGTGGCCTCTCCCTTCTTTGCTGAGTTCCACTGACTTTCAGTTTCTAGTTGCTCCCTCTGGCTTTCTCTCTCTGTCTGAATTTCCTTCTGCTTATAAAGGACTCCAGTAAGGTGGGATTGAGACCCACCTTAACTGAGTCAGGCAACACCTTAACTTAAGTAACCTCATCAAAATATCCTACTTACAATAAGCTCATATCCACAGGAATGAATTAAGTTTAAGAATACGTTTTTCTGGAGTACATAGGTCTAAATCACCACAAGTAGTGATTCCCACCACATTCCCATTGAATTTTTCTATTTGGCATGTGCAGAAAACAGAAGGATCTTGGAGTAGGACAGTGAAATATCATAAACTTAACCATGTGGTAAGTCCAATCGTAGCTGCTCTTTCATATGTGGTATCATTGCTTGAGCAAATCAACACATCCCCTGGGAATAAGGAGCTACTGATCTGGCAAATGCAATTTTCTCAAAACCTGCTAATAAAGACCACCAGTTTTCTTTTAGCTGGCAAGGCCAGCAATATATCTTCACTATATTACCTCAGGGATGTATCAACTCTCCAGCCCTATGTCATAATCTAGTCCACAGAGAACCTGATTGCCTCTCCCTTCCACAAAATATCACACTGGTTCATTATATTGACGCAATGTGCTGAGTAGACTAGTGAGCAAGAAGTGGCAAATATTCTTGACTTATTGGTAAGGTATTTGTGTTTCAGAGGGTGGGAGATAAATCCAACAAACACTCAAGGGCCTTCCACGTCAGTGAAATTTCTAGGCATCTGGTGGTGTGAGGCATGTCAAGATATCTCTTCTAAGGTGAAGGATAAGCTGTTGCTTCTGGCCTCTCCTATAACCAAACAAAAAAAAAAAAGGCACAATGCCTAATTGTCTTTATAGCTTCATGGGAAGTTCCCTACAATTAGTTAACTGTAGAAGAGAAAATTCAGGCCTGGTTTACAGACGGTACTGCACAATAGACAGGTACCACCCAAAAGTAGTCAGCTGCAGCACTACAGCTCCTTTCTGTTATATTTCTGAAGGACAGTGGTGAAGGGAAATCCTCCTAGTAGGCAGAACTTTGAGCAGTGCACCTGGTTGTCCATTTTGCTTGGATGGAGAAATGGCTGGAGATGCATTTGTATACTGACTTATATAGACAGTGGCCAATACTTTGACTGGATGGTCAGGGACCTGGAAGGAACATGATCGGAAGACTGGCAACAAGAGGTCTGGGGGAGAGGTATGTGGATAGACCTTTCTGAATGAATGAAAAATATGAAGATATTTGTGTCCTATGTGAATGCCCACCAGAGGGTGCCTTCAGTAGAGGAGAGTTTTAACAATCAAGTGGATAGGATGACCCATTCTGTGGATACCATTTAGCTTCTTTCCTCAGCTGCTCCTGTCATTGCCCAATGGGCTCATGAACAAAGTGGCCAAGGTGGTAGGGATGGAGGTTATGCATGAGCTCAGCAACTTGGACATACATTCACCAAAGCTTACCTGGCCCAATCTGCCAGCGGTAGAGAACAACACTCAGTACCCAATAGGGCACCATTCCCTGAGGTGATCAGCCCAGTATTGGGTGGCAGGTTGATTATAATGGACCACTTCCATGATGGAAGAGGCAGCATTTTGTTCTAATAGGAATAGACACATACTCCAATATGGATTTGTCATCTTTTTTAGTGTGCTAAAGCTGATACAATGCAATAAACCAGCAATGGGCTGGCTTTTTCATTGGGGATTTATTAACTTACAAATTTACATTCTCAGTCCATGAAAATGTCCAAATCAAGGCCTCATTAGACAATATCTGGACTCCTCTGTCACATGAGAAGGCACATGGTGGCATCTACTGGTCTCTCCCTTCACTTCTGGGTTTCTTTGTTTTTGGCTTCTGGCTTCTGTGGCTTCCTCTCTGTTTTCTGTCTCTCTAAGCTTTTGTGATTTTTCTCTCTCAGCTTCTCTGGCTTTTCTGTCTCAGATTCTCTGTGGCTTTTTTCTGTATTTATCTCTTATATAGGACTCCATAGAAGGATTAAGACCTACCTGGGGCGTGCCTCAACTGAAATAACCTAACCAAAAGTCCTATCCGCAATAGGTCTACACCCACAGGAATGGATTAGCTTAAGAATATGATCTTTTCAGGGGGATACATACAGCTTCAAACCATCACACCTTCATTGCACACACTTCTGCCAAAATTCCCATCCATATACTTGTGGAATGACTTATCCGTCATCACGGTATTCCACACAGCATTGCTTCTGAACAAGGAACTCACTTTATGGGAAATGAAGTACAGGGATTGGTACATGCTCATGAAATTCACTAGTTTTACCATGTTCTCCATCATCCTGAAGCAGCTGAATTGATAGAACAGTGGATTGGCCTTTTCAAAACTCAATTATGATGCCAACTGGATGGTAATACCCTGCAGGGCTGGGGTAATGCTCTCCAGAAGGTTTATATGCTCTAAATTGGTGCTGTTTTCCCATAGTCAGAATTCATGAGTCCGATAGTCAAGGAGTAGAAATGGGAGTGGTGCCACTCGCTGTTACCCCTAAGTGATTAACTAGAAAAAATTATGTTTCCTGTCCCCACAACCTTTAACTCTGATAGTCTATAGAGGTCTTAGCTCCATAAGGGGGAGTGCTTCCACTAGGAGACACAACAATGATTCCTTTGAACTAGAAGTTAAGACTGCTATCCGGCCACTTTGGGCTCCTTATACCTCTGAATTAACAGGTAAGGGAATTATTATACTGGCTGGGCTGATTGACTCTGATTATCAAGGAGAAATAGGACTGCTTCACACACAATGGAGGTAAAGAAGAGTTTGCCTGTAAAAGGATATCCCTTGGAGTGTCTCTTAGTACTAATCATGCCCCATGATTAAAGTCAATGGAAAACTGCAGCAGCCCAATTTAAGAAGGGCTACTAATGGCCCAGAAACTTCAAGAATGAAGATTTGGTTCACCCGCCAAGCAAAGACCTACAACCAGCTGAAGTGAAGTGATTACTGAAGGTAAAGGGAATACAGAATGGGTAGTGGTAGCAAATAGTTATAAATATGAGTTATGACAATGTGACCAGTGGCAGAAATGAAGATTGTAATGGTTATGAGTAATATCTTCCTTGTTTTGTTATGTATACATTTGTATATATACATGAAGCAAATATCTTTGTATTCTTCCTTATCTTATCCCCTTATCATATAACATAGGTTGCATTAACTTTATGTCATAGTATTTAAGTTACAGGATATCAAGTTTAAGAGTGAATATTATCCAAGGACTTGCAGCCTATTCTGGGGAAAGAGTTAATGTGTTTCCAGTTGTACACGGAACAGCTGAATTACGTTAGGCAAAGTGACTGCTATTGCTTTTATTTGGAGATTAAGTATGGTTTGAGGAGATGTGTATGGGTGCCAAGTTGACAAGGGCTGGACCATGATGTTTAAGTTCATGTGTCAACTTGGCCAGGTTATGGTGTCCAGTTGTTTGGTCAAGCAAGCAATGACCTAATGGTTACTGCGAGGATATTTTGTAGATTTAAATAATCAGTCAGATAATCGCATCTATGGCTGATTACATTTCAACCACAAGGGAGATTTCCAAGAGCAATGAGAGTCTCACCCAATCAGTTGAAGGCCTTAAAGAAAAAACTGATGATTTCAGCAGTCAGAAAGAATTATTTCCATCTCTAATTCAGCCAGTCAGCTGCTCCTGGGGAAATTCATCAAAACCTTCACTGGAGTTCCCAGTTTGTGGGATGCCCCACATAATTCAGATTTGCCAATCCCCAACAGTCAAATCAGACAATTCCTATAATAAATCTCATAGTATTTACATTATATATTTATATAATATAGTATATATTCAGTTCCATTTCTCTGGAAGCTATAAAGACTGACTCCTAGGTAACCACTAGAAAATGACAGGAGGCAGTACAGAGTTAAGCCCCAAATTTTGTGGAACATATGGGTTCCTCAAGTAACATTTTAGTGATAGGCAAATTAAAAGAGGCCTGGAATTCAGGTAAGTCTTCATGAAGGAAGTGGGTCTTGAGATGCACTCAAAGCCTTGCTTGTTGCACAGTGAAAATATCATTTTGAGGACTTCAGTTCTTTTCCTCCTTCCTTCCCTCCATCCACTTTTACCTCCCTTCTTTTCTCTCTTTCCTTTGTTTTTTAGACTCCAGTCTAAAAAATTTATCAGCCAGTGACCATCTTGTTAAACAAAGTTCTCCCAATAGGACACAGACTTATGAAAGTCTACATTAGATTTTTTTCCAAAATCATAGTAAATGAAAAGGCATTTCCTTGTGGCAAATTAATGTAGCCTTTTCCAAACAGCTTTCAGAATTACCTTCTTAAGAACACATCTCACATTCTCTTCTCACATAGTTCTGCTTAGCTTTTCAATATGTGCCCTTGACAAAGCAATCTGGAAGATGTGTCTCTGTAAATATGCAGTAAAAATAACACAAGCCATTGACTTGGGTCAGTTACCTGTGACTTTACTGGGCAGATGGATTGTGGTGAATCATAATGTAGGAGAGAAAGCTTTCTTTTCCTCCCTCCCTTCCTTCCTTCCTTCCTTCTTCTCATCCATGTGTTCGTCTAACACATTAATATTCAGCACATTGGAGGAATAGTGAGAATGTTTAAAATAATTTCCTTACTTAAAGAGTTTACAGCCTAGCTGGGCAGATTAGCCTAATATACATGAAACAAATTATGAACAATACCAGAGAACATTAAATGCTAAATTAAACTTGGTCTCTGGCTACATTCTATTCCCATTATATAGTCACAGCAACCATATTCTACATATTAAATGAACACTTATTTAGAATTATTTTTAAAATATTAAAATTTAATAAAATGGAAACTCTCAGAATTATTTCTTACTGCATAAAAACTTAATATATAAAAATATTCAGTAAACTATATTACATTGTTTGATATTGCAGAGTCACAAAATATACATTGACAAATTTATGTCAAAATCCCTATCAGTTGATGTGATTTCTATATTCACTGTGCTATTGGACAAATTCACAGTCCCTGCTGAATGAGTTTTTAAAGTTACTGATATTTCTCAGTAAATGCAATGATTAGTCTTGATAACAAAAGTTAGTTGACAGAAAGCCATTTTATCTGCACATGTATTAATCAAATAATTAATGTTATAAAATGCTGTGATAATAATAGCCTGCTTTAAGTGATAAGGCGAAGTCATCTGTATCTTCACAATACTGGAAATGTCTGAAATTTGACGTGGAAAATAATGTTGGGTCTTCAGGCAGAGATAAGCCCCAGAACAACTTCCAGAGGATTTAGATAAGGTGCCACATTCAGCCCAGCAGCTTTCTATCTGCAGGCTCTAGGGAGAAGTGTGTTGGTAAACATAAAGGAATGCCAGGTAAGTTGGCAGAGGGGAAGGCAATTCGGGGACTAATCAGTTCTAAAGGCTTTGGAAGTTTGTAACAGTTTTCAATCATGCTGTGGACAACACAATTTTGAGGTTAACGGGAAATCCATTTATCCTATGAAATTTGCAGCATGTCTCTCTTGAATTCTGATTTCTAAGTTCACAACTAAAAAAGAGTTGTGGCTCAGATTTTTTTTTTCCCCAGTGGAAGCTAATGTTATTCTTAAGTTTTAGATTAGAAGTCTTCAAAATAAGCAGCTCTTGCATTCTGATGCCATTAGTATTTGGATTTATTTTGATGGTTCAAATTTGGTAAGGAATTTCCTTAATCTATTTTCTATCTATCCAAGGGAAAAAAAAAATTCTATTCAAGAATAAATATGACATCTGTTGTAATTTTTGGATAATTTAATATTTGGGTGACTACTTATTTGTTTTCTAAGAAATTTAATGTTATTGTGATTCAATGCAATTAGGATTAAAAGAGTATCAACTGGGGACTCGGGCAAGATGGTGGCATAGAGAGGAGTGGAAGCTAAGTAGTCCCCCTGGAACAACTACAAAAAACCAGAAACAACTAGTAAATAATCCAGAATAACTGCGGGGGGACAAACGAGACCATCCACTCATCATATACCAACCTGAATTGGGAGGAATGCCCGAGAACACAGCATAAAATCTGTAAGTAAAACCTGCGGAACCAAGTCGTGAAACCCTCTCCCCCATAGACCGAGCTGCAAAGCCTCGTGGTGCCAGAGAGAAGCTCTCTCCCAGCAAGCGAATACAGCTCAGCTGAGCTCCAACTGGGGTTTTAAGTAGCGAGTGTGAACTGCTCACTACAGGTACGAATCCCCAAAAAACAGACAGAGGCTTTGGGTGACGACTGACCTGGGAGAGCCTGAGGGTCACCTTGGACTGGGTCTGAAGGGGACTATCTGTTTCTTTTTCGGCTCAGTGGAGAAAGCCCCAGTCATATTCAGTTTCCAGGGCTGTGACTTGGGGAAGGGTGGAGACAGCACAAGCAGAGAGAGAGACCATTGAAATGCTAATGATCTCCACCTGGGGGGTCTGTCTTCTCTAGGAGGAAAGGGGTGGAGCCCTTTCCATTCAGAACCAGACCCCAGAGCCTGGGGGAACATACCTCCTCACACCAGTCAAGAATTATAGGCTAACAGGCATCACCTGCTGGGCAGAAAAGCACAGTGACCCGAGGCATCAAAGGGTGGAGCAATTTTCTAAGACACACCCGCAGGGAAACCAGATACTGAATATTTCTTCCCTCTAGGACCTGAGCCTGTTCTGGTCTGGGAAAACCTGATTTGGATAACCAAGGAAACCATGCCTAGACAACAGAAAATTACAACCTACACTAAGAAAAACAAAGTTATGGCCCAGTCATAGGAACAAACATACACTTCAACTGAGATACAGGAATTTAAACAACTAATGCTAAATCAATTCAAAAAGTTTAGAGAAGATATTGCAAAAGAGATAGAGGCTGTAAGGAAGCACTGGCACGTATACGGCAGAAATCAAAAGTTCAAAAAAACAACTAGTAGAATCTATGGAAATGAAAGGCACAACACAAGAGATGAAAGACACAATGGAAACATACAACAGCAGATCTCAAGAGGCAGAAGAAAACACTCAGGAACTGGAGAACAAAACACCTGAAAGCCTACACGCAAAGGAGCAGATGGAGAAAAGAATGAAAAAATATGAGCAACGTCTCCAGGAACTCAAGGATGAAACAAAGTACAATAATGTACATATCATTGGTGTCCCAGAAGGAGAAGAGAAGGGAAAGGGGGCAGAAGCAATAATAGAGGAAATAATTAATGAAAATTTCCCATCTCTTATGAAAGACATAAAATTACAGATCCAAGAAGTGCAGCGTACTCCAAACAGAAGAGATATGAATAGGCCTACGCCAAGACACTTAATAATCAGATTATCAAATGTCAAAGACAAAGAGAGAATCCTGAAAGCAGCAAGAGAAAAGCGATCCATTACATACAAAGGAAACTTAATAAGACCATGTGCGGATCTCTCAGCAGAAACCATGGAGGCAAGAAGGAAGTGGTGTGATATATTTAAGATACTGAAAGAGAAAAAAACGCCAACCAAGAATCCTGTATCCAGCAAAGCTGTCCTTCAAATATGAGGGAGAGCTCAAAATATTTTCTGACAAACAGACAATGAGAGACTTTGTGAACAAGACACCTGTCCTACAGGAAATACTACAGGGAGCACTACAGGGTGATAGAAGACAGGAGTGTGTGGTTTGGAACACAATTTTGGGAGATGGTAGCACAACAATGTAAGTACACTGAACAAAGGTAACTATGAATACGGTTGAGAGAGGAAGGTGGGGAGCATGTGAGACACCACAAGAAAGGAGGAAAGATAGAGACTGGGACTATGTAACTTGGTGAAATCTAGAGTATTCAACAATTGTGATAAAATGTACAAATATGTTCTTTTACGAGGGAGAACAAGCAAATGTCAACCTTGCAAGGTGTTAAAAATGGGGAGGCACTGGGGGACGGATGTAATCAGCATAAACTAGAGGCTGTAACTAATAGAATCATTGTATTATGCTTCCTTTAATGTAACAAAGGTGATATACCAAGGTGAATGCAGATAAGAGGGGGGGATAGGGGAGGCATGTTAGACACTTGACATTGGTGGTATTGTCTGATTCTTTATTCTACTTTGATTTAAGGTTATTTTTCCTTTTGCTGCTTCCTAGCTGTCATTTTTTTTTTCCTCTTTCTTTTGCCTCTCTACCTTCTTTGACTCTCCCTCCTGCCTTGTGGAAGAAATGTAGATGCTCTTATATAGACACTGGTGAAGGTGGTGAACACATAAATGTATGACCATGCAGAAAACCATCGATTATTTACTTGGGATGGAATGTATGGTGAGTGAACAAAACCATATTAAAAAAAAATGGGTTGATGACAAAACCTCGAGGGCAATATACTGAGTGAAATAAGCCAGACACATTAGGACAATTATTGCAGGGTCTCACTAATAGGAACTAATTATAATATGTAAACTCATAGACATGAAATATAAGGTACCAAGATATAGGACGAGGCTTAAGAATGGGGAGTGGTTGCTTAGTATGAGCAGAATGTTCAATTAGGATGAACTTAAATGTTTGGAAATGAACAGAGGTGTTGGTAGCAAGATGTGAGAATAACTAACAGCGCCGAATGGTGTGTGAATGTGGTAGAAAGGGGAAGCTCAGAGGTATATATGTCACCAGAAGGAAAGTTGGAGGTCAAAAGATGGGAACGTATAAAACTGAATCCTATGGTGAGCAATGTCCATAATCAACTGTACAAATACTAGAAATCGCTTCCATGAACCAGAACAAATGTATGACAATACAATTAGAAGTTAATAATAGAGGGGCATATAGGGAAGAACTATATACGTATTGCAAACTATATACTACAGTTAGTAGTATTTCAACATTTTTTCATAAACAGTAACAAATGTACTATATCAATACTAGGAGTCAACAATTGAGGGGGGTTGGTTAGGGATAGGGGAGGATTAGAGTTTCCTTTTCTTGTTTTCTTTTTTCATCTTTCACTTTATTTCTTGTCTGGAGTAATGAAAAGTTTCTAAAAATTGAACAAAAATTAAGTGTGATGGATGCACAGCTATATGAGGGTACCCAGGGGCAAGTGATTGTACACTTTGGATCTTTGGATAATTGTATGGTATCTGAACAATCTCAATAAAAAAGAAAAAAAAAAAAAGAGTATCAACTAAGAGGCAGATATGGTCTCTGCTTCCCTATGTTATACAATTGAATGCCAACAGTTATAAGAAACAAACAAACAAAAATGCCTACAGTCTTATTACCTGTTTTTTAGAAGAGTTTTTTTTTTCTCCCTGTACTCTGTTTATTTTTTTAGAAGCAAGCGAGCATGTTTTCAGATTCCATGTAATTTGGAGAGATTTGATTGCATTGACAGGAGAATTGTGTGGCTGCCATGTATAAGCAGAGAAGAGCAGGAGGCATGAGCGCTTCCAGTCATGAAAGGGAAGACTCAGGCTCATTAACTTCATTACCATACAAAGTGACAGGCAGGCAACAGTGAAAACAAAGTTCCTTGCTTGTCTAGCTATCCACAGGACATTTTCCCTTGATTATACAACGGATTCCTGCTGCTACAGACCGGATGTATTAATTTTCCCCTCAAACTGTTGTTTTCTTTGCTTCTCTCAATATATTTCTCTTCATGGCAATTTTATTTTTTCAATTCTCAATTTGCAGCATCATTTCTTCTTTTTATTTCCTGGCTCTTGGATTTGAACTTTCATCTTATTCTTCGACAACTTTCACAATCCTTGATTTCTTTTCTGGTCTTGTTACAGAAGAGGCTTCCTTATGCCAGTCAGTCTCAGATATAGTGGGTTTTCCTTCTGTTTTTTTCTTTTTAACTCTTATCCCTCTTCTCTTTAGACTGTACTTTGTAAGCACCACAAATGTAAGCATATAACCTTAAGGACCTGCTGGAATCTTCTTTGTTTTTGTAGGCTCTCTCAGATCTCCACTATGAGTGTAGAATTTCCTTTCTTCCCTTTGCTTTGCCAAAATTAGTCATTCTTTCCCTAAAGAGACTCCTGGTAGACTTTCTTCAAATACCTCCTCAGGGTAATACCATATATAAGTCCTTAACTTTGTATCTTGCTCACATTTATTTGTGCCTTCCTTCTGCCTCTATTATCATATATTAGTTCTTGTTTTCTGGTTGCTTTGTGACTTATCTCTCCAACATGGTGGAGGCTGCCTGAAGAGAGATACTGTTATCTTCCTTTCCTTTGCCTTCTTTGAAGTGTCAGTTACACCGGGTACTTGGTAAGTCTTTAGTAAATTCTTAGTGAATAAATGAAGGTATAATCAAAGGTAGAGAAAGCCTTCTTGAAGTATTGTTTATGCATACCCAGGCATGGCTCCATTAGACATGGAGGATATACTTCTGTTTTCTTTAATTCTATGACTCAAATCCTGATAAAACTTCA
This sequence comes from Choloepus didactylus, assembly GCF_015220235.1. Lineage (NCBI taxonomy): Eukaryota > Metazoa > Chordata > Mammalia > Pilosa > Megalonychidae > Choloepus > Choloepus didactylus. The sequence goes on from NC_051314.1 coordinate 51,486,822, forward strand.
GAGATACATCAACTTTTCCAGGTCATTTTGAAAATCTGTGCAAGTACTCTTGATTTTTTATTTTAGATAGATTATGGAAAAGGCAGTAAGGGCCAATTTTTTTTTTGGGTCAATTATTTTTCCTAAATAATTTCTGTTCTGTATATATTGCCTCAAAAAGATTCTTTTAAAATTGGGTTAGAAATGCTAATATGGTTTTCTTTTTCTCACATCCAGCACCAGCTGTATTTACTAATTATAGATTTCATTAGTATATTTTTTTTCAGTTTATGAAAACCTTTCCCACACCTCATCTGATTTGACTCTAAAAACCAACTTATAAGGAAGCTAAAGTGGAAACCATTATCTCCATTTTCCAGATTAGAAAACTGAGGATCTAAAATGAGGCTGCTGTAATGTGTTTCTTGGAGTTGAGATCATATTTAGGCTCTTTGGGGTTAAATTGTCATGCTCTTTCTACATATTCTGGCATTCTTTTGTGTCTAGGCTTGAAGACAAGCAAATACTAATTATATTTCTGCTGAGCAGAGTTTAGTTTTGTAGACTTATTAGTTAGTATGTTATTACCAAGCCTCTTTTAACTGAAATAATTTTTGTTTACTCCAAATTGATGAAAATAATTTGTCTCAAAATATGACTTATAATAATCATAATGACGACAGGGAAATATCAAATACAAGATGGAGCATGGATTTTGACTCCAAGCTCTGCCACTTAAATTGCTGAATAAACTTGATCAGGTCTAAAATGGGAGGTGGGTGGAAAGAGGAGATAATATAAAACTCATAAATGATGTGTGATATGTAAATGTGAAATATGTAAAGTACCTACTTACACAAAGAAGGTATTAAGAATGCCAGTTATTATTATTTTTTCCCAGCAAGTCCTGTTCACTTTTGTAACTTGAAAATGCTGAAAACTTGGCTGAGAGAGTAAACTAAAAGTTCTGTAGATAAAAGATTAAATAAAAGCAATTTTGTATGTATAATACAACTTCTGATGCATTCAACATGTTCTGACTTAACAGTATATCAGAGTGTCAGGGTAACATTCTAAAATAAAGATTGCTATTGGAATACCAGAGGGTAAGGCATTTTGGTGGTACTCAAGTTATTCATAGATAAATAATAGAAATGAATAAATCAAACTTTTGGGGAGATTAAGTAATAGTCCTTTGAAGTCACAATGGCCAAAAATTGTTTATATTATTCAAATCATGCAATTAGTGTTAGAATAATATTAAATTTGTAGTAATGGCTGTAAGCATAATGATAGGCACTATTTTGTATTTTCAATAACTTATTAACCCAGCTGACATTATTAGTGGCAAGATTTTTCATTCTCTTTCTGCCAGTAAAATGGTAGGTTTTGCTTGAACACACTCTCAATTCTATAGATCCTATGCATTCATAACAATATGCTCTTGGGTGTTTTTTTTCCCCTTCAAAACTGGTCAGGTATTTTAAATGTCTGAAAAAGCTACATTGAATTCACAATGTATTATTCAATAATTATTTACATTCACATTTAAAATATAATGATCATTTTTATCAAAAACCAACTTTGAATTTTTACCATGTTTCTACTGAAGAATTTATGGAATACTTTTTATCTATTCATTTTAAGCAAAATTATTCCCATAGATATCATATGTATATGGTAAACTTAAGATACTGAAAAATAATATGACTGCCAAAGATCCTTGAAAAATAATTACAGTGCCCAATTTCATACTTAGTTCTTCAAACCATCAAACTTTTTCTATTAATCCAATCTCTGATAACTCTTTTGTTTCAAATCAATTAATGATGACACAATTCAAACATACATAGTAACAAAATTTTTGTTCCTTTACTATTTAAATCACCCCATATTTAATATTTACTTTTTAAATATGGATATCAGACTATCTCTGCTCATAGTTTTCAAGAAAGCACGTTTAGGTGCTCATAGTTTTCTTTTGGTGGTTTTGACTAGACTGTGACATTACCTGAAGTTTGTATTTTCACATGATTTAGGGAAATAGCTAAAGAATATTCTTCAGGTACTAGAAACTATGACACTTAATGGAAGGGGTAGCTTTGTTTATTTTTGTTTTTCTTCAGTACTTTATTTATATATACCCATCAGAGTCAAGAACCTGGTCACTATGCAAATACTGCTTATAATCTTATAGGATTGCTAAATCCAGCTATTGCCTGGAAGAAATATAATTATCTTACCATACCTTACTATATCTTACTATAATTATCTTACTGTAACTGTGACCTATTAAGATTCTTTAAAAACTATAGTAAATACAGTACTTAATATATTTAGGCAAATGCCTTTCAAGCTATGTAAATTTTTATAATTGAAGTTTATCTTAATGCTTTTAAGTGAAAGAATATAAAATGGAGAATTCAATGGACTGGTATAGGTAAATCTTTTTTGCTGAGGGTCAACTATTATCTCTGAAAAAGGTGTGTTATTTTATATTAAATATTGATGGGCAGAAAGGAGAAGAACAGGGCATTTGACATAAAACAGATCATCAAAAGAAGGATCTTGAGAAAAAAGAAAAAGAAATGAACAGAGTATGCTTTCTCCTATTTAAAAGCATATCACTGATCCCAGAAGGGTAGTTCACTGACTTTAAGTGGTGATTGATTGCACAAAATCATTTCTTTAATCAGTACAATTTTAAGTCCTATCATGCATTTGAGACAAATGGAATTAAATTTAGGAATGCAGTCTACAGACATTGCAAAGGGAACAGTAAGTGACCATATGTTTATGTCAAACTAGGTTAGCTTCCTCCTTGAATCGTGTATTCCAAAATAAACTTCACTCCTGGTCTTTCTAGAAGCACCCGGTGCTCCTTATGCCTTAGAATTCTTTTCATTTACTCTTAACCACCCCTGCAGGCTGCTTTATGCCTATTTGATATGTGGAGGAGTCAAGAGAGGGGAGAATACAGTATAGAGCTGGGGGAAGCTATCTGGAGTGATTTTGTTCTTTGGCACTTTTTCTGATGTCTCTGAGCACCCATCTACATTGGGCAATGGGGAGGAGAGGTGGTGAGTAGTATAAGAATTGCAGTACATTTCCAGAAGAGTTGAAGAGCTACCTCAGTCTCAACAGTGCTCAAGGAGTGACAGAAAAAGCAGTGTGCACCTCCATATTCCAACATTGTGAGAAGAGTGTCAACTGGCTTATTTAAGGGTAGTATGGGTGAAAAATCTCAGGAACAATCTCAAAAATACAAATGCTAATATGATGAAGACTAGTTTAAAGATCTACATTCTTTCATGAAGTCCCAGAAATCTGTGGAGGTGATATGTGGCATGATTATATAATATTTAGTGTAAAAAGTGATCTCACTTCAGTTTTCACCAATCAACACCAAAGACTTTATAGCAGCAGATGTTAATACCTATAGCTGGAAATTTATCAGAGAAGAGTCACAAGGCTGGAATTAGATAGATTTTTTTTTCTTCAGAAAATTGGGATAAATACTGTTTATTTTGAGTGATTCTGTAATTTTCTAGGCAAAATTTCAACTATAATATAAAACAAAATAGACTGTTGGGAAAAAACAAAGTATAAGGAGAAAAAGACTTGTTAACACACTGATCAAAATCATGATCAAAAACAGCAATGGAAAATAAGTTGCTGAAATGGCTGAACTTTAATTATTGAGTATTTTGTTGTTATAAAGTGACATACAAGGGCTTTGCCTTTCTAGTTTAGAATAGATTTGGATTAACTGACCTTTATAGAGAAGTTATTTTGCATGAGGTAAATATAATTTTATTTTAAATTAAAATGAATGTTTATGTGTGAATTTTCATAAATATGAAATTTAATAATGAAAACAGCAAAATCATAGAAAATCAATAATAATGTTACATACTATTTCAATTCATCATGATATACTAGAAGGTACTTGAGGTTTGCAGTCAGAGAACGCTGAGTTTAAAACTCGGTCAGTCTTTCTTCTTCTTTGAGCCTTTCTTTACATGAAAAGTGGGAATAACATCACAATAATAATTGTGAGAATTACATCAGATGATACATGTGAACACCTGGCACAGAGATGGAATTTAATAAGTGCTAATTCTCTTTCCCATTTTAAATAATAAGAAATATATATCAAATTCGGTTCTAAAATTTAATATTTTTATCCTAAAAGCATTCCTTGGTGACATATTTAAAATGATTAGATTCAAACACTAAAACTATATGAAACCTGCTGGGTTTCCTCTAAAGAATTGGTCCCATTTGCCTTTCTTAAAAAATTGGCCCAATGTAATTTCTACAATTTGTAAGGAATATAGATGATTTGAAGTTAATCTAAGCATCAAATAAAGAAGACATTTAAGTCATAGAAAAAGGGATCTACTGGGCTTATCAGGGAATTAAGAACCTGTTTTCTATTTTTTGAGAAGGAAGATGGAGAGGAAATAGACATTGCAGCAGAACAGATTACAAGTATTAGGGGTAGGGAGGCAGAAATCTTATAACATTAAAAATTGATAGATACTGAATGAATTTTAAAAAGGGCACCACTGGCCATAGATTATGAAGTCTGATAGGCCAGGAAGGATCGTAGGCAGTTTTGGTTTTTGGACCCGTCCATCACTTCATACTGTCCTATTGGGTTTCAAGCCTGTATTAGTTTCCTAGGGCTACTGTAACAAATCACCACAAACTCGATGACTTAAAACAACATAAATGTATTTTTCTGGAAGCCAGAAGTTCAAAATCAAGGTGTTAGCAGGGACGAGCCCCCTGCAGGCTCCAGGAAGACTGTGTCCTCGCCTGTTCCAGCTCCTGGTGGGGGCAGATTGGCGGATCACCCCAGTCTCTGTCTCTGTCTTCCTGTGGCCTTCTCCTTTATTAGAACACTATTGGTCAGGGCCCAAGCAAGTCATCTAGGATGATCTCATCTCCAGATCCTTAACTTAATTACATCTACAAATACCTTTACTCCAAAATAACATCATATTCACACGTTCAGGGGTGGGAGTTAGGAGGGGGGATATCTTTTGGGGGATCACCATTCAACTCACTACAAAGCCCATGACTTTAAGGGATAGGAAACTAAGTTACTACCCTTGATTGAGAAATCTGCATATTACTCTAAGACTACTGAATACTAAAAGGCTTTCACAACCCCAAAGAACAATGACATTGGGGGTGGGGAGTTGGCTTGAGGGGCTGCCTGAGATGGCTCAAGTCCCAGCAGTGCTCAACAATCGATTTAAGTGTGCAGTTTTTTGAGGTAGAAGAATCCGCATGTGATCCTCAAGATGACTCTTTATCCTCAATCACATATGGTCAGATATTTTAATATGGTAAATTATCTCTCTCCCCATTTTAAACAAAATTGAGACTCAGGTCTATGAAAAAGCTGAGACTTTTTAAAATTAAAAACAAAACAAAACAAAACAGATCAGGCTTTTCCTTAGGGAAATGACCTAATACCCAGATAAACTGAAGAATTCTTAATTTCAACTTTTGAATACATTGTGATCAATGGATAAGGAGGGTGGGATGGAGAAAAACATAATGAGATGTAGGTGCTGCAAGTAGGATCTCAGCCACATGAGAAAGTTCAGACCTGGGAAAGGTGGCAGCTTCACTGCTTAGCATTATTCTGGGACAAGACAAGGTCTTAGTTCAGAAAGACTGTCTTCTTCAGAACACAGCCAAATTTTCTCTAACAGTTCATGTCATCCAGACAGAGTTGCTGAACCATGAGGCAGAGGGGGTTGTTACTGTCATCTTCTGGATATTAGGGCAGATTTGAAAATACTTGTGTTAACAGTTATTTTGATTCCATAAATCTGCATTGCCTGTTAATTTAGAATTACATCAAAATGCAACTTTTATGGTATTTGTGGTTTCTCTGTGGAAGCATATTGTACTTTTGTTTCTGAGGGCATCTTGGTGTTGGATCTTCTATAAGAGATTGCTATAATATGATTTTCTGCATTATTAAGGTCTGGAAAACAACAAAATCTTAAAAAAAAATTCTTTAAAGTTCAATGAAATAGCCTTTTCCTCTAAATGCTTATTTAATCAATCAAGAGATTTTTTGTTTAGAACACCTTCCAATTTCAAAGAAACAAGGAAGGAGAATTTGACTGAAATAGATCAAAATAAAATAAATCCAACAGAATAATAGTAGCTAAATTACAGGTTCCACCGTGAGTTTTATCAAAACAGTGCTGTATTTGAATTTATCCAAGGCCCTCCAAAATAAAGAATTGTAAAATCAAAACAAAGGAAAATCTTTTGCAAATCAGACTGAGCAAGTTTTGCTCTTTCTGGCTGTAAGCATTTCTGAATCATTCTGAGAGTTATTTGCTCTTGCCTCTTAAATCTCCGTATAATCAAGTCCCTTAAGAAAATAAACCTGAGGTTTTTGTTTTTGTTTTGTTTCTGGCACAATTACCATAAAAATGACAAATCCTACTGTTTTTTCTTTAACCATTGTCTTATTTTACCTGCTTAATTTAAGCTTTAAGTCTATGGGTGGTAGACTATGTCTAAATCCAAATATTTCATAAATAGGAAATTTAATTCAATTTCAGTTACTGTACTTGTAAGATTTTAAAATTGTGAATGTCCTTGTACCTTGTTTTATGTTTACAGCCCTGATTTGCATTTTCTTGTATAACTTTGAATATTAACCCTAGACGCACATACAAAAGAAAGTGCTTTGTCTTTAATGGAAAGAATGTAAAATTATTTGATGAGTATGGGAAAAAGGCAAAGAGAAAGCACAAGTTCAAATTGATGAAATTGATTTATGCTGAATTTGTCCTTAGTTTTAAGTTAAAGAATCTTTAATTTCCCTTAGGCATAAATTCTCCCTTTCTTGATCACCAAGACTCATAATTCTACCTCTTGACAGGTCACCTCTTTTCATTTTCCCTTCTTGTCCTTATTCATATATATACACTTAGAATTGCCTTCCTAACACATATTTTATATGCAGCTTTTTCATTAGGAATTTTGTTATTACATGAACTTTTTTAATTCCTTTAAACATTATTATTAAAATTTAAGTGAAGCAAAAAGGAATAAAGCCTGATATCTATTTACCCAAACCCAGCTGAACAATTAAAAGATTATGGTTACTTTGAGGCCACATATGACCAGCCCTGATTGCATCTCTTTCTCTCTTCCAAGAAACCTCTACACAAAATCCAGTGTTTTTTACTCTCGTGCATTTATTTGTGCTTTCACTGCACATTGTTGTCTTCTTAGAAACTTTTTAGACTTAATTTTCATTCTTAAGAGAACCCCAGTACATATCATGAAGCAAAATCTTAACAGCTCTTTGAATTTTCAAGTGATAGAGAAAAATAACTTAACTTCAAAACCACAATAGAGTAGTAAATAGACCATACATGATTCACCTCTCAAATTACCAAAAAGCACCCCACATGCCTGGAAATCCACGCTATGTATGGTCTTTGTAGTTCAGCACCACACCCTGTATCATTGGAAACACTATCATATTTTATCAAAGTGATGCTGTCCAGCCAACCCTCCATCTACTTCCCTTGTCTAGTTAGCAGTCTCTTTTCTGTTAGACTACCTGAAAGTCAGACTGGATGCTAAGTCAGAGAAAGAAAAAAAAAAAAAAAGAAAAGAAAAGAAACATAAAACCTTGAATCCTTGAATTCTAACACTGGTACAATCATTTTGAAAATAAATAAATCAGAATCATTATTCTTTAATGTTTGTGAAAGTGCAATCCATAGGGATATGTAAAATAAAGGTGTATTTTACATTGATTTTTCTTCCGACAATGAGACATCTTTTTCATTTCCATGGCAAAAGCAAAAGAATCTTTTCTTACATTAAGTACTTAATTTTGCTTCCTCATCTAAGGAACTGATCTTTTTCTCCTTTTAGTAGCCTTGCCCTTTGGGTTTTGAAATGCTAAGGATCAAAGGGAAAGATTCAGATATTGTTGTGATGCATCTTAAAACTTTCGAGTTAGCTTTCTTCCTACTCTTTTGTCCACTAGCAAGGATTTTCACCTCCAAGGCCATAACCCAGTATATTAGAAAGTCTGTGGACACAAAAATCCATTTCCCAAAGTATTTGAGGTTAATAGTGAGGTGCTTTTCTTTCTTTCTTGGTTCATTTAACAGTGATGTTACAGTGGGATGATGATGATAGATTCCTGGTTTCTGTTTGTTCTCTACTAAAAGTGTGACCTCATTGCAGTAACCACTGGCAAGATGAAAAACAGATTTAGTTGGTATTAGCCTTGAGACAAACACGTCATTTGACCTCAATAAATCACTGCTACTGATCAAAATAATGTTTCCAGCTATCAAATATGCTAACCTACAGTGTTAGGAAGGTATGGATTACCGTATTTCTACATCTCAATTAATATCATCATTATCTACCAGTTTGAAAGTGAGTCTCTGTCTTACTTGAATTTCTAATACATTTTCTTCAGTTTCAGATAAAATAAAATTTCCATACATGTTGCTAAATATTTGTTGAGGCTAAATTCAAAAAAATTGTCTCTGGTGCTCTAAATCTTCATGGTCATTTATCTTAGGCATGACCACACAGGGACTTTCCCAGCTAGTTGCTAGAAGCTATTTTTGTTGGTAACGTCAGTCTCCACTGGAAATGGGACCTAAGAAAAGTTTGGATTAGCAAGCTTTGATTTGAGATTTCTTACAGTTAATTTAAAAGAGAATCATGAATATACAGAGGGAAAATACAGTATTGTCATACTGTGCAAATAAATTTTGTAACATTGCTACTCAGACATATACAAGGATAATGAATTTGGATACAAGGATAATGAATTTGGGTGGGCAGCATTTTTCTTCTGTATCAGGCTGAGTAACTGGCATTAAATTTTTGGAAGGATTCCTATTATTAGTGAACTATTAGATGGATACTGTTAAAAGTAGTGTAGGTCTCTTGATCAAAAACTAGTTTGGGATTACTGACTGATCCCTTTTAAAGGTCTTGGAACTAAGGCATGAGAAAAATTTATCTTTCCATTATTGGACTTGTTCAAAACAGTCAGCGGAAACTCTTGTACTTTACTACAAAGAACTCAGAAATCACAAGGGTTGGTAAAACTTTGTGCTTGAGTGGGTTAAGGAATGGTAATTTTAAATGCCATTCTAAAGCAAACACAATGACAAAGAGTAAAAACTAAAATTGCTCAGATATAATAAAATCAATCTGCAGCTATGGGATTATACAGGCCAACAAAGCCTGTGATTCTTTGTAGGGCTCTTATTTTAACAATATTCTGAGGCAATTAAATACACCTGTGCTATTAAAAATTGGAATTGCAAATATTAGTAAGGGAAACATGGACCATGAGTTAGAATTTGTTTTTCCGTTTTTCATCTTCCTGCATGAGCACATTATGGAAAGACTTTGGTAGTTTTCAACCAGAATCCATGCTTTCAAACTGTAAATTGTGTCATTTTTCAAAGCTATAAGGGGGTTTTAGAATAGGTCATCAACATTCTCTGGCAAGCTCTTCTTTTTCCACACCTTTCACTTTTGATCAAAGTGAGAAACTATTCATTTTGTATTCCAGGAATTATTTTAATTTAAAAAACTGTTTAAAGTTGGGATAATTATAATCTAGGTAATTAATTCATGATTACAATTCTTCCTTTTTAACATGCTTCCGTGTATGCAAATTATTAGGCATCTATCTAATCATATGGCTGAGCAAATTTGGAAATCCACGTTATCCACTTTAACATGTAAGCAGAGAGATTTACCAGTATACTTCAGTCTCTTTCAGTAGACCTAAAATCCTTTCCTGAGACAAACTGTATATACTATAAGTACAGAGGAAGAAGATCACATCTTTTGTAAAAGACACTGTTTGTTGCTTACACAAACAGCCATTCTTCTTTCCTATTCTTGGCTAAAAGAATCCTGATTTTGCTCAGTTATATCATGCAGGGACTAGTATGCTCAAGAATGATAGGTCCTTCCTCCAGATCTAGTGGATAAATTATGCTTTGATTGGATTAAGCCAGTTTTATAATTCCTTCACTTCATAACTGATTGTCCTAGAGTTGGACATATGATTCCATACTGCCAACTGATCAATCTTACGTTAAGAAAAAAAAAAAGTGCAATTCTCATAACACTATTGTTTTAAAAAGTAACATAAAACTCCCTTAGAGAATGTTTACCATGTTTATCAGTTACTGTCCAGTTAGTTGGAGTCATCGTACTAGACAAACAAATTCTGAATCAATTTTCTCAAAGCACAGGGGGTAGTTTTTCACCCATGACACGGAGGAGTAGATGTTATAAATCACCAAGCCTGGGGCCTGAATCACTAACAGCTTGAGCCCTACTCAGTTGCGGGTGACACAAGATTGAACACACCTTTCACTGTTCATGGAAAGAAGGAAGTACCCACAACCCAGAGCTATTCACTCAGTAGGTGCTCACATTCTATATAAGAAAAACCTAATATTCAGACAGTTACTGCAGACAGCTATCATCCATAGAAGTGTGACTATTCCCAACTTACTATTTATTGGAAGAGTATTTTCCTGCAGTGCTCATTAACTAAATGAGGGGGCACCTAGACTTGGTAATTCCAGAAGCTTATTTGGCTCAAATTTACATTTTCTCTTATCAGAGCAAGTTCTGTATGTTTTCCAGGGAGATTTTCCCATTTAACCTCCCTGAATTTGGATTTTAGGGTATGAATTGAATTTTTTCTCCCACCTCACACCTGTTGTTTAGGAAAAGCACCCCAGTTCCTCTTTGGGAAACTAGTGCTCCCTCATTCTTAATCAAGGTAGTTTGTTATTGGTCCCATCATCCCTTCTCCAGAAGGGCATGCACCTTAGGTCTGGTGAATCAGGATGCTCCATTTCCCCAGAGCACAGTGATTGGTCCATGGATGGGTACATGATCCAGACTTGGGGCTATTGTAACAAATACTGGATCTAGGAATAGAAAAAGGACGGCAGAGATTTTTCTGTCCTTTTTATTGGTGCTTCTATACACTGAGATAAATGCTAGCACAGGGTAGGCACTCAACAAATATTGCTGAATGAATGAAAAATTCACTTCATGCTGGAGTTGCTTGCTACACAGTTTGAATGTCAGCCTTGAGCTTGAGCTGCCAGGCAGCAACCATGTGGAGAACTCCTGCCTGCGAAGGAAGTCAAAACTGAAGAAACCCACACCAAAAGATAAAGAGAGAAAAACTGAATCCTGATGATATCATTTGAGCTTTAGGAATCAGCTGTGCTGGAAGCCAGGGTATGCTGGTACTTGTTCCAAGAACCAAAAAATTCTCCTTACCACTTATGCAAGTTGGAGATGGGTTTCACCAAAAGAAGGCTTATGAATAGTTCAGCCATTTTTATGTCTGAAGACTCACTACCTCTGGTCAATAATAATGGAATGACCAAAATTGTATCTCCCTAAGTCAAGGACTTCAACATTTCATCATAAGTATTGTATCAGAGGCCATGTATACTGGAGCAGTAAAAACAGCTCCAAAGATGTACCAAAATTGTGCATGTGAAGTACTCTCTATTTTAAAAATATGTTAAGTGGTCTACTCTTTGTGGACTCAAGGAAGTTGAGATATCTGAGAGTGGATCAACTTAAGTGAGCATTTCAGAGAAACCCTTGATGGGATACTAAGGATACATTTAAAACTGTGATTATGTTTATTAATCCAGGGTTTGTGAGAACAAGAGCTTGGAGCTCTGTCTCTTGGGAAAGCATCTTATCCTGGAAAGCAGACACATCTACCAGTGGCCCTTTCTTTCCTGGGAGGACTTCTAGAAGTATTGTTATAACAAGTTTAAATTTGTCCTGAATCCTCCTTTTACCCATAGAAGTGGTATCCTTTTGTCATCCATTTAAAGATTTAGAGTCTCCTGGCTGCACACTAGCTGTCTAACTTTGGTCAAGTTAGTCTCTCTAAAATGGAAATAATGATAGTACTTATTTAATAGGATTGCAGGAAGATTAAATGAGATAATTCAGATAAAGCCCTTAATAATTACTATATAAGTGGTAATTATTATTACTTTTAGAGGCTCTAGATCCCAACCTCTTAACTCTCTAGGGATTTAAGGATCACTAGCTTTCTACTGATATTTTCTGATTTAGAAATTTACTTCTAGGTAGGTATTTGGGTTCCAAACCTTCATTTTTAATATTCTACTCCAATATCTATGATGGGCTCATTCTCCTAAATTGCTGTCAGGATGAAATACCCACTTTCTCCAGGATTGGTGACCTAACCTTCTTTGGTTGATCCATCCAAAGGCATGAAACCAATCCAAATGGTTAGGATCCTGCTATTTGCTGCCATACCCCCTGTCTAGGTATTTCTAAATCATCAGGTCCTAGTGTCTACCTCCTTTCTGAGGGTACTCACCAATTAGCTCTGTCTCAATATTTTTCTGGCCTGTCCTTAAAAAAAAAACAAAACAAACAGCTTGGACTTTCTTTCTTCAATTGCTTGATTGGGCACCTAGTCCCCCCTTATGTCCCCCAGGATCAGTCTCCACCAGATGGCTTTATCTTCTTGCTATTTACACCTCCATCTCTTGTTAAGATGTTTAGATGCAAGACTTTGAGGAAAAAGTGAGTAAAAGAGGGAATAAATTTCATAGTCATTGCCTTTCAGCACCTCTAAGTCTGATACAGCCATATTGCTCCAGATAATATGTCTGAGAGATGGGAAATGGCTAAAATATACAAATGAAAAATGAAATTGCTTTATTCTGTCAAGGATCTCCCACCTCTCAAAACGGAGAATTAATTGACTTCATGAATTCATGCTGGCTCAATGTTCTGAGATGTTCTATACAATCATTTATTTGTTAGAATCAATCCCATCAACTATCTCCTTTGCAGGCCACCTCTCAAATATGACGTCCTACCTGTCAACGGTCTCTGTTTGACTTCGACTTTTGACCTATAAGGTATTTCTCTAAGCAGTATATGAGATCTGATGTGTTACAGAATCAACCCTGCTTTCCCTGTCTGTATCCCAAATAAGCTGCCTTTTCAGCTTTTGCATTTTGTTAGAGATATAATTTCACCGTTCTTCCAGTTTTATTCTGAAGTTCATTTTGCTAGCTCTCTCTTCTTTGTCACACATTTACATTCTCTCTGTTGCCAATTCTTTTTCACGGCATTTTTGACATTCAAGATTTCTTCCTTTCACAAACAACGTTCTTCTGTACACTTTTACTATTCCATGCCTGAATTGCTATAATGATTTCTAAGCAAATAGGCAAGAAGGGTCTCTGGCTTTCATACTGTTAAAATAATCTTCTTTCTCAAATGTTTACTTTCTGCTTTTAAGAATGTTAGGTAAGTTGATCTTTACCAATCACTTTAGCAATAGAGGTTCTCCACCGACTAACATACTCAACTTCTCCTTCTATTGATTTCTTGTTTTTTTTTTTTAATAACATGACATATACCCTTTAAGCAATGTAGTCATGCTGCATTCTCCATCCATCTCACTACTTCCTACTTAGTATTAAATACTGCCTTTTGAATACAAAAATAATGTTCTTGACTCTCCATCAATGGAGAATTTACTTTGAGTATTTTCTCAGAAATGTCACTGGGTTTTCACCAGTCTTTATATGCCTAGTTCGCCTGATGCAATGTCGGCCATCCTGGATGGGATTAAAGCGGGCTGTGTTCTCAGTTGGGTCAAATGGACTTAATGCTGCCTCAATGAATTCTAAAAATTTGGCTTAATCAGCCTGACTGTCCTTTGCTTTTTTTTTTTTTTTTTTTTTAACAGATGAGATCTTTATTTACCTTCATTTTCTGTAAACCAAAATTCAAAATGTACTTTCTCAGGAGGAATATATTTAGCCTTCAAGATGGCTATTATTTTCCACTGTATGCTCCTTCACTGTGCGTATTTATATATATTTTTTATTATCGTGCACTGCACTTTTTGAATTATTACTCTGGAAAAGTGCTCTCCAATTTTGTGTAAGTGCTTTTTTTCTCTCCATGTATAATTGTAAGCCTTTTGATTATCTATGACTATGTGCCATAAGCACCTACTGTGTGGTAACTCACCCCTACTTAACATTGCTGTGGATTCTGGAATGTTGATTGGTGCACAGCAGGCACCCATTAAATGTTCAGCAATTGACTGCCAACATGTAGATGGTTGTAAAACAATCCAGCGTGTGTAAAGGGAACATATGTTTTCGTTTTTCACAATTGGTAGTGAGATGTAGATAACCCCAGCATCCTTAATAATGTCCCCAAACGGTTTCCGTCATAGTGTAGAGTTGTGAATCATTGATTTTGTGTGTATGTTATTTCAGTTTACACCCAATATATCCCAATGGTTAGCAAGAATGTTTATATAAAATGTTGTGAAGTAGAATTGTGAGAAAAACTGATCCCTACATCATAGCTTTATCTATTAGCTAGTTTGTAATTTCTAATATCTCTTTAACAATAGTGAACCAAAAGTGCTGGCAAATGGAAGAAATGAGAATGTATTTGTCATATACTTGTACAAAGATGTCTAATCACTGTTGACTTTGGGACATTCTCCCTGAAGTCTTAACACCCACTTTATAAAAAACATACACTACAAGGTCATGGGTGATAAACTAATCACTAAATTCGTTATCTTCACTTCCTCTGGAAGTGACCCCTTGGAACTATAGACAGCTTTTTTATTTTCAAATTAAAAAAATCCCTCTTCTTTTGAAACCCTTGCTTCCATTCTTCAACTTCCCAACAAGTCTATATCTCTAATTCTGTCATTTTATCTATCTAAAACCCCCAACAATGAAACATGTGTCACCCTCATACTGAACATTTATTATGTTTTAGTCACTGGGTTGGATAAGGGTGATAGAAAGAAATGACTATGATACAAGATAGAATTAATGATAAATGCATCAGATGCAAAGGTAAAAAAATATGTAGAAATTCACAGAAGGAAGAGAAGATTCAGAATGGCCTCATGAAGGTGATATCAGGAAGGATGTGCAAAATATGTACATGCAAAATGGAGGGGGAAGGGTGAGACATGGGAACAAAAGAAGGGAGGCAAAAATGAACACGTGGTTGGGAATAGGGAGCAATATCTTTTACGCAGATTTCCTTCTTTGTATTACTATCTCCTTTTATTGAATTTCTAAGTCAGCTTGTTCTTACCTCATGCCTAGACTATTTGAATCCTTACTGATTCCTTTTCTCCAGCTTCTCTTCCCCACTTCATTTCTACTTTACTGCCCAGAGTAATCTTCATAAAGCTCTGATCAGATCACTTCCCTGCTCAAAACACTTCAATGGTACCGAATATGGCACAAATCGAAGGCCTTCCAGGATCAGACTCTATTCATTTTTACCATCTTATCTCCATTTCCCTCTATGAAATACATGTGCACATGCTCTAAGCTTTCCAGTTTTTATCAATGTGCCTCCATTCTTTCAGCTTTCCTTACGCTTAAAGTTGTAAACATCTTTGATTCTCATTTTACCCGTGAGAGGAACTTCATCTCTTAAAATTGAGTATTAATACGTCTTCTGTTCTCCAGAATCTACCTTCCATTAATTCTTCCACATAATTTCCATTAAATATCATTTTTATCATATTATTACAATCCTAGCAAAAACTTCAACACCCTGTTTTTTAACAAAAGAAAATACTGCTTTTGACTGATAAAGTACTTTATGAACAGATGCTAAAAGTGCATTCCATGACGGACTGATTTGCAGTAGCCACACTGATTTTTCTACATTTCTCAAATATGTCACATCTGTGCTTTTGCTGATGTGATTTACTTTTCCTGAAAAAACTAGTCTTTGTTATTCTACTTCTCTCTGTCCTTTTACTTTCATGAAACCCTCTTAAATTACTCTGATAGATCCTTCCAGGACTGAAGATGCCATGTATTATGTATGTTTGGTATCTTGCTTATACCCACATTACTATGTAATCAACAAGAAATTTTGTTGAATTTAATTAGACAACCACAGAGCTTAGTCTGGGAGATTTTCTCCTAAGTTTCTCCTCAGAAAACCTTGTCCTGGCCTGGGTAAAATTAACGAAATTGCTCAAGATTGTTACTTTCAATATTATTTTTCTTCTTTTTGCCACAATTTTTTTTGCAGTTACATTTGCTT
Organism: Choloepus didactylus; assembly: GCF_015220235.1. Taxonomy (NCBI): domain Eukaryota; kingdom Metazoa; phylum Chordata; class Mammalia; order Pilosa; family Megalonychidae; genus Choloepus; species Choloepus didactylus. The sequence continues at coordinate 51,502,998 of NC_051314.1, forward strand.
CCCACAAGCATTACCTCTCATGAAATTCTGCACAAAAATATAATGTTCTGCTTATGAAGTCAAAATAGGCTTAAAAGTTGTTTATTTATATTTGAGTTTTCAAGTAATCAGCAAGGTGATATTTTTTAAAAGCATGGCTTCTATACAGAGGCATGACCATTTCAGAGTAATTCCTTTGGCAAGAGAAGTCATTGCTCATAGTAAATCTTGCAGCCATAAGAGCTGTCATTAAACTGGAAACAATTTCTAGGGATTGTATTTACTTGCTAAGACTGCCACCTACTTCATCACACTAAGTTTTAGAATAACTTTTAAGGTGCTCTTTCCATTTTTGGCACATGAGAAAAGAAACGAAAGAGAGAAGTCACAATTTAGAAAAAAAGTTTTCAAAAGTCCAACCAGAACTCCAGTTCAGGTACTAAATCAAAATGTTTGGAAACTTAGGGAGAAAGGTTGATACAGGATGGAGCTGTTTAGCTTTATGATCAAGTATCAATGTTCTCTGCAGAATTATATAAAAATGAAACTTTCTATGATGAGAGAAAACAAGGCAAAAGGACCGCAAAGGAAACCACGTGGAAGGTCTTTGAAGATCAAGGTTATCAGACAGGAAAAATGCTTTAGAAAATTGTAAAGATAATAATGGTATAGCAACGTGCAAAGCCAGTGACAGTGATGAAGGTATTAACAAAGGCACCTTAATTTTAGGCCAGGAAAAGAACAATTGATAATTACCAGTATGACGTCCTTCGCTACAATACTTTGAAGCACCCTGAATGCAGTGGAGATGAATTGATCAATTGCCTTAACACATTCGAAAATGTGGTGTTTAAGAGTCCATTGTGAAACTGGGTAAAATATACAATGATTTCTCTTACTTTATGATTGATTACACAAGATTATGCTTTTGTATCATAAAATTTATACCACATTCTCAGCTTTATTAGGTATAATTATCCCTTTTTCCACATATCTTTTTTTTTTCATGCTAACTTTGTAATCTTGCTCCTTTCCTTTTATGGCCCTGTTAAACACAGCACATTTAGCTAGCAGACTTTTGATAGTGTTAACATTTCAATTAAAGTCTATCATTGAAAGTAACAAAACATGTCACTCTGGAATGGGTTTAGCTTCATAGTCCTTGTGCTTGCAAATGGCAAAGCTTCATGATTATTTAGTATGGAAATAGGGAAAAGGGATGGAATTTCCTGCAATTCAAATCTGAGTTTAGCAATCCTTGCTCCCAAGCAGGGTTCTCAAATTCATTTTTTGCTGCACTGACTTTGCTTTAGAATTTATTTCAATATACAGGGATGCAAAAAGGATCTAGTAAATGTTTTTATTTAAATTCCCCAGCAAAATTGCACTAATGTTAAAAAAGTACTGTATGTCTGATTTTCTGTTTGATACTGAAACACAAGAAAAGCATGGGATTATACTTGAGTATTTTAAGAACTTCTATTTAACAAGCTACAGAGGAAAAAAATCAAGGAAAAATGAAGAAGTGGGAAAACTGTTTTTTTCAAATTTTGGAGAAAATTTTAGGAGAAAAGTAGCAAATACTCTCATATTCAAGTTACATATTAAATCCAATATTCAATTTCTCATTATGGGAGTTCTGTGAGGAGGCAGCTTTTTGTAGTAGATAAGAGCCTGGATGGATTCAGGACCATCAGGTTTAGGATTAAATCCCGCCTTGCCTACTTTGTAGTTGAATGATACTCGTTATTGCATTAGTTTCTTCCAGCTGGCATAACAAATTATTTCAAACTGGGTCACTTAATCGGCAGAAATTTATTCCTTATTCTTTCAGAGTTCTGAAGGCTAGAAATCTGAAATCAAGGTTTCAGCACGGTTGGTTTCTTCTTGACACTGTGATGGAAAATCTGTTCCATGCCCCTCTCCAAGCTTCTTGTGGTTACCTGCCAGCAAACCCTGGTGTACTGCTTGTAGATGCATCACTCTAATACTGACCACTTGTCTTCACGAGGTTTTTTCCTCACTGTCTCTGTGTGTTTTCTCCTTTTCTTACAAGAACACCATTCACCGGATGTAGGGTCCACCTTGATCCAGTATGACCTTATTTTAATGCTACCAATTACATGTGCAAAGATCCTATTTCCAAATAAGGTCACTGTCTTAGCTTCCCAGTGGCTAGTAGACTTGGAATTTATTGCCCCGCTGTTTTGGGTTTTGAAGACTTCAGCAAGGTGATGCTTTCTCCCTGAAGAGTGTGACACTCAGGGGCTGGCTGCTGCTGATCTTTGGGTCCTTGGCTTTCCCTTCACATGGTGTGCACATGGTGAAGTCTTTTCCTTTCCCTTCTGGGTGCCTTTGAGTTTCAGCTTTTTGTTCCTTCTCCTGGCTTTTTCTTATTATTACTGCATTTCTTCTGCTTATAAAGCATTTCAGTCATCTGGATTAAGACCCAACCTATTTGAATTGGCTACGCCTTAACTAAAATAACATCTTCAAAAGGTCCAATTTGCAATGGGATCACACCCACAGGAAAAGGTTAAGATTAAGAATATTTTCTTTCTGGGCTATATAATTCAGACTACCACAGTCACATTTTGAGGTTTTCAGGAGACACTACTCAACCCAGTATAGTCACTAAGTTTCTCTAAACTTCAATTTCCTTATCTGTAAATGAGATAATTCTAGTAGCTACCTCACAGGATTGTTGTAAGGAAAAAATGTGATAACGCACAAGCACTGTGCATTAGAGTATATCCTCAGTAAGTGGTGGCTATTATGAAATTTAACTCACAGTGCATAAACCAGTGTTCCCATATGCTCAGCACACAGGGGAGGAGCCATTCCAGGCAAAAGTGACTCTGCCGAGTCTTTTACTTGTGCTCACACAATTGAAAGTACACTTAAATAGCCCATGGGATGGTGATGAAGCAGATGAAGCCTCCTGCTTTCCTATTCTCTCTGTACCCCTCTCATTGCCAAATGGTCAAGAGAGGTGACTGGGAATGCAGCTGTGCCGAGATAGAAAAGCATTCATTCACAAGGACTCAGATGATTCTTAGGCAACTTGCTCGCTATGAACTTTTGCGTATATACACACATATACTTACATAATTTTTTAATACGAATATGTTATTTTTTCTTTCCACCAACACCGCTTATTTGCTGTTTAGTCTAGAAAAGAGCTCTGCTGATGGCATGGCAATCTATTTCCTTTCATCTCATTTGATTCCCTACCTCAACACTTACCCAACTTCCACTGATTCTGTTAAGCGCATGGACTATAATTCTGTATTCTTATGACAGAGAGCAGTTCACCCTCACTGCTTTCACTTTCTCTCCCCAAATTCTCACTTCTTAAATCCCACCCCCTGCAAGATGGTTTCTGATTCCAGCTCTCTAATGAAACTAGGCTTTCCAAGGTCACTAAAGAGCATGAAATCCATTGGCTTTTTCTGAGGTGTACTGTTTCATGATCTATTTGCAGGATTTGCCATGCCTGGATGCTTATATCTCTAATTATTTCTTCTCACAGTCAAAAAAGAAAACAAAATAATTTGGATAATACTCTATGCTTTAAAGCCCATAAAAGCTTATGGTTTGCAGAATAAAGTATGACTTGTTTAGGAAAACATTCAAGGTTCTCAAAAATAGAGCCAGACACTTTCTCTCCCAACCACATCATTGATTGTATCCTGTAATCCAACCACACGAAGCCCACTGTTAACTAAAAAACTGAGATGGTACTCATGTTATCAAGTGTGGAATGGCTTACTATCAATTCTCTAGTTACTTCTATCCTTTTTGTTCCAGGCACAATTCCAACACCACCTTTTTCTCAACTCCTTTCCTCTTATTCCCAAACATCTTTGTCCTTCCTTTGTGCCTAACCTAATCATATCTCTCTTTAGTACTTATTTAATTATGCCTTGCACTTAACTTATGGTTTGCTTAAAATAGATTTGAACCTAAAAGTGTTGTTATGAAGATTAAATTGGTCAAGTAATAATTCAATATATAGATGAGGGCCCATCAAAAATATTGGTAATGGTAATGGTGAAGACTGTGCCTTATCCCTTTGCCCCCACCAGACTGAAGACACAGCAAAGGTCGATTCCATGTTTTAGTGCTGCATCTCAGAAACTCTCTATTTACTTAGCTTCTGTGATATTCTGCTATTCTGTTCTCCCACTACTCTCTCATCACTCATTTATTTCTTTAAGTTCTCTATTCAGCCATGAGTTCTGTATTTTAAGGCTATATCACTGGCTCTCTCTCTTTTGTTCCCTCTATACATTCTTATGAATGACAGCTACCCACTTTCACACCCTAAATATATATGTGGTCAACCCAGAAACATCAACTTCTAGTGCTGAACGCTTTCTTATATTCCGCCCCCTCCCTACAGGGCATGATTCTGGAATGGTTACCTAGCTTCTCTGGACTTGTTTTCCATTTTCTCTTTCCTGAACATCCTCACATCCAGTCACAGTGCCTGTCAACAGCTCGCCCACAGAGTCTGTCATATCTGTGATCTGTGCCTTCCTTTCCATAACATTTCAGGTTTTCATTATTTCTCTCTTGTATTCATTCACCTGCCTCCTTCCTGTTTTTCTTCCTCTTGCCAGATTCTCCCTTGCTCAGTCTATCCTACCTACACACTGCTACCAAACTGATGTTCCTAAGACAAATAATAATTATGTTACTGCCACATTTAAATATTTCCAATGGTTCCTGGCTCCTCTTACCTATTAAATAAAGTCTAAACTTCTTAGCTTGATATATTTTTTTTAATCATTTTATTGAGATATATTCACATACCACGCAGTCATACAAAACAAATCGTACTTTCGATTGTTTACAGTACCATTACATAGTTGTACATTCATCACCTAAATCAATCCCTGACACCTTCATTAGCACACACACAAAAATAACAAGAATAATACTTAGAGTGAAAAAGAGCAATTGAAGTAAAAAAGAACACTGGGTACCTTTGTCTGTTTGTTTCCTTCCCCTATTTTTCTACTCATCCATCCATAAACTAGACAAAGTGGAGTGTGGTCCTTATGGCTTTCCCAATCCCATTGTCAGCCCTCATAAGCTACATTTTTATACATCTGTCTTCGAGATTCATGGGTTCTGGGTTGTAGTTTTATAGTTTCAGGTATCCACCACCAGCTACCCCAATTCTTTAGAACCTAAAAAGGGTTGTCTAAAGTGTGCGTAAGAGTGCCCACCAGAGTGACCTCTCGGCTCGTTTTGGAATCTCTCTGCCACTGAAGCTTATTTCATTTCCTTTCACATCCCCCTTTTGGTCAAGAAGATGTTCTCCGTCCCACGATGCCGGGTCTACATTCCTCCCCGGGAGTCATATTCCACGTTGCCAGGGAGATTCACTCCCCTGGGTGTCTGATCCCACGTAGGGGGGAGGGCAGTGATTTCACCTTTCAACTTGGCTTAGCTAGAGAGACAGGGCCACATCTGAGCAACAAAGAGGCATTCAGGAGGAGACTCTTAGGCACAAATATAGGGAGGCCTAGCCTCTCCTTTGCAGCAACCGTCTTCCCAAGGGTAAAACTTATGGTAGAGGGCTCAACCCATCAAACCACCAGTCCCCTATGTCTGTGGTCATGTTAGCAACCATGGAGGTGGGGTAGGCGAATACCCCTGCATTCTCCACAGGCTCCTCAAGGGGGCACTACATCATTTTTTTTTCCTTGTTTTTCTTTCTTTCTTTTTTTTTTTTTAACTTTCCCTTCTTTTTTAAATCAACTATATGAAAAAAAAAAGTTAAAAAGAAAACAAACATACAATAAAAGAACATTTCAGAGACCATAACAAGGGAGTAAGAAAAAGACAACTAACCTAAGATAACTGCTTAACTTCCAGCATGTTCCTACTTTACCCCAAAAAAGTTACATAATATAGCAACCTTTCTGTGAACTTGTTCCTACTATATCCATCAGAAATTAACAGACCATAGTCATTTCTGGGCATCCCCAGAACGTTAAAAAGCTTATCTGTTCTTCTTGGATTATTGTTCCCCCTTCCTTAATTACTCTCTACTGCTAGTTCCCCTACATTCTACATTATAAACCATTTGTTTTACATTTTTGAAAGTTCACATTAGTGGTAGCATATAATATTTCTCTTTTTGTGCCTGGCTTATTTCACTCAGCATTATGTCTTCAAGGTTCATCCATGTTGTCATATGTTTCATGAGATCGTTCCTTCTTACTGCCGCGTAGTATTCCATCGTGTGTATATACCACATTTTATTTATCCACTCATCTGTTGAAGGACATTTGGGTTGTTTCCATCTCTTGGCAATTGTGAATAATGCTGCTATGAACATTGGCGTGCAGATATCTGTTCGTGTCACTGCTTTCCGATCTTCCGGGTATATACCGAGAAGTGCAATCGCCGGATCGAATGGTAGCTCTATATCTAGTTTTCTAAGGAACTGCCAGACTGACTTCCAGAGTGGCTGAACCATTATACAGTCCCACCAACAGTGAATAAGAGTTCCAATTTCTCCACATCCCCTCCAGCATTTGTAGTTTCCTGTTTGTTTAATGGCAGCCATTCTAACCGGTGTTAGATGGTATCTCATTGTGGTTTTAATTTGCATCTCTCTAATAGCTAGTGAAGCTGAACATTTTTTCATGTGTTTCTTGGCCATTTGTATTTCCTCTTCAGAGAACTGTCTTTTCATATCTTTTGCCCATTTTATAATTGGGCTGTCTGTACTATTGTCATTGAGTTGTAGGATTTCTTTGTATATGCAAGATATCAGTCTTTTGTCAGATACATGGTTTCCAAAAATTTTTTCCCATTGAGTTGGCTGCCTCTTTACCTTTTTGAGAAATTCCTTTGAGGTGCAGAAACTTCTAAGCTTGAGGAGTTCCCATTTATCTATTTTCTCTTTTGTTGCTTGTGCTTTGGGTGTAAAGTCTAGGAAGTGGCCGCCTAATACAAGGTCTTGAAGATGTTTTCCTACATTATCTTCTAGGAGTTTTATGGTACTTTCTTTTATATTGAGATCTTTGGTCCATTTTGAGTTAATTTTTGTGTAGGGGGTGAGGTAGGGGTCCTCTTTCATTCTTTTGGATATGGATATCCAACTCTCCCAGCCCCATTTGTTGAAAAGACCATTATGGCTCAGTTCAGTGACTTTGGGGGCCTTATCAAAGATCAGTCGGCCATAGATCTGAGGGTCTATCTCTGAGTTCTCAATTCGATTCCATTGATCTATATGTCTATCTTTGTGCCAGTACCATGCTGTTTTGGCAACTGTGGCTTTATAATAAGCTTCAAAGTCAGGGAGTGTAAGTCCTCCCACTTCGTTTTTCTTTTTTAGAGTGTCTTTAGCAATTCGAGGCATCTTCCCTTTCCAAATAAATTTGATAACTAGCTTTTCCAAGTCTGCAAAGTAGGTTGTTGGAATTTTGATTGGGATTGCATTGAATCTGTAGATGAGTTTGGGTAGAATTGACATCTTAATGACATTTAGCCTTCCTATCCATGAACATGGAATATTTTTCCATCTTTTAAGGTCCCCTTCTATTTCTTTTAGTAGAGTTATGTAGTTTTCTTTGTATAGGTCTTTTACATCTTTGGTTAAGTTTATTCCTAGGTACTTGATTTTTTTAGTTGCTATTGAAAATGGTATCTTTTTCTTGAGTGTCTCTTCCGTTTGTTCATTTCTAGCATATAGAAACATTACTGACTTATGTGCATTAACCTTGTATCCCGCTACTTTGCTAAATTTGTTTATTAGCTCTACTAGCTGTATCGTCGATTTCTCAGGGTTTTCTAGATATAAGATCATATCGTCTGCAAACAATGACAGTTTTACTTCTTCTTTTCCAATTTGGATGCCTTTTATTTCTTTGTCTTGCCGGATTGCCCTGGCTAGCACTTCCAGCACAATGTTGAATAACAGTGGTGACAGCGGGCATCCTTGTCTTGTTCCTGATCTTAGAGGGAAGGCTTTCAGTCTCTCACCATTGAGTACTATGCTGGCTGTGGGTTTTTCATATATGCTGTTTATCATGTTGAGGAAGTTTCCTTCAATTCCTACCTTTTGAAGTGTTTTTATCAAAAACGGATGTTGGATTTTGTCAAATGCTTTTTCAGCATCTATTGAGATGATCAATTGATTTTTCCCTTTCGAGTTTTTAATGTGTTGTAATACATTGATTGTTTTTCTTATGTTGAACCATCCTTGCATGCCTGGAATGAACCCCACTTGGTCATGGTGTATGATTTTTTTAATGTGTCTTTGGATTCGAATTGCAAGTATTTTGTTGAGGATTTTTGCATCTATATTCATTAGGGAGATTGGCCGGTAGTTTTCCTTTTTTGTAGCATCTTTGCCTGGTTTTGGTATTAGATTGATGTTAGCTTCATAAAATGAGTTAGGTAGTGTTCCATTTTCTTCAATGTTTTGAAAGAGTTTGAGTAAGATTGGTGTCAGTTCTTTCTGGAAAGTTTGGTAGAATTCCCCTGTGAAGCCATCTGGCCCTGGGCATTTATTTGTGGGAAGGTTTTTGATGACTGATTGGATCTCTTTGCTTGTGATGGGTTGGTTGAGGTCTTCTATTTCTTCTCTGGTCAGTCTAGGTTGTTCATATGTTTCCAGGAAATTGTCCATTTCTTCTACATTGTCCAGTTTGTTGCCATACAGTTGTTCATAATATCCTCTTATAATTTTTTTAATTTCTTCAGGATCTGCAGTTATGTCACCTTTTTCATTCATTATTTTGTTTATATGGGTCTTCTCTCTTTTTGATTTTGTCAGTCTAGCTAGGGGCTTGTCAATCTTGTTGATCTTCTCAAAGAACCAACTTTTGGTGATATTTATCCTCTCTATTGTTTTTTTGTTCTCTATGTCATTTATTTCTGCTTTAATCCTTGTTATTTCTTTTCTTGTACTTGGTTTAGGATTGGTTTGCTGTTAATTTTCTAGCTTCTTCAGTTGATTCATTAATTCTTTGATTTTGGCTCTTTCTTCCTTTTTAATATATGCGTTTAGTGCTATAAATTTCCCCCTTAGCACTGTTTTTGCTGCATCCCACAAGTTTTGGTATGTTGTGTTCTCATTTTCGTTCGTCTCTATATATTTAGCAATTTCTCTTGCTATTTCTTCTTTAACCCACTGATTGTTTAGGAGTGTGTTGTTTAACCTCCAGGTATTTGTGAATTTTCTAAGTCTCTGATGGTTATTGACTTCTAATTGTATTTCATTGTGGTCAGAGAATGTGCTTTGAATAATTTCAATCTTTTTAAATTTATTGAGGCTTGTTTTATGTCCCAGCATATGATCTATTCTGGAGAAAGTTCCGTGAGCACTAGAAAAGTATGTGTATCCTGGTGATTTGGGATGTAATGTCCTGTATATGTCTGTTAAATCTAATTCCTTTATCAGATTGTTTAGGTTTTCAATTTCCTTATTGGTCTTCTGTCTGGTTGATCTATCTATAGAAGAGAGTGATGTGTTGAAGTCCCCCACAATTATTGTGGAAACATCAATTGCTTCCTTTAGTTTTGCCAGTGTTTCTCTCATGTATTTTGTGGCACCTTGATTGGGTGCATAGACATTTACGATTGTTATTTCTTCTTGCTGAATTGCCCCTTTTATTAGTATGTAGTGACCTTCTTTGTCTCTCAAAACATCCCTGCATTTGAAGTCTATTTTATCTGAGATTAATATTGCTACACCTGCTTTCTTTTGGCTGTAGCTTGCATGAAATATTTTTTTCCATCCTTTCACTTTCAGTTTCTTTGTGTCCCTGTGTCTAAGATGAGTCTCTTGTATGCAACATATTGATGGTTCATTTTTTTTGATCCATTCTGCGAATCTATATCTTTTAATTGGGGAGTTTAATCCATTTACATTCAACGTTATAACCGTGAAGGCATTTCTTGAATCAGCCATCTTATCCTTTGGTTTATGTTTGCCATATTTTTCCCCTCTCTCTATTAATATCCTTTATTGTACCCATACCGAATCTCTTTAGTACTGAACCTTTCTCCAAGTCTCTCTGTCCTGTCTTTGTTTCTCTGTCTGTAGGGCTCCCTTGAGTATCTCCAGTAGGGCAGGTCTCTTGTTAGCAAATTCTCTCAGCATTTGTTTGTCTGTGAAAAATTTAAGCTCTCCCTCAAATTTGAAGGAGAGCTTTGCTGGATAAAGTATTCTTGGCTGGAAATTTTTCTCACCCAGAATTTTAAATATATCGTGCCACTGCCTTCTTGCCTCCATGGTGGCTGCTGAGTAGTCACTACTTAGTCTTATGCTGTTTCCTTTGTATGTAGTGAATTGCTTTTCTCTTGCTGCTTTCAGAACTTGCTCCTTCTCTTCTGTGTTTGACAGTGTGATCAGTATATGTCTCGGAGTGGGTTTATTTGGATTTATTCTATTTGGAGTTCGCTGAGCATTTATGATTTGTGTATTTATGTTGTTTAGAAGATTTGGGAAGTTTTCCCCAACAATTTCTTTGAATACTCTTCCTAGACCTTTACCCTTTTCTTCCCCTTCTGGGACACCAATGAGTCTTATATTTGGACGTTTCATATTATCTATCATATCCCTGAGGTCCATTTCGATTTTTTCAATTTTTTTCCCCATTCTTTCTTTTATGCTTTCATTTTCCATTCTGTCATCTTCCAGGTCACTGATTCGTTGTTCAACTTCCTCTAGTCTTGTACTATGAGTGTCCAGAATCTTTTTAATTTGGTCAACAGTTTCTTTAATTTCCGTAAGATCATCCATTTTTTTATTTAGTCTTGCAATGTCTTCTTTATGCTCTTCTAGAGTCTTCTTGATTTCCTTCATATCCCGTACTATGGTCTCATTGTTCATCTTTAGTTCTTTGAGTAGCTGCTCTAGGTGCTGTGTCTCTTCTGGTCTTTTGATTTGGGTGCTTGGGCTTGGGTTATCCATATCGTCTGGTTTTTTCATATGCTTTATAATTTTCTGTTGTTTTTGGCCTCGTGGCATTTGCTGAACTTGATAGGGTTCTTTTAGGGTTTGTAGACCTATTGAAGTCCTTATCTCTAATTTATCAGATCTACAGCTTCGTGGAGTACACGTTCTCTAACTAACCAGCAGGTGGCGTCCACGAGCCACCTGTTCTCCACAAGCCAGTTCTCCCCTGCTTAGCCTTTTTGGTGAGTGGGGGAGTGAGTCTTGTGGGGCCCAATTGGTGTACCAAGCTTGCGTGTGTAGTTGGTGTTGCCTGCCCTGTATGTGGGGCGTGTTTCTGGGCAGTCGGGGAGGGGGGGTGGCCCTAACAATCAAATCTCCCTGGTGATCCTAGAGTTTTAAAGCTGGTGCAATAGTCTAATCCTTCAGTTCAGTCCTGCCACAGTTTGTCTCTGCCACTGACCCACAAGTCCTTGGTATTGGCATATGGCTTCTGAGACTTGCAAGTGGGCCCCTCTTCCAGGCTGTGCACCCCAGGTCCTCTGTTGAGGGGTGACTGTGCTATGTCACAGGTGAGTGCCGTCCCCTCAAGGCAGTTCTGGGCTGCTGGGCTGTGTAGGGAGGCTCCCAGTCTGCTCAAATGATGGCTGAATGGGGCTTTGTTAATTCACACTGCTCCACCTTCCCAACTCTGGGACAATCAGCTGAGGTTTCAGGGAAGGCTAATGTCCACGCCCAGTTTTGTGGTGTGTGCCTGTTATTTGAAGCCCTTCCGTCACACTGGGCTGTCTGGGGCAGCTCTGGGCTATGGGGCTGGCGATGGGCAGGAGTGTTTCCTGTCCACCAGGATGGTGGCTGTGAGCGGACACCCCCGTTTTCTTGGGAAGTTGTGGTGTTTAGTGAATTTTCTCAGCCACTGAATTATTGCCTTTTGTCTCAGAGCTCTCTTAGTTCTGCTCTTGACTTGACGTGCCCAAATTGAAAGTCTTTGAAGCTTTCTGTATTGGGCTTCTTAGAGTAATTGTTTTAGAAAAAGAAAAAAGGATTAAAAAAAAAAAAAAAAAAGGGTCCTCCTCAGAGATCTAATGGGTTATTGAAATGCTAAGAGACAAAGCAACCAGGGCCATTAAGGAAAGGTCCACAGGGCAGAGAGATCGGCTTTTCTTCGGGATTTGCATATGCGACTTAGGGTCTGAGCTCCGCCCTTCCCCTTTCTGTGTTTACCAGAACTCTAAAAATCCTCTGCTTTTATTTTGGAGTTTTTCGTGTTGTTTTTTTTTTTCTATGCCTGTCTCCTCTCTGCTGGGCTGGCTGCTCACAGATTCTCTGGTGTCTGGTCTCTGTCTATCTATGGTTGGAGTCTGGATCAGTAGAATGAGTTTCCGATAAGAGCAGCCACTGCAGTTCTCCCTTCTCCTTCCCGGAGCTGACAGCCCCTCCTCCCACGGGACTGAGCCTGGCAGGGAGGGGCGCGGGTCCCCTGGCTGCAAAAACTTACAGATTTCGCTGATCTCAGCAGTTCGACATTTTCATGAGTGTTGTATGAAGTATGCCCAAAGACAGATTGCTCTGTGGTGTCCAGTCCACGCAGTTCCTGGCTTTCTACCTACTTTCCTGGAGGAGTAACTAAAACATACAGCTCACCAGTCTTCCATCTTGCCCCGCCCATACATCCTTAGCTTGATATTAATGGTCCTCTCTAGCTTAATTCCAAATTGCATTTGCAGTCCCATCTTTGATGACTCTACACATCTCTTAAGTTTCTGCATGCATCACATTCTTATATTGTTACTGTTTCTATCCATATCTCATCTCTCCTATTAGATTATAAAAATGATGACTTATTCTCTATTGTATTCCACTACCAAGTTCATCCATGTCGCACACATTTACTGAGTGTTAGCTCTTACTGAGGCATAAGGCATGTGGTCTGGAGTATGAATGGGTAAAACCCTGGGACTATTTTTAAAGAATTTAAAGTCCTGTAAAGGAAATAAGACATGAGCATAGTAATACTACATGGTACAAGCTGATAAGTATATTAAAAGAATAAGATGGGGGTTCAGGAGGAGCTTTATAGAAGAGCTAGCATTAGAACTGAGTCTTGGCCTTTTAGGATAGTGCCTTAGTTTGCTCTGGCTGCTATGACAAATATCATAGGTTAGTTGGCTTAAACAACAGGAATTTTATTGTCTCAAAGTTTTGGAGGCTAGAAGTCCAAAATCAAGGTATTATCAAGGCCATGCTTTCTTCCAGAACTACAGCGTTCCGGTGGTAGTTTTCCAGCAATCCTTCATCACATGGCAATCTGTCTCCTTGGGTCTCCTCCTCTGACTTCTACTTCCATGTCCAATTTCCTCTTTTTAAAGGACTGCAGTCGCATTGGATTAAGGTCCCTGATTCAATTTGGCCTCACCAAGGTCCTATTTACAAATGAGTTCCCACCCACAGGACTGAGGTTAGGACTTGAACATGTCTTTGTGGGGGACATGGACCAATCCATAATACACAGAGGGCCTTGGATATGCAAGACAGGGGTGATGGTATTTCAGATGGACTAAGGCATGAAGGTGGGAAATGTAAGCATGTCTATGTGGAACAATGAATAGTTCAGTTCACCCACAGTACTTGGTATTTGAAAGAGAAGCCAAAATGAAGCTGAAGGGCAGGCTGGGGCAAGACTATAGAGGGTTTTGAATGCAAAATGAAGGAGGTGAAGTCAGCAAAGAAGCACTAAAAGGTTTCTGAGCAAAGGACTTGTGTGTTCAGAGCTGGGCTCCAGAAAGGGTCATCTGGAATATTTTGAGTGGCTATGAGTGGACATGGTTGTTAGAAGATGTGTTAGGAGGCTCTGATAATTGTTACATAGATGAGGGCCCAAACTAGGGCAGTGGCAATGGGGATGGAGAGGAGTGGAGAGGCAAAGATTGACACACTAAGACTTGTTAACTAGCTGGATAATGGGGACAAAAAGTGAGAAGAATCAAAGATGACACTAAGGTTTGAGTTTCAAGGTAGAAGAACATGTGTGTATGTTTTGTAGGGGAAAAGGAAGGTGAGTTTAATTTTGGATATATTGAATTTCAATTGCAAATGGAACATACATATGAATGGATTTCATTGTAGTTTTTATTTGCATTTCCCTAATGACTTAAGGACCCTGAATATCTTTACATGAGTTTATCAACCATTTGTATCTTTTTTCATTAAGTGTCTGTTCAAATCTTTTGCTTATTTTTGTATCAGAGTGAAAGCAGTTTTAAAAATATATTCTGGAAACAACTTCTTTGTCAAATACATGTATTGCAGATACTTTCTCCCAGTCTGTGACTTTGTTTTTTTATTTTCTTAATGGTGTGTTTCAAAAAGCAGAAGTTTTTACTCTTGATGAAGTGTAATTTATCAATTTTTTTCTTTCATAGTTAGGGCTTTTGGTGCCCCATGTAGAAAATCTTTGTCTACACCAAGATCATGAAAATTGTCTTTTATGTTTTCTTCTGGAATTTGAGGACTGTGCCTATCCTTTGCCCCCACCAGACTGAAGACACAGCAAAGGTAGATTACATGTTTTAGTACTGTCTCTCAGAAACTCTCTATTTACTTAGTTTATATCATATTCTGCTATTCTGCTTTTCCCACTACTCTCTCATCACTCATTTTAACTTTTACATTTAGATCCACAATCTATTTTTAGTTAACAGGGAAATGCACATTAAAACCACAATGATGCATACACTAGAATGGCTAAAATTAAAAAGACGGACAATTCTGAGTGTCAGCAAAAGTGTGGAGCAACTGGAACTCTCATACATTGCTGGTGGGGATGTAAATAATGCAACCACTTTAGATACTACCCACCAATTCCATACCTGGGTACTTTCCTAAGAGAAAAGAAAACATATGTCCATTCAAAGAATTGTACAAGAATATTTGTAACAGCCTCATTCTTAAGAGCCCCAGACAGTCAAAAATCTAAACGCCCATCAACAGATGGATGGATAAGCAAACATTATTCAGCAATAAAAAGGATTGGAAAAGGATTGGACTACGGAAACACTCAAGAACATGGATGAACCTTAAAAGCATTATGCTAAGTGAAAAAACCAGACACAAAAGACTACACACTATGCATGGTTCCATTTTTACGAAATTCTAGAACAGTCAAAGCTAATCTAAAGTGACAAAGAGCAGATCAATTGTTGGCTAGAACCAGAGGCTACAGGAAATTTTTTGGAGTGATGATTATATTGTATCCATTTGTGAAAATGCATAGAACTATGCATTACAGTAAGGGCATTTTATTGTATACAAGTAATTCCTTGATAAGTTAATTTTTTAAAATTACTTTATTTATCAAATAAAAACATTTCCAAATGAAATAAAGCAAAGCAATGGGGAGAAAGAAATATTTTGGAATAACTTCATTCCTTCCAATATACTCCTACCATAACAAAAGAACATTAATGAACCACAGTTACATAAATACATTAATTTTGAAAAATGGAGGGGAGAGGAGCTTAATAGAAATCTTAAGGCTAGAGATTGAGTTTTGCTTAGGATTTACCATAAAATAGTATTGGAAGTCCTGAAATTATGAAGAAATAAATAATAGAGCTGGAAAAAATGCCAGAGACAGATCCTTACAGAGGACCTGAAGGTTATAGGAGGTAGAGAAAAAGAGAAAAAATGCTCAGAAAAAAAGGATGAGAATTAGAGTTTAAAGCTGCAGAAGCTAAGTGAGAAGAGAGTTTCAGTTAGAGTAAGGTAAATGACATTGGGTACCTTTTACATATAGGCAACAAACTTCCCCAGGCTGCATGAAATGGCCAAATCAAGTAAACCAGTAGGGCCTTTGGCAGATAGAGGCAAAGTTGCTTCAAGCTGCAACCGAATATAAAAGTAGCAGAACTGAATTTGGGAAACTGTTTATATGCTTTCCTGCATTTGAGGCACTGGTAGAACCATGCAGTGCTCAACTTTTAGACAGATTGTTAAACTCAAACTGCTATAGAAGTACCCTGGCTTTCATATCAGTAACGTTGGTGTTATAGCTTAAGACTACTTAATATAAAATAGCAAAACAGATTTGCTAATGATGAGGACCTGGAAGGCAGCCAGGCAAATCACATTAGCACCACATTAGCAGATCTGGAAAAGAAGGGTGGATGGATGACAGCAGCTGTGGAAAGGTGTGGTGATTTGGAACAGTTCCAATCAGTGTGGGCAGAAGATGGCTGGCAAGGCCATTTTGAAGCACCACTCAAATGCTATTCCGCAGTTGTGGCATTATCAGCAACAACAGTCGCTGAAAGACTAAACTGCCGTGCTTTGTGTGGCTGATGAGGTGAAGTAGAGAAACTCACACATGTTACATCCTATAAACAGCTACTCACGGAAGCAAACCTCACAAAAGTACCCGCTGTGGAAAAAGCCACTGTAGCACAATGTTTGCAGCTAGCTTTATTTGTAGAAAGTAGAGCCAAGGATAGACTATCTGAACTCTCAGTCAAAGCACAGGAAGCTGGGCTGTGTTGTATAGCAAAAGTCATAAGGAATGAGTTCATCTTGTTTCTTGGGTATTCCAATACAATATGTTAGTTTTAAAATGAAAAGATGAAACTAGTACTAAGTCCCAGATCTCCACTTGAATTAAAATGCTTGTGGGGAGAACTGTTTACTTGAGGACCAATTTGATGACTACTGGTATCTTGGCTCTGAATCACACAGGGCTGCCACCAGGCTAAAGAGAATACAAGGAAGATTTTCTTCAGCACAGGCAGGGAGGACAGAAAACAGATAACAGGAAATAAAGTTAAAGAAAGGCCACGGAATGGGAGAGAAAAAATAAAAGGAGAGGGACTATAATAAAATGGGTTACAAAGTTCTGAGTGGTAAGAGGGCAAAGCAATGCAGTGCCAGAAGGTTGTCACCTTTGGTCCAGCATAACACTGAATGTCGCCTGTGGTTATTACGTCCTCTCTCACTCCTTTCCAGTAAGCCCCTTTCCCTCAATTTTCTTAATAATTCACTATGATTAAGTAGGATTGTTTGAGTTAATTCTGCCTACCATGGGCCCAATTTTGTGCTGGGACTAAAGACACCAAAATGAAAAGACTGTTTCTGACCTCAAGTAGCTTGCATAGCATTAAGAGACAAAAATACAAACAAATAAATAAAATATAAAGTAAAAATTATAAGCATATGCCAAATACAAACTCATTACAGAGGGAGATTTACTAACCAATGGCAGAATGGAAATTTGTTCACAGGGGACCAGGAAGAGCTTTAAGGAGTTGAGTTTTGTAGGATAAACAAAAGCAGTCCAGATAGACAAGCAGTGGCAAGGAAGAGATTTCAGGCAAGGGAGACAGTTTGTGCAAAGACTTGGAGGCATGAAACAATATGGGTAATAAATTCAGTAACTCTAAGTTCTATCTTGCTGGAGCACACAGTATGAGGGGCAAATGGTTGGAGAAGAGGCTGGAGAATATACAACAGCTGTATCAGTCATATCATAAAAAGCCATCTATGTCTAAATAAGAAATATTAATTTAGAGGTCCTTCTGGCAGAAAAATTTAAGGCTGTAATGCTATTGATACCCAGAAACAAGTTAATATGATGTGCTTTCTTTAGTTCCTGAACTTGGCATATACAGCCTAGCACACAGTAGATGCTAAATAAAGATGCATTGGAAGCCTATAAATTTTCAGTATGGCCAACATTATATTCCAGACATTGCCCTAAGCACTTTATTTATATTAACAATTCAATGCTCACATATATCCAATGAGGCAAGGACTATTATTAGCTTTATTTTACAGGGATGGTAAATGATTTGCTCAAGGTCAAACAACTAGTAATGGTAGAGTTGGGATTTTGCATCCCGGCAGGCCAACTCCTGAGCTCCCACTATTAATCACCTTACTACCTGGTCAAGGACATTCCCTGGACCTGGATTAATAGCTAACATTGAGCCAGAGCCAACAAGTGAGTAACAAAGTATTATTGATGAAGTATTAACTTCTTTGGGCTACTTACTATACCAAGGAGTTTAGGGAATAATATTTATGATTATGACAGCAGTGTTTTTAATCCACTGTACAATTGTTTACTTATTTTAAAGAATCTAATCCAAACTCTTATGAAATGGAAACTATTACATAAAATTTAACATTACTCAATAAATTACAGTTTATTACCCTGAGATCCTGGCTCTGTTATAAAGTACATACTACTTCCAATAAATGGCATGTTTATTAGTCAAATATATTTCTATTATATTGTAGTCTACTGCTGTCCTTTTCTTGTGAAAGGCGTGACGACAACTCTAAGGAGAAGAGAAAGAGGAGAGGGTTCAAGTGGTTTTGAAATTCCTCCAGGGCAGCAGTTTCAATGAAAGTGTTGCTTGATGAGGAAATCTTTAAATGGAGCAATATTTTCCTAATCTTTATTTCAAAAGTATACCTAAGTTCACTCAAAAGACACATGGACCCAGAAGATATCAATTTCAAATCCTTTATTATAGTAGTCTCATAAATGAAAATCAAAACAAAGAAAAATACAGCCAAGTGCCAAAAATATAGCACCTCACATAATTATGAAGTAATTACCCTCTGTTTTTTTCTTCTGAATTCTTTACCTAATATAATAGAAACTGGTACAAACCTGACAGATCAGCAATGCAGTCAAAGATCTACATAGTCATTAGAGTAAGAAGAAAAGAGCAGTCGCTCAGCTTCTCTTGTGCTACTATTTTCTTTATCGATTTGCCTCTGTAGTCAGGCTTTGCTTAGTGAATATGTAGCTGGAATTTTGACCTGCAATGGATTTGCAGAGCTATTTAAAACATATATTATTTCAGGAGAGGGTAACTCCTGAGCTAATTTAATACAGGTCCAAAATATGATTCATTCCCTTATTTTCCTCAGGTGTTTTCATTTAATATCTTTGAGATGCTAATAAGTGTCTCTGAGTAAAGTTTAGAAACTTAACTGAGATCTTAATTCAATTAGTGGCTTTATGTGTCTGCTGTTGTTCCATATTACCCATGCTTTGGAAGTTTATAAAATCCCTTGACACTAGTTCATTTTAGAGGCACGAATTTCTTGAGGGGATTTTCTGTATAATAGGCTTCTAAGCAGAAAGCAAAACTCAGGGACATATATAAACAACCGTCTCAAAATACACCATCAGTAGCATATACTTCTGTTAGGTTTCTACATTGACTATAGCAATGTTGGATGGTGATAGAGCCTTAGCACACACTTGTTCTTTTAAATCATTAGATTATACAGTGCCCCCAGTTTATGCAAAATATTTTATAATATTTCCTTTACTACATTGAAATATAAATAATAGACCATACAACATGCCATATAAATAATTTAAAATAATTAACAAAATGTATTAACAGTAAGATAAAGGAGAAATAAGAATAAATTAACTTTAAATAATTTGTATTTCAATATAAAAATGTTCAGTCACAACTATACTAGAAGACATAATGGAGTGTCCTAGTTTGCTAATGCTGCAGAATGCAAAACACCAGAGATGGATAGGCTTTTATAAAACGGGGGTTTATTTCACTACACAGTTACAGTCTTAAGGCCACAAAGCATCCAAGGTAACACCTCAGCAATCGGATACCTTCACCTGAGGATGGCCAATGGCGTCTGGAAAACCTCCGCTAGCTAGGAAGGCAGCTGGCATCTGCTCCAAAGCTCCGGCCTCAAAACGGCTTTCTCCCAGGACGTTCCTTTCTAGCAAGCTTGCTTCTCTTCAAAACATCACTCCCAGCTGCACTCTCTTTCCTCTTTGAGTCAGCTCATTTATATAGCGCCACCGATCAAGGCCCACCCCGAATGGGTGGGGCCACGCCTCCATGGGAACATCTCATCAAAATTATTGCCCACAGCTGGGTGGGGCACATTCCAAGCAAATCCAGCCATCACCAAAACGCCTGCCCCACACAAGACCATAAAGATAATGGCATTTGGGGGACACAATACACTCAAACCGGCACAATGGAGTCATCAAACGCTTGTAACTACTAAAATAAATGTATTTAAGGAATTAAGGTAATCAGAAGATTTTCAAAAATCTGAAGAAAATTAAATTAGGTGGACATTAGAATGAAAGCTAATGCAAAAAAATACTTTACGTTTATATGTAAAACAGTTCTAGGTTCGAATAGGGTTTTCTTTTATATGCATGTCCTATGAGACTTTTGGAATTTGTGCAGGATGTGGGACAATTCTTTGCACATTGTATGATGTCTAATCTCCCAGATCCATGCCCTCTAAATGCCAGTAGATACCCCCACACACACTACTCTATCATCAACCACACTAAAAAATGGCCCAACAAATATCCATAATATCCTCTAGGGGGCAATGCCACCTCTATTAAGAACTACTGTTTTAGATGAATCAAACAGACTTTCTGCCATATGATAAGTTTTAATGGTGATTCTTAAATATATATATATATATGTATATACACACACACACTTGTATTTGGATACACACATATATATTTCCTATATTTTCAATCAGAATTATACTAAAATAAAGTTTTGATAATGAAATATGTTTATTAAATATAAGCATGAATCACAACATTGTGTTGTGATGAATTGCAATCTGTATTGCTAAGTCTTCCTGTTCCAAATAGATGGCTTCAGTATTCACTGATGAAGTCACTCAATACTGCAAAGCACTTGATCTGAGACTAACACATCAGTATTGTAACAGTTTTCTTAAAGATATTTCAATTAAGTAGGGGTTAACAATAATTTCACTTAATACTTAAGCCAATGCTTTCTGAGCATGGAAAGAATTGAATCAACAGATGATTATTGAAACTGAGTCATATACAAAGAGTTCATTGTTCATTCATACAATGAAACAAAATCTCACTGTTAGTACTTAGGTAGTAATGGGTTGTTAAAATAGGAATCCATCTGAGTAAAGTTGGTCAACAAAAGAAATACAGAAGCATAAAATGAACAAGTACATGTCTTTAGATCCAGACATGCAATGAGAAATTCTGAGTTACTATAAACCTTGCATTCCAGGTATTTGGTCATTTAAAACAAGATGCATATCTTAACCTCTGAACAGGTATGTAAGATACTGATGGTTTCAAGTCCTAGTTGTGTTAAGGAATGGTGGAGGTGATTGCCTTTGTGAGACATAATTGTATTACCGGAAAATTTTTCATGATCGCAACCCCACATCACAACCTGCACCATATCTGACTCCCTTAGGCAAGTCAGTCACCTTGCTGAGCCTCAGTTTTATCTGCAAAATGGAGACAATTGTTCTCATTTAGTAGAGTTTTTACAGGGCTCAAAGAAAGGAGGTTCACTTCACAGAATGTATGGCATATACAGGCTAAGCGCTTAATAAGCATTGGCAACTTTTACAATAATTATTGTTATTCACATGCTTTCAATCACTGTATGCTCTTAACAGAACACTGTATGCTTTGTTTCTTGGAATTATCTTCTTGACATTGACTTATGTTTCTGCAGCCACATGAAGGAAAACAAAGTGACTGGACCACATTTTTTCTTGTTGATGAATATTTGCTTGTGCCATATTTAATGAACTATATCAATACTAGTTTAGTTTATTGGCTGTTGCTGTGAAGGATAACACTAATACATCTCTTCAGGTCACTACTTTCAAACTGTATTCCACATAACCAGATGTCCTCGGAGCTGCTGAATTGAGCATCTTGGGAGGGTAGCTGAGGAAGACACCTTTGATTCCTCAGAACAGCTCTGATTTGCTTTCATTCACCCTATGAACATATATTTGGCTGCAAAGTTTTTGGAATTTTCTCAATTTGGGTGACTGTCTGACCTGAATTTAGGGCTTTTCTAAAATAGAATCATACTTTTTGAAATAACAGCTTGAGTTTAAAAATAGCTAACCTTTATAGAATGCTTAGTCTATGTCAGACACTCTGCTAAGCATTTTATGCCCATCACTGCCATTACCCAGAAACCCTTTGATGGGGATATTCTCTTCATCCCCATTTAAAAAAATCATTTATTATTTTTATAAGGACAACATATACACATACGTACAAAATACCTACTGGTAGAATCGTCTTTTATAATTTCATTTGATTTACAAAAACAGGACAGCAAAATAACTTAGGTCACTAATACTGTACAAAAATAAAACTGATAAACAGCTGTAAAGGTCGGTATCTTACAGTGTTACAGATCACTCTCCTGTCGTGAAAGAACATCTCAATCTGCCCAGAGCGATGAGTACTACGCTACGTCTATTGGCAAACTGACAACTAATCGGTTTCTGTAACTGTAACTACTAAATATAATCTCAAAAGAAGCATGGTGTAGAGCTAGACCTTAAAACCAGAGCATCATTCCACAATGGTGAAGGGCTTCACCGTGGTGAAGGAGAGGAGTTATCATAACTCTAAAACTATTAATTTTGTAGACTATGACAGCTACTTAACTATATTAGATAAAACAACTTTTCTTCCTTTTTAAACATCTGCAATAGTCTTTCAAAAGTTCAGTTTGGTTAAAAAAGTAAACAAAATTATAGTATAAAAAGTAATTGCTTCATAGTTCTAGTGTTCAATGATTTCTAGTAGTCCTATTTGAACCATATCTTGATATAGTAACTCTAACTAGATTCATTCCCATTTTGTAAAGCAGTAAACTGATACACAGAAAGATTAAGTAACATGTACAAGGTCACATAGTGCTTATGCAGTGGAGCTAGGATTTGAACTCATAACAGTTTGTATCCAGCGTCTGTGCTTTCAGTCTCTATATTATACTGTATATCCAATAGTATTTCTACACAAATTGTACAACTACCCCTATCCAACTTGTACTGATTCAGGACTGAATCAGGTTCTGGCTGTTTGGCTGTCCGCTGTGCTTAAGGAAAGGTGCACTCTACTTCAAGAAGCTCATGAATATCAAAACCTTAATCACAGCTATTTGGATGACAGGAATTCATGCTTTACAAACCAACCATGGCCCTACTTATATTAAAATCAAAGTTGCAAAATAAAGAAACATTCTGAAAAACATTGTCTGCTTCATTTAGATAACAGTGTGCAGAATGAATTGAAAGATAAAAATGCTCAGCATTTGCTGTTTCCTTTTCCTTTTTTTATTTTAAGCCCCATGGTGTTATGGATGATATTATCAGGCAATTTGGTTTGAATATGTTCCCATGCTGGACTGCACAGATTACCCAACTAATGACATGCATACTCCTTGCCATTGTGACACCTCTCTTCTCACAAGTGGGAATTTCAAGTGACAGACTAAAGCTGTTTGCTATCAATTTTGCAAAAAACACATCTGCCAGATAGCCAAGATTTAGTTCAGAGACCGAAATCGATTAATATTCTAATTTGTTACCTGTCATTAGTGTCACACTATATTATGCCAAGTCAAAAGCAATAACCTTTATATAATATATGCTCCTAAAGGAATTTGATTTTAGGGATGTGTGTTGTTGTTGTTGTTGTTGTTGTTCAGAGTTGCTCCGTGTGTATAAATCCCATTAGAAATTTCAATTACACCAGTCATAAAAAACTGTGATGGATTAAAATGAAAGTGTAAAATATTCACTGTTAAATATTTTTAATAAAACTGCACTGCTGTATTTATGATTCATTTTTCCCTAACACTTATTTACCATACTATTTTAAGATTTTAGGTATTTCAGGGTTTCTTCCTATTAACTCAAGAAGAAAGCTAGCAACATATAGGAGTTACCCAGATCCTCAGATATCCTATTATTTTAGGTGGCTAGTCAAAGGCAAATCTCCAAGGAGCAGACTGATTACCAGGTCTGATTTCCATTGCCCAAGAAAAGGATGTGAGAATGGGACAATGACTTGAGTAGGAATGGGATGAGGTGGGCTAGGTCAAAAACAAAAGAAAAAGAAAGAAAAGGGAGTTTCATAGATATTTCTTTTTAGCTGATTTTTTTTTTTCTGCTAATGAACAGAGAGGAGAAACTAAGGTAAGAGCCAGCACTAAGGTGGCAAAGGATAAGAAGATGGTATTGCCACTACAAAGGCAGGAACAATTTGCTTTTTCAATGTGAGAGACATAGTCAAGTCTTGAACAGATGTTTTCTTTACTGTTAGAAAATTTTATTTTTAATATGCTTTAATTTTTCAGCATTTTAAGACTTTGTGCCAGTTTGGATATATTATATCCCCCAGAAAAGCCATCTTGTGGGGGCAGACTGATTGGTCTGTTGATTATGGCGGAACCTCTGATTGAATTATTTCCATGGAGGTGTAGACCTTGATTAGTCTACCGGAGCATTTTAGAGAGAAGGTATGTACCAACACAGCCCCAGATGCTTGCTGATGCTTGGAGGCACTTGGAGATGCAGACAGAAGGATGTTTGGAGACGCTAAGCTAAGAGATGAAGCCCAGAGTTCGCCCTGGAGAACTAAGAGAAGACCCCCAGATACTTAGAAAGAAACATCCTGGGAGAAATAAGCAAGGACACACAGAAACTGAGAGACAGAGGAGCTAAGACAGAAGCTGAGAGACATTTTGGAGAAAGCCATTTTGAACCACAACCCAGAAGCAAAGTACCAGCTGACAAATGTGTTTCAGATGCCATTATCCCTTCTTCATGAAAGTGACATCTTACTGATGCCTTTGTCTGGACTGATCTATGGCCTTAGAACTGTGACACTGTAACTTAATAAATCCCCTTTATAAAAGCCAATTCATTTCTGGTATTCTGCATAACAGCTGCATTCGCAAACCGGAACAGACTTCATAGTCTAAGAGGGGTGGTTCAGGATATAAATTAAATTGACATACAGTCATGCAGCTATTCATGTATTCATTCTTTATTTTAGTGAATAGACAATGAGGGCCTCATATGTGCTAGGCTCTACCCTAGGTGCTGGGGATAAAGCTGTGCATAAAAACAGATCCAATTCCTTGTTCTCAAGAGGCTTACATTCTTTTGAAGAGAGAGAGCAAAATTTAAAGTCACATAATAAAATACAAAGCATTACAGATGTTGCTGCGTAATACAAAGAGAAGTAAAGCAAGGATGGGGGCAGGAATAATACAAAGAGCAATAAAGCAAGGATGGGGGCAGGAAATGCTGCCAAAAATGGGGTGGGATGAATGGATTGGAATTTCAGGTAGTGTGGTTGGAGAAGTCCTAACTAAGAAGATGGAGTTTGAGCAAAGACCTAAAGGAGGTGAGTGAATGAGTTGCAAAGACCTAAAGGAGGTGAGTGAATGAGGAGACGTATTTCAGGCAGATGGAACATTTCTATCCCATAGTTATCAATTTTGCGATCTCTCTCATATTGTTTACTCTTTCAGAGAAGAAGGCGGTGTTGAAGATAAGCATATTAAAAATAAAATTTTCTAACACTAGGGAAAGCATCGGTTCAAGGCTTGACTATGTCTCTCACATTTAATTTGGTGTTGTTCATTGCTTTCTCTGCCTCCCTACTGCAAAATTCTCTGAAAGCAAACTTTTTGATAAAATATTTCTTAAGAGAGTATGGCCTTAGAACTGTGACACTGTAACCTAAGAAATCCCCTTTATAAAAGCCATATAGGCATTTGGTTTCTGCCTTGTAGCTACAACCTCAAAATTAGATCAAAAGTACCAGGATTTATAAACCAGTCCATCAGCTCAGCTGCAGAGTATGGTGGAGAACTGAGATCTTGTGGTTCCCATCCCAGGGCTCCGTCTATTGGAGCGGGTCCATCTCCAAATGGTTACAGATCTTCCTGCTGAGGATGGTAATTACTGCCTACTGTGCTGAGTGTTTCTCAGATGAACTTGAATTTGTTAAAAAGTGGACAGACGAATCAACAATTACTGAGAAATAAGAAAGAACTTGATTCCTTTTTCATTCTGTTTCTCAGTGTCCTTACAGTAAAATTCTCTAATAAATCTTATAACTCTTCCATCTGGATTATTGCAACAGCCTGCTAACTGGCTCTTTTGTCTTTTACCTTTGCCCATCAACAGCCCATTTTTGATACAGTAGCAAGAGTGATCTTTTAGAAAACCCAAGTCAGATCATGGGACACCTCCAAAAGCATTTCACTTAGAATAAAAACCAAGTACCTTAGAATGATCCACAAGAGCTTACATGATCCGGCTGTCTGCTACTCTCAAATTCCTTTTCTGTCCCTCATCCTCTTGCTGATTCCACTTAAGATACACTGGGCTTCCTGCTCTTCTTGGCAAATTCTTGTCTAAGGGCCTTTGCTGCCATTTCCCAGGTTTTAAGATCTCTTGCTCCCCCACTTCCTCCAGATTCCATTATCAAAGTAACCAGTCCTGATCATCTTGAAAGATAATAAACTTTTACCCTCTATCCCCAAGTCTACTCAACTTACTTTCCTTTATTTTTCTTAATATCATTCATCACTACTTGACATAATGTATATATTTATCTCTTTATTCTCCCCAGTAGAATATAAGCCTTTTGAGGCCAAAATCTATATTCCCAGCATCTATGAAGTCCCTAGTACATTGTAAGTGTTCAATGAATATTGTTGAATGAATGAAATATCTGATTTTTTTTAAAGACTTTCTAATTTTCTGGTGGTTGCTTTACAAAATAATTCTATAAACAAATAATAGCTTTCTTAGGTTCCTAAGACCTTGATTTGAAACTTCAAACTAGAATTAGAAATCATTAGAATAATCAAAATTAAATAGTCAGAAAATTTTGTCCTCCACTAGAATAACTTCAGATTTACAAGTTACACACACACACAAATATGAAGAAGAAAGACCAACCTGCAGTTAAAGATTTAAGTTAAATGCCATGAATTGGACTTAGTGCTATACTCATACAAATGAACTTAAGTGCAAGTTTTTCCTTTTTCTGATCACAACAAAGAGAATTTTTTTAAACTTCACAAAAGACTTTAAGAAGTAAACAAATGAATAAAAGAAAATCAAACTTGTAATACTGGGAAAGTAGATATTAGCTATTGCTTAGATATCATCTCTACAATGGAATAATTTCATAAGTAAAAACCCAAAAGTACCCATGAACATTAATGTTCTTGAGAGAAAATGGACACTGATGAAGATAAAAATCAGAACCTACATTAAACACAAGATACGGATTTTTTTATAAACTAGGCTTTCATTCATAAATAATAATAGGAATATTCCACTTCCATAAATATTCCTTTTTATTATTGGAATATTAGTATTTTGATAATAAAAATTTCAAATGTAAGTTTATAGAATCTTAGAAGGAGTCCTGCTTTCTTTGCAATGGGTAGGGTGAGTTTCAACCACTTATTTTTATCTTAATAACAATATATAATACTCACATGGAATTTTGTGCAACTCATTCATGAACTTCTCCTTCAGCTTAGAAAAGCCACCTTCTTTTCCTTCTCCAGGACTGGCTGGCTCTGCGGTATTATTTGGTAGAAGAGTCGCAACAGTGGTGACTGGCGGGGCTGCCAGGGCCTCGTGATGACTCTCGCTCACCATTTTAGATTCAGCTGAAACTGTGAGGGGAAAGAGGCAAAGAAAGAACATTCAAGATGGCTTACCCGATCCCATATCAAAGGTATACGAGAGAAGAAAAAACATCAGAGTGTGCACCTGCTCGCTGGATAAATAGTCCATCATTAGCATATTACTTTATGTTGGCTCATGAAATATTTAGGGGACCACAGTGGAGAGTCTTCCCCAGAAGGTAAGACTAGACATAGTTACTGCATAGCATTCTTTCCCAACAACACTATATAAACTGTCAAATCTATTATTTATATGGCCAATTATTTCCTGTATAGATTTAATTTCTGATCCATATCTTACTTAAATGTGTATGAAACAAGTTGCTGACAACCCACTACATTCTAAACATTTTGCATTTTCTAAAGGTAAAGAGATCAAATATTTGTTTTGGAAATGATGATAAATGATGACATATATTCAAAATGTTAGTGGACTTTAAAAATGATTCCATACAATACTATTAAAACATTGATACTTTAAGATGTCATGAATGTTATTCAGAATTTGGTTTTCAAATCTCATTTATTGATGCTAAGCTTTCCTCCCAGTCATTTTTCTGACATTTACTATAGACAATATTCTGATCAATAATTCACTTGTCTTGCCGGGTGATTTTTGGAAGCCATTGCAAGTGTGGCAGGATTGACAAGATATGTCAAGGCACAGATGAAGTTAAACACATGACTTGTCTGTTTAATTATTCCAATTTATTCAGTTTGATACAATTATTTTACTAAATTAATGTATTTATTTAAAATGTTTATTTACCTCTGGAAGATTAAAAAAAAAGCCTCACAATGCTTAACTAGTCAATGAAATAACCTTAGCCTTGAATTCAGAAGACCTCAGTTCTAGTCCTCTTCACTAGCTGAATTGATTTTGACGAGGCATGTAATCTCTTAATTTATCCATCTTTGAAATATGAAAAACTGAAACCTGCCCTTCCTAGAGATTTCTCTGTAAATATTAAGTGCTCTATTTATCTGTGGAGGGTATTCAAAAGAAGAAGAAATGAAGTCATCTTCCCCAGTCTAAAAATTTTCTGGACTTTAATAATTTCACTGTGTGACTTAAAATTTCAGGCTGTGTTGATAATGGAATGGTCGTGATTTGAGCATAATAGACAAATGAAAAGAGGCTAGGCAGGAGCAACTCACAGGCTCCGCAGGAAAGTTGGACCCATAAAGCCCATTTGTGTTGCAAAGAAATGGAAGAGTCCAGCAAAGAGATAAAAGCTTTTTATAGAATTAAAAACTTTTATGAATTAATTACACATACTGACTTAAGTGATGAAAGTACAACTGAAAGTAGAATAATTTCAGATGCATGGAATTGTTATTACGCACTTACTAAAAATCAAGAGATTCTGGATCTCCTGGAAGAAGATCATGTCTGAGGCTAATGCATATATGAATAATCAATTTTTATTTTGTAATTAATTAGTCCTCTTTTTGAAGCTTTTAATTTTCCACTACTAGCTACTAATGTAATCCTTAAGGATAGAATCAGACATATTTTGGTTCGAATCTTCTCTGTTCTTGAGTCTCTTCGTTTGTAAAATGAGGATAATCATACCAAATATAAAAGGTTTCTTATGAATATGAAAATAGATAATCTATGAAAGAATTAGCACAATGCCTGGCACGTAAATTTTGTTCCATCCATCCATCCATCTCTAATAGCACATGGCCATCCAGAATATGGAAAATATTATTATTTTTTGAATTCAAGTTCCTTCCCAGAGATTTGTCCTGATTTTCTGATTATGTTTTGCTTAGGATCTTCTCTCCCTGCAAAAAAGTGGGGTTCTGGGTCCTGTGTGCACTGCTAGCACAATTTAAGTAAAACCATTGATGCAGATACCATAAATTCTATATTTCAAGTAAGTCAGCAAGATTAAATTATAAACACACATATGCAACCATTTATGTGTATGGAACATCAGCAAGCATACATTCAAACCATGAAGGAGATTTTGTTTCTCTGCTATGAGACACACTAGCTATTATATGCATTATTACTTATGTCTCTATGATAGTTGGGAATATTTGAGATATTATGGTTTAAAGGAAATGATTAAGTTAAATAAAAGTAGCTAAATCCAATAGTGTCATCATTAAATTTAGGGCTATCTCCTAACTGTGTTGTGCCTAATTTTTTTCAATTTCTGGAAGTGGGATATTATTGCTGGTCATAACAGATTAATGATCAGCTGCTACTTCCATATGGCTACACAAGTTGGTTTTAGTCTGATGGTTGTGTACCTGTGACATACTGGTTGTTAAATATTTCTCATACTCTCATAACAGCTTATTATGAAACATAAACCATTTCTACAAATAATTTTAATGATCTGAAAGACTATAGGAAAAAGACTTTTGCTAAATAGGGTCAACATTTAGAAAATGTACTTGAAGTTTCCTAGTGTTTTTAAGGAAGCAAAAAATATTTTATGATTTCCAAAAACAATCCTCTTTGGAAATAAGGTATGTGTTGAAGGTGTTCCATCAAAAAAGGTAAAAGCTATCTGCTTTCCACTCTTACCAGCCAATGATCCCCATCATTTCTGATTTTTTAACAAAATCAAGAATAGATTGTAACAAACATATAGACAAGGCTCGTTTTACTTAGTGCAGTATTACTGTGAAATTAAAAAAAAACTTTCATAAAATGCAAAAATGTAATAGGCAATTAAAGGTCTAATATACTAACAAAGGAAGATTGTTTAATATTTTATTATTCTTTCATATCTTCTGAGATAATATTTTTGGAAATAAAAAAACTAAGAAGAGTTACATGATTCTTGAAAATTCACATTTGTGGAAATACCAAGAGGCATCATACTGTAGATGGAAAAACGAGCTAATTATTCAGTCCTGGCTAACAGGATGACTTTTCATGTTCTATTATGTACTTTAGTGTATGAGGTGTTGTTTGCTTAGTCAAGAAAAAAAAGTTGTATTCCACTCAAGCATTAATAAAATAAGTTAGTTATTGAGCACTTGCTAAGTTGCTTAGATATATTGAGCCATATAGTTCTGATACCACTCTCGTGAGATAAGTGTAATTATCTTCCCATTTCAAAGATGAGGAAACTAAGACAGAGAGGTTATATAGTTCAAAGTCATATGGTAGTGATTAGTGGAGTTGGAATTTGAACTTAGGTATCACAGCCACTACAGTATAAGGGACTTGCACACTATAAGAGACAAGTTTCTGATAAGCTAGTGTTTTTAGCAAGATTTTTTACCACTGTCCATAGTAGGAAGTACATTTTACATTGTGATCCAGTATACACACGTCTCTCTGCCTATATGCTATATAATGGACAAGTTTTACATAAAAACACTCATCCTTACCATGTGAAAAGTAATCTGATATATTCAATTCTAGTCTCTTAATGTTCACTAAAAAATTCTAGTTGTACCTCCAAATTATGTATATCCATTTCACAATCCACTAATAGTTTAAGACTGGCAGTTTAGAAAAAACACTATAATAAAAGACTCATTAAGATACAATAACATTAAGTGGGGATAATAATAGCTAACGATGTCATTTATTAACACCTACTAAGTGCCAAATACTATAGTTGATATTTAAATATAATATCCTTAATTCTCAGTACAGTCCTAAAGAGAAACTCAATCCTATATTACAGAAGAAACTGGGACTTGGAGAGGTTAAGTAATTTGCCTGATTCAAGGTTTCTTCTGCTGGTCTCCTCTAATAATAACATTTAAGTATTATTAAACAATTAAATCAGTACCTGAAAGATATTTATGGTTTTCTTTTAAATCCTTTTACTGGTAAATGGAAAACACAAGTCATCTTAATAATGGGAAACAGATTGCTTAATTTTAAAGGTTAGTCATTTAGTTTGTTAAAGTGGAATTTAGCATCCTGAACTCCAAGAGAAATAAGATTGAATGGAAAGATAAATTCTCTCCTAGAAGAAAGTCAGCACAAAAGACACGAATGAGCAATTACCAAATAAAGAAGTATAAATGGTCTGCTGTTCAACATGAAAAAGTGTTCAATCTCACAGATAATCAAAGAAATGAAAGTTGACATAACAATGAGATATCACATATTCATTTATAAATTTGCTAAATATAAATAGAGAAGGAGAGGATACAGTGAGCTAGGCACTTGGGAGGGAGCATAGATTAGCAAAATACTTTATAGAGGTCAAGCTAATAGAATCTATCAAAAGCTTTAGAAGTGCTC
The DNA here is from genome assembly GCF_015220235.1 of Choloepus didactylus. NCBI lineage: Eukaryota > Metazoa > Chordata > Mammalia > Pilosa > Megalonychidae > Choloepus > Choloepus didactylus. Next base: position 51,534,691 of record NC_051314.1, read on the forward strand.
ATTCCTCATTTAAGAATTCACGATAAAGAATTAATCACGGATATGCAAAACAATTTAATATAAAGATACTTAAAGTAGAATTATTTATATTAAAAACATCAAAAACTGTACAACAGAAACTTCTTAAATTTTGGAAATCCACAAAACAATGTTATTAAAATTATACTAAAGGTAAATGTATAAAGTTGGAAATACATTAGAGTGTTAGATAAAAAAAAAAGCAGGTTACAAAACATATGCAAAGAAAAAAAAATTAAAAATCTGCAGAAAAAATTCTGGAGAGATATATTTAAAGATGTTAACTTCATTGTAGAATACTCAGTGATTTTTTCTTATATCTATGTTGTTGACATATTATAAATCTGAATTATTTTAATTACAAAAAGAAAATCCTTTCAAAGTATTTGTTTTCCTCTTAAGAAAACTGGGATCTCTTCTGACTTGCAGAACAGGTTTTATTTCCTAATGTCAGAATATATAAAAACTACTCTAAAATGTAATATAAGGAGCTAAATCTCAAGAATGAATAATTCAGCTAAATATTTAGCAAAATAGTATGCAAAATGTTCAGTGGCTAAAATACATTGTACAAACAAAATGTTAAGGTATCATAAAGGTTAATACTTTTGTTGTATAAAATGAAGACAACTTTCCTCTGACTCCTTATATTTATTTTTTTTAGTAGGATTTTAATTATGTCCATCTCTAGATCTACAAATTGATATACATCTCTTGGATATTTTAGGATTATACAGTGAGATAGTCTACTATACTGCATAAACATAATGATTTCTAGAGAAAGAACTATTTCTATCTTTAAGTTTTGTATTTTGTAACAACATACAAAATTAAAAAGCAAACAGGAGAAGAGGCTAAAGAAATATTTAAAAATTATTATTACTAAAAAAAAATACTCTTAACACAGAAAAGCCCCAAACTGAAAGTCAATCTTGAAGCACCTATTTAAAGTTGGGGAAACATCACAGAATACGTTAGAATGTATTTTTGATGTAGAGCTCAGAATGTATTGATTCAATTCCATCAAAATTTCCCTTGACCTACTGTCGCTGTAGGTGGATACTGTAAATGGGTACTACGGTATCTATGCTTGCTCACCCCTTCCCCAACAACCTTCCTTTCCAGATTGAGACGCTCAGCTTCTTTCTCTCAACTTTAGGGAGTGCCACCTGCTGACAGTTAATAGCCGAGTCCCCTCACAATCATTGCCCGTGGTAACCAGAAAACTTTTTTAAAGAGAACTGCTGTGCAATTCAAAATGAAGCATTTGTAAGTAATTGAAAGTGACAGTATAATAACACTTCCTGTATAAAAGTATACACACACACACACACATAATGTGATTAATTCCTGCTAAATGAAAGTGCACTAGTGCATCATTTAAGGACCCTTGCACCCAGGGCCTGTAAGTGACTAAGGAACAATGTGACCAAAGGGGGGCGCCTCACGTAAGGTTTAGCCCCTTCCCCAGGGACAGCCTGCATCCAAAGACTGGTGGATGCTGGTACAAATGCCTGGTCCCTCACCTCAATTTGATTCATCTCTGAAGGGTCCAGTAGGATCAGCTCAAGCCTCTGTTGACACTGCATATTCTTTTGCCTAAACCTTCTTCTTCCACTTTCTTCCAAGGGAAGCATTCCCCAATAAACTACTTCTGACTCAGAGTAGACTTCCAAGGGAATTTGACCTATGACAACCATTCTTAAAAAAATTGGGGGGGGGGGATAAATGAACCAATATCAAAAGCTTCATTTAAATTCTTTCCAAACCCAAGCATCCTTAGGCAGTAAGTGAAGACTAGCAGCATATCAAAATCTTCTGCAGTTTTGCAGATGTTTGATTGTCAGGCCCGAGGTATATCTTTTCTCCAGTTCAAATAGATAATTTCTCTCGAGGCAAGAAAGAGGAATGCAAGAGATTATAGAGCCCCTGTCATGGAGGGAGAGAACTGGCTTCTGGCAAGAGTCCCAGTCAAAGGGCTATAGATGAAAGGTTGTTTATCACACCTTGGAGGAAGTGGAAGCACAGCAGGCAGCCTACCCTTTTAAACCATAAAATATGTAGGCACTGGATTCTTCTTCTTTTTCTAAAATAAATCTAGGCCTTTGCAGATATTACCCATTTAACTAGTCACAAAATTCTTCTCAGAGGAGCTGGGAGAATTTTGCTTAGGAGTATGGTTCCCAGGCAGCCTCTCATATAAGCACTTTTGCAAACTGGGTGTAAGTGGGCCTTCTTAGCTTTACTTTGAGAAGAGAAACAACACTCTTCTCTAATCCCACAAATCCCACAGTACAAACACTGAAGAGGTGTACAGACGTTTACAGTGACACTGTCTTTGGTCGAATGTGGGGAGGCAGGAAATACTGCACACTCCCCAGTTGCACTTCCTAAGAATCCCCTTTAAACATCTCTATTTCCCTCCAGTTGCTGGCCTTACGGAAGGTACTATTATCTCTTCTCTAACCCTGCTTTCAAACTGATCTCTATATAGCCTCATACAGTCATCCTGGTTTTATTCTGGTCTCTCCCTAACCACAGTCATCCAGTTTTCTTTCTTTCTCAGGACCTTCCTGGTCTCCTTATCTTTACCTTTTCTTCTTCTTTTTTCCCTACAATGGGGGTGCAGGGGATAATCATTTATTGTTAGGGCTCCTTTATTATACAGTGGGCACTTGATGAATATCACAAGTAATGAATATTACTGAGTCCTATGCTTTGTTTGGGTTTAGAGGTAACGAAGAATAAGACACCAGTCCACACCATCAAGACAGCAGTGAGTTTCTTGTTTGCTCCATTATGGAAATTCAGATATGCCTCATTGTGGCACGTCCTGTCACCAGTGGAGGTAAAGTACAATCCAGTTATCTTCTTGACATAGTTAGACAATTGGGAACATGACTTTAATCCCCAAGAAGCAGGTGGGAAAGCAGGAATAAGAAGTAGCATTTAGGACTGGGAATTAGGAAATTTAGATCCAAAGGGGATAAATGGGGAGAGGTGCAGAAGTGAGGTGCTCAGCAGGGCAGGCTAGCTTGAAAGGCAAATATGTATCAAAAATCAGGGGTCAAACTTTTTAAATGGCTAGCTACTCTTACTTCTAGAAGTTAGAAAACTTTGACTTATCAAGATCCAGACTTCATATTGCTTATTGTGAATTATTCTTTGACTTATCAAGATCCAGACTTCATATTGCTTAGTGTGAATTATTTCCTATCTTTTCTTATGTGGAGCAAGAACTGGCTTTCCAGATTCTCCAGCTTTCATCACCTCCCATCCCTGTATTCCATAGCCAAGCAAAAGCAGTTCCCCCATGACCTGACTTCCTTAAAGGTGGAAGAAGACTCACCCTAATTTTCACTGTTTAAAAAGTATAATCAAGGTCTATGTTTTAAAAATGTCATTACTGCTAGGTTTCTTTCTAAGTTGGCTCAACTTGTTCAAAGTCTTTATAACTTTGTGTTTTTTTTTAAACTCTATTTTCTCTGAGGAGAAACCGAGCCATCCCTGGCCCCTGCAGGTGGTAGATGGGAGATGCAGTCAAGGTGTCAATCCCAGTGCTTGCCAATCCATAGTTCCTTTTCAGCAAAATTGCCCAGCTCACGTGCTCTATTGCAGGAAAGAGAATAGATAGATTGTGTGACCATACCATGGCAGTTGAATACTGATTTAAGGGCAGCTCTCCTACACACTGGCCAAGAGGTCAATGACACTGTTTTGGCATGAAAAGATGAGTTAGGCTAATATGATTCTCTCTTTCAGGAATTTAAGCTATGAAATGTGAAGAAACAGAGGCACAGAGAGAAGAAACATATGCCTGGTCCTAGAGTTAGTAAATGGTGCAGCCAGGATTCCATATCCGGCTGTCTGACCACAGGGATACACCTGTAAGCACAGTGCAACATTATCCCTGAAGTTATTCTGCTTCCTCTGGCCTGTTGTTTTTTTTTTTCAGCTCTGTCTGAGTTTCAGTACATAGTATCTTCCAGATACTAATACTGGATGGCAATCTGAGTATCTGTACCTTGTCATCAAGAAAGCATAAAGAGAAGTAAAACCTACTGTGTGGGTTCATGAGGCGTCTTAGTTTCTGGAACATTTGAATTTATAGCCAGAGGTGGTGAATTTGTTACTAAGCATTTGTTCTGCATTCATAACTAGATATGTATGTGGAAGAGTGACAGAACTGATGATATAGAGTGATCTAGGGCTCCTATCACGTAGGTTTAGAAAAATGTCATGGAGACTGATAGTCGAGGGATTAAAAACACACAACTGAATATCGTTTTTCACATTTTTTATTTCTGAAATGGGGATTTGTCTCATAATCAATGACATCTTACTATCACTGTCTGCCAGGCTGAATTGTCATTTGCGTGTGCATGCTTAGGTTGGTTGTTATTCCTTTAACATTCAAGTCAACAAATCATTTAAAGGCCACTTCAGGAAGGAACCGGTATCCGGGTTATCTGAAAGCCTTCTCTTTTCAGTTTGTATTATCAAAACTAGCAGAATGAGAATCAAACAACTTGGAAGAAGATTTTGAGGGTGATAATGGAACAATAGTTAAGGAAATGCTTTATTATAACATTCTTGATGACACAAAGGAGAAGGTGTGTGAAAAAAACACAGGCATCATCAACTCTCAGCTGAGAACAGATTCAGAAGTTTTAGGAGTTTATTTACCAATCTATTTTCTTTTTATTTCCCTCTTCTGTTTGCACAAGAGTGACACAAAATAAAATCTGTCTAAATCAGTCTGAAAGATCTTATGATAAGTACCAAATAAATTCAAAGTGCTACGAAATCATTTTTGACGCAATTTAATTGAAAGCATTTTTCTTGCTTAGGGGTATATAAAATACTGGTGAAGCTTAAAATTAATGGTTTCTTAGAGTAAATGAAATACAGACTTCCTAAAGAACTAAGAAATCAATGAACATTGTTTGCAAAAAGTGGACTAATAAGTAACAGATTTTATAAAATTTTCAAACAGTTTATCAATCGCAGAAGATCAGTCACCACAATTATATTTATTAATCATAGTCAATGTACATTTCAAATAAAACTAGCTAAAAGGAAAAGGAATCCATGTGCCAAGTGAAAACTGTCTTCATTGCTGCATAATTTTCCCCTTCAGGATTATATTCTAGAAAATAAGAGAATGGAAACAAACAAACAAAACCCAATTTACAAACCCCAAGCATAGAATCACTGCAGTAGCAATACAGATACAAAATTGAAAATTTCCCAACAATAACAGGGAGACAAATTTTGAAAGTAGGGGCTACTGGAATTGTTTCTAGAAGCACTTACTAATGAATTCACAAATTTAACATTGTCTTGTTGAAAATCCATTTATTGTGCATCTATTTCCTATTAAAGAAATATTTTATCAATGCAGTTCCAAAGACTGTCATTTATTTTAAAAACTACACTCAAGAATGGAGTATTTCTATAGCTTTAAAGAGTTTCTTAATTTTTGGTAAGAAAACTAAGGTCATGATCAAGAAAGGATATCAAAATAGCCTTCCAAATGCATTATAAAGACTTCTGTAATATTTTTTAAATGTACAGTTTGGGTCAAAATCTCTATTTTTTCTTTCTTCCTTTTTCATATTTTTTTGATAAAAAAGGTAGACATGAAAACCTGGACATGAAATTGAAATCATTCATGGATCAATTTGACATAGTTTCTGGGACTGTACTTGGATATAATATTAATTGAAGTTACCACACTAACTTCTGTAAAGTAAGATGAAACCAGATGCTTTGGGCAGTTATTGAAGAGATACAGCTTAGCTGGAACAAGACAATTGGCTCTCAAATTGTTTTCTATAGAAGGAACAGATAAACAATTTGAAATTCCTCTTTTCCAATGCTTTGCTGAAACTCAGCTTTGAACTCTTGCTGTTTCCGAGCTGCAGGCACTTGAGAGAAAATCTAAGCCTGCAACTCAAAGCCCTCTTTTATCAAACTGTGTTCTGTCATTGTTTTGTCACATAGTGAAGCAAAGCCTTAAAATTGATTTACACACAGTTCAGATTGTGGTAAATATGTTACCAGAAAATGCTGCAGTTAGAAATAGTTTATTGATAACAACAAACACCTATTAAGCTCATACTATTAGCCTGGCATAGTTACAAGCACTTTAAACATAAAAGCTCATTTAATACCCCCAAAAATAAACCCCACGAGCCAGGCAATAGTATTATCTCTCTATTATAGATGAGAAAACTTTCCAAAGTTGCACAGCTATTAGTGGCGGAGCCAGGATTTGAATTGCAACAGGCTAGCTACAGAGCCTTGGAATTCTGCCTGGCTAATAAACAAATAGACAAATATTGAATGAATGAGCAAATTGAGTACCTACAATGTGTCTGACATGATACTTTGTGTTCTGAGCAATTCTGAAGTAGTTCATTCACATCTGTATAAATGGTGTAATAGTTAGGTTCATGTGTCAGCTTGGCCAAGTGATGGTACCCAGATGTCTGGTCAAGCAAGCACTGCCCTGTTACTGAAAGGAAATTTGCTGGTTTACTAAATCATCAGTCAATTGACTGCATCTGTGGCTGATTATATCAAGTAGGGAGTGACTTCTGCAATGAGATAATTCAATCAGCTGAATTTAACCCTATCAATTGAAGACTTTAAAGGGAGAAGAGCGAGAACTCTCACTTCCTCAGCCAGCCAGCCTCTCCTGGGGAGTTCATCGAAGACATTCATCGGAGTAGCCAGCTCACTTCCTGCCCCATGGAATTTGGATTCATGCTGTCTACCCTATGGAATTTGGACTCATGCTGCGTGCCCTATGGAATTTGGACTCGTGCATCCTGCCCTATGGAATTTGGACTTATGCATCCCCACAGGTGCGTGAGAGACTTCTACAAAATCTCATATTTACACATCTCCTGTTGGTTCTGTTTCCCTAGAGAACCCAAACTAATACAAATGGGGACACAGCTATGCACACAGATGACTGAAATCCAATGTGTTATGTGCTCTAGTAGAAATGATTATGGGAGACTGCCCGGAAGGACCATACCACATTGAAAACTGTTGAGATTTAAAATATCTGAATATAGCAGGACTTAAAGGCTAAATTTATGTGTGAAATATGTCAGATGTGAAGTATAAAAAGTGGTGATTTGGCTTATTCTTCTCCCCAAATTCTACTTTCTATTATGTGCCAACAGATTCATTTGGGGACATGAGATGTGAATGAACAGTATCCACAATTTACAAAATAATAATAAAGAAGATCATTATGTTGGTTGCTTACCTAACAGACATTCTTTCCCTCTGATTGAAGATAAACCCTATTTTTTAGGCTACTACTGTTGGAGGGAGATCACCTTATCCCCAGCTCAGGATAAATCTTGTTAGTCTGTATACCAGTCATGGTAATCCTATTCTACCTGCCAGTGCAGGAAACCAGTGCCTTGATTTAGGCAAGTGCATATGATTCAATATGGGCCTTTAGTGATATAAGGGGAAGTCTGTTGGGTGACTTCCAGGAAACTTTTTCTAACTCTTAAAGAGATACACACAGGAAGTAACTCCTCTTCTGCTGAGTGTTGTTAGGATTAACATGTGGTATTTGGAACTGCTTGCAGCCATATTGTGATCATGAGGGAAACTAGATCATGAAAGACAAAGCCAGTGCTTTATGGATGGCAGAACTGAAAGTTGGAAGGAATAATTTCTCTCATGGTTGTGTTGAGCTGCTATATTAACCAACTCTGGAACCACCCTTCCTTGGAACTTTTTTGTAATGGGAGATAATACATTTTCCCTATGGTTTAATTCATTTTGTGTTAGATGTGCTGTTGCTTGCAACTAAAAGTAGCATATACAAATGCTTTATAATCTGATTTCCACAATAACAGTCCTTAAAATTTACTTTTTCGAAATATTTTCCTATTATGCTATGCCAACTTGACTTCTTGCTGTACCCTTTACCTGTGTGTACTTTCACCTCCAATTTTTTATTCTCAGTAGGTGTAAGAGTTAGACATTCATTACATTTTCTCCTATTTCAGAACACAGCTATATCCTCCCTATATCCCATAAATTATGTTGAAATGCAGCAGCACCCTGCACCCTACGATGCTTGATAAATAGGATACGCATTGAAGTGATTTGAAACACAAGAAAATTGGTTTTGTGATTGGTTACATCTAATTTGAAAGACTTGAAAAATTCAGGTAAGGTTCCAAATTTGCACATTGTATTTAAATTGCATGCTGTGTGTTCTGGTTTGCTAATGCTGCCATTATGCCAAATACCAGAAATGGATTGACTTTTATGAAGGGGATTTATTAAGTTACAAGTTTACAATTCGAAGTGTCCAAACTAAGGCATCAACAAGAGACACCTTCACTGGAGAATGGCCTATGGAGTCTGGAATACCTCTGTCAGCTGGGAAGGCACGTGTCTGGAGTCTGGTGTTCCTTTGCTCCCTGGTTGTGTTTCAAAACGGCTTTCTCCAGAATGTCTCTGGACTTGTCTTTCTTAGCTTCTTTAGCTCCTGTGCATCTAAGCATCAGGGTCCTCTCTTAACTTCTCCGGAGCAAACTCTGGGCTACCTCTCTTAGCTTAGCATCTCCAAATGTCTTTCTGTCAGCATCTCCAGAATCTAAGCATCAGCAAGCATCTGGGTCTGAAGCTCTTTTAAGTAGTCCAGTGAACCAATCAAGACCTACCCTAAATGGGCAGAGTCAAATCTCCGTGGAAACATTCAATCAAGAGGTCACACCCTAATCAACAGACTAATAAATCTGCTCCCACAAGATTGCATTAAAGAACATAGCTCTTTAGGCGATATACAAACAGGTACACTTTGCATGCATATTAATACGTGAGGGGAAAGAATACAATTATTCCTTGAACCACTAGGAGTACTTAGAAATAAACTGGGGGACTCAAAAGATTGGGATGAATATTTGGAAGGCAGGTATCCTATTGTGACTATTGTGTGACATGGTCTCCATGTGTTTCTTAGTGTATTCCTTTTCTTGTTCTCCTCTTTCCCTGCGCCCTGTTGCTATTCCTGTTTATCTTCCTTTCCCCTGCTTTTGTCTCTTAATAAGAAATTTTAGTTCCCTTCTCTTCAACAAGCTTTGATAAAGTTAGGTTATGCCCATGAAAAGTTTTTGTGTCTTCTCTCTTCTCTTGACAAACCCAGATCACAATCACTTTATGAAAATGGACTTAAGAACAGATTTCCTATAAGATACCAGTGAGTCATGAACTCACCTTAAGCATCATTGTGAAAACAGTAACTTTGATAAAAGATCATTCCCTGTGGCTTTGTAACTTTTACTTTCATTTTGTCCAATGGCTGTACTTAATGTCATTACTCTCTGAATGGCTCAAAAATAAGACTGATGTGTGGAAAGCCGCCTCCCGAATCGGGCCTAGCGTATGCGCTGCAGCCTGCTCTAGAGTTACCCCCGCCCATCGAGTGAGCCAAGATGGCGCCTGCATCCTGTTTCCGCATAGTGACGCATGTATCCGCCACCCGCTCCTACCAATCGAAATCCTGTATACGCGATACTAGCCTAGAAGCTTATTGGTTGTTAATTGTGTATAAAAGGTCTTACCCGGACGGGGTAGGGTGAGACAGCCCACAAGGAGCCGTGCCTGACGGCCACATCGAGGCTGCTCTCCCACGAGGCGCCGTGCCCCCGTGTGGGAACCAGTAACACAGAATGTTCATCTAGCTGTAGTAAAGGGCTTGCTTTCACAACTGCCGTGTGGTTCGAGTCGTGATTCATGACCAGGTTAGTTCGCGCAGTCTGCATCTCTCTCTCTCCTTCCCTGTTTCCCCTCGCCGGCCGGGAACCGGGGACCGAGCGGGGCAGCGCCGGACAAGTGGTGGCCCGTACGGGGAAGCTCCTCCTCCTGCCTCGCTCTCGACGGTCCCTCTGTGAGGAGAGCAGCGCTGCGCGTCGAGCTTACGGCGGACTTCCCGCGCCTGATCAACGCGAGAAGGTGAGTGCGTCTTATTACATGATAGTTAGGGCCCGTGGGTTTTCAGGTGACCCCGGGGGACTCGGAAGAGCTCTCCGAGTGACTGAAGTATAGTGCCGACTGCAATCATGGGGCAGTCCGGAAGTTCACCTCTCTTAGCTCCCTTAAAGAACCTTTTGAAACAACGGGGTATCTCGGTCAGGAAAAGCTCCCTTCAGCGTTTTCTTGATGATGTTGATACTTTTGCCCCTTGGTTTGCCTGCACCGGCAGCCTTAGCCTACCCTCTTGGATGAAGCTCGGTCGCGACATAGACCGAGCGCGCCAGACGGGCGTGTGTATGGACCCGATTCTAGTACCCATATGGGAGACCGTCCGTGCGGTCCTTGAACTAGAATCGGCTACCGGCCTAAGCCCGTCCTCTGTCTTGCAAGAAGCACGGTGCGCGCTCCAAGAAACCCAGTCAGTTTCGTCAGCGGACGGCTCCTGTAAGGGCAAACCGCCGGAGTCCAGTGACTCTGACTCAGAGTCAGATAGCGATACTGACGAGAAGGCGGAAGCATCCCCGCTAATTGAGTGGGAGGAGCCTCCCGCCACACCCGTGCGGCCTTCCGCCCCGCCAATGTCTACCGCTGCACCCCCAGGGACACCCCAGCTCCCAACTGACGCCTTGGGCGGTCCCACCAAAGGACCTTGCCGAGAGCTCCCTCTAGTGGCCATGCCCAGTAAATGTAATTATCCTTTGCTGCCAGACCCGGAAACCCCGATGGGTCGGTCAGGGGAGGGGCAACCTTTGCCGTACCCCCCGCCCGAGTATACAGGCCCTCAGGACCCTTTGCCATTAGGTAGTGGTGGGAGACATTTCTGGAGATGGAACCCTTTCACAACATTTAGACCTTTTGGCATGCTGGGTGGCTACCAGCCACTTGAGCCGCAGCCAGTCTCAGAAATGTACCCGGTTATTATCAATCCCCAAGGTGGCAATCGGCACGAATCATATGATTACAAACTATTGAGGGAATTGAGGCAGGCCGTCCATCAGTATGGCCCCAATGCCCCTTATACCTTGAACATGATCGAGAACCTCTCTGCTCTAAATCATACACCCGCAGATATTTTTCAGCTAGCCCGTGCTTGCTTGCCGTCAGGCCGATTCATAGATTGGAAAGCATGGTTTGAGGAGTTAGCTGAAGAGCAGGCCGCAAGGAATGCGGCGGGGAGACGTGGCGGGTGGAATGCTGACATGCTGTTGGGGAGAGGCGCCCATGCCCAGAACCAAACGGGTTTCCCACAAGAGGTCTATGCCCAGATCTTCCGCTGTTTTGTGGGTGCCTGGAAAAAGCTAACAGGTGAGGGAGAGGCTCAGGCCTCACTCAGCAATATACACCAAGGCCCCACAGAACCATTTGCGGATTTTGTAGCCAGGATGCAAACCGCAGCTGAGAGAATCTTCTCAGATCCAGGAGTAGCAGAGACTGTGGTTAAGCAAATGATTTTTGAGCAGTGCAACAAGGAGTGCAAAGTTATCCTGGCACAAAACAGAGCAAAAAATTTGACAGAGTGGGTCAGGCTCTGTAGAGATGCTGGCAGCCCTTTAACTAATGCAGGTCTAGCTGCCATGCTAGCCAGCTCCCTACAGGTGGCTACAAAAAGCCCGAGAACCTTAGGGGCAAAGTCTAACGGGTGCTATGGCTGTGGCCAATCAGGGCACTTTAAGAGAGATTGTCCCAATAGACGTCAACCCCCTGCCACTCAACGGTTTGGCGAACCAGGTGCAGCAACCAGGCCGTGTGGCCGTTGCCACAAAGGCCCCCACCGCGCAGAAGACTGTAAATCGGTTTTCGATGAGCAGGGTAGACGCCTCTCTGGCCGCCCCGAGCAGATTCCAAAAAACGGGAAGAGGGGGTCCGCCCTTTCGACGGACCCCCTTGCATGCCATTCGACAACACAGGATCCGATCAAATTCGTGCGTCCCCCGGCTCAGCAGGACTGGACCTCTGTGCCACCTCCAGACTCGTACTAACCCCCTCCATGGGTGTCCAGTTAGTAGGGACCTCCTTCAAGGGGCCCTTACCGGCTGGTACTGTAGGGCTCATATTGGGAAGAGCATCCACGGCCCTGAAAGGATTAACAGTTATACCAGGACTTGTAGATTCAGATTTCACAGGCCGTGCCCAAGTTATGGTTCAATCTCAGCGGGGCACCTTAGTCATTGCAGAAGGTGATAAGCTGGCGCAGCTCCTGCTCTTACCCAGCTTACATGCAGTCTTTCCAAGCAGAATCAGACAGAGAGGGGAAAAAGGGTTCGGATCCAGTGGAGCGATTTTTGAGGGACTCCATATGTCCCTGGAGTCTCGACCTATGCTAACCATTAAGGTGCAAGGCAGATCTTTCTTGGGCCTGCTCGATACAGGGGCCGATCGGTCTATCATAAGACAACAAGAATGGCCCCCCACCTGGCCAACGAGCAGGGCGGAAGAGCCCATTAGAGGAATAGGCCAAATTTCAGCGCCCATGCTCAGTGCAGCTGCCCTTCATTGGGCCGATGAAGAAGGACACCAAGGCAGTTTCCAGCCTTATGTATTAGCCCTGCCTGTGTCTTTGTGGGGAAGAGACATTCTGACCCAAATGGACGTTACTTTAATTAGCGGCTACTCCCCAACCTCTAAGCGACTGCTAAAAGAAATGGGGTATACCCCCGGCAAGGGTTTAGGAGCTTCACTGCACGGACGTGCGGAGCCTATACAAGCTGCCCCCAAGTCTGACAGACGAGGCTTGGGTTTTTCATAGGGGCCACTGAGGAGAGATTCCCACCCACACCTATAAAACTAAAATGGAAAACCGAGGCTCCGGTGTGGGTGCCTCAGTGGCCCTTGCCACAGGAAAAACTTGCAGCGTTGCACGCCCTAGTATCAGAACAACTAGAAAAGGGCCATATCGCCCCTTCCACGTCACCGTGGAACACCCCTATATTCGTAATAAAAAAGAAATCTGGTAAATGGAGACTGCTACATGATCTAAGAGCTATTAACGATTGCATGGAGCCTTTAGGGCCCGTTCAGATGGGACTGCCCCTCCTCTCGGCATTACCGGAGCACTGGTCGATTTTCATCATAGATCTGAAAGATTGCTTCTTTTCTATTCCGCTCCACCCTGAAGACACCCCTAAGTTTGCCTTTACTGTGCCCTCTAGTAATCAAGAGGAGCCCTGTCAACGCTTTGAATGGACAGTCCTGCCCCAAGGCATGGCTAATAGTCCTACCATGTGCCAGCTGTATGTCGCTGCGAAGCTAGCTAGCACTCGGCAGCAGTTCCCTCAAGTGAAAATCATCCATTATATGGATGACATTCTCTTAGCCCATAGAGACACAGATCTTCTTAAAACAGTTTTGTCACATTTAGTCCTTAGTCTTAGAGAAGCTAACCTAGAGATTGCCCCTGAAAAAATCCAAATGACTGACATTACCACTTTCCTGGGGGCGAAAGTCGCACCCACTCATGTTTCCCCCCAAAAGGTGTCTCTCAGGCTAGACAATATACACACTCTCAATGATCTACAAAAACTCATGGGGGATATCAATTGGATCCGTCCATACCTAAAAATACCCAATGTCAAACTAACACCTTTGTTCGACCTGTTGAAGGGGGATTCTAATATAAACTCACCTCGAAGCTTCACTCCAGAGGCAAGGCGAGCACTATGCCAGGTGGAACAGGCGCTCAGTGGCGCTGCATTGAAGAGAATAGACCCTGATGAGCCTTTTGAAGCCTGCGTGCTGCCGACAGAATTACAGCCCACTGCGGTACTGTGGCAGCGGGGGCCGCTGCTCTGGGTCCACCCTGGAGTTTCCCCCAAAAAAGTCCTAGAGCACTATCCTACAGCGGTTGCAGACTTGGCCCTAGAATGCATTAAAAGGGCTGTGCAGCATTTCGGTCAGCAGCCCAAAAATCTCAGGGTGCCTTATTCTTCCCAGCAGCTTGAGATACTCACCGGATGCATAGATCAATGGGCCATTCTCCGGTGTACATTTCTTGGTCCCATTAACAATCAGTTCCCTAAGGCTCCTCTCTTGCAGTTTGTCACCCGGCACCCAGTGATTTTTCCCAAAGTAACCTCTCCTAGGCCACTAGCAGGCGCCCCCACCGTATACACGGACGGCTCCAGCTCTGGAACAGGGGCGTATTGTGTGGAGGGAGACACTCCTAAAACAGTGCTCTTCCAACCACAAAAGCCTCAATGGGTAGAACTGCAGGTTATCATTGCAGTCCTGGAAAGCCTTTCCGAGCCCTTAAATGTCGTCTCGGATTCTGCTTATGTTGTGAACTCTGTACAAATTTTAGAAATGGTGGGCATTGTTAAACATTCCTCTACAGTAAGGACGTTCTTTGCCAAACTACAGGAGGTTATATGGACCAGGCAACACCCTTTTTACATAACCCATATTAGAGCCCACACAGGTTTGCCTGGCCCTATGGCCCAGGGGAACCATAGCGCAGATGTAGCCACTCGACAGCTGCACATCTTTCCGACGCTGGTACCGTATCAACAAGCCCGAGAATTCCATGCCAAGTTTCACATCAATGCAGGTACCCTAGCTAAGCGGTTCAGCATACCACGTGCAGCTGCTCGAGATATTGTCCGAGCCTGCAACAATTGTGCAGAGCAGAGAGCAGTCCCCTCGGTTGGGGTCAACCCTAGGGGTCTCACCCCAGGGGATACTTGGCAGATGGATGTCACTCATCATTCAGAGTATGGTAAGATCAAGTACTTACATGTGTCGGTGGACACATGCTCCCAAGTTTTATTTGCCTCTGCTGAACCAGGAGAAAGAGTCTCCCACGTCATTGCACACTGCCTTGCTGCATGGGCAGCTTGGGGTAAGCCAAAGACGTTAAAGACGGATAACGGGCCTGCCTACACTAGTAAATCCTTCCAAAAATTTTGTGACAACATGGATGTCCAATTAAAACATGGCATCCCCTATAACCCTCAGGGGCAAGGAATCATTGAAAGAGCGCACAGATCTCTCAAAGACTTGCTTAAAAAACAGAAAGAGGGTATAGGCCACGGCCTGTCCCCAAAAGCTCGACTGTCTGTAGCCTTGCTCACATATAATTTTTTAAACGAAAATTCACAAGGAATGACACCTGCCCTGCAACACACCACCCCGAGTCCTCCGCATAGAGGTCTAGTCCGTTGGAAGGATGTCCTGTCGGGGCAGTGGAAAGGCCCTGACCCGGTGCTCAGCTGGGCCAGAGGCTCTGTTTGTGTTTTTCCCCAGGAACCAGGACGTCAACCAGTGTGGGTTCCGGAAAGACTGGTGAGAACCGTGACATCACCTGAAGAAGCCAAGGAACAGCTGTCAGAAACGCCAACGAATATACAACCTGAACCATTAGACCAAGCCTCCGACCCTGCTGATGATGGCGACGACCGACAAGACGATAATATGGAACTATATTTCCTCCACAAGCTTCAACGAGTCCTTCCCCCTCACCAATGACACACTGATCCTCTCTTTTGCTAACCTCTCTGTCAAGGTTGTCAACACCACAGTTGCGGCGAATGCTACTTGTGAAACTGGGCTTGCTCCTACAGTCTGCAACCGTTCCAAAGACCCGGATGCCTCGCCGCCCCGCTATCCTAGTGTATCGCCCAAGTTATGTCTGGCTCCCCGTCAAGGCAACCGACTGGGTTGGCCCTGTTTCTCAAGTTGTTTCACTTAACAATATCCCCTTCTCTAAGTCTAGGCGTCCAAGAGGCATAAAAGAATGGCTATCGAATGCTGCCAGTGTAGCTTCCTCTTTGTTTGTCCCAACGATCGGGCAGGCTGTGCTACAAGCATGGACAGATCGGCAGCTCGCCATAACGATGGAAACGGTAAATGGCTTGGTCAACCTTACCCGAGACGTGCTACGCCGCCACAATCAGATGCTGAACTTAAATTTCCAGGCCATTCAGAAACTCCAAGCGGAGATAGATGAACTTGGACTGGAAATAGATGGACTCTGGAGAGTGCTTCAGCAAACATGTGACACCCGGTGGCTTACGGTTAAACTCTGTGTCACTCCTGTCAGGGCCAACGTGACCGGAAGCATTTCCAGAGTCTCTGATTGGCTGAAAAGGTCATATTTTCCTGAATTTGTTAATCTCTCCCAACAGGTGGAATCTAGTTTAGACACAATTGGGGGGATCAAGTTAAAACCCGTTAAAGTCGATCTCTCCGGGTTAGGCGAGGTTCTACAGAAACTATTGCACAGTGTTTCTTCCTGGTTCTCTTGGCCCAATTTAACTAATTGGATCCTCATTGCAGTGGGATTATTGGTGGGATTAGTCGTTGTTAAATGTTTGCTAGAACGCCTGTTTCAAGCGCAGCAGCAATTGCGTGTTACCACTATGATGGCTATGACTCCCACCTCTGTTACCCCCGATAGTGACCGATTTATTAACCATACCCCTTCCTGGTCGCCTCAGGTGGGGCGCTTTGGAGCAAAATTTGTAGCGAATCGCATGGCTGTTTCTCGGGTGTAAAAGGCGACACCAGTAGTCATAATTTTGTCTCAGGTGGGTCTCTAGGGCAGAGTCCTAGTTGTGGCCAGACTGGACCCTAGCCATTGCACAGAGACACCTAGTGACACCCCCGACTCTGGTTACTGCTGTTCCTGCCCCCGTCGTTGTTCCCCAGTTGCCAGGCAAAGCACTGCAGGGAGAGTCACGTTGTTTCCAGCTTACGGACTCTCCGGTCTCCATATGACGTGAGCATTCTGGTTGGTGCTAGAGGCTCCGCCGCTGGATGGCTGAGGCCTAGTCCAGACTCCCCAAAGCACCAAAGAGGTTGTGAACCATTTGGGTTCACGGGAGCACGCTCATCACTGGAGACACTGGGTCAAAAATAAATAAGAAAGGGGGAGATGTGGAAAGCCGCCTCCCGAATCGGGCCTAGCGTATGCGCTGCAGCCTGCTCTAGAGTTACCCCCGCCCATCGAGTGAGCCAAGATGGCGCCTGCATCCTGTTTCCGCATAGTGACGCATGTATCCGCCACCCGCTCCTACCAATCGAAATCCTGTATACGCGATACTAGCCTAGAAGCTTATTGGTTGTTAATTGTGTATAAAAGGTCTTACCCGGACGGGGTAGGGTGAGACAGCCCACAAGGAGCCGTGCCTGACGGCCACATCGAGGCTGCTCTCCCACGAGGCGCCGTGCCCCGTGTGGGAACCAGTAACACAGAATGTTCATCTAGCTGTAGTAAAGGGCTTGCTTTCACAACTGCCGTGTGGTTCGAGTCGTGATTCATGACCAGGTTAGTTCGCGCAGTCTGCATCTCTCTCTCTCCTTCCCTGTTTCCCCTCGCCGGCCGGGAACCGGGGACCGAGCGGGGCAGCGCCGGACACTGATGAATATACCTCAGTTTGCCTCTTGGATCTTCAGAAAAAGAGTTTAGTGTAATAATTTGCTTTTTGAAGCATGATCAGTAAATACCTTCTCATTTGCATCATAAACAGGAATGCTGACCTACAAAGCAGTATCTGTAGCTTAATTGCCTTTTCCTTTTATATTCAGTAATTACATACTATAATTTCATCAATATAGTCATTCTACAGGCAACCCCCTCATTTCTTTAGTCTTTTTTCCAAACTTATTTATCAATAATTTGATATAATAACATTAAAACTAAAAAGTGATCAAAAGTACTTGTTCTGAGTATGTTAAACTTTGTCTTTGAAAATAAAGTTAGGTGAATTTTTATCTCAATATGCTGTGTGTGCCAGTTTGGATGTATTATGGCCCCCCAAACACCATTATCTTTGATGCAGCCTTGTGGAGGCAAATGTATTACTGTTGAATAGATTGGAATTCTTTGATTGTTTCCTTGGAGATGTGAGTCAATCAACTGTGAGCGAAACATGTGATTGGATAATTTCCATGGTGGTATTACTGCGCCCATTCAGGATGGGTGTTAATTGGATCACTAGAGTAATATAAGGGAATTCACAGATAGAAGGACCTTAGAGCAACTGAGACTGACATTTCTGAGAGAAGCTGCAACTGAGAGAAACATTTTGAAGATGGCCATTGGAAGCTGACACTGACAATTTGGAGAAAGCCATTCTGAAACCAGAACTCCAGAGCAGACCCCAGCCACATGCCTTCCCAGCTAACAGAGGTTTTCTGGACACCACTGGCCATCCTTCAGTGAAGGTACCCAATCGTTGATGCCTTGGAAACCTTATAGCCTTAGGACTGTAACTGTGCAACCAAGTAAACCCCCTTTATAAAAGCCCATCTATTTCCGGTATTTTGCATAACGGGCAGCATTATGGAACACTGTGTAATAACCATTTTTGAAATATTCTTAAGTAGAAATCATCGCTGCCTTTTTGTAAAGCAACAGATGCAGTGAAGGTTTGCAACTTACACTATTGTGTAGTTCAAGATTGTAAATTACTAGAACCCCAAGTTCATCGTGTTATTGCAAACTCTCATGTTTTTGTTATATTTATATTTAGCCACATTCTTCCTTCCATGCCATTGATATGAAACTACTTTTCCTTTAAACAGGTAGTATCAGTGGCTGAATCTCAATTAATAGCTGACTGGCTAAGGAGACATTCAGAGTGAGGACACACTATTACAAATTCATAACTGAATATTATATTACAGATAAACTATCATTTTTTACTGAGATAAAAATATACTGATAGCATGAATAAAATGTGAGTAGCTGAGTTCAATCAACAAAAAGTCACCCTGTATTTTAGAAGGTGAAATATAGAATAAAATGGGAGATATGACAGAATAAAATTCCACTTATTTGCCAGAGGTTTTGCACATAGAAATCCCTCAGAGGTTTTTGCAATCAAAGATAAAATCAGTGGGGAAGAAAAAAACCACCAAAAGATTGTGCCAAATTTTGTACCTAAACACACACACAACACACACACACACACCATCAACAACCCAGGAACACTAGCACCACTAAAGTAAATAGAGTAAAATTATAAAATCAACTAAAATACACAGGAATGATTTTTACAAAGGCAACTTACAGTCAGAGAATTTCCCAGGCTACAAGTAGGAAGAATAGGCAAAATATAGCTCTTTTAGAAAGTTCAAAGCTGTAAGGGCAAAAATAATAACAACATATCTAAAGAAAGAATAATTCTGAGTGAAATGCAGGAAGTATGATATCAGAAAAAAAAATGATAGAACCCATCAAGCAGAGAGAGACTTTTCTCAAGGGAAGTGGTGCAGTTAAAGGAGCTCCTTGCTCAGCACATATGGTCTCTAGGATTGTAGACCTGAGGGGGATCTGAGTTCTGACCTTTGCCTTTTCTCAGATACAAGAACAAGAACATTACTTGCACTCTGATCTTCTATTTCTACATTTATTAAAAAGTATAATACACAGCTCATAAATTTATTATGGGATTGAATAAAATAATACATGAAGAAGCACACAGCAGGCACTCAATGGTAATTAATAATTATGTTAATATAATGTTATAACAGTAATAATAGTACCTTGTTTTGCATGATGTTTATCAAAACAACAATAACAATAATAATAACATATTGCCTATAGCAAATATATCCCTATTACAGAGCTGCTCTGATTCCTTGAATTTCTGTAAGGTGTAGCTTACCATGCATATTTCTCAACCCAAGAGATGCACAGGTGAGAGGATGCCATATCCAGTCCTTGAACAAACACTGGCATTCTGGTTTATACATTAGTCACTTGTGAATTGATTAATGTGAGTCATACCAAAATATGGCTCTCAAAATCAATTTTTTAAGCCTGTCACTTTGAAGGACAGGTGTTGGAATACAGCCAACTTTTTTCTGTCCATCTCTCTATCTCATCACCCTCTGGTCCCATAACAACATGAATTAGACTCATAACTGAAGATATCTTTGTCTGTTTCTTTATGGAGGTGGCTTGTCTTTCTTTCTTTATGGATTAGGATCTAAATATATTTTTAGATCTTCAAATTTTAAATAAAATAGGAGCTGTTACCAAAGGAATTTTTCAGGATTTTGTGTGAAGCTGGCTAGAATTTCTGTAGCTCTTTGGCTCTCGCAAGGCTGTGCAGGACACCTCGAGGTAGCCAACTAATTACAAGCCCTAACTTCCAGAGAGCACATCCAGGAAGTCACCCCTTCCTAGCACTAGCAGTTCTACCACAGCTGCTAGGACCATTAGTATGAAAAACCATGAAGGGTTTACAGGCCCTGTGGCTTCAGAAGGGAACAAGTTCAAAGTTCTGAGAATCAGAAAGAGACAGGGATGGATCTGAAGGTTATGTTACTGAGTTTTGTTGATTGTATGTTATGAGTTCTGTAGTCTGGTCTGGGATGTAACTGACTCAGTTATGTACTAGATAACAGCATGGACTCTAAAGCCAGAACGTCTATGTTTAAATCTGATGTTGATTAATATAGGTGGCTGGTACAGATTTCTTTTAAATTGGGCAGGTCTCTGTGTTAGAAATTGTAGGAAGGTGTAATGTGTGGATCAAACCAACATGAACCGTAAGCAGATAGCTGCCCTACACGACAGCAGGTGCTGGCCTGTCTACAAGGGAATGAGAACCAAAGATACATATAACAAAGGAAGTCACTGAAGCCTAACAGAGTTTACCTGGAGTTTCCATAATAGTTTATAGATCACCTGTGTCTCCACCAAGGGGTAGGCTCCCCTGCTGTGGACATGCCAGTGAAACGAAGATAAGGAAGTTTTTGTGTTCTCCCAAGGAATTAGCCCTTCCTTGAGACGTGCAGCAAAGCACTTCTACTCCTAGACAAATTGCCTTAAATACTGACCTGAGTCCCAGGAAAAGCTGGAGCTCTGCCTGGGACTGCATGCCAGCTGGGACTCTGATCGGCTGAAGAACCGGGACCTCCCTAGCCAGTAGTATCAGATGTGGGGGCTTTCCCCAGCTTGGTGAGTTTTTCTTTTCCTTTCCTTTATCTGCTGGACAGACCGCTTTACTTTCAACTATCGTGCCGTTAATGATAAATGTTTATAACCCTGGTTTGATGAGTTTTTTCTTTTCCTTTCCTTTGCTTGCTGGACAGACCACTTTACTTTCAACTATCATATCATTAATAATAAATGTTTGTAGACTTGTAATTCAATAAATTCTCTTCTGTAAAGTTATACTATATCAGTTTGTGTCTCTTCCCTCCTCCCACGATTCACCTCGCACAACAGTCTCTTTCCGCAGCTAGTGTCTCTCCGAATGGAAGGGTTGACTGGGAGCACCGTGTACAAGGTTAGGATGCACTGAGGGGCCAGCTTCCCTTCTAGATGCCTAGGCACGTAGCTGCAGGTAGGCTGGGAACTCCTTCAATCGCCTTTCCTTTGGCAGAGGGGTTGGGCCAGCTTCCCTTCTAGATGCCTAGGCACGTAGCCGCAGGTAGGCTGGGAACTCCTTCAATCGCCTTTCCTTTGGCAGAGGGGTTATTCCTTTCCTCCTTCACTGCACCCTTTTGAGATTCAGCGTACCCTAAATCCTCCTCAGACTTCTCCCCACGTTACTCCCAGAGCACTCATAGTGGCTTTAGCACCTATAAATAAACTGGAACCTAACTCCAGTTAGTCTAACTATGAGAAGGTTGTCCTCCGTTAACCAATTACTCCATCCTAATTACTCTCGAGGCAGCAATCCTTTGGCAATTTATTACACTATTGAGGGTCAGCTGGGGGAAATGGCCCCATCTCTGGAGCACATTTTCTCCCATACACTTTTGAATTGCAGTTTTCTCAAATTCAGTGTCTTTATCAATTATTATGAATTTTTTTTTATCTTTTGGTAACTTTGCAACATTTTTAATTTGTAAAGGTATTCTGTTATGAGGGAGTAGAATATAACTACCTATGTAACCTTAGATGAATTTGTCCACAATTCTTCATTGTCCTCTTCATTTCCAGGTTTTGCAAGTTTGATCAGATTTAGTTCAATTTTGGAGAGAATTGGTATTTGGAGAAGTGATAGGGCATTTTCAATTTTAAGAATGGAGGCCTGTTTCAAAGCCTGGATGAATATAAAGCCTACACGATATTGGGCACAGATTATAACTGAATCTTTTTCATCGCAAAATGCCGACAGTGGGGAAAGAGAAGGCAGCTGGTAGGGGGAGAACGGATATAGAACATTTAATGTTGAAAGAGGGGAATATGTTGCTGCAAAATCATGCTGTTATTCACGGTAACAAGTAAAGAACCCAGCCAGCATTTTTCAGAGGGTGTTAGAAAGAAACAATGTCTCTGTAGAAATCAGCTGACTAAGATGGCACTTTGTGGAAGTTCATCATCAGAGACTAAATAAAAGTTCTGAATGAGAAAACAGTAATCCAAGGTGAAATAAAAATGGGATGGCATTGAAGAGGCTCAAAGAACTTAGTCTACAAAGCAGGAATCCCATTGTCCTTGAGACCCCTCTCATGGCCACGTTGGTGAAGGATTATAACCACTTCCTTGGTGAAGGAAGCCTGGAAATTGCTATCAGAATGTCAACATCCAAGGTTTTTAGTTCAAAAATTCATGCAGTCTCCCCCTTCTTCTAGTAACATTCCCCATGATGTCTGGGCATGTTCTGTGTTGTGTATATAATTTAGGCCTGAGTCTCCTGCAATTCTCAGCCAGATTGAAAGAAAAGAACTGAACTCCTTAAATTTAAGTATTTTCTTTATGAATAGGAATGAAGGAGAGAAAAGCTGGTGCAATATCTTCCCACATAAACACACTGTCAGTTTTCACACTTACATCTTGTTTCTTGAAGGTTCTATCTATCTCCCACTCCCCTGACACTTCTGAATGCAGACTTCTATGCTACCGTAGCAGACAAAAAGCTCATAAAAATTAATGTTCAATTTGATTTAGGCATGAAATTCTAATACTGTCCTGAGATGGCTCATGCTGCTTCAAAACAATTTTTAGTGTAATTTTATAAAGAAGCCATTTATATCAATAAAATACTTGTTTTCTGTGTATTGCATAAAATCAATTTATATTCAAATATTTGGTTATTGCCAAATCAATGTCTTATAGAGTGCTTAGACAGAAAAGTACTGTAGAGATTAAATGTGAAACATTTTGCTCTTTGAAAAACAATAAAACAGAAATTAGAATATTAAGAAGGTAGCAAAGCAGTGCTGACAAGTTCACTTTGGTAGCCGTGGGTCACTTCTGAAATAACAATTTTCTACCACTGTTCTTGCAACTGATGGATTTTTTTCTGATCCTGATTT
This sequence comes from Choloepus didactylus, assembly GCF_015220235.1. Classification (NCBI taxonomy): domain Eukaryota; kingdom Metazoa; phylum Chordata; class Mammalia; order Pilosa; family Megalonychidae; genus Choloepus; species Choloepus didactylus. Next base: position 51,557,944 of record NC_051314.1, read on the forward strand.
ACTTATTCATTAACTAAAGGGACCAGTAAATTAATTAGAACATGAACACTGATATAAGTACTAAAACACCAGACAAGGAACTGAGAATATCAATTTACTTTCCCTCATAGCTAATGCCTAGAATTAAATTACAAAGTGGAATTTCAGAAGAAATTTCTACAACATTTTTATTGAAAGGTTTGGAAAACTTATATTAGATAAGTGGAATTCTTTTCTGTTTAGGTCTAAAAACAGATTTAATATTTAGAATTAATTTTCCCTGTTAGTATTACCTTGTTTTTCAGGCTGATAGTGATGTTTTACTTGCCTTTTTTTATTTTTAGCTGTCTTATCCGTCAGAGAGCTTTTTAGCAGGAGATTATCTATTCATCAAAGAAATAGTGCTACTTTTAAAAATAAAAGTTTTCACTGAGGGATTAAATTTGAGGAACTCTAGAGCATTTTTCTCAGAATGTATATGGGTTTTCAATAATACACATAAACATATGTTAAGATCAGTATTCCCTTTGTTTCTTTACGGAAGTCTGGACAAACTAGAAGATATATGGAACTCGTCAGGGATTTACATTCTGGACTGAGATAGCTTAGATTATTATTGAATAAGGATTGGCTGATCTCCATGCTTAAACCTAGGCTGAGTTATGGCTTTAAACTCTATCCTATATCTTGTTTTAAAAGATACAGCATTTTTATTAAAGATTTTGAATGTTTTGCAGTTTTTCACTGTTGTAAAAATGAAATGTTCTTTACCATTTGTATTATTTCTTTTCTGCTTTCTCTTTTCCTAGATCAGAGAGATCTTAGACTTTTACCAGGCTCAGAATCCTATAACCTGCATGAGACATAACTTAGAATTCACTTAGAACTAGGCTATCACCCTTGTCCATGCTGAATTCTACACCCACCTTGAATTTTACACTCTGATATTGCAATGGAAACTAAGTCTAGATAGACTTCTTTGCGATCTGAGGCTCCCCTCAAATTGTATTACTCTAAATCGATTCATGGATTTGGTTGCAGGAGCATTGCTCTCATAAATCTTAGAATATTCCTATATATTTCATCTCTCTAAATGCAAATGCCAATTAAATATATCCACTGGACCCCAAAGAAGATATCAGGTTGCACTGCATGTTTGGTTCCAAGAATTTTCAACCTAAGATCCATAGAGGTGGAGTCACAGAACTGCATCCTCTAAATTCATTAATAATGTTGAGTTTTTCAAGAATACAATCAGCCATATCATGTCAAAGCTAAAATCAGCAGCCTTCCAAAACCATGAAAACAACTTGACTGGTTTTGACAGTCTGTTTATTAATTGCTGCTAAATCCTAATTGTGATTGCTTGAACGTCACCTATCTGCAGAAAAGCAGTATCACTAAGCATCTGAGCCTAAAATTTGAATATAAATTTATTTCTTTAGGTTTCATCACTGATCTTTTGACGTTCTTAATATTTTCAGGCAATTTTACCTACAACCTCAAATAAATCGGAGAAACTGGAACTAATTGTTCCCTTAATTGATTGATTGTCTTACCCCCTGTTGTGTTTACAATGCATAGGATCCCCACTGTATATAGCAACAGGAGGGAAACTAGCAATCACAGAACAATTAATTCTCATCTGAAACTCACCCTTCCCCCATCCTCCCCCCTCTCCTAACCTGTTTCTAATGGAAAAAGATACGTAAGTTATACTGACTTTTCCACATATGATTTAAATTAAATTCTAAACTAAGGTTCCTTAAATTTGGGTGGAGTACCCAGGTATTATGATTAGGACTAGGGAACCCTTGCTACATTGCATCATAGTTCCATGTACTTTTCCTGTTTCATAGTCGATGCATTTTACTGCTATTATTTATTTCTTGGTATGTTTTGCATAATAAATATTTGTTGAATGAATGAATGGATTTTGTAGTCGTCAAATAAAAGCAATACAAGTAATTTTAAGTTATGTATTCCACTGGAAGCATGGAGTTGGTTCTCTATAAGAAACCTATAGGTAGAGCAGTTCAAATGGGATATCTAGTTTCCACCTTGTCTTCTATACCTTTAATCTTATCAAAAAGGGAAAATGTAGGTAATTTGATTTTTATGTTTTCAAATTTGTTCCTCCCAGGTTGGACTCCAAAAGAAGGTAGATGATGTAACAAAATTGCGAATTTGGCACATTTCAATATATTTTAAACTTAAATCTATATTCAGTGTTTCCTTATCCCACTTTAGGTACCTTTCTCCTTCCCCATAAACAGTCCCAAAGTCTGATGATGACTACATACTTTATCTTCTTGAGTGCCAAATAGCTCCCATGTTTCAGAGCTTCTGTAGTCTCACACTCTCCAAACCACAGCTTATTTGACTTGTATTCTTTTTTTCCAAGGTTTTCGCTCTCATTCTAGGTATTTAATTGTGCAGGGGATAAGTTTGAATTAATCAAAACAGTTGGTAGACCTAATGTAGTATTCAAGCCAACAAAGTATACAATTTCTTTTTTTAAAAAATATCTAAATATAGCTAAAATTTTCATTTTGGAGGGGTGAAAAAATAGGTTAAAATTTTTGGACTTTGAAAAATGATTATAGGCAAGTATAGGAAAAAATAAGAAAGATGAGAATGGAATGTCAGAATGACAGCAAACACTTTTTCAAAGGTTTTTTTCTATTTTCTGCAAACACTGGAAAGCTGTTGCTAAAGTCACATCAGGCATCTACATCTAATAGAATATGAGGAAAAGGCAAAAGCAAAGACCTGGAATGTAGAGATTAGCTTTCATTACATAGACTGACATGCCCTTACAAATTAAAAGGGATAGCAATAAATATGCAAAATGGGCTTAGTTAACAACAGGGATTTCCTCTCTTATTTGCATTTTCATCAGGGCTCTAAGGTTTACAGAATTTGTGTTATTAAACTACCAAAGTAGCTTATTGAAATGCCAATTTTATATCTATCTTCCTGGCATTAAATCTACCCAAGCAGGATCCTAGTGACAATTTGACCTTAGCATTTCCCAACAGCTGAGAATTGATTTTTCCAGGTTTGCACCTCAAAACAGCTCCATAGGGCAGAAGTGGTGATATAAACTACAGCATAACTAAGAAAAGACTAACAGGTTAAAGAATGTAGCTGGTTGAATAATGCACATATACACAGTTATCTTTAAAAAAACACACCCTTTTAAAACAAGAGTTAATTTTAAAATGTTGGTGTGCATGTGTGTGTGTGTGTGTTTTTATTAGAGCTATGTTTCTCCAAGTGGAGTCCCCAGACCAGTAGCATCAGCATCAGTGGTAACTTGTTAGAAATGCAAATTCTTGGGTCCCACTCCAGACCTACTGAGGGTGGAATCCAGCAATCTGTGTTTTAACAAGCCCTCCATGTGATTCTGATGCATGCTTATATTTGAGAACTACTACAGTAATAATTAAACATACATGACTCCAACCACATCCATTCAGAAAAATAAAAACAAAACAAAAACCAACAACAATAACAGCAGGGCTTCTAATTCAAGGAAATTGTTTCATCAACATCTCAAACTAAGAATAGTGATCTGTTTCAATATTATGTTAGATTTACTGAGAGACAGAAAAAATCAATCTATTGAATTTTATGGTAGGCTTATTTTCAAAGGTTATTTAGACTATAATTTTTGCTTTAGAAGCTCACTTTACATAAACCCTTACATAAAACGACTCTTTTGAATGAATTTAAACAAGTGTCAATGCTTAGAAAAGACTTTAAATTTGGGGTTCAATAGTTGTTAGAGGATTACTATATAAAGGTCTATAAATTTTATAGCCAATTACATTTTTACTTCAATTCCAATATTTTAAATAATTTGGGGATCTGATAATCACAATATGATCTATAATAACTATATACCAGAGCACTGTGAGATATAAAACACCTACCAGAGCATTGTGGGATATGAAACACCTAGAGGTAGGGAAAAATAAAACAAAGCAAAAAATTCTGAAATTTGATGAAGAAATGAATAAGAAAGATTTTTAAAGTAAAAAACGAGTAAATGATAATGAGTAACAATAAGCAGGGAATTTAAAGCAAATGCTTGGTGTGAAATTGAATTTCTCTTTGAACAAGTAATTCACCATATTGACAGGAGTCATTTTCCCCTAGGTCTGGCAAAGTTCCTTTCCCAAACTCTGTCCCCACCTAATTCTTCACTTTTCTAATCCTTTTAATGTTTCAAGCTCTAAATCAATGTGTCCTTCTTCTCTGAGCCAGCCTATTCAGAATTAACTTGTTTTCCTAGTATGTCTCTTATGTCCCCACTACACAGTAAGAGTATTTATTGTTTACACATATTTTTCTTATACTAGCTTGTAAACTCAAGAGGCAGATAGTGGCATCTTTGCATCTCCTTAGGTCAGGCTGGTCCCTAGGTAAACCCGACTGATTTCACAAAGTGCTTCACTCACAAGCAAGATCACTGAGCTCTGCTATGGGGGAAAGGTCACCTTTGCTGCCTTCAAACTGAGTGCCTTTTCCTCCTTGGCATCTCTTTTCTTCACGTGCTAGGTTAACATTACTAAAATTCCTTTTCCTGGAGTAATGAGTACCTGAGCCTCAAATATCCTACATATGTGACCAGATACTTAAGTCTTCCCTCTCCTTGCCCTTATCCATCCCATAGATGTCGTCTCCTCTGACATTTAGTTGGGTCATTTCAGGCGACAAACACTCTGACTGTCTTGATAATGTCAATTGGTAGTTTTATCAAGGGGGTTTCAAACAATGACTTTCTTACCCCCTCCTGAAGGATTGTGCAAAGTATCACCTGCCCTTGTATTTTTAATGCATAAGAATAAGACCTTCTTTTCATCTTTCACCATCTCATTTTCACTAAAACATGCACACCACCTCCTTTTCACTTGTCCTTGTTAAGTATTTCAGACATTCTCCGATCCTTGATTTCTTCCCCTTTTCCTTTATCTTTGCCAAGGCATCACCCTAATCTTGTTTATTTAATTCTAGAGTTATGTTACTGATACTCATCTAAAGGGGAGGGGGAGCCATACGTTTTGGAGTGAAATTAGAAACATTTTCTCCTTGAGTCTGACTTTAGTGTCACGTTTTTATTATTTCCTCAAGTAGAAGCAACTTCATCTTTGGAAAGGTCACTGCTATTTATCTCTCTACTTTGTTTATAGCAGTCTTCATTTTTGTGTCTTATGTTGTAGTCATTCAGGTATAGGGTCCATTTGCCATACTGGACCAGCAAGTACTTCACAGGTTGCCGTGAGGATGAAGTGTAATGTTATGTACATGTGAAGTCTCTGAGACATAGTAAGTGTCCAGTGTATATTTGCTGACCATGTGAAAGAAAGCAATCACTTATCACTAATTTTTGAAGTATAGAAATACATCCTAAACTTCTTAGAATCTCAACAAATTTTTCTACCTAACTGTCATCCTGGTCTAATGAAACCTGCGTATCTTCATGCATATAAATGTATCAGGAGGTGGAAGTAAAGAGAAAATGTTAATTGAACATCAACTAATATGCAGGTGGTTATACTATAATTACAAATATTTCTACTAGCAGGAATCCTCATTGTAAGGATTGTGTCTTCTTTATTCCCAAGGTGTCTCATGTACTAGAATCTGTCACTTCAGAAGAAAATTTCCATGTGTGGTGTGTGTCTTTGATCAACAAAATAGTTAGATTTTTATACATGTTCTTGATAAGTAAACTTTTAATAAGGGAAAAACCTGTCATATATGTGGATTTAAAGATCAGGAATATCTATATCTTTTTCTTTTTTTATAGCTATATACATATCTCTCTAATATCAAGATATTCCTTATTTTCATCAGTGGCATTTTGGTAGAAATAGTGATTTATATTGAGTGACCCTATGACTAAATCTTAATTTAGAAGTAATGCCAGCTGCATAAGCAAACAAATAATAGGATAATTGAGAAATAGAGCAAAAGGTTTACATATATTCAGTTCAGATTACTAGCCAACAATGTATATATTAGTGTGTTATACACACAACGAAACTCCTTATCTTCTCTGCTCCCAGATTCTTATTCTAATTATCTCCTTGGTAAGTGAAAGGTAGAACTTCCTGTGCATAATTAGTGTAAGGAACATGAATCTTTTTGCTTCTGTAAGCACCTGTTCTCATTATTAGGGGCATAGACACATCTTTCCAGATAGAAACCTGTAATAGATTATCAAAAAATGATTGTGGGACACAAAGTCCTGGAAAAAAGGAGCAACTGGAAGTAAAGTGATCAAATGCTATGAAAATTAGTGCCTTACAAAATAGAACTAATGAAAAGCTAGGCTTTTTGAGCCCATCAATCCATGATATTAGTGAATGATGACTGAGAGAATGAATATAAATTGCTTCCCAAATGAAGAGCATATAGTCTAAAATAGCTGAAAATCATTTCTCTGAAACAAGAGCATTAATATGATGTGGAGAATGAAACATGGATCTCCTTCTCCAGTGCTGGAGAGTGCTGCACCATGCTGAGAGCATGGGGATTGAAATGTATCAATTTCAAATATCATAATTTCCACTAGCTATGGAAAGCAATGTGGTCAAAACTCTGGCTTCTTACGTTTGAAATGAAGGTGTGTGTGTGTGTGTGTGTGTGTGAACGTAGTTTTTTGTGGTGCTCTTTCAGGCCTTTCAACACATTTCATCTAATTTTCAGTGAATTTCAGGCTAAATCTAAACAAGTTTCTGAACTTCTCAAGAAATTTCATCCTTCATATATGATTCTGAAAAGAGTAACAAGCTGTGATTTGAAAATTCTCTTTAATTTTATGGGTTAAATTGCTCAAAAAATAGATATTTGGTCATACTCTAAAGTTCAGCAGCAAGTTTGGAAAAGAATTAATATAAATCATATATGAATTGTAAAAATGGTTCAGGAATGATAGAAAAGTTCATTTGGATTAGGACCTAGTGCTACATTTAATTATGTATTAGTCATCTAGACTGAAGGCAGAAGACTCAAATATAGCACAATGATTAAAAGAGTGGACTCCTGGAAAAATTGTATACATTTATATACTACCTCCACCACTTTTTAAAAAAATCTTGTGTGACTCTGCTTATCTAAGCTTTAGTTTCCTCTTGGGTAAACCAGGTATGACAGTATCTTCTACACTGTGTTGTAAGAATCACATACAATTTACAAATAAAGGACTTAATGTTTGGCACATAAATACTTGATAAATGTTAGCTATTATACAAATGTTTAAGAATCAAATTGTTTATATTTTTAAGTTATGCTCACTTTTAATGTATCTGTGATAATTTTAATACAGCTCTAGTCAAATAACAGCTAACCAGTGGTAGGTACTTACGTCATTTGATACTCCTTCCACCGTAGATACTACAATGATCTTTTATAGACAAGGAAACTAAAGCTTAGACAGATTATATAGCAAATGTACGACCGACCACACAGCTACAGCTAGTAGAGTGGCAGAGTCTAAATTGAAATCCAAAGAAATTATTGCAGAGCCATTAAAAAATGATTTGCTTAGCCTTCCCAATTTTAGAGGAGAAAAATATTATTTGGAAAGGCACCATTATTTTTAAAAGTCAGGAAACTAGATAGTGCAAAACAGACTAGACTTGGATTTTTGATTTTCAGTCTAGGTCATCTTTTCACTCAATTATATTTTTACTCCATTAGCTGTCCCTAAAACTAGAAAGTGGAAGTTGATGCAACCATCATAGAACCAGTAAGTGTGAGACAACTACTTTCAGAGCTTGAGGATCAAGATTTTTTATTTGGGTTTGTGATTTATATTCAGACCTTTGATTTTTCTTAAGAAAAATAATGTGGGGTTCTCCCTACCCCTCTATGCACTTTCAAAGACTTGAAAATTCCCAGTTACATTTCCTAGACATCTATTTCATCAACATTTGAAAATCTATCTTTAGTGACTCATTCATTTACATTGATTATTTCTTCTCCTTACTCTTTGTAAAAAAATAATAAATAAAGGCACATTCTCCTTTGGAGTGATGCTATAAGTTAATAAGACTCTTCCATCAAGATAGAAAAAATAGTGCTAGCTATAGAGCAGTGGGGTCTGTAATAGGAAATATGGAACTAAAAATGGCAAAATGAAACAAAGAAAAATGAAGCTTTATTTACAGCTTTACCTATGGAGAGCCCTTGTAAAGGAGGTATGATAACATGTTCCCTTTTTTCCATGAGGATGCAATAGGGATAAAAGAGGTCAACATAAGTGAAAACAATCTAAGTCCTGCAAAAAGGATTCAAAATCCAAATTACACCCTTTCTTTCTCCTTAAAAATCAATTCAGCATGGCCACTTTCAGAAAGGGAGGGATTGCTTTTAAATCATAGATATGAATTCTAAATGTCCAATCAAAAATCTTGCACTCAGATGTTCCAGATACATTTTTTATAAGTTCCAAATCCATTTTTCATAAGCCCTAAAATGGAAAAAAATCTGTCATTTTTACAATGTCTCCATTCTAAAAATATTTCTGGTATGTTGGATTTTTCTTTGTATTACATGCTATGCAATCTTATAAAAGTCTGGATGCATAAGGGAAATGGAATAGAAAATTATTTTTAATAACAGCACAGTAAATATCAAAGTTACAAGACAACAATATGGTGTGAACAAATTATCTGGAATTGAAAAGGAGTAAACTGTGCTGTATATGTGGGGTTTTCTTAAGTTTTCAAGGTATATCACTTTCCCAGTGGGGTCTGGTTATCTCACTGAAAGAAAATGGAAATTACAAAACGAGACATACTCTTTAAGTAATACAAATGGGGGAAGAACTAGGGGGAAAGAGGCACGATGTAAAGTTTAGCTGGAGCTTTACAACAGCCAAACAGGGGCATTGTGGTAGGCTGTCTTGGGGGAATCAAAATTAGACATTCTTACATATCAGGGGGATCCCTAGTGGTCCCAGGAAGACTCTCTTTTGTTCACTACCAAATATCCCTTCTTTGAAGGGAATTCCTGCCTGCCCTTTCAGGAAAAGGGGAAAAAAACCTCAAACCAATCTGCTAGAACAGTGAGACGCTATTCGTAGGGCTCCTACTAATCTTTTATGAAGTCTTGTCTGCTCTCTCCATTAGAAACTAAAAATAACATGGGGTGATATATGAATATGCAATGAAATATTAAAGGTGCTCTCTCAAATTGGGGCAAGGTTCTCACTGTTACAATTGGGAAATTACCCAAATTAATGCGAATTTATGAAATCCAGCAGGAATTGAATCCCAGGTGCTTGTTAGCTGTTGAGATGTGAGTGACAGACAGGCCTGAAAACTAAAGGAGAAAGTGGAGGCGCTAAGAGTATTGCTTTCTGGACTATACCTGCAGCATGATGATGGGAGAATTATCCCAGCACTCCTGAGCAGCTGCTGCGTGTGACCTCCCTGTTATTCCCACTGTTATGCTCAATGACTTTTAAAAAGCTATTCTGGGCACAGTTCCTGGGCTCCATCCAATATATATTTTTTTATTCTTCACTGGTATATTGCCACTTGAATGGGCTTAGAGAGTTATGTAAAACAAGCCAGGTGTCTGCTGCTTGGGGTTTAAGATACCTTATGCTGTAAGGGGGTGTAGAAAAAAAGAACCATAAAAACATAAAATCAAGTGTGAATAAAATAATGTTTAGATGAGGGGACTAACATTTTTATCTAATTAGCAAAACATTCCTGAAATGTAGAGAAGACAAATGCTAACTAAAATTTTTTAATGGGACCAGATTAGATGATCTTTTAAGGAGGAAAATAATAACAATATTTATGGTATTGTCTCCAGCAATTGGTGTATCATCACAGCTAAAGGGCCTGCTAAGTATTTTAATATGACTATATTTGTCTTTTGCAGGGACTGAGAAAACACGAAATTGGCATTCACTAATTATTCATTTGCAAGGAAAATGCATCTCAGGCCTTAATTGACTACTACTTAGAAGATGACAAATTACAACTACAGGAGAAATCTAGCAGGAGGAAGTGTATCCTGCAGCTAGCGTTATAATGTAGGTAATCAGGGAACTTGGAGTCTTCTTCTGATTTTAATACTTATTGGATATTTAATCTTTGGGGAATCAACCTCTCAGTGATTTTTACTAACTAAGATTGCCATTATGGATAAAATTACTTCCTTTCTCTCAGTAAAGAATCTTAAAAGTTCAATTTCTTTTCTACACCTGGGGAGGGTAGAAAATTAAAGAGCACATGCAAAAAACCTCACACATTTTAATAGAGTTATGGGAATAAGAATGCAATCTATTCCAATTCTTCTATTCTACACATGAAGAAACAGACTCAGTGGGGCAAAGAAAGTTCCAACCTATTCAGAACTAGGACCAAGGTCTCTGTGGTGGGTTGAATTGTGTACCCCAGTTTGGATATGTTCTTGGGCTTTGTTTGCATTCTAGTGAGTGTGGACCCACTGTAAATAAAATCTCTTCAATATGTTACTTCAGTTGAGGTGTGGCCCAACTAAATCAGGTTAGGCTTTAATCTGGATTACTGAAATCTTTTCTAAACAGAGTGAAAGTCAGACATAGAGAAGCCACAGGTTGCCGCCAGAAGCTGGAAGTCAATGGAACCCAGAAGAGAAGCAATGAGAGGCTGCCATGTGCATTGCCATGTGATAGAAAAGCCAAGGAGCAAGGATTGCTGGCAGCCAGTCCATGAATGTCATTGACTTCTGGGAGAAAGCATCGTCTTTGTGACACCTTGATTTTGAACTTCTCTTAGACTCAAAACTGTGAGCCAATAAATTCCCATTGTTTAAGCCAACCCATTGCATGGTATTTGTTTTAGCAACCAGGAAACCAGAACAGCCCTACATTTTCTCCACTATACTCTAAGAATACTGTTTTCAAAGTTATGGGTTATGTGCAACAAATATAAATAAAATGCAAACCAACTCTAGGTATCATGAATATGAGATAGAATCAATAAGAAATTTGAATGTTCAGAATTGATAGAGTAAGTAGCTGACTTTTATGTCATATGATTTATTAGGATTTCATACTTACACAAAATCCAGGTGACGGTAATAAATTACATGCAAAGAAAGACGATAGTAAACTTTTAGAAGCTCTGAATATTTTAGGATCTTTGAGTATAAAGAAAATCCTGTAGTTTCAGGGAAAAGGGGGTGAAAGGAGCTTTTTGAATAAAGAAAAATGATATACAATATGCTACTAAAGCAAAATTAACTCTCTTTGAGGAGTAAAATGTCAGAAGATAAAACACTTCAATTCCTGATTGCAGGATTACATTTAAATTTTTGTGTGCCAAAAAATGCTGAAGATTTTAAAAAATAAGAACATCTCTCAGATTTTTCTAGTGGAAACTAATAGTAATATAGGACTTTATAGAAAAAGCACACATAGCTAACTTTTCTATAAAATAAATGATTTGATTTGCTGGAACTCATACATAACATGGGGATTTTCAAATTTTTTCCATATACTACTTATCTACATCTTGAGTATGTACTGCTGGTAGATAGCTGGTACTATGATGATTTGCTAAAACAATGATTTTTTTTATGCATGGACTACTCTTTTTCATATATATTTGTCTCTTATCTCTAATAAAGATGACAGCTCCTGGAAGAAACAGACCATTGCTTCTGCAGTGCATATCTGTATAAAAAGAGCACTGTGGCCACTTTCTGTCTGAGTAATCTGAAGAAATCTAGTACAGAGGGGATACTGGAGAGGTGGGATACTTATTCTTTGAAACATCATAATAGAATCAGCCTATTAGGCATTCAACCTCAAAAGTGCTGATGGAGGTGGAGACCTTACCATACTGAACAGGTTTGCCTAGAAAAATGGTGTGAATAAATAAAAAATGCAAATAGATAGGTGAAGGGTATACGAAGTATATTTAATTTCATTTTAATATTCCCTCATCATCTAGTTATTTGTGATTGAAATAGGTATTCTTCATAAGCATTGATGATTGATTTCTTGGGAGGACAGGTAATTAGAAATTCACAGAATTGGGAAATTATACACTCAGAATTGGTCCTGTTGAGGATCAGTAGTCACAGAGCAATTGGCAATTAATAGTGGAGAGGACCTAGCTCATGCTGTTCTTTTTGCTAGGCAATTTTTTGTTTGCTAGTGAAGATGTTCTTGCTGTAAGAACAAAGCTGATGAAGTTTTATGTCAGGAAAGAAGAGAAATTCTGAGACAGGAGCATTTTTTCAAGCTTATATGAATCAAAAAGGAAATATTCAGTTTCTAATTGTTAGTTATTCCCCAGCGAATCTAAAATACTTAGAAAGCATATGTTAAGAAAATGATATCTAGAACCATTGGCATGCAAATTACATTGCTACTTCCCATACATCTATGCCTAGATATGGAGTATAGTAATTTACTTGAAAAAGAAGCGGAAATATAGAGTTTAAAAACCTACCTAAAATTGGCTAATTTGAAAATCCCAAAACACTGGATATCATCTCTTAGATATAGTTTAGGGTGATTTTGAGTTGTGTCAGTAGAGTTAAAAGACACATTAAAGATGACCATCTGATGATGACAACAACAATGGCAAAAATCTTCACAATGCCCAAAATACTTTTACCTACCTCATCTCATATTATAAGCTCTCTAAATGGGGGTGGGGGGGTGGGGGGGGGCAGCTTGCTCATGCCAAATATAAACCAGATATCATGTCAGATACTAGCTCAATTTATTTAATATGTTACTAATTCATTCTTTAAAAGGTTAAATGACTTATCCAACGTTACATAAGTAGTGAAGGAATTAATCCCATTTGGAGCTCAACTGTTGTCTAGAGACGTAGTTCATGTTCATTCAAACACTCATACTGGTAGAGTGATGGCATTACAGCCTAAAAAGTTTAAACAGCTTTTGAAAGAAAGAGAAAGCAAATGAATTTTGGACTAACAAACAAGATCTCTGTGAGTTTCCTACTATAAGAAATATAACAGTGATTAACATGACTAATTCCACTTCTATACTTCATGAATTAAATAGCAACATATCAACTGTATGGGAAAAATACTTATCCATGTGGGCAAAACTGCAGAATGTTTCTGAACCCTGGGAGGTTTGTTGCTTCTGATATTTTAGGAAGGTAGCTAGAAAAATGGTGGCTGGCGGGGATCGCGATTTGATCCTGCTGTGAGCTGCTGAGGGCACTAACACACTGGAAAGGATTGTAATTTGTGGATTGTGCTTGTGCTTCCTGTTATGAGATTTTAAAAATGAAGTTGTTTTGTATAATTATACCCAGCAGGTGCAGAACTTGCTACCTTAGTGCTTGCTTGAAAACTTTTGTAAGCATTGATTGACCCTAGAGAACAGCCCAGAAAGCAAATAGAAGGTACAGATCTTAAATGAACATTATATGTTTACTTATGAAAAAAAAAAAAAAAGAACAGAGGAATGAGCTGGAAAGGATATTTGCATGGTCAAGGGTAGGAGTGAAGCAATGGGAGAAGCATGGTTTTATGTTTCTCTTCTAAAAGAGAACACAAGAATTAAACCACATGGACCATCTGGCCTATAGCAAGATTCCTCAATCATGGTACTGTTGAAAGTTTGGACTGGATAATTCTTTGTCGGGGAGAGGCTGCCCTAGGCATTGCAGAATGGTTAACAGCATCACTAGGTGCCAGAAGCATCTCCCATCCCAGCTATGACAACCAAAAATGTCTCTAGACATTGCCAAATCTCCCCTGGGGACTGAATGGCCCCTGGTTGAGAACCACTGGCTGAGAAAAACTAGCTCCTCTTTGAATTTGAGGTTGGAATCAGGATGCGAGTATGTAAGGAATTCTTATCCACAATACTTTCATGTTTTTAGTGTTTAATTTTTTCAGGGAGGAAAAATGATTTAGTTATTTTAAGAAGTACAATGGTGAGAATTCAAAATGGTACAATCCCTATGAAGGAGAATTTGGCAATATGTAAGAAGAGTATATATACCTTTGAATACTCTTTCCTCTGAAATCCCACTTCTAGGAATTTACCTCAAAGATACACATTCAAAATACAAAATAAATACACAAAATTAATCATTGTGGCATATTAAAAAAAAAAAAAACACCCTAAATGCCAAGTTATAGGAGATTAGTTGAATATACCCTGGTATATCCATAAAATGGAGTACTATGTAAGCATAAAAAAGAATAAAGGATACCTCTATGAACTGCTATGGGGTGAGTTTTAGGATTCACTGTTAAGTGAAACACTCATAGTGGTACATAATTTAAGGGCAAAAAAAGAAAAGTTAAAAAATCTTGAGCTTGACAGACAGGGTTTGATTTTGGTACTGCTTTTGGCATAGCAATTCTGAAAAGATGTTTTTTATATTGTAAGATAGAGTAAATGGTACATATATTGATTTATTAGAAACCAGAGTTCTCTCCTTGAGAGATGGGACATAAATGTAGAGAATGGGGAAAGGTGAAGGAGAATCCTGGTGGAACTGACTTAGAGGTATTAGCATGAACTCATTCTTTAAAATATAAAGACGCATATTGTAGAATGGCAGATTTTAGTAAAAACATTATTCAGAATTAATTTAATATTGATAAATAGTATGGAGTATTTAATCACATGAGTTAAGAACAAAAGCAGTTAACTCATATGAACTAAAAAACATTTCTATTATTATCATTACCACCAGTCTGGGTAGTATTAGATCAGTAGTTTCTCTTTGGCTCCCTCACCCCTGCAAATCTGCAGAGAGTTCCAGCATCTACATAAATACCAACTTCTTCTCCAAATCAATTCTTTATTTTTGGAACTGAAATTTAGTAGTCTAAGGACAAATAGTGTGAAAATAATCAAATGACAATACGCTTCAAATCTTTTCAAGTTGAAGTGGTTTTTTAAAATGCTATATCAGTTTCCCAAAATCAGTTGTGGTAGTGCTGTCCCTCTTCAATATTAATGTACATTTTTCTAGGGTGGATTAGATATACTTAGGCCTGCTGATAAAGGAGTAATGTAACGGCCTTTATAGGTCCTCCATGGACGAACCGTTTAGTGATTCAACATACAAATGATAATGAAGATGATAAAATTGTCTCTGCTCTTGCATTGCTTTGTAGAAAAATAATTACAGTAGCTACCTCATAAACCTAATTTACCATGGAGATTCAAATAATGAATTTTAACAGAAATGGAGAATTTCTTCACCAGAGGTTTGAGTGTCCCAATTGGGATGTCATTAAAATTACTATTAAATATATATTTAAAGACGTGCAATATATTTGACAGCTGCATTTCTACAAAAATTTTAAGGGCCTCTGGTAATGGCAGTTTGATTTGTCCTGCCTTGTCAGCAGCCAGATTAGTCTCCCAGCTAAATTTGCCCATGTGACCTTACAGATAACTGAGACTAACTATAAGTTAAGATAAAAGTATTTATTACATTATTACTATACTGATGAGCATATCATGAAAGATAAAACCCAGAGCACCAATAAAATCACAGCAGAAAAGAACCATTACTTTCCTATAATCAACCAGGCCTATGTCACAATGTTATTTTCCATTGTGTTTATGTTAGAACTAAAATTGAATACAGTGTGAGTCCCATTATTTCATGGTTACTTATTGCATTAATTTCGATAGAAGACAGGCTAAATCATGTTACCCAGAGCATAACACATATAGAAAACAAGCTGGATATAACTCCATTAGCTTGGAAGTGGATAGCAAATCAAATCCCTTCTATGTGAGCTTTGAAGAGACGATAAAATGCCTTTCATAGGAAGCTTGCTAAAACATAGATGAATATTCACTATAAAATAAAGTAAATCCATGAAGAGTGATGGGAAGTACCTGTAAAGGTAACCAAACTAACCTCTGGATGATATTGTGACTACATTAAAATGTGTTGGCAGGACCATGTATCTGTCTCAAAAACTGTCACGTTGATAGCAGCAAGCTCTAACAGGATGACACCAATTTCTGTTCTTAATTATGAAGTGTTGAAGGAATATAATTTTTTAACACTCTAAAGTAACTTGACACTACTACCATTCCAAAGGACTGAAATAATTAAATTATTCTACTTCCTCTACTGTCAACAGTTCCATCAGAGCTTCTTTCTCAAACCATTGTTTCGTTAATCCTTGCTACTGGAAGTTCCCAACTAGGTTGCCCTTCTTTCCAGGGCCAGTTGTACTCTGGTCCATCTCTTTATTAGTACCTCATACACAGTAGGTTATGAACTGCTTACATTTTATTCACCTTGTTATAAATCCTCAAATCTTCCTTCAAAAATGATTTCCATGGTTCCTCAAGAAGCTAAGCATAGATTTGCCATATGACCCACCTATTCCATTGCTAGGTACATACTCAGAGGAACTGAAACTTAAGACACAAATGGACATTTGTAAACTGATGTTTATTGCAGCATTATTCAGGATTGCCAAGAGATGGAAAAAGCCCAAATTCCATCAATGGACGAGTGGATAAACAAACTGTGGTGTATACACATGACGGAATATTATGCAGCTGTAAGGCAGAACAAAGACATGGAACGTATCATAACATGATGAACCTTGAGGACATCACGTTGAGTGAAGTTAGCCAGAAACAAAAGGACAGATACTGTATGGTTTCACTAATATGAACAAACATTGATAAACAAACGTTGAGAGTTAAAAGCTGACAACACAGGCTACCAGGAGATAGAAAGAGGGTAGAGATTGGGCATTTGATGCTGAAGGACTGCAGAATGTTTAGCAGGATTGATTGTATAGATCCAGAAGTAGATAGCATAATACTACTATGTGATGGCAGCACAGAATTAAGTATATGGAACAAAGATGTCTGTGAGTAAAGCTGAAAGAGGTGGGATAGGGGAATGTATGACACCAGAGGTAAAGATAGATGATAAAGACTGGGACTGTATAACTTGGCAAAAACTAGAGTGCCCAATGACTGTGCTAAATGTACAAATATAAAAATGTATTTACATGTGGGAGAGCAAATGAATGTCAACCATGCAGAGAGTTGAAAAAGGGATGGTATTTGGGAAAAAACATAATCAAAGCAAACCGGAGACTATGGTCAACAGTAACATTGTAATATGCTTCTATTAAATGTAACAAAGGCAATATACCAAAGCTAGGTGTGTATAAGAGGGGGATATAAGGGGGGGATATGGGATTCTTGGAAATGGTGTTGTTTTCTGTCCTTACTATTATATTGTATTGTATCACATGTTATTTTTCATTTTATCCTCTTTTTTATTATTCACTAAAAAAAAATAACTTTTTTTTGTAGTAATCAATATGTTCAAGTGCTGACTGTGGTGATAAATGTACAACTTTATGATGATACCATGAACAACTGATTGTACACTGTGGATAAATGTCTGGTATGTGAATATAACTCTACAAAATTGTAGGAAAAAATATAAATAGGAGTAAAATTGTTGGAGAAAACATGGAGAAAGGGATGTACCTATCTACTGTTGATGAGCAGGCAGAATGGTGTAGCCTTTCTGGAGGTCAGTGTGGTGGTTCCACAAAAAGCCAAGTATGTGGGGGCCATAAGGTCCTGCAACCTCATTATGGGGTATGTAATTAGAAGATCTGAGAGCAGAGACATGAATGGATGTTTGCACACTGGTGTTCATGGAGACAGTATTCATGATTTGCAATGGGTGAAGGTGGCCTAACGGTACATAGACTGAGGAACAGAATGGTGAACTGTGGTGTTGAGCACCTACGAGCAAGGAGTGAAGCTGTGAGACACGCAACAAGGTGAATGGATCCTGTACACAGCATTTTGAGTGAAATATGCCAGAAATAAAGGCAAACACTATAATGCCTCACCAATATGGACTAACTACAATATGTAAACTCAGAATCGAATCTTAGAACACAGTCTAAGAGGGGAATGATTATTGTAATGGCCCCTAGATTGTCAGCTCTTACAACAATCAAATCTATTCCTGAATTGTAATGGCTATCTCCAAAGTTTGAGATGCTGATCCCTTAGTGTATAACCTGATTGGTCTCTAGAACATTGGGTATCTGTGTTACACCTGAAACTCAGAGCTAGAGCCTGGCAGATATCAATGTCAGTATTAGTGCATATAGCAACTGTTAAAAAAAACCAAAAAGCTGAAAAAGAGCCCAGACTTCAATTAGTGATACGAATGAAGCAGACCTGGTTAAGACTAGGGCAAACCGGGCCAAAGGATAAAGGTTGAAACTAACTATGTTTTAAAACTTCAGCTTCCATGTGAGACCAAGGGAACAGATGTCTATTTGGTGCAGGATCTAAATTTTCTAAACAGTATAACTCTACAGTCAGTTTGCTCAAACACCACAATAAGATGGATCTTTGAATAGGAAATGAGATATGGTAGGTTTGCATAGGTTAGAGTGAAATAGTGACACATCCCAAAGTAATTTGGCCAGAGAATAAAAATATATTTGCAGGGCCCCCCTGAGGAGCTGGGGGAAAATGTGAAAGTGTTGGAATTCCTCACTTGGACTGATGCAGATGTTGTCACAAACGTTGAGAACTGGCGGTTTGATGTGCTGAGCCCTCTATCATAGCACTTGCCCTTATGAAGCTCATTACTGTAAAGGAGAGACTAAACTTCCATATAATTGTGCCTAAGAGTCTCCCCACAAGTACCTCTTTGTTGCTCAGATGTGGCCTCTCTCTCTCTCTCTAACTGAGCCACCTCCACAGGTGAACTCACTGCCCTCTCCCCTATGTGGGACCTGACTCTCAGGGGTGTAAATCACCCTGGCAGTGCAGGATATGACTCCCGGGGATGAATCTGGACCCGGCATCGTGGGATTGAGAACATCTTCTTGACCAAAAGGGGGATGTGAAATGAAAAGAAAGTTTCAGTGGCTGAGAGATTTCAAATGGAGTCGAGAGGTCATTCTGGTGGACATTCTCATGCACTATATAGATAACACCTCTTAGGTTTTAATGTATTGGAATAGTTAGAAGTAAATACCTGAAACTATCAAACTCCAACCCAGTGGTCTGAACTTCTGAAGACGATTGTATAACAATGTAGGTTACAAGGGGTGTCAGTGTGATTGTGAAAACCTTGTGGATCACACTCCCTTTATCTAGTGTATGGGTGGATGAGTAGAAAAATGGAGACAAAAACTAAATGAAAAATAGAGTGGGATGAGGGGATGGTTTGGGTGTTCTTTTTTACTTTTATTTTTTATTCTTATTCTTTCTGATGTAAGGAAATGTTCAAAAATAGATTGGAGAAGTGCAGGGGCAAGATGGCAGCATAGAGAGGAGTGGAAGCTAAGTAGTCCCCCTGGAACAACTACAAAAAACCAGAAACAACTAGTAAATAATCCAGAATAACTGCAGGGGGACAAACGAGACCATCCACTCATCATACACCAACCTGAATTGGGAGGAATGCCCAAGAACACAGCAGAAAATCTGTAAGTAAAACCTGCGGATCCAAGTCGCAAGACCCCCTCCCCCATAGCCCAAGCTGCAAAGCCTCGTGGTGCCAGAGAGAAGTTCTCTCCCAGCAAGCGAATATAGCTCAGCTGAGCTCCAACTGGGATTTTAAGTAGCAAGTGTGAACTGCTCACTACAGGTACGAATCCCCAAAAAACTGACAGAGGCTTTGGGTGACGACTGACCTTGGAGAGCCAGAGGGTCGCCTTGGACTGGGTCTGAAGGGGACTATCTGTTTCTTTTTCGACTCAGTGGAGAAAGCCCCAATCATTTTCAGTTTCTAGGGCTTTGACTCAGGGAAGGGTGGAGACAGCACAAGCAGAGAGCGAGACCATTGAAATGCTAATGATCTCCACCTGGGGGGTCTGTCTTCTTTAGGAGGAAAGGGGTGGGGCCTTTTCCATTCAGAACCAGACCCCAGAGCCTGAGGGAACACGGCCATACCGCCTCACACCAGTCAAGAATTATAGGCTAACAGGCATCACCTGCCGGGCAGAAAAGCACAGTGACCTTGAGGCATCACAGGGTGGAGCAATTTTCTAAGACACACCCGTAGGGAAACCAGATGCTGAATATTTCTTCCCTCTGGGACCTGAGCCTGTTCTGGTCTGGGAAAACCTGATTTGGATAACCAAGGAAACCATGCCTAGACAACAGAAAATTACAACCTACACTAAGAAAAACAAAGTTATGGCCCAGTCAAAGGAACAAACGTACACTTCAACTGAGATACAGGAATTTAAACAACTAATGCTAAATCAATTCAAAAAGTTTAGAGAAGATATTGCAAAAGAGATAGAGGTTGTAAAGGAATCACTGGGCATGTATACGGCAGAAATCAAAAGTTCAAAAAAACAACTGGTAGAATCTATGGAAATGAAAGGCACAACACAAGAGATGAAAGACACAATGGAAACATACAACAGCAGATCTCAAGAGGCAGAAGAAAACACTCAGGAGCTGGAGAACAAAACACCTGAAAGCCTACACGCAAAGGAGCAGATGGAGAAAAGAATGAAAAAATATGAGCAACGTCTCTGGGAACTCAAGGATGAAACAAAGTACAACAACGTATGTATCATTGGTGTCCCAGAAGGAGAAGAGAAGGGAAAAGGGGCAGAAGCAATAATAGAGGAAATAATTGATGAAAATTTCCCATCTCTTATGAAAGACATAAAATTACAGATCAAAGAAGCACAGCGTACTCCAAACAGAAGAGATCTGAATAGGCCTATGCCAAGACACTTAATAATCAGATTATCAAATGTCAAAGACAAAGAGAGAATCCTGAAAGCAGCAAGAGAAAAGCGATCCATCACATACAAAGGAAGCTTAATAAGACTATGTGCGGATCTCTCAGCAGAAACCATGGAGGCAAGAAGGAAGTGGTGTGATATATTTAAGATACTGAAAGAAAAACCATCAACCAAAAATCCTATATCCAGCAAAGCTGTCCTTCAAATATGAGGGAGAGCTCAAAATATTTTCTGACAAACAGACAATGAGAGACTTTGTGAACAAGACACCCGCCCTACAGAAAATACTAAAGGGAGCATTGCAGAGTGATAGAAGACAGGAGTGCGTGGTTTGGAACGCAATTTTGGGAGATGGTAGCACAACAATGTAACTACACTGAACAAAGATAACTATGAATATGGTTGAGAGAGGAAGGTGGGGAGCATGTGAGACACCACAAGAAAGGAGGAAAGATAAAGACTGGGACTGTGTAACTTGGTAAAATGTAGAGTATTCAACAATTGTGATAAAATGTACAAATATGTTCTTTTACGAGGGAGAACAAGCAAATGTCAACCTTGCAAGGTGTTAAAAATGGGGAGGTATTGAGGGAGGGATGCAATCAGCATAAACTAGAGACTGTAACTAATAGAATCATTGTATTATGCTTCCTTTAATGTAACAAAGGTGATATACCAAGGTAAATGCAGATAAGGGGGGGATAGGGGAGGCATGTTGGACACTTGACATTGGTGGTATTGTCTGATTCTTTATTCTGCTTTGATTTAAGGTTATTTTTCCTTTTGCTGCTTCCTAGCTGTCATTTTTTTTTCCTCTTCCTTTTGCCTCTCTGCCTTGACTCTCTCTCCTGCCTTGTGGAAGAAATGTAGATGCCCTTATATAGATAGTGGTGAAGGTGGTAAACACATAAATGTATGACCATGCAGAGAACCATCGATTATTTACTTGGGATGGAATGTATGGTGAGTGAACAAAACCATATTAAAAAAAATATGGGTTGATGACAAAACCTCGAGGGCAATATACTGAGTGAAATAAGCCAGACACATAAGGACAATTATTGCAGGGTCTCACTGATAGGAACTAATTATAATATTCAAACTCATAGACATGAAATATAAGGTACCAAGATATAGGACGAGGCTTAAGAATGGGGAGTGGTTGCTTAGTATGAGCAGAATGTTCAATTAGGATGAACTTAAAAGTTTGGAAATGAACAGGGGTGTTGGTAGCAAGATGTGAGAATAACTAACAGCACTGAATGGTGTGTGAATGAGATGGAAAGGGGAAGCTCAGAGTCATATATGTCACCAGAAGGAAAGCTGGAGGTCAAAAGATGGGAATGTATAAAACTGAATCCTATGGTGGGCAATGTCCATGATCAACTGTACAAATACTAGAAATCACTTCCACGAACCAGAACAAATGTATGCAATACAATTAGAAGTTAATAATAGAGGGGCATATTGGGAAGAAATATATACCTATTGCAAACTATATACTACAGTTAGTAGTATTTCAACATTTTTTCATAAACAGTAACAAATGTACTATACCAACACTACGAGTAAACAATTGAGGGGGGTTGGTTAGGGATAGGGGAGGATTAGAGTTTCCTTTTCTTTTTTTCTTTTTTCATCTTTCACTTTATTTCTTGTCTGGAGTAATGAAAAGTTTCTAAAAATTGAACAAAAATTAAGTGTGATGGATGCACAGCTGTATGAGGGTACCCAGGGGCAAGTGATTGTACACTTTGGATCTTTGGATAATTGTATGGTATCTGAACAATCTCAATAAAAATGAAAAAAAAAATAGATTGGAGTGATGAATGCATAACTATTTGATGGTACTGTGAATAGTTGATTGTACATCATGGATTGTATGCTATGTGAATATATTTTAATAAAACTGAATTTAATTAAAAAAATGATTTCCACCTTTTATTGACTAAAATGTGATTTCCTTTATTTCCCTATAAGCCAGGAGAACAGGCTGGCATATTATTTGTCCCTCAATACTACTTCCAGACCTTTATCCAATAACACTTACTTTAACCACCGACTTTCTCTGTACTTATACCATGTCATTCTCCATTAGCGTCACCAACAACTGCTGGGATGGGTGCCCATCTTCCCGTGAGTGCAGCCTCAGACTCACTACATGTATTCTGTCAACATCCTGAGAGGTATCCTTAGTGATTTCAGTAGCCATTGATGACCCTCCACATTTCTTTATTTATTTGAATCTAATGCTTTTCATAATTAAAAGTTTGGGCTTCATCTTTGGCAATTGCTCCACATTCCAAATTATGCATCCCGAAATTTCTTTCACTATAGCCTTCTGTCTTCCACTTTTCCCAAAAAATCTGTTCATTATTTTCCTATTTTCCTACCCCTTCTAATCTGTAGTCCAGAAACTGGTTTCATTTGTCCAGTGACTGAACCTGAACCCCACCACATTTATTTTAATGATACGCTAATTTTATAGAATTCTACATCTATTTAAATATCCACCGCATGTGCCTGCTTATCTACTTATTCAATTCCTACTCCTTGCCTGCTAAATATTAATAAAGAAGGTCTCAAAGCTTTCTGGTTAAATGTATTAAAAATTCATTCCACTGTCAAGTGGGTCCTCTTTGATGACTGGAAATGCATCTAGTTATTTCTTCTGGACTCTCTGTCAGGCTTCTCACCATAGCCCTATTCTTTCATCTTGTCTGTCTAACTTGTGTTCCTTTTTTAACCTATCTCAGATGCTATCTCTACTCTGAATTATTTTCTGATCATTCCAACCATCTGGGCTCTTTCTTCTTTGAACCTCATGCATGTTGTCTTTTAGGATGGGAACACTTATTTTTTCACTCCTCATATTTTCACAGAATTAAGAGGGATTTCCATTGCATTCCTAAAGAGAAAATTAAGGGAGCAACACTTCCCTTTTTTAAAAATTTTGTCCCTTGCCCCTCTGTCTTTCCCAGGAGAGGGATGCCTGGCCTGATGGATGCATTCAGGAGAAGGAATTGAGCATGCTTGACCCAGGGCATTTGTGGTTCTCATCGTCCATCTGACTGCCCACAGAGAGGGAGCATGCTGCTTTCGGGGATTTGCAATGAATTTAGAGGGGCCCACTCTGCCCTTGCAGGAGAACACTATAGATGTAAATTGTAAGATCAATTCAAGGAAGCACAGTAAAACCATGTATTTAAGCCACATAATGCAATCAACCTGTTGTAAAAATTATTACTTTGATCTGTAGGAGCTTTGTTCCTCAGCCTACTTATCAATTGGTTCTGGACTCTGGAGGGAAAAGACAGGGATGCCAGAAATCAGTCCCCTAAAATCTCAAGAGTTTGAATGCCTTATACATCATATCATTTATTTATTGTGTATCTATCTTACTACATGTGAAACTCCTTCTTTGAGGTCAGGAACTCTTACTGACCTCTAGGACATGTAGTAGCATCCAGCCACATATTCACTGAACTGAACTATGAAGCCAATGTGAGAAAGGCATCTAGAATCTGAAGCCCTGTAGTGCAGTGAAATGACCACAGTATTTCCAAAGGAAGATGTTTTTCTCATAGGCTTAAAAGAAAACATCTTATACTGTAAAAATAATAACTGCAATAAATGGCAGAATGGTAGGATAGTTCACTGAAATTCCAGAATCAAAACTGATGACAAATGGAGAACTATGAGTCACTAGAAACTTGACAAATCCTGAATGGACTGAATGATATTTTTTAATTCAGAAATGTAATTCAGAGCATTATAAATATTACATTAGAATGTCCAGGATAACTAACTCCTTTCTCTAGAAAAAGTTTTCTAAGATAAAAGAAGAAAACAACACGAACAAAATACTGAAAACAATGATAACACCAGCACCTATGAAAACATCTAACTACCGTTTTCCAATTACCAAGGCTTACCTATATATATACATATATATATATATACACACACACA
This sequence comes from Choloepus didactylus, assembly GCF_015220235.1. NCBI lineage: Eukaryota > Metazoa > Chordata > Mammalia > Pilosa > Megalonychidae > Choloepus > Choloepus didactylus. The sequence continues at coordinate 51,582,658 of NC_051314.1, forward strand.
TATATATATTTTATTGAGATTGTTGACATACCATACAACCATCCAAAGATCCAAAGTGCACAATCAATTGCCCATGATACCATCATACAGTTGTGCATCCATCACCACAATTAATTTTTTTTCCAATTTTTAGGACATTTTCAATACTCCAGAAAAGAAATAAAGACAAAAAAGGAAACTCAAATCCTCCCATACCCCTAATCACCCCCCCTCCATTATTGATTCATAGTTTTGGTATAGTACATTTGTTACTGTTGATGAAAGAATGTTAAAATGCTATTAATTACAGTATATAGTTTGCAATAGGAATATATATATCTTTCCTATATGCCTCTCTATTATTAACTTCTAGTTATAATGTCATACATTTGTTCTAGTTCATGAGAGAGATTTCTAATATTTCTATAGCTGGTCATGGACATTGTCCACCACAAGTTCACTGTTTTATACATTCCCATCTTTAACCTCCAACTTTCCTTCTGGTGACATACGTGACTCTGAGGTTACCCTTTCCACCACCTTCACACACCATTCAGCACTGTTAGTTATTCTCACAACATGCTACCATCACCCCTGTCCATTTCCAAACGTTTAAGTTCACTCTAGTTGACATTCTGCTCATAATAAGCAAACACTTCCCCTTCTTTAGCCTCAGTCTATATTCTGGTAACATATTTCATATCTATGAGTTTACATATTATAATTAGTTCATATGAGTGAGACCCTGCAATATTTGCCTTTATGTGCCTATCTTATTTCACTCAATATAGTGCCCTCAAGGTTTCTTCATCAACTCTTCTTTTAAGACAGTTCTGTTCACACACCATACATTCCGTCCTAAGTCAGCAATTGTTGATTCCCTGTATAGTAATGTATTTATGTATTCAGCACCATTGCCACTGTCAAAGAAGGCAGAGAGACAAAAGAAAAAGAAAAAAGAGAGAGAAAAATAAAACAAAAACAACAACAAAAAACATGACAGCTAGAAAGCAATAAAAGGAAAGATAGCATTAATCTAAAGTAGAGTAAAGAGTCAGACAACATCACCAATGCCAGGAGTCCCATATCCTTCCCCTAACCTCCCCCCACCCCTTTGCATTTAGCTTTGGTATATTGCCTTTGTTACACTAAAGGAAGCATAATACAATTTTTCTGTTAATTACAGTCTCTAGTTTGCATTGATTGTATTTTCTCCCCAGTCCCACCCTATTTTTAACACCTTGCGAAGTTGACATTCATTTGTTCTACCTCATGTAAAAACATATTTGTACTTTTTATTACAATCATTGAGCACCCTAGGTTTCCCTGAGTTACACAGTCCCAGTCTTTATCCTTCATCTTTTGTTCTGGTGTCCCACATGGTCCCAGCCTTCCTCTTTCAACCATACTCACAGTCATCTTTGTTCAGTGTACTTATGTTGCTGTGCTACTATCTCCCAAAATTGTATTCCAAACCTCTCACTCCTGTCTTTTCCTTTCTGTCTGCAGTGCTTCCTTTAGTATTTCCTGTAGAGCAGGTATCTTGTTCACAAACTCTGCTATTGTCTGTTTGTCAGAGAATATTTTAAGCTCTCCCTCATATCTGAAGGACCATTTTGCCAGATATAGGATTCTTGGTTGGTGGTTTTTCTCTTTCAGTATCTTAAATATATCACCCCACTTCCTTCATGCCTCCATGGTGTCTATTGAGAAATCTGCACATAGTCTTATCAAGCTTCCTTTGTATGTGATGGATCGCTTTTCTCTTGCTGCTTTCAGGATTCTCTCTTTATCTTTGACATTTGGTAATCTAATTATCTGTCTTGGCATGGGCCTGTTCAAATTTATTCTGTTTCGGGTATGCTGTGCTTCTTGGATCTGTAATTTTATGTCTTTCATAAGAGATGGGAAATTTTCATCGATTATTTCCTCTATTATTGCTTCTGCCCTTTTTCCCTTCTCTTCTACTTCTGGGAAACCAATGACATGTACATTCCTGATTTTCATTTTGTCCTCAAGTTCCTGGAGACGTTGCTTGTATTTTTCCATTCTTTTCTCTATCTGTTCTTTTGTGTGTGGGCTTTCAGGTACCTTGTTCTCCAGTTCCTGAGTATTTTCTTCTGCCTCTTGAGATCTGCTGTTGTATGTTTCCATTGTGTCTTTCATCTCTTGTGTTGTGCCCTTCATTTCCATAAATTCTGCCAGTTGGTTTCTCGAACTTTCAATTTCTACCTTATGTAGGCCCAGTGTTTTCATTATATGGTCCATCTCTTTTGCCATATCCTCCCTAAACTTTTTGAATTGACTTAGTATTAGTATTAGTTTTTTAAGTCCCTGCATCTCAGTTGAAGTGTAACTTTGTTCCTTTGACTGGGCCATAACTTTGTTTCTCTTAGTGTAGGTTGTAGTTTTCTGTTGTCTAGGCATGGTTTCCTTGGTTACCCCAAACAGGTTTTCCCAGACCAAAATGGGCTCCGGTCTCAGAAGGAAGAACTATTCAGTATCCAGTTTCCCTGAGGGTGTGTCTTAGAAAATTGGTACACCCTGTGAGGTCTCAGGTCACTATGCTTTTCTGCCCAGCAGGTGGCACCTGTCAGCCTATCACTCCAGACTGGTGTAAGGAGGTGTGGCCCATGGTTGTTTTTCCCCAGGCTCTGGGGTCTGGTTCTGAATGGAAGGTGGGTAGTAGAGCTGGGCCCCACCCCTTTCCTCTTAGGGAAGATAGATCCTCTAGGGAGAGGTCATTAGCTTTTCAATGGTCTCTCTCTGCCTGTGCTATTTCCACCCTTGTCTGGGTCAGAGCACTGGGAACTGGCAATGGCTGTGACTTTCTCCACTGAGCTGAAACAGGGACAGAAAGCCCCCTCCAGGGCCAGTCCGCGGCCACCCTCCGGCTCTCCAAGGTCAGTCTTCCCCAAAGCCTCTGCCTGCTTGTTGGGGATTTGTATCTAGCAGTCCACACTTGTTAATGAAAACCCTAGCTGGAGCTTGGCTGTGCTATATTCACTCGCTCGGAGAGAGCTACTCTCTGGCTCCATGAGGCTTTGCATCTTGGGCCATGGGGAGAGGGGGCTCCCAGCTTGGATCCACAGTTTTTACTTACAGATTTTATGCTGTGATCTTGGGTATTCTTCCCAATTCAGGTTGGTATATGATGAGTGGACAGTCATGTTTGTCCCCCCGCAGTTATTCCGGATTATTTACTAGCTGTTCCTGGTTGCTTATTAGTTGTTCCAGGGGGCTAACTAGCTTCCACTCTTCTCTATGCTGCCATCTTAAATCTCTGTCTCCCAAGGCTTACTTTTAAATAGACATTAAAGTTACCTTAAACTCATCAACCTGATATTGTGTCTTCATAAATTTTCACAATGATTTTATTCAGTTCTTCTCAACAAATATCTTACCATGAAAAAAACTAGAGCATTTTAAAATGAAGTCCCAATTTGCCTATAGCTACATTAGCCAAAGATAAATTTTTTCATTTTTTTAAATACAAGAAGTTTATGCATCTAGTTTAAAGCAATTAGAACCATTTTACAAGCAGTGGTTGTAAAGTTCTAGTGAGTTAAAACATTGCTGCAAATTTTAAATTGTTTATATCTCTATTTAGAAATTACTTAGGCAAAATTTATTTTGATTTTTCAGTTTTTACAGTTTTTTTCTCTATTACAGAAATCAAGAAAAGAGATGCGGATTCACATGATGTGGTGGTAAAAGTCAAGATGCCTTAAAAATAAGTGGCCTATTTAAATCTGGAAACCCTAATAATAACTAGCATTTATAATGTGTCAAATACTGTTGAAATGCTTTCTCAACAGGCTATCATTTAATCCACCATTTAAAACAAGGAGGGAGATATTCTTATAATTTCTATCTTATAAATGAGGAGACTAAAGTTTGGAAAGACCAAGTAGTCTGTCCAGATTACACAGTTAGCAAGGAGAACAGGCAGGATCTAAACCCAGATTGTCTGGCTCCAGACCTATGCTTCTAACCACTCTGACACCCAACCCCTGTGTATCTCCTTCCCTGGAAAATCATGAATGGTTTTGGCAGATTAACCCTGTACTGAACAAATAGTTGATTTTAGAGGGAATATACTAAAAACAGTGAGTGGGACTTAATTTGAAAGACCTATATAATATAAAACATTGTGATTAATACAAAGGCTAAATGATTCTTTCTTTTCTATGGTTACTTAGGAGCAGCAAGACTCATTTTCCTTAAATATTGTTCTGCCTCATTCTACACTCCTGCTCAGAAGAATATAGGGCAAACCTCAATAGACTCCTTTCAAATCTAACTACTTCATCTTAGAACACCAATAGGTCAAGTCTGCTTGCAGTCTTTGCAGTTCATTTTCCCCACCTTTGAACTTTCACTGGTTCCATTTTCTTCCAGAGAGGGCTTTAAAATTTGGCTTGCCTCCTCATTTCCAATAAACCTTCCCTAAATCATTCTGTTCACAGATGCATGGGAAAATAATAAGCAGATAGCTGAATAAGTTTTTCTATGTTTCTGTTTCCCCACATGAGTTCTTACATCCTCTTTTGGCTTTTAAACATTTTCAGAACATTTATACTTCATACTCCTAGAAGGTAGGGATTTATACATATTTGGTAGGTGTCTGCCAGTGACCAGTACATTCAGTGTTTTTATACAACTTGATAAAATGGTTGACTCCTTTACTTATTGTACTTGTGTGACTCTTTGGAGTCATTAAAAAAAGGGTGAGAATTACCTAAAAAGAAAAAAAAAAAAAACAAAACAGAAAAAAACTAGACACTGGCAATAATGAGTTAACATTTATAGAGAGTTCTAAAGGATGACAGTTTTTAGAAAGATATTTGCAAATTCAGAAATCTGGACTTCCTGCTGTCCCTTGATTTTATTGGGACTCTCATTTAAAAGTGCCTACATTGTTGACATTCCATTTAATTTCCCATTCAAAAAAACATTCAACTGGTGATTGCTGCAAATAGGGAAAATTGCTGCTCAAGCATTCAAGATACTTTGAAAAGAATATTGGAAACTTTAAAGATGAGGGAACCAATGGCCCAAAAGGATATGGAAAAGCTTTTTAGAAATTTGACTGTTGATTATTATTTTTCAGGCCTAGCTAAATTAGAAAACATTATCTGCTAATTAAGAAAAACCTATAGAAAATTAGCCTCTGATCTCATTTATCTTATATACATCCGGTAAATAATAGCTGTTTGTGATCTCAAAATTACTTTCTTGCTAATCTAAAATAACACAACTATACTCAAGCTCAAATATTTCTGAGGACAAGTTCTAGTTTGAGACATTTCTGGAAAAGGATTTCAGGAAATTGTGCGTTATTTTCTAACCATAAAAAATTCTGTCCCTTTTCTTTTCAATTACTCTATTAGAAAAATTTTAAACTTAAAATGTAAGAAAGAGATGTTTTTATTTTGTAAATATTAGTGGTTCACTAGTAAGAACTAGCAGAATTTTGTGGGAAAGGGAGTAGGTAAGTTTAGTGCAGGGTTTTCTATCTTTGCTAGGTTGAAATATTACTTGATGGATTTTTAAAAATGCAGATTCCTGACACTGAATAATCACTTATTTTTTTGAGCTCCGAGCGCTTGCCTGGCACAGTTTTGCTTGCTTTTGCTCATTATAATGCTGAATCCTCACAACATTCCAGTGAATTAGTAATTTCCTCATTTACAAATGTGGAAACTGAGTCTCAGTGAGGTAATTTGATTACTGTTACTCATAAGTGACAAAATAAGGATTTATATCATATCTGATTGACTACTAAGTTTTCTGTTCCTTCTCAGGTCTGAAAGAATCATTAGAAGATTAAGAAGCTACATATATACATATGTTAGACCATAACATTTATTCTTAATCTTGAATGTTTTAAATAAAACTTATTTGACTTTTGGAAATGTATAGCTACAAATATTTGGTCTCTGATATTTAATATTTTAATAATATTTTTGGTAAAAATAATTAAAAACCAGTTTCTACACAGTGGTCTCAGTAAGTTCCAATAATATAATTTGACATTCATTTTATGCTTCTTCACGTTATAAAATTTTACTAGTTTGGCAATAATATAAGCTTATTGAAGGGTGGGAAGGGAACATATATTTACCCTTTTTTGTAGCATATATTTACAACTCTATTCCCACCTCACTCCATCCACTCTCACAAATCTAGGCATAGTACAGTGTTTTCTATACATATTTTATACTCAGTAAATGAGGATTATTGATGTCAGATGTCAGGTTTAATCATTAATGTATAACACAGGCAAATTTTTGTTTATGGTTTATTTTCCTTAGATATTGCAGAGACTCAAAATATGCCCTTACCTCCTCTTGAAATTGTAAGATGCTCAAGGTCACAACTTTGTCCATCCTATTTCCTTGCCCCTCCCCATAGGGACACTGAGATGGTTGTATAATAAGTGCTCAACAGAAGAACTCCCTTAAATTGCCTGTCCTATATAAACTGTTTTTTAAAGTAGATAATTGTATTTATTTTGTTATAAATATCTTTTCTTCACCAATAAATACTCTAATAACAATACATTATGTTAATATTGTACTTCATTGTTTACTTCTATTGCTACTCTCATTCTAGACCTCATTTAGTTTGAAGTGGTTTATAAAACAGCACTGTAGTAGAAACTAGGATACCTCTTTTGCGTATAAAAAAACCGAGACTCAGAGAAATTAAATCTAAATGATTTGCCCAAAAGAACACAGCTAGTAAAACTCAGATTTTTCTAACAAGTCCAAAGCTCCTTTCATTGTATCAAAGCTGTCTCTAAAAAAGCCTTCCCTTAGAATTAAACCAACACTGGTACAGTATTGTGAATTCTTTCATATACATCATCTCATTTGATCTTCACAATATCAAGAGTTAGGTATTTTTATACCTATTTTGATGTCAACTGCATTTCAAAAAATAGAACATGTTATCACATAGGGCTTAAGGCTGTTTGGGATACTACTGAACCAATACTAGGGCATAATAAAAATAAAATTAAATAAGTTTTCGGTCTATAGAAATGACCTAAATAGTTATTCAATACCCTATTTTCCCTCCCAAAATATTCTTCTTTAGAAAAATCTTGTTCTTCCCAGCAGCCCCTGTAGTATTTATCTCAGTATAGAGCCTGGTTTTCTGTGCATAGAGAATGAAGTGACCACTGCTTAAATCAGTTACTGAACACTATTCTATGCATAGCATTAAACTTTTATATTTATTATTGATATATTCTAATGTAATTATTGTGGCAGAATTAACCAGAATTGATTTTCTTTAAATAATGACCAGCAGAACTTTCTACGCCTACAACAATTGGTTTTTATTTGAGAACTCTAAGTAATCTCTGAAAAACTATTTGTTTCAAAATGGTGTTTTGCAAAGGCAGGTCTCGTGATCTTAAGTTCCAGATGACATACACAGGTAAATGTGTTTTTTTTCCCTTTTAATTCTGCGCCATGTTTTGTATAATCTAATCCTGGAATCCCAAATTAGTAAATCTGGCATACCATCTGATGATTTGGAGGTTTTTCCAATTTTAATTATTATCTTTTGTCTGCTTTTTCCATTTGAAAAGAAAAGATAATGATTTCTTTTAAATAGTAATGTAATTTTGTGAAAGAAAGCAGGTAGTCAAAATGAGAAAAGGTAGGGAAGACTTGAGGAACTCAGTAGGTGAGCTTTTATTAAGTAATTAGATTTTAGCCTGAAATAGCTAAATACAGCTTTCCTATAACATTGTTCTTTAGAAGAAAATGTGCTTTAGAGCTCATCCAATTGTGTATGTTTAATATATAACTTTATAAACAATGGAGAAGGTTGACAATTCATTTCCTTTTCAATATTTCCTCAATGCTCATAGAACAGGCTAGCAAAAGATTAAGTTGTTCAGAGGTTTCAAAACAGGCCGATTAATATTCACTTATTTAGGAATGAGAGTCAGGTCTTCAAATAGCAAGTGCTTGATGATAAAAGCTCTTGAGTCATTATAAGGATAAATAATTGTTCCAAATTGCCATCTTCTACTGCAATCAAGATAGATTTCTTAGGCGTCTGCCCAAAGGATAAATTTTCAGTGAAGCACATTTTAATAGAAGTCTTTTCACATTACAAGCATCATATAAAATCAACAACCATATCTTCCTTTGAAAGTATACAGAATATTAGAAATTTTGAAGTAAGTTTAGTGAACAAAACATTTCCACTTTATTCTAAATTTGAGTTGGTATGGTGCCCAGTTCACAAAAAGGCTTTTATTGTGAACAATCCTCTCAAGTTACAAATATGTAATAAATGTGGCTATTCAAATGCCGTGTAAGCTATGTAATTATCAGCACAGATTTTTCTAACTGTTCAATTACAATTTTCAATGACAAATAACATAGAAAAACAGTTAAAAATCATTTCTAAAGATAAATGCAGTAAAAATGTTCCTTAGAACAAACTTCCCTTAAATGAGCTTAGACGATATTTGTCTTAGGAAAACTACATTTTCAAATGCACATAGGACATCCTTGAGCGAAAATTATGAAGACAATGGGGGAAAAAAAACAAACAAACTATTCTTGCCTCCCCTTTCCCTTCCAGAAGGATTCAGATACAAAATTTCTTCCTCCCTACCTCCTATCAAAATCTGTGCCCAATTCCTTTACTTGTACTAATATGCAAAAGATGAATGATCATTAAAAGGTCACTTTTCTAAATATTTGCCTTTTACTTTATATCAAAGTCTTAAACAGAAGGGATAAAAGTCTCCATCCGCATAAATTTAGGGATCCACCAGGGTTCTATGTGTATCAATATACCCTTTTGTGCATTTGTCAGTTCTTAATTAAATGTAAAAACTGAATATTTCTTGACCAATTTTAAAAATAAATTTCTCAAGCCATCCACTTTGCAAAGCAAGGCACTGCATGCCTCCTCCCATGAGAAAGTAATATTCTGACATATTAGGAAATGGTTAAGCATTAAGTTCCCAAAGAGAAACCAATGGGCTCAACAGAGATTGTGGCCTCTGAGAAAAGTAATTACTAAGGATATCTCTCCGTATTGTGTTTCTCTGGGCATGCTCCAAAGCAGGTAACCAGACATGGTTTCTTCCCTTTATTCTCAATTAGTTTATGACATCTAACCCTGGTGTGGATCACCAATTTGTTTGTGAGTATTTATTCATATATATCCACTTTTTCATTAGAGAGGAATTTTACACAATCCCTTGTGATATTTTTGTAAAACAAATGGAAAACTAAGGACCGAGAGGATAGTCAAGCTGAGATGAATGAATAGTGGAACAATAAAGGGAAAGGAAAAAAATAACACATACACCAAAGTCTCTGACGTCACTGCAAAGCTAGGTGGTCCTCCAGAGTGGTGTCCAGGCACACCAGTAAGTCGTCACTGATAGTAAAGCACCAGCACTTCTTAATTATTTACTTTAAAAATAATAACAGATTCGATGTTGTCCCTGTGATAACATCATGTTTACTCTTTTGTATGCTGATGAACTTCTTTTCTTTTAGTGGAAAAGAAGTTGTAGAATTGGGAGTGCGGTGGAGACCGTGAACATGTTAGACATGTATGTCATCAGTCATTCAGTGTCATGGTGGAACAAAGATAGAAAACCATGTATCAATGGCACATTCAAGCGTTCGGTTCTTTTTTGTTCATTATTTTTCCTAACAACCTGATTGAAGAAATGAAGGTTGTGAAGTACACAACTAACAAATTGTTAAAGACTTAAAAATGTCTGAAAAATATTCTCCCCTTGACTTCTCAGGGTTAAATATTATAGGCCTAGCAGCAGACAAGTGGGTCATTTTTACTTTAGGGGCTGAGGCATACCTGCAAATAAGCCTTCGGTTTTCCACAGAACATGAAGCTCTTTCTTTAGAGATCGTCTCAGACCGACTGGCAATTAATTGGAATTGGAGTGAGAATAGCTGCTGAGAGTAGGGTTTTTGGTGGAGACAAAACTGGTTGGAACATTGACACTAATACTTTCTGACTGTGTGAGGCTACTAAAGTTCTTTATGTCTCAGTTTCCTCAGATGCTACATGTGTTTAATAAGGCTATAACCATTGTCGCCAGGAATACAGGAGATGGCTTACACATGGTTAGTGGCATAGAACTTGGCTCATAGTGAGCCCTCAGGAAGTGGGATCTGCTATCATTACTGATACTAGGGCTGAATAGTTTACTGAAAGAAAACCATGTGGAGTGCAAGTCAGATAAACTGATGCTCATGGGTTAGTCCTCTTTCAAGCAGAGACACAGGAAGATGATGTTCTTTAATTTATGATCAAAGGTATATTTATAGTTGCCAGCTGGGAATTTTGTAATCCAGGTGAACATAGGAGGTAATGAAAAGGCTAGAGTGGTGGATGATGGCAGGAGGCAATAGCTGAAATTATTTAACTCTTACCCTACAAGCAAGCAGGTGTGCCAGGGTATGTGGTTTCTCTCTGGGTGCACAGAAGTAATGAAGGAAAATGCAAAAATCCTGTGGTTATATCTAAACCGTGTGGGGGACAACACTTAAGATCTAATGTAATATTACAATATGGATGAATTTTGCTTTGACTCTTTTGGAATTGCATATACCTTGATGGGCAAGACTTTTGATGAACAGTCACTGTGTCTGCAAACAGTACAGAGTTAACTGCAGATCTTTATACTGGGACCTGTGGAAAGAGATAGATGATTGGAAACTCTACCTGAACTCTAGAATAAAGAGCCCAAATTAATAAAAATACAATTTAATAGGGAAAACATAAAGTCTTGTATTTAAGTTCAAAACAAATTTGTAGCAAATGTACAAGTGTAGGATGTATGAGATTTATCTTGGCAGTTAGTGTGAAAAAAGAACCAAGGGTTTTTTTGTTTTGTTTTGCTGAGACTCAACAGGCACTGATAAAATGATGTCAGTGCCAGAAAGAAGAAAAAAGCTCATGCTGTACTAGGTCACATTAGCATACAGTGCTCGGCACAGAGGCAGTAGCAGTTCCATTGAATTCTGAATGGTGAGAGAGAAGCTGGAGGAGTGCGTTTAGCTCTAAGTGTCATATTTTAAGAGGAACACCGACAGAATGAATTCTGTTCAAAGGAGAGTAAAATTTTATTAACTCAAGCAACACTGGAAGGAAGATGGAAATATTAAACTTGGAGACTATAAGGTAGGTTGATGTCTTCAGCATTAGACGTTGTCATGTAGAAGCACATACAGTCATAAATTGGTATCATGTAGTCTGTATTCTACTCACTGGCAGTTTTTCTTTAATTGGCATGATGTTAAAAATAATCACATTTAAAAATTGGGAGGTTTCACCTGATCTAAGTTTTCACGTTCCCTTCCCAAATCTGAAGATTTGGCAACACAGAACTTTAAGATTTTGCCACCTTTTTTAGATGGGGCCTTTATTCTCCATTTTGCCATAGTCCCCATCATTTCCTATTGTCCTTAGGACCGAATTCAAATACTTTTTGCTCTTATTATTACCTTGCATTGTTGATTTCTTATGATAAATATTTCTTTGTATCCAAGTTATCGAAAGTAGGAAAAATAAGAATAGGAAATCTCCTCAGCTAAATATCCAAGTTCATCACTCTCAAATTCTGCCTTCCATCCAACATCGTAACTCAATATTGCCAAGTTCTCTGCCACTTTAAAACAAGGATTGCCTTTCCTACAGGTTCCAGGAACACATTCATCATTTTCTTTTAAGGCCTCATAAGAAGTACCTTCAGCATCCATATTTCTACCAACAGTCTCTTCAAAACAATCTAGGCCTTTTCTATCAAGCACCTCACAATTCTTCCAGCCTCTACCCATCATCCAATTCCAAAGCTGTTTCCACACCTTTGGTATTTGCAATAGCAGCATCCCACTCTCCTGGTACCAAAATCTGTTTTGTTTTCCTGGTCTTCTCAAAGCAAATACCATGAAATGGTACAGATTAAACAATGGGAATTGCTGGCAATTCTTGGTCCTTAGCTTGTCACATGGCAAGGTACATAGTGGTGTCTCCTGGTCTTTCTCTTCTCTTCCGGGTTTCATCGATTTCAGCATCTTATTTCCTATGGCTCTGTCTGTCTGAATTTCATTCTTTTATCAAAGGACTTCAGTAATAGGATTAAGACCCATCCTGGGCCATACCTTAACTGAAGTAGCCTCATCAAAAGGTCCCACTTACAATGGGTTCACAGTCACAGGGGTGGATCAAATTTAAGAACATATTTTTCCAGGGCAATACAGCTTCCAACCATTGCAACATCCTTAAAGTTAAGTCCCATTTTAATTTCAACCTCAGCATGTACAAAGCAAAACTCTATGATGTCATCATGGGATTGAGACATCTTCTTGACCAAAAGGAGGTTTTGAAATGAAATGAAATAAAATTGCAGTGGCTGAGAGATTCCAAATGAAGTTGAGAGGTCACTCTGGTGGGCATTCTTATGCACTATATAGATACCCCTTTTTAGGTTTTAATACATTAGAATAGTTAGAAGTAAATACCTGAAACTATCAAACTGCAACCCAGTAGACTTGACTCTTGAAGACAATTGTATAGCAATGTAGCTTACAAGAGGTGACAGTGTGATTGTGAAAGCCTTACGGATCACACTCCCTTTATCCAGTGTATGGATGGATGAGTAGAAAAACAGAGACAAAAAACTAAATGAAAAATGGGGGGGGGGGGATGTGATTTGGGTATTCTTCTTTACTTTTATTTTTTATTCTTACTTTCACTTTTTCTGGTACAAGGAAACTTCAAAAAATAGATTGGGGTGATGAATGCACAATTATATGATGGTACTGTGAATAACTGATTGTACATTTTGGATGATTGTATGGTATGTGAATATATCACAATAAAATTGAATTAAAAAAATCTATGATGTCATATTCCAATGTTCTCTCCTTTCTGGATGTTTGCTCTTAAAGTTATTACCTTGTCAGCCAAGTTAGATTATCATTAGACATCTTTAGACTTCTTTACCTCACCATCTATATTCAGTAGTGTGACAAAGTCCAACAATTCTATTTTCTAAATATCTTACATCCATTATTCTTTCTTTCCTTCAATTGTTACTGCCTTTATTCTCAACATTTCCATTTTATTTCTACATAACAACACCCAATAAATACTTGTTCAATGAGTTCATGCTTTAACTTACATGGTGACTAGGACAACTGATTAGGTTTCCCTTTGCTTGAAAGATTATAACATATTTCATAAATCCTAAGATATTCTCATTCCTACATTTTAGCATCTGTAAAATTGGGATGTATCTCATTATAAATGGTGTTTAATTGGAAGCATTTTGATTTCTTAGTATTTCTTAAAATCATGTGCATTAAAATTGATGTTGCCTTAGATTTGTTGAAACATACTGATGGCTTTCTGATTACTTCCCTACTTTCTATGTCTTCTTCACTTTTCTCTCTTCTCTGTCTCTTCTCACCCCTGTGTGTGTTTGTCAGCAACCAGAACAAGTCTTTGAAAACAAAATGCTGAATATGATATGTTTGTTTGTCCCCTCCTCTATCCAATTTCTGCATTTTACTTTTTCCATTGTTTGGTCAGAATCCACCACCCTTTACTCCATCTTACTGATCATGTCTCCTTACCTGTTTTGGAATCCTTTGTTGTTTCTTTATTGTTTATAGAAAAAAAAAATCAGAACTCCTCAGTATAGCATAAATGATGGCCCTAATGTAATTTCTCTGCCTTTCTTTACCACTCCCCCCATTTCCACAGAATTTATCAATGCCCCCTGAAAAACCTGTCATGCCTCAGTACTTGCTATATGTTTTGCCTTGAAACACTTTTCTTAAATACCTCATCTTCCAGAAGTCAGTTCTAACACCAGCTTTCATACTTCCCAGCTCTCCTTGAGAGTCTCTCTCTATTTTATGTACTTTAGAGCATGGTGGATAAGAGTGTGGGCTTGGAAGTCAGACTGCCAGGGTTTTTGTCCCAGCTCCAAAATTTACTAGCTTGATGAATTAGTAAGTCACTTTACCTCTCTGTGCCTTATTTTTTCCATCACTAAAATGAGGATAATAATAGCAACTACCTCAAAAGATTGTTGGGAAAATTGTATGAGTTAAAACATAAGCAAAGTGCTTAGAAGAGTCCCAGATGTATAGTAAAGATAACATTTAAATCTTGGTTATCATTATTTATGTAAAATCTTAATTACATCTCTTATTACAATGTCCTGTAATTGTGTTTTTTTAATCTCCAATCTAGTTCCCGACACTCGTTCAACACTTCAGAAATGTTTATGGAATGAACAGTGCCATCAAACAGACATTAAATAAAAGCACAATTTAACATATATGATTAAATGGGTATATTATTTTTGTCAGGTTCTCTGTGCAGGGAGTTCAATGTATTCAGGATTTTATTTCCAGTGGGGAAATGCTTACTTTCTACTTTGAAAGGAAGTCTTAAAATAGTGGAGGGGACTAAGATTCATTCTGAAGTAGCTATTTCAGTTTTCTTTCCTCATGTCCCTCAGTCTTTTGTAGTTTTTAATTACCCAAGGACTGTGAGCTGGCTTCATAACTCCAACCAGCTGCATCAACACAAAGGGTGAATGATAATCATGCCTAAAGATTATTTGTGTTTTTAAAGGTCACAGCTAAAATGTTCCCTTGCAATAAACTACAAGCAGCTCACTTGGTCTCCCTATCAAGCTTGCCTGATAGGGGAAAGGACCGGATAATAAATACCATGGGATTCAGAGAGAAGGGACAGGCATTTTGGCCCCAAGATTGAGCTTGTCATTAGACTTGAACTCTTCATCTTCCTCTTCTCAGTATCTTCTCTGAATACCACTATTCCCTGATTCTCCAGTTTCTTCTACTCCATCCGTCTGTCTCTCCCGCCTTAAGCCAGTCCTGAAGGTAAAGCTTTGGCAAACTTTGTAAAGTCTCAGTGAAGGGTAAAGGTTAAATGACTGTTGTCCTTAAAAGAGAAGGAAATTTGGATGCACAGAGACAGACAAAGGGGAGAACGCCATGGATTTCTGGCAAGCCATAGCTGGCAAGGAGAGAGGCATGGAAAAAATTCTTCCCTACATACATCAAAGGAAGCATGGCCCTGCCAACATACAGATTTTGGACTTCTAGCCTCTGGAACTGTGAGACAATAAATTTCTGCTGTTTTAAGCCCCCTAGTTTGGGGCATTTTGTTACAGCAGCCCTAGAAATTAAGACAGGATAACAATAATATCCATCGTGCCCAAGGTTGTTTTTACTCTGAGGCCATACATATAAAACACTTGGCACGCAGTACTTGACACATGGTAGTGTATAATGACCAAATGTCAGACTCAAAGCCTAATATGAGGTTTCTCCAGAAAGATGAGATGAAGACAGATGATATAATGGATCTGCTGCAGACATATAAAAATGGTCAATTAGGCAACCAAATCATCCACAAGTTATATAATTTTTATCAAATTTTATCTGATGTTAGTTGATTTAAAGTGCTCAACAAGTTCTACTATGTGAAAAGGGAGCAACAGAAGAATTCCATTTTGCTTTTTTTATTCTGAAATGGAGTCACCACTAGAAGTTCACCAGAGAAAAGTTTATTCTCCCATTTTAATGTCCATTTTAAAAGCCTAACTAGATATTTCTGGTTGTGCAAGAAAGTGCATTAATGGCATCATCTCTAATAGGTTGTCTTTCCTGATGTATAAAGTGCATTTAAAAAATATTTTGTATTATTTAGAGATGTCATCCTGTGAATCTAGGACACTATTGAATTATTCATGGATTTTAAACAAAATACATACAGTTGATTTGATGTCTAGGAGAAAGAAAATTTTACTCTATTTTAAAAGAATAAATTGTCAACAAAGGAATGCAAGTATAGTTGGATTATTGATACCTCAGATGCAACTATTACAGCTGAATATGGATATCTGTATTAAATGATGGGATTCTAGGGAATCTCTACCTTCAGACATCTGAGTTTTTAATTACTAAAGATGAACATCCTTCTTTTTTGATATTCTGAGACCAAGGTTATATAATCTCACTTTAGCAGCCCATTCTAATATCTTATTCCCTTTTCCTAAAGGGATTCTTCCTAAGTTCAATTTAAAATCTCTTGTTTTATTTTCATCATTTTTTCATTTGGTTCTCCATGGCAATGGATATAGTTCATTGGTATGTCCTTCAGCAAGATATCACATATTTTAAATAATTTCATTTGTTCATTAACTTGGTGTTGGTATATGTTCAACTTCTCAAATTGAATCATGAACTTTACCAAATATTTATCTTTACTTTATCTTGCTCATCAGATCCTGAGTATAAAGAGCTCAGAGGAAAGGAATGGTAGTGCCATAGCCAAATGGCTCTTTTTTCTGGGAGTAGAAAGAAGTTCCTGGCTCTTTCATAAGTTTCTTGGTAGCTCTATTCAGTAATGAGTATCTCCGAGTGGTACAATATGACTTGTGGCACAAAAGCAGCAATTTTCTCCCTATGCCTTTGTAGTCATCTTGATTCCAAGGGCTCAAGTCCATATGCTTTTCATTGGGAGATTATCTTTCCACATTCCTGGGTGAAACTATGAAGAAATATGACTTCAGAGTCCCCTTCTTGAGCTCTTTCAAGTTCTTCCCCCATTGTCACTACATGATCCTGGTTTAGGTATCAAATGCCCCAACAGCAATTATTTTCTCAGTGCTTTATTCCACAGGGTTTTTCCTAATTGTCTCCCATGAAGTTCCATTATCCAATAGTCACTGGATAATATGTTCTGATTTTATTTTTTTTCCTTATCTGAGAGTCATTTAGAGCATAGACACTTCACAACTGTTTATGCGTAGCCACAAGAAAAGGAATTCACAGGAGATAAAGATTCCTGGAAAATGATGGATTTATCATCTTGTACATGTGGCTGTTAGGTCCTGTGTGCTCTGCTGGTCTTGCAAAACAGGCCTCTCATAATCTTTGCTATCCTTAGATAATGGTCATGTATCAATAGACGTGTGAAGACTTAAAAGAATTCTGGTGTGGCAGTGTAGGGACTGGAGTATGGTACCACTCACTAGCTGTGTTTAAGTCACTTAACTTTTCAGGTCTTGAGTTCCTTACATATAAATGAGGACGGTAATAAGGCCAGATGAAACCTAAGGTTTTTCCTACTCTAAATTTCTAGTACCTTTTCTTTTAACTTCTTTTTCTTCTTTTTATAAACCACGATTAATAAATTAACTTTGGATGTTTAGGCCCACAGGAAAGCTTTGCCTTTAGCAAAAATTTCTGTGTAATTTTTCCACTTGTCCCCATCTTCCCCCTCCCACTTTTCTTCAAACATTTACTATGCTCATTTCTAAACCCTCAATCTCCCAAACTGTGTCCTCCCTCACAGGCAATTTCTATTTCATAGAGAAAATAGAGGCCAGCTGGCCATAATTTCCTTCATCTTTTGCACTTTTCAACCACTTCTTCCTTCTGTACATAGAGGCAAAATAATTCTGGCTTCCTAAAGATTCTAACTTCCTTCCTTTCCATTTCAATAGAAGAGGTATGTCTGCATCAAGCAACATGAACAAGTCACTCCACTTCCTTGATCCTAAAACCCATTCAGAGCCCTTCCCTATCAATCTCCCCTTCCCTGTTAAATTTTATAACTCCTCCATGTTCATTATCTCTACTTCCTCATCTAGAATTCTCTTCTTGACTTACTGAAGTCTGGCTTTCATACCCTTCTTCTGTATCATAAAAGTCCTCCATATAAGTCATCAAAGATCTCATTATCTAAATTTCCCAAAATTTATTTTACTTGCTAAATTTGTTTGTTTGTTTGTCAGTTTCCCAGAATTTATTTTACTTGCTTTCCTTTAGGTAGCATCTACACAGGTTACATCCCTCTCCTTCCTGAAATTTCTTCTATGGTATCACTCTCCACTGCTCTTTTCCTAGGTTTCTGTTTACTCTTTCTCAGTCTTCTATAACGCTTCTCTTCCTGAGTACACAGAGTTCTCTTCTCAGTCCTTTTACTCTATATATATTTCCTGGGCTATGTCTCCTATATCTGTGTCTCAAACTTCAACTTCACTAATGAGCTCCAAATCCCTCCAGATCATCTTCTTTCTTCTCTCAGCAGCACACACCCCCATATTCTTTTCATATAAATAGCAATACTATGATACCTTTACCCACAGCTATTCCAACTAGAAACCCAGGAATCATCTGAGATTCTTCTTTTTCCTTTGCCATACACATCCAATCAGGCAATAAGCCCTGTTGGTTATATATCCTAAATATCTCTGAAACCACTGGCTCCTTTCTATTCTCATAACCTTACATTCAGCTCACCATCTCTTGACTGAATTTATTGCTTGTACCTGGTCAACTTCCCTCTAGTCTTGTTGTTATTCAATCCATTCTTCTTATTGCCATTAGGATGATGTTCATGAAATTTCTATCTAAACCTGATTATAAAACTCAATGGCTGGGTTTCTTCAGAATCAAGAAACCCATTAACTCTTTAGATCAATAAATTATGCCTTCCAATGAAGTGACTCCAACTTCACGCTCTAGGTTATGCAACAATTATAAGTCTGAAGTAACAACATCAAATGACAAGAAATACTGCAGTTCTTTACGTTCTTAAGCCATATTTAAAATTACTCCAAGCTTCCATTCTTCCTGGCATGTGGGAGGGTCAATCTTAGTAAATATGGGACTTCATCACCTCAAGATTGTCCCAAAGTCCCAAGGATATACGGAATGCCAAAGGGTAAAGGAGGTACCTGTGGTCATAATTCATCTGCCCATACTAGTCACCCCTGAGATGCCCAATGTCTCAGTCAGCATTATCTCTTTAATGGGTCTCTCACCTCAGTAGCTCTCTTTTCTCCACTCCCTGCTTGGGGCACAGAAAACTTTGGTGAAGCTGGCAGCCTCCGACTCTGTGGCACAGCAATTCCCTCTGAGGTATTACCATCTGTGCTGGTTTGAATGTATTATGTCCCCCAGAAAAAGCCATATTCTTTAAAGCAATCTTGTGGGGCAGACATATTAGTGAGGATTAAGTTGGAACATTTGGATTAGGTTGTTTGCATGGAAATGCACCCCACCCAACTGTAGGTGATAACTCTTATGAGATAATTTCCATGGAGGTGTGGCCCCACCCATTCAGGGTGGTCCTTGGTCAGTGGAGCCATATAAATAAGCTGACAAACAATGCAGCTGTTAGTGACATTTTGAGGAGGAGCGACAGCCAAGAGGGACACTTTGAAGAAAGCACAGGAGCTGCAGATGAGAGACAGTTTGAAGACAGCTGTTGAAAGCAGACTTGCTCCGGAGAAGCTAAGAGAGGACAAATACCGCAAGTGCAACCAACTAAGAGTGACATTTTTGGGGAACTGCAGCCTAGAGAGGAATGTCCTGGGAGAAAGCCATTTTGAAACTAGAACTTTGGAGCAGACACCAGCCACGTGACTTCCCAGCTAACAGAGGTTTTCCAGACACAATTGGCCATCCTCCAGTGAAGGTACCCGATTGTTGATGTGTTACCTTGGACCTTTATGGCCTTAAGACTGTAGCTGTGTAACCAAATAAAACCCCCTTTAATAAAAGCCAATTCATCTCTGGTGTTTTGCATTCTGGCAGCATTAGCAAACAAGAACACCATCTCTCTAAGGCACTGACAAATTATCTCCCCTTACCTATCTCAAGAAATTTTCCTTCTTACTCTTTCCCTGTCTGCAAAAGTATGTTCTCCTTTATGTTTATTTCCTAGACACTTAGCATTATCTCTCCACTGAGTTTAAATACCTAACAAAAACAAGAAATGCTATTGACTCTTGGCTGTTTCTCCTTTCTTTCTTGGAAAAAAAAATTACTTCTAGGCAAGGGACAGATTACTTACTTGAAACACAGCAAAGCATTATAATCAAAATACAAAATAATATCTCAACAAATAGTCAGGGTCACTATTGTTTCACAGCTTCTACAGAAGTTCTAGCCATCCCGGATTACTTATCACTGCTCTGTGTTCTTTCTCACTTCTGTACCTTTGCAGATGCTGTGTCTTGTTTTGACTGCCCTCCCTCACCATCTTCCCCCAGACTTCCCCTTATAACTTTGTTCAATTTTAATGTCCAAAAATTGTATGATTCGGATTAAATAGGAGAACATCCTTTTCATACTGATCAGTTATTTGTCAATTTATTTTCATTCATTCATTTATGCAAGAAGTATTTATAAAGCAGCTGCTACATGCCAGGAATGGTGCTAGACACTGAAGCTACTATGGTGAACAAAAGAGAATGTATTGGCCCTTGGACAGATTTGTAAAAGGCAATTGCCATAAAGGTTGTGGCATATTTTATCAAGGGGACTTCAGTGGTCCAGGGGTGCATAAAACAAGGGGATATGCTCTAGTTTATCGGACCCTGAGGCAGTGATGCTTAAGCATTTGTCAGTATTTTTCATTAGACTGTGGGTTCCTCACAGGCCAGGGCAAAGATTTTCATCTCTTTCAAGTTAAAAAAAAAATGTGTCGTATGTTGCAATGATACAAGAAAAAGGCTACTTAGAAAACTATTTTAAGATACTTAACTTTTTAGAGACAATTTAGAAAAAAAAAGTCACCATTAATGCCTTAACGTTTCATAAAATGTGTGATACAAATGAGTAATTTTACTTACGGAAATTAGATACAAATTAATAAATCTTAGTAAGAACTATTTCACACTTAGTTGAATTTGAAAACTTTGACAGAAGAAAACCATATTTTAGTCATTTCATTTGAAATTCAAGATCACTATTTTTTAAGCAATGCTTTCAAAAAGCAATGAAACCAATATTTACTTTCAAAGATTTAAAACTAGCAGATACATTCTTTTTTTCATAATAACATCGTTTTAGGTTAGAAGGAGCCTACAACTCAAAAGGTCAAATAGAAAATGTTAATGAAAACAGAATGTAGTCAAGTCAAATAAAATAAGAAAATAAACTGAGAATTTGCTTTAGGCATTGCAAGTCTGACTTAAACAGCCTTCTCAGAAAAATAAAGCTGCTATTTACTGAAATTTAAAGTAATGTTCTTATACTTATGTGCAGATAATTCTCCTTTTTAACATCAGCATGTAACATTCTTCCAAAGATAATAACCTAAGATAATTTTATGTACAGGAACTAATTTAAATAATTATTGGGAAGCTAATTAAAAAACCTTGATTTAACAAAGTAGGTCAAAAAACCTTATGAAAATGACTAATTACCAATATTTAATAAAGAAAGCCAATGGGTAATTTTGAATATTAATGTTTTAGAATCAAATTACAGACATTTCAATAGTGATTGTACAAGTCCATGATCATTATTGTTTCAAAGCCTTAGAAAATAATTTAAGTTTTTGCTAATACAGGCCTAGCATTGCATGCCTTTGGAAACTACAGTAGGTCGTGTGTAATAGCAAAGACCTGTTTCCATAGAACAGTGCCCACTTATGTCCTAAGTGTGCATTATTAGTCACAGAATGATTTTGGACCCATGATATTCTCAATGATATACAACCAGGAAGATTAAAATACTCTTTATTTTTGTGAGATTGTGTCATTTCTCTATTAATTACAATGAAGTGTGCGCCTATTAGCTGATCTTTAGTTGGACAGGTCAAGGATGATTCAGGAAGGACTTTCTCCTGAAATTAAATGTGTCAATTGTAAAATCAGATAGCAATTTAACTGTGGAATTAATTTTGTACAGTTTTATGGAAAAAAGGTTATCACTGAAAAATATTCCTGTTCTCTGTCCTGAATTGATTATTTCTATCTCACCGTCTCCAGACTTTCAAAACGGTTTTAACAAGAGATTGGAATGAGTTTGCTGCCCACTCATGATGATGCTTCAAAAAAGGTTCTTCAGAATGGATCAAAGGCTGTAATTTCCATGCCATTTCTGTCCAATTTTCTTTTCTCCTAATGTTTTCATTTTTTGAAATGGCTATGATTGCAATCCAATTTTGCCCACACAGCACTGCATGCCTAAATGAACCATTTATCACAAACTTTTCGTCTTTTTGATGCGTGAGATTTTATTTGCTTAGAAATCTTTTTTTTTTCATTAATGTTTACCACTCAAGATGCATTACAATTACCTTCAGTAATTACTACCTGTAGTGGCTTATATTATTCTATTCTCCAGATGTGGCATCAAAAGTTCCTATTTCAAACCAATTATAAACTAGTGCCAAATTCATTGCTGCTTCACCAAATAACAATTCCCAGACACATCCTTGAAGGATTTTAAGTTTGACCCTCATCCTGACTTATAAATACTAACTCTTTAAAATTCTCCTGGTTCATATTTCATTTTCCTTCCTGTAATAATCTCATAGACTTTCATAAACTCATTAAGTGTAACTGCTCCTTTTGTGTCAATTGAAAAACTTTGAAGTCCAATGATGGGATCATTCAAGTTAAATATTATAGGTACCATTGTATGGCATTTAACTGCATATTTTAAGAAATAGTTATTAGTTGACAAACTTTAGAACTCAAGGTCTGTTAATATAATTTAGTCTAACAAAGGCTAGTTAAATTGTCTAAACCTTTATGATAATCATTACAATAAGATTTATAATAAGCTCTTTTTCTCCATTTTTAGAATTTACAAAGATATAAGAAAAATCAGAGTGGATTTAGGAAAAATTGGGCTACAGAACTTAAAATATGTACATCTCCACTCCTTTGTTTTTTAATTTTCATAAAAATCTCCAATTAGGGAACACTAAAAGTATATTTGCTGAAGGTCTGTGTTTTCATTTACTTGGGGGATAAAGAAAATAAGAGCTAAGAATAAGTATGATATTAACTAAGGGGTGGTGGAGGGGAGCAGACAGAAATGTAGGTAGCTTAAATAGAAATTTGTAGTAATGATTGTAAAGGTGCATTTTCATAAATGATACTTATATTATGAATATTTACATAAATTAAATAAGATTTAAATTCTTAAAAAGTAGATATAGGCTATTTACTGTTACCCAAAGAGCTTTTCTATCTCCTTTCCTTGCAGACACATATCACAATTTTTTTCATAACCCATATCAGATATAAAAACCTTAAAAAACATTCTGTTAAATTTCAATAGGCTCTGAACATTCTTCCATTACATCACTCCACAGAATGGTATTTTAAAGTTTATTATTTTGCAGAATTGCTGAAGTAGGGATACTCCTTTTTATTATTATTGTCTACAGGCTTCTGGGCAAGTCTCTGTGGAATTAACACTTCAGATTGCTCAAAGCATTGTCTGAACCAGGAGGAACGTAGGTTATCATCTCTGTCTTGTGGTGCACTGCTGTCATGGGCTTGGAATCAGAAAGAACGTGGTTTGAATTCTAGCTCTTTTATAATTATCTGTGAGATACTCAGCAAGTTATTTAACTTCCTTAAATCTTCATTTTATCTGTACAAAGTGATGATGATAAAATGAAATTGTGTAGGGAAAGTGCCTGGGACATTGTTGACAATATCTATATAGTAGCTCAGTCCTTTTGAGGATTGCTTCCTACACAAGTGTTAATTTACATTGTCTTGTAAGTTATTTGTAAATTCTATTGTGGGTTGTATGGAGATGGAGTGGTGTGTTGGTCGTGTGTGTGTGTGTGTGTGTGTGTGTGTGTGTGTGTGAGTGTGCTGCCTGTCTGTGGTAATATATTTAGGGCCAGAGGGTAGTTAGGGTATTGGACTTGCATTCACTCATGGTTAAGAGATCCTTGAGGTCTGAAGCAGTTTTTGTTTAGTGATTGTGGTTGGTTGGCTTTTATTTTTATTTTTTTGTTAATTTCCTTTTCCCCTTCTCCATAGGACCTAATACCTTATTTGTGTTAACAGAGATAGCATAGGTATCATAATGGTTAAAACCTTGAGCTCAGGGGCCAACTGTTTGGGTTTGAATCATGCATTGGCTGTATGATGATGCACAAGTTACTTAAAATCTCCGTGACTCAACTTACGCATGTGCAAATTAGGGCTGTTGATAATGATGCCCACCTCACTGGGTTGTTTCTGTGAAGAGTAAATTTTAATACATTTTAGTGCTTGATGCATGTTAGGTATTATTAATTATTACATGACATGCTTTGTATGGCTAAACAGTTTTTGCTATACATAAAGTGAGTTTGTTTTAAAAGTGTTGAAAAAGCCAGATAAAAATAAGCATTACCTGTTTTTGGTGAGTTACGGGAGAGTATGGTCTTTAAAATTTAATGTATGGTGAAATTGATAAGGTTTACTGAACAGTGTTTCTAATAAAAATGTTAACATTAAGAATAAAATTATAACAACAGATTTTTAATGAAGGTGAGGCAAAGCCATAGAGATTTAGAAAACTGGATAATATACTATATATTATTAGACATGTACAGTACACATTCAAGAATACTAAGTAAATTTGTTATCAACTAAGCATTTGGGAGAAGGCTAGAAATGAGCAGACAAGGTATTCTTTTTTTAAGAGTGGAGATTGTTTTGTAAAGTTTGAAATATCAATGATTAGTAAATTGATGAAATAATTAAAAGGAACTTCCAGAAATCCATAGTGCAAAGAAGACACACGTGACTTGGGCATTGGGAAATATGCAGAAAGAATGTGATTAATTTATTAAATACAGTATAGATATTATCAATAAGATGAACTAAGACATGCAAAAAGTAACAGCACTATTAATTAAAAAAAAAACACAAACATTTATTCCTATGACTGGAAATTTTCTACTTAATAAAGAAATCTTCTACCCAATTTAAAATATAAAGAATTTTTATTGGGCAGTTTTTTCATTCTCTTGACACCAATAGCTGCACTGATATTTAACCAAAATGATTGATCCTTGCCTTAATTGGTCTTGTAGAAAGGGTATGGCTTTTTTTTTCCTCTTAATGCCAGGTCCACATTTTCCTTTCTTGAGGTACAATTTAAGTCACTATAGCAGCTTCTATTTGCCTGCTGAGGAATTCTCTATTAGGAGAGTGGAGTTCCAATGGTTGAAATGACTCAGCAGAAAATCAAGTAGATTCTGTCCAACCAATATCCTTACTAAGGGGACCATGAGAAATATCACTTGCAATTCTTTATATATAGATGAAACAAAGGTAAGTTTGTCTTTATATTTGTAGTAATTCATAACCATTCAAGAAATGTAGCAATATGTTCCTAAATAAAAATGAAGATGTTCATAGTTTAATTCATTAGTTGCTTAAGCCAAAGGAAGTTTTATCAGAATACAATTTTATTCATCTAGTCATTCATTTCTTCATTTTTTCACTAAATATTTCTTATATAAATATGACATGTTAGACACTGTGCAAGGCATTAGAGACAGAGTAGTAAATAAGACATAGCTATTCCTTTGTGGTGCCTACAATTTAGTTGAAGACACAAACAACTAAATAAATGATTGCATAATTACATTGGTAATGGATTATATGAAGGAAAATATAAAGTCTTATTAGAACATAAAAAGAGATGTTAACTAAGCTTATTTATAATTCTAAATTATTCATCTGGAAGTTGACATGGGATGCTAGCTAAAGAAATTTGAAATTGGCACTGAAGTCCAATGCTGGGACACATGCATAGTGTTTTCTAAAAATGGTTCCAAGAAGGTAAGAAAAACAATAAGAAAATGTATAGGGTAATTGAAATAGAGAACTAAACACCAATAAAAGAGTAAACTCTTTGGCACTGCTTATAGAAATATTACTTTTGGATACAATTAACTATAACTTCTGATGACTACGAGGGAACTTAGGTAGTTTTATTGTTTGCAATCCTGTAGCTAGTTTTTATACAGTAACCCAAATGTTGAGTTTAATTGGATCTCAATTGTCTTACAATTTTTTGTATACCAAGTTTCTCTAAAACAGTCTTTATCTTTGTTTTCTTTCGAATTTAGTACAGTTTTCAAGTTTACCTTTAAGTTTCAGGAAAGTTACTGCTTTTATTTCAGCTTACTATGTCGGAAGACAATTCATTTTAATAAATATTTATTGACCAATTACTATGTACAAAATACTCTGATATGTGATGCTAAACACAAATAGACAGACACTTCATGATTTCTACTCCCAAGAAACTTTGATATACACTGCAATTTGTATGTATGTTTGTGTACAGGAGTCGTTTTTTTGTGTGTGTGCATATGTACAAGGCTCTAAAGAGGTATAAATAGGATTGAGAATTATGGAAAATAGGTAAAATGAGGTGCAACGCAATGAGAGGGATAACATTAAATTACGTTTTGAGTCAATCTGTCAAAAAGTAGGAATCAAAAAACATTAGGGATTATAAAAAATAAGTGTGCCGATGATCAAAGGACAAAAAGAAAATAAGTGAGAGAAAATCTTTAGGAAATGATGAGGATGAAAAAAATGACAAATCTGGCCATCCAATATATGGAAGCCCGAGAGGCAGACTAATAAAGCTTGGGGATACTATTGGTCATAACTAAAAATAACAGAATGAAATAAATGAAAACAGAAAATCTGGCCTGAGTATCAGGAAAGAACTTTGACAGTAAGATTTATTGATTATGAAATAGTTTTTCAAGGGAAATAGGGACAGCTTTGTCACTTAGGACATTAGACACAAAGACTAGACAAAACTCTTGAGTGTAGAGAATGGGCAAAGCAGGACTGATGACTGTTAGTCTTTTTTCATTTCTGGTTTTTTGACTTTCTGGTTTCTCTACATTGCACTACTTGAATTATGACAAACAAATATTTTCATTGCCTTCTATAACAGTATTTCTTACCAATATATTGGTGGTCCTGTGGGCATTTCCTTTTATCAAGTTTGGAAAACACCAACCTGGAACTTGAATTAACTTTAAATTTCAAAGTAAGAGATCCATGGCTGACAGTCACAATGAGAAGTGCATTTTAAAATCAGCCCAAGCAGAAGTGATTGCAATTAGGAATATAAGCCTGATTTTGATTTCCCCTTTAATCAGCCCTATAGATAATGTAATGGTAGAAGCTACCATCTATGCAAAATTTCCTATATTCTAGATGCAGTGCTATGTATCTTCATATGCATTATCTAGCTTAATCCTCATTAAACTCCAATGCTATGGAGTAAGGCTATGTTCTTCATTTTCCATATATGGAAACTAAGGCTTAGAGAATTGCTGATACCAAGGTTCTTGCTCTTTTTTTTTTGCAGCTGATGGGGAGAACAAATTGTCCAGGGCAAGGGTAGCTTATTCAAAATGTGATGGATAATGCTGATATGATACAAAATTTAGAAAGGGCCTTCAAGCTGTAATTAAATGGGCTGAAACAGTTTTTAATTTTGGTGTTATAGATGGATGCAAAGCCATTTCTACTCCGGAAATGTAAAACAACTTTTGCTAGTTTAAAATGGATTCTAATTGGAAATGCCATGGCTCACTCCTTGGGAAACAAGATCCTCTTAAACAAAATGAGCCAGGGTGTGAAGAGGGTCCTCCCAGTGCTGGGTCAGTAGTTGCAATGGCTGACCCAGGTAAAGACTCTGGTTGAAAGGACCACCTCCTGGTGCTGTGGAGTTCAGTCATCTGTAAGTGGAATTGTGCCCCGTGGACCTGTGGGTCTGGGTCATCTTAGAAAGGGCTCTTACACAGACAGGAAGACTCCTCCATCCCCCACCACACTGGGCTGAAGACACCAGCAAGCCATGCCCTCTTAGCCACGGGAAAAGAGACAGTGTCACTGAGGAATGGCAGGGAATGGATTCTTGTCCTGGATCCCACATCTTTGTTCCTTGTATCATAGATGTAGTACCTTATATATGTCATTTGGGTGCAGAATCCTTGTTAATAGCTATTATTGATTCTACCTTTTCTCTCTGCTCTAAGGATTTGGGGAAATATGTTTGATGCCCTGTCAGGGTATTTCATAGCTGCAGTGATAGATGGCAGACTTTGTTGATAGAAATTCAAAACTAATTTGTTCTATAGTAAAATTAATGAACTAATTTTGGAGGGAATGGTAGGCCAAGGAGGTGATGATGGATGTGACATTAGCAGAAGCCTATTGTGATCAAGTGTGTTGTGCTTCATCTTCCCCAACTCTAAGAATCTCTACTTACAGTATTTCAGGAAGTCCACAAGAATTGCACAAATGCACAACCAGGACAAGGGAATGCTTATCCCCATTTTGTTTTCTAGCAACATGATAATACTTAGGTCCCAAATTCAGACTTCTTTCTGTTTGTTTTAGAGAGCTATGCATATTCTTTGAACAAAAACCACAGGGTTAGAATCAACATCTGTGCCACACAGTCTACTAAATATTTTCTTGATAAGAAAAATAGCGGAGAATTTTCCCGAAGTGGCTTGAGCTGAACTCTCTTCAGTTTGGTCAGAGTATGTGATTTTTAATGAAAAACCAGAAAAAGCATGTTTCAAAGAATTTTAGGATGATTTTGTGTTTTCAGAATAATACTCAACATAAAAACAACTGGGTTATGGGTGAAGCACAACTCAAATCTGCAGCAACGCTAATGTTTTCTTTGATTTTCTTATTTGATTACAGCAGCCCCATTAGGAATGAGCACCCACAACTGCTGTGACTCAATATTTCTGATAAAAATGACAGTTGGCCTCAGCCAATACTAAAGCTTTTTTTCTTATATGCCAAAGAAAAAACTACAATGTAGCTAAGTGTGGATTGCGGAGTGAGGATTTAAACTAATGAAAGCCACCGGTGGACAAATTTATACATGCTTGCCTAAAAGAGGGCTTAATTAGTTTTACTACAAACATACACATACATACACACATACACACACATCAAAAGACGATATATAATTTTAAAATTATTTTAATTAAATTACTTTCCAGGCTTGCGTTACGTGTGTGTAAATGATGCTTACTAGTATCATTGTTCCTATGGTAACAATTGCTCCTAGCAACATGAAAAGATCTTAACAGGATCTGCTCTTAAGAATCCATTTTCAGAGTATCACCAGAGGAAACTGTATTACTCTCTACACCTAATCATCCATTTGTTTTAAAACATGAGATTTTCAGAAAATCACAGACCCACAATCAAGGGTTTGAAGTTTTACTATGTCTGCTTCTCACTTGTCCAAGGAAAACTTCAGCTTGACCTCCTGCCTTAAAATACACTTGAGGCACGCCATGTCTATTTTTGTTTTCTGTAAGCAAAAGTGATATTCCTCCAAGCATCCTGTGGCTGACACAATACCATAAATAAACTATTCTCTTATTCAGAACACTGGATCTTGGACTCATGCACAGGAATAGTCAACAATGAGTGATTGAAGTCTGAAAAGAATTCTGGTTCTCAAGTGATTAAAAGCAATGACAGCCATTATATTCTGTTGCTCAAAAGACAAATGGAAAGTCACATGAAATCGTGATATGCTTATGGTTTCTTATTTTTCCTCATTTTATTAATGTTTGCATTTGATTTATTAAACTTGTCTCCACCTCCAAGCATTTTGCCAAATGGAAACATTCTATTCCATCTATCTTAGTAAATGACTATTTCCTGGCAAGTTAGATTAATAAAAAGTCATACTGCTAAGTCTCTCATGTTTGGTCCACATGCAGGTTGATTATTATTATTATTGTTATTTTTTTTTGGCCACCTTTTCAGTTTACTTACCCCAGCCAGCCATGTATTTATTTCCATCTTTAGTACCTTCCGGAAAATGCACATACTAAGTCCTTCAATAAAAAGGTGAATACTGTAAAATTTGAAGTAGTAGCAAAGAAGAGTCTTAACTTCTCAATCATTTCTCAGCAGTAACTTCAGTGCACTGAGAAGTGAGGGTGAGATGCTTACCTGCCACCACAGGGGCCCTCTTTGGAATTCTGCATGGGTGTGCTGTAACGTGAGTGAGCTGTAAATCCCCAGGTGTAACACTGGTCCTGCACTGCCTGTGCGTTAATCGCCCAACAATGATACTGACATTTCCTGAGGAGCTTTCCTGAGATTCCAAACTAGGCATAGCCACACAGGATTGCTCCATGGTGCCTGGAACATGTTTTCTCTCTGGCTCTCAGCAATTCTGCTCACGCTTCGCACAAGACAGCTACTAGAGCACATTCAAGGACATTCCCCAAGAAACAATATGCTAATTCTGTATCTCAAATACTGCTAGCTGAACTGGGTCCTGATGCACTTCAGGAGCACCCCAAAGAAAGAAAGCCAAGTCAATGACACATACAGTTTAACCTAATGAATTATGCATCCTAATGCAATGTGTTCTTATGGTCCCAAGATGCTCCTTAGAAACTATGGGATCAATAAGCTACAAAAAATACTGAGAGCAGTAGAAGCAACGAAAATCACACCTTGAATGAAACTTAATCATGGCAAGCAGAGTATTTCTGAAAGGCAGTTTGTATTTTTTTTTAATAGATGATATCTGGCCTCCCAGTTCTAAATAATTACTAACCTTTTATATTTTTTTAAAAATATTTTCCAATTACTTAATGTTTTCTCTTTTTCACTCATAACATTAAAACAGCATTAGTTTTACCTATTTTATGCTATGACATGCAAGATATTTTAACTACCACATATTCCTCATGTTTCTCAAATGTGTTAAACTTCCATAACCACAGTAATATTAAAGGAGACAAACAAAATAAATAGCTTGTTTTAGTTAAACTATCCATTCTGAATGTGTCTAATATCACGTCTTTTATCTTAGGTACCTAAATAGTAATTAATTAACTATAGGAACAGCAAAGATAAAAATATGCATTATTTGCACATTTCCAAAGGAATACATTTCTGAAAAGATAAGGAATCCAGAGTTTTACTAAATATTACAAGATAAAATTTCTTAGTCCCAAATCAGGAATAAAATGAAGCAGAAAGAATAGATTATTATATTAATATATACATTGAATCTAATCAGATTAAGCTGGTGTGGAGAGAGAGATGAAGATGAACAAACATAATATGGAGGTGCAAAACAAATATTTGTTGTTGAATGAAAAACAATACAGAACTTTGATATCTGAAAGGGGACAGATGGCATATATACTTGTTTCCATAGACAAAAATAGTCTTTGTTTTAACAAAACTCAAGATAGGAAGCAAGAGGAAATAACTGACCTATATTTTTCAAGATGAACACTTAGAAAGTTTACTCCCTCGACATTGTGTGGCCCTGCCGGCCCGTTCACTGTGGTATAGAGGCTGAACTCAGATTGGGGTAGGGATTACAGTACATTGATGCTCATCAACAATGCAATTGTTTTGAGGAAAGCAACAGGAAGTCGTCAGAGTGGTGCTAGCAATGTGTTTAACTATAGGTTTCTTCCCTAAGTCAACCAGAGTTTCAAATTGTAAAGGACTCATTGCAACATGGATGCAGTGGTACCTAATTAGGTCAGTGGTACCTAAATTTTAGCTTGCATGAAGCAACTGACAGTCTATAAAAATAACAATTCCTGGGCCCCATCCCCAAAGATTGTGATTCAGGAGAAAATCTAGGAAGGTGCCCAGAAATTCTGTATTTAATAAGCATTCCAGATAAGTCTGATGCAGGTATCCTGGGTAATTAAGAACACAGTCCTTGTAAGTCAAGTAGACTTGGATTCAAACTCATTCATTAGCTCTGAGACCTCAACTTTCCAAGCACTTAACTTTGTACAATGCCAGGTACATAGTGAGGATTAAACATACTTCAAAGAAGTGAATTTCTGATTATTATTGCCAGACTAGGGAACCTCAATGAGATTAAGTACCAGTTTCTCATTGGAAACCACTGAGGCAAGAAGGCAGTGGGATGACATATGTAAAGTGCTGAAAGCTAAAAATAGCCAACCCAGAATTCTACCTCTGGCAAAATTGTTTTTCAAAAATGGAGAGATTAAGACATTTCCAGATAAACAAAAGCTGAGGGAATTTGTCACTACCGGATCAGCCCTACAATAGATGCTAAAGAAAGTTCCACAGGTTGAAGGGAAATGCTAATAGACAACAGATCAAAGTCAGATGAAGAAATAAAGATTTCCAGTGAGGGTAACAATATGGGTAAATATAAATGCCAGCACTATTGAATTTTTGGTTTGTAATTCTACTTTTTACTTCCTATGGGATCTAAAAGGCAAATGTATAAAATGTAATGAGAAATCAGTGGTTTTGGCCTTGTTATGTATAAACATAGTTTGTGAAAAGAGCTTCATAAAGATGGAGGTACAAAGGAGTATAGGAACACAGTTTGCATATACTATTGAAGTTAAGTTAGTATCAAAGCAGTTGAGATTGTTATAGATTTAGGATGTTAAATTTAAGCACCCTGAGAGCCATAAAGAAAATATTGTATAATATGCAAGGATGGGGATAGAAATTAACAGTACGGGTTGCCAGGGGTTGGGGAAAGGGGGATTTAGGAGTTAATGCATAATAGGTAATGGGTTTTCACTTGGGGATAATGGAAGATGGTGAAAGTACAACAATATTGTGAATATGATTAATCTCACTGAGAGATATGCTTGATGTGGTTGAGATGGGAATGTTTATGTTGTATATATGTTCCCATAATAAAAAAGTGAAAGCAACTAAAGAGACAATGACAAATGCCATATATGATCCCAGAAGGGATCTAGCAAGGGAGGAGAAAAGGCTCAAAGGGACACTCCTCAGATAAATGAAAAAGTTGGAATATAGACTGTAAACTCTTTTGTCCATGTTAAATTTCTTGACCTTGATAACTGCACTTAAGTTGGTTATATGAGTGAATATCCTTGTTCTTAGGAAATGTACATGGCACTGTTAAGTGTTCAAGGAGCATGATGTATGAAACCTATACTCAAGTATTCAGAAAATGGATTGATAAATAGATGGATAGATGGATGGATGCCTTCATATAGAATAATACAGTAAATGTGACAAAAAGTTAAAACTTGTAGATCTGAGTTTCTGGAAGGGTAGGGATATGTTGGAGTTCTCTGTATGGATTCTGTATTATTTCTGTAACTGTGCTGTAAATCTGGAAGTATTTCAAAATAAAAAGTAAAAAAGGGGTATTCTGTCAGAAAATGTTGTCTGGTGATAATAGGATTCCAGAGGCAGAGATGCTTACTGTAAAGGGAACCCTGACTCTGCTTTCTCTCCCCTGAAAAGAATGTGGGCTTCCTGGGGACTAGTTTGTAGAATTGGCCATGTCTGAAGTTTGTAACTGTTCCCTTAATGGAAGCACCTAAGTTACTAGTTTAATTTCCTCTGCAATGACATTGTATACCCATGTATCGAAAGACTTGTGGCAAAACAAGAACTTGGCTATGTTCTCAATGTTAGCAGGGCCTTCCCAGGATAAAGCGAGGCCCTGGCAGCTGTGTGCCCCTCAGGGAACCCAGGAGCAAGAAGAAAGCCATATGCTATGTATCTGCTCCTGCTGTGTGGAGCCATCGTGTTTCCATTAATTTCAGTACATTTGTTAAATAAACCACAGACTTTCAGTAGGTTCACATGGTCTTTTCCTGCCAGTTATAGCCCACCTGAAATGCTGCATGCACAGCACCACTAACTGCTTGAGAGCTGAACTACAGATATGTTTGCGCACAATTCAGCAACTGAGGGGTAGAAATACTGTCACTCACTTGTTCTGTTCTGTGGCCTGGTTAGTTTGTTCCCCGAGTTGCCTAGTGGTGACAATTCTTTCCTCCAGAGTATATCAAAGAGGTTGCAATGTGGTCCGCCACAGGGAGAGAACCAAAACAAACCAGATTACATCAAGCCCTCTAACTTGGTCTACAGTTTGGTTTTAGTAGAGGCTTGTTTAAATATTCGGGACTAGGTGAAACAGGAAATAACAGGAAAATATCATAGAAAGAGAATGTCACCATTCTAATTTCTCCAATAGTACTATTAAAATTGATTATACCTATATATGATAAGTACTTAGATAACTATTAGGTATCTGTGTTTTTTTTTCAAGTATAACAGAAAGAAAAATACTTATGGGGTACTCCATTATATTCATAGATCAATAAGGAACCAGAAGTTTATCGTTTGCCTCCTAAAACCATTACAGAAACATGCATATTTAGTCAATGTTATGGTCAAAAATTATTCTGGGAAGAGAAAATTGAAGCAAAGTGGGGAAAGAGACAGTCCTCTTCTGTGGCCTTTTCAGCCTTGGCAAGTTCCAGAACTGAAGCCCCTCCCAGTGCTTTGTCTTTGTGACCCTTGGGACTTGCCCACTCTTGCTTTCTCAAGTTCTCAGCAGTTAGTTCAGCCTTTGTTCCTATCTCCAGGTTCAAGAGTTAAACTTTTCAGCCTCAAACTGGGAAATAAGAGTGAAGCTGTGAGTTTGTTTATGAGGGATACCCACAATTAGAAACACAGAAATTTTGAATATTGCTTCTGTGGAAGGGTTGAAGAGCTATGAGACATGTCCAGGAAATACTAGTGAAGGCAGTACCAAGTTGGAACTAAGTGGGAAGACAAATAGCAATACTGACCCTGTCTTTGTTTACTATTTTGATATTTTGTTCATCATGGAATTTTGTATGAATTCTTATTTTTTTAAATATTGTATTAAAATATTATTTTTGTTGATTACTGAAGTTTTATCTATGTATCTATCTATCTATCTATCTATCTATCTATTTATTTATTTACACAAGGCAGTATCTCACTTGCCTCACCCTGGCCCCAGCCCTGGGTGAAAGCCTTGTGAAGTATAAAATATTTAACTAGGTGTTTTAGTTTCCTAGGCTGCTTAAATCAAGTACAATGAAATGCATTGGCTTAAACAATGGGAATTTATTAGCTTACAACTTTGAGGCCATGAAAATGTCCAGATCAAGCCATCCTCAAGGCGATGCTTTCTTCCCGCAGACTCTTTGCAGGTGATCCTTGGCTCCTCTGCCACAGGGCCAGGCACATGGAGGAGTCTGCTGGTCTCTCCCTTCTCTTCTGGGTTTCAGTGATTTCAGCTTCTTGCTTCTGTGTTCTCTCTCTCCTTGTATTCATTCTGTTTAGTAAGGGCTCCAGGAGAGGATTAAGACATTCTGAATGAGGTGGGTTGCACCTTAACTGAAGTAGTCTCATCATGAGATCCTACTTAAAATGGGTTTACACCCACAGGAATGGATTCCTTTAAGAACATGATTTTCTGGGGTACATACAGTTCCAAACCACCACAGTAAGCATATACATATGCATGTAATATAGATGTAAATAAATGAAAAAGAAATAAAGGGAGGGAACTCACACTTGTTGAGAGCCTACTACACTCCCCCACCCTGTATATCTATATATAAAGAGTATGTATGCATGTGTGCATTACATGCATTCTCATTTAATCCTGTGGTAGATTATCTCCATTTTACAGATGTGTAAGTCAGAGCTTGGGAGAGGTTAATTAACTTGACCAAAGTTACAGGACTAGGGGGTCAGAGGGAGGAGAGGAAGGGTAGTGAGAGAGAGAGTGGTCTGTGAATTAAGGCAATAAGTTGTGAGTACTAATAACTTGCTAGTAGTAGGTATTATCCTATCTGGGAAATGCAGCAAAATATCATCCAAAGTTTTATTAAATAGCAACCATGTTAATGCATCTTTCAGTGATATTGCAAATATAAATTTGATGCTGAGAATGCAAGTTTCTATTGAATCTAGAAATCTAGTGAAACTCAAAATCTTAGCAGAAGATTTTATTGGTTTCAGTTGATTTCTCAAGTTCTTAGTTTGAATTATTGCTTTTTTAGCAAGTCTTTTATTATACCCTGGTAATATTTAGTGAGCTATGAGATGGAAGCCAAATATTTAAACGTAAGAGCTTCAGTTTTAAGGTATTTCTCTATCAATCAGTTGTAATGAAAGCTGTATTGGTTAGAGGCAATATTGGGAAAATCAATATTAATTATTTATGTTCTTGTCATAGGGGAATAAATATCTATGAATGACATGAGGGTTAAATCAGTATGTGTTTGGGCTTGAGAAAGGTCATGAATATCTATGATCACATTTTTATGCATTACTGCTTGCAGGAGTGGAATAAATATCTGCTAACATCGTGATGGCAAACAGTTTTGTGCAGAGGAATAGGAAAGAGAAAGAAATATCCCTAGTCAATAGGATATGAAAACCAAATCATATACACAAATACCAAGGCTGGAAAAGGTCTGCGATGCAAACAAAGGGTTAATATGATACTGACTGTGTGGCAGCATGGTGAAAGTATAAAAAATTACTGTTAGGAGGCAGGTAGTGCTTGTTGGTTTTGAAAACAGCTTTTGTCATTTACTAACTGCATAACTTGTGAGAGTTATTTAACTTCTCTGAGGCACATAGGTCTTGTATAAATGTGTTACTGAGATCTACTTTACAAGAAGGTTGCAAGTATTAAATGAGATAATGGAAACAAAGTTCCAAGTACCAAAAAAAGTTTCAATTATGGTGCCTGGAACATTATCAGTCATTTAATCAGTGGTAGACTTAACTGTTGTTATTGGTGTTCACGCAGACAAAGGAATAATACTTTATAATACTTTTGGACAAATGTTTGATATGATTTACAGAAATGACTATCCATACCTTGGAAAAAGGGAATAATAAAAATTTATGATTTTCTTTCTTTCCAGATAAGTAATAACTTCAGAACTAAAAATACAGAGCAAAATCAATTTTAATATTCAGAGAGAGCCCCTATTTAAAATTGATTACTTGCCATTATAATTAATGAAA
Source organism: Choloepus didactylus (assembly GCF_015220235.1). Lineage (NCBI taxonomy): Eukaryota > Metazoa > Chordata > Mammalia > Pilosa > Megalonychidae > Choloepus > Choloepus didactylus. The sequence continues at coordinate 51,619,364 of NC_051314.1, forward strand.
AAAACACAAGAAACATGATTTTTTTCTCTAAAAATAGGCTATTTCATTTTTACATGAAATAATAACATTTAATGGATTTTCTTTTAGTTTAACAAAAGCAATAAATTATTGGCCAAGAAAAAATGTTTCATCAAAAAAACCTTAGATAACATGTTAAAAATGAAAATTACAGAGAGAAGCTAGCCACCTTTATTAATAATTAAAATGTCTTATTAGGGTGTTATTTATTGTTAGAAGCTGTAGAAAATAGAGGACTAGGAAGGTGTAGTTAAAAAATATATTGTAGAATAGGTGTCTCTGTGATTGGCTATTATTTTACCCCACATCTTGTATATAATACCTAAAATTTACTGCTGGTCAGGGTTGGCAATATAGGGTGGTGGTTAAGATGGCTTTGGGGTCAGCATGTTTGGATTCCAATCCCAGACCAACCATTTGCAATCTTTTGGATCTTGGACAAGTTACTACACTTCTACATGTTTTTTTTTTCTTCTTTGTTAAAAATGGTTAACTAAAGTACCTACCTCATAATATTGCTGTGAGAATTAACCAAGAAATGCAACTAGCACAGTGCCTTGCTAATAAGAGCTCAATATATGCCAGCAGCAAGGATGTCTATTCTACTAACTGGAATAATATGTTTATTTTGTAATAATGGAAAAGTAAGTGATTTTCTGTCTAAGTGTTAAATTTTTAAATTCACTGTTTATTCTAAACATAGACACATTTTCCAATCTATGTTGAACTGCAGTCAATGCCCAACTACTTTCTAGCATTCAGGAAATTTCCAGGTAACGTTGTCTCAGGCTGCCCTTCTGAGCTTCCCAGCATTGATACGAGTTGGAGTGAAAGCTTGCCACTTTGACTTGCTCCCCCCAGTTCAAATAGTAAAAGCTTTTAATTAGTGACTTACTATAATTACTCTTGCTAGGATTTGTTCAGAAACTCAACCAGTCCAAAGGGCACATGAATCCCTCAATCTTTCTACTTCTGCCAGGAGAATAAGCATCCATTCTCCACTAAACCCTTGTGTCTCCCATAGCCCTAAAAGTAAAGACATGGAGTTAGACAAGCTGATGTCCCCGTAGGTGTTTTTCCCAGTCAAAACTGAGATTCTGATGTTAACCAGTGGGGCATTTCCATCCAACTCTCTCACTCTTCCTAATCATAGAATGAATTGATGAATAACTATTTTATGCATTTCAGTCATGCCATCCAAATAGATTGTAATTTCTTCCTAATCTTAAATTTCTCATAACGCCCAGCCCTGTACTAGGCACATGGTAGGTGCTCACTGAAACCTTGCTATTTATTATTACCGGAGAAGAGAAGAGCTTAGAAGAATTTTGCACTTATAAGTAAAGTTAGAAAAACAATCTATAGATTCAAGGGATGAAATGTGATGAAACAAACATATACATTAACCAAATAAGCATACTATTAAAACCATATATATTGGAAAACTTCCATGTAAAATAAATGCAGGAGCATTTTGGAAGAGCCGATGTCTTTCAACATTTGATTGCCTACTTTTGTGAAGCCACAATTAAATCTTGCCATGTACCAATCAACAGAGTGTGCTGAAGTACAAAATCTTCATCGTTACCCTGACATTTTCATTTAGCTTCTGCTGAATACCCAGTCAATTCTTCCAACATTCAGAAAAATGTTCCTCAGCATTTATCTTGTCATTTTGATGATGTTATACATCCCACAATCAAACAAAAATTGACAGGTCTCCTTTTCTTTCACAGTACTTCAAACATATCTTTGTAAACCTGAATTACTTGTATTGATGGGGAAATGATTTATTATTTTTTTCACACTTCCATATTGATCAGGCAAAGGAAGATATAATTATTCAGTTTGCATATTCCCAACATCTTTTAAAACTTTCAAACTTAAAATGGAGGTAAATTTTAGTTTGACACCTTGCAACTGGGAAACCAATTTGAGGCAATTTACTGAGTCACAATAAAGTCAGAATGTGGGCTTTTTATTGGAAAGAATGGCAGAAATTTAACAGCATGACCAGCACTTCCAGATTTAAGATTAACAGATACTTTCTGATATTTGAAGCCTGCAATGTATAGCAGTGGGCTTAGCTGTCATTCAAAAGGGATAGGGGTTTCTAAGCATTTTTCTTTCTTACCCTAAGTTTCAAATCATGATGTTTCTCTTACTTTATTCATCCTATAACTTATCCATCTCTCTGTGGTCTATCATCTAGCCATCCATCCATATATGATTTTATCTGTCTTTCTGTTCATCTATCCATCCATGCATCTATCTACCTATCTACCTCTCTATATTTATCATTTATCTATCTATTTGGCTAGATATTTTATTTCTTAAATAGCTGAGTTTAAACAATATTAAACTATATTAACCACCCCCAAACATGTCTCAACAGTCTTTCCTAAGCAAGGACCCTTTTTATTGCTCTTAATAATTAAGACAAGGTAATCATCATTGTTTTCTAGGTTTCTTATGTACTTTTCTGTCTGTGTAGCAGATGAAAGAAGGCAGGAAAAAGAAACAACCAGAATGAGGCAGAATTTTGGTAGCACATGAAAGCCACAGAGACTGGGCCCTTCCCAAGTGAAGGAAGAAAGACTAGTCCAACTGTTGTGTGATAGTCATTTTCATGTCCACTGCTCTGCTCATTCCTCACAATAACTTTGTTCAGTACTTACTAGTATCCCCACATCAGTCCTCTAAGTTAGCTACTATCATTATTCCCATTTTACAGTTGAAGAAACTGAGTTTTGGAGACATTAAGTAGCTTTCTCACATTCACATGGCTGTGAGTCCCAAACTGGAATATAATACAAACCAGGAATGCTTCAAAGCAATTGCTCTTAAATATAAACTCCACACCCTTAATTTATTTCATGGTGGAAATTTACCTTCTGTTTTTTCATATCTTCTATGCAACCAGGAGTAGAAAAAGTACAAAGTCAGACTAAGAGAGAGCCAGTCAGGAAGTTAGAGAAAGTCAATGTATGTGTGAGACACCATTTTTTATCTGTGGAATGTAAGAGGATGGGAAAAATTGTATTTACCAGAACTTGTTTCTGCCTCTGGGAGGAATACTCTGATGATGTGGGATGAGGATCTAAGGGATTATGCTTAAGTAACACATGTGAATTGCCCACTTTGAAAGGAAGGTAGGTCCATATAATTTCAGAACTTTTGTTTTGTTGAGTAAGATATGAAACTTCGGGCCACATCTTAATTGCTCCAGAAAATACATTGAGAGATGCCTTCAACAAAACCCTAACAGCCTCCTTCTGGTGGAGTGTGAACCTGGTTGAGTGTCTTCCATGAATGTGAATGATGCAAAATTGTTATAAGGCAGCTAAGGTGCTAATTCTCAAGTTGAAGGCCAGAGTTTTAAGGAAACCTGTACAGACACCTGTAGAATTTGTTTAATTGGTACACTCTACCCAAACTACAATCATGAGTTTGAGATATGGTAACAGACTCACGACTCCTGGATTTTTCACTCCAGTAGCCCTCTATACCTCCTCACCCAGTAATAATGGATGTCTATCTTACTCTAGTTTGAAAATACTTCTTATCAACACCATTTTGAAGTGTGTGGATAGATACCTTAGATGAGATCAGTTTATAAATCATAAGCAAATTATCCAAAGTGGGTATTTCACTGGAGTTATTTATGTGACAATTCTAGTATATAATTAAACAGTTTTAATGGGGCCTAAACAGAGGAATTTATTCATTTTCAATGTGCTGATGTTAATTTTTGTCAGTCTTTGATACCTGATCAGGGCTTGGGCACTTCTAAAAGATAATAATAGTTCTTTAACATAAATTAGTTTAACACATAATTACTGAGGGCCTCCTGCATATCACACAGTCATGAACAAAACAGATGTCCCTGATCTTGATCTCAGGGAAATTACATTCCAATGAGGTGGGAATGACACTACAAAACTGCTAGTTGTCAGATGATGACAAGTGATATGAAGAAAATAAAGAAAAAGCTGGGTAAGCAGTGTAGGAAGGGATGGGGGAGAGGGGTTGCAGGGAGGGGTACTTATTGCCTATGGAGGTGTCAGGAAAGGTCTCTCTAAGGTGGTGTTTGAGCAGAGACCTGAGGAAAGCTGGAAGCAGGTCCTGTGGATACCTGGGGGCTGCCTGTTCCAGGAAAGCGAACATCCCTGATTCAGGAACAAGATACACCTATTAACAAAGTACACATTGATATCAGAGCAATTGAGAGAATGATCTGTTTTTCATATTTTAAATTTTGTATAAATAAGCTGAGAACTCTGAAACTTTTTCAGTGCTTTAAAATGTTTGCTGAAGAAGACTGGAGTTCTGAACTGGAGGAAGGAAAAAAAACATAAACAATTGGAATGAAATTTTCCATTTACCCAGTTTTTAATGCTTTCTACCTATTTTTCTTGAGGATCCTGTGATTTGACCTTCTGTGAAAATTAATCTGACAAGCCTTAAGACACACACCAAAGAAGGGATGGATTACTCTTCACCAGAAATAAAAAGATTCAGAGATGCATATGTCAATGATATAGTAACTGTAAAATAGCATACAAGGACAGAGAATGGAGAATATCTAACATATTTTCATTTGGTTCCCCCCCACCTCTTTCTCAAGTCCCTCTGTTTCTCCCTTCTTTCTTTCCTGGTTTAACAGCCAGTCTTTTTTTCCCCCTTCAGCTTCATTTGAAGTAAATCAAGTCCTTTAATACTCACACTACTCAAATCAAATTCAAATAATCAAATTCTTCAAACTTCTATGGGATCAACATTTGATTGATAAACTTAAAAAAAAAGAGTAGGATATAGTTGTCTGGTCTACAAGTAAGTACGAATACGTAGCTACAACATGGACAAGTCTTGTTTTCCTCTCGTGCTCTGTCTCCCCAGTGAATCTGAGGAGGTACCATGTAATAAGGATGCCGATAATCAAGATGCTCTGTCATTTATTGGGCACTCTTATTTCCACGTTATTTTCATGTTATCTATATTCTTTCTCATCACAATACCTTGAGTTTGACATCATAATCCTCATTTGTCAGATGAGGTTGGGTATTGTTCTCCATTATCATACAGTAAAAAGGTTGCAGAGACTGTATTAAAACACTGGGTGTCTATGCCTTTCCATTTCATTACACCCTAGCAGGCCACATAATTTGGAATCCTAAATGCAGGTTCTTGTCACAGTGTCTAGCACATAGTACATGCTCAAAAAATATTAGCTGAAAACATGACAAGCGCAACAACAAAACAGAAGCAAGGTGGGAAAAGATATTTCTCCCATCTGTGTCTTAGAGTCCCTAATTAGCCTTCCTCTGAAGGGGAAGAGAAAAACTATTCAGAATTTTTTTTCTTTTTTGTTAATTTACTAATCAAGGAAATAATAAATTTTAATATATATTTTTAAAAACATTTCTATTTATTAGTTTCAGGTTTATCAAGAATCACTAATTTGAGTTTATTGAGATCTAACCTAAAATAGGAAACTAAATCTTTAGACACCTGTTGGCAATTAAGGAAATAAAAAAGGCTTCAATTTCATTTTAGTCAGAGGAAAAATATATAGTAAGATTATATGCACAAAAGTACTGGATTTATGCAGTAAATGTGTTTCTAAAATATAAGTAAGCAAGATGTTTTCAATATAATAAGGCAGTGCTGTGCTTAAGAGCACAGGTTTGAGCAAATTACTTAATTCCTATGAGCCTCAGTTTGCTTATCTGTTGAATGAGAATGATAGTATCTGAAGAGTCAAATGAAATAAACGCTTAGTGTTTTTTTAAACAAAATTACCTGTATTGTTTCCTCTAAGATTCCCTTTCCTACTTTCTGAAGTGACAGCTAAGGAATCTGAACATCAGTTGTACTAATTTGTTAATGGGCATTTTTCCTTTGAATCTACTCCCTACACACATATACACATACATGCATTTTAGATGGAGATCTTTAGAAATCAAGTGTGGTCCAAAGGATTAGACCCAATGTTTGCAATTTCAATGCCGAGGGAGCCAACCCAAGTCATTTCTAGACAGATGGCAACTTTAAGTAGGTTTTGCCTAGGAATCCATTAGCTTTTGCCTCGTGTAGTGTTAGAGACTACTTGAAATATATGGATGAAAAGGCAAATTAGTTGGAAGGTTTTTAAGGATATTTCATTCTCTATCATAACTAAATTAAACACACATGTTTCGTAGGTGGCTACAGAACTTGTCTCCAAAAGGAAGGATAAAGCACCCTCTTGTAAAACTAAAACCAGGCTCTCATCTGATTGTAATTCTTTATTTTCAGTGAAACTGCTTTTAAGGATGATGGATGTTAATAATCACCTCACTAAGAAGTTGTCATCATTTATTAAAAAGAATAGAGCAAGTTGGATTTAATAGTTAGAATTATAACTTGGAGGGGATCAGGCAATATGGGTAAGATAAAAACAGTGATTCTCAAAAGAATTGAGAATTTATTATTTTCAAAGGACTTGATGGAAACAAAGCCTTGCCTTACATTTCAATATGTTTTGAGCATTTTCATATCTTTTACACAAATTTACCATACTCAATGTGGTGGTTTGTATCCCACATTCTATCCCAGAAAAACATGTTCTTAAATCTAATCCATTCCTGTGAGTTACTTCAGTTACTTCAGTCAAATCAGGATGGGTCTTAATCCTATTAACTGGAATCCTTTATAAACAGAATGAAATTCAGACACAGAGGAAAAAGACAGAGAGAAAATGCAGATAGGAAGCAAAAAACTGAACCTGGAAGAGAAGGGAGAGACCAGAAGATGCCACCACGTGCCTTGCCTTGTGACAAGCGAAGGGCCCCAGATCACTGGAAGTCAGCTCTGGAATACCACAGTCTTCAAGGAGAAAGCATTGCTTTGATGGTGCCTTGATTTAGACTTTCTTTTAGCCTCAAAATGGTGAACAAATAAATTCTCAACGTTTAAGCCAATTGGTATTTGTTTCAGCAGCCCAAGAAACTAAAATACTGAATTTATAGGCAATACAAAGAATGGAATTTATATATGACCAGAAAAATTTGCCTTACTAATCACATTTGGAATCTGAATTAGATGTATTCAAGTTAAGTAATAGCTCAATTTATAGGAAATGTTTAATAACTAGTTAAAAGTTTACACACTTATTTAGAGTGTGAATCTGTTTATTGAACTTTTTTGGAAGGAATTTCATAACTTTTCCACAGTCTTTTATATATCTAATTATATGAGTGATGATGAGTTTGAAGAAATGAGGGTGTAATCAAGATACATGCTATAGTTCTGTAATTTGAAGGGTCTTATAAATCTTGCCAGGAATCATGCTAGAAGACATCTACTTCAAAAAGTGCTGAAAAGCAATGATAAGAGGGAAACATTCACATTAAGATGTGTGGTTACACCCTGCTTTCCCTAGTTCCCCTTTACCAGGGGGAGCAGGACTTCTCATTTTCTGTGTATGTCTGTCTGTCACCTATAATTCAATAAATACTAGCTGCCTTGAATCTTTCATGCTGTGTATTATTTGATACTTTAGCAGGTTATAGATAATCAAACAAATACAAGGTTTGCCTTCTTCTCTATATAAGGATTGACCTTGAGACATTAAATATACTAGTTGGTCCTCAGTTTTGTTTATTTAAAGCAGCTAATAAAATTTCCTTTCTAGTAATGCCTTGGGTGGTTTAGTGTCCAGGTTTAGCAGACTCACTGCTTGTTAGTGGCTACTGACCTGACCTTATCCCAAGGCATACACAGCTGAAACGTGCACTGGAAGTGCTTGCTGGTGATGGTAGGGGGAGGAGGGTGACTCCCTGTGGTCAAGTCTCAAGCGGGGAGAGGGAATAAAGGGAGAAAATGAATATGCCATTACAGAAGCCTTGCTTCTGAAATCAAAGAGAAGTACACCAATGTCGAATAAGCACTCTACCTTTTCTTTTAAATCTATCTGATGCCTCTTAAAGCTTGCCCTACATTTCATTCAAGATTGTTCACAGGATGTTAGAGAAGCCCATTAGACAAAGAAAACATTCACCTTCAATTAGTTTATGAAACTGCCTGCTTCTCCAGAGCAAAAACATGCATAAGCAAGTCCTGAATGCTTGGAAAGGAGGTGTCTTTTGCTAGCTAAATCCAATACTCATAATCTTGGAGTCAGGTAGGGTAATGAGCAGTGTGAATACAGGCAAAGGGATTTTCACGGTTTGGGTATGTGTTTGCTAGAAGAGAAGAAGATGGGCTAGGAATAATTTCGGGGAAATGAAACAGATCCCATCCCTGGAATATATATGGAGGACAGTGTAACATTACGGGCTGAGGCCTCGCAGTTAAATAAAAATCAATTTGAGACAACATGTAGATGATTTCTGTCAATTTGAAATAACATAACTCATGCAATGAACACTTTGCAGTGGAACAGCCCTCAGGGTCAGGAGATTTCACTTTTGAGGCAGATATTGGCTGCACAATCATGAGTAAGTCACTTAACTGCTATGTGTATCAGTTTTCCAGCTTGCAAAGTGAGGATTTTGGATCAGATGATGCTGGAACTACTTTCTAGTTGTAAGAGTGTATGGAAAGTCTATTAGAATTTAATCACATGAAACACCACATAACTTTTGAAAAACATAAAATTTTCATATGAAATCCTTTGTTTTGATGCTTATATTTCACTCAGCTGATGTATTTGGAGGAACAAAACAAAAGAGAGTCTTAGAAGACCCTCTGTTCATAAGCATATGGAATCCAGCATGTTACTGATAACATGTTATTTTGGATAACTTATATATTGTGACTGTATAACTGGTTGCTAAACAGAAATTGCAAGAAATATGGGCACTATGAAACTATTCTAAGCATAGCTTCTCCCTCAGACTTCGCAGTTCACATTTTCAAAATTATATATAAATTAATTGCTCTATTTTCCTGAATTGACTGGATTCGCTTCACCACATTAAGAACGTTCTGATTTGGGTAAAAGTTTTTCTCCCTTAAGCTCATTTCTTTGTGTGGTGATATTTCCCATAAGCAGAGGATTGGGTAGGGAGTTGGGAGTTGAATTCACTGCTTCTGGGGAAGCCTTTCAAAGCCCCTGTTAAGCTTGGTTGACTGGCCCATTCTCTTGAATCCTGTTGCTCCACAGCAGGCCTTTAACAGGCAGTTGGGACCTCTGAACATCTGTTTATTCCAGGGATTAAGGAAAGAGGAAGGGAGATGATTTTTCCCAATCTGTGCCTTGGAGAATGCCTCATTAGTTTCATTCCTTACTCAATGGGAGAACAAGGCTATTTAAGTAATTTAACTTAAAAACAAACAAACAAACAAACAAAAACTTACAAGTTAATCCAGGAAGTAAAGGAATCTTCCAAAATAATTTGCAGTTTTCCTCTTTGTTTCAGCAAGTCCTAGGCTTTTCAAGCATTTGCAAGCATGCATTTCTCATTGCTAAGCTCTACTACAAACGATGTCAAGCCAAATCTCTAGACATTTGTTAGCAACTTCCAAAATGTAAACCTCAGCATTCTGATTTTTGTAGAGGTCAGAGAAGGGTTTCTAGAGATAGTGACATATACTGAATCTTAAAAGGTGAGGAGGAATCAGCTGGAAAAATGAAGATGTAGAGAAGAAGGACCTTCTAAGTCTGAAGGAATAATATGACCAAAGAAAAACCATGTTATGTGAGAAAAAATATAAAGAGTTGGCCTTTCTGGAGAATGAAGTGTGGGCAGGAGTTGAAGAGCGATGAAGCTTCATAAAGCAGTGCATGAACCAGATCGCAGAGGGCCTTTTATGCCACGCTAGGGAGCTCAGTCTTGATTCTACAAGAAATGCAGAACTAAGAAAGTTTTTAAGAAAGGGAATGGATGATCATATTTGCATTATTTACATGGACTTCTCCTGCATTATTGGGAGTGAAAAAGCTGGGGGACTTAAAACTGAAGGCAGGAGGCCTTGTTGGGAAGCAAGTGTAATAGTTCAGGTAAGAGGTGATGACAGACACTGTGGATTTTTCGGAATTTTCTGTATATAGGATCATATTATCTGCAAATAGGGAAAGTTTTACTTCTTCCTTTCCAGTGTGGATGCCTTTTATTTCTTTTTCTTGCCTAACTGCTCTGGCAGGAACTTGCAGTACAATGTTAAATAACAGTGGTAACATTGGCCATCCTTGTCTTGTTCTTGATCTTAGAGGGAAAACTTTCAGTCTTTCAGCATTGAGTAGGATGTCAGCTGTGGGCTTTTCATCTATGCCCTTTATCATGTTGAGGAATTTTCCTTCTATTTCTACTGTTATATGTGTTTTATCAAGAAAGGGTGCTGCATTTTGTCGAATGCCTTTTCTGCATCAATTGCGATGATTATGTGTTTTTTATTTTCTTTCATTCTGTGAATGTGCTGTATTACATTAATTGGATTTCTTATGTTGAACCAATCTTGCATACCAGGGATAAATTCCACTTGAGCTTGGGGTACAATTCTTTTACTATGCTGTTGGATTCAGTTTGCTAGTATTTTGTTGAGCATTTTTGCATCTATATTCATAAGAGATATTGGTCCATAGTTTTCCTTTCATGTGGTATCTTTATCATGCTTTGTAGACTGAGTTAGGGAGTGTTTCCTCCTTTTCAATTTTTTTGGAAGAGTTTGAGCAGAGTTGGAGTTAAGTCTTCGTCAAATGTTTGGTAGAATTCTCCTGCAAAACTATCTGTTACTGGGCTTTTCTTGTCGGAGGGTCTGATACTGAGTCAATGTCTTCGCTAGTAATTGCTCTGTTGAGATCTTCTATTTCTTCTTGAGCCAATGTAGGTAGTTTGTGTTTTTCTAAGAATTTGTCCAAATCACCTTGGTTATCTAATTCATTGGCATACAGTTGTTCGTAGTATCCACTTATAGTCCTTTTTATTTCAGCGATGCCAGTAGTAACGTCCCCCTTTTCATTTCTGTTTTTTCTTATTTGTATCCTCTCTCTTTTTTCTTTGTCAGTCTAGCTAAAGATTTTCCAATTTTATTGATGTTTCCAAAGAATCAATCTTTGGTTTTGTTGATTCTCTCTATTGTGCTTTTATATTCTATTTCATTTTTCCCCACTCTAATCTTGTTATTTCCTTCCTTCTGCTTGCTTAGCGTTTAGTTTGCTCTTCTTTTTCTAGTTATTCCAGGTTTGAGGTTAGGTCTTTGATTTGAAGTCTTTCTTCTTTTGTAATGTAGCATTTAGGGATATAAATTTCCCTCTCAGGTCTGTTTTGCTGCATCCCATAACTCTTGGTATGTTGTATTTTCATTTTCATTCACCTCAAGATATTTCCTAATTTCACTTCTGATTTCCTTTTAAACCCATTTGTTGTTTAAGAGTATGTTTATTTTTCACATATTTGTGAATTTTCTCTTTTTCCCTCTGTTATTTATTTCTAGCTTCATTCAATTGTTGTCAGAGAATATATGTTGTATGATTTCATTATTACTGAATTTATTGAGACTTGTTTTGTGGCCCAACATATGTTCTATCCTGGAATGAACCATGTGCACTCAAGAAGAATGTAATTCTGTTTTCTTTGAATGCAGTGTTATATAAATGTCTATGGTTTAGTGTATTATTCAAGACCTATACTTCCTTATTGATCTTCTGACTAGATGTTCTGTCCATTATTGAGTGGTGTGTTAAATATACCATTAGATTTTACACCAACAGAGGTACATGGAAATGGTATGCAGACTTGAAAGGAGATGCCTATTGAAATTACATGAAAAAAATCCTTGCTGAACATTAAATTTGAAAAATGTTTAATATTATGATTATATACAACTATAAATCTACCCCAATAGACTGCTGTACATACATTTCTAGAAACATCAGCTTCTCTACCATAATTTTAGCTGGAGCATAACAATATATAACCAATTATTCATAAGTATATGCATTAAAATAATTCATTCTTATATGCTACTCACAAGTAGAAGGTAATGCATTGGATAAGTTATAATGTAGTTCAGGAATAAAGGGGTTTGTAAATAACAGGCTGGATCATCTCTACATAAATTATTTGTTAGAATCAGCATATACAGGAAATTAGAGACAAGAGTAGGGAGGTCAAATGGATACTAAACCACATCAATAAATCAAAGGCAGAAAATCATATGATCATCTTGATTGATGCAGAAAAGGTATTTGACAAAATTTAACATACTTTCTTGATGAAAACACTCCAAAGGACAGGAATAGGAGGAAACTGTTTCAACATGGTAAAGGAAATACATGAAAAGCCCACAGTTAACATCATACTCAATGGAGAAAGACTGAAAGTTTTTCCTGTAAGATCTAGAGCAAGACAAGGATGCTCACTGTCACCACTGTTGTTCAGTATTGTACTAGAAGTTCCAGCTAGAGCAATTAAGCAAGAAAAAGAAATAAAAGGCATCCGAATTGGAAAGGAAGAAGTAAACTTTCACTGTTTGCAAATGACATGATCCTATATGTAGAAAATCCTGAAAAATCTAAAGCAAAGCTACTAGACCTAATAAAAGAATACAGCAAAGTGTCAGGATAGAAGATCAACATGCAAAAATCAGAAGTGTTTTCATACTAGTAATGAGCAATCTAAGGAGGAAATCAAGAAAAAAATTCCATTTACAATAGCATCAAAAGAATCAAATATTTAGCACTAAACTTAACCAAGAACATAAAAGACCATATACAGAAAACTACAAAACATTCCTAAAAGAATCAAGGAAGACCTAAGCATATGGAAGGACATTCCATGTTCATAGATAAGAAGACTAAACATAGTTAAGATGTCAATTCTACTCAAATTGATTTACAGATTCAATGCAATACCAATCAAAAGCCTAACAATTTGCCTTGCAGAAATAGAAAAGCTAATGATCAAATTTATTTGGAAGGGCATGGTGCCCTGAATAGCTAAAAATATCTTGAGAAAGAAAAATGAAGTGGGAGGTCTCACACTACCTGACATTAAAGCATATTACAAAGCTACAGTGGTCAAAACAGCATGGTACTGGCATAAAGACAAATATACTGACCAATGGAATCAAATTGAAAGTTCAGAAATAGATCGTCTTCATCTATGGACAACTAATTTTTTGATAAGGTGGCTAAGACCATTCAACTGGGAGAGAACAGTCTCTTCAACAAATGGTGCTAGGAGAACTGCATATCCTTATACAAAAGAATGAAAGAGGACCCCATCTCACACCTTATACAAAAATTAACTCAAAATGGATCAAAGACCTAAACATTGGAGTTAAGAATATAAAACTTTTAGAAGAAAATGCAGGGAAATATCTTAAAGGTCTTGTGGTAGGATGTGCAAGCAATGAAAGAAGAAATAGATAAAGGGATCTCCTCAAAATTGAATACTTTTGCACATCAAAGAACTTTTTCAGGAAAATACAAAAGCAGCCTACTCAATGGGAGACAATATTTGGAAGCCACATATCAGATAAGGGTTTAATATCCAGCACAAAGAGATATTATAACTCAACAACAAAAAGACAAGCCACCCAATTAAAAAAAATGGGCAAAAGACATGGATAGAAACTTTTCCAAAGAGGAAATACAAATGGCTCAAAATCATATGAAAAGATGCTCAACTTCACTGGCTATTAGGGAAATGTAAATCAAAACTACCATGAGACATCATTTTGCACTTCCTAGAATGGTCATTGTCAAAAAAACAAAACAAAACAAAACAAAACAGAAAACTACAATGCTGGAGAGGAAGTAGAGAAATAGGCAAACTTATTCATTGTTGATAGGAATGCAGAATGGTGCAGCTGCTCTGAAAGGCAGTTTGGCGGTTCCTCATGAAGCTAAGTATAGAATTGCCGTATGATCCAGCAATGCCATTACTAGCTATATACCCAGAAGAACTGAAAGCAGGGACATGAACAGACATTTGCACACTGATATTCATAGTGGCATTATTCAGGATTGCCAGTAGTGGAAACAGTCCAAGTGTCCATCAACAGAGGAGTGGATAAACAAACTGTGGTATATACATATGACGGAATACTATGCAACTGTAAGATGGAATAAAGTCATGATGCATGCAACAATGTGGATGAAACTTGAGGATATTATGTTGAGCAAAATAAGCCAGAAACAAGAGGACAAATACTACATGTCTCACTAATATGAACTAAATATAATGACCAAACTCTGAGAGTTAAATAGAGGGCACAGGTTATCAGGAGATAGAAAGAGGGCAGAGATTGGGCAACTGATGCTTAACGAGTACAGAATTTCAATAAGGTTGATTGCAAAGGTATAGAAACGGATTGCACAATACTGTGTGATGGTAGCACAATACTGTGAGCATAATTAACAAAGCTGAGTGTGAGTATGATTGAAAGAAGTAAGGCTAGAGTTGTGTATATCACCAGAAGTCAAGCTAGAGGATAAAAAATGGGACCGTATAACTTAGCGAAACCTAGAGTAGACAATGATGGTGGTTAATTGTACAATATAAGAAAGCTTTTACATGAACGAGAATAATGTATGTCGGTCTTACAAGGTGTTAATAATGGGAAGGTATATGGGAAAAATACAATTAATGCAAACTAAGGTCTACAGTTAACAATAACACTGTAATATTCTTTCATTAATTGTAACAAAGGCAATACACCAAAGCCAAATGTAAATAAGGGGGAGATATAAGGGAGGGGTATGGGATTTTTTTTTCCCTTTATTTTTATTTTCCTTCTTTCTTTTTAGAAGAAATGGGAATGTTTACATATAGATTGTGGTGGTTAATGCATAACTATGTGATCATACTTAGGATGGATTGTATGGCATGTGGCTGAAACTTTTTAAAAAAATAAAGAGAAAACTACAAGTGTTGGAGGAGAGGTGGAGAAAGAGGTATACCTATTCATTGTTGGTGGGGAAGTGGAATTGTATAGCCCTTCTGAAGGGCAGTGTGGTGGTTCCTCAGGAAGCTGGGTATGGAGCTGCCATGTTATCTGGCAATCCCTTTACTAGGGATATGCCTGGAAGAACTGAAAGCAGGAACATGAATAGACATTTTCACACTGCTGTTTACGGTGGCATTATCCATGATTGCCAGTGAATGGAGGTGGCCCAAGGGTACATCAACTGATGAGCAGAAGGATGAGCTGTGGTGTATGTATATGATGGAATATTGCGCAGCTGCAGAAATGAAGCATTATGTTGAGCAAAATAAGCCAGAAACAAAGAGAAATATTTATGGTCTATGATATTGTCTACACGTTAAAAACTTCAACATCTGTGTGAGACCAAATGTAGAGATGTTTTTTTGTCCAAAACTTAAAATCTCTGTAGCACATTATCTAATTTAACCTGTCTGGTCAGTTTATTTAAACAAACTAAATACAGGGAACCTAGATTGGGAATGAGATCTTGTTATTCTGTACAGGTTAATGTAATACCCTGAAACATTCTAGAGTATTTGGGGCTTAAAATAAAAAAGTATTGGCAAAGTCCCTGGAGGGAATGGAGAAAAAATGTAGAACTATTAAACTTCCACATCTGGGGAACTCCTGATATTCTCTCAAACATTAGGGACTCTCAATTTAATAAGCCAAGCCCTTGATCTTGAGTCTTGCCCTTTTGAAACTTATTTCTATAATGATGAAGCTAAGCCTACTTATAATTATGCCTAAAAGTCACCCCCAGAGAACTTCTTTGGTTGCTCAGATGTGGCCTCTGTCTCTAAGCCAAAATCTGCAAATAGACTCAATACCTACATGGGACATGACTCCCAGGGGTATAAATCTCCCTCACAAAGAGGGACATGATTCCCAGGGATGAGACTGGCCCTGGCATCATGGGACTGACAATACCTTCTTGACCAAAAGGGAGAAAGGAAATGAAACAAAATAAAGTTTCAGTGGCTAAAAGATTTCAAATAGAGCCAAAAGGTCATTCTGGAGGTTACTCTTATGCAAGCTTCAGCTAGACATTGCAATTTGTCACAGTATGTCAAGCTCCAACCAACAGGACAGAGGTCCTTATTTTGCCCCCATGTTGTAGATTTTCTGTTAACGGCTTAGCACAAGATTATTTAGTAAAAACAGCTATTTGAAGTTGATGATAGCCATCCATGAAAATTTCTGAACATTGAGGCTCCAACTCCCTGACCCTGAAAATTATCAGTTTTAAGATGTTACCCTGGAGGCGGGGCAAGATGGCAGACTGGTGAGCTGTAAGTCTTAGTTACTCCTCCATGAAAGTAGGTAAAAAGCCAGGAACTGCGTGGACTGGACATCACAGAGCAATCTGTCTTTGGGCATACTTCATACAACACTCATGAAAACGTGGAACTGCTGAGATCAGCGAAATCTGTAAGTTTTTGCGGCCAGGGGACCCGCGCCCCTCCCTGCCAGGCTCAGTCCCGGGGGAGGAGGGGCTGTCAGCTCCGGGAAGGAGAAGGGAGAACTGCAGTGGCTGCTCTTATCGAAAACTCATTCTACTGATTCAAACTCCAACCATAGATAGACTGAGACCAGACACCAGAGACTCTGAGAGCAGCCAGCCCAGCAGACAGGAGACAGGCATAGAAAAAAAACAACACGAAAAACTCCAAAATAAAAGCAGAGGATTTTTGGAGTTCTGGTGAACACAGAAAGGGGAAGGGCGGAGCTCAGGCCTTGAGGCGCATATGCAAATCCCGAAGCAAAGCTGATCTCTCTGCCCTGTGCACCTTTCCTTAATGGCCCTGGTTGCTTTGTCTATTAGCATTTCAATAACCCATTAGATCTCTAAGGAGGGCCGTTTTTTTTTTTTTTTTTTTTTTAAATCCTTTTTGCTTTTTCTAAAACAATTACTCTAAGAAGCTCAATACAGAAAGCTTCAAAGAATTGCAATTTGGGCAAGTCAAGTCAAGAGCAGAACTAAGAGAGCTCTGAGACAAAAGGCAATAATCCAGTGGCTGAGAAAATTCACTAAACAACACAACTTCCCAAGAAAAGGGGGGTGTCCGCTCACAGCCACCATCCTGCTGGACAGGAAACACTCCTGCCCATCGCCAGCCCCATAGCCCAGAGCTGCCCCAGACAACCCAGTGTGACGGAAGTGCTTCAAATAACAGGCACACACCACAAAACTGGGCGTGGACATTAGCCTTCCCTGCAACCTCAGCTGAATGTCCCAGAGCTGGGAAGGTGGAGCAGTGTGAATTAACAAAGCCCCATTCAGCCATCATTTGAGCAGACTGGGAGCCTCCCTACACAGCCCAGCAGCCCAGAACGGCCCTGGGGGGACGGCACTCACCTGTGACATAGCACAGTCATCCCTCAACAGAGGACCCGGGGTGCACAGCCTGGAAGAGGGGCCCACTTGCAAGTCTCAGGAGCCATACGTCAATACCAAAGACTTGTGGGTCAGTGGCAGAGACAAACTGTGGCAGGACTGAACTGAAGGAATAGACTATTGCAGCAGCTTTAAAACTCTAGGATCATCAGGGAGATTTGATTGTTAGGGCCACCCCCCCTCCCCGACTGCCCAGAAACACGCCCCACATACAGGGCAGGCAACACCAACTACACACGCAAGCTTGGTACACCAATTGGGCCCCACAAGACTCACTCCCCCACTCACCAAAAAGGCTAAGCAGGGGAGATCTGGCTTGTGGAGAACAGGTGGCTCGTGGACGCCACCTGCTGGTTAGTTAGAGAAAGTGTACTCCACGAAGCTGTAGATCTGATAAATTAGAGATAAGGACTTCAATAGGTCTACAAACCCTAAAAGAACCCTATCAAGTTCAGCAAATGCCACGAGGCCAAAAACAACAGAAAATTATAAAGCATATGAAAAAACCAGACGATATGGATAATCCAAGCCCAAGCACCCAAATCAAAAGACCAGAAGAGACACAGCACCTAGAGCAGCTACTCAAAGAACTAAAGATGAACAATGAGACCATAGTATGGGATATGAAGGAAATCAAGAAGACCCTAGAAGAGCATAAAGAAGACATTGCAAGACTAAATAAAAAAATGGATGATCTTATGGAAATTAAAGAAACTGTTGACCAAATTAAAAAGATTCTGGACGCTCATAGTACAAGACTAGAGGAAGTTGAACAACGAATCAGTGACCTTGAAGATGACAGAATGGAAAATGAAAGCATAAAAGAAAGAATGGGGAAAAAAATTGAAAAACTCGAAATGGACCTCAGGGATATGATAGATAATATGAAACGTCCGAATATAAGACTCATTGGTGTCCCAGAAGGGGAAGAAAAGGGTAAAGGTTTAGGAAGAGTATTCAAAGAAATTGTTGGGGAAAACTTCCCAAATCTTCTAAACAACATAAATACACAAATCATAAATGCTCAGCGAACTCCAAATAGAATAAATCCAAAAAAACCCACTCCGAGACATATACTGATCACACTGTCAAACATAGAAGAGAAGGAGCAAGTTCTGAAAGCAGCAAGAGAAAAGCAATTCACCACATACAAAGGAAACAGCATAAGACTAAGTAGTGACTACTCAGCAGCCACCATGGAGGCAAGAAGGCAGTGGCACGATATATTTAAAATTCTGAGTGAGAGGAATTTCCAGCCAAGAATACTTTATCCAGCAAAGCTCTCCTTCAAATTTGAGGGAGAGCTTAAATTTTTCACAGACAAAGAAATGCTGAGAGAATTTGCTAACAAGAGACCTGCCCTACTGGAGATACTAAAGGGAGCCCTACAAACAGAGAAACAAAGACAGGACAGAGAGACTTGGAGAAAGGTTCAGTACTAAAGAGATTCGGTATGGGTACAATAAAGGATATTAATAGAGAGAGGGAAAAATATGGCAAACATAATCCAAAGGATAAGATGGCCGATTCAAGAAATGCCTTCACGGTTTTAACGTTGAATGTAAATGGATTAAACTCCCCAATTAAAAGATATAGATTCGCAGAATGGATCAAAAAAAATGAACCATCAATATGTTGCATACAAGAGACTCATCTTAGACACAGGGACACAAAGAAACTGAAAGTGAAAGGATGGAAAAAAATATTTCATGCAAGCTACAGCCAAAAGAAAGCAGGTGTAGCAATATTAATCTCAGATAAAATAGACTTCAAATGCAGGGATGTTTTGAGAGACAAAGAAGGCCACTACATACTAATAAAAGGGGCAATTCAGCAAGAAGAAATAACAATCGTAAATGTCTATGCACCCAATCAAGGTGCCACAAAATACATGAGAGAAACACTGGCAAAACTAAAGGAAGCAATTGATGTTTCCACAATAATTGTGGGAGACTTCAACACATCACTCTCTCCTATAGATAGATCAACCAGACAGAAGACCAATAAGGAAATTGAAAACCTAAACAATCTGATAAATGAATTAGATTTAACAGACATCTATAGGACATTACATCCCAAATCACCAGGATACACATACTTTTCTAGTGCTCACGGAACTTTCTCCAGAATAGATCATATGCTGGGACATAAAACAAGCCTCAATAAATTTAAAAAGATTGAAATTATTCAAAGCACATTCTCTGACCACAATGGAATACAATTAGAAGTCAATAACCATCAGAGACTTAGAAAATTCACAAATACCTGGAGGTTAAACAACACACTCCTAAACAATCAGTGGGTTAAAGAAGAAATAGCAAGAGAAATTGCTAAATATATAGAGACGAATGAAAATGAGAACACAACATACCAAAACCTATGGGATGCAGCAAAAGCAGTGCTAAGGGGGAAATTTATAGCACTAAATGCATATATTAAAAAGGAAGAAAGAGCCAAAATCGAAGAACTAATGGATCAACTGAAGAAGCTAGAAAATGAACAGCAAACCAATCCTAAACCAAGTACAAGAAAAGAAATAACAAGGATTAAAGCAGAAATAAATGACATAGAGAACAAAAAAATAATAGAGAGGATAAATATCACCAAAAGTTGGTTCTTTGAGAAGATCAACAAGATTGACAAGCCCCTAGCTAGACTGACAAAATCAAAAAGAGAGAAGACCCATATAAACAAAATAATGAATGAAAAAGGTGACATAACTGCAGATCCTGAAGAAATTAAAAAAATTATAAGAGGATATTATGAACAACTGTATGGCAACAAACTGGATAATGTAGAAGAAATGGACAATTTCCTGGAAACATATGAACAACCTAGACTGACCAGAGAAGAAATAGAAGACCTCAACCAACCCATCACAAGCAAAGAGATCCAATCAGTCATCAAAAATCTTCCCACAAATAAATGCCCAGGGCCAGATGGCTTCACAGGGGAATTCTACCAAACTTTCCAGAAAGAACTGACACCAATCTTACTCAAACTCTTTCAAAACATTGAAAAAAATGGAACACTACCTAACTCATTTTATGAAGCTAACATCAATCTAATACCAAAACCAGGCAAAGATGCTACAAAAAAGGAAAACTACCGGCCAATCTCCCTAATGAATATAGATGCAAAAATCCTCAACAAAATACTTGCAAATCGAATCCAAAGACACATTAAAAAAATCATACACCATGACCAAGTGGGGTTCATTCCAGGCATGCAAGGATGGTTCAACATAAGAAAAACAATCAATGTATTACAACACATTAAAAACTCAAAAGGGAAAAATCAATTGATCATCTCAATAGATGCTGAAAAAGCATTTGACAAAATCCAACATCCCTTTTTGATAAAAACACTTCAAAAGGTAGGAATTGAAGGAAACTTCCTCAACATGATAAAGAGCATATATGAAAAACCCACAGCCAGCATAGTACTCAATGGTGAGAGACTGAAAGCCTTCCCTCTAAGATCAGGAACAAGACAAGGATGCCCGCTGTCACCACTGTTATTCAACATTGTGCTGGAAGTGCTAGCCAGGGCAATCCGGCAAGACAAAGAAATAAAAGGCATCCAAATTGGAAAAGAAGAAGTAAAACTGTCATTGTTTGCAGATGATATGATCTTATATCTAGAAAACCCTGAGAAATCAACGATACACCTACTAGAGCTAATAAACAAATTTAGCAAAGTAGCGGGATACAAGATTAATGCACATAAGTCAGTAATGTTTCTAAATGCTAGAAATGAACAAACTGAAGAGACACTCAAGAAAAAGATACCATTTTCAATAGCAACTAAAAAAATCAAGTACCTAGGAATAAACTTAACCAAAGATGTAAAAGACCTATACAAAGAAAACTACATAACTCTACTAAAAGAAATAGAAGGGGACTTAAAAGATGGAAAAATATTCCATGTTCATGGATAGGAAGGCTAAATGTCATTAAGATGTCAATTCTACCCAAACTCATCTACAGATTCAATGCAATCCCAATCAAAATTCCAACAACCTACTTTGCAGACTTGGAAAAGCTAGTTATCAAATTTATTTGGAAAGGGAAGATGCCTCGAATTGCTAAAGACACTCTAAAAAAGAAAAACGAAGTGGGAGGACTTACACTCCCTGACTTTGAAGCTTATTATAAAGCCACAGTTGCCAAAACAGCATGGTACTGGCACAAAGATAGACATATAGATCAATGGAATCGAATTGAGAATTCAGAGATAGACCCTCAGATCTATGGCCGACTGATCTTTGA
The DNA here is from genome assembly GCF_015220235.1 of Choloepus didactylus. NCBI lineage: Eukaryota > Metazoa > Chordata > Mammalia > Pilosa > Megalonychidae > Choloepus > Choloepus didactylus. Next base: position 51,640,967 of record NC_051314.1, read on the forward strand.
TAAGGCCCCCAAAGTCACCGAACTGAGCCATAATGGTCTTTTCAACAAATGGGGCTGGGAGAGTTGGATATCCATATCCGAAAGAATGAAAGAGGACCCCTACCTCACCCCCTACACAAAAATTAACTCAAAATGGACCAAAGATCTCAATATAAAAGAAAGTACCATTAAACTCCTAGAAGATAATGTAGGAAAACATCTTCAAGACCTTGTATTAGGAGGCCACTTCCTAGACTTTACACCCAAAGCACAAGCAACAAAAGAGAAAATAGATAAATGGGAACTCCTCAAGCTTAGAAGTTTCTGCACCTCAAAGGAATTTCTCAAAAAGGTAAAGAGGCAGCCAACTCAATGGGAAAAAATTTTTGGAAACCATGTATCTGACAAAAGACTGATATCTTGCATATACAAAGAAATCCTACAACTCAATGACAATAGTACAGACAGCCCAATTATAAAATGGGCAAAAGATATGAAAAGACAGTTCTCTGAAGAGGAAATACAAATGGCCAAGAAACACATGAAAAAATGTTCAGCTTCACTAGCTATTAGAGAGATGCAAATTAAGACCACAATGAGATACCATCTAACACCATTTAGAATGGCTGCCATTAAACAAACAGGAAACTACAAATGCTGGAGGGGATGTGGAGAAATTGGAACTCTTATTCATTGTTGGTGGGACTGTATAATGGTTCAGCCACTCTGGAAGTCAGTCTGGCAGTTCCTTAGAAAACTAGATATAGAGCTACCATTCGATCCAGCGATTGCACTTCTCGGTATATACCCGGAAGATCGGAAAGCAGTGACACGAACAGATATCTGCACGCCAATGTTCATAGCAGCATTATTCACAATTGCCAAGAGATGGAAACAACCCAAATGTCCTTCAACAGATGAGTGGATAAATAAAATGTGGTATATACACACGATGGAATACTACGCGGCAGTAAGAAGGAACGATCTGGTGAAACATATGACAACATGGATGAACCTTGAAGACATAATGCTGAGCGAAATAAGCCAGGCACAAAAAGAGAAATATTATATGCTACCACTAATGTGAACTTTGAAAAATGTAAAACAAATGGTTTATAATGTAGAATGTAGGGGAACTAGCAGTAGAGAGCAATTAAGGAAGGGGGAACAATAATCCAAGAAGAACAGATAAGCTATTTAACGTTCTGGGGATGCCCAGAAATGACTATGGTCTGTTAATTTCTGATGGATGTAGTAGGAACAAGTTCACTGAAATGTTGCTATATTATGTAACTTTCTTGGGGTAAAGTAGGAACATGTTGGAAGTTAAGCAGTTATCTTAGGTTAGTTGTCTTTTTCTTACTCCCTTGTTATGGTCTCTTTGAAATGTTCTTTTATTGTATGTTTGTTTTCTTTTTAACTTTTTTTTTCATACAGTTGATTTAAAAAAGAAGGGAAAGTTAAAAAAAAAAAAAGACAAGAAAAAAGACAAACAAGGAAAAAAAAAAATAAAGATGTAGTGCCCCCTTGAGGAGCCTGTGGAGAATGCAGGGGTATTCGCCTACCCCACCTCCATGGTTGCTAACATGACCACAGACATAGGGGACTGGTGGTTTGATGGGTTGAGCCCTCTACCATAAGTTTTACCCTTGGGAAGACGGTTGCTGCAAAGGAGAGGCTAGGCCTCCCTGTATTTGTGCCTAAGAGTCTCCTCCTGAATGCCTCTTTGTTGCTCAGATGTGGCCCTCTCTCTCTGGCTAAGCCAACTTGAAAGGTGAAATCACTGCCCTCCCCCCTACGTGGGATCAGACACCCAGGGAAGTGAATCTCCCTGGCAACGTGGAATATGACTCCCGGGGAGGAATGTAGACCCGGCATCGTAGGATGGAGAACATCTTCTTGACCAAAAGGGGGATGTGAAAGGAAATGAAATAAGCTTCAGTGGCAGAGAGATTCCAAAACGAGCCGAGAGATCACTCTGGTGGGCACTCTTACGCACACTTTAGACAACCTTTTTTAGGTTCTAAAGAATTGGGGTAGCTGGTGGTGGATACCTGAAACTATTAAGCTACAACCCAGAACCCATGAATCTCGAAGACAGTTGTATAAAAATGTAGCTTATGAGGGGTGACAGTGGGATTGGGAATGCCATAAGGACCAAACTCCACTTTGTCTAGTTTATGGATGGATGTGTAGAAAAGTAGGGGAAGGAAACAAACAGACAAAGGTACCCAGTGTTCTTTTTTACTTCAATTGCTCTTTTTCACTCTAATTATTATTCTTGTTATTTTTGTGTGTGTGCTAATGAAGGTGTCAGGGATTGATTTAGGTGATGAATGTACAACTATGTAATGGTACTGTAAACAATCGAAAGTACAATTTGTTTTGTATGACTGCGTGGTATGTGAATATATCTCAATAAAATGATGATTAAAAAAAAAAAAAAAAAAAGATGTTACCCTAAGATTTCTCTAATTTCATCTGAAAGTTAAGATTAGCATTGTTAATAACTGGCCATCAACAATCAAGTATGGCCTAGCACTTACACATGTGAACCACTGGTTTGAAAATGTTCTCGGTGCAAGCTCTTTTTCCTTATATTTTCTGCATTTTTTTTTTTTTTTTAACAGCAAAAGCAAGTCCTGAGCTAGAGGGCGCCGAGCTGTATATAGCTCTGTGTCCCATGTGCAAAAGCTGGGATCTTCTAGGCCAGAAGCTGCTGCTGCTGCTGCTGCTGAGGAACTGAGCACACTCGTGCTTGGAAGCTTTTTGCTTGATACAAGTTTACTCCCTAAGAGTGATGGCGTGGAACTGCAGTCAGCAGTCATCCACAGTGGAGTTGGTTGCTCCTTCTGAACTTGAAATAAATTGGCTGAGGGAATCTGCGAAACAACAGTTGGTGAATTTAACATGGAGCACTGTGGGTCCGCATACATAGTGATTTCATTACATTAAAGCAGAGAAATGCAAAGGGAAAACCCACTTAAGAACGTTGTATTTCTCAGTACATACCAAGGCATCAAAAACGTAAACAGAGAATTATATTTCAATTGTAGCAAAACTTTGAGTGAAAGGGGAATTTAATTAGCCTATGAAAGATTTTATCAGAATCTCCATTTCCCACTAATCTGTCCTCTTATATCACTGGCAGATTAATCTCTTCTCTTTCGAGAAGCAACTTCTATGCTCAAGAGAATTCATCCCTATCCAGGAACTGCATGACTTTAAAATTTTCTAACCCTCCTTCTTCAAACCCTTTATTATTCACTAGTCCCCAGTGGACTCTTGTCCATTTGCTGTTTACCATGTGTGTCTACTCATTCCCTTTCCGAAGTCTTTGCTCATACTGTCACTCCCTCCTGGATTGCAGTTTTCACTAACATTGATTTAGCATACATGTTTAAGCTTCTTTTCCTTTTATGTACAGGAATCATTTATCATTCTTGTTTTTGAAATCCTACAGTAAGAATTACTGTGCCAGCAACTTCAGTACTTCATTACATTGTACACTCACTATTTCATTCATTCATTCATACACAAACATTTATTTAATATCTACAGGGCCTTGGGCTTCTTTTTGTGTCAGAGAGGTCTGATTTACTTTTGGGGAGCTAATTATCCCCCACTCTTAAAATGATTCTCTTTTATCCTTTAGGAAGTTAGCCAGAGAAAGTTCTCAATAACAACTCTGGACATATACCAAAGGAGTAAATCTGACCCTATGTAGGTCTTAAAGGAATGAATAAAGACATTTGAAGTTCTTTGATGGGTCACATTTTGTACATAATTGTCCATATTTTTTCTTAACTATATTTTTGACCCTGGACCAACTGCCAAATCTATCACTCATAAAGCTGTTGGGGATTAAACATCAAGAGCTGCTTGTGGATTTCAGAGGAGCCCAGATAGAACCCTGGAGTGGGAGAAGAAGAGACTTGCCTGCCCAGTACTTTACTGGTGGAAATCAGAGTGGGTGTAGGCCTTGAGATATAAAGAAAAATAAGACATGAATAAGACATTCTCCTTGATCTCCAGAAGCTCACAATTTAGTAGAAAGAGATAGAATGGAGCAAAAAATTACACTATTTTGAGTTTGACATACAATGGGAATTCAGAATAGGCAATGACTAAAGAGGTTGACCAATGGGGAAGAATATGGAGAGGACTGCTGGCAAACGACAGTGAGCAGAGACTGGTCTAAGTGGGTAAAGCACTAAATTTGGACACAGAAATCTTGGTTTGAATCCTGGTTCAATCATGTTGGGCAGGTTACATTAATATTCTAACCTGTATGTTCCCTATCTATAAAGCGGAATACTAATAAGAGACTTTTTTCCTTTCTTTTTTTTAAATAAGACATTTTGTATATGTATCCTAAATTAACACCTCATCATTTCAAAGAGGAAATGTTTTAATTGCCTCCTTGATTGTTACTTACTTTCTACTCCTTTGAACATTGTGTGCATCCCCACCTGTGTAAAACACCAACCACTTCTCTCAGTGAACACTAATGCCAAACAAACTTTTCTCTGGGCTTTCCAGGCCTCTATCTCTGTCACTCCCAATAGAGTGATGCTACTAACAAGAACATCAGTAACAATCATGGCAGCTGCAAACAAGAGTGAGGGCAAACATGACCCTGTATTAACTGCTTTCTGCGAGTTATCTCACTTAATTCTTACTCTAACTTGTAAGGCAGGTATTATTATTTTCATTTTAATGACAAGGGACCTGAACCTCACACAGGCTAAATGGTGTTTCCAAGATCATTCAGCTAATTAGAGACAGATCTCAGTTTCAAGCAGAGAACTTTCTTACTTCAAAGGCTGTATGCTACCTTTTCACTGCTCCAGACTACCCCTCTGCACCTTGTAGCTTTCAGAGTACAGGGAAGAGAGGAACTCTGTAGGAACTTAATACATATGTGGTTGAAAAACTAACATATGCTCTCAGAACCATTCTAGCAATCTTCAAAGAAGCCCTGAATTGTCATAGGGCAGGCTCAGGAAGGGAGCCTACTTGCTGTAATGAGTGATAAACGGAGAACAGTAGACTGTTAAAACTTTGCAGAGGATATCTGACATCTCCCAGATTCCCAACAAAAATCTGTCATTAAAAAAAATTATTATTATTCTATCATGCCAGTGGAGGAAGCTGTGCCTATTTTACGAGTTTCATGGGAATAACAAAATGTATTTGTGCAGAAGCTAGATTATCCTACTACCCTTAAAAGGCTATCTTGATATTACACCTAGAGGTGGTTAAAAAATTGTCTAGGTAGTGCTGGCTTTTAGATGAAAATAGAAATATCAAGATGAAGAAATGAAATGTTTTCTTCAAATCTTCTTGGAGTAAAAGTAATTAATGGATTTATTTACTTTTTTTGGTTGTTGTTTAGATACCATTTACTTGTGTTGAGGTTGTAGAACATGAATTTTTGAGAGTTTAGCTGAATATAAATATAAGAATCATTAAGAAATGCACATAATATGAGAAAAAATCATTTCTATCTAAGTTTAATTGAACTCTGTGCTAACAAGAATAATTCTCTTTAGATGGTTATTTTTCTAGAATTATTTGCAATTCAGTCCTGCACAGAGGCAAGGAAAATAGGCTAGACATGTTTTTGAAACTCCTTTCAGAGTTATAATTGTATTATATTATAATAAATTCTAAGATGACCATGATGTTTCCTAAACATGCATTTTACTGCTACTATGAATTTACAGTAATTGGAGATAATTTACTATTTTATGAAGCATAACAGAATAATTGTGCCATTTTTTACTTTAAAGGCAAAGAGGTGGGAGAGCTCTGGTCAGTATGATAACTGATCCGTATCTTCCTGTGAATGTTCCCTTTTAAAAATGTAGAATTGCTACATATGATAACATATACCAGTTTTGTTTTGTTTCTTAACACTTTAACCTTCATTTTATTAGAATGTTGCTAAATTAGTGTTTTTGAGTTCATATGAATAATGCTGACATTTCTAATTTTAGAAGCTCTTTAATGTTGCCTTTAATTTGACCTTTATGTATGGTTGTAATCACGACCCAGGTTGGCTTGCTGCTGTGAAGGACCTTCTGCAGGGTTGGATAGGGCCCCAGAGTAAAAGCACTTTGGGAATTGTGTGTAAGCGATGCCGCTCTTCGCTGCTCTGGATGTAAATCATGGGTGGAGTCCAGCCCTAGCCCCCTTCCCTTGCAGTCCCGATCAAGGGACTGATGGATGAGCTTCTAACAGGCATGATGCCACCTCCCTCCATCCCCCCATAATCCTAGAGGGGCCAGGATTGGGTAATGTTTCCATGCTTCCCTGAGAAGAGAAACCTAAATGATAATACCTTGTATTTCATGCTAGCATGAATGGAGCAAATTAACACACTTTGGTTTTTCCTAAAATCATGCTCTTCTACGCCAAGGCCTTACCTGAAACTCTTCCTTATATCCCCTTACTCATCCTTCATTTTTCAGCTAATTCTCAGGACTTCCTCAGTCCACCAAGGCAGTATGGGTGCCCTAATCTGTATTCTCACAGTGAAAAGTATTTTCCTTAGCAAAAATGTATTGGACTCTCTTTGTCTCTTTCTTCCACCACAGTGTTTGTTTAGTGAAGGTGAGAATCATTAAGTCTACTTGCCATTTTATCTCCAGTATAAACCATAGTTCCTCTCATACTTCTGTTCATCACACAGGAAACACTGGCTTAACAGATGGACTATAGCCATCAGAGATGAGGAAACAATAGGAGATAATTTTATTCTTATGAGGCACAGCTTATTAGGGATATGGGATCCTGGAACACCTATGTTAAATCTGACTTGACTCAGAACAGGATTCCAGTAGTATTTTGGCGAAGTGGGGTTAGTGGTAAACAGATTTTTTATTAAAACTTCACATTTCCCTTGTACGTAATGCTGTCTCCCTTGTTCTTTGGCAGGATTTCCTAAAGTCAGCATGCAATGTGAATAGATGCTAAAGAAAATAAATGAGTTATGTGCTCAAATATGTTTGGAAAGCACTGGGTTAAATAGTTAAACATGTTTTATATTTAGGCAGGACATATCAGACCTTACCACGCTAATGTGCAATATGTGTCTCCAAAGGGGAGAGATACACAGTTTTACAAAATGTCATTGACAATACAATTTTTTTTAGATTATCATATGAAATTTTTATCCCAGAATGTGTTCTGACCAATTCATGCAATATCGTTTGAAAGCCATATCTCTTTAGTATAAAATAATTATCATCAAAGAACTATTTATTCAGTACTCATAGTGTCATACCCAATCGTACAACACCATGACAAGTGTCTTCCTATTTTATCTGATAAAAACATCAAGTTGAATCACTGAAGTTGATCACTTAAGGCATTTAGGAATTTCAATTGTTAAAATCATAATTAGCAGTAAATGCTTAGTATTAATACCATTAAACTTACAATAACACATAAAATATTTAATTTATATGTGAAATGCAAATATCCTAAAAATGACTGCCTTTGAAAACAACAATCAAAAATGACTTGACTCTTCTGTGGAAGAGGCTTTGGAATTGAAAGCTATCTGGGCTTATTCTTTCAGCAGCAGCTAACTCACACAAGTTCATTGTCTCTTTATATATTTCTGTTGGTGTTTGTAAATGAGTCAGAGAAACTCTTTTATTTGTCTAATTTATATGCCTTCCTTTGCACTCTGCCCGTTTATATGTCACCTGTAATAACTATGAAAAATTGCTGTGTGCTTCATGTTCTTTTTCTTTCAAATCTGCAATAGATGTTCTCTACAACTACCAAAGGGAGTTTAGTTACAGGAAATAACAAATCTAATTTAACTGTACTGAGGTGCAATCTCTTGCCCTAATAGGTATTTTGTTTAGTATGAAAACTCATCAGTAGGGATCCTTAAATTTTTTCCCTCTGTTTTAGAGTAATAAATTAAAGGAATATGTTTATTTTAGATCACTTAAATATCTTCTCTAATATAATGATGTAATTAAATGATGCTACTTTATCGTCCTTAGCTCTGAAAACTTGACTAGTGTACCTGCTATGAGTTTTTTACCAGGTCCTGTGTGCATCTGGTCGATAAATCCTTACAAATCCCAGTATCAATAATGTCACTCTCCTGATCAAAAACTCTCAGTAGTTCCCCATTACTTATCAAATTATGAATGAATTTCTTAGCCTAGAACTTAAGGTTCTAATATTTCACTTTTATTTGTCCATTTTTATTATTCTAATTAAACTGGCTCTTTCCTAAACATTCCCTACAAGTTTCTTCCTTTAGCTTTATTTAATGTCTCAGTATCTTCCCAGAATGACAACCTTCATCCTTGCCTTTTTTTAATTGAAAATTTTTAATCTTTATTAAGCCTTTTTTAAAATTGTGTTAATATATGTACAACATACCATTTCCCATTTTCACCACTTTCAAAAGTATACAATTCAGTGCTGCTAATTATATTCACAATGTAGTGCTACCATTATCACTATCTGTTACCAAAATGTTTCCATCACCCCAAATGGAAATTCTGTCCCCATTAAGCATTAACTCCCCATTCTCCACCCTCACCCCTGGTACCCTGCAATCTTCTTTCTGTCTCTACGAATTTGTATGTTCTAGTTATTTCATATAAGTGAGATCATTCACTTATATTTTCTTTCGAGTTTGGCTTATTTCACTCAACATGATGTCTTCAAGGTTCATTCAGGTTGTAGCATGCATCAGAACTTCATTCCTTTTTACCGCTAAATAATATTCCATTGTATGTATGTGCCACATTGTGTTTATTCACACTAGGGTTGCTTCTACCTTTTGGCTATCATAAATAATGTTGCTATAAACATTGGTGCACAGATATCTGTTCAAGTCTCTGCTTTCAATTCTTTAGGGTATATATCTAGAAGTGGGTTTGCTGGGTCATATGGTTATCTATACTTAAATTTCTCAGGAACTGCAAAACTGTTTTCCACAGTCGCTGCACCATTTTACGTTCTCACCAACAATGCACAAAGGTTCCTATTTTTCCACATCCTCACTGTGCTGGTTTGGATCTATTATGTCCCTTAGAAAAGCCATGTTCTTTTAATCCAATCTTGTGGACTTATTGTGGGTGGGACTTTTTGATTAGATTTTTTTCCATGGAGATGTGACCTTGCCCATTCAAGGTGGGTCTTAATTAGTTTACTGGCATCCTCTATGAGATAATAAAAGGCAGAAACATTTTGAAGACAGTTTAGAGCTGACAGAGACCCAGACTTTTGAAGATGCTAAGCTCAGAGATGAAGCCCCCGATTTGTCCTGGGGAAGCTAAGTGAGAAGCCACAGAAGCTTAAGAAGAAAGCTACTGGAATCAGAAACTGAAAGCAATGCAACCTGGGAGCAAAGGACAAGCAAACGCCAGCCATGTGCCTTCTCATCTGACAGAGGTGTTCTGGATGCCAACTGGCCTTTTCCTCAGAGAAGCTATGCACCCCTTGATGACTTAATTTGGACATTTTCATGGCCTTAGAACTGTAAAATTGTGGACTCATAAACCCCCATCTTAAAGCTGATTCATTTCTGGTATATTGATTTTACAGCAGCTTTAGCAAACCAAAATACTCAGCAATACTTATTTTCCATCTTTTTAAATAGTCACTGTGTTAGGGTTCCCCAGAGAAACAGAACCAACCAACACAGATTACAGTAATTATATATTAATAATTATATAGTAAGAGATTTGGTACAGGAATTTGCTCACACAACTTTGGGGATTGGCAAGCCTGAATTCCATAAGGCAGGTAACAAGCTAGAAAATCCACTAAAGGTGAGACTGTGAAATCTGGCACATCAGAACTCTATAGGGCAGGCAACAGGCTGGAAACCCTGATGAAGGTGGTTTGAAATTCTCCAGGACAAGCTACTGATGTAATTTACCATCCTCTTCCTCCCAGTCTTCCCTAGATGCTGTACAGCGTTCTACTGGCCGCTGTAATTTCAAAATGGTTGTTTCAGATAGACCCTGCCTATTTAATAGTTGTTGCAGTGTTGGGACTGAATCCTAGAGCTCCCTACTCAGCCATCTTCCCTCAATCCTCTACTCTTGCCTTTCGAAAGTCAACCAACTCTTCAAGTGTCCTTTCAGATTTGACCACCTCCACGAATCCATTCTTAATCCAACACTTTGGATGACATCTCTTTCTTTTGGGAGACAACAAACCTCTATTTTTCAATTCTTCTATATTCAGCACATTGCACTGAGCTTGGCGCATAGAAATAGCTATTTAATAAAGATTTGTTCAATGAATTATTGACTCTCTGGTAGCATCTCTTTCTTGCCTTGAGTTACAGTTATTTGTGTGTTCTTTGATCCTTTCCAGTAAACTCTAAGTTCTCTCAAGGGCAAGGACTGTATCTTTTATTCATTACCACGGTGCTCTGAAATAAAGAGTTAGTGAATTGAAGAACACTTTTATCTTGCCCATTTAAATTGAAATGGAAAGTTAAAAATTTTATGTACCTATGTTACCACTTCAAAGTAGTAAAATTTTTTAGATCATGAAATTTGTTACATCAGAGGTACCTCCTGAATTTTTCTAGAAGACTAATTTCTCATCTATGTTGTAAGGGAAACACGGCACATATAGTATCCGAAGACATGAGTTTGAGTCTCAGTTCTTTTTGCTGCAGCATTTGGATCCTTGACATTATGGTAGTTACTGGAGATATAAATAATAGTCACCTTGGATTTTTACAATTGATTACTACATTAAGATAAATGAAACTCATTGTTCCTGCTTGGAAGAGAAACCCCAGAGAAAATATTGAAGTTCAGCCTCCTTTTATCCATTGGAATAAAGTGATCTTCATCTCTTGTGACTTATCTACCACTCTGTACTCATAGCAGAGTTTTCTTTAAATCTTCAGTTCATAAAAGGAAAAAAAAAAATGTTTAAAAAATCTTGGTCACTCCTCTGGACTACTTTTCTTGTAAAATGGAGCAGAAGTCAACAGGAGACAATACAAAATTCATCTTATCCAGCTGAAATTAGGGTGAAATGAGATATCATAAATGGGATGCAATTCAATCAAACTACTTGTCTGTAAATTTCTTTATTACATTCTTAATCACATGTGGTTAAATCTTTTTTTTTTCTTTTGTATATCATTGAGGGTTCTTTGGCAGTAGTAAAATATAATGAAAAAATAATATAGGTACATTTTTATTATTTGCTGCAAATAAAGCCTTGTACACCAGGACAGACATCTGTGTTGGGATTTACTTACAAAGAGGCCACTAAAAGTTTAGTCCATAATAAAAGGTTTAGTTCATAACTAGCAACACCGGGTACATAAAACCTCAAATACTGTACTCAATAAAGAGCAAGAATTTCTACAAATTATCACAGAATTTTTAAAAGAGTGAGCAAGGGAAAAGCAAGTAGTGAAACTAAGAAAGACACTTTTTAGAGAGGAATCCTTATCTAAATACTTAATCTGCATTTTTCTATGATAATGCTTTAAATTTATGGAATTTACCATTCATTGTGCTTTTGCATATAATATATCATTTGGATTTCACAACAGCACTGCCAAGTGTTGTTATCTTCATTTTATAGCTGACTGGAGAAAATTTTGACTCAAGTAAGTTACATGACCTCTCAAGGAAAATGAGAAGCAAGTGATCTTACCAGAGATAAGGTTCTGGCATCCCATTTCCTGGTGCCAATGCTGTCCTGCACATTGGCTTAACCTCTCTGAGCCTCAGTTATCTTGTCTGCAAAATGGGGAAGGCAGCAATAATATCCACCATAAAGCGTTTGATGATTAACTGTGATAATGCCTCTGAAGTGCTTAACATTGTACTGAGCATATGGGAATATTCAATATTTTTGCTCTTTTTAATGTTGTTATGGTGATTATTATACTATCCAGCATCCCTCTGGGAAGAAATCTGTGTATTTTCATTTCAACTACTAGAATGTGATGAATGAACTTATTGGGAAAAGGACTGACTGACAGAAAAAAAAATTGCTAAGAAAAACCATTTTAAGGAAGACTATATATGTTTTTAAAAATATCTAACTTGCTGAATTTATATCTAACATGACTTTTTTGATTTAAAAATATTTTTAATGTCTTCTGATTATAAAAATAATATGTACCCATTATGGAAAGTTTTTTAAATACACAAATGTATAAAGTGGAAAATAAAAATCCTTTATGATCTCACACTCAGAGATTTCCATTTATTCATTTACAATCCTATTGGAAGGATATGGGATGGTTCTCTCACTGTATCCTTATCACTTTTATGTATTACCCATCATTTTAAAACACCAAATTACAAACATAAAATTGCTGGGGGTATTTTGTTTTTAATGTATTTTATTAATGATATTGAACATGTTATTTCTTATTCCTTCTGCCAATTACCTGACGATGATATTTTATCAAAATTTCTATTGGAATAAAATTAGCATTTTTAATATAGAATATATATTTATACATGAAATATAGTAATCTTTTGTTGTTTTGATTGTAAATATTTCCCACAATTTTCATTGTTTTTTATTGCTTTAACTATATATATATATTAATTGAAAAATACAGTGAGCAGGTACAAAAATAACTTCTACTTAAAATACATAGAAAGAAAGAAATGAAAGCTTGATCTCTTCATCAAAATTCGTTTTATCCTATCTGAAAGAGATTAGCACTGCTAGTAACTTGGTGCATATCTTTTGCTCTTTTAAGAAAATTAGTATTCCTTTTTTCTTATTAAAAAAAGTAATACAATTTTAGCATAGCCATTCTTCTACTCTTTTTTTTTTTTCCAGAAGAACATTAGAACCACGCAGTCAAGTTGTCAAAAATATCCCGATGAGAGATTGTTTGGTATTGCATTAAATCTCTACATTTATTTGGGAAGAATTCATATTTTAACAATATTTAAGTTTCATTGAGAAGCCCACCTAGTACATCTCCCTATTTATTTAGTCTTTTTTTTAATTCTTTAAATAAAGTTTTACAATTTTCTTGATAAGAGTTCCCATAGTTTCTACAAATTTGTTAGGATGATTCCTGGATATGTTTTAGATTTTTAAATTAAAGGGCAGTGAATTATTTCCATCTTCTGACTGGTATTTGGCAATGCAAAATACATTTTCTGGTTTTCAAGTATGTATAGTATCTCTACATACTTTTAGCTAAAGACTTAAGAATATCAAATATCTAATAGGTTATATATAATTGGTTTTCCATTAACCCTCTGAGGTATTCCATGCAGAATGATGGTGAAAATAAGCATGTCCTGTTTCTGATTTTTATGTTAAAGCTTCTAGTGTGAATGCTAAATTTCTTTAGATTCATTGTTTTTACTAATGTTTTTTCATTTCTGGAAGGAGTCTACCTTGCTTCATTATCAATCATCCTTTAATGTATTTTTGAAATTATTTTGGTAGTACATTTTTAATATTTTTCATCCATCCATGTTAATAACTCAGATTTTCTGCATTTTTTGATGTTTCTTCATACTGTAGATAAAATTTTGTAATCATCAGGAAAAATGATAAGCATTTCACTTTTTCTATATGATAGAAAAATAACATAATAATGTTATGAATTGAATTTTAAGATAATTCACTGGTAAACTCTTTGGCCCTAGGCTTCTTTGATAAAAGTTACAATTTCATCCTTGTTCATTAATCTATTTATGTTTGATACTACTTGAGTTAATTTTGATCATTTATTTATTCAGATATTTATTGCATTGGCATTTTCAAGTTTATTAATCCACACTTGATCATAGCATTTCAATCTCTTGTATCAGTTGTCTTATCTTTTATCTCATTCATAATTTTATTTATATCAATAAGCCTCCTTGTTTAAAAAGAAGAAAATATTTTTCTTCTATTAGCCTGAATTTTCATCTACATGACATGAAGAGAGATATGGGGATAAGGACCACATAAAATGAAACAATGTGTATAATTTTTATTTTTACTTGCTGATTTTGTTTATACTTTGTTTCTATTATGATTGAATGAAAAGTAGGAAAAAATGTGTAGCAGTTATAAAAAATCTTAATGAAAATACCTAATTTACTATGCATTCCTAAATGCCATCATAAAACTAGAGTCATTTAAAGAGAAAATAGTTTCATCACCTTTAGCTACTATGTCAAAGAAAGAGTTTTTCCATATTTTCTAGGCGGCTATATTGAGGATCTGAATCTTTTACAGCTTCCTTGGGAAGTTATTCTAGGATTTAGAAATAAAACATTTTTAAAAAGAGACTTCTCTGTGAGAGTTTTGCAAATAAACTGAAGTCTGTATTTTTTAAAAGACACAGAGTTCAAGAATTTTTACATAGTTTTTGTCATGAGTGAAAAGCATTATCAACAATTTTTTAACGAGTTGCTTGGCATCCTGTAAACTGAATGTCTGTTTGTTTGTATTGATTACTTAGGTATTATTTATCTCCAGCAATTGATATATAGAATCTGCTCATTGTGTTCTTCTGGGTTTTCTTTGGTCGTGTGGACCACACACTTCCCTGTCTCGTTCACAGATTCCTTCTTCTTGTCTTGTTAGTAGAAATATATTTGGAGCTTGGGATTATGCCTTTAGCATTATTCTCTTCTCTCTCTATTCTGTCTTGGCAATTCCATCAACAATCAGCCTTCAGCTAAAACCTGAATGTTGTCAATACTCTAACCTACATGTCCACCTGGTACTTTTCCCCTTATTTTTAGTTTTGCATTTCCCACTGTTTGCTGGATATCTGCTGGAATCTCAAACTAGCCTGTCCACAGCTGAATCATTTTTTTTTTTCTGACTTAAATCAGCTCCTTCTACCCCATCTCTATCTCAGCTATTCCATCAAGCCGCAGCTTTGAAACCCGTACTCATTCAATTAATCACAACAACCTAACAATCTGGCCTCAGCGATGTCTGCAATCCATTCCCTGCTTTTGATGTCTATTGCAGAACAAATTAATTTGTTTCTTAACTGATTTCTCTACTCCTATCTCTCCAATGTCCAAAATATTCCATAAACAACTGCTGTACCGAGTTCCAAAGCCTAATCTGATATATAAATTCCCCATTCAAAAAAGTTTGGTGATTTTCTTCTGCTATGGAATAGTCTGGTATTCCATATTCTCCTTGCTCTGGATGCAGTTATATTTGTATACTCATCTTCCATTTCTTTTTTCCATATTTATTGTCAAACTGAATTAAATTCTATTCCCCAATGGTCGTGTTCATTAGTGCTAGACTCTTTGGTAAGTCTTTTATATGTATTCTACCAGTTAGCACTATCAAAAATTGCAAGATAGACATCATCATTATTCCTGCATAAAAATGAGGAAACTGAGGCTTGAAGAAGTAACTTGGCCAAGGCTAAACAACTAGGGAGTGGGAGAGCCAGACTTGAAGCCAAGACACTTGGCTCCAATGTGTGTTCAACCAAGAGTTACCATGTGTTCTGAATGTTTTCTTGACTCTTGCTATTCTTTCCCCCTGGAATACCTCTCCTTTTCAGCTCCTTCATGATCTGGCACACTGTACCACCCTTGTTTACATTGCTCCAGCTACACAGGCCTGTTTTTTTAACTCAGGACCAACACTGTGGTCATCTTATGACTTTTGAACTGGCTATTTCCTCTTTCTGGAATGCTCTATCCTCCAGATATTTGAAAGACTGGC
This sequence comes from Choloepus didactylus, assembly GCF_015220235.1. Taxonomy (NCBI): domain Eukaryota; kingdom Metazoa; phylum Chordata; class Mammalia; order Pilosa; family Megalonychidae; genus Choloepus; species Choloepus didactylus. The sequence continues at coordinate 51,656,645 of NC_051314.1, forward strand.
TCTTTATTATTATTCAGATGCCATGTTCTCTGAAAGCCTTACCTTCACACAAAGACCCTTTTTGTCTCCTCTTTCAGTCACTTTACTCATTCTCATGTTACCCTATTTTTTGTTATAATAGAACTTATCACTATCTGAATTTACCTCATTTCTTTGTTTACTAGAATGTATGAGAGTTGTCCTCTAGTCAGTCTTATTTAACTGCTCTGCCTAGCCTTAAACAAATGCTTAATAGGGTGTTAAATTAATATTTATCAAATGAATAAAGGAATATTTACCTATTAAAAGCCTAACAATCCATCGTGACCCAAATCAAAGCCAGCAACTTGAAGATACCAAATGATTTCTGCATCCTCACCATCATCCCCCAATCATATTAGCATGATTACTCTTTTCTCTGAGTTGTTTTAGAACTTTGTAACTATTAGGGAATCCATAATTTATGCATTATATCTATTGCATATTGCACTTCTTTTAATCATATTCCCTGGTAGTTTTTAAGTTCCTTGAGGGAAGGTACTGTCTCCTATTCAGTTATGTAAACACCATAAAAATCCTTGTTTATGAACTCTCTGAAGAATTTCTCAATAAATCTCTATTAAACTTGAAAAAGAATTCTTCATACTTTGAATTACATTTGGGGAGCAATGTTCTGTAGTGCAGTAGACAAAACTACAAAAAAATTGTTTTGACTCCACTGAATGGTGCCAACATTTTTTGATAATAACGAATCATGTAACATTGCAATATATTTGAAACAAAAGCTATTTTCCCAGTGATGATAGCTCATAATACTAAAAAAACAATTTCAGGGAATACAATGTTAATATAATTTAATTATTTGTCACTGTGGGGACATTCTTGAATTATGTCTTTTGTTTTTTCTACCTGAAGTCCTTAGAATAAACATTTGGAATCTCTATCAAGTTAAATTTACAGACCCCAGGACAAGAGCACTAACAGTGTGGGTAAAACTATATTGTTTAAAGAGATCACTATCCTCAGGTATTATCTATTAAAGCACTGAATGACTCATGTTCACGCATATGAAAAATGCCTGGCTAGAACAAACTTTTCTAAGTATAATCGATGATGACAGATACATTTAACCCAGGGAAGTAGAGTTGGATACTATTAGATCACACCATTCTCATTTCTTTAAATATATTAGGGGCCACTATGAATCTAACATTAATAACTACTGAAAATATGTTTTAAATTTAGATGGAATAAGTGTTATCTATATTTCTTAGTGAAAACTTAAATAACAAATTTATCTGTACCTACATAACATATTATACCTGCTACCTGCCAGATTACTTTTTAAATGAAAAATTTTCAACCACCTTCCATTTGTAACTCTAGATTATCAATGTAAGAAAAAGAATGGATAGGTAGAATGAAAAAAAAAATTAACAAAGAAAAACATATCTATTAGGACTTTACTCTGAAATTTTATTTCCATCCCTTTCTTTCACTTTAATTATTTTAAATTGTCCAGGCAAAGGAAAAAGACAAGAACAAAATATTTTAAAAATGGTACTCTCTAGATAGATGATTAGGAATAATTTTTATTTTATTTTATCTTTTTATTTGAATATTTATGTCAACATCTTTTTTGAATGAGCATTTTTTTAAATGTAATCAGTAATAAGAAAAATAAATGCTACAACAAAACAAATGTCCATGTTTAGGGAAAGCCATAGCAATGCTGGTTAAAAGTATTAGCCCTGGAATTATAGCTAATAATTGAATTCAAATTTGAATACTTACTTGATCTTGGGTAAATTGCTCTCTGTATCTCAGTTTCTACATCTATACTATGGGAATAATAATAACAAAATTTATCTCATAGTGTTGTGAGGATGAAATGCTACAATAAATGTAATTCATTCAAGAAATATGTGACAGATATCTATCTCAAATTATCTCTCAGTGGAGACAAGGGCTGAGTTCATTTCATTAAATTCTATTATCTGCAATCAGGTATGATCTTGGAGAATAAATGACAAACTACTCAACATTACATTGGTTTAGAAAAGGCTCATCCTTACAATGCAAGTCCTAACTCTATTTGTCTATACCACAAATACAAATAAATAACAACTGATGCAATATTTGAGTCTATTTAGAACAGTTTTTCATGCAACTGATATTAATTGAGCATTTACTTTATACCAGGTACTATTCTAGGTGCTGAGTTACTGGAAATACAGAAGTAAGAAGTCAGTCAAGATCCCTGCTCTCCTAGAGCTTGCATTCCAGTATGGAAAGAAAGAAAATATACAAGTAGAACATAATAGCATTTCAGTTACTGATAATTGAGAGGCAGGATATAGGCTAGAGAGTGGCAACATCTTAGAGGGAGTGCTAGTTCAGACAGAGCCTTTTAGGAATGACCTCTCCGAGAAGGGACAGGGACATCTGGGAGAAGATTTCTAGGTGGGGGAATCAGTGGGTGTCTAGACTCAGGATGTAAAGAGGTTGGTTTATACCAAGACAGGGAGAAGCCTGTGCAACTGGAGAAGAGAGTAAGAAAGACAATGAAAGAGAGCGAGCGAGCAAGAGAGCACATGTGTACAAGCGAGCATGTTAGTATATGTGTAGGGGCCAATATAATGAAGGGTCATTTTAGAATTTGTGTATTATTCACAATGTGAATGAAAGCCATGGGAGGGGTTCAAGAAGCAGGAATATGTCATGATCAAAGATCAAATAGGAGGGGGTAAATTCAAGGAAAACTATTTCTACATTTTCAGTAAAAACATTTTATGAGCAGAACCCTATGACCAAATCATTTCAAGGATTTCCAGAGTGTATTCTTTCTAGAAGTCAATTAAAAATGGAAGAAATAATATTCAGCATCTTTCCTTTGATTATAAGGAATGATTTACTTGTTTGGAATTCTGACATTAAAAGAAATTCTGGCAGCAATAAAAATATACACCTATTGAGAACCATTTTTGTTTTATTCTATATAATAATATTGGAGAACAAAATGAGGTTTGATTAAGTTTTTCATTGCAGCGTTGTAGCAATAACTTATTTATTTTCAATGTGACAATGTGGTTTGGATTTTTTTTTTTAAACAGAACAACAATATAAGATTTATATGTAAGGATCAAACCATTCTTCAAATTAAAACAAACAGCTACTATATGGATCTACATTTTTATATCTCTAAAGGTAGCAAATTGAAGTTCTAAAAGACTGTAATTAAAAGTCAAGATCCTTTGATATTTTTATGAAATAGCTCAACCATTACTACATTTAGTCATTTGGTAAAGTGACTTAATTGTTTTCTTTTGATTGCAAGAGTGACTCATGCTCACTGCACAAAATTTGGAAAATAGAAAAAACATAGTTAATCACTGCAACCCCATCAGCATATAACAAACAAATGTTTTGGTTTATACATTTTCATCCTTTTTGTTTTTTTCCTCTATGCATATTTTCACAAATATTTACAAAACATTTGTGTCTGAATTGGTTGGTAAGATTGTCTTTTCTTTTTCTATTTTTTTTTTTTTTTTAATACCTAACAATGTTTTGAGAGCATTTGCATTTCTAAGCAGGCCACTGTTTTTGTTTTTTTTGTTTTGTTTTGTTTTGTTTTTTTTTTGCTCAGGCTTGGTCAAGGTGCCTCAGAGTTAAGGCCTTCCAAGATGTATCCTCTTCTCTGATCCTTATTAACATGTTTACCATTTCAGTGACAAGCATTTAAGACACAGTATGACCTGGTGGTTAAGATGAGTCTTTGGGAGAAACATTGCATGAAATTAAAATCGGCTCTGCCACTTGCGAGCTGTGTGACTTGGGTAAGTTATTTAACCTCTCTGTGCCTCAGTTTCCTCATCCTAAAATGGAGTTAAAAACAATACTTCATAGAGTTGCTATCAGTAGTCAACAAATTAACATTCAAGAATTACTTAGAACAGCACTGGGCACCTAATAAGTGTTGGTTATTGTTATTTAACATAAAGGTAATATTTTATTATCTTAATGTTGGCAAACCATATAAAACTATGTAAGAATTTAATGATTTGACAAAACTTGGGAAAATTCTTCTATGGCAACATATGAATTCTTGTGATTCTAAAATTTTAGCATACATAATCACTTGGATGTTGAATGGAAATGTATCCTCTGATTTCTGATTTGGAGGATATGGGATACAGCCCATGTTTTGAAAAATGCTGAACTAGATCAATCTCTAGCTGAATCATAATCAGGGACCAGTGTCTATGCCATTTAAATAAATCACATGGGGCATAAGTGATATTTATTTTAAAGTGTACAAGTATTTGTTGTTAATGCAGACAAAGATTAGGGAAAAATATTTGCATTCTTTTTAAGGATATTTATCAACAGTTTTCTCCTGTTCAATTAGAAATGCTAACCTATGCAAAGTTTAAAAGCCTACTTTATATTTTAAAAAGGATTACATTATCATCCATGAAGTTTTGACTCCACCATTATTTCTGATTTTTAAATAATTCTTCACTGTTCTATCTTAGGAATACATTTCTATCAAACCAGATGCCCTACAACTTATAACTTAAAATTATTAATTTTTTATTCCTCTCTAGAGATATTATTAACCAGGCATATGTTTATGTCAAATTATGTTGTTTTAAAATTCCCAGTTGCAATGAATAAATAAAGGCTAGACAAAAAGAACATTATTGTACTAGAGCTTCTTTTTGATGGGAATAAACTGTTGTTTTTGAATTAATATATTCTTGATTGTGGGAAGGATTAAGTGATATCACAGAGGAATTAAATTTTTTCTCTGGATCAGTAACATAACGGAGAGTGAGACGAGTAACAAAATTCACTTCCTGGCTGCATTACCTTTACTTGATAGAGTTTGTATAGTTTTGTCATGCCGATTCGACAGAGCTACTAAGGACAGGTAAACTATTAACTATCAGGTTAAGCATTTATTTATATTTTATTTCCATTTTTCCAGTGCTCACAAAGTAGAAAATTACCATTGACTGCATTTTTGGAAATTATTTCCTTGTTTGTCCTTGAGTGGTTACAGTAAAGCTCTGAAGGACAACAAAATCAATACTCACATTGGAGCAGCTGAAATTGCTCTTCAACCAATCTATTCAGTGTGTTGTTCACATGTTCTAAATAACACGTGCACAGGCAACAATTTGGGGATCATGTTCTGCTCAAATCAGATCTGTCTTAAGAGCTACTCATTATTTCACAAAAAGACAGTCCTACAACAGGTCCTGACAGGTGCTTCTGCTGGTGGTGTGTTTCTTTCCCGCTGAGCCATTGCAGAGAACAACATGTCCAAGATTGCAGTTGAAGCCAAGGGCTCAAAGTTGGGAACATTACTATGAGTCACCACTAGCCAAACCTCAAATGTTTTCACCTAGTGATAAGTTGGACTCCCTACAAAATAATTCCTTTTTGACGGTCATTGAAACCATACCTTCATAGCCTGAAATTCTAGTATACCCTTTGAAATGGAGAAACATAAATAATATTGTTTGACATGGTCAAGTTTATTTCCAGCCAACTGGGTAGCTAAAATGAAAATTAGGCCCAGAGAGGGTATGTGAAAAATGTATAACGGAAAAAGCATTTTGGGAAAATGGAACAAAGAATGAAAGTTCATGGAATGTCTACTGTATTTCAGGAAAATGTAAGCACACACATTTGAAGGTAATTGGTTCCTTAGTCTCACCCCAGGGAGGTGAAGAAAAAGCAAGGGTCCTCTTAGTAACCAGCAGTGGTTTGGGACTTTGGAAAGTCCTGCTTTTCTATCCCTAAGCAGAGTCCTGAAGGTTAAATTTTTCTACTTTTATTAAGTATAAATTTTCAGTTTTTTTTTTCCTTTTACTTTAAATTTTCAGTTTTTATAGTTAGTTTTTGTTAATACTCCTTAGAGGCGAAGGCAACTAGGTCAATTTTCAGAAGTCCAGAAGGACTGTTTTCCTCCTTGAAAAGGGCTGGGTAAGGCCTAGTTTGACAAAGCTCTTAGCTTTATTTTATAAGTATGCTTTGATTTTCCAGAGGAACTTTCAAAGATTAGATAGTATCCTACAGTAATACAACTCCTATGGGTATTTGTAAGAAAAGGAAGAAATTTGGTTTTACAGCCCCTCCAAATTGCTTTCTAAGACCTCAGAGTTTTAAACCCTTGTGAATAGATGTTATCAATGATCTCTTGTTCATGGATCATTCTGGCAGTATCACGTGTTATTAGAGGATGAGAATATATTATTTTAATTTGCAAACTGGGATAGATGTGTGAGGGCTCCCATATGAATGGCTGATATCTCTCAAACTAGTTTGTTGAGAGAAACCAAGTCTACTCAAGGTAAGGGATTAAACTTTGAATACTGTGGTAAGGGAGTAAACTGTGCCCTTGGGTCAGTCTCAAACATTGTTTTTTTCTTCATCCCTGCTTCTTTTAAATCTACATGTTCTGCCTTGAGTGATCACAGTCACACCCGTGCTGTCAAACTGCCTGCCTATGTAGTGTCTCCCAAGTATATGTCAGCTCATATCACAGGTTCCTCAAATTCAGCACTTCCAAAATCAGCTATGTTATCTCCCCTGCCCCAAGTCAACCCCAGTCAATGTCTCTTTCATTCTCTATTTTGTTTAATGACACCTGGGAAGTATCCTTTATTTCCTCCCTCATGCTGTCCCCTCTTCTTTGTCATTAACTGATGGGAATGCTGCTTCCTAAAACCCCTTAAATTTGTCCCAGATTCTTAATTCCCTGACCGTGCTACTGTCCCACCTCACTATGAATTTGGCATATTAGACTTTAACCTGAACTTTTGCCCAAGTTAATTCATCTTCCATACTTCTTCCAGTTTGATGAGAGCACAAGTCTGATCAAAATCTTTTACTAGCTTCCCATTCAGCATCTTGTCCCTGTTATCTATTCAGCATAACCTTTTCTACTCTTCCTCTTACTCACCCGAAACATTTTTCCAAATGGGTGATACCATTGCAACATACTACTTTTTTTTTCCTTCACCTAAAATGCTTCCTCTCATTGGTTAATTCCTAATCAACCTCTAAGGTTTAATTAGCATTACTGTTGCTGTGAAATATTCCATGATTTATCCAGCAGGAGTTCTGAGCCCTCTCCTGTGGCCTACATCTATTAAAGGGTGAATCACATTTAGCAAAGTTTATTTATGTAGCCTCCCGCTCAGGAGACTGGAAGATCTTTGTGAGCAGGTATACTATCACATCTGACCAACTGCTTGTCACCTAGAAAATTATGATATTCATGAGCCCCAATACTGCTCAGGGGTTTCTGGTGGTCTTAGTTCCTCAATAATGATGAGACATTGTGTTGAGGGATAAGAACAGGAACATGTACGAGGCATGATGGAAGCTCACAGCAATGAGGAACTATAGATGGGAGACAAGAAGGAGAGACACCGATCGTTCTGGAATGATATGCAATTGGCTATAAATGGGGCTCGAGAAAAAATATTGGTATCCTACAACTTAAGTTTGAATTATTGTTATCAAAATTTGAACATGCTGCATCAACTTAAAATGACATCTATTTTCGTGCCTTTAAAAACATTTTTAATGGGACAGTTTTATTGCAATAAAAAGAAATTGTGTTTTCAAGTGGAAAAGACAGAATATGTTCTATCTTCAAGAAAATATCACTCACTAAAAGCAAGCAGGAGGCATAGTAAATAAACTCCCATTGAAAAGACAAGTCTCAGAGAGATGTAGAGACCCATCTTAGGCTATTTGTCCATCTCATTAGGGTGTTAGCTCACACAAGACAAGCTACAGAGATTATTTTCACCTTAATGTTGTTACACAGTTGTTGGAATAACTGGATGGGGAGCAATCAATGCCACACAAATGTTTCAATACAGATGCATTTTTCTCTGAGTTTCGAGTGAATTAGGGAGACAAATGAACCTGCACAGGGTTGGAAAAACTACATTTCTGTTATTTCTTCAAGTAGACCAGCATTCAATTTAACTTGAAGCTTAGCAAATTAAATGTAAGAGTGGCCTGAGACAAAGGATTACCTGCATTAAGGGGAAGAAATTCTATGTCACAGGGACTAGATGGGGCATTCAGATTCCTGTATATGGGGGAATTTCTAAGGTCATGAACAAGCACAGGCCCAGGACAATATGCAGGCTCAGAAAAGATGAAGAGGACCTAGAATTCCATGGTTACCTCAGGCAGATCTTTGTAAAAGGAGGCTTAAAATCCCAAGGAGAGTACCAGCCAATTCAGGGCCAACTTGCAAAGACTGAGAAAGGAATTTTTTGCTTTTTTTGTTTTTGTTTTTGTTAAAAACTCCTGGTACTCAAGGAAATCTCTCTCATATCATTATGTGGGTAGAAACTTAAGGAACACACAGAACTCGGGCTAAAATCTAGAGCAAACACATTAATATATTAAAACGTGCAGTATGCAACAAAAGCTTATAAGATAAAGAAAGAAGAAATGATAGCCCATCCACAGGAACAAGTTAAAAATCCAGAAACCATCAACAAAGAAGAGAAGACTTTGGATATACCAGGCAAAGACTTTTTAGAAAAATGATCGTCAATATACTGAAGGAGATAAAGAAAAACACAGAGAAAGAACTAAAGGATTTCAGGAAAACAATGAATGAACAATATGAGAGTCTTGATAAAGAGATAGAAATTTTAAAAAGGGACCAAACAGAAATACTGGGAGTTAAAGACCACAATAACTGAAATGAAAATTTCCCTAGAGGGTTTTGACAGCAGAATGGAGCTGGCAGAAGAAAGACTCGGTGAACCTGAAGAAAAGACATTGAAATGATTCAGGCTGAAGAGAGGAAAGAAAAAAGAATGAAAAAAAGTGAACAGAGCCTAAGAGACCTGTGGGACACCATCAAGCACATGAATATGCATATTACGGGAGTCCCAGAAGGAGAAGAAAGAAAGAAGGGTAAAGGAATATTCAAAGAAATAATGGCAGAACAACTTCCTAAATTTAACAAAGACATGAATATGCACATTTAAGATGCCCTTACCCTAAAGAGGAAAGCTCAAAGAGAACCAGAACCAGACACATAGTAGTCATAATGTTGAATGTCATGGACAAGGAAAGAGTTCAGAAAGCTGCAAGAGAAAACCTACATGTAATGTACAAGAGAGTCTCAGTAAGATTATATGCTGATATCTCATCAGAAACCATGGAGGCAAGAAGGCAGTAGGACAAAATATTTATAGTGCTGAAAGAAAACAATTGTTGAACAAGAATTTTACATCTGGGGAGACTGTCTTTAGAAAGTGAGGGAGAGATTAAGATATTCCCAGATAAAGAAAAGCTGTGGGAGTTTAACACCATTAGATATGCCCTATAAAAAATGCTAAAGGAGCTCTTCAGATTGAAAGGAAAGGACATTAGACAGTGGATTGAAGCAACATAAAGAAATAAAGACTTCCAGTAAAGGTAACCATATGGGTAATTATAAATGCCAGTAGCATTGTATTATATTTTTTTGGTATGTAAGTCTACTTTTTACTTCTTACAGATTCTAAAATGCTAATGAATAAAATGCAAATGATAAATCTATGGTTTTGGACATATAATGTATAAACATATCATTTGTAACATATGCAACAAAAAACGTGGTGGCAAAGGAACAGTGTGTGCTTCTGAAGTTAAACTAGTATAAATCAAACATGATTGTTAAAGATTTAGGGTGTTAAATTTAAAACCCATGTAACCGCAAGGAAATATAAGAAAAATACATACAAAAAGAAATTAGAAGGGACTTGTGGTGGTATGAAGCTGTATGTACCCCCAGAAAAACATGTCTTCAATTTACTCCATCCTGTGGGCATAAACCCATGGTAAGTAGGGAACTTTTGAAGAGGCTACTTAAGCTAAGGTATGTCCCACCTCAATCAGGATGGGTCTTAATCCTGTAAGTGGAAGTCCTTTATAATAGAATGAAATTCAGACAGAAGAGAAAGCCACAGGAAGCAAGAGGCTTCAGCAGAACCCAGCAGAGAAGGGAGAGACGCCGCCATGTTGCATTGCCATGTGACAGAGGACCAAGGATTGCCGGCAGCCAGCCCCAGACGCTTCTTCAGGAAGAAAGCATCATCTTGATGATGCCTTGATTTGGACTTTCTTTTAACCTCAAAACCATAGTTAATAAATTCTTCCTTCCTCCCCCAGCGCTGTGGCCCAAAGCCATTATTATCTGATTCTTTTACAATATTAGATCATGTCCCTTTTTCACTTAAAATTCTAAATTCATACCACCGACTTGTAAATTCCTATACAACTATGCCTTTGCTCCCCTACCAAAACTTTCAACTTTGGTTCCTTTTATTTCCCCTCTCAGTCAGTCATTCTAGCCACACTTTAAACTGAAAAACAAGCTGAAAGCCAGCTTTTGTTATGATCTTTCTTGGCACCTAAAATAGCCTGGTGTACTACTAATAGTAGTATTACCTAGTTTATATAACACTTATTTTGATCCCAACACTATTCTATGTTAATAAAATAGTATTTCATTTATTCCTCACAAATCCTATGATAAAGGTATGATCGTTATGTTACTTTTGGAGGTAAAGAAACTGAGGCACAGGCAGAGAGTAGTATACTCTCAGTGAATATTTGTTAAGGTGCTCCATCAACTAACTTTCTAAGAGTGAACTCTGAGACCCAGATCCCTAACCTGAAAAATAGAGGAATACTGGTTTGCACATCTCAAGGGGCTTTTAGGGACGAAGGGATAAGCAGGTAAATAACACGAAAGTCCTCTGCAAATTGTTCAATTGTCCTATTTCAAACTCTGACTTTCCTAACACTGATTATTATTTTATCCCTTTTTATCCAGCTCAGATATCACTTTGTCCAGGAAGCTTCCCTTCAACTCCCAGACAGAAGTAACCTCATTCTCTTCTATTAATTCTAGGCCTAGTACATGTTTCTGCCACTGGGGTTTGATGCACCATATGTATTTCCTGTTGCATGTCTTGCCTCCTTCGCCAGACTAGGAGCTCTCTGAGGACAGGGATTTTGTCCTGTTCATCTCTGAATTCTTGACCCAGACAACAGGAGGTGCCAAATACATGCTTATTCAATGAATGGCTAGCCCATTAAATTGTTACTTGCCTAACAACTTAAAGAGAAATTATATTGAATTGAAATGGGCACTAAACTGTATATCCCGAAAGAGAAAGTTTAGTTTTATTTGTTTTAGATGGAATTAAAATAAATGTCCTATTCAGATTAATCACTACAAGCTAACGACTTCCATAAAGAGACTTGTGATAACTCTCCTTCTGTTGTTTTAGGAGCTCGTCCATAAACCAGACAGGGAAGTCCATTTGTAATGAAATCAGAGATCAATGAGGAGCATTACAATTTTTGGAGATGGATTATAACTACTCTGTAAACGTAATATATACAACTTAATTCAAACAAAGGAACTATTTAGAGGCATAAAACTAAAAAAGGCCTGAATTGTGCACTAACACAGCTGTGAAGGTAGAGTTGCAGACTTTGTTTTTGGTTTTTCATTCATTTCTGACCATCGTAACTAGTCCTTTATACTTCAGTTCAATCCTCTCAGGCTATTTCAAGCTTGTCAGAATATAAAGTAAAAAGACTATCATGATGCTGATTGGAAAGACCATAAGATTAATTAGAAGTAGAAAGATGGCATTTTATAAATGAATATGAAATGCCAGGATGCTGACCAAGAAAACCCAGCCAAGTACTCATCATTGAATTTGGATTCTACTGCACACAGTACGCCATGGCCTTGGGAGAAAACCCCTTGTCAAATGTCACTTGAAGCTGCTCAGCCAGGCATATAGAAAGGCACATGGCACCAATAATATTTGACAAGCCTGGAGGTGATTTTTCTGCTTCAGTGGCCAACTTGTCCAAATTCCAGGCAAGGCAACACACAAATAGTTCATAAAGAACGAGGCTGTCAGTATCATCTGTACAAGGGAGCAACTAAGACTTTCTTTTAATGCATATTTCACATTCCTGTGGTAGCCAGGAATGCTTCAACCACTAAAATATCTGGGAGAAAGGATACTAAACTGCTGGGAGTAGGGGAGACGTCTATCAAAAATATCATTAGCTCAATATTTATTCTAATCTGCAGGGAAAAACAACTATTTCTCACTATATGTTCTGAGCTTGCTACCTCATTTCTTACCATCTTATATTCTAATATTATTTATTTTACATTTCTAGTGCCTGATACAGAGTAGCTATCTTGGCAGTAAAGTAGAAAAACTGATGGAAGTTTAATGGTTTAATTTATATTATATTATATTATATTATATTATATTATATTATATTATACTGTATTACATTATCTTCTATCCTGTCCTATATCCTATTAACATATACCCACATATAGCAGGCAACTACTAGGTTTTTCACACATCAGATTAATTTAATAATGACAATGATGGGGAAAATAATAACTGATTGTAGACCAACTTTATCGATCTCATTTTATGTGCCAGGCATGTTCTAAGTGCTAACATGCATTATCTTATTAATAGTCCACAATAATGCTAAAAGGTAAGTTATAGGGAACTGTTTTTAGAGCAGTTAAGTAATTTGGTCAATGTCAGACAACTAGTAAGTGAAGAATATGGGATTCAAACACAGATGATCTGATTCTGGGGCCCATCTTTTGTCCTAATTAATTTAATCTTAAGAGACCATTTTATCCAGTAATTTTTCAGTTCCTGGGTTGTTATAAAGTGCTCCTTGAGAGGTCTCCAAGGATTTGGGGAGAATGCTCAAATTCTCTTACCAGGCTCAAATTTACATATTTGACTTTTGCTTAAAATTTCAATGAAACAAAAGGCTCTAGGATTAAAAGCACAATTGAAAACCATTCCTTGTTCTAGTCCAAAGTTTTCATTGTATAGATGAAAAAAACAGGGGCCTGAAGAGATGACGCTCAGGATCTCAGGTGTTTGGGTCTCACAACCTGTTTAATGGCAGTTCTGTGTTCATGAGCCAAACTCTCCTAACTTGGGTCATGTCCTTCTTTTCCACAATGAGCCTCAGAAACGGACAACCCCATTGACAGTAAGAGGTGCCAGCACTTCAGTAGATGTCATGGAAAGCACCACGTCACATGGTGAGCTGCATTTTCCACCACAGATGAACTTCCCAGATTACCTAAAAACTCAAAGGGACTGGCTAAGGTTTTCAAGCATAAGGTTCACTCTTACATATCATTTTCTTACATATGCATATTTTTTTCTGTTCTTATTAAACCAATAGCATAATATCTGGATAACTAATTTACCTATTCCAAATTCTGTAATACACAGTGCAAAACAGTTGAAAAATCATATGATTAAGGTTAAGCAGTTTTGTTCTTTTCTACTCTGAATTATATTTTATTATATTGTAATTATGTATTATTAATAGCTATATTAATTATTTTATAGCATAATTGAGATATCATGGTATCATTGTTAAATATTGGCTGAATGTGTAGACCTTTTTTTTTGAACAATAGAAAACATATAGTAGCATTCAGAGAGGCAATATGGTATAGAATATGGCTCGCAAATATTTTTAAACTGACATAACGGATGTGAGCTCAGTTTGAATTTCACTGTGCTGGTTTGAATCTGTTATGTACACCATAAAAGACTATGCTCTTTTATTCCATTCTTGTGGGGGAAGACCTATTGTGGGTGGGATCTTTTGATAAGATTATATCCATAGAGATGTGACCCTGCCCATTCAAAGTGGGCCTTAATTAGTTTACTGGAGTCCTCTTTGAGAGGATAAAAGGCAGAGACATTTTGAAGAGAGCTCAGAGATGCTTAGAGAGAAAATGCCCAGAGGCATTTTGGAGAAAGCTGTTGAAACTAGAACCAGGAGAGAAGTTAAGAGATGAAATCCAGAGTTGGCCCTGGAGATGTGAAGAAAGGACCAGCAGACTCGGGCCATGTGCCTTCCCATGTGATAGAAGAACCCCAGATGCCATCGGGTCTTTCTTCAGTGAGGTATTATCCTATTGATGCCTTAATTGGGACATTTTCATGGCCTTAGAACTGTAAATTTGTGAACTAATAAACCCCTACTGTAAAAAGCCAATACATTGCTGGTATTTTGTATTCCGGCAGCTTTAGCAACCAGAACAGTCACTAAGGAAAAGAACTCAGGAGTCAGATGCAGGCTTTAATCTGGACCTCAGGACTCTCAATAGCTTGGAGATTTAGGCAATGATAGAGTTGTGATTGCCTGGTTATTTTGAGGATTACAGAAGAATTATGTAAAGTGCCTGGAGCCTAGGGGATGTTCAAGTAATGGTTCCTATCAAATTACAATACCACTCCACATACCCTCATAATATCTTCATGATATTATGCTATTAGCCTGGACGTTTTGATAATTTCTGGAAGAGTGAATGGACCGTGTGTCCATATATTTATGGAGCATTTATTCCACACACAGTGCCAATTGCTTTAAATATCCTATTTTAGTATATTTTTCCTTCATAAAAATTCTATAAAGTAGATTCCACTATTATCTTTACATCATCACTAGTGGTGGGTGGTGGACTGCAGATTAGACCACACCTGATAGCAAAGCTCACCACCAGTCCCTCACTATTCTAACCTCTGTGGCACTCAGCCCTCATCACCTTCTGGCTCACTCCCCGACAAACTGTGGTTTTAGTTCTTGTTATGATACATGCCTGTTTGTGAAATCTCCCACTATAATTGTGAATGCATCTAAATAAAAAATGATATAAAATTCAAAGGAAGTCAACTTCTATGAATAAACAGATGCTGATATACTTGCATGAGGGCACTCTCTCCCTCTCTCTTAAGAAGAAATATTACACACACATCTAAAACCTCTCCCACTCCTTCCCCTCCCCTTCTCAGATGCAATCACTTTCCTGAAGTCAGTATATATTATAACTATTATATATAGAGTTATATTATATAATATAATAATATATAATATAATATATATATAGTTTATAATATATTAGTTATAATATCTTAGTATATATTATAACTATATTATATATTATATTTTATAACTATGTATAATTTTATAAAATATGGATAGCTACATAGGCAAGGTATACTATTTTCTGGATTTATGATTTTTAAATAATTGCTATCACTTAATACAAGTATTTTTGCAACTTAGTTTTCAAAAAATTCGACAAGGCTATTACAATTTATTCAGGTCAGTACATGTAATATAGTTAATTTGTTTCTATTTCTATTCATTAGCCCACTGAGAGAATACACTGTATCCATTTCCATACTGAAGAACAATTAGGTTGTTGCTAAGTTTAGAATTACAAAGTGAGCCCTTATGAGCACTCTTGTAACAGACTCCTTGTGCAAATGTGCTAGCAGCTTCACCAGGGAATTCATCTGAAAGTAAAATTGCTGAGTCACAGTTCGTGAGCATGTTCAAATTTACCAGATACTTCCAAGGTGTTCTCCTCTGTAGTGGCACTGGTTTAAAGTTGTACTGGTAAAGCATGTGTCCTTGCTTCATCCACATGAAGATTACCAACTGAGAATCATACAATTCATCAATTTTGGTCAGTCTCCTCTATTTACTGTTTCATAAGTTATTAGTGAGCTTTAACATATTTTGCTATTGATGAAATACCTGTTCTTATCTTTTGCCCAATTTTCTTCTGGGTTACTTGATTTTTTTATTTCTAGTATTTTCTGTCTGTGGCTTGTCCTTTCACTTTTAAAAATAAGTTTTGTTTTGTTTTGTTTTGTTTTTTATCAGAGTGGACTCATGTTAAACAATCATTTCTTATGGTTTATGCTTTTCTGTTTCTTGATCAAAAAATCCTTCCATCACCTAGAAGCTGGTCAAAGACCAGGGAGATTGGTCAACAATGAAAGGAATATTCTTGTGGGCAGCCTCCGCTCATCTATCCCTCAGGCCAGGCTTTCCCCAGAATCCACCCGTTTTAGTTTGTAAAGGTGATGAAAAGCAATGTAGCAGAAATGGACGGGCTTTTAACAATGATTTATTAGCTTAAAAGTTTACAATTCTAAGGCCCTGAAAATGTCCAAATTAAGGCATCAACAGGACGATACCTTCTCTGAAGAGACCAGTTACCTGCGAGCTTGGGCTCCTCTATCAGAGAGCAAGATAAATGGCAATATCTGCTGGTTCTTCTCTCCCGGGGGTTTCCTTGCTTCCAGTGTCTGGCTTCAGTGGCTTCCTCTCTCAGTTTCTGTGGGTGTGTCCTTTGTTTCTCAGGTTTTCTGAGGCTTTACCTGTGAGCTTCTCTAGATTCTCTGTGTGTCCTTTATCCTTTTATAAAGGACTCTAGTAAGAGGATTAAGACCCACCTTGAATGAGGTGGGTCACATCTCAATTGAAATAACATAATCAAAAGTCCCACCCACATAGGTCTACACCACAGGAATGGATTAAAAGAATATGATCTTTTCTGGGGTACATAACAACTTCAAACCAATACACCACCACATTCATTCCTAGTCGCCCCTCAGACCTTTCTCCCACTGGTCCCTGGCCTCTTCCTTAGTGCATGGAGTAACAATTCCTGTACTATCACTTTCTTTCAAGCTCTCATCAGGGTCTAAGGCCCCAGCAGCATTTTGCTTCAGATACAGCTGTGTGGGCAAGGATAGCAAGGTTATATTCAAGCTATCATCTTCCTGGAATTCTCTCCCAGTTATTCTCTATCACTGTACAATTTGTTTCCTTCACAGCACTTTTTATAAAGTATGAGTTTATGTGTATTTATTTTTTCATCCTTTGTTTTCTGACTTTTGCTCTATTCTGCCAGCTCCTTGAGGATAGAATCCACGTCTGTTCATATCTACATACCTGTGCTTAAAGTACTGCCTGCATGTAGTAGGTGCATAAAAATTTGTGTTGAATGAAATAATAAAGAAATGACTACATTTCCTTGTAATACCTGGAGGGTTGCTATTCTGTAATGCTAATTGAGGGTACTTCTCACAGACTGTTGAGCTGGAGATGGGTTTAAAAGCCTTTGTAAACACTGATGAACAAACAACAAAGGACATACATCCGGATAAAAGGCCATGTAACTTCTGCTGATGTAGGTCAACAGAAGGGTCAAAATTTCTCCCCCAAACTGAAGGAAGCTGTGCCAGAATTTCAATGTGCAAGCATTTGACGCTCAACATACTACCATATAAATCTTGGCCGCATAGTTGTAGTAGGAGACATTTTAATGCTGATGTATATACTACTGCTATTTTGTAGAGAAAGTTGTGAAACAAAAACCTAAGGTTTTAAGGTCACATAATCAGTCAGCTATCATGTAATAAAATAGGAAGCTTACAAACTCCCAAATTCCTTCATATACTAAGTGTGATGAATTGAATGGTAAAGCAGTCACTTGTAATCTTAGAAGCTCCAAGGAAATCTGGCGAGAGGTACTTGAATTGACAGAAAATGCTACACAAGAGATCCAAATTATAGAATGTAACTTAATTTGATAGGGAAAGGAAACTGTGGAAAAGAGAGAATCAGGATCGACTACCAGGTACAGGAGAGTAGAATTCAAGCATAGTTTGGGGCAAAAAGTGAATCTGTGAGTCAAACATTGTCCTTCCATTGTGTAGGTAAAAATGTAGCAAAATATATGTTTTCTTTTCTTTTTAGATTTTATAGACAATATTTATACTGCTTGTAGATATATGGCATGCTCTGTAAGGGAAGAAGAATGAGGGAGTTGAGAGTTAACTGTGCATATACAAACAGTTGTTTTTGACATAAATAATTCCTTCAATCTTTTTCTTTTTAAACTTTTCATTTGCAAACTTTTTCAGTTGCATTACAGATCCATCCCTACCAACTTCAGCCTCCTCACTGCCCCAGTTTAGTGAGCTCTTTATCATCAGATAGCTTTGCAGCGTGATTCTAAACCCCCTAACTAGCCTCAATAGCTTTCCCTTCAATTTACTGTTATCATAAAGCTATGACTTGGCTATAGACACTCTCCCGTCTCATGTCCATTAATCAAAACTTCTAAATTCCCTACCCCTCTGTCATCTTAAACCATTTTGACAAGGGATTGACAGTGGAAGTGAAACAACTTGATTAGTCTAATAGTATCCTTGTGGCTGTTAAGTTGCTTCTCTGGAGCTATGGCAATTAAGCGATGGCCTTGGTAGCCTTGATAAGATCTGAATGCCTTTAAGATAATAGAGTCCCAGTATTATTACCTGGTATCCTTGCTGTTAATTTACATGAGAGCCATTAAATCTTTCTCATCAAATTTTTCTTGTGATATTTAGCCCACAAAACCTAAGCAATTATTCAAGTCTACAATCTTTTCGTGATTTTTTGCCTTAATGGCTGAATAAAATGTACTTTTACATAAACCTTACCATTATCCAATTGTGATTTATTTCAAATTCAGATATAGGCAACATAATTTTAGTGTAGTGAATGACTTCATTTTATTTTTCACAGTGGAAATTTCTCTAACTCTTCTCGGACCTTAAGGTTAATTAATAATCATTAAGTCTGTTTTTTATTGGTGTGAAATCATTTAGATAAAATAAACAGTCATTTAATCATATTGAGTTGGTAGTTGTCAACATCCAGATGTCCTAACATATCAAGTTCTTTGGTGCAATGTAAAAGAAATAAATAATTTGCATAATTCTTCCCCCTTTTTAATCCAAACATTATGATGTTATATAAATGGGAAAGTGTCTGCATATTTAAATCATTAGGCTGTTTTCCTATGTAATCCAATAATTTATATTAAGAAATTTATTAAGTATCAATCAAATGCTTATCTTATACGATCATTAAAAGAGTAAGAGATTTATTTCTGAAGAAGTAAAGGTTTTATATTTAGATCAATGACTCACACATAAGGAATAGAAAATATTGTACTTCAGATTCAAGGTTTTTCTCATCCATAACAATCAGTGGCCACCTGGTAATACCAATCTTGTCTTTTAAGAAATTTTGAACTGAGTCAGCAAAAAGAACAGATGGTCTATTTTTCATGTCTTTGGATCTGCTCAATATTAATATTAATATTTCATGTCTATGGGTCTGGTCAGTATTAAAGTCAACTTTAAGACCACAGGTCTGTTTTATTACTTGAATATATTTCATTTTGGTATATGTTAACTGAAACAGTTTCTGTAGCTGATAGAGAACATTGCTACAATTAGGAAAGAAAAAAAATCCCAAAGCAATTCAAACATCTGAAAATGTTATTCCTACAATCATAATCTGATAAATTAATTTCATTTATTGATATATATCCATATAAAAATTTAGATAGGTCAAATAACAACATTCAGATTGATTTTAATTTAAATGAGATGATAATCTATATTAATGTAAATTTAAGCCTAGCTAGATAAAACTTCCTATTTTACATTCCTACAAAATAATCCCACAAATACATGCCAATCCTCTTACAAAGTTCCAAGGCTTGTATAGCTTAGATTCAGGGACCTCTGATATATCTAATGCTCCATCAGTATGGGGAGTCATTTAAGTCCACTCCTCTGTCTTTTAATATGAATTAGACACCAAAGAACATACTATTACTATATTAATTGCTGCTGTAGGGAGAAGGTAAATTCAGTTATGATACATTTCTCACATTCTTTACAGTTTGTGACAATAGTTTTCTATATTAGTCTTGTTTTTGTTAACTGTGATTAAATGTTAAATGTTCTATTCATTCCTTATTTTCAAACTTTTATAGGGGTATTTCTTACATCAAAAGAGCTAAATGTGCTAGGGATTCTGGGTTGTAGCTTAAATTAGCCCCCTGTAAGAACAGAAATTTTGTGGATCTTGTGTATTTTTAAAATTTTAATTCACCTCTCTTTTTAAACTCTACCCTAAAATATAGCTGAAGCCAGCATATAATTATCAACACCCACCTAAATCCTTCCAGATATGTAATTAATTGGTATTTTAATAATTCATTTATTACATTCCTCCCATATGTCAGGCACTGAACTATGTGGCTTTACATATATTGTCTGTTTTAGCCCTCACAATGGCCCTTTAATGAAAAAGATGTTGATGTTCTTACTATTAGAGATGATGAAATTTGAAGGCTACAGAGGGTAAGTAGTAGGTCCAAGGCCACAGTGGAGGTGAGCGGAGAAGCCAGAATTAATTAGTTCCCGCTCTGACTGACTCGAAAATCAACATGCTTTTCCTCAGTATTGCTTAACTCCTCAATGACAGTCAGGAGCTTAGGTTCAAAACTGGACAAAGACCAGTGAGAAAAAGAAAGAAGGCAAACTAAATGTGATGGTTCTATTGATAGCTTATTGAAATCTTAGAGAAAATATCTTTCATGGGAAGCAATAGTATTAACAACCAAAAATGAATGCTCAAATTTACTTCTTTAAAACTCTGCTTTGTTCCTAACTGACATAAATTGTTCAAAATTTCAAAAAATGTATCATAAAAAAATGTGAATAGTACTTTATAATGATGTGCAATTTAAATGCAAAAAATGAACCAGGAAAAATAAACATATCATTTTAAGAAGAGCATATTATTTCTAAAAGGGCCATATTGGTTATTTTATCACAATTTTTAGGCCAAGTGACCAAGATGGAAGTGATAATATTGAATGGTTTAATGCCTGCTTTTCAATCTGCTTTTTATAGTTCCCTTCAGCTAACAATTTGTAGGAAAACCAACAATAGCTTGAAAAACATTAAGTATGTAATGCTTTTTTTAAAGTTTATGTCCCTATCTAACTAATTGCATTCTTGCAATTACTGCACAGTAGACCACTTTATTTTAGAAGGTGATTGTCCATAGTCTCAATTTTTTTACGATTCAGTGTGCAAGTCAGTCTTTAATAATCCAAACAACTACATAATTTTCTCTGTTCTTTGGATCTGTCAGAACGGGTCAGAGTGTCATTTCATCAATAAGAGGCAAATGGAGAGTGGTGGGAATGTGTGCCAGTTGGATATATGTCCCTCCAAAAGACATGTTTAATCCAATCTTGTGGATATTTGGATTAAGTTGCTTCCATGGAGATGTGATTCACCCAACTGTGTGGTGATTATTTTGATAGATTATTTCCCATTCAGTGTGGTCTTGAGTAGTTTACTGGAGTCCTTTAAAAAAAACCATCACAGGGCCCAGGCTGCTGAAGCTGACAGAGACATTTTGGAGATAGCCAATAAAAACAGACTTTGCTAGCCCAGAGTTTGCCTGGGAGAAACTAAGAGAACATCCCCAGACGCTTAGAGAGAAACGTCCTGGAGAAAAGCCATTTTGAAACCAGAGCCCGAGAGCAGACAGCAGCCATGTGCTTCCCCAGGTGACAGAGGTTTTCCAGACACCACTGACAGTTCTTCAGTGAAGGTACCCTATTGTTCATGCCTTAGTTTGGACACTTTTTGACCTTAGGACAGTAAAAATTGTAGCCAAATGAACCCCCTTTATAAAAGCCAATCCATTTCTGGTATTTTGCATATGGCAGCATTAGCAAAAATGGAACAAGATGTGAAAACTGAAAACTAGGAAAGCAGACCTATCCTTGGGGCTGCCCAGTGTGGATGTTACAATCAAGGGGTGGAGTGAGCCACATCTGTGGAAGAACAAGGTTAAAATACTTGGATGACAGTGCTGTGTCTCTGAACAGAGGAGCCCAGGAGAAACATAACAATGTGGGGGGAATAAACAGCTTCTTGCTCTCTAGAGGTGGACTGATGAGAACTTTATCCAAGAGAAAGCATATCCAGCAGGAGCTGGAAGCAGAAGGTCCAGCATAGGTCAATGCAGTGACTGGAGCTGGAGAATAAAGGCAGGGGCTAGAACTTACTGGGTATATCAGTAAGACCATCCAATGACTATGCACTTCTGAACTGAAGCCTGCAATAAGCATCTGAATTTTGTCAGGATTGGCTCAGGAAACTGACAAAGTTGACCCAGCAAGTGAGAGTATGGAGAAGAGTGTCAGCGGGGGGAGAGGTCAGGAGGAAGCCAGGGGCTAAAAAACCATCCCTAGGAAGGTCAGTAAAATCTATGTATGTAGTGGGGGCCTTCAATGACAAACCCATTAGTGAACTCTGAAGATTTATTTAGAAAATTAAGAAAATATCTCAATTCATTTTAAAAACCAGTTAATACAATCATTTGGGATCTCTCAGATAAAGTGGCTGACTGAGTCTTAATTTAAAATATGTTCTTTAGGCAGTGTTCATTTATAACCAACCCTGGAGTGTGAGCTTTGCAATATAAATACTCCTCACACGGAATATTCTTACAAATTGACTAACACTAATTTTCTACACTTATAATATCCACTATGGAAAAAGTAAAACAGAGG
Source organism: Choloepus didactylus (assembly GCF_015220235.1). Classification (NCBI taxonomy): domain Eukaryota; kingdom Metazoa; phylum Chordata; class Mammalia; order Pilosa; family Megalonychidae; genus Choloepus; species Choloepus didactylus. The sequence goes on from NC_051314.1 coordinate 51,678,999, forward strand.
AACAAGAGCTCATAATTACATTTTATTCAAACTGTATAATGCTGAAAAGTCTACCACTATATATGTACTCACCTCTAATAAAGCAGAAAAGAATTAGCAAAGTATAAAAGTAATAATATCTTAGAATGTTGCAATATTTCTTTATAGTAAGTGTTAGCACTATTAAAATACTCTTTATTTTAAAGTTGATATGATTTGTAATTTATAGTTATCTGAGTGTATGGCTATGTAGATAGAAACCTTGATAGGAAAATCATGGCTGGAATCATTTTAATTCTCTCATTCTGATCCATGGATTTGAAATTTTTGTAGAGAGGAGAAAGAATCTGTCAAATGCGATGAATAGTTTGCATCACAGTCTGCAGGACCTTGGAGATCAAATAACCAATATCTTTTTTTTTCTTTAACAAATGAAGAATCAGGTTTGGGGATTAAGATCACATAGCTAATTAGTAGAAACGTTAGCTCTAGAACATAAACGTTAAAGCATCAGAAGCATGTTCCCACAGCAAAACGGACAATTCTGTGTTGTACCCTTGCGACTCAGCCAAATATGGCTCTTACATCAGGAAAGGGTTCTTTGGTTAAACTGTGCATCATGCTTCAGAGAGGCACTTAATGGGAAGAAAGAGCTAATTGTCTGCAAGAGCCACACAGAACAGCCCGCTTGGACCAGCACCTACAGAGAAGTTTAGTGGGCATAAGGGGGAAAGCCATAAAGAGATGTCAAAATGAAAGTAACAAAAGTGGAGAATGGTCCAGAGACCAATAAGAGAAATTCATTAGGAAACCCAAAGTCTTGATACTTTGGCTACGAAATGAACATAGAATGAATTGAGAGGGAGGGAACTTAATGCTATCTCTTTTGCAAGAGAACTGCAAAATGAAGAGAATAAAAATGCTTTAAGTTAATTAAGTTCCTAATTTCTGCAAATATAGGGCTTGACCTTTTAATGCCTGGTTCTGGAAGTATGTAACAATATGAATATGGTATATCTAATTAGAGATCCTTAAGATACAGTTATTTATAATAATATTTTTGTTTTGGGGGGTTTCAGTGTGAATTATATTATTTTTTTGTTTTATTTCAAACTCTTTTGGAAAATGAGAAGGAGCAATATCCAATATCCATGTGAGGGGCTTACTTTATGTCCATGTGTACTGGCCCTTCCAAATCCAAAAAGGGCAACGATAGTAGGATCTGGAATTGTATTCATGAATTGAGGCTGAATGGACAATAAGGGCAGATCCATCTTGCTGATGCTCAGAGAAAGTTCAGTCTAACAGGCAATCATAACCTAAGCCAAGAAGCAGGCAAATAGCCAGAGAGAAGACCAAGCAAAAAGCCAGAAAGGGGGAGTCTGAGCAGTTGAGTTGGGATGTATTGGTTCACAAATGAGCAAAACCTAGGGATGAAGAATAATTAATACTCTGGCATTTTATTCAGAAAATTTATCAGTGGGTAAAATGATCTCAGCAACCAGACCAGGGTTCAGAGAACAAGTGGGTTTCTAGAAGAGTTAACAAGAGAAAGGTAGAATTCCAGGCTTCTAGGGACTGTAGTACCGGAAGCTACTGAGTCAGAAACTTATGCACAAGGATGGAGGCAGAACCTGTGCCCAAACTGTCCCCACAAGTCACTTGGCTCTGCAACTATTTAAATCCCTTATGTTTAAAATATCTGCCTCATGTGGGGACCACATAGACCACAGCTATGTTGAGATGAAGGCCTAGGGGCAGGAACGAGGCAGTAGACATTGTGACAGAATGTTAAATGGAGACTGATTGTCAGAACAAAGACTGATATTAACAATTTTGGGCATTACAGTCCTGTACATGGTGTTATTTTGAAGGTTATCCAATTGTTATTAATTCAACAGGATTTGATTACAGGCTACATTAAATTAAAACACTCCCTATGTCTTGGTCTCTGTTGCAAAATGCAAAATGTATAAAATCTAACATATTTATAGAATTTGAAGCCATTATTATTTATAGATAGAATCTAATGACAGCAATGAACGCAGAACATTTCAGTTAAATAAGCAAATGATCAAAACTGACTACACAAGTGTAAATAAGGCTCAGAGTAATTAAGTTTGCTCGTTATTTTTCCTTGTAGCAGACATTGCTTTGCATTTAGTCTCTAAGTAAGCTATGTATGAATATATGAACATTTGCAGAGAGGCAGAGATAAAGAGAGGAAGAAAGACTTGAGAGAGAGGGAGAAAGGGAGAGAGAGGTGGAGGAACATATACAGCTGAAGGTCATATCTTGATTAATACCAAAGAATTAATCCTAGCTAATAACAGATTCTCAAAGTGCCAACAAAAATGTGCCCTTTTCCGTGTTTCCTCTGCTCCAGCCACATTGAACACCTCTCTGTGTTCTTGAGAACTCCACCATTTGCCTGCCTCCAGGGTTTTCATTTGCTATCCCCTTAGCCTGGAAAGCCCTTCTCTCAGCTAGTAGCCCCCACATCCTCACTTCCTTCAGGTCTCTGCTCAAATGTCCCCTTAGTAAAGAGAGGTATTCCCTCTGATATGCAAAATGGGCAACCCCCAATCTTGCAGCATTCTTAAGTCTCCTAGCCCTGCTTTATTCTCTTCACAGCATTTATACCATATGGCATATTACTTTTTGGGTTTATTTCTGTTTCCCTCACCAGAGTTGCCTGATTTAGCAAATAAAACACAAGGCACCCAGTTAATTTGAATTTCAGAGAAGCAACGAATAATTTTTTAGTGTAAGTATGTCCAAATATTGCACAAGACACACTTATACTAAAAATATTATTTATCATTAGTTACACTAAAAACACATTTATTGTTTAATTATACAAGTGTCCCAAATATTGCATGGGACATACCTATTCTAAAAACTTATTTGCCATTTTTCTAGAAGTCAGATTTAATAGGGCATCTTGTATTTTACCTGACGAGTACACCTATCTATCTTTCTCCCATTCCTGAAGGAATTTAAGCTATTTGAGGGCAGGAAGTTAGGACATTGTGTTCATTGCTGCAATCCCAGTGCCTGATCAGTGCCTGGAACACAGCAAGTTCTCAATATATATTTTGTTGAATAAAGAATTAATCATTTCATCTTCCTGAAATATCCATCCCATCATGCAATTATCATCTTCATGAAATTTCTTAAGGCCAAGCTCATCCTCTAATATTTGTATATCTACATTTAGACAAATACAACACTTATAGTAATAGCATGCTCCTTGAGGTAATGGCAAAGGTCTTATTTCTCTATGCAGGGCTTAGCATATAGTTGGGAATTTTGCTGAATATAATAAATTTATAACATTCAGCAAAACTAGGCAAAAAATTGAAAATATATCATTTATGCATCCTTAGGATATAGGAAGCTCAAATATTAAAACAATATTATATTTTCACACTGGACATGCACTGTAAATGCAAATAACTATTAGAGATAAAATTTGTGAATCTATGTAAATATTTCTACTTATGTGTAATACTATTTCCAAAAATTTTAAATTTTATTACATTAAAATTATTGCTGTTGAATGCCAGGACTTCCACAGTTGTGGACAAGATTTTATCAGTCAATTCTATTAGTTTACCCCTTTTAAACAAAGTTCTAGAGAGAGTGATTCAACAATATCCCCTATTTGTTTGTTTTAGAGGGTCTCTGCTCTTTTCTATCCCCATCTTTAATTTCTAATTAAATCTAGTCCCCCCCCTTGTTCAGAGGAGATAATGCTTTTTATATTTAAAGACAATAATAAATGCTATAGATAATGAAATACTGACAACCATTCATAGAAAAACATGAAATTAAAAAAATGATGATGTTTTAATTAAACTATTACCTTTTAAACCCTGAGTTGGCAGGGAGCCAGTGTTATCTACCTTTGTTTAATGAGCACCCAGATCAAAGTGGGCATTTAATAAATATTCATTCTATAGGATCCAGTTTTCCTCATCTAAAAAGGGTTACTGTCCCCAAAGTAATTCTTTCTTCCATTTGTACTCTTATGGCACAAATTTCTTATATTTAGGTTTCTTTCTCTCTCTCATTTTTACAAACTGTGAGCTTTCTGAGGGCAAGTTCCATATCATTTATTTCCTATATCTTCAGTCCTCAATGTATCTGACATAGAAAGATAGTGAGTAAATATTGTTGAATGAATTATTACTTTTAAAGCAAACTGGTATTGACCTACAAGGATTTTTCTACATTTCATCACCCAAAAAAGATACTGCAGAAAGGTCCTGTTTCTCTCAAACACCAATACAAGTTTAACATAAGCTGTAGATTCCTTTTGTTTTGTTGTTTTCCTACTAGAGTTCAGATGTAGTTTCTTTAAAAAAAAAAGATGAGGTTCAGGATTTCAAATCATTTGGTCTCTTTTGACCAAACTCCTCTATATTCAGAACTTATTGTCTGAGGGGACCTAGGTTTGGGTATCTTCTCTTACCTATGTAGAACTTGGTAAGTGTTCCATTGTAGCTGATAATTTCTGTCATAGATTGGCTAATTTAACATGACCAAGCCATTTTTAATGCTTATTTTTCTGGAATAAAGTCAAGCTTGAAAAAAACCAAACATTTTCAAAAACTGTTAGTTACGGAAATAGATATTTAAAATAGAGGTGCAATCTCAAGTACAAGTATAGTTATAGTACAGCTTCACAATGATGGTGCACAGTTCCTTAAAAGAAAAAGAAACTTTTAGAGGTTAAAGCATTAAAGCAATACAAATAATCAATTGGGGTAAAAAAAATATCAGCCTGAAAACCCCTAATCTGACTATCTTTGGCTTTGACAAGTTAGTAACCATCAGTTTCTTCACCATAAATTGTTGATAACAGCAAATACCTCCCCGCGGTGTAGAATTTCTAAGCCTATAAATCATTTTGAGGGCAAAAACCGTAAGGATTGATACGCTGCCTTTCTTGAATTGATGCATATCAAGATTTCTAGGTCTGTCATGGAAAGTTTGTATGTTACTCATTCTGTATATTTGGTAGGGCCCATTATGGTTGTATAAAATAGCAGGAATTGGTGATAAGCAGCTTTCAAAAGATAAGCTTTAGTTATAATGGAAGCATTATTATTATATCTCTGACACCTTAAGTAGCTTTTGAAATATTTAAGAGAATGAAAAATGAATAGTACTTGAAAATTCTTACAACTGTGCAAAACATTATGTTCAAGGTTATATTTGAGCATCTTTTTATATTTATTTTTCTTATTTATTATTTATTGAATCTGCTAGATAATGAGATATTCAATTTCTCTATTCAGTTTTTCCATTTTGCATCACAAATAGCAGCATATGTATTTTTGGAAAGAGATAAAAGTAAAATTATCTTTTCACCAAGCACTTTAATAAAAATATAGAGAGAAACACAATACTTTAGGTTATTAAGAAGACTGAGTCCCATAAAGGAATTTTAATGTCTGAAAATATTCACATTTGTATTTATCATGTATTCATGGGCAGACACATATATTTTTATGTCAATGTCAAATAACATTCAAGTAGTAATTAGTAGCCATCAATTTATATAACAGGAATTTCCAGCTCTCATTTTGTATTTTAATGTAGTTTTTAATTATTGTTAAAATTAATATTACAGTATCCATAATAAAACATTAAAAAGAAATAAATTCACTTGAAGTCTCAATACCTAAGCATAGCTATGGAAAAATAGGAATGTATATAGATAAATCCATAAAAATAAATGTGATAAAATGAAAAGTTTGTGAAGCATTTTTCAACAGACATATTTGAATAAGAAATTAAGTCATCATTTTGGCCTCAATTATGTATGTAATATATTTTGTGAAGTCTGCAAATTAGTAGAAAAAAGAAGTGCCTAAAAGATGTTTTGATTAACTTGTCTTCTTGTAGATTTCTTAGCTGCTGTGGTTGGTATTGTCATGAAGCCATTATCAGGAACATCACCTGTATTTTTGTTTCATCTTATTGCCATTTATAGATGAGCATCATCCCATGCTCCTTCCTTTAAAAATACATTAATTCTCTACAATTTACCCACAAATATAATAATTATTAACTGCTTTTCTTTTATTGAATGCCACAGCTTTGTTTTTACAATTCTCTGTGACCTAAATATGCAGGAAGGGCATTGAATGCTCCATTTATTTCTTCTCTTTGACATGGATGGGCACAGGAAAGGTATACTGATCCCAGGTCTTTATTTATTGAGAAGCTGAGTATTTTAGTTGATTTAGTAGATCATAAAAGGAAGTAGGAAGTTAAAGAAATTGCTACATTTTTTTTCCTTTGGAATTCCTTTTCATGGTCCAGGAAGGAGAAGACTAGGGACAATTAGTCTGCAAGTACCTAAGGACTCTTTAATATATAGCAAAGATAGTATCATTTAGGACCAAAACATATTAAAATGCTGTCACCTCCAAATGAGAAAATTTAGATTAACTTGTGGAGAGAATTTCCACTATTGAATATTGATAAAACTGATAATTAAATTAGTTTCTAGTTGGTTTAGGTTGTTTTTATAAGAAGAGAGGAATTTTTATCTGTTTACATTGCCTTGTAAAAAATATCAGAATGTGAGGTGATTATTCTACGTTTACTATATTATCTCTTTCATTTAACTTTTCTTATGGAAAGCTCTTTAACAATCTTACCTCACTGAAAAAACAATTGCATTTAGTATTTATGCTTGATTTCTTGAGAATTTGGCATTAAAATACTGGCTGGAAAACAAAGCTAACTGTCGAATAAAGGCACCCAGTAGGTAGCATATGAACAGGACAGACAGGCCTGAGTTCAGCTCCTAGGTCATGCCCTTATTAACTCGGAAATCATCAGTTCTCCCTACATCCCTCACAGAGTAAATGTTTTTATTATATTATGTTATTAGACTAAATGGGATAATGTGGGTAAAACTCCCCTTATATAGTTGCTGATACAATGAATGCACTCAACAAAAGTTAGTTCCCTTGTTTTGATTGTATCTATTTACTGATTACTGAAGATGTTCGAGATAGTGTAAATCAATCAGTTGTCCATAAGTGATAAACACATTCATACAGAAGAGACCCTTTCTTCCTCTGAGGCATAATTTTTTTAGGGTAATGCTATACCGCTTAATAAAGGGATATTATGAGCAGAAAAGAATTCCAGAACACAACTAGCACTCCTGAGCTCTAGAAGAATTTATCCACTTTGCATATATGAACAGTTTATCCCCAGAGTATATTTTTCAAACTCCATCACTGAAGTATTAGGCCCAATTATAATTAATTCTTTAATAATGAAACTGATACCCCTTTCAAGCATTTAGACCAGATATTAGATTATAGTACACTATAAAACATGCTTCCAAGTAATTATGAACTAATTAATTATTTTAGACAGCTTTTTAAAGTTTGATGATTACTAATTGGGCTCTCTGAAATTGAAAGCAAGAAATTCAGCCATCCAGTTCACCAGAGGCTTCACTCCACTTGGCACAAAACAAGAGTGAAAAGCTGACTTAATGGTACTGTTTTGCATGGTTGGATTTGACAGTATGTTTAGATTTCATAAAAGAATCAAGGCTCATTTTGGCGTGGGTTTTTGCAATACAACCCAAATTATTAAGAATGTAATCCAAAGCATGAAGTAGCACTGGGGATGATATCGACTCCTGACTTCCGCTTTCAGGCTTGCTCTATGAGTGTGTACTTGGGGAAATAAAAGTGTAGAGGCAATGTTGCCAAATGATTATACTCAACCCTGAAACACGGAGATACAAAACATGTTCTAATCAGTTTCTACTTTGTGTGATCTTGGACAAATATATTCTCTGAGTCTCAGTTTCTAGCCCAGTGCAGTTTGATTCTAGGGAACAATGTATGCTAGATAAGGAACTGGAAGTTTAAGTGAATATCTGAAGTTCAGGACCTTGTTGTCCATATTGTGAGTTCTTCCATCTGCCTTTCTACACCACCGAACATGAAAGTACAGTCGGTATAGATGTTTTACCTGCAAACCCCAACAACCCTACATTACTAAGGTCTTATTACGAGCTAGCTGGTAGATAGAATCATCTGTGGTCTCACTTGCATTCATTCAATCTTGTTAGCTATCTGCTTCAAAGTTTATATAGTCTTTTGAAAGCTGTGGTCTTTTATGATCTTGGCTTTGTAAGAAATTTTTCATAAGGAACTCCAACTAAAGCACCTGAAAGTTTCTATTTTTTAAAATGACCTAGGACTGGCTCTCCAAAAATGTCTGTATATCAATATACTGCTATAATACTTTTAATATTTAAATGGCATTCAAGTGTATATCTCCAAATTCTGTTCCACAGCTCCACGACTCAATTTCTCTACTCAAGACAGGAAACTGAAATTGAACTCAATGGAAAGAGTTCCATAAATGTAAGGGCTGTATTTTTGTATGAGGCACTTCTGAAAGAATGGGTAGTCATGAGCTATATGCTTTGATAATAGAAAATTACCTTTAATCAACATCTATAGCATCATAATTTCCTTGAAATTTCAAAGCACTTAAAAATACCTTTTCTTTTGAAAAGGCATTTGTATTTTATAAGCTGGCCTGACTCTCACAGTAGGACAAAGTAACTGGCTTGTTGAAACAGAAAAGTATCCCCAGAGTTTGGATATATTGATCCCCAAAACATACTCTACATCAAGGTAGTATGTACATAACACTTACATAATGTGTATTTCTGACCTATCTTTGAAAGATTTCAGGTTTTATCCAGGTTTCAGAAACACAGTAACGTGGTCTTGGGGGGTCCATTTTAATGTATCTTAACATACAGGAAGTGATAAAATTGGAAAATGCAATTAGCAATGGAGTCTAAGCTAATGAATTATGTGAGGGGAAACCAAACAGACCAAGAGAAACTGGAAACCATTAATTGTAACAAAGAGATAACACTCTGTTTCACTCTTATCCATTTATTTTTTTTTTAAACTTTTTTTAGGTACCAGCATTGGTACAGAAGATGTATTAAATGTGTTACAAGCAGTATTTCATTTATTTCATTAAGCAAGGATATTATTCACATTTTACAGATTTTTTATTAGGCTAATTGTGAGGATGCGACCTTGATGTCACTGAGTTTGGTTTGGGAACTGAAAGATGTGATGTTTGATATGAAACAGAAGCACATGACAACATGTTGCATCCTTGGCTAATTAAATTGGGAGCATAACTTTGCTCTGTGTGTGTGAGTACATGTGTGCATGTGTGCTAGTGTATGGCCTGTGCATTTGCATATGGGGGTGATATATACATACTTGTGGGGGGGGGCATGGTCTTCCCCAACAATCCATAACCCAATCATTTATGTGAAATATGCTTTTTCTATCTTGTGAATAATTACTTTGTTCTCTTGTAAATTTTGCCACCCTTTTTTTAGGGTACTAACTTTTCCTCTACTTAAAAAAAAAACAACATTAAATTTTCTGCTCATTAGCAATTATACCATAAGACAATAAAAAGAAGGGAAATTCAAACCAATTCATACAGCATGTTTTATGCATATAAACACACAAAGGCTAATAAATGTTCCTTTCTCATTTTATAATTTTGATTGTCCTATAGATTTCAAGATAGTGGAGGAAGAGTTGACCAGGTTTGATTCAGAAATTGGGAAGCGATCATGAAGGTTTTCAAGATACAATAATAAATATTCAAAAGCTATCCTTGATTTTTTTCTTGAATTTATTTATCTTCCTATTTATCTTCTTACTCAGTGTGGTGGTTTGAAGCTGTAACCACCCCAGGAAAACATGTTCTTAAATTTAATCTATTCCTATGAGTGTGAACCCATTGTAAGTAGGACCTTTGGGTGAAGTTAGTTCAGTTAAGGTGTGAGCCATCTCATTCAGGACAGGCCTTAATCCTATTACTGGAGTCGTTTATAAAAGAGAATGAAATTCAGACACAGACAGAAAAGCCACAGTAAGCAAGAAGTGAAATGGAACCCAGAAGAGAAGAGAAGAGACCAGGAGATGCCTGGTCTCACATGCTTTGCCATTTAACAGAGGAGCCAAGGATCACTGTAGCCATCCCCAGAAGGCCAGAGTCTTTGGGGAGAAAGTTTTGTGTTAATGCCTTGATCTGGACTTTCTTTTAGCTTCAAAACTGTAAGCTAATAAATTCCCATTGCCTAACTTGACCCATTTCATATTATTTGCTTAAATAGCCAAGGTAACTAAAACACCCAGAGATATCCTACAGTGACTACTAACGAGTGTTACTGGGATTTTCACTTTTCTGAAGCAGAGAGATAGGAAGTACTGCACAAGAAAATATCTGTTATATTTGATATGTTCTTTTCTAAGATATATGACCAGAACTGGAATCAGTCTACATCACTAAGCAGCAGGAAAGCCTCCTCTGGTACTGTTCCAGTTTGCTAATGCTGCCGTTTTGCAAAACACCAGAAATGGATTGGCTTTCATAAAGGGGGTTTATTTGGTTACAAATTTACAGTCTTAAGGACATTAAGTGCCCAAGGTAAGGCATCAACAATAGGGTACCTTCACTAGAGAAAGGCCATTGGCATCCGGAAAACCTCCGTTAGCTCAGAAGGCACATGGCTGGGTATCCGCTTGCTCCCAGGTTGCATTTCAAATGGCATTCTCCAAAATGTTGCTCTTGGGGTGTTTTGTTCTCTCTTAGCTGCAGCTTCTCTTCAAAATGTCACTCTCAGTTGCTCTGAGGTTTGTGAGCTCTTTTTATAGGACTCCAGTGAACTAATCAAGACCCACTCTAAATGGGCGGGGCCACATTTCCATGGAAACATTCAATCAAGAGGTTGCACCCTAATCAAAGGTGCCACTCACAGTTGGGTGGGTCACATCTCCGTGGAAACACTCAATCAGAAGTTTCCAACATAATCAACACTAACACATTTGCCCCCACAAGAATGCATCAAAGAACATGCCATTCTGGGGGACATAATACATACTCCACCCCTGGGTTTCTGATTGGAATGTATGCAGAGCAGTGGAATGGCAGCATGTGTTGGAAGCTCTAGAGGAAATAGGAATATCAGGGGTTTCCTTAAGGCTGGTGAAAGCAGAGCTGAAAGGGGAGAAAAGAAAAGGAAGGAACCAAAGCTATGGAGAGCCTATACAGGAGAAGGAACAGTAAATGGGGAGGGAGGAGGGAATGGGGAGATGTGAGTGGATAGTTCCTACCAGAAACACTGGCATGAATTACCATGTTTTGGTCTCAAACAGACCAAAAAGAAATGCACTCCAACACATACACACTTGTGTGAAGATGGTGGATTTTGCATTATTCAGGAATATTTTAATGCAGAAATTTGAAGATTGGAAGATAATATTATTTTGCCTTCTCACTTAACTTATTGCATTATAAAAATATATGAAAGAGTCTGTTTCTAAAATTTGTTAGCTATGGAGTAAGCAAAGGCCCTGTCTTCTCACATATGTGAACAGAAATATTTTCGTTATAAGAAAAATAAACTTACAAATTTAAGAGAAAGAAAAACATCTAAGACCTGATTTCTAGTCTTATATAATATTCATTTCCCCTCATTTATACTGTGCATTCTGAAGCTCTCTGAAGTATCTATTTTCTCAAATAATTTTCTTTGCTGAAAGAAAACAATCAGATTTATGAAATGTTATTTGCTATCTCAAATTATTACAGTTTTACTTACATCTATGGCCTTCTTTCTTCCTTCCTTTCTCTGCTCCCTCCCTTTCACCATCCCACTCCCTTTCTTCCTTTCCTTCTTTCTTCAAACATTCTTTGATTATAGCACTTGGTGTTAGCACAGGATCTGACATTGTTGAATGAATGAATAGAATCATGTGCTGTGTGTTAGACATTGTGCTCAAAGTGCTGGATTGTTGTCTGGACAGGTGAGGGTGGGGAGTGGCCAGATGACCTTGCTGTTGGCTCATATCCATCATATGACATGAGTGCTGAAGTGGAGGCATGTCCTGGATTCTCTGGAAACACAGTAGAGAGGAAGCAACTAACTCAGCCTAGCAGGAAGATAGGTTGGGAAAAGTGGGGTCAGAGACTTGGGTAAAGGCTCTGACATTTAAGAGAACAGGTGCTTTCCAGAATGGTGAGTAGTTTGGTCTGGTATTCCCATGGAGGGTAGTATATGTGTTGCTTTATCTGTTTCGTTGCTTTCCTCCATTTAATCTTATAACCTCTTTGCTTGTTGTTCTTTGTACCCAATTGCTGCTTCCCATCTATAAATTGCTTCAGATAATTTGATGTAATTGGGTTTTAAGAAATACCAGTGATGAAACAGAAATGTATCTACTAGTCATTTTCATGTTACTGTATCTTTGTGTATCTCTCTCCATATATAATACGACATACACACACACACACACACACACACACACACACACACACACACACACACACGTTTATTCATGTGTATGAATAGGATGCATTGGTTTATATAAGAAAATATGGGGACAGTTTGCACAGGGCTGGGAATGTCTTCAAAGGACAAAGATGCTCCTTGGCTTGGATCCCTTCATAGATGACAGCAGGAATTATAGCTGCAGTTTTGTGGGACTGAGCAGTTTGGTCTCAAAAGTATTATTTTGCTTCTGCTTCATAGAACTATTGCCTGGGTAAGAATAATACCACAAATTCTATCATGGTATCAACAAGTGAGCTCTCCAGCCACTCTTCCCCTGATTAAAGTAAAAATATAAACTAGCAGTTGGTAGAGATGAAGCCATTTTTTACAAATGATGCTAACTTAACAGAGGGTCATATTTCAGTATAAGGAAATTCATAATCAGGTTCTGAATCCAGAGCTTCAAGATGGTATCATAAAGAATAAAATGTGAGGTTGAAAGAGGTACCATATGTGAAACTGCTATAGAATTTGTGAAGTGCTAGGCAAATTCAAACAATGTTATTATCAGTTTAGAGAAAAGCCAATCATGATTAGACAGAAAAGCCAACAATGATTAGAAGGATAGAAGTCATTATTATTATTTTGGGCAAGTCATTTAACCTCTTAGTCTTAGCTTCCTCATCTGTAAAGTGGGGTAATGATACCTGCCTTTCAGGATTGTCAAAATTGGTGATAACATAAAAATTGTTAATCACTGAGCCTGGCAAATGGTAGGTATTCAACAAATGATAGTTACTTTTATTATGATTATAACAGACATTTCTTATCACCCACAATTTTAGAAACATCCCACAAAAAGATTTCTTTTAAATTGCACTATCAAAAAAATTGCTTGGAATTCAAGTTAGCTTCTAGTCCATGTGACAAAAAAAAAAAGAAAACACCTAAGACTTTATATCTTTATATTTCAAGTTGCAGTATCAGCATGGGGTACTTCTAAGAATGAAGTTGAAACCTTTAAAGAATAAGAAGTGCACTGGAATGTCTGGAAGAATAAAGCAAAGAGAAGAAAAAAGAATAGCAGAGAAAACACAACCCTTTTATGGCAACAGCCTAGAACACAGGGTGATTTTCAGAATGATAATAAGCACTCACTACCTCATGGCTCAGAGCTGCTCCAACTTCACGCACAATGGGGAATCTTCTGTGTTCCTCAATATCAAATTGTACATGCAAGTTATTTGTAACAGAACATTGAAAAGTCAATGAAGGCAAACCTGGTAGGTAGCTACTGTCAGAAAACAGCTGAATCAATAAGACACTATCAAAATTGTCTTTCCCAAGCAAAACACAAAATTATATTAACTAAAAGCATGACAGCACTGTGAAATTTTCTTATAACTGTAACTTAAAGCAACATTGACATTGGGTAGCAGGCTTAAGCGCCTCACCCAACAGATCAGAAAATAACAAGAAGATGTTACAATGTAATCTGCTGTCGTGAACTACCTGAGAGTCATGATGGTTCTGAACAAGAGGAAAGGTCATTCAGTTAAATCGCTAATTATTTCTATAATGCAAGAAAATGAAAAAAAAAAAAAAAAGAAGAAAAATCCAACATAAACTATGAAAGGATTATTTTTATGTATCTTTCTTTTTCTTGCTACTTACTGATGCTCCTATAGACTGAGAGATTAAGCAGGAAAAACAACAATATTGAAACAACAGTTTTCCACTGCCTAAAGATAAACTTAAAACTCTTTCACTTGACCTTCACTTTGTCATTACAGCCTCAACCCTAACAACCATACCATGTGTTAAATTAAATTCTTTCCCAATCAAAATGAAATAAATAAACAGCATGGAACTAAGTTATGTAAGGTCAAGATGGAATGGCTTCTTTGTAAAGCTTTTCAGGCTTTATGGTTTCCAAAATACTTCTCATCATTACACATTCTATTTTATTTCAGTTAATATAAAAATATCCATTTACTTTACGATAATGTGGATTACATGGAAACTGTGCTGTATTCATCTTTGCTTCCCCAGCACATAATGCCATGCATGACGCGTAGGGGGCAGCATGAGAGTGACAGTACTGTATCTAAAAGTCCCGCTTTCAAATTCCAACTCTGACACTTATTAACTGTGAAAATCACTTAACCTTTTGAACCTCAGCTTCCTCATTGATAAAATGGTGATGATGTCTACCTTGCAATGTAAGGATTAGAAGATTAGAGAAAAGGCTTGTGTATTAGAAGATACATACAAGATATATACATAGTATTTATGTGTGTGTACCTTGCAGTCAATAAATGCTAGCTATAAATTATTAGCAGGCACATAAGGAATGCTTGTTGAAAATTTGAAGGAGTGAATAAATAGAGGTTATTTCTTTCTTATTGATTTAAGATTCAGCCAGTAACTCTTGAAGAACATTATTCCATAATACACAGTTTAGAAGTTAAACTGTAGTTTTAGAAAAGTTGAAGGCCATAAATTTTCATTCTTATTTTGAATTGACACACCTCTCCCTATTATTCTATTTATTTTTAGAGAACTGGCAATTTAAACATGCCCCTAGCTTCACAATTATTCTAAAGAACAGTCAATGTATAAAAACGTCAGACAACAATGAAGACTGGCTAATTTCAGTCTGAGCAGTTAAAATGTGGCATATTTATGACTCAGAAACTCTAAATTATCTTAAATCCATTTATTTCTTTTGCTAACTGCCTATACTAAACTAGTGTTTCATTATTAATTTTAGGGTTTCTGATATAAAAAAGGGAGAAGTCCTACAAATCATGAACTCATTGCATTTCTGTATTTGCATCGCATCCTTTAGTTAGACAATTGGCAAAAGGATCTCATTGCAGACAGCTACTTTAATTCAATACACTATAGATCTGTACAAGGCTAAAGAAACAGCTCCTGAAAATAAAAGCATAATTTAATGGAGTGCTTGAGGACATGGAGAATCTAGGTTTAGTGGGTAAAAATAAGAGCACACTGAATTTTAATAAAGCCAATATCATGGTAAAATCGTTGTCACTTTGGTTCAACCAGCATTGAGTAGTGTCTATGCTGTGCTGAGATCTGGGATTGCAAAGATGACCTGCCCGTCACCCTTGGGGTCACACCCTCTCATGCAGACAGAAACTCTTCAAACATCATTTCGGTATAAACCTGTGAAGTGGTTTGCATAATGGCTAAGGGGGTACAGGTTTTAGCATTATACAGACCCAGGTCTGCATCTGGCCCTAAATCTATAAGCTGCGTTACTTTGGACAAGGTAGTTTGCCTCTGTCAATCTCAGCCTCCTAATTTTGTGAAATGTGGACACAAGACTGGACCTCATGAGAAGGAAATGACATGCAAAGCACTCAGCAGAGAGTGAGTGCTCAGTTAAGGTTGTTGCAAGTCCTGGGGCAGAGGTGTGAGCTGGCTCCATCTGCCTGATAATGGCCTGGCATGAACAGGTGTCATAGGCTGGCCTGTCCTAACCACACCCTTCCATAATTGTTGATGCCAGCACAGAACGAGCACAGCATTTGTTCGATCATTATTAGTGGAGTTATTTTTGAAAACATATTATATTCACTTTTGAGCTCTAGAATTATGATAAATATTGAAAAATTAAATTTCTAAGATTATTTCCTTGACCTGAGTTGTCAGATACCAGAGGAGGTACCAATGGAACAAAAAATAATTTCCTTCATATAGAGGAGGCACATAAATATTTACTTCATGAATGGATGGTTTTACCTTTTAGCTTTTTAAAGGATTGAAAAAAAAATTAAAGTGTAAAGAAATGGAATTATGTAATTATATACTTTAAATAAGAGATATTACAGAGAAAAAGAAACATAATCTCCACAGCCTACATGCCCTTCACTCACCGCCAGATTCCTATCATAAGTTCTGAAACAAGCCCTGGTGAAACTTGTAGGTATTAAAATAGAGAATTCCTGGACTCTGAAGTGAAGGATTGGAAGAAGTGATACCTCACAAGCAGAGCAGGGATGCTGATTCCAGGTACTGCACCACATCGGCATTGGTTCCCACCCCAAATATCTACTTGCACCCCTACGATCTCACACTGCATAAAATGCCTTACCTCAGATTGTTTCTATGTTCAGTTGGGTTAACAACTGTCCTTGGCAGGGGGTGGGGCGTAAGGGGTGGTACAGGGGAGGTTTAAAGTCCATGTGAATATCTTGATCTGATCTAGGTACTTTCTTCTTAGAAGTTTTCTCAGACCCAGCTAAATGGAGGCATTGTGATCAAGAGAAAAGTAGGGTTAGGAAATTTGGAACCAAAACCACTAGAAAGAAAAGGCAGCTCAAGAATATCAGACAGTGTGAAAAGCCAGCTTTACTTATTTTTCAAATTTTGGTCAGGGTCGCTAGAGAGTCAGGAAAAATGGAGGAACATTTTGCTTCTTGTCTCCCTCTTACTCATGCACTTGACATTCCCAATGCTATAAAGATTATGGGCCAGTATAAACCATGGGTTTTCACAGGTTTGTTTGTGCAACCCTCTGGGAACACGTCCAGCTTATGAAACTGAAAGAAAACTTCTTAAAATGAATTTTGTTACATAACTCTTTATTAAGTTGGGGACTATCTGTATTTTCTCCAGTATGTCAGTTATCTCATATAATAACCAACTTGGCTTTGCCTTTTGTAAAACACACAGATAATTATTCAGTTCTTATAACAATTGGAAACACTTGCTATATAAATAAATAAAATTATGTTAATAGGTATAATTTAGTTAATAAGAACTTCATGTATTCTATAATACAATGGTATTATAAATACTATGACATATAATGCTCTAAGAGATGGATAGGGGCCTTAAGAAAGTCTTTAAAATTTGAAAAGAAGGGAAATGGGAATCCAAGATTAAAACCATTAGAGTTCAGATGTTACATACCTAATATAAGATGTTATAATAGAAGACGTTCCAGCAAATTATGTCAATGCTACATGCAAACATAAAATGAATAAGCAAAACCCTTGAAGAACTCGCAAATCTGCTGCTAAGAATTATTTCTTATAATACATTTTAGACTATTGAAAATTCATAATATATCACTTTCTGGGGGCCATATGAGTTAGCAAACCAATGTATTTTGTGCATTTGTATAGAGACAGCGTTCCCAAAGTCTGCAACATTTTGTACAAATTCATAAACATTATTTTTGAAACCAGAAATAAAAACAATAGCAGGGTTAAGCAATTCATTTTAATCATAAGAACAGAGGAAATAAATTGCTGAAATGTACAATGGAGCATATGCTAAAACAGATTTTTCATATTTTGGAACAGGAAAGAAATAAAATTGTCAGTAATATAAGTAATAACTAAATTTTAAGTAAAGGAGAAAAAATGATAAAGTATTTACCATGAATTACATTTTGTTGATATAGCAATCACTATTACTAAGATTGGGATATGCTTATCTCTTAGAAGTAGAGCATGATTTGACATTAAAAGGAAGAGTGATGTTAGTGTTGACATTCCATGTCAGTATTATAAAGGGATTTTTATTGTATTTGCAAAAGAATGACCCCAAACAATAAAGCCAATTAAAATGACAGAGTCAGAATTTATAACAGAGCATAATTAATTGAGGTACTAAAATGAGGAGAAACTCATAAAATATTCTTTATCTTGGGAGAAAAAGCAGCAAAATAAGCAATTTAGCCTGAGATTTCTTTGGTGAAAGAATAATTTTATGATTTAATTATCAGATATCACTCACAAAATTATATATATATGTGTGTGTGTGTATATATATATATATATATATGTATTTTTTTTTTTTTTAAAGGAGAGGGTATCATTTTGTAATGCAATGGCCTAAAACTGCCCTTAACTTCTACAATGTATAAGCAATAACATGTATAGGACATAATTTATTTCAAAGACATGCTCAGCCTTGTTTGGTTAGGTCTGCTTCTTCTGGAGAAAACCAACCCATTTGAGAGCACAAAAGAACTAATTTCATGGTAGGGTAAAAAGCCATTTTGGTACATTTCAAATCATATTGCATCAGCTTACTTTTAGGGCCATGAAGACTGTCACAATGTCTCAAGTGTTACTCTGACTTCCTGGAAAGGGAGTCCTGTTGACATTGTATCATTTCATATCTGCTTAAAGAAGGAAGAAGCCTTCAAGGTGAGGAATCACAGAGGACCTCTCCCAGAGCAAACCTACATCTCACTGCATCCAAACCAAATTTCATCTCCCATACAAGATTTCCAACCAGCCTCCACTTTTCCTTCCTCCTTCACACTTTCCCTTCTTTACTCCCTGCAGACTTGTAGATGCTTGACAATTTTAAAAGAATGCTCATTCGGAATAGCAAAGGAGATATTTTTATTAGCACTATAGCAATAAAGTTACAATTTATTGATGCTATTTTATTATGTTCTGTAATTAACTCTTAACAAATGTCTTATAATCCTCATATGAAGCCTTTAAGATAGAATTTATTATTCCCATTTTTACAGAAGAAGACACTGACACTTATAGTGTCTCCCCAAGACAAACAGGCAGCAATTGGCAGAACCAGCTTCTTTGTCCAGTGGCTATGTTCTTAATCACAGAAAAGAATAATGCAATCCAAAATAATACGATGGCACCAATAAATAAATGCATAAATCTGAATGTTATAGCAGATCAAAATTAGCAGTAATTATTCAGACAGAAAAATCATTTGTTTTAAAGTCTTATTCACTTCAGACTCTAAATGATACTTTAAAACTACAAATGCTACTTCTCTAGTAACTCCAATTTCATCTCTTTTGTAAGTATACAATTATATTTCAGAATCATGTATGATGATAAAGTTTTTCTGAAAAAATAAAGCCTAATCTCAATACCTTCCAGTTCAAAGACTGATGAGTTTCTAGAAATAAGGGACTGAATTCTCACAAATAATTGCTAACATTAATATAGTGCCTACTATTAACCAGACATGGTTACCTAAACAAAGATATCACATCTTTAACTCATTTAATTATCACAAGTACCCAAGGAAGAAATTAAAACATAGTGATGTCGACTAATTTTCCCTAGTCTCATAGCTGATAAATGGTGGAGCTGGGATTTGAACCCAGAAAATGAGTTTCCAAGCAATGCTATCATGAGATAATAGAGGACTCTATCTACAATGTTGTAGGAAACTGGAACTTCCACCTTTAGTCATGAATTATTGATTAGCTTTATCTTTGTCATGTATAATAAAGATTGTGTGAAATCTTTCCCAAAGAAAGCTACAAAATTCTCAGTTACTTGATGAATAAAAACATAAAGTGATTTTGATAATGGTTAATAAGAACATCTTGTAAAGACTGTCTATTACTATAAGTAAATAGTACTGTTATTCTTTTTATGAAGTAAACATTCTGATATTTGTAATTACTCTAAAATGTAAACCACATGATGGCAGAAGCTATCTATGTTTTGGTCACACCTATATCTCTAGCACTTGGAGCAATGTATACAATAAGTACTCAGTAGCATTTGTTGAATAATGAATGAGGAATGAATAAAGGAATGAATTTCCAAAATCATACTAAAGAAAGTACTTGTGAGAGTAAGTCCAGATAATGTAGTACACATAACAATCTAAGAAGCAAATATTGTTAGCATCTGTTTTATTGTTACTTAATTTACAAACAAAATAAATGTAGTACTTTTCCTTTATGTGATCTATTATCCTTATGGCTATCATCCATTTTAATTTTGGTTCTACCTTTCTATCTAAAGATGGCTGTCTTTAATAATTAAATTCTTTTACTGTGGCTTAATTTTAGCACCTGAAGGACAAATTTATATGATGTAATCTAATGTTTATTAATAAGTAGTAAAGAAAAGCAATATCATATGTACATTAAGTATTTTGCATGGGCCGATGATATTTGAAAAATATCATTTTTCCGTACTCATCCCACCACCCAACCTGCTGTCATTCCTATACAAAAGTGACATATGCCTTGCCTTGATCAGTTGTGATGTGTTTAGTTAAGAGTGATATCTTGGAAAGAGGTAACAGGAAGACCAGAGTTCAAGCTGTAATTCTTCTGATTACTAATTAGGCTAACTTTTTAAGGTTTTTAATCTTCATTTTCATCATCTATAAAATCATGATAATATAGGAAGAGATCTTTGAGAATTAAATGAAATTTAATTCTATGCCTAGTAGAACACATGACAGAAAGTAAATGTCCAATAAATGTTCCTTTTCCTTAATTATATCTCTTTCTTTTATGCATGGTCCCTCTTAGACCTAGGTGTAAGAAAGCTGATCAGGAATAAAGGATAAATTATGAATTCAAGGAAAAGGGAATTTTTGGCAGGATGACCATTTTTGTGTAAGGCAGAAATCAATTAATAACTTGGGTCTCAAGAGCAACACACTCTTGTAAAATGATATATTGGGCTACCAAGGCAGTAAAGGCAAATTTTCACCCCAAAAAAAGTTCTCTTCATAGTCATATAACGTAAGGTTTTATATCACTGATTTAATAACCATAACTAACAATGAAATAGCACTACAAGGATCTTGATATATCTAATTTGATCTCAAGAGAACTTTGGAGAGTAGGTGGGAAGATATGTATTGCATCATCCAGATGAGAAAACAGAAAATCAGAATAAATGCCTAACGACTGCTATGGCAGATTGTAGGTATATATTATATTGTGCATTATTATTATCCAGCAATGTTGAGCTGTGTGATCTTGAATGGCATCACCTTCATCTTAGCTCTTGGGCTCTTCACTTTGAGAGGGGGAGTTGGATGTAGCCAAGAATAGAACTTGGATTCCTGAACTCTCCATACATAATTATTTCCACTATAAACATTATCTTGATGAGTTTTATATATATATATATGATTCTAGACAGGTAAAGTCTATGCAAAGAGTTATTTACATAAAATTTCATTGGAATTTGGATGAAAGAAGTTGTAAAATGTGGACAAGAGACATTTTGAACAGTTCTGGGACCCTCATTTTTTGTATAAGCACTTTTAGTCAACATGACAGATAGAAAAAATAGTGGGTGGTTAATTAGGCCAGAAATTGTGTTGGTTCTGCCGCTAGAATGAAAGCTTGGGTAAATGACTTAACCTATCTGGCCCTCTATAAATAAGAATATTAAATGAGATAATCTCTATAAAAGGATACTATCAGATTAGATAACCTGTAAATTTTCTCCTAGCTATGCAATACTGATACACCCATAGCCTCCCCTCCCCACTGGCTTAAACTTTTTGATTTCAGGGACTTGTTACTTTTCATTGGGGCAGTTTTGACTAAACGAAATGTGAGAGGTGTTTGCATATATATTCATTCTCTAATCAATCACAAAATATTTCCTTTGTCAAAACCTACTTTCATTAGGTAAGAACCAAAAACTTCCTGTTCTCTTTGTTGTGCTAGGAAGCTAGGTTGTTAATAATAGTCAAGTTTTTAGTTAGAACATCAATTCCCAGTAGTATTTAAAGAGGTTTAGCAAATCTAGGATAAGATGAATAGTTTCCAAGAAGGATGCCTGAACATCTGAATGTTTTTTTCAATGCATTCTCTTTGTTATTATTATTCAGTGTAATCAGAGTCTACGGAGAGCAGGCCCATGGAGTTCTTGAAAGTAACACTGAGTGCTCAGTGATAGAGAGGAAAATAACTATTTTAAAATAAAATTTTCACTGGCCTTTTCCCCTTAAATTTTCTGCACCTTTTTGTGAAATATAAATTCAGTGTGCTCTAATGATCTTTAAGAATGTTTTAATAAATTAACAAATTGTTCTTAAGCTATGGGTTTTGGGGCAAAATTGTAGGAGGCTTTATGGCATGTCATGCTGAAAATCTTTCCTTTAGAAGGCTTTAATTCAAATTCAAATTATGAAAATTCATTCATTATTCATTGGCTTGCAAATAAGCACATATTCTAGAGACAAAGATAAAAAAGGAGTCACTGTATTCTCTAGTGTCCTCACCTTGTAACATGCTTTATTCCATGTACTTACCACCCCTACCTCATGAACTCTTTGGAGGTTAAGACACTTATATTTAAATAATGTAATTTTAATTCAGAGTATTTCCCTTCAAAATAGTCCATAAAAATGTTTAGTAATAAAGAACACATTTTATTATAAGGGCAGATATTTTTTCTTGCATGTTATTTATGAGTAAGTATGTAGTTGTTCAGTAACAGACAATTAAAAGCTGAAAAGAAAAACAGTCCAAACTATAATAATATTCCAAGAAGAGGCACTATTTCTTGCTTGGAAGCATGTAAATTATTTTCTCTTGGAATATTCTAAATGAACAGGAGATCTCAGTATTTGAATGAGATTCTTCCAAAGTATGCTATACTGAATTCTATTTCAAATGCTATTATGAAAGTTACAGGTCAAATCAAAGAACTTACATGTCACACCTGACTAATAAGCCAAATAACTTATGCATAAATTAGACCAGAAAAGTAGCCATTGATGTTTTCCCACAGGAAATTACAGGAGGATTAAGAAATTGTGAGGGCATTAGGTAGGTATTATCTAGTTCTTGCATAAAGAGCTTAAAACAAATAAATCTGATTCTTCCATTTAAACATTAAACTTTTTTCTAATGAGTAATGTACAGAATTGAAATTATGTTTAAAAACTGAATTATAATAAAGAAAGTAAAGTTTAAGAGAGCCTAGGCTTCTTGTGGGACAATTGTTAGGTGCTGAGAAATGTTTATGCATTGACCAAATGACTTAGTTGACCCTGTTTGGTCAGTGAGATGATGAACCATGTCAAAAAGAAAATTGCTCGAAGAGCAATAAAATAAAGACCACATACACACACACACACACACACACACACACACATATATGTATATATATATAAAATAGGGGGAAATGGGTATGGGATGTTTTGGGTGTTCTTTTTTATTTCTATTTTTATTTTTTCTTTACTTTGGAGTAATGGAAATGTTCTAAAATTGACTATGGCAATGTATGCACAACTATATGATGATACTGTGAGTCATTGATTGTATACTTTGGATGGATTATATGGTGTGAATTTATCTCAATAAAATTGCATTTTAAAAAAGAAATTGCTCATTCACCAAAGATCTTGCAATTCAGATTGACAGGTTTTTAAAAAAATATAATAGGAATATCTGATTTTTAAAGTATTATTTTATCCTTAGAACTCTGTAAACATGTTCATAAACTGCTCTACTATCTCAAAAGAGAGCTTCATATAATGTGAGTTTATTTTTTTAAAGCAAGGAACAATTTTTCAAAGAGTGAAAATGTTGTAGTTCGGATTTTATAAATTGCTGACTTAAAAATTTAAAGTGTATGGTCATTTATAACTATGGCAAAAAATAAGGTATAGAGTGAATTGTGTAAAGTGAGGCTGCACATGAATAATACTCAGGCAGTTGAGCAAAGGAACATCCTTCTTTCCTTGCTGCTCTCACACGTCAATAAATACATAAAATAGGTTTAAGAGAAATTAAATTTATATCATAACCATGATAATGTATTTAATCATTGAAAATTATGATGCTGATTTATACATTAAGGTTTTATGGGGACTAGGAAATTTTATTAGGTAAGTGTAATTTATCTATATCCTAGAAAACTTATTTATGGGTTTCTATTTTTTATATCACTTACAAATACACCAAGATATAGATTTATCATTTTCTTTATTCACTACATTTAACTTTCATACTTCTGTCTGAAATTTTAGATATCTGAATTTGCAAAGTCATTTCAAAACACCTACAGTATTAAATGTGTTTCAAT
The DNA here is from genome assembly GCF_015220235.1 of Choloepus didactylus. Classification (NCBI taxonomy): domain Eukaryota; kingdom Metazoa; phylum Chordata; class Mammalia; order Pilosa; family Megalonychidae; genus Choloepus; species Choloepus didactylus. The sequence goes on from NC_051314.1 coordinate 51,703,185, forward strand.
GGGGGTCATCCACATAGATTTTGCTTTTCCATCTACTATTTTCTTATTTCCGATATTCACATATTCAAAATTTGTAATTATTTGTATCTAGGAAGTCTTTACAATGCACCCAACTCCACCCTAAAGCATGTCATCAAGAATATATTTAATTTTGCTTAACAAAAACACATTAAGGAAAAATATTATCATTATCAAATAATAGCTAAATAAGAAAATTGATTTCATAATTAAGTTGTGAGATTATTAGAAAGATATACTAATGAGAGTAAGCTAAAGATTTTAAGACTGCAGATGTTTGCCAATCTGCAACCACGATTAGACTATAAACAGATAAATCAACTATATCGATTCAGTTTAAAATTTTGTTCAAAATTATTGCATTTTATATCATATACAGAAAAAATGAGGTGCCTGAACTGATGAAATTTTATTTATTTATTCTTTTGTTCTTCAGAATTTAAAATTATATGCTGTTAAAAGATAGGATGGCATCAACATAAACACTTTCTGCCCCATAGATGTATTACAAGGATTACCTTACCTCTTATTTAAGAGGATTATAGTATAAATGATTTATAGTTTACCCAGTAAACTGAAATTGAGTGTTAGAAGGTTCTAGTTGCTTTCTATGAAATTTCTTATTTTATAAAATAAAAAGGTGAATATTTCTATAAAAGAAATTTGTAGGATCTCATTTTATAGAAGTGCTATTATAATTATTATATCTTTAAAGTACTTACTGTTCTCTTAAGAATTCTGGGATAATTTTTCTTTATTTTCTTTCTTTCAGAATTCTTTTTTTTGTTTTCTAAAAGGAAAAACAGTTTGTACAGTGGTTATGTGACTTCTAGTGTAGACTCATACTACATAGTTCATTAGTACGACATAGTTCAGAATCATTTTGGATGGCCAAAAACATAGCTTTTAAATTTTTATTTTTAAAGATTTCTACTTAAAAATCTGACATATATATATCTTGCGATTTTAAAATTGGTTTGAAGAGCTACAGAAGATTCTGTGACTAATTTGTATACTGATTTTGTAAAAATTAAATCATGCTTCCTAAATAATGGTTTTATAATTTGAAAACTGGAATAATACTAATCTAGATAGACATTGTTTGAGGGAATATTATATTATTATATTCATTGAAAAAATAAATCATACAATTATTAGTCATTTAAGTACTGATATTTAAAATCAGTATGTTTATTATAAATCAATATTATAAATCTCATGTTACATTTGAATTTGATATTTTTCACTAAAGTTGTGAACACCTAAATATATTACACATATTTGTCTATTTTCTGAGTCTAATTAATGTCCAGATACAACCTAATCCTATTCTAGTACATAGCACAACACATGGAGTATATGCTTATTATTATTATTATTGAACTTGGAATTGAATGTTTGTTGATTTTTGTCAAAGCCAGTGCTTAGGTGCAGACATTTTTTTTAAAGCTATATCCAAAATTTTCAATAGATGCTTTTTAAAGATCTACACAGAGAAACACAAGTTTAAACTTGTGGAAGAATAATATAAACTTGTGGAAGAATATAAAGTTTAAAGATAAACATGAAATTTCCTCTTTACTTTCATTTCAAACTACGCAAATCTCCCAACAGAGTTTGAGAGTCACAGCACTCAGGTTCTAGGTTTCCCCACATCTCCTTCACATTTTGGGTGCTGTTATATTCCCTCTATCTTTTACAGTTTCAGATGTAATTTGTGGTCAAGAGATAATAGAGTAGAGAATTTCAGAGGTGAAACTTTTGATAGATGATGTGGATAGTTAGGAAACAAATCTATCACAAAGGGTGCATAATAAGAGGTAAAGAGAAGGTACCATCGAGTTAGGGCAGGCAGAGAGAATAACAACCCCTAGGAATAGAGGTGGGCAGGGGTGCTGTGATGTGATCGGGGCAGGAAACAACAGCTGCTTAGTATAAAATATGTTGATCAAGAAAGTTTACATACAAGAATAAAAGGAGGAGAAGTTGGCTCACCCCTTGAAAATATGTTTCAGCCCCCCACCTATCAAGCATCATTTTTTTAATTATAATTTTTTATTGTGGAATATAACATATATCCATAGTAGTGATAACTTTCCAAGTGGAGTTTAACAAGTAGTGAGCAAATTTCAAAGAATATTATGGGTTACAGTTCCACAGTTTCAGTTATTTCCTTATTGTGAAATATAACATATATGCAAAAAGGTAATAACTTTCAAAGTACAATTAACAAGTAGTTATGTAGGAAATTTCCAAAAATGTTATGATTTACAGTACCATAGTTGCAGTTATTTCCTTATTGTGAGATATAACATATATACAAAAAGGTGATAACTTTCAAATTACAATTTGACAAACAGCTATAGAGCAAATTTCAAAGAATGCTATGGGTTACAGTTTCGTCATTTCAGTTCTTTCCTTCTAGCTATTCCAATATCCCAGCAACTAAGAAAAAGAAAATTACATAGATATTCAGCATTCATAATCCTTTGTTAAATTCCATTTTGTCTGTTGCTACCCTTCCTCTAGTTTAATCACTTTGCCGATCTTCAGGGATTTCTAGGCAGTGACCACCCTAACTTGTTCATGTTGAAAAGGGGTGTTGACATTATGGGGAAAGGAGACAAATCTGGTTGATGTTCTTGAAGATGCTATTGCATCTGGGTTTCGGGACTTAGCTGGATAGGAGCTCTCTGGAGGATTTAGGTTTCTGAAGAATAAACTTTGTGAGTGAAACTTTTATGGAGTCTCAGATAGGGATCAGGTATTCTTTAGGGTTTTCAGGACAACTGTTGACTTGGGCTTATCATACTGTGGCCATTTGGCATATCTAGCCGAAGCTTGCAAAGGAGTAACCTCCAGGACAGCCTCTCGATTCTAATTGAAATTAGAATCTTAGCCACTAAAACCTTATTTTGTTGCCTTTCTTTTCCCCCTTTTGGTCAAAAAGGCATTCTCAACCCCTTGATGCCAGGGTCAAGCTCATTCCTGGAATCTGTGTCCCACATTGCCAGGGAGACTCATTCACCTGGGGGGTCCTGTCCCACATTGGGAGGAGGGTGATGAATTTATTTGCAGAGTTGGGCTTAGAAAGAGAAAGTCCACATTTGAAGAAGAAAAGAGGTTCTCTGAAGGTGACTCACAGGCATAATTATAGGAAAGGCTTAGCCTCCCCTTTACAACCATAAGTTTCATAAGAGCAAGCCTCAAGATCGAGGGCTTGACTTATAAAGTAGGGGTTCCTAAATTCACATAGCATATGTTCTGTCCACAACAATTCATCCCTATCTCACATTATCGTCACTTAATTGTACAAAATCCTCATCATTTTCCATTTTATGAAATTCTCATGACCCCAAACACCCGACAGCTCTTTTCAGTCAGACATCATTTTGAATCCAAGCCTGATCTGTAGCTTCAGCTTCAAAACCCTGATCAGAAATCTTCCTGATTTTATTCTTTTCCTCCTACAAAGTAGTTACCTAGAGAAAACTGCTTATGATTACGTTACAGACCAAGATTAGAAATAATGTATATCTTATTAAAGAAAAAACCTTTCTGAAGTGGTTGGTTGTTAAAGAGTAAAAAATAATTATATATCCCATTATATTTAATATAATATAAATAACATGTCATATAGTATATATAATAGATATATATTATAAGCCTATCAGGTGCTAGAAGAAAAATAATTGCACATTATTGCATGAAAAAGTAGGTTTCAGTTTAGGGAGGAGTAAAATTAAATCCTTCCCAAGGGTCAATATCAGGAATTGCTTTCATGTAATAAAGATGTCAAGAATTTCTGATTTGGTTTCACATGTTAGCAACTTATAAAACAAAAGTTTTGCAGTACTAGAGGCAAGTACCTTAATACATAAGTTCTCATTATTTTTATTGCAAAAAAAAAATTTAGGTAGAATGAAAACCAAGAAGGATGAAATATTTAAAAATAGGTTTATAAGAACCATGCTACTCTGTTTTTAAGAGTTCTCACAGTGTCCATTTTCAACAGACCTACAGAAATTTAATGCCAGCAGCTTTAGCTATTGGCTCATGTAGGTACTCATTGGAAAAGATCTGAAGTGACAGCTATATTTCTGAAGCTTCATTTACTGCATCTGTTCAATAGTTAAGCCTCCAAGGTCTGCTTTCCTTTTAGTTCTACTTGAAACTCAACTGTGTTCTAGTAAAATCCATTAGAAAGAGCAATGTAAAAATGCTCTTAGATATGCCAGGCTGCCTATTAAATATGACTTTGAGCCACAATCAATTTTAGATAAGACTTCTATAGATAGATTCAGTATACTGACACTTTTTTTCTTAAAACAAAAAAATATAGAAAAACACATTAAAGTAAACAGACTGACATAAAGCTCTTCCTGAGAAATATGAGGAAAAAAACCTGTTAGAGAAAACAAAGGCTTTCCACTCAAAAAATGAGAATAGTCGAATACATATATATATATATATATCCGTACACATATGTACATTATTACTTACCAAGGGGCAGACTTCCCAAAGGGATGCAGTGAAAGGATTAAACAGTTTTTGTGACTTATTGAACCATCTGCAGGGATTTGATTTCATTTTGCTTTTGCATACAGATCCATCACAAGGATGAATGGGCAAGCCTGTTTTACTGTAGGGGACAAAAAACGATTTTATTTTTAATCTATGCGCTGAATATGAATGTGCACAGTGTTTTTCTGGTTGCTACTTGTATAAGCACCTTCCCTTTATTTTAGAGAAAAAGAGTGAAAATAGCACAGGGTTATTTTGCAACTTCTGTCATCTATTTGGTTTTTCAGTAATGAAACAACTATCAGTTAAGACTGACTCAGACATTTTCCTGGTATCCAGGCATGGTACTTTTGTCTTTATATAGCACTTTAAAAAAATAACACAAGTCTATTTAGTTTGGTTTATATATTTTTCATAAAAGAGTATGTGCACTCATAGTCAATAAAGCTGATGCCTCTTCAATGCTCTTTTGATCCAGTTTTAGATCCAGGCCTGACATGGAGTAGAAAGCAAATTATCTGAGGTATAGGAATTACTGTTGCTTCAATAGCAGTTAGAAAGCAAACTGCTGATAACTTGCAGCCCTAAATATGATTCTATTTACAGAATTAAGCAAAATACTTCATGCTTTAGGCATTATAAATACTATAAATAGTTCACTTTTCTGTTTTTTTTTTTTTTTTTTGGAGGCAACTATTTGTATTCATTTTAAAATTAGATATTTAAAAGTGCACAGTTGAAAGTTTTTTTTAAGAGAAATTCTTTTCAAGGATGACAAATAACTGATTATTTATATCTAAACTTTGCTTTTAAACATATCAAGCATTTAATTTTGATGAAAATATTGATTTTAACTGAGACTTCATTAACACAGCACTGTGTAAAGATTTGTTAGGGTTGGTTTTAGAATGTGCACGGTGAAACCTTTCAACATGGCTACTTACGAATATTATCCCACTAGCCCCAGGGGCACTGTAACGACAACAGAGTCTCAATTCTTAGGTTTTCTAAGTTTTAAAACCATAAAATATTGATGAACTAACAGTTCTCTCTCTTGGACCCTCTTTGATTATAATGCCAGAATTTGTGGCTAGAACATGGTTTTGAGGTGGATGTGCCATTTCCTCAACTAAGGGATTTTGTTAGATATCTTTTGGTTTAAATTCTTATTCTTGGCACAGCAGACAGCAAAAAGAGATTACTTTTAAAACAGACACTATCCAAGTCATTACTGACTGAATGTAAACTTTTTTTTTTTAGATTGAGATTGTTCAGATGCCATACAACTATCCAAAGATCCAAAGTGTACAATCAATTGCCCACAGCACCACCATACAGCTGTGTATCCATCAACACAATTATTTTTTTTTCAATTTTTAGAACATTTTCACTACTCCAGAAAAGAGACACAGACAAAAAAAAGGAAACTCACATCCTCCCATACCCCTAACCACACCCCCCCCCCATTATTGATTCATAGTTTTGGTATAGTACATCTGTTACTGTTGATGAAAGAATGTTAAAATACTACTAACTGTAGTATATAGCTTACAATAGGTATATATTTTTTCCCTATACACCTCTCTATTATTAACCTCTAGTTATAGTGACATACATTTGTTCTAGTTAGTGAGAGAGATTTCTAACATTTGTACAGTTAATCACAGACATTGCCCACCACAAGATTCACTGTTTTATACATTCCCATCTTTTAACCTCCAACTTTCCTTCTGGTGACATGCATGACTCTGCGTTTACCCTTTCCACCACCTTCACACAACTTTTAGCACCATTAGTTATTCTCATTACATGCTACCATCACTCCTGTCCATTTCCAAATATTTAAGTTCACCCTAGTTGAGCACTCTGCTCATAACAAGCAACCGCTCCCCATTCTTTAGCCTCATTCTATATCCTGGTAGCTTATATTTCATGTCTATGAGTTTACATTTTATAATTAGTTCATATCAGTGAAACCCTGAAATATTTGCCTTTATGTGTCTGTCTTATTTCACTCAATATAGTGCCCTCAAGTTTTCTTCATCAAACCATTTCTTTTAAGATGGTTTTGTTCAAACACTATACATTCTGTCCTAAGTAAACAGTTGTTAGTTCCCTGTATAGTCACGTATTTATGTATTGAGCACCATCGCCACTCTCTATATAAGGACATTTCTTCCACAAAGACAGAGGAAGAGTCAAAGAAGGCAGAGAGGCAAAAGAAAAAGGCAAGAGAAAGAGAGAAAAACAAACAAACAAAAAAACTTGATTGCTAGAAGGTGACAAAAGGAAAGATAGCATTAACCAAAAGTAGAATAAAGAGTCAGACAACATCACCAATGCCAGGAGTCCCATACCCTTCCCCTATTCCCCAGCCCCCCACATGCATTTAGCTTTGGTATATTGCTTTGGTTACATTAAAGGAAGCATAATACAATGTTTCTGTTAATTCTAGCCTCTAGTTTGCATTGATTGTATTTTCCCCTGAGTCCCACCCTATTTTTAACACCTTGCAATGTTGACATTCATTTGTTCTACCTCATGTAAAAACGTATTTGTACCTTTTATTACAATCGCTGAGCATCCTAGGTTTCCCTGAGTTACACAGTCCCAGTCTTTATCATTCATCTTTCGTTCTGGTGTCCCACATGATCCCATCTTTCCTCTTTCAACCATACTCACAGTCATCTTTGTTCAGTGTACTTACATTGCTACTATCTCCCAAAATTGTATTCCAAACTTCTCACTCCTGTCTTTTCCTTTCTGTCTGCAGTGCTTCCTTTAGTGTTTCCTATAGAGCAGGTTTCTTGTTCACAAACTCGGTCACTGTCTGTCTGTCAGAGAATATTTTAAGCTTTCTCTCATATCTGAAGGATAGTTTTGCCGGATATAGGATTCTTGGTTGGTGGTTTTTCTCTTTCAGTATCTTAAAAATATCATACCACTTCTTTCTTGCCTCCATGGTTTCTATTGAGAAATCCACACATAGTCTTATCAAGCTTCCTTTGTATGTGATAGATCGTTTCTCTCTTGCTGCTCTCAGGATTCTCTCATTATCTTTGATGTTTGCTAATCTGATTATTAAGTGTCTTGGCATAGCCCTATTCAGATCTATTCTGTTTGGGGCACGCTGAGCTTCTTGGATCCGTAATTTTCTGCCTTTCATAAGAGATGGGAAATTTTCATTGATTATTTCCTCTATTATTACTTCTGCCCCTTTTCCCTTCTCTTCTCCTTCTGGGACACCAATGACACGTACATTCTTGCTTTTTGTTTTGTCCTTAAGTTCCCAGAGATGTTGCTCATATTTTTCCATTCTTTTCTCTATCTTTTCTTTTGTGTGTAGGCTTTCAGGTGCCTTGTTCTCCAGTTCCTGAGTGTTTTCTTCTGCCTCTTGAAATCTGCTGTTGTATGTTTCCATTGTGTCTTCCATCTCTTGTGTTGTGCCTTTTGTTTCCATTAGATTTCGCCATTTGGTTTTTTGAACTTTCAATTTCTACCTTATGTACATCCTGTGTTTTCATTATACGGTTCAGCTTTTTCGCCATATCTTCCCTAAACTTTTTGAATTGACTTATTATTAGTTGTTTCAATGCCTGCATCATGGTTGAAGTGCAAGTTTGTACCCCTGACCGGGCCATAATCTTATTTTTCTTGGTGTAGGTTGTAGTTTTCTGTTGTCTAGGCATGGTTTCCTTGGTTACCCCAATCAGGCCTCCCCAGACTTGAATGGGCTAAGGTCCCAGAAGGAAGAAATATTCAGTATCTGGTTTCCCTGAGGGTATATCTTAGAAAATTGGCATACCCTCTGATGCCTCCAGTCACTGTGCTTTTCTGTCCAGCAGGTGGCATCTGTTAGCCTATAATTCTTGACTGGTATAAGGAGTGTCTCTTTCTCCCCAAGTTCTGAATGAAAGGCAGGTAGTAGAGCTGGGCCCCATTCCTTTCCTCTTAGAGAAGATATACTCCCTAGGGGGAGGTCATTAGCATTTCAATGGTCTCTCTCTGCCTGTATTATACCCTTGTCTGGGTCACAGAACTGGGAACTGAAAATAGCTGAGGCTTTCTCCACTGAGTTGAAAAAGGAACAGAGCTAGTCCAAGGCGACCCTCCGGCTCTCCAGGGTCAGTCGTCACCTGAAGCCTCTGTCTACTTGTTGGGGATTTGTACCTCATAGTGAGCAGTTCACACTCGCTAATTAAAATCCCAGTTGGAGCTCAGCTGAGCTGTATTTGCTTGGTGGGAGAAAGCTTCTCTCTGGCACCACGAGGCTTTGTAGCTCAGGCTGTGGGGAGAGGGTCTCCTGATTTGGATTCACAGTTTTTACTTACATGTGTGATCTCGGGCATTCCTCCCAATTCAGGTTGGTGTATGATGAGTGGACACTCATGTTTGTCCCCCTGCAGTTATTCCAGATTATTTACTAGTTGTTTCTGTTTTTTTTCAGTTGTTCCAGGGGGACTACTTAGCTTCCAATCCTCTCTATGCTGCCATCTTAGATCCTCCTCCTGAATGTAAACTTTTAAATGCAAAAATAAAGCATGGTATGGCAACTAAATGATTCTGGATTTGATCCTGAACCAATGGGAAAAACAATTAGCTATTAAGAGTATTAGTGGGACAGTGGGTGAAATTTGAATATGGACTGTGAATTAGATAATTATATTGTCAGTGGTAAATTGCCTGTGTTCTGTAGCTGTTCTGTGTAATGCAAGAGAATATCCTCATTCTTAGGAAACACATTGAAATATATGCAAAGTATTTAGGAGGGGGAGTACCATGTCTCCAACTTGCTCTCAAATAATTCAGAAAAAGACACTTAAAGTATACGTGTGTGTGTGTGTGTGTGTGTGTGTGTGTGTGTGTGTGTGTGTGTTGAGAGAGAATGATCAAAGACAGAGGATAAAATGTAAACAATTGTGAATCTAGGTAAAGGGTATATGGAAATTTCTTGTACTATTCTTGCAATTTTTTTGAGGGTATGAAATTAGTACAAAACAAAACACCACCAAGAAACAGACTACAACACTATCTCTAAAAAAATACAGATAAAAATAAAAAATAAAGTGCTATTTTTCAATTATCTCTACAAAATATTACACTCTATTATAGCTATTTTTGTTTTAGCCATTAAATGCTAGATTGTTTTATTCAGTCCATAACTGTAAAAGATAGTGAAGTTTATCTGGATAACTATTAAAGTATTAGGCAATAGATGAAAAAAATTCATCAAGCAACAGAGTAAACAAACAAATTGTGTCAGTTTGAATATATTGTGTCCCCCAAACACCATTATCTTTGATGTAATCTTGTGTGGGCAGATGTTATCAGTGTTGATTAGATTGTAATTCTTTGAGTGTTTCTGTGGAGATGCGCCTCACCCAACTGTGGGTGATGACTCTAATTGGATAATTTCCATGGAGTGTTGGCCCACCCATTGGGTGGGTCTTGATCAGTGGAGCCATATAAATGAGCTGATGTGCAGAGGGAACTCAGTGCAGCTGTGAGTGACATTTTGAAGAGGAGCTACAGCCAAGAGGGACAATTTGAAGAATTCACAGGAATTGCGAGAGGAGCTGCAGATGATGGGACAGTTTCAAGACAGCCATTGAAGGCAGAATTTTGCTCCGGAGAAGCTGTGAGAGGAAAAATGCCCCAAGAGCAACTAAGAGTGACTTTTTGAGCAACTGCAGCCTAGAGAGGAACTTCCTGGGAGAAAGCCATTTTGAAACCAGAACTTTGGGGCAGATGCCAGCCATGTGCCTTCCCAGCTAACAGAGGTTTTCCGGACGCCATTGGCCATCCTCCAGTGAAGGTACCCTATTGCTGATGTGTTACCTTGAACACTTTATGGCCTTAAGACTGTAACTGTGCAACCAAATAAACCCCCTTTTATAAAAGCCAATCCATTTCTGGTGTTTTGCATTCTAGCAGCATTAGCAAACTAGAACACAAATGTTCTCTAAATAATTGCAATCACATTAGGCACCTATGATGTTGTGCATGGGGAGGGGGAGTGTATGAAAAGTGACAGCACAGAATATGGACTTCCCTTGAAATGAAGGTAGAAAGCAAAAAGATTGTACCTCATATCTAGGGCAAAGAACTTTCCCATCTTTTCACTTCGGTGTCTAACCATTGACAGCCATTTAAGAGGCTTCAGTCTTCACGTCTCTCCTCAGCATGATGGAAATAAATGTTTACCAATAAAGATTTAAAAGAGCAGTGTCGGGGGATAAAGAACGTCTCATTCTTCTGTCTTGATGCTTTATAACACAAATCAACACTTACTAAAACATTTGTTGGCAGTCGTAGTTACAATAATCATATTCTGGGTTCAACCATGTTTAACATTTTCATTATACTCAAAATAATTACTTTAGAATGGGGGGATAATAGTGAGGCAGAATGACACTAAGCAGGAGAGCCAGTTTGTACCTTGAAAAGGAAGATGGAAATTAATTAAAGGAGAAACCTGGGGAAGTTAATTGGGACTGAGTAAAGATAAGAGCACTATCAAAGCATGAAGAAATAAAACTATTTGGAAAAAAAGGTATAGGAGAAAGTCACAATGAGCTATGTCCTTGACGGAGAATACTGCAGACATATGAGCGGCAGAAGCAGAATTTTGCCTATGGGGACCACTGCTGGCTTCCAGCCCCTAGAATAGTGCCTGCCATATAAATAAATGTTTGTTGAATGAATGGAATTGTATATTGACAAAAGTAAAATTTAGTGTCATGTTATTAATCTTAGTACTGACTCTACCTCTATCAATTGTGTGACCTTAGGCAAATTGCTTAATCTATTTTGACCTCAATTTCATCAGCTGTGAAATAAGAGTGGAAAAGGTGATTCTCCAAGGTGCCATGATGTTCTAAATAACTCTTTATACAGTTCCGTTTATTCAAGTGGGCAATTGTGAACATTTTGTAGATGAGAACAGCCTGATGTGAGTTTTCTATGAAAAAGTGAATAAAAGAACAATGCACTGATTCAAGCAATGGAGAACAAGTCCTTTTGAAAGCAGCTTTGATATGGAAGGAAATATAAAAGGTGATTTACAGTTTTTGTGTGTTTGAAGTCACATTTACCTGCACTATTGATACAGGTGTGCAGACACAGAAATCTTTATCTGATGCTTTTATTATAATCAGAGTGATTCCACACACTCCTTGCTTCCACATGTAGAGTCCCCAAGTGAACAGAAATGGAGAGTGTTCAAAAGAAGCCATAACATAGAAAGAGCTTATGTAAACTTTTTTTTTTTTTTACCATAAGGTTATAGAATTGAGACTGTCCATCTTAGAGAAGAGAAAGCTGAAGAAACTTTTAGGATCTATATTTAATTCCATGAAGAGCTATTTAATTCAAGACCCAGCTGCACATTTGCTGACACCTTCATGAAGCCTTCCATAATCAACATTGGCTTCCTCATGCATTTTCTTTTCTACAAACTTGTAGTGCACTTGCATTCTGTAACCCACAATTTAGCAATTACTTATATATGATCTCATTATTTTCCTCAGTTTCATTTATGCTAGTTTTAACTTTACAAGTAGAGGTGGCTTTTGCCATATATTTGTGCTTCTTACAATAAGATGGCACACTCATCAGTTGATGGAGATGTGCAGAGTATACCCTGGGTTCAGAAAATGTATAGGAATGTTTATTGGCAGCTGCCATAAAAGAATGGGAAATTTTGAGTTGCATATATGTTACTACAATAAAAAGTTTTAAGAAATTGACTTAGTCTTCAAGCCTGGTTGGTGACCCTGGGACTTCTGTGGTTCCCCTAAACTGTCTTTATTCTCATTGTCCTATTCTTCTGTGGTTCCCCTAAATTGTCTTTATTCTCATTGTCCTATCCTTCCAGATTTTGGGAAGAAAGGATACGGAGCTTGTCATGTGGAGTCAAAGGTACATAGTTCATTAGTGAAATGTCTATTCAAACAGCGTTATAGGAACCAGAAGCTTTGGCTTGAAATAAGCTTTGAACTGATCCACTGCAGAGTGAGAAGGGGCCACTTTCTAATTTCTAACAGAACAAAGCAGAATGTCTTCCATGATTCTATTGTTCAATTCAACACTGCGGTGCCAATACCCCTTTAAGAAAGCTGGAGGGGCAGTGGAGGTAGAATTAGGGCAGAAAGTGGTGGGTAAAGGGAGAGAGAATACACAAGAGGAGGAAGGCAGGAAGGAGAGAACACAAAAGAACTGGCCTATTTTCAGAGGGTTTTGATTTCTTTAAGGAGTTTGTTACTCAACAGAGACTGAAGAATATTTAGATAAAGTAGATACTTATATAATTGCTGGCTTTATACAAAGGAGAAGCCAACCAAATATCTTTACAAAGAGCTCCTAGGTAGATGTGTAACTTATGCACATTTCCTAACAGAACAGAAGATATTGGTTAAGTGACAAGAAATGAAAATTAGTTGACTCAGTTTTCCCAACTTTTGGTGGGGTTGTCTGGAGAGTGGGGCAGCAATTCTCTATACACCTTTCAGGGTGAAAGAGAGAAAAATAATTAATTTGAACTTGCTTTGCTGCAAATTCACACCCAGAGGCGAAGTGTCATTACATAAATAAGTGAGATGTTGGGATTTGGCAAGAGAACTTTATAGTTCTATGCTGATCAGGTCAATCTCAGTGCTTTGCTGTACTGAACTTGGGTTAGCACCAAACCCCATGATATAATCATGGGACAGTGCCATGCTGAAAGTTCAAGGCCCAGTAGGACAAAACTGTAGCCTAGAGGAAGTGGTCTTCAGTCTCCCAGCCTCTTTATTGTATGTCCATATGGGGAACAATTTTAGAAAAAAAAATAGAATATAAGGAATTTCTCATGTTAGATTTGACCTCAGGTAAACACCTTCTTCCTTCTGTCTTTGTTTAAGATACTAGCCTATGGATAACTAAAAAAGGTGTGCAATTATACATAGCAATACAGATTGGTTCACAGATAGCCTGACCTTTACATTTATATGAAAACTACCTTCTTCAAAGATTAATTGTAGAAGTTTATACATACCTATTTTGGGAGAAGCACCATGGTTTTAAAAAATAATTATAACTGCTGTTTAATGGGCCTCTTTCAGTAGATTGCATATGTTTATCACATTCATCTTCACAAGAACATAGTGAAGTAGGTGCTACATTTCTTATTTACATATGAGCAAATTCAGCTCACAACTTCTTTGGAGTTATTAAGTGGAAGAACCAAGATCTAAATTCAGGTCTGTCTGTATTTTAATTTTTTTTTTTTTTTTTTTTTTTTTTTTTTTTTTTTTTACCCAGTGTTCTTTTTTACTTCAATTGCTCTTCTTCACTCCAATCATCAATCCCGTCACTCTTGTGTGCGTGCCAATGAAGGCGCCAGGGACCGACCCGGGTGATGAATGCACAACCATGCAATGGTACCGCGAACAATCGAAAGCACGACTTGCTCTGTATGACTGCGTGGCATACGAATATATCTCAATAAAATGAAGATTAAAAAAAAAAAAAGACATAATGCTGAGCAAAATAAGCCAGGCACAAAAAGAGAGACATTGTATGCTACCACCAATGTGAATTCTGTGAAAAATGTACAATGTTTTATACTGTAGAATGTAGGGGACCTAGAGATACCAATTAGGGTAGGGGGGATGATAATCTAATAAGAACAGATAAACTATGGAGGGTAATCTCAATGTTATGGGAATGCTCAGGAATGATCATGGTTCGTAAACTTCCTTGGATATAGTAAGATCATGTTGGAAGCAACAGAGTTATTTTAGTTTTTTTTTTTCTCTTATTCCTTTGTTTTCTTAGGGGTTGTTAATTTTCTTGGGGTATGGTAGGAACATGTTGGAAGCAATGTAGCTATTTTAGATTATTTGTTTTTCTTACTCCTCTGTTTGGACATGGTTTATTAATTTTCTTGGGGTATGGTAGGAACATATTGGAAGCAAAGCAGTCACCCTAGGTTATTTGTTTTCCTTAATCCATTGCTTTGTTTGAAATGTTGTGGGGTTTTTTTGGTTGTTGTTTGCCTGTTTGTTTTTAATTTTTTGATAAACAAAGTTAAAAAATTGAAAAAAAAATCAGTAGAAAAATGGGAGTAAAAACTAAATGACAAATAGGGTGGGATGGGGGGATGGTTTGGGTATTCTCTTTTCACTTTTATTTTTTATTCTTATTCTGATTCTTTCTGATGTAAGGAAAATGTTCAGAAATAGATTGTGGTGATGAACGCATAACTATATGTTCATACTGTGAACAGTTGATTGTATACCATGGATGACTGTATGGTTTGTGAATATATTTCAATAAAACTGAATTAAAAAAAAAAAAATCACTGAGGTTTTAAGTCTGGGTCTTAGAAAAGCTGATGCTATCATCTGACATAAAGCCACAGAAGAGGAAGTTGTTTTTGAAGATGATGATGTGTTCTGTTTAAGACTTGCTGAGTTCGAGGGATTTAACCGGTTAACTGTTGAGCCCCAGAGTCACTCTGCGTGGGTTGGACTCCCGGCTCCACTGATTAGTTCTGTGAACTGGAACAGGTCCTTGTGCCTCCCGTCTGTAAAATGGGGAAACAGTACCTTCCTTCTAGGTTTGCTGGGAGGATTAGATGAGCTGAGAATACACGTGAAGCCTTCAGAACAGCGCCTGGCACACAGAGAAGAGCCAGTTGAAACTGCAGCTACTTTATCTTCCCAGAGAACATAAATAAAAGTTCCAAGGCACCTTCCCTTCTGGCCTCCACATTCCAGGAGGAGTCACCTGCCCTGTGTGGGTGGTGACACTCCTAGACAGTCTGTAATTAGTCTGTATCTCCATGACAAATCTTCTCTGTCTTTTGGTTCACAGCGCTAGAAACTGCCAACGCGCGAAGAGAGAATTTGTGGGAAGTCCAGGGTCCCACCTACGTCCTACCTAAGTAGAGAACTCTGAGCTGGACAGTTGTAACAAGATGTCTGCGGTCACGTGACCCGCCATCCCCTCGGCTTGGAGCCTCTCTTTGCCTAGTTCCGACTTCGGGAAAGCTACACGAGGAAGAGCGAAGGCTGCTTAGAACAGAGAAATCTCACGATACCCGGGGACTGAGACAGAAAGAAAGGAGAGGAAGAGCGCTAGAAAGAAAGGAAGAGCTGTATTTGAATTTTATTCTTTTCTTTCAACAAGGTCTCTAGAGTGTTGGGATGGACTTACAGAAGGTAGACAATGTATTTCCAGCCATTCCTCTAATACTTATTAGATATGTCAACTTGAAGTAATTCAAACAGGTTTTCTGCATTTTAATTTCCTCATCTGTAAAATGGAAATAATATGATACTTCCCTGAAGGAAAAATATAATGGTACTAGCTGATTTATTGAGTTCTCTTTGATTTCTAAAACTAATAGATGTATCTATTCTTAAAAAGACAAAGAGTTTTAATTAAAAAAAAAAAAAAAAAGGCTTTCCAAGGAATGTTCAACATGCAACGTTCTTTAAAATCATCAGTTCTCCTGGAGCTTTATTGGAAGAGCAGGGATCCTTACATTAAACAAAAGATTCCAAAATCAACACAACCAGTTCATCTACAACTGACGATTTGTGGTATTGACAGCAAGATATATTTATAAGAAGCATAAAAAGTTTGTCATACTATTTTTAACTTGAAAACATTTGTTTCAGAATTATATATAATTCTGCATATATATATATATATATATATATATATACACACACACACACACACACACACACATATAAAATGCAGAAATACAGTCATGTGGTCATAGGGGTCTCTGCATACATATATTTTTCTTTAGAGTTTATAAAATATTGGTAAAACTCTATGTTAAGAGATAATACCAAAGATATAACATGAAAGATGTTATTTGATGACTTAAAAAACCACAAGATCAACTCTTAAATGAACAGCATTTCCTTAATTCTAAAAACCCAGTAAAATTTTAAAAATTCATTTTGATAAAAAAAAAATCATAAAAGCTAGTCCTTAGGATTTCTGGTGAACAAAGATGGTCCCATAAGAAACTCCACCTACAGAATTGTTGAACTGGCAAAAACGGGCAGAGCCATCTTCCTCAAAACTCTGAAAATCAGTTACAGAGTTGGAATAATCGGGCAAGTGCTGAATCAAGAAAAGGCAGCTGTAAAAACAGTAGGAAAAGCTTCTGTCACCTTTGCTGGCCACTCTCCCAACCCATTCTGGTGTGGTGTGGCACCAGCCTGTTCTCCCATTGTAGGTCCCTGGCCATGTTCTGGAGGGAGCAGTGTAACTGTAGGTGCATATTAGGGTGCTTGTATGTCTGTGCCAATTAACATGTGGCAGGCCTAAAAGTCTGAAATGGGAAATTTGTGTTGGACTCACATTCTCAGCAATGCTCTACAAGCAAAAGTAGCTACTAGGACAGCTAAAGTAGTGTGTGAACAATTAAGTCAAAGTGGCCTGAAGCAAAGTATTACCTGCTTTAAGTCATACAATAGAGCCCACAAGAGAGGGACAAAGTCTATCTCATAAGGAGTAGAGGGGGCATTCAAATTCCTATAAAGGGGCGATTTCTAAGGCCATGAACAAGCCCAACACCAGGACAAGACACAGGCTCAGAAAAGACAGTTTACATTCACCTTGGATTGATCTTCTTGAAGAAGAAGAAGAGCATCAACCAATGCAGAACCAATTTGCTAAGACTGTTAAAGACGTTTTTTTTTTTTGCATTGGTTTGTTTTTATTAGCTCCTGGAACTCAAGGAAATCTCTGTCATATCACTATGTGGATACAAATTAAAAAAACAGACAGATTCAAGACTGAAATCCAGCATTAACACTTTAAATTATGATACTCTTCAGCATGCAACAAATGATTATAAGACAAAAAAAGAAACAAGAAATGATGGTCCTTCATTTGATGGTCCGAAGGAACAAGATGTAAATCCAGGAACCATCATTGAACAGGACCAGGCTTTAGATACTGGAAAAAGATTTTATAAAATGATCCTCAATGCGCTCAAGAAGGTAGAGTAAAATCTGGCGAGAGAACTAAAGGATATCAGGAAAACAATGAATAAACAGTATT
The DNA here is from genome assembly GCF_015220235.1 of Choloepus didactylus. Classification (NCBI taxonomy): domain Eukaryota; kingdom Metazoa; phylum Chordata; class Mammalia; order Pilosa; family Megalonychidae; genus Choloepus; species Choloepus didactylus. The sequence continues at coordinate 51,720,798 of NC_051314.1, forward strand.
AAAATTTCCAATAAGGAGCTAGAAATTTTAAAAAGGAGCCCAGCAGAGTTACTGCAGTTGAAGACCACAATAACTGAAATGGAAAATCCCCTAGAGGATTTTAACAGCAAATTGTAGCAGGCAGAAGAAATACTCAGTAAACCTGAAGACAAGACAATTGAAATGATTCATACTGAGGAGCAGAAAGAGAAAAGAATTTAAAAACGCAGAGCCTGAGAGTCCTGTGGGAGAGATTATATTCAATATGGGAGTCTCAGAAAGAGAAGAAGTAGAAGGAGGAACACAAGAATTATTCAAAGAAATAATGGCAAAAAACTTCCTAAATTGAATGAAAGGCATAAATATGAATATTCAAGTCCAACGAAACCAAGACAGGATAAACTCAAAGAGAACCATGCTCAGACTAAAGTAATCAAACTGTTGAATGCCAAGGACAAGGAGAGAGTTCAGAAGGCTGCAAGAGAAAAGTAATTTGTTACTTATAAGGGAGTCTCAATAAAATTAAGTGCTGATTTCTCTCAGAATCCATTGAGGCAAGAAGGCAGTGGAACAAAATATGTAAAATACTGAAGGAAATCAGTTGCCAACCAAGAATTTTTTTATCCGGTGAGAATTTGTTTCAAAATTGAGGGAGAAATGAAGAGATTCCCAGGAGAACAAAAGCTGAAGGAGTTCACAACCACTAGACCTGTCCTACAAGCAATGCTATAGGGAATTCATCAGACTGAAAGGAAAGGACACAAGACAGTTGACTGAGGCAGCATAAAGAAATAAAGACCTCTGGTTAAGGTAATCAAATGTGTAATTACAAATGCCAGTACTATTGTATTGTATTTCAGACGGGGTGGGGGTTAGAAGGGAGAGGATGTATCTCCACTTTGTACTTCTTACAGATTCTAAAATGCAAATGCATAAATAATAATGGTAAATGTAAAGTTTTAGACAAACAATGTATAAAGATATAATTTGTAATAAGTACAATAAAAAGGTGGGGTAATGGAACAGTATATGTACAGTGTTTGTGTATGGTATTGACATTAAATTGGTATCAAATCAAATGTGATGTTATAGAGTCAGTGTGTTAAATTTAAACCCCATGGTGACCACAAAAAAAATATATGAAATGGTACACTAAAAAAAAAATCAAAGAAAAATGAATGTATGTATTAACAGAAAAATTGAGTGACAAAAAGTCTAAGATTTACAAAGACCAAACAGCAAAATAGAAGAAGAAAGTACTGCATCATAAGCAGTTACTTTGATATAAATGGATTAAACTCTCCAGTCAAAAGGCAGAGATTGGTAGAATGGATTAAAAGCATGACATAACTATATGCTGTCTATAAGAGACTTACCTTGAATTCAAAGATGCCAATAGGTTGAAAGTGAAAGGATTAAAAAAAATTGTACCATGAAAACCCTTCAAAAAGAGAGCTTAGGGTAGCAATTATAACATCAGATAAAATAGACTTTAAGTCAAAAACTGTTGCAGGGCAAAGAATGTCACTCTATTCAGATAAAGGGGTCGATTCAACAAGAAGACATAACAATTAATATATGCACCTAATGTCAGAGTCCCAAGATATATGAAGCAAATATTGACAAGTTTGAAGGGAGAAATAGTGGTTCTATATTAATAGCAGGAGATTTCAATACACCAATTTCAATAATGGATTAAACATCTAGAAAGAATATCAGCAAGGAAATAGAAGACTGAAAGATACTATAAAGCAACTATATCTAACAGACATATAGAACACTTCACCCAACACCAGCAGAATACATATTCTTCTGTATTGTACCTGGATAATTCTTCAGGATAAACCATATTTTAGGTCACAAAACAAATCTCAAGTTTAAAAATATTGAAATCATACAGTGTATCTTATTTGACCACAATTGAACAAATCTAGAAATGAATAAAAGAGAGAAGTCTGGAAAATTCGCAAAAATTTGGAAATTAAACCACACACTTTTAAACAAACAATGGTTCAATAAAGTTATCACATGGGAAATAAGAAATATCTTGAGGCAAATGAAAATGGAACAACATATACCAAAATTTATGGGATGCAGCAAAGAGTGCTGAGAGGGAAATTTATAGCTTAAATACTTACTGTAAAAAAGAAGAAACACCTCAAATCAGAGATCTAACTTCAAAATTGGAGTATCTAGAAAAAAAAGAGCAAACTGAACTCAAAGCAAGCAGAGGAAGGAAATAAAGATTAGAGCAGAGATAAAGAGAGAATAAAAGACAACAGAAAATCAACAAAATCAAAAGCTTGTTCTTTGCCAAATAAAATTGGCAAAACTTTAGCTACAATGACAAAGAAAAAAGAGAGAGAACACAAATAACTAAAAGCAGAAATGAAAAAGGGAACATTACTAACTGCACAGAAATAAAAAAGATTTTAAGAGGATAATATGAACAACTGTCCACCAACAAATTAGATAGCCTAGATAAAATGGACAAATTCTAAGGAACACATAAACTTCCTAGGCTGACTCAAGAAGAAATAGAAGATCTGAACAGACCAATAACAAGTAAACAGATTTAATCAGTCATCAAAAAACCTGCCAACAAAGAAAAGCCCACGAACACATGCCCTCACTTGTGAATTTCACCAAACATTCCAAGAAGAATTAATAATAATCATGCTCAAACTCTTCCAAAAAAATTGAAGAAGAGGGAAAACTTCCTAACTCATTCTAATGCCAAAACCAGATAAAGATATCACAAGAAAAGAAAATTACAGAAAGATAACCCTTATGAATATAGATGCAAAAATCCTCAACAAAATACTAGCAAACTGAATTCAACAGCACATGAAAAGAATTATACAGGATGGTCAAGTGATATTTTTCCCAGGTACGCAAGGGTAGTTCAACATAAGAAAATAAATTAACATAATACACCCATTAATAGAATGAAGGGGAAAAAAACACATGATAATCTGGGTGGATGTAGAAAAGGAATCTGACAAAATCCATCACTTTCCTGATAAAAACATTTAGAAAACTAGAAATAGAGGGAAATGTCTTCAGCATGATAAAGGGCATAAATGAAAAACCCACAGATAACATCATGCTTATTGGTGAAAGACTGAAAACTTTCCCTCTAAGATCAGTAACAAGAAAAGTTTGCCCTGTTTCACCATTTTTATTCAACACTATACCAGAATTTCTAGCCAGGGCAATTAAGCAAGAAAAAGAAATAAAAGGCATCTAAAGTGCAAAGAATATAGTAAACTTTCTCTACTTAATAAGTTGTAGGATTTCTTTATATATTCTGGATGTTAAACCCTTATCGGATATGAAGTTTCCAAATATTTTCTCCCATTTTGTAGGTTGTTTTTTCTTACTTCCATGATGAAATCCTTGATGCACAAAAGTTTTTAATTTAGTTGAAGTACTATTGATCAATTTTTTCTTTTGCTGCTCATGCCTTTGGTGTAAAATCTAAGAAACAATTGCCTAATACAAGGTCCTGAAGTTGCTTCCTTATGTTTTCTTCTAGGAGTTTCATAAAGAAATCCTACAACTCAACACTGAAAAAAAACAACCAACCCAATACAAAAATGAGAAAAAGACTTGAATAGACATTTCTCCAAAGAAGATATACAAAGGACCAAAAAGCCCATGAAAAGATCTCAACTTCATTAGCCAGGAGGGAAATGTAAACCAAAACCACAATAAAATACCATTTCATACCTACTAGAACAGCTACTATTAAAAACAATGGAAAATAACAATTGTTGGTGAGGATGTGGAGAAATTGGATAAGTTGTTCATTGTTGGTGGGAATGTAAAATGGTGCAACTGCTATGGAATAGAGTTTGGTGGTTCCTCAGAAAGTTGAATCCTACTTCCAGGTATATACCCAAAAGAATTGAGAGCAGGGACTAAAACAGATACTTGCACACCAACGTTCATAGCATGTTATTCACAATTGTCAAAGATGGAAGCAATCCAAGTGTTCATCAACAAATTAATGGATAAACAAAATGTGGTATTAGATACAATGGAATATTATTCCATTGTAAAAAGGAATGAAATTCCGATACATGCAACATGGCTAAACCATGAAGACATCATGTTGAGTGAAATAAGCCAGAATCAGAAGGACAAATATTGTATGAAACCACTGATATGAAATAATTAGAAACAAATTCACAGAGTCAGAAACTGGAATACAGGTTACCAGGGGCCATGGGTTTGGAATAGGGGAGTTAATGCTTAATTGATACAGAGTTCCTGTTTGGGATGATGGAAAAGGTTTGGTTACGGATGGTGGTGATGGTAGTACGACATTGTGAAGGTAATTAACACCACTGAATAATATATTTGAATGTGGTTAAAATGAAAATTTTAGACTGTATATATGCTACTTGAATAAAAATTTTTAAAAGAGCATAGGACTGTACAATACAAATAGTGAACCGTAATGTAAACTATGGATTATAATTAATAGTAATTATAATAATATTTTCCAGTAATTGCAACAAAGGTACCACACTAATGCAAAGCATTGATAATAGGGAAAACTCTGCATATGAGAGGTGGGTGTATGAGAACTCCATATTTTCTGCATGATTTTTCTAAAAGCCTACAAATTTTCTAAAAAAAGTACTAGTCTTAGATTTGAATTTTTGGAAGTTGGAAATGGTATGATTTCAAAGAATGAAATGGGATTTCCATTCTGAAACAATATATCTAACTGCACAGTTTCAGAAATCCAGACTTTAGATCCCCCATCAATGGATGAAAACGGACTGATAAACAGAAAAGACTGATGGTAGGAGGAGATGCTAGGAAATGCCCTCACCATAAGTAAGAAGCAACCATCTAATTCTGATAAAAGTTTTTCTTAAAAAATGCAACTCTGAAATTCTAAACCATTGATTTATTTCAAGAAGGATTCAAAGATTTTTAAAAAACTAAAGCCTAAATACATTTGGCAGAAATGGAGAACATCCATCAAATTACATGGAGGATGTTTAGTTAGGTTATACTAAATTCACTAGAGAAAGCAATTAGGTGTACTGGCATTAGAGATTTGGGGGGCAGTTCAATATATTTTCACTTAAAATTTTGCCATTGTTTTACTGGGGCTTGAAAGAGACTCTCATTTCACCTATGAAATGACGTAACTAATAGAATAACAGCCAAACATTTGAGGTGATAACATGCATAAACTGTTTTATCAGCTTCCCCTCTTTGATCCTCAGGTGCCTAATGTGAATGGCAACTAATATTTGCTGACTAAAGAATATTATCTAAGAAAACGATCAGACTAATTCCTTAGAACAAGCTGATTAACCGGGAGGTAAGAGTCTAGGCATGGGTTACAAGGGTCGATGGCTCTGGGTTTCTGGCCTGTGATATCAAACTCATTTGAAGATACCAAACTTCAATTTGAAATTAAAATTATTTTGGAATTACATACCGCAACAAGCAAATTGTTCCGTGTTTTTCAGTGTTGTTATTGTGGTATTTGTCATACAATCCCCTAGTATTGTAATTTCCTCTTCATTTATAGTTCAAGATTTGTCATTTTTTAAAAGAAACTGATTTTAGTATAATTACCTCCATATCCTAAAAATAGGGGAGAATCAGAATATAATCATATAATAATTCACTTTAATGGAATATAATGGAGTCTATATAATACCATCTACCACATGTGGATTTTTAATTTTGCTAGCAATCATAACATGATCTACAATGTCAACATAATGAAATCATTTAAATGCTAATTATATTAAGAATAGTAGACTTTGTTTGGCAGAGGTTTATGGGAAGTTCAGACCTCCTAGCGAATACAACTCACAGTCTTATTGCTATTACACTGGAGGTGGCCCCAAGTGATGCCAAAACTAATTCTCTCTAAGCAGGCAAATCTCAACAAATATTCTTGAGTTTCTAGGGTACAATTCAAGGGGTTGTAAGGTATAAAAAAGTAGAAGACAAGATCTCTGCCTGTAAAATCTGTATTCATATCTCTGTCACTGCACTTATTATATCAAAGTTTTTGTTTTTGTTATGTTGTTTAACCCTTTGTCAATGAAAGCTTCCCAAGAGACTGTCTAGTTAATTTTCAAATCACAGCAACTAGCACGTTGCCTGGCACATATGAAGTTCTAAATTGAACTCCTAAAGAAACTAACAAGTTGCCTTCTCTCTACACATAATTCTCCCACTGAGAATATACTTGGCCAATTTGCTGGCAAAGTTAAATCATGGCACTACAAATATAATTAGACAAGCTTAATTCTAGATATGCTCCTGATTTTTATGTGCCTGTGAAGAAGTTACTTGATTTCTATGGGATGAGTAGTTATTGTGTAGGATATAGAAATGATTTTCAATTATCTCCCATGACATTTAGATTTATACCTTATTTTCAGAAAGGTTTATAGGGAGCTTGAATAATTCATCATACTTTGTGACCATCAATAGAAAGGAAAAGGGGTACACCTTGCCATATATGGACATATACTTCAGGTATTTTCCATTCATAGGGATTTTATGTTTTATCATAGACTTTTAACATTTGACTTAGTAGCAAATACTTTTGGTTATCAATTTTAAATAATATAAAATTTGAGGTTGTAGTAGATTGTGCCTGTGATGGTTGATTTCATGTGTTAACTTGGCTAAGGTTATGGTTTCCAGTTGTTTGGTCAATCAAACAGTCAATCTTTATTGCTACTGTGAGGGTATTTTGTAGACAGATTTACATCATTAGTTAATTGCATCTACAACTGACTGCATCTACAACCAATTAGGGAGATTGCCTTCAGCAATGAAGGGAGTCTCCTCCTGCAGTAAGTTGGAGATCTTAAAGTGATAACTTAGGGTTTCAGATGCCAGAAAGAAGAATTTTGGCTCTTCTTTGGCCAGTTAGTGTCTCCTGGGGAATACAACTTCACCTTCATTGCCCTACAGAGTTTGGATGTGCCAGATTTCAGAATCAACTTTTTAATTTTTGATTGTTTAATTAGAAAAATTCTAAATGTTTCTTCTATGGCCTGCCCTACAGAATTCAGATTTTCCAATTCCCTGCAGTTGTGTAAGCCAATTCCTAGAATAAATCTCTTTTTATATAAATACATAGATCTCCTTATTTTTTCTGTTTCTTGGGAAAACTTGAGTAATATAATACCTAATGTGTTGATCTGATCCTCATGTAACATTTTTTTTTGGCATTTGCTTCTTTTTAAATAAAGAAGCATGAAGATGGTGCAACACAGAAGCAAGCTCTTGGGATTGTGTGTAACCTTTGTAGCTTGTCAGAAAATGAAAGAAATTTTTATATCTGTAGCTTGAATTCACCAAGCCAATCAGCTCTTACTCCAGGTAAAACTGATGATCCTTGTTAGCACCCTATCATGTACCTTTAATTAAAAAGTGAATTGTGAAAATCCTAATTTAGCATTTTTGAGTCTTTCATAGAATTGTTCTCACTGAAACTCTTGACAAATAGAAGAGAAAGGCAGTGCCTGACTACCATCACAAAATTTCCTATAGTTTGGTCTATATGACACTGACAATGTACATTCAAGGAGCAACAACAGAAAAAGTGTTGACAATGAAGCAAGTCTAACATAAAAAACTAAATAGAGTGGCACTTTAATGTATCAGGAATTTATGCAATCCAGGTGGATACAAACATAAAAATATTTAATTAAAATTACTGTTCTTCCTATGGTTGAGTAAAGGAGAAAAGCATTGACTTGATAGCACAGTTGGCTATAAAATTATCTTTACTTGCAAAATGTTACCATTGGACTTCTTAAAGGATAGTTTATCACAGCTATAACTGATTAATTAACTTTCAATTACCATATAACTACCTATGTTTACACTTAGCATATCTATATAAACAAATTTACATTCAAGGGTCATTAGCTAGAGAATAGCATTACCTGCTTGGAAAATATTTTAATTTTACTAATTTCACAAGTGAAGCTAAATTAATCACCAAGTCAGAAGTTGCAAATGCTTTTTAAATGTGTATAGTGGTGTGCAGGTTTGAATGTATTATGTCCCCCAGAAAAAGCCATATTCTTTGATGCAATCTTGTGGGGCAGACATTTTAGTGCTGATTTAGATTGGAATTCTTTGACTGTTTCCATGGAGATGTGACCCACCCAACTGTAGGTAATAACTCTCATGAGATAATTTCCATGGAGGTGTGGCCCTGCCCATTCATCATGGGCCTCAATTACTGGAGCAGTATATAAGCTGAGACAGAAGGAGTGAGCTTGCCACAGCCAAGAGGGACACTTTGAAGATGCACAAAAGCTGACAGAGATGCTGCAGATGAGAGACAGTTTGAAGACGGCTGTTGAAAGCAGACTCTTGCTCCAGAGAAACTAAGACATGATGCCCCAAGAGCAACCAAGAGTGACATTTTGAAGAGGAGCTGTGTCCCAGAGAGGAACATACTGGGAGAATGCCATTTTGAAACCAGAACTTGGAGCAGACGCCAGCCACGTGCCTTCCCAGCTAACAGAGGTTTTCTGGATGCCATTGGCCATCCTCCAGTGAAGGTACCCAATTGTCGATGCGTTACCTTGGACACTTTATGGCCTTAAGACAGTAACTGTGTGACCAAATAAACCCCCTTTATAAAAGCCAATCCATTTCTGGTGATTTCCATTCAGCAGCATTAGCAAACTAGAATAGGTGGGAAGAGGGCAGAATGTATGTTTGGCTTCATATCCATTTTCTTTACTGTTCCTCAGTTTTAAGAAGCACACAAAAATATATTTGCTCTAGCAATATAACTTTCCACAGAATGGACTTTAGTCAATTAAATTTTTTTTTACTGATTTGTACAATGTAGTACCCTGGAACAGTTGGTAACATGAAAAAGAAAAGAAAAAACCAGTTTGCCCTGTCGATGCTGATGTATGGAGTAATTTTCTAAGACTCTTTCAATGCAATCTGCAAATGCATTAACAAAGGCTATAAAACAAAAACAATCTCTACTACCCATAACACACAGGAATGAGATATTGAAAAGTTTGAAAGCATAATTGATATCTGCATTAGTAAAAATTAGCTAGGAGTGAGAAGGTATCCAACTACCATGTAGGGCTTCAAAAGCTAAATAAATCTTGTTCAGCTTCCTGAATAACAATGTTCCAGGCACTGAATATAAGAAAAAGAAATATTTGTGCGACTATTGTTTACATAAAGGGCTCTTTTGAAATATAACACTCTTAGAAAATCTATTACTGTTATTATTCCTACCTGACTGGCAGGAATCCCTACATACATTTTCTATTTCTTATTCCTATTTCAACTACTCTATTGCTTTTGAGACAAGGTCAGCAGTTAAAGTGTAGTTTTTATTTAAGGAAAAAGCTTAAGATCTTCTCCCAGTTACACAATCAGCATATTGATATATTTCATTGCTTTCCATTACCACGTTTAGAAAACAGACACTTTTAAGATCAAAAAGATTATATTATTAACCATCTTTTTCAGTTACACCTAACTGGTTAACAGTATGTCGTGATTCTTTTGGTGGGAGGGAGTAGGGGTCATAGATATGGCCTTAAAAATTATTTTATTCAACAAAGGTATACTGAGTGACTATTATGTGCCAGATATAGTCCTAAGTGCCTTGGATACAAAGGCTCAGAGCAAACACATGGACTTTGCCCTCATGGCATTACAACTCAGCAATGGACATGTATGCTCTAATTTTCTCTATGGGCAAAAATTTTTAATAACAATCATCTCTATCCATATTGTTTCAATTCTGCGTTTTGCGATTTCTAATCTCAAAAGGTGTTAGACTGTCCTGGAACACATTATAATACAGCATTTACACTTAAAGTTTCAGAAGAACAATATTATAAGAGATCATGTTTAAAATTTACTTTTCTATTAGAGTAAAAAAATATCTGATGAAGCCTGACAGGGCTAATGGAACACAAATATTAACTCTTAAGAAAGGAAATTTGAAATGGTTTGTCAAAAAGTAGTGTGATTTTTCTAACATGGTTTAACACTTTCATCATGGAGTCATCTTTGAGATAATAAAACTAATCATGTATTTCTACAATATTATTTGAACAGGCAGGTAATAATCTCATCTTATGGATTTAGTAATATCCAATATGCCTCTTTTGCTCCTTTATCCTTTCAAATAAGGAGATCTTTGCCTCTCATACTACACCACCCACAGAAACGGGCAACTTCAAATTTATATAGCTTGGGAATGGGTAAGGAAGTATATCCAAGCACAGCATAGCTAGATGACCATTAGACTGGACCAATGATTAAAGTGTGAATTCCACAGCTACACTGGTCTCCACTGGTTTACAGCAAATCCTAGATAATCAGAGCAATTCCATACCTTTAAATTAATTGTTGCAAATAGGATTTATCTTAATAAAGCATCTTATTTAGGCTTTTAAATAATTAGTCTATATGGGTCCAAGTTAAAATATCTATGGAATATTGTGTTCTAGGTTGATTACTTCTGAGGAAAAGGGAATTCATTTTTATAGACTCTTTGGATATATTATTTAATCAAAAATTGTCCTCAAGTGTGTGCGGTCATTTCCCTCAAAGCTTTTGGTTTCAATCTGCCTTATACAACTCTTTCAATGGGATTTTTCTTTTTTTTCTTTCTTTTTTTGAACATCTCCTGTGGCAGAGCACTCACTGTTCATAGAGTTGAATATAGCAGAAAGGTCCTTATCCTCAAGGAGTCAATGGGTGGGAGAAGATAAACCAATATAACTTCAGGTAGTAATAACGCTATGAAGAATAGTATGTGTGGATAAGACTTCAAAGAATTAAGCAGGAGGCAGGCAGGAAAGGCTATTTTATGTAGTGTGGTCAGGAAAGACCTCTCTGGAAACACATCTGAGCAGAGACCAAAGTAAAGTAAGGAAGATAGTCATGTAAATATCCAGGGATTACTTTCAGCAGAAGAGAATGAAAACAATGGCTCCAAGGCAAGGAAGACTTGTGCTCAAGAAATACTAGTTTCTTTAATACAGCAGAGTAAAGCATTTTCCAAATATTAAGATTAGATTATTGCATGAATAATTTTGAGGTCTATGAAAGTGTCAAAAGGAACATAGTATCCAATGTCATGTGGATTTTCAAATAGCTTTAATATATTCTGATAGCTGAAAACAAAGAAACTAAGGTATTCCAATAAAATAAAAGGACAGTGTTTTATTTAATGTTGTTTTATTTTTCCTAACTAAAGAATGGCAATTCCTTATCAGGGAAAAGCATTTTAAATGGATAAAAATGGAGACTTTTTATCCTCCAAGAAGCCAATATACAAATGCATTAAATGTCCACAGAATGCAAGTAATTATTTATAGAAACCAGGACACTAAAACCTCCTTGATCAGGAAACAAGGATAACTCCACACACTCAATATATTTACGGAACAGACAAAATTCTTATTCTCAACAGGTAAATACTTTTCTTCCTTTTTGAAAATAATCAAACTGAAGAATAAACAGCCAATATGCAACTTAGAACCACAAAAATGAAGTGATTTAAATGCTTGAATCTTTTCAATCTTTTGTTAAAAGACTGTGAGAAACTAGAAAAAAATGTTGCATAAAATTAACAAATCAAGCCTAAAATATAATTATATTATGCCAAAGCCATTTATATTTCAAGGGTGTTTTTTAATAATTATTTTTTATATCTCATATCTAGTACTGAGGGAAACATTCATCTTGAAGTAGTTGCACATTCATATATAAATAATCTACTTTAACAAAATCAAAATAAACCTCCCAACAATATCTGTGTGTGTCAATACTGCCAACCTTTTCAAAAGGTCATTCATGCAGGTACAGTGTGTGATATTAAAAATAAAAACTCTAGTGTCAGATAGGCTCTGTCACTTGCTACCACCTAATAGCTATGGCACTCACATGTATATAAACATATATATGTATTTTATATATATACACATATGTATATGTAGACATTACAGAATAAAATTGCCATATACATGCAAATATACATGTACACATAAAATACATATATAACACATATACATGTATATTTATATATATGTATGCCTGCGTATAATACTTGTGTATGTGTATGCCTAAGAAATAAGTCATATTTTTATTCTGTCACGTATAATGAATGGCCAGCAATCTGCCACAAAGCATACTTCCAGTTCATCTATCTAGATTTATGAGTCTAGAAAGATATCCCAAAGTGAGCTATTAAACTTTGTTTCTCATGATTTTAAAAATGGCTATTAGAAGATCAAGTTTCAATATAATTTAAGCATTATTACCAGGTATCCCAATGCTTCTATAAAGCTCAACAAGCAAATATAATTACATTTTGGCTTTGAGTTTAGGAGTTTTAAAGTCAACTTAGAGGAAATGGAATCATGTTGATAAGGCCCATGTTTCCCATTGAAGTCAAAGTAATGATAGCTTAGATAACTTTTTTTTTTTTTCCTCCAAGGGAAAATTACTCCGAATTCAGACTTGACTTGAGGGTTTAATACATTTATCGAGTCAAAATACTTCTAGATGAATCACAACTGCCTAAATGGTTTGGATAAAAAATCAACACTCATACAATATAAACAATAATTAATTAGCATACACCCATGAGGGCTTTAGTTTCTTAATGTATGGATCTATCTACCTAAAGAAACTTTCTATAAGCATATTTTAAATAAATGTGTTCTACTTTGCAATTGACTACCAAAGAGTCACAATAAATTCAGGATAAAGGACATACTATTCTGGAGCTATTAAAAAATAACGAAGTATGTCGCCAACAAGCAGTATTGCAAAAAGACAAAGCTTCATTACATGGGAACAAAACTGGACTAAATTCTCTTCTAGCTCTATTTTCTGATCCAGATCCTTCCTTAATCACTGCAGCATAAAAACTATAGCAGGTCAGACATTCCAAAACATAATTGCAGCATTTCCTGGTAAAGATGATAGTGCTGAGCTCAAGAAAGACAACAGAATGTACCTCACTAGGTAATTTCTAGGTGAGCAGGGATCTTGCCCATTTCAGTAAAATACTGTTTTCCTGGCACCTAGAAAGTCTGGTATATTATAATTCTCCGTTAATGCACACATGAATAAAGGAATGAATGTATGAATGTTGAACAGGCTGCTCAGGATCTATTCCTAGACCAGAACTTACAATGTAGACCTTCAGTTAATATTTGATTACTGAAAGAATAAATGCCTCTATAGCTCTAGAATGGTAAAGATAAGGATTTTTACATTAGCACACCTGTCAAGCAAAATTCGAGTTTGGGATAATATTACAGCAGCTAATCTGGGCTGCTGCATATGAGATCTCTACCGACAGAAGCTGCACAGATTCTGCAATCAATTCTGGCATTAGGCAGAGGGGTTAAAATTTAGGGATAGGCACTCTCACTCAGACTTGAATTTGTCTTGATGCTTGTTGGCCAGGTACCCTGCTCGACCTCAGTTACCAGCAAATGAGTCTCTGAGTTGTTCTTCAGAGAATGAGTCTTTTCTATTCCCAGACTTAATTTCCTGGAATCCTTGCAGGCACTCAAGACAGGGTTAGAGACCCCAAAATTCACCATCTGCCTATTTATCCCTATTTTAGTATGTAACAAGCTCCACTATAAATACTTGTTTCTTTGCCCATTTACCTTCAATTTTGAGCCCTTTCTAGCCCACTAAGTAGCACAACGTCTGGAATGCAATTGGTGCCCCCCCAAAAATATCTGTTGAATGTGAATGGCTTCCAGCACTGTGCTTTAGTTCGTCAGTAGCTGAGAACTTGCCTAAAGAATACCCCAGACTTTTCAAATATTCTGATATTTTTTTTTTGCCTTGTGCAATCGTGAAATGGAATTCTGCCCCAATTTCTTCATTATTCATTACTGATCACCTTATGCTATATTTTTTCTGATACCACCTAGCTTTTGTGTGATTCTGTGAATCAACATGGATTTTCTCATTGTCAGCGGTTCTGATAGACATTAAGATGAATTTTTCAAAACATATGTATTACTTCTCTAGTAACGATACTGTGTCAAATAACACAGTGAAGAATGGATATGTTTTTGTTCAGAAGATTCAATACTTTTTTAAGTAGAATGTCTAAATCTTTTGTAAAAATAAGAGGGCTTAAAATGTAAGACAATTAAAAAATTCCCAAAAGGGAATATGATAATATTATTACATAAATACCATAACTTATCAAATAGTATTTTACAAACTAATTGTGTGATTCTATGTTTATTATATCTACACATATTACTTTTTAAGTCAAATAAAAATTAATGTATATCTATTTCTGATTTACATGACATTGGATCTGTATGTTACATCTCCAAACATCATGATAAAATAATAATCATAATATAATAGTTCTTCATTTTATTTAATAGAATATCTTTGGAAATAAATAGTAAATTATAGAAAATACTTGTTTAGTAATACTTGAAACCATAGATTTCTCTGTAAAATTTATTTTAGAGTTCTATTTAAAAGATGCTGAAAAATGACTATGTTTTGAAAAATAAGAAGAATCTTAAAGACAGTGTATAATTTTGCTCAGAAAGAAAGCTGAAATAACTTTTTTTAGCTCTTTTCAAATGATTATAGAGGATGCTTATGTGAGTCCCAAGCAAGCCAGTAAAATGTGTAAGATGGGAGATAAATCATCTCAATAGTAAGGGCTATATTACACATTGGAAAAAACAACTCTGAATTCTTTTCCACTTAAATGTTTTAAACAAGAATGGACATTTCAAGGAAATTTGTGCAGTACCTCAAGCTGCTGCATCAAACAGATGGGACCTGAATCTCACACCCATGAGGATATGTCTGGTTCCTCTAGAGCTCAACTGCTCTGTGATGGAAGGTGAAGGGATGGAGGGTAGAGCTGGAAGGTAGGGAAAGTCATGTGTGAGGGAACAGATAAAATGCAGCCATCTCTCAGCCTTCACCTATGCCCTCTTCTTTTCTTTGTATGCAGATATTTCCATGGGTTTCCATTTCACAGCCAAGGAGAAATGTTAGCTCTAATGGAAAGGCTTGACTGTACCTAAAACCCAAACCTGGGAACAAAGAGCCCCAGTTGCTTATCAGGGCAGGAACTCTGCACAAGTGTTATTTTTTACGAACTTTTTGTCAATGCAGGGCCCCCACTTCCTGAGGCGTATAAATACCATGACCTTAGGCAGCACAGATCTGTCCCTCATCTCAGATACTAAGTGGGGCATGCAGAACCACCATCCACTGACCTGACCTGAGCAGTAGGCTTCCCTGGGGGACGGGACACAATGGGATCTCTTCCCCTGCTCTTTTGGACCCTTTGTGCTGTGTAAGTAATAAAGCAGTCATTTGTTGAGAATCTCTCTTATACCTGAGCCTGTGTTCCCTCAATGTGCCATCCAGTAACTTGTTCCATAGACCTTCTGTGTATGTGTTAGAGCTACAGATACACAATTTCTTAGAAAGCAAAAGTAATAAATTAAAAATATTAATTTATTTAAAATAACTTATAATGTTAACATAATTAACATGTTTTACAAAAACTAACTCTTTTTCAAAAAAATTAGTGAGACCAGTATTATTTTACATATTCGTAAATCTTTTTTATTGTCTGACAATAGAAAGCACTGAACTGTCAAGTCTACTTCTTCAGTTTGTGGTGTTATCACATATCCTATAATCTCTGGAAAACTCCACTGTATACCTATTAGAGAATGAGGTAGAAAGTGGTATTATTATGAAAACAGTTTTGATCTCCTAAACTTCATGAAAGGGTCTATGGGGCTCCCAGAAGACAAGATACACTGATTTAGAGGACCAAGCCTCCATTTTGTAGTGACAATCCTGAATTAGAATCCCAGCATTGCCTCTAAATAGTTTTATGGCCTTGGCTGAACTACTTACCTGAGTCTGTCATCTAAGAAATTGAGTTAATGCTTCTTCACAGAGTTGCTATGAGAATTAAATGAAATGACATATATAAAGTGTCTCTTGAAGAGTTCAACACAAATCAGTTGATACTCAGTAATCCTAAATTTCTTCTCTTTTTCCTTCCTCTTGGGAGATTCGGTCCATTGGCTCTAATATTGTCAATGTCTGAAGGGATTAATTTGTGAACTTGGTGAGGTTATATTGTAATGCTCCCTTTTTTTACAGTGTCCTCAGTGAAAAAAAAAAAGCAGAAACATTAATAGCTACTTTATAGGACAGCTATGATGAGAAAATGAAATGATAGATTTGAACATGTTTTAAAGAATAAAAGGGGCATTAAAATCTAAAAAAAAATTATACTTATTTTAGCTCTGAATAAAAATGTTAATGAATAGATTAAATTTTCTAATTAGATAAAATTTCAATGCTTTGAGAGATTAAATAAAAACATGAATTATCATAAATTTTGTCTTTAAACACTCTAGGTATGGGCACTATAAATTTTCTAAAACCCTGATTCTATTGTCAAGTTATATAGCACACTGAAGGGTAAAATAGTTTTCTTGGGAAAGATGATAGCACTCTGGTCTATTCTTCTATCACTAGCAAACTTTCTCATTTGGGGCAAATCAAACTCTTTGAAATGATTTAAAATGATTTATGTGGATTATGTGTTCTTTAAGTTTCCTTTCAGTTCCTGAACTGTATAATGTTAAGATTTGTTTTTTTTCCTATAAAGTAATAGATTCTTTTTAAAGAAAGGAAGTATTCACAGTATTTTAGGCTCATCTTATCACTACATATATGCACAATTTTAACTGAGGGTCATTGTACTTGAAGGAAAATATGATGTATCTTGACAATGACCATTCTCTATATAAAGGAAAACAAACCTATAGTAGAGAAATCTACAGGAAGAAGAAAAGGTTCTTATTTTTGGGGGCTCATGATAGAATCTCAACACTTTAGCTCTGTTTCTTTTCTCAATTGTCCAAAACCAATTTTATAACTCAGTTGTCTCCCAGCTAAATGTGCAGCCTGATGCAGAGACAAGTTTGTGAAACTTAAACATACAAAATGATATCTCTAAAGAGTGGCCACATATATTTGCAGGGATGCTCTTATGGTTGAAAGGAGCTTTGTTTCTGTTTGTCTCCCCCCCCCCACCCTTTTTCTTCATTTCTAATGTAGGCTTACAAAAACAATTAACAAAAAGGAATATATCAAGAATAGAACATAGAGAAATTGGATCATACTAAAAAAAGCTGTGATTTACACCTATAATTATGTTAAAAGTCCATCATACACCAATTCTAAGTATGAGAAGTCAGAGTTTTTAATCTCATTAAAGTGTTATTGAAAAGCTGCATCAATTCTTCATGAAGCCATTTGGAGTCCTCCTCACACTGTGCTTTTATTTTAGTACCCATTAGGAAGCCATGCTTAGCACTGGTCTAGGATTAAACACCACAGGTTTCTTCAAAGTGTTCATACAGTAAACAATATTTAAGCATTAGAATGATGCATTTTCTTCAGAGTGTTTCTTTCCAGAGCACAGGAAACCCAGACCTATTACTATGGACAAGAGCAGGCAATAGTAGCAATATAAATTCACGGATGTATCCATCTATTTTTCTACAGGAGTGACAGAATTAGGAAATGAATGACAGGCATATAAACTACAATGTGCAGAAAAAAGAAATCACACATCTCTAAGTTCCAGCAAATATATATTATTTTTCCATTATTCATGTTGGCTTCCTGTTAAGACTTTGTTTTCTGCCAAAAAAAAAAAAAAAATAGAAGTTGACTTCATAGTAACAGTACCTATTATGTTCTTCTATTTCAGAGAAAAGGCAAATCAGCAAACACTTTCATTATACTGACTAATGTCTTGGGTGTCCTGTTTATTGAAACGGACTATTTCCTAGGCTCAAAAATCTGTCAGGTGGTCTTGTGGCAGCAACATAATGCTAACCACAGGCACAGATGAAATGAGTCATATTCGCAACATGCTTCTGGTTAAATTGATTTAGGGAGATGAAAATTACACGTTGGAAAATAAGCTGATGATCACAGAAACATACATTAAAAAACTGCTAATTCATACCGATGAAGAACATCCTTAGTATTGTTCTTCATTTGCATTTGGGGTCATAAATTCTGTTAATACCAAGGTCAGGGAAAAAGATAGTGGGCTTTCCAAATAATTTCTTTTAGATCTAAAGTGTCAGATCCTATATCAATTTGGAATGTAGTATTCATTCTTTTGCCATATAAATTGACACTGCTTTTGTTTTTCAAAATGAGCTTTTGCATCAGCTCTCTGAGTTAAGTGTCCTATGGTGCAGTATATCACACAAAAGCAATTTGTATAGGTGTGGAAAGAAAAAAATATTAATGCATTTTTGCTTTTCAGGAAACACCTACTTGCTAAATGGTTTATGAAAATGAAAGCATTTAAATATATATAACAAGAATTGATTACTTGTTTGACTTCACTTACAAATTCTATTCTTGTTTTCTCTAGTCAACAATTTTTTCTTTCTCTGACATGAAAGGAGCTTATCAAAAAAGAAAAATGTATGTTGTTTCCTTACTTCTTAAAAAAAACAAAAACAAAAACAAATCTCACTTTGCCTAGTAAAGTTAAAAGTTAGTACCAACCAGGCAGATTACACATATGCAATAAATACTTGTTGAATGAATGAAATATTAATCACAGAAAAAAATGCCTCTCATGCTGGCATTCATAAAGATAGAAACTGTGTTAGATATACACTCTGAGTTACAATGTTTGCATTCATTTTTAATTTTGTCTTATTAATTGGAATGGTGACATTAATTATCAGTGTATGTAACTGGTTTACTTTCTAAATCCTCTTGTAGGCTTGGGAATATAACTCTGAAACCACCGCTGGTAATTCAAACTAGTTACCTTTTGTGCCAGTTTGGAGATATTACATCCCCCAGAAAAAGCCATGATCTTTTAATCCAATCTAGTGAGATATTGAGATTAGGTTGTTTCCATGGAGATGTGGCCCACCCAACTGTGAGTGACGCCTTTGGTTAGGGTGTGACCTCTGACTGAATGCTTCCATGGAGGTGTGGCCCAGCCCATTCAGTGTGGGCCTTGATTTGGAGTCTTATAAAAGCTCACAAATAGAAAGACCTCAGAGCTGCAGCTGAGACAGACATTTTGGAAGATGGCCATTGAATGCTGACACTTTGCAGAACATCATCTTGAAACACAACCTGAGAGCAAGCAGACACCAGACACGAGCCTTCCCAGCTAACAGAGGTTTTCCAGATGCCAACAGTCTTTCTCCAGTGAAGGTACCCTATTGTTGATGTCTTACCTTGGACACTTTATGGTCTTAAGACTGTACTTTGTAACCAAATAAATCCCCTTTATAAAAGCCAATCCATTTCTGGTGTTTGCAGAATGGCAGCATTAGCAAACTGGAACACCCTTTAAGTAATTCAATTGGGCTGCAAATTTATCCAATAGTCTTAAAGTAGAATTCCCCAATTAAGTCATTTTAAGTAAGATATTGACAGATTACATGAGTGAAATATTATGCACATATATTTATAAACTATGAGATGAA
This sequence comes from Choloepus didactylus, assembly GCF_015220235.1. Classification (NCBI taxonomy): domain Eukaryota; kingdom Metazoa; phylum Chordata; class Mammalia; order Pilosa; family Megalonychidae; genus Choloepus; species Choloepus didactylus. The sequence goes on from NC_051314.1 coordinate 51,740,366, forward strand.
ATCTTGTTTTCTTTATTTGCCTGCATTCCCCTCTCCCCATTAGATTGTCAGACCATGGTTAGTAATCCTATATTCCCCAGCTTTATCTTGATACAGGACTGGGGAACAAAAACTATTGTTAAATGAAGAAAGGAATAATGTAAGACATAAATATAAAATAAAACTGAGGAATAGAAGCACTTTAATTTAATTTAAATTTAATTTAATTTAACAGACATATGTCCTACTTTCAAATAGGAACTTGAGAAATAATTACAAAGTGCTGAGAAGAACATAAAACACCTTACCTATATTATTTCATTTAATCCTAGAAATAATTCTATGAGATGTGTATTAATCCCCTATTTTAAGGATAATATAATTGAGTTTCACAGAGAATCCAAGTGACTCATGCAAGGTCACATGTCTACTAATTCATGGAACTGGGATTAACATACATCTATCATAAATTATTCTAAAGAAATGCTTTTAACTATCAAATAATCCAGTCCTGGGCTTGTTTACTTAAGCTAAATAATAATATCCCTAAGGAAAACTTTCCTTCCAGGAAATTCCTGCTGTCCAGCCTTAGACACTTTCCTACCTCTAAATGGCAATTTTTTTCCCCTAGCCCTCTTTATTATTTAGGTTGACTCAATCCAACCAAGTGCAATCCATTTTTAGCACCTCTGTCTTCTCTAGCATTTGGCTTTCACTGACCATTTGGATCCTCTAAGATAAAGGATTGAATGGATATAAAATTAAAAAAAAAAAACAAACTTTTAAAAACCATTATCTTTTTGCCCTAAACTTAGATCTCCTATATTTCTCAACTTGATAGAAGAAACCTTTGTCTTCTCCCCCTCGTTATCCATAGCTACCCAGCTACCCAGTATTCTTTTCATATCAATTCCTTTTTAACCATCCCCTCTGACTAAATCCCCTTCTCCCTGTACCATTACCATAGTTTCCTTCCTTGACTCCTTGTCACTAGTTTCCAATGACTCATGTTATTCCTTCTATCCATTTTTTTAGATTGTTGACAGTTATTTAAACAAAGTACAATCTAACCTTGCCAACTTTCTGTTTAAAAATCTTCAACAGTTGCTTCCTATGGTGGTTTGGAACTGTATATACCCCAGCTAAACCATTCTGTAGGTGTAAACCTACTGTAGGTAAGACCTTTGAATGAGGCTACTTCAGTTAAGGTGTGACCCAGAGTGGGTCTTAATACTTTTACTGGAGTCCTTCATAAGAGAATGAAATTCAGACAAAGAGAGAGACAGCCACGAAAGCAAGAAGCTGAAATCAACAAAACCTGGAAGAGACAGGAGAGACCAGCAGGCACCACCATGTGCCTTGCCACATGGCAGAGGAACCAAGGATAGCCGGCAGTCGGTCTTCAGAAGACAGCATCACCTTGATGATGCATTGATTTGGACATTTTTCCAGACTCTAACCGTAAGCGAATAAATTCCCATTGTTGAAGCGGAACCATTTCATGGTATATTGCCTTCAGCAACCTAGGAAACTATTGAAACAGATTTTGGTACCAGGAGAGTGGGGTGCTGCTATTGCAATGACATTCCTTAGCACAACATGCGGGGCCTCTATCAACCTAATACCTTCTTACATCTCCAGACTCCTCTCCAAATGTTGGCTCCCAACTCTTAACAGCATGTTCTGACTATTTTGACATCCCTTCCTCACAATGTGTCATTCTCTTTTATATTTCCTATCTTATGTCACAACCATTACTCATAAACCCTCCTTGTTTATCAATTCTATGGTAAAACAAACAAAAAACATAACAACAACAACAAAAAACTTTGAAAAACCATCATTTCTTCAGCAAAGCTCTCCCTGTTTTTTCTAACTATCTTAGTTGATATTTCTTTATTTGTCTACATGCCTCAACTATTGACTTTACTCATTGTGGCTATTTGGTTACATTTCTGATTCTTTCATTCGATTGTGAGCTCACTGAAGAAGAGGGCTATGATTAGCTATTCCTATATTTTTAACATTTAGCATAACCTGATAAAAAATAAGTGCCTACTCCAACAAGTATAATATATGCTTACTACTGTTATTCTTATCTCCATTTAGAAGTCATATTTTCCTTGAATAGGAAAATTTACATATGATAAAGTAGAGAAGTTCCCAGCTATCAACTAGTTGTCTTGAGATCATCTTCTTTAGTATCACCTTTGGAAATCTTGTGAAATATTACAGATCTCCGTAATTTTCTCTCTATTCCCATCAGGGATTTCACAGCTGAGAACTTCAAAGGTGGATTGGTGATGGAAATAATACGATTGACGTGAACACAATAAGTGCTTTGTCTATATCTAGGAGTAGATAATTAGTGAGACAAATGCTTTGTCCCTTCCAAATACCTAAAGTCATTGTAGCCAGTATATGGAAAAATTTGGATTTATGGTGGCCTTTATTCACCATGCTATGCTCCCCTTCTAACACAGACTTAGAATTTTCTCAAATTGATGCTTATTTGGGAGTTATTGATAAAGCTGTTACAAACTGAATAGGGGAACAAATGTAGATATTTAAATCCTAAGCATACACAAGAATTTAACATGATCACACTCTCTCCAATCCCCCACCCACCTCACAGTGACATCATTAGAAACAACTTTTACTCCTTTAAAAAATCTGTTTCAACTTAAGTTGCAGAAAGCATTGCTATCCACTTAAATACTCAGGTATTTTGTAATTGTTTTCCCCTTTAAATGTATAAATCCATTGCAGGATAATATTTCTGACACCAGTGCCCTTAGTAAATAATTTAATTGATCCCAGATCTGAAAAACTGACTTCTGTTTAGTTTAAGTTGCTCTCCTATGCCAAGATATAAGTAAAAATGCAACAACAGTTTTCAGTTGAAATATAATTACAATCACTATGACAGCAGTAGCAGTGAGGACAGCTGTTTAAATATGAAAATGTGACTCCAAAGGAAAACATAATGCTTCTGAAAACATGCTAGATGCAGCCTTAATTCTAGAAACAACAAGAATGAGATCAGTGCATTGAAGAGCCATGGACCTACTCTTTTTAGCTTTCATCTGGCCATAAAATGTGAGAAAATTCCCTATACATAATCTATATCACTCATATGTTATGATAGGGAAAGGATATGAAATCTTTGATGTGATTAGTAGGAAGAAACTTTGTTTTTAACTTTGTGTTTTAGTTTCATTACATGCCCTATGTAGAGTCATAATGCATAAATAATACAGCTCAGCCATATTAGTTGAATGTGCTTCAGTGAAGGAAGAACTCTCATCTAACCCAATTAATCTTCATTTGGGATAAATGTTTGATAAATTATTTCCCAGGAAGGAAGGCACCATGGCTTATTGCACTTTGTTCTCATCTTAGATCTGCCTTGGACTTACTTTGTGACCTTGGCAAAGTCATTTAACCTTTCCCTACCTCAGATTTTTTATTTGTAAAGGGTAGAAAATCCTGGTCTACCTCACTTGACAAAAACAAAACTAGGAGATTATATTAAATAGGTGCAAATGTGAAAGATTATTGTTATAAAGGATAAACATGATGGTCTAAGAATATTACTGTGTTACTCACATAAGCCTCTGAACAAATTGCCATCATGTAGAACTGAGTGCTTCTGACAACTCTGTACTCTGGATTCATTTAAAAAATCAAGTGCTTTGATATTTACTGTGGTCCATTAACACAGATCTGCTGGCTGCATAAAAAAGGTACAATGTAAATATAATCTTTATTAGGATAAATCTATTTAATGCATACATTTTTATTCTTCTGGCTTAGACTTCGACCCTTCTAGTGTGAACTATTAACAAGGAAGCAAGTGATAGAGGAAGCAAAATTATTAATCAGATAAAAGAAATATCCAAAGAAATAATATATGGTGTGAATCAATATGCACAAGTCAAACAACAAACAGGAAAAGCAAATGAAAATAAATTCAATACTTATAGTAATCTAAAATGAAAGAAAATATTACAAACATATTAAAACAGAGTCAGGCCTGTGTAGCAAAATCTTGTATTTTTATACATCTTTAATTTGAAAACTGTTAAACTGAATTTAATATGAGGATATTGGAATATGTTTTCAAAAGAGAAGAATACTTGCACTAGTATAGGTGTGATATGGAATGGTTAAAGGGAAGGAAAATTCTAAACATTATTCTAAATAGTGTCAAGGAGTCTGAAAGACCTGCAATCAAATTTGAATATAGATTTTAGTTAGATTTAAGGAAAAATAAATCATCATAACTGTGAGTCTGTGACTAATGAAAGTATTTGAGTTGTTTTCTTCACTAGAAGTTATCGAAAGTACTCTAGATTTATTTTCAAGAAAACTGATATAATGATGGAATCTCATAAAAACTTATAAAAGAAAGAGGTGATGGACTATGTGAGCTACTAGTATTTCTGCTTTAAACCTTGTGTTCTATATGATCTAGGGGAAAAAGTGCTATTTTTAAGTACTACATAAAGAATTGATCTGAGGTTTTGGTTTGTTTTGTAGAAATGGGCTGAATTGACCCTTTTATTCACAACTCCTGGAACTGGGGTAGGTAGTGTGGGGGAAAATAGAAGAAATAAAATGGAATATGTCCAAGTTGTTGTAGATAAGATGGGTAGATGAGCCAGTGAGAAAGGATGACCATATAAACAAATGGGTGACCCAGCAGCATCTACTTACAGGAAAGCTGGCTAAAACTGGGGGTGAATGTTATGGTTACAGCTCACAGTTATTCATCTCTGCATCCCCAGTGCTTATTGTAAGCACATAGCAAGTATTGAATAAATATTTGATGAACTGAATGGATTGATATCATAGGCCTGACTCTCTTAGACTGTTTTAAATTTTTCATTCACTTTTTAAACAACTATTTATGAGCACCTTGTGATGGGTTAGGTTCATGTGTCAACTTGGCCAGGTGATGGTGCCCAGTTGTCTGGTGAGGCAAGCACTGACCTAATCTTATTGCAAGGACATTTTGTGGTTGGTTAATAAAACAGAAGGCTGGGGCTTATTAAATCATCAGTCAACTGATTGCATCTGTGGCTGATTATATCTACAAATCAACTGAGGGAGTGTCTTCAACAATGAGATAATCCAATCAGTTGGATGTAATCTGATCAGCTGAAGACTTTTAAGGGAGAAGAGAGAAGTTTTCACTTCTTCAGTTAGTCAGCCTCTCCTGGGTAGTTCATCAAAGACCTTCATTGGAGTTACCAGGTCGTGGCTGCCCTATGGAATTTGGACTTTTACATCCTGCCCTAAAGAATTTGGACTCGTGCATCCCCACAGTTGCATGAGAGACTTTTATAAAATGTCATATTTACAGATATCTCTTGCTGGTTCTGTTCCCTAGAGAACCCTGACTAATAACACATTGCCTAGTGCATAGGCAATATGATGAACACACACACACACACACATGCAAACAGAGACCTTTCCTTCAGTCTAGTAAGGGAGACATTAAGCAAATAATTTCATGAAAGAGTATACAATTAAAACAGAGAAAAGCACTCTAAAAGATAGAAATAGTGTTAAGTAAGAACTGACCTTGACTGGGAACAAGGCAGACTTCTCTAAGTGACTCCTGATCTGGGATGTGAAAGAAGAGTGTGAACTGGGCTGATGTGGAAGCAACCAGAGATGGCAGAGAGCTCCAGGCAGAGGAAATGCATGGGCAAAGGGGCCCTGTAGCAGAAAAGGGTTTGGCACATTTAATGAAGCGGAGAAAGAGGGGAGAAGCAGCTGGAGATGGGTCCGGGTCACGCCCTATAGAGCACTGTAGGCCATATTAAGAGATGACTCCGTTATAAAGAGTGACAAGAAATCACAGAAGGGGAAAGGCTACTCTGACTACAGAGCAGGGGGACTATGGAAGGAGGCACGGGAAGCAGCTAGAAGGTACAATATGCTTTTCTCCCACTGGTCTACAGAAAGCCCTCAGTTTTTGCCTATAAACTTCACAAAGAACCAGGAGTTAGTATAATAAATTTTTTTTCTCAGCTCTTTCTGAAAGCAAAAGCTATATAATGGTGACTTCATCACATGAATCCCAGAAGGGTCACAAATAAAAATAAGAGAATTGAAAAAGCCTCAGGGCTTTCCTTACATATTGGAACCTCTGCATACACTCGTACTTGTACTATCAAAGAATGATGTTTGCCATTTGTATGTCAGAGTAGACCCTGCTCAATTTTGCTCAGGTGTGAAATGTTTCATGCTAGATGCATCCAAAAAAGTAAGACAACATCCATATGACTGACCAAATTTGCCTCTAAAACCTAAATCAATGTCTAGTCCACAGTCTTCTGTAACACTGTTTAAAGCTTTAGAACACTGCTTTTCCATGTGTCCTACCACTGAACCAGCATCAATTGGGCTGATTCCTGAAAATGAAGCTTCTGGGCCTCTTAGTTCTAGACTTCTTGGGTACTCAGGTGTGCCAGAATTCTGTGCAGATATAAAACAGGTTCAGATTCAGATATTCAGATTCTCATGAACACTTACGTTTAAATCTTAGGTGATGATTCCCAAGCATTAATGTAAATAGGAGTAAACTGGGGACCTTGTTAAATACAAATCCTTAGGTCCCAGCCCCAGAAATTCTAAATTTAGGAGGTTTGGTACAGTGACTGGGCATAGATATCTTTAAGCTCAGGTAGAATTTCAAATACAAGTTTGAGAGTCATTGGTCTAAAAGTTCTTCCTAGTTTACTCAAACTATTTCTAGTAAGATCTCACAGAAAGCCTATGCACCCCTCTATGGTAAATTCTTGGAGATCATTCCCTTTCAGTACCAAGATACATTTAATTCTTATACATTCTTTGGGTCTCAGATGAAAGATCATTTCCTTCTTGTCTAGATGGGATACCGCAGCTATAAATTTTCATACCTCTTAATCAAAAACTCTCGTAACACTTCTTTAAAAACAAATTTATCTTTCTTCAAAGCTGGGCTGTAAACTCTGTGCAACTTTGTCCATTGTAGTCACAACAGAATTCTTAACATCTATTTAAGTACCTAGTGACCAGTAGGTACTTAAATATTTATTGAATGAGTAAATATGCAGTAAATGCTAAATAAATGTTTCTATTACTTGAAGGCTCTTCCTTAGCCCCTTCTTCATCAGTGAAAATATATTATTTCATTTAACATTTCCTATTAGATCCTAATTTCCAATCTACTAATGCAACTTCTTAAGCTACTTTTAAGAAACAGACATCAAATTCTGGTTGAACTTATCTATAATGATAGACATAATGACCCAAATTTGTCCAATTCTCACCATCTCTATAGTCATGTTCCTAGTCCAAAAACTTTCCCTTGAATGGGTAATCAAATAGCTTGAAAGAAATGAAGGTATCCTCACTGGAGTGAGACTGCTTAGGAATTAGATGGGTATGAAACGTAGGGCACATTTGGAGGATCTAAGCTTTAGAAGAAAACTGTCTTCAGAGACCGCAATGAATCATGAGAATATAGATAAAAAGATAAAGTTGTTAGGGTAGGAGCCGGAAAAAATGGTAGCATCCAGGAAGATGAACTAAAATTTGGTAACAGGGAAGGGCTCCATGAATCTACAGTGCAGGAATAAAGGAAGTATGGGAAAGAGTAAAAATGATCAGGAGGATTTGGAGTCTTAGAAGTGTTATGGGACACATGAAGCTTTTAATTAAAATCCATGTTCAGTAAAGACTATACTATAGTAAAGACTGGTTTAATGGACTTTGATAAGTGGGAGGTTGAAATACGGATAATTCCTTGCTTATAAGAAGGCGGTGGAAAATGTTATTACAATTAAGACCCTGTTATGAACACATCAGAGACATCATTTTATGAGAGGAGAGTTTATTTAGAATGAAATAGAGGATTCCAAAGGAGGCGGCCAAAGTGAGGAAGAGCATGAGATGGATATGTGTAAGATATCCGCCCCCACCCCCTTATTGCCTGAGAAAAGGGGGAGGCACCTGGTAATCTTTTACTTAGACTGGAAAAAAAAAACCATTCAATTTGTTTCTGTCCAATTTTCATCTCATCATGGTCTCTTTTCAATTCTAATTCTATTGATTTCTCAACCTCTCTCTCCATCTTACTAGAAAAATATTGAAAGTACAGGATAAAGAAACATTAACCTACAGTAATAGGAATGCCATACTATTCATCTAGTAATAAAAAAAAGAAACCAATAAAACTTCTGGTACAGAGTTCAGACTTCCCAGAGGTATTCCACTCACAGACACTGGAAAGCTAGCTAAAGAAATCTTGGAAATATTATTGGAGCTCAGTATTGCAAATCTAGAAGACAGGATAGCAGCAGTGTGGGAAAATGTCACAAAATATAGAGACTGCCTTCTCTGTTCTGAGTGCTAAGTACATGTAGAGTGCAGTACCAAATCTAGGTTAGTGAGAAAAAGAACTGAACACCCAGGTTTTTATTCACCTGCTGCTGACAGAGCTTTTCTCGATGCTTTGTGGAAGATGAAAGTTGTTATAAAAAGAAGTATTATCCAGTTTCTGCTCTCCATTCACAATTTGACTTTCCACTACCTTTTGAACTCAGATGATCTGTTAACTTAAGAGAAAGAGAACTCTAGATTCTTGGACCTAGAGGTCTTTAGGATTCTAAGCTCAGGTTCCTGCAGTACTTTTTCTGCAACATGATGGTTAGGAAGCTTTGGGGCTGATACGGGCAATAATCTCCTAAAAGATTAGCTGACTAACTAAAAATACAAGAACCGTATAAAACATCTTTTTGCTCTGGGAAAGTAGTTCCAAGTGCCAAACAACTTACACATGAATTTACAGAATGCATCTTAATTTTAATTCAAAAACTACCTGAATAAACCCTGAGCTGTAGAAGTCCAGGGCACAGTGAGGTCAACACAAGCTGGAGTGATTAATGGGTCATCATGGCGGAGGAGAGACTTGGGGTGGGCCTTGAATTAGGGCCCAATTTAAATAGATGCTACATTTAATCACATAACTTCCCCTCACCTAATTTTGAGGGGAGATATGTATCTCCTTTATGCCTAGTTTCTCCCAGCTGGCTGACAAGTTTGTCAGCAGCAGCAGCCTTTTAGCAGAAAAAATGGTCAATGAGTTAACTGAAAATTTCAGGTTGAAAATGCTTAAAACTTCCACAAACTGAAATGCTAATGGGTAGAGCATCTTAGGAGTATATTTGTATGAATACAAATCTACTGCTTCTTTTTTTAAAAGATTTCTCTTGGCACTTTAAAAATGTACAAAGCAACAAAATTGCAGAAGTTATATATTAACTGAAGTCAATAATTAATGCAAAACACCTTCATCACTTGCAACTGAAGTGTGCTTCAAAGGAATTACTCATAATAGTGTGTGCTTCAAAGGAATTACTCATAATAGTGTGCTTCACTGTTTGCTTTGATGCTGTTCATCATGGAGAAAGTGAAACTACATTCCAGGATTCTTCTCTTACCCTCTACTAGAATCAAAATTACTAAGTAAATGTCTCAAATTAGGAACAGTGTAGGCCCTTTCTGTGACTATCTAATATTCACATTCCAGATGACCAAAAACAAAACAAACCACACAAATAAAACAGATGGCCCAGATGTCATTTCAGGGACTTTCAGAAGATGGCACCAAATACTCATCCCCACCAACTGCCAAAAGACAAGAAAAGCCCAACATCCAGGCTGCAATGTCATCGTTCTTAGTAACAGGACTAGTTTTCCAAAAGAGCATCTGTTGCCTGGAACTCAATCATGGTCACTGCCACTTCTGCTTTCACTTTTCTCCAAATAAAACTTTTTGTGGGAAACCACTGCTTGCTTAATAGTTGACTTTGGTTTTGTCAACTTCAGTCATATAACCGCCAGTTGTTGGCAAGTTGTTGGATTGGCTAGTCCTAATTAAGCATTTCCCTGATGATGCAGAATCTAATACTTTAATTCCCATGCCTTAAATAAGTGATGTTCATACATCATCACATCATTAGACCTGTCTGAGATAGAAAATCCTGAGAGTAATGAATGCCATCAATTCCTTGCCAAGCCCAAATGAAAATTGGTATTTCCAGTCAATTTCAAGGTTTTAGTTAACCCTAGAAGAGGACCCTGAATAAGAAACTTTTGTAGGCTTTTTACATGAAGTCACATCCTGTTTTTGGAACTAAGACATAGGCTTTTTTGACATCCTAAAAAACACACTGCAACTTTTCACCGCAAACCAATTAGAGTAGAGAAACACAGGCAAACTGAGCACCTGCCCAAAGGACAGTACTTCCCTGGATATCTGATCCAAATCTATCAGTGCTGAAGTGCTTTCCATGGTGGTAAGGACAATTAAAAATGTGGGTTTGACTAGGTCCCTAGTGAAATATATAGCTTTGGCGTAACCACTTCTCATCTTGGAATGTCTTTTTAAACTAAGGGAAAGCTTTTGGAACTGTGTTTTAGTCTTTCTTTCATCAGAGTAATTAGCAAACTGCATAGCTACCGCTTGTTTAGCTGCTTGTCTTTTCAAGTCATAAACTCTATGAAGGTAGGGACCATATCTGTTTGCTCATAAGGACCTTGTATAGCATGCAATGTATATTAATCACATTATGAATGCTAATACACAAAAATCATAATCATTTCTGAAGTGTTCCCTATAGGTTAGATACTCCATTAAGTTTTTGTAATGTGTATCTCATTTAATACACAATTAATGGAACTGTCCCAAGTATTATCATCCATATCTTACCTACAAAGCCACTGTAGATTTCAGAGCTGAAGTAGTTTGCCCTAGACCACTAAAAGCTAGTAAAAGAGAATATGGGATTATAATCCAGGCTTTATGTGACTTTAAAATACATGTTCTTAATTTCCATGGGGTATTCTTTCCATCAATATATATTTGTTTAATTTAATGAACTCAATAAAGTATAATGTTAAAACATTATTTAATCAGTTCAGATATATTATAAATTCAGTTGTATTCCCTTTCAAAAGATCATGGTTGACCTACAATATGTGATATTGATTGTTACCCTGAAACAGGATGTTCTGCTGACTTTATGTATAGCTGGGGCAAGTATATTAGCATAGTCAAACAGGAAGCTTGTTATTTGTTAGGACTTGGATGGCTACCAGAAAGTTTTGTTGTGCCTATATAGTAAAGATCCCAGACTCTTTATGAGATGCCATCTATCAGGGTTTTCAAATTATGTTCTAGGGAATTCTAGTGTTTCATAAAAGTATAATAAAGAGTAAAGCTTCATATTTTTGTGTAAGTGCTGCTTTGAAAGTTTGATTTCATTTGAACTTCTTGTTTACCTAATCAGTTTCACTGTTTAATGGAAAGGGTTTTAGAATCTGATCCATGGATCTATCACTTATAACCAGGTGATGAAGGGCAAGTAACCTAACTTCTTTCAGCTCCATTTTCTTCATCTAAATGTGGAAATAATATTTTCCTCATAATGTTTTTTGTGAAATGAAACGAGATAAGGTACTTACAGGAAGCTGAGACATATTAGACACTCAAAAAATATTGCTCCAGAGTCTACTCACCTGTTTATCTAAATTACATTATTTTCACCCTGTATTTATTAACAATTCCAACTTTACAAGTGAAATACCTAAACCCAACAGCAACATCAAATCTTTTTTTATCTTTTGCCCCAAATTAACAAAACAAAATAGCATTAACATGGGATATTATTGACATTTTATTGAAATATAGTTAGTTATGCTAACCAGGGAAAACAAGAATGTAATAATGACAAAACTTGTATAGCACCAAACATTTCCCAGTATTGTTGTACGTGCTTTGCATCCAAATCATGGAACTTATCAGACATTTATGTGAAGTCAATGAGAATTAGCTGAATATGTTACATGCTAAAATTATTGACATAAATAAAAAGAACAGTGTCACTAGATATTGGAAAACATAGAAAATGGAATTCTTAGTGGTGTCATAGTTAGTCTAAAAATGAAGGCTAACCGTTTTATTATGGTTTCTGGTCATGGAAATTTTTCCAAATAATTGATGCTTTTTGCGATGCTAGCAACTGTTACTTTAAAAGTGGAACAAAATAAATTAATTATTTTACAGAGAGTGATGATTCAGACCTGCCAGATAAAAAAGTAGCTCTAATCTGACTTCAAAGCCTACATTCTTCTTTGTAGAAGATGAGTTTCTAAAGAGTTATGTATAATGAAATGGGACTAACATACTTATAAATTGAGAAAATAGGCTACATCACCAAAAGGAAAAGTACGAGTAGACCACAATTATGAAAATGCATAATTTTTCTTCATAAGGGAAAATGAAATACACATAAACATACACACATTTTAATATAAATTCACCTGCAGAAGGTCACAATTCAGGAAGTTGGAAAGCTTTATAATGTAATATAAATTAAGGATACCCTTCTGTAAGCAGAGACAAAGAGGCAACAACCTCTCAATGGCACATATTTAGATCTATTTTACCTCTAATTACTCACTTGACTTCACTGAATCTCTCTAAATTTCTGATTTTGCAGGGATGCCTTTGGCATCTTTTCCTATTTATTATGAATTAGAAAACCTATCTTATAACCTACAACTCTGCCACCTTGGGTTTTAAATAACTTTTGAATTATAAAACTAGTAACATTGACTACAACTGGTGGTATTTGGCAAGGAGGCTGAAGGCTGGAACCCTGGGCTCTAGAAGAGTGAAAATCAGAAAGTCATTAAGTGGAATTTTTTTTTTTTTTCTGGGTCAGTTCTGAATCAGTAACTATCATGGACAACATCTAGGGGATGAATACCATGTGTTAGAAACACTAAAATTTCAAGACACCGATCATTGGGTCAAAGGCAACTATGAAGTTTAAGAACAAAGCTGCAAGGAAGTGTTTGGCCTGAATATCCTGGCCAAATTCCAAGTTGAGAGATTGCAGTCTGCTTTCTTAAATCCCCCCTGTAGTTTCTTTTGGATCCTGTACTCTCATTCAATTCCTTTCCTAAATTATTTTCCAGTATCGTTGTGTTCTGTTAAACAACTGCTGTGTTCCACTCCACTGGTGGGTAAAGTGATTTCTGTGTTCTGTACAGTTTGTAGCAAACTCCTTAGGGGGTTAAAGGTGTTGCAAAATGTAAGATCCTGCTACTCATTTTAAAAGGAAGCTACATAGAGATCTTATTATAACAGATATATATTTAAAGCCCAATAATGTAGGTTTCATGAAATCATTTTCCAAACAAAGTGAATAAGGTCTTAAGCATGTTTTGTCTCCCATTTTTCTCATTCTGCCTAGCTTTACCTGCTTCCTTAGTTTAAGAACAATAGAAGGATTCCAAAGGAGTGACTTGGTGAATTTCAGATTCAAGGAATACACAGTCATTAAACAAATGCAATGTGTTTAGTGATGCTAAACTAGATTCACAGTAAGAACAGACATGGGATATAAATTAAATAAGCTCGGGGCAAGAGTTCAGGGCCTCTCAATACATGCAGAATGAGAACATTTCTGCATAGCTTGCTACCTAGATATCAAAATTGAGGTTCAAAAGCCAAATTTTATTCAGTGGAAAAAACTTTTAAAAATGTGAAATGATGAGACAACATGATTCTTAGCAAATATTCCTCTCATAATAAAAAAACATGACATTGAGAGATAAAGCCAAATGTGGAATAATTCATTTTGCAGTCATAAGTGCATTGTTATTCCTCAGCCAAAATAAATCAGCTAAGAAAAAAAAAGTTGCTTATAAATGAAAATTATCATAAATGAGCAGTAAGCATATACCATAATGATTTTTAATTTATTGTCTTACTGATTGGTGAAGGAGCACACTGCATTGACGTGCTTCATTCTCCCTTACACTTCTTTATCCATGCAATTTCTGCCATTGTTTTTAACCAGTGAAGCATTATAGAAAAATTATAGTAAACTTTTTAGCCTTTTTTGAAGAAGATGGGAAGAAACAAAAGGTATAATTCAATTCATTTTTAAAAACAAGTATCTGCAAATATTCCTATGCATTCCACAGCAACAGCATTTTTCCTTAAATATTTTAGCTATTTTACCATGCAGATGATTAAAGAAGAGAACACTTAAAATAGAATTATAAAACCTTGAAATTACCAAAAGCAAAAATCTCTCAGTTAATCCAACCATTGAATTTAATCCATGTCCTCTGTTCTGCTTCTTTTGAATTTGAAGAAAGTGCCAAAAAATATGAAAGTTTATTTGGATGAAGAAAGTTGAAATAGCAGTAATCACTCAGATGATGAACCTCACATCGGGAAAAACAGGTGATCACTTTGCACCATTCAGTAAGACAGTATTTTAAAATCGGCACCACTTTGGCAAAAATATTATCTGAAAAACAAGCTTTACAATGTGCTGTTCTCTCAGGCATCACTGACTCTAAGAATAAACCATAAATTGGTAGTCTAGAATGCTTTTCAGACTCAATTTTTGTAAAAGCACTTCACAAAGCAATTAGGCAGATAATGGTGGCATGCTGGCTCCCTTGCATCCTTTAAGTAGTCACTAATAGCATAGGATGTTTCCAACCAATAGAATGGATGGTGGTAAGAGCAGTGTAACATTTTTAGACTTCTCAACCCTAGTCACATTGTCTCCTTAAATAATCTGTTTGGACCTGATTCTTATTTACAAAACAGTTTAGAGTTAAAACTTGCACTAATGGACAATAAAAGCATTGATTTTTTAATCCAATTAATCATAGGCTCTACAGTTGACAGCCTCTAAATCATCTGTGAATGATGAATGTCCAGAATGTTGCCATGTTAGTGGAATTGGGGATTTTTTTTTTTAACTGAAATTAACTTTATAATGTGTAAAGGATTTGTAAAATATCATCATTGTAGCCCATCAAATACCACATGACACAGAGGGTCTGGTTTTCGTATTATAGTTTTTAGTTACCTAAAACAAGATTGAGATGATATTATTTGTACTGGTTCTTTTGTAATCTACTATCTCAATCAAAATACTATTTTACAAAATTACTTGTATGCATTTGTTTGATATTTATAAATTTAGTTATATATATAATAAATAATCAAATTATTAAAAAAGATAAATTAGAATTGTTCTGGAGCTCTTTAAGCTTACTGTAATTTTTACATTAGAATGGGATATGAACTAAGATATGCACAATGGTGGTTCTCTGCCTACAGAAAAACCATCCAGTGGGCAAACACACTGAAGTTTGAACTTGCAGAATCCTTGAAGCCTAAACTTGCAGAGACTAGTGTCACCTAATTTATTTGAGAAGAGTTCTGTTGACAGTGTAGCTGAGTTTTTTTGTTTATTGTTTGCTTATTCTTTGTAAGTAGAGTGTCTCTCAGAATTTAAATTGGCATTTCTTGGAGTGTCAGTACACACACATTTGACCAATACAAGGGTAAACCACTTGGTCTAACAATATTCAATTCACTCAAAGACAAGGACTCAGACAATTATCTGGGGAGAACAAAATAAAACACTAAACCAGCAGGATCCAGGTTCACTGATTGGAGTCTTTTAGCCCCAGGATAATGCATGTAACTAAGGCCTGTTATAAAATATAAGCTCAGCCTTGATAGCTTCAAATGTAGAGATAAAATATAATTTTCCTTTAAGAGTTGAAAGCTTCAAGTATTCAAAACTAAGTGGTGTTAAATCACTTCTAAAAAGTGATTTTTCTATACCATTTATGTTCAAAAGCAAAAGAAGTGCTTTAAATTTCCACGTTCACAAGTTTTAATCTCTTCACTGCTTACCTGAAAAAATAAAAAAAAGCATTTGACTTTCCATTTTGCTTGCATCTGAGTCACAGCTTAGTAATGGTGAATTAGTTTTGGATTAGTTTTGAAATATACTGTCTTATATTTTAGCATATCCTAATCCAATTTAATATAATCTGATCTAATGTCAGTAATGCTTGCATTTATTTCACATTCCAAACATTTTGCATATTTTTACTAACCTCACTGATACATTTAAAATAGTCAGCATTTCTCAGTATGAAATACCCAGATGTATAATCAAAACCCTGGCACCTATTAAGTACAAGTGCTTATTTAAAATGTGTGATGATTAAAACCTTTTCTCTCAAATCACATCTTGTTGAAGTTATTGAATTCTTTGCAGGAATATTAACCAGCTTCTACATTTCACTGATGAGCCCTTCTCCCCTTCTCACACTGAATACATTAACTATCGACAGTGACTGATTCCTAAATAATCTCTAATACAGTGGACCAGACTACTGCACCAGACCCTGCATCACGCATTTTTTCCCTCTCTGTAGCACATGATTTCAAATTTTGAGTAGGGGATTATTTTAATTTTAATTACCATTAAGCATACATGTCCTGGAAGACATACATTTAATCCAGGCTGGAGGAATTAGAAATGGAAGGTTGATACAAATCAGAATTGTGTTTGTCATTAGAAGGACTGTCAGAAGCAGTTTATACCAAGGTTCCCTTGGTTTTGATCAGCACCATTGGTCTCCCACTTTCCGAAAAAGAAATATGAAAACATGTCACAGATCTAGGTCTAAACATAACCCCAGAAAGTGAAACTTATAAAGAATTTGCCTTTAACAATCACACCATCATATTAGTTTCAAATCACTGGCCTTTGTAGTGTGTGTGCCTTTACAAATCAAAGTTTAAAAATGCTTGATAGATTAGAGCTTCTAATTGAATATTTAATAAGTTATGCATTGGTTAGTTGATACAACTGAGAACTACAACAAGCCATGTGCCATCACATAGTCACAAGAGTGTTACTGTTCTAGAACTTCAATGTCATTAACCAAAAATGGTTCCTTTCCAGCATGCCTCTTCACTGCACTCATCCTTTGATAATTAATGAGTGTAATAAAGAAAAAATTTATGCCGATACTAAAACTCATGGTACTAAGCAATTTTAATTGGTCTTTGCATATAGTTCTGCATGACAACTTGTTGTAGTTAATATTTTGGAGGGCTTGCTATATGACAGGAGATGTGCCAATTGCTTAATGCCCAATAGCAGACTTATTCTTAAGAACTACCTCATGATGGAAACTTGTATTATTACTCCAATTTTGCATAGAAGAAAGCTGGTTCCAGAGAAGTTAAATAAATCAGCCAATGTCATAGAAAGTGGCAGTCATGATTTGAATCAATTCATTCTCACTTTGGTGCCCCCCACTCTAAAGCACTGTGCTGATTCTATACTCCCTCCCCACATTTCTTAAATATCACATTGCTGTTTAAAAAGTGCTTCATGATTTAATATTCTTTCAGCAAATATCATCTAGTGCCTCTGTGTGCAGGCCCTGTGCTAGGTTCTAGATATTCAATTGTGACAAAACAGACCTGGTCCCTGCCCTCGTGGAGCTTACAGTTGAGTGGCTTGGACAAAGCAAGTAGCACTTTTCCCTGGTAAAGAGGCATCAGGGCAGATAGAGGCTGGAGCAAGTTTTCACATTTAGGTCTACCTTGGGCAACAAGGCAAGGAGGGTGAAATTTGTTTCTTAGGGAAATTCTGACCACTGTGCTCTTACCCTAACTTTTTCTTCAGCTAGCTAAACAGAAAGTTAAATCTATAAAGTATTTCAGTGCTTGGTCTTAATTTCAATATTTTATTTATCATAGGCAAATGAAACAAAATTACTTCTCATCAAGGAGAGCACCAGGCAAACTATCAAGATAGCAAGGATCATTTTAGGGGTTCTCAGATTCTACTCTTTTTCTCCTTTTCCTTTTGGGTGATTATAGCTTTTCTGTTCCTCCCCAAGTCTATCAAAATCCAGTCCAGGGAAAAGTTTTGAAATGAATCAATGTGTAGCCTGTTTTGAATTTAAATCCACTTAGTCTTTCATCTTTTAAGTGTGTACTGAAAGCTCTTGTAACATCATTTTAGGCATTAGGGCACTGAGGGAGGGGCAGAAGTAACTGTGAGGCTCCATAAGTGACTTAAATTATTCCTTGAAGTAGTTGTTCCTCTAAGTTTCAATTAGTGTATGGGGTGAGGGAATGCCTTGTTTGAACATGGCGTCCTCTGAAAGACACTCTGCTTCCCCATGTTTTTCTTCTTCTTTACTCTTTCTTTTGTCCTCACTACCATTCTCTTTCTCTTCCTTCTCACCCATCTCTCACCCAAAAATAGAGAAAGAAAGTTGAAAGAGAATTTAAGGAAGAGACAGTTTCCGGGGAACCACAGGGAGAAGATCACCTCGGTGCACCTTCTTCTTCCAGTGTTCTGGAAATTTAAGAGAAAAGTAACAACTGCCCATTTTCAAGATTGTTCATCTATCAGTTTAATACTATCTCTTTTTTTAAAACAAAGGATTCTCACATTCTCTCAATGCACTATTGCTTTATACACAGCAGTCAAGAGTGTAGGACCATTTAGGCAAAATAAAAAGGCCCGAGGCTTTAGAAATAACATGATACGTAAGTTTCCCTATCTTTGACGATCTCTCCGTTATATTTCCAGGATTCTACAGTAATAGCTGTAATAGAAACCTATTGAGTTATCTGTCTGGGCCTTCCTAATTGGAAATGCCTACATTGTCTATAGGAATGACTCCCAGGGGCCATGTTTTTGTTCAAAGAACAGCTTTCCTAGCTATTACTGATTGATATGGGATAGGCACCTCACTCCAAATGGGACAATCAAGTTACTTTCCTGCCAATTTGGAATTTGAACTGAGACATACAGACACTTAAGCTGTTGGGACTTAGAGACGCCTGGAGAACACAGTCCTGTCCCTGAGTTGCCTCCAGTTGCTTAGGGTCCCACCCTCCCTGATGTGTGAATGCTTAATGCTTCCTTGGATTCCACAGACACCCCAATGACTTTCTGATAAAATTACTGAGACTTATGCAAGCCCAGATGACTTCCGTGACTTGCCATTCAAAGATTCTTACTTAATAATATAACCAGACCTATATTTATCCTGTGAATAATCCAATTTCTGTTTCTCTGAGTTTGTTTCAAGCATTGTATTTCCAAGGCCACATGTATTAGTTTATCTTTGTTACTTATCTTTCTGATTTCTTTTACCCCTTTCTGTATTTTGCCTCGCTGGAGTTGAGGAGGTGGCATAAAGCAGATGGATGGGGTTGTAGAACATGATATAGGACCCTATATCATTCCCAAACCATATGTCCTTTGAGATCACTCTGCATGTGCTATTTGGTGTGGTACTTAGAATCCTAATTCCTGACCAGTTAACACTCTCAACATGCCCATTCTGAATTTTGAGGCCTTTCAAGAATACCCTTAAATATTAGGATAAAAAAAAAAAACAACAACAACAACAAAAAACAAAACTGTAAGAGAACTCTGAAGCTCTTCCCCAGGGCTGCAAAACAGAACTTTCAAAAACCTAGCAGAGTAACTACTTCATGCTTCCTTCTAAATTTGTTATCAATGTAGTGTAGCTTGGAATGAAAGGAAAAGGCATTTTCGCAAGATTCCCCGTTAAAATAATGGAACTAACACTTCCCTTGGTTGAATATCAGGGCCTGGTAATATTTTCCCATAGCTGTAGAGGTGATTAAGAGATTCTTTTGAGAGAAGCTGGACTTTGATGTGGAACATAAATGTTATATTCATTGAAAGTTACTATCACTGCCTAATTTTATAGTCTACTTATGCACTGAGTCATCAAAACATAAAAATTATAGCAAAAGCTGACAAAGATATTTCAATCCTTTAAAAATAAATGATATAAAGGTAGAATGAAGGAAGTAAATCATCCTCATAATTACATCTGTAGACATTTCTGTAACAATTATGGCTGGAGACAGACCTGAATTATAAGTGAAACTGACCTTAGGGACAGTTCGTTCAGTTCAGGAACTTCAGGCAGATTTTGACTCTAAAAGTGTATAATGTTACATAGTGAAAGAAAACCACCTCTGTTTCTAAATGAAAGAATGTCATTTTCAATGTAAATTAAGACTGAGTCCAAATAACAACATAGTCCATTCAAACAGCAAGTAATTTGGGGATTGGTTACATGTTTGGGGCTCCTTTCTTACTCCCAATGTTTCTTTCCTTCTAGCGAACCTCAGCAGCAACTGCAAGAACTGGGCACAGAGTCAAAGGAGATTGGGTTAAATCCACCATTAGGCTTTCTCAGCATAATCCACTTTGGAGAACCAACCGATGTAGATATTTAATAGAAATTAATCCCTTCCAGTTATTCATTCTCACAATGCTTCACGTAATACTGATTGTACTGATGTTCTAAGATATGCTGGCAAAACGCTGCTGTAATACAATTTCTTTGCTGCTAGAAACAAAAGCTCTTGAGATTGCCCTCCCTTACATAGCTGCTTCAGGTGATTACATCTTTACACAGATGTTAATTACTCTCATGAGAAAGCTGCCCAAATCATCGGGTGAGTAGAATAATCTTGCAGTGGATACCTATGAGTGATTTAAGAGCTATTACTGATATTTCTCAATTCTGTTAAGATCTGACTCCATTCTCATGAATTTAATGCAGATATAAAAAAATTCATGAATGGTAGCCTGCTCACTACCCAGCAAAGTGGGTTACTCCCAGTGGT
Organism: Choloepus didactylus; assembly: GCF_015220235.1. Lineage (NCBI taxonomy): Eukaryota > Metazoa > Chordata > Mammalia > Pilosa > Megalonychidae > Choloepus > Choloepus didactylus. The sequence goes on from NC_051314.1 coordinate 51,760,944, forward strand.
TATAGATACTAACTTTTAGGCTTTTCCAAAGTTTAGGCCTGGCTTTAACAAGACAAGGACAGAAAACCCTGCCTGGGAGTTCTTATTAAAATTTTGACCAGCGGTTCTCAGTCTTTACTATGCATTAGACTTACCTTGGAAGTTTTTAATTCTGATACCCAGGACTTGATTGAGAACAATTTAATCAGAATCTGGGGTGTGAAACCTAGGCATCAGTATTTTTAAAGCTCTCCCAGGTGATTTCAAATTTGCAGCCAAGATACAGCTATATTGCCAGCTGTACTCAGCCCACAGACTCAGGAGCTGCTGGGTAGCAATCATAGGTGGGATGGTCAATATGCAGACACAAAACAAGAGCTCTCCGAAGAAAATAAAAGCCCTGTAGCATTGGATATCGATGGTTGGAAGGAATAGTTACAAAAGCATCAGCCACAGAACAAAGGGCTCCCTCCAAGCAAAAAATCATGATGCAATTTCTAAGGTGAATGTGAAAGAGCTACAGATAGCAACGGACAGGCTATGCAATGAAAGTCTTATAAAGGGGCCAACTACACAGATATTCACTAATTATTCTCTGCTCAAAAATGAAGGAACAATTATATCTGAACAAATGTAGTATTTCGTTGATCTTAGCTGGAACAATTAAAATGTTAAAGACTTACTTTAGGTCTTTGTTAATGCTTCAAAACACAGAGACTGTAGGTGGTTAAATTCTTACAGCTAGACCATCTATATTAAAGATTGGGGGGAAAATACATGGGAAAGACTAACTTCAATCCAAAGATTATTAGCCAAATGTATCTATTTAGGTGGAAATAACTATAGGGACAACCTAGGAAGAACTTTGATGATGGCAGCAGCAAACTGAGGAAATACTTAAGAACAACCACCCTGTTAACTGGGATAACAAGTCTTGAGTTATTCTATGAACCAAAGAAGCATATAACTTTCTCTGTTTTGCTACCTGTCACCATTAATCAGAAATAAAATGATGACTGCTTCTTAAGCATTTGTATCAGCTTTGACTCCATCTTTACCATATGCTTTTTGCTTTGAACATAGTAGAAACTTAATAAACATTTGTGGAATGTAAGAATGAGAAAAGCATCAGACCGCATGTATTCCCAGCTGAACTCAGAGAGTCTAGATATAGAAAAGGAATTGTACATCAGATATAGGATATTGCCTTACCCCTTTCAAAAGTAATATTATTTTGAGCTAATTAAAATCACCATTTTTATAGGTCAAATTTCAGCAATTTCATATGGTTCAGCATATATACCTTTTTTTCTAGAAAGATAAATGTTTATTTTCATAGAAAGTGGAGAAATTCTACATATAAAGATAGTAAAGATTAATAATAGCAATTATGTTTCTCTGTAACATTAAACCGTGTGAGCCAAAATTATAATATAAATTCAAATTAAAATATATGACTAACTGGATAAGAGAACAAAACTCCAAGAAAGCTACCTGGCTAATTATCAACTTACAATGCACAAGCCCATCAGCTGCACAAGTTCAGGTTCAACTAAACGACTACCTAAGCAATGACATTGCCCTAAGTAACATCATATGTGAGATGTCCAAACCATGGCTTTGCGTCTAGCATATATACCTTTTAATTTCGTTTGCTTTTAAAACTTGGTTTAACGTGAAAGATCTTCTTTGCAGAAGCTGGATGTTATAAATGCGCTACTGCTCAAAAAAAAAGAAAAACAAAAAACAAAAAAACACAAAAGTGGGGTCTCAGTGGAATAGCAGAATTTCTGACTGGTTATCCATGTCAGTAAGCAACATGTAAAACAGCATCCCAGGACCTAATAAAGTCAAAGGCTTCAGATATTCAAGGCTGGCTGGTTTGATTCATCAACCTGATTTCATCAAGAATGATTATTCTAAAAGTAAAATATCAAACTCATAGAAAATAAAAACTTCTTTCCTCCCAGTGTTTCTGAATGATGGTGTGTACTCTGTACGTATTTTTTTTAAAACTTGTCCTGGATGGTCCAGCTCCTTAGACCAATGTCTTTAAACATTTTTTTTTTTTGACCCATAGTGAGAAATATATTTAACAGCACAACTCAGTACACACAATGCAAATATATAACTGAAACCAAAATTTCACGAAGCAACTATTCTCATTCTCACTGTATTTGATGTAATGTATAAATATATTTTATTCTTTTCTATTTCCTTTAAAATGCTGGACACAAACCATTAATTTGATTCCATGATCCACTAGTATGTCACCATTCACTGTTTAAAAATCACCATTTTAAGTGACACCTTAATAGAGCCTTGATACTGATAAACTGTCAAAATAGTCTGGAAAAACAGTATTTACCTTCACTGTTTGTCTTTGAGATGATGTTCAGAGGACACTTTTAGACTATTGTGTAAAAAGGACAATATGTTAGAGAGATTAAGTACCTTATCCTGGGTCAAATGCAGGTAGTTGGTAGAGCTAGGATTGAAGTCTAGATGTAACCACCTTTAAACTTCTTGAATCTTCCTACCTCCACCATGACTTCCAGGTGATCTGTTATCTATGGCTCATAGGGCTCAGATAAAAAAAAAGGAGTTATTCTTTTCCTTTCCCTATAGATGAATCTTCCTGTCTATTACAGTGACTATGAGTTGAGGAAAGAACAATGGTATGGGCAGGACCTTGGTGAGGACATGGCCCTCAATTTGCCTAGGGCTACCAATCTACATTCTGAGCCCCCTTCTCAAAAGGCTCCAGGTAGTAATGGCCCTTCATATAATGACCCTCACTACCAAATGATGGGCCTTTTGTCTCAGGCAGTAATCCACACAGAAGCATATCAGCTTGGCATAAACATACTTAGCCACAAAACAATTCACCATGATTTTATAAAATTGATAAATAGGTTCAGTGTTTATATACAGCTATCAATTTTATAAACAGCACCAAAAATTATGATAGCAAGAAAACTTTTTAGCCTAAGAAAGAGTTCAGAGAGGGGACAAGGCTGAATAATGTCTAGTTTTTCTAATCACTTTACAGTTGGAAACCAAAAGCATTTCTCTAAAATTTTCTTGGATAAAAATGTTACTGATTTTAAATAGACAATAAATCTTTAATTCTGTGCTTTTTTTACATAACATGATTCCTAATAACCATTTCTTCCCTTCTTTATAATTACAAATCAAATTTTACTTTCATCTTAAAAATCCAAAGGAAAATAATTATCTAGGGGTCTACAATTTTTGAATGTTGGCATTAATTAGCTGTAATGTTTTTGACATTGGCTTAGGAAAAAAACAAACAAACATGATCCTCTATTACAAATTTTCTAAGGAAAAAAAAAACTAGTTTACTTTAGAATATACAGACTTCTGGTATAAGGAAGAGTTTTCTATTTCTATAAGATATTGTAAGATCAACTTTACAGAAAGTCTTTTAAAATTACATATCTGCCCAGAATCAGGCATGAACTATATAATTTCTTAAGGTTTCTTTTATTATGTTTTTCCTCAAATATTCTTTTCAGTTTGATAATTATTTACAATATATTCAAATTGAGTAAAATGTTTGAATTTTTCCTAATTCTTATGTCATTTCTACTCATAAATTGTTAGGTATGAATAAAAGTGCTATTGTTCTGAATAAAAAGGGTAATGTAATAAACAAGGCCCTGCTCATGAAATTACTGTACCTTTAAAGTAAAACAAAGATTCTCATAAGGCCATTTTAGCTTGTTTTGTTTCAATAATTTCTTCCTTCATATATTTGTAAAAGAAGGGCTGTCCCTTGGCATTTGTGTTTCTTTTTGATACCAGTGAGACTGAGTTGCAGAATGCATACACATTTCCCCCAATATTAATTTGACATAGAAGTTTGATGGATGCTCAAGTAACTAGTGCATGTGACTGTTAACTTCATGTTTTCCTTCTTTATCACATTTTCAGAATCAAAAGGAGATAAGCTCTTACATCAGCCTCTGTTATCAATACTAAGGAGACACACACCAAAGATATATGAACAAAATGAATTTTGCCACATCAATAGGAAACAGACTGCTGTAGGAAAGTACCAGACAATTAAATTTAAGAAAGAACTTAAATTTTGGACTCCTTACAATACAGTGTGATATGTCAGACACAGATAAAAATGTGCTTAAAAACACATGCAGATTTCAACTCACATTGTCTTTTCTACAATAGAACAAATCAAACAAAGTAATTATACCAGAGATTATGACCTTTTTGAGGACAGAGACCTCTGTTTTTTACTTACAATTCAGTTTCTTCCACTCTCCTATGAATTTTCTAAGCTCTCCTTCTAATATTTCTGCTTAATCCATTTATGATTCCTTAACAGGTCTGTCTATCCCCCTTTCAGATTCACTTAATCTCTCTCTGTTTCTTACTGATTTCATTAACTTCCTAGCACAGTCCCTGGGTCAGATCTGTTTGTTTCTGAACTCTCTCTTGTTTCCTTTCTCTGAAGTATTTCTCTGGGTCTTGTTTTTACTAGACATTTCCTGATGGCCTTTCTGTTTATTTTACTTCACATTACCTCTACATTCTCCAACTAGGCTATGGGACTCTCAAATGCATTGAGCCCATTTTTCTCACTGGAATGATTCTAGTATCTAATTCAGCATCCATCACTTAGCAAATGTATCTGAAATAACTACATTAATCAAGTGCTCCCTCCCAAGATGGGTCAAAAGTCCAAATAACGTATATATCCTACAATTGTAGTTTTTAAAGAAAAAGGATAGTGGCATTAGTAAACAAGAAAACAGTGCTTTGCAGACAGGCAAACTGGGATGCTTATGGAAGTAGTACTATAAGTATCAATTACTTTTCCCAACCATTTTCTCATTTATATCCTTTAGACCCATAATCCCAAAAATACAAGGGCCTTTTTTTATTAAAAAGATTATGTTTCGTATCTTGGTTTAGAGGCAAATGATTAATTTCAAAGTTATAAAGACATATAATGAACTTGCAAGCTACTGTTATATCATTCCATTTCCAAATTTAGAGGCAGTGGAAAACATAGGTTAAGAACCTGCCAGTATAAAAGTGTATATGCAAATAAAATCATTACAGCTGTATGAAAAAGTTTCATGATTGGCTTGCTTGTGTTTAATATCCATCCTTAGAACAAATACTATGGCCGGGAAATCAGTTATGTACCTCCATTCACTCTCTATTTTGAAGTGAAACATTTGGATTAAAAGGAAGAAATCCCCTAAAAGAAAGAAGGAGGATAGCTCAGTCATAACCAATAATGTAAGTCTGAGACAAGACTGAGTGACTTCTGAATGCAAACTACTTTCCCTATCAGAAAAAATCCAACAAATGCCATTTTCAAAAGGAAGCTTACCAGGAATCGCAGAACTTAAGTGCTATATGCATTCTTAAAGAGGATGTAAGCCAGTTACTTGTAAGTTACCCTCCTTTACAGAATAGTAAACAAATATTGACTGAGTACCCACTATATGGTACATGCTGTCATATGCACTGTAAGCCTGTGGAGAAGAAAACAGATGAAGTCCTTGACCTCATAGAAAGCTGGGAGAAAACAGTTCATAGGTGCAAGCAAACATACATAAAGCTTTTGGTTAGTGATAAGCTCTATGCATTAAAAGCTGAGTGACTTAAATATGTATTATACAGAGAGTGACTAGATAGGTGTGTGGCTGTTCCAGATAAAGGTTAAAGGAGCAGCTCTAAGAAAATGACATTCAAGCTGAACCCTGAATGATAAGAAGTTATTGGCCCTGTGGGGATTTAAGGGAAGGACATTCCAGGCAGAATGGGCAGCAAATGCAAAAGCCCTGAGGCATTTCAAAGATGAGAAAATTATGGCTCGTAAATGTAAAATGCTCTTACACAGATCAGCTGAATTTAAGTCCACAATCAATATTCTTAAGATTGCTAGGATATTCTCAGCTGTATTTTTATCAAAGATAAAGTTCCTGGAGATGATGTATTATGTGTGTGTGTGTTTAATTCTCATATATAATGAAAAATAATCTTTATTTTCCCCAGCTTAAACTTGTTGGATTATGGTTTTCTTTCATTTCCAAGAGCAACAAATTTCTAGGTGATATTCTAGACTAGATGAGTACTTGATCTTGCTCTTCCAAGGGCCTTATAAAGTGGGTATTATGGAGGGAGAGTGAAGATATTTTCAAGGTACAGTGGGTATATTTTTAGTGATATTATCCTGTCCTGCAATTTTGAATGCCATCAATAAGCTGATGACTCCTCTAAAAGACACAAATGAACCTACTCAACATATCCTAGCATCTTCCTTGATGACAGAAACCTGGCCAAAAAGAATGACTCATACTTGTCTTATTGACTCAAGATAATACCCTTCCATTTTGCAAGGATGTTCTAGGGATGGAGATTTAATGCAGCTCTGGCCAACACATTAGGGAAAGTCTGTTGATGGTTTTCCGGAAAAGATTTTGCTCCCCAATCAAATGAGAGAGCCAATTTAAAAAAAAAAAAAAAAGCCTCTTTCTGATGTACACTCTCCTTCTGCTTTCTTGCCTTTCTCTGTTGGATGTTGCCATATGTGGACATGATGTTTGTGTACTGCACCAATACTGCAAATCTGGGAGGGAGGCAGGGAGCCTATCAGAGGCTGACCCAGGGTTTTAATATCGATTATGTGCTGAATGCACTCTGGTACTATTTAGTGCCAGACTTGACAAATAACTGTGTTAAAGTGACTAACAAATGTCAGTAATATTTAAACAACATTTGGTAAGGTGTACTTCAATTTGCTTAATTAATACAAATCTGAATTTGATATCTACATCCCAGTATTTTGCCTTGAGGTTCAGCCTCCTATAGTTAACTGCTTATTTGACATCTCTTGCAAGTCCAGTGAGATTCTCAAGCTTAATATGTGTAAAACAAAACTTGTTTTCTCCTCCCTTAACTAGTCCTGTTTAGCATCTTGATCCATCACAGTAAAGGGCTTCACCAAAGTTGTTCAAGGCAAAACCTAGAATCATACTTGATTACTTCTTCTCTCTTATTTCCCATTTCCAATCCATTAGCAGGTTGTGTCGGTTCTTCTTTCAAAAGCTGCCTCGAGTCTTTTCTTCTTACCATTATACTGTTACCAACCTAATCAAAGCTAGAAACCCCTGACAGCTAACTCACCTAGATGACTACAACAGATTTCTACTGGTCTCTCTGCCTCTACACTTGACACCTGCATACTTTCTTCTCCACTGAAACTAGAATGGATTTTTTAAACACTCAATCATTTAACGTCATTCTCTGCCTAAAACCGTGCAATGGTTTCCCATTACACTAGGCAGAAAAGCCAAACTCCTTACCACTTCTCACAAGGCCCTGCATGATTTGGCTTCTACCCACCTCCAACTTCATCTCTAAACAAGCACCCTCACTCACTCTACAATGGTCTCCTTATTATTGATCTTGTTCTTCCTTCCACCTGCAATGTTCATCCAGGAGACATTGCCAAGGCTCTCCCTTCGCTTCTGTTTGGTTTTCACACAGTCACCTTCTCAATGAGGCTGTCTCCGAACACCTATCTAAATTTCACTCCCACCTACACTTTAAATTCTTGTTTTCTCCTTAGCACTTATCACCAAACATACTTTACATTTTACTTACATATCTTGTTTATTGTCTGTTTGCCCAGTACAGTATAAGCTCCATGAAGGCAGGTATTTGGCCTATTTTGTTCATTACTGTTCTCCAGCCCTGGGTATACTGCCTAGCACATTGTACATGTTCAAGACATTTTTGTTGGATGAATAAATTAATAAGTAACAGATAAATGAAGGATGGTAACAAGTCTGACCTCTTTACCACATAGAATAGTGCCCAGAGAAGTAAATATTAGCTGAATAAATGAACAGTTCATAATGGAAGGCAGAACATACCTCCATAGCTACATTACCTTTTTCACCTAGCATGATTAGCTTATGGGCTGGCTTTTCTGAGTCTATTTATACATCCAAATGCAAAGTGAATAGGATATCAAATAGTAACTGAGTATGAGTAAGGTTTTACAACTCAGTAAAGGAAGGTACCTTATACCTTGTCAGGGATACGGATACAACGGAACTATGAAACTATGAAACAGGCAAGTAAAATGATGGGCCCACATCCCCAATAACCCAGCCTGAAACTTTGTACTTCCCAATTTTTGTTCATGCTTTAAAAGATACTAAATCAAATTTTGAGAGTAGCCCATGAGGTTTTCCCCAAAACATGACCTCATGTGCCTATCAGCCCCAGAGTCCTCCTTCTATGGGACAGATGTATCTTATTGCCAAGGAAAAAATACACCATTTATAAAAAATATACACTGAATGCCTATTTCATCTGAAGAGGACACAAACATTAAAAGAAATGTTTAACATGCTCAGAAGGGCTATCCCCACATTTCCCAGATCACAACACAAGCCTTTAAAGTGTTTGCTGAAGAATACTACCTGGTGCATAAACTGGCTCTGAAGAGAGCTCTAAAAATTTGGCAATAAAATATTTTGAAAGCAGCATTTCTGAAATAAGAATGTATCCTTCCAAGGTGACCACAGTGAAGGACAACACTCATTTGGATATAAATTTCTGTACATGAGCTTTTTTTTCTTTTCTTAAAGGAGTTTTATTATTTCATGGTCATTCTTCATAAAATGTATTTCTCAATTTGCCATTGTGACAATTTTTAAATCAAAAATATCAGAAACATTGAGGCAGTTTTCCACCTATTTTCAAAAACTGAAAATGCCGATGTTATTTTTGGAAAGAAAGAAGATATGTATCTAATCCTTCATGTGATTATGGAAAACCACTCATCACAAGCCTGAATTCTATTACAGAGGGACATATAAACAGATATATATCTCTTTCACAAACTAAATTTTGGAGTTCATATCAAATAAATAGATGATTTATATTCCACAAGCTAAAATATGTAGTTTCAGGACATGAATAAAAAGTTTTTCTTAATGTGAAAGAGTAATTTTTCCCCTGTCAGGAGAAATCTGAATTTCATCATATATAAACAAGAAACACTAATCTAGGGAAACCAAGTAACTTTAAGCTACAGATGTATTTATTAATCAATAAATTTAATTTTAATTTATGAACAATAAACAGTACACAGAAGTAATTTTCAATCACTACAATGTGTTAGCTAAAAAGTCTGCAAAAATATAGACATTGAAATATTAACAGAAATAGTTTTCACCGTTTCATTAAAAAAAGAAAAAAACTACCAATAAAAATAATTTTTTGGAAAACATATAAAAGATTTCTTTAAACTGACATATCCTCTAGGGCATAAGAAATATAAAGACTAAAGTAAAGTAAATGGTATATTAAAAATATACAGAGAGAAACTGGAATAAATGTTTAAAGCAATATAAATTCAGTTTTGTGATAAACACAAAAGATTATTTTTTTATAAGGTCAGGTATATATACATATATCATCTTTCCTACTCACCAGAGACATTTCTTTCTGCAGAAAAACATAGACTGCTGGAATTTTGATTTGATGTTCTTGTCTATTTAAAAGAAACTGTTGAGAAATACTAACCTGTATGTCCATGGCATAATAAAAACCAGAGAAGACTAGACAAGTATTGAGCATTGAGAAAATCTCACAAAGGTTTAAAAATATCATATGTAATTTTCCTCCCTTCTGTTTTTTTTTTTTTTTTAACTTTTCTCCTTCCTTCAAAATGCTTTGAGAAAGAAAAGGACAAAAATGTTGCTAAATAAAAATAGAAGAATGCAAATTTTCCTAACTACAGGGAGTTTTTATTAGAGGAATACTTTTTGATATTATTTGCTTTGATGACTTCAATAGATTGTGTACGGAGAACATTTTACATCTAAAATAGTCTTGGAGCATATTGACCTTAATTCAGTTTATAAAGTCTCATTTAAGAGAACATACTATAAAACTGATCAACAGAACTTCCTTACATTTATACTCAGAACTTAAGCAGCAATAGATTAAAAACTATTTCTATAATTAAAAGTCCTAAGAGAACATAACTCATCCTCAAGTCTTCTCCTTGGAATGTGCCCCTTCATATGAAGCAGTCTGTGACAGGTGGTGACAGGAAGCCCCAAGAGGCTGGCTCTACTCTGTCCCTGGAGGAGCGTTTCCTTGGATGCTATCATTATATGTGGTCATTTTTCCTCCTATAGCACATCAAAACAACCAATAAACTCAAAGGATTAAATCTGGTCATTCTCTGTACTCAGCTCCCATTTTATCTGGGAGCTGCTACGGAAAGTGGATTTTTTTTTTTTTTTTTTTTGTGAAATAAATTTTTCCTGACTTTCCCTTGCTCATTCAGAGTGTAATAACAAAATCAGAAAATAACTTATCACCTAGAAAATTGTGATATTGTGCTCATATGTCAGAAAACTTTCAGGTTTATTACATGAAGCCTTCCAAGTACAGTTTCAAGACAAGCCTATAAATATGTGAGAGTTTGGAAGTATTACAAAAATGTATTTCCCCTTCTGGGGGACTTAGTAGGAAGATGGCGGAGTAGGAGGCTGCAGTGCTCACTCCTCCACCAGAAACAGCTAGAGGGTGGGCAGAAACCATCTGAAACAACTGTTCTGGGGCTACTGAGGCCAGGGGAGCACTGTACTGCACCCAGGGAAAGGCAGGACAAAGAGGCTGACACGCTGCAATAAAAAATGTGAGTAAATAGCTCAGTGTGACCCACACTCTCAAGGCTAGCCACTTGGGGTCTGGTACCTAGCTGGCTCCTGCAGACAGACAGGAACATGGAAGTCCCGTTACCCAAGAACAGGGTGCAGGGACAAGGTTGAGTTCTGAACATGGCTTTCGATTGGAGAGTTTAGATTGCTGGGTCCTGGCTCTTCCAGCCCACCCTGGCCAGGGATGATGGCACCATGTTTCAACACCACGCAAGAAAGGGGTGAAGGCAGTGGAGTTTCAAAGAAGCAGGGTCGACATAGGGCTGTGGGGAAAATTTGCTGAAGAATGCCTTCTGCTGGGCAAGCCAGGAAAGCATGACTTCAGAGAGTCATGAAAAAGGCTTTTTGGTCTTTCCTGACCCCCTCCCCAGAGCTCTTTGGAATTGGTATGCACCCCCTTTGTGGATCCCCAGCCCTGTATTGGCTGGGAAATACTTAGAAAGTCCTCTCTGGGGTGACTGTCCTTCCAGACTTTACCCTCCAGGCAAAAGGAGCTAGAGGCAATGATAGAAGAAGTTTGTTTTTTTTTAAAGTGAAGAAAAATATGTACAGGCAAAACAAAAACAAACAGAACAGATGAAGATTCCTGCAGAAGAAACAGAAGAAAGGAAGCTTTCCCCTGGGAAAATTTAAATTTAAAAATTGTACCACATACCTAGGGCAGGAATCAGATGAAGATGAACTGGGAAAACCTATTCAGTCAAACAAGGCAATTCTAAAGGTCTGGAATAAATTGAACCAAGTGTCAAAGAGCTTCAGCACAAAGCCAATCAATAATAAAACCCTAGGCAAGAGAGAGAAGGTGACCTTTAGAGTAAACTCATCAAGATAAACAGATGCCTAGACATCAGCAAAATATTACATGCCATACTAAGAAACAGGAAGATATGACCCAATCAAAGGAACGAATCAAAACTTTGGAGGAGACAGAGAATTTGGAAAAACTAATCAAAGATGTTCAAACAAATCTAAATTATTCCAAGGAGATGAAGGAAAATATGGCCAAAAAGGATAAAGGATATTAAGAAGACAGTATGTGAGCATATGTAGAAAGTCCAGAAAAATCGACAACAAAGCTACTAGAGCTAATAAATGAGTTCACCAAAGTGGTTGGATACAAGATCAACATACAAAAATCAGTGGTGGTTCTATCCACTAGTAATGAGAAATTTGAGGAGTAAATCAAGAAAAAAAAATTTCATTTACAATTGCAACTAAAAGAATCAAATATTTAGGAATAAATTTCACCAAGGATGTAAAGGACTAGCACACAGAAAACTACAAAACATTGCTAAAAGAAATCATAGAAGACCTAAATAAATGTAGAACATTCTGTGTTCATGGATTGGAAGACTATCATTAAGATGTCACTTCTATCCAGATTGATTTACAGATACAACACAATCCCAATCAAAATTCCAACAGTCTACTTTTCAGAAATGGAAAAGCCAATTATCAAATTTATTTGGAAGGGTAAAGAGCCCCAAATAGCCAAAAACATCTAGAAAAAGAACAAAATTGAGCACTCACACTTCCTGACTTTAAATCTTATTACAAAGCTACAGTGGTCAAGACAGCATGGTACTGGCATAAAAATAGATATATTGACCAATGTAATCTAATCGAGAGTTCAGAAATAGGCCCTCACATCTATAGCCAGTTGATATTCGACAAGACTACCAAGTCCACTCAACTGGGACAGAATAGTCTTTCAACAAATGGTGCTGAGAGAACTGGATATACATATGCAAAAGAATGAAAGAGGACCCCTATCTCACACCTTATACAAAAATTAACTCAAAGTGGATCAAAGATCTAAATATAAGAACCAGGACCATAAAACACCTAGAAGAAAATGTAGGGAAGCTTCTTCAAGATCTTGCGTAGGAGGGAATTTCTTAGACCCTACACCCAAAGCACAAGCAATGAAAGTATGCTGGTATATATACAGAAGAACTGAAAGCAGGGACTCAGACATTTGCACACCAATGTTCATAGCAGCATAATTCACAATTGACAAAAGATGGAAGCAACACAAGTATACATTAACTGACGAATGGATAAACAAAATGTGGTATATACATATGATGGAATATTATTCATCTGTAAGAAGGAATAAAGTTCTGATGCATGCAACAACATGCATGAAACTTGAGGACATTATGTTGAGTGAAACAAGCCAGCCACAAAAGGACAAATATAGTATGATCTCACTGATATGGACTAATAATGAGCAAACTCATGGAGTCAGAATCTAGATTATAGGTCATCAGGGGATAGAATGGGTGTAGAGAAAGGGACGTTTATACTTAATTTGTGCAGAATTTCTATCTAGGTTGATTGTAAATGTTTGGAAATAGACAGTGGTGATATTAGCACATTATTGTGAGTGTAATTAACAGTGCTGAAGTATGTTTGTGAATGTGGTTGAAAGAGGAAGTTCTGGGTTGTGTATGTTACTAGAAGGAAAGTTAGAAGATATAACTTGGGTCTGTATAAAATTGTCCTGTTGTGGACAATGGACTGTGGTTAATAGTACAAATATAAGAATGTTCTTTCATGAATTATAACAAATGCATGACACTATTACAGAGCGTTAATAATAAGGTGGTGTACAGGAAAAAATAAACCTAATATAAACTAAGGACTACAGTTAACAGTAATATTTTAATATTCTTTCATTCATTGAAGCAAAAGTACCACACTGATGCAAAGTGTCAATAATAGGTGGGTATATGGGAACACTGTCTTTTTTACATGAATTTTCTGTAAACTTACAAACTCCCCAATTTAAAAAAACAGTAATAATAATAAAACATTATGTTAAGTGAAAGAAACCAGACACAATGTACTACATATGGTGTGACTAAATATATATAAAATGTAAATATAAATAAATTTGTAAAGACAATGAAATTAGATGGTTACGTAGGGCTGGAGAAGGATAAAATGATTGAGAGATGACTGCTGAGGGGTATGAAGTTTTCCTTTTTGGTACAATGAAACACTCTAAAATTGATTGTGGTAATGAATGCACAACTGTGATTATACTAAAAGCCATTGATTGTACACATTGTATGGATAATATGGTATGTAATATATCTCAATAAAACTGCTTTAAAAATCTATTTCTCCACTGCCAGGCAGGATTGTATTAAAATTGTTCACAAAAGATAGATATCTATCCTTTTAAAAAATTTCAAGAACAAATTTCAATATTCACTTCTGCAGAACCTTATATCATCTCACCCAACACTCCATAATTTAAGCAGCTTCTCTCTCTTTGGTCCTCAGTATGCAAAGTTGTAATGGCATATATTTATTTTAATTTACATTTAAGTCTTCTTTTTTTCTCATTTTAACATTGTGAAAACTTCTTTATTATTTTCTTATAAGGTTATATCACAAACCTTAAATAACTTTGGTTTTGTTGCTCTATTCTACCTCTTCTTTAATGCTTGATATTCTTTTTCAGTTCAGTAAATTTGAACTCAGGTCTCCAACACAGTGATCATCCCTAGGATCATTCTTGTTATGTTCTTGTTATGTTTATATTTGAATATCTTGGAATAATGCCTGTTTTTAATAGTAGCATATTGCCAACTAACAACATTTGTGAACCAAAACCCCATCTAATTTTCTGCAATATTTTATAGGAAATTTTCATTCATTTTTATACAGTTTGTTTCTTCTACAAATGTACCCTTCTAATTTTTTTTCTATTAAATTCCATACTTTCTGGTTTCCTAATAAATGATCATCTTAATAAATAGACACATTGGCTTCAGGAAATAAATAGAATAGGTCTAATATGATGGTGGTATGCCATTTTGTCTGGGATGCCCTAATTTTAATTTCCTTGGTACATTCAGTCCAAGGTAAGACCATTAGAAGTAGGTTGTAGTTGTTTGTGAATGTTCTATCTTATCTAAGATACATAAAAATTTTACTCTTAGTAGTTGGTCTGTCTTTTAATTCCGAGTAAAGGTACACTCTTGCTAACGCACTCAACTAATTGCAAGGTCCATCGCTATGCTAAGATTCTCTAGTGACCTCTTCTTCACAGAACTACTTTTCAACATTTAGATGTTGTTTAGGACCATTAATTGGTTCTGGCAAGAACTTACTCCAATTACTCCGGTAACCTTTTTCAGGATCCCTTGCTCAATTTTCCTACTTTACTAAATATGATTGGCTCAAAGATGGTATAAAAGTTTAGTCACTAAATTGCTTATAAATTTCTCACACTACTGCAGAATATTAAAGCAGGAAAGGCTCACATCCTAGGATAGGGAGTGCATATTAAAAAAGCAACAGGTTACATTTAATGACAATTCAAGTACCGGAAGAATGATCTTGGGAGAAAACAAAGATTTCACGTCTGAAACTGCAGTTAAGAAGAATGGCAATGTTATGACTTAGATAACTGCCACTTAACCAGCTGGCCAAAGAGCACCTCTCTGACACCATCAGAATTTCAAACATTTGATATTTATGGATATCCAGTAATAAATTTGGTCTTTAACAAAATTCCCTTGATGGCAATGTATGTTAGTTTAGTGAATCCAAGAATACAAAGTTTTCAAGGCATGAACATTTACAACAAGGTTTTTACCATAATGCAGAGAACATATATTTTTTATTCAAAATTGTTTATAAGTGGTGAACTTCTATAGTCATCTTTTCTGAAAAGAGGCATTTATTTTGCTCTTTCTTGTAAAATAGTTTATATAAATATGGAATTCAAGTTTCCTAGTTATTTTCCTTCAACAATTTGAGCTATTTTTTCATTGTCATCTTGTCTCCATTTTAGTTGATGAGCTATCTATTATCTGATTGACCTTGCTTCTTCATACACGGTCTGTTCTCTCTGGCTGATATTTAAGACCTTTTCATTGTCTTTAGAGTTCCGTGGCTTTGTTACAATGTCTATGTCTGAATTTTATTTTATTCATTTGATTTGTAAATGGGTATGATCTTCATCTGAGTATTCATGTTTTTCTTCAGATCTGGAAAATTCTCAGTTATTATCTCACAATTCTTTCCTTCTGGAATTCCTAGTAGACCTAGGGTGGTCTTTCTCATTTTACTATTCTATATCACTAACTTCTCTTTCACATTTTCTATCTCTTTAACACTCAGTGCTTCATTACAGAAAAAATTTTCAGACATAATTTACAGTACATTAATACACTCTTGGTCTGTTTTTCTTCTCCTAAAAGTTTTCATTAAATTTTTCAAATTTGAAAACTATATTTATCTTTTCTGTGGGTATTATTTGGTTCTTTTTCTAATTTGCTAATTTGTTTTATAGTATCTTATTGTTCATTATGGTTTCTATTTCTTGCTTTTTTTCTTTTCAACCATTTTAAACATGGTTTATAGTTTCTTTCTGGAGGTCTCAAATTCTTAGGATTCTAATCCTCCTATTTATGGTGCTTGCTTATTCTTTCTTATTTGGATAACTTTCATGTGTGGTTTTATCATTATATTTTGTGAACTTATCTGGGGGAGAGGAGGATGCTTTTTCTTCTGATGGTGACCTGTGTGCCCTGGCTGTGACATGGTTCCATACAAAATTGTGGATTTCTATTAGCTTATAAAAATTACATGTTGGGGGATTCAAACACTGTGAAGAACATAAATTCAAGCCCCATGCTACATATATGGCTAAGATCTGGAGTTTTGATTTGTTACAGTAAAGCTATATTTTTTTTCCACTTTATCCAGATTCCAAGGCAGACAAGCTTCTTAGTCACTTCCACGAATCAGTGAGTGCAATTTTATTAATGCTTCACCAAGGAAGAAGCTGCATTTCCAGGGTCCTGAGTTTATGAAAGATTTTCAGATCTCTAGCCTGCTTGGACTCAAGTCAATTAGCCATTAGAGGCTCGATAAGGGGCCACTCTCTCCCTGTTCTGCATGACATCAGCTCTTAGTGTTTCTCTCTGCCTTTGAGTTCCCCTTCCTCTCTGGCCCTTTCAGGTATTCTATTCTTTATTTCTAGCTGAGCTGTGTATATAGAAATATCTAAAATTATATTACTGTTAAGATATATGTATGAATTGGAAGTTGTGAATACCTCAGCCCATCAGTCCACCAGAACTGTTGAAATGAAACAAACTGATAATCAGTGATTAATCTAGATACATACAGTGAAATTAAATAATGTTCAAGTGGATCAATGTGAGTTTTGTGATGTTAGGATACTCACAGATTTCCAGAATTCATTGCTTTAGCACTTAAAACAAATTTTCATTAAACATATCTCTTTGTTGCCTCATATTCTTACTGGGTTTTTGAAAATATTCTTTTATTTATTTTATACATCTCTTGCTTTTATTCTGCTTCTCTACAGTAATATACCAAGTTATCTTCTGTGTTTATGTGGACTTTATTATTCCACTGGGTATAAATGTTCAAGGTATGCTTAGCAGCACATTGCTTAGAGGTCAAATGTAGTTTCTTTTAAACATCTAGCAATCTGCCAAAATTTTTCAAACAAAAAATGAACTAACACTAAATAAACCAATGAACTAAAACAACTAATCTTTTTCTTTTATTAAATTATAATAAAAAGTATTTAACTTATTCATAAAACATTTTGTTAGCCTGACATAAATATCAGTATAAACAAATGTAAAATCATTTTTATTATTTAAATTAGGATGGTTCTGCTCTAATGACACATTTTAATTTTATAAGTTTAAGTGATATTTAGTTTGAAAATTTATCAATATTAATGTCCTATTTATATAGTTCCTTACAGTTATTGATGTATCGTTTCCTGAATTAAAGAATGATTACATCCTTAAATGTGTTATATATCCTTTTCTTATACTCTCTTTTCTGCTTTATATCCAGTATCCTTAATTCAATTATTTTCATTCCTATCAACATAATGAATTCTCAGAAGACTACTGATCCTTTTTTCTTTTTTTTTTGAGTATTCACTAATTTTTTAAATTAAATTTAGTTTTATTGAGATATATTCATATACCATACAATCATCCATGGTGTACAATCAACTGTTCACAGTACCATCATATAGTTAATGCATTCACCACCCCAATCTATTTTTGAACATCTTCCTTACACCAGAAAGAATCAGAATAAGAATAAAAAATAAAAGTAAAAAAGAACATCCAAATCATGCCCCCATCCCACCCTATTTTTCATTTAGTTTTTGTCCCATTTTTCTACTCATCCATCCATACAATGGATAAAGGGAGTATGATCCACAAGATTTTCACAATCACACTGTCACCCCTTCTAAGCTACATTGTTATACCATCATCTTCAAGAGTCAAGACTACTGGGTTGGAGTGATAGTTTCAGGTATTTACTTCTAGCTATTCCAATACATTAAAACCCAAAAAATGTTATCTATATAGCACATAAGAATGTCCACCAGAGTGACCTCTGACTCCATATGAAATCTCTCAGCCACTGAAGCTTTATTTCATTTCATTTCACAGCTCCCTTTTGGTCAAGAAGATGTCCTCAATCCCACGATGCCAGGTCCAGATTCATCCCTGGGAGTCATATCCTGTGTTGTCAGGGTTGGGGGAGGCAATTAGTTTACCTGCTGAAGTGGCTTAGCTAGAGAGAGAGGGCCCATCTGTGCAACAAAGAGACTCTCAGGGGGAGACCCTTAGGCACAGTTATAAGCTGGTTTAGTCTCTCCTTTGCAGTAAGGAGCTTCATAAGGGAAGGCCCCAAGATAGAGGGCTCAACATACAAAGCTGTCAGTCCTCAGTGTTTGTGAGAACATCAGCAATAATCCAGGTGAGGAAGTCCAACACTTCTGCATTTTCCCCTAGCTCCTCAGGAGAGCCCTGCATATATATTTTTATTCTCCACCCAAATTACTTTGGGATGTGTTGCTATTTCACTCTAACCTATACAGACCTACTATATCTCACTTCCTATTCAAAGTTCCATGTAATTGTGGTTGAACAAACTGACTGTAGAAGTTATATTGTTTAGAAAATATAGATCCTGCACCAAATAAACATCTCTTCCCTTGGTCTCACATGGAAGTTGAAGTTTTAACATAATCAGTTTCAACCTTTACTCTTTGGCCCTATTTGCCCCAGTCTTAACCAGACTATTGATCTTTTAATATGGACTAGGTATGTACAAGACTTATTGAAATTAAGAGTGGCTAGGTCAACTTAATCCATACCAAAGTCACTTTGCCAGAAAAGGAGATATTAGAGTAGAATATTTATTATGATGTATCCCAGAATAGGACACTTAGTCATTGGAAAATGCAATTAAGAAAAATCTCAGGATCAGAGAAGATACTTTTTGAGCCTTGGGCTGTGGGCTATTTGATTCCATAACGGCCACATTGCAGCCATGATGGCATTACTTAGGCCCAGTTGTATGGATTAAATTACTCAGGCAATTCAGCTTTTTCTAAAAGGTAAGTTTGTGCATCTCTTTGTCCTTTCCTTTTAAGAGGATGGAAAGTCTTAAAAGAATTAAATAAGAAGATCAGATTGATTACAGCACATGCTTGGCAACAATAAGAATAATGGAGATTAAATGAAAAGGGTGATCATTGACTAGAGAAAAGCTTGGAGAAAATTTAGAGAAAAATATAATTAGAGTTATTGGATGACCAACAGTTCAGTGGGTTTGAGTATTTATGTATTTGTTTACTTATTTATGGTCTGTCTGTCCACTAGAGTGAAATCTCCATGACAGCAAGGGCCTGGACACAGGAACTGGAAGAGTGACTGGCAGGTGCTCAACTAAATCATTGTTGAATAAATAAATGCATGCACTCAGGCTCCATGGGTGGACAAGTGCTGTTGAGCCAGGGGAGGGTAGGAGAGAAGACAGGTTGATTGGGAACGTAAAGGTGGGGTCCATTATCACACCAGTTTATATGTGAAGAGAACTGATGATACAGCATCGATCAGTTCATATGAACTCCGTCGAAGGGACAGGGGAACAAAAGAAGGTAGGGAGGTGAGAACATCATCCTCTTTTGTGGGTTTTTGTAAATAGTTCTGGGGCACAAATTAAGCTCTGATTTTCATAGTAGTTTTTAGAAGCTGTTAAATAGAGATTGAGATGACTAAACAAAGGCATTCATACTTCCTGCCCTAAGATTCTGTTTTCAGTGATGTCAAGACTCCATCTTACTCTCTGCTCTTGTGACTTGAGAACGGAATGGAAAGGAGGGGTGCTTTATATTTAAAAATCACTTTTAACAACTTTCTTCAAAAGAAGTTGAATCAATTTTTTTTTCCCAGTAATATTTCAAGAGTTAAGAGAGATTTCAGGAATTTGCATGAGTCCTGTTTTGCCTCAATCTACATAGTACTATAGGTCCTGGAACTTTTTGTATTAGTGGAATTAGACTTGATGAAGAACTGTGGGCTGTTTCTCCAGGGTGGATTTCTAACTTCTTACTTCTTATACCAGAGATTTGTCATAAGGTTTAGATCAAATGAAGCAATGCTATAAACTTGAAACTCTTATTTTAAATTAATTGATTTTTCTTCACTTTGAATAGAGTTTTAGTCATGAGGAGGCAGTTCTGTTTGCTGGTCCACCCCTAACAATTGTTCTTTAGGTTAAATGGAAGTGATGGGGCTCGCCTTAAAGCTACTATAGACCTCCTTGAGGAAAATAGGGGATGCATAAGACAGACACCCCCTTATTTGGGCCCTTTTCTCTGGATTATACCCACTTCTGCTCCTCAATCCCTAAGCACTTATGCTTCCTATTCTGTCCACCTCTCCAAATTTAATTAAGAGAAAACAGAGAGAAACAATAAAATATAAAATGCTAAAATCCAAATAGGACAAAATATTCTTTGCAGACTAGTGTCTGGTCTAAAAGTAGCAAAATTAGTATAGTGCCTAACAGACAGTAGGTTTCAATAAATATTTGGTAAATTAAGTGGAAAACTATATGAATTAATGCAGCCAGTTGAGTCCACTTGAAGACATGATGCTGACAGTTTTGAGGAACAGAGGGTAGAATTCCTTAAAAGTGGAGTTTAATAAAGTCTTAGGTGGTAGATTGAGCAATTCAGAGAAAAGGACATTGGTATATGGCCACGAAATGATCCGCTGACTTGTGTCTAGGCTGGTGCTCAGCTCGGCATCCTCTACTCGATATGAAGGACACCGTCAATCAAAGCAGCGAGGTAAAAACTCAAAAGTCAGGTGTAAGACCATATGGTATGTCGGGAGTTAGTTCTCAGTTGGAGACTGGGTGGTCCATATAAAGGCATTTATATTTTTAAAAAGAACAAAAAATAAAATAAAACCACCACTATTCTGGTCAAATAAAATATTTCAGTAAGCTAAGTCTTGTTCTCAGGTCACCAGATTGGTACCTCCTACAAGTACAAGCAGTGCCGAGACCACTGCTAAACCGCCGTATGTAAACTGAAAGAACATAAAGAAGTGAATGTTTGACTCTATGCAACTTCTGTCTACTGATTTACACCCCTTCCCTCCTCATTTCTTGCCCCAAATCTTTGAAGTCCATATATATATTTCTTTACTACCAAAGCCACTTTTACTTCCAGGAGTATAACTTTTATTATTTTTATACATCTAAATACATTCAATATAAATGCAAAATCCGATTGATTCATTCTAAACATTTTAAGGATCCCACCTTTGACATTTCTCACTGTCAAAGAGCTGGTCCATGCCTGAACCTTCTCACTGCCTGTGACAACATCATTTTAGATGTTCTAGATAAGAGCGAAGCTTTTCTCCTCTAACGTATCATATACACAGGGCAAACTTTTCTTTTGCCAACTGTAATTTTTATTAGTTCACTCTTCTTCATGGTAGCCTGCAAACACTCTCAACTCACCCTTGAATAACATTTAAATCAACAGTTAACCTTAAGATCTTTTATTAGCTGAAAGAAACTTGTTTAAAAATACTGTCCAACTTATACTCTCCTCTAGCCAATCCAACAAATATGTATGCTAATTTATTATCCAGTTCTTTCTTCACTCCATTCAGTGATGTAATGAATATATCCTCATTGTCTCTGCTTAACTATTTTTTTATGCATCTGCTTTCCAAATGGATTTGTATCTTCTCATTTTAAGAGAACTGAATACACCTTTTCCCCTCAGTTATAAATATCAGCATTAGTGAATCCTCTGCATCTCATGGCTAGTTTAAAAATGTTTGGCTACTAATACTGTAGGCCATTTTGCCCCTCATTCCCTAGCTCTACCTAACATCTCTTCTCTCTCTCTCCTTTTATTGTACTCACAGAAATACTGTTCATAAAATAACCCCACTTTCTCTGGGCTTCATTCCACAGTTCAGATCTATCTTAGAACATCCAGACTAAAAGGTACACATACACATTTTTCCACTGACTATTTTGTACATTTTATCCCAACTCTTGCCTCATTATTTTAGAAAAATTTCCTATCCCCTCTTTTAATTTTTCATTTACTTATTATCAAACTTGCTTTTCTTTAGCACTGAAATTCAATCAATAAACACACTTTGAAAAATATTTTGTCTAATAGGTTTAATTTTTGGAATCACATAGTATTTTTTTTCTTATTTTTCATTTCAGAGCACTAGTTTTGCAAATTGTGTAAGCTGATGACAATTTTGCGGATTTTTTTTTAATTGAGTCTGGAGATATAACATCATTTATAATACTGTTTCTGTGGGAAAATGTATTTTGAGTCCAAAATATTCAACTTATAAATGAAACTTTTGAAACATAACCCAACTGTAAGGTAGTGCCTGCCTGTACTGTGAATTTTAAAACCAGCTGAAAACCAAGGAATTTTTGGTTTATAAAAAGAATCTTAGGGATTTGGAAACAAATTATTCTCATCTTTTCAGAACATGCTTATATTAAAAGTAAGATAACCTGCAAAACCTAAAGACTTTGGCCCTTTTCTCCTTTTAGGCCCTTGTTTCAGAGGAGTCTGCCATGTAGGAGGCAAGAATTAATTTTATGGGTCATACATTCTCCGTAGTTGTCCTACTAGAACTAATTTTGCATTTTGTTGCTCTCTTCCTGTGCCTGAGGTAATCACAACATTCTGTCTTTTCATAGTTCAAAGGACAGTTCTTTGTCCTCTAACTCTCATTTAAGTGCACATTTCCTCTAATATTTGGCATACTAAGCTGACAATGTCTAATTTGCACTAAAAACAATGTGATGAGAAAATTCTCTTGCTAAGATTCGATAACGTAGAAATGTTCACCTATGAAAATATGGGAAATGTTTAGCCCAAAACATTTAACTTAGTTGTTGCAGGAAATTATGTTCTGAAAATTAGGCTGCCACAAAAGTCTTCCAAAAGTACAGGTTGGAATCTTAAAGAAGTGCTGCTTTTTAGATGCATTCAAAAGTTAAAAGATGGACTTGGTATTTAAAAAGCTTTGTAAAACTAAAGATTCAAATGTGAAAATAATAATGAATTGTACAAATTATGCATGTAATATCTTTTACTATTAAAGGGATTGTTATTTGGAAACTTTGGGAGCTTCTGCACAAGCTAAATTAATGCACATTCCTATCTTTGACGTTCTTAACTAACACTCAACATGGCATTTTTAATTTCAAAACATTTGAATCACACTGAAAGAGAAATAAAACATTCTGAAATGCTTTGTGTAGTCCCAGGAAATGTAAATATGTAGGACAAAATTGAAATCCTAATTTAATTTCCTTTCCATGATTTTATTTTTGATATCAATTATATGTCAACAGTTTTTAAATGTTTTGCTATCAGCTTTTTCCTTGCTCTCATAATACAGAGTAGTGGTTCTTAAAACTTTAGAGTGCATTAGAATCACTTGAAATGCACAATTTAAAATGCTAATTCTAGGCCCAACCCACAAAGATTCTGACGTAAGTCAGTCTGGCGTGAAACCCAGAAATATATATTTCTGTTAGGTTTACTTCAGCCCAGGTTTTGAGATTTTCTCAAAATAACTATAGAGTAGAACATGAAATTGTTCCTAAAAGGCATCAAAGTAGAAGAGAACAAAACAGAAATTTTTTAAGAGCAGCATGATAAGCATCACACTACCAGCACATGCCCTTAATTATAAAATGATTGCGATAACCATTCTACATTAGTACTGTGGCAATTATTTCCTAGGAAACTGAAGTGCTTTGATTCTGGCTATCTGAATTTTCAGAACCACTTCCTTTATATTAACAATCAATGTAGAGATATTCTGAAAAAATGTTGCAACAATAACAACCGAGATCCTACACTGGAGTCTCATGCTGCAAGAGAGAGAGTCAAAACTTCTAGTGTTTAAATAGTTCAGTCCCCAAAAGGTGAAGAAGTTGTATAATACAAGCCTAATGGACAGATTTGTTTAAATAAGTAAGTGAATTTACAGTAGTGCATAGTTGGTTTATTTTATCTTTTTTAAAGCATTGGTGACCCATTGGAGCTTACTTTCTCAGAAAAAATGTAAGATTCAAGTAGTGAAATAAAGTCTTCATGACACGGTCACACTAGAACATTATTTCTCCAGAATGCAATGAGAGTAGTGTGAAAAGGTGGTTTTTTGGAAATCCAGATCTCCAGTAACATGAGACCCCAAAAAAGATGCACATGATAATTCAGTCAACTCCATTTGCTTCATAGAACTATGTTTATGCCTAGTAAAAGTGTGTTAGAAATGACTTAGACCAAAGAAGCAACTTCATTGGTTAATGAAGAGTCAAAGAATGATAATTGAATTTGAAGGAATTCATTAGTTAAGACACTCAAGCAGATACTTTACAACCCCAATTATGTTCTCTAACACATATAATAGTCACATTGTGATACATGTACTGAGCTTTGAATTAGGGATATATGAATGAATAAGACATAGCATAGCACAAAGATACATCAGCCTGAGAAATTTTGCTCTCTACTCCCACCCCCCACCCAGTACCCTTGCTAAAATATCATCTATACAGCAGGGCACAAAAGCACAGAGGCAGATGCTATGGCATATTCTTTCAGAATGCAAGGCTGCTCAAGATCATCTACAGATAATGAACCATGACAACTTTGGATCTGATGAAACACAAAATGAGAGTGTAAGAAAGCAAAAATGTTATACCAGTGGTCAGCAACTCACCAGCCAGACTAACTAGCACTTGAAAAACATTAATACTAGTAATAGTTTCAAAGGATGTGGCAAAATACTGATATTTCCTTTAATATCATAAACCATCTTTAAAAGTAAGAGATGTATTTCTTTGATTTTCTGCTCAAATGCTTTCTTTCACACCTCACCAGATATAGATGGTGAAAGATGGTTGATTATCCAAAAAAAAAAAAAAGTATCAAAAATTTGTTCCAAATACCTTAATCAGACACTTTGAGAGCAATATCCAGGAATGAAGCAATTGCCAAGTGAATGGTCTTCCTATCCAGATGTTTGT
The DNA here is from genome assembly GCF_015220235.1 of Choloepus didactylus. NCBI lineage: Eukaryota > Metazoa > Chordata > Mammalia > Pilosa > Megalonychidae > Choloepus > Choloepus didactylus. Next base: position 51,786,095 of record NC_051314.1, read on the forward strand.
CACTCAAGCTCTTGCTAGTTCTTGTTTTCCTGTTTTCCCTTGAAGGAGAGAGAATAATAGGAAATCCATGAAAAGGCCGGCCTGCAACTCTGCACTCGCCTCTAGTATTGACCAGGCATAGACTTCTGCTTATGCAGTCCATTCATTATTTACAACTTCTCTAGCGTCCTCAATTCCTGGTTGTATTAGGTGCTCCAGGCTAAGAATCTCATAGGTGTGAATCATGCTGACATTAAAAAAAAATTCCGGAAGAATAAACGTTTCTAAAAAGCAACCTTTTCATATTTCTTTTGCCATCTCCTGTTCAGTGCATTGTTCTATAGAGGAGAAATAGCATGTGCCTCCACTGAGGATACCCAGTGGAATTACTAACAGCAGGGAATTATCTCTAAGAAATTCACACTTTGTTTTGCTAACAAGACTCCTTGTTAGGATACTGGAGTGCTATCCTTCTCTGGCAATGTTCCCCCACCTTTGTAGAATTATTGAAAAGCTAACTGAGTCTATTTTGATTTGTGAATCTCTTTGTAAGCAACAGCAGCTGCAGCAGTGCTAATAAAAAGGAAAGACATTGCTATTTACCTAGGAAGCACATTGAAATACGGCCCTTGCAAAAGCATCTGAGTTGCAGGGAAGAGCTGTCAAATATTTTAATAGTTTCCTTTCTCTTCTTGCTTCCTTCATCCTTTCCTCCTCTTCTCCCCATATTTCCTTCTTTCCTTCCTCCCTCCCTCTCTTATTTCCCATTCTTTTCTTTTCTCTGTTTTCTTCCTCCTTTTATTCTTTCTGTTTTCCTTAAAGCACTCCTTACTACATTTGTTTACTCTTTTTTAAAGAGCTGACAAATAGAATTTTTTGTCTCTCTCACATTAAACAAATCAACCTACTCTCTTATCTTTGAGGTTTTTTAGTGACAATTTTAGAATCTGAAACGTTGAGAAACTGATTAAGGAAAGTAGCATAAATTTTTTCACAAACGTATAAATACAGGTAGAGAGAACTTGAGTTACTAACTAAATTTTGTAGCACCAATTAAAAATGAGATGTTGCAGATTCCAGTGGCTCTGATACTAATCAGACCGTTCTACTCTTTTTACAGTTTGTTTTTCAATTCCCTGGAGGAAGCTAACATGGCAACACCTTGTTATTTGAAGATTCAAGTTTTCCTACAAGATAAAATGCAGCTTTCATTATATTTGGAATAGAATTTTATAGTTCCTCTCCAGTTATTAAGCAGTCCTATTTGCCAACTAATGTAACAGAATTGTTCTGGCGTAAATACACACAGGAAAATGTTCTGAGGATTTAGTGGGTGTGGGAAAGCCTTAGTCTTTCATTTAAAGGAATATGTGCTGCATTAAAGAGTTTTATTCCAAGTGGCTTTTGAGCTACATGTCTGCCTGGCTGAGATAGAAAAAGCGATAGCTGATTCCAGCTCAGGCTGTTTCAATTATAAGTCCTTATTTTCAATCTATGATTAATTTGATGAATATTAATTATCTATTATGGGACTTTTTTTTTCCAGGTCCTGGGGATAAAAAGGAGAAAACATAATTTCTTACCTCTAAAAAAGTTGGGGAGAAAGATATGGAAATAACATGTTATCATAAATTGAAACCACAATGGAGATTTAGGACATAGTAAGCACCGAAGAAGGATTCTTTCCATCCTCAAGGAGGGTTATAATTTCTCACTTCAAACTAAGTAGAAAACACCATCCACATTGTATATGTGTGTGTGCACTTGTGTATGTATGTCCTTCAGAATGTTGGGCATGAAGTGATCAAAGTCCTGAGCTATTGCTACTTGTGATTATTTCATGGTTTACACAATTGTAGCTTTCACAATCAGATCCTTTTCAACATGAATCCAAGTATAAAGTGGCTTTTCCCACCAGAAAGGTTTTAAAACTTTCTCCCATGGCTATAGGCCCCAGAATTTATCTGAATCCTCAGAGAGAACAGTCACCAGAGTCGGACTCTACATGTTGGAGAAAATATGTGCATTAGCAATACACATCCATTCTGTAAGCCAAATAGTAAAGATTAAAAACCATTGCAACTATGAGCTGACAAGCAAGCAGGAGACTTCCAGCAGAGTATGGGGCAGGAACAGAATGTAACACAGATTAAAATATACAGATTAAACTGGAACCATTTGCTCAGTCACATTGTTTAAAGGATATTACCAGCTCCCAATAAGCCTCATTTTCCATGTGTTGCAAAAAACTATGCATTGTAAACTGAAGACGTTTTTGATGGGAATTCTTTCTTACTTCTCCTAGAAACAGTTTCTTTAATGCCTACTCTGTGCCAGGCAAGGTGCAAGACACTGGAAATATACTGGCAAAGAAGAGAAATGGCTGTCTCCACACCCTAATCCACCCCCATTTCCCCACAAGAGGCTTACAGTCTAAAGGGAGAGACAAATGATAAGCACACACATAAAGGGCTTAGGTTATTATATGATTTAAATTGTAGTAAGCTCCAAAAATGAGAGGTAATAGATGCTAGGAAAGTGCGAGCACTTTCACCCACAATTGGTTTCCCCGGAGAAATCACATTTATAGTGGATGCTGAAAGATAAGCAGGAATTAGCTGAGTTTGGAGATGGAGATGGGGAAAACAGGGAGATTCAAAGGTGGGAACAACATGAGTGAAGCCTTGAAACAGAAGGGAGCTTTATGTGTTTGAGAAACTTAAAAAAAGAAGTCAATGTACTTGGAGTCTAGGGAGCCTAGAGAAGCACAGAGGGTAACGAGGCTGGAGGAAGGCAAAGGCCAGTCTCTGCAGAGGGTTTTTGATGAGGGGACCCATGGGAAGCCACTGAAGGTTCTAATCCCGTTGGCTGGGATGGAGGTGGTGGTGAGGAGGGGTGAGATGGAACATTTATTATGATATTCAAAAACATCTTGTACCTATTCTCAGGAATCAAATCTGTCATACTGATTTGAAAGATTAATTTTCTGGCCCCCTGATATTTAGAAGGTTGGTTGTTTTCTGAATTTGTAAGTCATGCTTTATGTTTCTTTATATTTTTTATGGTTACTGTACATACATTTGTTTGCTCTTTATCTCCTCCTGTCTCTGCTATCACCGCTTGGAAAATCTATAAGAGCTGGAAGTTTTCACTTTGATTAACTGCTTTACATCTAGGTCTTAGGACATCATTTGGCATAGGATGGTACTAATTGAACAAATATATTGTGAATGAATAAATGAATGAATTATTTTGAAAACTGTCCCTAAGATGTTAGGATTCATTTAATGTTAAGTTTCCCCCAAAATTACTTGTATGAAAGGTCACCTTTGCATGGTAAAGTGACTATTAGACTAATAGAATGTGCTTCTGATATTTTGTCATTAAAAATAAAGTCTTTAGAGTTGTAGCTTATGGAAAAGGCATAAATAAAACAAGTGTGGGCAAAGCAAATGCATGTAAAATAAAAGTTGAGGTGGTTAACTTGGAAGCAAAATACATTTGTCATTATAGAGTCAGGATCAATTTGTCATTATAGAGTCAGGATCAATCAATTTATAGAGTCAGGATCAATCAATTTAGCAAACTCTCGAAGTTTTTATTAAACCCTGAATCCTTTAGTTATTATCAATTTAGAGATAGATACAGACACGGGACTCTGGCATTCTTTATTTTGTAGGGAAATTTATAGGAATATACTATAAACCAAATGCATGTATTTTAAAATTTGTAACACAAATTCTATATGGCATAGAAATGAATTAACAAAAATTAAAAGTCAAAACATCTAATCAATTGCAATTTTAATATATTTTGATTTCACATAGTGAGATGCTTCTAATTCATCTACTGTTTTCTATATAGTAGATGAAACTATATCTATGAACAGATGTCCATAGATTTTACTGGATAATATAAAAATTGCTCTAATATACCAAACAGCTTAAATAATCTAGAGCAATGTGCTTCTGAATATATTTTCCAAGAAAAACTGCCCAAGGTTATTTGTTTATGACCCCCTCAATTTTTACTTATGTTCATTTTTTCAATGGCTTTCCATAATTTTTAAAAGGCTAATTTGAGTATTACTTTAATATGTAATATTGACTTTATAGTAGTCAATGCAGGTTAAAAGGTTCAGTGGACCTTGGCAAAGAACATATAAATGACTAGTTAAGAATGCATTATCTCAGCTTTTGACATTATGTACAAGTGAATCACAGACCAAATACCAGCAAACTACCAGAGAGATGAAAATTTAAGGAATAATAACATTCGAATATTCCTTGGGTCAAGATGCCCTACAGGATTTCTACATAAGAAGAATCTTGGTTGCCATGGGCAAAGGCAAAATAGTGTGTTTTGGGGAAGGAAAGAGGCAGAGCTAGGCTTTTATTTGCACCATTCAAAAAAAAATTTCCCCATTAAAGAAATAATTTAGAAAAAAATGCTTGCAAATTTTGTTAGCTGCAAAGAATACAAATACACTTCAAGAAGCATTTACTTCTGGGTTTCGTTACCTATTTGTGGGAACTATCCCTCCAAGAAGTCTGTGACCCCCTTGAAATTTCATGTAAAATTGTATGCATTTCTGCATTTGTGCATTTTTCCCCAGATTCTCAAAAGGAGTCAATGATTCCCCATCTTGAAAAAAAGTTCAGAAATGGAAATTCACTAGCCCAAAGTTTCACAGCTAATTAGCAGCATAACTGTAGCTAAAATTCATGTCTTTTGATTCCAATCCAGAGCCCTTTTCAACATAGACTACACGTTGCTTCTGCTGTAATATATCAAATCAACATAGCACTTTTCTTCTCTCTTGGTATACAAAGTTAAAATAGCATAAAATACTTTAAAAAACAAACCTTTATTATTAAAGATAGAACTTACCTGGGTTTTTTTAAAGCAAAATGTTAGGGAAAACTCCTTTACCATTTTATCAGTGTGAGAAGGAAGACACAAGAACTAAATATAATTTTTCTTTGTAAATCTATCAGAAAAGTGAGTTTGAAAAGCTTGGCTCTTTTGTCTGATTTAATCCACAAAACAATGCATCTACTTTCATCTTTTTTTTAAATTTCTAAATTGTCAACATAGAATACACTGTGAATTTTAACAGCCTGTTTTTGTTCAACTGATTGCTTTCACTTTCTCTATTCTTTTGTCATTGAGGATAAATGAATATATTTTTTCTTTTATAATTTATTTTCAAGTTTGATTTTGAATTATTCAGAAGAGATTTAGGCTTCTTTATGTGCTAAATTTAGTTAGCAAGGGAATATAGTCTTGAGTTTTGCTAAAACTAGCCATCATGAGAGAGGGACTTGTAATGTACATAACCTACTGACCAGTGGAGACCAGTGTATCATTACTGGATAACTAATAGAAACGATACTAGCAACAGTTGACCACCAGGGAAATTTAGGTAAACTCTGATCCACAGGGCAGGTAAAATCTTTGGGATAATAGATTTTGGAAAAGCATACAAGCATGGAGGGTCTCTCTCTCTCTCTCTGCATTTTAGGAAAGTAAAGTCAAGTGTAATTTCATGCCCAATCTGAGTCAGTCCAATCTTCAATTTAGCAATAATTCTTGGATTGAATAAGCCAAGAATTGAAAGTTTACTTTGCACAGGAACGAGTTGCTCTAACTCCAGTAAAGGGTTTTTTTGTTTTGTTTATTTGTTTTGTTTTGTTTTTTAGTAGACTGTCATACAATAAACCACACTTTGATTAGTTTTGACACATTTTTATACCCATGAAACCATCAGCACAATCAAGATACTGAACATATCCTTCAACCCCAAAAGTCTCTCCAGTAATGGCTTCTGGACATGTGTGACTTGGAGAAGGGAAAGGGAAAGAGCAATAATTTGTAATTGATGTTAGAAATCTGGAGATACATAATGTTAACACTGACATATTCTTAGCATTTTTATTGCTTGCTTTAAAAAGTACCTTATTAATACATTTTCTAAAATAGCATAATTTGTTAAGTTTCATGCAATTTAATACATTTAAAGTTTTAAATAGTTTGAAACAACATTTATAGTTATGATCATATATAATCATTATCATTACTTTACTGTCAGTTTGATTTAAGAAGCAATGAATGGAATTTTGTATAAAAAAATGTTTAAGTGTATTTACAGTACAGAGTGGTATTTATAATAAGGGATGAACTGACCTTTTAAAAACCATTGTTTTTTGGTTGTTATTAGATTCTGCTTTTAGAAGGCTTGAGTTAAATGCAGGCTTAAGCCCTTCCTAGGTATAATCCTCAGTTTCCTCATCTAAAGAAAATGGGCATGATAACAATAATTTTCCAACAGTACTGTTGTAAGGATTGGATGAATTAATCCAATTAAAATGTATATGCAAAATAAACCAATCAATGATAGTATTATTTTTAGTGTTATTATTATTGACATAATTGTTCATCTTTAAATAAGGTTAACACAAATTAAAATTTGAAAACAATACAATCTAGAGGTTCCCATTCTTAAAACCTCAAAGGAGAAATAATTATGATATATTGTAATATACCTCACTGTACAATTTTTGTGCACGTGATTTATCTCATCTTCCCTGTTAAGTCTCTTGAATGCAAGAGCTGTTTTATTCATTCATTCCTTCCTCTCTCTCCTTCTCCCTCCTTCTCTTGCTCCCTCCTTTCTAAGAACATATATTTATTGAGCATATTTATCTGTGACAGACAGTCTTGTAGGTCTGGAGTTACACAGGCAAAGGAGACAAAGTTGCTGTCTTCATGTTGCTTACATTTTTGTAAAATTCATTTAGAACTACACTACTACTTAATACACTCAATAGCAATGCTGATGTGGGAGTGCCAAATATAAAACATAGATGTGAAAAAAATGCCCATTAATTATTTAGAAAATGTATTTGCAATGTAGGAAATAATAAGAAGACAAACTTCTTTAAAAATGGCAATAAAATGTGAAAAACTAGCTAGAATAAAGAAGGCAGAGTATACCGATTGAATGACTACGTATTATTTCAAGTAAATAAATTCAAGAATTTTTTCACATAAATAAGCATGAATGATACAAGCTTGCAGATGTTTATAGTTAAACCACCATAAAACATTTTTATAATTTACAGAAGAGGTTGTATATTTTGATAAGAAAACACATTTTAATGAAAAAATAATTGAAGCAAATTATAATAATTTTTTTAAGTTTACATTATGGTACAACAGTTTATTTTGAACATAATATTTAGTATGTCCTCATTTTTACATCTTTCTCTGTCAGAACTCAGATATGAGAAAACCCAGACAAAGTGAGTGCAATGCAACAGAATAAGGAAGCCTGTACTAAAATAGTTTGTTTATATAAGGTTAACCACAAACTTTAATTCTAAAATTCATAAATTACCTATTTTTTTAAGTGACCTATCTTATAGGTATGATTTGGGTTAGGAGCAATATACTAAAAGACAACTGTCTGAATCTCAATTGAGAAGTTAAATTTAATAAACATTTACCTGTTTCTTAAATTAGATGTAAAAGCACATAATAATTTATTCCAAAGATTAAAGCTATCCAAGAATCACTGTCTTGACTCCATCAATTATAATGGGGAAAGGGAGATGAGGATATTTATATTTAGTCCCTACAATTATTTAATATTTCTAAAAGCATTGTGAAATAAAGAGCCACTCAGAATATGAATTTAGAAATTTTATAAAGGTTTAAAGCCAAGCACAATTAATAAATGAGCCATTTATTCACAATACACAGATAAAATTTTAGAATAAGTAGAACTTAAAAAAGTCAAGCTACTTTCATTATTTATTTATTCTTTAAAACAAATCATATGTATGAGTGAAATATGTTTACTTTGAAAACTGTTGGACTTTAGGCACTGCAAAGTAAGAAATTGTATTTATCTAAAACGACTATCTTAGAACTCACATATTTTGATCAGAAGCATTGTACTCAACACAGTGTTGTGTACAAAGAGGTAAATAAATAATCTGTATCTCTTGGTTGGGAACCTTGGACAATTAAGATCTCTTTGATCTGCAAACCTCAGGTTTCTAGTGAATTGCTAAAGTTTAGTGACAGTGATCACTTATCAAGTCCTTATTATCTCATGAGGAAGATACTGCTATTATCCCCATTTACAGATCAGAAAGTTCAGGAACAGAGTGACTACATAACTTGCCCAAGATCACATTAGTGTTGAAAGTCTGAGTAGAAATTTGAACTCCTGCTGTCAGGCTTTGAAGCCCATGCTTTTAGACATGACATCTGGCTATATTTCTTAGTATATGGCTAAAAGATGGGTGTGCTTCAATAAATTGACTCATTTTTATAATACTGCAAAGATAATATATGATCCTAAAATGAACATCTGATACTAACGACTTGTTTTAATTTAGGCAAAGGTCTTTCCACTTTCTTTTAAACTCAAAATGCCTAAAACTAAAACCAATTTCCTCAATTTTGTTTCCTCTCTTTCTCATTTGGTCTCATGTTCATTCATTTATTTATTTAACAAGGTTTATTGGAGGTTTTCCATGTGCTAAACACACAAAAGCAAATAACAGTTACTTTAGTCATGAACACCACAGCTTTAAATCTTGGAGCCATCTTTGATTCTTTCCCTCATTCTCCAAGTACACACAAAATACTATGAATTCTTTCTTCTTCATTTCTCTTATAGGCACTTGCCTTTTTCTCTTCATCTTCATCAATACATTGACTTAGGACTTTATTATTTTACCTCTGAATTGCTGAAACAACTTTCAGAGTAACCTTATACCTAAAAATCATCCTACACTCTAATACTAGATTATTTTTACTAAAATACTTGAGTAGACAGTTCCCATTATTAGCAGAGAAGGTAACAGTGGAAAGAGGTACAGGCATTGAGTCTTGGGCCATCACTTAAAAGTTGTCTCCCAAAGGCATTATCCATGATGTAGCCAGTAAAAAAATGCAAATCTAAAAATGCAAGATTGAAGAATCATGTCATTCCCAGATTAAAATCTTCAATTGCTCACCTTTCCTCTCAGGATAAAGTCTGAACTCCTTATGCTTACAAGGTCCTTCTTTTCCTGTACCCTAACGACTTCTCCAACCTTGTCTCTTCCTCTGCCCTCCCCCTGCATGTTCCAATCATGTCAAACTCTTGGAATAAGTTCCCCTTCTCCCTCCAATACTCTGTTGACTCATTCCTACCCAAATCCTTGCCATGGCCCACAAGGCCCTTAGTGATTTCATCTACCACTCTCTGTCCTGCTCAATCTGCTCTAGCCTCATTGGCCATTCCTCCAGTCCAACAAGCATTTTCTCACCCAGGACCATTATACTTACTGTTTCCTCTACCTCTCATGATCTTCCCTTGAATATTTTCATGGCTCATGACCTTGGTTCATTCCAGTCTCTGTTCGTGTTTGTTGAAAACCTTCCATCACCACTATCCTCTGTTCCCATTCCTCGCATTTATTTTCCTTACAGCACTTATCACCTACCTTACATTATAGAATATATTTATTTGCTCATTTGCTTGTTTTCCCTCTTCGATGCTACAATATATGAAGACAGAGGTTTTTGTTTTGTGCATTCAATGATTCCAGAACTTTGGATGTATCTGACCCATGTGTGTACTCTATAAGCATTTCTTGAGTGAACAGATTCTTCACTCCTTAGCTTAGATGTTATATCTGCTAAAATATTATGAATTCCACATCTGCCTGGCCCCATGAAAGTCTAGGTTATGTGCTTGCCTAATAGTTTCCATATATCCTGTACCATGGCTAGTACAGGGAGATAAGTGCTCAGCAATCATTTTTTGAATTAATGAATACAGTGAAAATCATTTTAAGTCTATTTTCTTTTCAGAATGTGGAGTAAATTAAGAGATTATACATTATTCTTTTTTAATGTATTGTAAACATACATGGAACATGTCCCTGTTTGCTAATGTTGCTGTTATGCAAAATACCAGAAATGGACTGGCTTTTATAAGGGGGCTTTATTTGGTTACAGAGTTACAGTCTGAAGGCCATGAAAATGTCCAAATGAAGGCATCAACACAAGTATATTTTCACTGAAGGAAGGACAATGGCATCCGAAAAACCTCTGTTAGCTGGGAAGGCATGTGGCTTGCATCTGCTGATCCCAGGTTGTGTTCCAGCATTCTTCAAAGTGTCTCTCTCTTGGCTGCAGCACCTCCTTCTGTCCATGAACTCTTTTATAGGACTCCAGTGATTCAATTACGAACCACCCTGAATGGATGGGGTAACACCTCCATGGAAATTATCCAATCAAACATCTCACCCACAGTTGATTGAGTCACATCTCCATGGAAACACTCAGTCAAAGGATTCCAACCTAATCAACACTAATGCATCTGCCCCCACAAGATTGCATCAAGGAACATGGCATTTTGGGGGACAGAATACATCCAAACTGGCACAGAACACTTTGAGATAAACTTTTCAATGAAATGGTGTAGAATATATATCCTCTTGAATTAATTTTCTCATGCTTCCTTAGGCATTGCAATAAACTGTTTCCCCCTTGCATATTAGAGATTCCCAAGTTTCTTCTTGTGTGTCTATGGAGTAGTTATGGATCTTTATGAAAATCTGATGACCCTTCCAAAATAATTAACATATAGTCAATATTTTACTTATGCTTTCAGAATTTCAGGAGAACACAAAGTCCCTGTAGCTTCAAATGGACTCCTGTTCTATAAACCTTGGGTTAAGAATCCTGCTTTATTATTTGTTTTTAACGACTTCACAAGTTTGTTCAATTTTCTACATACTAAGCCGAAATATCAATTATACATCACCTACTTTTTAACCATAGACTCATTTCTCTCCTCATTACTGTGAAACTTTTATATTAACCTCTTCTGCATTTACATTCATACATCTATTAAAAGCTTAGCAATCTGGTTTCCTCCATTCTATTCTAACAAAGTCAGGATCAACTTCTCTTAATGTCTTATTTCAGTCTTTGTTTTCTTTTCTAGCTACTCTTCCTTTATCAAATCTGAGTTTGATCCTCCAAGATTTTATCCTCAGCTCTCTTCTGTTCTGCCTTCTTCACTGTACTCCAATGGTTTCAAATATTCCTGTTACGCAAATTACTCCTAACACTATTTCTTTAGTGCTGAGCTCTTTTCTATATTCGAGACCCAAATTTCCAACTGATGTCTATCTACTCATCAATATCCTGCTGGTATATTAAACCCAAAACTCAAATGTAATGTTGCATATTTCCTCCACAGCTTTTTTCTTATTTTGTGTTCCCTAGCTCAGTATCAGATATGAAACTTGAATTCATCTTTGACTCCTTTTCATTTCCACTTCTACATCTGATTAAATGTCACTTATTATTGATTCTTCCCCAGAAATGTCCCTGGTATTCTCTCCCTTCCCTGAGTCCACTGGCTAACTCTGCCCTTATCATGTTATGGCCTATGTGTGCTTTAGCTTCACAACTGATGTCTTGCCTTTAATATCCTGCCACTTCAATCCCAGCTCCACAATGCTTTGCCCTCTAGCCTTGCTCTCTCTCTACAGTACCAGAGAACTTTGTATCACCAATAAAGTATCTACTTTATCCTTCCAAATACTGCACTGATTGCACACATGTCTCCTTTGCCATCAGATTATTAATTCCTCAAGGGCAGAAATGATGTAGTAGTCTCCTTCATATCCTCCACATGTCACCTCACCACAGTATGCATTTAATAAATATTTGTTAAATTGAGTATAAGAGGTGTGAGAAAAAACAATTCTGAAAATATGTCATCATTGTGCTGGGCTGGCTAAAATGCCATTCCCTACTCTGATGCAAGAAAATAAAATGATATCTTTGCCCCTACTAATTTATGCTAATATTAGTTTTTATGGTTGGTATTTAGCTTTTGAACAATGAATTCCTCAGTAACATGCTGGAAAAGTTAAGGAAGGCTTAGATACATATATTGACTTAATATTGATATGCAATTCAGAAAACAATAATTATTTCAGTTAAAGTTGTTTCAATAATCATGTGCAAAGAAAAGCTTTTATGAATATATTTCTGTAATTAATAATGTAAAATATATTAACATTTTGTCTTGTTTTATATATGTGAAAAGATCATAGGAGGAATAAAGTACTTTCTCCAACATCATATCAAAAAGTAATAACGTGGGATTAATTCACATGCCTGAGTTTTTGAATCCTACCTCTGGGTTCAGGCTAAGGTTATGTAAATGAATAGATGGATGAATTAATTACCTTGTTAATATATATTTGATTTAACTTATCTGATACAAGTGATGTGATAGAAATGTTTGATATACATCTTGTGAAAAGCTAAACATGTGCTGTAAATGGAAGCTACTCTCTATAGGTTGCAAGTCAAAAGAAATTGGAAATATAGTGTATTAGAAAGATCAAGGATCCTTAGAATTAGACAAACTTAGAATGAAATTGTAACTTTAACAGATACTAGCTCAGGAATCTTGAGAAAACTGTTTAAACTCTCTGAGTTTTTTCATCTGTAAAATGGTGATAATGGTACCACTCAGAGTTATAACGATAGAATGAGATGAAGCGTAACAAATGAATGATTAAACTATGTAAAGTTAGAGGCACATATTTAATGCTCAACTAATATCAGTCCCTTCCCACTGCCCTGTCTCCCTAAAGAATAGAAAATATGCATAGGAGAAAAATGTGAATTCTGAATTATTATATTGTGCATTATATTCGTTTAGTCAAGAATATTTGTAGATGGTCTACCAGGTTCTAGGCAATGTGGTATCCTCAGGATAGAGTATAGCATGATGGTTAAGGGGCCTGGAGAGTGACCTGGCTTCAAGTATAAGCTCCATGACTTACTAGCTGTGTGAAACTTGGCAAGTGGCTGAACCCCACCAAGCCTCACCTGTGGAAACCTTTACAAGATTGTTTCTTGTAAAGAATAGCTAAAGTAACATGCAATTTACCAGGTAATTATTTTTTAAAAGTGTTATGTATTATTGGGAAGTCAGTCTATTTGGGAAGAAGTGGCTTTGGGTCTTAATTAGAAAATCATGTAGTTAAGTGGAGATCAGAGTTATGTACAAAGTGCCAAGGGAGCAATAGCAGTAAATCTGACTGATAAGAGTTGATATTTGAGCTTAGCCCTGAAAGATTAGTAGAGGTTGGCAAGACAGACAAAGTAGGGAAGGGCATTTCAGAGGTAATATAAACATATGTTTAGGAACCAAAGGTGTGGTTATGGTGGTGGTGATTGGGGGAAGAAGAGATATCCATCAATATCCTAATTTAAGGTCTTACTACACTTAGGAGTTTGGGCTTTATGCTCTAGAAGATGGGTAGCTAAACTATGACCCACTGGCCAATTCAGTCCACTACCTGCTAATGTGAAAAAATTTATTAGAACATATTCATTTATGTATTGTCTATGGCTGTTTTCCTTGCTGCAAGAGTAGAACTGAGGAGCTGCATAACATATTTACCCCTGCTCTAGATAGCGTCTAACTTAATGCCCGTTAAACATTTTTTTAACAAAAAATTTTTAATGTATAAAAGTCTCAGGCAAATCTTTATATATAAGCAAAGTTTCTCTTTGTGAAGTGGACTAGCTGATTAGAGTTCTGTATGGACACTTTTTTCTCTTTACCCTCCCTTCCCCGAAAACCCTGATGGCTGCTGAGGAACACTGGTGGACCTCTAAAACTCCACCAATTTGAAAAGTATTGCTGTGAGTGGTGAGAAAACCTGAAATCCTTGAATTTGGGTAGTGGCAACCTCATATTTGTGATTTAGAACTGGGGAGTAGATGGTAGCACAGTGAAAAAATTGGAAGGAAAGATCTATTTCCACAAAGAAGTTGTGGAAATTCAGCAGGGGTATGAGTGAAAGTAGTGGTGGTAGGGACAGAAGGTAGGGATGCATTTAGGGGATATTTAAATCATCACATCTCTAAGGATTGATGTGAAGGAAGAGAGACAGGGAGGTCTAAAGAGTGGGTGAGTATTTTGCTTGGAAGAATGGGTTAAAAGTGTGCCTTATGTTAGATGTGGTTTTTGAGACATGTATATGTGGATTTAAGTATCTTGCATTTGAAATGCCAGTACATTAACCAAGCAGAAATATCTGCTTGGAAGTTGTTAATAGAAGGTTATAGTCATGTGCTCCAGGAGTGCTGGGAGCATGTTTTGCTTGCTTAGTACTGTATCCCCTAGTGCTCATTATATGTGTTTAACAAGTAATAATGGAAAACCTAACAGAGTATTTATTATGTGCCATGCTCTGAGTATTTTGCCTATAGTAGTTCATTAATAATAATAATAATAATAATGATAATGATAATAAACAGGTACCATATTTTCCAAGTTTTCAGATGAGAAAACTGAATCACAGATCTGTTAAGGAACTTGCCTAAGTTCACTTAACCAGTAAATGAAACTGGCATTTACATCCAAGCATTTTGGCTTGGAAATCCACCCTCTTAACCACCATCTCTAACTTGCAAAATAAAGGCGTAAAGGATAGATTTGGAAGCTGAGGATAGAGATTTAAAAGTCTGCATATACAGGTGAAAACAGAAGGTAAAGGAATAGCTCAGGTCTCTCAGAGACTATACTTTTTTTTCTTAGACTATACTTTTTTTTCTTTTACTACCCTAAGGGTGGAAGAAAACCCATCAGTTTCTGGGATTGAAACTCTAGTTTGAATCAGACCTCAACACATAGGCTGTTCATTACTCTAAACAATCAAGGTTGTTAGGAGAGGGGATGGGACAGGTACAGGTGCTTAATGTTGTAAAACTAAAATATGTTTTCCTCTTTTAAGATTTTTTTTTTACTTTATTATCTCTGTATGGCTATAGTTCCACAACATCTTCTTCAGAACATGAGCAATAAAAGTTTTTATGCCATGTTCAGCATATGTAGGTTTACAATTGTAAACAATTCAATATAGGTTTAATATGGGTAAGCTAAGTTTTGGAACATTCTCTCAAAATATTCCAAAATTCTACAGATAAAATGTTTTCGTTCCCCCACTTATTAATATATTAGTCCTAAATCTGAAAAGAAAATGGTGGCAGATAATGGACTTCTTTTCTCCATTAACCTGCTAAGAATCATAAAAATTCAGGTACATGAATATGAATATAAAGAAAGGAAGCTTTAACTTGGGGAAGGAATGTTTTCTAATTTGAAATTAATTCAAACAGTGGGAAAACAACTAACAAGAGAAGTTTCAAATTGTCCCTTATTACAGACTTGCTGAGAAAATACACATTTAATTAATTATTCATTCATTTCTTCATCCTACATATGTTTATGGGCACTTACCCATAAACATATGTGCCAGCCTATGTGTTGAGGTCTAATTTATAGTTAAAATTTGGTTGAGTGAGGCCTGGAGGGAACAGAGTTCCAGGGAGATGGTTCTATATGTGTGAAGGCTTGGAAGTGAGCAAACAGGCAGGCAGCACATCTGAAGCACAGAAAGCAAAGGGGAGCCCAAAGGCTGTGAAGATAAGAGGGATTCATATCCCAGAGGCTCTTGTATGTCATAGCAAGGATTTTTAACATTTTCCTCATGCTTTAGAAAGTCATCAAAGAGCTTTAAGCAGGAGGGTGACATGATCAGAGTTGGATTTGTAATAACTCACATTGGCTGTGGTGTGGTGAACAGATTTCACCAATAGTGGAGAACAGCAGTGCAGGAATTACATTACACAAGTACTTATTTCTAGCCTCCATTAATCAGTTCCATTGTTCCTACAAGTGATATTATTTTAAAAACTTTGAATGGCAGCTTGGTTTTATAATATCCTATAAAGATTAGGAATGAGAACACACATAGGCCACACACACACCTACACACACACACATTCATATATATATGCATATATATATGAATATCTATATACTGACCACATTTTTCCAATTCCCTTTACAACACGCTTATATTATGTATATAAGTCATAAACTTAGAGAAAGTTTTCTAAGCATTATTGTTCAGTTTTTATTGATCACTTTTAGAATACCCAGGGTAGGTCTGTATGGAGAAAAGCAAAGGTAAATGACCCAGGGAATAATTATGACATTAATCAGAATACCCAAAATAATGTTATTGAGTACTAACTGTGTGTCAGGAAGTGTTCTAAATGCTTTCCCTATATTGATTTATTTAATCTTTGTACTAATTCTGAGATAGTTCCTATGTATGTCTGATCCATTATACAGCCCCAGGCTTATTTAGATAATTCTCTCAGTTAGCTAAAAGGCCCAAATAGCTAAGAGAATATCCATAAACATACAATCCAGAAGTTTGAAGTAAACAAACCAAACCAAATGAATACCCCTTAAAACAAACAAACAAAAAAGGTGGTGGTGGGGAATGAAAGTACAAAAAAAAAAATCCGATACTTCAGTCTCAATACACGTTTGTTACACTGAAAAACATTATAGAACTATTGCTCTATTATGTTTAATCTCTGATGAGTTCTGAGTAACATATGAGTCAAAAGGTTTTACTTTATCACTTTGCTGAAGTATAGCATCAGGTAGTTAGTAAATGATCATGTCCATTTACCAAAATAATGACATATCAAGCAGAAAAGTAAGGGATGTGGTATTCAATGATTATTTCAGTTCAATTATACCGCTTATGTCTTCTAGAAGGATAGTCATTTTGTCAGATGCTAGGGGCCTTCTGCCAAATAGTTCTTAAATTGACATTAGCAATGCCTAAGGACTGCTGTTACTAAGCAAAGTAGGCTATAACTACCTTCTCAGTTCACTCATTTGCCATATTGCTTGTGATCCAAGTAAAGTCAGACTATCACAGGAGACATGGCTATATAAAGATAACCACTTCTTTGTCTGGAAAGTCAAGGGTCAGAGGGGATGTCACCATCTTCTATAAAGATGTGAAGGCCCTCCATAAGGTCAACATTAACTTGTTCATAGAAATCTTGGATCATTAGAATTTAAGAGGGTAAAGAACTGCTTGATGTTTGAAATAACTTAAGACAATCACAGAAACAACAGAAGAAATATCAATTATTCTACACAACAGGCATTTCAAGTACAGAAATGTACTACTTAAGAGAGGTTGAATGAAAATATAAGTATCTTTGAAGAAAATTTCAGATCATTAACGGATGACAGCTCCACATTAGCCTATTCAAAATAGACTATCTAATAGTTTTATATTGCTCTCTGCCTCCACTATATGTTCTCCCATGCCAATATTAGACACAGAATATTGGGATAATAGAATTTTTAAATAATTTAAGTATAAACTAATATTTTTAGTCCAATACAGAAAGCCATAGCAAGTACTTCTTTAAAAAATATTTTTGCTGGCCTATTTAACATTCTTCAAAAATATCCCTTATTTCAGTTGTGCACAGAAATCCTTTCCAGTTCCACTGAGTTGACTTAGAAGCTTTCCTAGGTGTCCCCAGAGCATAGAACTGACTACCTCTTAGCACAGCACTAATAGCATTGCTCTGCAGGGGCTTCTTTATTCATTGTTCTCCACTAGATCATGATATCCAGAGGCAAGGAGCATGCTAATGCATTTGTCTGCTTTACTTAGTTCACCAAATAGTCTAGCTGGTAATCAAACATTTTTTTAAGATGAAGGCAACTAACTAGGTGGGAAAGATTGATTTGGAAAGGTGTTTCTATTTTCCAAATTATTAAGCATATTTTTTTATCCATTCAAGAAGTGCTTATTAAGCATTGACTCTACAAATCACTATATGACCTGGCTGCTAAATACATGTAAAGTGTGCAAAAAATATGACACAAAAGTCCTGAAATTCATGCCATTACTTAAAATACTTGTTAAGAAAAATCTGGACAGGCTAAGGATGAGAAAGAAATCTAAAAGACTGTATTTGAACAGTGCTACAACAAAAAACAGTTAAGATATCTTCTTTTTTACCTTCTCCTTTTATTTCCTTCCATGACAAGCATGACTTCCAAGAAAGCATACAGATGGTAAACTTGCCATTTTTATTAAATTTCTTTATGAATACATGGACTAAGACTATAAAATACAATATTTGTTAAGATTCTAAAAATTATAGATAATTAAATTACTTTGAGTTCATACACCATTTTTAAACCATTCTTCAATGCAGTTTTTTCCAACTCTGGATTTGTGTGGTTTTTCAAAATCACCAGTAGTGTTTCTTTGTTTCTTGAATCCTGTAGTTCAAAGTCTTTAGAACTACATTCCTCAGAAATGGAATCACTTCATGGGGGCTCCCTGTTCATGATATAGCATTCAAATACACTTACAGTTCCAAAGGATGAAAGCATTTCCAACTGTTAATTCACTTTTCCACTGAGTTCTACCTTAGCTTATACAGCTGCATTGCAACTGGGTTTTTATTAGCTTGAAGCAGGGTAGAACTCAACAGCAGTCTGTAATGGGTAAACATTTCCTTAAGAAGCCCTGTCATCCACAAGAACCAGAACCTGTATGTTTGATTGCTTGTTTCTTTTCAGATGCTTCTTGCAAGAATCTCCCATCAGAATTATTACATCTATTAACCTCTCTTTTGTGTTCATATAGAAAAGCCCCTCTAATGGAATGTACCCTTATTTACAGTAAAGGTAGGGAGTCAATTCATAAGCAACCTGTTTGTGGTAATAGATGGGGACAGAAAGATTTACAAACATTTGAAACACAATGAAACCAATATTGTCATACAAGGAAGCTTTTATTACAATTATAGTTTTAATAGCTCTAACCAAACATTCTTAAAATACTGCATTTGCATAAAATTTCATCCTAACCAAATTCATAAATTGCATATATTTAATAAGAAAACCTTTCTTTCTAACCCTTAGGCTTTCCATATTTTCTCTTAACAAGTATTTTAAGTAATAGTAGAAATTTCTTCCAGATGATTAAATACTTTTGCACACTGTCCAAGTTCCACAAAATATGACCTTATACTAGTAAACATATCTTTATTTTTATATCTTTCTAGTAGTTTCTAAATATTTGACTGAATAATTGGTTGAAAAAATTGACAGAACAAAGTTTAAAGTTAGCATATGTTGGGAATTGAATCACATCTTCCTCAAAAGGCATGTTCAGTTCCTAACCCTGGTCCAGTGGATGTGAACCCTTTTGTAAATAGGATCTTTGAATACTTAATATTAAGATGTGCCCAAACTGAATGAGGGTGAGCCTTAATCCAATATGGATGAAGTCCTTTTAAGCAAAAGAAATTAGACACAGAGACCATGGGGAGCAGCCAGAAGCTGGAAGTCAATGGAACCCAGATGGGAAAGGAGAAGATGCATCCATGTGCATTGCCATGTGACAGAAAAGCCAAGGAACCCCAAAGATTGCCGACTAGCAAGAAGATACTGACTATGAAAGGAAGCAAGCCTTCTAAGCCTCTGAAAGCACGATCCAATAAATTCCCAACCCAGTATATGGCATTTGTTTTAGCATCTGGGAAACTAATACAGCATATAATAAGAATAAATGTTTAAATATAAACTAATTTCACATATAAGATACAGTGTAAAATAGATTCTAAGACCCAAAATCACTTTTCCTAATTAATATTATATGGATCTTGAAAATTTTCACATTTATGAACAATATTTAAATTAGACAAAGAACAGCTCACTACTCTATTTAAAATTATAGCTGCCAGTAATAAAACTCAATGACTAGAAACAATAGTATATACTATATTGACCGATCCTTGGTAAGTGCCTGAACATAACTGGAAAGGAAGGACCAGGTAAGAATTGTAACACTGGAATATGTAAACAGGAAAAGAAAAAACATGGCATGAAAAGTGAAAGGAAAAAACCCTCCTCTGTTTGGATTTGTGAAATAAATTAAATGAGAAAACTGCAGTGTTTATTGATTCCTTGGTTTCTAAGTGACAGCTCTTGTGTGCAGTGTATTTGTTGTTGTTTGGAACTACCTGGCCTGCAGAAGCATAATCCTTTATTAAAGAGTACTTGGGGAAGTGAGATAAACCTTTATCTCAAGCTGTAAATTTCTCCTGAAAGAAAGATGAAAAGGACACTCAAAAATGGCTTTTCTTTTCCTTATAAATTAACAGTTTGAACAGAATTATAAGAGGTTATGGTCTCAAACACCACTTTGTCTAGTTTATGGATGGATGTGTAGAAAAGTAGGGGAAGGAAACAAACAGACAAAGGTACCCAGTGTTCTTTTTTACTTCAATTGCTCTTTTTCACTCTAATTATTATTCTTGTTATTTTTGTGTGTGTGCTAATGAAGGTGTCAGGGATTGATTTAGGTGATGAATGTACAACTATGTAATGGTACTGTAAACAATCGAAAGTACAATTTGTTTTGTATGACTGCGTGGTATGTGAATATATCTCAATAAAATGATGATTAAAAAAAAAAAAAAGAGGTTATGGTCTCAAACGAACCTATGATAGGATTTAAGGATAAGAGGAAACTGAGGAAAATGAAATTTTTAAGTTGATTCTAATATTGTTTGAAAATGAACTAAAAATTACAATGTAAATAAAAATGGAGTTTCATTAAATTGATTTAAAAATCTACAGGCTTTTTTTTTAAAGAAACTACACAATTTAGCATAACATTATTGATTTTTCACATTTTTCAGGATTTCTATATTTATTTGGGGGCTGTTATTTGAAAATACCTTACAGGATTAAGATGTTCTTTTTCTTCACTTGAGTCAAATAAAACTGAAAACTCATTTTAGTCCTAGAAAGAATGTAGTATATTCAGGTCAGCTCCAAGTATTGTGACTTCCGAAGGAAAGCAAAGAAGATAATATTTTCAGTTAGACACAGGAGCTTGATAAATACAGAGTGATCTGGTGCTGAGCTACTAAAACAGAGACTATTCATGAACATTGTCCTTGCCAGTCATTAATTTTGATAATAAACTCTTTTTTCCCTCACTTGTGGATAGGTACTTAGAGTTTAAAATTTCGGTGGCTGAGTTTCCACCTTTATTCATTCAACAAATGCTTTCTGAGAAACTACTAATTGCCATAATTGGTCCAAGTATTTCGGATACTTCCTTGAAAAAAACAAAAGAAAAATCCAACTTTTCTTTTCTAGCAGGGGGAAGAAGAGAAATATTAACTCACGTAATCCTTCATACAATTTAATGAGGTCAATGCTATTATTAATCCCATTTTATAGATGAGAAAACTGAGGCTCAGAGAGGTTAAATAAATTGCCCCATTCTACTAATAGTAGGTGGAGGACCCAGGATTCAAACTCAAGCAGTCTGTCCCAAGATTCTTTGGCTGAGTGCTTCATCTAAATATCTTCTGTTAAAATGTTCCAGTTATTTCTCAAAATGCTATTTTACTTTTGTGAAATACTTATTAAACACATACATACACACACCATGCTAATCATTCTATCAATGTTGGCCCTCTATTATTATTAAGGTATGTCTCTCCATAGCTATACACCACATTCCCATTCTGGAAAAAAGACCTAAATTCAATACAAAGTAAAGCATCTTTATGTTACAATATTTCCTTGTATTACAGAAGTTTCCATCATTACTTACACTCCCTGACCTCTTTTCACTACCCCATTCCACACAGATCAACTTATTTATTTTCAGTCAAGGAAAAATGTAATCTTAAACCATGAGTTGACCTTGAAATTTTGAAAGACATAAGAAAATGCAATCCATCTGCTAGATGACCTTAGTGCAAATAAACACTATGTTTGAATGTTTTTCTCCCCCTTCTTGGCACAGCTATATATATATAGATAGATAGATATATAGATACATATATATGCATAATAGGTATGTATATGTGTGTGTGTATATTATATATATATATATGGATACATATATATGCATAATAGGTATGTATATGTGTGTGTGTATATATATCTTTACATACACAAATATAATATCTTGGCAAAAAAATTCATGGTCTTTTACTGTTAGGTTAAAGGCAAGGAAAGATTATTTTCTATCTGATTGTCATAAAGGTGTCAATGACACCAAGGCCAACAAATACATCAACTAAAAACCTATATAACAAACAAGCGTTCACTGCCCCCTGACATCCAATTGGTTTTACAGCACCCAGGATCTACTGATGAAACCTGAATGGTGTGTTTGAAAATCGATTCATCAACACTTTTCTCATCTTCTGAATACTTATCCTGCTTGTCACCCCAAAACAACCTTAATATGTGTGTTGTGTAGACTGAATGGAGTGCCTAAACTATTGTTAAACACTGGGGAAAAAACCACGTTTTTCTATCTTAAGGTATTTCAATATCTTAAAAACTCTGTTTTATTATCAGTTTAAAATAAAGTATCATTTAATGATATCAAAAAATACTGCTTTTACAGGAGAGAAGATAAAAAAACATTAGAATTATTAAATAAAATTGAAAAGAAAGTCTCAAAAGGCAAACGAACTCAGCACTCGCATTCACAGTTTTCCATCATCAAGGTTCAGATAAAGATTTTAATTAGTTCCCTTGAAAACTGTTGTTAACGCTAAAATAAAAATTCCATCATCATTTCCTTTTCACATGGTACTCGTGATACCATGTCTAAAAATAGAATTCAAATTTCTGATTAACATTGCAATAAAAGAGCAGAGAAATACAATGCAGACATTATTGCAATAGTTCAATTTCAGTATATTTTAGCAAATGGGTCTTTAATACTTAGTATTCATTACTTTACACATATTTTATTTTTCCCTTACATGCTATCTGACAAAATCCCAAATGAAAAGTACATATTTAAAGTTAATTATAATAAATAACAAACATGCCATTATTGAAAAAAAGTTCTACAGTAGTTATCACATGTACTACAAAACTGATGAAATTGAGTTCAATGTTAAATCATATTTACATATATGTACTCTCTCTCTATATATAAGTATTTATATTATATATATGGTTAATCACCATAATAAAAGGTGGGCAGATTAGCATATAAAAGCATTTGTATAGCTTACTATTAATTACCTACTAATCATTTTGATATTTTAACTAATCATTATGATCATACCTTGAAATATAAAATTTACGTAAAATTCATACGGAATGGAGATCAGATCCCTTTTTAAATTTAAGAAAAAGTACTTATTTATCAGATGCCTATTCATTCAAGTTGGAGTAAACAGATAACGGCAGATAATGTTTTAGTTAATTCTGAAGCTGTAATTTGCAGCAGCCTAATTTTCATGGCCAAGGTGACTTCTGGATATATTGAGTGAATCCTTACACAGAACTGTACCAAAAAGAAAACAACATATGTCAACCCTGTGGGTGGAGGTGACATGCAATTTAAAATGTCTAATTACACATTTCACCTTAGCTAAACATCCTGAAAAATGACATGATCTAATTGCAGATTAATGCATTATTTCTCTCAGTCCACAAATGAAGTAGCTGGAGGAAATATCTCTCTGATTCTCTAAGTTGTCCAGGAATTCTATTAAATGCCTTTGTTTGCAATGTAAATCTGAATAATTCTCCTGCATATTACTGACTCTAAAATAAAATGAACTAAAACGTTACCGGACATTGAAATATTATTAAGCATGGTTTTTGAAATTTGAATAGTTTAAAAATCAACCCTAGCAAAGCACCCAAAGCAAACCAGGTTAGACTTAATGAAAAGTCTATTAGGCTGTCTTTTCTCTTTCCCTTCCTTTCTACATATTCCTCACTTATTACTCTTTCTTCATGCCCCACCATCTTTTCTTCCTCTTTTTTTAATGAAAAACTATCAAAATTTGCCCCCAAGGCAGAGTAATATTTGTGTTTTCTTAACTTCATACTGTGTTTTTCATGTTTAAATTCTCTTAAAATTGTGTTTGCTAACTGCCAACATACTTTCAGACATTGCTTCTAGAGGATTGTACCAAGGTGAATAATACCTCAATTCCCTTTAAGTTAGGCAATACTATAGTCTGGGATCTGATGGTGATAACAGTGCACACAATGTTTCAGTCCACCCCTAAATGCTCTTTGGGTACTCATAATCTGCCACACTCTGTGTTAGAAGTGAAATGACAAAAATCTCCCTCTAAGCACCTCCTGGGAGCTATAAGGAAGACATGTACTGGGTGTAACAGCAGCACGTGAGCAATGGATGCATGCTCTGAGGAGGAAGTGTTCACTTTGAGGTGGACTCTTAGGCTGCATATATCTTTTTTGTCTCTTCTTCGTATCACTAAATCCTATTCTCATACTTTATTGTGTGTGTGTGTGCATGTGTTGTGTATGTAACTTTCACTGGACTCATAATGGTCTAGCCACATAACCAGTCTTTCATACTCATTTGTTCACACATCCATTTCTACCACCAATCTTCACTGTGCCCCTATTGGGTGGCAAAAGGCTGAAGGCAGGGTGAAGGCTGAAGGAAAGACTGCTTTGCCTTCAGGGAGCTTGTGGGGGTGAAGCAAAGTAAAAACCTATTTAATTGCAACTATTAAGTTCTAGGAATGAGAAGTAAAAGATTCTGATCTCATGGTTCTTGACACTTAAGGTTACTTTTTCCTTATATATATATTCTTTAACTCTAATTCTGATTTACTTTACTTTTAGTGCTTAGTTGAAGAAAAAAAAAATACCACAGGACATAGAATTTGATTCAGGAAATCTATGCAGTCTCTAGTGATGGCCATTTCAGGGGACCTGAAACCACAAAGTGATTAGTGGACCTTTGATTTAATTTTCCTCTTTAAAAAAAGAATTTAAGGGAACAGTAGGAGTAGAATGATTTTATGGGGCTAAAACCTGCCAAAACTGTAGTCTAGGAATATTCCAGAATTACCAATAAATCAGTAGTGACAGCAGTGCTTTTCTGTATAGCTTCTATACAATATGCATCTACAGAGAGGATGAATCATAGCATCCTGACAATCCATGCTGAATTTCAAACAAATTTAAGCTATAATTTATAGTACAATAGAACCCAAGACAGAGGCACATGTAGTTCAGGCTCTTTAAATATTCTATAAATAAAGCTCAAAGCGGCACAATTGACAATGAGCAGAGGCTGGATGATGAATCATCAAGTAGTTTAAGTAAAACTCTGCCTGATTAAACGCTTTGTTTTTAAGCCACCTGCATCAGTGTCTGCTGTAGCAGGACAGATCAAATTGTTCTCAGTCTTTTTTCAAAAAAGCAGACAAGCTTACAAACGATAAGTTTTATTATGTTATGAAACTCATGCCAAACCAGAGTGCTGAGTATTGTGTAATTCCAATTACCTACATTTTGGCCCACGATTTAGTGCCAGGCGATGTTAAAAGATGCAGCTAATGTAAATGATCAAGCTTCTCACGGCTATGGGTTTCAGGCTCATAATTTCATTTCGGTTTTCATGGCCAGGAGAATACATGTTTCCATCCTTCACTTCAGGAGTCTTTTCTGTTCATCCCACCAACCAGTTACCAGATGCTTTATCGACTAAGTTAATCAGTGGAGTCTCCTTCCAAAGCTGGTGCTTGCTGAGTATGGTTATTATAACAGGCAGAAATGCAGACTTCAGAAACATCCTGAATGACACATAAGATCCAGTAAGCTCACTAGGTGGGGGCTGTGATGAGACAATGGCAAAACACCCACTCAGGGTGAACGAAAAATCTGGACATTCATCTAGCTGTTTATTACCATGATGCTGACTGGTAGGTTGACTGACCTTTTCATTGAAATGACTCATAATACATACTGAGTCTTATTTTAATGTTAACCTGGACATTTTATTTGTTTATATAATTACAAACTGACAGTGCATTAACTGATACATAGTAAACTACTACTTTTGCCTCCTTGAAATATTCCAATTACTTTGAAATTTTTATATCATTAATCCTGTATTATTATTGCCCTTAAAACCTAAAGAACACTAGTTCCCATATGTCTTCTATATTCAAACCCAAAATTATCTCTGGGCAGTCATCTTACCTTATATTATATTTTGTATCAATTCTTTCTTATCTAGTACATTGGAAACCCCGTGACGAAATGGACTTTGTCCAATTCATTTTCGTATCTCTAGATTTCTGCATAAATCTAGTAAATAATGATTGTTCAATACATTTTTAACAAATGAATGAATGAAGCTCTTGGACCCAGAATATGCTGACAGAGAGATAACTGGGAGATGACTGAGAAAATTTTACCCAAGAAAAAATTTTTGCTTAATTTAGAAAGAGTTAAATGTGAGGTTTTATGATGAAAACAATGTGATTATTGAATTAGGGCAGAGTTAATCTATATACTGAGAGTCCGGTTTAACTATTAAACTGGAAGGAATACATCTCCTTCTTTACATGGATAATTACTATTTCCTACCCAAATCAGACATCCAACACAATATAATTACTATTTCCTACCAAATCAGACCTCCAACACAATATAAAATGTAAAACTTTTGTCTTTTGGACACAAAACTTCATCTTTTGATGTTCATGGCTGATGTTGCTTGTCTTTCAATTTTAAAGTTACAGAAACCTATCTTTCTGCCTAAAATTATTGCAAGGCAGGTACTTTGGATAAGAGTACACTGACTACACCATTTGCTCTGAGCAACCAGGTTTCCTGTAAAGATATTAAGTGAAGAAGATATTATGATATTAAGTGAAGAAGAGAGCAGTAAATTTTTTTGTCTAGTAATTCTATTTTAAAAATAAAATCAGAGGATTTTAGTTATGGAAAACAATTTGAGAGTCAAAACCCCTGATTAAAAAGGCAAGATATAATTAAACACATATTTACTCGAAGTACCTTTCTCACATTTTGCTGGCCTGGCAAGAACAAGGAATCATATCAAATATATCTGGTTTTTGAATATTAGCATTGTCATTGACTAGGCACTTAATGAATTTTTAACCTCTCTGATACTCATTGTCCTGAGCTGTAAAAGGATGCACATGATTCCTACATCCAAAGGTTGTGAATACATGAAATAATTTATGAAAAACTGCCTGGTACTTTGTATATACTCCATTGAAATAGGTCCTTCCTTATCAAAGGTTGTCATCAGAAAATGTGGCAAAATGTAAATTCTACCAGAAAGATGTTTAATGTGTGATTGTTTATAGTTTCATGTTAGAAAAACAATATGCTTCAAAGGCGGATTGTTTAAATGAATTATGGGGCATCCATTTAACAAAACATTGTAACAACATAACTTACAAAGTAAGTTCATATTCATGTTATTTCACTACTATATGTTCATTTTTATATGCTACTGTATCTTATATATTGAGTGAAAAAGTAGATTGCAGAAAAATATTATAGAAAAATCCTAATAATACAAAAATGCATTTTTTTAAGTATCAAAAAGTCTGTAAGGATGCACACCAAACTGACAATTATAGTTATATTTTAGGGGGTATATTTCTAGGGAAGCTTTTATTTTGTTGCATTTTCAAAGTTTTTTAAGAAATTGTTTTAACAGAAAAATGTTAAGCATTTCTAATTTTGAAAAAAATAATTATTTTTCTATGTATGAACATGGTTTGTAACATACATTTATGTCTTACTCTATTCCTATTAAATTACAGGTAAACTC
Source organism: Choloepus didactylus (assembly GCF_015220235.1). Classification (NCBI taxonomy): domain Eukaryota; kingdom Metazoa; phylum Chordata; class Mammalia; order Pilosa; family Megalonychidae; genus Choloepus; species Choloepus didactylus. Next base: position 51,813,664 of record NC_051314.1, read on the forward strand.
ATATCCAAAAGGTTTTTTTCTTTTTTTATTAGAGAAGTTGTGGGTTTTCAGAACAATCATGCATAAAATACAGGATTCCCATATACCACCTAAACCTTGCATTGCTGTGGAAGATTTGTGGCAATTGATGATAGCACATTTTACAATTTTACTGAAGTCCATGTTTTCACTTAGGATTCACTGTTTCTGTATTGTTGTTCCACAGATTTAAAATTTTTTTTTTTATTTTGTTACCATATATACAACATAACATTTCCGTTTTTAATCATATATATATATATATATATATCAGTGTTGTTAACTGTGTTCACAATGTTGTGGTACCATCATCACCATCCATTACCAAACATTTTCATTATTCCAAATAGGATCCATATACATTTTAAGCCTCAATTTCCCATTTCCTATCCCCACCCCATACCCTGGTAACCTATATTCTAGATTCTGGTTTATGAGTTTGCTTATTCTAATTGTTTCAAATTAGTGAGATCATACAATATTCACCCTTTTGTGTATGGCTTATTTCACTTAACATGATGTCTTCAAGGTTCATCCATATCGTGGCATGTATGAGGACTTCATTCCTTTATAGTTCAAATAACTCAAGGTAATTTAGGTTGCTGCAGTTTCATATTTTCCCCGTTTGTACTTTCTGGCTAATAGAAGGGAGCCACCTTCTATTTTCATCACATGTTTCTTTTTCCACATGCAGCATAAGCCAAAAAGAGAGATTTGTAAGTATGTTTTAATTTTTTCTGTCAGAAAAGAGTTTCTCTATCTGGCTCATTTTAATTCCCTTCATTTAGAGGAAATTCCCTTCATTTAGAGGAAATTATTTCTGCTATACCCCTTCTTAGATATTTTCTCTAGCAATGACTCAGAAACAACTGCCACTGACAATCTCTAGAATACAGACACGTAAAAGTGAATTATAAACGAAATGGTGTTGTGGTTGAAGTCTCTCAAACTGATATTATTCAAGGATTTAAAAACAGAACTATGTTATTTCATGATAACTTATGCCTTTCTTCACTCATTTGGAACTATCTTGAAACCAGGGTACACTTTTTACTCTTTATCATAGTAATGCACAGAAATTGGTTGGTATTATTTTACCAAAATGATAAACTTTATTTCACATCCATTGTTAACATAGACATCTTGCTATTATTTCATAGCAATTCTATATTTCCAAAATTATCTTCTAGAGCAAAACTACTAAAATGTTCTTTCTAGTATGTTTATTTATATGGTTCCAAAAATAACTGCTACCATATTAGCCAAGAGATAAACCATGTATTTCCTATTATTGCAGTTCTTGGTTTGGAGAATAGCCGATTAGCCTCTGGTATAAAGACAAACACTGAGTTCAGTGGGAGTAATAAAGGAAGTGGTGACCCTCTTTGAAAATCTGAAATTTTATAATTGATGTAATATAATGATAGGGATCTTGCTTTTGCTTCAGGAAAAAAGGGATTTTACCTTAATTTCTGTCATTGACCTGTATTTTAGACTCCAAAACTGGAGATATCACACATTAAATATCAGTGCATGCTATAGAAGCATTTCTCCATGGATAACCATGAAAGTACTTATCTAGGTTTTGGCACAGGCACATGAAGGGAATGGATGCTATTTAAAATGCTAACATGTTCAGTCTAATTTAGGATGCTCATATGTCTGTGATAAGACAAAATATAAATGAATTCTTGAACAGATTAGAATCTTGAGAAACTGTCAGTTAGATTGCACTTGTCATGCTTTGGATTGATTAAATTCATATAATCTTATATACACATGCATATAATGAATGCAAATTGTACTCAGTGAAGCCTAAATTAATAAACAGAGTGAATCTGGCTTCAATTTATAGAATTATACAGAATAGACATAAACTGGCCAGAAGTTGGTATATATTATATCTATATCATTACTAATAGTATATTTTCATTAAAATATTGGTTATAGACTATGCTAAGTACTGCAAGCTTCATTAATTTTCTGTCACAGTATATTATAAAATTTAAAAAGGCAGTAATTAACCTGACTTAAGTATTTTTTACAAGGCAGCTTTTAATTTCTAGATAAAATAATACATTCTCTAAACTATATTTTGATTAAGGGCAAAGATAGCAATTTTACTGAATAAGATAATTAAATACATCATTTATTGAAGAGAATGTTTTTCCATGACTAAGTCCTTCATTTCGAAAGGCTATTATATAGCAAGTTATAGTAATATTGACTTTTAAAAAGTTATCTGAGAAATGGTACCCTCTCTTTTCCTAATTAAATCGTTAAAATCCTCAGGACCTTTCAAGTATTATATTTGTATATTTTTCTATTGTTATTGCTAAGTTTATCCATTTTTCATATACAATATTTCCATATTTCTTTAAAAGCTTTGGAAAAAGAACTTAAAAATTTATAGCTGGTATTAAACACTACCCTGAACTATGGGGGTGGTTGTGGTAATATTACAATACTGGATTAAAATAAAGTGTTTCTTAAGATTTTTAAAAGATCGGTTTATATAAAAGACTTACATTAACTTAGTTACTTTATAACCATCCATTTAGAGATTCAACTTCTCTAACTTGTATTATTTTTAAAACAGTACCTCCTGCAACAAACCCAAGCTTTTCTAAATTAATGAAAATAACCCAACCAGTTCTATAAAAAACAAGGCTTTGAAGAAAACACAGAAGTAAAAACAAACAAGCAAACAAAAGTCCTCTTCCCCTTCAAAGCTTTCATTAGCTATTTCCAGACTATTTGTCATCTGTAAGCACTGAGAGTATTATCAGTCTGAATAACAGCAATTTTATGCATATTTAAAAATTTCAATCTTGTATCAGCCATTTTAGGTTAAGTAAATCTGTTTTTCTTTTTCTAGATTCAATCATACTTTTGTCAGGCTCTGTTCTGTCTCGTCTGGTTGAATTTCATAGCTCATGTGAAGAGTTCATGTAACTTAAATTGTCTAGCTTTGCTCTCAGAAGAGCCTCAGTTCACCAGATACTGGTTTTCCAATTCTAAGTCATAATATGGAATCTCACCTAAATGTGAGTGATGTTGATTTCAGGAAAATACCTTCACAAGTGGAAAAGTTTCCAATGTAAAGATAACCTCTTATTTCCTCTCCATCCTTTGGTATATTTTCACATTGCCAAATTGTGCCCAGAAGAGACGCTAAAGAATTGGACAGTATACGAATGTCATTGCTATCTAAAGCAGTTTCTTAAAGGCTAGTTCCTAAATCCATAACATTTCTGCTATTTGTCAGGAAACTGGAGCTCCAGGAGATAATAGCAAAGAACCATGTTAGTGTGGAAAAGGAATACCAGAAAACATCCAAAACACATTAAGTGATGCTCCATTGCAATGTATTAACAGATATGATTAATAAATAAATGTTATAAGCATTTTGGCAAACAAAAATTGTAAAGTTTTAGATTAATATAACAAATGGAAAATTGAGAGATGCAAGATAATTCTTATATCCTTTATACCAAGAGGCAGGCACATAACAAATAAGTATATCTATACCGCATTCTGACTAAATCTATCCTTTGGTTTGTTCACCCCAAAGATGAGATATTTTAGCTTAAAAATTTATCTTCAACAGCTTTTGAATTTGTTGAGTAAATGGATCATCAAAAAATATTATTTTGCTTATTTAGTGTAAGATGAATCTAGAATACAAAGAATATAGTGGTTTTAAGAATAACCCCAGGTTTTATATATACATGATTTTATCCATTAAATATTACTGAAATGTAAACTCTTTGAGGGCAGGGGCTTTGTTCTTTCATTTTCCTGCTGTATCTCCAGTTAGGAGATGCCTGGCATACACTAGTTGGTCAGCAAATTCTTGTGGAACTAATAAAAAATTGTTCCCTCATTGTGAGAGATGATCTTCTAGAATTTTTTTTTCAGATTTAAAATATTTTTTAAAGAACTTTTAATTGAAATAAAACAAAAATATATTTACATTAAAATTCTTTAATATATAAATATTTGTATGTTTTTAATCTGCTCTAACAGTATCTACCTGAGCTGTAGGCTAAAACTTCCTCTTGATTTTGTCAACAATGCCATTTCAGGCATCAAAAAAAGAGGAAAAATAAAGAAGCCATTACTCTGTGATAATAAAGATTATTGGAGAGAATAGGAATATAAACTATAATTGAAAGTTCTAAAAATTGTATCAAAAGATATAAATGAAGTAAAACTAACCAAAACAATAACTAATAAATAAACTAAAAACAGTAACTAATAATAAACAAATTGTTTAACTCCATATATATAACTCCTTAACTTTCTCCCATAGAACGAATTTTAAAAGAATGTACTGCACTGTTTTCCTACATGAATGAATGAATAAATGTTTATTTATGCAGACACATTTAAAAGCTTCTCTGATGTATAAAGTCCAGTCATAATTTAAGGTAGTGATCACATGCTCCATAGAAGTGCAAGGGGTAAATTTATAATACTAAAGTAGCTATTTTCATTAAAGTAATTAGATCTCCTCTCTGACTTTGTACCCACTATGAAAAACTGGGAGGTCAGGAGGGAAATTGGTCAGGAGGTCAGGAGGAAAACTGGGAGGTCAGGAGGGAAAACAGGGAAACAGGAGGGAAAACAGGGAAAACAGGAGGGAAAACAGGGAAAAATCTGGAAAGTAATTTTTTTTTAATTCTCTCTCTTTTTTTCCCACTTATCTCTATATTTTAAATCACAAAAGTAATATATGGACTTTGTAACAAGTTAGTCTTTACAGAAGTATACAAAGAATTGCAAACAATTTGGTATCTTTCTCTCCGTATTGGCTTTCCATTTATACTTTCAAGTCCTAAGTGAGTAGCTAAATATTTGGATTAATGTGCCTTCTCTTTGTCATTTTAAACCAGTGGGGAGAAGGGTGGTGCTATACCATGGGAGAAACCACTGGGATCTATTGAGATACAAAGGAAAATATTAGAAGTTCCTTAACGAAATTCATCCCTTTAAAATTTATACTGTGCTTGTATAATTGTTTCATATACATATGTACCTATACAGTGCAGAGGTACACATAGATAACTCATCAATAAATATATAACTAAGTTATATAAATATATTTATATATGTATATTTGTATACATAGTGGGTATAGTTCTGGTGATCTCTCGAAATAGAAAAGGACCCAGATTGTTTTCTTTCAAAAATGTCATGCAGAATAGTGGCATAAAGGAAGAAATGATATATTTAGAAATAGACTTTTTCTATTCCTTCTCAGTTCTTTTCTTACAAACTTAAGGATAATTAGAAAAGCAGTAAAGCCAAGTTCTGCCTTCAGTTTTATGTAGGATATGGGAGGCATGTTGGTTGTGGGAGAGTGGACATATGACAGAATAAGGGCAGATTAAATCTGGTTTTCCATCCTTCAATCTCTATATACAAATGGAAGTGATTTCCCATTAATATCATTAGATTTGTGTCTTTGACTTATACTGCCAAAACCCATATTATTAGTGAAGCACAAAACTAATGTGAATAGATTAGCACCAAGGAGTAATGTTTCCATGAATGTTTCACATAAAGTACTGCTAATCTCTTCCTGAGGAGAGGAGAAAGGTTTGTAATATTTGCCTAAGCACATCATTGATTAACCCTATACTATACAATCTTGCAAAGAAAAAAATTATATACCCATAACTTATGTAAGTAAAATATATATGAATGTATGTACAGCTATACATAGATAATATATACACACCATGTGAGTATTATATAGACATTTCTGTATATGTATGTCTGTGTATGGAGAAATCCAGTCACAGATGTGGCAAAAAAGCAGTGATAGATGACTGAAGATATAGCTCACGTGGATTATAAACTCCCTATAAATTACTGTGCTATATACAAAAGAACTCAATAAACATTCATCTCCTTCTTATTCAATGAATAGTTATTGAGTGTTTACTATTAACAGGCTACTATACAGAGAGTGATGTGGGAAAATCAAATATAGAAAAGACCTGGTCAGTTTTTCCTGATGATTCCATAAAACACATACAGAATTTAAAACATATTTTAACCATCATCCTCATATTACATATTAGGAAATTATGAGTCAGAAGAGTGAAGTGATAAACCAGAGAGAGCTAATTAGAGGCAGACTGAACTAACACCCTATGTAACTAACACACTAAGCTGGTCCCACTTTTCAGATAGTTAAGTAGACTTAGATAAACACACAATTAAGCACAAAACAAACCAATTAATGCTTTCATGTATGGGACACAATTCTGTAGAAGTTCAGAGAACAGGAATACTTTGTATGGAGAGTCCACGGAATACAATACTTAGGACACTCAAGAAGCATGATTTTTTTTTTTTTTTTTTTTTGGTAGGAAAAGAGGCCATGAAAAGATCTGGAATATGGAAAGTTGGTCATATTTGTAAAGTTATTAGATTAATTATAATCTCGTGCAAATTATGAAAAATGTCTAGAGACAAAAGTTGAGGACCAATTTTTTTAACAAGTTTTTTTTTCAATTAATATATTGACAAAGGTTTTAAGGATGCTAATAACCAGTAATGGTGAACGTATAGGGAAAGAGCATTCTTGTATACTATTTACAAGATTATAAATTAGCAGTAGCTTTCTTAAGATCAGTCTGCCTATATGCTTCAATTTTTAAACTGGTTGCCCAACATTTAAACTTTTGACCCAGCAATTTCATTTTTAGGAATTCATCTAAAGGAAATGGAATAATCAAACAAATATGGAAAGTGGTTTCTTATAGCAGTGTTTAAAATAGTGAAAACCTATGAACAACTTAAATATCATATATAAACATGTAGATATGAACATGATGCATGTATGAAAAGAGAGAGAACAATATGGATAGTATCCCTTTATGTTTTAAATGATTATATTTTTTGTGTGTATTGTGTGTATTTATACATATATATATGTACAATGTATGTAATGACTGGACTTTTATGACAATAAACAAGTCTGGTGTTAAGTAAGAGCTATGGAGAAAACCAAAGCAGAGAAAGGGAAAAAAGCAAAGCTGGGCAGGTGTGGTGGGTAAGGAATATATATATTTTTAACCATGATTTCATCAACTTTATCATTCTACAAAAAAGAATATTCTTCTAATATTAAATCTATGGTTTAATAAACATGGCGAAAGCTACAACTTGTTTTTTTAACATTTTTGAACAATCTCTTCCAATCTTATTTGGCCTTCAGTTGAGTACCAATTTTGAAGGCCACTGAATGCCAGGATAAGAAGAAAGAAGATGTGGCTATGGATAGCAGTGACTGTCTGGATCAGTGTGTGCTTTTGGGAGATTAAACTGGTACTTATAGGGTTAAAGGACATGGAGGCTGAACGCAGACATAGAAATTCCAATAAGGACTCAATGAAGGTTAATTAATCTTTTGCTTGGACCTGAGCTTTGATTATATTTGCTGATGTAGGGTGTCGGTGAAGGGTATGGTGATAAATTATTGGTTTTACAACAAAGACATTGAAATTGAACAAAAGGATGCTTGGCTTTGGGGCCAAACAGAAAATAGTAAGTCAGATGCCAGTGTTTCAATGATTAGCAGACAGTGATGGGATGTATGTGCAAAGGAAGAGTTTTGCATGAAGGCAAAGTAATGGCATTTGAGGGGCCACAGGAACTGAGGACAATGTCAAACTCACTTTCAGTTCTCTCTACCCACTCTGCTGGGTGTAATGGAATGAACAGCCTCCACTTGAATTGCCTCTCCTTCTTGGCCGATGAATTAATCAGGTGTCTATTAACTCAAGGAGGAAGGAGAAATATTATGTAAAGAAATGGAGGATGTAGGTCAGAGGGTACAGAAAAAAGGAATGTGAATGCAGTTGGCTGTAGAAATAATAATCAGTTGGAAATAGTTTATTCAATAGGAATCTTGAATTTTGGCCAGCAGTAAAGGTCAACACAATTAAGGGAAATATTGTGGGTCTGAGTAGGATGAAGTTCCATATGGTGACTGATGATAGCAGACACCTTGATTCCGAATTTAATTTGTATATTGATTAAAAGTTCTCTTCTATTTGTTTCAAAGCATGCAGTGGATGTAATATATTAAAGCCAAAATACTTTTTTTCTCTAACAAAACTTTCACTAACAATGAAAATTATCCATCCATTTATTTGAAAATGTTATACAGGATTTTATGTGTGTATATTCTATTAAGGAATGTTCTAAATGGCATACAGCTGATTGAAATTATCTCACAGTGCACAAAATTAGATATTCAACATTGCCATTTCAATTTAATAACGCAGATGCACATGCATTTTCAATGATGACCTTTTTGAAAGAGAAAGTATCCTCAGACTAATTCTTTAGAACTAGACACACTAATCTAAACTGACACATTTCTTTAGGATTTGTGAATTCTACTGATTTACAAAATGGTTGAAGAACTGTTGCCCTTTTCTTCAAGGAAAAAAGTATCTAGAAATAAAATAGAAGTCCAAAGGACTATACAGAATCTTTTGTTGTGCAGTAATTTTGTCACATTAAAGTTTACTTAAAGAAAGTGAGACAAAATTGAAGCTTGGAAATGTTTGCTTTAATTTGTTCTTATGATATTAGACCACTATCAAATAAAAAAAATGGAGACTTCAAACTGGAATGAATAAAAAGAATGATAATGTTGGAATATAACATTGACATCAACAGTAGAATTATAGTTGTATTCATCTTCCCTGAGGATAGAGCAATAAAGATGATTAGTTTCCAATCAGTTTTGTTAAAAATATTGTTATCAACAGCATTTGCCGAGTCACGATCAAGTAGAGAGTAGCTCTGGGGAGTAGCATTCAAGGACTTTTAGTCTAGGTGGAGAGATGGCAGATGTCACTTACTATGGTTATCTGCATCTGGATTATAGTTATGTCTATATCCTAAAGCTGCACTAAATGTAAGAGGCTAAAATAACCAGTGCAAATTGAGATTGGTAAGGTTTCATGGAGGAAGTAGGACTTCATATAAACTTTGAAGACTTAAGAAATATCAAAAATGACAAAACTACTTAGCAGATGGGACATTACCTGAAATCCTACAATCTCTCTCAATGTTAATATGAAAAATGAGTGACATTTTAGCCAATGTTGCCTTCCATTGCTCTTCCTGAGACTTGAGAATACCATTGTAGGAAGCTTATGGCTTGCTTATAAACTAATGATTTCTTTCTAAACGCTTATTACTAAGACACATTTGCAATGTTTTCAGTAAGAGCCGAAAGTAAATCTAGGGTCTTCATTTTGCTCATTTTTTAGTTTCCTAGGCTGCTAGAAGCAAATTTCATGAAATGGCTCAGCTTGAACAATGGGAATTTGTTAGCTTACAGTTTTGAGGCTGAGAAAATGTCCAAATCAAGACATCATTAAGGTGATGCTTTCTTCCCAAAGACTGGCTGCCAGTGATCCTTGGCTCCTCTGCTACAATGCAAGAACATGGTCTGTTGGTCTCTACCTTCTCTTCCAGGTTTTGTTGATTTCAGCGTCTCACTTTCATGGATTTTCCTCTGTATTTGTTCTGTTTATGAAAGACTCCAGTAATAGGATTAAGACCCATTCTGAATGAGGTGGGTCATACCTAAACTGAAGTAGCCTCATCGGAAGGTCCAACTTAAAATGGGTTTATACCGACAGGAGTGGATTAGATTTAAGAACATATTTTTCTAGGGTACATACAGCTTCAAACCACCACACTCATAACCGGAACATTGTGTGGAGTTTGGTTTACACCAGAGCTAGTCTCTTGGAAACAAGGGACTGGATTAAGTATTTGGAGATTGTGTAATTATCTGTATCGATTCTAATTACCCACAAAGCATGAAACTGCTGAGAACTCTGATTCCAAAGCCATGACTTAAATGTTCCAGAGTCCTATCCTTTCCCCTGTTAATTCAGTTCCCCTGCCTTTACAGGAAAATTAATGCTGCAGATAAAGCTTTAGGTAGCATTTGTCTTTTAACTGTGAAAATAAGGAACTTAAATCCTAACAGCTTGAAGTTTGGAAGCTTACTTTGCAAGTTCAAAAGGTGACTTTGATCCCAGGTGTCTAGGAAAACAAGAATATGAAAAGCCACATTCTCCTTAATAACCCATAGTCCACATTTACATTTAAATGAAATATCCTTTTGAAATGCTTTCTTTTACATTAATCTATTCAACAGTTCATTTTATGAGCTAGGTTTATTTTATTCAAATCAGTTTTTGAAAACCTGATTAAAAGTTTCAATCCAAGGTAGAAAATCCTGCAATGCCACAGATCTTAAGCCTTTCCAGATGTACAAAGTGCCCTTTTGTCTGTGTAATTTGGTAACTGCATGATGGATGCTTTCCCGAAGCAGCAGATGTTTGCCCACAAGACATTCTTATTCTATAAACCCCTAGGTGAATAAAGGATAACATTACTCAGACTACTACTCATTTTTAGTGATTCTAAAGCATAGTATCTCTGATTTCTGGCAATTTCTAATCTGCTAATTGGTTTTGTCCTCATTAGGGTCCACAAAAGCAGCCTATGTGTGAGCCACACAAAGACAGCAGCTGCTCCCATAATGTTACTGTGCAGTGACACTTCCTGGATAGCTTAGATTTATGCTTCTGGTCCAATCTGTCAACTTATTTCAAAATTATTTTTGCAATTTATGTTATGAGTAAATCATGAATGATGAGTCACAGGACTTCATAATATTTACTCTACTGATGAATTATTCTATTCTATAATTTAGTATGCTTTGCCTGCCTGTGCAAATGTGTGAGTCCATGTGTGCATTTTAGGGCTATTTTTATTCTTGCACCTGTGCAAATAGATGGAGGGTCATTATCTCAGGTGATACGTCCATAGAAGCTAAAGGATAAAATAGGCACCATAATAGCAATGAGACAGTAAATCTGGTGAACTGCTGCTAATTCATACTTTATGGCAAGGTTTCCTTATCAGTAGAACCACATTTCTCAATTCCTTTTCCACTACTAGCTTTATCCTATTAAACCCAGAGGCAGGGTGAGTCTTCAGACATGGCTTACTGAGTACTGGAATGATTAGGACTTACTCCCTGATGACTGAAGTTATATGCCCTGTCAGTGTTCTATTTTCCCAGAGAAGAGCAGTGTTAAAGGAGAAAGAAATAGAAGGAAAAGGTTGGAAAGGGACAGAGGAGAGAGACTCAAAGAATTCAGCTGTTATAGGAATGGTAGAAGAAAACAAAAGAAAAAGAAAAAAAAGGGATGCAAAAATAAAATGATTTATAGTCCTGGCTATAATTTTTTGAAATGTAGTTCAAAGACTTGCATTTCCAAATCTTTACATCAACTGTTAACTGCTTCACCTTTACATTCCTTCACATTCCTTTATCACATTAGCAGCATAAAATTCTGATCTCGGGAATACCAGTCATATCTCCTCTTCCCAAAGTAACTGGAAAATCATAACTAATTACCTGAAATAACATTCAATAAATAGATATTAGCAAGCTCTAGCTTTTAGAGAATTAAAAATGATCTAGTATCTTTTCTCACAGACATTTTATGAGCTGTTTAATTCTGAATATTTTTCAGCATTATTTCACTGCAGAATTTTACTGAAATTATGCCTCTTTGTTTAGAAGATTCAGAATGAGAAAGAGAATTTATAATTATTGCTCTCTTCTTTAACAAGGTGACATATAGATAGCTTTTCTCCTCTAATTCCAGTTTGAAGATAAGAAATTGATAGCATAAGAACATGACTATTCTATTTAAGTAATTGTTCAACATCAGTTACCTTCAAATTTACTTATCTTTGTAAGATAGCCACATCTCTTTTCTGTGTATCATGATGGTTATGATCAAAAAAGTATTAAAAATACTATTAGAAGTACTAAATATACCAGTACTAATTGTGTTTCAATGATAATCCCCTTCTGCACAATCCTAACAGTCGAAGATATACTTTGCTTGTTGTTTGTCACTAAGATAAATATCCCATTTCTATTCAAATTTATGGATTTTTAAAGGTCCCAAGGGTAGCTTCTCCAGAAATAAAGAGTGGCTAAAGAAGAGTAATGGAGAGTACAAAAGGCTTCATCCCTGTTGTTTCTCCCACTTTTCAATAGTCCAAATGAGTCTGAGGTGGTATGTACCTCTGAAAAACATGTTCTCAAATCAAATCTATTCCTGTGCGTGTAAACCATTGTAAATAGGAGCTTTTGCTGAGGTTTCTTCAGTTAAGAAGGTATGGCCTACCCCACTCAGGATGGGACTTAATCCTATTACTGGAGTCCTTCATAAGTGAAGTGAAATTCAGACAGAGGGAGAGAAAGACACAGGAAACAAGAAGCTGAACATTAACTCAAAAGAGAAGGGAGATATCAGGAGATGCCACCAAGTGCTTTGCCATGTGACAAACTAAGGACCAAGAATCACCAGCAGCCAGACCCAGAACGCCAGTCTTCGGAAAGAAAGCATCGCCTTGATGACACCTTGATTTGGACAAATTTTAGTGTCAAAACCATTTGGACTTCCTTTGGCATCAAAACCATAAGCAAATAAATATCCATTATTTTACCCAATCCATTTCATGGTATTGGTTTCAGTACCCTAGGAAACTAAAGCAGAGTCACATTTAGGAGGTCCACAGTCAAAGAATTTAGAAAACAAGCTGTCCAATTTACAACATAATTACAACATAATACATTTTAAATCCTGATGAAGTCAAAATAATTTATTTTATGTTCTTATCATATTAAAGGCCAGTGCAAAGTTCCCAAATTGGGTTTCATTCAGAGAAATGTTATTCAGTGGACATGGAAGTTCAGCTTCTTTATAAGGAAAAAATGTAATTAAACTTGCCTCCTAAAGCTACTCATAAAGATCCTATTTAAGGAAAAAAGATAGTCATATGCAAGCATACCTGAAAAGCCAATCTATAAGAAATATACTGAAAGCTTTCAAAGGATGTAACATATATGTGATGATTTAAGAAACCTTAAATAATCAAGATCTAGTTTTCCAATTTTCCAATGATAGAATACTAAGCACACCAAGTCAGCGTTCGAATTCGGACTACTTAGGGTTCATAAAATCATAGTGTTCAAGTTACTAGAAGACTTAGAGATAATTCTTATTCAAACACTATATGTTACAGATGAGGAAGCATGAATACTATGCTCTTACCTAATTAAACATTCCCATTTAGGACATGACTTATTTGTCAGTTAACATCTCCTGAACTAAGATTTCCCCTTTTACATTGTATAGTCTTTGAAGACAAAGCTTAAAATTTCTCCTAACTATGCAATTATGAAACAAGCCCCATAAATATAACAGAACTGAACTGATTTTAATAATAATGAATAATGAGCATTTTCTTCAAACTTTCTCCCTATCTTACTTCCAAAGCCTTCCCTAGTCACTGTATCTTTCTCTTTATTTCCTTTATAGAAAAATTCACTCCTCATACTTTGAACTATTTTGTGAGGTTGCCTACTTTCTGGTTTCTAGATTACATGATCAAGATGGGCTTACTCTGTCCTGATACGTAGCTAAGGTGGCTGCAGATAAATACACACCTTTCAAATGGCTTTACAGCAAATTTCTTTGTTTTTATGTTCTTAGCTCTAACAATTTAGCATTGTAGGAAGAACTGCTTCTTTTTTGTTTGTCTATTTTGACTTATTTAGATTTCTCTTAACTTCTGTATATGGGATTTTCATTGGCAAATGGCAAATTACAATCCATATATAAAAATCATGTGAGTCTTCCTATTAACAAGGAAGATATTTTCCCCTTAATTCTCAAGATAAAGCAAGAACAATTAATCCCATGTTTTTATTCACCCAACTTGAACTAGACTTCAGTTTCTAGTCTTGCGTATTTGCTTCCCTTTTTAGAGGAGTCCTACTTGTGTTCTGTTCTATTCTGTAATATAGTATTTAGCCTCCTTGCTGATGAATGACCTTTTTCTTATCAAAACAATACGATTTAGGTTGCACAAAGCGAGAGCCATGCCTCTCCTGTAACTGTGGAGCCTAAAATACTGCCTGACCCATAGTAGGAGCTCATGAATTTATTGAATCATGACTCCCAGCACTTACCTCTCAGAACCCACTCAGCAGGGTGTCTGCTTCAGACTTTAGAGGAAACTTCAGGAGATACGTACTCAATGCCACTCAGAGAATGGGACACCCCAATGCCATCATAAGAAGCCTAATTGCTCCCTATGCTTGCCCTAGGTCCAATATGTACCATCCCTATAGATTAATTCTCTTAAATTACCTGAGTTTCAATTTTAGTCTTTAATAGGCTCCTGCCTTTCATTTTTGGTAATGGATCCAACCAAATTTAGACTTCCTGGACAATGCATGATTTCTATGACATAAAAGCCCGGGCCTGGTCTTTGTTTTTTCCACACCTCAGTTATCAGCATTTAATAACTTTTCTCTAAGGGCAGAGGATATGGCTTGATAGCAGCCATAAATTCTCCCTCTCTCTCTCTCTTTCCCTCTCTCCTCTCTTGTTCTCTATCTCTGTGTCACTTTCTCTCTTTCCTGTCCTCTCTTAAAGAGGAAAAAAAGGATATATAAAGAAAATTTATTTGTAGATCTTTTGCTAAAATCTGTGACAGAGGGTTATGATAAATATTCAGAAATTACTGAGTTATTGCTAAAATGGATAATCTCTAATGGGATTTGAAACATGAAGTTGATGGCTTTTGGCTCTTTCAAATGGGATGTTTATTAATAAACTGTACTAGCAAAATACTAATATTCTTTCCCAAAGTCTAGACTTGACAAGTAATTTAGGTTGGAAAGAAAACACACTTTGAGAAACAGGACCTTGAAACTGGACATTAACTTTAAATCAAAGTCAAGTTCTTTATGTTGCTGGATTCAGGGATGTGAAAATGGTTTCCCTGAGCTACTCTTATTTTGATAATATGTGGCAAATTTTTATTTGGCAAGTTTTAAACTCTTCTTTTTCCCACCCCAAACTTTAGTCTCCTTGCTTCAAGTAAGGTTTCCTTCCAGGATTCGTACTCAGCCAACAAATTCTTTTGATAACAGGCACACAGAAGTTGATGTGTGTTGGGTCAAAATCGCTCTAATACTAGTCATATAGATTCATTTAACCATATGCATCCCAACAGAGTATAAAGCAAGAAGGTAGAAGAAAGATGAGGATGATATCTATGACCTATATACTTCTTCGCAGATGCACACTTTCAAAGCAGAGAAAAGTAAGTTAAAAATATTGCTCATTTTGACTACTTAGAGGCTTTCTTCAAAGTTAAACAAATAATTTCCAAGGATGCCAGTAGTGTTGCCTGATAACCTTTAGAATTTTGGACATCTTGATGTGACACAGATTTGTTTTATGTTGAACTTTAAAAAATCTTTTTACATAACACTTTCTGTTTTCTGTGTCTCAGAAACATTATGAATTTGTTAGCCTATGATTTCAGTGATGAAATAAAATAAATAATTGTTTTAATATAAGAACAGATTTAACAGGATTGAATTGCCACCCTCTTATCTAAGTTAATAAAATGTTTGAATTATCTTTTATTTTTATTGGTAAGGATTGATAGGAGTTAAATTAGTTCTTGAAGAGTTCTCATATTGTTCCCTAAAGGCAATCACAAAGAAAATTACAAGGAAAGTCAGATAAAAATAAATGATGGTTACACAATTGAATGAAATATGATTTCTATGTGATACCAACATTTACATAAATTTTTAAAATTTAACATAGAACGTATTGCAGTGGATTTGCTTTTTTACTAAAATTCAAATCAAACCATTTAAATCTCATTACAATAGCAGATCCTTTTAAAATTAGTATTTTTGCATAACATTATATAAATTTGGAGGACCAAATTGCTTTATAGCTGTTTTAAACAAACATAGTTAGCATTCAACATAATCCCAAACAACAAAAAGATACTTATATATCTCTGACTAATTTATGTGAGGAAACTGAGGAAAGAATCAGGCAGACTTACATGCCACTCACTGTCCCTATCAGGCTAGTGCAGGAGCTACAATTACTGTCTCATTAGAGAAGCTGTTACAGTAAAAAGATAAAATAAGGAAACACAAAACAAATTAAAACCGTAAACCTGGATATTCAGGATGTTCAGACTATATTCTAAAGATGTTATAGATTTAGAGGAAGCACAAAACTTAGCTTCTCACACTTTAACAAACAAGGGTGGGTGTTATAAACCAAACTACTACTGAGAATACAAAAGAAACTCATCTTACAGTGGAGAAAAGGGGTTGTCCAAACACAGATACAGTCAGCCATGCATAGGCTGAGACATTTCAGATGTGATGATCTCTGTGAGTGTCATCCCTGTCAAGTCGTGTCAGATTTTAGGAATCGTTGTAGAAAGTGGCTCATGTACCAGCTATTTATACATGGATTGGAGAGGTGGGTGCAGAGAACAGACTGCTTTTCCCAACACTACTTCAGTACTCTCCTGATGGCTCAGCTTTCTACCAATAGATTAGGGAAGTCATCTGCATGGCAGGCACACCTTGCACCCCAAGGGCCTCTTTCTTCCAGAGGCAGCAGCAAATAAATTGGCCTATCTCTGTTGACAGAAAGTATTTGCCAACAAGGGGCACAGAACAATAGAAGCTGGTAGGAAAGTTACAAAATGTCTGTTAGAATTCTCCAAGGAACACTGTTAAAATAACTCCTGAGAGAAAAATAAATAAATCTATATCATGCCCATGTACTTGTTTACTCAGTTTTAAGTAACCAAGTTGAATTCTCAAGATGCAGATTGAAATCTTGAGTTCTATAGGCAAGCCCTCTTTTAACTTCTTGCCTAGGGCATTTTCCAACAAGTAAAATAACATTTACTGTTTAGTAAATATCTAAGTCTCAGGTACCACAACTTATGATTTTTGCCTCCTGACAGTCATATGAGATAGATATTATTTTTAACCTCATTTGAGTGATACAAGAAATTAAGCTTAAAGAACTTAAGTGATTTTGCTCAAGATTGCATAGCTATGAAAGTGGGAGCTGAGATCTGACCTTCCATTTGTCTCACTCTAGCTCACATGTCCTAGCTTTGTCCTGCTGCTCATTGTAACTTGCAGCCATGAAGAGATGAATTATGTTTAGAAATCATATTTTGCTTATAGCATTTAACTATCTTTAAGTTTTTCCCACTTCCCAATCTCCAGCTATATAGTATAACTGAATTGACAGTCTTAGAAATTCTTTTCATCCTATTCTTTGAGTCATTATCAGCGTACGAGAGTGGGAAAAACCTCAACCATCCTTTCGCAAATCTAGTATCCCTTCTGGGTTTCAAAGCCTAGTGCTATTTCTGAAGTTTCTTTGGTCATGAGCTCTGCTTAATTTTCCCAACTTCTGACTTTGTTGTTTACTACGTGAATCCCTCTTCATTTTCCCTTCTCCTGATATCCAGGACTGCATAGTTATGTCACTGTGCGGGTTTGGATGCATTATGTCCCCCAAAATGCCATGTTCTTTGGTGTAATCTTGTGGGGGCAGATGTATTAGTGTTGATTAAGTTGGAACCTTTTGATTGAGTGTTTTCATGGAGATGTGACCCACCCAACTTTGAGTGACACCTTTGATTAGGGTGTGACCTCTTGATTGAATGTTTCCATGGAAATGTGGCCCCACCAATTGAGCGTGGGTCTTTGATTTATTCACTGGAGTCTTATATAAGAACTCAGACAGAAGGAGCTGAGTGCTGCAGCTTAGAGAGACATTTTGAAGATAGCTGTTGAAAGCTAACGCTGACATTTTGGAGAATGCCATTTTGAAATGCAACCTAGGAGCAAGCAGATACCAGCCACATGCCTTCCCAGTTAACAGATTTTCCAGACACCATTGGTGTTCTTCAGTGAAGGTACCCTACTGTTGATGCCTTTGTGTGGACATTTGCATGCATATAAGACTGTAACTTAGTAACCAAATAAACCTCTTTTATAAAAGCCAATCCATTTCTGGTATTTTGCGTAACAGCAGCATTAGCAAACCAGAATAGTCACCTTGTTTGAAAATGTGCTCTAACGTGTTCCCAATGTACTTTTCTCTCCACCTTGGCCTGCAGCTTTTCAACTTCAGATTTCTTTATAGGATTTTTTTCTTATCTGCTTTACAATATGTATGTATCTCTCTCCCTCTTCCTCCCTTTGAATTATCTATGTACATCTTTCAAAGTCACTATAAAATTATACACATATAACTACTATATGTACTTCCTATTTGCAGTTTATGAAGTACTTTCACAGATATTTCTTATTGAGCCTTTTGACAATCTCAGTGGTTCATAATTTTATTATCAATCTTATTTTACAGATAATAATACTGAGGCTCAGAAAGAATAAAGGGCATTACAAAGTCACAAGGCTACACAGTGACCATGTTTCCTGACTTAAATTCTATGAGGTGCCATTACATCATTTGGTTTTACTATAAAGTTTATCTTTTGAAAAAGTCCATCTTTTACTAATCAGAGAAGTGGTGATTGTCAATTTTTAATCATTCAGACATACAGAAATTGCTAATTTAGAATTAAAATTACTGAATAAAAATTCATCTTTTCCCAACGATAATTACTATTAGTAGCTTTTTGTATATTTATCTATGTTTTCCCTGATGATGATGATGATGATCATGATGATGATGATGTAGGACAAAACTGGATGTAATTTTCTGTAAGCTTGCTTTTTTCTTAGTTAACAATCTTAAGTTTCATCTTAAAAGTACCCTGGAACTTGTAGATCCTCACTTGAACTTTGTTCAGATTAGAAATGAGTTAGACATAGGTTGGGATATGGTACCAACTGCTCCCTCTCCATTGCCTTGCTATTTGAGCATGGAAGGCAGTGTCACATTCAGGTTCCAATGTTCAGAATATAGAAAGGTCACTTAGGAATATTATGGTAAAATAATACCATACTGACCGACAGAATTCAAATTATAATATCTTGTTTCACTAATCTGCCTGAAGTGCAGACTTCATAGCAACTTTAATCTCAGGGTTCCTTAAGGAAAGCTCTGGCCATGTATTGGGCTTTCTAGCTCATGCTGATGATATCTGACCTCCAGTTTCATTAGCATTATTCTCTTTTCATTTTTCCATGCTGCAAACCTTCTGCACAGGAAATTTTGGCTAAAACCATCCACCATATTTCCGGATGATCAGAAGAGTAAACACTAGCATTCAGATTCTTTTTGTTCTCAAAATGGGTATATGAGCTGGATTAGGATAATTCCTGTTAAATAACTCCAGGGAATTGTATTCATAATTCAGAATGTGTTAGAATTTACGATAATCTTTAGCACAACTAGCAATAATAACATGAGGATATTTTATGATATTCTCAGATTCCCTAGGATTGCCTTAGTTGATGTGTCATTTCTATCTCCTAAACTCTGTTTTTATTTTAATTTATATCTTCTGTCCTTTTTTGTTTTGTTTTTTAAAGAAGTCATAAACTTTTTTAAGGACAGAGATCTGGCAGAGATCATGGTTTTTCACTACCTCTGAACATTTAAGGAATTTGTTTTTATTAAGCTACCATGAATGATGGGCATATTAGGTTATTTAATTGAGCCAAAGGTAAAATAAGTCTAGAAATGAATATAAAAATCACTTATATTCTTAACTTGTGCCACTTTTTAGAAATGATTGGATGTAAGGGAAATAATTTATGCCCAGAGGTAACATATGATATATATTGCTGAAATTATCCCCAACTGAATATGAGTCAAATGTTGACACTTTAAAATGGAGTGTCAAATGACTCTCACAGTAGTTACTAATGAGATCTGCAACAAAGAGAAAATGTCCAAACACTTTCACTGCTGTTACAAGTTACATCTTTCTAAGTTACCTCTTTCTCCCATCTTTTAATAGCAGAATATTTCTTATTTTGAGTTAACGATTACTATTTATTTCAAGTTCAAATGAATACTTTCAATTCCCAAAAGATGAAAATGGGAAGAAAGACTGAAAAACAAGGGAAGGAGAAATCCATGGATTTTTGAGTGGAAGCATAGAGGAGAACATTAGAATAAAATAATAGAAATGCAGACAGAAACATTCTGTATATAGTGCCAAAAATACCTAGCAAATCCTAGACTACAGATGCTTTCTTCCTAATAACAATTTAAAAATTAGGAGAGAGAAGGGCAAGCTTTTGTAGCAAATGGGGGCCTTAAATTATCCCGATGTCTGCTGGAAATTTTATTGTAATAAAGATGTACAAGTTGATAAATATTTTTTCTCTTATCAAGATAATGATTTCATTTAGAGAAGGAAACAAGTTATTAAGATAATTTCTCTTCTGGACTTCAGTCACACCAACAAGGTGAGGTAAAATGTCAGCTAGTGAGAAACATACACTAGACTTTTAGAAAGGTAATTTCAAAAAAGACCAAGAAAATTTAGGCATAATTCCATAGTTACAGATAATGAAATAGGATATATCTCACAAGGGATGGAGATAAAACATATAAACTTATAATCCACAGTGGTCTTATAGTAAAATTTATAGTTGAATTGTCTGAACATTTAACCTTCTTTTTTATAGAAATAGCACTACACGAAGACTGGGTTTGCAAATCAGGCCACAAAAGTCCTTTTAGTTTAATAAACAGCCTGACACCAAATGCATCCCTCACGACAACAGTTGGAAATTCCACTTTCTTCTTCATCCACAAAGACAGAGATGGACAAGAAAAGCATTCATGAGAAGTAAGAGAGGAACGAAATCTTAAGAAGGGGTTATGATATCCAGAAATGAAGGGCTTTGGGAGACCAAGATGGAGCATGGAAAGGGCTTGAATCGTGAGGGGTTTTTGGTAGGGTAAGTTCTATTTACCCTAAGTTGGAAGCTGAAACCCCAGAAATGTGAAAATTGAGTATTAACCAAGCAGTAATAGTCTCTATAGGGCTTTAAAAGTTCTTGTTAAAACTGAAGCTATCTTAAAGTCTGTCTACATGAATAAGCATTTTCTAAGATATCTATGCTACAGGATCACATGTTTAATTTCCTTTCAAATTTAAATATGATATTTACCAAAAGTGCATTAAAATTAACATTCCAAACATTATGCAGCTTGTAATTTAACAACTTTAACCCTGCTATTAAGATATTGACAAGAAAATATATTTCTACCTACTGTTTCAGAACATGGAAAGTATATCTAAAGGTAACCATCTCCCGGGGAGATTGTCATGTTAGTGATAACTGTAGCTATTACATTTTTGATCTTGATATATCATCTCTATTTGCTTCCTGTTTTGGTTTGCTAAAGATGCTGGAATGCAATATACCAGGAATTTGGCTTTTAAAAATGGAGATTTATTAAGTTACAAGTTACAATTCTAAGGCCCATGAAAATGTCCAAATTAAAGCATCAACGAGAGGATACCTTCTCTGAGAGAAGACTGCAGGCATCTGGGGTTCCTCTGTCACATGGAAGGCACATGGCTGGGGTCTGCTGGTCCTTTCTTCACATCTCCAGGGCAAACTCTGGATTTCATCTCTTAGCTTCTCTGAGATCTCTGAGTTTCTTATTTGGAGTCAATGATTATTATTTATTTCAAGTTTAAATGAATACTTTCAAATCCCAAAAGATTTGTCTTCTTTTATCCTCTCATAAAGGACTCCAGTAAAGGATTAAGATGCACCCTGAATGTGTGGGATCACATCTCCAATGGAAACAACCTAATGAAAAGGTCCCACCTATAATAGGTCTGCCCCACAAGAATGTATTAAAGAGCACGGCCTTTTGCAGGGTACACAACAGCTCCAAACTAGCATACACCCCATAAATGTTTAAGAGTCATAGTCATGTTGGTCATTTAAGAGATATCTATAAATATCCTATCTTTTTTGTTTCTCTTATTGCTTACTTATGCAAGTGTGGTAAAATTAATTTAAATATTTTATGAAATGCAATAACTTTTATACATGATCATAAAAAGAAGTATAATGGTATTTTAATAAGAATATATACTTCTCTCAGTGGAAAAGATTCCTCAAATTTGATCCAGAAATTTAATTGCAAACATTTAATCATGACTGAAGAAATCTGTTCCCTAACATATTTATTATCAATACTAAATTATAAACAATAGAATGACTAGTTAAGTATGTACATGGGGAATTCATGGGGGAAAACACAGCAATATTAGGTGTCCCCCCAAACAAAGTTTTTTGTTTAAAGAAATGCATTATAAAACAAAATTGATTCTAATGATGTAATGCTTCCTTTTTCCCCCTTGTGGAGCATGACTTAATCTAGAAACCTTATCTTCTAGAATTAGTTAAGCATGTAATCTGCTCATTTCTTCAGACATGCCTCAGGACTCTTTATTTGTTTCACTCAAATTGAACAATTATAACATTCATACAAAATTACAGCTATTTTCTTCACATTTAAGGCATATCTAAAATGAGGTCTGACCCTGATAGGTTTTGTACATTACTTCTGCAATAATATTATGTTTTCCCACATGCAATAATCATATTCTATATTTTAAGGAATACAAAAGGCCAGTTATTCTTAACTGGGAAATTAAATGCACTAGTGACAAAGGTTGCAAATGATCTCTCACTAAGAAGAGTTAAAGTAAAGTTTGAGAAGAATTTCACACTCACATTTGCATTCCAATTTGGTTTTATAGATGAGAGAAAAAGGTATGAAGCATTAGGGAGTGTATAATTGAACACAGATAAAGCAATATTATTAGATGAATAGCTAGATTAGACTTTCTGAGAGCTAAATGTGTGCTAAGTGCTATGTGAAGTCTAAACATTTACAAACATATTTACTCCTCAAAACAACTCTATAAAGGAAGGGAGAGTGGAATGACCCTTCTGTAAGCATAACTTTTAATACAGTTCTGACTTTTGGGAACTTTTCAATGTTTCACATACTTTAAAAAAAAAAGAAAAGGAAAGGAAATCAACAAGCATGGGTGAAAAAGCCTAAAGCACAAACAAAACCATGTATCCAGAGAATAACATAACCACACAGGGGGTTGGCTGAGGGAGACTCAGATAACTTTGGAACTATTTGGATTTGAATATTTGGACTGTGTATCTTCAGTCTGAAGATACAAAGAACTCTAAACAAATGTCAAATTCTAGTTAATAGACTTCCTTTTTCTTTTTCCAATTCACAGGCCAACAATTTTGAAACTAGTTTCTGTGTATTCTATGGTTGATCAAACCAATAAATTTGTGGTTAGTGGGAGTTAGGTTTTGCACTGTCAGAAAAGGAAATTACAAATATAGGAATGAAAGAAAGACAGAAAAAACACTATGATGCTGGTTGGAATCGGAGGTATCAGGTTAAACTTATGGCTTTTAAGATAAATAGATGGGCATATAGAGAAATATAAAAATAGTATGAACGCGTGGTGATACACACCTATATATATATATGAGTGTGTGTCCCAGTTCTATTTATTTGCTGAGAGGGCCTAGAAGCAGACACCAGTGTCAACAAGGACACTTAGCATCCAGATTTTGGTTTATAAATGCCATTCTTTACTCAAAGGTATCAAAGCATTTTGGAGAAATGACTGATACCAGGGCAAGGCAGGCAAAGTACAAGTTAAGCCTAAAACCTCTTCTTATGCCAGATATTAGGGAAGTACTGCAAGAATGATGGGTTCATGTCAAAAGGACATAGGGACATGAAAGGGCTCCCTCTGGCCAAATCTGGGACAATTTGAGAACCAAAGTAAATAATGATAGTAAAGCATTATAACTCATTGAATAGGTCTACACTGATAAAAACAAAGAATGAGGGAGAAGGGAAAGCTCTTCCTTAGAGCTGAAATCCAACTAATAAATGGAATGGGATTATGGAATTAGAGAATCACTATTTAGCAACCATCGTATGAATAATTCAGACAAGAATCAGCAATAAATGCTAAAACAAGTAGGTGAAAATTTGAAAGGAAACAGTATATTTAGTTTTTCTAAAAGTATCTGTCCACCAGTACTTTTAATTACAAAGGGAAAAATAATAACCATAGCAGAGTTACTGGCAGACATCACCTTAACAAAGTGATAAAATGATCAGAGTAAACATCACCAGCAATGGGGCAAATGGATATCATATATTATACTACACAGGATGCACTGCAAAGGACACGTTACCTCGGTTGCATTCTGACCAGAAGTGCATAATATAAATTAAATCAAGAGGAAACAATGGAAAATACCAAATTGAGAGACAGTCTAAAAATTAATTAGCTTACATTGTTTTAAAATGTCATGGAATATAAAGACTGAGGAACTATCTCAGAATAAATGAAACTAAAGAGATACAAAAATTGAATGCAGAACATAAGGTGGTTTTTTCTTTGCCTATAAAAGACATTATTGGAACAACTAATGAAATGTGATATGATCTGTAGATTATATAATAATATGTCTAGTAAATGTTAATTTCCTTATTTATATAGAAAATGTTCTGATTGTTAGGAAATATACTCCTCAGTACTTAGTATAAGGAAAGAAGGGGCATCATGCCTGCAACTTACTGACAAATGGCTCAAGAAAATAAATCAGAAAGAGACAGAAACAGAGAGACGGAGAGAAGGGCACATATGAGGGGAAGGGGGGAAGGGGAGGAGAGAGAGACATACAAAGAGGAGAGAAAGAGAGAGAGATTAATATTTGAGGATTCTGAGTAAACTGTATATAGAAATTCATTGTACTGTTTATTCTTGCATCTTTTCTGTAAGTCTGAAATTACACCAAAATAAAAGTTTTAAAAATCAGCTCTATGATGTAGTTCAATTGTTATGCCAATTTAAGTGTAAGTCAACTCTCATTCCAGTATCATGCACGAAATACTAGAGCCCAGATATGATCTTAAAACTGCTCAACTTCAGCATCTAAACTCTTAGCCACTGCTCTGCTGTATATACAGGAAAGTGTCTCACATATGAATGTCAGCTGTATCCCAAGCTACATCTACAGGACAGTATCTTGCATGTGAATGTCAGTTGTTATATATGTCAAGGAGGGAAAAAAATGAGTATTGTTCTAGAGTCTAAATCTGCATTGTTCAATATGGTACCCACTAGCCACGTGTGGTTCTTTAAATTTAAATTATTAAAATTAGATATTTGGTACCTCAGTCACACTAGCCACATATCAAGTGCTCAAAAGTCAAATGTGGGTACTGGTACCACATTGGAAAATGTAGATATAGAACCTTTCCATCATCTCAGAAACTTCTATTGGTCTGTGCTGCTCTAGACTCTAAAATGTTATAAAATTGAAAATAATGCCCCTTCCATCTGTCCCCAATTGTATGCACAGAGCAGAGATGATTCCCACATTCCACTTCACATGGATCAATACACTGTGCTGGTTGTAAGGGCAGACTCTGGAAACAGACTGCCTGGGTTCAAGTCCATGGATTGGGAAACTTACTAGCTGCCAGTACTTAGGCAAGTAACTTCACAATTCTGTTTAGGTTTTCTCATCTGTAAAACAGGGGTAGTAATAGTCCTGACCTGATGGGGCTATTGCAAGGATTAAATAAGTAAAGTACTTATAAGAACATATATTTATAACTCAAAGAGGATGTTCTGAGGCACATTGGGGACGGGGAGTTAACAATCCCTTATGTGTAAAATTAAATCAACATCTCATGTTCATCACTTCCCTATTTAGGAAGATAATCAAGCACCAGAGGTAAAGATGAACTGAAGACTTTTTTTTTTTTTTTTTAATCTTCATTTTATTGAGATATATTCACATACCACGCAGTCATACAAAACAAATCGTACTTTCGATTGTTACAGTACCATTACATAGTTGTACATTCATCACCTAAATCAATCCCTGACACCTTCATTAGCACACACACAAAAATAACAAGAATAATAATTTGAGTGAAAAAGAGCAATTGAAGTAAAAAAGAACACTGGGTACCTTTGTCTGTTTGTTTCCTTCCCCTATTTTTCTACTCATCCATCCATAAACTAGACAAAGTGGAGTGTGGTCCTTATGGCTTTCCCATCGCATTGTACCCCTCATAAGCTACATTTTTGTACAACTGTCTTCGAGATTCATGGGTTGGGTTGTAGTTTGATAGTTTCAGGTATCCACCACCAGCTACCCCAATTCTTTAGAACCTAAAAAGGGTTGTCTAAAGTGTGCGTAAGAGTGCCCACCAGAGTGACCTCTCGGCTCCTTTTGGAATCTCTCTGCCACTGAAGCTTATTTCCTTTCCTTTCACATCCCCCTTTTGGTCAAGAAGATGTTCTCCGTCCCACGATGCCAGGTCTACATTCCTCCCCGGGAGTCATATTCCACGTTGCCGGGGAGATTCACTCCCCTGGGTGTCTGATCCCACGTAGGGGGGAGGGCAGTGATTTCACCTTTCAAGTTAGCTTAGCCAGAGAGAGAGGGCCACATCTGAGCAACAAAGAGGCATTCGGGAGGAGGCTCTTAGGCACAACCATAGGGAGGCCTAGCCTCTCCTTTGCAGCAACCGTCTTCCCCAGAGTAAAACCTACAGTAGAGGGCTCAACCCATCAAACCACCAGTCCCCTATGTCTGTGGTCATGTTAGAAACCATCAAGGTGGGGTAGGCGAATACCCCTGCATTCTCCACAGGCTCCTCAAGGGGGCACTACATCTTTTTTTCCTTTTTTTTCTTTTTTTTTTTTTTTTTAACTTTCCCTTCTTTTTTAAATCAACTGTATGAAAAAAAAGTTAAAAAGAAAACAAACATACAATAAAAGAACATTTCAAAGAGACCATAACAAGGGAGTAAGAAAAAGACAACTAACCTAAGATAACTGCTTAACTTCCAGCATGTTCCTACTTTACCCTAAGAAAGTTACCTAATATAGCAACATTTCTGTGAACTTGTTCCTACTATATCCATCAGAAATTAACAGACCATAGTCATTCCTGGGCATCCCCAGAACGTTAAATAGCTTATCTGTTCTTCTTGGATTATTGTTCCCCCTTCTTTAATTGCTCTCTATTGCTAGTTCCCCTACATTCTACATTATAAACCATTTGTTTTACATTTTTCAAAGTTCACATTAGTGGTAGCATATAATATTTCTCTTTTTGTGCCTGGCTTATTTCGCTCAGCATTATGTCTTCAAGGTTCATCCATGTTGTCATATGTTTCACGAGATCGCTCCTTCTTACTGCCGCGTAGTATTCCATCGTGTGTATATACCACATTTTATTTATCCACTCATCTGTTGAAGGACATTTGGGTTGTTTCCATCTCTTGGCAATTGTGAATAATGCTGCTATGAACATTGGCGTACAGATATCTGTTCGTGTCACTGCTTTCCGATCCTCCGGGTATATACCGAGAAGTGCAATCGCTGGATCGAATGGTAACTCTATATCTAGTTTTCTAAGGAACTGCCAGACTGACTTCCAGAGTGGCTGAACCATTATACAGTCCCACCAACAATGAATAAGAGTTCCAATTTCTCCACATCCCCTCCAGCATTTGTAGTTTCCTGTTTGTTTAATGGTAGCCATTCTAATCAGTGTTAGATGGTATCTCATTGTGGTCTTCATTTGCATCTCTCTAATAGCTAGTGAAGCTGAACATTTTTTCATGTGTTTCTTGGCCATTTGTATTTCCTCTTCAGAGAACTGTCTTTTCATATCTTTTGCCCATTTTATAATTGGGCTGTCTGTACTATTGTCATTGAGTTGTAGGATTTCTTTATATATGCAAGATATCAGTCTTTTGTCAGATACATGGTTTCCAAAAATTTTTTCCCATTGAGTTGGCTGCCTCTTTACCTTTTTGAGAAATTCCTTTGAGGTGCAGAAACTTCTAAGCTTGAGGAGTTCCCATTTATCTATTTTCTATTTTGTTGCCTGTGCTTTCGGTGTAAAGTCTAGGAAGTGGCCGCCTAATACAAGGTCTTGAAGATGTTTTCCTACATTATCTTCTAGGAGTTTTATGGTACTTTCTTTTATATTGAGCTCTTTCGTCCATTTTGAGTTAATTTTTGTGTAGGGGGTGAGGTAGGGGTCCTCTTTCATTCTTTTGGATATAGATATCCAACTCTCCCAGCCCCATTTGTTGAAAAGACCATTATGGCTCAGTTCAGTGACTTTGGGGGCCTTATCAAAGATCAGTCGGCCATAGATCTGAGGGTCTATCTCTGAATTCTCAATTCGATTCCATTGATCTATATGTCTATCTTTGTGCCAGTACCATGCTGTTTTGGCAACTGTGGCTTTATAATAAGCTTCAAAGTCAGGGAGTGTAAGTCCTCCCACTTCGTTTTTCTTTTTTAGAGTGTCTTTAGCAATTCGAGGCATCTTCCCTTTCCAAATAAATTTGATAACTAGCTTTTCCAAGTCTGCAAAGTAGGTTGTTGGAATTTTGATTGGGATTGCATTGAATCTGTAGATGAGTTTGGGTGGTATTGACATCTTAATGACATTTAGTCTTCCTATCCATGAACATGGAATATTTTTCCATCTTTTAAGGTCCCCTTCTATTTCTTTAGTAGAGTTATGTAGTTTTCTTTGTATAGGTCTTTTACAACTTTGGTTAAGTTGATTCCTAGGTACTTGATTTTTTTAGTTGCTATTGAAAATGGTATCTTTTTCTTGAGTGTCTCTTCAGTTTGTTCATTTCTAGCATATAGAAACATTACTGACTTATGTGCATTAACCTTGTATCCCGCTACTTTGCTAAATTTGTTTATTAGCTCTAGTAGCTGTATCGTCGATTTCTCAGGGTTTTCTAGATATAAGATCATGTCATCTGCAAACAATGACAGTTTTACTTCTTCTTTTCCAATTTGGATGCCTTTTATTTCTTTGTCTTGCCGGATTGCCCTGGCTAGCACTTCCAGCACAATGTTGAATAACAGTGGTGACAGCGGGCATCCTTGTCTTGTTCCTGATCTTAGAGGGAAGGCTTTCAGTCTCTCACCATTGAGTACTATGCTGGCTGTGGGTTTTTCATATATGCTCTTTATCATGTTGAGGAAGTTTCCTTCAATTCCTACCTTTTGAAGTGTTTTTATCAAAAAGGGATGTTGGATTTTGTCAATGCTTTTTCAGCATCTATTGAGATGATCAATTGATTTTTCCCTTTTGACTTGTTAATGTGTTGTAATACATTGATTGATTTTCTTATGTTGAACCATCCTTGCATGCCTGGAATAAACCCCACTTGGTCATGGTGTATGATTTTTTTAATGTGTCTTTGGATTCGATTTGCAAGTATTTTGTTGAGGATTTTGCATCTATATTCATTAGGGAGATTGGCCGGTAGTTTTCCTTTTTTGTAGCATCTTTGCCTGGTTTTGGTATTAGATTGATGTTAGCTTCATAGAATGAGTTAGGTAGTGTTCCATTTTCGTCAATGTTTTGAAAGAGTTTGAGTAAGATTGGTGTCAGTTCTTTCTGGAAAGTTTGGTAGAATTCCCCTGTGAAGCCATCTGGCCCTGGGCATTTATTTGGGAAAATTTTTGATGACTGATTGGATCTCTTTGCTTGTGATGGGTTAGTTGAGGTCTTCTATTTCTTCTCTGGTCAGTCTAGGTTGTTCATATGTTTCCAGGAAATTGTCCATTCCTCTACATTATCCAGTTTGTTGTCATACAGTTGTCATAGTATCCTCTTATAATTTTTTTAATTTCTTCGGGATCTGCAGTTATGTCACCTTTTTCATTCATTATTTTGTTTATATGGGTCTTCTCTCTTTTTGATTTTGTCAGTCTAGCTAGGGGCTTGTCAATCTTGTTGATCTTCTCAAAGAACCAACTTTTGGTGATATTTATTCTCTCTATTGTTTTTTTGGTCTCTATGTCATTTATTTCTGCTTTAATCCTTGTTATTTCTTTTCTTCTACTTGGTTTAGGATTGGTTTGCTGTTCATTTTCTAGCTTCTTCAGTTGATCCATTAGTTCTTGATTTTGGCTCTTTCTTCCTTTTTAATATATGCATTTAGTGCTATAAATTTCCCCCTTAGCACTGCTTTTGCTCATCCCATAGGTTTTGGTATGTTGTGTTCTCATTTCATTCGTCTCTATATATTTAGCAATTTCTCTTGCTATTTCTTCTTTAACCCACTGATTGTTTAGGAGTGTGTTGTTTAACCTCCAGGTATTTGTGAATTTTCTAAGTCTCTGATGGTTATTGACTTCTAATTGTATTCCATTGTGGTCAGAGAATGTGCTTTGAATAATTTCAATCTTTTTAAATTTATTGAGGCTTTTTTTATGTCCCAGCGTATGATCTATTCTGGAGAAAGTTCCATGAGCACTAGAAAAGTATGTATATCCTGGTGATTTGGGATGTAATGTCCTGTATATGTCTGTTAAATCTAATTCATTTATCAGATTGTTTAGGTTTTCAATTTCCTTATTGGTCTTCTGTCTGGTTGATCTATCTATGGGAGAGAGTGATGTGTTGAAGTCTCCCACAATTATTGTGGAAACATCAATTGCTTCCTTTAGTTTTGCCAGTGTTTCTCTCATGTATTTTGTGGCACCTTGATTGGGTGCGTAGACATTTACAATTGTTATTTCTTCTTGTTGAATTGCCCCTTTTATTAGTATGTAGTGGCCTTCTTTGTCTCTCAAAACATCCCTGCATTTGAAGTCTATTGTATCTGAGATTAATATTGCTACACCTGCTTTCTTTTGGCTGTAGCTTGCATGAAATATTTTTTTCCATCCTTTCACTTTCAGTTTCTTTGTTTCCCTGTGTCTAAGATGAGTCTCTTGTATGCAACATAATGATGGTTCATTTTTTTTTGATCCATTCTGCAAATCTATATCTTTTAATTGGGGAGTTTAATCCATTTACATTCAACGTTATAACCGTGAAGGCATTTCTTGAATCAGCCATCTTATCCTTTGGTTTATGTTTGCCATATTTTTCCCCTCTCTATTAATATCCTTTATTGTACCCATACCGAATCTCTTTAGTACTGAACCTTTCTCCAAGTCTCTCTCCTGTCTTTGTTTCTCTGTCTGTAGGGCTCCCTTTAGTATCTCCAGTAGGGCAGGTCTCTTGTTAGCAAATTCTCTCAGCATTTGTTTGTCTGTGAAAAATTTAAGCTCTCCCTCAGATTTGAAGGAGAGCTTTGCTGGATAAAGTATTCTTGGTTGGAATTTTTCTCAGTCAGAATTTTAAATATATCGTGCCACTGCCTTCTCGCCTCCATGGTGGCTGCTGAGTAGTCACTACTTAGTCTTATGCTGTTTCCTTGTATGTGGTGAATTGCTTTTCTCTTGCTGCTTTCAGAACTTGCTCCTTCTCTTCTGTGTTACAGTGTGATCAGTATATGTCTCGGAGTGGGTTTATTTGGATTTATTTATTTGGAGTTCGCTGAGCATTTATGATTTGTGTATTTTGTTGTTTAGAAGATTTGGGAAGTTTTCCCCAACAATTTCTTTGAATACTCTTCCTAGACCTTTACCTTTTCTTCCCCTTCTGGAACACCAATGAGTCTTATATTCGGACATTTCATATTATCTATCTATCCCTGAGGTCCATTCAATTTTTCAATTTTTTTCCCCATTCTTTCTTTATGCTTTCATTTTCCATTCTGTCATCTTCCAGGTCACTGATTCGTTGTTCAACTTCCTCTAGTCTTGTACTATGAGTGTCCAGAATCTTTTTAATTTGGGCAACAGTTTCTTTCATTTCCATAAGATCATCCATTTTTCTATTTAGTCTTTCAATGTCTTCTTTATGCTCTTCTAGGGTCTTCTTGATATCCTTTGTATCCCGTACTATGGTCTCATTGTTCATCTTTAGTTCTTTGAGTAGCTGCTCTAGGTGCTGTGTCTCTTCTGGTCTTTGATTTGGGTGCTTGGGCTTGGGTTATCCATATCGTCTGGTTTTTTCATATGCTTTATAATTTTCTGTTGTTTTTGGCCTCTTGGCATTTGCTGAACTTGATAGGGTTCTTTTAGGATTTGTAGACCAATTGAAGTCCTTATCTCTAATTTATCAGATCTACAGCTTCGTGGAGTACACTTTCTCTAACTAACCAGCAGGTGGCGTCCACGAGCCCTGTTCTCCACAAGCCAGTTCTCCCTGCTTAGCCTTTTTGGTGAGTGGGGGAGTGAAGTCATGTGGGGTCCAATTGGTGTACCAAGCTTGTGTGTAGTTGGTGTTGCCTGCCCTGTATGGGGCGTGTTTCTGGGCAGTCAGGGAGGGGGGGTGGCTCTAACAATCAAATCTCCCTGGTGATCCTAGAGTTTTAAAGCTGCTGCAATAGTCTAATCCTTCAGTTCAGTCCTGCCATAGTTTGTCTCTGCCACTGACCCACAAGTCCTTGGTATTGGCTTATGGTTCCTGAGACTTGCAAGTGGGCCCCTCTTCCAGGCTGTGCACCCCGGGTCCTCTGTTGAGGGATGACTGTGCTATGTCACAGGTGAGTGCCGTCCCCCCAGGGCAGTTCTGGCTGCTGGGCTGTGTAGGGAGGCTCCCAGTCTGCTGAAAATGATGACCTGAATGGGGCTTTGTTAATTCACCACTGCTCCACCTTCCCAACTCTGGGACAATCAGCTGAGGTTGCAGGGAAGGCTAATGTCCACGCCCAGGTTTTGTGGTGTGTGCCTGTTATTTGAAGCACTTCCGTCACACTGGGTTGTCTGGAGCAGCTCTGGGCTATGGGGCTGGCGATGGGGCAGGAGTGTTTCTTGTCCACCAGGATGATGGCTGTGATGGACACCCCCCTTTTCTTGGGAAGTTGTGGTGTTTAGTGAATTTTCTCAGCCACTGGATTATTGCCTTTTGTCTCAGAGCTCTCTTAGTTCTGCTCTTGTCTTGACCTGCCCAAATTGCAAGTCTTTGAAGCTTTCTGTATTGGGCTTCTTAGAGTAATTGTTTTAGAAAAAGAAAAAGGATTAAAAAAAAGGGCCCTCCTCAGAGATCTAATGGGCTATTGAAATGCTAAGAGACAAAGCAATTAGGGCCATTAAGGAGAGGTTCACAGGGCAGAGAGATCAGCTTTTCTTCGGGATTTGCATATGAGCCTCAGGGCCTGAGCTCTGCCCTTCCCCTTTCTATGTTCACCCAGAACTCCAAAAATCCCTCCGCTTTTATTTTGGAGTTTTTCGTTGTTGTTTTTTCTATGCCTGTCTCCTCTCTGCTGGGCTGGCTGCTCTCAGATTCTCTGGTGTCTGGTCTCAGTCTATCTATGATTGGAGTTTGGATCAGTAGAATGAGTTTTCTGATAAGGGCTGCCACTGCAGTTCTCCCTTCTCTCTTCCCGGAGCTGACAGCCCCTCTCCCACGGGGGACTGAGCCTGGCAGGGAGGGGTGCAGGTCCCCTGGCCACAAAACTTACAGATTTCGCTGATCTCAGGAGTTCCACGTTTTCATGAGTGTTGTATGAAGTATGCCCAAAGTCAGATTGCTCTGTGGTGTCCAGTCCACGCAGCTCCTGGCTTTCTACCTACTTTCCTGGAGGAGTAACTAAAACATACAGCTCACCAGTCCGCCATCTTACCCCGCCTCCTGAACTGAAGACTTTAAAAGTCTCTTCCTATACAGAGACTATATAATAAAGAATATATGTCATTCGCCTTAGAAATGGATTTATAATGATTAGCATTTATAGTTTGCAAAGATTGTTTACATATACTTCCTTAACACATTTCTGATAAAGTTATTTTAAAAATTTTACGAATAAATAAATTTACATTCGAATCAGTTAAATCATTGTCTATAGCTAAATATTCAGTAAGTGGAAAAGCCTAGGATAGAAGAATATGGGTCTTGCAACTCCAATTGACTCAGTTATGCATTCAGTATATATTTGTTGAGCACATAGTATATACAGGATATGCTGGTATATGCTGGAGACTTGATAATTAATATACAGAAATGTCTCTTGTTCTTAGTATAAGTGACAGTCCAGTCCAAGTTTTCTGAATTTTTTGTAGAATCTCACAGTTCATAGAACTTTATTTGATTTAGAATTGTATACGGAAAAGTAAAGTAATTCTGAACAGCTCTGTGTTTAGGTAACCCTAGAGAAACTTGTACAAAGAAATATTTAGATGCAGCTTTTTAATGCAACATAAAATATATTGAAATTTCTGTAGTGATGGTAAAAGGTGCTATCATTTAAAACTATAATCTATTATTTTCTCTTTACATAATTTAGAGCTTATAGTGTCTTCATCAGTAGACAGGTATGAAAAAATAGTTGCTCTTTTGCTTGTTTGCAAAATTCATGCATGATTTATTTAAAATTTTCATCTCATTTTCACCATCTTTTACAACATGCCTATAACATTTCATGATTCATTCATAGCAGAAATACAAAATGAAATTGGTAAGTAACACTGTAATAATCTTGGTAGTGTCATGTTAATAATATTCAAGTGTACACATAGTTGGTTACAAGCAAAAGTTCATCATTAAATATGGCTGTATCAAGGTAGCACATCCAGTCTGTTCAGGCACATCTTTGTAAAGCACTCTATTCTACGCATCCTGGGCATTACAATAATGGCCCCCAAATTTCAGTATTCTTTTCTTAGTAATTTATTATTAGGGGTTCTCTCCTTAAATATTCTGTTTGACTAAAAGCAATAGCTAGCGTCTATTGGTTGCTCTCGGCCAGTACATCTGGTGCTTTTGGCATGAATATAGGTTCCACTAAAATGTGCCCATTCATGACTTAGTTAACTGAAGTCATAGATAACCTGTTTTAGTCATGAATTGAGGGTGAAATAAATTGAAAACAGTTATGTTTGACCAGAATTTCTACTCTTAACTATTCTCTTGTGCTGACTTCTTTCCATTGCAGAACATTAAGAAAATACATCAAAGTAGTAAAAGGATGAGATAAATGATTTATAATCACATTATGCAATAACTTTATGAACATTTTAATATATTTCCTTTTAATCTTATTTATTCGGTGGTCATCATGGTTCTAGGTGTCATAGAAGTTATATTTCTAATAAGGTAACCTCCTCACTTCAAAAAACTGATTATCTGGAGAAGAAAATATAATAATCTATTAATAGCATAGGGACTGAAAGTATGAAATCTGTAGTCAGACTGCTCGGGATTGAGTGTAAGTACCTTATTTATAAATTGTGTGATCTTGAACAAAGTAGCTAATCTGCCTAAGCCTTGATTTTTTAATTATTGAAAGTTCATTATTGTCATCATTATTAGCACCATCACGTTATACAAAATTGCATGAGGTAAAAGCAAATTCAGTGGAATCATGGAGGGGAAAAGAAGGGAATTAATTTCAACCAAACAGATCATAGAAGGCTTTGAATTGCCAACTGAGACTTAATTTATATATACCAAATTAATAATAATGAAAGGTCTCTTTCACCCTTTCCTCAGTTAAAATTATTATCAGTGTGGTTATATGAGTTTTGTTTTGTTTTACTGAAAATGTTTATTCAGAAAACTTCTAGTTACAAAAGTTGACCAAACTGCATTTGACTAGATACCATTAAGAAATAAAAATATGTAGATTGAAAACTCAATCATTCCTGAATTTTTATTAGACAAGCCTCAATGTGTTATAGCCATTTCAACATCTCTTATCACACATCCATTGATGAAATATTCATATATTTGCCTATTAGGTGTGTCCTGTCTTTTCATTTCCATTTGTTGAATGTCATCTTTAGCTCCTAGTTCAGTGACAGATACTGTAAGTGTGTGATCTTGTAAACACCTGTTTAAAAGTGCAGTGAACACTCTTTTTGAATGTTATTGTTTCACTAGGAAGAAGGTGTCACTACATTATTAACCAAATTATGGATTTCCATTACTTTAATTTAGTTACATTTTTCCTTTATGTTTACTAATAAAGAGAAGACAGATTCCTACATATCACTCAAAAATGAGAAAACATATTTACGTATATATAATTTGGGTTTTGGCAGTTAGTCTAGTAATTCATTCTGGCTTAGTCTTTCAAAGACTAAATGCCATAACTCTCTTAATAAAAACTACGCCTTAATAATACTCTATAATATACTGATATTAATATATGGTATCTGAAGTAAGGCAATGTACATATAAATCAGTTCATGTATTCAGGAGAATGAATTTCTGTTATGCTTGAGTCACATAATAAATGATATTGAAATGTTCTAGAGTCTTGGCAATCACAGCACAAACTTTACAGACAAAAAAATTTTAAAGATTTTTAGGGATTTTAAGGCTCTACAGAGGATTATTATCACAGTCATTACTATTTATTCCAATCTTTGACATATAGAATATTTACCATTATTTTGGCTGCTTATCATCTAATACCCTTTCAATTGGAGGGAAGTGATAGGAATCTCAAACAAGAGGCATGGCTTCTACCAGAACAAGGGGTGCGGAGGAACACCACTGCCAGAGACCTGCAGGCTTGGCATCATGAGCATAGTGACTATGGTTTGCCTAATAATACACACCACTTCATCTTGGAATTTTGTATCTTGGTAGAGTGAGGCAAAGATGTAAGGGAGTCAGTGATTACTCAAGACAAGGGCAGAGGAATCAACTGGTTGTGCCATAGCTCAGCTGTCCAGAACCAGCAGAGGAGTTCTAAGCACTCTCTGGTCTGCCTGATCCAGCCCTGAATTTGGTTCCTGACTGACATGGTAATCTGGCTGCCCCTTGATATCTTTCCCAAGCCTGGGATCTAGCCATCCTGTGGATTCTTGATTTGCTCTTTGATAGCCTCCCAACATATCTTTTATTTCCCTCAAGCTACCCAGAGCTGGTTTTCTGTCTATAATCTAGAATTTTACTTTTATATCTCTAATAATTGCTTTCTAATTTTTAAAGTTGCATATATTTTTATAAAAGTAGCATATTTCTATTACAAAGTAGTAATTTTGTTGTCTGAAGAATAGTTTTGGAACACATATGAGCACAAAGGCAGAAATTAAAATCATCAATAACTCTACTACCTCTACAAATCTTTCGAAATTTTTGGTTTTAATCCATTTCTCCTTCTGTCCCCATGTCAGTCCCAATTACTGTTTCTCCTTCACCAAATGTATCATTTATGTATTAGAAGGAGTTTCCGCTATAAATACATACTCCACTGAAACTTTATTTAGTATCTCATAAAAATCTCATGAAGATAGTAAATATTTGTCTTTAGCATCACCATACATGAATGTTTAGTATTTCCCTGTGTGGACGTACTATGATTCATACTATAATTGTTGGTCATTCAGACTGTGTTCTTCCTTGTCACTATAATAATTCTAGGACTATCCTTTATATAAAAATTTTTTCCATCCTCCATCTCTCTCTATATTCTTTTATTTGTGTATTTGTTGTCTAGGTGGTGCTCTGATGAACGCTGTATGTATGAAAAATGCACTTGTGATGAAGATCACTTGAACTGATGTTCAGGAGCAGTGCCTGTCTCAGTAGCACAGCCTTTTCCATAAATACCAAGAGTTGTATCTCCCTGGTTTGAAAAAGAAACCAAATGCAACCAGCTCATATACCCAAAGGGCAACTCTCCTGCCCCAAAGTGGTAGCTTTCAATTCCATCAATGAGTAAACTCTGCCCTGATATGGCTCTCCAGAAAAGCAAATTACACATGCATGCTACATGGACTGATGCTGGCAGTTTTACAGATAGGGATTGAGGCTTTTGGCAGATAGTCTGCCTGGAACAGAGAAACTGGCAAGGAAAAGACTCTTTTACATCAATGCTTCCCTGGCATCTTCCCTGGAGGAATCAGAGCATGTATGGTGCAGTCTTGCTCCAAAACGTGACACAAAAGATATCTACCTATTTGCAATAAAGCATGTATCTTCTATTGTTTTCATTAAAGCATGAAAGCTGAAAGAGTTTATTTTTTTTCTTTAACTTGACAGCAGGTTAAAAAGCACTGGACTGATTTTATAGGTGTTAGAAACTTCAGTAATTAATATACTCTTTAAGATAAAAAAAATCTATGCTAATATTACTTATACATTTCTAAGTTCAGTTACTTTATATATGATTTAATAGAGGAGTACATAAAAACCTTACCAAAGACTTACAAATCTCTTTATCAATGTATGGCTTTTAAAATTTCAAAAAAGGTTTACTCCATATAAAACATGTATTCTTAAGATTTAACTAACTTTTTTGTCTATCTAACAATTATGCTATCTAACAACTGATGTTTGAGGTCCATCTAAGCCCCAAGTTCTAATCAACTTTATATCTAATATGAGCCAACATATTTAATATGAGCCAACTTGGGTCCATCTAACTTGGGTCCATCTAAGCCCCAAGTTCTAATCAACTTTATATTTAATATGAGCCAACAATATGAAGCAATCATCTTAAAAGCTAATCTGATCAGGCCTTTACATGTGTATGTGTGTGGCCTGCTAAGGGGTGTTAATGGAGATATATTCTTAAGAACAAGGTTAGTGAAGAGCCTACTTTATCTTGTTCAGACCAAAGCTAGGGTCCTGCAGTCAACTCTGGGTACATACACTAATTGGGTACATTGAGAGACAGGATGCTAAAAAAATCAAAGCATGACTCATGAAAAACTGCAGAGAGCAGAGACGATGTAGGAGGATGAATATAACTGTCTTCAAATACTTGAAAGTTGTTGTGTGGATAAGGTTTGTTCTGTATAGCCACAAGGGATTGAGCTATAGGTGGAAATGTAAAAAAGCATTTCAACTCAATATAGGAAAGAACTTTCTAATAAAGCAAAAGTCAGTTGTAACTGCTTCAAGATTTATACTGAGACTGTGAAAAGAAAGGTTTTCATTTTTATATTTCTTTTAAAAATGTAGTAAAACAATAATTAAACACTATGGGTGCATAAATATTAAACACAAACTTGGATAGAGAATAGAATTCTAAAAGTAATTAAAAGAGGTTCTGATAGTTTCAATGGGTACAACTCACCAAGGTACTTAAAAATAAAGGACACTTTGCTTATTTCATATGTACATCAATAGAAAAAAAACTATAATTCAAGAGAAAAGAACAACTCGTAAGTAATAAACTAAATATATTTAATTGCCAGTAAAAAGAAAAAGAATAGTATAGAAAGAAAATAAATGGAGTTAGTTGGACTGAAATTTGTATAAAAAAGGGAAAATAAGTCATCAAAGGAGAGTTGGTTTCAATAAACAAATCAGGGCCATTAAATATTCTTTATTAAATTTTTTGAATGACCTTATTTACAATTACCTTTATTATCATTAACTTCATACGAGAATTTTTCCAGGATTTTAACTTGTGTAACAGAAAACGATATATTTGGCCAAGTAATTTATTCAGACACTTCAGCAGAACTAAATAAGAGAAAATTCTGGCTCAACTAGTCTGGCAGGCTCAGCTAGAGAGCTAAACTACTTTTCATTTACAAAATCAACAACTGTAACCTTAGCCTTCCTTTGAGAGTCTTTCCCAGTAAGTTTCCCATCCCTTTTTACATGTTGAACCATTTAATTAAAATAAGACTTTCATTTAGACCAAGAAACATTTGATTAAAGTCAAGAATAAAACATCCCTATTAACACAGCAAAATTAATTTCAAACATTTTCAATGAACATTTAAAAATAAATCAAGCTTCTATCCTTATGCATTTAGAAAGTTTAATAAAAATATATAGAATTTGGAATGAAAAATACATCCCAATACCCTAAAAAGTGTTTCAAACATGATTTCCTTTCTTATCAACTGAAATACTTCTTCTTAAAAATGTCTATGATAGCAAGTACAGTTATTTTAAATATTCCTTAAAATAATTGTAAAAGGACTTGAAATATTAAATTAGCTAAAAAAAAAACCTTCCAGTCAGCATAAATAGAAAAATGAAATACTTTTGAAACTTACTTAAATCAAATTCACTATTGTGTCAATATGAGAAAAATGGCAGGAAAATAGACAGTAAATGCACCCATAAATATACTAATAAAACAAAATGGAAAACTTCACAAGTGCATTTTATAAAATGCAAATAATAGGAAAATTGAAATGCACATAATAGGAAAATTGTCATTTTGAATGTTGAGCAATTAATAGCAACTAATTATCTTATGTCATTCATACATTTCTTTCTTTTTAACCCCCATTATCTTCTAATTTTATTTCCAGTCTTTATCAGTGAGGCCAGAAGTTTTATCACTGCAACCTGTGGTTCCTAACCTTTGCTATTCATTAAAATCTCTTGGGGAGTTTTCAGTATTGCTTCTGGAACCCTACTTTGGATCCACTAAATTAGAATCTCTGAGGGGGGATCTGGAAAACTGCTGTTTAAAAAAATCTCTCAGATCACCCTGTGGCAGTGGGCCAGAGCTTGGAAACCACTGGTCTACTACTAACACAGTGCCCTAGTTGCATTATTACCTACAAACTCATCCCCTGCCTTCTAATCCACCTGGCACACAGCCACCACTTCAGTCTTCTTAAAGCATTCTGTGATGATGTCACTTTCCTATTCTTAAAACCTTTAGTAGCTCACAATTGATCTCCTGTATATCTACCCAGTGGACATGGGGATATAAATAGGTGATTAAATATATGAGACTGAAATTCAGAGAAGAGTATTTAAAGTATTTATAGCCATGAGACTGGATGAAATCACCTGGGAAGTAAGTAAAGATAGAAAAGAAAAAAGTTGGGTCCCTAAAACACTCCCATGCTCAGAGGTTGGAAAAATGAAGAAGAATAGAAAATGATACTTAAAAGGATCAGCCATTGAAGTGGGAAGAGGACCATTCGAGAGAAGTAACCCAGAAGTCAAGAAAGAAGTAAAACAAGCAGCAGGAAGTGATCACCTCTGCCCAGTGCTGCTGACAAGAGCAAGTTGAAGACTGAGACTTGACCAAATTTAGCAAAGAGGATATCATTTGTCTTTATTAAGACCATTTTGGGTGAGTAGTAAATGTAGTAAATGATAGTTCCTTAACTATCAATACTATTCCTTCAAAAAACTAGTATTAAATTACTAGCTAATGCAATATTAGATGATTTATTGCTATTTGAGGAGCAACATATTTTCTCTCCAGATCTTATGTTTGAAAATTTGTATACACTTGAAAACTATTATTTCTCAAATGTTTTGTAGTTTACTCAAGTATTTATCAGTTAATATGGAAAAACACAGTGTATTCGGTTTAACTTAATTCTTGTTCAATGTTTGATAGTACATCTAATCAGTAAATATAAACTCACCCAAAATAAATACACACAAAAAGTATTATTTTTCAAAAACAAAACAAAACAATTACAATAAATAAATCAACATATCTGTAAAGGATAAAAAAATAAAAAAATTAGGATGTGGTTCCTTAAAAATAAGCCTTCTTTATAACAACTACAAATGGGAGATCAATGGTATTGTTTATGTTTTCTTATGACAAAATTGAGATGATCCACTTAATGTCATCTAAGAACAGACTCAACAAAATATACTGGAGTGAATAAGTTGAAAATTATTTTATTTACAATTCATAGTAAAATTTAATTTTCCAATCTGATGTAGAAAATATAATTAAACAGATTTGTAACATATTTTCAATCAATGGATATTCTTACTTGTCTTTAATAATTCATGTCAGAAAATGCTGGTTACAGAGCAGGCCTTCCAAGTGAGCATTCTGGGAAATGTTTAGGTTGCTGTGGGGTAACTCTGAGTGTGTTTTTATTTTCTTCTTCCTTAGTGTATCTATACTTGTATGTCCTACATCATGCTTAATAAGTCAGTAGTTACACTTGTACTCAATAAAAATAACTCCTTTTTAAAGTATCTTGCATTTTAAGCTCCCTTGACTCCAAATTGATTGACTTTTTTTCATTGATATGCTCCCATTCATTACTGAGTCTGGAGATTATTTCCATTATATAATGTCTCTCATTTATCATTATTCTCAAAAATTGATATCCGGATTATTACAATAGCCAATGTCTTTTTTATTTTTGGATCTGTACCGAACTTCTAGGATAATCTCTGTTAAATTTTATCTTCTTAATATCACTGCATCAATTCTCATTCTCTTCAATCCTATTTCTTTTCATTCGCACATACTTTCTGGTCCAGCAACTTCAGTTTATTTGTTATCATCTTTTCATTTCCCTTTTCTCTTTAGCACCTCATGCTTTGTACAGTTTGGCATAAGCATTAGGCATTCATTTATTAAAGCAAAGAAGAAATGAAAGTAAGGATGAAGAAGGAAAGGAAAAAAGGAAAGAAGGGAGGAGAGAAGAAAGGAAAAAAGGAAGAAAATGGAGTGAAGGTATAATCATGAATCCAATTTCATTTTGTGAGATATCACAAATGACTGATACCTCATACTCCCATCCCTGATATTCACTTCCTTATGTACCTAAATTCTAAATTCCATTTCCCAAACACTACAGAGGAAACATAGAAATATCATAGAAACTTATGCAGGAAATCACAGACATAGGAGGTCAAGCAGATGTCATTGCTTATGTTGTACCTCAAGTCCTGTGGAAGACTTTATGATTATATTAAGGCAAATTTGGGAGTATGGTATAAAGTGGACAGTCCCAATGGTGAGACATCTAAGATTAGGACTCTACAGTTACCTGGTTTGGTGTAGAGAGCAAGAACAAGGCAGCAGCATAGGATTTCTCAGGAATTATTACCTCACTTCCCCAAGGAGTCACCAATATCACAATCACAAAGCCTTAGGAAGCCTATATAGTTATCTCCACTTCTATGACTTCCACTCACTGCTCATCCCACACCATTCTGGCTTCTAGCATCATTACTACACTGAAACAGCTCTTACTGAGATCCCCAGTGACTTCCATGTCAAAAATCTAATGGACATTTTTCATTTATTAGGCAATCTCACAGTAGTTTTGACCAATGTCTTCCCTTGTGAAATATATTCTTCCTGGGCCTTTCGTCACACATTTGCCATATTTTACTCCTTCCTCTATGTGGCAGCTCTTCCTTTGTCTCTTGCAGGCTCATTTTAAGGTACAATCCATTAAATGGTGGAGCACATCAGGATTCAGTCCAAGATTCTCTTCATTCTATACTCTCTTCCACATCCAACGCTTAAATTATTGCCTAAACAAATGATTCCTTCTGAGCTCCAAGCCAATACATTCAATTACCTATAAGGCATCTCTCCTAGGATTTATTTCCAAACACACATTAATGTCCAAAATCAAAGTCATCTTCCCACACAGTTGTTCAGTGTTTTCTATCTCAATGTATAACACCGACAACCATCTAGTTGTACCAGCCAGAAAACTCATCTTGATGACAAATTAATCTATCCACATATACCCTAGTGCCCCTTCATTCCACTCACAACAATGAAGCTTGAGTTATACTCCCTTGCCAATTCCTCTCAGTGGCCTCCCACTGCTCTTAGACAAATCTCAACATGACCTAAAAAGCCCTACATGATCTGACTAGTTCTACTTCTTTGGCCTTTTCTTGAGCATGTTTTCCTGCATTCCCTAGTGTCTCCAGGAGAAAAAGAAAATTAGCATAGCTCTGGGAAAAGGGATATTATCTGATTGTGTTTACCTGCTCTTGCCAAACCCAGCAGTTTCTGAGAGATGCAAACAGAGATTATTAACCATTTATGAAATCTCAGATTAAAAAATTATGTGAGGGTTTAAAGGAAAGGTTTTCTTCTTAATCACGGAACCATTAACCAGATGCTGCCTCATTCTGCAAGCATTTACCCAGTCCATACTTTTCACATTTTGTCTGCTCTCTCTCAAGAATTTCCCTGAATTCTCTTTTCTTTGCTCATCAACCATCAAATAATCAGTTCACCCTTCAGATATCAGTTCATGTTACCCCTTTTCAGGAAAGCCTGGTTTTTCCCAAGGTTGAATTTCCTTATGAGTTCTCAAAACACTGTATCTTACTTTCTTTTTGGAATTTGTCAGAGTTGTAACTTCACCTCTTTTGTAAGGCATTATCTAATAACTTTCTTTCCTATTCTAGAATGCAATTTCCATGAAGGTAGAGACTGTGCTGATTTTTACTTTCCTTTATATACATAATGCTCAGTGCATAGTAGGCAATCAACAAATGATTAGCTGAATGAATGAACAAATCAATGCTTTTGTTCTGAGATGGATAGCTGTAGATTTCTAGGTGATAAGGAATGAGTAAAGGGGGCAGGAAAAGTCCCTAAGCAGTTATTTTTTGACATTCGTGGTTTAAGAAAGTTGATCAAGACTTAATGTAAATTTTTAGGCAGAGACTGAATATTTGAGAATTAGGGCACTAAATATGTGATGGGGGACTTGTAAGCCCTAGGCAGGCAGATTAGTATTTAGTGCTCATCGTTTTGTTTATTCAGTTACTTATTCATTCATTTAACAAATATTTATT
The DNA here is from genome assembly GCF_015220235.1 of Choloepus didactylus. Classification (NCBI taxonomy): domain Eukaryota; kingdom Metazoa; phylum Chordata; class Mammalia; order Pilosa; family Megalonychidae; genus Choloepus; species Choloepus didactylus. Next base: position 51,858,059 of record NC_051314.1, read on the forward strand.
GGACCCCTACTATACCCCACAGATTATGCTAGGCATTATGGCTACAAAGATAATATGATGACTTTTCTTAAGAAGCTTTCAATCCAGCAGATAAATGACTGTAAGGCTCACCCAATGATGAGGAAGATAATGCTAGGTGGATTTATGTTGAACGGAGGAGGAAGGAAGGGTTCAATCAAACAACACTGGAGATGGTTCTGGGGCATTAAGTGTAAGTATGCAACAACTTTATGGATGACTACTGTTTGAAGGTGAAACATGTTTATTAAAATTAAAATAACAATCTGTTGTGTGTGCTATTTGACACTTTGAGGTCTAAGTTAAGAATGACATACTATCAGATTATAGAAAAATCAAAAGTAAAATGGATTATACTGATTTAGGCATTAGTTATTGGCATACTGGTTTGGTGATGACAATTTTCAAAAAAAAAAAAAAACAACAACAAATAGCTTAGATTGATTATAGTCATTGTTTGTATTTTCTTCCATGGATGTAAGCCAAATCTATATCTGCATCTATGTTCAAATTACCAAAGAACCAAGATTTAACTATAAGGAAAGCCTGGAAAATCTGACTAGAATGGTTTTATAACAACTCTCTGGGGATAAAAGGATGAAGTATATATGTCCCTGGATTTGTTTTCTATGTGAAAAGCTTGAACTTCTATTGGTTATTTTTGTTGCTGTCAGAGGTTAATTAGAATTTTACCAGTAGAAAGGCAGTATATGACCTCAAAGAATTGAACACAAGATCAGAAAAAAAAAATCATCTTTTCTACTTGAAGAAGGAAACAACATAAATAGATGAAACGAAGTAATTTAGAAGTAATTCACTCTGAGAGGTGTTTTGTAAATGAGTGGCTGATAAGAAACCATGGCACACTCTAACCTCAGAAAGTCTCTAAACTAATCGTACATTTATGTGTGATAACCACTCACTTTGGAAATTTTTGCAATGAGTTAATGAAAATGTGAATCGGAGCATGGAGTCTGCATGGAAGCTAGAAAAAGGAGAAATACAGTGTATTTTCAGTACTGAACCATTAGGCAAACACTGCTGGACAAAAATAATCATTCCATATCCACATGAGAGGAGGAGCAGTGTCATAAAATGGAGCTTTCATGCTCACATTGTCCTGCAGAGAGGATTATTTACCTTTTGGTTTATGGTAATGGCCTTAATTTTACATTAATGAATTATGTTCTGACTTTTAAATCAACTCTTTGAGAAAGTGGATAGTGGATCAGTTTGCCAGAACTTGGTTAACCCTGGGCGAAATAATGAAATTGAGTCCTGGAAGTGCCAGGTAGGAGGTTCAACCTGCACAGGTAGTGATTCTCCCTAAAGCCGAAAGAATGGATTTTGTCCTCAACCTGTCCATGATTCCTTCTTTACCTATTTAACTGCAACTTTTTCTTGAGCCTATTTTATTTACAGAAATAAGGAGTGTTACAATGCAGGATAAACTGGAAATATTTTCAAAGAAACATTGGATCATGGCACAACTGTGTTTTAGTGAATAGGGGAAAAAATCTTGGCTTTAAGTTATGATCAGTAGGGCAGAATGATTGACACATATTTTTGTCTAAGAGTGAACTGTTGTGTTCTGTTCAATTTTACATTGTTGAGGTATGTAATTAACAAAGCTGTCAGAATCTGTGGCCTGAGATTCTGGCATCTCTGAAGTTCCACCATGTGCCCTTAAGGTAGCATTATATTTAGAAATAATACACTCAGTACTCGAAGAAAATGCATCAATCTCCAGAATCTGCAAGTTTAATTCAATATTTCAACTAGAATAATGGAATAACAAAGATCCTCTATGTCTGGCAATGAGTATTAGTTGAATAAGTAAATAGAATTTTCACAGAATTTTGGAGATTATGGATATGAGGAACCTGAGGCCAAGGGAGGTGAAGTGATTTGCCCCAGGCTGAACCATCAACTAGTGAAGAGTAGTTACCGGATAGCCCATAGGAGAGTGAGTCATTTGTTCAAAAGTATGTGTCTTCAGGTGGGTAAATGGAGAGATGATAAACACACAAAAAAAAATACAATAATTTTGCAAACGTAAGACTACAGTATGGTCTGAGAAATTTCTATTACTAATATACCCAATTACTTTAATTTTTCAGCATAAAATGAAATACCATATCCTCCATGCGACAACATGGTTACTGGCTGAGCAATTCCAGATATTGCAGAGACTCTAGGAAATGGATAGAAAAGAGATTTTCTCCTCTCTCTACCTCAGAAGTAATTAAAATTACTCACTGCCTTCAAAGCATAAAGCAAAGAATTGGCTCACTAAGCAGCCACCTTGATCATTTTGCTTCTATTAAGTCCTCAAAATGTGTGGTTTTGATGGTATTTTTCTGGTTGTTAAGGCATACAGGCAAATCCACATTTTTATTTCATTTGACAAAATAAAAAAAGAGCTTCATGACAGTAATAACTGGGAGATAGATCAGAGTGTTTGACCTAACTGCACATGGCATTTAATATTTTGGCTTCAGACATTTTGTCTTTTGAGACTTCCATCAGCCTGTAAGAGGGGAATTTGGTAGTTTATGCTCTATTAAGTATGCAAGTTCTGGAGAGAAGAACTGCTTTGAGAATGTAAATCTCTAAGCATCATCACCTAAACTTGATTACTTTGCTTGGAAGAACTCTATCTCTAGGTCCTTCATTAGAGAAGTGGTGCTCCAAAGAGCTAATATATATTTTTGTATTAATTTATGATTTGATGCATTTTCAAATAATCTAATTGATTTTTCCACATTGTTTGCACAATTATGAGTATATCATTAAGCTACACAGTGAATATGTTTCATGGGGTGGTTTTTGTATACATCATATTTTGAAAGAAATAAATGAAGACTTGGAGTCAATTGTCTGCTCTTCCACTTGCTAGCTCCAAGTACTTGGTTTTTCCTTACCTTAAGATGGGAATCATCTCACTGGAATAATGTACTGAATTTATGAGGTAATGTACAAGAAGTACCTACCCCAGAAACAGAACAACAGAAAGTCCTTAATACATGCTAAATTCCCTCCTTACCATAATTGTATGCTTTAATAACTCAAAACATGGAAATCTAATCTTAAAATAAATTACATAAAGGTTACCTACTAGGGAATTTAAGCTTTTCGCATGCAGTTATGAATTCTTAGTCAGCTTTGTAATAAAAGATATAGCATAATTCCTGGCAGAGTAGGCACTAGAATTAATGTTTTGGTGATGATATGTTAAATTAAAATGACAAAATGATCACTATTACCAAGGGATACTCTGTGTTTTGGCAGAAAGAAGATGGGGCCTGCAGCTCTACTTTCTGCTGGGAAAGTTTTCATCACCTCCACTGCCATATTTCCCCCAGCCTGATTCTACCCACATCAAGACAGAAGTAATTAATCCTCTGTTTACTCTAAGTTCCACAGGAGCCTAGGACCTCCAGGTTATTCCTCATGCTTTGGACCCAAATTGCCAAATGAGTTTGTGGGCCATGGGCAACCCCCACACATCTGCTGTTGGCTCACCCTATTCCCCTTTGCTTTTTCCATAGCAATTCTACGATCTGACATATTAAATACTTTATTTTTTGTCTGCCACCCCCACTAGAATATAAACTCCATGGGGCAGCCATTTTTATCTGGTCTGTTCACTGGTATGTCTTTGGCGCTTAGAGCATGGTGCTTGGCAGTACTCATAGCAATAGATGATTGTTTGAATGAACTTGCACTCATCCTGAGGAAACACATTTTTACATTGTTAACTTCTTCCTATTCTTTTGGATATATAAATAAATGTCTATAATAAAGTCAGTCTCTAGCAATTTATACAACTAAAATTTTATTTTATATATTTTCTTAGGTTTTTAAGGGTTTCTGGATATTATTGATAATATCATTATTGATAATAGCCCTTATTCTATTACAAGAACGATCTTCTGTAACTGTACTTTCTAAATACACGAATTTCTTGATTTCTTCCACATCCTTATTCACTGCTTAAGACTATGCTAAAAATAGTGTTTTGATTTCTTCAGATTCCTCAAAAGACATGGAAAGGATGAGTGCTTCTCAATTACAAATATGGTTTTAATCTTACCTAAGGGAAGGAAAAACTCATCAGTGTTTATAAAATACTGAGAAACCCCTCTGAAAAAGTTCCTTGATGCTACATCACACATAATTAGAATCACTTTTCACCATATTAGAGTTTTAAGTGGGTTTTATGCTATTTACAACATTTTCAATAATACTCAAATGTGCTTTAATTTTTAAAGCTGTTTAAGTCAAGTAATCTGCCTTTCTTTCTCCAAGGTCATTTCTCTTTAGGTTTAGTTATTTATGTTTATTTTATTGAAACTGAAGTTAAAATTATAGTAACAAATAAGCAAAGCAAAAACTAATGCATTGTAGATGTTACATAATAAAAGATCAAAGATATAAGAGTGGATTATTTACCTATTTCCAAATCAGTTCTACCTTTGAAGATTTTTAATACATGAAGAGTTCTAAAACAGGTTTCAAAAATTGGTAGTGAACAACACCATTGACAGTTTGTTTAAAGCTACTAAGTATATTGTAGGAAGCCTAGAAAATTTCATTACGAATTTTCAAGTTTCTATTGTTTCTTTTAATTCTAGTAACAAAGAAACTTAAAGCTCTATAGAAAATACCCCAGTGCTTTTCAATTTATATGATTATACTTAGCAAAATGAACACTTCAGTTAAACAAATATTTAGTGCCAAGTGTATTACGGCTTGTGCTTAGAAAGCACAATGGCAAATTTGTGTATTTATGTATTTTTCTCATCATTTATTTTTTTTAATTCTTCCTTTCCTTTTCAAGACTCTAGCAATTTTTCTTCTGCTATTGAATCGAACAGTATTTACTTTGTGTAAAGGAATCGGCAAAAACTATCCGGAAGCCATTTAACAAACTCCATCTTGTTGGCTCACAAGAGTCATACTTAAAAACAGTGTATAAAATTCATTTGTCTTCCCTAATAAAATGAAATGCTTTTAAAAATCCAGAAGACAGGTTTTCCATGTTTAAAAAAAATGCAGATAACAATATTTTCCTGAAAAGATTCTTAGGATGTTTGGCTTGTGTACTTCCTCTAGCAATGCATAACAGAGGCTGACACTCAACAAGAAGTGGCTATAGGGATTTAAGTGGAAGGCCATTAATTCTGTGTCTTTCCTCTTAGAAAAGAAGTCCCCCAAGACTTCTGAGTCTATGTTCACCCTGTATCCCCAGCAATTAGCTTATTGCCTAACTCATTATAGATTATGACCCACTGATTCCACTGAAACCATGGGAAGTTTTGCCAATTTAATTAAGGCAAAAAGACTGCATTTCTTTTAAAGAAAGCATGACATGTAAGGACAGTGATGAGAGACGGTCCAAATAGAAATAAGTACAAAGCAAACTACAGGCAATACTATGCCCAGGCTGACTTGATACATGTGGCCTCAAATTCTACACATCTAAACATCCTTAGTTTTCTCTAATAGCCCATTTAAAATGCAAATCTTTGGGGTCCAATTTATACTTTCAGCCTTTCTGTCTCTTGGCACAGTTCTGTAATTTAACCATTTACTTATGTAAAATATAATTTTGTTTAGTTTGTCCAAAAATCATTTTCTTCCAGCCTCTCCTCAGTTCTGGGAATGGAAGTGAATAATCTCCATCCACTCTCTTCATAGGTTTAATCATTTTCCAAACATTCATTATGCCACTTTTCAGCTTTTATGTCTCCAGGATAGATCTCTAATTTTTGGTAATTCTCATTTGATAATATTTTATACATGCAATCAGCCTAATTAAACTCTCTGCATTGGAAACATTGGCCTTTTCCTTTTAAAGAATAGTTTAGGGTCATTTAGAAACACAGATACTTTGCTGTGAACACAATTTACTCAGGGACCCCACTGTTAACAATTCTATATCCAGCGAAGTACCTCTTCCTAACCTTACTCTTTATATTTTACGGCCAATTCTATTACAAAAAATCTCTTCCCTTAAAATAGCAACTCAAGTTTTGCTTTTGAATTAAGCAACATTATTCTGTGAAACCATATTGTAGGCTTTTTAAAAGTTAACTTTACAAACAGATTGACTTGCTTTTTATTTCATTCAGGTCCTGCCAGCTAAGAAATGCTGCTTATGAAAGCAAACATGTATAAACAATGAAAACTAATTAGATACAAGCTTTATCCTGTTAATCTCAAAAAGCATATTTTTAAGCAAATACAAAGAAAGATCTTCTTGTATTTTCTTTATTCATAAAGATGAATAACATGAATATAATTTTTTGTCACAATTATAATTTCAACTAAGCAAAATTTCAGAGAACTTGATGTTAAAAGCTGATATGCTGAGCAATTTTTCCAGTGACTATATGAAAAGTTACAGAATTCATCACCTTGTGATGAACGTGTTGCCTGTGCAGAGCTTCATGTTAAGACTCTATCCAAGTCTCTAACATCCTTAACTTCACCAGCTAAACTTTGCGATTAAAAAAAAAAATTACTACAAAGGGTCAGAAGCCTTGAATTGGGTCTCTGTTTGATGACTCTAGCTCCCCTGGAGAAGCTACGCAACTATTTGGGATACTTAAAGAGTAACTGATTTTGATAAAACAATTGTTAACATTTTATGTCCAGTAAGGCTTAGAGTTGTCATGGAAACATAAGATAGAAAAAACATCTAATGTCAAGCCAATAGATTCAACTTCATGCAGAATTTAAACTACTGTAAGTGATATCAAATTTCTTTGTCAATCCCCATTATATTATGTTTAACCTTTAAGTATTGAAAGTATTTCTAATATTTTAATTTATTATTCCTGTAGTTAATACTGTATATCTAGTACGTTTCATAACTGAAATTAGAGAGCAACTAATTTCCCTATTACTCTTCTTAGGGGGAAAGGTTTTAGAGAAATAAGACAATTACGATCACTTTTCTATGATTATTAATCTTATTTGCCACATTTCTTACTGTATTATATTATGCAATATTTCAGTAGGATCCAAGGGATTTTAAAGAAAGAAAAAAATTAATCCATTGATTCTCCCATTTCATAACATCAAAAAAAATTTGAATAACCTGTAATATTCTCTTCACATTACTTACTATACTATATTATGCAAGATTTCATTATTACCTAAGGAGTTTTACTGAGAAATGAAAAAACATATTCATTCTTCCAAGCTTAAGAAAATAGTTTTCAAATATCTAACAAAGAATTATTTATACAAGTCTTTTTTTCAGAGACAAAAGATTTCTCTTTAGATTAACATATAAAAATTGAACTGCCATGTATGAATGTCATCTTAATTTTGAAAACTGCCTTATCTTTACTTTACCTTTGAGTGCTTCAGTTCCCTCATGTGCATATAGCTCTTAAGAAGTCTTCTGAGGAATAATGAGCTTAGAGCAATGCTTGGGTCATACATGGTGCTCAGTGAGACAGCAATAAACATTAATATCATCATGATTTTTAGTTTAAAATGAATAAAAAACAAATAGCCACAATATAGTTTCAGTTAAAGTTACAATTCTCTTTTTCTTCTCCTAGTTCCCCCCCTCCAAATAATTGTGGAACTCTGAATGCTTCTAATATAAAAATTTCTCAGTCATACTGAGTAGTTTTAGTGGTTTGTCATGGTATGGCACACACCTATTGCCGTCTTTTCATAACATTTGTTTAGGATAAAGCATACCACTAAAAAAATGCAGCATGCCATATTGATATTCACTGTTTCTTTAGTTTGTATTTCTAATTATCTGCAATCTAAGATCGCATATATACTGTTATTCAATTATCTATAATTCTGACCTTTTCAATGGGCTCATTTAATCAAACTTTAAAAATATTTTAGTTTTTATTTTCCCTATTGAGATCCTCTGTTTTACCAAAACTTTAAACTGAAATACCTGTTTGCCTGGAAGCTACATTTAAAAGTGTCTATACAGAAAAAAAAGCAGTAATCAATTATTTCATGAGTTTTATATACATCTCTCATGCTATTTTGATAATGACCATATAACTAACCTAGCATTGTTTTACATGTATAAAAGCAAGAGAAAGATTTAGTTATTTTAATTAAATGGGTCTTTGAAACAATCCCCTTATAAACTATTTTACAAGTTCATCCAGAGATCATCAATTCAAGTGCCAATTAAGTAGAAATTTTTAATTCCCATTTTCAAAAATATAGCCACCCATATCAATCACTCAGCATGACCTCTGCTATAAGATAAATTTTGTTGACCTGCAGACATGACAACAATATTAGCACAAAATTCAAATACCTTTTTACCATGATACATCAGTTTTGTGATGAAGGTTACATTCCTAAGAAGTCAATAGAGCAAATTCTGGATGAATTGATTAGAGGGACCCATTTTACCCCCAGTTTCACTTCTCATTTTTAAATGTACAAAAGAACTGATGTCTTAAGTCTGCCATGTTGCTAAGACAAACCTAACAACAATGGGATGGCTTAAACAATGGGAATTTATGAGCTCACGGTTTTGAGGCTAGCAGAAATTCAAAATCAAAGTGTCAGGAAGGTGGTGCTTTCTCTCCAAGGTCTGCAATATTCTGGTGCTGGTTGACAGCAATTCTTGGGGTTCTTTCTCTTGTGTCTCTACCTTGCATCACCTGGCAACATCCTCTCCTTTTTTTCTTTCGGGTTCTTTTGACTTCCGAGTTCCAGCACCTCTCCATGCCTTTCTCTAATTATGTCTGAATTTCTTCTGTTTATAAAGGAAGGACTCCAGTAATCCAGATCAAGACCCAACCTCATTCAGTTGGGCCACATCTTAATTTAAAATAACATCTCCAAGAGATCCTGTCTATAACGGGCTCACACCCACAGGAATGTGGATTAAAATACAGAACATGTTTAAATTGGGGTACATAATTCAATATACCACAGTTCACCAGAGAAGAGAATACATATATGCAATGGAGAGAAATAAGGATATTCTATCCAAGAAATAAGAATGCTTTAGCAAACTCTGATCCTATCATTCCTCGTCCTTGTTTCTGATATATAGCATTATTATTACTCCAGGTTGCAAGTAAATATTGATAGTTGAGTGCCGTGGCCCTTTCCAGTGTTTTCTTAAGTTTCCATGGCAGTGGTGTGCGTACTGCCTCTTCATGCTTTTCTTACACCTGTGGCCAGTCATATCACCTTGGTAGCTTGATATCAGTCATGGAAATTGGCAAACACTACATATCAGGAAAATTTTATCTTTTTTAGAGAGATAGTTATCAACCATTCAATAGTGCTCTACTGCATGCCAGGACTTCCATAATTCATGGGAAGAACTCCAGGTCATTTTAAATTTTATTCCATATTCAGTTGAAGATTGGATTCAAGATTTAAAAGTCAGCCAAGTTAAGTCTTTAGCAAAGTGAAGAGACCAAATTTTTGTCTCTGGGTGTCCTCTCTCCTACTTTATTCATCTTTTCCTAATCACCTCTCATGTATTTAATAGTTTTTGTTTCTAACATCATGCCCTTATCAAAATAAGAAAATACCTAATATTAATTACTAATTGGTAATACTTTTATGTAAATGTGTATTATTCCCTATACTACCTTATTATGCCATTTATCTCTCACTGTGAAATGAAATATGTCCTAGTTTTAGGGTTTGTTGTCTGGCTTTGCTTTTTATGTATTGGCAGAGAGATTTGGGACTATTATTTAACTTCGCTAAGCCACAATTTTCTTATTAGTAAAGTGGGTATATTGAGAGCCTCCACTTTATAATTTGTCTGACTTTTGAATGAGACGTTGTTTGTAAAGCTGATATTTAGTGAGTGCTCAACACTATTTAACTATTACTACTACTACTGCTCACCCTTTACTACCATCATACCATACCTCAGTCAGCAAACCAATTAGGTAATTTGAATAGGAAGAGTTTCCAATTCTCCATGAGTTCAATTGACACCTGGTCTTAAATTGATCAAGATTGTAAGACCAAGTCAATCCTTTTATGCTACCTGGGAAGTGTTTAGATAGGCCAGTTTTTTTGTATTGTTTTTTTATTTTTTGTTTTTCTCCTTGGAATTCTTATCTATTCTACTGAGGAGGAACCAAGGGCTGGTCCAAGGGAAGTGATTAAAGACCATTTTTGAAGTGCTACTGAAGAAAGAAGGTTAACTTCCCTGGCATGGAATAGGATATAACGAAGACTCTTCTTAAGATTACTGTGTTCCAAAAATAACAGATTGCCTCATAAATTATTCAGTGCCCACTATTGTCAGTATTCAGGCAAGAACTGAAAGAACACCTGCTATTGTTGTAGGAGATATCTTAGTTGGGAGATTGTTAGTTGGGAGACATCTTAGTTAGGAGATTGAATATAGAATTGAAGTCTGGCCTTCACTTCTCTATTCTAAAATTCAATGATCACTGATTCTCAAGAACTATAAAACAAGACGTAAGAATCTATTAAATATGGTTTGGGAAGTAGAGAATTGATTCTATTTTTTATCAAAAAAGTAAAAATCACTTTAACAACATTCAATTCATTTATGCTTAACTGCCATAATACAATGACAATTATGTATACAATTCAATGTGTCAGATTAAAATTGTATGCATGTTTTTAATACACCAAATAATTCTATCTGTGCTTTTTTGTGTTTCACAGATTATGACTCATAATATAATCATCTACTCACATAATAATGATAAATGCACAGCACATTTTAACAGTAGGGAATAAATGTCAAATGCCCACACTATCTTGCACCAACTTTCCTTTTAAGAGTTGTCTCTACAAAGATGCCTTCTCTCTGTTTGATGTTGTTTTGTATGTCATGTTCTCCAGGATTAATGAGAACCATCTTTTGGCAAAGTTAGTGGAGATACTTGCAAATCTTCTGGTGAGTAGGACCAGACTGTTTTATATATCCATTTTCTCCATAAATCCAACACATCAAGTTGTCTAGAGTAGGTGTGCAATAAATATTTACTAAAAAAAATTAAAATTCTATGTATTTTTACAGAGTAATAGTGGCTGTCTCCAATGCATCTCAGCTTCATATTAGCTTTCTAATGCATAAATCATATATGTAACTAATATACAATTTTCTTAAGGGTTGTCACATCTGACTCCTGACAGATTTAAAATCTCACAAATATTTATAGGCCAAATTATCTAAGAAAAAGTTAACAAATTGAAATTAAATATGCATTAGGATTTCCAGTTTGCTTTCCAAATTGTAACATTTTATTATTAAAAATAAAGATTAACAAATTCAGCTTATAATTAAATTTTAGTCAATTAGGATTCTGATACTCTTATGGTATACAACTATTAATTTTTTTTTTTTTTTTGCTGACCTACAGTAATTATTTGGTTTCATTAATCAGACAGATCCAGTTTTGTATCATATAGATTCAGATTTAACACATTATGTGATTTTTTTTACCAGGAAGAAAAAAAGAAGGGGTAGCATTATTGCTTTCTAGCTTAAAGGGTACAAAGAATTGCTTTTATAAAATATAGTTGGGAGACTCTAAAAAAATCGTTGACTTTTTATGTTTTAATTTATGTATTACTGTTCATGTTACTATTTTTCAATTAAATTAAATTATATATAAAATGAGGGGCTATTTATCAAAGACTATGATAATTAAAAATATTATGTGTATATATAAAAATTTTCTTATAATCAAGTATTCAAAATATCTAAAATATTTATATTCACCAGTTTTGAAATGGTTATATTTGTGTATCTCTTTAAACTATGAACAAAATATTTTATAGCAAATGAAGAAAAACCACTGTATTTTATGTATAACTATAATACATATAAACTATTAAATATTTTGAGATTTTCCCTAATTCTTGTTATAAACTCAAAAATGTATATCCATGTTTACCTTGAAAAATAGATTTGAGATTTAACATTTTTTATTTTACTTCCAATTCTGAAGATCCCACCACTTTCGTACTAGATGTAATATAAATGACTGTTGTCAATTCTCTGATACTGTACAATTGTGATCAAATTCAGTTGATCAATATTTTGACTCCAATCCAACCTCAAGAAGTTATCTTAGTAGAGACTGAATAGTATTGTCTGAATTTCAAGGTTCCTGCTTTATGGTACAATGATACAAATGACTTTCAGAAAACTGGATACACCAAATGCTGGTGTATCAAATATATTTATTTTAGACTTCAAATTGTTAACAATGTTTTACAATAAGAGCCTTTCAGAACAGGTTACAAGTTGCATCGCTATCAGATAACAGAATATTATCGCTCCCTGAAAAGGTCAAGATCAAGCAAAACAAATAGTTAATAGTGAACTAAGCAACTATCACCTTACTTATTGCTTTATAGTTAATATGTATGTTCCCATGTAGATGGCAAAAATACATTTAAATTTGTTATCTTTAATGTGATTGGGAATATCTATTTGGGGTGCTTGGTTGTTAAGTAGCTCACAGTCATCCATTTTCTAGAAAAACAGAAAGTTCCACGTTCATTAAACATTTAAATTTTAATAAATGACAGCTATTATTACTGATTAAATTTATTTTTTTCCTGTTCCTTGATTTCACTTTGTCTTTCTGTTTACATTATCTATACCATTTTGCTTCATAATGTATGCTGAGATAACACTCAGGAGAGAACTATTTGTAAATTCTTATCAATTATTTGCGTGATATGGTGGGTACAGAGGATACATCCCATGTTTTAATTATTGTTATGTGTTGAGCTTGCTTTCATTTGGATCCTTAAAATCTATATAAGTAAATGTATATTCATTGTCCAAGAGTCAGTAACATGCATAATGTTAAGATTAAACAGTTTTGTACCATCAGAGTTAGTAGGATTGGTAAATACATATAAATAGCTGGGATACTTTTTAAAGATGTAGAGAGAAAGACGCAGCACCCACATTTCTTTAACTATGAGTACTCTGTTTTTAAAGATGCCCTATCAAGCATATATGATGAGTTCTGATCACCTTACTATTGTGAAGGCCAAGCACTCAACAGCAACCGGCTGATGCCTGAGGGGGAGAATTGGATTGGCTTACTATCACCATTTTGTTGACAACTACATGAATAAATATTTGGACATGTTTTCATAACAGCACATTATCTCTTCCAATTACCCTCCAATTTGCACTTGTGTTACTTTTAACAGCTAGATTGTCCTTTCGCAAAATAATAATGGCCTCAACCACTTAAATGAAAATCGAAAGCAGGCAAAAGCTTAGTTTTATTAATGCTGAGACAGAAATGTTAATTACAGAGGATATTGAAATATAAAAGAACTCCCTTTGCTATCTCCAATCCCTTTTGAACTTCTCAGGGGTTTAAATATAGTGTTTGTTTGGCAGATATTCATGTCTGCAAAAGAAAAGGAAAAATCCTACGCCAAAATAAAATCTCAAAAATTCTGTAACCTACTCTTAATCTTCATTAATCAGGCACAAAGACTGTCTCTTTTTGATAAAAATTATTTTAAAAGGTCTGAATTCAATTCAAAGTTTAGTTTCTAGAAAATAAGTAATTTTATCATGAACAAATGTTGATGGTGCACAAAAATTTGAACTGAAAATACACTGTTCATTAGTATTCTTTCTACTTAGAGAAGCAATGGATTAGTATCAAGTCAGACAGAAATACACTTAGCAAAGACCACTCAAATGGGAAAGAATAGACTCTTCAACAAATGGTGCTGGGAAAATTGATCTCCATCTACAAAAAAATAAAGGAGAGCCCCTACCTCATACCATTGACAGATATCAACTCAAAATGGATCAGATACCTAAATCTGAGAGCCAGAACTATGCAACTCCTAAAAGAAAATGTAGAGAAGCATCTTTAGGCAATGGTTTCTTATACCCAGAGCACAAGCAACAAAAGAAAAAAAAAAAAAAAAAGAAAGAAAGAAAGAAAAGATAAACGGGACCTCATCAAAATTAAAACCTTTGGGCCTCAAAGAACTTTATCATAAAAATAAATGAGAGAAACACACAATGAGAGAAAATATGTGGAAACCACATATCTGATAAGGGTTTGATATCCAGAATACATAAAGAAATCCTTCAACTCAACAACAAAAAGAGAAACAACCCAATTAAAAACGAAGCAGAAATCTTGAATACACATTTCTTCAAAGAAGATATACAAATGGCCAGAAAGCAGATGCATAGCTGTTCAGCAACATTAGCCATTAGGGAACGGCCAACCAAAACCACGAGATAACATTTTACACCCACTAGAGTGGCTACTATTTAAAAAATAGAAAAGTAAAAGCATTGGAGACAGCCTAACATTTCCCCTTTTAAACACAATCAAATATATTTGTACTATTAATTATAGTCCATGGTTTAACTTAGGGTTCACTGTGCCAGGCAGTTCCATTCATTCATTGCTGGTGGGAATGTAAAACGTTGCAGTTGTTCAGGAAGACAGTTTGGCAGTTCCTCAGAAAGTACAGCGTTACCATATAACCCAGAAACCCCACTTCTAGGAGTACACCCAAAAGAAGTAAAAGCAGGGACTCAAACAGATATTTGCACATCAGTTTTCACAGTAGCATATTCAAAACTGCCGAAAAATGGAAGCATCCCAATTGTCCGTCAACCAATGAATGGATAACCAAAATGTGAGGTGTGTGTGTATTTATATATGTATAAATACACACACACACACAGCAGAATATTATTCAGCTGTAAAAAGGAATGAAGTTCCAATACACAGGATGACATGGATGAACCTTGAAAACATCATGTTGAGTGAAATAAGACAGACACAAAAGGACAAATATTGTATGATCCCACTGATATGAAATAATTAGAATAAGCAAACTCACAGAGTCAAAATTAAGAATACAGGTTATCAGGGGAAAGGGTAGGGGTAGGAAATATAGAGATAAGGCTTATAATGTATAGAGTTTCTATTTGGGATGGTGGAAAAAATGTGGTGGCAATGGTAGCACAGCATTGTGAATATAGTTGGTGGCACTGGGTTATATATTTGATTGTGTTTAAAAGGGGAAATGTTAGGTTGTCTATATTGTCCTAGAATAAAAAAAAAAATTTAATTCCATGGAACTGCCTGGCACAGTGAATCCTAAGATAAACCATTGTCTATAATTAATAGTACAATTATAAAAATGTGCTTTCATCATCACAAATACATCACACCAATGCAAGGTGTTAATAATAGGGTAGTGTTGTTTGAAACTGTACAGTTTGAAACTGTATGTAACCCAGAAAAGCATATTCTTAAAGTTAATCCATGCCTGTGGGCATGGACCCATTTTAAGTAGGATCTTTTGATGAGGCTACTTCAGTTAAGGTGTGACCCACCTCATTCAGGATGGGTCTTAATCCTCTACTGGAGTCCTTTATAAAGGGGATGAATACAGAGAGAGAGAAAAAAAAAAAAGTTATGGGAGCAAGAAGCTGAAAGCAATGAAACCCGAAAGAGAAGGGAGATTCCGTTAGACACCGCCATATGCCTTGCCATGGGGCCGAGGACCCCAGGATTTCCGGAAACCAGTCTTCAGAAAAAAGCACCTCCTTGATGCTGTCTTGATTTGGACATTTTTCTCAGCCTCAAAACCGTAAGCTGAAACATTGTCATTGTTAAAAGCCAACCCATTTTATGGTATCTGTTTTCAGCAACCTGGGAAACTAAAACGTGTGGTATACGGGAATCCTGTATTTTTTTCATGATTGTTCTGTAAACCACAACTTCTCTAACAAAAAAGACGTACATATGCATACACCTTTAAAGACAATCCATGAAGTTTTTATGTAGGAAGAACACAGTGAAATAAATGGATTGGATATTGTTTAATTGAAATATTCAAAGAACCTTAAAAATGCACCTGTGTAAAAGGATAGAAAGGGAAATATTATGAAAAAGGATTTTAATTACCCTCTACACACAATAATGTGCATTTGACAACATTGAATATTTAAATTAAGAAACAAAAATATATTGCCAATAGGGATCCAAATTCATATTTTCATGGATTACAGAACCAATATTTTCTCACATAAAGGGTTTTCCTCTAAAATTATAAATAAGATCTTGTCACTAAGATGTTTACAACTCCTCATGTTACTTGGAGTACAGTCCAATTCTCTCTGTGGCCTGCAGGGCCCTCTATGGCACTGCTCTGTGTTGTATCCAACCTTCTCTCCCCTCAGTTCTCCCAGCTATCTATGCTCCAGGCAAACCTTTCTTATTTCTATCCCTCAAACACACTGAGCTCAGTTCTCCTTCTTGAATCCATTAGCTTTTTCTTCTGCCTGGAGCATCTGACCCACAATTTTCCAAGAGTTTTCATCTTCTTGTTATTCAGGTCTGACTTCAAAGGAGACTTCCTTGACACTCTTCCTTCTAAATTGGTCCTATCTCCTCACAGTCATTCTTTAGTCTGCTTTATTTTCTCCTTACACTTTACTTCATTTGGCTTCACCATATTCATTGACTTAATTACAATTATTAATGTAAATAAGTATGTAGGTTCCATGAAAGCAGCTGTATTGTCTGGCTTGTTCACCAATCTATCCCTAGAAATAGAAGAGTGTCTGACAAAATGTCCAAATTAAATTAATACTTGTCAAATGAAAGAATGAAAGGATAAGCAAATGATCATGTTTATAATAACATTTTTTTCCACCAAAAGTTTTCATGTACCAGAAAACTAGGGAAGTAGAGCTATCCTTACCAATAGCCTGTGTTAGTCACCTCCTTTGGATCTATTAGCATCTTTCAATAACCATTTATTTGATTAACATGGTTTGCCACATTCATGTCTAGTCTTACTATACTACAAGATAATGAAATTCTTAATTCAGATAAGGAGTCTATCTATTCATATAATTTTCTTCATTTGTATTTCTAAAAGCACATTAGACAAAACACACACACATACACCTAGGAGCTAAATTCAATTATTACAAAATTAATGACTTCCCTTCAAAGAATCTTCACATCGGAAGAATATTCTATTTTACCTATAAAATAATCTAGCTATAAGGTTATTTTGGAGTTTCATTAAAACGTTTTGATAAGAAATATAAAGCATACTGAGTTGAACTTTTAGATAGTGTTTTTTTTTTAATTAAATTCACTTTTATTGAAATACATTCACACACCATACAATCATCCATAGTATACAATCAACTGTCCACAGTATGATAACATAGTTATGTGTTCATCACCACATGATGAACATTTTCCTTACATCAGAAAGAACCAGAACAAGAATAAAAAATAAAAGTGAAAAAAGAACACCCAAACCATCCCCTCATCCCACCCCATTTGTCCTTTAGTTTTTATCCCCATTTTTCTACTCATCCATACACTAGATAAAGGGGGTGTGATCCACAAGTTTTTCACAATCAGTGTCACCCCTTGTAATCTACATTATTATATAATTGTCTTCAGGAGTCCAGACTGCTGGATTGGAGTTTGGTAGTTTCAGGTATTTACTTTTTAGATAGTGTTTTAACAGCCAGGTTCTGAAAATCCAATTACATTGAGTTTACAGATTGAATAAAGAACAGAACTTTTTTAAGAGTTGCATCAACTAGAAAAAAAGCAAAGAAAGAAACATCTCAAGTGAAAATGTTAATATTTCACAAGTCAAATTTTAAAAATTTTCAAAGGAAGTGGACTGCTTATCTATCTTCATCCCACTTGAATACAGACATGCATATTTTACCATAGAATACATTAATATATATTTAACATAAACACATACATATTTACATATATCTTTTAGATATAATAAAGTATATCTAGAAAATATCACATAGCTTTTGAAATGAAAACTTTTCATCATGAGCTTAATTCCAGGGTTTGTAGCTTTTCTTCATGAGCTTAATTTTTCTAATGGAATTTCTGTATTACTTAGATTTTTGTATTTATTCATTCAATTATATATTACATTATACTTTTACCTTTTGCTAAGCATTGCTCTAGCTCCAGGAATCCACTGGCGGACAATGTAATGTCCTCACATTAGAGAATCTCATGAATAATTCATCAATACCCTCGATTATTAAAAGTTAAATGAGACATTATTTGCAAAGAATGTATTTGTGAGCAATAGTTTCTAGTATTAGTCTAGTATAAGCAACAGTATTACACAGAATTTACCAACTCAAAACCAAAAATAATGAAGTAAATGCAGTGTAATGCTAGTGCTAGGCACATAGTAGGCACTCGCAAAATATTTACTGAAGAGATGAATCAAAGAAAGAATGAATGAAATATTTCAATATTACCAGTTCCATAATTTTATATCACTGAATCTGCAATTAAATGTTGGGAAAAATACTCTTACAAATGTCCAATCTTAGCTGATATTTTTACCATTATCTATTTTAAAAGGGTACCTATTAAGAGAATTTCAATGTTCTTTTGTTTTAAAGACATAATAACTTCACTACATGTGAAATTCCCGTTAAAAATTTCCTTCCTCATTGAAAACTGTGCTTGAATTGGCCTGAAGGATGAAAATGTCTGTGCGCCTGTTCTCCAAAACCCAGAGTGGAGAGGAAAGCCAGCTGGCAGTGCCCGCTGGCTGTCTGCCATTCTCATCTGCAGTTGCAATGCAGTCCTAGGGGAAAAAACAATCATGAATTCTGTTTAACTAGGGCCATAGAATGGCATTTGTTTCTTGATAGACTGTGAGTCTATTACTAAGACAAACTTGATTAAAGCCATTCAAATCCTACTTTCTATGACTCTGGGAAGATCAGAGGACTGAGGACATTTTGAGAACAGGGATTATGTTTGTTATCCTTTGACAATAATAAAACAACCAAACAGAAAGTAAGCACTTGGGCACCAACTATTCTTTTGACCGATTTTTTTCCTCCCTTGAACTTAATTGTTTTTACATGGTGTTCTGGTTTGCTAATGCTGTCAGGATGCAAAATACCAGAAATGGATTGGCTTTTATAAAAGGGGGTTATTTGGTTACACAGTTACAGCCTTAGGACCATAAAGTGTCCAAGGTAATGCATCAACAATCGGGTACCTTCAATGGAGGATGGCCAGTGGTTTCCAGAAAACCTCTGTCAGCTGGGAAGGCACGTGGCTGGCATCTGCTCTGGAGTTCTGGTTTCAAAATGGCTTTCTCCCAGGACCTTCCTCTCTAAGCTGCAGTTCCTCTTCAATATGTCACTCTCAGTTGCTCCTGGGTCGTTTGTCCTCTCTTAGCTTCTCCGGAGCAAAAGTCTGCTTTTAAAGGCAGTTTCCAAAATGTCTCTGTAAGCTGCATCTCCTCTCTCAGCTCCTGTGCCTTCTT
Organism: Choloepus didactylus; assembly: GCF_015220235.1. Taxonomy (NCBI): domain Eukaryota; kingdom Metazoa; phylum Chordata; class Mammalia; order Pilosa; family Megalonychidae; genus Choloepus; species Choloepus didactylus. The sequence continues at coordinate 51,877,415 of NC_051314.1, forward strand.
CAAAGTGTCCCTCTTGGCTATAGTAAGCTTGCTCCTTCTGTCTGAGCTTTCATAGTGCTCCAGTGAACTAATCAAGGCCCACGCTGAATGGGCTAGGCCATGGCCTCATGGAAATTAATCAGAGTTATCACCTATAGTTGGGTGGGTCACATCTCTATGGAAACACTCAATCAAAGAATTACAATCTAATCAACACTAATACGTCAGTCCCCACAAGACTGCATCAAAGATAATGGTGTTTTGGGGGACATAATACATTCAAACTGGCATACATGGTATAGTCATGCTCTAAATATGAGAAGAAAACAAAAACAATAATTAATTTTTATTGTTTAAAATTTGCCAAGCATTGTTCCAAAAACATTGTCATTTACTAAGTATTTAAATCTCCATGAGGTAGTACTACTATTATTCCAATTTTACAGTTAAGAAAAATGAGACAGAGAGGATAAGTAAGTTGCTCAAGCTTCTACAGTTATTAAGTACAGTGCAAGGGCAAGAATCTATCGCCCCGAAAAACACTTTTTCATCCCACAGAGATGGGGTAAAAGATTTATGACATTTTAATCACTGACATTCAAGTATTCATGGGCACATTAAGAAAAGGAGTTTTGGTTACTAAGAATTTTCAGTCTGAGATGTTCAACTCCATTGGGAAGGCTGCCTAAACCTAAGCTCCAAGTGGGCCCTTCATATTTCTTAACTTGGGACTTTCAGCTTTGCCCAGGCAGTTGTATGTATTGACTCTAAGAAATAAAACTTGCCAGGGCAGAACTTTCAGCACTGCATTCCCCGGTCAACATAATATTCCAAAAACATTAGGAAGGGCCCCACCCAGGTCTTAATTTATAGTATATACATATCAATAGGCCAATTACAATTTTTGTGAGTTTGAAATGACAAATGTAAAGCCTCCACAGAAAGTCTGCCCTATAGCATTCAATAAATAATAAGAGATCCTTATTAGTATTATAGAGTAAACCAGTGGATGGGATCTAATTTGAATTACTGTTATAAAATCATCCGTCCATTCCTTTAAGGATCAAGACAAACTGTTGTATGTTTCCACACAAGCCTTGGACTGTCTTTTTTTCAGGCTGGTAGAATGTAGAATTTTATGCAATGATGAAGAGCTACCTCCAGTGTTTGGACAGTGTCCAAACCTAGCATACAGAAAGAACAGTTGAACTTCTGGTCGCTGAACATTTAATCCTATCCAAAGTACTTTAACAATAGCTTATTTAAAAAGATTTTTATGTTGACATCTTTAAACCACAGAGAAAGTAAAGTTGCTCTTCTCTTACACTAAACATCTTTAATGATATACTGATATTTGGCTTTTGTTTAGTAAACAATAGCCTGAATATTTTTCAAATGTTATTTCAAAGAAAAAAAATATAAAAACAATTCTATGGTATATTTTAGTTTTACAAATAAAAAGGTATTATATATTTTAGTGCATGATCTGTCACTTCTGCCATCAATTTATATGCAATAAATATAAGAAAAGTTTAAAATGAAATTTACCCAGAACATATTATCTTTTAGGTAATGGTTGACATTATAATAAATTTATTGAAATATTGCATAAAGGTCAAAAGGACATGAATATTATTTTGTGATTCTGAGATTTAAGGAAAGTATATTTTCTAAGTAGAGGTTTCTGTTAAGTGAAACTAACCTAATTTTGCTCTAGAAAGTGATTTTTATTTAATTTTTATGATGTTGAACTTTAAAATTCCTTGTTCTTTTAAAAACACATAAATGGGAAATTAAAAACAGCTACATGTTCTTTTTTCCTTTGTGTATTTGTAAGGGAGAAATGAAGCCAATTCAAACATATCTTCTTGTCACATAATTTTCAATACCTTAGCATGTATCATATTGATTCTGTCTTAAATAAAACAGAATTATATCTACATTATAAACAATTAATAGTGATATCACTGGCTCCTAAATACTGCAAAGTCTGCATTTTCTTGCCGGTATATGGTTTGGAGGGTTTTTTTCTCCCTTGGAGAGGATGGTTGCTGTTAATTTCAAACTGAGCCGTCTATGTTTCAGAATGTTTTTTCTCTCTTTATATTAAGAACAAGTCTTGGATAAAATTAAAAGTCTCAGATAAGTGTCTTTTCCCCAGAGACCATATTTTGTTTGTTCAACAGAAAATGGTTGCTAAAATATTTTTCTTCATAATTTACCCTAAAGCATTTTCCTAGGTATCTCTCTATCACATATTTCTGTACCTTCTTTTCTTTCAAGTACATTTTCCAAGGTGTTTTTTTCTTGCAGTTCCTCTGAGGACACCATTCACTATTTAGCACAACCTTATAAATAGCCAGTTCTCTATTCAAACAGGGCAAGTGGCAATTTAAGTTGGTAGAAAAGAATAAATGTAATTGTAACTTTATACTAAATGCTTAGAAAAAGGAGAGTAATAAAGAGATTTGGAAATACACAGATAAAGATTTCTAAAAACAAATTCTTTCCTTTATCTATTCATAGAACAAAGTCACTGACTATGTTCCAGAAATAGGTGTTTGTGCACCGCCATCCTTTGAAGTAGGTATTATTACTCCCATTTTTACATTTGAGGAAAAGACTCAAGGATAAAATAACCACTCATTGCATGGCAACTAAGTATCTGAGCTTGCTCCTGTCCTCATGTTTCCTTTGCCCATTTTCTTTCTCCTAAATCATTACATTTTCCATAAAGTCCCAGGTATAGTGGGAGGTCTGATTACTCTAGGTTGGAACTCCAACTAGTTATAAAAGCTATAAATGCAATTCAGTCCATAGTTGCAGATACGGTATAAACTTAAGAAAGCATTTTGACACAGTTACTGTTACTCTTCCCCTTTTTGTTGTCCTTAATAAACTAGAATTGGCTCTTTCAAATAATTTGCATATATGGCTTCAGATATAACCTTTTATTTAAAATATTTCAGACTTAGCAAGAAACATGGATCAACAAAAGGAGTGTATTTATTACAAGTAACACCTTCAAAAATATTTAAAAATAAGTCTTACAGAGAAATGAAAACGTGTCTAAGATAATATATTTTATTTTTCAAAAGAAAACGCCATAGTTTAAGCCACCAAATGTGTTTTTTTAGTTGTTTATTATGTGGAAGGTGCACAAATGCCAACTGTTCAGTAATTGCTAAAATACATATTATTTTACAGTGTGTTTAACAGAATAAACACTATAATTTTATTTTAATTGTTTATATCTAATATGTTTAATACTTAATCCTATAATCCCAAACGCCATAAATTAGCTTTTGAAGGGAGCATTTTTTGTCTTTTCTCATTTTGTGTTTCAAATTGATCTTACGGCTTGAAAGAAAATGATCAAATTTCTTATGAATAATTCATTTCAATGCGTTTATTTTCAAGGTATTTTGCTGAATGCTATGGAAAACCTAAAAAGTGGATATCATAAATTGTGACTTAGAATTTTAAGAACTAATCCATAATGAGTTTTTCTATTGTCCAAGCTCTCTGATAAGCATTTTCTATGCATCTTCTCATTTAATCTCAACAAATCTATGACAAGAGTATTCTATTATTTTGATGCTCATTTTATAGGGCAGAAAGAAGCTCAAGCAGAGTAAGTGACTTGCCTGATGTCAGCTAAGAAATTGTGAGGCTTGGAGCAAATCTCTCTCAGCCTGGCTGCTAGGCCTGAGTCAGTTGTCACTAGGCCTGGCAGATGCCAAAAGGAAATGAAAACACAACGGTTCATAAATTTAAACTAAGATTAACACTGAAAATAAATACAATCAAACTGTTACAAACATTATTAACTGAGACAGCCTGCATGGAAAGGGAAGTATCTTGGAGAAGCCTTGAGTGTTAGGTAGGATTTCAAAAGGCTGGAGTTGAGTGGAGGGAGATGTTAGGCAAAGGGAAAGCAAGCAAGAGTTGTGGGTCCTGACATTCAGAAGGCCATTTTGAAGAAAAATAATAAAAGCGATGTGGATACAAAGTTAAGTGCAAAAGAACCCAGTGATCTTGCCAACTGAGGTAAAATACCTTATGTTTGCAAATTTTAATAAAATACATATCCACTGCTGGCCAACCATTCTCCACAGCCGCCGCCACCTCCCTACCCAGGGCCCAGGCAGGTTTGTGTGCACGAGAGACCCTGAAAGCTGAAGCCACCAGGGGAAACATAGAGGGCACTTCTATCGTGTCTTGTGTCATTGCCTTGGTTATGACAGGAAAACACATATAAATAATACATGTTAAACTTATTGCCAATTTACTAATTTAATGCACCATGTTGTTTAAGAATTTTTTTTTTTTGTTACCTGTATAACTTCATGTTTCTGTTGCATAACTACTTTGGGAAATTTGCATAATAGGATGGAGAGCATGGAAATGGTTGTACTTCTTTTACTTCTTCTTATCTGATTATTATCTTTAACATTCACTAGGTACTTTACCACAAGTCAGGTTGGGTACTTACTGGTTATACATGCCATCTTATTTATTCCTTACCTAAGACAGCACTGATTCAAATCTTATAAAATAAATGAATTTTTTTAAAAGTTCAACTAAAAATATGTATATTATTAAACTCAGAAAAAAAATACGTTTTGTCTAGATGTCCTATCTTTCAATGATAATCTTATAAATTCTAATAAATCAGCCAACAGAAACCAAATAAATAAATTAGTAAGAAAAGATTCATTACTAGTAGATTTGAAAAATTAATCTGCCATTTGCTATTGGTCTTGCTTTTGATGATGCAATTGCAAAGTCTCAGGAATTGTTTGCTCATGCTGAGTGTATGAATACTAACTGCAATAATGGTGATCATCCATTTATCTGTACAATTCTAATGGAGCTTGGTAAACACTTTTGATGGAAAAAGCATCAGTATATCAACTTTGTTGTGCAATTTAGTTTGAGTCAAACCATAATGAGAACATTATGATAATACTGATATATGCTATTTTTTCAACTCAAGAATTTGACTTAGGCTTGTCTCTAATTTCTCTGTGAGAGTGACTCTTCTGAAACTAGGATTCAAGAGCCCAGGACATATCTACTCACTTCAAAAAATTGTGAAATTCATAAAAATAACTCCCTCCCTCATTGTTATTTGCCATCAAACTTTTTTTACTTGAGATATTTTTGGGAGTTAACGAGTGTTGCTAAATCAAATACATATTGCATTCCCTATACACCAAATCGAGCTAGTATGCATTTCTTCCTTTACAGGAATTCTAAATTAGAATCCCAGATAAATGAAATAAATGTTATTTTCTATAGCATATCTATGTCTTCCCCTTATTTTCCAAAATCAAAATGCTTTCTAAGACATTTATCTTAAAGTGTGTGCACAGGCAGGAAGGGTGGGGGAAGGATTAATTTTAGGTTCATACAGGTGATTTGTTGAATAGATAAATATTTTACTTATTTTTCTATTACTGAAGAATGATTCAAAGCTTTTTTTTGATATTTTTAATGGCAGTTACTGCTCCCTTGGCTGTGTGTGACTAAGCTAATTTCTTGGGAATTTTACATTCAGAACTCAAAATGTACTATTAATTGAGTGATGATAAAGTTATTATTTTTAAAATTAGTGGTGGGTAGTAGGTAGGTTATTTTCATGTCAAAATACTGAAAGATGATTTTTCCATATTAGTGAATCCAAGATACCAATGAGTACCCCTGGTTTTTGTCATGTCACACAAAGTACTGTCCCATTTAAACCACTTAGCATAGTTCATGCTCTTTGAAGATTTGCCACATCTAGAGTTCAGTTAGATATACAAGACATGGAAGGAAAACCAAACATATTTCAACTCTCAATTCATAAGAATTAGACAAATAAAGATCAAGAGGAACAGAATTGAAAACTGCTAAGGTATAAAATTACAATATAGTTACTATTAATTTATAAGTAATATCAGATTTTCTATTATCTCTTGAATATTTTTCAAATATAGTAGGATTAATTTTAATAATTGTTAGTGATTAGCTTAACAGCACTGGCTGTGTGGATATAAGAGGATACCCATGAGATGACATGCATCTCAGTTTGCATTTGGTTTATTTTGTACTCACTAGTTAGCATTTAAAGAGAGAAGTCAGAGAAAGGACTGCTTGAAGAATCTCACTAAACCAGTGATTTGTGGCCTTCCTCCTAAACACAATTCAAATTGTTACAGGTTTCTAGAGACTTTTCTAAGTTGCCTTTCATTCTACATGTTTTGAGGTGTAAACCTTAAAAAGCTGTTGAAAATGCTTTCTTCCACATTTAAGTAAATACCAATTATCTTTCATTTCATGGTACATGGTTTAGAATTCAGTAACATCTAGAACTTCTAATAGCTATCATGAAGAATTATTTCCCTTTGACCAAAATTAGAAACTATTCAGTTTTTAATTTTCTTCTACAATATGCAGCCTGGGAGGCAGCTATTTCGTAAAATGGAAAGCTGGTAGTATAGCAAAAGTGTTGAATTTAACATACAGCACAGCCACATACTAGTTTCTTATTCCTGAGCAAGTCAATGAATCTCTAAACCTCAGTTTCCTTATCTTCAAAACGAGGTAAAGCATACATAATTGATTGTTATGATTATTAAATGAGACAGCATGTGAAAATGATTTGTATACTGTAAATTACAATATATGTCAGTGGTTTTCCATTTTGTGTCATTCTCCTCATAAAATCTTGCTGATCTCTTAACAAATAACTACATGTTGAGAGCTCATTTTGTGCCTAATGATGTGATGGATGAAAAACAAGAACAACAATAAAAAAGACTTGATCTTTCCCACAAGAAGATTATAAGTTCAGGTGGGAAGATAAGTAAGATGAGTTTACATGAAATATCAGTAGGATTAATTCTAAATAAATCTATAAGAAAAGATAGTATAACATAGTTTATTATCTACATACTTAAAGTCTAGAGAGATTCACGTTAGGGACTTGCTTGCTACTGAAAAGTTCTAATTCACAATAGTCTAGCAGATGGTTACTTTACAGGTAATCCTTGAAGGTAGTGCAATATTGAAATTACTGACTCTAGGTAGGAGATCAGAGGTAAAGGAAATACAGGTGAAGCTTGCAGTGAAAATGAGAAAGATGGTATGAGGAGAGGAAGAGGAAAAAAAGTCTATGGGGAAGAAGGGTCAATTTGTGGGGAGGAAGATTGAGACAATGAAAGACTGATGCTTCAGTTGATGGTAACTGTGAAGCAAGAAAGGGAAGGGAAAGGAAAAGATGATGATGTGAGTATAAAGAGGGTCATGAGAAGTCTAGATTAAGACACACTACTTTTGAGATGACACTGCAGTACTCATGTAGAGAATTTGTTCTCTTAAGCCAGAAAATGTGATTTTTTTTCCCTTCTGAGAAGGGTTAAAGAGAAGCCTGGAGACAAAAATCAGTGGATATATTTAAGAAAACTGAAATTTAAATAGGGTATTCAGTGCCCAGGAATGACTATGGTTTGTTAATTTCTGGTGGGTATGATAGGAACAAGTTCACAGAAATGTTGCTATATTAGGTTATTTTCTTGGGGTAGAGTGGGAACATGTTGGAAGTAAAGTTGTTATTTTAGGTTAGTTGTCTTTTTCTTACTCCCTTGTTATGGTTTGTTTGAAATGTTTTTTTATTGTATGTTTTTTTTTTTAATTTTTTTATATAGTTAATAGTTAATTTTAAAAAATGAGTTAATTTAAATAGGGTATTCAGTTTAAGTGTAAACTGCTATAATATAATTTGCCAGTTAAGAACAGTACTTAATATATTTAGGAAATGGGACACAGTCTTACTTAATTATATATCATTCTGGCTTTAAAAATGGTCATTGTTTTCAAGAGGAGTTCTTTTACCAAAAGAAAAAAAATTTGAAAAATATTTAAGCTTTTCAGAATCCATTCTTAAAAATCTAGGTAAGATTAGCTAAAAGAGAATCTACCAAGTATCTCTTTACTATTCAATATTTTAAATAATTGGAATTATTAATATCTCCTGTACTCAAGCATGGTTTTTCTTTATAAACCAATATCACTCAAGACATGGGCTAGTAATACTGATTCCAAGGCTTTGCTCATGCTCTTTTCCTCACAGGAGAGGTCTCATGAGCTTCATAGATAAATTTATTTCTAAACTTAGACCAATTCCCAATTTTTCCTCTCCCAAATTATTACTAATTGAGGTTTCTCTTCTTACTTATTGCAATCCACTTCACCCTTATTTTTATATTGTTCCTTACTGCTGTCAGTTGCACTTACATTGCAAGCTCCACAACCAGAGGAAGATGTTTTATGCCTTTTTGCCTTACCTAGTGGTCTAAACCCTTTGCCAATCTGATACAAGCAATGAGCCCATCCTCCAGAAAATGCGTGTGCAAACATACACATGATATTTGCATATAATTTCAGGGAAAATAAAAATTCTGAAATCATTGAGGGAACATGGATCCCAGGATAAGGAGTCCTAAACTGGTGTTTAACAAACAACATTGGATAAAGCAGGAATTCAATACATGCTTATCAACTGGTTAACTATAGGTGCCCAAATAATTTTTGATTCGTTTAACAAAATTAACTAGACTAGGCATTCTGGGGGAAATGGGACAGAAAATTGATAATAGTCCAAGAAGGGGAAAGTGGGAGGGGGGTGTATTTAGGAGAAAAGAAAGGCTTTTCTTCATGGATATTACATTAGCTACAGCTGTGTTTTTCCAGCAAAGATTTGCTACTGAGAATAGATTTCTTACAGAGAAACAGGTAGCAAATCTCTAGATATGGAAGTCTAAGAATGCAAGATGCCTTAAAGAATCTTGTGCTTCAAAGTAAAAATAGAAGTGACAGTAAGCAGGAGGATGGGGGAGGATATGCTGGAATGCAAATCACACCCTTCCTTTCCTGATGAACCATGACTCAGAAGCTACCAAAAATATTAACCAATCACCAGGCAGACGTATGCTGAACTGTGGAAGTAAAAGAGGAGTTCAAAAAGGTAGATGGAAGAAGTGATCTTTAAAATATGCCAAAAAGTTTTATTAAACTCCAACAAGTTTAATAAAAATAATAAGCATTATAGAAATAACTATCATTTATTAAACATTTCTATATGCCAAACACCATACTAAGCACTTTAGATGTGTTATCTCTCAGCAGCTTGACTATGTTTCATTAGGGTTTTTAAAAAATGGAGATTGGTCTATACATCTACCCAGATATCCTGTACAAGGATATCAAGGAAAGGGAAGTAAGATGGGGAATATGATTGAAATATGAGCAGTCTATTTGCACCTTTTTAATATAGTCAAGTATGTAGTCTTCTCAAAACAAGGCCATTACTTACATCTCCTAAATAAAAAAATTGAAAAACTTGCTGATTTCTTTAAAAAACATTGATTTTAAAATACATTTTCATCTGAGGTTCTACTAATTTATACTTTTTACTACTAGTAGTAATGCTACTACTTTCCTCACATAATAAATTTGACTACTAACTATAACCTCAAACTATAACCTCAAAATATCTTAGTTTAAAAATGCTCTACTATCAATTTTTTGGTGCAAAACTTGAGCAAAATTCTTTGGCAAAAGAATTCAGTTTGTTTTAAATATCGTTATTGCCAAAAAGATAAGCTGCCTTTAATGAACTAAGGATTATTACATCTGAGAAACATAATAGCTCTCTCAAACAAGTAATAGTAATCTATTCCTCCTAAAAAAAAGGGTTAGATATTGAAATTATGTTTTACCATTGTAGGAGAAAGGGACATGCTTCCTTCTATCAATAACTATTATTGAATAACGATTATGTGTGAGATACTGTTGGGGATATAAAGATAATTAAGACATCCTCCTTACCCTCAAGGAGCTCATGTTCTAATAGGGAAGGTAAACAACATACAGAATCAACTACATTACAAAGTAGAAAATGCAAGTGTCATTGGGGACCATGAACTGCTCAATTCCAAGGAAAAATATTTCTTTTAAAATTTCATGTCAACTGACCTTCTAACCTATACTGATTGGTGAGGTTCCCAGATCACTTGACTGAATACCACACATAGATCATGAAAACTTCTTGACTGACTTAACCACAAATAGCTCATATACGTTTACAAGCTACATTGCTACCTTGTATCTACCACCTCTTTTATTGAAATATCAAATTTATTTATTTTAGCAATAAATAATACACTGTCTCACATTTTTCTCTGAAAGTGTTTTGTGGGTCTTTCTTAACTTTTATATATTATACTATATTATATTATATTATACTATACTATATTATTATATTATGCCTGGAAAAAGTAAGTCTTGTTTTTCCTTTTTTTTTTTTTTTTTTAAACTCTAGAGTATCTCAATGCTCATCTCAGAGTTGTTGTACCGGTTTGTATATATTACGTCCCCCAGAAAAAGCCATGTTCTTTGATACAATCTTATGGGGACAGACATATTAGTGGGGATTAAGTTGGAACATTTGGATTAGGTTGTTACCATGGAAATGCGCCCCACCCAACTGTGGGTGATAACTCTGATTGGATAGTTTCCATGGTGGTGTGGCCCCACCCATTCAGCATGGGTCTTGATTAGTTTACTGGAGCACTATATAAGCTCAGTCAGAAGGAGCGAGCTTGCTACAGCCAAGAGGGACACTTTGAAGAATGCACAGAAGCTGAGGAGAGGAGCTGAAGTTGAGAGACAATTTGAAGATGGCCATTGAAAGCAGACTTTTGCTCCAGAGAAGCTAAGAGAGGACAAATGCCCCAAGAGCAACTAAGAGTGACATTTTTGAGGAACTGCAGCCTAGAGAGGAATGTCCTAGGAGAAAGCCATTTGGAAACCAAAACTCTGGAGCAGACACCAGCCATGTGCCTTCCCAGCTAACAGAGGTTATCCGGACACCATTGACCATCCCCCAGTGAAAGTACCCGATTGCTGATGTGTTACCTTGGACACTTTATGGTCTTAAGACTGTAACTGTGTAACCAGATAAATCCCCTTCTATAAAAGCCAATCCATCTCTGGTATTTTGCATTCCGGCAGCATTAGCAAACTAGAACAGTAGGCAATAGATAATCAGAAGTATGCACAGATTATGCACAGAGATTCCCAAAGCTATAAGGATTATAAACATTTTTTAATTTTAAATTTGTTGCTCTGCATTTGACTATAAGTAACATTTAGGTGATGGCTAATTTAAAGAATTACATCAAATGTCTGACAACTTTCAAAATCAGCCTTCAGTGGAACAGGTATTATTTCGAATGTTGATATATATCATTGAACATCTCCATGTGAATGTGGCATAGGCACTGAAATAATTTTATTTAAGACAAAATTAAATGTAAAATAGTGAAAAGCAAAAGCATTTCACTTAAAAATAAATTTCTTATAAAGCAATATCAATCCAGGTATTTTATGGAAGATAGTCTTTAAAACCAGTTGCATTCACTCTATATTTATGAGCTCGTAATGCTTCTCTTCCTCTGATGTTTGAGAGAGCATTAGTAAGACTTCCAAGCATAGAAAAGAGGTTTCCTCTACTACTCTCCCAGATGCCTTGCATAGTCCAACTTTTATCAACTTGTCCTAAGACAATGAATTAGAAGGCACGGAGGCTGGGAAAGCCCATATAATGTGCTAAAAAAAAATAAAAGGAAATGAAATCAGTGTTATGACAAGCTCTAGCTGGTATGAGGGACATTAGACTCCATTTTTATAGACTTTCTATATAATTCTTGAGCTGTCAACTGATCTCTTAATGTACTTGGGAGCCACAAAATCTAGGAAATCCAAAGAGGGAAGGCATGGGGCCCTTCTGTTTCAAACCTAAGTCTACAAAGAGTAAATTTGCCCCACTCAGTCTGTTCTCTCAAGAACCCTGTGTTCAGAGGAATTCTATAAAAATCTAAGTTGGAATGTTTTATGCCTCTGCTCAAAACCCTCCAATGGTTTCCCATCTCATTCAGAATAAAAATCCAAAATCCACACCATCTGGCCCCATGTTACCTCTTCTAAATAAGCTTTTATTTTAGTGCCTCCTCAGTGCACTCAACCTGGTCCACAATGGTCTCTTTGCTTTTTCTCAAATAACCAGGCATAATCCCACTTCAATTCCTCACCTCCTTCATATCTGTATTCATATGTAAGCTTCACTAACCACCCCACTTAAAAGTTCATCTTGCCTTTATCCCCCATCTTGCATTCTCCACTTTCTTCCCCTTTTTAATATTCTTTCTTGATAGCACTTATCAAGATAAAACATACTCCCAGTAAATGTCCTTCCTCTCTCCCTTCCCTCCTTCCCCCTTCTTATGTTCACTTATTTATTTTCTGCCCCCCCCCCCCCAGGAAATGACAAGCTCTTTGAGGGCAGGAAGTTCACTGATACTGGATAATTTTGAATGAATGCAAGGAATTTTTTGAATAAATGAAAGCATAAATGATCTAATTCCTATTGGCTCTAAAGCCAAACCACCTGCTCTGAATCTCACATGTACCACTTGTCAGCTACATGACCTTAAGAAAATAGCATTGCTTCTCTATGCTTTATTTTTCTTATTTCCAAAAGGGGCATAATAGTAGTGCAAACCTCACAGGTTTTTTGAAGTAAGGATTAAAAGAGCAATCCTTTCAAAAAGTTTTAAAAAAGAGTAAATACTTAGAATAACATCTGAAGCACAAATAAAGCTCTGTATATGTAATCTATTATTATTAAATTTACCAAACTTTGTAAAGACACCAAAAAAAGTCAAATTCCTTCAAACATATTCTATATTCTTTCTTTTGTTATAAAATATTTATCTTGTACATAAAATGTGCAAGATCATTCTTGATAATTTTACATTTTGAAATACTTTAAAATCCCTAAGAATAACATATTGCAGCCCAACCCCAAGGTTTCATTGAATATGATTCCAAAATTTGGTTTTTCATGGTATCTGAATATATATAGGACCTCAAACATTAAAAATAACTAGAAGATGATTATGATCTTTAGTGTTAATTATTAACAAAAATATTAATTTTAAATGGGATAATATACTCTGTTAACACAAGGATATTTTCAATATCAAAAGTTTCCTTCTACAATGAAAGGAAGCATCATTTCATTTCAAATACCAGAATATTTATAAAAATCCTTAAACATGATCGAATGTATAAAATTACTCAATACATATTACATGCATTATCATAATCATCACACTTATACTATAAATACTTAAAATTATACAAATAATTAGCTTAAAGTTAAAGTAAATGGAATCACTTAAAATGAAAATATTTTGCATATTTATTTTCTGCTACATTAGCCAATAGTTCTAATAAATAAATACATAATATATACTAAAAATCATTGTACTTTGTATGAAAATAAAATATAATCCAACATAAACATAATCATTTGATAACTTAAGATGTGCATAACACTCTATATAACGAAACATTAATTTTAAATGTGATATATGTTTGCAAATACACAGAATATTTCTGACAGGGAATGCAAGAGGCTGATAACAGCAGGTATCTCTGGGAAGATAACAAGAGATCTGAAAGAAGACTTACTTTTCAATTCACATCTTTTTAGAGTATTTGAATATTTTAAATTATTCATGGATTACTTTTTCACTTAAAAGTCAAGTTAAAAGCTTTTTTTAAAAAAATATTGCTCTTTATTAACAATAAGCCATGCATTTCCAAAACAAACAACAAAACAAACCACCAGTCTCACATGCAGAACATTAAATATATATTGAAAATCTTTAGAGAAATAATTTTGTTTTTCAGTAATAGAGTCCCCCCTATCCTATAGGAATTTGATTAGGACTTATAATTTAAGGAAAGGGTTAAAACAAGAGAAGGAAGAAACATAGAGAGGGTAAAAAGGAAAAGGTGAAGAGGAAGCGTGATTATTTCAAAGATAGGTAGCATTGACCCAAATAATCCAAAATAGTAATCCCATTAAAGTGAAATTGGAATATACTTTCCTATAAAATATTCTCACTTTACTTATCTATCACAAAATAAACATTTAAAGTAGCACACATTTACCTGAAACTTAACAGTGGCTACCTGACTGTTGCTTGATCATAGAGAAGCTAAACAGATAAGGGAAAAGAAGCCATATTTCACCTTGGATGAAAAGGAGACTTAACTATAATTTCAATTCATGAAAGTTCTTATTACCAAGGGCACACACGAAGGTATTTGTTTGAAGGAAAACAGAAATGAGTGAGAAACAAATGAACAAAAACATAACCAAGATCATTTGTTCAGTAATATCCACCAAAGAGTTTTTAAGTGCCAAGCACTGCTAGGATGGCACTGGGGATATAATTGGGAACAATATAGATAAGGTTCCTGAACTCATAGAGTACTTAAGTTCAATTTGATCTTTGACACTGTGATGATAAACATTCATTTCTCATTGCTATAATTTTAAAATTTAATAGATTATTGTCTAGAGAAAAATTTGAAAATAAACATAATCTCAGAGATTTTTTTACACATTTATTCTCAAATGAGTATCAAGTAATCAGAGATTTTTAAAAAATCATATCAGCTGATATTTCTGTTACAGTCTCACTATTTTATCTTTAGCTAAAAGATTTTTCACTGCATTTTTTCAGATGTTTTCTGAAAATGTGTTTTCACACCCAGAGGATATAAGATCACAGACTGTTCCCATTACAAAGAAAAGTAACAAACAAGAAAAGAAACCAAAAAAAAAAAAAAAAAAAAATCTGTGATGCCATGATTTGAGAAAACACACGCTATCAAAATAATTGCAAAAAGATTCTATGGTTAAAATTTTAACAAGATATATTTAAAGTACTTTTCTACATGGAACTTAAGATTACTTTCAACTAAATTTAGTCTCATCATTGTCCTCTCCTGTAAAACATAAATTTACAAACGCATTTCTTCTTAAAAAGCAGTTTATTCAGCATACTCAAAATTAAACTCTACTTAGTTTCCCAAAATAAAAATTTTTAAGTTTTAATTATCATTCAAAATCCCTCTCTACCACACAGTTTGCTTGCCAATCTTGACAGCTCTGCAGGAGTTTTGAAAAGTGATACATCCATACTCTTATAATATGGAAAAACTTAACATTTACTCTTGGACATAAATAATAAAAAATTTTTTTAACAACCAGTCATATTACATTGTTGAGTTTACAATGTTAGTGTCGGCCAGCAGTATATACCATTCATGGAGTGATTCAGACTTGATCTCGTCACTGAGGAAAAGCTCAGCTCTCTACTTAAACCAAGTTGACTATTCTACATCAAAAACCCCAAATTCCAAAATTCTTTTCTTTTTCCTCTCCATTATAGAAAAATTCATACTTCTTAAAGTTTTGGGGCTAGGAAAATATTGATGCTACAGACAGCCCACATCCAGGCATTGTGAATGTGACCAAAAAGTAGAAGTGGTCCCAGACCTATTGGAATTTATGTTCTTAGTGGCTCCTCATAGCATTTAATAAACAATTTAATAAATACATAAACACAATTGTGCAAGTGCTACAAAGAAAAGTACGGGGCTAAGGAAAATATAATAGGAGACAAAATTTTCCTTGAGATATCAGAGATAGCTTCTCCAATTAAGTTGAAGCCTGAAGGATGAGTCAAGTTTAGCAAGAAGAATCAGCTTAAAGTTGTCTCCTGGCAAATATGAGCCATAGAGTCAGCTTATCAAAGACAGCTCATCTCCCTCCCCTCTCTTTTCCACTCTTTTTTTCCTCCCTTATCCTCCTCCCCTCTTCTCTCTTCTCCTTTCTGTCTTCTCTCTACTTACCTCCCCTACCTTCCCCTCCTCTCTTCTCCTCTTCTCTTCTTTTGGAAGACAAATTACTAAGCTTAAGGCTATTTGGCTTTTGTAGTGTCCTAGACTACATGAAGCTCCCTCTTTCTCAAAGCAGAAATGGTTAATGATAGAGTCAAGTTTACTTTTGCAAACACAGTTAGAAATTGGCTGATTTTGGTACTTATTTCAGAAGGCTTTTTTTTCCAAAACTAAATACATTGATTTTCCATTCTTTCACCAAGCTTTGGTAGTGTCTATTATGCACCAGACACTTTTTAAATTAATGGGAATGTAAACAAGAGTGAGATACAGTCATTAAATCTAGTGAGCTCACAGCCAACATAAAGGTGGCAATATAAATTAGCAATCATAAAACAGCATGGTAAATGCAATGGTAGAAATATGTTCAGGGTATTAAGTGAGCTTTGAACTAAAGAGTTAGTGTTAGGGAAAATTTCTTTGAGAAGACATCTCAACTGAATTATAAATGATGGGACCCATACAAAATGGATATGATTGGGGTGTAAACTGTCCACATGGAAGGACAGGAGGTAAGTATTTGGGGAAGATAAATAATGCAATGAACCCAGTGGAGTAGGTCAAAATGAGCCTTATAGATCATGTTACGAATTTCCATTTTTACTTTAAGAGGACCTGCATGAGTATGTCAAGCAGAAGAGTGACCTGATAGAATTTTTATTTTGATATCTCAAGAAGAGACTGTGTGAAAGACGGTTTGGAAGGAAGCATACTATAAGTTGGAAAAACCAACTGAAAGTCTTTTTTTTTTAACAATAATCAATGCAAAATTAGAGCACAAATGGGAGAAATGTTTAGGAGGGAAGATCAGTAGGCTGGAGTTGACTGGATGATGACAGAAGAAAACAAAGTTGACATTATTTTTATAATATTGCCCTTTCACTAAAAACTTTAAGCTCCTATCTGTGGTATAATAGGCAAATTCATCATTTGGGGCCTTCTTGTGAACTGTAAATTGCTTTCTCTCCCTCCCTCCCTCTCTCTCTCTCTCTCTCTCTCTCTCTCTCTCTATATATATATATATATATATATACATACACACACACACACACACACACACACATCCTCCACAACTCACTTTAAAAATCTAACCCTGTCATACCTATGCAAATTCTTAAAACTAGTATTTTTCCCCATTTAATGATACATAGAACTCTTCTAATTAAAGGAGTGGTAACCTGCAGTCCATTCATTCATTTATTCAGTAAATAATTATTGAACAACCACTATGTGTGTTCTAGGCACCGGGAATCCAAGAATTGAAAAAATATATAACAGTATCTATCATCACGGAGTTTACATTCTAGTGAGTGTAGGGAAACAATAAATAAATAGTTAATTTAAAAATTAGTAATAAACGCTAAGGAGAAAAATACAACGTGGGTGGTTGTAGGAGTGTTGCAAAGCTGGGCAAAGAAGGATGCACTAACCTTGATTAAAGACACAAAGGGGTTGAGGAAGCAAACATAAAGGTTTATGGGGGAAGAACATTCCTGACAGAAGGGAGCAAAGAGGATCTGAAACAGGAATGTAGTATGATGTTTACTATGTGCTAGGTTCTGGTCTATAATAATAGGGAAAATAGACTGTCCTTAGGAAGTGTAAAATCTAGATGGAGAAGAGGTTGTTAATCAAATAATCACACAAATATTCAATTGTAAACTCTGATAATTTCTATAAAGTTAAAGTACAAGGTGCTATAAAATATAATGGAAGGTTCTGAGTATTTCTGAGGGTTGGGAAAGTCTCCCTTGAAGAAGAGCTGCCTGAGTTGAGGTCTAAAGGATGCACAGAAATTAATTAGATGAAAAAGAACAAAGAACTACAAACATAGGGAGCAGCATGTACTAAAACCCTGAGGCAAGAATCAGTTGGAATGTTAAAAAACCTGAAAAGAGACTAATATGGCCGGAAAGTAAAAATGAGGGGAACAATATGAGAAGTTAGACTAGAAAGCAGGCAGGGCCAGATCATGCACAGCCCTGAAAGCCAGGTTCAGAAGAGTAGAATTGAGAAGGTGAGTTCATTTGTATTATTCTGTGGAAATGGAATTAGAGAAAAGTAAACAGATTCAAAAAACATTTATTAAGGAAAAATTATCAAAACCGAATAGAGTTTGGATTTGGGGTTAAGGAGGAGATATGTGAAACCAAAAATGATTCCCAGGTTTCTAGATAAAACAAGATGAATGGTGGGATCATTCACAGAGATCACAGACATTGGAGAAGGACTAGATTTGTTGTGAAAATGATGAGTTCACTTTTGGATGTGGTAAATTTGAGGCATTTTAAACACATCCAAATAGATTTGTTTGGTGCAATGGATTATGTTAGGACTCCTAGTAAGACATGAATGATTTAGTTTACCCTCAAAACTTGCCAGGAGTGCTGGCAATCTTAAACACCTATCCATTTTTTGTTGCAACTTTGATAAAGAAAAGCTTTCATAAATAAATGAACTGAACACCTAATAAAGGAATACAAAATTTTCTCAAAGCCCAGCTCATGCATTGCCTCTACTGTGAAGCAAATTGACTAATTGATCATTTACTCTCCTATGCTTTCAGAGAGTTGCGCTTCCCTCTTGCAACTTCTAGAGAGACTTTGAGTACTTGACGATATCAAGTGGTGAAGGGTAAGAAGTGAGGAAAGGGAGAATAATCACAATTTCCATGTCCTTGTAATTAGAGACCATGTGACTGAGTCTGGCTAATGGGCTGTGAGCAGAAATTATATGTGTGTCTTATAAGGTTAAGGTAGTTACTTGCTGGTGAGAGACCATCCAGTGCTCTCCTCCCTATTGCAATGAATCCTTAAGGCTTTGTTGAGGAGAGGATAAGATGTTAATGCCCTCATCAGTCTGGGTCCCTGAATTAAAGAACCTCTCCCACCCCCAAACACAGTGATCCACAAAGGTTATGTAGTGTGAGGATGAAACAAGGATTCAGTATTTAAGCCAGTGAGGTGTTAGCTACTAGTAGTTTTATTTGTTATTACCTACCCTATCCTGAGGATTTCACAGTTCACATCAGAGTATGTTATCAATTACTTATTTATGGTCTCTCTCCTGACTTGGCTGCACTTTATTCTTTTATTGGTGACTGATAGTATCTGGGACTTTGTCTGTGATCTGTTAATATTTTTGATCAGATTAATGAATGACAATGACAATCTCCAACCTTATCCATTATTATGAGAAAGCGCAAATGGATAATAGAGAAGCGAAAGGAGTGTTTATGTGCCTTGTCTACTTCTATGTCTAATTACCTCGCAAGAAAGTACCATTAAGCACGGCCAATTAAGGACCCTCACATGTTAAGGCTGAAAGGATTTAAAAAATCCGTAGTAACATTCCCAAACAATGAATTTGGTGACAGATTGAGGTTTTTACTTGTTTGCTCATTTTTAAATTTGAACACAAAGCTCTAAATATTTATGCTCAGTCTTCATGGCTTGTTGGTTACATAGACTAGATTTCTACTCAGTATTTTAAAGGGAAAGAAATAATCTCTTACACTTCTGCATAACTTCCTCTGTCTTACAAGAATGTTTATCTATAACCAGAAAAGGAGTACAATATATTGCCACCATTTCAACAAAAGGGAAAAAGGGAGGCTTAATAGGTGTTAACTGAATTCATGGAAGCGAGAACACTACTCTCCAAGTAGTATCTGTTTCACTGAGAATGACAATAACAGCATTATTGTCAGATTCATTGCTGGCTTATTTTTATGGAGCACAGATTCACACATACTTACTCATATATTATTAACAGTATTGTTATTTTGGATGGGAATTCCAATAAACTTCATGCATTTACAGACGATATCTTATTTTCATAAAAAAGCCACAGCAAGTTCCTGAATATCCACTAAATTATACTCACATATGTCTACTTGGACCTTAAACGTACTACAGTTTTTTGAAACTTGGTAATGAATTTAGGAAAATGTTTTTAAACTACAGGTTTTTTCCCACTGTTAGGTTGTAGGATTAAATTCATGGGTCATGACCAGCATTGTTTAATGAAATAGAAAAAAAAAAAAATGAATTGAATGCATTCAGAATGCATCACTGGTGAGTATTATTTCATAGAAGTTTTATATTGTGTGTGTATGTATGCTTGGTTCTGTACTGAGTTTGGATATCAATCAAAAAATGTTAGAAAAATATAGATTTAGAGGCTTCATTCACTAATTCAATAAGCATTCTATAGAATGCTCTCTTCCTACTGTTTATCAAGCAATGGAAATGCATAGATGAGATGAAAATATTACAAAATACTGAAAAACTTGCATTCAGTGCACTAAAAATTTTTAAAAACATATGTATGTGTAAATGTATATGTGCACTATAACATAAGATATTTAGGAAACAAAAGACACAATTTCACAAATAAGGAAAACATATGGTATCACTTATTGACCAGAATATTCCAACAATGGAGACCCATTTTCAAAACATGTCATTATCAGAATATAATGTCTATAGACTAATCTTGGGGGAAAAAAAGAGAGTCACTTAAGATTGACGCTTCAATTATTACTTCATTACCACTGCAGCATTTTGAATGGTATTGCAGGCTCACAAAAGTTAATATGCCTCTGCAAGCACCTAGTTTACTATCATGAAGTGACCTAGGTAGACTTGGGTTATTGAGTTCTTGAAACCAGGATATGAAACTAGATAGAGGAAAAATAATTTCCGGCTAATATTCCAAGATCTCTGTAGTCTAAATGATAATCAACAGAAAATGCTTTGTTTCATTATGTTTTTGGTTTTTATTTACTTTTGTTTCAAAATCTAAATTAGAGTTTTGTAGGATATAATCAAATATATACTCAAAAGGAAATTACATTGAAAAAAAATCATTACCACGATAAAAAAGGCATGATGCTCACTTAAATTCATAGAAATAATAAAATTGGGGTTAGGCCTGTGTTTCTTTTAGAAATGAGGACAAAAGAGAAACGTTATTAGGATTTAACAGAAGACATAAAAAACATCTCAGGAATATATACCCTAAAAGAAAAGGAACTACTCTTTTAAGGAGGAAAATAGAGGATGAAAATATGCACCTACAATACCCCTCACACAAGAGAGTACATTTTAAAAGTCAGTGTGCACGAACATTGAGGACTGGCAGTTTGATGTGCCGAGCCCTCTATCACGGGACTTGCCCTTATGAAGCTCATCACTGCAAAGGAGAGGCTAAACCTGCTTAATTGTGCCTAAGTCTCCCCCTGAGTACCTCTTTGTTGCTCAGATGTGACCCTCTCTCTCTAGCTAAGCCAATTTGGCAGGTGAACTCACTGCCCTCCCCCTTACGTGGGATCTGACTCCCAGGAGTGTAAATCTCCCTGACAACGCAGGATATGACTCCCAGGGATGAATCTGGATCCGACATTGTGAGATTGAGAACATCTTCTTGACCAAAAGCAGGATGCAAAATAAAATCAAGTTTCAGTGGCTGAGAGATTCCAAATGGAGTCGAGAGATCACTCTGGTGGGCATTCCTATGCACTATATAGATAACTCTTTTTAGGTTTTAATGCATTGGAATAGCTAGAAGTAAATACTTGAAACTATCAAACCGCAACCCAGTAGCCTTGAATCTTGAAGATGATTGTATAGCAATGTAGCTTACAAGAGGTGACAGTGTGATTGTGAAAACATTATGGATCACACTTCCTTTATCCAGTGTATGGATGGATGAGTAGAAAAATGCATACAAAAAACTAAATGAAAAATAGGGTGGGAGGTGGGGTGTTTTGGTTGTTCTTTACTTTTATTTTTTATTCTTATTTTCACTTTTTCTGGTACAAGGAAAATGTACCAGATTGGAGTGATGAATGCACAACTATATGATGGTACTGTGAACAACTGTACGCTTTGGATGACTGTATGGTATGTGAATATACCTCAATAAAATTGAATAAAAAAAAGTCAGTGTGCACATGGTATGTACTCCATAATTCTAACCATAAAATAATGTAAGCCTAGGAACACAGCTAGACAAATATTACATTTAAAGAATGGTGAGATTATGTGTGATCATAGTGGTTTGAAAATTTCTTTAATAATGCTCATAGATTGTTTTTAATTAAAATATTAAGGCAGTTGAAGCTTTTGAAACCAGTGTCTCTACACTGCAGCCCAAATTGTCTTTTCTGTTCTTTAGGTAGGTCAAACTCATTCTCACTGCCAAGTTTGACATTGGGTTTTTCCCTAATATTTATATAGTTGGATCCTTTTATTTTAAGTATCAACTTATATATTTTTACACAGTGGACTTGACTGACAACAATCCCTAATGTTGCCTTGTTTTATTTATTAGCCAGTTTTATTATTTTATAGCATTTATCACTATTTGAAATTAACTTAGCTACACTTTTTGTTGTTGGTTGGTTAATTGTATATCTTCTTGCCTAGACTGCAAGCTCCCTAAGAACAGAGAACTTGTCTGTTCTGTTTGCTTCTGTATCTCCAGCATCCAAAATAGTTCCTGGTATGTAACAGGGATGTAATAAGTACATGTGGAAGATATAAATTATTCTCATGTAATTTCCCTTCATTTGGGGGTATAATAAAGAAGAAAATGTTTAATATTTTTGTACAAATTGATTCTATTGAGTGTAGTAAACTATAGGTAGTTCGGGCAATTATGAAATTAAACTTTATAAACTCATTAAATAATATTATCCCCCTCCCTCCCAAAAAATAACAAAATGTGAAGTTCTGACTTACAGACAGGTGGTTCTGTAGTTTGCTACTCTCAGCACTTCTGAGCTAAATCACTCTAAGAAACCTTGAGTCCCATAACTATCTGCCCCACTGCAGGAAAAAAAAAAAAAAAAAAAAAAAAACAAGAATGAAGCAAGGATGCAACTAGCAACTAGAGTTAAATGACGGTCAAATCAGGCCTTAGCTTCTGCCTGATATTTTACCTCTTCATGCTGGTGTAGCCATACTGATGGCTAAATTATTGAATATTTCTACATTTGTTGATTAACAGCCACTGTTTCAAGCCCCCTGAGTGCCATTCCTCCCCACCTCCCCAACTACCATGCATCCTCCCCTAGTACACCCTGGATCTTCCCTGACCCATCAACCAAAGGGTAAGTGTCTGTAAAAATAGGCCTTAATGACCCTTTCTGATGGGTCAGTGCCCCTACAATTTGGACATCTGTTGCTTTGCCTGACCTGAATCTAATCACTTTCCTTCTTGAGATGGCAAAACTCTTTCCATGATGTTAAGTGACGGTATTTCTAACTTCAAATCCAGGAATGGTACCAGGTCCAGGCCAAGATACATAACATATTTCATAGACCTCACCATAGTGATGGGTTTGGGGCAAGGGACGAAACTTGTTCCAGTTAAACTTATCCTGGAATGTTTTGGACAAAGACACTCTCTTTACATAGGGATGTCTGACATAATCCTTTATTTGTCTGGAACATTTTGCCACTGTAGAGAAAGAATAGGACTCTAAAATTCAATTGCAAAGGAAAGTAGAGCTAAAGTGGGTATAGGGAGGGAGTGATAGGACTAGTTCTTGATGATATGGTTTGATTTCCCATTTCTAGCTATTACTGAAGCCAGAATATTCCTGGACTTTATGGTCACATGACCTCCAAATACTTTTTTCTTGCTTCAGCCATTTTAAGTCAAACGGAATTTTTACAAGTGAAAGAATTCCTGATTAATAAAAGGAGAAAGTGGAAGAATGGTCAGATAGCCCCTTTATTAACTGAGTGCCAGAATATTTATAAACATAATTAAATCTCCCTTCCTGGGAAAGGAAACCTGTATAAGTGTAATATCATATTGAAGCTCATCACGACAGAGTAGGTATCTGTACCAGGTCTATAAGTCTCCAAGATTCAGGTTTTTAGCACATTGCCATGATGGTCATATCAACCCATGAGGTGCTTGAATTTTGCTATGACTCTTCACCTCTACCTCTTTGCCACCATCTGTCCACTTCTTCCACCATTTAAGAGTTTAATGATTATGTGATTGCTTATAGTTGAGTATTGGTTCTGTAATCAGACTGCTTGGATTTGAATCCTTATCCTACTATATAATAGTTGTATGGTGCTGGGCAAGTTATTTAAGTGTTCTTTTCATCAATTTTATACTTCAAAAAATACGAATAAATAGTAACAATCTCATAGTGTTACTGGGATATTAAATGGGATGATGCATCAAAAGCATAAAGAAAACTATCTTATGTGAAATAAGAACACAATAATTAATATAATTACCCTACATTCATCCAAAAGTCCCATGTATATCTCTCCCATTCTCAAATAAACTTGCATTCTTTTTATAAGTCATTCCCAATTAAGACTCCTGTTTCCTTAGGTCAGCTACAAAGTAAATTAATCCACATTGCAGTCTACATGGATATTGGCCATTGTTTCCAATTCTTAACATAAGGAATTGCCAATTGATGAACTTCACATTAGGGTTGAATAATGATTGCGTTTGGGTAAGTCCCCTTAAAACTGTTTAGTTCTTTCTACTTTGGACAGAAGAGAAGAAACATCAACAAGATCCAATGACTTCCATTAAAATTAGGTTTGGGAACAGTGAGAAGTTGTGTGTCAGTACTAATGGGGAGAATGACAGATGAGGTTGGAGAGCTAGTGTTAAAGCTACAACACTTAATATTCCAGTCACATCTTTATGCACCATAGGAGGTGGCTTAGGACTATTTATTTTACAAATAAGAAAACAAATGAGATGACATATCTGATATCACAATGATATAGCAGTGACTAATGGCCAACTGAGCCTAGTGACTCAGGCTTGGTGACTTTTCTTACAGATTTGTAACTTTCCCTTGAATAATTTTAAAATTCAAATTTAATTTTATTTTCAAAGTTATAGTCATAGAAGTAATGACATTACACTAAAATTTCCTTATATTTAAATGAGGGGAATGAAGAAATGTGTATACCATATACAATAACAGACTAGTTCCTATGTGCTGAGAGAACTACTAAACACACTTTTTCTTTTATTTTCTTCCTTTTAAATGCAGAGGCAGCATGATTTAGTAAACCAAAAATATAAAAGGCTTTCTAAGTGTATAATTATAGGCGGGTAACTTGACATCTCTGACTCTCCTTTATTGCTTCTGTAAAATGGAGAATCTCTTCATTATCAGGAAGTCAGTAAAATTTTAAAAACCTAATACTACAAAACTGTCATGAAAACAATGGTTTGACTAATCTTTGCAAGAACAATATAGAAAAAAAAAAGGTGATAAACAGTATATGCCATTTGTTTGGACTTTCAAACATGATTATTTATGACTCTCTGTAATCAATGTTGGTGCAGAAATTATCAACAAGCCGGCCTTTATTTATAAGATCTTAAAAACATTCCTAATCATGGCAAATTCTATTTGTGTGCTACTTAAACTAAAAGGCTGCTCCCTTACTTATCTATATGTGTTTTGTTGCACTAACCTAAACTGTATACAAACTAAGAATTAAATTTCTTAGTATTGGACAAAAACACATCCAGCTGGTAGAGATTAATATTAGGCCAAGAATCCCAAGCTCCCAGCTGGTGCTTTCATAGGAAGATAAAATTAAGATAGAAAAAGAAAAGAAAGAATAAATAATGAAGGAAGGAAGGGAACAGTGGGAAGGAAAGGGAAGAGAAGGGAAGAAAATGCAAGGGTATCACTATATTATTCTTAAAGCCATAAAGCTGAATAAATCTCTTTACAAAAGCATAGAGTAGTAATATATTTCAATGCATGAAGTACAGGTCTAAAAGTTCAGAAGTCAAGAGAGATAAAATTGTTTCTATGAATTCAATATATAAACAATGAAACAGATTCTCAAAGGCATAACAGAACTTATCTACTCCACTTTTTACTGAGAAGTTGGCTATCTCCTATCAATATTCATTTTGTATGTGTACATCTGGTTCAGAAAGCATCTGTGACTCTACTGAAAAGAAACAGGAAATTTTTATATCAAGTCTTTTTTTTTTTTACACAATTTGAAAGCAGGGCAGTTTTGGTCAATTTAAGGATGTTTTGGCTTTTTATTGAAATGTCACTTTCTTGAATTACAAACCTCAAGTGTAGCTCAAGGTGACTGCTTGACTTTTTAAATTTAACATTATAACATAAATTTAACATTATAAATTAATAAAAACTAAAAATGGCTTCATTACTTGTAATGTCATGTTATTAACTAATTTTTTTTAACATATGTCCTTTACACAGATAAAATTCAAGCACTTCTAGGCATACAGTAGTCTAGTTTATGTATATTTAAATAAGAAAAAACTTGTGACCTTGGATTCTGAACCTTGGTTAGCATGGGTTGAGAATGTTGTTCTATTTATAGAAGAGGTGCTGTGCTCTAGAAATACGGCCTAATGCCCCAATGGTTCACTTTATTCGTTCCTCAAATCTGATGAAAATGCTAGGGATTAGGCAGAAAGCCAGCTATGTAAGCCAGGATCTGGCAGACACTCTAAGTCAGAAACAGATTTCAGTGCTTTGCTACCTTGTCTTTCTCCTGAGAAATTGTGTCAACTTTTCTTCCTAATAATCTTGCTAACTCAAAACCTGATCACTGGAGGAGCTCAGTTTAGGCTTAAAAATCTGTGTTATACCATTGTCCTTGCTTAAAAGCCCTTAAGTCATTTGTCTAAAAAGCATTTCTGGAGATTTTCTCTTCTAAAATAAACATGTATAAGGCAGTTTCCATATTTCATAGCTAGTGAACAAGGACCTGTCCTCCGTTTGTATTTCATAGAATATTGGAGAGTAGTGTGTCATGGGGGAAAAAGAAACTTGATTGGTTCTTTCCCCTTCTCAAGGAGAGAGAAAACAATTCTAAATTAACATTTTAGTGAGTATAGTCTGCTGCTGTGTTATCTTTTTCCTTACATTTGCAGTAACTCATGTAAAATTATGTCTGAAAATACATTATTGATAATCAATCCCAAAAGCACCACACGTGGTTTTTCACAATAGTTTAATATCCAAGAAAATTGAAGCAGTTCTCAATTATCTGTGATGATGAGGATGAGCTGTGTGTATGTGTAAGGGACTCCATAACAAAAAGCAGGTGGATTTTGTAAGTACTAACAAAAATCCAATAGATTGGAGACTCCTTTTAATAATGATTTCAGTTTTATTCTCTGGTGTTAACATTTAAATACACTATATTGTTCATAGTTGAACAGCTTCAGTTTTTGCTTAAACCACTTGTGAGTAGCCAAATGAAATTCCATGAAGAAAAGCTACCTTATAAATTATTATAAAACCTATGTAAGATTCACCATCACATTTTAAAAGTGTTATGACTAACTTTGTTATATCTATGTATGCTTTATTATATAAAACATACGTAGATGTCACTACTATGACTTTGTTACAGCTATGTATGCTTTGTCTGAGTATTTCTTTTTGCTTTTGCCTTCAGGTGGATGAAAATATGCTGAGGAATCTCAAAACTAGCTATTAGTAAATTCGATTACCTGCTTCCTAGCCAGAGTGGCAGAATACCACGGAGGTACGGAGTGATTGACATGCACGCATGCTGGCTCCGAGAAGAAATGGGCCTCGGAAAGGGCAGGAGGACGTCCCCTGGAGGCCCAACCAAGGGAACTCTCACCAGAGATTTGAAGTGGTTTTGCCTGATTTCCCCTCTATTCCTATATGACTAAAAAGATGTTCTCATCCAGTGAGAGTGTGATAGGAGTTAAAAAAAGTATTTTTCATTTAAGCAACTGCAACATCAGAATGCTTCACATTTAAAATTCTCCAATTCTATTTGTGTTTAAATGCATATGTATGTTTATCCTTAACTAATTAATTGAACTCTTTAGAAAGGAGAATGAAACATTTGTCTATTGCAGGAGACGGAACACATAACAATTTGATTCATACAATACCCTTTGACAAAAATAATTAATTATACGAACTCTAAACTCTTTAGAATTGTTAACAAAGCTACCTTTCACAAATAAAGAAACAGGTTCATTTAGACAAGGTAAGAGCAAGTTCCAGTTCCATACCTGATGTTGATTCATTAAATATTTCAACCAAAAGTTAACTCCTGACTGAAGCACTAAGCTTAATATCTTGTGTCAGTGTTTGTGGTCACTGTAGCCTGGTTATAATCTGTTAAGTGTGATGAAATGTTATTGACAGAGATGTTAGGAAATTTAGGCAAATAAATTGTATATCTTAACCATATGATTTCACCAGATTTTGATGGTAGTTTAAAAAGACCATTCCCATTCTACAAAGAAAAATCTCCAGCTTTTATTTTATCCAAACAACTAAGAAATAGAAGGCATTTATTATCTTCATCTGCTTTCCAATTTTCCGGGGCTCATCTTTAAAGAAAGTGACTCCTTCTGTGTAAAATTAAGATGTCCAACATACTATATGTGAGACAATTATAAGAATGGCCAGTATTTCTTCTTTGTATCTCCACAAGAACAGTAAACAAAAAAGATGAACTTTGCCTTCTTCTCATTTACATACTGGCAAATTATGGAAACAAGCATAGTCTGAATCCCTTTTAAACACTGAATGAATTTAGAGACAAAACATCAAAGAGAATCCAAATTTGTTCTAAACAATTTGGAGTTGAGGTTTAACTAAATAAAAATATTATAGAAGTTACTGAAATAAATGACTTAAATGTTTTTCTTTTCTCAAAGTCATATCAGAAAATTCACTTCTAACATTATCATAAATATGCAGTTTTATTCTAAATGAGGTTTTAATTTGTTTACAAATTTTCCTAAATTTTGTTTTTAAATTAGTGAAACTTGAATGTCCTTTCTAAAGGAAGTTGTTTTGCAATAGGACTTCTAAATGATATTAAAAACTATAGATGTAGAATCTCTGGTGCTTACCATTTCTATAATGGAGCAATATTTCTCATTGAACACTTTCAAAAAAAAGGTTTCCTTATAAAAAATAACAAAAGTTAAACAGGAAAGTCTGCTCTCTTACTTCCAATAGGTAATACGAATATATTTGTGATTTAATTTAAAATAATTTTATTTCCCTATTGCTAATATCTCTGAGCATAGTGGTATTCATATATTTCTCTACCACAGATTATCTTATAGTCAATATAAAAGCAACTCTTCAAGAACTCTTAAAAATGACAGAGAAGCTGAAGGAATATGCAATGTTTTCTTTGGAATGGAAGGATTAAATTTCTGCTTAAAAAACATGGGCACACTTTATGGAGATGTTTGAATCAAGTTTACAAAAATATCATGAAAAAATATTGATTTTTTCCAATTAATTAAATGAAAAGTTACGAATTCACATCCCTCCCCTTACCTGGAAAACAAATAATAATCGTGTCATTAAATTATGTAAAACATTAAGAACAATGCAAACTTGAATGCAAATACTGAAAGAACTATCAGCTAAAAGCCTTAAAACTCAAAAATTTTATTATCCTTGTCCTATCCAAATCATGTGAAAATATGGCTTCAACTTATTTGTTACCTGTTCGCAGAGATGCATCTTCTTGTACTGTGAGTCTTTTTCATCCTTGTTTCCTATAAAATCACCTCTTTCCAAAGCCATAGAGAGCTGGATAAAGGGAAAGATCTAGGCCCCCTTTAATATCACCTCAAAGAGCCATTAAAAACAGCCCCAAGACATTGTCATCTTTCTTTGAATGGTACTTTTCACTTGAGTAACTTCTGGTTTTGCAGATCATATGTTACTGTCCATTAGTCTCTAATCCTTTTTGAAAAAGTTGCATAATTTTAGAATCTATATGTATATGTACATGTATGTGTGTATATATATTCTAAATATATATATACCTTTAAATGCTAATTGAAATAATTTATTTACTTAGTCTGCCATATACTTCATCCTTGTTTAAATAGCACCTCTATTATATTAAACTTTTGGTATAAATGTATTTCTTATAAGTAAAGCATTTAAAAATTTTATTTAAAAAAATCACAAATGGTTCAGATATTTAATTTAAAAAATGTTGTTTTACCAAATACTTGCAAGACCCCACAACTACATTATACTATGGCAGAAAGTCTAACTTCAGTCTTGGTTTTCTGAAACATTAGACAAAATTTGCTCCATTATGCAATCAAACTGTTTCACTTTTGCTCTTTTTTCCTCTAAATCATTTAATCACTACCTTTAGGAAAAGAAATATTATGCTTCAATTTGAAACTTACGATACCTCCTCCCAGCTGTCGCACAAATTTGAAATCACAAGAGCTGTAAGTATTTCAGGTTGATGTAATTGTCTGTGTTAAGTGTAAGTTCTTTAAGATTAGGTGGCTCTAAAACCCTGTTTTGGAAATTTGCTCTAAATTTATTTAATATACTGGCATCAAAAATGATAAATTGATATTATGTCCATGGTGTCGTTAGGCTAATGGGAAATTCAAATTAACTTTCAGATTTATAACACATTTTACATTTTGTTTATTAATCTTCCAGTTCATCTTGTAAACATAATTAAGAGAAGCTACTATTTTCTAGTTTTATTTTCAGTTAGCCTACCAAATCTTATAATGTAAATATCATGTTATTCATTTTCCTATTTCCTGATTAGAAATATCTGATAATCTGAGCAGCTTGAATAACTGATACACTCCATTATGAAATGAAGTACAAAACTTCTCTGAAAAGAACTCTATCCTGTGTTATTTGTGTGCAATAAATACTCTTTAAGATTTCCTCTGCATAGTAGCAATCTTTATAGTAGCAATCTTCAGTTCTGATAAAAAATACCTTAAAATCTAATTATCGTATTTGTTCTGAAACACTGATCATATTTACTAAGACATTCTTTTAAAAGGACAGAAAGTAAAGATTGTAGGGAATTGTTACACTAGAACACTATGTAGAATTACAAGGTAATAATTTGCTTTAATATGTCATTATCCCCTGCCCTTTGGTTCTTTTTCTAAAGTTTCTCTTCAATCCACTCACTGTATGTTGGAATTAGTTCTGGCTTCTAATATATAAAGTCTTAATTTTTCAAAAGTATATGAAAAACTAAGGACTCATCATTTCTATCTCTTTTACACATTTTTGCTATAGTCAATATTTGTAAAGTCAAAAAAACAAACGTCTCAAATCAAGTCCAAACTTTCACATTTTCTTTAAGTCACTAGAGAAGCAAGCAAATAACATTTTACTTGGCTCACATGGAAAGCAGTTCGTTTCCTTTTTGTACATCCCTTCAAGTATAAACTTGTTAATTCAGTTGTATATACACATGAGATAATTAAGCAATTGTCCTTTTGTCCTTGTAACCAAAAGGTGGCACCTCTAAAAATGAGAGTTAGCTTTCAACATAGATACTACATTTTTAAAAAGTCATTTAAATGTCAAAGCTCTAGGAAGAAGATCTTTTTTCTGACTCTAGGTAATTCTGCTTATGCAGAAGAGATAATTGCCTCGGATAAAAAAAATAGAAACTGGAAAATGAAACCAGCTTTTTCTAAGTTGGTATAAAAACTTACACACTAAAGGTATGTGGAGAAAACAATGCTTTCTTGTGTGCATATAAGAAGAGTTAAGCAAGAATATTCCCTTTTCATTTCCCAAGCAGGCATCTAGAGAAAATATAAGACTTGATGTTTCTCCTGACCATCAAAGGAAAGGATTTACTGAAATACTAACATCCGCTGATTTTTCAGAGCTCATTTAGGACCCACTTGGATTGCTTCCCCTTTACATTGAACAAGGCACTTCTCTCTACTTCCTCCCATCTGACAGTAATCACTTAGCTGCCTCTGATGAATAATAGGAAAAGAAAGCTTATATCACCAATGATGGAATTAAAGGTTACTGGAGCTGCCCTCAAGACTCTCCAAAAAAGTACCATTTACTTGACCTATTAGGTAGACAGCCAGGGGCAAGCAGTTGTTTTGATATCTTTCTCTTTCCTGTAACAAGATGTGATAACAAAATATTTTTCCTTTTAAGATTTTTAAAATTTGAGATAATCTTC
Organism: Choloepus didactylus; assembly: GCF_015220235.1. Taxonomy (NCBI): domain Eukaryota; kingdom Metazoa; phylum Chordata; class Mammalia; order Pilosa; family Megalonychidae; genus Choloepus; species Choloepus didactylus. The sequence continues at coordinate 51,909,277 of NC_051314.1, forward strand.
CTACCATTACTTTCTAAACTTTGTTCCAGTACAAGAGGATTCTTGGCCAACTGAGCCTCCATGTGCCTTCTAAAGGGAGTGCTGAGATTGTGTAAACATGTTTACATCCATTGATTATACTCATAAAAAAAAAAAAAAAAAAAAAAAAAAGCAAGGCATGAATTTGATATCCAGGCAATAAAATTCAAGTAGAGGGCATAAAGGTAAAATAAAATGAAAATTCATAAACAAATGCAGATTTAACATAAAAGTTAAATGGTTGCTTTACTTCACCCATGGGTTAATATCCCAGAAAGTGAGTATTAATATGTACACAAAGCTAACTAGAAGATTAGCTCTCTTGAAGCAGAAATCCAAGCCTCCTGATGACACCGGTGTCATTTACAAATGTTTTGAAACTTTACATTTTTTGCTCCCCACCCCCAACATAAAAGTCATACCAGGGAACCTAAGGAAAATGATAATCTATTTTTAATTTTTTTCTTTACTCAAGAAACCCCTCAAAGTTCAGACATTAACACTGCTGTGCAATACAAAATAGTCAGCCCTGCAGGACAGATGGAAATAGCAAAAGTCAGATGTTTGGCACTTAAAAGCAACAGCAATTAAGCAGCTGAAAGTGGGTTGTATTGTTGGTTTATTTTTGTTCCATTTGAACAAAGCAAGTGAGAGACATAGCCACTTGCGAGATCAAGTTGAACTTGATGCTTCTCCTCTCTGACAGCCCAAGCTGGATGGCTTGTCTACTTTCCTTATTCAGTTTAATTGCTTTCTGTACTCTAATTTTCGCAGAGGTTGTATTATGTTTTTCCCCCTAGGCGTAAGGAAATCTTTCTCCTTTCTTAGCTCCCCCTTTCCTCTGAGAAAAGGCAATCCTCTTCAAGAGGAGAAAGAAACCTTGTGCGTGCTTAGGGTGGGAGGAGGGTGAGGGAGAGAAAGAGAAAGGGGGTTGGGGTGGAGAAGAAGAGGTGGGGGGAGAGAGGGAGAGAGAGACAGAGAAGGAAAGAGAGAGCAAGAAGATGGGGAATGCCCAACATCAACTCCAGGCTCTAAATCACCCGCACAGTACTAAGTGCTTTTCCAAGAGATACACATGTGGTCTCATACTCCTCACAATAGGCCACCCGGGGCTCCCTCCCCAGGTCTCAGTTTCCCACCTCCAAAACCCAAGTGCACCGAGAAGAAAATCTTGCGAGCGGATTCAAGCAAATAGGCGCTGCCGAGGTGGCCGAGCGGCCAGTCCCGCTGCCTTACCTGGAGCGAGGACCAGGAGGTGCTGCTGGGTGTCCGTCCCCACTGCTCTCCCGTGCGGACTCGTGAAAGGCACTCCCGTTCTCTCGCTGCCTCCGCTCTTGCAGGGGCAGCCTGTAACACAAAAGGGGTGTGTGGGTGTGGGTGTGTGGGAGGTTTTCCAGGGCCACCAGCTGGTCCCAGCCGGCCGCCCCCACCCTACACACACCCCTTCGGGGCGCTGAGCCGCCCTCTCAGCGGAGCACCACCCTGGGGCCCTTGCCCGGGTGCAGCCTCAAGTTGTCGCTGCTAACTGCTGCTGCTGCCGTCGCTGCAGAAGGAGGAGGTGGAAAGACACTGGGGGCCGTACTCGGTTTAGAGCATCCCCACACTGCAGCTTCTCCAGGAATCCCTCCAGTGAGGAGGCGGCCGCCCATCATCTCCAAACCCCGACCACCTGATTGGTTCAACCACGGGTACGCTGCGCCAGGGAGCCAATCAGGGCGCACTAATAATAGGTGGATCCGCTCAGCCAACATCGCCCATCCCAGTTCTGGTAGTGTCTCTCCATCCCCACAGCGGACGGGGACCTGAGGAGGGGGTTGCGGAGGGTGGGGAGAGGGAGGGGGAGGGGTGTAAACTGAGGGGGGCAAATCCCAAGGAGAAACAATCAAGGACATCAGATAAACCCTCTGGGTAGGCGCAGAGCTGCTTCACAACCTGCTCAGCAAGCCATATGCACAAGAGAAGAAGACAGCATAATACAAAGCTTTTCTTTTTTTACTTTCAATGAAAAACCTGCCCTGATAACTGAGCATGCTCAGACGGAAACTGCGCCCTAGGAGTTTCGATGTGTGTGGGTACGCCGGCTGTCGGTTTTTGAAAGGGTGGTGTGGGGAAAGGAGAAGCAGAAGTTTGTCTTTGGCCAATTGACCCGGCGGAGTTGTGAAAGCAGGGCAGTGCGGGGATCTGAACGGATTCCGCACAAGTGTCCTCCAACTGAGCCTCAGGGAGACGGCTCTCTGGGCTGTAAGAGGCTAATAACATCATTCTGTCACGGTTCGAGGATGGAAGCGGGGGAAGGATAATCTGAGCCTTGTTAAATGCCAGGAGACTTCTCCTGAAGGGTGCGGTGCATCAGAGCTGCAGGGGATGCTCTGTCCCGTAGGTGGGGCCCGGGAGCGCGACTCCACCCAGCAGCCGCAGCTGCCAGGCAGTGGAGAGTGCACAGGGAGTTTCCACTGCAGCGACCAATAAGTTTGAAGACTTGGGTCAAGTGCGACAATGTTGGGGATGCTTCTTCTGCCAGCCCCCTCCCCCATCTCCCTCCACCCCTAGCTTGCGCGGTGACGACTAAAGCGTAGGTTCCCTCCCTCCTTCCTCTCTTTCCAACGGTTCTGCTCGGAAGTAAGAAGCTTTTCCCTTGTGAAAGCTGTGGTGACCTGATTGTCTCTAAGCTCTCCGGCAATTTATAGCTTGGTAATACCGAGAGATACTAAACGGGGAGGTTCAGAGGGTGGGGGAAGGGAAGGCGAGCTAGGCTTAGGGCAGGAGACAAGCAAGCATAGCTTCGGAAATGAGCAAGTCCATTATCAGCTCTACAGGTGAAAGGCTTCCAAAATGCAAAGTATTTTCCCTTTCTCACTCACTTGACCTTGTTTAATGGCCTTTGAACCTCTTATTTGCTTTACTTAGAAATCCTAGCAGTTTGTGTAAACTTGATCAATAGCAACAAATGAGAACTCTCCTAATTGGGTTCTTTATTTTACCGAGATTATCTTGGCATCCCAGGTAAGGAAATAAATAGCTATCTCAATTCCCCAAACCCATCCTCTTTGAACTGGAGTTTTATTAACATTGGCTTACAAAGGTAACTGTAGCAAGAATTCAATTAACAGTAACACATTTCTTCAAGTTTTTAATTAAATTTCTTCTATTTAGGTAATGTTTAAGATTAAGATACTTATTCTAAATATAGAGGAAAAGACAATTTTGGTATAAACTGATACTTCTAAGTGACAAATTCTTATGTTTTGTGTCTATGTTTACATTATATAGAGTTTAGCCTTAGAATTAGAAGTATGAAAAGGATGCACCCAAGAATTTGTAAATTTATATAAATATTCCTTTTTCATTTTTTTCTAAAATATCCTGCAATCCTTATTCTAAAATAGTTTCATGATGTAAACCCACAACTTCTCTAATAAAAAAATTAGTTTCATGGTTGGAGAAATTAAACAATAGTTTAAAACTGACTAAGTATTTGGTGAAGAAAGAAAAGAAGAAGAAAAAGAAAAATCAATTACCTCTCTAAATATTGCCTCATAAATGTCTTTGTATGAGATTATTATAATATTCACCTAATAGAGATCTTCATTCTAAAAATACACCTAACACTCTCTAGATTCCAGTAATTAATAACCTGCATATTTGTTCTATTTACCAATAGTTACATGTAGAAACAAGTGAACACATTTTAGCAGAAGCTAGTAAACAGAATATGAATATCTCTCTTCTGGGTCCTAATCCTGTCCTCAACATTTTAACCAATTTCTATTTCTGCCCCCCTCACATCCTATCCAACAATCCGTTTCCCTCAGTGTTCAGAATCCTAGACAACACGAATGATGTCAGATGTTGATATCTGAAAGTTCCTTGAGGGAAATTGCTGATTAAAATAAGAACTGGTTTTTACATGTGCTCTTTATTTTACTTTAGAATTAATAGCACTTCTGGTTCATGAATATTAAGAAGACCCTATTTACATACTCAGTGTGAACATACTCTAGTTTTTGCAGGACCAGGATTTTTATTCCCCTTCTATTATGTTCTCCCCATGCTCTGGGAATGGGCTGAAGACCTCTGTCTTGTCCTTCTGGTGCTACACCATACTTTTCTGTTGCTGATAATATATACCACCTCATTGCTGTTTATACCAGATTCATCTCCATTAGAAGATCAGGTTATCTGTCCTCTCTCCTCACTCTCTTTATTCCATTTTTATCTAGTACTATCATCTAGAATCCTTATGTCTTCTGCTACTGAGACTTAACTCCTCCCCTATTCATATGGTCTTTTTTTTTTTATTTGTTATTTTCAGAACTAAGTTTTCATCATTTAATTGCTTTTGCTTCCTCTTTCCTTAGCTAAAAATACCTTTTATTTTCTTCCTGTTCCTACTCTGATCTATATCTCATTGCCATCATTTTCTTTTCAATAGATTCATCTATTTACTACTTTAATGCTTCCTTTGCCATCTATTTTAGGCTACAGGATCAGAATAGAAATTAAATTGGATTGGGACCTTGAGAAGAAAAGTGTGTCTTATGGCAAGAGTGGGAATTAGGGACTTCAGAAACTAGAAACTCATTAAGCTAAAACTTAGGCAAGGTTTTCTGTGGACCATAGAAGGAATACTTGCAAGAAGAGAGATACCAAGAAAATCCTGTATGTCGATGGAAAAACTAGAATATCCTAGTTCATCAATGGAACTAGAGAATTTCATTTACTCAAGACTGTCCTGTATGATTAAAACATATCACTAGTTGTCTGGTAATGGTTATTTTCAAATATTATTCAGGTTTTTAAAAAATAAAAAATAACCAACTTCTCTGTATGTTTCTTATTCTTTCTTCATTCCTTGCATAGATTCATATCTGATTAGTCTTTTCATTTTATATCTATACATTTTCTGCCATTGCCTTTAACAATCCAGCAATTTTTATTTTCTTTCCAGGAGAGATTGTTTAAATGTTTGCCGAAGCAAAAATATAGTCAAAATCCCAGCTTCACCACTAATTGGCTTGGAAAATATACAGGACACCTCTAAATCTCAATTTTCTCATCTATAATGTAATCAAAACAGAACATATATCTTTAAGATTTTTGGTAGCGTTTAGTAAAGCAATGCACATAATATGCTAATTCCTAGTGCATAGTGAAGATTTAATTAGCCATTATTATCACTTTATCTTTATCATTCCTGCAGCTGCTATTTTTTGGTTTTTTTTTTTCACATTTATAAGACACTGGCTTTCCTGTCATCATCTAATTCATTGAAGCCAATAGTGAGGTTATACTCTTCACCTCTAAGCATTATAGTTAGAAGACAGTTAGTTTATGTTTTAAGAACTTGTTTATACAAAAAATGTCAACAGTCATCTGTCTTGCATGTGTTGGTTAGACTATAATCTAGGAAATAAGTACTTTGATTTTTAAAGAATATGCTGTCAAACATTGATTTTTCATTAAAATTCTGTTTATATTGCTCTTTGAAATAAAAAAAATTACTGGCAAAAAGTACATGAACACTGATTTTGTTTTCTAGAAAAAAATCTTAAAGATAGTGGCAGCAACTATTTGTTTCCTTTCTGCTCATCTCTCTCAAGATCATTTGGCCTGGCATCACTACTACCTGATTTTATTGCTGGCTAGTAAGGAAAACATCCTTGCTTTCTGTACCAGAATCAGATAAAGGGAAAATAACCACATGGATTTTTATAATGAACATCCATAGTGTTTAATAAAGGAAATCTAGAATTGGGAGAAGTCAAAAAAAGAAGATATTCACAGATGGACAACAAATATCTGGAGCAGAGAGTAGCAGCCCAATAATTTAACTACAATAATTTCCAATTTCCAAAGAAAAGAAAATAAAGAGCTAACAAATCAGTGTGGCCTAAGCCTTTTCTTAAAGTTATGGCTAAGAAAATATTGGAAATAAAAAGGAGAACAGTGACTCAAAAAGTAAAATACTGTGTCAGGCTGTTGAGGTTAGCAAGGAAAATATCATTTAGGTGAATCTATCTCAAGAGCAAAATAAAAGTAGTTTGAGTTAATGTTAGCCTAAGGTCTTAGAAAGAAATCAAATGATATATTTTTCAAATGCTCTTTCATACAAGGAATACTGTGGTAAAAACTAGTTTGCTAATAAAGCAAGAGCATTAATTCCCTTTGAAATCAGAGGACGGATTTCTATTTAATTGAACATATGAAGAATCATAGTTCAACTTCTTCATTTGACTTATGAGAAAAGTGTGTCTAGAGAGATTAATTGATTTACTGAAAGTCAAAGAGCTGATTTAGGGGAGGACAAGCTAAAATATTTTAATACTATCATTTGGGAGAGAAGCATGGCAGACCTATCTGTGTCTGATTAGTTCTAGGACATTTCCAGAAGCATTCTGCAGAATGGATTATATGGATTTGCTTCCATAATTTATATGCAACTTGGTCCCCTTGTCTCTATTACTAGTACTAAATTAAGCACCACAAATCAGCGGGCTTTTACAAAAAGGTCACTTAATGGGTGTTGAACCAAAACGAAAGATAAGAATGACACCAGTTTTCCTACCCTGTTGCCAGCATAAAGTCTCCTATGGATCTGGTATTCTCTTCCTTAGGATAGTCGAGAATTAGGATAGAGGGGGATGGGGGCCTGAGTGATTTACTGTCCTCTTGGTCTGCGCTCATGCGTCCATCCAGCTGGCAGTAGTTTACTCTGGATGCCATGGTAATGACATCTACAACATGTTTGTCCTGTTTGTGTGTCCCTTTGTTTTCTATCCTAAGCAGATCTGGATTTGGGTATCACAAAGTCAATAGCATATAAATAATAAACATTTTTTGAGGATACTGAGGCACAGAAATATTAAATAATTTCCTCAAGATCATACAGATGGTAAATGCCTCACCATTTTCATCTCAACCATCAAGACATGACAATCTTAACAGAAATTTAAGACGCTTTCAAAATAACTATGATTATTTCAAAGACTCCCAGTACTACTTTAGTAATTGCTCCAGAAATCAGAGTAACTTGATTTATGTGGGAATAGTTTAAATCACATTTATTAATACAGTTATCTCACCATTACCAAGGGCAATCTATTAAACTGGAACAGGGATATTATGCTAGTTACTCTCCTTAATCCTTGAGGTTTCTGAGTTTTAGCTGTGAGCCTGAGAACTTTAAAAATATTCTTTATGAAATACTATGAATCATTTAAAGGATAATAACTAAACCACCAATATAGTCATCATCATGCTTCAGAAATCAGGTATTAAAAATACCTTTGCCTTCACCAGTTTGCTTTTCCCCATCTGATATTCCTTCCTCCCTGATCCACCAAGGTAACCGCTATCCTGAATTTTGCATTTACCACTGCCATTCTATTCTTTTTAGATTTGCCGCATGTATCTCTAAAAAATGTTGCTTTTAGTTTTGCCTGTTTTTGAGTTTTTTATATGTAGAATCATGTGGTAATATATATTTCTGCAAATAGCTTTCTTAGTTTAAGAGTACATCTTGAGATTTATCCATTTAGCTGACTTTTTTTTCATTATCACTCATATTAAATCCCACTGTATAAATATAACAATGCTTTGATCCATTCTTCTGTCTGTAGACATCTGCATTGGTTTTGATTATCTGCTATTCCATTTAATGCTGCTATGAACATTCTCATACAGGTCTCCTGTTTCATATGTGCACGAGTTTCTCTTGGGTATATATCTAAGGTAAGAAATGGAGTCAGGTTCCATAGAAGTTTTTACAATTTGGGGATTTTCTTAAAGAAAAATAGCACAAAATTATGTGTGAAAGTGTATATTTACTTGGAATGAGAAAATAAATCCCAACAAATTTTAATGACAAAATTTTAATTTTTTTAAAATTTGTTGTCTATCACTGCTATCTATCTATATCTTTGAGTTTTAAATTTGTATTTTTCTATTAAATTTTAAAAAATTGTCATATGCTTATTGGCCATATATTTCCTTTTCTGTGAAATTTATTTTTTAATATTTTATTTTGATTCATTGAAGTTCTTTATATATTCTGTACACTAATACTTGGCTGGTTGTATGTATTACAGATATCCCATGTTGTGGCTTGTGTTTTCTTCTTTTTTTTAACTATTTTTTCATGACGAAAACTCCTAATTTTAATGTTGTCCAATTTTGTCATTCATTTTCTTAAAATTCTCTATTTTTTTCTAAAATTCTTAAATTGTAACATTTCATATTTGAGTCCTTAGTCAATCCAAAATTAATTTTTGTGTATGCTATGAGGCAAAATTCAATTACATTTTTTTCTCCTACATGGATGACCAGTTGTCCCACTACAGTTGATGAAACCCTGTCCTTTCCCCATTAATCTGCAATGCTAGCTCTGTCTATATCATCTTTTCATATATGCATGTATCTATTTCTGAAGTCTCCATTCTGATAAATTGGTCTCTTTATCTATCCCACATCAACACCACACTCTCTTAATAATGTAACTTCATAATAGATTTTGATATCCGAAAGAGCAATTCCTACCCCTCCTCTTCTACCACTTCATCCTTCTTCTGTCTGAAAACGTCTTGACTGTTATTCATCTTTAGTATGTTTATACAAATTTGAGAATCCATTCATAAACTTCCAGCAAGAAAAAAACCCAAAACTTCTTAATAGTATCAATATCATTTATGACTTATTTCATTAATGTGCGGTAAAATTGGCAGCATGATGACACTGAGTTTTTCTATCAATTTGGTCTATATTTCCATTTATCCCATTCTTTTCAGAATTCCAATAAAATTTTAATATTTTTCCTAAAAAAGGCCTGTTTTTCCAAGATTTAATACTAAGTACCACTTTTGTTGCTGTGGTGAATTCTACCAGTTTAAAATTTCCAGCTCCATATGAAAATGAAATTCACTTTGTAGAGTGATCAATATCTAGCAATCCTGCTAAAATTTCTTACTAATGACAATAATTTGCATATTAGGATTTCTGTGGAGACACATGTATGATCTATGAACAATGACTGTTCTATATCTCCAACTCCTACCATTTCATTTATTTCACTTGCCTATTGCATTGGGTAGATCACTCACTTAAAATAAAGATCTTTTTTTTTCACATTTTAAGAAAAATGTTTGTAATATGTTACCAATAAGTATAATGTTTGCTGTACACTTTTGGAAAAAGTTGTTTATTAGGAAGGAAGTTCCCTTCTATTTCTAGATTACTTTTAAATTTTAAAATCATGGATTGGTGTTTATTTTATCTTGGTGTTTTGTTTTATTACCTATTGACAGGGCAATTTCCCTTTAATATGTTAACATATATTTTTATATTGAAATAACCTTGAGCTTTTGAAATAAACCTAACTCTGACACTAATTTTTTTAAAATAAATTGCTGGATTTACATTGATAATATTGTTAAGACTTTGTTGAGTAGGACTGGATTATAATTTCCCTCCTGAGCTATGCTTGTTGGCTTTGATTTCAAAGTTACTGTAACATAATAAAATATATTGGGCCTGTGTTCTCTTTTTCTAAGCTCAACTTTTCACATTTTCCCCTTATGGATAACTTGTTTGGTATCTTGTATAAGAAATCTTTGCTTACTCCAAAATGGAAATATTCTCCAATGTTTTCATCTACAAGCTTTGCTATTATTAACAATTAAATATGTAGTGCATTTGGAATTGATTTTTCTGTTTGGTATTATATAGAAGTCAATTCACTTTTTTTTTTCTTTGTGGCTAATCAGTTGACCCAATACAACTTATTAAAATGATCCTTTTACCACTGTACTGCAGTAGCAATTTTCATTTATCAGATGACTTTACAATAGGACTTTTTCTGGACTCTATATTGTTCCATTGGTTTACTTGTCTATCCTGATTTCAAGGTTACACTATCTTATTTACCATTGCTTTATCATAAGCCTAGTTGTGGTAGTATAATGTCACACTTTGTTTCTTTTTCTAAAGAAAGCCTTAGAAAACACTCTATCTTGTTCTATTCCCTGAAACAGTTGCATAAAATTTTTTATTTCTTTTGTAAAGATTTGGAAAAAAGTTACCAGTTACCATATCTAGAACTGGAATATTCATGGGAACTTTTAGTTATGATTCTACTTCTTTAACAGATACAGTGCTTTTGGATTTTCCATTTCTTTTTGCGTCAGTTTTGGTAAGTTGTGTTTTCAAGGAATTTGTTGATTTAATCAAAATAAGTTAAGTAGTGTTAATGATAATATTCCCAATTATATTCTTAATATCAGTTGGATCTATAGCGATTCCTCCCCTTTTCATTCTCAGCATTGGTAGCATTATATTTCTCTATATATCTTGGTAGATGTTCATTAATCTGATTAATATTTTGAAAGTGTAAACTTTCATTTTGTTTGATATCCTGTTTAACATTGGTTTTCTAGTATATAGACTTTATTATTACTTCTTCATGATTTGATTTGATGATTTTTTTCCAGTGTTTGAAGTGGTTGCTTAGATAAGTGAATTTCAGTATTGTATCTTTTCCAATATATACATTTAAGGCTATAAATTTCCCTCCAAGCACCACCTCAGCTGCATTCTCATGCATTTTGTTATGTCATAACTTCAGTACATTGAAGTTCAAAATATTTTCTAATTTCCATTATAATTCCTTCTTTGACTCTTCACTTAGTGGTGTATTTCTTAATTTCCAAGCACCTGGGATTTTTTTTATTATTTATTATGAATTTCTATCTTTGTTTAATATGGTCAGAAACAATTTAAATTTTTTAATATTTTTTGACTTGTTGAGACTTTGTCAGCATATGCTCTATTTTGATAAAAGTCCCATGGTCACTAGAAAATAATGTATGTTCTGTGGTTTGTTGCAATATTTTACTTACATAAATTAGGCCATTTTTGTTAATTTTGTGATTCAAATGTACTATATCCTTATTGATTTTTTTGCTCTACTTATCTGTCAGTTGAGTAGATGTTAAAGAGTTGCATTAGGACTGTGAATATGAATTGTGGATGGTGAATTTAGTTGACTGTTTCTCCATTATATCCTTTATATTTTGGGGCAATTAGGTTTATGATTGTTTCATTTTCCTACTAGTTTGACTCCCTTTTTCATTATGTTATATACTCACTTTTCTGTAGCAATGCTACAACATTTGCTTATAATAATACATCTAATAATAATGTAACATCAACAACTTTCTTTTAGCTAATACTTTTGTGGTATATATTTTTTCCATTATTCTACTCTCTTCCCTTTTGTGTCCTTATATTTAAAGTATACCTTTAAATATATAATACATCCAACTGTGCTGGTTTGGATGTATTATGTTCCCCAAAAAGCCATGTTCTTCAATGCAATCTTGGGGTGGGGGTGGGGGGCAGATGTATTAGTGTTGATTAGGTTGGAATCTTTGGATTAGGTTGTTTCCATGGAGATGTGACTCACCCAACTATGGGTAATACCTTTGATTAGATTATTTCCATGGAAGTGTGGCCCCTCCATTCAGCATGGGTCTTGATTAGTTTACCAGAGTCCTATAAAAGCCCAGACAGGAGCTCAATGCTGCTGCAGTCAAGAGGGACATTTTTAAAATGGCCATTGAAAGTAGACTTTTGCTAGTCCAGAGTTTGACTGGGAGAAACTAAGAGAACACCCCCAGATGCCTACAGAGAAATGTCCTGGGAGAAAGCCATTTTGAAACAGCCACGTGCCTGTGCCTTTCCAGTTGACAGAGGTTTTCCAGACACCATCAGTGTTCTTCAGTGACGGTACCCTATTGTTGACGCCTTTGTTTAGACACTTTTATGGCCTTAGGACTATAACTTTGTAACCAAATAAACCCCCTTTGTAAAAGCCAATCCATTTCTGGTGTTTTGCATAATGGCAGCATTAGCAAACCTGAACACATACATATACTTGATTCCCCCCAGTTAAAAAAACTTAATATTTTTCTTTAGGTGTTTAGTCCATTAACATATAATATAATTACTACAATATTTTGGACTACATTTACTATCTTCCTATTTTTTTTTTCTACTTTCCCCACAGGTTTAACATTCTTTTTTCTCTGCTTTTCTCCTCTTTTGGAGTAATCAAAAATTTTTATTATTTCATTTCCATCTATTTACTTGTTACGTGTGCATTTTAAAAATATTATTTTACTGGTTACTTTACAGAACATTCATCCTTGATTTACTATATTTTAATACACATAGTACTGTATGTGCCACTTTTTCAATGATACTATAAGCTAAGAATATTTAACTCCATTTATCCCCACACTGCCAACATAAGCACAACTATGGCAATTTGTTTTAATTCTAAAATTATTTTAAATCTACAGGTTATTATTAGTTTTACACAATATTCATTTATCTTTACCCACAAATTAGGCTATCTGTTGTCCTTCATTATTTCTTGCTTTTCTATGTTTCCATCTGGGTTCACTTTCCTTCCATTTTATAACTTTTGATGTAGTACAGGTCTGCTGTTCATGAATTATCTGAGCTTCAGTTTGTGCTATTAATGTCATTAATTTTTGAAGGACATCATCACTGAACATAGAATTCTAGTCCAATAGTGTATGCATTTATGCTAGCACTTTAGAAACATTGTCTTCTAGCTTGCATTGGTTTTTATAAAAAGTAAGTGGTTTTTATTATCTTTGGTGGCCTCAATAAAGGTTGTTTTTATCTGGTCGCTTTTAGGATTTCCTCCATATAATTTGTTTTCACCATTTCTGTATGATTTGTCTAGGCAATTTTCTTTGTGTTCATTTTGCTTGGGTTCATTAAGCTCTTTTACTCTTTGTATTTAGAGTTTTCATCAAATTAGGAAATATTTTGACCATTAATTTTCCCAAATATTTTTTCACACAACCTAAACCCACACCCAATTTTTTTCTAGGATTCCACTTTTACATAAGTTAGACTGCTTAACTTGTTCTATTGGTAATCAAAACTCAGTTCTTTATTTATATATATTTTTTGGCCCTTTTCTCTTTTTTCTTCAGTTTTGATAATTTTATTACTGTCTTTATATGCACTGATCTTTTAGTGTCTCATCTACTATTAAGCCTATCAATTTTCATTTCAGATATTGTGTTTTATCAAAAGCTTTAGAATATCCATTTGTTTTATAACTTCAATATCTCCCTCTGTTATGTTTACCTTTAAGTACTTAACTGAATATGCAATAGTTCTTTTAAAGACCTTGTTTGTTAATTCCATCAACTCTGTAATTTCTGGGGCTTTTACTGTTCACTGACTTTCTTCCTGGTTATGGGACAAATTTTTCTTCTTATTCTAATATCTAATGATTTTAAAAATTGGGTACAAGACAACTGAAATAAACTGAAGATAATGTTGTTGAGTTTCTTAATATTGGTGTCTTCCTTTAAAGTGTGTTGAACTTTGTTTTGGCAGGCAGATTAACTTCACCCAGATCAACTTGTTCATTTTATGGCTTATCTAAATTCTAAGCTTCATTAGACTAAGTCTAGAATAGCCATTGTCATAGGGTTATTTTAGCTTTCTTTCTAAGGCATGGCCATTCTGAGTTCTCTGCTAAATGCTCCAATTGTTCAGCAAGGTAACTTCACTTGGGCTGGTGAGAAACTGAACATCTCTCCACCCTGTGTGAGCTCTTGGAATTGTTAAGCATACATCTCTGCAGTGGTTACTCCTGTTGCACCCCTGTGGAGTTCCCCACTGCCCGCATGTATATCTTAATATTCAACCAAAGACTCAAAGGAAGCCAAGATCTCAGATCTCTGCCCAACCTTTCAAACAGGAATCTGGTCCTCTTTTATTTCCAATTTTTCTTCTACAGTCCAACAATATACCAACATTTCCAAGGGAACTTTGTCCCCAGATATGATTTTAGTCAGACAAATTTTGCATTCTCAGTCTTTTTCTCTCTGTCCAGAACTGGCAAATGTCACATGGGAAAATGCCACTGCAGAATGTGAGTTCACTTTTCATTGTTTCATTCTGCTCCAGATTCCTGGTTCCTCTAGCCCTCCTTGCTTCAGCAGCTCTTTGATACCTTTACAGAGCTTTATTCCTTCTTCTATTTTATATGGCTTTTTTAAAAAAATTCTTAATAGAAGCTTTGGTCTGCTACAAGCTACTTAATCTTATACAGAAGGTAAAGTCCTCATGACACATTTACTTTGAATAAATGTTCAATGTTTTAGAGATTTTCTCCTTTTCTTTTACTTCCTGAAGTGGTATATAGTAAAAGAAGCTTCTGCATCTTTGACTTACATCTTTTAGTCTTTTCTAGGCTCATGGTATGAACTTGCTTCAGTCTTTTCCCTCAGTGTATAGTGTATGTCTAGTTCTGGTTCCCACTGAAGTATAACTGAATTTACCTCGTTCTTTGGACTTCTCTGTACACAGATAATTTTACTATTCACTGTCAGCTCAGCAAGAACGACAGCTTGTGAGCATTATGTGAACAGTTACAGAAAAGAGAGATTATTATTTTTTCTTTTTTATTATTTTTGCACTACATAAGTGTTACGGTAAATATTTGACCCTGCTTCATATGGCAGCATTAATGACAATGGAGTGTAGAAGGCAATTTGGGTGTCATTCAAAGGAAAGACACACTAATTGATAAGCAGGTGGCTAAACAGATTAAGGGAGAAAGGAATACCGTAGAGAGTTACCTTTACTTATAGTAAAAATGGGAAATTTTTGCCTAAAGTTTTTGAAAGGCAAGCCACATAAACCTACATAACCCATTATACACCTAAACTTTAGAATTAATAATTCCATGAGTATTTCTAATCACCATTTTGAACACTATTTCTAAAAGAGAAAAACATCAGTATTACATCTCAGAATATTACAAAGATATTTTCAAAATTAGAATATTTTATAATGGTAATGCTTTGTAGTTTATAGAGTATTTTGCCCATATCATATTAATCTCATAGCATCTGATGTCATTTCCACTGCTCCCACTTTACAGAGGATAAAGTTGAGAGTCAGGTGGTTTTAAAGACTTGCTAAACATTCAGGAGCAATTACTGGTAATAGGGATTTAAACCTGGTTCTACTGATACCCCACCTATTACTTGACCTAATCTGTCTCTGTATTGTCTGCATTGAGAATGTCAGAGTAAAACACTGATGCCAGGAAAATCAAGAATGAAGTAACTAGGATGCGGTTGAGGATAAGCCAGTAAGCATGAACAAAACTTGGGGCACTAGGCAAAGGTTACTGTTTTAAGTCAATGATGAGAAAGGTTTTTTTCCAAGAGGTGAAAGAACTGTGATGGCTTTAGGTTAAATACTAAGAATTTAACATTTGTCTTGTTGGGCTGAGCAGACAGGGAATAGATTCTGAGCTATCTTATAGATCAGAGTATAGAATTTTGGAATGGATTAGGAAAATGTCAATGAGAAAGAATAAGGACTGCTTTGAAAGGAAATTCAGGAAAAAAATGTAGCAAAGAGCCAGTAAGAAACGGTAGTTCAAGGAAGATCAAACTGGTTTAATGTTGCATATTCCTAAAACTACAGGTTAGGGTTTGTTGGTAAGGAAAGGACTGTGGTAAAAATTTAAGTGTATTTGATTAAGATTTCTATGATTTGACTTTACTTAAATATTGTGTCTGCAAGATGCAGCTTTCTTCGGGTTTTATCAAAATTAAGAGGGATGTTTTGGCATTTCTAATGTAAATAGTCATGATGAAAGAATTAGGAGCTTCATATCGTCTACTCAACAATTATTGCTTATAATTGTTTATTCTTTTCAAATGTTTCTGTTTCCCTACTTAAATATGTGTTTCTCCACTGAACAATCCCATGTTTTTACTTTCATTAAAATTGAAGAGTTTTCAAAACATAAAAAATTGAATTGGAAATTAAATGTCATTAATACAATTAGATGTAGTTTAATCTCAAATTTAATGTATAGGATTTTACTTTTTATATAGTACATTAAGATATTTTGTGAAATTTTACTTGCAAACCACAAATAACAAACATTGTTAATAATAACTACATTAAGATGATAGGCATTTTACTTTTAAATATAAAATAAATTGTTTATAATTGAATTATGGTACATTTTCTTTTCTTAAAAAATTATATGGAACAAGTATCTCTTACATACTGCCTCAAACACCAACTATGATATTTCTATGCAACCCATCATGAGGAAGACACCCATTTTCATATCCTTACTTCATTAAAAATATTTTCTCTCTGAATGCTTTAGAATACTTTTTGTTGTCTGTTTGCTTTTTGCAAAGTTGTTAGAAGTTTAAGCTATTTATCATGTATACTTACAAGCTGAACATTTAATAGGGGTTTTACACATGAAGAAAGAGCTTATATAGAGGTTTATAGAAATTTATTCCCTGTTTATGTATTGTTTCTGTGTGTCTTCAGGCAAGAAGTTCGTGAGCCTGGGAGAATTGTTAGGAAGAAGAACCGGACATGGAATGGAGAAAAGCAAGGACAAGCTAGAAACGGCGAGGTTCTCTCTGTTACACAGATACTGCACCTGGTCAAGAAAACCTTGAGTGCAAAACAGCTGCAGCTTCACTTCTGTCCTCCATACACTGCCCAAATCTATCCTGGCATGTCAGAAAGAGATTCTGGAAAACAGAGTTCTCATCTTGACCATGATAATACTTATAATAATAATAATATAATATATAATATTAGAATATATAAATATTATATATTACATTATATAAATATTGTGTATTAATATTTATTAATATTTACTTAATATAAAATATATAATGTGTAATAGTAAAAACTAAATAATATATATCATATACATATTATATAATTATATAATTTCATATATTATATACTTCTTATATAATTTCATATATTATATACTTCTTATATAATTTCATATATTATATAATTAATATATATTAACATATATTAAGACTAATTAAATCATTGAAAGATATTTAAATTTTATTTTATGTGGGCTCCAATTTTTAGAGTATACATCCTTACTCCTATGAGGAATTCTTGAATCACAGTGTTATCCATTAGATTTAACTCTTCTCAACCATACATTTGCAGTTAAATAAATTTAACAGCCTAAGGTATCCATTGTATGTAATGAATACACCTCTGTCAGTATCACAGTATTTAGTTGAAAAACTCCCACTAGATGTTGCAGACCAGCCACAGAAACACAACTACTTTCTACCTCAAGATATTTGCAATATTTTGGAGCTGCATGGGATAGAAGGCTAAAGAGCAAAGCCAAAAACCTCCAAACAGTAGTTCTGAATCTCCTATAGTCTTTCATGGCTAGGGAGCAGAAATCCACCATGTTCTGTTACAGTGGAAGAAGGATAAAGAAACAAGGATAAAGGAGAGGGGAAATGAATTTTTCTGAGACTACATGATTTGACTGCTCAATACATGATTTGATTGATGTCATCAGTCATTTGCCCCATCTACAAGTGGAGAAGGTTGTTAATGACTGGAAAAGATATCAGCTAAATCTCTATGATTCTTTTATTCACAATGTCTGACATACAGTAAAATGTTACTGGACAAGTGAAGTCAAAAGAACAGAAGATGCTATAAAAGCCAACTCTTAGATAATCAGATATTGAACTTAGAAAACAAACTTTTTCAAATAAATGTGAATAATATGGTTAACAAAAATAAGATGGGTAAAATGGATGAAAAGATGCACACTGTAACAGAAAATTAAAATCAATAAAAATATCAAATGGAAATTTTAGAACCAAATTATAAAATAAATAAAATTAAGAAATCTTTAGATGGGATATAACAATAGACTGAACAACAACAAAAAGAATATAGGACAAAAGAAGGCAGGTTAACAGAAAATATCTAAACTTAAGTACAGGGAGAAAAAATGCAAAGAACAGAGTATAAGAGATGAGTGAAACACAGCCAAAAATTTACCATACTTGTAATTGGAGTTCCAGATAGAGAACAAAGGGAGAACTATATGGTAATAAGCAACATTTGAAGAGACAATTAACAATTTTTTTTCAAAAATGATGAAAGCTATCAATCCACAGATTCAGTATGTTCAAAGAACATCAAGCAGGATAATTACAAAGAAAATTATATTTTTACATATGATAATGAACTTGCTGAAAGCCAGAGCCAAATAAAAAAGTCTTAAAATCATCTAGATTAAAAAAATAAATTACTTTCAAAGGAGTAACAAGAAAACTAATGCCTGACGTTTGAATGGAAATGGTAGAATATGGAAGAAAATAGAATGATATATTTAATATACTATTAAAACAAAGAAAATTGTTGATTTTCAAGTCAACAAAAATATCCCTCTGTAATTAAGACTAAATAATAAATTTTCAGGAAAAAAAAACCTGTGATAGCATTCACTGGCAGAAGTTGAACACTGCAAGAGATACTAAAGGTAGCCTTTCATGCTTTAGGTGAATTATCTCAAATGGAAGCACCGAACTCCAGAAAGAAATAAAGAGCCCTGCAAAGGGTAAACAGGTGGGAAAATGTAGTAGGATATTCACTATTTTAAATAGTAATATTAATAATAAAATATTGTGAAGGTTTAAATCATTGAGTACAGTACAATATATAACCTTAATAGAATGAACATGAAAGGGATGAATTCAAAGAGTTGAAGGTTTTTACACTATATGAGAAGTAGAAAAAATATACTAACTGTAAAATGCCATGTCAAAGAGGTATATTAACCCAAAGGAACTGAAGCCAGGGACACGAATAGTCATTTGTACACCGATGTTTATAGTGGCATTATTCACAATTGCCAAGAGATGAACACAGCCCAAATGTCCATCATCAGATGAATGGATAAACAAACTGTGGTATATACATAGAATGGAATATTATGCAGCTGTAAGATGGAATAAAGTCATGACACGTTCAACAATGTGGATGAACCTTGAGGACATCATGCTGAATGAAATTAGCCAGAAACAAAAGGACAAATGCTGTATGGTTTCACTAATATGAACTAACTATAATGAGCAAATTCTGAGAGGTTATCAGGAGATAGAAAGAGGGTGGAGATTGGGCATTTGACGCTGAAGGAGTACAGAATGTTCAACAGGACTGACTGTAAAGATCCAGAAATGGATAGCTCAATACTATCTGATGGTAGCACAATATTGTAAGTATAAAGAACAAAGATAACTGTGAATATAGTTGAAAGAGGCAGGCTAGGGGCATGTATGACCCCAGAAGGATACACAGAGGATAAAGACCGCAAATGCATAACTTAGAAAAACCTAGAGTGGACAGTGATGGTGATTAAATGTGCAACTATAAGAAAGTTTTAATATGAGTGAGAACAAATGAATGTCACCATTGCAAGGTGTTGAAAAAGGGATGGTATATGGAAAAAAAATCAATGTAAGCTAGGGTCTATAGTTAACAATAATACTGTAATATTCTGCCATTAATTGTAACAAAGGCAATATACCAAAGCTAAATGTCAATGAGGGGGGATATAATGGAGGAGTATGGGATTTTTGTTGTTGATGTGGTTGTCTCTCCTTTTTATTTTTTTATTCTTTACTTTTTAATCTTTTTCCTCTTCTTCCTTTTTTGCGGAAGAAATGGAAATGTTCTCATATAGAATATGGTGGTGAATGCATAACCATGTGATTATACTGGGAGCCACCAATAGCTCACTTAAGATGGATTGTATGGTGTGTGAATAAAACTGTTTAAAAAACAAACAGAAAGATACAAGTACTGGAGAAGATGTGGAGAGAGAACTATACTTATTCACTGTTGGTAGGAAAGTAGAATGGTGCAGCCCCTCTGAAGGGCAGTGTGGTGGTTCCACAGAAGGCTAAGGATAGGGTTGCCATATGATCCTGCAACCCTGTTATTTGGTATATTTTTGGAAGAACAGAAAGCAAGGACAAAAATAAACATTTGCACACTGATGTTTTTGGTGGCATTATTCATGATTTGTGACAGATGGAAGAGGCCTAAGGGTATATCAACTGATGAATGGAATGGTGAACTGCAGAATATTGAGCAGCTGCAAGAAGGACTGGAGTCATGATGTACGCAACTAAGTGAATGAACGCTGAGGACATTACATTGAGCGAAATAGGCCAGAAACAAAAGGACAAGTATTTTTAGTCCTCACTAATATAAACTACCTATAATTAACAAACACTGAGAATTGAATTTGAGAGCACAGGTTATCAAGGGATAGAATGGGGGCAGAGAATGGGCAATCAATGATTAGGGAGTACAGAATGTTCAATAAGGCTTATTGTAAAGGTTCCTAGATTGTAAGCTTCTATACCAGTCACATCTATTCCTGAGTTTTAACTAAGTTATTTCTGAATTCTGAAATGCTGAGCTATTTGTGTATAACCTCGTAGTTCCCTGGAAATTTGGGTATCTTTGTGACACCTGAGACTCAGAGAAAAGAGTTCTGCAGCTCCGAAAGTCAGCATTATTCCAGAGAGCAACTGTTAACGAACACGAAAAAGAGATCAGAATACAATTAGAGATATGAATGAAATGGACATGGTTAAGATTAAAGTAAATGAGAATACAGGATAAAGGATGATATTGACTGTATTTTAAAACTTTAAATTCTGTGTGAGACCAAAGGAAAAGAGGTTTATTTGGTACAAAATTTATATTTTCTGTAGCACACTAATTTAACCTGTCTGGTCAGTTTATTTAAACAATGTAATTACATGTAGCCTAGAATAAGGAATGAGATCTTGTTATTCTGTACAGGCTAATGTAATACCCCAATATATCCCAGAACATCTTATGCACTATATAGATATTCCTTTTTAGTTTCTAGCATTTTAGAATAGCTAGAAGGAAATACCTGAAACTGTTGAACTGTAATGCAGTAGTGTTGATTTTGATGATGACTGTATAACTATCTAGTTTTTATTATGTGACCATGTGATTGTGAAAACCTTGTGACTGACACTCCTTTGATCAATGTGTGGGCAGATGAGCAATAAATAAAGACAAAAATAAATAAATAATAAGGGTGATAAGGGGTATGGGATGTTTTGGGTGTTCTTTTTTATTTTAATTTTTAATTTCATTTATTTATTTATTTTTGGAGCAATGAAAATGTTCCAAAATTGATTGTGGTGATGAATGCACAACTATATGATGATACTGTGAGCCACTGATTGCTTACTTTGGAGGGGTTATATGGTGTGTGACTATATATCAATAAAATTGCATTTATAAAAACAGAGGCATATTAAAATCTCTAGGAAATCCAATAAATTTAATGATTGTGCTATGGAAAAATTAAAAGAGGAAAATAGAATAATTAAAAGTAAATAATGCATTTAAGGTAAAGAAGAAATAAAATTGAACAGAAGATACATAAAGAAAAACAAATGCATGATACCAGGGATTACATTAAATGGAAATGGTCTAACTACTTCTATTATAAAACAGAAATTTGTCAGACTGGATAAAACAAAACCCAAATAAATGCTGTTTGTGAGAGACACGCTATAACATATATGGACACAAGAGAGTTGAAAGTCAAAGGATAAAAAAAAAAAATGCACATACTAACAAAAAGAAAACTTATGTGGTTATATTAAAATGAGACAATGTACCTTATGAGTACGAGTTATTTCCACAGGTAAATATAGGCATTCATAAAGATGAAATGGTAAAACTCAACAGAAATACATTAAAAACCTTATAATTGTGCAAACCTAACAAAATAGCCACCAAATAATTAAAGGAAAAGTTAAACAAGGGAAAGAGGACATTAGATAAATCCATAATCATAGTTGGAGATGTCAAAATAACTCTGCAAATCTCTGCATAGAACATGCAGAAATGTTCAATAAAAAACAGAAGATTTGAATATTGCAATAAACCAAATTTATCTTTAAAAATTATACAGACCAATATATCCAACAGCTAGAGATTGCACATACTTTTATAGCCTTAACAACTTTCAAAGGATTGAAATAATATAGAGTATCTTTCCTAACCACAGTTAAGTTAAAGTAAAACTCAATTGCAGAAAGATTATAATATAAAGCTCAATTGTCTACCAAGCAAAAGAAAATTTTAGACTAAAATGGGATCACTGCGTGATATTTCACATTTTGTAGAACTCAGCTTACATTATGCTTAGAATAAAGCATCATTTTTTGTTATTCTTTGTTATCTTTATATTAGATAAGTTGTGGATTTACAGAGCAATCATGCATAAAATACAGGATTCCCACATACCACCCCATCACCAACACCTTGCATTGTTGTAGAACATTTGTTACAATTGATGATAGCACATTTTTATAATTGTAATATTAATTAAAGTCCACGGTTCAATTTAGGGCCCACTGTTTGTGCAGTGTAGTTCTATAGACTTAAAATTTTTTTTTATTCTGTTACCATATACACAATTAACATTTCACCCCTTTTAATGATATTCAGACATATATTTCAGTGCTGTTAATGACATTCACAATGTCGTGCTACCATCACCATCATCCATTACCAAAACATTTCCATCATTTGAAATAGGAACCCTGTACATTTCAAGCCTTAATTTCCCATTCCCTATCCCCACCCCATCCTGGTAACCTATATTCTAGATTCTGAGCCTATGAGTTTGCTTGTTCTAGTGGTTTCAAATCAGTGAAATCATACAATATTTGTCCTTTTGTGTCTGACATTTCATATAACATGATGTCTTCAGGGATCATCCATGTTGTTCACAGGTATCGGGACTTCATTCCTTTTGATGGCTGAATGATATTCTGTTGTGTGTATATAGCACATTTTGTTTATCCATTTTTCAATTGATGGACACTTGGGTTGTTTCCATCTTTTGGTAATTGTGAATAATTCCACTATGTACATCAGTGAGTAAATAATCTGTTCAAATCCCTGCTTTCAATTCTTTTGGGTACATACCTAGTGGTGGGATTGCTGGTCATACAGTACTTCTGAGGAAATGCTAAACTGTCTTCCATAGTGACTGCACTATTTTACATTGCCACTAGTAAATGAGTGTTCCTATTCCTCCACATCTTCTCCAAAACTTTTTATTTTCCACTTTTTTAATGTGACTTGGGATCTTATTGTGGTTTTGATTTTCATTTCTCTGATGGCTAATGACGTTGAGCATTTTTTCATGTCTTTTCTGGCCATTTGTATCTTCTTTGGAGAGATGTCTATTTAAATCTTTTGCACATGTTTAAAGTTTGGTTGTTTGTCTTTTTGTTGTTAAGTTGTAAGGATTTCTATATAAATTTTGGATATTAGTCCTTTATCAGATATGTGGTGTACCAGTTTGTATATATTATGTCCTCCAGAAAAAGCCATATTCTTATATGCAATCTTGTGGAGTCAGATGTATTAGTGTTGATTAAGTTGGAAACTTTGGGTTAGGTTGTCTCCATGGAGATGTGACCAGCCCAACTGTAGGTGATAGCTCTGATTAGATAATTTCCAAGGAGGTTTGGCCCCACCCATTCAGCATGGGCCTTGATTAGTTTACTAGAGCACTATATAAGTTCAGACAGAAGGAGTGAGCTTGCAACAGCCAAGAGGGACACTTTGAAGAATGCATGTGAGCTGAGACAGACATTTTGAAGATGGCCGTTGGAAGCCGATGCAGACATTTTGGAGAACGCCATTTTGAAATGCAACCTGGGAGCAAGCAGACGCCAGCCACGTGACTTCCCAGCTAACAGAGGTTTTCCAGACATCATTGGCCATCCTCCAGTGAAGGTACCCAATGGCTGATGTGTTACCTTGGATACTTTATGGCCTTAAGACTGTAACTGTGTAACCAAATAAACCCCCTCTTATAAAAGCCAATCCATTTCTGGTGTTTTGCATTCCAGCAGCATTAGCAAACTAGAACTTGTGGTTTCCAAATATTTTCTCCCACCAGGTAGGGTAACATTTGAGGAAAAAATGTTTTTAATTTTAAGGAGGTCCCATTTATCTATTTTTTATTCTGTTACTTGTGCTTTGAGTGTAAAGTCTAAGAAACCATTGCCTAACACAAGGACCTGAAGATACTTCCCTACATTTTCTTCTAGGAGACTAATAGTTGTAGCTCTTATATTTAGGTCTTTGATTCATTTTGATTTTGATTTTTGTACATTGTATGAAATAGGGGGTCCTTCTTTTTTTCCACAAACAGAAATCCAGTTTTCCAGGCACCATTTGTTGAAGAAAGTATTCTTTCTCAATTGAGTAGTCTTTTCCACCTTGTCAAAAATTAGTTGGCCATAAATGTGAGGGTTGGTTTCTTGAGCCCCAAATTCAATTCTGTTGGTCTATATGTCCCTCCTGGTACCAATATCACACTGTTTTGATTACTGTGGCTTTGTAGTAAGTCTTAACATCGGGAAGCCTGAGTCCTCCAACTTTGTTCTTTTCCAAGATGGGTTAGATATTTGAGACCTTTTCCTTTCCAAATAAATTTGTTGATTGGCTTTTCCATTTCTGCAAAATGAGCATCCTTGTCTCATTCCATACCTTAGAGGGAAAGCTTTCTGTCTTTGACCAGTGAGAATGATGTTAGCTGTGGGTTTTCATATATGCCGCTTATTGTGTTGTGAAGTTTCCTTCTATTCCTATTTTTAAAGTGTTTTTATCAGGAAAGGATGCTGGATTTTGTCAACCGCTTTTTCTGCACCAATCAAGATGATCATGTGGCTTTTCCCCTTTGATCTGTTAATGTGGTCTATTATATTAATTGATTTTCTTATGTTGAACCACCCTTGTATACCAGGGATAAAACCCACTTGATCATGATGTATGATTCTTTTAATGTGCTGTTGGATTCAATTTGCAAGTATTTTGTTGAAGATTTTTGCATCTATTTCACTAGGGAAATTACTCTGTAGTTTTCTTTTCTTATAGTATCTTTATCTGGCTTTGGTATTAGGGTGATATTGGCCTTATAGAATGAGTTAGGTAGTGTTCCTCCCCCCCTTCAATTTTGGGGAAGAGTTTGAGCAGAATTGGTATTAATTCTTCTTGGAATGATTGGTAGAATTGACCCACGAAGCCATATGGTCCTGAGATTTTGTTTGTTGGGAGGTTTTTCATGATAGATTCAATCTCTTTACCTGGAATTTGTCTGTTGAGGTCCTCTATTTCTTCTGGAGTTAGTGTAGGTTGTTCATGTGTTTCTAGGAATTTGTTCATTACATCTAGATTGTCTAATTTGTTGGCATACAGTTGTTCATAGTATCCTTTTTTGGCCCTTTTAATTTCTCTGGGGTCAGTAGCAAAGACTTTATTTCTTTGCATCTTCTTTCTTTTTTTCTTTTTCAGTCTAGCTAAAGGTTTGTCAATTTTTATTTATCTTCTCAAAGAACCAACATTTGGTTTTGTTAACTCTATTGCTTTTTTAATCCTCAATTTCATTTATTTATGCTCTAATCTTTGTTATTTCTTTCCTTCTCCTTGCTTTGGGATTAGTTTGCAGTTCTTTCTCTAGTTCCTCCAGGTGTGCAGTTAGGTCTTTGATTTTATTTCTTTCTTCTTTTTAATGCAGGCATTTAGAGCTATAAATTTCCCTCTTTGTGACCCATACATTTTGATATGTTGTATTCTCATTGTCATTCATCTTGGGTTATTTACTGATTTCACTGGCAATTTTTTCTTTGACCCACTGATTTTTAAGAGTGTGTTGTTTAACTTCCATACGTTTGTGAATTTCCCAGTTCTCTTTCTGTTATTGATTTCCAGATCCATTGCATTATGATCAGAGAAATTGCTTTGTATAATTTCAAGCTTTTAAAAATTTTTTTAGACTTGTTTTGTGACTCAACATGTGGTCAATCCTGGGGAATGATTGATGAGCATTTAAGAAGAATGTATATCCTCATCTTTTGGGGTGCAATGTTCTGTATATGTCTGTGAGGTTTAGTTCATTTATCATATAATTCAAGTTCTCTGTTACCTTATTGCGTCTCCGTCTAGATGTTCTACCTATTGATGATAGTGGTGAACTGAAGCCTCCAAATATTATTGTAGAGATGTCTATTTCTCCTTTCAGTTTTGCCAGTGTTTGCCTCATGTATTTGGGGCACAATGGTTAAGTGTATAAATATTTATTATTGTTTTTTCTTCTTGGATTTCCCCTTTTGTTAATATATCATGTCCTTCTTTCTCTCTTACAACAGTTTTGCATTTAAGGTTTATTTTGTCCAATACTAGTACAGCTACCTCAACTCTTTTTGATTACCTTTTGCATGGAATATCTTTTTCCAACCTTTCACTTTCAAACTATTTGTGTCCTTGGGTCTGAGGTGACTCTCCATAGACAGTACACAGTTGCATAATACTTTGTCCATTCTGCCAATTTGTGTCTTTTGATTGGGGAGTTTAATCAAATCTCAAAGCTCAATGTTATTAATGTAAAGGCAGTACTTACTTTAGCCACTTGATGCTTTGGTTTTTTATATGTCATATCTTATTTTTTTTCTCTTTTTACCCTTTTAGTTATTCTTACTGATAATCATCCTTTACACAGTCTACTCCAAGCCTCTCTGTCCTGTCTTTTCCTTTTAGCATGTGAAACTACTTTTAGTATTTCTTATAGTGTAGGTCTCTTGATGAATTCTGTTTCTGTTTATCTATGAATAATTTTAACTTCTCCTCATTTTTGAAAGACAGTTTTGCCAGATACACAATTCTTGACTGGCAGTTTTCTCTTTCAGTACCTTAAATATATCAACCACTGCCTTCTCCCTTCCATGGTTTCTAATGAGAAATTAGCACTTACTCATATTGCAGCCCTTGTATGTGACAGAGTGCTTTTCCCTTGTTGCTTTCAGGATTCTTTCTTTACCCTGGCATTTGAAATTCTGATTAGTATGTGTCTCAGAGTAGGTATATTAGGATTCATTCCATTTGGAATATGTTGTCTTTCTTGAACATGTATATTTATGACTTTTATCATAAGAGTTGAAAAAATTTTAGACATTATTTCCTCAACAACTCTTTCTGCCCTTTTCCCTTCACTTCTTCTTCTTGAAAACCTATGATGTGTATGTTTGTGTGCTTCATGCTGTCATTCAGTTCCCTGAGACCCTGCTCAAATTTTTCTATTCTCTTCTCTATCTGTTCTCTGTTTTTAAGATTTCAATTTTCCTGTCTTCTCATTTGCTGATTCTTTCTTCTTCCTGTTCAAATCTGCTGTTATCTCTAGGGTATTTTTAATCTCTTCTGTTGTACCTTTAATTCCCATAGTTCCTGTCATGTGTCTTTTCCTACTTTCAAATTCTTCTTTATGTTTATTGAGTGTCTTCTTAATTTGCTTTATTTCTTTAGCCATATTTTCCTTCATCTCCTTGAATTGATTTATCAGATTTGTTTGAACATCTTTGATTAGTTCCAAATTTTTTGTCTGCTCCAAAGCTTTAATTTGTTCCTCTGACAGGGTCATGGTTTCCTGTTTCTTAGTATGACTTGCAATTTTTTGCTGTCATGTCTAGGCATCTGATAATTTGATGAGTTTACTC
This sequence comes from Choloepus didactylus, assembly GCF_015220235.1. Classification (NCBI taxonomy): domain Eukaryota; kingdom Metazoa; phylum Chordata; class Mammalia; order Pilosa; family Megalonychidae; genus Choloepus; species Choloepus didactylus. Next base: position 51,936,807 of record NC_051314.1, read on the forward strand.
TGAAGATCAGTTTCTCTCTCTTGCCTATGTTTTTGTTGGTTTTTTGGCTTCTTTGATGCTTGGTTCACCTTATCCAGATATTTTAGCTCTTCTTTATCTGATTCTTGCCCTGGATATGCAGTATGATTTTTAAGGTTACACTATTTGCACAATTGTTTTACCTCCAGGATAATGCATTTTTTTTCTTTGTTCCTTCTCCAGGAATCTTTATCTGTTCTGTTTGTTTTTGTGCAGAATTTTCTCCACAGTTCCTATGATTTATTTAAATTCTCTCCCTCACTTTGTGCCCTATTTTTCTTGTACTTTTCAGTTTTGGGAACATCCATTTTGCAGCAGCTCAATTTAACTCTCTCTTTCTCTTTTTTTCCTCTCTGTCTCTCTCTCTGAGGCTTTTCTGCCTCCAGTTTCTTCCCCATTAGGGTATCCCAACCAGAGGAGCCAGATGGGTCAATCCAGGAAGGTAGATCACTCCAGAAAAACCCATTTATGTTTAGGTGGTCCAACCAACAGAAACTGGATATGAATGTACCCCTCACCAGCTATGACTTCTCTCCCTGTTCTCACCATCACCACCACCAAGGGACCTTATGGATCTGCACTCCCAAGCAGCCTGTGTTCTGCCCTGGGTCTCTGCAGACTTGGGACCCAGTGTCTGGGGTTTCAACAACCTTGTAGTCTGTGACCATGGTGGGAGGGAGGGATCCTGGCTGCTCTTTCTCTGAGGGACTCCCAAACTGTGTGGGACTGAGTGAGGGGGAGTGAAAGGGACTAGCATTTTGGGGCAGCAATTTCCTACCTGATATTTTTCTTTTCCTTTATTTCAGAGTTGTGGAGTCCCCTTTTCCATTCTCTCCTGTCCTGAAGAGTTTTAAGCAAATCAAATTTGTCCTTTTACTTGCTGAATCTCTGGGGAGGTTTATTCAGGTGATAGTCTCACATTGCCATATTGATGACATCACTCCTTAGGGAAGAGTTTTTATGCCCCTTTCTGTTTCCAGTGAGCTAGCCAGGGACTGGAAACCACAAACACCTGCCATGAGAGTGGGAAATTGGCACTGTGAGCCACAGAGTGGGAAATTGGCACTGCAGGTCACAGAGAGAGCAATTTATGGTTCTTTATCATAATTTACCAGGCTCTTCCTCCCACTCTTCCCAGATAGTGTACAGTCTTCTGGCCTCTGGAGTTTTAACATAGTTGTTTCAAACAGTTCCTGCCTGTTTAATGACTGTTTTGGTAGAAGGACTAAATCCTGGTGCTTTCTACACTGCCATCTTCCATGGAAGTCTCCAAACATATCATTTTAAGTATATATATTAGAAAACAAGGACTACAACTCAATTATACAAGCTACCACCTCAAGAAGTTAGAAAAAGAACTTAAAATTAAACCTAAAGAAAGTAGATGAAAGGGAAAAGAAAGAAAAGAGCAGGAATCTATGAATTATAAAAGACAGGAATTATATGCCATTTTATGGTAATAAATGGGGCAACTTGAATGAAATGAATGCATTCTTTAAAAAACACAACAAATGAAAACTGACCCAAGGGATATAACATAGACCCAAGTCTGTTAAATAAATGGAATACATAATTAAAATCTTCCTCATAAAGCAAATGTATAATAAATAATATCAGTTCTATACTAACTCTTTCAGAGAATAAGGAAAGAGGAAACAATTCTCAACTCATTCTATAAGTCCAGCATTTCCCTGACACCAAAACCTGTCAAGGATATTACAAAAAAGGAAAATAAATACATAGGTCAATATCTATTATAGTCATATAGACACCAAAATTTTAAACATAGTATTAGCAAATAAAAATGATAATAAGATAATACATAATAAGCAATAGATTTTTTCCCCAAATGCAAGTTTAATGTCAAATGTTAATGTTTAAATATCAAGCAAGTAAATGTAACTGCATTAATGGGATAAAAAGAAGAAAAGACATACAATCATCTTAACAGACTCAGAAAAAGCTTTGATAAATTTCAGCATCCTTTCAAAATATAACAACTCCTAGCAACCAGATATTGAAGTGCACTTATTTAACCTAGTAAAGGATATCTACTCCAAACCTAAAGCCTTTGGTAAAAAGAATGAACACTTTCCATCTAAATTCAGGAACAAGACAAGGCTGTTCATTATCATCAATCCATTAAACATTCTACTAGAGGTCCTAGCATGAACTAGCAAATAAAGAAATCAACTTGTCCTTATTTGAAAATGACATGTTTTTGTATGTAGAAAATCTAAAAGAATCTCCAAACACAGACTTAGAATTAATAAATGAATTTAACAAATTTTCTAGATAAATGGTCAATATATAAAATCAGTGAATTTTCAGTTCTCTTTCTAGCTTCCTAAGATGGTTGCTTAGATAACTGAATTGTGGTCCTTCTTTTCTAATATGTACTTAAAATGATATATTTCCTCTTGGCATATTTTTAGCTGAATTTCACAATTCCAAGCTAAAATTATAAAATGAAATTAAAGAATAATACCATTTACACTAACATCAAGGAATTTTAAATCCCTAGAAATAAACTTAAAAGATTTTAAGACTTCTAGAATAAATACTATAAAATATTGCTGAGAAAAAAATTAAGGAAACTTAAATAAATGGAAAAAAATAAAACAGTCTTGGAGTGGAGGATTTAATATTGTTAACATGTCAATTTTCTTTATATTTTTAGATTCAATGCAATACCAATTTTAATACAAATTGACCAGCTGATTAAAAATTTATATATAGCTATAAAGGATCTGAAATTGCCATGAAATTCTCAAAATAATGTGACAAAGCTAGAAGTCTTACAGTATCAGATATAAAGACTTATTATAAAGCTACAGTAATCATAACTATGTGTTACTGTTACAAAAATAGACAGGTAGTCCAGTGGAACTGAATGTAGAGTCCAGAAACATATATTTCTGGACTCTGAAATGTCACCCTATTTATAACAAAGACATCCCTGCAATTCAGTGAGAAAAGTATTTGTTTTTTAATAATGTTGCTAAATCAAATGGATACCTGTATCCAATCACATAATTGGAAATGGATAATAGACCTAAATGTGAAAGATAAAACAGTAACACTTTTGGAACAAAATATGAGAATATCTTCATCAGCTTCAGGTAAACAAAGATTTCTTAAATGGAACACATTAAAGATGAAGCATAAATGGAGAGAATTATGTAATGGACTTCATAAAATTAAGAACTTCTAATCATCAAAATGCCATTAAGAGAGTAAAAAAGCAGAACATAAACCAAGAGAAATTATTTGTAATGAGTATATCTGGCAAAGGAGCTAAATCCAAAAAATTTTTAAAATTCCTAACTTCTTAGAACACAGAAAATAATAACTATTAAAGGAAACATTGACAAATTAGATGTCATCAATATTTAAAGTCTTATCAAAAGAAACAAGAAATTGAATAGGCAAACCACATACTGAGAGAAATTATTCACAAATATGTAATAACTAAAACCTAAAACTCTTAAAAGAAAACACTGATAAATTTTGTGACCTTATATTTGACAGTGGATTCATAGATATGACATCAAAAGCACAAAATTAAAAATAGATATACTGGACTTTATCAAAATGCAAAATCCTTTGTGCATCAAAGGACATTATCAAGAAAGTAGAAAGACAACCTATATAATGGAAGACAATATTTTCAAATTAAATATATGGTAAGGGTTTAAAAACCAGAATATATAAGGAACTACAACTCAACAACAAAAAGACGAGCAACCCAATTAAAAAATGGACAAAGGATGTGAATAGATGTTTATCTGAAGAAGATATGCTAATGGCCAACATACACATGAAAAGATGCTCAACATCATTGGTCATTAAGGAAACGCAAATCAAACCCTCAATGATATCTATTTCGCATCACTAGGATGGCTAGATTAAAAAAGAAAAAGGGAAGAAAAACAAACAAGTAAGCAAGTATTGACAAGAATGTGAGAAAAGGAATCCTAGGACATTGCTTGCAGGAATGTAAAATGGTGCAGCCACTATGGAAAACAGTTTGACAGTTCCTCAAAACATTAAAAATAGAATTATCATATGACCCAGAAATTTCACTCCTGGGTATATGCCCAAGAGATATTACTATATGTCAACACAAGAGACTCATACATGAATGTTCATAGTAGAATCATGCATAATAGCCAAAAGATGGAAAAACCCAAGTGTCCATCAATGGATGAATGGATAAGCAAAATGTGGCATATGTATACCAAGGAATATTAGTCATAAAAAGAATGCAGTATTGGTACATGGTACAACACTATGAACCTCAAAAAAATTATGCTACGTTAAAAGAAGCCAGACAGATCACACAGGTCAAATATGTGTGATTCCTTTTACACAAAACATCCAGAATAGGAAATCCATAGTGACAGAAGCAGATTAGTGGCTGCCAGGGGATGGAGGGAAGGGTGAGAGACTGTATAATGGGTATGGGTTTCCTTTTGGGATGATGAAAATATTCTGGAACTACACAGTGGTGATGCACAACATTGTGAATGCAATAAATGCCACTGAATTGTACACTTTAAAATGGTGAGTTTTATGTTATGTGTATTTTACCACAATAAGAAATATCAACACGAAAAGGATAGATAATCCAAAAGAAAAATAGGTGAACAAGTTTAAAAGGGACATTACAGAAGAGGTTTACAAAAAGGGCAATAAACATATAAAGAGTTCTCAACTTCATTAGTAATCAGGGGAATGCAAAAAGGCACAGGACAGTATTTTACACCCATCAGAATGGCTAAAATAAAAATAATAGAGAATGCCAAATTTGGTGATGATGTGGAGGTGGTATATTTTATTACTTCCCTGAAAGTGTTGTAAATTGTTACAAGTCCTTTAAAAAAACTGGCGGTGACTACTGAGGCTAGATACGTGATAATATGATGAACAGCAGTTCCTTTCTTGATTATAAACGCAAAGGAAATGGGTGCATATGTTCACCAAACACCTGTACCATTGTGCTCGTAATGGTTTTATTCCCAAAGATCTAAAGTGGAGACAATCCAAATATCCTTCTATAAATTGTATAAAATATTATAGAATATTCATGTAATGGAATACTATGCAGTGATTATAAAGAAATTAACTACTACTATATGCAATATCATGGATGAATTTCAAAAACATAGAGAAGAGTGAATAAAACCAGACTTAGAAATATGTGTGTAGTATAATTCTTTTCATATAATGTTCAGAAACAGATAACACAACTCTGTGGTGTTAGAAGTCAGAATAGTGGTTACATCCAGACAGACAAGGATTCACGGGCAATGGGCACAAGAAAGCCTTCTGAGATGCAAGAAATAGTGGGGGTTACATGGGCATACGTATATATGTAAAATTTCACTGACCCCTATATGTAAAGTTTATGAACTTTATATGTTATGTGTCAGTAAAAATAATAATAAACTATTGCTTCTGGCTAGTACTACCTGTTTATTAAAAGTTGGATGGAGACTCTGCTCTGTCTCATCAGATGGGATTTGAACGTTGCAGGTTGCTGTGGCAGAGAGCAAGAGAGAAACATTTGCTGCACACACCGGACTTTAAAGTCTCAGCTAGGAAATGATGCTCATTACTTTGACTCACCATCTATTGGTCAAGTAAATTATATGGCCACAGTTTACTTCATTTGGGCAGGGAAAACAATCTTTCCGTGTGCCCAGAAGAATATACGTTCTGTGTTGAGAATACCACTTTTAATGTCCATATGTAGTATGGGTTAAAAGGAATCAAGGGAATATATATGTCAATTGAAAGCTGATTGTGCACTAGACTGAAGTTTCTTCTTTAAGGGAGCTGTCTGCAGTCTACAAAGTATACAGACATTATTCTGAATTTTTTTAGTCTGAGTCTACATTTTTTAACCCCTAGTTAAAGTCAGAGAGTTTTCTAGGGCATCACAATGCAGATCACGCTACTCAATCAGGTATCAGTGTATTACTTCAGTCTCCACAGCACTAAATCGGTTGAGGAAAGCCTCCTAGATCCTCTTTTTCTTGTTATTTTTTACACTGTAACTCTGGTCCTTAAGCCTTCTCTTACAAGAACGATTTTCCAATTCCTTAATTATTCTTGAGTCCTCTAAATTTTCTGTGTGCTACTAAAATTGTGTTGTCTGACACCTGTGCAAGCTCTGACTACCACTAACCAGCCCTTAAATCCAAGTCAGAGCTTACAACATTCATTTCTGAGCCATTTTAAAGTTATTTTTAATTCAAACAATTGAAAACTCTCTGGTTTTATGCATCTTAGCTTTACAATATTATACAAATGGGATATTTTATATTTTGTGAGATTCGAATAAAGATTGAACAAAACATGCATGGCACTTTTCCCCTGTAAACTACAAGTTCCATTTTTAAAGCAAGACAAAGCTGTGCTTTTCTATAGTCTTTCAAAAGTACACATTAATGCTTCTTCTGAAGAGACTTCATTGCTCTCAAATATATAACACTGCAGGAGTTCACTTTTCTTGCTTTCATTCCAATTGATTAAGGGAAATTTTCTCTTTCAAAATGATTATGACAGCATTTTCTACTGTGAGATCTTCAGGCATGTTCATTAATGAGATTCTTTTTTCGTACATAAGAAAATAGCTTTATGTTGTTAAAAATATTAATAAGGCTTTATTTCATTTCCTCATTGCTCATGGTATTCACATAAATGCCTTCTGTATGTTTCAAAGTTTAAAGTCTTGTAATGATATGATTAATTTTTATTTAATTCCATTGAATGTGAAATTCTACATGATTATGATACTTGATCCTGTGCACTTTTTATTTAGGCTTCCATCTAAACAAATCTCCATTATTTTTATCATTTTGAAGTAATAGTAAAAATTACTATTTTTTGAGCATCACTAAGTGGTGATACTATGCACATTTCTTACTTCATTTCATTTAATAACCTACAGAAGTGTGCCAGTTTGAATACATTGTGTCCCCCAAACACCATTATCTTTGATGTAATCTTGTGTGGGCAGACATTATCAGTTTTGATTAGATTTCTTTGAGTGTTTCTTTGGAGATGCGCCCCACCCAGCTGTGGGTGATGACTCTGATTGGATATTTCCATGGAGGCGTGGCCGCACCCATTTAGGGTGGGCCTTGATCAGTGGAGCCATATAAATGAGCTGATGGGCAGAGGGAATTCAGTGCAGCTGTGAGTGGTGTTTTGAAGAAGAGCCACAGCCAAGAGGGACACTTTGAAGAAAGCACAGGAGTTGCAGATGAGATATTTTGAAGACGGCCATTGAAAGCAGACCCTTGCTCCAGGGAAGGTAAGACAGGACAAATACCCCAAGTGCAACTAAGAGTGACATTTTTGAGGAACTGTAGCCTAGAGAGGAACGTCCTGGGAGAAAGCCATTTTGAAACCAGAATTTTGGAGCAGACGCCAGCCATGTGCCTTCCCAGCTAACAGAGGTTTTCCAGACACCATTGGCCATCCTCCAGTGAAGGTACCCAATTGCTGATGTGTTACCTTGGACACTTTATGGCCTTAAGACTATAACTGTGTAACCAAATAAACCCCCTTTTGTAAAAGCCAATCCATCTCCGGTGTTTTGCATTCTGGCAGCATTAGCAAACTAGCACAAGAATGTATTGGTATTTATAAATATTTAAGAATTATAAAAATAGAATAATAAAGCCACCCTCTTAGGATGGGTAGTTGCACTTTAATAACTGTTCACTTACAATTGAGAAAAATATAAATTTAAGGATTTGTTATCAATTGATACAATCTGAAATGTAATGATTAAAATCCCCTTAATATACATTATGCTATCTAGGATAGGAGAATAAATACTGGTTAAGCTGTGTGCAGGGTGGGGAAAGGAACACTGAAGATGAAAGCTGGATTAGGAAATGGGGGAAAGACATTTGCAGGAAAAATAGAAAGAGAGGACACCTTTCAGTAAAATGTAAATTATATAATTAAGGTTTTTGAGGCATCCTAGGCATTGCAATAAACAGTAAATGGGTATTGGGGGGGGGAATTCCATATAACAATTAGAATAACTAATTTATTCTTATTAGCATTTTTAGTTTATTCTAACATTTTAAATCAAGGCTATTTAGACAGATTTAATCAATTAGACATTGTATAAATCATTAAACAAAACAATTCCTCATAAAAACAAGACTTTTTTTTTTCCTCTGTAAGTGGAGGAATTCACTTGTCAATAACCAAAAACATTCCTCTGGTCACCAAGAAAATTCTTTAAAGACTTAATAGTAAGACTCTTGAATGTCAACAACATTTTTAGGCCATGGAAACAAAGACAAGTGAATAAATTTCAGGGGTAGATTTCTGGAATTTTTTATTGTGAATTTCACTATTAAGTTTAATAGTTATTTAAGAGATAACTCAGAAACCAAGTCACAAGGTATAAATAGGAATTCCCTGTTGTGAGAAACAAGCACTATTCCTAAAAAGGAATAAACACTCACCCAATTGTGGAGAAGAAAAGAATTTATTCATGAACTTGCAAGAATGGACGCCCAACCAAAATGTGGGGGGTTTGCACACAGAAAAATAGATGCAGCAGTATTTATTCCCTACACCCAACCCGCAAGTCCCTCCCCTGTTTCTCTAGTGGCTGAATACTTCAGAGGTTACATTCTATTCCACAAGCCTAACTGCAGCCTGCCCAAATTGGAAACATTTGAAAAAAGTCTTCTGGGCAAACTTGAAACATTTGAAACAAGTTCCCACCCCTTTTTCCATTGTTCTTTAACTGCAGAGCCAGTCTGAGCTAGTTTGGTAACAACTTATGAAGCTATTTTAGGAATCTCTACCCCACCCCCACCCCAGTCTCTACCTTGCAAGGACAGTGGGCAGATAAACAGGAGGACTGGCCATGGATTACAGCTTGGCATCTTGACCCTCCGCCATTTCCCTGAGCTGCCCCCACCCTGTGTAAAAGCTAAACTTAATCTAATTCTCACACTATCACTTATGTGGAATTAAAAAAAAATTAAATGGAAAGACTCATAACATTAGTGTTTTTTCAGGATGCTATGATAAGTAACACACAATGGGTTGGCTCAAACAATGGAAATTATTGCCTTACGGTTTTGAGGCTAGGATGAGTCCAAAATTCAGGCATCAGCAAGACAATGCTTTTCCCCCAAAGCCTGCAATATTCTGGTGCTGGCTTTAGCTATCCTTTAGGGTTTCTCCACCTAGGTCCTGCCTTGTGTGTCAGTGGTGATATCCTTTCCTTTCTCTTCTGGGTTTGCTGACTTAAGGCTTCAGGCGCCTCTCTGTGGCTTCCCCTGACCATGTCTTAATTGCTTCTGCTTCTACAGGACTCTCCAATAATCCAGATTAATTTGTAGTCATTGCTGTTTTTCTTATATAAACATTTAAGGCTGTAAATTTTCCCCTAAGGATCATTCAAGCTTCATTCTTCAAGTTTTGCTATGTAGTATTTCCATTAGCATTCAGTTGTAAATATTTTCTAAGCTCCATTATGATTTCTTGTTTAACCCATAATTTAGAAGCATGATTCCAATTTCCAAACATGCTATTTTTAAACTTATTATTTTGTTTACCTATTTCCAAATCAACTGAACAGCAGATAGAGAAAGCCATACCTATTATACCAATCTTTGAAACTTAGAAACTTATTTTTATTGTTTATTGTCATCGACTGTGTTCAATTTTTTTAAGAGTTCTGTGTGATTGCAAAGAACATGTACTCTGCAATATATATATATATATATATTTTTTTTTTGGTGACATGTTCCAAACATGACAATTAGATCAAGCTTGGTGTTCAAATCTTGTCTACTTTTACTACTTTTTTGTTCCTTCCTGCTTGATCTATCCATTTCTGAATGAGGTGCATTAAAATCTTCTTCACAATTTTGTATATGTCTATATCTCATTGCAGTTGATCAGATTTTGCATGTTTATATTTGTGGACAATGTTATTAGATATAAGATGATTTGGCATATTTTATCCTCCTTGTAAAATGGACCATCTATCATAGAATAATGACCCTCTTTATCCCCAGATTTTTTTTTTTTTTGCTTTAAACACTTTTTGTCAGACAATATCTATAGAAACTTTATTTTGCTTAATACAGACCAAGTGAATTATTCTTCATAGTTTTACTTTTAACCTTCCTATGTTCTTATATTTTGGGTATTCATCTTATAAACAGCATATAGCTAGATTCATTTTGTTTGCCTTTATCCAGGCTGATGATCTTTTTTCTTTTAACCAAAGAATTAAACCCATATACAATATTGTAATTAGTGACATAATGGTTTTATCTGTAGTATCTATTTTATGCTTTCTAGGTGATCTGCCATTTCCTCCTTTTTGCCCTGTAGGCCATTCTTTATTCACATATCTTTATATAAAATAAAGAATGTCAAAATACATGGTTGTTCTAGTTTGCTAATGCTACTAGAATGCAAAACACCAGAAATGGATTGGCTTTTATAAAAGGGGGTTTATTTGGTTACACAGTTACAGTCTTAAGGCCATGAGGTGTCCATCAACAAAGGGTACCTTCACTGGAGAAAGGCCATTAGCATCCAGAAACTTCTGTTAGCTGGGAAGGCACGTGACTGACGTCTGCTTGCTCCTAGGTTGCATTTCAAAATGGCGTTCTCCAAAATGTCTGCATCAGCTCCCAACAGCAGTCTTCAAAATGTCTGTCTCAGCTGCAGCTTGCTATGAGCTCCTTCTATCTGACCTTATATAGTGCTCCAGTTAACTAAAAAAGCCCATGCTGAATGTGTGGGGGGGGGGAACGCCTCCATGGAAATTATCCAATCAGAGTTATCACCTACAGTTGGGTGGGTCACATCTCCATGGACACTGAACCAATAGGTTCCAACCCAATCCACGCTACTTCCTCTGCCCCCACAAGAATGCAATAAAGAATATGGCTTTTTCTGGGGGACATAAATATACAAACCAGCACAATGGTCCATTACAACAAATTAAAAAGCCTTTCCCTTTTTGTCCACTTTTCTTGGATTACCCAGATTCTTTTTAATACCTATCTCCTGATGTCCCTATGGAAAAATCAATCCCTATTCCAAGTTCATTGATTAGTTTTCCTTCCCTAATTTTATATTCTTTTTGCTGAATGTAGTTCCAAAGCCTAAGCTTTCTATTTTTGTTCCATCCTTCTCCTTTCTGTTGTTCAGTTTTTCCCAATTTTCCTAATTTTGCCTCTCAAAATCTTAAGGACCTAGTTTGGTGTAGACTTGAATTCTCTGAGAGAGTCAATACCCTTTATAAGAATCTAGTAGCTGCATCAAGAATAGTTAGAAATATAAATTTTATTATCCTTGTACTTTGAGATTTTGGTTCAACATCAGATTATAACAAATAGTGAATTATGTATTTCAGACATACTATGGGTTATAAAGTCTTTTGGAGAGTAGCCTGGGAATCAATATAATGTATATGTCAGTGCTTAAACTGGGAACGTGTTCCATATATCTAAAAACAGATTTAAAAATAAATCATTGAGGACAAGACATTCATATATTGACAGTTTCTCATATATTTTGCATGACTTCTATTTCTGCCCAAATATTTCAAAAAACTGAAAATAAGGGATATAAGAATATAGAGTATATATCTTCTAGAATTCAATTTGGCAAGAGAGAAATTCCTCTATGAACAGGTTAAAGTTCTGAAAGATTGTTATATTCTGTTTTTCCTTTAGTGACCAGATGTTACACAAGCAATGAAAATGTAATGAAAAATTAAAATAAAAATGATGCAATTTGTTCTTTACTTGCACTGAATACCTAGAGCTTATAGGCAATGATGGTGGCAAGAGGGAAACATCATAGTGAAACTTCTATCCCCCCTACAATGCAAGCTATTTAAGTCGTACACAGATAATTTAAGGATGATATAGTCAGTGTTCCCAGAGTAAGCAATTTCCATTCCATTACTGCACCTGCATAAAGGACAACTTTCCAACCACCTACAGAAATTTCTTTATACTATGTCCTAGGAGAATCTAAACATGCAGCTTAGCAGTTTTCTCTGAAGACACAAACCAGGTTAAATTATTGAGGTTCTCCTGATTTCATTACTTCAAGGAGTCCAGTTATGTCTTGCCTCAGAAGCAAAAGAAAATAGCTGATGGCTGTACATGAAGGTCTCATCTTCCTTATCTTAGCAGAAATACCATTTTGAAAATTAAGCTAAACACTTTAAAATTTGCCTTTGTGGGTGATCTGAATCACTGAACACGTGACCTTAAGGCATGAAACTCATAAATACAAATAGATGACCTATCTATTATACGCTTTTTAATCATATTTTTATTATAGAATATAATGTATATACATAGAAGTGATAATTTTCCAAGTCTCTCCTTTGCTATCTGTATTTTATTGGAAAAAATCACATACGATCTTTCAGAATCAGATCATTGTTCAGAATGATCATTTCAGAGTCAGAATGAAAACTTTAGCTAATTAAGTAGCTTTTTAAAAGAATCTTGTTAAATGTAGCCTAGTCTGTGTTTATTTTGTCACTTTTCTTGCTAATATACAGAAATATATTAATAATACCTTTTGAGTTATTTCTCAGAGGACCAGAATAAATGACTTTGAGGACTGTTACAACACAAAGTCAGAAGAGTCATTGAATGTGATTTTGATTTCACAATATTCTTGATCATCATCATGTTTATTAAAAGATCCATTGAAAGTCCATCACGCTAATTTAACTGAGAAAATCTAATAGACTGCCATTGGATAGCTTCCACTAAATTAATGTAGGAGAATTATAACCAAGGCCTTAGCTGTTGTAATTAAAAAGTAAACAAAAAATGTAATGATGTATTAATTACAAGTAGCAATTAATGACATCATTAGTAAATGAATTTAAGTCATTATATAAAACAAAATTTAGTAGAACTTTTTGGTCCTCATTTAATTTTTCTTTTAATTCATTGATATTTTAGTCTCATTCATTAATCTGAATTACTAATTCTAATTCAGACTTGTTTGCCTTAATTTGAAGTGTTATAGGGGAAAATAATCTGTGTTTCCTTCTTTCTGAGAGTGCCTGGGGATATCATATTTTCCCACGTGTTCCTCTGGGGCCAGGCCTTTCTGGGTTAGTCTGTCTGCACGTTCAGTGAGTAATACAATTTTAGTTCTCCTATTATGCCCTTTTACTTAACCTTTATCAACAATAAAGGAGATATTTTGGTTCTGTATCTGACCCTTTATCTTGCTTCTCAAATTATTCAATTTCCAAGGTAGAGAAAAAGACTACTATTTATTGGACTTCCTCAAACAACCTAACCTAGAGCAATATGTATTGGGTATGCCTGCTTGGCCAATCTATCTTCATGTTTCCTAATAAAGTATCTTTTATATTTGGGAAAGGGTACTTAGTAAATAGGAGGTACTCAGTTATAATTTTGAATGAATAAATGAATGAATGATTCAGTGAATCAATGGAAAGCATAGAAGTCTCAATCATGTATGATTTCCTATCATCAATTTTCCTGTTGTCTATAAATATCTTAAATTTGCTTTCCTAATTTATATGTAACATAAAAAACTTTATACTAAACTTTCTTATCTTCACCTTGAACATGGATGGGGTACATTTACTCTACATACTTGAATTAAGTGCCTGGAACTCTGCTAAGTGCTGATATAAAAACCAATGGCACTCAATTCTTTCCCTTAAAAGTTGTCAGTTGTAGAAGATTAAATTAGGTGAATTCATGAGCAGACATTCTGTTCTTCCTAAACATATGTTGGTGGAAACCAATTTTTGTGGTGTTATCTATTTCTCACAAACACAGAAGACAATATGAAGAAATATTTTTGCAATTGGGAAGATTCCCTGTTTGCATATTACTCTTTCCCTCTCATTCTCTCTCCTTCTGTGTTTCTTTGCTTTCCACACTACTTTTACTTTACTGACTTATAGGTATTTCTCTCCCATTTCTGCTTTAATATTCTTTACTTCTAAAACTTTGCCATCTTTGAACTTTTCTATCTACTCCATTAGTCTCTTCCCTGAGAACTATCCCATAATTTATGGGTAAGAGACTGTGCTGGTTTGGGGCTGTTATGGACCCCAGAAATCCATATTCTTTTATTCCAATATTGTGGGGTGGGGCCTTTGATTAGACTATTTCCATGGAGATGTGACCCCACCTATTCAGGGTGGGTCCTAATTAGATCACTGGAGTCCTTAAGAGAGCTGAGATCCCTCACAGACCTAGACCTTGGAGACACTGGGAGATGCAGACTGAAGACGTTTGGAGATGCTAAGCTAAGAGACGTACTATAGAAGCTGAAAGAGGACCCCCAGATGCTTAGAGAGAAACTCCCTGGGAGAACAAGCAAAGATGCACAGTAGTGGAAAGAGAGAAGCTCAGAGACATTCTGGAGACAGCCATTTTGAAACCAGAACCTGGGAGCAAAGAACCAGCAGATGCCAGCCATGTGACTTCCCAGCTAACAGAGGTGTTCTGGATGCCACTGGCCTTTCTTCAGTGAAGGTATCCTTTTGTTGATGCCTTAGTTTGGACACTTAGAACTGTAAATTTGTAACCTAATAGACCCCTTTTATAAAAGCCAATCCATTTCTGGTATTTTGCAGTATGGCAGCTTTAGCAAACTGAAACAGAGATTACCTGATCTCAATTTAATCATACAATTTCAACTCCCTGGTGACCGTTGATTAAACCAGTTATACCAAGAGTAGATCCGTGTTCTAACTGGGTGAAATAAACACTCAAGAATTTGGGATTGGAATTCAGAAATCCTAGCCAGTCTGACATTGCCTGAACTGAGCAGATGAAAAAACCCACAATTCTAGGAAACCAAACTTTTTACGAAGGGAAGCCAGTCTGTGGAAAAGGAGCAATGGAGCAAATCAGATCTCCACTTCCTAGTACTAATCCTTGGAAGGACCTGGCTGAACTTCTACATCTTGTGTTCTCTGAGATACTGTGCCTTCTCTCGTCCCTACACCCCTCTTTCTCTTCTTTCCTCCACAACTCCCTTCCTTCCTTCTTTCTCTGTTCCTTTCTTCCTTTCCTGTGCAATGTAGTTATAGTGTGGTTCTGTAACTTTCATTCAAAAGAGTCTTGACTTGGAATTTTTCTTTCCTTTGCCTCTAACTTTCTCTAGGTCTTTTAATTTCCCTCTTTACCCTTTCTGATTTCCACCTTCCTGACCAAGGTCTGGCATAATCCCCTCTACTTTCTTTTTCTTTTCTCTCCCTTTTTCTCTTACCTCTTTATTTCTATCTAGTCTTTTGTCTCTTTTCCCACTGGTCACTCCTCTCTCCCAGCCTTCTCCTTCTATGGTACTTCTGACCCTTATCTGCCCATTCTTACCACATATTCTCCCCTAAGGTTTCCAGGTCTGTTTTCATCTCATGGCCTTTCTTTTCTTTCTTATTCACCATTTCCCTAATTAGACTTTGTTTAGGTTTTTTTGATCCCTGCATTTCCCTATCTATTTAAGGTAGAAACCTATCATGCCATATTTCAAGGGAGAAACTAAAGGAGAGGTACTCCATTTTATCTTTAAATATATAAACATACTACAAATGAATGCATATATTAATACTGTATGAATTTTTTTCATCAAGGCAATTTATGAAAATCCATTTCACTTTTTTCTTTTAGTAAGAGAAAAATAAATGAGCCTCATATGTTTTAAGTCAAAGTGTCGTGTTATACCATAGCATATAGACCAAAATTCTCAGCTTGCACTATGTGAGAATCTGATAAGTAAAGCTTAATCTTGTCTTCAATTAAAAATGCCACCACATAAGTGTCATTTATTGTTCTCCTTACAGAAGCTGAAAATATGCATCAAGGTAATTCTTACAGTCATTTCTGGGCTAAAGAGCAAGATTTATTTCACTTTATAGGAATATACTTCCTGACATTTGTCCTATTGCATTATGATCAAAGGGTTGTAATGCTGAATGTGGAAACTGCTCAAGCAGCTGACAGTAAGTGATTATGTAAGCTTCTATGCAGAGGCAACCTCCATTATACTATCTGACTGTCAGAAATCCTTTGCAGGATACATATTGCTGAATATAACAAGTTTCTGAATACTTGGATAGCACAGAAGCTTTTAGATTTTTTATAAGTATAAAAATACACAGACATGCTGTTGCCAGTTATTTCCATCCAAAGAAATTTGGCCGCTAGAATCAATCCCATGGATGTTGATCATACTTTCTTTTACAAACAAATGATGAGCACTTTGGTGGCAAATATGGAAACAAAGTTCTTTTCAAATCCATTTCCACTAACATACCAGACAAGAAAATTGGCCTAAGTAATCATGTAACCCTCTGAGCCATATCTTTGAACCCCTCCCATATCAACCTTTTAGTCAAACATACCTATTTGCTATTGTTAATAAGGTATCATGTTAATGCTTTTCTTATGTTGAATGCTTGCTGTGGAGTGATTTTAGGATAGGATATGAAATTACTTAGGATTTTTTCATCTATTGACTTTTATCTGCATATAGAAATACAAATATTTTAAAAGATTTGAAATAAGAAGTTTTTCATATGAAAATGTTTATGGTTTAATTATTTCAGTCAGGTGCCTGATTGAATATTTCCTTTTCTGAGAGGCTTTCCAAATTCATCTTGTCTAAAACAGAGCTTCCCCATAACCCTTTATACTACATCTTGCCTTAGTGTCTTCAAAGTACATTTGCCTTTATTCATATACAGAGGTTTTTATCTATTGAGTGCTCCTTCCCCAGCTAGCATATTAGCACCACAAGGACAGAGATTCTGTCTTTTTTGTTAAATACTGTATCCCCCAGCAGAGAGAATATACTCATTTGGTGAATGAATGCATCATAGTTTTAGCAATAATGATAAAAAATATGGAAGTAAATTGTATTTTTAGTAGAGGGATTTTTTGTGTTGTAACATTGAGTAAAGGAAGACCTAGAATTGCATATGTGATATGATCACAACAGTATATATATGTATGCATTCTTAGAAGAAAAAAAAGACTGCACCCCAAAATACTTACAGTTATTGTGCTTGGATGGTAACATCATGAGTTTTCTTTTTTTTCTGTTTTTCTATATTTTCCAATGTTTTTACAATTATTGCTTGTCACTTGTAGTCAGAAGAAATGAAACAAAAAGGAAGGAAAGGAGAAAAGATGAACAGTAGTGACTGAGTATTTAGATAGGTGTTATCAGCTATCATGCTAGGCACTAAATATGAAGTCTTTAACAACTAATAATAGTTCTTAACATTTTTTGAGTATTCGCTATGTGTAGATACCGTTTGAAGTTTATGTAGATGAAATTGCCTAATTCTCATAAATACCCAGTGAAATCAGTAGTACTATTATGAACCGCCATCTTATAGATTCGGGCATAAAATGGTCCTGCAGCTTCCCAGGGTTACTAGGTAAGTGGCAGATCTTGGATTTGAACCCCTGCCAGACTCAGGGTCCATAGTCTTCTGATTAAAAATGAGGATGGGTGTAACTGCTTCTGAATAAGTATAAAGAGGAAAATATAATTTCATTCATAATTTCACTTCTTATTTTATAAAAATGAACAGCATAAAATGTGTTGTTAACTATTTAAAATGGTTTATTTTGGGTTTAGCTATATATGTGAACAAAACTTAAAAATTTGGACAGAAATTAGCAAGTTGCTGCTGGAACTTTAATTGGTAAGTTACAGGATAACATTATGTTGCAAATAATTATCATATTCTCATGACATTCAAGACTATTATGGAGAGCAAGTGTCCCTAATAAATCAGAATTCTCTATATAAAGAAGCCTATTGAGTCTCATCTCATTTATTTTTACCTATGTATATAATACTCCTAGAGCTTTGTGTCTAGATGCCATTTTAAAGTGGTCTGAAAACTTTTCTCTACATTTAACTTTATGATTTTCACATTTTCCAGAAAAACTAACAAAACGCACATGACTCTAACTCTACCTTTAAGCAGTGAAAAGAACATTGACTTTGGAATTATATAGGTTTAGGTTTGAATCTAAATTAACATTTCAATCCATGGTATTATTGATGAGGCACAAAGCCCGGGTATATGATTTACAATGGAAGTTCAAGTGAGGGGTTTTACTATTTCTGTAATGTTCAAAGTATAGGCCATTACAGTTCCATAGAACTAAATAGCCCAACTCTCATTTTCAAAATTATGAATCCTTGGTATTTATAATTTATTAATTATGAGAAATGGGTTAATTATATAAATATAAAGATGATTTAAGTGACAGCTGACAGTTGAAAATGCTTTTACAAAAGCAACATACTTGATTCTGTTCTCAGTGAAAACAGTTCAGGAAATTTAATTTAGGATGCCAGGTGGCACAATAGGTTATATATTAACTTGTCCCCTCTGGAAAATTAAATTTGAATTTGGCTCTGGTAACAAATGAAATGAGTCATTTGGTACATGCCACTAAGGATACTCACAAAGCCAAAATGACATTTCATTGAAAAATCACCTGTTAGGAAAAATGTCTTCAGTCACTGGGGAATTTTCAAGAAAAAGAAGTGTGTTGGACAAAAAGAAAGGGAACCAAGGGGGCTATTGTAGACTGTAAGCTTGCTGAGAATCTGGAAGAATGAAAATTCTATAGAATTTAAAAGCTTATCTAAGCCAGAAACTATTAAGTTTAGCCTGTATTTCCTTTTTCCCAGTTTCAAGATCTTAGAAGATTATTCAATTTTCTTCCAATGGAATATTTTTTTCTTGTCACAGGTTTAGCCAAATGCCAGTTTGCATCAAATTATCATGGGTTACTGAGCTCACTGTAAGGAACCATCCAATTGTGATTTCAAACCATATGGTTAGATCTTCCTATTATTTCGGGTAAATAAATAATATGTCATATTATCTGTTCATAGGGGACTAAGAAAAAAGTACACTTGTCAGACATTAAAGATAACCTTAGTTCAGAATTAATGCTTATTCTTTTCATTTTTATACCCTTGCCTATATAATGATTTCACAGCAAGCATTTAGACAGACAATGAGATAAGTAAAAGAAAAGTGAAATTTCCAAAACAATATAAAATCCAGGTTCTTAATTCTTCATATTTTAGTTGTCCTCAAATGGGTTCTAAATAAACACTCTGAACATTGTTTTGGGGTCTCCAAATTTGCAGGGGCTATGTTTTCTGAATTGGGCCACGTCCACTTTATGTTCTGCTAAAAGCTATATCCAGACCATACATAGTTGTATCATGACTGCTTTCCAACCCTGTCTGATGATTGACACCTTCAAGATCTGAGTGGTCCATCAGAACTAGTCATGCTGAGGGGCAAATGAAGAGGTTAAGTAGACCCTAGACTACAGTTTTACCTCAGCAGGGAAATTGTAGACCAATCCACTTCATCGCTGGAGGGAGGTAATGATAAAAATTAGAGCATGATGAGGCAAAGTTAATGACAAAAATTTTTTCATAGCAGCCGTAGCTTTTCTTCCCAGTATTATTGCTAGGCAAAGATCCTTGCTTAGCAATTTTACTAGATCTTAAACAAAGAGAAAAAAAAATCAGTTTAAGTAGATTAGGACAATAGAATTAAGCTGCAAGATTAAAAAAAAAATAAATGCCATAGGGATCAAGATGGCAGAGTGAGAAGTTTCGGGTCTCTGTTCCCCAACAGAGGCCTTGAACAGCCAGCAAGAACTGGCATAAACATCTTTATCAAACCTCCAGGAAATGGTTAAAGAATTGCAGTAATAGAATGAGTGCCTAATCAAGAAAAGGGCCACTTAAAAGCAGTACAATCTTTTGGTGCCCTGGCTGGCCCTTCCCCCATCCTTTACTGGTTGGCAAAAGAGCTGGCTTATGCTCCCAGTGCAAGTCCCTGACCCCAGTTCAGGACCAAGCCGAGTACTCCCATGCACACATGCCTGGCTCAATCTGTGTGGGGATGGTTTGAGGAACACAATGTCCCAGAAACTGCCCTGCTTTTACAAAAAGCTATGGGGGAGCAGTCAAGTGGTTGCCTGTGGCAAGGGATTGCTGGCTGTAGGATACACAGTGCAGTGCACAGGACCATGAGGAAACTGTTTTCTAGGAAGAGGAAATAATTATATCCATGTAAACAGGAGAATTCCTAGGGCCCATGCCTCAGACAAGACCCAATTGCAGAAAGGACCAGGAAGGCTCCTGTTCTTTAGCCTAGAGCTATTCTTTAAACTTACTGTTGGATAAGCTCTGAAGGACAGCATTTGCAGAGATCAATCTGTAAAGACTGAGAAGAGTGTTTTCTTTTAATTTTTTTTCATTGTTGTTAGCTCCTGGCATTCAAGGACAGCTCTGTCCTAATACTAGCTGGATACAAGCTTAAGAAACAGATGTCTCAGAGTCCAAATTTCAACAATAACATATTAAAATATCAAAATGTACAAGATTCAACAAAAGACTACAAAACATACAAAAAAAAAAAAAACCAGGAAGTGATATCACAGTTAAAGGTGGAGATTAAAACATTAGAAATCATCAAAAAGGAGGATCAGACCTGCGACATTCCAGATAAAGACTTTTAAAAAATGATCTTATAATCGCTCACAGAGCTAAAGGAAAACTTGGACAAAGAACTGAAGGAAAACATGGACAAAGAACTGAAGGAAATCAGGAAAATGATAGATGGACACAGAGAAAATCAATAGAGTGATGTAAATTTTGAAGAGGAACCAAATAGAGCTGAAGACCACAGTAACAGAAATTAAAAATACCCTAGGGGGTTCAAGAGCAGATTGGAGCTGGCAGAAGAGAGAATTGGTGAACTTGAAGATAAAACAATTGAAATCATCCAGTCTGAAAAGCAAAAAGAAGAAAGAATGAAGAAAGTGAACAGAACCTGAGGAAACTGGGAGACACGAGCAAGTATACCAGTATATGCTTGGTGGGGGTCCCAAACAGAGAAGATAGGGGCAGAGAAAATATTCAAAGAAAACTTTGGAAGCTGAAAACTTCTGAAAGTTAATGAAAGACATGATATGTGCATTCTTGAAGATCAAAGAACTCCAAGCAGAATAAACCCTTAAAGACCCACACTGTCCATGTTATAATCAAACTTTCACATGCCAAATATAGAGAACTGTGAAAGCCTCAAGCAAGAAGCAAAGTGTCATGTACAGGGGAGCCTCAATAAGATTGCACTGATATCTCATTGGAAACCATGGAGGCAAGAAGATAGTGGGAAGACATATTTAAAATGCTGGAAGCAAAAAAATTGCCAACCAAGGATTCCATATCCAGGAAAACTGTCTTTCAAAAATGAGACAGGGATTAAGACATTCCCAGATGTTCCAGTTTGCTAATGCTGCCATTATGCAAAATATCAGAAGTAGATTGGCTTTTATAAAGGTGATTTACTAGGTTAGAAATTACAGTTCTAAGGCCATAAAAGTGTCCAAACTAAGATATCAACAAGAGGATACCTTTAATGAAGAATGGCCGATGGCATCCAGAACACCTCTGTCAGCCAGAAGGCATGTGGCTGACGTCTGCTAGTCCTTTGCTCCTGGTTTGTGCTTCAAAATGGCTTTCTCCAAAATATCTCTGGGCTTTTGTATTAGCTGCTCTCTCTCAGCTCCTCTGCATTCTTGCTTTTTTCTCCCAGGATGTTTTCTTCTAAGTGCCTATGAGTCCTCTCTTACTTCTCTGGGGCAAACTCTGGGCTTCATCTCTTAGCTTAGCATCTCCAGACATCCTACTGTCTGCATCTCCAAGCATCTCCAAGCATCAGCAAGCATCTGGGTCTGTGTCAGCTCTTAGCTTCTCTCTTAAACACTCCAGTGAACTAATCAAGACCCATCCTGAATGGGCAGGGTACACATCTCCATGGAAATAATTTAATCGGAGGTTCCACCATAATCAACAAACTAATCAGTCTGTCCCTACAAGATTGCATTAAAGAATATGGCTTTTCTGGGGGATATAATATATCCAAACTGGCACACCAGATAAACAATAACTGAGGGAGTCCATCACCAACAGATGGACCTTACAAGAAAGAAAGTTCTGTAGATTGTATGGAAAGGATGCTAGACAATTGACTGAAACTTCATGAAGAATTACCAGTAAAGACAAAGACAGGTACATGTAAGTACCGGTATTATTGTATTTTTGACTTGTAACCTTAGTTTTTACCTCCTACTGACTCTAAAGGCAAATGCATGAAATGTAATGATGAATCAATGGTTTTGGACTCCTAATATATAAATATGAAATTTGTGACAAGAACTACATAAAAGTAGGGGGATGGAGGAGTCTAGGAACATAGTTTATGTGTTCTATTGAGGTAAGTAGGTATTAAAACAAGGGAGATTGTTATAGTTTTAGGATGTTAAATTTAAGCCTCTCCCCCCTTGTGACCACAAAGGAAATATCAGAGAATATGCAAATTCATAGAAAGACAGTAGAGTATAGTTTATTAGGGGCTGGGATCAGAGGCAATCAGGAGTGTTAATTCTAAATGAATACAGGGTTTCTGTTTGGGATGAAGGAAAAGTTCTATAATAGATAGTGGTAAGGGTACTGCAACACTGTGAATGTGACTGATCCCACTGAATGTTGTGCTTGGGAGGGGTTGGGATGGGAAGATTTATGTTGCATATATGCCTCCACAATTTGGAAAAAAAAAAAAAGAGAGAGAACCTAAAGAGACAATGACAATTAAATGCAACACATGATCCTGGATGGGCTCTAAGAATGGAAAAGAAGTTCAAAAGGATATTAGTGGGTCATAAGAAAAAATTGTAATATAGAATGTAAGCTTTATGTCAATGTTAAATTTCTTGAACTTGATAACTGCACTTAAGGTGATTATGTAAATGAATAGCCTTGTTCATAGGAAGTGTACATGGAAGTATTATGTGTTCAAGGAGTATCATGTGTAAAAGTTGCTCTCAAATCCTCAGAAAACAGATAGATGGATAGATAGATAGGTAGATAGAGATAAATTACAGAATGATATGGTAAAGGTAGCAAAATGTTAAAATTGGTGAATCTGGGTATCTGGGAGGGTGGGAGTATGTTAGAGTTCTCTGAATAGGGTATGTATTATTTTTGCAACTGCCCTTTAAGTTTGAAATTATTTCAAAATAAAAAGTTTAAAAAATTTAAATGTTATAGGATTGGCCTATGTTACTTTATCCCTCTATAGTATAGATATGCAAACATATTTTTACAGAAAAGAATGCATTGACCTTTTGGCAAAACTTAGGAACAATGACTCTAAATTTATTAATATTCTCTAATCACAGAGAAAGCAGAAATCATTACAATTGGAATGATTGAAAAAAACCCATTATAGAAAATTACAATAAACACATACACATAAAAATAAATACAACCAGCTCTTGTATAAAAAGGATAAAGAAGAAGCAGCTTTATAAGCATAGTTTTTGTCTTTTATATGGCCTAAAAGAAATTTTCTTTCTTTGTATTCTGTGTGTCTATTGTTATCTTCAGAACCCTAAAAACTGAAAATTACAGTTGGTTTTGTATGATAACACCTAGTCCTATATTCTCAAGGAAGAACTCAACATATAAATAATAAGGAACTCTCTCTGCAATGTTCAAGCATAATGGGTGAAATTTTATTTTGCTTTGATTATTTTCAGCTATTTAAAATCTGATTTAAAGAGACTGACAATTATGGAAACAATGAAAGACAAAGTTGGCAATATGTATTTTCTCTCTTCTAAGAAATAGCTATTGAGTTTGACCCACTGTAAATTAAAATTTTTCTTCAGCCTCTGCTTGATCACATACTTCTGACATTATGGGGACAAGCACAACTTTTCAATGATAGGTATGAAACATTTAATTTACTGTCTAAATATTTTTTCAGCTACCAAATTGAAAAGCAATTGACAGTTTTATCAAATGTTAAGTCCAGTTATAGTTTTTCAGAACTCCTTTTGTTCCCTTTGAAATAGAGTTCCAAACATTTAACCAAAATTTTTTAAAACATTTCAAAATCAATAGTGAATTGAAAAAAGTAGCTCTGTGGGACTTTTAGAACATATTTCCTTAGTCATACCATTATCAAAATCATTTCCTAAGAATTGGAGAGTATTGTATCTGGGTTAGGATTTATTTGAAGTTACCATAATAATGAGAACACAATATCACTATATTCTCTTTTTCTAATATTTAAAATTCTCTGAGATTCATGACTTGTCATCGGGAAAAGTTAAGACATTTTACTAATACCCTTAATTTTTAATGTTTGTTTTATTCCATTTCTAATTTATAAAATCAGAATGTAATATCACTATAAAGGATATCTAGCTTATTTTAGCACAATTAGATCATGTCACTCCTCTGTGTAACCTCCTTCAGTGAATGCCTATTGCTTTTAAGTCAGAAAACTGTGCACATATAGGTGCTGCTGTCAGAGTTCTTGATTACAAGCAACAGAATAACTCTGGCTATTTAGTGAAAGAAAAGTTGAATTTATTAAAGGGCCCATACTAATAATGGATGTCTAATTAAGTATCTTGGAAGGCACCCAGGAAAAAAGCAAATATGGGGGTAAAAAATCAGAAAACATAGAAATTATCCTTTAGAAATGACAATCTGGAGAGGTAGCATAGCCTGTCAGGTAAGACTATGGACTCTGGAGCCAGCCTGACTTGCTGCCTACTACTATATGACTTTGTGTGAGTGAATTAAACTCTGTGGCTTAGTCTCCTAATCTGTAAAATGAGAATACTTATAGCATTTACTCCATATGAGTTTACATTAGGAAGGATGGGCTAGAGAGAGCTCTATACTTTGATATCAAACACCACTCAAAATCTCAACATTATATAAATATTGCTTGCTTATGATAAACATTCTTCATGGGTTGCCTGGAGACTGGTCCATATTGTCATCTTCGCTCCAGGCTTAAGAGGTTACTCTCTGGAACATTACCAGTGGCTATTACAAAGGAGAAAGGGGCTGGAGGATATCACACTGGTAAATAGATGGTGGGTTTCAAAGTGAAACTCATTGCTTCACTCACAGCTCACTGGCCAGAACTGATCACTTGGTCCACACAACCAGAGGGACATCAGGTAGTGCACTTCAACCATTTGTCCAGAATGTTTAGAAGTTGCAAAATGAGTTAATACTTGTAAAATGCTTAGAGCTGGACCTGCCACATAGTAAGACCTATATGTGCATTTATAAATGAACAGCCAGGACATTTCTGTCTCCGGAAACCGTTTTGGCCAACCTTACTGAATACAAATCATTTTATTGCCTTTATACCATTCACTTCAGATACACCCCTAGAGATGAGGTCTGGATACTTGCATATGCCTTTGCTGCTATTGCCCTCAATTTCCAGATTGGGACATGAAATAAATATTATACACATCAGTGCCCTTTTTACCAATGGAAGAACAGTTCAATGCTGATGGTACCAAACCATCAAGTGTTACACAATTTCCGCTTTGGCTGCCTGATATCCATGTGCATCCTTCTACCCACACCTATATTTCTAAAAATAATATTCCCACATAATACAGCCATCCCTAAAACTGTGAACATATTCAATTCCTCCCAGAAAGGCAAACAATCCAAAATTTTACCAGCCATTTCAGCTAGCAGTAAGCTCAAGGCTTCTAAGTGTTGTTTTTTATTTCCTTTGGTCTATTATTATTCCTATCTCAATAAAAATGCTCTCTAAATGGTAGAGAAAGAAAGGGAGAAAAAAGAAGGAAAAATATGGGCAGAAACAATGGCCATCTCTTTCTGCAGTCATGGTCCCCTTCTGTCATGGGGCCATGGTTAATATTTATGACTTCTAATCTTCTTACAAATTCATTATTACCTTTACCTTTAGCCAGAACCTTGGCTGCATTCGTTTTATTTTGTTTTTTGAATTTAGAAGGATAACCCAGAGCATTTTTTTTATATCTGAGCTTATGGTGGTTCTACTTATATTACATTGCAATCATTTTCCATTAATTTTTCCAACTGAACAGGTGACATCAGAGGAGTCACCGAGTTCCATTCATGCTTTGATTCAATTCAATATATAGTATAAAAATAATTACTATTTCCAGACACTGTTCTATGCAGGGGGATACATTGGTGGACAAACATCCCCATCCTTGAGTCACATTCATGCATGAACTGATAGATAATAAACATAGAACACGAATAAATAAGTACATTTTATGTAATATTAGAAGGTGATTAGTATGAAAGTAAAGATACAGAGAGAAGGATAAAGGGGCTGGAAATCTTAAAGTGGTGGAGTTTTAACCCTATTTTCTTTAGACAGATCCATCACCCAGGCCAACCCTGTAACCTCTGGTTTGGGGTTACTCACTCAGTGACATGAGGAATTCCAAATGGCCAAGTAGCAATATCAGTTTTTAATTGGTGGCAAAAGTGTTTAAGTTATATTAAAAAAAAAAAAAACAAGTTGATTATTAGGTTTCTTAAGAGCAGGAAACATCAAATTTTTTTTTTTTTCATTTTTATTGAGACTGTTCAGATACCATACAATTATCCAAAGATCCAAAGTGTACAATCACTTGCCCCTGGGTATCCTCATACAGCTGTGCATCCATCACACTTAATTTTTGTTCCATTTTTAGAAACTTCACTACTCCAGACAAGAAATAAAGTGAAAGATGAAAAAAGAAAAAAAGAAAAGGAAACTCTAATCTTCCCCTATCCCTAACCAACCCCCCTCAATTGTTGACTCCTAGTATTGATATAGTACATTTGTTACTGTTTATGAAAAAATGTTGAAATACTACTAACTGTATGCCCCTCTATTATAAACTTCTAATTGTATTGTCATACATTTGTTCTGGTTCATGGAAGTGATTTCTAGTATTTGTACAGTTGATCATGGATATTGCCCACCATAGGATTCAGTTTTATACATTCCCATCTTTTGACCTCCAACTTTCCTTCTGGTGACATATATGACTCTGAGCTTCCCCTTTCCACCTCATTCACAGACCATTCGGTGCTGTTATTCTCACATCTTGCTACCAACACCCCTGTTCATTTCCATAGATTCTACTAGTTGTGTTTTTGAACTTTTGATTTCTGCCATATACATGTCCAGTGCTTCCTTTACAGCCTCTATCTCTTTTGCAATATCTTCTCTAAACTTTTTGAATTGATTTAGCATTAGTTGTTTAAATTCCTGTGTCTCAGTTGAAGTGTACGTTTGTTCCTTTGACTGGGCCATAACTTTGTTTTTCTTAGTGTAGGTTGTAATTTTCTGTTGTCTAGGCATGGTTTCCTTGGTTATCCAAATCAGGTTTTCCCAGACCAGAACAGGCTCAGGTCCCAGAGGGAAGAAATATTCAGTATCTGGTTTCCCTGCGGGTGTGCCTTAGAAAATTGCTCCACCCTTTGATGCCTCGGGTCACTGTGCTTTTCTGCCCAGCAGGTGATGCCTGTTAGCCTACAATTCTTGACTGGTGTGAGGAGGTATGGCCGTGTTCCCCCAGGCTCTGGGGTCTAGTTCTGAATGGAAAGGGCCCCACCCCTTTCCTCCTAGAGAAGACAGACCCCCCAGGTGGAGGTCATTAGCATTTCTCGCTCTCTGCTTGTGCTGTCTCCACCCTTCCTGGAGTCAGAGCCCTGGAAACTGAAAATGGCTGGGGCTTTCTCCACTGAGCCCAAAAAGAAACAGATAGTCTCCTTCAGACCCAGTCCAAGGCGACCCTCTGGCTCTCCCAGGTCAGTCATCACCCAAAGCCTCTGTCTGTTTTTTGGGGATTCGTACCTGTAGTGAGCAGTTCACACTCGCTACTTAAAACCCCAGTTGGAGCTCAGCTGAGCTATATTCACTTGCTGGGAGAGAGCTTCTCTCTGGCACCACAAGGCTTTGCAGCTCGGGCTATGGGGGAGGGGGTCTCACGACTTGGATCCGCAGGTTTTACTTACAGATTTTATGCTGTGTTCTCGGGCATTCCTCCCAATTCAGGTTGGTGTATGATGAGTGGATGGTCTCGTTTGTCCCCCCACAGTTGTTCTGGATTATTTACTAGTTGTTTCTGGTTTTTTATAGTTGTTCCAGGGGGACTACTTAGCTTCCACTCCTCTCTATGCCGCCATCTTGCCCAAGCCGAAACATCAAATTTTGGCTTGGAAAGTCTGACCCATGAATTCTGGCTATGAGAGAAAGACAATGTACATAGACTATTTATCACTCCCTGAAAGTACAGGATAGCATCCAAACCTGATAATAATTTGGCTCCCATGTGCTAGAGAACAAATTGTTTTTACAACAATTTCATCATTCTGTAAGACCACTTGCTTCTTGATGATCAAGAGACTGACAGGGCCAGTGAATCTTATAGTTTGGAATTTTATTTTTTCCCATAACAGGATTTCCTTGGTGAAAGTGTTATTATCATATCAGGATAGTGAATAAGGCATTTAGTCAGTCCATGGGTACTTGTGCTGGTATAACATGACAGGCAAAGAAAGCAGATCAAAGAGTAGAATATGTTTTTGCCTTTTCTGGAATTTTATGTAAGTGGAATCATACAGTAAGTGATTTTTTTGTTTTAGGCTTGTTTACTTAGTATAATGCTTTTAACATTCCTCCTTGTTGTGACTAAGCAGTTTCTTCCTTTTATAAGGATCTGCAACAGTTTGTTATACATTTACCAGTTGATAGACATTTGAGTTGTTTACAGTTTGTGGCCATTACAAATAAAACTTCTGTGAACATTCATGTACAAGTCTTTGAGTGGACATATATTTTCATTTCTCTTGGGTAAATAGATAGGAGTAAGATTGCTGGCTTATTTGGTAGGAATGCATCTTTCTTTATAAGAAACTGCCAAATTATTTTCCAAAAATTCATACCAGCAATGTATGGTAATAGTTCCAGTTGTTCTACATTCTTGCCTTCACATGATTATCAGTCTCTTTAATTTTAGCCTTCCTAGTTTGTTTGTAGTGGTATCTCATTGTAGTTTAATTTGCGTTTCTCAAATTATTAATGGTGTCAAACATCTTGTTTTATGCTTATTGGGGCATTAGTATAACTTCTTTTGTGAACTGTTCAAAACTTTTCCTGTTGTTTAAATAGGGTTGACTCTCTTCTTAATATGTTGTAAGAGTGCTTTAGAAATTCTGTATTAAAATTCTTTGTCAGATATTTATTTTCAAATATTTTCACCAAATCTATTGCTTGCATTTTCACATGTGGCTATTAGAGCACTTGAAATGTGGCTAGCCTGGCTAAGGAATTGAATTTATGGATTTTATTTAAATTTAGTTATTTTAAATTTAAATATAAATAGACTCATATTGATAGTGGCTTCCATATTGGAAAGTGCAGATTTGTACCAATTATATTTAATATAATTCCACAAGCTTGATAACTAATGTGTTCATTATCATTAAGTTCTAGGAATGTGTAATTTCTACAACTCTTTGAAGAATGAATTACTTAATATATTTTCTTTTAATTTCCAAAAATGTGGGAATTCTTAATTATGTTTTTATTATGAATTTCTAACTATATTGTCTCGTTTACTGACATCATGGTCTTTATATTACACATATTTTGAAAATTGTTGAAGCCTTTCTTTATGGCCTAGTACTTGATAAAATTTTGTCAATGTTTAGTGTGTTTTTGAAAAAATCTCTATTCTCTAGTGTGTATATAAATATATATACACACACACAACACACACACATATATTTATATACATGTATGTGTATATATATATCCATTAGGTCAAAATCATTACTTGTATTATTAGGTTGTTAGTTCTTCTACATCTTCGCTTTTTTTTTTTTAACTGCATGACCCGTCAATAATTGAGAGAGTTATATTCAAAATCTGAGATGTGATGGTGAAGTTTTCAAACTCTTCCTTTAGATATATTAAACAATGTTTACTTCATTTGAAACTATTTTATTAGTTTCATACAAGTTTACAATTGCTATAACATCTTGTAGAATTTTCTTCATTATAGTAGTAATGAAGAAAATGTAGTGGTATCTCATTGTAGTTTAATTTGCATTTTTAAAGTTGGACCAACTTTAAAAATCCTTTCCACCTTTGATTATCCTTTGCTTGGTATGTCTTTTTTTTTCATCCTTTTACTTTCAGCCTTTGTGATTTCTTATGTATTAGATTTACCTCTTGCAATCAATTTACATGTAGATTTTGTTTACTTATTCCAATCTGTCATTATTTAACTTTTATTTTGTGAATTAGTCAATTGACATTTATTAAAATGATTTACTTGAAAATTTCCCTTTTATCTAAATTTATTATTCCAGTTTGTACCACCTTTTTTGTTTCTTCTTAGTCTTATTATATATAAAAACAATATCTAAAACACCCCTCTCCCCAGTAAGATTAGAATTTTAGCATGCTCTTTGGTTTATTGGTCTCACTCGTTCCAACTCCACGCTTAGCTATTTAGTCTTGTATTATTTTGAACTAATTTACTTTTGTTAAGAAGTTGTAGGTTTGCAGAAAGATCATGCAGAAAATACAGAGTTCCCATATACCCACCCCCAGTTTTAACATTTTGCATTAGAGTGGTACATTTTTTACAATTGATGAGAGAATATTATTATATTTGTATTACTAACTATGGTCCATCATTGACTTTAGGGATCACTCTTTGTAACATATGGTCCTATGTTGTTGTGTTTGTTTGTTTTTTTTAATTTTTATTCTGGTAACAAATGTACCACCTAAAATTTCCCCCTTTTAATCACATTAAGATACATAATTCATTGGAGTTGGTTACATTCACAATTTTGTGTTATCATCACCTCTATACAGTACCGAAAGTTTTCCATCACTCCAAACAGAAATTCTGCACCAATTAAGAATTAACTTAAAGACACAATTTACAAAGCTATTTAACCGCTTGTCTCTTCTTTGTCTTGCAGCCATCTCTTGGATTTGTACTTTTGCTTTTAAGTAGTACATCAAAAAAAGGTTTTCAATGTGAGTTTTCGTATGGCAAACTTTCTGAGTCCTTCAGTGCCTAAGAATATTTTGGCCACGACCTCATAACGGAATAACAGATTCATTGGCTATTAAGTAGTAGGTGTCAGGAAATTTTTTTCTCGATGCTTTGAAACTATGACTCCATTGTCAGCTTGTGCCAAATGTTTTTGAAAATTCAGATGCTAAACTTTTTTTTATTCTTTGTACCTTATCTTCTCTTTTTGTCTGTATGCTCTATAATTGTTTGTAAAATTCTTAAAACTTACTAAAACGTTTCTAGGTATAGTGTTTTTTTTGTTGTTTTTTTTTTTCCTTATTTGTTCCATTTGGTACTCTATGGGCAGTTGGAATTTGAGTTTTCCCCCCATAACTTTTAGTATGACAAATTTTTAAAGTTTACCTAGATTCAACAATTTTTAAAGTTTTATGATTTTTGCCTTGCCATTCAATATGTATATACATATATTTCTCTTATTATTTAAATGTAAGTCACTAATATTGTAAATTTCATCCCTCTTGGACTGTTTGACTTATTATTTTCCCCTTGTATTTCCTTTAATTTGAATGTTTTGCCTGGATGATTGATTAAATTTAGGCTAAAATTCTTGGAGAGTATACTTCATAGTTGATAATTTGTAGCTTATATAGTGTCACAAAAGGAAATGTATAATGTCAGGTTGTGCCACTATTAGTGACGCTAACTTTAGTGAATTGTTTAAAGTCATGACCTCCATATCTCTCTATTGTAAAGGACAGTTTCTCCCTTTGTGATAAATATTTGGGTATTAATTGTGCACCTTGTGAATATCTTTCCCCTAATATAATTTCAACTGATATTTTTAGTAACTTTTGATGATCTCTGCTTGGGATATTATAAAAATGGTTATTTTTAAATTCAACCATTCCTTTCAAGTTAATTAGTTGGCATTCTTGTGTAAATTAAAGCTCACCTGTGGTTTTTTCCTCTTTCTCATTCTCCTCTCTCCTTGATCTATATCTGCTGTCTATCTCTATTTTCTATCTAATCTATCATCTATCTTTATCTCTCTATCTATTAATCATCATCATCATCATAATCATGGTCATCATCTACCTCTGTCATCGATCACTCTTTTAATATCACTATGGTCATGTTTATTTATTTAATGTGTAACAATCAATTACTGTTGCTTTTCTTTCTGAATTAAAAATTGTCCCAAATATGGTTAGTGGAATTTCCTTCAGACTAGCTTTTGTGTACATTAATCTCTGGACTCTCTTCCATATTTCTGGCTCAGGATACATCAGGCTTATCTCATTACTTGCCTTGCTCCAGATCTATATTTAGCCATATCTACAAGAGGACCTGATGACTTTTAGGTTGAATGGCATTCAGAGATTATTTACTTGTTAGACTTGTTACCAATGCTTCTAGGCTTATGCATTGAAAGAACACTTGTTACTTTTTTCAATTTTTTCATCATCTATTGGTGGGATGATGCTTGTCCACTAGTAGATATTTCAAGATATGTCCACAGATAAAACATTTCCTATATTTTTCAGTTTAAATCAGTTTTTATTTAGCTTTGATTTTTGAAAGTCAATTTAGCTAGAAAAAATACAGTTTACCCCCCCCCTTTTTTTCCCTTGGGTAATTAAAAAATATTACTCCATTATGGGTTCATATTTTGCTGTTGAGAATTATGATGCCAGTCTGAATTTCTTTTCTTCATAAGTGACCTAGTTCTTTCTTCCTGGAAGCACAGAAGGTTTTCTGTTTTTCTTTATCCTTGAAGTCTAATAACTTCACTGGGATATGTTTTGGGGTTGACCAACATTTCAGGTCAATTTTTCTAGAAACAAGGTGGACCCTTTCAATAGAAAGATCCAGGTCTCTTTATTTCAGAACAGTTTTAATTATTTAGTTCTGTTACATTTTTTGTTTTGTGTTTAGGGTTTCCAATTATATGTATGTTGGTCTCCTGTGCCTATCTTCTTATACCTACCATTTCTATTCATACATTTAATCTTTTAAATTTTTATTTAGTTCTCTTTGCTTTTTATGTTCATATTCTCTGTACTTATCACTGGACATTCATTCATATTTATTTACCCTTTGGCACACTATAAGTTAATACTAATTTCTGAGTTGATTCTCTCTTTTTCTTCAGTTTATTGCCTGAATTAATTTGTTTTGCCATCATGTTGTTTTCCATTTCTATTTTCAGTTTCTTACTTTCTGATTCATTGTGGTTTGCCTTTTATGAAACACTTTATTTAATTAGGTTTAATGTATATTGATGTTGTATACCGGTTTTCCTCTGCCTCATGGTTGGCATGTTTTGGGGGTATTTCTTCAGCTGGAAATTTTTTATTTCTACATTCTCTTTTCTTGTCAGAATAGCTTTTTGTGGATTATGGGCTCCTTTTTCTAATATTGGTAAATTTTATAACATTTTCCTGGGCCAGCAATAAGAGCTTATTCTATGGGTGAATGAGAAAATGTTTGGGTGACTTAGTCTATTGGTATATTGGGAGGAGTTGATAGTAATTTTTTTTACCCCATAAGCTCAATTAGCTCTGCACATGTCAGTTACTAGTCAGGAAATGTGGGAAGGTCATGGCAGCTCCAAAGAGATGAAGAAATAGAGAGCAAATGAGCCCTATGATGAAGAGCCTCAACTACCAGAAAATCACAGAAAATTCACTTTTTACTACCTAGAATCAGAAGCAGCATTACCTATATTCCCTCTCAACATCAGGAGGAGACACTCCTTAGATTATAATTTATCAGTCTTTTAATTCTGGAAAAGGAGGGTGAAGAAGCACTGCTTAAATTTAGTTATTTTCCCCTGTTTTTCTCAGCTTCTCATATGCATAAGTCTTCAGATTTTACTCCTGACAAATCCCTCAGTACTCTGAGTCACTGCCAGCATAGGGGCAAGCACTGTTTGTTCCCAAGCAATGACAAGGAGAAGCAAGAGCATAACTCCTATAATTTGTTTTCTATTCTTGTACAGCATTGACATGTGCCAGGCCTAGGTTTCTAATCCCTGCTGTCCCTGATCATCCTCTGACAGAAGACACACACATTAGTTCAAAACAGAGGCCTAGAAGTTTCTGTGGTTTTCCCCATTAATGGTGTTTTCCCTCTATTTTCACCAGAGGTTGATCTTAGGGGAATGGACCAGCAAATGAGTGATCACTAAAATGGTGCTCTTACAAAATGAAAACGTCAAGTCCTTGAAATATTTTTGAAGGATTCCTGCAACTTGTATAATTCTTAGAGTTTTTATAACAATTATTTAAGGGAATAATTTTGATACAAGATATTCATGATAGAAGTGATCCCTATAAATTTTGGAATCTCTATCAGAATATTTTAGAATAAAGAGGTGTTTATTTCATCAATATATTTGCTATAGTAGATAATTTCAGCAAATAAGTATTAAGTTGTATTTCCCTTTGAAGTAGTAAATTATGGACTGATTTTTTTAAAAGTACAGTTAAAAGCAGGAAGAAAACAATGCTTTCGGGAGACCTCGAATTTAATAAATATTTGCTTTTACTGAGGCACTAAATGAAACTGAAATTACTCTTCATAAAAAATCTTGTGTAACAAGATATTAAATTTGGATAAAATCCCAAGTAGTAATATATCAGGCAATCAGAGGAGCCTTAAAGACATATGGCCAGATAATTATTCAACTTTAGATTTGTTTGGGGCTTGTTAAGACCAAGATTAGAATTTTGTAATTCTTTGCTTTTAAAATCAAAACACTTAGGGAAATAAATATTATAAAGGATGGCAGTAATTTAATATATGGGCACACATATCATTTCCCTCACATCCAAGCATACTGAATGAGTGGCAAATTGAGAGAAAGAAATGTGGCACTGATATGTACAAGTTACTAGAAAATTTACCTAAACTTTCAAAATCTCTACATACATAACAGAGATAAAACCATATCTAAACCTCAGGAGTAGAATTCTTAGATTGAAGATTTCACATAAAAATATAGTTTTAACATTATTTTAGAAAGCTCCTTAAGGTCAGTTTAAGAGAAATGTTTTATCAGTGAAACAGGATGGGTTGAAGTTTGCCAATAAAATGAAGTTTTTTTTTTATATATCTTCTATTCTGAAGTAAGCAACCTTGGTAAAGTTAAAGGACTGGAGCAGTGTAGAGCTTTTATAGACCATAGTTGAAAGTCTGCCACCTCTCAGAAAGTCATACATCTTTATTTAATAACCCATACTCTGAGGGCCTTAGGAAATCAGAGAAATTTAAATAAATCAGCCTTGATTTTTCAGACAGAATTAGAGAACCTCTGATTTATGGGCCACTCAAACTTGTACCTGAATAGTGTAGCGACAAAGTAGGAGACAATTTTAGATAAATGTCAACTAAGATTACAGTTAAAACTCATGCTCAATTGGGTCTTGACTGTGTGGTGTGCTCTTTCGTAACTCTGTTTTATCAACATACCAGACGGCACTTGTATTTTATAGAACCTTTCAACATTTATTACTGCCACAAAGGAAAAAATATATAAAAATTGAAAAAGTTCAGTGAACTGCTTTGGGACCAAATTCAAGTTTAAAAGATAAACTCAAAATATTATTCTATCTCATACTCTATAAACCCTGCAAAAACAGATTTTTTTTTTTTTTTTTTTTTTTTTTTGCCACTGAAGCTGGAAACCAGTTTAAATCACTATATGAGCAAATCTTATTGACATAGTAGTTCATATTTAAATACTCCGAAGTGGACTGGCTAGGTTTATGTTCACTGATTATTTTTTCTATTCAGTAGATACAATTTTAAATTGGAGACATAATTAGGAGAAAACAGAGTAATTGACTTTCTCCAATGTGTGATAGTTTAACAAGGAACTTAGCTGTGCATTCCATCCTTGGTAGAATAATAAATGGTAAGTACATTATTTTCTCTGGACATAAGATGAGATTAGATATGAATGAAATAAGGCAGTGACCCTCAAAAATTTCTAAATTCTGTTAGGTTTTTAAATGAATCTATTGTTCACAACATTTTTAAACATGTTTATAATGCATATTAATTATGAAATTAATATGTGTTCATTTTTTCAGACACTGATAGAAATTCTTGAAAATAGAGAAATATATAAGGAAGAAAAAGACATTATCTCTTTTCTTACCTTCTAATTTCAACCTTCTCAGCATATAGAAAATAATTGTGGTGTATTATACTCCAGGATTTCTTCAATATATATATATGACTGTCTTCATCAAATTGGGATTATATTTATGATCAGACAAATTTTGTATTTTGCTTTTGGTCTTTTCAAATTATTTTATGAGTATAGCCTCATATTATTAAATATTCTTCCACAGAGTTTTAATATCCACATAATAGTCTATGATATATCTGTAGTATTTTTTATTTAACTCTTCCCTTGTTTTAATTAGCATGTCTTGAATAGGAAGGCTAAATGTCATTAAGATGTCAATTCTACTCAAACTCATCTACAGATTCAATGCAGTTCCAATAAAAATTCCAACAACCTACTTTGCAGACTTGGAAAAACCAGTTATCAAATTTATTTGGAAGGGAAAGATGCCTTGAATTGCTAAAAGCATTCTAAAAAAGAAAAATGAAGTGGGAGGACTTACACTCCCTGACTTCGAAGCTTATTATAAAGCCACAGTAGTCAAAACAGCATGGTACTGGCACAAAGATAAACATATTGATCAATGGAACTGAACTGAGAATTTGGAGATAGATCCCCAGATCTATAGTCGACTGATCTTTGATAAGGCCCTGAAAACCACTGAACTGAGACATACAACTCTATTCAACAAATGGGTCTGGGATAGCTGGATATCCACATCCAAAAGAATGAAAGAGGACCCTACATCACACCCTATATGAAAATTAACTCAAAATGGATTAAAGACCTCAATGTAAGAGACAGTACCATAAAACTCCTAGAAGATAATGTAGGGAAACATATTCAAGACCTTGTATTAGGGGGTCACTTCTTAGATCTTACACCCAAAACACAAGCAACAAAAGAAAAAATAGATAAATGGGAACTCCTCAAACTTAAAAGCTTCTGTACCTGAAAGGAATTTGTCAAAAAGGTGAAGAGGCAGCCAACTCAATGGCAAAAATATTTGGAAACTATGTATCTGACAAAAGACTGATATCTTGCATACATAAAGAAATCCTACAACTCAACAAGAGTACAGATGGCCCATTTCATAATTGTTTTAATTTTTTGATAAAGTTAAAAAACAATGAGTGACTTAAAAAAAGTAAATGAGTAAATGAACAATGGGGGAGAAGGGGAATGGAATGTTTTGGATGTTCTTTTTTATTTTAATTTTTATTTTATTTTTTCGAGTAATGAAAATGTTCAAAGATTGTGGTGATGAGCGCACAACTATATGGTGATACGCTGAACAACTGACTGTACACTTTGGAGGATTGTATGTTATGTGAATATATCTCAATAAAACTGCACTAAAGAGAAAAGAGGCTATACTTTGTAGCTGGGATATTAAAAAAATAAACAAACAAAAACCCTAGGTTTATGCAAATTTCAGGTCAATTCCCTTTTGTTTGTTTGCTTATTATGGTTACTATACTCCTTGTGGTTTGAAATCAAGAAAATTAAAAGTTTTATTTGGAGAAAAAAAAAATAAGCATGTCTTCACTCCTGCACCATGTGAAGCACAATATGGTGGTTCATATGGGAACACAAGTGGAGGAAGAAATGGCTTCTCTAGAGAGGTAGACATCTGAATAGTATAAAAGAATAAAAATAATAGAGAAATAGAAATAAAACATAGCTACCAATAAATAAATTTAATAGTCCCAAATTTAAAAGATATTAATGTACCCATATTGGGTTAACACTGAGTTCAGTTAAAGTTTATTTTTTATATTCATTTTTTCCCAAACTAAATTACTTATGAATTTTAAGTCATATATTCAGAGTTTCCATATTTCAGTTTATTATTATATTTAAATTCAAATGAAAAACCTTCTCTAAGTTTATGCAATTTGTATTGCATTCCAGATGTCACATGCAAATCAACATTATTTCCATTTTTTTATACCATCTGATTAGAAATGAATTAGGCCAAAATCTGTGTTCTTTCTCATTTTGTAGCTCTCATAGAAGGGTGAAGATTTTAGAAAGATAAGTAACAAATCTTTATAATATATAAAATTCTGCCAGGTAAGAGACATCTTTCCAGTTAAACATAAGGGGACAGAAGCAGAAACTGATCTAAAGCATGCAAATTAACTCATAAACCTGGTTTGCAATACAGCTATGTTATGGAAAACAAATTAATCTAATGCTGAATAAAATTAGCTGGTTAGAAAAATATTTATTTGTGAATTTTATTTGAAATTTCATTGGATATTGTTTCTTTTCTTTTAGTTTTTTGGGTGTTGTCAATATATTGGATAACAAAAATTAAGATAGTAGAGATAAGATTTAAAATTTCATATTAGTGCATCAAATGAAGAAAAATCCATAATTTCTATTAACCATGAAATACTTTTTCCTTTAAGCTTTCTTATCAATAGTATTCTACCCCATGCTCTTCACATTGGGGAGATATATAACATCTACTTGTTTTTAAGGGTAATCACAAGTATAAGAGCTAATTTTAAAGTTTAAATTTTCAGTTTATGATGTAGTTTTATAACCAGAACTCTTCGAGTACCTATTGGACGTCAGGGACAGTACTAGGCATAGTGGGAATCAGAGAAGTTTTTAAAAGTACCTTACAGTTTACAAACTGCTTTACCAAATGAGAAGACTGAGGCTCCAGGAGTCAAATATTTGTCCAAAATGAGATGGCAGGAAAGTGAATTTCAGGACATGAACCCTGATCTGAATTCAAGTCTAGGTCCATAACTCTTGAGCTCACTACTTTTCACTGTCCTTGAAAAGATTCCAGTCAAACTGGAGAAAGTGAAACCATGAATGCATGTGAGATATACAATCCCTCAGTGGGAGATTTTAAGCATGATGAACTATTCAGTTATTTTACAACTGAAAAGGAAATTTAACTTGCTCAAAAACATTTTTAACTAATTTTTTACTGTGATAATAATACATTTTCTGTATATGAAGTCTGTAGGTTCAATCTGCCTGATCATAAACCTATCAAGATCGAGGATCCCATCCATATATCTGAGTCACTTTGTACTTAAATGTACTTTGTTTTCTGTAATTCCCCAAATACAATTACTTGGAACAAGCTTTGATGGGTTGAATAAAGTCCTTCTCACATGTTTTATGTAGTGGGTGTTTTAAAATTTCTGATCAGTTATGAAACTGTGCAATATGTTGTTGTGGAGCTGAGGTTTTCTTTAACTGGTAAAATGGATGCCTAAAACAAGCCAGTGACCCTGGCAGTATCACCACCATGCTTCAACCAATGAAACCAACCAGAATCTACCATAACCTTCTAGGACAACTAATTAAATATATTACTTTGAGCAGTTTGCAAAGGGTCTTTCTGGATCATTATAACATAGTTTTCCCCTGCGTTAAAATAAGAGGTAAACATTAAAATATAAACTCCAGCAAAAAAAATAATGTTTTATTCAAAGGAATAACTTAGTCATATGTTGAGCCAAAAAATGTTTTTGTATTTTTAGTTGTTTATCTTTTCTAGACCATTTGGAGAGTAGGTTAACTGAAAATGCATTTTATGCAATTTTTTTAAGTACAATTGATAATTTCTATTTGAAAACATTCACCATATACAACAAACGAATTAGCCCCAGAGCTCCCAGCCTCCACTTCTGCTCAGTAGAGAGCCTGTTGGCATCAGTTCCTGTGGATGATTTGCAGAAGACCGTCCTTCTAAATCCCTAGCAATCCCTGGATATCCTCCAGAACCAACCTTAATTTAAGCATGAAGGAGAATTAGTACAGAGGTTCCCTCCAGCTCCAAAGCTATGAGCTATTTAATCACTGACTTGGCTGGGCTCAGGGCAATCAACACATCAGGGCAGTGACTCATTCCTGGGTGAGCGGAGTCTGGAGTGGACCTGGGTGGATGAGAGCTTAATCATACTCTGTCTTTTTCACAGTGGGAGCAACGGGTATATTTAGAGTCTTCTGTACTGCCTGAGATCATATTTGATCTACTGACCTGAAGATGAAAAACTCCCACCAAGAATTGCTGAATCATTTAATACTTTTCCTTGCCTTTTCTCTCCATCCTCTTTACATACCTTGTTGGTGGAGGATAAGAGATTATCTCAAATACCTCCAGCACTTTTATTTTCATTTCATTGAAATATGTTTGTTTTCCTGCCTGGCTTAACTTTCCTTCATCTTGGATTTTTTTTTTTTTTTTTAATTCAGTTTTATTGAAATATATTCACATACCATACAATCATCCATGGTATACAATCAACTGTTCACAGCATGATCATATAGTTATGCATTCATCACCACAATCTATTTCTGAACATTTTCCTTACATCAGAAAGAATCAGAATAAGAATAAAAAATAAAAGTGAAAAAAGAACACCCAAACCATCCCCCCCATCCCACCCTATTTGTCATTTAGTTTTTATCCCCATTTTTCTACTCATCCATCCATACACTAGATAAAGGGAGTATGATCCACAAGGTTTTCACAATCACAGTGTCACCCCTTGTAATCTACATTATTGTATAATTGTCTTCAGGAGTATCTTGGATTCTTTTAATTTCTTTTTGAACATGAACAGTTTAAAATTCTTGATTTTAGACCAATTCCAAAGCTGATATCAGAGAACAGGTAGTTTAAGTCATGTACTTGGCAAGTAAATCTGTTCCCTCAAGGTTTAATAATACTGGTTCCTAGGTACCCTGGAATTTGGGGCACAGGTTATTAAGAGGCATATATTAATTTCCCAACATAGTATGGTGACACTGAGTTTGCAATCAATCTGATACTGTTATTTAAACTTTACTTTTTTTTTCAATAATAGTATTTCATATGGGCCAGACACTGTCCTAAGCAGTAGTTTTTAAATCCTGACAAAAATTCCTATGAGATAAATTTTGTCATCTCCATTTTATAAATTTGGAAACTGAGACTTTGTACTTAATGTTGATCTGTCCATACCCCAAAAGCAAGTAAGTGGCAGACCACAGAGTAAAACCCAAGTTTGTCTGAATCTATATCCCATGACCTTAACCAAACAGTTCATGCTACTTCACAAAAAAATCCTACTGACCAGAAGCTATAAAAGAGTTTAGATTATCTTTGAAATAGCTAACTTCCCTCAAAAAGGAAATATAGTTTCTCTGGGTCTAAGGTAATGCAGCCAGAGTTTTTAAAAGCTTAGATAAATTATAACATTTTATATGATGAGGCAGACCTTTACCTGAGCCAACTTTTGCTGGAATGTGCAATGATTTGGCTGCATTCAATACCAGCAACTAAAGTAATAAAGTACACCAAAGATTGTTAGTCTGTGTTTGGAAAATTCTTCCTCAAATGTTAGCCTACAATTCTATAACATAAATATGATACTGGCATCTGTTATTTCACACATGATCAAATGGCAATCCTGGTGAATATTTTATTCATGAGATTTTCTCAACATAAGTTTCTGAGATATTAAGCAGTCTAATTATTTTCAAAAGCAGATACGTGCAGTAACAGCAACAGGAGTACAATTTTAGAATTAGGCTATTTTCACATTAGCTCTGTAGCACAGACTTTAGAACACACTTGAAATGTGGTACTTGTAAATACACTCATCAAAAACACAACTAGGT
This sequence comes from Choloepus didactylus, assembly GCF_015220235.1. NCBI lineage: Eukaryota > Metazoa > Chordata > Mammalia > Pilosa > Megalonychidae > Choloepus > Choloepus didactylus. Next base: position 51,978,633 of record NC_051314.1, read on the forward strand.
GGTGGCTACACCCACACTAGCAATGGAGAATTCCCAAAAGCATTCTGAAATGTTTGCTTAGTTGGAAATTTTCCCTACACATTATTTTTAAATTCCATCAATTTCATGCAGTGATTATTTCTTCCATAACAAAGTGTCCTGGAAGAATTAGGTGTATGTTGAACTTTACTAGCTTTCTATGTTTATACTTAACTAACGTCTTTTGTCTCTGACTGTTGCCCCTTCTTGATGTATGTGAGCTTTCATATACACTAAAGGGGAAACAGAAGAACCGGTTGTTCTACTTTATAATATATGTCATAGACAGAGACCCAACTCTGCTGCTGCTTCTTTGATTGTCTGCAGGACCCCTCCAAAACTGGAGCTTTTAAAGCATCACATCTTTCCAACTTGCTTCCTGTATAGACTCAGCTAAAACAATGGCTGAGAATAGCAGACTATCCTTTGAAGAATTCAGCCAGCCCTGCTGTACACATTCCTGTGTGGGAGGGCTCACAGGACTTGCTATGAGCAATAACCTATCTGACTGTGTCTAAGCAATACTAAGGACAGCCTTCCCCTTGTGCCTTAGAAGGTCTACCTTGGGAATTGTGTGTTTACAGTTAATTGCAACAAGGTGCAGAACTTCTAGTGGTTGAGCTGAATTCACATGAGCAGCCAAAGGGGATTTAAACATTTCTGTTACTACAGAAAAGGGCATACTGATATATTGATATAAGATTTTCAATATTTATCCAAACTAACCAAAATATACTTGTGTAATTGGACTATACGTGTCATCGCAAACAAATCATACTGAATCCCGTATTTTTCAAATAGGGGCTTTGAAGTAGAGAGAAAAAAAAAAACTGCAAGCATAACATTTAGCTAACATAATCTATTCTTTCATTTAAATTATGAAGCAATTTAATCATGGCTCTGTGCTTACAACAGTATTCTTAAAACTGTTAGTTTTGTAAAGTATACCGTGATTTTTCCCTAAACAATTTGCTTATTCTTGTCTTCACCCCTTTATTATTCTAATGCTTGAAATTTTGATACAAAGATGTATTTTTAAGAGTTCTCATCCTTGGAAAAAATATTGGTAGGCTTCCAGTGAACCTCTTAAAGCAGTGAAACTGCATTCATATTTTGTATTAAAATGACAGATGAAAGGAGACAGAACACCAATGCAGTCTAGGAGCAAGGCAGCCAGGTGCTTGTAAGGATTATGTTTGCTAATTTAGAAAGGAGGGGGGAAAAAAGGCTGTGCACATCGTCAGTCTGAAAACTGAAACAGAAGCATGGTTGAATTCAAGCTGTGTCATTTATTCCATCACTGCCATGCATGTGCCATGCTCCCCTCCTGCTTTACTTTATTCTTCCATTTCTTCAGATTCCACCCACATGGATTGTTGCTACCACCTATTCTCCACCAAGGGAGATAGGAGGGTGGACTGGCAGCTTCAGCCCCCTGGAGAGATGGTGCAAATACAGTTCTGGAAATCAGCTCACTGTAAGTGCTGAATACCTTCTGAGTACTGAGATTACACACTGTGCTAACATGCTTGCAGTTCCATATTTTAAGCTCTGTGTAATTACAAATGTCTAATGTGCTAGTAAGATCACCCATAGGAAAACATAAGTAGAAACTCTTTATTTCAGAACAATTTCTATATACTTTTTTCTCTGTCTTTTAAAATCAGGGCAGGAATTAGAGGCTGTTCAATTGAGGTAGGATAATGATAGAAAGCTGTTTACTTCAGAAGCTTTTGGATCAAGCTTTTAAGGAGAGCAATTAAAAATGTCTCCATGGCAGGATAAAGATGTACACTGATAGTAAAAGGGTTGTGATTTTATTTTCTTTTCTTAACCTTCTTCGGATATGAATGAGGCTCCTTGCACCATCCTCTCCAAGGACCTTTGAAAGGCATTCCTTCAGTTGCAAAGCATCTTACACCAACTTATAAGGTGTGACAATAAAATAACAAGGACATTCTAATAAATACTACAATGAGTGTTGACCTTTCTAGGTAATTGTCCTGGGAGACTGTATGCTGATTGCATGAGGTTACCATGGCTTGAAACAGTTTCGCAACTCCTCTTCTGGAATTGTATTCCGAGAGATGGTTTTAAAAAGCACCCAAGAAAATGAATTCCATTACCCTGTAGGCACACTGTAGTTCATACTGCTTTGAGGAAACTCAGGATAAGTTTTAAAACTCAGATATTTCATAACCAGTTTGAATTTGATGGTATACTACTTGTCACCAGTGGTATTTACCAGTTTCTGATTTTTTAAACAGAATCTCTCAATTCAGGTATTCATGAACTGCTTATTGAATTTCAACAAGTATTTCATGAATTGCTCAGTGTCTAGTGAGATTGATTAAATAATGTCTAGACCATTTCCATAGAAATGGGCTTATTATTATTACTAACTTCCAATATTTCACATGGCAGATCAAGAGAAAATAATATGTTAAAAACTCATGAAGAAGATATGGTTCATGAGTTTTCAGAAGTTCTAGAAAATGAGATGGTCATTTTTGGGTGAAAACTGACATAGTGAACTGTATAAACTTCAAAGGAAATGGAATGCTGAAAACTGAAAAGGTTATAATTAAAAATAAAATAATGGCTTCATGGTTTTGACTTTAATAAACAATAGAGGAAAATAAAATATGATTTTTCAGTTGTATATGAATAACTCAATCATAGCAGCTATAAGTAAAGTCCTCAAACATCATTTTTTTTGGTTTCTTATTTATTTCATTTTTTTTTCTTTTTCCTTTTCAAATTTATATAGCCTTCTTAAAAATCTTGATTATATTTATACTTAAGTAACCATTGAAGGCAACTGGGCATAACTCTTAAAAGCCAGGTTTTTGTTTTTGTTTGTCATGGAAGTACCAATATAATGTAAAATATCTCTTAAAATCAGTAGTGAATTATTCTAAATTATTCTCTAAAATACTATGGATCATCAACTCTTATCAAAGTGATACCCTTCTAATTAAGTAAAACAATTTAATAGAATTTCGAAAGCACCAGCAATAAGCTATGGATGGGTTATATTCCAAATGTTTATACATCAATGGGTTGCAAAATTTAACTCAGAATATATATCAGATATGCAGGGGGAAGGTAAATTATTTATTTTTGTCTGTATTTGAATTGGTCTTGTGTGCACCTAGTTAGGCAGTTAGTAGGCAGATGTATTTGTGTGAGAGAGGGGAGGATGATATCTAACTAACATCCAAAAACTTTTAAAGTTAGATCAACACAATTATTTGGGTCATTCCCATCCAATCATGATCAGTTTCTGCTGGAGAAAAAGCTAATATGTATTTTTCAGTTTTGTACTTCCCTGCTCAGTAACAACATGACAATCAGGTCTGTGGGTGGAAATGTGTGGCCAAAAAGAAACTAACAGAAACAGACACTGTATGCAAAAGCCTGCTGAAACCCAGGAGCTTTCCTACCTTACCTCCTGCTGCCCTAATGGAGTATGATGTGGCTGCCTGTTTTGATTATCCCCTTATTTTTGTTCACCTTGTGATTATTTTCCTCTGTTAGTGGAGATATAATCAAGGTATTTGCTGCATACTGAGATTTGCCATGTTGTGGTACAAAAGAAAAATGAGAGCTTAATTACTTTTTTTGTAGGCATTACAAATGTTCAAACCAGCTATTCTTGCATTTGTCACCCTTTTAATATCTTAGCATCCATCTCTCCTTAGGATCTCTACTCAAAATGTGATGCAGGAATGAGCAGCATTGTGATGCAGGAATGAATTTGTTAGAAATGCAGAATCACTAACCACTCTTTAGACCTATTGAATCAAAATCTGCATTTTAATAATATATCCCAGTGAATCTTAGGCACCTTAATGTTTGAGAACACTTCACCAGAAGACAGAAAAATACGGATATGAATTCTGGTTCCACCACTTAAAAACCCTTTGTGACTTTGACCATCTGAGGATCACATTTCTCATCCAGAAGATGGGAATGATAACATGTTCTTGGGTTTTTTATTTATATATTTTGGCATTTAACAGGATTTCTTCTTCCCTTTCCACAGGTAACCAAAAAGTCCTTAAGACCCTATTGGGATATCCACCTGCACAACCCTTCAAAATACTGTATCTGACAAAATTCTCTGCAGTGCATGCTCAAACAAGAGATGAATTTCCACCGTGGCTCTGTGTCTTTCAAGATTTTTATGAAGATTAAATCACATAAATAAAGTGAAAAAGTCTAACAGTTTTTCTGGAACATAATAAGAATTCAACAGGGTTTACCTAATGAGTATTAATTTGCTCCAAAATAGTTGAGTAAACTAAATGTTACATCGTTTCGTTTGTCTAAATCCAGTAGAGTCTGATTCTGAGACCCAAATCACTGAACAGAGTTCTATGAGATTCCTGGAGGTGTATTTGTTTTCTAGAAACCAGAGATATTATCTAGTCCTTAGAATATGTTGGCCAGGATGGCTTCAGGACTCAAATATTTGATTTCTTGATTACCTGGCCAGACTCCTTTCCTATCTCCTTTCTTTCCCTTTTCTAACTATTCCTATCCTCATTCATTACTTGAAACTCCTACCCTTTCAAGGTTGTGGTATTAGCTTTTAATCTGAAAAAATATTAAAGAACAAATTCACACAAGTAAATTTCTGGTACTAAACAAATCTTCCCATAAATAATCATATATTAAAAAGGATATTTCTTAATCCAAATGAATTTTTATTTTGTTTTAATAGACACTGTGCTGTTCACACACACAAATGTTTATTCTTTTATTAAAAAATATCTGAATGCCTACTAGGCACAATTCTCAGCAATGAGTATTTAACAGTTTACAAACAGAGAAAAAGCTCTGCCCTCATGGAACTTATGGTCTAGTAGAGGGGAAAAATTTAAAAAAAGCAAATGAACAAAATATACAGTATGTTAGATGGTGATACATTATATACAGAATAATCTGGCTGGGAGAAAGGCACTGTGTGGAGGGGGCTGAAATTTTAAATGGATAAGAAGAGGAGGCCTCACTGAGGTGGTGACATTTGACACGTGGAAAAGGAGGGGGATTGATCTATGCAAATATCAGATGGAAGTGCGTTTCAGCTGTGGGACAGCAAGTTCAAAGGTCTCAGGGTGGATTGGATCTGGTTTGTTTTAAGGACAGCAAGAAGGCTAGTGTGTCAGAAGCAGAGTGGAGAGTAGGCATATGATCAGACCATATCAAGCTTTGTAGGCCTGTTTAAGGACTTTGGCTTTTACTCCAGTGAGATGAGAACACATTGGAAAATTTTGAGCAGAGAAGTGACATGATTTGTGTTTTAAAAAGAGCACTGGCCATTATCATGAGAATAGATTGAATTGGGGCAAAGTAAAATAAAATAGATCTCTTAGAAAACTAATGCAATAATCAAGACAAGCAATGATGGTAACTCGGTTCAGTGAGGTAGCTCTGGGATCAGTCAGAAGTCTTTAAATTCAGTATATATTTTAAGGATACAGCCAGGCATATTTGCTGTCAGATTGGATTTGGGGGTGTGAAGAAAATTGGAAGACTAGTAGGTTTTTTGTCTTAGTGAATGGAAGAATGGAACTGCTTTCAACTGAGATGGGGAAGATTTCAAGAGAAGCAGGCTTAGGGAACGCAGTAGACAGGATAGGCCAAGTTAAATGTCAGTAACATACAGTAACATAATCTCAGAGACATAAGACAACAAAAGTTTACTTTTCTCTCATGTTACATGTGCAGTTTAGGTCAGCTGAGGGCTATATTTTACCTTCAAAGATGCATATACATGTAGCTCCCTTCATTTTAAGTGTATTTCAATATAAACTATTTTATACATTGCAGTACACAGAACAACAGAAGAAAAGAAACTCTCTTAAAAGGGATCAAAAGGAATTTTGCAAAAGGTCTTCATATCTCTGAAATGCAAAGATTGGAACCCACTGTCTTCTGGCCTTCGTCATCTTGATCCCATTCTCATTGGTTACAGGAATTAATTTTCTCTAATCTTCTTCTGGTTTCCCTTCCTTCTCTTTTCCTTCCCAAGGAGAGAAATTTGGGTTCTTCTTCATGCATTTCTGCATGATGTGGAGCTAATATACGATGCCACACAGTCTAGCCCTTTGATCTCCCCTCTGTTGTACTGAAAGCAGAAAATTCTAACTTGAATAGCTCTACCAAGGTGTCACAGGCTATTTTTTCAAAGCACAGGAGATTAAAGTAACATATCCTTTGGCAACTTCAAAACATGCTCGATTTTTCAGTTTAAATTTTTACTTTAATTCATCTTTATAAATTCCAAGTATCTCAAGAAAATCCCTATTTTCTCATTTGTTTTTCAATATTTCCTCTATTTCCTTCACATATTGATAATATCTATTTTAAATTCCTTTCTACTAATTCTAAAACCAGTCATCTATGGGTCTGTTTCAGTTGTCTATGTTTTCTCTTTGGTTTGGTTGGAAAGCTGCCTTTTTAAAATGCATGGTATTTCTTACTTGAATTTGAGATAACATGTATGAAAATTTGTAGAGGATCTGGAGGCTCTCCAAAGAATGTTTAGTCTTTTCATTGCTGAGCATTGAAATTGATTATTATAGTCTAATCATGAATGAGTTGGCTTGAGGATGGATTTCAGTGTAAGACTTGGTCTACTTTTGGTTCATTGATTGTCTTTGGATATAGCCTTCCAGCTCCACCTGAGGTGTTCTCGGGTGAGTTCTGTGAACACTAATCCTGGTTTCCATTAAAAAAAAGACTACCAAAAATTTTTCTTTGATTTTTTGGAATTTGTGCTTGGTTTCATAATTTTGTGACACCCGAAGCTTTAAATTTCCAAATATCTTGAGTGAAAACTGAGATAATTTGGATTGAGTTCTTTGTACAACTCTCCTTATGGGGATCCTGGTCTCTTGAGGTTTTTTTTTTTGTATATCATATGGGACTGCCAAAAGCTATGCCGCTTCTTCTTCACCTTTTAGGAGAGGCTTTCTTCCAGAGTCTATGCTGGACTCATCATTCTCTCATCCTGAGTTTAAAATCCTGAGGGTAAAAGTGGCTGCAAAATAATAGTTTGCTTAACCTTGCAGTTGCTTGTTTCTTAGAAGTTATATCTCCCAAGTCCCTGTTGACTTAGCAATTTTCCAAAGTCTATAATGGTTTTAAAATTATACATTAGGCTTCTCTTTTTGTGCTCTGGTGGAACAGCTGTCACTTGTCAACTGCATCATCTTAGGCAAAATTGGAAATCCATCTACATAATACTTTTTTCAATTTGTATGCTTACTACATTTTGATCTTCTTTTAGATTAGAAGCTGTATCATAGCAGGCAGTTTATTTGTGTTGTCCCTTACTATTTTCTGAGTGCCCATGAACAGTGACTATCACATAATAGGAAATGAATTTATGTTGAACATATGAATATACAAAGCCCAAAGAAAATATGTATGTCTCAAATAAAAGCCATCTACTCCTTTCTTTCCTTCTATTGTTAGAAGCAGTGGAGGCTCAGGAAAAACTGTTTTGGGGATCAGAAAAGACATGTTAAATTTATCTTCTCTGATGTTTATATTTCATTACTTATAAATTGTGTAAAATGATAACTATCTCACTTGCTACCTCCAAATAAAGGCACAATATTTGTGAAAGAAGCTTTAAAATCTCAAAACAGAGTATAACTAGCAGATACATTTGCAGTTCCCCACATCACTAAATAACAAGCATACTGATAACTTCTTTATAATCCATTTTCAAAGAAAAGTCCAAATTAATTAGAATTATGAAAAGCAGAAGTAAAAACTAAACACTTTTTTCTGGTTTCTTTTAATGGTATCCATATCCCCCTGTATTTTAACTCAAATTTGCTTAGGCCATAGAAACAGGAAAAATTGTTCTGTGATGACTGAATTAGAACACTGATGCAGTGGTAGGGAAAAAATTGATTCGGCCATTCTTAATGGTCTATTGGATTTTATAAAGTAAAAAAAAAAAAGTCTATTTAAATTAGTGACACTTGAAAGATTTTTTATTTTAACCATGATAAACGATGATAAACGATTACAGTAGACTCAATGTTTAGAAGTCCAATACCTAATTCTTCTACTTGATTGCTGGAATTTGCTCATTTTTTTTTTGCTAATGTCACTGGCAATATATGAAGAATAGTTTTCCATCACAGTCTTAGACCTAGAAGGACCTGTATTAGTTTTGGACAAGAGTTTATATTCAACTTATTGCTTTCTACTGATAAAGACATTCTAGGAATACTTATAAAATTCTTATCTAGATAAGTACTGAAGCAAAAACCACATATACGGAACATTATCAAAAGGAAACTCATTTTTATTTTTGTTGAATTGAAAATTATAGTCAAGTTATGTGAACTAGACATTCATAATTTCTAATTCTTTAAGAAAAAAAGTAACCAATTTTAATATAAACAAAACATTACTATGACCCTGTCTTTCATCGTTTCAGAATCTGCTCTCATCAAAAATACACTCAGCCCAGATTTTAACAAATATATTCATTAATTCATGAATATAACAAACCTTTATTTAGCATCTATTATACCATGTAGTAAAGCTAGTGATAAAATAAACATACAAATAAGCAAAAGTATGTATCGTATTAAGTACTGAGAATTGCTTCTGAAAGAAATATATCAGCTATGTATCTATATAACAATATGAATGTAATTGTCATTTTTTATGTTTCTTGGGCTGCTAAGAAATAAACGATCTTTTTAAAAAAAATTAGCTTTCCCCCTTATTATAGAAGTTATTTCTGTTTATTATAGAAATTTAGACATAAACAAAAGAGAAATTAAATCACCCATAACCCTACCACTTTTAACTCATTAATATTGTGATGTATATCCTCACGTAGATAGATACATACACATTTATGTGCAGATCACAAAGGTGATTTCTGTACTTTAATATGTTATATATGTACTTTATATGTAAGTAGGTATTTATAATTTTTATGATGGGAAATTTCAAACATATACAAAATAAAAAGAATGACATAAAAACTGTGTATCTATTACCAAGTGTCAACAATTATTAACATTCAGCCATTTTCATAACATTCATAACTTAATAAATAGTCAATTATTAAATTTTTAGTTTTTGATGAAAATTTACATACATTGATAATGGGCAAATCTTTAGGGTACCATTTTAACAATCAGCCTTATAGAATGCTTCTCCTACTGAAAGCGACTTAGTACCATACTCAGTAACTCTAATCTACCCTGCCATCCCACCCCTATCCCTTTTGATGAACAGAAGTTTAAATTTTGAAGAAATGTAATTGATCAATATTTTCTTTTTTGGTTGCTTTCAATGTCTTATCTACGAAATTTCTGACTACCCACAAGACACAGTTATTCTACTATGTCTTCTTTTCATAAACTTTATAGATTAACTTGTATACTTAGGCCTATGATCTATTTCAGATTAATATTTGTGTACATTGTGAAGAAGGGTTCAAAGTTCATATTTTCCATATACTTATCTAGTTGTTCCAGTGCTATTTATTGAAAGATGTGTTCAATATTTCACAACTACTATGACATAATTAATTTGAAGTTGCTTATCAAATTAAGGGAGTGGCTTTCTATTCCAAGTTTGTTAAGAGATTTTATCATAAATGGCTGTTGAGTTTTATAAAATGATTTTGTTTAACAAATGGAAATTCAATTTTATAAAATAATTCATCTCTATCTATTGAGATTATCAATTGTATTTTTGTCTTTTATTTTGTCATTGTGGTGGATCAAATTGAATGCATTTTCTTTTTTTTTTTCCTAATAATGTCTATTTTGCTTATAAGAGAAGTTGTAGGTTAACAAAAAAATTACGCAGAAAATACATTACCACCCCTCTTATTAACACTTTGCATTAATGTGTTATAGTTGTTACAAATGACAAAAAAAATAGTACTATAATTGTACTACTAACTACAGTTCATGGTTTACATTAAGATTCATTGTGTTATACAGCCCTACATTTTGTTTTGTCTTTTAATTTTTATTCTGGTAACATTTTTACAACCTAAAATTTTCCCTTTTAACCACATTCAAATATATAAGTCAGTGCTGTTACTTATATTCACAATGTTGTGCTACCATCACCACCATCCATTACCAAAACATTTCCAGTACATATTAAGCCTCAACTTCCCATTCCTATCCTCACCCCATTACTGGTATCCTATATTCTAGATTCTGGCTCTATGAGTTTGTTTACTCTAATTGTTTCAAATCAGTGAGATAATACAATATTTGTCCTTTTGTGTCTGGCTTATTTCACTCAACATGATGTCTTCAAGGTTTATTCATGGTGTTGCATGTATCAGAAGTCCATTCCATTTTATGGCTGAATAATATCCCATTGTATGTATGTACCACATTTTGCTCATCCATTCATCGGCTGATGAACACTTGGGTTGTTTTCATCTTTTGGCAATTGTGAATAATGCCGATGGGAACACTGGGTGTACATACATTTGTTTGAGTCCCTGTTTTCAATTCTTTTATATATGTACCTTGAAGTGGGATTGCCAGATCATATAGTAATTTTACACATAAGTTTCTGTTGAACTTCCAAACTGTCTTCCACAGTGGCTGGCACCACTTTACATTCTCACTAACAAAGAGTGGGCATTCCTATTTTTCAATACCCTCTCCAACACATGTAATTTTCCATTTTTAAAAATAGTGGTCATACTTGTGTGTGTGAAATGGTATCTTATTGTGCTTTTGATTTCCATTTCTCTAATGGCTAATGAGGTTGAGCATCTTGTCATGTGCTTTTTGGCCATTTGCATCTCTTCTTTGGAGGAATTTCTTCTCAACTATTTTGCCCAGTTTATAATTGGGTTGTTTGCCTTTTTATTGTTGAGTTATAGGATTTCTTTCTATATTCTGGATATTAAACTCTGATTGGATATATGATTTCCAAATATTTTCTCCCACTCAGTAGGTTGTCTTTTCACTTTCATGATCAAGTCTTTTGATGCACAAAAGTTTTTTATTTTGATAAGGCCTTTTTTGGTTTGTTAAGGCTGCTGGAATGCAATATACCAGAAATGGGTTGGTTTTTTCAATGGGGATTTATTAGGTTGCAAATTTGCAGTTCTAAAGCCATGAAAATGTCCAAATTAAGGCATGAAGAGGTAGATACCTTCTCTGAGGAAAGGCTGATGGCATCCAGAGTTCCTCTGTCACGGGGGAAGGCACGTGGTGATGTCTGCTGCTCCTTCTTCTCCTGGGTTCTGGTTTCAAAATGGCTTTCTCCAAAATGTCTCTGAGCTTCTGTCTAGGCATCTCTGAGCTCTCTCTGTTTCATCTGTCTTTTATCTTCTCATAGAGGACTCCAGCAAGAGAATAGACCCAACTTGAATGGGCTGGGTTACATTTCCATGCAACAATCTAATCAAAAAGTCTCACCCAACAATAGTTCTGCCCCTAAAAGACTGGATTAAAAGGACATGGCTTTTCTGGGCAACATAACAGACAGAAACCAGCACAAGTTCCCATTTATCTATTTTTTTCTTTTATTGCTTCTGCATTAGGTATAAAGTCTAAGAAACCATTGGCTAACACAAGGTCCTAAAGTTGATTCCGTATGTTTTCTTCAAGGAGTTTTATAGTTCCAGTTCTTTTCTTTAACTCTCTGACCCATTTTGAGTTGACATTTTTATTATGTTTAGTTTTTGTATACAAGAATAAAATATGCATTTTTAACAAAATTTATTATTGTGCCTTTTATTGGGTTTTAGTTTACTCGTATAATGCTTGCACAATTTTTTAAAGTTTGTGCCTACATTTTTTTCTGGCTTTTGTTTTTGTTGCCATGAAAAATAGCATTTTTTTTTCCTGGCATATCTTTTAACTGGTTATTCATCACATTGATTTCTGTATTTTAATTTTATTTCCTCTTATTTTACTATATTCTCTTAATGTTTGTAGTAGCTTTTCTATGGATTCTCTTGGGTTTTCCAGATAGATAATCACATCATCTGTACAACTTCTTTCAATTCTTGTTTTTATGCCTCTAATTACCTTCTTTTATCAAATTTCACTAATAGCTCAGTATCATAAATTGAGAGCAATGAAAATGGTGGCCATCTTGTCTTGCTTCAGATTTTTGCACAAATGCCTCTAGTATTTCCTCAATAAATTAATTTGTTGATATATTAGTCAACTTTTTCAGCAACAATGCTGCATAATAAACAACCCAAAATTTACATGGTCTTTGGCAAATATTTATTTCTCACTCTCAGACCTATGGGTTGACTGTGACTTTGCTTGACTCCTCTGGTCTCAGCTGGGCCAAGCTCCAGGCTGTAGGTTGGGTTCAGTTCTCCTTTACGCATCTTCTCATGCCAGGATCCAGGTTAAAGAGGCAGCAATGTTTGCAACATACTGTTTTCATCATGTAGGGCAGGAAAGGAGAATTTAAATATGAAATGCCTTTTTTTAAACCTTTGCTAGAATTGACAAACTGTTACTTCTACACCTGTTTTATTGGTCAAAAAAAGCCATATGGCCAAGTTGAAAATCTATGGAGCAGGAAATCATAATCATTCCTCAGATAATTTATGTTCTAAGGAAATAATTAGAAGAAATAAATAATGCAAGCTATCATAAGTATTCTAAAAACATATTCATCAATTACTATTTTCTTGAAAAAAAATTTAAAATCAGGAATGGAGGTTGAATTTTGCCAAATGGCTTAATTTTGGTGTATATAGAGAAAAGATGATATTTTCTATAGATATGTTAATATAATAAACCAATAATATAATTAAGTATATTAATGGCTTCCTACCATTGAACAACTCATGCAATCTTGAAATGGACCATAATTTATCACAGATATTATTTTATTAAAATGCTGTTGGATTATATTTATTAATAATTTAAGATTATCTTACCAGCATTTGTAAATGAGATTAATCTGTTTTTTGGTTTTTTTTTTTTTTTTTTTTTTCATTTGTACAATCATAATCAGGTTTGGATTTCAACAGTATATTCATTTTCCTATTCTCTGTAACATGGAAGTAGCATTTAGACAGTTTTAAAAGTTTTAGCAGGTGTACACTGCTGAACTCTATGGACCAGTTGCACTTTGTTGTTGCTGTTTGTTTTTTGTTTTGTTTTGTTTATTTTGCAGAGGAGCTCTTTGCTAACTTTCTCAGTTTTTTTCTATAGTATTGTTCTGTTGAGATTTTTCTCTCTCTACTGAGTCAATTTTGAAAGTTATAGCATTTTAGAAAGGTGTACATATCATTCATGTCTTTAAATTTACTTGTAAATAATTACACAAAATTATCTGATATGATTTCTTTAAATTTTGTCTGTCATTAGTATCTTTTTCTTTGTACCCTGTTATTTCTTATTTTTAATATTTGTATATTATCCCTTCATTCATTTTAAAAATAAATGGTGTTGGATAGTTGCATGTCTATTTTGCTGATTTTAAACATATTTGAATTGTTTGTTTTTCTATGCTTTTGTTTTTCTGTTCCCTTTTTTATTATTTTATGCTTTATCTTTATTCTTTCAGTTAATTAATTAGTTCAGTTTCTGAATTTTTGAGTTGAAAATTCAATTCATCTATTTTCCTTTTTTTATTGTATAGGCATTTAGTATTATGAAATTTCCTCTGAGCAGTATTTCAGTGGTATTCCATAGATACTGATGTCACCATCATTATTATTATTCAGAAACTATGTGATTTAATTTTGTATTTCCCTTTGACATAAAAGGTGATTAATAAAGTATTTATTTTAATTTCCTGTAATTGAGCCTTACTCCTGCTGCTGCAGATTCTTTTTCTACTTCTATTTCTCCTGCTCCTTCCCCCTACTTCCTTCCTTTTTTTCTTCTCTTCATCCTATTATTTAAAAGAAAAGACCAGCAAAATGGAATGAGGGAGAGAGAGGTAGAGGATATGAAAGAAGGAAAACAAGGGCTTAAACCAAGAATTACATATGTGTATGAAATGAAATAAAAACAGAAGGAAAATTTAAAAACAGATGGGAAAATCATTTTAATTAAATACTAAGTAAGTATATAGATATAAGGGATCAACTGCTCTCTCAAAAATCAAACTGAAGATTCATACCAAGATATATCTTATTAAAAGTTTTGAATTTCAAAGAGAGATGAGGACAAAACCTATAAACTTTGGGCAAAAAGGAAGTAGCGTTTAATTGTATACCCAAGTAAAATAAATGCCAAAAGGCAATGAAATAACAGCCGAAAGGTACTGAGCAAATAAGACAAAAGAATTTTATAGAAAACCAAGTTTCTTCCATCCTAGAAAACAATGAAATCCTTGGATATACAAGGGCTCAGAAAACATACTACCTATGTACTGTGAATACACACACACATGATATACAACATAAAACTTCAAAATTTCCTTGTCACATTCAAGAAATATTGCAATATGACAATATGTATCAGGTCTACCAAGCACTGGGGATAAACTGGTATTCAAAACTGTAGCGGATCTTACCTTCATGGGGCTTTACAGAGAAAAATACAAGAAAAATCATAACTAAAAAAAAAATAACTTGTAATATAAAAGAACTTTCAAGTTTCAATACAGTTTGGACTTTTGACTTTGAGAATTAATTTGATTTTTGCAGTTTTCCTCATGTGAATTGGATGAATATTAGCCCTGATCTTTTATTCTCCCAGTAAGGAGAAAATGTGATTTTTAAGCCTAATCCTTAACCCTATAATTTTCATAAAAGTTATTTGCATTTTTCTAAACCATTTAACAGTATTATGCTGAAAAAATAAATTCTTTGTCCTCTCCAAAAAGGAAACCTTTCACAAATAACTTTAGTAATTATCTTTTTAAATGCAATTTTATTGAGATACATTCATATACCAGATAATCATACAAATTGTACAACAATGGTTCATGGTATCATCATATATTTGTGCATTCATCACTACAATCAATTTTTGAACATTTACTTACTCCAAAAAACAAAGAATAAAAATAAAAATGAAATACTTAAGATGGATTTTATGGGTTGTGAATAAAACTGTTTAAAAAATAAAACAGAATGATACTAGTGCTGGAGAAAATGTGGAGAGAGGGATTGTTCTAGTTTGCTAATGCTGCTGGAATGCAAAACACCAGAGGTGGATTGGCTTTTGTAAAAGGGGGTTTATTTGGTTACACAGTTACAGTCTTAAGGCCATAAAGTGTCCAAGGTAACACATCAGTAATCGGGTACCTTCACTGGAGGATGGCCAATGGTGTCCGGAAAACCTCTGTTAGCTGGGAAGGCATGTGGCTGGCGTCTGCTCCAAAGTTCTGGTTTCAAAATGGCTTTCTCCCAGGACGTTCCTCTCTAGGCTGCAGTTCCTCCAAAATGTCACTCTTATACACACTTGGGATATTTGTCCTCTCTCAGCTTCTCCAGAGCAAGAGTCTGCTTTCAACAGCCGTTTTCAAATTGTCTCTCAACTGCAGCTCCTGTGCTTTCTTCAAAGTGTCCCTCTTGGCTGTAGCTCCTCTTCAAACATCACTCACAGCTGCACTGAGTTCCTTCTGCCCGTCAGCTCATTTATATGGCTCCACTGATCAAGGCCCACCCTAAATGGGTGGGGCCACGCCTCCACGGAAATATCCAGAGTCATCACCCACAGCTGGGTGGGGTGCATCTCCAAAGAAACACTCAAGGAAATCTAATCAAATCTGATAACGTCTGCCCACACAAGATTACATCAAAGATGATGGCGTTTGGGGGACACAGCACATTCAAACTGGGACAGGGATGCACCTATTCACTGTCGGTAGAGAATTAGAATGGTGCAGCCCCTCTTGAGGGCAGTGTGGTGGTTCCACAAGGAGGCTAAGTATAGGGTTGCCATATAATCTTGCAACCAGGTTATTAGGCATATACTTGGGAAAACTGAAAGCAGGGTCATGAATAGACATTTGCATACTGGTGTTTTTGGTGGCAGTAGTCACAATTTGCAATGGATGAAGGTGGCCTAAGGGTATATCAGACTGATGAACAGAAAGGCAAACTGTGGTGTATACATACAACAGAATACTAAGTCGCTACAAGAAGGAATGAAATTGTGAGACATGCAACTAGATGAATGAAACTTGAGGGCAGAATGTTGAATGAAATACACCAGAAATGAAAAGACTAATATTATAACACCTCACTAATATGGACTAACTATAATGCACAAACTCTGAGAATTGAATTTCAGAACATAGGTTATCAGAGGAAGGCTTATTTTAAAGGTTCCCAGGTTGTAAGCTCTTACAGCAGTCACATCTATTCCTGAGTTGTTACAGTTATTTCTAAATTCTGAGATGTTGAGCTCTTTGTATATAACCTGGTCATTCCCTGGAATTTCAGGTATCTGTGTGACATTTAAGACTCAGAACTAGAGTTCTGTAGCTATGAAAGTCAGCATTACCCCATTCAGACATTGCTTAAAAAGCTGAAAAAGAGATCAGACTTCAATTGGTGATACGAATGAAGCTGATCTGGTTAGAGCTAAAGCAAATCATACTAAAGGTAAAGGACAATATTGACTGTTTTAAAACTTCAACTTCTGTGTGAGATTAAAGGATGAGATGTTTATTTGGTGCAGAATTTATATTTTCTGTAGCACACTCTTTAATTTAACTTGTATGGCCAGTCTATTCAAACACCATAATGACATGGACCCTTGATTATGGAGTGGAAATCTCATTGGTTTGTACAGGTTACTGTGAAGCCCCAATACATCCCAAGTAATTTGGTACTTGCAAAACCTGCCTGAGGAACTGGGGAAAATGTGGAAATATTAAACTTCCCCACCTGGGGAATTCCTGATATTCTTGCAAGCATTGGGGACTACCAATTTAATAGGCCAAGCCCTCAATCTTGGGGCTTGCCCTTATGAAACTTATTCCTGCAAAGGAGAAGTCAAGCCTACTTATAACTATGCCTAAGAGTCACCCACAGAGAACCTCTTTTGTTGCTCAGATGTGGCCTCTCTATCTCTCTAAGCCAACTCTGCAGGTAAACTCACTTCCCTCCTCCCTATGTGGGACATGACTCCCAGGGGTGTAAATCTCCCTAAAAATATAGGACATGATTCCTGGGATGAACCTGGCCCTGGCATTGTGGGATTGAGAAAGCCTTCTTGGACCGAAAGGGGGAAGAGAAATGACACAAAATTAAGTTTCAGTAGCTGAGAGATCTCAAATAGAGTTGAGAGGTCATTCTGGAGGTTATTCTTATGCATTATATAGATATCTCTTTTTAGTTTTTAGTGTATTACAATAGCTAGAAGGAAATACCTGAAGCTGTTGAACTGTAATCCAGTAGCCTTGATTCTTGAAGATGATTGTATAACTATATAGCGCTTAAGGTGTGACTGTAATTGTGGAAACCTTGCAACTGACACTCCCTTTATCCAGTGAAAGGACTTTTTAGTAATTATATTTTGAATCTTTATATTCAGAGATTTTTTTTTTAATTAGGAAAAAAAAAAAGCTAATAAACCATGAAGTATATCTATTAGAAAGACAATGGACATATCATTTTACACCTAAAACCTGTAAATACTCCTGTGTTGTCTATTTTAAAAATCATAGAGAATAATCTGAACTATGTAAAGTAAAAATCTGAGTAGGATAAAAGCCTATAAGGAACAATGATAACATGTGAATGAGTTATCTGTGGACAAATTTACTGTTTTCCTTATGCCTTCTATATTATTAATTTTTTTCAATAAATACAAAGTATATTTATACTTAGGATAAAGGTAGATATTGCCCTAAGAAAAACAGTATTTGTATCATTTTATATAGTCCTTATGATCATAATTATGTAAATATAATATGTACATCAAAAACACTATAAAGAAATACATGAAAAGAAGAACTCATGTTTAACTATGGGCCATGTAATGATTAATGACATGCTTTTTCTACTTTTGAGCATTTTCCAAATTAAAAATTATAATATAATGAATAAATTTATTTGAATATAGAATTGACATAAAATGAATACATAAATAAACATCTTGTTATAGGTATTAGCATCTATAGGAATTTAACATATTGAAAATGTAAATTCCTGTCTAGTGGAACATTAAATGATGTTGGAACAGTTATTTGGAAAAAAAATAAAATTAATCCATTTTCATACTATCACAAAACTATATTTTATGTAGATAAAAATGCATAACTATAAAACAACAAACAAAAATTTGAAGAATATGTGAATATTAATTTATGATGTTTATTTAGGAAGCATTTTGCAAACATCAATTATAGAAAGCATAAAGAAAACAATAGCTTGCTTTAATATTTAAAAATTTTAAATATCTGTATAAAAAATCATTAAATTGAAAATAAATTATAAACTGGGGAAAAAACAAAATTTTCACCAAATACCATGTGGTAGAGTAGATTGGATGAAAACCAAAATGTATGCCTTCCTTTCCACAGGAGAGAATTGTTGCAGAAAGTAGCTTTGCAGGCAGGAACAAAATATCTCAGTTCCCCTTGAAATTAGGTATGGCAGTGGGATTGCATTCTAGCTATTGGAACGCAACATTTTTTTAGGCTTGGTTCATAGAAATTTTCCATGCACTATCTTTCTGTGATTTTTATCCCCATCTAGAACAACCAAGACACCCAGGCCAAACTTAGAAATCCATAAGTGAGGACGGCTGAACCTCTGTCTACCTGAGTATGCCATTGAAAATTATGATATAAAGAACTGCATCAATGCAATATTTCTACATGAGCACATAATAAATGCATCTTATTTATGATACTTTCTACATTTTAGAATCTATTCATTAAAGTAGTGGGCCTCCTTTAGCTAATATCTGGACATTATTCTTCTTTGTATACAAAGAACTCTTTCAAATTTAAAAGTGATCTATGAAAACCTATTTCAAAAACATGAAAGACCTGAACAGATAATTTTCAAAACACTACATTATTTTATGAAATCATGATTAGTGCTCACTACAAGAAAGTTCAAATTTGTTTAAACAATGAGATACAATTTTTAGCTTATTAAGAAAAGACAGATACTATTTACTGCTAGAGAACTTACAATTTGACTTCACATTTCTGTAAAGTGTTTTGACAATATGCATCAAAATTTAGAAATGGGCATAATTTTGAATGGATAATTATAAATATATCAACTTATCCTAGGCAGACACTCAGTTATGTGGTTATATTTGTTTCTATAAGGGTGAAAAATATAACATTATTTAAAATAAGTACTTTTGCATTTCTGACCTGGTTATTGGAATTTAGGTAGATGTATCTCTATCCCAGGTTTCTACAGAAATGGCCGAAAAAAAACAAAAAGGGTAGGAGGAACCTGTGTCAGGCTGGAATCAGAAAAGAGTCATCAGTCCTTTGAAACGTTGAGGAATTTGTTAGATAGAATGCAAGCAGGACTGGAACCACAGAGGCATTATGGGCTTTTTATGAAAGCACGAATCTGGGAAAGCAAGCAAGAAAGGGCACTGTCAAAACACCATCACTACCACAGATTCGAAGCTGAGGATGTTTGTGGTTTCGGACCAGATGGTACAAGAATAAGGATGTTAAATCTGCATGTAATATAGAACTCAGAAAGAGAAACACAATGCATGGATTAAGACAGTGATGAAATAAACTTAAAAAGAAAACATTTTTGAGCTGAAAAAAATACCCAAACTTTTTCCAAAAACAATTTTACCTAAGGAAAAGAGTCCCAAATCTAGACATAACTTGGTAGGATACAGGATGAAGAAAACCAAAACAAACAAATTAAAACCTCTACAAATGCCCTTATAGCAAAAACCAGGTTTTCATCAGACATCTGCGCAATTCTGAATGTAAGAAAGTAACATGCCCCCACCCTGACTCCACCGAAAAAAAACAACCAAGTATTAAAGGTAAAACGATCGCAAGTACTAAATTATTTATGCAACCAAATTGTTGTTCCTATGCAAGGGCAGTGCAAAGACATTCTCAGATATTAAAAGGCTAATATAATTTCTTAAAAATAAAAGTAATTACTCAAAAATGTACTCCAATTGACTGAGAGTTAAATGAAGAATGGATGAACAATAAGGTTATGATTTGAAAAGGACTGAAGCTGGGCCATAGATTCATGGTTAAGCAAAGATTTTAGTTTAATAAAAGTATTCCCACAGTTAAAAAGTAATTAAAAGATTAAAAATTATTTGTGAGAACTAAATACTTTTAAAAATATTAATAAAACCTACTGTTTAATTATATCAAGAAAAACAGAGAAGATATATTTAGAAAGTAAGTGAAATAAGATTTTTAAAAAATTGTATCATAGTCCTGGCAGCCAATTTATTGAAAAAGATTAGCTTGACAGTAATGAAATTACAAAGACAAACATTTTTCATACCCCATTGCTGAATGCAATCCCAGATTTCATAATTTTTAACCTCTTTCAGATATTGACTAAAAGTCTCATTTTTCTATTATGAAGTCTAGTTTGATCCAAAGCAAAAGTTTACGTCCTCTTTCCTTTCAAAGCTTCTTACCTTCTTCCCGCTTGGATGTCTGACACAACCTGCCAGGTGGAAAGGCTATGAGTTTCAAGATTTGCCACTTCCCCTATGAGTGACGCTGGCCTCAGCAGGAATTAGAATTTATAGGCGAGTCCAAGTCTTATGTGGCTTGGGGCTGTTGTAGTCTAGCGAACTGGTAGATTTTTGTTCAGATATTTAAATATTTTTTTCTTGTTTTGGTGTGATCTTTGGAGACACTTGTCACTCCATCTCTCACCTGAAGTGCCCTGATGTGGAAGCACCCCATGTGGTGACTAGCTATGACCCTTCCTCATTCTCTCTGCTCTGCATTCCAGGGGCCCTCACCACATAGACTAAATCAGCTAACGTTGTCATTTCCCATCAGACTGACCCTTGCCCAGCTACCTTCCTCAGATGTTTTTCCACAGGAAAACCTTACCTGCCAAACTCTGGCCCTCAGTCTGCTTCCAACACAGCACTCTCAGCTCTGCCGCTCCAGGCCCCTCCAGCCAACTTCCGACCTTCAGGTTTTTCAGACTCGACAAAGTCTCCAATGGAGTGCGTCTCCAACTGACACCTGTTAATCTTTCTGAGTACTATCTTTGAAGCTTTCTTTCTTGCCTACAGGTGGGGAGGGAGCAAAAGGTCTGCACCTGTGGGCGTTCCTTCACCTCTCTTCAAGAATTCCTTCTTCTCCTCATGGCCGTCTCTCAGTAATGATTTATTAGCTTTGGCTCAAATAATAACGTCATGGGCAATGGACTAAAAGTAGAAGAACCAGTTTTGGATACCTCCTTTGCTAGTCCTGCATAAAAAGCTCTAGTACCTTAAATGAAGGGAGACTTTGCACTGATTGATTTCAGACCAGCCTTGATTATGGAAACAGTCTCATTTTAAAATTCTGTTACATCCTTAACTCACTCTAGAAATACAAATTCCTATGTTACCTGGCTCCTGCAAACCGATCTCACTCCCACTTGCTCCATGCACTCCAGAAAGCTACAATAGCTTTCTTCACGTCCAAAGTCAATACACCTGATCTTTCCTCTCCCTAGACCACTATTTCCTTTAAAATTTGTCATGCCTGGATGTTGATCTTCATTCAGAAATTAGGAAATGCTGTCTCCTCAGAAAGCTCTTCCCTGCTCATTTATCTAAAATACATCATCCCCCTTCCCCATGACTCTTTATGCCATTACCTCTTTTTATTGTCTTCACAGCATTTACCGATATCTCCAATATGGTCTGTCTCTCCTCACTTGAAAGTAAATTCCGGAGACACAGCAACCTTGCTTGTCTTGTGTCCTAGTTTGCTAATGCTGCAGAATGCAAAACACCAGAGATGGATAGGCTTTTATAAAACGGGGGTTTATTTCGCTACACAGTTACAGTCTTAAGGCCACAAAGCATCCAAGGTAACACCTCAGCAATCGGGTACGTTCACCGGAGGATGGCCAATGGCATCCGGAAAACCTCTGTTAGCTGGGAAGGCAGCCGGCGTCTGCTCCAAAGCTCCGGCCTCCAAACGGCTTTCTCCCAGGACGTTCCTCTCTAGCAAGCTTGCTCCTCTTCAAAACAGCACTCCCAGCTGCACTCAGTGAGTTCCTTCTCTTTGAGTCAGCACGTTTATATGGCTCCACTGATCAAGGCCCACCCTGAATGGGTGGGGCCATGCCTCCATGGAAATATCCCGTCAGTTATCATCTACAGTTGGGTGGGGCACATCTCCATGCAAACAACCTAATCCAACTGTTCCAACTTAATCCCCATTAGTATGTCTGCCCCACAAGATTGCATCAAAGAATATGGCTTTTTCTGGGGGACATAATACATTCAAACTGGCACATCTTGTAAACTGCTTAATCCCCAGGAACTAGAAAACTGCCTGTGGGCAATCTATAAAAACATGGAGAAAGGTGTAAAAAAATTTTTTTAAAGGACAGGTAATATTATGCCAGGAAAGTAAAAACATAATAAATAGATGAAAATATTAAAAGTTGACAGACCATGTATACTAAGAAAAAAATATAAGCCAAAATTAATACCTACTCTCACAATCTTTTAGTGTCAAACATCAAAGTATCAAAGATGGTACTATAATACTAGAAAATGAGCTTCATTAGAGGAGTGACTTTTGGATTTTTTGTCTTTCCTATTAACTAATATTTCACAGTACCACAAAAATGCCTAGAATATAACAGATATTCAGTAAATATTTGTTGAATGAATGAATGACTCATTCTAAAGGAAAACAGGTTATAAATTTGACACAAAATTGAAGGATAATTTATTGTAGTTGAAGTTTTCAAAATACCACTCAAAGTTTTGGCAGATCAATTAGGAAAAAAAGATAAATCAATAGAAGTTTTAAGAAATGCAATTATTATCATTTATAATATTACTTTGCAAACATCTTTATTTCATTCCTCTTTTTTATGTATTCACCTTGAGCAACTCCAACTTTGGCATTTGTATATGATTTTTTTTTAAATGAATGTTGATTGGATATTGTGTAATGAGTGAATAAATAATATAATTTATAAGTTGATTCATATAGAATATTTTACTTTACAAGGAAAGAATATATAATTTTGCAAATATTTAAAAACCTGGTTATATACTAGGCTACATAGAATACCGCAATAAATTCCTTAAAATAAGATCTGTACAGGCATATTCTCCAACTACAGTGCAACAAACTGGAAATTAATCACAACTGTTTATGAAATCTTTATCATCTATTAAATTAAGAAAATAAACATTCTCAAGTAATCATTGTTTCAAATGAGAAATCAAAATAATATATTTAAAAACACTAAACAAAAAATACAAATGATTCACCAGAAGCTGTGTTAGAAACTAATTCATGGGTTTAAACTATTATGTTACTTAATAATTTAAGAAGAAAAATAAGGGACTAACTATTCCATTCAAACATCTATATAGTAAAGCACAAATGAAGGGAGACCAGTGAAGACTTTGACTAACTTTATTCACATTTATGTTTGTATATATTTTGCAATATCCATTCATGACTTCTGTAATCACAAGAGCAGTGTATAATAAAGATAAATGAATAGAGGAGAACACTTTTCATATCTCTATACTAACTTTTAGAACCATTGTACCACAAAGCATTCTTTTACAGCATACTTATAGACATGTTTTTGGATGGGTGGGAGAACTGTCAGTGTTGAAGTATATTTTTAAAACACTAGGTTAAAGACAAATAAGCAGGTATTTTTAATCTAGGACTTCTCAGAAGGATAGAAAGACAAATATAAATATTGCAGTTTTCCAATTTGCTTTTTATAGTATTCAAATTTGTATTACCAAGAATACATAGCATACTCATTAACAATTCCTGAATCTAATATCTCAAAACACCACTTTGAGGAATACAATTCTATGCTGACACATTTAAAACCTTTATTAAATTGGTAATTTTCTAGGTAATATAAAAGAAAAAATAAAGCATACCAATAACAATAGAATAAATAAAAAGGTTGTTAAAGAATTATGTTCAAAGCAGTCAATGTCCCCAAATAATTTTATGAATAATTTTTTTCAGTCATTTTAAATGAAAAATCCATGTAATATTCAAGAAATTTAAAGTATAGGTTGTTTTCCAATGAATTTTATGAATCTTGCTTATCACTGATACCAAAATATATCAAGAAGGAATAAAAATAAAATTTATAGAATAATCTCACTTAGAGGTACCTAATACCAAATAAAATATCCAGCAATATAGTAAAAAAATAACATTACTTGACAAAGTAGGATTATCAGACATTCAAAGATTTGTATGCTTATCCTTTATTAAATGTATATATATATAATTCATCTTATCAATGAGCAGAGAAAAAATGGTTCAGCAATCACATTTATTTAATGAACCAGGAACAATGTACACTGTAATAGTAGATTATAACTCCTGCTTCTACCCCATGTCTCTTATCTAATCACTATATGATGATAAAATGTTTTCTAGTCTACTTTGAAAGTCTTCATTTATTTTTTAAAATTATGAACACAAAATCATTTGAAGCACATTTGTTTCTAGGAAGGTGCAGATGAAATGGCTGATGAAAATCTTTCTTCTGTTACTAAAGTCCTCCATTCTCTTTTTTTTCTGAACTCCATTGTACTTTGTACCTCTAACGTGGGTTGTCATTTAATTTTTGTCATGAATTAGACTAATTAATAATCATGTGTAATATGTAGGAAAAACTCTTTCCCTCTAACAAGAACATACATGGAGAAATAAAATAATCAAATTAATATAATATACATTATTGCTTCCCAATATAACCTTACTCACTCATGATTACACTAGGGATCATGACCAAACAAATATGGGAGTCAATTTTTTTTTTTTTTTTGCTCTACCAAGATGGTGACTTTTAGGTTTAGAGTTAATAAAAATCAAACTTTTTCTCTAATATTTCATCAAAGTTTTGTAGGAGATGAATTTTATTCACTTTAAAATACATTAGAGACACTTTATCTAAGGAATCATAAGAGTCAATATAAAGTTCACACTATGCAAATATGCTCTTATATCTGGAAACTCGAAAGCTGTAAAGTTCCTGTTGAGATTAGCATAGTCTCAACATTTCAGAGTCTAAAGAAAGCTAGGAAGTGAGAAGACTGAGCTATAACAAATATCAAAAAGGTCAATTATAAGCCTTGATCCAGTATTTTTCTGGAAGATTACTTCTCTTAAATCTCACCTTTGGCCAATCGGCACACTGGTAAGAGAATGTTTGTCATTGCTAGGAATATATTTTTGTTTCCAACATAGGAGGGTACTATTTAGGATTTGGGGGTTTTTCTTCTAAATTCATTCATTCATCTATTCTTTCATTCATTCAATCAGCCAGTCAGTAAGTCTTAAATCTACATGATAAACAAATTTACCCTTTGAAGAAAGAATGAATACAATTGAAAATGAAAAAAAAAAAAGGTGAAGTATACTGACACCATAAATGATATGTAGTGTAAAGGACAAAACATTGCAAATCAATGATATCATACCACCCTATCTTTTTATGATAACATATAATATTTGTGAATATAATTCTGTTGGAATGGATGAATAGTGTAAAGGAAAGAACACTACTCCCAATAGTCCTATGACGTAATTACGTAACTTGAGCCAATTGTATCCCTGTTTCTAAAATAAAGGTGCTACCAAGGACATTCTGAGATGCGATACCTTTATGAGACCCAATCAGACAAATCTCTCCTGGCTGCCAGGAATCACATAAAAGTTAAGTCACTAACAGTTCTCCTAAGTATTTAGGTTTTTCTTCTGTTTTGTTTTGATTTTTAGCATTTCAGTATGGCTTTGTCTTTTAACATATAGATATCACTTTCACTTTTCTTCTTGCCATTATTTACTGGGATTCTCATAGCCACAACTGTATCTTGTTTAACATGTGGAATATCTTTATAATCTTAGTATAGCAAACATTTGAACAAGCATATGAAAAGCCAATATACATAAGGAAAGGTACTTAACATCATTAGTCACCAGAAAGTATTATACCTAACCAATCAACAAGTGCAAAATGAATCAATGATCAGGCATAATTTTACTCTATTAAATAAACAAATTAAAGTGTGTGTATATATAATAAGAGGCAATGCTCATGATACCGGTGTGAGAGACTGGTACACTCACATAATGTGGTGATGTACATTGGGATGTAGTTATGATTCAGTTATCTTACTTTTGGGAATGAATGTATTTTAAAATATTAATTCACTTTAGGTAATCTATAGCCTTAAACACTTTTTATTTCAGTTATATTAATAATCACAAAAAAGTGGAAAGAAATGAAATGCTCTATAATAGAGGACTCATTTAGTTAATTAGGGTTTATCAGTTTAATGCGTTATAATGCAGACATGACAAAAAAATAACTGCACTAAGTGATAATATGAATTGTGCTTGCTATATAACTTTGAAAGCCAATTGTGTGTAAAATTTGATTTCAACATATTTTAAAATATATTTCTATGGACATGAAGTCAATCAAGATGAACAGAGAATAACATCTGAAAGTATACATAGTATACATGGTATACATGTGGATTTATTGCTTTTTTTTCTTTTCCATTAGTAGGCATTTCTCCTGTAAAACAAAATGTGTGTCTGTGTGTGTGTGTGTAAAGTGCCAGATTCTGTGCTCAGCAGCAAGCATATAAAAACAGTCAAGTTCTTTGCCTTCCAGAAGCTCTCTATCTAGGTGTAAGGAACCAGAAGGATGTAAACAGATTGCTACAGAGAAGACATGAAAAACATGCACAGTCACTGCATTGAAGGGATGCTTTTATGCTCATTTTCTGAATTTTCCTTTACTTTCTTATAATACTATTTAACAATAAATAGCTAATTAATTTTTTTCTAATGTAACTTCACTTTCACAATAAATTTTAAACTCTCAACCCTGACATTCAAGGATCTGCACTATTTGTAGCTTTCTCTTCAATCTTAGCCGACATCTTTCCCTACCCAAACTCATCATTCTAGCCCATATGCCCTATTTACTTATTTACAAAATAACTCTTGTGAATTCCTACCCCTGAAACTTTGCTCAGGCTGTTGTCCTAGATATGAGGTCAGCAAACCAGGTCCATGGGCTAAATTTGGCCCACTGCCTGTTTTCATTTAAAAAAAAAACTTTATAGTTTTATTAGAAATCATTTATTTATATATTGTCTATGGCTGCTTTTGAGCAACAAAGGCAAAGGTGAGTAGCTGTGACCAAGACCATCTGGCCCACAAAGTCAGAAGTGTTTACTATCTTGCCCTTTACAGAAAAACTTGGCTGATCCTATCCTAGACAGTTGTTGAAGGTTATAATGTTCTCTTTCCTTGTAGAGATCTTCCACTTCAATCCCTTCCAGGGCAAAGGTAAACATCAAAAAATTGTGAGAGGGGAACTAGCATTAATTGAGCACCTACTCTGTGCCAAGTTCCATACTAGGCTCTTTACTCAACTATCACAATAGTATGATTTAAATTTTATCACTACCCCATTCAATAGTTTCACAAATTTTTGTCCAGAGAGGTTAAGTAATTTATTTAAGTTAACACAGCCAGTGTGGAAAATGTCTTAGAACCTAATCTGCCTTGCCAATAGCCCTGCTATCTCTGCATTTTACACATTTTACATTTTAGCCTTCCTAAATTATTTTCCCTTGAAAATTCCCGTATTATTTATTGTCTTTTCACACATTGTCATCTAACTATGCTTCCTCAGCTATCTTATGTATATTCTGTCACTCCACTTAGATTGTCACTCATTTACTATATCTTCACCTTCCCTATCAGAGAACTCTACAAAGAGGACCTACATTGATGAAAATAATAAAATTGATTACATTGATTAATTGATTAGCTTTCTTCCTTGACAAGAGTCTGTATATGAAAATTCTCTCTTCTATCATCTTTGCATTTTGGAGATTGTTCTCATGGATATATAGCTAAAGGATTTTTCTTTATCTTATCTAACAATAACACAGTGGGGAGAGTAGTTCACTTCCAAGTAAAGGAATTAATATGCATTATAAGTTTGATTTCTCTTTGGGTGGCTGAATACTAGTATACATGGATGATAATCAGAATTCAAAACTCCCAAGGAGGCTTCTTTGGTCCTTCATCTTTACTTCCATTATTATTTCTCTTTCTCCTGTATTTCTCTATCATTATCACTTCTAAGGGCTATGCTCAGTTTGTTGCTCTGAACTCATCTAATTTGAAAGGTACAGACAGAGCTCTACCTAGATATCTGTGGTAAGAGGCTTCAGAAGTACAACAAAAATTAGACCATGACTGGTCTATTCTAGAGCAGCTAGAGTTTTCCATCCACTGAAAGTACTGATGTTAATGTTACCACCTTGAGGTTGAGTCATTGTGGGGATTTTAAAACATTTCCACAAATTCTTTAACACTCTTTCATCAGGAGGTGGAGTATAATCCTTCTTTCTTTGACTATGGACTTATTTTAGCAACTTGCTTTTAATGAATAGAATGTAGTGAAATAACATTACTTGAAGGTTGGTCCTGTAAGTTGACAGAGCTTTCATCAGGTTCTCTTGCTTAGGGTGCTCACCCTTAGAAACCAGCCACCATGATGTGAGGAAGCCTAAGCCATATAGAGAAGACACATATATGTGTCCCTATGGCAGTCCCTCTTTGAAGTCCCCGTAAACAACAAGGATCAATTGCCAGACATGCTAATAAATAAGAGCCTTGGAATAGAGTGGAACTTACTCATTTTAATAAAGAATATATGCAAAAAAACCCTACAGTTAACATCATACTAAATGGTAAAAAACTTGTTGTCTTCCCCCTAAAACTGTGAACAAGGCAAAATATTCCTGCCCTCAATTCCTAAGAAGGGTAATTGCTAGGATACCCTGCTAATAATAAGGCAAAAAAAGAAAATAAAAGTTACACATATTGGAAAGGGCTCTATTCACAGATGACATGATATCTATGTAGAAAATCCCAAAGAATCAACAAGAAAATTTCTGGAACTAATAAGTGAGTGTATGAAGGTAAAATGTAATACTAAGATATAAATTTAAGAAAATCTGTAGAGGAACTATATGTAGAAAACTGCAAAATGCTGATTAAAAAAGTCAAAATTAATGGAGAGATATTCCATGTTCATGGATTAAAAACTCAACCTTGTTAAGATGTCACTTCTTTCCCAACTTGAAGCATAGAGTCAATGAATTTCCAATCAAATTCTCAGTAGCTATTTTGTAAATATTGACAAACTAATCCTAAAGTTGTTATGAAAAGAAAATAACCTAAAACAGATGACCCAATATTGGTGAAGAAAATAGTTGGAAGATACATACTACCCAATTTCAATACTTATTATAAAGCTAAATTAATACAGATAGCATGGTGTTGGTGAAAGAATAAACACATAGATCAATGGAACAGAATACAGAGCACAGAAACAGATATGCGCAAATACAGTCAACTGATCTTTGATAAAGGTGCAAAGGCAATTCAATAGAGAAATAATAGTCTTCAATAAATGGTGTTAGAACAATTGGAAGTCCATATGCAAAAAAGTAAACATAGACACAGACTTTATACCTTACACAATTAGCTCAAAATGGATCATAGACCTAAGTATAAAATTCAAAACTATAAGACTTCTTGAAGAAACCATGGGACAAAAACTACAGAATCATAGGTTTGGTGGTAAGTTTTTAGTACAACACCAATATCACAATCCATGAAAGAAAAAAATTGATAAGTTGGAATTTATGCACTGCCAAACTTCTGCTCTGCCAAAGACACCGTGAAGAGAATGAAAAGACAAGCCATAGACTGGGATAAAATATTAGCAAAACACATATCTAATAAAGGACCTTTAAGAATTATTAAAACTCAACACTAAAAAAACAAACAACACAATTAAAAAATGGGCAAAATGTCTAAACAGACCTCTCACCAGAGACAAAAGATTGCTACTTAAGCATATGTGGAAAAGAGGCTCAACATTATTTGTTATTAGGGAATTGCAAATTAAAACAACAATAAGGTATCACTACACATCTATTAGAATGACTAAATTCCCAGATCACTGACACCAGCAATTACTGGTAAGGATGTGGAACAACAGAAACTCTCATTCCTTGTGGTGGGAATGCAAAATTGTGTAACTACTTTGGAAGACAGTTTGGCAGTTTCTTACAAAGCTGAACATAGTCTTACCATACAATCCTGCAACTGTGCTAGTATGTATTTACCAACTGATTTGAAAACTTAGGTCCTCACAAAAGCTTGTTCATGATTATAGCAGCTTTATTCAAAATTGCCAAAAACTGAGAGCAACCAAGAGGTCCTTTAACAGGTAAATGCATAAAAAACCATGGTACATTTATACAATGAGTTATTATTCATCCATGAAAAGAAATGAGCTATTAAGCCACCAAAAGACATAGTAGAATCTTAAACACGTGTTGGTAAGTGAAATAAGCTAGTCTGAAAAAACTATATGCAATATGATTCCGATTATACAATATCTGGAAAGCAAAGCTAGAAAGGGTAAACAGGTTATTTTGAGGGAGGTTGACTAGATGAAGCATAGGAGATTTTTTAGGGTAGCAAAAACTATTCTATGATGCTGTTATGGTGAATACAAGACATTAAGCATTTTCCAAAACTCGTAGAACTTTACAGCACAGAGAGTGAGCTTTAATTGTGAAAAATTTTAAGAAATCATTTAGGAGGTCTGGAGACCCCAGGATGGAATGCTGAATGTGACAAAAGTATCTGTATTATGAATATATGCAACATCACTGAATGGGGTGGGGCATTAAGATGCTGACTGAAGTTATTTTGGAAATGAGTGGAATCTGTAACACTAAAAACAAAAGGAACCATGCAAGCACTGTATTCTAATTGATAAAGTTGCTTCCTACAACACACAATTCTGAAACCATTATATAGGTACTGAGGAATTGAAAAATTAGGCAAATGGAAGGGGATGGTGAAAATCCATTTTCTCACTGTTGAAGTGACAGGTAATAATTAAGAAAGGAGAAGAGGTTAGAATTACCCATTTGGTAATTGATTTGAGTTTGAAGATACCATTATTAATTCACGCTTAGCTTAATATAGATATAGGTGGTTACATATAAAAATATTTATAGATATGCATAGATTCACAAGTTAATATACACATATATATCTCCTTGCTCGGTCAGCTGAGTGTTTTAGTTTGCTAAAGCTGATAAAATACAAAATGCCAGAAATGGACTGGCTTTTAACAATGGGGATTTATTAGCTTACAAAGCTTACAGTTCTGAAGCCATGAAAACATCCAAATCAAGGCATCGTCAGATGATATCTGGACTTTTCTGTCACATTGTGAGGCACATGGCTAGCAATTGCTGGTCCTTTTCTCCCGGGTTTAATTGCTTCAGCTTCTGGCTTCTCTTTCTGTGGCCTCCTTTCTGAGCTTCTGTGTAACTCCTTCTCTCAGATTCTCTTCTTTCTCTCTGAGCTTCCCTCTGTGCTTCTCTGAATATCATCTCTTATATAGGACTCCAGTAAGAGGATTAAGACCAAACTGGGGCATACCTCTACTGAAATAACCTAAATAAAAATTTCTACCCACAATAGATTTACACCCACAGGAATGCACTAGCTTTAAGAACATGATCTTTTCTGGGTACATACAGCTTCAGATCATCATACTGAGAGACCTAGAAGTAATGACATCTTATTACCAATAAGTACACCTTAGTGCCCAGATCTTAGTTTCTAAACCTATTCCCCCCAGAAAAGGAATAAGGGCTACTTGGAGCAGTGGCTGATTCAAAGCAAGACACAGCATTCAGTGAGTGTTTACTTTGTGCCATGTCCAGTACTTACACATATTACACAATTTTAGCCTTACTTCTACTCTGTGATGGAAATTCTATCATTTATTTTATAGATGATGAAAGACTTAAGGAAGTTAAGTAACTTGCTAAAATTGCACAGCTAGTAAACACTGCAGGAAGACTTGTAATAGATGGTTTGACTTCAGAATCCTTGCAACTAACCAATACATTACACTTCCTACAAACAAGCAAGCCATCCAAACCACCTGGACTTAACAAACACTGAGAAAATTTAAACCAGTGTTCTATTGGGATCTCAAAGATTGAGCCACATCACGTTCCTCTTCCTTGGGCATCATGCCAAATGACTGCCTTTCCTGACATCTATTCTCTTATGCTGCCATCGTCATACATTTCTGCATGACCTCTTTTTAACCCATTTTTTTCACTGTTACACTTCCTTGTAAGTCTTCCAGCTCTGGCCTCTGGAATGGCCCTTTCATGGTAAACAAACTTCCCTATATCCTCAACTATTTCACTATTATGTTTATTCCAGTGCCTTTCCTTGACTGTTGCTCATCTCATTTACTATTGGCTCCATTCAGCTCAGCTTCTCTCATCACTGATCATTTCCCCATAATCCATAGAAAGCATTATGTTGGTGGTGACGATGACAGTGGTGAATTCAGCATTCATTTAGTTCCTTTTCTCCACTGTCAAATTATATCTCAATTGTAAGAACCTTTCTCTTGAGATTCATGGTATCTATTGACAGAACCTTGTTATCTCTCCTTGAAACTGTCATCTGTCAACCTGGCCAAATCTATGGTAATGGAAGGTTTTGGAAACTAATCCAGAATGTGTATCTTCATCTCTAGCTCCCATATAATCCTGAGTGACTTTGACATTCCTATGTATAAATAGCTAGTCTTCTTCCTCTGCCCTGGAATTCCTTTAGTTCCTCAGCTCAAGAGCCATCACCTCTTCTTTACTGAAACCATCCATACCCAAGGTCAGATATGGGAACTACTCAGTTTTCTCAACAGTTCCATCTCCAAATTTTAAATTCTAATAACCCATCCTCTTAATACTTTTTGTTTGTCAACCACACTCTTGCAGCACCACTAATAGCCTTACTTCTTTTTGATCTTCTATACTTGCTTGAAAAAAAAAAAAATAAAACTCTAATCCTGTATAAAGCTAACATTATACCTTGTCTACTCTTTTTGGGGTTCTCAGGACAGTTGAGAAAGTCACATAATAGTGTCATCGTTTGCCACTCTAAATTCATAGTGTAATCCTTAGGAGTTCCTCAAGGCTACCTGGCAATGACATCAGTTGGATCCCTTTTCCCATTCTTCAATACTTAATTATACCTAAATACTAACTACAGTTTCTCTAGAGCCTTATTAAGTGCTCCTCAAAATTTCACAGGTGCTCAAAATTTTTATATAACTTGCTACCTTCATTGCACCAAGTATCTATCAAATATATTCAGAATGAATAGTTGTGGATTCTGCCTACATATTTTCTATTCTTATAAATATTTGAATGTTTATTCTATGCCAGACAGTTTTTAAGTACTTTACATAATTATATTTACTCATATCAAGAATCATCAAGATACATATTATTATCATAATTTTCAGATCAGGGAAAAGTCTTATAGCCAGTCATTAAGGTCACATAGAGACTGAGTGTTAGAGTCAGGATTTGAAACCAGTTCTACATGAAACTGCTGCTCTGATTCACTGTGCCTTGCTTCTTGTCTCAGTAGTCTCAAACACACTGTCTAGTGTATTTTCCTACTGGTCACTCCAATATAAATACAGGGCTGGCTGTATTTCACTGCAACACAGAGCCTGAGGGAAACCATTCTGACATTTTTAAATTTTAGTAAAGTTCCAGGGTCCATATTTTGATTCTGTGAACTCAAAAAATTACCCACTGTATCTGCTTGAGGGGTGGACAACAGAATTGGAAGAGCAGAGACAAGAAGGTTGCAATAGCCCCAGGGAGGAACATAATCTAAGAAAATCTGACAGAGGAGACAGTGGCTGTTTGAGCTAAGCAGGAGCTGATTGTGGAATCCTTGCCTTCTAGTCCCTCTCATCTCTTCTATTTTGCAATATCCTCATGATTCATCTAGAACTATGTAAACTTCATGGCATTAATGGTGTCATCAAGCAAACCAGATATCACAGGTTAATCCATACTTTCTTTAAAATAAATTATCTTGGCTATTTAATTTAACAGAATGTTTCCAGGGAAAAATGTGGAAATTTTATTTTATTATTAAAAAAGTTTAAATATAGTGAAAGAACCCTTTCCAAATACACTGTGTTACATGTATAATCAATGAATATGTGTGTACTGCACAGACATTAACTTTTCATCACACCCCAAAACTTGCGATGTGTGTTTGTTTGAGGTAGATTTTCTTTCATGTTATACAAGTTTACAGAAAAGAAAAAATAAAAACCAATACCAATACTTGCAGAGACATGAAATCCATTTTAGAGGCAATTACTTTTCTATTTTTTTACATTAAAATAATGTTTGGCACCTTATCTTTCTACATACTTTCTGAGATATCACTTCAAAATACACATTCCTCATTTTTAATATAAAATTACTATTTTGAAAGCATTTGCACAGTCACATAACCAAGATCTCATTTTACCCTCATGATAAGCATATCTAAATTTGTATTTGGCTTTCCCATATCAAACTACAGTAATTTTTACTTTTCATTAATGTCTCCATTATCATATTGAGTTGTTCAAATATATTAGTTATTAGGTGTCCATCTTTGTAAATTCAACTCTTGTAGACAACATGCAAAACAGAGAATTTAACATTTATGATAGATGTAGGTTTAAGCATGCAGCAAAAAGGCATTTTTGTTCTTGCTATAAATTTAAAAATCAGCTGTCCAAAGTGACACAGGAAGATTTTCATTTGTTAACCCTGATTCCCAAACTTTGGCGGGGTGCATCAGAAACATCCATGGAGTTTGCTAAAAATGTAAATGTTGCTTTCCCTTTTGAGACCAACAGAGGTGGAGGCTGGGGCATTTGTATGTTACTCTTCATTGGTGAGCCTGCAGCACATGAAATTTTAGACCCATTGCACTGTCAGATTTTTCAAATTATGTCTCTCCTTAGCAACTTTGAGTTTATTACCTGCACTCATTATATTTTTTGGTAAATGAATGAGAATATTAAATTCTATGAGTTCTCTTAGAAATTTGCCTAAGAAGAAACTTTTATGTGATCTTTTCTAGACAATTGAAATGGTTAGATCTGCAACAGTAATGCATAGAAGGAAAGTGATTGACAAAATTAGTAGGGAGAGTTTTTATTAAAATTATTATTCTATTGCCTAAATTGATGACAACATGTAATTTTCTTCTTTGTAGCCCTCACTATAATTTGCTTCATTTGGTTCACTAAAAGGAAAGTTATATTTTTCTGTGATCACTGTAGCAACTTCAAAAGAGGGTGCTTTCAGGTGTTAAGCGTTTCATAATGCCAACCAAAAGGCACATTCTACACAACAAGAAGTCAAAAGGTTAATTTCCATTATGATAATACTTTACTTGTGACCACTCAAGTGATCCTGCTCAGATAGTACAGAGTATACAAAATACCCTCCTCCTACACATGCCAACCTGTTATAGAGATAGCTTGCTAAAATGTTTCAATCCTTAAAATAGATATTTCTAAAGATCAGCCTCAGAACTCAGAATTCATAGTCTCAACTTGCTTGTAAAAAAATAAATTTACTACAAAAAGAACTCTTGCTGTATTTTTTTTTTTTTTTTTCTTTTGAGCCTTGGGCACTGGTAAGATAGCAAAAATTTGTTTCTTTATCCCTCAATTCTGGGATTCTTAAGGGGCAGAGGACAATTAACCTCCCATAAAGAGAAAGTTGATTTCTGAGCTCATAAGTTTCTTGAGAAGAGGGATACTTCTTTCTCTTCAGAGTCTGACCATGTCATTCCCAGATTCAAACCCATGTGTTTCTCTGTTGCCCATAGGATAAAACTGACATTCCACACAACATGGCACGTATCTCTCCATAATCTCTCTTCTCCCTATTTCTCCAGCTTAATCTCCAATCATTTCTTCCTCTCCCAGAAGCAAGGGCAACACTAAACTGCTTGTAGCTCCAAGCATATTATTTGATTATGTTTTCTTCTCTCTCTCTCCTCTCCTGGTACTCCAACTTTACATATATTGGCATGCTTGGGGCCTACAGGTCTCAAGGCTCTGTTCATTTTCCACTATATTATTTTCTTTCTGTTCCTCAGACTGGATGATACCAGTTGACTTGTTTTCAAGTTCACTGATTCTTTCTTCTCTATGCTCAAATCTAGAGTCCCTCCAGTGAATTTTTCATTTCTGTTATTGTACTGTCCAGAATTTCAATTTTGTGACTTTTTATAGTTTCTATCTCTTTATTGATATTTTCTATCTCTTTACTGATATCCTTTAGTACCTTAGATATGCCTTCTTTTATCTCTTTGAATCTATTTTAAATAACTGATGTAATGTGTTTGTCTAGTAAGTCCAACCAATGGTCTCCTTAGAGATAGTTTCTACTGATTTTTTCCTGTTTCTTCTTGTGTACATTCTTGTAGTTTTGCTTTGCATGTCTAAATTTTATATTGAAAATGACATTTAAAATAATATATTGTGGCTACTCTGAAAACCAGTTTTTCCCTCATCCTTAGAGTTTGTTGATATTGCTGCTTTCTGTAGTTGTTGATTTTTTATTTAGTGGCTTTTCTGAACTAATGCTGTGGTCAGCATTCTTTATTGTGTGTGGCCCCTGAACTCTCTAATCAGTTAGCGAAGTAGTCAGCTAATGTCTGGGACCAGTAGATCTCTGACTCTTTGCTGAGGGACTCTGTGTACCTGTTCAGACATGCCTTCAAAACTCAGCCAAGAATTTGACAACTCTGCCTCGGCTTTCGTGTCTTACTTGCACCGAGCCTTAAGCCATAAATGAGAGCTTAGAGCCTTCTCAAGTGTTTCCTGAGCATTCACACAGCCTTTAGCATGCACACAACATTATATATGAAAACGGTCTTTTAGATTCCCAGAATTTTGTCATAGCTTTTCAAAGCCCCTCAGGAAATATCATTCCCAGCTTTTTAAAATTTTTTAATTAGTTTATTGTTTGTACCAACAATGTTATCCATCACCTTAGGCAGCTGTGAAGGTAAAACACTTGCCTATAATTCTTTCCCAAACTCCTCCCACCACCATACCTAACTCCTGGAAAAAGGATTTTCACACTGGGTATGATCTAAGTCAGGTCAAATTCAGACAGCCTTGCAATAGGGTCTTCCAGGGAACCACTAAAGAGGTAAAATGACGACAAATTATTTGGAATGAAACTTTGAAGTAGCTCATTTATTGCCCCTCAGGTGGCTGCCATGTTATACCAGGAATGCAGGCTGTTATTTTTCAAGGCTACCACATAGATGGAGAGTGGGGATGAGACTGGGGAAAGTTAAAACAACACAAAGCTCACTGTTCATACCAAAATCCAGTACTTTTTTCTAGAAAAAAAAGTGTCTGTTTC
This sequence comes from Choloepus didactylus, assembly GCF_015220235.1. Classification (NCBI taxonomy): domain Eukaryota; kingdom Metazoa; phylum Chordata; class Mammalia; order Pilosa; family Megalonychidae; genus Choloepus; species Choloepus didactylus. Next base: position 52,016,180 of record NC_051314.1, read on the forward strand.
AAGCCTTTGGTTAGATTCTGGAGTTCTCAAAAAGTTGTTTCTGAGAATCTTTGCCAGGTTTTTGTTGTTATTGTTGTTGTTGTTGTTTTTATGGAAAAGAGAATTTTCAGAGGTCCTTATTCTGCTATTTTCATGGATGTCAAGTTTTCTCAGCTTCTGTGTCCTGAATTTTGACACACTATTGCTAGGTGCATATATGTTTAGGATTGCTATGGCTTCTTGGATTATGGACTTCTTTATCTTTATGAAATGCCATTCATTATCCCTGATAATTTTCCCTGTTCTGAAGTCTTCTTCATCTGAAATTAATATAGCTATTCCAGATTTCTTTTGATTAGTGAGAGCATGGTATATCTTTCTCCTTCCCTTTATGTTTCACCTATATGAGTCTTTATACTTAAAGTGAGTTTCTTGTAGATCAAATAGTGTTGGGTTTCATATTTTTATCCACTCTGAATATTGATATGGCTGGATTAATATCGACCATATTTGTAACTATTTGTATTCATTGCATTTTTTTCATTGCCTTTTTGCCCTCCCTGTAATTACTTTTTTGAAAGCGAGACATTTTGTAATAGGAATTAGTAACTGAAATAAGCCTTTCAAGTGATGATTTATGGTGATCTGGCTAGGAATTGGGCTGTGTTCAATGTTTGATGTAGCTATAAGAGCCAGAAGCCTCAATTTTCTCTGGTATATTTGTTTTAGCCTCCTCTCTTGACTTTGGTCTTCCTTAAGTACTTCCCTTCAGAAAGAGTCTGTATCTTGCAGCTCTTTCATTATAACCCACTGTTGATTTACTGAAGCCCTGTTGGTGTGGTGGTGTAAGGTTTAGTCTTTTAGTTGGCATGTGTCTCCATGCTGTGACCTTTGCAAGTGTTTCTCCAATGGTATACTTTTTAACCCCTAATCTCCTTTCCCTTCCCTGACTAAGCATTCACAATCTGTTTTCTTGAAGCTCTTGCCCCTGCTAACTATGACTCTATCTTCACTCCCATCAGGTGGGGCAGAAGGGCTACAGAGTGCCGTAGTGGGAGTAATTCCCTTCTCCCAGCTGAGGTAAGGCTCATAAATTCTTGTTCCCTGGAAAGAATCCCTTTGTTCAATATAAAGCTTTGGTTGTATTTCATAATGGTTACTATTCTCTTTCCCCTGGAGAGCCAGGAGGAGATGTCTCTCAGATCTTCAATGTGATAACCTGGTATGGTTCCTGGAGATAAATCTCATAAAATTGTGGGGAACTCCTAAGAATCCATTTCCCAGTAGTTTCTCAGTCCCATTCTAATCCACACTGCCTCTAGCAATTCACCAAAGTTTCTATTTAAATGTTCCAACAAGTTAGTTTATGGCTCTTGGCTTCTGCTCCAAGTAAGGAGATCTCAGTTGTGATCCTTGGTATGCATCTGAGGGCTGGTGAGCACTGCAACCCCATTTCTCTGATGAGTACAAGAAAAGTCATTGATTTTCAATTTTTCAGATTTTTCTTGTTAAAAGTGATGAGATGTTATCTGGCTAGGTGATATCTTCCAAACTCTTTCATGGTGGAACTGAAACCAGAGCACTCCCCGTCCCTATTCTGGACCACTGTATTCTAATTTTTCCTGATATTTCTATGACTGCTATTCTGGCAAAACAGAAATGAGAAGTGGTTTTCTTTTGTAAGATTTTAATTTCAAGTTCTCTGGATTTCTGACCAAGGCTTCAAGTCTCATAGTTGCTGTAATGTACTAATTTTATGTCCTCAGTGGTTTCCATGTTACCAGACTGCTCTCTAGTACTAAAAACACCATTATTTCTGTTTTTTTTTTTTACCGTATCTCATCATAACTTTCTTCTAAGGGTATTTAAAAGTTGTCTCTGACAAGTAAAGATGTAGATTTATGTCGATTGTAAGTGAGATATAGATACATTCCTCTTCGTTGAATTGGTTAATAAGAGGACTGAGTTCTACTCTAGTGGTTCTCAAAATGTGGTCTTTAGACCACCTGTATCAGAAGAAAACTAGGGCTTTGTTTAGAATACAGATTTCTAGGCCCAGATCCATATTTACCAGAACATAAAGGAATGGGGCTTGAGACTATGTATATTATAAAATTTCAAGGTAATTCCTATATACTGAATTTTGAGAACTACTGTTGTAGACATTCATCATTAACTTTCACTATTACCTATGATGAGAAATATGTAAGAAATATGTAAGCCTACCTTTATCCAAGGAAGTGACTGCTCACTCAAGTATCTTTCTATATAACTGAATGAAGATGTAACCCAATTTATTATGGGCTGCATGAATCACAGACACAACACTTATTTTTTAAATCCTTTAATGTTATAAAGATTCATCCCATGGACCTGTTTATTTCTTCAACCAGGGCAGAGGTGTGAAAGCTTTCTTCACAGTTCTTCTAATTATATAATCATTCTATCAACCATGTAAAAAGAATCAATACTGCAATGTTGTTTCCATACACAGATTTAAGGAGAAATGCACTATGAAGCTAGACCATACTGTCAATCTTAAAACAAAACTGGACTCCAGACTAAAATGAATCAGAACATCCCAAAATCAAATATAGAAAATAATCAATTTTTTTCCTCCTGCCTTCCTCAGAAAAGGAAATGAAAGAGCTCATAAGGGACCACTTACTATTACTTTTAATATATATAACTACATTTTTTAAATCTCTCAATGAGAGGTTAACACATCATGTTCTCTTTACTCCATTAAATTCTATTTTCAAAAAATGAATATTTGGCATTTTACATTTTTCATTCCATTTTTGGAACAGGAGTTGTAAGTAAAAATCGGGTCGTAGTGTCCTCCCAGTTCTATTTCATCTTTCATTTCTCCATCCCAACCTACTTTTCCCTGTCATCAATCAAGGACCATGACAGGGATAGTGTAAGAGTCAGTCAAGGTCAAAGTGGAAGTTTTTCAAAAGGATTGAGTATAGATAGAATTTTCCTTGAGAAAGTAGCATTGAAGATTTGATGTAGTTCATGGATTTCATGGAAATTCAGAGGATCTAGGTTATAAGGAATGACTTCTCCTGTTTAGGCTGAAACAAACAGGATAAAACTCTCTTCTTTGTAACTGGTCTTGGAAGGACAAGAAAGATTCTTACTTTTATTTTTTGGAATTCCAAGAGAAGGAAAACCTTTTTACAATTAAAATTTTATGGTAATGAAAAGCTTATAGTGTTAGCAAATATGAGGTTCCTATGGTATTAAATAATCTGATTTTCAATGTACTACTGGTGAAATCTGGGGTATATGTGGAAAAAAAGAAGGTGTCCTGGGGCAGCAATGTAAAATATTTTGCAAAATGTATAGTGAGATACCGGACAAGGATAGAAGATATTCATGTTGGAATGTGCATTTATTGAGTTATTAAAATGCACCAGGCTCAGTGCCTGTGTTTTATATCAATATTTTATTTAACAACTACACCATTTTGGTGAATTAATTATTATTATCATGAAAGTTTATGGACAGGGAATCTAAGGGTCACAAAGTTGGTCTTTGTCAGAGAAAGGACTGGAATCCAGATCAATCTGATTCCAAAATACACACTTTTCCCTATACTATGCCCCAAGAAACATAGATCCTACACTCACTTTGACTTCCATGTCTTCTAGACTTTGTGTCTCCAAGAATCAGATAATTTTGAGAAGACTGACCTCCACAATTGACTTGGTAATTTTGTTCTCCATTCACTTCTCTTGCTTATTCAGTATTTAGCCCTTTGGTTGAATAAAATACCCTTTCAATTTTAAAATCATAATATTAAATATATTATAATTCCTACTGATTTGCAGTCATTTTGTCTAGAAAAATATAAATTTGATATTTAATAGCAGTAGGGACTCCTGAAAGATACTTGCTTTTGTGAAAATGTTAAATGATTCTTTAACGTATCCAACACCTACTACTGCAAGTTAGGAACAATCTTGAGTGGAACTAACAGACACAATTTGCTGTATGTGGCTCCAGGATAAGAAAATCTCATTAAATATGTTCTTATGTTATTTATTTTAGCAATATAATCAGATAATTTAATATCAATGCCATAATCCAACATCTCAAGATTTAATAGAAAATCTATGTAATTGTCCTTCCCTTTTCAAAGATTATTGAAAGTCTATGAACTGCCAGACCATGTTCTAAGCAAGGGCATGCAATCGTGAATTAAAGAAAATCCCAGACTTCAAGGCACTTCCCTTGTTATAGGATTATATTTATATAAAAGGAGTGAATTTACATTTAGATTTTTTCTTTTAAATATTACATCTTTTTCTGGATGATTAACATCCAAGAAAGGGGATCTAAAGATACTTTTAACAACGGACCTGCAACCACTTTTGAAACCCCTTATGTCCTCAGAACATATCATATTAGCACATTAGCTGGTACTTACTTGGCATTTCAAAAATCTCCAACACCTGGATTTTGGTCTTCTAGCCTCCAAAACTGTGAGAGATAAATTCCTGTTGTTCAAACCAACCAGCCTATGGTATTTTGTTATAGCAGTCATGGCTATCGGACCATGACATAAGCATATATTCCATGTCCTTCCATGTGTATGGTCATAACTAATAATCTCATATTGTAAAACTCAACTTTCTTCAATTTAGCCAAAATGCTAATATGTTTTATTTGCACTGATTTCTATAGTGTAAAAAATACTTTATGTATGTTCCTAAGTCTAGGTAGTCTTTTATTTTCTTTTCTGCTCTACCCTTGTAGTAAGTAAAAAAGAAGAAAAAAGATGGGAGGAAATACAGAAGAATAACTACATACAGAACTTCTACGTTTATTACTAGTATAGATAATACATGTGCAACACTAATAAAATTGAGGGCCTATGTAGTCTAGGTTTTATGCAAAATTACATTAAAATATGCAACAACATTCCATCAGAAAAATTTAAATCTCTGCTTAGGTTTTTAAAAATACTCAAAAGGGAATACATTCTGAAAACAAAGCCATATGGTTTTGATTTTTTGCATGCCTTCATTCTTTCTCTATCTCTCTCCAATGCCATATTGTAACTGCCGGAAAATATTTTTCTCTTCCTTCAGAGAACTCTGATTCCTCAAACTTTCCTGATCCCCCATGTGTGTGTGGCTCTGCTCTCTCATTCTCTTGCTCTCTATCTCTTCTTCCTCTTCTAGCCATATTGTTCTCTAAGTGACCTCCCCCTTCTATAAACCTTCCCATAAAATGTTCCCATTTCCTTAAATAAATTTTTCCACTTTGCTTCTCTTTTCCTTGAGAATTTTAGAAAGCTTCCACTCCCCTGAAGAATATTTGTTACAAACTAGTAGGAAAAGTTTCAGGTATAGTACAGGTTTTCCCCTATTTTGACCCTGAATTTGCCTGTTATTGGCTGTGTATTATTTCACAATATTTTTCCTCTCCATGCCTTAATTTCTTTATTTTTAAAAAGAAGAAAACAATTTATATCTCAAAATTGTGGAAAAAGGTACATAAGAAAATGAATGTGAAAATACCTAGCAGCTATTTCAATGTTTTTTTCCTCTTCTACCACACCCTCCACTGTTCCAATACAGCTTAAATGTCTATAGAAAATGTCATGTTAGAAAATCTTATAAAACATCCACTGTGTTTAATTTAGTTCATTCAATATGCTTTCCTTTCACATCTGACGCAATAAAAAATTACATTATATGGAAGGAAAAAAGACATCAAAATTTGGTTCAAGTCTATCACAATAAGCTTGTAATTAAAAAGTAAAGGGATTTGGGGCATTCTTTGCTACTTTACCACATCCTCACTGTGACAAAGAAGGAAACTAAATAGAAAGGAATATTTATTAAATCAAATTACTCTATTTTTGAAGTCTGTTAGAGGATTCTATGCTGACTTTATACTTCACTCAATAGCCATAGTAGTAAGAATTCCTCGGAATTATATAAAGATATTAATCTATGAAGAGGTAAATATATTCAATTAAGTTCATGGGGTATTACTGACTAAGGTTTCACAAGGATTTCCTATATTTGGCAACAAAATTAAATCCTGTGAAAATTTTTAAAATAAATGATTCACATTGATGGAATATAGCTTACACATTTATTTTTCTATTTTAATTTAAGACTAATGAGAGAATCATTTGAAAAAGAGCAGAATTTTCAGGTGCAGTTTTGTTGAGAGCTTTTCAAAAAGGCAGCAGAGTATTGGTAAATTGCAGAGATGCAAGAGTGAAATTGATTGGGTTAGAATCCAGTTCTACCCTTTACTGGGGTAAAGTACTTTCTTTGTGCCTCAAGCACCTCATCCATAAAGGTAGGATAATAAGAGAAGGCCAAACACTGGAGATGCTATCGGATAATTTATATAGCATCTAGTAAGTGTTAAATAAAATAACTGCAGGAGTCAATGTTACTGGAGAAGCAGCACATAATGAAGTGGAAGTAAACTTGCCTGAATCCACATGGCTAGAGCTCAAGCTGTCGTCTGGTTAGGGGCCTTCTATGGGACTGCGCAAGCAAAGCTTGCTTTAGCTTTCCTGGCCTTGATTTTCTCATCCTGAAATAAGCCCTAATTTTTAAAATTCCATGAGCTATTGAGTTTTTAAAATATGAGAAATAAGATGGTTGAATCAAAATCTGGCATGTATTCAACATCTGTTCTTAAAATCTACAAAGAACTAGAATAAATAAAGGTATGGGGCTATAATATTTATGATTATGCTCAGGAGATATTAGTGAATACATTATCATCTGAAGGAACAAAGCTGAAATCTATTGAATACTGAACAGAAATAGTCTTACCTGTTTTATATAACATTAATCAAAAAAAGGGACAAAAAGATTGACAATCGTGTAACATTGCATGTTTGGGATATACAAGGATATTTTTCTTATCACAGGTCTCTTCAGGAAAAAAAACAACTTTGTAGCTAAGTATGGAAAATAACTAGATTTTTGTTTTGCTGTTAAATGGAAATTTCTTACTCAGGTTTAAATTGTTTTGGGAGATGTGATCAGTAAACTGATTAGAGTAAACTGACTACATTTTCCAGGAAGGCTGTTTAGCAATAATGTAAAGAAAAACACATTTAGCACAGATTTTTAAAAGGCCAATTTTGTACTTGCATATATGTTTACATATTCTGTTTCCATTCTTCTACCAAATTAACAATTGTATGAGCTAGAAAGAACCATCTACTTTAAAGAACAAAATACAATCTGCACTGTACTGTTACACTTTCCTTGGTCCTCTCATAGATTTATCTGTGAAGATGATGAAATACTGCTCAGTACTAAGTGACTTATACTTATATGGTCATTTATCATTAGAGGAAATTATAACTTAGTGTAGGCCCTTGGGTACTGCAGTAATGCAGTTTTAGCAATCGGTTTTTGGAATGATCTGAGGTAATCTTCATAAAATAATCTTAATTATCTCCACCATCCCTCCTCCACATGCATTGCATTCCTTGTAGTGTTTTCCATCTCAGAGAATGGAACCACCATTTATCCAGAAGCACAAACTGGAAATCTGAAAGTCATCCATGAAACTGCCCTTCCCTTCTCCACCCCTTCCACATCTAATTTATCAGTAAATTTTTTAGATTTTATCTCCTAATATTTCTTGAGTCTTCCCATTTCTCTCCATCTCCAACACTACCACCTAACTTAACCCATGCTGCCATTATTTGTCTTCTTTCCTATTTATAACTTTTCTTCATTCACACTTCAGTTCATTCTCCATCTTTTTCAATACATTCTCCATCTTTTTCAATCCATTCTGCATCCTTACATGACTTTCTTTGTTCTTAGGATAAGGTACAGTGACCTTAACATGATGATTTCCTTTACTAGAATATTCTCTCTCCATCACTTACACTTCAGATAAATAGGCACATCCTCAGAGATGTCTTCCCATTCAGCTACTTTCCTTCATATTATTTATCTCCTAATGTATTTGTATATTCACTTATGTAATTATTTGATTACCATCTGTCTCCCCATTACTCTGTACATTCCCTAAGAGCAGGGATGGTGTCCAGTTTACCTGTCCATTGTTTTCCCAGTACAAAGATCACTGCTTGCAGCACAAATGGTACTGAGTCTTTTTTGAAGATATGAGTGAATAAATTAGAAAATGATTGCCAATACCATTACTAGTCATTCTGGTTCATGGCTCCACATTTGACTAAGATAAATATCTTGTATCTAGTGATTTAGGGTAAAAACAATAGAAGAAACAGATGAGCATATAATTAAGCAATCTACATAAAATATGTTCATGTCATCAAATTATCACTTTTGCATGTTTGAGATATACAAGGATATGCAGCAATATAATTAAGTGATTAGGGAACTTTTCATTGTTTAAATTTCTTTTTTTATTATCTTAATGTAACTAAGTTTCCTCAGAAAGTTGTGAGATTTAACTTAAAACTTCCATTAAGCTGTAATGTTGTTGTTTTATTGTACACTGCAAAGTGTTAAATAATTATATATAATTTTTACTTAGGCCTGAAATAACTACTGTTTTTATTTTATCCTTCCTGTGTTCAGATTCTTTCTTTATTTTCCTTATTGCTTTAAACTGTAAGCTAACATTAAAGGAGCCAAATAATAACTTTTCACTATATACTTCACATATGTTCCCTAGACAATAATAGTCAAAAACATACTTTCAAGTAGGTATCTGTTGCTGACAGGGCGACGCTGAAATGAGACACAAAGTTAAGATTTAAGGGAGCAGGGGACCCACAGCATTGTGTGCCAAGTGGGTGCTGATGCACCTGTGCTCCAGTTATTTATTCATTTGTTACACAAAGCTAGACTATGCTACGTGATCAAAAGCATTCAGGGTCTCTCAGATATTAATCTTTACTTCCTGCTGCAGATAAGAAGGAACAATCTGGGGTCAATGGTTAACACTGCTGTCATAGTCACAAGACACATATCTTTACAGGGCATGCCTACATGGCGTTCCATGCAGGCTTGTGACCCAGCGTTCCAGGCCACCATCCCAGACATGGTCTAAGTGACATGAAAAGCTTGGTTCCCCATAGGTATCTATTCTTTGGAGGCAGAAGAACCCTAACAGATTGTTCAACTAAACCAAAAGCTTCATTCTCTTTCTCTCCCTTCATCCTCATCTTTCTCTTATTCTCTCTTCCCATCTCCCTTCTCTGGCCTCACTTCTCTTCTTCCTCTCAAAATTTTCTTAGAGTATCTCTTCACTCAATCTCTCAACTTCCACAAGTCTCTTCTCTATCCCCTCAACCTGCTCAGTATACAAAGGCATGCCCCTCTGGGCTACACATACTTTTATTTCACTTTTTTTTTCTATTTTTCTTCATTATATTGGCCATTTGAGCCATTTGTCCCTGGATTCCTTTTTCAGGGTCACATTACATTCCCCATTACATTTACCTCACCACTGCAGTTATCCTGCTCTGCAACTTACTAGCTGTGAGAGTCTGGGCTTTGTGCCTCAGTTTCCTCTACTGTAAACTGGAGATAACAACAGTGACTAGAGAAAGAGACACTGAAGCTTACACAATTTGAGGACCCTTCAAGAAAAATATAAAATTTAATAATTAAAAATAGATACAAATTGGTTGTTTATTGAGAATGAGAAAATAATTCACAATAAAATACAATTTAAAAAAAATCATTGAGACCACAAGCATTACAAATTGGAGGAAATAACATAATATTTGTACTCATGAACCAAACACTATCTTTAGAATACTGTTTTCTATATATTTTCATATGGCAGCAACTTTGTAAAATCATTTTGTAAAGAGAGAGTGAAATTTAAAACTTTGGTTCTTCCTCTAACATGGTTGAGTTCATTTTTTATTGATAATTTAGAAATTTTTTTTTTTTAACTTTACAACCCATCTTGGCATTGTCACATAGTTTTTTAGAACCTTTACTTACATGTGAAAATGTCTATCAGGTTTCTTTTACATATGTACCGTAAGATTGGAAGGATTTTTCCCACCAGTTCTGGCTCTGTACCTTTCATATCATTTTTCTCCTCTACTCTCTATGCACTTCCAGGGCTGGGAGTCATGGGAACCATTTATATCCTGATGCCATCCTTGGCCCATCATGCAGGATGAGTGGGCATAGGGACAGGTATTCCTGTTCCATTTTGCTAACGCTGCTAGAATGCAAAATACCAGAAATGGATTGGCTTTTATAAAAGGGGTTTATTTGGTTACACAGTCACAGTATTTAGGCCATAAAGTGTTCAAGGTAAGGCATCAACAACTGAGTACCTTCACTGGAGGATGGCCAATGGCATCTGGAAAACCTCCGTTAGCTGAGAAGGCATGTGGCTGGCATCTGCTTGCTCCCAGGTTGCATTTCAAAATGGCTTTCTCCCAGGATGTTCCTCTCTAGGCTGCAGTGCCTCAAAAATGTCGCTCTTAGTTACTCTTAGGGTATTTTTCATCTCTTGGCTTCTCTGGAACAAAAGTCTGCCTTCAACAGCCATCTTCAAATGGTCTCTCATCTGCAGCTATTCTTTCAGCTCCTGTACATTCTTCAAAGTGTCCCTCTTGGCTGTAGCAAGCTCGCTCCTTCTTTCTGAGCTTTTATAGGGCTCTGGTGAAGTAATTAAAGCCCACACTGAATGGGAAGGGCCATGCCTCCACAGAAATTATCTAATCAGAATTGTCACCTACAGTTGGGTGGGTCATATCTCCATGGAAACAATCAAAGAATTACAATCTATTCAACACTAAAATGTCTGTCCACACAAGATTGCATTATAGATAATGGTGTTTGGGGGGACATAATACATTCAAACTGGCACACCAATGCTACCCAGGACTACTAGACATAACTTAAACTTCATGGAAATGACTACAAGCCAGACAAGTGTATTCCATTAAACCAAAACTAAATGTATCCCCTACTCAAATGCCCATCCCCAAAATATGTGTGACCACTGTTCTCCATCCAACGTGAAAGGAAGAATGTTGGAGGAGAAATCAGAGTGGAAGCAAGGCTCATGTTAACAAAATGAAGTTAGGAGAACCTAAGATGGTGGCTAGGAGAGATGGCAAAAAAACGCCTCTGTGAAAAATACTAGATGAAAGCCAGAAAGTGACCCAGAACACCTGTTGCAGCGATGTACCAGCTGGATAAGGTCTGTTAAAAACACAAGGACTGTGTACTTGGTGAAACTGGGAGTCTGCGTTCTGAAATGAGTGAATAAGCCTGCTGAATGTCCAGCAGCCATGCTGTGGTGTGGGGAAACCATGGGTTGGCATTTGGAGGCAGGCTAGTTCTTTTTTAAAAAACCCCAAAGTGGCTGCAGATACAGCAGCGAGAACTGCACAGTGAAGCATGGCAGGAACAGGCTGTGTGAATGCCTCAATATCTGGCGTGGAAGATAGCCTTTCGCACACCCGCTGCTAATTGTCTCGGAGTGAAGCAGGCAGAGGTTAGCCAAAAGGGGAAAATAACTAGGCCTCTTGCAGTCATTTTCCCGGTGGGCTGGGAATGCTCCTGCCCGGCACTGGAGCCACAGCCCAGAGCTGCACCAAAAAACCCAGTGTGACAGGACGGGAAGTGTTTCCAGCAACACGCGCACATGCCACAATATCAGGTGTGGACCATAGCCTTTTGCGCATCCACAGCTAATTGTCCCAGAGCTGGGAAAGCGGAGCTGTGAGAAAAGGGGGAAATTAACGCACCCTATGCAGCCATCCTTACAGCAGGCTGGGAACGCACCTACATGGCCCGGTGGCCCAGAACTTCCCATGAGGGATGGCACACGCTTGTGACATAGCACAACCTTCCCTCAGCAGAGGTCCTAGAAGGGCACGGCTTGGAAGAGGGACCCACTCAGAAATCCCAGGGACCATACACCAATACCAAGTGCTTGGTCAGTGGCAGAGACAGTCTGTGGCAAGACTGAAATGATGGTTTAGACTCTTGCAACAGCCTTAAATCTCCAGAACACCTGGGACGCCTGATTATTAAAGCTGCCCTCCCTCCCTAACTGCTCAGACACACGCCCCACATTCAGGGTGGACGGTGCCAACAACACACCCAAACTTGGTGCACCAATTAGACCCCACAAGAATCAGACCCGACACACCACAAAGACAAAGTTGGGGAGAACTGACTTGAAGGGAATAGGTGACTCACGGACGCCATCTGCTGGTTAGTTAAAGAAAGTGTACTCCACCAAGCTGTAGATCTGACAAATTAGAGATTAGGCTTTGAATAATCCTACATATCCTAAAAGAACCCTATCAAGTGCAGCAAATTCCAAGAGGCCAAAAACAACAGAAAAATTTAAAGCATATGAAAAAAACAGACGATATGGATAACCTAAACCCAAACACCCAAATCAAAAGATCAGAGGAGACATAGTACTTGGAGCAATTAATCAAAGAACTAAAGATGAACAACAAGACCATGCCACAGGATATAAACAACATGAAGAAGAGCATGGCACAGCATAAAAAGGAAATGAAGAAGATCCTAGAAGATCATAAAGAAGAAATTGCAAGAGTAAATTAAATAACAGATGATCTTATGGAAATAAAGGAACTGTTAACCAAATTAAAAAGATTCTGGATACTCATAATAGAAGACTAGAGGAAGCCACATAAAAGACTCAAGGGCCACAGAATGGAAAATGAAAGAACAAAAGAAAGAATTGGGAAAAAAATTGAAAAAATTGAAATGGACCTCAGGGATATGATAGATAAAATAAAACATCCAAATATAAGACTCATTTGTGTCCCAGAAGGAGAAGAGAAGGGTAAAGGTCTAGAAAGAGTATTTAAAGAAATTGTTGGGGAACACTTCCCAAACTTTCTACACAATATAAATACACGAAGCATAAATGTTCAGTGAACTCCAAATAGAATAAATCCAAATAAACCCACTCCAAGACATATTCTGATCAGACTGCCAAATACTGAGAAGAAGGAGCAAGTTCTGAAAGCAGCAAGAGAAAAGCAATTCACCACATACAAAGGAAACAACATAAGACTAAGTAGTGACTACTCAGTGGCCACCATGGAGGCAAGAAGGTAGTGGCATGACATATTTAAAATTCTGAGGGAGAAAAATTTCCAACCAAGCATATTTTATCCAGCAAAGCTCTCCTTCAAATTTGAGGGAGAGCTTAAATTTTTCACAGACAAACAAATGCTGAGAGATTTTGCTAATAAAAGACATGCCCTACTTGAGATACTAAAGGGAGCCCTACAGACAGAGAAACAAAGAAAGGAGAAAGAGATGGAGAAAGGTTCAGTACTAAAGAGATTCAATACTGGTTCATTAAAGGACAATAAATGAGAGAGGCAAAAAATATACCTGACCAACATAAACCCAAGGATAGGATGGCTGATTCAAGAAATGCCTTCACAGTAATAATGTTGAATGTAAATGGATTACTCCCCAATTAAAAGATATAGATAGGCAGAATGGATCAAAAAATAGGAACCGTCAATATGTTGCATACAAGAGACTCATCTTAGCCACAGGGACACAAACAAATTGAAAGTGAAATGATGGGAAAAAATATTCCATGCAAGCTACAGCCAAAAGAAAGCAGGAGTAGCAATAGTAATCCCAGATAAAATAGACTTTAAGTGCAAGGATGTTATGAGAGACAAAGAAGGCCACTACATACTAACACAAGGGGCAATTCAACAAGAAGAAATAACAATCATAAATGTTTATGTACCCAATTATGGTGCCACAAAATACATGAGACAAACACTGGCAGAACTAAAGGAAGCAATGGATGTTTCCACAATAATTGTGGGAGACTTCAACACATCACTCTCTCCTATAGATAGATCAGCCACACAGAAGACCAAGAAGGAAACTGAAAACCTAAACAACCAGATAAATGAATTTGATTTAACAGACATATATAGAACATCACATTCCAAATCACCAGGAATCACATTCTTCTCTAGTGATCATGGAACTTTCTCCAGAATAGACCATATGCTGGGACATAAAACAAGCCTCAATAAATTTAAAAAAATTGGAATTATTCAAAGCACATTCTCTGACCACAATGGAATACAATTAGAAGTCAATAACCATCAGAGACTTAGAAAATTCACAAACACCTGGAGGTTAAACAACACACTCCTGAAATAAATGGTTTATAATGTAGAATGTAGGGGAACTAGCCATAGAGAGCAATTGGTGAAGGGGGAATGGTAACCCAATAAGAACAGATAAGCTATCATGGGTGAGTTTAACATTCTGGGAATGCCCAGGAATGACTATGGTTTGTTAATTTCTGGTGGGTGTGGTGGGAACAAGTTTACAGAAATGTTGCTATATTGGCTTATTTTCTTAGGGTAGGGTAGGAATATGTTGGACTCCCTTGTTATGGTTTGTTTGAAATGTTTTTCTAATTGTATGGGTTTTTTTAATTTTTTTTTTTTTTATATATAGTTGGTTTAAAAAAAAAAGAGTTAATGAAAAAAAAGCAATGAAAAAAATATGCAGCACCTCCTTGAGGAGCTGGTGGAGAATGCAGGAGTGTTGGGCTTCCCTACCTCGATGGTTGCTGATGTGCTCACAGACATAGGGGACTGGTGGTTTGATGGGCTGAGCCCTCTGCCACAGGACTTGCCCTTGGTAAGTCTGGTGCTACAAAGAAGAGGCTAGGCATCCCCACAATTGTGCCTAAGAGCCTCTTCCCGAATGCCTCCTTGTTGTTCAGATGTGGCTCTGTCTCTCTAGCTAAGCCAACTTGGCAGGTGAAATCACTGCCCTCCCCCCTATGTGGGATCTGACACCCAGGGGAGTGAATCTCCCTGGCAACGTGGAATATGACTCCTGGGGAGGAATCTAGACCCGGCATCGTGGGATGGAGAACATCTTCTAGACCAAAAGGGGGATGTGAAAGGAAATGAAATAAGCTTCAATGGCAGAGAGATTCCAAAAGGAGCTGCGAGGTCACTCAGGTGGGCACTCTTAAGCACAATATAGACAATGCTTTTTAGGTTCTAATGAATTGGAATAGCTAGCAGTAAATACCTGAAACTATCAAACTACAACCCAGAATCCACGAATCTTGAAGACGATTGTATAAAAATGTAGCTTATGAGGGGTGACAATGTGATTGGGAAAGCCATATGGACCACACTCCCCTTTGTCCAGTTTATGGATGGATGAGTAGAAAAATGGGGGAAGAAAAAAACAAAAAAGGAGAAAAAGGCACACAGTATTCTTTTTCATTTTATTGTTCTTTTTCACTTTAATTTTTATTCTTATTATTTTTGTGTGTGTGGTAATGAAAATGTCAAAAATTAATGTTGGCAATGAATGCACAACTATATAATGGTACTGTAAATAACTGAATGTACGCTTTGTTTTGTATGACTGCATGGTATGTGAATATATCTCAATAAACATGAATGAAAAAAAAATGAAGTTAAATATCTTTTTCCGACTTAGCAAAAGTCCGTCATCATTTGGACAGGCTAGCAAGGCCTCTCACAGAGCCTTGGAGGAGACCTGTGCAAACCTGTGCAAGTGGGACCTCGAGTAAATCTTTCTCCTACAGCACCTGTATCATACAGCTCACGAGAGGCTTAAATGAATTAATACATGAAAAGAAGGTACTTAAGTTTTAAGAAATGTTAGCTATTAATAATATTAATCTGTCTTGTGATAGCCCTTTAGACAAGCTGTGAGCTTCTCCAGAGTAGAGGCAGTGCCTTTTTCCTCCTTGAAATTCCAGCACCTAGCATAATGTCAAATGTTCAGCATTGTTGACCCCATTTTACAAATGAGGCGAATTAAGGACCAGTGAGAATTTTGGTTCGCACACTCAGTAAACAGTGGAATGTATATCTAAACTACAATATATCTGATTCCAAAGGATCCTTATCTTTTTTTCAAAAATGATGTGTTGTCTCCTCCGTGTGTTGTTCTTCCGAAAGCTGGCCTCTTTCAATGATCTCTGGATAAATATTCACTCTCTTTATCTTTCAACCCTCAAAGATAAAAAAATTCATACGTGTATATCCAAACAATGCCCAGGATTTATGGCTTCCATATAAGGCATCTCAAGACCACCTTAAATTAACTTACAAGTAACATGTTACAAATAAAATCAATTTACCAAATATTCTACAGTGATGTCTATTAATTTTATATTAAGAAAACAATAAACATAATAAAAGTCACATAACATGAAAAATAAACTCATTCTATTGTTTCATTTAAAGAGCTATTGAAAAAATATGTATCTAGAATGTGTCAGGCATTCTGTAATAATAGTAATGATAATAACACCAATATTAATGATAATCATAATAACGAATAATATTTATTGAATTTACTGTGTGCCAGGCACTCTTTTAAGCATTTTATATAGATAACTTAATCCGTTCTACAACCCTCTGTGGCATGTGCCTTTAGAATCCCTATTTTACAGATAAAGAAACTGAGGTGCAGAAAATTTATTTTCTATCACATTTAATCTCTACAGTGCATATATGTTTCTCCTTTGAACTGAAAATTGAGAAATGCGTATGCTATTTTTATCTGAAATAACCTTAAAACACTTTTCCAGGGACAAATATACAGACAAATATACAGGACTACATATATTTTCTCTTCATTTTCAAACTTCTCTAAATTTCTAATGATGGACTCAGCAAAACTTACAAGCTTGTGCAAGAGAAATGTTTTCTATAGAAATTATTGCTTAAAATGACATTCATACTACTGTGCTGGTTTGGATATATTATGTCCCCCAAAAGCCATGTTCTTTAATGCAATCTTATGAGGGCAGACATTAATCTTTTGATTGTTTCCATGGAGAAGTGACTCAATCAACTGTGGGTGAGACCTTTGATTAAATTATTTCCATGGAGATATGGACCCTGCCCATTCAGGGTGGGTCTCATTTAACTAACTGGAGTTCTATAAAAGAGCTCACAAACAGAAGGAGCTCCAAGCAGCTGGGAGAGACTTTTGGAAAGATGCTTGGGAGCTGACAGAGATATTCAGAGATGCTTGGAGTTGCGGATAGAAGGACGTTTGGAGACACTAAGCTAAGGATGCACAGGAGCTGAGAGAGGGCTGAAACAGGAGCCAGGCTAGCAGACACCAGCCACATGCCTTCTGAGCAGACACAGCTGTTCTGGATGCCATTGGCCTTTTTTTCAGTGACAGTATCTCTTGTTGATACCTTACTGTGGCCACTTTTATGGCTGTAGAACTGTAAATGTATAGCCAAATAAACCCCCTTTATAAAGGCCAATCCATTTCTGATATTTTGCATAACAGCAGCATTAGCAAACTGGAACAACTACATATTAGATTATTTAAGAAATTAGTCTTAGGGCAGGGTTGGCTTGAGTTTGCAATGACTTCCAGTCAACCTTTCTGTCTTTTAAAGGACTTCCCTTTGTTATAAGATTCAGTCCAAAGATTTCTTCTTTGCAGTCTTTCCCTCCACTCATCTAAAGGAGATTTACTGTGTTTCTTTTAAACCATACCTGCATCTTTTATAAACAAATCTGTATATAATCATTTCCCTCAACACTGACAAAAAAGTTTTGCTGGCATGGTCATATAAAATTTCACATTTGGGATAGATAGCTATTTTTATTCTTTTCTGCCACCTTTTAAAAGTCTGGTGCCTTCTGAACTATTTTATGCCAGTAATAATACTTCTTACAAACATGGAAATAACAGACCTTTTTGGGAATCCCTGAAAAAATTTACATAAGTTTAAATATAAAATATTAATTTTAAAGTATCTTTGAAAGTTTCTTTGGGGGTCATTTTATACATTACAGAATAGTAATTAATAATTTGCTTTCTCTTTAAAATAGTCCTTCTGTCTTTCATCACATCTATTTACAACATATTATACTGGATTTTAATTTATATTTTAGTTATTACTTATATACGGATATCATTTGTCTTGAAAGTCTATAACTAGACATTCAGATCACCCACTTTAGTTTAACAAAGCCACAGTGTTACAATAAGCTAATGAAAGATTTAAGCAGTACATAATATGCTCAGGTTTATGTTTGAATAGGGACATTCTGACAAATGTGTGGAGAACAAAAATGAATGTGGGAAGATCAGTTACAAGCCTATTTTAAAAGTTCAGGCTAAAGTTGATGAGTCTTGTACCAAAGCGATTGTAGCTAGGGTGAAAAAGAAAGGGTGGATTCTAGAGATGTTTAAAAAAGAAGAAAATAATTGGAATGATTCAATAACCAGTTAGACGTGCAGGATGACAGGGAGAAAATACTGCCATTTTCTGGTTTGGATTTCTGTTGGAAGCAATTTTGTACCTTCATCTGCAAAATGAATGATACTTAGTAGATGCTTAAAAGTATTTGTAAATATAGAAACTGAATGAATAGATAGACAGCATAGGTACTGTTTTTGAAAATTTTTAATCTTTATTTTATGTATCATCTTTACATAAACTATAGCAAAATGGGAATTGTACTTTTATGTTTTTGGATTTGGACAATATGTCCCATTCTCCAGGGTCTCCTCTGAATTTGAAATTTCTAGGGTTATCTTTTATGCTTTTACTATCCTTTGATAAAATAATTGTCTAAAAATGAGCATCAATCTTACTTTCATATGATCAACAGAATGCTCTCCAAAACCAGTTAATACATTCTCAGAATTTTGGTTTTTTAATTATTTATGTATAACCTACACTTAACCTATTTCCAAAATAAGATTTTAGCAGCTCTCAATGAATGCCCCTGTAACAACAGCTAGCATTACTGAGTGATTACAAAGTATTAAGCATTGCTCTAGAAGCTGTCCATACAATAACTTACTTAATCCTCTAAATAACTGTATGAGATAGGTTGTATTAGAAGCCCCATTTTACATATGAGAAAGTTGTGGAATAGAGAGGTTAAGCAACTTGCCCAAGGTTATAAAGCTAGTAATTTGTGGAGCTGGGTTTTCAACTCAGGCAGCCTAAGCTCTTAATGACAGAAATTGACCATGTCCATAGAGAATGCATCTAAAATAATAATAAAGGAGATTATAACAACCAGGAGCTGGGATGAGGCACTTACTGTATTTGTGCACTAATAGCAATATGTTTCATCCATCTATTCACAAATATTGATTTTGCCCAGGTTCTAAGCTAGGCATCATAAACAGAGTGATATTTAGGATATGGTCCTTACCCACATACTATTTATTCTTTGGGGAAACCTGACTCTTAAGGATAAAAAAATAATGATGATATAGTCAAATTTTATTAAAGACTTACCATGTTCTAGCCAATTTTTAAATTGCTTTTTTTAAAAAAAATTACTGGCAGCCTTCATTCATTCATTAATCAATACAAATTTGTTGAACATCAACTGTGAGCCAGGTCATCTGCTGAATGCTGGGGACACTATGGTATACTTAGTGGTAAAACTCAGTCCTTTAAGGCAGGTGTTGGCAGAATAATGACAAGTAACCAGAAATTACTAGAAAACACTTCTGTTTTCCTGTTTTGTAGATTATGTAATTGAGGATCAGAAAGTGTTGGAAAACTTTCCCAGAATCACAGAACTTTTACATGGCAAAGCTAGGAATTGAACCCAGGCCATCTGTCTTATAAGTTCATTATTAACTCAGTCAATATATACTGAGAGCTCACTATGTTTCAGAGCAGCAATAGGACTGTGAACCATGTAGACACAGTTCCTGTCTTCCAAGTACATATTGCTGTATCCATAGCACCATGCTCTGAGTAGGAGTCTGTGACCAGGGAGGAAAATGGAAACTACTGTGGCAAATTTAATATCAGGAAATGATTAAACAGGTGTTAGAAGTCTGAAAAAGAAGTTGGAGTGTTGAAAGAAGCTGGGGACTGGAACCAATTGCTTGGGAAATGTGTGATTGCAAGGCATTGCACATGGAACAAAAAGCATGGGAAAGGAGCAAATCCCATTTCAGCCTCCAGCCCTGCCGTCTTCCTCTAGCACCTCCTGCTGACAGGATGTAATAGGAAAGCAGGTGGCAGAGGAGAATACTGTTTGCTGAGTCCCAGTCCCAAGCAACACAGAGCAAAGTGGTGACAGACAATAGGTGAATGCCCAGTACACCCTATATCAAAGAGAATATAAGCAGAAAGTTGTGGAGATTTGGAGCTGGATAGGGCCGTAGAAACTAGTCCAACCTGCTTATTTTTCAAATGAAAAACTGCGGCCTAAAGGGACTAAGTGCTTTGTAAAAGGCTGTAGCACTTGTAAGTATCAGAGCCAGGACAGGAATCTAAAATTTCCTATTCTGCATTTCACTGAAATTTCCAGTATTCAATGCTGTCTCTAATGGCAATGAACAAATTAATGGACAGTGTTAGCAAACAATGAAAAGATGATTGGCTAAGGATGCAAAAGATGAAAAACTTCTTAAACTGGCAAATATTATTAACTTCTCTAGATCAGAATAAAATAAATAGCTTCCTGATGTCTTTATTTTGTATAATGGCAAACTTTAAGAACTCAGAGAGGAGATGAAAACATATTCCTTAGTCTATTTTTTTCAGATTCCATTCTTTCTGTCTGGAGCTGAGAACCACTCAGATTAAGATTAGTCCGCTGTGGGGACTGATTAATGATTCTAGTATAATTAGAAATTTTTGGTGCTATCTATTTGATAATTTAGTTCTACCCATTGATTCTAAGATATAAGATTGCATAGAAAGACTACATAGTGCAAAGAATGTTGAGCAACATCAAAGCCTGCTTCCTTATTCCTTGATCACAAAGGACTGGGCTAATTGCATTGCCACGGACACACCATTGTTAGGGAATAGAGAATTAAATGATGGACGGCATACTGTAACAATATCTCCTCTGCTCAGCAGAGTCAAGCCAAATCAAGGATCTTTTTGAATTAGTCTGTTTGAGTAGCCTGATTTGTACCATCTCGAACCTTTGTGAAAAGGTAAGTTTGACAAAGTTCTATAAATCTTTCATTGGCTGCTTTCACAGATGAGCTATTGAATAAAGACTCCTACACTTCAAACTCCTTTTAACCTATTTTATGTAGGTTGAAAAAAATTCCAACTTATATTAAAATACTACAAAATGTTTTTGTCTTTGGGCTTTTCAAGGATTTACTGACTAACATTGCAAATGCTTTTCTTGGGGATTTTGCTCAGTGATTCGCTGATGTCAAAGTCTTTTGTGTAGTTTATTCAACATAAGCTGACTTTTCAATTGTTTAAAATGAGAAACATTTAATTTTCACACTTTATGGTCTTGGCATAAAGCTGAACTTTGGCAGTCAGAAAAACAATAAAAATAAAAAAGTTTCCAGAAATTTAAAAGATTGTACAGCTAATTCATCGGGAAATTACATGGTTGCAGACCCATTGGCTTTTTGTGAGATGAGTTGTTCTGAAGCAATGAATAGTACCAATTTGGAAACCTGCTCAGTTTCAGAAGGTGGACTTATTCCACAAATAATGATCAATCATAAATGATGCATTAACCATTCACATTAAGTTAGAGAAGAAATCATCAAATTTTATCTAAATGATATGGAGAGATACAAGCTGATGGTCATTTTAGAGAATATAAGGTCAATGGATCACTCAAACTTTGCATTTACATTTGACTTAATTATTTGATTTAAAATCTCTCTTCTTGTTTGAGAAGCCAAATAAAAATTAAATGAAATTAAATGGTATAATTATTTATATACCACTGGATCTTCATTGTATTGTCTCTGGGATCCTTTTTTTCTTTAACAAAATAGAAAACTAAGATAGCCTCAGATTCAGAAAAAAAAAAATCATTTTCACCTTGACATTCAAATCTTTTCCCCTTAAGACTTATACTCTTGCTTCTAATTAAATCTTATATTTATCACAGAGAGATGAAATATTTTCTGCAACATCAGAAATCCCTGGGTTGTCAAGATTAGCCAAAGATATAATAGAATATTAGATAGAAAAGAGCACCATTAGGTGCTCAGAAATGTGAAGGCAGAGGAGAATTAGGGAAATGAGTAAGAGAAGAGAAGCAAAAGCAGTGTAGATAAATAACTGTAGATGATAGAGACAATTGCATGCCAGGTTAGAAACAGGTGAATCTTCATAGTTTTAAAAGTGATTTTTTAATAGCAAATAAACATTTAACATATTAGATAGGTATAACCTGAAATAGATTTGTAATTTGTGGATATTTCTTGTCTTTTTTAAAATCATTAAACAGGAATTTATCTATTTTAGATGTAGTTGGTTTTTGTGCTTTGAACTAAAACATCCCTCTGTTCCTCTTTTCAAGCTTTTAGATCTGTTTGACTGCAAGAATTCCAAGATACAAATCTGTTTTCCATAGCCAAACATAAGATGCAAAAAGAGCTTTTCTCATGAACATGAAATAAAATATGAAAAAAAATAGATTTGATACAAGGGTTGATGTATGCCCATAACCAACCCCTAAGTTTAAAAATTTGTTTTAGTCAAAACAACTTCATTTTTCTCATTGATTGATTTGATAAGCAATAAATATTATAAATTTGAAAGTAGAAAATATGGCTTATATGAATAGACCTTTTTTAGATATTAGGTATATAGTTTTCAAATAAGAGTTACTTCTGAGGTAAAAAGCTATTCAGCTCATAAAACAATAATTGTTTTCTTAATGCAGCCTAATGTTATGAGATATACTGAAGCAGGGTTTATTTACTAAACACATTTATAAATGGCTTAATCATCTCTACATTGATTTTGGAATCAAGATTTAACACACTTTTAAAATTTAGCTGTGTAATCTTGGTAAAGTTATTTAGTCTTGCTGATGATCTTTTTCCTTGTCTTTAAAATGGGAATAATGATAGGCACCTTGTAAGTGTGTTGAGGAAAATCAAGGCAATATATTCAAATATAGTAAATAGTAGTTATTCTGATTGTTGCTATGCCCTGCCTACCCACTTGGAAGCAAAATTCATCAAGTATATTTTCTTCTATCATGGAGCAGGAGACAAGGGAAAGTATGCAGCTAAGTTATTACAATGGTATACCATGAGTATATTTTATTAAATTAAGGATAGTGATATTATGTGCTGCCTTTTTTACAGAAAGATTTTGTTTGGTAGACTGAAGGTTAACTTTTTACTTTGGGTGTATTTCTACCAGAATGGACTGTGGAAAAATAATTACTTATTCCTTCTGGAAAGCTAAGTCTCAGTTTATAAATCAGAAGATTGTCTGGGCTGCTGACTGACAACAATCTGATCAGTGATAATAATGTGGGACCCCTCAACAAACAGAACAACTAATATTATTGAACATGATATGTTGCCAGGCACCCCTTTTAGTGCTTTACCATGAAATATATAAAATGATTGTCATACCAACACTATGAGGAAAGGACTACTATTATAACCCATTTTAGAGACGGGGGCATAGAGAAATTAAATAACACCTAAGATTTCACAAACTGGTAGATGACAAAACCAAGGTTCAAATCCAGTCAGTCTAACTCCAGATACTTTTTGACCATAAAAAGAGTTTGATGATGTCCAAGGAATTATAGGATGGCCAGGAGGACAACCAATGACTGATCCAGAAAACAACTCCAAACTGAACCAAACCCAAGTAGGGTCAAGGTGATGAAGTGATAGCCCATGTTTTTGGGTTTAAATGCAAAGATTTTCTTCCAATGAACGTTCTTATCTCTAAACCATATGAGAATAATATACAATGCATTATTACCTTCTCCCAGAAATTCTTTATATACAAAATATGTAACAAGGATCATGGTTTCTATCAATAGAAGGTAAAAGCAGAATCCTGGGGAACTACTTCTGTGTCAAATGTTACCTCATTAGTCCTATATCTTGGTGCAATCTTGGGAGGATGTCCAGTATGCTGGGGAGACACTTAGGGGGCTCAGGACTGTGGTTATTTTTCTAACAGTTCAAAAATATTCAAAATTTTGACATTGGAACATATGGCATGATTAAAATTGTGCATATGGGCTGAATATCAGTCCTACTTTGAACATAAAGCATTTAGTCATAAAACAGGAACATAAAACTTACTGTTTTTAAAATTACTGTACATAATAAAGAGTAAACAGTGACCTTTTTCTGTGAGCTTGTGTTGTTGCTATTGAAAGGTTTGATAAAGAGTTAGAATGTAATTTTGTAATCAGAAACCAATTGCATAGGTTAAGCCTGCCATAAAGAAAATCTATTTTTTTAAAGGCTCCTGGAGATCATAAAACTGCAATACATTATAAAAGACACACTGTATCTGAAATCTTTTTACTATACTAGCTACTTTACAATGTCTCTCTGGACTCATAGAAACTATAAGTAGGCTTGTGTGGGATCATTCTTTGTTTATGACCAAAAAAATAAAGAAATGATTGCGGTATAATTCTTGCTACTATTATAATAAATAGACTGAGTATAATGTTTCCTATTTATTTAATAACAGTTTCCTCCTGGTAAAGGTTTAAACTCAATATTCCAATTAAAGCAATAAAGAGGTTATATTATAACTTAAAGTAATAAATTAGCATAATTTGGTCTCTGGTTTAAGAGACAAGTGGAATTGAAATCTTACAGTACAGAGAAAGGAAGAAACTTTCTCTGGATGAATTTAAATGTAGTTGGGAATTGGTACGAAATTTAATGTTTTCAGAGTGAAAACAGAGTGAAAGAGTAAAATACAAAGAAAATAAGCATTTTATGCTAGCTTAAATATTATTGAATAGTAAAGGATGACATACTCAACTAGCATAAAAATATATACAATACAGAATTTTACAAGTTAAAATACAGCATTCCTTTCCCTAGCGCTATTTTACTTCTCAGAGAAATCACTTTTATCATTTCGCTGTGCATTTTGTTTGTACGTTTGTGAATCATAAATAGAATCATATATAGTCTAGCACGTGAATGTGACGATGCATTAACTTGTAAAAAAAGTGGTAGTAAAGTAGCATAATGCTTAGGGGGAAAGAAGAAACAATAACAATATTTAAAAGTTTGGGATAGAGACCTCAAAATTCTAAGGAAGCTAAGGAAGAGACTATAATTAATTAACCCCACACCTTCCCCCTCCACTCTAATCTCACACAGGAAATATCCTTAGTCTTTTAAATTTATTCTGTTTTAGTGTGATTTTTTTTTTTCTGAATCAAATGATAGTAAGGCCTTTTAACTTTCTGCAGTTTGCATGTGGCACTGTAAAAACAAACAAAACAAACAAAAAAACCCGAAACCTCGCCTTGAAGTCAAGATACCATTCTATGGTAAGAATGAGTCATTTAACTCTCCTGGCCTTAGTTTACCTGTTTGCAAAATGACATTGTTAAACCAGGTGATTCTGAAGGTCCCTCCCACTTTTTAGGGTATTCTTTAATTCTTTTGATTTGTTAGTGTTTATTGTTTTACTATGCCTTCATGCTTCTTTTATCCTAACCAAAAAAGGAATATTCTCTAACAACAGCTTTTAAGATCAAAGGAGGTTTACTAAATTTTCCAGTCAAAATATTATCCATTAATGTATTACAAAGAATTTTTAATAGGATATATAGATTCATCTTTGATCAAAAAATATTAAGATGAATGTATTATAAAAGAGCACAGATCAACTAACATCAATGGCCACTAAATATTCATTGAATATTCACATTGTGCCAGAAATGATTCTAGAGAACTTGGCATGGCATTAATTCATTTAGCCTCACAACCGCACCATGAGTCCCTTTGATTATCAGAACCCAGTTTGGGAAATGTTAAGACAGAGGTTACCTGGGATTCAGAGGGAGTGGGGTCATGATTGACCTTTCCCTAGCTTTGGGATGGTATCTAGTTACTTCCAGTCCCCCATTACATCACTCTCTATCACTGAATCCTATAATGCTGTTGTTAATATTTTATATTATAATTACTTGGGTGCACACTAAGAGGCATTCTGGGCCTTTCTGAGCCCAGAGATCGGTAAACCTGGCTCACACCATGTGCTTCACCATCTGGTAAGATCAGATCTTTGCTACTCTCTCTGTGAACATCCACCTTAATTCCCTCAAAGCTTCTTCAGTCTCTGTCTGGACCTGCCTTCAGGGAGACCATGTGTCCTCTTGGGTACAAGACTATTCCTATCATTGGACATGACAACAACTTCAGTCACATCAGGCATATCAAATTCTAGGCTTTATTACACATTTGGTGATAGGGAAAGGGGTCACACAGAAAGTTTGCGGCTGGTCTGCTATTTCACTAGGTCCAAACGCAAATCCTGTCCTCTTGGAGTCCCCCTTGCTCATGCCTCATTCAGTCACCTTCTCCAGGCAGAAGTTTTAAACTATGGCTCTGTTGAAAGCTTTAAGACCTTGGGAACAGTGGTACAATCACACACTGATTCTTTTTTTTTTCCTTACTGTCTGTTCAACAAACATTTCAATATACAGATAAGGAAAGAAGAAGGGATATCTGTGTTTATTATTTATAGTAACCAGGAGAGACTTATTTCAGCACCTATCACCACTCCAACCTCGCTGAACTCCCCACTCCACATCTAACAGTCACACACCAACTAGGCTTTTCTCTTCTAGGCATTCTTCATATAACAACACTCAGCCCTATTTCTTAGTAAGTGTGCTCTTCTACAAGGGATGGATAATGACCAGAACAAACCAACAAGGAGACCCCATCTCCAAGATAGCACTAGGTTCCACCATAACATCTTGGACCTTCATTTTTCTTCCTTGGTTCATAATCTCTCTCTCCCACCACATCATTTGTATCATATTCAAGACCACAATCACTCTTTACTCCTGCTTCCTTGGTAACTTTTCTTTACCTCCCTTGGAGAACTTAGACTTTTCCTACCTGTCCATTTGCCTTGAGCCCATGCAGTAGCTGCCTATAGACGTCCATTCCTGCTTATTTGCATTTGCAACATTGGTTAAGTCCAACTCACTTCCTTGGTCCTCTGCTTAAATGTTACCAGATCAGAAAGACTTTCCTGTGGTTAATAGAATAAAATAACACTACCGCTACCCCCTGTAATCCTCATCTTCTTTACCCTGCTTTATTTATCTTCAAAATCCTTGTAATTATCTGATGTGCTTTGTATTTCTTTTTTTAAAAAAAATTTTTATGAATAATAATCTGAAACCAGATTGCTTGGACTCAAGTACCAGCTAAGCCACTAATTAGCTGTGTGACCTTGAGAAGGTTACTTAGCCTCTATGCTTCAGTTTCAGTAAAATATATAGTAGTAACTACTTAATAGGGTTTATTAGTTAATATTTATAAAGTGGACAAAATATTGCCTAGCATGCACTACATGTAATATCAGCTTCGGTTTTGCATATTATTACTATTTATAGTCTCATAGATAGTATAAGCATGGTATTCTTCTCTTTTGTCATTTCTATATTCTAGAACCTTGAACAATGCCTGGCACATACTAGTCACTCAGTAAATTTTTGTTGATTGAATATATGAATGAACTAATTAACCTCTGCTTATATGTCATTTTGTAAGACCAGTGGTTTAGGGCTGGGAGGAATTTTAAATGCTAATTAAATGGGTGCCCAGACCTGCAGAAAATTACAATACCACATGTTTCAGTTTCCTAGGCTGCTCAAAGAAGATACCATGAAATGAATTGGCTTAAACAATGGGAATTTATTAGCTAGAGTTTTGAGGCTGAGAAAAATGTCCAAATCAAGGCATCATCAAGGCAGTGCTTTCTTCCCAAGACTGGCTGCTGGAACATGGCGACATCTGCTGGTCTCTCCCTTCTCTTCTGGGTTTTGTTGTTTTCAGCTTCTTGCTTCCATGGATTTCTTTCTCCCTCTCTATATCATCCATTATAAAGGACTCCAGTAATAGGAATTAATGAGGTGGGTCACACTTAACTGAAGTAGCCTCATCAAAAGTCCTACCTTTCAATGGATCCCTGCCCATTCAACCAGTCCACTGGATACCAGTGTAGCCCCCAGGAACGGAATTAAATTTAAGAACATCTTTCTAGGGTACATACAGCTTGAAACCACCACACCAAGGTACAACAGAGTAGCTTCAATATTTAAGAACATTTTTCTGGGGCACATACACCTTGAAACCACCACACCAAGGTACTTAGAGTAGCTTTAATATTTGGTGCTCCACTAACTGAAATTGTTCACAATTCCTTAACTCAACCATGTCCAGGCACAATGAATGAATATGGGTTCATGAGCTACCAAAGATGATTTGATTATAGCTAATGGACACATTCTTGATGCAAATATGATCAGTTTTGAGAAGTCTAACATAACCTTCCCCTTTTGACAAACGACTTGAGAGATTAATTTCAGTTTCAGAAATCACATGAAGAGGGGGGCAAGTGGCAATCTGGGAGGGGTTTGTGGATAAATGTTTTTGTCCAGAGAGGCTCCTCAAGAATCTATGGATTAGAGGCAGTGACAGTCTATAGGTGAAGAGATACTTCCCTAGGACTATGCATCTGATTATATCTTTAGTTCCCTGAATTCTAAAATAAATAGAGAGTTGGGATAGTTAATAGAAGGAGCTAGTTTCATACAGTGGCTAGGTGGATTGTATTTAAAAAAGTTGTCTCCTATCACTTTAAAATGGTAGAACAATTAAGTGCTTACCTTAAATGCAATCTAGCTACCATTTCATTTCACAGATGAGAAAGCTGAAGGCTACAGTTTACCTAATTTGCTAACTTTCATATGGAGACAGTCTCATTAAATAATAATAATTCCATTTGAAACTCTAAATATCCAAAAAATTTTCAAATCCTTAGAATTCTTTAAATTCTCAAAAATAGAGATACAGAAGAACAAATTGGGGAGCATAACTTATTGGCCTGTATATACTTAAGACTTTCCAGCAACCTATTGATAATGCAGAACATGATTCACTAAGGAAAAAAAGTCCAATTACTATGGAAACTTAAAGAAAGGATGATAAGGATTAATACTTATTTCCATGCCAGAGGAAAAAAAATCCTTGGTGTAAATAATGATATTACCCCTTAATTTATATTAAACATAGTCTGGGCAAGGGTGTTTAACAGATGATCAGCAAAGTTCAGAAGAAAAATACAGTATACCAATATACATGGGATTGGCTAATATTTTCATTATCTTGCCCAAGTTAGTTTTTTAAAAAGTATTTTTGAGAGCAAACAATGTATCTACTAATTTTTGTATATAAAGCATAAATTTCAAACAATCTTGCAAACCAGATATTGTCATTAACACTTTACTGGTGATGAAACCTAGGCTTGGAATGCACGATGATTTTCTCAAGTTTAGTGTGTAGAATGAGTGGGAGAGCCAAGAACTGAAGTTTCAATTTGTCTGATTCCAAGCTCATGCCTCTTTCCACTAAAAAATGTATTTTTCCCTTCCAATTTGACAAAGTTGATTAGAAAAAATATTAAAATTCAAAAATTAAATCAAGGGTAAAAACATGAAAGGAATTTGCATTATCTGATCCTGAGCTGAGAAGTAGCAGAATAGTGGGATATGAGTGCTAATGTTAAAATCACAACCTTCAATTTCATCTTAAATAGGGGAAGTAAATTTCAATCATCGATAGATTCGCTCTTATTTTTCCCTTTTTACCCACAGACATCTACGAGCAGTTTCAGAGCTAAAATTTTAACCTTAGCATATGAACTTTAAAAATGTGTTTGAGGCTCTTAAAGTTCTGGGATAGCTAAGAGATCATTTTTTTTTCTTCAATTGCCCCAACTTCCAATGACAGATGGAGAGAACTTTCTAAAGTATCCACGAAGTCTATCTCACTCTGCCTCAAGTAAAAAAACAGAACAGCCAAAACAAAACCTCTGAATGCATAGTACCCTATTGAAAAAGAATGAGATTCCTCAAAAAGTTAAATATTTAGACCCAGCAATTCCACTCCCAGGTGTACACCCAGAGAACTGAAAAATGGTATGCAAATACTCGTACGCGGATGTTCACAGCAGCATTATCACTGCAGCCAAGGATAGAAACAGCCCAATGTCCATCACAATGTGGGACCCTCCATCCACCAAACACTCAGCCATAAAAGGAACGACGATCTGACCCTCCACGGAGGGATGAAACTGAAGACAATCATGCTGAGTGAAAGAATCTGAGCAGAGAAGGGGCATCTGACACGCTTCACACCCCCCCACTCCATGGAACACCCGGGGGGGGGGGGCAATGGGCAGAAAGCAGACACAGCACCAGAATGTGCTAAATGCCACTGAAGCGTTCACTTCAAAATGGTTAATTTATGTTGCGTGAATTTCACTCCATTAAAAAAAGAAATGAGATCTGCCAAGAAATAAACTTTCAAAAGAGCCTCTAAAAAAAAAAAAGTGTATAGCCTACAAACCAGAGATCTTGAAATAATTAAACAATAAGAACAGTGAGACATTGCTAACAATAGAAGAATTATAAAAAATAGTGATTTAAAAATAATCAAACATTTGTAAACATGGGAAGTATTTTTCAAGTTATGCCCCTGTGAGATTATCTTTTCTCCCCCAAATATCCAGGAAAGATAAGTCCCACCCCCCATTCCACACCCCTACCATGGACTACCCCATAAGTAGCTTAGGGATTCAGGGAGGGAGAGAGTTGTGGCAGTGATTTTGCAAATATATGCAAAGTATTGGGGGGGGGACAGAAACATAGTGTCCTGTGGAGTGTTGGATAAGTCGTCTTTTTTTTTTGGAGGGGGGGTTCAAATTAGCAGCTGACATTTTGAAAACTATAATGAAGGGGGGTAAGTCAGTCTTACTTCTTGGGCAATTAAGAACACAATTAAGAGTAGAATTACCAGAGCTATATAAATTCAATCTATAAGGGTTATCTGATTAAAATTAGATCTCTGAGCAGCTTCAGACTTAGATACAGAATCCTTTTAAATTGATGCTAAATATTTTTCTAGAGAAACTGATTTAGTTACAGAAGAGAACTCAGGTGATAAAAGTGTAGACTGCATTTGGCCAACACAGACTTATTATCTCAGCCACATGTAAGTAACAATTTCACTAATTCCTACAAAGGAGCAATTAGAAATTACTATAGACTCACGTTATATTATATAAACAATTTTTTATGTAATCATCATTAATTTAACCATATAATGAACTGTATACTTCAGTCATCATTAATCCTAAAGTTGTACATCAGGGAAACACTTTCCCCTCGGAGGGAAGATAAGTACTCAAATGAGAATTTATTCTATCAATGCAGGGAGAAGGGAGGGAGCATGGTCACTGGATCCCACTTGCAAAATGTGAACTAGCCCCAAGGGGAAGAGGAAAAAAATGTCTACTGTGCTTATCCCCAAGGAGAAGAAACAACTCAAATGACCCCATCATGTTTCATTCTCCTCAGAATGAAGCATCCTCTATCTAAAATTTTGTATGCATCTAATTTTTTAAATCTCCACAAAAGAGTATCCAACTGAGTCATTTTAAGTCCACCCAATAAGGACTACTCTTGTGGGGCAGAGGCTTTGACCAAGCATCTCATAGACAGCTGCCTCCCCCAATATCCAGTCTAGCCATCAGTATGTTTGCCTGCCTTGGACACCACTCCTTGGTTATGGCTTTGCATTCCAATGCTGATATTCCTGATGATTCCCACTGATTCATCCCACACTTCATGAGCAAGACTAAGGCAGGAGAATACTGAACATTAGTGCAAAAATCAAGGATAAGAACCACATCCAGTCAAAGTGTAAGAAGCAGGGAATGGACGCCATCTAAAACAAGGAGTCATGTACCCTGTTCCTAGCACAATGATGAATCAAAATTTCTGCTGATGCCACAAAAGATCAAATATTGGCCATTTCCATGCCCTGTCATTTTTATCCCATTGTCTGTTTTAGTTTTTAGTGATGCTTTCTTTTTTCTATTTCTTTAAAATATGCTTGGTTTTAGTATAATTCCTTTTCAGCTACTTTTATTCTCAATGCATAGCTGTTGCTCACTAAAATTAATCAAATATCCTTGTGAAGATTCTCATTTAAGATACCCTATTCAGCTTAAAGGACTTTTAGCAAACTCTTTAAGAATTTTTGAGTTGTTCTTTTTCTATTTATTGTTTTAACTATGGCAACTACTTATAATCCTAAACTCTCAGTATTCCCAACACCAAAAATTGTATTAATAACAACTGCAGTAAGAGAGGTAACTATATTGGATTTCTTAAGAAAGGGGATTTGAAATAGAAATTAGAATTAATAAACCAAAGAAAGATTGCTGGTTTATGTATTGTTCAGGAAAAAATGAAATTTCCCATGATATAGAAATATGATAATTTTTATACATAATGCCTAAATTATGGCAAGTGAATTAGTTTAATTTGATAGGTCTCAATATACTGAGCCTTTTTGTAAGTGTTAATGTCAGTCAAATGTTTAATGCCTATTAGGGAAGTTAGTATTTAAGTAAGTAAAGATAGAAGCATGAGAAAATACTACCGGGAGGCAATTCTCCATGGGTCTCTCACGTTTCTGCATATCCTGAGAATAGAGGCACTGAATATCTTCGTTCTGGACTATCTTTCTGAACTAGCAAACAACATGGAAAGCTAGACATAGTGTCTCTGTCTCTGGAGCAAAGATCAAGCGTACTTACTTCCCATTATAAAATATTTGGGTTCCCCATGTTTGGGGTTCCTCTCCAGCATATGCACATGTCCACTGGTCCTCTTCATGTCACCCTATGAACATTGGGGCTAAGGGAACCAATGAAAAAAATATGATACTCTGTCTACTGCTATTGCTGTGACAAATAAACTGTCATTAGTCTCTGATCCAGGAGTTTGTGTCTTGTGCCAGCATTAATGAACTGTGGCAGGCTAACTTGTTATGTTGAAAGATGGTAAAACCTAAGATCCTTCACAATTCTTTAAAAAATCCATGATTTTTATTAAAAGTTTTCCAGTAAATATTTTTCAAATGGTTCCTGAGGTTCCTTAACATATGTTGGATGATGCTTATCTTTATGAACTGTATAAGAGAAGGTAAACAATTATAATGTTGCTGCTGATAAATAATTTGCAGACTTATTTAGTGGAAATATTAAAGTTCATAAAATGTTGGCTGGTTTAAATTATAGTCTCATTAATTTGAAATGGGTCTTTTAAAAGATTAATTTGGAAAATCAAAAATAGGCATTTTAACATTTATTTAAATGTACTTTTTAATGGAGAAATCATCAACATTTAATACTTCTTTTCAAGTAAGGATTTTTGTTTTGTGGAAGATTTTCAACAGAGTTTTCCATTATGATATACAGAGATAACTTGAAGGGACAGAAAGACAGAATAACTTGTCAAATAAATTAAACTTAATTCCTGAAACTTTCCATGGAAACTTACAAGAACTATTAAGTACTCTAAGAAAGAGTTAACTGCATCTTGATAATGAAGAAAAGTTCTCAGCTACAGAGTATCACAAATGACTGATATTTCACACTTTTACTGTAGCCTGCTGCTAGGGGGGAAGAAATGGAAGTTAATCTTCAGTCCCTTGATAATTAGCTCTTGTCTCAAAGCTTCAGTTACAATTTAATAAAAAAAAAATCCTAAATGTCAAGAACCATGTGGTCTGATAAATATGGATGACATTTAAAAAGCAAAGTGGGTAGTGTCTATAAGCACAGAAAAGGAAAAGTGTCATGTGTTGCTTTTATTAATAAAATACCTTATATCCTATTCGCATCACTATTTACCCTTCTATATGAACAATATCTTCCATTATAAATAATGGTGGAACACTTGATCTCCCCTACTAGGTAGGTGGGTGACTTAAATACTAACAAGTTTACAAGTAATACCTTAGACTTACAAATAGACTACTTCAAAAGAGAAATTAGAGTATGCACAAGAAACTCCCCCAAATTATGATATTTTCTTCTTGATTCATTTTACTTACTAATTGAATCCTTGAGACTACATCAGTGAATATTCATTAATTATTGCATAATATAATTCAGACCTGTCATTTTGGTAAGCAGCACTTCATACCAAATCAAAGGCTTACTAACAGTTGGGAGGTATATTGCTAAATTGAGTGATAAATGAACAGCAGGAGGAGCTCCTAGTAGAACAAATTGGGAGAAACAGCTAGTTGTGAATTTGAAAAGTATCATCGAATTTAGCAACTTAATTGTCAAGAAGATTTTCAACACTACATTGCATTCCATTTTGACCTGTCAGAGTAGGTCCTGGTCAATAAATTATATGCTAATCATATGTGCATATTAAACTAGTTTTTTCATTTCTCCAAAAATGTTTTAATGGCTTTACTGAAGTATATTTGACATTCAACAAACTGTATGTTTAAAGCATGAAATTTGGTAAGGTTGACATTACCCATAAACCCAATAAAACCATCACTACAATCAAGAAAGTGAACATATCTATGACCTCCAAAGTTTCTTTGTGCCTCTTTGAAACCCCTACTTCCAATCCTTCCCCAGTTACTCACTCCACTCCAGACCGATTTGCTTTATGACACAATAATTTATTTGCATTTTCTAGAATTTTATATAAAGAAATCACTGTTTTCTTATGTGTTTGGCCTCTTTCACTTAAGATGAATGGATCAACAGCTCATTCTTTTATTGTTGAGTTTTATTTCACTATATGCATATTCCATAAGTTGTTTATCCATTTACCTTATGTTGGACATATGCGCTATTTCCAGTTTGGGGCAAGTAAAAATAAACCTATTATGAATATTGATGTACAAGTCTTTGTATCGACATATGTTTTTATTTCTCTTGAGTAAATATATAGGAGAGGAATAGCTAGATTATATGTAGGAATATGTGTTTATTTCAGAAACTGCCAAATTCTTCCAAATAGTTGAAATTAGAAAGCAGTGCCATTTTGCAATATCATCAAAAATATGAAATACTTAGGGGTAGATCTAACAAAGATGTGAAAGACTTGAAAACTT
This sequence comes from Choloepus didactylus, assembly GCF_015220235.1. Lineage (NCBI taxonomy): Eukaryota > Metazoa > Chordata > Mammalia > Pilosa > Megalonychidae > Choloepus > Choloepus didactylus. The sequence continues at coordinate 52,051,138 of NC_051314.1, forward strand.
CAAAACATTGCTGGAAGAAGACTTAAATAAAGAGAGATATCTTCTAATGGATTGAACGACTCAATATGGTATGAGGTCAGTTATCCCCAAATAACCTGATCTATAGATTAATGCCCAATTAAAACCCAACAAATAATTTTGTAGAAATTGGCAAATTGATTCTAAAATTCATATGGAAATGCAAAGTCAACTAAATAAGAACTTTGAAAAATTTGGAGGACAAACACTATCTTATAAAGCTACAATAAATAAGATAGTGTGGTATTGGTATAAAATAGACAAATAGATCAATAGAACAGAATGGAGAGTCAGAAATAGACCCACATATATATGGACAACTGATTGTCAACAAAGGACAAAATCAACTCAGCAGAGAAAGGACAGTCTTAAATAAATGGTGCTGGAGCAGTTGGATACCATTTGCAAAACAATGCACTTCAATCTACACCTTGCCCCACTTAAAAAATTAACTCAAAGTGGAGCACAGACCCAAATGTAACACCTAAAACTATAAAATTTCTATTAAAAATTGGAGAACACCTTTTATGGGGCCTATAATAGTTTCTCTCAACATGCAGAAAACAATTCAGTCAAGTCAATTTCTGATTGTCTTAAACATCTCTAAAAGTAAATGGCCAAAAACTAATTTAGATACTTCATTTCTCTGTTTACAAGGAGTTATTTTGCTTAAATAGCTCTTAAATAACTATAACAAATGATACAAAAATAAAAATTAGAACATATTTTGCTTTACTGTGTACAAGATCTTAAAATCATTATTTCATGGGCCTTATTCTCTGGGGAAAATGCTATTGTTTCCAACATGATATCAATGAACAGATAACTAAGCCAAAATAATTGAGAGACGGGTTAACATATGAGGCCATGGTCTGGGAAGTCTTTGTCAAGAAGTAGGATTTGATCAGGTTTTAAAATAAGCAGTAATTTTGAGGGATGGCATGTGGAAAAAGAGCCTACCAACACTGATTTTTTAATATTGAAAAATGAGTTCATCTGTTTTAACTGGCAAAACTGTGGGAGCAAGCTGTGTGCAATTGAAATAAAGAAAGTGAGAAGACTGCAGAAATAAGGGGAAAAATAGAGCGATTACAATTTTCTAAGCAATAAATACTAACACCTTATTATCACTGTTGTTGCATGCAAACAAAACAATTCTTCAAAACCCATGGTGGGAAGCAGAGGATGGGGCATTTCAAGCAATACGAAGTAAGCAAGGCATTTTTTCAATTCCTTCTTTATAACTCTCTTGACTCTCATCTTCTCCTGTCTGGCTTATTGCAATAGCCATCTCAATGGCCTTCTAGTTGGTTAACTTTTCTGGCTTCCAATCCATTCTGTTCACAACCACAGTGTTAATTTCCCCCAAACACCCATTTGCCATGTCAGTCTTTTGGTCAAATGTCCTAAGGCAGCATTTTTAAGAATGCTACTCTAGTTTGGGAGGTATTAAAAGTTGTTCCTCACAAAGTTTTTGTTGTCAAATAACTTTGGAAAACATTGATTTAAAAATCAATGTTAAAGAACAAGTTACTCGGGTTTTTTTGTGGAACTGCTCAAGAATTTAATGTGTTAATGTTTGAAATTAATCTTCAAAGTGAAGTCTTTGATCTAAGTACTGGTCCAAGGAATATCCAGTTGGGAAAAACTGACATAAAATAAAGACAAAATTCCTTAGCTTGGCCTTTATTACACTCTGCAATCTGAACAGTGACTGAGAATACTTATATGACATTTGGCCACATCTTCGGATCAATGAGATCTGAAAATGGTCTGACAAAATAATATCCTCCACCCCCTTGGAATTGTGCAATGCTTTTCTGGTTCTTGTGGGATTTTTTTTTTTACTCAAAGTTTTCAAATATTTTGCCATATATTCTTCATTTCTTTTCCCTTTTCCTCAGTATTCTACTTGTGAAGTTGGAATGGTAAATAGCTTTACTAATCACCTTGATTTGCTTAAACTCCCATTTTACTCAGGAAAAGACGAAGAAGAACAAAAAGCAACTGAGGCAGGCTGACATGCCAAAGTTCCCTTGCAATACTGATAAAGATCTCACACTGCAACAAAATGAGTCAAACTGATGCTAGCAAGTCTGCTAATCTTCAAAAGATAAACCACAACCTTGGCATAAACCATCCTGCTTGTGTGGGTTGCTAATTAATAGCCTATGACCAAAAGGCACCCTGCTCATGTCCCCCTCACAGCTCAAATGGTTCACACTTCCCTCACAACTCAAATCTTCCTCACCTCTCTCCACCCCCTCCCCACACACATCCTCCCTTTGTAAACTGCTTCCCCAAACCCGACCCTTTGAGCAGTAACTTCCTTTGGTTCTGCTCTACACATGTGCTACTTTAGCTCAATAAACTTCTTCTGTACTTGGGTTTTCAAAGTCTGTGCTTTCTGGATAACATACTTGTACTCCTCAAGTCTGTCTGGTATGGCATTGAATGAATACATGTTTTATGCTGTTTTAAATATTTTTGAAATTATCTATTTTTAATTTATTTTATTAGCTCTGCTATTTCCTTTTCCAAATGATAAATTTATTTGATACTTTGAAACTTATCTTTGATATCTTTAATTTGCTTGAAAGGGTAAAACTGTTCTTTTCTAAAATTCCATAAACTGTGTGCTTTGCATACAACTTTATCTTCTTTCATAGTGTTGAGGAACCATTGCATCAATTTAATTTTCATGCATTTCTTTTTTATTTTGCCTTTAAGATAGTCCCAGTGAGGCCTTTTTTTGCCCCTAAATACTGGGCAGAGATTCTTTTTGATTTTCCTTCCTGTTTGCTTGGCAATGCTTCAATATCTTAAACTGTGGCGCTCAATATTATTGATGTTTTTATTCTTTGTCCAGCGTTTCAACTTATTCAACGGTTGAGGGATGGGTCCTAAGGGAGCTAGGGGAGCACACAGCCAACTTCTTGCCCATGTTGCCTAAAAACTTTTTGAATTCCATCTCCTACTGGCATGTCTGCTCAAATGCCTGTGAGGTCAGGTTAGGAACTCCATTTCTAGACTCCCAGGAATGAATACAACCTGAGAAACATTACCAGTCAATGTGAATTTCTATGACTACTGAATTTATACACAGAATATTTTTGTGGACCCAAAAATGTTCCCATGAGATTGTTTCCTTGTTTCTCTTCTGACCAAGCTATGACTACAATCTGTCCTTTCCTTTTAGATCAGAAATCATAGATAGTTTTTGTGATCAGAAGGTCTCTTGCTCAGTCTCACTCCCATTATGGAGGATGTTCTATGTTCTATGAAAGTAGAATGAGTCCATACACATTTGCCACCATTGACTACTCCCCAACCCCCAATTTAGTAGTGTTCTTCAGAATGACCCCCTTATCATATTTGGGATTATAGGTGATATTTGTTGAATCATGAAGTACTTCATCTAGTTATAAATTGTATATTATCTAGCATAACCTTTAGATTTTGAAGTAGGGCTTTGTTGTCACTATTTAGTGAGAGTACATATGTAGTTTACATCCAATATGGGGTTGATTTGCTATTTCAAAGAACTTCAAAGAGATGAATGCACTATGCCAACTTTCTTGGAAGTCTTTCCAAATTAGTATTAAAATCACATTCAGATTTTCTCTGTGCAGCAAACAAAACATTTGATCAATTCAGATGAGGCATGATTAGCACCCATTTGCCTAATCTCTTTTAATAATTTGACAGGTAATAGCCTCCTAACTGGTCTCTCTGCTTCAGCTCTTGTTCCCATTTTCAGTTTATTTTCAGCAAAGCAGCCAGAATTATTCCATTAAAATGAAAGCCAGATCACATCACTCCTCAGCTCAAAATCCTCTCACAGCTTCCATCTCACCCAGAATAAAAGCTGAGGTGCATACTATAAATCATAAGGATCTTCAGTCCGGACCCCCCACCCCCACCCCATTTTCCTTTTCTAACCTCATCTCTTACAATTTCCCCTGTAATTCATATCAGTTGAGCCACACTGCTTTGTCATTGTCTTGAATAGCCCAGATATGCTCCTCCTTTAAGTCCTTTGTGTTTTGATTCTTTCCCCAGCATGGGCCATTCAGATCAAGAATCAACTTCTCAGGCTTTGCTGACTATTCTACCCAACTTTAAACATCTCTCTCCATCCTATACTTGCTAGCCCTCCTTCCTGCCTTTTATCTCTTCTAACACTTACCACTATCAAACAGTCTGTAGTTTACAGTACTTACTTATCTTCCTTATTATCTATCTTCCCCATGAGATAATAAACTCCATGTGGGCAAGGCTTCTTGTTTGCTTTGTTCGCTGCTGTATTTTCAGTACCTAGAACAGTGCCCAGCCTATGGTAGACACTCACAGTTGTTAAATAATTGTGTAAATAAATGAATGAAAACCAGGGTCTAGTGGACCTTTTCTCTAAATGGGAGGACTCAGCTGCCACAGACCACTAAAGTACTTCATGCTATTCAGTTTGATGGTAAAACAATACAAGCAATTATCTGGGAATATAATTGACAGTGTTCATTTAAATTCAACATTTGTTTATTACATAGAAATAGTAATGTATTAATTATCTATGTAGGCTGTGGAACCAGAATGCCTAGATTATATCCTCAGCTCCACCACTTACCATGTGCAAGTTACTTAATTGCTGGTGCTTCATAGAATTGTCTCATAGAATTGTTGTGAACAGTTCGAGTTCACTTAAAAGAATTTTTTAACACATATTTAGTGTTCATTAAGTGTTATCTATCATTTATCAATTGTTATGAAGTTGCACAGCTTCACTCTAGTATTCTCTAGTATTCATAGATAAGGGAAGCTGTGCCTCCAAGATTTGTAAATCACCTTGGTTTGTATCCCCTTTTCAGAGGAACAAACCTCACAAAGAATGTAAAGCTCATTCTTTCAGTTTTTCTGGGAACAAGCAATGCATTTAACATTCAAAAATGAAACACTATTAATTGTTCCTTGTACTGGTTTGTATACATTATGTCCCCCAGAAAAAGCCATGTTCTTTGATGCAATCTTGTGGGGGCAGACATATTAGTGGGGATTAAGTTGGAATGTTTGGATTAGGTTGTCTTCATGGAAATGTGCCCCACCCACCTGTGGGTGATAACTCTGATTGGATAATTTCCATGGAAGTGTGGCCCTGCCCATTTAGCATGGGCCTTGTTTAGTTTACTGGAGCATTACATAAGCTCAGACACAAGGACACTTTGAAGAATGCACAGAAGCTGAGAGAGGAGCTGAAGCTTACAGAGACATTTTCGAGATGGCCTTTGAAAGCAGACTTTTGCTTTGGAGAAGCTAAGAGAGGACAAACACCCTATTTTGAAAAGAAGCTGAAGCCTAGAGAGGAATATCCTGAGAGAAAGCCACTTGGAAACCAGAACTCTGGAGCAGATACCAGCCACATGCCTTCCCAGCTAACAGGTTTTTCGGACGCCATTGGCCATCCTCCAGTGGACACTTTATGGCCTTAAGACTGTAACTTTGTAACCAAATAAACCCTTAAAAGCCAATTCATCTCTGGATTTTGCATTCTGGCAGCATCAGCAAACTAGAACATTCCTGATGCTCCTAAATCCCTCAAAGTCATAACTGCCTAGAAATGAATCCAGCAATCTGAGAACTTTCACATAGGGTAAAGATACTATGTTTACTTGTATCCTTTGTAATAAGGCACATCAATAATTACAGTAAGAGACTACTAGAACTAAAAGAGATGTAGGAGATCATCCAGGTCACACTCCTCATTTTTCTAATGAGAAACTGGAAGTCTTAGTGGAGATCTTTCATAGTGGGTGTTCAACATGTGATTCAACTCTTAGGGTTGAATCTAATTCTTATTATATTATAACAGTGCACTTTCTACTTGCTTACACTAACACTGAAAGTATTTTTCCATAAGCAGATCATTAAAAATTAAACACATTTAACAATACCTAAATGCTAGAGAATACTCAAACATATATGAACAGGAACAAACACTTATTGAATACATGTGTTTTACACTGAAAAAGAACATGCCTATGCATAAACACGTTTACATTTAATACATCATGAGGACATTGCACTTCTTTTCAAATCAACTTTTTGCCTTTTCCGTGCAGAACATAATGCCAAATATGTTGAAAGTTCCTATTTTTGTGACTGAAATGGTAGAAGCAGTAGCATCTGATTTCTATAGTAAGTCAAAATCATTAAAAAATCTTCATATATCTTCACGCAATTGTAAGCAATTTAGCATTATGATTTCTCTGTTTTACTAACTAAAACTAACAATCTTAAGAAATAATATGTAATTAAGTAAAGACAAAGGATTTGGGGGACTTCTTTGCACTGATCACCCAATACACTGAGAGCATACTATCCCCAAGTGACAGTTAATCCTGCAAAAACCACTCTGCCCTTTATCTATACAAAAATTTCAACTGTCTCTGAATTTTAAGCTGCTGATTATTCTAGCTTGCTTGCTTTTTCTGCCCCTGATTTCCTCTCTGCTTACAGAACTTGGTATGCACAACGTGGCCATGCCTTTAACTAACATACAACTCATAAAAAGGGAATTGCACTTACTCTTGGGAATGTTTTGCAAAAATACCTTTCATAGGAAAGCCCATTTCCACTTATTAGGATGTCTGAGTAATAAGCAGTCAGCAGCAGTCACTGGGTTATTTTTAAATGGCATCACTTAAATATTTCTAATCCTTTAAAGAATCTTGGGAATGCAAGGCTGATTTCCAAGCCAGAGATTTAACTATTTTTTTTTTTAATTAGCAGATATCATTTGCTGTAATACTCAAAATGATATTTAGTAGCACCTCAACCAAAAACTGTCACTTCTTTCAAATGTCTTATGTAATGCTGACAAGGCTAAAGCAGTCGGTTAATTTTTTAAAAATTTAGTCATATTTTATATCAAGTAGGTGTAAGTATATTTTTATATGCAGTAATAGCACTTATGCATGAACCTTGATTGAATCCCAGTTCCCAAGCATCAACTTCTTCCTAGATTAGCTGAGTGCATTGGGCCTATTGAGCCATTAGCTTTTATTGAAGGATAGATGAATATCAGTCCCTACAGAATAGTGAATTAGCTCTTGCCTTGTAGCAAAGCTTTTTCCTCGTTTCTCTTCACAATGGGGCTCTTTTAAGCATGCCTTTTTCTAATGCTACCAGAGAGTAAAGTGGCAGTCAAAAGAAAATGAAATCTATTGAAATAAAATCATCAAGTAGGCATCGCTTTAGCTTCTCACAGTAGGGTGATCTGACACGATTAATCCACAATGATAAAGGTGACCCTTTGGGGTCTACGGCAATTTCTCTGATATTGAATAGGGTACATGTTCTAGAATAGATATAATAGCTGTCATTTATTGAAAATACCAAAAAAAATTATCTACAGAGCTTTAATAAATAAATGAAACTTATGATAGAATAAAATGTTCCTTCATTCTTCAACATTTTTGCTTTTAAGATATTTTTACCCTTAGTCTTCTTTTTATAGTACATTTTAGTAATTTAAAAAATTAGGCAGATAAAAATGATGTGAAAGAGATACTTTAGATAACCTTATCTCAGAATTTTGCAAGTCATCAGCTCATTTGGAAAAAAGAAAGTAAATGATAACTGTTTACTTTCCTGGAAAGGCTTAAACCTCTTATATTATATTTACCAAATTTTAAAGTAATTTTTCTGAGATTTAAAAAAGTTAATATACCATGATTTTCCTTAGGAATAATTAGGAAAATGGCAAAAGGTGCTCAGATATCTATGTGTTTCATTAACTTAAAATTAACAGAACCTCGATGTTCAGGAAATGTAGACTAAAGAACCATTAAATATCCTTCCACTACAGGTAAGATGTAAAAGGATTTGAAAGACCTTTTCTCCAATGGAAAAAGCAAGGCAAAATAAAATTCATACTTCTCTATGGGATTAGGAAAAAAAAGCATTTGCCAAACAACAACAACAACAACAACAACAAAACACCCTGATAAAACTAAATTCCAGAGAGAAATAGGCCTTCATAGCTGGGCAAAGTATAATGAAGGCTTCCCAACAGTTTCAAGATGAAATCTGTAGATTTAGAAAAGTTCTAAAGAAACTAGAAGAAACAAGAAAAAAGATCACATTAAACCCAAAGTAAGTAGAAGAGAGAAAATAGTAGAAGTAAGAATAGAAGATTACGAAATAGAAAACAGAAAGTAATTGAGAAAATCAATGAAACCAAAAGCTGGTTTTTAAAAAATATCAACAAAATCAATAAGATTCTAGCTAACATGAGCCACACAAAAAAAGAGAGAAAATATAAATTTTCACTATCAGGATGTAACTGAGAGTTAAGAATTAACAAATGATTATGATTATGGAATCCTTATATAGATGCTTTTCTTACTTTCTCATATATTGTAAATTGACTGAAGAGAAAAGCCTAAGGTTGCTGAACAGTGGCCCAGTTACCTTGATCTTTGATAATGATTGTATAACCATATAGCCTTTATCTTGTGATTGTACAAACCTCATGACTGGTCCTGCTTATACCCCCTTATCCTGTTTTACAACTTTAGATCTTATGATTAAAAAGATACTCCCTAATGTTTATTAATGAAAAAACTTGAATCAGCCCAGAATTAACTGCCCCCCCCAATTCCTAAACCAACTTACTAGACAAATCTAGCATGTAATTAAGCTGTGCATGCTCAGTAATTACACCATCTCTAACTTCGTTCATCTCAAGCCATTATACTCATTTTCCTAAAGCCTGCTCATCTTTTGATACTATAAAACCATCAGGGTTACTACAGTTCTGGGAGAAAGACTTTTGGGCCAATAGGCCAAATGATCTTCTGCTTTGTGCTTAGCAATAATCTTTCTTTCTTTGAAACCCCAGTGTCATAGATTGGCTATTATGTGCATCGGGCAAAGAACCTAATGTTTTGTTTGGTATCAAGGAGTAAAAGAAGGAGAATTATTATGGATCTTACAGGTGCTCAAAGGATAATAAGAGACTATTATGAACAATTTTATGCCAATAATTTTGACAATTCAGATGAAATGGGACAAACTTCTTAAAAAACATAAATTACCAAAACTAATGCAATAACAAATAGAGAGCCAGGATAGCTTGACTTCATAATTTAAAACCTTTGCAGAGCCTAGAATAGGGAATGTGATATTGTTATTCTGTACAGGTTAATATAATACCCTGAAACATCCTAGAGTATTTGGGGCAGAGAAAAAGAAAGTATTTGCAAAGTCCTCTTGAGGCACTGGGGGAAAATGTGGAAATATTAGGCTTCCCCACCTGGGGAATTCCTGATAGTCTTGCAAGCACTGGGGACTCCCAATTTCACAAGTCAAGCCCTTGATCTTGGGTTCTGCCCTTATGAAACTTTTTCCTGTAAAGGAGAAGCTAAGCCTACTTACAACTATGCTTAAGAGTTACCCCCAGTCACTGTTGCTCAGAGGTAGCCTCTCTCTCAGCCAACTCTGCAAATAATCTCACTACCCTCCCCACCTACGTAGGACATGACTCCCAGGGGTGAACTTGGTCCTGGCATTGTAGGACTGAGAATGCCTTCTTGATCACAATGGGGAAAAGAAATGAAACAAAATAAAGTTTCAGTGGCTACGAAATTTCAAATAGAGTCGAGAGGTCATTCTGGAGGTTATTCTTATGCATTATATATACATTCCTTTTTAGTTTCTAGTATATTCAAATAGCTAGAAGGAAATACCTGAAACTATGAGATTGTAATCCAGTAGACTGGATTGTTGATGATGATTGTATAACTATATAGCTTTTATCGTGTGACTGTGTGATTGTGAAAACCTTGTGACTAACACTCCCTTTATCCGGTGTATGGGCAGATGAGTAATAAAATAAAGAAAATAAATAAATAAATAATTGGGGGGGATAAGGAGTATGGGATGTTTTGGAAGTTCTTTTATATTTTTATTTTTATTTTTTTCTTGGAGTAATGAAAATGTTCAAAAATTGATTGTGGTGATGAATGCACAACTAGATGGTGACATTTGAGCCACTGATTACATACTTTGGATGATTATTTGGTGTGTGAATATGTCTCAATACAATTGCATAAAAAGAAAAAAACTTTCCAGAAATAAAATACTAGGCCCAAATGGTTTCAATGGTGAATTCTAAAAAATATTTACAAAATAATACAGTCATTTCAATAGATGCAGAAATAGCATTTGATCAGATTCCATACACATCCTTGATAAAAACCTTAACAAACTAGAAATGGAAGGTAAATTCCTCAATTTGACAAAAATGAAAATAATGCCTCAATTTGACAAAAATGAAAATAATTTTCCAATTGAAAATAATTTTCCACATGAAAAAAATCTACAGTTTTTCCACATGAAAAAATCTACAGTTAACAACAGTTAACCACATATTAAGACAAACTATTAAACACCTTCCTCCCTAAAAGAACAAGGCAAACTTATCTGTTAACACCATGTTTACACATCTGTTCTGGTCATCCCAACCAGTACAATGAAGCAGGTAAAAGAAATAAAAATAGTAAAGATTGAAAAGGAGGAACTGAAATGTTTTTTATAGACAGCTGTGTACATAATTAACTCATAAAATCTAAAAAGAATAAAAATATATATTAAAAAAACTAGAACTACTAAGCAAATTATCCAGGTCATAGTTTATAAGAACAATAAACAAAAATCATCTCCATTTTTACAAACTAGCAACAACATATGGATAATGAAATTTAAAAATCAATACCATTCATAATATCATGGATAAGGGAATATATTTAACTGAATACCAAGAAACTACAAAACACTGTTGAGGAAAAAAAAACTAAAGAAAAATTAAATAAATGGAAAAATACACTATTTTTTATTAATTAGATGATTCAACATTAAGATTTCAATTCTACCCAAATTGATCAATCCCAATCAAAAGAAGGTAGCAGAACATGGATTCAGTCAGCCATTTCATTGGAAGTCAAGATTGGAAATGCAGTTATCCAGGATTTTTGGAAAGTTCTATTGTCTGATGATTTGGACCTGGTTGAACTGCATGCAAAGCCAACAAGTTTTCTGCAAAATTTGTGTGAGCAAAACCACCTCCAACCTCGTTTTAAAGGGACAGAGAAGGGATAATTTGAAGGAAGAATGACATCAAGGGCAGAACCATGGAAGTAAAAGTCTAAACCAAAAAGATCTCCTCAGATCAAGAGAGTGAGCCCAGCCAGATGTGTGGAAAGTCCTGCACTTGGCGAGAACAGGCCATCTGCCTCAGTGTCTGGAGGCTCAGGCTTTGTGCTTGTTGTTCAGGGAGAGTGTTGCCACACCAATGCTTGGGGATGGTAGGGCCTTTGTGGAGATTCTGGTTCTTACTCCAGTGCTCAGACATGTGGGGCCTGTGCCCCAGTGTTCCTGGAGAGCCTGTCTGCCATCCCAATGCTCAGTGAGGTTGGAGCCTACACCACAGTGTTTGGGAGAGTATAGCTGCTATGCAATTGCTTGGAAGAGGTGGAGCTGAATTGTGCATTAAAATGATATTAGTGATTTGAATCCCTCCAAAATATTGTAAACATATTTACCACAATTAGAATGTAACCAAATTGACAAAAACATGTTTTGTAACAACTGATAAGTAGACATTTTTTTCAAGAATATGATATGGACTGACTCGATATCAACAAGAAGGACACTTTCTATAAAATCCAGTGCAGATGCTACTTTGGCAAGCATCAGGTATGTTCATGCCATGCTGTGAGATTTGCTGCTGTTCTCACTGATGTCCTGGGACTACTCCAACACTTCCTGCCATCCACTTTGGAATCTCCGCTGAGCACTGTGTTGAACCTGGCTCTTGAGACTGCTTGTTAAGGTGTCCACCTGCAGTCCATTGGCCCTCAGGGTCTGGAAATTAAGGTGGCTCTTACCAAATTTAACAGCAGTAAAAACAGGGACTTGATCCTCTGCTGAGAATGCCACTAATATCTTGATGAAGCTGGGGCTATTGACTATGATCTATGATAGTTGTTCTAATAGTCCATTAGAAGCAGAAGCAACAGACCAAATTAAGAAAATTATACTAAGATCAGCACCCAGTCATAATAGGAGAGCTCTAGCCACAATTTGCATAGGTGCTGACACAGTTGGCAAATTAATGGATGCAATTATAACTTCTGAAGAATTAAGTCAGGATAAAAATTATAAATTCAGAGCACAGTTCAGGTTTAAAAATTCAATGAGACCACCCCCATTTAATGCAGAATGGGAAAAACCCATACCAACAGGGAAAACATAACAAAATGGGATACAATATTTTAGGAATCCCTTTAATAATAGGAATAGCAGATTTAAGAAACTAAATCAAGTAAGAACACCATTTAGAAACAATGGCAATGGCAGATGGAATTTCAGACTACCTAGAACCCTTACATAACTAGGGTAGTAAGGAATGAAAGGCAAGGGAGAAATCGAGGAAAAGGATAGAGACCCATAAAGATCTCATCTCCCTGTAGGGACTTGGCAGCCTCCATCTCCTGGCCAAACCAAAGACAACTGTCCATATGTAAGGCTGGCCATTTCTAAGGATAATTGTAGAATATGAACAACGTTTAATGTTAGTAGATACCAGACCTAAAACTACAATGATTAAAAGCCAGATTAACAAAGATGAAAGAAATAACAAAAAAGGTTATACTGAAAGTCTGGTAGGCAAAATGAGCATAGGAACTTGGGTTAATATATATTTAATAGAAGAGATAGAACCCATGAAAGCCAAATGCCTAATAGGGCCTGAGTTAGTAAACATATTGGGAATGTACAATTTGGCCCCACATGTAAATAGAAGAATATATGAGAGTTGTATTAGCAAAGGCTAAATGGATTCCTGTCATGTTACCAGAAGTAAATAGAGTAATTAATACCCCAAAATACAATTTAAAATAAGGTTTCCAGCATAATACTAAAAAGATACAAGAGCTGTTGGAAGAAGGCATAATAATCCCTACCACCTCACTTTATAATAATCCCATTCAGCCAGTTAAACAATCAGATGGATTTTATAGATTCATTGTAGATTTTAGAAATCTCAATAAGGTTACTCCTAAACCAGAAGAAGCACTGCCAGATATTGGTACATTAATTATAAAATTACCACAGGGAAAGAAACATGGTATACAACCATAGAGCTCAGTGATATATTCTTTGCTATACCTATTGCTAGTCAAAGTCAACTCATGACAGCATTCTCATGGGAAAGAAGGCAATATATGTTCACTAGATTGCCACAGAAATTTACTAATAGCCCAGTAAGAGCACACAACCTATTAACACAAAACTTACATACATTTTCTAAATAACACCATGATACTATCTTATCTTACAATGACAACATGATTATAATTGGTACAAACAAGAATAAAAGAATATTAAATTACAAATAATTTCCTTTCTAAAAGAAACGGACTGGACTACAAATCCTAATAAGGTGAAGGACCAGATACTACTGTAAAATTTTCAGGAATACACTAGTCCTTGGAAGAACAAACTACACCACATCCAATCACAAAAAAACTACAACAGTTACAACCACCCAACATGAAGAAGGCACAAAAATTTGTAGGTTTATTTGGCTGTTGTAAGCAGCATATCTCCCATATAGGTATATCGTTGAAACCAATATATGAAACCACAAGGAAAAGCAAAGTATATAACTGGGGAGAAAAACAGGAATTAACACCATAACAACTAAAAGATGTAATTACAAATTATCAGACATTAGCACAGATAGTACCAGACTAAATTTAGACTAGCATGTATATTACACAAAGCTTTGCCACATGGTCATGATGGCCCAAGTCGCCAAAAGACTCTTAATTTTATCCAATAAGTTTCCGGACTAAAAAATGTCCATGGGTTCAGACAAAATACTCTCCATTAGAAAAGAATATTTGGGCACTGAATGACCTATGGAGTTATTAATGGAAAAACAAAGGTATTGCTAAGAATCCCACAGCACATACTGGCATGGGATAAGAAAACACCAAGAAAGCACAAAGGAATTGGGCCAGGTTTTCAACTGGAAATGGGAAATTTCCAAAAGAGACACTCAGATGAATGGTCTACCCTCTGCATTAACTGAGGAAATAGCATTGCAATGGCGTGCTTCCAAAATTTCCAAAGAGTAAATCAATCCAAGTACAAGCAATTGGGCAATGGGGACTATGCTGGTCTGAGGCACTTGAAAATGCTTGGTTTACAGGTGGTGGAGCCACCATGTCCTCCTTTTGTAGTACACTGGAAGGCTGTGGTCTAGAGACCTAAGGAAGCAAAACCTTGAATAGTGAGGGGACTGGGCATCAGCACAATATGCAGAATTAGTAGCAATCTGGCTGATAAATGAACAAACACTGAAAGAGAAAAAAGAAGGAAATAAACATATTTACGGATTAATGAGCAATAGCTAATGAAGTGGTAATATGGTATGGATCATGGAAACCAGGTAATTGGCAAATAAATAATCATGACTTGGGAGCAAAGAAATATGGGATAAAATAGAAAATTCAAAAATAGATACCATGATCACACATGTATCGACACATCAAAAGGAGAAATCTAAGACAACAAAATATAATAATACAGTAGGCAGGTTAAGTAGGACAGAGAAGGCACATAGAGCACCTCTACCTAAGGTAACACTAAAGAAAGAAAAAGAAGAATGGAAAATACCAAAAGATGACATGATACAATGGGGGAAAATACATGAATGGGCACATGAACAGGCAGAACACCAAGGATTACATGGTGCAATTAAATAGACACAAAAGAGAAATTTGCCCATATACACACATTGCAAGAAATGTTGTTCACAAATATGAGATCTGTAAGAAACTTGAAGTGTAGAAACACACAAACATTATATCTGACAAACAAAGACCAGGTACTACATTTCAAATAATACAAATTGATTCTGTAAGTCCTATGCCACTAACAGAAATTAAAGCTTACTCTTGTATTATAAGACACATGGTCACGAATTAGAATGCCTTTTCCATGTAAAACGAATGATCAGAAATCAACTAATAAAGCTCTTGAAACATATTATGCATGCTATAGAAACCCTCTAATCATAGAATCAGATCAAGGAAG
Source organism: Choloepus didactylus (assembly GCF_015220235.1). Taxonomy (NCBI): domain Eukaryota; kingdom Metazoa; phylum Chordata; class Mammalia; order Pilosa; family Megalonychidae; genus Choloepus; species Choloepus didactylus. Next base: position 52,066,315 of record NC_051314.1, read on the forward strand.
TCATTTTATAGGAAAAGAAGTACAGAGAATAAAGGAATATGTAGGGATTTTAATTTAACATGTAATCCCACAGCAGCCAAAAGCATAGTAAAAATATAATGGATTTTTAAAATAAAAATTAAGAATACTAAGAAATAATGCATACCTGAAAGTTTGTTCTAAACAAGTATGGAAGGCTGCTAAAGCCCTAATTAATAGGGAAAGGTTGAAATACCAGCCATATAGATATGATTAGAACCCAACCTACTTAAATAAAAATACAAGGTAGTACAGATCGACAGTCTAAAATAAGCATGGAGGAAAGGTGTTAGTTAGAAGCATAGATAGAAATATGGAGATTGGAGAAATTATACACCAGCCTCAAGCAAGACTTAGTGGCTACCCCTATGAAAAGGACATCTAGTGCAGGTTAAACATACTAATATCATATGTATTGTGGTGGTTTGAAGCTGTTATGTACCCCAGAAAATATCAAGGTCTTAAAGCTAATCCATTCTTGTGGGTGTGGATCCATTGTGAGTAGGATCTTTGAGTGAAGAGGATCTTAATTTAAGTTGAGATGTGAACCACCTCATTCAAGGTGGGTCTTAATCTTCTTACTGGAGTCTTTTGTAAGAGGAGAAGACAGAGAAAAAGATACAGAAGACAGAGAGGCAAAGAAAAATACATAGAGAAGCTGAGAGAGGACACATAGAAAACACAGAAACCTCAGAAACAGAGAGGAAGCCACTGAAGCCAGAAGCCAGAAGCAATGAAACCTAGGAGAGAAGGGAGAAACCAGCAGACGTCACCATGTGCCTGGCCATGTGCTGAGGAGTTGAGGATCACAGGTAGCCAGTCTTCGGAGAGAAGGTATCATCCTGTTGATGCCTTGATTTGGACATTTTCACAGCCTCAGGACTGTACATTTCTAAGCCAATAAATCCCCATTGTTAAAAACCAGTCCATTTCTGGTATATTACACTTCAGCAGTTTTAGCAAAGTAAAACACCTATCTAGCTTGCAGATGGGTTGCAGGGTCCTGATCACAGCAGTCCTGGTTGGACTATTCATCTTTTCGACCTGCATCTTGGTGGGAAGCCAAACTCACTGCAAGAATGAAGAAACCAGCAACAATAGTTGCACCCTCTCCAACTTCTACAATATAACTATCTGTTGCACCACCAAACAACTTTACCCCTCTGTAATCTGAAGTCATATACATACCTCTTAGTACACCTCCCTACAGTTCATTAAATTCAGCACTTTTGAGGAGTGGAGAGAAGCAATGGTACAAAGAATCTGTGACGAGGAACTCTAGGACCTGGAGTATAATGACTGGGAGTGCCCAGTGCCAACCTGAAGCACTGAGGACTTTGATAATATAACTACTGAAGGTACTGAGAATGATTTTCCTGAACAATTCCCAAGTGAGCTAGACACAGTTTTAGGCACTATTCAAGGCTTTTGTGAATGACATCCAAATTTGATAACCAGTTTGGTTCTTGCAATCACATATTAAAGTGAAAGAGCAGGTGCATATTATGCACAATAGGCTCTTGGTATTCTAGAACCAATAGAACTGCCAACAAAAGCAACCCAAAGGGTTCTAAGAAGACTGTTTGCTGCCAGAGTAGCTCCTTTTTTAGGGAAACTAGTAATATATCCACAGGGAATATTTGCTAATAGCTCTAAAATGCTATTTATGTTGTTATTGTTTAGTGTTATGCTTGCTATGTTTCTGTTGAATGATATTGCCAATAATACTAATCATGGAACACATAAGAGAAGTATGACTGGTGACTGTGGTAATAAATCTACAACCATAGTTACAACTACCAAGGATCCAATTGTACAAATTAAAGGAAAATATTTAATTTCTGGATGGCTATACTGGCTAGCAGAAACAAGTAGCTTTCATACACAGGGATATCTATACAAGTATATGAATTCATCAGAATTAGAACATTAATTCTCTCAGGATTACGCAGATTACTTTAACAATTCCAGTGGAAATGTTATCATACTTTGAGATATTTAAATAGGTATGAAGATCACTATTATAAGCACATTAGAGTCCATAATATAACCCAGGGGCCAAGCAAAAGGACTACTTTGCTCTGTAAGTACTAATACAGCTAGGGTTTACCAAGCAATGGGAAATTGCCAAACAATTCTGGGATGTGCTTTGAGTAATTACTATAATCTTAAAGGCAGAAATAAGACAAATCTCCTAACAGAAATGATCCCACATGATCTACAAAATAGAAAAGTTGAGAAAGGGACGTAGAATCATCAGCAAGAGGTTTATAATATTTGACTATGACACAATGGATATCTGACAGTTAGTAATGTTGATTATCATGATGATTATGAGGATGAGGAAAAAAAGAGGCAAAAAGGCAGAAGAGGAAGATAAGGGAAATAGTACCAAACGCATTACTACACCATGTCCAAGCATCATATCTGTGATCTCTTACAGCAACAATTGTTAACTTCTACAAAAGAATGGCCTAAGGTTAATGTGAAATGACCCCCATTACCGTGCAATGATTTCATGAGAACAGGAGTGCTGTGAAGCTATGATACCACAGACTATACTGCCATAAAATTTAAAGTCACAGAATGGCCAAATATATTCTATTATGGAAATATGACTATAAACAAGACTAAATTAGTCACTTCAAAAGCCAAAGTCTTTAATGAGAAGTATTCTAGCAGTGGTTTGATAATGAGCTTGTTTATGCAGAGTTAGATTTACAACATAGGATATTTCCCTTACTGACAACCACAGTGAATTTTGTGAATTACAAGAATTCTTTAAATATAGACCAGAATTTATAAATGGACCATACCTACTAGACATTCACTGATGAATTTTAAAAATCCTTTGTCATGAATGCAGACAAATGTGTATCAAATATTGATGTGGAATGAATTGTATACCCCAGTTTGGGCATGGTTTTGGTGTTGGCCCATATTCTGGGGGGGTGGGGGTGGACTCATTGTAGATAAGATCTCTTCAAGATGTTACTTCAATTAAGGTGTGGCCCAACTAAACCAAATTTGGCTTTAATTCAGATTACTGGAGCCCTTTATAAGCAGAGTGAAAGTCAGAGAGTGAAGCCACGGGAAGTCAACAGAACGTGGAACCCATAATAAAAGAAGACATCACCATGTGCATAGCTATGTGACGTAAAAGCCAAGGAACCCCAAAGATTGCTGGCCAGCCAGAAGATACTGACCCCAGGAAGAAACAAGCCTTCTAGCCTCTGAAACCACAAGTCAATAAATTTCTGTTAAGCCAACCCACAGTATGATATTTGTTTTAGAGCTAGTAAACTTAAACAGACGCCTACACACTAAGAAATTGTAAACTAAAGACAGGAACAAGAGCATTATAGAGAACATGCACCACAGCCTTTTCCATGGTAGTAAACAAATACTGGCCATTAGGATATGAAATAATGAACATTATGTGAAACCACGCACTGAGAAATAGCATCAGCTAACATCTCTGCAGGATCTGACTTGACAGGATTCTTCAAACCATTTTTGAATGACTATAAATATATAGGTATGCCATACACTAAGATTAACACCAATAACACAATGCTGGTGAATAAAATAACTTATGAACAAATTCATAATAAGAAGGCTAATAAGATCTGTATAGGGGTTAAGATCCTAATAATGGATACACCACTCTTAAGTACACACATAAAGCACTGACCAACATAACTGGGGGAGTTACCTATAGACTTTGCAAAATAATAGAATAAGGGAAACATTTTAAAAATGATAACCAATAACACAAGGCATGGTAATATTGTTAATACAGCAGCTAGGAAACTAAAACAATGTATAAACAAATTTTGGTATATTTATATTCATTCTGTGGAATGCAACTCACCAATATAAAGTTATTCACTATTGATACTTTCAATGCCATGGATGAATCTTTTAAAATGTGAGGGGAAAAAGCCAACAGAGCAAAAAATGTATATGCTGCATGACTCCATTTATAGGAAGCTCACAGATAGGCAAAACTAATTTATGGTGTTAGAAATAAGAAAAGTGTGGAATTGCCAAAAACAGAGCATGAAAGACCTTTCCAGAGATGGAAATTTTCTATATCTTGTTTGGGATGGTGGTTTCACTGGTGTATACATTTGTCAAAACAAGCCATAGAATACATTTAAGAACTGTGCATTTACTTTATGTAAATAGCATCTCAATAAAAAATGTTTTAAAATCCTGGTGAATATTTTCCTTTGTTCTCTTTCTCTTTCACAGCATTGAATACTGTCATAAAGAAGGAAAGGTAGGAAGTGAATGAGGGATATATAAATGCTTATATATCCTAAATTATATTTTATGAAATTTGTGAAGCAATAGGCATACAAACCTCAGGGTTTAAGGTATGACAAAGACTCCAATAATTAATTCAGGTACCCTCTACTTAACCCAGGTCACACCACCTTGTAGATTCCAACTAACGTCGTTTAAAGAATGTGCCATCAAATCACCTGGATCCATAGCCAAAAATTGCCATATCATGGAAAGCCAGTTCTACTTGTTCTTTTGTCTCTGGAAGTAATTTCATGTGTGGGGTGGAGGGAATGTCTCAAATGGAATCCATTGTACTGTCTAAATCCAACTGCTGCTTCTGATGGCTCTGTGATAAACTGTCCTGTGATCCCAGGGTGGCAAATGTAGATACTGCATGCACATTCCAGTGATGAGCCAAAGAGGCAGGCAAGGGCAGAGTGTGAAATACCCATATACTAGCCTTTGTATTTTATCTTGAAAGCTGTGGAAGGCCATTACAGTTTTTAAGCAAAAGAAAAGCAGGCTCAGTTTTGTCTAAAGCGAGGTCACTCTAGTCACAGTGGGAAGTTTGGAGGATGGAAATATTCAATATAGGGAGATCACTTTGTGGCCATTATCCTCACTCAGTCAAGTGGTCATGAGAAACTAAATTAAAACAGTGGAGTGGATTGGAGACATACAAGAAATATTAACGAAGAATATATATGGAGTGATTACTGATTAGATATAGGGGTTTCATACAATACTATTTTCTAAGATGATTCTTACATTTCTGATTTGAGTAACTGCGTGGATAGTAGTGCCATTTTCTAAGATGGAATAGTTAACACCTGGGGATAGTGTTAACTTTAGTACTGGACTATTTGTTTCATATAATTGTGGGACATCCCTCAGAGATATTCAGCAAGTAGCTAGTGAGTCTGAAGTATCACAGAGAAGGTTGAACTGAAGATGGTTGTATGTTGGGAGTCACCAGTTTAGAAATGGTACTTCAAGCTATTGAGATCATTCACCAGGAATATAGAGTATGAATAGCAGAGAGTCAATGAAAAATACACTGAGTAATTTGGGCTTTTAAGTGAAAGAGTTAAAAAAAAAAAAAAAGAAAGAAAAAACTCAAATAACCAACCTGAGAAAGAGTAGCCAATTAAGTAGGAAGAAAATAAAAAATATTATAAAAGCCAAGCAAAAAATGAGCAAAGAAGGAATTAGTCTCTGCTACACATTGGCTGCTTAGTCTTCCCAAGAGAAATCTGCATTCTGAAAGAAGTGCCCATTCAGCTCAAATCACCCTTGATGGACCAGTTGGTAGGAAATGATGTTTAATATAAAGTAGAAATAGAAATGTACTTATTTATTACCATGTCTGAACCAATATCCCTCCACAGCTAGTCACTGTAACCCCTTCTTGGAATTCCCTAACTGCCTTTATAAGCAGCCAGCTGTGATCTGATGGTTATTGAGACTCTCACTCCCACTTCCTGCTCTCCAACAGTTTTCTGTCTCAATAAACCCTTTTAATAGTTTCTTTTATATGTAGTAAATTGTTTCTTTTGACCTGGGGCTTAGTAAAAACAGTAAGTCAGGCAGAGAGAATTGCAAATACTTGATTCCACATAAATGCAAAATTTAACATATATTCATAATAATAACAATGTCACATCTGCCTCTAAATAGTGCACTGATCCAGGTTTTTCAATGCTTGAAGTTCATTATTAGAGATTTGTTCCTTTGGGATAAACTTTGCTTGTTCCAGATATGAGCTATTGACTTCAACTCACTTTAACCTTCTTGTGAATTCAATTGTTTTAAAAAGGCAGCCGGTGACGGGGTAGAACAAAGATGTGTGGAATATAGAGAGATGCTGGGAGGGGCTAAATGAAGAGGTAAACAAGGTGAGATTTCTACTGGGAGCCTTTCTGATTTAATCAGAATTACTCATAAATAGATAAGAGGGGTGAGGGGTGTGACAGAGCTCAGCCCTAGAATTCAAGCCTCAATTTTTAGCGTTAATCTACCTAATAGAGCAAAACTTCTTTCGTTTTTTATGTGTTCTGCTGCTTACGTTTCTGAAATGTGGAGGTATATTTATTCATCTTAATTTAATATTCTACTTGTAAGACTGGATTTTGGCAAACCATGGCTAATTACCTTTGTTCTCCAGGAAGCAGAATAGCAGTATCCATAGCTCTACCAATTTCAGCTGCAAAATAAAAGGAGCTCATAAAGTTTGACTGGTTGTTTGTAGTTAACTAAGAAAGGAAATGGTCTAATTTTCCAAATAAAAAAAACATGGTCTGTTTCTTCAATGTGCATCTGCTAAAATAGGGCATGAACAAATTCTATTACTAGTGCTCTGAAAATGATTCAGCTGTACCCTTGAAGCCTTATTTTTCACCTCTTTTGGTCATTTTGGTGTTCTCTAACACTTACAATTGGAGAAAGGAAAGAAATTCAACCTAGTCTTTTTAACACTTAGTATCTCTAGGAAAAGATTTTCTTAAAGGGAGTTAAGGAAAACTGCAAATATTGATGAAAATTTTAAAAAAGATTGTGTTCATATCTCCAAAGCACTTTCTCTGTAAGATATTTAATGCTGTGGAAAATCAAAAGACAGGTGCCTTAAATTATATTCTCAGTTCAAAAATCCTATAATATTCTCTATTAAAATTATTGTATATTCCTCAAGGAGAGAAGATGAAGTCAAATACACCATAAAGCATAAAAAAATTACTTTTTGGCAAACTATTAGAAAATATATACCCAAGTCAAAGCTTTTCTTTCCAATAGTAATTTGCACTGCTTCATTTATTCAGTGGTATCAAGTCAACATCTAAAGATGATGTCTCTCTAGCCAGCAACTTCAGTACAGCCAGGGCTACCTGGGCAACAAAAAAACAGGAAGAGGATGGCTCTTCCGGCTGTGGCAAAGGCTCTGAAGCTATCTATATCTAGACAAAGATGCATAATACCTGCCCTAATACACTCCCTACTTCCAGCTCGGAATGAGACTCAGAGTTTCTTGCTCCATCTAATCTTATTACTGTTAACGTTTTTGTTGATATCTTTATCCTTCTAAAAAGAAATTAAAAATATAATGATGCAAAGAAAAAATTAACAAGGGATTACTTACATAAAAATAACTTTAAAATATTATTGTTGATATTTTGAATTGGAATTTCATGCAGGAACCATGTCTTCCTCCTGCTTAAAACCCTTTACTGGGTTCCTATTTCCTCTGGGATAAAGTCCAAATCTTGTAACATGGCATTAATTGCCTTTTATAATCTACCTGCAACCTACTTTTCCAGCCTCATCTCTTCCATTTCCTTATACAGACCTCAACTAACTGCTATAAAACACTTGACTCTACCTTGAGTAGATCAAGGATTTTTATCTCCTTGCTTTTGTGCATACCTCCTATGAAATGAAGTCTTGCCAATGATGCAAAGCAGCACCCTATGGTGCATCAGATTGTCTGGCTTTGAATTCTGACTCTATCATTTATTAGCTGTGTGACCTTGGGCAACTTACTAATCATCTGTGTCTCAGTTTTCTCATCTATACAATCAGGACAATAACTATGCCTCCTCTACTTAGAATTTTTGGGAAGATAAATGGAATCAATTCTTACAAAGAATTTAGAACTGTGCTGCCACTTCTGTGATGCTTTTCCTGAGCGAATCACTTTTTACATTATTTTATTCATACCTCTGGTAGTACTTATCAATTTGTACATTACTGGTACATATAAATAACCTTTATAACTCCAGTGTCTAAAACAGATTGTTATAGGCTTTCAATGACTGACTGAATTTTATGTTAAATATAACTGTAGAGACATTATTTTTGAGAAAAAGTACAATGAACCATATTGCTACAACTGATGTTTAAAATATCAGACATGTGTATGCCAAAAGGCACTAGTAGGCCAAGTATCAAGTTATTTGGGGTTATCTCAAAGTGATGGGATTATGAGTGATTTTTATTTTCTTCTTTATGGTTTTCTGGTAGTTTGCTAATGATTTGCAATGAACTACAATGGATTAGTATTGAAATATGAAAACAGTACAAATATTGAAAATATCTTTAAAGCCTGACACATTGGAGGATAAGCTAAAGGAGATTCAAATAGACAAGCTATTGAGGGGTGGGAAGGAATCTACAATCTGCTTGGAACTGGTACCAGTCATTAATTATTCTGTTTTCATTTCAAAATGTATACTTGGCCTGTTTGGAAGCAGGCATTTTACTAGTCTCACACTCAAGGTCACAAACCATAATTGGAATAAAATATAGGTTCATAAATGAAACAAATACCGGAGAAAAAATCCAGGTGAAAATGACAGAGAAAAGTATTTTGTGAAGTACCTGGGGAAGCTAGAAGAGGAGATGGTGGGAGTGGGAGGGAGTTGTGAGAAACCTACACTAGAATGAAATGACCTGCTAATGGTGCAACCTGTCGGGAAATGGAACAGAGAGACATACACTTGGGTATCTCCTCATTCTCTTTGAATCTCTCTCTCTCTCTCTCATTTATTTATTTTTTTGCTTTCACCTCTTAATTGTTTTTGCTTCTGTTGTACTTTTTTTTCATCATGGACTGTTTTTGGCTTTTTTTCTTTTCTTCTGCAATATTCTTATTCTGTTCAATTATTACTCTACACTTCTCTATTCTCCTCTAATCTCTGACTCTCCCCCTCTCCCTCACTCTCAGCTGATGCCATTGAGGAAGAACTACCTTGACTTCTAGTTATTAAACCTTTCTTTACCTATGGCTATCACTTTTTTGTTCCTTCCTTCTGGCTCCAATGGAAGAACTAAGACCAGCTCTTCTGTCTGTGTTTAGAATTGCATCTTAGCCTATCTTCTCAAAAATTTTGTTGTTTCACTCATCTCTCTCTTCTTATATTTTCAAACTTGCTTTCTTCACTTGGACTTTCCAATTAGCATTTCAACATAATCACATTTTATTTAAAAACGAACAACAACAAAAAAGACAAAAACACACCCTGCATTTATCCCCATGACCTTTTCCACTCACTGCTCTGTTTTTATTAACAGTTACATTTAGCACTAATGAAAATAATTATTTATACTCAGTATCTCAGCATCCTCACTTCTGATGTCCCAGTAGGTCCCAGTCTGGCTTCTCCTCTCTCCATTCCACTGACTGCTCCTACTGTTCACTAATGACCTCCAAGTTACTAAATACAATGGATGTCTCTCAGGACTCATCATTTTGATGACTCAGTTACATTTGATACAGCTGATCACACACTTTTACTTGAACTATGTTCTCCCTTTGGCTTCCATGTTACCACCTTTCCAGATTTTACTTTACTATTTCCATCATCTATTCCTTTACTGGATTTTCTTTTTCAACTAAACCATTAAATTTTAGAAACTATCAGGATCCTCTTCTAGGTTCTCTTCTCTTCCCATATTCTTTCATCTAGGGAATATCATATACTTCCATGACTTATAAAATATATGCAGTCTTTCTAAAGGCCTCATATTGCTTCTGATTTCAAAATTCTCATATCCAACCATCTGTTTGACATTTGGATAGCTCACAGTCATCTCGGACTTAATATGTATAAAACCTCTTCACATCTCTGTAAATGACACCACCTTCCACCGAATTCAAGCTAGAAACCTAGCTGTTGTCCTTGATTGCTCTCTTTTGCTTCCCTTATTCTATATTCACTTAATTACCTAATAATGCTTATTCTTATGAATATTCTTATGAATATTTTTCAAATCCACCCACATTACTCCACTCTCACTGCTAACACTATGTTTTAAGTCCCAAATAACCCTCTTGTAGTACTTCAATAGCCTTTTAATTGGCCCCCTGAATTTTTCTTAACCTAATCCTTCTTGGATATCACCAATATCCCCATGATTTCCATCAAACATCAAGTCCTTCAGTGTGCTAATTACTGTGCCAGACACTGTAGACATTACAGTGAATTCAATTATGACCACGGGCTCTGCTATTGAGGAATTCACAGCCTAATTGGAAAAGGGGGAAATTAGAGGAAGGAAGAAGGTACACTGATAAACAAATTATCTGAATAATAATAAGTTTACTTCTAGGCCAGTATCTCCTTTGGTTTTGGATCGGAATAACCAGTGACCAGTAGGCAAGTCTATCTCGATGTCAAAATTGAACTCATTCTCTTATCCTGCAGATATACCAGCACCATAACATGAATTGTCTTATTGAATCTTTATAGTAACTGTGAAAAAGGAAAAGTTAACCCCCCTTTTGAAGGTAAGGAATTAATGTGCCTAAAGAATATCTGGAATATTAATATGCTTCATTCCACAAGCCACAATTGTCTCCAATCAAAGCAAAACTCTGAAACTTTTGTGTTGGTTGAGTGGGTGGTAATTGGCACCATTCATCAGTAGAATTGGAGACTGCTGTATGTAATGGGTCATTTGTGTTCATAAGCTATGTAGAGGCTGCATGCTCATAATTCAAGTGGTTTCTTGAAATATAACAATAAAGTTTTAAAGCTAGTGGAAAGATGAAGATTATTTGATTTAACACCTCAGGTGTAAAGGATGAGAAATTGAAAGGTTAAATGATTTATTTGCCTGAGATTACACAATAAGTCTTTGTGAGGGCTGGATCCCTGATCTGGCTCATGTAGCTTCCAACCCAATGCACAGTCCAACCCACAAACCTCCCTATATTATTTCAGGATTCCTTGCCTTATAAACTGACTCCCCATACATTTATTTTAAATTGTACAGTTGACATGTGAAGTCTTCCCAGGGTGTCAGGAACAGAATAATGATATTATTGAACTAAAGAGATACAGGAAGAAATTTTGAAAGACAAGATTCTGGCTGGGTCTGCTTGTCTAACTAAATCAGGCCTAGATTCAAGGCAAACAAACAAAAGGTCAAGTCTAGAGACAGAGTGCTAAGTGGGTTACAGATTCTGACAGAAAATGCAGTGTTCTGCCTAGCTCCCTGAGAGGGAAGCATTAGGGCAGATCGCAAGGTCCTCAGAGCACCAGGATACCTCCCTTGCCTCGGTCTTCTCTGATGCACTTATTAAAGCAACCTCACTCCTCTTGTGCCAGATTTAGTAATTTCTGGGTTAGTTCTTTAAGAATTATGGTAAACAAGCCTGAAGAATACACACCTTGATTGTGCCCACTACATTAATATTTATCGAAAATGCACGAGTCTGGTTAGATGATATATATCCAACATCTTCTCATTGGTCATTGCATTGCCTCGAGGTCCAATCAATCTTTGTTCTGAAGCCAGAATTTAGCCAATATGGGTGCTTTTTCATATGCTCCTCTCTCAGACTCCTCCCTTCAACAGGGAAAATACTGGACTTCACAAAGACCTGGAGATGCTTAACCACAACATTCAACAAAAGGATGTCAAGCTCATCTTCAAACTCTAAACTCTTTCATTCTACCAGATATTGCAGTTGTCTTGCGTTCCATGATTGTACAGTTTGTATATTTTACATGTCTAATCTATATGGCCTGAGGTTAGACTATACAGTTTCTGTGTAGAGAGGTGATTAGTCATGTTTGACAGCTTGATGAGGAAATAACGGGAATATGCTATTGGGTACCAGACATTTAAAGCTTAAAGGCCTCAGGATTGATTGCTTTCTCAATGAGGACAGGCATGACAAATTGTGACGTGGCTTTAGTCACACTAATGCTTTTCAGGGGACCATATAGACAGACTTCATCTTATATGCTAGGATTTTCAGATTGTAATGTAATGGTCATTTTCCTTTGTATATGACTGATGTCTGAATCAATCATAGTTAGGTGGAAGCCAACTTGGGCAGCCTGAATTTAAGTTTTATGCTAATTTATCATTTGGCCTGAGCATGAAAGGATTTGGATTTGGAAACAAAGGTAAGTAAATAAACGTGAATTTTTAGTGAAGCTGTGAATTGCACAATTCTATGTTATTTGAGAGTAGGGAGGAGCATAATTCAATATTTGACAAGTCAAATAACAATATAAGCCTACAATTAAACAGAATCTGACTTTTCTTGTGGAAGATAATTAGGATTGAAAAAAGCATTTGACTAAAACAAGATGTGAATTAGGAGCTTGAACTGAAATTCACAAGATGTGAATTAGGAGCTTGAACTGAAATAATTTATTTAAGGAGATAGATAAATTATTTTATCAATAAATGAAAATATATTGAACCAAGTGTTCAGGACTTGATAGCATGATCTCAAAATCAGCTTCTCTTATCAAGACTTTCTCCAGGATTGAGGTAGGAATAACAGTTATAAAAGTACCAAAATTAGATGTAAAGTGCATAGAGGCTTATGGATCAAGGATTCTTAAAAGTGAGTAATAGTTATTGGAGTCCTTCAATTAACCACATATTTTGTTATATGACTTGGAATTCTGCCCTTCCCTTTGGAATAAATTGGTCAAAGAAGATTTGGATGAGACTGCTAAGTAAAACCTATCTGCAATCACTCACCAAATATGAAAACACAACAGAAGTCTTTGGTTTTGTTAGGGGCTAGTCTGGAACAACATATTTAGATTTTCCAAGTATCTGTGTTAGTTGACTGAAGTGAGACAATGAAGATGATAGGAATGATGACGACAATGATGATGATGTCCTCCTATAATAGTGAAAAAGCTCAGAACTTCAATTTTCTATAGATGTAAGTGCTACAAAACCAGTTTAAAATGAGATGGGTAGGAGTTATATACTTTAATGAAGTTTAAGGAACTACTTAGCATATCATAGAAGTTTATGACTGTGGATTTCTCAAGTCGGTCATGGAAGATGTTATACCTAGATTGCTGATTGCAAATGATTAACTGCATTATATTCTTAATTTTATAAATATAATTCTCTGCCCCACTCTTTCAAATAAAGGTCATATATTTCTCATTATAAAATGCATCCATGCAAGAAATTTATTAGAAAAAAAATTATCAAGACATTTAAAGAAATAAAGACAAAAGCATCTATTTTCCCATCACAAAAAATAGCCGTAATTAATACTTGGTTTTGTCCTAGCTTTCTATGCATTATGTTTTGCTTTTGTTTGATAGTATATATAGAGTTAAGTTGATATTGTATAAAGAATTTATTAAGCTATTTTTAAAATTTGCCACAGCAACATAAACATTTTCTACATTACATATTCTATTCCATTATTTTGATTTAATATGAACATCAATTTTTACAGTTGTGTTATAGTACATCAAGAGCCTGTTTATCCATTTGGTATTGCTAAATATTTATGTTGCTTCCTAGCTTTCAATTGCATAAATAAAGCAGATAAACATCATGTCCCTAAGACTTTTTCTATACCTACAAATTCTTGCTTAGGATAAGTTCCTAAAAATAAATTATCAGGTCAAAAGAACCGCTTTTCTAAATTTGTTCATTTATATTCCAATCAGCAAAATATGAGATTGCAAATTTTGCTAATAGGATACAGGAAAGCTATTGAATTTTGTTTTTGTCATTTCCTATTAAATATTTTAGGTATATAAATATTGCATAAAAGATAAAGTAATTTTGCCTCTTTATTTCTAAGAGTTATACTTATATCTATTTCCAATCTTAGCCATCTTATTGGCCCAGACTTCCAAATTATTGTTAGATAAGGTCTACATATGTGTGATGGGGGGAAAGCATGGGTTTTGGCATCAGAAAACCTGAATTTTAAAATGTGACTCTGACAGTTAAAAACAGTGGAAGCTTGGCCAAATTACAAAACATCCTGAGTTTCAGGTCTTTGTTGATAAAATAGGGGTAATAGTAGCTATGTTAAAGGATTAGTGTGAGGATTAGCAGGGATCTTTTTAAAAGACTGACACGTAGCAGATATTCAACTAGTGCTAAATTTTATTATTCTGACTGTTGGACTTTTTTGCTGTTTTCATTGATGTTTTGTGATAGCCACAAAATATGACAGAGATGGCTAGGTGTTGATACAGTGTAGTTGTTTTTAAGCCGTGGCTGCTCAGTCAGGGACTACATTTCCCAGCTTTCCCTTCCACACAGATCGCTTGCATTTTGGTGGAGCTGGCCATGTGATGCTTCCAGGCTTGGCCCATTGACGTATTCTGCACACCACTCCATATGCATTCTCTTACTTCTGCTGCTGGGTTTGAATGTTGACTCTCAGGGTGACCTGGAAACCACATGAGGACAGCAATGTCTTTGTCATCTGGGTCCCTGAAGGGCTGCATAGAGTAGAACTCCCCCTCTGTTGCCATTTGGCTTTTACCAGAGTGGGAAATTGTGTTATTGTGTTAATCTAAGACTCCAGGTTTTTTGTTACACTTCTAATATTTCCTTATACTGACAGACAAATTTGTTTCAGAAGTATTGTGGTGCAAAACAAAACAAAACTAAAATATGTGGCTTTTTCTTAGTAGGTGGATGGCAAATGGCAACAAAACTGATGCTGGTAACTGGAAAGATATTGACCTACAGTCTGCAGTGGCAAAATATTTGGTTAAATTCTCATAAACAATTATTTGGAACATAATCACCCCATACCTGTAGCTCTTGGGAAAGAAGATAGAAACAGAATCTTAGGAGTTATTCCAGACTAAATTTAGTGAAGCATTAGGTGAAAGTGTTAAATGTTCAGTCAAGAGTTGGCCAGGTTGCAAAGTTCCTAAGGTTCAAATTTTGCAGAGGGGTTCTGGTGGAGATTTCAATTCCACTTAGTCAATCAGAAATCTAGCTGAAAGAAGTTTGCCATTTTCTGTATATGGTTTCCATTTTCCCTGGATATTGACAAGCTGTTAAGGAGAAAAGACAGAGAGAAGATCGCATATGTGAGATTGTTTCCTTGATTTTTAAGAGATAGGCATTATAAGTCATTTCTACCCATTTTCCATTTGGTAGAACTCATTCAAACTGAATGAGAGGGCTGTAAAATTAAGCCCTAGACTGAACAGTTGCTTCCCAGCAACAGTCTACCCCAAGGAAGTAGAGCCAACGTCTTTGCTGGACAGATAGTCAATTCCACCATAGCTATTAGGTTGAGCAACTAATATTTCAGGATTTATCTGTTACCAAGTTAGTGTTTGCACACAGTTTACTGGGATTTTTATCAGTAAGTCAATGATGGAGGGGAATAATTTCAAAGGCAATTGATCTCTCTTAGTACTCCATATCCAGTGTTGATACGGGCTTATTTCTATGTCCTAAGACAGTTCAGATACCTGATTCCTGATGCTCAGTTCTGCTTCTATGTCTATGACATTTGGTTTTCTCATTGAATGTGATTGACATTCTCCCTCTGGCTATATCATCTTTTATCAGCCCACAATAATCTTATAGCCAGTTCAACTGGGTTTCCAGCCCTTCTCTGTTTGTACAATCCTTATAGATAGATACTCTTGATGGATTTGCCCTGGACATCTATATTCAGAATTGTTCAGGACTTTGTAGAAATATTTGAGGAAGGCAAGAAATGAAATCTCTAAGGTTAGGTTTTATAAAGGATAGTGAATTTAGAAGCATGCATTTTCCATGAACTCAAGAGATTTCTTTCAACTTTGTCAAATGTCCTTCTACAGAAAAAAAATTAACAAAATAAAGCTCCATTAGGTGCTGTTGCTTTGACAGATTTAATAGTAATAGGCACAGACAGGAGACAGATGCTCCTGTGTGTGAGTTACACAGCTGGTGTGCCAGAACCAACATCTTTGTTTTCTGCTACCCTTGGTTTCATTAACCTTCAGAACTCCTTTTATTCTTCTATCTTAAACTAATCTTATTATTCCCTTGAAAATCAGGCATGAGCAACAGAAAATGAGCAATGTCAATGATCGTGTTAACCGATTAGGTTATCATTTTAAGGAAGGCTAATGTTTACTCCATATCTTAGATAGGCTTGAAGGTAAAAATGGAGGCCCTCATCTTAGCTAATGTGATACAATTTCCAAATATATCTCTTTCTCAGATAAATTTGTGTCCAATCTGCATAAAGCCTATTGCTGTAATTCCTAATTATGCTGCATTCTTGAGCTCTCCTAGAAGCACACTGGAAAAATGAAATGGGAGTCTCAATTTTTTTCATCTCTCCTCTGCGGTCGGGGTTACTGCTTCTAGGGGGAGTGGCGGCCGGTAGCCGAGCCCTCAGCTCTCGGGGCTGCTTAAAGGGTACCGGCGGCGGGGGCTCTTTCCCGGAGGCGAGGGCGAGGCGGAGGACGTGGCCAAAGTCCTCGGCGAGAGGCGTGCAAGGAGGGCGGCGATAAGGACAAAAAACACTCTTCATCCAGTAGGAGTATGCGCCAAAGAGATTTATTCAGGGGTGATTACAGGTTATATAGGCTGGTAAGAGGGGCAGGGCTGGAAAGGAGGTGAAGTAGCCTAAAATGGCAATATTGAAGGGAGAGGGGCTAGGATTGGTTCTGAGAGGACGCAGGAGCCGTTGCAGCGGGCGGGGGTTGTTCTGGCCACGGTGCATGCGCGCTGGCGGTGGCAGGAGCGGCCTTGGCACCAGGGAGTGTGTGGGTAAGATAAGGAAGTGGGGAAAGGGCAGTTGGGAGAAAGGCGGTTTCCTCCGGCAAGCCTCCCCTGCCAGTGGCATTTTGGGTGAGGAAAAGGGAGCTGCCTTGACCTCGCTCCTCAGGCTCGGGGGGGCTGCAGAGGGCACTCACGCCCGTACCTACTACCCTCCCCAGGGGGTGATCAGGTCCCCTGGCCCAGGCCTGGTAAGTCGAGGCACAAGCTCAGTCCCCGCAATTCCCCTTTCTTTTCTAATTAGAGGAAGAGGCTTTACCGGAGAGGTCCGCTAAGGGTGAGGGAAGGGGGAGGTCAGGGAAGGGAAAAAGGGGTTGACGGTGGTTCAGCGAGGCTGGAGCTTAGTGTTGGTGTGGTGCCCGGGCGCTTGACAATGGCTCCGCTGCAGCGGGCTGGGAGAAGGTGAGGGGTTTAAAGTTCAGGGGTTTAAAGTTCAGGGGTTCAGAGAAGCTGGAACTCAAGGCGAGAGCGATGTTCAGGTGATTGAGAAGGGCCTCGCGGTTGGCGGGTTGACCGGTGGCGTTGAGGTCGCGGAGGGTTGGCTGTCATCTTGGAGTGGGGGGCGTCAGAGGTGGCGAGTCGCTGATACTGGATTTGCACGAACGAGGAAAAAATGGCATTTGTTTGTTTTCTTACAAGCTGGACAATTTTGCGTATGATGCAGGGTCCTAAGATGAGAGCTAGAATAATTATTAATAGGGGGCCAAGAAAAGGAAGGATGTATGGGAGGATGGGAGTGAAAAAACTGGACCAATAACTGGTGGCTTCACGATCTCTTTTACGCTTTTCCAGTCCCTCTCGGACCCTTTTCAGGCTGTCCTCGACGAGACCTGTGGAATTGGCATAAACACAGCACTCTTCTCCTAGGGCGGCGCAGAGGCCTCCTTCTTTGAGGAGGAGAAGGTCAAGACCTCGGCGGTTTTGGAGCACGACTTCAGAGAGGGAATTGACAGAATTTTTTAGATGGTAAATAGCGTTTTGTAGGTGGCGAATGTCCTCGTCAACAGCCGCCCTGAGGTGAGTTAGGGCGGAGCCTTGACTGGCTAACGCAGCGATTCCGGTGCCAGCGCCGGCAAGACCTAGGAGGGAGGCAATTGTAAGGACGGTGATGGGCTCTCGCTTTTGCAGAAGGGCAGGAGCTGCAGTTCTTTCCAGACGGAGGAAGAAGTCTTCTTCGCTGTGATATAAGACCCTAGGGATAAGGACAATTAGGAGGCAAGTTTCTTTATATTCGCTGATGATATTCGTGCTGAGACAGGGGGTAAGTCCTGTAGAGGAGCAGAGCCATTGGGAGGAATTATGAGGAATGAGAAATTTTGCCGAGCTGCTAGGAGATGAGTAGCTGGCACAGGCAGTGAGGTCGGGAGAGTTACTGGAGCGAGGGCGGACGCACTTTCCCGTATAGGAGACTGAATGAAAGGTCAGGGGGACGGCAGAGGTATTCCAAATGCATTCCGAGGGGCTGTCTTCTGTGCTTTCTGAAAAGGAGAGGTTGGAGGCAACGGGCTCGTACAGTGAGGAAGAGGTGGAGAGGCAGAGCCAGCAGGAGGAGGTAAAATTGGGGTTGGAGGAGTTCACTGAGGCAAAGGCGGCTTGGATGAGGCTGAGGAGGGGAGAGGAATAACGAGAAGGGGGCAGAGGAAGCTGGGGTGGTGGGGTTGGCGATGCGCTGTTTGCAGCTGAGGTGCGGCCTCCGGATGCGCTGCTTGTACTTGAAGTGCGGCTGGAGGGCTGTGGAAAAAGGGGGTTAATGACTTGGTTGGGACCTATGCCAGAGGGTGTTTTTAAAGCAGTATTTTGGCCTGATTGGCTTATAGCCTCCTTTTTTATTAGAATAAGTGATTCTCGGTCGGCTCCTTTTTCATAGATTCTGAAGCCTCAAGTTTGACCGAGTAACCAGGAGGGATCAGTGGGGAGCTGCACTGTAAAATTAAGATGTGTGCAGGATTCCTTACTTTCTTGGCCAAGCCAGTTAACAGTAGGGAGTTTGCACCCTGTAGGGGTCCATTTTAAGGAAAGGTAATGATTAGGAACAGGAGGCTTCCAATTAGTGGCTAATGTTTCACACCCCCAGTATGCACAGTAGTACTCGTTGGGGGAATTACAGTACGATTTTTCAGGATTTGAGGATGGGCACATGTAATATTGGGCTTGGGGATCACTTACCTTTTGAGCGCAGGTTTCTTCGACTCTGGAGACAAAGGTGGCGAAAGGCTTACTTGGCTCCTGGAAGAGCTTGGTGAATTTATTAGGCCAACAGGTAGAGCAGTTGGCAAATGCTCGTAAGGCGATGCCTCTGAGGACAGTCCAGAAGGCAGCAGGGGCATTAATATAAGCAGACGCATTTAGAAACGCTCCAGTGCCCAAATAGGCTTCGGGGGGATGATAGACTCCAATGGCTGCATCTTGCTCACTTTGCTTAGCTGCTTCTGCCTGGAAGTGAGCACGCCAGTCAACAAACTGGCCGGGGTTAAAAATTGAACGGGCAAGCGAGGCCCAGTCTTGGGGGATGCAATAGTTCATGGCGAGATCCTGTAGTATTTGGGAAGCATATGGGCTACCTAACCCGTCCTCCCTGACGGCCTTGCGAAGCTGCTTGATAGTATCTAAGTCAATGGGATACCAGTCATGCGGCCTCTGTGGGGTGGGGGCAAGGTTAAGAGGAAAACAGCGAAAAGCACAAGAGAAAGGAGGACGCGCTTGCAGAGGACTTGGCGCGGGAGTGGGGGTAGGGGGAGCGTTGCCCCAAGGGTTGCCTTGAGGTGCAGAAGGCAGCCAGGGGTTGTTAGACGGCAGGGTGGGAGGAGCGGCGGCAGCTGCCGGTAGCGGCTCCGAGGGGGAGCTCGCCGGAGGGAGAGGCGGGAGTGGGAGGCCCCAAGCGTCGCAAGATGGCGGCGCAGTAGGCGTGGCTAAGACACAAGATGGTGGATCAGCCCCGCCCTGTGAAAGGGTGGGGTTCAAGGCATAAGATGGTGGACTAGCTCCGCCCTGTGGAAGGGCGGGGTAAAGCGTACGCGGTTTCCGGCCCAGCTTAGGGCTGATGTCATCGCCGGAGCATTTCCTCCCCTCGATGGAAGAAGAAGGAGGAAGTTCGCCATCTTGGCGTGGCGCAGTGTTATTTTGCTTTTTGGGAGTCACCTCGAGCGCGTTGTTAATCTGCTCGACTAAGGACTCCGTGTCCGAGTCATGATTTGAATTAGTATCGCTATCTGAGTCTGTTGGCTGGGTTGCTAGGGCCTCTTTGGATTTAACGGGGCCTCTATCAGGGGGGAGGGAGCCTTGAAGGCAGGAGCGGATGGTTATTAAGGTGGGGAGCAAGCCGGGAGGGAAGCGCTTGCTCTCATGTTCCATGGCATTAGTGACTCGATCAATAAGACGATCATAAGTAACAGGGTCCCAAAGATGGCAAGTGGTGAGCCATGGGTTAAAGGGCAGCAGGAGATCCCAGTATATCTGCAGCTGCCGGACAGACACTTTACAGCGATGCGTGTCTAGGAGACCCGCTAGAGCATGAACTTGAGGTGCCTGACATGTAGATATACGATTACCCATAGCTGAGGGGAGAGGAGGGGGAGTTGTTCCCGAGCCGGGCCGGCCGGCTGGCAGGGAGGAGAAGGAGGAGTAGTTTACTGAGCAGAGAGAATGAGATAAACTGTGGCTGCAAGGCCGAAGGAGACGGCGAGAGCAGAAAGCAGTGCCCTTTGGCAACGAGAGCAGTCAGGGGGGGCGGTTGCAAAGAGGCACACGGCACCAAATGAGGAAATAAAGATACAAAGAACTACAGCAAAGTAATGGAGGGGAAGAGGGAAAGTGTTAGGAGGAACGGGGGTCATAGAAGTGCGCATACAAGAGGACGAAGAGAGCGTGGGGGAAGGGAGGAGTTCCTACTGGATGAAGAGAGCGTGGGGGAAGGGAGGAGCGGCTTCGGAGCAAGGAACCTCACACGGCTCCGGAAGCGGCGAGGGAGAGGCGGCCCTTTACCTTGCAGGCGAGGAAATGGGAAGCTGGAGAGGCGTCCGGGCGAGCGGGTGACCTGCCAAACTGTCGTGTGGAGACGTTCCTCACACGGGGCACCAGTTGCGGTCGGGGTTACTGCTTCTAGGGGGAGTGGCGGCCGGTAGCCGAGCCCTCAGCTCTCGGGGCTGCTTAAAGGGTACCGGCGGCGGGGGCTCTTTCCCGGAGGCGAGGGCGAGGCGGAGGACGTGGCCAAAGTCCTCGGCGAGAGGCGTGCAAGGAGGGCGGCGATAAGGACAAAAAACACTCTTCATCCAGTAGGAGTATGCGCCAAAGAGATTTATTCAGGGGTGATTACAGGTTATATAGGCTGGTAAGAGGGGCAGGGCTGGAAAGGAGGTGAAGTAGCCTAAAATGGCAATATTGAAGGGAGAGGGGCTAGGATTGGTTCTGAGAGGACGCAGGAGCCGTTGCAGCGGGCGGGGGTTGTTCTGGCCACGGTGCATGCGCGCTGGCGGTGGCAGGAGCGGCCTTGGCACCAGGGAGTGTGTGGGTAAGATAAGGAAGTGGGGAAAGGGCAGTTGGGAGAAAGGCGGTTTCCTCCGGCTAGCCTCCCCTGCCAGTGGCATTTTGGGTGAGGAAAAGGGAGCTGCCTTGACCTCGCTCCTCAGGCTCGGGGGGGCTGCAGAGGGCACTCACGCCCGTACCTACTACCCTCCCCAGGGGGTGATCAGGTCCCCTGGCCCAGGCCTGGTAAGTCGAGGCACAAGCTCAGTCCCCGCACTCCTCCATGATATTATATTGTTATCAATGCTTAAAAATTATTATTCTAGTAATATTTTACATTCATTAGGAACATGGTAGAGAATTATGTCAGATGTGGCATATCAAACAGTATAAGAATACATCTGAGTGACCCAACATTTTATTTATCCTGCTCAGTACTCTATTACTAATCTAGTTATTCTGAATATTCCCAACCCCCCACTCCACACCCCTTTCCCAATCTCTTGATGGATTAGCCCTGGACATCTATAATCAGATTTGTTCAGGACTTTGTAGAAAAATTTGAGGAAGGCAAGAAATGAAACCTCCAAGGTTAAGATTTATAAAGGATACTGGTTTTAGAAGCATGCATTTTCCATGAACTCAAGAGATTTCTTTCAACTTTGTCAAATGTCCTTCTACAGGAAAAAAAAAAAAAAAGTAAAATAAAGCTCCATTAGGTGCTATTGCTTTGACAAATTTAATAGTAATAGGCACAGACAGGAGACAGATTTTCCCAATTTTGTTAGTATATGTTGATATATCTCATTGGTGGTCAATGTTAGAGAATATTATAAAATGGAGTTAATATAATCAAACTCACAGGCTTGACTCTTTGGCAGAAACTTTATGGAGAAATTGTTTTTTTAGTTAGAATCTAAATCAACCAATCTTGCTCTTTCTCTCTCTCTCTCTCTCTCTCTCTCTCTCTCTCTCTTCAGTCAGCCATTGGTAAGGTGGTTTGGTCAAGAACGTGGTTTTCTTTTGTGAGGTCTCACAATTTTCACAATTCCAAGTCTATATCTCATTGAGAATATATCAGGGAAAATCTTTAAATACAAAGACCAGTGACTTTAAGCAATTTTCTCCCCTTTTCTAACAATTGAAACATGCTATTTGACTGTCTGTGACTATTTTTATTATTTCTATTTATTTTCATTCCTTTCATTATTTCCTTTTATGTTATTATTTCCTTTTACTCTAATATCTTTGCTGTTCTCTGGACTTGCTTTTCCTTACATTCAGCGCTCACCACTTTCCAATGTAGCAATAGCTACTATTCTTACTTTCCATTCAATAAAAAGGAAAAAAAAATGTTCACTTCATGTCAGGCATGCATGATTTTGGAACATACTGTCATATTCAGTGAGTACTCAGCTTTTTTAGCACCAAAGGTAATTTTAATCCATAAGACTTACTTATTATTAGCATATAATCTAGACACTCTGAGCCTTCCATTCCTTTCCTGAAAAAAAAAGTGAACAAAAAGATGTATTTTGTACAACTCAAGGTTATTGAGAAGATTTAATAAAATAATATATATATAAGAACTTTACAGTACTAGGAATGTTTTTATTACTATTTTTTATCATTGGGATGAAAGAGATTTTTACTTCGTAGGCAATTAGATCAATATAATCCCAATATGAGGAACCAAACTTACATATAGATGGAAGAATAATCCATTCATGTCATATGATTTCTGAGATGCTGAACAGAGACTAGTACTCTGAAATATAATTCTCCCTCCTGCTCACTGGTGCCTGAAGGTAATTCCCTAGAGTGTCATTATTTTGACTTAAGGCTTCTTGGACTCTGTTAACATGAAAACAGCCCTGGGAACATAGACATATTTATGTTGTACCTGTGCACATGATTTTAGCACCTTTCTCTTAAACCTGGCTTAATTCAGGAATTAAGACCTTGAACAAATTGGGAAGGTTTAGGGCAGTGTCCTGTATCATAACACTGTCTACTACATTTCACATTATTTACTTCTTAAGTTTAGTATTCTTGTTTTCTATGGCTTATATTTTTTTTATCTCTACTTCCTAGTCATTGAGACTTCTGGGCATTCAATAACATAACAAATTTAATTGAATGCAAGAGAGGATTCCAGTGGAAAACTGAAGCATTTTCTCTTTTTTTTTTAGCTGCAAAGCAAGCATAGGTTCAGATGCTAAAATGTGACAGACACATTTCTAGTGGCATATGGCTTGTTGGAAGGCTTCCCTGGTTAGGAAACTGGCAGTTCTAAAGTTACCTCTGGTTAGTCACATGTTAGCTTGCTAATGGGCTGTCTGAAGCTTCCAGCAGACTTTCAGAATCATCAAAACATACTTGATTCACATTTAATATTTGGTGTCACTATAAGCACTGGAGTTACTTTCTTCTTCTATCAGAAGTGCCTAAAATTTTAGTGAAAGACTTAGCTGAATATTTTGCTTCCAAATATCACAGCCTCCTCCTCCAAATATTCTTCTCTTGGATGGAGGTATCAAGACAGATTGCCCAACTCAGCTGGTGGTAATTGGGTTGAAAACTTCTTCAGTCCTGAATCATCTCAGATAAAGGCCTAAATAAATCTTTCTTCTTCGGCCCAACTCTCTCTTCAAAAGAAGAGCTTTTCACAGCTGTGTGGCTGGGTAGGCCCTGGGGATTCTACTGTACAATATGTTTGGTTTCTCTGTGCAAAGTCTTGAGAGATGGAAATTTCTAAAAGTATAATGTTGATAACAGTCAAAGTCTTAATGATGTAGGATGTTTCTCAGAGGGTAATTTGCAAACAGGTCAAAATCCTTACCTTTGGAAGCAAAATATGTCTGTTCTCATTTGCACCAAATGTTTATTTTATAATTTGCTTTATGGCTAAATATTGGGCTAAAGGATTAAACCAATGAGTTGGGTAAAGGTTAGTAGCGATACATATAAAACAGTGCAGCAAATTTGTATAATTACAAATTGCAAACATAGCTGCTTTGTTTTCCTGAAAGAAAATCCAATTTTTCAAATGCACAGTTTCCCCTGCAGAAGTTTAAATAGCTTAACAGTCCAAAAATGGGTATAAGTGGCCAAATCTGATTTTTAAAAATACATTTCTCACTGTGAAATCCAACATATACTAGAACAGCAACAACTTTCAAAGCACGATTCAATGAGCAGCCAGGGACAAACCTCAAAGAATGCTATGGGCTACAGCTCTACAACCCCAGCCATTTCCCCATGGTGATATACAACATACACATAGAAAGGTGATAGCCCTCAAAGTATGACCCAATAAGTAGCCATATAGGCAATTCCAAAGAATGCCTTGGGCTACAGTTCCACAGTTTCAGCCATTTCCCCATTCTGAAATACAAGATATGCACAGAAAGGTGATAATTCCCAAAACACAATTCAACAAGTAGCCACAGAGCAAACCCCAAAGAATGCCATGAACCACAGTCCCACCACCCAGACATCACCCTCCAGCCATTCCAACACCCCAGAATCCAATATAAATATAAATATATATATATTTATATTTATATGAAGATTCAGTATTTGCAATCCCCTGCCAAATCCCATCCTGTCCTCTGCCACTCCCTCCCCTCATCTGATCGCCCTCTCAGTCCTCAGGGGTGTCCAGGCAGTGACCAACCTAACTTGTTCATATTGAAAAGGGGTGTTGACATTATGGGGAAGGGGACTGCATCTGGTTGATGTTCTTAAAGAGGTTGTTACCTCTGAGTTTTAGGACATGTCTGGCATAGGAACACTCTGGTGGATTTAAGTTTCTGAAAAATATACTTAGTGAGTGAAACTTTTAGAGTCTTACATAGGGACCTAGGCATTTTGGGACTACTGTTGGTTAGGACTTAGCATACTGTGGTCATTTGGGATATCTAGCTGGAATTTGCATAAGGGTAACCTCCAGGATAGCCTCTCGACTCTATTTGAAATCTCTTAGCCACTGTAACCTTATTATGTTACCTTTCTTTCCCTCTTTTGGTCAAGAAGGCATTTTCAATCCCCTGATGCCAGGGCCAGGCTCATTCCTCAGAGCAATGTCCCTCATAGGGGTGAGGTTAATGAATTGATTTGCCAAGTTGGACTTAGAGAGAAAAGGCCACATCTGAGCAACAAAAGAGGTTCTCTGGAGGTGCCTCTTAGACAAAATTGTAGGAAGGCTTAGCCTCACTTTTACAGCCATAAGTCACAAGAGAAAGCCTGAAGATCAAGCACTTAACTCATTAAGTAGGGGGCTCCTAATTTCACATAGCATATATTCCATCCAAGGTAAACAATTAGTGTCTCATATCTTCACTTAGTTGTACATTCATCATCACTCTCAATTTTTTTTTTCAGTGATGATAATGTTTTATGAGAACACAGCCACATTCAGTCTATGCATTTCCAGTGGTTGATTGCACACTATAATGGCAGAGTTCAATCATTGCTACAGAGACTATTTGGACTGCAAACTTGAAACACTTACCATCTGGCTCTTTACAAAAAGAGTTCACTGACCATGAAGCAAATTCTAATTTCTTAACGCAATGATTTTTTTTTTGGTCATATATATATATATATATATAGACATTGTTCACACACCATACAACTATCCAAAGATCCAAACTGTACAATCAATTGCCCATGGCACCACCACACAGCTGTGCATCCATCAACACAATTAATTTTTTTTCAATTTTTAGAACATTTTCATTACTCCAGAAAAGAAATAAAGACAAAAAAAAGGAAACTCAGATCCTCTCATATCCCTAACCATGCCCCACTCCATTACTGATTCATAGTTTTGGTATAGTACATTTATTACTGTTTGATGAAAGAATGTTAAAATACTAGTAACTGTAGTATATAGTTTGCAATAGATATATGTTTTTTCCCTATATGCCTCTCTATTATTAACTTCCAGTTACAGTGTCATACATTTGTTCTAGTTCATGACAGAGATTTCTAATATTTGTATGGTTAATCACAGACATTGTCCACCACAAGATTCACTGTTTTAGACATTCCCATCTTTTAACCTCCAACTTTCCTTCTGGTGACATGCATGACTCTGAGCTTACTCTTTCCACCAGTTTCACACACCTTTCAGCACTGTTATTCTCATAAGATGCTACCATCACCCCTGAACATTTCCAAACATTTAAGTTCACCCTAGTTGAACATTCTGCTCAGAATGAGCAACCACTCCCCATTCTTTAACCTCATTCTATATCCTGGTAACTTATATTTCATGTCTATGAGTTTACATATTATAATTAGTTCATATCAGTGAGATCCTGCAATATTTGCCTTAATGTGTCTGTCTTATTTCACTCAATATAGTGCTCTCAAGGTTTCCTCATCAACCCATTTTTTTTAAGATGGTTTTGTTCACACACCATACATTCTGTCCTAAGTAAACAATCATTGGTTCCCTGTATAGTCACATATTTATATATTCAGCACCATCACCACTATCTATATAAGCACTTCTCCATTTCTTCCACAAAGAAGGAGGAAGAGTCAAAGAAGGCAGAGAGGCAAAAGAAAAAGAAAGGAGAAAGTAAAAACAAACAAATAAACAACAACAACAAAAATAAAACTTCATAGCTAGAAAGTGACAAAGGGAAAGATAGCATTAACCTAAAGTAGAATAAAGTCAGACAACATCACCAATGCCAGGAGTCGCATACCCTTCCCCTATTCCCCACCCCCGCCATATGCATTTAACTTTAGTATATTGCCTTTGTTATATTAAAGGAAGCAAAATACAATGTTTCTGTTAATTATAGTCTCTAGTTTGCATTCCCCCTAACCCCCCCTATTTTTAACACTTTGCAATGTTGACATTCATTTGTTCTACCTCATGTAAAAACATATTTGTACCTTTTATTACAATTGTTGAGCACCCTAGGTTTCCCTGAGTTACACAGTCCCAGTCTTCTTCATTCATCTTTTGTTCTGGTGTCCCACATGGTCCAACCTTTCTCTTTCAACCATATTCACAGTCATCTTTGTTCAGTGTACTTACATTCCTGTGCTACTATCTCCCAAAACTGTGTTCCAAACCTCTCACTCCTGTCTTTTCCTTTCTGTCTGCAGTACTTTCTTTAGTGAGAAAGTACTGTAGAGCAGATATCTTGTTCACAAACTCTGTCATTGTCTGTTTGTCAGAGAATATTTTAAGCTCTCCCACACATTTGAAGGACAGTTTTTCCGGATATAGGATTCTTGGTTGGTGGTTTTTCTCTTTCAGTATCTTAAATATATCACACCACTTCCTTCTTGCCTCCATGGTTTCTATTGAGAAATCTGCACAGAGTCTTATCAAGCTTCCTTTGTATGTGATGGGTTGCTTTTTTCTTGCTGCTTTCAGGATTCTCTTTTTATCTTTGACATTTGATAATCTGATTATTAAGTGTCTTGGCGTAGGCCTATTCAGATCTATTCTGTTTGGGGTGTGCTGTGCTTCTTGGATCCGTAATTTTATGTCTTTCAAAAGAGATGGGAAATTTTCATTGATTATTTCCTCTATTATTGCTTCTGCCCCTTTTCCCTTCTCTTCTCCTTCTGGGACACCCATGACATGTACATTCTAGTTTGTATTTTGTCCTTAAGTTACTGGAGATGTTGCTCATATTTTTCCATACTTTTCTCTATCTGTTCTTTTGTGTAGGCTTTCAGGTACCTTGTTCTTCAGTTCCTGAGTGTTTTCTTCTGCCTCTTGAGATCTGCTGTTGTATGTTTCCATTGTATCTTTCATCTCTTGGGTTGTGCCTTTCATTTCCTTAGATTCCGCCACTTGGTTTTTTGAACTTTCAATTTCTACCTTATGTATGTCCAGTGTTTTCATTATGTGTTCAGCTCTTTCAGCATATCTTCCCTAAACTTTCTGAATTGATTTATTATTAGTTATTTAAATTCCTGTATCTCAGTTGAAGTGTAAGTTTGTTCCTTTTACTGGGCCATAACTTCATTTTTCTTAGTGTAGGTTGTGGTTTTCTGTTGTCTAGGCATGGTTTCCTTGGTTACACCAATCAGGTTTTCCCAGACCAGAACAGGCTCAGGTCCCAGAAAGAAGAAATATTCAGAATCTGGTTTCCCTGAGGGTGTCTTAGAAAATTGGTACACCCTGTGATGCCTCAGATCACTGTGCTTTTCTGCCCAGCAGTTGACACCTGTCAGCCTATAATTCCAGACTGGTGTAAAGAGGTGTGACCCATGGATGTTTTTCCCCAGGCTCTGGGGTCTGGTTCTGAATGGAAGGCAGGTAGTAGAACTAGGACCCACCCCTTTCTTCTTAGAGAAGATAGACCCCCTAGGGAGAGGTCATTAACATTCAATGGTCTCTATCTGCCTGTGCTATCTCCAGCTTTTTCTGGGTCATGGCACTGGGAACTGAAAATGGCTGAGGCTTTCTCTACTGAGCCAAAACAGGGGCAGAAAATCCCCTTCACAGCTAGTCTGTGGTGACCCTCTGGCTCACCAAAGCCTCTGCCTATTGGGGATTCATAGCTCATAGTGAGCAGTTCACACTCGCTAATTAAAACCCTAGTTGGAGCTCAGCTGAGCTATATTCACTTGCTGGGAGAGACCTTCTCTCTAGCACTACTCTACAAGACTATTTTCTTCAACAAATAAATAGCAGAGAGAAAAAAAGAGGAGGATGAAAAAGCATTTAAAAGATACTTAAAAGACATATCAACACATGAAATATGTGGAAATTATTAGGATTCTAATTCAAGCAAATTAGCTGATTAGAATGCACATACATTGAGTTAATTGGAAAATGTGTACTGACTAGATAGTTTATGATATTAAGAAATTATTATTTTTTTGAAATGTGATAGTCTTTTAATTATAAAATACAGAGAATTCTTGTCTTTTAGAGATATATGATAAGGTTTTTATGGATTAAAGGTTATGAAGTTTGGGATTTGCTTCAAAATAGTTCAGAGGAAGAGGGAAAACGTAGATAGACTCTAGATGAAATCAGATTAGACATGTGTTGATAATTGCTGACAAATGGTGATAGGTACATGTAGTAGGGTCATAATAATACCCTCTTCATGCATACACTTGAAAATTTCCATTATAACAAGTTTAAAAAGCTTTAAATGACTTGCTCAAGTTCCACAACAAAAATATTAGTGACTTAAGAATTCAAATCAGGTGTGTTTCACTCTAAAATCCGTGCTTGTATCTTTCTTTTGACTTTACCCCATCCCCAGAGTACTTGATACACCTCCCAGTATTGTTCCTCATTTATTCAGTGTATACTGTGTATCAGGCATTGTGTTATGCTTTGAAAGATAAACAACATGAGTACTATAATAGAAGCAGGAACAGAGTCCAGGGACCGATAAGAGGAAATATCTTGGCCCCGGACATAGACACATATTTCATAGAAGGTATAGCATTTGAGCCAGGCATGAGTAGAAATTACTTATTGGAAGGTTGGTAGATAATATTTCCTAGATAGAGAAATCAGCATGTACAAAGACAATAAATCATGGAAAGACCTGGAATAGCTTTGGAATGCTAATAAATAAAATGTGGAGGAAACACAGTGTGGATGGTGAGGAAGTGTCAGCAGATGAGCTAGAAGAAGTAAGTGGCAGCCAGGATAGGAAGGGTCTGAAAATGCTGCTAGGACACATGGATTCTTAAGAAGAATACAACTGCCTTGTTCATCAGTGTCCCCAAGCATCTTGGCACAGTTACTACAGCAGAGTGAATGAATGAATGATTTTTATCCCAAGGTGAATTAACAGACATCTCATAACTCAAGTGTTAGTGACATAATTTTAGTTTTAGAAAAATAACAATGGCAACAGTGAAGTGAATGGAGCGGAGGTATAAATAGCTGATGAGAGGAGCAAAAAGTTGTTCTGATAGTTTAGGAGAATAATAGTGGATACCTAAACTGGAGAGGGAGCAGTATGCTGGGGTGGGGGTGGGGGGTGTATCAGCTTTAGAAACATTTCTGAATGATAATTGGCAGGATATAGTGACTGGATATGACACTAGGACTAAAAAGGAAGTATAAATTTATGATTTTGATGTTCTAACTTGGTTGGCTGGGTTTATGATGCTATTTACTGTGACATGGGAAAAGAACAAAGGCTTTATCTTGCAGAGGATTAATAATTTCTATTTTGAACAATAAATCTGAGATGTTCAGGGCAACATTAGAATTATACATCTGAAGCTACCTATGGAAATCAGGATGGTCATTTTTTATATAAACAAATAATAATACTGAAAGGTAATACTTTTATTTTATTAAAATTTCTTTCTAGCCAGGCTATCAATGTATTTCATTTATATGCCAGTTAAAACCATATGGTAGATTTAAAAAAAAAAAATAACTGAAGGAAAGAGAAAAATGATTTAAAGCAGAATCTTGATTTAACATTGCCTATCACTCACAATATTGACAATGTGTTCTCTCTCACTTCTTACCAGGAAAATTCTAGTTTTCA
This sequence comes from Choloepus didactylus, assembly GCF_015220235.1. NCBI lineage: Eukaryota > Metazoa > Chordata > Mammalia > Pilosa > Megalonychidae > Choloepus > Choloepus didactylus. The sequence goes on from NC_051314.1 coordinate 52,097,130, forward strand.
CTTTCCTTGTGGCCTAAGGTCCTTCCCTTTCCTCTTTTCTCAAGCCCATCACCCTTTTAGGCCTTATTTGCCTCTTCAGTTAGTTGGGTTTCATGACTCATCTTTTTCAACAATTTGTCTGGTAGCTCTTAAGAATTCCTCTATCTAGAATCCTGAGTGATCTCATCATTCATTTCCTCCATTCCCAAATGCTGAGATGCTCAGGATTGTGAGAAAATGTCTTGGTACCATGTTGGCTTATTCATTCATTCTTTTATTCAGATATTATAACAAATATCTATTGAAATCCTACCATATGCCAAGAGCTGTTGCAGAAACAGAAATACAGTAGGAATGAAAAAAGTCCCTGTTCTTATGAGTGCAGATAAATAGTATAAATGTTAATAATTAAGTGATATCAGATGGTGGAAAGTACCATGAAGAACAATAATTCAGAATAAGGAGATGGAAAGTGGAGTAGCATGAGTGTGCTGGTGAGTAAGTACACAGAAGTAGGTGTGTGTGTGTGTGAGTGTGTGTGTGTGTGATTCTAATTTAAAGAGTGTTGTTAGAAGGATCTTCTCCAGTCAGGGAGTTTCTCTTCATGGATGTCTCTTGTTCACATTACAAAATGCTCAATAGATTTTTGGCTCCCCTTTCATTCAACATAATTTTTTTGGTCAATTTTAGTAATTTGTATAGATTTCTACTTTCATTATGCCAATAATTATCAAAGTTGAATTTCTAGATCTACTTTTCCTCACAGGTGAATTCTAGTCCCAATCTACCAGCTACATATGGGGAGTTTTTACCTGATAATTTTAAAAGTTTCTCACATCCAAAGAGTACAAAATAATTATCTCTCCCTCCTAACTAATCCAGTTTTCTTTTTTCTGATTTAACTTTTTACAGAATTACTACCATTTTCTAAGCCACCCAGGATAGTCAACTGCAGTTTCCCTGCCTTCTATTTCTACTTAAATCAATTTTCACATGTTGAAGTTCTCTCCATATTCTCTCTCAAATATCGTTACACTGGAGCAGAGTCAGGCTCCCAGTTACGGAGAGTCTGGGATGTCACATGAAATCATGTTGCTTTTACCCAAAAGCATTGAGGAGCCATTGAAGGGTTTGGACGGGACAGAGACTTGGTCCATTTTGTGCTTTTCTGAGGTCATTCTGGTAGTAGTATTGAAAGAAGATTTAAGGGCAAGCAAGGAAAAGCTTTTCGTGGAGAGAAAGGATGTGGGCTTGGCCTGGGAAGAAGTAGCAACCATACCATCATCAAATGAGCCATTCTGAATCATTAATTTCAATCCCTGTTCCAAAACCATGAGTAGGCCCTCATTTCCTTCAGAATAAAATACAAATTGCTCAGATTAGTACTCAATTCCTCCATAATCTGATCCCAATCCAATTTGTGAGGTAATACCATTCTATTTCCTATATGATCAGACAGACTTAACACTTCACCAATTTCTGACTAAATGTCATTTTCCAATTGTCCCTGCCTTTCCTCTGTCATTCTTGTCACAAAGAATGACCATTCTTAAGAACTTGACTACTGAGAGCCTACCAATTCACCAAGACCCTGCTCAAAGTCCACCCTTTCTATGGACCTTCCTTAATAACCTTGGATGGAATAATCTTTCCCTCCTCAGAGTGACTGCAAGCTTTTTAGGTTTTGTTTTCTTGCTTATTACAGTTATTTCTACCACTTATTAATGCTATATTGTCTTATTTATTTATGTACATGTTTAATCTTCCCAATTAGATCATAATATCATTGTGGGTAGGGCCATTTTATATTCTCTCAGAGCCTAATTCAGTAATTTGCTCAAATAAAAGAGACAAATAATATTGATTGCTTGAAATAAAGTTTACAAACAACTGCAAGCTAAAGACAATTCAATGCAAGGGTCAGGCAAAATATCATCATGTGGAGCCTAAAAATAAAGTGAAGTTATAGTATATAGACTTGTTCCAGATTTACCATCCCAAAGGAAAATAATCATGAGAAAAATCATGGGTGCAGAATCATTTTTCATTCCAAGCTGAGGCTCATCTTCAAATCTCAAGGCAATTCCCTAATGAGCTAGATTTGCTCCAGTGAACTCTGGCTTCTCAAAAAAAAAAATAAAAATAACAATAAAAAATGTAAGGGCAAACCACAGAGAACATTCCTCATTCCTTCCTAAGGAGGTCTAGAGAAAACCTCCACAAGCCATTCTCTTTTGGAGGCAATATGGGAGTTGTTCCAGTTTGCTAAAGCTACCAGAATGCAATATACCAGAAATGAATTGGCTTTTACAATGGAGGTTTATTTGTTCACAAATTTACAGTTCTTAGGCCATGAAAATGTCCCAATTAAGGCATCAATAGGACGATACCTTCTCTGAAGAAAGACTGATGGCATCTGGGGTTCCTCTGTCACATGGGAAGGCACATGGCCAGAGTCTGCTGGGCCTCTTCTGGGATTAGCTTCTTGTTTCTGTTGCTGTCTCCAAAATCTCTGGACTTCCGTCTTAGCTTCTCTCTCTCAGTGACTGTTCATCCTTGTTTGTTTCTCCCAGGGCATTTCTCTCTAAGCGTCTGGGGGTCCTCTCTTAGGTTCTCCCGGGCAAACTCTGGATTTCATCTCTTGGCTTTCTCCTGGTTCTGGTTTCCACGGTGGTCTCCAAAATGTCTCTGGTTGTTTTTTCTCTAAGCGTCTCTGGGTTGTCACTTAGTTTCTCTGGCACAACTCAGGTTTCATCTCTTAGCTTAGCATCTACAAAGTCTTTCTGTCTGCATTTCCAAATGTCTGGTTCTATGTCATCTCTGAGCTCTATCTCTCTGCCTGAGCTCTCTTAACCTCTCCATCAAACTAATTAAGACCCACTTTGAATGGGTCGGGTCACATCTCCATAGAAAAATCTAATCTCCTTGGAAATCACAGCTCCATGGAAACAACCTAATCAAAAGATCCCACCCACGATGGGTCTGCCCCCCACAAGAGTGGATTAAAAGATCATAGTCTTTTATGGGGTACATAACAGATTCAAACCAGCACAGGAGTCAAAGAAGAGTAAGGAGGGTGGGGAAAGAAGAGGGAGAAGGAGAGAGAGAGAGAGAGGAGAAAAGAGAGAGAGATAAAGGATGATAGGCAGTGAAATTGCTAGCCTTTTCAAAGGAAAAAAAAATTCTATCCTCATTTTTTCTCTCCCATACTTTTAGCAACTGCACCAGAGATGAGAGATTGTCCTAATGTATTTGCTGATTTGCTCACAAAGCTCCATCTATTAACACAATGACCAATAAAATATCCTTGCTCATTTCATGACCTTGGTCCATGTAGTGAAAACATTTCTTTAGGTATGAGAAGGAGATGGAATAGGAAGGCTGTTCCTCTGAACTTGCCTTAGCTAACTTGGATTTTCCACTTCCTCTTTGGTTTTTTGTTGGACCTCAAAAATGCTCTAAACTTCAAAGTTTTAGTTTTCTTTGGCTGAGATTTGGATGGGAATGAGGAAGACATTGGTTACATGTATAAAGCGGTGTCCTTGTAGTTCTCATGGACTGGGAAAAATTTCAGGTTGCAAAGTCATAAGGAGAGCTTAAGGCTGAGGAGAAAGTGACTACAATTGAGAGGAGGCATTCTTTTAAGACTGGATAGTTAATGATGGGTGCAAGAATATTCTGCTCTTCACACTTTCTAGCTTATATTTCAGTCTGTTTGGTGATGGGTCTGAAATTATCAGAAAAAGAAATCAATTGTAGTCTTTGGGGATGTCAAGGCATATGATAAACATTCAACAGCAGTATCTCAAGGCTATGGATCAATGGTATCAGCCTCCGTTCCAGTCCTTTTGTTTTTAATCCTGCTTCATATGGATATGGAATACAGGTTCATTGTTTCTGATTCTACTGGCTGATTTTATCTCACTTTCCCAATTCTGATTCCCCTGAAAAACTGTTAAATTAGGAACTGTATGAGCAAGTCCTTTACCATATGGGAACTTTTACAGAATTAATTGAATTAATTAGTTAATCAACCAGTTAATGTTTAATTAATTGAATAAATTGAAATTAATTAACTAATATTAATAATTAGTTGATTAATTATTTAATTGAATTGATTGAAAGACTTATTATAGAATCTCATATTGCTAGTTATACTCTATTAGAAAATGAGGGTGTTTGCTAATAAAACCAGTAATACAAAATAAAGAAAACAAAAGTATTTCCACATGTTCTAATTTTTAACTGGTCCAGCACCTAAAAGCTTTCAGTTTGCTCATAAGTCAAACATCTCTGAGACATAGAAGTAAAAGTCTTAGGAGAAATAAAAGAAATATACTTTCAATGAAAAAATGCCAGATTGTTTTTCTTCTATCAAAAAGCAGCCACCCAAGAATCCTTACATTCTCTCCAACATAGCTGACCTTTAAAACTTTACATCTTGGAAAAGAAAATGAAAGATGTCTGCTTTGCAAATTTAAGAAAACCATTTGGGAATGTGTGGGAGGCAAGTGACACATCAGGGCCCGCCGCAGAGGCTCGAGAGCAGTGAGCTCCAACCACCTTGTCATGCCATGAGGGAGTGAGGGCAGCCCTCCTCCTCATTCCTGCCATCCGCCGTCCAGATGGCTTCCTCTGTGAGAATGGGAAAACCATTCTCCCTTTGCGCTTGTCCAGAAGTAGAATCTGTTACAGAACATTGACTTCTCCAGGTAAGATGTGAGGACGTCAGTTTCTTGGACCCCCCAGGGCCATAGCTTTCCAAGTAGAGGCTCATCAAACACTGAGTGAATTGGACCTTCCTGAGAGGAACTTCTGTGATGGGAGGTGGAAGGCACCAGCACGGAGCAGGGCTCCCGGGGACCTCTCACTAATCCCACAGCCACAGCACGATTTACAAGAACATTTCTGCAACAACTGTTGTAGCCCGTGGCCTGAGCAAAACAGACCTGCAGATCTTGGTGCACAGCAGTTGCGTGATCTAGAGAACAACGGTAAATTAACCTTAAAATGTAACTTTAAAACGTGAAACGAGAAGTAAGCAGAAGGTGAGAGACTCGGTCTCACAAAACAGCAAGGTGTAAATGTACCCCTTAGGGAATGCCTTTGTCTCAAACCCTTATTAAAAGGATGACCTTGCCATCCTTTTTAATCGTGCAATCAACTCCCTGCGAATGCGGTGCCCGCCTAGCCTGAGAGAGCCGTCATGTCATGATCTCTCCGTGACTTCTCACCCTGTCGGTAAGCCCTGAATAAAAGCTCATGTATCAGACAATGCCCGGTGTCTTCTTTAGCCTCTGGATTGGCAAAGCCCTTATGGGCCATGACAACAAAAATGAAAATAAATAGAAGGCTAGAGGCTTAATTAAAATCATTAATAAGGATTAGGTTTCCCTTTGTTAGGAAACATTTTTCTACAGGATCTTACTGCAGAAGGCTTTAATTCATGCTTCTACAATTTCTCGCAAAACACAAAAGATTATCTGATTCACCCATGACTTGCATGTGTGGAAGCAAGAGTGCTGTGATTCATATTCCGTAAATGACAGTTAGATTTTTGAAGGACATATACCCTTTAAGGAACTGGGATTAGGACTGGCAGCATCATAATCCACTGCAAAGGATTCCAGGTTTTTCTTTGCCTATTGTTTTAGGGAGAAAGGTGTTTATGAAGCATATCAACAGGAAGTCACTGAGTGAGAGAGCTTTGTTTAACAACTGTCTGTCAGCTAAAGCACTACTATGGGGAGGTTGGCGGAGTCTTTTGGCTTTTAAGCAGAAGTCTTTGTGTTTCTCAAAAGCACCTTCCAGTGTAAGAAAATTTTCCACGCAACTGGGGATGCACACACCGTACAATTCAGAGAAAATTTTTTCTCTCTCTTCTTCTCATTACCACATTTTTTAAAAATTAAAAATCTTCAAGACAAGTCCTGAGTTGTACATGTAAGCTCAAAATTTTCCATTGCCTTCTTTTTGTAGCTTTTTTAAAAGAACATGCTGATGATACACAATATTTCTTAGTGTATTTCATTTTGAAAAGGGGTATAATCTACTGGAAAAAAAGAAGAAAGAAAAAATAGACTGGTATGTTTATTCTGCTAGGAAAGATCTAGGCATTTAATTTTCAGGACTGGTGTGAAAATGTGCATCAAAAGATATTTCTGTTTGATTCACCTTAAAAATAATACATCCAGCTGTTTCTGGTTACTTTGAATTTTATTTTAAAAAGTCCTAAATTTGAGAGTCTGTGAAATTCTACCACATTCAAGTACTAAATGAAATAAGCTATTTCATGGTTCCTGATTAAAATCATCAGTTTCCACATTCCCAGGAGCAGTTTTTAATTGGAGATTAATTTGTAAAGGATGGAATGCTCATCAGTTCATCCAGATCAAAGGCACAGATGGAAGAACGCTGAAAATGATTCTTCTTGAATAATTCAGAATGATTTCACATTAAAATAACAATACTTCCCTTTATCTTTGTTTTATACAAGAAATGGAAATTACCAAAAATTATCTGTAAATGGTTTGTTAAAAATTATACGTGATTGTAATCATTTTATAGGAGATAAATTTATGGAACGTCATTACTAACTTTTACCCAAATTGATACATAAGATCAGTATGTTGTTTTAGGGAAGGAAATCAAGGATAATCATGGCAGAGCCCCCATGCTCTGGCAGCAAACATACAACATAGGAAACCACTTATCAAATTATCTTTCTAAAATGATTGTCTTAAGAAGATTCTACTTTTCCCTGAAGCGTTTTTCCTAGTTAAAACAAAACAAAACAAAACAAAACAAAACAATCACATTTCTATAAAATATACAAAGGTTGTATGCTTTTTCTTTGGCTCTTAACACCTACTCGTTTGTTCTCCTGAAGGCCAAACATTGGCCTTTTATCAGTGTCTTTCTGCATTGGAGTCAAAGTGTTTTCAAACCATTCTAATCTTGTAAGTTATCCCCTCTGTGACAATTTTCTAATTTCAGAGGTCCATCCAGTCCCACCTCCCCAAATGCCTACAGGGCATTTGTGTTTGGCTTACCACCACCAGCTGCTTAATGCTGAATTTATCTTCCCTCTGAATTCCTCGGTTCTCAAGTTTATTTTTATTGTTTTTATTTTTGCATATATTCTTATATCCATCCCTATCTAATCCACTGTGTAATACCATTTGCATTCAATGCTTCATATTTCTTTCTTTTGTTGTCACTCTACCTCACAGTACTGCATGACTTCAAAGATTCCTGGCTAAGTAATTTTCATAATAATAATAGTAATAAATAAGTAATAATAAAATTTTTCTTAAGTGCACTCAATTCTTAAAGTCTGTTTCACCTTGAATTCACTCTACACAAATCTTGGGGACAATCTTGAATCTTGAGCTGAAAAGCATGTCACACTTCTCCATAAAATGATTTTATGGCTCTCCATAATCTAAAGGATAAAGACTCAGCTTCTCATATTTTTGTTTTTCTGCCTTTAGGACTTAACTGTCTTTTATGATCTCTCTTTCATTAAATCTCCTACTTGAATCATCTACTTCAACTGGTTGACCTCTCTTCTAGGGACTCTGTCTTGATTATTTTACTGTAGGCACTGGACTAAGTGATAAGATATAGAAAGGTAAATAGGAAAAGTTCCCTGCCTTCATGGAGCTCCCAGTCTATTCTGGGAAACAGACAAAGGGACATTTACCAAACAATATACCAAGGGCCCTTTCAGAGTGATAGTTTAACTTTGAAATGTCAGAATCCTTGATCATCTCCTATTTCTTTGTAATGGTCTGCAAGCTATAGGACCTAATCTTTCCATGACAGTTTAAGCTTCTTTGGATAATTTGGGCTTCAGAGTGGATAGGAGCATCTTACTCTGCCTGGGAGCATCAAAGAAAGCTTACTAACTGAGGGACTGTTTCAACAGAGTTTTAAAGCATGAACAGAAGAACACCGGGTAACAAGGGAAGAAGGTGAAGTTCAGGGAGAAGGAAAACAGGTATACATAGAAGTGTGAGGTGTGAAATAGTACAGCATGTTCAAGAAAAGCCAAAAATTGGCACCTACTTAGAGGAAGTGGTAAAAACTGGGACTGAAACTGTAGGCAAATCACTATATGGCATTCTAAAATAAGGAATTCTGGGGAGCTTTAGAATCACTGATGCCTGACTCCATTCAAGACTAATTAAATCATAAATGCTGGGGATGTGATGGAGAGGAAGGTCTGAGCATTGGTGTATTTTTAAAAGTTTGCTAAGGTGATCCTAATGCACAGTCATGGTTAAAAATCAGTGCTGCAGGCATAGAGAAACCAAATAAGTTTAGGAAGCAAAAGGCATGATCAAATTTGAGCTTTAGAAAGAGCATTCTGGCAACAGTGCAGAAAATAAACTGGAGGGTGGCAAAGCAGGAAGTAGGAATGCATTGTCTGTTACAATAGTCCAGGCAGGAAACGATAAGCCCTTAAAATTACTTTTTATGCCTTTATGCCTTTATGTTAACTAGATTACGAACATGATGTCTGAAGGGTCCTTTTCAAATTTTGCCTCCCAGACAACACTGTATCATAAGCATTTTTTTTTACATCATTAAAAACTTTTGATCAAGTTTATTTAAAAAGATTGAATGATAAGATTAACCGTCATTTTTCTGTTGGACATTTGGTGATTTCTAATATTTTACTATTGTAGATGATAAAACCATATTTGACAAAAACCTTTGTTTGAATTTCTGATTATTTCTTTAGACTGAATCTCAATAAATTGATTTATTGAAGAAAAGAGAAAAAATGTTCTAAATGTTTTGGATAGATATTGCAAAATTATTTTCCAAAGAGCTGCTCCAGTATCCGTTCTCCCCAACCATCTACTCTATAGTAGACTTTCTGATTCACACACATTGTAGAAAAGATGGGTCATGAAACCCAGCTAAGCAAAAAGGCAAACAAGTCTAGAAGGATGGGCTTGGAGAAAAAGGAGAGTGAGGACCTGAAGCCATAGGGAGGGTGAAGACTGGCATTTTGCAGGCATGAAATAGTGAGAGAGGAAGCATTTTGTAGATTATAGTGAAGGACAGAAATGTCAAATTCAATATACTGCCTTAGCTCATTTTTCTCTCCCCTTCATTGTTTTATTTTTAATCCATCCCTATGGCTGCGTAATATAAAAACAAAATCCTTGCCTTCCCAGAGCTCTCAGGCTAGTGTGAGAGAAAATAATGGGATTTTATAAAACTATGAAATTAGGATTTTATCAGAAAGATGTATCTACCTTTTAAATGTCAAAATCCTCTATCACCTCCATTTCCTCATGGTGGCCACTCTGCTTCAGGACCTAATCTTTTCATGCCTGAATATGTTTGGGTTTCAGGAAACACAGGGTAACAGGACACAATTACATTCCATTATTTTAATTTACATTTATGTGATAGATAACCTCTATAATTTCTTAGACAGCATATTTCCTCTTTTATAAATCATATGATATATTATATATTTTCTACATTTATAAAGTGGGACCTTAGTATTTTTCCCTGGGTATAGATAAGATGATTAAAAGTTTTTGTTTAAAAATAATTCTCCTCCTCAAGGCATCTAAAAATATAAGTATGCAACTGTGCTAATTGTATCATTATTCTTTTAAAAATCTTGGTGTAACAATGTAATCCATGTCCTCTTTAAATATGTTCTGCTTATAAATCTTTTATATTAATTGGTTTTTTCAGAGTTTGGTTTTTCATGTTTAAAGAGTAACTTTCTTAACTGTACTGATTTTAAGTTTATTAATTCAGTAATTATTTTTTAGATCTTTCCTCTTGCTGCCCATGAAGCTATTTTTAATATAAATATTCTATCTTCTTTAGTTGAATATTTTGTTAATTCAACTTTTCCATTTTATTAATTATGCTTGTGAGGATTAGAATTTATTTTATAAAATCATGAAATTTTTTAAGTACAGAGAAATTTCTAGAGAATAACATGACAAAAATACATGTAATTATCATTGTTTTATCAGTTTTTAAATTTTGCAATACTTGTTAGTATGGAGTATTTTTTAAGAAACAAAAAATAACAAATATCCTTGAAGTCTTCCATATAATCCTTCTTGAATCCCTTTTTCCCTACTGACCTAAAATTTAAAAATCCTTTCCAGCATTTTTATGTTATTTTACATATGAAGGCATCCATAAGCAAGATATAAGTTTGCTTGACATATTTTCAATCTTTATATAAATAGTACATTCTGTACTTATCGTTCTCTAACTTGTTTGTTTTTGGAACTTATATTTTTGAGATCTATTAATGCTGAATGTTAACTGTAATTCATTCATTTTTAACTGCTGTTTGATAGCTTTACATATAAACACACAAAAGTTCATTTATACCATCTTCTAATGATGGATATTTTGGTTGTTTTGATTTTTTGTTATTATAAACAATGCTATAATAAGCATTTCTGTATGTGTCTCTACTTTCATATATTAGGAGAATTTCTCAGGGGAATATATCTGTAAATGGAATTGTCCACTAGGAGAATATATGCTTCTTCAATACCAATTTGTCCTTCAAAATGGTTTTACCACTGGACATTACCAACAGCAGTGGGAATGTTCCAGTTTCCTCATCAGTACTTACTATTGCCATGATTTGGAACATTGCCAATTGGATGGTTGCAATGATTTTCTTTTCTTGTTTAAAATGTGTCATCATATTTGATTGTTTTTCAGAATTACAATTCTTAGCTATTCTTGGCTTTTTGGACAAGTCTGTGCTTTCTTGGATTAGCTTGTCCTGTTCTTGAAAACTCCTGTTGGGAATTTTGATTGGAATTTTATTGAATTTATAGATACATTTAGGAAAATCTGACACCTTCAGGATATTGACTCTTTCTACCCATAAACACATTATAATCTCCATTTGTTTGTGTGTTCTTATATGCTTCTCAATGTTTTATATCTTTTCCATACTGTCTTGCATATATTGGTGATTATTTCCATATAATTTAAGATTTCTGCAAACAGCATTTTTTTCTCAATTATATTTCTAGAAAGGTCATTGTGGCATATAGAAAAATTATTACTTATGCATTTTGATCTAGTAATCTCACTGAACTTTGCTCTACCTTTAATAGTTTATAAATTCTCTTGAATTTTCCATGAACACAAGTAGAATGCAGCTTCATTTTTAATCCAATCATTTGTACTTATATTTTAATAAGTGAGTTTAATTACATATTTGTGCTCATTTTCACTATCAAATTTTCTGTCTTCCATTTGAGATCTTTTCATGTTATCTTCTTTTTTATTTTTTTCCACTCCTGTCTTCTGATAGTTTGATAAAGTTTTCTACTCCCATCTCCTCTTACTGTTTTTTCCCTGCTGCTCAGGAAGTTATAGATTGTATTTCTAATTTTTGTTGCCATTTTTAAACATATTTTCTTAATTATAAACTAAGGTACTACATTCAAAGTGATGATATACATTTATAATATAAAAGAGAAGATTATTCTTGCAATTGTAATCCAAATTTGGCTTTACTTTTTTAACACAAAAGTTCTTACACTATTTTACAATTAATTACCAAAATATTTTTCAACTTATGTGCTCTATATTGTTTATTGCATCCTGGTTTTACTTTTATTTTTCATGAACCACAATTTTGTTGTTGCCATTGTTTGAACCCTCTTAGGTCTGGTAAAACTGAAAATAACTTTATTTTTCACAATTTATAATTTATCAAGCTACAATATTTTAGTTTCACAATCATTGTCCCTCACTCATTTAAGATAATATTACTTTTTTTTTCTGATGTGATATCTCTTTAGTGGTGGAGTGGCTTGAATTATGAACCCTGATTTAGACAAATTCTTGACCTTATTCCCCATTCCTGTGGGTGTGAAGCCACTGTAAATAGGACCCTATGTTTAGTTAAGGTGCAGCCCAACTGACTGAGGCTGTGCCCTAATTCCATTACTGGATGCTCTATGAAGAGGAAGCCATGGTGAGGAGAAGAGCTGGAAATGAACAGAAACTGGAAGGAAAAGGAGAGGACATTGTGCCAGGGATGCCAAGGAACCAAGGATTGTTAGCCAACCAGAATGCTACTGACCCCACGGGGAAGTAAGACCTTTGGCCTCCCAAAACCTTGAGCCAATAAATTCCTGTTAAGCCAACCCATTGTGTGGTATTTGTCATAGCAGTTGGGAAATAGACAACTGTCTAATTGTTATTTAATTGTGGATAATCTGAATTTACTCTAGTATCTTTCCAGTATGTTTCTCTGTACCCTGATGTTATTCAGTTTCAGTGTATTATGTCTAGATGTGAATATAACTTTACTGATCCTGGTTGGTACTTATTTAGAATGAACTTTTAATCTGAGAATCTTTGTCCTTAATTAAGGAAAATTTGCACCTATTAGACCTTAAATATTACTTCTCTACCAGTTTTTCAAAATTTTATTCTGAAATTCCTATTATATGTTTGTTGGAGCTTTTCAAACTACCCTTCGAATCACTTAATTCTTCAGTCCCTCTGCTAATTTTCTAGAATACAGCCTGCTGGCATATTAATTTCAGTGACTACAATTTTCATTTCCAACATTTCTAGCTGCTTCTTTTTCATATATATTTGTTTCATCTCTACCTGTTTTTGTTTCATAATTTCTTATCTATTTTAATGTTTAATAAGTACCATGTCTTCATTTGTCTCTTTGAGAATATTAAAGAATTTAAAAATTCTTATTGTTTTTCCATAAAATTAATCTCACCTACAGTGGCATCCACAGGGGTGGAGGCAGTGAGAGTAGTCTGTCACAAAGTGCAGGCAAAAAGAGGATATATTATCTGTAGAGAATTTTAAAACAATCTTTTTTTTTTTTTTTTGGAAGACAATTTTTAAAATGACAAATTCAGTCTGCTTTTTATCATCACTATATTCTAGCAATTCTAAACAACATCACTGTGATAAAATACTTCTACTCCAATAACTCCTGGAGTACATCATTATTCTTATTAAATGAGATTTTAATTCATTTTTGGTTTTGTTCATCTTTCTTAACATGAGGTTTCTTTTTTTTTTTTTTGTAAACATAGTTTAAAAATGTGATGTGTTGAATCACTTTGGGTGAAAGGATTTTTGCTTGTTTTGTTTTTCATCCTCTGTATTTCTACCTGGACTGATGGCTCCCAGCCTCCAATCAAGTGGTAAATTACATTTCTGGCTCTCACATTATAGTGTTAATGGAGATATTATGTAGCCAGTCCTGGAACTCAAGGGGCTTAGCTTGGTTCTTTGTTTTGGGAATGTTGTTTTCCTCACCCTTCCTCTAGACCTTTAATAGATGTTAGCTACTTTTTTTTTTTTCAAATATTCTTTACAAGCATGCAAGAGAGAAGATTGTCTGAGCCTTAACCCCAGATATAGGCCCTGGATTCAGTGTTGGGGGCGGGGGCACTATTTCTTTTTTGCTTTATCTCCTTTTTATAATGTATCATCACAATGTATTCCAACACAGATAGAATATCAAAGCATGAATTTACTGATGTACCATTACCAGAATTATCCTGAATTTACTTTTGATAACAACTTTGGCATTATCCCAGATAATTTAATATATGAATGTTTCCAGTTAAATTATTTTCTAAATCAATGATAACTTCATTTACATTTTTTCTTTGTCTTAATAGTAGTCAAGAACTGAGTTGGGCTGAGCTGAGAGAGCTGAGCTGCCAGGTGATGAAATAGTCAATTAAGACAAGCCAACATGAAAGTAAAGGACAAGGCTTTAATCAGTTATTGCAATAGTAAAAGCAAGTGTCTAAACCAGAAAGCACCAGCTCCACTGTTCCATTTTTCCCAAAAATTCAGTGCCAAAGTGTCAGATGAATCAGTACAGACATAGAGAATCACCTCACTGCTAAGGGAGCACCAAATATTAGGCTCCTACTGTCTTATGGACCCAGGATCCAGGTAGAGAAAAAAGGGGGAAGGGTTAGAAGTGAAAAATACTGCAGAGTGGATAAAGGTGTCATTAAGTTCCCTTCTTTTTCCCTGATAAGATCTCAGCAGATTCACCTGATGAAGGCCTGCGCTTCAGACCCCCAATAAGGAAGTCTCCAAATGGAGGCAACTGAGGTAGGAATGTAGCTATGCAGAAGAGAATGACTGGCCAGGAGGGCATAAGTCATTGACTGGAACTCCCTTCTGAGACTGCAGTGCGTTGGTTTTGCACAAGTCTGGTTTGGAGAGGGCAGCTTTCCTCAGGAAGCTTGCCAGATAAAGCTTTTTTAACTGCCTATGGTTGGGCCTGAAAAACTGAGAAATTATGATTTAAGGGATGATTATGATTACTGAATTATTATATAGATATTCCTTTTTACTTCTTGGTATATTAGAGTAGACAGAGGGAAATACCTGAAATCTCTGAACTATAATTCAGCTGTCTTGATCCCTGATAATGACTGTATAACCTTCATCTTGTACCCTTATGATTGTAAAAACCTTGTGACTAACCTTCACTTGTACCCATTTTATCTGGTTTTTAGACTTCAGAGTCTTATGAGCACAAAAGACAGCCCCCAATGTTTATTAATGAAGGGTCTTGGGTCCACCCAGAACTAACCACCCGAAGTCCAAAGTTGTCATGATAACTGAAGCTAGATCTAAACAAAAAAGTGCTCACCTGACATGTGCAGCAGTAAACTACAAGTCACCTACACCTCATTATAATGCTAAAAATCACACCCATCATAGTACTAAGGCTGCCATTTTCTTACATACGTTCTGTGACTAAGCATGTAAATCAATCTGCATGCTCAACAATTAGATCAACTCTAATTACATCATCTGGGGTCACTGTGCTCATTATCCTAAAACTTGCCCATCTTTTGATACTATAAAACTATCAGAATTACTGCAATTCAGGAAGACAGGTTTTGGGCCAATAAGCCATCTGCTCTCCTGCTTTGTGCCTAGCAGTAAAACTCTTTCTCCCTGCGAAACTCCGTTTTCTCAGGAATTGGTCATTTGAGTGCATCAAGCAGAGAATACACTGCCTTTGTCTGATATCAAAATCACATTTAGGATTTTGGCCAGGAATCTGACTCCTTGATAGTTACATCAGAAACATGTTTCTGTGTTGGGGGAGGGGAAAGATTCTTTTAAAATCAACTTTAATGAGGTATAATTTATATACAAATATGCACTCATTTAAGTGTATACTTTGCTGAGTTTGAACAAATGTAACCAATACCACAATTAAGATATGGGATATTTCTATCACCCCAAAAATTTCCCTTTTGGTTTTCTGCTCTTAGTCCAAGTCACCACCAGTCCCAGTCAACCACATGAAAGGTTTAAAAATTTCTAGTTGGTCATAATTATAGTTTAAATAGCTTGATATTAAATCCTAGTATTTTTCTACTATGTTCACAAAATATGGCTTGAAATGTATACTTTTTTGAATACATTGAGATTTTTATGAAGTATAGGATCAATGAAATTTGTAAATATTTCATGGATCATTTAAAAATAGTTTTATGCTCAATTTTTAGTTTATTTTATTAATATATTAATTTCTGCTATTTCATTTTTTATTAGACTATTGTTAAAGTCATCCATAATATTTAGCATGTCTATTATTTTCTTATAGCTTTTGCCATATATATTTTGATACTATGATTTGTGGAACTATATATATATGTATATAAAAATTTTTTGTGGCGTATACCTTTTTATGAATATAAAAATTTGCTTCTCTCCAGTTTAGTGTTTTTATCTTGATTTCTAGTTTGATGATGTTGACAACTCTACTAATTTTTATTTTTGAATTACCTCATATAGATTTTAAGAAAAATTCTTAAAAATATGTCCTTTGGAGTTATCCTAATTTTAAAGACTATATACGCAATTTATTTTAAATTGTCAAGAGAAAAAAAGGTAGATATTAATTGGGATTAAGATTATTTTTATGTTTTTCCAAAAGTTTTTAAATAAGGAGATATCTTACACATTATATTTCAGATTTTTTTCTAAGTAATTTCTACTTTTTATTTTATTTTAATTAATATATTTATAATTGTCATAAAACTTATCACTAGAATATTGAAAGACAATTATTTTTTTTTCTTAGAGAAGTTATGGGTTTACAGAACATTTATGAATAAAATACAGGATTCCCATATACTGCCCTACCACCAACACCTTGCATAGGTGTGGAAAATTTGTTACAATTTATAATAGCACACTTGTATAATTGAACTATTAATTAAAATCCATGGTTTAACTTAGGGGTCTACTATTGTGTACTGTAGTTCATGGATCTTTTGTAAAATTTTAATTCTGTTACCTTACATAGAATCTAACATTTCCCCTTTTAATCATATTCAGATATATATTTCAGTGCTGTGAATTGCATTCACAATGTTGTGTTACCATCACCACCATCCGTTAAATTATTTCCATCATTCTAAATCAGAAACTTGTACATTTTAAGCTTTAATTTCCCATTCCCTATCCCACCCCATAACCTGATAACCTATATTCTAGATTCTGACTATGAATGTGCTTATACTAATTGTTTCAAAATGGTGAGACTGTTCAATATTTGTCTTTTTGTGTCTGGCTTATTTCACTCAACATGATGTCTTCAAGGTTCATCCAGGTAGTTGCATGTATCAGAACTTCATTCCATTTTATGGCGGCATAATGTTCCACTGCATGTATATACCACATTTTGTTTATCCTTTCATCAGTTGATGGACACTTGTCTTCCATCTTTGGCTAACTGTGAATAATGTCACTATGAACATCAGTGTGTAAATATCTGATAAAGTCTCTGCTTTCAATTCTTTTAGTAATGGGATGCCAGGTCATATACTAATTCTATACCTAGCCATTTGAGGAACTGCCAAACTATCTTCCACAGTGGCTGCACCATTTTACATTGCCACCAGCAATGAATGAGTGTTCCTATTACACCACATCCTCTTCAACACTTGTAATTTTCTAGTTTTTTAATAGCAGCCATTCTAATGGGTATAAATGGGATCTCAATGTTGTTTTGATTGGTATTTCCCTGATGGCTAATGATGTACAGCAATATATCATGTGCTTTTTGGCTATTTGTATATGCTTTTTGGAAATATGTCTGTTCAAATCTTTTGCCCATTTTAAAATTGGATTGTTTGTCTTTGTTATTAAGTGGAAGGATTTCTTTATATATCCTGAATATTAATCCTTTATCAGATATGTGGTTTCCAAATATTTTCTCATAATTGTGTAGATGGTTTTTTACTTTCATGATAAAGCCATTTGAGGAATAAAAGTTTCTTAATTTTGATGTGGTCCCATTTATTTATTTTTTTCTTTTGTTGCGTGTGCTTTTGGTGTAAAGTCTAAGAAACCATTGCCTAACACAAATCCTGAAGATACTTCCCTACTTTTACCTCTAGAAGTTTGATAGTTCTAGCTCTTATATTAAGATCTTTGATCCATTTTGAGTTGAGTTTAGTATATGATGTGAAGGTAGGGGTCCTTCTTGTTTTTAAAAATTATTTATTTATTTATTTATTTATTTATTTATTTATTTACTTTGCACATGGAGATTCAGTTTTCCCAACACAATTTGTTAAAGAGACTATTGTTTCCCAGTTGAGTGGTCTTTGCTACCTTGTAAAAAATCAGTTGGCTATAAATGTGAGGATTGATTTCTGAGCTTTCAATTCAATTCCATTTGTTTTTATCACTATCCTGGTGTCAGTAACTTGCCATTTTGATTACTGTGGCTTTGTAATAAACTTTAGGAATGAGCAGTGTGAGTTTTCCAGCTTCTTTACTATTTTTCAGAGACACTTTCCTTTCCATAGAAATTTGATTAACATTTCTATTTGTGCAAATAAAGTTGCTGGAATTTTTATTGGGATTTAATTGAATCTATAAATTGCTTTGGGTAGTATTGACATCTTAATGATATTTACTCTTCCAATCCATGAGCACATAATATCCTTCCATTCATTTAGGTCTTCTTTTATTTCTTTTTGTAATCTTTTGTAGTTTTTTGTGTACAAGTCCTTTATATCCTTGGTTAGATTTATTCCTAGATATTTGATTCTTTTAGGTGCTATTGTGAATGGAATTTTTTTCTTTATTTCTTCTTCCAATTGTTCATTTCTTGTGTATTGAAACACTGCTGATTTTGGTGTATTGCTCTTGTATCCTGCCACTTTACTGAATTCATTTATTAACTCTAGGAACTTTGTTGTGGATTTTTCAGGATTTTCTATATATAGGATCATGTCATCTGAATATAGGGTACGATTTACTTCTTCTTTTCCAATTTGGATGCCTTTTACCTGTTTTTCTTGCCTGTCTGCTCTGGCAAATCTTCCAGTAAAATGCTGAATAACAGTGGTGACAGTGAGCATCCTTGTCATGTTCCTGATTTTAGAGCAAGAGTTTCAGTATTTTACCATTAAGGAGGAGGTTAACTGTGGGCTTTTCATATATGTCCTTTATCATGTTGAGGAAATTTCCTTCTATTCCTGGTGTTCTAAGTGTTTTTATAAAGAATGCATTCTGTATTTTGTCAAATGACTTTTCTCTACCAATAGAGATGATCATGTGTTTTTTTCCCCTTCATTTGTTAATGTGCTTTTTTACATTAATTTGTTTTCTTATGTTGAATCAACCTTACATAAGGGATAAATCCCATTTGATCATGGTCTATAATTCTTTTAAGATGCTTTTGGATTTTGTTTGCTAGTATTTTATTGAGGATTTTTGTACTATATTCATAAGAGATATTGCTCTGTAGTTTTCATTTCTTGCGGTATCTATCTGGTTTGGTATGAGGGTGACATTGGCCTCATAGAATGAGTTAGGGAGTATTCCCTTCTCTTCAATATTTTGGAAGAGGTTAAGCAGAGTTTGTATCAAGTCTTCTTAGAATAGTTGATAGAATCCCCTGTGAAACCATCTGGTCCTTTTCTTTTCTTTGTTGGGATGTTTTTGTTACTGATTCAATCTGTTTACTAGTAATTGGTTTGTTGAGATCTTCTATTTCCTCTTGAGCCAATGTAGGTAGTTTGATTCTAAGAATTTGTCCATTTCATCTAGGTTATCTAATTTAGTGACATACAGATGTTCATAATATTCACTGATAATCCTTTTTATTTTACCTGGGTTGGCAGTAATGTCCCCATTTTCATTTCTGATTTTTGTTATTTGTATCCTCTTTTTTTCTTTGTCAGTCTAGCTAAAAGTTTGTCAATTTTATAGATTTTTCAAAGAAACAACTTTTGGTTTTGTTGATTCTCTCTATTGTTCTGTTTGTTTTTCTATTTCATTTATCTTGACTCTAATCTTTGCTATTTCCTTTCTTATGCTTCCTTTGGATTTAGTTTGCTCTTCTTTTTCTAGTTCTTCCAGTTTTATGGTTAGGTCTTTGATTTGAAATCTTTCTTCTTTTTTAATGTAAGCATTTAGAGCTATACATCTCCTTCTTGGCACTGCCTTGGCTGCATCCCGTAAGTTTTGGTCTGTTGTTTTTTTCATTTTCATTCCTCCCAAGATATTTCCTAATTTCACTTCTGATTTACTCTATAATCCATTGGTTGTTTAAGAGTATGTTGTTTAATTTCCACATATTTGTGAATTTTCCATTTCTTCCTCTGTTACTGATTTCTAGCTTAATTCTATTGAGTTCAGAGAATACACATTGTCTGATTTCAGTATTTTTGTATTTATTGAGACTTGTTTTGTGACCCAACATATGGTCTATTCTGGAGAACAATCCATGTGCAGCACTCAAGAAGAATGTGGATTCTGTTTCTTTTGAATTCAGTGTCCTATGTATGTCTGTTAGGCCTAATATGTTAAGTGTATCATTCAATTTCTGTACTTCCTTATTGATCTTCTGACTAGATGTCCCATCCACCATTGAGAGTGGTGTGTTAAAGTATCTTACTCTTAAGGTAGAACCATCAATTTATCTCTTCAACTCAGTCAGTATTTGATTCATATATTTTGGAACTCTGCTGTTAGGTGCATATATATTAACAATTGTTACATCTTCCTGGTGAATTGTCCCCTTTATCAACATATAATGACCACTTTTGTCCCTCTGTTTTTGACTTAAAATCATTTTTTATCCAATATTAGTTTAGGTACCCCAGCTCTCTTTTGGATACTTCTTGCATGGTATATATTTTTTTCTATTCTTTCACCCTCAGCATACTTACGTCTTGGACTTTAAGGTGAGTTTCTTGTAGACAGCATATAGTTTGCTCCTGCTATTTTACCCATTCCGCCTCTCTCTGCCTTTTGACTTGAGCATTTAATCTATTTACATTTGACGTCATTACTGATAATACAGGACTTTGTTCTGCAATTTTGCTATTTAGTCTTTGCAGGTTGTGCCGGTTTGTATGTATTATGTCCCCCAAAATGCCATTATCTTTGATGCAATCTTGTGTGGGCAGATGCATTAGTGTTGATTAGATTGTAATGCTTTGATTGTTTCCATGGAGATGCAACCCACCTAATTGTAGGTGGTAACTCTGATTGGATAATTTCCATGGAGGTGTAGCCCTGCCCATTCAGCGCAGGCATTGATTAGTTTATGAGAGCACTATGTATGATCAGATAGAAGGAGCAAGCTTGCTATAGCCAAGGGGGACACTTTGAAGAATACACAGGAGCTGAGAGAGGAGTTGCAGCTTACAGAGCAACATTTTGGAGATGGCCGCTGAAAGCAGACTTTTGCTCCAGAAAAGCTAAACAGGACAAATGCAAGAGCAATTAAGAGTGACATTTTTGAGGAGCTGTAGCCTAGAGAGGAATGTCCTGGGGGAAAGCCATTTTGAAACCAGAACTCTGGAGCAGATGCCAGCCACATGTCTTCCCAGATAACAGGGGTTTTCCAGATGCCATTGGCCATCCTCCGATGAAGGTACTCAATTGTTGATGACTTACCTTAGAAACTTTATGGCTTTAAGACTGTAACTTTAAACCAAATAAACCCCCTTTATAAAAGCCAATCCATTTCTGGTGTTTTGCATTCTGGCAGCATTAGCAAACTAGAATACAAGTCTTAATACCTCTTTTGTCTCTTATTTCCATTAAAGCCTACCTTTATGTCTATTTGCTTTTTTGTTCTGTACAATATTGAGTGCCTTTTCAATTCTATCTGGATTGATTCAATTTCATCTATATTCCTTGTGGTTACTGTGGGGTTAACATTTAACATCCTAAATATATATCATATATCATATTTGGTTTGATACCAACTTAAATTCAGCAGCATGCACATATTCATTTCACATACCCCTCTGTTCAATACCTTTTTATTTTTATACTTGCTACCACTTATATCTTTGTACACTATATTCCAAAAATCTAAATTTATCATTACTTTTTTTAAATTCAGTTTTATTGAAATATATTCATATACCATAAAATCATCCATGGTGTGCAATCAGCTATCCACAGTACCATCATATAGTTGTGCTTTCATCACCCCAGTCTATTTTTGAATATTTTCCTTACACCAAAAACGTCAGAATAAGAATAAAAAATAAGAATAAAAATGAACACCCAAATCATCCCCCGCCCATTCCACCATATTTTTCATTTAGTTTTTATCCCCATTTTTCTATTCCATCCATACACTGGATAAAGGGAGTGTGATCCACAAGGTTTTCACAATCACACTGTCACCCCTTATAATCTACATTGTTATTAAACTGTCTTCAAGAGTCAAGGCTACTGGGTTGGAGTTTTGTAGTTTCAGGTATTTACTTCTAGCTATTCCAATACATTAAAACCTAAGAGGTGTCATCTATATAGCACATAAGAATGTCCACCAGAGTGACCTCTCGACTCCATTTGAAATCTCTCAGCCACTGAAGCTTTGTTTCATTTCACATCCCCGCTTTGGTCAAGAAGATGCTCCCAATCCCACAATGCCAGGTCCAGATTCATCCCTGGGAGTCATATCCTGCATTGCCAGGGAGATTTACACCCCTCAGTCAGGTACCATGTAGGGGGAAGGGCAGTGAGATCACCTGCCAAGGTGGCTTAGTTAGAGAGAGAGTGCCACATCTGAGCAACAAAGAGGTACTCAGGGGGAGATTCTTAGGTAAAATTATAAGCGGATTTAGTCTCTCCTTTGCAGTAACAAGCTTCATAGGGCCATGCCCCAAGACAGAGGGCTCAGCATATCAGGCTGTCAGTCTCCATATCATTACTTTTTATGCCTTTTCCTTTTAGCCACGATAGGAAGTAAGAAGTGGAGTTACATACCAAAAAATACAATAAACTGGATTTATAATCACCCAAATGGTTACCTATACCAGAGGTTTTTATTTCTTTATGTCTCTTTAAACCACTGTCTAGTGTCTTTCCCTTTCAGTCTGAAGAACTCCTTTTAGCATTGCTTATAGGACCAGTCTAATGGTGATGAACTACCTCAGCTTTTGCTTATCTGAGAATGTCTTAATCTCTCCATCAGTTTTGAAAGTGAGTCTCTCTGAATATAAAGTTCTTGGCTGGCAATTGTTTTCCTTCAGCACTTTAAGGATGTCAGCCCATTGTATTCTTGTCTCCATGGTTTCAGATGGGAAACTGGAAATCACTCTAATTGGGACTCCCTTGTATATTACATATTGCCTTTCTCTTGCAGCTTTCACAAGTCCCCTTGCCCTTTGCATCTGATGGTGTAATCATTATATTGCAGGGCCTATTTTTATTCATGTTTGTCCTGTTTGGTGTTCTTTGTTTCCTGGATATGCATATTCATGTCTTTTTCTAAGGTTTGGAAGTTCTTGGTCACTATTTCTTTGACTATTCCTTCTGTTCCTTTCTCTCTTTCTTCTCCTTCTGAAACTCCCATAAACTATGCATTGGTGTGCTTGATGGTTTCCCACAGCTGTCTTAGACTATTTTCACTTTTAATATCTCTTTTTCCTTTCTGATCTTCAGCCTGACTCATTTCAATGTCTTGCCTTCAAGTTCACTGATTCTTTTTTCTGCCATCTCCAATCTGCTCTTGAAGCCCTCCTGGGTAATTTTCATTTCAGTTATTGTGGTCTTCAATATTGTTAGTTCTGTTTGGATCCTTTTTAAACTTTCTTTCTCTTTACTTAGACTCTCATATTGCTCATTCATTGTTTTCCCGATATTCTTCAGTTCTTTCTCATTTTCTTGAGCATTTTTAAGACCATTTTTTAAAAGGCTTTTTTTGATATGTCCACATTCTCATCTTCTCCATTGGTGTTTTCTGTATTTTCATCCTCTTCCTTTCAACGAGCCATCATTTCCTGTTTCTTTGTTTGCCTCATACTCTTTTGTTGCACACTATATATTTTATTGAGATTGTTCACAGTCCATGCAATTATCCAGAGATCCAAAGTGTACAATCAATTGCCCACAGTACCATCATACAACTGTGCATTCATCACCACAGTTAATTTTTTTTTCAATTTTTAGAACATTTTCATTACTCCACAAGAGAAATACAGAAAAAAAAAAAAAAAAGGAAACTCAAATCCTCCCATAACCCCAACCACCCCCCTCCATTACTGACTCATGGTTTTGGTATAGTACATTTGTTACTATTGATGAAAGAATGCTAAAATACTACTAACTGTAGTATATAGTTTGCAATAGGTATATATATTTTTTCCTAAATGCCCCTCTTATTATCTTCTAGTTATAGTGTCATACATTTGTGCTAGTGCATGAGAGAGTTTTCTAAGATTTGTACAGTTACTCACAGACATTGTTCACCACAAGATTCACTGTTTTATACATTCCCATCCTTTATCCTCCAACTTTCCTTCTGGTGACATACATGACTCTGAGCTTACCCTTTCCACCACATTCACAGACCACTCAGCACTGTTAGTTATTCTCATAATGTGCTACCATCACCTCTGTCCATTTCCCAATGATTAAGTTCACCCTAGTTGAACACTCTGCTCATAATAAGCAACCGCTCCCCATTCTTTACCCTCATTCTATATCCTGGTAATTTATATTTCATGTCTATGAGTTTACATATTATAATTAGTTCCTATCAGTGAGGCCCTGCAATATTCGTCCTTATGTGTCCATCTTATTTCACTCAGTATAGTGCCCTCAAGGTTTCTTCATCAACCCATTTTTTTTAAGACAGTTTTGTTCACACACCATACATTCTGTCCTGAGTAAACAATTGATGGTTCTCTGTATAGTCACGTATTTATGTATTCACCACCATCACCACTGTCTATATAAGGGCATCTCCATTTCTTCCACAAAGGAGGAGGAAGAGTCAAAGAAGGTAGAGAGACAAAAGAAAAAGAAAAAAGAAAGAGAAAAAAAATATGACATCTAAGAAGCAACAAAAAGAAAGATAGCATTAAACTAAAGTGGAATAAAGAGTCAGACAACATCACCAATGCCAAGAGCCCCATATCCCTCCCCTCTGTCCCCCCCCCCATATGCATTTAGCGTTGGTGTATTGCCTTTGTTACATTAGAGGAAGCATAATACAATGTTTCTGTTAATTATAGCCTCTAGTTTGCATTGATTATATTTTCCCCTAATCCCATCCTATTTTTAACACCTTGCAATGTTGACATTATTTGTTCTCCCTAATGTAAAAATATATTTGTACTTTTTATCACAATCATTGAGCACCCTAGGTTTCACTGAGTTATAAAGTCACAGTCTTTATCTTTTCTCTTTCCTTCTGGTGTCCCACATGCTCCTAACTTTCCTCTTTCAACCATACTCACAGTCATCTTTTTTCAGTGTACTTACATAGCTGTGCTACTATTTCCCAAAACTGTGTTCCAAACTTCTCACTCCTGTCTTTTCCTTTCTGTCTGTAGAGCTCCCCTTAGTGTTTCCTGTAGAGCAGGTATCTTGTTCACAAACTCTATCATTGTGTGTCAGAGAATATTTTAAACTCTCCCTCATATTTAAAGGACAGTTTTGCTGGATATAGCATTCTTGGTTGGTGGTTTTTCTCTTTCAGTATCTTAAATATATCACCCCACTTCCTTCTTGCCTCCATGGTTTCTGTTGAGAAATCTGCACATAGTCTTATCAAGCTTCCTGTGTATGTGATGGATCGCTTTTCTCTTGATGCTTTCAGGATTCTCTATCTTTGATGTTTGATAATCTGAATATTAAGTGTCTTGGCCTAGGCCTATTCAGATCTATTCTCTTGGGGTACACTGCACTTCTTGGATCCGTAATTTTACGTCTTTCATAAGAGATGGGAAATTTTCATTGATTATTTCCTCTATTATTGCTTCTGCCCCTTTTCCTTTCTCTTCTTCTGGGACACCCATGACATGTACATTTTGCATTTCATGTTGTCATTCAATTCCTGGAGATGTTGCTCATATTTTTCCATTCTTTTCTCTATCTGTTCTTTTGTGTGTAGGCTTTCAGGTGCCTTGTTCTCCAGTTCCTGAGTGTTTTCTTCTGCCTCTTGAGATCTGCTGTTGTATGTCTCCATTGTGTCCTTCATCTCTTGTGTTGTGCCTTTCATTTCCATAGATTCTGCCAGTTGTTTTTTGAACTTTCAATTTCTACCTTATGTACACCCATTGTTTTCATTATATGCTTCATCTCTTTTGCCATATTGTCCCTAAACTTTTTGAATTGATTTAGCATTAGTTGTTTCAATTTCTGTATCCCAGTTGAAGTGTAAGTTTGTTCATTTGACTGGGCCGTAACTTCGCTTTTCTTAGTGTAGGCTGTAGTTTTCTGTTGTCTAGGCATCTGGTTTCCTTGGAAAACCAGGTTTTCCAAGACCAGAATCGGCTCAGGTCTTAGAAGGAGGCAATAGTATCAGGGCTCCCTGAGGATTTCTTAGAAGATTGATGCACCCTGTGAGGCCTCAAGCCACTGTGCTTTCCTGCTCAGCAGTTGGCACCTGTCAGTGTAACTCCTGACTAGTGTAAGGCAGTGTGGACCATGGCTGTTTTCCCCTAGGCTCTAGGGTCTGGTTCTGAATAGAAGGCAGGTAGTAGAGCTTGGCACCACATCTTTTATCTTAGGGAAGATACAACCCCTAGGGAGATATCATTTGCATTTGAATAGTCAGTCTCTCTGACTCTGCTATCTCCACCCTTGTCTTGGTCCGAGCACTGAGAACTGAAAATGGCTGAAGCTTATCCACTGAGCCAAAAAAGGGACAGAAAGCCCCCTTCAGGCCAGTCTGCAGCCACCGTCAGTTTCACTGATCAGCCAGAGACAGTACCTGGTCCTCTGGGATCCCCCTCCCTCCCAGAGAGGTCCTCTGGCTCTCCAAAATCAGTTTTCACCAAAAGCCTCTCTCTGTTTTTTGGGGATTTCTAGCTTGTATTGAGCAGTCAACATTTGTTATTTAAAATCCCAATTGAAGCTGGACTAAGGAATATTTACTTGTTCAGAGACTGCTGCTCTCTACCACAGTAAGGTTGCAGTTCGGGCTGCCGTATAGGAGGGACTCTCAGTGCGGGTCCACAGTCTTTACTTACAGATTTTATGCTATGATCGCAGGCATTCCTCCCAATCCAAGTTGGGGTATGATGTGTGGATAGTCAAGTTTGTCTCCCAGCAGTTATTCCAGATTATTTACTAGTTGTTCCTGGTTGTTTATCAATTGTTCTAGGGGAACTAACTAGCTTCCACTCTTCTCTATGCTACCATCTTCTTCTGACTTCATACTGTACATTTTAATATTTTAAAATGTTAACCCTGGGATGTACTCCCTGGGATTTCTATTTCTTGCTTTTGCAAACAGCTGGTGATGACAGATTTTTTTTGAGCTTTAGCCCTCCTGTCAGGAAGATCTGCCTAAGGTAAACACAATGTGCAGAGTTTTCCCTGTCTTTCTGGGTCTCTATCTTATCCTGGGCCTTTGTTGTTAGTTGTTTTGGAGTCCCCTTGTTTATAGGAGTTTGGTTGTCCCCTTGTTTCCCAGGAGACAGACCTTCCTTTCCTGGGTATTTGACATCAGGCCTTTGTCCCAGAATCTGTGCCTCTCTCTGTATTTTTTACATGCATTTCATTGTTTCATGCTGCTTTTGCCTGGAGGGAACATTATGGGAGGATGGTCAACCCAAGAGGACTTTCTGAAGTCAGTCTTTCCAAGCCAAAATAGGGCCATGGACCCATGAGGGGGATGGAGACTGGCTCCAAAGTGCCTTGAGGAGGGGATCAGGAAGGGCTCCAAAAGTTTCTCCAATGGTTCCCTGAAACCCAACAAATCCAGCCTTTTAGCTGTTTCCCACAGCCCCTAAGTAAGCATTTGTCTTTAAAACTCCACATTTCCACCCACTTCTATTGTGCATTGATACAATGGCTGCTGCCACCTTTGTCCCAGGCTGGTTGAAACAGTAACTGCCCCCAAGCCACAAAGGGATTCGAATTTGCTAATCAAAAGCTATGATGGACAATCGACCATGCCCACCCTTGTTCTTGGGGAAGAGGATTTTTACATCCCTATCTATCACCAGCAGTTAACCAGGGACTGGCCTTTCCTGGGCTGCTGTGCACTTTGGTGACGGGTGCCAGTAGCCACCGCATGGAAAGAGCAATTTACAGTTCTTTCCAATAATTTATGTGCCTCTTCCTCCTGCTCTTCCCTGGATGATTCCATGTTCTTCTGGCCTCTGGAGTTTCAAAAGCGTTGTTTCAGACAGTTTCAGCCTGTTTAAGAGTTGTTTTGGTCAGTGGATTGTGTCCTGAAGCTCCCTACTCTGCCATCTTCCCCAGAAGTCACCAACAGTGAATTTTTGATTATTGATTTCGTTTATGAAGGAAAGTTGCATAGTCTCTTCAATTATAATAATGTATTTAAATTTTTTTCTTGGTGTGTCTACAGTTAAAATCATATAGTTTATGCATAATGACAGTTTTTCAAACATTTCCTTTTGCTTTTTCCTTTAAAATTTCTTTTTTCCTACCTGGTAATGGGCATAATAAAGCAGGAGCCCTTGTCTGAGCCTCTAATTCAAACACATGCTTTCAAGATTCCACCATGGAAATTAGTGCAGATTCCTTGTAGAGATACTGTATCAAGTTGTGCAAGTTTTCTGTTCTTACTTTGCTAAGAATATAATGAATAGATAAGTTCTACTGAACTATTTTCCTGCATTTATTAAATGATTATGTTCTTTTCTCTCCTTTAAATTGTAATCTGATGATTTTCATTAACCAATTTTTTTAGTTAAACCAGCCTTGCATTCCTTGAATAAATCCCATGACCAATTTGGTTACAATGGGTATTTTTAAGCTTTGATTCAAATGCTCTCATAGCAATTTTCTTTTGAATTTTCCTATCAATGTCTTTTAAATTTAATTTTGAGTAACAGATCCAAATTATCACTATATAATTTTGGATTTTAACATATAAATCTTTTTAAAGAATAGTTTTGTCAGTTTCATTCAAATTTATGATATTTATCCCAGATATAACTAATTAGCTCTATATTGAAATGGTTATGTTCATTACCACCAATTTTATATTATACATTTCTCATTCTTGAATCATTGAAACTAATTTCTCATTCAGTTTATCTGTAGTATATTACAGCATCCACAAAGAAACTGTACTAGAAATTTTTTCCTTCTTAAAACTTTGCATATTTGAGATCTTTAAAAGCTATTGTTTTACCACAAAATAAAAATTTGGCTAGCTTTTTATTGTATGTCAAGTTTTTTTTCCCCCACTCAAGATATATAGACATTGTTCCACTGTCTTCTAGAATTGAGTATTGTAGTCATAAAATCTGCAGTCTAATTTTAACTCCTTTCAACTAACCTTCTTTTCCCCCATATAATTATAGAATATTATAATATCTTTTACATCAAAGGAATGACAGGCTATGTTAACATATGTGTCAGATGGAAATTATTTTTTCTGAAACATGGCAAGCATAGCCTTATCATCTGGTCACAATATATTTATTAAATACTTACACTCTTATTTTTTAGTATTTTCGTTTCAAATCTGTGAAAAACATATTCTGTTACATCTTTAATCATTTCTTCTCTTCCTATTGTTGTATTCTCCTTCTAGAAAGATGAGATTCTATTTATACTTTGGCTACCCAAATCTATTATCTTCTCATGCTATTTTTATGTCTTGTAATTTTTCTTACACTTTCTTGGAGAGTTCCTGCAGTTTTTTTCTCCATTATGGACATACCAGTTTTCTGCAATGCTATTTATTGATTTACTATTTTTCTTTTTTGTGGAGTTTCTTTGTATTCTTGTTTCATTTTGGCCAACTGTCTTATAATTTCTGAATCACATTAGCCTACTTATTTATATTTTTTTAAATCAGTCTTTCTTTTTCTTCTCTTTTCTTATTGTTAAAATATGAATAATAATAACACTGACTTCATAAGTTTGGTATAGTTATTCAATGAGATAATCTATACAGGAATTGTGTCATGTCATGTCATATTAATTTTAGTGGTATATCTATTCAGTGGTGATCTAGTTATTAAAAATGCACCTGAATATAAGGTTACAGTCTTCTCTTGCCATTAGTTTCTAGGGGACTAGTTTCTTACAATATATCATTTTCTCTTTTCTTCTTTACTATTTGAGTGTGATAATATGTTCAATTAAAAAATAATACTTTACAGGTATTACAGTGGCTAGGTGACTAAGTAGTATAAGTGAAAGTTGGGGGGGTGGGGGGCGGGCATGTTCCAGTTTGCTAAAGCTGTCGAAATGCAATACACCAGAAATGGATTGGCTTTTACAATGAGGATTTATTAGGTTGCAAATTTACAGTTTTAAGGCTATGAAAATGTACAAATTAAGGCATCAAGAGGTATATACCTTCTCTGAGGAAAGGCTGATGGCATCCGGGGTTCCTCTGTCACAGGGGAAGGCACATGGCGATGTCTGCTAGTCCTTCTCCTAGATTCTCGTTTCAAAACAGTTGTCACCAAAATAGGCCTTCTGTGTCTCTTAGCTTCTGTCTTAGCTTCTCCCAGGGGCAAACTCTGGATTACATTTCTTAGCTTCTCTCCAAAGTGTCTCTGCCTTTTTATCCTCTCACAGAGGACTACAGCAAGGAGATTAAAACCCACCTTGAATGGGCTGGATTACATCTCCATGGAAACAACCTAATCAAAAGGTCCCCCCACTATAGGTATGCCCCCACAAGATTGGATTAAAAGAGCATAGTCTTTTCTGGGCTACATAACAGATCCAAATGAGCACTGGGGGGCTTTAAGAAAATATCCTTGAGAGCATCATCAGCTTATAATGTAGATGCTAAAGGATTCATGAATCATGAAGGAAGAGAGGCAATATTAAATATGCCACACCCTGTAGGACTAGATGGAACTTGGGTCTCTAATTACATCTTTGAGATATAATGTTAGTTCTGGATTTTCTGCTCCTTGGCCTTGTCATTATTGAGAGAAAAATTACCCCCTTCTTGTTTAAGCTGCTATTGTTTAGGGCTTCTGTTACATGCTGCTGAACTCAAACCTTAACTGATAAAGGTTCCATGACACATATAACCTACCACAAAGAATTTCTCCTTTAGGAGGAAATACAAAACCAAAAAACTTTTTTGCAATTTCGAGAAGCAATACTGTTTTGTTGGGCAGTATGATGTGAGTGTAGGCCACCGACTGTGTCTCTAAATGAAGCTTCTCCTCGCTAGTTGGTCAATTTTCTTTCCTGGCACTTACAAAGCATTGATTTCATATTTTCAGACACCAGCTTAGACCAAACTTCATCAGAAGTTTTTTACAACAAAATTAAACACACCAAATAGCAGTAAATCTGTATACTACCAGTAAAAGGGTGGAGACAAATTATTAGCAGAGTTGCATCTGGAGGGTGAGAAGAGGAATATTAGACTGACCCCAAAGTGATACTGTGTACTATAATGGAATCTATTACCTTGTAATCATATCAGCTCATTATCTTGCATTACAAGGTATTTTAAAATGCTATTTTCTTTTTGGATAGACAGTAGTGCTTTTACTCAATTCCCTCCAGCAGTCACAGATGTGCAGGTGCATTACTCTTCATGATCAAACTTCTAAGCATAAGGGATAGCATTAAGAATAATTTACACTGACTTATCATCTGGCTTGCTTGTTTTTCCTATATAACACTGGAAATCTTTATTCCAGATCCTGGTTTCCATATTTTATTGTCAAATAGCATTCTATTGATGTCTAATACATATTGTCAACCCTCAGGTGAAAAAGTACTCCTTTAAATACTGTATTAAACTTGTCAAGGGCAGTTATATATTTAGTAATACTCAGGAATGTTATATTTGTGAAAAAACAAATAGTTACCAATTTGAAGCTCAATTATTTCATACTTACCAATATAAGAATTTGGAGACAATTCTCCCCAATTTGACTTCACATAGGAAAAAAAGAATCAACTAAAATAAAAATCATGCATGCCGCTACTTCTAATTCATTTTTATGAAAGTATTTTGATGAAAATCTTGGTTTAAAATTATACACAATTAGCCCAACTGCAAGATTCAAAGCACAGTCCTACAGATACCATGTGTGCTGGTTTGTATATTTATGTCCCCCAGAAAAAGCCATATTCTTTAATGCATTCTTGTGGGGGCAGACGTATTAGCGTGGATTGGGTTAGAACCTATTGGTTCAGTGTTGATGCGACCCACCCAACTGTAGGTGATAACTCTGATTGGACAATTTCCATGGAGGTGTGGCCCCGCCCATTCTGCATGGGCCTTGTTTAGTTTACTGGTGCACTGTAGAAGCTCAGACAGAAGGAGCTCATAGCTAGCTGGAGCTGAGACAGACATTTTGAAGACAGCCATTGGAAGCTGATGCAGACATTTTGGAGTACGCCATTTTGAAACGCAACCTGGAAGCAAGCAGACGCCAGCCACATGCCTCCCAGCTAACAGAGGTTTTCCAGATGCCAACTGCCTTTCTCCAGTGAAGGTACCCTTTGTTGATGGACACTTTATGGCCTTAAGACTGTAACCATGTAACCAAATAAACCCCCTTTTATAAAAGCCAGTCCATTTCTGGTATTTTGCATAATGGGCATCATTAGCAAACCAGAACACCATGTGTTCCCAAGACTTCTGGCCCCAACTTCAAGAAGTTTAGGGTTCAACTACAATGTTAGAGAAGAGTTCACACAAGACCACCCTCACTGTAAGTGCAGGGGTTTCCCAAAAACACCCTCAGTTTTGATAACCCAATAGAAAAGCTCACAGAACTCACTGAGAGCTATTATAGGTACAATTTATATGGTACAATTTACTACAGGGAAAAAATTCAGGAAAATCAGCCAAAGGAAGAGACATATAGGGTAGAGTCTAGGAAAATTCCAAACTTGAAGTTTCCATTGTTTTCAGGATTGTTACCTTTTGGTATTGATGTGTGGAGTATTGCCAATTGGGGAAGTTCACCTGAGCTTCAGTTTTCTGCGATTTATTGGGACTGCATTCTAGAGCACTTGATTGATTAATTGCCCACGTGGTTGAACTCAATCTCTAGCTTCACCCCTCCCTGGAGACTGATATTATGTGTGTTCCGGTGTGCTAATGCTGCCAATATGCAAAATACCAGAAAGGGATTGGCTTTTCATAAAAGGGGTTTATTAGGTTACAAATTTACAGTCTTAAGGTCATAAAAGTGTCCAAACAAAGGCACCAACAATAGGGTACCTTCACTGAAAAACACCAGTGGTGTCTGAAAAACCTCTGTTAGCTTCTGCTTCGGGGTTCTGGTTTCAAAATGGCTTTCTCCAGGATGTTTCTCTCTAAGCATCTGGGGGTGTTCTCTTAGTTTCTCCCAGGAAAACTCTGGGCTAGCAGAAGTATGCTTTCAACAGTCATCTCCAAAATGTCTCTCTCAGCTGCAGCAGCCTGGGCCCATGATGGCTCTTTTTAAAGGACTCCAGTAAACCAGTCAAGACCCACACTGAATGGGTGTGGCCACACCTCCATGGAAATAATCTGATCAAAATTATCACCTACAATTGGGTGAGTCACCTCTCCATGGAAGCAACCTAATCCAAATATCCCACAACACTGGATTAAAAGATCATGGTTTTTCTTGGGGGATATAATATACCCAAACTGGCACAATGTGACATGAGGGATCTACCATGAGTTATCTTGTTAGCAGAAGCCATCAGGTGTGGTTCAAGGAGCTCACCATAAAAAACAAAGACACTCTTATCACTTGAGAAATTCCAAAGATTTAGAAATCAGCTTTCAGGTGCTGGGGACAAAGGCCAGACTTCTCTTTGGGTGAGGTCAAGTTCCTTCCTACACAAAAATACATTACAAACCAGCAGTTTGGAATGAATAAAATACTATCACAATTATATCCTAATAAAGATTATATTTCTACTTTTCAAACTATATCCCTAAAAAATCATATTCTACACAATGATTAATGCTTCCAATAATAACTTAAGTATCATAGAAAAGATTCACGAATCAGGATTTGGACTTACTCAGATGTAAAGCAGGACACTGCCTCGTGATGTCATTTGAGGACATCTTTGTACCCAAATGCTCTCCCACATGATGCCGTATTATTTGGAATTCTATGTTTAGCAAATATCTATAAAGTACCTGCACTGTTCTAGGACATAGGGATATAATACTAAGTTTATATTTTCACTTCTCAGGATTCTCAATTTTAAACAATGGAAACCAATTCTGATTAGATTAAACAGAAACAGAGCTTATTCAGAGTATCAAGTAGCTCACCAAATCAACAGCAAGAGTGGAAAACTAATCTCCAGCAGGAACCAAGGGAGTTAAGTCTCAGTCAAGATTCAGCCAAGGAAATGATATGCTTAGGACATGTGGCAGATTACAGTATGCTCCCAATCTCCATTTCCTTGTATATAAGTAATGTATGTATGTATGTATCTATTTATGTAAGACCTAAATCCTAGCCACAGCCTTAAGCCAAGTCTTGCCATGCCCAGTTTAGAACAGCTGAGCCACCATTAACATGCAATGCATGAGTGAGAAGCAAATGAATTTGTTATATGTCATTGAGCTTTTTCAGTTGGTTGTTATGCAGTGAAAGCTGAGTGAGACAGAGAAACAAGGTCCCAGTACTACTGGACACCAACAGCCACTGCTGTTGCTCTAAATAGTTCACAACTTTCCTTGCACTTTTATGAATGTGCCTCAAGTTTCAAATTCCCAGATGAAAATAGATGATTAGGTATGTACTACCAAAACGGAATATAACCCCTTCTGTTTTCATGGTGGTGAGTGGAGTTCTATTTACCAAATATCTAAGGGTAACTCCAAAACAGAAAGGGTGTTCCAACATTGGATAGCCAAATCGGCAAACATCCACCACAGTACTGTAGTGAGAGGTACAGACATGGAAAAATAACCCCAGTCGAGGGAATCAAATACTAACAATGCAGCATTCTCAAAAGAGTTTCCTTAATAAGAATTATAATAAATTTGTTAAAGGTTTATTTTTAAAATCTGGGGAGCAATGGATTAAACAAAAGAAAAATGACCATCTTTCCTTAAGGACTTCTCTAAGCCTTTAAAATGTTAAAATAGTTCCTGATTTTTCAAGGTGCAAGAAGGAATAGCGTATAGCACTTCCTAAAATTCGACCACAATCACCTGTTTAGTAAAGCTTCTCATAAGACTTTTGTTACCTATAACACAAATTAAGAAATATCATTAGAGGTGATCATAAAGTGCTTTTGGTGTTTGAGGAAACAGTGACTAATTATGTCTGCAGGAATTGCAATTGGAGGGTTGCTTGTGAGTGGAAACTAGAATGAAGTGTAGAACTTTTCCAGGAAAACTTTGAGAGATGGCATTTCAAGTACAGGAAAGGCAATCTAATATGAAAGACAGATAGATAATGAAATAGTGGGAAGTTTCAATTAGCATATGCACAAGGATGAGTGATGATGATGACGGTGTAGATGATTGTGGTGACACTAAAGTCAAATGAGGCGTATTACGTGGTACTTAAGAGCATGAGCTGTGGTCCTTAACACTCCAGAGTGACTGGCTGTGCTGTGTGTCCTCAGGCAAAATGTTACTTCTCTATGCCCAATTTCTGCATTTGGGCGGTGCTACACTTAATGTCACAAAGCATGTCAAGTAATTCAGACAGGTTGTAATGAAGCAGGTGAGGTAGGGAAGGGAAAGTAAAAGATGATGTTACAGAACTAGGCTCAGAGCCAGATTAAAAAATAATAATAAAACAAAAACAACCAAAATAACCTCCAAAGAATATAGTTACCGTTTATTGGGTACTGACTTTGAGTCAGGCACTTTTCTATGCAATTCATGTAATCACTAATTTATGTTGATCAACCATTAGAATTATTCTTAGCCTCATTTCAGGTGAGAAACCTGGAGGACAGAGGTGTTAAGAAATTTACCCACAATTACACAACTAGGAAATCGCTGAGCTGTATTTGAAGCCCTGGTCACCTTGCTCCAGAAGTCCATGTTCCTAACCACTATGACAGGAGCTTTCTAATTAACTTTTTTAAACCTCAATCCATAATAAGACATGTGTTTTACATCATGACCCAGAATATGCATCTATCTATCTATCTATCTATCTATCTGTCCATCTGTATGTGTGTGTATATCTCAAGTCCCTTAAAATTAAAGTTACCCTTAACCAACCATGTATGCTGTATCCTGATATTTCTATTCTAGTGTAGTCTACTTCATTTTTAAATGCTGATAATAAAAGAGTAAATTCATTTTACAACCACTAACTGATCACAGCCTACAGTTTGAATAATATTACAGTGTTCCATAATTCACATTTCTTTCTAAGGAATGAAGAATTTATCCATCACAGAATAAATAGGAAGTGAAGGATTTTAAGTAAATGAATGACCTAGACAAATTATCTGTTTCAGAAAGATCATTTCCAGCAGTGTAGAGGATAAACTGGAGAGAGTTGGCACTGCAAGTAACAAGCCTATTTAAGAAACTATTGTCATTCTACAAAAGAAAATGAAGCATGGAGAACAGAGACAAGAAACACAATCAAAGGATGGAGTGACCAATAAAATATGGATGGTGAGGTAGAGGTATGACTTGAGAATGACTCCTTTGTTTCTAGTTGCAGGACTAGATAGTAGCATCATTAACCAGGCTAGAGATTACGGAACAAATATGTTTTAACAAAAAGATTTTTAAAATTCAGTATTCTGAATTTTGTCCTTTGAGTGTCAAAAATTAAGTAGAATCACTCTTTGGCATAACAGTCCTTGCAGTGCATCAATGTTACTAATAAATGACTATGCTCAAACCTAATACTATATTGGAACTATATAGTCTAAGAATAAATTAACTCCTTTATCAGCTTTTTTCATTATTGACATACTGAGTTTGTAGTCAACTAATACTCCTATTTTATTTTCATATGAACTTTGGACAGTGGTTTTGTCTCCTTGTTCCAAGGTTCTTTTATTATCAAAAAGAGTATAAAACTTAATTATCTAATCCACTCCATTCCTATCATTCTCACCTTTCTTCATTCATGAACTTATTTGATAATCATGATGACTAAGGTGACTTCTTAGTGAATCCATGTTGGATCCTAGCTATTACAACTTATTTGGGGGAGGTTCATAAATCATCTGATTAGTCATCTCTTCTAGAGTTTTACAGAGAATTTACATGTTTGCTGTTTTGAATTTTTCAGACTTTATCTATTTCACCCTGCTTAAAAAAATTAAAGAAACATTTCCCATCTTCTGGCATCACTTCAATTTTTCAAAATTTAAATATGATTATTCTTACTGATCCCACAATTAAACATGTAAATTCCTCCCATAATATGATATAAAATTAATTTGAGCTTGGGACCTGAATTCACTAAAGTGCTTATCTACTGACAGCATGATGCCAGACTTGTCTAGAGCACATTTCTCAGCTTCCCTTATAGTTTTGTTTGAACCATGTGACCGAGTTTTGTCCAGCGAGATGGGGGGTGGCATCATACACACTACTTACCCTTGTATAATTACCCACCCTTTTTTTTTTCTTGTAGTGAACTTGGACAGTAACTCAAGAAGGATAGAACCTGGAAAACTGTGTGTCCTGCCAAGAAGAGTCCCAGGCATACACTGGATTGTAAAATTGGGAGGTTTATTTTTACTTCATCATAGCCTGGTCTATCCTGACTTGTAAAAGATATATTTCCTTTTTCATATTTACTCTTTCCTTTACATACTGAAAACATTCTTCATTATGGAAGAAGTTGGGCTTTCTTTCTGTACCAGTTAATATTATTTCACCTTCCCTAAGCAATGTGTTTATCCCATCTTTGTTCTACTTGATCTATTCATTCATCCATTCACTCTGTTAGTCAACAAATATTAGCACCTATTCTGGGGCAGGTACTGGTCTGGGAATAGGATGTATAGGAGTGGGCAAAACAAAACACAATCCCTGCCTGCAAGTGGCCTACATTAAAGGAAAGGTACACAAACTATAAGCAAATGCATAAATAAAACATGTTCCATCAGATGGTGATAAGTGAAATGGATAAAAATTAAGAAGGAAAGTAGAATAGGGAGTGTGAGGATGGGGTTGCGTGGGGCTGATAATCGTAAATCTGGGTGGTCTGTTGAGGTCTCACTAGGAAGGTGAGACTGGAACAGTGACATTTAGTATGTGAAGTTGTGGTCCTTTTGTTTCTCTAGAATATTTTTAAAGCCCATTATCTATGATACTTCAATTTTCCTGATTTACTTATATTTATCTTCGTATAGATGCCCCTTCTTCTATTTCCTTTTGACCAAGAGTATTCAATACTTATTATAAACCAGGCACTGAGATAATCGCTTTAAAAATGGTATCTAATTTAATCATCAAAACCCCTTTGAGACAGGTAATTTTATTTTTCCCATTTACAGATGAGGAAACAGATGCTTTCATTGCTTAAGTAACTTGCTAAAAGTCACATAGCTGGTGAGAGAAGAGAATTTTAAACCCAAAATCCAAAGATTTAACTACTAGGGGTCTTAACCTCTATTCTTTACTGGCTCGTTTATACATGCCTGCTTGAAAATATTAATGTATCTGTAAATTACATTTCAGTTTGTTTGGAGGGCTCTGAATTATTCCTCAATGAGAGTATTTCTATTTGTGGAGTCAAAATTTAGTTTTTCAATCATCTGATACTTCTTGAAGTATATTCTTTTAAAACTTACCTAGACAGAAGGATATAATTTTTGTCAAAATATTTTATTAGTAAAATCTAAGGCATGTTCTAACTATCTTCTTTGTGTTATTAATTTCACACTGATACAGTCATTTTCCTCTAAGGGACCCAGTACTATACAGATCAGTGTTATGGAACACTTCTCAGTGACCCTGGCTGAGTGAGTACTAAGAATAGAGCATAAGTTAGAAGCCTTAGAGAAATGGTCTGCAATCCTGCATGTGTGTTTGTGAATGGTTACTAGAATATTTCTGAGAGATGCAATAGGCTACTTTTGGCCTTGAAATTTAATAATCGGAGAAGAGGAGATTGTACAAGCAACAGCTGCGCTGTAGATAGGTCTCAGATGTTCAGTATGAACCCTTGCATCTTATAAGAATATTGTCTGAAAGACTGGGATGAAAAGGAGCTGGAGAGGATAGTCACCACTTTGTGAACCAAGTAACAAAAGGAAATCAATGTAAGCAAACAAAGATAAGGTATTAGATGTTTTGGAAACATGAGCTTCCAGTGCTGGCATAGCAGTCTTCAACTCTTCAGTATGACTGGTACTGAAGGATAACATTTGAACAGATGTGTCTAATGTGAAATATATAGAGTATTGAGACCTATAAATGTTTAAAGTCAGTATTCAGTCTTGTGAATTTTTAACAAATTTCCTTCTTACATTTTCAATGATTCCATCTGGTGATAAATGATCATTTCACCCAAAGTTTTCCACTTAAATATAGTGCAGAAACTACCTTTGTGACTTCCATGGCTTTTTGAAAATTTAAAATATAAGCAAGGTATATCAAGATACATCAAATGCTCTCTTAGTGTAATCGTAGTTTCTAAATGCTACTGGCATATCTGGCTTCTTGCTTCATCAGTAGATGATTATTAAGAAATTGACATTTTCTTCTTTAAAGAAATACAAAAGGGTAAGAAAAGTTCAAAAATTATCTCTGATTTCACTTATGGTTGAAAAGAGGTGGTGGGAGGGTATGAGGGGGAAGGGGGTAAAAATACCAATCTGTCAGGCAGACACACATTTATTGCTTAGAACTTGGTGTGGGATAGCATGTGATCTTCTATATTTGTTAACATCTACATGAAATGTTTCTGTTACCTGGTAGCATGCACTGTGTCACGTTGCATGGAATTACTGTAATCTTTAAGAATAAGATCCCCAATAACACAGATATCATGTCTTAATTATGAAGCGGCAGTGAAATTTTCAGGGCAGTTTTACCATGCTAAGAATCAAGGAATAAATGACTCATTGTTTTTAAGCTGAATTTTTACGCGGATGAACTCCTGAACCTCAATAGTACAAAACAATTCATTTTGAACTGTTTGTGCTTCTAGGGGAAATAAAGTGTTCATGCTAAAAAAGGTTTTGCATGTGGGTGTGTTTAATTTTTTCCAGCTTTATCCATATATTTTATATATGATACTGAGTTTATAGATTATTGCTTAATTTTTAAATATTACCCTTTCTAAATATGTACAGCTTACTAGCATACAATGTATTTCCCACATTACCATATATTCAAGTCTTACTTATGAAAAAAGTAGAGAACAGAATGTATTACTTAAAATGACATTTCAAGACTTGTGTTCTCTCTTGTCTATCTAGCCCATCCCTATCTTTCAATACAGGAATCTAGTAATACCAGAAAATATCCAGACATAAATAGCACATTGAGAAAAACTACCAACAGTGAGTAAACTAGAGTATTAACCAGAGCACTTTAGTTGTAATGCGTAAACATATGGATTCATATACATGAAAGGAATTTCATCATGAATATTTACAATTAGTTTTGAAGTCTCAAAGCTATACCATTGCATATTTAACAAAGGAGTTCAACAGCTTGAAATTATATATATATGCATACACACACACACACAGATATGAAATCATATCCATATCAATATCTAGAATCTTATGACTCTAGATTCCTGAGGAAAATGTCCACATGGTTTTGTTAACACTCTATCCAAGCCCCTACCAGTATGATGTCTGGCGCATAGTAAACCCTCTAGAAATACCATGAATCGACTTGCCAGGTCAGGCAACATGTTGAATTAATTTATTTCACAAATGCTTACTATAATTGCCTATTTGCATTTTTTTTAACAATAGACTGCTAGGGTTTTGAGCCTCAGGTTTGTATCTTGTTCACAAAGTATGTTTACTAAATAAGTATGTCTTGCACGTAGTAAATTCTCAAAAATGTTGTTGAATGACCACTTGAGTAGCCCTTGCTACTTAAAGCCATTGCTAGGCATAGATGTCATTGTGCTGACCTGATAGAGTCATTCCCTTTCTGAGACCTGACTTCAGGATGTGGCTGTGGAATAGGCAGCAGCCTCTTTAGTCCATTTTTGATGCAATGTTATTAAGATATATTCACATACCATACAACCATCCAAAGTGTACAACCAGTTGTTCACAGTATCATCATATAATTGTGCATTCATCATCACAATTTTTCAACATTTTCATTACTCCAAGAAATAAAAATGAAAATATGAATAAAGATTAAAATAAAAGTATGAAAGAACACCCAAAACATCTCATACTACTTTCCCACCCTGTTATTCATTTACTATTTGTTACTCATCTGTCCATACACTGGATAAGGGACTGTGAGCCACAATGTTTTCACAATCACCCAATCACACTGTATAAGCTATATAGTTATACAATCGTCTTCAAGAATAAGGATACTGGATTACAGTTCAAGAGTTTCAGGTATTTCCTTCTAGCTATTCTAATACACTAATAAGTAAAAAGGGATATCTATAAAATGCATAAGAATAACCTCCAGAATGACGTCTCAACTATATTTGAAATCTCTCAGCCAATGAAACTTTATTTTGTTTCATTTTGCTTCCTCCTATCAGTCAAGAAGGCTTTCTTAATCCTGCAATGCTAGGTCCAGGATCATCTGCAGAGTCATGGTCCATGTTTCCAGGGAGATTTACACTCCTGGGAGTCATGTCCCATGTAGGGGGAGGGCACTGGGTTTACTTGCAGTGTTGGTTTAGAGAGAAAGGCCACATCTGAGCAACCACAGAGGTTCTCTGGGGGTGACTCAGGCAAATTATAAGTAGGGTTAGCCTCTCCTTTGCAGTAACAAGCTTCATAAGGGCAAGCCCCAAGATGGAGGGCTTGGCCTACTACAATGGTAGTCCCCAATACTTGCAAGAATATCAGGAATTCCCCAGGTGGGAAGTTTAATATTCCTAAGTTTTCTCCAGTCCCTCAGGGGGCTTTGCAAATACATTTTTATTCTCTGCCCAAATTACTCTGGGATGTACTGGGACTTCATGCTAACCTGTACAAACCAACTGGATATCACCCCCTATTGATGGTTCCATGTAATTATGGTGTTTGAATAAACTGACCATACAAGTTAAATTATATAGAGTCTCCCATAGAAGTTAAAATTTAAAAACACAATCAATACCTTCCTCTGCCCTTTAGTCTAGTTTACCTTAGTCCTAACCAAGTCCATTTCATTCATATCTCTAATTAAAATTTGATCTGTTTTTCAGCTTCTTTAACATTTTTGGTATGGGGTAATGCTGACATTCATAGCTGCCAAACTCTGGCTCTAAGTCTCAGGTGTCACACAGATACCCGAAGATCCAGGGACTGACCAGATTATACACAAACAGCTCATCATCTCAGAATTTAGAAATAACCATTATAACTCATGAATAGATGTGACTGCTGTAAGAGCTTACAATTTAGGTACCTTTATCATAGGTATCCCCTGATAACCTGTGCTCTCAGATTCAATTCTCAGAGTTTGCACATTATAGTTAGTCCATATTAGTGAGGCATTATATTTATTTTTTTGATTCTGGGTTATTTCACTCAACATACTGTCCTCAAGGTCCATTCACTAGTTGCATACCTCATAACTTCAATTCTTCTTGCTGCTGCTCAACAAATGTGTACACCACAGTTCACCATTCCATATATCAGTCTATGTACCCTTAGGTCACTTCCATGCATTGTGAATCATGAATACTGCCACCATAAACACCAGTGTGCAATGTCCATTCATGTCCCTGCTCTTAGTTCTTCCAAGTATATACCCAATAATTGGGTTAGCTTCCTGTAGAACCAACACACTGCCCCTCAGATGGGCTGCACCATTCTACTTCCCTAACAACAGTGAATAGGTACATCCCTCTCTCCACATTTTTTCTAGCACTTGTATCCCTCTGTTTATTTTTAAACAGTTTTATTTACACACTATACAATCCAATCTAAGAAAACAATCAATGATTCCTGGTATAATCACATAGTTATGCATTCACCTCCACAACCCATATAAGGACACTTCCATTTCTTCCACAAAGAAGGAGGAAAAGGAGAAAAAAAATTAAGAATAAAAATATAAAAGATATACAAAAATTAAAAAAAAAGTATAATATAATGAAAAGGTCAGACAACAACATCACCACCGAGAATCCCGTATCACTTCCTTATAAACCCCTCTTACAGACATTTAGCTTTGGTATATTACTTATTTTACAATTAATGGAAGCATCTTACAATGCTACCATTAACTATAGATTCTAGTTTGCATTGATTGTATTTTTTTCCCTTGTACCATCCAATTTTCAACACCTTGCAATATTGGCATTCATTTGTTCTCCTCTCTCTTTTAAAAACATTCTCATATTTGTACATTTAATCACCATCATTGACCACTCTAGGTTTCACTAAGTTATACAATTCCAGTCTTTATCTTCCGTCTTTCCTTCTGGTGTCATACATGCCCTTAGCCGCCTTCTTTCCACTGTACTCACACTCATCTTTGTTCAGAGTACTTACAATACTGTGCTACCATCACTCAGCATTACGCTATCCATTTCTGGATCTATACAATCAATCCTGTTTACCCTTATGTACTTCTTCATCATCAAATGCCCAATTTCTAACCTCTATCTTCTGATAACCTGTGTTCTCAACTTTAACTCTCAAATTTCACTCATCAATGTTAGTTCATAATAGTGAGTCCATAGAGTACCCATCCTTTTGTTTCCGGCTAATTTCACTCAACGTAATGTCTACTGCCTACCATTTTGGCTTTGGAATTTATATGTCATATCTTATTTCATTTTATTTTCTCTCTCTCTCTCTTTTTACTCCCACTGATAGTCTTCATTTCTACTCTCTTCTCCAAACCTCTCTCTCCTGTCTTTTCCTATCTGCCTGCAGTGCTCCCTTTACCATTTCTTATAGATCAGGTCTCTTGTTCACAAACTCTCTCAGTGTTTGTCTGAAAATATTTTAAACTCTCCCTCATTTTTGAAGGACAGTTTTGCTGGATATAGAATTCTTTGGTGGCAGTTTTTCTCTTTCAGTATTTTAAATATATCATGCCACTGCCTTCTTGCCGCCACGGTTTCTACTGAGAAAACTGCACATACTCTTATCAAACTTCTTTTGTATGTGATGGATCACTTTTCTCTTGATGCTTTCAGAATTCTTTTTCTTTGATGTTTGATAATCTGATTATTAAGTGTCTTGGAGTAGGTCTATGCAGATCTATTCTGTTTGGGGTATGCTGTGCTTCTTGGATCTGCAATTTTATGTCTTTCATAAGAGATGGGAAATTTTTAGTGATTATTTTCTCTATTATTCTTTCTGCCCCTTTTCCCTTCTCTTCTCCTTTTGGGACACCCATGACACATATATTTGTGCACTTCATGTTGCCGTTCAATTTCCTGAGACCCAGCTCATATTTTTCCATTATTTTTCATGTCTGTTCTTTTGTTGTAGGATTTCAGATGTCTTGTCCTCTAGGTCCTAAATCCTTTCTTCTGCATCTTCAAATCTGCTATTGTGTGTCTCCATTGTGTTTTTCATCTCTTCTATTGTGCCTTTCATTCTCTCAAGTTATGCCAATTGTTTTTTCAAACTTTCAAGTTCTTCCTCATGTTCACCCAATGTCTTCTTTATACACTTCATCTCTTTTGCCATATCTTCCCTCAGCTGATTAATTTGATTTTTGAATTGACAGCATATTTGTTTGAAGATCTTTAATTAGTTGTTTCAACTCCTGTATATTATTTGAAGTGTAAGTTTGGTCCTTTGACTGGGCCATATCTTCTTTTTTTTTCTAGTGTGATTCATAATTTTTGATTGTCTAGGCATCTGGTTTCCTTGATTACCCCAATCAGATTTTCCCAGACCAGATGGTCCTTGGTCTCAGGGGAAGGCTGTATTCAGTATCAGGTTTCCCTGAGGATGAGACCCAGCAGGTTGTCACACTTTCCTGTGAGGCCTCTAGATGTTGTGCTTTTCCTATCCTGCCTAGCAGGTGTCACCTGTCAGTCCACAGCTTCCCACCAGAGTAAAGAGGTATGTTGCCCTTATTTCTCAGTAGACCCTGTCCCTGCCAGGGGCTGAGAGTGTCAGAAGCCAAGCTTAAAAAGCTGTTTTTGTTGTGCCCGCCATCTCCAGGCCCTAGGGTCTGTGTTCTTTGAGGGAGGGAAGCCAGGTAAGCAGGGCCCTGCCTCCCCTATTTTCTTAGGGAAATTACGCCCTTTAGGGATTCATCTCT
The DNA here is from genome assembly GCF_015220235.1 of Choloepus didactylus. Lineage (NCBI taxonomy): Eukaryota > Metazoa > Chordata > Mammalia > Pilosa > Megalonychidae > Choloepus > Choloepus didactylus. Next base: position 52,141,909 of record NC_051314.1, read on the forward strand.
TACACTTGATTTTTTCCTTTGTCTCTCTAACTATCTCAAATCCACCCTTGCTTGGGTCAGTGCTGACAATTGAAAATTCCTGTGGCTTTCTCTAATAAGCTACTTAGAATGAGAGAAATAAAAGGAAAAGAGAAAGAAATCTCCTTTGCAGAGCCAGTCCCCAGCCCCCCAGTTAACAGTCAAGAACCAGAGTTGGTCCCCAGTTCTATGTGCCCCTTTTCTTGGCACACAGTCTGTTTCCAGTATTCTGAGCTCAGCCAACTCCAAAAGCATGTTTTTTATTTATTTATGTATTTTTTTCCCATCAGCCCTGCCTCTTCCCTGCCAGGAGAAACCTCTGTGTTCCTTTCCTGACTGCTCCAGGTTTATCTGTGCTCATAGCTTGTATTCAGTAGTCCAAATTCATTAACTAAAACTGCAGTTGGAGCTTGGTTGAGCTACCTTCCCTTCCTCCTAGTTGACTACTTCTTTTTCCCACAGGGAAGTGTTTCAGCTCAGCCTGCTGTGCTGGTGGGGGAGGGGCACCAGCACCACAGTTTGAGGAGTTTTACTTACAGTTTCTATGCTATGATCTCAGATGTTCCACCCATTTCAGATTTGTTTACAATGTGTGACCAGTCACAGATATCCCCCAACAGTTGTTCCAGACTATTTACTAGTTGTTCCTGGCTATATGCTGGTTGTTCCAGAGGACTAACTAAATTCCATACCTCCCTATGCTGCCATCTTTTTAGTCCATTTTTAATGGAGGAAATAATTTCCAATTCCCAGCTCAAATGTCACTTACTCTGTGTAACTTTGGCCAACTTCTAACTGTTTATTCCATAAGCAGAATGCACCCCTCCACACACAGAGAACCATGTTCCTATGAAACTTTATTCCATTTATACAGCATTTATCATACTTTATTATGGTTAATAATATGCTTATATGACTATAACCTACACTAACTTGTTAGTCCTTTGAGGTCTTCCCCTCATTGTTTCTTTAATCTCTAGCCTTAACACAGTGTTGGACAAATTATAAGTTCTCTACAAATACTTGTTTAATTACCAAAGGGTCAAAGACCCCTGGTTTGGCTCATTGTTAAATGGTAAGATTGCAGAAACTTGGCTATGGCTGAACAAGGGGTGTGGCCTTTGGACAGCATGTAGGTGATAGCAGATAGAAATTCCCAGAGAGTATTATACAGGACAATTGGCCATTCTTTGCTAGGTGCCTGACAGTTGGAGAGTTCCCTTCTATAAAGCTTCAGAGTCACTGTTATACTTCCAATTCCCTTCTGAGGGTCTCCTTTTGCACAGGTTACCCCTTCCCCAGAGCACACTGGGGTGAACACAGAATTGATATCCGCCTAAAAAGGCATCCTGTGGGAGACTCCCCAGTACCCCATGAGCTTTGTATACCTCCCCTACATATGTGCTCTCATGTATTTTTTTAAAGATGTATTTCTGTCTTTCCAACAGTGTTTTTTAGAACATTTGTTCCATGGCATATCAGTACTTTTTACTTATAGGGTTTCATGATCAAATAAGTTGGATTATAAAAGGTAAAATGAAACAAAGCTAAGTGTTCTAGTTTGCTAATGCTGCAGAATGCAAAACACCAGAGATGGACAGGCTTTTATAAAACGGGGATTTATTTCACTACACAGTTACAGTCTTAAGGCCACAAAGCGTCCAAGGTAACACATCAGCAATCACCGGAGGATGGCCAATGGTGTCCGGAAAACCTCTACTAGCTAGGAAGGCAGCCGGCGTCTGCTCCAAAGCTCTGGCCTCAAAATGGCTTTCTCCCAGGACGTTCCTCTCCAGCAAGCTTGCTCCTCCTCAAAACATCATTCACAGCTGCACTCAGTTCCCTCTCTCTGAGTCAGCTCATTTATATGGCTCCACTGATCAAGGCCCACCCCGAATGGGCGGGGCTATGCCTTCATGGGAACATCTCATCAAAATCATCACCCACAGCTGGGTGGGGCACATTCCAAGCAAATCTAACCAGCACCAAAACGTCTGCCCACAAGACCACAAAGATAATGGCATTTGGGGGACACAATACATTCAAACCGGCACACTAAGCAAAACAAAACAAAAAAGTAGGATTTCAAGATTAGGATTTTCAGAGCCTCCAATTTACCAATGAACTCTGAATTTCCAAGGGAAATAATATGTAATGTATTACAAAATGTTTCCACCAGAGAACCTAATTATTATTTTTTTTTACGTTTCATTATACAACTCTAGGTACCGGTATTTTGAGGAATATGCTTTAGGACATATGACTCAATATCACATTCCCTACTCCTAAAGGCCCTCATCAAATGGTTCTCTTCATCACATAACAACTCTCCCTGCATGAATCAGATGCTGAAAGATGCTCAAGAATATTTCTTAAACTAGTGCTGATGGCATTATCAGATATGGCACATGAATATTCTTTGTCAAATTAAGTTTTAAATGAGTATATAGGCTCAAAAGTAATTGCTGCATGAGCAAATAAAAATATGTCACTGTATGAATGCAAAATCTGTTGAACTTTCAAATAATCCTGTATGTTATTATAGTAACTGTATGTTCTTTTTATTCCTTTGTCCTTTTCAAAATCAATTTGTGATGTTCTTATGTATATCCCTTACCACAGTAAAAATAGAATTTTAGAACTATGAAGTAAAAATTAGCAAACGTACAGCAACAATAAAAATGCTGAATGTGCTTCTACTAAAATACGAAAAATAATTTTGTCTAAAATCTCAGCTTTCATCTGACTTCCCAATACACAGGAAAATTTAATGAGAGTGATTTTAGAATTCTGTTCTGTGAACAGGGATGTATTATCCAAGCTACTGTGTAATTCTGCTTACATTTCACCACATGCAGTTATTATTTAACACTTTTCTCTGGGCAAGGATTCATATCCTTATAGTTCTGGGATTGTTTAAAACTATTCATGCTATACCCCAATGTTAATGGCATACTAATACAGGAAAATGGGACAAAGACATAAAGTTACAATAAAGAACATGAATATTTTCCAGAGATTTGTTAAACAAAATGATAGTGATAAGAAGTCACAAAAGATTGAGCCAAAATTTATGCCTTAACTATTGTACAGATATACGCTTGAAGGTGACAAAGCCAATGAAATATCCTGAGAAGGTCAAATGATTTCACTTAACTCATCAACAAGAGACTGTCTGTTTATAATGAGTTATAGCCTCTCTTTAGCTTCTTAAGCTTATGTCTTAAAGGAATAAAAATATTATTCTTCAAAATTATATTTTTTTAATTTCTCATAACTAGTAATTTAATGTGCTATATTGGGATTCACAAAAATTAATATAATTCAAACTTCAAATTAATAGAATGAACCTATTTTTCTAGTTACTCAGTTTTGCTAAACACCTACAATAAATTAAATTTTAGTGATTTTTCAGTTCCAACATGCCCCCCTTCTCCCCGCAGCCCCCACCCAAAGAAATTTGCTTACAAGCTTTGGTTGCTGGCATCTGTACTAATGACTAGGAAACCTTTCAGCTATCAATGAATAGGAGGCAGAGCTGCTCATATCCACAGCTGGAATGGATTTGTTTCTATAAAATGGGAAGTAGCAGCTGCAGGGAACATAAATTGTACAATTGATTTGATTTTGCAAAGCAAACACATTTTTCGTGTCATGAGTTAGCTTGCTAATTAGGCCTTGCCTAATCAAAGGAACTTTGGAAGAAAATAATTTTGGATTAAGCTCAACTTCCACACCTTCTGAGAGTTCCTTATACATTTTCACCCTTTCAAAATAATTATATCTCAAACAGAATGTCTCAAACAACAAAAGAATGATCTGTGAATAATGTCCAATTGGAGATTGTGTCCTGTGTCAGACTCCTATTACAACTGAATAAAGGATAAACTTAAAAAGAGGAATATCAAAAGATCTATGACACCTGGGTCTCAGGAGCTATGGAAACAATAGCACTATATTTTTTTCTTAGTTTATGCCTAGTATTGGCAATGAAGGGCCATGAAGGGCCACATTGAATATTTTAGGCTTTGTGTGCCATGAGGTCTATGTGAAACTACTCAGCTCTGCCTTTTAATAGGTAGGCACCCATGGACAATACATAAACAAATGGGTGTGACTGTGCTCCAATTAAACTTTACTTACAAAAACAGGTTGTGGGTCAGATCTGCCAACTCCTGGTTTTCAATTCTCAGAAAATGAACACTAATGATTCTCTGGTTAATAATTGGTTCTACATTGGTCTGCCTGGTAGGTAGTAAATGTGACTAAGTTGCCAAACCAACACTGGGGCATATGTATTTAATATCTGTTATATGCTATAGAGAGAGAATCTGCATGTATGGATGAATATATGTACATGTATAGATATTGTGCATATGCATATGTAAATATATATGTATATGTAAAAGTAAGACAGAGAGGGAATATATACAGAGTGCATTTTATAAAGTGTGCATGGGATAAGAGGGGAAAATGGGAAAGAATTGTGAAACTAGCCAAACCTTGGCTAACAAATGGAATAAGAACAATTATATTAGCAAACTCATGATTTGTATTTGTTTATAATTTATACATAGGTGTTTAATCAATCAACATATATCTGTTGAGTATTTATTATAAGCTGAATACCCTTCTATTGCTAACAAAAAAATAAAAGAAAACCATTCTTGCCTTTCAGAAGCTCAAAATTCTATAATTGTCACACATGCACACATATTCATACATGCATACATGCTCACAAATAGGAAAATTGTAAAATAAGGAAATATGCTAATAGTGCATACAACAAATATCATCAAAATTGGGAAAGAAAAGGGATAATTCTTCCCCAAAAGAAGGAGACTTAGAAGTGGCCTTTGAAATTTGAGTAACATGGATTAGATTTATATTGGAGGGAGAGGAATATTATTTTAGGTGGTGCAGAACACTAAACACAGGCAACAGAAAATTTCAAGGTATGTTAATGTGGCAGATAAGAACTTTAAATAGTGTATTAGGACCAAATGCTTGGGAAGTTGGGGACTCATCTAGAGGCCACTTCCTAGCCCTTGCCTACCAAGCCTCTTTTTCTATTGTGTACAGATGTTTCAGTGTGTTTCCATTCCACAGCCTGGAGGAGATGTTAGGTCTAACAAAGCAGCCTGACTATTCCTTAAACCTGGACACTGGGAACAAGCAATTCCAGCTGCTTATCAGGGTTGGGAACTCAGTGGCTGGGTGCCCTCCCCAATGGAGTGTTTCAATACTCTGCCCTCAGGTAGCACTGACTTGTCTCTCTTCTCAGAGCTGCCATCCACACTGCGGACCAAGCAGTTGGCCTCCCCAGAGACCAGTCAGGGGACCCCAGGGGATCAGTTCTCTAGCTCTTTCGGGCCCTTTGTGCTGTGTAATAAAGTGGTCATTTGCTGAAAGTTTCTGTTGTGCCCGAGCCTTTGTTCCTATGATGCAACATAGCTTGCTCCACAGCAAACTGAATAAAGAACTTTGAATATCAAATAATAAAATTTCAACTTGACTCTGTAGCCAATGTAGAGCCAATTGTTAATCAGTGCTTTTCAAGGTGATTACTCCTACAGGGGTTACAGAATATGATGGACGCAGAAAGGGGCAAAAGACAGTAAAGCTAGTTGTGGGGGTGGTGGTTTCCAAGATGAACTGAGAATGATTGAAGTAGTGTGGTGCCAATGCCAGTGGAAATGGAAATACGTGTCACTAGTGGAGCTAGTCTAAAGGAACTATGACAGTAACACCTAGTGTTTTATTCACTTAGTGCAAATTTACTACCATGAACCAGAAAATATGGTAGGCATTGACATTTTTAATTGCACTCACGTGTTTTATTTAGATAGAAATGATAGAACTTGCAAAACGATTGGCTATAGAGGGGCAGATACTTGGACATTCACATGAAATATCTAGCATAGCACACCAATAAATGTTTAAGGAAAAACAACCCCCAACAATAACAAATACAGTTCTGGAATCAAACCAATTAGAGACATGATAAAATAATTAAAAAAAAAAAAGATTCTTTAAAGCAAGACTTGTCAGAGCCTTTAATTGCCTCTGGATTAGGGTCTTTTATTATTTCCTTTTTCTAGGATGTTCTTTCCTCAGGCTCTCTCGCTGATTTCATTCACTTCATTCAGGTCCCAGCTCCAATGTAACCTCCTCTAAAGCCTCTCCTGACTGCCTAATCTCAACTAGCCACCCTCCACAATTACTTCCTATCCTATTATTTTACTTTATTTTTTCAATTTTTACCATTATATAAAGTGATTTATTTGTTTATTTCCCATGGTCTGTGGAAGAAAATACTTTGCGAATGGGGGCTTTGCCTATCTTGGCCATTGCTGTATTTCTGGGGCCTGGAAAAGAACTTGGCCCCAATATTCTCTCAATAAATATGAGCTGAATGATAAAACAAGTGAACAAGTTTAAAAAGACCCACCATGGAGTCAATATCTGCCACAACAGGGACTGAAAGTTCAGTGCAAAGAGCCCAAGAGCCAGGACATCCATGAGAGGCTGCTGCTCAAGCTATATGGGTTTCTGGCCAGAGGACCCAACTTTACCTTCAACCAAATGAGGTGGTTCATGAGTCGCACCTACCAGCCACCCCTGTCCCTTTCCAGAATGATGCAGAAGATGAATTTTCCTGGCCAGGAAAACGAAATCGCTATGGTTCTGGGGACCAAAATGAAGGAAGTGCGGGTTCAGGAGGTGCCCAAACTGAAGGTTTGCGGCCAGAATCGCACCCTCAAGGCCAAAGACAAGATCCTCGCCTTAGACCCACTGGCCCTGGACTCCTCCAAGTGCTGTGACCCTGTCCTGCGCTTTGGTCCCCTCAAGGGCTGGAAGAGTGTACAGGCATATCGGCAAGACCCCAGGAACCTCGCACAGCCACACCAAATCCTACATCTGTTCCAAGGACTGGAAGTTCCAGCACGCCAAAGGCTGCCAGGCAAGCAGCAGCTACAAACATAACCCCGGATCCTGCCCTGTTACTAAAATGATTTGAGATGCTGAAACAAAAAATAAAATAACTGTCCTAGGGAGTAGACTTAACCTTTTCTCATTACCACTGGCACTACCAGTAGCCTAGGCTCTAATCACTTCACAGATAGGTTAATACAAATACCTTGTTTCTCTCTTGAGTTTTCCAAACTCCCACTTGAAACTGTCCTTGCAGAGGAAGGGGGCGATTAATCTTACTATAATCTTGCTCTGATCAGGTCAGTTCACTTATTTCAATGGCTTCTTCTTCTCTGTGAGATAAAACTAAAATTCCTCATCCAGGAATTCAAAGGACAGAGGAATCTCATTTCACTTAAACTATCCAACGTTGTTTTCTAAGACTTCAAAACACTTTCCTCAGTCATACTGTTTTCTTAAGATTTGCCTGCAAGCTCTAGGCTCATTTCTGTCTCTGTGTTTTTCCATGGGCTGTTCCTAATGTAAGAAGACACGTTCCATTCAAATCCATTCATCAAAATCCCGTGAAGTTTTTGGACTGTCTCAAGTGAGTTATTTGCCATGAAGTCTTCTCTGACCTATTAAACTTCTTGTCTTCATCCTTGAGTTCAATATTTTTCTTTTTATGTTTTCTGTTACAGTGTTTTAGGATGACTCCTCATATTCTTCATGGCAAAGTTATAAACATCTCAAGAGAATTGATCTTTGCCCATTATAAAAGCAATATTTCTCTTATGCTCTGCAGGGAATCTACCACAAAAAGGGGTGTTATATATAACTGCTTCCTAAATTGTTTTATAATTCAAATATTCGTTAATTTTTTGTGGTTATTAATATGTATTTCTCTTTTTTATATGTATTCATTTATATGCATATATAGAAAGTTAAAAATGATTTCTGAGCCCCAAGTGACATTTTATAAGGAATATTCCCTTTACAAAGTTCCACCATTAATAATGCCCTTTGGTTTACAGCTGAATTTGGTTTATGAGACCTACCTCTACTTGTGTCGCTGCTTCTTTGCCCCATAGTGTGATCTACTTCACCGAGTATTGCCAGGATGCATTGGATAAAGGATGATCTTTATTTTGAGTTGCTAGAAGCAAAAGTGGATGGTTTGCTCCTTTCAGTTATCCTACAGCCATGCCACATCATGCTATCTTGTGGCCCAGCATGCTTTATCCTTTTTTGTTTCTGCTCTTCCAACAGGAAACTGTATCACTTCTTCACATGCCACAGCTGCTTGACGATCTTATGACAGTCTATCGTGTGCACACACACTACATAGTTGAGATGCACCATGTACCACTGTGGTGATTACACATTGTCTGCATTCCACAATCCCATGGTTGGCCCTATGTTACTGCTTTATTGTACATGAGTCTTATAATTCCTTTGAATGTTGTACTTCAAAGCAATAGTTTTATCGGCCTTTTCTAAGAGTCACACAGTATGGACAATCTTACTTCATCTTTAGTTTGTTACACCTATTCTGTTAAAGATGTTTGTTTAAGGTTTGTTCTCCCTAGTTTTTCTGTAACAATCACTTAGCCTATGTAGCAATGTTTACTGTCTTTTTATATTATTAGTAAAAATGTGACTGCCAAGTGCCTCTGTTTAGCCTGTCTATCTCTAATTCTTACTTTCATAGTTTGTGGTTGCTTATACTTTTTAGATACTGTTTTGGTATGGTAAAGCTGCCAGAATGCAATATACCAGAAATGAGCTGGCTTTTACAATGGGGATTTATTAACTTCCAACTTACAGTTCTTAGACTGTGAAAATGTCCAGCTTAAGGCATCAATAGGACAATACCTGGACTCTGAAGATAGGCTGCCAGCATCTGGGACACCTCTGTCAAATGGGAAGGCACCTGGTCAGCATCTGCTGGTCCTTCTCTCCTGGGTTTCACTGCTTTCAGCTTTTGGCTTCAGTGGCTTCCTCTCTGAGCTTCTGTAGGTTCTGTCTTAGCTTCTCCAGGGCTTTTCTTGGCACGCTCTGGGCTCTCTCTGAGTGTCCTTTATCGTCTTATAAAGGACTACAGTAATGGGATTAAGGCCTTCCCTGAATGAGGAAGGTCACATCTCAATGAAATAACTTAATCAAAAGGTCCCACCCACAATAGGTCTGCACCCACAGGAATGGATTAAAGGAACATGGCCTTTTCTGGGTTATGTAACAGCCTCCAAAACACCACAGGTATGTATTTTAAAATAAAATCACATCACGTCTCCCAAATGCTTGCTTCCACCAAGTTTCATTCCTTGCTTGCATTAGTGAATATACTTACTACTGTCAATTAAATAGAGTGGGATGTGCTACAACACATGCTTTAATACACTTGACAGCAAATAACTGAACTGTTAGGAATCTAATTCTGTTTTCATAGCATAGCTTTTGGGATTTCCAAATATTTCTCTAAAGACTCAAACTGCTTCTATAGCTGTGAGCTCAGACCTATTCTTGACAACAAAAACTCTTTGAACCAGACATAATTGAGAACTTTGTCTTGTGTTCTTTAGTTTTAGTTCATAGCAAACACTACCCTTTCTCTTTCACACTATTTTCTCAAGACACATTGTGATTCTGAAACAATATAAGAATAAGAAAGTATGGATAGAGATATATAGACTAAACATCCATGTAATGGAATTACTACTCCAGAAAGAATTCAGCCAAGATTTTTCTGGAGATGAAAATCAAAAGATGGTGGTATTGACTAGTAAACCATACAATAATAAAGGAAGGGAGATTAAACTATTTAAGCACATCCTCTTTTCCTATTTTAAAGATGTTTACTCTGAAAATTTCAAGACGAGAAAAAATATATATAAATAATACAGTGAACTTATCAGCCAGTTTTTATAGGGTTGAAGGTCTTTATGTAACTCTCTCTTATTTAATACTCTCTTTCTCCTCAGAAGGAGACACTATTATTTTAGTATACTGAAGCAATAATTTTTTTCATTCAACATTGTGAAATTCATCCATGTTAATATGCAGGGCTCTAGGGCATTTATTTCTGCTGCTGTATAATAGTTCATTGTATAAATATGCTAGACTTTTTTTTTTTCCTATGGTAACATTGCTACTAGACATGTCTCCCTGTGCAAATATAAGAGATTCTCTAAAGTATACACCTAAAAGTGGTCTTTCTGGTTCACAGGCTCTATGTTCCTATTAGCAGGGTGGAGTTTTCATTTATCCGTCTTTGAGTTATTAAGCTTTTTGCTTTTGACCACTGCGGTATAAAATTACACAACAGTGGTTTTAATTTGCTTTTCTTTGGTTATTGGTGAAATTGATCATCCTTTCATAGTCTTTCTGGGTATTTGGATTATCTTTTCCATCAATTATCTGAATCTTTTGCCCACTATTCCATTAGATTTTGCCTTTTTCTTACTAATTTGTTGATGATTTCCCTATAGACTACTTAAATCCTTTGCCAGTTACATGAATTTAAACATCTTTTCTCTCTTTCTGTCTTGTATTTCTTACATTTCATGAACAGAAGTTTTAATCTTTTCATTCACCTCAAGATAGAGAAGTTTTTAATTTTAATGCAGCTGAAATTAACTTTTTCTTTCATGGTTATTGCTTTTTGTTTCTTCTTAAGAAGTCCTTTTTAACCAAAAGCCATCATAATATTTTTTCTGTAAATTTTCGATCTCCATATTTATATTTTTAATTAACCTGCAAATTGTGTGTGTATGTGTGCTGCAAGTTAGGAATCTAATTGTATCTTATTTTCTATTTGGGAAGCCCCCAATTGACTAAACATCAAATATTGAATGGCTCATCCTTTCTTAATTTTTAGTGCTCCTGCTGTGATAAATAAAGTTTTCATAGATGAATGGGTGTGATTTATTTATGAAAAATCTTGGTATGTTATAATAAATATCTAATAATAAACCTTAGTAACTGGAAACTCACATACTCCTTTATTCTTTTTCAAGACTGAGTGGTCTATTCTTGGCCATCTAGTCTTACAAATAAATGATTTTTTTCAGTTTGTAAAATCCATGAAAAACCTACACAGAATTTTAATTTTTATTGCATTGAAGGACTAATTGTCATCTCTAAAGTATTGAATTTTCCTACCCAATAGCTCAATATATTTCTCTTATTTTTGATGTTTTTAATGCCTTTAAATAAAGTTTCGTTATTTTCTCCATACACGTTTTTAGCATCCTTTGCATTTGTATCCATGTATTTTATATTTTTGTTATAAATGATCTTTAAAAAACAGATTTTCTAATAATTGTGTAGAAAGCCACTGATTATTTTTAGCAATCTTTTATCCAGCCGCCTTGCTATATTTCTATTTTTTCAATTTTTTTCTAGATTATTCTGAGCCTTTTCTGTGAATTTCACTCATAAACTGTGAATGATTATAATTTTTGTTCCTTTATAATCTTTATTATAATCTTTATTCTTCTTTTTCACCTTTATTTTTCTATGACTGTTCTCACTAGAACTTTCAGTCCTAGGTAGAATTCAAGTGGTGATAATGGTCCTACTCCTGACTGTAAAAGAATTTTTGCCAGTGAAACCTTTTAAGATTAAATAGCTTTCCTTTCTCAGAGTAAGAGATTTACAATATCTTCCCAGCTTGCTAAAAGTTTATTATTATTTTTATTCTTATTGTTTATTATCAATGAGTGTTTGCTTTTATCAAATGCCTTTAATTAATCCATAGAGATAGTCATATTAGTGTTCTCTTTAATCAATTAATATACAGAATTGCAGTCACAGATTTTATAATATTAAACCACTTTTGCATTATTGGGATAAACATAAATCATTCAAATATTATTAGAATCAATTTGATAATATTTATTGAGTAATTTTTGTGTACATTTTAATAAATTAGATTTACTTATAATTTTTTCTTTTTATGTTCTTGTCTAGTTAGGACATTGAGGTCATACTAGTTACATAAAATGAATTTGGGAATATTCTTTCTTTTTTTAATCTACACATTTAAAATTACGTGTACCTTGGCCATTTGGTAGAAATCACTTGTAAAACAATATAAGGTTAGTCGTTATAGCATATATAGTATTTGCTGGGTAGATTTATGACTGCTAATTAATTTACCTTAATGACATACATCTATCAAGGTCTTCAATTTCTTTAGGAGTCCCTTCTAGTAAGTTACATTTTAAAAAAGAAATTGACTGTTTCACATTTTCTCAAATGTAACGGCCTAAAATTTATCCTAATATTTGCTCTCTATCCTATTTGTAATTATGTCTCTCTTTTCATTTCTAGTAATATTTATTCATGTGTCTTCTCTTTTTCCCTTGATCATTCTTACCAAAGATTAATGTAATATATGTCTTTTTTTTTTTTTTGGAACGAAATGCTGGCTTTATTGTTCTTCTCTAATATTTACTTTTATCCTTATTTTTCCAGTTCCTATGCTTTAATGCTTTATTTGGATTTATTATGTTAGGTTTTTTTCCCTAAGGTTTTTGTTTGAATGCTTAGCTTGATAAACTTAGCCAAAGTAAATGGTTAAAGTAAATGTTTTCTTTCATGCACCTCTTTAGCTGTTTTCCATAGGCTTAATATGTGGTATTTTCATTAATATACAGTTTAAAATATTTTTTAGTTTTAATAGTAATTGCTTCTTTGTAGTATATTAAATTTGCAGTTGCTTTTTAAAGTCTCTTTCATTATTTGTGTCTAAATTATTGCTTCTGCTCAGGAAAATCAGTAATTATTTTACACTGTTCCAGGTAACTTGAGAAGAATATACTTTATGAATTGTTGGATGCATTATTTTGTCTTTGTTTGCTAACTTCTGTGACATTATTCAAATTAATCTTTCCAATTCATTAATTCTATTTTCAGCTGGGTCTCATAATACACTTTATCCATTGATTTTCATTTCAATAATTATAGATTTTATTGATATGAATTCTGTTTTGTTCTTTTCCTATCCACCTGAATAATAACCTTCAAAGAGAAGCTTTTCTGACCACTCTATCTAAAATACTCTCCGTGGTATTATAATACCCTCTATTCCAAAACCCTGCATTATTTTTCTTCATAGTACTCAATACTACTTCACCTTTTACTGTGTTCCTTTATTTATTATTGTCTCTGGTCCTTAAAAGGATGTAAACTCTACAAAAACAGGCTGTTATTGCTAGCACCTAGACTAATGCATGAAACCTACTAAGCACTAATGTAGATTTGCTCATTAATCAGAATTAGTAACACTGTAGTGAATAATACAGAGCCAGTGTTAGAGTACATGGTGCTTGCTGTGGGGTGACAGGGGTGGGGCTTGGGACCCATTAGTCTGTGTTCAAGTCACCATGTGAACTCAAGAGATGAACCTTGAACACAGTTCTCTCCTTAGCTTCCACTGAGGTTTAAAGTAAGGCAAAGAAGTTAACTTTTGGCTGCTGATATGTACCGTCAATTTTAACACTAATATTTAAGACAAAAACCTCACATATTTATCCTCTGTAAAACAAGTGGAATTAGCTACTTTTGAAATCTGCCTGCAGACGACTAAATGCATTCAAGGAAAAAAACAAACTATGTTAATAAAATTAAGTCCATACACCATATAGATTTAAAAGGCTTTACATTGAAACTCTGATTTTTGATACATTTTTTGTCCTAAAATAATTTATTTCTCAATAATATAAAATAGCAGCTGTACTGTTGTATTTTATTACATATTATCTGGTCTCAGGCATCCAGAGCTGGCCTTGACAGTTCACTTTGCAGAGCAAGAGAAGGGAGAGAGGAAAGGCCCTCTCCTACTGAAAATAAATTAGCCTTGGCTCTTCAACTACAGAATCAGTAGGGATCCAGGAAATGAAGAAGAGAATAGGTCACAGAAGCACTGGGAAACAAGATGGCCGGATCTGAAGAGTAGATTTGGATTAATTTATCTAACCATTTGCATTCCCAGAGGAGGTAAAGGTAGACGCATGCAAAGATGCTACCTGCCCTGAAGGTCTAGGCCGTTTAGTGCTCCTCGCCCATGAAAGCTGGCAGCAATCAGTGCACATGGCATGCCTGCACCCAAGAGTAAAAGTGACCCAACCAATGTCTCACATTCTCAACAGTTAGATTAGTTTCTTTTCTCTTGGGGAAGAATTAGGAAAGGAAAATACCTTCCTCTACGGAGCATAAATAGGTGAGAATATAGAGAGAGCAAAGCAATGAACGTGAAAATTTCTCATATTCCCGAAGAATGTGGAGAAAAAAAAGTTATTAAATTGTTAGGAAGGTAAGGGATGAACCAGAAATATTGTGCCTGAGAGCAAGAGAGAGTTTTATGAAGTGATTAGTGGTCTGGAATATTCCTGAAAAGTTGAGGAAAATGAGAAAAGGTCATTGACTGGATGATTATATATTTGAATTTTATGGCCCATGGAACATAATGCTGGTTTGAATCTATTATGAACCCCACAAAAGCCATGTTTTTTTAACCAGTCTTGTGGCTGCAGACTTATTGTGGGTGAGATCTTTTGATTAGGTTGTTTCCATGGAGATGTGACCCTGCCCATTCAAGGTGGGTCTTAATTAGTTTACTGGAGTCCTTAAGAGAACTCAGGGAGGGAGAGAGAGCTAACAGCCAATAAAGACCCAGACACTTGGAGAAGCAGAGAGAGACATTTTGGAGAGAAGCTCAGATATATAATCCAGAGCTTGCCCCCAGGAGAAGCAACCAAGGACCCACAGGAACTGAGGCAGAAGCCCAGAGACATTTTGAAGAAAGCCACTGAAACCAGAAGCTAAACCCAGGAGAGAGGATTCAGCAGAGCCAGCCATGTGCCTTCCCATGTGACGGAGGTACCCCGAATGCAACTGGTCTTTCCTCAGAGAAGGTATCTACCTCTTGATGCCTTAATTTGGACATTTTCTTGGCCTGTAAATTTGCAACCTAATAAATACCCATTGTAAAAGCCAATCCATTTCTGGCATTTTGAATTCAGCAGCCTTAACAAACCCGAACAAACGTCATATTATTTATTTAGTTTCTGACACAGGCAGGTAAATTCTAAGTAATTCTTTAACATGCAATATATAGCACAGTACCTATCTAATGGAATGAAATTTTTGAAATAAACTTACATTAGGCAAACCTGCACATGACAGAGAAAAACTATTGCTCCAGTATGGAGCTAAGTTCAAGGTTTATAAGAACCACATTTATATTCTAATTCTCCACACACAAAAAATGGCATTACTGTATATTAATGAGATTCTAACTCTCCCTAAAATTCCTAGCTCACGCTTAGTGTAACCACATGTAGGTTAAGTTGAGGCAGCTTATCAGAAAGCCTTACCTGACTCCCTTCTGCACTCACATAGTACTTCGGTCTTACCTTGAATCAACTAGAACTTGACTATTCCCCCAAAATGGAATAGTTTATTGTCCATTTTTTGGACTCAGAATTTAGCAATGTTACTGACACATTGTAATTAAGAAATAAACATTTATTGAATAAATGAAACAATGACTGGGGATTTGAGTCATTGGGAAAACAAACATGAAAAATGATGTTTTTGGTGTATTTTGATACTACTGTGGGGCATCAAACTTGCAGAAATGAAATTCACAGTGCAGAATATCCACTGATACTTAAAAATAGTACAGAATACAAATTGAACAGAGGCATAGAATCAAAGTTAATGAGAGTAGGACCCAGGTTAGTTACGGAAACTTCCTTGGAAAACTAATTTCAAAGCTAGTTCTCAGTGAAGTCAATGGAAATGGAATGGCTGTGTTTGTGGGAGTGTGTAGCTGGGGGAATATGGAGCTCATTCAAGGCTGGAGGAGAATAAGGAACAGAATCTTAAAGCCAGTTTCTTGAAAAAAAAAATATGCAGAGGAAAGCGAGCCAATCTTTTTGAATTGACTAAAGAGGCTCTGTTTGCTGGCACAGTAGGGCAAAGGAGCATTTGGAAGAGGACCACTGGGGATGCCAAGCTGAAGAATTTGGATTTAATGTGGTAAACACCAGGGTGCTTTTCCCTAAGGGTCTTTGAGTAGGAAGGACATGATGAAAATGGTACTTGAGAAAGATTATTCATGCAGCAAGGGGCCAACAGCCCAATACTATAAAGGAGAACATTTAAACATTCAAACACCAAAACATTACACTTTGCCATCATCCTAAAAGGCTTCAGTGATTACAAGAGACTCTTTGAAAGGCCCTGCACTTCTGGTGGCACATTTCATTCAAGCTCTTTGCCATTAGATTTTTTGTCCCCTTTTTCTTCTCTTATCTTTGTACTTTAACAAATGCCTTGCCACTGGCAAAGATGGGAGCCACAATCATTTGTTTTCTGGCGCCTGTGGCAGATTGATGAAAACAGTTGCATTTTAAGCTACTTCTCGGTGTTTGCTTGACAGTGACTTCTGCTGTGACAGGGGCATTAACCTTAGGGGTGAGGAAACCATTCTTACTTCATGCTCTCTCAGTTCAGAGCTTCTCCTCAGCAGGGAGAAAGCAAATCACTTACATTATTTGAAGCAATTTTGTGATTTATCCAGTGGGTACTGACCTACAATCAAGTGAACTTTGCTTAAAACCTCTGGATAGATTTTTAACTGCCGCTGTGGGGCAAAAGGGAGACATGTTCATGCAGCCACCTTCTCAAAAGCAAACTTTTATAAAAAAATCTTCCCCAGACTGAAAGGGCATGCTGCATCTTTAACCTAAAAATTGGCTTGCACCCTGTTTCAAAAATAGAGCAATAGAGTTTCCTTAAAGTTTTCTTAAAAGCATGTACTAGTTACATAAACACACCAAACACAATGAACAGAAGACTCCTTGAATTCAGTGTTCTTTACACTTAAGCCACAGAGTTGAACACTATGGTGATTTTAGAAATGGAAGCTGAAGATTAACCCACAGCAAATTATTTTCTGTGCCCAATTAAATCTTACTAGCAGAATTTAAACTGGAGATGTCTTAAGAAACTCACACATTGTAAATTATAGATCAAACTACACAGCTGTTCCTCATTGACAACTTAATTGGTTGATAACTGCTGAATCAAATTGATGAATTTAATAATCAGATTATCACAAATCAATTTTCAGTAGAATACATTTCAGACTACTCTGTTCTCCAAAGCAATGGTTTACCACCTTCTGAGATTGTACCACTCTAACATGATTTATTCTCATGTCAACCTCATTTTCTGCTTTTCTACAAAATAAAATAAATTGAAAGAATTTTATTTTGAACTTTTAAAAATGGATTGATGCTTTGAGGATGGAGACTTCTCAGGATGTCATATTACAGGGTTGAATATCAGGGCCCCTGAGAAGTGGTATAGCTATTTTGCAGATGTTTCTAGGCAATGTGTCAGAGGCTGTCAGTTCCAGAGGATGCCTGAGGAGGGGGCCGGGCAGGCAGCTGATGAAGAGGGAAGCAGCAAGGATGGTGAAAAGTGACAGTTGTGTAATTCAGAGTGTGATTGCTTCTCCACATTGTCAGTGGTGAATTTTGAGTGACTAGCTAAAGTGCTGGATAAATGAGGATTTAAGAAGAGCAGAGAGACTATATGTAGAAGGAATAACTCATCCTTAACCATGTCAGAAGGAACTATTCATATTCAGAAGTTCTGGCCACAGGTGTAAGAATAAGGTATTATATTAGGGTTAGGGTTAGAGTTATACCCTAATATAATACCTTAATACCTAGTACCTTAATACCGTAATACCCTAATATAATACTATAATACCTAGGGTTAATCATATAACCTAATATAATAGCTTATTATATTAGGGTTAGGGTTAGAGCTTGAATGAATATGATATTATTATCATAAAATAATAATAGGAAATAATGATTTAGTGCTTACTATCTACTAGATATTATTCTAATTGCTTCATATGGATTATCTCATTCCTCACAACTAAGTTATGAGGTATTTTATTAGCATTCATTATTTTTAGATGAGGAAAAACTGGGTACAGAAAAGTCAAGTAACTTGCCATAAGGTCACGAAACTGTTAGAGATGAATTGAATGTGATATCAAACATTATAAAAATAACATGTAAATATTAAAACAATTATATACTAGGATGAAATAAGGAATAAAGAAACTGAGAGAAATTCATATAGTGTAACATATATATGCCAGATATACATGTATATACATTTGAATACATAGAAAACACTATACGTATATAATAAATTATATATTTAAGTACATAGAAAAATATATTCATAAATCAAACTCTTTACAATAGCTACTCTGAGAAAAAAGTGGGTTATGGAAGGAAAAGGTGAACTTCCACTTTTTAATATATATATATTTGTTTCAACTTTTTACAATAAGCTTGCTTTATTTCATACTGTAAAATAAGAAAAATAAATAAAAAGTAAATTCAAGAATGAAAAGCAAATGGCTACTATGTTGAAAAAATGTTTGAGAGTTTTTCTATTTTAGAATTTAAAAATGTACGGCTATTGGTCAGACTAGAAATGTCAGAATATTTTTGGGAAGAAAATAAAAATCACCCTGTATTAATTTCCTTTTGTTGCTGTAACAAATTACCACAAACTTAAAACAGCACGAATTTATCTTACAGTTCTGGAGATCAGAAGTCTAATATCAATGAATAGCAGGATTTCTTTCATTCCTTCTGGAGGCTTCAGGGGAGAATTCATTTCCTTGCCTTTCCAGTGTCTAGAGGCTACATGCAGTCCTTGGTTCTTGTCCCTTTGTTGCTTCACTCCAACCTCCTACTTCCACCATCACATCTCCCCCTTCTCATTCTGATCTCCTGCTCTCCTCTCATAAAGACCCTTATGATCACATTGGGTCCACCTGGATAATACAGGATAATGTCCCAAACTCAAGATCTTTAATCACATCTGAAAAGCTTCTTTTGCCATAAAGGTAACGTTCATAAGTTAAAGAGATTAGGATGTGGACATATTGGGGGACAATTATCTAGCTTACCACAGCCCAAAAGATAACCACTATTGAAATTTTTATGTATTTTCTTTATATATACAGACAAATAATTGGTATTGGGCTGAGACAACTGTGCATTTTGCTGTTTGATTTTAAAGTATCAGAGTCAACTTCCAATTCCCATCAAGATGGAGTAATAAAGACTAGGCTTATCCTCCTGCCTGAAAAAGCAAATAAAACAAAACAAAACAAAAACAGACAAAATATAAGAAACAAATATTTTCAAGACACTGAAAATAAGGCAACAGAAGACAATGATCCCTGAGAAACACAAAAAAATGAGGTGAGCCTTATGATTTTTCCTGCTTCCTACCTTGAGTTTCCAGCCTGCAGCACAAAAAGGGGCACAAGGCAGAGCCCAGAAGGATTCATGAACTGAGGAGATAGAGCTGGGAGTCTAGAGAGATCAAGGCAGCTAGAGTTCACAAAAGAGTACTGGAAAGCAGAAAGCAGGAGAGAACTCTGGAACTGCAGAGTACCTGTTGATATTTAATTTTCTCATGCATGTGAGGAAATTAATGAGGCCAAGAAGATAAATACCCAAAAGGAGTAGAAGTAACAGTGCCCAGAATTCACACCAGCAAGTGTCTATTCCTGCCCATAAGAGCAGAAAATCACAAGATTCATGGGCCATTTAGTAGCATACAAAGAAAGGTCCAGCGTCAGTAGTTGGGAATGATTAGCTGTACTGAGCACTTCTCCATTCCCGCTTAACAAATCCTAAGATCAAGACTTGAAGGTTCAAACTGTTCCCAAGTAATTTAACTGTATACCAGAGCAAAGCTCAAGAATATTTATAGTAATACAAAAATATTCAACAAGTGACAAAGTAAAGTTCACAATATCTGGGATCCAGTTAAAAAAAAATCTGTGAGAGAATGATGAAATGAGAGGGAGGAGTTGTAACAGAGAAGTTAGGATTTAAGAAACAATTATTACTACTGACTTATTATATAGATATTTCTTTTTAGTTTCTAGTGTATTAGAGTAGCCAGAAAAAATAGTTAAAAATGTTGAACTGTAATCCAGTAGCCTTGATCTTTGATAATGATTGTGTGACTACATAGCTTTTATCTTGTGACCGTGTAACTGTAAAAATTTTGGGACTGATACCCCCTTTATCCAGTGTATGGGTAGATGAGTAATAAAGACAAGTAAGAAAAAAAAATCTAGTTTGCAATGAAGCTGGAAAATGTGGTACATAAGGAGGAGAAAAATCAGTGAATTGTAAATGACTCAGAAATGTCCTAGATGTTGGAATTACACAGATATATAATAAAAATATTTTTATTTTAATTGTATTCCATATATTTAAGAAATTAGGTAGAGACATGGAAGATATAAAAAAAGACACAAACTCCTAGTGACAAAACCTACAATGTATAATACGAAAAATATTTTGAATGTAGTTAACAGATTAGATAATGCAAAAGAAAGATTAGTGAACTTGAAAACACGTAAAATGAATAAAAGAATGAAACACAAAGATAAAAATTTTTTTTTAATTTAAAAAGAGCACACCAATGAGCTGTGGAACAAATTGAGTGTTCATATAATCGGAAATACACATATGATTGGAAATATATATATAATTGGAAAACCCAAAGAAAAGGTGAGAGGAAGAAGAGAATACCTGAAGATATAATGGCTGAAATTTTTTCAAATTTGACAGAAACTATAAACCCCCAGATCCAAGAAAATTGAGAATATATCCAGCATAAGAAATATGAATAAAACAATATAATCAAATACCTCAAAATCAGAGATAAAAAAAATTTGGAAAGTAACCAAAGAATGAAAACACATTATGTACAGTGGAATAAATATAAGTATGACAGTATATTTCTTGTCAGAAACAAGAAAAGAGACAGTGGATCTTGAGAGTACTGAAAGAAAGAAAAACTGTTAACTTAGAATTCTTTAACCAGAGAAAGTATCTTTCAAAAACAATGATGTACTAAGGACTTCTTCAGACATTTAAAAGCCAAAAGAATTCATCCCTAAAAGAATTGTTAACGGAAGTCCTTCAGAAAATAGGAAACTAATACCATATGGAAAAGTGGATCTACACAAATGAATGAAGATCATTGGAAATGGTAATTAAATGAGGAAATATATAAGATTGTTTTTTCTTATTGTTTAAACCATTTAAAAGAAAATTGACAGTTGAATAAAAATGATAACAATGTAGCATGAGATTTATAAAAATATTTAAAAGTAAATTTATGACAATAATAGCTCAAAGATGAGGAGGGGGAAATGGAGTAAAATATTGTGAGGTTGTTGAGCTATATATGAAGTGATACAATATCACTTACATATAGAATGTGACAAAATAAAAATGTATACTTTAAACCGTAAAGCAACCATTAAAACAACCAAACAGGTATAGCTTAAAAGCCAAAATCAATTAAAAATAGATCTATAAATATTCAATTAATAGAAAATAAGGCAAATAAAGAGGAATATAGGATGAAAAAACAGATGGCACAAATTAAAAACAAATGGCATAATGACAGATTTAAACCCAACCATATCAACAATCACACTAATGTACATGATCTAAACATTCCAAATAAAAGCTGAAGATTACCAAATTGGAAAAAAAAAATCAAGACAACTACATGCTGCCTACAAGAAACATAATAAATCTGAAGATTTAAGTTAAAAGTGAAAGGATAGAAAAAGCTGTACCACACTAATACTACTTAGAAAGTTGGAATGGCTAAGCTAATATCAAACAAGGAAGATTTCAGAGCAAAGAATATTAGCAGGGTTTTAAAGAAAAAGGTGATTTGATAATAATATATATCAAGAGGCTATAACAACAATCCTAAGTATTTATGTTCTTAATAACAGAGCTTCAAAATACATGCAGCAAAAATTGGCCTAATTGCAAAGAGAAATAAATATCCATGATTACACTCAGAGACTTCAATACCCCTTTCAATAATTGATAGAACAAGTAGACAGAAAACCCAGAAGGATACAGAAGATTTGAGCAGCACTTTCAAACAGCTTACAAAAATTGACATGTTTTATTTTCCAATACAGCAGCATAAATACATAGTCGTCTCAAATGCACATGAAACATCTGTAAGATAAATCAATTACTGGGCTGTAAAACATATCTCAATAAATTCAAAAGGATCCAAGCCATGGAAAATATGTTCTCTGATCACAATGAAATCAAGATAAAAAATATGAAGACTTCCGGAAAATATTAAAGTAGGTAGAAACTAAATAATATACTACTAAATAAAACATGAAGCTAAAAATAATTCAAAATAAAAATGAGAAATTATTATGAACTGAATGAAAATAAAATAACAAAACATCAAAGTATGTGGGATGCTATTAAAACAGTAGTTAGGGGAAAATGGAAAGCACTAAACACCTACATGAGGGAAAAGGGAAGATCTGAAGTCAGTAACCTCAGCATGTACCTTAAGAACTAGAAAAATGAGAGAAAAATTAAGCCAAAATAATGGAAGAAGTGAAACAGTAATTATTAGAGTAGAAACCAACAAAATAAAAAACAGAAAAACAATAAAGAATATCAATGAAACCAAAATCTGTTTCTTTGAGAAATCCAATTAAATTGCTAAACCTCTAGCCAGAGTAATCAAACAACAAAAAATAAAAAACCCACAAAGACACAAAATACCAAGAGCAGAAATGAACAAGGTGACATCTCTATAGATTCCACAGCTATTAAGAAGACAGTAAGGGAATATTATGAACAACTTTATGTCAACAAATTTGGCAACTTAGACTAAACAGACATATTTCTTGAAAGACACAAACTATCAATGTTCATTCAAGAAGAAATAGACTGAAGAGCCTACAGCTATTAAATAAATTGCAGCTGTAGTTAAAATCCTCTGCATGCACAGACACATAGGCCCAGATGACTCCATTGGTGAATTATACCAAACATTTAAGGAAGAAATGAAACCAATACTACACAAAATTTTCAAAAAAATTGAAGAGGAGGAAATATATCAACCAATACTATGAGGTCGGTGTGGTGGTTTGAAGCTTTTCTTAAATTTAATCCATTCCTGTGGATGTAATCCCATTGTAAGCCTTCTGATGAGGCTACTTCAGTTAAGGTGTGACCCACCTCATTCAGGATGGGTCTTAATCCTCCTGCTGGAGTCCTTTATTAGGGAATGAAATTCAGAAAAGGAGAGGAGCCATGGAAGCACAAAGCAAAAATCAACAAAATCCAAAAGAGAAGGAAGAGGCCAGGAGACAAAGCCATGCCTTGCCATGTGGGAGAGGAGCCAAGGATGGCCAGCATCTAGTCTTTGGGAAGAAAGCATCACCTTGATGATGGCTTGGTTTGAACATTTTCATGGCCTCAAAATTGTGAGCTAATAAATTCTGATTGTTTAAGCCAACCCATTTCATGGTATTTGCTTTAAGCAGCTTAGGAAACTAAAACAGCACTATACTGGAACCAAAACCAGATTATGATATTATAAGAAAAAAATTTATAGACCAATATCTCTCATGAATATATATGCAAATATTCTAAACACAATTTTAGGAAAACAAATTTGACAATATGTAAAAAGAATAATAAATCATGGCCAGGAGGGCAAGTCAGACTTAATATTTGAAATCTAATCAATTTAATTCAACATATTAACAAACTGAAAAAGAACAAGCATATGTTAATCTCAATAGACACAGAAAAAAAATCATTTAAATAAATCCAATATCTATTTCTGATAAAGCTCTTATTAAATTAAAATTAGAAACATCCTCAACCTGATAAAAATCAACTCAAAAAACCTACAGCTACCATTAAACTTAATGAACAAAGACTAAATGGTATCCCTCTTATTGCCCACCCCTCCAATCCCCAACTGGTAAAAAGACAAAAGATATAACTCTCACCATTTCTATTCAAAATTGTACTGGAGGTGCTAGTGAGTGCCCTAAAAACTAAATAAAAAGCAGAGATATACATCGTCCTTGGGTTGGAAGACAATATTGTTGAGATGTCAATTCTCCCCAAATACGTATATGTAGATTCTATCCAATCCCAACTAAAATCCCGGAAATATTTTTCTAGTAGAAACTGACAAACTGAATCTAAAATTCATATAGAAATGTAAAAGACCAAAACAAATTTGAAAAAGAAGAATGAAGTTGAGGGACTAGCATTATGCAATTTTAAGACTTGTAAAGCTACAGTAAATAAAACAGTGTGGTATTGGCCTAAAAATAGACAACTAGATCAATGGAACAGAAAAGTGTCCAGAAATAGACACTCACATATGTGGACAACTGATGTTTTTAACAGCTATATCATGATATATTCCACATACCATAAAATTCATCCATTCAAAGTGTATAATTCGAGGACTTTTAGTATATTCACAGAGTGGTACGACTATTAACACTATTTAATTTTAGAACATTTTAATCACCCAAAAAAGAAATCCCATGCTCATTAGCAGTTACTCCCCATTTTCTTCCTCCCTCCAACCACCCATCCCTAGATAACCACTACTCTGCCTTTTGTCTCTACACAGTTGCCTAATCTGGACTTGTCATATGAATGGAATCATACCATCTGTTGTCTTTTTTTGATTGGCTTCTTTCAATAAGCATACTGTTTTCATTTTGTGAATGTGAATAATTGGGATTCTGAACAGGAGAGAGCTTATAGTACATATGACAGGGACATTCAGATTTAGTTAATAAATTTAATTTAAAATTTTTCATATTAATATTTCAATTTTTGTTATTTAATAAATATTTTTAAATTATGCACATCAAAATGAAACACTTCTGTGGGCCAGATTCTACCAGGAACATGATAGTTTTGACTCTTGGAGCCAAACTGAGTTTGACTGGATGACTCACACCCTATACCAGTAGTTCTGATCTGGAAGACACTTGACCATGAGAGAGGAGGTTCTAGAGAACTGCCCCATGTCTAAAATGGGTCATGGGATTTCCTCTGAAAATTCAGTGCACTCCCACATATCTTATATTTATAAAACACTTTTAATTTTAAAATATGTAAATCAATTGTCCTATTTAAATATAACAACCTACCTGTGAGTAAGACAGTATGAAAGTTTTATAGATCAGAAACTGAAGCGCAGATAAGTGACTTGCTCCGATTTTATTCAGCACGTAAATGACAGAGTAAGCTTCCAATTGAAGTTAATCCTCTTTCTAAGATATAACAGGTATTCCAGTGAATGCAAGAACTGATTTCTAGAGTGAAATTCACTGGAGAAATCTCAGACCATACCCCAAGCTACTGTGTTGCATGTTTGGGCATCAAGAAAATAAAAGGCTTAAATTCAGGCCCTGGCACCATGGTGGCACATACAACTGACAATTACCTCTCAAAGCAATTCATAGCCCAAATATGGGCACTGGAGAGTTATGAAACATCATCAACCAGGAAACCAAAGCCACAAATAGTAAGGACTCAACATTTAAAAAGTTCCTTGTGAGAAATAACAAGCACATTACTAAGAATACAAAAGTGACACATGTGTATCTCAGAATGTCACAGTCCTTTGAAAGGCCAGTTATACAACATTTTGGAAGCCACTTAAAATTAGTATTTTCCATAGGTAATAAAAATCTTATATATTCTAATCTGCTTAATAAAAATCAGCACAACTTTGTAAAATTAAATTGTAGAAAATAACCATTTAAGTAGCTTTAAAAATATGTCTAACCTCTTATTCACGTATCCTTATTATCTGACTGTCCCCTGAATACATGCACAGATCAACTGCAGTGCACAATTCAATTTAAATCAACCCAACTCTTCCAATAAGCATGTGCATTTTACTGGAATCAGGAGGTTGGGACTGAAGGAAAAAAATAGTCTGGCATATGTTCACTGCAGGAAATGCTTGTTCATGACTTCAGATTTCACACAGGAAACATCATTTATAATATTTAAAATAAAGGTTATGCTTAGATACTTAAGTTCTTATTGTCAAAATAGCAATGAGCAAAGAAGTTGTGATGGGGTTGCTTTATACGTTTGCTTGTATATTTGTAAGAAGTTTGTGTTGATACTGCCTGTTGAAGGACATTTGGCAGCAACAATCAAAAGTTTAAAAAGGTATACTCTTTGACTAAAAGGAACCTATCTTACAAAATTTAACTTACACCCATGTACAAAGCTATTTTTAGTAAGAATGTGCAACGTAGCATCATCACTAAATATGGAAAAAAAAAAAACCACACAATTGCCCACCACTTAAAGGCTTATTAGTAGTGGTATGGTGAAAAAAAAAAATCATGTACATCCAATTCATGAAATATTATATGCAGCCATTAAAACACAAAGGTAGACGTGCATGTATTGTAGGGTGTAAAAAAGAAAATTACAATATTAGTATGTATGTATATATATATATTTATGTTGCATAAAAATATTCTTAAAAAGATATATATGAAGCACTGCCTATTTACTTTTTATTATCTACCTTATATATTTTAATGTTTGCATTTTACAATAAGCATAATATTATACCTGTAATTTAATAAAAGCAAAACCAAAAAATAAAAGAAAAAGTAATTCTATAATAAATGATTAATTTTTAATCTACTTTAATTCATATATATCTTTATATATCTATTGAGCAACTACTAAATCTGAGATACTGAGTAGAAAGTGATAAACAAAACAAACATGATTCTTTTCCTTTTGTGAACTTACCTGGTGCTTAAACTTGGATTTGAATTTTTCTTTCCTTAGCCCACAAGGAGTTCTCCAATGTAGTTCAGCTACTTCTGCTGATTGTGATCTTATTCATTTCTAATATTGCCATTTAACTAAATAACTTATTGAAATGATGTCTATCAATACTCCTCTTCCAGGTTTTCTCCAAATCCCCTTAAATAATGGCTTCCTCAAAATATGCCTTTGGCTCTGTCACCTTCTGTTTAGACTCTTCTTTCTCAATTACCTGATTCAAATACCACCTTATATTTATCTCTAGCTATTATTTCATGCAAAATTCAGGCTTGTCTGTCCACATACCTATGACTGAATGTCTAAAAAGTAATATATCCTTGGCATTTAAACACGTGTTCAAAACTTAGCCCTTTATCTTTCTTCAAAATATTCTTTTTGCCTTTCTTGTGAATGTCCATTATACCCTCAAATTTATACACCCCAGGTTGAAATCTAGGAGTCATTTTTGACCTCTTCCTTGACACTAATGGCCTATTAGCTTTCAAACCTGTCAATTCTACCTCTAAAATATTTATTAGTCATACTCCCTATTGCAAATGCCATGCCCAAGTCAAGTCCCAGTGATGTTCACTGCTGGTCTATTGCAATCATTTCTAAATCACTTTCCCTGTCAATGGTTTTTCCCCATTCAATTCATCTTGTCCATTGATATAAGACGTCTAACAATTAAAAATGAAAACTTGTATTAAGTATCTGTTTTTTGCAGGGCTGTACTTAGATACCAGAGAATCAAAGTTAAATAAATCACAAGCCCTACCTTGTTAGAACTCTAGTCAGATTCCTCCCCTTTCCCCAACCTTAAAGACTTCTAATTTCTCCCTAAGTAGTCCCAATCCCTTCATATGACATTGAAGGTCCCTCATGCAACCCTACTCCCCACTCGAGTAGTCTTTATTGTCCAATTCAATATTTCTAGTAAAACACTAGGTAAATGGAGCAAACAGAATTCACCACAGGAAAGATAAATGGATTTTCAGAAACACCATCATCAGATATCATGCCCACCCACCCCCCAAAAAAAGAAAAAAACAACAAAACAACTAAATTTCTTTCTCACTAGAAGATGGTACCAGTTCACTTTCACAATTTCTCTGAATTCCTCTTTCATATTTCAGATCAAAAGTCTGGATTGGTTTTGTCCATGTGTCTGAGGGAGTATCACATGAGATTGGGAACATATTCACCACGTCTTAAGCTTCAAATGAGAAAAATTTTAATCTTAGATTTGACCAGGCCCCTACCCCAAGAAGTAAAATCAGGGGCACTAACCTGCAGCGTGTGCCAGTGCCTTGGTTTCCCGGCTTAACAACGGGAATTTATTGGCTCATGGTATCCGAGACTAGAAGGTTTGTTTCCTCCAGGGATGGGTAGGATTCTGACTGGCCGTCAATTCTTAAATTCCTCGGCTTTCTTGTCACTTGGCAATATCCTCTCCTTTTTATACCAATTTCCATCTGCCTTCCAGTTTCCAGCTCCTTCCCATGGCTTTCTTTCTATAAGGTCCCAGTAATAAATTAAGACCCATCTTAATGCAATTAGCTTACTTCAACTAAAAATAGGTCCTATTTACAATTGTTCACACCTGCAGGAAATGGGATTAAGATAAAGAGCATGTTTTGTTGTTGCTGCTGCTGTTGTTTTCTGGGGTACATAATTCAACCTACCACAGACAGTCCCTGGAATCCTCCTCAAGCCAAACTGATCTACTGGCTTTTAGCTACTCCTACTCCCTGCTTCCTGTTTTGATCCTTGTGCTGTTCCTTTTTTTCTACACAGATTCTTTATTTTATTATCTGTAAGTCCAAATTCTCTGTATCTTTGAACTCAGCACAAATGCTACCTTTCCATTAAATCTTCCCTGATTATTCAATTGAATATAATATTTTCTTCTTGGTAATACCATTGATCATCATTGCACCTTTTATATGGTAGTTACGACTTTTTATATTGTATTATAGTTATTTAAATACAATCCTATTCTCTATTCCACTGTATGCCACTTTATGACAGGATTCTCATCTCATTCTTTGTAGTAACCCAATGGACAGCCCCTTGCATGTACTGAATATGCTTTTAAAGTAAAGGAATAAATATAATTTCCATCAGAAAATAAATATGTAAATAGCTTCTTTAAAGAAAAAAAATTAATCATCTTCCTCCCTAACATCGGATTATTTTGTATTTTACTTCTTTCCCAATTAGGAATAGTGTGTGTTCTTACTGATGGAAATATTTCTAATATCACTTCCTAAATTATCCAATAACCCCAACTGACATTGCAACCAAATGAAGACTTTCCAAATTCAAATTTTTGATACATTAACTTTTGATCAAGTAGTATAAAGAGTCAAATTATCCATTTATTAAATTAGAATATAACAAGTATCTTCAAATGAAGGCTTTGGTCAGCATTTTTCTCTATTTCTTTCTTAGATCTCTTTCATCTAGTATGAAAATTTTTAATGAAGAGAACATGTTTCACAAAAAAAACTCCACATACACATTGTCTATGCCAGCTATAAAGGAGATTTTCTTCACTTTGCCTAATCTATAGCTCAAGGAAAAAAAATAACGTTTTATCACTATCTTATGACCTTTAAATGGCTGAACTCCCCCAAGAAGCTTTGATAACTTAGAAGACTTGCTTTTTTGAAAAAGTCTAAATTTAAAATCTGATCTACTTTACTGGTCCAAGTTTCAAAACAAATGGGTTTCCAGCAGTAAGCTTTAGCCTTGTTCCCATTTCTGAGTGCCCCTATAGAGCAGGAGCTGTGAGAGAATTATTTTTGTGCCTACTTTCTAGCATAGCTGCTGCATCTTTCCCATTTCTGTGCAATAGACTCCAGAAACACAAATTGTTCTGTTGCAGCATTTCACTGCATGATATTTTCCTGGACCTCTATGATGGAAGGAGGTCACAATGAGAAAGAAAAGACTTCTTATATGAATGACTCGTCAAACACCCAAAGATTTGCGGTCACTAAGTAGGACTTGGCCAAGTGTTTGAAAAGGAACAATATCTTTATCACTAAAAAGGAAATAAGGCACAATGATAAAGTTTTCCTTATGATTGAATGAAATGTCATGGTTAGTAGCTTGAGACGTCGACAAACCTGGAACCAAATCTTGCATCTGATGGACTATTAGTAAATTATATAAACTCTCAAAACTTATTTCTTCAATTAAGCAAGGGTTTTATGGACATTGAATATGATAACATAAAGTGCCTAGCAACTTTCTTAATATATCCCTCCAAATTTGTAAATATTAATATTTCTACTTTAGTACCTAAGCCCTTTGCAGTGGATATTGTGGACATTGGACCCCTAATTGCCATTCCCTCTTCTTCCTTCTTAACAGAGCTTCAATTTTGTGTATATTTCCAATCTTTCTCACAATATCCACATGACTGAGGGAAACTAACTTTAGCCTATTTATTAAATTGCCTGAACCACTATCACAAATACCACAAAATGGGTTGGCTTAAACTACAAGCATTTATTGGCTTACTGTTTCAGAGGTCAGAAGTTCAACATCAAGATATCAGCAAGGCCATGCTTTCTCCTTGAAGATTACAGTGTTCTGGTGCTGACGGCCAGAAACCCTTGGGGTTCCCTTCACATGGTTATATCCTCTCCTCTCTCTTACTGGGTCCTACTGACATCTGGCTTCTCATTCATTATAAGGCCTTTACTAATCTGGATTAAGACCCACCTTCATTCAGTTGGGACTATCAAATAAAAGACAAATTTTAAGAATTTAGAAAAGAAAAGAATGGCTACTATTAAAAACAGAAAAGTACAAGGGTTGGAGAGGATGTGGAAAAATAGGAATACTCATTCATTATTGGTGGGAATGCAAATTGGTGCAGCTGCTGTGGAAGACAGTTTAGCAATCCCTCAGAGAGTTAAGTATAAAATTACCATTTGACCCAGCAATCTCACTTCTAGGTATATATCCAAAAAAAACCTGACATATACCTAGACTTTAGGGACTTTAACAGATATTTGCACACTGATATTCATAATGGCATTACTCGTAATTGCCAAAAGATAGAAGCAACCCAACTGTCTATTAACTGATGAATGGATAAGCAAAATGTGGTATATACAAACAATGGAATATTTTTCAGCTGTAAAAAGGAATGAAGTTCTGATACATGATGAAGACATCATGTTGAGTGAAATAAGCTGGACACAAAGGGCAAATATTTGATAATCTCACTGGAATGAATTAATTAGAATAGGCAAATTCCTAGAGTCAGAATCTAGACTATAGGTTACCAGGGGATGGGGTAGGGGTAAGGAACAAGGAGTTAATGCTTAAACTGTACAGAGTTTCTATTTGGGATGATGGAAAAGTTTTAGTAATGGATGGTGGTGATGGTAGCACAACATTGTGAATGTAATTAACAGCACTGAGTTATATATTTGAATTTGGTTAAAAGGGGATATTTTAGTTTGTGTAAATGTTACTCATATAAATTTTTTTTAAAAAGCCATGGGTATGTAAAACACAGACAGTGAATCCTAAACTAGGACTATAGTTAATAGTAAAATTATAAAAATGTGCTTTCATCAATTATAACAAATGTACCAGACTAATGCAAAGTTTTTAATAATAGGGTGGTGTATGAGAGTCCTATATTTTATGCATGATTTTTCTATAAATCCACAACTTTTCATATTAAAAACAAAGAGAGAGAGACTGTTTATTTATCAAAAGGAGACAATTTGCAAATTGGGGAATGTTCTATGCCAAGAAAAAAGTGCTCTGTTTTTTCCCTGAGAAGGCGGTAGTTTATATAGTAAATACATCGAGGTTACACAAAGGAAAATATGACTGGTTAAGCAAAAACAGTAAGAAAAGCAAGACTTATCAGGGGATGGAATGCTAAATAACAAAACATATTTACCCCTGACAAAAGTTTTGGTTCTGAGGAAATCAAGACCCTGGTTTAAAGAATGCCATCATATTCTAGGAGTTGTGCAAGCTCAGAGAGTCTCTGATAATTTGTCTTACGCATGTGTGGGCAATTTCAAGATGTACAAACAAGTTAGCTTTTACTTTAGTTAGGTATAGATAAGTTGGCATTTGCTTTATTTTTTTTTTAAATCTTCATTTTATTGAGATATATTCACATACCACGCAGTCATACAAAACAAATCGTACATTCAATTGTTCACAGTACCATTACATAGTTGTACATTCATCACCTAAATCAATCCCTGACACCTTCATTAGCACACACACAAAAATAACAAGAATAATAATTAAAGTGAAAAAGAGCAATTAAAGTAGAAAAGAACACTGACTAGCTTTTTCTGTTTGTTTGTTTCCTTCCCCTATTTTTCTACTCATCCATCCATAAACTAGACAAAGGGGAGTGTGGTTCTTATGGCTTTCCCAATCCCATTGTCACCCCTCATAAGCTACATTTTTATACAATTGTCTTTGAGATTCATGGGTTCTGGGTTGTAGTTTGATAGTTTCAGGTATCTACCACCAGCTACCCCAGTTCAACAGAACCTAAAAAGGGTTGTCTAAATTGTGCGTAAGAGTGCCCACCAGAGTGACCTCTCAGCACCTTTTGGAATCTCTCTACCACTGAAGCTTATTTCATTTCCTTTCACATCCCCCTTTGGGTCAAGAAGATGTTCTCTGTCCCATTATGCCGGGTCTACATTCCTCCCCGGGAGTCATATTCCACATTGCCAGGGAGATTCACTCCCCTGGGTGTCCGATCCCACGTAGTGGGGAGGGCAGTGATTTCACCATTCAAGTTGGCTTAGCTAGAGAGAGAGGGCCACATCTGAGCAACAAAGAGGCATTCGGGAGGAGGCCCTTAGGCACAATTATAGGGAGGCCTAGCCTCTCCTTTGCAGCAACAGTCTTCCCAAGGGTAAATCCTGTGGTAGAGGGCTCAACCCATCAAACCACCAGTCCCCTGTCTGTGGTTATGTTAGCAACGATCGAGGTGGGGCAGGCATTCTCCACAGGCTCCTCAAGGGGGCTCTCCATATTTTTTTCCTTGTTTTTTTTTTAAGTATTTTTTTTTTAAATCAACTATATGAAAAACAAAAAAATAAAAAAATAAATTAAAAAAAACATACAATAAAAGAACATTTCAAAGAGACCGTAACAAGGGAGTAAGAAAAAGACAACTAACCTAAGATAACTACTTTACTTCCAACATGTTCATACTCTACCCCAAGAAAGTTACCTAACATAGCAACATTTCTGTGAACTTGTTCCTACTATACCCATCAGAAATTAACAGACCATAGTCATTCCTGGGCATCCCCAGAACGTTAAATAGCTTATCTGCTCTTCTTGGATTATTGTTCCCCCTTCCTTAATTGCTCTCTATTGCTAGTTCCCCTACATTCTACATTATAAACCATTTGTTTTACATTTTTCAAAGTTCACATTAGTGGCAGCATATAATATTTCTCTTTTTGTGCCTGGCTTATTTTGCTCAGCATTATGTCTTCAAGGTTCATCCATGTTGTCATATGTTTCACAAGATCGTTCCTTCTTACTGCCATGTAGTATTCCATCATGTGTATATACCACATTTTATTTATCCACTCATCTGTTGAAGGACATTTGGGTTGTTTCCATCTCTTGGCAATTGTGAATAACGCTGCTATGAACAGTGGCGTGCAGATACCTGTTCGTGTCACTGCTTTCCGATCTTACGGGTATATACTGAGAAGTGCAATCGCTGGATCGAAGGGTAACTCTATACCTAGTTTTCTAAGGAACTGCCAGACTGACTTCCAGAGTGGCTGAACCATTATACAGTCCCACCAACAATGAATAAGAGTTCCAATTTCTCCACATCCCCTCCAGCATTTGTAGTTTCCTGTTTGTTTAATGGCAGCCATTCTAATCAGTGTGAGATGGTATCTCATTGTGGTCTTAATTTGCATCTCTCTAATAGCTAGTGAAGCTGAACATTTTTTCATGTGTTTCTTGGCCATTTGTATTTCCTCTTCAGAGAACTGTCTTTTCATATATTTTGCCCATTTTATAACTGGGCTGTCTGTACTATTGTCATTGAGTTGTAGGATTTTTTTTATATATGCAAGATATCAGTCTTTTGTCAGATGCATGGTTTCAAAAAATTTTTCCCATTGAGTTGGCTGCCTCTTTACCTTTTTGAGAAATTCCTTTGAGGTGCAGAAACTTCTAAGCTTGAGGAGTTCCCATTTATCTATTTTTTCTTTTGTTGCTTGTGCTTTGGGTGTAAAGTCTAGGAAGTGGCCGCCTGATACAAGGTCTTGAAGATGTTTTCCTACATTATCTTCTAGGAGTTTTATGGTACTTTCTTTTATATTGAGATCTTTGGTCCATTTTGAGTTAATTTTGTGTAAGGTGTGACATAGGGGTCCTCTTTCATTCTTTTGGATATGGATATCCAACTCTCCCAGCCCCATTTGTTGAAAAGACCATTATGACTCAGTTCAATGACTTTGCGGGCCTTATCAAAGATCAGTCGGCCGTAGATCTGGGGGTCTATCTCCGAATTCTCAATTCGATTCCATTGATCTATATGTCTATCTTTGTGCCAGTACCATGCTGTCTTGACAATTGTGGCTTTATAATTAGCTTCAAAGTCGGGGACTGTAAGTTCTCCCACTTCGTTTTTCTTTTTTAGAGTGTCTTTACCAAGTCGAGGCATCTTCCCTTTCCAAATAATTTTGATAACTAGCTTTTCCAAGTCTGCAAAGTAGGTTGTTGGAATTTTGATTGGGATTGCATTGAATCTGTAGATGAGTTTGGGTAGAATTGACATCTTAATGACATTTAGCCTTCCTATCCATGAACACGGAATATTTTTCCATCTTTTAAGGTCCCCTTCTATTTCTTTTAGTAGAGTTATGTAGTTTTCTTTGTATAGGTCTTTTACATCTTTGGTTAAGTTGATTCCTAGGCACTTGATTTTTTTAGTTGCTATTGAAAATGGTATCTTTTTCTTGAGTGTCTCTTCAGTTTGTTCATTTCTAGCATATAGAAACATTACTGACTTATGTGCATTAATCTTGTATCCCGCTACTTTGCTAAATTTGTTTATTAGCTCTAGTAGCTGTATCGTCGATTTCTCAGGGTTCTCTAGATATAAGATCATATCATCTGCAAATAATGACAGTTTTACTTCTTCTTTTCCAATTTGGATGCCTTTTATTTCTTTGTCTTGCCGGATTGCCCTGGCTAGCACTTCCAGAACAATGTTGAATAACATTGGTGATAGCGGGCATCCTTGTCTTGTTCCTGATCTTAGAGGGAAGGCTTTCAGTCTCTCACCATTGAGTACTATGCTGGCTGTGGGTTTTTCATATATGCTCTTTATCATATTGAGGAAGTTTCCTTCAATTCCTACCTTTTGAAGTGTTTTTATCAAAAACGGATGTTGGATTTTGTCAAATGCTTTTTCAGCATCTATTGAGATGATCATTTGATTTTTCCCTTTCAAATTTTTAATGTGTTGTAATACATTGATTGATTTTCTTATTTTGAACCATCCTTGCATGCCTGGAATGAACCCCACTTGGTCATGGTGTATGATTTTTTTAACGTGTCTTTGGATTTGATTTGCAAGTATTTTCTTGAGGATTTCTGCATCTATATTCATTAGGGAGATTGGCCCATAGTTTTCCTTTCTTGTAGCATCTTTGCCTGGTTTTGGCATTAGATTGATGTTAGCTTCATAAAATGAGTTAGGTAGTGTTCCATTTTCTTCAATGTTTTGAAAGAGTTTAAGTAAGACTGGTGTCATTTCTTTCTGGAAAGTTTGGTAGAATTCCCCTGTGAAGCCATCTGGCCTTGGGCATTTATTTGTGGGATGATTTTTGATGACTGATTGGATCTCTTTGCTTGTGATGGGTTGGCTGAGGTCTTCTATTTCTTCTCTGGTCAGTTTAAGTTGTTCATATGTTTCCAGGAAATTGTCCATTTCCTCTACATTATCCAGTTTGTTGCCATACAGTTGTTCATAGTATCCTCTTATAATTTTTTTAATTTCTTTGGGATCTGCAGTTACTTCACCTTTTTCATTCATTATTTTGTTTATATGGGTCTTCTCTCTTTTTGATTTTGTCAGTCTAGCTAGGGGCTTGTCAATCTTGTTGATCTTCTCAAAGAACCAACTTTTGGTGATATTTATCCTCTCTATTGTTTTTTTGTTCTCTATGTCATTTATTTCTGCTTTAATCCTTGTTATTTCTTTTCTTCTACTTGGTTTAGGATTGCTTTGCTGTTCATTTTCTAGCTTGTTCAGTTGATCCATTAGTTCTTTGATTTTGGCTCTTTCTTCCTTTTTAAAATATGCATTTAGTGCTATAAATTTCCCCCTCAGTACTGCTTTTGCTGCATCCCATAGGTTTTTGTATGTTGTGTTCTCATTTTCATTCATCTCTACATATTTAGCAATTTCTCTTGCTATTTCTTCTTTAACCCACTGATTGTTTAGGAGTGTGTTGTTTAACCTCCAGGTATTTGTGAATTTTCTAAGTCTCTGATGGTTATTGACTTCTAATTGTATTCCATTGTGGTCAGAGAATGTGCTTTGAATAATTTCAATCTTTTTAAATTTATTGAGCCTTGTTTTATGTTCCAGCATATGATCTATTCTGGAGAAAATTCTGTGAGCACTAGAGAAGTATGTGTATCCTAGTGATTTGGGATGTAATGTTCTATATATGTCTGTTAAATCTAATTCATTTATCAGAATGTTTAGGTTTTCAGTTTCCTTATTGGTCTTCTGTCTGGTTGATCTATCTATAGGAGAGAGTGATGTGTTGAAGTCTCCCCCAATTATTGTGGAAGCATCAATTGCTTCCTTTAGTTTTGCCAGTGTTTCTCTCATGTATTTTGTGGCACCTTGATTGGGTGCATAAACATTTATGATTGTTATTTCTTCTTGTTGAATTGCTCCTTTTATTAGTATGTAGTGGCCTTCTTTGTCTCTCAAAACATCCCTGCATTTAAAGTCTATTTTATCTGAGATTGATATTGCTACTCATGCTTTCTTGTGGCTGTAGCTTGCATGATATATTTTTTTCCATCCTTTCATTTTCAATTTGTTTGTGTCCCTGTGTCTAAGATGAGTCTCTTGTATGCAATATATTGATGGTTCATTTTTTTTTTTTTTTTTTTTTCTGGAGGAGAAAAGAATTTATTTACGATCTTGCAAGATAGGGTGTCCAGCCAAACGTGGTAGGCTGGCACGCCAGAGGAAGAGAATGGCAATCTTTAAATCTCCTACTCCTAATTCGCAAGTCCCTCCCCTGTTTCCCCATTGACTGGGTACTACAGAGGTTACAGCCTATCTAAGAACACTAACTAATTCATTTTTTGAGATTTTAATTTGTACAGCCTATCCAAGAGAGCCAACTAGCTCATTATTGGGATTTTGAACTGATCAGCCTATCCGAGAGAGTCCATTTAGTTTAAAAAATTTTTTTTTTTTTTTTGCTGTGAGTTCCCGCCTCTGATTTTACCTCAATTCTTTACATTCCAGTAACCGTGGTTACTTTTCCATATAAGGAGCTGGCAGATTCTCTCTTTCTTCTCTTTTATCACGGGGCTTGTTTAACCTGGTTTTGCCTCCATTTCCCTTATTCCATGCTGTCTCTATGTGAAAGCTAAACTTATCCCTTTCTTACAGAGGGACAGACTGACAAGGAAACAGAAAAATTATAAAGGCAGACACAAGAATTAAGACAAAGACTCACAGCCATCAGACTCTATAGGGAGTTCTGACACAACTTCAATTCTGAGCACTACATTGTGTGATGGCCCAGAAACATAACATGTTCAAAATCTTGATCCTGTAGAAGGCAGCTAAATTGCATCCAGTATGTTTTAAGAAGCCAGCGTGGGGGTAGCATTTTCAGGTGCATATGCTTTCCACCAGTTTAACCTCGTTTGAATTCCATGAGAATCCTGAGATATAGTTAGGGCTCGTACTATCGCCCCTCCATTTTACAGATGAGGACACTAAGGCTTTGAGTGGCTGAGAGACTGGCCTAGGCTTTTATAACTAGTGAGTGGTAGATCTGGGCTTTGCCTGTGACTTCTGACTGGAGATTCAGTGTTCTTCCCACCACCAAGTTTTTCAACTGTGCTCTTTGGAGCCCCAGGGTTCTGCAGAGGTATCACAGGAGCTGCCGCAGACATTGGGGGGAGGCCCATAAGCAAGGCTGTGGCTCCCCCACCCCTCTGATTCGGTGGGAGGTGCTCAGTATTGATCTGCAGGAGACTTCAGATGGAGAGACTTTTTTAGAAGTCCTGCTGGTGCTTCTTCACAAATCCTCTGCATAAATCCAGTGGAATACTATACAGCTGGTGACTTAAACAGCAGAGATGTATTGTCTCTCAGTTCCGGAGACTCAGACTTCAAATCAAGCTGTCATCAGGGTCCTGCTCCCTCTGAGGTTTGTGGGGTTCTGCCGGTGGCCTGCCACCACGCCATGGCATTCTGCAGCATAACTCCATCTCTGCCTCCTTCACATCGCTGCCTTTGTCTGGTTCATTTTTTTTTTTAATCCATTTTGTGACTCTATGTCTTTTAATTGGGGAGTTTAATCCATTTGCATTCAATGTTATAACCGTGAAGGCATTTCTTGAATCAGCCATCTTATCCTTTGGTTTATGTTTCTCATATATATTTTTCCCCTCTCTCTATTAATATCCTTTAACGTACCCATACCGAATCTCTTTAGTACTGAACCTTTCTCCAAGTCTCTCTCTCCTTTATTTGTTTCTCTGTCTGTAGGGCTCTCTTTAGTACCTCCAGTAGGGCAGGGCTCTTCTTAGCAAATTCTCTCAGCATTTGTTTGTCTGTGAAAAATTTAAGCTCTCCCTCAGATTTGAAGGAGAGCTTTGCTGGATAAAGTATTCTTGGTTGGAAATTTTTCTCACTCAGAATTTTAAATATATCATGTCACTGCCTTCTCCCCTCCATGGTGGCTGCTGAGTAGTCACTACTTAGTCTTATGCTGTTTCCTTTGTATGTGGTGAATTGCTTTTTTCTTGCTGCTTTCAGAACTTGCTCCTTCTCTTCTGTGTTTGACAGTGTGATCAGAATATGTCTTGGAGTGGGTTTATTTGGATTTATTCTATTTGGAGTTCGCTCGGCATTTACGATTTGTGTATTTATGGTGTTTAGAAGATTTGGGAAGTTTTCCCCAACAATTTTTTGAATACTCTTCCTAGACCTTTACCCTTTTCTTCCCCTTCTGGAACACCAATGAGTCTTATATTTGGACGTTTTATATTATCTATCATATCCCTGAGGTCCATTTTGATTTTTCTGATTTTTTTCCCCATTCTTTCTTTTATGCTTTCATTTTCGATTCTGTCATCTTCCAGGTCACTGATTCATTATTCAACTTCCTCTAGTCTTGTACTATGAGTATCCAGAATCTTTTTAATTTGGTCAACAGTTTCTTTAATTTCCATAAGGTCATCTATTTTTTTTATTTAGTCTTGCAATGTCTTCTTTATGCTCTTCTAGGGTCTTCTTGATATCCTTTGTATCCCATACTATGGTCTCATTGTTCATCTTTAGTTCTTTGATTAGTTGCTCTACGGACTGTGTCTCTTCTGATCTTTTGATTTGGGTGCTTGGGGTTGGGTTATCCATATCGTCTGGTTTTTTCATATGCTTTAGAATTTTCTGTTGTTTTTGGCCTCTTGGCATTTGCTTAACTTGATAGGGTTTTTTTTAGGATTTGTAGACCAATTGAAGTCCTTATCTCTAATTTGTCAGATCTACAGCTTCAAGGAGTACACTTTCTCTAATTAACCAGCAGGTGGCGTCCACGAGCCACCTGTTCTCCACAAGCTAGTTCTCCCCTGCTTTGCCTTTGTGGTGAGTGGGGGAGTGAGTCTTGTGGGGTCCAATTGGTGTACCAAGCTTGCGTGTGTAGTTGGTGTTGCCTGCCCTGTAAATGGGGCGTGTGTCTGGGCAGTCAGGGACGGGGGGTGGCTCTAACAATCAAATCTCTCTGGTGTTCCTGGAGTTTTAAAGCTGCTGCAATAGTCTAATCCTTCAGTTCAGTCCTGCCACAGTTTGTCTCTGCCACTGACCCACAAGTCCTTGGTGTTGGCATATGGCCCCTGAGACTTGCGTGTGGGTCCCTCTTCCAGGCCGTGCACCCCCTGTGTTGAGGGATGACTGTGCTATGTCACAGGTGAGTGCCGTCCCCAGGGCGGTTCTGGGCTGCAGGGCTGTGTAGGGAGGCTCCCAATCTGCTGAAATGATGGCTGAATGGGGCTTTGTTAATTCACACTGCTCTACGTTCCCAAGTCTGGGACAACCAGCTGAGGGTGCAGGGAAGGCTAATGTCCACGCCCAGTTTTGTGCTGTGTGCATGTTATCTGAAGCACTTCCATCACACTGGGTTGTCTGCGGCAGCTCTGGGCTATGGGGCTGACGACGGGCAGGAGTGTTTCCTGTCCACCAGGATGATGGCTGTGAGCAGGCACCCCCCTTTTCTTGGGAAGTTGTGGTGTTTAGTGAATTTTCTCAGCCACTGGATTATTGCCTTTTGTCTCAGAGCTCTCTTAGTTCTCCTCTTATCTTGACCTGCCCAAATTACAAGTCTTTGAGGCTTTCTGTATTGGGCTTCTTAGAGTAATTGTTTTAGAAACAAACAAACAAAAAAAGATTTAATATAAAAAAAAAAGCCCTCCTCACAGATCTAATGGGTTATTGAAATGCTAAGAGACAAAGCAATTAGGGCCATTAAAGAAAGATCCAGGGGCCAGAGAGATTAGTTTTTCTTTGGGATTTGCATATGAGCCTCAGGGCCTGAGCTCTGCCCTTCCCCTTT
Source organism: Choloepus didactylus (assembly GCF_015220235.1). Classification (NCBI taxonomy): domain Eukaryota; kingdom Metazoa; phylum Chordata; class Mammalia; order Pilosa; family Megalonychidae; genus Choloepus; species Choloepus didactylus. The sequence continues at coordinate 52,182,473 of NC_051314.1, forward strand.
CCATGTTCACCAGAACTCCAAAAAGCCTCCGCTTTTATTTTGGAGTTTTTCTTGCTGTTTTTTGCTATGCCTATCTCCTCTCTGCTGGGCTGGCTGCTCTCAGATTCTCTGGTGTATGGTCTCAGTCTATCTATGGTTGGAGTTTGGATCAGTAGAATGAGTTTCCAATAAGGGCTGCCACTGCAGTTCTCCCTTCTCCTTCCCAGCGCTGACGGCCCCTCCTCCCACGGGACTGAGCCTGGCAGGGAGGGGCGCGAGTCCCCTGGCCGCAAAAACTTACAGATTTTGCTGATCTCAGCAGTTCCACGTGTTCATGAATGTTGTATGAAGCATGCCAAAAGTCAAATTTCTCTGTGGTGTCCAGTCCACACAGTTCCTGGCTTTCTACCTACTTTCCTGGAGGAGTAACTAAAACATACAGTTCACCAATCTGCCATCTTGCCCCGGCATTTGCTTTAGACACATATGGCAAGACGTTTCCAGGCTCTTGCCAATTTATTTAATGGGCCATACCTTAACTAAAAATAACATTTCCAAAAGGGTTCACACAGGAAAGTGCATTAACATGTCTAAATTGAGGTACAAAATTCAATCCAACACACCCTCTTCTCTAGGAATGGATCTGAGAGAAATTCCCATCAAGTAATCTGATGCTGACCAATGATGCATGAGGGGTGGTTAGTTGGAGATTTCACATTCCTAAGAGAAAGGTACAGAAAGTCCCTCTTGACACCTCTGATGTGTTTGTGTTTGCTAAGGGAGCCATCCTGCCACCATGAGGAATCAGAAAGGAACCAGGCTCCAGAGAGAGCCAAGGGCAGAGCAACTAGAGGAAAAACACACACTTCCCTGATGCCATCACTAAAACCCTGGATCAAACGACCCCAAAGCCTTCCCTATCACTGGTCTTTCTTTGGTGTGATTCAACACATTTTTTATTGTTTAAGCTACTTTGGTTTCTGTTTTCTATTAATTGCAAACAGAAGAATTCTGGCACACAAACTCTGTGTAGGGCATGGAGAATCCCATTTTAAAGCAAATATAAGGAGAAATAAATTCAGTGATCTAGTCACACATTTTGACCTTTGAAATCCATTTTCAATTTGAAGCAAGAGTAAGGGAAAGATATTCTTTAGCTCTCTGGCAAATTCTATTGACAAAGGAAGGACTCTGAAGGAAGAAAGAAGTTACAATTACATGTCACCTGGTGAACAAAAATCTCTAACCTTTTCTATGCATTCCTTTACCATTTACTATTCATAAAGATTTCTTCAAGTCATTTTCTTCAGCAGTCCTAATATTTATGGCATGTAACCTTCTTCAACTTATATATATATATATAAATTTTCCTGACTTTTTTTTTTCACAAAAATGAAACTATTTACATTTTATCACTCTTCCAGCATAACTTCCTCCTTCCCATGGCTTTGTTTATTTTTTAGGCTGATGATTTCCAAATTTATATCTGTAGCATTTTTAATTCCAGAGCAGTCTCCCAGAAAACTTTACCTATAATTTGGCAATTTAAATCTAATATCCAAAACTGGATCTCATTTTCTTTCCCACCAAACCTAATCTCTCTTCTTCTCTCCCCTCCTTACTGAATACTCCCCTCCTTAGTGAATACTCCTTAGTAAATACTCATTCCTCATTCAGTCTCCCAAAGTCTTCCTGTATTCCTCCCACACTCCTCCTTGTCTCCAACTTCCAATGTTGACCAAGTACTGTCAATTATGTCCATTTATCATCTCTCATAGCCATCTTTATTTCCTGCATCCCCACTTTTTCTGCTTAACTCAGGCCTTCATCAATTTTTGACTTGACTAGTAAAACATGCATCTAACTTGTCAGGTTTCCTTTAGTCTCTTTTCCCTTGTCCTTATGATCCACTCTATTGTCAGAGCAATCTTATAATTTATTAAACATTTCGTCTTTCCATTTTCTGCAACACATTGCCTGTTGAAAAATCTCTAAACAATTTCAGGTGTTTTTTTGATCCATCCCCTGGCTAGTTTCCAACCTCAATTCTTACCCCTTACCATCCGCCAATCACACCTGGTGACCGGATCATATGAAACTGCTTGCTGGTTTCTAAATGCACCATAACACATAGCTTATCCATGACTGGAAGGCTCCAATTCTTTTGGTACTAACTATGAAGTTTTCCCTGAACCACTGAAGCTTTCCCTGAACTTCTGTTTCAATTTCTATGTAACATTCTTTATTTCATTTCTTGGACCACAACTCTCTCTGATCAGGATCCTATTATACCTCTCATACCATTTAATTGCCATATTCCCCCAACTAGACCATGAAATCTTTTTTCGTCTTGAATATGCATCTCTTAGCTAATAATGGTACAGAATACGTGGTCTATATTTATTTATTGAACTAATGAGTGAGTGAATGACTAACTTCAAAAATTGTTAGAAATGATAACAAACTCGTAGTTAATCAATCATAAATGAGAAACATTTGATTGTGTTCGAACATTGATAAAAGAAAGTGAGAAACTAGCCATTTGTATGGCATTCTGGAAGGGAATTTGTCTTCTCAGTCTTACCCCCCTGAACACCAAAATCTTGACTACAGTTCAGATATTTGTATTTAAAAACATACATTGGTTCTTTTACTCAATGCTTTATGTACAAAGAAATCAAAAGTTTAGTTGTGCATGCCTGGACTGTGAAGTAAGTAATGTTTTCTATTTATTTCCATATCATTGCTTTTCCTATTATAAGGGATTTAAAAAAAAACACAATTGTTTTTAAACCTCTGTACTTTTTAAGACTGACTAAATGTAGAAATATCAATGAGTCCCAATTTTTAGAGAATACACTTATACCAGCCTATGCATCCAAATGACCTTGATCTGTCAAAGTATACAACTAGGCTATTTTTCTTAAAACATTTATGAAATTTCCCTCTTAGAATTATTTTAAGAAATGAAATGCAAACCCCAAAAGTAACCAGCACTATTGATTATTCCAGAAATATATTTCTTTTATCAAATACCACAGTCTTTTCATTCAACACATATTTTGTATACATCTATCATGTGTCAGTAATAGGAAAGGAGCAGTGATCAAAATAGACAAAAACTCCTGCCTTCAAATGATGTTCAATATGAGCCTCACCTTTTCCACTTTGTGGACCTACAGATAAAACACACGCACACACTCACAAACACACAGACTCAATTCACAGGCACACATACACACACTCATACAAACACGGGCTTGAGTATGGAGAGAGCTCTGTGTCATATTGGTATTGGGAAACTTTACGTAAAGAAATCAGGAAGTTTATATTGCTTGATAAAAGTTTATGAATTTGTATACTGATCTAGTTGTAGAATTTAAATTACTACTGTTATTCAATGTTTTCAGTTTAATAACAGATTTGTTTCTGTATAATAGCAATCACTGTGACTAAGAGAGATAAAGAATAGTCTTCATTTATCAACAGCTTCAATCCTATCTAAAATACATTTAGAACATAATATGTTAATACTTTATGACATTTACTTTTATTTATATTATGAATTAAAATATTTCACTATCATAGAATAAGAAATACTTGCAGTACTGGTGAGCCTGTAGCTGGTGTTGGCGTAAGGATAATACTATCAAGTGTTTGCTGATATGTAATAATATGAAAGTGTGCAAGACATTTGGCTATTCTGTGATAGCTATTACTTGCCAGTGCAATACAGAAGTTGTCCCTCTAACCAAGGCTGATTGCGTTAATAATTGAATCTTTGGAATAATGATTCACAGCTGGCTTTCTCTATGTGTTTGAATTTACCTTGGTAACCATGAATTAGATTTTGTGTCTATGTTGTACATTGCTTGAAATGCAACTGAAGGGATTAATAATTTAGTGACAATTATAGCAGTGGTACAGTTGCTGTTTCATTATATTGGTTATTTTTTATCTATTATACTCCTTATTCAGACCCTATAACTTCCTTCCTGCTCATCACCATCAACAAAGCAATAGGTTATGCTTGTTAAACATCAAATTTCTTAATCAATGTACTAATAGGGACATCATTTTTACATTTTCATTATTTTGAATGCTAAAAGGGTATCTGAGAAGCTATAATTTTGAAAACATGATCTGTATATATGTATATAGTGATATTAAGAATTTGAGAAGTTCACTATACTAGCCAAATAATTTTTTATTACCCCATCTTTTCTTTGCATGTATTAAATCATTTATTTTGAAATATCACATAAATTCAAATATTTGTAAAATAGTAGGTGCATATCTATTTCATAAACTAACAATTGAGAATTAATTTTTTTGTGTTTTTTTTGCCCCACCCTGTCAGTAAAAGAGCCAAGAATTAAGTGAAAATTTCTACTTGACTTACTTCCAGTTTATCCTTTGTGAAATTTGCTCTGCCAGGCACTCCTAGAATGATTTTCCTCAAGAAAAATTTTTGTTTTTCGCTGTTCTAAAACTTTTAATGAGTCGTCATTACCTATATGATTTTCTCCCAGTCTTTGACCTGACATTCAGTATCTTATATAATCCTGCCAATTTTTACAATTCTTTCTTTTTCAAGTAAGTCCAGCTCAAGTAAGTCCTACTGCAGCAAAGACATAATAAGCTGTATATTTTAAAATAATGCTATAATCAACGTGGGGGATGGATTGGGGAAGGAAGAAACCCGAGGCTGGCAAGCTGGCTGGACTATAATACTAGTTCATGTGAGAGAGCATAAACTCAGAAGGAAGGCACCAGCAGAACCCTGTCAGACATGCCTCTGGTGATGCTCTTCAAATGTAGAATATTTTTAATGTAGTAAACATTAAGAGGTATTGTACATAAGATAGATGATGAATTTAGGGAGACATGACCCTTAAATTCACTTCATAGCTGAATATTAGATCCTCCTTGTTTAAGCCCAGCCAGTCATCTGACAAATATATATTAATGATCACATAGGGGATCAGACAAGAACACTTATGTGCTTTAGTACAAAACCAACATACATAAGTTAAAAACCTTACTATGCTTTTTATTGGTCAGATTGTATTAGAATCATCTTTGAGGTTGGTTTTTGTTATTGTTGTTGTTCTAAGCACAAATTTCAGGTGCACAATAGAGGAATTATACATAAGAAATCATGGTGAAAACTTCATAAATAAATTAATTCATTTGAATTCATTTGATTAGGTTATCCTTGAGAGTCCACTGCATTCAATGCATAAAGAATGATTGATGGAACTGTTTTGACTTGAAAATGAAGACTTCAAGGTTGGGGTAGGATGGGTGTCATCAGAGCTGGCTTTTACCTTTTGAAAGAGAAAGTATATATTGTTTTTTTGAACCAGATCATAAATGCAGGTGCAATAAATGAAAGCTTTCCAGAGGCAAGTGTCAGCTTAAGGTGGGAATGAATTTTACAATTTAGAAAAATCTAAAAGTAAAATGGTAGACTGTGTGCTAAATCTCTATTTAATCACAGAAGAAATGGCCACTTTTTCAAGATGTTGTAATCTGGATTAATATACTGAGTGGAAGGATGGCTTAAATTATTTTTAAGTTCATTCTGTGTATGGTAATGTGGTAGAGAAGAGAGTACAAAATTAGGAGTTTGAATACTTTGTCCTGGTTATAAGATACACTAGCTAATTGAATTAGGCCAGATATTTCAACCTTGAGTCTTCATTTCCTTCATCTCTTGCTACAAAAGTAGTTATTTCCTTACTAACAATTAATTAATGGTATTATCTTCATATCTGAGAGGAGTAAAAAGGAGAAAATAATTCAATCATTAGGAAAAAGAGGCAAGAAAAATGATTTTAAATATCATTTAAAAGAGAAAAGGACTCATTTGCACATGCTATCATGTCTACAAAGAATTTTTAGTAGAACATTTTTAATTATAACTAAATTATCTACAACCAGATGTACTAGCATTCTGTATATGTGACAGTAATGTTATTATTACAGAATTATTTTAAGCAACTCATAATTGGAAAATCTAAAGTTATTCATGTCTGTACATTCAAATTTAAAGTTCCAGAAGGGTTTTTCACTCTGATAAAATATGGGATAAATTTATTTGACTTCTATGTATACATCCATGTAAATCTTGGATTTATGCCTTAGGGTTCCAGTCAAAGATCAGTTAAAGATTAACAACCTAAGTTAAGGTTGCCATTGGAAGAACAAGAAATTATTCTTTCTCAGGTTTTTCATTAATATGTTTTAGAACTGTGTCGCTCTGTATGGGTTTATTTATTCAAAACTTGTGTGGTTATCTCTGCAAAGAACTCAAACCACTTCAATATTGCAATTTATATTGAAATCATAATTGCAGTTTATAAAAGCTATTGAGCTTTCTGTTCTTTTGTTCAGTGAAGAGACTAGAGACTTTTAAAGAATATTTTAAAATTCCTTTAATCCCAGGCCATTCTATAGGACTTGAAGGGATTCATTCCAGAAATAAATGTATTTGTTATAGTTCATTTCCCTGTTGCTTCTTTGGGGAAATTAATATAACACTTCACTGCCAGAAAAGAAAAAGCTGTGTGGATAAAAAAAATAGCTACATTTTCAAATGTCAGAATAGGCCCCTATGGCATCTGACCTAGAAGTAAGTTCTCAAGTAGAATAATTCTGCCTGCCCCACGCTATCACTGAGGACTGACCTCCTGCTGCTCTTGCTTGTGTGTAGATAAAGAATGCTTTTGAGCTCCTCAAGTGGAATCTTTTGCATTAAAAACATACTAAATTTAACTCACCAGTGTTCATCTAGAGCTACTAAGTGAATACTTTTAGGGGCACATTGAAGGGGAACAGATAGTGCCAAATAAGAGTGATCTTTAAGGAAATTATTTGTTAACTACTTTAACAAGCCCTTCTATTTGGAACATCTAGTCTCTAGATGCTAAAGAGGTTGCCAGTGTATGACAAAGTAGAGTTAGTAAAATGTTTTGTATACTTTGTGTTGAAATTCATTTGAAAGCCTGTCTCCTGTAAATGACTTTTGGGTATGAATTTGTTCATACTAAGCATTACACTTGCCTGTACTTGTCCACTGAGCTGGTGGTAGAGAAAAGGAAGTGAGGGAATGGTTTGAGGCCAAGATGGTCATGTTTAGGATATAGCTTAGATTATAACCATTGTCATGTATATGTGCAGTTTTATTTAACAATACTATATAGCGGACAAGTTCTTACTCGAAATATTTAGTCTTTCTAAATGCTTAGAAGTGCCTGATGTATTTACAGGTTGTAGGATAATACTGCAATAGCTTTTAAAAATTGATGGGAAATATTGTCTTTGGGAATGGAATTGTTAAGTCACCTCTGAACACTGTACTCTTTTACTGGTTCATTGGCTTGAGGGAGGTGGGAGGAAAAAAATTGCACAAGGTGTTTTGCTAGTGTGTACTAGAAAATTTCTGATTTTCCATTGCCCTGTATGTTATATGCATTCATTTAACTTTGCTTTACTATATTTTGTGTATATACAATGGACAAATGAGTCTTAATTTTATAATACCTAGTCTGTAGATATTAAAGAGGTTGCCAATGTATGACAAAAGTAGTTAGTAAACTAACACATTTTGTGTACTTTGTGTTAAAATTCATAGACAGGCTGTTTCTGAAAATGACTTTTGGAAATGAAATTGTAAAACCACATCTAAGCGACATATGTGCCTGTAATTTACCCACTGGGTTTGTGGTGAAGAGAAGGAGCCAGGAGAAATGAAGGGCTCTAGACCAAAATGTTTCTATTTAGAAGACATTTTCAGATATAACCATGGTTACATGTGTGTAGTTTCTTCAACACTAATATGTATATGGTGGACAATTTTAAATCCTTATTTGAAATATCTAGTCTTTCTATACGTTTAGAAGTGTACAAAGCATGTTTAAAAGTAAAGGTAGTAAAAGAACACATTTTGCAGATACTGTTTTGTTAAAATTCATGTGAAATATATTTTGGAAATGGAATGGCCAAACTATCTCCACGGCTGTACATATGTTTGTGCTGTTTCAGAGAGGAGGGAGAAGGAAGTGCCAAGGGCTCGATGCCAGCAAGTATAGTTGGGTAAGATAAAGCATCATCCTATACGTTCTGTGCATTTTGTTTTTCTTTACTGTGCATATAGTGTATATAATGTATATAATGTACAAATGAGTCCTAATTTTATATCATCTAGCCTTTCTAGATGTTAAACAAGTTGCCAGTGTATGAGAGAAGCAGTTAGTAAACTAATACATTCTGTGTTAAAAATTATAAGGAAGACTTCATTCTGAAAATGATGAAATTTTACTTGTGGAAGCAAAATTGTTAAAATCCCCTCTAGCATTGCAGATGCAACCACTGGGTTGATAGAGGTGAGAAGGGGAACGGTTCTAGTTCAGAATGTTCCTATTTAGAAGACACTTTCAGATTATATCCTGATTTACATGTGTTTTCAATTCTACTGTGTGTATCGTGGACAAAACTTAAGTCCTTATATGAAGCATCTAGTCTTTCTAGATGCTTCGAAGTATATAACATATATATATATAAAGTAAAGAGTGTCAAATAACACTTTAAATATTTTTTATGTTAATACATAGGAATGGCTGTATTTGGGGAATGGCATTGTTAAACCATGTCTGGGAGCAGTGTACTGATGGGGGGGCAGGGAAGGAAGTGCAGAGGGAAGGGTTCTTTGCCTGTGAGTTGTTAGACAAGTTAAGACTGACCGTTTTTCTATATAGGCATTTTAGTGTATTAAAGGACAAGTCCTAATGTCCAAAGTATTTTAAAAATAGAGGCAGTAAAATAATCTCTATATAAATGTCCTTGTGTTAGTTTATAGGAAGGACTACCTTCTGAGAGTGACCTTTGCTAAGCCTCCTCTTGGAGCTAGACATATTTCTGAACTTAGTCATTGAAATGGTGAAAGAGGAAAAAAAGAAAGGGCAAAGGAAAGCACTCTTTGCTAGAATCTCTATATCTAGAAGACCGTTTTAGATTATAACCATATTTCTATGTGCATTTTTTTGTATAATACCTGTCTTTACTGAGGATAAGTTTCATTCTTCATTTCACAAAACCTAAACTTTTTAGCTATCTTGAGGTGACAATGTATGATAAAAAGTAGAGCTAGTGAATTAATGAATTTATAAATATCTTTTTGTTAAATTAATAGAAAAGAAGCATCTTTAACGTGGAATTGTTAAACTGCCTCTGAGCAGCATGCATCAGGACTTGTTCAATAAGTTGGCTGCAGAGGGGCAGAAGGAAGCGCAGGTATGTTCATATTTCCATTTTGATTTAACCATTGTATGTGTGCATGTCTTGCCTGTTCCATAGGAAAACTTTGGTAGAAAATTCAATGGAAACATACTTTCTTGCTAATATTTCAAAATAGATCTGATGATGAATTCTCTTAGATGCATTATACTTATTATACTCTTGCTTCATGTCTCATCTTAAATTGAGCAGTATTTGTAACTCTGCCAATATCTATAGAAGCCTGTTGCCATTTTTGCCTTTTATGAAATTTTTGTACCCAAGAAAAGTAGGAATACATTTTTACCCCTGATTGAGTTGATGTCATGTATTCTCGGTTATCACAGTACTCATGGTTTTGGGACTTTGATTTGGTAAATACTCATAAAAGGCATGATACATTCTGTGTGATCTCAACCACAGAAAAATGTGTGCTATGTCGTGTGTATACACATAAAAGACCTAGAAGGATATGTCAAACTGTAAACAGCTTGTGATTCTGGGTGACTTTTGTGTTCTTTGCTTCTTGTGGTTTTCAGTTTTCTATATTTCGCAATTAACTTGAAGTTTGAAAAAAATGTTATTTAAAAAAAGAAAGAAAAAAGAGATGAAGGAAGGACAGAGAGAAGGAAGAAAAATAAGGTCACTGTTGTTCTTAATCCTGAGACAGGGAGTAAGTACAGAAGATTAGGTTATTTTGAATACTTTAAAAATAGAATAGAAATTGTGCAACAACCCAAGGTACACCCATCACAAATTTCTTAAATGTTACCTTGAAATAGTTTCTCTCTGAATAAAAACAAGAGGATTACAGAACTTTAATACAAAGCAAAAGTTGCTTAAAATAAATCCAATTAGTCACACCAAGCACTTAAAATATATACAAGTTTACTTGTATATATTACTTGTATACAAATAAACTTGTAAAAGTTTTCTCTTTTAGTTTATCTAATGTATGATGTAGGACATACAAATTACGATAGACATTCAACATTAAAAGCTGTATCTGATTTAGGATGACCTTATTAACAGCTACTTCAGATTTCAGAACCAATAAAGCAAGGAGGATGACATTTTAAAAATTCAGATTCAATTCTTCAAAGTACTCTGTTTTAATTTACTTTCTTCTTTCTTTCACAACAAAAGGACACTCAACTCCGTCATCATTTTTAAGATACCTCCTTTAAAGTATGTCCCCTCTTAGATATGGTATTATAAGCTTTGAGTACATCATGAAATTAAAATACTGGCTAACTGAATACCTGTCTACATTTATGCAAATGGATTTTCAAGATTTTTATAAGGTTTACTATGTCACCTGTTCTTTTTTTTTTTTTTTAACAAAGGAATAAGAGAAAACAAATAACCTAAAATAACTACATGACTTCCAACATGTTCCTACTCTACCCCAAGAAAATATACAGACTATAACCCAGCAAAGGAATAAGAAAAACAGATAACCTAAGATAACTACATTTCTGTGAACTTGTTTGTATGTCACCTGTTCTTTACATGCAATCACAATAATCTTAGCACCTTAAACAGACTTTCAATTTTCTACCTCTCGACTGTTTGCAAATAGATTAATCTGATGGATTTAATATCCATTTTACTCTATTTTAATAGAATGAACATGACCTTGTTATGCATGTCAGAAATCCCTCATCCCAACATTAGCTTTATGTTTAAGGTGTATTATATTATGCACAGACAAGTACCTCTTGAAAAACTGATGGTTATACGTCTTAATATTGACTAACAATCCTCCTTTGGTTATCAAGTCTACGTTTGCCAATCAAAGCAATTAAGTGTGTGAAGAGGTATGTATATAACTAGATATACTTTATTAAAATATGGCTTTCTTTTGAAAAATGAGAGATTGAGAAAAGTTACTACAAATATAGGGTTAATTCATCATGTACTGAGCTTCTCTTATGTATACCTTTATAGAAGTGTTTGAAACAGTGGCCTAGAATATTATCTGCTTTAAAAATATCTGAAGTCAACTAAAAGTATTAGGATATATCAGCACTTAAAGCTGCATTGATTACATACAACAGTTTAGCACTGTTCAATAGAATTTTCTCCAGTGACGGAAAAGCTCTGTATTTTGTAATACTGTAGCAACTAGATACATATGGATATTGAGCACTTAGAGAGTGGTAGTGTGGCTGAAGAAATGGATTTTAATTTCATTTAATTTTAATTAATTTAATTTAAACTTAAATAACTACATGTAACTAGTGGCTACCTTAGTGACAGTGCAGCTATAGAAAGTTCCAGTCTTTGGAGCAAAACACCATCTCTTCATCACCTCATCTTCCTTTTCTACTAACTTTTCTTTCCTTTCTCTTTCTTGCTTTCTTCTTCACTTTCCAAAAATTTCATAGAGCAATTTCAGTGTGTTTAGCATCATTATTCACTAGGACAGGACACAGAATAAATCTAAGCCACAAGATATATTTTTCTGAGTATTTGAAATCTAATTGGAGAGCCAAGAATCATATGATCATAAAATGCATACACACATGCATACATATTATTTATGTATACATATATACATATATCCTGACAACATTAAATAGTTTTGTAAATAATTACATTCAGAGGAAGAGAAGATTGTTACAAGCATACTATCTCAGTATGACTGAAGCATAGGGTGATAAAAAAAAAAGGGGGGGTTCCTTAAGAAGTAGGACTAGAAAAGTATTCAAGGTCCAGATTACAGAAGATCTTGTATGGCTGATGAGTTTGACCTTTATTCACTACACAATAGAAAATTATTCAAGTGTTTGATGTTGGGGTATAATATGGTTAGTTTTCAAAAAAATATTATCTTGAAATAATTGATCTGCATTATAATAAGATAGTGTATTTTAATTATCTCTACATTATATTATCATTATGTACATTTCTGCTTCATTGACTAAGATTATTGAGGGAAAAATTAATCTTCTTCATCTTAGTGATCTAGTATCTAGCACTGTGCCTGGCTCATAACAAGTACTCACAGATTATTCTGAATTATTTCTGAAGTGCATACATCATATCTATGATTATAAATATCTGACTACATAATCCTCAAATAGTTTGAAAAGACACAAAGTTTAAAATGTTGGTATTATGTTTTTCTTCTGTGCAGCAGGAGTTAGAATATGAGTCTCATGTCAGCATTCAGTATTTTGTCTTTTGCTCAGCAGTGATAGAGTGAGTTTTTGAACTTAAGGTACAAAAGTAAAGACTGTGGTCTGTGGTTTGTTAGTGTTAGCGTGAGGTCTTCCTAGCAACACTTAGTTATTCCTTCCTACTCCAGTCACAGGGGCAAGAGAATTTGTTCGTTTCTTTTACTAGACCTTAGGGTCTTTAAGGACTCTGTTGACACAAAAGAGACAATGGAAATATACAGTTTAGAGTAAGGCTGTACCAAATGAGGCCAAGGATATCTGGAAAAAACAGAACCATGATGTGCCTAAAAATCACTGACCCAGTGGCCAAACAGCAGGCAATAATGCTGAGCAGAGGTATTCAACATTTTATTTCTTCTCTGACCATCTAAAATATATTATTTACATGATCACCTGCTACCACCAGTAATGGTTACTCATTCTGCCACTTTGTACAGAAATCTCTGTACCAAATAAAATGGAACTATCCTTTTTTCTTTTTCTTTTTTTCTTTTTTTTTCTTTTTTTACTATGAGTGAACCTCTGCACCACAGGTGAACCAACAGATCTTAGGGCTGCCATCAGCCACCAAAGCAAATATTTTTATCCTTAAGAAGTAGGAACAGTTAATAACACAAGAGAAAAGCCTCGGTTAGAATAGGCCAGCAGGGAAATTGAGCCTGAGAGAAATCAATTCAGAGATGTCAACTGGATAAATTAAAAAATAAATAGGGGTATCCATGACTAAATAGAGATAAATATCCCTAAACAGCAAGGTGATGCAATGCACAAAACATGCAAAATGTAACAGTTTCCAAAATATCTTTCTTATATTTGATTACAATGTTTTGGAACTCCTGAAAAATTTCTTTTATGGAATGCGTAAAATGTAAAAAAGAATGATTCATAGCAATTGCCTTAAGGGAAATTATATTCCAAAAATTGAGTCAGATATACAAACCTTAATCATTAATGTGGTAATTTAGGGGTTGTAATAGAGTTATATACAGGATTCACTGAAGACAGTTGAGGGAGTTGATTACCTAAATGCCTTTAGGCAGAAAAGGTATCAAAGAAGGCTTCAGAGGAAAAGAAGTACTGTAGTTGTTTGATGGATGAATAATGATTATCTTAGTGATCAAGGGGAGAGAGTATTTCAGACATTGAAAGCAAGCTGCAGAAAGGCATAGGAACATGGAGACCTAGAGAAATATCTGTGGAACTACAAACAGATTCATCTGGCTAAGCTGAAAAGTATGATCATAGAAGAAAGAACATGAACTTTGAAGTCAGACAAGCTTAGTCTCAATAGCACTGACCCACCACTGGGTGGCTTTGAGCATGTTAACTTTTTTGAGTCTCATTTGTTAAAAAGAGAAAAAAATAATTATCTTGTAGTACCGTTGTGAAGATTAAAAATAAACAGGTATTTATAGTACCTGCACAGTGTCTAACCAAAGAAGATGTTCAATAAATGATAATTGTTATCATCATCGTCATCATCATCGTCATCATCATCACATCATCCTAGGACTGGAGAAGCAGGAACATGGAACACCTTGTGCTTCCCATTGATTTATACCTAGGAAATAGTTAGGGACTTTGAGCAGAAGAGAAACAAGTCCAAACTCATATTTTATAAAAATCACACTAGTCATGGAGGATGGAAAGAATTAGACCTGGGATAAGAGAAATCAGTAAGCAAACAGTTGCAATAGACCTGGGATTACGAGTGTAGTATTAATGCATCAAGTGTTGCGATGGAGAAGGGAATGTGGTCATCTCTAATTTTTCCCTTTCTCCTTGTGCCATGCAAAGCATAAATGGCTTATAGAAAGTGTGAAGCACAGTAGGAATTGAAGTTGCTGTGGTTACAGTGGGAAGGCAGAAAATATTGTGGATCTTTTCTTCCTGCCCCATTCTTAAAACAGTAATTTTTATCATACTGTATTTCAGAATATCGCATTACAGCTAATATTCTGTCAGAAATATCTTTTGCTCTTGGTTTTCAAAGTAAACATAAGAAGCCTGTCCCTCAAACATAACTCCTTGTACGCACCCAAGGTATTTGGGATTTTGTATATAGTATCTGATAAAATGAGTTCAGAGGGACCAACATGGTGGCATAAGATGTTTCAGGGTTCCAGTCAACACAGAATCTTTGAACAACTAACAAAAACTGGCAGAGTCATCTTCCTCAGAACTCTGGAAAACAGTTATAGGGTTGCAGTAACTGGGCAGGTGTTGAATCAAGGATACACAGCTTGAAAAATGGTAGGAGAAGCTCACGGTGCCCTTGCTGACCCTCTCTCAAACCCTCCCCAGTGCAGTATGGAGCCAATCTATGCTCCCATTGTGGGTACCCACCCGTATTCTAGAGGGAGTAGAGTAAACCACTATCAGCACATTAGGGTGCTTACATGTCAGTGCAATCTATCAGGTGGCAGCCTGAAAGAATGAACCAGGATGAACTAGGTATTTATATGAAAAAGAATGAAGATGGACCTACCTACCACACACTATATGTGAAAGTTAACTAAGAATGGATCAATGACCTAAATAAAAGAACCAGAACTATAAAACTCTTAGGAGGAAAGGTAGGGAAACATCTTCAGGACCTTGTGTTAGGCAATGGTTTTTTTAGACTTTATTCCAAAAACATAAACAACAAAAGAAAAAATAGATGAATGGGCTTTATCAAAATTAAAAATATTTGGACATCAAAAAGACTTCCTACAGATTTGGAGAAAATAAAACCTACAGAAAGGGAGAAAACATTTGAAAACCACATACCTGATAAGGATTTAATATCAAGAATATGTAAAGAAATCCTACAACTCAACAACAAAAAGACAAAACAAACCAGCTAAAAAATTGGCAAAAGACTTGTATAGATAGTTTTCCAAAGGAGATATTCAAATGGTCAATAAACACAGGAAAAGATACTTAACATCATTAACCGTTAGGGAAATACAAATCAAAACCACAATGAGATACCATCTCACACCCACTAGAATGGCTACTATTAAAAAAAATGGAAAAAAACAGGTCTCGGAGAGGATGTGGAGAAATAGGAGCACTCACTCATTGTTGGGAATGTAAAATGGTGCAGCCGCTGGGGAAGACAGTTCGGTGGTTCCTCGGAAAGTTAAGTATGGAATTACCATATGCCTGGTGATCCCACTTCTAGGTACATACCCCAAAGAATTGAAAGCAGGAATTTTAACAGATATTTGCAAACTGATGTTCATAGTGGCATTATTCACAATTGACAAAAGTGTCCATCTGCCAACGAATGGACAAACAATATGTGGTATATACATACAATGGAATATTTTTCACCTGTAAAAATGAAGTTCTGATCCCTGTGACAGCATAAATGAACCTTGAAGACATCGTGTTGAGAGAAATAAGCCAGACACAAAAGGCAAATATTTTATGATCTCACTGATATGAAATAATTCCAATAAGCAAATTCAGAGTCAGAAAATCCATGAACTTTGTATTTCCTGAATGATTTTTCTGTAAACCCACAACTTCTCTCATGAAAAAAACAAAAAGTTCAGGATAATTTCACAGTGGATAGAATCATTCAATGAACCTATGAATGTGATTGCTGGGCACTGTCAGTCACACTGCAGAGAGCACTATTACAACACATTCTCTGTCCTAACAGTGTCATTTCTTATCACAGAAGTGTAGTTTTCATAAAGTAGTAAAATAAGAGACTTTTAAGGATACTCACCCATATCTTTCTCCAGAACTACTGTCAGTTTTAGTTTTGATTCTTCTAAGAATAGTTTTAATTTCATACCATTTTTTGTTAATACATTCCTACTCAGCAGGGCACAATGGTTAAAGATCAACACTTAACCCATTGTCACCTGGCATTTATCTGGCTAGTCTTTTTTGTTGTTGTTTTTATGGTCTTTGTTCTCAAAATGCTTATTTTCTAATAGCAAGTCAGGCAGTATATAATTGAGTGAAAATAGAGCAGACGAGGCCAATTATGTCCTTTCTATCTTCATACCCTTCAAAAGAATGTACAGAAGTGCCAGAGATAATTTCTAGGCCTAGAGAGATGGATGCATAATTATTTTAGTTGTATTTCTTGTATGATCAGGAAAAAACCATAATGACCTCTGTTTATCAAGTGTTTTATATTTCATGAAGTGCTTTTTCATTCACTAATTTCACTAATAAATATTTATTGATCACTTATTACTTGACTGAGACTGTTCTAGGTGCTGAGAATATAGTTGAGAAACAAAAGGACAATTTTAAAGAACAAGATCAGGAAGCAAAGATGTGACAGTGACAAAGGAGCAAGCCATGCTGATATCTGGAGGAAGAACATTCCAGGAAATGAAAACAGAAGAACACAGTTCTTAAGGTTGAAATATGCTAGAGATATTCTATAAACAGCAAGGAAGCAAATGTGGCTGGAGACAAGTGAAAAAGGGGAACAGGGGTTGTTGGAAAGGTATTTCACAAATTAATGCCAGGCAAGGTTGTATAGGGCTTGAAGACCATTTCAAGGACTTTATTTTTTAAATTGAGGGAGATGGGAGTCATTGGAGGGATTAGAATAGATCAAGGACATGATATGACAAATTTTTTAAAAATTTCCATACTGTTGAGTTGAGAAGTGACTTAGGAGGACAAGAGTAGAAACCAAGAGACCACTTAGAAGATCACAGAAATAATCCAGGAGGGAGAGATGGTGGCTTGAGCCAGAGTGGTAGTAGCAGAAGTTACAATATGTCTATTCCAGCTATATTTTACATTGGAGCTGAAAGTATTTCCAGTGGATTGGGTGAGTCAAGAATGACTTCAAGGTTTTGGGCTGAGCAGCTGGAAGGTGCTGGGGCCATTAACTGAGATGGAGAGAACTCTGGATAAAGAAGATGAGGGAGGGGACATCATGAGATCAATTTTGGTCTGGTTAGGCTTAAGATATATGTGGAGGATTGAATTGTGTACCCCAGTTAGGAGATGTTCTTGATCTTGGTCTGTGTTCTGGGGTGTGTGGATGCTTGTAACTCTTAAAGTTGGTACTTCTGTTAAGGTGTGACCCAACTGAATCAGATTGGGTTTTATTCCAGATTACTGGAGCCTTTTATAAGCTTAATGAAATTCAGATATAGAGAGAAAGCCCCTGTAGAAGCCAGAAGCAAATGGAAACCATAAGAGAAAGGAGAAAACATCACCATGTGCATTGCCACATGGCAGAAATGCCAAGAATCAAGGATTACAAGCAGCCAGCCCCAGAATGCCAGTATTTGCAGAGAAAACCACACCTTCTGATGCCTTGATTTTGGACTCCTCCTAGACTCAACATTGTGAGACAATAAATTCCCATTGTCTAAGCCAACCATGGTATTTGTTTTAGCAGCCAGGAAACTAATACATAATCTATCAGCTATCCAAGAAAAGGTGTTCAGAAGGCAGTTGGATGTACCACTAAGGAGTTCAAGAGTAGGTAGGTCCTGAACATAAAAATTAGGGAGAGTATGCAGCAAGCATATATAAACTATTTAAAACCTTGAGAATGGGTGTGATCACCTACAAGGTGGGCAGAGAAAGAAGTGGTCTAAGAACTGAGGTTGGAAGTACCCCAAAAGTAAGAAACTGGGGAGATGAGAAAGAACAAGCAGAAGATATTGAGAAGCAGCCTGTAACATAGAAAGGAAACCAGGAAAGTTTATTGTAGTGACAGCTACATAAATAAAGATGTCTCCAGGAGGAGGGAGAAATCCAATGTGACAAGATGAAGACTGAGTATTGACTAATGGATTTAGCAATACAACTATCATTGCAGATATGACACTTTTAGAAGTGGAAATGGAATAGAAAGAGGGCTTTCATGATAGGAGAAATAGCATGTTTGTGTGCAGATGCTTTATATTGTTTTATAATCCAAATGACCTTGTAAGGTAGATTTTATTTATTCCCATTTTGCAGGCAAAGAAAAAACAAAAGAATGAATCAGTTTGAGACTTGCCCAAGAGTTCTCCCACTGAGTGAGCGTTAACACATGGATTTACCAAGAGGTCTTTTGATTTATGAGCCACTTCTCAACCTATTATTACACCAGGAAGCCTTTCCTTTGCAAGAATAAACACTGGAAGAGAAGATGGGGATGGATTCTTCTCACAGTGATGACAGGCCAGAAATCCCCCAATGTCCAAGAGGCATTTCCGACATAATGATAAATTCTCCACTCACATTATTATTGATGCATATGTTTATTTTCTGGACTGACTTATGAAACCACATTTAAGATCCTCTCCTAATACAGTACCATACACCAAAGTAGTTTCTTTCTTGTTTATGATAGTAACTGTCTGTGATTCTGAAATGAGAAAATAATTAATTATATTCATTTATAAAAGCAATTGCTTGCAATATGATATAAACAGAGTCAGCAAATCCAAGTGGAAATTGGTTTTGAATTAGCATATGCAGTAATGATGAAAAAGTAAGGTTAACAATATAGTTAAAATCCTGGACACTTTTATTTTAATATTATTTTATTTTATTTTACTGAGTCATACTCTTTTTAGGAGTTAATATAGACACATGCTAATATGATACATACTGAGAGATTCAGTTAATATTCTTTTAAAAAATGAAACAGTAATTTTTTACTTATGAAAGTGCAAAGCTTTGTATGTTATAAATGTCTAACAATTTTATATACTCTAATTTGTAACAGACATTATTCTCTACATACTTCCTTTGGTTAAAATTGGCCAATGCATATTTATTTTTGTGTGATGATATCTACAGGTCTTAAATCAGTATCCATATATCAGGATATAGTACTATAGATAGAATATACCTTTATCCTCATTGCAGATATCTGAGGTTTTATTTATTCCATAAAACACTAAATACGTTATGTATTTATCCAAAAACTAATTAATTCATTTCCTTCCTCCAACATCATCAAATTAGGCTACCCTGCTGGTGGGGAGTGTGTAATACCAAAAGGAAAATCACTTTGAGATGGTTTTAATTCATATTTGTGAAAATGAATAACTGTGTAAGGAGAAAAACATGCTTCCAGCAAAGAAGTGAAAACGGAGATAATTAGAATGCATTCAATAAAATAAAACTAATATCTTATGACTCATATTCATGTTCTTTCATTTGATGATAAGTTCAAAGCTTGATAAAGGATGTGTTAGCAATTACTTTCTTTGAAAAGTACATCCAACTGCAAGGAAACCATCAAACAATTGATAACGGTTATGGGTGATGATATGGAAATATTCATGTAATAATGGGCATTTTTATGATATAAATACATTTCCTTTGATTTCACAAAATCACATATTAAAATGCAGTCAATTCTAAGCTCATACACTCTATGAATGAATCGAAGGCTTAGAAAAAAATTATTTAACTATTTTGACTTCTCTTTTGACACTACAAACAATGTATATCTGAATACACAGATTCCTATTAGAATATATTTAATTCCCTTGATTTAAAGAATACACGTGAAACTATATAAAGACAAGGCTAAATGCTGCTCCCCACATATACCTCTTATTTCCATTCTCACCAAACTGAGTGACAACCATCATTAAATGATTGTTTAATATTCGCATACTTTTACTAGTCAGTAGATACAGATCTAACTGTATATTTTATTCCTCTTTTATCTCTTATACACATATATACTTACCCACATATCTATATAATTTTATGTAAATGGATTTATAGACATAATTTTGGTGCCATCATCTTTTACATAGTTGCCTCCCTCTTTTTCTCCTCTTCATTCTATCCCACCACCATATTTCCCCTTGACCATAACCATAACCAGAAGCCCTAGGTAATGTATCTCGATCATCTGAGAATTAAAACCCATGTTTTCTCATATAGCAATGCACATATACACATGTGTATGTAGGTTATTTTACATTATTTATAAAAATATGCTCATTATAATAACCATACCTCCCTGCATGTTATTTTCATTCAACAATATTTGTGAAAAATTGCAGCTCACTCCAGACTATGTGGCTTGGCTTCAATTCATTCTTTTAAATAGTTGTATAATAGTCTATGTTGTAAATGTAGTCATTTACTCAAACAAGCTTGCATAATTCTAATATTTAAAGAATTTTGAGATACTAATTTGATGCAACAATTGCCTGGGTATTCATGTTTGAACACTTCTGTGCCTTGTCCTGATCTCCCAGGTAAGACCTTCTTCACTTTATTTTATTTTAAAAGTAAACAAACCATTAGCAGATAAGCTAGTGCTGACTGCAGTTGAATTTTGTTTCAAAAGTTTTCTGACCCAATTCAAAATAAGGTGGATGTAAAATGATTTAAAAAAAGAAGAAAGGAATTGAATGTCACTCTAAAATTCATTTCAAAATATTCTAACAGCTATTTAGATTTTAAACTCTCTCCATCGATTTTCAGAGGATGCCAGAAAGTCTACTTTGAAATTGCTCCTTATTCCACACGCTGAACTGTCTGCTCATTGGTACATTATGTGCCAAATTAATTTTTAAAATTAATTTAAAACTATTGCAATATTAATTGAGGAATATGAACATATAGGCATATCTGAATTCACTAAAATGAAGTATTAATAAGGTTCTAGCCATATGATAAATTGATAAATTCATACATTGCTACAAAGTTATACATTTAAGTTTTAATAACTAAATTTCAAAGAAATTTGTTCCTGGTTTGTAGTATTAAAAGTGTGTGTACAGAGCATGTTCAGATAGTTGTCTGGCTTTATAATTATGACTTTGCCATTAACTATTTGAATAAATATAAGCAAAGTACTTGACCTCCTTGTGCCTAAGTTTACTCAGACATAAGTTAAATATGCTCTTTACCTAATTGTGAGAGTAAAATGAGGTAATGTGTAGATCTGCTTCATATATTTACAATACTATATAAATAAGAGCATTACCATAAAGTCATTATTTTATGAAGGACATAAGGAAACTATTAATCTTTCATTTACTCACTTAGTAAATATATTCTGAGTATTTCTAGATACCACAAATGGGCTAAGACTGGGCAAGACAGTGGGCCAAGTGTAATGAATAATAACAATAAAAAAAGTTTCTTCCTTTCAAAAGGTCTTTTCTGCCTCATTTGTATGTAAATCTTCATAGAGAATTAAGTATGTTGCCCTGTCAATTTGCCAATTCAGCTACAAATTATTCTATGTGCCACGTGGTCATCATATTCCTCTGGTTGTAAGAGATTATGAGGGGCTACACCCAACGTATTCTGTGTTTATCCAATAAATAGATGAGTTGCACTGTAGTCAATCAGATAGAAAAAAAAACAGAACTCCAAACACGAGAATAATTTACTAAATCTCTTTGATTTAGTAAACAAAAATGGGGATAAAATGAAACATTCATCAGTGTTATCTTAACAGTGTTAAATTAAAAATGATATCTATTACCTATCTATAGCTAGCTCCATTCATCCATCCATCCATCTATTCCATTCTTTTATTGTGCATATTTTTATAATAATTGTGATCTTTCATACCCAAATTATATGTATTTATTTTTAAATGTCTATCTTATTATAAAAGTAATATTTTAAAAAAGTTTAAAAAAAGTCTGAACTTTGGAAACATACCCAAAAAAAGGTTAGAGAAGAAAACAATATCATCCAGAATCCCACTACCCTTTGATAACCATTGTTATCCTTAGATGGTAAAACTAAGTTAGGGAAGACTCTCAAGTCTTTTATTACCTTCATATTCCCATTTTTAAACTCTCATTTTTAGTTCTTCACTCAGTTCCTGAAATAAGTCTCAAAGAACTCTTTACAAACAAGAGTTTCACAAATGGGAGATCACTTGGATGGGTAAAATATGCTTAGATTACAACCCCACTCTACGCCATCCCAACCAAACACACACACACACACACACACACACACATCTCTCTGGGCACTTCTACCTTTGATCTTCATTATTACAAAGAAATTTGAGAGCTTAATTTTGCTTCCTTTGTTAATATGACTTTTCTGAAATGTAATTTACTGTTTTTCTTTTCCTTAAAGGGCAAAACATTTTATAGAATATTTCTCGGTATAGGACTTCTAGTTGATTTTAATAAGAATTATAATATATCCATTCAATATAAATGTATATATATTTTTTCCACCAAAAAAGTATTTTGGACCTTTTATAATCTCTCCTAGTATGGCTTTCAATACATTGGTTTTGCTTGCTTCTTCAGGATCAACAATCGTGTATAAATTGGTTTTGGATCTCTTTGTTCCACATCTATTTTCTTGCCCACCATTTTTGTATCTCTTTGTGTTTTTCCCCTGCCTATAGGGAGTGCTTCCAAAATTTGAAGTATATTACAGTTAAATTTTTTCACAAAATTAATTCCTTTCCAATGTGGATTTCAATTTTATAATTGGTGAACTTGGGGAAATTTTTTCATCCAGATTCAATAGTTTCAAAGTTAATAAAGTTAATACTATGTTTTGACATTAGGACTCTATCAATTTTATATTCTAATGCTATTATATTTTTGTTGTTATTAATGAATCTTCCAAGAATATCTCTTTAAGAAAAAAGGTGATTTTTATTTAAAATTGTTAGAATATGCCTCTAAGCAATGTGTTACTAATCTGATTTACCTTTCTTCTATGCATATAATCCATAGTGTTTTTTTTTGTTTTTTTTTTATAAAAGACTTGGAGACTTTGGCCAAGGCTATAGTAGTTTCAAATAGTTCTTAGAAAAGAGGCAAATGTGGCATTATTAAGCTATTCTTTCAAATAAATTAAAAATAGCAAAATAGCCTAGGTCTGTTACATTCTAACAAGAATGGCTACTAGTTTCATTTCTTAATCTCAATAATTCAATTAATGTCAACAAATATTTGACTACCTATCTTGTGCTAGATACCCACTAATATTAGTGACTTCAAAAAACTAAAGAAATTTAAAGTCAGATGGGGAGAAGATAGAATATGAAAGTCATGATTATATGATGTAATAAATACCAAAATAATGTATTAAAATCCATAGCATAGTTTCCCATCCATGATGGAGTAACAGGTAGCAAATTTACCTTCCTACCTTAAGCAATGAGAAAACTAGATAAATGTATGGGAAAAAAAGTAGATTTCAGTCGTTGGATGACAAAAAGTGAAGCACTGTAACTCTGAGCAAAGGGAAAAAATAAATGAGCCTTATTATTACCCAATCTAACTGCATGGAGCCAGTTTCTGGGCCACAGCATTGGTAAGTCGTATAGGCAGAATAATTTCACCCTCCCCACCAAGTGTCCATGTCCTAATCCCCAGAACTTCTGAATATTTTATTTGGCAAAGGGGAACAATGAGTGCATATGAAATTAAGGCTTCTAATTATCTGATTTTAAGATAATGTGATTATTTCTAATTATCCAGCCAATGTAATCCAATGTCATCACATGGTTCATTAAGTGGGTAAGAGGGAGACAAAGAGTGAGAAACAGAGAAACAGCACAGTGAAAAAGACTCAACAGGCCATTGCTGGTTTTAAGATGGAAGGGGTCCATGAGCCAAGGAATGCGGACAACATCTAGAAACTAGAAAATGTATGAAAACAGATTTTTCCTCTAGAGCCCCCAGAAAGGAACACAGCCATGCTGATACCTGGCCCAATGAGACCCATTATGGACTATTGACCTCCACAAGTGTAAAATAATAAATTTGTGTTGTTTCAGTCCATGTTGTTTGTGGAAATATATTACAACACCAATAATAAACTAACACATAGGGGGGCCCTAAAGGGAACAATTGGTTTTGTTGAATTGAAGTTATAGGTCTGAGTTCAAGTTGTGCAAGAGAGGCAGCATATCAGAGTTGGGGGTGGAGAGGCTGCATGGGGAGGGAGCTCTGGAACTCTGCAGAGTAATTCATTTGAGTCATGGTCTGAGTACTGATTGGCACATGCATGAAAGGAAACTACCTATGACCAGAGAAAGAAAAGCAATGAGCCAAAAAATTCCCAGAACTCACACAGGGCTGGGAATAGATTGCATTTCCACCAACCAGAACGGAAAGACCTGGTAATACACAGACATCAGGTAGATTCCTCAAATAGGTATCACCTTAGAAGTTGACTAAATTGACCCTAGATTAAAATTTTCTCTAGATCTTCACTAACAAATCTTGAAAGCAAGCATCAAAAAGATCCAATTGATTTCATGTAACTTAATTCTGTGCCAGAGAAGAGTCAAATACTGTTTAAAGAATATAATTTCAACATGCACAACACAAAATGACAATATGAAGGATCTAGTCAAAAATTACCAGCCATGTAAAGGGGCAGAAAAATATGAGCAATAACTAGGAAAAAAAAATCAGTAGAATCAGACCCAAAATGATGGAAATGATGAAATTAGCAGACAAGGAACATAAAATAGCTCTTATGATTCTGCTTCATATATTCAAGAAGGAAGAGGAAACTCTGATCATCATGACAAGGTAGGTAAAAGGTATGGAATAATGAAGTGTTTGTGTTGTGTGTGTGTGTGTGTGTGTGTGTGTGTGTGTGTGTGTGTGAAATGAAAAATGCCCTGGTTGGGATTAACAGCATATTAAAAACTGCAGAAGAAAAGATCAGTGAACTTCAATATCTGGCAATGAATAATATCTAAAATGGATCTCTGATAAAAAAAAAAAGAATAAACATTGATGACCCATGATATAGTAGGAATGTAGGAAGTAAACAGAAATGTGTATAATTGGAGACCCAAAAGGAGAGGTAAATGGACATTCAGAAAAAATTATTTAAAGAAATAATGACCTAAATTTCCCAAATTTAATGAAAACTTTAAAACTCAATATAAGAAACAATGAATCCAAAGCAGAATAAGCCTAAAGAAAGTCACAGCAAGGTACATAATAAAACATTGCTGAAAGCAAGTGACAAAGAAAGAGTAGCAACAATGATAGCAGTCATCTCTCAGAAACTGTAGAGTGGAGGCAATGAAGCAATGTCTCTAGTATTGAAAGAAAAAGAAACTGTTAAACTAAAATTTTATGCTCAGCAAAAAAATATCTTTCAAAAGTGAAGGCATGAGAGTGTTCTCATGTTGACTGTGGTGGTGAATGCATAGCTATGTGCTTGTACTGACAGCCATTGGTGGTACACTTGGGATGGATTGTTCAGAAAAATGAAGACACAATAATGACTTTTCAGATAAACAGCTGAGTTGAATGCCAACAGAATTGCACTATAAGAAAAGTGAAGTGGAGTTCTTCAGGCAAAAGGAAAACAATGCTAGATAGAAACTCAAATATACACAAAAGAATGAAAGAAACTGGGAACAGTAAATACATAGATAAATTAAAATAATTTTATTTTAAACATATTTTATATTACAGATGTCTATCTAAAGCACATATAATGACAATGTATTTAGGGATTTATGACGTGTAGAAGAAAAATGTATGGTAACAATTACAAGGACAGGGGAATGGAAGTATACTGTTGCAAGGTTTTATAATACATAAGAAATCACGTAACTTATTTAAATATAAACTATTGTAAAAGATGCATATTGTAAACCCTACTGCATTAATTAAAAATTAAAATAAATTAAAGCAAAGATCTATGACTAATAATACCACTCTGGAGACAAAATGAAATCATACAAATAATTCTCTATCTTAAAGAAGGCAAGAAAGAGGGGGAAAAGAAGAGTAAATAGATGGATGAATATAAATCAAACAATAAAATAGTAGAATTAAGCCTATGTATATTGATACTGACATTAAATATAAATGATCTAAACATTCCGATTAAAAATCAGAGATTGTCACATTCGAAAGCAGTCTAAAGGAAACACTTTAAGTATAAAGACACAGATGGGTTAAAAGTAAAAGAATTGAAAAAGATATATCATGCGACCCCAATCAAAAGCTTTAGTAGCTGTATTGAAATCACACTAAGTAGATTTCAGAATAAATATTAACAGTGATAAATAGAAAATATCATAGTATAGGTACCATAGTGCTTAATAACAGAACTGCAAAATATAGGAAGGGAAACTGAAAAAACTAGACGTTTATAGAAAACTGGCTACATCTTGTAACAACAAAATACGCATCCTTTTCAAGTGCATCTGAAAGATTCACTAAAATAGACCATAGTTTGGGTCATAAAATATATTTCAATACATTTAAAAGATTGAAACTTATACAGATTATGTTCTTTGACCACAACATAAACTAGGGATAAATAACTGAGAGATACCTGTAAAATTCCCAAGCATTTGTAAACCAAATAAAAGACACTGTGGGTCAAAGAAGAAATCACAAGGAAAATTAGAAAATAGTTTGAACTGACTAGATTAAAACAAAAATATCAAAATTTATTTAATGTAGCTTAGACATTTATACCAATAAATACTTGATTTAGAAAATATTAAAAGTCTAAGATTAATAACCTAAGCTTTCCCATAAAAAGACAGAAAAAGAGGAGCTAATAAAACCTAAAATAAGTTGAAACAAAATAGATAACAGAAAACAACAGAGAAAATACATGAAACAAAAAAAAATCATTTTTTTTAAAAGAACAATAAAATTAATAAACCCTAGCCAGACTAACCATGGGAAAAAGAGAAAAGACATAAATTACAATACCAGGAATAAAAGAAGGGTTATTCTTATAAATCTTGTAGTCACCAAATATGATAGGAAAATACTGAAATCAACTTTATGCTAATAAATTTGACAATTTAGATGAAAATGACAAAATGTTTTAAACACATAAACTGTCAATGTTTACTCTAGAAGAAATAGATAATTCAAATGTCATTATATCTGTGATAGAAATTAAATTCAAAGTTATAAACCTTCCCACAAAGAAAAACCCCAAGTCCGTAGGGCTCCACTGGTGAATTCTACCAACATTTAAGGAAGAAATAATCCCAATTCAACACTAACTCTTTCAGAAAATAGAAGAGAAGGGAATATCATTCACCCCATTTTATGAGCTCAGCATTATCCTGATTCCAAAATTTGAAAAAGATATTCCAAGTAATGAAAACCAGGGACAATATATCCATCTTGAACATGAACATAGATGCACAAACCCTTAACAAGTTTTGGCAAATCAAATTAATCAAAATATGAAAGGGATAATGCATTATGACCAATTAGAGTTTATTATAGGAATGTAAGTTTGAGTTAACATTCTAAAATACATAAAAAGAGTTTACCATATAAGCTAAGCATCCTAAAAATAAAAAACATATGATCCTGTCAGGAGAATCATGCTAAAAAATCATTTGAAAAGACTGAATACCCATTTATGATAAACTTCTCTATAAACGAGAAATATAAAAACTTCCTTGATCATATAAAGGACATCCATGAAAATCTTTATCTAACATCATATATAAAGGTGAAATAGAGAATAGGTTGAGAAAAAGGCAAGGAGTTTTATTCTAAGCACTTCTATTCAACATTATTCTGGAAGTCCTATCTAGACCAGTAAGGCAAGAGAAAAAGAAAAAAAAATGAAAGGAATATAGATTAGAATAGAAAAAACAAAACTGTCTTAATTTGCAAATGACATCATTGGGTTTAAAGGAAATCCTAAGAAATCTATGAAACAATTAGTAGAAGTAATAAGTGCAAGTTGCCGTATAGAAAGGTAATATGCAAAAATCAATTGTATTTCAATTTACTAGCATCAAAATACACGTTTTAAAGTGCTATTTACAACTTTTGATAAGCAACAAATTTTTAATAAACATCAATTATGTAGCATGATTGCAACAAGAACTTACATAAAAGTGGGAAGATGGAGGAGTATAGGAACATAGTTTGTTTATACTATCAAGGTTAAATTGGTATCAAAGCCAATGAGATTGGTATAGATTTAGGATGTTAAATTTAAGCCCAATGGTAAACAACAACAACAAACAAATTCAGACAATATGCAAACTCAAAGAGACAGAACTTTGAGTACAGTTTGCCAGAGACGGGGGATAGGGAGAATGGGAAGTTATTGCATAACACATTTAGAGTTTCTATTTAGGAAGATGAGAAAGTTGTAGTAATGGAAGGCAGTTGAAGGTACCGCAATATTGTGAATGTGATTAATCCCATTGAATGGTATGCTTGGGAGTGGTTCAGATGGGAAAGTGTATGTTTTATATATGTTCCCATGATAAAAAAAAAAAGGCAACTAAAGAGAAAATGACAATTAAATGCAATACACGATCCTAGATGGGATTTAGTGAGGCAGGAGAAAAGGCTCAAAGGGACATTATTGAGACATGAGAAAATTGGAATATTGACTGAAAGCGTTGTATCAATGTTAAATTTGTTGAACTTGATAACCTCACCTAATGTGGTTACATTTGTGAGCATTCTTTATCTTCGGAAATGTACATGGCAGTATTAAGTGTGCAAGAAACATAATGTGTGCTCAAGTGTTCAGAAAACGGAATTAGGCACAGATAGACAGAATGATATAGAAATGTGGTAAACGATATAGAAATGTAACAAATGATAAAGAATGTCATAGAAATTTAGCAAAATGTTAAAATTGGTGGATCTGGGTATTTGTTAGTAGATAGGGGTATGTTGGAGTTCTCTGTATGGGGTTTGTATTCTTTTTGAAATGGACTTGTAAGTTTGGAAGTATTTCAAAATAAAAAATGTTTAAAAAAAAAAATCAATGAGAAGAGTTTCCCTAAAATGCACTTATTGGAAGTAGAGAAAGTGGGGACAAGAATGCTGTAGTTTCCGGTCCTGGCTCTGCTGATTTTAACCTCATTTAGCCTCACTTTCCTCAAGTAGAAATTACTGCTTAGATGAATTTTGAGGACCAGACCTCCTGCTCTAATACCTAGTTTTAAGGACATATCCTTATCTTTCACAGTTCATATAATGCTTGTTGAGCACGGTAATAAAATCTATAAACCTCTGTAGGAGAATGAATTGTTCCTCCAGGGTGAATAATCTCTACAAATCATGGAGTTAAAATATGTCAAATGTAGATTATTCCAAACACAGAAAATCTTTGCCTCAGTGGCAAGAGTTCATAAAGATATTTACTCATGATCCTGCTCTGGTCTTGTGGGATTTGGTGAAGCCAACATCGAAAGTAGATTCCAACTCTATTGGAGGAATAGGTTTCATCCTCAAAAGAGAAACAAATGTCCATATTTCACAGTCATGTTTAAAGTCAAGTTTATTGGAGAACCTAAGATGGCAGCTAGGAGAGACAGGGCAAAAAAACACCTCTGTGAAAAACACTAGATAAAAGCCAGAAAGTGACCCAGAACACGAGTTCCAGCGATGCACCAGCTGGACAAGGTCTGCTAAATCCATAGGACCATGCACTTGGTGAAACAGGGAGTCTGCATTCTGAAACGAGTGAGTAATATCCAGCAGCCATGCTGTGGTGTGTGGAAACCGAGGGTTGGTGTTTGGAGGTGGACTAGTTCTTTTTTAAAAAAAAACCCAAAGTGGCTGCAGATACAGCTGTGCGAACGCCTCTATATCTGGCGGGGAAGATAGCCTTTCGTGCACCTACTGCTAATTGCCTTGGAGCGAGGGAGGCAGAGGTTAGCCAAAAGAGGAAAAAAACCATGCCCCTTGTAGCCATCTTCCCAGTGGTCTGGGAGCGCTCCTGCCTGGCTCTGGGGCAATAGCTCAGAGCTGCTTCAAGAAACCCAGTGTGAGGGGGGATGTTTCCAGTGGCATGCATACACGCCACAGTGTCAGGCATGGACTACAGCCTTTCATGCACCCACAGCTAATTGTCCCAGAGCTAGGAAGGTGGAGTTGTGTGAAAAGGGGGAAATTAACACACTCCATCCTTACAGCAGGCTGGGAACGCACCTACAAGGCCCAGCAGCCCAGAACTTCCCTTGAGGGATGGCATGCACTTGTGATGTAGCACAACCTTCCCTCAGCAGAGGCCCTAGAAGGGCACAGCTTGGAAGAGGGACTCACTCGGAAATCCCAGGGACCATACGCCAATACCAAAGACCTGTGGGTAAGCGGCAGAAAAAAATCTGTGGTGAGACTGAAATGAAGATTTAGACTCTTGCAACAGCCTTAAGTCTCCAGGAACCTGGGAGGTTTGATTATTAAAGCTGCCCTCCCTCCCTAACTGCTAAGACACATGCCCGCATTCAGGGTGGACAGCACCAACAACACACCCAAACTCGGTGCACTAATTGGACCCCACAAGAATCAGACCCCCACACACCACAAAGACAAAGTTGGGGAGAACTGACTTGAGGGGAATAGGTGACTTGTGGACGCCATCTGCTGGTTAGAGAAAGTGTACGCCACCAAGCTGTAGATCTGACAAATTAGAGATTCGTCTTTGAATAATCCTATATATCCTAAAAGAACCCTATCAAGTAAAGCAAATTCCAAGAGGCCAAAAACAACAGAAAATTTTAAAGCATATGATAAAACCAGATAAGATGGATAATCCAAACCCAAACACCCTAATCAAAAGATCAGATGAGACACTACTTGGAGCAATTAATCAAAGAACTAAAGAGAAACAATGAGAGCATGGCACAGGATATAAAGGACATGAAGAAGACTCTAGAAGAGCATAAAGAAGAAATTGCAAGAGTAAATTAAAAAAATAGATGATCTTATGGAAATAAAAGAAACCGTTGACCAAATTAAAAAGATTCTTGATACTCATGGTACAAGACTAGTCGAAGCGGAAAAATGAGTCAGCAAACTCGAGGACCACAGAACAGAAAATGAAAGAACAAAAGGAAGAATGGGGAGAAAAATTGAAAAAATTGAAATGGACCTCAGGGATATGATAGATAAAATAAAACGTCCAAATATAAGACTCATTGGTGTCCCAGAAGGGGAAGAGAAGGGTAAAGGTCTAGAAAGAGTATTCAAAGAAATTGTTGGGGAAAACTTCCCACACCCTCTACACAATATAAACACACAAAGCATAAATGCCCAGAGAACTCCAAATAGAATAAATCCAAATAAACCCACTACAAGACATATTCTGATCAGACTGTCAAATACTGAAGAGAAGGAGCAAGTTCTGAAAACAGCAAGAGAAAAGCAATTCACCACATACAAAGGAAACAACATAAAACTAAGTAGTGACTACTCAGTGGCCACCATGGAGGTGAGAAGGCAGTAGCATAACATATTTAAAACTCTGAGAGAGAAAAATTTCCTACCAAGAATACTTTATCCAGCAAAGCTCTCCTTCAAATTTGAGGGAGAGCTTAAATTTTTCACAGACAAACAAATGCTGAGAGATTTTGCTAATAAAAGACCTGCCCTACTTGAGACACTAAAGGGAGCCATACTGACAGAGAAACAAAGAAAGGAGAGAGAGCTATGGAGAAAGGTTCAATACTAAAGCAATTCAATATTGGTTCATAAAAGGACATTAAGAGAGAGAGGGAAAAAATATATCTAACAAACATAAACCAAAGGACAGTATGGCTGATTCAAGAAATGCCTTTACAGTAATAATGTTGAATGCAAATGGATTAAACTCCCCAATTAAAAGATATAGATTGGCAGAATGGATCAAAAAATAGGAACCATCAGTATGTTGCATACCAGAGACTCATCTTAGACACAGTGACACAAAGAAATTGAAAGTGAAAGGATGGAAAAAATAGTTCATGCAAGCTATCGCTAGAAGAAAGCAGGAGTAGCAATATTAATCTCAGATAAAATAGACTTTAAATGCAAAGATGTTAGGAGAGACAAAGAAGGCCACTACATACTAATAAAAGGGATAATTCAACAAGAAGAAATAACAATCAAATTTTTATGCAACCAATCATGGTGCCACAAAATACATGAGACAAACACTGGCAAAACTAAAGGATGCAATGGATGTTTCCACAATAATTGTGGGAGACTTCAACACATCACTCTCTCCTATAGATAGATCAACCACACAGAAGACCAGTAAGGAAATTGAAATCCTAAGCAATCTGATGAATGAATTTGATTTAACAGATATATATAGAACATCACATCCCAAATCACCAGAAGTCACATTCGTCTCTAGTGATCACGAAACTTTCTCCAGAGTAGACCATAGACTGGGACATAAAACAAGCCTCAATAAATTTAAAAAGATTGAAATTATTCAAAGCGCATTCTCTGACCACAATGGAATACAATTAGAAGTCAATAACCATCAGAGACTTAGAAAATTCACAAACACCTGGAGGTTAAACAATGCACTCCTAAAATAAATGGTTTATAATGTAGAACGCAGGGGAACTAGCAATAGAGAGCAATTAATGAAGGGGGAACAATAACCCAATAAGAACAGATAAGCTATTATGGGTAAATTTAACGTTCTGGGAGTGCCCAGGAATGATGATGGTTTGTTAATTTCTGATGGGTATGGTAGGAACAAGTTCACAGAAATGTTGCTATATTAGGTTATTTTCTTGGGGTAGAGTAGGAACATTTTGGAAGTAAAGTAGTTATTTTAGGTTAGGGGTCTTTTTCTTACTCCCTTGTTATGGTTTGTTTGAAATGCTTTTTTATTGTATATCTTTTTAAAAAAATTTTTTTGATATAGTTAATTAAAAAAAAGAGTTAAGAGTTAATGGCAATCAATGCAATATATGATACTGGAGTAGATCTAAGAATGGAGGAGAAAAGCTCAAAGGGGGCATAAGGAAAAACTGGAATATAGAATTTAAGCTTTATATTCATATTAATTTTCTTAAATTAACGGCAGTTAATTATGTAAGTTAATATCCTTGTTCGTAGGAAATGTACATGGAAGTATTACGAGTTCAAGGAGTATGATATACGCAACCTGCTCTCAAATGTTCAGAAGATGATAAATGGATACATAGATAATCGATAGAAAGATAATAAATATAGTTGAAAGAAACAGAGGGGGGAGGGAAGGAAGGAAGGAAGGAAGGGAAGGAAGGAGGGAAGAGAAAGAAAGGTACTGCAAAGGTAGCAAAATGTAAAATTGGTAGATAGGGGGGGTGGTGTTGGAGTTCTCTGTATGGGGTTTGTATTGTATTTGCAACTGTCCTATATGTTTGAAATTATTTCAAAATAAAAATTTAAAAAAAAGTCAAGTTTATTGGGATATAATTTGCATGCCAATAAAAATCATGCTTTTTTAAAGGTAAAAAGATACCTAGCATGAACTAACAAAATATGGGCAAGAGTTGTTAAACTAAAATCTACAGAATTTTGGTTCTGAGATATTAAATAAAAGGAGACATTTGCCATGGTTATGGATTGAAAGGCTCATTATTGCTAAAATGTCATTTCTCTCCAATGCAATCCCAATTCCTAGGGGCTTTTTGTAGAAATTGATAAGCTGACTCTAAATTTTATCTGGAAACAAAGAGGACCCAGAAGTGACAAAATCTTCAAAGGCAGAACAAAATTGGAGGGCTTATACTAACTGGTTTCAAGACTTAATAAGAGATACAATAATCAAGAGCATGTGCTATTGGGGTAAGGAGAAGAACGTAGGTTAAACAACAAGAGAAAATCCTGAAATTGATCTACACGTATATTGCTGTATTTTATTCCTAGCTTGAATGTACTTTTTGCTTGCTTCAATTTTTATATTTTGCCTGAATGGGGGAGAGGCTTGTATTAGTTTTCTTTGGTTGCTGTAATATGTTACCATAAATTTGGCTACTTAAAATAACAGAATTTTTTTTCTCTCAGTTCTAGAGGCAAAAACCTGAAATCAATGTGTTGGCAGGGCTATACTCCCTTTGGAGGCTTTAAGGGAGAATTTGCTCTTTCTCTCTTCCAGTTTATGGTGGCTGTTGGCTTTGCTTGCCTCCAATCTCTGTTTCCATGGTCCCATTGCCTAATCCTCTTCCTTCTGGGTGTCTGCATCTTTCCCTCTTCTTTATGTCTTGAATTTCTCCTTGCCTTTCTCTTATAAGGACACCTACCATTGGATTTAGGGCCTACTGGGATAATCCAGTTTGATCTTCTCATCTTAAAATCCTTAACTTATTTACATCACAATTAACTTTTTTTTTTCCTAAATAAGGTCACATTCACAAGTTCCCAGGATTAGGACACAGTGGTGGTTTGAAGCTGTATGTACCAGAAAAGTATGTTCTTAAGTTTAATCCATTCCTGTGGGTATGGACCCAGTGTAAGGAGGATCTTTTGGTGAATAGGATTTCAAGTTAAAATGTGACCCACCTCATTCAAGGTGGGTCTTAATCTTCTTACTGGAGTCCTTTGTAAGAGAATGAAATTCAGACAACAAGAAAGAAAGCCACAGAAGGAAGTAGCTGAAGCAACAAAACGTGGAAGAGAAGGGAGAGACCAGCTAATGCTGCCATGTGCTTTGCCATGTGAAAGAGGAGTCCAGGATCACTGACAGCCAGTATTCAAGAAGAAAGCATCATGTTGATGCCTTGATTTGGACACTTTCATGGCCTCAAAACTGTAAGCTTGTAAGCTAATAAATTCCCATTGTTAAAAGGCAACCCATTTTATGGTATCTGCATTCAGCAGCCTAGAAAACTAAAACAAACACAGACATATTTATTCTGGTGACCACCATTCAGCCCACTGCACTGAGGATTTAAAAGAATGAATGTTTTTTGGCATTTATCTACATGATCTTATGGTTTTCCCTTGACATTAACTTCACACATAAATGCAGACAGACTTCTGATCTTATTCCATTTTAGCATGTCTCATCCCCCAGGCAGACATCTACTGGTGTTTTATTTCTGGCACCCAGAAGTTCTCATAGACCTTTAGTCACTAGCAGTTTTGAAAGCTAAGTTGCTTAGACATTTGATGTAGTTCACTTTGGAAGCATTAGGACAGAAAAAAATTAAGAGTCCTGTCATTGGCCTTAGTCAGCCATCAGAAGAAGTCTCCTAGTAAGGAGTCCATTTCCAGAGATTATTCTTGGACAAGGTACTTAAATTTCCTAAGCCTCATCTGAACAGTGGTGATTTAAATAACATGTTTCATAAGTTTATTTTGAGGATTAAATGAGATAATTCAGATAAAGCACTTAGCACAGAGGAAGCTACATAGTAAATGCTCAATAAACAGTAGCAATGATTATCATTTTATTGCTTCTGCTACTGTTTCTGAAACGTGCCTGCACTGCAGGACTTCCTAAATATTTTCTAGATACTTTCAAGATACTCACTGTTCAAACCTGAACATTCATATTCAGGTCTGTCTATTCCTGCTTCATACTGTATCTCAAGAGATACAGTGTGTGCTCTTTGGCACACAGAGCCACAGCTACCTAGCCTGTAGGTTACTTTGAGGCAGACAAAATCCTAAGACAGTGTTCATGCTTTGGCAAGCAAACTATGAGCTGGAATTGATTGCTTACATTCCCACTTGTCCATCTAGGCATCTTGGTAAGACAAGAATTTCATAAACGTGTAGATGTTTAGATGGTGGACCTGCTAGAACATGGGTCAAAATGAGCCCAGAGCAAAAATCTAATATCAGTGATTGCATCTTTTTAGTTTTATGCCCATGCTAAGACCAAAGGGATGACCCCTCCTTTTTCATTTGAGCCTGGGGATTTGGGCAAAAGGACATGTTTCATGTGGGAAAAGGTGTTTTTGGAGAGTGGAAGCTGCCCCCAAAAGAGCTACATTCTCTGACTTAGGAAGATAGGAAAGGGGACCTTGGATCCTTGAAGGAAAACAAATTTCTCATGCCTTTCTGTTGTGCCTAGTATTAGGGTTGGTGTGGGTAGCAGGAGGGAGTAGAGTGGAGAAAGGGGAATGATCCTGAGAGGGAGAGAAATAGTAGGGTTTCCATGCTGAATATTTGCAGACAAAATAAAAATTAAACATATATTTTCAACTTAATAATGCTAATGTAGATTGCAATTTATATTCCATTAGATGGTACTACATGTGTGTACACAAATCTTGTCATAACATAAAATAAATGCTAGCTTTTCAGATGTATATACATTTTACATTTTACTGTTTCTTAAATCAGGATGTATTATATCTTAAGAGTAAAATGTAACTTTTTTTCCTCAAAAAGTTATTACATTGCTATAGCTTTCATTCACCAATAGGAATATAGGATTATATAGAAATAGGATAATAAAATATTTAATCATATATATTTATTATATTAATTTTTATAAGAAATTAATATAATGAATATTGGTGAATGTACATTTACATACTATTTTATTTATATATAATCAATATACACACACAGATATATATTCTAATTTTCTCCGATGAGATACAAAGTTCATAAACTAGGGCCTCTGTATTAAATCTAGACCCATAGCAAACCTGGGATCCAATTGTTTAGCTCTTGCCTTTCTCTCCCCTCTAGATGCTCAATTTGATGTAGCATCACTAGCAGCTTGGAGTAGGATTCTCTAACACTGACCTGGCTGTATGCCCTCTCGCTTGTGAGGGAACTGAAGTAATGCATTGGCTGCTTTGCATTTGTTTCACGGGTAGATTATAATCTGTCCCAGCAAAATTTAGTGCCCTGTTGTGTTTTTTTTCCAAATAAGAGGGGGGAAAAAAGGAAAAATACCTGCTATTCTAATTCTATCTGATACCACTACATATTACTTTCTTTCACATTAGTATCTGCATTTACTTCTTGTTACCATGGCAACTAACTGCTTTTAGCAAGTCCTTGGTACCAGGTTTCCCATTTTCTACTGATAATCTGCATTGCACACTTTTTTTTTTTTCATTTCAGGCCTAAAATTCCTGTATTACCCAACCCGTGTTTCTCTAACAGACAAAGTCTAATTCTTTTTATTAGTCTTTTAATCTCTCTTGAGCAATTGTAAATTTGCTTTAAAAATAGCATCGTGCTTTTAAACAAACATAAGGAAACAGATTCCTAACCACTTTGACTTTTTGCTTCCAGAAAAACTTACCAGTTCTCTGAGGAGTCCCTTTTATTTCTAGGGGGGAAAAACTGTGGTTTCTAGAAATTATACAACTGTTTGCATATTCCAGTAACATGCTGAGTTTTAAACTAGACCATGACTCATCTTTGGGTTTTAGTTCAGTAGCTAAATTTCTTCTGCTGCTTTATTGATGTAAAAGCAGACCACTTAAATCCTTAATTCATTATTTAGCTTTATTCCTTATAGGACAACTTATATTGAAATTTTCTCTAAAATTCTACTGAAATTTAATTTGATAAGAGATATTCACTTATCTGTGATGTCATTGGGGTTCTATTTAAGTTATACAAGATGCTACTACATACCCTATCTAATCAGGTATGCTGAAATTATCACCAAGGTTGAAGCGTCACTGTGTCCTACTATTTGACTTACAAGCCAGGATTCAGTCACTTTGTTTTTCAAGAAGTGCAACAGTTTATCTTTAACCACTAGGGAGAGAAAAGCAGAATTTTTCAAGAATAATGTAGGCTCTCAAAAGCAAATAGCCTCTTTTGAGAAAATGGCTTATATGGACAAGTGAAATGATTGGATTTTGACAAAGAACTATGAAACCATTTACTGTGAAAGAGAAAGAAGGGGAAGCACAAGGAAATTGTAATTTAGGTTAAAATAATAAAATATAAAGGATAGCGAGGTACCAGACTAAACATGCATTTTAAAAGGCCCAAAGCATACCCTATATTACTAGGATGTGCAAACTTAACAATTTTTAATACTTTATGAAATTTTAGACAACTTTTAAAGGATAGGAAGATATTTTGAGTTTATAAGTATTTTATCAAAAGAAACATGCTATAAACACTATTTCTGCAATGATTAAATATAGATTTAGACTAAAGCATGCCTAAATAGATAGACTTTTTTTTTTCAAATCAGTATTCAAGATTTTTTGCTACAATGCCAAGCAATCTGAAGTTTCCAATTACGGTCAGGTATGCTATATCTGCAAGTGGAAATTTCCTAAGGTTAGGGATATGTAACAGGGACCACTATGAAATGACACACCAGCCAAACCCTCAAACATTATTCACTGAGGACTCACTGGGAATCATAAATGCCTTTTATGCACTTTTATTCATTCTAATATATATACTGACAAATTCTTGCAATAACTACCTTGTCTTCCTAATAAAAATTTCACTTTGGTCATTTTAAATCAGCTTTCTTCTGGAAATTTTTGTATTTGCTTAGACAAAACCCAGCTATTCCACAGAGTACCAGCCATGATTATGTTGTGACGGAAGGAGAACTGGATTTGAAAACAGAATGCACAAATAGATATATGGTTTGGGACAATTGGTTTTCCATTTGCATTGGACTCTAGAAAAGGAAAGTGGTTTCTCATCACTCCTTCCTTCCTTTTACCCACTCTAAAGAGAAGAAATATCAGTCTGGTGGATCACATTTTCTGCATTGAGTTGGATTACAGTTGTGTGGGTGGAATTGTCAAAAAGTAAAGGATACAGATCAGGCAAAAACATTCTCTTCCTCTTTTCACTTTGTTTCAAAATAGTTGAAGTGAAAAGCCCAAGCCATGTCTCTCACCCTTTGAGGAACTTCCTTTCCTGCCCTGTGAAGTAATACTTTCACAGACATTTGCTGCTTAATAGCAACTTTTAGAAAGAGAGAATTTGAAATGTTCTGATAAGTTTACCTCTGGAATGTTGTATGTATGTATGCTCTGGTTTGCCAATGCTGCTGTTATGCAAAATACCATAAATGGATTGACTTTATAAAGGGGGTTAATTTGGTTATAAATTTACAGTCCTAAGGCCATAAAAATGTCCAAATTAAGGCGTCAACAAGAGGATACCTTCAGGCTGGCACCTGCTGGTCCTTGGCTCTTGGGCTGTGTTTCAGCTCCTCTCTCAGCTCCTGTGCATCCTTGCTTCTCTCTCCCAGGGCATTTCACTCTAAGTGTTCTGGAGGTCCTCTCTTGAGATTCTCTGGGGCAAACTATGGGCTCCTTCTCTTAGCTTAGCATCCCCAAGCGTCCTTTTGGCCACATCTCCAAGCATCCCCAAGCATCAGCAAGCATCTGGGTCTGTGTTGGCTCTTAGCTTCTTTCTTAAATACTCCAGTGAACCAATCAAGATCCACCCTGAATGGGTAGGGCCACACCTCCATGGAAATACTCAAATCAAAATGTTTCAGTTGGGTGAGTCACATCTCCATGTAAACAACCTAATCCAAATATCCCATAAGACTGGATTAAAACACGGCTTTTGTGTGGGACATAATATATCCAAACTGCCACAATGTATATGTGTATGTATATAGCTATGTAAGTATGTATGTATGTAAGAATGTGTATATAATCATGCTATACAGATCTTTCTGAGAACTCTACCAGTGTTTTGATGCTAGCCTTGCAGTTTAGCACTGTAGGAATTTAGCCTCATTCCCCATGGCTGGAAGAATTACCTTAATATGCAAAGAAGTAGGTGCAAACTATCAGAAATCTTGGATTCACATGTAAGAAAAATGCTAACATAACTGTGAAATTTTTCCTGATTTCTTCCACTCTTCTGTATTTATTCTTTCAAAATATTTACTGAACTACTATATACTGGGATTTTAAATACAATGGCTCTCAGCTTATAATTTAGAATGGTAAAAGAGAGTATACATCTAAATAAATAAGCATATGACTATGAACTGTGTTAATGGCTTAATACACGAAGAAAAGGAATAGAAGCTGACCAGGGGAGCCCACTTAGATATGATGATCAGGAAAAGCCACAGTGAAGCTTTGGCACTTATGCCAGGCCTAAAGGATGAGAGCTGGGGGCCATGCCAAGAGCAGGGAAGGAGGAAGGAGCCTAAACTGGCAGAGCCTTAAGTTGAGAAAGATCTTGGAACCATCAAGAAACTGAATCTGAAAAGAGACCCATGAAGTGGAGCCAAGTGGCCAGGTAGGAACGAGTAAAGGGGGATTGGAAAAGGAAGGCCACATGAAGGAGTTTCCAGTTTATCTTGAATGCAATGGGAAGCCCTTGGACATTTTTAAGACAGCTATAATTTCTCTGACCATGCTGTTTACTTTTATTTAGATACTATAACATAGTTGTATAACTATTCTCAAACACTCCACTTTCCTCACCAAGCTTGAGCTCCTTTACACTAATAAGTTTGTCTTATTCATCTTTAAATCTCAATGCTTAATCTGGTACTTGACATACTGTATGATCACTGTTAAAGGTTTGTTGAATGAGTGAATGATTGAATTAAATGAGATAAATGCCAAGTGTTATTTTCACCTTCTACCAGTCTACCATCAAGAGAAATTAGACTTCAATGGGAAATTTAGCAGGCTTTTCATAATCTGCACCAATGTTATACTCCATCAGTGTGACTTATCATACATTAGTATGATGTCTGGTACACAACTCTTTGATTATTGACCACATTTTTATTCCCCACCTATACGGTCCTAGAACTTTTTTATATCTGAGTCTCTATGGTTTCACTCCTTGTTCAACACTCTTAAGTGATTTCCAGAGTACTAATCAGAACCACAAATAATATTCTAAACCCAATTACCTTATTTTCCTGATGACCTGGGTAGTACTGCTTATTACAGTAATTATTAAATAGTAGTTAGCACAATTCAATTCAATTCTGCCTAATAGTAATTGCTATGAGTAAGAAATTTTAAAGTGTGTACAACAACCTGTATTTTCTGGTAGATTTTTTGTTTATCAAAATCTTGAAACAAATACAATAAATACACCTTCCCATATTTTTTTCCTAGATTGAAAAGTGGAAAAAGAAATCTAAACAGTTTTCTTGAAATGTTCAGAAGAAATTCTCCAGGCAAGGGCAGATGTAATATTTCTCCGTAGGTTATATGCCTTATCTATTTTGAATATGTAATGATAAGTGTTAAACATGATTAAAAGCTAGAATAAAACATGTAAGAAAATTATGAGCCTGCGGTAAAGATCAGGAAAATCCCATTTTTTATTGTTACCATCTGATCACATTTCACATAGACTATGAAAGAAAGAAATTCTTGAGCATCTCACAGTAACATTAATAAATGATGTTCCAAACATTGTCTCCTGAGAAGTCATTTAATCTTTACCATTGTATAGTGCAGCTTTTGTCAAATGAAGGCAGATTGTTACAGGATTAAATGAATGTGTGTGTGTGTGTACCCAGGTGGGTGGTTTGTATGTATTTTGTTACCAACCTTCCCTGAATCCTTTTACATAATCGAAGCAGAATAAGACACATTGTTTTCCCACTGGACCATCCACACAGTGCTCATCCACAGATACTTCCCTCTTCTGAAAAACAGGACATGGTAAGACTGTTATTTGAAATGTGCATTTGACCTCTTTACAGAACAACATATCCCCTCCGGCTCCTCTTCATGTAGGCTGTGCTTGGCCTGTATTTAGCATTTAGCTAGGGCAGGTCTAACCTGATGAGAATTGGATAGAGAACATTGTTATTTGGGGCCCCATCACTGAAGACTGCCTTAAGAACCTCAGTTGGGCTTTGACATTTGGACCTTAGAAAGAGAAGCAAATTCAGTTATCTTTAGTCTCATCATGAATATTTTGATACATATCCTTTAAGACCTGGTCCTTAAGTAACCCTGAGTTAAAGTCAAAGACAGATGCTTTCCTAACATCTCACTTCACTGTGTAAAAAATGAATTTTTATTTCACACAAAAGGTTGTCCAGTAGAAATGGATCAATAAATAGAAGCAAAAATATATTTTCCTATTCAACAAAATTGCTAACATAAATAACTTGGGAGACTCATGAATTCTTTAGATAATTTTTTGGTTTGTTTTAGAGGTGAAAATAGAAGTACAGCTATATGAAGGAACTCCATTATTTTGATGGCCTTGGAGTGGGGTGTCCTATTTTGTGGTGAATTGACACAAAGAGTTCATCAAAGTTAACTGGGCAAAATATTGAACAGTGGAGCTTTGGAGAATCACTTTCTGCCTCCTAGAGGGAATATATGTATTTATATCAACATCTATATAGCGTATAAATATAAATACATATAAATATTAGTATATATATGTGTGTGTGTATATATACACATATATATATATACACACACACACACACACAATGGAAAGGAAACAAGGAGAGCTGATGCCTTATGGTGACAATAGCAAATAAGGCAGCTGTGAGCAAGTATCTGGTTGGATGGCAAGAATTGGGAAAATCCAGTGGGTGGATGGGTAATTTAAATAAAGGGAAAATGCATCTTTGTACTATACATTTATTGGCTATTTCCTGTGAGAGTTTGGATTTGCCTGCAAAGGTAAAGAAGTAATAATAAAAATTGTAACTTGATATGTAAATACCTTTTCTTCTTATTAGTAGGTCTGGGAGTTTCCTAAGTTGCCTCAAGCCTGATTTCTAGCAATCAGAAATTGGTGAAGGCCTCATTTAATAATTACCAATTTCAATATAACATTAATTTGCTGCTACTGGTATTTGAAGTTATTATTTCTTTTCCAAGGAGAGACAATCATATAACTCTCTGTCTATTGTTGATCACATAGAATGTTTTGCTTGTTCACAATCTCCTCATAAACTGTCAGAAGGCCAACATTATGGGGAAGGTGGAGCAATAAAATACTGATTTTTTGATTAAAAAATGCATCAAATTGAACGCTTGGTACATGGCAGGTACAATGCTGTGCACTCCAGAATCAAAAATTAGGTCTTAGAGAGAAAGAAGATCACAATTTAATGGTGAGTTCTAACTGGGCTCATCTAGTGGCAAGGATCAGGGATTCAGTAATTCACTCCAATAAACTTAAGAACAAGTAAGGAAATACATATATGTAATATATATAAACTGGAACAGGAGCTGACAGCAGCAGCTCAGGGATGGTCTCTTCTTTTCTCTCTCTCCTTCACTCCATGCATGTGCTCTTTCATCCTCCCACTGCTTATTAGAGTTCTTATCTTCTATGCTTCATCTTTCCTACCCTCTTAATTCTTCAGCTTTTATGAGCCCTTGCATCCATTGAGTCACTCACTCAGCAAACATTTTTTTTTTCAAAAAAAAAAAAAAAAGGGAAAAGCATATTTATTTCAGGATATAAAATAATTCTATAATTATACAAAAACTGTGTGTCTTTAAAGAAGACAACTTAAGATGCCATGATGACACATCATAGAAACAAAGCAAGAACTGTGACCAATCAATCTAAAAGGAGCAAATATTTTTTTGAGCATAGATTTTGTACAGGTACAATTTTTATTACAGGGGGTATAGCAGGCAAAACATTAGACACACAGTGAAGCTGCTCCCCTGGACATGGTAACAGGAAGGTAACTCTTTCCTCTGATGAAGGGCAAGTACCAAAGCAGAAAGACATACAGGTGGACACATCTAGGATGCTTTTGGGATCTGGGAGTTGAAGACAGCATTGTGAGCTGGAGATAAAAATGCATGAAACATCAATGAATAAATTTTTTATAAAGCTACCTGACTGGATAAATATGCTAAAGGATAAGCTGGGAAAGAAAAAAGAATGGCCTTGATGCATGAAAACAAGGAGAAATCATCAACAGAGACTCCAAAGTAG
The DNA here is from genome assembly GCF_015220235.1 of Choloepus didactylus. Classification (NCBI taxonomy): domain Eukaryota; kingdom Metazoa; phylum Chordata; class Mammalia; order Pilosa; family Megalonychidae; genus Choloepus; species Choloepus didactylus. The sequence continues at coordinate 52,226,424 of NC_051314.1, forward strand.
GGTCAGTGAGATAGAGGGAAATCCCGGTTAGTGTGATCTCCTGAAAGGAAGGTGGATAAAATGTTTTATGGGGAAGACCTGAATACCCGTACAAAACCAATGATTCATCAAGAAAGACAGAGACTAAAACTTGACCTCTGGATTGAAGAGGCAAAAGCTTGTTTGGAGAGGGTTTAGGGAATTAGAGGAATCTATTTTAACATCTATTGTGGATGATGTTTTCCAGAAGTTTTACTATAGCTAGGAGAAAAGAAATTGGGTAGAAATTAGAAGGGAATGTGGAAGAAAAGAGGACTTTTTTTTCTTTTAGATAGAAGTAATTACAGTTTATTTCTTTATTGATGGTAACAGTTTTGTAGAGGGGGAAATTTTAATATAAAAGAAGGAATAGAGGAGTCCTGATGTTCGTCAGTAAATAAGATAGGACAGGATCTAGTGCATCAGTGGTGGTGTTGATCTTAAAAAGGAGCAGTTAAGTCAGCATCTCTGCAGTAAAGGTAGGGAGCAGAATGTACGGGCACGATGCAGGCAGGTGAGCAGACATGGAGGTGGGAACTACTGAAATTACTCAAAGGAATTCTCTACATTTTGGGTTAGACCTTAGTTCTTTCCAACTCTACTTGCTGAAAGAATCTATCAGCCTAGCTCAAAGGTTCATGTTTGATGTGACTATGGCCATAAGGCATCGGTCACCGGGCATCCTTGGAATAGCTACCTTCACACCAGTTGAACATTCTTGGTCAAAAGGCCTTGCCATGAGAACAAGATTATGTGCTCCAAGTCATGGATCCTTCCCTGAACTTTCCCATGGAAGAGTTTATGCATGGAAGTTTCTGTAAAAATGTCTATATGTGAAGGAATACAGATATAAACACAAATTGAGTTAACAAAGTGCTGTGAGCTATGACAGAAGTTTTATAGGCTATAGAGCTTATATAAACAAAGGGAGGAGAATGTCATTGCAGAATGACATCAGAGCATGGGCTATAGTTAATAATACATTTGTAAAAATGTCCTTCACGAATTGTATCAAATATATCACAAACGCAAAGTATTAATAATAGGGTGGTTTATGGGAACTCTGTATTTTATGTATTTTATTCATAAGTGTTCTGTAAAACTACAACTTCCCTAATAAAAAAACGTTAAACAGAAGAAGCAAAAAAAAAAAAAAATGTCATCAGAGCAAGCAAACAAACAAATAAACAAACAAAGCTGAGTCTAGAAAGTATAATGGTAATTTGCAAAAAAGACAACCAAGATAGAGGAAAAGGTAAAGCCATAAAAATACAAAATGTATCATATTCTAGGAATTGCAAGCTGTTCAACACAGCAGGAACATGGAGGATGGGGTTTGGTGGAGCCAGTGAACCAAGAGTTTAGCCTAGCAAGAAATAAAGAAGTGAAAGCATAAAGGGCCTTAATATATACAAAGGAGTTCTGACCTACCTTGTGTGTGGCAGGGAGCTAATCAAGGCAAAGTAGTGGATCAATGTGGTAACCCTTGCATTTTTTTTTAAAGTTAATTTTATTGAGATTGTTCACATACCATACAATTACCCAAGGGTCCAAAGTGCACAATCAATTGCCCATGGTACCAACATACAGCTGTGCATCCATCACCACAATTTTTTTTTTCCAATTTTTAGAACATTTTCATTACTCCAGAAAAGAAATAAAGACAAAAAGGAAAACTCAATTCCTCCCCTACCCCCAACCACCCCCCTCCATTACTGAATCATAGTATCGGTATAGTACATTTGTTACAGTTGATGAAAGAATGTTAAAATACTACTAACTGTAGTACATAGTTTTCAATAGGTATATATTTTCCCTATATACCCCTCTATTGTCAGCTTCTAGTTATAGTGTCATACATTTGTTCTGGTTCATGAAAGAGATTTCTAATATTTGTACAGTTAATCACGGACATTGTCCACCACAAGATTCACTGTTTTATACATTCCCATCTTTTAACCTCCAACTTTCCTTCTGGTGACATACATGACTCTAAGCTTCCCCTTTACACCACATTCATACACCATTCAACACTGTTAGTTATTCTGACAATAATGTGCTACTGTCACCTCTGTCCACTTCCAAACACTTAGGTTCAATCTTGTTGAAGATTCTGCTGATAATAAGCAACTGCTCCCCATTCTTTAGCCTTGTTCTAGATCCTGTTAACTTATATTTCATGTCTATGCATTTACATGTTATAATTAGTTCATCTCAGTGAGACCATGCAATATTTGTCCTTATGTGTCTGACTTATTTCATTCAGTGTAGTGCTCTCAAGGTTTCTTCATCAACCTGTTTTTTTTAAGAGTTTTGTTCACCCACCATACTTCCTGTCCTAAGTAAAAAATTGATGGTTCCCTTTATAGTCACATATTTATGTATTCACCACTATCACTACTATCTATATAAGGACATCTCCATTTCTTCCACAAAGAAGGAGGAAGAGTCAAAGAAGGTAGAGATAAAAAAGAAAAAGAAAAAGAAAGGAAAAAAAAAACAGCTAAAAAAGCAAAGAAAGGAAAGATAGAATTAAACTGAAGTAGAATAAGAGAGTCAGACAATATCACCAATGCCAAGAGTCCTACACCCCTCCCTTATGTCCCCCTCTTATAAGCATTTAGCTTTGGAATATTGCCTTTGTTACATTAAAGGAAGCATAATGCAAAGTTTCTATTGTCTCTAGTTTGCGTTGACTGTATTTTTTCCCCAATACCACCCTATTTTTAACACCTTGCAAGGTTGACATTCATTTGTTCTCCCTCATGTAAAAACATATTTGTACATTTTATCACAATTGTTGAGCACTCTAGGTTTCACTGATTTCTACAGTCCCAGTCTTTATCTTTCCCCTTTTCTTCTGGTGTCCCACATACTCCTAACCTTCCTCTTTCAACCACACTCAGAGTCATCTTTTCAGTGTACTTACATTGCTGTGCTACCATCACCCAAATTTGTGTTCCAAACCTCTCACTCCTGTCTTTCCTATCTGTCTGTAGTGCTCCTCTTAGTATTTCCTATAGCGCAGGTATCTTGTTTACAAACCCTCTCATTGTCTGTTTGTCAGAGAATATGTTAAACTCTCCCTCATATTTGAAGGACAGTTTTGCTGAATATAGGATTCTTGGTTGGTGGTTTTTCTTTTTCAGTATCTTAAATCTATCACACCACTTCCTTCTTGCCTCCATGGTTTCTACTCAGAAATCTGCACATAGTCTTACCAAGCTTCTTTTGGATTGATGGATCACTTTTCTCTTGCTGCTTTCAGGATTCTCCCTTTGTCTTTGACGTTTGATAATCTGATTATTAAGTGTCTTGGTGTATACCTATTCAGATCTATTCTGTTTGGGGTACGCTACACTTCTTGGATCCATTATTTTATGTCTTTCATAAGAGATGGAAAATTTTCATCGATTATTTCATCTATTATTGCTTCTGCCCCTTTTCTCTTCTCTTCTCCTTCTGGGACACCCATGACATGTATATTCATGTGCTTCGTGTTGTCATTCAATTCCCTGAGACGTTGCTCATATTTGTCCATTCTTTTCCCTATCTGTTCTTTTGTGTGTAGGCTTTCAGGTGTCTTGTTCTCCAGTTCCTGAGTATTTTCTTCTGCCTCTTGAGATCTGTTGTTGTATGTCTCCATTGTGTTTTTCATCTCTTGTGCTGTGCCTTTCATTTCCATAGATTCTGCCAGTTGTTTTTACAGACTTTTCATTTCTACCTTATGTTCGCCCAGTGTTTTCCTTATAGCCTCCATTTTTTTTTGTTACATCTTCCCTGAACTCATTGATTTGGTTTTTGATTTGATTTAGCATATTTCTTGGAAAATCTTTAATAGATTGTTTCATTAAAGTGAAACAATCTCTCCACTGTATCTTGATTGAGGTGTAAGTCTGTCCCTTTGACTGGGCCATATCTTCATTTTTCCTAGTATAGATTGTAGTTTTCTGTTGTCTAGGCATCTGGTTTCCTTGGTTACCCCAGTCAGATTTTCCCAGACCAGAACGGGCTCAGGTCTCAGAATGGGATTATATTCAGGGAGTATCTTAGAAGAATGACAGACTTTCCTGTGAATTTTCCAGTCACTGTGCCTTTCCTAACATGCCCAGTAGGTAGCATCTGTTAGCCTGTCACTCCTGACTGCTGTAAGAAGGTGTGGCCTCCTTCGTTTCTGTTTTGGCTGTCTCCCCCCGCCCCCCGGCTCTGGGGTCTGATCCTGAAGAGAAAGCTGGGCCTCACCTCCTTACTCTTAGGGAAAATACACCCCCTAGGGAGTTATCATCTGCACTGAATTGTCTCTCTGACTCTGTTATCCCCTTTGCTGTCTAGGTCAGAGCACTGCAAACTGAAAATGGCTGCAGCTCTGTCTTCTGAGCCCTTCAGGTTGAGAGAGAGGAAAAGGGACAGAAAGCCCCCTTTTGGAGCCAGTACATGGCCCCCCAAATTCACTCATCAGCCAGAGGTTAACACCTGGTCTTCTGGGCTCCCCCTCCCAGGACAGATGAGTCTTCTGGTTTTTTAAGGTCAGTCGTCACTAAAAGCCTCTGTCTGCCTATTGGCGGTTTGTAGCTTGTATTCAGCAGTCCACATTTGTTTGTTAAAACCCCAGTTGGAGCTCAGCTGGGCTACATTTGCTCATTCAGAGAGTGCTGCTAGTTTCTAACACAGTGAGGTTTTGCTGCAAAGCATGCCGTGGGAGGAGGGAGCTCTCAGCACGGTTCTGCAGCTTTTACTTACAGATTGCATACTGTGATCCCAGGCATTCCTTCCAATCCAGGTTGGTATATGATGTGTGGACAGTCACAGTTGTCCCCTAGCAGTTATTCCAAATTATTTACTAGTTGTTCCTTGTCTTTTATTAGTTGTTCCGGGGGACTTCACTAAATTCCACTCCTCTCTATGCCACCATCTTGCCCCTCCCTCCATGCTTGCATTTTAAAAAGATCTTTCTGGAATCAGAATAAGGGATAAATTTGCAGTGAGAGAGACTGGAAACTAATTGTGATAGTCCAGGTGAGAAGGGATGAAGATCTAAACTGAAATGGTACCAGTAGAGAGAGTTGAAGATTGACATGTGAGGTGGCAGAACTTAGTTAACAGATTGTTTGTGGAGGATCAGGTAGAGGACAGGGTCTCTGTGGGTGACAGCCTGAACCACATATATATGGGTAAAATATGGCACTTCATAGAATAAACATTTAGTAATAAGAATTATATTTAATATTTTGAACCCATACAGTCATTCTGTCCTTTAATCCTCACAATATTTCTCTGAGGTAATTAATAACAACCCATTTTACAGATGTGAACTCAGAGGCATAGAGTGGTTAAGAAACATCTTCAAACTAATAATTGGTAGAGATAGTATTTCCCTGTTTGTTATAAATACTGATAAGACAGAGTCCCAATATTTGAGTAACTTATTGTATAAAAGGAAGAGACAGGTCTATAAGCAAAGGAATTAGGTAAGGTCTATGTTAAAAGTAAGTACAGGGTACTTTCACAGAGGCTCACAGAGGGGTGGTTAATAATACCTTAATACATGAAAAGACTCAGGAAAAGTTTCATGGAGCTTGGCCAGAATATGGGTATTCACCAGAGAACTCCAGGTAAAGGAGAAGAATGAGAGGGGCTTAGAATATTCAGGAAATTTAGAGTATTCAGGATTTTAAGAGTGGAGGTGCTGGGAAAAGTAGAACAGATTAGAGATACAATGGGGAGGAAGGCAGGCTGCAACATATAGTTGGTCTTATTATAACCCAAGACAGCAGTTCTCAAAGTATATTCTGTGGCTACATCTGGTGAGATCCTTTCAAGGAACCCATGATATCAAAACTATTTTCAAAATAATTCTGTCACATTTGGCATAGATTTTCTTGAAACTGAACAAAGTGATACTAATAAATACTGATAGTATTTGCTGCCAATGATAAAATTCAGGTATTCAAGAGAAAATTAAAAATTTGGAGATCTTGTGTCCACCACTGTGAGCTTGAGAGCTGCCCAATATTTAAGACTTTTTTGATGAGATTTGGGGTGATATCAGTGAATGTGACTCTCTGATATTATATAATGAAATGCATCAACATTTGGAATATCTGCATAACTCAGTAAACCAATACTTTCCAAATGACCAAAGCATGATGCTATAAATCATATATGGGTGAAAGTTCCTTTCAAAGTGAAAGACCAATGGATTTTTATTTAACAGAATACAAACTTGATAAACATGATTTCAGATTACACATAACAACTACCCTTTAAGTAACTACCATTTTTTGAGATTTGGTATAGTATCAAAGAAGAATAGCCACAATTATCTGAAAAAGATTATTTAAATATCCCCCTTTTCCAACTGCATATCTCTGTTAGGTATGATTTTTGTCCATATTTCAATCAAAACAACATATCACATCAGACTGACTTCAGAAGCAGATATGAGAATCCATCTGAATTTTATTAAGCTAACTATTAAAGATATATACAAAAATAAAACAATGATACTCTGCTCATTTTTTTTTGTGGTTTGGAAAACAAATATATTATTTTTCAGATAGTATGCTATGTTATTGTATAAAGGAGTTCTGTTTATTTTAAAGAATAATAAAGAAATAAACATTTCTTGAATTTCTTAGTTTTAATTTGTAATATAGTAAACAAAAATAGATTTAAACCACATAAACAAAAAATTTGTGTGTCATCAATAAATTTTAAGACTGTAAAGTGGTCATGAGACTAAAAAGTTGGTGAACCACTATCCTAAGCTTGGAAGTTTTATTTACAGCGATGAGTGGAATAACAGATTTGTATTTAGAGCATGACTCAGCAAGCAGGCTAGAGCCTGGCTAGCAAATTACCACCTTGCTGAAAGTTTTTGAGGGTTTATCTTATAAGTAAATCGTGGAGGAGAGGTTATTTTCTAATTTCAATTACCAAACAGATTTGAATTAGGTACAAAATTTTCCATCCTATACTGATTCCCACTCTAGCATAAATGGTTTTTGAAGGTTCTAATACATTCATTACACTTAAAAAAAAATAGTAGGTAACAACAAAAGTTCACAGCAGATGCCCAACTGGGAAAAAATGAGGATGGATGGAAGCCGTGTTCCACTATCTTAAGAGTATTCATGTGGAAGACGGAATTAAACTTATCTGCTCCAGTTAGCATAATGAGTTCCAGTGGTTGGAGTTTGCAGGGAGACAGATTTCAGATCTTTTCAACAATTAGAACTGTTGAAAAACAAAACGAACTGCCTTCTTTGTCTGCTAAGTCCTTGAAAATAGCTACTATTTATCGAATGCCATTTCTATGCTATATGGTATCAAATCATTTAACTCTCACCCTAAGTGATAGGTATTTTTACATCCCTATCTTATAATTGAGTAAACATACTTCAGAGTCTAACTCTTCATTGACTTACCCAAGGCTACTTAGCTAGCAGATGGCAGAACCAGGATTCTAACTCAGCAGTCATCTGGTTCCCCTACCTGGGCTGTTGCCACTACACTACACAGCCTTTCTGTGAAACATGAGGCAGCAGTTGTGATGAATACTGTGGCAAACTGGATTAAAAGCTCCCTCAAATTCCTTCTGGACAAAGATTTCTGAACTATTCAGAGAGGGGATTCTGCTATTTATCCTTATATTCTCAAAGCTTTTCATGATGCCTGGAACATAGTTTATTTTCCATAAGCCTGAGCGAAATGAATACATGAACAATTTATAACAATAAAATAAAAAAGAATATAAAGCACTATTTGGAAAAGTTGTTAATATGTTATTTTCAATCATCCTAATTATGACATTATGTTTAGTGCATACCAATGATGCTTGGTTTGGTTAAGTTAAAAAAAAAAAAAAACACTGAAAATAAATAAAATTGTTGAAAAATCTTTAATTCAGCAATTCTACATAAAAATAACATTGGACCCATGGGAAGTGAGTCTTTAAGAGATTTATTACATTGTATTTATATGTTGAACTGATATAATTGATTTTGTATGTTGGAAAAACCAGAACCAGCCTTTTCCTAATGTATTCGTCCTCAGAAGTAGAGTTGAATGAATACCAAGTCATTGACTATTTTCAGTTTACATAAATATCTCTGAGACTGCTCTTGTGGGGTTGGGGAGAGAGAGATCTACTAAGTACTTGTAATAAGAGGTATGTTATCTCTAAAATTGATACTTTATCCGAGATATGGATTATCATACAATTGAAATGGTATGAAATACTAGAAATAACAAAATAGGAATCAGAAAGACTAATTCTTTCTGAAGTTTCTAGATTAGACATATAGAATTAAATTTTAACCCTTTTTAACCTGTAGAATGAGGAACTGAACAGAACAAAAAAGATCTGTATGCATCATCTGAAACCTGATTCCCTCCTAGTTGCCAAGAACATGGTCCCTCATTGCCCCCTCATTTTATGCACGATGTCACAACCTGCTGGGTACTTCAGATGCCCAGGCAGAACCACTGAGATCAAACAAGAACATTAAGTTCAGGAAGTCACTTAGATTTCCCACTTAGAGTTAAGACCTCTTTAATTCCATACGCAAATTTATGCATACAGCATGCAGACTTCACAGTCCCTAGATTCTCTAACAATATCTGGTAGCCTTATTGCGTAATGACCACTGTTGGCATGGGATTTCACTGAGCAGATTTGGACAATAAAACCCGTCACCAGTATGATCGCTGCCAGTCTGAAGCCCTGTCAGCTTATCTAGCCCTTTAGTGACAGGTTTCAGAGGTTAGCCTTATCACATTGAAGCACAAAGGAATTAATAAAGATATTTTGTATGTTTTAGTTAAAACTAATTTGGCATGTATATTTTTTATTTCTGGGAGAGAAAAATATGCTTGAAAGAGCACAGTGGCCAGCTGTGCAGAGAGTGATGCACCTGCAATTTTGTAAAATTGAAAAAAAAACATCAGTAAAGACACGCATTTTTCTTCTTAAAATTCTGTTTAGCAAATATTTTTAACTTTGGTGACAAGCCTTTCTGAAAAGACCCAAGAGACAGCTGTGCACAGAATGTAACTTGGAGATATAAACTAGAGAGGTGTTTGTGTGGGGAGCAGGTTTTCTCCACTCTGTTTAAAGCTTTGGTGGCAACTCTTAATTTCTATCAAAAAAAAAAATTCACATGCTGCGTCGTGTCTCACAGCTTATTTAATAGAGTTATCAGCTTAAAGGTAGCTTAGACTTGCTCATATCAACAGAACAGTCATTTGCAGCATATTTCTTTTTGCATTAGTAAAAAATGAAAATGGAATGGAAAAGTTTTGGTAATGGATGGTGGTGATGGAAGCACAACATAGTGAATATAATTAATGGGAATGAATTATATATTTGAGTTTGGTTAAGAGGGAAATTTGGGGTTGTATATATGGTACTAGAATGAAAATCCATAGAACTGCACAACATAAACAATGAACACTAAGTTAAACCATGGACTACAGTTTACAGTATCATTATAAAAAATGTGCTTTTGTCAATTGTAACAAATATATCATAACAATATTGCATTAATAATAGGGTAGTGTATGGGAATCCTGTATTTTATGTGTGATTGTTCTGTAAACCCATAACTTCTCTCTCTCTAAAAAAAATGATGGCATAGTTGGACTAGCTTCCAGAGACTGAATCTCTCAATTTATAGATTGCTTGGATTATAATAGATACTTCAGTGACCCTTCCTAAATTATTCTGCAAGTTCCTGACTTCTCCTTCAAACTGCAGCAGGACTCAGTAGCTGGCTGTTTCTTCCCCCTTTTCTGTCCCACCTTCAAGGTCCGCTCCTGTTATTACCCTGCTCTCTGCTACTGTCATCGCCATTTGCTTCCCAGGTGGTGAGTGCTCTGAACTGATGTGCCACTGGCCACAGGCCCACTAACAATGAAATGAGCACTGGCTATGCCAAGAAACAACATGGGAGGGAGACAACTGCTGCATGTTTAAGACTAAGGGCACAGATGTTTAGTGTGGATTTTAAATACAGTTCAGCTCACAGTATTTCACTTATGCAAGCTCAGTTTCTCTAGGACTTCTTTCTCTTCTTCCTCAAAGTAAGGGGTTCAATTTATGTCTAAAATGTCACTTTGTTTGGCTACCTACAATCACAAGATATTCTGTATCACTTAGAAACTATAGGATCCTAGGGGGAAGTCCATGATTTGGCTTTTGTTACTTTAATTTTGTTCTTTCTTTTCCACAAATGTCTCCAATGTACTGATGTTCCAGTTTGTGTAACTTTCATTAAAACAAAACAAAACAAAACAAAACAAACAAACAAAAAAACACTGACAGTTTGAACACATCTGGGGCTAATACCCCTGTAGTTGGCCCAAATTCAAATACTGAGAAAAGAACTGAAATCTAGGCATTTTCCCCATCTTGTTGCTAAAATTCCCATGGGACTGGTAGGCTTCCTTCAGCAACTGTTGAAATAAACAAAACTCCTGATTATACAGAATTGTTAAGATTTAATTTTTAAGTCAGTTTTTGATAATGTTTAGGGAGCTGTATATTCCAAAGGGTAGGTTTATAATGTAAGTGTAAATTAAAATAGTAAAGACATTTTCCTATATTAGACATTTTCCAATACCAATTGGCAAAAGTACTCTCATTAGGACATTTATCCCAGCCACCAAATTGGGACACTGGAAAGACAATGAAAGGCGATAGGGTTGGAGATTTTTCCCAAATTAAGGCTCAAAGATGACTAGAATTGCTGCTAGATATCAGGATATTTCCACCACAGTTAGAATTCCAAGAATTTCTAGTGATGACAAAATAAAAAAGGTTGGAGTTAAAATATATAATTGCCTTTGAAGGACTCTCACTGGGGAGCTGGTTAACATCAAGGGTAAGCAGTTGGTTTTCAGCATTGCATTCTGGACATTTCAATTATTCCCTCCTTCTCTTAGGCTTTCTTTCCCTAAATGTCTCTCTAGAGCATAGGCTTCAATAAGTATGCTTGGTTGGAACTAAATATACTTACCAGAGACCTGGTATTTGCTCTGTTTATTTGCCACATGGCTGTTCTACCTCTTAGTCTTCTAGTTGATGTCCTCAAGGAGTCCTCCAAATATGAGGGCATCTGAGAGGCCTCCACAAACATATATTGCAAATTACCTTTGCAATATATATGCAAAGCTCTTCTAGAATTATCAGTGACTGTTTCACTCTTTCTAGTTCTTTGGGTCATAATACATTCAGTACACTATCTGAATTTATATATTTTAAATTTTTATACTTAATTTCCAGATGCTCAAATATTTTTCAAATCCCTTACCACCTTCCATTTCCATCTGAACTAAAATACTTAACATTTATATAATGTGTGTGTGTGTGTGTGTGTGTGTGTGTGTGTGCGTGTATGTATTTTTTTTTTCAAAGAACATTGCTCCAAATAGCTAACTAGTGTTCAAAACATTCTTAGGAAGCATTTTCAGATGTAGAAAATGAGACATCTCAAAGCTGCTGGAAGATTCATGGGGTGATTTGGCATTCAGCTTCCTTTCCTCTCAAAACAGTACTTTGATAATCACAAAAGAAATAGTGACTTATTTTCAGTGAAAGGTGTTGCAAATGAATATGACTTCCTTAGATCTTTCAGGGAATGTAACGTGCTGTACATTTGGTACAGAATATTCAGAAATGATTAATAGTGACCAAATCATATAAACTCTTCCAGTTATCTGGAATTATACGTGTTCAAAGGGCATCTAACTTCTGGCATTCATTCATTCATTCATCAAATATTTATTAAGCACGTACTATATCCTAGACACAATAAGTAGCCCCAAAAATTTATAGACCATGCAATAATAGTTGCTACTATTTACTGAGAGCTTTAAACACATTGACTAATTGAATCTTAACTTCCATCCTGCAAACTTGGTATTATACAATTCTTATTTTATACATAAAGAGATTGAGACTGAGAGATAAATTTACCAGGATTCACTCATAATCTTTGAGAATTTGGAGATTTGGACCAGTTTCACCCTAAAACTAGTCGTTTTCCTCTACATCACAATACATGGTGGTGTGTTACAAAATCAAAGACATAGTCTCTACATTTTAAGTGTTTAGAATTACTTTTTGGTTAGGAAAAATGCATTCATTCATCCCTGTAATAAATATTTATTGAGATATTGTGAATGTAACTAACAGCAGTGAAATATATATCTGAATGTGATTAAAAGAGAGAAATGTTAGATTGTATATATGGTAATAGAATACAAACTAAAAAAAGAAAATCCATGGAACAACACTACGCAGTGAACCTTAAGTTAAACTATGGACTACAGTTACTAGCATAATTATTAAAATGCGCTATCATCAATTGTAACAAATGTTCCACAGCAATGGAAGGTGTTAATAATAGGGTGGTATATGGGAATGCTGTATTTTATGTATGATTGTTCTGTAAACCCACAACTTCTCTAATAAAGAAAAAAATGCAAAAAAAAAAAAAACAAAATCCAAAAAAGAAAAGTACATTTCAGAAAACTAATGGGAAAATTAATTATCCTGAAAAATAAAATTCAAACATAACTAATAAAAGCATATAAACATTTAAAAAAATTATTGAGTCTCCACTGTACAAAGGGCACCGTGCTAGGAGCTGGAGAAAAAAATAGTTTGACAAACAGTTAATGGCCCTGCCCTCTGATGGGGGAAGCAGGGAACACTAAACAAATAACGAGAGAATTACCCATATCAGATATTACAAAGAAAATGGAATTATGTAAGGTTGATGGGGGGGGGTTCTCTGTGAAGATGATATTTGAGAAGAGAACTGAGTGAAGGAGAAAAAACATGCAGATGCCTGAGAAAAAGCATAGTCAGTTGGAGGAAAGCAAGTGCAATGGCCCTAACAGGGATGAATGCTTGAAATGCTTAAGTGATAGCAGGAGACCAGTGTGCCTGCAGCAGAAAGATTTAAAGCAAGTTTGTAGGGTAATAGATTAGCAATTCAGTATAGCACAAAAAGAACATAATTGTTCTGAAAGCAAAGGGAAACAAAAGAGGAGTTAATTTGGGAGAATTTAGTAAGGGAAAGATTCTTGAAAAGCAAGTTCTAAGCAGGATTTGAGGTTGATGAAGTTTGGAATTACAAAACAAAAAAAAAAAAGAAAGCAGCAGCTGGAATGACTTTGGTGAATGCGCTGGATCAGGAAGTCCATCAGAGCAAAATGAAGAAACAGGGGTAAGTATAATGGCTTGACTGAGACACAAAATCCACACTGTGCAGAAATCATGTTCATGATTGGAGGGCTAAGGACCCTAAAGAAGAGAAAATAATTGAGTTTGTGTGCAGGCTGAATGTGTGGTTAAGCAGGTATCAAAAAAAATTAGGGGTGGAGAGATGAGGAGGGAGTTAATGAAGAACTCAAATTTAATTTGATACAACATGAAGAAGCAGTCATTGCAGGTTTTCAAAACAGGAGGCTATTGGGGATTGAACTACACCCTTCACAAAAGGCATGTTCAGGTCCCAACCTCTGGTCCTGTGGGTGTGAATCCCTAGGACCTCTGAAGATGCTATTAGTTAGGGTGTGCCCAAACTGAATGAGGATGGGCCGTAGTCCAATATGCTGAAGTCCTTACAAGTAAAGAAACAGGACATGGGGGGAGAATCATGGGGAGCAGCCAGAAGCTGGAAAGCCAACGATACCAGGAAGAGAAAGGAGAAGCTGTCATCCTGTGCATTGCCATGTGACAGAAAAGACAAAGACTGCAGGCTAGCCAGAAGATACTGACCCCAGGAGGAAGCAAGCCTTCTAGCCTCTGAAACCTTGAGTCAATAAATTCCTGTTATTAAGGCAACCCATTGTATGGTATTTGCTTTAGCAGCTAGGAAACCAATACAAAAGCCAAAGCTAAAAGAAATATTTGAGGATACTTAATAATTAACATTTACCAGTGCTTTCTACATGTTAAGCATGTTATATGCTTTATCTCCTTTATTTCATATCTCTTTACCTCAGTTTCCTTACTTAAGTTCCATAGCTAATAATGTGTTGAGCCGGCATTTGAACCCACGTAGTCTGACTCCAGAGTCCAAGCTCTTATAATAGGGCCTCCCAGAAGAATCCAGCGACCCCATTTAAGATATGGCCTAGCAATCTCTATAGTGCATAGTAGGTCCAAAGTCATGTGGCTAAAATTTAAAGAAAATTTAATTATATTAAAGGAGATAGAAAAAGGTGAAGAAATATGGATAGAATGCATAGTAGAGCTCCAGGTTTGGGATGACTGTCTGGGTCAAGCTTGTAGCTTGGACACAGAAAAAAGAGAGGCCCCATAATTAGCAGAACATGGTGAGGGGTTTGATTTGGAAGGAGCAAAGGAATTGAAGATCATTCCAATGTTGGAAGCTGACAACTAGTAAGAAACTGGTGGTGAGACGAGGGAGACAGTCGTTTATCACTTACCATATGAAACATAAAGATTCAGTTTCAGTTAATCCTCTAAGACCTGAGCAGTTTCTGAAAAGTGATTTTTGTTTTACATTTTCCAAATACTATATGCTCAAAGCTACACTGAAAATAAGGCAAGTTCAGAGCCAAGGATTAAAACTGGATCATCCAAGTCCAAAAGCCATGCTCTTCTTGTTCTTCACATTACCTCATTTTTTGACAGAGGATTGCCAAAGTTATGCCATAAGATTAAACCAGAAAGAGACTGAGATTTAGGGTTGAAAATGCATATTTAGAAATTATCAGCAAAATATATAAGTCAATATGCTTACCAAAAAAAAAAAAAAAAAAAAATTCTGAAAAGAAGAGTTGTGATTTAGAAGTGGCGGGGAGGGGGTTCAGGAGGAAATGGGGGCCAAAAGTAGACACCAGCCACAGAAGGAAAGTGAAGAAGACGGAGAAGCTGTTCATCTTTGGCATACTAGTTATTCAGAGAAACAAAATCCCAAACCTTAACAGTGGAATGACACCTCCACAACATACTTTCAGCTATGTCCTCTGCATAAGCGAACACCATCTGCCGTGGAGGCGGAACAGTGGTGAATTGCAATAGCAGTACAGACTCATTTTTGAAAACTTGGCAGTGATGTTACATGGCAATGTGACTCAAGTTTGCAGGGATGTAGGAGCTTCTTTGCACTGGCCAACTTATTGTGCAGCCTCAAACAGAAAAAAATAAAATAAAATAAACAAACAAAAACCCTGCCCAATCCATGAATGATTTCCTGTGGTTTTATCCTAAGTAACAAACCTTAAAAATAATAACCTACCTTCCAAATAAGACACTCCTAATGCTGAACTGGTAAAATTCCATCTTACAAAATTAATTAGTGGGCTGTACGTGTATAGATGATGGGGCATTTGGAGGGGAAGCACTGACTCAGAATCTTGGTAGCCACAATCTGTTACACGGTGCCACCAGTCTTTTTAAATGGGGTAATTTATTCTTTAGCATTTAATTCTGGCTTTGGAATATTCTACAACAAAATAAACCAAAATAAGTCATGCATTAAAATGTGAGCGGAATTCCATGGAAACTATTTGATCTTGCTGCTAAAGAAAATCCAAAAGAGCTAAGTTTTCCATTGACAACAGTCCGACCGTTATAAAATAGAGTAAATATTTATGTCCCTACTTTTTCCACTTTTTAAGGGGACAGCCAGAAAGTATTTTGGGGATGGAAGAGTAGGCTTGTGTGAGGCACACACCCCTAACAGCCAACACTGGCTTGTTTAAACCCCTAAAGTGCCATTTGAGCAGATGGAAAATTCTGCCTGTCTTAGAAACTACTCATCCATCCCTGGGGCTTAATAGTCCCAGGTGTTGTGGCCATCTGCCAGATTTATTTACAACAAATGTTTGCTTAAAAAATGGGACACTGGAATCTTGTGGCCTGCGTAGGACATGGTCAAAGAATATATGGAATTGGAAATTAAAACTCTACTCTTATATCCACCCTCCTAATATGGCAGTTTCTCAACAGAAGAGACAAGAGATTGATTAGGCATGGCGAGTTGGCATAAACTGAAAGCAAGAGACTGTTTCAAGGGTAAAGGGTGAAGATGTCAGGGATACATTAGAAATTGAAAGCTTAGGAAACAATGAAATTCTCAGAGAGAAACATTTCATTCAATATTCAAGGTGAGAACTAACGGCCATTTAGGTTAACATTAAAGATTCCAGAGAAGTAAGCAAAAGGAAGAGGGAGGAGATGTCATTAATGAAAAAAAAGGCACACCTGTTTTATAGCTTAAGTCCTTATAATGTGTGAGTATTAAGGGTAGAATTACCTTGTGTAACTGTGCTCTGCCCACAGAAGGAGCAGAAATGCTATATAATTAATTAACCAAAGCTGTCATTTCAGGAAAGCATGGGATATTTGGTTGTTCATGAATAAACAACTTCATAATCCATTTTCAATCTGTTCCAACAGCCCTAAGAAAGCTAAGTCAAGCACAGCTATTTTCTATTTTCTTTGAGAAAAAACAAAGTTTAGTGGTTTTGAAAATAAAGGAGAAAGATTGACAAATAAGAAAAAATTAAAATAGCAGATAAAAAATGAAAATAAACCTTGAAACACATTAAGTACTCTAATTCCATTACTCTAACACCATTAAGGAGTTAGGTGATGTTGTACAGTAAAAAAAAGAACTCCAGCACTTTATTATCAGACACGTCTAAAAGAAAGTTTTGTTTTAGTTGGTTTCTTTCCTTACCCCAATATTTTCCTCATGCAGCCCCTACTTCTCCTTTGTCCACCTAAAAACTGAAGACAGCTAAATTTTAATGTCAATGCCACTTGATCCTCTAGTAGGTATTTTTATTTTTTTGCTGTGCATGAACATTTTAAATAATCTCTGCTTTCTGACTGAAGGTACTTAAACGCAAAGACTCCTGCTCCCACCTCAATCGTAGCACAACTTTCATAGTATGAAAAGTGCAACCTTGATGCAGTTCAGGGGGCTCCATGCCCTTCCAATTCTAGTAGCTCCTAGGTTTGTCCACTAATATGAATATTAGTAGTTCCTAGACTGCTAGCAAGGATTCCTTTGCCCTCTCCCTCTGGCACATATATCCTCAGCTCATCAACAACTCCTATTGATTACTGATTCTCAGTTTATCAATAATTCATTTTGTTTGTGGTTCAGGTTATGACTATTCTTACACTCAACCACAGCAACCAGACCTTGTAAGGCAGCTTTCTGCTAATTCACAGCAACAATTTTAGATCATCTCCTAAGATCTCAATCTCCTTGTTAAACTCAGAGTAGTTTAGCTGCTGTGTCACAAGGAGCATGGCTCTTCCGGGAAGATAACTGCTGCCTATTTGAGTTGCTCAGGAAAACAGCCTGTGAAGAATTATACGATGTGTCCCAACCTTATCACGTTTTTCTCTTTCTCTTCGTGCTTTGACATAGAACCTTTAGATCCATGTGAATTCTCATACGCCCTAAAGATTTTCAAAATAAAATAATCAAATACAAAATAGTCTCCTAGATTATGTGGAGGATATAAATTTCAATGAAACATGGTGTGTACCTTTACAAGAGCTTAAAGTCTAGTTTTGAAGATGGACATGCATCTGAATGTCTAAATGACATTCAGACATCTCAATGTCCATCAGACATATGAATGAAGGTTAAGTTAAGGGAGAAATTATGGAATGTAGAACTCCGAGTATTATAGGGTATACTCTAGTATAATATGTAAAACATCGGTGTCTTCAATATTAGAAACCTTAGCTGTGTCAGAAAAAGAGAAGATCAGATGCAGAAGATGCTCTTAGGTTTTATCCCAATAGCATAATGGATGCTAAGAAGCAAATTTGTGTCTGCGGTCATAATAAACCTATCATTGCTTATAGCAAATTTCAAACTTGAATAAGCAGAGAATTTAGAAACCTGCCAGCATAAGCAAAAAGACATAAACATCAGGATCGTAAACAGATAAGGATTGGATTATTTAAATAATATACTGGAAGTTATACACCAAGACAAGAGTTGAGGCATTCAAAGTAGTCAAGTTACAAGTCTGAAGACTGGTTCCAGGGGATGCTACCTTTGCTTAAAGTATATCCGAAACATTTCTTTCAAAGTTATCTTAAACCCTATAGCACATTATTTTGAAATGTTTACAGGTGGTCACTTTCCATCTGCTGTGTCTGTTCCTGCCTGCACCAGGCAACAACAGACCTACAGTAAGCAACCACAGTCATACCTCTGCTTAGTGTGTAAACATTGAGAACCCAAACTAGTAGCATATCAGGTGCTCCATTCCATTCCCCTCTAATGATTGGAAATCATGGACTACTTCTTTTTCTCAATGACTTCTCTCATGTGCCTAGGGCTTCCAATTCCTGAGCACTTAAGAGGACTGCAGGTTAAAACCTCTCCATTTAACTCCCATTCATGAGGCCCTTTTGCTGCTTTTCTACCAGGGTTTTGTTTCTTACTTCCAATTCATGATCTCACTGATCTGGAATGTGCCTCGACCATCAGCCACCTCATTATGTTCTTGCCGATATCTCCCTACTTCCGGCATCCCTGCCACCATGGTACATAGACCTTCCTGAGATGTTACTGCCATACCACTGGACTTTGAGAAACACTGCTGCGTAGAAGTCCTGCCTCTGTGTTGCATCCCCTTAAGTTACACTACTGAAAAACTGACAATGGCCCAGCCCAGACCTGCTTTAGTTAGGTTTCACTTACTTGGCCTTTGTAATTTGGAGTTCAGACTTTTTATAAGGGATGGCGAGGTAGGAGATGAAGTTCAAATTGCCTGTATTATGCAGTTAGACCATACTTTATATGGCACTTGAAGAGTGCAATAGAGTCATTTACTCAATAAAAGGTATTTTACAAAATTCTATGAATAACATATGACAAATATTGGTAATTTTTTTAGGGTTTTAAAAATACGGTTTTATTATAAAATCTGATTTTTGTGTGTGATTCTCATTTTGAAGCTATGAAGGAATGAGGAATTCACCAAATTTTCTATACCACCAAGACAATTATATTAAACATCACTTTCAGTTTAGAAATGCATTTCCTTTTTTTCTTCACCAAACATATCACTTTATCATATGTATCTGAAAGTAAATAAGTATGCTCAACCCTAGTGACAATATAAAATTAGATTTACATTCATTACCTTTGTACATTTTTTTCTTAAGTTTTATATATCATGGGATCTTCTACTACATATTAAAACATTTTTTTCTTCCGAGTTGATTTATGTGATGAAGATAACAGAGGTATGAAATCAATTTTTGTCTTTTCCAAGGCTCCAAGAGATTTTTAGAATTAGTGCAAGTACTAATTAATGTACATATTAATAATTTATTTCTCTAATTTTAGCCTCTGTAGCTCATTTTTTTTATTTTAGGAAGGTATCAAGGAGATGTAAAGTAGAAATGTTATTTTTCTTTCACAGAGCAAGATAAAGTTTTTTAGCTTCCTCCAAAAACTACATCTGCCCTAATTCTGTCCTACTTTTTGTAGTAGGAGGACAGTTTGATTCTCCTACCTATTAATTATTAGCCTTGTTTGTGAGACTCAGTAAGAATGAAATTAGGGCTTCTTTGGGTAAAAGCATGAAGATACATTATGATTTTAGAACAAAGATTCTTAAACTGTGAGACAAATGTACCATAAAAAAACAATCTAAGGTCTTTCTACATTTTAATCAATACTCTGACAAGTATGTGTGACCTGCAAATACTCAATAATTCTCTTTAGCCAGGGAAGAGTCAACTCTTGTAAAACCTTCTTTACAAATTTCATTTCTGGCTCTGCAAACTTCTTAAGGAATATGGGCCCACTGGTATAAATACAGCAACAGTCAACTTTCAGTATGATGTGTTTCACATTGGTAAATGATTTAGTTAGTCCTTTAGCAGGTGTTCAGAAAGAAAAATTAATTTTGAAACATTAGGATTCAATCCTTTTTCCAAATCCCTTGTATGCCCATAATAATTGAAGTCCTGCAAAATAATTCAGGCTCTATCTGCTACAATATCAGCCTGGATTCAAGGTAGCAATATTCCAGGGAGCTTAGGAGAGCCAGACTTCCCCTACCCCCCACCTTGGCGGTGTGGGGAGCAGGCCCTGTGCTGGCATGTCCAGCGTGCACACCTGCAGCACGTCAGGGCAGAGATGACTGCTCTTTGGAGATCATTGCCAGCATACCTTTGCCTTGGATATTTTGCCAAGCTTTGTTAGCTTTTTGGTCTGGACTCGATTATTCCCTGCATCAGTTTCTCCAGCTGCATTCACAGGTCATTTGGTGATGAGTTTATTTTGAACAGGGTTGTGTAGATGATGGATTTTTCAAAGGTCAGGATTACTGAAGATACTTTGTATTTTGGTTCAGATGTGACTGGCATGGTGGTTGATTACTACTTATTCCCCATTCTTCTGTCACTAGGCTAAACAATTTGGATTTTATAGACTAGACTTATGAGACAGAAAAACACTAAGCTTCTAGGGTTGAAGCCTTCTATGATACTGCAACCCAAAGTCTCACAGACCATAACACCTACACAGGGAAAAAGTCAGTTTAGGTCAGCTTAGACAGTTCCCTTTTTCTACTAAACTTAGTATATCGAAAAGCTGTCTCACCATTGCAGTGCCTCACCCAAGTTGAACAGAGCTGAAAGAAAGAGAAAATACACTGACCAGGAGAAAAAGCAGTCACAGGTAAGAGACATATAGCCGGTATTCTAAAAAGAGCTTTTCTGGAGGAAATTATACTTCCTTAGAAATAAAGTTGATGAAGTCTCTGTAGCTGAAGTATAAATGCTGAACAACTGAGTAGAAAGTAAGACAGGTATTCTTAATTGGCATAAAAGGAAAGGTGCATTCCAAAATAGATAGCAGCAGAAGACAGATTACCTGTTATAAGCTAGTTTTTGTTGCTAAAACCCCATGGAATCTGCCTTTAGAAGATGAGATCTTTGGTACCAAACCCAAAAGTTGCTTTTAATTCTTCGGTTTACGTAACTTCTTTAAAAAGAAGTCTAACTTCCTTTAACAAAGTGGGCTTCTTTGTATCTTTTCTTAATTCCTAGTGTTCCTCAGCATTGGGATATACCTTTTCTCAGCCACAAAATTTTCCATCGATTTCATAGCCTTTAATGGTTGCAATAACTACCTAAATATCCTATTCTATTCGTCCAGTGGAGATCTCTTTGCTGAGTCCAGATTGCTGTCCCAGACTTGCTCCTACACAGGTTTCACAGGCTCCCCATAATTATTTTCTTCATCCAACTCCTTCTTCCATGGTCCACATCTTGGTGAATGTCCTTATCACTCTATCAGCTTCTGGAGATACTGTGGTATGCAAGAAAGGTGTGGTCTCCGCCCTCCTGCAGGTGCAACCCAGCAGTGAACATTGGAATTCAACAAGAAATAATAAATTTTAAGACTGAGACAAAAGTAAAAGGGCAGAGTCAAGTTGTCTAAGCCAGAGGACTGAAATCATCACTGATTTTTCCCTCTTGCTCAAACCCCATTCTAGCACCAAGTGACATAATTCATAGCTCCTTCTACATTTGAATCCCTTCATTTCCCTCCAAGCCCACTCCCTCGATCTTAGTTCAGGCTATCAACTTTTACTGAGATCATGACCCTCCTTGCCTTCTTCATGTTCTGGAATGTAATGGAAGCCCAAACAATTGTGGTGACAGTTGTTGATATCACAGATATGTAGAGGAAAACATTTTGGCTGTGATTGGAGAACCACCCTAAGATAATCCTGTCATCTGATTGAAGAACAGTTGAGAGTATACCAAATGGCCAGCTGTTGACAAAAAGCCTAAGAAAGCAACTGTCATGCAGTGCTTACAAAGCAAAGAGCAACGCTTTCTGCCACAGAAGTGAAAGGGAGAGACTCAGCTTCTAGGAAAGCGACTTCACACCCCGCCCCCACCATGTTGTCTCCTTTTCTGGTCTAATTAGAAACTTTAATCCAGAATAGCATGGAACAAATCAGATCTTCCCATCTAAGATGTCACAGTGCCTTGCCCTTTAATAGCAGTGGCACTGAAGTTAGCTGTGAGATGTATCCAAATAGAGGGAACACCTACACCTCCCAATATACAGGAACACATAGAAGGAGCAGCTGCACATGTCTATACTCTAAGTGACTCCCTTAGCGCCAATAACACCCTTGAATATTGCTGCCAAAATTCTGCAACTCAGAAGACAGATTGGCAGCAGGTGCCAGAAGGAAGAACTCCAGTTGCAAGTGGAAACTACTTTTTTCTGACCAATTCACGTCATGGGAGAATCCACCAGGCTGAGTTAGTGTTAATAAATGAAGAAAGGAGGGTCCCCAGGAACTAACCATGATATTATGAAGTAGCAGTGGAACATCGGGGCAAAGTCGAGAGTTACAGCAGCATAGTTTCCTTTTCCTTCAGTTATTCCTCAAACTTTCCATTCCTAGGGATTCCTTTTGTTTACACACCCTGTAGAATGAGCTACTCTGAATCTATACCTAGAATCATTTACACACATAGTTTCTCTGTGTGGGCCTCTTTGCTAAGCTCCAATCCCTTATATGATAATTACCTATATTATTTGCTGAGCACCTACTACATGAGAGGCTCTGTGAATTTGGTCATTAATCTAAGTCAATATCTATCCAGTCCTTCCTATGTACCAGGCACTGTACTGAGATACAGAACTAAATGAAATAGATATAGTCCCTCTCCTTAAGGAGCAGATAATCCATTTGGGAAGACAGATAAATAATTACCTGTGTGATCACATTAAGTCTTCTAAACAAATTTTAAATTTGTTATTTTTAACCCACTTTTACTAGCTGTGAACATACGATTTTAAGATATTAAGAGATTTGCTTAATGTCACACAGCTGGTAGGTAATGAGCAAGGCTTAAAACACAAGTTCTTAGCTTCACAGCCTGTACTCCTACATACTTTGTTCTATTACTTTCTCCACAAAAAATGATTGCTAGACACACCCTTGAGTATCCCAAAAATACCTCACCTCCAAAACATACCAGTTATGGTGGCTTGAAACTGTGTGTACCCCAGAAAAGCACATTTTTAAAGTTAATCCATTCCTGTGGCTGTGGACCCATTGTAGATAGTATCTTTTCATGAGGCTACTTCAGTTAAGATGTGATCCACCTCAGTCAGGATGGGTCTTATTCCTCTTACTGGAGTCCTTTATAAATGGATGAAGAGAGACAGAGAGAGAGAGAGAGAGAGAGAGAGAGAGAGAGAGAGAGAGAGAGAGAGAGAGAGAGAGAGCGCCACAGAAGCAAGAAGCTGAAAGCAATGAAACCTGGAAGAGAGAGGAGAGACCAGCAGACACCTCCATGTGCCTTGCCATGTGACAGAGGAGTTCAGGATTGCTGGCAGAAGAAAGCATCATCTTGATGATACCTTGATTTGGACCTTTTCATGGCCTCAAAACTAAGCCTGTAAACTAATAAATTCCCATTGTTAAAAGCCAACCCTTTTCATTGTATCTGCTTTATGTAGCCTATGAAACTAAAACACCAGCCTAAACTCATTTATTCTATTCTTTAGACCCTGCCCAAATTTTCTACCTCAGTAAATATGATGTCATCCATTTGGGTTTCCAAGCCAAAATCTGCAAATTATCATAGATTTGCTTTCTTCCCCATCACAACCATGAAATTATTTATCAAGTTCTATAGATTTTTACTTCCCTAATCTTTCATGGTCCTGTTTCTCCCTTTATACTACCGTTGCTGTGCTTTCTCCCCTGTTGGCTTTCTTGTCTCTGTGTCGCCAACCTTGTACTCCCCTAATCAATGATCCACTCTGCTTCCTGAATGATCTTCCCAAAATACAAATTTGATCAAATCACACTGCTGCAGGATCCCCATTTCCTAAAAAGGAAGATGAGAACAGCTTCTTCAGGAAGTAACATCTGTCTACCTCTCTCACTCATCTTCCAATCCCCCATTCTCCATTTCAATCACTCTGCAGTACTTCTAATTCTCTAAATGCATCCTGTCTTTTCACACCTCTGAACACACATACACTTGATCTTTTCCACACCAAATGCTTGCTTCTCAATCTTTCTCTAGCTGGTACTTACTTGTTCAAAATTCAGCTCAAGAATCACCTCCTTCTCGAAGTTTTCTACTGACTCCACTTCCCCCTACTAGAACTCATTCTCTTTGGGTCTTATTCTAATACATAACACTAGTATGAATTCTAGCATGATTTTTTTTTTTCAAGAAGTGAAGCTTTTGTTCATTGTTGCTGCAACTCTTACAGACATTAGTGTCCAGTTAAATAAAGGAAGATAGCAAGTTAAAGACATCACAACCTCAAAACAGAGGGTGGCAGCCACGGCACAGCGAGGGGTGGGAGGGCCATGGCTGTGACTGGGCTGCTCAAGGGAATACATTCAGTGGGTGTGTGGTGTCGACATTCCAGGCTCTCCTGTATATATATCTTATTTATATATTTATTTATATTTATATAGAGAGATCATTGAGTTCTGTGTAAACAAAGAATCAAAACAAGCCTTTCTATCTTCAATGTTAAACTGAGCTCATGAGTGTCATAAAAGAATGAAATATGATGTTTTTCAAAAGTAATGTGATTTGTAGTCAGACAGCCTGTTTTCAAGTCCACGCTCTTCTACTTAGTAGCTGTGAGCTCAACCAAGTCATTTAATCCCTTACCTTTAGTTTCCTCATCTGTTAAAAAGTAAATGATAATGGTAAGAAATAAGTTGTAGAAAGAAAGTCAGACCAGATACAGCATAAGAACATATTTCCGTAACTATAAAATGCTATGAAAATATTTATCCCACTAGACTGAGAGCTCTGTGGGACCAGAGACTATGTATTGCCATCTTCCTTACATATCTTTCTAAGATTTTTCTCTCTTCACAGTCATGTCTGTCATCATACTGAATGGGTATAGAGTTTGCATTTGAATATACATGTTTTGAACAGATAGTGTGAAAAACTCATTTTGTTTTAAAATTTATATAAAATATCTTACAAAATAATTAGCACAAAAGCTTAAAAGTTGCACTTAGCAAATTAATTACACTCCTGGAGAGAAAAGAGAGTAAGAGAGAAGGAAATAATAGAATGAAATATGGTCTACTTCAAGGTATATTTGATGGCTTTTTGGAGCTGGCACAAATCTAAGGAAACAGCAGTGTCCCGGCCCGCGGGACGTTCAATGGAGGCTCCGAGTCCTGTGAGGGAGGAATGGTATGGGACAAGGGACACGAGGAATGACAGCAAGACAGGTTTCTGATCAAGCTGCAAAACTTTATTGAAGAGGCAGGGTATATATGCCCTGGAGGGAGAGGGGGTGGCTATTAAGGACAGGCTAATAAGTCTGGGATTGGTGATTGCTGTTGCTAGGGTGGATGGCAGATGTGGGGTTAGCATTTTAGGCGCGAACTAGCACTTTTGGTGCGAACTACTTCCGTAAAGAAGGCTGAGGGTAACTGAAGCTATTGTTGTATCAGCCCTGGCGGCCATGTTGCACATCTCCGGCATAGCTGAAGGTGGGCTTCATGCATGCTACCTTAATCGCCCTCTACACAGCAGTTTGAACTTGAGGATCCTCTTCTCAAAGCCTGCCCTAGGCAAAGTTGAGAAGTAAGCAGTTGGGCTTTTTCACTTCCCCCACAAAACTCTGCAGTAACTTCCATCACCTGGTATACTCTCCCCTAATACAGAGGTTATTAAGAGTCTTGCTTGCATGTGCCTTCCCAGATCAGGCATTCCTAAAAATTTTGCGTTATCTCTGACTGTGGCTCATACCCTCTCCGCTATGTTTTGTGTTTCAGTCTCTACACTATTTTTTCAAATTATTATTTAATATCTACATTATTTTTAGCAAGTTTGGGGAGTAAAAACATTTGTTGAAAACAAATTAGGCAGTAGATTTTAGGAAATCCAAGAAGAAAAAGATAACCTTCTAGACAAATTATTATATATGGTCTAATAAGTGTATTAAAAGACACATAGGCAAAGCATTGTGAAAGCCCTAAGGAGTCTTGGAGGGTGAGTACAAGTTTGTCAGATGAAGTTGTAGTGGGGATGAAGGGACAGAAAATATGCATTCCAGGCAGGGAAAACTACATCAAAATACTAGTGACATGGAAGGACGTAGAGATTTTAGAAGATAGTTGCAAAATCAATATTGATAAAATGTAGGAAAATTAGTCTGATAGTCTACACTCTTCCTCTCTAAGGAGAGTTTTGTTTTAAAAGCTTCTGAGCTCAAGTAAGGGTCTCTACAGTGGTGAAAGATCAGTCTGTATGAGGGAGTGCAATGGTGAATTCTAGACTATGTGTATGGGGCATATTTTTGGTGAAGGGGAATCTGTAACATAGCTAACTGTTTAAGCCTATCCTCCACCTAGTCTTCCACACCACCACCTGTAGCCTGTAATGTGTCTCTCCCTCTGTAAGTCTATTCTAGCATCTCAGTCAACCTTACATTTTAGCTGGTTGAACACATGCCTTTGTTTCCTACGTGCGTACTGTCTTATTCATCTTTGTCCTCTCCACTGTACCTAACACAACTTTATAAATATGTACCAAATTGAACATGAGTAAATCTAACTCCAAATCATAATAGTCAACATAATTGTTGACATTTAACATAGCACTTACTAAGTGCTTTCTATTTATTAACTTACTCTTTTTAATGCCCAACGAGATGGATATTATGATCATTCTCATATTACAGTCGAATTAACTAAGACATAGGCAAATCTTCATCTTCTTTCCTGTGTAATACTTAATCACACTAAAATGCACTATTATCTCTATGTTTTCAATCTACTTTGTGATGTCAATTTATTTGGAAAAAAAAAGGATGTTGTTTTTCAAATGTGTGAAACCATCCTGTTTATGTGGATATGTGTTGGTGTGTTTTACAACAAAAATGATCTTTAGTAAACACATTATATGACATGGTTCCCCGAAAGAAGGAAATAAATGCAAAGTTGTTTAAATCATGACCAGACATTGCAAATTCCTGTGTTTGTTCCAGGAACTCTGAACCATCTGTATCAAATAAACAGCCCTGGTTGTATCTGCAGACATGCAGCAGGATGGAAAGTACCAAAATGTGCAATTAGCCGTGACCTGTATGCAAAGTTTCTTGGTGTCAGGGATGCAAGAATTTCAGGGCAGATGCTTCTGAGAGTCTTCCTAAAACCATAGGTTCTCACCTCTTCTGTGATGTGTATTTCTATGGCATCCTCTTTGCTTTATGCAAAACGTATCAATGTAGTATAATTTCATTGATGCAAACCCTCTGCTTACATAGTTTGGTCATTCAGCATTCAGACTGATGTTTAATCTATCACAGAAAAGAGATTGATAAGCATACTGGCAGGTTACAATTACATAGATATTTTTCAAACTGTGAGGAAAAACAAATATTTCAATCCTAAATGTACATATTTACATGCAATGCTTGTAATAATTATAATTTACCCTGGTTTATCTATTAACACAATTTCTTTTACAGAGTAAATGTAGTTTCTTTTCTATCAGGTCATATTGTTTTAGACATTTTGATTCATTGTCCTATAAATTTTTAATTAAAATATACTAAATTCAATAATTAGATTTTTTTTCTCAATTATATGAACAGATGGGACTTTGCTTTCTGTGCAACTTTATGTACAGTTGGTGAATTCATCATTATCCTACTTAAGGTCAAGTAATATCTATATATTCTCTCAGTTATGATATTAAGCTCCTGCTGGGTAAGTTCAGCCTGCTGTATTCAACTTTTAAAACCATCTGAGGAATTTCCAGATAAGTCTTGTGTTTCTCTTAGGTATAGATCTAATTTCTGGGACACTACTGAGAAGCAGTAGAGTAAGTGTAGACATTAAGCTTGATGAGAATCTATGCAAATTTGGTCATTCAAATAGAATTATATGGGACAGTTGATTTGCTCGATGGTTTAGAAGCTCCTCAAAAGTTAACCATAACATTCTTACCTTTAAGTCTTCCAATGTGAAAAAACCAAGGCAAAAGAAACAACTCATCCACAGATGGATTAAAGAAACACGGTGGAATGGGCCTTGGCATCCTCTAGTACAAGGCAATGGGGACTCTTTATGAAATGTCCCTAACTGGCAGCCAGCCATTGTTTTACTACTTTGTTTAACTACAGTCAATGAAGGGGAACTCGTTGCTTCCTGAGGTGGTCAATTCCATTTGAAAAGCTCTAATTGTGAGAGTGTTCGTTATATTACAATACAGCTTACTGTAAATTTGAGGACAGAGAAAATGCTTTGAACTCCATTTCCACACTGCAGCTATTAAAGTAATAAAGATACCTATCCTTTAGCACAAAGTTACACAATTGATAACTGCAAAATATCTAACACAGGCAAGAAATCAATAAATAATAAAAGAACCAAGGAAACCATGCCTAGACAACAGAAAATTACAACCTACACTAAGAAAAACAAAGTTATGGCCCAGTCAAAGGAACAAACGTACACTTCAACTGAGATACAGGAATTTAAACAACTAATGCTAAATCAATTCAAAAAGTTTAGAGAAGATATTGCAAAAGAGATAGAGGCTGTAAAGGAAGCACTGGACATGTATACGGCAGAAATCAAAAGTTCAAAAAAACAACTAGTAGAATCTATGGAAATGAAAGACACAACACAAGAGATGAAAGACACAATGGAAACATACAACAGCAGATCTCAAGAGGCAGAAGAAAACATTCAGGAACTGGAGAACAAAACACCTGAAGGCCTACACACAAAGGAGCAGATGGAGAAAAGAATGAAAAAATATGAGCGACGTCTCCGGGAACTCAAGGATGAAACAAAGTACAATAATGTACGCATCATTGGTGTCCCAGAAGGAGAAGAGAAGGGAAAGGGGGCAGAAGCAATAATAGAGGAAATAATTAATGAATATTTCCCATCTCTTATGAAAGACATAAAATTACAGATCCAAGAAGTGCAGCGTACTCCAAACAGAAGAGATATGAACAGGCCTACACCAAGACACTTAATAATCAGATTATCAAATGTCAAAGACAAAGAGAGAATCCTGAAAGCAGCAAGAGAAAAGCGATCCATTACATACAAAGGAAGCTTAATAAGACTATGTGCGGATCTCTCAGCAGAAACCATGGAGGCAAGAATCCTATATCCAGCAAAGCTGTCCTTCAAATATGAGGGAGAGCTCAAAATATTTTCTGACAAACAGACAATGAGAGACTTTGTGAACAAGACACCTGCCCTACAGGAAATACTAAAGGGAGCACTACAGGGTGATAGAAGACAGGAGTGTGTGGTTTGGAACACAATTTTGGGAGATGGTAGCACAACAATGTAAGTACACTGAACAAAGGTAACTATGAATACAGTTGAGAGAGGAAGGTGGGGAGCATGTGAGACACCACAAGAAAGGAGGAAAGATAAAGACTGGGACTGTGTAACTTGGTGAAATCTAGAGTATTCAACAATTGTGATAAAATGTACAAATATGTTCTTTTACGAGAACAAGCAAATGTCAACCTTGCAAGGTGTTGAAAATGGGGAGGCATTGGGGGAGGGATGCAATCAGCATAAACTAGAGATTGTAACTAATAGAATCATTGTATTATGCTTCCTTTAATGTAACAAAGGTGATATACCAAGGTAAATGCAGATAAGAGGGTGGGATAGGGGAGGCATGTTAGACACTTGACATTGGTGGTATTGTCTGATTCTTTATTCTACTTTGATTTAAGGTTATTTTTCCTTTTGCTGCTTCCTAGATGTCATTTTTTTTTCCTCTTTCTTTTGCCTCTCTACCTTCTTTGACTCTCCCTCCTGCCTTGTGGAAGAAATGTAGATGCCCTTATATAGACAGTGGTGAAGGTGGTGAACACATAAATGTATGACCATGCAGAGAACCATCGGTTATTTACTTGGGATGGAATGTATGGTGAGTGAACAAAACCATATTAAAAAAAAAAAAATGGGTTGATGACAAAACCTCGAGGGCAATATACTGAGTGAAATAAGCCAGACACATAAGGACAACTATTGCAGGGTCCCACTGATAGAACTAATTATAATATGTAAACTCATAGACATGAAATACAAGGTACCAAGATACAGGACGAGGCTTAAGAATGGGGAGTGGTTGCTTAGTATTAGCAGAATGTTCAATTAGGAAGAACTTAAATGTTTGGAAATGAACAGGGGTGTTGGTAGCAAGATGTGAGAATAACTAACAGTGCCGAATGGTGTGTGAATGAGGTGGAAAGGGGAAGCTCAGAGTCATATATGTCACCAGAAGGAAAGTTGGAGGTCAAAAGATGGGAATGTACAAAACTGAATCCTATGGTGGGCAATGTCCATGATCAACTGTACAAATACTAGAAATCGCTTCCATGAACAAGAACAAATGTATGACAGTACAATTAGAAGTTAATAATAGAGGGGCATATAGGGAAGAACTATATATCTATTGCAAACTATATACTACAGTTAGTAGTATTTCAACATTTTTTCATAAACAGTAACAAATGTACTATACCCATACTACAAGTCATCAATTGAGGGGGGTTGGTTAGGGATAGGGGAGGATTAGAGTTTCCTTTTCTTTTTTTCTTTTTTCATCTTTCACTTTATTTCTTGTCTGGAGTAATGAAGGGTTTCTAAAAATTGAACAAAAATTAAGTGTGGTGGATGCACAGCTGCACGAGGGTACCCAGGAGCAAGTGATTGTACACTTTGGATCTTTGGATAATTGTATGGTATCTGAACAATCTCAATAAAAATGAAAAGAAAAAAAATAAATAATAAAAGAGACATCTCAAATCAATAGAGGTACCATTATTTAATGAATGAAATTGGAATATTTAGTTAACATGATATACCAAAGTAAACTGAATTTAAATTAAATAAAAATAAATAAATGTTAAACTTCAGACAAAGAAGAAAAAAATATTAACTATCTTCAGGGTAAGAAATCTCAAAGGAAAGTATCTACAGGTTCAAAAGATACAAAAAAAATGTTACTTTCTGCATGCAGAAACAAAAACCAGAATTAAAAGACAAATAGAATAGGAAAAATGTTGGCAGCAAATATGATAAATCAAAGGTTAATCTTTATCATATGAAAAAACTCATAAAATCAATAGGAAAACCCTTAAAATCTCACAAGACAAATGGGCAAATAAGTACTTTCCAAAAGGAGAGGTACAAATAATAAACAAGCATATGGGAAAATGTTAATTCTTACAAGTCATCAGGCACAAATCAAAATAACAACAAAGACCATATTTTTCTATTAGCAATAATTAAACATTTTAAAACTTCAGCTAGGCAGAACCTTTGTTATACAATAGTGCAATCCTTATGAATTTGTATTTGGCATTATGTATCAAAAATACATATATGAATGTACAAGTCAAATCTGTTTTGAGATTTTCCTAAGGAAATAATCTCAATATAGGGAAAAGAAATATCCAATGGTTCCATTATAGTATGATTTATATTAGTGTCAAAATGAAAAGCAAATAAAAAATAGTTACAAGGAACAGTCATTATATGCTGATAAAGGGGTCAATTCAACAAGAAGACATAACAATTATAAATATATATGCACCTAAAAGCAGAGCCCCAAAATGTATGAAGCAAACACTGACAAATTTGAAGGCAGAAATTGATGGTTCTACACTAATAGTAGGAGAATTCAATATATCACTTCAATAATGGATAAAAGATCTAGAGAGAGAATCTGTAAGGAAATACAAGACTTAAACAATACTCTAAATCACCTAGACCTAATAGACATAAATAGACTACTTCACACAACAACAGAATACACATTCTTCTTGAGTGCATCAAGTGCACATAGATCGTTTTCCAAGATAGACCATATCTTAGGTCACAAAAAAATTTTCAATAAATTAAAAAATATTGAAATAATATGATGTATCTTTTCAGATGACCATGGAATGAAGCTAGAAATCAACAACAGAGGGAGAAACAGACAAATCACAAATATGTGGAAATTAAACAAAATATTCTTAAACAAACAGTCAGTTAAAGAGAAAATCACAAAGGAAATTAGGAAATATCTTGAGGTGGATGTAAATGAAAATTCAACATAACAAAACTTACGGTATGCAGCAAAGGTAGTGCTAAGAGGGAAATTTATAGCTCTAAATGCTTACATTAAAAAAGAAAAAAAAAATATTTCAAATCAGAGACCTAAACTCAAAACTTGAAGAATTAGGAAAAGAAGAACAGCTTAAGCCAAAAGTGAGGAGAAGAAAGGAAATAATAAAGATTACAGCAGAGATAAATTAAACAGAGAATAAAGAGAATCAGCAGAACCAAAAATTGTTTTTTTTGAACATATCAATAAAATTGACAAACCATTATATATACTGACAAAGAAACAAGACAGAAGACTCAATGATTATAATCAGAATTGAAAAGGGAATATTACTACCAACCACACTGAAATAAAAAGGAATATATAAGAGGACACCATGAACAACTGTATGGCAATAGGTTAGATAAACTAGATGAAATGGATAAACTCCTAGAAACACCCAAACAACCTATACTGACTCAAAAAGATATAGAAGATCTCAACATATCAATGTCTAGTAAAGAGAAAGAATCAATTATCCAAAACTTCCCAATACAGAAAAGCCCAAGACCAGATGGCTTCACAGGGGGATTTTAGCAAACATTCTAAGAAGAATTAACACCAATCCTGCTCAAACTCTTCTAAAAAATTGAAGAGGAGGGAACACTCCCTAATTCATTCTA
Source organism: Choloepus didactylus (assembly GCF_015220235.1). Classification (NCBI taxonomy): domain Eukaryota; kingdom Metazoa; phylum Chordata; class Mammalia; order Pilosa; family Megalonychidae; genus Choloepus; species Choloepus didactylus. The sequence goes on from NC_051314.1 coordinate 52,259,265, forward strand.
CATGGCCAACATCACGCTCATATCAAAGCCAGAAAAAATTACCACAAGAAAAGAAAACTAAAAACCAATGCCTCTTATTAATATAGATGCAAAAATCCTGAATTAGCAAACTGAATCCAACAGCATATTAAAAGAATGATACACCATTTTCAAGTGGGATTTATATCAGGTATGCAAGGGTGTTTCAATATAAGAAAATCAATTAATGTAATGCACAACATTAACAGATTGAAGGGAAAAACCACATGATCATCTCAAGGCAGAAAAGGCATTGGACAAAATCCAGCATTCCTTCTTGGTAAAAACACTCAGAAAAGTAGGAATAGAAGTAAACTTCCTTAACATGATAGAGGGCATATATGAAAAGCCCACAGTTAACACCTTACTTAATGGTAAAAGACCAAAAGCTTTTGCTCCAAGATCAGGGACACAACAAGGATGCTCACTGTCACCACTATTATTCAACATTATACTGAAAATTCTAGCCCAAGCAATTAGTCAAGAAAAAGAAATAATAGTCATCCACATTGGAAAAGAAGAAGTAAAATTTTCCCTATTCACAAACGACATGCTCCCATATACAGAAAATCCTGAAAAAGCCACAACAAAGCCCCTAGAGCTAATAAGTGAATTCAGCAAAGTTGCAGGATAGAAGATCAACATCAAAAATTGATAGTGTTTCTATACAATAGCAATGAACAATCAGAAGAAGAAATCAGGGGAAAAATTCCATTTACAACAACAACTAAAAGTATCAAATATCGAGGGATGCATCTAACCCAGGATGTAAATAACTTCTACACAGAAAATTACAAAGCATTGCTAAAAATAATCAAAGAAGAGCTAAATAAATGGAAGGGCACTCTATGCTCATGGATTGGAAGACTAAATACAGTTAAGATGTCAATTCTCCCCAAAGTGATTTACAGATTCAGTGCAATCCCAATCAAAATTCCAACAGCCTTCTTTTTGGAAATTGAAAAGTCAATCATCAAATTTATTTGGAGAGGTAAGAGGCCTTGAATAGTCAAAGCCATTTTAAAAAAGAACAAAGTTGGAGGACCCACACTTCCTGATCTCAAAACTTACTGCAAAGCCACAGTAAATAAAAGAGCATGGTGCTGACACAAGGATATATATATATACACACAGACAAATGGAATCAAATTGAGAGCTCAGAAATCAACCCTCACATTTATGGTCACCTAATTTCTGACAAGGTGTAAAGACCACTCTAATGGGGAAAAAAAAATAGCCTTTTCAACAAATAATGCTGGAAAAACTGGATTTCCATTTGCAAAATGGATCCCTACCTCACACCATATCAAAAATCAACTCAAAATAGATCAAAGACCTAAATATAAGAGCAAGAACTATCAAATTCCTAGGAGAAAATGTAAGGAAGTGTGATGGTTAGGTTCACTTTGGCCAGGTGATGGTGCCAAGTTGTCTGGTCAAACAAACACTGGACTATCTGTTGCTGTTAGGATATTCATAGACTTAAATCTCAGTATGTTGATTGCATCTGTGGCTAATTGCATCTGCATTTCGCCAAGGGGAGTGTCTTCTGCAATGAGAGATGTTTAATCTAATCAGTTGAAGGTTTTAAGGAGGAGGTGACAGCTTCAGTGGTCAGAAAAGACAGCTTTCATCTCTACTTCAGCTGGCCAGCCTCTCCTGGGGAATTCAATGAAGACCTTCATTGGAGTGCCAGCTTGCAGTCTGCCCTGTGGAATTTGGACTCATGTATCCCCACAGTTGCATGAGATACTTTTATAAAATCTCATACCATTTATAGATATATCTGGTTGATTCTGTATCCCTAGAGAAACTTGACTAATACAGGAAGCATCTTCAGCACCTTATGTTAAACAATGGTTTCTTAGACTTTATACCCTAAGCACAAGCAACAAAAGAAAAAAAAATAGATAAATGAGAACTCATCAAAATTTAAAACTTTTCTGCCTCATAGGACTTTGTCATGAAAGTAAAATGACAGTCCACACAATGGGAGAAAATATTTGGTAACCCCACATCCAATAAGGGTTTAACACCAAAGAAATCCTTCAATTCAACAACAAAATAAACAATCCAATTAAGCAATCCAATTAAAACTGCTTTGAATAGACATTTCTCCAAACAGCTTATTCAAATGGCCAACAAACATATGAAAAGATGCTCAACATCATTAGCCAGTAGGGAAATGAAAACAAAACCAGTTCACACACAATAGAATGGCTACTATAATGAAAAGGGCAAATAAATTATGGAGAGGGTGTGGAAAAATAGGAACACTCATTCATTGCTGGTGGGAATGTAAAATGGTGCAGCCACTGTGGAAGACAGTTTGGCAGTTCTTCAGAAAGTTAAGAATGGAATTACTATATGACACAGCAATCCCACTTCTAGGTATACACCCAAATGAATTGAAACAGGGACTTGAACAAATATTTGCACAGTGATTTTCATAGCAGCATTATTCACAATTTCCGGAAGATGGAAGCAACCCTAGTGTCCATCAGTAGATGAATGGACAAGCAAAATGTGGTATATACATACAATGGAAGGTTATTCAAATATATAAAGGAATGAAGTTCTGATACATGTGACAACATGGAAGAATCTTGAAGACATCTTGTTGAGTGAAATATTCCAGACACAAAAGGAGAAATATTGTATGACATCACTGATATGAAATAATTAGAAAAAGCAAACGCATGGAGTCAGAACGTACAATATAGGTTACCAGCAGATGGGATGGGGTAGAAAATATGGAGTTAAGACTTAAAGGGCACAGTGTTTCTATTTGGGACAATGAATGGTGGTATTGGTGTGCAACATTGAGAATGTAACTAACAGCAATGAATTATATATATGTGAATTTATTCAAAAGGGAAATTTTTAGTTTGCATATATGGTACTAGAATAAAAATTAAAAAAGAAAGCTATGGAACTGCACAACACAAGCAGTGAACCCCATGTTAAACCATGGACTATAGTTAATGGTACAATTATAAAAATGTGCTTTTGTCAATTGTAATAAGTGTACCACACTGATGCAAGATGTAATAATAAGGTATGGTATATATGAGAGTCCTGTATTTCATGGATGATTGTTCTATAAACTCACAACTTCTCTAATTAAAAAAAAAAATCAGCATTTCCATAAATGATTCCTGATTGTTTTTCTCTGTAAACCTGTTCATCCCACAATCTCCATGCATCTTGTAAAGATGACACTGTTCTTTGACTAAGTCCCCATATCTTGATTTCTCCCAGTTTTTCATATTCCACATCAGATCTACCAGCCAATCTATGATCTCTGTCTTCAGAATAAGTCCAGAGTCTAACTACTCACCACCATCTCCACCAATAGCCCCCTTAATTTAAGGTACTATCTTTTCCCATCCTGATTTTTCAATAGTCCCCCAATCTGGTCTCAGTTTTCACACTTGCCCCATTTCAGTTTATTCCTAACACAATAGCCAAATTCATTCTGCGATAGTGTATCTTTCCTCTGCTCAAAACCCTTCAGTAGCTTCCCATTTCACTCAAACTTAAAGTTTTTACAATCACATAAAATTGCCACCTTATTTATATTACAACCTCCTACACCTGCCCCTCCCCCCATAGTACTTCTCACCCCCTTCTAGGATTTATTTTTCTACATGATCTGCTCTCCTCACCACCCAACTTTACCTCTCTGAAGTAATCTCTTATTAGTTGTCCCTTAGCTCACTCTGCTACAGCTACACATAGTATTTTCTGAATACCCTAAGCACATTTGCAACTCAAAAACTCTGTCCTTGCTGTTTCATCTACTTGGACCTCCTACCCCAGGTTTGCATATGTCTCACTCCTTCATCTTCTTCAGGTCTTTATACAAATGGTACCTTCCCAACCAGACCTTCTGTGCTGGTTTGAATGTATTATGTCCCCCAGAAAAAGCCATATTCTTTGATGCAATCTTGTGGGGCATACATATTAGTGGGGATTAAGTTGGAACGTTTTGATTAGGTTGTTTGCATGGAAATACACCCCACCCAACTGTAGGTAATAACTCTGATGAGATATTTCCATGGAGGTATGGCCCCACCCATTCAGGGTGGGCCTTGATCAGTGGAGCCATATAAATGAGCTGACAAACAGAAGGAACTCAGTGCAGCTGAGAGTAACACTTTGAAGAGAAGCTACAGCCAAGAGGGACACTTTGAAGAAAGCACAGGAGCTGCAGATGAGAGACAGTTTGAAGACAGCTGTTGAAAGCAGAGTCTTGCTCCAGAGAAGCTGAGAGAGGACAAATATCCCAAGTGCAACTAAGAGTGACATTTTTGAGGAACTGCAGCCTATAGAGGAACGTCCTGGGAGAAAGCCACTTTGAAACCAGAACTTTGGAGCAGATGCCAGCCATGTGCCTTCCCAGCTAACAGAGGTTATCTGGATACCATTGGCCATCCTCCAGTGAAGGTACCCGATTGCTGATGTGTTACCTTGGACACTTTATGGCCTTAAGACTGTAACTGTGTAACCAAATAAATCCCCTTTTATAAAAGCCAATCCATCTCTGGTGTTTTGCATTCTGGCAGCATTAGCAAACTAGAATACCTTCTCTGACTACCTCTTTTATAATTGCAACTCTCCACACACACATCCAGCACTCTTCACCCCACTTCTTTTACTTTTCTCCATAGACCATACTTACTATATCATACTGTATATGCAATTTATTTAGTTCTTAAAACTGTATGTTTATATACATGCACATACACACATATACTAGTATTCAAGCTTTACAAAGCAGAATGTTCACTTTTGTCTACTGCTGTGTCCCCGGAACCCAGAATACTGCCTGATACACAGTAAGTATTCAATAAATGTTAATTAATTAATTGATTTATTCATTAATCTTATCTAACACCTCTCACAGTGTCTGGTTTGTCAAGTCTAAGCAAAATTGATCACATCCAGATTATGTAAGAAATTGTCTGGCATCATGAACACAATTTGCCATTTATTTCTCATGTCCCCTTTCTACCAGAGTACCACAATTTACAGGTAAGAAGACGGGGAAGCACTAGCTGAGCTGTCAAGACATTTGGGTTGAGTTTAGGTCTTTACACCCATTAAAACATCCCTTAGATTTGTTTTAGTGGCATCATTCATCATGTGTCAGGAGTAGCAGGAAACTATTTGTCCACTCTCAACTTAACTGATACTTTCAACCAGCTTTCCTCCTTAAAAAATACACAACCTCCTGGAAATTGGCCAATTCAGTGACTATTAAAGAACAAAACAGAGACTACCAGAGCCTTTTTTTAAAACAAAACAAAACAAAACAAAACAACAACTAGTTGATTAACCTCACCAGCTAGTGGAAATATCGGGGGTTTTAAGTGTTAGAAAGAATGAGCTCAAAGTTTTATGCTAATTAAGGATTGGAAACCTGCATTCTCATATGACTAAAATGAGTCCATATGTTTGAACACACTTAATTAAAACAAGTTCGATTGTTCACTGAACAAGAAAGTCTTCAGTTCATTCCAATAAGGGTCTGGTGTCCCAAGATCTCTCAAAGTTCATGGTTCTTTATCAGCTTCAACTAATTTGAATCTGTTACGATGAAAGCAACATTCAGTTTTGATATATTGTAGACAAGTGCTACCATAAGTGGAAAACTCCCCTTTTACACTACCACTGCATAACAGTGCACTGTGCATTTTCAGCACTGAGACAAGAACCATCACACTACACGTATTATTCCTGGGGTCAAATTTTTTGCTTTCTCTATTGTGGAACAAAGGATTTTATTCTCTGAAAGGAACAGTTTTGGAGAAGGATCATACCTGCTTGGTCATTCATTCACTCTTTTATACGTTCCACATGTAGCTGTTGTCAGGTGTGATACTTTTTACATGGTATTCCACTAGCTGAATTTCTTCTTATTCCCTTATCTTCTGCGTTACCTTCTTCCATTTATTAACCGCTTTATCATTGAGTGAGATATACTCTCTTCCATTTAATGGATTACTTCTTTAGAACTCATCATTTCTAATAGGTTGTGTAGTGAGAATCTTTGAATAAGTCCATTCAGATTATCTGGGATCTGAGAGCACAGCTTGCATTTAACACACTTATATAGGAGAAAATAACTCTAGCAGGAAATTTAGCCTACTCCAACCTATGTTGGACCACTGAGATGCTTCTTTCATTATCAACATTTCTTGGCAAATAGAGATTATTTCATTTATTTATTCATTCAACTTTTACTGAGAAATAAATAGGTACTGGGCAATGTGCTGGATACTAGGGATAGTATTTATAGCTTTGCAATAAGATGACTGTGAGGCAAATTGTTATGCCAAATTTCTACATTGCTCCATTTGTTCTCAGAAATTTAGGAGCAAAGCTTCTCAGCCTAGGCTCCTGGGATTTCTGGCTCTTCCTACTAGAGTTTGGTAATTGCCCATGGTTAAGGTTCTGCAATTATGAGTAGCTACTAGTAGATCCAAAACTCCTAACAACATTTACATTTTTAAACAATACATGAGTTTATTATACCAATCAGAAAATGCCTTCGCAGTTAAGACACAGCCTTGCAGACCCCGGAAATATTCCTTGCCACTCAAATTGTGATCAACACATAAGCCAGCAACAACAGCATTATCTGAGATCTTGTTGATAAATCCAGAATCTCATGTAATATCTCACACCAACTGTATTTTCACAAAATCCCTAAGTGATTTGTATATACATTTAATTTGAGAAAATGCCATAAATCATTTTAACTTTTTGACCTCCTCCTGAGAAGTGATTCAAGTTATTTCTTGTATATAGTTTTTATCATCTTCAGTTTAAAAAAAATTCAAAAAGAAGAAAAACAAATAAAATTTCTAATACACAGAGGGCAGCATCAGACTTTGTTAGACACTGTAGATAAACCTATAGTTCCAATGGAATGGTGGAAAAGATAAGTGGCAAAATCATTTAAAAGTTTTGCCACCTGTTGACATTTATTGAAAATGCCTTCAAAGCAATTTGAAATCCACATACAAGAATAATATAACCTGCCAGTCAGGAGGCTTTTGAACACTTGTAACTAAATAATTGATGTACACCCCTCCAGGCATCAAATGCAATTGCAGTGCTACTTGGGGTGTAATTTAACTTGAAGTTGATGTATTGAATGCAGAGATGATTGCAAACAGTAAAGGCATGAAGAGGCACATTTACAAGGGGAAGCATCTTTCAGTTCTGGATCTGGCAGGATATTGGTGAAGTAGCATAAAGCCCAAGACATACTACAATCTATTGCAGAAATGAAATAAACTTGAAATCCTATGTTTAAATATGTGTGGAGAAGTTATAATAGGATAAGTCCTGAGATCATTTTAAAAAGAAAGAAAAGAAAAGAAAAAGCTAAGGCCTGGGTCTTAATTGTCACCATTTAATCCTAAGGAAATAGAGAAAAAGAATTTTCAGCCTATGTTTCACCAACTGCAAACTGGGATTGCTGACTCTTCCTACTGAAGTTTGTTCATTGTCCAGGGTTAAGGTTCAGCAATTACGTGGATGGTGTGAGGATGGTGGAAATGCAAATTCTTTGGGGGACAAAGAGAAGTGTGTTAGTTAATCTTTCATTACATTATTCATAAGACAGACTAAGCTGTCTTTCATATTTTGAAATTTAACTTAAATTTTCTGTAAAATAAGTCTCATTATTGTAGAAATTGCAGACTGAATGATGAAACTGTCAAGCAAATCTATGTTATTTACTCTTCAACTCTCCAGCAATGCATGTACCCACAATAAGGTTTTCTATATTCACTCAATAGACTGCTGTACTCCTTTTTTTGTGCTGTTTCCAGTTGTCTCAAATCACAAAAAGATTGTTTATATGGCATGTAAATCACTTTTACCCACAAATTTCTTTATTCTTGAATCCTTAGGCAAGTGTGATTTAAAGTTCTCATTTCTCTTTTATAGGAAAAAAAAAATGAGCAAAAACAATATGTTATATTATAGTCATTGCCTCCAAACTATAAAATGAATTTACTGAAGCATAGTCTATTGATGTCATATGAAGATATTTGAAAAGTATGCTATTTAGACATTGCTATGCTTTTAAAGACTATTTTGTCACTATTTCTCTTGCTTGCTTGTATAATAAATTTGCTTAGACTTTTTCTTGCCATATCTTGTAGCAGCATTGCTACAAAGCAGAGATTAGCTATTTGTTCAATAACCTAACTCCCTTTTCTCCAGGGCACATGGCTAGACTTCATTTTCCACATTTCCCAGACTGCCTTAGAGTTAGCAATGTCCAAATGACTAGTTGCCATGTTGAAGGAAGTAGAATCTCCACTAGCTTGGATCTCTGAATGACTCTCTGGAGCAGAAATCCCCTCCACTGCAAATACTACCAAACTTACCACACACACAAATGCACACACACACATGAACAGCCAATTGGACTTGATGTGGGCAAGAATTAAACTCCCATTGTGTTCAGCCACTGAGATTTTGGAGTTTATTTATTAGTGTAGCTAACAGCACTTTCTCTAATATATAATAAGTATGCATCTGAGAACAATCATGTATAAATCTCAAGAAATTCTTATTAGTTATTGTCCCTCCCCACTCTACACATACTTTTTTAAAATCTGAAGTAAAAAGGAATAATAAAGGAGAAAGAAGAGTAAAGGTATTACAGGAAAGGAATCTGTGTGAGTACAGAGAGGTTTGATAGTGTCTATTGGCAGCTAGTGGCAGTCATATGTCCTGGATTCTCAGTAATACTCAATTCTAGTACCAGACTTTTTAAATTTAGAGACCATCCTCTGTATTCAATACCCACATGCTGCTGTCCCCCCAGTCCTCATCTGCCCAGTTTGGTAGCAGTTCACCAAACTCATATTCCCCTACACATAACAATAGGACCACTTCCCTAACTGTAGTTAACCCCCAAAGGGGCTGTGGCTCCACTCTTCCTATCTGGTTAATGACATTTCTCGATCAAAGTAACATTTCTGTGAACAAAACTAAAGTTTAATAGCTTCCAATCCTCTTGGGCGTGGTTCTCAACCTACCCTTTTGAGATAGTCGTTTTTTTCTGTCCTCTCTATGTGATGAAAGTCATTCAAACAGTTATTGAGGGCCTGCTAATTTCTAGTACTATACTTAGCATTAGGGACACAGAGAGAAATAAAACACATCCACCCGTGAAAAGCTCTCGGCCTTCTATCAGAAGCCAGGTACAAAAACAAGTTTCTACAGTATAGTGTAATGAGTGCTATAATGGAGGTGTATACAGAGGTCTACAGAAACGCAGATGAAGATTTTTTTTTAAAAAAAGTTATTCTGACAGGAATCCAGGAAAACTACAGCAGGTGACTTTTATGATGGGCCTTTCTTTAAAAATATGCAAGAATTTGTTAAGCAGATAAGGGAGTGATAGGGTGTCCTAGGAATATGGAAGATCATGAGCAAAGGAATAGAAACAAGAAAGGACAAGACACATTCTCATTAGTAATGGGCCCTCGTTGCTAGAAGGAGATGATTTAGATTTACATTGAAAAGTATATAGCAAGTTTGTTCAGAGACTTGCCTGGCATGACTAAAAAGTACTGGGAGGAATAGCTACATGCTTAGATGTTTCTTATGCCTATCTTTGGCATAGCTAGGTAGTTATGAGAGATAGGGTAAGAGAATCTCTTAGAAGCTGATTTCAATAACCCAGAGAATAATGATAACAGCATAGTCTATAGCAGTTACAGCAGAGTCAGTGAGTCGTACACAGAGTATTTAAGATATAGGATGGATAGAACAAGAACAGATTACATATGGAAGAATAAAGAATGACTAGGTAGTCTCTACCCTGAAATGGAACTAAAGGAAGAAAGTGGGAGAAACAGATATCTAGATATATATAGCATGGAGAAAATAAATGTGCTTTTAGTATGTTGATTTTTAAATACCAGTGGAATATCTAAGTAGAGCTACCTGGTATTTGGTTGAAAACAATGGCTGGAAGATCAAGGGAGGGGGGTGTAGTTTGAAGAGCTAAATATTTATTGGGTAATCACCAATAAAGAGTAGATGAAGCCAATAAAGAGTTGATAAACTTTCTTTGCAGAGTGAGAAGAGAAGCTTAACCAAGTGAAAAGAAAGTTCTGGAAAAGGGAGCGGATGGGCAGCATTGCCTCAAATAATGCAGAGAGAATAAGCATAACCAAGTAGAATTATGCAAAGGAAAAGTAGGTTACTGATAGTAAAATTTGGAATGGGGTAGAATATTTTCCTTGTACTTGGGTATATTTTAACAGTTAACTTCCAGAGTAAAATGCCAGATTTCTTTGGTTTCAGAAAGAGTTTTACATTATAAGAGTATGTTCTGGTCACATAGAGTTGAGTGAGACTTTGAAGACTTAAATCACACCAATAATTTACCATCAATGACCAAATCTAGATCTTAATAAGAAGAAAAACATCCTCAATATGTCATTCCAGTTTTTCCAAAGGAATCCTTTCCCCTGTAAATCTTTGAGACTCTAAGAAGTTTAAAGAAATTTTTTATGTTCTGTCATTAACATCTTCATTAAGGTTCTGAACTATCAAGTTATATTTCGGCCAGACACCAAGGTAATGCTTTGCTGAAGTACACTATAAATACAACATTTCAGTAAAGGATTAAAAATCTTTTAAAGTAGCCAAAAAATAAAGGGAAATTCCTGGCAATACATCTCAGTAAAAAAACTGTATTTATAGATTTTAAATTCAAGAGTAAAATATAGTTATTAATGCAAAATCAGACCTAGAGATGATTCTCAGTAATGAAAAAGATTTGAGTCAAAGATGCAGCTTAACACAATAAAGTGTCATTAAAAATTTAAAGTAGTCTTAAATTACTACAGATAAGATTTAATTATGAAAACATAAGTGATAATTTCTTAACCATTCAGATTTTGAACAATTAAAACTGTCTCTCAAGAGATTATTTTAAAACAGATGTCTGTATCTTAGGAATTAAAAAAACATGAATCTTAAGCATCTTGAAAGTATTTTCCAATCAAAGTTACCAGCTATATAATGTCATAATTTAAAAATAATTATGTCCTTTTCCCTTATTAATGTATTCCAATCTTGGGATATATCGAACTGCATGCTTACCTAAAAACAAACAAAAAGAAATCCTAACGAGAGACAGTTCTCTCTGAGTTCTTCTCCAGGTTTATATTCCAGACTTTATTTCCAACTTCTCTTGGATCTCTCCACTTACATTTTCCACCTAAGACTCAGATTCAGTATATACAAATTCTAATTCCCTTTCCCCAATCCTGCCAATTCCCTGGCTTTCCTAATTCTATTACTGATACCAGGATGAAGTCATCTTTGACTCCCTCCTCATTTTGCCTTCGATATCTAACTGGTGGCCAAGTCCTATGGTTCTCATTCTGACCCTCATTTCCTTCCATATCCTATATTTTTATAGATTCTCATTACCTTTCCCCAGCTGTGTTATCCTAGATTCCTACTTATCTCACTATATTCTCCCTACTTCAATCACTCTAGACATTATGTTAGCTCAATTCTGACCCAAAATCTCCAATGGCTCTCCATTTTATACTGAATAAACCCCAAAGTCTTTGTCTGGTATTCAATACCATCTATTCTCAAAATATTTTTCCAATTTTAACCCCCATTCCTTCTTTTTAATTATCCGAGTTCTCAATGACAGGAAAGTATTACTTCCTAAACAGACACTTTGATTTATTACTTCCATTCATGTGCTCATTTTATTTCCTATGCCAGCAGTGCCCTTCTGGCATATCTGCCACTAATCCAGATCCTAACCAGCCAGTTGAAATAGTATCTTCTTACTTTAGCATGTTAAGGATCTTAACAACATCAAAACAATTTTTCCTACTGTCCATCACATCCCACTCTTTGAGAAATCATCCTTGTTTCTTTTAATCTTTGTATTCCTTTTATTATTTTCCACTTTATATTTTAGTTATTTGTGCACTTAAGCTCACCTTCAATAATGAAATCTCCATGCTGATATGAATCTATTATATACCCCACAAAAGCCATATTCTTTTGATTCAATCTTGTGGGTGCAGACTTATTGTGGGTGGGATTTTTGAATTAGGTTGTTTCCATGGAGATGTGACCCACTCAATTGTGGGTGGGATCATTTGATTAGATTATTTCCATGGAAATGTGCCTCGCTAATTCAAGGTGGGTCTTATTTAATTTACTGGCATCCTCCATGAGAGGATAAAAGGCAGAGACATTTGGAAAAGAGTTCAGAGATGCTTAGAAAGAAAATGCCCAGAGACATTTGGAGACAGCCATTGCAATCAGAAACAGGAGAGAAACTAAGAGATGAAATCCAGAGTTTGCCCTGGAGAAGTCAAGAGAGGACCCTCAGACGCTTAGAGAGAAATGCCCTAGGAGAAACAAGCAAGGACACACAGGAGCTGAGAGAGAGAACTAAGACAGAAGACCAGAAACACCTTGGAGAAAGCAACTGAAACCAGAAGCTACCCCTGGGAGGGGCCCAGCACACTCTGGCCATGTGCCTTCCCATGTAACAGAGGAACCACAGATTCTATCAGCCTTTCTTCAGAGAAGGTATCATCCTATTGATGCCTTAAATGGGACATTTACATAGCCTTAGAACCGTAAATTTGTGAATAAACCCCCATTGTAAAAGCCAATCCATTTCTGGTATTTTGCACTCCAGAACAGCTCCTGTAAGTTGGGGTACTTGATTCAGCCTTATAAAACTGGATACTATTAAGAAACTTTTTCTTAAAAAAGAACTGACATAAAGGGAAAATATCTATATCTTGCATCCTATTAAAAGTGGAAATTTAAGGCAGCAGAATTGTACTCAAGAGGCAAAATGGCAGCAACATTAGCATGTCAAGGATCTTAATAGCACCAAGATTTATGAAAAAAGCAGAGGTTATTAGCAACCTAAATACTGAAAGGGAAAGATTCCCTGGAAAGTGAGTAACTCCTGAAAAAGTCTTGGAGAATGAATATTAGCAAATTCGATGGTAGTCTAGGAATAATCTGCTATGTTCAGCATTGGGTTGTTTGGCTTTAAGTTACACCCACTATACCTGTGGTGAAGTTGATCTAATCTCCTCCACAAAGAAGACTGTAAATGCCACTGGGCAGTGCTTAAAATAGATGTGATTAATTAAAGGCCAAAAAACATTATGGGGGTCTGTTTATCAGTTTATACTGTCGTCTCTGCATGGAAATTTTTTTGGTAATTCTTGAGTAGTAGTGGTGAAATAAGGACCCTCAAGATGGGGTCAGGAACAGCAAGTAAAAAAAGGAATAGAAACAGGAAAGGGTTTCCAAGGAAGCATTTGGGTCACTTGAGATTCCTAGAGAAACGTGGAATGGGAATGGGAGTCAGGCAGAAAGAGGCAAATGGTGGTTAAAGGAAAACTTTGGCAACTGAGTGATACAGAATCAATTTACAGCTCTATCACTTATTGGCTGTGACAACACAGTTTCCCCACCAGTAAAATGGGAATAAAAATTCCTATTTCTTAGATTGTTGTGAGGATTGAATAAGGTAAGTACCTATTCTATCCTACTCCGTAGGTTGTTCAGCATATAACTGAAGCCTGATTCAAGGGAAGCTATTATTGTAGGATGCATTATAACAGTAGTAAAAATATAGACCTGAGTTGAAATTCTAGCTCTATCCTCATTAGCTTGCGATCTTAGGAACATATTTCAATCCTCTAAGGTTCCATTTCAGCATCTGTACAGGGTTCTTTAGAGATTAATGAAATAATGCATATTTAATCTACATATCATTTGGAGTTTCCTTGCCCCGTGAGACCTAGATGAGATGGGCTAGAATCCTCATTTCCTATTCTGTGAATGGTCCAATGCCCTCACCGATACATCTACTAAATCTCTTAGGGGAGGTGGAGAGGAGAAGAAATAGGAAAGCTACATTTTCATGTCACTATACAGTATATATTCATTGAATTTTTGCTTTTGATTATTTAATATTCCCCTAAAAGAGTAAATCAGATTTCCACCTGTGCATGGAAATATTCTTTTATGGATGGCTTTTCTTCCCTTTAAATAACATGTTAATATGTTCCAGTGTTTGACTCAAAGTGCTCTCTGAATAAAAAATAATTTATATTTATGATCAAACACAATGCAACTGGGTAAATATTTTGTTTCAATAAACATCTCCTTAGGTAAAAAAAAAAAAAAAAAAAAAAAAAAGTTGTCAATAGATATCATATGCCCTCTCTTCTATGTGGAACTAAGGAGGACATAAACCAGAGACATTAGTCTTCTGTTTTTAAAGAAAAGAGTCTTGTGGAAACATATTATCTTCTAATGGAAGGAGTGGGAGGCAGTGGTTATGTGCGGAAGAAAGGCGCAATAATTCTGAACTGTCACAGACAGAAGCTGTTCAGGTGACCACATATTCATTCCATGGTTATGAATCTACTGAGAACATGCTATTTCTGAAATAGAAAAATAGAGACTTTCAAGACTGAGCCATGTATCTAGAAGGAGTCATTAGTATCACATCTGATATGAGACTCATCCACCCCTAGGAGAAACATGCCTTCATGAAAATCCTCTACCTTTGGGTGAAAGATAGCAATGGTATTTCCTGCCATTGCTATCATTTTCTTTTTGACCTCTCATCAATAAACAAACTTTTGAATATTTCTGATAACTACATCATGGAATGTTGGTGTCTAAGGAAAATTGGAATAGAACAAGAATATATCATTTTTAAGCCCTATAAAACAATCTACAGCAGTTTTTCTGGCTCCTATTCATGACTCTATTATTTATATTCCTTTAGCACTGTTGTGGCATTGTCCTCAACCCTTTCCTTCACTTCTAAAACATGATGACAAAAATAAAATGAAAATCAAAGACAAACACACACACACAAATGCTTTCTCAAGATTTCTACACAACTGAAAGTTTGGGGAGATGAGAATATTTACATCAGAGGGACTCGAATGACTTTATATTGAATATTAGGTGTCCTCATTCTAGAATGTCGTTGGCCACTATTCCATGTAACTCAGCCATCACTCTCTTCTCTTTCATGATAGAAGCAAAAACATACCAACACAAAACCACTACCTACACTTGCAGCAATCCCTCCCATTTTCTAATGCAGAGCAATTTAGCTCCCCACTGCCCCAGCTATGAACTCAGGTCAGGGCTTTCCTTTACATATTCAGAAATTCAGCAGAAGCTTTGAAATCACCAATTTGAAGAGGCTGGTTACCTTTTTAGACCAAAGTATTTCAACTATTTTTAATCTAAGTATCTGAGATAATGGGAGATAAAAGCTGAAAGAGCCTTTACTTTGTACCAATACTAGTCTAAGAAACATAAATATATTAAACTCATTTAATTCAACAATTGCCTTTTAAAGTTGTTATTTTTACTCCTATTTTGCAGACAAGGACACTCAAGTAATGAAGATTAGGGAACTTGCCCAATGTTATACAGCTAGAAAGTGGCAGAACCGTGAAGAAGGCAGATTTTTTCATTAGGACAGGTTGCGTTTGCTGCAGTGAGTTCATCAATCAATAAATTAATTCAGAATTTAAGTGTTTTGACCCAATAGTTCTCAGTGCCAACTCAGTTCAAGTGCATAGATATAGAATGGAAATGATTTGCAATTAAAAAAACTCATACTGAAATGTAAGCCTGGATGAGGGAGCTAGATTTTAAGAAGTCACTATTATGTATACCTGGTTTCCAGGTACACTGATTACTTACCCATTTGAAAATAACTCTCTTAATTATGTAAAAGTGAAGTGATTCTTTGCCTCCTCATCCACAGTCATCCAAGTCTGCCATAGGATTACCACATCAAAGCTAATCCAATGGATAAAGGACTATGCACAGGATTGTGAAAGACCAGGGTCCAAAACCCAGTTCTGCCACTGACTGGAGGTATTACGGCCTTATGTTGATTATTGAACTCTTCTGGGCTTCAAATTTTTCATCTATAAATAAAATGAGGATAATGACACTAACTCAAGAGGATTATTGTGAAAATTAAATAAATTAAACAATATGTCTCAAATGGCCAGGAAATTGACTGGTCTTTGTCCTGGATTCAAATTCTAGCTCTTGATACCCAATGGGTTTATGATACCAGGGCAGTTACTCATTTCCTCATCTTTGAAATGGAAATAACAATACCTACCTGAATCTCATAGGGTTATAGCTAGCTTAGGGATAAAATATATAAAGACTGTAGTTGAACAACTGACATACAGTTGCAGCTTAATATGTAATTGCGTTGAATATGTAATATTATTCCCTTACATCTGTAGGGGATAGAGTCCATGATATTTCTAAATCTTTTTTGAGGCATTATTAATTAACCCTGACTTCAAGCAGCTTCAAATCTCAGTTGAAATAATTGCACATTATTCATCTATTCTCTGAAATCCCTTCACTGACTCACCATTGCCTTCTGTGTAACATTTTAATTTCTATTCCTAACATTTCATATATCTGCACAGCAGGCTTACTAAGCAGCCCTTAGTACTTGCTATTTGTCTTTCCTTGGGCACAAAGAGGACCCAGCTCATTAAGTCACATAGTGTGCTCAGTGCTGTATAGAATATTGAGAAAACCAGCTTCTGCGATCTGACTTCTCAAATTGACTTTGTTATACAATATAGAATTGATTATTCAGTTTCCCCATCATCTTTTTCTTGCTCAGATATTCAAATGTCCTATTTCCATTTTTCTCTCCCTTTACATCTTTCTACAGCTGTCTTAATTGGAATAACGCTGGAGCTTAATTAAAGCAATGGATATCTAGTTTATACAATTTGTCCAGGTGAATAATATAACCTTGCAGTGAGTACTTATCGATGAGGGCATTAAACTCATGCACTTTCAACCGCAGGTGGCTAGACAACATTTTTACTTTTAAATACCTTGATCTCTTTGCTTAGAGATTTAATTGATACAAAGAGAAAGAACAATATCAACAAACCCCTGGATCTTAACTGTTATAGACTAATGGTGGGGGAGAGGGGAGAAGTTTTATACCATGTTCATAAATCTATGATGCATTTTCAGAGTAATGGACTTTAAAAAAATTTAATTATCAAAGATTTTGTAGAAATGTGTTTGTGTTGGGCATTACACATAGCTTCATAGGGATAGTTCATTTATGGAACAAATATTTTGATCTAGGACTTATGTAGTTACTGGGTTAATAGAAGAGGCTTTGTGCTCTGAGAGAGGACCTACAAGATGATTAGGAAATTTAGGGAAGGTATATGAATTTTCCAAGTAGAAGGCACATTATTTTTAAAGGTCCTAAGGCTGATCTGAGGCTGGAATGGCAAATATTGATTACATACCAAAGAATCTTCTGTTCCAAGTTGAGAAGTTTGGGCTTTACCTTAAAGGTAACGACCCTCCAAATCATATACTACAAGGAGATTAAAAAGACCAGAATACACATAATTTACTACACAGCATGGCTATTAAAAATAAGGTAAGCTCCGTACACAAATAAAACAAAAAAAACATGAAAGGATCTTCTGAGAAAATAATATCTATCACAAGATCTAAAGGCTGAGGAAGCAAGGGGGAGAAGTTATAAAGGGTATTTCTGACTGAAAAACATGCAACGGCTTTGCAGAGAGATAGAGCTTGACACATTAGGTCTGGAGTTACTCAGTGGAGCACGGTGTGGG
This sequence comes from Choloepus didactylus, assembly GCF_015220235.1. Classification (NCBI taxonomy): domain Eukaryota; kingdom Metazoa; phylum Chordata; class Mammalia; order Pilosa; family Megalonychidae; genus Choloepus; species Choloepus didactylus. The sequence continues at coordinate 52,277,021 of NC_051314.1, forward strand.
GTGGAGAGCAGAGGCTTGGTAAGATGAGATGAAATAAAGTTAGCAAGGTTTTAACCACGACAGACTTTGAATCCCATGGATACTGTTAACTTTATTCTAACGGCAATGAGAAAAACAAATGTAATATTTTATCTCTTGCCCTCATAGATGTCTTCTTATGGCAAATACAGGCAAGTAAAAACCATCATTCTTCTCTGAATTTGCTTCTTCAATGCATATTTCTTATTGGGCATCTACTTTGTTTTAGGCAAACTACAAGTCATTAGAAGAGCAGGCAAACAAAGATAATAAATGCATTCCTCTCTTCCACTTATATGATTCTTTTTTTATTAAGCATCTACTATGTGATCTGTGGTAGGGATACAATGATAGGGGAAAACAGATACAGCCTTTACGTACATTAAGCTCTAATGAAACGTGCTGCTATATAGAGGCTGATAGTAATTTGGGAACACAAAGGAGAAGCACCTAAAATAATTTCTGTCTCTGTATATGTTCTATTTAAGGGGATAGGGTAAGAGGTAAAAAGTGTCATCAAGACATCTTCCAGAGATGAATAGAAGTCAGGAAGAGGGAGAAGCATGCATAAGGAGAAGTGGAGATAAAGACCACTGGTGTTTGAGAACTCCTATAGAGGATATTAATTCTACAATTGGCTCTGGGACAAAACTTGTGAAGGACAGAGAAATGTGCCTCTTTTGTCAATCTGCTCAAAATGGTTTCATCTCTAGTTCACAGAAAGAACCATATGTATTCATTTGCTAAATATAAAATCAGTCACATTAGTTATTAGGTTAAACTTGACAGGATCTAGGAACTGGAAAAGGGGTTGTTACTATTTTAATTTTAAGTGACTTTATTTCTATACCTCTAATAGAGAGTAAATCAAAGGCTTATGATAGTTCTGCAGCTGGTAAAGAGATGCATGATGCAGATAACTATTTTTATTTAAACGATGTGTTGTATTCATAGAGATTAGGGCAGGATGCTGCAGCTGCAAGGGGGAATTTAAAATTAGAGTAGCTTCAATAGTGCTGTTCACAGTTTCAGCCAAATTCATGAGACTTGCCCTATAGTAAGCATTTTTTTCCTTTTTTTTTTTTTTTTTTTTTCTGTATTTGTGATATTTGTGATGTGTTGGCATGTGCATTCACATGCATTTAAAATTTTCTTGGGAAATTGGGCCTCGACTGCTTGAAAGCCTGAAAATAAAATAATTGTTTCTTGCATAATAATCTCTTTCTCTCCCTTCTTCCCTCTACCTCTCCCTCTCTCTCTGTTTATCTCCCTTGTCCGTAGCTTCACAGTAATGTCCTACCTGCCACCTTTTAGCTGCTGCTTCCACAAATAAAACAGCATCATTAAGTTTCCAGTACCTGAACAGGTACTGTTCATTCCACATACAAAAGAATTGTGAAAACTTTCCTCCAGTGTTATCTGACCAAAAATAAGTGCTGCATTTCAAAGAGTTTCTTATGTAACCCAGATGTCCTAGATTTCCACAGCCTTCAAGGGTCATCTTTTCCTTTAAAATCCAAAGAAGAATAGTCCAAATCCTCACCCTACTTGACCCCAGGGGTCTGTTTCTTCACTGACTTTCTGCCAGTCTCCCAGGCTGCTATGACAAATGCCACACATGGGTTGGCTTAGACAATGGGAATTTATTGGCTCATGGTTTCAGAGGTCAGAAGCCCAAATCAAGGTGTTGGCTAGGAGTCTTGCCTCCACCTGGCCTTGGTAGCATTCTGGCTTGTTGGCAAACCTTGGTTCACTTTGACTTTGCAGTCACATAGTCAGGTCTGCTCCTTTCTCTTCTGGGTTCCACTGACTTCCTGCTTCCGGCCCCTTCCAGCGGCATGTGCACATGCTTGCTCTTGTGCCTCTCTCTCTCCCTCTCTCATTTCTACTGCTTATAAAGGACTCCAAATAATCCAGATTAAGGCCCAATCTTTCAGTTGGGATATACCTTAGCTAAAATAACATCTATAAGAGATCCTGTTTACAATGGGTTCACACCCACAGGAATGTGAATTAAGACCAAGATACACAGTTCAGTCCACCACAGTTTACTTCTTCACATATTTCTGAGAATCTCCACATAAGTCTTGGCTGGGTAAATAACAGCATCTGACCCTCCTTACTAGAGTGTTGTGCAGTGCAACGATAATGTCATCACTTTATGTCTGCAGAGCCATTTAGGAAGCCCTTTCTCATTTATCATCTCATTTATCTTCACATTATTTTGTAGACAATGAGACTCAGAAACTAATGACACACAGATGTAATTGTGGCTCTAACTCCCATCTCATGATTCCCAATCCTATCCTCAACCACATACTACATTGTCTGAAGTCTTGAGAGGTTGCTCCATTCAAAAGAGCTAATACATGTGAGAAAGCACTGAAAACAATAAAGTGCATTTCAAATTGAACATTGTTTTACTTTGTTGTTGTGTTTGACACAGTTAAAGGTGTGCCAGGCCAGACTCTACCTTCTGTTCAATTCCGTGAATGACGATCAGATTAATCTCTCTGCATGTTGCTTCCATTACGTTGCCAAGCGTCCAGGGATGCTTTATTCTGAAATGTCCGTTGCATACAGTCCAAGGCCTTGCATCATGATAGTGTTGAAGTTTCCTAGCTCAAGAGAGAACTCACATGGTTTGACAATACTGGCGGTGGTACATGTCTCTGCAGACTGCCCAGCCCCCTTGTGCCAGGATCTCAGTATCTCTGGGGAGAGCAGACCTGCTTTTCAGTAGACCTGAGAGTAAAGTTAGCAAAACAACAAGGCCACTGACTGATTTAGGAAGTGACAAATGTGTCAGGATTCCCCTGTGGGAAGCTATGGAAATCTGGCTTGTCCAAACATCCTTGGCAACTGTTACAAGGTCTTTTCAATTGTGGTAAGTTGTAGTCTGGCTGACTAATTCAAAAGGAACTCATGCATGGCCCAGTTTTCTGCCAGCATAGAAATACCCAGTAATAAGGCCATGGAAGTGAGTAACATTTGCTTTACAGTCTCACAAAGGCCACAATTAGAATTCCTCCCTCCTGCAGAGTCAGGTGCTATGGACTGAATAACCTGGAGAGTAAAGAGGGGATGCTTTGCTGGGAATATTAGCAGTCCCTAAATGGCTTGGACCCGGAAATGAAATTGAAGAAAGGATTTTTCTCCAATAAACATGGACTCCATCCTTCAGTGTATTTGCTTTGTGCCAAATAATTTCTTCTTTAATTATCCACCACCCTCCAATAGATTTACCTGCAGTTGTTCCAAATATTCACACATGCCACTCTTCCAGTTTTGAGACACATTTTTAGCCTCATTCCCTGTCTTTCTTTACTGATAACTTAAATAATTAAAACACTGTTCTGCTACTTTCTTCAGCAAAGAGATTTCACTACCAAAAATAGGCTTAGTTCTACTTCACCTAAATGAGATAAAAACTTTATGAAGAAAATCATTATTTATGAGCACCTGTCTTCTTTATAAATATATGTAAAGTATTTAAATGAATAATGTATATATTTAAGAATTCATGGCAAATTCTTTATAGATGAGAATTATTAAAATTATATTTCAGTTAAGGAAAGGAAAGAAAAACACTAAGCTATTTGAGATCAGACAATATTATCATCCATAAATTTAAATATATAGTTCATAAAGCATAACTAAAATACATACATGGATTTCAGGGTATTAATTCTACAACTATGATTTTCACTATTGTTGTATATACTTTTTTAGACAATATTTCACGCAACCATTCGCTTATATTATCAGTAAAGGAGAGAAGAATATATATTTTTTAAAGTGTTTCATATGAATAAAAATAAATTAAAAGAAAGACTATGAAGTTAGAGTATCTACTTCCTACAGTTTATCAAACTCTAGGGTTTTATGTTTAAAACTACAACTGATTTGTACTCCTGGAGAAAACTTATCTCACTTTTTGCTAGAAATTCAAATATAAGCACAATAAAAACCATTATCATCATCAGTATTAACCAATGTTCTGTCTTTATCTTTTGTGAAACAAAAACTCACATTCTTTGAAACACTAAAATATTCCCAAGTCCTGCTGTTGAAAGACACAGAACTAAACTATTCTGATTTCAGTTTGGCAAGAATCGAGAGTAAAGTAAAACATAATAGAATTATACAGCTTAGCTGCTAATTGCTGATTTCTAGTTGTAGCGGATATTCGTCATTTGGTTTGCCCCAAATCATTTGAATGTCTTTCAGGTGTTTGAGAAATTCCCCACACAATGTGTCCTACATTTCTAGGCAAATTCCAGGACTCCTTGTACCAGCCGTCCTCACTGCTGGAGCACAGGCAGGTAACCTAGGCGCTGCTAGGAAGACACACCTGTGTGAGGCAGCTAGCAAGAACAAGAGGAACCTTTGTGAGACAGGTAGGAGAAGCAAGAGGAAGTAGGCACAGGCAGAATCCATCTTCCGGTGGGCACGGTGGTGAAGGAGTGAGACCCTCTGAGGGTAGCAGTGTTGGAAGTTTGGGGGTCTGGTCATTAACATTGGTGCAAACCATGATGACTCTGAGAACTGTATTTGTCCTGGTTGGGGGTAGCAGTGATTTCTTTACTACAACAGTTCACATGGACTGTTTAGGGATTTCTCATGGTTTGTCTCTTGCTTTCTGGAAGTCACTTTGGGCTACCTAATATACTTTAATAAACGTCTGCATCTGTTTCAACGGAGAACACAGATACACGAAGTAACTATTTTAATACCGTGTTCTCCTAGTTCTGGTCTCATTTTCTTGACCTCCTAGTCCATTGTTTAACATAATCTTAAAGTCATCATCCATGGGTCAAATGCAATTAACCTCTTTCCACAGTATTTGAATGCCCTTTAACTATTCTCCTTTCTTGTTCAAAGCACTGATCATCTTTCAACAAAGTATATACCATATTTATTATGTTTATTACTTACTGCTTCTCTCCCCAACAGCTCCCTGTAAAAATGGAAGCTACTTAAGGCCAGGGATTGCAGTCTGTTTGGTACACTGATGTTTACTAAGTGTCAAAAATGTGTCTGGCTCATAGTTGGGGCTCAATCAATATTTTTGGAGTAAATGAATTCCCTAAGTGTGGTAGATTGAAGTATGTACCCCAGAAACACAAAAGCAAAACAAATTACAAAAACATGTTCTTAATCTTGATCCATTGCTGTGGGTATGAACCCACTGTAAATAAGACCATTTGAAGATGTTATTTTTAGTTAAGGACTGGCCCAACTGAAGGAGGTTGGGCCTTAATTGTATGACTAAAAGCTAAATGCAGAGAATGCCACATGGAGGAGCAGAAGCTGGAAGTCAACAGAACACGAACAGAAAGGAGAGAATATTACCATGTGTCAGAAAGCCAAGAACCCAAGGATTACCGGCAGCCAACAGAATACCAATCTTCAAGGAAAAAGCATTGTCCTGCTGATACCTCTATTCTGGACTTCTCCTAGCCTCAATACTGTGAGCTAACACATTTCCGTTGTTTAAGCCAATCCATTGTATGGCATTTGTTTTACCAGCTGGGAATCTTAGACAAAAGGATACATAAATTCATACTTATGCTTCTCAGGGAGTTATGGAGTGATGATTCCTAATGGCTTTTTAAATGATACCTCATTTTTTTTTTTCCAGAAGCTTTGTCCCTTAGGTGAGACTAGGAACTTAGATCAAAGTGAATCTTAAGGGTGAGCAAAGAAGATTCCTCTCCCTCCCACTAATTTGCCTTATTCAGAGGAAAATCCGGACTGTTAACCAGTTTTTCTTTTAGTAATGTACTTTGCTATCATAGATGTTCTCCTGTCTATCCTCATGCCTATTTACCAATGTTCGATATACATGTCTTATAGCATTAAAATAGTAATTACCAAATGAATATTTTTAAATAAACACATTAATAAGACAAGTTCACTACTATTCCAAAATAAGGAACAGGAAACAATTTGAAGAGAATTGCCATCAAAACAACTAGAGAAGCATTTACTCAACAAAATTGATTGAAAGAAGAGAGCTACTAAAATATTTCAAAATTATCTTCAGAAATGAAGCAAATGCATTATGAGAAATTTGTGAATTTCTCCTTATTCAAGTGAACATAAAATAATTTTTTTTATTTTTATTTTGAAATACTTTCAAACTTACAGGAAAATTTTTTAAAAATGCAAACCCTATTCAAAGAACCCCAACATATCTATACCCTCCAGGTCTGCCAATATTAACATTTTGCCACATTCGTGATATCATTCTATCCATCTTTCCATCTATCTGTCTATCCATATATTTATCTATCTGGTTTGCTGGCTGGCTCTGTCTATCTATCAATACATTTTCTGAACCTCTGAGTGTAAGTTATATACATCTTGCTCCTTGAATACTTAATAGTACAATGTATATTTTCTAAGAAGGATACAGTATTCACTTATGTAACCACCTTAAATGCAGTTATCAAGTTTAAGAAATTTAACATTTATATAAAGCTTATTTATATTCTGATTTTTTCATATGTCCCAATAACATCTCTACGAGTCTTTTCTCCACCTTTATTAGATCCTGTCCACGATCCTCTATGGCCTTAAATTGTTATTCTCTTTACTTGCTCACTGCTTTTTTTTTAATTGTGGAAAGTCTGTTGTATAAATTTCAACCACTCCCAAATATACCATTCGATGGGATTCATCACATGGTTGGGCTACCCTCACCATCATCCATTACCAAACCTTTCCCATTACCCTAAACAAAAACATACACTCATTATACATCAACTTCCCATTCTGCCTGTCCCCCATCCTGGCAACCAGTGTTCTACTTTCTATCTCTCTGAGCTTGTATATTCTCTGATATTTTCTTTTAGGTTTCATGGGGCTTAAATTTAACATCCTAAATCTATAACAACCTCATTAGCTTTGATATGAATTTAATTTCAGTGGTATACACAAATTAATTTTCTATAGCCCTCCATTTCCCCATCTCTTTGTGGTTCTTGTCACAAATAACATGCTTAAACATTTTGAATCCAAGCCATTGATTGATCATTACATTTTATGCATTTGTCTTTTAGATATTTTAAGAAGTAAAAAAAACGGAGTTACATTTACCCATGTATTTACCCTTCCTAGAGATCTTTATATTTTCATGTGGCTTCAATCTATATCTATTGTCCTTTCCTTTCAATCTGCAGAACTCCCTTTAGCATCTCTGTAGGCCAGTCTAGTGGTGATGAAGTCACCATTTGTTTATCTGGGTGTGCCTTAATCTTTCCCTTATTTTTGAGAGACAGTTTTGCCAGATACAGAATTCTTGGTTGACAATTTTTTGCTTTCAGCATTTTAAATATGTTATCCCATTGCTTTCTTGCCTCCATGGTTTCTGATGAGAAATTGGCACTTAATCTTATTAGGATTAAGTTATTGTGCATAATACATTGTTTCTTTCTTGCAGCTTTCTTAATATTCTCTTTATCCTTAGCATTCGACAGTTTGATAATACGTCACAGTGCAGGTTTACTAGGGTTTATTCTGTTTGGAGTTCATTGAGTATCTTGGATGTATAAATTCATGTCATTCTTAAATTTGGGAATTTTTAGCCATTATTACTTTGAATAATCTCTCTATCCCTTTCTCTCTTTCTTCTCTTTCTGCGACTCACATAATATGTATATTGCTATGCTTGATGGTGTCCCAGACGTTTCTCCAGCCCTGTTCACTTTTCTTCCTTCTTTTTACTTTCTGCTCCTCAGACTGGTTGATTTCACTTGTCTCATTTTAAGTTTACTGATTCTTCTGCCAGCTCCAATCTGCTGTTGAAATCCTCTAAAGAATTTTTAATTTCTGTTATTGTGGTCTTCAGCTCTGTATGGTTCCTTTTTATAATTTCCAACTCTATTGATTTTCTCTTTGTTTTCATCTATCATTTTCCTGATTTCCTTTAGTTCCTTGCCCATGTTTTTCTTTAGCTATTTGAGCATATTTAGGACCACTTATTTGACGTTCATCTGGTATGTTCCAAGTCTGACCACCATTGATGGCTTCTAATGCTTTAATCTTCTCCTTTGCCTGGGTCATTGCTTCTTGTTTCTTTAAATGTTTTTAATCTTTTGTTGAAAGCTGAACATTTTGATATTTTAATGTGTTATCACTGGAATCACTGGAATTTAGCCTCTTAAATGTCTCTTCCTTAGGACTATATATAGCTACTTTTATGACAGAGCTTCCTTTGACTGCCAGGAGCTAAATAAATAAACAAATAAAAAATAAAAAATAATGGGAAAAGGAAAATACCTTTTCCAGTCTTTGCAGATTGACCTTTGTAAATACTTTCCTTCCTTCAGAGTTGATCCATACAATGAGATTAGAGAAAAGCTTGAGGCCAAAGTATAGGGGCTTCTCTGATCCTTTCTACCACATGCATCTTGTCATGTCTTGAGTATGTGTGTGTGGCCCCAGGAATTCCCCTATTTACATGGAATGTTCCCTTTTCCCTAAGAAACAGTTTCCTCAGGGCCAGGGCACTGCACTGCCTGTCCTACAGCCAGCAATCCCTTGCCCCAGGCAACCACAACTTAACTGTTCTCCTGAAGTTCTGTAGAGAGCTCTGGGAGCTGCCTTGGACACACAGGGCGATTTCTGGGAAGGCAACCCTGGATAAGTATCCTGGGCTTAGTCCCTTAGGCCTCCCCCAGACAGACTGGGCCAGACATACATGCCACCAGTATGTGCACAATGGTTACTCTGCTCCTTCCAGAACTGGGACCAGAGACCTATGCTGGAAGCATGGACCAGCTCTGCTCTGAGCCAGTGAAGGGCTGTGGGGAGAGGCCAGCCAAGGAACCACAAGATTCTATCAGTTTTAAACTGCCTTTTTTTCTTGATTCGGCAGTCTCCCTGTTGCTGCAATCCTTTAACTGTTTCTGGAGCTTTAAGACAGATATTTCTGTCAGTTCTTGCTGGGTGCTCAAAGCTCTTGTGTGAGGACAAAGTCCTGAAGAGTTTCACTCCACCATCTTGATCAGGACAGGGCTCCTGAAAAAAATTTTTTTTTAACATGATTCATAATTGGATCAGATTTCTCTTTTCTTTCAATTGAGAATGAAAAGTATAATCCTTGGGCTTGGAGAAAAAAAATCTGTGAACATTTTTGCCAAGTATAAAATCTTGATAATTAGCACAATTTATTTTAGTAAGGTTTTAATAGGTTTGAAGAAGGGAAAGGAAAGGAATGGAAAAAAGGAAGGGTTTAAATTGGACATTACTGTTGGTCAAAAATTATGCTTGGTGCTTTACACATGTCATTTTATATAATCCTAAATCTTCATCATAGTTCCATGAGGTAGGTGTTATTAAATGTATCTTTTTTCTCTGACTGAGAAAATGTAGTCTGAGAATTGTCAAAATTGTAGTTGGTAAATGTTAAACTTACAAAACTCTGACTTTAAAGCTGTTGTTTGAATTTCTCCTGCACAGACACATTAATGATAAGGCTGATGGAAAATTACTGTTGGAGGCATTCTTGTCTCTTATTGATAATGAAAGAACAATCTCTTATATGGACCTGATAACTCTCAAAAGACTTAGGGAAAACTATTGGCAGGTTGTAGATGTGTCACCTATTGTGCTACAAGAGAATTGTGATAAAAAGGCATGCTGATTATTCAAATACTAAGAGAAGAAAGTGGATTAAGATTTTAAATTTAATTTAAAAACACATTTTGTCCATGGCAATCTGACTTGCAGTCTTGGACTCTTATTCTTTATTAAAATAAATAGAAAATTAGATAAAATGATAAAGAAATGATTAGATAAAATGATAAAGAAAAAGGAAAGTGAAAGAATGAGAGAAAGGACATATCTATATTTACTTCATAAACATCATAATCTGTCTCCTAAAATTCTGTTTTTTGGTAAACAACTCTGCCCTTGGTTTTCCGAGTCCCTGCTTCTAAACAAAAGCTTCATTTGAATAACAGGTTCTTCTTTATGAAATTTCCTATGTAAGTCAAACTAATTTTCTCCCCAGAGAGAGTTCCTGTCCCAGCATGACCCAAGCCCCATAAAACACTCGTTTGGTCCCAAAGAGACTAATCAAACTGCATCAATTTTAGACACTCAGAATTTGACTTTCATAAGAAGAGATTTGTAAATGTGTGTTGGCAAAGATAATCAATATAAATAAAACCATATATTATGGTACATTTCCACTGAAACTTTAAGAGGTTGTTGTTGAAGATATTATTTTTTAAAATGTTATTACATCATTAGCACACTTTCCATAAAACCTATATATTCCTGAGAAACACATCATTAACATGAGAAATAGACTCTATTGCACAAATACGTGAGCTATAAGAATGTTTTGTGCATCAGTTCCATACACTTTTGACTAAAAAAAACAACCAATAAACAAAAAGATAGGCAAAGAGTTTTCAAGCATGGCAGCACTTTTCTACAATTGACATGTTGGTAGATGAAATGTGTCACCTATATTTCAGAACCAAAATCATACCCAGAGATTGAACCTATTATCAAGGCTTAGGAAACTCCTTCTAAGCTCATTTTTGACTAATAAAAAAAAAATTAGAAGCTGTTAATTATATCATGAATTAGCAATATATTGACTTTTTCACTAAAAATTAGCCATGAAAAAGATGAAAGCTATTGTGATTTTTTTCAAAAATATTTAAAAAATGAAACTAATAGGACTCAAAGCATCCCTTTCTCTGATGGCTAATTTTATATTTCCTAATCTGAAGTCCTAATCATCTCAGTGACCTACAAATAGGTTTTTTGCCACCACCAACTTCATTCTAGCGAAACTTAGTTTTTATATGTAATATACAGGTGTTTCAAACACCTATATGAGTAAATTATTTCACTATTTGAGTGCCATTCATATATAAAAATGTTGGTATCTCTTGGGAGCACTGAATGGCCTACATTAGCTAGGATATTCCTATACCCGGTGTAAAAGTCAAGTTCTTTATTATGATTTAAATCAAACTCTCCTAAACTCCTTGATACTCAGCGTGTTTTACGAAGCAGTAGCATCTCCATCACCATAGAGCTTGTTAAAATGTAAAATCTTGGGCCCATTCCAAAACTATGGAACTCAAATCTACAGTTTAACAAAATCCCCAGGTGATTCATATGTACAATAATCACAGATTATCAATTATTATGTAATCAGCCTTAAAATTTCCGAAAAAATCAAAATCAGTGGAAGAGTTTTCAAAATGAATATGGTTGTGGCAATGTGAGGACTTGAAATTTGGGAAACAGAGTCTCTATACTCTTCTTATTTATGCTTTTTAAGTATAAAAATATTAGTTTAGTATTTCATTGTGCAATAAGATAGTCTGGTTTTATAGACTTTAGAAATGTTTAGACTTTGAGTGTCACATCTTTTACACCAGAAATCTATTCAGTTTCTAATACATTTTGAAATGTAATGGTGGTAGACAGAATAATGGCCCCCCAAATGTCCCCCTTGGAACCTGAGAATCTGTTACCTTATAAGGTAAAAGGGCTTTTGCAAATATGATTAAGTAAAGACCTTGAGATGGGATTATTATCCTAGATGAACCAGGTAGAACAAATCTAATCATAAAGATTGCATTAAAAAGTCAGAGGAGGAGATATGAGGATGAAAGCAGAGTATCAGAGTGATTCCACATAGTTTTGAAGATTCTAGATTTGACTCTGCCAACACCTTGATTTTAGTCCAGTAAAAACCATTTTGGACTTCTGACCTTGATAATAAATTTGGGTTAAATCACTAAATTTGTAGCTATTTGTTATAGCAGCAATAAGAATATTACTAATACAGTAATTTACAGACAATAAAATGCACCCATTTTATATTTGTGGCATACATACGTTTCAATTGTTATATATTTATCACACATTTTAATATCTGTCAATACAAATCCTCCAACCACATTTTCCTTTAAACAATTTTTTTTTCTTGGTAATTTTTCTTTCCAATTTCTACAGATGAACTTTGTAAGCATTTCACAAAGTAAAACTTATTTTTGATATATGAATTGAGAGGTCATTAATTACTTTAAAGGAGAAAGCCTATGTTTACTATTGAGTCTTCCAGAAACACTATTTATCTCTTCATTCATTAAAATCTTCTTTCATATTAGTCAGTGAGGTTTCTTTATTTATTTGAATTTTTCTAAGTTACTTATGTTTTGATGTTGTGAATAGAATGTACTAGAAATAAGCATTATAAGTTCACTATTTTTTCTATGCATTAAAATATTAAGGGTCTCATAGAAAAAAAACGGTGTTTGTTACAGTTTTTTTTTCATTTTACATACAGAATGACCTGATTTTCCCATTCAATAGTTATATATATATACATATACCTTTTCCTTATTCTTTGTAACCACTGCACATTATTTCATATCATGGCTATACCATTGTAAAGTTTGCCATTTGGACATTTAAGTTGCTTTCAATTTTTTGCTTTTACAAATGATTTGCAATAGATACCTCTGTACCTTTTTAGTGCATCAGTATTTCCCTTAGGCAGTGAATTTTGTATTATTCTCAATTTTAATAGAAACTGTCAAATTACCTTTCAAAATATTCTTTTTCTCCATCTCAGACAATATTTATTACATCAAACATTTTTAAGTTTTTGTTTCAGTCTGAGGGATTTTTATTTTGTATTTTCCTTATTACAAGTTGAAGTTGAGCATCTTTTCATATTTTCATTTGCTACTCAAATTACCTTTCCTACGAAGAGTTTTGTCATTTTTTCATTGGGTTCTTGATAGTTTTATTAGTGATTTAATTTATTTTAACAAACATGCATGGTGGTTACTATGTGCCAGGTATTGTTCTAAGAACTTTCTACATATGAACTTAATTAATCCTAAAACAGCCCTCTGAGGTAAGGACTATTTTTGTTGCCATTTTACAAATGAGCAGAGTGAGCCTAGAAAGGTTTAAATACTTTCCCAAGGTCACAAGGCTGGTAAGTGGCAGAAATGGGATTCCAACTTAAACAGGGTGGTTCCAGAGTTTGTGTTCTCATTAACAATATTATATGCAAAGTTCATTATATATCCTGCATATTAATCCTGTTACGTATATTGAAATATTTATCCCAGTATATTGATCTTTGAATATGATTTAGGTTTTTATTTAATCACACACTTAAATCACATTTATCAGTATGTTTAATCATATATATCAAGTTATGTTAATTAAATCATACATATATATCAATCTACTCACATATATATAGTGTTTTATTTAAGAAAGAATTTCCTATCTGAAAGTCATAAAGATTTTCTCAAATATTTCCACATAATTTCTAGTACCCAATTTTTGTTATTTATATTTAGGTCTTTAATCATGGTTAGTGACTAGCATGACATATATTGATTCTTCTATGTAATTGGCCAGTTTTGTGTACTCTTTTACTATTTCTAATGGCTTTCCAGTTGATTATCTTTGGTTTTCTATGAAGACAATCATTTTAACTGCAAAGATATTCTGTGGCCTCATTTCTATTTCATTTACCTTTTTTTTTTTTTTTACTATGTTTAGAACTCCTAGAACAAGACTGAAAAATATTAACGATAGCAGATATCCATATCTTACTGCTGAATGTATTGAAAAATGTTTTAGTTTATCATTGTTAAGTATAATACTGTTTTATACTCTTTATCAAATTAAGATAGTGGTGCATTAGTTGAGGAAAAATAAACATAAATTTTATTCCTTTCAAATATGATTCTTGAGTATCTCTATTTACCTACTACTATGGAAAGCTAATTATGTGTATTGCAGGCAACTCAGTCATCTTGATGAGGGGGGTGGGGAGTGAGGTATAAATTGGGGTATACATCAGGTCCAAATGGCCTCCATTGAGGTACATCTCATCTCATTTCTTCTGGTCAATATCACTGAGACGTCACTTTATTATTGCTGTGTCGTTTCACTTTGGCCTCCAGTCTCAACATCCTCTTTGTCTGCTCCTGGACCAATATTGGTCGCTTTTTGCTACTTTCACACCATAGTAGATTGAGGAGTGTGTTAGTCTTCTGTCAGCCTGGATCCCTCTTATTTTCAGGTCCCAAGTTAGATGTGATGCTGCTCTAGAAGGTTTGTGGTCTCCTGGGTGACACCCTGGGAAGCCAGAGTCTCTTATGTTTTAAGAACTCCGTAAACTTCACTGTGATTTCTGTCAGTTTCACTTGGGGTTTCAACAAGGAGAAGGGGCAAGATGCTGGATACCTTAAAAAAACCATTGTTTTGAAAATTTAGTTGTATCTTCTCCCAATCTTTCCTTCCAGACAATATATTTCCCTTTCTTTCTCCCTTCCTTCCTTTCCTTCCTCCCCCCTTTCCTTCCCTCCCTCCTTCCTTCCTTCCTTCCTTCCATGGGAAAAACAGCTTTTATAATAACACATATTCTTCTGTACTATATGATTTTATAATTTTATAGTGCACTATGCTCATTATATGTGAATGAGTGCATAGCACAAAGCCTGGCTCATTGTTGATATTTTAAATAAACATTTGTTGAATGAATTCATAAAAATACAGATATGTTTTAATAATATGCTCAGTATTTTTGTCCTGGTTCTGCTGTTTTACTTACATGGATTTGGACAAGTTACTTAATATTTCTGGACTCTTGCCTTCTCTACAAAGAGAAAATCATAAACAGAGCTGTTGTATTAAATAATATGAGAAATGAAGATATGCTTTGTAAACTTGAAAGCTACACAAATATAGTTTGCACTATTATTACTACATACTGACCTTCCCAACAGCATTGCATATTAAAAGAGCTTGTTTAGTAACCCAAAGAACTGACTCTCCAAAGAAAAAAGTCCAGAGGAATTTTTCTAGCTGTGCCTTAAGCATGTACTATAGACTTTCTTCTTGGAGCTAGACTTGACCACAGGGATGGGTATCCAAGCATTGAGAATTGAACAGTAGGTAGCATAAGGTAAAGTAGGCAAGTTTACTTAAATCAAGAGAAGGCAAGAAGTGTAATAGGCAATAATATTGCCAGGATGCATATCACACCCTTCCACTGATCCTGTGAAACCAATTCTCTTTTTTCTCTCACTTTGTGCAGAACTGCTAGAATCATGGCAATTTGTTCCTTTTCATTTCTCATCCCTCATCCCCTTTCTTGATTTTGTTCTTATCTCTTTGAAGGGCATACTCTCAGGTTCAAATTAAGCTCAGATTTGATCCATGTGTTTTTCTGTAGAAGCCTCCCAAAATTCTTATACTTTCTTTCTTCAAAGAGTCTAAATTTTGCATAAAAATCAATCTTTCTATTAAATGCTATAAAAACCCAAGTTATGTTGCAGAGTTATAATCTCCTCCCCTTTTCAACTGACTCTATTTTGTTGTATCTATCCATAATTTTCTCTTCATCAGTTTGTTTTTCCCTGCATATACAAAAATGTTGTCCCTGATGGGATGTTAATGATGCATCAATTTTATATTCCTGATCAGAATGAGTACAGCATAGGAAAAAAAAAGGAAAGGATTTTTCAGGGAATCAAGGATTTATTGGTAGGCTCCATTTCAACAGGTGCTGGTGCCTTAAGGCAAATAGAAGGGTTCACATTAAAACGTGAATAACTATAAATGTGTTTATTAGTTGAAAATTGAATCTGTATGTGTGTTTCCTGGGTTTCAGTGGATACTTTAAGGTTCATTTTTTAAGAAAGATGATTAGGCATCATGCTGTTTTGTTCAAAGTACTAAAGTTGTTTGAATGCCATCTATTAAATTATTGCCTAATGTAGATGTTTATGTTCATGAGAGAATATTTGAGAGGGACAGAGCAAGAGAGGGAAAGACAGTAAAAAGGGGGTAGAGAGTCAGCCATGTTGATAATCATCATATTTTCAAAAGAGATGGCTTGATGTACAAGGTATCATTATAAAATGAACACTGTACATTATTTAACAATTTAAGGTTAATAATCAAATTCAATAATCATCTCTTGAATTTATCGGGTTCTTCTTGTCATAGATGTTCTCATGTATTTTACGGACAAAAAGCTGCACTTCTCTTTCTGTCCCATCATAATCCTGAAGGAGTCTGCCCTTCACACTAATCCCCACTGATATGAATTAGATTAATTACATTAAATCAAGAGGAATGATGAGATTTAGAAATGGAAACCCAGTAACCCACTCCATACAGACTATAAGGGAGTGTTCACTCTAATTTACCTTGGGCCAAGAGATTTGTTCTTATATTCCACAATGTCTCTTCTTTCCCTAGATTGATTTACATACTCTGATTTTTGTAAATACTTTAGTTCCCCTGAGCAACTTTGTCCCTTAATTCCATTTCTTAGATTTCTGATTTCCTTACTTCAAACTTTTTTCTTCACCTTAGTGGATCTCTGATTCAGACTATCAACAACAGTTTCAAGTAGAAAACACCTCATATACCTGGAAAATAGGTAGATAGTCCTAGTTCTTGTCTTACAAGCACATTTATATTGTTCTGTACAGTATTTATAGCGTGCATTCTTACAGCTGTTTGTTTTCTGCTTATTTCCAATACTGATTTCAAGTGTCCTTCTTCACATTTGACAAGATTTTATTTCTCACAACATTCTTGGGAAGGTGTTATCAAAGTATACCTTACATAGATTAGGAAAAGAATATCCAGAAAAGAAAAATAGCTTACAATTACCCAGCTGCTTTGTGGTGAAGTCAGGATTTGAACCCAGGCACATCTCATTCCAATATCCATCCGCATAGTGGGCACTCAACAAAATATTTGTTAAATGACTATACAAATGAATAATTACCATTTCCACTGTAGAGCTCTGAAAAGAGGAAGAGAGTTAAGAACATGGATGGGGAGTGGGAGGGATGATCCTGGGGACTGAATCTTGTCCCCCACAAAAGAATGGTTTTTGTTCCTGTTGGCCTTGTGTGGCACAGTATAAGAATTAAGAGTGTGGACTCTGTGATCAGAGTGCCTGGGTTTCATCCCTATTCCATAACCTCTTTATTCCTCAGGATCCTCACCTATAAAGCAGGGATGATAAAGGAACCAGCCTCGTAAGGCTTGGTGTGAGGAATAAGTATGTCAGCCCTTGTGAAGTGCTTCAAGCAGGGCGTTGATGTTGTCAGGGCTGAACAAAGGTTAGCTGACATTATTTCTTAACTAAAGCAATGGAAGAAAGTGGGGTAGGAGATGAGGCAAGAGGGATAACTGCTGTGCAGACCAAAAAAGTTGTGAAAACTTCACTTTTTTTCCCTTAAACTATCAGATAATTAACAGTGGCTAACACATAGGCAGGGACAATGCAGGTGAAGGAGCATATCTTGTACAAGATGTTCACTGATTAGAGTGCTGTATTATTTGATCAGTATGTGATTAGACTGTGACTTTCCTTTTGTACTCTCTGCTGTTTAGATAACAGACAAAGTGAGCACTAAGAAGGTGGATAGCAGAGAAACACAGAGAAAAGAGGGCCAAATTTTTTTCCTGCCAGAAAGATTGTTTTCATTTTTTATCATTAGGAAAACTTCCTGCAGTTTATTTTCCCTGTTGACTATACAGTAGGGATGAGATCCATAATTTCTGAAATTTTATAACTTCTTATGAACAAATGAAATCAAGTCAAATTGATGGTGAAGACACAGCTCCAACCAAAGGGATATTAAATAGGTCACGTGTACACAGGTGCACATTTTATGTAAGAAGTAGAGGAAAATTCCTTCTCAACATACAAACATATTGGGCCCAGAGCTCAGTAATTTGGTTTAGTAAATAATTGTACAGAGGAATGAGTATGGGTTTTGGAGCCAGACAGACCTGGGTTCAAATACAGGCTATGACATTTACTTATTGTGTGTTCTTGGATGAGGTGATTAACCTCTTCAGTTTTCAATATTCTCATCTGTAAAATGGAGCTGATCCCTATTTTCTGTGTTGATTAGAACATTTAACAAACGTGTGCACATAAGGCTTCCAGATCACAGCTTAGCAACTAGATTTGCTTAATATGAGTTAGCTTCTTTCTGTCACCTTCCTATAATTAGGGTGGAATTTGTTTTTTTCCTATTTTTCAAAAATTCTTTTAGGGTATAAGAGCAAGGGAGGATTAAAGTATTACAGGAAAACTAATAGAAATACTGCAAAAGTAATCAACTCATTTCCTTACATCCAGCCAAGTTCAACTGAACATGATATATATATATGTGTTTATATATACACACATAGGTGTATATATACATACATATGTATATGTGTATGTGTGTGTACATATACATTAGATAGATAGATAGATAGATAGACAGGGAGGGAGAAAAAGGAGGAGCAGGAGGAGGAAGAAGAGGAGAAGGAAGAGAGGAGGTAGAATGGGAGAAAAGTTGATTCCATGTTTTTTTTTAAATAACAAGAAAAAACTATACTTTCATAATATCCTGCATATCTATAGCTTTAAAGTTTAAAATTGCTCAGTGCTCAAAGGATGGATGTTCATCTCAATTCTTTTCCTACTTTGAAGACTTCAAAGTATTTGTCCCTAAAACATTCAACAGCCACTATAAACAAATAATTTGGGGACTTAAATTTTAGAACAATATCAAAGTATAGTCAGAACTAAATTTATCAATCTATCATTAATATAAAATTGCAAAGGAATTTAATGTCATCATAATCAACATGTGCATATGATTCAATGCCTTCTTTTAACAGAGTATATAAATAATCCAGATAATCTATCATGTCTAGACTCTGTCTGGTTTTCCAAGCTTTCTATAATCCCGACTTCATTTTGCTGACGATTCCTCATGTCCACTAATCCACAAGATGTTCTTTTTGCTTAAACGGTGCCAGCTTCCTCATAGTCCTACAAATGTGCAGATTCCTCCTGGACTCTATTCCTTCAAACATTTGATTCCCCTGACCTGAAATTCTTCTGATCCTTCCTTTATTTGTTTTCCAATCTGCCCCACAAAACCCAGCTCATTTCATCCATAAAGCCATACTGGATTACTTCCAACCACCAGTTTCCTAAATGCTGATACATGGAACATTTTTCACTAATATAGGGCAAAATGAAAAAAGTATGCTAAAGATATTTAACATTAAATTTATATTATTTTCTTTCTATTTTTGAGTGCCAAAATGTGCTTTTAAATAAATCGGTGATGACACTAGATGGAAATACATTTTATTCCTTCTAATCTTCCCAAGTCCCTAGTTAGCAAATAAAAAATTGAAATCCACATAAGAGTCTCTAAATTTTTTTTCCTATCTTTTTTATTGGCCCCTGAATATAACAGTCCGAGTAGCAATGCTCCCATTTTCATAATGCTTTGCTTTATTTGAATTTCCAAAGTAAGTTTATATCTAATGTTTTGGGGGACAAATCTAACTTCAAATATATATATTATGTCCCCACAAATCATTAAAATGTCTTGAAAATTCCATTATTTTAGCACTTAAACTTCCTCTCCCAGATGGTTTCTCATACCAATAATGGCACAGAAATAATTTATTGGAACATGGGTCCTGATTTCGGTTTTGTAACATATGGTCATGCATTTATATCACACAATACAGCACTTAAAAATAGATAGAACTTGCATAACTTGCATAGAGTATCTTCCATTTTTGCCAGTTTCTTCAGGCTCCTTTGAATTGCCTCCCCAGTATATTAAAATTGAATTGTTTAGGAATCCTACCTATAGCTCATCTGGTGTGGAAGAGGTTCCCAGTAGTTGCTTGCTGATTAGCTGTGCTGATCCTTCATCTGATAGGATAGAAAAATAGAATGAAATTTCCAATAGAGAAAAGCATTGTAAGAATGATGATTTGATAAAAATAGTTACAATAACATGAACCATTCTGAAAATATCCAGTTAAAGTACATAATTGAAAGAGATCAAAAATCCATTCCTGATTCAAGTATTTCCTGAACATTTATGAATTACTGATCATCTTCTATAAATGATGAGAACATTGGGTACATGTGCAGACTTGGGTGGGACATGATCACCTCTGCCCTAGGTAGAAGGAACTACTTCACTGATCTCCCAGCCTTACCAAATTGATAATAGACTATGGTTGGGGGAGGGGGGGAATGATTCCCCTGCTTTCATGGCTGTATCAGAAATCTTGCTTTCTCTTTTCAAAAAAAAAAATAGTGAAAACATAGCCTAGAAAATTGATATAGAGGTATTACAGAAATAGTTTATGAGGGAAAAGATCAAGTGCATAATCCTCTTGCCCTGCCCTGGATCAAACATGTTTATGTGTTGAGAAAGAAGGGATCCTCTCTTTCTTCTTCATAAAATGTGCCCTATTTAATCTCCCTTTAAGTTAGAGGAGCCACCACAAAACCATTTTGACTGTTTCCACTTAATTGCGTCTTGTTATTCTGAAACAATGCCAAACCAGTTTCTGCATAATGTGAAAATGTAATGCAACATTCATTCTGTACATTATTACATAAATTTGCTTAATATTTCTTCTATTTCAAAAGTATATTTCTCCTCATAAGAATTCCCCAAATTCCCAAAAATCCTTTTTATGCCAAAGGGAAACTAAGTTGGTTTTACCTGAGACTAGGGTCTCAAAAAAAATCTCTCTATGGAAAATATTTTAAGAAAGTAGCTTGGAAAATTTCATACCAAGGATGGTTCTAGTATGACTTTTAATCTTTAAGATCTATAGGAGTGCTTATCATTTATTTACATTAGGAAAATGATTACTTGAATACAAAAAAGCTGAAATCTTGTTCATTAAGTTCATATTTCACAAAAATATTAAAATTTATATCGCTCCTTTGTGGAATTTAATAAGAACTTTAAGATTAATATAGCAAGTATAGAAGCTTGGTGGTAAACAATATTAATCAATTAAATTGAACCAATTTATTATGAAAATTTTAATGACTTCTTTCCTTCCTGTTGGAGAAACAAAAACTTCATGAAATTCTATACTAAGATCAACAAGCTGTTCTACATCCTATCTGAAGTATACAGGCGAATGATATGAAATAGTCATTCCTGGCAGATCCAACTGAAGCACATAGCCTAAACTTGGAGGCAAATCTTAGAATACATGGTCCATGGGGAACGGTGTTTTAATTTTACCTTGACTTTACCTGTTTGATTAAAACAAATAAAAACTGATGAAACTAGTGGACTGGAAAAAATGCTCCTACTTTTGAAATTATTGAGAATCCATGAATAGTCAGATTGTCCCCAACTTCAAACCAGGCAAGAGTGATGAAATATAAGGTTTTGTTTTATTTTGCCTCAACTGGGGACAAGCAGTATGGAAGCGAAAGTGGTAAGCTTCAAGAGGTTGTCCCAGGGCTTATAGGGCTAGTTTGCTAATTCTGCCGGAATGCAAAAATCAGCGATGGATTGGCTTTTATAAAAGGGGATTTATTTGGTTAAACAGTTACAGTCTTAAGGCCATAAAGTGTTCAAGGAAACACATCAGTAATCAGGTACCTTCACTGGAGGATGGCCAATGGTGTCCGAAAAACCTGTTAGCTGGCGAGGCACATGGCTGGCATCTGCTCCGAAGTTCTGGGTTCATAATGGCTTTCTCCTAGTCTGCAGTTCCTCAAAAATGTCACTCTTAGTTGCCCTTGGGGTGTTTGTCCTCTCTTAGCTTCTCCAGAGCAAGGGTCAGCTTTCAACAACCATCTTCAAACTGTCTCTCATCTGCAGCTACTCTCTCAGCTTCTGTGCATTCTTCAAAGTGTCCTTCTTGGCTGTAGCAAGCTCCTCTTTAAAATGTCACTCTCAGTTGCTCTTCAAAATGTCACTCGCAGCTGTACTGAGTTCCTTTGGTTTCTCAGCTCATTTATATGGCTCCAGTGATTTAATTTAGACCCACCCTGAATGGGTGGGGTAACACCTCCATGGAAATTATCCAATCAAAGTGATCACCCACATTTGGGTGCGGCATATCTCCATGGAAACACTCAAAGAATCACAATCTAATCAGCACTGAAATATCTGGCCACACAAGATTACATCAAAGATAATGGTGTCTTGGGGGACATAATACATTCAAACCGGCACAGAAGGGAAGCTGGTTCAGGAAGCAAAAAAGGGGAAATTCTAATTCCCATCTAACAATATTTAAAAGAAAAAGGAGTGTGTAATAAGTAACTTTAACCCTCCCAGAATCAAATAAACATTTATTTAATATATACTATGTGCATGGCACTATCTAAGAAGTCAAAATAAAACAAAACAAATAAGTACTTGGAAGACAGATAAACTTACCAATTCAGAGACCCTTTATTCTCGCACTAAAATTGAGGAAGCTGAGTGTCGTGGATGCCCTTTTCCCCACAGAGATAATTAGAGCTAGAAGTTCAGAAGTTTCAGAAGAAGAAAAATGGGGGCCAGGAATTTTTTGTTCTGTTTTTTTTTGTTTTTGTTTTTGTTTTTTCCTTTTCTTTTCTCTGTCATCTATGGATTATGGGGCTTTGAGATTTGCCCATAGGGTCTCATTCTTCCACCTGATTAACAACCAATATTAATAGTGGAATGAAGACACCACCAAGATATTTTCCCACTGTGTGAGGTTGACAATCTTACTGATATAGATATTTTTCAAATATCTTGGTAAAATATTCATGTTACTGAATTAGATTTGGATAACTCTGCAAAAAGGAAATATATTACTTATGTGACAAAGTGCATAAATGTATTTTTAAGTCATTTGTATTGGAATTCATTTTCTTGTAAAGCTTTAATTGTATAAGTTAAGGCTTAGAAAGAAATCCCCAACAAATTGCCACAAGTATAATGAAAATCCACAGAGAAGTTAAATTAAAAAAAAAAAAATGAGCCTACAAAGGAAGAGAAAAAGCATTTTTTGGCAAACATTATTGCTCTCTATAGTATACAGAGGACAGCGTTTCATTTTATCATCACACAAAACGAAATATCCCTCTGAGTTCCTCTGGGATGCAAGGGACTTCTCTTGAAGACTTTATTAAAAACAAGTCTAGGCAAAAACCTATTCCAATGCATACTTTATGCCACTGACCCACAAGGTCACTGACTACTTTTCAGAACACTCTAGAAACAGGAATTCAAGAAAAGCCTGCTGAATACCAGGGAAAATTGAGTTGTTCAGGTATAATTTGATAGCTAGAAATGTCACATTCAAGAAATTAAATTAATTCAGTGATACATAAAACTACTAATAATTTGCCTTGTTTTATAATTTCGAGGGTCAAAAGTAGTCATGGTTTATGAAATCTATTTTTTTAAGATGTTTGATTCTTAGAACGAAGATGTATATGTGCTCGTAAAGGAAATTCCATGAGGTACTGTGCATACATTTCATTCTTTTCATTTTTAAGATTAGACAATCCCTCTTTAACTCATATATATGCTTTTGTGTATGTTAAACACTACATAATAAAAATAACTTAAAAATAAATAAATCACATAACATTTCCACCACCTTCATATAGGAAAATATTGTGGATTATTCATACTCTCAGGAAAGGACCCTGGGCCAAGTATTAGAACAAAAAAAACGGCAGTAGAATTTAGTGCCTTTTAAATTATATAAATCTTTGTTTAGGGTCATAAAATTTTACGAACTATGGACTCCCTTATATAGTACTGTATTTTGATTTTTTTGATCAAATATATTATAATACATGTCAACAAAAGTGTATACTTTATTAATCACAGTGTCATATACAAACATTTAAAAATGACAGTATGTTTATTATAAGACATGTATACAGCTATATTTAAAATTTAGAAAATTGAAGGAAATTTGAACCCCCGGAATAATTGCTGTCAGTCTGAGACCACAGGGTGTAAATTTGGAATCTTTTTTTCCAGTCCTACTTATAGTGGGAAACTATGATTGTCAAAAAAGATATGTCCTACAGGTCCTTGAAGTATTAGCATTCCATGACTCCAAGACTCTAAATAAAGACTCATTTGGCCACCCACAATGTTATTGTGGATTTAGGATGCATATAAATACAAGTACAAATAGAGAAAAATAATCAAATCACAATGGATATTTCTTTATCCTGTTCTACTTGACTCCATCACAGTACTTAACAGGAATCATTGCCTTCCTTTTAAAATCCCTTTTTCTGCAGGCTTATAGGATGCCATATGTGCTGGTTTGGAGCTGTTCTGTACCCCAGAAAAGGCCATGTTCTTTTAATCCATTCTTGTGGTTGCAGACCTATTGTGGGTGGGATCTTTTGGTTAGGTTGTTTCAATTGAGATGTGACCCACTCCACTCAAGGTGGGTCTTAATTCTTTACTGGAGTCTTTGACGACAGTATAAAAGGCAGAGATATTTGGAGAGAGCTTAGAGAGAGAGAAGTGCCCCAGAGATGCTAAAAGAGAACCCACAGAGGCTCAGAGAGAAAGCCACTGGAATCAGTAGCTGAAAGCAACAAAACTCGGGAGCGAAGGACCAGCAGACACCAGCCATGTACCCTTCCATCTGACAGAGGAACCTGGATGCCAGCAGTCTTTCTTCAGAGAAAGTATATTCTTATTGATGCCTTAATTTGGACATTTTCATGGCCTTAGAATTGTAACTTGCAACTTAATAAATTCCCATTGTTAAAAGCCAACCCATTTCTGGTACATTGCATTCTGGCAGCTTTAGCAAACCTAAACACCTATTAACTTGGTTTTCCTCCCAGTCCTCTGGCCTACTCTGAGTCTTCTTTCCAAGTGTCTTCCCCTCTACCTTTATTTGCAGTATTGGGGTTCCCAGGCCTTATTTTAGGCCAACTTTCATCTGTCTCTACCATCATTCCATAGGTAAATCATAAATTCCGTTGTATTTTGTGGAAGAAAATCAACTAAAATCAACTATGCCTTTATTCAGAATGCTAGGGCCTGTCTTTAGGAAGACAGACAGAATTTCTATAGCTCTTCAGCAAGATGGTTATCTGAAGTTCAGAGAGTTTCAGGAACAGTTTGTTTAAATTGGTTCTCACTGGTATAATGGCCATTAGCTGGACAATGTGAGTTTATCAAGAGGGTAGGAGGAACAGTTAGTGGCTAAGGTCAAGTGCAAGAGGGGTTTGGGAGGAACAGCTGCAGGTTCTAAGGGCAGGCAAGGGACAGCATAGGAAAATGTTAATCCTTCCAGGTCTCTTTCAATTTAAGTATCATAACCCTACTTAATACCTATATATACTGGTTTGATTATATTTATTTTCAGCTACTTGTGTTCCTCATTGTTTACCATTTAGTAGAAAATTACAATTTAGGCAGAAATTCTGATTTCTTATTGGATTTCACTATATTGTAATTAAATGAATAAAATAATAATTTTACTCCAACCACATTTTAATATCATCTTGATGGAAACTGGCTAATTTTTTTTCCCTAAACTGATGTCCATTTAAAACTGAGATGCTTCTTATAATGTCCTAAGCACTGGAAATTTATGATAATTGGTAGTTAATCAACTTTGTGAAAAGAAATTAAGAAGAGTAGTATGCATAAAAGACAGATTGTAGGTGTTCAACCAAAGTATGGGTGGTGAGGAATTGAGGACAGCAAGGGCAGATATTTAGGTTAAGAAGTCTTTGGAAAAGAGAAGGGTTAAAGCAGAGTAGTAGTGTGAGGGATCAAATGAGAATTTCTTTCAGTATATAGAGGTCTATTCATGCTATTAGACAAAGAGAGAAAAGGTTGAAGGAGAAAATATTTGATGAAGTGACATCTCAGCAAATGTAGGTAGGAATGAGAACAAGAACACAGAGTAAAGATAATGCAGCCCAGATCTGATGGGTTTCATTTTCTGAGCAAAGCTGTGAGTAAAATCATTTGCTAAGAGAGAGAGAAGGGTGGGGGGGGGGGGTGGGGGCAGACCTTTGGAAATTGAGGAGAATGGAGATTAGCATCAGATGTCCTTAAGAGTACTCTTGGGAGTTTGCTAGCTCAAGCTGCACGTTGGCTGCCAGTTCCTGTTAAATAGTGAGCTGATTGAAGTAGACAGTAGGAACTTTTGCAAGGTCTAGGAAAATGGTGTGCCAAGCAAATTAACAGTTGTCTAAGCATGAAAGCCTCAAACATGTAAAACTGTGCTCAAATGGACACTGCAATAAACAATAATTATGCTCATTTCAGTTGATTCATATCTATTTTTAATGCTGTAAAGGATCCTCGAGAACCTAAAAGATATGGAGTCAGAGTCTACTTTTCCTTATTTCTGTCAGCACTGCATGTATCTGAGGAAAGAGACCACATTTCTTTAATGTTTGACAAATTCCACAAATCATTATACCACATTGATCTTCCACCAAACACACATACACACACATAAACTGATTTTTTTTTCTTTTTAATTTTTATTGGGATTGTCCAGATACCATACCATTATCCAAAGATCCAAAGTGTACAATCACTTGCCCCTGGGTACCTTCACACAGCTGTGCATCCATCACCACACTTAATTTTTGTTCAATTTTTAGAAACTTTTCATTGCTCCAGACAAGAAATAAAGTGAAAGATGAAAAAAGAAAAAAAGAAAAGGAAGCGCGAATCATCCCATATCCCTATCCAACCCCCCCTCAATTGTTGACTCGTAGTGTTGGTATAGTACATTTGTTATTGTTTATAAAAAAATGTTGAAATACTACTAACTGTAGTATATAGTTTGCAATAGGTATATATTTCTTCCCTATATGCCCCTCTATTATTAACTTCTAATTGTATTGTCATACATTTGTTCTGGTTCATGGAAGCAATTTCTAGTATTTGTACAGTTGATCATGGACATTGCCCACCATAGGATTCAGTTTTATACATTCCCATCTTTTGACCTCCAACTTTCCTTCTGGTGACATACATGACTCTGAGCTTCCCCTTTCCACCTCATTCACACACCATTCAGCACTGTTAGTTATTCTCACATCTTGCTACCGACATGTCTGTTCATACCCAAACATTTAAGTTCATCCTAGTTGAACATTCTGCTCATACTAAGCAACCGCTCCCCATTCTTAAGCCTCGTCCTATATCTTGGTACCTTATATTTCATGTCTGTGAGTTTACATATTATAATTAGTTCCTATCAGTGAGACCCTGCAATAATTGTCCTTATGTGCCTGGCTTATTTCACTCAGTATATTGCCCTCAAGGTTTTGTCATCAACCCATTTTTTTTAATATTGTTTTGTTCACTCACCATACATTCCATCCTAAGTAAATAATCAATGGTTCTTTGTATGGTCATATATTTATGTGTTCAACACCTTCACCACTATCTATATAAGGGCATCTACATTTCTTCCACAAGGCAGGAGGGACAGTCAAAGAAGGTAGAGAGGCAAAAGAAAGAGGAAAAAAAATGACATCTAGGAAGCAGCAAAAGGTAAAATAACCTTAAATCAAAGTAGAGTAAAGAATCAGACAATACCACCAATGTCAAGTGTCTAACATGCCTCCCCTATCCCACCCTCTTATCTCCATTTACCTTGGTATATCATCTTTGTTACATTAAAGGAAGGATAATACAATGATTCTATTAGTTCCAGTCTCTAGTTTATGTTGATTGCATCCCTCCCCCAATGCCTCCCCATTTTTAACACCTTGCAAGCTGACATTTGCTTGTTTTCCCTCGTAAAAGAACATATTTGTACATTTTATCACAATTGTTGAATAGTCTAGATTTCACCAACTTAAACAGTCCCAGTCTTTATCTTTCCTCCTTTCTTGTGGTGTCTCACATGCTCCCCACCTTCCTCTCTCAACCGTATTCATAGTTATCTTTGTTCAGTGTACTTACATTGTTGTGCTACCATCTCCCAAAATTGTGTTCCAAACCACGCACTCCTGTCTTCTATCACTCTGTAGTGATCCCTTTAGTATATCCTGTAGGGCGGGTGTCTTGTTCACAAAGTCTCTCATTGTCTGTTTGTCAGAAAATATTTTGAGCTCTCTCTCATATTTGAAGGACAGCTTTGCTGGATACAGGATTCTTGGTTGGCGGTTTTTCTCTTTCAGTATCTTAAATATATCACACCACTTCCTTCTTGCCTCCATGGTTTCTGCTGAGAGATCCGCACACTGTCTTATTAAGCTTCCTTTGTACGTAATGGATCGCTTTTCTCTTGCTGCTTTCAGGATCCTCTCTCTGTCTTTGACATTTGATAATCCGATTATTAAGTGTCTTGGCGTAGGCCTATTCAGATCTCTTCTGTTTGGAGTACGCTGCACTTCTTGGATCTGTAATTTTATGTCTTTCATAAGAGATGGGAAATTTTCATTAATCATTTCCTCTATTATTGCTTCTGCCCCCTTTCCCTTCTCTTCTCCTTCTGGGACACCAATGATGCGTACATTATTGTACTTTGTTTCATCCTTAAGTTCCCGGAGCCTTTGCTAATATTTTTTCATTCTTTTCTCCATCTGCTCCTTTGCGTGTAGGCTTTCAGGTGTTTTGTTCTCCAGTTCCTGAGTGTTTTCTTCTGCCTCTTGAGATCTGCTGTTGTATGTTTCCATTGTGTCTTTCATCTCTTGTGTTGTGCCTTTCATTTCCATAGATTCTACTAGTTGTTTTTTGAACTTTCGATTTCTGCCTATGTATGCCCAGTGTTTTCTTTACAGCCTCTATCTCTTTTGCAATATCTTCTCTAAACTTTTTGAATTGATTTAGCATTAGTTGTTTAAATTTCTGTATCTCAGTTGAAGTCTACATTTGTTCCTTTGACTGGGCCATAACTTTGTTTTTCTTAGTGTAGGTTGTAATTTTCTGTTGTCTAGGCATGGTTTCCTTGGTTATCCAAATCAGGTTTTCCTCAGACCAGAACAGGCTCAGGTCCCAGAGGGAAGAAATATTCAGTATCTGGTTTCCCTGCAGGTGTGTCTTAGAAAATTGCTCCACCCTGTGATGCCTCAGGTCACTGTGCTTTTCTGCCCAGCAGGTGATGCCTGTTAGCCTATAATTCTTGACTGGTATGAGGAGGTATGGCTGTGTTCCCCCAGGCTCTGGGGTCTGGTTCTGAATGGAAAGGGCCCCACCCCTTTCCTCTTAGAGAAGATAGACCCCCTAGGGGGAGGTTATTAGCATTTCAATAGTCTCTCTCTTTCTGCTTGTACTGTCCCCACCCTTCTCTGAGTCACAGCCCTGGAAACTGAAAATGACTGTGGCTTTCTCCACTGAGCCAAAAAAGAAACAGATAGTCCCCTTCAGACCTAGTCCAAGGCGATCCTCCAGCTCTCCAAGGTCAGTCGTCACCCAAAGCCTCTGTCTGTTTTTTGGGGATTCTTACCTGTAGTGAGCAGTTCACACTTGCTACTTAAAACCCCAGTTGGAGCTCAGCTGAGCTATATTTGCTTTCTGGAAGAGAGCTTCTCTCTGGCACCAGGAGGCTTTTCAGCTCAGGCTATGGGGGAGGGGGTTCCCGGCTTGGATCTGCAGGTTTTACTTACAGATTTTATGCTGTGATCTTGGACATTCCTCCCAATTCAGGTTGGTGTATGATGAGTGGATGTTCTCGTTTGTCCCCCTGCAGTTATTCTGGATTATTTACTAGTTGTTTCTGGTTTTTTTAGTTGTTCCAGGGGGGCTACTTAGTTTCCACTCCTCTCTATGCCGCCATCTTGCACCTCTCCATAAACTGATTTTTATTACACCTTGGATTTTCTTTAAAGAGTTTAAATAGTGTCACCTATTTAGATATAGCTGAATATATGTATGTCTATTTTGGAAAATATATTGATAAATATTTTAAAAGTGGATCCACAGCTAACATTTGTAAAAGTTGTAGATCAGAAGGAACCTTATCAAATGTATGAGTGGCAGTATATTCTGCTACTAACTATACTACATACAAAATGCAGAAATATTATCCAAAACAATCACAGTTAATTCTCGAAGGGGTCACCTAAAAATTAGCAGATATATCAGAAGAAACGACTCTCAAAAAAAAAAACAAAAAACCATGGCACAAATAGAGTGAAGAAAACTTGAGAAACCAATGTGGATGACGAATGAACATTGGATCACCTATAAAGTTCTGAGACAAGGAGTTCTTCTTTAGGCACTGAGATATGAAGGGAGAATAATAGTGGACACCAAATTTTAAAGTGTCGGCCTAGCTCACAATAACCTCTTAATTTAATCCCTCACAAACCTGGAAGGGAAGCTCCTGTGGAATCACGTTTATACTACATAACCTTACTTCCATGTCCATACTTTATTGAAGTCTTGTTTATACCTGAGCCCAGCTTCTCTCCCCTGAGAATCTGGAACTGAAAAAAAAAAAAAAATTATAGTCCAAAATAAGCTAATACTTTTGAACAGGGAAAATATAATCAGATGTGGACTAGTCATCTTCCACAAACTGTGTGGGCCAAGAAATAGAAAAAGCCAATTGTTAAGTGAAGAAAAATAGAGCAGATGTGGCAGATGTGTAGGGATGAGCTATAGGGTCAGCTAATTCCTGATTCAATTCCCCACTTCCTCCATTTTTTTTTTTTTTTAAGTCCTGAATATTTTCCTACCTTTGGGTTAATTAGATGTCCCTGTCTTATACTTTCTTATAATAAATTCCCTCTAGTCTTAATTTTATTAAAGCTCATTTCTCATACTTGTAACAACTTCTAACAAATCTGGGAAGGACCAAGAATCCAGGACAGTAGAATTTTTCTCCAATTAAAGGTATGCCTTTCAGGCAAATTTCTCCATATTCATATGAAAAGTTCTGGATTTGTTGGGTGTGGTAGCACATAGATAAATTTTAACATATGTTTGATTATATGGCAGGGTTAGTACAATTCTAGCAAACATATGGCTGCACAATGAGAAGATTCCACTTCATACCACTGAAAAATTCACACTTGGGCCTTCTGAATGTGCATGCATACATAAATACAACATGAACACACAAAGCCATTAGGAATATAAATTGTTTCACATAGGAATATGAAAGGAATCAGTCTGGAATGTTTTGAGAGATAGATCCCATTTCTTGACAATATGATCACCATTTATTGCTTCCACTAAATGTCAAATTGTAGAGACATAGGCTCAGCAGGATTAAATACCAAAATAGGCTTCAAATGAATTTCTTGACATCTCTCTCCTTGGAGGCCATGATTAGGACTGAAAAGCACTTACTTTCAGAAGGAGTGTTCAAAGCTTATGACTAATCAGAAAAGTGGATAAAGAGAGTTGAGATAATATAAAAATGTTTTAAAATAAATTTTTCACAGTTCCTTAAAGTTTGTAGTAACTTACTTCATCAAACAAATTCCTAACAGTATTAATTTACTATAAAATATTGGAGAAGTTTAAGATCAGAATTTGGATCTTTAGAGTATCAATTTTATCTTGTAATAATAAATGAAAATAATAAGTAGTATTTACTGAGAATTTATATGCATGCTAGGCATTGTGCTGAGTTCTTTTATTTTACTTAATTTTGCCAATAATTTATTTAATTCTCATTATCCATATAACAAGTAATTACACAGTGACATAGACAGTATGATTCTACTCACATGACAGATACGGGAAGTAAGACTTAGATTAAGTAGCTTGCCCACTATTCAACTAGGAAATGACAGAGTTGGGATTTAAAACCAGTTGCAGTCAAACCACAAAGCTCAAACTTTCCTAACCACTTTCTTATATTGTCATTATTTATTTGCTTCTCATATCTTTTAACAATTATGGTTCAATTTGATTAACATCTGTATCATTTTAGCCTCTATGTACAGCAAAGTCCTATAAACTTCTGCAACTTAAATGTAACTTAATCATGTAGAACAAATCAGTTTGTATGTGTCATGTTCTATGCAGGATTCATAGCCTTTAATTTTGTTATCTTACCTTTGTTTACTTTCTGTTGTTCTTACTGAAACTTCTCTTCTTTGGACAGTTTTTAGTAGCAGTAAAATCAATCTCTTGGTGGCCATGATGTAAAGAAAGAATTGTGAGCTGAGAAACAGAACGATGTATTTAAGTCACATGATATTTTCTATCCCTCCTGTTCTTCCTTCAAAGATAGAATCCAGCATAAAGGGATTTTTATCATTTGGAAAAAACAACAGCAACAAACATCCGTTCTGACTCAGTGCATGCAAAAAGCAATATTCTTCTAAAATATCAATTTTCCCCTTCTAAAATGTTACTTTGAAATGTCAGCCTATAATTTCCAGACAACGTAAACTACTGTAAAAATCAAAGGGGATTTAATGTTTTTTGTCTGAACAGCACATTCAATGTGTAATGTTTAGTGCTTCAGTTTCAGATGTAGGGAGCTAGATATTCTGCATATTTCTTCCCTGTAACTTTGATACTGCATGTCTAAAGGCATGAATTTCCTCTTTTTTGGGTGTAGAGACTAGATGTGGGGGTGGCTGACAATGGTTTTAGTGACAAGAGACTGTGCAGTTAAGAACTTTGTGCATAATTCATGAAAATTCCATTTTTACTTTGCAAATGCACCACAATATTCCAATTGGGTCCTCATCAGCCTGTGAGAGACAAAAAAGAACTGCTTCAAGATGTATTTTTAATTCTCAGAACATTCCATTTCAGAGCTCTCCAATCTACATCAACATCTACTTTTATTTATTGATACAGGTCCTATAAAGTGCCTCCATTTAATCAACTGCTGTGTTTGGTTTTGACACTGATTGACTTGAGGCCTAAATCCCATTCCTCTTTCCTAATGTCCATGATAAAGCTCTCATGCATTTGCCCTACTCAGAGAGCTGACAGGTCATTTTTCAATAACATTTCATGCAGCTTAGGGTTAAAGAAGTCTTTCACCAAGATGATGCTGTTTATTTAAACTAGAGAAGAACACTTAGAGACACAAATGTTTCAGATAATAGTAATATAAATAGTAAACATAAAGGAATGGAAAAAAAAAGATTCTGATTATAGAAATGATTGAAGCATTCCCTTTCTCACTCCCTCCCAACAATCCAATAATCAGATAAACAAAAGCAACAATTAAACCAACAAACAAAAAAGCATGAGCTGATGGGCTTACGGAAATTAGAAAGTTCTGATTGGATGGGTAAAGATGCTGAAAGCTCTGGGTGAGAGACTTGACAATAATCCTTGAATATAAAATCTGGTCTAGGTGATGAGAAGAGAATGGTTGCTGAGGTTAGACAAAGGCTGAAGCTAAAGAGAAGCAACACCCATTGTTTTCAAAGTAATAGGAGAAATTTTGAGGGGCCCAGGTTCAAAATATGTGCTATTTTATGGGCTTCTACGGTTGTCAAAAAACCAGGGCATCTCTGCTGCCTGGTTGTCACATCTTCAGGGAGCTGTTCATTTCCCAGTGCAATGTCGAATGGAGGGGTTCCATCTGAACTTCTCTGCTTTGGTCAAAAGATCTTTCAACTCCCTCATCTTATAAAAAGGGGTACAGTATGTGAGGCAAGGAGAAGCGCTGACTGTAGGAAGGGCTACTAAAAAAATTTCCAGGATAAATTATTTTCAAATCCTTGAAATTTCAGGGGAACGAGGGAGGCAGTAATTTGTCCGTAATGGACAGAAGATTGGGCACTGGGTTGCAGTTTTTTGAGTGTGAGATGACTCAGGAAAACTATGGTTAATTCTTTCTGTCAACAGCTATACCTCTCATGGGAAAACAGAAGAACATCAAAGACAAAGAATACAAAGAATCCAGGGGGAGGAAAAACATTTCTAGAAAGAAATACAATGTAGACTAAAGCAGACTTTTCAACAGTAAGTTAGGAAGCCAGAAGATTGTGGGATAGTGCTACATATTTATGAATAAAAATTACTGTTCCTCTAGAACTATGTGCTAAGGAAAACTTTTATATGGGAAGCAAGGAGAAATAAATACATTTCAGAAATACAAAAACTGAACATTTACTACCATTGACCTTCAATAAAAGAACTACTGAAAGATGTATTGATGAATATGGAAACTGAGCCTAAAAGGAAAAAGTGAGATGCAAGAAATAATGGTGATCAAAGAAAATCATAATTTCTTTGATTAGTGAATAGTGATCAAAGAAAACCATAGTATTGGTGAACCTAAGGCAACAATAACTGCATAAGGCAACTGCATTAATAATAATTTAGGGGATAAAAAACAAGATTGTTCTGGCAGGACTAAAATGCTAAAAAGCATTTATATGTGACTTGGAAGGGAATGAGGGGAATCAGAACATTTTAAATTAATCTGAAGGAGCATAGACATAGCTATTAACTTTAGGCTTTGTTAAATACTCTTGCTAAATATTTAAAGGTTGACTATTAATGAATAGAAATAGAAGTATAACTTCCAAACCCATATAGGGAAAAATATAATGTAAAAAACCTGTGTGCCAGTTTGAATGTATTGTGACCCCCAAATGCCATTATCTTTGATGTAATCTTGTGTGGGCAGACGTTATCAGTGTTGATTAGATTGTAATTCTTTGAGTGTTTCTGTGGAATGTGCCCCACCCAGCTGTGGGTGATGACTGGATAATTTCCATGGAGGTGTTGCTCCGCCCATTCAGGTGGGCCTTAATCAGTGGAGCCATATAAATGAGCTGACGGGCAGGGGGAACTCAGTGCAGCTGTAAGTGGCATTTTGAAGAGGAGCTACAGCCAAGAGGGACACTTTGAAGAAAGCACAGGAGCTGCAGATGAGAGTTTGAAGACGGCCGTTGAAAGCAGACTCTTGCTCCAGAGAAGCTAAGAGAGGACAAACACCCCAAGTGCAACTAAGAGTGACATTTTTGAGGAACTGAAGCCTAGAGAGGAACGTCCTGGGAGAAAGCCATTTTGAAACCAGAACTTGGAGCAGACGCCAGCCATGTGCCTTCCCAGCTAACAAAGGTTTTCTGGACACCATTGGCCATCCTCCAGTGAAGGTACCTGATTGCTGATGTGTTACCTTGGACACTTTATGGTCTTAAGACTGTTAACTTTGTAACCAAATAAACCCCCTTTATAAAAGCTGATCCATTTCTGGTGTTTTGCATTCTGGCAGCATTAGCAAACTCGAACAACTGGAACATTCCAAATGAAGGCATTTCAGATTAAAAAAGAAAAAAACCCTGTATAAATAGAAGACTAAAGCACCTATTAGAAATAAGTACAAATATATTCATAAATACAATAAATTTAAATTAATTAAATTGATGAGTTGAAAAAGAGAGATTTTGGGGGGCTTTTTAAAAAAGATTCTCGCTATATTGGATTTATGAGAGACTTATATAAAACATAAGGACCCAGAAATATTAAAAATGAAAGGATGAAGAAAGTGGGCATAGCTATATTAATATCAAACAAAATAGACTTAAAGGTAAAAAAACATAACTAAAGATAAAGTTGGCCAATATAATAAATGTGAAAGTTTAACTTATCAGGTAAGCATAATAATTCTAAATTAGTTTGCACATAATAATATACATCAAAAATAACAAAGCAAAAAAAAATGAAAGAATTACAAGGAGAAATTAGCAAAGGTAAATCAAAGTACACAATTTCAGAACATCTTTCTTAGTAGTAGATGGATCAGCAGACAAATGTGTAAGTTTATATACTATTAAACCAACAGACTAAATGATATATGCCCACATGTCATGCATATATATAGAACAGCATTCAAAAATTAGAGTATAAACATGATTCTTAGGAACAAATATGACATATATGATAATTAACCACCTATGAAGCCATAAAATACCTCCTGATCAAAATAAAGAATCCCACAACTAGAAGTTGTGAGTTTGCCACCCATTCCAAGTGTTTTATTATGGTGACCTTGGAAATACAGAACTTACAAGATCATTTCAAAGGGAAAAAAATAAAAATATTTTACTTTTACACTCGTGGTAAAACCATAAAGACATGCATTCTACGTTTTCAAATTTAAGAGAGATGTTATCTCTCAGAGGTTTTGGGTGAGAAATCAGAAGGGACAAAGGGGATTCCAGCTTTATTTCAAAGTTTTATTTCCTAAAGCTGGTAGTTATATAGGTATTAATTATATTCTTATCTTTGTTTTTTTCTAGCCTTTAAATTTTTATGATAAAAAATAAATTAATGTTATATATATATGTCTTATTGTTAGAGAATACAATTTGTAACAACTTTTCTATAAAAAAATATATTGTTTTCATCTGCTAGATAAAAAAATAAAGCAATAGAACCTAATTTTATGTTTGAGGATATGAAGAACTTTTAAAAAGTGAACTAAAGCCATGTAAAAGTAAAATTGAAGACAACTAACCATTGCAAAGTATTAGGCCCTGCTTGAATGCAGTAGCAGAAATCGTCCATCATAATTTTTTTCCCAAACTATGTTATGCCTTGTGTTAACAGGAATTCTGTACAAGCAGAGTTCTTTGGTGAAACAGGTTAGGAAACTTTGCACATTATATTTCCTCCTGGAGAATCGAAATGCACATTATTATATGAAATGGCTCTGAAAAACTAGCTGTATATTTTAAAAAATTGTTTTTTTTTTAAATTTCAAGTTTTCCAAATTTATTTTAATATAGGACCTTTGCGTGATAGCTAAGTTCATGTGTCAATTTGACTAAGTTAGGGTATCCAGTTGTTTGGTGAAACAAGCCCTGGCCTGATTATCACTATGAGGGTATTTCGTGGATTCAAATCATTAATCAGCTTATTTCATCTACGGCTGATTACATCTACAATCAACAATCAACAAAAGAGATTGCCTTCAGCAATGAGAGAAATCTCATCCAATCAGTTGAAGGCCTTAACAGGTGAACTGATGATTTCAGTAGTAGAAAGAGGAATTTCTATCTCTACTTCTGCCACCTAGCTTCTCCTGGGGAATTCATCAAAACCTTCACTGGAGTTCCCAACTTGCAGCCTGCCCTACAGAATTTGTACTTGACAACCCCCAAGGTCACATGAGCCAATTCACATATATATGTGTATGTAAATGTATATTTACATGTGTGGGTTCTGTTTCTCTGGAGAATCCTGACTTACACAGCTTGTTTTAAGAAATGTGTATTAGCAACTTCTAGGATATTAATGTCCCATTGTACACACTTTAGGAAATTTCATCCTAAACCTTTATTTCCTAAAGTCACAACCAAATGGGAAATACTTTAATTTGGCATTTATATTTAATTTACCTAAAGAATAAAGGGTATTTAATCATCCTTTTGGTGGAATGTCCCAAATTTTATATATATGTATATTCCCAATAAGGACTTTTCTAATTATTTATCAAATAGCAGATATTTTTATTAAAATATTTTTATTCCATTACATTTTTCACTGATAGCAAAAGCAAAACATGTTAACTGTAGAAAACAAATAAAATACAAAAACAAAAAGGAAGAAAATAAAACTACCTGAAATTCCACCAACCAGATTTAACCATTGTTATTTTCATATAGCTAGGATGGGCCTAATTACTTTTTCCTAATGTGGTTTTCCAAAGAGCTTTGCTCAACTGAAGCAGCATCTCTCTCAAAGAAACCTATGTCTATGTTATTCTAAAAATGATTCACAGCTTTCTCTAAAAAGCTGGCATTTTCATGATTTAAGACACACCATCTTAGATTCAATCAATCCAATCAGACTATGTAAATTTCATCATGTGAGCCAAGCAGGC
This sequence comes from Choloepus didactylus, assembly GCF_015220235.1. Taxonomy (NCBI): domain Eukaryota; kingdom Metazoa; phylum Chordata; class Mammalia; order Pilosa; family Megalonychidae; genus Choloepus; species Choloepus didactylus. The sequence continues at coordinate 52,314,632 of NC_051314.1, forward strand.
TTGTATGTCAGAGGCAGATGTTTGAAGGAAACATCTTTAGGCAGGTTTTCAACACGGGGATTAAATTCTTCACTTACTGAGAGAGCAATTTGTGAGCTCCATGGATCAGTACCACAGTCCTTGTAGTGACTGTCATGGAAGAGCTCCCAGAACATCTCCATCACTGTTGTGTAACCTTCATTTCATTCATGCATCTATGCACACATTCATTATCCACTTAATTCAAAATAGCATCTATGCAACTCTAAAATAAAGATGTAGTCCTTCTCAAAGAATTCAGACTTCTTCAAACTAACCTGGATGATATGGCCTGGGTACAGCATGGTAAATGTGTAGGGAAAAGAGATGGAAAGGGAAAGAGAGAAGTATCACCAACCATTTCAATTTGTCTTGAGCTTTCAGTTCAAACTTACAGTAGGGCCAAATACTATTTCATTAATACTATTTTGTGGAAATCATTGAGAATATGGTTGAAAGTTATAAAAACAATTATAATTTAGAGGAAAGGAGTCCTGGGTTAAAATTTGCTAAATTTGCAATTTTGAGGTTCTCCTACTTAAATATCTGTCAGAAATCAATACTTCTAACTTTAGAAAATACTGTGTTAGCAATCTGTTAAATAAACACAGTTCTTAATGATTCCAATGCTTTTATAATGAAATTATTGATGTAAAATAATTTAAATGGCTAGAACTACTAGTATAAATAGATAGGAGTTTGTGTGTATGATATCAGTTTCCCTAAATAACTTATACTTCTTTTAGCAGATGTATATTTAACATGTCCTTTTATTTGTTTTCAACTGTGAACTTTAAAAGTCATAATGCACATATTCTATCTCCATTTATAATAAACAGTACAGCTTAATTGCCTATAATTCTGCCTTTTAATTCCTCCAAATTCTTAGTCATGGAAAATTTTATGAATTTGGGGTAATAGCCCTTTCTTCTCTTAAAGGTAACTAAGTCAACCATGAATACCATTTTAACATTGCTTTCAAAGATAGGAAACTACAGATATGAGAGTTTACATATGTTTTTGCCAACATTTCTATATCAGAATTGTGTTCAGGTAATTTCAGAAATGTTTTAAAGAAAGCAAAACACAGATAAACATAAACAAAAATCAAAGGAAGAACAGTTCTAAGTACAGATTTAATAAACATGCCACTCAAAGATTTCAGGAAAAAAGAAATTGATCTATTTTTAGTGGCTGGGCATTATTTCTTATTCATTTGCAGAACTAATGAGCTTAAAAGTTAATCCTCCAGTTTCTTCAGAATGTTAGCACATTTAACCTAATTCACAAAATGTTTTCAGTTCTGAAGCTATCAACAGATTATTAGCAACTAAGTGATTTTTTCTTCTTGCTACTCTGATAGCATTGCTTTAACCTCCAGAATCTTTAATAACACACAAATTGCAGTTGATAAATGCAATAAAAAAACAAAGCAACCCCAAGCATTCTAGGCATTGATTAAAGAAGTCATCGGCTTAGTTTGAAACACAGGTAAGGCAAGTTAAGTAAAATTATAAATAAATAATTTTCCCTAAACTCAACCACAGGCTCAAGTTACTGTATTTTGAAATATATGACAAAAGACTATATTCTTAGCAAAATAAAAACAATTTCCAGGAGTAAAAGGTGAAGTAAAGTTGATCCATGACACCAATTTCATTTCATCCTTTTCCCCCCTTGCTACTCATTGCTCCCCCTTTTCCTCCAAGTGTAAAATGTAGATTCTCTGCAACCCTCTTCCACCCCAACTCAATTTTCTTGATCCCATCTACTCCACCATTTAAACTTAACCAGTTTAAGATTCCATTTTTTAAATGTTTTACAGTGGTATTTCCCCAACATGTCTGAAAATCAGAATTATGGTAGGGATCTTTCAAAATATGCACATTTTTGGCCTCACCTTGATGTACTAAATCCAAATCACTGGGCGTAAGGCCTAGGAATCAGTACATGACTTAGCCTTCCTTATGATTCTTTTAATTGAGTTTTAGGTTTTTGTGTGTATGAAGGAGGGACTAGAGTTCTAGTCAACCAGCTAAGAGAGTTGATAAATTTAAAAAATATCTCCAAAGGTCTATTAATTGCTAAATTTTTGTTCTTTAAGATCTCCTTTCATTTTAACATGCCATTCAAAGCCATCTAAATTAAGACGATAATTTGGGTACTTTGGGGCATTTATTTATTTATTTATTCATCAGATACCTATTGAGCCATATTGAGTTTCCCCAGTTACTGTACTAGGCAATAGAGATATGAAAATGAGTAAGGTGTTGCCCTTGCAATAACTGATATTCCCTCAGGGGGGAATAACAAGAAAGAGGTGGATTTTAAGCACAATAATAGAAATATGAGCAAAAACTTTTGTGAATCGAGAACAGATAACTCTTCCTTGAGGATTTGTGGAAAATGTTAGTAGTACAGGTGATATTTGAACTGGTCAGTGGATAAGTAGGAAGTTACCAAGGACACGATGACAAAATACTATGAAAGGATGGATGAATGGTGAAAAGTGCTCCTGCCTGGGTAGTGGACAGTTTGACTATGGAACAGAGAAATATAATGCTGAGGATAGGGAGTGAAGCCTCCTTGTAAAGCATTTTGAATGCTCTGCTAAGAAGTCTGTTTACATTTGAATCTAAAAGCAGATTCGTTAGGATCTGGATTAGTTTCCTAGGGCTTCCTCAACAAATTACCGTAAATTTAGTGGCTTAAAACAATAGAAATTTATTCTCTCACAGTTTTGAAGGCTAGAAGTCTGAAATCAAGGATTGGCAGGGCCATGCTGTTATCAAGGCTTTAGGGAAAAGTTCTCCTTGCCTCTCCCTAGCTTCAGTCTCTGCCTCAGTTTCCACACAGCCTTCTCCACTGTGTATCTCTGTCTCTGTGTCTCCTCTTTTCATCTCCTCTTTTCTGAAGGACAGCAGTCTTATTGAATTAAAGGCCCACCCTATTCCAGTATTAACTTATTTTAACTTAAACCAATCACATCTGTAAAGACCCTATTTCCAAAAATCACATTCTAAGGTATTGGGAGGTTAGGACTTCCACGTGTCTTTTGGGTGGATACAATTCACCCATAAAAGGATCTATTTGGTTGGAAATGACAAAAACCTCAAGGAAAATGATCTCTTGGCATAGCTTCAGTGTATGCTAGAATCAGTTCAAATTATGGCAGCTCTGCTTTCCTCCAGACTGGTTTTATCTCAGGCTCCACCTGGTGGCAAGAAAGCAGCCAGAGAGCTAGAGCTACATCTGTTCTAAATTCTAATCCAAAAGAAAACTGTCAATTTTGCTTAGTTGTCCTCTGAATACAAAGGTTCTTTCAAATAGCCAGATAGCTACCAGCTTTCCAGAGCCATAGCCTCCATGTTCAACTCTAGGCAGGATGAGAGCCTTTCTTCTCCATCACTAAAATACATATCCCAAGATACAAACTGAACAATTCGGGTAACTGTCTCCTCCCTGAACACAAATCACTATGCAGGGGAAGTGAAGGGAGACTGATTGGTTAGGACTGCTCAAATATCCACCTAAAACAATCAATATATTTAGGGGAATTTGGTGTCCTTGTTGAAAAGGCGAAAAAATAGGGAATTGGATGCTGAGTGTCAGAAACAAAATATTTATAACAAAGTTAGCTCTGGTAGCAAAGTGAAGAATCAGGGTGAGGAAAGTGTGACAGCAGAGTCAAATAACAGGATGAGGGCCTGAATCTGGATAGGGTTCAAGAAGAGAAATAAAAAGTGAAATCATTTATTTAGTAGAATTAACTGTGCCTCTAGAATGATTGGCTGTGGAAGGGGGAGAGAGAGATGAATTGATCCTGCCTCTGGAGTTTCTACCTTTCACTTACCCTAATATCCACATTTATATGCACAACTAGGTCTGATGTTACTGATATTTTAAGGATATAACTCATTCTATCACCAGATAGTTTCTCTGCTCATAAGATCAAAATGAGTAGATGTTAAATCTCTCTGAAATAATTAAAACAACCAAAACACTGAGAAACTTGCACTAATATACCCTTACCCAAACATACGCATAAACACATGAGCATATATTTTCTTGAATTTTAATCTATGTGCTAATTAATGCAATGCTAATTAGAGTTGTGAGTTTGTGATGTTATCATCATTATAGCTTTTTTTTTTCAGCAGAAAATTTTCAAAGGTATCCCTATGAGTCCTTGCAAAAAAAAAATTGACTCTAGATCTAAAGTGTTTTCAGTTATTTGATTTTAACTTTAAAAAAATGTCCTTAATTACATTTTGTTACAAGTTTCAGGAAAAAAAAAGATTTTAATCAAATTGGAATTGTTAGAACAAAACTAATTTAAAAATTTTCTTGTTTATTTTTAAGAATACTAAATATAAAATGTAAATTTTAGCTATAATTTATCAAAGTACTCATAGGAGAAGGAATTTTCTCAGTCTTCCTGTGGTGGTTTGAAGCTGTATACATATACCCCAGAAAAACATGTTCTTAAATCTAATACATTTCTGTGGGTGTGAACCCATTGTAAGTAGGACCTTTCAATGAGGCTACTTTAGTTAAGGTGTGACCCACCTCAATCAGGATGAGACTTAATCCCATTACTAGTGTCCTTTATAAGCAGAATGAAATTCAGAGAGAGAGAAAGCCACAGGAAGTAAGAAACTGAAATCAGTGAAATCCAGAAGAGAAGGGAGAGACCAGCAGACGCCTCCATGTGCTTTGCCATGAGACAAGCTAAGGACCCAAGGTAGCTGGCAGCCAGCCCCAGAATGTCACAGTCTTGGGGAGAAAGCATTGCCTTGATGATGTTTTGATTTGGACGTTTTCCCAGCCTCAAAACTGTAAGCTAATAAATTCCCATTGTTTAAGCCATCCCATTTTATGGCATTTGCTTTGAGCAGCCTAGGAAACTAAAACCGATTTTGGTACCAGGAGAGTGGGGTGTTTTCTATTTCATTGTTACTTGTTACTCATTATTAGAGAAGATAGAATGTTTGATATATATTATGCAAGCAATTTAAATTACCTTAATGAGTCCATTTAAGTGGCTGTCATCCCTGTCTCTGAGCATTCCCTGTCAGAGCAATTCCAGAACCCATTTAACTAGGTTGTTCACTATTTCACTGACATACCATTTTCGTGATTGTCTACACCCTTAAAACTTACCACTTCTATATTTCATTCATAGAGTAATGAGAAACAAAAGTCTGCTTTGTAGCTATTTGTTACATAAAGAATACTTTCTTTTGTGGGAGGAAATTTTGTGTTTAAAACATTTTTTGTTTTGTTCTGAGACAACTACAAGGGGGAAGCATGGGGTAGGGAAGACAAAGCAGGTGTTGAATCATATCCTTTAGATTCTGTAACTTACAGGCTAATGGAAACAATGTGATACCATTTCATACAATTTAGAATGACTGCTATTAAAAACTCCCAAAATTACAAGTGTTAGGCTACAGAGAAATATGAACACTCATTCATTGCTGGTGGTGATGTAAAATGGTTCAGCTGCTGTGGAAAAGTTTGGTGGTTCCTGAGAAAGTTTAGAATTGTCACATGACCCAGCAATCCCACTGCTAAGTATAGATCCAAAAGAACTGAAAGTAGGGACTTGAACAGATATTTGCACACTGATGTTCATAGCAGCATTATTCACAATTGCCAAAAGATAGAAGCAACCCAAATGCCCATCAACTAACGAACGGATAAACAAAATGCTATATGCATATAATGGAATATTATTCCACCATGAAAAAAGAATGAAGTTCTGATACATGTGACAACATGGATGGACTGTGAAGATACCAGGTTGAGTGAAATAAGCCAGACACAAAAGGATAAATATTGTATGGTTACACTGATATGAAATAATTAGAATAAGCAAATTCATAGAGTCAGATTCTAGATTAAAATTTACCAGGGGACAAGACGGGGACAGGGAATGGGAAATTAAAGCTTAAAATATACAGGGTTCCTATTTGGAATGATGTTTTGGTAATGGATGGTGGTGATGGTAGCACAACATTGTGAATGTAATTAACAGCACTGAAATATATATCTGAATGTGGTCAAAAGGGAACATGTTAAGTTGTATTTATGGTAACAATAAAATTTTTAAAAAATTCATGGAACTGCATTACACAAACAAGGAACCCTGGTTAAACCATGGACTATAAGTAATAGCACAGTTATAAAATTGTGCTATCATCAGGTGTAACAAATATTCCATATGGGTATATATGGTATATGGGAATCCTGTATTTTATGCATGATTGTTCTGGAAACCCACAACTTCTCTAATAAAGAAATAAAAGGCTAAAGGAAGAGGGTGGGCTAGTTGGGATACAGAAAAACTCCACAAATCTGCCCAGAATTAGGCATTTCCCACAATATTTTCATGGGGAGTTCCAACTAGAAACAACTACTCTCCCACTGAGTTGCCACTCACCCAGGAGATGAACATGACAGAAGTCACAGTCAATAGGTTCAGTGTCCTTGGTAAACAAGTTTACCTCAGTAAACAAGTTTCTTCCATACTATTGTGGCTGGGAAAAACTAGAGGGAAAGTGCTGAGAGGTTGAGGGAAGATTTTGGGCTTTCATGGCAAAAAATGTCCAGTGGGTTATTTCAGTGGTACAAAATAATTACAAGTACTGTGACCCCGAACTTTCAGTCTCTATGTTTCATTTTCCTTGTTTGTTAAATGTGACCTATGAAGTCTACCTCCGAGGGTGATAGTTAGAATACTGAGCAATTAATAATGCACAGACTCCAACCAATCAGAAGAGAAGCCTGACCACTTAGAACAGATGTAGACAGAGAGTGCCAGCTGAATATTTATCCAGCTTTCCCGTTAAGGTTTACATGGTAAATAATTGGGAGAACTGTGAAAGCTATGAACAGCACAATAGCAATAGGAGCTCAAAATATTTATCTTATTCCCTGCCGTGTTCCTATTCCCCATCCTTCCTCAGTGTACAAGACTAAGCTTCCAAGCACTTTCTCTTGTTCTCAGTGGCACCATTTCCAAAAAGTCCTACACTTGGATTAGGGCCTAAAATGCATCTGCCCAACTCTGGGGACTCCAGAAAAATAATCCGTTGCCTGTAAGAAACATGGGTTAGTTCAAGAATCTGTCATTGACTCTTGTAGCTTCTCTCTACATACACTCTTTAGAAACTTTTTAAATTCCCATGTATTACAATCTAAATACTGACAATTCCCAAATCTATGTCACCACTCTGGATGTTTCCAACTATAGCCTCAACAGTTCCATTTATGTTATTCGTTCATTCATTCATTCATCCATTCAATGAGTATATATTTAGCAAAGCCACTAGGTGCCAGGTCTCTGCTCAGGCATTGGCTATTCAGTAGTGAAAAAAACAGACACCTTAACCAGAACATGTCCACAAAATACCTTTTTTCTACCAGAATCTTCATTTTCCTGTCTTTCTTAACTCAGTGAATGGCACCCCAATCAACCACCTTCCCAAGCCAGCATCTTGGCTGATATCCTTAACTTGATGTAAAATCATTTTACCAATCTCAAAAACTGATTCCCCAAACCAGACCAACCCCTGGTGAATATTTTTTATGACTACCTTATTTGATAAAAGAAAGAATATTTGTCTCTCTCTATTCTTTTTAGTACTTTTTTCTTTTCAAAAATAATTTTTTTTTTTCATTGCAAAGGCACCATGTCTTATATTTGGGGGTAAAATTTAGTACATGGTAGACAGGAAAGCTGTCACTGCCTCTCTCACTTCTTCTTTCAGCATCCTGAAGCATTATTGCTCTGGCCATCTCTCTGTACTGTCCATGGTAGCTTTAACGATCATTTTGATTTTGATTCCACCTTGAGATCTGTTCCATGGCAATCATGACCTCTGACTTCCCGTCTTCCCATTGAAATGTATGTGTTTTCATTCCTGCTAAGAAGCCACCCACAAGTTTTGTCTTTTGAAGCTGAAGTCTCAGCCTGAAATTCTCTTTGCTATTATACTTTATATTCTATCAGCAAGAGGCAAGGTTCAGTAAGTGAATACTGTCCTTTTGGTGGTATTATATTCTATCAGAATTTGTACAACAACTGATATTGCAGGCTGAAACAGTGGGTCAAATACATAGTAGCAACTGCTGGGCTTTGAAAAACCTTTTTCACTTTACTGAAAAATTCTGCAAGGCCCATGCTGTCCTATCACAGTTATATTCTTTCTCTCTAAAACTTATATTCAAACTTTTGCTTTATCTTATGGCTAGAAGAATATCACATATAAAAGAAGGTTCAGGCAGGTCAAAAGAAGTATCTGAATTTTCTATGTACTAAGACTATCATTACAAGTCAAGGAACAATCTAAAAACTAACATATGCCCTATGATATAGCTGCATTTTAAACCTGTTATCACTTTGCAGATTTTGTGCTTTTCAAAGCTTTAAATTAGCAAACAATCATATCAAGACAGACTCATTCATTTAATAAATGTTTACCAAGAATATCCTGCGATGCTGTGAACCAAGCCCTCTGTTAAGTACAGAGGATACAGAAATGAGAGGTCAAACCTATGGTGTTAATTAACCCAACATTTATTTAAGAATAAAGAAAGGAATTTGCATAAAGAGCTTATGGAATCTGTTTCTAGACTACTATCATTTGTAGTCTCCAAATTCAAATTTACCCTTAAATCTCTTCTGGCCATCTGCCTGAATCTAATAACAGAATGTTGGATAGGGACCCAGGGGTAGACGTCATAAAGGATAATATACTTGAGAAAAGCAGAGTAGGGCTGCTGCGTGACGACCAAGTGAATTTTACCATACTGTTTTGTTCACACACTAATTCACTCAACAAATATCACTTAAGTGCTTGAAATCTACCAGGCACTGTGCTGCGAGCTGGGGTTATGATTAAAGCAGGCAAACTCCCTGTCCTCACAGAACTTAAACTCCAGGGAAAGAAACAGGGTTAATCAAATAATATCAAAACTACCCAATGACAAAATTATAAAAGTTCCATAGGAAGAAAAGGGAACTAATTAGGAGCCACAGAATCCATGCTATACTCTTCAGATTTTTGTCTACACTGATTATTTGCTCTATTCTTGAAAGTAGAAGAACTGTAAAAAGTTGGAAAGTGCTGACTTCAGTTATGGAGAAAATTTATATGGAAAACCCAGAATTAAATAATGTAATTAAGTACTTAGTCTAGTCTAGTACCTAGTAGACTCAAAATACCTTGCTCTCTTCCTGGTTGCGGTATGTGTATGTGTATGTGTTTGGTTGTTCTTTTCCCATAGTATTCTCCAATTGATCTCCTTTTGTCTATAGCTTCATCTTCACTTCAAATCATATACATCTGAAGAGTTGGCGTCTCTGCTAGGTGTCAAATAAGAATTTCAAACTTAACATATCAAACACTGGACTTTTAAATTACCCCACCATCATGAAGTTGCCCTACTACCTGCTCCAGTTTTTCCACCCCAGCTTCAACATTCACCAAACTCCTGAAAACTTTCATAATCACCTTCTCTCTTTCTCTTGGACTCTACATCTAATTATCGATAAACACGGCCAGATTTATTTTCAACATATATCCAGAATCTTACTACTTATTGCCACTTTCATTGCTAAAAATCACAATCTGAGCAATCACTGTCTCACCGTCTCGCTGGCCTATCTCCTTCTACTTTTGGAGTCATACAGAATAGCCAAGTGGTCCTTCTTAAACACAAAACAGATGTCACTCACCCATTCAAAGCCCTCCAACAGTTTCCCATTGCAATTAAAATAAAAATTAAAGCCCCACCTACAATCTAAGAGACCCTGAACACCTCCATGCTTTTTACCTCCTTTTAAATCTCTTCTTGCTCTCTCCATTTCAGCTACTTTCTGCACCTTATAGCTTCTGAACAGTTATGTAATGTTCCCTCTGTTTGAAATACTCTACTCAAAATATCCACTTGGCCCACTTCAGCTCATTTAGTTCTAAAACTGTACCCCACCACTCTTTCCTTTTGCTAACGTAATCTCTTAAGTCTACTTTGTAAAACCCTCAGTTGACTCCTTCACTGACTTCAGAATACTATTAAACATTTTAGCAATGCATACAAGAGCCTCCACAGTCTGGGATCAGCATAACTGTAGATTCACCTCCCACCCTTCACTCCACTCTACCTTTCACTTTACCTATTTTTTCCTCTTCCTTGGTTATTTTCCCATGAAGACTATGTGAAATCCTTCTGGGTTAAAATTACGATACTTGAAATTCAAGGCAACTTGATGTCTGTGGTTCTGTCCCTTTTCATCTTCTGACGTATATTCGTACCTATTCTCCACTATAACATTTCACAGCTATGCCCTACTGCCTAAAGTTATGTTCCAGGATATCCTAAGGCCATATTTTAAAGCACGTTTTTCCTTCTTATGCATTAGCAGCTTCTAGGATATCTTGCTGTCATCTGCACTTTGCCTACATTGAGCCCAGTGGAGCTGAAGGGTAATGTGCTGGTTTGGATGTATTATGGCCCCCCAAACACCATTATCTTTGACATACTGTTGTGGAGGTAGAGTGTTAGTGTTGATTAGGTTGGAACCTTTGGATTAGGTTGTTTCCATGGAGATGTGACCCACCCAACTGAAGGTGATAACTCTAATTAGATAATTTCCATGGAGGTGTTGTTCCATCCATTCAGCCTGAGTCTAGATTAGTTCACTGGAGCCCTAAAAAAAGCTCAGACAGAAGGAGCTTATAGGTAGCTGCAGCTGAGAGACACATTTTGAAGACAGCCATTGGAAGCTGACATAAACATTTTGGAGAATACCATTTTGAAATGCAGCCTGAGAGCAAGCAGACACCAACCATGTGCCTTCCCAGCTAACAGAGGTTTTCTGACACCAATGGCCTTTCTCCAGTGAAGATACCCTATTGTTGATGCCTTACCTTGGACACTTTATGGCCTTTAGACTATAACTGTGTAACCAAATAAACCCGTTTATAAAAGCCAATCCATCTCTGGTGTTTTGCCAACAGCAGCATCAGCAAACTGGAACAAGTAGCATGGCTAACTTCTCTGCTGGTAGACGCTGCCATCCAGATTCTACCATTGCTGTTCCAGATTTTCCATCTGTTGACTCATAGATAACTGACATAACTCATCAAGAAGCCTATTTGACATTTCTGACAGTGAACTAAGACTTGCAGATGAAAGGCAGCTGATAAAATCATCACAAATAAATATATTTCCCTACTTTACGTTTACTCTTTCCACCCCAACTCATGTTGATGGTGTGGTTTACTCAGCTACATTTATAGCTCCTGTTTATTTCATCTACATATTTGCCTATAAAATATTTATCATCTGTTACAGTTTACACACTGTAAAAATATTAATAAAACACAATTACTGGTGTGTAGTAGACACACAACAACTATTTTCAATGAATAAACAAACTCATGACTGAAAAACAGTATCAACCACAAGGATGTCATGTTGAGTGGGAAACGTAGGTAGGCAAACACAATATAAGGACATTGCTATTATAGAAGACATATGATGCATCAGAACACTGCCTGGTTCTAAACATTTAGTAAGTGATAAATATTTGTTTAATAAAGTGAATATGAATGAAAAAAGAGGTAATAAGAGTTGTGAATTCATTGGAAGTGAAATACCTAGATTTGAAACACATACGAGAGATCAGGCAGTAATCACTGGGGAAGTATCATCTGAGGGAGATCTGAAGTTTGCTCACCTATTTGCTAGGTGGGTCAGGGGTGGGACAGGGAAGGTTGGCTTGCTGATTATCAGAACAATGGGTGCTAAGCATGGTTGGCTAGATAATTTGTGGGCTCCCATGCCAAATGAAAATATGTAATCTTTTCTTCAAAAAGAAGGGGAGGAAAGAATCATTGAAGGTACTAAAATATCAAACATTCTCTTTTAACTGCAGTCTTTCTCTCAGTTATTATGGTGCTTATCATCTGATGTTTAAGTCCTTCTAAATAGAAAAAAAGTAAAATTTTAAATTATTAGCATGAATTTTACCATTCATCTCTATATTACGTAATACCAGTCTTAAAAAGCAAATACAAGGGTATTTAACTCGTGGTGATTTGAAGCTGTACGTACCCCAGAAAAACATGTTCTTAAATCTAATCCATTCCTGCGGGTATGAACCTATTGTAAATAGGACCTTTTCATGAAGTTACTTCAGTTAAGGCATGGCCCACCTCAATCAGGATGGGTCTTAAACCTATTATTGGAGTCCTATGTAAGCGGAATGAAACACAGACAGAGAAAAAAGCCACAGGAATCAAGAAGCTGTAACAGAACCTGGAAAAGAAGGGAGAGATCAGGAGACCTGCCATGTGCATTGCCACGTGACAGAGGAACCAGGGATCACCAGCAACCAGCCCCAGAACATCACAGTCTTCAGAGACAGAGCATTGCCTTGATGATGACTGGCACTGGGCATTTTCCCAGCTTCAAAACCATGAACAAATAAATTCCCATTGTTTAACACATTTCATGGCATTTGCTTAAGCAGCCTAGGAAACTAAAACAACTCATATTAGGAATCACTGAATCACTCAATACTTATTTCATAGCTTGTACATGCATCTGTATTTTGTTCTTACCAGAACAGTGGAAATGCAGCCAAAAAAATCAAACACCTATTTTGTTTCACTTCTTGATACACACATTCTACCAACACACTCAATATTTTGCTTACTGATGAGAAAGGAAGGTCTGAAAAGAAGAGGAACCATGGGTTGTCCTCTATCTCTTCATCTCCTTCTACATTATCATTTTCAGCATAAAGTGATTGGCTAATACAAGGAAGTAACACAGGTTAAAAAGGATACAATAGGTTTCATTCATGTTTCTTAGAACACCACTTACTTCCTGAGTCATCTGAAGCAAGTTTCAGTTCAATAAGAACACGTGGCCTCTTGGGATTGTCAGCGCCCCTGCTATCTCGTTGTAGACACGTGTTTGCTTCACTTGGAGTTTCGCTCACGTTCAACACCGAAAGGGTCCACTCAAATTCAGTGTTCATGAGGTATCATGAACACTATGCACTAATAGGGCAGCAGGTAAAGTTGGACACACATTATATTTATCTCCACTCCTCAGGCACTTGCTTCCTGTCCCTTCAAACTTCACTTATAAAACACAAGTTCAAAGATAACATTATTAAGAATTAGAATAACTTCTAAGTGCAGGACCCTGTGCTACTGTCCAGGTCACGTGCTCATGAAGCCTGCCCTGGTGCTAATAGTCAGAAGCATGGACCAGAGGGATACCCAGGGAACTTTGCATGGTCCTGCAGTGACGGAGCCTGAAGTGTGATGGAAGCATAACCGAAGGCATGGCCAGATAGGTGGACAGAGGAAGGAATCCCTTACCTTGGTAATACAAAGGACAGGGGATCCTCCAGATTCAAATCTTTGAGGACAAAGCACAGAAAACTCAGCTCAGTGCAGATTCTTGGGCCAGGCTGCCTGGGATTGACATGTATTTCATTAGCATACTAGCTGTGAGACCATGGGGCAGTTACTTATATTCTCTGTGCCTATTTCTTCATCTATAAAAAAATGAAAAAGTACAGTAACTCCCCCATTGATGGTTGGAACAGCACTTTGGGTAGTGTTGTACTTTTTATAAGTATACGATATATGTTTGCTATTATTACATAGCATATGGAATCATTCATTCAGACATGTACTGATCACTAGCTTTGCATCAGGCACTGATCCCAGAGACACTGTGATTTTGGCACTTATAAAGAAATGTGAATTGTGGCAAGAGAGGTCTATTAAATAATCTGAACTGTGGCAAGACAGGAGTCTTGAGAGAGAGCACTGAAGTGACAGTCATCAAACTAAAAAAGGCTATTGGAAATGGTCCATTAATTACAGTTGGCCAGCTAAATGTTACACTTATCAAGAAAGGAATCAGGGTAAACGCCAGTAACATAAACAAAAGCTGCACAGTCAGAAGGGTTACACAAAACCTGTGAAAATTTGATTCTTTATGATTGTCTCTTCAGAGAGTAGATTTCACTCTTGAGGGTAGGGATTGTGTCTTGTGCAATTTCATGTTCTTCCTGACCCATAGCAAAGTGCTTTGCCCAAAGAAGATATCCAATGAATATTTTATAATTGATATCTTCTAAAACCTTGATGATAGGCTTCAATAAATATCTTGGTGAGATTTCAGTTATGATAGAAGTAGGCCCATCTTCTTATAAAATGTTAAAAGCTCATATGCACAAATTAGTCCACTTGTCAATAGACATATTTATTTGCAAATTTTCCAATTCTTGCTATCCCCCAAATTCAAGAAAACATTATATTCTGGATCAGTAGAATGACTCAGAACCATGAAATTATTACAGTTCTTATTTAAGACAATTCAAAACATTTCTACCTGAAATGGGAATTAAAAGTTACGTACAATAGACTTCTACCTTTGTTCAACTAAATTTCATTTTCTACACAATGGCAGAGTTTTAAAATAACAAATCAGATAATATCACTTCTTTGCATGAAACCCTTTAATAGCTTCCCAAAGCGATCAGAATAAAATCAAAGCCACATAATATGACTTAGAAGGTTGATATTACTCTCCACCTCAGTTCATAGCCATCTCTTTCTCTTTCAGTAAGTATATTCCACCAAGCAGGCCTTCTTCCTGTTTCTGGATTAAACCACTAAGCTCCTTCCCATGTACCTGCTGTTCCCTTGGCCCAGAATTCTCTGGCCTCTAGTTTGCCCATAGCTGGCTTCTTACATTCATTGATATCCCAGCTGAAATGCCATTTTCTTAGAACAGCCTCCCCTGGCTGTCATATGGATAAATGTTCTTCTCCTTCTGCTTTACCCTTTAACCCATTATCATATTTTTTTTTTTTTTTTTTTTTTTACTTCTTTGGAGCATTTTTCATTCTGTAAATTCTTACTTAGTGTTTACATATTATCAGTTGTTTTGTTCTAGAATGTAAGCTCTAGTAATCAGGGAACTTTTTTATTTATCGCTATACCACCATCATCCAAAACTGTCACTGGCACCTAACGGGTACTTACCATATAAATATTTGACTGAATAAATGATTGAATGCATGAAAAATATGTCTCTGTGATTTCACTTCTAGCCTTCTTGTTCTTTCCATTATGGTTTACGGTGGCTTTCAGAAGCAGAAGCAATTATCCATTTGATGTTCTAATTGATTTCTGTCAAAGAAAATTAATATTCGATCTAGCTTTGGGAAGCGTTTACTGTGTTACCTTATCTGGGCGGAAAAAAAAAATAGAAAAAAAAGGCACACCCAGGGGAAATTCCGATTGCTGCAGATGGATTGAAACAAATTTTACAGCACCAAGAGCAGCCTTAACTATGGGATAGCAGAAACTATAGCTATAAACAAATTAATCTAGGAGGCAGAACTCATTCATTCATGCTCCAATCCTACAAGGTTCTGCTAAATCTCATTAACTCCTTGAAGCATCTCCAGAGCCCTCTATTCTTCTCAGTTAAAACTAATCACTCTTGGATCTAAGTTTCTATGCCTACTTTATACTTACTTTTCCTACAGTGCAGAATTACATTCAGCTGTTTAGGTATCTGCATCTTCTACCAGACTGACAAATCCTTTGGGACAACAGTCATATTCATTTATTTGTCTAGCCCTTGTGCCTATTACATAGTAGGAATCCAAAATTTTAATCAATTTATATAGTCAATCATTCTTTAAAAATGAAATCTGTCTTTAAGGACTTACATAGTCTGAGGACCTTCAGAGTTCTCGGGGAAATACAGATATTGTGTTCATGTCTGTCAAGATGAAAAGTAAAGCATAAATTTGGGTTTTGGAAGTGGACAGCTCTGGTTCATAATCCAGATCTACCCCTAGTTAGCAGTGTGGTTAGAACAATTTGTGGAGGCCATAAAAGACTCAGTTGCTTCACCTCTGGAGTGATAGTAAAAACATTCCCAAAGGTTGTTGAAGGATTAAATATGATGATATCTCTAAAGTGTTTATCACAGAGCCCAGGCATGTAGTAAGCATTGAAAAATTGTGGCACTGTCTTCCTAGAGGTGGTAAAGGATCTTATATTTGAAATGAGTGGCACAAATACAATAGTGTGTCATTCTCTGTACTTAGGCAAGCAGGCTTTGGAACTAAAAGTTCTGATATGTCAGGGGAGGGGAGCATGTGATTCTGTATGTTAAGAGCTGATTTCATAGCAATCAGAGCTTAAAGTAATCTACAAAAGGCATTATTTTTCTTCTTTTCTTATTTTTAATGGGCCACTGGAAATTTTAATTTTTGCCAGATTGACCTATGTAATATAGACTGGCCACAGTGATTTTGGAATATTTTTTTTTTTAACTCAACAAAATTTCCAGTTAAGACCAAGCCTGAAATCTTATTCACATCCATTACTAGACTTTGAACATACCAGTGCAGCTCTAAAACAGGGGCCAGCAACCTATGGCCCATGGTCAAATTCTGTTTTTATACAACTAACATACTAAGAATAGTTTGCACATTTTTGAATGGTTGAAAAAAATAAAAGAAAAAAAGAATATTTCATGACACATTAAAAATTACATTAAAAACAAACTTCTATGTCCATAAATAAAGTTTTATTGGAACACAGCCACTGCCCTATATTGTGAAAGCATTGAATAATTGTGATAGAAACTGTATGGCCAGCAAAGCCTAAAAGTTTTACTATCTGGCCCTTTGAAGAAAAAGTTTGCTAATCCATATTCCGAAACAAAGGAAAGTCTTTATTTGTAAGCACAATGAGAAAGGATTGCTGTCCCCCAAAATTCTTGCACTTGCCCCAACCCCACTGTATGTGGCCACCACACCTATAGACACTCACAAGGAAGGTGAATTTCTAAGCATATTAGCCTTATTCTCTAAAATAATGTGCTTTGTGGGGCTAATCCAACAACTCTTCTAATTCACTATACTTGTAAAAATGTTTCAGAATTACTTCAATTGACCTTAAAATGGAGGGTATTCTCCTTATTGTTATTTAAGTATTTAGCCTGACTTGAGAAAAATGGGCTATGTTGTGAAATAGCTTGAAAGAGCAACTAATGTTTGTCTCAGTACACTGGTACTCTTGACTATATATCTTGAAATAAAGTCAATTTTCTCTTTAGCTTTGCTTGGAAAAAAAAGAAAGAGAGCGAGAGAGACACGTATTTGTTCTTACGCTTCATGAAACACCGGAAAGGAGTAACTTGCCGTTTCATTTACTTGATGATAAACTTCAGGGAGAAGAAAAACGGAATACTCAGAGAGAAAATTAGCATGTCACTTACTGTACCAGACAGTCCTTCTGAGATATGTCTGTCTTTTGTATTCTTTTTATTCTTTGACTTCCTCACCTCCATTTTCAGTGCCAAACACAAATTTAGAAAAGTGCAAGTGCTTATCCACAAACACCCCTTTCCATTTCTCATTTCCCAAGTAAATCAACAAATTTGAACAGATGACAGAGCCAGTGAATTGCTACACAATACTTTTGCCCTCAATTAACATTTCCTCCAGGCCATCCACACCTGAATGAAATTCACCTTGTCTCCCGCAGACATCTTAAGGAAATGAGGTGTAAACCGAAGAAAGGGAGAAGGAATCTTTTGGACTAGGCTTGTTAGGATAACATCTAAGTCGCCATCTTTTTTCTCCTATTCAACTCTAAATGAAGAAGCAACACTTTTTTTTAAAGTGTTCACTCTCCAGCTTGATTGGAAACACTGCTTTCTGATGATTAGCAGACCTTGAATACTGCAGCCTCTCTTTGGCAGGGAGTGCCCCCTTTCAGGATGTAAACAATTAAAATGCTCTCTCAGGCACTGAAACAAATACTAATGTCCTAAATGGCAAATATACCAAATACACACACACCCTCGCACACACCCCACGTGTCTAATTGGGAAAGGCTGGACATGTGCAAACTTGGTTCCACGTGTCCACAAAATCATTTTTATTTGGTGAAAAATGTAAAAATTACAATGCTGCAAATGAGTTTCTCCATAGCATGCTTTCCCTATCTTAAAAGAAATTGCATTTAGATACTGTTTTCTTCAAACTCGTATCCAGGGAAAAGTATGGTACAATTTCAAAGCTGAAAAGAAGAGCTACAGCACTAAGATGTATCAGCTGATAAAAGTAATGCTGACCAGGAAGCTTTTAAATTATTTTCAAAATCTTTTACCAAGTTATATTCTATTATGGAATATGGTGGGTTTTTCAATTGGACTTCCCTCAAGCTGCAAAAGTGACTTTGTTGTTCTGCGACATTCTCTTTTGAGGGAGCCCCAGGTTACAATCCTCTATCTCAGAAAAGGCATTCGACATCCCAAAGATTAGTTCCAAGGGAGAGCTGTCATCTGCAAACTTGCAGAGACTGGAAAAGCATGTGTTCATTAATTTAATCGACATTCATAGAGCCCTATTAGGTGCTGGGGATACATAGTAAACAAACTAGACAAAAATCCCTGCACTTAAGGAGATTACATTCTGGTGAGGGAGACTGAAATCAAACAATAATCATATCAAATAAGTAAATTATCTAGCATATTAAAGCTGATATGTGCTATGGAAAAAAACAGAACAAGGTAAGGAGGACTGGAATTTCCTGGAAGGGGGTACAATTTTACAAGAAGTGGTAGTCCTCTTTGAGAATGTGAATTTGAATATCTGAGGAGTGAATGTCTGAAAGAAGAATGACCCAGGCAGAGGAACAGCCAGTCCTCAGGCCCTGAGGTTGGAATGTGCCTGTCATATTTGAAAAACATCAACGAGGCCAGTGGGATGGGACTAGATTAAGTTAGGGGATAAATAGTAGGTGATGAGCAAGGTAAGGAAGAATGGGGAAGGTCATGTAAGAATTACAGTGATAATCTGGGGAAAAAAAAAAAAAGGATCTGTTGGCAGATTTTTGAACAGAGGCATAAAAACATTTTTATATTTCAGTTGTAGGATATTTTGTTCTGAGATTGCATGAGCATTTTAGAAGCCACAATGTATTTTCACACATGAAGCATGACTTGTCTCATTTGAGATAGGGGTATTATAAAAAGAGTATAGTTAAAACTTCTTGTCTAGAATACAAGATAACTGACTAGTTTCAGGTTTGCTGTGTTATAAGTGAGTCACTTAGTCTCTCTTTGCTTCCAAGACACTGTAAAGAATAATGTTACATGCCTCGTGTAGCTCTTAGAATGGTCTGAGAAACTGGGGGAGATAATGGAAAAAAGGCAAAATGTCAGGTCAATATGTGGTGTCTCATAGCTAAAGAGTTGATGATGATCTGTGTACATTCTGGTTGTCCACAATTATAGTCCTTTCAATCAGGAGTCAGAGAGTATGCTGAGGCTGGAAAGCCAAATTTTCAGAACTTTGTAATGGTTGTGAGAATGATGGTATGTAAAGTATGTACAAGGGTTTTATAGTGATAATGTAGGGGAGGTGGTGACAGGATGCCACGATGATGGATGTCAGATAAATCTGCCAGATGGAAAAATCAGAATCAGTATGTAAAATGTGGGAGGAGAAGCTCAAAACTAAGTCAAGCATGTCGCCAATGTTAAGTAACAATGCTAGTTACTGTGAGAGCTATGAAAGAGAATAAGAATTGCCATTATTAAAATGTATATGATTTTTCTTTTTCCCTTCTTCTCAGGCAGGAAAACAGATTTTATTAGCTGAAAAAAAAATAATGTAATCAGATTTTTTATGGCAAAAATGAGTGAAATATTTCCTAAGATTGCAACTACATGGAAAAAAAATCAATATTTATGAATGACGATCCACTTAGATAGTGGAAAAAGAATAGATTGTCTTCTTACATAATTTGAGGGAAGTTAAAGCCTACCTAATAGAAATCCTGCAGGTCAGATTACTTAGAAAACTATCAATAGAAAACTAGTTTGTTCCATTAAGGCAGTTCTCCAGGAGGCTTACAATTAAAAAAAATAAGTTAACTAAAAGCAGAAACATTAGCACCTATATCAGAATAAAACATATTGATTTATCAAATATCATCTCTTAGTAAGTAGCAGGCCTAGCAGAATAGGGGCATAAATTAAATATGTTCTGTGCTACAGGACAGACTGAGGATAGACTAAAAATGGTGTTTCCCAAAGTAGACTGCTAAGAGGTTTTGGTGAAAAGGAAGGGATCTGTGGTCAAATCGATTTGGACAACTTGCCAAGAGCATACTATACCTCAAAGAAAGACAAACTAGATAACAAGGTAGCATGTTGGGGGCATTTAAGAGGATGGATGTAGAAGCAGCCAGATGCACTGTTAGAGCTAAGTCAAAGTGCCACAATGCAAAGGGACAAGGAATTACAAATAGAAAGTTTCTTCTTTTTTATAGTTTTGGTGAAGACACACCTGTCACAGATGAGGAAAAAATGTGTTCTCTGTTCATAGCATTTTAGAGCTGGAAGGACCCTAAAGAACATATGAACCCTCTTTCACAGCTGCGCAAGCTGGGACTCTGTGAGACATGATTTACCTAAGTCATAGAGCCAAAACTAGGTCTTAATTTCAAGTTTTCAATCACAATAATATTCTTTGGCTTCTAAACTCTCTTACAATGAATTTATGATATCTCCTCTCGTTTTGGTGAATTCTTTCTAATTGCTTTTGCCACAGGAGCTGAATTTTCTTTCTTTTGGAGAGAATCTCCCAAACCTAGAAAAGCTTTCTATACCAACAAGTGCTCCGGAAATACATGTGGACTGAATAGTTGGTCTTTGCTTTACCTTGTTACTTTCTTCCATCATTTTATCATCAATAAATTTTGATCAGGGTTTACAGATCTGAGACATTATAGAGATGACATCAATAAGAAGATATTATGACAATACATGTCATATAGACATAGCTGCATGATAAATTTAGACCTGTTTTGAGAAATCAGAATGGGATTAAAATTCAAAGTCAACAACCTCAACAATGCTAAAGGAAAATAACATACACACATACACACACAGGATCGCAAGTAAAAACTGATGACAACTGATCCAGTTCCATTGTCTAATTAGTAGTTTGCACCAATGTCAATTTCTGGATTTGATATTGTACTATAGTTATGTAGGATGCAACCATTGAGGGAAGCTGGATAAAGGATATCCAGACCCTATGTACTATTTTTGCAATTTCCTCTGAGTCTATCATTATTTCAAAATAAAAAGTTAAAAACAACAAACAAGAACCCAGAACAGCATAATTCAGAGGAGGGATCCATAGGACTCCCCAGTCTGCCAAATGGGTACATGGCACAGAACAGTTAAAAAGCCCTGGGCTAGTCCTTCTCGGTAACTTCAATATTGAAAAGGACAGGCCCAAGAACAGACCTGAGCACCATACAAAAAGCTCCTCTGAAATGACAAGTTTCATTCAGATCCATGTTCAGGAATCCTTGGGTACTATTGTTTCCTCATGTGTACAATGATTCAGTTCACAATTCCTCTCTGATCCAGGAGAATAGTAGTACTTCTGTACAATACTTTCGCTGAATGGCTGCACACTATCTTTATTGACTCTTCCTGCCCCTACCCACCAGCATTTATTAAGGAGCAAAAAATAAATGTCAGGTTAGTAAGAGCTGCCTATCCAGATTAAAAAAAGAAAGAATAAATCCATAAAAGAATTGATCCTCTAATTTTTTCCACCTAATTAATTTATTAGCTCTTTTCCAAGAGTAAAGAGTTAGTAACTCAAATATGAAACTTGTAAGAAGTATTTTTCTGTTTCATTTTATGAGAAAATATAACCATTATATAAGAGATATTAATAGGTTATATGTTTTACTTATTAATATGTATCAAATATCACAATATTAAATGTTAAAGTCTACTGAATTACATTTAGTAATTAAGTCTAATATTAAGATAACGATGTCTGAAGGAGGTGTCTTTCATAATTATTATATGAAATAATATTGTGCCAAGTAAATGAAACAAATACAATGTCTGGAATATTTATGCCTGCCAAAAATGTCACCATGAAATAAATGAATATTTACAAGGGGCTGAAAAGCAACTTACATTTTTCTAATATTTTTTGCCTAAACTGCAACAATGGAATATAACTTTGTACTTCAAATATGAAATGCAGCTTTTAGAATTGAGGGTTAGCATATTTATTTAAAAAAAAAAAAGGAATACTAATATCTTCACAATAAAATCGTTTTAGTCAGTTTTGTATCCTTTGACGTAAGTGTAGAATGTGCTTTGAAAAGCATTTAAAACCATTTTTTTCCTTCTAATTATCATTAACTTTATATCCCAAATATATTCAGTTAGCTCAGAAGTAGTCAGGCTGGTCAGTCTAACAATGCCCTAATGAGATTTGTGTTAGTTTCCTAGAGTTCCCATAACCAATTACCACAATTTAGCGACTTAAAACAATCAAAATGTATTATCTCACAGTTCTGGAAGCCAGAAGTCCAAAATCAAGGAGTTATCAGGGTTGGGTCCTTCTGAGGCTCTGAGGGAATATCTGTTCCATGCCTTTCTTCTGGCTTTTGGTGGCTATGGGCAATCCTTGGAGTCCCTTGGCCTGAGCTGCAAAACTCCGACCTCTGCCATCACGTATCACCTGCTAATCTGTGCATATCAGTGTCTCAAATCTCTCTCTGACTTTTTCTTAGAGGGACACCTGCCATGGATGAAGGGCCTATCATAAATCCAGTATGAGCTCATCTTGAAATCCTTAATTCAATTACATCTGCAAAGACCCTTTTTCCAAATAAGTTTTGGGGTTAGGGTTTGGGCATAGCTTACTGGGGGCTATTTAGCCCACCACAGCAAAGATTTATTTTAAGAGTAAACAGGACCCCGAAGACGGAAAAAGAGATCGAGAGGAAGGGGTAGCAACAAACAAGATTTAACAAAGATCTACGTATACAGAAACTTTATATAAATATTTATATATATATTTTTAGATGCTGGGGTGTTGGAACAGTTGGAAGGAGGTAAATGATATGGAGGTACTGTAACCTATAACATCTTTTGAAATTTGCTCTATAGCAATTTGTTGAATTGTGCTTTGAAAGTCTTCACCTTTCTGTAGATACCCTACATTGAATAATAAGGAAAGAAGTGAAACTGTAGAACTATAACCCATAACAATTTTTGAAATTACCTATATAGGTGCTTATTGAGCTGTACATTGAAAGTTAACACCTTTCTGTATGCATTTTATATTTTACAATAATGGAAATAGCTGAAGATGTAGAACTGTGACCTATGATATTCTTTGAAATTTTCTCTCTAGCTACTTGTTAAACCATACTTTGAAAGTTATCACTGTTATGTATACATGTTAAAGTATATAAAAAAATAGTAAACAGGAACAAGTAAAAGGTAAAGTCTGTATGATCACAAATAAAACAGGCTTAAGATCTGACCATATGATAATAGCGTTATCACCCTATGCATATGTATTTTTTAAAAAATAGTTTACAAAGAGTTTTCATGTTCACTTTCTCCTCAATATTTATTACAACCCTGAAAGAGAGTTTCATCCTTACTGTCATTTTACAGATGGCAAATCTGATGCTAAGAGCAATTAATGATTTAGCAAAGTCAAACCAACAGAGGGTGTGAGAATGTGTCAGGATTTGAACTCAGTCCTAGAACCCATGTTGCCTGATTCCAGGAACAGTGATGGGAACTTCTTTGGTGCCTGATACATAGATGGGGCATAAAATGAAGCCAGTATCTTAATAAATCCAATATAGTCAGGTAATTGCAGCCAATAACAGAGCTTAGGCAACCTAAAGACAAAATTCATTGTTCCGGTGTGCTAAAGCTGCTGTTATGCAAAATACCAGACATGGAATTACTTTTATAAAGGGGATTTATTAGGTTACAAATTACAATTCTAAGGCCATAAAAGTATCCAAACTAAGACATCAACAAGAGGATACCTTCACTGAAGAAAAGCTGATGGCATCCGTAACACTCTGTCAGCCAGGAAGGCACGTGGCTGGTATCTGCTTGTCCTTTGCTCCTGGGTTCTGGTTTCAAAATGGCTTTCTCTAAAATGTATCTGGACAGAAGCCTCTTAGCTTCTCTCTCTCAGCTCCTGTGCATCCTTGTTTGTTCTCCCATGGCGTTTCTTCCTAAGCACCTGGGGGTCCTCTCTCAGCTTCTCCAGGGTAAACTCTGGGCTTCATCTCTTAGTTTAGCATCTCCAAACGTCTTTCTGTCTGCATCTCCAAGTGTTTTGGTCTATGTCAGCCTCTGAGATCTCTTAAAGAGATCTAATAGAAAGGTCCAGCTCTCAGTTTGGTGGGTCACATCTCATGGAAACAACTTAATCAAAAGGTCCCACTCACAAATCTGCAGTCAGAAGACTGGGTTAAAAGAACAGTCTTTTCTGTGGTACATAATGGATTCAAACCAGAACACTCCTTTAGCCCATTTCTTGCAAAAACTAGATAATATCATGAAAATAAACAGTTGATTCATGCCAATAAAACTGGGGACAAAGCCCCAGGGAAAGGTTCTGTTTTTAATCCTGATTGTTTAATGTATACATAACTGAGTAAATGATCAACACCACTGAGTCCATGCAGGTTGAATGAATACTACACCTCTGTCAGGGGAAAGTAGGTCTGCTGACTTCTATATTACTGCCTCATTCTCCTGCCTTGCTGTAGGATTCCTTCCTTACCACTGGGACAAAGCTGCTGCTATATTTATCATCTGAGATTCTGAAAAGAATCACAGATAACACGTTTTTGACACCTTACAAGATTGTGTGAGATGTCTGCAGGATAAGATTTTAGTTCTTTGATGTTTTTGGAAATCCTGCATTTTTCCTTGCCATCAAAATAATGATCAGGTTGCCTGGCTTTATGTAAGGAGTTTTAATGGTCAGGGATCTTGAATACCTGATTTTGTGAAGCGTGCCTTTTATCTCCCCAGAAATAGTGACTTCCTAGCTCTGTCTGTCTCTAAAGTCATATGAAACTGAATTGTTCAGGTCTCAAACTTCAGCCTCTCTGGATTAGAACATTCCAAATGATATAATGAATCTATGTAAACCTGCATTCATATTGTACACAACAGGCTGACTGGATGAAAACACAGAAAGTGCCTATGAAGTTCTGGTCTAGAAGCAGTCTACGTGAAGTGAGTTCACTGGAGTTGATTGCCACAGTCAACTACATTAATCATGAAGTTCTCAGCTGTTATGTTCTGCACACTTGCTGCCTAATATGTAAAAGAGGCTAGGCAAATTTCACCAGTTCCTTGACAAGCTGCTATAGATTCTTATTCTTTACTACAGAATAAAAATCCCACTGAGACATGAATTTTTTTTTTATCAGTCAATGTCAAGCAAGTCAGGAAGTATTATTTCATAAAGCATACTTTTCTGCTTAAACATTTAAAATAGTAAGATGCAAAGCAATATGGAATAAAGAGTGTACAGAGGATAAGGTGGAAAACTTACAAGGATAGGGGAGAAAAGTAGTTTCAGGAGAAGTATTTTTCTTCTTTCCTTTTTTCCTCCTTTCCTGCTTCCCTCCCTCTCACATTTCCTCCTTTCCTTTTTTTACTCTCTTCCCTGTTTCTTCTTTCCAACCTTCTTTCTTTCCGTCATTCATTCTTTTTTCTCTTTCCCATTAATGGTGATGGTCATAATTTACTCTAGAAGTCTGAGTCTAGCTATGAGATAACTTGAATCTTTCATATTCAACTAAATGGACCTTTATAGTCATAAAGAGCGTTATGATAATGGGAAGCTATTTTCATTTTCTTATTCAACAAATACCTATGATTAATTGCTATGTGTCAAACAGTACATTAGACACTAGGAATTCAATGAAGAGCAAGACAGACAGGAGAGGAGTTCAGGGTCTATAGGGTATTCAGACAATAAAGAAGGAAGCAAACACATTAAAAAATTAGATCCAGCTTTGATTAGACACCTGAAAGAAACAGTTTGCTACTACAGAGAGCATCAGGTAGGGTAGGATGACCCATTTCTATACTGGGTCAAAATATGTACAGAAAATACAATTGTATAGTCAATTTATGAAATTTGGCATTAAAGAATAATGTGCTCAAGATAATCAGAGATTATAATTGATGGAATAATTATTTGAATATCAGAAAATATCAGTATAACTTATCTAAAAGAATGTAACACCATTGTGCGTTGAGCATAGGCAAAATACTGATTATTAGCTATAAATGGTACAACGTTGAATAAAAACTAGACTCCGTCTTTCGTAAGTTTATTGCTTAGAAGAGGAGGCTTACACATACATAGCCACATTTCAAAAACAGACCATGGTAATTGTACTATGAACAAAAAAAAAAGCTACAGAAAATCAGCGGAATGATTTTTATATGTCGTACATCAGATCATGTCACTCATCTTCTCAAACCTTCCAATGGCTTCTGCCTCACTCAAAATGAATGTCAAAGCTCTCACAATGATCTTCAAGGTCCTGCACAATTTGGCTGCTATTACATCTTTTGCCCCCTCTCCTGCTACTCTACTACTCTCCTCTCCTACTAGCTCAATCTGTTCAGCTACACTGGATTGCTTGCTGTTACACAAAGCCCCAAAACACCATTCCACCTTAATGCTTTGGACTGGCCATTTCCTCCCTGATATCTACATGACTAACTCCACCTTCCTCAAAACTGTGCTGAAATGTTACCTTTTAAAGGAGGCCTAATCTGACCTCCATTAATCAAATTTTGATATTATCTCCAATGCAGCATTTTCACCTTTCCTTGCCCTGTTCTATTGCTTCTTTCTGTGTTCCAGTAGATGTATTGTCTTCTAGCATACTGTCAAAGTTATTAGTGTGTCATGTGCACTCTCTATTGCCCAAATCTGCCATGAGAGTAGGGATTCTTATCTGTTGAATTCCTTAATGTATTCCAAATATCAGAACAATGTCAAAAACATAATAAGCGCTCAATAAATATATGTTGAATAAGTCAATGAGTGATTAGCTTTGATTGGAGGGTAAAGGCAGTGGAAGAAATCAGGAATGGCTTAATATAAGAGTTGATGTTTACAATGGGACTTGATAAAAATGAAGTTTGACAGGAAGGAATGGGCTATTGCTATCATTTCCTGACTGTTCTTCCTGACTCATCTATCCCCACTTCAGATTATCACTCAGCATGGAAGAGATATTTCTCAAACACAGATAAATTCATAAAACTTCTTTATGTAACTGGAACATTGAATAAATATGACTCATGGGATGTGTTCATAAAGCAAATTTTCCCTTAAGTGTATTTAGTCATGTTCTTTCCACTGCGAGAAAACTCAAACAATCTCATGACTCTTTTGGTTATTCTCAGGAAATGCTCAATTTAAATCGAAGCTACTATCTCAATTTTACAAGTAAATTATCAAGTCCAACTTGATTTAAACCTGAGAAGTATACTTTCTCCCACCTAGCAGATCTACTGGGAAAGGAGGAGGAAGCCCACATTAATGGTAGAGGGATGGCTGGACTTCTCTTTTCCTCTTTCACGGCTTGTGAACTTCAGATTTGGAGACCAGAAAGGCAGAGTAGGATGAAGGATAGGGCAGATCTTATTGACTGATAGTGTCCTGAGCTGCTGCTCAGTGGGTTTGGCAGCTATCAAGAGCAGACTTTTTCCCTCAGTAGTTCTCTGGGCTCTTAGGAGATTGCTCACTCCTTGGTCTCTCACCTGTGGTTCCCTAAACCTCAGCAAAAGCATCTCTATTCTGAGAGGTCAAATACTCCTTCCTCAGCCCACAGAATCCAGAATCCAGAAACTGAGATCCGTTTGCTTCTCCAGGCAATATTTTGCATAGGACCTAAGATACTAATCATAAACTTTCTCTCATTTCTGACCCACATGTGACCCACAGATAACACTCAAATTCTTTGCCAGAACAAAGGCAGCTTTCTTTTTGCCTTAGCCATTAGAATAGCTAGCCAGACAATTTTTCTGCTTTTAGAATTTTGAAATGATGAGTTAATTGTCTGTCCACTGGGCCTCATACCATCCCAAATTGCAGAAAGTGCCTATTACACCATTTGAGTGATCTTCTTAAAACTTTACCCTCCTTCTTGATGAGGTGGAGCTGTACTCAGCACAGCTTTCTGCTCAACCCTCTCTCAGTCTCCTCTTAATGAACCTCATACACTAAAAGCTTTTGACCAGTTAAAGAATGCAAAACTATTTCTTGACCAGATGCTTTCTGTGAAAGTCCTAAGGGTGATCTGCTTCACTGCTCATTTTGGTATCTTATCTGGTATCTATTTTCTTAAAATTTTAGCTGTAAGCTTCATTTTAACATCCAATTACATCTGCAAAAATCTTCTCTGTTTACCTATTGCTCATGATATAAAATCTAAACATGTTTACAATATAGCTTCACTTTTGCTTTCCAACCTTGTCTTCTTTCATGCACCTATAATCCCTCCAGGATCCAATCAGCTTTCATTCGTTTATTCAACAAATACCTATTAGGCACATATTATGATTCAGACTGTGTTCTAGACTTTGTAGTGGTACATCTGAGATGAATATGTCAGAGGATTTCTCTTTTACCCAAATGTATCATAAATGGTTATACATTTTTTACTTTACTCATGTTGTTCCCACTTTATTAATACCATTTCCCTCCTCTCTGCACAGCAAACTCAAGTTTGCCTTTACATCACAGCTCCAAATTCACCTTCTCTGTGAATCTACTTTGAATTTCCTAGACAGAAGTCATTGCTTCTACCTTGTGCTTTCACAGCAATTTATTGACATGGGCCAGTACCTTCTCACATTGTATTATGAGCTATATGCTTGAGCTATATGTTTAAGTCACCTGTAAATTGAAGAGATACATTATATTTATATTTTAATATCTAGCAACTAGGCATTCTTGGCTCATAATAGGCCCTAACATATGCTTGTAGAGTCAACATGATTTGGGAAAGAGTGCCTTTCTAGGAGGACAGAAGAGGGAAGTCACAGACATACTTGCAGACCAGTAAGTCCATCTCAACAGTATGTACTGGGTGGCAGAAGAGACGATTTAAATGTAGATTGGATCATTATTGGGTGACAGAGTGACAAGTCTTACATGTCATGAGGAGGAATTTGTTCTTAATTCAGTAAGCAAAAGGGAGTTATTAAAAGCTTCAGAAGAAATGCATTATTGGAGTTGAGGTTTTGGAAGAATAATCTGACAATATAATACAAATTTTTAAAAAGATGGCTACCCCTCCCCCAAAAAAAAGAAGCACTAAGAGACATATGAGAAAGTGTTTCAATATTTCAAGATGAGAAAAGAAGAAGAGTGCTTGAGAGACTGAGTAGGTTTACTTTCTCCTCTAGGAATAGAAGTAAGATACCAGCAGTTTAATGAAACATTGACACCAAGGAATAGGAACTGATGACAAGAGATAAGGGAAAGCTTGATAAACAACACAGTTATTGAATTAAAAAACAAACAGCTTAGTCTGAATCAAGAATTAGCAGACTGAACACCACAGAACATTTAATTAGTGACTTGGAAGACAAGTCTGAGAAGAACCTGAACAATGCAGCAGAAAACAGTAAAAAGAGAATATTGACAGAGAAAAGAAAAAACAGCAAGCAAAAGGAATCCAGCTTATATAAGAGAGATTCCCCCAAAAGAAAGAAGAACAAGTACCCTATAAACAATAATCAAATGAAGAATTCTAGACAATTTTCCAGTTCTAAAAAAATGATTTGTATTTTGAGATAGAGACTAGCCATATTCCAAGCAAATTTTCTCATACAACAAAAAATAGCTCAATGACATTGGAGAATTTTAAGCACAAAGAATGCTTCAAGAGCAGGAAAAGCAAGACGCAAAATGTCCAACACTCTTTTCAAACACTAAATGCCAGACCACAAGGGAACAATATCCATAGAGGTTGAGGGGAAAGATTATAACCCATGATTTCCACATTCAGTCAAGCTACTGCTGAAATGTGACAGCAATAGATGAACAAGGGCTCATAAAAAAGACCATCATTTTGAAAGAGTTTCTCTAAAATAATTCATAGGTGATTGACAGATGAAACAAAAGAAACAAAATCAAAAAAAGTAAGCTGTAAAAGGAAAAGGTTGGTGATGAACATTGAAAAGAGTTAAACATAGCAAATATACAGAAATAACTAAAAGTGTGGCAAATGTGTTTGCAAAAAAAATAATAATTAGGCATGCACAATTTTTGTTGAAAGAGATTTTTAATATCCTCTTGAAAGATGGATATATTACCTGAGACTTCGCAGAGGTTGGAGTTGAAGAAGCTTTAAATTCTTCATATTCCAAAGCACTACAGAGTCTTCATTCATTCAGCAGAGATGGATAGATAGATAGATAGACAGATAGATAGAAGATAGAGACATTTATTTTAAAATAATACTTTTTTAAAAACTTAGATTAGAAATAGAATACTAATTTCAAAATATTTGCAGACTATAAGAAACAAATAAATGAGTCTTTGGAAAACAAAAATATATAAAAGAAAGCAAAAATAAATAAAAGGAAGCACCAAAATATAAAATGCATAAAAGAGTAAAAAATAAAAACATTTAGTGCCATAATATATTTAGTATTTTATTAAAGACCATGCCCTCTTAAGTGTTGTGTGACTTATCTCATGTAATTCTCAAAATTCCTATATGAAGTAAATACTATTATTATATCATCATTATAGATGGAAAAATGAGGTAGAAGTTAGGTAACTTTCCCAGTGCCTCACAGCTAACAAATGGTGAGGCCAGGATTTCAACACAGATGGTCTGAGTCAGTCTTCACCCGTCACCTCCTTGCTATGCTAACTGGAAATACATTTATTCACACATGCAAACAAAGATACTTCCATTCACATATATATTCTTATAAATGTTCATGTTTATATATGTATATGTATATATATGTCCCTATCTATATATCAATATATACATATCTTACATACATAAGAACACATAACGGATTTGAAAACAATGAAAATTGTTTAAATTTCTCTATAAAAGGCAATAAATCTCATAAAATGGAGGAGCAAAATTTAATTCTAAATTTCTAATCACCAAATGTAACCACCTACATACAATTTAATCATTCTTTTTCCTTCCCTCTGGTTACAATGGAAAAGGGGTGTCACAATTTTGTCTAGGACAATGCTTCTATACGTACTCTGAGATTCCTTTTATTCTTTTTCAGTGATTTGCTTTATAGATTATACCTTATTTCTCTCTACTGGATCCTTCTCCTAAGCATTTATTATCCTCAACTGTTTCACACCTTAACAACAAGCAATCCCCTGATTTAACTCCACTTCCCCTTTCAGCTACCTCCCTACTTCTCCCAAACTTCTGTTCACAAATATTTCTTTACCTCCCACCATTCAAATCTCCAATCAACCTCCACTCCAAACTCCTCTGGCCAAGTTCACTTTATTGCCCATCTCTTAAAAAACTACCTACCTCGGATAGCCTAAAAATATCACTCATTTTAAAATTTAATGTTATTTGAAATTTCAAAAATGAGTGAAATATTATGATTGAAAAGAAACCAAAACAAAGGAAAAAACATGCTGTCTATTTTTAAATTAAACATTGCTCCTTCTGGGCATTCCCTTGTCCCTCAGAATCCCATTCCATCTCCCACCTCCATTCTTCTCTCTGCCTTAAGAATCACTGTCTTAAATACTTAAATTTTGTCACTCCCAGAATTCTGTCCTAGGGCTTTTATGCTACACACTCTTCTTGAGTGAGCTCAACCGTCCAGCCCCATGGCTCCAGTTACCATCCATCACACATGCTTACAACTGTCAAATCTTGATCTGCCTGCATTTCTTTCCTGAGCTCCAGACTCATATATTCAACTATTGACAGAACCTCCAGTTAAAGGAAATTCTTCCTCCTAGATAGCTAGCTCTCAATTGCTTCAATTCTTTCCACCACCACCACCCAGTTACCACCCTAGTTCAGGCCTTAATTTTCTCTCTTCTAGATTACTTGAACAGCCTCCTATAGTTTTCCCAGCTTCCTAACCTGCATTCTCCAAGTCATTCTTCACATTGCAAACAGTGACACTTTAATCTCATGGTTTTTCTTTGCTCATAGGATAAAGCCCAGCCTTCTTAACACAGTTCAAAAGTTCATCAATGGGGCTTACTATTCCATTCTCTGCCAGCTACACTGAGTTCTCTTTACTCCATTCTGGGAACCTTCTCCTAGTCACCAAATTTTAGTTCAGAAATACACTGTATGTTCTCACAGTGCAAAACTGAGTTTCCCCATCAGTTACGATTTCTATTATAGTCACCTATTTACTTCTTTTTATACCACTAGACTGTAAGTTCTGTGTAAACAAGCACTGTGACTGTCTTGTACACCATTATATCCTTAGCTCAATACACAACATTGGCACAAGAGTAAATATTATTTGATGGAATGAATATAAAAGTAAATGAAAGGTAATTTTTAAAATGGCCTGCAAAAGGAATAATGGGAAATCTATATAGGCAAACCAAATTTTTAAAATATCATAAGTAACAGCATTAATAATAAGCAAAATAGATATTATTTTTGTATCTTTGGAAAGATTTTTTTTATGGATCATATGACAGATTACAAAGAAAGCCTAAACAAGTCATTGCAATCTTATCAGTGGTTATCTTCAATGTTATGAGTCACTTTGATAAATGCCTTTATATGTCTTATAAAGTTTTTATAGTTAGTAAATATTATTTCTATAATTATGGAAATTAAGCTTACATTTTAAAAATTGAGCAAAAATGTATAAAAAAACAAGAGTGTAGAATGGCTGAAGCAGATGAAGACTACATAGACCACAATGTTTGGTGATTAGTACTTCATTTGTGATATCTGAGAGAGAATGTTGGGAAAAGAAGCAAACTTGCCTTGCACTGTGGAATTGTGAGACAAAAGGAAGCAGCAAGTCAAAGTCCTTCTTTCAGAAAGCTTGGCGATTAAAGAAAGGAGAGAGAAGAAAGTAGCTTGAAAGGCATCAAGGTTGAAGTTAGAATATTATTCAGGATGAAGAGACATGAATTTGTTATTATGGGCAGAGGGAAGGGGTCGATATAGAAGGACAGTCTGAGGATGAAGGAGAGGAATAATTACTTAGAAAAAGTTCAAGAAGAGGTAGTAGGAGACAGACCATGACCTCATATGTGGATTGAAGCTTTAACAAGTGAGGCATGGTTCTTCAAAATAAAAGTAAAGGAAGGCGAGATTGTACATATATGGAGAAAATTTGAAATGAAGGAGAAGGCAATAATTGAGAGCAGATCAATCACATCATTTCAATCTTCTGAGTCAAGTGAGAGACAATATCACAGGATAAAAATAAGTGGAGGGGAAAGGCAGGGAGAAACAAAAGTGAACTTAGAGAGTGAGATGAATAAGGGAATTCCTTGATTGAAATGTGATACAGAATCAGTAAGGTCTAATTATCTTTTCCTTTCTCTTCCCCTACAGTCACAGCTTTCTAGAATTACTGTTATGTATTCCTATTTAGTCCTCAAAGTGATCCAACTATTATACTAATCATGCTGCTAAACTTGCCTTTCTACCTCTCCTGTAAACTTCTTATGAAAGGCCCAGTTCATCTTATTTGACTTTTCAGTATCCTGTTACACTGGTACGTAAACCCTCCCTCCTGTTTCAAACAGATACTCTGTCCTCCATGACTACTGCCTGATATTCTTCCTAACTTGACATCCCCATGGAAAGACAAGTAAGCCTAGAATTATGGCATGCAGGAAAACTGAAGAAGTATATAAGGATTAGCATGCATAGCCAGAGAGGAGATTCAATATTTGACTTATTTTGGAATGTAGAGATTGCTGGGTGATTGAGATGAAAAAGAAATGGTAGTCTTTGGATGGCAGGAATACATGCTCAGACGTGTCATAAATGTCATC
The DNA here is from genome assembly GCF_015220235.1 of Choloepus didactylus. NCBI lineage: Eukaryota > Metazoa > Chordata > Mammalia > Pilosa > Megalonychidae > Choloepus > Choloepus didactylus. Next base: position 52,348,629 of record NC_051314.1, read on the forward strand.
AAGATTATTTGTTAGGTTGTGTAGAGGCTATACTGCTATTATACGGAGACTCCAAAATACACTTACTTGAGCAATATAGAAATATGCTGCTCCCTAATGTTATAGGACAGATGTAGGCAGGTATTCATAGCAGCTTAGCTGCACAATGGAACCCAGAAACTTAGGTCCTCTCCGTCTTATCCTTCATCATCCCCAGGGGTTTATTCTCCCCTTAAAAATAGTCAAAGTTACCTTACCGTCACCATATCCATGAATATGCTTGCAAGAAGGAAAGAGAAGCAAGCAGCTGATCTGGAAGAGTTCTGTTTGCAAGAAGGAAGAGTAAGCAAACAGCTGATCTTAAGGCAAGCAACTGATCTGGAAATGGCTAAGCCTTTATGCTCATAACCCATTGGACAGAACTTTGTCCCATGGCACAAATAGCTGCAGGGAAGGCTAACATATATAGTCTTTGACAGTTTGGCCATGTCCTAGTAAAATTAATGGAATTCTTGACTAAAAGGAAGAAAGAGAGACTGTAAATATTTGGAGGCAAATAACAGTTTCAGATACAAAAGTAAAAATAGATGACCAAAAAAAAAAAAAAAAAGGACTGTGAATCTACAAACTCAGAGAGGAAAGAAGAATTGAAACCTATTCTGGGACGTAGGTAAATGACTTCAAAAGAGGAAAGAAAGTACAACTACAGGCAGAGTAGAGTGCATACATTTCACTGAAGAAAAGACCTTGAGAATATTGAACTTTCTCTTTTTTTGACTTTGTGATTTGTAGTGACTTTCAGAAAAGGGTAACTCAAGAGACATAGTATCAGTAGAGAAAATAATGACACGTTATTCACTGAGGAATGTGGATGCAAAGTTTTGAATAGGAGTTAGCACAGAGGAAAGTAGAAGATACAGGCATGACTGAAGAACAAAGGGATGCCAGTTCTGGAGAACAAAATTAGGGAAAATGAGAAGAAAAAAATGTCCACTTGTGGCACTCAATGTTGATGAACTGGATAAGGAGAAACAGAGATGAGTCAGGATGTATTAATCAAAGGTAAGTGAAATCTCCTCTCTCTTATATGTGGTTTCTTATCTTTCTATCTTTATTTTAACGATTCTTTGTACAATATGTTATTATAAGCAAATTTAACCCTTTTTGGAGTTAATTTGAGTAGAAATTTTAAATAAATACATTCTAATTAAAAGATATATAAAAATGGCAAATTAGGCAAAGTATTATTTAATGCGTATGTTTATAAAACTAATCAACTTAAACTGGACTTTTGGCATAACACAGTGTACCTCAGAAACAGTCATCCCCCAATGGCTATCCTGCTGTGATGGCTGCCCCATCCCTCTAGCACTGGGAACCAGTATGAAGGCCAGCATGGCAGGCAGGCATACAAACATTGCCTGCTTGTCCAAATAATTTGCCTTGGTCAGTTCATGCATGGCTTCTGCTGTTGGATTTTATCCTAATGCCACTAGTGAATACTTGAAGTATTTTAAGCATGAATGCTTGAAGCATTTTAAACAGTAGTGACATGCTTTGGTTTGCATTTTAAAGAACTCACTGTGGTGGCAGAGAGGAAAATTGCTGGAAATGAGAACAAATTAAAAACAGCAAGATCACCTGGAAATTAGCAGTAGCAAACCAAATGAGAGAAGTTACAAAAGGAGTTACTCTGCATTATGGACTAGTAGGACATCTTTATGAGCACTGCTTATCAATATACTATAAATGTATAGATTTGCAATTAAGTAAATGATAGGCAATAAAACAAAGATTTTATGCTTCATAGTGGGTTTGGAAGAATTGAGAATTATTGGATATTATGTCCAATGGCACCAAAATTTTGTAAATATGGCATTTTTTTTAAAGTTCATAGATTTGCTTAAAATGCAAGGTTGGTTTATTTTCTACTGCAACATGGAGGAATTGTCAAAGTAACAATATGCTCATGAGAATGTATTTTATTAGACTTATTTCTTGTTTCATAGCTTGAGTGCTATGCTTTAAGAAATGTAGCACTTTGGCTTTGTCCCATCAAATTTTGCATCAGAACACTCGAAAACTCTTATTTCTGCTATTCAGTGACTTCTTGGCTATACACTAATAGATTTCCAAGCCACTGAGAAGCAAATTCTCATGGACACTTTTCAGACTTTCAAAGCTATGATTAAATGTTTCTTTGCATCAAAAATCAATCTTTTTTAGGCATTCAAGGGATTTGCTCTGCAGAGCAGAAACTAATATGCTAGACAAGCTCCCCTAGACCTTTAAAATATGTTTTTTCCTCTCACAGGCACTTATTATTCTGAGAGTTGTTTGTAGAGGCAGATTTTAAAAGGACCCCAAACCTCAGTTAAGATCATGTTGGCTTAAGTACATGTTCTCATTTATTCCAGGATATTCTTGAAGTGCAAAAACATTACATGCTAGAAATGTAGCAATCAGCAATTAGATGTGCCCTTTTGGATACTTTGGTTGGTTATTTAAAGAGCATAGTCTTCACTTTTTAGAAACTCACAAGAAATATATAGGAGATTTATCTTTTCCATGTACATATACCATTTCCATAAAGTAAATACGTAATATTTTGTGTTCTAGAATTGTCATAACACTAAACAAAATAATAGTATTTATTGAGTTCCTCATATATGCTCTCTTTCGGCAACCATTGATTATTTATTTATTTATTTATTTAGCAGTTCTAATGGTTTCCTGTGCTTGTTCATCCTGCCTCTAATAAGTATGTGAGCTCACTGGGGACAGAGACCCCATCTTATATTTTTCTGAATTTCCCCACTAGATTCAGCACAGTACTAGATGTTAATCTTCAACAAATACTAACAGTCTCTAACACTAGAACAAGTCCAATTAATTTTTTTTTAATCAGGCAGAAATAATAACCACAGTCAGTTCAATAAATGGAACAGTAGGTTGAAATCAATAGTCCCTATTGTCATTGATCTGATGTTTTTTATTAAATAGTTCAGAGATTTTCATTATGATACAATTACAATATTGAAGGAATCAAAGAAATCTTATTACCAATTGTCTTAAAAGCCATACTGGCCTCTTCAAGGATTTGTGATGTCATTCTCTTTTTTAAAATTCAATTTTATTGAGATACATTCACAAACCATAGAGTCATCAACAGCGTACAATCTGTTGCTCACAGTACCATTAGAGTTGTGCATTCATCACTACAATCAATTTTGGAACATTTTCATTACCACACAAAAAAAGAATAAGAATAAAAATTAAAGTAAAACAGAACACCCAAAACATCTCATCCCCCCATCCCTCCTATTATTCATTTACTTTTTGTCCTCAATTTTTCTACTCATCTGTCCATACACTGGATAAAGGGAGTGGGAGCCACAAGGTTTTCACAATCACATGATCACACAGTGTAAGCTATTTGGTTATACAATCATCTTCAAGAATCAAGGCTACTGGGTTGCAGTTCAACAGTTTCAGTATTTCCTTCTAACTATTCCAATACACTAAAAACTAAAAAAGGATGTCTATATAAGGCATAAGAATAACCTCCAGAATGAGCTCTCAACTCTATTTGAATCTCTCAGCCACTGAAACTTGCTTTCATTTCTCTTCCCCTTTTTGGTGCAAGAAGGCTTTCTCAATCCCACAATGCCAGGTCCAGGTTCATCTCCAGTAGTCATGTCCCATGTTGCCAGGGAGATTTACACTCCTGGGAGTCATGTCCATGTAGAGAGGAGAACGGTTGGCTTAGGGAATTGGCTTAGAGAGAGAGGCCACATCTAAGCAACAATAGAGGTTCTCTGGGGGTGACTCTTAGGCACAATTTTTAGTAGGTTTAGCCTCTCCTTTGCAGTACAAGCTTCATAAGAGCAAGCCCCAAGACTGAGGGCTCAGGCTTCTAAATTGGTAGTCCCCAATGCTTGTGAGAATATCAGTAACTCCAAAGGTGGGGAAGTTTAATATTTCCACATTTTCCACCAGTCCCTCAGAGGGGCTTTACAAATACATATTTATTCTCTGCCCAAATTACTTTGGGATGTATGGGGGTTTCACACTAACGTGTACAAACCAACCAGATTTCACTCCCCATTCAAAGTTCCATGTAATTACAGTGTTTGAATAAACTGACCATACAAGTTAAGTTATAATAGTGTACTACAAAAAATATAGATTTTGCACCTAATAAACATCCCTTCCTTTGGTCTCACACAGAAGTTGAAGTTTTAAAACACCATCAATATCATCCTTTACCCTTTAGTCTGATTTACTTTAGTCCTAACCAAGTTCATTTCATTCATATCTCTAATTGAAGTCGGATCTCTTTTTTCAGACTCTTTAACATTTGCTGTATGAGGTAATGCTGACATTCATAGCTGCCGGACTCTGGCTCTGAGTCTCAGGTGTCACACAGATACTCAAAGCTCCAGGGACCAACCAGGTTACACACAAAGAGCTCAGCATCTCAGAATTTAGAAATAGCCATTACAACTCAGGAATAGATGTCACTGATGTAAAAGCTCACAATCTACAAATCTTTACGGTAAGGCTTCCCCTGATAACCTATGCTCTGATCAATTCTCAGAGTTTGCACATTACAGTTAATCCATATTAGTAAGGCATCATAATGTTTGTCTTTTCATTTCTGATTTATTTCACTCAACATACTGTTCTCAATGTCTATTCACCTAGTTGCATACCTTACAATTTCATTCCTTCTTGTAATAGCTCAATATTCTATTGTAACTGTATATCTATACCACAGTTCACCACTCTGTTCATCAGTAGATGTACCCTTAGGCCACCTCCATCCACTGTGAATCATGAATACTGCCACCATAAACTCCACTGTGCAAATGTCCATTCGTGTCCCTGCTCTCAGTTCTTCCAAGTATATATCCAATAACATAGTTGCAGGACCAATGGCAACCCCATGCTTAGCTTCCTGTGGAACCACAACAATGCCCTCTAGATGGGCTGCACCATTCTACTTCCCCACAGATGGTGATTAGGTACATGCCCTCTCCACATTTTCTCCAGCACTTGTATCCCTCATTTTATTTTTTAAACAGTTTTATTCACACACCATACATTCCCTCCTAAGTAAACAATCAGTGGTTCCCTGTATAATCACATAGTTATGCATTTACCACCACCATCTATATGAGAATATTTCCATTTCTTCCACAAAGAAAGAGGAAGAGGCAAAAAAAAAAGAAAAAAAGAAAAATGAAAGAGAAAAAAATGACTGATATTTCTTCTTTTCTTCAATTTGGCATCTGCAGGGTCCTTCTCCAGTCTGTATCCTCCTATAGAGTTTCAAACAATTCAGAATTGTCCTTTTTTCACTGAATCTATAGAGAGGAGTTTTCAGTAGCTGTTTATATAGCCATGTTAATGACATCACCCCACTGTCAATCTCTATTAACCCTTGCTTCAGCTGAATCATTCTGTTCTTATTCCCTAAACTTTCATTTGTACCACTACTTCTTTATTAAATGTATATATACCATCAGGCCTCTATGTGGTTTCCCACTATCCTTGTGATGTTTTGAAAAGTATTTTGTTAATTTGTTAGCAAGCCATGTAAGTGTATTTGAATTAATGAGAGAAGTCTGCACAAGATCACAGTTTACTTGGTAGATGCTGGTGCAACATGAGCCGAAGGAAGTCTTAGATCATTTATCAGCTCTTGAGAAGTAGGAACACAGAGTAAAATCTCAAAAGAAAGTGACAGCAACTTGCACTTCCAAAACAATGATCCAGAGTCACTCAAACTCAACTCAAACTGAACACTGTTCCACCTCAAACCTCCTGTAGTATTCTCCAGATTGGTGAACACAACTTAACATTAAGCTCGTTGTTTGAGCCAGAAACCTAACATCACTCTCTTTCTCACAATCCACATTTAATTAGTCAAGATATACGGTTGACTCTATCTCCCTAATAACTTTCTAATCTCTCTACTTCTTTACATCCCCTAGGACCACTATTACATGTTCTAGCTTCTGCTATCCTTTTCCTAGGCACGTGTGCGCATGCACACACACACAAACACACACACACAAAGTCTTGTGACTCATTTTCCTGGCTCTAGGCTTGCTACCTAATTCTATTTACCACATTTCCTTCACCATTTACTTTCGAAACTCAACTACAATCATGATCACAGATTTCCCATACCCTTCAAGACTTAATGCAAATTAATGAAAAATAAAAACAGGGATTTTCTTTTTCTATTGCTGCTGTAACAAATTACTACAAATTTAGTGACTTAAGACAACACAAATTTATTGTGTTAGAGTTCTGGAAGTCAGAAGTCCAAAATAGATCTCAATTGCTTTTATCAAGGTATCAGCAGGGCTGTGTTCCTTTCTGGAGGCTCTAGGGGAACATCTTAGTTTTCTAGGATGCTATGACAAATGCCATACAATGGGTGACAAATGACACACACTGGGTTAGCTTGAATAACAGGAAATTATTGGCTCATCATTTCCAAAGCTAGAAAGCTGGCTTCCTCTTGGAATCAGTAGTCTATGGCTGGCCAGCAACCCTTGAGTTCTTTGGTGTGCTGGTTTGTATATATTATATTTCCTAGAAAAAGCCATATTCTTTAATGCAATCTTGTAGGGGCAGACATATTAGTGTTGATTAGGTTGGAGCCTATTGATTGAGTGTTTCCATGGAGATGTGACTCAATCATCTGTGGGCAAGACCTTTGATTGGACAATTTCCATGGAGGTGTTACTCCACCTATTCAGGGTGGATCTGAATTAAACCACTGGAGCCACATAAAGAGCTGACAAACAGAAGAAACTCAGAGCAACCGAGAGTGACATTTTGAAGAGGAGCTGCAGCTAAGAGAGGACAAAATGCCCCAAAAGCGACATTTTGGAGAATGCCATTTTGAAACGCAACCTAGGAACAAGCAGACACCAGCCACATGCCTTCTCAGTTAACAGAAGCTTTCCAGATGCCAATGGCCTTTCTCCAGTGAGTACCCTCTTGTTGATGTCTTACTTTGGATACTTAATGGCCTTAATACTGTAACTTTGTAACCAAATAAGCCCCTTTTATAAAAGCCAATCCATTTCTGGTGTTTTGCTTTATGGCAGCATTCGCAAACCGGAACATTGGCTTTCCCATCACATGCTGATATCCTTTCCTTTCTTTTCCATGTTTCATTGAGTCTGGCTTCCAGCTCCTCCCCATGGTTCTCTCTCCTTTCTCTTCCAGGTTCTATGTCTAATTCCTCTTGCTTATAAGTATTTCAACCATGTTGGATTAAGGCTCATCGTCATTCAGTTTGGGCACAATTTAATAGTAACATCTTCAAAGTGCCTCTTTATAAATGCATTCACACCCACGGGACCAGCAGTTAGGACCTGAACATGCCATTTTTGGGTTGCTGATTCAATCCCAAACAGGAAGAATACATTTCCATGCCTTTTCCAGTTTCGAGAGCCGCCTGTATTCCTTGGCTCATGTCTCCCTTCCATCTTCAAAGCCAGCAATTTCAGTCAAGTATTTCTCACACCAAATACCAAAGTATTTCTGACACTGACCTTCTCCCTTCCTTTCCCACAATTAAAGCCCCTTTGATTACATTGCACTTACCCTGATAATCTCCCTATTTTAAGGTCAGTTAATTAGCAAACTCAATTCCATCTATAATCTTAATCCCCCTTTGCTATGTAACCTAATATATTCATAAATTCTAGGGATTAGGACGGAGACATCTTTGCAGTGGCATGGGGGGGGGGTTGTTATCCTGCCTACCAAAACAGATAAGATCATATAAGCATACGGTTCTTCCACATCGTGACTTTCCCCATCACGGTTTTGATATTTTGCAGGTTGGCATAAGAAATTAAATGGGAATTTTGGGAAAGTTTTGCAGAAGCCATTATGGTGTTAATGACTCAACAGTAAGGCATTATCAAGAAAAATGAGAAGGAAATCCACGAAGGCGATGCTGCAGCTACACCAACAACTGCAAAGAATTTGCATAAACCATGAGCCCCACAGCATTCTTTTGGGTGCAGGATTATTATAAAAAAGGCATTCCAGTAGACTCTGGCATCATACAAGAAAAAGGTAAGTCCTTATATGATTCCTTAAAGGAAAATGAAGGTGAACGGTCTACTCTTACTGATTTTTAGACCAGGAAAGGACGGCTTGAAAATTTTTTTAAAAAGGTACAGCCTATGCAATGTAGAAGTAACAGGAGAGACAGCGTCTGCTGATCAAGAGGCAGCTAGGGAGTTTCCTGAAACCCTGAAAAAAAAAAATTGTGCAGATATATGGCAGGGAGGCAGCCCCCTAACTTCTATGATGTGGAAGGGATAGCTGTACAACTTTCCTTAAAGGAATCCAGATTTGTCGACAGTGAGGCCTTCTGACTATTTTTGTGAGTCCTGTAGTCAGAAATGCCTGGGCTTAAATCCAGTTTCTCCTACTTACCAGGAAAATGATAAAAACTCCCCAAATCGAATTTCTTCCTCTCAAAACTTGGGGAAATTTGAGTTCTTATTTGGTAGAGCTGTTGGGATAGACATGCTTTTAAAGCATGCAGCCTCATCTCACAACCACTGTACTTAAAAGGGAATAATGATAGCACCCACCTCCCAGAGTTGTTTTGAGGATCAAATGACTTGAGATACAACAAGTGTCAAACACTTAGAATAGTCCTTAGCCCATTGGAGGAGCTCAATAAATGATAATTATGATTACATTATATCTCATTCAATGGTAGAGGCTATTATTTATGAAACTGAAAGAATATTTGTTTCCTTTAAAGCTACCAAGAGTTTGAGTTAGATGCCTTGGAAGAATATAATTATTTTGAGGTTTAAAACTACTCTTGTCTAGAAAAACATCTCAGAGGTGTTTTGGAGTTATGAAAGCCAAGGCCTTATGGATGTAATCTAAAAGGAGAGTAGACCACTCTGAATAATAAAGAGGCAAATCTAGGAGTTTCCTCCAGGCAGCTGGAACAGAAGGAGGTTTTGTGGAGATGGAAGGAAAGAAGACTGGGCATTATGGCAAAGCACAGAGGCCAGTTAAGACTATCAGTCAGTGATGTATTCTCCAACATAAAGCTAAGAAACTTTTAAGTACCCTGATATCTCTACTCAACTAAAATTGATCTTTGTTCAGCACTGTGCTAAAACCCCCCTATTACCCCGTAGAATATTTGTAGAAGGTGCTTCCTCTCACCTGCTTAGTGGTCCCAGAGGGGATGAAGCAAAGGACCAGTGTCGAGCATGGGGCAAAGCAGCCTGATCTTCAGTCATGTAAGGTCAGAGCAGGCAACACAAAAAGCAGGGGCCATTTGAGGAATGACTCATCAGGAAAGGAAACAGATCTCTTTCCCTCCAAATATAGTAGAGGAAAGGAACCTCTTATTTTCTTTTTAAGAGGGAGAAGTCAGAGGAAGTGTTGTGTCTGATCTCACATAAATTTGATTATGTAGATTAGAGCTCTCCAGATAACATAGCATTGTGATTTATTCATGTTATTATCATGATAATGACTATTGCCATTTTTATTATATCCAAATGACCTACATTATTTGGGAATTTAGAAAAACTTGAAAATTATTCTCAAAGGCACCATAAGGCATATTTAAGAAATCTTGGAGCACACAAGAAGTACAAGAAGAGTGAAAACACTGTGTCCTAATTTTCTAAAATGGGAATATTTTGGTTTTGGTATAGACAGGTAAAAAACGTAAATTTTCACAAAAACCTAAAACTTCATTACTTAACTGAGGATTTGTACTCTGAATATATTTACTATGTCATCAGGAACTTAAATGGGTTCACTCTATAAAAGATGCCACATAGAACACATTTTCCATTTTGAAAGGACTCCTAAGATTGTCAAGGCCATTGAGAAGTTTTCTGAAAAGACAAGTTTTTCAAAAGGGTAATTTTGGGGATTGGCTTTTTTTTACTCAGCATAATTCTCTGGGATTCATCCAGGCTGTTGCATGTATCATGGTTCATTTCATGGTATGGATATATCAGAGTCTGTTTAATCACCATGCCTTGAAGGATATCTGCATTGTATCCAGTTTGGGGCTATTATAAGTGAAGCTGCTATAAACATTTTTGTAGAGGTATTGAGCAAATATATATTCTCATTTCTTGAGGAAAATGCCAGTAGTGGCATTGTACAGTAGTTGCATGTCAAGTTTAGCTTTTTAAGAAAACTGCCAAACTGCTAAACTGTTTTTCAGAGTGTCTGTACCATTTTACATTTCCATCAGCAACGTATAAATGATCCAGTTTCTCTGCATCCCTGACAGCACCTGGGGTTTCACTGTTTTTTGTTTTGTTTTGTTTTGTTCCAGAAATTGTGATAGGTTTGTAGTGATATCTAATTTTGGTTGTAGTATGCATTTATCTAATATGTAATGACATTGAAAATCTTGTCATGTGATTTCTTGCCATCTGTAAAACCACTCCAGATAAATGTCTCTAACTGCCCATTGTGCATTTTCTAATTTGATTATTTGGATATTTAATGATGAGTGTTGAGACTTCTTTATATATTCAAGATACTATTCCTTTTTCAGATACATGGTTTGCAAATATTTGTTTCCAGTTGTAGCTTGGCTTTTTAATTTTCTTTGAAGTGTGTTTCTCAGAGCAATAGTTTTTCACTTTGATCAAGTCCAATTTTTCAATTTTTCACTTTGAGTTTATTTTTGTATAAGGTGTGAGACTTATGCCATTACTTGGGTCTAAAGGTCCCTAGTCAGTCCATCTTTTTCTATCTTTCAGTCTTCTTGTGTTTACCTTATATATAATGTCCAGGGTTTTTCGTTGTGCTTAGTGAGAGGAATAGGGAAAATTATATCTACTCCCCCTTCCCAGAAGCAGAAGTCCCCAGTGTGTGTTTTTTAATCTGCTAAATCTGTTGTAATATTGTTATATAACAATAAATAAATAATACAATGTATAATTGTATGTTGTGTCCAATAACCATCAACAGATAAATACTTACCATAGGGCATTACTGTAAGCATTAAATTAGATAATAGCACGCAAAAGTCACATATTTCCCAGCTTCACATAGTGGTGGAGCATAGACTTTAGTGTTAACTGGACAAGGCTTCAGACCCCTGCTCCACCAATTATTAAAACTATGCACTGACCCAATGCTTCTGAACCATGGTAGCACATTAGAATCTTCTGAAGAGGTTTAAGAAAAGTACAAATGCCTGGCCCTCAGTATAGACTGATTAGATAAGACTATCTCTATGGGTGGCTTGGATCTTTGGAATCAGTATTTTTTCAGTTTTTTGCCATATAATTAGAAGGGTCAGTGAGCTCTGAAAACCACTGCTCTAAACCTCCCTGAAATAGCTTCCCCTTCTGACAATGATGTCTCTGTAAAAACTTGCTATAAAGCTTAAATAGATTAATCAAAATCAAGTTCCAAGTACAGTTCCTGTATATAGAAGTAGAAGGAGTACTGGTTTTGTGACCAGCCTCATGATCTGGCTGAACCACTTCTTAGGGCATTCACTGGTCAAGTAACATGACCTCTGAGACTGTTTCCTCATTTCTAAGCTAGAGTGCTTAACTCATGGAGTTATCGTAAGGATGAAATAAAATAACATATGTATCAGGACATCACACATGAAAGGCACATTGGTTTCAACTTCTTCTCCCTGCCATGTTTCAGCAACCATAAAATAAAGAGTCACATGGAGTTTCAAATGCTAGGAAGGGAAAAGACACATTTCATGTATCTACCCATTTGGTTGACATTGATAGTTCTTTGATTTCTTCTAGGCCTGGTTGCTAATATGGTATGGTTTTGAGGGAGGGAGGTTGCAGAAGTTCTCCTCACTCAAGAAGGAACAAACATATCTTTCAGCTCTCAATTACTGGACTTTGCTTATTACTTCTTCCACATTCTGTAATTTATTCTCTCTGTCCCAAGATTTCTGCATCTCATCCTGGTTCTAGGAGATACTGAGTTCAAAGGGTCAAGACGTCATCTCCAAGATGCCTCTCCTGACATCCTAAAATTGTTATATATTTAAAAGAGGTCCTGGTGTATCTATTATACTCGGAAAGTCTCCTCAAATTTAGAGCCTTATAGATTTCCAGGACATATAATGAAGAAATGCTAAAAGATATCCCTGCATTGTCTATCTTTTCTTTTAATCTGACAATGTTTGTTCAGAATCCATGCAAGTGGGTCATATTACAGAACATATGACACAAAACTTTGGAGTTCTGAAAAATTTGACGCAAACTTCTGAAATGCCCTATTTCAGTTATTTCTATATCCAGAACCCATAGATTCAAATTTTGATGTAGTAAACATATTGGTTATCCACACCCAACTAATCTGAAGGCTTGGTAATTGCAGCAAATCAACAATGTTTTGGAATTTCACAAAATCAGTCTCTTCCTGGTGTAGTTAAACGGTAAAAAGTGATTTGATCCATTGTTTCATTTTTATACAGTTAGACCAATGGAAGCAGATTCTAAAGACTAACATTTGAGATTACACTGTACACCAAATTATAAGTGGAAATAACTCCTTATGAGAGGTCTAAGGACAGAACTACTCACTCTCCAATAAATAGACAATATAAAATGACAAAAGAAAATGCAATGCTCAAAGGAAAACAATTAAATTTTCTTTTTATGACTACCATTAGAATGCCATACTGTAAAAATAAGGTAGTAAAAAGTCTTATTTTAATAAGCTATTGACAAAGTACTTCAGGAAAAGAATATTTTGCTGAAAGAGAACTGGGTCATCCATAAGTACAGATTATATTTTTTAAGGATTTTTTTTGGTCAGGGGCTGGGTTTAATCTTTGGCCAGCTTTTAAATGCTTTCTTACAAAGGAGCTATTTTTACCTGAACCATGATATTCTTTTCATTCTCAGAAGTAGTTTTGTGGGGTTGGGATGGGGAGGCTGAAAATAGATGGATCAGATACTAACTAACAAAGGCATGTAACAGAAGGATAAAGACACTAGCAGTGATTTAGGGTTCCAGGATTTCTGTTGACTTCCTTACCTTGAAAAACTCTAAGCCTTTTCATTTTCTTGAATCTGAACAGAAGCAAAATGGGCTCTCAACTATTCCAATCTAAACTAAGCTCCTATTTTCCTACTGGAAAGTACTATTAACTTTCCCCTGAGAAAGATAGGTTATATAAGAGCCAAATAAATAAGACTCCATTTAGAGGACCCTAAGACTTCATACACTGAACACAAAAATCAATGTGAGCCCCTCTGACAGCTGAAATTAGATGTCTCATAATGTTTTGCCAGCTTCATAGAGCATTGTGTATTTCCAAAGTACCCTGTATGCCTTTGTGCTCCTTCGTCTTCTTTTGCCTCTCTTGTTAGAAACACGACTTTTCCCTTTTGTTAAAATTTCATAGGCGTAGGAACTTTCTTTTAAGACATGGTCTCAATTAAATGGTGGCACTGGCATTGCTAACAGCAAATTAACCTGGAAGAATATGTGCTTTAGGGTTGTTCAATAACACATTACCATTGAGAATTTTAATTTTTAAGTTTGGCCTTTTTTTTTTTTTCTTTTATGTCACCCAGCATCCAGACAATAAAGAACAAAGGCTACTGAGAGTTGCCTGGAAGAAACAAATGCCTTGTGATTTTGCAGTATCCATGACATTCTCAAATCTAAAGATATGGAATTGAAATGTGAGGCACAGTTTTAAAGATAAGAGACAGAGATGGGGAACTAGTTAACTAGCTAGCTCAAATCAGGTTTGTTAGACAGGGTCAACAGGAAAACTACAGGATCGCAGTACCATCATTTATTCAACAGATGGACCAAGAAACACATCAGATCTGCCTTGCTACACTTTGCCCTGAAAGCTGATCTTATTTTTAAGGAAGAAGAATTATTAAGTAGATGGTTTATTTCAGGCAATGCTGATTCTATTGTAAAAATGGAATGGCCTACAATAGCCTTGGGGGCCCTGTGTGATCTGATTTCCCCAACCACCACCCACATTACCTCTTTGATCTCAAAACCTCCTACTCTCCCCTTACTCTGCTCCAACCCCACTGGTCCCCTCACTTGAAGCTGCCAGACGTTTCTGCTTTTGGGCCTTTGTGTTGTTTCCTTTGCCTGAGAACACCCTCCTAGACATCTGCAAGGCAAACTCCCTCAATTTCAAGTCTTTGCTCAAATGCCATCCACTTAACGAGGACTATACTGAACCCCCTTTTTAAACTCAATCTTTAGCCCCCAAAGCCACATCTCTGTTCACCTTTGCCCTTTTTGTATATTAAATATAGTTAATATATAATAATGTAATTAACAGATAATTATATAATTATTTTGTGTATATTGTTTATGGCTGATCTCCTCCTACTAAAATATGAAATCTGAGGGCAAAGGTCTTTGTTTTATTCATTGATATATCCCAGGAGTGTAGAAAAATGCCTAGCACAATGTAGCTGTGCCACTCATACTTTGTGAATGAATGAATGAATGGATGGATGGATGGATGGATGATTGAAGAATAACATGACACTGATTAATCAGGATCTTGTTCTGCCATTTAGAAATCAGCCCACTAGGAGATGACTTAGTATTTAGGGTTGATTCTGATATTTAATCTGTTTATTAGCTATGTGCCTTCATTTAGCAAACATAAGTTTCTATGCTTTGAAAGACTACCGTATTTTCTGCCAGTCTCAAAAGAAATAAGTGATAAAGCCACAAACAAACAAAGGACCATATAGGACTGTGTGTATCCTTTCTTGTTGCATTACAGTGCATAAATATTTCTGACATTTATTCATCACCAACCAAGTCACTGTGCTTTAAAATAAAGAACAGCAACAACAGCAAAACAGAAGCTGAAGGGAAAAAAAGTATATGATATCAGTTTGCATTGGTCTGACAGCCCCAGAAAAATCAAATATTAAAATGCTGAATTTTTTATGTTAAAAAATAAACCACGCAGCTCTATGGAAAGTGTTTCTCATTGCTGAAATTGTGAACTTTAATATAGAGGAATGGCAGATTTCTGTTTAGAAAATGATTCTCTGTGACATTTCAGTGAGTTGTCAAATCTATAACCTCCGGTTTTTTAATTGTTGCTGGAGGACAGATGCCTTTCCTGTGGGGGTTACACCTCTGAGAGTGCTTAAAAAAGGATGGGTGAGCTTTCTGCACACAGCACCACTATTCACTGAAGAAGGTTATTTTAGTGCTAAATCATCTGCACAAAACCATATGGTTAGAAGAAAATAAACTGCTAGCCAATATAGAGTTTCTCCAGAGGGCACTAGACTGACATTAGATGCCTACTGATTTGTTTGCTATTTGAATAGGTACTTTCCTTTTCTTGGCTCATTGACAGAAATTGTGCTGTGGATAATTCCACTTTAAAAGCTAGAAAAGAAAAGAATGTTTTCAAGTAAGAAATATTTTCCAATATATATGTTCTTCATATTTTATTCGTTTCTGTATGTTATCTAACACCAACTGCTGACCATTACATGCCCTTTAGCATAGATAATATATAAACCCTTCTCAATTCCTCATAATATATGAGATTCTAAAAACTGTCTCTTCTAGAATTAATTAATGAAGATAACTGGCAAACTGATAGAGGCAATTTCTGTTCCTGAAAAAACTGCAATAATGAGAGGTTATTACCTTTGTAGAAAAGGTCTTCATTTAAGTATAAAGACAGACAACATGAAACTTTCATGAATTTCAGAGACATAGTAACAAAAAACTAATGGGTTTTGCATTGTTTTGTTGCAAACACTCTCTTTTTGAAAACTAACAACCCTGTGGAGTGGGTATTATTTTACCTTTATTTGTAGATTTTAATCTGTGCATTGACTTGTCCAAGTTCACACAACTTGGAATTTAAACCCAGATCCTCTAGCTTTAAATCTTATTCTAATCACAATGTCACCTCTGTGACCTAATTTCATTTTGGTTTAATTCCTTTTGTGCTTAATGTTAAGTAAAGGAGTTCAACTTTTTACCCAAGTAAAGGCCATGTTACTTGTAACAATGGAAATACTGGATACTAGCAATCAGTGTTTTTTAGTTGAGTTCTTTTTAATTGCCAACAATTCTTAAATTATTAATTGCTATCCTCTTAAGATGATAATTATTTCAGCTCCTCAAAACATTAAGATAACTCAGCCTTGTCTGTTTTGTAATCTATGTATGTCTTAAAATTGAATGTCACAACGCATTATTCAGTATTTAAAAAACTCAAGAAACAATACTGAAATGCCTCAATGATCTAAGCAGAACACAGTTACTCTCAGCATGATTATTGTTACATTTATTGTAATGGGGTCAACTGCTTCATTTCTGTGATGTTTATTTTCTATATCATTGGGTAATGAGAATTGATATTTACAATAAAGGAGTTAAACATTTTCTAATTTCAAATAGGACATCATATCTAGTACACTCTACTTACAAATCAAGAAAATGGAGTGATATATTTTCATTAAATTTGAGGCCAAAATATTTAAATAAGACCACTTATCTGTTTCTTTATATGGCATTTATCATTTTCTACTTTCACTTTAGTTTTGTATGTATATGCCTTTTATTCTCAACTGATTTGTAAATTCCTTGAAATCAAGATTTATGTCAAATTTATCTTTGCTATGTGACTCTGGCTTATTTTTAGTAGGTTCTCAATAAATATTTAATTCATGAATGGATGAATAAATGAAATTACAATAGTTTCCTGCTTATCACCAGTTACTAAAAATATAAATTAAATCAGATTAATCCAGTAATTATTTCATACGCAAAAGACTTGTGCATCAAAATAAGAGTATTTATACCTCATTCATATTTTAAACAAATAAATTACTAGCATGATATATAGTTCTTTTATCTCCATTAAACATATTTTATATTAATTTATAAATGGTGCTTATCAAATTTCTATGGCATAAAAAAGTGTTCTTCCTTAAAATCGGCCTTAAGAAACCAAAGTCCATCAGTCTAGCTTATTTATGCCATCACCTGGCCACACAGAACTCCCCTGGATGGTTGGAAAATAACCATTTTCTCCTGCTTTTTTAAATTTAATGTTCAGGAGCACTCATTATCTTCAGTAGAAACTGTCTTTGAAACCATAACAGGTTTGAGCTTGAAATATGCTTCCTGAATGTTTCAAGGTAAAAGGTTTAGAGTTTTTATTAAAGGACTCACATGGGATGAAAATTACAAGTGGAGAAACACCTCAGCCAACACTTTCAGAGAAAGTGATCACTAGCTTCATGTATTAGAGCATAGGTGAAGTTAAAATGCTAGGAATACACTTTGCCTGTTCTCCAAATAAGAGAGCCTTTGATTCCCAAACCATCTTCTTCATCAGCTAGGGTTACAAGACCCACTTTCTTGCTCTGCCTTCTCTTGAGTGGAGAAAATAGAAACATTTTAAAAATCTCTTCCCATTTGTGTATGTGGAGTCAGCCACCAGTACTCAGGGTTCGTTGAACCTCTTTTCTACAGAGAGCCAGTGCTGCCACGCTCTGATTCAGCACAAAAGAGATGGGGAAAATTATCTTTGTCTTCAGAGATTTCCAAATGTGAGGAGACTTGGGAAGATGTTCATTCCTATATCACCTAATTCTTTTACTGGAATGTACAGAGAAAGACAAACAGGATAAAATGAGGATACTTAGCTCAAACAAAATGGCCTTATTTTAAGGCAGGTACTCCACATGAATTTGTAAACATGTGCTATTTACTAAAAGATGACCTTATTAAGAAAATTAGCCACTACATACTTTAAAAGCATGAAATGTATGACATAGTGTTTCTAAAAATATCCCAGTGCAGTCCTTACATTTCCAAGCAGAGGTGACATTGATTAATGCAGGTGAAATCAAAGTTTATTAAAATCTCATCTTATTTTAAGCAAACAATTGTTTTATAATAAGTATTTGTAGGAATTCTTATCAAAATGTTTAATTTCCCATTAGAAGTTCTTTTGGCGTGTTTTTTTTTTTTTCTGTTTCCTACAATCTTACTCCATTGTTGAAACAGCAGTGTTTTGATAAACGGATAACGACAATGCACAGCAATTCACTGGGAGATGAAAGTCAATTTCGAGAACCATTTTGTGATAACTTTAATCTCTCCTAATATCTTTTTCCTTGCAATATTCTTTATGATCAATAACTAAAGTTTCCTAATGTTCCTGAAATTGGTTTCATCACAGGCAACAAATTTATTCTACCTAAGTTTATTGAGTGCTACCCCCAACACAATGTTTGCTTCCCTTTCCCCATTTTGTTTTGTTTTTTTTCCCCAAAAAACAATTTAGGGAAAAGGGATAAAAACTAAAAGAAAGGTAATTAAGAATGAGACAAGCAATTCTTTGCTAGATGCTGACCTACTGGAAAGTAAGGATGAGTTGAGTTTCTGATTACACAAAAACTAAGGCCTTTAATATAAGTGAAAAGTCAACACTTTAATTGTTCCATCAATATAGTATCAAATTATCAACATGTATTGTTAAAACAAATTAGCAGGTTATACTATTACAAACTACTCTGTTAATGAAATGAATTTCTTGCACTTTTGTCCTTTCTATGTGAAATTATGAGTGGTTAAAACAACATTGGCTTCCGACTGTTATATTTCTTCTTTGTATTGTATTATAGTGTTTCCTGGGATATCTTCCCCTAAAACACTGAACACAAAGAGAATTAGAGATCAGAGCAGATCAGGGAGCTAGAGTTTGTGAGGAATAGTGTGAGTGGTAATTTGGTTAAGAAGTCAGGACAGCCATTCTGAAACAAAAGTTATTTCACAAAAGAAGCATTTTAGTGGACCAAAAGTAGAAAGAGAAAAATAAGTATAGGTTCTATAGTTAATATCAATGAATGCTTTATTACTTTGAAGACAAGGTTAACTAACTTTATGAAACATAATCAATGTCTTTTCTTTCTTTATTATTTTTTAATTTTTTTTTAATTGAGATTGTTCACATACCATACAATTATCCAAAGATCCAAAGGGCACCATCACTTGCCCATGGTACCATCATACAGCTGTGCATCCATCACAATTTTTTTTTTTCAATTTTTAGAACATTTTCATTACTCCAGAAAATAAATAAAGACACAAAAAAGAAAACTCAAATCCTCCCATACCCCTAACCACCCTCCCTCCATTATTGACTTATAATATTGGTAGAGTAAATTTGTTACTATTGAGGGAAGAATGTAAAATACTACTAACTGTAGCACATAGTTTGCAATAGGTATATATTTTTTCCCTGTATACCCCTCTATTATTAACTTCTAGTTATAGTGTCATACATTTGTTCTAGTTCATGAAAGAAATTTCTCATATTTGTACAGTTAATCACAGAGATTGTCCACCACAGGATTCACTGTTTTATACATTCCCATCTTTTAACCTCCAACTTTCCTTCTGGTGACGTACATGACAATAAGCTTCCCCCTTCCACCACATTCACATACCATTCAGCACTGTTAGATAGTCTCACAATAACGTGCTACCATCACCACTGTCCATTTCCAAACACTTAAGTTCACCCTAGTTGAACATTCTGCTCATGATAAGCAACTGCTCCCCATTCTTTAACCTATCCTATATCCTGGTAACTTACATTTCATGTCTATGAGTTTACATATTATAATTACTTCATATCAGTGAGAACATGCAGTATTTGTCCTTATTTGTCTGACTTACATCACTCAATGTAGTGCGCTCAAGTTTTCTTCATCAATCCATTTTTTTTTAAAAAACAATTTTGTTCACCCACCATACTTTCTATCCCTAAGTAAACATTCAATGGTTCCTTGTATAGGCATATATTTATGTATTCACCACCATCACCACTATCTGTATAAGGACATCTCCATTTCTTCCATGAAGAAGGAGGAAGAGTCAAAGAAGGTAGAGAGACAAAAGAAAGAGAAAAAAAAATTACAGCTAAAAAGCAATAAAAGGAAAGACAGAGTTATCCTAAAGTAGAATAAAAGAGTCAGACAACATCTCCAATGCCAAGAGTCTCATACACCTCCCTTATGTCCCCCTTTTAAAGGCATTTAGCTTTGGTATATTGCCTTTGTTACATTCAAGGAAGCATAATCCAATGTTTCTGTTAAATATAGTCTCTAGTTTGCATTTATTGTATTTTCCTCCAATGCCACCCTATTTAACACCTTGAAAGGTTGACGTTCATTTGTTCTACCTCATGTAAAAACATATTTGTACATTTTATCACAATTGTTGAACACTCTAGTTTTCACTGAGTTATACGGTTGCAGTCTTTATCTTTCCTCTTTCTTTCTGGTGTCCCACATGCTCCTAACCTTTCTCTTTCAACCATACTCATCGTCATCTTTGTTCATTGTGCTTACATTGCTGTGCTACCATCACCCACGACTGTGTTCCAAACTTCTCACTTCTTTCTTTCCCTATCTGTCTGTAGTGCTCTCTTTAGTATTTCCTGTAGTGCAGGTATGTTGTTCACAAACTCTCTCATTGTCTGTTTGTCAGAGAATATTTTAAACTCTCTCTCATATTTGAAGGACAGTTTTGCCAGATATAGGATTCTTGGTTGGCGGTTTTTATCTTTCAGTATCTTAAATATAACACACCACTTCCTTCTTGCCTCCATGGTTTCTTCTGAGAAATCCACACAAAATCTTATCAAGCTTCCTTTGTAAATGATGGATCATTTTTCTCTTGCTGTGTTCAACATTCTCTCTTTGTCTTTGACATTTGATAATCTGATTATTAAGTGTCTTGGCATATGCCTATTCAGATCTATTCTGTTTGGGGTACGCTGCACTTCTTGGATCTGTAATTTTGTATCTTTCATAAGAGATGGGAAATTTTCATTAATTATTTCCTCTATTATTCTCTGCCCCTTTTCCCTTCTCTTCTCCTGGGACACCCATGACACATACATTTCTGTGTTTCATGTTGTCATTCCGTTCCTGGAGACATTGCTCATATTTGTCCATTCTTTTCCCTATCTGTTCTTTTGTGTGTAGGCTTTCAGGTGCCTTGTTCTCCAGCTCCTGAGTGTTTTCTTCTGCCTCTTGAGATCTGTTGTTGTATGTCTCCATTGTGTTTTTCATCTCTTGTGGTGTGCCTTTCATTTCCATAGATTCTACCAGCTTTTTTTTTCAAACTTTCAATTTCTACCTTATGTTCGCCCAGTGTTTTCTTTATAGCCTTCATATCTTTTGTTACGTCTTCCCTGAACTTGTTGGTTTGATTTTTAATTGATTTATCCTATTTCTTTGAAAATCTTTAATAGATTGTTTCATTAAAGTGAAACAATATCTCAACTGTATCTTGATTGAGGTGTAAGTTTGTTCCTTTGACTGCACCATAACTTCATTTTTCCTAGTATAGATTGTAGTTTTCTATTGTCTAGGCATCTGGTTTCCTTGGTTACCCCAGTCAGATTTTCCCAGACCAGAACAGTTGCAGGTCTCTGAGTGGGGTTACATTCAGGGTGTATCTTAAAAGATTGACAGACTTTCCTGTGAGACCTCTAGTTGCTGTGCTTTTCCTAACCTGCCCAGCAGGTGGCACCTCTCAGCCTGTCGCTCCTGACTGCTGTAAGGAGGTGTGGCCTTTTTAGTTTCTGTTTTGGCTGTTTACCCCCAGGCTCTGGTGTCTGGTTCTGAAGGGAAAGCTGGGCCCCACCTCCTTCCTCTAGGGACTTATCATTTGCATTTGAATTATCTCTTTGACTCTGTTATCTCCACCCCTGTCTGGGTCAGAGCACTGGGAATTGAAAATGGCTGAGGCTCTCTCCACTGAAAATGGCTGGGGCTCTCTCCTCTGAGCCCCTCAGGTTGAGGGAGAAAAAGGAACAGAAGCCCCCTTTTAGAGCCAATTCATGGCCCCCCAGTTGCACTCATCAGCCAGAGGTATCACCTGGTCTTTCGGGCTCCCCCTCCCAGGACTGATGAGTTTTCTGGTTCTTTAAGGTCAGTTGTCACTAAAAGCCTCTGTCTGCTTGTTGGAGGTTTGTAGCTCATATTCAGCAGTCCACATTTGTTAATTAAAACACCAGCTGGAGCTCAACTGAGCTATATTTGCTTACTCAGAGAGTGCCACACTCTACCACAGCAAGGTTTTGCAGCTAAGCCTGCCATGGGGGGAGGGTCTCCTGGCACAGTTCTGCAGTTTTTACTTACAGATTTTATGCTGTGATCTCGGGCATTCTTCCCAATCCAGGTTAGTATATGATGTGTGGACAGTCACAGTTGTCCCCCAGCAGTTATTCCAAATTATTTACTAGCTGTTGCTGGTTGTTCATTAGTTTTCCCAAGGGACTAACCAAATTCCACTCCTCTCTATGCAGCCATCTGGCCCTCCTCCATTCTCAATGTCTTTTAAAAACAACATGCAAATTTGAATTTTTTTATGGTATTTTATGTATGTATACAGGTTTGGACACTGACTTAGGTGCTACATGGGATCCACTGTCTTTTCTTCTAAAGAAAAGGGAAATACGTTTTTTCTTGAATTTGAATTTCTGCATCTTTTACAATATGGGGCAAGAGTTTGTTGTAAGTTCTCAGTATAGATGATATGGTTGTGTACATGCTTAGAATGTTAAGGTGCATTTCTGGCTACAGCTTGGGAGTTGCAGGGTTTTTAGGCACACACAAAGTTTGGGAAATGTGGTCTTTGCTCCAAAGAGTTTATAGGCCAAGAGAGAAGTAAGAATAATGCATGTCTTTATTGTTAAATAAAATATATTCAAAATTATTAGTGGTTACAAACTGCTGTGGGATTTAGAGGATAAAAAAACAGTATTTCTGGATGGAGAAATTATGGTAGGTTTCATGGAGTTAACAGCCTTTCAACTGAACCTTAACATTTGGACAAAATTTAGATGAGACAAATTGACAGAATAGAGTTTGAGCAGAATGAAGGACATTAACAAGAATTTAGAGAAGTAAGACCAAGTGTATGGTCCTTGAGAATAAATAACCCCAGTCTGACTAGAGAATCGAGTATTGGAAATCCATTTAGGAAAATAAAGACATAAAAAGAAGTTTGATAAAAAATCATCCATGTGTATATTTCACAATAAGAAAATAACTGAAACTATGGTACTCATAACAACTTTATGATCAATAAACCAAGTTTCCTAATATTCCTGAAATTAATTGGTTTCAACACAGGCAACAAATTTATTCTACCTATGTTCATTGAGTGCTACCCCCAACACAATTTTTCCTGCCCTTTCCCCATTTTATTTTTTTTTCCCAAAAAACAATTTAGGGGAAAGGGATAAAAACTAAAATAAAAGTAATTAAGAACTATGACAGGCAATTCCAAATTCTGAAATTTGGAAATTTCCTATGTAAGTACTTGTTAAATCATACTTTGAAAGATATTGCCTTTTTGTATATATGTTATATTGCACATTAAGGAAATAACTAAAACTGCTGAACTGTAACTTATAAGGTTCTTTGAAATTTGCTAACTATTTGTTAAATTACACTTGGAAAGTTATCACTTCTATGTATATATGTCATATTCTACAATAAAAAATAATTAAAAAATCATCCTTAAGTAACAAGCTAAGGAATTGGACTTTATTAAGCAACAAAAGGGAATGAGAATTTACTATATAGTGCATGTATTGTGGGCCTTCCTAAGCCAGTTCTTTATATCTGCTGTATCATTTAATTTTCCCATCAGCCCCAAGGTGTGCTTTCTACTTAAAGAAGTCTGTAAATGGGATTTAAGCAGTTCCAATACCAAAGCTCTTTCTACTACATGACTTCTTAGAGGTCACGGACAACTTTGAAAATCTCCTTAAAGCTATGGAACTTCTTCCCTGAAATGCATACACACACATATACACAAAAGTTTTCTTACACTTTCAGGGTGCTCACTAATTCCCATTTTCACTACATGTTAAAAAATAAAAGTGAACTGACCACAGATATCTCCTGTGAGAGAATCCATTTTCACCTAATTCCATGATGCATTTATGTTTCAACATGGGAATACTCAGAGAATAGTAAAAATGAAAGTTATTGAATAAGGTCATGATTTTTTCTTATCTATTAGCATGAAAGGAATATATAAATTAAATGATTCAATAAAACAATGTAATAATTTCAATCTCAAATTTGGAAATATTCCTCTTATAAAATAAAAACAGTGAATCCATCTAAATCCATAACACTCTATGCTCATTTAAGTCCCTCCAATATTTCATTAGCTATTGTTCTATTTGTCTTGATATTTTATCTAATGTTCTCTCTTGATTAAGGAACTCAAATATCACTCTTGCTTAAGGAACTCAAATATCACACCATATCTTTCAATTCAAGTGTTGGAATTTTGACCAATTGAAGATATTTCAGTTGCTCAGAGAAGGGAGGTCTTAGGGACACCAGGTCTAAGCCTGAGTCCCAAATCTGTACCTATTAGCCATGTGAAGCTTGGTTAAGGGCATAAAATCTCTCAGAGTATTCATCACTGAAATGGGGATCAAAATAATTACATATTTACCTTAAAAGGTTGTTAAATGCAGTCATTTTATAAATAACAGAAATAATATAAATATTAGTTATTATTCACTACATGAACCATTCTTAAGACCCTAGTTGGCAACACAGTATTGCTAGTTTTGGGAAATAAATAAATAATTAAAACAATCAAAAAGTTATAAACATGAGAACAAGCTCACAGTACAGTAAAAGAGATAGGCTTATAAATAATTAACAGTGTAAATGATATACTAAAGGCATATATAAAGTGTGCTAGGAGGACACAGATGAAGGAGCACTGAATGATGCCTGGAGAAGAGCAAGGAAGAGGAAATATTTGACCAGAGTTTTCCAGTTAGGGTTTTCTAGGTGGACCTAGCTTATTATTGAAGTGATTTGCAATGAAACAGCAACTTCCCATTTTCATATAACATATTAGCACAGGGAACAGTGCTCATGCTTCAGAATGAAATTACTATGTAAGCAAGAGAGAAACACTATAGTTTGGTTTAAAGGCTTCTTACTGAACCATTTATATGATTGTGAAAGTAGAGTATCTTTTCAGTTATACAGAGAAATATACTGCATTTGTTTGAAATTTAGGTATCTTAAAAAGACAGATCATGGAAACGCTGTTTATAAAACAACAAAACAGAATGTGAATTCATAATTTTTCAGGAGTCTGAAATCCCATTATTCATAATACAGTGAAACAGGCAATAGTTCTTGGCAATTCCTCAACCCATATTAAGTTGTTTATTGTAGAAAATAATTTTGTAGAGTTTTTTTTTTTTATTATCTTTGGGAAAATATATTTCCTTCACTATTGATTGTGATCATAATTTTTTGTACATTTAATCAAAAAGGTGTATATTTCCTACTAGAAATATAAAAGTCAATGCCTATTCTCAAACCTGAACATTTCTGTGGAATTGGAAGTATTTGAGTCTGCTTAAACTCATATTCATGGTAGCAATATTTAACTGAATCAATCAAAATACTTCAGTCACTTCCTGCACATATGTGTGGGACTGATCAATGAAAAATTTTGTACTCATTTCCCTGATGCATGCTGTCATGGACAGGACTACCATGTATAGCAACCCACACTGGGCACTACTAACTCCAGGAGGGCACCATTTGCTCAGACTGTGGTATAAATGGTATTTACTGAAATTAGAGAGCCAATGTTCTGGCACAGGCCTAATTTTGGGGGTCAAATAAATTATGAATCAAAATTTTGAAAATTTTTATGACCCAAAAGGGTCAAACCTAAACCATACAAATGTTATTTTTACACGTATGTATTCTGACCAAGTATAGGTATCTCTCCATCTCCTTTTCCTCCATCAGATGAGGTTCCTTTCCTACTCAGCCAGAATCAAGATAATCTAGCTAATGTTTATTGAATCCTTAATCTGTGCCAATAATTGTACCAAACATTATGCAAGTTTTTACTTTATTCCCTCATTTTCAGATGAAAAATCCAAGGTTTAAAGAGATTAAAAAATTTCTCCCAAAGTCTGGTTAAACCTGGTTAAGGGGAAGAACTGGAATTTTAACCGAGAATATACTACATATTCACTTAGTGTCCAGGAAATAAATCCTGAGCTACCTAAAAACAGGAGATCCGATCTAAACTGCATATTTCTGTGGGTGCCCAAACTCTCCAGAATTAATAAATAGGTCAGCAGAAATAAGACATTCAAGCCCACACTAAGCTGGTAAATAAGTATTTATTTAATGCAGAAAAGGGATACAGGTTTACAATTTAGAACAAAGGTTCAGACAGTAAAGTGAACGTGTCTCTCTTACCCCTGGGTTGTTGGGCTTACTCAATACAGTGTCAGGGGGTCCACACGGTTCAGAGGAGCAAAAAGTCTCTTCCATCTTAAGCTTTTGTTCTTTACCCATTTGCGAAGCAATGCCATCATTATGCTAACCAAAAACCATGTACTCTAATGTCCAGCTACCTAGAGCCAACTGAATGGTTCCCAATGTGCAGCTTCTGTCAGTGTTAATAAGAAGTAGGATTTTCCATCCCAGAGTTTTCAAAAACACATAAAGCTTTTCCACATGGCATAAGGACTTTGTATCCCAGGGCCTTTCTGTTAGGCAAGGCTGACCATGAGCTACTGAAATTCTAGCTTGGACCTAGTATTAGAAATAGCAATCAGAATAAAATATTATTGTTTACTGAAAGAATGAATGAATGGGGTCAGATGCAACACAGTGATCAATCCCCATTTTATAGGATGCCTTGAGGTGAGTGATTCCACCTTATTTACCCTTGTGTCCCTTAACCTAAAAATTAACATCACATATTGATTACACAATAAATATTTGCAGAAGGATTCTGGATTCTGTGGCCTGATAGCCATACACAATCACCACATTAGACTTCACAACAAGTCTTCAAGATACGTTATGATCATCTCCATATTTTAAATATGGCAATTACATTTTTCCTCCCAAGAAGATCCAGCTAGTAAGTGACTGAGCTAAAATTTAGAAGTGGAACTTCTGACTCTAAATCTAGTATTGAAGATGGCACTAGTGATTTCTATCATAACTACAGACAAGGGAATCATCATTTATGTAGCACCTACACCCTGTCAGAACCTTCACTAGCATTAATACTCATTAAATCCTTGCAACAAACTCCAGAGACAGATATTATTATTCCAATTTAAAAGATATGAAAACAAAAGCTAGTTAAGCATTAACTCCCCATTAACTACCCCCACCTTGACCCCACGTAATCTGTAATCTAATTTCTGACTCTATGAATGTGCATATTCTAAATATTTTATGTAAGTGTCAGGATGACAGAAAAGTTTTGGTAATGGACGGTGGTGATGGTCACACAACATTGTGAATGTATTTAACACCACTGAATTGTATATTTGAAAGCTGCAAAAGTGGAAATTTTAGGTTATATATATGTTATATGTTATATTCTGCATATAAATAGAATACAGATTTTCTTTAAAAAAAACATGAAACTATACCACACAAACTGTGAACCTAATGTAAACTAATAGCATAATTTTTATATAATATTGTTTCATCAATTGTAACAGAAGTCCCACACTAATGCAAAGTGTTAATAAGCAAAACCGTGTGTGTCAGGAGGGTATATGGGAACACTGTACTTTCTGCATGACTTTTCTCTGAACCTACAGCTTCTCTAATTATAACTTTAAAAATTTTATCATGTCTAGGCACAAGGGAAACAAAAATGCTGAATTTTTGTCCAAGGTCACAGAACTAGTAAACAGCTACTTACTCCATGTCAAGTGTTTTACCTATATTACCTTCTCAACAAGCTAGGGAAGTATTCAAAACCCCAAAATTAGACCAGTGTCCATATGACATTATGCTACATGTATTTATTCAGTGAGATTTATTTTAATTTCCTGTATTTGACACTGAACATTTGGATTTAAAAAGATAAGCAAAATAATAATAGCCATAAGACATCAATTCCCAAGTTCCTCTGGTATAAAAACTTAGGACAATATTCACAATAATTTTTGGACTTCACAAACTGAAATGTACCCTACCTCCTCATCTGGGAAGTCTCCCTTTTAACTTAGCATGTTTTGACTGTTTAAATCAAAACCTCAACTACATCTCATATGACCCTATGTTTATAAATAAGACAACATAACACAATTCAAATAAAAAAAATTTCAAAATAGCCAAATGTTTACCCATTATATTAAAGACAAATTAGGCAATACCAATAAGACATTTCCAAACTGGCTTGACAGTTTGAAAATTAGAGTTTTATTTCATGTAAACTAGGATAAGTGATAGCTATTTTAATGGGAGTCAACCTCTAAATCTAAGTTTGAGGATAATAAAGCCAGGCCATGCTTTGCTAACCTTGGAAATTGTGGAGAAAGGCAATCATTGTCTGTTCTTTTCCACAACTATGCGGTGCAGATAAGCAAGAAGAAAGCATGACAATGTTTATTTTGCACAGAGATGATTTAATAGAAATTTGAAAAACTAAAGGTAAATAAAAAGGGGCATCCTTTTCTTCATACTATGTTGTATACTTGCAGGTCTGTCATTATTTTCTCTTTTGGTTTATGAGCTCCTGAAGACAGGAACTCCTGTTTTCAAATGTTGTTATAAATAACCAAGCACAACAGCTATGCTCCATAAATATATAATAAGAGGAACAGGAACACAAACATTACAACAAGAAAATGAAGTCCATGGTGACCCAACCTCTCAATTCAAGTATGCCCCTCAATTTCCCCGGGTTCTGATTTAAATCCTCAGGACTTCTGAGCTTCTTCCCAGTCAGTATTCTTGCTACTACACACCGAGTGACTGCCTTCAAGTCCAGTGCTTGCAAACACTGGCAAATTTCTACAAAATCATTACGAAGTAATGGTTATTAGTCTTGAATTTAAGAAGCTCAATACAGGTCCCTATTTCATTAAGTATCGAAAAATATTACTGGAGCAAACTGCCCACCCTTAACAAATATCCCAATTCCACGAAGAAAAGGAAATGAGTGAAGAAATATAAATCCAGACCTGAAGGGGGAGTTTCCAGGGCAGCCCTCATACAGATTACTTGGGACTAGAATATTAATGCCAATTTATATAAATTCATTTCCATATGAAGGAACAGAGAAGTATATAAGCATAAATCCATAGCTGTATCAAAAAATATTAATGACTGATTAAGAAATTTCTGTACAACATGCAAATTCTCCATAACTCCTTTCACAACTATTAAACCAAGTATTTACAATAAATGACCATAAACTACTCTAAAATGTCTATTTCTCTTCAAAATAAATGTGATTAAATAAATATTTTTTAATCCAAAAATATATTAGACTAAGGTAAAATTCTGTTATAAAGAATGTTTGTGCCTAGCTGTTAGTTGATCTGGCATAGATATGTGCCAAGAATATATTTGGTAAATTGGTAAATAAAAATTTTATCCTAATTTTAATCTTAATGGAGGCACACTCAGATTTCATCCCTTCCCTCACACTTCAACGTGGCTACTTCCTACTCTAAGCATTTGGATATTACATATTCTTTCATTCTGATTTAGGTTTTAGAAACATAAATATGCTGACTTCCTTTTGGTATTTGTAGGTGAGGTGATTAAGGTATTTAGTGTGAAAAATGGTAAATGGAATTTGGTTTGTCAAGATGTTTTAGTTTCCCAGGCTGCTCAAGCAAATACCATGAAATACGTCAGGTTAAACAATGGGAATTTATTTGCTTATGCTTTTGAGGCTAAAATAAAAACCAAATCACGGCATCACCAAAGCGATGCTTTCTTTCCGAATACTAGTGTTCTGGGGCTGGCTGCCTGTGATCCTTGGTTCTCAGTTTGTCACATGGTAGCATTTCCTGGCCTCAGGGCTGAGTATCAGTTTCTTGCTGCTGTAGCTTTCTCTTTCTGAATTTCATTCAGCTTCTAAATTTTATTCCACCTTCTCTATAAGGACTCCAGTAACAGGATTAAGACCCGTCCTGACCGAGCTCGGTGATATCTTACCTGAAGCAACATCTTCAAAGGGTCCAGCTTACACTGAGTTCACACCCATAGGAATTGATTAAATTTGAGAACATGTTTTTCTGGAGTTCATAGCTCCAAACCACCATAAAAGTTATAAAGGCATTAGCTACTTTTAAAGTCTCATAACCTCTCTAAGTGAAATACGTAATTTCTAAGGTAGATTATATTACCAGTCACCCATATTTGGTGCCTCCCCTTCAAGTCCCTCCTTGTGGGAGGATGCTACATCTCTACCCTATTTAACAGATTTGGCCATGACTTATTTGGGCCAATGAAATATGAGTGGGGTTCATATGA
The DNA here is from genome assembly GCF_015220235.1 of Choloepus didactylus. NCBI lineage: Eukaryota > Metazoa > Chordata > Mammalia > Pilosa > Megalonychidae > Choloepus > Choloepus didactylus. The sequence goes on from NC_051314.1 coordinate 52,379,015, forward strand.
ATCAACGCTTTAAAGGTAAGTGCACACATAAGAATTCTTATGTATTATATAGATATCCCTTTTTAGTTTTTAGTGTACTGGAATAGCTAGAAAGAAATACCTACGCTGTTGAACTATAATCCGGTAACCTTGATTCTTGAAGACAACTATATAATTATATAGCTTACATGGGTCACCATGTGACCGTGAAAACCTTATAGCTCACACTCCCTTTATCTAGTATATGGACAGATGAGTAGAAAAATGGGGACAAAAATTAAATGAATAATAGTGGGGGGGGGTGGTAATGGGATGTTTTGAGTATTCTTTTTTATTTTTATTTTTATTCTAAAGTTTTTTCGGAGTAAATCAAATGTTCAAAAATTGATTGTGGTGATGAATGCACAACTATATGATGGTACTGTGAACAATTAATTGATTGTACACTTTGGATGATTGTATGGTATGTGAATATGTCTCACAAAGTTGAATTTTAAAAAAAAAGTGAGTGCACGGTTTGCATGCTCTCTGTTGCCTCTGTCAGCTTGATAAACAGATGGTGTTAGGTGTTCCAGAAAGCAGCTATTCAATCCATAGATCCCAGAATAAAAGCAATGTGAGGTAGAGCCACAGCTGCCCTGCAATCAGCATGTAGCAAGAAAGAGAAATACATCTTCCTTCTTCTTTTTTTGTAAGCCACTCAAATTTTGTAGTTTTTTGCTACCAAAGAATTATCTAGCTTATCCTATTTGATATATTCTCTTCAATATACCTTAGAAAGAGTTAATGCTCTGTTTAGAGGGAATGACTGACCATTATTTATGCATCTGAACCTCTAAAAGTATTTGTTCAACAAATCATTGTTACTGTTGTCATGTAACAGGTCATAGAAAGAGTTCTGCTTTAAAATTTTTCTTTGTTGGCCAGATTTTATCTAAACCTGTGAGAAAAAAACAGTCACACCCAGGATTTAATCCATGCCTTTGAAACAACCTGAGTTTTCTACTTTTAGAATGTATTTATACAGAGAAATGAGTAAAGAACATAATTGGTAAAAGACATTTAACATATATAACTTTTCCACCTTCTGTCAGAAGCATGTACATTTAACTTTTTTCTAACAACAACAAAAATACCAAAAAAACTTTTACAAACCATGGCTCTCCCTGGTCCAGATAAGAAAAATCAAATGCATTGAAATTGTTCTTTGGTTCTAAGTCTAAATTCTCCACTTTCACTCCTCATTTTGTTGAAGGAAAATTCCTTGGTCCTTGAGAAAACTAGTTGGAATTACAATGATTAGAAATGATAAACATGTGGAGGACAGAAACTGGGCTTCTCTCACTCAAAAAAGCAGATAAAAGACAAAACACAGAACTGTAAATGATACTGGGTAGACACCAGTCGGGGCAGCCACAGAAACCTAAAAGAGTCCCAGTGTTTATAAGCATGGAGAAGATGCTATGAAAATAAAATAAGAAAAGCAATCTCAACCCTCAAAAATATAGTAAACTATTCTGAACTAAAAAGGACAAAGCTTCCTATTTGTAGGATCTATCACAAGGTGCTTGGAATATAGATGTTTTCCTACAGCAAACTAATACATATCCAAGAAAGTATTTTAATATGGCAATATGATTTTCAATAAAGCATCATTTGATATGCATACCTAATCTGCCTAAATATCATCTTATTTATTCAGGAAGATATAACCCATGTGGAACCATGTGTCTAAATAGATCGTCTTCTGTGCTGTCTTTAAGACACTATGACATGCTGGTCTCAATCCCCAGCCATGAATGTGGCATCTAGGAGAGGATGGTGAATGATACCTTTAACTGGCAGTTTTTATCTCTAAGATAGGCTTGATTGCCATGGCCTTTAAATGTCAGGGGCTATGCAGGAAAGGTCGAGACACTGCTCTTAAAGATGTGGCAGCACAGAGATCCACCCTGCTAATAAGGAAAAAAATAAATATCTCATTTCTTTCAAAATCTGGAAAATTTAACAGTCCTCAAATTAAACAGGATGGATAAGCATTTGTCACTTTTGTCATTCAACTAAGAGAGAGCTATTTAACTTAAAATTTTCTTACAAGAAGCCATTAGTCTCCAAAAGATGTCTCAGGCATGTTCTTAAAATGAGAAAAGTTAAATCTAAGATGAGTGGGCCTAAATTAAGTAGCAGAGCAGATACTAACATTAAATGTGAGGAGCTCACATTCCATAGGAAAGTGATTTTTACCCCTGGAATATATGTTCCCTCTTATGAAAACTGGATGCTTTGCTGTTTAAATTAGAAAAAAGGCAAAAATAATTACACCTATAGAAAAGAAGATAAATATAGCTCATTGTTGGGGATTGAATTATACCCTCCATAAAAGACATGTTCAAATCCTAACCCGGGGTCCTGTGGGTGGAACCCTGTTTGTAAACAGGACCTCTAGAGATGTTATTAGTTAAGGTGAGGCCAAACTGAATGAGGGTGGGCCTTAATCCAATATGGCTGAAGTCCTTATAAGCAAAGGAAATTGGATATAGAAGTAGAAACCAGAGGAGACAGAAAAGCCAGATCACCATGCAAGGGAGGCAGAGATTTAGCCGCCTCCAGAACACTAAAGATTTTGGAGAAAACATGGTCTGCCAATACTTTGATATTGGACTCCTAGCCTTCAAAACTGTGAGACAATAATCTCCTATTGTTTAAGCCAATCCATTCTGTGGTATTGGTTATAGCATCCCTGGCAAAAGCAATACATAATATTTCTGTTTAAAATTTATAGCCATTTTTATAAATGTCCATGGAAGTAAAAGGAGAGTGAATGGAAACTATTTCTCTTGAAGAGCACTGTCTAAAAGATATAATGACAGCCATATATGCAATTTTAAATTTTATAGTAGCCATGTTAAAAGTAAAAAGAAACCAGAGAAATGAATTTTAATAATGTTATTTAAACCAATAAATCCAAAATATTGTCATTTCAGTAATAATATTTAAACAAATTTGCATTGCATTAGTTTTTAAGTTTGAATTAAAATTAATTAAATTCATTAAATCAAAAAGTTAGTTCCTTAGTTGCAATAGCTACATTTCAAGAGCTCAATAGCAGCATGTGGCTAGCGGCCTCCATATTGGACAGTACATCTTTGGAACACATCTATTTCAACACATTCATGTAAAAGTTGAAGAAAGGAAGGCTCAGATCAGTTAAATGAACTTCTCAAGGCTTTCTTGCTAGAGAGTAAATCAACCTCAACCAGAAACTTTTCTAGGCTCATGATATTTCTACTATGTGAAATTTTGTTGAACTCAGAAGTGCCAAGTTTAAACTTTACATACCAACTTGAAAACACGCAAGGACTATCTCTAGTTCTCATTATTTATGTAACTGAGATCTAGGAAGTCTAATTCATTGATTATTTATAAACCCATTTGTTTCAAAATGGGGCTTTTTAAGACATATTTGACAGCTCTACATCCTGGTTAACAGAAATGTGCACTCTTATAGCTCACATTTTATTCCTTCCCCAAAGTCAGCCAAATGTCCAAAACGCCACTGGTCTCCCTCCCATGGTTTTGTTTCTCATTTTAGTTGGTCACCATGTTAGTAGATTGTATTATGGTTCTTGTGGCAGGTCAGCCACATCCCAGAAACAAAGTGCATGTTATACCATATCCAAATTCTTTAATGTTTGCCTCCAGACAACCAGCCACTGGCAGAGGCACTTCAGTTAGCTCTCCTGTAACAGATGATGGGTCTCTCTCACAGTGGGATCTCTAATCCATCAAAAAGTACACCCTGCTCTCTGTAGAAATAATACATCATTACGGGGCTCCCAGCCGTAAGACAGAAGAATCACAAAGAATGATATACCAAAGAATACATTTTGTCAGCACAGGATAGGTTCACATCAAACAAACAAACAAAACCTTAAAATCTTTAGGTGTAAGTACATTTTTTCCTTATGAAAGTCCTTTTGTTTGATGCCCACTTTTGTCCACAGTAAACATGCTTTGTTGCTGTGTAAAATTAGAAGTCGTCTTTTGCCTTCTTAGACCTTGTATCTCTTTCATTGAATTATCCTCTAATGCCCTGGATGAACTGGGAACCATCCCAGTGCCTTGTCAAATCCTTTTATTTTTGTTATGAAGCAGGTTTTACCTGAAGGAGATGCCCATTTGTTGCCAAACTCAATTAAGGAAAGTTGGATCTTTCAGAGCAGGAAAAGCATATGCGTTGCTAAATAGCAAAGGACATTTTCTGTGTTTTTCTACAGTGCTAAAACAACACCATGTTCTTTCCATCTAAGTACACAGACAAAACAGAACACTTCCAACCCCTGATTACATTGTGCCTATTATTTGCTCATCATTAACCCCATTTAACAGGTGGGGATATTGAGACAGTGAAAGATAATTTGAGCTATCTAGTGCCACAAAATAGAAGCCAGAGGTAGGTCATTAACTTTATCAATTTCCACAGCACAGCTGAGGCACTGTGGTTTTTAAAAAAGAACAGATGGTAAGTGAAGGCAAGGACTAAAGCGGAGGCCTTCCTTTAGTAACTTGGAAAGCTGGGGAGTGCTGTTCTGCATGCTAAATAAGAAAGAAATTCCAGATATTGAAAGCAAGCCATACTGCCTTATATTAGGTTGTAAAAAATAGTTCTCTTTGGTGGAAAGGGTGGCCTATATTTAAAATATCCCTTGGTGTCCTATTTTCAGGGGGTTCAATTCAAACAAGTTTTCTATAATAGTGCATGGTCCTCCCAGTGGTCTGTTTTAAATGGGTTACCCCAAGTAATAGGATATAATTGTAGTTTTTTAGATGATGTTTCTCTGGATTTTTTTTTTTTTTCTTTTTGTCGTTCAGTTCTATAGAGTGTTCAGAAAAATCTAACCCATAAATTAAATTCGTCCCTTTTTCCCTGGCAAATTAATTCTGTCCCATCAAGGTTTTGCTTCTCTCTCCAGAAAGCTTAGGAACAAAATTCCTTTAAAAAAGCAGAGTAAACTTATGAACTGAGAAGTCTAGATACATCATAGATTTATGGTATTATTTTCCATGTGCCCAGGATGTTTTGTTTCCTTGATGCATCAGAGATGAGGTGTTTAAGTTATGAGGTATAATTTCCATTCACCATATTCCTATCATTGATATTGTTTTGTCTTAATATTAAATTAACATTTAATTTCATCCCTACAATTTAATATAAATTAAACCCTTCAACTTTTAACTACATACTCTAAAGCTGCACTGTCCAATATGTTCCCACTAGCCATATGGGGCTATTAAGCACTAAAAATGTGGCTGGTTTGAACTGAGGTGCACTATATGTATACACACTGGATTTGCAAGATTAGTACACAAAATAAATGTAAAGTATCTCATAACAGATTTTAATATTGATTATACATAGAAATGATTGTATTTGTAATATTTTAGGTCAAATTAGATACTTTCAAAATTAACTTCATCTGTTTTCACATTTTTAATGTGACTCTTAGAAAATTTAAAATTACATATGAGGCTCACATTGAGGCTCACATTTTATTTCAACTGGAGAGTGCTAAAATAGACCAGGAGTTGGCAAACTTCTGTAAAGGGCCAGATAATATTTCAGGTTTTGTAGCCATATGATCTCTGTCACAACTACTCAGCTCTGCTGTTGGAATGAGAAAGCAGACACAGACAATATGCAAATGAATGAGCATGACTGTGTTCCAATAAAACTTTATTTAGGGATACTGAAATTTGAATTTCATATAATTCCTCTTTTGATTTTTTTCCAACCTTTTAAAAGTGTGAAAACCATTCTTACTTCATGGACCATACACAAATGTTTGGCAGACCAGATTTGCCCCAGGAGACATAGTTTGCCTGCCCCTGCTATAGTATATAGGTTTCAAAAAGGGGACTGTGGGCCAATCCTATTATTTACCAAAGCCTGTATCGTCCATGTTAAAGGGACCCAAATTACTTTATAAATGAGGACTGTGGAGATGAAAGTAAAGGCAGGTTTACTGGATTGGTTTCACATGGACCACAAAGCACAAGGATTTTTTTATCCTCAGAATTAATGCCATCTAAATTTTATTCCAAATATTATTAGGCTAGTAACTTTTTCAGGCAAGTTGGAAAAGGCAAGAGAAGAAGCTGAGACAGAAGGTGGAAAAGAATTCACAGATGTGAGCTAACTCCCCTGCCTAGACTTCAGCTGTTCTGCCCTCTGGGCAGTAGGTGAATCAGCTGGCACGACTTAAAAACAGAAGTCAGCAGAAGGCTGGGCTTTGACAGAGCTGAGTAAGAGATGAAGCTTGTTCTTGACATTCTCCCAGCACCTCAATCTTTGCCCATTAATCTCTGACCCCATGCAGCTTATAGTTTTGTGGGGCAAACAGGCCTTAATCAAATAAACAAATACATCATTTTAAAAATGTGAAAATAAAAGAACAGGTTTCCGAGAAGGGTGTTTCTCTAATTTAAACTTGCCTTTGAGTATCCTGAGGATCTTGTTAAAAGAGTCAGTAGGTCTGGGTGGCACCCAACATTCTATATTTTTCTCAAGTTCTCAAATGAAGTCGATGCTTCTGGTCCTTGGACCACATTATATTAAAATGTAATGTTCACAACCAGGAGGGATTGTTGTTTCTTTTGTCTCCTGGGTTCACTGATTTATCCCAAATACCTAAAACAATGCTTGGCACATACTAGGCACTCAGCAAATATATTTTAAATGAATGAAAGTTGATATATTAGAAAACCACTAGGAAGGACATATCATTTAGATTGAGATGTCTAAAATGTCTCTGACGAAGAAATATTTTAGCTGGAGCTGGAACCAGTCCTGTCTTATCTTCTGAATGCTACCATTCTATCACCAGCCCATCTGTCCCTTGCTCTCATCTACAAGGATAGGTTCTCATCAAAGACCTCAAACCTATATGGAAAGTACGGAATAGCAGTCAAGTATGTTACCACCATGGACACATTTGGATTTTTAACATCATGCCTAAAGCAATGTATTCAAATGAATGACACTCTAATGGTGGACTTTAAGGATCAGTGGCAACTAAATAGGGAAATACTTGGCGTCAAAGTCCTTTCGATCACACCAAGTGATAAAACAACTTATTACCCGTCTCTGTATTAAACTAGTTTTATACAGAGACGGGTAATAAGTTGTTTAACAAGTATGGACCATATCTTTTTAATGTTAATAAATGCTAGCATTTATGATTAACATCATTTCCCCTTATAGAGAAACTGATAAAATAATAAACTCAGAGATGCAAGGGATCTGAAAGATAATCTATTTCAACCACATTTAAAGTAGTAATTTTTTGTTCTCTGTGCCCTCTTTGAATGGTCATACAATCTGAGCTTCCTCACAAAACAATCCATGCCATTGTTAGCACCTGGTAAATGATACTACTTTGTTTCTTTAATGATTTGTCTCTCCTAAAACTTTCATTTACAGTTTGGGTTCATTTATTCAGTAGATAATTTAATGTCAACAATGTGCTGGCATATAGCAATAGTCATTTGTGGGCCTGCTTATACTGTCCTGCCCTCTGACACCCATCAGAGTAAGTCAGATCCATCTTCCCCGTGACAGTACCTCACAGTTTTGAAGACAGCTATTCTTAAAGATGCGGAAAACTGTCCACTTAACTTTATGAGTAATTATTTTTTTGTGTACTATTTCACAACTGCCAAGTATCAGATGTCATCCTAACCACTGGGAATACTGCACTGCACAAGACAGACATGGTCCTTGCCCTCACAGAAATTAAAGATTATTGGGATGTTCATGCACTAAACAAATTAATTCCAGATCAGGTATTATGATAAAAGAAGAAATGATACTATGACAGGACCTATCTCATCTAAGTGGTCTGAGGCCAGGGTCCTTAATGAACTGGCAATTAAATTGAGGTCTGAAGACTATGGCTAACCAGTAGAATATTCCAGGACAGGGAGTAGCAAGTACAAAGGCCCCATTTGTGAAAGAGAATGTTACTTTCAAGGAGCAAAGATTATTTTGGTATGGTTATAGCATAGTGTGGGAAAGCAAAGTGCCACGAGATGAAGCTGGGGAGGTAATCAAGAACTAGGTCTTGAAGGGTCTTATAATTTAATTTAAAGGTTGTACTTTAACCAAAGGACAAGGAGAAGAAATTGAAGGGTTTTAAGCAAGACAGTGACATGATCAGATTTGAATTCTATAATGATCATTCTGGCTTCAGTGTTCAGAAGGGAATGGAGGTGAATAAAGCTGGAGGCAAAGAGATATATATCAGTACTTCTCAATCTTTAATGTGCATATAAGTGATTTGGCTTTTTTGTTAAAGTGCAGATAATAAGTAGGATTGAGGTGGGGTCTGAAATTCTGCATTTCCAACAAGCTCTCGGGTAATGCTGATGCTCCAAATGAAAGTCCTCACTTTGAGTAGTAGGTAAAAGGCTGTGAGGTGAGAGATGATGGAGACTGGATGAGGTGATAGCAGTTCAGTTGAAGAGAATTGTTAGAATCAGGTGAGTTTTAGAAAGTAGATTCAGTAGGTCCTCACAACTGATTGGGTATGGGGGTGAGGAAAGGACACTTCCCAGGCCTTTGGCTTAGGCAACTGTGGGGACTGTGGGACTACGGTGTCCTTGAACATACAATTTATAATTCAAAATAAAACGAACCAAAAAACCTCTCAATTTTTTTCAGCTTGTCATTAATGTAACAAGTTTTCTGTGGTCAATTGTTCCTGGTCCATGAGATGTGATATATTTATTCTAAGACGTGTAAAGTGGCTTAGAGAACACATAAGTTTAGGCAAATGACCTTAGTATTGTATTTGGAGTCTTTCAAATAGGGATTAGCTTTCTGTACATGTAGCAACATGTGCATGCAGCATCTATAGCCTTGCAGGTCTGCAGAGCTATAATTCCACAGTGCACTTGGAATGCATACCAATGGGACCTCTTTTGGCTTTAGCAAGAGAAATGAGTAACTAGAGATGAAAAGGCTCATTTCCTAAAGTTCTACTACTGGTGTGGTAGTAATAGTGGAAATCAGATTTCTATGATGAGCCGACATGATTTTTAACAGCTAGGATTCCTTCTCTACTCCCAAAGCACATTCCCTGGCAGATTTCTGTTAAACACAAGAGGTAATTTAAAGGTTTGATTATTATAGATTTCTTGAAGTTTAACCCACATAGCAATAGCAGCCAGCCTTGCTAGAACTACTGAGAGAAGGAAAAAAAAAGAGTCTGACGTACTGAAACAATGGAACCTCATTTTGAAAGACAGCTCTGTTCTCTCCTGTCTGAAATACCATATCTGTTTTGTGTTTTATGAACAAAGTGTTTATTTGTCAAACTATTCAGGCATGGGAATGATGAACAGGTCCTAGGCTTGTCAGTTGACTCATAGAACTGAAATGTTCCTGGTTGTTAAGCTTAAAAAATATGGTTGTTTATGGTATATATTCCATAGTTTTCCATCTACTTAAATTGAAGCTGACAGACGTTCAAAGTCAGTGCCTTCCTTATAAAGTGATCTTTTGTGATGTAATTACAGAATGAAATCTCTTGGCTGAAATAAGATTTTCTCCCCTAGAGATGACATTAAAAAAAAGAGAGAGTGATTACCAAGAAACAATCTGAGAACCTAGATGAGTAGCAACAAAAGGAAGTAAAGTCATTTCTTTGACTCTTTTGAATGCTGTCAGAAAATAACATTGCATTCAGTTAAAGCAAACAATTCAAACTAGGAAGTGATTAAGCTGACTGGGGCACTGCTGAAGTCCCAGGAAAAGCCAGATTGCTGTGTCATAAGAGGAGACATCCTTGGGGTAGCTGCCCAACACCCAACACTGCTTCTCTGAGAAGTTTCTGCCTGACCCAGGAGAATGGGTCCCAGTGGCAAAGACAATTCCTTTTCCTTTCTCATGGGCTCCAGCTAGCCTGAACTTCACAGTTTCCCTTGCAGTTAGGTGGGTCCTTGTGACCGAGCTCTGGCAATGAAATGTGGGTTCAAGTGAGGGATGCCACTTCTTGGCATGGCCCCTACAATCCCTGCAGGAGCTCTTCCACTTGTTCTCTCTCTCCACTCATTGGCTGATCAAATGCAAAGGATCCAGTGTCAGAAGAATGCTGACATCTTAGGAGATGGAGAAGTCATGAAGTGGAAGGAATTTGGGTCTTTGAAGGAGCTCCCACTACCATCGGAATACGACACAGAACTTTAAGCATTAAAACCTTTTTTTAATTATTATGTCAGCCAGCACACCCTGATGATTACAGTCCCTAAAACCATGGCTGAACTGTGTGACTCTAAGGCCTAAGCTAATTGAACCAAGGGTGAGTAGTCCACTCTTGATGGGCCAAGTTCTTATCTCCTGGATAGAAGAAAATCCACCTCTGCTGCTGCTTCCTCTGTAACTGAGGAAATGTCAGTTGCTTTTGTTCAAGTGCAGACAGATGTAGATAAAACGAGACTGCTGAAGAGAATAACTAGCAGAGTGCCCAAAAGAGGAGACCATGAGACCACAGAGAGGATGTGATCTGTGAGAGAAGTGCCTGAAAGCTTGTTATTTCCTGGTTCTCTTTCCTCATTAAAGAACCCTTTTCTTTTTAACAAACAGCAGTCACCCCATCCCCATTTAATTCTTAACCATCTTCACTGAGTTTTGATAAACCGGCAACCAAGACAGCTTTTACTAATCTGAATTCAGTGATAAATTAAACCTAGCGGTTGGAAAGTACTTGCAAAAGGCCTCAAATCAAGCTCATTTACTGCTCTTCTTCCAGTGTCTTATAATGGAACTCATTCTAACGAAGATTCAAGAGCTATCTACTAATTCAGACTGCTCTTCCACAATTGTGACAGAGAACTAGAATCACTAGTCCATCTGGACTGCATGTTGCTCTAGACACACTGAAGACACTTTCTCCACAACAGCAAGGTCCAGTAGTCAAATGAAGAACTCTCTGCTTCAGTGGTAGGAAAAGAAAAGGAGAGGAAAGTGTTAAAATCTTTTTATTCAATTTAGGAAGAAAGAAGGGAGAAAGGGGTGGGAGAGAAGTGGGTGGTGGAGGGCAAGGGACAAATCAGAGGCAGGTAGAGAGGGGAAATAAGGCAGGAAAAAAAAGAAGAAAAACAAGAGGTAGAGGAAAGGGTGCAGTAAATGCTTTACTCTCTACACCTAATAGGTATCTTGCCCAGCTGGCAAGTTTATCATTGAAAGGCGGCTCAAAAGAAAAAAAAAAAAAAAAAAAAAAAAAAAAGGTGCTCTTCTAAGCCTCAACCAATTTAATCTTCCTCAAAACAAAATATAGTTATGAGAAAAAGATGAGGTTCCATCTATATTTGGGTCTACAGTCTCCAGGATGTGCGGGAGAGGGCCTTTTGGCATATGTAACTATCTCTGTGTGAAATTTTTAAATTCTGCTTCTGATGTGCTATATATATGGGAGAAGGAGTAGGACTCTGCATCTAGGTAGGAAAGACACATAAAGATTTGCAAGCTACTAAGAGGGTCTTTACTTAGATAATACAATTTTAAATTGGTCAGTAAGCCAACCAATTATTTTTAAGCAATGATCACAGCTATCCCTGTTCTGGATCTCTCATCTCTCATCTCCCTGACTCCATTTCTTTCTACACTCAATTTCTCTTTCATAGAGCTACTAGAATGATCCATTCAGAGCATAAATCTGATCCTAAATCCTTCACATAAAAAATCTTCAATGACTTCCCATTAACTTTTTCATTAAGCAAAATTGTATTAGCTCAATGCACATTGTCCCTAACATATATATATATATATATGGGCCTGCGTTTTTCTTCTTTTACTCTATTAGCAAGCAAACTGAGCTACTGGCTCTTCCCCTAACATTCTGGCATGTTGTTCTCTTAGGCTGAAGTGCCCTTCTCATCCACATCCTCTTACTAAATCATTGACAATCCTTAAAAGGCTATCTTTAAAAGCTAATCTCAAGTGTTAGTTCCTTTCTTAGTCTTTCCCTACTCTCACTAGGAATTTTTTAAATCGTTAATGAAACTTGCTGGACGCCAAGCACTTTACTCAATTCATTCATTTGCTCTTCGCAACAACCCTATGAAGTAGGTACTCTCATATGCTTTATAAAGAAACCAGAAGTTAGACCTCACGTAATCAGTCAAAAGCCACTGAAATATTGGGTGGCAGAGCCAAGATTTTAGCTCTGGCATGCTGACTCGAGAGGCCACTATTCTCCACAGGTTTCCTCCTTTACTCCTGCTCTCTCTATGGTTATTTGCAATTTGTTTATCTCCCCAACTAGAATGTAGTAGAAAATAGAATTCAAGTTCATTAAGGCAATGTATCTCTTTTTCACTGTATCCCAATCAGTGATTAGATTATAGTGGATATGTTTATTTTTGTTTAATGGAATTGGAAAGAGAAGGATGGTACAATGTCTAAAAGAGTTACATAGAGAAGGCTATAGGATTTTTTATTTTGAATAAGAATAGTTCTGGGTGCTTCTGATGAAGGGAGACAATCCACAAGCAGCAAATCAAAGAAAATAATCCAAATTTTGTGATAAAAAACAAACCTTTCATTTCATTACTCACAATCTTTGTGACCTTACTCTTTTTTCTTACCAAGAAATATGCATCTGGAGAGAGGACTTCATTGACCTAAACATGAAGGAAACTCCAGAACATAATGATGGTTCTAAAATAAGATGGGACCACATTCCAAAAAGCTATCAAAATGAATTATTTTGTATTTTCAAGATGTATTTTTATATTTTCTTTGTAACCTTTTCGGATTTTGTTTCCTTGCCTTTCATCATCATGGCATTACCAATGAATACTGTGTAGTAGTAATTTATCCAATATATATAGTGGAAACTTAAATGATTCCCTCTAGTCTCTTTGACCATCATACAGATGACAAGTTATTGTTTTGAGATCCATCTAGTTTCACTGGCTTTTTATCATAAAACTGAAATGTGATCATTTCCCTGGCTTCTTTTCATGCTCACCATTTGGAGCTATTTTATTTGTTTGTTGGTTTTTATATTTGTTTTAGACTGTTTGTAGTCCTTCAAATGAAGGTTATGATGGAAGTTGTCCTTTTCATTTGTGCCTTAAAAGTAATTGCTAGGCAGTTACTTTCAGTAAATGTTTTAGAACTCTGAGTACAAAAGCCATGTAAAATAAAAATAAAAATATAGGTTATTTCTTAGCCCCTAATTATTTTTTAAACTTTTGTTATTTCATTATATTACTTTGGATGATTGTGCTACTTGCTCTTTATTGGACACGGTGCTGTACAAGCCTGAAGAAGTGGATAGCTACTGCTGTGTTCACTGGAGTATAAGCTACTTGTCTCTGATTACTCAAGTCTTGTTACATTAGAATTATAGCATATTTCCTCCAAAAGGAAGAAACAAGGCACATAAATGTGCCGGAGACAAGTTTGCAATGCCTTTTTCAAGAGCACTGGACCAGATCATTCTAAACTTGGAATGCTGCACTGCCATCTGGGGGATAAAATTTTAACAGTACACTTACTGTTAAGCTGAAATGGAGGGCCAAGCAAGAGTTCAAAACAACTTGAAGAAATTGTAAGCCATGAGAAATTTTTCTAAGATACAGAGTGAAGTCCTACAGTACCTTTTAGTTTATTTCCCCCAAGCAAAATATATATACCTAAATCTATTCTTCTCCTTTAAAATACTACCTTATTGATTACATTTTATTTCCTTTAGATCATAATTTGAACCTGAAGGAATTTTAGGGGTCATCTAGCCTAAACCCCTCATTGCAGAAATAATGAAGATGAAGTGAGAATCAAATATTTGTATAATTTTTCCTTTCATATAACTTACTGTTAGATCCAGGAGCTACAAGCCCCCTATTTCTTAGTTGAACATCCTCTTTCCTACAAGATCCTCTTCCCAACAACAAGACATAGCTCCTTCCCAACCTTGTAAATTGGCACTTAGCCAGTCTCCCAGGAGTAAAACACATGTATAAGTGGGTCAAAATAGTGTTGATTTTAAAGTTCTATTACACATATACCTTTGGTAGAAGACAAATAAATAAGCTATTAAAGTGGAAGAATGAATGGTACTGCTTGATTCTTATGGTTATCTTAGAGCCTAATGTACTTATTCCTTCTTAGTCTTTTCTATTTATCTCCCATAATGTCCAGAGTTGGTGCCGTAGTTAAAAAAAGAAAAAATTGGTACACACATGGTTACCATTAGAACAAATAAAAACTAAAACACGTTAATATGATTTCTGCTTAATAAGATAGCTAATAATTGAGTTATATGGGAAGTAGAAATAAATCATGTTACCAAGAAAAGTGACTGCCATAAAGTTAAGAATTTTTAGGGTTTTCTTTTTTTTTTTTTTTTTTTGGCTAATTTTTAACTTATTAGCTATATGTAAGCAACAACAACAATACTTTATTAATTTATTCATCAGTATTAATGTAATTCCTACTCACAAAGCACCAGGCAAAGTATTAAGTCATCATCATCTGCATTAAAATTCAAATGTCCAATAAATAGGATTCCCAAATGTCTTATCAATATGTACAGGAAACAGCTGAGGTTACCTCTAACTCCCTTCATGCCTTCCCAGCATCTGCCCAATCCTTATAGGTAGGATATAATACACCCCACTAAGCCTTCAGTAGTCTGCGTGCCGCTGGCTCAAAGCATTTTAAGGTTGGAGCAATTGACCACAGATGGCATTTCCAGGGAAGGGTGAGAGCATAATTACCATGGAAAGGCAATGAGTTCTTGATTTTTGATCTCCCAGGGTGGCATGAGGGAGAAGAGCCTTAGGAAATGAATGGAAATCAGATTAAAAGAATATTAATAGAATTAATGGAACAACCTAGTTAAACTTCTTTGTCTGCAACTCATTGAAAATAAATTTTATTATCAATTACGTATATGCATATGTATAAATTAAGCTATTTCTTCATATTCAATAAAGACGTAAAGTAATGAGTTCAATAAGGAAGTGGTAGTTCACTTCTCTCATATAAAATTCCAAATAGGAGGCCCAGATCTGAAATGTTGATGAGGCTACTTTTATCATGGTGTCTTGTCTTCCTAATCAGACATTTTGTTGTCCAAGATGGATGCTCTGCCTCTCATCATCGTGTTCACACTCAATAACCAGGAAGGAAGAAAAAGGATTGGGGAGAACATACCCGTGCCCTTTAAGTCATGCCTCAGATGTTGTACATATCACTTTAGTTCAGATCAATTTAGCAGGACATAGTCATGGAGCCACACCCAGATTCAAGTAAACTGGAATGCGGTTGGGTGGCCAGGTACCCAATTAATACTCTATTACATGTAAAAAGTTATGTTAGGGTTATGCTAGCTGTTACTTGAAAGAGAAAAAACAAACAACAAAAACAAAAAAAACAGCTCCCCAAACGCAAAATACCTCAAACACAATCAAAGTTTATGTTTACCTATGTTTCATGTTCATTCTGAGCCCCAGAATGATGGTGGCTTTGCCTTTTCCAATATATGACTTCCACTGCAAGATATGAGGAGTGAGAAAAAGAGAATGGAGAAGGTTTCACACTTCTTAAACACTTTGTCAAAGAAATGATAGAGTCCATGTGTCACTTTCACTCACATCCACTGGCAAAAGGTATTTACATGATCTTACCTGGATGCTAGAAGGGACAGACAACATAACCACTGGATGGACATCCACTTCGCAAGTTCAACTCCATACTGGAATGTGAACATGAATTTTGCAGAAAACCTGTTTGATCTGCAACAAAAGGAGAATGGATACTGAAGTCTACTTTGATCTTAGCCATACTTGCCCAATTAGATTACATTTTTCTTCTCATTCATAATTAGAAAATGTTTCTGCTCTCTCACTCCCCAAGAAAGACAACTCCAAACTCCCATCTAAATCCATCATCTTGTTTAAATTCTGGAATCCCTGGTTGATGGTGATGTGCATTTCTGTCATGTACAGAAGTGGTTTCTCATGGATTGCCAATCTCTAAATCAAAATCACGTTGACTGCCCACCCCTTCCCAAACAACACTTAATGGTGAATAGAAACAAGACAGACATAACAAAAACTTCCATTCTGAAAAGGGGAGAATAGGAACAACAAAACAGTAACTGGACCATCATAATAATCAAATCTGTAAGTGGAAATTGCAACAACTCACTGTCATGGCAGTGGGATAATTTTCTTTGTTAAGCTATCTGTCAGTCCTTAGTTCTTCTCTCTGGGGGATACCTCCTTGGTCATTGTCCTGCGAATTCCTGACTTTGCTTTCACAGAGTTTCAAGCTCTGCGGTCACATATGAAGTAGACATTAGAGAGTTTACCCATCTTTGGAGCTGCGTGAAGTTGGACAGACTGCTACCTGCTAGTGGTACAGATTTAGGGAAACAAAGTTTGTTTTAAGAGGTGAACTATGACAGACTTTTTCAAGCCTGATCTGTGATGTCTTTGGCAACAAATGCAGTCCAAAACTTAGTAAATCCATGGACTCTTTATTTTTAATCAGATCTGTTTGCATGTAAATAAAGACAAAGTTTTCAGCTACATATTGCATTCTAGCCAGAAAACTCTGATCTTTTGTTTACTTGCTTCTGTGCCCAGCCAATAACCCTCTTCCTCAATTTAATAGTGACTATCTTGAGGCTAAATAAAACAATTGGTTTCAGTAGGAAGTCAACACCCTTAATCTAATGTTTCCCACTGGGCTGGCTCCCATTGTCTGGTAGTCTTAATGGTTTTATCCAGTCTTATCTCCTGCTAAGACTGTTACTTGATTTAGAGACTCATTTTATCACTGCCTCAGTTTGGGCACAGAGATCTTTGTTTCCTGTCAGGACTGATTTATAAGACTTTGAATTATAAGACTATCACTCAGTTTAGATTTCAGGCCAAAGAAACAGAAAGCCTATTATACCAGCTCACTTCCATTATTCCTTAGAAACTGCTTAGTTTTAACTTGAGTTCACCTCTCTTATAGGACTTTACTCTATGTGTCTAGGGGGAGGGAGAGTGGGAAGAGAGGGGAGGAGTAGCCAATAGGCAAAAAGAGTTTAAAGAGTCGAGGGCTTGACTGGCAAGTGCTCTAACATCCATGGTCTCCCCCAGTCAATTTTAGGAAATGTCTTGCCACAGTATTTTCAATATCAACAGCTTTCCAGTCCAATATCTGTATCCTCACTCCTGCTAAACCAATAAGCCAATATAACATTTTTAGTTTTGTTCTAGCAGCTCTACTTCCAGGTACCATACTCTATATTAGTTGGAATATGACATCAACCAGTGTAGCAGAGAGGATCCAAAATAATGCAAGTTAAATAAGAGAGTTTATTTATCTTTCAACTAGAAATCAGCCAGGGTATTCAGGGTTGATATGGCTCCACAAACATCAGGGACCTAGGCTCCTTCAAACCCCTTGTCTTGCCATCCTCAATATATGATTTCTATTTAGTGGATAAGGAAGAGACTCCAACTCTCATCAATATGTCCACATTCCAGCTAAAGTAGGGGGAGAGGGAAAGGGATAAAGGGATACAACTTCTGATCGTATCCCATTAGCCAGAACTAAGTCACGTGACTACACAGCTAGAGGGGGCTGGGAAGTATAGTCATTAATGATTTAAAAAGGGATGAGTGGGTATTCAGAAATATACAGCAGGCTTTGCCATTCAGTGTGTTATGTGTGTAATTAAAAGAAAATTATGACACAAAACCAACCGTAACTATTTGGAACATCCTCTGATATTTTCAGCTTCTATCTATTCTAGTAATAGTGCTAGGCAAATGCACAATATTAATTTCACTACTTGTTAATGCATCAAACCCATCAATTTAAAAATTATGGATCTAGAAGACAAGTTTAAGCATGATGCTCTTCAGTCTAATTCTGCAATTTTTATTATTAAAGAAGCTTACATTTAGAAAAATTACAAATAGAAAACGTACTCTCAGGAAAAAACAAAACATCAACAATAAAGAGAGAGAGAGAGAGAAAATCTCTCCTATCAGCAGGATTGATTATATGGGCATCCTTTAACTGGAAAGAAAGTTCTACAAATCAAAGATAAAAAGCTTAAAGATGCAAGCTCCTGGAAACATTAACACATTAGTGTGAAAGATTTTCTGTGTGTTTCATACCCTGCAGGGTAATTTCAGTCTACTACTTTTGCTATTCAAAGTAAATAATAATACTCTCATTACTATACCCCAAACTTTTAACATCCCTCTGAGTTCAAAGTCACATTCCTTTCAGACTGCATTTATCCCCAGCACATGACTAGGACCAGGAAAAGCTACTGGCTTTTCTTAGCACAGGTCTAAGAGTCTACTCCATATGGTTTCATAATAGAAAAAACATAAATGCACGTCCTTAAAGAACTAATTATTTTTTCTTTTTTGATTTGTTTTCATTTTATTTTTGGAATTACATGAAATCTTGAGGAAAATAAACACTGGTTCTCAGTGTACAAAAATTTCAACAGTGAATAAGGTTTTGTGAGTGTTCAAACAAAAATAAATCTTGGACAAAGATGTATTTTTTAAATGTGGTTTGAGGTAGTATATTGACTCTTCAGAGAAGGTGGTAGTACTAAATCTTGATGCTTCTAGTTTTTAAAAATTATTAAATAAAATTGCTTCTAAACGAGCACATGCATGTAAGACTTTTATGTACTAGAAAACATACCATAAGGGTTTCTAAAAACATATAAAAACAGCAAAAACATTTCGAGGTAATAAATTATTATTCTGTCCATTGTGGCAAGGTATGTAAGAAAGGGTTAAATTTAGCTTTCACATAAAGGCAATGTGGAGTAGGGAAAATAGAAACTAAAGAAGACTGGCTCAAACGGGCTTCATGGTTAAAAGGCAGTAGAGAGCCCCTGACATAAGCCCAGAGTTGCTGCTAGCTATAATCAAAGGCAGGAACTCTCAGCAGAAAATTTAAACTGGATGAAGTCTCTAGGATAGGCTGTACAATTCAAAATCTCAAAGACGGGCTAGTTAGCTCTCTGGGATAGGTTGTAACCTCTGGAGTACCCAGCCAATGGGGAAACAGGGGAGGGACCCGCGTTTTAGGGGTAGGATATAACTATCACTGTGTTCTTTTTTTTTGGTGCACCTGCCATGTTTCTGGCTGCACATCCATTCTTGCAAGATCGTAAATAAATTCTTTTCTCTTCCACAACCGGGTGAGCATTTTTATGGTATAATGCTTGTTTCTAACAGATAACAAAGAATCTCAGCCCTTTCTCCAGTAGCTTACTCTATAATAGGGAATATAATACATTTTTCACTTTTCATTTTTCTTCAGTTCAACCACACTATGTAACTGATTATCACTGGTTTAATATCTCCAGTAATTTTGGATAAAACTGTATAATATTCAGAAGCAAATTTGCTACTGACAAGTAGGAACTGCTATTTCATAAAGGACAGATTTTTCTACAAACATATACTGAAAAACAAAGGGTATTTCCAGACAGATGGAAATTAAGTGATTATATTTTAGAGATATGTTTCTCTTTATGTTCTCTCCTCCTTTACCCTATCCGTGCTTCCCGTCTGGCCACCAAAGAGAGGACTCATGCTAACCTAGCCATGGTATTTGGCACACACAAACTGCATAGTGATCCACATTAATTCCATCTATGCAGGAAAATATTAGCTACAAACCCCATCACTTGAAGCTTGAGCAAAGCTCAATCGATGCAATCATCATGTGACTCTAGCTTGAAATCTTTGTTCATTACATCTGCTTTATCTGCCAACTCCCTTCTTTGTGGTCCCTTAACACATGCACTGTAATCACTTGTTTTCATATCTCCCGTTCCTTTAGACCATGAATATTTTAAGAACATGCCTATATCTCATTTACTCTGGCATCTAGAACAGCGCCATGTATAGTAACATCTTAACGATGGTTTCTCAAATGAAATCATGGACACAAAATTATGAAAATGTTCATAACAACCAGAATACGCAATAAAGGTCTAAGAGGGAAAAGATGGGGTTATGAAGGGGAAGTATCCATACAAATTGTTACAGGAAAATAAGCATTAAACATTTACATCTCATAATTCTCCCTTATGGGCATTTTCCAAATTTAAAGTTCATTTGGATGCAAATGCAATCATATTCATAAAATATAGCAGTACTAAATTTAGCAAATATTTCATTCTCACAATTTGCAAAATTTGCAATTTTTCCCAAGTCAAGTAACAGGAATCTAGGAATCTTTAAGTATCAGATTCTGATGTTAAACCAAGTTTTATAGCCTAGTGACTTTGTGACAATGTAGCTGTTCCTAGTTATCAGTAAACCTTCTGAAGAGCCCACAACTGGTCCTCATAAAATAGCACAGAGAAATTATCAGAAGGGCCCTTTGTCTTCTGACAAAAATGCAACAATGTAACTTTTGGTTGAATATTGAGTTTACAAAGAAAATACGTATAATGGAAGAAAGCAATATATAAATGAATTTTTTGATATCTCAAAACTGCTTCACCTGAAAAAACATTTCTTGTAATTTCTTTGTATAGCTATTTCAGTTACACCAATCATTTATATCCTGTTTTCTCTTATAGAGATATTAATCAATCAGAACTAAGAACTGATGTTTACACTGAAGTAACACAGGCCATAGCAAAGACACTGGCAGTAATGTATTATTTACAAAAAAAAAAAGGGACTTACAATGGAACAGATACACTTTGGTCTCACTTTCTCTGGAGGAGGTTTAAAGGCGAGAGAAGCTGTTTTCTTCTTTGGAAGCTTTGCCTGACGCCTGTCTGAGCCAGACTGCTGAAACACTGCTCTCTTTTACTCTTTCTAATAAGTCTGATTTTTAAAAAATATCAAAGAGGTATAATTTGGGGGGAAATCATTTGAGGAAGAACATGGATATTGAACTTATTCTGCAAAGGGTGTCTGTAGGAAGTGACCCAGTTGCAAAACCACTGAAAATTCTATTGTGTATAAGAAGCTCTTAAGGAATCCAACTCTCCTCATAACCAGTGGTTTGTATTCCCACATTTTCCTATGTCTAATGTCCTCCTTGGACCATCCTACAGGGTGGGCTCAAATAGAGAGAAAAATAAAAGTCTGGAAAGTGCTACCATAGGATTAGTCCATCATAAAGACAGAACTTGATTATTTCTTCACTTATTCAGAAAATATTTGTTGAGTACTTGGTGTGTACCTCACGATGTACTAGTCCCCGAGGCTTCAAAGTCAATCAAGACAAGCTGCTCAAAGTCCAGCAGTGGGAGACAAACATGCAAGGTAATTTATGAAATCAATTTTTAAGTGTTCAAATAGCAGTTGCTCAGCATACAGTGTGGACACAAAGAATACAGCCAGCATGGTTAGAAAAGGCTTCACTGAACAAGAAACACATAGAGAAATGTAGAAATGACAGAGAAAATAAAGAGATGGCATTATAAAATAGAAAAGGACTTCTGCAGAACTACAAATATTTTCATATGTCTGGAAGATCTAAGGAGGGCAGATAAAGAATTAAAATAGGGAGGACTATAAATGTTGATATCATAGATGACTTTGGAAAGCACACTAGGTGTTTGTATCTTATCTTGTAGTCAGTAAAGAGCCTGAAAACAAATTGCAAATAGGAGAGACAGGGAGAACAGTCAAGAAACTATTCCAATAGCCCAGGAGAGAGAATAAAACAACCAGAATGGATCAATGACATAAGAATGGATAGGAATTGGTGAAACCAAGAGATGTTGATGAGAAAACATATAAGCACTTGGTTTGGTGGTTGGCAAATATGAATCCCTTCTTATATGTCTGTTATATTTGTTATTTTTTTTTAATTATCCACAAGCAGATTAGTTCTAGTGGATTAGGGGGAAGCCTCCGTTTTGTTTTGTTTGTTAGTTAGTTTTGTTTTGTTTGTTATGGTTGGGCTCCTTCTATTTCTGGGATCCTTCTCTCTGCAACAATATAGCAGCAGCAACTGCTAGATTAAGATTAAGCCCTACAGCTAAGCATGAGAGGCCTTTGCTTGAGCCTTGCACTGTGGAAATGGCCCTTCTCTGGCCACATCCATCGCCACAGGGTAAGGAATTTAGGGGTCAAGAAGACCTGCCCAGTGAGAGTCTCAACCTCTCCTCTTCTAGATCATGCCCCTTGTTCCTAGGAACCCTAAATTCCCTGCCATCTGACCTTAGCCTGTTCCAGGGCTTGTTTAGGTCTCTTCCTTGTAACTAAGTCTACGGTATTTGTACTGCTAGGCTGGAAGAGTGGCTAGGAAGAGCTGCTTGAGGGGGCAGGGATGGAGCTTGGATGCATGGGTTGGGGTGTCCATATGCAAGTGGAGGAATCCCCTGTAAAATGGAATTGACATGATGGTGGGTATAGAAGGGGATCAGGCTGAAGGTCAGGGCAGCCCAGAGCCAGGGGCTGGCTCTCTTTGTGTCATCACATTCTAGCACGGATATCTAAAGAGTACAAAAGTTCTAAATTCAAACCAGGCCTGCATGATCATTATAAAGGTATATTTTTCAAGACTGGAAAATAGGACATTTTCTTATTTAATGACTTGATTTATAATGTTTAAAAATGTGAGCATAAGATATGTGGACCTCTTTTTGTGCACTTGTTCTGGGCTCTACCGAAGTCAAGGATGGAACTTTGTGAAAAACTGAATTTTCATGAAAAGCATTACCAAACAAAATTCTTACATTGAATATAACTCAACAAATACTTACAAATACATAGCTTATTTCACAGGAAAATAAGGAATTATTTCTGAAGTCACAGATAGACAAAGATGGAAAATTTAAAAGAAAGATTGAGAGGACAGAATGAGAACTATCCTCCAATTCAAAGAACAAAATAAAAGGAAAAGGGAAGAAGCAACATTTTTGAACAAACAAATGTTTGAGAACTTCTAGAACAAATAGAAGGCATGACTCTTCGGGTTTAGGGAGCTCAACAAATCCAAAGTTGAACAAATGAAAAGGAATCCAAATCCATACTTATAACATCAGCATTTCAGAAGCAAAAGAGAGAGAGAAAGGGAGATCATCAAAGCAGTCATGGGGAAAGATGTAATATGCACATCAGGAACAAAAATTGTATTACAAGAGACTTCCCACAGCAACAAAGGAAGCCAAAGGACAGTAGAATGAACCTTCAAGCTCCTCAAAGAAAATAACTGTCAATCCAGAATTGAGTACACAGATAAACTATCATTCCAGAACTAGGGAAAAATAAAACATTTTCAGACAAAGGTGGATCATTTACCATAGATGGAGCCTCACTAAAAGAACTTATTTTGAGAAATAAGTAATGTATTTCAGAATGAAGAAATGAAATGCAAAAGGGAATGAAGAGCAAAGAAGACAACAAATGGGTAAATTTAAACAAATTTTGACAGTAAAAATTGATAACCATCAGCATAATAACATCTAATTTGGGGTAGTAAAAAATGAAGTTAAGCTATAATTTTGAAATTAATATAAATTATATAAGAATCAAAGGGAGTTGTAAAATTTTCTAAGGCTTCTTTATTGTCCAGGAATATTATAGACATTGATAAATATCAGATTTTAAGTTAAACACACATGTAAAATTTACAAACAATAAATGATAGGAATAGAGAGTGTACTTTCCAAATTAATTGAGGAGGAAATAAAATTTAAAACTAAAACCTCAAATTAAAAAAGTAAGCAATAAATGAGGAAGAAATACCTTAGGGAAAAAAGGACAAAAAGACAACATAAGATGATAGAGATATTGCAAATGTTAATATATTATTAATCAAAAAATTAAATGAGCTAATCAATAGTTGAAAGAAAAAGATAGATTAGATAATAAAATAAAATCAAGCAGTATTATTTACAAAGGATACATTTAAAACATAAGGGCATAGTCACATATAACCTGGGGCCTATAAGAATGCCTGAGAACCAGTTGGAAAAAGAATTATAGGAAAATTATAGGCATGAGGTATGATTATAAGAGTAAAATATCCTTCAGGTATTTCTCTAAAATGTCATGACATATTTAAAAAAAATTTTTTTAAACTTCTTTAAGAAATATAATTTCCTGTGCCACTAAAAGAATTTTTTTTGATACCAATAGGTAATTGGTGGAGAAAATATTAACAAGTATTTTCTCTTTTGTTTTAATGTCTGAAAAACATAGTGGTTTTTAAAATAAGAACTTTACTTTCCTAAATGAAAATATGGATGCTCCAGGAAGATAAACATTTTTCTGCTCTAAGTATAAATGAATATTACACTGTTGTTCCAATAAGATAACTTTACAGACAACTTTGATACTCATTTAATTATCATTATATTATTTGTCTAGAGACTGCAAAATGGAATAAAATTTCAACTAGGAACATCTAAAATACTTATTTTTCACATTTTTTGTTGATAAATCATGTTGACAGACAGAAAAATTACCATTTACAACTCATCTAGCTATCAAAGAATTAGTAACCCCAAATGAGTGTAAAAATATAATTTTAAAAGACCAAAAATAACACTTTTTAATTTGCCAGAAAAGCGATCATTATTGACTGATCTTTTTAGAGATACACTATATTGTTTCCCCAAATTTAATTAAAATAAAAAACACATTTTTCTGTACATTCACATATAATGTACACAATGTAAGTAATACTTTAAGAATCACTAAAATAAGTGAAAAAATCTAGGAATATTTTACTACTTCATATTTAAAGTAATAGTTTAAGATCATTATTTAAGACATCATTATTTTATGCCAACAGGATAATCTAAAGGTAGGGAGATAGGGATTAATAATCTCTGAACGATGGACTGCGTTTTACTTGTGTTATTTAATTCAGGATTTCCCAACCTTGGAACTACTGACATTTTGATATTTTAGACTGGATAATTCTCTGTGGGGTGTGTATGGAGGGGGTTGGAAATTGACAAGGATGTCCTGTGCACTATAGAATGTTCAGCAGCATCCCTAGTCTTTACCCACCAGATGCCAGTAGCACTCCCCACCCTAAGCCATGACAGTCAAAAATGCCTACAGACATTGCCAAATGTCACCTGTGTGGCAAATTCTCCCTTAGTTGAAAATCACTGATTTGAGTATTTCTAGCTAATTTTTAAAAATTTTTTCTTAATGATATTTACATGTATCAGCTTCACTTAATTTTATTTTAGATTATAAATAAGCCTAACATATAGCACAGAAAACTTTGTCTAATATAATGATTGGCACTTCAATGGAAGCAGTGATTTCTATATAAAGCAAATCTTTTACAGGGTATTTTTAAAGTAGATTGAAACATTTTTAGTTCTCTTCCAATATGACTACTAAGGAAGCTCATTAGCATTCCTTTTGGCTGGCTCTGTGTATTAGGAATCTTGGTTGCAAATGGAATCTCGCTGCATATTTAATTTTTTTTTTTTTTAAAAGCAGTTTGAGGATAACTCCTATAACCTAAAAACATAGCATCTGCACTATCTTCTATAAATTGGATTATTGTGAGGCCCAGAAAAATCTTCACTCTTTTTATTTCTCTTTATTTGCCTACTTTATTCTATTAATTTAAACATTTTATTAGGGAAATTTTCAACCATACACAAATTTGGATAGTAAAATTAACACCAAAGCACTTACAATTTAGCTTCATCAGTTACAACATTCTGCCATTCTTGTTTCACCTCTCACTTCCCTCCCGTGTCACTTTACCTCACTCTGTTGGACTGTATGAAAGAAAATCCTTGACATCATCTCACTAGTAAATATTTCCATATATTCAGATATAAGATTAGCTCTTTTTTGTAATATAACAACAATACCATTATCACATGTAAATTCAAAATAAAAAATAATTTAATATCCTCAAATATCCCATTAGGGTTAAACTTCCCTGATTGTCTCATAAATGTCTTTTAATAGTTGATTTGTTTGAATTAGGATCCAAACAAGTTCAACACTTAGCATTTGTTGATGCATCGCTTAATTCTGTTTTAATCTGTAACAATCTTGCTTCCTCTTTTCTTCTCATCCCTTTTCATTTTGTGTGTGTTTTGTTTTGTTTTGATTTTGATTTACAAATACTCTATACTCACCAAGCAAAATCTTCCTTTCCTCTCCCTCCCCTTATCCTTTTATTTGTCTAAGAAACAAGGTTATTTGTCCTACAGAGTTCCTAAATTATGGATTTGGACGAATGTATCCCAGTGTCATTTAATGTCCCTATCATCACTGTATTTCCTATAATTTGATATTTAGATGTAGATGCTGATCAGACTCAGATTCAATTTTTGGGGGCAGGCATATTTCGTATATTTCTTACTGATTCATATCAGGAAGCAAAAAATGTCAAATATTCTCTTTTTTTCATGACATTAAGTTCTCAATCTCAACTTCATTCTTTATTAAATGACTAGAGGTCCAAAATTATGTATTTAGCTTTAGTGTACACAAGTATACCGTACTGACAAGTTTCCTTTAAATCACAATGCATTTAATAGACCATTATCAGTGGTTCTCCCTCTACTCTTGAAGGGATTCTAAATCATGTTTGAGCAATGTCGGCATCATTGGAATAAACGGATAACTTCCCCAATATTATCTGAAGATGCTAAAACTCATTCAGATGGATAATTGCTAGGAATTTTGTTTAAACCAAAAGTGCCATGGCCTTATAATCACAGCATAAAGCTGGCGACAAAACTAATAATAATAATAACCCTGTAGATGCGACTAGTGCTTTAGAGCTTGCTAAGCATTTTCACATCCAGAATTTCATTCAATTCTCAAGACAGATGAGAGGTGATGCTGCAAACCAGCTTGCATGTCCACGATGGATGTGGAACTGCACTCCTACCTGAATCTATCTGTTGTCCGCCAGCAGAAGGGGTTTGATGGCTGATAATGCAATTGTTTTCTTAATGAATCCAGTGTCTATACCAGAGATTGCTTAATCTGTTTTAATAATCAACTTTAAAATATGAAAAAAATAAGTAACAAAATTTGCCTGGGCTTTGCTGGATGACAGTACTAAAACAGGCAAAAAAGATCATGATTCATAGACTGGAATTAACTTTAGGATCATCCATGTCATATGAAGGAAGAGGAAGCAGAGACCCAAAGGAGGAGAGGCAATCATCCATGGATGTTATTTTAATTATTATTAATTAACTTATAAGAGCCTTATTATCTGTGCATAAAAATGTAGTCTTGCCCCTGGTGTGATTCCGTCCTGCGCGACTGTTCTCTGGAACAGTGGTTGTCTATATCCGTTCGCCTTCTCTGTTACCTAAGTGCATGTCACCACCCCATGGAAGATTCGATGGACATGGACACAAGCCCCCTGAGGCCTCAGAACTACCTTTTCAGTTGTGAACTAAAGGCTGACAAACATTATCCCTTCAAGGTGGATAATGATGAAAATGAGCACCAGTTATCTTTAAGAACGGTCAGTTTAGGGGCTGGTGCAAAGGATGAATTGCACACTGTTGAAGCAGAGGCTATGAACAGTGAAGGCAGTCCAATTAAAGTAACACTGGCAACTTCGAAAATGTCTGTACGGACAACAGTTTCCCTTGGAAGCTTTGAAATAACACCACCCATGGTCTTATGATTGAAGTGTGGTTCAGGGCCTGTGCATATTAGTGGACAGCACTTAGTACCTGTGGAGGAAGATGCAGAGTCAGAAGATGAAGAGGAGGATGATGTGAAACTCTTAAGTATACCTGGAAAGTGATCTGCCCCTGGAAGTGGTAGCAAGGTTCCACAGAAAAAAGTAAAACTTGCTGCTGATGAAGATGATGACAATGATAATGAAGATGAAGATGATGATGATTTTGATGATGAGGAGCTTTTTCTTCCAGTGAAGAAATCTGTACGAGATACTCCAGCCAAATGCATAGAAATCAAATCAGAATGGAAAAGACTCAAAACCATCAACACCAAGATCAAAGGGTCAAGAATCCTTCAAAAAAAATCCTTCAAGAAAAAACTCCTAAAACACTGAAAGGACCTAGTTCTGTGGAAGACATTAAAGCAAAAAGGCAAGCAAGTATAGAAAAAGGTGGTTCTCTTCCCAAAGTGGAAGCCAAATTCATCAATTATGTGAAGAATTGCTTCTGGATGACTGACCAGGAGGCTATTCAAGATCTCTGGCAGTGGAGGAAGTAAGTCTCTTTAAGAAAATAGTTTAAACAGTTTGTTAAAATTTTCTGTCTTATTTCATTTGTGTAACAGTTAATATCTGGCTGTCCTTTTTATAATGCAGAGTGAGAATTTTCCCTACTGTGTCTGATAAATGTTGTCCAGGTTCCTTTGCCAAGAATGTGTTGGTCAAACTGCCTGTTTAGTTTCTGAAGATGGAACTCCACCCTTTGCTTGGTTTTAAGTATGTATGTAATATTATGATAGGACATAGTAGTAGGGGTGGTCAGACAAATGGAAATGGTGGGGAGACAAAAATATACATATGAAATAAACTCAGAATTTTAATAAAGTAGCACTTTTTCTCTTTCTGTTCACTTAAAAAAATGTAGTATTACTCAAAGTTAGACTTAGGAAATTTTTCATTCAAAATTTGATCTCTGTGAAAAAACAGAAGGCCTGCAGTGAGATGTATTTACCAATTCCTAGCCAGGCTGTTTTTAAAAAACAGGAAAATAGTAAAAAAATAAATCAAATATATGGATACCTAGGCAGAGAGAAAGATTAGTTTACTCCTTTAAATTAAATATAAAAATTCTGGTTTGATGAATATTTGAGCGTTTTATATATTCACAGATCTAAACTGAACTGAACAGTGAAAGTGTAGCTACTGACTGTAATCGTCCTTGACTTCAGGATAGCATAGGTTGATAAGAAATATAATAAATGCACACATAATTGAAATAACATACTGAATGTTTTCATTGACATTAATCCATAAAGTCAGAAACTAGAATATAGGAACTGGGGGCCCAGGTGGAGGTAAGGAATGGAGAGTTAATGCTTATTAAATTGTGCAGATTTTCTATTTGGTTTGATGGAAAAGTTCTGGTAATACAGGGTGGTGATGGTAGCACAACATTGTGAAAGTAATTAACAGGACTGAATTGTATATCTGAATATGGTTAAAAGGGGAAATTTTAGGTTGCATACATGTTACTAGAATAAAAATTTAGAGATGAACTAAAAGGACTGTTCCAAGACCAAGCAATCATTTGCTTGAAAATAATCAGGTGGAATTAATTTAGTCGATAATCTGATCAATGTGACAATTTACTCAAAATAATGTGCTAAAGAATTACTACTATGTTAGACACTGGTTTTCAACTAATACCTTATTGTTAAACACTTAGAATGATCCAAAATTTTCCTATATCCTTGCAAACTCCAATTATAGGGGAGAAAGTCATATAGTTTTTTCTTTTAATATGAGCAAAAATCACCAAGTATGATGCATTTTAATCAAGGTGTAGGGAGTACTGTAAACACCAATGTAAAAACAAGGAAAAGAAAAGTTAAAATATTTTTAAAATGGTAATTTAACTCAATAAATATGTTCTATATGGCCAGGCTTATAATGCATATATGATTATCCTGAAGCTTAAGAATTTTATGGGTCTCAAAGCACTTTCAGATTGACTTTTACAATAATAACTGTAAAACCACTAGACTTTGTTTACTTCTCACATAATGTATATAGGCCCATATGCATTATATTAGCATGATTTTCAAATTATAGACATTCTAATAGTTGAATACTAATAGAGATAATAGTGCTATTTCAAACTATTTGAACTATCTTCCAGATTTCCTTTTTAGCTCAGCTTAGAGATTAATTTGGTTTAAGGATCTCCTGAGTTAACTCCATGAATGATTTCTTACGTGTAGCCCTCAATATTTCCCAGCCAATGGCGATTTTAAATGAAGATTTTATCGAACATCAATATAAGAGATAAACTTTGGGTTAGGAAGAAATTGGGCAGAGTTAGAGAACAGAAGGCAATGGTTTTACTCTTCATATTTTGCATTCTTCATATTGTACATTAAAAATAAAATCTGTGAAGTGTGGAGGACATTTTCAATTGCTTAAACAATAGCCATTCTCTCCTCTGCCCAATTCTTCTTTTCTGGTAGATACTACTTTCTCCACTTTGGAAGCTGAAGATGCTAGATAGGCGCTTTTCCAATCTCGTTCACAGCTAGAGCATGGGCATGTGATCCAACTTCCATCAATGGTAACCAAGGTTAAGTTTGCTAATGGGCTCCTGGGAAAGGTTTTCTTCCTTCATAAAAAGAGTATGTGATGCCTGGAACTGTGGCAGCATCGACATGACCATGAGGAAACAAACTTAAGGATAAAAGCCCAACACACAGAAAATTGCCTAGCAGAAAGAAGGAAAGCACTTGGGTCCATGAAGTCATGATTAAGCCTCTGAACCAACCTTGGAACTAACCTATATTCGGACTGTATGCTATATGTTCTATTACCTTTTCACCTTTTGTAAACCACCTTTAGTTGTTTAAAATGACCTGATTAAATCTCTAAGTAAACACGCTAATTAGGCATCTTAATGGTAGTAACAAGTGGAAAGTTAACGGACAGTTCTTATCTCTGTTTAATTTTAATTTTAACAGAATATAAATTGACCATCAGGTGGCTTATGATAAACTTAGAATTTATGAATTTATAGAGCACTAACAGCTAGAAAATGTCATGTCAGCTATGTAATTAACAGAGTATAAAATGGAGTAGTTTCATGACCAAAACAGCTCCCTTCATGTAAGCAATTTCCACCATGCAGGCTTAGAAACTTCATATATTAAATCTGGGTCAGGTACATGCTAATGCTACAAGGAAAGATGCAGGAAACTGTGCTATTTGTCCCAGACTTTACCATGCTTCACCTGTCTTTCCTTTGAATTCTTGGTCAAGTTTGATATGAGGTCAGATGTCTGGATTTTGTGAATATGATTCAGCATGCCATACTTGTAACTTTCATTTTCTAATGAGAAATATAAAATAGCAACTCAAGGACAATATTTTCAGAGAATGCCTAAAGTGCAAGACAATGCATTCTTCCCTTTAAGTACTCTGTCTGTGTTTTCCTAACAAAAAGCCAGGTTCTGAGACTAGCCATGGATAAGGTTTTTTGTCGTTTTTTTTTTTAAACTGTGACTTGAAATCTGAAGAAGAAGACTGTACATCCCCCGGAAATCCTGGATTTTGAACTGGGTGCAGTAAGTCAGTATCTGCTTTAAGGAGAGGGGAGCATATTTAAGGTAGAAGGAGAAGTGTGTGCTTGTATATTTGAGTGACTTATTGTAGAAACTACTATTTTTCCTCTCAAAATCATTCCGTCCTTCTTACACAATAGAATTTTTGGTTCAAAGCTGCCCAACTAAAAGCAACATTTCTAGTCTTCCCTTGCACTGGGTATGGCCTTGTGGCTACATTCTATCCAATGGAACTGTTGTGCAATTTCCAAGTCATGGCTGTAAAGGAAAAAGAAACATGTAGTTGTTTTCCATTTTTATCCTCTTTTGTTCTGACTGGCATATTCATACTGTACCATAAGATGGAAGCTGTTCATTAAAGACGAAAGGGCAACAAAATAGAAGGAAACTAGATATTTGATTACTAGGGAATTACCATGCTAATCTGCCTGCACCCAACATCTAGACTTCCATAAGTAAGATAAATAAAACCCTTTATTGATCAAGCTACTGTTATCTTTGTTCGCTACTACTGAGTGAATTAGTATTCAAACTAATACATAATAATACTAATATACTCCCAAATCTAATGATTCTATATTCTCTCTCTCTAAATATATATATATGTGTATATTTTATATGTGTGTGTGTGTATAAATACATAAATGATATTTGGTCTTTTAAACATATTAAGCTTTCATTTATTTTCTTTCCATTCCTACTTTAAAAATCTTAATATATGACCAGTTAAAAATATTATTATGAAAGAAAGGGAGAGTAGTTATTGGGCAACATCTAACAGTTGTTGTCACATTTGATTATTTTGGTAAATGAACACAATTCAATTTCAGTAGGAACATGAGCTTATATTATTTAACAAACGCATTTCTCAATTATCGCCATCCACAGATTTTCCTCACCTGTTATTTTAAGAAATGTTAGCATTTGCCTAAAGTTCTTAATATAAACTCTGTTTTGCAACATGAGCCTTCCCAAAAAAATCAGGTAGTTTTCAACTTGTTCCTAGAAAATCATTTTGGTTGGAAGGAAGTCATTACAGAACCTTCTACATTTATGAACTTTTAAATTTGGAAGTTTTGTGCATATAAACCAAGCTGAACTCCAGGACAAAAGCACCTTAACTATCTCTCTACAAACATCTGGAAGAAGAGTCAGATATGGTAATTTTATTTCTTCCACCTAGTTTTTTTTTGGCATTTGTTTTTCTGTTCTAAGTTGTTTTTGATGTGTTGTAAGAACTTACTGTTCACCATCCCTGATAAATGCAAAAGCATCATGAATGGGAAAAGTGCCTAAAAAACTTCTAATGATGAAAATGGTTAATAAAATTAAGCAATTTGTGGGAAAATAATGTTGTACAGGCATAAAGAAATAATAGGAATTATCTTAAAGGAAGAGAGTAAATCATGCAATGTGTAAAAACAAAAGCTGTTTTCCTTTGCAATACATTAATCCCCATACAATGTGAAAAGTGAGTGACAAGTAAGAAAACCAGATCCGTGAGGAGATGCATGTTTCTCAAACTTGGCCAGATGTTGGAATCTCTGGAAGGGCATTAAAAATACAGATGTCTGATTGCTTCTTCCCAGAGATTCTAATTTAATTGGTCTGTAATGTAACATGCCTGTATCTGGATTTTTAAAAAGTCCCCAAGTGATTTTGTATAGCCTCAGTTGAGAATCACTGGACTAAGGTAACGGCATCAATGCCAGATACCAATTAGTATAATAATGCAAGAGAAGATTGAAGATTCCTTAAAAACCTCCAACTTAAGACTGGAGCAGGGTCTGATTGTAAAATATATCCCAAGTCTGTTACTCCGTCTGCACAGGAATATATATCAGCTAGGATTTTCTAAGATAACACTAGCCAATAGAAGTTTCTGTGATGATGGAAATGTCCTAGATCTGTGCTGTCCAATACAATAGCTCCAATCACATGTGATTATTGAGGACTTAAAATGTGGCTAGTGAGACTCAGGAATTGAATTTCTAAGATTATTTAATTTTAACTAATTTATATTTAAATTTAAATATCTATAAATGGCAAGTAGCTATCTTATTGGACAGCACAGCCCCAAGACAATTGCCGAGAACATCAAGTTGGAACACTATCTAATTCAATGGATTTTCAATGTTGATAAGGCAGACGTCTGTTTCGGATAAAGATTCTGACTAGAACATATATGTTCATAGCAAGGAAAAAGAATATTAATTTTTTAAAGCTCAGAAGAACATATCTACAGAAGGGACTATTTGTATAAAATACCGTTTACAACTCTTACCCCTGAAAAAATAGATTTAAGAAGAGACTTTCAGAAAAAAGTTTGGTGTGAAGATGAGTTTAGCGATTGTTTTTATTTTGATGATTCTGATTAAATCAACCACAATCTGTAAATATAAAAAAATGGCAGTAATCTTCATATATAAAATAAATTCATTTGAGGACATACAAAGAGGTATAAATTAAGGATCTATGCCAATAAAATAAGCATTTGCTCTTTTATTCTCTCTTTATAGTACTAACTAGAATTGTATGTTTACTATAGACTAGACACTGTGCTAATAGCTTTTTAATACACATTCTCATTTTATCCTCCCAATCATCTTATGAAATTAGTACTATTATCCACATTTTACAGATGAGACTGATAAACATTTTGTAATTTCTTTAGTAGTAATGGTAATAACTGACACACTTCCTTAAAATTATAAAGACTATTTAGAAATGCTAGTTTTCTTGTTCTTCAACATTTCAATATCAGCAATGAAAAAATGTTCTATTAACAGAAAATGATTGGCTATTGTCTGAACAAGGTGTTATCTATGTGTGTATTTGTAAATACATTTTTAGTTTGTAACATATCATTTATATGTGTAGCAATCCAGTAGTAGTTTGAACAAACCAGTTTCTAGAAGCCATGGTAACAAAAATTCATTACTACTCATAAATTAGAACCAATTGATTGTATTCAATTGTCTCCTGTAGTTTTGCCAAGGTAGCAAGAACAAAAGTAGGATAATGATTATCACCCATTCCTTTTGTTTTGGAACTATTCATTAAGTAAAGATAATTTAGCCAAAATACACTTCAAAAAGAACTTGCTGATTTGCACATTTCTTACAAATGCATTCACCAAGTGACAATACCTTTTAAAATCTAAATTCACAGTTAAGAGTTATCACAGGATTTTTGACGAGCAAGCCATTTCTAGCAGCTGAAGTACAAGAATGAGGAGCAAAATAATGAGATCTTGGGAACATGTCTAAAACGAGACACCAAATACTGAACATCCATCACAAGTTATCTCCGAAAAGCTTGATGTAGACTTAAAATGTCAGACACTGCCACACGAGGCACTTTTTCAAAATCTGTTACCTAGTTTTGTATATTTTGCTTTAGATTCCACTAGAAAGGTGTTGACCTGACCGAATGACTGTCTCTGATGGCAGCCAGTGAGTTCTTAAACAACGTTCCTCTCTAAATGCTATAGACATCATTTACAAATGAATAACCAGACCTCCTCTTATAGACCAAAGTTGCCTTTTTCAATCAACAAAATAAGGAAATACATTTGAAGATTCATGTTATCATATGTTTCAATGCTGCTTTCATTTTTAGTTAACAGAAATATTTATATAAATATTTCAATCTTTTAAAAATACAGAAAAATCCAACCTCAGTGACTAATAATAGTTACTTCCTGAATTTTACCATGTGCCATATACTATGCTCAGCACTCTGTGTTTTATCTCATTTAAGCCTCTTAATACAATAAGAAGACATTATTTTCCATAATTTGCCTATGAGGAAATTGAGGCTTAGAAGTAATGACTTCCCCAATGCATCACAGCTAGTGAGGCAATGTGCCTCGTAGCTAAGTCCCCCCTCTCAACTGCTTTCCTTTACTCCTAGCTAGGAATATACCTGGAGATGGTTAAAATTTCCTAGCCCTTTCTTTTCTGAAAATAACCATGACGTGCACAGAAAATGACTACTTTGAAAAGATCAGGGAATGCAGTCACATAATCTGCTCCAAAGATACTCCTACTTTCGCATAAGTTGTACCAAAATGATCAGAAAATTTTTTCATTTTTGTAACATGATGGAGTCTTTATTTTTTCAATATTAAGAATAAATTTAAAATCCTAAATCTATGGAATCAAATACATTTTATTATGTTTTTATTCTAAACTGTGAATAAAATCCTGATTTGGAACTCAAAGTTAGTCAGAATGGAACTGTGACATTGTTACAGAGTAACAGAATATGCAGTAAACCATGTCTAGAAGGGAAAACAAGACCATGTAGAAACCAGAAGAAAATGTAGGCACATTTCTTTACAGTCTTGGAGTAAGAAAGGTTTTCCAAATTATGGTCATTACAAGTCATTAAAGAGATTTAATAAATTCAACATATATATATGTTTAAATTTTGCCTGAGTAAAAACACCATAATCAAAAGCAAATACCAAATAAATGAGAACTTGCAAATCACATGTATCACAGACAGAATATTTGAGAACCTCCTAAAAATTAAGAAATGAAAGTTCAACCACCCAATAGAAAAATGGGCAAAGAATATAAACCTACTATTTATAGGTTAAAAAACTTAAATATCCTTTAAATACATGAAAGCATAATCAACCTCTCAGAATAAAAGAAATACAAACTATAAAACACTAAGACAAATTTTTAGCCTATTACAGATAATGGCAAAAATGTAAAATTTACAACCGTTAGCAAGTTTGTGAGAAAATAATTCCTCAAATGGGAGTAAAATGGTACAACTCCTGTGTAGGCAACTTGATCATGACTATTAAAATGAAAATTCATTTACCATTTGATGCATTGGTCCCTACTTAAAATATTTTATTCTATTAATTTATGTGTGTGAACAATCTGACATATGAACAAGGTTATTCATAGCAACAATTTTTTTGTAATATCAAGACTGGGGGAAACAAAGAAAGAAACATCTATCAAAAGGAGGATAAACCATAATCGACTTAAGTATTTTCTAGTGGTTGAATATTTTTTTCCTGCTTTCATTTTTCCCCCCAATGTTATATGCCCCAGCCTTGTTCTAGAAAGAAAATGACATAAATCGGGCTGTGACTACATAGCATTCTGGGAGTGAGTGATACCCAGAAGGAGATACTTAAAAGGTTGCTGGGGAACCACTAGAACAGAACTTGCATGATCTCCCCACTCTAGAGAGACTCTGTCAGAGCACAATTACCAAGTCAGTGGGAGGGAAGCAACTTGAGTCAGGTCCCAGGCAGTAATTAGTGTTCAAGGGAGACAGAACTCTGTGGAAGAGAAATCAGGTCATGGCATTAGGAGAAGAAAACAGATGGAAGAATCATTTGAAACATATCCTGGTCTTTTGTAGATGGTGAGAGAGAAAGGAAGGGGAAATTGCTTCAGAAAATTTTGCTAACAATAGCAAGGGGAAACAACCAAATTTTTCCCAATGTCAGAGGCCTGAGGAGGTAAGAAAAACCCCATGCAGAAAGTGCTTTAAAAAATAAACAAATGCAATCTTGCTCCCTATCCCCAACCTTGCCAGTATAGATTTAGAAAGATACTGCCTGATATTGCCAAGCTTTGTGTCTCTCTCCAGATTCCATTGCCACTGGACATAACACTGTGTAGGAACATTTCTGAACTTGATTTATTAATTGTAAGAAACTCCTACCAAATTAGATAACTGGGCTACAGTCTTACTTGACAGGCAGTGCAGCTTCAAATGATGGCCGGCCATCATGTCAGTTGAGAAAGAGACTAACATGCTAATAAATACTTTCATAAATGACGAGTTTATTGTCTGCTGGTTGATTTCCTTAAGTTGAATTCTCATGAAATGGATTTTGGGGACAAAGAAGAAAGATGAAGAGAAGCATTAATTATATTTCTCATTTGTGGCAAGCAAAATGCCACTCACTTTACTTGCATTTTCTTATTAATCTTTTGATCAATGTTAGAAGTGAGGCATTATTATCCTACATTCTGGAGATGAGGAAACTAGGACCTGGAGAGTTTCAAGAGTTATCTAGGATCATAAAGGCATAGATAAAATTTGAATATGGTTTGGTTTGACTCTAGAATTCATATTCCTTCCAAACACACCATGCACTGATTTTCTCTGTGACAAATGTTAAGAACCATGAAGGGTCTGAGATTGTACCCTATCTGCAAACTAACAAGTGAGCCTGCCATAGTTTCAAAGATCCTGGCAGAAGACATGAGATTCCTGGGTCAGAGACAAAGGACAGTTCATTACTCACAGAAAAAAACGTCAGAGTATCATCATTTCCTCATACTGATTCCGCAAGCCCCAAATCCCACAGGTTAACCTGAAGAGGGCCAGCTGACACCTGCACAAGCCATGGGTTGCATTATAAAAGAGGAACCCCAAATCTTTTATAATGGGAAGTAAGTATAACTGACTTTTGCCTGGAGGGATGCATTACCTTTACTATGGTGGACAGTAAAATTTAAAACAAAAGAAAAACCACAACAACAACAAAAAAAAAACCCACTATCTTATCTTCCCAGGATGTTTGCTTGATCCTTGGATTATCTAGAAGAAAGGCCTCTGTTCAAAAGTTATACAGAAATGAACAGGACCTGTGGAGAATTCTCTCTCAACACCAAACCAAAGACCATATTGCAATATTGCTTAACAAAGGATTTATAACAATTTGCAATCCCTTTTAAAGGGTATATAAGAGAGTGTACAACTTTCCCAATGAATTCACCTGTACCTGGGCACAATCAGCTTTATAATATTTGATAATTTAATAGATGTAAAATTATTCCCAAGGCTGTTTAACTGACATTTCTTCCAGTACTAGAAATTAATTATTTCCACAATTCTTTTTTAATATTTATATTCCCTTCTGTGTAACTTGCTCACTTCTGTGCATATTTATCTCTTAGGATTTCAAAACTTACCTTGTATGTTTCAGTGATCTCTATCTATAGTATAGATACAGACTTCTTGTATGTAGTGTGACTGGTTTTCCATTTTATGTATCATTTTTAATTTATTATATGTCATTAAAAGAAATGAGAATTTTTTCTATCTACCAATATTTTCCTTCATAATTTCTTCTACCACCGCAAAAACAAAAAGTTATTTCACAGGATTTATAAATATTAACTTCTAATTTTGGCTATGTTTTCCTAAAATGTAACTTTATATTAAATTGTTTCTAAATTAATCAGAATGTAACTTATTACTAAAATTACAGGCCTAAGTTAATTTTTTTTCCAAAGTATATGTTTTTATATTATCTCATCATCCCCACAAAAATCTTGTAAAATATGTAGGATAGATGTTGGAATCTTGGAAGGGGTATCATCGGTCATTCAGCCTTATCCTCTACTTAAACTTAAATTCCTGAAACAATATATTTGCACATTGATGGTCTAGCCTTTTCCTGAATGCCCCAAAGATTAGGAAGTGATTATTCCTCTGACTGGCTCCTTCCATCTTGGGAGAGCTCTGCTGCAAAATTCTCCCTCAAATCAAGGCTAAATTTGTCTTCCTTTAGTTTCCTGTTTATATCCTTGAAGCCATAGAGTATAAGCTTAGCTTCTCAATCCTGTGATAATGAAGAGACTATTGTTTTTTTACTGCTTCCCTGTAAGTCTTCTCTCCTACAGGATAAATACTTGTGCTCAGCTCCTTAATCTTTCCTTTTACAAGTATCTTGGCCATGGGATTCATTTTAAGTTTAAACATATGAAAGCAAAATTCCAGTCATAAACTGAACAATGAAAGCAGAGTGTGGTCAGGTCCTCCTTCATTTGAGATACTGTATCACTATTAATTCAGAAAATTTTCACCTAAATTTCAAAGTATTTTTTGCCGATTGTTGGTTCTGAACCTTATCTCACTATTTCTTTTTTTTTTTTTTTTTGGACAGGGGGTATGGTGGGAGAAGTGTTTAAGTCCCAGACATGATTTATTAGATTCAGCCCAAAGTACTATTAAGGCATTTTGACATCTTGGTTGCATTTGTAAATTCATATCATATATCATCACAAATATTATGTACATGCCTATATAAATTCCCATCTGTGAATAAAATATTGGATAAGATGGAACCCTTTAGTCCATGATTGGACACTTCCTTTCTCATTAGCAATGGTTATAATATTCTATCAATTATTGTTACCTATTATTTTTGACACTATTCATAGTTTGAACATGAGGTTTCCAAGCTCTTTTCAAATGTAGTCAAGATGTACTAGCTTTTCCACATTTCTATTATCTACAGTATCATAGATGCAAGAAAACAGTTACTTATAAAGTCAGCAGTGAAGTCCAGCATTAAAATGCTGAATTTTACTGCAATCATATTGGCATTAATCTAAGCAACTGTCAAGAAATCAGAAAGATGTGAAAAAATTGAACAGCAATCAGATATTCTGGATATTATAATCACAGTACTAAGTCAATTATTTAGAATTTGTTAGAGTTATATTAAAAATGACCAAATAAATTTGAAAATAGTCACTTCAATTGTTCATAAAAAGAGAGGTTGAATTATTCTATTACATGGTTCCAGCTCTTTCTAAAACATTAAGTGTTCTACTCCTCTGTGATTATTTAAGATAGTCTTGCAAGTTTTAAGGCAAGTTATAATTTTTGAATATATAAAGCTTTCAGGAGGCCATATTTTAGCCACAGATATCTGAATGGCTAAGTCATTTTATGATATACAATTGAAGTCTCAACACTTTAAGACTATATAAGTGATGAGTTTATTAAAGGAAAATTAGATTTGGGATTTTAAGATACACAAACTTTAAATATGCACACAATCGATATGAACATTTCAACTCAGATGACTAGGCAATCAGCGTGTCAGCACAAAATTCAGTCAAACTAATTTCGTTTCAATTTACTGGTACCTTTTTTTTTTTTTTTTAGAAAAATGATTTACTAAATTAACCAGCCGTTTCAAGCAACATAGTCTAAATAGTATGTGAACACTTTTGCCTTTTTAATCTCTCCATTTTAGAGTTGGACATATGATATTTAATAATTCAATCCAAAAGAACTAATAAGTATTAATTTATCTAATCTAAGAAAGAATTTCTATCTCCAATATCATTAGTAAGATGTAGCCATCTATAGGATACATATGTCAAGCTGTAAAAACTACAACCCTTATACTTGATAGAAAATGTGATTTATTCTGTTTGAAATTATATCTACTCATGAATAAATTACAGTTTCATTAGAAGGGCTATTGAGAGTTTGGTATTTTGGATTGATTATTTTATTAGTCTTGCCATGTATTCTAAAATTGTTACAATGTTTATGGAATTTGAACTGTAAAAGTTGAATAAATTCATTATGAGCCTGATAATGATATCAAATCATATGAGACGTTAGCAATGTACTGCCTATGATGTCAGGATTAGATATGTCGGAAATAAAGTGGTACCTGTAAGGGAATAAACGCTCTCTCGGTTCTGGAGGAGAAAAGAATTTATTTACGATCTTGCAAGATGGGGCGTCCAGCCAAACACGCGGAAGGCTGGCGCGCCAGAGGAAGAGAATGGCGATGTTTAAATCTCCTACTCCTAATTCGCAAGTCCCTCCCCTGTTTCCCCATTGACTGGGTACTACAGAGGTTATAGCCTATCCGAGAACACTAACTAATTCATCTTTTGAGATTTTAATTTGTACAGCCAATCCCAGAGAGCCAACTAGCTCATTATTGAGATTTTGAACTGATTAGCCAATGCCCCCCCCCAAATTTTTATTTTTTTGCTGTGAGTTCCCGCCTCTGATACTACCTCATGTCTCTTTACATCAGGCAGATTCTCTCTTCTCTTTGTCTGGGGCTTGTTTAAACTGGTTTTGCCTCCATTTCCCTTATTCCATGCTGTCTCTATGTGAAAACGAAACATTCCTTTCTTACAGATAGGAGTATGTAGAAAATACCAATTTAAGGAATTATTTTTAAAATGTAGACAAAGAGTATCCATTGTGTAGAGACTTCAATAAAACTCTGAATTTTAGTTGATGATAAGAGGGAATATGGTGACTCAAGTGTTTTGTCTACAAAAATAGAATAGCAGACCCATAACTTGGTTCTAAAACCCTTAATTGTGGAGGGAAGAGATTTCCCTAGGCTTTATAGCATGCCAATAAAGACAGAGACCCAAGATCAGCTTTACTCTTTGATCCTATCTTTCACCTATAGAACTTAAGACAGTCCAGATATTCTCTATATTTCCACAGATAGAAAAACTCAGAAGCCAAAAAGATTTAAAAAACAAGTCGTCATAAATGGCTAAAACAACCCCAACACTTTCACATCTTAGTACTAGATAATACCTGGGGAGATGAATTGACTCACCCTTCAGACTTTAGGCAAAGTATATCTTGACTATCCAGCAGGATTATTTTCAAGAACAGAACAACCACCACCTAATTTAATACTGATATTTCAGGTCTGTGAAAGATTGCTAGTTGTCTCCTGCCATCTTTCTCTCCTTCTTCTATGGTTATATAATTGTAGCTGAGCATATGGCTGCCCAGCTACAGATATTTCCTAGACCAGCAAGGTATGGTCACTGACTAAATTCACAACAGTGGAATGTAAGCTTAATGACAACTAATGAAAATGAAATTGCTGTCCTCCCTTTGTTCTCTTTACCATTTTCTGTGGGTGAGTGGTGATCCAGGTTCAAGAACATAGCAAACACAGTACCTTGGAAGGTAGAGGGACAAGATAGAAGGATTGGGTCCCTAAAACCTACTGAAGTAGTTCTGCCTTATAAGCCCCAACTGGCTGTTCTATTAAGTGGAATCAAAATGGAATTCTATTGTATTTGAATAACTATATTTGGGGATCTCATTGATAAAGCAACTTAGTCTTTACTCTAAGGAATACAACTATCCTCATCCTGTTTCAAGACTGTGAAATAGTTAAGGAAAAGAACAATGACTTAATTACCTAGCCTAGAGCCTGGCTCATAGCAAGCATTCAAAAAAAATATTTACTGAACACATGATCAAGCATTCTCTTAGACAATTCACCAATTTTTTTTTCAGTCTACCACAGTGTCCCACCAGAAAACTTCATATTTTTAAGGATGGCAATCATGTTACTCACCTCCAGGATAAATGCCAATTATTTTAACCTTTCCTTGTTGGACTTTTCAGCCCTTTAGTCATTGTGTACCTGTCACTCTTCCCTATATTTAGTTTCTCTGCATCTTCTTAAAAATGCAATGATCAACTATGATCATAGACTGTACAAGACATGTGTGATTAATTATTAATTGGAATGGAAAGATTATTTACCAATCCCTACATGTGATATCAGGCATATTTAATTGAGTAGATTGTTAAGGTAGGCTATTTGTTCACCACAGAACAATAATAATAGCTTATATTTACCTCATGGTATATAATATTACTTTACTGTTTCTCTAGTTATTTCTTTGTCACTGTGAATTTGTCATCTATGTCACTAGTACCTGCTTGTTGATATTGCTACCTTCTTCTGAATTCCATTGTGTGCTTTAGGCTATATCATTTTTATTATTATCTACAAATACAGTGATTGGATTCTGGTTCATATGACCTGGTCATCAATAAAAATATCAAATAAGATAGGGAAAGAGCTCTGCAAATTATCACCTGCAATGTTACCTCAGTTGATCCAGAGCCCTGATAATTATCTATAGTCTGATCTTTTTTGGGTATGTTGTATAAATGTGAGTTACTTATGAATTTCATTCAACTATATATAATAAAGCCTGTTTTAATCAAATGGGTTTATTTTTCTGACCTAATAACAACCCTGGAAAAAGAATAAGGGAATAAGTCAAGATTGGCATAGCCACTCTATAATGCCAGACTCTCTTGTTTTTTTTCCTTTGCCATCCTTAGTGTGAGTCTAATATCCTAATAGCGCAAGATAGCTGCTGGGCACACAGACAATGGTAAAAGGCGTGTACAGGTTGGGTCTACATCTCAGGGAAAAAAAAAAATTATTTTCCCATAAGTCTATCCAGTAGATGCTTGTTTACATTTCATTGGCCAAAACTAACATCAGATGGCTGCCCATAGCTGAAAGGAATCCCAGGAGGCAAATATTTGTACTGGGCACATTGCCACTGGAACAAATTTTGTGTGTTAGCAAAGAAGAAAGGGCAATTAGCTATAGGCATTCAATTTGCTGTATTTGCTATCTCTTATACTGGTATAGTCCAAATTATAATTCCTAGATTATGAATGAGAATTTATCATTAGGCAAAATTAACAAATGAAATTTTTTTTTCTTTTCTCATTACCTGATATAACTGTCTTCACT
Organism: Choloepus didactylus; assembly: GCF_015220235.1. Lineage (NCBI taxonomy): Eukaryota > Metazoa > Chordata > Mammalia > Pilosa > Megalonychidae > Choloepus > Choloepus didactylus. The sequence goes on from NC_051314.1 coordinate 52,422,612, forward strand.
AACCATGCCAACAGCCAGCACTGACTGAGGGTATAGCACATTGAATGTTTGATGATATATATTAGTATTTATGTGCAGCTATAATTTATGAAATTCCTGATTTTATTTCCCCTTAACAAGCCTTCAGGGGATATGAGGCCTATGCTGCCACTGAGCATTGAGAAACAAATGAAATCAATGTTTCAAAACTGCTTGCATCCTCACTTTTAAAAAACAATATTCAAGGTTCCCTTCCTTCACCCCACCCCTCCACCCCAATGCAAGAAATTCTTGAGAAGAGAATGGTGGTGAATTTATTGAGTCTGCAATAGGTTATGTCTATACAAATAAATTAGAACTGTCCTTTTGATGCTGAACATTTTTAGTATATAAGAACCTTCAGAGACAAATTCTTTATGTTTTCTTTTGGCAGGTGGTTTACATAGACCATAGAGTTATCCTTCCAGAGGGTACAATAAACTTTTAAGGTGGATATCTTCTATCTTTTGGTGTGGCTGTTAATTTACTCCCAAATCTAGCAGATTTCAGTAGCAATCTCAATACCCACTGCCTATTTTTCATTCAGGAGCCCTTTGACAATTTAATAATTCCTAAGAAGGATCAGAACATTCTGTTCATATGGCAGGTATAGGGAGAAAACTTCAGTGCTTTAAGATTAAACATGCCTGACTTTGAATTCTCTATTTCCTATTATTGGGTGACCTTCATCAAGTACTTTAAACTCTCAGACCCTCTTTTTTCATCTGGGAATTGGGTTTATGATATCTCCTTTCAAGATAGGAATTAAAATGGTCCCCTCTCCGTTATTTTCAAACTTCACACTCTTTTCCAGAACTAGAATTTCACACAATTATTTCCAACTCTGACAAAACTTTACTGCAAGGAACTTAATAAAACACATCTTTGATAACATTTAGGACTGGTATGCAAAGGATATTATATTCCACCCTGCTAATCTCTAGAAATTTGTACTGAGTGTTCTGCTAAAAATAATGTGGTAAATGTGGAAACATTGGCAGCTAAAGGATACAGGCCCAGCACCTACTCACCGTAATTCCATTCTCATCTTTTACCTCAAGCAGTATTTTCCTGTCTTCTGTTTTGCTGGTTTGCTTACCAGGTACCTCAGTTCCTTACTGACACCAATTTTATTATATAAGCTTGTGAACTGTGGGTGCTGTACCATAGTTTAGTCATGAAAAGAAGTAATTATTTCAAAATTCTGTAATATTTCTAAGGTCAGGATAATATACTTCAGTTGCATTATCCAATGGCTATTTTTTTAAAGTTTTAATTCATTTTGAACCACTAAAATTTTCATGTCGTTATGTAAATAATCCCAAAACAGTGAAATAGTTTTCCTCAGTTGGTATTGATTATACGCAATTTTGTGTCCATAAATTTAATATATACTTGTATTGAAACTTACACCAGGATGCACATTAAATAGCTATTTTTAATGAAAAATATGTATAAATAATTAACACTCATTGCTATATTTCCTCTTAAACTTGTGCTATAGCGGAGAAGCAGATAGGAAAGCTCCAGTTAGGGTTTCAGCAGAGGCTTTTGTTCTAGGGAGTCATCAAATCATGCTTTATCATCCATGGTGAGGAAGATCAGTCACACACAGGACATATATATCCATGCAACAAATATTCTTTGAGTACCTCTGCTATATGCTAGTTAGTGCAGACATGGCTATAACTAAATCAGATTCAATCTATAACTTCATGGAGCTTGCATTTTAGTAGCTCATAAATATTTTTTAATATTGAAGAGAGAGTAATAGTCCTGTTTGAATTTTTAATGTAAAATAAAGACTAAGACATAGGGAGGAATGTAGAGTGACTATTAATGGGTACAGGGTTCCTTGCTAGAGTGATGAAAATCCTCTGAAATTGGATAGGGGTCATGGTTGCACACCTCTATGAAAAAACATTGAATTGTGCAGTTTTATATGGTGAATTTTATGGTGTGTGAATTATATCTCGATAAAACTTATTTTTTTTTAAAGGAAAGACTAAGGAAGTCCTCTATTCTGGCCTTCTCTTCATAAATGGCTTTAACATACCTCAACCAGTCTATAGGAATTTCCTCTGAATTTCACCTCACTGTTGGATGCTGCAGCTTATGAAAATTCCTTTGAAACAGTGAGGATACACTGGGTGGGCATTTATTATATAGATTTTAGGAAGTAAGTTTATGTAATAATTAAACACTCAAATTTAGGGATAAGGATTTCCTATGTTCAAATTTTGGCTCCACTATTTGCTATTTGTATAATTAGCAAGTTATTCAACGTGTGACAAGTCATTTAACCTTACACATACGTTGACAAAAATTATGAGGCACTCTCATATTTAGAACTCTTATCCGCATTTCATAAATGAACAATCATATTTGACCATAGAGTGACTGAAATGTTGACAATGGGAAATAAAACATAGTGGTAAGAAGAAAAGCTCAGGAATGAGAAAATATAACTAAAAATCTTAAAATTCAGGCTCTATGACTTATTCTACTACTTCAAGCTAGTTAATGTTTTAGGCCTCAGTTTCTTCATCTATAAGATGGTGTTCAGGGTATCTGTTGCTATATAGCAAGTCATCCCAAAACATAAGGGGTTAAAATAAGTTGTTATTATCTCTCCTATTCCTGATGGTTGACTGGGCTCAGCTGGGTAGTTCTCATTCAGGGGTTTCTCATGAAACTGCAGGCTGATCTTGGCTGGAGCTGCAGTCATCTGAAAACTCCATGAGGCTGGACAACCAAGATGACTTACATACATGGTTGGCAGCTGATGCTGGCTGTGGGCAAGGAGCTCAGCTAGGTCTGTCAAATGTGGCCACTCCATGTGGCTTGGGCTTCTCACAGCATGGAGGCTGAGTTCCAAAAAAGGAGCATCTCAAGAGCTAGCATTTCAGAAGTCCCAAGTGGAATCGATGAGATTTCTTATGACTTAGCTTTGGAAGACCCTGAATGTCACGTCTGTTGTGTTCTATTGCTCAAGTAGGTCACGAAGATAGTCTAGATTTTTAAGGTGGGGGTGGCAGACTTGACTCCACATCTTGCTGCAAAGACCAGCATGCACATTTAGGTGGAGAGGGACTTGGTGAAGATTTGGAAATTATTGGCCATAGTCTGTCCTTTGGCTGCCACAATTCACATTCCTCCCATGTACAAAATATCATCACCTGCTTCCTAACTGCCCCAAAGTCTCATCCCATTATGGGATTGACTCCTCACATACATCAGCCCAGGCTGCAGACATGGCTCCTCAGATGAGATTTCTGATGTGAAATTCTTCAAGTACAGTTCCTCTGAATTTGAAGACCAGTGAACCAAAGAGGCATCTTTGGTTATCTGTCCCACACACCCAAAATACAATGGTGAGGCAAGCATAGAATGATCATAAAATATATTCCCATTCAAAAAGGGAAGGGACGGGGGCTCAGAGCAGTCACTGGTCCACAGCAGACATTAACTCCCTCCAAGGTTGACTTAGGTGAACTACTTTCATGCTTACCTCCACCATAGGCTTATCTTTGTCATAACAATTATCAAGTCCAAAAACTTACTTGTTTTCTTATCTAACTTGTGCACCAGGTAGCAAGTGTTTTAAAAGCAGGGATTCTGTCATATTCTTTATCATATCTCTACTATATAGAACTTAATGGAAGCTTAATCAGTATTTGTTGAGTAAATTCAGACCAGAAACATGGAGTTGTCTTCTCTCTGATAATGAGAGGCCTTGTATTTGCCATGTAATTTCTCCATGATTACATTTCTTCATCCGAAAATTTAAGACTTTGGAATAGAAAATCTCAAGGATACTTGCTAGTTCTATGATTTTATTCTACCCCTTTCACTTTGACATCCTGTAAGCTCCTGCTTCAGTGCCACATTCTTTGATGCCACAACTAGTCACCTTTCATTTCAAAGGCTCCCATACCCTGATTTTCTCTGACTAATGGGAATAAGGTGATGTTGAATGAAGTTGTCATCAGACAATAGGAAATGTGGCTCAGGTACACCTATACAATGGATAGAGTAGCAGAGGAACAGCTGAAGATAATCAAACCCAAGTAAGGTTTGCATTATTCCTCAGACATCCTACAATTCATCATGGGATTACAGGTCAGTCCTCAGGAACATGATCCAGATACATCAGAGTGAACACACCAGCTGTACTAACGCAGACAACCTTGGACAGAGTCCAGAGATGACAATGATTTGTTCTCATAGCCACCATCATCACAACTGCTTTGAAAATCATGAGATTTCTGTTCTTGGTTGTATTAGCTAAAAAGGAAAAGATGGGCACAATGCTTCCTTTGAATTTCTCTTTGTGTTTTTGTCTTTTCGTCCCTTGCTTCTTCGTTTCTTTGTAGTGAGTAGCTGAGAAGACAAATGCCTACCTCTGGGGCCCAACTGTGTTTTTAAACAGTTTCTTAAGGATTTTTTAAAAGACGAACTTTCTCTGTATTTTCGCATCAGTTTTCATTTTCTTCCTTGAGAAGAGAAACCACTGAAACAGGATTTGTAGGTCTCTCTCCCACATTCCCTGTATTAACCTTTGTTTGCAAACTATAAGGCAATGGTTCTCAAACTTTAACATGCATCAGAATTGCCTGGAAGGCTTGTTAAAACAGATTGCTGAGGGCCACCTCAGAGTTTCTGGTTCTAACAAGTTCACAAGTGACACTGATGCTGTTGGGACAGGGACCACATTTTGAGAACCCCTTGCTTTAAGGTAGACACTAAGAACCTCACTCTTAAGTATTTTTTAAAGGCAAAGCATTTTTCTGCCTTTCAAATACGATATTTGCTAATAGCATAGATTTTGAAAGCTTGGAATTTCTTGCTACTGTGAACACTAAACCAGTTAACCTATTTGCCTAAATTCCTGAGTTATATAAATTAATGGGATATCTGAACTGACACAAGTGATAGACATTGGTGGGGTAAAGGCCAATCCACTTTGAATTACTTTCCTAGGAGCTTTAATCCAAGGGAGGGAAAAAACATTCCTCCTCATTGTCTTTCTCTCCTTGGGTAAGCATATATTCAATTTGTTTTCTCTCCCATAATACCACCTGGAAAATTTATAAATAAAACCAATTAAGATAACTACATTGGCAGTGGTAGGGCTGGGGTGGGGGGATGGGTGTAAAAAGAAAGAGAAAAGCCAGTTCTATCAAGTGAAAAAGTTCCACAGGGTCTCCTATTCATTGATTACCATCAATTCAAACTTAGACCACTGATAAAGTGGACACTCACCTTTGTTTTAACCACTTATAACCTGATGATCTTGGTCTGGTTATTTAATCTCACTGAGCTTCAGTTCCTTCCTTTATAAAATGGGGGTATTGACACTGGCCTTATAGTTTTTTATGAGGACTAAGTTAATAAATGCTAGTTTTCTTCCCCATCCCCAATCCCTGAATTCTGCAAATTGCTCTTTGTCTTCCCCTTCTTCTTCCTATCTGCAATTTTTTAATATTTCATAAAAATAAAAAGTAAAACTAAAAATATGGGGAAAGATGGTCATGCTTTATATACTTTTATCTTGGATTGGAGTATAATTCTTATAAATTCAGGGCCTCTGTTGATCGAACTTTCTTTTCTACTATTAACTTTCTAAGTTGACTTTAATTTATTTTCCATTTTTATTTATTAGAGTTTAAATTAGTTGTCACTCCATGAAAAAAATCTTCTCTTCCTTTGACAACTTAATCAATCCCTTTTTCAGAGTTTTTGCTTCCCTAAATTATTGTCAAGGCCTTGAGAGCATAGCAGATAACGCTTAATTCATACCAACCAACACGTTCCTTTTCATCTTCTCTGGGTTTATACTTGGAGGTAATAGTTCAGGATTTCCAGGGTTTGAAATAGAGAAATAGCAATGAAGCACATTTATTGAGCATTTATTATATGACATCTGTTGCTCTAAGTATTGGCTATGCACTGTCTTCAACTCTCTCTGAGATAGGTAGAGTTACCATCCCAATGATAATGTGGAAACTGAGGGATAAGTAAATAATAAACCAGATGACACACAGGCATATGATTCAGGGTAAGAATTTTAATCCTATCTGATTCCAGAGACTATGAGCTTACTATTATACAGATTCCCATTTAAATGTAGGGATTACATTGGAATTTTGATACAATTTCAACTATTACATAAAAGAGCAATTCTACAAAAATTGCATCATTGATAAATGGGATTTTTATCAGGTGCTACAAAAGAAAGCATAGTGTCGCAATATTCCACTATCTGATTTTTAAACCATCTTCACTCTTCCTTTTTGTCCATCTTTGGACATCAGACTCCATGCTTCTTACATATATAATAAAAACATGTAGTTAGAAGTCAATTTGATCAGCTACTACATATTAAAACTATAGTCTGCCACTGCATTTCTCTATATCAAATAGTGGCAAAAGATGAAGCCATGGGAGTTTATAGCTTTTTCCAGCCTTTTTAAACCACTACAATTACAGTACTATCAATTTTCTGGATGTGAAAGCAAACAGGAGTAAGCAATCCATCTCTTCTAAGTCAATTATTTCATATAATTTATAGGAAATTATATTTGGTGGTATTAAGACAAGCCACAATCTCCTATTTTTCCATTGCCAGAATCCCCTTAACAGCTATTGACCTAAATCTACTAGAAAGAAAAAAATTCACCAGTTACTATTCAATCAGATTCCTATGCTTTGTAGGAGAATGGCAGCTCCTAGCCATAAAAGGTATTGACAATTACAAAGCCAAAAACAACAATAACAAAAACAAAGATCACTAAAAATGCAAGCAACAGAAGAGATTGCATTTGGTAGACAGACTGTTTCTATATAATCTATTTGACTGGCATTCCTCTATGATTAATTCCTAGTTAAACCTAGAATTTTCTAGAGACAAGGCCAGAAGTTGCAAAAATGTTGATTAAAAACAAACAACAACAACAACAACAAAAAAAAAAAAAAAAAAAAAAAAAAAACAGCTCAGGGGTTTTAAGAGACACAAACAATGAGTTCTTGGAAAGAAACTACATTTTATCAACATAAGAACCTGATATTGATAATGAGATCAAAGAGGAGAAGGCAGAAGGGAGATAGTAAATGAGAAGCAAAAGCCACCAATGCTGAAGTTTGTACGCTCCCAAACTTCACATAAGGATGACACATAAGAACCAAAGTGTCTGCAAAAGAAACGGGAATGACTGGAAGCCACCATGGTGGCGTCCTCAATTTCCAACAAGGTGCTTCTCCCCTGGAAGTCTTCACAGGCTGAACGGTGATGGTGAAGAAGCAACCACCATGTATCGATTATTGTCAGGTTGTATGACCCCAGTGTAGTTTTGGGGTACTTGTAACAAATGCCACAAATCAGTGGCATAACACAAAAGAAATTTCTCACCTCACGGTTCTGGAGGCCAGAAGTCTAAAATGAAGGTGTGGACGGTGTCACAATCCCTCCAGAGGCTCTTAGGGAGAGTCTGTTCCTTGCCTCTTCCAGCTGTTGGCATTCCTGGACCAGCGGAGGCATTATTTCAACCTCTGCCTCCATGGTCACATCACCTTCTTCTCTTCTGTCTGTCTGTCTGTCTGAAATCTCCCTTTGACTCTCTTATAATGACACTTGTCATTGTATTTACGGCTTGCTTGGATAACCCAGGATGATCTCATCTCATGATCTTTCACTCAGTCAAGTTTGCAATGATGCTTTCTCCAAATAAGATAACATTCACAGGTTCCAGAGAGGTGACAGGGGCATATCTTTTCTTTTTCCTGGGGGGGAAGATATCATTCACCCCATTAAACCTGGTTTTAGTTGAGCATTCCTCATAAATTCATTCATTTCTTCTGAGGAAGTAAAACAGTCTCTTTTCCTGGTGACAATTCTTCCTCCTTCAAGTAGGTTTGAGCTTAGTCTTCCCTCAGAGGGAGTGTGGATGGGGGAAAGGATGAATCGAGAAGGGTCCAGGTATACTTTACCAAGATTGGACTTTTTCCCTAGCACATCTCAAGCAATGTCCTGACTCTATATAAAATGATGTAAGGATAAATACTTAATACCATGATACCAACTACCAAGAGAAATATATGAAAAAGCCTTTCCATTGAGAGCAAGTATTCACTCTTTCAGGCCACTAGGGATCTACCGAGTGTCTATAAGAGACATAAATAGCCCCAACCTTGAGAAACTAAAAGAAAAATGTCTAGTGTATACCCAGGACCTGGAGTATATATGACCTTGAACATCTGGCTTGATTTGATATTATAATGTTATTGTCTATCTTTCTACAATGGGCACAGTATATCATCACCAGAGATATTAGGAAGCTTAGTCAACATTCCAACAATAGAAGTGAAGGACTCATTTTTGCTGGCCAAATGCTCCATTCTTTTCTAACACAATATTCCACATTTTCTTTCCAAAAGCTTATGGCTAAGGACCACAGAAGGAGTTACAAACAGCAATTACCACTAGATGCAAAAATTGAATTCTTTTTTTTTAAATCAAATTATAAATAATGAAAAGACTTTATAGAAGTTAGTATGTTTCTTGGCAAACTGATACTAGATAAACAAGTGTTAAACCTCCAAGATTTTATCTCTTGTAATTCAAATCATACCCAAAGAAAGAAATAGAAAAAAAAAATCAAACAACAAAAACAGTAACAAGAGAAATGTACCTGGGCCCACTTCAAAAGCATATTGAATGTCTTGTATGCCATGTATGTATATGCTGGGACAAATAATTGGCAATAGAAAAAATGGCATGTGGTAGGACAATCTTCCCTTGTTACAGGGTTGTTTTTTTTTTTCCTTTTTGTAATCTATAGATGCCTTTCTTCTTCATGCAGTATTAAGACCTTCTCAGAGTGCCTTCTCTATTTCACATTCACTCCATAACCTTCATCCATACGCTTCTTTAAAGACAAAGCTAACTTACAAAACAATTTGCTTCACTGGAGAGAATAATACAGTGCATACTGATGTGAGAAATTTCCATCTCCTGCTCTAGCAGGTTAAAAATTACAACAAATAACCATCTCATTCTCATGCTCTTTCTCTCTCTCTTTCTCTCTCACTCTGTCTCTCGCCCTCCTCCCTCTCTTCTTTTCACCCTATGTGGATCCCACTCCCCTGGCTCTCTGTTTCCTCAGTTTCAAATGAGAATCCAGCTGTCAGCATTGTGCTGCAACGCGAAGGGTGTCAAGGACGTTCTACTAGGCAACCAACAGGACCACTGATCTTTGTTTTCTTTCACCGTTTACAGAGAATCTCAGCAAGAGAAGTATCTTTTCCATACAGAAACAACTGAGAGTGCTGCAAGGTTTTGGCTTTATAGAACAACACATTAAGCTTATTAAGTTCTGAATATTCAGCAGGTTAAAATAGCTGTTTGCGTTCATCACTATTGTCTTCAGAAATGAACATATGAATTTACATTCAAAAACATACATCCAGAGTCTGTGCACAGCAAATATGGGGAAGAAAATCATTACCCAACCCCCCACCAGTTCTATATTGAAGGAATGCAAGTGACAAAACAAAACAGTCAGGCATAACCATTTTAGTCTAATAACTGCACACTTTGGAGGCAAAAGAATAAAAGTAAAGAACACTCAAATTACCATTTGCAAAACAGCCACAAATTTTTAGCATACAGCATGAACCATAATAGCAATACAAATTGTTCTTTAAAAGCTTTAGATTAGCTTTTAAAGTTATGGATCTGTAACACAAACAAATTTAAAGCTAAGAAGACATTCTGTTGCCATGACAATATGATACACTGGTTCCCTGTCATGATGGCTCGTGGGCTTCAGGAATATGATCACATCATGTACTTCGGGGTTCTCTGATTAAAATGTGATGTTTTTAAATCTTACTAATGTATCACTTAGATGTTTGATTATCTCTACTCTTAAAAAATAGATTCCATGCCATAGACAAATAAACTAGCATAAGTTAAAACACAGAAAATTTATTTCTTCCAAAATATATTCCTATCATATGTTAATAATTACTGTGAATGTACCCACAAGATCTTTAAATTAGAAAGATAAAGGAAGTCTACTGTTCAAAAATGAGAGGTGTCATTTGTCGGAATTACCAATTATTAGCACCTCCATGGAAAAGAAAGTCATTTACTAATCTGAAGCCTCAGAAAAACTTATTGTGATCTATTATTCCTTACACAATAACGTCAACAAATGCATTTTAAAAACAAAATAGAAGAACAGAGGACTGGCCCTAACTTATCACAAACTACATGAGTCAAAAAAAAAAAAAAAAAAAAAAAAAAAAAAAACCAAACTCTTTTAAAGCACAGAATAAGCAAGGTAAGAGGTTTCTTTCTGTCAAAGCAGATAGCAGCTTATTATCACCAGTCCCACCTTCTTCCCATTTCCTGAGATTTCCCTTGCCTTCTTCTGTCTTATTATTTTGGAGGTGATAAGAAATGAAATGCTAAACTGTGTTACCATTAATTCATTCTCTCAGTAAACATTTACCGAACTTTCATTGTTTTTTTTTTTTGGTTTTTTTTTGGTAGGAAAAAAAGATGAAAGAAAAATAAGCTTGGTCTAGTGAGAAAGGAAAAAAATGAGGAAAAGAATTATAATAGAATCTTAAAGGCTACAGTCTTTAAGCCCTGGAATGTAAAGGACTCCTTGAGATCACAGAACAGTGCAGGCCTCAATGTGGGTAAGATTCCAGAGAGAAAATTATGTTTGAGGTGAGCATTTTCCTAGGTAACAGGGTGGAGGGGGCTGAGTGTGAAACAGAGAAGCAATATTTGAAGGAAAGGACATGTACAAAGGCATAGAGATAAGAAGACCATGGTCTATTTTGGGAAATCCCATTAGCTCTGTATGCCTGGAGTTAGGGGCATATGGGAAAACAGCATGAACTCTGATTGCCATAATATTAGTTTGTACTTTTTTTCCTGTAAAGTACATGAACACTCTCAAAAATTACAAGCCAATGGAAAGCAAAATCCAAAATCTGTTTTAGAAAGATCATTTTTAACACAATGATGAATGATGCATTGGGGTTGAGATGAAATGGAAGACAGGGAAATTATGAAGCTATTACAACAGCCCATTTCAGAGAGATGTAAGCAGTGTCAATAGAGAGATTCGGGAAATACTTTGGTAAATTTAACAAACCTTGGTGAAATATTGTATATAGAAGTTTAAAAAGGGAATATTTATGGAATAAGTGATCGGCTGAGTGCTACCACACTTTTCCACAATGGGAAATATCGTCCAAGAAACAGACATAGGCATCAGAGATGGATTGAAGAACTAAAGGAAAATCCCTGTAACTACCAGTAAGATCAATAAGGAGTGAGGGGAGATCAAAGATTAAACGCCGGTAACAGCTACGTTGAAGAGATACAGAGGAAGAGGGTATAGCAAAAGAAAAACAAACGGGATAGGCAGAAATCAGTACCTTTTCTTTCAACAAAAGCATCTCAAAATAAGAGAGCCTGCCATATTGAAATGTATTTAAATGATGTTTCTTGTGTGATAAAAGTGTTTATTATATTTAAAAAGTATAGATAATATTTAATATTTTATAGGACATCTTTGCATGTACAAGTCTTATTTCCCACCCTCCCTCCACAAATCTGTGTGAGTAGATTGGGTATTATTATCCCTCTTCATATTTTATGGAAAAAAAAGGGGAGGCTCAGAGAGGTTAGCTAATTCCCCCAAGGTAACACAGCTGGTGTTTCAGTTTGCTAGAATAGAACATACCAGAAATGGGTTGACTTTCACAATGAGGATTTATTAGCTTATAAATTTACAGTTCCAAGGCCATGAAAATGTCCCAATTAAGGCATTGAAAGAACAATACCTTCTCTGAAGAAAGGCTGCCAGCATCTGGGACACCTCTGTCACATGGGAAGGCACATGTTTGGCATCTGCTAGTCCTTCTCTCCCAAGTTTCAGTGCTTCCAGCTTCTAGCTTCAGTGACTTCCTCTCTGAGCTTCTGTGGTGTGTCCTTGTCTCTCAGCTTCTCTGGGGCTTCTCTCCATGAGCTTCTCTTAATCTCGTCTCTCTTAAAGGACTCCAGTAAAGGGATTAAGACCTACCTTGAATGGGGTGGGTCACATCTCAATTGAAATAACCTAACAAAAAGGCTCTACCTACAACAGGTCTGCACTCACAGGAATGGATTAAAAGAACATGGCCTTTTCTGGGGTATATAACAGTTTCAAACCACCACACCCCACTCTCTGAACCCCAAAAAGACACTCTCTTTCCATATGCAAAATACATTCACTCCATCACAATATCTGAAAAGTCTTAAATCATATTAAGTGTAAAGTCTCATCAAAATCACTTACAGGTGTGGTCTGTCCTAGGGCAAAATTCCCCTCTGGCTGTGGACCTGTGAAACTTCGAACAAGTTATCTGCTTCCAAAATACAACAGAGGGACAGTCATAGAGTGGAAGTTCCTATTTCCATAGGGAGAAATGGGAAGGAAAACAGGGATCACCAGACCCAAACAGTTCCAAACACCTGCAGGGCATACATCATTAGATTTCCAGGTCTGGAAGTCATCTATAGAATGATGCTTTTTACTCAGGCCTTGATAGAGCAGCAGCCCCACCCTTTCCAAGAGCTTATGCAGCAGCCCCACTCTCTGCAAACACTAGGGTGAGGGCCTCAACATCTCCAAACAATGGGGAGACAGCCATGCTCTCAACACCACCCTTTCCAAGCAGCATTGGGGTGGCGGCCGAACTCTAGGTCCCACCCTCCTCAAGCATCAAGGTGGCAGCTGGACTCTCCCCTATCTCTGGGGCACAGGCTCAAACTCCCACCCCCTTTTTTTTCCAAGATAAATTTCTTTCTTTCTTTTTTTTTTTACTGTATGATTCCATTTTTTTTATTATGAAATAAATTCAAAGTTATAGGAACAGTTGCAAAAACAATACTAACCCCATACAAAGAATTCTATCATACCCTGACCCCCCTCCCCCGATAGCTCAATCCACCAACCTTAACATGCTGTCACATAGCTGTTTCTTTCCCTCCCTATCTATCATCCATCATCTATTGCTCTGTCTTCTGAACATATGAGAGCTAGCTGCACACATCCTTGAACATACACTATAATTCATGTATACACTTCCCATGAACAAGAACATTCTTTTATGCAATCCCTTTAAGCGCAGCTAAGAAGTACAAGAGATTCAACAATGACACAAAGCTTACATTCTATATTTCCTTTACCTTATGTCTCAATTGTGTCCCTTTGAGCCACCTGTCCTCTATGCTCCAATCCCATCCAAGTTCATCTTTGGCATTCAATCATCATCTATTTAGGCTGTCTTTTTTTTTTTTTTTTTCAGTTGTGGAAACATATATACAGCCTAAATCTTCCTATTCCACCCCCTCCCTAGCCTTCCATTAGTGGAATTAATCACATTTAGAATGTTGTAATGCTCTTTCCCACCCTCCATTACTAGAAATTTCCCTTCACCTCAAAAAGAAACTCAACCCTCATTTCTTAACTCCCCATTGCCCCTTCCCCCATTTCTCTTAACCCAAATTCTACATTTCATCTCTATGGTTATATTCTCTGATAATTTATTTGTGTTTGCTGTGGGGGTTAAAATTAACCTCTTAAATCCATATCAATCTTGTTTTCCTTTGATACCACCTTCACTTCAATAGGACACATAAACTATGTTCCTATACTCCTCCATTCGCCCACCTTTATATAGTTGTCTAAAATTACATATTTTACATTGAGTTCAAAACCACTGATTTGTCATTAGAGTTTGTGTAATTTATATCATGTAGGAAGTAAATAGTGGAGTTACAGTTCAAAAATTATTGACTTCTATTTGTATTCCATTGTGGTTGGAGAATGTGCTTTGAGAATATTCAATTTTTTTTTTTTTTTTTTTTTTTTTTTAATTTCTTGAGTCTTGTTTTATCTCCCAGCTTATGGTCCCTTCTGGAGAAAGATCCGTGATCACTAGAGAGAAATGAGTGTCCTGGTGCTTTGGGATGTAAGGTACTATATATGTCTGTTAAAATTCTCTATATCTCTTTCTCCTTTCTGTTGTTTCTCTGTTGGTAGAGCTCCCTTTAGAATCTGAAGCAGGGCAGGTCTTTTATTGGCAAAGTCTCTCAGCATTTGTTTGTCTGTGAAAAATTTAAGCTCTTCCTCAAATTTGAAGGAGAGTTTTGCTGGATAAAGTATTCTTGGTTGGAAATTTTTCTCTCTCAGAATTTTAAATATGCCATGCCACTGCCTTCTCACCTCCATGGTGGCTGCTGAGTAGTCACAAGTTAGTCTTATGTTGTTTCCTTTGTATGTGGTGAATTGCTTTTCTTTTGCTGCTTTCAGAACTTGCTCCTTCTCTTCAGTATTTGACAGTCTGATCAGAATATGTCTCGGAGTGGGTTTATTTGGATTTATTCTATTTGGAGTTCACTGGGCATTTATGCTTTGTGTATTTATATTGTGTAGAAGGTTGGGGAAGTTTTCCCCAACAATTTCTTTGAATACTCTTTCTAGACCTTTACCCTTCTCTTCCCCTTCTGGGACACCAATGAATCTTAAGTTTGGACATTTTATTTTATCTATCGTATCCCTGAGATCCCTTTCGATTTTTTTGATATTTGTCTCCATTCTTTCTTTTGTTCTTTCATTTTCTGTTCTGTGGGCTTCTAGGACACTGAGATGTTGTTCAGCTTCCTCTAGTTTTGTATTGTGAATATCCAGAGTCTTTTTAATTTGGCCAACAGTTTATTTCCATAAGAACTTCTATTTTTTTATTTACTCTTGCAATGTCTTCTTTATGCTCTTCTAGGGTCTTCTTTATGTAGCTTATATCCTGGGCCATGGTCTTCTTGATGTCCTTTAAATCCTTTGCCATGTTTTCATTCCTCGATTGTAGTTCTTTGATTAATTGTGTGAGGTACTCTGTCTCTTCTGATAACTTGATTTGTGTGTTTGGAGTTGGATTATATCATCTGGTTTTATCTTATGCATTGAGATTTTCTGTTGTTTTTGGCCTCTTGGCATTTGCTCTGCTCAACAGGGTTCTTTCAAGTTGTAAAAAAAAAATACCTATCTAATTTATCAGAAACACCGTTTGGTGGTGTACACTTTCTCTAACTAACCAGCAGATGGCGTCCACAAGTCACCTATACCCCTCAAGTCAGTTTTTCCAACTCTGTCTCTGTGGTGTGTGAGGAAATGATTTTTGTGGGGTTCAGTTAGTGAACTCAGTTTGGGTTTGTTGTTGGAGTTGACTGCCCTGAATGTGGGGCGTGTGTCCCGGCGGCTAGGGAGGCAGGGCCGCTTTAATATTCAAACCTCCCAGGTGTTCCCGGAGATTCAAGGCTGTTACAAGAGTCTAAGCCTTCATTTCAGTTTTGCCCCAGCTTTTCTCCATCACTGACCCACAAACCACCAGCATTGACGTAGCATCCCTGGGTTTTCCAAGTGGGCCCCCCTCCTCAGCTGTGATCTTCCAGGACCTCTGCTGAGGGAAGGCTGTGCTATGTCACTAGTGCACGTCGTCCCTCAAGGGAAGCCCCAGGCCACCAGGCCGCTCAGGGTCACTCCCAGCCTGATGCAAAGATTAGCCTATAATTCTTGCCTGGTATAAGTTCTGAATGGAAGGCAGGTAGCAGAGCTGGGCCCCACCCCTTTCCTCTTAAAGTAGATAGATGCCCTAGGGGGATGTCATTAGCATTTCAATGGTCTCTCTCTGCCTGTGCCACACCCTTGTCTGGGTCACAGAGCTGGGGACTAAAAATGGCCAAGGCTTTCTCCACTGAGTTGAAAAGGGAACAGAGATAGTCCAAGGCAACCCTCCGGCTCTCCAAGGTCAGTCATCACCCAAAGCCTCTACTTGTTAGGGCTTCATACCTTTTAGTGAGCAGTTCACACTTGCTAATTAAAACCCCAGTTGGAGCTCAGCTGAGCCATATTTGCTTGCTGGGAGAAAGCTTCTCTCTGGCACCACAAGGCTATGTAGCTTGGGCTGTGGGGGGAGGGGTCTCCCGATTTGGATCCGCAGTTCTTACTTACAGATTTTAGGCTGCGATTTCGGGCATTCCTCCCAATTCAGGTTGGTGTATGATGAGTGGATGGTCACGTCTGTCCCCCTGCAGTTATTCTGGATTATTTACTAGTTGTTTCTGTTTTTTTTTCAGTTGTTCCAGGGGAACTACTTAGCTTCCACTCCTCTCTATGCCGCCATCTTAGATCCACCTTCAACTCCCTTTTAACAGTGGGGTGGTGGCCAGGCTCTCCCCAATCCCCACAGAATATGCTCCACCGTATCTGAGGCCTGGGGTGGCAGCCCTCTTCCCGAACAATGGGGCAGAAGGCTCACCCTCTGCCAATTCCAGGGCAAACTCATCCTTTCCATGTGCAAGGGAGGGTCAGCTCTCCTGGCCTGAGGTGTCTGGGCTCCAGATCTTGGCTTCCATGGTTCTGCCTTTGAAGTCATTTTTCCCTAGATCTGTCCCTTTTCTGCCCCTTTTACTCCAGGCTGGTAGTGGTTCCATTCATACACATCTCACAAAAAATTTGTCAGTTTTGAATGCAGCACACAGGGGTCCCAAATGTCAGACAATAAGATTTTCCATAAATCCTTTCTGACTAATTCCGTCTCAAATGCTGACACACTGAAATGGCTGGTTGCTTCCACATTTAGTTAAATCTTCACATGGGGCACTATTCTTTGGGGATCACTTTCTGGAAGGCAAGAATTTTCCAAACCATCAATTTCTGGTTTCTTTGTACCCAAGATTTCAGTTCTCAGTTTATCCCTTTCCTTTCACATTTTACTATAACCTGCAAGGAGAAGCCAGGCTGCATTTTCCACATTTTACTTGGAAATGTCCTCAATTAAATATCCATGCTCATCATTTTCAAATTCTGCCTTCCCTGTGACATCAGGACTCAATTTACCAAATTCTCTGCCACTTTAAAACAAAGGTAGCTTTTCTTCCAGTTTGCAATGACACATTCATCATTTCTGTCTAAGGCCTCATCAGAAGTATTTTTAGCATCGTATTTCTACCAAGACTCTCTCCAAAGCAATCTAAGCCTTTTCTATCAAGCTCCTCACAATTCTTCCAGAATCTTCCCCTCATCCATTTATAAAGCCATTCTAGTATTTTTGGTACTTGCAAATCGCAGCACCCCACTCTTCTGGTACCAAAATTAAAAGAATATGGTCTTCTCTAGGATACAAATTAGCTTCACACTAGCATAGCTGGTAACTGAAGTCAGGTGACTCCATTTGCTCTAGATACTATATCATCTAGTCATGCTTGCACCACATATATATATATTTCATTAAAAATACAGAAAATTTTTCAGTAATGAAAAGCATCCCATGTCTTCTTAAGTCTGGAAATAATTTAAATAATTAAACAAATAATATTTGAGGACACTTGTCTTTTGCCTAACTACAAGATTATTTTTAACCCTGAATTTGTGGAACTAAGATATGATGGTTTAAAGGGAAAAAAAGTAGAGAGTAGAAAAAGAGTCAGAAAAATTTTCTGTAGAAGATATTTTTATTCAAGTCAGAGAATCAATGTAATTTTCACTCTCAAGTGAATACTGCTAGTCTCAAGATGATAATTATTATCTTTTACCTGTTTCAGATACACAAGCAGGACAATCAATCTCTAAGTAATGAGACAGTCTCTTAACTGAGCTTAAGAAAATAATCAATAGAATGAATAAATTATTCCTAAGATTTTCTTAAAAACCATTCAAAAATAGCTCTCAGAAATCTCTTGTGTAGATACAGAAAGGGTAAATGATAAAATGCTTGCAAAATCTGCCAGGCCCCAAAAAAGTAATGTAAAAAAATAATGAAAACATCAGATTAAGAACTTAAACAAAAGCCACATTGACACAAACATTTTTCAGAACTGTGCTGAACTCTGTGAGAGCCATATGGATATGAGAAGTATCTTAAGAACTACCTTCATTTCAGTATGGCCATTGAGAGTATCTCACTCTTACTAATACTTTACAATGATGAAAATTATCATTTTCAAAGATTAACTGGCATTTTATGCCACTTCACAATTTTTTTTTCTTTTCAGTCTAAATTTTAAGTAAGTAGCTATTATTTTTACCATTTAAAGATGAAGTAACAAAGACTCAGGGAGGTTAATATTTACCCAGTTATCAGGAGAGGCAGAAAGCCAGAACTTGAATTTATGTGTTCTAATTCAAATCCCATATATATATCAGGTCACTGCACCACTCTATGTTTCCTACTATAATCCTCTACATTAACACTCCCATGATAAAGCCCATGAAATAAATACTCTTTTGCTAGCTAGAAGTCAAATCATATTGAGATGTCAATCGTCTCACAGCAATTATGCTTATGATTTCCACTTTATGAGATTACTCCTCTGATGCATAAATGGCTGATTCCCTTTTCTTCTCTAAACACAATGTTCCCAAATAGCCAAGGGTGTGTCCTACATTGTGTTAAATCCTCTAGTGCATTATTACAGGACTCAAAGACTCCAAATTTTAATTATATGCAGTGATTTTATAACTCAGTCCCATGGCAAATCATTATAATAAACACTTCAAAAGAAGCCTCATCTCTTTATGCATAATGCAAGTATCAAATACAATGACCTTTCCCATATTTGCACATTGGTACTTTTATTTTAGGAAAGGTAACGAATTCTTTTGCTTCTCAATTTGCTCTTTGTTTCTGTAAAATTTTAATCATCTAGTAATTCAGGGTCCTTTTTTATAAGTCAAATTTTGACGTCTTTTTGCTACAACCAAAAATATAAACAGAGAATTCTCAAATGATAATTATGGATTCCCTAAGCTTCTTAACAGTATTTCAAGTAGGCTAGCTAAAACATGCCTGAAAACCAATATATATATGTGTATATATATATTCAAAAAGGCTTTATTCCTGGTATATTCAGGAAGTGAAGCAGTTCTGAAGTGTTGGGCTTCTTTGGAGAGTTGTATGGATTTGGGCATAGTGCCATCAATATCAGACTTCCAGAGTGAGGCAAATATTTAAATTATTAATTAAATTAGATATGGGATATGTTTGTGGAGTGCTTAAGTGTGTATGTGTTTCTACCAATCAGTCTCCCAGAATTGATGAGATCTACCATGAATATTGCCCCCCCAAAGGAATACAGTCATACACCATAATGACTTATTCTTTCCTTTATTTGTTCTTCAATAAAATTTTTAAGCACCTATTATGTGCTTTAAAATTTGCTAGGCCCTGGAAATACAAGGAGGAGGGCTATAAACTGGCTTCAAGGAAGTAACATGAAATATGTCAACAAATAAGTCACTATCATTAATAAAAGTATCTTCACATAAATGTAATTCTGAGAAATGTGATTCCACATTGGAAAACAAATTTGCTACAAAAAAGCAGAATATTTTCTCCCTGAATTTTCAGAATTTTAGGCATAGCAGAGTGCCTCCACTATTTTCATCCTCATTCTGTTGAAAATTACACACAGTTAAAAATTATGAGAGAGGTAATTCTTACATCTTATATGGGTGAAACAATTCCTGGATGCTCCTAAATGCAAAGCTACAGTCAGTTGTAAGAGCCTGGGAGATAAAAGAAAGAGAAAAAGGAAACATAAAGGACAATCGCTGGACAATTTGAAGAAAAATGATGGAGACAGATAGAAAGAAAAAACGAGAGATCACGTAAAGTGTATGAAAGGAAGAGATAACTCACATTATTAGAGAGTAAAGAGAAAATCAAGAGATAATATTTTTAGTGGCATCAACACCATAGTTTATTCATCACTGGTAGCTAGTAATTTGTGAAATGCAATATCTTATACTTCACCACTTATAGTTGAAATAACACCTTTGCTAATTTTTTTTTTCCTTCAGACTCAAACTTCAGCATCATTTTTATTGGCATTTCCAGCTTGTGGACTGCTCCATGGAATTCAGAGTTGCAAGCCCCCATGATCATATTAGCTAATATCTTATTATAAATCAAGAGAGAGAGAGAAAGAGAGAAAGAGAGAGAGAGAGCCTGCTAATTCTATTTTTCTGACTAACATAGATAGCCTTAAAGTTCATAGTGACCTTAGATGAGTCTAGATAGAAAATCCTGTACAAGTAAAATCAAGGTATTCCCCTTAATTGGTAAGTGTTCTCTGATTTTTATTCCCATGATGGTTAGGTGGAGAGTTCAATCCTTTCAGCTTCAGGCACAGAAAAAATCATCTTCCTGTCTCAGTTCTCCCCTGTCATCCTTGCACAAGTTAGTGGAGATCTGGCCTCCCTCAGTCCCAGCCAAGCTGCAGAAAAGGATCTTTTTCAATGCATCTCCCCCTACTTTTTTTCCCTTTGTGAAGGTTCCTATAGTTGCTCTCATCATCATTCTAATTTGATGCAAGTTGACACTTGCTTTCCCCAAATGAAGATACTTCTGCTTTTGTCACTCACATGTGCACTGAGACTTCTAAAGCACTTGAGATTTTTCAGGCAGGTCACATCCTGGGGTCACCAGACAGTCCCTTCAGAGCGCAGAGGCAGATGACAGAACCCTCGGGCTGAAAAGGACCAACCTGGAGCACCATCAGGACCCACAGGGCTTCAGCCATTGAATCCCTCCCACCTCCCCAAAGAAAACGCTCAGGGGGATTCTAGGTGCTGCACGCGCCACGCCTGGGTCCTTACTGGTCCCCATCCAAGGCAGTCTCTGCTAATGTATTTTTTTTTTAAATTCAGTTTTATTGAGAAATATTCACATACCTTACAATCATCTATGGTGTACAATCAACTGTTCACCATACCATCATATAGTTCTGCATTCATCACTCCAATCTATTTTTGAACATTTTCCTTACACCAGAATCAGAATCAGAATAAAAAATAAAAATAAATAAAAAAATAAATAAAAATAAATAATAATAAAAAAAACCACCCAAATCATACCTCCCATCCCACCCTATTTTTCATTTAGGTTTTGTCCCCATTTCTCTACTTATCCACCAATACACTGGATAAAGGCAGTGCGATCCACAGGGTTTTCACAATCACACTGCCACCCATTGTAAGCTCTACTGCTATACAATTGTCTTCAAGAGTCAAGGCTACTGGGTTGGAGTTTGGTAGTTTCAGGTATTTACTTCTAGCTATTCCAATATATTAAAACCTATAAAGTGTTATCTATATGGTGCATAAGAATGTCCACCAGAGTGACCTCTCAACTCCATTTGAAATCTCTCAGCCACTGAAGCTCCATTTCATTTCATTTTGCATCCCCCTTTTGGTCAAGAAGATGTTCTCAATCCTGCGATGCTGGATCCAGATTCATCCCCAAGAGTCATATCCTGCATTGCCTGGGAGATTTACACCCCTGGGAGTCAGGTCCCACATAGGGGGGAGGGCAGCGAGGTCACCCGCCAAGGTGGCTTAGAGAGAGAGGGCCACATCTGAGCAACAAAGAGGCACTCAGGGGGCAACTCTTAGGCACAATTATAAACAGGTTTAGCCTCTCCTTGCAGCAACAAGCTTCATAGGGGCCAGCCCCAACACAGAGGGCTCAACTGCTAATGTATTTTTGCAAATATATTTAACTCTAAATTATTACCTGGAAGAATCCAGAATTTAAAAGTTTAATAATAATAGTTAACATTCACTGAGTAATTAATTAGTAGATACAGTCAACATACTAAGTACTTTATGTTTTGTAGTCTTTTGTTGAAACCTGGATATTTTGATGTTTTACTGTGTTATTGCTGGAATTTAGACTCTGAGATAACTGTTTCTTAAGACTGTATTCAGCTAGTGTTATGATTGAGCTTTCCTTGAATTCCACATGTTAACAAGAACAACAAAAAAAAAAGCAGGAAAAAAGAGAACACTTTTCCCAGTGTTTGCAGATCAACCTGTATAAGAGCGCTCCTTCAGAGTTTATCCATACAATGAGTATAGAGAACAGCTGAGGGACAAAGTGTAGGGACTTCCTTATCCTTTCTGCATATGGGTCTTACTTTGTCTTGTTTTGGGCATACATATGTGGCCCTAGGAATTCCCCCTCTTACATGGATATGAATGCCCACTCTTCCCCAGGAAACAGTTTTCTCATAGCACTTGCCTGTATGTCCTACAGCCAGCAATCCCTTGCCCCAGGCAGGCACTATTTGACTGCTCTCCAACAGTGTTCTGTAGGAGAGCTCCTGTGAGCTGCCTTCTACATACAGGGTAAGTCCTGGGGTAACAAACCTGCAACATGTATCTTGGTTCAGTCCCTCAGGCCACCACCAGAGATATTGGGCCAGAAGTATATACTCCCAGTATACACTCAGGGTTACTCTTCTCCCTCTAAAACCAGGCCCTGGGACCTGCACTGAGAGCATGGGGCTGTTGAGGGGATGTGGGAAGTGGCCAGCCGAGGTACCATGAGACCATACCATTTTTAAGGTGACTTTATCTTGAATCAGCACTTACTCTGTACTGCAATCCTTGAGTGGTTTTCTGGAAATTTGAGAAAGATGTTTTTGCTAGTTCTTGTTGGTTGTTCAAAGCTTTTGTGGGGGAACAGAGCCCTGAAACTTCTCACTCCCCCCTCTTGATTGGGGGAGGGTCTTGCTAAGTGTTTTATGTACATTCTCTATTCTTAATATGCAAAGTGCCATATGTATATGAAATGGTAGCTATATACTATTATTATTCCAGTTTATAGATGAATAAATTGTAAAACATGGAGCTTAATTTATAATAGTCCTTCCCATTTGCCCCTCTCTTTCCTCAGAAATACTTGACGTAAATGCCGGAATCTGAAGGTAAAGTAAGGACAGCTGTGCAGTCTGGGATGCAATAATCTTAATTATTCATCTATAAAATAAATACAATAAAATTGAGTATATCATAGCATCATTGCGAGGATTAAATAATTCAGATAAAATTATTTTATTCATTGCTAAAACAAAATAAGCACTCAATTAATTAAAATAATTATTATTACCAGCATCATCATCTGTTTTACAATGGCTGATTATATAGTAATGTTGAACTTCAAAATCTTAAGAGTAAGGTTGTGTATGTCACCAGGACAGCTAGAGGATAAAAACTGGGACTGAATAACCTAGAGTGGACAACGACAGTGGTTAATTGTACAAATTTAAGAAAGTTTTTACATGAACGAGAATAATTTTATTCTATTACAAGGTGTTACTAATAGGGTGGTATATGAGAAAAAACACAATTAATGCAAACTAAGGTCTCTAGTTAACCGTAACATCATAATATTCTTTCATTAATTGTAACAAAGGCACTATAAAAAGCTAAATGTCAATGTTACAGAAGGGTATGGGATTCTCTTTTTTATTTATTTGGAAGAAATATTCTCATATTGATTGTGGTGGTGAATGCATAACTGTGATTATACTAGGAGCCATTGATTGTATACTTAGGATGGATTATATGTTATGTGAATAAAACTGTTTTTAAAAAAAAAACTTGAGTCACACTCATGGTTAACAAGAAAAAATTTATAATACACTAGAGATGGATGTGATTTAAAAATTAAGTGCTGGAGTGACATATCAGATTATGCATTTCTCAAGAAGACTCTTTAAACTGCAATATTAGTCCAGAAAAAATAGCACTGTGTTTAATGTAATTAGATGGAAATTCAAAAATACTGTTACTATTTATCATTACTGTAAATATAATGGGCTCTGAATTCCATGGGTTCTGAAAAGTGTTATGGTGACATTGTGTGTCATACATCCTGCTATATATATAGTATATGGTTAAATCCCTAATGTCAATCATACATGTATAAGGGGTAGAAACATATTTTTGAAATATTAAAACACTTCCCCTTTGTTAATTCCTTCTTTTGCTCTTTGCTCAGTACCCACTGAGAGCGGAAAGCAAAGCAACAAAGGTGTTTCCTAAGCTTTGATCTCTAAAAGTTAAGTCACTGTCTTAAGGAAAGGGAAAGAATTTTAAGAATAAACAAAATATTTGAGGATGAAGAGAATAGGGATGCCCCAGTAATAGGGATAAGGAACAGAAAACAGAGGACAGCCCTGAGATGGCCAGGTAGATGGGAATAAGCATGTTTTCACAAACACCTGTGTGAATCAGATAGGAGTATGGTCAGTTTAGCAGACTCCTACGTGCTCAGGCCACATGAAAGACCAGATGCCCTCCCTCTGTAGGGATAGTAGATAAGCTGCCAGAATTGAGCCACACTCCTAATGAAGGAGGGTAAGGTCTGAATAGTTATTAAACTTCTGTCATGTGAGCAGAAAGGCGGCTCAGATTGGAAATTAAATTTTTATATAAAATATAATGTTATTTTCTTGCTTACCTGAATTAATGGACTCAGGCTTATATCCACGCTACACATATTTGCTGTATCTGTGTATCTCTATAATACTATGTGTGGGTAGGTAGACAGACAGAGAAGAGCTAGCTATAGAGATAGAGATGGAGATATAGTTATGGATAATGACTTGAAAATATCCCAGATCTTCTTCATGCAGATATTTTTAAAAATACAAATGATGTTTACTCTCATATGGCTACACTGTACATATCATCTATTTCTGTATAGCAAAAAGACAAAAACCAGAATCACTGACAACATAAAATGCTTTCTGGATACACAAACATCAATGAAAACTTTTTTTTTTCTTTAAATCAAAAGATATCAACAGGTATAAACTGTCTAAAGCATTTAATGGTCTTGAATGCAGCCAATTCCCCTGGCCTTGATGCAGTGTTAAGTTCTTTTATTCTTCTTTGCTAGTATGTATATACATAATACACATATAGATATAGATATTATCAATATGGCTATAAAATTGCACATTTAATTTCTTGTAAATTACACATAGTAAATAATACATAAAAATTATCCCTAGGAATTTATAAATGTCTCAAAGGCAGGAACCCTGTTTTATTCATCTTCATGTTAGCAGGGCATGGCAGAGTTCCAGAACTTAGTAGGTACTTTACAGAACCTGTTTAAGTCATTTGATAGTCATGTGTAAGAAAGTGGCATGATCAGAAAGTGCACTTTGAGGAATACTAATTTGGAAGCTATGAATATGATAGCTTGGATCTGACAGTTCAGTGAGGAGGCTACTGAAATGCCAGGGGAAAAGGGTGTGAAGTTCTGAACTAGGTTGGCGGCACTGAGAACAGAAAGGAGGTCAAGAATGAGATCACCAAGCAGGAACTGACAGAACTTGGCAAGTTTCCTGTTTTAGAACTACAGCTCTTTTGGGGTTGAGCCTAGAATGGTTTCAATCCCTTGGCCAAGTGCTTGAGAATAGAAAGTAAATTTTAGGTGTCAGTGATAAGGATCTAGTAAAGATGGCATTTAAAAAGAATAGTATTCAAGTAGCTCATACATTTAAATTGTCTGCATTTAAATATTCTGTCTAGTTAAAACACAAAATACATATATTAAGGCTATGAAAATACCTTTTTATGTTCAAAGTTAGATCCGTAATATGGTTCCAAGTACTCATCTTTAAAATAACAATAATAATAATAGCAATTATTATCCCTTTCCAATGAATAATCTCATGAGTAAATGCAAAAGCAATGCAGCTTGGCCTTTAAGAAATATTTTTTTAAATCTTTTCTTTTTTTTTCATTTCAAACTGAAATTGGAATTGCTGCCAATTCCACACTTAAAGAAATAGATAAGAAATACTGCAATGCCTGGGGTCTTTATTACCTTTGAGCTGCAGTGAAACAGAAGCTGTCTTAAAGGCAAAATAAAAAAGAAGAGATCCATGTGTTTATAGATATTAAAGGTGCAAAGTAAAAATTTATCAATATAGGGAATAAAGCACTCACCAATATACCATTTAAATAAAAAAATATGCAAATACATCCTTAGCATTGGAATTCCTTGTGTACATATAGACTTTTATAGCACCACATTTGTCTTTAAATTTTATGCTATATTTCACAGAGCATAATTTAGATGGAATTGATTTAAAAAACTATAACCTATTTTTTTTTAGTTCCTTTTAAATTTCACATTTGATTTTGGTGTTCTCTGATATAAATTCTGATGGAAACCAATCTCTATTACAGGGAAATTTTTCTTTAGAAAGCACATTTGTACAACACAGTTTTATAAGTCCCAAGACTTATAACTATGTAACAATGGAGTGGAGTTTTTTTTTAATATTTTAATTAAAACAAGATTAGAAAACTCCCCTAGTGCAACAACAGAAAAGATTAGTCACACATGCAACCTGAGGCACTCAAATCAGACTGAAAGAAGGACATAAAATAAAATATTGTCATTACAAAAATAGAAGTGTAATAATTATTGAAATTAAATGATAAAAATAAACTACAATGCCATTTTTAGAAGCCATCAAGACTTACCGGAAAACTAGTTTGCACTTAAGGGAGAGCCTTGATGAACTGTGAGTGTCAAGAAGAGATGTGAATGAATGGGATGTAATGAATGAATAGGCAAATAAGAATAATAATAATCCAGGTTAAGGAGAAAGGAGAAAACCACATCCCTGTTAATGGGTACCTTCCACAGCCCCCCTATCTCTCATGCCCAGAGAGCCCCTAGGGCATGCTTCCAGAACTGTTTTCCAACAGATAATATGACTTACTTGTATACCTATCACAAAATCCCCTTGTGGGCCTAGTTGGGACTGCATTCCTACACTTTACAGGAATTTCATTACTGTATTACCAAGCTATTTCTACTCTGGGGAGGAATGGCTAAGTGTGTAAGAGAAAGAAAAAAAAATTAAAAACAGGCCATGTCCATGGCTGCCTTCTGCTAAGGGCAGTGGCCTAGGCAAGTGGGTGGCTGAAGTGTAGACCACTGTGTCCTCGACCTTAACTAGAGTTGGCTGCACCTAAGAGGCCCTTTCATTTTCTGATCCACAGAGTACCTCTAAGTATTCTCTGAGGGGGCAGGTATCAATCCTGAAATGTTTTTAGCTGTAATACTTTGGGTGGCTACCCCTCTCTGTCCAATATTCCATAACAAGCATGTTGCTTATGATCAATGACTACCAAACTATAGGCTGGTCACTGGTCTACTGTGGCAAAACACCCTGCCCAACAGACATTCCTTGAACTGGATGACGAAGTTCCAAATCTATCAGATTCTCTATAATTTAGCTGTGAAACATGCAAAAAGATTCTGCAAAAGCTTTGAAAAAGCAGAAGCTATGAAAACTTTATAGGGGGATCGAAGATAGCAGATTAGGAGAGACAGAGCAAAATTCTCCTCTGTGAAAAACACTAGATAAAGGACAGAAAGTGCTCCAGAACAGCAGTTCCAGGGTTCCATTGGCTGGGCAGGGATTTCTACACCCACAGTGAGTGTCTACTTGGAGAAACCGAAACACTGCATTTAGAGACAGGTGAGTGTTCTGCCCAGAACACTGCTGGGGAATGGGCAGCTGGAGTCAGCTGACAGCAGAAGGGGAGTAGCCTTCCATGCCCCAGGCACTCTTTCCGTACCTGGCATGGGTGATACCTTTCACAGAACTGTGGCCAAGAGCCCTTGAGCCAGGGACTGGCCATTGGAGCAGGCAGACAGTCGCAGAGGGGGGTAGCTTTCCACACCTGTGTAGCTATCTTTGCAGCTGGCTGAGAGACAACCCTTCACAGCCCCAAGCCCAAGAGCTTCCTTGAGGGAATTCGGGAATCAGCGGGCTTGTGATGGTGTACACTCTTCCTCTACAGAAGCCTACACTGTGCATAGCCTAGAGGCAGGAGTGCCCCACAGAAGTTCCCGGAGCACCTGGCAGAGGGCTGTGGGGCATTTCATCTGGAAGGTGAGATGCACAACTCCACAGCCCAGAGTACTTCATCTGCAGCCCTGGAAACTGCTGGGACCACTGCAGTCCTGGAATGGACACTCTGCCAACTGCACAGGACATGCCTCCCACCCACAGGGCTGACAGTCCCCAGTGCACATGGAAAACTGGTGCACTGATTGGACTTCCACATGGTTTGGACACCCACACAGTGCACAGACAAAATTGGGGACAACTGGCTTGAGGGTAAGAAGTGGCCCAGGATCACCATCTGCTGACAGTTCAGGGAAAGTGTACTCCACAAAGCTGTAGCTCTGTCAAATCATAGGTAAATGTTCAAATAAGACTGCATATCCTAAAAGAACCCTATCAAGATAATCAAATGCCAAGAGGCAAAAAAAAAAAAACAAAAAAAAACAGAAAATTATTAAGCATATGAAGAAACTAGAATATATGGATAACCCAAATATCCAAATTAAAAATCCAGAGGAGACACAGAACTTATAGCAATTAATCAAAGAAGTACTGACAAACATCAATATCATGGCTCAGGATATAAAAGACATGAAGAAGACCCCAGAAGAGCATAAAGAAGAATTTGCAAGAGTAAATAAATCAAAAAAAAAAAAAATCTTATGGAAATAAAAGATACTGTTGATCAAATTAAAAAGATTCTTGAAATATAACACTAGATTTGAAAAGGTAGAGGAACAAATCAGCAAACTCAAAGATTGGTGATGGTAAGTGAAAGCACAAAAGAATGGTGAAAAAAATTAAAAAAAATTGAAATGGATCTCAGGGAAATGATGGACAACATGAAGTGCACAAATGTAAGAATCACTGGTGTTACAGAAGGGGAAGAGAAGAGTAAAGGGCTAGAAAGAGTATTCAAACAAGTTATTGGGGAAAACTTCCCAACCCTTCTAAACAACATAAATATGCAAATCAAAGATGCCTAATGAACTCCAAATAGAATAAATCCAAATAAACCCACTCGAAGGCATATTCCAATCAGATTGTCAAATGCTGAAGAGAAGGAGAAAGTTCTGAAAGCTACAAGAGAGAAGCAGTTTGTCACATACAAAGGAAACCACATAAGACTAAGTTCCAACTGACTACTTAGTGGGCACCACAGAGATGAAAAGGTAGTGGTATGACGTATTTAAAATTCTGAAAGAGAAAAATTGCCAGCCAAGAATTCTTTATCCAGGAAAGCTCTCCTTCAAAATTGAGGGACAGCTTAAAATTTTCACAGACAAACAAATTCTGACAGAATTTGTTAACAAGAGACCTGCCCTACAAGAAATACTAAAGGGAGCTCTACTGGCTGAGAAAAAAAGAAAGGAAAGAGTGGTCTGGACAAGGGCACAGAACTGAAGAGTTTTAGTAAGGGTGCCTTAAAGGAAATAAAAAGACAGAGGGGAAAAAATACATCTGACAAATAAAAAGCAAAGGATAAAATGGCTGATTCACATAATATTGAATGTGAATGGACTGAGCTCCCCAATTAAAAGATATAGATTGGGAGAATGGATTTAAAAATATGAACCATCAATATGTTGCTTACAAGAGACTAATCTTAGACCAGAGACACAAAGAAACTGAAAGTGAAAGGATGGAAAAAATATTCCATCCAAGCTACAGCAAAAAGAAAGCAGGAGTAGCAATATTAATCTCAGATAAAATAGACTTTAAATGCAAGAATGTCACAAGAGACAAAGAAGGACACTATATACTAATATGAGGGATAATTCACCAAGAAGAAATAACAATCATAAATGTTTATGTGCCCAATCAAGGTGCTCCAAAGTACATGAGACAAACACTGGCAAACCTGAAGGAAGCAATAGATGTTTCCACAATAATCATGGGAGATTTCAATACCGCACTTTCTCCTATTGATAAATCAACCAGACAGAAGACCAGTAAGGAAACTGAGAACCTAAATAATGTGATAAGCAAATTAGACTTAACAGACATATATAGAGCATTACATCTCAAATTACCAGGATATATATTCTTCTCTAGTGCTTATGGAACTTTCTCCAGGACAGATCTCATGCTGGTGTATAAAAGAAGCCTCAATAAATTTAAAAATTTGAAATTATTCAAAGCATATTCTCTGACCACAAAGGAATACACCTACAAGTCAATAACCATCAAAGATCTAGAACATTTACAAAACCTGGAGGTTAAACAACATATACCTAAACAATCAGTGGGTCAAAGAAGAAATTGCAAGACAAACTGCTAAATATCTAGAGATGAATGAAAATGAGAAAACAACATATCAAAACCTATGGGATGCAATGAAGGCAGTACTGAGGGGGAAATTTATAGCTCTAAATGCATACAATAAAAAGGAAGAAAGAGCTAAAATCAAAGGACAAATGGAACAACTGAAGAAGCTAGAAAATGAACAGCAAACTAGTCCTAAAGCAAAGAAGAAAAGAAATAACAAGGATTAAAGCAGAAATAAATGATATGGAAAACAAAAAAAAAAAAGAGAGAGAATAAATAAAACCAAACATTTGTACTTTGAGAAGATCAACAAGATTGGCAAACCCTTAGCTAGACTGACAAAGTCAAAAAGAGAGAAGACCCAAATAAATAAAATAATAAATGAGAAGGGGGACATTACTGTGGATCCCAAAGAAATTTAAAAAATCAAAAGAGGAGACTTTGAACAACTTTATGCCAATAAACTAGATAATTTAGAGGAAATGGACAATTTCCTGGAAACACATGAACAACCTAGACTGACCAGAGAAGGAACAGAAGACCTCAACAAACCAATCACAAGCCAAGAGATCCAATCAGTCATCAAAAAGCTTCCTACAAATAAAAGCCCAGGGTCAGATGGCTTCACAGGGGATTCTACTAAACTTTCCAAAACAAATTAACACCAATCCTACTTAAACTCTTTCAAAAAACTGAAGAAAACTGAACACTACTTAACTCATTTTATGAAGCCAACATCACTCTAATACCAAAACCAGGTAAAGATGCTACAAGAAAGGAAAACTACAGGCCAATCTCCCTAATAAATATAGATGCAAAAATAAAATACTTGCAAATCAAATCCAAAGACACATAAAAAAATCATACACCATGACCAAGTGGGGTTCATTCCAGGCATACAAGGATGGTTCAACATAAGAAAATCAATCAATGTAATACAACACATTAACAAATCAAAAGGGAACAATCAAATGATCATCTCAATAGATGCTGAAAAAGCATTTGACAAAATCCAGCATCCTTTTTTGATAGAAACACTTCAAAAGGTAGGAATTGAAGGAAACTTCCTCAATATGATAAAGGGCATATATGGAAAACCCACAGCCAGCATAGTACTCAATGGTGAGAGACTGAAATCCTTCCTTCTAAGAACAGGAATGAGACAAGTATGCCTGCTGTCACCACTGTTATTCAACATTGTACTAGAAGTTCTAGCCAGAACAATCTGGCAAGACAAAGAAATAAAAGGCACCCAAATTGGAAAGGAAGAAGTAAAACTGTCATTTGCAGATGATATGATCTTATATTTGGAAAACCCTGAGAAACTGATGATACAGCTACTTGAGCTAATAAACAAATTTAGTAAAGTGGCAGGATACAAGATTAATGTACGTAAGTCAGTAATGTTCCTAACTAGAAATGACCTAACTGAAGAGGCACCCAAGAAAACGATCCCATTCTCAATAGCAACTTAAAAAAAATAAAGTACCTAGGAATAAACTTAACCAAGGATGTGAAAGAACAAAAATAATCTCAAAGTGGATCAAAGACCTCAATATAAGAGACAGTGACATAAAACTCCTAGCACAAAATGTAGGGAAACATCTTCAAGACCTAGTATAGGAGGTCACTTCTTAGACCTTACACCCAAAGCACAAGCAAGGAAAGAAAAAATCGGTAAATGGGAACTCCTCAAAATTAAAAGCTTCTGCGCCTCAAAGGAATTTGTCAGAAAAGTAAAGAGGAAGCCAACTCAATGGGAGAAAATATTTGGAAACCATGTATCTAATAAGAGACTGATATCTTACATATATAAAGGAATCCTACAACTCAACAACAATAGTAGAAACAGCCCAATTATAAAATGGGCAAAAGATATGGAATGACATTTCTCTGAAGAGGACATACAAATGACTAAAAAATTCATGAAAAATATTCATCTTCACTAGCTATTAGGGAGATGTAAATCAAGACCACAATGAGGTATCATCTCACACCAGTAAGAATGGCTGTGATTAAACAAACAGGAAACTACAAATGCTGGAGAGGATGTGGAGAAATTGGAACTCTTATTCATTGCCATTGGGACTGCTTAATGGTACAGCCCCTTTTGAAGACAATTTGGCAGTTCCTCAGAAACTAGATACCAAGTTACCCTACGATCCAGCAATTTCACTTCTCGGTATTTATCCAGAAGATCTGAAAGCAGTGACACAAACAGATATTTGCACACTGGTGTTCATAGTGATTGTTCGCAATTGCCAAGAGATGGAAACAATACAAATGTCCTTCAACAGATGAGTGGATAAACCAAATGTGGTATGTACATACCATGGAATACTACACAGCAGTAAGAAGGAACAAAGTTGTGAAACGTACAACAACATGGATGAACCTTGAAGACATAATGCTGAGTGAAATAAGCTAAACACAAAAGGAGAGCTATTGTATGTTACCACTAATGAGAACTCCATGAAAAATGTAAAGTAAGTGTCTTACAATGTAGAATATAGGGGACCTAGAGATAGACAGAAGCTAGTGAAGGGGGAACAATAATCTAATATGTACAGATATGATAATGAGGGTAACCTTAATGGTATGGGAATGGTCAGCTGTGACTATGGCTTGTTAATGGGATTATAAGTATCAGTGATGCACTGAAGATGAACATGTTTGTAAATGGTTGTTTAAAGGCATGTAACCCACAGAGTAGCACCACAAACCTAAATAAGCGTTAGCATGATATGACACTGCTGCAGAGGGTTAACACCAGAATGATATGGAAAAACTACCCATTATGTATTAATGACTATATTTAATAGGAATATCTTACTAACTCTACACTAATACTAAGGATGAATAATTAGCAGCTGATAAGAGCTCTTGGATGTATATGCTATGATAATTTTTTAAAGTTGAGAGTGATGATGATTGTACAACTAACTGAAGATAATGTAAGAAACTGACCATTTATCTTGGGATAGAATGTATATTAAGTAAAGTTAGAAACCCACTACTTAAATCAAGCCCTTGACTTAAGGCTTGCTCTTGTGAAATTTAGGGTTGTAAATAGGAGGCTGAGCCCTCCTATAATTATGCCTAAGAGACACCTCCAGGGAACCTCTTTTGTTGCTCTTATGTGGCCTTTCTCTAAGCCCAACTCAGCAAATTAATTAATTAAACACCCACCCCACCCCACCCCCATCATGAGGGACGTGACTCCCAGGGGAATGAATCTCCCTGGTGACCTGGGACATGATTTCCAGGAATGAGCCTGGCCCTGGCAGTGAGGAATTGAAAATGCCTACTTGACCAAAAGGGGGAAAAAAGAAAGGTAACAAGCTGAGGTCACAGTGGCTGAGAGATCTCAAATAGAGTCAAGAGGCTATCCTGGAGGTTTCTCTTATGCAAGCTCCAGCTAGACATCCCAAATAGCCACAGTATGCCATTCCCTTACCAAAAGCAGTCCACAAATACATCGGTCCCTACCTGAGATTCTATAAAAGATGCACTCACTAGGTTTTATCTTTTAGAAACTTAAATCCCCCACAGTATTCCTATAGCAAACAAGTCCTAAAACCCAGAGGCAACAGCCTCTTTAAATCAACTATCAAATGCAGCCCCCTTCCCCATACTGTTGACATCCCTTTCAATATGAACAAGTTAGGGTACTCACTGTCTAGACACCCCTAAAGTTGGAGAAAGAGATTAAGTGAGAGGAAAGTGCAGCAACAAAAAAGATAAAATTTAACAAAGGTCTATGGATACTGGAACTTTATGTATTTACAGATTTTTTTTTTTTTTTTTTTTTTTTTTTTTTTGATGCTGGGGTGTTGGAATGGCTGGAAAGAGGTAAAAGACAGGGTTGAATTGCAGCCTATAGCATACATTGGGATTTGTTCTACACTGCTAATTGAATTGTGCCTTGAAGTTCTTCACCTTTCGGTGTGTACCTTGTATTGCATAATAAGGAAAGAACTGAAACTGTGGAACTGTAACGCTTAATTTTTGAAGTTACCTCTATGACTGCTTGTTGAGCTGTACATCAAGAGATGACACCTTTCTGTAGGTATATTTTACGATAATGGAATTGGCTGAAGTTGTGGAACTGTGACCCATGACACTTTGAAATTTTCTAACTACTTGTGGAATTGTACTTTGAAAGTTGTCCCTGTTATGTATATATGGTAAAGTTCACAATAAAAAAAGAAAAAGAAAAAGAAAACTTTATAAGCTAGAGTGATGAACAGAGAAAAAGTTACAGTTGCAAGACTCTTAGAGAGAACACAAAAGTTACTAAATAGAGCTCTAGAGCACCAAACAAAAATGCCTGCTTCTAAGAAACCAGTGAGTTTCCTTGAACAAACTTCCAGTTTCCAAATGATATTCCATTCTCCAAAAGGCCTGGTTGGAAGGCAATTTTTGGCTTTCATAAATCCTAGCTGCCCTGTTTTCCCTTATATCCCTATAATAAGCCTCCATTATGTATCCCTCCTCTTAGCAACCTAAAAGACTTGAACATCAAAGGGACATCTAGGTATCTGAGTAAAAAAGAGAGGAAATTCAGCAAATTATGCTAAAGTTGAACATCTATCTCTCTTTCCCCAACTGCTACCCATAGGCCGAGTTCCATTGCCTGTCTGCTGGGCTGGAGCATGAACTCAGCACCACACAGGGCTGGTGGCAGGCTGCCACTCCACCAAATGGTGCTTGTCCTTGGGTGTGCACAACAGGCTCTGAGTCAGTGCTATTTTCTTCATATTCAGTTCACGGTTATTATCAGAGTGATAGATACATGATGCCATTTTACTGATCAAGAGCCCACCTGAGATGATAAAAGTGTTATTTTATTGTTATTTTTTTTTTTTTTCTCAGAGAACATCTAACTTGTCTGATATTTTTTCCACCAAGGACCATGGCCATTCCCAGCCCTGCCTGGTCTGAACATACACTGGGCTCTGATGAAGATTTATGCAATTCTTTACTTAAGGATTCAGATCATTTACCTTGGCTGCTAAGGTTTAGCAAGGGGGGAGGAGTACGATATTATGCCACACTCTGAGCTTGGCCTCTCTGGCTTGGCCGGGTGTCCTGCGGTGTCATTTGGTGTGCTCCTTAATACCTCTCCGCCCCTTAATTCCAAAAGGCCTCTCTCTCTAACCCTCCTTTTCTTTTAGATCTTGTTATGCATCTCCTATAGAAAAAAGTCTGGTTCCCATTACTATTGCTGTAAAAGTTTCGGTTTCAGACATATGCTAAATATCAGTCCAGTTTCTACTAGCTCTGAAGACAGAAACAGGTATTCTGCCTTTAGTGTATTCTTGCTCAGTGACAGAAAGTAGTGAATTCTGGTCCAGTTTGGGGGATGCTTACTCCTGGCTCTGGCTGGTTTTCTCCTAAGAAGTTTGAAATTACACACCTTACTCCCCAAGGAGTACTTTTATTGTGAAGAACACCATTACATTGAAAAACATATTCCTCCTACAAATATAACTTTGAAATATTTTTAAAAACTCTTAGATTACAGAAAATTGCCTAGTGGAGTTCCCATATACCCCATACTTATTTCCCTATTACATTTGTATAATACATTTGTCCCAGTTAATGAACCAATAATGATACACTAGTATTAAGTCTATACTTTTTAGATTTCCTTAGCTTTTCCCTAATGCCCTTTTTCTTTTCCAGGATGCCACATTGCATTTAGTGTTCACGTCTCCACAGATTCCTCTTGGCTATGACAGTTGCTCAGAACTTCTTTGTTTTTGATGACCTTGACAGTTTTGAGGAGTGCTGGTCAGGTGTTTTGTAGAATGTCCCTGAATTGAGCTTTTTCTGATTTTTTTTTTTTTTTTTTTTTCCTAATTAGGAGATATGGGTCTAGGGAGGAAGACCACAGAAGCAAAGGAGCAAAGGGCCATTTTCATTACATCCATCAAGGGTAGATTACTGTCAACATGACTTAGCACTGTTGATGTGAATCTTGATCACCTGGCTGAGGTAATGGTTTGTCAGATTTCTCCACTGTAAATTTACTCTTTTCCCTCTTTCTAGACTGCACTTTGGAAGAAGTCATTATGCACAGCCCAGACTTAGAAGTAAGGAATTATGCTCCACTGCCTTGAGGAAAGAATATCCACATAAATTATTTGGGATTTTTCTGCATGGGAGATTTGTCTGTTGTACCTCATTTATTTATTTATTCAACCATTTGTTCATATCAGTATGAACTCATGGACATTAATGTTATACTTTGAGTTGTGATCCACTACTAATTTATTAATTACATCATTCAAATTGTTCCAGGTTTGGCTACTGGGAACTCTTTCACTTGGCTCCTGTGTCACTTTGACATACTCCTATCAAATAGGATGTGGGTGTTTTTGTTTTGTTTTGTTTTTAGTACTTCCTTACTTTCTGGAATTACAAGATGCCCCAGGCTTACCTTTTATATTTCCTGCCCCAGCCCTAGTACTAGCCATTTCTCCAAGGAGCCTTAAGTAGCCAATATCTGGCCATTAGGTGTGCTTATTACTATTAGGGTAATAGTAATATAATTTTGACCATAAATACCATAGACTAACAAATCTGGCTTATCATGTTAAAAGACCTCCATTACTGACCTAGGTTTATCCAGTAAAGACTAAATATAATGTGTAGCAATGTACCTGGCTCAGAATAAAAGACTGAGAATATTTTCATGACCACCTTTCAAGGAAAGATTAGTTCCATCATATTTACCAATGAAGAAACAAGAGCACAATGACTAGCACAAGTCAAGTCACACAGACCTGATGGACCTAGGTTTGACTGCAGTTCTCTTAATCACCACAGCAAACTGCCTCCTTTTACTCCCTAAAATAAGATTTCTTTTTCCTAAGATAAGACTTTTTATGGATTATCTTATAAGCCAAAGAAGCCTGTTTGTGTAAACTGTTTGTGTTACTTTCTTTAATGTAGAAGTGTCAGTTGATAACTGTAACAGAGAGGCAATTGGGGGTGTTTTTGCATCCCTGTGGTACACAGAGCAGTTATCACTAATGGATTTTAGCACTCTGCCTGTGCTGGTCCT
Source organism: Choloepus didactylus (assembly GCF_015220235.1). Lineage (NCBI taxonomy): Eukaryota > Metazoa > Chordata > Mammalia > Pilosa > Megalonychidae > Choloepus > Choloepus didactylus. Next base: position 52,459,766 of record NC_051314.1, read on the forward strand.
CAATGTCCTGCTCCAGCAGCCACTATTAACTAGTCAATATCACCATCCCTCTGTAGAATTTTTTGCAATGTCATTCTAAAAGGGTGATTAAATGTATATTTAAAGATATATGATTCTGATGAAGGCAATTTTTGATTCCCGTTTAAAGCATGTAATGATTGTGAAGCCAGCCTCAGAACAGAAATCCTTTGGAAAAAGCCAAAATATGAAATGGATATTACTCCCTAAATTAGAAGTAGAACATTTAGACCACACATTTATTTTCCCCCCACTGTTATGACTCTTCCCAACAAAGATATTAAAGAGCTTACTCACCAAACTTCTGAGGTTGGAAGATCAAAGACACAACTTTCCTCAATCTAATTTATGTCTCCCCTTTCCAGTTCCTGGTATCGATATAGTAGACAACCTTTGGTGATATATTGTACCATGTCAGTAAGAGATTCTGTTCACTTATATCAAGAATAGCATATAGAAACAGGACAAAAATAGGCTGAAAGTTAAAGGTTGGAAAAAGATATTTCATGCAAACAGCAACCAGAAAAAAAGCAGGAATAGCTATATTAATATCAGACATATTCGACTTCAAAAGTAAAATGATTAAAAGAGACAAAGAAGGACACACTCATAAATATTTAAACACCAAGCCAGAGTACCCCAAAATTCATGAGACAAACACTGAGAACAGTGAAAGGAGAAGTAGATAACTCTAAAATAATAGTTGGAGACTTCAATACACCACTCTCATCAATGGATAGAACATCTAGACAGAGGATCAATAAGGAAATGGAGATGTTGAATTATATGACGAATGAACTAGACTTGACAGACATTTATAGAACACTACACCCCACAACAGTAGGATACACATTTTTCTCAAGTGCTCATGAAACATTCTCTAGGATAGAACACATGTTGAGTCACAAAGCAAGTCTCAACAAATTTAAAAATATTGATATTATAAAAAACACTTTCTCAGATCATAACAGAATGAGGTCGGAAATAAATAACAGGCAAAAGATTGTAAAATTCACAAATACATGGAGACTAAACAACACACTCTTAGAAAACCAGTGGATAAAGGAAGAAATTAACAGAGAAATTAGTAAATACCTTGAAGTAAATGACAATGAAAACACAACATATCAAAACTTATGGGATGCAGCAAATGGCAGTACTGAGAGGGAAATTTATTGCCCTAAACACTTATATTAAAAGAGAAGACAGAGCAAAAAGTGAGGAATTACCTGTCAGCAAACTAACTAGAGAAAGAACAGCAAACTAACCCCGAAGCAAACAGAAGGAAAGAAATAGCAAAGATTAGAGCAGAAGTAAATGAAACTGAGGACAGGAAAACAATAGAGAGAATCAACAAAACCAGAAGCTCATTCTTTGAGAAAATCAACAAAATTGATGAAACCCTAGCTAAGCTAACAAAAAAAGAAAAAGAGAGCAGATGCAAATAAATACAATCAGAAACAGGAAACATAACTATTGACCTTGCAGAAATAAAGGAGATAATGAGAAGATACTATGAGCAACTGTATGCTAATAAACTAGACAATTTACATGAAATGGACAACTTCCTAGAAAAGCATAAACAACCAACATTGACCCGAGAAGAAAGAGATGACTTCAACAAACCAATCACAAATAAAGAGATTGAGTCAGTCATCAAAAAGCTCCCCAAAAAGAAAAGCCCAGGACCAGATGGCTTCACATGTAAATTCTACCAAGCATTCAAGAAAGAATTAATACCAATCCTGCTCAAAGCTAACCAACTCATTCTATGAAGCCAACATTAGCCTAATACCAAAATCAGAGAAAGATACTACAAAAAAAGAAAATTACAGACTTATCTCTTTAATGAATATAGACACAAAAATCCTCAACAACATACTTGCAAATCAAATCCAGCAGCAAGCACATTAAAAGAATTATACACCATGACCAAGTGGGGCTTATTCCAGGTATGCAAGGCTGGTTCAACACAAGAAAATCAATTAATGTAATACACCACATCAATAAACCAAAGCAGAAGAAACACATGATCATCTTGATTGATGAAGAAAAGGCATCTAACAAAATTCAACATCCTTTCTTGATGAAAACACTTCAAAGGATAGGAATAGAAGGGAATTTTCTCAATATGATAAAAGCAATATATGGAAAACCCACAGCTAACATCATACTCAATGGGAAGAGACTGAAAGCTTTCCCTCTAAGATCAGGAACAAGATAGGGATGCCCGCTGTCACCATTGTTAATCAACATTGTGCTAGAAGTTCTAGCTAGAGCAGTTAGGCAAGAAAAAGAAATAAAAGGCATCCAAATTGGAGAGAAGGAGTAAAACTTTAACTCTTTGCAGACGACATGATTCTATATGTAGAAAATCCAGAAAAATCTACAGCAAAGTTATTAGAACTAATCAATGAATACAGCAAAGTGGCAGGCTACAAGATCAACACGCAAAAATCTGTACTGTTCCCATACACAAGTAATGTGCAACAAGAGGAGGAAATGAAGACAAAAATTCCATTTACAATTGCAACCAAAAGAATCAAGTATTTAGGAATAAACAAAAGACCTATACAAAGAAAACGATAAGAAACTGCTAAAAGAAATTGAACGAGACCTAAAAAAATGGAAGAACATTCCATGTACATGGTTTGGGAGACTAAATATAATTAAGATGTCAATTCTACCTAAACTAATTTATAGATTCAATGCAATACCATTTAAAATCCCAACAACTTACTTCGCAGAAATAGAAAAACCAATAACCAAATTTATTTGGAAGGGTAAGGTACCCCGAACAGCCAAAAATATCTTGAGAAAGAGGAACAAAGTGGGAGGTCTCACACTACCTGACTTTGAAGCATATTACAAAGCTACAGTGCTCAAAGCAACATAGTACTGGCATAAGGATGGATATACCGACCAATGGAATTGAAATGCATGTTCATAAACAGACTCTCGCATCTACAGACAATTGATCTTTGATAAGGCAGTCAAGCCAAAGCAACCGGGACAGAGCAGCCCCTTCAATAAATGGTGTTTGGAGAACTGGATATCCATTTCCAAAATAGTGAAAGGGGACCCTTATTACACACCTTATATAAAAATTAACTCAAAATGGATCAAAGACCTAAACATTAGCGCTAAGACCATAAGACTCTTAGAAGAAAATGTAGGGCAATCTTAAAGATCTTGTGATAAGAGGTGGTTTCCTAGACCTTACATGCAAAGCGCAAGCAACCAAAGAACAAACAGATAAATGGGATCTCCTCAAAATTAACACTTTTGTACATCAAAGGACTTTGTCAGAAAAGTACAAAGGCAGCCTACCTAGTGTGAGACAATATTTGGAAACCACATATCAGATAAGGGCTTAATATTCCAAATATATAAAGCAATCCTAAAACTCAACAACAGAAAGACAAACAACCCAATCAAAATATGGGCAAAAGACATGGACAGACACTTTTCTGAAGAGGAAATACAAATGGCTCAAAAACATATGAAAAAATTCTCAACTTCACTGGCTATTAGGGAAATGCAAATCAAAACCACAATGTGATATCATCTCACACCTACAAGAATGGCCATTATCCAAAGAAAACAGAAAATTACAAGTGCTGGAGAGGATGTGGAGATAGAGGCACACTTACTCACTGTTGGTGAGAATGGAGAATGGTGCAACCACTCTGGAAGACAATGTGGTGGTTCCTCAGGAAGCTAAGTATAGATTTGCCATATGACCCAGCTATTCCATTACTAGGTATATACTCAGAGGAACTGAAAGTTAAGACATGAATCGACATTTGTAAACCGATGTTTATCGCAGCATTATTCATAATAGCCAAGAGATGGAAACGGCCCAAATGTCCATCAACAGATGAGTGGATAAACAAACTGTGGTACATACACATGATGGAATATTATGCAGCTGTAAAACAGAACACAGACATGGAACATATAATAACGTGGATGAACCCTGAAGACATTATGTTGAATGAAGTTAGCCAGAAACAAAAGGACAAATACTGTATGGTCTCAATAATATGAGCTAACATTAATGAGCAAACTTGGAGAGTTGAAAGCTCATAACACAGTCTACCAGGGGATAGAAAGAGGGTAGAGATTGGGCATTTGATGCTGAAGGACTACAGAATGTTCAGGAGGGTTGATTGTATAGACCCAGAAATAGATAGCATAATACTGTGTGATGGTAACACAATATTGTAACTACACTGAATAAAGATGTCCATGAGTAAAGCTAAAAGAGGTGGGCTAGAAGCATGTATGACACCTGAGGTAAAGATAGAAGATAAAGACTGGGACGGTTTAACTTAGCAAAAACTGGAATGGTAAATGATTGTGACTAAATGTACAAACATAAAACCATTCTTGCATGTGGGAGAACAAACGAATGTCAACCATGCAGAGTGCTGGAAAGGGGATGGTAATGGGGAAAAAATATAATCAAAGCAAAGTGGAGTCTATGGTCAACAGTAACATTGTAATATGATTCCATTAAATGTAACAAAGACAATATACCAAAGCTAAATGAGTATGAGAGGGGGATATAAAGGAGGGACATGGGATTCTTGGTAGTGGTGTTGCTGTCTGACCCTACTATTATATTGTACTGTATGATATTTTACTTTTCTTTTTATTATCTTTTTTATTATTCATTAAAAAAAACTTTTTTTTCCACAGTAATCAATATGTTCAAGTGCTGATTGTGGTGATAAATGCACAACTGTATGATGATACTGTGAACAACTGATTGTATACTGTGGATAATTATATGGTATGTGAATATAGCTGTATAAAACTGTATGGAAAAATATAAACAGGGATAAAAGTGCTGGTGAAAACATGGAGAGAGGGATGTATATATTTACTGTTGGTTAGGAGGCAGAATGGTATAGCCTTTCTGGAGGACAGTGGGGTGGTTCCACACAAAGCTAAGTATCTGGCTGCCAGAAGGTCCTGCAACCTCATTGGGGGGCATTTACTTGGAGGATCTGAGAGCAGGGACATGAATGGACATTTGCACACTGGTGTTTATTGAGAGAGTATACATGATTAGCAATGGGTGGAGGTGGCCTAAGGGTCCATCGACTGAGGAACAGAATGGTGAACTGTTGTGTGTGCATACAAGGAAATACTGAGCTACTGCGAGAAGGAGTGAAGCTATGAGACTCGCAACAAGGAGAATGAAAACTGTAGACAGTATTTTGAGGGAACTACACCAGAAACAAAGGCAAGAACTATAATGCCTCACCAATATGGACTAACCACAATGTGTAAACTCAGAGTTGAACCTTAGAGCACTGCTTATCAAGGGAACGCTTATTGTAACAGTCCCTAGATTCTAAGCTCTTACAGCAGTCACATCTATTTCTGAATTGTAATGGCTCTCTCCAGATTCTGAGATGCTCATCCCTTTGTGTATAACCTGATCAATCCCTGGAACTCTGGGTATCTGTGTGACTCAGAGCTAGAACTTGGCAGATATGAATGTCACTATTAGCACACATAGCAACTGTTAAAAAAGCTGAAAAAAAGACTCCAGACTTCAACTAGAGTTATGAATGAAGCAGAGGTGGTTAGGACTAGGGCAAAACAGGCCAAACGGTAAAGGACAGTACTGACTGCATTTTAAAACTTCAAATTCCATGTGAGACCAAGGGAAGAGTCGTTTAGTTGGTACAAGATCTACATTTCCTAAACAATTTAACTCGCACAGTTTGTTCAAATACCATAATTACATGAAACTTTTAATGGGAAGCAAGACTTGGTAGGTTTGCTTAGGTTAGTCTGAAATAGCAACACATCCCAAAATAATTTGGATAGAGAATAAAAATATATATGCAAGGCCTCCCTGAGGTGCTGGGGAGAAAATGCAGAGGTGTTGGGCTTCCTCACCTGGACTGTTGCTAATGTTCTCACAAACATTTGAGGACAGGCAGTTTGATGTGCTGAGCCCTCTATCACGGGACTTGCCCTTATGAAGCTCATTACTGCAAAGGAGAGGCTAAACCTGCTTATGATTGTGCCTAAGAGTCTCCCCCTAAGTACTTCTTTGTTGCTCAGATGTGGCCCTCTCTCTCTAACTAAGCCAACTCAGTGGGCAAACTCACTGCCCTCCCCGCTACCTGGGATCTGACTCCCAGGCGTGTAAATCTGCCTGGCAACATGGAATATGACTCCCAGGGATGAATTTAGACCCGACATTGTGGGATTGAGAACATCTTCTTGACCAAAAGGGGGATGTGAAATGAAATGAAATAAAGTTTCAGTGTCTGACAGATTTCAAATGGAGTCGAGAGGTTACTCTGGTGGGTATTCTTATGCATTATACAGAGAACCCTTTTTAGGTTTTAATGCATTGGAATAGCTAGAAGTAAATACCTGAAACTATCAAACTGCAACCAGTAGCCTTGACTCTTGAAGACGATTGTATAGCAATGTTAGATTATAAGAGGAGATTGTGAAAGCTTTATGGATCACCCTCCCTTTATCCAGTGCATGGATGGATAAGTAGAAAAATGGGGACAAAAAACTAAATGAAAAATAGGGTGGGGTGGGGTGTTTTAGGTGTTCTTTACTTTTATTTTTTATTCTTAATTTCACTTTTCTGGTACAAAGAAAATGTTCAAAAAATAGATTGGTAAGATGAATGCACAACTATATGATGATCCTGTGAACAACTGATTGTACACTTTGAATGACTGTACGGTATGTGAATATATCTCAATAAAATTGAATTTAAAAAAAAGGAATAACACAATCTTCACTTTAAGCAATCCAAATACCATACAAGAGAATTTGCTGAAGTTTCTACTGAATACAAGTTTATCACTTCCTTCTCAAACTCAAATATCCAGGGTGAAAAAAAGAAAATTAAGGGAATTTGAATTATGTGAATCAAGGCATTAAGTAAACACATTATCTTCTTTTCTGCATTCATCTCAAAGAAAAAAATGGGATTCTGTTGTCTATGTTAATTTCAGACCTCAGAAAGTAGAAGAAATTGTATTCTCTTAATGGAATTAAAGAATAATTGCTTGTCTGTGGAAAAATTCTACCTACAGGGTAAAGAAATTAAACTGTCTGGACTCTAAATCAAAAGCCATAAAAGATGTTTTAGCATGGCTCATGTAGCGGATGAACACAGAGGTTGCCCTTTCTATTCCTCTCAGAAAATTCTGATAATCAGAAACCAATCGCAAGAAAAGAAAAAATGAGGTCCATAGAATAAACAAATTCAAATAAAAGAATTATACCAATACAAACTTCTAACATATAAGATATATATATACACATATATATATATATAAAGAGAAAGTAATCTGAAAAATTAAACAAGGTAATACAAGTAAAAGGTCCTGCTTATTCAAATCATAAAGTTATGCTCCCAGATTTCCCTAAGAACAAATTTTGATACAAGAAGACTATGTTGTGTGAATGTTCTTTAAGTTACTTATCTTTAATTATTTTAAAACAAAACAGTATTTTTAAAATCAGAATACAAAATGCTTACTGCAAGAAATAATACACAAAAAGCTTAAAAACACAGAAAAAATGAGTATAAATCTTACCATTCAGAGACAATAGTTTCTAATTTTGGCTCCTATTTTTTCAGATAAACTTCCATGCTTACAAATTAATATTACATAAGTTTGACAAAACAATGGGTATGTTCTCTAACTTGTTTATTAAAAAATAATATGGTATGGGCAGTTTTCATATCTATAACTAATAATCAACATAATTATTTGTAATAGTGAAATAATATTCCCTTGTGTGATTATATCGTAATATTTTTAACTAATCTTGTACTGATGAAAATAGTTATTTCTAATTTTACTATAAATTATTCTAAGAAGAAAATCCAGTGTATGCATTTTTGTGTGTATGTCTGGTATCTTTACTATAAATTCCTTAAAGTAGAATTGCTCTATCCAATGTATCCATTTTACATTTGAATGTACACTGCCAAATCACCTCATAAGACGGATGGTTGTAAATGCTCAAGGAAAATGCTTAACAATATTTTGCTACACTATAAATTTCTCAAACTCAGGGAGAGCTACTATGTTGGTTTTTGACCTATTCTCAATGTCAGAACTACGCCTAGAATGTAGGCAACATACAGTAAATGTTAGTTAAAAGAATACATATTGATTGAATTGGATTTAAAGAGTGATTTGCATCTAATTGGTTTTATATTTGAAACTGAGTGCAATCTTTCTTAGCCCCCTTTCTTCAAGATAACCATTGAGAAAATTTTGACTAGGAAAGAAAGACAGATTCTCTCTCCTCAGTCCTCATGAATTATGTACCCATTGAACTCGACCATTTACCAGTTTGTATGACCTTAGGCTAACAGCTTAATATCTTTGAGTCTCTAATTTTCTATCTGTAGAATGAGTATAATAAAAACCAACTTTGCCTACCTGTCAGAATTGTGAGATTTAAGCAATATAACGTGAGGTAAAAGTACTTTATACAAAATAAAATGGTCTTCAAATGAAAAGAAATTAACAATTAAAGACAGGTTTAATGTTCTGGAATGCATTATACTTGACACATATTAACCTGAAAAGATTTCTGCAAACATCTTAAAGCTCCAGGCTCAGAGGCTATGGTCTCCAGATTCCATCTGGGGATGACACATCATAATGGTGATTTCTTGAAAGGCTGGGCAATGACATTTGTTTTCACTTTTATCTGTCACACTTAGCTGAACAATGCTTCCTATTGATCTGTGGCATCAAAGTCACTTCCTTTTTCCAAGCATGGCATTTGTTATTATCTGTTTGCAAACAAAGAAACCTAAAGGCAACTACATAAAAAAATAAATTAAAAAACCTCACAGCTTAAGTATTGATTAAAAACAAACTTAGTTCATTAAAACCACTGCTAGGATTTGAAGCACTTAGAGGTAATCTTTTCTTTTCCTCAGCACTAAAAAATATAGTGATTTATAGATCTTAGTGGTTCTGAGAAAGAGTTAGTTGTTCTTTAAATATGCTTTGAATTTTAAAAAAATTGTGAATTAGAGTCTAAATTTTTCCTCACCATTTTTGGTATGGGGAAGATAATTTCTATTAAAATAATAATAATAAATATTATTAATAATTATATAACATTTTTTCCTATTATAAGGATCTTGCATATAATATATCCTCTGCCTTGGTCTCATCCTGAAACTTTTTGGTCTTCCTCCAAAAGGGACAAGGTCAGGGATGTGGTAGAGGTGAGGCTAAGCAGTCACTAGCAGCTGTCTTTAGAGATCTTCCCAGAGAGGGAAAAATCTGTGCTCCTGTCAAAAGGAAATACGTGTCCTCATCTCAAGAAACTACACTGTATTCCTCTTTCCAACCAGGTGTCATCTTGGTTGGAGTGAAGAATGGCGAGTCATAGGATGACAAAGACCCTTTGCCCTCCAGAAGGGCATTTAGCAAACACCCTCCTGTAAACAATGGGGAATAAAAGACACCGCGAATCACAAAACAGTTCTTAAGCAGGTTTCAAACTCTTTGAGACTAAATTCTATCCTGGACTTATGTATTTAGCTTTCTATCATCTTAAAACTGATTAGCCTGTACATTAATGGTCCCAAGCTTCAGTATTAACATATATCCATCAGAGTTTTTGCCATATCCATGTACCAACTATACTCTTATTTGTTACTTTATTTAAAATTAATGAATGTTTTTACTTAAAATATATTTTAAAGAGAGTTTCAAATCTATCATACTTGGAAAAATATAAGTATAAAATAATTATAAATGATAATGCAACAAAAAAACAATGGTAAAGATTCTACTTTATTTCTGTCTGACAAAAGCTCTCTTTTAAAAATGGCAGTGATAAAAAATGTGTTAAAGGAAATAAACAGCCTCAAAAATGCTTGATCTTAGTTAATTAGAAGACTGAGGAAGAATTGAAAATAGAGCAATATTCTCACTTGTGTAACTCCATGTCCACATACCTAAAAGAATCTCTTTCACAACCAGTGATATTTATCTCATCTTTTGGGAAACACAGCAGTGCTGTATGTTTTCATCATGTGTCCTTTGAGCCATTTAGCCTCCATTTCTGTTGCTCCTACTTAAAAAGATAAGGCAGAAGCATGAAAAGCACTTTACTCTGCAGGCAACATATCCAAAGTGACTTTTCCAATTTTCATTCAGATTGATTAATATTTTGTAGATATGATCTCTGCCCAATACTGAAAAATCATAACACTGTAGGTCTATTACCCTAGAATGACCTCCTAAAAGCCCCGGATGCAGAAGCAGTGTGCTGCGCTTCTCAAACTTTCAAGTATATTAGAGTCACCTACAGATTTTATTAAAAAGCAAGTTGTAATCTTGTAGGTCTAGATGGGGCCTGAAATTCAGTATTTCCAACAAGCTCCCAGATGGTGCTGATGCTACTGGTTAGTGGAAAGAAATCTGAGGATTAAGTGCTTAGGCTTCAGGCTCTGCAGTCAGGTTCTGGAGTTATAATATCCAAGCTTGACTCCCAGCTTGATCACTTCCTAACCATGTGAATATGGACAAGTTGATTTCTCGGGGACGGTTTCCTTATCTGTTAAATGGAACAGTAAAGAGGAAGGAAAACTCTACCCTCCTGGGTGGTTGAGAAGAACAAATGAGTTAAAACATGCAAAGCACATTGCACTATACCTGGCACATCTTAAACAGTTAATTAACGTTAGTGCTTATAATGAAAACAAAATTGATAGTGGTGATGACAAATTTCAGCAGTATTGTATTTATTCCTTAAACAAAGGCCTATTGCTACATGGGCCAAATTTCACTGTCAACAGATATCTAGAAACACCTGCAATCTCAGTTTATGTTGGTGTAGTTCCAGAAGGACAATTAACAAAGCAGCAAAATCCTGAGTAAACAGTATTTTATAGGAAGATTATAGCATCCATGTTTCCACCAATCGAAGAAATATATTTCCATTTGTATTTGGTGCCCTAATCAAGGTGTGATTTCTATTCATCCAGGGGAATAAATGTTTATTCTCACCCTGGCCACTGCACATGCAAAATAAAATATACAGAATCCTGGTCTCGAAGAGTACATTCTCTAGGTTTAAAAATAGAATTGCAACACAAAGAAGGTGCTGTCCCTCTACCCACACTAAAAGCAAGCAAACCAACCAACAAAGGACTTCTTTTTTGAAGCTCATATTTTCTGATCTATTTCTGTACATACATCCTCCTCATCTACAACCGAAAAATGGGTCTCTCTCACTTCTGTTTTTTGTCATTTATTCATAGTCACACCCACAAGTTAATTGAGGACTTTGGCAATTGGATCAAATTTAGCACTTCAATTCCTTCTTGTTCTCACCTTGGGTGAATTCATCATTCATATTAAAGAATGAACACGATTTCTTTACTTTCTTATTTCCACTCCATTTTAGCAGTCCACTTCATGAAAACTCTCCGGATGTTGCAAACACTTGGATCTGTTCCACTTCTGAGTTCTCAAATTCTCTATTCACAGCTTCATCATATCACGTCTCTGTTTCTCTTCCTTCTATTCCATTTGCTCTTCAAATTTGGGTACTTATCCACATCCTGTTTACCAAAATCTGTGATCCACTCCTGACCTAACTTCCTTCCTGATTCTGCCTAGATTCTGTAAATGGTGGCACCAAATACTCTTTTGTTGTATTATCCGCTCCCCAAAGACCCTCCCTCATCTCACTCCTTGATTACAACACCTTCCTTAATGTGTCCCTTGCATCCAGTCTTCCCTCCACTCTCAATCATCCACCATATCTCCGACCTTCTAAAATTCATACCTGATCATGTCACTCACTCACTATACTTTTTTAATAACCCTACTAAACCTACATGGTAAAGGCCTGATCCCTTGATGGGGTTATAAAACTTCATCTGACTGGCAATCATCCTTCAAATGCTACTTTCTAGCTATTCACAAACAATCTATCCTTTATCCAGAACAAATTACTTCAGACCCTCAAAAGGCCATCCTTTCTCATAACTCTGTGCCTTCAAAAGACTATAAGCACTGGAAGTAGTGTCTTGTTTATCCTACAGCTGTAGCAACTCATTGACATGCTGCCATGAGCTGTCACCTGTAAGGTACTCTAGTTTTTGAAAAGTGTGACACCAGATACTCTGAAATCTACCAGTAGATTAAGGAAGCTACTAGAGAATTAGATGCATAGAGTGCATTTCCTTGATAACCATAGACGTGTTTCTTAATATTGGACTTCGGTATGTTGCCTTCACTGAAACGGGGCAGGTGGTGCTAGTAGATTTTCTGTGTTCTAGTTGCTGCAACTTGATGGAAAAAAAAAAAAATCACACTATCTTAAGAATATTTAATGAAATATACAGCTGGAAAAATAAGAAAGATGAAATAACAGGAAAATTTAAATGTAACTAGGATATCTTTGGAGACAGAGTAATTTCATTTCTGTACCATTACTTCCTATCCAACACTACCCTAACCTTGGTACACATAAAGTGGAAAGAATAAATCTGATGATTACATTTAAAATTAATAGATAATGTTTAACCTTATATGTCAGTAGAATGATTTTAGAAATTCTGACTATAAGCCACAAAGTTAGCTATGAAAAATATCCCAAATTCAGTAAAATGTGATTTTAATATCTGTAGGAATCGCGGTCCCAACAGATAAGAAAATGTAATCAGTAATCATAATGGAATGACTGAGAACATACATTTGTTGTTTCCAACCAGTGGCACAATCAACCCACTGAGGAGGAATGCCCTAATGAAACCCCTTCTTTTAGTCATTTTCCACATTTAAGAGGGTCTTCTTATCATATTTAAATTCTACTCATTACATATTAAATATTAACTTTTTACTCTTCTCTTAGTCAACTTGGGACATAAACCCACTGGTTAGCACCTAATGTTTTTGGACTGAATATCCCCAGGGAATGGCTTTCATATTGCAGTTAATATAAACGGTACCACCCAAGACTGACAGCCTGGCTACTGAACTTTCACAGTCCTAATAAATTTCCAAAATTAGTACATTTTTTCAAGAAAAATTCGTAAAGTTACTGACTTAAGTACTCTTTGCTTCTTGTGGTTCATCTGAAAGGTTAATTTGTCCATCTAGCCCATTTTAACTCATAAGCACATTTTATTTTTCATTTCCCAACAGCATGCAGTTGTAACTAGACAGATTTTTTTCACAGCAAAATGTGTTTAGGATTATCTAATACTGCTTGGTAATGTTATGAAAGGAATTACAGGCATTGAAGTAATGCACATTACTCCCACATCTTTCACCTTACTGTGCAGTCAGCCAAATTATATATTTATTAATTTTGTTAAGCTTGCCTCATGAGTCAATAGATTGAATAGAGTCTCTGTTAATTAACTTTGCTGATGAAATGACTAGAAGCTTGGAGAGTAGCTTTGGAATTAAAAATGAGTTTAACCAGCTGGAGGGGATTTATGCATTGGATAAGGGTTGGACCAGATGACCTCTGGGTCTTTTTCCACTTTGTGGTTCTATAAAGGACTGAGACATCAATACAAGAATTTATATGAAATGAATTCACTAGAAAAGTTAGATGGAATGAATTAATTTAAAATATACATAATTAAAATTAGAAATCGGTGGTTAAGCACAGACATAATTGTGGATTCTAATAGAACCTAAAAATGAGTAACGAGGTTAGGTAGAGTTGCCTTGTTCACACTTTTCTATGGAATAATTTTTATTGTGTGCTAGACTGGCTAGGTGTTCAACTAAACCTTATAGTCTATACTTCCTGATCAATCAACAATATTACATTTTTCTGAAGCCATATGATTAGGCTTTGGCTATTGGTCTATGTATAGAAGTGATGTACATCACTTTGAGGACTGTCTCATAAATGTACACTCTTGTATACTTCTCCAGTGTCTTTCCTTTCTAGACCAGCTAGAATGGAAGGTACTCTAGGGCAACTTGGATGCCATCTATCCAAGATGGGCTCATATCTTAAAAAACACACACACATAATATATGCACATACACACACACACATATTTATAACTTTCTTATTGCACAATTAAAAGTAGAAGTCTTGAGCATGTATTTCAGAAAAGAGAATATCAAAATGTCCAATAAGCATATGAAAGGCTACTCAGCCTCATTTGTCATCAGGAAAATGCAAGTTAGAACTTCAATGAGATCATTACACACCTACCAGAATGACTAAAATAAAAAAAAATTAACTAAAATAAAAAATGTACAATACCAAATACTGGTAAGATTATGAAGCAATTTTTATATACTGATAGTGAAATTGTTAATTGAACAAGTTTGGTAATACTATTAAAGCTAATTATTCACATATTCTTTGATCCATAAATTCCACATATACATAATATATGTATATGCATACATATATTATGAAATGACTTGTACAGGAATGTTCAAAAGAACTTTATTCATAATAGACAAAATGTAAAAAAAAAAACAAATGTCCAGCAATCGTAGAATGGATAAATTGATACATTCATGTAATTGAAAAATCATAGAAAAATAAAAAAGAACAGGCTCCTTTATTCAAGGCTGAATAATATAATATTGTACAAAAGCCCAGAAACAAGTGAAAACATATATAATTTTATTTATATAAAGTTCAAAACTAATTTATAGTTATATAAATAAAAACAGTAGTAGCAGTCACCATCCGTGTGGGAAGCAGTATTAACCTGTAGGGGCTTGTGGGAGGCTTCTGGAATGCTAGTAATATTGCATGTTTTGATTTGGGTTATAATTCCATTGGTATTTTTATTTATAATAATTCATAGAATTGTAAACCTAAAATTTGTGCATTTTACTGAAATTTTTTAAAAGCTTACAAAAGGAATTAGAGCCTAATGAATTTAGGTTAAGTGTCCCCAATACACATCTAAAATATTAAAAGAATAGAAATGCTGTACAATTTCCTTTCTCAAAGGAGATTCATTGGTTTAAAAGCAATCATGTCCAGAGGTAGGCTGGGAGATTAGATGATCTTTCTGTGTCCCTTTCAGCTCTATGATTCTATGATCTTTTCTACAACATGTTGTTTTTCTTAAAACCCCCCTTCAGTCTTTCTATTTCTTCTAGTATTGAGTTGTCCAGGACTTAATTTAATACTCTAAGGGGTTTCTCACTAGGGCAACACAAGTAGAAAGTCTGTCACCTCCTAATAGACAATATGATGGAGTTGTATCCAGTGGGAAATCTCAATGGCATTTTGTACAGCCATGCTACAGTTGGATGGATAATGCAAGGTCATATACAATTTTCTCTCTGCTCTCACCTCTGGATATTTTAACATTATTTCCTCACAAGTTTTCCTTCATGTTGCATGCTTTGCACTAGATTTATTTTTCCTCTAGAGGTACTAAATTGGCTTCCTCTTTCAACTTCTGAACAACCTTTTAAGCATTCTGTTTGTGAATATATGGAATAGTGAATACTGGTGATTTCAAGACATTTTATAGAAAAATTAGTAGGTTCTGTATCCTTATATAGCAAGGGAATTAATTGACCAAATAAGTTATTTTGTTTATAAACATGTATTAACATCATGTGGGCACAACCAAAGAGAGTGAGTCTAGAAAAGAGAAGAAATATTTTATGTACAATGATCTTACCATAACTACAAAGATCTGAGGCTTCATTCATTAAATTCTCTTTCATAGGAATTGTTACTGTTAATCCTGTTGAAACAGTTGATTAGCTCTGTTTCAAATATTTTTTAACGAATACACACTAAAGAATACTGCATTAAGAAATAAATTATTACTGCTAAAATGTTGCAACTTTCAAGTAAAATTTAATACTAACTTCATTTTAGTTCATGGAATGTGTTACATCTATTTTGCTTTTGGTGTTACTGAATGTATAAGAAACAATGAAGAATTAGTTAGCTTCTGTGTTTAACATAGGCATTTTAGGAGCACTTTCAGTTGGAGAATTCACTGGGTACCAGAAACCGATTATTTCTGGAAGTTCCCCAAGCAAAACATTTACTCTGGAGAAAAAAGCTAACAGATTTGAAGACCCCTACATTAAATGACACTATAACATTTGTTGCCAGACTTTTAAGGCTCCCCAAAGGCTGTAATTTTAGGACACTCACTGAAACTTTATGCCACTGAATGGTTTGGGGTGACTACAGAAAAAAAAGCATTCCACTGGTACTGTGCATCTGTGTATATAGCAATCTCTAATTGCAGTTAATGGAATCTCAGCGTGGAACCAGAAAAGATTTTCCAAACTCATTATAGTTGCGGGTTACTCTAGTTGAAAAATTGACTTTGCTCTGGAAATTGAAAATCTAACTTCACAATATAGTCAATCATTGGGGAAAACATAACTATTTCTGTGCATTGAGGCCTGGATCCAAAAATCTATCCATTCACAATTCACAAAAAATCCTTATGTTATGCAAATGCAAGTCAAATGTCAATATAATTTGAAAAAGAGTTTATAGGAATGCAAATCAGTACCATTTTGAAAAAAATGGAATTTTTTAAAAATACAGAGCCAATTATTAGATATTTCAGTCCACAGAAAATTTTTAAGAGTGCATAGCAACCAGAATTAGTTTTCATTCAAGAAGAATCTCCTTATCACACAACCAATATCAGGGATAAGAATTCTAAGGGATATCCATCATATGAGCATGCCTACTGAACAAATGAGTAGGTTTCATTCATTCACTCTTTCATTGCTTCATTTAACAAACTTTTTTTTTGATGCAACTATTAAAAAGCCTATAAAAGGATAGATTTTATGATCCATAATTTCCCTCATTGGCATACTTCTGAATTTTTTTTCTAATCATACATTTAACTGTTTCCTAATATCAGTAGGATATCTAGCCTAGTATTTACAAAAGCAGAGAACTCCAGAACTATTTCTGAAGACCCCCAGGATTTTATGGATCCCCAATTGAAAAATGCTGGTCTAGTTGATTAAAGACAATCATATCCTCTTTTCTTAAAGAGCTTTGTGAATGTGGAAAGCACAACAGTGCCCAGAGCCCTGTTGCCATCTGCCAATCATACTGTTCTTATATAAGTCAGGGAAGAATTCTGATTGTCATCTCATGTATTCATAGAACTAAACACCTTCTTCTTTAAAGTAATAACCTATCTGTAGGAGGCAGCCTCCACAATGGCTGCCATCATCAGAGAATACTCGCTCTCTCTTCCCCTCTTGCTCATTTGTTTAAGGATAGCCAGTTACCAAGTTGAGAGATATCCTATGGAGAGGACCATGTAGCAAGGAATTAAGGAACGTCCCTGGTGAACTGAGATCAAGAAATTGTATCCCGCCAACTGAAAAAAGGGAAGTATCCTGCCAACAACCATCCAAAAACTGAATCTTATGAAGAGCCAAATCCTCCCAACAACCAAATTAAGAGCTTAGAAATGAACTTCCCCCAGTTGAGCCTAAAGATAAGACCACAACTCTGGCCGACAGCCTGGATGCAACATCATGAGAGAACTTGAGGCAGAAGCACCCAGAGAAGCCATGCTTGGATTTCTGACCCACAGAATTGTGAGATAACAAATGTTTATGGCTTTACACTACTAACTTTTCAGGCATTTTGTTATACAGCAACAGATAACTAATACATAACCGAAACTACATATTTTATATTCCTGGTGAAGTGGTATTAACTTGTCTTAACACATCTAGTGAGTAGCCTTTCAATTTAAAATTGATTTGAAAATGTTGATAATTGCTGAATTTGGGTCATGGGTATACTGGGGTTTATAATGCTAGTCTCTTTACTTCTATATATTTAAAAAACAATGCAAAAGTTTCTTAAGATGCTCTATAAAATCAGAAAGAGATCCACATTTCCCTTTCCCCCTTTTCCTTCAGAATAAACATTATTTCCTTTCACATTTTCTTACAGGAATTATTCCTCATCTCTTTTGTCTATTTTTCACCTTATTTTAGAACATATTGATCTAACTATATAGAGGTGCCCCAAAGCCACCTGACATAATATCGCCTTAAAAGATTAAAAAATATATATATAGGGTCTACAGGGGAAAGAGGTTTCTAACTGACAGGACTGTTTAATGAATACGGACTTTACAATTAAGCAAACCTGAGTTCAAAACCACGCACACATTGCATAGATTGTGTGCTGGTTTGAATGTATTATGTCCCCCAAAACACCATTAGTTTGATGTAATCTTGTGTGGGCAGATGTATCAGTGTTTATTGCAATTCTTTGAGTGTTTCCGTGGAAATGTGCTCCACCCAACTGTGGGTGATGACTCTGATTCGATAATTTCCATGGAGATGTTACCCCACCCATTCAGGGTGGGTCTAAATTAAATCACTGGAGCCACATAAATGAGCTGACAAACAGAAGGAACTCAGTGTGTCTGAGAGTGACATTCTGAAGAGGAGCTACAGCCAAGAGGGACAATTTGAAGAATGCACAGCAGCTGAGAAGACAGGAGCTACAGATGAGAGACAGTTTGAAGATGGCCATTGAAAGTTGACTCTTGCTCCGGAGAAGCTAAGAGAGGACAAACACCCCAAGAGCAACTAAGAGTGACATTTTTGAGGAACTGCAGCCAGGAGAGGAACATCCTGGGAGAAAGTCATTTTGAAACCAGAACTCTGGAGCAGATGCCAGCCACACATCTTCCCAGCTGTTCTAGTTTGCTAATGCTGCGGAATGCAAAACACCAGAGATGGATTCGCTTTTATAAAAAAGGGGTTTATTTGGCTACACAGTTACAGTCTTAAGGCCATAAAGTGTCCAAGGTAACACATCAGTAATCGGGTACCTTCACTGGAGGATGGCCAATGGCATTCAGAAAACCTCTGTTAGCTGGGAAGGCACATGGCTGGCATCTGCTCCAAAGTTCTGGTTTCAAAATGGCTTTCTCCCATGACATTCCTCTCTACCAAGCTTGCTCCTCTTCAAAACATCACTCACAGCTGCACGGAGTTCCTTCTCTTTGAGTCAGCTCATTTATATGGCTCCACTGATCAAGGCCCACCTTGAATGGGTGGGGCCATGCCTCCATGGGAATATCTCATCAGAGTCATCACCCACAGCTGGGTGGGGCACATTCCAAGCAAATCTAATCAGCACCAAAATGTCTGCCCCACAAGACTACATCAAAGATTATGGCGTTTGGGGGACACATCACACTCAAACTGGCACATTCCACCCCCTGGACCCCAAAATGACATTATCTTTCCAAATACAAAATACATTCATTCTATCACAATATCACAAAAACTTAAATCATTTCAGTAACAAAAGTTAAATACAAGAGCCTGTCAAAATCAATTACAGGCGTGGTGGGTCCTAAGGCATAATTCTCCTTTAGCTTTGGGTCTGTGGACTTAGAGAAAGTTATATGCTTCCAATACACAAAGGAGGGACATTCATAGAATAAACATTCCCATTGCCATAAGGAGAAAGAGTAAGGAAAACAGGGTTAACAGGAGCAAAACTGTTCCTAAAACCCACAGGACAAACTCCATTAGATTTCAAAGTCTAAGAGTCATTTACAGAACAACGTTGCATCCTTGGGGCTTGAGAGAGCGGGAGTCTAACCCTTCCTAAGGGCCTTTGTGGCAGCCCTTTCCTCTCCAAACACTTGGGTGAGTGCTCCAACATATCCACACACTGGGGAGACCACCTTCTCGGCCCCACCCTCCTCAAACATCGGGGCAGCTCCCGGATTCCCTTCTATCTCTGGGGCACATGCTCAACCCCTTCAGAATAGTGTGGTGGCAGCCAGGCTCTCCCCAATACCCTGGGAATGTGCTCCACCCTCTTTGGGGCTTGGGGTGGCAAGATATTTCCTGAGCATGGAGGCGGAAGGCCCACCCTCGACCTCCAGGGCAAACTCACCCTTTCCATGCACGTGGGCCACTCTGCTCTCCCAGCCCAAGACCTCTTGACTCCAGACCTCAACCTCCATGGCTCTGTCTTTGAAGAAATTTTTCCTGCAGTTTGTTCCTTGTGTGTCTTCTCCAGTCCAGACTGACAATGGCTCTGTCTATAAAGATCTCGCAAAAATTCTGTTGGCTTCGCATGAAGCATGCAGGGGTCAAAGCCATCAGACAATAGGACTTCCCACAAATCCTTTCTGGATAATTCCATCTCCACTCTTGGCTTGTACTGAAATGGCAGCTGGGTTCCATGTTTGGTTACATTCTCACATTCGGCTGTAGCTTCTGGGATTCCACCCCCTGGAAGCTTGTAATTTTCCAAGCCATAAGCTTCTGGTTTCTTTGAACCCAAGAGTTCAGTTCTAAGTTTATCTCTCTCTGCTCACATTTTACTATAAGCTGCAAGAAGAAGCCAGGGTACATCCTCCACATGTAGTCTGGAGATCTCCTCAGCTAAGTATTCCAGATTGTCACTTTCAAATTCTTCCTTCCATCTGACACCAGGACTCAATTTTGCCAAATTCGCTGCCACTTTAACACAAGGATCACCTTTCTTCCAGTTTGCAACAACACAATCATCATTTCTGCTCAAGTCCTCATCAGAAGTATCTTTAGAGTCCATATTTCCATAAACAGTCTCTTTAAAGCAGTTTTGGTCTTTTCTATCAAGCTCCTCACAATTCTTCCAGAATCTTCCCCTTATCCATTTGAAAAGCCGTTCCAACATGTCTGGTATTTGCAGACTCAGCAGCAAAAGCACCCCACTCTCGGTACCAAAATCTGTTCTAGTTTGCTAATGCTGCGGAATGCAAAACACCAGAGATGGATTCGCTTTTATAAAAAAGGGGTTTATTTGGCTACACAGTTACAGTCTTAAGGCCATAAAGTGTCCAAGGTAACACATCAGTAATCAGGTACCTTCACTGGAGGATGGCCAATGGCGTCCAGAAAACCTCTGTTAGCTGGGAAGGCACGTGGCTGGCGTCTGCTCCAAAGTTCTGGTTTCAAAATGGCTTTCTCCCAGGACATCCCTCTCTACCAAGCTTGCTCCTCTTCAGAATATCACTCACAGCTGCACTGAGTTCCTTCTCTTTGAGTCAGCTCATTTATATGGCTCCACTGATCAAGACCCACCCTTAATGGGTCGGGCCATGCCTCCATGGGAATATCTCATCAGAGTCATCACCCACAGCTGGGTGGGGCACATTCCAAGCAAATCTAATCAGCACCAAAATGTCTGCCCCACAAGACTACATCAAAGATAATGGCATTTGGGGGACACAACACATTCAAACCAGCACACCAGCTAACAGAGGTTTTCTGGAAACCACTGGCCATCCTCCAGTGAAGGTACCCGATTGTTGATGCATTACCTTGGACACTTTATGGCCTTAAGACTGTAATTGTGTAACCAAATAAACCCCCTTTGTAAAAGCCAATCCATTTCTGGTGTTTTGCATCCTGGCAGCATTAGCGAACTCCAACAGATTGGTTAATATTATTGATTCTCAATCTTTTTAAATTTAAAACTGATTTAATAACTCCTGCCTCATTTGGCTATAATAAAGACTACTAATATAAAATTACCTAACATTTAGTAAGTATTTATCATGTACCTGGCAATTGTTTTTCTTGTTTTATCTCATATGGACCTTAATAGAGCCCCATAAAGTAGATTCTTTTATTTCTCCTATTTATCAATAGGGAAACTAGACACCAAGATATTAAGTAACTCTCTTAAGGACACTCAAGTAGTAAGTGATGAACCTGGAAACTGAACTGAGATTTCAATAAATTAGCTATACTATGAATAAGAAAATATTGTTATATATCTAAAAGTATCTGGCACAAGAAAAACATCAGTTTAATTCCTTTCTCTTCATCATCTTCATGCAAAGATGTACTTGAGATGCAGTTAGATAATTATGTGTATTTATCAGGTTTCTATCAACATAATGACGTATAATTATCCCCCAATCTCCATGGTTTACAACGAGCATTTATTTCTTGCTTACTAGTCTATGAGTTGGCTGAAAAACTCTGCTTCAGACTGCAGATTAGGTTCATGATGGCTCCATGTATTTCTCTTTCAGACCAACAGCTACCTCGTGCAATCATTTCTCTAGTCAGACCGTGGAATCCCCAAGAAAGGTGAGCAAAACCATTTAATGCTGCTTGAGGCTTCAGCTCAGAACTGCTGCGTTTGCAGGGTGCCCACACTCCTTTGGCCAAAGCAAGTCACATGGCCAGGCCCAAAGTCAGTGAGGCAAAAACATATACTAGACCAATAATCACGGCAAAGGGGGAAGGAAGGAAGGAGTAATTATGGTTAAATAATACTGTCTACCACATCTTTCATGGAAAAGTTAAAAAATAAGTATTAAATAATTATAGTTGATCTTTAAATTTTATACAACTCTGAAATTCTATTGTTTTAGGATAATAAAATGATCACTTCCTAGCACTTAAGGCATTGTCAGGTTAATATGTCTATTAACACAAGCCATCCTTTAAAAAAAAAAAACAAAAACAAGGAAAATATATTTATCTGTAGTCATTATCAAGAAATCCTTCCTCCATAATTGCTCAAATTAATGCCTAATGGCTCTAAGTAGCATTTGTAATTACACATTAGAAATTGTGTCCTTAGTCACTGTAAATTTAAATGTTATGCTTTCTAGGTAACTGAGTTAGAACTTTCACAATTTCAGTCTAATATCTATAGGTAGAGTACAACTGAGATTTCTTTTAACCATTTCTCCTCATCTGAATTATTTTGTACTAGAAAATTTAAGGGACATCAAAAGACTTTGTGTTTTGATTGCCTTCCTTGACAGAATTGCCATTTCCACCTTTATCCAGGAATGCCTCTCCTTGGTGCTTCCATTTTACTAATGACTTTGTTTTTTGTTTTATTTTTATTTTAGAATGAGCAATTTATGTCTTTTGTCTTCCTCACTGCATTGTAATTACCTTCAAAGAAGGGATTGGATCCTATTTATTTTGGTATCATTTTTGCCCATTACAGTACCTAAAATCTGATAGGTACCTAGTATACGCATATTGATGATTAGCTGAATGAATGGAAGATACAATTTATCACTGCATAGCTTGTCTCTTAAAGGTATAAAGTTCTAATTTGAAAATAAGATTTTGACTGAAAAAAATCCCAGCTAATTCATTTTTCTAAAGAGAATATAAAACTTGAATTGTCACCAAGTTAGATTAAAAAAAAAAAGGCCATCATTCATAAAACTATCAGGCAAGGCATGCTGAGATCAAAATGATAAATTTAAGGAAATCTGTACACAATCAACATGTCACACCATACCCAACAGCACACAAGGAAGCAGCACTAATCCTAGTGAACAAAGACTATCACACTATGTAGAATACCAAGAACCACAGCTACAAATTGGGGCTTAAAAAGAGGGTCTCTGGTCTAGATGGAAAGTGAAACCCTAAGAGACTTTACTGGGATGAAATTATTATTGTAGAACAAGAGCAGCTATTATCAAAGGGTGTCAGGATTCCTACTCCAGCTTCACCTGCAGCATATCAGAGCTGTGGTTGGAAATAGATCTCAAATTAACTTCTACCTTAGGACAGAAGAAAAGAAAAGAAGGGAAAAAGACAACATTATTGAATATCAAACATTTTCTAGGAACTCTATGGGATGTCCACACATATACCATTTATTCATTCAATATATATTGTCTGTGTGTGCCATACACTATTTCATGTTATTTATGTTATATTTGTGTTATGGTTATGTTATAGTAAGTTTATGATATATTTATGTTGTTATTTCATGTTTATTATTTTATGCATTAGAACAAGGCAGAAATAGAGGAGAGTATAAATTTCAGTGAAACAGAAGTAGAAATCAAACATAAAATAAAAATAGGATATTTTATGTTCATTTTGTTCTGTGAGAACATAGAAGAATACCTGGCCTGGAAGCTATCAGGGAAAGCTTCCAGAGGAGGAAGTGATTTCTAGGCTGAGAGCTGTTAGCCAGAAGAAGAATATACCAAGAGAAAGAAATACATGGACATTCAATGTAGTTCACATATAAACCATTTTATGGCGTTTGGACTGAGGAAATACTTTGCCATTTTGACAATACCTTATATACACATCCTTCCTTATGGGAAAAAATTACCAAGTTTTTCAGAAGTCCCAGAAAATGTTCCCCCTTTTATCACTGTCATACATTAGGACATGTATTCCTGAAATAATTCTTGTGGCTAGGAGAATTACATGTATGACAGGCTTAGGCCTGAGTTCCTCTGGAAAGACTAATAATATATATAATAGCAATAAAAATAAAGATGTTACAAATACTTTTAGCACTTTAAAATGATAATACAATGGCATATATTAGAGAATTTTTAATCTTAGGAAAATGTTATGAACAACTTTATGCCAATACATTTGAAAACATGATAAAATGGGAAATTTTGCACACAAAAAATAAATTACCAAAATTGATTAAATAAATAGAAAAACTGAAGAGCTCTGTAGGGGGGTGGGGAAGCTTTACGTGAAACTGGCAATAGACCCAGCTCATTCCACAGTTATGGCTGACCAGAATTTAAAGACACCGATAATCCTTATGTTACCAAAATATTTTAGGAAAAAGAAAATTATGGAAAGCTACTCATTTTATGAATCTATTGTAACATAGGAGAAAATTAGGCAACAGTATGAAAATATAACTATAGTCTAATATCATCTTTAAAAATAAATGAAGAAATTAAATAATAAACTCAGCCCAATATAGTATTAAAAACAGTTCAGAAATGCCAAAGAAGGTTTATTCTAGGAATTCAAGGTTTGTGGAATATATTTTTAAAATAGCAATTCAGTCAATACTATTGCTCAAGTCCTCTATTTCCTCATTGTTCTTCTATTTAGGTATTCTTTCCATTATTAGAAGTGATGTATTGAAGTATCCTCTTAGTGTATAGTCATTGGTTTCCCCTTCAAATCTGTTATTCCTGCATCATATATTGTGGGGTTCTCTTATTAATTGCAAATATGTTTATAACTGTTATATCTTTTTTATCAATTGACCTTTTTATCATTATATAGTGTCCATCTTTGTCTCTTTCGCCAGTTTTTGACTTATAGTCTATTTTGTATGCTATTAGTATAGCTACCCCTGCATTCTATTGGTTATTATTTGCATGGAATATTTTTCCATTCTTTCACTTTCAATTGTACTTGAATTTAAGATGAGTCTCTTATAAACAGCATATAATTGGTTTGTGCTTTTTTATTCATTTTGACAATAAATGCCTTTTGACTAGAAAGTTTAACCCATTTACATTTAAAGTAACTACTGGTAATGCAGGACTTATTTCTGCCACTTTGCTCTTTGATTTTTTTAAAGTCTTACATGTTTTTTTGTCTCCCATTTTGTCCATTGTTGCCTAATAAAAATTTTTTAAATGCTTAGAATTATTTCCTTCCTTTTAAGGTTTTCAAACAGTTTCCTGTGTAGGTAGGTAAAAAGTTAAGATTAAATTAAGCTGGCAACCATGTGGGAATCAAAGCATAGACAAGGTATATTACACTACTAATATTAATAATATCAGAAATGTATTCAGTGCTTTGTGTATGGACCTAGTTAAATTCTCAAATAATCTAAGGCTATAGGTGCTATTTATATTACTATATTTACTAAGAAACAAACTGAGAGGCAAAGTGAAGAAACCTGGCCAACAGGACAGACTGGGGCAGCCAGGACATTGCTCCATTTTTTGCATTTAGTTAATTTTTTGTAACTCTTTAGAATCCCTTTTCATTTCCTTCTGTGCATATTTTTTCATCTATTTTTCTTGTGGTTACCATGGAGTTTAAGTGTAACATCCTAAATCTATAACAATTTCATTTGATTTGATACCAACTTAACCTCAATAGCACACATAAACTATGTTCCTATGCCCTTCTATCCCTCCACCTTTATAGTGTTCTTGTCACAAATTTATACATTATGAATCATAAACCATAGATTTATCATTATTTTTTATATATTTGTATTTCAGATCACACATGAAGTAAAAAGGAGAGTTACAAACAAAAATACAATAGTACTGGCATTTATATTTACTCATGTCATTACCTTTACTGGAGATCTAGTTCTTCATGCAGCTGTGATCTTTCCTTTCAATCTGAAGAACTTCTTTCAGCATTTCTTTTAGAACTTTTTTAGTGGCGGCACACTCCCTCGGCTTTTAACTGGGAATGTCTTAATCTGTTCCTCACTTTTGAAAGACAATTTTGGATGTAGAATTCTGAGTTGTCAGTTTTCTTTTAGTACTTTAAATATGTCATCCCATTGCCTTCTTGCCTCCATGGTTTCTGATAAAAAAAACTGGTGCTTAATCTTACTGATGCTCTCTTTGTATACGACATGTTGCTTCTCTCTTGCAGCTTTCACAGTTTTTCTCTTTGTCCATGTAGATCTATTTGAGTTTATCATAATTGTATTGCACTAAGTTTCTTGGATGTGCATTACAAATGTATGAGTTTCTTGGAGTTTCTCAGTGTAGATCTATTTGAGTTTATCATATTTGTTTTGCACTGAGTTTCTTGGATGTCCATATTCATGTCTTTCATTAAATTTGGGAAAGTTTCAGCCATTATTTCTTCAAACGTTCTTTTTGCACCTTTCTGTCTGTCTTCTCCTTCTGAGACTCCTAACATACGTGTATTGATACACTGGACGGTGTCCCACGTATTTCTTAGGCTCTGTTCTTCCTTCTTCATTCTTTCTGTTTATGGTCTTCAGACTGCATAATTTTAATTGTCTTGTCTCCAAGTTCATTGATTCTTTCTCTTGTCAGCTCCAATCTGCTGGTGAACCCCTCTCAAAGATTTTTTTAGTTCAATTACTGTGGTCTTCATCTCCAGTATATCTATTTGGTTCCCTCTATGATTTCTATAATTCTATGATAGTCTCTTTTTCTTCTTCAATCAGTTTCCTGATTTTCTTTAGTTCTTTATCCACGTTTTCTTTTAGCTCTTGGAACATATTTAAGACGACTTTTAAGAAATTTTTGTCTCATATGCCCACAATCGGATCTTCATCATTGATAGTTTCTATTGCTTTTTCTTACTCCTTTGCATAGGCCATCATTTCCTGTTTCTTTGTACACCTGGTAATATTTTTGCACATCGAATATTTTAATATTTTAATGTGTTATATCTGAAATTTAGTCATTTCAGTGTCTATTATTAAGCTTGTGTCCAGCTAGCTTTATGAGAGTGGTTTCCTTGAATACAGGTAGCTAACAACAAAAAATATTTCCCAGTGTTTGCAGATTAGCCTGTTTGAGTGATTTCCTTCAGAGTTTGGACTGTCTTACAATGCTTCCAAAGACCAGCCCAAGATGAAAGCATAGGGCCCTTCCCATTCTTTTCTGTGAATGTGTCTTATCCTGGACTTGCATGTGTGCCCCTAGAAATTCCCCCATCTGCATGGATCCAAACATCCCCTTTTCTCAAGCAATCTTTTCTCTCAGTCTGGGTGCCACACTGCATATCCCAAAGCTGTCACTCCTTTGCTCAAAGCAGCTCTAACCACAGTGCTCCAGCTACCTTGAGAATGGCCTTTGTGTGCAGGGCAATCTCTGGAACCTGGGATGGCTGGCTTACAAGTGTCCTAATTCTGTTCTTCATGCTGCCACCAGACCAGACAGATTGGCACTGACATACACACCAAGTATTTGCACAGGGTTGCTTTTTTCCTCCAGAACCAGGACCCTGACCCACACTGGGAACATAGGCTGGCTCCATATCAAGCCAGGGAGGAGGTGAGGGAAGAATCAATAAGATTTTCCTACCATTTTCTAAATGTCCTTTTCTTTATTGAGCAACAGATGAATAAATGAGGAGATATATTCATATTTATACATAAAGCAAAATGGAAACTTGTCAATATTGGCCAATTCTGTATGGTAGGTACACAGATATTTATTGTATTATTTACTGTGCTTTTCTTTATTTTTTAACTTTTCAATACAAATACAAACAAATCAATAAAATATACTGCAGTGAATCAATGAAATAAATTTCATAATAAAGTTTTCTTATTAAGGTCATCACAAGTATTTCATTCCTAGAACCAAGGCAGAAGTTTTTCATGTAGAACATCTGTCAAATATGTTTGAGATCAGGAAATATCAAAGCCTATTCAAAAGTACCTAAAGAAATTTTTACAGTAGGATTAAAACCTTAAAAAGAAGCTACCACGATGATTTTCTAAACATTAACATGCTATGCCAATATATAAGTTACTTGATAAAACTGCAGTCAATTTCTTTTCACCCTTTCAGAAAGCAATTAAGAAGACAATAAGCTAATGAGACTAAAAAGTGCATATGAAGCAAAGTGGGGTGAGTTTTGACAAAATATTTTTCAGTGTTCTTTCAATTTATTTTCTTTCAGAGTCTCTTTTGTTCATAGGAGTATTCCATTCATTTCTCTTTAAATTTTTCTGTATGAAATTTATACTAACACCTTTCAGAGTATCCATAAAGTGGGATTAATTTTTCCATGAGAATTAGTGAAGAATAATTTTTCATCTTATTTCCAAATATTAGTAGCTAATTGACACTTTGGGATTATTTAAATTACTTTCTATGAGCCTGAGATACATTTTTATCATATTGCTTCCTTGAACCAAGAGGAGAGAAATTGCATATTAGTTTTATGCTCTCCAAGTCTAGTCTAAACTGAAATGGGCATAATGAAGATTTTTAAACCAAAGAATATATCTTTTGTGGTAAAATATTAACATATATAGGAACCTTTAATTTGGTTATAGTCCCCATAAAATCTGGCAGCTTGGCAAATCACTGGCAGTTAAACACAGATTCCACAGGCAAGTTCATGGCAGTAAACTGCAAATCCTGAATATTTTCCTGCCTAGATGTTTATTATGATTGTTTCAACTCTTAAAATTCTACACATGACTAATAGCTCAATTTAAATGTCACTACCTCTAAAATATTCTCCCAATTGATTGAAATTGGAAATGATCTCTGTTTGAAAGCAATGATCTCTGTTTTGCATGAACCACAGTACAATCATACTGTTAGATGTAGAGAAGAACATTCAGGTCACCAAAGTCAAGCCTCTTTCCAATGAAGTGATGATTTCATTACATAACAATGTTAGCAGATAGTCCAACTTCCACTTAAACACTTTTAAGTACTGACAGACTTTGGCAGACACTCCTTCATACTGCCTATTCAATATCCAATAACAATTCTCCCCTTTTTACTCACACACACACACACACACACACACACACACACACACACAAAC
Organism: Choloepus didactylus; assembly: GCF_015220235.1. Classification (NCBI taxonomy): domain Eukaryota; kingdom Metazoa; phylum Chordata; class Mammalia; order Pilosa; family Megalonychidae; genus Choloepus; species Choloepus didactylus. The sequence goes on from NC_051314.1 coordinate 52,489,093, forward strand.
ACAGGGATTGATATGTATGTATCAGTAAGGTAACCATATGATAAGGTCCTGGCTAATGAGATGCAAGCAGAAGATTAATCCTAATTTTGTTTTCCTGATAAAAAGGAACTTACTTTGCAGACATGATGCCTAACAGTGTCTGTCTAGACATGATGCCTTATGAATATGAGGAAGAAAGCCACAATGAAGGATGAAATTTAGAAGTAACAAGATCACTGTCAGCAGCATCTCAGAGTCAGCATAAAGGTCTGAACTACATCAGACCTCTTTATGCATAAAAAAAAAAACTGCTGTTGGATGAGGTAATAGTAGTCAGATTTCTCATCTGCAGCCAAACACAATCTTAACTGATATGAAAAGTAAGTTAAATATACTATTTTAGAATTTTGCCAAAAATCAACATTAAATTATAATTTTTAAGATACCTAAAATCTTCATTGTACTATTCTTGAAAAGTTTTCACATTTACATATCTCCAGTCCTGTGGATTTTTATAGATTTATCATATTTATTGTCAAAGATAAATAATTCTCCATCATATTCATTTCTCTAATTCTTATGTATATATTATGAGCCTTATCATATATTGCCTTTTATTCTAATTATTGGCACTTATATCTTTTAGTATGCTATGTATATTTTTAATGAAACAAAATTATTGAATATAAAAATACTACATAATTATAAAGTAGTATGCAACTATTAATGTTAGTATATTGTTTTGTATTCTGCCAATGCCTTTTATCTGGTATACACTCTATAAATAATTTTGAGAATGATTCAATGAAATTTCTAATTCTGAAAACTTATAAGCATTGAGAAGATTTGGAAAGCTGTCATTATTTTTAATGGTATTTCAAAACATCACCACTGTGCTAATAGCTACATGACAAGAACTAAGTAAACTGTGTATGGATATGTTTCTGAAACATCTTTTTAAAAAGTAAATTGAATTATTTCAATTGAATTACAGAAGTACAATATTTAAAGAAATCCTGTGGTGAAACCCTTTTGCAAGTGTAATAAGTCTCCCCTTATTCACCCGTAATTTATCTGCAGGATTTCTATATTGCTCTAGGCAGAATTTGGATGCTACTAGCACTTGAAATAACTGGTTATGTAAGCTTCAACCAACATGCCAGGCAAACAATTTAAATTGTCATCAGCGAGCTGGGAGGAGAGAAAAAGAGTAACTCTTCCAATCAAGAACTCTAGTAAACAAGGTAATTTTATCTAGGAGCAGCTTGAGTTTACTGACCAACTTTACCTAAGGAGTGACCCAGGGACCACTTTATGGTCTACGTAATGCTCATTTCCTATGTAAATCTGCATTTCTCTTGGTCAATTAAGTTCCTCATTGTACAATGAAAACTTGAATTTTGAGGTCCATTGCTTCCCTTTTTCAGATCCTACCTCCATGTGGATTTGGATGTGATCAGAGTTCTAGCAGATGGATATCTGATTAAAAACTTCACACTGCCTAAGATCACTATCCTCTAGGGTCTTCATTGTGTTATTTAATGTTTAGAAATGTTATTTGCATGAATAGAAATATTGATTTATAATTAGGAAAGTAAATATTCATAAGTAAGTAGATGTTTCCAAATTCTGCAAATGTGTCCGAAAACATCTTTCATTATATTTCAATTCTTTTAAAACATCTTAGTTAACCACTTAGCATTATTTGTTTTGTATAGCAAGATTTCTAATCATAGAATGCAAAAGTAAGCTTCAAATTAGGTGCTTTATCACAGACAACACATTTTAAATTAATGAAATCCCAAGTTAAAGATGTCTAATACTGAGTTTTCTATCAATATATTATAATGATGTTTATATAAAGATCCAAAATAGAAATTATTAAACGTAAATTTTTAAAACATAAAAAGTATCACCAAAGTCTTTAAATAAAACTATCAAATATCAGAAAATATCTGCTATTTGTGAAAGGCATTCAATTCTGGGCACTTTCCTGATGCTTGTAAACATTTTCCTTCTCAAAGAAGAGATGTGTTTCTTATGAAGTTTTAACAAAGAAAGCATCAGATGATTTTGTTTTGTAAATAACTTATCTATTAGAACAAGTTACAGTGCAAATCTGTACTGCATTTATAGGCAGGATTTGTAGCCATAAGAACTCAGTAAAATAAGTTTATAAAACAGTTATTACCAAAGTCTGTAGATTGAGTTTGGGCTAGAATAAGAAAATACGAATTGGAGGGCATCTAAGACTCATAACTGTGGTGGAATAATTGTGAGCATGTGTGTGTGTAACATTGAACAAGTGTTGAAGGATTCTGCCAAATTTGCTGTTCCTGCAGTGTTTACTGGTAATTATTTAAGGAGAGGGAACACTATGGTACATTTTGATTTGGTGATTATCTCTTAAATCCCTCTCAGTTTTTTAACTTTGAAAAAATCTAGATGAATTTGCAATTTGCATTGAATAATTAGATCAGGGGACCTGAGAGTTTCAGCACTGCTTTTCTTGAAAGCAAAGGGCACATCAAGCCAACCTGGTTATGGTAACTAATGATAACCCTTCCTGTGCCTGGCTGGCAGCCTTCAGCTAAGTCCTCTGCCATGCTGTCATTATTATGGGCTGTCTGCTTACTCTTTGACCCCAGCTTCCATTCTGCTCCTTCCCAGCCCTTTAACATTCAATGATCAATGAACTGTAAAATAACAGCCAGTCTTTGAGCAAGTCAGGATTCCTTCCCATGAATACTGAAAGGGAAAACAAAAGTTTCTTTCTGCAGTTGTCAAGATTTTATGGGCAAAATTCCTCCCCTCGTCCCCCAAGCTCTACTGACTGCTTTTATCAACCAATGCAGAAATCGGATGTCAAACTATACACACAAAGATCACATCTTTTAAAAACATATCGCAGCACTTTGAGTTTTTATGCTTTTCATTAATTTATTTGAAGTTATTCCAAAATCTGTGATTCCTGATTACTTTCATCTTGTTTGGCATGAGGGGCTTTGTGAAAGAGAAATAACTCAGTGAAGCCAGTAAAAATTCAGAGCTGAGAGGACCTGGACATTATAAAGCTTGCATCATTGAAACAGGAACACTCAATATACATAACAGTGTTACTTAAAAAGTACAAATAAAGTAAGAAAAGCTAGAAGGAAAAGCTAAAAGTTCAGGAAAAGAGAAAGTTTTTTAAAAAAAAGGAAAATCAAAGGAAAAAGAGAAGAAACCTGGTTTAATGCTATCATATTGATTTCCCAACTTCTCATCCAAATTGCATTTTCCAGAAAATCCTACTTGCTTAATAATTACAATACCAATTGATTTAAGAGATTATTGTGGATACTGAGAATGAATGATTAAAAGCTGACTTCAGCTCTTGGTAAACTCAGATTTAGCTAACATTTTGTACATAAGTTCCCTCTCTTTGAAATCGTGCTCTCTCAAGCCTGCTTTTTATTCTAGAAAATTTGTAAATTGTGAAATAATACTTAATACCCAGTTATAAACCCCTATAATTCCAATGATGCTTGATGAAATGCCATTGGCCAAAACCATACTTCTCATCTTTATTTAATTTCTCATATTGCTCTTTGTGGTGGTTTGAAGCTATATGCACCCCAGAAAAATACGTCATTAAATCTAATCCATTCCTGTGTGTGTAAACCCATTGTAAGTAGAATCTTTTGATGAGGCTACTTCAGTTAAGGTGTGACCATAAGTATTCACTACGGGTCTTATTCCTACTACGGAGTCCTTTATAAATGGAATGAATACAGTGAGAAAGAGAAAGTCACAGAAGCAGGAAGCTGAAATCAACAAAACCCAGAAGAGAATGGAGAGACCAGGAGACACCGCCATGTGCCTTGCCAAGGATCACTGGCTGTTGGTCTTCAAGAATAAAGCATCACCTTGATGATGCCTTGATTTGGACATTCTCCTACCCTCCAAACTGTAAGATAAAAAATTCCCATATGTTTACGCCAACCCATATCATGATATTTGCTGGAGCAGCCTAGGAAACTTAAACACACTTTATGGCTGCTTTTGAAATATATACATTTACATATTTTATTCTTCTTGTTTTTATATCAAGGATAAATATTTTAGTGTCCTTTGACATGAAAATCAAGCTTATAACTCAAGTATCCTAACATTAAAATTCATATCTCTTCTTTCCAACACATATTCTTCCTCAAAATCTTGACAGAGTCTCATTTAGTACAAACATTATTAGTTATCCAATGATTTTCAATCAAGGCTTGAAAAATAGTGGCCAAAAAAATAAGTTCTAGAAACATCAAACATCAGATGATGTTTTAAACTTACTGTTATTCATATTTCCTAAAAATATGCTTGTCAAAACATAAATGTCCCCATATTTTTGTATTCTAGATATGAGATATCTTCCCTTGTGAAAGTTTAGCTTCCAATGCTTTCTACTTGTAGTTGCAGAACAACCAACCACTGTCCTTCATTTGTCATTGTGGTAGAAACAGAAACATGAGACTATGATAATAACTGTGAATTGGCCCTTTTGGGGTCAGTGTGGATGTTCTGGCCATTTTAAAACAGAATCACTGTAAAATTCAAAATAACAAAATAGCTTAAAGTGATATGATAGTCAATGTTTAACAATCCATGTCTTCACCTTATTATCATAGGGCTAGTGGTGTTCAAATTTTGTGTGTTGTGTTTTTTTTTTTCCTTTCTTCATCTTTTTAAGATACATTCTTCAGTGTGGTATCTTTATCAGAGGAAGATGCTCTACAGCAAAGGCACAGGATAGAAGGAATATGCTGACAAATCAAGGGAATGTGGTGAACATTGCAAAAAAAAATCTGCTAACTGACTGTATGGCATCACGTTCAGAAATCAACCAATTGGTTTTCTCTCTTCCCAACCAAGTCCTCCTTGATATGTCCATCAAACCACCAATATTATATGTACCATAGGAACTGCCTATGTGAAAGCAAAGCAAGGTTCTGACATTTCTGAATGTATGGATTTTATTCTGAAGTAAAGTTATTAAAAAGCTTGATGGCTTTTTAAAAATCTGAAGCACATGTTCCAATTCAGTTCATTAATAATAAAGCTGCATTTTTATTTCCATCTCTCTAAATCTTTTTCTATCTCTAAAATAAAATTTTAAAAATAAGTGCTTGGTGAATGAATGCATGCATGAATGAATGCTGTTGGGGAAATATAATTAAAGACAAAATCTTCTCCCAATTCAGAAAACCTCTCTACAGACGTAGAAGAGAAAGAAAAATAATTATATGATTCAATGAGCATTAGACCAGAATGGGATGCATCACAGGAAATCAACTTAAGAGATTACAAAGAAAGAAATGTCACCCTTTTATATAGCCAAGCAAATACAAACCTTTACATACATGTTCTTACATACATGTCCTTCATGTTCCAGTAAGAAGAATTGATAGCACCATCTGTCACCCACAGATCATCTTAAATTCACCGGGGAAATTGAGATGGCCTTTATTTGCTAATTGTCTCTTCCAAATAGAATAATAAAACTTCTCATATCGCTAAAACAGGAAAATAGTTACAACTTGGAGCCAGATGTGTAAATTAAACTCCCTTTAAAATGGGGAAATAAGGATACTTTCTTCCTTCATGTATACATTTCAAAGAGATGACTTCCAGGTCATTGAGAAAAACATTCTTGGTTGTAAAGCTGGCAAAAGGTTGACTTCTCTTTAAAACAGATTTACAAACATCTCAAAGGGGCAGAGAAAAGATTTACAGTTACAGGTTTCTAAAGAATAGTCTAAGAAAAGGAAAGAGGGAGGGGGTTGCCTCTTTCCCTTTTTGTACCAGGGAGTATATAGTATAGGTATGGGTATAGGTATAGGTATGGATATTTTTTCCCCTTTTTGGGTATGTACTTACCCTTACAATGCTTACCAAATAGAGGTTGATAATTACCCAAGTACCTCAGCCTTCTATTTTGGGCTTATTAAAAGACTCTCTCAACTTTAAAGAACAGAAGTATGAGTGCTGGTGCTAAACATCTTCTAAATCAACATTAATAAGAAGTCATTTCAGATAGAATGCTTTAGATATACACAGATAGGCAAGTGTCATGCACTACTAATCAGCTAAGTGCCCTCATTTTTTTAAACACTGCTTTGTGTGCTTGGAAACTGATATTTTAGACACTAGGAACTTTGAATTCTCAAGGAAGTGAGATAACTCTAAATATTTCATGGCTAAATAATTATTACACAGAAGATTAGTGCCTAATACCCTTTCATAGAAACTAGAACTGACACAAAACAAATACTCCCCTACACCCTCCTGAGGTTTTTGGAAGAGCCCTTTCTGTGCCGTACCGTCACTTACTAATGAAATCCCTTCAATCTGTAGGGAAAAAAAAATTAAGGAGACATTTAACATCATCAAAATTAACGTTATTGAGAACAGCAGACATAATAATTATCAGTATCAATGCAAATTTTAAGAATAGTCAGTCTAAGAAAATTTTCTGTATCTAATCTATGTATGTCTAAATACAGCAAATGTCTAAAATAAAGATCATGAGTCACACCAGAGAACTAGAATCCTGACTTCATCAGCAAAGCAAAATATAGTAGTTGTTCAAAATACAAGTGAAAACCATTCTGTCTTTTTGTGTGTCTTTCAAACCTTTCCTTCTAAATCTCTAAGATTTGTTTTCTAGTATCTATTCTGTTTCTTTTCTAGAGTGATCATGTTTCCTTCTCTAATAAGCAACCAAATACTCTCTGGGAAGCAGTCTGTACCAATACCATTCTGATAGAATACAGTAATTACCTAATAATTTAATTGTCACTATAAAAAAAATTAAATAAAAAAAAAAACCTCACAACACACAAGACAAAACCCTCTTCTTTTCTGCAGGCCTACAATTTAGATTTTAATTCATGCATTTCACCCTTTAGAAATTTACCATTTTCCTTTCCATGAATTTGACATTTAGAGTTGAGTCCACTGGAGGGAAATTGAAGCTTAAGCTATTATAGCTGGGTGGCAATTATAGTATTAACCACCAGTACACAGGTTCACCTACTAACAATTCCCAACCATGTCTGAGATGGAAACTCCACATTGCTGGGGTTATTTCATTGAAGTCAGGCCGCCTCCTTCAGCTGTGATCTCACCATCTAATCACATTTTTCACAAGTTATAAAAGAGGCAGTGCTTGTTAGGTGGAAGAAGCACTTAGCTTTTCTGATCTAAAAATGTCACAAAGTCAAGAGGCAATTTATAGTTGTTAGCCACTTGCTAGTGCACAAATATCAGACTGTACTAAAATATTACCTCTCAAACGAGTCAGTGGTCCCTCATGGGTTTCTGTGGTCTCTCCTGAGTTTCCGCACCAACCCAGGTTTGTGTGTGTGCAAATTGTTACCCATTTTCATGGAGAGTTTGTCTCAGACATCCCAGTTTCCTGCAGATTTAATCACCATCTGCAATATCAGCTTTATCAATAAAAATTTGGATTTTACCCCTCCTCCCACTCCTCTGTTTTATATCTCAGTCAGTCACAACTCAGGGAATTGATAGTTTTATTTCTTAGGCTCCTAAAACCCCAGAATATTTGAGGAAATTATATTTTATTCAATTCATTTACCACTTTAAAAAGGGATAATTCAAAGATCATTAGTATATGTTCAGAAAAATCACAGGACTTGAGAAACCCCCATTCCTTTCTCATGCTGTTTTCTACCCGCCCAGCTATCCTACAAGTGTTTTAGCATTCCGAGGCAATGATTGGAATAACCTACTCAAATATATAACAGGGCATTAAATTTGCAAGTTAATTTTATGAATTTCAGAGCAAGATGTTAATGTGAGATAATAGTTAATATACTATTTAAACGATAGTTAAAAACTAACATCTACTATGTGCTATGTGATAATAATTCTACTGAAAACACATTGCCTTATTTAATCTTCCAAACAAACCTATGGGAGGCATGATTACTATCTCAACTTATAAAATGCTTTCAATCTTAGAAAACCAGTCTGAAGACATTGACATAGAACTCTTTCAGGATTGAAAGCCAGGTGTGTGACCCTAAATTTCATATGTTCTAAAACTATTCTCAATATTGCTGCCCAATCATATTTTCCAGAATACTCTTGTTAAACAGAGAATCATTTGAAAAATAAATTCAGCTTAATTCAACTTAGATTTACTGAGCCAAACTCACCAATATGCAAAAACTTTTAGAAATTAGTCAAGGATAGAGCACTGAAAAATTCATGGATTTTGTTAAGAACACATTGTCTTTTAACAAAAATTGTCTTTCAAAAAAAAGATAATATGTAAAACGAGGATGTTTTGGTTGCCAGGCACAGAGACATAGGGAGACTGTTTCAGGTATTGGACATCCATCCTAAAGATACATGGGAAAGTAAAAATGAATAGGAAGCAGATCCTACAGCTGCACAATCAATCCTCCTGGAGAACTGAGATGTTTTCAATGTTTAAAAACAACTCCAAAGACCAGTTATCTTGTTACTGTCTCAGCTGCACCTCCACTAATTCAAACATTTTGTGCCCAGCAGTATAGATGACAACAGTTCCATTTCTGCTTCTCTACACACTTTTTCCTACCTTGCTCCTGGCTACCTTCATTCTTCTTTATGACTTCTGCTTTCTTAAGACATTAATTGCTTCATGCCTTTTGTACAGATGAGCTCAACTTATGACATCATTGGCCTCTGACCGTGGTCACAGTCAAGCTGTCATGTGTTGTTTGTTTATTGATTTTGTTTTTTACTTCAGCCTTATTTTAGTTTTTTAGGCAGCTTAAAGTAAATGCCATAAAATGGTTCAGCTTGAACGATGGGAATTTATTAGCTTACAGTTTTAAAGCTGGGAAAATGTCCAGCAAAGGCATCATTAAGGCGCTTTCTTCCTGAAGACCGCCTGCCAGTGATCCTTGGCTCCTCTGCCACATGGCAAGGCACATGACATGACACCATCTCCTGGTCTCTCCCTTCTCTTCTAGATTTTGTTGATTTCAGTTTCTTGCTTCTGTGACTTTCTCTCTCTGTATTCATTTCATTTATAAAGGACTCAAGTAGTAGGATTAAGACCCATCCTGAATAAGAACAGTCACACCCTAACTGAAGTAGCTTCGTCAAAAGGTCCTACTTAAAATGAGTTTGTACCCACAGGGACGGATTACATTTAAGAACATGTTTTTCTGGGACATACAGCTTCAAACCACTGCTATCTAGTGGTATGCACTAGTGGTATGCACCAAGCAGATTTCTTCCTGAAGTAATCAGATTTCCCTTTGTTCATCCTGAAACTCATCCTTTGATGTCTCACCATGTTTGAACAAGGTCTTTGCTGATATCCTTGCTTGGTTTAGAAACCTATCGATTTGCTACAAGACATAATATGAATCCCTTTAATTAAAAGTTTTTTTATATTTCAGTGTTAGCCTATCAGTTTTCCTTTCCTTTTCTTCTTTTAAATCACCACTGATGCTATTGGCCATAGTGCTACTGATGTGGCATACATCAGAATTAACATTCAGCAGTTACACAGTTTTAAATACATCTTGTAATTATCACTGCATCATAAAATTAGTACTTATAAGTTGAGCCAACCTAATAAAAACTATGGTTTCTTCCCTCTATAGACATACAGTTCTGCTCCACCACTTCTAGTGACACATCCCACCATCCTGTCAACACAGGTGTATCATAACCATAGTGTCCTTTGATGCTGATCACAGTGAGTTGTCTAAGGATGGATCCATAACCCAAATCGGACCAATTAGAGACAGACTTTTTCCAGATTTTATATAACTGGCACCAGCTGGGAAGTCTGTCTTTCCTCTTTGGAAAAATTCTCTATTGATGTGATTCCAAACTTGTTCTTCAATTATTTTTTATTATTTTTTTTTAACCACAGGGGAAAAGTTCGTCTACCTAGAGAAAACAGAGTCAATCAAAGATATGCAAAGCGAAATGGAGGGACAAAGAGAAAAAGTTCTGATTTGGGCCAAGCCCTTAGAACAGCCAAAGTTCTGAAGTTGTTTCTTCATTATGTGAGCTACTCCAATATCCTGCCAACAAATCTTTATTGCTTAAACTAATATGAGTTAGGTTTTTTCAAAGCAAAAATAGCACTGGACAATATGAACCCAGCAAGGATGACTTTATTTCTAGCTACCATGGTAGGGGAGAGTGAGGTTGCCTTCAGTTAAAACAAAGGACAGTAAGCTTTTTAAGGGCTATGGATGGAAAAGCACTGTAAGATAGTAGAGGTGGTTGATCACTGGGAAGGGTGAGTGATTTACAATTAGGACCACAAGGTTTGGAATGTTTTTCTTTGCGGTAATCAGGCCATCTAGGGTCTGTCATGGCCATGAAGGAGGAAGAGAGAGATGAAGAACTGCATAATTAGCAACTTCTCAGGTGCCTGGACAGTGTAAGGCAGGGGCGAGAGGGAGGTCAGGGGCCTGGAGTCAGGAAGAAGCCAGTTTAAAGTTTAGTTCATTTCCCTAAAGGGAAGTTAAGGCAGTCTCCATCAGTTTCTATCACTTGCATATGCTCCCTAATACAGAAGATCAGATTGTACCTCTCAGTCTCTTTCAAGTTTAAAGTGCTTTCATTTAACAGAATTCTCATTCAAAGATACTTGAAAGTATCTCTGATTTACCACGTCTAACACAAATTCATCCCTTTTCCTCCCAGTATTTTCCCTATGTAGCCTCCTGTGTGTGTGTTGTATGTGTGTGTCTCAGTAATACTATTTTTCTTAAAGTGAAAAAAACTAAAAAATCTTACCATTGTCTCTTCCTTTTTGCCTGTCTCACTTTAGTTTCATCCATTTTCCTCATATCCCTTACATTTTCTTTCTGTCCATTTTCTCTGAACTGAAATTCCAATTTGTATGCAAACCTATGTATCTGCTTTCTAATTCCCATGTCTTCTACATATCACTTTCACACTAATTTACTTAAAATATCATTTTGAACACTGCTCAACTTCAGATAAAATATAAACCTACAAGATAAAAATCTAAATTTTCAACTTAAAATTCCAGTTTAGATTTGTCACCTTTACCTACCATTTCAACCTAAGCTCTCATTCTTGTTTTTCAGAAATCCCACAGTTATCCATGTAATGTTGTAATGTTCCCTAGTCACATGTTTATGTTTCTACATCTACACCGTTCATTTTACCTAGAAAGCCTTCCTTTTTCAGCTTATTTTCTAAACTTTGTCAAGCTCAAGTACTATCTTTTCCTTAGAGAATGTGTTTGCCCGGAGGCTAGCTAAACTAATCAAGAGGAATTGAAACTAAATGTGATGAGGGAGGAGAAAAACATCCAGATAAATATGTAAATCATTTTACTTTGGAAAACAGTAGCTATAACATTAAAAAGAGGGAAAAGATTGTGCGTGATGCCAGTGAGTCATATGAGAAAATAACAGGACTGGGAATCAGGAATAATATTTATGGCCCCAAATGCAGATATGTCATTGTGAAGATGCCAAGCAAAATAAATTTTAAATTCTAGGGAGAAAAAAAAACAATAAAAATTAATTTGTAGACTTGGTGGGCATTCATAGGAGGGCAATACAGTGTGAAAAGGACATACAGACCTACTAAGAGGTAAGAGAGGCGTAGTGGGACAAGTTTTCCATCCACATAGAAAACCAAGATCTGGATTAGTAAGGATTACTAAAGAACATCTAGGAGATAATTCCTTTAAAATCAATGAGTAACCCAAGGCATTTTTCTGTAGGGTTAAGAATTAGGATCACAATTTGGGCAAACCTGAGGGTTACGATTAGGATTGGGGCACCCAATGGGGAATGAGAAACTTGCTCAGAAACAAGATGTAATAGTATGTTGGGAGAGTCATTTGACTCAAAAAACAGTGTCTCAGTTTTTTGCTGAAAAGTTAAATCACCAAAAAGAGGTGGAATTAACCAGTGGATATTACTTAGAATGTAACTCTAACAAAGAAAAATTGTACAGCAAAACAAATAAGATGCAAACCTTATGCTAATATGCCATGAAAATGCTATCTAAAGAGAGCTAACATGGCTATTTCAATAACAAGAACAATATATTTTAAGGCAAAAAGCACAATTAGAAAAAAGTTATCTCTATATAATAATAAAAATAGTATTAACAGGAAAATATAACTATATTATACAAGCATATCCCTAAGGACAAATCTCAGAATATAATATATTATAATAATATAAAGACTACACATTTTTTAAACTTATATGATGCATGTACAAAAAACTTATGCACCAGGCAATAAAACAAATCCAAACAAATAGTAAAAAATAGGTAATAGGTAGAGCACATTCTTGGATGACAAAGCACTTAATTTAGGTATATAATGATTTTTAAATAACTTAAACACATACATACATTTGAAATTTTAAAAACACTTCTAAATAACTCATAAATCAAAAAATAATAAAAGTTAAATAAATTTAAAATAATCAGATGTGAAAATGTTGCACATTGAAACCTGTGAAACAAGTAGAAGCTTTTTACAAGCATCCCTCACTACCCAACACTGCTCAAAAGAGATATTCAATATAATGAATTGTAAAATTCACTTTCTAAATAAAAAATATTGAAGTTGTGTACTACCCAGGATTATTAAGATAACATGTAGCTGCAGTCTATACTGGATTTCTCCCAAGAATAGTATTTTGATCTCAGATTATTTTAAAGAACCCTGCCTTATCATTAACATGTTCTCACTTCTTCCCTATGGTTTGCTTCTGCTGGATAGTGTCCAGCATAGTAACAACATGGAGCTAGTTGAAATTACTACACCCAAACTTATTTACATGATAGGACACGCTCTTTGCATGTACGCATTACAAGTAATTTGTATCTGATGTTGCATCATTAATTTATAGTGAAAAATAAGCATTTTTCAGTACTTCATATTACACAAAAAGACTATTTTAAGAGAGTTTTCATGATATATAGAAAAACTAAGGGCTCTGGGTGTCCTGACAATGCATTTTTGTACCAATTAAAAATTGGAATATAATATGCACGTAATATACAAAATGTGCTGTCCATCTCATTTTCAGGTACTCATAACAAAGGACACCTGTATTTACAATCATTGTATGAAATAAGTAAAACCTTAATGCAAATCTAGATATGAACAATCCAGGAAAGAAAAATAATAATTGTATTTGGGACATAAATATTAGCAAATATAATATGGCAACATACATAAAAATATAAAATTTGGGGGTTACCTTAGATATTCGAAGATTATTTAATATTTAACATTTGAAAATATAACTCACCATGTTAACAGATGAAAGGAAAACAACACTAGTCCACTAGAAACAGGAAAAAGGTTTGTAAAAGAAATTAAACTTTTTGAAAACTGCGATCAAATGGAAACTTTTTTAACTCATTAGAGGGCACCTGCCAAACAACTACAGGACTATTACACTGAAAGCCAAAAAAAGATAGGGGTCTTACTATCATTACCGTATCAGTTATCTACTGCTGAGTAACAAACTGCCCCCAAAATTAGTGCTTTATAAAAACAATTATTTTATTAATTTTCATGATTCTGTGAATTAGTTCAGTAGGGCTCAAATGGGGTGACTTGCTTGCTCCCCTTGGCCTCTGATGGGCCTGCTCATGTGGGTTTAGTTTGGGCTTAAAAATTTAAGATGGCCTCACTCACATGTCTAGTTCCTCAGCTGGGACAGCTGGGCCTCTATCTCTCTCCTTTTAGACTTGCATCCTTTAAGTCTCTCTCTCCTCATCATCTTTCATCTCTGGGGAATCTTTCTCTCCATGTGGCCTCTATAATAGGATAGCTCAGGCTTCTTCACATCTCAGGGATTCCAAAAGGGCAAAACCAGAAGCTGCAAGACTATAAAATTTAGGCTTTGGAACTCAGACATCATCACTTCTACCATATGCTATTGGTTAAACCAATTTAAATGCTAGGCCATATTCAGTGTAGGCGTAGAGTACAAGAGTACGAGTAACAGGAAGCATAATTCACTGGGGGTCACTTTGGAACAATCCATCACAGCCATTTCATTTCAAGGTTGTATTAGAGATTTCATCCAGCATACTAAAATGATGATGATGAGGAGGAGGAGGATGATAGTATGGATTTAGGGAAAACTTCATGTAGGAATTATTTGACTGCAAATAAAAAAAATTTAAGAGAATTAGCAAAATGCCATTAGAACAAAAAAGATTTCTGCCAATAATCTGGATATAAAAAAATTTAAATGGTATTTATATTAGAGGAAAGTCATGAAGTATACAGGAATGCCTAGCAAAGATGTTCATGACCTTTATGAGGGAAATCATAACATTTAATTTACAGACATAAAGGAAGACCTAAATAAGTGAGGAAATATAGCATATTTATGGATAAAGAAATTCAGTATCATGAACTAGACAATTTTTTCAATATTTATCAATTCAAAGAAATTTCAATCAAAATGGAAGTAAGGAAAAGACTGATAAATTGGACTATATTAACAATTATAAATTTCTGTATATCCAAAAGCACCATAAAAAAAAGGAAAAGGCAAGCCACAGTGTTGGAAAAGGCATATGTAATGCACTAATCTCATAATGCCTTTCTATCAAAAATATATTTTAAAGATCCTTCAAATTAATAAGAATAAAAATTGAAAAGATAAATGGGTCAATAGTATGAACAGGTACCTAAGGTTTAAAAAATTCAAAATATCTAATAAAGAAATTGAGACACTCATTTTTTCTAATTGCAATAAATGAAAATTAATCAACAGTGATTTGGTAAATTTTAAGCTATCTGAAGGCCTTAAGTTTTTATGAAGGTGGAAAAACTCATGTACTGCCCATAGAAGTATAAATTGATACACCTTTGGAGAGTGATTCAGCAATAATATAAATTTGACAATGCCTGGTGAAACCTTCATGCACTTGCCCTGGGAGAATATATATAAGAATTTTTTTCAGAGTTGTTTCTAATAGCAAAACAAACAAACAAACAAAACAAAAGGAATGCAACCTATCAAAGGAAAAGCATACATACATCTGAAATATCCAAACAATAGAATCAAAGGAGAAGCATAAATACATACATCTGAAATATTCAAACAATAGAATACTTTTTAGCTGTAAAAATTAACAAAGTAGAGCTATGCTTATAAACACAGATAAATCTCATGAATATAATGTTCAGAGGGAAAAAATAAAATTAATTTGATACCAATTATATAAAATTTTAAACCATTCAAAACCAGTAATAATACTTACATATTGTTTACGTGTGCTTACATTTATAGTAAAACTATTTTCTAAAAAAATGAATGAAATGAATACAGTAGTTAATTCAGTTTCAACTGCACCTATAATGTTTTATTTCATAATCTTGGTGGTGGGCACATGGATAGTCATCATATTATTACTTATATTTTAATGCGCATGTCCTTGAAAGAAGGCACTATAGAGAATGGGAGAGTGCTGAGAACCTGATTTGGCAACCTATATTTCTGTTTTCAAAAAGAAGAGGATTGAGGTATCATTCAATTTACAGCAAATCTCTGTTGTAATTCTACTACGTGACAGATACTGTGGTAGGTGCTGAAGAAACAGCAGTGAAAAGACAGACAGTACACTGCTTTCATGATACCTATAACCTGAGTATTGCATAATCTAGAGAGCGTTGAGGTTTGTATTGTTTTGGATCAAAAACTTTAAAATCAATTATTAAAGTGGTTGTCTATGACAACAGAGAATAATTTACATGAGGCTAATTTTCTTTAAGCTATATATTTTTTTTAAAGAATCTTTTATTTTTATGAGAATAAAAAATTTCAAGAAAAATGCCCTGATGTAGTATACCTGAAATTCAGACAATCTAAGACAATGTACAAATTAACTGATATCAATTTGAAGGAAGGTTTGTTTTTTGTTGCTGTTGTTTTATTTTGTTTCAGAATATTGCAGGGTGCAGGGCTCAACTATGATCTAGTAAGAAACAATCTTTTGATTGTTTCTTAACGGCTTGTCAAAAATGTATAGATGCCAATGTTTACTTTAATTATTCCACATGAAACTTGAAACAAATAGAGAATGTTTTAAATGCAGTATACCAGTATGCCAAATTAACCAGTAATATGCCAAAAGTCTAGTTTGTCCCCAAACCACATTTCCTGTCATAAATTTACAAATATTCACATAGCATGGATATATAATCCCTGTCTAAACTGTGGTTAACTGCATTTAACTGTTGTGTCCCAATCATTTGTGAGTTACTTTTAAAATTATACGCCTACAACAATTTATAGGTCTCAAGTTTTCAAATGACTTTTCTTTCTTTTCTAAAGGAGCAAAGGGTGTATAGACAACATGAATCTCCACATATAAAGCATTAATAACTGTTGCTTTGAATTTACAATATATTGTTACCCTCTTTCATTTCACTTAGTTTTGATTGTAGATACCTTTTAAAAACATTTTTGCAGGAGAGAAAGTTGCCTTTCCAGTTACCAAAATTCAGTGAAAAGAAAAGATACAGAGTAGAACATTTTGGCAATCTATAAAATTTTAGCACACACCAGAATAATTCTGTACATGAACAAGCGGGGTTAGCCCAGAAATGCAAGATGTGGAGCAGCTGGAACCCTCATACACAGCTAGTGAGAATGTGAAACAGCACAATCACTTGGGAAAACAGTTATCAATTTCTTTCAAAGTTAAAACACTTACCATGTGACCTAGCAACCCTACTTCTAGATATTGACCACAGATTTCCAGGTGAACAAATCTTTTGCAGGGTCACCATTCAACCATGACAACTCCCCCAAACAAGATTTCAACTCAAGTTCTCTGGCTCCAGAATCCAAACTCTTTCTTAACCATGCATAACATGCAGTTGTTTCTATTGAAGAGCTCAGTTGTCTTCAAACTTCAGTAGAATAAGAATCACCTGGAAAACAAGAATTCTGGCGTTCCAACCAGAGATCCTAGTTTGGTGGGTTAGAGAATTTGCATTTCTAAAAAGCTCTCAGATGATGTTGTTCCTGCTGACTCTCAGAACATGAATTAGTATAGACCATGTTTGGGGGGTAGTTTCTAAAATCTTCTTGCTAAAGAAGAAACTTTATCAGTCCAGAGAATTTAGCTATAATTTTACTCCAGGAGAGCAAGATGGAATAAACCCCTCAAATCCTGTGATTCCACGAAACCCTTTCCTAAATCCATGAGGTTTAACACCTAGAGACAACCAAAACATGGTTTACTTAATATAAGCATTTTTGCCTGTCAAAACTCAAAGTGAAAGAGTGCATACTGGGATGAATTTTCTTATGGCCACTCTACAGTGAAAATGAGGGTAACAACACAGTAAACATCTAAACTTCTGAAATCTGTTGGGCTTAAGAACTAAACTTTGTCCACTGTTAGCTTGCAGGTACAAACTCGAGACCTAACATTTCAGTCAAAATTGACTTCAGCTTTAGCATTAAGATGGGCATTTTATATTAGAAGCTTTTTGCACTCATTTTTGTTTCTGAAAGAGGAAGTGTTTTATGTTTTAATTTCCTAGGCTGCTCAAGCAAATACTATGAAATGGGTCAGATTAAACAATGAGAATTTATTTGCTTACAGTTTTGAGGCTGAAAGAAAGTCCAAATCAAGGTATCATCAAGGCGATGCTTTCTCCCTGAAGACCAAGGCATTCTGGCACTGGCTGCTGGTGTTCCTCCTTAGTTTGTCACATGGCAATACAAATGGAGGCCTCTGCTGATCTCTCCATTCCCTTCCAGGTTTCCTTGATTTCAGCTTCTTACTTCCTGTGGCTTTCTCTGTCTGAATTTCATTCCACCTATAAAGGTCTCCAGTAATAGGATTAAGGCCCATCCTGATTGGGCTGGGCCACACTTAAAATGGGTTCACACCCACAGAACATGTTTCTGGGGTACATACAGCTTCAAACCACTGCAGGAAGTTAATTTGGGGAAACATGCAAATATTAGCTCCAGGGATAGAGTGGGGGAGGTTGCTTTGAACAAGCTTGAGCACTACATTAGTCAGGTTCTCCCGGGGCCAGGCTATCTGCAGAAAGACAGCTGTTTGAATTTAAACACCAGTTAAAGATTTCACAAGCTTTAGTCACTTTCTTTTACAAGAACATTCTACTGTATACTTAGGAAGTTAATCAGCTGAGTATTCTATTTTTTAAAAAAAAACATATGCTGAGGGTCTTTTAACATAAGATGCAAATATTGGGGAAACAGTTTTTAAGTAAATGCAAATATAGTTTGTCATATGAATCCCAAGGTTCAGCTAGATGTGTCCTAAAAATGCTGCAATAAACTGTACTTGAGACTTTGAAGGTTCATGCCTTAAAGACTTAATTTTCAGGTTGTCTTCTTTTTACTGCGATGTCTTGGAACACACTACTTGGAAGGTAAAACATTTGTTCTTAACTCTACTTTTTTTGGTAAAGAAGTGCATTTCAGGTCCATATTTTCCATATTTGCAGGTAAAGTGAAAAACAGTATTTCTTGATGCCTCTGCTGGTTAAAAACAAAACAAAACAAACAAACAAACAAAAAAAACAGGAAGACATGGGGTAAAGAAGTGCAAGCTTTAATCCATGCCAGTTCACACATTTCTAATGTTTTGTTAATGTTTTTGTTTGCTCTTAAAACTGAGGAATGGGCTACTGCTTTGGGAAACAAAATGAAGGTATATACAAAATGCTAATAAATTACATTAATTAATGTTGATTAATATAAGTGCATGCTTTATAAGAAGCCTATGAAAAAAATTAATGCTAACGGTCAAAGGAGTGTAATGCGGCTATGTACCTAGAGACTCTCAACCAAGAGAGTCTTTTCCACTAGGCTCCTTAGACAATTCAGAATGTACCCAGATGCTTCTTTTCACAATCCAGTGCCAAGTCCAGGAGATGCTGCAGTTCAACTGAAGAAAATATGTTTGGATTTGTCCCCTGTTACTAACCATGTAAGCACTATCTGGAGAGGGGAAAATGCCTATTTAAAAATTATTTGTGCTGACTACTGTGTCTTAATTGTCTTCAAACTGATAGGCTGGAATATTCATTTTGAAGCAAATATTCAGGTTTACATCTGGGACTCCATTAAATATTTTGAGGAGGCCTGAGATATTCATGAAAAATCCTGTGGGAAGTCCATAGCAAAGCTTTTTTGCAGAAGGTGGAAAATGCTTTTGAAGGCCTCCTTGCCCCTTTAGAGCTGTTATTAAGCATGGCAAAAAATGGCCACATTTAAATACCTAATAAGTTTCAAAAAATACTTAAATGCTTATTTCTTGTTTAAATACCAAGGAGGAAAATCAAGATGCTCCCAGTGGAATTGAATGAGAACACCTGACCTGATCCGGGATGGACAGGTTTTCTGGGGAACTGATTTTTAATTGGAGGCTAACAAGATGAACAAGAGTCAGCAAAGGGAGGGGAAAGTAGAAAGGGAAGGAAAAACGGCCATCTAGCCATCCAGAACTTTAGGTGTAAAGGCCCTGAGGAAGAATGTATCAGAAAACACTTGAAAAACAGAAGGAAGGTCACTGTGACTAAGCTGGACAGAGCAAGGGCAAAGAAAATAATTAAATGGGGCTGGTGGATTAGGTAGGAGCCAGATCAATCAGAGACTTGTCAGCCATATTAGACATTTTGGACTGTACCTGTTACGACTTAACTTGTGCCCTCCCCCCCAATAAAATATATTGAAATCTAATTCTTAGTACCTCGGAATGTGACTTTATTTGGAAATAAAATCATCACAGTCAGAATTAGTTAAAATAAAATGAGGTCATACTGGGAAGGGTGGGCCCCTAATCCAGTATGGTGTCTTTGTAAGAAGAAGAGGCAGACATGGTAGAGAGAAGATGGCCATGTGAAGACAGAGTCTGAGACTCGAATTATGTTGTGAAAAAGCTAAGGATTGTTGGCCACAGCCAGAAGCCAAGGGAGAGGCATGGAACAGATTCTTCCCTAGGGACTTCAGAGGAAGCATGGCCCTTCTGACACCTTGATTTCAGGCTTCTAGCCTCCAGCAGTGTGAGGCATTAAATGTCTCTTGTTCTATGTCACCAAGTTTGTGGCACTTTGCTATGGCAGCCCTAGGGAACACAGAGAATTCCCTGAGAGAAAGAGAGAGGATCAGTGTATTATTACTGTATTTTTGATTTGTAACTCTACTGTTTACTTCCTACAGTATCTAAAAGACAAAGTATAATGATAAATCAGTGGTTTTGGACTCAATATAAAATATGTAATTTTTGACAAGAACTACATAATGGTGGGAGAATGGAGGAGTGTAAGAACATAGTTTATGTGTCTTATTGAAGTTTAGTTGGTATCAAAGAAAAGATTATTATAGATTTAAGATGTTAAATTTAAGCCCCATGGTAAATACAAAGAAAGTTATCAGAGAATATGATCATAGAGATGAAAAGTAGGGTATGAGTTATGAGAAGTGGGGGAAGGAGCATTGGGGAGTTAATAAGAAATGAGCATAGGGTTTCTGTTTGGGGTGAGGGGAAATTTCTAGTAATGGATGGTAGGAAGGTGATGGCATTGCAACATTGTGAATGTGATTAATCCCACTAATGGAATGCTAGGGAGGGGTTGGAATGGGAAGATTTATGCAGAATATGTTTCCACAACTGAAAAAAAAAAAGACAGTCTAAATAGATAATGACAATTAAATGCCAAGGATGATCCTGGATGGGATCTGAGGATGGAGAAGAGGAGGCTCAAAGGAACACAGTTGGGACATAAGAAAAAAATGAAATATAGAATATAAGCTTTGTATCAATATTGAATTTCTTGAACGTCTTAGCTGTGCTTAACATGATTGCATAAATGAATGTTCTTGTTCATGGGAAATGTATATGTTAATTATATTGTTTTTTCAATGTGTGCACTTACTCTCATGTTCAGAAGACAGAGCAATAGATGATGGACGATAGGGAGGGAGGGAGGGAAAAAAGAAATGGTAGAGTGAGAGGATGTTAAAGTTGGTGGCTCTGGGGTATCAGTGGAGGGGGTTGGGGTATGCAAGAATTCTGTGTATGGGGTTTATATTGTTTTTGCAACTGTTCCTGTACATTTGAATTTATTTCAAAATAAAATTCAACAACAACAAAAAAAGACACAAACACACATGCACACACACAGAGGTGTATGAGCAAGCCCACAGGCCATCTCTCAGTATTTCTGAATGCTCTCTTCTCTATCTGATGTCTGTTAATCAACCCCAATGACCTACACAGTAGAGAGTGATGAAGCACTGCCACCGTGGATCTGTGCCACAGATGTAATAATGCAGACCCAGGAATGGGGCAGGGCATAGAAGTGGCACAAGTGGCAAAAGCATTTTCTGACCCAAGGACGCTGGTCCGTGACAACTCAGCAAGAGTAGCTGAGAGATGAGAAGAGCAGGACTAAGGAAAGTCACCATGGTTTGTTTTTTTTCCCCTGTTGACATTTAATTTAATACAATGAGAAAGACAGTAAAACCAAACCAGCCACTCTGATGCAGCTTGAGCATCAATGTCTCCTCAGTCCTTCAGATTTCTGACCTCACATAAAGTCACATAAATTAACGGTACACCCAAGGAAGGAGGGAATGGGTGGTTAGCAATACCAGTAGTTTGAAATTAAACAGCAAGACTTAGGGAAATAAACCCAAATGCAATTATCATTTTTACTTAAGATCTGACAGGCACCGAGCCAGATTTCTGTTTACCGGTATCTGGTCACTGAACAGAAACAAAGTTCCTCTTTAGCTTTGAATTCTTCCCAGGCTTTGTTAGCCAATCTTGCTCATGGGCTATGCTTTTTTCTTAAAATTTAAATACACTTTTCCTCCCACCCCTAAGATAGAATGCCAAATTCTATTCTCTGATCAGCTATTGATTTTGTGCCATCTGTCACCCATGAAGCATGGCATCTCTCAGCTTAAATTGTTCTAGGCAACCACCTCTTCCAAAGTGCTAGACACGAACCTGTTTATTCCCTGTCGCCATGATTTGTTTGTGATTTTTTCATTATTTATAATTTACATCTAAATGGATTCATAAAATATAATGGAAATTTGCATTTGAGCTGATAGGTTGAACAGACGGTTTTTAAGCTATTATTTTCCTCAATTGGGAGGTTCTAATGGACCTGCCAGTCGCCCAAGTGAGCTATCCAATAAAACATCATTTCCCACAAGTTTTCTCTCCTTCCTTCTGGCAAATCTAACCCTACAGTTTTGCTTCTTTAGGGAAAAAATGTCAACGAAGAAAATCTACAGCATTCTTCAATTTGAACTTTGCCACTTATTAAAAATAGTGCAGTGTCAAAGGATACTCTAACAACTCATGGTCAAAATAGAAGCTTGATATAAAATTATCATAGAATTATAATTATATTCATTTTAAGATCATGTAGCAATGAATGAATGGAACATTTGCTATATTTCACATATATAATTTCTATTTCCCTAATTCTTTGGCCTTTCCCTTTTCTGTTCAGCTAACCATCTATTTTACATACATTCTCTTCTCATTAAGTGTCCTTTGTCTTCAGTGAGAATAAATATATTCAAGCTGAATCAAGAAAGAAAAAATTGGGGTCATTATAATAATAAGCCTGGTAGATGCAGAAATAGAAACCAAAGTACCATTGAATCTAAATGGGGCCACGGCAGGAATGTCAAGGATGAAGACTACTATCTCTTTCTCTCAGGTCATGGAGTTTACCATACATAGATACTGAGTAACCTCTCTGTGCCAGGCACTGTCTCAACAGCAGAAACTAAATGAGAAATGATCTCTGCCCTCTTGGCACTTATAGTTTAGTAGAAAATGGAGACATTAAACCAAGTTTGAAAAAAAAATTTTTAATAGTAAAATTGTACAAAGTAGAAATACTAGATGCAGAGCTCAACTAAGTTTGAGAGACTAGGAAAGGGTTTAGGTTGAAATTTGAGGAATAAACAGAAGGCAACAAGGCAAGTAGTACTGTGAACTTTTAGTACAACCATGTGTTGTCTAAATCCCTTCTTTTTATGTACCTGTTTCATTCTTCTACTTATGCAACTTCATATGCCTACTTGCAAGTTTTTCTACATACCAAAAATATTGATAACTTCAGCTCTGGATATTTATACACTCATGGGCTACTATAGGCAGACTATGGTCTCTATTGTTAAAATGGAGGATCTGATTGGCTTAGCCTGGCTTATGGAAGGGATTGGCTTATATTAGAGATAGCCAATGGACTAATCAGCTGAGTAGGGGGAGGGCAAAATGGAGAGACTCAAAGTAAATGGCTGTGGTTGTGGTCAGGAAACATAAGCAAGAGGGAAAAGTGGATTGTCATCCAGCAAGCTGACTGGCATGTCTAAGATATTAATAAGTGCACACACATATGTCGTGACTTACGGGCAGTGCTCTATGTTGTTTATAATTGGTAGCAGGAGTTGGATCACCTTCTCCCTGTGCGATTACTGGATAGCACATGGCTGGAGTTGAGCAATGACCACAGGCAACAGCAGACTATGGCCGTAGAAAAAATCTAATCTCCATGGGAAAAGTGTTCATAGCCTTGGCTCGAATAGCTATGGATTCTAACCCTTATGAATTACTATAGATGTTTTGAAAGGAATTATATTGAATGTTATATGATTTTGATACCCACAATAAAATTACTCTATTAGTATTAATCTAGTAATAAATTATTGGGTTCTAGAACCAGAAGCATTAATCTAGCAATAAATTATTGGGTTCTAGAATCAGACCCCAGTTTGAATCCAAACATGATTAATTACTAGTTGTGGGATTTTATAAAGGTTGCCTAACATTTTTAAGATGCAAGGTTCTTCATCCATAAAACTGAGATTATAGCAATACCTAAGCACCCGTTAAGAATTCCATGGTATTAGCATATAATAGACTATTTTTAAAAAAGAATGGCTCAAATGCATATGGTTTAATCTCTCTCCTAAAAGATCCAGGCAGTCCAAAGCTGGTATAGTAACTCCAGGAGGTCATCCAGGATCCAGGTTTCTTCTATCTTTCCACTCCACTATGCTTATCACTAGCTTTCATCCTTAAGCCACCATGGTCCAAGCCAGCTGTTGAATCATTAGGCATTATCTATGCCTTGCAGACTATGTAAAGGAGAAAGCAGAGAAGGAGGGGTATTCAAAAGGAAGCACCTCCCAAAAGAGTAAGTTACACTCAACAGTTCTGTGTACATCTCATTGGCCAGTACTCAGTCAGATGGCTGCATGACACTATAAAGTAGGCTTGGAAACAGAGTCTTTTAGCTGGCACTTGGTTGCATTAGGTATAATGTATGTACTAAGAAGGAACGAAAAATAGATTGGTAGGCAACCAGCAGTCTCTGCAGTAACATTCCTTACAGGATTATTGTGAGGATTAAATGAGCAAATGCATGTTAAATTTTTAGCATAGTGCCTGATCCATTGTCAGTACTCAGAGGTTACCATTATTACTGTTAGCTGACTGCCAGAAACCTATGTTCCTATTATTTAAAGCTCATTAGAAATATGCAATCAGATTAAAAAGGAAATTCTATTCAGAACTGATTAAATTTTAAAGGAAATGAATCTAAAAACCTCAAGGGCAAAATATGAAGGAAAAACAGTTTAAGCCAACAGGCAAAAATCTATAGTTTGGAGAATGTATCAGTAAATTTTAAAAAAATATTAACCTAAAGATCCAAAGCAGGAAACTGCAGAAAACTAGTTATAGGGAAGGAAAATGGTTTCCTTTAATTCTAGAATAATTCTCAATAAACTACTTAGAAGAGAGGATAATAGAATGGGGGCACTTCCTCAGTTCTTCACAGATTTTCACATAGTTCAGTACAAGTGCTTATGTGGGTGGAGAACGGAGGGTGGCGGGGAAGCAGTGTTCCTGTTCTTCCTTAGAAGGCTTTAGGCTTTGCTCTCTCACTTTCCTTTTTCTATTTCTGCCAGCCTTTTTTTCCCTCCTCTCTTTTCCACTAAATCTCTACCTCTCTGTTCCCTGTCTCTTTCCCTTTGCATTTTTCTCTTATAGTGTTCTACCAGGCAACTTTGCTTTTTTGTTTGTTTCATGCAATCGTGATTTTTTTTAATTCCCTTTTAGAATGCACACTATCCTGAGTCACTGCTTTCAGGCAAGAGATGCTGCCGTGTTCTCTTAATGCTAATCTGGTTGTCTGAGAACTAAGATGGAAGTATACTGGTAGAAATATGGTATGGTGCTAAGGAGACTGGGTTTCAGTATCACACAGACCTAGGTGTGTTTTCACCTTAGGCAAGTGAATAAACTGTTCTCAGCCTCAGTTTCCTTTTCTCTAAAACTAGTATAACATTAGCACATATTATAAGGATTTTAAAAAACTGATTAAATCTGGCAATGAATGTAAACTTCCTAGGACTTTAAAAAACACAGAGCAAATTTAGCTCTAATAATAATGATGATGTTGATAAAACGAGATGCAATAATTTCCCAGTTAAGCTTCTAGCATCTACAAAATATTGTCATTAAACAAATAACAGACTTGTACTATATACTTTAAGGTCAATGAGAAATTTCTATATGAAGCAAAACAAACAAAACCCAGAAAAAAATATGCTCTGTTTTATTCAATTATTATGTAAGTTCAATTCCCTGATAAGATACTGCAAATTGTCCAAAGCCCTGTTCCTGTGGTTCTAGTCCAATAGACCATTCTGTTATGCATTTTCTGTATGATGAAACATGACGTCTTCCTCGCAACTTTTCTTCATTTGGACTAACTCAGAAATACATCATTTCTGTGATTAATTTTTTTTTCTTGTAGCTTGAAGTTATTTCTTCATCATTCATAATTCTCCAGACAGAACAGTCCAGACTTTATCAGGCAATCTATACAATATTAGTCCTTGCTGATACCACCTTTAGTCTAATTAGTTTGGGTATGTTTACTTTTTGCCTGACCATCTGACATAAATGTGCCCACTTATTCCCTGCCTTCCAAAGCCCATATGTTGTTTTTCTAATAGTCCTTTTCCCAAGGCACTAACTTGTATCTTGTCAGACTTTCCCTACATCTATCAAAAGTAAAGTTTCTTAAACTGTGTTGCCTGATGGATCTTTTTGAGAATCTGATGAAAGTGATGAACACATTCTCTGAAAGATAAAACACACATGTACATTCAGCACACAAGTTCAAGAGATTCAAAGACCTCTTACTACCCATCAGTGAACTACTCAGTATCCACTCAGAGAAAATTTTATTTTGTCAGTAAATCTGAATGTCTGTATAAAATCCCTATTAAATTTTATCACATAAACGAAACACATGAAAGCATAAACAAAATTCAGTTTTGCCATAAACCCCAACTCAAACTGGCAATTTGGTTCGAACAATATTTTTCTCCTCACTTCCAGTTTTGTTATCACCTTTTATCTTAGAAGGCCACTTATACCTCTCAAAATCTTGATCTTCACAAATGATTTACAAATAAATGCAGTGATTATCTTTATGCTACAGGACTAAAATAGAAAAAAAAATTACGGTAAATCTGAGTCACACAGTGAATGCCCATCTCATTACCAACTCTTATAAAGCCAAATCCATTTTTCAATTTCTAATTGAATTAATATATTATCCCTATCCATGAAAAAAATTATAATTTCCTTTATACTACCATTATAATCACTAGAAAACTGAGAATAACATCTTCTCTGACAGACTGTTAATTCCTGAAGGACAAGGATAATAGTAGCCAATTACTGCTACCATTTGTGAAACTTAATATTTGCCACTGTGTCCAAAATAGTGTTATCCTGCTTTACAGACACTTAAGATTTTTTCAGGGACTTAAGATCCATGTAGTTAGTCAGTGGTGGTAAACCTGAACCTGCAATCCAGTTCCATCTAAATCCAAAGTCCAGCTTAATTCCACCGCGCACTTCCACCAGAGAACACATCTAGATACCCCCATCTGTCTGTTTATTCATCCTTTCAGCCAACATTTTATTGAATAACTACAGACATAATTAGTCTAATTAGTGATTTTAGCTAAGGAAATATATACCTGATTATAGCTTATGTGCTTTAAACTTATGCAAATTCAACTATATTCCCTTGGTGAAAAATGAAAAAAGAAAAAGACATAGAGAATAATTTAAATAGTTCAAGTGGTTCTGTTCACCATTATCCTCAGTGAGTGTGTGCCCAGAGTGGGCCCGCGGGGGAGACATGGATCTGCAGAATGCTCAACAGGTCACAGTCCCAACATGCTTCTCATAGCAAGTCCAACAAAGTGGGGTTTGAATCATCAGTATATGGTATTGCAAATTTATATTTTGTACATATATTCTTTACTATGTACTTTACTGTATACAGTAATGTTTACATATAAATATATCCAAAATCATTGTACTCTGAGCTCTTTTGCAAATCATAGGGGTAATTTTTGCTATATATAAAGTCCTGACTTTAAAATCTAACCCCCAGGTAAAACAGAACTCTACCATTCTCATATTGTATTCTAGGTGAAGAAAGGATGCACCAACAGTAAGAAGACAGTCTCCATGACAGCTCTAAAATGGGAATCCAGAGAGAAAATGTTGAGAGGTCTTAAACTGTATCTGGAGCAGAGGATGTCCTGGGCATGAACACAAGCATCCAGTTAATTTTGCAGTATTAGAGGTGGATGAATTAGAGATGAATCTGATCACACCATAAATTAACAATACAAAAATGATTGAGATCATCCAAGCAAATCTCCCCTTACACTGTTTTCATCTTTTCTATATGCAACTCTATAATTATAATTTAGTTTTCTTATAGATCTGCCCAAAAAGAGAATGCAATTTGCTGCATTTGTGATTACATTTCTCCTTTCATGTAACTGTTTGTAATTCTCTTTTTTTGTTTACCAGTATTTTATGAGCTTGAATTGACTCAGTACCCTGGCATCTACTCATAGTGAGGCCTAAAATCTAACTTCTGAGCCTTCTAAGGATAAGACCCTGGAATGTGGGAATCCCACCAAGATACTATATGTGCAAAAACCTGAAAAGTTTCACGTGGCATGGAAGAAGTAGGAGATGATGGAGGAAGAGTGAGTTATGACAGGTTGTGAAGGGTTTTGAATGCCATGTCAGAAGTTAACTTGCAGGCAAATGGTGAGTCTTCGATGACTTATAAGCAGGGAAGGAACATGTTTTTTGGTGAAATTTTTTGTTTCTCTTCTTTGGCGGGAGAGCAAGGTTGTGTGTCCTCTGATACATTAGTTCTCTCTTGTCTTGCAACACCATGTGTCCCTCTTCTACTTCTTTTCCCTTCATTCAAAATGTCAAGCATTTTTCCCTTCCCTTTTGCCTCCCCCACCCCACTTACAAATACTGCCCCTTCAAATTCTACCTACTTGTAAATCCATCCCCAGGGTCCATGTTCTGATGATCAGGACATATTTTTAGTATTTGCAGACCTAATGACTTCGTCTTTCTTATGGTTGTTTATATGGAAGCCAACTGTGCCCTGTAGCCTTTCCCTGTGACTCACAAATACACCCTGTGCTCAGCATTAGATGTGTTAGTCTGACTTCTAGGACAGGATGATAAATGTGGGCTGACTCCCATCCTAGGGGCATCTTGATATTAAACGCATCCCACTGCAGATAATGATCTGCCCATCCATTGCTCCCCCTTTTGCCCTGAACACATATAAACATTCCTAGACTAGGTATGTAAGCTTTATGGCACTTGGCCCACCCTGCTGCTGTATTTGTCCCTGAAAATGAATGTTCCTCTATAGCGCATAAACAAGAGAGGTGTCCATAGACCATCTCCCTGTGATGACAGTGGAGCAAGACCCACTTGCCATGGGGTCCAGTGCCCACTAGTGAAGTTGTTCTTGCTTTGTCTCTTTTCTATGTGATCTACATTAGTTCTGTTGTCTGACTGGCCCACCTTCCTCCCCCATCAGGCAATAGAAGATGGGTGATTCTGCCTGGGAGGACAATCATGCCAATCCCCAGTGGGCAGTGAGTAACCATGGTTCTATCCAGTGCCTGGGTGAGTCATTCTTTTGTTGGTGACCCTGACACCTGCAGATCACAGAATAGGTCGGGATCCCAGGACTGCTATTTCTGGTGGTGAGACCCTGGTAACAGATGTCTCTCTTCTGACCAACAGTTTTGGACAAACTTGGTCAGTCCTACCTTCCCTCTACTTTCTCCCATCATGGTTTTCAACCTTCTTTGCTCACTGCAAGGCAGTGTGACAGACTCCAGGCTGAGTTTTGCTTTTTCTGCTATTTTTCTTAGAATTAGTGTGACGATGAGTGTTTTTTGTCTCTAAATGATGATGAAGGTGTGGTTTTTGTGTAGTTCCACTTTTTCTTCCTTGTTCTTTATGGTTTTGGAGGAGATATTGGGAGATGCAGACCTAGGCAGTCCTTATTGCCTTCCACTACCCAGAATTTGTCAGAGATAATTTTGCTACTAATGTGGAGGATGGATTGGAAAAGGGTTAAAAAGGGAGAAATTAAATAGTATGCTATTTTAATAATATAAGTAAAATACAGTGAAGGCCATTGATAACTTTGTAATGAAGAGAATATGGAGTGTTCAGATGATATTAAGAAGGTAAATGTAGGGCAGAAGAAGGAGAGAAGGGTGACCCCTAGGTTTCTGGCCTGAGCCACTGAACACTACTATGGAAGAACCATCCTGAGATAAGGAAAACAGGATGAGGACTGATTTGGGGAAAAGGGAGTATATGTAATGGGGATTTAATAAATTAAATTTCAGAAATATGAGTTTGGGATGCCTGAAAAATATCTTGCTCTTGCTCACTGGGAATTTAGAAATAGAGAACAAAAATACGTTGGAGCTAAAGACAGAAATCTGGGAGTCAATAGCAGAAAGCTGCTGGTAGAACCTGTGTTCATGTGTAAGATTTTTCAGGGAAAAGATGGGAGAGAGAAAAGAATAGAGGAGAGAATGCTAGGATAAAACCTTGGGAAACACCGTCATTGGAGGTATAAGTAAAGGAAGAGGAACCACTGGAGAAGTCGGGAAAAGAGAAGTCAGCAGGACATGGGAGAACCAGGAGAAAAGCCTGTTCTAGAAATGGAGGGAGAAATAAGTTTAGATGGAACTATTGGTCCATCTTGTGAATACTGAACAGGGATGAAGGAAGGGACATTGCAGGAACATTAAGTTCCTCTAAGAGTGAAAGTCTATTGAATCTTTTGAGCACTTAGGAGGTCATTGGTGATTTTGCAAAGAACATTTTTTATATGTTGGCAAGGGTGAATATCACATTATAGTGGGTTGAGCAGTGAGTAATAAGTAAAGAATTGGAGGCAGAAAGTAAGACCTTTTATCCGTAGTGCCTTATTCATTGCATCCCTGAAGAACAAAAAAGACTAATAGTTAAAAGTAACACATATACAAGATTTCTGTAACATTTCAATGTACCTGACCCAGTGATACTTTTGACTCTACGTGCACATGCCTTCTCTCCCCTGTTAAATGGAAACTACATGTGAAGACATGTAACTAATCATCTTTGCATCGTGCAGGTACTGCATACCTACAATGAATTTTAAGAATCTGTTGACCAAATGAAAAAACCAATGAAACACATGAAGAGCCAATAAACCCTCTGTTCCAAATTCCAGGCAAAATATTTTGTCCCTGTTTCCAGGTGCCTCTTCCCGTAAAAATGTTTAGTCTCCTATTTGAAGCAATGAAGAGATGCCAAATCTTAGCTTAATTTATAATCTCTGAATGATAGTCACTGGCAGCCACAGCAGAGGAGCAATTAGGAGACACAGAAGACTCTGACAACCAGCTGAGGTATGTAAATGGTGGCTCGGACAGTCTTCTTCCAAAACCGGCTTTGAAACGTAAATGTGCTTCACCATTTGTCTGTCATCTTACAAGTAAGGAGACATTTTTTTCCTATGTAACTACCCACAGGCACTTATTTAATTTTATTACTGCTCTCTGCAGTGCTGCCAGGAAAATCTCCTTTGAGCCCATTTTGATTAATAGTATGGTTTGCACTTATTGTTTGATTTCCAAGCTCATCTCAAAATGAGACTCCAGTGTGGACTTCGAGATCTTCTCCACCTCAGCTCTGTTTTGAAAGGAAGATTCTGATTGATGTGGGTCTCAGAGAACACACCACTGAGCACGAATACAAAAGCAACAGCATGTACACAGAGCCACAGAAAAGAAGAGCAAACAACCCAGAACAAATGTACCAGAGCTTAGTTTCTAAGAGAAAAGATCCAAAGGACAAATGCAGACCAAAATATCCAACACAAGATTTTAGAAGCCTTTTGACTTTCACTCCAGGTGTGGCTTCCTATATAGGCCAATAATTTTTTTTGGAAATTGAGTAAAAAGGTACAATAGGAAGGTTTCCTGTTAGACTTGTATCCAAACATCTGCCTCCTGGACATCCTGAATTTCTCCAGCTGGCTATGATGAATGTACATTTAATATTTGCATGAAATTGGCTTGAATTCCCCAAATCACTTACAATTATTTGGGTAGAGTTGGGGCAGGCAAGTTTGCATTTCTCCACATTATTTTGGCTGAATTCCAGATTTCCATTTCAACTCACACTCCTATGTGTATGTCCCTTGTTCTACAGCTCACTGCCTCACTGAGAAATACTCAAATGTCTTTACCCTCACAAAATCCTCCAACCTGAAGCTTCATGCATTTCAGACTCTACTTGAGAATTTGGAGGTGAGGGGTAGTTACACGGCTACACTGCAGGACACATGACTTAATGCTGATTATCAGACATCCCTAGCCTTAAAAATCCTTGAACTACCCCAGAGAATTTGTAGTGGTCATTATTTCTACCAGGATTTTAGTCTTGCACCATGTGGCTGTCCCTCTTTCTCCCCAGACCAAGCTCACTCACCCGTAGCTCCCACCAAAGGTTTCAGATAATTTCTCTGGCAGATAAGTTTAGCTAGCCCTTTGTTTTATCACAAACCATCTGCTCTTTCCCAAAGGGCCACATCCTCATATTTATGACCGAATCTGACTCTTTTTTCCTTGGGAAAAATTCTCTGCCAACAGTTAAAATAATATATTTTTTCCTCCCTCTGCTTCTTCAAAATAAGAACTTGTGTGCTTATATCATCACATTCTCATGAAAAATAGAAATTTAGAGATATCAGGATTTATCTTCTTATGTTCCCACCCACCCATCCCCCACCCCCCACCCCCCACCAAGGATTTATCCTACTCCTCCACCGCATTGGAGTATTTTCTCTTCCAGAAAGCTCAGCAAACTAGGAAGGGAAAGTGTAAACCTTTAGTTTTGAGCACCTCTCCTCCATTCCCCCACCCTCATTTTGTTTCACTAGGTCCAGAAGTCTGTTCTCCTGCAGACAAGTCTTTGATTTCAGGATATTCAAGACATCCACACTCTCAAGCTTTTCCTCAGAGTCCATTATATCCTACATAAACTTCCTGTCTTACATGCCTTTCCTTTCACTCACTCCTTGAATTAATAGGTACCCATTTGTTTTACTTTATTTCCTGAATGAGCTACTGCTATTTCCTAAACACTCCCAGGTGCTCCGTATAAAGCAGTGAACAGAACAGACAAAAAAAGTCTACCCTCATACAATATACATTCACTGGGGAAAGACAGAAACAAACAAAATAACAGGGAACTTATTAAATATGATGAAAGACATAGAGAAAAATTAAAAATAGGGAAAGGGGATGGAGAGTATGGGGTGGGGGTTGCAATTTTAAATAAGGTTGTCAGAGAACAGCTCACTTGAACGAGTATTAGTATATTAGTTTTTTAATGCTGCCTTAACAAATTACCACAATTGAGTTATATGAAACTACAACATTTATTCTTCTACAATTCTGGAGGTCAGAAGTCTGAAATCACTTTCAATGGGCAGAAATCAAACTGCCGGCAGGGATACACTCCCTCTGGAGTCTCTAAGGGAGAATCTGCTTCTTTGTCTTGTCCAGGTTCTAGAGTTCCATTCCTTGCATTTCTTGGCTCATGGCCACTTTTTCCTCCTTTAAATCCAGCAGTGTAGCATCTTGCTTCAGTGGTCACATTGCCATCTTCTTTTGAGTCAAATCCCTCTCTTCCACCCTCTTAAAGGACACATAATCCAGGATAATCTCCACCTCTTGAGGTCCTTAACTGAATTCACATCTGAAAAATACCTTTTGCCTTATAATACAACATTCACAGGTTTCAGGGTTTAGAACCTGGATATCTTTGAGGACTATTATAGAGCCTACCACAGGAGGTAAAAGAGCAAGCCATGAAAACGTGTGTGGGTGGTGGTAATGGTGGTGGAGTGGGGGATCTTTCCATGCAGATGAATGGTGACTACAGGAGCCATGAGACAGACATGTGCTGATGTATTCCATGAGCAGCAAGGTGGTCGGTGTGGCTAGAGAGCAGTGAGCAAGCAGAGTAGCAGATGAAGTTAGAGAAACCAGGTGGAGGGTCTGGTGACAGAGTAGATTGGGAAACTGGGTTATAGCGTTACAGTCCATTGAGAGGATGTTGGTTTTACTCTGAGGTGGGAGACAGCTAATAAGAAGAATCCTTCCTGGTGAATATATTAGATAATGCTGAAATGCGTGACTCATTTTCCAACCATTGGCACAACCTCATGACAGAGTTATATTTTTCAACATTTCTCTTTACTCCTACTCAAATTGCACATATACACTCAAAAGTTTGCCTATTCTGAATTCTCAGAAGTTGAAGGAGAGCCAAGCTTCCCAGAATCATTCAAATGTGTCTTCCTCTGAAAGCATTTAAAAGCTGTCTATAAAAATTGAAGGTTTCACCACTTCTTAATTTTCCACAAGGAATGCACCAGGGGCTTTTTCTTTATGACATAATATATTAATTCTTGGCATTTCAAGACCCCTGCATCATGTTTTGAGCATTTGACTTACAAGGACCATAGGTGTTTGAAAAGCGGAGTGAGAGTGGGGAAAATGAATGAGAGGTGAGAGTAAGAAGATTCATTTGCACAGCTTTCTCTGTATATAATCTCTTGCATTATCCTTAGAACAAACTGGTGATGGTTTTTAAGCTTTTATATTATGTACTTATAACCCACCTCTTAGGAAAATAAATGAAACCAAGAATTATTCCTAATATGTATATTAACATAAGTATCAGAAAAGACTCTGAGCACAAGTGGGCATCACTTGAACATGTTAAGGTAGTCATTGATGGAAAACTCACCAAACATAGAAAAGAACTTCTAATGAGGCTCCCCATCACTGAGAACACAATGAGCTTGTTCAGATGGCACTGTGGCCTGCAAACATTGGCTTGTCTCCCATGTTGCTCCCTGGCACAGGAGACTGACAGTGTTTAGTGTCGCTTGGTGCTGACTATTGTTTCTTATGTGTGGTAGGAGAGCCAATTTGGAAGTCAAAAACTGAACCTTGTCTCTTTCTCTTTGCATTTCTGCCACAACAGCCCAATTCTCCAGGCAATGTGC
This sequence comes from Choloepus didactylus, assembly GCF_015220235.1. Lineage (NCBI taxonomy): Eukaryota > Metazoa > Chordata > Mammalia > Pilosa > Megalonychidae > Choloepus > Choloepus didactylus. The sequence continues at coordinate 52,523,651 of NC_051314.1, forward strand.
ATGCCTCTGAATGCCTGGGGGAAAGATCATAAGCAAGGCAGTTTAGTTTCAATATTTTAATGTATTATCTCACTGCACAAAGCATCTAAATTTCCAGTTGCATACACTTCCCAGTAAGCAATGAACAAGTGAATGACCAAGCAAGTGAAAAGAAAATTTAGAAACTGGAGAGTGGCCACATAGATCTGTATGCTTAATGAGGTCTTTAAAAACTCAGAAGGGAATAGAAAATGTGTAAATTTTAAATATCTCGATTTATTTGGATATTTCCAACCCTATGTATTCTCTTTGGAGGTACAGATAAATCCACACATAATCTTAGATACTTTTGTTGCAGGGTCTAAACCTGGGATCTTTTTAGAAGAGTTTTTTCTCTGTCCAGTAACTATTCAAAACTACCCATGGAGCAAATGACAAACCACTTATCTGGTTAGTGATCTTAGTCCTAATACTAAATTTCCAACAGAGCTTTAGTTACATTTGGCAGGGAGAAATGTATCTTCTGGGGCACAGTTGATGTAATTGAATGGCAGTGAAGAGAACTAGGTGGGGCAATGGGGAAGCCATTTGCCCAGTCAGAACAGATATCAACCACCAAGAGAGGTAATGGTCTGCAATCTCCACCTGTTCTTTGGGGTCCTGAAGAGCAGGTGTTTCACAGTTTCAATATGAACATGAATCATTCAATATGAATTGAACAACTATTTTCTAGCACCTATTATTATGCCAGCCTCTAATTTAGGTATTGGCGTTCACATTCTAATGTTTGTGTACACGTCTAGTGACTCTATTATGCTGATATTTCTCTTTTGCATTAGCATAGAAGATAACAACCTGGTGTGCAAAGATTATTGTTCACTAGGACATGAGCTTCCGTTTAAGCAAGTTATTCAATGGATGGAATCCCAGTTTCCTCATCTGTAAAATGTGGATATTAGTTCAGCAGCCTAGCACTTAAGTCCTTACGAAGATTAAACACAATAATGCATTAACATGCCCACAGAAGAATAGATTCAAATAAAAAATTAATAATGGCCATTGAAGAAAGGCAGGAAAACAGCCAAGAGAATGAAAGTAACATAAACATAGAAAAAGCATCGGAGAGAAAGTTGTCCAATGGAATAATATCCATATTATCAGAGGCTCTAAAGAAGAAAATAAAACAATGGAAAAGAGTTAATATTCAAAACTGCAATCCCAGAAAGCATTCTAGAAGTAGAAAGGTACCTGAACCTACACATTGAAAGGGCTCAAAAATTACCCAGAAAAATTTATTCAGTGCAATCAACTTTGAGACATATCCTAGTAGAAGTATTAGAATTCAAAGGTAAAAATAAAATCCTCAAGGCATGCAGGTAAAAAAATCAAACAACTTATAAGACAAAGGAATTAGACTAGCATTTGACTCTTGAAAAGGAACATACAAAACAAGGCAACAATGAGACTTCATTTAAAAAAAAATTAATAAAGAAAGTGTGAACCAAGGATTTTATTTCCAGCTAAGTTATCCTTTAAATATCAAAGCCGTATAACAAAACAAACCAACAAGCCACACACACACACACACACACACACACCAGTTTTCAATACACAAGTATTTAGGGAATTCTGTACCCATCAGTCCTTTTCATAAAAGCTACCATAACACTATTTGCCAAACTCTGGCCCAAGGGCCTATTTTGCTGGGAATACAGCCATGCTCATTCCTTTATGTAGTGCCTCTGGGCTACTTTTGCACTACAATGACAGACTAGAGTAGTTGTGACAGAAACAGTATGTGAATTCTTGGCCTACAAAGCCTAAAATATTTACTTTCTGGCCCTTTACACACAAAAAGTTTGCCAACTCCTGCCTGCTAGAGAATAAACTCCATCTAAACAAATAATGACCAGGAAAACTTCTGCAAAAGGGCCAGTGGGAAGCATTTTAAAACATAAGAATACATATTTAAGACTATAACAAAGGTTGGAATGAGAAAGGAAGACTGTTATATGTGTGACAAAGTAGAAATGCTGTGACTAAAAATGGAGAAGAAAGGAAAGAAGAAAATAGAAAAAGCTCATTGTACTATAGGCAACCTGTGAGTGCTGAAGGATACTGATAAAACAAAAATGGATAAACCAGATGGTAAAATGATAAACAAGACGAAAAAAGGCATTCAAAAGGTTTGTGTTAAAATGTGCCAACCTTCCTAAGTAATCATACCCAAAAGTTCTTAAATAAAAGAGCAAACTATATGCAACTCATAGACTAATAATCTCAGAGAGCAACACATTTCCTAGCCACATCTCAGTGACTTGATACTAAACATATCAATCAGTCTTAACAGTAATTGTGATTGTACTTAATACACAAATCGAAAAAGATTTTCAGTTTGGCTCACAAAACAAACCTAGCTTTATGATGTATGAAAGATGCTGCTACACAAAGCAGTCTCACTGCTGAAACAAAGTGATGCAGAAAGGCTAAAAATAAACGGAGGGGTAAAAGTATTTCAAACTGATGAGAGCAAAGCGAGAGCAGGGAATAGCAAAGATCTTGTTTCTGGCATCAGAGTAGAATTCAAGCCTTGAAGCGCTACATGTGACAAAGAATGAGATGTGTTAATGCTAAAAAACACAATCTGCAAGGATGCTATATCACATATGGATATTTTTGTTCAAAATATACCACTGATCATCTTTATTAAAAAAAAACACACACACATTACAAATGCAACAAGACATAGAAAGAAGCACACTAGTGATAGGAGACTTTAATACATCACTTTTAGTACAAGACACATCAAATGGACAACAAATAAGTAAAGAGGGATCTAAATAACATATTCAATATGGAAGATCTAATAAATATGTATCAAATTCTACTCCCTGATAATAGAGAATATACATTTTCCTCTAGTGTCCATGGAATCAAATAAAATAAAAATTGGTCATTTATTAGTTCACAAAGAAAACATCAGTAACTTCCATAAAGCAGGTATATTATAAAACACACTCTCTGATTCTGTGATCACAATGCAAAATTAGAATTTGCTAACAACAACAACAAACAAAAACAACATCAAAAAAAATCCCTTCTACCTGGGGATTATAAAACAAACAAACAACTTCTAAACAACTCCTGAGTGAAAGAGCAAACACGACTGAAACTACAGATTAAAAAAATAATAATGACAATGAAAACATATGAGAATCTATGGACACATTTTAAAGTATTCAGAGGAAAACTCATTGCACTAAATAACTCTCAATAAAAATGAAAGAATAAAATTAAACAAATTAAATTCCCAGCTCATAAAAAAAGAAAAATAACAATAAACTAAATGAATGCATAAGGAAAGAAATAATACAGACTACAGCAAAAATTAATGAAGAAGAGAACAGAAATAAGTAGATCTAATTAATAAATCAAAATCCTAGATTTTTGAAAAAGTTAACAAAATAGACAAAACACCAGCTAACCTGATAAATAAAAAAGACAGAAAATACAAATATAAAAATAAATGACAAGGGGAAAAAACAATCATTGAAACAGACAAATTTTTAAAATCATGAGACACTTTGCAGACTTTTATAAAATTAAATTTGATAATCTAAATGAAGCAAATAATTTCCTAGGGAAAGATATGTTTTCAAAATTGGCCATGTTCAAGTTAGAAATCTTAAACCAACCAAATTCTTTAAAAGAAATAGCGAAAGTTAGTAAATAACTAAACAACCAAAAAGCACTAGGCCTAATGTTTCATGAGGGAATTCCATCAAACCTTCAAAAACCAAATAGTCCCAATGCTCTATGAATTATTCCAAAGCAACACAAAAATTGTTTTCTAATTCCTTTTATGAAGCAAGTAGAATACTTCTATTTAAAACAAATAGACATACAAAGAAAGAAAATTATAGATCAATAGTACTCATAAACATTGATGAAAAACTTTTAAACAAAATATTAGTAAGCAGATTCCAAAACCCAAGAAAATAATAGAAATGCCCAAGTGGGATTTATTCCAAGAATTTAATTTTGTTTTAATATTAGGAAATATATTAATATAATGTGCCATATTACTAAATCTGAGGGAAACATTGTTATTATCTCCATGGATTCTGAGAATGCCTTTGACAAAATTCAACACACATTCATGATTAAAAAAAGAAAACACTCAAGAAAATAGAAATTGAGAGATAGAAATACTTTCTTAATACGTGTAGTACATGCATATGTGTGTGTGTACACCTTACTCCTTCAACTAGTATCTGGTAATTTTCAGGGGAATCACTACAGGCATTTCTAATACCTCTTTTATTGTAAATATTATATTAGAAATATTAGCCAATGCAATTTAAAAAGAGGAATGAACAAGAAAGTAACAATGGGTAAGAAGTGCAACCATCTCTATTTGCGGATGATATGACATCATTTCTGAATAAGCCCCAGAGAATTAGTGACAGACCTACTTTGAAAACAGAAGAATTCAGTGAAGTAACAAGATATAACATTACCATCCCAAATCAATATCTTTCATATACACATATAATAAAGAGTTAAAGGATAGATGTAATGCTAGAGAAAAACCCATTTAAAATAGCATCAAAGAATAGTGAATATTTAAGAATAAATTTAGTGAGAAACACAAGAGCTTTATCAGGGAAATTTTAAAACACTCCCCAAAGATAATACAGATAAAACACTCCCAAAATATACAATTGAAAAAATAGAAATTCATCCTTTCTTTGTAAATAGAATGCCTTATCATAAATGTATAATGTATTAATTTATAAATTTAATGCACTTTAAATTGAAATATAAACAAGCTATTTTTTGCAGTTAAAAAAATTAATACTAAAGTTCATATGGAAAACAAACATGCCAAAAGAGCCAGGAAAACATGACTAAAGAAAATTTATTTGGAGCGATCTGACCTTAATAGTATTCAAACTTTATAAGTCTCTAAAAGTGTGGTATTGGTGCATTAATAAACACATATATAAATAAAAGGATTAGAATGGAATATCCATAATTGGATCCAAATGTGTATGGGAAACTAATATATGAAAAGTTAGCACCTCAAATCCCTGGAGTCTTTTAAAATAAATGGTGCTGGGATAACTGAGGAGCCTTTTGGGAAAAAGATAAAATTATATACATATCTCACACTTAAACGAGAATAAACTCCAAATGGATTAGGGAGCTAAATGTCAAAATTGAAAACATATAAATAATAGTAGGAAACGTGTTTCTTTTTAACCTCAGTATAGGGAAAGGCAATAAGAAATATACTGGCAAATATGACTATATAATTTTTTTTTTAATTTACATGCCAGAAACCACAATATGCAAATTTTAAAGGAAATGAGCAAACTGGAAAAAAAAAATTAGCAACATATGCCACAGAGGAAGGGTTAAATAGCCCTAATATATAAACAAATAACCCTTAAAATTAAGGGAAGACCAAAAACCCAATAAAAATGTCAAAAAGATCTGAACACACAATTCTTTAAAAATAATGCAAAAATGACCCTCAAACTTAGGGAAAAAATGTTGAAACTCAGTCATAATTTGATTATCTTAGATTTTCTGAGCTGCTATCACAAATACCACACAGTGTGTTCACTTAAACAAATGGAATTTACTGACTCACCGTTTTGAGGCTAGAAGTCCAAAATCATGGCATCAGCAAGGCAGTGCTTTTTTGCCAAAGACTTCGGTGTTCTGGTGCTGGCTGTCAGCGATAATCACGGTTCCCTAGCGTCATCCCTGCCTCGTGTAACATGGCCATGCCCTCATTTCTCTTCCGGGTTTGTTGACTTCCGGTTGACAGCTTCTTCCTCTGGATTTGTCTGACAACCTCTGAATGTTTTCTGCTTATAAACAACTCCAGTAATTCATGTTAATATCCAACCTTATTCAGTTGGGCCACACCAAAGTTAAAATAACATCTTCAAGAGATCTTATTTACCATATGCTCATAGCCACAAGAATGGGATTAAGATTAAGGACGTGTAGAAATTTGGGTCCATAATTTGGTCTACCACATAGAAAAATGCAAATTAAGATGACACTAAGCTACTGTTTTTTTCACTTATCAGATTGGAAAAAATATATTAAAATACATCAGTATATTCTGTTCATGAGGCTATGGTGAAAAAGGCTCTCTCACATACTGCTGGTAGGAATAAAAATTGGTACAACCCTTTGGGAAGAAAATTCAACAATAACTAACAAAACTGCATTTGCACTTATTTTTCAACCCAATATTCTCACTTTTAGGACACTACCTTGAAGCTACACCTCCAACAATACAAAAATATATACTCACTAATTCATTCATTGCAGCATTGTTTGTAATTGCAAAATATTTTTAAAACTCTAAATGTTCATACATAGGTGAGTGGTGGAGCAAACTCTAATATATCCACACAGCAGAGTATTATGCAACTGTAAAAAGAAGAATGAAGAGGAGCTCTAAGAACTCATACAGAATGACTTTGAGAATATACTAAGTGAAAAAAACACAAATAACAAAAGAATATATGTAGTATGCTACCTTCGTGTAAAAAGAAGATGATATAAGAAAATACAGGTGAATCTGCTCATTATGGAAAAGAAATACTGGAAGGATAAACCAGAAATTCAAATGATTGGTTACCTATAAAGTGTAGGTGAAAAGGGGGGCAAGAATGGGAAGGAATGGGGTAGCAGGAATGGGAGAGGGTGACTGTTTTTTGAGTATAACTTTTTGTATTGTTCTGATTCATAGGACTATAGTATTGTTTCACATACTCAAAAAATAAAATAAAATAAAATAAAACCAACAGGATGGGGGAAACACAAAATGGAACACAAATAACAACAAATGAACCTTAAATGTATAACAAATGAATACCAACCACAGTGAAGGGGATGAAGAAGATAAGAATTAACCTAAGTAATTTTGGAAAAGATTATCTATACTGAATACTGAAAGGCTAAAAAACAATTTATCTAAATATTTCTCAAAAGGGTGTTGGTTAGGAATCCTGAAACTATTTTTTGTGTATACTAGAATTGAACAATTAAGTAAATGTATAAATATATTTTAGATCTCACTGTTGGAGAAAGAAATTAAAAATAAGGAAAGAGTGAAAGCTCAATAATGAACCATTAGTATTGGATTAGAATCTAATGTATAAGTAAAAATTCCTGGTTCGAAGACCCCCATTTCCTATTAAGGTCACATTTACAGTTCCAGAAATTACGACTTGAACATGTCTTTTAGGGGGACACCAATCTACAAAAGTTTCTAAACATTATTCTCCAGTAAACTGAAACCATGGCTTCTTGGTGAAATATTTTCTTCCAGGACCAGGGCAATGAAAACATATGATCAACCTGAACATCATGTGGTATCAGATTGCAAGGAATTGCTAAAACGTAATAATAATAATAATAAGATGGGGCCTTGTCAAAAGAACACAAGCTCCAATCTGAAAGAGTTCCTAATAGCTAAAGCTGGAATAATTGGAGCAAAAAATAAATAAATAAAAATACAGTATTAGATTATAACCCATACAAATAAATATCCATAAAACCATATTAATACAAATAATATATTAAGTAAATTGGAAGAAAAAACAGCTCTTCTCTATAGTAGAATACCAATTAATAACATATAGAGAAAATCACAAGACAAACACAGTAGTAATAATTGTGGCTGACAAGATCAACTGATACACCCTAAAATTAGTGAAAAGTTGCAAGAGAGGATTTGCATAGGCTCAAAGTAGTCCCCCAGAGATCCAAAGATATTTATTAGCTACAAAGGGAAAGATAGTAAATTTACAGTGGAGGGATCTTGCAGAAATCACCTTGAGCAAGTGGTCAAGGTCAACATCACTGGTAAGAGGACATATCACCATCATGAATCTCATGATACAATGCAATGAGAAGGACACAAGATTGTTTCTATGGCATTCTTGCCAAAAATGTATACCTTCATCCCAATCATGAGAAAACATCACACACACATAAATTGAAGAATAACTTTCAACAAAATTACTGATCAATACTCTTCAAAGATTTCAAGGTCACGATCAAAGATTTCAAGTTCACGAAAGACAAGGAAAGTCTGTGGAGCTGTTATAAACTACAAGAGACTAAGGAGAAATTACAATCACATACAAAATGCAATCCTGATGGAATCCTGGAACATATGACATTAGTGGGAAAACTGGCCAAATTTGAATTAAATCTTTAGTTTACTTTATAGTATCATCTCATGTTAATTTCCTCATTTTGATTGTTGCAACATGGTTGAGGGTTACTGGTAAGGGGTATATGGGAACTCGGTACTATTTTTGCACATTTTCTGTAAGTCTAAAATTACTTCAAAATAAAAAGCTAATATATATATATATATATATATATATATATATATATATATATGTTTGGAGTCTGACTTACCCCAACAACAACATCCTGAAAAGGCTGTTTCTCCTCCCAACCCTAAGTTTTGGAACTACCCTATTATCTACCTTTTAAGAGTTGTGGTTTGTTCAGCTTTTCCACTGAGTGTATAAGCAGCTATTCCATAGCTATCCAATAAATCCATTTTTGATTCAAGACAAAGTCAAGTTCTGTTTGCTCGTAATCAAAGAAACATAACTGGTACTGGCTAGTTTATAGGACAGACTTTTCAGCTGTATTGTCGAGGTTTATTTTATCCATGTACAAATGGAAGATTTACTGAGGGAAACAATTTAAGGAGGATTCCATGTGAGCTTTCTCTTTTTTTTTTTCTTTTAATATAAAATGCTAATATCCTGTAATCTTATGAATTAAAATGTCTTGAAATTTAAGGAAATTCTTAATTTCAAATAGAAGGATGAAAGTAGAAGAAATGGTAAAAGAAGACAAAAATGACTTCTGGTCTCAATTTTAAAATATCATGACTCACCTTCCTTTCGCTCTGCCTGAGAGCCACTTCTGCACTGTGCTATATAAACCTAGGAGTGACATCAAACAGAGTGGGAGGTGTTCTCACTAGCAAATATCTATTTTCTCACTGTGAAATTCCAACTCCAACTTTCTAGCCTATTTCTCTCTTCATCTCTCGGTGTCTCTCTCCATCTATTGTGGCCCTTCATTTTTCTAACTACCTCCACCAGGGATTAAATAGCATTCCTTTGAACAAGTAAATATTACAATGCCTTCTTGCTCTCTGAGTTTCCAATAAACACTCCCTGATTCTGACGTGGGTCAATGTTAGAATGCAAATACACTTTGTGATAGTTAGGGCTAGCTTCAGAACTATGCAAAATTGTGAAGGAACTGAAATTTGTCCATACTTTATTCTCAGCCTCATTTTTTTCTTTTTTTTTGCTCAGACATGCATTTATATATTCATTTAAAAATTTTAAAATGTGGGTAGGCAAATGTGAATACATCTTCTAGGATCCTGTAATTTGGTAGGAAGACAGATATGCAAGCAAATACAGTGTTATATAAGGGCTATAATATTTGTGTGAAGCTTCTTTGGTTTAAAAACAACAACAATCTAAATAAAGTATGGGATTTAGTTAAAACAACAACCAACACCACCAAAGAAATGATGGTATAGACCTAGCACTCATTTACATAAATTCTTCATTAATCTAGTTATGGTTTATCAGTTTCTCCCCTATACTCCCACAGCATTAGTTTTTTGTTTTTTTTTTCTTTCTTTCTTGTGCTAACTGTAGCTGTCTGCTTTATCCAAAAGTTATCTTCAAATATCTGTTTCTTCCAGTACTTTAGTGGCATTTTAAGGGTGAGGAATTTGCTATATATATCCTTGTATCTCTAACACCTCTAATGTACCATCTACATTGAGGATTTGTGATTACCCACTAAAAATTTCACAACTAAAGTTAAAAACCTTATTTGGCAAAATAGTTTTGGTTGGTTTTTGTGAATCTAGTCAAGCAAAAATATTGGATCCTATGTTGCCTGTCATTGTGTGCTGAAGGGCAGAGGAATAAGCATATTTATTTATTCATTTCTTTCTACCTGACATCTCTGTGATGGTTAGGTTCATGTGTGAACTTGGCCAGGTGATGGTGCCCAGTTGTCTGATCAAGCAAGCACTGGCCTATCTATTACTACAAGGACATTTGTGGCTGGTTTATTAAATCATCAGTCCATTGATTGCATCTGTGGTTGATTACGTCAACAAAGGGAGTGTCTTCCTCAATGAGAAAATTCAATCAACTGGATTTAATCCAATCAGTTGAAGACTTTTAAGGGAGAAGAGACAGAACCTTCACTTCTTCTTCAGTCAGCCAGAGACTTCTGGGGAGTTCATTGAAGACCTTCATCAGAGTTGCCAGCTCGCTGCCTGCCCTACAGAATTTGGACTCCTGCATCCCCACAGTTGTGTGAGATACTTTTACAAAATCTCATATTTACAGATATCTCCCATTGAGATACTGACATCTTCTGTTTCTCCAGAGAACCATAACTAATACACTCACTCACTTTGCTTTCAGTGTTTAGTCTAGAGTAGTCTAGAAGTCTAGAGTAACTCCTAAACTTTTTTCCTTTGGTTTAACTGTTCCTTGGAACCTTTAATTCTCTAAGCCTTGGTTTTGCATTCCTCTTTTTGGACACATATTGAAGTGTTATCTGTTGGAGATGGTCACAAGTCATTAAATCTTTGAGGCACTAAATTAGCGAGAGTCATCCCTAGATTAAAATTCAGATAAAGAATTCATTCTTTCCTGATTTGTCATGTAATTTCCTTATTTCTGGTCAGTGTATATGCTGGATGCTACACGTGATAGTCCTTAGTATTATCTACATTTCCAGTTCTCCCCATTTTGGACAAATAGTAGAATTATATTTTCCTCTTTCACTTAGATGTGGTTAAATGAATTGATTTGACTGATGAAATATAGAAAGAAGGATGTACAACACTTCTAGGAAGAAGCTTGGAGTACTGGTACTCAAATGTCCACATTCCTTTCCATGGCTGTGATGATAGTGGGAGCATATCAGTGCATACTCCATCAACCTGGATGTCTGAGCGTCTGTTTTGAACAGAGCACCCTGCTGACTGACACTGGACATGTAGCATAAACGAGAAATAAACTTTTGTTGTCTTAAGCTCTAACATTCTAAGGTTGTTTACTATGGCATCAGAACCTGGCCTAATCTGATTGGCTTATTACCTGACTAACATGACTAAATACTATGCACATAATGATGTTCCCTCCAGGAATGTAAGGTATGGCTGCAAAAAAGAAGAGAAAATAGACAATTACAGTCCTGGATGAAATAAGCATTCAATCATTATTCACTCAACAAATATTTAAGTGCCTACTATGTACCACTGACAATAATGGAGAGCAAAAAGGTTGTGACCTTGTCTTTATTGATCTTATGTAAAGTGTTATGAAGAAATGGTAACGGTTAAGGACTGGTTGGGGAACTCAAAAATGAAGAAGGGAGCTTTAAGCTGAAATACGAACAATGAAAAGGAATTAACAAGATAAGGACATGTGAGAAGAGTGTTCCTAATGGAGGGAGAAGCATGTGCAAAGGCCCAGTGTCAAAAGGGAATTGGTGAATAGGAAGAACTTAAACTAGGTTAGTGTGACTAGAGCTGAGTGGACAAGGAAAGGGGTGTTATAAAATGAGGCTGGAGTATATGTAGCCCATGTTAAAGAGTTTGACATAATCTTAAAAGCATTGCAGAAGCTATTGAAAGGTCATTGAGAGGTCATTTGGGAGCCAATTTGGTGTTGAGTCAAAATGGCTATTAATAGATCATAGATTTTTACAGTAATTTATGTAGAAATAGAGAGAAGTGGGAGGATTCAGGAGAAATCTAGCAGGCAAAATCAGCAGAACTCAGTACTGGACAGGAATTGAAGTTAGAAAGAAGTAGGAATCAAGAATGATTCCTAGACTTCTGTTCTGAGTAACTAAATTACTGGTGTTCCCCTTCACAGAGGACAGTAAAAAAGCAATGAACTTAAGAGAGTAAATCATGAATTTCAATTACCATTGAGACATGCAAGAAAAAAATGTATGGGAGGCATAAAGCCACACAGAGGAGGAACAGTTAAGGTACACTTTGGAGCAACAGAAAGTTTCCTGGATGAAAGGGAAAGGAAAACACTCAATTTGTTCACTAGAACCCATGCTCCTTTTCTACTTCTTTGGACTTGGCTCCAGCAATTCTCCTATTTCTCTTGATCTGCATATATACATGTTCTAATTTTTTCCATCTAAATAAAGTTCTCTTTTGACTCCACTTTCTCCTCCAACTACTATCCACTTGTCTTCAATTTCTTTCCTCTCACTATATATTAAGCCCACTTTGATCAGGTTTTACCCCACCACAACTGCATTCCTCAAGGTTCTGAATCATGTCCACAGTCCCAAATCCAATGAATATGTCTTATTGTTGACTCATGTGACCTATCAACAACATTCAATACTATTGATAACTTTTTATGTAAAATACTTTCTTCTTTTGCTAACCTGGTACTCTTTCTACCTTCCTCTACTCTCCTATTAATTATCTTTTGCAAGTCTCTGATGAACTCTAAATTTTGGACTATCTCATTCACTTTCTCCATGATTTCATTCAGAAGCATGGTTTCACATACCATCTACATTGTGACAACACCCAAGTTTGGATCTACATCTCAAGCCTTTTATTAGCTAGAAGCTAGTGTCTACTTCACACAAAAATCTTATAGGTTCTATTTCTTGCGTAAGATCTCACCACCAACACCACTTCCACACACCTGGGATTGCTTTGTGAAGCACAGAGGATGGAGGGCCTTGAACTCACAAATATACTTTAAAAGGCTATTGGAAAGGAAGGAATGATTTGAAAAGAAATCAAATATACATTTGAAAATAAGGGGGAAATCACAGTATTTTTTCAGAATATCAAAGAAGAGTATGTACTTGAACATTATTTAAAGGCTCTAGGGGTCCAAGTAAATAAAAGAGAGGATCTTTTTGTTATTTGAGAATGTTTTATTGTTTAGACTTGGTTACCTGAAGGTTTGTTGATTAAAGAGGGCCAAACTTCATAATCTCCACCCAGACTTCTCCCTGGAACTGCAGACTCATGTACACAACCTCTCACTGAAATCTCCCCTTGGATGTCAAATAGACACTGCGAAGTGTAAAAAGAAATAAAGCAAAATAGTTTCTATGGCTAAGAGATTTAAAATGGAGTCAGGAAGTCACTCTGGAGGTTGTTCTTATGCAAATCTCAGCTAGATATCACAAACTGCCAAAGTATGCATAGCCACAAGCAACAATGTACCTCAAAACCCTAAGGACATCTGGACACCAGAAACAAACCAGAAGATAAAGAACTTAGTAAACTGTCTAACCTCAAAGCTCTGAATATCCACCAATCACAAATAATTTATGTAAACTTTTTCTTTTTCTTGAAATACCCTTGCCCCGAAGCACCAAGAGGGGACACAATTTGGGTTGCTACCTGAATCTGTACTCCCCAAAATGCAATTCTAAGACCCCAAATAAATGCCTTTGATGCCTTGCAGCTTAATTTGTTATCTCTTGGTCAACAGCGGTTAACATGTTAAACTTGAGCTCCTGGACTATCCACTAACTAACTGCCTCCTGCCTTCCCCATCTCAGTTAATAGCAGCTTCATCATTTCAGCTTCACAGGCCAGAGCCTTTGAGGTCATCTTTGAATCCTCTCTTTCTCTCACAGCCCTCTTTACCCAGAATCCCACCATCCTCCACCCTGTTCACTACTTCCACCACCCTGGTCCAACTTATCACCATCTATTGCCTGGAATATTACAACGGCCTCCTACCAAGTTTCCCTGTTTTTAGCATTTGCATGCTCCATGCCTGCTCCACACCTTGGGGTCTTTGCCCTTGCTCCTCTCTGCCTGAAAGGATCTTCCTTCAAGTATTCATATGACTGATTGAATCACTTCCTTCTGGTCCTAAGCGAAAGTTACCATCTCAGCCCAACTTTCCCTGGTCCTGTCTATCACCTGTCACAACACATGCCTCCTCACTTCCTCCTTCCCTGGCTTTTTGTTTAACCCAGTTGTAACGTTTACTTGTTGTCTTTTTCCCACTAAAATATAAATTCCACAAGGTAAGCAATTGTGTGTGTGTGTGTGTGTGTGTGTTTGGTGAGGCTGCAAGTGGGAAGTTTCTCACTGTCTCTTAGGACCCAGCCCAGAACACTGCCTGGTACATAGTAGATACTCAACAATATTAGTATAATGACTAAAAGTGACTTAGATGGAAAGAAAGTTTTATATTTTGGGGTGTCAGCAATATGAGTGCATTAGGGATTATTCAAGACAAAGGGAAGAACAAATGCAGAAGCCTTGGGCTAAAACAAATTGCACATTAAGGAGACAATAAAAATTCACTTAGACTGAAATGTAAAGTTCAAGGTTAGGGCAATTAGTGTAAGATGAATGTGGATTAGTTATTCCCATAAGGAATTTTATACTAGATAAAGGGGAACCATTGAAAGATTTTTAAGAAGGGGAAAGACAAAGTTATATTTTCACTCAGAAAAATCAGAGACTGGAGTTTAGATAATGTATTAGAGAGAGACTAGGAAAAGGAGTGGTTATTTCTAAAATGATCTTGCCTATGATAAGAATACTCCCAGGGTTGCAACATCTTCTTAAGGAGAAGGAGCAGAGGGGTAACAAAATTACTAAAGATGGGAATATATCTCCTACATTACATACAAACAAAAATTGTTAGAAAAAAGGTGATGTGATTATAGGTTTTTAAGTCTATGTGTTGCACTGAAATGAAAAATCATTTTGAAGTAATAAACAAATATAATTGTAACAATGATTTCAGTACACATGGGGGCTGAGGAACTAATTATTTCTACCCTCTAAAGTGCCTAGTGCTGTTTATCAAGTTTGCAAGATAAATGCTTTAATTCATTACATTTACATAAATCCTCCTGCAGCACCCTTTTTATCAGTGCTCTAACAAAATGAATTGATTTCCTAACACTTTCTAACTTTTTTCAGTTAGAATACTTAGATTTGCACTTTATTAAATTTAGCTTTTTTCAGGTAGAGTATCTTATCAACTTATCACCAAAAAAATGTGGATTCAAGAATCAATCAAAATTTGAAAATATAATTTCTGTCTTTATGAATAGAGTCTGCCTCTTATAACCTTCTGCATGATACCCACTGCTTTCATTAAATCAAAACTAGTAACCCCAGTAGGTTTAGCTGTGGAGCCTTAGAAATAACTGAAAAATTAAATAGCAAGTTGGTACAAAACCTCAGCACATCATGAGGAGGATTACTAAATAAATATGGGTGGTTTTTTTTTCTCTAAAAAATGAAAATCTCCTAGCATGAGTTTTCCTAAATGTAAATTGGTCATGATCATCCTTTTACTTAGAGCATAATGCTTACTAAGTTGAATCACAATACCACTCTGAAATCAAGGAGAAAAATTCCACCCTTTATAATGCTCACTAAAAATGTCAAAGTAACAATTAATACACATTTCTGCGCTTTTACTTTCTTTAAGTACCTCCTATAAGAGAACGATGTAGCATTTGGGAGATGGTAGTGTTAGAAACAAGCATTACACTTTAAAAATGCTCACCTGGTTGTGGAGGAGAAAAGAATTTATTCACGATCTTGCAAGAACAGAAGCACAGCCACACACATGGCACACACATGGTGACAGTTATATCCTACCCCTAATACGCAGGTCCCTCCCCTGTTTCCCCATTGGCTGGGTACTCCAGAGGTTACAGACTATCCAAGAGAGCTAACTAGCCTGTCTTTGAGATTTTGAATTGTACAGCCTATCCAAGAGAGCTCATTCAGTTTAAATTTCCTGCTGAGAGATCCCACTTTTGACCATACCCCCACCTTCTTTTACATTCCAGTAACCCCTGGTTATCTTTCTCATAAAAGGAACTAGCACTGATTCTAGACTTACCTCATGGTGCTCTCTCTCTTTTTTTCCTTCCCTTCACTATGAGGCTAGTTTAAGCCAGCTCTTCTGCCCAATCTCCATTTCCTCTATTCCATGTAATCTCTATGTGAAAGCTAAACTTAACCCTTTCTTACAGTAGGAAAAAGCAGAAGGATATAATTATTCCTTTAAGTACATTAAAAAATAGAATAGAATAAATCCAAGACTGATCTACAAACAAGCAGCCCTTAGATAATCCCAAATATTAGCCTGGCTAAGAGATTGTCTGCTTCTCCCTCTTCCTTTCATCCTTGGGTACGGAATGGTTCACATTTGATTTATTAGGCTATGTTTTACCCATTTCTGAACCTTTCTGGTACAAAATCGACACCACTCACTTTAAGTCCCAGGACAATGTGGTGGAGTTCCGTGCTCTCTGCTGATCTCCTCCACTGACAGGCACCATGTATCACTGTCTGACCATAGTTTTAAAGGTTAAACCCAAAGGATAACAAGAAGGCAAACCTGAAGGGTGTGCATATGTGCATGTGTGTGTGCGTGTATGTTGGCTGAGTGAGTTAGGGAATGTCTTCTCTTGGTTTCACTTTCTCTTTGGAGGAAGTCCAATAGATAACGTTTCTGACCCCCACCTCTTCCCTATGGGAAGAGTGAATTGTCTTCCTGGTAAACTTGGGAACAGATCTGTCTGGCTTTGTGGGCAGGGCAACCGGGCACAGAGTAAGCATTCTGTTTGTAAAATTAACTAATCTCACAAGAAATAAACTAGATACTTTCCAAATTTAGGTGAGGAGCAGGTAGATTATTTTTGACCATCTTAAATGCTAACAGTTTGTCAGGTCAGTTTTTTAAAAATTGAAGACACTTAATTTATAAATCCATTAAAAATATTTAAAGGGGATTTAATTGACTAAGTTCCTCAAGGAATTAAGAGAGTTTAAACCATCGAATATTAAAAACTAATTGAATATTAAAAACTAATTGAATATTAAAAACTAACTAAAAGAGTAACAGTGAGTTCATTTTCAAATAAAATGTATTAGATTTATAAATGACATGATACAATTTGTAAAAAGATCTTTCAGTTCTGAGCACAATGTGATTTTTGAATTTGTAACCCTAATGAACTGATTGTGAATTTAAATGCAAAATGTAAAAGTCTATTCATCGCTAAAAGGCATTCTAAAAATTCACATTACCTGTTAAAATACTTCACTGATTAATCAAAACTTCCAGAGATTATCTTAAAAAGCATGACCATAGATGTGAATGTCTATGATAGGACTTTGAACATTGACTATGGGGAAATCTATCAATGCAAACTTCCCTGGATAGTTTCTTTTTCTTTCTTTCTTTTATTTTTTAAGAAATCAACAATCAAAATATATGGCCTCTTTCAGCCCTGAGAACAGAAAGCCAGAACTCTGAGCCTGAGTGTGCACTGAGCCTCCAGGGGGGCGAGGCCTCTCCAAAGCCCTATTGGCCGCCCCTGACCAGGACTAAAGGGGCCGAGACAAATGGCTTCCTAGATCTCACCAAAGAACATCGAGATGGTCGAGCCCTGGGTGTCTCTTGACATGGTGAATAAGACCGTTAATTTTTTTCAATTAATATGAGAGCCATCTATTCCGTCTTAACCTGTCACTCTGGCCCTCTCTCCTCTAAAACCTATCCCATAGTGGGAGTAGATAAAAATCTCGAGCTCGAGCCTTTACCCCACCTCTCTCTTGCCATATTGGGAAAAACCTGAACTTTGCTTAATGATTGAAAGCTTAAAAACTTTACAAGCTAAAGAAAATGCAGCTAACCACACATTCTAGCTTAGCTCTCTCCTATCCAACTTCCCATCTCTTCTGCATTCATTCTGGGACCTTGTTTCCTGCAACTTCTAACCAGGTTTATTAGCAGAACTGTTCCAGCTGTGACAAACCAGGCTCCTCCTCCAACGAAAACACCCTCACCAGCTACTACCCCACAATGAACCTTAGGGACAACTCTATGCCCCCAGTCAACTGGAAGCAGATACAGCAGCACTGATCTGTGTCCTTCAGCATCCCTAGGGAAAAAAAAAAAAAAAAAAAGCCTGGAAAGTTAGGTTTAGGCCCAGGGCCCTTACCTCACCCCCACCCTTAGGAATTTTGCAATAAAATCACTGCCCCCCACCCCACCCCCTAGGAACCCTGCAGGTCTTCAATAAGCCACCACCCCAGCCCTTAGGAATCCTGAATATTTAAAATTTTAAACTTTCCTGCTCCCAAGACCCCACTCTCAAACCAGCCAATGGAAACCTGCCAATTACCCCCTTTCCCAAAAGCAGCCACTGAAAGAGTGCAAACCTAAACCTGCCAGCCTCCCCTTTCCTGGACAAAGAACTTCCCACGAACCCTCCTTTATAAGCACTACTGTCCCTTTGCTCGGGGCTGTCACCATTTTCTTAGGCTTTGGCTCACCTGCGCAGGCCAGACAATAAAGCTCCTTTTGATCGGGAAAAAGAAAAAAAGGAAAAAGGATACGGCCCCTTTAAAAATAAACTTTCTGTATTTTAAAATGTCAAGAAAAATATTATTTGCTCATTTTTAAATTGGTATTTCTTTTAGCTAGCATATTCGATTAAAATAGTTCATTCATTACTCAATGACCCAATTCTACGCATGGGTAGAATTTTATTTTTGAATGTTTTCAGGAATATGAGACAACTTTACCCAGAAGCAAGCATGATAATTGTGCCTATATAGAGCATTGGCCCCTAACTTTACTATTTTAAATTATTATAGAGGTAGAAGGCACTGTGCTTAATACCTTAATCTAATCCACTAGGAGTGTTCCTATTCCACTATGAGTGTTGAGACACGCATATAAAGTACTATTATAAACAAAAAGCTGAACTGAGAGACATAATAAATAATATGCTATAAGATTTCATTTCTTGCTAGAGCTCCCAAAGGTATATTTGCTTACTCTCATAGTGTAAGTAGGAATTTGACAGTGGATGTGATGCAAATGTGTTATACATAACCAAATGTTCATTTTCAGATATGTGACTTCCCAGTCATAAAGTTGTTCCTATGGAAAATACAATATGCTTCAAGGCAATCTAATTTATTCTGTGGGTTTCAGGAAATAATTTAGTGAGAAAATGGAAACGTCCTTTATTCAGACATATGAAGGCACGCTACCCCTCCTCTTTGAATATTGCATAGATAATATTGCCATTTAAATAGATATCATTGACGGGAAATCAGGAGCAATTAATTTAAAAAAAAAATAGCTAATTGCAACATATTGAAGAGGAAAAACCTGGGACTATTCTCAGAAGGCTAAGTGAAAAATAGTTGCAGGGAAAGTGTAGTTAAAGAAAGATATAAACTAAACAAGGAAAAAGAATACAGGAAGGTGGGAAGGTGAGAAGACAGAGTGGAAAGATATACAGAGGACTTCTGTAGATGGTTTTAAGGGAGAAGAGGAAGAAAACAGTGAGCAAGAGCACTTAGATTCAGATTGGCAGGTAGTAATGAGTTTGGTTTCTCCCATCACTAACAGGGGGAGACATTTCTCTAGGCCACTTCATGGGGTAGGGAAAGAGGGCATTAGAGAAAACAGCATGCCCCAGGGCTAAGCTGTTGTACCCAGAAAGAGTTGACCTAGCTCTGCTAGCTGTTGAAAAAAATTTCACATGCATAGCTGAGGAAGAAATACAGACCTTTCTATCTTTTATCCAGTTCAAATAAAAGCCAGGACACAACAAACATAACAAAAGACGTGCCATGCAGATTACTTAATATAATTCTGCATTCATCAAAAGCCTTTCTCTCTTTAGAAGTCTGTTCTCCACAAACAGTTTAGGTGTCTCACAGAGCTAATGAAATGTATCATCAAAGAAGTATTTGTATTCACATACATTAGCAAAAGCATAGGCAGGGCCACCTACTGGGTATGCTGTAAAGTGTAAGTAGAGGTCCCCCTACTTACTTAGAGCTTGCTACTGTGTGAGCAATTCCTTCCAGCAGGGTCATTCAGGTTTAGCCATTCTATTCTTTGAAGGTCCAGGTTAAAATGTAAGTCTGTTACCTGAAAAGAAAACTAGACTCTTTTGTAGGAATGGTCCTCATCTGTAATGGTTAATAATAACACTAGCTGGCAACTTCTGTGTTTCTCGTCAGCTTCTCTTCTTTGAAAAGCACCTGTTTTAGTTTTCCTTCACTGTTCAAGCAAATACCATATACAATGGGTTGGCTTAGACAACAAGAGTTTATTCTCTCACAGTTTTGAGGCAAGGAAAAGTCCAAACCAAGACATTGTCGAGGTGATGATTTCTTCCCAGAGACTGTGACGTTCTGGGGCTGACCACCCATGATCCGTGGTCCTTAGCTTTTTCTGTCACATGGCAGTGCACTTGGTAGGCTCTCCTCCCGTCTTCCTTCTCTTCCAGATTGGGTTGATTTCAGCTTTTGGCTGTTCACTGTGTAACTTCTCTCTGTGACTGAATTTCTTTCTGCTTATAAAGGACTCCAGTAGTAGGATTAAGACCCATCCTGATTGATTTGGGCCACAACTTAATCAAATAACCTCATGAAAAGTTCCTACACCCACAGGAATGGATTAAGTTTAAAAGCATGTTTTTTTTGGGGTACATAGCTTCAAACCACCACATACCACATTCATATGTGCTGGCCCTAGACAATTATATTTTACTAATACCACATATGTGAACCTGCTGTACTGATCATAGCTCATTGGACAAGCAGGGACACATGACTGAAGCTGGGCCAATCAGTATCTTTTGCTCAAGAATGGAAAAGGAGATACACAGAAATTAGGAACTGCAAATTGAGATTAATGGCATAGCCCTAAGATTTTTTTTTCCTCAAAACAGAAATAGGTAGGCATTGCTTTTAGAGAAAAATATCATGGAAACCAAGTATGAGCATACTAATTTATTACAGTGTTACTTGATCAGGAGCATACACATATACAACACATATACTTATAATCCATACACATTGATAAGATGACAGAAAATTACAAATATAAGCAAAATAATATAATTGATAATAGTCAAATTAATGGCATAAATTTAATATGAAAGGTGTGTTGTTTTGCTTAAAGTAAATTGCTGAATGCTTAATGTGCCATGTGATGAACTTATTTTCCCTTGACTGAACTTTCATTCAGATAGCAGGTTGTAACTGTATGGGTAGAATGTATCACAGGTATCTTAAGTGCCCATGGCTTATACAATGATTTTGACTCTGTTCTTTTATCACTAGACCTTACATTAAACATTTGAGTAATATTGCTCTAAACTAATAGAAATTTCTGCAATGATAAAAATGTTCCATATCTGCACTGTCAGATATAGTAGCCACTAGCCACATATAACTGTCATACTATTTGAAATGTGGCTAATGTGAATGAAATATTGGATTTTAAATCTTTTTAAATTTTTATTAATTTACATTTAAATAGCTACAAGTGGCTAGTGGCTATTGTAATGGGTAGCACAACTCTACATTTTTCAGAACCTCCTTTCAAATGCTGGCTCTCCAAAATACCACTAAAACAACTTGTTGTATAGTAAATTAGCCCACAATTTAGTGGCTTAAAATTACAAACCTTTACTAGTGCACACAGTTTTTGTGGGTCAGGGATTTGGGAGCAGGTTAGCTGAGTGATTCTGGCTCGTGTATATCATGAAGGTGCAATCAACTTGTTCACTGGGGCTGCAGTCATCTGAAAGCTTGACTGGGGCTGAAGGATCTGTTTCCAGGATGAAAGTTGGCAGGAAGTTGGCAGGATGGTTGATGGCAGGAAGTTAGAGGGTGTTACCTGGTTGTTGGCAGGAGGCCTCAGTTCCTTGCCAGGTGGGCCTCTCCATAGGTCTGCTTAATGTGTCCTCACAACATGGTAGCTGGCTTCCCACAAGAGAGAGGAAGGCAGAGTGTTTTTCATGATCTAGTTTCCAAAGCTGCACACTGTCACTTTCTCTTTATCCCATTTATTAGAAGGCAGATACTACATATAGCCAACACTGAAAAGGAGGGGAAATAGGCCCTAACTCTTGAAGTGAAGAGCATCAAATAATTTGTGTACATAATTTAAATCTACCATAGACTTTTAACTTATCTTAAGCAATGTAGTTAAAAAAGTAGAAAAGACTTTATTTGAATTTATGTCATTCTCTGGACCCAATATTTTAATTACAGTTTTCCACTGCCTAGAACAACCATTCCTTCAAACACATGATTTCTTAAAGGGGCATTTAGAAACCAACTGCATCTAAATGCAAGTCTCTGGGTTAATTATTGATTAAATAACTATCAAATAATTGTAAATATTTTAAAAATTATGTGCATTCAAAAATTCCTTTGTAAGTTCTGAAATGCTAATTTGCATTATATTTTCATCTTTAAAAAATTTTCCTCTTTCCTAAGTAATTGGGTATATATCATGCTTTTGGGGAAAGGTAGAGCAATCAACAAGGAATTGGAATATCAAGAGTCATTGCCATATTGCAAAGCCCAGGTAAACCTCCTCTTCCAGGAAGCCTCAGAGCGACAGCTATGCACAACCTCCTATTTTAGGCTCTCTTTTACAGACCTACTAAAGTTGTGTTTCAGGGAAGTGTCACAATCAAAGAAGTGTAGGCTGAAGGATATTTCCAATCATTACCTGTTCGCTCAGAGAACAAACAAAGTATCCAAGTACATAGTTGACAAGAATTTTACTAAAATCCTGGTCTTCTTTTATTCTCCAGTACAACTATTCAGTCCAGAGTCTCTCATTATTCTGACCGAGAAGAATTCTTTGTCTTCTATACCATTCCATTCCCCCTTTCTCTTACTCTGCCATTCCACCCATAATGTGCCCTTTCACAAGATTCTTTCTTTAGGCCTATCATTACTAAGGAGTATATTAGCTCTTTTTTTTTTTCTCAATGCTTTTGCTGAGAAAAATTGTCAGTGAGGCTATGTTCCATTTGCTTCTTTTTTACTCATAGACTGAAAGGACCAAGGACACTGGGGTAGAAGAGATGGCAAAATAATGTATTCATCTAGAAACTTCCTTTGCATATAGGGAGAAGCAGGAAACACACACACATGAGCATTTTCTCTGCCACTCTGTACACAGCTTCCTGGACCAGGACCCAAAGGTAGCCATCTATAGGTCAGACAGAAATCCAAGAAGTGGCTTGGCAGGAAAATGCCCAGACTGAGAGAGCCACATTTAGTGGTGGTTGGGTAAACCACTCTTTTACCTTTCTTTCACATAATTTGAATGTGAAATACTTCAAAAGGAAGTAAGTTAGTAGAAAGAGCAGAGCAGAGAGATCAAATGCTGTAAGGCAGTGTGGTAGGTTGAATAATGTACCCCACATTATTGGATTCAGATTAAGAACATATGTTTGTTGGGGTACATTATTCAACCTACTGTCTCTATAGGTGTGAACCCACTGCAAATAGGATCTTTTGAAAGTATTATTTCTAGTTAATGTGTGGCCAACTGAAGCACGGTGGGCCTTATTCTGATTTACTGGAGGCCTTAAAAAGAGAACACAGAAGTGGCGCAAGCAAGAAATGAGAGGACACCACCATGTCATGGGAGGCAGAAATACAAGCCAAAGAACCCCAAGGATTGCTGGCAGACAGCAACAGAACGCTACAGTCTTTGGGGAGAAACTATGCCTTGCTAATATCTTGATTTGGAATTTTTTTCTAGCCTCAAAACCATGAGCCAATAAATTCCTGTTGTTTAAGCAACTCATTGAGTAGTATTTGTCATAGCAGCTTTGCAAACCAACGTAGTCAGTAAGCCTCGCACAAACATTAGATGTGAGGCAGAGAGAAGGAAAATAGATTTGTGATAAAGTCCAGTTAACTGAGATGAGTCAAGTGTGCTTCCTCTTTGCAACCCAGAGGAAGGTAATGCACTTATTAAATAGGATAAAACTGTGTTTTCTATTTTGATACATCATTTATTTGGGGTTTATTATTTACTTTTTTTTCACATCAATGTGAGCACCATCCTGGATTATAAGTATAATAATAATGATTGACATTTATTGGCTATTTACTATTTATTAAGCACTGTTCTAAATGCTGTGAATATATTAACACATCTCCATATTATCCCCATTTTACATGAAGAATTTGAGACATAGAGTATCTAAATTTCTAGTCACATAGCTTGTAAAAGGCAGAGGTGGGATTTGATTCCACACAGACTGGCTCCAAAGACTGTGCTTCTAAATGGTATACTCATCTACTGCTGTAAATGAAATGGTTCCCTGTTCAATATAGGATAATTTTGACACTTCCTACCCTGACATGCAAGGCTCTCCACAGCCCAGATCACAACAAACTTTTCATCTTTATCTGATTCCATTACTTGAACCCTTGTAAATCCCAGCCTCACCTCATCCAAGCCCCCCAAGCAAGTAGCCCACAGGTGTTGCATTTGTCTCTCTCTATACCTTTATGTCTTCTGAAACTGGGAAACATTTTATGAGAGTGTGAGCATGGAGAACCAGCACATGGGTAGCAGCAGGCCTCCCAACTGCCACAGTTTCATACATCTGAATTCTGAAGCTGTAGAATCCAACTCTGATGAACAATGTGATCTTTCAGACTATTTTATGTGTTTGTTTAGGATCTTAGCTGAAGAACAAGGAAAATGAAATTTAGTGCTAAGCTGGGTGAACATGGTCTGACTTGTGGATAATTTATTTTTTATGACAGATTCCATTTTCTGTTGCTGGCATGATTACAAAAGAATATATTTGTCCACTAAGAGTACCTTTATGTTTTTTTGCACATGCTTACTCAGTGGTAGCATTTAATTTGTAATATTATTCACTTATCAGACCAAAAGACAGTACATGCTCAGAATTATTAAGTTTATTGAAATGTTATTATAAGAATCAGTCTTCAGAGGCAAAAGAAATATCACTGCTTAGCTGGAGATTGTCTCATTATCTTCAAAGTGCAGATATCATTGAGATGATTAGTTTCCTGGACAAATTTAGATTTGAAGAGGTGTGAATATGTGCTCTGTCAGAAATGTTGTGTCACAGAATTGTTTGTGTGCAAGGCAGTTGTTGAAAACTGAAGTACTTATAGAGTGAAACTGCCTAAGTTAATAAGGTTGAGTAAGTAAGGTGGAGAGAGTGGTGAACTTGATTAGAGAATGCTCATCTGAAAGAGTCCAGCCAGTTTTTAGATCTGGCCAACTGTTAGGTCTGGCCAATTATGGAATGGTGAAATGTACCCTAATGTTGCTGATATTCTGATTTTTAAGAGAAACCAGATAGCTGGATATCTGTACAAAAGATCCTGATGTTTAAATGAGACAGAATTCTAAGAATGACCACCAATGACCTTCTGTGATAGATTGAATTATCTACCCCAATTTAGACAAGTTCTTAATCTGCATTCCTGTGGATATAAATCTACTATAAAGAGGTCCTCTTGAACATGTTGTTTTTACTTAAGATATAGCTCAAATGAATGAGGTTGGATTTTAATTCAGATTAATGGAGTCCTTTATAAGCAGCAGAAATGCAGATTGTCAGAGAAAGCCAAGGAAGAAGCTGGAAGCCAGATGTCAGCAGGAAACTGGAAGAAAAAAGAGAGGACATCGCCATGTGGTGGGAAAGCCAAGGAACCCAAGTACTGCTGGCCAATCAGAATGCTACCATCCCTGGGAGGAAGAAAGCCTTCTTGCCAATGCCTTGATTTGGACTTCTGGCCTTTGAAACTGTGAGCTAATAAATTCCTGTTGTTAAGCCAATTCACTGTGTGGTATTTGTTATAGCAGCCTGACAAACAAGGACATCCTTTTCCTTGCATAATCCTCTCCCTTTTGAGTGTGGGTGGAAACTGTGAATATGATGAGATATTATCCCTGAGGTTATGTTATGTTATATGGTGAAGGGTGAATATTTAGGTGGGTCTAATCTAATAACATGTGCCATCTGGTATCAGAAGGGTAAGTCAGAAAGAATCATAGGACAAAAATGATACAAAAAGCCATTGTTGGCTTTGAAATGGAGGGAACCATGTGTAAGGACCTGGGAGCAGATTCTAGGAGATGACAGGACAGCCAGCCAGATAATCGTGGCTACAGTTCCACAACTATAAAGAACTGAATTCTTCTAATAAACTGAATGAGCTTGGAAGTAGAATGTTCCCCAGAGCCTCCAGATAAGAGCTTATCCTAGCCAATACCTTGATTTTGATCTTGTGAGACTCTGAGCAGAGAACCCAATTGCACTCACCTTAACTTATGACCTACAGAACTGTGAGCTAATAAATGGGTGTTGTTTTAGGTCAGGAAGGATGTGATTATTTGTTACCCAGCAATAGAAAACTAATACAGTAAGTGCAGTGAGTTAGGCCACTATAGAGTTAGAGAGACCACAGTCTGTACAAGATGGCCCTCACCTCTGAACAACAATTGTAATTTTGGAGAGTTCCTAAAACTTCTCAAGTTCAGTAATTCACTGCAAGGACTCACAGGACTCACTAAAAGCTGTTACACTAAAATTTACATATTATTACAGGGAAAGGATACAGCTTAAAATCAGTCAAGGAAAGCAGCAGAGTCCAGGAGAAATACCAAATACAGAGCTTCTGTTGTTCTCTCCTGGGGAGTCATGGACAGCGTTATTCTCCTTTTATCCATGCATGACAAGACTTGAGTGTTGCCAATCATGGAAGCTCACCTGATCCTCAGTCTCCAGAGTTTCTATTGGGGATCCATCATGTAGGCATAATTGACTGATTGATTGCTCACATGGTTAGTTTCAGTCTCCAGTTTGATTGATATAACCCAAAGCCCTACCCTAAATTGCATTTTCACCATCTGATTTGGCACAAGGTCTCTACCTAAATTACATGGTTATTATCGAGTATGGCCAGCCCCGTTCTACGACGATCCAGTGGGGACAGCCTCCACCCTAAATCTCACTGTTAGACTTTCTGGCATAACCCAAGGTCCCCAGACAAACAAAGACACTTCTATCAGGCATGCCATTCCAAGGGCTTAGACATTATCTCCCTGAAGCTGAGGGTAAAGATCAGACATGTTTTGGGTAAGGTTAAATTTTTTACTACGTCATGCTACTAAAATTATTTTTACATCTGGAGTAGGCCAATTAGTACATCAGCCACTGAGATATAAATTTGCAACCTCTGCTACAACTATCGTGTTGTGAGAGAGTTCATATGGAAGGGATTCTGAGCATTTCTTTACTTCCAATGTAATAACTATACAGTGTGCTTCTGCTTGTCATCACTTAAAGCTGCTCTCAAAAGAAATAATCTTTTGATTGAAATGCAAATAAAAATCATCCACAAAGTGATGATGGGTGAAAGTATAAAATGATGAAATGCTTAGAAACATCAGTAGAGACAACTTATTGGCTTTGCAGACATTTTCTGCATTTGGTGATTTGAGGGAAATGGCATTACTCAAGAAAAAAAGAAATTTTCATATGCATTTTTTCCCTAAAAATGATTTGAGGGTAATTGTTTCTTTAAAACTCTTCATTGTATCCCTCCACAAATCTGCTCCATTTATTCTTGATTAGAGATGTATCTTAAAAATAGAGGGCATACATTTGCATTTCCAAAGATTCCTTTGCTTGAACAGCATGCAGTAAATGCAGGGAAATTTCAGAAATTCCACAAGATGCAGTTTCCCTTTTGGGAAACAAGTTATGGAAGATTATTCCTAAAGACCCTGGAAATAAATTTATTCTCATCATTTCAAGGCCAAAGTGCTTTTTAAAACATCAAGACAATTTATCAGTAAGTACCTTCTCTTGCAGCCCTCACAAGACTCTATTTATAAATTCAATTCAACAACATTAATTGAATTTCTATTTTTTCAAGGCATTGTTTTGAACTGAATGATAAGAATAAAGATGAAGATGACTAGTAAAAATGCAGTAGCTAGCTAGTTTTAAGTACATTACTATCTCCGCTTTTTCAGTCTCTCTGTTACAGTTAGAAAGTGAGCATGTATGAGTTCTATTGATGATGCTTCCAAAATTTCCTAGCTCCACTCTCCTGTGCCCCAAATACCAAAACCAGTTGAAGACAAAAATCAGTTAGACTCATACACCTGCAGGTAGAGAAAATGGAGAATGTCAGGCTCTCCAACATCCTGTCCTTCTGCTTACAGCAATCCAACCCAGGGCTACTTACTGCATAAAAACCTTTAAGCTGGGTCTGAACACAAGCAGATTTAAGAGGCCATTCTGCCCTGCTTGGCAGAGAAATGTGGCTGCTACATGTCTCACCGTTCACATAAGCCACTTCCCCTGCTCTAGGAAGGTTCTAGGAAGGGGTAGGACTTTCAAGAGCAAATCTGGAAAATTTGGGGAAGAACCCTGGCTAAAAATCTTTACAAGGATTTTTTTTGTTCCTTGATCTCCCTTACCCCCACCCTACCCTTAGGGGTGGGGATGAAGAGAGATTCCTTCCATGGCTCTTCCCTGGTGAAAATTCTCTTTCCTAGGGCTCAAGGTCTAAATGTGGAGAGAAGAGAAACATTTTTCCTTTCATTAGCACTTTATTATGTTTTTAAAATCAGCCACTTGTTTATTCAAATTCAGAAGATAATGTATGTTCAATAAATAAAAAAATGCCTTATCTTTAGAGGCCACAGATCGCTATTAACCATCTGTTGAGAAATACTAAAATTTATATTAAAATATAATTAACACTGTCATTTCCTTTGGAAATTTCCAACTGAGATTCCGTACATATTTGATTAAATAAGGCATCATTAAACTATCTTGTTACCCTTTGATTGCAAAGTAGTATTTACTCTGAGTTTTACTTATTCTTTGGCTTAGGTCTCATGTTCTATATGAAGAGTAATATGAAGTAATTTAATAGATACTTTAAAATATCTTCTAGAAATTGCACTATTTGTAACTATATCTCTACGGAATTATTAACACATCATGTGATGCTAGGAGTTACAATTGTTTGGCAACAAAATATATTTTTTTCCCAATGCAACACTTGGGTTGATTTCCAAATGAAAAAGGTGATGATGTAAAATTGTTTGAAGCATTTTCCTATGATTTTTTTCAAACTCCTATTCCTTTCTTGCTTTCCTGACATTGTTGAAATCTGCAACTTGACCTTTCTTTGCAATTAATGGCCACACAGTAACTGTAGGTCTGATTCTAGCAGTATCAATATTTGCTTGGCTGGAGAAATGTTTTCATCTGTTTGCACATGATCTCTTCTCCAGTTCTCTGAAGGTCTTGCATATCTTTTGCAATTCATTCTGTCATAAGGAAATTTGCAGAGCAGACTGCAAATCCATGGTGTCCTGCCGGAGTAATGTGGAAAGCTTCTCTCATGGAGTTAGCACACCAGCTGGGAATGCAAAACTTTTCTCCACTCTTGTTCTATGCTAAGGGCATTTGGAAATTTTATTTTCAATTTGATAATTCAGGTAACAGTAGTATCAGTTATAATTTTGTTCTATAGGAGAATTAATTCATTTTATTTAAATCCCAATGTGTTGGTTGGTCTTTGGGATATTAATAATTTCAGATTTTGGAATGTGCCCCAGTATGACTTTTTTTCTCAAACCAGTTACTAGAACTATTCATTGATCCTGAAAAAAAGCAAACAGTTAAAGGGCATAATAATTTCTTTAAAAAGGCTAACTACTGTGTTGTGTTTCCTGGGGACTACTTATAGCATATTCCCTATAGTCAGGCTAGTGGTTTCTGCAGACAGACTAAATTTCGAGTAACAGATCTTCAACAAAATATACATAGCCTAGGAAATATGGTGTTTCTGAGAGTGCAAAGAGATCGTCACTGAACTTTAAAATAAAACAAACAAAATCTTTACATTTGAAAAGGACTTTTACAAGTTTTGGGATTTCTTGGAAGCCAGATTAGTAATCACAATATTGTTTGGTGAGCAGAGAATGTGGACAAAAGAGATGGAGAGCCCTGAGGGATGTTTTGTCCAGATCAGGAAAAGTACTGCTTTAGACTGTTTCTTTTCCCTTATATTTAGTGTATTGATTGTATGTTGGAATAATGATCTTTTTTATTATAATTAATTTCACTTATCTCTTTTTAGTGGTGACTGGAAAATTTAAAATTACATATGGGGATTGCATTATATTTCTTCTGGAAGCACCGCTCTAGTGTAAAGGGCACAAAGTCACATGTGAGCACAGAAGAGGTGAATTTACTGCCTCCATTGAGAAGCCATGAAATTGGAAAAGGCTCTCCACTAACTTCCGGACAGTGGCCAGATTAGAGGATTTATCTTCAACCACTGTGAGTCTAACTCTGGCTCTTCGTAGTGTTTGCTTTCTGCCTCTGAAGTTCAACCACTACCAGCTTTCTGGGCAGCACTGCTCCATCACTGTCTGTGTCTCTAGCCCCACCAGCAACTGGCTAAAGAGTCCACCCAGCCCTTACACCCTGAAGCAACCCAAGGAAGGGCTAGACAAGAGAATTTAAGGAGCTTATCATGGAAGTCATTTTTGGTCCGGCTTCTACTCTCTACAACACCATTCTCTGAAGCCTGATTATATTCAGCTGCCTCTGCCACAGCTGGCACACCAAGTTAGGACCAAAGCAGACTGAACACAACCACTGAAGATACTCATAAGCATTCCAGTGTTCTTGGATGGCCTATGACCAGATTTCTTGACTTTCTGTTATCCCTTGGGAATAAGGTTCACTGAGAATTGAAAAGTGCACATTCTTTGTATAACAAGTTAAGAATAAAGCCACTTCAGTGCCATTGGGTGCATTTTATTATCCATCACCTGCTTCAAGCTATAAAGACTATTTGAATACACTGAATACAGATAATGGATCAATTGATTCTTCCTGGAGAAATCACAAAACATGAATAGGATACAGATTTTCTGACTCTTAATTCAATGTTTTTTTCCTTATATTATACTGACTCCTTTATAAATGTCACATTAAATGGGCATAAATGTATTTTGCATATCGAAAAATTAAACTCAATGGACTATAAAGAGGTCTAAATTCAGTGGACAATAGAGTGCTCTACCGTGTCCATTAAGTTCTCTTCTCAGTCTTCTCTACTTGGTCAAGATTTTTCATGTTGGGAAACATCACAAGGCAAAATTCACATCTTCACTTCTTGTTTCTATGCAAATGATTCCTATTTTGATCTTTTAGTCCCCATCAGTTTTCAAGGCTTTAGCCTTATATTTCCGACTGCTTCTTGTATTTTCTCTGTTCCCCTCAAGCTCACATTTAAACTATATATAATTAAGCATGATAAAAAGACTTGAAATGCAGAAATAAAAATAAAAGTTTATAGAAAGTGTCTAGCACATTAAATTTAAAGGAAAAATATACCAAGTGTTATGCAGCACGTTGCCTGATCTGGATGGTAAAGTCCTCAGGCTATCCACTTCCTTCCCTGATCACCAAACAGCCTTTTCTACTCATTTGGCTTCCCAGAAAGCGCCACACCTGTAAAAGTAGTTCTCAAATTTCATGCTTTTGCCTAACGTACATTAAAGTTCAGTTGCTGTCTCCATGTTCAGGAATATTTTTATTTGATATGTATTTATTGAGAATGTACTATAGGCTAGGCCCTGAGATTGCAACTTAATAAGTGGGACACCATATATGTGTGGTTTTAGAGGAGCAAATAACTCAGATTCTTGACCTCATCTGAGGATTCAGAAAGGCTTGTTTGAGGAAAGGCATCTCAGAACATGTAAGGTCCTTGTGATAAGGGAATGCAAATTACTCTAAAGGAAATATTGTTCCCAGCCTCATGTGGGATAAAATGTTATTCTTTTATAATACTAGTTATCTCCTTCTTTGAATAAATTAAGATTCTGATAAAATGGTTAGCAATTTTCAATAGTTGCTCAATTATTTATGGGATTAATATTTATTAATATCAATATCATATAGTTATCTATATGCTAATTGACATAATATATTAATTAAATTAATTCTGTAGGGAAATTGGCCCCCCACCCATCTACCTGACAGTCAAGAATCTGAGGATCTTTAAATGAATAGTCTTTTCTTTTTGAATCTAATCTACATTTCCTTTGTCTGTGCTAGAAAATAAACTTTTAAACTGGCCAACTAGAGGTTTTTCCCATGCAGCAAGATTATAATAAAACTTTGATACATGCTCATAGCTAAATTGTCTGACAAATTGTTATTATTTTAACTATAACTTCTAGGTTCTGTAATTAGGCTAGTGTCATAGAAAACAGAAGGGAAATGGGAGCAGTAGACATGATAAAAAAGGAAGCTGAGGGGTAAGCAAGCTCCAGATTGAGCAAGGAATTGTAGGTCTTCAGTATTTGAATCCTATCCTTTAAAAAAATATATATATAAAAGAGGTGAGGTAATACTCATGTTTACATTTTGTAAAGATCAGTCTATAGCAGTCCTATCCAGTAGAAATATCAAGCAAGCCGCTAATATGAACCACATATCTAATTTTAAATTTTCTAGAAAAGTAAAAAGAATCATAGGATAGAAATTATAATAATTATCACTCTGATATGTTGAAAATATTATCCTTTTAACATGCAATCAACAAAATTACATTATTCTTTTTTCATACAAAATCTTTGAAACTGGTATATATTTTACATTGTACAGCCCTCTCAATTTGTGTAGCTACATTTAAAGTGCTCAATAGCCATATATATCTAGTGGCACAGGTCTATAATATGGAGAATTGATGGGAGAAGACAAAATTTGTGTCAGGAGACAGTTTAGGAGACTGCATTAGTTTCCCATGGCTGTTGTGACAAATTATCACAAACTTGCTGGCTTAAAGCAACAGAGATTTATTCTTTCATGTTTCCTTAAATGGCGGAAGAAAAGAGGGCCTGAGGTTAAAGCAGGGGAAGGCTGAAGTTTAATGACCTGGTTGAGGAGAAGCCTATAGAGAAGTTGGAGTAAAAGAAGAAAAAAAAAAAAGATGAATGATATGATATGGAATTCTTGTAAGAATTTTGAAAAGGAAGGCCTGAAGAAAACCACAAAGGAAGGATGAGGGAAGATAGGCAAAAGTTATAAGAAGGAAGGCATCATCGATAATTTGAATGCCATTAAGAAGTTAAGTGAGGTGAGGCTGAACAATGCTGATTGGATTTAGTCATTGAGAATCTGTCAAAAACTGTTTTTCTGGAGTGATGTGTGGGGTGAGGGAGAGCAAACAGAATTATAATCTTATTAGAGAAAGCTGATTTTATTCCTTCCTTGGAGTTTTTTCAAAACTCTGATTTGAGTGCAATATGGGTAAATGTTTGAGATAGATAATATAGAGATGATAGAAAGACAGAGAGATAGGTTAGTCGAGATAGATATAATTAATAGTGATAATTGTGGGTTATCTGTAAATAACAATCTTGCAAGATTGTGTTATTTCTGTATTAGACAAGTATGTCCTTAGAAAGATCACTAGATGCCCTCTCTTCAAGTTGATATTGAGTCTTTTAATCAATACTCAGGCTAGAATTGTTTGATCCCCTATGTGACCTTTAAATATCTTGACCCTTTTCCCAGGGATATCATGTGACTTTGCCAAAGGCCCTTGCTATTGTCTTCCTATATTTCAGTTATTTTCAAAAATATGTATCTAAAAATAGATACTACATAGCAATATATTAAGTGAACATATGATTAGGATGGTTGATACATGTTTACATACAATTTGTATATATCCCTACATAAAATTTCTCTTAAGATGGAAATGCTTATGTAAAAAGAATAACTAAATAAATAATAAGATAGAAAAGAAAACAAATAATATGGGAGTTTTTGTGATCATAGTAATATTATATGATAATACTATTTTCCTATTTCTTAGTAAGAAAAAATAGATATTTTTATGATAAAGTTTCCAACAAAATAGCAGAAAGCAGAATATGTTCAAAGGTTTAAAAGGAGGAGCTTTAAAATTTTATCACATAAGTAAGAATATCTGCTCTGTTCTGTAGAACATCTGAAATTTGTATACTGAAATTTGAAATACAATAATTTTAAGAATGTCAAGCCTTCAAATCGAATTATTATTTGTTTAGATTAATCTTATTCTGGCCACCAGGATTTTGCAGAGAAGTTCTGATGACTAAAGACTGCAAATTCCAAACCACATTTGTGCCAACTCAGTTTTATCCAAATCCAAAATTATTTACTCAGTTGTTCATCAGCTTCAACTCTACCATGCCCTCCTAAAATATTGAAGTAAAGGTTAAAAATTTCAATGATACAGGCAAGGTTTCTTTTTGTTTCTGTTTTTGATTTTTTTACAATTTCATTTTGTAATAAAAAAATAACTTGGAAAACAACTTGAGAACTTTGATTTTTCCTCTAATTAAATTCTAATTCAGCATGTGCTGTTATGTTTAATGTCCCTGAATATGTTTTCTTACTGATGAACTCCTGGGTAACTGGAGAGATAATGTATAGTTCACGCAGAGAAGAGATACTCATATTATTTTCATTGAACTAAAAAAAAATACTGAATTCAGTAATGCAATATTTTACCTATTACGTGGTACCAAAACAAGCAAACAAAATAAACACAATTGAATTAAGGCCACAGAAATAGACATTGTTTACAGTGATCCATTTCTTATAAAAATAATATATTTTAATGTGAAATGCCAAAAGTCTGAAATAAAAGTATTTGAATTTTTCTAATTTCAACCATAATTCACTGGCATCCTTCATTTTATTGGTGTCTGAAAACATATCCTGAAGCTACCATTCACTGGACTGTTCAATGGACTTCTCACCGCTACCCTTACAATAGTCAACTAGGTACCCATCAATTAAGAAGCCTAACAAAGTTTCTTGGCTTTATTATTCACAGTTTATGTGAATAACAAACTTTTATTGAAAAAATATTAGCAGCTAGCCCATTTATAGCACTTACGATGTGCCAGATATTTTTCTGAGTGCTTTACATATTTTAGAACATTCAGTCTTCAAAACAATGTTGTGAGCAGATAGTACTATCATCCCATTTTGTAGATGAGGAAACTGAATGAAAGATATACTATTAATAAGACTCTAATATTAGAGTGAATTCATTTACAAACTGAATCCTGAGAATATTTGCAATTTCACTGAAATTGATCATTTCTTATAATGGCAATGTTAATACAGCAGCTAACTTTTATGAAAAATGTCCTGAATGCTATGCGTTGTTCTAAGTGCTTTACAGATCTAACTTCAATCCTTGCAACAGCCTGACAGAGTAGGTATTATTACTACTCCCATTTTACAGAAGTGGAAATTGAATTAAAAGATAACATTCTATTTTTTTTAAACTATTTTAAAGAATATTTAGAAATTTCTAAATTTCTTTACACATTGTTAGAATTATTGAAAAAAGAATAAAAATTAGTTATAACTATTATTTAATAATAATAATGGTTGTTAAAGCAACTAAATTTTATGAGAGAACTTTTGTGTTAGGCATTACTCAAAGTGTTTTGCATGAATAACCTATTTGATCCTTACAGTGTAAGAGCTGGATACTACTATTATAACCGTTTTATTGGTGAGGAAATTGAGGCACATGGAGTTTGAGTAAATTGGCTAAAGTCACACAGAGAAGAATGACAGGGTTGGGATTCTCATCTGTGTAGTCTGATTCTGCATGTGTCATAACTGTATTCAAGTTTAGAATTAATTAAGTTTTTTATATGGGAAAAAAATGAACTGTGAAAATTTCCTGCATCTGCCAAAGGCACTGATTTTAATCTATTATTGATAACTAATCCATTTTATCTAATACTCTTTTATAGTTTATGACTATTTTAATTCTAAAGGTAGAATTTAACCAAATATACAGTCAAATAAATTGGGATTCAGAAGATGCCCAAGGTACTTTGAAAAAAAAAAAAGAAAAGAATAATTCTAGAGGGTGTTCCTTTTTATTTTCGTAATCTTCTCTCTCAAAAAATAACCAAGCACCAAAAGAATGATTCCGCTTTAAAGTCATCTTTAGAGCTAAAAGGTCAAAAAATGACTTTATGGAATAAAAACAATGAAATACTTAATAAGTTGATTCGACTAAGTGAATATTAACATTTTTCTTAATACCAATTCTTATTTTATAATCAGACATTTAGGTAGTCTATTCAGATTTTTATAAAAAATATTCACTAACTTTCATTTTAAAAGATATATGTGTGTGTGTGTGTGTGTATACACACACACACACACACACATATATATTGTCTTCAGTTTACTTATTTACTTAAAAGCTATGATGCCGTTTTCAGGTATATATGACAAAATTCACATCCATCTCTATTGAAGGCATATTAACAGTGCAGGTCACATTTTAGAACCTGACACTCCCTTAGTGCATAATTACTCAATGTTTCTTCATATACAGACGCTACACATTGTTGTCAATAAATAATTCCACTTTAATGGCAAAGTAATAATTTAGACAGATACAGGGTGCACATTTGCAAAAAAATATATGCAAGCTGGTTTACAAGCTAGAGGAACAATAAACCAATAGAAAATACATCATCCAGTTAAGTCCATTGACACCAAGAACTTATTATCAGGGCTTTACAAAGACTACAAAACTTTTCAGATGATTTAGTTCACTGTTTCTGTCTATTTACATGTTATGTTACATCAAAAATGTACAAAATATAAAATGTATACAGACAAATGTTTCATAAACTAGTTTAAGTTGTAAACTAGGTTGACCTACTGGGATGTATTGCAGGAAGTTCTGTTTATGCTCATGTTTGGACCATGTTTCTCGAAATGGCAGGGAAAGATTAGCAATTTTCTTAGATCACATATTATACAAGGGCGACTAGTCACTCATCCAGCTACATATATCGATGTTCCACAACAAATTTCATCCATGTTTGAGGCTTCAAAGTCAGGATGGCAATCCTATCTGCATAAATTTCGGTTCAGATTTCCCTTAGGGCAATAGCACCATATAAGAACCTATAGATTCAGTGACACTCTGAAAACTGCACAAATGTCTTGTGGTTTTGTTTTTGTTGTTCTTCTACAGCAACTGACCCACGGGTGGTCACAGAGAATAGCACCAATTACACATCCTAAAGGTAACACATTTTCACATGCATAGAACAAGTCTACACGATGGCCTAGCCCTTGGGTTTTAGAAGTTTAAAACCTGTCTTTTGTGTGTGGTGGTAAGTTCTCCAATGACTCAGATCAGTTTTCATGCACTCTCTTTAAAGCCTGCCACGGCAGATGCACTTTCAGACAGTTTTACTTTTCCAAAAATGTATTAGCTTCATGTACAGTTTTGAAGCATGCTCACTCTAGCACTGATAGCTCCTGCATAGTTATAACAACTGTAAATACAGGACAAACACGCCAGATAATTATAGCTTTGAGGGTTTGCATTCTGTATTTGTTTGCAATGTACAGGAAATCTCAGCAAGTGAAACACCTCTTAACACCAACAGGATAAAATACAATTTGTGTGTGTGTTTATTTTCATTTGTGCAAGTTTTAAAAATTATTTACAATACCCACCCAGTAGACTGTGCAAATCTAACCTTCTTTTACAGTATAAACGCTTCCTCTTCCACAGTGGCTTCACTGCATCAGTGTTCTTTAATGCTGAATTTCTCATGTACAACAATAGCAATCAAAACAACATGCGTCAAAACTATTGGAAAAAAAAAAAAAGAATAGGGAAGGAAAGCCAAATAGTTGTGCTCATGCTGCATCTAGTGCTTCCAGCTCTGCTGGATAAGAATTCAAAATCTTCTGCCTTCTAAAACTCTTTCTCCTAGAACTGGATGGAATTTAGCCACCTGTCTCAGCTTTTAAGTGACGGTGAAAGTGGATTTCTGGATTACTTGAATATGTTGGAGGATAGGCAAAGCAACCTATTCACAAGGTAAAAATACTGATCTTTCTCCTATCCATTTCTTCAGAAAGAAAAAAAAAAGATATACAGAGATGAGGCTACTGTGTTAACTGGTGTTGCTTGTTGGTAAATGAAAAGACAGCAGAAATTACCAATGGTTTAGGATTTAAACCAACTGTTAAACTGATGTAGAAATCTGTTTTAAGGCAGTGAGACAGCACCATAGGAAAATGTTCCTTCTTTCACTGAAAAGGCTCAAACAAATAAAGCCCTAAAAAGCCTTTTGTCAGTGTTGACTAATAATTGGTATAAAACTCTTGTTAAGGGAGTGGGCAGGTGGCTTAAAAAGACCACTGGGGTAAAAACAACTTTATAAAACCTGTGACTCATACACTAAAAAGTTGGTGGAGCACATCATGTGAACATGGCAGTTAGGAATTAAATTGGCACTTCTCCAGCTTGTCACAGTAGTGTTTTTCTGGTGGTTGCACAATTCCATTTGTGCTTATGGAGGACTGGCCTCTTGGGTTCGTTTCAGAATTGGGGGGAGCGCACAACACAAACACTACTGGGGCCTTGTGACCAGCACCATGTGGCACAAAGGAGGTGGGACGGATCAGAAGAATGGGCCCTGCCTGGGGAGTACAGCCCCTCAGAGGAAATGAAAGGAAGGGACAAAAAAAGGCTGGCATTGTAAACTTTTAAAGAGGAGAAAAATAAATTCCAGTTTGGCTATCTCGTGTGCAATCTATTCAGTTGCCCTGTCGT
This sequence comes from Choloepus didactylus, assembly GCF_015220235.1. Classification (NCBI taxonomy): domain Eukaryota; kingdom Metazoa; phylum Chordata; class Mammalia; order Pilosa; family Megalonychidae; genus Choloepus; species Choloepus didactylus. The sequence goes on from NC_051314.1 coordinate 52,562,286, forward strand.
TAGGGTCCTTTCCAGTTGAGTAATGGAGCCTTATATCATTCCACTGATATAAAAATGCCTAGAAATAAAATAAAGTTAAGCATCCATTTCAATTTAGCGTCTTGGCAGTTCAGACTTAGTTCTCCTGCCTCCTGGTAGACAACAACTCTGGGTCAGGGACCTTGACAGGGTGTTTTCATATTGGCAGTGGCTTATTGAAAATGCCTTTCTTTTTAAACATTTTTAAAAAGTATATAGTCTTTTTCCTTAACTTTTTTTTTCACCATCTCTAGAGCGTAGATTCAAGAGCTGAATCCAAAACGTCTTCATGGTGGCTGGTGCTATCACTGTCGCAGCTTTGTGTGCCCGAGTAATTGGCTGCTTCTTGGAGTTTCATTAGCATATTCATCTGAAGAAAGAAAAAAAGAGACATTCTGGTAGACAATGATGCATTAAGCAAGCTAGCCCCATAAGAAATAAGACCCTCAGCCACACTGAGGCACCGTCGCATCATATCCAAGTGAAATGTGAAAACAATTTCAGATTTCCACTCACTGCCCTTGGCTCCTACACTATTTTTCCCAAACGTGACAAATACCAAACCAGAAGGACAAAATAAGGCCACTAGGTAACTCTTTTATTTAGGGCTATGAATGTATACTGCTCCGGCAGGGAGGCTGGAAAAGATGCTGTATCACAGCTGGACATCTGGGCTCGTTGCTGGAGAATATGCCAAGCTTCCCAGCTTTTTGGCTAAGAGTAGCAGAAAGCATTGAATGGCAAGTGAAAGTGGTGAATGTTCATGCACACACAGATGCACACAAAGGCACACATACACGTTCCCTTGAGAGAAGGAGGGGATGGGATGGAATGAAGCCAGCTGCAGCACACAAGCACACCATGTGCTGTTTAGGAACCGACCTCGAGAAGAGGTGACTGAATGAAGTGGAGCAAGGGTGCTTAAAGAGTGAGAGGGAAAAAATCACTGTCAAGTTTTTGTTGTTGTTGAATTTCGGGTTAAAATATGATTGATATATCACTGATAAGAAAATCACCTACTGGAACGGTAGCAGCTGTCTCGAGTTCCCAGCCTTATAGGAGAATGGTAATGTTTGTTCTAGTAAATGGGACATATGCATGAAAGCACCTGGGAAGAAAGGCAGCCAGCATTTCCAGGTAAGATAAAATACAATGCAGGCACATGGCTTGGATTTTTATATATATGCAGCTTCAATTCTAGGGATGGAAGTCAAAAAAATTATTTAAAAGCAAATTGTGGATAAATGGTTCAACAATTTTAGGAAGCACAGAAAAATTGGCATGTGTCTTCATGAGGGAAATGGAGTTTTTTTTTTTCATTGAGAAACTGAGAAATTCTTATAATTCTATAAATTATAATAATCTTGATATTGCTTCATGCATACTGACTTTATTTTATAAAGTAATCAAAATTGTCCTTTTTCCCAACTTAAAGAAACAGGGACTCTGATCCAATAGAAATGAGAAATCTAAAAAAGATTCCTTGGTCATATGTTAAGCTATGTATATTTATATATGCTCACTCTAAAATGTATTCAATAAATGTTTGTGAAATGAATTATAAACTGGTAATCACCAGTTTCAGTGAGGCTGCCTTTCTGACAAAGAGACTACAGTTACACATATTTTAAAGTCTTTTTAATATTCCTCAAGATAATATTTTTCAACAGATTTTTGGTAAAAGCTCTCTGAGTTTATTAAATCAGCTATATAAGAATATGAAAGTGGCTGGTGATAACTTCCCAACCCTAGTAAGCCAAATGTCTCTGTGACACAAAAGCCCCCCACCTTGTGCACACACACACGTACATACACTCTTACATACTTTCATGTGTATTCTCATTCCCTCCCTCCTTTCTTTTGTCCATTCGTTCCTTATACTCTCATTAGTAGCTGTCTGTGTATTCAAGCATTTCGTTAAGATTATTTTTAAAACAGAACTGTGATTTTAACACACTCATGATTTACAAAGAGCAGAAATGCTACATGAAGTCTGTTTAAAGGATTATGATGCTGTCTCAGTCACAAATGTCTGAAATCACTTGAATGCTGAATAGAAGTTCTGCAGTGTAATAATGGTATTATTAAAGTCTTAATTTTTTTAAAAAAAGGGTGAAATATAATATGTATGTTCCATTAGAAGAAGTTCCAAATCTTGGATTTTTAATAACAACATAAAACGGGATTTACTTTGCCTTCTCACAGTGTCCTTTGTACCTTCAAGTCAAAGGAGATGACAAGAAAGAGGTAAGGGTATACAATTCAAAGGTCACTGTGACAGATCATAATCCATAATGTGTAAGAAAAGCATTACTTTCTTCCTTCCTCCCTACATCCATAGTCATAAATATCTCTACATCATTTCTAACACCTATGTCAGATCCTTGTCTACCCTGGGATTACAGTTCAACCAGTTTCCCAGCCGCCATTCTCTCTCCTCCAATCTGTCTTCTACTCTGTTACCAAAGTGATCTTTACAAACGGCAACTCTAACAAGGAATCTCACTGCCCAAATCCTTTGGTGGCTCTGCATTGTCCGTGTGATAAAGTTTTAACTTCTCACAAAGATAAACAGGCCTTGACATGATCTTAGCAATTGCAGATTTCTGGAGCCTCAATTCCTTCCATCTCTATAGTTCTCGTCACACCAAACATGTATACAGATCCCTAAATTTATCATTTGATTTTACTGTTCCATAATGATTCACATGCTGTTTGCTAAACTTTGTTGTCCTCCATCCAAACCACTTGATGAATCCCTTTTCCTCCTTCAAGATGCAGCTAAAGTATTTCCTCCTCTGTGATGCTCTCTCCAAATCACTTCCTCAGTTGACTCAAAACTTTACTTAGCATGTACCTCAATCATTATTTTCCTGCAATTTGTATATGTAGATGTCTGTCTCCCTTATTGGACTGTGAGTTCCTTGAGATTTGAAAATGTGTCTTATTTACATCCCGATTGCCAAGTCTTAGCTCCAAGTACATACTCAATAATGGGTGTTGAAAGAATGAACCTGTACTTTGTGCTTTTTAAATAATGTGTAATGTCCTAAAAACTTGCAAGCTTATTCAGATTCAATAACAGATTTCAGACATTAAATAGATTTTACCCCTCAGATTTCTATTTTAGATTAAACTGTAAATATATTTCATGTTATATCAGTAATTATAGAAGTATAGATAGATAAAAGTAAATACAGAGAGTTTATTTGTTTACCAGAACGTGTGCGCCTAATCCAAAGATTTATTTTTAGATGATAAGACTTTTGCCATTTACCATGTCAGATTTCTAAGGTGTTTGGTAGAGTAGAAAATTAGGAACCAAGGTTTTTTAAAATCCTGATTCTCTTGATAGAACAGGATACCTAGATCTCTTTCTTATACTATTTGGCAAGAGCACTCAGGAAACAAAGTGCTTAGTAGATATAGCTGACCTGGACTGAGATCATGAGAAAGGTGAGGGTGTCATCTAAGGGTCCCATACTCTACAGAGTAACCATGGAAACAAACCTTATGAACTCCTGTCTTTACAGAATATCAAATCTCCGCAGAGATGGGGCCAGGATTCATGAAAAACTCAGATGAAATAATCCATCATTCTGCATTAAATGTTATATTTATTTTATTAAATTTTAGCCATTCTACTAGCAATTATTCCATATAAGCTCACAATTGTGCTAGATTCAAACCAATTCCACCACCACTGTTGATTTCTAATTATAAAGGGTCAGGTTCCTGTTATAAAATCAGGCACTTAGGAGGTTATAGTGTAGATCAGAAGTTCTAACCAGGGGGCCCGTGGACTCTAAAGGGGTCTATGTTTACACTTCTAATACTTCAATGAAACACCATGAAATAGTATGCAAAATTTTCTGAGTGTATGTGCATTTTTCTGGGGAGAGGATCTTGAAAATTTATCAGATTTTTCAAATGTAACCCTTACATGTTAAGAATGGTCAGTTTAGATGAAGATGATGATATGTGTGTATTGGGGATGTTGGTGTAAGGCCATTCCATAAAATGCCAAGTTAGTTTATTTCCTTGGGTATAGTCATAGGTTATTACTTTTAATCATTTTTTCTTTAAGATTTAAGTAACAGAATAAAATTTATCTCAGTATCTTTTGTATCTGTATTGGTTGTGCACGTCCAATGATCTTTTTAGTCACAGAATGGTAAGTAACAAACACATTACATTTGATACCAATTTATAGAAAGTAATCTACAAAAATAAAATAAACATATAAAAATAAAGCATTTTTCTGAAGAATGACATATACTTAATATTTTCAGAGTATTTATATCCTAGACCTTTATAGAGTTTATTCAAAATACTTTAGTATTTTCAAAAGTAAATAAATCACACACAACTGCAGAGAGCAAGGCAGGGAGAATAACTTTCCTTTGACTTCCAAATCAGTTTCTCCTTATCTAATGTAGGAAACAGAAGAATAATTCTAAGTTTAGTCAGAGTAGTTTATACTTATAAAATATTTTTTAGTTCTCCAAGTGTGTATTACAGTATATTCTTTACATCCTTTCTTTTAAGAACAAAACTCAGTTTTTTCTCAACTACCTAATAAATTAAGTCATATTGTCATACTTATGTATTTTTTAACAAGTTTTATGCATAACAAACGGAACTTTCCTATTAATCTCATACATCTATTTTTTTCATATATTTTCTTTGTGATTACCCTGGGGCTTAAATTTAACATACTAGAGCTATAACAAACACGTTTGATTTGATACCAACTAAACTTCAATAGTATACACAAATACTGCTCCTATACCCCTCCATCCCTCCACCTTTTAGTTGTATGTGTTACAAATCATATCTTCATACATTGTATATACAAAACCATAGATTTATTTTTTAAGCATTTTATTTTAGAACTTGTAAGAAGTAAAAATTAGGTTACATACCAAAAAATATATTTAAAAAATAGTACTGGCATTTATAATTACTCATATGCTTACCTTTACCAAAATTCTTTATTTCTTTATGCCACTTTGATCCACTGTCTAGTGTCCTTTCCTTTCAGTCTGAAGAGTTCCCTGTAGTGTTGCTCATAAGGCAGTTCTGGTGGTGATGAACTCCCACAGGTTTTATGTACCTTGGAATTGTTAATCTCTTCCTAATTTTTGAAAAATAGTTTCACCAGATATAAAGTACTTGGCTGGCAATTATTTTCTTTCAGCACTTTAAATATTTCATCCCTACCTTCTAGCCACCATGGTTTCTGATGAGAAATCAACACTTAATTTTATTGGTACTTCTCTGTATATAACATGCTGCTTTTCTTTAGTAGCTTTCAGAACTCTCTTTTTGTCCTTGACATTTTGACTACTATATGTTTAGGCATAGCTCTCTTTGAGTTTATCCTATTCAGGGTTTGTTAGGGTCCCTGGATGTGCATATTCATGTCTTAGGTTAGATTTCAGAAGTTTTCTGTCATTATTTCTTTGAATATTCTTTGCTTTATTCTCTCTTCTCCTTCTGGGGCTTCCATAATGCATATATTGGCACACTTGATGGTGTCTCACAGTTCATTTAGGCTCTGTTCACTTTTTTCCATTCTTTTTTGTCTCTGATGTTCAGCCCAAATCATTTCAATTGCTTGACTTTGAGTTCACCAATTCTTTCTTCTACCAATTGCTATCTGCTGCTGAAACCCTCTAGGGGATTTTTCATTTCAGTTATTGTGGTCTTCAACTCCAGTATTTCTGATTGTTTCATTTCAAAAATTTCTCTCTCTTTATTGAGACTCTCATATTATTCATTCATCATTTTTCTGAAATCCTTTAGTCCTTTTTCTATATTTTCCTTGATCTCCTTGCACATACTGAGAATCATTTTTTAAAATCTTTGGTATATCAAAAGTCTGGTCTTCTTTGTTGATGGTGTATGGATTTTTACTTTTTTACTTTGGATGTGCAATTATTCCCTGTTTATTTGTCTTGTAATTTATTTATTTATTTTTTTTGCACACTGAACTTTTAACACTTTAAGTGTTAACTCTGGAATTTTGTCCCTGAGCTGTCTGCTCCTTAAGTTTGTATGCAGTTAGTGCTATGACAGAGATTTTTATTGAGTGTTAGGAGCTAAAAACAAAAAACAAAGAACAACAAATATACCAAATGCAAAAACTACTTTTCACAGTCTTCACAAATTGGCTCTTCATCAGCTAGTGTTCTCCTTCAAAGTTTAGCTTCCCTATCAAGATCAGGCTGAGGCAAATGTGAAGTGCAGGGTCCACTCAGTCTTTTCTGAGCCCAAGTCTTGTCTTCTCCTGTTCTGGTGCTTGCTCACAGTCTTGGGAATTCCTCTGTTTACAGGAATTCGAATTGCCCCTCTACTCCTTATGAAATAAGACTTTTTTCCCCTCCAGGGTGGTCTATTATATGGCTTAAAGCAGGTGATCCTTTGCCCCAGGATGCTTTGCCTTAATTGTTTCTTATACTGCCTTAGCTGTCTACAAGCTACTTCTGCCTGCAAGACAAGTTCTGGGAGGGTTAACTGGAGGTGAGTTTCCTGATTCAGTCTTTCAGGCTGCAGCCAGATAGACTGGCACCTACATAAAGGCATCACAATATGCACACAAAGGTTACTCGGCTCCATCTGGAGCAGGGCCTGGGATCCACAATGGGAGTGCATGCTGGCTCTACACTGCACAGAGGAGTGGTTGAGGGAAGGGCCTGGAAGGGTGCCATGAGCTTCTCCTACCATTTTTTAAGCTGTGTTTTCTTGCTTTGGTACTGAACTAGTTATTGCAACCCTCTAACTGTTTGTCCAGAGTATCGAGGAAGATGGCTCTGCCAGTTACTGTTAGCTGTTCAAAGATCCTGTGGGTGAAGGGCACCCCAGAACATCTTACACAACCATCTTGATTGATCGGAAGCTCTTGACTACTTTTAAGCATATGTGTTTGGTCTTTTGTTTAAGAATTTCACCCAGTGAAAGTAAGCCAAAGGTAAAAGTGTTAAAACTGAGTACCCAAATTAGGAAAATCCCAACTATTATGTAGGATAACTAATATCTTTGTTACAAATGACTGAATACTAATGAGCACACACTGTGGTCAAGATTGTACAGGAAGAATAAAACACAGCTTCTTACCAGGGGATCCCCTTCTGTGTCAGTTTGTGGAATGTGCTTTGAGGTTGTGGCTTCCTTAGTGGATGTACAGCCCTCATACCCAACATCTTCTGGTCGCAACTGAAGTAATGCTGGGCCCTCCTGAGGCAGAGATGCTGAGCTCCATGGGTATGTGTCCAGCACCCATTTTGCAGGATCTTCCCATGGTGCACGTTTCCCATACATCTAAAAGTTGACCACATATTTAGCATATATAAAATGCATTTCTATTCATTAAAAATGGTCACTGCAAAATGAGTGATTCCTTTGCTCTTTGATCTCTCATGGGACTGGCAAGTGAATTATTTCCCAGATTTTAAACATGTATCTGTCTAAAGAGCTCACTTTAAATGCAAAGTCTAGCCAAAACAAAGTTGAACATCTGGGATAAATATTGCATTTGGAGAGGCAGGGGAGTTTATTTTAAATACTCATAGATATGACTGCCAGCATTTATCTTTGTTAGTAATTTTACAAACCGAGACAAAACACAACATTGAGGAAGAATAGCTCCAGTTATGGAGGACTGAACAAAAAACTGATTCAAGACACTAACTAGAGTGGTCTACTAAAGTGCACTTTGGAAAGATAAAGGATCAAAGAAAAAAAATATTTCTTCCTTTGTCCTGTTCACTCTACTCAAACATTCTTTAAGAATGAGAATATTTTTTCTGATAACTGTTTTTCTTCAGATTAAATTTCTGTAAGAATCCTATTGCTTTCTTGAAAGACTTTTTTTTAGGTGTTTATTTATAAGACCATTAGTAAAAGAGGAGAAAAATGGGAAACTTATGCCTCAACTTTGCAAGAACTCATACGGAGACAGAATCCCCATAAGAAAGAGATGATATGCTCTGGTAAGGTCCTTGCAGTGGAGTAGAGAGGAGAATATAAATTCAAGAGATTAAAAAATTTTTAAACTGGAACCAAAGCCAAAACCAACCGGGAAAGGGCACATTGAGGAAACAGAGGTTGATGGGACTTTTTAGAGGAGGATAAGGCCATAGAAAAGTTAGAATTAAGAAAAGAGGGCAGTATCTTAGGCACTCTAGTTCTTTAATGTACATCCTCTCCCCACCTAGCCTGCTCCACCAAGGACAGTCCTGGTTGCGCATGGTTGTTCCCAATGGAATGCTATGGGGCTGTTCTATGTGGTTTGTTGTGGTTCAGGGTGACAAATGCAAAATGATGAACTCTGACATCAGGAAAGGGCTGTGGCCTGCCTTGGAGTTGTGTTTTGGGTTTCTCCCAGAGGAGTTGTTTGAGGCTATGGCACCCTTGCCTAAAAAATATGAATCCAGATCCTGATATCTGCATATTTCCATAGGTGATTGGTGTTATATCCATTGCATGGGTAGCAAACATTAGATTTCTTTATTTCAATAATTTTCTTGTTTTGAAGTGGATGGTTTCTCTCAACTGATAACCTACTTTCAGAGGATGCAAAAAATAACTTGCTATATAACTAAAGCTGAAGAGAAATTTTTAATGCTTGAAAAGCTTAACTATGCTAAAATAAGATTATGAGAGTCTAAAATCAATCTTAAATGCCACCAGCATTTTGTAGAATCATCAGTAACAGAAAAATTGGAGGTGAGCAATAAAAAGCTAACTAGATCCAAGTCTATATTTCAGGGTAAAATAGACAAAGAAAAAGTATTTACAGAAGAGAAATCTACATATCCAGAATGAGATGACTTAATTAATGAACTTTCAAGAAGGATAGAATTACTAGAATAAAAATGGCAATCCATTTCCTCAAAATATCATTTCCAACAGCAGCGTCTTGTAGAAAGTGTTCCCTGTATGGTTCTTTACCAAAGCATCAGCCTTCATCTGAAAATAGATCTTTCTATTCCTCCTCAATCAGATTTTCACCTTTGCTACCAGGCTTTGTTTCACCACCTGTTCCACCAATTCAAGATTCTTTGTTGCCAATGGACCCAATGGGATAGTTCATGACACAAGTGCTTCTTTTCCTCCTGCTGCTCCTGAAAGCATATATGGACCACCAAGAATACCTTCCACCAATGGATTTTCCTGGCTTAGAATATCTTTCAATGGAAATGGGAACTGTCTGTCCATAAAAGGGTTTTCCTTTCCCATATATTAGATTTCCCCTCCTACATTTTGGATTTCAACCTACATTAGGGTTGATTCAGTTTTCATCTAACCTACTACTAAACATCCAGAACCACAGAAAGAAAGTTGAGATATTTTTATCCCTGTTCAAAAGTAATTTTTAAGTATCTCTGTTTTTGTTTGGGAAACTGGTATTTCTTAAGTGATTATACTTTTGCCCAAATGGAAGCTTTACAGAATTATAATTCTCAGATCCTATTTCATAAATAATAATGATTTAAATATTAAAAAAGAACTCATTCACTTTTTAATGAGATCTAAGAAAGCTGAGCATTCTTAGGTATTACTGATTGTGGGTTTTAAAAAACTTTCTATGTATTAGCAAACAAATATGAAGTAAGGAGAATTTCATGTATAATTAATTGGATCACAGTTTATTAATATTGAAACTGTAGCCAGAGAACAAACAATTCACTTAAATAGTAATTTTAACTTAAGCTTTTTAGAATATTGAAGAAAAATTTTCATCCAGTTTTTTTTTTTTTTTTTTTTTTTTTTTTTTTAGTATAAATGATAAAAACTGGCAGACTTCCATCCTAGGCAGCAAACAGTTTAAAAGGAATCATGGAAAGTGACAAGATATACTTTAATTAAAAACAAACCAAAATGAGAGTCGGAAGAAGATGGCAGCATACATAGAGAGGAGTGGAAGCTAGTTAGTCCCCCTGGAACAACTAATAAACAACCAGGAACAACTAGTAAATAATCTGGAAAAACTGCTGGGGGAAAAATGTGACTGTCCACACATCATACACCAACCTGGATTTGGAGGAATGCCCATGATCACAGCATAAAATCTGTAAGTAAAAACTGTGGACCCGAGCTGAGATCCCCTCCCCCAAACTGCAAGGCCTCACTGTGCTAGAGAGCAGCACTCTCTGAACAAGTGAATATACCTCAGTCCAGCTCCAACTGAGGTTTTAATTAACAAATGTGGACTGTTCAATACAGGCTATGAATCCCCAACAGGCAGACAGAGGCTTTTGGTGACAACTGACCTTGGAGAGCCAGAGGACCTCTCTGGGAGGGAGGGGGAGCCCAGAGGACTGGGTGTTATCTCTGGCTGATGGGTGAAACTGAGGGTGGCCACAGACTGGCCCTGAAGGGGGGCTTTCTGACCGTTTTTCGGCTCAGTGGAGAAAGCCGCAGCCATTTTCAGTTCCCGGTACTCTGACCCAGACAAGGGTGGAGATAGCAGGATCAGAGAGACTATTTGAATGCAAATGATATCTCCCCAGGGGGTGTATCTTCCCTAAGAGAAAAAAAGTGATGCCAAGCTCTACTACCTGCCTTCCATTCAGAACCAGACCCCAGAGCCTGGGGGAAAACAACCATGGGCCACAACTCCTTACACCAGTCTGGAGTGACAGGCTGACAGGTGCCACCTGCTGGGCAGAAAAGCACAGTGGCTTGAGGCCTCAAAGGGTGTATCAGTCTTCTAAGACACACCCTTAGGGAGACCTGATACTGAATATTGCCCCCTTCTGAGATCTGAACCCATTCTGGTCTGGGAAAATCTGATTGGGGTAAACAAGGAAACCAGATGCCTAGACAACAGAAAACTACAACCTACACTAAGAAAAACAAAGTTAAGGCCCAGTCAAAGGACCAAATTTACACTTCAACTGAGATACAGGAATTTAAACAACTAATGCTAAATCGGTTCAAAAAGTTTAGGGAAGATATGGCCAAAGAGGTGAAGCGTATAATGAAAACACTGGGTGTACACAAGGTAGAAATCAAAAGTTTGAAAATACAATGGGCAGAATCAAAGGAAATGAAAGGCACAACACAAGAGATGAAAGACACAATGGAGACATACAACAGCAGATCTCAAGAGGCAGAAGAAAACACTAAGGAACTGGAGAACATGACACCTGAAAGCCTACACACAAAAGAACAGATAGAGAAAATAATGGGAAAATATGAGCAACGTCTCTGGGAATTGAATGACAACAAGAAATGCAGGAATGTATGTGTCATTGGTGTTCCAGAAAGAGAAGAGAAGAGAAAAGGGGCAGAAGCAATAATAGAGGAAATAATCAATGAAAACTTCCCATCTCTTAGGAAAGACATAAAATTATAGATCCAAGAAGCTCAGCATACCCCAAACAGAATAGATCTGAATAGGCCTACAGCAACACACTTAATAATCAGATTATCAAAAGTCAAAGATAAAGAGAGATTCCTGAAAGCAGCAAGAGAAAAGCAATCCATCACATACAAAGGAAGCTTGATAGGACTAAGTGTGGATTTCTCAACAGAAACCATGGAGGCAAGAGGGAAGTGGGGTGATACATTTAAGATACTGAAAGAGAAAAACCACCAACCAAGAATCCTGTATCTGGCAAAACTGTCCCTCAAATATGAGGGAGAGCTTAAAATACTCTCTGACAAACAGACAATGACAGAGTTTGTGAACAAGATACCTGCTCTACAGGGAGCACTACAGACAGAAAGGAAAAAAACAGGAGTTAGAGGTTTGGAACACAATTTTGGGAGATAGTAGCACAGCAATGGAAGTATACTGAACAAAGAAGACTGTGAATATGGTTGAAAGAGGAGGGTTAGGAGCATGTGGGACACCAGAAGGAAGGAGGAAAGATAGAGACTGAGACTGTATAATTCAGTAAAACCTAGGGTGCTCAATGATTTTGATAAAATGTACAAATTTGTTTTTGCATGAGGGAGAACAAATGAATGTCAACACTGCAAGGTGTTAAAAATAGGGTGGGATGGGGGGAAAATACAATCAATGCAAACTAGAGACTATAATTAACAGAAACATTGTATTATCCTTCCTTGAACATAACAAAGACAATATACCAAAGCTAAATGCCTATGGGGGGGTGGCGCACAAGGGAAGGGTATGGGACTCTTGGCATTGGTGATGTGGTCTGATTCTTTATTATACTTTGATTTGATGCTATCTTTCCTTTTGTTGCTTCCTAGCTGTCATATTTTTTTTCCTTTCTTTTTTTTGCTTTTGTCTCTCTACCTTCTTTGACTCTTCCTCCTTCTTTGTGGAAGAAATGGAGATGTCCTTATATAGATAGTGGTGATAGTGGTGAATACATAAATATGTGACTATACAGGGAAACATCAATTGTTTACTTAGGATGGAATGTATGGTATGTGAATAAAACCATCTTAAAAAATATGGGTTGATGAAGAAAACTTGAGGGCACTATATTGAGTGAAATAAGACAGACACAGAAGGACAAATATTGCAGGGTCTCACTGATATGAACTAGTCATAATATGTAAACTCATAGACATGAAATATAAGTTACCAGGATATAGAAAGGGGTTAAAGAATGGGGAGTGGTTGCTTATTATGAGCAGAATGTTCAACTAGGGTGAACTTAAACATTTAGACATGGACAGAGGTAATGGTTGTACATTGTGAGAATGACTAACAGTGCTGAATGTCTGTGAATGTGGTGGAAAGGGTAAGCTCAGAGTCACATATGTCACCAGAAGGAAAGTTGAAGGTTAAAAGATGGGAATGTATAAACAGTGAATCTTGTGGTAGACAATACCTGTGCTTAACTGTACAAATATTAGAAATCTCTCTCATGAACTAGAGCAAATGTATGACACTATAACTAGAAATTAATAATAGAGGGGCATATAGGAAAAAAATTTACGTATTGCAAACTACATACTACGGTTAGTAGTATTTTAACATTCTTTCATCAACAGTAACAAATGTACTATACCAATACTATGATTCAATAATGGAGGGGGTTGGTTAGTGGTATGGGAGGATTTGAGTTTCCTTTTTTGTCTTTATTTCTTTTCTGGAGCAATGAAAATGTTCTAAAAATTGAAAAAAATTAATTGTGGGATGGATGCAAAGCTGTATGATGATACTGTGGGCAGCTGATTGTACATTTTGGATCTTTGGATAATTGTATGGTTTGTGAACAATCTCAATTTAAAAAAAAACAAAAACAAAAACAAACAAACAAACAAACAAAAACAACCAAAACCACTACAAAAAATAGTGGTATAATCTATTTTCTTGGAGCCACTTTCTGGGGCTGGGTTGACTTCTACCTATGAAATTTTGCTATTTAAATCTAAAGTAACTGATCAACAGTCTTCTTTAGGATCTTAGCTTTTATCTCTGACACTTTAGAACATCCTTATAAGATTTATTACACTCACTGGGATAATAGTGACGTTTCTAAAGTACTTCCAAGCCACTCAATTAGATTAGGAGAGCATGATGGTAAAAGGAAGTGAAAGGAAGAAAAATAGATGACCAAGGATTTGCATAGAGTAAAATAAAGACTTAAAACTGCATTAAAGATGGCAAAAACATGAAAAATATAAACTATATCTTATTTCTTATAGCAGTTGTGATAACCAGAACTACAGGTTCTTAAGCAAAAACTGCCTAAACCTGGGATAAGTTATTGAAAATGGGACTGGATTCTTTCATGATAAGTTGAGTGACTATGTGGTACAATTCTTAAACATTTAACATTGCATTTTATAATTCTACAATTTCTTAAACTTCAACTCCAATGTATGGAAATACCTAGAGACTGATGGAAAAGGGATTATGTAACTTATTGAAGACAAGGTTTTGTGTTTAGTGAGGTATTTTGACTTTTTAATCAAGACTAAACAGAAGTCCTGGTTGCAGGGCCTCATGATGTAAGATAGGTGAGAGGAACAGCAGACACGCTGCCAAATCACTTGTCAGATAAAAGAACCAAAAATCTTAAAATTTAGAATGTACCCTCAAAAATGGTAAAGAATATTGGCAAGTAATGTAAAAGGATTTCAAACAACAAAACATACTAAAAACAGGGAACCTATAAGAAAAACTACTTGGTGCAAATTATGTGATTAGCTTATAAATGGCCAAGGACCATGTAAATCACGGCTCTCTCCTAAGATTAAGAGCTGTGCTATCTAATGAGAACAATCTGCAAACAGTCATGGCAATAAATTTGGCCTTGAATGTGGAGCTGTTGGAATAATTTTGCTTTCTTCTTTCCCTATATATCTGTTCTCAGATCAGGTGAAAGTAGTATACATTTTGATCTTTAAAATTTTACCACTATATTTGTATAGCTTATGCCTTTAGTTTTGCAATCATGAACAGATGACTTTTTTTTTGCTTTTTAATAAATTTAGGGTTTTTTTTTTTATTTGTTTTTAATAGTAAAGAAAATTGAGTCTTATACCTGAATACCTTCTCTCACTGCCTCCAGAATATAAGGTACCAAAGAATAATTCCAGAGATCCATGAACCACACTCTAGAACCTTCTACATCCATGGGGCAAGGAAGGAAAAGTCGGGGGCCTGAGAAAAAACAAATAACAACATATTTTTGAGAAGCATTGTATTTAACTGTCCATATACTTATTTAGACCCTATTTTGGGAGCCTTATATTTCCTGCAGGATTTTTAGAAAATTATGAGCTTGGCCAGTTTCATTATCATTAAAGTATGTTTTACTGAAGATCCAATCTCCCAGCCCTTTCTTTCTTTTTACAATAAGATCCTAATCTGAAGAACAACATATTAGAGTTAGGAGAGATCTTCAATGTTAACATCCAGTCAACACACCTCATTTTACAAATGAGGAAATGGTACTGAAATGAATTGTGCAATACAAAATATGTCATTATTTGTACAAGTGGTTAACAGCCTGGATAGTCTGACCTGAAATCTAGATATCTTTTTTCTAATTCTGTCTTTAGTGAGTATATTAGTATATCTATAACAATGGGAAAGGGACTTCTATATGTGTAACTTAAGAAGGATACAAAAATGAATGAATTTGTGCCAATTAAAGAGAAATAAACTACTTTGTCTTCACGAAAAATAGAGAACACCTAAATTATCTATAAAACATCTAAATTATCTCTAATTAAAATCTTCTCTCAGAACTGTATTTGATGAGCCATAGCTATAATTTGTTTTTAGCATAACAATGATACCCTAAAAGAGATGTTGTTTATTTCAAATCATCTGACTTTTACATATTTTTCTGAATTAGACTTATTTGATTTCAGTAATAACTTTGTAAATCATAATTGTCTGATAAAATGAATCTGTGATTAGAAATAAAAGTTTAGAAGAAAGCGAACTTTCAGAAGGGAAAAAAAGTAAACTTGAATCTTTGGAAGCTTGAAAAAGATCAGTTTGACTTGTTATTTTCAACCATCCAATCTGGACATCTTTACTGAGTACTCTTAGTTCCTGGAGAATGGCATATTGTAATTTTGGAACTCACCAATGGTAACATCAGAAGAACTGTGTGTTTCCAAAAAACTGTTCAGATGATGCCACGTCTTAGGAATCCAGTCTATAATTTTGACTAGGTCATTATTGCGTATGTTCCTTTCAATTTCTATCTCAATCAGTTTCCTTCGAAGATATCTGCCTAGAAAGCCTTTCACCGGTTCTGTATGGTTTGCACATAGTACCCACCTACAAAAACAGTGCAAACAGACAAAAATACCACAAGTCAACACCAGAAATCTTTATATAAATTAAATTTTAAGTCCACAGTGATTCCCTTTCCAATATAAAGTACAATATAAAGTAACAGTGTTCCTATTTCAATTGGTGACCATATTCTAATGATCAAAGGGCTTAAGAGATTTAGTATTAAGGCTTGAATGCAGCTAGCTCTTCTTTATGAGCTAAAGAGAAGCTCAGTGCATCAGAGATGCGTGGGAGTAATCATGAGCTCTCTCCTGGAAGAGAATCAAAAATCCTGAAATAGGAATTCTCTTCATATTCCTCATACTTAGAAGAAGAGCATTCTACATTAGCTGGTGACATAGTGAGCAGAAAAACTTTCTCTTTTTTTTTAAGAAATACTTCTGATTACAAAGAGAGGACCACAAAATGTCTACTTGAGAAAGAGTATCTGAAGAAGAGGGAATTACTTTCACACAACAGGTCACCACTGGCAGAAATTGTCAATGTAAAAATGGAAAAATAACTCAAAACAAACAAAAAGACACAATAAAAACCACAATTTATCTTTACCTGAAATTGTGATGCAGCTCTAGATTTGGCGATGAAGAAACTCCCTGATTCATTGT
The DNA here is from genome assembly GCF_015220235.1 of Choloepus didactylus. NCBI lineage: Eukaryota > Metazoa > Chordata > Mammalia > Pilosa > Megalonychidae > Choloepus > Choloepus didactylus. The sequence continues at coordinate 52,578,663 of NC_051314.1, forward strand.
TCCAATAATATAGGGACTGGAAAAAAAAAAAAAAAAAAAAGAACAAAAAGAAAGGAAAAGAAAGGAAATTTACATGTTTTGGGGGTAAATGAGATTAATCCATACAAACTGCCTTAGAAAACAATTTAGATAAATATGGATTATCCTATTTTAAAATGGACTTAAAAGGGTACTTTTGTAATGTCAGGTTGGAAAAGGACAAAGATCATTTGGCTGGAAATTAAGATTTTAAGTTATAATTTCAGCTCTGGCATCCCCTCTCTGGGCCAGAGTTTACTCGGCAATAAAATGAAGAGGTTAGAATGTTACAAACACAACCATTTCATCCACTTTAGCATCTTATGAGTCTAATAAACTCCATTAATTTTCATATCTCAATATCTTTAGTTATTTTTTAAAGGTTCTTAATAACATGAGAAAATTTGTATTTTTGCTTCAACCCTTATTTTATGCCAATCTGGTTTCAATAGCTTTAATCTCTAGCATAGACTGATTGAGATATTTGGCATCACTATAACTAACATTACTTATTTTGATGTTCTTATATGCCCTTTCTTTAGGGGCGGGGCTGCAATTAATCTCTAGTGGGTGTTCAGATTTTTATACCATTCCTTTCAAAGTAAATATATAAAAATTAGATTCATTAATGGAGGGAGCTACATTTAAATATATTACATTCTTCTCTATAGAAAGGTTGTATTTAAACTTTGATATGGATTGGACATGAAACCAGAGCTCTAAAAGCTCCTCCTGGTTCTTAATTTCCTTGATTAAAACTAGTCCATCATAGATAGTTCTCATCCCCCAGACTTTTAGGATGTCTGTAGAAGCTCACTTAATCAAGGAAATAATGATTCCAGCCTTCACAAAAGTGTCTTGGATATAGTTGTTGAATGAATAAATAAATATTTTAAGGAATATGTATGATGCTTTAGAAACATGCTATGATTTTAATGAGGATTTATCAAATTATTGGCATCCATGATAGGTGTGAAAAGGGAGACTGGCATAAGAAAGCAAATTTGACCATCATTTTTTCATATTTTATCATTAAAATTTTTTGATAAGCATACCATTTGTTGTATTTACAGTTGAGAAAACCATTGAAGATGTCACTCAGAGAGCCCACATGGTGAAGATTATCAAGAATTATTACAACTGGGAGCTCTACACCATTATTATCAGCACTGCACTGTTCAGCCAGATTAGCTAAATACTGTTGCAATTCCTTTAAAAAAAAAATAAAGAAAACAAGTATGGCAATAATAAATTTATACTAATGGCAAACAATTCATATTTTAGGAATAACACTCTTTATATTCCATCTAGTACCTTTCATTAAAAACAGAGTGTTCACTGATATAAAACCTTAATCTACAAAGCAAAGAACATATACTGCTGAAAGAATAAATTGTTTAAAGCAAAGAGACAAGAGAAGAAGAGAAGCAAGCACAGAAGAGCCAACAGAGACACCTGCAGTAAGTGTAAAACTGTGAACACAAAGACATGTCCTTTGTTGTTTTTTTTCACTACAAAGAGGGAAAAAGAAAAACTTTTATGAAAAAACACAAATACGGAGACCTGATTCTTATTTTTGGTATCTCAATGATAAAACTGAATTTAGCAAACCTTATACTTCCAAGAATAGACTAAATCCAAAAATGTTTTAATTCCAATTTGTTTAGATGGGGTGCATAAAAAATGCAGTCCCAGGACTTGGATAAAAGTGTGGTTCCTTAATCCCTCTCCTCCCTCTCTTTCTCCTTCTCTTTTTCCTCCTCTCTCTCTCTCTTTTCCCCTGCCCACCATGTCCCCCACTCTCGCTCTCTATCGCTCTCTCCATGGAAGGAATGCTATGATTTTAAACAACCACATTTTTTTCCCCATGGGATAATTTGATGTTAGTATTTAGCATTTGGTGAGCATTGTGGTTCTTTTACAGGTATTATTCCTGTCTAAGTAGCTTTTACTCTAAATATGATAACCAGTTGGCTGATTGACTGCTCTCACAGATGGGTAGGCCAGACATATAATTAGGTTTCTTAGAGTTATCCTAATCAGTAAAAGCATTTCCATAATATTTGCATATTTACAATGACATTTTCAATTTGTAAATCTTGCTGAGGGTTAAAAACAATTCCACTATCCCATTTTCTGGCAGCTAGGTAAATATGTGGACCATTTACTTTAGATGCAACTTCCCTATAACATCACTTTTAGAATTAAAAGTAGAATTAAAAGTAGGAAAGGATAAAGCAACAATGTCCAGGATTTTAAGACATTTAGCAATATATTCATGCAAGACTGAATATAAAATGTATTAAAGAACTATTATACTAGTTGTCTTACATAGAGCAATTCATATTGAGTAAATGTCATCTAAATCAGAAAATACAGAAAACTATTTTTTAAACTGGTAAATAGTCTGGGCAATTTCATTTACCTTAAAAGAGAAAATGGAATTTATATCACTGATCTAGCTATATTTTGTCATTTATTCATTCATAAAATATTCACTATCTATCTACCATGTTTAGAGCCCTAGATCAAGCCCGGGGGCTGTACAAAAATAACAAAGCATTTTACTGCTATAATGGTGTTCAAATAAGTTTAATATTTATTAAGAACTGCATCTGAGGGTTAAAAAGGGTAACCGGATAAATAAAATGTGGTAAATACATACAATGGACTATTATTCAGCCATAGAAAGGAATGAAGTCTTGGTACATGCAACAAACGACATGGATGAACCTTGAAGACATCACCTTGAGTGAAATATGCCAGACACAAAAGGACAAATATTGTATGATCTCACTGATTTGAAATAGAATAAGCAAACTAGGCAGAACCTAGAATAAAAGTTGCTAGGGGATGGGGTGGGGATAAGGAATGGGAAGTTCCTATTCAGAACAGGGTTCCAAAACAGAAGTGTTTTGGTAATGGGTGGTGGTGATGGTAGAACAACATTGGGAATATAATTAATGGCACTGAAATATATATCTGAATGTATTAAAATGGGAAATGTTAGAGTACATGATAACAGAATCAAATTTTTTTAAAAAATCCATGGAAGTACACTAGACAGTGAAGCCTAAGTTAAACCATGGACTAGAGTTAATAGCACAATTATAAAAATGTGCTATCATCAATTATAACACATGTTCAGCACCAATGCAAGGTGTGGTATAGGGAATCCTGTATTTTTATGTATGCTTTTTCTGTAAACCTACCACTTCCTTAATAACGAAAAAAAAAAAAAAAAAATAGAACCCCTACACACACACACACACACACACACAAAGGTAATCAGACTATCTTACCCTGTAGGCTCTAAGAATTTCTACATAAAGGACTGAAATTTAAATATTATAAATCATTTCAGTATAATGTCTTAAGTGTATGAATTATGGAGGAGATTTAGGATAGCTGGTGGCTGTCAAGGAAACCTTTTAGTAGGAGGTAACCCTGGAGCATAGTGAGGGCAGCAGAAACACACATGAGTAATGAACTTAAAAAAGACTATGTGAAACATTCCATGAGAGAGGTTAAAGCAGGAATGCAGCCTGTAGGAGGAAGAGGGATTAATTCCAATTGGGGATCCTGATCGGTTTCATAGGGAGAGCACTGGAGATGGCTGTTAAATAATGAGTAGAATTCCAATAGCAAGTTTGCAGTTATTCATTCCTTTAATACACATTTAGCAAGCACCTATGATGGGCTAGGTACTCTGGCACCAAGGATTCAGAGCTAAAGCATAATTCAGTATTACAGGAATTTAGAGTTAATAAGCAAAGAGACAGGTCAACAAGAGAATTACAATACAGTATAAGTGCACAAAACACTATAGTGTGACTGAATAGAGGCCTCTAACCTAGCCTTGAGGTTGAGAGAACAATGGGCATACAAGGGGGGAGACCAATGAAGTCTAAAGAATAAAAAAGGAAATCTAGAAGATATGAGCATGTGATGTTTTTGGGAAATAATAAGTATTCTGTTGTTGCAGAAGAATATGGCACACCGTGGTAGTGACAGAGATGCGGAAAGAGAAAATCAAAAGATTTTAAACCACGCAGAGGAATTTGGATTTTACTATGTAAGCAACAGTAGAACCACAGATTTTTTTTTTTAAGTAATGGAGAGTGATTTACTCAAACAGTATTTAAGAAGGGAAATGGAAATGTTAAGGATATGATGATTAATTAGAAATGGAAAAAGCATTCAAGAAATTTATGGCCCAGAATAGAAGGTTATGCATGTACACATATAACAATAATTCACAGTTTAAAAGAATACAATATTTAAAAATATATAGACCAATATTTTATTTAGAGCATATAAAGATTACTTAAGGAAAGCTGCTGGGAAAGAGTTTTTGATGGTGGTATCATTTGCTATTAATCCCTTATCCTTATGATTGAGTACTATTTTGATGTTTAAAAATGGGAGAGGAGCTTTCCAAATAGAAGTAAAGAAATAATCCATGTCAAAAGCATCTATATAGGAAAGACCTAGTAGTATATGGTTTGCAAAAGCAAATATTGGCGAATAAATTGGAGAGAAAAGTTTGCAACCTTGAACGACTGGTAAGATTACTGGACTTTTCCTGTAGGCAATGAAGAAACAGTGATTGTTCTGGGGATCTGAGGAACACAGTCAGAATCATGATATAAGAGTGTGGCAAGGAGGAAGAGAAACCAGTCAAGAGAATATTGAAATAGTTGAAGACCAGAGATACTATCAGACTGAAGAGTAATAGTAGAAGTGTGGGAAGGTTTTTGATCATATGCAAATAGCAATGGGAAATCGGAGAATTTTAATGTGGTAAGATTATAATTGTGAAAAGATATTCTATTTGCCATGTGGTGAATGAATAAGGCCAAAAAGGGAGTGAAGGGAAATTTAATGGAGGATTTGGATCAAACTGTTAGGAAGCTATTGAGGTAGTGAGGTGATAGAGAGTGCTAGTTTGGGTGGGAGGGTAGTGGTGGTGGAGATGAACTGAAGAGGTAATTTATGATATTTTCCCAGAGCTGAAATTTGTATTCCTAGACATGTGCATGTAGCAGGCTAATAGAAACATTTTTGTAAGCTAATAGAAACATAGGCCTACTATTTGGGAGAGCTAAAAGGGTCCTTTTGGAGTCAACTACGCAGGTGGTAGTTGAAGCCTTGGGAGTCATCCAGATGAGAAGATAGAAGAGAACGTTGGGAAATATTTTCATTTAACTGGTAGGTTAAGAAAGAATAGTTGGTGAAAGAAACTGAGAAGGAGCTTACTGCAGGGTAAGAAGAAAACAAGGTGAGAATGATCATCATGAAGGTTGGAAGAATTTCTAGATGGAAGAGGTCAACTGCAGCAATGTTTTCTTCTTAACTTCTTTAAATAGAAAACAGAAAAAAGACATTGTATTTGGTATCTAGGAAATTACTGGGTGATTATTGGAGAAGCAAGGCTATAAGACTCTAATATGGCTCTCTTTCATCTTGGGTGGGGTAGTAGATCCCTTTTGGAATCCAATTAAAGCTATTGAACAATTGTATGTACATATAGGCATGCACACAGAAGTTTGTCAGTTAACTTAAGGGCTTTTCACAGAAGTCTCTGAAATCACTTCATGATTCTGAAATCACCTGCTTGATTGAGGTAAAATCTTAGACTGAGGTACTGATGCATTAGCAGCACAAGTTTTATGTCCAAGATCTAGTCCGGCAGAAGAAGAAAATAGGTATATCTACCCGATGGGCATTGATAATATTAATCCCATACTTAGAAAGATATACACGGAACACAGCAGTTATATAAAAATTGTTGATGACTGCTTCCTTTGATTTCAACTTTAGATAACACTAAAAATGAATCTGCCAAGTCAAGTTTTCTGATCTTTTCCCACCTAACATTCCAAGCGGCTTTAGCTGACTATGTATTCTTCACTAAATCCATCTCTAGCCTTCTGGGCCTGCTATATAAAATGTCACAAAATATAATTGTTTATGTGTACTGCTCTCAATCAAAATACTCCAGCTGGCAGCTTGAGAGAAGGTTTGAAGAGTGGGAAGAGGGACAGAATGTAAAATGCAGAGGTACCAGAAACATGAAAAGATTTTTTTTTTTCATTTGATGGTTCACTGTTTGATTTTTTGGAATCATGCAAATGCTTTTTAGCTTTTTCTTTCCATTCCTACCTATGGCATAGCATAAAGCATGCCAGAAATTACACAGCTTCATTTGAATTGTTCTAGGGAAAGAATTTATTATTTTATGCCTCATTCACATTGTACTTTGGTAATTCTATGTGTTGGCAGCTATCCCTAATACAACCTGCTGGTCATCCCTCCCTTTCTTTATACCACCTTCACTTACCCATACCCCCTCTACCCCCCCAAAATAACAGTGTGGATTGTCTGAAAATTTGGCAAGAATTAGCCAAATTCTCTGGCAATGACTCCATCTAGCATTACTGACAGTCCATTCATATCTTACAGACATAAAAGAAACGATAACCCTTTGTTGTATTTTGTACGTTCGTGATGCTGAATCCCATGTGGTTTTGTTCCATGGGTTTCTTCCTATTACTGTTTCTTAGCATCATTAGCTCTGTTCAAATGCTCTTGGCAATGCTTTATTTCTCATTATTTTGCAATAACAAAATTGAACTGACCAAATAATGGCACAAATGTTTTTCTTCTGAAAAAGTAGAAAATAAGTATTTTGGAAATATTTTATCACAATTCTTAAAAGCACAGTCAACATTATACTGACAAAGAATATCTCCAAGCACTATAGTGATATAAAAGAAATGAATGTAACAATCGATTTGGAGGGAGGCAAATTTTATAATTAAAATAAATTATCCTACTTTATTTTAATATATCAAACTACATCCTTAAAAATGAGCCTTTAACATATATACGGAGGTTTTTTTCCACAATGAAGCTGAAAGTTAATCTATTTGATTCAAAACTTAATATTAAGTGATCTCAAAAACTATCACAATGCCTTGGTCTGATCCAATATATCTCTTTTACTCTTATTTTCTAACCACTCTTTTTTCATAAAGAAAGTAACTTCTAAAGAGTTCTCTCATATCAACATTGAAGAAGAAACCAAAGAGAACACTGAGGATGACTAAGAGACCTCAGTCATCCTTTTCATCTGTTTGGTGGAACAGAAAAAAAAAGTTAAAAGCTTTTATTTAAAGATATGAAGAGACACAAAATTCGCAGGAGACATTAAACATGTAGGCTGAAGCAAACAGTCATGCCCTTTCTACTGGTGCCTAGAGGAGTCAAAAACTCGGCCTCAGGTGCGATGCCTCTCTTCACTTGACATGACAATGGGTGGTTCCACCAGGACTTGAATAGAGCTGGGTTCCAAGGAAGTATTTAGAATTTAGGTATTGTATTTACTTAACCTGAAGAGATTCCATTTTCCTTTATGTACATCATTGCTCTCCTCAAAGAATACATATAAGACAATTTTAAACAAAGGCATGTAGTATCTGTGTGTGTGTGTGTGTATTCATGTGTAAGAAACACTCACTGGGAGCCAAGGGCTGTAAATAACAATGGCAGGCAAGCCCTGCATTGTGCTCACTTCTGTTCTCTTTCTCCCTTTCCCTTTCTCTCTCTCTCTCTGTCTCTCTTTCACACACACACACACACACACACACACACACACACACACTCATTTAGTCCTTACCACAACCCTACTATTATCTCCATTTTACAGCTGAGGAAACAAAAGCACAAAGAAATTTAGTGAGCTGCCAAGATCCCACAGCTGGTCAGTGTTAAGGATTTAATAAGCTATTCCATCAAGAATTTTACGTTTACTACGTTATATGTCTGGTTTATTTCAAGAATCTAATGGGTTTGTGTTGCTTCAGAAATTAGATTTGTTTCTGATAATTTGCAGGCCTGGGGTGTCTGAGAGACTGTGTCAGTTTAGATCACTTAACCAAGTTATGTTTAGAAAAATTTATGGCTCCCATATCATCTGGATCCTCTTAAGTCATACCTTTTAACAGTTGTAGTTTCACAAGAGAAGCTTAGGTTGAATTGATTCAGAATGTAATAAATAAGTACATGTAAAAATGGTCTACTGCTAGAAATATGTTAGGAATCAACCATTTCCTTTTTAGAGTATTTTATTCAGAAGATATAAAAGTACTGGCTAAGTCTAATAGTCTTTCATGCCTACTTAATAGGTGACCGTGTTGAGGCTTACCTATGGTACATTTTAGACATTACTTGATGGTGAAACAGACCATTGTTCAGTTTCCTAAGATTCCTAAGCAAAAATTCTACAGAGATATGACATAAGCACATATGTTCCCGGATATCTGCCTGGAACATTCTAATTATCCCCAAATTGCCATACCTGCAGCACCAAAGTCAACTCCCACTTATCTGTTAAAACTCAGAGCAAGTATTGCCTTCTAAGTAAAGCTCTGATTCCTCCAGGAAGAGGTATCCTTCCCTTTTGCATCCATCATAGTTTTCACAGACTTTTTTCTATTCAAACACTTCCTAAGTTTCTAAAATAAATCAGACAATAGGGACCCTCTCATTTTTTCTGTACATCCCCAATGTCTTGTGTAATGCCTAATAGCCAGTTGAACCTGGAAATATTATTGAAGAACAGTCTAGTTCAAATTCAAGAAACAGGGTTTGGTCATCTACCAGATTCTAGTTTTATTCAAAGAGATGGATATTTTTCCCACATACAATATGGAAGTTCCCCACAATCTTAACAGTTAATTGCATAAGACTTCAGAGTATAAACAAAAGCCATTCTCAGGATTTTGCGACTTACCTTACTAGACTTGTGGTCCACATTAAAAGTAGCAATTGCATCCTCTGTTTTTTTTCTCCCTGATTTGGATATTACATATTCAGCAAGTTTGTTTGCTAAATAAGTCTTTCCAGTGCCACTTGGTCCTGAGAGAATAATTCTGTGATGCTCCATCAATAAGTTAAAGTACCTTTGGGTAATTGGTTTAGGAATCAGGGTATCAAAAACAAAACTGTCCAAACTGTTTTCTTCTACCCCTGAAGGAAGAAACGAAGGGGAGAACATACCTTATTGTGGTACATATACCAGAATGCTAAATATTGGGTCAACCATCAACAGAGTTTTGTTAACTGTAGGAATACAGTGTTTGCAAACTATTTCCAAAATATTTCCCACAAATATATGTTCCCATTCGAAGACAGATGCATATCAGTAATAAGGCACAGTAAACATCCAAAGGAAGGAAACTATTTCCTTTTGTTCAAGCTTCCCCTCCATTGTCTACTTTATGTTCTCTACTTCTGTTTCCAGAGAGCTCTTCCATTATTGTTAATTTTATCGTAAACTCTTCTCTTTGGAGGTGGTAGTTCTGTTAAGAATAAATATTAAGATTATATACATACACATATATGTATGCATATCTTTCCTTTTTCTTACTCTTTTTCCTTTCTTTCTATTTCCTTCCATCTCTCATTTCATATCCCAGATGGACCCCTAAGCTTTTGAAGAATACAAATTTTGATGTTTGGCAGGCAATTAGGAATGGGAACAAGAGTATCTCCTTTTACTAACCCAATTACCACAATAAAAAAATCAAATGTTGGCATATTTCTCTATTAACATCTGTTTATATAGATGTGTTCTGATTCTTTAACATCTATAAGCAAAGAAATAGTGAGCAAAATATGCTTAAGTTATCATATTTGCCTATGTTTAATCATATCACCCACAGCAAAGAAAAGAGAGTTTCTCATCCCTGGTTCTCTATCCCAAGGAAATATTTATCGGGCAGACATTTTAAAATCAAATGCTGAATGCATTATTTTGGGATATAAAATAAATTTTTGAACCCCCCCTAAGTGGAAAATGCTAATGAAGAAAACCTAGAAATTTGAAATTCTCTAAATAACATTCCTTTTCTTGAGTCTCAGGGAATCTTTAACATTATTTTCTAAGTTTTACATCCCAGGACTCAAAGAAATTCATTTATTTGGATTTTAGTGTTAATAGGATTTTAGTGTTTTAAAACATCAATCCAGGATGATTGTATGGTGTGTGAATGTATTTCAATAAAACTGAATTTAATAAAAAAAGAAAAAAATCAATCCAGTTCTTTACTAACCAAAACTATTAAATAGTGGTTAATGCAGTTTTTAAATATGAAAATTTGAAGGGAAACTGCAAAAAAGGGAAATTCTGGTTAAAAAAAAAGGATAATTGTGCTCATCTTTTCTTTTTTATTTTTACCTTTTAGGTTCACAGTGATGATGTTATTATCTCCAACAAGATATCCACAAGGCAGCAGTTCAGGCACTTCTAGGCTATGGGATCTAATTAAATCTCCTATACAGTAGTTAGCAATGCAGTCCGAGCTCAGACCAAGGCTAGAGGATGTATCAATTCGGAACACATATTCCTAAAATGGCATACACCAAAACGGAAGGTCACAACAGAGGTTCAACTCATACACAACAAATACAAAACTCATGGGGTATGAAGTTAGCTGTCAAAAAATTTTTAAATGGGTAATATAAGAACTGTTAATATCAAATAGCACAAGGAGGGAGAGTTTTTCTTAATATCTGAATTAGAGGAGAGGAGATTAGATATGTCTAAGCCAGGAGAATCAAGGGAAGCATCTAAAATGAGACACGTTTAAAAATTAATATCAGGCCATCTTTTCCAACTCACCTTAAAGAGACGTCTAATTACACCGTCTAAGACATCCCACTTGGTTTTTCCACTAACACCAATAGCTCCTATCAAATATGCCTGAGACTTCTGATCCTAAATAAGAACAAAATAAAACAAGATAAGATCCGACTGTGTCTCACGTTTTGTTACTACATTTTCTAACAAAATTTATTAATATAGTTGGTAGTTAAGACTAGAATATTTATTAAGCTTATGGGTTTTGTAGTAACATACATATGAAGGACTATATAAAATAAAACACAGCCCAATGAACTAACCAATCCACCAACCAACAGGGGGAAAAAGACAATGAAAACAAAGTAACAGTAACAACAAGACTGTATGAAGTGGTATGCCAAGGAAAACTAATTCATGAACCGGCTCAATAGAAGGGAAAGGGAAAAGGGACAGGAAGAAATAGTTTTCTGTTTTAATGCAGTGAGTGCTAAAAAGCAGCAGCCTGGTGGGAGGGAAATGGTGATGGAGGCAGAACAGAACTATATCATATGAGTTCTAGCCCTTCATCCCACTATTTTTGTGAAATTATCTGTGATAAGCCAAAGACTCAGTTTTCTCATTTATTAATTTAGGTTATCTCTAAAATCCAGTCCAGTTTTTAAAAACAACATAACCATGGATATATAATAACATACATATTTCAAAGCAGGTCCCATTTTGAATTTATCAGAAAATTCACTATTTTAATCAACTTGCCAGGGAATTCTACAGGACTTATTTTGTCAAGCAAAGAATCCTTTTCCAATACAAATACTGTTCCCCAATTAATCTTTTTTTGAGGAATTTCTACATATATTGGAAAAGTAAACAATTCAGGTTTTAAATTCTAACTGGAGCTTTTACAATGATTGGAAATAGCAGTAAAGGTATCAGTAGATATAATTTGATTGTTTACATATTACAATCCTGGTTCCAGCCATCAACTGTGTGGTGCTTAAGGGGTGGTAGAATAATTACTGAGCCAGGTGTAAGAAGACATGGATTTTACAAAGTACAAACTTTACCATTTAATTAAGAAGTGTGACCTTAGATCAGTCACTTAGCTGACTGAGAGCCTCCATTTTTTCATCTTCAATTTATAACCCTATAAGTGTAAATTACTATCCAATTATTTATACATAGACTCACAATCCAATATGTTTCTCAGAAACAGCTGAGACATTCATAGTGGAATCATTGCGATATTTTTTACTACTTTCTTGGGGCTTTATTAGAAACAGTATTCAAACACACTGTCTTTTAGAATTATTTGGAAAAGGAAAACTTGTTTTCCAGTATGATTAGAACCCAGTAAAAATGGACACTTATATAATACTTTATAAGGAGTTGCTTTTAAATTAGAAATGGTTTAGGTTTCAGGGAGACTATTACAGTGTCTCCAGTAAGAACCCGCCTGGGAAAAGCAGGCACAAATCTACAGTTGAAGCAGAAAGTTTATGGCATTGAAACCCTTGGAAGGCACATTTGTTTAGTGTAGAAATTCACAAGTGTTATCTCACTTATCAAACATAAATACTTTAATGCTTTAAAATTTCAAAGGATATTTGTTTTGTTTTTATATTTGTTAGAAAAAAATTAGACATAATTGGATCAGCATAGAGGAATCTTTTTAGTTCTAAGAAAGGACTAGAGTCACAGTGACATTACCAATTTGAAGGCAATATTTGATGCCAGAAAATAAAATGCTTGCTTGATCAGCTAGGTCCTTGTTTAAAAATGATTCAGACAAGTAGCCTCAATGGGACTTCTCATCCTGAGTGAGTTCAGTAGAAAGTGTCTTCCTGGAGTCTAGAATGCTCACATAGCTTATAGTCTTTTCTTTGTACAAAGACCATATTGACAGTGCAAGTGACATTCAATACACACCATAAATGTTATACAGAATCCTGCAAGTGACACTGAAAGAATATGTTAGACAACATGCTTCTGTCAAAGAAGCTGACCTTTTTTTTAAAGTTCTGGAACCAAAGGTGATGTGGGGTGGGCAATCAATATTACATGTGGACCACATTTCTACCTATATGATGATGTCATTTCTTTACTGTCCTTAATTTTTATGCTTATATAACATATTTAGCTAATGCCAAGGAAAACATCTTTGATTTTATATTTACTAGAACAAATATGCAAACATAAATACATTTGGCTCATCTAATCCTCAGCCTTTTGGAATAAAGAATTTAAGATTAAAAAAATACCTTTGCTCGACCATAGCCTTTGCTTATGGAGACTATAATTTTCACACTGCGGCCGTCTTTATGTCCAGCTGCATCACCAGCATCATCTAGCAAAATATCTGCCCAAATATAAAAGAAACACACACAATAGGGCAACATTAGCACTGTTTTGATTCCTGTTACTGTCTTCTCCCTCATTATTTTATATAATTCAATGGGAATATTTAGCCTCTTTGCTTCTCATTGTAGTCTTACTGGGTTGAAAAACCTGAGCTTTCAAGAAGATGGATTACTGTAGTTGTACTAAAGTTTCTACCTAGGAATTTATTTCTGCTTCCACAGATCTTCACTCAAGTGTTGGACTACTGCCTTTATTTGAGGAAATAAGAGGTTTCTTCTTCTTTCACACAAAGTTTGAGTAATATGTGAGTAATATTCAGTCATCATTGTAATGGTGACAGACAAAAAAGCAATCTGATTTTTCTATCCAACCTAAAACATCCAAGCTCAATACCCATGTAATTTATGAATGCAAAGGTGCTGAGATTGGCTGCCAACTCAGATTATTTTCAAGCATTTGGCACATCCAACTATATTACTGCTTACCTTGTATCTATAATTAACAGGTACTGTTAGTGAATTTCAACCATGGCATTATATAGTTCTTTACAGAAATATATTATTATCACTCTCCTATGCCCTTTATGATTATAGTTTTAAAACCAAAATAGCATCTCTAATAATCAGCTAAGAGTTACAGAAGCAAGATAAAGCTAGCTAACCTTTAAAATATTGGCCTTCAAATGTGATTAAAGATTAATTTTCAAAATATATTATGCCAGATCTATGGCTAATTTGGGGAATTATTAAGGTGTCATGAATATATTTTTTCATTTGACAATGATGTTATTATAGCATCATGCGTAATATGAAGATAGTGTTCTGTGGACAAAGGAAACTTGGTTACGTGCTGAAGAGAACACGTGCTTGGTAAAGAGAAGACTCAACTGCTCTGATTCTAAATTTATATAGACAAGTGCTGTGACTGTAACATCATAGAAACAACAATTTAACAGAATAGCTTCTGAAAATGCAATGGAAAATAAAATTCTATTATAAGAATATGAATTTTGCAAAGGAAGGATTAAAAAATTGCTTTAAAACCATAACAAGTAAAAAACAACTTTTAGAGCTTGAAGAATATGGAGAGTTCAGCTAGAAATTTTTAAATCATCAGAGGATCTCCCTTACTATAATTTAATTGTTTGACCAGATTAACATCCTCATAGTCTCTCACTTTTTCCTCTATCCCACTGAAAAATCAAAGTCTTCCTGAAGTGTCACTTTAATTCTATTACTCCTTTCCTCAGAAGTTTAGAGTGGCTTGCCATTGATTATTCATATCTAAACAACTTGTAGTTCATGACCAAATTACCTCTGGGGTACTTTGCTTAATTATTCATAAAGGTTCATAAATATTCAACAAGTATTTATTAAGCATAAAAGATATCAGGAACTGTACTGGGTACTGGGAATGAACACTATGGTAAGAATAAAAATGAGTTCTCTGCTCTTTTGGAGTATATATTCTAAACAAGATAATTTCAGAATGTGTTTAGTGCTTTGCAAGAAAAAGCAGAGCAGGGAAATAGAAGAGAATTGAAGGGAGCCTGCACTAGATAGGGAGGTGGTCCTGGAAGGCTTCCCTGAGGAGGTGGCATTTTGGAGCAAGATCAGAAGGCGTGTGAAGAGTTATGGAAAGAAAAGTTGAGTCATCAAGAAAAAGACTTAATGTCAGAGCTGGGTGTGTAAGGAACACATTAGCATTCAGAGTGGCAGGAGCATGGAGAACAAGGCAAGGGGTGGTGTGAAATGAAGTTAAGGTGGGTAAGGACCAGATCAGAGATGACCAGTAGTCCATGGTAAGGGGTGTAATCTGGTTGCTAATCCACATATCTGCTCAACTTTGCCTTGGATCATGCTATTTATCTCATGTCATTCTTACTCCTAAAAACTAAGCTTAAAATATGAAATTCTACCCAGCAGAAGTGGAGTAAATATTTACCAATGAATGTGTGAATGAGTGCCCTTGGCTTTCGTAATTTAAGCTAAATTAATACAGAGGTTATAAGGTGAGCAGTGGATTCACCCAGACACGAGTTCAAATGCTAACTCTTTCTAATACTAGTTGTGTGACCATGGGCAAATTATTATGGGAACTTTCCTAAGCCTTGGTTTCTTCATCGGTAAAATAGGGCTAAAACAGCACCTGCTTTACAGGCTTACTAAGAGCAGGGAAGAGATGCTTTTAAAGCACTTCTCTCGGTATTTAGTGAGTTTACTGTTCTGATCATCATTCCTTGTCTCTGTGTTTATTTTAACGCCTTCTCTGGGCAGTGGGAGGATCACATCATGAATCATTCTGGGTCTCCCCCTGTGCACAGGATATTGAAAGGAGCTAATGGTTACCTGAAGAAACCACTCCAGGACAAAAAGGTATGAAATGAGGGCCCTCATGGGGCCCATATTTTTTAATGGAAACTAAATTAGAATCTAATGACAAAATTTTAAAGGAAGAATAAAAAGATCTGTCATTTTGATAACAACCAAGTGAAATTCTGACAAAACCTGAATGATTTTCAGACTTTTGTCTACTGGATGTATGGCATATGCCATTATATCTCAAGAACTAGACATTTGTCAATTATCCTTTCTCCTTCCTACTTCTTCCTTTTCTTTGTTTATCATGAACCCTAGAAAGTTTTTCTGTTAAAAAGCTCAATCACAAAGGTACTTCCAATTACTAGATTTTTAATCCACCATATAAGAATGAAGGAAAATGAGAACAGTATTCTATTCACCTGATTTCATTTTTTTGTTAGTTCAGACATGAGTATCACTAATAAAAAAAGAATTAAATAATTCATATAAGACTAAAATGATGAAATGGACAATTAAGTACTCTTTAGAAAAAAAATCTTAATCCCCCAATTACCCCATATTCTCAACCATAGCCATAAGTGGGGTAAGTCTGATGAACACAGCATTTATAAATTTAATTTACTTGATATATTTACCTTTATGATTTCTAGTCTTTCTAAGATATTAATTCATTTTCAATTCTATATGTCTCTCCTTTCTAAATGGCTTCTAATATTACTCTTTCCTCCTCCAAATCGCATCATATTTCCACAGAGAATAAAACAAAATCATGTAACACAGGCAGTGAAATGCTGCCATTACAAATGGTTCTTCAGGGTGTCTGGTAAGGCACGATCCCTCATCTCTCTTTTGGAGTCAAGCCTGAGGACACAAATGAACTGGTCACCATCAGATGTGGATCCTACTTCACTTCTTTGTTAGGTTTATCACAGAAAAGACAATATATAGAATATTGCTCAGGACTTGTATATTACATACATCTTAATTTTTTGTTCTTTTTTTTTAGCATCTTCTGAAGAATGTGGATAATAACACTTTACATACTATTTATGCATTCAAGTTATTTCTGTTGAATTCCATAGTCTTATTTTACCTAATGATCTAAAGTTTGTTTAATTTAGAAATATCTCTGTTCTTTCTTGGACAATACCAGTAGCTTTACCTGATGCTTATTCCCACAACTTACTTCCTTTCTCAAATGACATGCTGGAAATGTTGTTTACGTGAATTACATACAGTTCCCATTAGCCTTTAGGTATAAGATTTTGAAGGGAAGACAAATAAAGAAGAAAAAACACGTTCTTAATACTTTGCATGTGTTTCTATAAAGCCAGATTAATAATTAGAGCATGATAATTCTGACTTTTTAGAAGCAAGATATGAGATTGTTTAAAAATGTAATCAATATCAGTATGCTGTGTCATTTCAGTCGTCATCCTTGTCGTCATTACCGTCGTTGTAGTCTTCTTCTTGCTCTTCTGCTTCTTCCTCCTTTTTTAATTCTATATTTTAGTGTATTAAGGTAAGCAGTGAAGGGTCTGGGTTCTGTAATGGACCTGGGAACATTTATTCTATTGGTTTCCAAGCGTCATCTGCTGGCTGTGCCTTGTAATTACCACAAATTCTCACTTAAACCTTTTCCAAACTAAATCCCATCCATAATTCAATGCCATAGGAGCAGTTTTATTTCACAATTGAGTAGTTCATTCGATATTAAGATGGCATTATGTCACATGACTCTATTTTCAATTGAATCAAAACCGTACCATCTTCCATCATTAGTACCATTGATGCAATAACAGAATCCAGTGTGCTCTTCTTGTTTGTTGAAAATTTAATAGACTTGCAGACTGAGTAATGTAGTAGCTTTATGTTCTCTCTGGGAAACATCATGCAGGATGATCTAGCCAAATATAGGAATAGGTCCTGGTACACTTGTAAATGGGCTTTTTACACTTAAAAAACTATAAAATTTGCATGGGGTGTTATTATGTTTATATTCATGAGTACTAATGATCATCACTAAGACTATTTATTATTCCTTCATCCTATTCATAATCATGGTGAAAGAGCATTCTCAACCACATGTGATTTTAAGAAAATTCTTATGAAATCCATATCTCTAAGACTTCCCTTCATTCTGTCACAAGAATATTCTTTTAAAGTTACAACTAGGCAGAATAAATGTAAGAGATAACTTGGACTATCTTTGAGAATTAGAAGTGTTAACATTTTTAAGGGGATGTGGGTGAGCACTGTAGTGGTTAAGGTTCTCAAAACTCCAGGCTGTCCTCTTTTTCTTAAACCATGGTCATGCTTTGATTCAGGCAGACATAAGCATAAAATCACCTGAGGTAACAGACTCTGTGATGTTCAAATTGTTCAGAGAAAGTCCTAACGACTGCCGTGAAGATGAAGAGGAGGTGCTGCTAGAGGATTCTGATGGTGGCCGAGCAGGCTTAGCTGTGTTACCAGTTTCTGCCTTCAGCCGGTCATTTTCAGCCTTCAGAATTTCAATTTCATTCTGTTGTGAAGATGGAAAACATGAAATAAATAGAGCTAGTTTGACTGAGAAACATGGTACTGCCTCTTTCATCAGAGTTAGTTTATTAAACAGAGCATGAGGTAAGATGCTAAATGAACACATGTAAATTGTGAAAATAGAATTATTTCCTTCAAAAGAAGAAAAATAAACTTTTCTGTTTCTCACATAAATGTATTCATATATTCACAAATAGAGATCCCTTAACCATTAGATTTTAAAAATTATTCCTTGAATAGATCATCTATTTGAGGGGTTTCTCAGAATTTGGTCTCATTTCAATTTAGAATAATATAATTGGATAACCCATAACATTTCTCATTTTAAAAGTAATACCAAAATCTCATAGATTTGACATGAATTTCTGAATCATGGAGAGTTGAAAACAGAGCAAGACAAAAGCAACCTAAATAAGGCAATTTAGAATTACTTCAGAACCCTCTCTAATATCTGAAGAAAGTTCTTCTTTCTTTGAAATGGTGCACTAAGCTCAGAAAAACAAAAGCCTTTTGATGAAGATATGCAGTGGCAGATGAGCTTTTCAGCAATGAGCTTTTCTTATTTCAGTCTTCTGTGGTACCAAGTGATTACTGGATTACAATAATAAAATGAAAACAGTCTGAGCACAGCCTGGCTCTGAATTTAGCCTTCAGATGCTTCCAAGAAATATGAAAGCTTTACATTTACAGATGGCATTCTACATCACTTTTACTTCCATATTCAGAAACCCTGTGTTATATTTTTATAGTTTCCTCATTACTTTTGTTTTCCAACAGAAAATAGGTAAAGGTATTTGAAAGTCAGATTTCAAAGGAACAGAAAGAAGCAAACATAAAGGTAAATCATAGAAAAATGAAGAAGCAAGAATTGTAGTAGCTTCTGTAAAAGTTAAGCACTCAACCTGAATATAATCATTAGGACATGCATCTTGAGTGGTCTCAGAGTGCAACTGGCCAGTTTTCACTCCCACATTTCAACCTCTGGATTTGAAAAACTTTTTATAATAATGAAGAGAAGAAAATAGACAGCATTTTTATCTCTCCTGTTTGCTCCTTGAAGGTGCTTCAGCTCTGACCTGCATCCGGTTCATGGCTTCCCGGATCTGGTCTAGATGATGAGCAGAGCTGAGGGCCTCTAGCCGAATATCCGTTAATTTTAGTTCCTTTTCTCTAAGCTCGCTCTTCAGCTGCAGAATTATCTCTGCCTCAGCCTCTGTGCATTCACAGATCCTGAAGAAGGAAACAAACATAAATCAGTGGACAGGGAAAGCCAGAGGATTAGGAAAAGCAATGTGTCTTTTAAAGGCCCATCTGCATTATTATCCAGCAGTTACAGAAATTATTTGCTGCTGCAAAACCTAAAGAAACAGAGAAAGAGTTTGCAGAGAATAATCTTATTTGACTGCCACAGCACCTTCTTCAAGTTACTATGAAAATCTAATATAAATATTGTGGAAAATAAATCAGAGAGATTAGTTTTGGGCATTTAAATAATGGATGAGTATTAAATAATCTTGGTAGGCTCGGCTGATTTAGGAGTTCACAGCTAATGAAGCTAAATCACAGGTTTCAAAGCACATAAGTAGGCTAGCTGGGGGCCATTCGAAGGACATGCATACTATATCTTTTGTTTTGTTCTGTTTTGTTTGTTTTGTGGACAGATTTGCAGAAAATCTGTAAAAAAAGACTTTGCTTCATATGAACAAATATCTTTTCCACTTAAAATGTGAGCACTAGGTTGCTAGTCACAAAATGATAGTGCTATGCTCTTTCTTCCTATACAGTGATGAAATTATGTAACCAAAGCATAGTAGCCCCTGTTCTGCTTGACAGTCCTATGCTAGCAACTGCTGGGGGCATACAAGGAAATCTGAATTAAACAGTGTACAAAACCAATAGAATTATCTCATCAGAGCATTTTTTTCACATTCTAAGTGTCGTATTCTTCCTTGTACTTTCAAATAGTGGGCTATCACAAAGTTGTTATGTAGATTATCTCATGGAATTAAAGAAAAACGATTTGCAGTTGGATCTTAAGGAACTAAATTCTACTTGAAAAACAGCAAGACAGAGATTTTTATTGTTGAAATGCATGCAAGTGATATTTTAAAAAATGCAAAAGCAAACACCACATAGGTTAGATCCTAGGTCTTTGCAGGTTTCATGCATCACACTCCATTTTACCGGGATCTATGCTTGTAGATCACAGGGCCATTTTGCCGTTTCTTGGGTGGCCAGACAAGCGGTGACCTGCATTTGTGCACAGTTAGACAGACACATGGACAAATGCAAGTGGAAAGAGGTGAGAATAATGATTTAGAAAACTGGAGAATGAGATCAAGAACTACCAGAATTCTAACATATGAAAAGTGAAAGAAAAACAAGTGCTGTCCAACATTCTAAGCAAGGTCTGAAAATGACTGGTATGGATTCGGTGCTGCAGTTGTGAAAGCACAACCTGATAATATTTAGAGCACAAAAACGGGCTGGCTTGAAGTAGTTTTTAAAAAATACTTCAGCATTCTGAGGCAGGAGAGACTTACGCTGAAGCAGACTGTGAGGGCTTCATGGATGTTGAACCACAGTCACCGGCACTATGGGGCAACTTGGGGGATGCTGGAAGGGATGAGTCAGTGAGCTCTTCAATGTCCGAATGTGAGGAAGGAGGCTTGGTGGACTTTTTCTTACCAAAGGCTTGTTTGAATGAGCTTCTCAGCTGAAAGAAGGACAGAAATTACCTTTCTTGTCTTTTTGTACTTGGAGAGCTTTGGCTTTGGGGGTTAGTTTGCAGATGCCATCCTAGCCACTGCCTGGGGTCAGTACGTAAAAGCAGAGTATTAAAAGTTGCAGCACAGTATCTCTAAAAAAATTATTGTGTCTTGTGTTTTTGCTATATTCTTGTATTAATCCAGCGCAGCGCAAACATGGAAGGCTTGTACATAGTGCAGGGTCAGGTCATTTAAAACTAAGTACCTTGGAGGGATGTCCATTCCTGAGGTTTTTCCCTTCAAGGCAATTTGTTTTAAATGGCCACTTTAGAGCTACAATCATGTCATATCCTGCTGGCAGTATAAACTTAAAAAGCAAAATGAAATCAAATTCACCTAACACTTCATTAATTGTGATTTTCTATTCAAATTTTCAATTCCCATACTATTCAAAACCAGAATTGGTATCCCCTACAGCTCTATTCAGAAAGTGGTTTTACGTCTCTTTAAAATTTGAGATTAAAATGAAAAGACACAAAGAAAAGACATACAAGGTAATCTGGTTTTAAAAGGTATAAAAGCCTACTGCCAAAATGAATAGCATTCATGCCAAGGTAGGGTTTTTTTTATAGATGCATGCCAAATTGCCCACAGTTTATATTCACCTCACTTCCTCTAGAGTTCACCTTGCAGAAACATGAAAGAGTGTGGAATTACAAATCAAGGGAATGAAGGCTGATCAGTATTTTAAAATATTACCTGCATAAACATTTTTTTTTAAAAAAACAAAAGAGATATTTCTTTCATTATTCATAGAAGGCACTCCAGTAAAATCCTCTGATAGTTATATTTTGGGTTTTATCAAGAGTTGTACTTATTTAAAATCAAACTTTATGGTAGTACAAGAAACATTTACAGGGGCAGCATCTTCCCCTCATTAGTTTTCAGCAATTGCTTAATATGATCATAAATTATATCTCTATTAAACCTAAGGCACAGTTCTGTTAAAATGCAGTTCTATATTTCTGCTATATTCCTTTGATGAAAAAAAAAATCAACCAGTTACTAACGTTAACCTATTATGTGGGAGAAACTTTATCCACAGTGGAAGCTCTTTTGATGCGAGGACATTAGGGACTCCTTCCCTTTTCCCAGCTCCAATTCTCCTCATCTTCCCCCATCACCACTACCACTATCATTGTCACCGCTATCTTCTTTTTCTTCCGTGTCTTCATCTCCACTCTCACAACAAACCTCTGCTCTAAGTCATTTGTTTATAGATATCATCTAATTTTTCCTCATATCTCAATAAAATCATTATTAATTATCCTATTTTGAGAGATGAGACCATGTAGGGCTCCAAAGTTGAAGTAACCTGCTCAATATCAAAATAATAATTCTCAGAGTGAAATTTCAGACCCAACTTTACTCCCAACTCCAAAATGTCTGCTATTCAGCACACTGTCACCCTGATCTTGGTGACATATGTAGAATTGGAGGTGCTGAATAGGACTCTTTATAAACGTGCAGCTCTCTAAAGCCCCAAAGGAAAAAGCCTGATTCACTGTGCAGTAATAAACTTCTGAATTAGATTAATGATGATGGCTTACCCAGTTTTTCTTCTTCTTTTTCTTAGAGTCAGCATCATTACCACTGCCAATGCTGGAATGGCTTGTGGCACTGTTGATACTAGAAACACTTTCAGAGGAATGCTGTCTTCTGATGCGGAGATCTAGCAACAGATAGAGAGCATCATGTCTGCTCATAAAGACTCTAAGCTGAACAAATGTAACTTTTAGAGGAAATTCTCGAATAAAGGTCAACAAGGCTTTGAACAGATCATTTGGATGCAGTTTTGGTTTTATAGGGTTAATGAAGTGCAACAGTGTTTGCTTTACTTAACTGCAGTATCTGCATTAAGAGTCAATGGGAATCTGATATGTCTTTAGCACTGGTGGATTAATGAGCTCCGAGTTTTGCCAAAAATGAAATGCTATGCTAGTGATTTCTACTGAACACCTGGATCAAACAGCACTTCCAAATGGCTTTTTCAAAATGATTAGTTTCATGGAGTAAATGGAATCTCATAAAACAATGAGAATTAATTGTGTCTTTTAATATTTGTGCTTTGAATAAAGTTACTGAAGCCAAATATATTAATTTTCCATTTCATAGAATCATGCCATGTTAGAGCCAAAACAAACCTTGGAAGTCGTCTAACAAGCCACTTAATCTCACAGATGAGAAAACTGAAGTGCGTGGAAGTTAAGTAACTTGACAAAGGTCAAAGAGCTAATGAGGGAAAGATCCTCGAGAGAGACTCTTGGTAGAAAGGGTTTGTGAATTAAACAGAGAAAAGATTTAAGACAGTGTCATTCTTCCATACTGCCCATGGTTCCTGCCCATGACTTGGAATAGTCACAGAAGTAATAACAACAAATAATAGTAATAGAGCTGGCTTTTATCATGGGGTTATTCTACCCCTGGAGTACGTAATTTTATTCTTAAAACCAACCACTGAAATGAATTTAATTACTAAAGGCGATTTACCCCTAGTCATGTAGCTGAAAAGCAGTGGAGCCAACCTCAGACCTAGGTGATTCCAACATCTGTTGTTGCTAACTGCTAAACTTCTAGAAAACATGCAGTGCTTTTCTACTTACACAAGATATTTTTAAGAGTATTGAATTTGATATTGATCACTTTTTGAAGGTATCCACTCAGTCCATACAATTGGGCTGTAAGATTTTTTCCATACTTATTTCAATTAGAACTTTATTTGAAATTTTATCTACTTATTGAACTCATGCTAAGTGTTAGTGAAAACACTAGGAGAATTCAAAGATTATTTCTAAGGTCAAATTTGCTTTTTGTCATTGCTATTACTATATTTAATTGGCATCAAAGGAGACCAGCCAATCAAAAAATCTCAGTGGAATCTGTAAGATGTCAAAGGGTTTCTATAGAAATAATAGTGTAACATCAACACTTTTTCGGTTGACTGGTTTATTTAATAGTGAAAATACCCATGGCAATGACACTGTAACTATTTACATTCAAAGATATAATAAATGACTGTATGTGTGGGTTTTATATGTATCCTCACATGCATATACACATATATCAGTTAGTATCTTAATTTTTCAATTAAGGTAATAACAATGCCAACAAATTTAAGAGGAAAGAAAATAATAAATAGCTACTTTTCAGAATCCCTAGGTTTGGTCTGTTAAAAATATTTCACATTTTTAAAAAATGATGATGAGAACATTTATTATTTTTGCAAGCCGGGATATTACAAACACCAAAATATAAATCAAAGCATTTCTATAGGATGTTTTTATTCAGTAATATCAAATAAACAATTAAATAATAAATCTAGTATCCCTTAATCAACTAATATGGAAATTAAATTAATTGAAAATAGAAGAATATGAATAGGTATTTTTTTCATATTTTCGTTGATTAATCCCGAAGAAAGTGAAATAGATAAACCACTGGTCTGGTATATTATTAATATAATCATAGGGTCAAAAGTAGTCTTTGGGGGTATTAGTTTCTTTCTGTTATGATTACATTTACCAGTAAAGATTAGCAAAGGCATAATTTCAATAATAATATGGAATGAAAGGAAGGCATGTTATTTTTCTCTACCAGTTCCTTCCTGGTGTGTATAAGTCATTTAGTAAATGGAACATCACAGAGGTCATTAAAGAAATATCAACAATCTGAAAGAATGGAGAAGCCTATATGAAAATTACATGTTTCAGTTATGTGCTTGTTCATTAATTTCCACTTCTCATTTTCTCCATCACCACCACCTCCATTCAAGCTTCCCCCATCACTAGCCTGTGCTACAGCAAGAATAGCTGCCCAACTTACCCACCTTCAAACCATTCTACAAACTGTGGCTAACCTTTTTAAAAGAAAGACATGATCACTCCCTTACTTAAGACCTTTCAATAGACTCCCATTTTACTAAGAATAGAAAAAATTCCAACTCTCAAGTAGGGTCTAAAAGTCCCAGAGTAATCTATTCTCTACTAATCTTTCCAACCTTGTCCTACTTATTTCACCTCTGCTCATTATCTTCATTTTATCAGTTCCATAAATGCACAAGGGACTAATCTATTTTCTACTCAGGGCCTTCCTGGAATGCTCTTTTGCCAATATTTAGAATATGACTCCAAAATTATACCTTGGGTCTCCTCTTAAATACAAGTTGCTATCTTGGAAAGCCCTTCTTGACTATGCAACCTCTTGTAGGTTCCCTGGTTCTCTCTCTATAGAATCTATTCTTGTCCCTCTCAGAACTGAGATAACTATTTATGTACACATGCCCAGCTACTCCAACAATCACAAACAATAATGTATTTTTTGCTTTCCCACTCAACTGTAAGTTCAGCAGAAACAAAGGCCATGTCTGTTTTGTTTATCATTGTATATCCAGGGCCTTGTATGAAGCATAGCAAGTGGTAGGTAATCAGTAAGCACTTGTTGAATAAATTTATTCTTTCTTATTATTCTTTCAACACAATTAATGTTTGCATAATATTATTCCAAAAAATATTTACTGTTTACCACAATTTAATGTATGTTTTGCTGAATTATACTTGGTACATCTTAAGGAAAAAATATTCCATATTGACTTAAAAAGCAAAAGCATATTTTGTAAAAGTAAAAGTAAAATTTTCCATTACATTCAACTTTCAGGACTATAACAATTATGCTTTAAAAAACAGCCTAAGAATAGTTTATCTTACTTTGTAGTGCACTTGAGTGTACTTGAGCATAAACAGCATCCTTTTTATTTTTGTCTTTCAAGATCTGATAGAGTACCTAGCACACAGCAAGTGCTTAGATAATGTTTTTGAATAAATAAATAAATTTGTTGTAGTATGGTATTACTTATCAGGCTTTGTTAAGAAATATGATGTGTAATCATGATGCATTACTATATAGAAAACAGAAGAGTACATTAATAAGTTGATAGGTGATTTTGCCACAGTTTGACCTGATTTTAACAGTACTGTCTCCTCCAAATATTTATCTTAAGATCTTATGTTAAAAATTTACCTGAAAAAAAATTTAAGGTCCCAAATTTCAATATGACCTCAGAATAAAAATGTATAGGCTACACAATCACTTTAACAAAGATATAAAGATAAATATTTAGATGAAATGACTTTTTTCTCCATGTAATAATAATGTTCAATGTGTTAAGAATCACTTTGCACTGAATTGAAAACTGAGTTTTAATATTACAGAAACACAATTTAAATATCCTGTATACATTCAACCCTTTAAAACTATTTGCTTTTGTTAGTTTTAAATCTTGGTGAATTATTTTTTATAATCATTTGGATATTAACTTTATTATTTTATTCACTTTAGTCTCTCCTCCCTCACTGCTGAGCAAAGGAATTCCTAGTTTTTCAATTCTGGTAGATATATCAAACTACCTGTTACCTAAGATAAAAGGAATCCTTCCAGAAAGTTTCATTTCAGTGACTTGTGCTGTGTTAAAGAAAGGATTAAGCTTCTTTAAATCTCTCTGGACCTATTTATGACATGAAGATTTAGAACATAGGCTGCTTTATTATAGCTCTAAGATGAGCTTTAACTATGCAGTAATTTTCCATATAAATTTCCATATAAATCAACTGTCCCAGCATGGAGAGTTGCTACATTCTGAACAGAAGTTGCCCCTAGAGAACTAGTTTGTCCTTCAATTTAAGTCTACCTCAGCTTATGTTATTGTTTTCCCAAAATTTAAATTAAAAAAAAAATGTCAAATTAAATTATTTTTTCTACAAAATTTGATTAAACCCCTTTTATGTGCAAGCCATCATCAACAGGCACTAGGATTAACAGAACAAAGCACACTGCCAACAATGAGGAAAGACAGACCAAAACTAAATTAAGGCAATGAAGTATCATGTAAATTTTGACAGGGGAACTATGGTTATTTCGAGAAGTATACAACAGGGAACCCTGTCCAGTTTAGGGACAAGGAAGGATATTGAAGCCAACTTTTAGAGGATCTAAATGAGTTTTTATGGTGAACAAACAGGGTAGAATGTTCCAAGTGGATTACACAGGAGGTGTGAAGGACTTCTTAAAAAAATTGAAAGAAGTTCAGAGTAGCTGAAATATGCAGTATTTCAAATGTGCATTAATTCAAGACGACAAAAGAGCCAAGAGATAAAATCTAGAACAGTATATTAATCAATAAATATTCACTGAATGAATGAGGCTAGTGGAGAGAGACCATGTCATGCTATGGAATTTGTATTTCACCAAAACCTGTGGGATACCTGTAAACATATGATTTTAGATGGTGGTTCTGGTTTCAACAAGAAGCCTGGTATATAGTGGGTAAGATTAAGAGCAGGAAGGCTATTTAGGAGGCTGTGATCACAGTTCAGAGGAGAAATGAGGGATGACAATAGCTGCGAACAGAGAAAACTGAGCAGATCCAGGAGGAATTTAAGGGGCAGGATTAATAGAATTTGGTGGTCTTTTGAATCAGGAAAGGAGGAATAATGAATGACACCTAGATTTCTGGCTATATGGAAGGATGGTGGTGCTGTTTGCTGAGAAACGAAACACTGATGGAGAAACAGGTCTGAGAGGGAGGATGATGAGCCCATCTTTGCAGACATTGAATATAAGGTGCCAAACAGACATCTAAAGATATCCAAACAGAGTTCTCAACTTGGCAGTTCAGATCTGTAACTCAAGAGATGAGCCTGGCCTAGAGAGAGAGATTTGACAGTTATCAGAACATGGGTAACAACTATAGCTAGAGTATCAGATGAGGCAGTATAGAATTTTAGATAGGATTATAGAACCATAATGTATAGAATTGTAATGGAAAAGAGCTTAGGACTGGATCCCAGGGAATATCAACAATTAAGGAATGGATACCAAAGAATTGAAACTATAAAAGAAAATAAGAGATTTCAAAGAGGTAAAAGGAAAACTAAGACGGCATGATGTCAAGGACATTAAAGAAAATAATGTTTCAAGTAGGAGTGAATGGGCATCACTATCAAATGCTGTTTCCAAGTCAACATAAGAATTTTAAATGTTTTATTGGATTCAGTGTCATACAAGTCACTGTTTATCTTGGAACAAATAGTCCTGGTGGAGTGGCGGGAAGAGAATCCAGACTCCAATGGGCTGACAGGTGATTGGTGACTGAAGATACTGAGAAATTCCATTAAATTTTCCAGAATTAATCTGGAAATAGAAAGAGAGCTGGTAGGACATTTGAGATTTAGAAAGGGATTTTTAGGATGAGAGAGACTTGTGCATATTAAATACCAGTGAAAAGAGTAAGGTTATGAATAAATAGATCCTATATAAAGAAAAAAAAAAACCGACATGAAGTTCTTTAGTAAAGAGTATTTCTTCAGTGATAAACCAAGGAGTGGAAGGTAGTGCCAGAGAAGAGTATGTTATCATTGTTTAGAATTACTGGGTCACACTATTCTTATTGTTTTTTAATTATCCACAAGATACATACCTTTTCTGATCCCAACCCAGGATGAGTTGCTTCCCTCAACAATTATTTGGCCAATCACCACATTGATAATTTTATTTTTGTGTACGGACCTGTATTTTCATACTGGGTTTGTTTTGCTTGAAGCCAGATAGGCATGTACTAACCAACCTCCCCATCCCCAGCTTCCCCAAAGCATATGGAGAGAAATGCAAATATAAATACAGAAGCAAATTATTTAAGGTCAATTTAATACCTATTTGCTAATGAAAGCGAAAATTCCCAAATTCTGGAATTCTAAACTCATTGGTATCATGTTACCCATTATAAAAGACAATGTCACTAAGTAAAAGTAGCTTTATTCTAATTAATGAATAAAATAGATGCTTATTATATTAGATGAAAAATGGCAGTGTATCTAATTATACCTTTGGGAGGGTGATCTGGACCATTTAGTGCTCCCTGAATGGCTGCCTGGGCAGCAGAGTTCTGGGCCTTCAGCATTTCGATGGTTTCTCTTAGTTCTATAAGTTCAGACTCCTGTGGAATAAACAGAGTTTGCAAGCTTTAATACCTAGAGGAAAAAATAAAATGCCCTTGCTCATAATTCACCATCAAATTGTTTCAGTTTTACATAGTGCTAATCTCCTAGGAGATCTGGATGCTTGGCTGACCTTGTCAAGTTATATCTAACAACTTCTCACTTTGCTAAAATAAAGGGGATCCCCCCCCTCAATTTCTTGGTTATTCTTTTAAATGCGTGATCTGAATAATCTCTACTCCTTTCAAAGGGTGGCACCCAGAGCTGGCCAGAACAAATTAAAACAAGATAGCATAACACTCATTTTAGATACTAAACATATTAATTGGCTTAAGATAGACATCTAGATATCATTATTGCACTGTTGCATCATATTGTATTCACTGCAACTGGAAACCCTGAATTTTAGTCAAATGAGTGAATTTAGATTTGTTTCATTTATTTTCCACTTAGCCAACTGAATCTTTGTATTCAAGTGTAACTCCTGGAACTCCTCTTGATCTATTAAATGGCATCTTATTAAATTCAAGTCAGTCTGCTGCATAACAAGGTCATCTTAGATTCGGAAGCTTCTCATCCAATAACATATTTTGATTTCTGGTATGGAGACCCAAACTCACTAAGCCAAAGCAACACGGAAATTACAAAAATAAGTGAACGGACATATATAAAATAAACTGCCCTTAAATGATAGTTAAATTATAACAGCAAAAAAAGATAGCTTGCTAGGCAAACTTTAGAAAACATATATTTTCTTGATGAACATAGAGTAATTTTAGGATATATTCCAACAAAAACCATTAACTCTGATCCTTTACAGAAGTGAACTATTTCACCAGAAATGAGGACTTTGAGATAGATAAGATAACCAAACCAAACCAAACCAAACGAACAAACAAAAAGGAACTGGACTGCCCTTTAAGATTAGTTTATTTCCATCAGAAGACCAATTACAAGGGTAGGTGACGGCAATCATAAAAATTAGATCCCTTTTAGCCTGTTAGAGTGTGAATTTCTCAGTAACGATTTGTCATTCATCATTTTCTTCAGCATTGTGGGCAGAAAGCCAGAATCAGGCTGATTTCTTCAGTCCATGGTATCCTCATTCAGTGTCTCCCAGAATATATGAAAAATGGCAAGGATTGTTGACAGCTACCTTTGCAGGAAACTGTTTCGTGCCTGGGAATGTCAAGTAACTATTCTAACCTTAGATTAAAAAAAAAAAGATGATGCTGATTTAAATGATATCCAAGTTTGAAATAGATACCTGGCATCTCATGTATGGATATCTGACATATTCCTGATGGAGGACAATTAGATTTTCTTAAAAACAAACCATTTTATAGAATTTTAATAGCTTATAAGTCAAAGAATCCCATAATGAGCAAGCAATAGCAACTTCCTAGATTTATAGATAGGTCTTTTCATACTTGACCGTGATCCCATTTCCATTTATTTATCACAAAGGGAAAAGAACATATCGTGGAAAATTTCCAGTGTCATGTCAAAAAAATCAGACCCAATTTGTTATAATTTTTCAGTTTCTTCAAGTTCTGTATTCTGTGCCTTGACAACTAGTAATAGATAAGTTTAACAAAATTTAATGTATTTTTCCATTTAAGTTAAATCTCCCTAGAGATAAAATATTTACTGGAAATTCATTTTACCATAAATGTATTTGCAAAAAGACTACGTATGGTATATATTTAATGAATCACATGACTGAAATATTAATTTTATAACATATATAATAGGATGTCTGTTAAATTTTTATTAAAATCAGATTTGCATTCTTAAATTTAAAATCAACAATTATTTTATGGTGAACTAAAATCTGCTAAATCATTTGGCTTTAGCTTTAAATGAGAAAAAAGGAAATAAAAGTGTCTTATGCAAATGTCTAAGAAATTGAACTTAATGATTTAGCTAACTTATTTCAATGTGAAAACTTTAAGCTTTTCTAGAGAAAACTGTTCTAGGGAATGTTGCTATTTCAGATAACTGCAATTAATATGTTACAAAATGATCACTTTCTAATAATTAGTATCTTCATGGAAACAACAGACCTTAACAGGCTGCTTGTTACTCAGTGTGACACACTAAACCCAAAGGAAGAATAACTAGGTAAGAATTATATTCATTGTATAGTTTGGGAAGACTACATCCATGAAAAAATTAGTTTAGGCAAATTCATATTAGCAGTTCCTTAGGACTTTGTAAGTGCAAGCAAGCACCTACAAAATAGTCCAATAGTCTTCAATTAAAAAGCAAAATTCTACATTTATGTAATCTGTTCAAACCTAAATTATAACTCCTTTCCTGCAAAAAAAATCTTTCCTCCTTTCTTATTTCAGTTAATGAGATCTTGCCTCACGTTGTTACTCAAGCTACAACCATTTCTTTTCCTTGAATCTTTGCAAATGATTTTCCCTTTGCTTTAAATATTCTTCTTCAGTCTTAAAAGCCATGGTGAAAAGCCATGGTAAAAGCCTCCATACACGTAAAATTTTTTAATTTTCCTCCCAGGAAAAATGAAAAGATACCTTCTCCATGCTTCCAGAGCATTTCATGCATTAGCTTATTTAGTTGCTGTGGTGTTTATCTTTTCTGCTGATTTATGATCTTAGTAAATGTTGGGATATTTTTTTGAAAAGTGCTGTTTTATGTAAAACAAATGTTTCTCCCCTCCAAACAATAATATAAAATCTCAACTTTACCATGTACATTTTTCTTATAAGAGGATGTTTGATCACCAAGGGAATGAAGTGCCGTATCAAAATGTCAATTACTTTATCATTCACAGTCAACAGAGGGTCTTAATATGACTAGACAGTGAAATAATCTTCCTTGGATGGCAAGGAAAACAGGTTTTCCTTTCTATCTTTTCCAATAGAATCATAAAGATGCACTCGAAGCATTTAAAAATAAAAACTTGGTTGAGAAATAGAAATTGTTTTTCAATAGTTTATTTCCAGCCATTCGTTTTTTCCCCTTCTAAATTATAGTTAGTTGTTCATATTTATTTTTTAAGCTATATTTTCCTAAGATTTCTATAATGCATGGAAACTGAAACATTGCCTCCATGCAGAGCAATGCACTCCCCTCTCTCCCACTTTTTTTTTTCTTGGCCATGGTGGGGAGTGTGGATCAGGAGTATGATTAGAAATGAGTTCCAGAGTAAAATGAATACCAAATCATTAGATATTTGAAATATTTTCTGCATAGGCTCTTTTTAGAGGGCAGCCTAATAGAAGATACTTAAACTTTAAGAATCCCTATTAAACCTTCAGAAAAACCCTGAAAAAAAATGTATACACCATCAGAATATGGATTTAAAGTCTAATCCTCCAATTCAGTAGTTTCCAATTTCATTCTCTCCTCGTTAATTACGGAAAAGAATATCTGAGACTGGATAATTTCACAAAGGGTCTTGGAACTAAGTTGATCAGATCATGTATTGTTGGTACTTCCCACTTTTCAAAAGTAATATTTTAAAACTGGAGAGCCAAACTAAAATACCACTGCCCTTCAATGAGCTATTAAAATAATGTTGCCACAAACACCTGCTGACCATGTAAGATTCTAGTTTTCCAGGAACAATTTTCTTGTGTAAAAGAAGCTGGATGGGGTCAATATCCTTTTAGCTGTTTAGCTATTTTGTATGTCTCTGAGGCTAAAAATTTAAGGTCAGATTTGAAAAGCTTCAAAATACAATCACGAAATTTTGTGTCTTAATACCAACTTTCCTCAGCATCCTTTCCAAGCTAATTTCCTAACTATATCTGACCTCTTTCCAAATTTCTCCTGGGTGCAAGCCTTATTGAGAATCCCAGCACTAAATCTTGGCCACAAATATTGTCAACCAACTTGACCTTCTAGGAAAGACAAAAAATTCCACTAACACTGTATTTTGCTTCCTCACATTCACACCCAATCTCACAATACCTTTGAACACATTTCACCCCTTAGTATTTACCTTGAAATCTTGTAAAGTTTGCTACTGAAAGAACCTGGCAGGCTCTACTGCATCTTGGTTCAGATGATCTAAATTCACCAATTTCCAGTAGTAGAAGCAATTTGGAAATTATGTATTCACATTATTGTATGCTCTAAGAGGCTACTGGGTGTATTTTTCCTGACTCTCATGGTATAGTTTTAGAAATATTTCTAGACAATTAAGTATGTTAACCTAAACTGGGGAAAATTTAATGTAAAGTCTCAGCTCAACTAATTTTTAAATTTTTTATATTATTTTCAAAAGAACTCACTTTGAATTTCCTCATTTTTGATGCTAAATAACTGTTCATTTAGTCATCCAGAAAAGTAGTTTCATAGCAGCAAGAATGAAAAAATCTTAGGCTTTACAGTTGAGTCAATATCTGAGCTCCCTCACTCAAATAAAAAAGACACTACTCTGACCTCTTAAGACAGCTAACCTATTATACCTTCAAATGTGTTTTATTTGCCTGGTATCACAGCTATACAGAACTGATTTGAAAGTCTTCCAAATTTTAAATTTCTAAATATTTATCAGTGAGTATAGCTTTAGTAAATTTGAAACAGGATTTAACAGTAGTTCTGTATAATTTTCTCCCGTAAAAATACAGATTTGCACAATTCTTGTCAATTTTATGATTTCTATTGTAACCTTTCTCAACTGGGGTTCCATGAGATTAAACCCTTTAAAATGATTTGAGTGACTATTTTCTCAATTTTTGCAGAGATGGTACATAGCTAGTACCATTCTAGACAAAAGGAAGAGAGGTTAGTTCATTACACATCATGTATATAATGGATGCCTTAGAGCATTAAGAATTCTGGTAGAGAAACTCCATGAAAATTTACCTGTAAATAGGGTAAAATTCCTGATCAAACTATTACACTGTCACTGTATTAAAATATTAGGACATAAGTTAGGAATAGAGCAATACTTAGAGATAATGTCACCCTCCAGCCATTATTAAAAATTATCTTATTTCTTCCATATCTATAGATTTTCTATTATATGTCATGGTTTTCTAGTGGCTATTAGGAAATGCTACTAGATCAATCTTCGTTAAATAATCTTCATCATGTGAATCTGTTGTCAAAACCTTTGAATGGCTCTTTGCTGTCCAAGACTAGATTTCTAGATTCTTTTCCAGCCTTGGCTCCAAGTTGCCCCTACAATGCTCATTTTTTCCCTTAACGTTGCTCGTAATTTCCCTCTTTGCTGCTCACACTCATGTTCCTTCCTCTGTGACATACTTTCCTACATTTCTCACTTAATAAATCCTCTCCAAACTCCCCAAACCTGAGGGGGTTCTTGTTTGCTCCCTCCACTCTGAAACCAGCTTGAAGATGTGACAGTTCTCTGTAAGAACATTCATTACATTGTACTTTTATATTTCTAATGGCACCTATAATTTTCTGCCTTCGGAATTACTCATACATATCTTTTCTTTCTTACCAGGCAGAAAGTGGTCTGACAGACAAATTTGGCAAAAGAAGTAGTGTGATTTGGCATCTGGATACAATGAAAATTGTTAGGTGTTCAAGGGAGTGATTCTGGTCTATAGCCAAATTAAAATTTCAATGCAGTTTTCAGTTGAATAATACCATGTGATTGTTGAAAATAACACACTTTGAAGTCAGAAGAAGGCAGAAAGCTATGATTTGCATCTTAGGTAGGGTAATCTATTTTTTAAGTATGTAACCAAGATCACGCAACCACCTTGACTTTGGTTATCTCACGCATTAATGTCCCACCCTACTCCCCAACTTCCTCAATCTCAGCTTTACTTTTTTCAATGGCATCACCTAAAATAGCCTATGTTTTAATTATATTTTTAAATCATCATTTGCTGCCTACTAGATGGACATACATTCTGTTTTGTTGCTTGCTGTATTCTCAGCAGTGAAATAGTATCTCATAGACAGTAGGCATTCAATATAAATTTGATGAATGACCAAATGGATAAATGAACCTTGGGACTCCAGGAACAGAGTTTGAAAACCTCTAGTCTATATTCTCTAAGATTTTACCCAGGACTTTCAGATCGCCAGAGAATAATATACCCTTTTTATCTCAATTCCTCGAAGAAATGCCTTTACTGAAAATATGATTACATGTTATGCCCTCAGCTTTTAGGAAATGTCCATTTGTACAGTGATTTTGTCTGTTGTTATTCCATGACCCAATTTAAGCACTCTTGCAATAAATTCCTCCGTGAATTCAGTGCCCAAATTTTCCGACTCTTCAATCTAAATTATTCTCTTCTGGTCAGAAAATGGGAACTAAACATGCCAAGCAATCTCCCTTTGTGCCCTAGCCTCCTTAACATTCAATTAAGTTCAGTGCTTTGCAGAAGCAATTGTCTAGACTCAGGCATCAAGTTGGATACATTCCTCTACCCCTTTTTGTTAGATTCTGTCATTTTTATTTGAATTTTGTAATTTCATAGGCCACTCAAAACCACTTTGGAAATAAGCAAGCTATAAAACTCAGATTAATAAATAAAATAAAATAGTTACTAACATTGTTGCATGTGTACAGCTTTTATTTAGAATGGGTGTCACTTTATTTTCAGTTAAACAAATGTTAAGGACAATCTCAGACTGTGGTATTGTCTGAGAAAATTTCATAATTTTGACAATGTTATTTTAAAGATGTGAGCACACA
This sequence comes from Choloepus didactylus, assembly GCF_015220235.1. Taxonomy (NCBI): domain Eukaryota; kingdom Metazoa; phylum Chordata; class Mammalia; order Pilosa; family Megalonychidae; genus Choloepus; species Choloepus didactylus. The sequence goes on from NC_051314.1 coordinate 52,613,966, forward strand.
ATTATGAAACTCCTTTGAGTGTAGAAGTGCATTTTAAAATATTCAGACATTATTCATAGGCATTATAAATTAATCTACCTGTATATTTTTCCAACATCTATGAGAATATTTACTTATAAATATACAAGAGTTGAAAGTAAAAATCTACCAATTTTGTCTTAAAAATTATTGAGACCTCAATAATAACCTTGCTTTCCAATATATCTTGCATTTGACCAATGATGAATTTAGTTTATCTTATATTTTTCAAGGGAAAAAAAGAGAAATTTCAAGGAAGATATTTGTTGATTGTCTACTGTGTGTCATGTTATCAAGTATCTCACTCAATTCTCCTAATGATTTTACAAGGTAGTTATTATAATCCTCATCCTTTAAATGATGAATTGGAGTTTCAGAAAGATTAGATAATCTTGGTCAAGATTACACAGCTCTTAAGAAAATACGGCCAGGATTCATACTCAGGTTTACTGAGTGCCAATGCCTATATTCTTTTCTACCTGGCTACCCTAAATGGTCTAGTAATCCTACTTGCTGGGTTGTCATGTCACATATTGAGGTGGCAAACTGCACACACAAAAAATAATAAAATAAAATAAAATAAAATAAAATAAAATAAAATAAAATAAAATATCTAAGCTCAAAAGGAGTTTGTCAGCTGCCCTTCTAGTAAAGGTTTGACAGGGATGGATAGTGTTTTCTTTACAGGCAGGGAGTATCTATGAAATAGAAGAATTGGAGATAAGAGGAAAATAGAATGCAGCATGCTAATTAAATCAGACAATTATAGGAATTTTAAATTTTCTCCTTTGATTTAATTGGACTATTTCATTTTTTAACGCTTTTTATAAAAATCGTGAACTTTCAAAATTTAGTAATACATGCTAGTTCTATAAAGCTAGTAGCATACTTTACAGAAGCTAAAGACAAAATTGAAGTCATCCCTATGGATAGATATAGGAATTGATTAGGAAAATATGCAAAAAATTTAGGTTATGGATCTCTTCATAATTAGATGAAAACCGTGGGCAATACCCACATTGTGTACCTGTGTGGTCTTTACAAACAATTTTAAACAATTCCAGAGGCTTTGCCTGTTTGACACCCATCCAAGGACCCAGGTTAAAACCACCTGAACTAAATGGCAGAAAGATAAGTTACTGTGATCAGAAGGAAAGTGATCAGATTATTTCATGGCAGCTTCAGCATTTCTGATGCATCTGCCTTTGTGAACTAAATTCTTTGTTCTTTGTCTTTTCATATTCCTGTTTCCACACCATAAAATCCTTTGAGTTTACTTTAAAGCTTTTGATATAACTTAAATAACTCTATTTCAAAGGCAGCATGCTCCAGACGCCAACTCATCCTTTTCATTCCAAAATTACACAGGACTGTACCCTGTCCCATGGCTGCTGAAACTGAAAGCTCCTTAGTTTGTAGAGTCCTTAATATTTATTCCAGGCCTCTTTCCTGGTCTCTCATTCTATGACCATGATCTATAACTGGGCTTATAGAAAATGCATCTGTGAAAATTCTTATCACAGTGGAATTTTTGTCAACTGCATAACAAATTGTTCCTAGAATATTCTAACTCTTCTCCCATACAACTGTCTCTTAACATTTGGTATTCTTTTAATAGTTTCAGTGTGAAGCAAAAGAATAGACTGCCTAGGAAAAACTTCATGTGTGTTTTCCAATATGGATTACCTGAATCATAAATCTTTAAAATTAAAATTTAAAAAGTAAAGGTATTATCATCTCATTTTTTCCAATTTTGTGTAGAATGGATGCTTAATAGCATCTCAGGTATTGTTTAAACATCCTATGCAAATTGCCATATTCTCTCAAGCCCCAGTAACAATTCCTGAGCATACCTTCTGTTCCGCTGTCATAGTTAGACTTTGCAACCGGCCAGTCATATTCCCTAAACTCTTTTCAAAAGCTGCAACGAGGTGAGCCTGTGAACAAAAAGATAAGAGTACATTTTAAATGTCAGAATCTTCTGTGGATGGATGAAAACCTAAATTTCACAAAATGTTTAATTTCAGGTATTCTAACTCTTTAAATACCATGACCATCCTGGTTTGCTCTCAGATGATGACTCTCCTTTAACACAAACCTCCATTTACTATTTCTAAACTTCAGCTTTTTAAACTCAGTGTTTCAGTCTCTTGACATTTCAAGCTGAAAGGCTTTTGCAAATAAAATACCTTATGATTTGCACGTCATGGAAGGATTTGACACTCAAAATTCTGAATTAAATTCTGAGTTGACATATTTTTTTAGACTTAAAGCTCAGAAGGAGGCCACTGTAATAGTTGACGGGTAAATGTTCATCATTTTGAATCTTCCATGATGACCTTTGAAGATATTGTTAGCTATTCTATTGCAATAATATTCTCCTTCAAGTGTGAGACATTTGCTGACAGCACTAACATTATTCTTCCTCTTTTTCTACTTACAAAGACTTGAATCAAAAAGAGTTGTCTTCATTTTCCAAGCTCTTTTCAATATATGGGCTTTTCTCTCTACTTTATTCCCTTTAACTAAGGAAGTACAGGTAGGCCAGCTAGAAATAATACTCAGTCATATTTTATTTAACATTAAGCTTTTGTGGCTTTGGGTTTTATTTTAAATTTCAGAAAATTATATATATTGCAGACTATAACCATAGCTTGTATGATTAGGTAGTGTTTGACCGTCTTAGCACAGCTCTAAAATAGGACAATTACTATTGACTTGCCATTATGCAACACAACTTGAATCACAGAATGTTAAGCACAATGAAGTGTTTCCATCTTTCACCGTCACTTTGGGTAGAAATACAGATATGCTATCTCAGATTGTTAAAACTTTCTTGGACCCTAAAAGGATATGATGATAGAATATTTACAACCCATAATCTAATGAATTACCTGTGGGGCAGAATTTGGCAATCTTTGGCAAAAGAGACTTTTTTTAGAGAATGAGTAAGAGGACTCCAATAAATCATACAATAAATACACCTCCTTGTAGCTATAGCAGAGCAGGAAGAATGAAGCACTCACATACTATTAGACGGATCACAAGAGTTGAAGAATTAGGGCATTAGAAGTTTATTGCATGATTATTAATGGCCAGTATGTACAAGTCCCTTATTTTAGCATCATAATACGAAGTTATCTTTGTTCCTAGCTCATCCTGGTTGCCTTTCTTTACCTGACACTGCAATACAGGGAAGCATCATTTGTAGAAAATACTTCCAGTACTCTTCAGTCCATCAAGACAACTTATGTTCTCATTCTCTCTCTATCTCTCAGAATTAGACTCCAAGGTTTGTTAGCAGATTTAATTGGATAAATAGCACTCTAAGAAAAAAGAGGAATAACATCTTGTAGTTTAAAATTTCTCAATGATAAGGAATGTCAGAATATTGGAATTACTACCACCAGAAATTAGCATAAGGATAATTTTTTTTAAGTTTCTCTCTCTCTTTTTTTAAAATTGTGAGTGAAATCCCAAACATATAGAAATGTGAACAAAATGAAAAAATATATCTCAGTGATTAATTACATAGTCAACATTCAGGTACCTACCAGCCAGGTCAAGAAATAGGACATTTCAAGACTCCATGAGCCCTCTATCACTTTCCAATCCTGTTTCCTCCCAAAGATAACCACTATGTGACTTTTGTGGTAATTCTTTTCTTGATTTTCTTTATAGTTTCACCACCTAAGCCTGCATTCCCAAACCCTATATTCTAGTTTTGCCTATTAAAATGTTATCTAGCAGAGAACCTAAGATGGCGGCTAGGACAGACAGGGCAAAAAAACACTGCCATGAAAAATACTAGATAAAAGCCAGAAAGTGACCCAGAACACCAGTTCCAGCAATGCGCCAGCTGGACAAGGTCTGCTAAATCCACAAGGACCATGCAATTGATGAAACAGGGAGTCTGAGTTCTGAAACGAGTTAGTAAGACTGCTGAATATCCAGCAGCCATGCTGCGGTGTGGGGAAACCATGGGTTGGCATTTGGAGGTGGACTAGTTCTTTTTTAAAAAACCCAAAAGTGGCTGCTGATACAGCAGCGAGAACCACACAGTGAAGCGTGGCAGGAACAGGCTGTGCGAATGCTTCAATATCTGGCATGGAAGATGGCCTTTCATGCACCCACTGCTAATTGTCTCAGAGTGAGGCAGGCAGAAGTGAGCCAAAAGGGGAAAACAACCATGCCCCTTGCAGCCATCTTCCTGGTGGGCTGGGAGCACTCCTGCCCGGCGCCAGAGCCATAGCCCAGAGCTGTGCCAAAAAACCCAGTGTGACAGGAAGTGTTTCCAGCAACACACGCACACGCCACAATATCGGGAGTGGACAATAGCCTTTCGTGCACCCACAGTTAATTGTCCCAGAGTTGGGAAGGCGGAGCTCTGCAAAAAGGGGGAAATTAACAAGCCTCATACGGTCATCCTTACAGCAGGCTGGGAACGCACCTACACGGCCTGGCGGCCCAGAACTTCCCTTGAGGGACAGCGTGCATTTGTGATGTAGCACAACCTTCCCTCAGCAGAGGCCCTAGAAGGGCATGGCTTGGAAGAGGGACCCACTCAGAAATCCCAGGGATCTACGCTAATACCAAGGACTTGTGGGTCAGCAGCAGAGACAATCTGTGGTGAGACTGAAATGAAGGTTTAGACTCTTGCAACAGCCTTAAATCTCTAGGAACACCTGGGAGGTTTGATTATCAAAGCTGCCCTCCCTCCCTAACCACTCCGACACGTGTCCCACATTCAGGGTGGACATCATCAACAACACACCCAAACTTGGTGCACCAATTGGACCCCATAAGAATCAGACCCCTACACATCACAAAGACAAAGTTGGGGAGAACTGACTTGAGGGGAACAGGTTACCCACAGCTGGTTAATTAGAGAAAGTGTACGCCACCAAGCTGTAGATCTGACAAATTAGAGATTAGGCTTTGAATAATCCTGCACATCCTAAAAGAACACTATCAAGTAAAGCAAATGCCACAGAGGCGAAAAACAACAGAAAATCTTAAAGCATATGAAAAAACCAGATGATATGGATAACCCAAACCCAAACACCCAAAACAAAAGATCAGAGGAGATACAGTACTTGGAGCAATTAATCAAAGAACTAAAGACAAACAACGAGAGCATGGCACAGGATATAAAGGACATGAAGTAGAGCATGGCACAGGATATAAAGAACATGAAGAAGACTCTAGAAGAGCATAAAGAAGAAATTGCAAGAGTAAATAAAAAAATAGATGATCTTATGGAAATAAAAGAAACTATTGACCAAATTAAAAAGATTCTGGATACTCACAGTACAAGACTAGAGGAAGCTGAACAACGAATCAGCAACCTCGAGGACCACAGAACAGAAAATGAAAGAACAAAAGAAAGAATGGGGAAAAAAATCAAAAAAATTGAAACGGACCTCAGGGATATAATAGATAAAATAAAACGTCCAAATATAAGACTCATTGGTGTCCCGGAAGGTGAAGAGAAGGGTAAAGGTCTAGAAAGAGTATTCAAAGAAATTGTTGGGGAAAACTTCCAAACCTTCTACACAGTATAAATACACAAAGCATAAATGCCCAGAGAACTCCAAATAGAAAAAATCCAAATAAACCCATTCCAAGACATATTTGGATCATACTGTCAAATACTGAGGAGAAGGAGCAAGTTCTGAAAACAGCAAGAGAAAAGCAATTCACCACATACAAAGAAAACAACGTAAGACTAAGTAGTGACTACTCAGCAGCCACCATTGAGGTGAGAAGGCAATGTCATGACATATTTAAAATTCTGAGTGAGAAAAATTTCCAACCAAGAATACTTTATCCAGAAAAGCTCTCCTTCAAATTTGAGGGAGAGCGTAAATTTTTCACAGACAAACAAATGCTGAGAGATTTTGCTAATAAAAGACATGCCCTACTTCAGATACTAAAGAGAGCCCTACCAACAGAGAAACAAAGAAAGGAGAGAGAGAGATGGAGAAAGGTTTAGTACTAAAGAGATTCAATACTGGTTCATTAAAGGACAATAAGAGAGAGAGGGAAAAAATATATCTGACAAACATAAACCAAAGGATAGGATGGCTGATTCAAGAAATGCCTTCACAGTAATAACGTTGAGTGTAAATGGATTAAACTCCCCAATTAAAAGATATAGATTGGCAGAATGGATCAAAAAATATGAACCATCAATATGTTGCATACAAGAGACTCATCTTAGACACACGGACACAAAGAAATTGAAAGTGAAAGGATGGAAAAAATATTTCATGTAAGCTACAGCCAAAAGAAAGCAGGAGTAGCAATATTAAGCTCAGATAAAATAGACTTTAAATGCAAGGATGTTATGAGAGACAAAGAAGGCCACTACATACTAATATAAGGCGCAATTCAACAAGAAGAAATAACAATCATAAACGTTTATGCACCCAATCATGGTGCCACAAAATACATGAGACAAACACTGGCAAAACTAAAGGATGCAATGGATGTTTCCACAATAATTGTGGGAGACTTCAACACATCACTCTCTCCTACAGATAGATCAACCACACAGAAGACCAATAAGAAAACTGAAAACCTAAACAATCAGATAAATGAATTTGATTTAACAGACATATATAGAACATTACATCCCAAATCACCAGGATACACATTCTCCTCTGGTGATCACGGGACTTTCTCCAGAATAGTCCATATGCTGGGACATAAACCAAGCCTCAATAAATTTTCAAATAAAACTGAAATTATTCAAAGCACATTCTCTGACCACAATGAAATATAATTAGAAGGCAATAACCACCAGAGACTTAGAAAATTCACAAACACCTGGAGGTTAAACAATATACTCCTAAAGTAAATGGTTTATAATGTAGAATGTAGGGGAACTAGTGATAGAGAGCAATTAATGAAGGGAGAACAACAACCCAATAAGAACAGATAAGTTATCATGGGTAAATTTAACGTTCTGGGAATGCCCAGGAATGACTATGGTTTGCTAATTTCTTATGGGTATGGTAAGAACAAGTTCACAGAAATGTTGCTATATTAGGTTATTTTCTTGGGGTAGAATAGGAACATGTTGGACTCCCTTGTTATGGTTTGTTTGAAAATTTTTTTTATTGTAAGTTTTTTTAATTTTATTTTTTGATATAGTTGATTTAAAAAAAAAAGTTAATTAAAAAAAATGAAAAAAATATGCAGAGCCCCCTTGAAGAGCTGGTGGAGAATGCAGGGGTGTTGGGCTCCCCCACCTTGATGGTTGCTGATGTGCTCACAGACATAGGGGACTGGTGGTTTGATGGGCTGAGCCCTCTATCACAGGATTTGCCCTTGGGAAGACTGTTGCTGCAAAGGAGAGGCTAGGCCTCCCTATTATTATGCCTAAGAGCCTCCTTCTGAATGCCTCTTTGTTGCTCAGAGGTGGTCCTCTCTCTCCAGCTAAGACAACTTGGCAGGTGAAATCACTGCCCTCCCCCCCATGTGGGATAGGACACCCAGGGTAGTGAATCCCCCTGGCAACATGGAATATGACTCCCGGCGAGGAATGCAGACCCGGCATCATGGGATGGAGAACATCTTCTTGACCAAAAGGGGGATGTGAAAGGAAATGAAATAAGCTTCAGTGGCAGAGAGATTCCAAAAGGAGCCGAGAGGTCACTCTGGTGGGGACTCTTACGTACACTTTAGACAACCCTTTTTAGGTTCTAATGAATTGGAATAGCTAGCAGTAAATACCTGAAACTATCAAACTACAATCCAGAACTCGTGAATCTTGAAGACGATTGTATAAAAATGTAGCTTATGAGGGGTGACAATGTGATTAAGAAAGCCATATGGACCACACGCCCTCTATCTTGTTTATGGATGGATGAGTGAACAAATGGGGGAAGGGGGGAAAAAAGGGAAAAGAGGCACCCAGTGTTCTTTTTTGCTTTGATTTTTTTTTTTCACTTTGATTTTTATTCTTATTGTTTTTCTGTGTGTGGTAATGAAGGTGCCAGGAATTAATTTTGGTGATGGATGCACAGCTGTGTGGTGGTGCTGTAAACAGTTGAATGTAGGCTTTGTTTTGTATGACTGCATGGTGTGTGAACATGTCTTGGTAGATATGAATTAAAAAAAAAATGTTACCTAAGTGGAATCATATGCTATGATTATTTTGTTACTTTTCTTTTTGCTTAATATTATGTTTATGAGATTCATCTATGTTATGAGCACCAGGAGTTAACTTTTTGGTAAAGCATCCCTACTTCTGAATTTACCATAGCTTATTTGCCCATGATGGCAATTTTTGTTGATTCTAGTTCAGGCTATTAGATATACCACTGTAAACATACAATGAATTATTAAGATCTAAAACTAAACTAGCTTGTTTTCTTTTAAGTCAGAAAAATTCTAGTAGAAAGCCTTTGCTAGTATTTACTAAATGAAATGCAACATTCTACTCAATTTTGCAAATTTTAAATCTCTCAAAGTGGTGTATTGTAAAGTTTTATTGTTGAATTGTGAGTCCTTGAATATATAAACTTGAAGAAACTTGTCACTTTACCTTTTGGCCATGTTTTACCAGTTTAATAGGAGCTTAAAAACTGACAAGTTTTTAAACTGTATAAAATAGATTGCTTAAATTTTGAGGCTACAATTAAATAGAAAATATTTACCATTAGAATGTCAGTTTTCAATCCCTGGAAAAGTTGCTTTTCATTAATTATTCACAAAAATATCTTATAACTGGTTACAAAAGAACATTTCAATTTGAGCTATATTCTTCTCAATTTAAAGTATGTTAAGAGTATGTTTGTAGAATACTGCTTTGAATTTATGCCACTTTGGCTTAATTAATCAGATTAATTCTGCTATTTTTGAAGTAATAAAATGTTAGGTTTCTCACCAAATGGGATAGATGGTAAGGGAGTAATAGAGGGAAATAACGGGAAAATTTTTTCTACCAATGATAATGAGGTGAAAATAGAAAGTAAAATTTAAAAATATTGGACAATATATCTTGTCTGAAAAATATGAGGCTTTTCAAAAAGTATAGATTTTTAGGGGGGTTATTAATCATAGTTTACTTGGTTCTGACTTCTCTTTTAGCAGTTGCATAATTTTCAGGCCAAAGTAAAATTGTATCCATAAGATGATGAATAGTCCCTGACTTTTGTCAGTTGCAGTCCGTCAAGGTAATGAAACAGAGAATACTATTACATTACTTAAGGGAAGATATTTTAAATATATACTATTTTAAATTTTGGAATCACACAAAGTGATCTGAGTAGACATGTAAAGAGAGTTATTGCTATGCTAAATAATAAGATGACATCATTTTGCATAACTGCATTGCATTTTTTTTCCACAGATAATTGACTAACAGTCCATCTACCAAATAAAAAATAGTCCAAAATTTAAATCCATGTTTATCTTTAGATAGAAATATATAAATACATAAAATAAGACTTCACATATGAAAATCAGCAGTTAGATGAACCAAGAATGATTCTGGAACTCTATCATAAATAAGGTTTCATATTTCTTTTACACTGTTTAAAATTGTCTTTTCAATGTTTGTCACAGTTGGCATGCACAAAATAGTTTTCTCTTAGAAGAGATGCAGGAGAGCAAGAGTAACTGCCCGGTTATATAAAAATATTAAGTAGGGCAAAGAAGTAGGACATAGTCCCAAGTGAAATAACACTTGAGAGACTTTTGGTTAAAAGATGTATGAGCTGAAAGGCAAAAAAGTACCTTTTGTTTGGTGACATATTCAGTGATATTTTTGAAAAATGTTAGTAATAACCCTTTTAGTGTCCATTTCCAAATTATCTAAGAGACGAGATTTGTAATGATAAAGTATATGTAAAAACAGAACAAAACAAAACAAGTAAAGGTATCCCTCCTGTCTTGGCTGCAGGAAAGTATGGGGGCGAGGCCCCAGGGTACCTGCTGATTGTACGAGGTGAGATGTGGAGGTGAGATGTGAGCTGCCATCTGTTACTGCCTATTGAGGAGGAGATCTGTTTTCTTGCTGTTCGTTGGTGGGGTATTGATTCAGAGGAGGCAGCTAATAGCCCTTGCCCACATACACTGTCTCCTTTCTAAAGACATCCTGATAGAATAGTGTTACAATCTTCCTGCATCTTTATGGAGCTTTGATCAGGGCAATTTTACAATTGGGAGGGAAAGGTTCATTCTGTCAGTCAAATGAGAGGCTGATATGACCGGACATTTTTCTGTCTTAAAACTCCCTACTTTTAACAAAGAAAAAAAAAGCATTTTATCAGAGCAGCAGATGAGGTTGATTTTAAAATTAAAATACAGATTGTGGTGAGAATTCCATATAAATATACTCATATCAGATCAAACTTATCAGCTGCAAGAAATACCCAAAATTAAGGGAAAGCATTTAAGTCCTGATAGAATTATTCATATTATTATTACGTAAAAATGAATACTGGACACAAAAATGATTATTAAACAAAAATTAACAGATAATGATATTCTCCCCCAAACCAAACTCATTGTAATTAGTCATTATAAATTATGGCTATTACATTTCTATGCAACAACCCTCATTGCAAATATCTCAGTCACATTTAACCAAAAGGTAAAATGTTTACTTGTAAGCTGAAAAAACTAATAAATAAATAAAAGGCTTCATCCTAATTCCAAATAGGAACTGTAAATTTAAAAATAAATCTTGATTTATATTGAAAAAATTTTATACAGAAATAATTTTATATATAGTCCCGATGACTAATTTAATTTATAGACATGTATGTTTAAAAACACACATACACACACATACATATATATATATATATATTTAAAAGATCAACAGAAATTAACCCAGAGGAAATGAAATGAAAAACACTACGAAAGAAGTTTAAGCACTGTATTTCTCAGAACCAAGAAAAAGTCAAGTGTTAAATAATTTTTTATGGTTCACTATGGTCCTTGAAACCACATGATAAAAAGAATGATTAAGAGAAGTAGTACAAGATGATCTGTAGTTAATACTGGACTTATGAGTAATTCAAATTCCAGTATGAGTGAAGGAGATTTTCCCTTAAAAACACAAATGGACGTTAAGTATACAAGACTCCATCCTTGTAGCTGGAATACCATAAAAATGTTTAAAATAAGAATAACATTCAACTCATTTTATGAAAATTTATACATGCATCCATTTGTATTATTTCTCTTTATATTTTTTACTCTAATATTTAATCTTAGAGTGAATTTTAATAAACTGCTTTATTTACAGAAGATAATCCATATCCTCATTATCTGAATCTTTTGACTTTTATCTTTTCACATAATCAGCAAATAACTTTATCTTATGATAAAAAGCTTCATGGTGATTAAGGTTAAAACTCCCTGGAAATTAAAAACCATACATCTTTTTGAAAAATTGTGGTAGATCTTCAAGGTGATTTTTAGTTTAAATTTTTACTTTTTTGTTTTGAAATGATTCACAAGAAGTTTGAAAGACAGAAGAGAGAGTTCCCTTATATGCTTCATCTAGTTTTTCCCAGTGGTTACATCTTATAATATGATAGTACAATATAAAAACCAGGAATTTAATGTAGTACACATATGTGGAATCACATATGTATATTCAAGTAACCAACACTTCAATCAAGATACAAAATCATTCCATCACCACAAATATCTCCCTCTTCCTGCCCCTTTATAGTCACACACAGCACTCACAATCCCACCATCCTCATCCTAATCCCTGGCAACAACTAATCTGTTCTCCTTTTCTATAATTTTGGTATTTTGAAGTATTATATAAATGGAATTACACAATATGTGACCTTTTGAAAGTGGTTCTCTTCACTCAGCATATTGCCTTTGATATACATTTAAATTCTAAGTATCAATAATCATTTATTTTTAATGTTGATTAGTATTCCATGCGATGGATATATCTCAGCATGTTTATCTTTTTACCCATTAAGAGACATTTTGGTTCTTTCCAGTCTGTTGACTATCAAAATAAAGCTGTTATAAAAAGTTATATTTAGGTTTTTGTGTGAATCTGAAGTGATTTGAGAAGAATTACAAAATACATTCCAAAGTTAAAAAAAAAATGAAAAAAGATGTATATTTGCTCACTTCTATGTGCAAACTTTATGTCAGATATGGCTGGGGAAAGTTGGGGATATTTGGTCATCTTCTCTGAGGCTAGTACTTTTTTAAACAAAAGCATGTATTTATGTATTTGACACTGCTTCCTCTAATTGTGTTTCTTACCCTCCTTTTTTTTTACTCATCATTATTCCCCTAGGGAGACATCATAGATATTTTTTTCCTAATGAGTCCCTTCTCCCATGTGATTTTAATATCACAAATGTTCTACAGATCTGCTTAAGTACTATATGTATATCTATGTGTTATATATAAAAAGTATAAGATTGTTTTTCACTACCCAAGAACCAATTTTCACCCTGTTGGTTTTAACATCAACCTTTAGCTGGGCATGCATCTTGTAAGATCATAAAAACATAGCAATGGAAATAGTGAGGCATGCATGATTAGAGCAGTAATGGTAGGTAGCCAGTGGGTTGGTTACCATCTTTTTAAAGTGCTTTTTCCCCTTTCTAACAATGGCACAGAGTTGACCCCAAGGGCTGTCTCCCTATGTTAGAATCTGGTTCCTCTTCTCTATGTGTGTGTGTACAAGCCTTCTCAAGGATATATCATATGCATACATACAGGGTCATATGATAGAAAAATGTTGAAAAGACATGCAGGAAACCCACTGACCATGATTGGGAATGGGAGTCTCAGAGGAGAAAACAAGCATATATTCTTATTAAACACTCTTTATAATCTGGGTTTTGTTTTAGTTTTGATGGTATGCATGTATTACACTTTAGTTGGAAATAGTTAAAACTTACTGGTATATCAGCCCAAATTACATTATGCAGAGTAGCTATATATTTGCAATATCTGAGTTATGTGACTAAGCTCACCTAAGAGATATTCAAAAAATAAAATAAAACACTGAACAATAGTTCAAGGCATTTTTAAGTGGCTGAACAACCCAATTCATGGAATCTATCACCGAGCCTTTCTCACTGCAGATAAACACAATCCAGCATATTTTTGGCAAATATATCATTTTATGTAATCTTGGTACAAATCCCCCTACTTAGACAGGAATGTTTTATGCTACCACACATCTAGCCCAAATTATAAAATTCACAGCTGCCTCTGAACGATTTCTTTAAGAGTTACTCTTAGAAATACAATATGGCTTAAATAATACTATTATCTTTCAGTATCATCAAAAATTTTTCTAAAACAGCTATTATTTTTAGGTATTTTGTAACAACTTCTATTAAAAAATACAATCTGAAATAATTTTATTTTTCCCAAAGTTGAAAAGATAAAATCAATTCAAGTCCACTGCTTAAATGAATACATTGTGAGTGAAATAACTTGCTTATAATTTAAGGTACACAATGAAAAGGAAAAAAGAAAATGCAAGCTTTTTACCATTAAAACGTCTCCTGTTCTAATTATACAGAGCCAGCCTACACCTGCTCATTCTTGAGAGGTCATCCTTTGTCTAAGAGAAAACAAAACTTAATAGAATTGTCTTGTTGAGAGGAGGGGTAGTTGGCAGGGAACAGGCCCAACGCAAAGCAGCACAGCAGAACCAAGCAGACTAATGAAGCTGAGGGTACAGGACATAAGGCAAAATAGAGGTAGCTTCCTTACTCTTCACCGTAGCTTCTAACTCTATTGTTCCCTAGGTCAAGGCACAATACCACACATTGCCTTTTATTATTCTGCACCCACTCTGAGAACTCCCTGGCACATGGAAGAATATTCAATATATGTTAATGTAATAGATGGTCTCCATTGTGATCATTTTTGCCATTCCGGGCTTCTCTGGAGCTGGTACAAGTGTATCCGTTTAGATGGCTCTAAGATGTCTGCCAAGGTGTTTTGAGAGAACTATATCTCATGTAAAATGTAGCTAAGCTACCCAAATTTAGACCTCAGTTATTTTTTTAATTACTTGGATGCTTAACTTATTGGTCAATAAATTGAGTTGAAGGAGGTGAGGAATATGAATATTTTATTTTCCAAAGGCAAACACTATCAACCCCTATCATACTGTGGTTTCAGAGAGACTCATGTATCGTGAGTGATTAAAAATAAGAAATAAGAAAAGAAACAACTCTTACAGCTGTTATTGGTTCCATTATTATAAGAAATAAGAATTCATTTGAACCACAATATTATTCTCATCAATTTGGGCTTACATTTTATTACGTATTGCAAAGAAAAGTTTACATGGGCCTCACTCTTCAGTGAATTAAATCTGTAGTATTCTGGACATTTAAAATTTTTAAGTCTGTTACTAAAATTATCCCATTTTACCATAAAAAAATCTGTTTTAATATATTTAAAAAATCAAAACTGACTTACATTTGCTGAAAGTTGAGATGTGAGGGTAGCAACTTTTTCTTGTGATGCAACCAGCTCTCTCCGCAGTTTATGGATTTGCTTAAGATACATTTTAAAAAAAAAAGCAATTCAATATGCTAGCAAATTTTAACTTACAACTAAGAATACAATCCAATAAAGCAAATATTACACTTAGTTTATTCTGTCCCCATTGCATCAGCACCAATTCCTGAAAATAAATGTGAATACTGGTTATATAGTAACAGTCAAAGGCCACTTACAAGGAGAAGGACAAGTGCCTAAATTCAAAATTGGGACCCAGATTTGCAAATCAATGGATGTTTGCTTGTTTCATTTTCCATCTCTGCCTGACTCAAGAGACAGTTTACTGTCTCTTGTCAATGTGTTGTAAAAAAAAAGTCAATGTGTTGCAATAAAACTCAGGTAGAAATAGAAAAAGATCTTTTCTTCTTAAAAATTAAACATATATAGTTTGGTATCTTCTGAGAGTCTGTAAAATATCATTCAACCACTGAAATGTGGACTAAATTTAACATTTAATTTTTAGTCTATTTTTGAAAATAATTAAATTAGCTGGAATTTTAATGATTAACACTCAGAGAAGTCTTCCCAATCTTTATTACAGTATTTTTTTTTCAATGAGTTATTAGTTCAGAACAAAAAGGCTTTAGAGATTATCTGTATTTTCTTAAATAAGGAAAAAAAATACTGTTCAACTAACTAGATAAACCAATAAAATAAATATTCTAAAATGTTTTAGTTAAGTTTGAACTCCAATAAAAAAAACAAAAAAGGTAAGGGTGTATCATATTATTTTAGAATTTTAGTTTAAGCACCTCCACAATTTAATCTGCATGCTTTATGCTGCCATGAAATATAAACAGTGATTAGAAAAAGTATAAGATTTACAATCCTCTGAAACTAGATTCTACAAGTATACTTCTGGTCACAAGGGATATTAGATACGCAGGATGCCAAATATTCTATTCTGATGTGTCTTATTTCTTCACCAACAAGTCCTCTATTGCAGTTTGAATTTTGGAATGCTGTCTCAGTTTGAATGAACATTCTTAACAGAGTTCATTAACTGTCTTTTTTTTTTTTTTTTTTCCCTGCACATTAGAATCTATGAAGATGAAATGGTGTTTAATACTGAAAACCCAAAAAAGGAGAGATCTTTAAGCTGGAATGAGAGATAGTGGACATTAACATAATTTCAGTAAATGTGCTTTCATTTCACATCTGTTTTTTCAGGGATATACCCAGCTCAAAATCTCCTTTGAGTTACATTCATAGGATAATGATTACAACTAGTCCCAGAAAGCAGAACATTTATTTTTATTCTTAAATCAAGACAAGCTTAAAAAGCCTTCCCCCACGTAATAGTCTCTATTACATGTTACAATTTCCTTTAAAATGTAATTCAGGAAAACTTAAATTAATGTAAATTATTTTTAAAAAACGTGACCCATTATGGGGCATGAATGATAGAAGGGGAGTTGAATACCTACTAATAAGGCAAATTGATGTGGCGTTTCTTACATCTCAGAAGCTACATGTGACCAATGTTAGGAGCTTTGCCAAGTTCATGTGATGTATGTAAAAATAGCTTAAGTTTTTAAAATTCATATTCATTTATATCATATAGCAATTATAAAGACCAAATTGGTATAATCAAAACTTTTTCAGTAATTTTTACAATAAAATTAAAAATAGCATGGATTTTACTTAAAGAGACTAATGAAGTAAGACTTCAAAGGAAAGAGTTCATCTGCAAAGGCTATTGCCAAAGCATTTATTTTCTCTGTGGTCTGGATGCTTCAGGGTAAACCAATCAAATAGTCATTACTTCATCTTGAATAAAGTCCTAATTAAAGTCCTCCTGCTCTCCTTGGCCAGGACACCTCTTACACAAAGGGAAGTAAAAGAATAATCCCTCCAGGTTGCAATTTAGTCTGTACATGATTGAAATGAAACATGTATTTGTGAAATGAGTGTGATTAGAACAATATACCACACTAGACTTATGAAATAGCCATCAAAGTCAGTGAGGTCTTGGCATGGAATTGATGGGTTGGAATACTGGTATCTATGTTATGGAGGCCTGGCACCTAAGAATCAAGTTCCATTAATCCTGTGCAGATGGTATAACAGTGGGGAAAAGAGACTCTAATAAAATAGAAAGAGCACACATTCATTCAATCATCAAAGATTTAACAAGTGCCAACTTCTAGAGACATGTTATTAGGTGTTGAGCTAAGCCTCCAATCTCATATCACAGAGCTGAGTTTGCTTCCAAAAACTTGCTTTCATTTTATCTTTTTCTCTTTATTTTTTTCATGAGAGAAGTTGTAGGTTTACAGAAAAATCATGCAGAAAATAGAATTCCTATATATCTCCCCTTACACACACACAGTTATTCCTATTGTTAATAACTTGCACTGTAGTGTAGTACCTTTGTGACAATTGATGAAACAATGTTATGATTATGCTATTAACTATTAACTATAGTCCGTAGTTTACATTATGGTTCACTGTTTGTGTTGCACAGTCCTATTTTTTGTTTCGTTTTGTTTTAAGAGGAAGTAACCAAGACTATTTTTCACCTTGCATAGTCAATTCTATCAGCAATCCTGGAGAGTTGTGCTATTGTGTCACAGTGTCCCCTAGTGGTAACAACACTAATTTCCTCATACATGTAAATCAAAATAGTTGAATATAAAATGCTACAAGGAGTTTTACCTCTGAATGAGCCTTTTCTTCAGCCTGTAAAAAAGAAAAGAAAAAAAAAGGTCACTGTAACAAAATAATATCAATTCATTCCATAAGTATAAATGAACAAAAAAATTATTTTGTGTATTTAAAATATGACCTAGCATAAGAATATAATAAAATGTATAAAATTATAAAACTAAAATAGTAAAAGAGGAAACTTTAGGATTTCAAACAAACATTTCTTTATATATATACCATATGGTATTTTTAAAATATAGGTTATTTGATTCATGGATATATAATATGCCTTAAATGTAAAGGATAAAATTAATGAAGTGTTAAGATCCAGACCATAAGCAACCAAAACATAATAGTTTTGAAATGGCTATCTAAAAAAGATAGGTGAAGGAAAAAATGGAATCTTGGATTTTATTTTATTTGTATAGACTCTAGAAAATGGATTCTTAAGAAATCTCATGAGATCTCCATCTGAGAGAGGGTTAGAATTAGGGAGGGCCTTGGCTGAGCAAAGCGCAAATTCCCAAAAGCAGGCAGGCCTCAAGGAGAATGATATCACCTGGAGCCAAATAACCCACCCAAATGCACTATCCACCACCAGGTACCATCCTGGAGAGAAGCGAGGGAAAGAGAAAGCTCTGAACAAGTAAAGGGGAGGGGGGAGTAAGTAAAGCTAATCTGTAAAAGCAACTGGGCTCCGCCTTTCTCACCACTGTCTTTTGCGAGAGGGCCTGTGTGTTCCTCTCACATGCGTACCTAATAAATTTTCTGCCTGCTTACACTATGCTGTGCTGTGCCCTTGAATTCTTTCTTGTAGCATGGCCAAGAACCTGGAAGCTGAAATCTGGCAACACATCAAGTCTTAGGAGTCAGAATTTTATTCTGTGATTTACAGATCAGAAAGAACAACAAAGCTGGGGGACATGTTGACTTCTACTGCTACGAACAGAAAATCAAGATAATTAGTTACCATTTTCGTTTCCCTAATGATGACTAAGTTAATTGGGCTGCAAGTCAGTGAAATATTGAAACATCAAGTGCTAAGGTGGTGATAAAAGTAGCTGATAAACATTTTCGGCTATGTAGTTTATGGAAATGAGAACTGCTGTAGGAACTTGCATGGTGTTTCTGGCCTCGGTTGTAGAAAGCTTGTAGCTCTGGTTTTCTTCTTCACGCTGGGCTAAAACATGTCAGAAAATGAGCTATGGGAGTCATTATGCTTGGGAAGCTCCTACATTCTGGAAAAAGCTGGGAAATGAAAAATATCACTGACTAGTACAATTCTGCTCATTGACTTGAGAAGATTCCAAACTCAAACTCATATCTCCTATCTACTTTACGGACATTTCCTGATTAACTGATGTAAAAGTAGCAGAGCTGCTTTTTATCTCTTCATTTCCTACAGAAAATAAAGTAAAATAAAACAAAGTAAAATAATCATAAGGATATATTTTATGCATAAGCATCTGCTTTAACTCAAGTTTTTGTTTTTCTATATTTTTCCATCTTAAAAAAATTAAATGTATAGCTAGTGATATATTGATTAAATAATATAGTGGTTAACTAGTAGACTCTTAATAGAATTAAAAGTAAACTTTAAGTTTCAGAAAGAAATGCTGACATAAATCTTGTACATCTCGAATTTGGCTTTTAAGTAAAGATTTATTTTTTTTTTTAATTGTGAGCACTTCAATGTGTTATATATATTTAGCTTTTTGAGTCAGAAGTAGGGAAGGAATTTTAAGAGATAAATTTCATAAAATCATAAGAAAGCTGGAGGTTGGCTGCCTTAAGATATGTGGCACAATTAACTATGTACCTTAGTTTTCCCTGATGTTTAAACGATTCTTTGCATATTTCATTCCCAGTTTATTCTGCCCAAATCCTGTTTCTAGGTTTGCTAGGATGTATAAAACTGGCCAATAATAAAAATTTGTATTTTTGTGTTAAGTAAAATAAAACGGCTGCTGGCATTGCAAGTTGCCCAGAGAAAATGCTTTCCAAAAAGGGCTTGTCCAGAAGACCAAAAAAAAAAAAAAAAAGATTATCTGCAGGGGTTTTCCATGTAACACACCCTACAAGATTGCTGATAAGCAACTGCTGGTGATAAAACTACTTTTGGTCCAGTAGAGACAGCTTAACAGAATGGACAAGCATACCATATTAATCAATGTATATTTGCTCTGCACTATGTAAAATGGAAACTTAACATCAGCCAATCAGAACATATCCTTACTTGCTTCTGCATTCACCCTGTATAAGCTTCCCTTTTCCACCCCTTGGAGGAATGCCCTTCTACTTTCTGAATGGGATACTGCTCTATTCATGAATTGTTGGATAAAGACATCAGACCTTGAATTGTGTGAAAAATTTTTCTTTTATCATTTGAAAAAAGCAATTTATTACACATTTTAAAAACCCAAGAAAAACACTCATATTTTTTCATTTAAAAACATCCCAGTATGTTACATATTCTAGTAGTAAGCACAGCCATTATTTATTAATTCTATATACATTGTGCATAAGGATCTTTCTCTTTGCAGATTTTTTCAAAACTAATATTTTCTTTCTTCCTTGTCTTCTTTCATACCCTCTGGTTATTAATAGCAGGTAAGTATTGCTATAAAGTTGAAATAGCCAGAATACAAATATTATATGTCTTTCAGTGGCTTAGGCACTGGGATTAATAATGTTATATTGGAATTTGATTACTTGCCATTTTTCTATGATGGTTTCAAAACAGGCCCAATTCCTGAAGGATGGTAAATAATATAAAACACCTTGCCAAAATAAACATATATCGGTCTGACTTTTGATTCTCTAAACCATTCACTGGCTACTCATCATACAAACTTAATAGTTTAAAAATATTTCTTTAGTATCAGCTATGTGTTAGGCAATATGTCAAGCACCAAAGGGATACACAATAAGCCAAACATGGGCCTTGCTCTCATTAAACCTAAAAAAATTAGACTGCAAGTACATAAGAGGTTCAATATATTTTTAAATAACAAATATATTCAGCCAACAAAAATTCAAATGTATTTAACAGGACCAGGCATATGAAGAGTAAAAAGGACCCTAGGTATTAAAAAAAAGTCACACAGCCTTCTTAGGCTTTTATTTTCCCACTTTTGATAGAGATGTGGCTACTGAGGAGTATTTCTCCATGAGAGCAACAATGAAATGGTAACTATAACAATTTAACCTCAGATTTAGTGTCAGAAAGAAAAGAAGAGGTGATGGAGGCTGCAGCTTGCCCGAGAGCCAACACCTAACAGGGTCAATGCAAGAAGATGGTAATCCTGGAGGAATTTAGTTTCAGTGTTGCTAGATATTCTGATTTTTTAAAAAGGAATTTGGAAACTTGGGTTTTTAGGTAAAAACTCCAGATTTCACAGTATTGGCTTAGATTAAGACTAATTCTAAGTTTGCCATAGGTAACACCCTGTCGATTCAGACTGGTTTTGTAGTTTCCAACCTCTCTGACTCTTTCAGCTCAGACATTCTCAACTTTATAATAAGATACTTTTGGAAAATTAATCAAATTGTCATGTTTCAAGAATTTAAAAGAGTTATTCATGAAGAAAGAATCCTTCCTATGAGATTTGTTAAGACTGGAGATTTTATAGGTAAATATTTTTGCAATAAGCTATCTGTTACTATATGTTTTACTATTTTCAAGCTCTGTAAGTTGCCTACTCTCACAATATTAGAGCATAACATGGTTTATGCGCAAGTTTAATTAAGAACATTATTTTGTATTTCATAGTGCCTAATATTTTCCCCCCAAAATAATCTCTTTTGCTTCTGAGTTCTTTAGTTATATTATGGACTACCATGCACCGCTTTGTGGGTTGTGCATTGCAAAGCAACAAAATTCTGACCTAAAGTTACCTACACCTAATTATAATAGTAAAAATCATGCCCACTCAACATGATAAGTCAACATTTTTGAATTTGTGATGTATGAATAAGTATGATTTGAAACAGTGCATGCTCCATTTAACCCAGCCTCCTGACCTATGTAATCTCACCCCTTCCTATCTCATTTCCCTAAGCTAACCTCTTCCAAATCACAACAAAGTCACAAGCTTCTGTAGCTTGAGGACACAGGTCCATGCCATGTAATAAAACTCTTTGTTTTCTCGAAATCCTGGTGTCATGGCACTGACTTCTGTGTGCATCAGGTCACAAGCCCCTTGGTTGATAACACCTAGAACTGTGAAGTTTACAACTTCCTCTATGGTATACAATGTCCGTGGTCTTCTCTAATTATCTCAGAAAATGCACTTGACAGATGTGATGGATCTAGCCATTGTTCTCTAATTTTATTTACTAGATGTAGTCCAAAGAAGAGTAGCAACTTGCCTGATGTCATAAAATAGTTACTGGTAGAGCCAGGCAATAACGCAAATTACCTGAATCCTTACCCAGAGTTAAGAAGGCATGAAAACTAACAATCAATTGCTTTTGCATTTCATAGCTTGAAAAGCATTCACAGATATTTTCTTATTGCCAATTAAATCTCAATGCATGATCATGGAAATATGAGGGTGAGGGGAATGCCTCCTCACCATGTTTGATTCTTCTCTGAATTAGTCCTTCAGAATGTATTTATTTGAACTGTTTCACAACTTATTTGTTAACAAATATATAATATACAGTACATGTATAAATATATATATATATATATATATAATTTTCATAATTTCAAATGCAACTATTTAAATTTCCCAATTACCTAGAAATATTACTTTCTCATATGGCTCTGATCAGCTAATCCCTTCTTTTCACCCTTAACATCAGGGGCCTTATTTCACCTCTAAATGTTGGCCTATAGACATATGTACATATTATCTTTATTTTAATTTGTTTCCATTTCATATGGTACTCTTAATCCAATACCTCTCATGTATGGCTCTAATTGCCTTTATTGTTTGATATACCACTCCCATCTATCTGCAATATTTTAAATTACCCCCCTTTCTTCCCTTCAGACCTGCACTCTCGAGTTTGTGGCCACTAGCCCCATGTGGCTATTTAAATTTTAATTAATTAAAATAAAAAATCCAGTTCTTCAATCACATCAGGCACATTTGAAGCATTCAGTAATCATGTGGGTCTAGTGGCTAATATATTAGATAGTGTAAATATAGAATTTTTTATCATCACAGAAAATTCTTTGGTCAACACTGATTTAGACAAAACAAAATTCTTCTGTTTTCATCCAAATCTATGCTTGGTTTCTTCTTGAGTCTTTCTCGGTCTTTGCAAAAGTAATTTTATGCAAATATCTTTATGTATCTTTAAAATATGATTATAACAATGCTGCATATTTTGATGTAATATAGCAACTTCAATCGCAACCATTTAAGTCAGAATACATTTCTCCAAGAAGTGGCAGAATTGGCCCAAGTAGGAGCCAATGGACTCACAGCATTTCTTTTACATATTTTTCCCAATGAATGTTCACATTTCTCACTTCTTTATCCATTTGCCTAAAACTATAGATTTACCAAAATATTAATAGTGGTTTCTTCATTTATAGAATCTACTGTCAATTTTAACATTAATAAGAGAGTAAGAAAAATCTTGCTTCTGCCAATGATACACTGATCTTGAGTGACTATCTAAAGTAGTAAATATCAAAGATTAACTTATAGAGAGGCCCATAACGTTTGAAACTTATGAAACTGAGCAGAAAATTAGCATTGCTATTAATGCTGACCTGCTCAGTGACAGTGGGGGCTGTGCATTTTTCATGAATCTTTCAATATAGGATTGAGGATTATTAATAGTATTCAACACTCATAGAGATTCAGCAAGCTGCCTTTAAACCATACTTCACTTGTACCTCGACATTAAGGAACTCTCTTGTAAAATGTGACTTCCTGTATAATTTTCATTTGATAAAGATGAAATGATATCAAGTGGACAGAAAAATTCAATTTGGGAAAAAGAGAGTATAATTTCATACATTGGGAAAGGAAGCTAAACCATTAGCATTTCTCCCTAAGGCATAAAGAATTTTAAAAAATCACAGTATTTCAAAAGATCTATTACAAAACATTTCTAGCCCTTTTAGATTTTTATCCTTTGGCACAATTTTCTCAAAAGGTGAACTTTAAAACTAACATAGAGAAAATACCAAAGAACATCAATTACCAGTCATGGCTCAAAGAACTGAACAAGGAAAAAGTTAATATTATGAAATTATACTAGAATATAGTAGATGGTCTCAGGACTCTGGGTCAGACTACAATAGGTTTTATTAAATTCATCTTTTCCATCTACTTATTAATTATAGTGAGTACATAAAAGTTACGTAAAAGGACACACAATTTTCCACAGAAGGGCTGGTAGACCATTTGCCAACTTATTGTATGTGCAGTAGCTTAGAGGGTGCCTTTATTCCACTGTGCAACTTCTGTGTGTCAGTCTGTTTAATAATCTGTGTGCCTGGCAATGGCAGAAGCTGTATCTCAACAGACAATACTTACGGTAGAGTAAAGAGAAGAAGTGCTGGAGACCAGTGATAATGAGGAGCCATGGACTAGAGAAAACAAAAAGAACAAAAGAGGTAAAAATAATAAAGTACACTCATAAACTCCAGGCCTTTACTAAAAATATAAAGAACTGGTAGCTAGCGAATAAAATAATAACAACTATCAAAAAGAATCTGAGGACAAAAATAATTAGACATATAAAGATCCCATATCTATCCCCCAAAGTAACTCATTCACCATGTTATAGGGAAGAGTTGATAAGCATGAGCTCTACAAGCATGTTTTCCACATATTGAAAACAATAGTAATAATAGTAATAATGATAATAATTATAATAATAGTAAACTTCCAATAGACAATAGTCAGAAAATCACGGAAACCCAAACTAAAATTGCCATAAACCAAAATAACTTTCTAATGTATTTTATTTGTTTTCATTTGTATACAATGAAGATCCATTTTTTAAATTTTGCTACATATACTTTCAGGGAAATAAGCATTTTATAAATTTGCTATTTCAGCAATGCCTGTGATGAGTTGATAATGCCCTTTTACAGTCAAGATTATTGTTATTTTAGTAATTTTAGTAATAGAAAATTACTTCTTATTTCAATGTGGTGTCTCACAGAAATCCAAAATGGAAATGGCAATTGCATCCTGTCTTTTATCTGCAAGCATCAAAATACCATTTTTAAACAATTAACAGCCTGTGTTATACTCCTGTAGTTCCAATTTATTAAACCAAAAAGATGGATAAAATTGTGTACGATAATATCTGGAGAAAGGGTATTCCTCTTTTCATTATAGTATAGTAGAGAATTATATCTCTGTATCCATCCATTAAACAAACATTCGTTGAGCACACACAATGTGGCAGGCCCTTGCTAGATTCTGGGGCAAAAAAAAAAAAAAAGAGAATAAGGCACAAACCTAAGGAGCTTAAAAAGTAGAAAGATATATAACCAAAAAGATAACCAAAATGGAGTAAGATAAATGCTATTGAGAAGAACGTGCTGGTTACTACAAGAACATGTGGGTCATCTATTCCTGAATTGTAATGGCTATCTCCAGATTCTGAGATGCTGATCCCTTTGTGTATAACCTGATCAATCCCTGGAACTTTGGGATTGAAACTCAGAGCTAGAACTCGGCAGATATGAATGTCAGTATTAGCATTTATAGCAACTGTTAAAAAAGCTGAAAAAGAGTCCAGACTTCAACTAGAGATAGGAATGAAGCAGATGTGGTTAGGACTAGGGCAAATCGGGCCAAAGGGTAAAGGACAACATTGATTGTGTTTTAAAACTTCAAATTCCATGTGAGCCCAAGGGAAGAGATGTTTAGTTGGTGCAAGATCTATATTTCCTAAACAATTTAACTTGTAGAGTTTGTTCAAATACCGTAACATGGAACTTTCAATAGGAAGTGAGACCTGGTAGGTTTGCATAGGATAGTGTGAAATAGTGACACATCCCAAAGTAATTTGGACAGAGAATAAAAATATATATGCAGGGTCCCCTGAGGAGCTGGGGGAAAATGCAGAGGTGTTGGACTTCCTCACCTGGACTGTTGCTGATACTCTCACAAACATTGAGGACTGGCGGTTTGATGTGCTGAGTCCTCTGTCATGGGACTTGCCCTTATGAGGCTCGTTACTGCAAAGGAGAGGCTAAACCTGCTTATAATTGTGCCTAAGAGTCTCCCCTGGCGTACCTCTTTGTTGCTCAGATGTGGCCCTCTCTCTAGCTAAGCCAACTCAGCAGTGAACTCACTGCCCTCCCCCTTACATGATATCTGGCTCCCAGGGATGTAAATCTCCCTGGCAATGTGGGATATGACTCCCTGGCAATGTGAGATATGACTCCCAGCACTGTGGGATTGAGAACATCTTGATCAAAAGGGGAAGTGAAATAAAATGAAACAAGGTTTCAGTGGCTGAGAGATTCCAAATGGAGTCAAGAGGTCACTCTGGTGGGCATTCTTATGCACTATATAGATAACACTTTTTAGGTTTTAATGCATTGGAATAGCAAGTTAATACCTGAAACTATCAAACTACAACCCAGTAGCCTTGACTCTTGAAAACCATTGTATAGTAATTTAGCTTACAAGGGGTGACAGTGTGATTGTGAAAGCCTTGTGGATCACAGTCCTTTTATCCAGTGTGCAGAAGGGTGAGTAGAAACATGGGGACACAAAACTAAATGAAAACTAGGGAGGGGGGTGGTGGTGGATGATGAACACACAACCCAGTCTGGGGAGGGCTGGGAAAAGGGCACTGGATTAGTAGCAATGAGAATGGAAAGAAGGGGATGCATCTGAGAGAAATGAGGAAGTAACTCTTTAAAACCTATAGCGTGTAGAGATGTGGGTCCAAAGAGGAATGAAGCACAAATCCTCCAGATTTCTAGCCTGGACAAACACCATTCTATGAGACATGCAAAATGTTAGTTTCAACTCAAGTATTTAAAAAGAAAAACACATTCTTTCAACCTCCAATGACACATGAACTAAGAGTATTAGCCTGGTATATCAGAAGGAATGGGGACAAAGAATCAAGAGTTCTACTGCTATGTATAGGTCTCTAAGCTTATGGCTCAGTCTCCTCAGAAGTTACTGTGAGCTTTGGGTGGACATTACTAAGGTCCTTCCATCTTTCTAATTCAATAATTCCTTGATTCTAGAGCATAATGGAAGAATCATAATAGTTCTGTGTTCAATGAATGGGCATCAAAAGGCTGTCGGCAATTCAGATTATTCAATCCTCATTCATGGAAGTCCAAATTTCCCAGGACATAACCAGCATTATATTTGGAAATGAGGCACTCTAGAAAGCAATCAGTATGCTTAAAAGTTATTTTTATAGTGTTGTAAGGGTTCTGTCAACAGAGGGAGTGACAGAACCATTTTGAAACAGCAATGGCCTTAAATTTCAGATTAGTTCTACTTTGTCTATCTACACTGCAGAAATTAGCAAACTCTTGGAGAGTAATTTGCTGTCACAGTATACACAGTGATTTGGTTAATATTCTAAATGAAAGTGACAACTGTGGTCGACTAATTTAGTGCCAAAATGTTAAATGCACATTGATGACCAGAAAAACGTGAGGCAA
This sequence comes from Choloepus didactylus, assembly GCF_015220235.1. Lineage (NCBI taxonomy): Eukaryota > Metazoa > Chordata > Mammalia > Pilosa > Megalonychidae > Choloepus > Choloepus didactylus. The sequence continues at coordinate 52,640,790 of NC_051314.1, forward strand.
TTTTCATAGCCACTTAAACTTTTAATCAGAAGAAGATACTTTAAATAAAATGGTGGGAAGAAGGAAGATGTAAAAAGATATAACTATCTTTTACTCTAATTTCATCCACATAACAAATTTTTGAGATTATGTATGCAGAAACTAGGGATCATCAAGTTAAGAAACTTGCCCCAAATCATACCACAAACAAATGGCTAGAAAGAGGCTTAAATCTTAGTTTGTTTCAAGATTTGGAGTTCCTTCTCTTATAGATAATTATTCAGGACCAGGATAGTAGGGCTGATTTCTTGTCTGATTTTACTGTGCTCAGTTTGAATTTTTACTTCTAGTTCCATTCTATTAGGCCAGATCACAATTTTATTGTCAGTGGATAAAGAAATGTAACTTATAAAGCAAAGAGGAGATACAATATGAATTCGTAAAAACAAGACTAATACCAGAAGGAGTTTTTGAGAACAAAAGTAGCTAACATATAATAGTTTCCTAACCGAATTTTTCTGGTTTATGCATCTCTATGTTACTTCAAATGATGTATCAAACAAAACATTGGGTAATATTCTCTAAAATTACGTTGTTTCTGCTTGAGAACATTGAAATTATCCTGAAATGTTCCACAGCCAATTATTAAATCTAAATAATTTCTGGTGTATTTCCAAATGCATAAAGAAACAGAAGGTAATGAAGAGGAACTTCTTCAAGCTTCAGGGCTCTCCAAATGAAAGTTATACTTATTCAGTTATTTATTTTTCAGAAGTCCTTTTATGTTAGTAATTTTAATAATTTTCATTTCAGAATTAAAGTCATTCCATCCCTCTCTCCCCCACACTTACCTTCTTCCATGCTGTCTCTGAATGATCCTGAATGGCTGATAGCACGTGGCCTCTCCTCTAGAGACGTCGCACTCCCACAAAGCTGCGAGTCATCATAGAGATCAAAGGAAGAGTCTTGGGCTGGGATGCTGTTTGAGCGCATCATGCTGGGCCCAGAAAGGTTAAATTGAGACAGATTGGTTGGGCTTACTGAAAAACAAAGCACATACAGTCTATTTTGGGAGGCTTGAATGATGAAAGTAGTAGACTATAGAAAGTGAGAATGTGATCCCAATGCTTATGGAAACATGAATTCATATGGTATCCTTCATCAAGGTATGTCGAGAGCCTGCCTCTGAAATGTTCAGTTATAGCTACAGTACAGTCCCTCTTTTCTTCTAGCATTTTCATGGCAAGCAGTATATCAATTTCTAAAACAACATTAAACCAAACCACCAAGTCTCCTCTACATTTCATGTTAGAAATGTAATAAGATGGGATTTTCTGCTGCCTGTGATAAAGCAAAGATTGTCTTTTTGAAGTCTGAAAGTTTCTTTTACAGAAGAGTATGTTATTTTAACACATAAGATACTGAAGTTTTTAAAAAGGGCCTTTAGACTTTTCCAGGCAAAGAATTTTTAATGCTGAATTTATGTAAGTTCACAGATGGACTTATTGCCAATGTCACTATTATCAGAGTTAGTTTTTAAAAGAGAAAAAGTAAAATAATCTTCTTTAAATGAAACACCACATAAAGTACTTGGTTTTAGTAGCCTGTCATAGGTTTAATCACACAAAACTTTTCTACCAGAATGCCACTGTGAGACTGTTGAAAGTCACAACATGCTGTGCTTCAAAAGTTTTATCTTAAGTCTGTAATTCAAATTAAAAATTAATTTGCCCATTGCCAAAAAGATCTAATGGCATTCAGCTTTTTAGGTCAGCTTATAATCATCAATTTAAACAAAGATGGGGTTGACTGAATGTACAGTTGCTTTGGAATATACAGTTTAATACATGAAATAGAGTAAAGCAGAAAACAAATTGAGAAATATATTTATCATAAATGGTCATATTTAAAAAAAGTAAATTTGTTATAAGTATATGAGGAAGCAGGCAGGAATCTCTTAAGATATGAAGGGAACTACTGAGTACTTTCAAAACTTTGAGGAATTTATATTATTGGTTTGTAATTGGTCTGTATCATTTCAAAATTTGCTATGATTGTTTTTCTTTGACAGAGCACAACACACCTTAATATAATGTAAGGTACTGGCTCTCAAAATATTGTAAAATAGGGGGGAGATTTCTTAGGGTAACTTAAAGGGAGTATTTCCTATTTGCTAGGCATTGTGCTGCATACTTTATAGGTATTAATTGAATTAATCCACACAATAACTGTCTGAGATAGCTAGTTATGGAATGGGATGAAAGAGGAAGAAAAGGGAAGGAAACATGGAAATAAAAACTGTATCTATGTGTCCATGGATGTACAACTGTACAAAGCCATCCTTAGGAAGGCAAGATGTGAGGGAGGAGGAGAAGGATATGGGGAGGGAGGAAGGAAAGAAAAAAAGAGAGAAGCAAGCAGAAGAGAAAAGGGGAGACAGAAGAAATCTTTCAGGCACATCCCTTCACCCAGCACCATCTATTAGTTCCAGTTTGATTTAATCGCTGACAACAGCCAGTAGGTACACTGAAGGACATTTAAGACTTGAATGTTTGCCTTTAAGGTACCTGGATCGGGGTAAATAATCCTATTCTATAAATACAGAATGAACTGACTCTTTGATAGATGAATGAGGTATTCACCATATTTACAAGTGTACCATTTTAAAAAATAGATAGATTGATAGATAAATAAATGGAGGGAGGGACAGAGGCAATGAGGGAGTAGGGAAGGGATTAGAAGGACATTTCATTCACTGTTTGGCTTTGCATAATTCTAACCAATAAAATTGGAGAGATATCCAAGTAAAGTACTCTTCTTTAATGTAAAAACATAACACTTAATTCTTCCAAGATGAAATATTAATGTGGACTAAGATGGATTAAAAAGAGAATAGTTGGTATTTACAAACATTTTTTGATAGCCTCTCCACTGGAAGTGTACCTATGTTATTTTAAAATGTTCAATTACATTAATATCTATGAAGGATCTGCTTTGTTGATGTTGTAGCAAAGAGAAAGATAAATATGACATTGCCCCTGATTTCAAGAGGCTCATAATTTAGTGGGAGTAACTGAAAGGTAGAAAAGTAAATAGGTAACAAAGACCAAGAAAATGTATATAATAGAAGACAAAGGTAAGACAGACAAACTTTCTAGAACAGAACACAGATTGCTCAGGGCTTCTAGTGGTGGCTTTGCTTTCCATCTGACTGCAGGCAAATTTTAGAGTTTTAACCCCGCAATTTCTTTATGATTAAAAAAAAAAAAAAAAAAACAAAGAATAAATTAACTCTAAGATCCATTCAAAGCCAGGGAAGACACCAGGATTTCTAAATAGTAGAGATACATATGGGCAATCAACTAGGGGGAAGAGGACTATTGACCTTGTCTTAAATTGTATTTGCACAGCAGTCACTGTTTTTATTAAGATTGTATGTTTATTTGTGGTGATTTAAGGAGAACAGGGAATGATAGAAATGCGGCATGGGTTTTTACATACCAACAATTACTTCCTGATTTTGCTAATATATTAGCCAATGATCTTAGGATACTGTTTTAAATAAGAAAAGAGTTGTCATATGGAATCAATTTTTAAATTATTTTGTAGGATCAGAGTGTAGAGTTAGGAAAAACAGGTGGAGATTCCAAAAAATTTTATTTGACCTGTTAAAGGGAGAACATAAAAATTGTGTTATTTCTAGATTTAGGTAATTTCCTTCTGTTGTTGGTTTTAAAGTAGAAGACAGAGAAGTCATAAAAATTTACATAATAGGTGAGTGATAAAACTAGATGTGGGTATTTTCCAACTTTGAGATTTTATGCTTCTACAAGGATAGAAAAAAATGGATTATTTCTGAATAGGTGAGGGGGGAAATATGGAGGAGAGAAATAGAAAGGCATTCAAGATAGAGGGATCTTGGAAGCAAAAGCATAGAAACTATTCCCATGCAAAGGTGTTTAATCAGCACCCTATATGCAAGGTACATCAAATACATAGAAACTCTGAGTGGTGGGTTGATATTAATGCTTCTGCATGGTAACCGTTGGCGTGAGGTGAAAAATGAATCTAAGCAATTGTTCTCACTCATGGAAACACTATAAGGATTCTCACCAGGTTATGATATACCTTACAAAGACTTTGTGACCAGTAGTAAATGATGTTTCATTTACAGATTGCTTTTGTTATATTCTGATAAGCTTTCTTTGTGTGGGAATGGTTTCTTGTTATAGCCAGCATGTCAGGAAATATAAATCATAGCTGACTTTTGCAGTAGCTCATAGTAATCTACTGAAGAATGGTATAAATGTGGTGATTTAAAATTCCTAGTGTTTATTACATGATTTTTACTACATTTTTTTCTAAAAATGTTATGCATTAATATATTTTAATAAAGTAAAAAGTAAGAATAAAGAAAACATAGGTACTGCAACCACTGAATATTCATAATAGTCATGTACCTTACTGATCACTCAGAAAAGATAAATATCTAATTGAAAACAAGTGATGACTAAAATAAAATGTGGGGTAATGCTAACCAAATTAATAAGTTAAATAGTTACATTTCATGTATTTATAATATACTAATAAAATAAATTTATGAATTTATGATTACATTTTAATAGTCCCCATTTTTTTTGCCTTATAAATATAAGCTCAGGTTATCCAAAAATAAAATAGAAACTATTTAAAATAACTTCCATATTTCAAAAATTAGACTCTGGGTAGGCACATGAGAGTAGGTCTTAGGGAATGGGGAGATCTTTCTATACATGTCCCAGTGGGTGAAAATTTTGAGAGCTATATGGAAGTGAAGGCAGTAAGATTAAGTAGATATCAACTGCAATTGTCTGGGTGAGAAGTAAAAAAACTTGAGCAAGAAAAATGCCATTTAAAAAGAGAGTTGGTTATGAGACATTTTGGAAATAAACTGACAGGTTTTGGTCTATTGAAAATGTACCATATATGAAGATGTGAATGGTGAAGATTCAACTAAGATTCAAGTGTTGAATATATTGAAATTCTGCACTGGTGTGGTTGAGGCGAGGGGTAATACTGTGAAATGGTAAGGGAAATAGAATGATACGCTTTAAGATTGACTTTGGTTGGAGGTAGCTATGTAGTTTATCACACTGATGGGATTTTCACTTTAAGGCTCAAAAAGAACCAAGGGAAAGGGATGTTGAATGAATTGTGTTACCTTATGTCCCAGTTTTTGCCCAGGGTTTACAGCTAATACCTGGCACCTTTATTAATAGTGTCCCCTTTCACTCTCAAAAGAATGAAAAGATGTTTGGACAATAAATGATACAGCTATGCTAAGATGGGAACATCCTTGGAAGAATGAATCATAGTTGGCAAAGCACTAAGGAAGTCAAGAGCATAGCATCAGAGAAGTCAAGGCCTGAAGGTGCTTTAGTAGGAGAACTGGCAGCACCATCTGATGTTGCTGAGAAAGGATCTCTAGTAGAAGGCACAATGGGCTAAGCCAGGAAGACCCTATCTTAGGCAGGTAAACTTGACCTTTCTGACTCCCAGTTTCTATAAAAACAAAACAAAAGGGATGTATTTGTTAAGTGGTTTTCAAACTTAAATCCTTAGACCATCAAAATATCACAGAGGCACTGTTATCAGTAAAAGTATAATTCACATTTCCTCAATTAATTATACTTCAACTCTTTTAAAACTCTATAATAAAACACATTCTCAGCTGTGCCACACATTGTGACCATGGACATATTGGCTTCAGTTGCCATGTTCACTTTGATTTATGCAACTTTGGAATAAACTCATTTATCTGCAAATATCTACCAATCTTGTAAATGAATCCTTGATTCAGAATCCTCTACTAGTCCTTTAAAAATCTAGGCTGTGCATGTCCCTCACATAAGACTGTGTTGTTACTATCTTGTGGATTACACCCAATTAAATGTAAAGTTCAGATATATCTGCTGAGAGCTGTTCTTAATAGTGTAAAGCATACTTTCTAATAAAAACGATGGTGTAGCAGAGATAAACTTAAGTGTTATACAATTCATATACACTATTTCATTCACTCCTTACAATATAATTTATGTCTTACGTATGTATCCAACAGGTAATAAATTTGAAGTCAAGTGACTTCACCAAAGTTAGACACAGTAGGTGGCAGATCTGATCCTCAAACTCAAGTCTGTCTACTCCTGAGGCCTGTGTTTATAACCAGAAAGCATCCCTGCTTTCTAGCAAACAAACCTTTCATCAGTCCCATTCCAGTTTTAAAAGATAAATAATGATTTAAGAGTTTCTATAAAGTTTTGGAACCTTCCTGTCTGTCTTTTCTATGCATCCTAAGAAATGTGAGTAGTTGTTAGATATTGTTAGAAATTCATCTCCAGAAGACCATTTTCCTAAAATTTCTTATTTTGACATTATGAATCAATGTAATTAAAGAACACCCAAGATTTCCAGCTAAGCAGTTTTAAAAAAATTTACCACATACAATAATTTATCTGTATGAATGTATATTTTCTCTATACTCCCTAAATACTTTAATCTGTAGTCTCAGATTTCAAACCAATGTCTGTTAACAGCTAAATTGTTTATACTTGAACTTTATAATATTATAAATTTGAACTCATATAATCAATTTGAACTAATAAACCTTTGATTTATATGTTTGTAGTATTGGGGTCTTACATTAGATTTCATTTGAAAGAACAATAATTTGTAAAAGCAGGAAATAGAAAGATTGCATATAGACTGACAGTGAAGATAATACTTTGAATTCTTCCTTGAGAGTAAATTAAGGTCAAGGGAGGGAATTATTTAAGTGGGGAGAGATTTGAACTTGATAGTGGATTAAAGAGGAAGGAATATCAGTATGTGGAATGTAGAAGGTGCTTTAAAATATTGATTGAATGAATGCACTAGTGAGTGAATAGGAATGCCTGTGAAGAATCAAGAGGTAGAGGACATTTGTGAATCAAAGTCCTGAGGAAAATGAGAATGGAAGGATTATAACCATGGGTAAAAGGTATCACTTTGCAATTTTCAGCACTGCTTCATTAATATCGATGAAAAGGATTCATGATGCAGAGACCATTTGGTAAGAATGGGCAAGTGTTAGGAAAAGTCATGTTGGAAGACTCCAATCTTCTCAGAAAAGTGATGAGTTTGTGTGTGTGTGTGTGTGTGTGTGTGTGTGTGTGTGAAGAATGGAGTAGATGGATTTAATCAGGATAATTAAAATGAGAAAGTAGTAGAGTCAGGAGCCAACTAATCAAATAAACATCTATTAGGTTAAATGAAATGAATGACAAAAGATATGAGGGAAGTAGCAAACTCATAGCATTTTTGGTAGATTTGGGTTTACGATGTTACATAAAATTAGATTTCATTTATTATCACTATGTCTCTGTAAAAAACATTTTCAACACATATTTTGAGGATAAAGTATTACACCTTTTGCTGAATTTTCTAACTATAAATCAAAGTAAAAGCTACACACCATTTGGCATTATGGGGCAAATAAGTCTCATCGCTGTGTAGGTTTAGCAAAAAAGAAGTTTGGTGCTTGATATGAATTTTATTAGCTCATATGGAACCATGACCAAAATAATTGCTTTCCATTGCTTAAAGCCCTACTAAGTATATCTGGAAGTGTTATCATTGGAAAGACATCCCCTTGAGTGTCCCGACAGGGCTGAAAGTCCAAATTATTAAAGTGGTTGGACATTTTGTGAGTCCATTACTAGGGAGAACATTTTTTTTTCAAGTTTAAAGAAAAAAAAATAATGATACTACTTTACATGTGACTTTATGGAAGATAAATCTATTTTTAAAAGTACTGACTCCCTTAAATGATACCTGATAATTTAGATTTTTTTCATTAATTTTTCATGTTTCCCTGTGTTTTCTTTGACATTTATGCAAATGATTTTATATTTCATCCAAATGATCCTATACAGAAGTAATCCAGTGGCGAAACTAGTTGGTGATGTATTTTTCTTTGCATTTATCTAACACAGAAAATCAACATGGGGTATTTTCTTAGAAATTCTTATGTGCATTTTAGGGAGAGTTTTAATTAAAAATGTTAAAAAGACGTGCTCTTGAGTCATGGAAATACATATTTTTTCTTCTTCTTAATCATTTCTGTTTTCTCTGAAAATATTAATTTCATTATAAAAAGATTTTAACATAAAAATAAGATATTTTCCTGGCTTTTAAGAGAAAGTTATGGTAGAATGGAGAGGGTTTTAGGCTTGAAGCCAGGTGTTCTGGGGTTAATTCCCATCTCTGCCCCTTACTAGTGGTGACACTTCAGTCAATTCAGAGGACCTCTGCAAGCCCCAGGAGCCTCGTTTGTAAAATGACAATATTACTTAAGTCAAGCAGTTGACACGAGCAACAAATGGCATAATGTTTGAAAATTACTCTGTAAACAGTAAATACCCATACAAATAAAAAGCACTGTTAATGTGCCTTTATCACCTTTTGTTGGACAATTTTTATGCAGATACCAGGGCTCATATGAGGGTGGGTAGTGAAAGGAGAAAAATGGACTGGATATTTTGGAATATTTTACCCAAGTTGGAAAAGTGGTATTTTCCTGTTGCAGAAGATGACATGGCAGAAGGTGAGACCAGTGGCGACTGGTTACCAGTATCCTGCAGCCCTCCAGTAGAATGGGAACGCAACCATTCTTTGCCTTCTTCTTGACTGGCCTGCCGAGATGATGGGGTATATCTGCAAAACAACACAGCTAAGACACTTAAGCACATCTACAAGGGCAAGGCAACACCAGGCCAGGAAAACAATTGAAAGAAGCTTATTATTCAAACTGAACAACATTCTCAAACAGATTGAATCTAATTATAATTGCTCAGTTCTTCCAGATGATTTGATACCATCTGTTTGAAGCTCACAGGAAAAAAGAAAGAATTTTTGAGAAGAAAATTATGCTTCTGTGAGATATGAAGTTGAAAAATCACGAACAATGAGCAGACAGCCAAGTTAATTGAGGACTCAAAAGCACAGTGCTTAGAAAGATATGAAGAGGATGAACATAGATTAAAAATGGTGGAGAGGGTAGGACAGAAGTCAAGGAAAGTGGAATGATGGTCACAGAAAGTCATGGGAAATGGAATACAAATTAACAGTTATTTTTTAAAAAAGGAAAAACATTTTTGTTAAAATGCCACTGGTCATCATGTTTGGATTAAAAAAAAAAATAGAGGGATATATGTGCTCACTTTACTGGAAAATAAATTCTAGAACAAAATATTTGGAAATGGAGTTATTGCCAGCTGTTTGCTATTGATTGCTAATTGGAGAAGAGAAGGATAATAGGGAAAGACCTATTTTGGCCAGTTCTCACTATTTCACTAGAGTAAGGAAATTTTTTGCACCAAAGAGCAGTCAATCTATTTGCACCTCTTTTAGGAGTTCACTCTAATGTGTGTATGGTAAAGAATGGCCATGAATTCGATTTTCATTTTCTTTTCTATCATTCACTGAATAATTATTTTGAGATTACATGATACTAGACTAATTTAGATTCAAATTGATCTGATAGATCACCCTGATGAATAGAAATTACTCTAAAACTATTTTGAGCCTTCACCAAAATGATTCTTTAAAAATCATAATTTAATTACATTATTTAGCCCCTCTGATGATGAAGATATGTATTCTTTGATTCAAATTAAAGCAACTTTCAACCTTCTAACATTAACTGGCCTTATCTGTAGCCTATATGGGTTTTGAAGTTTTGCAAGTATATGCCTCCAAGATGCAAAATTCAGGGAAGTTAATTTCATTTTAACATCTGAGAGTGACTTCTGCATTCTACCAAAACTTGCTGTCCCCCAAACATGAAAGCCTGGGACAAGTCTTTTGAAAAGACTTATTGTTTCCAAATAGTGGTATTTATATGGGGTTTATTTGTTCTGAGTCTTGGCCTCTACTAACATCTCTACCTGAGCACTCTCTCACCAGATTCCTCAGGACAAAGAAAGTATCAAGATTGAAAGTGATTTCACCCTCAATGCCAGGTGCTATATTTCAAACAAAGAAGGAAAGGGGAAGAGAGACAGCACATAAAGTTTACATAACAACAGAAAAAAGCAGCAATTGTGCTGAAAGAAATATATACCTTAGTCCCTTTTTGGGTAGTGTATTTCTGTCAAGCTGCATGCTGTTAAAACAAAGAAAACCCCTAAGGACATAATGTAAACAAAACTTCCAAATTACACATCTGACAAAAATGGTTCTCTGAATTGCACAAAACAATTTTTGTAACACATTTAATGTCTAACCCATTGGAAAAGTCTAAGCCAAGGGTGACCAGATGTCCATTTCTATAACATATTTGAGTTTCTTTCTAAGTACCATCTAAAGATAATTTAGTCATAGGATTGTTAGAAGACAGATTAAATCATATGTTAGCACAATTCCATTCTGGATTCTATTTACCTAATGCTATGGCAGACTAGTCTTCTGCTATAGTTTCACACGCAGGAGAATCATAGAGGTGGACATGAGATATATCTGCTCTGCCTAAGTTAGAATGACAAGCTCCCATGGGCAGAGAATAAGTAAAACACTGATAATTTTTATATTTTGTCTTTTCAAATATTTTAAATAAAAATAAAGGCATATATTTCCCATTTATATGCAAGAGAAGAAAAATAACGTATGATGAGTGTTGAAACTCAATGTTTCTGTATCATTAAATAAAAATTAAATGAAAATAAAGTATAGAATCTTTTGGAAATTATAAAACAGATACTCAAAAGATATGTTTCATCAGTCTCTATTTTAAGGAATTCTTAAGCCATCATAGGAAGCAATAAAAGAATGTGTTCAGAGAAAATGAGAAATAGCCTCTCTAAGGGAAAGAGTGTCTGTTAACAATTAATTGGAAGAAGCCTAGGAATTTCTGTTACACTCTCTGGTGTGTGGATAACGAGGTCTAAAATTAATTTAGATTTGCAGAATTTTATCTCTCTTTCATTAGACTCTAAAATGATCAAAATTAAATACATAGGATATGCATAATGGAGATGATATAACATGAATGCAGACATGTTGAGGTGAAATTTAAGCACTCAAAATCAAAGCTAAAATGTTTTCTTCAGTACGTACTCCATAATTTAGCACTACAATAGAAAGCATCCAAAGTCATCATACAACTTCAATTTTATTTATTGAGAATATTCAAATAATATAATTACTATATAATGGAGAGGGCAATTTCAGTATTAATCCATGACTATAGAAGATTTCATAGCAGTGTGGACAAAAAAAAAAACAAAAAAACAAAAAACAAAAGTGTGTGTGTGTTGGGGTTGGGGGGGATATCATATTGAAGAAATATTAGAAATTTCAAAATCTGAACTACATTGTGCTAAAGCATCAACGTGTTCATAAGCCATTTCCTGTGTGCAAATTTATTATTGTATTAAAGGAAACTGGAACTAGGCATTTTCTTCAATGCTACCCAATTGTTTAAAAAATAATGTTTATGTGGTACTGAACAATTTAATGTAAGAAAAATCAGGAAAATACATTTAACATCTTAAAGTAAAAGCCTTAAATAGAAATATCCATTGAAGCTGAATACTAATGATTTTATAATGTAGATTTTTTCCATAATCCTCAAAGGTTACAAACTCATATGTCTGCACAGGCCAGGCAGGTAGTAAATACGAGTGAAGTGGAGATCCAACATGGTCTGAAGGGGACAGGTGTTGTTTGGCTAAAGCCAATAGTGCCTGTGCAGGAATGTGAAAACAAGGTTGCCAGATTTGACTTTTAAAGACAAGCCAGAAAACTGGGTTCTTACGAAAAATACCTAAATATGTAAAGCTGGTTACTACTTTAAAAAAGAATTTTAGCTTTGGTTAGGTTGCAAACACACACAAAAATAAATGTGGATTAGTTATAGCCCAAGGGCGAGCAATGAGCTAGAACAGTTACAGAGGGAAAATTGCTATTTATTTATTATTTTATTAATTTTTAATGAAGAACAATTTGAACAAACATTAAAATATTTATGTAAAACTACTGACTTAATAGCACTAGGGTATACAAATCAATAATCTATTCTAAAATTATAGATTAACAGGTAAGTCATGAATTTATATACATTATTATGTATCTCTAATTCACTTGCCTTAGACATTTACACTCTAACACACTTTATCTCAGGTATTGCTTTTAGTTTCCTTAGCATTCCCAACATTCTGTGGAACACTTATTTAAAATTAAGCCAGGATCACCTACATATCTAATTTTTTTTCAATAGATCATAAACTTTAAGGATCATATTAAACTGCCATTGCTTGGAATTCTGCTCCAAAAAGAGAAAAAGCACAATTTCTAACATCAAAAATAATTTCAATCCTGTAATTTACTAGGAGGAACAGACTAATATTTGTATTATCTACTTTAGCTATGAAGATACTAAAATTTACTCTTTACAATTTAATATTCATCAATAACATTTTATTAAGAGTCAAGGGAAAACATTTTAATGTGTTAAAATTATTTTACTTAAGGTGCAATTTTGAAAAATTGTTTACCTTCCTTTTTTAACATTTAGGCCATCCCCATTTGAAAAATTTGCCTATTACAAAGAATGAACATCAACAAAAATCATCTGCATATTTGCTAGCATATTTCTATAATGAGACTATATTGACTTCTGCCAAAATATAGGTCAAAATCAAGTATCAAAATTGTATGTGTGTGTGTGTATATATATATATATATATATGTATATATAACTCAACAGTCTGACCAGCTGATTTTGAGGGCTACTTGATTATAAATAGTTACATGGCTATTTTTCTGAGTCTTTACTGTTTGAATGCCAAAGGAATAAGTTGATGGCCAAATGGTCAATCTGCTACAGTCATCTTTATAATTAAAAAACAAATATCAGTAGTTTGGAGGATGTCTTTTTAATAAATGATTACCCATTTGCAATCTGATTTAGAATTTGCTTACCAAATTGTTATTTGCATTTTTCACATACCTGTAGGCCATCTAAGCTACGTTCATTAAAACTCTAGGTTGCTAATAACATATTCTCAAGATACTGTGATTTACTTGTCAGATGTTTATAAAATGACATATGGGGATGCCTGTTTACCTTAAATGCACTGAAACTAGAATCTAAGGAAGTATAGGAAGCCTGTCTTCTTAGGATCAAAATCAAATGAAACAAGACATTGGTTTTCATATATGTTGTTTATGATAGCAGAACCAGAGGAGAGACAGGATACAAATACCTACATTTTAGTTTCTGTCACCCAGCTGTTTGTCACATCTCTTTTGACCCAGTTTTTTTAAGAGGAAAATGAATGTTTTAAGTAGCTGCTCATCATGGCAAGGATCAAGGAAGGATCAATGTTTCAGTTCTAAAATTCTTTTCTCAAGGGAAAGTCCCACCAGAATAACTGTCCATGTACTCTTGTCAAGGACAGTGGAAGTAACATGGGATGGAACCAACAGGAAGAAAGAACATTTTGTTCTGGGTTTTTATTTCACAAAGGCAAGAGAAACAAGGGAGAGTAGAATGGGAAAGATTAAGGCCCAGCTGCTGTACCCTGCATAGAGTCAAGGTAAGGGACATAGTTGGTCAACAAAAATGATTTTGGGAATAAGTCTGGAAGTCTGCAGAAGAGGATATATGTCAGCATCAATATCAGAGTAAAAAAGAGTTTAGAAAAAGGTATCAAGCATTTTCAATGATCAATATTGCCTCTATAAAATAACACAATTAAGATAAGTAACCAAGATAGTTTTTGAAAGCCTTAGGTATGCCAAAAAACAAACAACATTAAGTTCATTTAGGGAGAGCATGGCAGTTTTAAGACATTTTCCTGGGAATAAGAGACCAAAAAAATTGAGAAAGAATTTCTTGGAGGAAGAATCTACAGCTATTTGGGTCAACAGCGATGCTTTCTAGTTAGTATAGAACTATGTTGGGTAAGGAATACTTTCAGTTAAAAAGAAAAAAAAGCAACTCATAAAACAGATCAGAAACACTCTGTCATATGATTTATTTTTAAAGGGTCTATTCAAAAATGTCACTGGGATTATACTTTTCTCTAAGAATTCATGGCTGACAATTGTTTTTTCCAATTCTATTTAGAATTCCCCCAGGGATCCATTTGCTATTTTTCCAGAGAAGTGCTAATAAGGTAAATTTAACAGATTGCTCAGATCATAATTGTAGAATCCATTTAAACATGGTTTTTCAAAATGCTTAAACTATGAGGGGGAGCTTGTGTTGTCCTGGAGCTGAAGCCAAATCATTCAAATGTCTTGAGTAGACATCATTTAATACATAAATATATGCCTTGAATTTTATTTGACTTTCATACTGAGTACATATGTGTGCATTGATATAAAGAAACTTAATTATCTGATCATCTTACATTTAATGGTTTTATTCTTCTGCAAATTTAGTAATGAGAGCAAACGAAAAGCTACTCGTATCAATCTTATATCCCTCTGTACTAAACAAGGCACTCTCACTGAAATCAAGGGGATTTAAATGTGGGGGTGGGGTGGGGTGGGCACCGGGGGGTGGTGAGGACTTCAGCAATGCCTCCAGGAAAGCTCACCTTTCTGAGAGAGTAGATCTCACACTACCCGTTCTCATGAGCAGGCTCTGAACCTCGTGAGTGCCTGTGGTCAGTCCAGACAAGGAGCCATGGTGGCTGAGGGGGAGGTCAATGGACTCAGAGCTCGTATGGAGGCTAGTCATAGACTGGTAACTCGGAGTGTCCTTGCTGCCAGCAGAGGAACTGCTCAGATTGGCAGCCCACACGAGACCACCTGATGTGAAAGAGTGAACCGATGCTGGGCTGGAGGCCAACGAGTGACTTAAGCTTATCACATCTGTAGTTAAGTCTGAGGGTTTATTGAAGAGAGGGCTGCTGCTGCCACTCAGCCCACCAGCACTGCCCATGCTGCCCGTACCAGACGACGGTGACTCCAGACTGCCTTGCCGCGCTAATGTGGTACTAGGGCTGGGCATTACTGAGGAGGATTTCACACCCTCAGTATTAGGTGCAGAGGCAGATTTGCCACCTGCCTTGGCACCAAACAACCTAAAAGAAAAACAAATAACAACTTCAGTTGTTCCGAGAAACTAATATCCACATTTAATAGTTAGGGTTACAGTACACAGAGCCAAGTGTGCTTGGGTGTACTGAGCTACCAAGCACTTCCTGTCTCTATGTTAGTGAACTTTATAAGCTTGGATTTGTTAATCAAGTGCGGAAAAATTTCATTATCACCAGAGGTGTGAGTCAGTACTGGGCTGCTACTCAGGGGGTAGGAGAAAGAGGGCAAAACAGAAGTAAGTCAAACATGAAATCCCTGGCTTTTACAATTTATAATGATCATGAGAATCATTCACACAAATTTAATAGTTTGACCATACTTTCTGTTACCTATTTACAGAACCATTATAATGAAACAACTTCTACGCATTCAGTATAGAACACTTATAAAGGTTTTCTTTTTCCATTTTTTTTTCCTTTTTAACAGTTTATTCAAAATTTAAAAGGGATGCTTAAGGCGGGTTTTGGAGATTATGTTACATATCTGGTGATTTGAGGGACTGTCAGGGAGCAATTGGTTAGAAACAATATAGGACACTGTTGGCAACATGTCAGTTTATCTGCATATCCCCCAGGAAACACCGAAGGGTTTTTATGTCAGTTGCCAGTGGTATTCAAATATATATTTATAGTAGTGATGTGAAGCGTAGTTGGTGCTCAGTTAAATGGTGGAGTCCCCTTAAGAAAACATTTTAGTTTTGTAAATGAAGCAAATGACATAATTAATTTATGTAAATATGGAAATAAAGTGATATGAAGTAATGGCATAATGATTACTATTAAGTTGCAATGAAATCCATATTTCTATAGCGAAATATTTTATGACGAATATGAGAAATTGTTTCATAGGTAATGGGCCACTGGAGGGCACTATGAGCTCTCACTTCAGCATTGGAAATACTTACTCTATCAGTCATAATTAATTTTTTCCAATCAAAATCAACATTTCAAAAAGCCAGTTCTTTTGGATTAATATTTCTACTGAGAAATAGGCTTTCAAACAATCATGTATTTGAAATTGCCTGAAATGTAAAAGTAAATGTTTAAAAGCCCTTTATTTCCAAGGTTCTTGGTTTAGTCAGTAGAATAAACACAAACATTAAAAAGGTATTTAACATGTAATGGACTAGAGGTCATACTCTATCATTTTGCAGATGAGAAAACACACCCAGAGAGGTTTAGCTATTTGTCCCAAGCCTCTAACTGTATCTATTTTCCTGCCATTTAAAACACATTGGTACTTAGAAACAGTGATCTCTCAGAGCGGAACTTCACATAATCAATACCCAATATAGTGCTGCAGAAACGTAGTCATACTGCTTATCAGAGTCATGTCAAAGAAAGCTGGTGAAAGGCTGGAAAACTTAATCCAGTCTTATTTTTTATCCCATACCAAATCTCTGAAAGTTGTCAAATTCTCTCAGTCTTAACTTTGACTTTCTTTAACAGTCAAGATATGGTACTATACAAATATGTCCAATGTAATCTGTTAACAAGAGTATAACTTCAGCTACATTCATGATCATCAACTCATTAATAGCCAGTAAAGTAATAAACACTGGAAATGAATACCAATAGTCATAAAGACCTATTTGGCTTTGTTTGGTTTTAATTGTGGAAAGGTGGAATGGAAATCTATGCAAATTTTACAAGCTATTACATTACGCTTTATTACTACCCCTGGGTCTTGTCATCTGCTTTTACATCTCATACAAATGTTGTTTGTGTAGCTAAAATCAAAACGACGGTGAAACCAGGAAGTATGACCATTTTTTCAAACTGAGTGCCATCTTTTGTTAGCTATTTATATGACCAGTTTTTTAGAACTCACTGTACCTCAGAAACTGAGTAAAATATTCTGAGACATACATACCATTACACACACACACACACACACACACACACACACACACAGCCTTTTGTATTTTCCCAGCATCATTTTATGCATCCTTACCTTCGAAATGTAGGTGAGGCAATATCAGGATACTTGGAACCTGGCTGCCTAAGGCCTTGTGTCCCACAGGCATTAGCAGAGGTGGGGCTGGATTTGGGGGAACCTGACAAAGAAACACTCTCTGAATCTGAGACTGCGACTTTTTCCTTTTCCTTGTCTGTCTGATTGGTGGTGACGGGACTGGAGCGCCCTGACCCAATCTTAGTTGGCTCCCTCAGTTTCGAGGTGGTGGCACCAGCTGATTTGCTGCTGACATTAGAATCAATACTGCTGGTGCTGGATCTGTGGCCCCCTCGGCCGGGAATGCCACTGGTACTGGATTTTGAAGGGCGGGGCAAACTGCGGTATTGTAGTGTGCTCTTTGAGCTAATGTGCAGCACAACGTCATCCTGATTCTGCGAACCGTCCAAACTGGTTTTTCTCCCAGCATTTGACTTCCCACCGATGGCGGCAGATTTGGGAATTTTACCCAGTGTTGCTGAGCCACTTGTTATGGTTGCTCCACTGGAAGTGATCATGGTAGATGACCCTACTGCACTTGGCTTCTTAAATCCAAATGAGCTGATGGCAGTTGATCTTCCAATGCCTGAGGGGGGCTTTTTCCCCTCATCGCCACTGCTTTTTCCTGCATCTGAAGGAGACCTCTGAAGAGATGACCCTTTCAGGGGAGTTTTCCCTTTCTCAGAAGCTTTGGCATCATCAGTTTTCCCTGATTAATGAGAAACACACAAATACACATGTCTGCACATTTTAATTTCATAATAAAATTCCTTTAACTACTGTGTAAAATGTGAATGCTTCTTTATATTACCTCACTTCTAAAAAGCTTATTTAAATTGAATAGGCAAATTCTGAGTGTGCAGTTACAAAAATGTGGCTGTCAGAGGAAATGCGATAAGAAATCAAGGAGCTAAAATGGAAATGTATTTTTTGTCATTTATTAACATACTATATCTTGCAACTTTCTTACTTTATAAGAATCGCACCCAATCCTATCAAACTAACTGCTACAAAAAATTCATTTGAATATCTGTGAGATGATTATATTTGGAATGTCACGTTATGTCTGTACTTCAGGTGGCACTATTTAAAATTAGGCACTATTTATGCGGTAGTGAGACAGTCTTCAAAAAAAAAAAAAAAACAGTGCCATTTGGCAGATCTCTCTCTCTTCTTTTATAAAGCTTTTTTTTACAAAGTTTATTTTATGAACTTGGTTTCAAATCTCTAGCATTCCAACCCATTAGATTAGGTTGACTGCTTTTGCCTCTAAGATTGTGTAGTAAAACTCAGTGGCATACTTAACATGAATACTCCAAACTTTCAAAGAAGTTGGAACAAAAGCAACCTTATTATTCATTAAACAGTCTTACTTTATTTCCACATGACCATAAATGACTATGGCAAAATAAGAAGACACCCAATGATCAGAAATCTTGAGGGTATCCTTTACAGAATACCTAAATTGTTACATTCATGTGGGCTTACATGACAAAGTAGGTAAAATCTAAGGAGGAAAATTTTTTACCTGGAAGGAGAAGAATCTCATTTTAAAAAGAAGGCTCTTTTTAAAAAGAACAAAGACTGAATGGAAACAATATATTAAAACAATTTTACGTAACAGCTGCAAAACGACAAACCTACCAGGAGTCTTGAGTGCACCTGTTCCAGCCTTCCGCCTCGAGGGTGACCCTCCTTGGGCAGACATGCCTCTTCTCCAAGAACCTGTCTGTGAAACAGACAACGAAGCTTTCTGCCCTGCCTTCTCAGGGTCTTCTGGAAGCCCTGAGGAAACACCCTTCCACTTGCCACCATCATCCCCATGGCACTCAAAGTCCTCTTCTGTTTTTTTCAGCTCCTCAGTACTATCCCAGGTCTCATCTGTGGTGGAGCGTTTCTCTGAATCTGTCTTCAGCTATAAAGAAGATATTACGGAAAAGCTTTATGCTGAAAATCTATTAATTAAGAAATCAGAATCTACTCTCAGACAACTGTGAAAAAATAAGCATTGATTTATATTTCTAAAGAATTCCAGAGATTCCTCTATTTCTATCTATGTCTTCACTCAAGTTTCATTAATTTTAGATATCATAATTTTCACTTGCACATACTAAAGAATGTCAGACTAAATGTGTGCAGGAAACCCCTAATTAAAACTCCAGAGGAAGGAATTGTCTATGTCAAAGACAACAAGGAAACATAAGACAAGATAAAACTTTATTTAATATTCATTATTGACTTAACACTCACAAGAGACCCAGTAATTTTTTCAGAGATCAATATAAAATTAATCAAGAACCTACTCAAAATTAGACTACTAAAACACTGATTAGATTTTTAAACAAATCTTTCAATATTACAAAGAGAGATATGGCAACGTTGGTTGTTCTGGACTATACTGTAATCAATAGAAAATACATGTAAGCTAATTTAGATGATTAAAAACAGGTTCTGGTCCACATGGCACTTCCCGAGTATTGCAGGTGTAAGGGACCCTAAGATAAACGCATTTCAAGATCCAAGGGTGCCAACTGAGTCCATGTTCCATGTTTTCTCTGCCTTATTAAGAATATGCAATTATGTCAGATTTAATTATCATTAAGTAATTTGGAGAAAAAACCTGGCAGGAGCCGAGCACTTGGAAACAAAACAAGAGGACATTCTCACCTGCATATTCTTCCTCGAAGGGACCGTGATGTTGGAGTACGAGCTGACTGAGGATGTCGTGTTCAGGTCATCTGTGCTGATGTTGTCAAGGGTGTCACTGAGACCACTGCTCACGGAACTGCTGTCATCCCAGCTAAACGCAAGACACGCAGCAGCAATTAGCTAAGCACAGGAGGCACAATGCCCGTCAGCTACATTTCCATGCAACATTTATCATGCAGTAGAAAGGCAAAGACAATCCCTTTTTTTTTTCCTATCTTATGATGAAAAATTATTCATTTGCCATCTTGGGAACACCACATTTATAAGAATTGAGTGCATACCTCAGAATAATCTTATCAGGTATTTCAACAGATTAGCATCAAGAGCAGATCTGTGTTCTGGGAGAATGTACATGGAATGAATGAAAACTGCTACAAATATCGCATGATATCAAGAATGAATAACATTATGGCTAACATTTTTTTTTCCTGAATAAGTAACCAGGAGTCACAAAACATGTAAGAATTCATCCTTTATTCTAAGACTCAAAAAAACCTTTGCTTTAGTCAAGAACCAGAAAGTAATTTTTCATTCTTCCTTCTACCTTAGCGGCTGCTTCCAATCATTCTTGAATATTGAGATTTTTTCAGTTATAGCATCTCTCCTTCCATCCCTTGTAATTCAGTCTTGGACAATATGTAATAACTTCTGCCTTTCTCCCTTTGCCTTACCCAATACAATTTCATCTCCTAAACCCTGTTAATGATCAAAAATTCATATCTGGCTAAGTCATTCCTCTGCTTAACTTCTTTCTTTGCCAAAGACTTACCTTAGCCAAGGCAGCAGATTCCAAAATGGAATGTACCTGCCTAACAGGGTGTGGAAGACAGTCCACTGGTGTATGAGAAACATATCTGGAATTCTGCATATTTTGTTTTGATATAAAGATTAATAAATAAAATAGGCCTCATTAATATTCATGTGTAGACTAACATGGGCACCCTCAGTCAGCGTGTCAGATACAGCAGTCATAAGAAGGGGTAAGCAAGGACCCTGAAGGACAGTGGGAGAAGCACAACGAGAAGGGGGCATCTCAGGTGTCTATTTATCGGCTGGCTCTTAGTCTATTGTGATGTTTTGCAGGTTATTTGTGCTCTGTTAAAGGAATTCATACACACTGAATGCAGATATTAGAAATAGATAAGAGCTAAGCCTCACAAAATGGACAAGAGGCTTCAAAAGCCTCCAGCAAATAATCTACACATTGAAGAAAAGATTAATAATGAAAATGCAACTGGATATGGCAGGCAGTTCAGGCATATGCACTCACAGAGGCAAAATGAGGGAAACAATCTTCTGGCAAGTGTGGTAGCAGAGCTGATTCTTCTCTGGCAGCTCTGGTATCTACCTGGCCTCTACTTCCGGTGTCAGCAGTGCCCAGTGGGGGTAGCAATGATGCCCTGGTGCTGTGGTTGGCTAAGAGCCTGCATAAAATCTGGTTCTCTTTGTACTAGATGTTTCTTAAGACCTTTAATCCAGGGAGCCTCCTTTAATGTTTTAATTCTTCAAACTAGTCTGTAGTTTGAAACTAAGAACCCCAATCAATATGTTAATAATTTTTAAAAATTTACTTATTTGTTCTTCACTATATCCTTAAAATTTTTTCATATTTTTATATGTTTTATAGTATATATATATATAATGTCTCCTCACAAGAATACATGCATATAAATGATAAAAATATAAATATATACACTTAAGAGACCACTGTTCTAAAGCAAGTTTCAAGCTTCTTAAAAAGATACACAAGGCCGGTTATTATCTGCCCCAAGCCAACTTTGTCAGCTTAAACTTTTGTATCCCCCTTCTTCACATTCTGTATGTTGACTTGGAACTGCATTCACTTCCTATTGTCATCAGATTATTTCCAACCTCTTGGGTCAAGCTACCCTCTCTGTCTCACTTACACATATTTACCATTTATGACTCAGTTTCAGTATAGTATCTTCTAGGAAGCCCTTTTCTATTCTCTGCTCTCAGAATGGAATAAGTAGCCCTCTGCTACACTGCCAAAATCCCATGTACATACCTCTAGGACTAGATTTTGCACATTATTTTATAAATCTATAAAAAGGTCTAAATGGACCATTAGCCTGTTAGTTTTCTAAGTGCAGAGCAATGCATTACTTTTCTTTGAATCTCTACTCTTTAGGCAGTGTCTAACACATAAATGTTGAATAAAATTCTCACGTTATTGAGATAAAGACAATTACTGAGGTAATCTCATACTTACATGAATTTCTAAGGAACATGTTGCTCAATATATTCTGTCTTCAAAGACTAAACTTAAACACAAAGGTTTCTAATTATTATATTTAAAGGGACCCTCCTCTGTAAAAGATGATAGATGGGAAAATTTATAATAACACTTTCTACCAATATAAACCCTACAGTCATTGAATATAAAGTTAAATTCAGCAACTAACACTGGAATCACAGCAACCACTTAAGTATTGTTTAAAACCATCAAATGTCTCAAAGGAACATAATTCCTTTTTTGGTTAAAATGGCACAATTGAAAGATCTTAAAATGTTATAGAGTCTCTATCTCTCAGTAGAAAAATTAAAATATAATAATATAATTTATTAGACATGAAGAAGAAATTTCAAAATTTAGACTAGTGAAATGGAAAGAATGATGGATTCACAGGATTAAGATCATGGACTTGATACTTTTTTAGATGTGCATATTTAGTATATGTACTTAAATTTGCCATTTTGACTTTGCTACCTCACGAGGTTGTTTGGGGAAACAAATGAACCACTTAAATGAATCATTTCTTATGTCTTACATTTTACCATTTCCTCAAACCACTTTAAATATAAATTCTCAAACAATGAAATCTCACTTTTTGACCACAATCTTCCATACTTTTAGCAACTCAAAATCTACCAATTCCTAATTTTTATATCCGGTTTTGTAACTACTTCCTATTTTCCCCTTTTAACAACCCTCCTGCATTTTTTATTCCACTAATCTCTTTACCAAATTATGCAGGATCCAAAGATTCTGGAGCAAACAGACTACTTTAGTGATGGTTTAAAGTGTGTTCCACTCTAGTTCTCCTTAATAGTCTTCCATATTTGCCCTGACCCTATATATAATTATACAACAATATTATTATTATATAATATTTTATGTAATTATATATAATCAAAACATATATTTTTCCATTTCCATTTTTTTAAAATGACAAAAAAGTCAACTAATATTAATGATTGAATCTCCACAACTTAATTTTCCTAACCTCAAGTGATTTCTCAGTGCTACTCAAAAACTCTAGTCTAGACTTCATTCCTGACTACTAGTCTGCATTTCCTGATGTCTTTGGGACAGCATCTCCAAGAAGTCCTATAAACATCTTAAATTCACTCTGCCTAGATTGCATCATTTCCTTTAAAAATTCTTTCCCCTAACTTATTGATAGTACTTTTCAAACCCTCAGCCTTTAAACATAGCTGTTATTATCTTTCTTCTCTCGCCAACTCCATTCTAAGTCAAGTGGTCTCTACTTCTGTAAAACCCTTTTCAATTATATGTATCATGGCTTTCCTTTTGTTCACATCTCCACTGCCCATACCCTTTCTTCTTCTATCAAATCCATTACTGAGAATCTTATTTTGTTCATCAAATGATGACTAATCCATAGCTCCTTTCCGTGTTTACCAGGAAGAACAACAATATAAACAAATCGTTATAATATAAAATGGTAAGTGCTGTAATGGAGGTGAATGCAAAGTGTGTAGCAGGAGAGAGACATTATCTCTTCTTCAAAAGTTGAGGAATTTCTTCATGATAGAGATGTTGTAGGAGGAAGGAATGAGCAGAAGATGAAATACTATGTGAATCACTATATTGTAACATTTAACACGTTATAATTTTTTTTTTTCTCTTTTGCTTGTCCACCTTCTTGGTCATTATATGAATTCCCTGAAATCAAGGACCGCCTTTTACTTATTACTATAACCCTACTGATGAATAGATGGCTCATACATGTTAGTTAAATGAATAGAACACTTTTACCTTTAAAAATGCTGCTTCTATCCAATGCTATATTGGTGTGAATCAAAAAATAAATGCAGATTTTGAGACATATTTGCTCAACATATGTCTTTTCTAAGCAGTCTTGAAGGAAAAAATTTTGATTGATAGCAACATTATTTTCCTAATCTTAAAATTCTGTGACTTTCATCTTGATTTCATAGATACAAAACCTCTCCCTAGCTAGGAAAAAATTAATCCAGTTTATTATGGTACATTTAAGGTGATAAAGCTTCACAGAAAATATGTTTTACTGAAAAAAAATAATCTACTGACATAATTAGCTCTGAGTAGTAGGTCTCAAATCTCATCAAAATATTCTTCATTTTTTCATTTAATTTTATTAATAAGATGTGCTGAGTTCTTAACTATATTCATTATAAAACGGCAACTGTGCACCTCCTCCAAGTTATAGATCTATCATTCTGCTGAACTTTTCCTTCAACAATCTATGACACCTTGATAAATTACAAATCTACATATCTTTTCCAAATAGTTTGCAGTTGCACAGGCAACTTTAAGGCCAAATAATCAGCTATTGTATTTTGTACAAAAGAACAAAAATAGCTAAGAATTTTTCAGTAGTTTTTTCCCGAGTAGCGTTCCATTATATGGATATACCACAAGTTGTTTATCCACTGCTTGTTGATAGACATTTGGACATTTTGTAGTTTTGAAATACTACGAATAAAGCAGCTAAGAACATTTGCATACAAGTCTTTGCATGAACATATGCTTTCATTTTTCTCTTGGGAAAATACCTAGGAGGCAATTGTTGGTTTATATGATGAGTGTATGTAAGAAACTGAAAACTCTTTTCCAAAGTGGTTATACAATTTTGTACTCTCACCAACAAGGTATGAGAATTCCATTTTTCTGATAACTAATGGCATTGAGCATCTTCACAGGTGTTATTAGGAATTAGAATATTTTTGGTGTCTGTTCAAATCTTCTGCCTACTTTTTTTGGGGTCACTGTATCCTTATTGTTGAGTTGTAAGAGTTCTTTCCATATTTTTGATCCAAGTTCTTGTCAGATACATGTATTATGGATATTTCCTCTCAGTCTGGCTGTGGCTTGACTTTTAATTTTTAATGCTGATTTTCAAAGACCATAAGTTTATAATTTTGATAAAGTTAAAGGATTCATTTTTTAAAAAAATATAGTTCATGTATTTTTTTCCTTATTGGGAAATCATTGCCTACCACAAAGATTTTCTCTTGTTTGCTTCCAGAATTCTACATTAGTTTTGGCTTTTAGATTTAGGTCTAGTTTATGTTTTGTGTTAATTTTGTATACAACATAAGGTATAGGTTATTGTTCATTTTTTTTTTTTTTACATATGGATAACTGGTTTTTCTAACACCATTTGTTGAAAAGACTATTCTTTCTCATATTTAATTACCTTGGCCGCTTTGCAAAAAATTAAATGATCATATATGTTTGGATCTTTTTAAAGATTTTCTGTTCTGTTCTATTGATATATATGTGTATCTTTTGGCCAACATCACACTCTCTTGGGTAATATAACTTTGCAATACGTCTTGAATTGGATAGTATCACTCCTTCAGTTTTGTTCTCCTTTTTTAAGTTGCTTTGGCTATACTAGTCATTTGCATTTCTATTTAAATTTTAGAATTATCTTGTTAATTTCTACATAAAGGCTGCTGGTGTTCTGAATGGGATTATAATGAATGTATAAATCAATTTGAGAAATATTGGTATTTTAATAAGATTGAGTCAATATACAAACAAGAAGTAGCTCTCTATGTATTTTGGTCTTCTTTATTATCTCTCAGCAAAGTTTTGTAGCTCTCAGTATAGAATACTTTTATTTTTTTTAAATTCCTAAATATTTTATAGTTTGATGCTACTGTAAAGGGTATATTTAAAAATTCATTTTCCAATTCTTTGTTTCTACTCTATAAAACACAATTGATTTTTGAATCTTGCCTTTGTATACCATGAACTTGCTAAATTCATGAATTAGTTCTAGTAGTTTTATTTTTTTATCAATTAATTTGTTTTTTCTTTATGCACAATAAAGTCATTTGTGAATAAAGGCAGTTTTAATATTTTTCACTTCAAATCTGTATGTCCACTTGCTTTACATACTTAAATATTTTGAAGCATCAAAAAAATTCAAGCCTTTTTCTCATAACTACCAGAAATATACTTTTCCTCTATGATAATACCATTTTCCTAAGAGTTAAGTCCAAGAGAGAATTCAAGAAACAATTGATAATGCATCATACAGGAAACATAACAACTAATGGAAAATGGGATAGATTAGTTAGTAAACATTATTTTGATAAAATTTGTAATGTTGAATATATAAAATTTGGATTTATATCATAATCCAAAATAATCTCAAACAACTTCAGAATGAAAAAAATGTAAAGGACTATTTGGCAAAAATACATTTCTGTTTTGTATATGAAGAAGAATATTCAAAATGTAAAGCAAGGGACAGGACCATAAAGAAACAGACGACTTAAACAATGATTCTTCTACATGTTAAAAGCATGAGATTAAAGTTAAAAGGTAAAACACAGAAAAAGTTTGCCAACACATGATAGGAAATGCTCACAAGTCTTAACATCTGAAGCACAAACAAACCAATAAGAAAAATACCATGTTGACTGAAAAATGGATGGAGAAAATTAATAGAAAATTCACAAAAGAAAAATTTCAAATATCACAAAGCACATAACAAAATTTAACTTCATTAATAAGTAAAGATGCACGCTAAATAAATAGTAATTAATACTATTTTGAGCATTTTTATACAGTAACTCAGTTAATCCTCACAATGACCCAGTGAGATTGACACTATTATCATTCCCACTTTATGATAAGGAAACTGAGGTTAAGTAATTCACCCAAATTTCTGCACATAGTAAACAGTGGAACTAGGTTTTGAATCAAATCAATCTGACACTGTAGTCTAGTCACTAAACTACCGTAGTAATAAGCTAATAAGGATATACTATTTTTGTTTCATAAAATCAGAAAAGATTATTTTAAATATTATTGCTCAATGTTGCCAAGGTTGATGTGACAGATACATTTATTAAATACTAATAAATCTAAACTGTTGTAATAAGTTTAGAATAGTCTGGCAAAATATATCAGCTATCCTGAATTTATTCAAAATGTGCTTTACTAAAATCATTTCTAGGAATCTATTCTAAGTAAATAATCAGAGATGTGAACAAAGATTCAAGTAAAAAAAAAACAACTTCATCCCAGCAGTCATTTTTCTTTGCAGTGAAAAAGATAAATGAATAAAATAGATAAAATTTAAATGTGTTATACTAAGTGGAATAACCCAGATTCACAAGGTTACATACTACATGATTGCATTTATGTGACATTTTGGGAAAGACAGAACTATAGAGATCAGGTCATAACAGCGATTTCCGGTGGCTAAGAGTGGGGGAGGATTTGACCACAAAGGGACAAGACGTGGGAATATTTTGGGGTGATGGAACTGTTTAGAATCTTGATTGTGGTGTTGGTTATAAGACTCAATGCACATGTCAAAACTCAGAACTCTACAAAACAAAAAAGCAAATTTTACTGTCTGTAAATTTTCATAAATGTAGCCAATTAACCTGTTGGCCAATTACTATTTGGATGTACACTAGATTACTAACTATTCTAAGAAGAAAATTATTTGGGCCATGTGTTTTAGTGTTTGTATTGTCAATGCTCAACAACTCCACAGGGCCAGGGGTCTATTTTAGTTATCTGGTAGTACATGTGTAGCTCTAACCCCCGTGTTCACTGCTGGATTCACCCTTGGAAGCAGACCTGCTTGAAAACAAATGTGTTATATGTTCTTCTGTGGGACAGGCAGCCTGCTTCCGAACCTTAAAGACTAGGGTCATTTTTTCTTCTTTTTATGATGAGGAACTCTGGAATATTAAATAATTGTTAAAATATTTTTGCAGATTTAAAACTGATCCCAGAGGAAAATACTAGTCTTGTCTGCAGGTACTTTTGCAACAGACTTCTGTTTTTGGTGTAGTAGCACTTCATATGGCAGGTATTCATATCAGGCTCTTTGACATTTCATATTGCCAGGTCCAATCTCCTACATATACATGTGCTCATAAAACATTGAGATTTCCTTTCAGTAAACAACTACCCTCTATGCTTCAGGCATTTAACAATGACATCAATCTCAATTTACCAGTTTATTCAATTTATCCATTACTAAAGGAATATGATTACTACTGATTCCTTTAGATTTGCTCAGCTCCAAACCTAATTCAGCTACAATCATGAGAAAGCCATCATCTAAGGTGACATTATTTCTGATTTCTATAAAAACACCTTCACAGCACTAAACTGTTAACAGCGTATCTTTTTGTCTGTTTTATTAAAAGTTGGACTAATACTCATATAAACAATGTTTCTGCACATTTTGAATGTTTCAATTACATATGCCTGCTTATTTAGAAAATATGATTCTGGATATTATAGTATTTGCCAGAATCCGAGTGTTCTTAAGTGACTGCTATCAGAAAATTATGGAACAAGTACTTGATGCGTGCCGTAGTGTTTTGACAACCTGAAATTCTTCCTCCCAGAGGTACCAGCATGTCTCACTGCCTCATTCACTCAACTCCTTGCTAATAGATCACCTTCTTAGAGAAGCATTCCTTGGACACCAAATCTAAAATTCCCCATTGATGTACTTCCTATCTTCTCACTGTATGCTTTCCTTTTACCATTACACCATCCAATCTACTCCATATTTAACCAATTCATCTTTATATTGTCAGACAACAATGGCCCTTGCCCACCTAATATTAATGTTGACAGTACTCTACCTGATTGGACTCTAGATGTCCAGGCATGAATAAACCTTTGTATACTGGGCTTGAAATCCTGGATGCAACTCCCAGTCATGATTAGTCTTCCAGCTGTCACACAGATTTAGATCAGCCTTAAGCCAGGTCCTAATTCCTCACTCCACCCCACTCTGAATTTTAAATTAAAGCCCATACATCCCTGGTTCCATTTACAAGCACTATGAGAATACAAATAGTTTAAAATTATTCAGTAAATTCGCTATTTTTATACCCAACTTAAACACAAATTCTGGACTCAAGTTTGTCATTGGTAAACAAATGTAATTTAAGTGCCCATTTACATGCTTGAGTCCTGTGGTCATTTAATAAATATGTATGATTTTATGCTAGATGTATTTAGGCAGAATCAGACATTTAGATAAGAGTAGGGAATCCCCTTTATTCCACAACTGTCTATCATAAAATGTGGATTCTTTAGGTGTAAGTGAGGTAGCAGAGGTCCAATGTCAATTTCTCATGAAATACACATATTGAGAAAAATAATCTGCTCTCTCCCAACCTATAATTAGCAAAGAGTATAATAATATATAACAAGAGTTCTAAGGATTCTACTATTTCTTAAAACTAAAAATAATTGCTTTATGAGAAGGAAAATAAAGTAACCTTAGCTATCTGTGAGACTATTTTGTCACAACCTTCTGGATATGTTTCTTATTGTCGAGAGAAAAGCAGATATGACAATTGCATAACAAAACGAAGGCAACCAATAAAAAAACTTCCTATCGCATCCAGGTTAGCTTTGTTTTCCATTGTTTACAGAAATTTAAATAATATTCATAATTCATACAGATCTCTTTTAAAAAAATTTAGACATAATGACTTTTGTACTTAATAATAAAAAGATGCTGAGAATTAACTAACTTACCAAGTCTGGGTTTTGGTAGCAATATGTTAAATCAATGAACTCCTCAAAGCTAAATGAACACAAAACTACTTGGGCCTACACCATACATTCTTTATCAGCGAACATAATACATAATCCGTCAAGTCTGAGCATTGAATCCACTGAAGTGTAAATTCTGTTTTATTTCAGGGCCATTGATAGAAAGCAATGTAGTATATTTCAACAAAGATTTATTCAGCATTTCCTTAGTAAAATCTTTTATTGCCAAGAAGAAAAGAACAAGTCTTTAAAAGAGAATTTTGAATTGGTTAAAAAAAACCCTCATTATATATAAACATTAATATACTAAAATGATATTATATTAAATTCCTTTCAACCTATAAAATGTACATTTATATGGCAGGTATTAATATTTTTTTTTCTGTCTTTAAAGGTGCTTCAGCCTGTCACAGCTCATCAATTGTTTAATCCGTTATAGATTGAGTAACTGGTTTATAATCCAATTGAAATGTTATTTCCTTGATGAATCCTTCCGTGATTTCCAAGGATAATTAATTCCTCCACTTCTTTGATTTTTCTAGTGTGCTTCCATGTATTGTAATTTATCTGCTCACAGAGCTGTTTCAGCCACAGAACAGTGGTTGAGGTCAAGGACAGTGGCTTCTCTCTCTTGTAGTCTCAATGCCCAGTTTGGGATCTGACCCACGAAAGGTTCTTAATATTTGTAGAATCAACCAATCAATGATCTAGTCCTACATAGTCACAAACTACAGCCTTAATCTGTTATTCACTCATTCATTCTAACAAGAAAACACACATGTAATTATAAATCATGGTAAAAACCCCAAGAGATGCGATGAGAGGAAAACCAATAAGAGAGACTTAGTAAGTTTGGGTGAATAAAGAACAGTCTCTGATGAGATAACATCAAATAGATATGAAGTACACAACAGAAAGGTACAGAGAAGCCACCTCTGGAAGGAGTGCAGTAAAAAGTAATAAAGGAAGAGGGTATAGCAAGGGCAAAGATCTAGGAGCAACAAAAACCTTGGCATATTTAAGGAACTGAAAAGAGAACACTGGGACTTGTGCAGAGTGGGCAAGGAGAAATGTGTCAGCACTGAGACTGGAGAGGTAGGCAGGCCCGGTCCTTGGATGATCTTATAGACAATGGTAAGAAATAGGAATTTCTTAGGAAAAAAAACCACCAACTGGACTAAAAACATAATTCTAAGCCCCTGTTCTGTTTGCACTTAGTACTACTATTTTCATACATCAAGAGCAGCAAGGATGAATTTACTATATCATAGCTTAACTGTATAATACTTGATAAACTAGCAATCCATGTAAACATAAGGCTAAAGTCTTTCCATTTTCATTATATTTAGTGTGCATAAAATGCTCTGTGCATTCATAAAATATTTATAGAGGCTAGTATTAGTATTGTGTGAGCTTTGTGTAAGGGAAGCAATCAATAAATTCTTTTTCCAGATCTTTTCATTCCCTTTTCTTTTCTCTAGAAAACAAATAATGAAGATTACGGTTATTCTATTATCAGATAGCGGTAGACAAACGAACAATGAAAACTCTTGTTCTTTATAAAAGAGAGCACTAGGTAGACTTGGTTAAACATTATGAATGATGTTAGTTTAAAATGAATTATGTAGTCAGGCAAATTTTTATGTTTTAATGGTACCTGAGGCAGATAAGGAATATCTATTTTTTATTACATGGGCTGAAATAACAGGACATAAAATAATCTTATTAAAAATTCACTTGTTTAAACACATTCTTAGAAAAATGTTCATGATGGTTTTGCTAGTTTATGCCAAAGTTCATTTTTAAGATGCTGTTATGAGTGAAATAAGTGAGTCTATTAAAAAAAAAACTATTGGCAATAAGTTGCAAATATAATATATAATACATATGAAAATTAACTAAAAAATCATTAAAGAACATTTTGTATCTTTTTATATCTTGTATAGATTAAAAAACCAATACATGCTCATTGTTGAAGACTGAGCAATTCAGAAATAGATGAGACAAAGTTTAAATCATCTATAATCACACCCAAATTAAATGACCTGTAATCACACCCAGATTAAATCACCTGTAATCATACTACTAATCCTCAGCTAAATTGTCTCCCCTCTTAAAAACCTTTATCACTTGAAATACTTTTGGCATTAGCTATCTCTTTCAGAAGAATGGAAGTGTCCAAATTACTATAATTTCAAGGTTGAATGAGAAGGGAAACATTATGTAGAAATAAAAGAGCTCAGATAAAGCTCAATAGCTACACAGCTGTGAACAGGATTGAAAATAGAAATATGTCCTGTTTATCTTATATTAAACATTATATGCTAAAGTAACAAGGATGCAACAAATAAAACATTTTTATTTTTAAGAGGAAAATATTATTAACAATGAAGAAATATATTTGCTCAGATAGATATAAAATGTATTATAACAAAAACGTTCCAGATTCTTCCATTTAAAAACATTCATAACATTGACTTGGTAAAGAACATTCCTTAAAAAAGCCACTCCAGTGACTGAGTATCTCTAGCAGGGGGTGAAAGATAATAGTTCAGAATTAGAGAGATGCTTGCCAGGAAATTGACATCCCAGCACTGAAGAACAGATGGCAGCAGTAACAATGAAAATGTGCAGCAGATACTGTCTGGCACGTTTTCAAAATGGCCATTTATATTTCCTAGCACAAACAGCCAACTGCTGTCTCCTTAGATTGTCTATCTGAATGGATGCAGAAGAGAAGGAAAAAGTGCAAGAATGACACGTGAATATCATAACAGATGAACAGGCCCGAAAAGCAAGGGTGAGCTGATGACACAACCGTGGCCGGGTGTGCTCGTTTCCAGAGCTCTCCCGAGTGGTCTCCTCATTGCCGATGCTTGGTTTAGCACATGTCCATGTCTAAGCCCCTGGCAGCTGCCCCTGGTCCACTGCCTCATTTCCCACATGCTGATGTCTGTATTCCTGAGCCCTGTTTAGTAACTTCCATTTGATTTCTGTTTCCTGACAGAGGAGTATTTGATTCCATAGATTTTTGTAACAAATCCTAGACTATTATACCTGATCCAGATTTTCCCTGGGTTCCAGCCAGCGGGAAATGAGGATTCACAAAAGGTGAGGTTTAAAAGATGAGGCTCTGGTTGGTAAACAGGTGCTCTCTCACCTGAGGCAGGCGAACTGGGGTCAGGGCCTACACAGCAAGCCAAGAGAAAGGCCCTGCGTCCTGGCACGGTAAGGAAGAGGGGATTTACGAGAGCAGACAATGAGCAGACCATAAATAGGAGAAGAGATATGAGACCCAGGATCAGAGTAAGATTTTGATGCATGGAGCAGCCCTTTCCTCTCAAACAGCGAGCTTTTATTCTATTAGCAGAAATCAATTTCCCAGGATTTGCTGAAGGCAAACAGAAGGGCCTGCCAGAGAGAATGATATAAAGACTTGGAGAAAAGCAGCTCCTTTTCAGGCAGTTTGTGATATAAGCTGTGTTGTCATTCCCTGCTCCTCTCAAGAGAGGAGAACTAGGTTTCATTCTATATGCCTGGGGGAAGTCAGGCAATTGACTGGGGCATATTCTATAAGGTGCTGATTCATAGAATTGATTTTGAAGGATATAATCATACTCTCTTTACCAAATAGTGACTCTACTACCACCATTTCTTAGCTTCAGGGATATGATATATTGAATGCTCTTCTTAGGTGGGTATAAGTTGAAATTTTAGGATCATAATTTTATACCAAACCTCCATCTCCTATATTACACATGGGTTACTTCTAGGACAGCCACTAGTTTGTGTAGCAAGCACTTTGTACAGTTCCATGGGGGCAGGGCTTGGTAAGGTGAGTGTGGTTTGGATTATAGCTATTCAGTCACTGAGCTTTACATAAGTGGGGAGTGTACAACCAGTACAAACAGTCATGACCATTCTGAGAACAATCATGAAAGCATCTGCCCAAGACAGAAACAGATTGCTCCATCTTGCATAACCTTAACTGAAATCTAATTGGTCACCAAGCTCAATCAGATCTATATTTGCCTTATTTGCTTAATGACCTTACCATTTCTCAGTAGACTCTTACTATAATCTGATCATTGGTATCTCTGCCTCTGGTCTGGGTTTCCAAAGAATCCTCCAAAGAGGTGGAATAAATTACCAAAGACTCTTCAAAATCTTCTGTCTGCCTACTTTTTAGCCTAGGGTCCCATCACTTTCCTTCACAGAACCACACTGAGCTACTCCACATTTCTTCAAGTATTCACTATGTTTCATCAATTCATACATTCCTTAACACATTTCTCTTCCCAGAGAAGCTCCTACACATCCTCAGCTAAATTATCTTCCCTCTCAAAAACCTTCTTCAAACAGCCAAGGTTCTTAAATGACCTTCTCCTGTATTCTTCGAAGGCCCAACATGAATATTTACAATCCTCATTATAGCACTTATCTTACCAAATAGATATTGCTTATTTTGTCTATTTTTTCATTGAATGTGATCTGCTTGAAGATAGTTTTGAACAGATTCATAGTTACATATATAACGTATTTTGTAAAAATGTACAAAAAGTACACACTGAAAGTAACAACAGAACATGTAATTGGGCGATTTCATTCCCAGAGAGCTAAAAGATTACAGATCCCCAAATCACTCCTTGTCTTTTAGGTATAATATTTGAAAAAGAATCCCAGAAATTTCATTATATTTTCTTCTTCAAATGTTAACACACACAGACTGGCTTAAGTCCAATGAGAATTAAAATGAGGCCCAAGCTGGACCAAATTTGACATTCCTAAATTTGAGTCTTTACATTGATCTTCCTTTTCTTTATCAATATTTACTCCTCAGGAGATCTCATTCAGTCTCATTAGACACACTGCGATTTCTTCAGTTAAACTCTATATGAAGTAGCTAATTCATATCGAGGAGGCAAGATGTATGAAAGAAACATATCTTAGACATTAGAATCATTGCTTATCTCACTCTACAAATGGCACATATAAACTAAGACCAAGAGAACAGCAAATGTAACTCTCCCATCTGTGCTTAATCTGGGCATAGGTTCTTTGTGTAAAATTGTTAAATGAAACACCCAGATTACTTCAATTGTATTTATATTAATATTCACTCATATTTGTTCTCTTCTTCTTTCTTTGCTTTTCCTTCACAAGTTCAGTTTGATTGATTAAGGATGTTTATAGATGTTGCTTCTAGCAATTGGAAGATCGTGTGGTGCTTACGTGACTTGCAAGGCACCCTGGTACTGAGTTCTCATGCTGTGCTGAGGTAGTGTACTGATAAAGTACATGCATTACATGAAATATCAGATATATTCTACATCAAATCAAGAAATAGTTTCTTCATATCTTTTATCTGCAAGGCATTGTACTAGTCATTCTATGATTCAGATTTATAACTTGGCAATTAAAAACACTACTACATTTCTTCAATTTTTATCATATTCTTAAGTTTTTTAGTATAACTAAAATATTACACATTTATAATGGTGCATTTATAAAGTATTCTAATTATGACCTCAAAAGATCAAATGCTTTAGGATATTATAAAAATAAAGCATAATGATAAGAGTGTTAATGTCATCCTCGAAGTTTAAATATTCAATTTGAAATCATTTTAGTAATTACTTTATCAAGTACAATTTTTAGTTTGGAAAATAATTTTCTTTTCATTAAAATGTTATGCCATTACATCCACTGAATCATTTCAATTAAAAATAAACAGTCCATTACTATAAAACCTGAACAAAACGTTAAACCTCAGGCATTTGAAGTTTATATTTTCTATATTGCTTTTTGAATAAGGGACAAGCAGACTCCACAGCAGCATGCTAGTAGGAAATTCCCAATTGGCTCAAGACTTCACAAACAATTTTTTGTACAGTATTTTAATATAAATTCTTAAATGAAGAGACACCTAGCATGAATGCCTAATCCTCAGATAGTATTCAAAATTGGTACTTTGGAAATTCTCCAAAAAACAAGACAGGAATAAAATAAAATAATTCTTATTTTTAAGACATCTCTGTAAATAGCAGTCTTTTGAGTATGCTCTGGGGTTAAAACATCTCCTAAATGTAAAAGTATAGATGACTTGGGATAAGATGCGACATTTATAGGAAAGCAAGAAGCTTGTACACTTTAGTTCTATTTCTCTAAGGGTTTGATTTTTTACTTAATGCACTGCTGGCTTTTATTTTCTTCTTCTTTTAATCCCCAGAGTCTCTTTGTTTTGGCAAACTGAAGCTCAGGGTTTATGGCTTCTGTCCCTATGGCTTTTCCATTGCTCTGGCAAATCTCTACCATAGTGATGCGTTTTTACTTTCCAAAAACAATGTTTGGATTTTGTTGTATTACTTCCATCACAACTTTATATCCCATGGGATTTAAGGGTACTTTGGATTTCCTAACCACAACTTAAAATGCCCTCTCTCTTCATTTATACCATAATCGATTTATTGAACACCTTCTATATTCTGGCTACTGCATTAAATGTTGATTACTAAAGGGCAACAGAAAGTTAATTAATTTCTATCCTCAATAAACATACACAATGCAGAAAAAGAAATATGGGGAAACTGAGACCCTGAATGCTAGTCTATTTTCAGCCAAATAACAGAAGAAATAAACATACATTGTGTAAATCCCATATCTGAATTTCCTTATTCCCACACAAGGCAGCCAGACAAATTTAGCCACCACAACTTGAAAATGATACTGAATGAATCACATGCATTGTTTACTCTTGAATTATTTCTTCTTTTATTTATTCATTCATCCCCCAGGGATTTGAAGGGTGCTTACTGGGGCTATGAGGATGAACAGAACCACAAATTCAACCAACCATGATTTGATAAAATGAAAATTAATGAAGGAAGCAGAAATGATTTAGCAAGTTTCCTTAGGGAATTCAACCAACCAACTAACTCTTAATCAATATGTGAAAGTCATATATATACCTTGCTTTGTGCTCAGTAACAGGGAAAAACCAAAGCCTACGGCCTCTAACATGAAACAGCCTTAGAATTTGGCTTAAGTCCCACATTAATATGGATGAAATGGTTTGAAGAATAAAGAATACTCTCAAAGGGTGAAATTAATTTCTCTTCGGCATTAAAACAATCTTACCATACTGAGGGTAATTGAGTGTTCAAAGACATATTTATTTAACCGGCCCTCCATCAATATAATGCAACTATTTCATATGGGGCTCAACTGACCTCTCCTTGCCCTGCCCCTCCTTTGCCCTCTCAGGTACTAATTTGCAATGTAATTTAAAAAGCCCTTAACTTGAATGTGCATTGTCTAAGAATTCAAGAAATTCAGCAAAACTCTAGGGTCTATGGAATCTGTATTCTGGTTTATCTTGTGCATTACTGTTTCCCCAGGGCTTCATAAGGAGTAGGTGTGGATATTTGCTGGATGAATAAGGAATAAATGCTACAGGCTGAAAAAATACTAGGAAAACTAAATCGTCATTTTCTTTCTTAGCATTATCGGCTACTCTTTAATTTGGGGCGAGTGTTGTTTTGAGAATGGACTGAGCATGATTACATGTATCAGTCTAGGTTTCAAATTGAAAATATCAAAGGGAAGAAAAGGAGAAACTGCACAAGACATTGCAGCCCATTAACAGATGAATTACATGCAAGACCCTGATTAACACTGTCTTCAGTTAACATTTATTTTGAATTGCAATTTGGTTAACTGAACATGCTGAACAATGGGGATTTATCATAAGGGCAATTCCTGAATCACTAATTTTCTACAGTTAAACACTGTCAACATTTATCAAAAAATGGTGCATTTTAGTAGGACAGGGCCAGTAATGCACCTTCAAGGAATCCATTATGATCCTCTTCTGAAGCCAACATTAGGTTTAAAAAACCAAGATTATCAATAAATGTTACATTTTCAATTGAGCATCTCAATTCCAAAACATCAATAAGAATCAATAGGTACTGTTTCTATGATGTTAAACACTTCAAGCACACACTCTAAACAAAGTCTCACTAATTAATTATGTTAGCAATCAGTTGTATTTCAAAAAGCCCTTTTAAATGTAACTACATAGTTTTCATTTATATTATGCAATTTTCCTGGATAAGAGTTGAGTAAAAAGCTGAAATTTATAACTCTTTGGATATGTTCCTTGACACATTCACACACGCAAAGCACAGAAATAGCAACGACACTTGGCAAGATACCATTCATCTTGCACTTTTTATTGTTAGAGTTTGGAAGTAAAAGAGCAGATTCCATGAAAAGACTGTTAACGGAATTTTCACATCTTTTTTCCTCTTATCTCTGAAATCAATGAAGTTTAGAAATATAAAAGCAACTATTATAGGATCTGTTTTATCACTTTAAAGATAGGTCATAAAGACTGTTATATGATGTGTCAACCATAGCAGTTTTTGTTCTAGAGAAACTAAAAATATGTGGTGGTGATTTAAAGCAGAGCCTACAGAAGAAGGATTGACCCTGGGTTACTTTGTAATAAAGTTCACAATATGATGGACACAGAGCTCTTTTAAGGGGTCATTGGTACCATGATCACTGGGAAAATATTCCAAAACCTCATCAGACATTTTATATTAATCTAATGATTTGGAATCATGTAAGACAAGATTCCTGGGATGACATCTAACAAGTGTCTTCAGACAATGTTGTTAGTCTTAATAGCAGAGGGTTAAAATTCAGAGAAGCTTAAATTAGAATTTTGGACAAATACCTTAACACCCTTGGGTTTTCTATTGCTTAGTATTACAGCATCCACATTAATTTGCAGACCTGGATCCAAAGAACTATGGTTATAGAAACATTTGCGTTCAATTCAATTTTGAAAATATTTTTGGCTGGGAGCCTGTACACAAAGTATGGTACCAATCACTTGATGCAGGGCGTGGTAGAGATAACAAGATACGCAGAAACTTAGATAATGATTCTGTTACAAAAAGCAGAGTGGGGGACTGACAAAATAAGCAAATGAGATCATATAGGACACAGACCAGAGGAAAAGACAGAGAGAGCTTGAATCAGGGCTTGAGAAAAGATAAACTTGAATAGATGTCGAGTAGAGGGATTGAGGAGAACAGCTCAGCTGGAAGTCAAGAGCTAAGTTGAAGAAGAATGGAATAGGAGGTTGGAGACATACACTGGAATATCTGGGATGTGAAGTTGTTCTTTATTATATGAGTTGGTACAGTGGGAGGAAGAATTGTCAAGTAGGATAGTTGTATAGTGTTCATGACAGGAATCAGCCTCCACATGGTGATGAGTGAAAAAGAAACCAACTTCATCCTAAAGTGCCTAGTATCTCATCATAACTCCAGAGTACTAATTTCCATTCTTGACCCTGTCACTATGCATCCACTCAAACTGGATAAAAATTTCAAAAAATCATTCATGGTAGTAAACCAAAAATTCATCATCTACGCTAATAAACATAACTAAAATGAAGTTCTATTTCCACTTAAAATTAGGATGGAAAAATAGAGAAAAGAATTCTTGGAAAGCCAAATATACTATGTTTTTGACAAGACTGAGTATCAGGGGATTTAAGGATTTGTTTTTGACAAACCAGAAACCCCAATATGCCTGTTTAACCAAGTAAAGTGCCTTGGTTCTTTTAATAAGTTAAATGGTGTTTTTAATACGTTAAAATGTCCATCTGAATGCTTTATTAATAATTACAGCTTCACAATATGGTTAAGTATTTGTCTATTGTTTCTTTCACCTGTATTATTTTAATTTCTCTACTTGAGTTAAAACTTCAGAGAGCAGAAATATGAGACTATAAATGGGTTGAATGCCATAAACTATTTTGTGTGTGTGAGTGAGTGGGGAGTGGTTGTACTTATGGGACGCCTTCTGGATGTATAAAATAACTTCCAAACTCATCAGTGCAGTACAGGACAGAATATACATGAGAAGAACAACATAATCTTTAATCCTCCTTGAGTCTGGTGGTTTTCAGCTAGAAGTTTGATTTCTAAAATTAGATCATAAGTGTCAATGTCTGTTACAAAATCAGCTCTCATAGAAGATTTATGTATCTTGGCAGTTTAGCAAAGAAATCCTCGATTTCAGTGAGATCAACAGAACCATTTTTAGAAAATCACTGCTGGACCTGAAGCTAATTTTCTCTAATTCTACAACATCTGTAAGCCTTCTATGGGAGTCTGGGTTTTAATCAGCCCTGCAGCCTAACAAATGACTAGTGATACTTAAAAATAAATAAATACCAAAACCCATTTGACAGGAAAACCACAGTATGGCACAAAATAACAATATGGGTTACAGGCCCCAAAGTACATATTGTTTCACTGACAACTTTTAAGATTTAATAGGCAATTAGTACAAAAATAGGAAAAAATGTTTGTGCCATAAAGGGACTCTTCCTCACTAAAGATTATTAGAATCTTTTTTTCACTAATATGAAAGAAACCCAGTGAAACCACTACTATCCCAATTTACAGTTTGTGATGTATCTCAATAGAAAGAATTAATAGGAGAAAATGCAAAGTGAATCTGGGCCACAATGGGCTGCAGAAATGCTGCCAGTAGAGTGGATATCTTTCCAAATTGTTAATTGTAGCCAAATTCCAGGGTTTATCTTCTTTTATTACTTCAGACTAAATGGAATGGTCCCTCCACAATGTTTAAGCCCTTGAAAAATTTTCATTACTATCTGACTTCTCATTACATATAACAAAAGTTTAAGAGGTTAAATGTAAATTGTATCAACATGGTAAAAATAGCCCCTGATAATTTTACTGTGATAAAAATACTGATAGCAATAAACATTCATGCTGTTCAGCCACACTTTTGCAAGGAACAGGAGTGAGCATCTGGGCATAATGAATTTATAAATAAATATGTAAGTACTCAAAGTGCTGCATACATTTTATAATTGAATTTAATCTTATTTGCATTTTCATGTAATTGACTGATAATACACATCTCAGATATTCTTGTTAATTTGTCAAAAGAAATTTTAACACTAGTAAATAAAGAAAATATGCATCAAGAAAAGACTTCAAGTAAAGCAAAGGTAAATAAAGCCAGGGTTAATGGTTTATTTTATGTAATTCTGTTAATACAACTAATACCAATTCAGTCTTTAAAATGTGTCGGAGCTGTCTTAACATTTTGCAGGCATAATCTTATTTAAGCCTTTTAACAATCTCATAAGGTAAATGCTATTGTTATCATTTTGCTGAGAAGGAAACAGGCTTAGAGAGAAGCAACTTGCTTGGTCTCAAAGAGTAACAAAATGGCTGAGAAGGAACATAAACCCAGATTTTGGGCTCCTGAGCCTGTGCTTTTGATATTTATGTCGTATTTTCTCTCCAGTAAATTCACAGGACTCTGAACTCCCTGCTCATGAGTCTGGACAACTTAATAGTGGACCATAATCTACATTTTGGCAGGATGCATTTTACTCAATATTTGAGTTTGGAATTTTTGTAATTTGTGAATAGCTACTCTGGTTCCTATAGTTATATGTCTTTATCTTCCTTTGCCAAAATGTAGGTGTTCCCAAATGATCTGTTCTTGGCTCTGTTCAAAATCTCCAGCCCTGACCTTTTACCCAAGTGCCAGTTTTCCATTTCAAATTGCCTGCTTTATATCTCCGTATGGATGTACAGCCCCCACACAATATGCTCCTTACTGAATTCATCTTATTCCTTCCCAAACTCACCCTTTCTACTAGACTTTCTATTTCTGCCCATCATTCCCACAGTACTTCAGAGGATGGAAACTACTTTGAATCCTCCCTCTCATAAATTATATCATTGTTCAGAAATATTCTATCCCCCTTTCTTTTTTTGTGGATTACACATGTCTGTCCCATTGATTTTGATCTTGGCCATGCAATGTGCTTTGGCCAACAGAACATGAGTAGATTCAGCATATGGCCCATCCTTTAAGAGGCATGTACATTTCTGCCAGGTCTCTTGCCCTTCCCTCTGCTTCAAGAACAGATATCTCAACAGGGGCTGCTCTTCAGCCTGTGCACAGGAATGAAAACTCAAGTAAAGAAGGGTCTCAGCAGCCTCTCCACAGTTCTGACATGTATGAAAAAGGAATAAATGTTTTTGTATTGTCAGACACTGATGTTTGGCATTATTTGGCATTACTGCAAAACTAGCTCTTCTTTTTACCTTCAACAGGACATCAAATCAGTTGTCAATTTGCATTCATTTTACATCTGTAAATGCCTTCTACCCCTTCCTTTCTCTCTTTTGATACCACCACCGCCCTAATTATGTTAAACATTGCCATCCCTTTGATGATTGTAATTCCTAATGCATCTAGTTTCTATTTTATCTTTAATGTAGTTTCTCTTCTATAAAGATGACTTTACCTCAAGTGAAATGTGATCAACTCATTCCCCCACTCAAACAACATAAATGATTCTACAAGGGGAAAATGTAATCAACTGTATTAAATAGTGCTGGTAGGTCAAGTCAGAAAATGAATGAGAATTGACTGCTAGATTTAGCAACGTGTTTGATATTAATGAGAGTCACTGGTAATCTTTATGAGAAAGTCTTTGACGACCTTAGTAAGAACAATTTTGAAAGAGCAATGGGGTGAAAGTTTGAATGAAAGGATTCAAGGTAGAACAGAAACAGAGGAATTGGATATAGCAAGAGAATTTTAAAAATATCTTTTCAAGGGTTTTGATATAAAGGAGAGCAGAGAAATAGGTTCATGTCTCAAAGGGAATATGGAATTAAGGGGGTTTGTTTCGTTGTGTCTTATTTTGTTTATGGCGAGAGAAACTTCAACATGTTGGTGTACTGATGGGAATGATTTAGTGGAGACAAACAAAACAAAACAAAACAAAACAAAACGATAATGCAGGACAGCTTGGGGATAACTGAAGCTATAAGCTTGAGCAGGAGAGAGGTTATGGGATCCAGAGCCTAGGTGGAGTGTTTGGCCTTGGACAGTAGTTGAGTTAGTTCCTACACTGTAACAGGGGATAAGGCAAACATGAGTATTAGCTAGGTGGCAGAGGTACATTTGTATTGCTTCTGTTTCTCAGTGAAATGGGAAGCATGCGAACTGTGAATGAGGATGAGAGGAAGGGATTAGAATCTAGAGAAGACAGAAGACTCCGTGTATTGGTTAAGAGAATGGAGGAGGGAGAGGACTAGGGGAAATGTAGGATTACTGGGTACTCTAGGAGCCTACTTGAGATTTCTGGTCCTGAATGTACCATGAAATCATTCTTCATGGATTTTGAATTTTCTTCCAGTCATATTCAACTGAGCAGCTGCAGAGTAAGTAGAATATTGGATTTAAATATGGTTCCAGTTTGGCTAGTCAAATAGGCAAAGGGAGAAAGGGGCAGTGGAGTAGAGGAGATATGTATGGAAGTAATTTTTTGATGGCCGTGGAATCTATAAATATATAAATAAGAATATCAGGACACAGGGAGGGTGTGGGATATCGACAAGTTGAGGATCAATGAACTGTAAGTATCAGTAGGATTATATTGCTGTTGGACCTAGGATAATAAAGGGAATGAATTGGAACAAGAGGAATGGTTATAAGAGTGTGGAATGTTCAAATTTGTTTCAATGGGAATGATGAAATTTTTATTAATGACAAGTTCTAGGGTATGACCTCAGGGGTGTGGCTAAGGAAGAATGGAGGGCAAAATTATTGGAGGGTAAAGTATCAAGGTCTGAGAACCTAGGCTATTGGAAAGAATATGCAGATACTGATTTCCTAATGAATTCTGATAGGAGAGGTGTTAGAGAGAGTGGCACAAAAACAAGAGTTAAAAACTTGAATACATGAGCAATAGTGACTTAAGTTTCTTGGAATTACAAGAGCAAGGAATGGCATGTGGTCTAGATTGACTTTGGAACTTCAAAACTGGGTATCCTAGGGAGGGTGGAATGAAAACAGTTTAGAGAAAGGAGCATGCGTAACCCACCTCCAGGCCCAGCAGGAGTGATATGGGACAGGACTGCAGGGGAAGGGAGTCCTTGGGGAGAGTCAGCTTTCAGTGAAAGGAAAAAGGTGAAAGGCATGTTTCAAGCAGTGGTTAATGAAAGAGGTGACTTAACTGACAGTGGATCTTGAATTCTAAGAACATAGTGGGAGACGTTCAGGAATTGGGAAGATGTGGAAAATGGAGTTTATGAAAGAGGATTTCCAGAACTATATGGTTATGAGGATATGGGAATGACATCATATTGCTGTGGCAACATTAAATGTATTAGTATAAAAGTGTGATACATGTCACAACACAGTTTATAAATCGAGCATCTTCTGTTAACATGCTAACAGTAGAAGAACTATATCACATATTGCTTTTGCTTAATAAATAGATGAACAGAAATCACACACAGCATGCCTAGAAAGCAAACACAATTCCAAAGCATTGAACACATAACTTGTCACCCCCAAGTTAAAACTCAGAAAAATAAAAAAGTTAACTGATATGAAAAAACAGGTTGTTCTTAAAATATATGTACAAATATATTTTTAAAATGACCATTAATTTGATAAAACAATTCATCAGCTTATACATTTATATTTGAACATGTGCTTGTATAAGGGAATGAGATGAATTAAATAGCACTCAGGAAAACATCTAATTAACAGTCTGGTCTACAGGACGGTTAGCATTTTTCGATGAAAAATGATCTTTGTGGTGTAGTAAGTGACAGAAATTAACAGTGTAAGTTACAAAGGGGAAGATACAGGGGACTGTGGAAGGCCCATCACCAAGGATGCCTCACTTCGGGCAGATAAACAAAGGCTAGGTTTTTCTCTTGGGTAGGGAGAAACATCATCATTTCCACATAGAAACAACATAGCACCTCAGACAAGTCTCTTTCCCACTTCCAGACCTGCCCCTACCAGATTCCCCACCTGGCCAAATAGGTCTAGACCAGGATTCTGTAGGTGGAGCAGTAAGACATACAAAATTTAGGGGCAAAAAGAGCCCAGTTCAGAATCACAAAGGTTTTAGAGAAAAAACAGCAAGATAGATGACGTGAGTAAATGCTGGCGGTGAGCAAGAGATTATCAACAAGAAAGACAGCTGACATCAGCTGAGGGATGAATCAAAGGAGAGACATTTTCCCTGCTCTTCTCCGGCCATTCCTATCCTGTAAAGGGTTACAATCACCACTTTGTA
Source organism: Choloepus didactylus (assembly GCF_015220235.1). Taxonomy (NCBI): domain Eukaryota; kingdom Metazoa; phylum Chordata; class Mammalia; order Pilosa; family Megalonychidae; genus Choloepus; species Choloepus didactylus. Next base: position 52,685,546 of record NC_051314.1, read on the forward strand.
ACCCTCAAGCTCTGCTGAGGACCAAGGTCTGCGTTCTGCAGTAGGCTCCCTGTGAAACTTGCAGTGCTGAGTTAACAGGCTGATTAGTTGTACCTATGCATGGGGAATATAAATGCCATGAGAGTGTCTGCTAACTCTGACCAATACAGACCCTTTCAAGAAAAGAACACTGCTGTGAGTCTGAAAAATCAACCTCATTCTTTCTGAATTTATTATAATTCCATACAGTTCATAATACATTAGAGATTTTATAGCAATATAAATAACTGAATGTTTGATATGCACATTAAACAAAGTCATACACCCTGATAGGTTTTCCTCCTACAGAAAAATCAAATTCTGACTCCTTTATTTCTGGTTTTATTGCTTTTCCTCTGCTTATTTGCTAGCTTCTTATATGGATACAGTCTTGAAAACATATTAGACTCCATTTGTGATTGCTAAATTGTCTGTGGTTGACAGGATTTTGAATTAGCCTATGTGTTATTATTGGGCACATGTGCTCAGCTAAATAAAGTCATAAGTCAAGTTTAGGATAATTAGACGGTGCTGATTGAACCTGCAGTATGCACTTGACTTCCATGATTAATTCTGCATTGAAGACCACATAGACTATTGTATTTTTCATAACAGAGCATCATAGCAGAGAAGAGAGTCCAGGGTACCTAGCGACCTCCATTATCAACTTCAACACTATTATCTTACCAGGAATAATTGGTTCAGTATCTTGGAAAAACTCCAAGCAGCAGCTGATCAAGCATTATGAACTATTTTAGATAGAAATTGAATTGTACTAGGAAAAAAGTGAAATCTAAAAGTCATAATCAATACTGACACCCACTGTGTTAATGAGTTCCTGTCATGGCAATAACAATGGAATCAGGATTGTAAGACAAGCACCTCTTAAAAGAGTGATGATTAAGCCTTTGTCCAAAAAAGAACATTTATGCATGTGGAAATTTATTTTAAAAGGCACATTTCAAGGTAGAAAACATTTAAAAGTCAATTTAAGGCTCACTTTATATAGCACACACAATTTTTCAAAGGGTTTCCTATAGATCTTCAGATAATGTGAGTATCCTACTCTGTTCATGTGGTTCACTTGCCAAGGGGATATGATATTCTCATTTTCTACATTCTACTGGGTTTTTGCACCTTTATACTGAGCCCACACTAAGAGAATACTGATTATATGAGAGGTATTTTTAATTGAGAAAAATTAACTATACTCTTCCTCAAAATATTCTACTCTGAAATGAGAGTTTCAAGAAAGCCCATGAGCATACAGTTTGAGATTCTATAGCCAACATTATACGAAAAAAAAGGTCCATAGACTTAAAACCTAAACAAAACACATTTAGTATAGCAACTTCATTAGCTCTGCATGCTTCAGTTGTCTCATTTGCAAAATGTGGTATACAGTATCTTCAAATAAGATCCTTGGCACAGCGTTGGGCATATGGTTAGTTAAAGAAATATAAGTCAGCTTCCCCCCTGCTGGCTGGTAGGGGAGAGAACAGCCATCACTTACATGCATGAAGTGATGGAAACTCGATCTAGAGGACAGATCTAATCACTTCTCCAGCGTTCTTTGGAGATGGTTTCATTCTGGATTTAAGAATACAGAGTATCTAGCCATTCTCTAACTAATTAAAGAAGTCTCATGTTCACTTTCTTACATGTAAAGAAGTGAGAGTTTTTTAAAGTTACCTCAACGCTTTCTTTTGTGAAGGAAAGGAAAAAGGAGAATTGTACCTAGAACTGTTTAAGATACTTTTTATATATTCTTTTATTTATTCTTTATGATAGCTTTAGTAAAGAAGATCTGTGACTATAAAATAGATATCAAATATCAAATAACAAATAGTAAAAAATACTCCCTCCCTTTGCTCATAAAAATATCATCAGCCTTGAAAATATTGGATGATTCAGTGTCAGGCTAAATAAAACCTCAAAGAGATAAGGCAATGCATGCTTTTAAAAACACATTTCTTTCAAAATTTGATGATATGGACTAATTTTTCCCAAGGACAGTTTCAGGTAATCAAGCCATAAATCTAAGTTTTTATACATGAAAACCTCAACCACCCTTCATTTTCATTTAAAAATAAATCTTTACAATTCCTGTGCTAACCTATCCTCTCAGTATGTCACCTCTGCATGCTGTAACAGTTGAATAAAGGTATGACACTTCCTAATACCAAGGCACAAAAGCTGGGGATTTCAAATGACAGTTTTATTTCAGAGTTCAATCTGACTACTCTTTGGACACAGGAGGGTGTTATTTGTGTGTGAGCCTTTTTAAAAAAAAAAAAAAAAAAATATATATATATATATATATATATATATAGGGAATCACAGAATTGAAGGCTGTTACAATCCAGCAGAACATTTATTAGAAATATGATCAAAATTATTTTTTCCTTATAATCAAATTTTTCTAAATCGCTGCCCAGTTGGTTGTTAAATATTCAGGTGATTGGTGCTATTTCACAATTCCTTCTAGGCATTTTGTAGGTTTGGGACAGTGAGTTTTATAGGGTCATTATTCTATTGTCTCAGTATTATCCTCTTCATCTATTATCATGCTTCACGGTTATAGAGAGAGAAGCCAAAGCTTTCAGTTTAGAAGGATAGAAATAGTTAGATACAGCTCTCATATTTTTTACTTTACCTCCTAGTAGCAATAGAGTTTGATGTAGTAGAAAGAAAACTAGGATAGACGTCAGGCCTAAGAAAGGGCTAGAATAGGAGTCCACAAACTGTCACCAAACTATGGGTCAAAATCCACAAGCTAAGAATGTTGTTTGTATACCCTGTGACACTAAGAACAGTTTTCAGATTTTTAAATAGTTGAAAAAAAATTGTGCCAATTTGCTTTCTCTCTTATTATATAACTGCCTACTTAATAGCCTTAATTTCGCCTCATCCCACAAAACCAAATATATTTATATCTGGTACTTTATAGAAAATGTTTCCTGACACCTGGCCTAGACAAAAATCAAGCTATGTTCAGTACCAACTGCATCACTGAATTATTGGCAGTTCAGTTAACTTCTTCAAGCTTTCATATTTTTATTTGTTGGAATAGGTTTTTAAACAACTTGCCTGGCTTCAGAGAATTCGTATCAAGCTGTAAACAAGAAATGAATGTGAAAAGAACTTAAGAGAAGTCTAAAGGTCTATACAAATATAACTGTAGTGTTTCTAAAAGAAATATTAAGTTAAAATAGATAACAGATTTTAGAAATCTAGTTTCATAATTTTTTTTTAAAATCAGAGATGAGAATTGTGATGTTTTAGATGCAAGTCTAAACATACCAAAAGCAGAATTTCTGAAAGGAAATGCCATGAGATCTCCTAGTATTCTACTTTGTAATTTGATGTCTTGGTCAAAATAGTTTTTAACAGATCACAAGCTAGATGCAGATCATCACCACCCAGACCTGACCTAAAAGCAATGCTAAAGGGAGTTCTTCATACTGAAAGGAACGGACACTAGACAGTGGTTCAAAGTGGCATAAAGAGATAAAACCTGCAGTAAAGGTAACCATTTGGGTAATTATATATACCAGTATCATTATAGTGTATTATTTGGTATGTAACTCTTCTTCTTACTTCCTATAAGTGCAAAAATGCAAATGCATAAAAACTAATGATAAATATGTTTTTGCATTACAATATACAAAAATATAAGTGGTAAAAACTACAAAAAAAGGTGGGGGGACACAGCAGTATAGGAAAAGTATGTGTGTATGCTATTCAAGTTAGGTTGGTATCAAACCAAATATGATTGTTCTGTATTTAGGATGTTAAATTTGAACCACATGGTAACCACAGGGAAAACATATGAAAATATATCAAGATAAAAATGAGAAGGCACTCAATATGGTATAACACAAAAAATCAAATAAAAAATAAAAGTAAGCACTAATGGAAGAACTGAGGCATAACAAAAGTATAAGACACAAAAAGACTAAACAGCAAAACAGCAGAAGAAAGTCTTGTATTATCCACAGTGACTTTAAATGAAAATGCATTAAACTCTCCAGTCAAAAGGCAGACATTGGCAGAAGGGATAAAAAAGCATGACACATTGTTCAAATACCATAATTACGTGGAATTTTTAATAGGAAGTGAGACCTGGTAGGTTTGCATAAGTTAGCGTGAAATACCGACACATCCCAAAGTAATTTGGATAGAGAATAAAAATATATATGCAGGGGCCCCCTGAGGAGTTGGAGGAAAATGCTGAGGCGATGGGCTTCCTCACCTGGATTGTTGCTGATGTTCTCACAAACACTGAGGACTGGTGGTTTGATGTGCCAAGCCCTCTATCATGGGACTTGCACTTATGAAGCTCATTATTGCAAAGGAGAGGCTAAATCTGCTTATAATTGTGCCTAAGAGTCTCCCCCTGAGAACCTCTTTGTTGCTCAGATGTGGCCCTCTCTCTCTAGCTAAGCCAACTTGGCAGGTAAACTCACTGCCCTTCCCCCCTAGGTGGGTTCTGACTCCCAGGGGTATAAATCTCGCTGGCAACGTGGGATATGACACCCGGGGATGTATCTGGACCCAACATCATGGGATTGAGAACATCTTCTTGACCAAAAGGGAGATGTGAAATGAAACAAAATAAAGTTTCAGTGGCTGTGAGATTCCAAATGGAGTCAAGAGGTCAGTCTGGTGGGCATTCTTATGCACTATATAGATAACCCTTTTTAGGTTTTAATGCATTGGAATAGCTAGAAATAAATACCCAAAACTATCACACTACAACCCAGTAGCCTTGACTCTTGAAGACGATTATATAGCAACATAGCTTACAAGGGGTGACAGTGTGATTGTGAAAGCCTTGTGGATCACACTTCCTTTATCCAGTGTATGGATGGATAAGTAGAAAAATGGGGAAAAAAAATTAAATGAAAAATAGAGTGTGTGTAGGGGGGTGATTTGGGTGTTCTTCTTTACTTTTATTTTTTATTCTTATTTTTACTTTTTCTGGTACAAGGAAAATGTTCAAAAAATAGATTGGGGTGATGAATGCACAACTATATGATGGTACTGGGAACAACTGATTGTACCCTTTGGATGATTGTATGGTATGTGAATATACCTCAATAAAATTGAATTTAAAAATAAAAAAGAAAAGAAAATCAGAAAAAAAAAGCATGACACAACCACATACTGTCTGCAACAGACTCACTTTAAATTCAAAGATCAAGTAAGTTGAAAGTGAAGGGATAGAAAAAATATATATCATGCAAGTAGTAACCAAAAGAGAGCTGAGAAAGCTATACAAATATGAGATAAAATAGACTTTAAGTCAAAAACAGCCACAAGGGACAAAGATGAGCATAATATAGTGATAAAGGGACAATTCAACAGGAAGATCCAAACAATTATAAATATATATGCCACAGTACAGCAGATCCCCAAAATATATGAAGCAAATACTAACAGATCTGAAGGGAGAGATTGATGATTCATTAACAGCAGGAGACTTTAATACACCACTCTCAATAATGGCTAGAACATCTAGTCAGAAGATCAGTAAGGAAATACGAGACTTGAATGGAATTCTAGAACTAGACCTAACTGGCATATACAGAATACTTCACCCAAGAAAAACAGAATGCACATTCTTGCCAAGTACACATGGATCATTCTCCAGGATAGACCATATGTGGGGTCATAAAACAAGTCTCAATAACATTAAAAAATACTGAAATAATACAATGTGTATTCTCCAACCACAACAGAATGAAGCTAGAAATCAATAACGGGGAAATGGAAAACTTGCAAATATGTGGAAATTGAACAACATACTTTTAAACAACCAGTGGGTTGAAGAGGAAATCACAAGTGAAATTAGGAAATATCTTGAGGTAAATGAAAATGAAAATACAACATATGAAAACTTACGGGATGCAGCAAAGGCAGTGCTGAGAGGGAAATTTATAACTCTAAATGCTTACATTAAGAGAAGAAGAAAAACTTCATATCAGAGACCTAACCTCAAAACTGGAAGAACTAGAAAAAGAGGAGCAAATTAACCCAAAACAAGCAGAAGGAAGGAAATAATCAAGATTAGAGTGGAGATAAATGAAATAGAAAACAAAAAATCAATAGAGAGACTCAACAAAGCCAAAGGTTGGTTCTTTGAAAAGATCAATAAAATCAACAAATCCTTACTTAGAATGACCAAAAAAAAAGACAGGATATAAATAACTAAAATCAGAAATGTAAATGGGGACTTTACTACTGACCCTTCTGAAATAAAAAGCACTGTAAGAGGATATACAAACAACTGTATGCCAATAAATTGGATAACCTAGATGAAATGGACAAATTATTAGAAACAGACAAACTGTCTACATTGACTCAGGAAGAAACAGAAGCTCTCAAAAAAGCAATTATTAATAAAGGGATTGAATCATTAATCAAAAACCTCCCAATGATGAAAAGCCCAGGACCAGAAGGCTTCAAAGGGGAATTTTACCAAACAGTCTAAGAAGACTTAACTCCAATTCTGCTCAAATCCTTTCAAAAAATTAAAAAGGTGGGAACAGTCCCTAATTTACCATATGGGGTCAACATCACCTTCATATGAAAGCCAGATAAAGGTACCACAAGAAAAGAAAACTACAGACCTATGTCTCTTATGAATATAAATCCAAAATCCTCACCTAAATACTAGCAAACTGAATCCAAGCATATTGAAAGTTTCATATACCATGACCAAGTGGGATTTATCCCTGGTATGCAAGGTTGGATCAACATAAGGAAAGCAATCAGTATAATACCACCACATTAACAGAATGAAGGAAAAAAACCACATGATCCTCTCAATTGATGCAGAAAAGACATTTGACAAAATTCAGCACTGCTTCTCGAGAAAAAAACACTTAGAACACTAGGAATAGAAGGAAATTTCCTCAAACTGATAAAGGGGATATTTGAAAAGTCCACAGCTAACATCCTACTTAATGGTCAAAAACCAAAAGCTTTCCCTCTCAGATCAGGAACAAGATGAGGATGCCCACTCTTACCACTGTTATTCAACGTTGTTCTGGAAGTTCTTGCCAGAGCCATTAGGCAAATAAGTAGGTAAGTAAATAAGTGAAATCCAGATTCAAAAGGAAGAAGTAAAACTTTCCCTCTTTGCAGTCGATATGATGCTATATACAGAAAATCCTGAAAAATCCACAATAAATCTCTTAGAGCTAATAAATGAATTCAGCAAAGTGGCTGGGTACAAGATTAAAATCCCAAATTTAGTAGATTTCTATACATAAGCAATGAATACTGGAAGGAGAAATAAAAAGAAAAATTCCAATCACAATAACAACTGAAAGAATCAAATATCTAAGAATAAATCTAATCAAGGGTGTAAAGTACTTGTACACATAAAACTCAAACACATTGCTAAAAGAAATCAAAGATAACCTAAATAAATGGAAAGGCATTCTGTTTTCATGAATTGGAAGACTAAATACCCATAAGATGTCAAAACTACCCAAAGCAATTTATAGATTCAATGCAATCTCTATCAAAATTCCAAAAACTTTCTTTGCAGAAATGGAAAAGCCAAACATCAGCTTTATATGGAAGAGTAAGGGGACCCGAATAGTTCAAGCCATTTTGAAAAAGAAGAATGAAGTTGGAGGGCTCAGACTTCTTGATCTTAAAACTTATTACTAAGCCACAGTAATTAAAACAACATGGTAATCGTATAAGGACAAACATGTAGACCAATGGAGTCAAATTGAGAGCTCAGAAATCAACCCTTCAAATTTATGGCCAACTGATTTTTGACAAGGGGGCAAAGACCACTTAGTTGGGGAAAAATAGTCTCTTCAACAAATTGTGCCAGGAAAACTGGCTCTTCATTTGCAGGGGAAAAAAAAGAAGAAGAGGACCCTACCTCATACTACATACAAAAATCAACTTAAGATGGATCAAAGACCTAAATATAAGAGTTGGAACTATGAAAATTCTAGAAGAAAATGTAGGGAATCATCTTCAGGACCCTGCATTAGGCAATGGATTCTTATACTTTTCACCCAAAGCACAAGCAACAAAAGAAAAAACAGATAAATAGGACCTCATCAAAATTAAAAACTTTGGTGCCTCAAAGGACTTTATCATGAAAGTAAAATGACAACCTACACAGTGGGAGGAAATATTTGGAATCCACATATCCAATAAAGGTTTAACATCCAGAATATATAAGGACATCCTTCAACTTAACAACAAAAAGACAACCCAATTCTAAAATGGGCAAAAGAATTAAGTAGACATCTCTCCAAAGAAGACAGACAAATGGCAAGGAAGCATGTGAAAAGATGATCAACATCATTGGTCATCAGGGAAATGCAAATAAAAACCACCATGAGATATTATTTCACGCACATTAGAATGGCTGCTATCAAGAGAAACAGAAAATAACAAATCTAGGAGAGAATGCAGAGAAATAGAAACACTCATTTAATTGCTGGTGGCAATGTAAAATGGGGCAGCCACTGTGGAAGACACTTTGTTGGTTCCTTAGAAGGCTACGTATAAAAATACCATATGACCAAGCAATCCCACTACTCGGCATCTACCCAAAAGAACTGAAAGCAGAGACTCAAACAGGTATTTTCACACCAACTTTCATGACAGCCTTATTCACAATTGCCAAAAGATGGAAGTGACCACAGTGTCCATCAACAGATGAGTGGATAAATAAAATGTGGTATATACACATAATGGAATATTATTCAGCCATAGAAAGCAATGAAGTCTTGATACATGTGATAACATGGATAAATCTTGAAGACATGGTGTTAAGTGAAATAAGCCAGACACAAAAGGACAAATAATGTATGAGCTCACTGATTTGAAATAATTAGAATAAGCAAATCCTTAGAGTCAGAATCTAGAATATAGATTACCAGGAGACAGGGTGAGGATAGGAAAGGGAAAATTAAAGCTTAAAATGTACAGAATTCCTATTTGGAATGATGGCAAAGTTTTGGTAATGGATGGTGGTGACCATAGCATGACACTGTGAACATTATTAACAGTATTGAAATATATATTGTGATGAAAAGGAGAAATGTTAGATTGCATACACGGTAACAGAATAAAAATTTTAAAAAAGAAACCATGGAACTGCACTACACAAACAGGGGACCCTATATTAAACCATGGGATTTAATAGCACAATTATAAAAATATGCTCTCATTAATTGTAACAAATATTCTACACTAGCGCAAGGTGCTGGTGGTGGGGTAATGTGCAGGAATCTTGTATTTTAGGCATGATTGTTCTGTAAACCTAAAACTTCTCTAATAAAAAACAATTTAAAACCACACACACACACACTCATACACCTATGAATATACAATGTTCCATAATTTACCTATTGAGAAAGAGGTGAAAAATAAGCACTTCACTCAGTGAAACTTTTTTTTTCAACTGGTGGTCTACAAACTTTTGGGGCTGTTAGGGAGTGTTCATGGTTAAAGAGTGTTTATGGTTTTAATTTCTACTGTTTAAATCAACAATAAATAAATAATTGAACTGAAAAAAAAAAGATCACCAGTAGAAATCCTTGAATTTCTTAAACCAACAAAAAACAAGCAGCAATGTTCCAGATGGAATGGTTTTGAGATACATTCACACTTAATAAATTCTCCTCTGTAATGCCTTCTAAGGTCAACACTCCTACCTACAGATTCCTTTTTATCCAAGTGCTAAAAAATTTCAGTAAGATAAAGCATTTCATTAACTTATTCATTCATTGCTTCATTCTTTCATTTAGTAAACATGTATTGAGCATTAACAGTTTATCAGGCTTTGTGTTAGGTGCTAACAATATAAAGCTAGTTCAGACATGGAATAAACACTTTCGATACAATGTGGAGAGCATTATAATACAAGGAAATACGTGATGCAATTGGATTTCAGGACCACAGATACATATTTTGTGCTAAGAACTGCCTTTGGCACTGGAGGTACAGGGATGAATAGGACACAGTCCTTGCCCTTGGAAATTTTATAGGCTTCTGGGATACAAAGGCACATAAAGAGATTCCCAAAATAATATGGTAAATTATGACTGAAATACACCTAGTGCAGTGAGAAGGAACACTGAGCTCATTGTAATGTTTTAAGAAAGCTCACAAAAGAGACAACATCTGAGCTGAGTCTTAGAGGATGAATAAGTTATGATTGGAAGGCCGAATGGGTGTTCCAGGGATGAGTAAAGGCACAGAACAGCTGGTTTCTGGGGGGAGGAACTAGTAGTACAACATTGTCACAGCATAAACCATAGGTCAGGTCAGGCAAGCTATGAGATAAAGTGGTGGGTCAGGGGCCAGAATTCCCAGGCTTAGAACAGAAGACACGAAGAGGTAGAGGCAAATGCATTGGAATTCCAGGGTTTGAGCATGTTAAGATTTAAGGATGGATTCAGGCGATGTTTCTTTGGCCACGGTGACTGGTTCAGAAAAGGGCAAATTATCTATACTATCCAATCCTAGTGACTCTTAGGAACCTAAAAGGAGCTTGCTTTTGCCCACTGGTCTTGAATTGTGAATTATGTAGTGCTGGGAGTGTGTGGTAATAATGAGAGGAGACTCTCTCTGATATTCAAGCCATTTCATGCAAAATATCACAGCCAAGGCAAAAGATAAAGGGAAATGGATACTGTTATCTCCAGCCACATCCAAAGTCAGACCTATGAACTTATTTGTTATGGGAACAATGCATACCTTTGTTTCCTTAAGCCAGTTTTAATATGACTTTCTGCAACTTACAATCAAAAGAGGCCTGGTATTGTAACCAGCAATTTTCTTCATTTTAGAAGTATGAAAATGAGGTTAAGAGAGGTAAATAATTTTCCAGAGTAAAAAAGACAATGAGTAGCTTAGCTAGGATCAGAAGCCAGAGATCCAAACTCCAAAACCCTTTTATTCCAATTATGCTAAATTCTATCTTACTATACTACATTTTCTCCAAATGTATACTGCTGATAGTAATTTCAGGACTTGTAATTAAGCAGCACATTGCAGATATGTGGAGAAAGTAGACAGTAAATGATGATCTTGATGAGATGGACTCGCATGGCTGCCAGGGTTATGGAATCCAACTAGGGGGAAAAAGCTGGGAATCTCAGTGTTTATTATGCAATATTCATTTAATTATCATGTTTTCAGCCCTCACCTGTGCCATCTGGATTCCCTTTCTCTTACCCTCCCCAGAGAATAATTCTCCAGTCTTTTGCTAGGGTGGAAAAGGGTCAGTTGCCCAGTTTGTACAGTTGGGCTGGGAATCTGAGGGGCTAACTGCTTCTTAAAAAGCCTTTGATGCGACTCCTTCTGTTTTTATTTCACACTCATTTCTACATCCCAAGGCAACTGATCCTAAAGTTCCCGAACCTTTTGGAGTTCTTGTGGTGTAAATTAGATTGCTTCTTGGCTTCTCCCACTATATGCTGAGTGCTCTCTTGGGGCTGCCAAATCAGCTACCATGTTCACTCTGTCTTGTCAGTTTCACAGCTTTGTAGCTATTGCCTCCTCTTCTGTACCTTGGCCCTTGTGAGCTTACATATTTTAGAAAATTTTTTCACTAATATATTTGTAGGGTTTCATGAATCAGTAGAGCTGGTAACATAATTGAAAATTGAAATATCTCTGCCATAAAAATCAACTATGCAAACATACAATATTTAATAGTCAATTGGAATTTGAACCGTGTCTCTCTCAGTTTTTATTGTGACTAAACAGTTCTAACCACTAGCCAGTCAAACTGGAGAGAGGTCAGGGGACAATCAAGTCACTTTAGTCAAAACTGAGATTGAAAAAGATTTCAAAATAAACAAAATATTTTTGATGCCATTATTTGCATCCACTTGTTTTTATTTTACTTGGATTTAAATCTGAGCTCTGACATTTAATGAGGGTGTGACCTTGAGTAAGCTGCTCGATTCTTTGTGCCTTGGATACCTCATTTGTGAAAAGTAGATAATTATAATTCCAAACTTAGAAGATTGTTATGAAGAATTAAATTAGCTAATATATGTAAAATAGTTAGAACTATGCCTGGCACCATCTAGGCACTCAATAGGGAGACTATCATTATAATTATTTTTATTTTTACTTTGTGACTATTTGGGCTATGAAGTGGAAATGGCTAGTACAAACTTTCTGGGGATGGAGTAAAATATAATGCTCTAGAAACAAATGTTAAACATGAAAGAAACAAATGATAGTTTTGTTCTTTAAGAAATAAGGAACCTCCAGATATTTAATTAAACTGGAAGAGGAAGCAGAGTTTTAGTCAATAGGGTTTATCATCTATCTTGTCAGCAGGAAACGATGACTGAGAGATGAGAATATTTTTAAACGACAGCAAATTCATGAATGGTAACAGCTTACAAATACCTCTACACATAAAGAAAAAATCTTAAATTCTAAAATTTTATCTTAAAGAATGAAATTTACATGGAAAAATAAAATAAAATTCCAAATGTACATATGTATATCCTTACACACACATATACACACAGAAACATTGCACAAGTGTATACGTGGAGCTCTTTCTCCTAGTAGATTCAAAATCCTATCTTTTTTTTTTTATTTTTAGAAATAAATACCTGGATATAAGCACACAGCCAGAGCAGGTAAGTTCTGCTAAAGATTTTGCCAATAAAATCAGACACTTGATGGATGTCTTAAATGGTTGACTGTACTAACTACTCAGTAATATTTATTCTATATGATAGAACAGTATACAATCATTAAAAATCATATGTAAGATAATATTTAATGTGATGTGGTAATATACCATTAAGTGAAGAAAGCAGGATAAAAAATTGTAATTGTACTGTGTAAACAGGGAGGCCGGAAAAGCCCGATGGGAAATATATCAAAGCAATCACTGGCTGTTTTAGGGTGGGAGGATTATAGATTATTTTTATATTCTTCTTTATACTTTTGTGCATTATGGGAATTTTTCTCAATAATCACAATTTTTAAAATAATAACAAAATAACTAATTTGGAAAATAAACATTTGTTTGTAAGGAAAGCAATTTCATTTATAGCTTATTAAAAAAAAAAAAACAACATATGGAAGCTCTGTTGACACTTAAAAATATCCAGCCTATTACACATGATTTTAACTGTTTCAAACACAAATTAAGTCAAGCAAGAAAAATAGTATGTAAATGGAGCACACATGACTCTAATAAATAAATCCATGCCACCTACTCTCTGTATAGCCAGAGTGGGGAAGATGCAGAATCTAACAGCTGCCAGGCAGAAGCCCTCAATTTAATGATCTTAAATTCAATGTCTCACCCCATTAGTTAGTCTATTAAAAAAGAATTCATCCCCAGTTCTTGAAGTGAAAGAAAACAAGTGTTTCAAAGTCATCTTCTTAAATCAAATTAAACCATTAAATTAACTGACACAATCTCTCCTGCTTTATTGCTCTTTAAGAAAAAATACGATATAATCAGAGATTCAAATTGCTTTTCCCTCCACATAAGTATTATTTTAGTATTTTTCTGTATATCAACTGAACATAGCTCCACCTTTTGTTTTTCTATTTCTTCTAGTCTATTAGAAATAGATATTTCAACAGATACTAGATTTAAGATCGTGAGGTATTCACATCTAAAAAAAGAACAAAACTGCTAAATTGACTTACTGATATTAACAAGTTGGCAAGCCTTTTAGAAGCTCTAAAACATGTGGGGAGATTGTTCTGTCATTTGTGTTTTAGATCTATTGACAATGTGCAGTAGAAATAGAATATGATTTCATGCTGAAGTAACTTACCAACCTTTCTGAAGCTCAATTTTAAAAATCTGCTCATATTTCATTAGATATATTTAGGCCAAAAGGGAAAATTGAAATAAATTTACAAAATTAGAAAATGTCATCCAAGGATGATAAAAACCAATTTGAAATTAAAAATTGTGTGCATAATAGTAAGAGCATAGGTCCTGGATTCAAATCCTGTCACTACCTTTCAATAAGTGTCTATAGGCAAGTTACTCGATCTAAGAGCTCATTGCCTCACTTATAAAATAGAAGTAATAAAGCCCATTTCATCGGGCTGTTATAAAAATGAAATAAAATAATGTATTTAAATAATCTGGAATGTTGGCTACACATATTATGCCCTCAATACTGATAGTTCATACTGCCATTGTTATTATCAAGCTTGAATCATCATCATCATTACCATCACCAGCAACATCATCATCATCTTTATCTGATTCATTAACAAATTATCCTGGAAGGCAATAAGGTAAAATACTGAATAAATAAGAGTGCAGGAGTTATCTCTTTCATTGGGAACTTCATTCTATAAAGTTAAAGTTTAGTTTGGTCAAGTTTAATTTCAGGATCAGACTGACAAAGAGGTGGTAAGATATCTATGTACCTGTATGTATGCTTTGAAAGACATAAAACTATCTCAACCAAAAATATCTAAACGTGGGTAATAAGTGTCCTTTGGCTTTTAGGTTTTAACAATTCCCTATGCTCATTCTAATGTAAGACCCTTGACTGAATACAAAGCCTGGCAGAGAGTATGTTCTCAAGGTATGTTTGTGGTGTGGATTATTTCTAGGATGGGAAGCTTATCAGGTCATTCACAACGATGTCTGCTAATTCTGAGTATTGGGACACAGGAGAGAAACCCAGCACGAATTCCTAAGCCTGAAATGGTGAAAAGATGTCAAAAGGGAAGTTGAGAGGGCAATAAAAAACACTTTTTCTACTTTCCCATGTTTTGCATTAGACTCTGTTTACCGTAAGGAAAACTTAGGCAAAAAGGCCATTGACTATGAAATGAAAATAATTATATTTACTTTTTCTATTTCCATCTTAACCTAATCTTTTCTGTATTTGCTTTTAATTAATATTGAAAGCTGGCAAACTAATGAAGGAAATACTTTAAATGTGGGAGTATTACTGATTCAATGATTATGCTGGAACAAATCACCACAGAACAGAATGAATTTTAGAGTGTATACAGACTAGTGACAAGCATCATGAATCTGACCTTGGAGATACTTGCTTGGTGGCTTAGGATAAATGTCTGTTGCCTTTATTATTCCTATTCAGGGGAGGCATAGAACTATCAGAGGCCTCCTAACCTTAGAAACAACTGCCCATCTGATTTATGAGAATTTTTCATGACCACATTTATATAGAGTTAGTACAATTTTCTGCAGGTTGATAAAAATTGTTGATTTAGGTATTCAGAGTTTTGATGTTTGATAACCCAAAAGGCATGAAAAATCATGAGGGCCCTTAATGCTTTCTGTAAACTCTTTCTTCATCTGTGGTTTCATCATCTGAATTGTAGGTTCACAAATCAAGCCAACCCCTGAGTTACTATGGTAGAAGAATAGTAATTTCATAACTTCTATGGTATAATAAGCTTTTATATTTTCAAAGGGTCATTATTAAACATGTAAAAATCAGTAAATAAAGGATGAATACCTACAATTTGTGAGTTTATAATTGTAATTAACAATCACTATATTTAGGAATACAGTTTAGATAATAATATAATAGGCAATTCAGAATGAACCTGGGAAAGTCATCTTTGTTACCACAATTTGCAGAACTTTGCTCCATATTCAGTGAGGACTTTGGTACCTGGAGCTTTGTCTTCCTTTCTTGTGAGACGCATTCTATCATCAGGTTGAATTTAATGGTCATCTGGATGAATGAATCATCTAAATAACCAAATTTGGACATCTATGACCATTCTACTTTAGTAAGTCAGGCTATAACTTGGAACTTGCCCAATCATCCAGGAAACTTCTACCAAGCAAATGTTAGACTGTATTTTATTTTATTTTTGAGCAAAACTCTTCTATTAACCAATCCCTTTCATTCCCTTGCTTTTATTAAATATGCTTGCAGACCACTTCCAAACTTCTAATCCCCTTAGAAATAATTTTTCTCACAGTCTAACAGCATCTTCTGCTTCATTGCTATCACAACTCAGCTTGAACTCAATAGTGAGTCATTTAAACCACACTCTTAGCACACTTTATCACTTTCAATCTGTCAATTCTCAATTCCTGATCAATGCAATATCTCCCTTTTTATTCTTGCACCCAAGCTGCTGAGTTAAAAGTACACAAAATGCATACTGATAGAATCTATTATAAATTTATGGATTTAGATTTTAACTAGGTGATTTTGTCACAATTCCTAAAAAAAAAAAATGGACAAACTGGACTTCATTAATATGAAAACTTTTGCTTTATAAGATAGCATTAAGAAGATGAAATGATAAGCTACACACTAAGTGAAAATATTTACAAATCATATTTCTGATAATGGACTTGTACCTAGAATATATTAAAACTCTTACAACTCAACAATTACAACAAACAACTCAATTAAATGCACAAAAGATTTGAAAAGATATTTCTCCAAAGAAGTGGCATATAATAAACTTACTGACAATAACAACTGCTGATGAGGATGAGGAATCCTTGAACTTTGCTAGTGGAATGTAAAATCTTACAGCAACTTCGGAAAACAGGCCATTTCATAAAAAAATTAAACCCAATTTTACCTTACAACCCAGCAATTCAATTCCTATGTATCTGCTTAAAAGAAACAAAACACATCTCCACACTGAGACTTATTTATGAATGTTTATAGAAACATTATTTATAATAGCCAAGAGTAAAAAAAAAAAATCCAACATCCATCAGCTAGTGAAGGGATAAACAAAATATGGTATTTCCATATAATAGTATTCCATGCAGCAAAAAAAAAGGAACAAACTAATGAAATAGCTACAACATCTATGGCACTCAAAAACATTTTCCTAAATGAAAAGAGCCAGACGAAACAGACCATATATTGTATTATTCCATTTATATGAAATGTCAAGAAAAAACAAATCTTTATGCAGATAAAAAGCCGATTGATAGTTGCCTGGGGCTGGGGGTTGGAGTGGAGATTCACTGCTTATGGGCATAACGGATCTTTTTGAGGATGATGAGAATGTTCTAAAATTGATCATGGTGATGGTTGCACAACTATGAATTTAAAAATCATAACTAATACATTTAAAATGGATTGATTTTATGATTCGTAAATCTAACAGCCAATAAAGCTGTTAATTTTGGGGGCATCTTCAACACTTCTCAGTAATGCTTTTAGTTTGTCGGAAATTTTAAGCCATAGTCAGTGTTTATCTCAAATTTCCGTAAGATTCTAAACATCTCATCCTGCATATGTGTATTTTTCACATTCTCAGCAATGAATCAGCCTCTTGTTTTAAAGAAAAAATAATATCTAGAATTTATAAACTCCAGATATGTTCCCGCAATTTAATTTTTCTACAAATTAATGTTAATGACCTCCTTTTTTGTTTCAAAGGGAGACATATCCTCCTCTAAGCTATCTTCTCTCTGCTTGTGTTCTTGGTCCTATTCCTCTTTCTAGATTCTTCCAACATCTTACTTAATAATTATTGCCTTATTTGGTCTAGGAATTTACTCTCTTCTCTATGCCAGCTCAAGTTCTTTCATCCCCCAAACAAAACAGATCAGCAAGAAAGTTAATCTTTATTCTGTCCCTTGTGTTCAATTTTCTTTGACTTTTCCTTTTACCTTTACTGCTACTTTTCTTGAAGGAGACCTCTCCCTTCATTGTATCAACCTCCTATTTTCCTATTTTCTCCTCAACCTTTTATACTCTAGTATGTTCCCTCATGACTTGAGTGAAACTAACTTTGATGAGGTCACCAGTCAAAACTAGTTGCCAAACCACATCACCATGGGATTTAATAGTGTTGCCCATTCCCTCCTCTCTCCATTTCAAAAATACCAGTAACCCTATTTGTTGTTCGGCCTTTTTCTTAGTGTTCATTTCTCTAACTGCCTTTTTAATGGCTGCTCATTCCAGAGTCACTCTTTAGATGCCAAGGGTTCACTTTCAGGATTTATTTTCTCTAATCCAGAGATATAAATGTGTTTTTAGCCTGCATAGTATTGATTTTCAGTGTTTTAAAACAAAATTTAATTAGTTTTGCAAACAAAGGCTTCAGGCAGGCCTGATGCTGGCTCCACTGAGGGATGCTATGGCTGGGAAACAGACCTTCGATTTGTTCTGCCTTGCAATAAAAACTCGGAAATATGCCTAGATTGTTTTGCCTACATGCACCTGCGGGGCAGTCTGCTCATGATTGGTAGCCTTCTCATTTCTTTGCAGGTGTTATCACCAGCTGTGTCTCTGTGGGAATCTTTAAGAGGCCTAGGAAGTTAACACAACCATATGCGAGAATATCACTGTTCCCTGTTTCTCTGTGATTTACTAGATTATCTGGCATTAAAAAAACTTTATATCTTTGTATCTATTGATCTCACAGGTCTGTTATAACAGTTACCAGTATTTAACAATTGGAGGACTTCTCACAAAAGTGCAGATTCTTGGCTTCATTTGAAAAATCAAATAGTTTTGGCAACACTTGGTCTCCTTTCCATGTTTGTGCATTTCCACATGGCAGCAACCTCTGGAGCTGATAGTGGCTTTCCTCTTTAGATAGTGGCTTTCCTCTTTAGACAGGCCATGCTCACCAAGGCCTTCCTATTTCACTCATTTCCTGTGATCTACCTGATCCCCGTATGATTTGAATTTATGATGTGTACACTATGAGTACCCACTACACTTTAATCAAGCATATACACAGTGGCTGAACCCATATTTCCAAGGATCTATCCACCTGGGAGTTACACACACAAAATCCAAGCTCCTCTCCCTCTTGACTTATATAATTTCCTCCTAACCAGTCTCCTTGCCTGTGTGTCATCCTGCCTCTATATTCTTCTCTGCTCTGAGGGGATTCTTTTTAAGATACAATGATTATAGCATGTGCTTTTGCTTTGAATTAAAAAAAAAAACTAATTAGAAATAATAAACTACTCCTTATCACTACATTTCCAAATGCACTAGCAGAATACCATTAGAAACGGCTCCTTAACCCAAATTCTTCCATTCCTCTATGCTTTCACTCCCAAGGGTCCTTCTGATCTTCCCTAGGCTATATGTCAAGGAGTCTTATGCCTTCTTTAAGATTTCATTTAAACAATACTGCTACTTGAAGTCTTTCCTTATACTCCCAGGTAGAAATAAATATTTCACTTTGATGCTTCTAAAGCACTTTGGATATACACCTATTGTGACCTGGCCTATTTTATCATCACATAAATTTTGGGTTTCCATTTTTCTCTATCCAACCATTAAACTCAGGGCCTTTCACCTTTCTTATTTTGTTTTATTTTTGCCCATGGCACTATTACAAGAGAAGGCATGTAGAAGGTAATTTTATATTTGTTAATGCCCTTACAGAAGCTAGTGTAAAGACAGCTATAGGAGTTAATAAAGACCAAAACAACAACCAACTCTTGGCCACCCCACCCCCTCAATTTACCTTTTATATAACAAAACACAAATTGTATAAAATTATATGTGAATTAGGATTGGCCTCATTATACCAGAGCCATATGAAGAAAGCCTATATCTTTGAATTTATTTGTGAAGTGTTGGGAGAGTCTCCGACATTTCTACAAGAATTATATGCATTCTGTGATCTTTTCTTAGTCAGTTTGATAAGGAAATGGGGTTGGGTACAATCACTGGTGTTGGAATGATATAGAAAGTAAAGGGATTGGAGTATTTTTGATCAACAAAATACTTAAAATATGCTACAGTTGGCTGTTGAAAGCACTCCTCTTTTCTTTGAGGTCTTTTTCAGTCTGCTTGTAAGAGCAATTCAGTTCTCTATTGTCCATCCATGTTTTTACTACAAGTTGATCAAAGGGGAATTTATAACCTTCATACAGCAACACAAACAAATCAAGTCCATTGGTATGCTAGCCAACCTGCTACTTTGGTGTTATGTAAGCACGTTTTCATTTATAAAGCTTTAAAAAGGAATAGCTAAGAAATAAGAAAAAAAAATAGTAAAACACCATTGATTTTTTAGGCTTATTTTTAAGCTTTCATATCAATGAACTAGACTTGATATTTAACAATTTGTTAAAATGAATCAATCAGTAATACATTTCATAATATCTGAAAGAACCTTGACTAATGTAATTGGGAAACTATAAGGATAGGAGGTAAAAGACCTGACTCCTTGTAATAGTAGCCAGGTGCTCTTGGGTAAATCACTTAAAATCTCTGAATTTTCATTATTATATCACTAAATGAGGACTTAGACTAAATCAGCATTTCTTAAAATGTTGGAGGAATAATTACAATCACTATACAGAAAAAAAATGGGGGAATCAACGATAAGGGGGAAAAACAACTTAAGGCACACTGAATAAAATAAAGTTAAGCAGGATTTATTTTGAACTACAGGACTTCTCAATACTTTGATATGTTAACGTACCCTGTGATTCTCCAAGAAGGGATATGGTTCTCAATGCATCTGACCCCAGAAAACTGATTTTTGATTTGGAACATCATTGTCATCTCATGGGACAAAAAAACACTATTTGGAAAACACCAAACTATATGAAATTTGAAAGGTGTTTAATCAGTGTGATTAATCTTTTGCTATCCTTAGTTGTTTGTTATTCACCTCACATTTCTCTATTTATAAGCTAACATGGTTATTTCAGTGATTTACATGGCAGATATTTATTTAGGCATTGGGAGTTCAAAGATGAATTAGACACTGTCCCTACATTCAAGTGTCTCATGTTGTATGAGTGAAGTACACATATAAACATGCAATTACAGATGTGACTGCATAACAGACAAAAGAACACAGAGTAGGTGTCTTTTTAACATTATCAAAAGATGGTGATAGAAAACATGTTTTGGCTTTTAAAAATGCTATCTGCTATATTGTGTTTACATTTACTAGTAGGATAAAATTTTCCTGACTTGGCATTTTCTTCTGATTTAATGACTTGTACTTAATGTAATATGTTTAAACGTACTTGTCATTGTCTTCTGACATGTAGGATAAAAGATGCCAGGATTAACAGGTTAAAGCAAATCAGTTAAGAACAAGTTTTTCTATGACCCTAATGACAGCAATTTCCTTTCTTTGTTGAAGAAAAACAAAGTATTACCTTACAGGTGCTGCTGTTTACCCTACTTGGAATAAATATCAGAATTAAGAAAATTTTATGAGACAACATCCAATATAAGGTGTTTTAAGTTAACAGAAAGACTTAGACAACTACAATATTCAAGACCATGTATTTTTAAACTATATACATTCTGAATCACTTCCCAGATAAAACAGGATATTATGAGATATTCAGTCTCTTGTGTATAATATAAAGGAAACTCCTATCTCTGTTGAGAAGAGGGTTTGCACTCTAAACTTTTTCCTATTTAAATTATACAAGTGACTAAAGTGATTTTTTTATATAATTCTCAAAAAGTTGAATCTATCAAACATAACTTATTTTAGGTGTAACATGCCATTATTTGGGTTAATTTAAAGAATAGTATATTTTTGGTATATTTTAGCATTTTGATATTCTCTTTCTCTTGTAGAACACAACTTGCAGAGTAAACAAAAACTCCAAAATTTCTTTTTATGTTTACGTGTTTACACCAAGTGTTTATGATTTCATAGGTCTGACATCTGTAAGACAGCAGTTCTCAAACTTCAGTGTGCATCGAATCACCTGGAGGGTTTATTAAAGCTCAGATGACTGGGCCCCACCTCCAGAGCTTCTGATGCCGTAGGTCTTGGATGGAGCTGAGAATCTGCATTTGTAATAAGTTCCCAAGTGATGCTGATGCTCCCAGTCCAGGTAACACACTTTACGAACCATTGCTTTTGCAAGCCCTAATTTATTAAATCCCATCTGAGTCTTTTTGAAGTTGGTCTGAGGTCCTTCAGTTAGGCCCCAATCTGGAATCTGAAAGATCAGGGAGTGCTGGTTATTCTAATCCTCTCCAAATTAATGCCATCCTTGTGTTAATTCCTAGGTTTTACCACTGCAAGTTCATTTTCCAAAGATCAGCAGTTTATCCCTCCTTTGTTATTTTCCACTGTCAGCTAACAATGTCTAGGTTGTTAGTTTGCAATGTGTGGTCTAAGCTTCAGATTTCTTCTCTTCTAACTATTCTCTCCTATTTTTTCTACATAATCCATTCCCTCTCTCTGATGGTTTATTTGTAGTACGTGGTTCTTTCCTGGCCACATTTGCCTCTCTACACAATTGGACCCTACTGCCAGACATATTCATTTATGACTTGTGATTCATTAACTCCACAAGCATTTGTTTAAAGGCTCAGTATGTATAGAATATGACAAAAATTTTTAACTCATGAAGTTACATTATAATGGGGAAGACAGAAAATAAATATATAAACACATAAATAAGTATGATACATTCAGGGAGTGATATTACCCTAAAGAAAATAATATAAGGTGATCAGTAAAAAAGTGACTGGAAAGGAGATATATCTTATCTACCCAAGTAGTGAGGAAACACTTCTTTAAGAGGGTAACATTAAGCTCAAACTGAAATTATGGGATGAAGGCAACAATGCAATGAGCATGGAAAAGGGTGTTCCAGGTAGAGGAAAAATAAATCCCAAAGCTCTTAGACGGAAGTGAGCTCAGACTGTTCAAGAGATCCAGAGTGGTTAAAAGTTAGTGAAGGAGCCAGGGAGGAAAAATGTTTGAGGAGGAGTTTAGGTCAGCAGGCAGGAGCAAATTTTTCATGATTTATATTTTTTTTAATTTTTATTGTGGTAATATATATAAAACTCACAACTTTCCATTTTAACCATTTTCATGTTTACAGTTCAGTGGTAGTAATTACACTGACAATATTGTGCTAGTGTCATCAAAATCCATTACTCCAATTTTTCATCATCTCAACCAGAAACTCTTTACCTATTAAACAATAACATCCTCTTATACTTATCCCAACCCTTGGTAACCTGCAATTTACTATATGTCTCTATGAATTTATGTATTTCAAGATTTCATATAAGTGAGATCATGAGCTATTTCTGGGATGAGAGCTGAGGCTATTCCTCTGGCCAACATGAGTTAAGATATCAAAAGAATTTGAGTGAGAAGAAATGGAATGTCAGAATTCATTGTTGTTGGTTGTATACAAATATGAATCATAAGTCATACACGGTTCTTTTTTCAGAATGTGAGTATCATAAGTCTTAACCTTTTGTCCTCTTCATAAATGCTGGATTAAAGAACCACTCCAGGTACTGATCTCTAGTAGTACCAGAAATGGAAAATCTCTTCCTGCTCAAGATTCTGACTGAAGAGGGGCCAAAATCAGGTCAGGAATATATCTTGCGACACTATTTTACAAAGGCAATGTTTTCAAACGATGATTTTGATAAAATTGGCAAAACAATTTTCAGCCAAAAAAAAAGAACTAGTATACTAGTATATGAACACACACACACACACACACATGCACACACACACACCTTTAAGCAATTTGAGACAACAGAGAAGCAGAAATTAGCCCAAAGCAAGAATTGCTCTGTATTTTCAACAATTCCCTCAAGAAATTCATCAAGCCTATTGTACCTGATAATTTCAAGTATGTTTGAATCATTTGATCATTAGCCTCCAGGTAAATCTAAGGGTATCTGAGCTGAAAGGAATTCATCAGCCAGAGTTCATTTCAAGTAAGGCAAATAAGTACACGTTTAAATTTTGGTTTTACAGATACTAAATTTTGTCGTTACATAACCTGAACTTTTAAAAATATTGTTATCGGCAACACAATTTTTTCAGTGATACAGAGAGAAAAAAGTCTTGCAAATGAAACCACCTAGTTTTTAAATATTCCCAAGAACTTATATCATAATAAAAAATTGTATTATATTGTATAACTCTTATGGTCTGATTTATAAAACTGTTTTACTCACTCCTCGACATCACATATATTGAAAACATTACCTGTCTGCATCCACTGTCACATCATGAACCCCTCTCTGGATGACATCCCTAGAAGTTACTGTGTCTGGTATCCGGTTCAGACTTCTGGTATACAGGTTGAGCCCTCCATCTGTCATGTATCTGAAAATAAATGCCCACTTAATCAATAGAAAATTATATGACCGCATCTGTATAACACAGCAAAAAGTTCACAATCATTACTTAAATATGCTCTCTCCTAGTTTCTTCTATATAAACATTCTACTGACCAGGAAGCATTAAAATGTCTCCAAGTTTGTTAGAAAATTAACCTTCATTATTGTAAAAGTAACTTGTCTACAAACCTTCCTTTTTTATTCTCTTTTGTTATCAATATTTTGAACAGGCTTGTAGATAATAAAACTCAAAATAAAAGCAAGATGATTTTATTTTGTAAATACCATTTTAGAAGAGGTGAAAGTTATAGGAGTAATGGAACATTACTAAACTTAACATTAGGTTAATTTATTTGATAAATAAGAATTAGACCATAATTGATCACTAGCTTAAAATAATAACCAAGAGGCATTAAATGTTTAAGATGTTCCAGGAACTATTCTAAATAATTTACATGTAATATCAATACCTCACTTTAAAGAAGATAATAAACATGCATCGAAAGATTAACTACTTGCCCAAGGTCACTCAACCAGCCATGGCAGGGCTTAGAGATGAATGTAGAAATCTATTCCAGAAACCATGATCTTAACTACCATGCAATGCTGTCTGAGCTGAAGGACACGGTCTGCCCCACCCCTTTTCTCTGAGAATTACCACCTTGCCATCTTCAACCACCACCATCATTCAAGGTTTGGTAGATCCCGATAGTCATGTTACTACTAAGTAATCCTTCTTCCTTGGCCATGGAAGATTAGTATCCTATCCCATTCCGGGCAAATCAGACTTTCATCTCTTGAGAATTGGGCTTAAGAGATAACTTAACAATCTTTCTATGTGGATAGAGTTGATAATAATGGAAACTGGGAGTCCCAAATATCTACCTTCTATCAGGCACAAAGATCCACAGAGAAAGTTGGTCAGCAAAGTAAGTCTAATGAAGCAGAGGCACTTGGTTGTGTGGATTTTACTTTATGACCTGCCTTTGGGTTCTAATGGACATCCCTACTTCCCTATAATTAAGTCCCCTAGTTGCTCAAGCTAACACGAGTTGATTTCATTTTTTGGAAACAAAATAATTTATCAAGACAATCATGGCCTTTCAATCCCATATTTAATTGGAGATTCACCAAATAATGTAAAGTCAGGATTACAGAGTTGAACCAATTACTTACATAATTAATAAGTTCTGTAATTATTCTGAAATTCTTCTTTCTGAAGAAGTATATAAAGCCTAAGAGTCAAAACACTATAAATAGTATTTATTGCTCACAAATTTTTCTCTACATTTTGAAAAGGAATTACAAGAATTTTACATAGAAAACAATAACACTAAGTTTTACTGCATTATTTTTATAAGATGCTCTACATGGTTGATTTTCTTGATAACTGAAGAATTTAATACCACTAAAATAAAATGTAAAAACAGAACTTTGGCTCTAAAATGTACATAACATTAACATGTCTTTTTAAACAGGGAAGACGAGTTATAATTTAACTTTTTCTTTGGATGACTAATTTATGGTTATAAGCATCAATTCCTGTATTGTGGACAGTGATATTTAATTTGGCAATAGAAGTGAATGGCTACTTGTCCTCCCTAATTTTTAGTTTGTCAGCTGCCACTTCTTGGTGTTGTCAGCGTTTCAGTATTTATTCTTACTTCAATTTCTTATCTTATTTTCCACACAGTTCTCAAACCAATGTGTCTGTCAGCTTTTAATTGTCTCTTTTCCTAAGGTGACATCTCTGAAATTCCTGATAAAGTAAAAGAGTTTAGTGACAAATCTTTTCCTAATTCACTTTTCCTTTTGAACTTGTGTTTAAAAAGGTTGAGGTGGTAGAAATTTCTGAGATAAGTACGTGAAATACTTTTTTTTTTTTTTTTTTAACCTATTAACATGCTTAATCCTCAATCTAAACTCTGGAGAAAGAGTCAACTTCCACCTCAATGGTTTGTTTTATTCTTCTGTATACCTACAAAGATATTTAGCAAAGTGCTTTGTTTCTAGTTTGAAATCAGTAAATATGCTAAATATTTGTTCAACTGAATTTAGAAGGTTGCTATTTTCTAGTGTTTAAAAACATGATTACTTGTTCTCTGAGATTTTCAGGCTTTGTTCCCCTCTTCCACCTTTATCTAGACCTTCTCTACCTTTATTTCTATTCCAATGATTTATTCAATTTTGATTCCATTCCCAGAGTTTTAACTCAGTGTGGGGCCCTGTCCAGAATGGGAACTGTGGCTGATACATTTAGCAAGTTCATAGGGACTAGACTCCTTCAGCCCCTTCCTACCTGACATTTATACTCACTGACCAGGGGAGGAGAGCTGCAGCCCTGTGGGTTTTCTCGTCAGAGTCGATTGGCTATTTTGTGGGTTTTTTGTCCTCAGCATTATCAGATGCCCTTTGTTTCTCTCTGTTTCTTCTCACACAGATGCTGATATCGTGCAGGTCATTTGGCTGTTGATGGACTGTCCCCAGTTGCTTGGGGTTTGAGAAGATATGTTGTCACCATCTTTTTGTAAATACTGCTCATGGGTTTTCGGTTTTGCCATGTAGTTACTCTGTTGTTTTTATGTGGGGATCTGAGAAGATTCAAACCTATGCTTCCAGCACATTTGCCATCTTTCTAGAAGACTATGTGTTTATATTCAATATAATATAGCTGCTATATGTGACAATGAGTTACTTTTTAATCACATGTACACACAGGGAATCTAAATGGTTTTCTACTCAAAAGAATTCCCCTTTCAGCATATTCCTTTAGACAAGCATAGAGATATACTACTGAGAATTGTCCACAGATCAAATGTGCTAGCTAAGAAAACTATGATCGTAATGAACGGCTGCTATGAACTTTGGTATGCTTTTTGTAAAAAATCAAGCTCCTAGGATTGAAACACATGGGTATAGACATGTAGACAATCTCACAGATTACTCTGTCTTGATGGTTAAGGATACAGGCTAGAGCCAGAATGCTTAGGTTCAAGCCCCAGTGCTGCTACTTACTAGAAGTGTGGACTTGGGCAAGTCACTTAAACTAGCCATGCCTCAGATGCTTTATTTGTAAAATGGGAGTAGTAATGATATACTTACTTCTTAGGGTTGTGTGCCGGTTTGAATGTATTATGTCCCCCAGAAAAAGCCATATTCTTTGATACAATCTTGTGGGACAGACATAATAGTGGGGATTAAGTTGGAACATTTGGATTAGGTTGTTTGCATGGAGATGCGCCCCACCCAACTGTAGATGACTCTGATGAGACATTCCCATGGAGGCATGGCCCCACCCATTCAGGGTGGGCCTTGATCAGTAGAGTCATATAAATGAGCTGACTCAAAGAGAAGGAACTCAGTGCAGCTGTGAGTGACATTTTGAAGAGGAGCAAGCTTGTTAGAGAGGAACTTCCTGGGAGGAAGCCATTTTGAAATCAGAACTTTGGAGCAGATGCCAGCCACGTGCCTTCCCAGCTAACAGAGGTTTTCTGGATGTCATTGGCCATCCTCCAGTGAAGGTACCCGAGTACTGATGTGTTACCTTGGACACTTTATGGCCTTAAGACTGTAACTGTGTAGCCAAATAAACCCCGTTTTTATAAAACCCAATCCATCCCTGGTGTTTTGCATTCTGCAGCATTAGCAAACTACAACAGGTTGTAAATGAGGATCTAAATGACTTATATATAAAATGTTTAGAACATTGCCTGGCACATAGTAAGTGTTAAATAAATGTTGGCTAGTATTATCAGCCATTGTCCCATCAAAATTTTTACATTCACCAAAAATAACTCTCATATCTTGAATATGAAATTAGTAGAAGCTTTAAGATTTGGACTGTTTTTGGTTCACAAGAAAGATCTTTTCACCAGTTTAGGCCACCTTGCCTTTTCCACTATTATACATTATTAGCTATCACAAAGTTTACTAATGGAGGATGGAAGAAAGACAAAGGCAAAAAAAGGAATACAATATTACCCCTCTTTTTTTGTTATTTCAATCCCTAGATTTTAAAAATTACTTTGTGTTTTGGTTATGTGGCTTAAAGTGGAATTTTAGGTTATATTCTTGCCCAAACTAATTATCACTGTGACAATTGCAGATAATGTCAAGTTCACTCAGTTAAAATATGTAACTTTCTTTCCATTTTTTTCAGGGTGTTTCTTTTTTGTTTCCTAAAGAGACTTTTTCAAAGAAGCTCATTATGAGTAAGAGAACTTTCTCTGACTAATTCCTAATTACTGGCAGATTCATATCCCCAAGTGTTTAAAGTAATTTTAAAAAGAGAAGAAAGTGATAAGCCTTTACAAGCTTCAAAAATTTTGAATTCTCAAAATGCCTATTACCTAATTTTCTAAGTTCTACCTAGAGTACACACAAAAAATGAAATTTCATCCCTGTTAACTCCTTGACATTCCTTGTGGTTATATGAGAAAAATCGTATATTGAACATCACCAATTACTACTAAATCTTTGAGCATTTTGTAACTTTAATCAGTATGATTTTTATAAATTGGGAAAAGAAAGCTAACCTTGCATTTCAATTCTTTATAAGTTGTAGCACAGACCTTTTTATGCCCTTTCTTCTTACTGAAATTAATCAAATCAATTTAAATTAATTAATTGAATCAAATTAAAATTCTCCTTGGATGTCTAGGGTCCTCTTTTTTTCCAATTATTTTAATCCTAGGCTGTGACATTGGACTGTCTCCTACAATGCCAGCAATGACACACTGTGTGCACTGGGCGATGAGCACTGAATAAGAACAGCACATTCAGGATATTGTCCACACAATATCCCCCAACTACCCCTGAACTGAGATAAGCCACATCCTCTGCTGACCATGTCTCATCTTCCTCCACACAGAACAGAACTCTTAGACATTAAATTTCAGTTTCCTGTATTATACCATAGGGCATAGAAAATTAATAAGTTTTAGCAAGTTACTATTACCAAAGGAAGTTTTCATAAAGAATTTGTAGTATTTTTACTTAGTTTTATTTTTTTCCTTCCACTTTGGCCACTGAATATGGAAGTCTTTGTTGGTCAACCATGTAGACCACTGATGCATATTTCAAGAGAATCATTTGAGGAGCTACCCAAGAACTCCTTTGAAAGACTATGGAAGAAAAATGGAGGATACCAGAAGTTCGAATCAGGTTGCAACAGAGGAACGAAACAAGTAGTATGCCAAAGGATATAACAGTTTTTTCTCTCAGTAGTAAGATCAGCAGAAACTAGCCACTTTCTTGTTAATCCTGTTTCCTCCTTGTCTTGAACACAGCTGTACCATATTTCCTGCCCTCTCTTACAACTAGTTGTGTCCATGTGGCTGTTCTGTATAAGGCAATGAGAGTATCAGTGATGTAAAACAGTTCTAGGCCTGGTAAATGCAGAACATTTTCACATGATAATTCTTTGTCTCTTTTTCCTTCTGTCTGTTGAATGTCAATGCCCAAGGAGACATTGCAAACTAGGTTGCATGATAGCTAAATGACCACCTGTTTTAGTCTCAGAATGACTGCATGACATGCATTCTTAAACTGAAGAGCAGAAACACCAGTGACAATTTTATGAGAGTGAGAAATGCACTTCTTTGTCACACTACTGAGATTTTAATATTGTCTGTTACATAGTTTATTGCTAACTAATACAACTACAGTCTTGGAAAACACAAAATGCTTTTAAGCATAGTGTATGCCTAAAATATGTATTATTACATGCAGAACTCAGTTGCAAAAAACATTGCCTTAGGAAAACTACTTATCTCAGAATATATGTATATAAATGTGTGTGTATATTTTCATTCATATTAAGTGACCATCTAAAAATATAAAAACACTATCATGTAAATCACATGTGGGCAGACAATCTGTGCAGCGTTCACCACTGCACACCTAGTTCCTAGAATGTTGCTTGACACATAGGAGGAGCTCAATAAATATTTCTTGAATACATACATACATGATTCAGCTCATAATCCCTATTTCTCCTCATTCTTTGTGCATGAGTCCTTATGCCTTCTACAGTTTCCACTTTCTTCTATATGAGATGACTCCCTACATTATACCTCTACCTAGGGCATTTTTTTTTTCTGTTTTTTCAACCATAAGCCTTTATATTAGACTGTCTCAAACTCCACATTTTTAACTCTACACTTATCTCTCCTCTGATTTCTCACCAAACAAATAAGTTCTCACTGCCTATTTTCTCCAATGGTATCATAATTACCCTGTCTTCGATCTGATAATCTGAGCACCTTGTCCGAATGCTTTCCCTATCTTACACCCTCATGAGTAGTCCATCATTGTTTATGTAAATTTTTCCTTTGCAGTTCCTCCCTCATCAATTTTTTTCCCTCATTCCATCCCTATCAATGCCTCCATCATCATGCCCTGTCTGTGACTAGTAGGTAATCTCTAAATTAAAGTAAGAGTGCTTTCCATTGCCTACTGTCCTCAGTTAAACTTCTAAGCCTAATAATATTGAGGCCTGTAACAACAGTCCCTCTCTCAAATCTTATCTTTGTATTTGTCTTCCACGAATCTCCATTAAGGGGAATGGCACTGAATACCATCTTATCCAACTATTCCTCTGATCTTGAAAATTATGTTTCAGTCAAGTTTATTGAATTACTTATATATTTCACAATATTTATACTTCACTTACACATTTTCTCTTTTTAAAAATAATATTCCTTGCCTCTACAGCTATTTTAATCAGGGAACATAACTCAAATATTTCCTTTTTTTAAATTCCCTCCTTCATTTTTCATGCCAGATTTAGAGTTTTCTCCTTATTCTGAACTCTTAACTCATTTTAATCTACATGAACCTTTGAAATTACTAACATTTACAGCTTTCTCCTTATTCTGAACTCTCAACTCATTTTAATCTCCATGAACCTTTTGAAATTACTAACACATTGCATTGTGTATGTCCGTTCATTTTTGACTTAAACTGCTCTCTGGATATGCCTTCCCTCTCCAGCTAAGTATTCATATGTGTTTCTGTGTGGGTGTATAAATAAACAAATAAATAATATGTGTATAAAACTAAACCTTGATCCAAATGCCTTCCAGTAGTGAACATAAAATGAGCACACATATGTGTGTACCTTTAAAGAGACAGTGAAAGAAAAGAAGGGTAGTGATAGGAGGGGCAGTGGCAAAAAAGGAGAAGACGGGTGAGATGGGGGAGAAAAAATTTTGTGCCTTCAATATTCCTTTGCTGCCATTAGATTTTCTGAACTGCTGGATATTCCCTCTTAGGCAATGTTAAACAAATACAAAAATGAAAAAGATAATACAAAACAACAGAAATTAATCTTATTGACAATAAATGACATGATGACGATGATGATGATACATTTATTGAGCACTTCTAACGTACCAGGTATAGTGCAAAGTACAATTTTATATATTACTTCCTTCATTCCTAACAACTTGCTGAAAATTCTTCAATTATGTCCTTATTACAGATGATAATAAAAAAGTCTGGTTAAGATCCCAATTGTTCCCATCATAGCAAAGGGCAAAGAGGTAGTGAAATTAGACACCGACCTCAGTGGCAACTCAATTACTTCCTATTTTAATTAATCCTAATTTTCTCCATAGTTCTAAATCTGTTTGAAACTGACATAGGTTGGAGACCAGGAATGGACTGGGGGGCATCAGATTATCAGGGCAGAACTATTGATGAAAAGCTAACATGGACTTTTGGGTCTTTTCACAAAATCAACTATTGAACACCAGCTTTTCATGAATTAAGTCAGGAAAGGTAACATAGAAAAATGATATTCTGCACTGGTCCTATCAGAAGCATAAGGACAAGGAATAAGTCAAAGTCCAGACACATATGAAAATTATAGGTAAAGTAATTGGGAAGTATGTCCATGTGTTACAGAGCATGGGTTTTGAATTCAGACATAGTTGGGTTCTAATGCAAAAGTCTGAACTTTCCCTAAACTTACGCAATTGGGGCCAAATAGCCTCAGTTTCCTTACTCATAAAACAGATATCCACTTCATCATGGTTATTGAGGGTTAGGTAATTAAATGAAAGAAAATCTTCAAAGAACTTAACAGAAGTGTAGTCAGTAATAGGAAATACTCAAAATGGCAATTAAAATTCTTAACAGAAGTAGTTTTAATAGACTATCTCATTGCTTCCCTTGGGGATCATCCTTTGAGTCAGTAAAAATAACCCAAATTACTAAAATACGCTGAGTTTTATCATCACAATTTTTTTTTGGAGGGGGGAGGTAGCATAATAGGAAACAGAAGAAAAATGGTGACAAAGTTTTTTTCTTTAAATCTGATAACACCAAAAGAGAATAAATAGATTGAAACATTCAACTCTGAAATGATTTTTCCCTCAAGTTAAATTAGAGGTGCATAACTGAGGAATGTTAGAAAATATTTATTCCTCAAAGCAGTAACAGGCAGCTTCTGAAAAGCCACACACACACACACACACACACACACACACACACACACAAAAACAAAAAAAACCCAAGCATCTCAGTAATTCTTCCTGTCTCCTTCTCACATTATTTGCTACAAAATCTTATTTAAGAAGCATGTGAAAATCACTCTTTGAAAAACACAGGCCACAGGCTTTTCTCTAAACTAACAATGGAAAAACTTCCTGGCTTATTATGAAAAGAAAATACAAAAATGTTGGATACTTTATTTTTATTGAACGAGCATAAGAGAAGGCCTGAAACACCCAAAACAACCTCAAATATCTCACATTTTTAATAATATTGCGAGCTAACCTACATACCCTGGTAATGAATCCCACTCTCTTCACCCAGTGCTGTTAGAGACAAGGGCCACTTACCCACTGTTGATGTCATCAGTCCTGAGACTTTTCCCGAGGATATCCCCATCACTCATATATCCACCAACATCAACTTCAGAAGACATATCCAGGTCACTGCTTGCTTTCTCGCTCATGTCAATTTGTGACATGTTTCCCAGCCGGGAGACAGCAGCTCGACGGAGAGGCGTTGTATACATGAACCTGGAGGGGTCTGTGTGGATGAATCGACTGGTGCTGCTGCGAGGGTAGCCAGCACCCAGGGAGGGGGCATCTCCCGCCTGGAGTCTAGGACAAGCCTGGCCCAACCTCCAGGTCATGGGAGTGGGTCGACTTGTCAAGCTGGGTATGGTCCTTCCATTCACTTCTGTCGTCACAGTGCTGTCAAATGTTGTCTCTAGAGTGCTGTCAAATAAAATAGGGAAATTACTCTACTGAAGTTCACCAGGGGCATAGACCAAGAATGCATGAAGATAGGAAAGGCTAGAGTGGAGAGCTGGTTCTTAGAATATGTCATTTTCCTGAAAACCAAATTATATGTTCATTTTGAGAGGCTAATTATCTCTGCAGATGTCAAAATGGGGAAAGGGACATTTGTTCTCAGTTTTTGTGCGTTTGTTGGTTTTTGCTTTGTTTCCAGAAGAAAGGCTATAATTACATTTCTGATAAAACAAAATTTCATTTCACGTTCTCAACAAACCCTTAAACTCAAACCACTGTGACCTTTGCAGAACTATACGAGGCTAACTACAATTAACGTTTGAAAATCTCCCTACAAGGCTTCCCTAGATGCATTTGAACAGTAACCTCTGCCACTCTTCTCTAGGGCAGGCATGAAAATCCATTTAATGCTGATGGTGGTAGCTGCAGTAGCTAATTCAGTTTGAAAGGGGAATTATAACAAAGAAAAGATGGATGGGAGGAAAAAAAAAATCCCTGGGTATATGCTAAGAATTATGTGCTAATCAGTGTAAGGACAGCAGTTGATTGCCATGTAAAATTTAAGTGAGAAAATAGGAAGGAATAACTGAAAATCCTTTTTGATCACTATAAGAAGTTAAGCTTTCTATTACATTTTTTTTTTTATTGGCACAAAGATAAGCAGAATTGAGAAAAACCTGTGGCTTATCTGGGTCCCACGAAGACTAGACATAGTCTCTTCTAAATTCTGCCTCAAATCTGCTATGTTTTTAACTGTTCTCATTCTTCTTGTTTCAGGATCTTCACCTAGAAAAGCAACATAATAATAAATTTGTTATTCATGACATTACTGTCCTCAGAATAATTTTAGACATAGATAACATAAATTGTCTTCTTAAAAGTAAAGCCATAGAAAATTCCAAATAACTGTTATCATCTGAAAATCATAATTCTCCTTCCCCCAAATTAATTATGAATAGAAACAAATATAGTATTTATAGTATTAAAATGAATAATATTAAAGTGATGATAATACAATAATACTTTATAGGACAAATGGTTTTCTTAATCATGGCAGAGTGAGATGGTAACTTGGAAATAAACTGTATAGTATTCAATGTTACTAAGCTTAATTTTAAAACCTGAAATTATTAGAATCTTAATTACTTTAATAATTATCCATTTCTAGGAATACTTAATAGTTGAGATAAACTGGCCCTATATAGCAAGTTTGGACTTTGGGGAATAACATGGAGAACACTTCTTATAGAAATAGTTATTTTTTAAGCATTTTATTTCATTGGATTCATGCACCAAGATTTGCATTGTCAGGTGGCTTTATTTTTAATTATATCTCCATTTTCTATAGGGTACCAAAACTTCCACACTGTGACACTAGAGTTCAAGTAACATCAGGCATCTAAACCCAAAATGTGTCTAATGGGTATGACACAAAAACTCACCAGCCTGATCAATGCTGGCCTTCTATAACCACCACCTATCATCTAGTGGCAGTCGTGCCATTGAACCATTTTGCTTATGTCCATGTACTACTTCCTGGGTCAGTGACCAATGAGTCTGTGACCCAGGAACCTAGTGAGTCTGGGTAATAAGAACACAGGAAGAGAGTAGGGTAAGCATGGTTTTTATTCTTTTCATCTCAGAAGGATTCCCAGTGATGAGAAGTCTAATAAGAAAGAGAAAGAAGGAAGGAGAGAAGGAGGGAAGGGATGGAGAGAGGAAGAGAATAGAAGAGGGGAGGAGAGGAGAGGACAGAAGAGGAGAGGAGGGAAGAGGAGAAGAGGAGAGAAAAGGGAGAGAAGGAAGGAAGAAGGGAGAAAGGGGGAGGGGAAGGGGAGATAGGTAAAGGAAGGGAAGGGAATGGAAAATTAGAGAAGAAGTAGAAGGGAAGGGAAAGGGGTGGAAAGAAAAAGAAAGGGAGAGGAAAATGGAAGGGAGAAAAGAACAGCATATGTTAAATTGCACTTGGAACACTGTCACATAAGTCAATATGTAGCTATTACATATATACTATGTGTGTGTGTATATATAGATATATATAATATTGATAATATGTTGTAAGAGTATAGGTAGATATACAACCTGTTAATTTTCTTCCTTACCATTCATGCCGATTTTTAAAAATACACAAAAGAGTGTCCATTTAACATTTCTAATCATAATCGTAAAGTTGGTAGGATTTCAGCCATTGTCTTGTCTTACCTCTCAATAAGTAAACTCCTTGCCATCTCACTTAGGATGTGTCCATCTGCCTCTGCCTGAAAACCTCCAATGCTAAAAAGGCCTCCTCATCTCCAGACAGAGATGGCGCCTTCCAATATTGGACAGTCTAATTGTGAAAACATTTCTTAGGATTAGCCACAATACACTTCCCTTTAACTTCCATCTACTTTCTTCTAGTGCTCCCTGGTTTTGGCCTCTGATACCAGCTGAACAACTTTACAACATCTTTACCATGGCAGCCATTCAAATAATGGAAGTCAATGGATGCTAACTTCTCTGCTATTTCTTCAGCTAAACATTACTACTTTGTTTACTTATCCTAATCCTGGATGGTTGCCAAAACAACCACCATTCTGCTGCCAATATGTCAACCTTTACTTTTTAATTCACAAATTATTTGAAACATTAAAATATGCTTAGTAAAATCATTATTAGTTCAAATTTAGAAAATACTGAAATACTGCCCTATGGGGAAAAATATATATATATATTTTGAAATGCAAAGAATTTACTTACATTTGGTATTTTATATTATAGCCAATATTAAAGACTATTATCAGTATGAACCATAACACACTATTGTGGCTCCCTGTAAGCTCTTAATTATATCTAATACTGACAGGACACTAAGAACCAGCAAGATGAAGATGAAAAAGATGGTTTGGTTATTAAGAATGTTTATCAGTAGATATGTCATAGAAATAGCAGCAAAAATATAAGGCCAAAAGATACAGTTACACTTTTTGTCTATATTAGTGAACTGAGTTATAGAGGAATTAAAAAAAACTAAGCTCTCTAATTCTATGAAGCAGTCATGTACACTCAAACTTGTAAAGAAAGATTCAAGCAAAGAGGTCATGGTGTACAACCATTCTGCTGTATCTTGTAAACTAAGGTGCCTCACCCCAGCCTGACCTCAGCCAAGGGCATATGCATTAATAACTTACATGAGTATATAGTGCCTTTAGATCCTTTCACATCTATTAGCCATTTGATCCTCAAAACAACCCTGTGATAAAGGCAGGTCAGGGATTATAATCTCTTCCCCATTTTGCAGATGAGGAAACTGTTGTAAGAGAGGTAAACTAAATTGCATCACACCACATGGGGAATCAGTGACAGAGCCAAGTACTAACGAGCTCCCTGGACTTGGCTCCATCCTTTCTCCATTGGGCCACCCCTCCCGCTTCTGGAAGGTCTCTCAGTTGGTGGAGGACTTGGGGAAGGAGCATGTACACGTCTATTACTCTGCATATTTGTGGTCCATCCACTCCTTCTTTTCTGAGACTATGTGCATAGGAAAAGGAGCCAGGGAACCAGAAGGTGGGTGTTGGAACTAGATTTTTAACAGTTTAGGAAATATACCCTTCTGTAATTAATATCTAACTTTTGGTATTAGAAATTAACCTTTGAAGCAATTTTTCCAGTCCTAGCTGGAAAGCACCAGTTGCCTCTTCCACTGCTTTTGCCAAGCAACTGACTGTGATCACAATGTCCCTGTGCAGCACATTGGCAGTGTCTTCCTGAGCACTGGCCTCCTCACCAATAGCAATCAGCCTGTCCAATTTCTCTTCCTCACACTTTAAGAGTTCTCATGCCAATCTTCTGTTTTCTGCCAACTCAGCAGCAATAGTCCTGGCCACAGAAAGCCTTCTTCTCCTTGCCCACCTTGGAGGTGGCTCAGTGGACAAAAGCCTATCTCCATCAGAAACCAAACGGACTCTGGATGAGGAGACCGGAGGCCACTGTGCAGAGGCTACACCAGGAGGGTTCGGCAGGGACTGGGCTCACAGGACACACCCAGTCTGGTCATGGTGTTGCTCTGACAGGGAGCAACTGCACCTCTGAAAGGGTGATGGGAGCTGCTGTAGCTGGGGGTCCCTTGAGAGCACCCTGTATCTGAGGATTCATCTCTGGAGTCCTCAAGGTCACTGGTTTCTCGCATCTGGTCACTGATTTTCAGCTGACAATCCACATCTGATTTCTTAATTGTTTTCAAGATGGGCTGATGATCTGTTATGTCGTTTTTTCTTTCAGAATGCTGGTCCCCTCTTCCCCTGGGTTCTTAGAGGCCACTAAATTCTGATCACAGTGCTTGGCCCAAGCAGCATCCTCCATTAAGTTGTCTGGGTCAGTCACTATCTGGTTCTGGAGAAGCTGATCCAAAGTGTCATAAAGTGGACAGTGTGGTGGGTCACCCACACTGGTGGCCTGGGCAACGTACAGCTTTAAATATAGTGCCTTCAGAACTTTAAACTTGGAACAGCACTGATGTTTGGTGCAGCGGAAGCCTTCCTGTTGCATTTGCTTAATCACAGCCTGATAGACATCTGCGTTATGATGTACAGCCTGAAGGCACTGAATATACTCTGCCTTGCCCAGTATGGAGAGAAGAGTTCATATATCCTGTCTGGACCACCGGATGCCCGCACCTGCTATTGGTACTGGCCCTGGTGGATGGGAAGGAAGGCTAGCTGAAGGAAGCTCCTGGACAGCAACATGCAAATCGGAAGGTGTGGTGTGGGGAAGCTCTATGTGCTCTCAGTTTATTCCCAGGAGCCAGCTGATTCTTCCCTATCAGGGCTAACTGCTGAGAAGCCAGGTCCAAGGACCACATTTCTGGTTTCTGCCAAGGATTTGCTTTACTTTCATTACTGTATTTGAAATATTTCTTATTCTTCTTTGTTTTGCTGCTAGTCCAACAACCTCTTCATTTTCTGAATAAGCAATAATTGCTTAATGGCCTTAAGACTATAACTGTGTAACCAAATAAACCCCCTTCAAAAAAGCCAATCCTCTCTGGTGTTTTGCAAACAGCAGCGTTAGCAAACCAGAACAGCCCTAAACCCGTGGTTTAATGTATCTAATTTCATTTAGTATAGAAGTCTTAGATCCTAAGGGATGGGAAGAAAGAGATGAGAAACTGCAAGAGGAAGAGAG
Organism: Choloepus didactylus; assembly: GCF_015220235.1. Classification (NCBI taxonomy): domain Eukaryota; kingdom Metazoa; phylum Chordata; class Mammalia; order Pilosa; family Megalonychidae; genus Choloepus; species Choloepus didactylus. Next base: position 52,724,070 of record NC_051314.1, read on the forward strand.
TGTGGAGATGATCCTTTGGGGAGTGGAGAAAGGGTATGCAAGTCATTGTCCTATGCAAGTTCCTAGAATATATATTTTCCCTATCTCTGATCTCCTTCCTTCTGGGAGAACTTTTCAGTTTTACTCTAGCTGTATCTCAACCACTTGCCAGCTGACATACTATCAATAATAGTAATATTTGAATTATTTTTAGTATCTTTCCTTTATATTATCTTTAAGAACACTGTCTTTCAGACATTCTGTTTCACTAAATATTTTTTTCATATTCACTTCATCTCCTCTTAAATGTCCTTCTTTCAATCCTACAAGAATCTTAGATCCTTGGATTCTTCCAGTTGAATACATTGTTTGTTTATATAACTTCTCTCCTGTTTTAGAACCATAGGCAGCCTCCTGCTCTCCTTTGGCTTTTCTCATCATGACATCCACTCATGGCAATGCACCACTCACAGCAATCAGACAAATGGGGCTTTTCCTCCCAACACTTTTGATAAAATCACAGTTGTCACCTCAGTCATGTTGTGAATGATAATAACCAACTCAAAATTTACTTCAGGAAATGTTTTCAGTGGCTCACAAAAGGCAAGATAAAACTGAATGCACTTACAAAACCCCTAAGGACTGCACAGTCTGAAATATCCTGTAAATCTGTATCCAAAAGATGTTAAGAGGCTTTTAGCAAAAAAAAAAAAAAAAAAAAAAAAATCATAATTGAAAAATTCAAATGTAAAAGCATGAATAAAATTAAATGTTTAGTAATGTTTAGTAACATTTGAAATTTAGCAGAAAAACACTCATGAGAAATTTATTTAATCATAAAAATGTTGTATCTCCTCAATTGTATAATCTCAAAGTCAACTATTATTTCTGAAAGAGGCTTCCTTGTGTCAGACTTTATAATGATAGGGGTTTGCACACATTTTCCACAACAGTGTATTGTGAAATTCACTTGAGGTTTTAACATTGGTGCAAACTGCCTTCTTACTGCTTGAAGGTCTTCTCTGTGAGTAGAACACAGAATAATCAGCTCAGTTTTGTGCCTCTGCATTATTACTTAGTGGCTGATGGACCATTTAATCTATGTGGTCCAGCTTCTACTTCGTAGGCCCTAATCATGCACATTGTAATTAACACTGCCAGCTCTGTCATCTTGTAATAGGAATTCAAATTATATATGGATGAACCTGATTTATAGAAATTTTTCTCCTCTATGCCACCTACATTATAAATGGTATTATCAAGAGTAGAGATGCCTAATTTATTTTGAGAAATAATCCAGTTTTGTGGCTGATCCCAACAGTTACATGGTTGAAAAACGTTAAACTAATCTGGTTAATCCAGATATCTTAGGGAAAAACAGCAAATATGGCTTTATAAACAGCTTTATAGTTACCTTTGAAGCACTCTCCAGTATGGTTATAGTACATACCCTAGGCTGTCTGAATTATTAGGATATCCTAGAGTAAAGAGTTGAACTCAAAGAACCCTGCCTTAAAACTAACTTGGAAGAGGCCATTTTGAGTTAGAAACAGAACCTAGGCAAGCACTTGGCAGGGATCCTATAATTCCTATGTACTGTGGGCTGGGATACACTCACCAAATTTTACATGCATCATCATTTTAGGAAATTGTCCTGAGTTACGATTATTAATAACAAAGCTAGTTGAACAAACTCATCCTCTTACTTTCTCACTTGCATTTTTGAATTCTGGCTTAAGAAAAAGAAAAAAAAGGGGAAAAAATCCCCTTAAAGAAAATAACAATCGCATAAACTACAAAAAGAAGATGCTCAATTAAAAAAAAAAAAACACACACACAACATACACAGACCTCTTTGAGAGATTACTGTCTGACAGTCATGCCCCAAGTTATTTGTGCACAAAAAGGCATGTGTTATGTATATACCCACCCACAGCATGCTATAATTTAACAGAGCAACTGGCAAATACTGTCAGGGAACTGCACTCTATTCATGTCTTTGAAAATACTTACGTAAGATGCACTTAGAATAAGATAAATTCTACTAAGGGCAAAATATGAATATTATTTGATTTTACAGTTCCAGAGGATCAAATAAAAAAGATTCATAAGGATTAGGATTCCCTCTTGCCTTTGTACTATATACAGCTTTTATGAGAAAAGCAGTTCATCACAGAAATCACACAATAGCAAAGAAGTACATCTTCAGTAGCTGAGCACCTGGTGTATTCAGATTCAGAAATCATTATTCCAACAACTGTGGAAACATTACTCTTTTAAAGCCAAACTGACATGAAAAAATTGAGCAATATTTGCCTCTGCTGTCTCTCTAAGCTTCCTTCTTCTAAAGCTGGTTCACTAAAAGACTCTGGAAAACCCCATAAAGCATCTAACAGGAGGGTCTACATAGAGAATAAAAACAATCAGGAATTTAGCATCAGTTATATGGATAAGAAACAAAAGATCACTATCCAGGTTTAATTCTTTTGAATTTATGGAATTCTATATAGAATCTTTTATGGAAATAAACACTGACATAAAGAGGGGACTGTACCATGTAAATATACTTTGGCAGAGAATTACATTTCAAATAACAATTAAAATGTATCCATTTTAGCTGTTTAAGCAGGTTTCAGAATTGACATTTAAAGTGTAATCACAAAGCTACTTATTTCAGACATCTTCATATTTAGTTACAAAAGATTATGTCAGAAGTTACTGCCGAAACTCATGTCATCAAAAAGGCCGAGTGTGTAAAGCAGGCAAACAGTTCACAGACATCTACATAGTAGTTTAGTTATAATGTACAAAATAAGTAGCATTTTTTGTTAAACACAACCACACACAAGGAAGTGACTGAAGCTGGCAGAAGAGGTATCTGCATTTCTGAAAGTGTTACTAGAATGCATTGTGCTTGTCACTGAGGTATAACTACGGGCCGTATCTGCAGATACCACCAAGGCAGCAGCAGAAACTTGAGTATATGGAAAATATACTCACAAGGCCCTTCATTCTTTATTCCACATTTCTGGTGAGGTCACCCTGAAGGAAGCTGAATTAATAGGCCCTATTAATGACAAAGATAACAAACACAGTCTGGAATTTTAAAATGTTAATATTTTTTATGGTTGTTTAGAATGCATAGGCTGGTAGGACAATAACCCAGGCAGATCACTGCTATTTACTTTCAACAAATAGACTTTGTAACTGGTCCTCAAAACTCAGCTTCACAAGGAAAACAATTTGAAGAAACAAGCAATTTTTAAAAAAATTATACATAAAGCATTCTGAACAAATGAAAGATATTAAGCTAATGCAAATGTGCAGTTTCTTAAAATGTCATAGTTATTTTAGGAGTAAACCAACTTACCTAATATGTCAGTGTAAAGTGCCTGTTCCAGATCCCCCAGCATTGTGAGGATAACATCCTCATCCAGGTGAGCAGTGCCTTCTCGCAGGCAGCTTTCTCCCTCCTCTTCCGCCCAGCTTCTGCTGATGCTGCTTGGCTTGGAGGACCCATTTTCATCCTCGGACCTGCTATCTTCATCACTCTCCCCTTCCAAGTCTGTTTTTGCAGACCAGTCCTCCAAGCCCTCACCACCTGACTGGATGCGCCCAGCAGGCAGGAGGTTCCAGGCTCCTGAGCTGCCGGTGTGGTACAGGGACTGCACAGATCGTGAGAGAAATCTGGACAGCGAGCGCCTCTCTGCATAGTCGGATTCTCTCTGGCTCGCCTTTGCAGCATTTCCGAACCAGTTGGAAATGCGCACAGTGGGTCTCCTCTCCCCCTCACTGGTGAGGGAAAGATTGGTCAGAGACTTCTGCTTCTGAAGGCAAGCTCTCGTTCTCCTTACTTCTTTGCTGCTAAATACAGAGAGTTCAGTGGGGCGCTGCATGGTCCTTCAGTGGCTTTGCCTTTTCAATTGGACTTCATATTCTTTTCTTGCACAGAGATCTTTACTGGCCCTTTTGGTTTCAATTAATACTTGCAGCTCAATAAAAGCCCAAGCTCAAACATTCACATAAGATTCCACAGGTATAATACATATACTGATTTGCCCACATCATTTCACTAATCAGCAGTACTTACAAACATTTTGCTTGAATATATCTGAAGCAGAAAAGAGTTCGCCAAATACTCTGATCCAGCTTAAAAGTAACACAGGAAGCCAACTACATTTTCCCTTCTTCATCCAATCGCATGTCTCAGCAGGACGATGGGTCCACATTTCCCTCTACTGCTTCTGTGTTCCGAAACGCAAGGTAGTGGAATACAAATGATGTCTCGCCCATTTTTTTTTCCTCTGTTCTCACCAGCAATTGACTGATCTATGTCTGCAGCCCTTTACTCTCGATGAGCTGACACAGTGCAGCAAGTACAGCCTCTGCATCAGAGCCCAATAAGAGTAGAAATTAAGCACTGACGCCCAGCCCTGCACGAGCCTCTCCTGTTTTAGCATTCCACCTGCATTCTCAGATCTATGGCTCTTCCTTACTGCTGCAGTGGATGCTGCTGGCTGCCATGGCAGCAAACATCCTGCTAAATTAAAACAGAGGCACGGAGCGGCTGTGAAGCCTAGAATGCCACAGGTTTCAGAGCCATGCTGAACGAGATGCTATACTATTAACCCTATGCACATTTAAATCGCTCTCAGCCACCAATCCTCAGACACAGACACACACCCACACACACAAAGATGCCGAGAATGACAGACTAATTCTCCATAGCTGCAGGCAGCTGAAGCAGACAGATCTGCCTTCTGAATGTTGGGATTTATGCTGTAAAAGCAAAAATCAAATTCAAGGGTGTAAAGGACCTAAAAAATGGAACATGACACTCTTCACCCACTGACAGATAATGCTTTCAAGGGAAACACTTCATCTCATCTTTTAAAGAATAAATCCAAGGACTTTTTTTTCTGAAGCTATTTAGTAAAACCTTCATGTGACAATAAAAATCAAGATTTTTTTCCTACCCTTTTGTAAAGCATAGCAAAAAATAATACAAAATATTTTCCCCTATATTTTGACTCAAAGCAATGATTGAAAGTTTATGGCCAAGTGTGTAGAACATAATGATGTCACTGAAAACATAAAATTTGCCCTAAGTCTTTTGAAATTGAGCATTTTTCCAAAGCTATCCCATAAACCTATTATGGCACAATCAGCTTTTAAATTTTAAAATTGTGATTAAACAAAAAACCCCAAAAATTCACGGCACCACCACCTTGAAACTCTGACATTATAAAAACTTTTAAAAAATAAGTATTAGGTATGGTAGAGGTAATATGCACCATTGACAGCTAAAGAGATGAGAATTAAAGATAAACTTATGTTTGTACCCACAAACATCCCTTATTAAAAAGGGAAACATGGAGAAATATATAGAAATATCAAATTGTTTCATTCAAATTGGCATATAAATCCTTATCATTTTTAGAGCTAATACGGTGAAATTAATTCTGACTTTCTACCTCATACTGCTAATGTTTGTTAAAGGAAATGCCTAGTCTCTAAATATATAAATTAGCATTACAATATGCATAGCCTATACCTTTATATATGTTAGCCTAATTTTCAAAGGTAATTATTCCATATGTCCTGGCTTAAGGGAAATCATACCCAGATCCATTTTACAAATATTTAAAAGTAATTAGAGCGATTTACCAAAGAACAGCAATTATCAGTGACAGAATTTTGCAATTAATGAACAAACCTGTGAATGGTGAATACTGATTCTCAGTTCTTCACTCTTTAAAAATAAATTGTGTTCTCTTAAAATAAATGACACAAATGTTGAGTCATAGAAACTGACAATTTGTTTCCAAAAACATACTTTTTACATATTTTTTTAAAATACAGAAACGCCTCTCTCTTGGAATTCTTAAACAGAATTTTTTTTTCTTTCTTTTGGTTTATCATGGCCCAGTGAATTGCCAGGTTATGATACCACGTGAAATGCGGTGGAGTTATGAAACTTCAATTTGTTTGATATGTGTTACTGATAGACGGTAGTATACATGAAAGCCTTGCAGATTCACAAAACCCTAACGCTACTACAAATGTTGCAAGAGTTACCCTTATCCATCAATAAATGAAAGCAATAATTATGCTTCTCCTTATACAAGGGTGTGTGTACCAGTCAGCTAGGCTAGCAGTTCTCAAACTTCAGGTGAACAATTCAAGGTCTCATTAAATAAAACAGATTGCTGGACTCTACGCTCACCCTACTGATTCTGAAAAGGGAATTGACAACTTATATTTCCTATATATTCCCAGATAATGTGGATATTGCTGACTTTAGAATCCCACTTTGATAACTACGCTTGGAATAGAGGGTTTCAACTGGGAGTGATTTTGCTTCCCAGGGGACATTTGGTAATGTCTGGAGACATTTCTGATTGTCTCAACGCAGAGATGGGGCGGGGGGGGGAGTGCTCCTGGCATGCAGTGGGTAGAGGCTATGATGCTGCTGTATATTCCAAAGTGCACAGGACAGCCTCCACAGTAAAGAATTGTGCATCCCTCAATGTCAATAGTGCTAAGGTTGAAGAATCCTGACTTTAGAATAAATTATGCTGCATCTACAAACAACTTCAAAATGTCAGTGGCTTATTAAAACAAAGACACATTTTTGCTTCTATTCATGTCCACTCTGAGCTGACTGTAGCTCTGGTCCATGTCCTCTTTCTTCTAGGATCCAGGACGAGAGAGCAACCCCAGTCCAGGTTATGTGGGTCCCATGACAGAAGGAAAAGAGAGATGATAGAACCAAGCAATGGCCTTAAAACTTCTGCTCAGAAATGACCCATGACATAATTCCACCAACATTTCATTGTCAAAGCAAATCTCATGACCCAGACTGATTCAGTCGTGTAGGAAATATAAACCTTCTGCAGAGGTGAATCCAGGAATAGGTGGGTCAAGTACTTTGGAGCCAGTAAGGAGAGACTAATAGAAAGGGATTGCAAATATTTTGAGAAACATGCCCACAGAAAATATATCTTTGTTTAAAGATAACATTGTCAACTTGTAGTTACAGCATTTTTGCCTCTAGAAGTACATCTGTCCATAGCTTTATCCTGAACGACAGCAGGGAACCCTTTTATTGCCACTCGAGAGAGAGCTATCACTGGTTGCCTTGGGTGTGCATTCACACATGGGTATAGTCATACTTATGTATATTCACAGATACAAATAAATGTTATAAAAAAGGTGGGGAAGAAGGCCTCAGTTCAAAGCAGACAGATCTGTCCAATCAATACTCAAAATGAGAATCACTCTAATTTTGTTAAAACCTAACAAAGTATAGCTACTATAATACTGTGAAAAGGAATGTTTTTGAACTCTTTTATGTGATTATAAAATGGCTATTTAAGTAAAAGATCCAAACTTATTTGAGTTTCATCTTCTTGATCTTTATAAACATTCAAGAAAAAAGGCAATTTAAGTGATCAACTACAAAGGTCTTAAATGTCAGATATTTCCCATTATTCAACATGAAATCTGGTAAGTGAGAAAAAAGCACATGTAACCATTAGCTTATTCCTCTGTTTATCCTAAATTCTCACTTATAAAATAATTTCCTGAATTCATCCAATTATTTTGATATTACTTTTTTACAAATGAAATGTCAGCTTCACTGATACTGAATCAGTCTGCCATCTACCAGCATTTCTCAGTTGAATACAAATTCTAGATAAAGGTTAAAAAGTGCATTAAACAGATGTTATACATGTTGGTAGATAGCCTTATGCAAAAGAAGGGCAAGTATGAACCTACATAGAAAAAGAAGAAAAAAAAATCTAAAAACTTTCTTGAATGGTACCAGTGGAAAAAATCTTAAGCACACTTGAATTTGGAAGTATTTCTGAGCACTTGATAGAAGAGATGGGCTCCGAGGCCAAACTTCTTTTTGTCAATGAATGTGAGAATGAAGTCAAAACCAAAGCCTGTACTATCAATCCAGCCATTTAATCACAAAGGTTTTATAACTTAAGTGAATTATTGAATAGATGGAAATTTACAAACTAAGCTTCTTGACTAACTTAGTGAATTCCTTTAGCAAATCTACTTTGCAGTATGAACTATTTAAGTTTGTTCCTTAACAATAGTATCTCAAATCTTTACAGGTCACAGATTTTGGTGTACTATAAGTAGGGATAATTTTCACATTTGCTTAAGCACAAAAGGGGTTTTGTTCCTCTTGTAACATAATTGAAAAGTGCACGGAAGAGGGGAGAGAGAGATTCGGACACGAGTTGTTCAGGGGCTCAGACTTTTCCTATAACGGCCCTGGGCTCATTCTCTCTTTCTCTAGGTACTGTTTAACCGATGTTTGTTTCACTTGAGGGTAAAGAGAGCTTCCAAGAGCTACAAGCTTTCTTTAATTAGCTTTAGGTCTTGTGGAAAAAGAGAGCTTCTCTTTCCCGATGCTCTCAGGAAGTGTTCTGAGACTGAATCTCATTGGTGCTGAATGAACTAGACTGGGTCAGATGTGCATTCCTAAAATGGTCATTGTGAACCAAGGATACGGGTTGTTCTGATTGATTGTGCCTTGATCCATTTCACCTGAATCTCAAGGATAGAAAATGATTGTTACTGTCATAATACAGGGTCCTAAATAGTCAGGCCAGCCTGATCCGGCATCAAACAGAGAATCAAGTTTCTTCGTTTTGGTGAGAAGGTGAGTTTATTGAAGATGCATCAACAAGAAACTGGAGGAAACAAAAGCCTTTCAAGTCCAGTTCAGAGTGAGAAGAGTGGTTTGGGCTCTTATAACCCCAAACAGACAAAGAAAAGGCCAGAACCCAGAAGAAAGCAGAAAGGGAAAAAAAAAAATAGAAGAGAGAACGCTGTTTTGTCAGAATCTCCTGTTATCTTGAAGTCCTCCCCTCATTCAGGTTTGTTTTTAAAAAAGATAGTTCTTATCAGAACATATGGCAGTTTCCTCCTGTGTGCAATGCTGGGGAAGTCCCTGGGAGCAAAGAGCAAGTTTTGTTGTTGTTGAGATTAGAGAAATAACAAGTTATTTTAACAAGGGCTTTTTAAGGTCAGAATAACTTAAGGCTGCTTGAATGAAGTGATCTTAATAAACAGTTTTTTTTTTTCCTATTGGCTATTGAAGACTATACCATCTATTGGATATTGAAGACTATACTAAGCATTTTCCAGCTAAAGAATTATATTGAGTATTTTCTACTTATCCAGCCATCATCATCAGAAAGGAAATCAAGGTGCTATTATCTGAAGTTGGGGCAATGGATACTGGCTAGGCAAAGCTATATCAGGACTCCAAGGAATATTGTGAAGTCAATGACACCTAAGCTATAGAACCCCTTATGTACCTGGTCCCTTCCAATGCCTTATATGTAATTTCCGTATTTTAATTTTTGTTACTTTTTTAAGCCAGGATCCCTTGCATTGTATAGGCTTCAAAATTCCCAAAGCCTGGATCTGACCTTGCCAAGACTAACTCCATCAGAGTTCTGTATCACAAAAGGCAACTTCACTTGGGAAGCAGGACAGAATTACTCCAGACGGAGGCCCCAACACCAGTCATTAGCAGTAGGGGTTAAGCAATAACAATGCACTGAAAGTTTGGGTGATAGAAAACCAGCGAGCTACCAGATCCTAAAATGAATTTAGGAAAGAAATGCCCAGTTTTACAAAAGGAAACTAATGAAAATAATAAGGTAGGTAGAAATTTTTTCAAATTGCTATCACTAAAGGTGTTTCTTCCTGAAATGATATTCCCTGTTATTAGAGATTAAATTGTGCCCCTGCCCTACCAAGGCATGTTCATGTCCTAAACCCAGTCCTGTGAATTTGAACTCATTTGTAAATAGGGTTCAAAGATGTTATTAGCTTAGATGAGACCAAACTGGATTAGGGTGGACCCCAACCAAGATGCCTGGTGTCCTTTTAAGGAAAGGAGAGCTGGACACAGAAGGAGGCAGCCACGTGGAGACTGAGGAAGAGATCATCATGGAGTGCTGGCAAGACACTGCCCGAAGCCAGGAGAGAGGCATAGAATAGATTCTTTCCCACAGACTTCAGAGGAAGCAAAGCCTTGTCAACACCTTGATTTTGGACTTCTGGCCTCCAGAATTTAAGACAATAAATTTCTGGTTTTTTAAGCCATCCAGATTGTGGCATTTTGTTACAGCAGCCCTAGGAAACTAAAACACCTGAATTCATTGCCCATAGAATGCCACAAATCTTGTTTGACAGCACCCTTGTCTGATCTTCTTTTAAGCCCTTTTCAACTCTTTACAGCTAAATTAGTTGCTTCCTAGTGTCTATTAATTCCCTTCCTTGTGGTGGTAAAATTTATCTGTCTCTTGTTCTTAAAGATGAAGACTTATATCTTAGTCATGTTTGTTTTCCCAACTCTTGGGCTGCCTGGCATGTATAAGGTGCTTAGTGATGATTACTGAAAGGATAGAGGAGTGAATAAAACCATATCTTACAACAAGCCTGTGAGTTTATCAGGCATCATCACAGTCACCTAACAGATAAGGGAACCAAGGAATGATTCAATCAGCTAAATAATGGCAATGCAGAGGACAGTAGCAATTTTTAATTCCTAGAACATCTCCCATTGTACATCTTATGCTGAATTTGAAGGAATAGTCTGTGGGCCTAAGTTAGGGCTTGGCAATAAATTCAAGTGCTTATGTGGTTTTTGGTTTATCAAGTAGCCAGGATGTAGTAGCAACAGAAGAATAAGAAAGAGAATGAGAGCTGTGGCAGGAAGGCCTGAAAAATGAATGGAAAGAGACTCTGAGAAAGGAAAGTAATTGTTGAAGTGAGAAACTGGTGATACAGACTTCTGAAAGATTCATTCTTCTATGGGTTTATTACATATTCATCCTTTCTCTTTCTTTTTTTTTTTAACAAAAGGACTTGTTCTTTTAAAAATCACAGCTCATTAGAGAACATTTCTGGACTATTATGCTGCTTCTTTAGAATAACTAAAACTTTTCTTCCACATATTCTTTGATTTTTCAGTTATGGTGTAATAAAATTAAATATTGTAGATAGTCTCTTTTCAACTCATGCCAATCTCTTCAGTTGAGTACTTTTCAACCTTTCCCCGTTATTTAACACAGTGTTCTTTCCCATTGGCTTCTATCATGTAGTTTTATCACAGCGAGCTTTAACAATACCTCTGAGATCATATTTACCTTTGCATGTCAAAAAGTCAGGCTCAGTGTGACTATTTCCTGAATGCTCTATACTATCATATTGCTTTCTATAGCCAAAGGAATCATTCCTACCTTTCCACAAATTATTAGGCTCCTTCCCTATTTTAGTTCTCATTGCTATGATATTCCCATGACATTTATTTTGTTTTGCAAACATTTATTGAGCAGTTACCATGTACCAGCCACTATTCTCAATATTGGGTATATCAGTTAATAAAACAGACAAAATGGAGATGGAGAGTAATTGAACTCTGAATATATTTTAAAAACCCAATTATTCCTTATCTTAATCTATCTGCATCTGGTATCTTCTGATAGCAAATCAGGATGGTAAGGGATCATGTGGCATCTGAAATTATTTTGTTTCTGAATCTCTGAGAAAATAGAAAAGGTTCAAATAGTAAGAAATATTTCAAAAAGTTGATTCAAATATACTACTCTGTTCAAATAGCAAACAATATTCATGGAGCTGCAGGTTTTCCAATGGATTGGGTGTCAGGTATAAAAGAAGGGAAGGAATCAAGGATGATATACTAAGGTTTCAGGACTGACCAACTGGAATGACAGACTTATCATTAACCCAAATCAAGAAAACTGAAGGTCAAAAAAATTTGATGGATAAAATTTTGAGGGATAATATCAGTTCAGTTTTGGACATATTTTTGAGGTGTCTAAAGGATATTTGAGTGGAGAGGTTGTGTAGGCAGTTAGATATGAGAGTCTGCAATGCAGGGGAGAGGACACAGGTAGGGAGAGACATTTGTGAGCCATCAGTGTACAGATGTAATTTAAAGCCATGAGACACTCCCAAGTCATCAAGGGAGTAGAGAAGTCCAAGGACTGAGACCTGGATCATTTCAATCATGAGGGCAAGTTAAAAAAAATGAAGAAGAAGAAGAACTAGAATAGGAGACCTAGAAAGAACAAAGAGTGACACTGGAGGAAAACCAAGAGAATGTGGTACCCTGGAAGCCAAGGAAGATATTTTCCCAGAGTAGGACAAATACTACTGAGAGGTGAAATATGATGAGGGCTGAGACTCAATCCTTGGATTTGATCAGGTGGTCATTATTGGCAACCTTAAAAAGAGCAGTTTCAGTGGAGAAATGAAGCTGAAAGCCTAATTGGAATAGGCTTATGAGAGAATGAGAGGAGAGAAATTAGAAACAGTGATTGGAGGCTGCTCTTTGTACAAGCATGTCACAAAGAGGAAGAGATAAATGTGGATAGTACTTGGAGGGCAAACTGGGGTCAAGAGAATTTTTTAAATTATAAGTGGAGAATTGGTATCAACCTATGGGCTAAAAGGAATGATTTGTGGAGAGGGGCTATTCAAGAGGTAGAAGAGAGAATAATTCAAGGAAAGTCAGAGTATATGGATATAAATGTGGGTACAGGAATAGATGTAGTGGCAGGGATGTGTGAAGCTCTTTTCTGCCTGCTTTAATTTTTTCAGTGAAGTAAGCAACACATTCATCAGTTAAGATAAAGGATGGGAGAGGTGGTATTGTAAATTTAAGAAGAAAAGAAAAGGTATACGAGGTATATGATTGCCGTTTAAAGCAGACTAGAGAAATACGGAATGGTTGGTAGGTAGCATTAAGTATTCACTTGACATCTGTGGTCATGAATTTTAAAGTGAGTCAAATCAACATGTGGTGTGTTTTTCCCCAGGTTCATTTGATGAAATCGTTTGATGAAATCAAATGAATATAATAAAGGGAAAGGGGGCAAGAGAGTTAAAGGTATATGCTAAAGTGAAACTACATTCAGTAACCATAGGGATTCAACTGACGGAGAACAAAGAAAGAGTTTGTTTGAGGGACAGTAAAAGGAAATGAAATCAACAAATTGGAAATCCTGATAGAGAATGATGAAGTCAGGATACAAAAGGAAGAGGGATGAAAAGACAGGAGGATGTAGTCAGTGATAGTGGGATGCAAGAGTATTGAAAGGATCAATTATGTGGATATTAAAGCCACCAAAAATTAAGGCAGAACTCATAATGGAGACAGTGATAATGATCTAGAAGCTAAAAAAAAGGAAGTATATTCAATCCCATTTCTTTATGACAGTCATCCTCTTATCAATGTCCTACTGAAAACTCTCATCAAGATTACTCCAATTATAGTAATTGATTTATAACTAACTATCCATAAATAAAGATCATCTTCTTTCACATAATCTCAAGTTTGCATTAAGGGACATTTTTCACTATCCACCACAAGCTAATTTTAATCAGATAAACTTAGGTAAGATAAGCTTCATTTCTGCATTTTTGATTTTCTTTTGTTATAATTCTATCTAAATCAAATCTATGATTCTATATAAACATTTTATTATTACTGCAGAATAATATTATGCCTTCTAATAAATCCATTAAATTGCTATATTAAAGTCTAGTTTATATTCTACTTTCAAGTATTCTAATAAAATATCAGAACATTAAATGGAAATATTAACTGGGAATATGAAAAAATGATCAGATGGCAGACAAAATAAGAAACTGGAGAATGAAATAAATACGGATTATTGGTTCAGAGATACTCAGTGATACATTGATTTCAGAAAAACAGTGTTCCTTGTTGAAATTTGCATGAAAATTACACATCAAACTGTACAACAAATTCATTTTCTCCTATAGATCTGCACCGTAGTATTTCTTAGGCATATTGATACTAATTGAAGGCTTTCATATATAAAGATATCTGTGAAGCATAAGTTTCCTCAGGCCATACTATGTTTACAAAAAATCTGGTCACAACAAAGACACACAGCATTATATTGGCCATGTGACTACTTGGAATTATGGAATGTTTCCCCAATATTTAGAAGAATATATAAATACCATCCCCACAGACATGTCATGACATTATCATTTCGACACCTTCCCTGCACTGGCCCTTTGTTGTCATCTTCATATGAAACCTCTGCTGCTAAATGATGTTGCTGGTGTTAATTCTCTAAAGTACCCTTGGGATGCTATCTGTCATTATCAATATCCACTGGTGAGCACTACAGTATTGGCTAATGCTTCCCAGAGAGTGCGTCAGGTCTGCCAAAGTGGGGGAGCTTTTCCACTCCAAAATCTGTCATATTGTTACCTCCATGAATTTCTGAGTAATACCTCAAGTAGTCCTTGGAGTACTACCATAATTTTTAAATTAAATAATCCTTTTGTTTTTTTCCAGCCTCATGACTACACAAGGCTGGTTTACCCAAACAACAGGCACACCTCTATTTCCATGCATTCTTATCCTTAGAAAAAGATAAAATGTCCTTAAATGCTCTCTCTCCTTAGGAACAGTATATTCTTCTAAGAGGCTGCTTTGCTCCTGATGAAAACAGACCCACATAAACAAAATTACTCCAAAGGCCTTCCATATGTCCAGACTTGTCTCAAGTCCATATGTCAGACTGGGGCTCAAGCTGAGAATCCTATTGTACATATTCAAAAATCTGACAAACTGTACACATATGTGGTTTTTGTTCCTTATGTTACTTATATAAAATGCAATATTTTCCTAATTAGAACTTTTTTTTCCAGAATGAAAATTTGGAGCCAATATGCAGAAATGATTCTAAATAATTCAGAATTGAAAACAGAACAGGTTTGGATTGGACATGGAAAATTTACATTGACACCAGATCTTCAATATCTTTTCAATCTCCAATAGTATCTAAGGACCACCTTATTGACAATAGAAGATTATCCAGTTTTCTTTTATTATAATCAACTTGACTGAGGGACTAATGGACTTGTAAAAGCTCGGGCTTCTAAAATACTATTGTTCTTTACAGAACAATAAAGAGATCATCCTAAACAGAGTAGTCAAATAGTTTTAACAACATCTGTTGAATGAGATGTACATAGTCCATTTTTGCATAAGAAAAAACAGTATTTAGTACAAAGATTTACAGAGATATTACAAAAATTGTGAAATCTGACCTACCCATTAATCAGATCACTTACCAGATATCTCCTCTAGGCATTGCTTAGCAGTCTTACTATATGATAAATCCATTTTAGTAGGACTGGTACAGGAGTCAGCAGATGATAAAGAGGTACCTTCATTTTCTGAATGTGCTCTGAAATTAACCAAGAAGACAGAAACAAACAGCAATTGTAGTCACCAGTGACTCATCAAAGTGGAAGTTCTCTCACACAAGAAGAAACCAACATATTAAAAGTTTTCTATCAAAGAAAGTAAGATTTTCTTTATGGCTGGGACCTTCCAAGCTTGTCTATTTATAGGAGAATTTCTTTTTTTTTTTTTTTTTTTTGCACGTGATCCAAGACGGAGTGAGATATTAAAACAGATTTCTTAGATTTTTCTGAATTTGGGAGCTTGTTACTACCAATAGATGATTATATTTTGGGGGCTAAAGACTTGAAAAGATCCCACTTTTTTTTTTTTTTTTTTTTTTTGCTGATTTAGACACTGGTGAAACTGTGTTCTTGGGAGAATAACTAATAAAAACTGAAAAAACCTCTAAAATTTTTTTCCCATGAAAATCCTTTTATGAATTATGTTTTTTTGTGTATTGCTCATAGTTATTTACCTGATAACATCTTCAATAGCATACTTTCCAGAAGAAACACTAACTATATATGCATGTTCACAAGTCTGACCAATTGGTTTAAGCTCAGACCAATATTGAACATATGTTTTAAACATTATTAAATATGCAAAGTAAAAATAATTATTGAAGTTGTTCTGGGCCATAAAAGCGATTATGATGGTTCAGTTACCAAAGATTGCAGAAACATCAGTCAATCAAAATCAAATTCTCATTCTTACAACTAACTACCTTTTGCATTACATGTTTTATATTTGTGTGTTATGTGCATGGATGTTTATTTGTGTGTGGTTCATCTATAAAGGGTAGATCCAATCAAATGGAAAAGTACTCAACTGAGTGTCTTTATACTTTTTGATATTCCAGTCTTCACGTATTGTTTCTTCCTCTTATGCACAGACAACTATTTTAATGCAGATTCTCAATGCAGATTCAAAATCTATATATATTTGATACCAACCGCCACATTTTAAAAAATTCACAGCACAAACTGCTAAGACATAGGAGGCAAGCCAAAAAAAGTATTGTATGCCGGACTGTGTTCTTTGTATACTTCCTGTTTGCTTTGGAGTCCCAAATTTCTAGTACTGGGTTTGGCCCATGTAATGTGATCACTAAATATTTCTTACTTTAAAAACATATATAGAGAATATTATCTTTGAAATAAAATTTTAGTATTATTTTTATGAATCAGTTTTTTATTAGTATTTTACTTTTATTTTAAATTGTTTTTTTCTTGAGAGGAAATAAAGGGTAATCACTACGGCCAGAAATATTTGATATTTATCTGATAATTCTAGAAACTCTGAGAAATTCATTAGGATTTTAAGAAATCATGGAAAACTTCATGCTATATGTATGGGTATATGTGTACATATATGAATTTGTATATAAAAGAAAAAGCCATGCAAGAATTCCTTTCAAACTTGTGTCTTGGCCTCCAGTGGCTTCTGGCTGACTGATCCTATTTTATCCCAACTGAAAACTGAATGTAAGAAGCATGAGGAAAACAAGAACGAGGATATATTATTGAGTAAAGATATCAATGTCACTTAAATCAACAGAAATGTTTAGCCTTTACTTTACTTGGATATCTTGGCAGCATTCAATGCAACTGACAAGCCTTCTTCCATGAAACTATCCTCCTTCCTTGGCTTCCATGATAAAAATTCTTTAGTTGTTTCTATTTTCTATTGATGCTACTTTGTTCCTCTTTTGTTCTCCTCTACCTAATTGTTAAATGTTGTGGTTCTGGGTAGTAAATAGGAGATACAAGAAGCAAAACTGTTGGGGATCCTCAACACAAGCTCATATGCTTCTTTCAGTTTTCATTCTATGGTCTCTCTAGATGATCTAATCATATCATTGTTTTAATTATTACCTATGCACATATGAATTTCAAATTTATAACTCTAACTTAGTACTTTCCTCTGAATTCCAGATGTGTGTAATAACTGCCTAATTGATTTTCCTCTTTGTTGTAACAAAGATACCTCAACCCCATCACATACAGAATTGAACTCATGCACTTTTCTCAACAAACCTGGTCCTTGTTCATTGTATGCCTGTACAAAACCCCTAACGGGGCCTTTAAGTTGGACAAAGTCTGGTCTTTGACTCTCCAGCATTACCTTGCAGTCTCCCCTTCATTCTCTCCATTGCGGCCAGTCTTTTCTCCACTTCTCATAGCTCTCTGGCTCATCAAGACCTTTGCACTTGATATTCCCTTTGTCAATAATTTATTTTCTTCTCCACTTCATCCAATTAACACTTTTCCTTCAAGTCTTAGTTCAAGTTTCTCTTTCTTACGGAATCCTTCCTAATTTCACTGATCAGAATTCCCCAATTATTAATACTTATAATTCTCTGTACCTTCCTTTACAGTACTTTACACACTTGTAATTTGACATCTGTGCAATTATTTGATTAATGTTTACCTCCCAAACTAGACTTCATTCTCTAGGTTTAAGCTCACCATCATATCCCAACATCTCATTCCACATCTGATAAATAGGCTGCGTGCAACAATATTTGATAAACTAATAAATAAATCATCTCATTACTGATAACCAAACTGGATTATTGGGTAAAGTATTTGGAAGGAAGCATAATAGAATGGTGCATGCACTGGGTTTAGAT
This sequence comes from Choloepus didactylus, assembly GCF_015220235.1. NCBI lineage: Eukaryota > Metazoa > Chordata > Mammalia > Pilosa > Megalonychidae > Choloepus > Choloepus didactylus. The sequence goes on from NC_051314.1 coordinate 52,741,979, forward strand.
GTAAAACTTGACTCTATCACTAAATAGTTATTAACTCATATGACCTCAGGGAAATTACTTAACCTCTCTGAACCTGTTTGCTCATCTGCAAAGGCAGAGAAAAATACGTACCTTGCAAAATAATTGTGAAAAGTATTATTATTACTAAAGCTCTGAGAAAGCATTCTCTTGAGACTTGTGGGCCATGGGAAATATATCTGGCTCTCTGTGCAGCCCTTTTCTTTTCTTCTCTGGACTCCAGGTTCTCCCATATCCCTTGTCTAGCCATAGTTGCCCTTCCCCACCCCCCTAACTTCTGAAGTTACTATAGTCTGTTCTTCCCCTTGGGCTCCTTTCTCCAGGCCACTGTAAGGGTCTTACCTCTTCCTCGGTCTGCTGTCTCTGAACCCAAGGAAAAAAATATCCTCTGAAGTTTTCTAAAGATTTTTATTTCTTGCTAAAGAAGTTTAAATGGAAAGCATGTAGTGAGACTGGGGACTCCAGGGAAGCCTGGCTACCAGCCAAAATGCCTCACAGAGGCACAGTGCTTTCACGAACTGGCTGAGAGCCAGGGTCGGGCTACAGTTCTGCAGGCTCAGTATTCACATATTGATCTCTCAGAAGCTGAGTCACACTGAGTAGTTCACAGAGATGCCTGTTTAAAGCTCAGTGCCAATTGCTCTTCTTAGAACAAGACCAACAACTGTCGCAGGAGCCAGAATGTCTGTGGCCATGCGTTATACAGACTCGGTATCTCCCTGTAGGAAAATCTATACAAACAAAAAATTATTCAGAGTGTGCTTTGGAAGGAGACTACTTCAATACAAACAGATCTTAGAAGTATTCCTCAGGAACACTCTTCTCAAGATAGCTTATAGCTATCTTCCTCCATATATGAGATAACACTCAACTTTGTTGGCTAAGTCCCCATTCTGTTTCTCTGAGACACTCTTTTATAAAATATATTTATATTTCAGACAGCTCAATCTTGTCTTAGAATCTTTATTTTATTTTATTTTTTTAAGGTGGCAGTGTGTATTTCTGGATGAGTCACTCTTTATTGACTTGTTAATTTAAATCACAAGGGATAATCTACTTCAATTTATTTGTAAGTTCTTTGGTGAGTTTCTCACAGTATTTCCTATATGAATTATCTACATTAGTAATGATAGGAAAACAGATTGATAAAGGAAAGGATTATGGAGAAGTTAAAGTTTGAATAATAGTAAATAGGACTTAGAAGCTCTCCTTGCTTTGCATTCATATGTAAATAGTCCAGATCCCTCTGTTTTACATAGGTTAAAGCCCCAACATTTCTCCAGGACTTCCACCACAACCTTTGTTAGAGTGGAATTAGATTCAGTCTACAGAAGGGCAACCAGTGCTGACTGGCAAGAACTTAACTTATATACCAGTGATCAAAGAAGTTCAGTTAAATCTCTGGAGACTCCCAACATGGACTCTCTGTTTCTGAATGCTTCATAGTAGTAAAACAAAAAAAAGATTAGGGTTGATATCATGAAACAATTCATGAAGACATCAGAATCAGTAGTGTTCTCTAATTGGAAGCTACATTTTGAAAGATACAGAGAATATTGCAGTGGGATCACTCACTGTTCCCACAAAAACTGACAATAGATATCCCTCATGTGATGGGGAAAATTAGTGAGTACCATACTGTTTCTTCAAAGTATTAGGAGGCAGAGTCCTATGTAGACTATCTTCCTAAGAAACTGACAACATGGCCATCATTTTAGAAATATCTATTGAACCTAAAAAATATTGCATTGTAAAAACACCACTTAATTTATTTAGAATTCTTATAAGCCAGGTATCCTAGTGCTAGTGTCTGTTGCTAAGAGACACAGTAGTTAAAAGTCTACCAGCTATTAGCCTCAAAGCTATTTTCTGTTTATGTGCACTTACTTAGTCAGGTACTGTGCCTGGTGTTTCACCTTTAGCACATTCCTTAAAATTCACAATTATCCTGTAATATAGATGCTACAAGTAAAGAAATTAAGGCTCCTAGAATTTAAATAATTTGTCCTAGGTCACAATCTGGTCAAGACTTAATCCACACTTGAAGATGGCTACCTGTAAATCTTGATCTATTAACCACTACCCTATAGTTTCAATTCAAAGCCTCTGGACTCTGAGTATTTTATTGCATATTTCAGGTGCCCTCAGCTGACAAATAGCTCAGTCACTAAATAATGAACAGAAAATATTTGAATGCAAGCATAGCTATGGTATGCTTAAATTTTACTCTTCAAGAAAAAGGAGGAACTATGTTTATTATTTAAAAGAACTCAGCAATAAATCCTGGATACTAATTATCAAGCTTCAAATATTCAATTTCATAAATATGGTGTTTACATATTGGTTGATATTCAAGAAAGGAAGAAACCTATTTGTTTATATTAAATTTATCTTGATATGGTTTAATCACAAATGTCAACATAAAAGAACTGCTTTGAGTAAACAAAATTAATTAATGGTATTGTGATTCCTAAAGGAAATGATAAGCAGTTATCTTTCAAAAACCAGCAGTAGGCTTACTTTCTTCTTTCCTTCCCCGTGGGAAGGCAGCCTGGTGTCAGCCAGATCCCAGACCAGGTAAGTGTCAGAGTAAAGAGTAGTTCAGTGTGAATGAGAGCTTTGTTAAATATAGGGATGATGAGAAAATAAGAAAACATATTGAGGATAACAGGGATCAAGTTTTTCATGACTGATGCAAAGAAAATACAGATATGAAAAGGGTAAAGCTAGAATAAATCCTATGATTTGGGGTTGGAATTAGAAGTGTCAATGTGAACTCATGGTTTTCAACATACTGTCAATTCTCATTATTAGCGGTAGTTATGTTCTATAAAGTTGCCACGACACAGAATTAGTGAATTTTAAGCCATTGTCCTTAGGAGAAATACAAGGTTGGATGCCTATGAGCCTCTGGTCACAATATTTTCCTCAACTGATCAATACATAAACCTGTTTTATGTGGATTTCTGTTTAAAGACACCTTATTTAATATATATTGTTGATTTATTAGTATGGGATTCATGGTTAACAATACTATAACCCATGCTTGAGCAAAGCTTATCTAATACATGTATTTTCTCCATAAGGCACATTGTGGCCTTTTTTGCATAGGAACACTAGACAGTACTTCAACACTACATTTGGGGGCCATTTTAAACAGCAAAATCACCAAAAAAGGCACAAAAATGTAAAAAAAAAAAAAAAAAAGCATGGCACCAAATATACCATGAAAAGGATGCTTGTTTCAGTATGAGAGCTACAACAAAAGAAGGCAGAGTATTGCTTTGTTCAACCTCAGCTGGGAATGTGCATGTTAAGCAACTTGAATTTTTCAACACTTTGCTCATATCCCTGAAAGTGTTATGAGTACTGATTTTGGGATTACAACTAAATGTTAGTGAGTAGGTGAATCTGAGTCTGTGAATAATGATGACCAACTATATTTCCTAACTTTGACCTCTGATAAAACCTAGAAGCAGTAAGAACTTGGTTTCTAAACATCATTAAAACAAGTCAGGATAAAGGCTATTTCCAAGGCTGGGACAGAGAAAGGACAAGATGAAACTGGAAGATCCTGTGCCAGAAAGAAAGGAAGTTCTCAGAGTTATGTGGTGTGTTAAAAGGACACAGGATCCAGATTAAATAGGCTCTCAGTGGTCAAATGTAGGAAAATATTAAACAAAATAAATAATGACAACAATAGATTGTAACTCATTGAATAAAATAGGAATTTTAGTCCAGATAATACAAATAAATAAATGAATAAATAATGGAGAGAAGAAAAAATATCTTTCTTAAGGGAAAATGCCAACTAGTAAAAGCAGAAGGAATGATGGAATTAGAAAATTATCATTTGGCAAACATCAGAGTAAATAATTCAGGCAAGAAATCACAATGTATGCTAAAATTTGTGGGTGAAAGTAGATTGAGGAGTAGGATTTTTACACAGTCTCATACTTCACACAAATAAGCTTATTAAATACAAATGGGTACAAAGTAACTTTAGATTTGAAAATTCTGGCAGACATCATCTTAATCAAATAACAAAATTTAACAATAACCAAAATGGGCATTATAGATATTGTATGACATCTGATAGGATGCAATGGTAGAACACAACACCATTTCTGTGAAAGAATATATAAATATATTCATTCTAATCACAAGGGAATATCAGACAAACACAAATTAAGAAACATTCTACAAAATGCCTGGCCTTTCAATTGTCAATGTCATGAAAGTCAAGGAAATGCTAAAGATCTGTTCCAGACTGAGGGAGATTAGCACGAGATGACAACTGTTTGCAACGTATCATCCTGGATTATATCCTTTTGCTAAAAGTGATAACTTTAGGGCAATTGGTGAAATTGAATAATATCTCAGGATGCTCTAGATGAAGGGTACATGGGAGTTCCTTGTACTATTCTTGTACATTTTCTGCAAGTTTAAAATCATTTCCAATTAAAATATATATATATATGAAAAGAAGAAACAGCAACGGTTTGCTGAAGCAGCCTGGCAGCAAAGTACTTCTTAGAAAAGGCAGTTTCTAAAACAAGACACTGAGAGAATGCCATCTCTTAGCAGTATTATACAGAAAATTTCCTCTTCTAGCAGTGTCTGCATAGTTCATCTTTAAAATACTGCATGTGGGAGAGTTTAAACAGCTGCAGAATGCATGTATATATGTGTGTGTGTGTGTGTGTATATATATATATATATATATGTATCAAACCTAGCAAAAGACAAGCTTGCAAGGTAGGAATTAATAAACTCTAGCCTGTGCTGATGACCAATTATGCACAGTTCACAGAAAACCACAATTGCAATAGAATTCGTAATAGTAGCTAGAGGGCTTTAAAAGCTTTATCTGCATGACAGTTATATGTTCTACATTTCAAACTTTCTAAACACACAGCTCCTCCTATTCAATCTTCTGGTTTAACAGATAAACCAAACTTAAAACCATGTGAGTACGCATTTTCAAAAGTCATGTTTTATATACTTTGTCATTCAGAAGACAGCATATTCAACCATCACTTTCCCATTTCACTTCCTAGGCAAATGTGAAATCTCAGAAAACCTGTTATGACAAAAATCTCTTCTAAGAACCCATGATGCTGTTGTATAAAATACACTATATTATAGTAAAAGAAAGAAAACCTTTAAATTCAGACTACTTTCAACTAATTTTATATATCAAGTATGTAGAGAGGTTCTCCCACTTATATTTAAGTTAGGGGTTTAAGAAGCATGATTATTTTCTCCTCTTTATACTCTTTATACTAGTGTCTTGCCTTATCTAGAGTTTGTTATCCTTTCTTTACTTTTTCTTAATTACTCATAGTCCTTTTTCTGCTCCCTTTCCCCCTAGGGGTTTGCTTTATGGCCAATGTATCGTTTTCTCGGCATTTACTACAAATGGTTAGAAAATAAGGAAAATCACGAAGACCTCAAAAAAGCAAGTGACAATCTGGTCAATAGCTATTTTGAAATGGCTTTGGAAGGCTCCTGTTAAAAAGTCAGAGTTTCAGGGAAAATGTACAGGTCTCTCTTTCGTCCTTAGTTAGCTAATTACTTTACCATTTTACTTCACATACCCTTACAGCCTTGGGGAATATGGCTCTAAAGTGACGAATTCAAAAACAATGGAAGGATAAGACATATGGGAAGACAGGAGGCAATGAAAACCTCACCCATTTTTGATGCTTCCAGGGAACTAATGTTACACTTTTTGGACACCAGTGAAGGAAAAACAAATTCTAAGAATACAGCATAAAGTGTAACACCAAGGAAGAAGAGGAACAATGAAAAGGAGCCTTTTATTCTTACTATGCACTGTTCCCCTTTCCTTTATCTCCTATAATTGGGAACTTCAATTCAGGTCTAAACAAAGCTACCTCTGTCAGTTTGTAAATTTCCCCTTCATCTATCCACCAAACCTGGTTTACACCCACTGACCTCTTGTACAACGCATCTAGTTTACACACTGAAGACATAGTGATTTTCCTGATTATGCTGCACACATGCAGACACACACACTTACACACACACTGCAAGTTTCTGACATTTAAGGCTTTCTACTACGATAGGACTCCAATCAATCCTTTTTTTTTTTTTAAATCTCCCACTGCCCTTACTCATACAATTCATTTTCTAGAAAACCTGGCCTACTTGCTGAACACCCATGCATTTTAATTTGTTTATATGGTTATATGACACCTTCATCCTTACATTTAAATTCCTGTCCCTTTCATATCTGCACTCCCAAATCCTACCTATCTTTTAGGAGTCAGGGCAAGTGCCACTCTTCTTGATTTCAATACCTAGAAGTAATTTTCCACTTTTTGAAATTTCAATGTACCAAATCTGTTTCATTTCTTAGAAGTTTTACACTTCCTGCCTCATTTTGTAGTTATGATTGAGCTGGTCTCTTGCCTTTTATACTGTGGGCAATGGAAAGAAAATGATATATGGGTATGAGATATTTCCTTTATCCTTGATGCTTCATGCATAATAGATATTCAGTAGGCATTTGTAAAAGAAGAAAGAAAATAGGTGAGTGAATGTCCTGAAGAGTAGGTATGGTTTTATTCTTTAATATTTTAAAGCTGTTCATATTTTAATTAAACCCTACCACTTATAGGAAGTAAGGTACTTCAGAGTGTTTCTATTCCATTGTATATTTTATGGAGTGTCTACTGTGGGTAAGCTTTGTCCTTGGCAATTATACTACCAAATAAGAAAGACAAGACTCCAGCACTCAAAGAGCTTGCATAGCAGATAACAATTGAGGTGGCTGAAATAATGCTTGTTAATAAGTAAACAAGAAAGTATCAAATAATAATAAATACTATTAAGAAAATATAAGAGGATGATGGGATGGAATGCAGGCATGGGGCATGGTAGATGTTCCTTTAGACTAAATGTTTGGAGAAGGCTTCTGTGATGAGGCAGCATTTAAGCAGAGTTCTGGATGATGAGAAGGAGTACTGCCAGGATCTGGAGACTGTCAGTACAGGCGGAGGGAACCTCCATGACAAAGGCACTATTCAGGATGAAGTTTGGTTTGTTGAGAAATGGAATGAAGGCTAGGGGAAGCATGGTGAGGTTTGGCTTGAGGATTAGGCAGAGGCCAGATTAGGTAGAGCCTCGTAGATCAGGGTAAACTGATTGTATTCTATTTTTTTAAGTGTAATGGAAATCCAATAGATGGTTTCATGAATTGAGATGACATACATGATTTATAATTTTAGAAGGCCAGTGTGCCTTCTGTGGGAAGGACGTTATTGCATAGGGCCAAGAGTGGAAGCTTGAAACCCGGTGACAAATGGTGGTGACTTGGCTTGGGCCAGGACAGGGGGACTAGAAGCAGAAAAAGAATAACTGATTCATGTTGTATTTTGGAGGAAGAGTCAATAGGAGTAACTGAAGATGAGATGTGTGGGGAGGAGGTGATTGAAAGAGAACCATATATGAATTCTTTCCAAATTGTTCCCTTAGTCTGTCATTCCAATAACCATGAATCCTAATACCTAGTCTCTGTGGCACTTTTGGTGACTAACATTTGAATAGCACTTCACAGTTCACCTTTTATTTTTTTGCACAATGAATGGGTTATAACATCATAGAATGTTAAATGGATGATGATGCAAAATTCTTCCTTCCACCAGGCAATTCCAATTCATCCTTTAAGTCTCAATTCTTATTTTATCTCCCTTTATAAAGCATTCGTTGACTCCACTTCCACATGAGACTAAGGAAAACTCTATCTTCTACAGTATTTTATATGTTGTATATATTTCCACAATAGCAATGATTTTATATTTTCAACTATAGTCTCACCATTGTCCCCAATACACTGAGTTCACAGCGGGCAGAGACTTTTTTTTAAAGTCATTGCATTCCCTACTACATAGTATTTGCAGATCAGATCGGTGATGGGTACCTAAATGAAAAAGTATTTGGTGATTACCCTTATGCTAAACCATTATCATTCTGACACTTCCTTAATATCTCCAGTGGTTACCTTAACACTTAAAAAGGCAGCCTATTCCAATTTCAGACAGCTCTAATTATTGGAAATTTCTAAAACTGAGATAAAACTTAAAAAAAAAAAATTGCCTTTTTATCTTAGTTCTATCCACTTATTAAATAAAGAGAACAAATTCAAAACTACATTTATCACATTATAATGAATAATAATTGAGTTACAAACACAAAGAATATTCTTATTTGGATAGGAATGTGACTAATATGAAATCCATTAACTTCCCAAACCCAGCATTATTTCACAAGGCTCTGAATAATCAATTTGTAAGAATGAATATTGTGAAGCATATATTAAAGTACCAGAATGAATAATTAATAACCTAGCATGACCTAGAAATGGGCTATAAGAGGAAAAAATCACCCCATATATACAGGTTATTGAATTATCTATAAATATCCCATACATATAACATAAAATATGTATATGAATTTTAATTTATACTGGTTAATAGCAATTAAGCACTTCACATTAAAAATGAGCTCTGAGATAATTTTCCAAATTTACTATTGACATTTTCCCAGCAAGAATTTTCTCAGTATCAAGACCAATTATTTCTATACATGCAGAAAGAATCAATAACTGATTAAAAGGAAAATATTTTGGAGTCAGTCAGACTTGGTTTCAAAGGCCAACTCTGGCTAGCTCTGTGGCCTTAAGAAGGTATTAGTATTATTATTTAAAATCTCTGCTTCTTCATTTCTATCAAATGGGGGAGAAAATTCCTTTTGAGGGTTTGTGATGAAATTTAAATGAATAAATTCATTATAAAGCTTGTAATACTGAGACTTTCACCAAGTAAACACTCTATATATAAACATCTTTCATTGGCAGTTGAAAAGCCTGAATATTGACTACTCTACCTTGAGGGTACTTATAATATATGAAAATATAACATCAAATTATAAAATAATTTATGAAATTATTCTGAATTGAAAAGGACTTCAAGCAACTTTTACCTCACTTGTAGACTGTAATGTGAAGTTTTCTTACTACATGGTTTTATTTATTTTCAACTATTTTATACTACTGACAATAATAAATGCAACAACTAACATTCATAAGTCATTTATTCCCAATTTGAGTCTGTGCTAAAAATTGCATGTGGATTATTGTCTTTAATCTTTAAAATATCACAATGAGATGGAGCTATTCACCAGCCACACTTTAAAGGCATAGAATACTGAAGCTTGGAGAAGGCCATTCACGCTGGCATATTTAACAACACTTAAATAGGGTTTACCATGTGGCAGGTACTGTTTTAAGCCCTTTATAAATATTAACTCATTTAATCTTAAAAATAAGTAAAATAAGTTCTATTATTATCATCCACATTTTACAGATTGGGAAATCAAGGATTAAAGTCTTTAGATATGACCAGAAGAATTGAAAAAGCGGCAGATATTACTCTTCCTAGCCATCTCCTCGCTGACCAGCTAGTGAATAAAACTGGAGACACAACAGTAACTGAAATATTTATAATTGATTAAAACAAATCATAGACCAAAAGGTAAAGTGTGCTGCTTTTATAACTATGTAAGTAGGATACTTATTTTTAAAGGTAGCAAAAATTACATATGTCAATAAATACATATAAAATTAAAATGCAAAATAGTTAAAAAATAATAAATAATATACAAAAATAAAAATTATACAGGGTATCAATTTTACCTGGCAACATATGCCTAGCTATAGACAATGCAAATTTTATGCTGAGAAAGCAATGCCTCATAAGCAACATTTAATGAAGATTTACAATGTGCCAGGATATATATTAAATGCTTTAAGTACATTATCTCTGTTAATCCTCCCAACTCTATGAGATAGATACTATTATTCCCAGTTGACAGTTCAGGAAAATGAAGATAAGAGCTGTGAAGAACTTATCCAAATTCGTATAGCTGGGAAATGTCAGGGTTGGGAATTAAATCCAGATCTGTCTAATAGTAGAGCCCGAGTCCTTAACCACTAGGCTACACTCTCTGCTAAGGGGGACAAAAACAACAAAAAATCTGTATACTCTATAAAATAGAGAATTACTTCAAGAGACTAATAGTAATAAACAGAAGAGAAAGTCACGGCAGCCAGGATCTATCTTGTCTCTGACAACAAGTAGTTTAATTTTTGAGGGTCTCAATTTCTTAAAAAAAACAAATGACAATAGGAATAGATCATATTGAAGGTCTTTTTCCACACTAAAATTCCATATTAAATTCTAGGACTCTAGCTTCAGAACAAAACACTGCTCCAAAACGATTACAAAACCTGACTCTTGCAACCTTTTGTTATCACACTGTGAGAATGCAGACCTGGCAATGTGCTTACAGCTATGGACCTTACCTATAAATGAATGGAGCCACAGTGGCAGTATTCGGGTGGCTGTGCTGCTGCTGCTGAGGGAGTTGGACAGCACCATTTCCCGTGTTCTGTCCACTGCTTTGTGCCACAGGTAGGGTACAGGAACCAGAAGGAGAACCTTGGCCAGTTTCCTTCCCTTCCAAAGGAGCAGGGCAATTGGATGTGCTTGCTTTCTCAGTGGTTATGGGCTTAGTTAAAGACTGGGAAGGGCTTCCCTTGGTAGTCCTGAATTTTTCAGACTCTTTGCTTGCTGCACTGCTGGGTGATGTGGTTTGCTTGGCTGTTGGTACCTTTGAGCCTGGTTTTGGAATCCCACTGGAAGATGGGATTAAGCTTTCCTTCTTGCCTGCTGTTGTCTTGCTACCTTTTGGGATCAAGCTTGCAATTTTAGAGGTCTTTTTTGGAGCTGTCTCCATCACCTGATCCTTCTCTTCCTTGACTGATTTTTCAGTGCAAACTTTATTTTTGTCCCTGCTCTTTTCCTCTTTTTCCTTTGGCTGTAGCAAAGACTTTTTATTGCTGAGATTTTTGCTTCCAGCTTTTGGAGGAGCCAATTTAGGTGACACTTTGGGGCTGCTATTTGTCGAGCCACCACTATTCAGACCGCTGGTAATACCTTCCATTTCACCAGATTCAGAAAAGGCATCATCATCCTTCCCACCATCACTTAGTCCTGAACTGGGAGACTGTGGGGGCCGTAAAGCAGTCCGGGAATTGACCAGCTTGAATTTTTCAAGCATGGATTTCTGTCCCGAGGTTGCTGTTTTGGCCCCTTCTGAGACAGGTGGCTTGAGTCTGTCTGAAGATGGTGTGGGAGAGGTGGCTGGGCTTGACTGCTTTACAGCCAGCATGGTGGAGGTTGCGCTGTGCTTGACATTCATGGACTTGCTGCGCCAGGGCTTGCTGGCACTCGGAGAAGGGATGGCGGAGGCAGGGGGCTGCCCAGCAGTGCTGGAGGGCTGCATGTTGCCATTTACACCTGAAGATGGTTGAGGTCCTTTGGAGAAATCTGGACATTGTTCGAAAAATAAAAATGAAAAGAATGATTAGCTTTGATCATTTATGTCAAATCATTAAATATTTGCTAAATACAGATGCATGGAAGCATCCCTCCTCTGAACTGAAAACAGACCTCCTCGGTGGCATCAATCACTTCTGTGATGTGGCCGTTTTTGCATCATATATCAAAAGTGAAGAGTGCTTGACTGACATTGATTTCTGGAAATAGTTGCTTTTGTTTCCCCTCTGAAATTACTTACATTCAGATGGATTTTGCTAGCCACAGATATCTAAAGATGAATAAAGCAATATTCTCTACTTTTTCCAACCACCACTGTAGCTCATACTAGTAAATGGATATTCCACATAGACTTGTAAAAATGTTTTATAATGAATATTGAGAAACTGCTTTTAGCTACAGAAAGCTTAGTTTATTTTTATCTGATTAAATATGCTTATGAATCATCAGTTAGTTTTTGCTAACTGTCTGTATTTTTATTTGTATAAAAGCAGCTTTGGAATTTATGAATCTATGTGTCAGATAATCTAGTAAGCACTGTTATAAAGTTAATCATTACAACAGCCCTGCAAGGTATATATAACTATCATCATCCCCATTTTACAGATGAAGAACCTGAGGCAAAGAGGGACTAAATAACACAGCTTGGGTTTGAACTGATTTCAGAGTCTTTGCTTAACTGGCACAGCTATGGCATACTGTAGTGATGTGAACAAATCTTAAATTCTAATAGAAAATCAAGCTACTTTTTGAAAGCTAAAGGAAAATAAGTTCTCCATCACATAAATTCTTTACAGTACACTAGTGTTTGCCTAACTTCCAGAGGTTACATTATGACATGAATTTTTTTTATAATTATTCTCACAATGATTAATGCCTGATTATAGGTCTTAGATTTAAGCATGAAAAACTAAAGCAAAGTAGGAAATTTATAACATGGTATAAAATAAAAAAGAACTGAGCCTGGAGTTAGGAGATCTCAATTTGAATGTTAACATTTAGGTACCATGTAATTTTGGTCAAGACACTTAACCTAATCAAGAATTTCATTTACCCATGAATGCCTCCGTCTTCATCTTCTGTATGTGTGTGTACACATGTGTGTGTACTCATGTGGCAGGGGGGATTAAGTGAGATACTGCATGTAAGAGTGCCACAATTTGGCACCGTTAACATACTAGATATTGGCAAATTGAAACAAAGCTATTTTGATGAAATGCTCAATTGGAAGTATTTTATAAAGAATATCCATTTTCATAATATTTAGGAACTGGAGTTGATTAAATTTCATAAAATATTCATAAAGGTAAACCTGAAATGCTTTTACTTTAAAATGTTTTCTTCAAAGATGTCAAAACGTAGGATACACAACACATAATCTGATCAATTGGTATGGAATAATAGGTCTTACTCATTTCTCAGTACAGAAAATTGAGCCACACCAAAAGAGGAAATAATAAAGAAGTTAAAGACAGGTAGAGAGGTCAAATTGATAGGTGATTCTTTTGTGTGAGTGAGGCAGGTTTTACCTGTAAAAAATAATTTTGCCTTAAATAATATAGTCTGTGAAATTTATATAACTATAATATCATAAATGTATTTTATATAAAATGTTCTCATACAACTCGGTATATAGACATTGACTTCTAATTCTCACTACACTTCTATAACTCTTCATTCCGACTGGAAAAAAATGAATACAAGACTGAACATATGTACTCTAGATTAAAATGTAAAAATTCAGTAACTCAAAATGCTTCATTTAAAATTGTAAAGCATCTTATGAAAAATTGTTTTTTCCAATATGCATGTAAAGTATGTAATTATGTCCATGTCTGGAATATCTGTAGAAATTCATTGGTTTCATACACAAACAATACAGAGCTCTGAAAAACAATAGTTGTGTTGACTATTTCAAGAAAAACAAATCCAACCAGCTTAAAACCTCCAGTTTCACATAACATTTCACTTCCCATGAGTGGCTTTCAATCCTTTGTTAATTATCTGGGTTATAACTATGGATAATTCCAAACTTGTTTCACTCACAGATCCATTTCAAGTGTTATCATCGCACCAGAATCTGAACGGTTCTCACAGTGGACAGAACACCTGACAGGTAGGAATGCCTATCAAATATTTCCCCAGACTAATTGCTACTTATTGGCCAAGTCTCGGCTTTGACCTCACTTCCCCTGAGGGAAACATTACCTTACCCTTATCTTTGACCACTGTATCAAAAAACCTGGATTAGGTGGCTTTTCTACATTTTTTCCATAGTTTATTCTTTCCTCTGTTATAGCTATTACCACTCTGCTGAAATGCCTGTTCCCTCCACTACACTGTACATTCCATAAAAGCAAAGAGCTTGCCTGTTTTCACAGTTTTATACTGTGCCTATTTCCCTCACTATATGCCAGGCACTGAACTAAGTATTTGAAATGTATTAATTCAATGAATCCTCCCAACAACTGCATGAAGTTTTCAATATTAACCCCATTTTACACATGAAGAAACTGAGGTATAAAGAACTTAAATAACTTGGACACATTACATAATTTGTGACAAAATTGATAGCTCAGATACTAAGTTAATTCTTTCAACCATTCTGTTACACTGTTTTCTCAAAAGTAGTAGAGTAAGTTCAATGGCTTATCAGTTGCAACAATTAATCCTTGAATATGGAAAAATAGGGCCCAACAAAAATAGTAATTGTTAAATTAATGCTTCTAATAGGATTATAGCAGTGAACTTTATTTCTTAAGTACCCAGATTCAGCTGGGAACTATGAACGCCTCCAATCAAAATGAATGTCATCAACTGCAGTGAATAGTGAATATGCCCATGCATTTTACACAGTGACCTCACTGTTTTACTGATTCTTGTCTGTCATATATCTCTCTATTTTTCTATATATTTCCAGCAACACTAATCAACACTATTTAGTTCCTTCTATTTATAGGACTCTAATCCAGGCATAACATCCGAGTGGCTACTTCAAAACACACCCCAAAACACAAAATAATCTAGTTGGGGAAAATAAAACAGACTCATAGAAGATAAAGGCCACTACATGCCAAATGAGTGGAAGGTGTGTAAGAAAGCGGTAGAGAAGATCAGAGTTGAAAAGGGTCACAGAGAGCTGCATAATCTTGAATAAGAGCAAGATGATGAGATAAAGGCGACTGAAGGCATTCAAGGCAGGAGAAACATTAATAAAACTTTTTTAAGGAGCTATGTAAAATTTTATTCTCTTTATTTACTTTTAAAAATAGGCATACACATATACTGGGATAAAAATTTGGAGAGACAGTCAAAAAATCTGAGGCTATTTTGCTAGGAATGTTGTTAAGAGATACATGATGACATCACATTGAATTAATCTTTAGTTCTTACACTAATTTCAAAAATTGTTTGCCATATTTCATATCATATAATGAAGAAAATTATATTAATAATTATTACAACCATAATAACACTAATTGACATTTTATTAAAGGCTCTTTAACTGAACTATTTCACATCAGTGTTCACAGCAACCTTACAAGGGGGAAAGTGCTCATATTTCTAATTCACATTTGTGGAAACCAAGGCTTGGAGAGACGAGGCAACCCATTCAATGCTGCCCAACTAGTGAGGGGTATGTGGTGGAGTTAGGATTTGATCCCACATTGTGTGACTCTAGATCCCATGCTCTAATTGTCTTAGAACGATGGACATTCCAAGTGTTGAACACAGTGGTTCTCAAATTTTAATGTGCAGGGATCCTATTAGATGTGTGATTCAGCAGGTCTGCAGTGGGCCCTGAGATTCTGTATTTCTAACCAGCTTCCAGATGATGTCAATGCTGCTGGTGACAGATCATGATTTCAGTAGCAAGGGTTGAACCGACTCACAAACCATGACAATTGCCAACATCTTCAGTTTTAAAGGGTCATTTCTTGTGACAGTGCCCTTAATTGACTAAAATCTTGAAATGTCCCAAAGCTGCACAGCATTAATATTACCCATTCTTTGAACTTTCAGAATCTTGGCGAGCTCTAAATTCACTTGGGAGCTTGGCAGTTTGGGGTAGGAATTGCTAAAAACAAAATGAGCCCATCAGGTTTTCCCAGTAACCTTTTTTTAAATTGTCACTTTAGCCACACATTTAGCATTCTTGCAAACTATGGATCTGCAAGGAGATAAGAATCAGGAGACTCCTACCCCTATGTGCCTGGGAGCTAAGGTGGGGATGAGAGGAGGGTATAGAAGGGAATCAGTCAGGATGCTTTTTAAGCATGCTGATGAGCAAGAAAGTGGGAGAGGGAGCTCTTTCCTCAGAAAGATAGAATGTTACAGAAGTTCCAGTAGAGAAGAGGAATTTCCAATAACACTACATCCAAAAATGAGGCAAGAGAGAACTCAAAATTATGGCATTCACATAAAATCCACTGCCATAGCTGTAGAATGGTTCTCAAACACTTCTCAAAGCTCAGTTAAAAATCTATGTCCAGCTCGTCTCTATAGAGTAGCAGTGAGGTGCTTCAGGTTTCATTAAGAGGGTAAGTCATAGGTCATTGTGCATCAGGAATGCAACGGACAGTACACTTCTCTGAATTCCTTACAATGCAAGTTGCAAAACAACAGCAGCTGAAAGGTGCAAAACAGCAGCAACTGAAATAGCAGTATCTGTAGCATCTACAGAATGAGTGCAGCCACAAATTCTAGTCTCTCTGATAATTTATTTAGTCAATATACAATACCTTGGTCTTGCTGATATTTTTTTGAATGTTGATAACTAATTTTCTCATTATGTATGAGTTGTTACCTGGGTATAGGGAAAAAAAACACAGGTATTTAATGTGTGCCCTTAAAAATGTTCCTGAAATGGATTTGTATCCCTGCTTACAGCCCTGCCTCTTGTCTCTGGACCCCAAGTAGCAATTTTCCACTCCCCATCCTCTCCTTCTCCTTCTTCTTCCACTAATACCTCCACTAGATCTAAATAATATCGTTTATCAACTGCTTACTTTATTCCAAGTAGCTTATAAGCTCTTCATGCATGATTTCTCATTTAAATCCACAATAATCTTCAATATATTAGGATTTCTCTTGTTAGATATGAGAAAACTGAGGCTTACAGAAAGAAAGTAACTTGTTACAAATTACAAATATAGTAAACTTAGAAAAGACAAAGTCCAGTTTGGCACTCAGGTTTATTCGGCTCCCAAATTTGGGGGCTTTCAATCATCTCTTCCTGCTACCTGTTTGCTGCAGAAATTATGATAATAAACTATAGGTTTGTTATAAAGGGGGCAGTTAATTGGGAAACTCCTGAAAGCATGTTTTCCTTCTTCTTCAGAGGGCAGAATATAGATGCACAGAACATCACACAAAACACTCAGTAGATTACATATTGTCTTCTTTTGCATCCTACTTTCATTCATTCTTATGAGTTGATATGAGAACAGATTTTAATTCATGCTCAGAAGACATCTAAACTTACAGTTACTTTTTATTATCTCATCCTGCAATTAAATTACATTTACAGCTTGAAAACAGGCCAATCCAATTCTAAAGTTTATACATTAAGTCCAAGTGGGGCAACAAGCATATAGGAAGCTTAGGCTGTGACATTTCTCCACATAACTTCAGCTAGCATTGGACTTAGTGGACATAGGAAATAATTTAGACTCTCATTTCACAATAACATACCAGAATCTTTTGCAATGCTTAAGAAGTTGAAAAAAAAACAGCATCCAATTCCAAACATGACTTGCTCCCAAGTGGTGCCTCTTAAACTTTACCCAACTGCCTTCCATAAATGATTACTTGTGAGATGCCTCATCCATCAGTTTCACAATGACTCGACAGAAACATGGGATGGCCTCATAGGGATCTGGAGGGGCTGTCCATTCTGCACAGGCTTGCCTTGCCGTTTGCAATGTTAGAGTGCCACTTTGTGGAGTGTCGTGAAATCAAGGGATGCCTCCATTCACCAGCCGGTTTCAGAAATGTGTGTAATCTAGGTATGTATAATATGTATACATCTCAACATGCGTGCATGTATATAAAAACAAACATATACAATCAACTGTATTTAATTATATTGCATGATATATGTGCCTAATTATGTTATCTCATGAAAATCCCTAAGAATAACCTGAAATTATGATAAATTGACATTATATTTTAAGCTTGTACAGGTAGTAAGGAAATGAAGCAAAAGCTCAATACATAATTAAACCACCAGTAAAATAATATAACTCTTGCCTTGAAAATAAAACAGTATAGTCCTTTGACCTTGAAGTAATTTCAGAGTAAGTTAAAAAAAATACAAAACAGAGAACGTGCTTAAGAATTATACACCTATGTTTTAGCTGACAATAAACAGCTAAAATTTTATGACTAATGCAAAATTCACAGTAGACCTTACTGTTTTACAAAGTACAACTAAAATGCTGGTAAATTCTTGGCATCAATACTATTACATTGAGTGTAAATGAAAGTAAACTCTTCTATACCAGCAGCCGTTTTATCAGAATCCATGATAATAGAAAGAAACCCCCTTTTCCTCTAGATACCCTTGTACATTGTAAGAATCACATGGGAAAAACAGTAAAAGGGTGTCCTCTGGTGCCATGGCATGTTTCTTAGCAACATGAAAAACACCTCTCTTCTAACAAACTGTGTTGAGACACAAGTGTTCACAGATCATAATTCAGAAACTGTATTCCAAATAAAGCCAAAGATATTTCCATTTCTAATAATACTAAACTTCTAACATCTTTCAGACTTACTACCCAGATTTTACAAAACAAGTATGATGTACATATGAAAATAATTTGCTGCAAGCATACAAAGGTTATGTGCCAGAGCATAGTTTTTATGTGATCCCTGATTTCCAGTAAACAGGTATTTCTTTTCTTTACAGCATGTATCTGTCAAGAGTATTCTCATAGGGTATATAGGCAAATTGATAAATGCTGGTGTCAGAACATATTATTCATTGTCAGTTTCTGAATGGCAGGTCATCAAGAGGAGAAACTGAAGAACTTTAACCAAATGCTTCTCTAAAAATTATGCTGTCTTCATTTCACCTTGTGTTCTGAGATATTTGTCCCCACATTCCACTTCAACAAAATAGAGGAATGGCATAGCATTCTATTGCAACATTTCTCTTTCAGCCTTCTCTGCGTGTGATAATCTATGATGAAGTTTAATGATATTTTAATTCATTTGGTGAAATGAGCACACTGTTTTTTGAATTGCATCATTATTAAAATTATATTAGATATATCTTTTGAAGTAAGCTTTGTGATTCTCTTCTGGTTTCCTTTCATTAGAAAAATCCCACAATTTGCAAATAAGCTATTTTTTAAAAAAGCATACATGTGAAAAGTTACTGCATTTACAACAGTGTTTTTTTTTTTTAAATAGTGGAGTGAAGTTGCTTTGGTTGTGAATATACTTTTATAATCTATTATAAATTGGAGATATTCCAAAATTGATTGATACAACTCATCAGCCAAGACTTGTTAAAGAGAGTGAAAATATCTTTCCTCTCAGAAGCATTCAGAGAACAGATTACAGAGGATTTGTTAATCCTTCAAGGAAAAATTCTTAACTTTTTAAATTTAAATGTTACCGATTTCTAATAACTGAAAGAGAATAGGAGTTAGATTAGAATATCCAAACCATTGTTTTCTGAATTCCCTTATTCTAATATTGTAACCTTTGAAAATTCTTAAGTTTCCAATTTAATTGGTCATATCCAGGATATGTATGCAAACTAGTTTGTGACAGAGATCAACTTGCCAGCAGATAGAATCTTGTATTTTAGACAAGTTGTCCTACCACTACAAATATTAATGTCAAAAAAGTTAAATCAAACATTTTTTATCAAAAAAGACATAGTGTCTCAAATAGTCTAAAGAAAAAATTACAAAAGGTTTTATATATAAGGTTTATTACTGTTTTGCTTGTTCTTATAATTTCATATTTTGGAACTATAAAACAGCATGATACAATGATGAATTTAGAAACATTAAAATTGTTGTATTGACATAGCATTGTAACCCTATGAGACAAATGCTACATTGTATATAAAACTAATACCAGATGGCTATATCATATCATACACAATTTAAGCAAAAGACATTTAATGCCTACACTTAATGTATTTTAAAATAGCCGTGAATGTGAGATACCACACTATAAGCATTTTAGAATTTTACATTCGTTGGAGTTAAAAGCGATGGCTAATTTACCATGAAAAATCTTGTATTCTGCTGTAGATATGTATGTACTTAAGAAAATCTGCTTTATATGGTCAAAGACATCATAATGCATGACATCTATCTCCACCTTGTGGTTATTGTAAATATTGCTAACGTTCTAGTTTTGTACCATTTCCTAGACAGAGGTTGAATGGCCATGGAAAAATACTAATACTTGTTTATCTTTGGATTTTCTTTTAGACATCAGAAATAAAAAAAGTATTACATATGACAGAAAAATTCATATACATTATGTTTCAAAGTCTTAGGTCTTCTAACTTATTTCTAGGTTTCTTTGCCAATGTTATTAGTAATTTCCTACAAAAATATCATATAACTCTGATATCATGTATCAAAATTAGACACCCGAACAGCCCATTAAACACTTCTCTACTTATAAGCATGTTTAACTTCCCCAGAGTTCCATAACATATATAGGAAGTATTAGCCTAAACCCTGTTTCTAGGAAAGTCAGAAAACTAGGGAACATGTTTTGCTAACAGAAAATTATCATTTCCCATCTTCTCATGGACAGTATAAATCTTCAATAATGTTTCTTAGGATTTTAAATCAGAGGCTTTATTGTATATTTTCATGAAAAATTCTTAATTTCCAAATACAGATTTTTTTTTTTTTTCATTTAATTCAGGAGCTGGGGATACTGCATGGATCAAGACAGGTAGCTCTGCTATTAAGTGCCTAAAATCTTATCAGTTTTGCTTTAAATGGGGGGGGGGGAATAAAATTTCACAAGAGTCTAATTTATAGATTAACCCTCCATCATTTGTAAGGTAATTTACGTCTGAGAAAGAGAAAGTTGCCAATCAGATTATCTCTCTAAAGCTATTTGAAAATATCTAATCTGAGCAAAAAATTCCCTACGTGGTCAGACCAAATTTGCCATCTCTTCTACTAACTAAAGATAAATTCATCACTTTTTAAACTTCATGTCTGGTTCTATGTATTGTCAAATATCATGAAGAGAAGTTTAACGTTCTACTGATTTGAAAACACTACCTCAAAATCCTTTGGAATGCCCTAGCCCCCACCCAGCCACCTACTTAAAGCTGTATAAGTTTTTGATTTCCCCATGGATTAAATGTGAATTGCACACCCTCTTCCCGCAGTGATCTGCAGCAAGCCAGCGCCTCCTTAAATGCACACCTTGCATGTTACAGAGAACCGTATGGCATATAGCTAATTTATAATCTATATTTAACACAGATTTCCATTTAGCATCCTTTCTATCTAATGATTTTGTGATTTGATATGTTTAATATGCACTATTACAAGAAAATAAAACAAGCATGAATAATTTGTCTCTTTGGAGAAAAACAAGGCCATATTATTTCTGTGTCCTGCTGTTTTCAAAGAGAAATACCCATCATAATTATTTCCCGACTTCTGATATTCCAACCTTAATTGCCCAAAACACTTATGGCACTTATGCTATGTTAACTGAAGCTATGTATTTGAACAGATTTAATATAGACTTATGATTTCAGGATAAATTTTCATAATATATGAAAAGACATATGAAAATGTTATCTTATATGAGTCTTGGGAGGAACTGTTTTGTGAAACAGATTTTATTTTTGGCTATGTAATTAACCACTTTAAAATAAATGATTTCATTTCCTTAAAATGTTTTTCAGATGAGAAAAGCCCTGAAGAAAAGTGGCATTTAGAAGGCGGCAATTAGAAAACCTAAGGAAACTCCACTGATAGGTAACATTCCTATTCCAAAAGCTGTTATGCTGCTCAACTATTAGATTTAACATGTAATTTAAGAGATTTGTTGGTTACATATGTGCTGTAATGATGTAACAGGCAAACACTTACCTTTTTCATTTCCATTTGCATAATTTGGAGGCTTGTTTTTGTCAATGCTGTTAAAGCTTTGACTTCTTCTATTTAAATTAGAGGCTCCCTGTACCTTGCTGCTGCTGCCTGCAGCCGGCACCCTAGAGGGCCCTGGAAGCCTGAAATAGTATAAGAAAAATTACATCATTATTGTACATTATGGAAAGACAGGGAGCAGGAGGTTCTGAGCAGGAAAGGGTTAAAGGGGAAGTCACAGTATAGGATATTCTAAATTTACTCAGCAGACAATGATGGTTTAAGTGACAAATAAATTACCCACACAAGGTTAGATAATCTTCAGAGAAGTCTTGTTTCATTTGCCAATAAACATGTCCCAAAGTATATTAACAATTTGGAAAAACTAGAAATAAAGTAACCTTTAACTGGAAAAGTTATACTTACCCCACTGCCCCAATGAACAAAACTTTGCCTTAATAGGAGCATAACAAATACATGAAAAATGAGGGAAACAATAACACAACTTTATTATGTTCTCAGGGTATGCTGTCTGTAATTGTTGCTATATTGTTCTCTTCAATGTAGGGGACATTTGTTTTTAACTTTAGGTAGCTGTATCCTAAGTCAGCCTGTACATTAATAATAAGAATGAAGATACTAAACAAATTGAAAGAGCAAGTGCTTATTGGATACCTAAGCTAGTTGGCTCCTTGAATTAAAGCATGGTGTGGAGACCAAGGGTTGATTCCTAGTTGACCAACCTGCATCACAAAAAGACTCTTTCATTCTCTTACCAAACATAAGAACCTAGATTTTAGCTAGTTGTTTGTAAGTGTGGCCAAAACTGATCACAGAGGCGATATGACAAGAAAGGATCCTGGTCTCAGAAGAATGACAATTTAAAATACACCTAGAGTAATAGTAGCTTCAGCTACTCTAGGTATGAAGAACAAGATATGAGAAAATAGGCATACACTATCATTAGGGGCAGCTGGACAGGAGGTTATGATCTACAGGCATTTTATTGGGACTATAATTAAATATCAGTTTGGATCATTCACTTCACTGTCTAAGCAGTTTCCATGTTAAAATGTCAAGTATTAATTATTTCATGAACTGTGCCTAAAATGCACAATTAATAAATTTCAATTTTATACTACCATATATTGTATACATACAATAAACTCAATCTACATAAATTAAAAACCAGAATTATCCACATCAAGAATAAAGCATGGTATTGAAGTTTGCCAATGTCTTTGTCAGTATTTGCTGCCACCATGTGAGTGTCATTATGTACTACTCTAAAATTTGTTTTAAATAAAATCGAACATAAGCAATCCAGAAACTATAAATGAAGCACTGCATTTTTTAGAGTTTTCTTCTACGAAATGTTTAAACAAAAGAATGCTTACATCTGTAAAATTAGTGCCAATATACCAAAATTTCACAATCTGCTTGCCATAATACTCAAATTTTAACTCACCTCTATAATACTACTGGACTATATTCTGTCCACAGATTATTAGAAAATCAAGACTGTAGATAATGGAAACACTTTTCTAATAGTAAAAGGTATTGTGAAATGGAGTGAACATCAGGAAAACACAAATACCAGCTTAAAAACAGAAGTGCTGATCTCTGGGAATAGTTAATAGCTTCAGAATGTTGACTGTGTTTTATAGTTTAAATACATATGGCTAAAAAACAGTTCTTTCAGCTATTTTGCTAATTAGAGGTTGTGTCATACACAAAATTGGAATATTTTCCAAATGATTCCAGCATTTCACTTTTGGTCATATGGATCTACAAGAGTTTGTAAGTATAACACATAACCACAGACACTAGAAATTTACAGTACCAGTGACTGAACTCTGCACAAAGAACTCAACTAATTAATTTGGCCAAATGTCCCAATCATAATAAAGCTGAGATCTGTTCCTGTACACATACCCATAGACTTGGAAAGTTCACTCCAATTATGAACAAATATTGTCACAAAACTCTGCCCTGTTTGCAGTGAAACTTTTCTAGTAAGCAATTAAAATGCATTTTAACCTTTCCTGTGACCCATGAAGCCAAGTGCTCTTCAATCCTTCGAAGAACAAATTAAAACAAATTAAAAACTCCAGTTTTCTTTTCATTATTCTAATTTGACAGGAAGCCAGAGCCTCCAGATCATTCATCAGAGTAATAAAAAGAGAAATGAGACTGAAGAAAAAAAAAAAAAAAAAAAGTTCTATTAAAACGAAGTACTAAAAATATATTTTACATATACAAGTCTAACAAGAGGTAATAAAAAAAAGGTTCATTGAACAAGATTAGGTCACTGTTTTTGCACATCCCAATTTATATCATTTATTCTAACTTTTAATTAATTACCTTTTTAAATTTTTTATCTCCAGAATCATTTTAACTACTATGGAAATGGCAAGGGGAAAAGCAAATACCTCAAGTAAGGTCATCGGAAGCAGTCCTTGTGTCACACATTACGTAATATGATTCATTAATGCAGTAATGACAGTAAGCCACCACTGAGATGCTTCCCCAGTGAGTGAGATGGCACATGTAATCACATAATAATCAAGGGTGCAAAACATTTGCTGTGGCTTTACTCAGCTGTTCCATGCCTTCAGCAATTTAACATTTAAAAAATAAACTCTTGAAACACGTTTACATGTATTTTCCAAACATTGCATAACGCACTGCCACTTAATATAACAAACTCTCTTTAAAATACTAACGTCACAGAGAAGCAAAAATTTCAACTATTATAGTTAGAAAAAATAGTCCAGGCTCACCTGGTGCTAACTTCCCTACCAAAACTGGCCAGTGTTTTTCAATTCTCTTTTAAAACATATAATAATTAATGCATGTCCATCTCAAAAAGTAATTACAATTTTGTTATGAAACACCCAAATTTTGTGGCCTGGAAAAACCAGGGCCTTCAAAGAATTTTTTTTAACTTTCTCTAGTTTAGCACCTAGACTTCAGCTCAGACACTGTACTGTGTTAACTGAACTAAGATTAAGGTAGCTAAAACCCATTTAGTGATCTCACAAAACATACCCATTCCTGAGGTATGTGTGGAAATCCACTATGGAAGAATTCAGTGCTCTAAACTTTTCATCCAGAAGTGTGCCCCCCCCGCCCTTTTTTTTTTTAAATTTAGAGTGACAGAACAAAATCTCACTGGTCATTTACGTGAAATCACTAGAAAGCAATAAATTAGAGATATTAACTGACCTAGTAGGCTTTTTTTGACTGGTTGCAATTCCACTGTGATTAGACTGAGTTGCATATCTGGCTGCCAGACTGTATGAGGAGAAACAGAGAAATTGAATTAAAGAGATTCTTTGAACATGGGAAGAAAGCACAAACTTACAAGAAAACTATGAGTTCATGAAATACAACTGGAACATGTATAAACATGTGAAAAGAACAAATTAATCAGAAAATTATGATAATGCAACATATACACCATGAACTTCAGTTATGAACGCGCTATGAAATAATGCAGTGCACCACTTGTAATAAAATGTGTCATCATTGACTTTGAAATTATATTATTTTATTACTATTATTTAATCTTATAACAATTCAATCTTTGTAGATGACTGAAAACTTCAGGAAGTTAAAGTCTGACTTATGTGACAGAAAGACCTCTTTCTCAGAAAGGTTAAAGTGAAAAGAAGAATATGAGATGAGAGTAATTAGCTTATTTAGTAAACTCTTCTAATTTGTTTTTAATTTAAATTTATTTTTAAAACTAAATATTTTTAAAAATCTGGTTTCTGTCTAATAAGTTGTTGATCTCTAGCATTAGGTAGACTATCTTCAGGAAGTAAACAAAAATGCTTTGTGTAAAGGAAGATCTATACAAAAAACTGAAATTAAAGTGGAGTTAAAATATTCCTCAAAAACAAACTTAATACTTAATGCCAATTTCTGGACATCCTTGAATTAAATTTCTTCATGATTTTTAAAATCAAAAGCTTTGATGAAAGATGTTAAGAAAGCAATCCTTAAACCAAGTTATAAGAACAATAAAAATCTCAAAATCTGTGCTTCCAATTAGTTATATCAAAGAGTTCAATGGTATACTGATAGAATAGTGTCTTGTTCTTGTATTCATTTAAAAAGTTTAGAAAAACAGTTGAGAAACAAAACAAAAAATTGAACTTTAAGCTAAACTGATTTTGGAGTTACCTAAGAATTCTGAAAGATATAGTGATAATAACAAGAACCAAGACTTGTTGACATATCCTGTGACAGAAATGGGTTGATGCCTGAGTGGAGAATCCTTCTCAGGTGAATTGCAGATGATTCTATATGAGTCTGATTGCTGTGCATATACAGTCTCCCAGGCCCCACATGCAGAAAACAGGAGCAACATGGGGGTGTTGCCATCAGGGTGGAAGAGGTCGCTTGGAACCCAGTTGTAGTTGATCATTTTCTTGCTGCTAAGCAGAGTGTACTGTAGCCAAGGGAAGGATTCCTTAAGATGATCACACTTCCCACATTAACTATTACTCTACTGAGCCAGTCTGTGGTGGGAGCATATAGGTCCTTAAGACTGCTTGGCTTGAGGAAAACTGTGCCCAGGTTCCTCATATGTATGGCGCTCTCCAGGTTCACAGAGCACTTGTTTTTCACAATTGATATGTGATGTATTGTTATTTGAATATGCTGTGTTTTGTATTCTAACTATACTGGGCACTGAGACAATCACCCAAACTACCTCAGTAAAATAATGTGAGAGAGTAATTAAAAAATAAAAACCAAACTGTCTCAATGCAATATCAGATATTAATTTAAAAATAAAAGCACCCATAACGAAGAAAAGTCTTTTGTGAACTTCTCTGTCATACTCTGCAGGGTATGAGTAAAAGAACCTCCAAAAGGATTTTACCACTATGTCTTATCCTGTACCCTCCAAATTGAAGACATGTCTAAGCAAATAGAGACAAGAATAAAACAACAATGTACTTTCAGGGAATAGAAGCCATCTCATTGATTTTTCTTCCATGATTTTAAAGTACCATAATATAGTTTCTACTATAGAAATGGGGGAAGGGAGGACATCAACAAAGTCCAGAAAAGGTAAGTGAATTCGCCAAAATCAATTTTGTTTTATAGCCTGTGTGCATTTTGTGATTTATTATTGGAATAAGATACTTATTCTAATAATATATACTTGCTGCCTATATTTTTGTACCAAGTCTTCACACTTTAGTCCCTTGAAACTTGTCTTCTGCCCTGCTTCTCTAGCACTTGCAAAACTGTTATCTTGCAGAACATAAGAGTTATACTCAGTTCTCATCACACTCTAATAGCATTATGTTTGACCATGTGGCTTGCTCCACCTTTTTGAATCTCTTTCATAGACTACCATTCCGATTTGCTCACCTAGTTTGCCCACCATCAATCTTGTCCATTTTCTCTTTCCTTCACTGGGCCCTGTTCCCTTTCCCATGTCTTAAAGGCAGGCTTTTAATCCCATCCCATGGCTATGTCCTCTTTCCTCAAACATTTTTAGGTATACTTTCACTTAGCAATTTATTTCTTACTTAAGATTTCAACTGAAATTCTATCCCCTAGCACTAATGTCTGCTTCATACCCCCAGCCATCAATATAAACTGAATAAAAGACTTGTCCACTTGCATGATCTTCAGTCTCACCATTTTCCTTCTCTTAACCCCCAAGTTCAAATATGTTTCTTCATTTTGCTTTATTTCTGTTCACAACCACCACCATTTTCTTCAGTCATGGTGGCTTTAAACATCAATAGTTTACTCTCCCCTTTCTCAATTATTGCAGATGTGCAATAGCTACATAGTCATGCTGATTCAACCTCTACAAATTCATTTGCTTCTATGTCCTCCTTCAATCCACATGTTCAACATACTAACTCAAGTCCTCAACACCTCCTACAATACCTCTGGCCTAGAGAAGTTCAAATGCTGCCTGTTATCTAATTCATTCTCTAGAATGTACTTGTCCAGAATGGAATATTAGGACCAGAAGAGACCACAAAATTATGTAGGCCTGTTTCTTGGTATTATAGTTAAAGGGGAAAAAAACCCCAAAGAGATTTAATAAATTTCCTCAAACCATGAAATCGATCAGTGGACACTGAAAGCAAACAGTGACAAAGACCTCTATAGCATAGTTCTTATGTTTCTACCCTTATGTTCTACTGTCTGTCATCTAACACATCTTCAAACCCAAATAAATTCTTACCATTACTACATAATAGTTCAAAAAGCACCAAATCACCAAATCAATAGCATAAGTGTAGAAATAGGGAGTGGGTCACAAATACAATTATTGATTGGACAACAGAGAGAATTTTTCAAAGACCTCTGTGCCAGGAACAAAATAATAAAAACTTGGATTGTGGTGCACTTTACAGGACAAATGATCTAATTTCTTTAACAAATAAATATCAAGAAAAAATGTGTGGAGGAAAAATATATAAAGAGATAAGAAATTAAAAACAATTGTAACATATAGAACCTTATCTGGATCCTGATTCAAACAAACATTGTAAAAATT
Source organism: Choloepus didactylus (assembly GCF_015220235.1). NCBI lineage: Eukaryota > Metazoa > Chordata > Mammalia > Pilosa > Megalonychidae > Choloepus > Choloepus didactylus. The sequence goes on from NC_051314.1 coordinate 52,770,061, forward strand.
TATGAGAAATTGGGATAATTTTAACAACTGATATTGAATGACATTAAGTAAATATAAATTATTAATGTGTGATAATGGTATTGTGACTATATTAAAAATAAACTTCATTTTTAGAAATATTTTGAATATTGATTTATGAAATGAATAATGAATAGCTGATTCAAAATAAATCAATAGTGGAAGTAGGCTTTTGGAATGGTTGGGTATAAATGAAACGTGATTGGCTGTAAGTTGGTAATAGTTGATGCTGAATGATGAGTCCATGTAGGTGTATTACTTTTTTTTTTTTTACTTTTATGTTTGATATTATCCACAGAACAAAATAATAAGAATAATAAAACCTGTGATTTTGCCTATGTGTGAATTTGGAAAATCCATTGTCCCTCTACAAGCCACATGTTTTTAATTTGTAAATAAGGCTGTTAATTAGATGATCTCTAAGCTATATCTTCCAGTCCCTGCATTTCATAATTCTATAAAATTAAATTTGTTTTTTTAATAGCAAATTGATTCTGATTATGAAATGCATATAAGATTCTCTCTAATCTGTGCATAGAATTTAGTATGTTAAAAAATAAAAGCTAGTTGTGCTATTCTCATCGATTATTAATATCATCCTCAAGGAAAATGTACTCACTTTGCTGAAGGTAAGATAGTATCACTGACATAAATGCTTAACATCTTTAAAAGCTAGTAGATGTATCGATAGGAGAACCTCACCATTCCATAAAGTCTATTTCCAGAATAGAGAATAAAGAAAATATTATTTCAAAATTAACTCATTCTCATCACCAATATCATGAGTCTTTCTTTTATTTTTCATGATCCCCAGCTACTATCAGATCATGTTGTACAATATACATTTCTAACAGCTGCCATTATGAAAAACCATTGGCTTGGAACTATTTAGGTCTCTACCATTTTTAGATGTTAACAAACCAAGCATAAACTTCTTGGAATAGTAATTTCTCTACAGCTTCCACCTGGAACCCAATGGATAAAGGCATAGGTTGTCATAACACCTAATAATTCCACAGTATTTTATAATGTTCAAGGCAATTGTGCATATGCATATGCATGTAGGTGCAATTTAGTTAGAAATTTGTTACTGCTGGTTCTAATTATGTTTTACTTCCGACTTGCTCTTGCATTCACGTCTTTGATAATGTCACTTAAGTATGTTACCTCTCCCTATGTTTCTTCGTGAAAAGAAGACAAGAAGACATGAAAGGAAGCTTAGATGAAAATTTTCATTCAGTTCTCTAAAAATTAAGCTATTACTTCAGTCTTAAAATCACCTGTAATCTGGGGTGCACTGGACTATCAAACTCTCAGTCTCAATATTCCTTTCCCTTTCTTTCTTTCAGGTTTTATATTTCAAACTTTTAGATGGTTAATCTCTCTCATATCTCTTTTGATCACTGCCTCGACAAGTTCTCTTTTTAAACAGATACTTTTACTTTTCTTAACAGTTTTCTCTGTCTCTGCCTGCCTAAGCAGCAGAAAAGCATTTTTTTTTTCACAGTGCTTAACACCATTTCCCAATTTTCAGATTTACAGTACAGACTCGTGCACACAGTGGGTGAGTAGACACAGCTAAACTTGCAGTTTATTAGTAAAACAGACACAAGGGACATGTAGACACAGCTCTGAAGAGAGAAGTTGGGATATAATAGGCGTCAGAACACCAGTAAACCAAAGATTTTCAGACATCTAAAGTAAAGATTGCATATTATTTTTCTGAAATGTCAAATGAAACTCCTTCTAGCTAATGAGTGGGCAAAAAATGTTAAAAACAGAAGCACAGAAGAAATAAAAGTGCTGGAACTCACTGTTGTTCTACTAAAGCAATTATCTGCTCATCTTTCTGGTAAAGTAGAATATCAAGAGAATGTGGTGTGTGTTTTTTTTCCTTCCCATCTTAACATGGAATGAAAGAAGAGGAGACTATATGTAGTCAATAAAAGAATAAGACAGAATTCATCTGGTGTTCAATACACAGCAGGAATCAAATTGTAAGACTTTTTTATTCCAACTTCAGTGTAAATCCCAGTGTTGAATTGTAATATGAATTGATTATAAGGAAGGAAAGCTTTTCAAGCACACAGGTCCTGAACTGCAGTTACCCATTTTTACTCATCACTAGACCCTCGCTACTCGAAGTGTGGTCTGTGATCCAACACCACTGGCATCACCTGGGACTCCAGACCTGCTGAATCAGAATCTGTAGTTTAAAGGGATCCCCAGCTAATTCCTATGCATAATAAAATTGGAGATTCCATGCTCTATAGAATATCCAACCTTATAAGGATAAAATTTGTGGTTTCTGAAGTCAAACAGCAAAATCTAAACACTCCAGGACATGCTGCTTCTTAAATCCTCATTTTCCATCATGCTGCTGCTTTAGACACTGTTGAAAGCCCCCTTCCACCAGAAATACTCCCCTTGCTTATTTTTCCTGACTCAACATCTAACTCTCCAGCTAGTCCTCCTACTTCCCCAATACAGGTCCATTCACTGTTCCTAACCACCCAAATTTTCTGCTATGACCATGGATATTTTCAAGATCATAATCCTAGGCATCAGCTAATCCACTCCTCCATTCCTTTTATAGAAAATCTATACTTTGAAGTCTAATCTCAATCCTAAACTTCAGAGCTTCTTTTAAAAATATCTCCTTGATATCTACTAGGTAGTCCACCTAGATTTCTTACTTGGTTCTCTCCCAAATATCCCAATAATGTTTAAAATTTAACTGACTCTTTTTCTTTACAAAGAAGCCTGTCTCTCTGACTTGGCTTTTCAGATTTAGCATCACCCAAATTTTCCCCATTGACCAATATGGAAAACTTGGAGTTATCCTAATCTTTTCCCTCTCCTTTGACCTCTTGTCATCTCTTTAATGGACTCTAAAAATACCTCTTCACCAGATTCCTTGTTATCAGTTGCTTGTTATATCCAGCAAAATCAAATCATTTTTCTCACAGACAACAGAATTAACTTCTCTAACATAGAAAGGATGTTAGTCTCTCTCTGAAATTGCTGTTGCCTTCTCATTATCTGCAGGATAAAACCCAAGCCCTGGGATTTGATTTATAAAGCTCTTCATTATATTTCCTCAACCTAATTTACAGCTTTATCCTCTGCACCTTCTCTACCCAATTTTCTGCACTGTGACCACATCTCTCCCACTTGCCATTTGATATTTGAGTTGTCTCAACTGGTGTTCAATTGCCATGATCAATTTTAAATATATTTTTCTTTTCTTATTCATTCTAAAAATATTCTTTTATTTTTAATTAAAAATATTTTTACTTTTTTAAAATACTTTTTTATTGTGAAATTCACCATACATCCAGAACAGTGACAGACATTCTTTTAACACCTACTGTTTGCCCATGGAGAACCATGGAGAGCCATGTCAACTTGCTAAGGAATTTGGCTTTTCTTCTGGTTGTAGTGGGAAATTGCCAAAAGCTCTTATTGCAGAATAAATAATACATTTTCAGACTACATAGATCCCTCTCTTAGATATGTAAAGGAGAAATTAAAGAGAGAAGGAGGTTGGGAGATTTAGCAAGACTGGAAAAAGGAAGACCAAATAGGAAATCACTGTTTTAATCCAGGCAAGATTTGTAAGGGCCTAAATGAAGGCAGAGGCACAGGAAACATAAGTAAAGGATTACGAGGGAAGTTATTATTGTGGACATAAGAACTGATGGAGAGGAAAATCTAAGATGACTCCTGAACCTCTGTCTTGAGTAGAAGAATAAAATTACCTAGGAAGTAGAGTGTAGGGAGGTTGAGCATCCCCCATAATGAATGTAAAGAAAAAACAAAAAGGGGGAAAAAAAAGAAAAAAAACAAGACTCCAACTGTAAATTACGTCAATATGCAAGTGGTAGAGGGTAAATATTCAGGAGTAAGTAACTCATCTTCACATTAAAGATAAAGATCACTTTATGCTCTTATATTAGTGATTCTATTACAAAGTACATAAATACTTTTGGATGTTGAATTAATGAATAAATAAGATATCAACCTATGATGGTTATTTTTATGTCTCATCTTGGCTAGGCTATAGTGCCCAGTTATTCACTCAATTACTAATCTAGGTGCTGCTGTGCAGGTAAATTGTAGAAGTGGTTAGCATCGACAATCGGTTGATTTTAGATACTAGAGATTACCCTTAATAAGGTGGGTGGGACTCATCCAATTAGTTGAAAACCTCAAAAGCAAAAGGTGAGGTTTCCCAGAGAAGTAGAAATTCTGCCTCAAGACTGTTTCATCAAATTCTGACTGAGTTTCCAATCTGCTGGCCTGCCCTACAGATTTTTAACCTTTTTGTCAAAATCAGACAACCGTGTGTGCCAATATGTACATGATCTCCTACTGGCTCTGTTTCTCTGGAGAAACTCTCACTGATATACATCTCAAAGGTTTTTAAATTTGCAAGTAGACATTGATATTTGACATTTTGATTTAATTCTGTGTTCTTCTTATTCTAATAAACATGTTTTCCTTTATGCAATCAATCAGTTCATCAATCATTAAAAAGACTTCTATTGAGACCCTACAACATATTGGCACTGTGCTAGAAAGATTTAATTTATAAAAGTAGGTTTAAGTGTGCAGATACTGCTTTTTCACTCTGAGAAGTATAACCCCTAGAACCATGCATAGAAACCCAAATACCCTTCATGAAAGTATAATTTGATATTTATTTGAAATGGAAGTCACTTCAAGCTTGGAAGGAGAAACAAAATATATTAGGCAGAAATGCAAAAATAGCTACATTAAAATATTGCTTTTCTGCATATCATTAAGTAGAAATGCCACTAGTAAAAAATCTAGTGTATTGGTTAATGGCATAGAATACAGAGCCAAATTACTAGCCTGAATCCCAGCTCAGCTGCTCTTTCTCTGCCTGTTGCCTCATTTGTTAAATGAGGATAATAACTTTATAGACCTAAAGGCATTTAATGAAGATTAACTTATAAAGTATTTAGAAGAAGGTCTGGCACAAATAAGTGTTATAACAGTGCAAAATAAAATACAGTGTACATTTGAGAGTCCCTTGATACACTAAGTCTCCACAGGAGGCTCTGTAAACATTCTGGTAAATCCAGTACTTTTTTTAATATAACATCTGGTATTTCACAATCCCTACAATTGCCCTGCCCACCTATGCATGATAGTCTTCCAAATACCACATTCTTTGGTCCTCACCTATTGTTTTCTATGTAACTATAGTCTTACTTAAAGCCCACAGCACATACCTGTCAGTAGAGTGGATGACATTTCATCTGTGGCTTTCAGTCTCCAGGTTTATAATTACTTTGAGAGCTTGGTTTCTTGAAAGCAAATACAACCAAGTCTTAGTCTCCCTCAAATCTCCCTGGATACCACTTACCCTTCTTGTTTCTTGAACTCAACAATATAAATCAATGTAGATCCTAACCCTATAAAGAATCATCAGAAACTGTCATAATAGGACATCCAAGAGCCACCATTTCCAAAACATGAAGCAAAAGATGGACCTTCCATAAGCCATACTTCTCAACACTGAACATAATCCAGAAAAGTGGATTAAATACATGGTTGAATAATGGTTTTGTTCTGTGATATAGTGATTAGATGAAAACACGGCTTTGATATACTTACAATATTTGGTATATTGATTATAATACTCCAACACGAATTTTGAGTGTTTTGTAGTCTAGATTTCACAAATAATTTGAAAGACAAGGATAACAAGTCTTATTAGATGAGACACTCCTTAACTGAAAAACAATTTGTTTTTAAGAAGATACCAAAAAACAGCTACCGTAACTGAATATATTGCAAAACAAAAAGAACATTCTCCTTGTTTGTTAATTATCATGTCACCCATAAAGGTTTGTGTTCCCCAGAGTTTTATGATCATCCTTCCATTTCGTCCTTAACTTTATACTTCTGAATAATCTTCATTTCTACTGTTTCAATCAATAAAACACTACTAAGCTTTGTTCCAGGTCTCTCCTGGGCTTCAGATCCATGCATTAACTGCCACCATCTAGAAATCCCATTGGAATTTCAAACTCGTGAACTTTTTTCTCCTCCACTTCCTTTCTCTTGCCTCCTTTACTATTTTATTATCATCTTTCTTATTTGAATGCATCACCATCCAATGAGTCAATTAGAAAAGAAACTTACAATTTTCTTTCCCCCTTACTTCTACTCAATCGCCAAATCTGATCAATTGTAACTCAGACATTTATTTTCCAATCAGACCACTTTCTCATCACTATAGCTGCAATGTTCTCTCCACTCCCCTCCCTAAAACAGTAAGGACCTATGTAAACTGATCTGTACCAACTTCTCTAGTCTTATCCCTCATCATACCCTATGGCAATTTAAACGCATGGCTACAATAAATTCTTTGACATTCCTCCCACTGAAAAGTGTAGTGTTTGCTCTTTCCTCTTGATCTAGGTAGGTTTATGACTGCTTCAATCGAGTACAGTGGATGTGGCACTATATTAAGATAATAGCCCATAAACCATGCAGTTTCTACTTGTTTGCTGAAATACTGAGTCACCAGGTAAAAATAATAACATCCCTGAGACTGCCATGCTGGAGAAGACATGTGTAGGTGCCACTCCAGCTAACACATGTCTACCAGGCATGTGAGTGAAGAACTCATCTTGAAAGTGTATTCTCTAGACACAGATGTTCTGACTTCCAACAGTTTGCATCACACATACCTTTTCATCCTTCCCAGTTGAGGCCCCAGACACAGTAGAACAGAGATAAGCCATCTCCACTGAACATTGTCTGATTCCTTGATTGATAAAATCCATAAGCATAATGAAATATTATGCCGTCAGACTTGGGGTAGTTTATTAAGTAGCAATAGATACTCAGAACACACTTCTACTTAAACTTTCTCCTTAGCCATACTTACAGAAATTAGTTACATTTTTCTGAATGTGACATGACCTTTCATTCTTCAGTACCTTTGTGTGGGCTCTTTCCTCTAACTGTGGTCACTGAGAAACTTGTACTTAGCTAGATCATTTAACACACCTTATTAAACCATCTGTTTAAATGTCTATTTCTATTAGTTAGTAGGCAATTTGAAGGTAAAAGCATTGCCATAGCTCAACCTCGCGTGTAGCATATCCTTGGCACGTGGTGGAGGGTGAATCTTTCTTTGTTGAAAGATCACATTTGAACTTCAAATCACCAATGAAAAAGAACACTGGGCTCTGATGACACATGTAAAGGATCACTAGCAATAATATCATCTTTCAGTATGCCATGTGGTGTTCATTGACTGTGCCAAACTGGACTGTAGTTGATTCATCAAAACATAAAATTCAGGAACAAAACAGTGATTTTTAAAATGGATGTACTTAATACAAAAAGTTGAATAAAGTGTATTTATAGGGCAAGGCAGGCTGTAGAGTAAAGACAATCTTTCTCATTATTTAGGCTTTTTATCTCCTTATCTATATTAATTATTTTAGAACCATAGTTGTTTCCTTTCCTATTTAACTTCAGCTTGGAATCATAAAAGCTCATCATAAGAGTAGCAGTCCTATACAGAATAAGTCAGACACTTAGTTCTCCTGATTCGCAAAGAAGGAGAAAAACATGATTAATCCTAACATCACATTTGCCTTCAGCAGCACTATTCCCAAGGAGAAAAGGAGGAATACAAAGAAACAAATCTCAGAATATGAAGTAAGAAATTTCTCAGGCTTGAGTTTCAAATGGCAGTTTTACCTCTCAATGTTATTTTTATTTCTTTTGTACAAAATGGTATTTTGTTCAAAAGGCAGGAATTATTTCCTTTTAAATCTACAGAAATGGTTTAAGAGAAAATTGGGAATAAACTACCCAAGATAAGGAATAATTAACTATCCAGGAAGAAGGCCTTAAACTAAGGATTTTTAGACAAAATAACAAACATTGAAGACAGTAAAGCACATTCACTAAAGATTTTTAAGACTGTGATAGAATGAAAAATGTTGCCTTATAAATTATGGGATTATATGATTGCTCAGGGTACAAATGAAAAAGTAGTTTCAGGATTAAGATTAAAAGAGTTCCTAAATCCAAAATCTTCTTTGACTTATAAAGATTTTCCCTTCTGCCAAGTCCCTTGTGAAATGCTATTAAAATAATAACAAATTAATAGGTCTAAAGAAGAAGGAGGTGTTTGGTCACTTCTGCAAATGTCCCTTTTGTAGCTCAAAACCATATATGTCCCTTCAAAAAACATTTAAAACTTTTTGCAACAACTGTCCTTACATCAGAGTATGTGATAAAAATACTTAGTCCTGATACTTAAATTTTTCAGAGTTCACTGAAAACAGTTATTGTCTAATCCATAAATGAGTCAGAAACTTAGGTTTCATCCACATGTGTTTCTTTTTAGTAGCTGGGTGGCTGAAATATCATCCCAATTGCTTTTGAGATAGGTCACTGTGATAACATATACCATTAGTGAAATATGGTACAAAAATATATTATAACCTCTGTCTTATCTTAAATTTCTGCAGAAAGTTAATAGGGCCACCTGCATGGTCTGCTTTTGTGAGATCTCAAAACAGTAACTAAAGAAGGAGATGCCTGTCTTAGTTATTAGATCATCAAAGTCTCATGCTCTTTTAGGAATGTAGAACATCAGGATAAAGGAGAATTCAGGAAACCAGGCTCATATTGCTCTCACTATGTTACCATAAATTAGATTTTCCACAACACATTTAATTCTGCATCGCTCACAACACTAGTCTTTTCCATGGATCTTTTTCTATTTAGAGTTTTTAGTATGGATTAAAATTATATTGCAATACATTCAAAGTACCAATCCTCCTTTTGCTCATTTTAATGCAACCACCTTAAGAGGCTTGGGCCCTGAATATCAGTAAGCAAACTACTTTGTTAAACTAAAAAATTAAAATTCACTTTGGTAAAGACCACCCTGATTAGTGAAAATTCCACGTTATTCACTACTTTATTTTAAAATTTTTCAGTAAGCGCAAAATATGGTTCCTAACTATTTCTCAGTGTGGATGTTCATGAAAATGACTGTTTTTATAATATTTACAAAATATTTGAACTATTTGAAAATCTATGAGGAAGACGATTTTATTGAGTCCTTGTAATTGGGCTACTCTTAACTTACTGCACAGCAAATGTAATCATCAGTACAATCAGTCTCATATTTAAAAGGGTGGCCTGGAGTCCCAAAATATCTCTGATGGTGAACTTTGTTCCAGAGTCTGTCCCACAGCCTTGCAGGGAGAGAAGACCACTTTTGTTTATAAAACTTATGAAACTGAGAAGTCAATCAGGAAGGAGGAGGGAGTGAGGGTGGCCAGAAATAGAAAAAGGTACATGACAGTGGTAAGGTTGACAGTACCCTCTACAAGGCAGAGGGATATTTACAACTTGGAATTTACAATTGATTAATTGGAAAAGTCTCATTGGCAAGATTCTTTCAGTTGCAGAAATGTATAAGCCCCATAGATCCAATTCCATGCTCACTCACTCATAATTTGGTTGTCCAAGGGGATTTGACTACACGAAAATAGTTCAATGGTCATATTGACATGATTATTATAGTCCTGTCACAGCTGCACTTTCCATTGTAAATTAATAATTTGAAATTTTGAGATAAGGTCTTTAGTGAAAACAGATTAATATATAATAAATTCATATGATATAAAATTACAAGTATAATAATCAAGTCTATATTATCAGCATCCATTTGAAGAAAAATACCCCCAAACTACTAAAATCAAATAGCTATATTTAGAACCAAACAATACTTAGCATTGTTCTTATAATTTGCTCACTTCTGTTTTTATCTAGACATATTTATGTCAAAAAGCAAAGTCTTAAATTCTCTAAATTAGGAGTCAGTCTAATACTTTAAAATACATTTTAGATTCTCATAATTCTCTTGGAAAGATAGAGTATAATTATTATGTTTTCATTTCATACCTGAAGAGAGTAAGCTCAGTTGATTTCAATTTTATTAAGGGGGAAAAAACTATTAGACTTAAGAATGATTCTGTCTATGCCTTCTGAGACTCAAACTCACACATTATTCCCCTCTCCCTAATGTGATGCCAATAACATGTTGATAAAGGAATAATAAAGGTTTAAGCTTACAACATCAAAGAGAAAAGAATAGGGAATAGGGACCATCAATGGACAAGACATTTCAACGGACTGTGGAGAACTGAAGATAAATGGAGAAGAGTTAACGGAGGAAACAGAGTAAGAGAAGCCTCACCCTGTTACACCACGGAGGGAAGATTCACTGTAGAAGAATAAAGAGGGAAGCTGGACTCAGAAGCTATCAGGAGCCTTAAAAGAGGGAAACTGATTGAAAACCTACGCCAGTCCCTCTCTGTGGACCACCCCTTGACCAGACATCTTCACTGGCAAAAAATAAACCAACCAACCAACCCTCTGAAAATTAAGCATTTTACCTGTAATAACTGAATAATCCCAGAAAAAAAGATACCGTCATAAAGTGTTCCTTTGATTTAACTGAACTGATCCCCTAAAGCAGAACCCATCATAAAATAAACCCTGGCCCATAGTCAAAGCTATCTATCACTTAATGCTCAAATTCAAACAAATATCAAGTTCCACCAGACATTCAAAGAAGGCCTTCAATAAGAAAGGATTACATCTTGATTCTGCAGAATATGTTTATAAGCACTCCACTGGTTTTCAACTTTTGGAAGCAACCTACTAAGAGCCTGGAAAACATTTATGTGTACAAAATAGATTGTAAACCTTACACGTGTGGAAACTCTTAGCGAATGGGGGAAAACTGAACAAAAGAACCAATATCCATGTTTTCTTGCTTTCTCTTATTCCCCACTACAATCAAGTGTCAACACAGAAGCCAGAGTGACCCCTTGATTTATATGCCTGTTCATATTAGAGAAAGTGATAAAGTGGGAGAACAGTGACGAGTTTGACTCAAGGTTCCTAATGTGGGTCTACATATTTTATTATGCATGTAATGCACTCTTATATTGGGGGGGAAGGGAAGGAGAAAATAGCTGGTTTGAGTGTCTGCTATATGCTAAGTACTGGATAATTTATACGTAAATTATTTCTTGTGGTTTTCCCAATAACCCTATGAGTAAGTTGTCATTCCAGTATTGCAGGTAAGAACCTTGGTATTTGAACAGGTTAAAAACACTTGCCCAATGCCATACCAGTGGGAATTGGCAGGTGGGATTCAGACCCATGTTTGCTTGACTCTAATGTAACCAAAACTATACAGATGCTTTTCCATTTATGACACTAGAAGTAGGAATGGTTGTTAAGCTTTAGAGTAGAAAGACGCATACAACATAACCAAAGAGTGTGTGTGTGGGGAGGGGGATGTATGTGTACCCTCTTAATATTACACCCTCTTGGTTCCCAAATCAATCAATTAAAGCATATTTTCTTTCCCTTCAATCATTCTTCTCTAGGACATAAAAAATATCCTGTTGTGTTTTTTCTTTTGTTTTTGTTTCGATTCATAAATGTTCCTCTTTTTTTTTTTTTTTTTTTTTTTTTTTTCAAGTTTAATTGATTCACTGACTTTCTCAAGAGCACACGATTGGCCACAGCACAGAACTGAGTCAGGCAACTAATTGAAGCCAGGTTCACAAAGGCTTACATTACTGAGCCTTCCTGTCATCTTAAATTAAACTTCCTTATATACTTCTCAAGATTTATTAGCCACAGGCCGAAAAGCTGTAAATGGTCCCAGTTTCAGAGTGAATCTCCCAGAAGGAAGTGATGTTTCCTGGAAAAGAGACCCCGTAAGGCAAATGTCCTCAATGGGAAGAGGATTCCAAGGGCAACGTGTGTGGCAGGGGTCACAGGGACCTTGAGAAGGGCTGCAAGGGAAAACAAGTCACTCAAAGAAAATTTAGCCAGGGATTTTGTGGTTTGACATGTGAATCCTATGGGAGCAAGTTCATCTAAACTGTAAGTGGACACATTCTTGAATTACTCCTACAAAATGAAAAGCAGAGGGGTAAATGATCTGGAGATTGTAATCCTCAAATTCCTAACATAGCTCCTTAAATTTTTAATTCAGAAAGACTAATCATTGTCTCTGACTTTGCCACTTCACTCATCCATCTACAACTTTTCCTATCTCCACTTTCACATTCTTTTTTTCTTTTTGTATGTTTTAATTCTGTAAAACATGAAAGTAAAATATTTATTTAATTATCTCTATTCATGAATTGGAAAAATTCACAAACTATTCAATAACAGGACAGAATAATTTAATAGTCTGGCCAAAAATTAAGTTAAAAATCCAGATTTTAAGAAAATCACCTTCCTTCTTTGAAGCTTTTAACAAATAAAAAACATCATTTTTAACATATACTATCACTTTAACACCACATGCAACCTGGTCCATTTTATAGTTTTCTTTCACTATAATTATTTTTCAGATATTCTCAGAAAATCAAACACTCACATTCTGGACATTTTGGGCTGCTCTCATGTACCAGGCATTGTATATGGTCATAGTAACACTAAACTTTCTGTTACCTTTCATTCAACCAGAACTCTAATCGTCAAAAATTAAGATGTGGGACCGGATGATTAGCAGAAATATATGAAATGGTGAAGACATATTTACTTATGGAAATGAAATTTCTGAATTTTAAAATTGATCCATTTCCACCTTGTTTTCTAGAATCACCCCACAGTTATTATTACCTATAGAAAATGCCTGAATATAACTCATATAAACTATTTAACACTTCGTAAGAAAATATTTCTTGTATTTCCCCACTTGATGGGATAGAGGGCCCTTCATCTACTTTTTGCAAAAATAAGAAAGGACAAATAGAAAGAACTGATCTTATTTTTCGTATTAAATAACTGCAAATAGGATATTTAACATTATGTAATGTAGCAAGATATTTAATCTTTACTCATAAAATACTTCCAAAGATCAGTGACACAAGAAATGAAATCTAATTTTTTATATTAAATACATTTAAATTCTTTGAGAAGTGATGACTTAACCAATAAAGTCTCTATCACTCCAAATATAACCAAATATTTATCTGTGAAGGATTTAAGGAATTTAGAACCTGAATCCAGCTTTACTTTAATACATATAAGAGAAGTGGATAATTCAAGTCAAATGATAAAGGTGAGAGTCAGTGATCAAGCAACAAGATTTCTCTCACATTCATTAGTTAAAACCACATAAAGAAGACCAATTTAGGAATAATTCACAAGTAGTGGTTTTAAAAAGTATTCTTTCCCTTGCAACACTAAGTTATATCCACAAGATATGGGCAATCCTTTATATTAACATTCATTATTAGTAAAATGTAATAGCAATCTGAACCATCTTAAAAGCAATCCTTTTGTGTCAGTTTAGTTATGGTACCAAAATTTTTTTACCCATCTGGTAATAAAAACTTTGAAACAAAAGTCAGAATATGCTTTATTAATTGCAAATTTGATGCACTGTTTCTGAATACTAGATTAGCTATCTTACATGACTCCTCTAAGCAAAACATGCCAGAAAAAGAAAGGAGTTATAAACATAAATGTCTTTTAGTAACATTATATAGCTCAAGCACTTCACTTTCACCACCTACTAGTTTTTAACTCATCCCAAATGCTAGCATATCTTGATAATCTGCTTTCTTATCCTACAGAACAGAAATATTAGAAAAGGAGTTTGCTACATAGAAGCAGAAACACTGACAGCAGTGAGATAAAATGAATGAGTGCCAGAAAGCAAGGGAGGAACATAGTATCTGTAACAAATAGATAAAGAATTTAAGAAGCCTACAATCTGGAATCAATTAAGACAGAAGCAAACAGTTCCATGCACTGGGTAATTTCTGAAGGCGCCACTGTATACCATATGGAGCCTAACTGCAGTTGAATATCATGATTCTGCGAGATCAAGAACACATTCAATTATCTGCATCATACTAATTTTTAAATATATATCAATATTAATTTTAACAGATTTACGTCTATAACTAAATCTTTTAAGTGTTGCTACTTAAAATTGGAAATGGTTATAATGCAGATTAATTCTTACATTAATTCATTTAAGATATAATTTTTGAGTACCTACTATGCATAAGGCTCTGTAATACAATATAATCAAAACATAAAAATATCGCTGTCCGCACAGTGCTTACATTCTAGTGTGCAGGGAGGGGTGATAATGAACAATACATGTCATAAACGAATAAATTGTAGTAGATTAAAGGATGAATAGAGCTACAGGAAAATAGAGTAAAGTGCAATAGAGAGTGGAGACTCAGGTTATTGTACTAAAAGGGTGGTCACTTAAGCATCTTTAAGAAGGTGACATTTGAGCAGCTGACTTGAAGGAGGATACGCAAGTGGTTGGGGAAAAGCATTCTAGGCAGAGAAAATAACTAGACCAAGTTCGCAATGTGTATGTGTGACTGGAGTATTTGAGAGCACTGTAGAATTTCCAGCTAGCGAAGGACATGTTCAAAGTGCTTTTTATATACTGACGCATTTAACCTCCAAAACAATTGGTGCCATGTTTTATTCCATTTTTGTCAAAGGATGAAACTGAAGTACAGAGAGGTTAGATAAGCTTCCCAAGGTCACACAATTAGGAAGGGTTGGAATAAGGATCCAAGTATAGGCAGTCTAATTCCAGAGGTGAACTCTTAATAACTACAAGTCTAGATGCCACTTCAACAGGACACACACATGCACACACACACACAAGTTGGAGAAGCAGCTGAGAGATGTTTTGTTTTTCTGGATGCACGTTTTATTTTTGTTCTAGTGTATTTTACATGTTAACCTTTAGATCGAAATTTATTTTTAAATTAAAAAAATGCTCAAATTGATTGAAACCATCTGGAGTTATTTTTAAAATAGAGCCATTTTAAAAATTATTAATGTATCAAATATTATGGAATCATATACAGTGGTGGCAATTTATTTTAAATATACAAACAGAATAAAACAAAACTGTCTTAATGAACTGAAACAATGTGCCCTAAGAAATTTTTATTAAGCTACAGAGAAACATATAAATACATTTTTTTACTAAATATACAAGATTAAATAGCAAGTGGTCATTTAAGCTATTTACTTGAGAAGAACTTACTTTGCAATCAATAAGAGGGCATCATAAATCACGATTTATTACTCACACCTCTAGCAAATGAAGATAAATATGTCACTGGGAATTTATTTCTTTTAATTCTGCATTAGTTACCTTGGCTCTAATACATAGAGACTATATTCCTTTCCTCTGTATATTATCACTATGGCCTTTGGAAAAATGCTTAAATATGTCAATTGTTGCACATAAGTTCATATAAATTCTAATTCATAGATTAATTCAACATAGAAAATCTATGCAAATGTGAGTAAGTATTGAGGTCTGAAATATTTATAATATTTTTAAGACATCACATGTTCTATTAAAACGAGGAATTTTAAAAATACATCATTATCAAAACTCACACAATTCTGACATAATTCTTTATACTCCTTAGATTTAGAGCTCCTCTATCTCAAGGCCCTGCCACCTCTACCCCACTATATCCTTAGTAGAGAGTACTACATTTAGTACAGTGAGTGCTTCTCAAATATTTATTCAAGTATTCAATCCAAAAAGTAATTAAATCCATTCATTAGAAGAAAAGATTTCTAAGAGTTTGTCTCAGTCTTAAGGATGCTGGTGAAAAGAACACTTTTCATAACTTTTCAATGAAAAAAATGATATGTCATACCCCAAAACGGTGTAAATTTACCATGGGTAAAATATATAGACTTATATTTTAAAATACCCAAAGGTATCATAATAGCCATGTATACCTAGCAGGAACAATAGGGAAAGAAATAACACTCCTTCCCCCTCCCAAAAGGATCATCATAACTGAGAAATTCTGGGCAAGGAATTCCACAAGACACATACAGAAATAGAGTGAGGTAAAGCAATAATAAGTGATAGTCCATATCACTTTCAGAGTCAACATGCTTTGTACAAAACCATTTTACTTCCTTTATTTTTTCAGTTATTATTCTTGCTTCTTGTCTGTTCAAATAGCTAACACGAAGCTCTAGAAAATATTACTTCCGGCGGTTTTCAAAATCTGAATTTCTTTTTACCAACAACCCACAAAAAATAGATGTTTTCCTTTTCTCTCGTTCTCTATTCTTAAGGAAATCCAAGGAAGTTACACTGAAATGTTTTTACTTTGACTTGCACAATTTCACTTGACATCACAAAAATCCAAATGAGCTCAAAGAGCAGAAGCATAGTTGCATTACTGAGTGATGAGAAATATCCCCCATCACTCCATGGACTTCATGGTATATTCTATAATTTTCTGTAAAACTAGGATTTTAAAAAAAATATTTATTTATTTTTATTCACTAATGTAAAAATCTGCCAAAATGAATAGACTTTATATGGATAAATAAATAAATAAATATTGCTTAATATTAAATGAAAAACGGTCCACATGAGCACTGGTTGAGAGAAATGAAAGAGAAGTGGTTTATTGATGAGTTTACTGATAATTTGTGAACGTATTTCTGGATTTTCATTTTAACTTTTTGAGTCAATTTTAATTACCAAAAACATACTCAGAGTAAACTAAGTATTATTAGGTTTAAAGCCTGGCTTCTAAGACGGAAAAAGTTAAATATTTACTTACGTTTGATATGTATATATATTTTTAAAGATGAAGAGTATTTTCATCTTGGAATTCCTCCCTCCTTAAAAAAAACAATCACAGCTATTTATGCAAGAGCACTAACTACCTGCCACTCAGTTAGCAAATAGGAACAAGTACATAGATTGCTAATTCCATTCTGTGATGGCATTTATCATGCGTCAACATGGTTAGGCTACACTCCTCAGTTATTCAATCTAGTGCTAATCCAGGTGTTGCTGTGAAGGTATTTTGCAGGTGTAATTAAAGTTCATAATCAGTTGACTTCAAATAAGGTAAATTATCCTAGATAATCTAGGATATTTAAATCAGATTTAAACCTAGAAAATTTAAAACTGATTCAACCAGTTGGAAGGCTTTAAAAGTAGGACTGAGAGAAGAAATTCTGCCTATGTATCGCAATTTAGGCTAGTGCTGAGTCCCAGTCTGCCCTTCCTGAAGGCTTGCCCTTAGGATTTTAGACTTGAATACCCAGCCCCCACGATCACTTAAACCAACTCTTTGCAATAAATTTCCTAGCTATAGCTGCCACTGATTCTATTTCTCTGGTTGAATCCTGACTGACACAAATCCAGAGAGGGAAATTGTAGTAATGGAAGAGGGAAGGAAGGACACTACCCAAGCTGTGTCTACATGCACCAACTGACTCAAGTCAGACAAACACATATAGGCATATGTATATTAATATGCACACATACACACATACACAATCTCACACCAAAAACAGTATGTTCCCAAACACTCAAACCTCTTTGTTTAACAGACCTGAACTTTCTGACACTTAAGTGGTTTCATCAACCACAAGGATAAACAAAAGACACTCAAAAGCATATCCTAAATCTGAAAGTAATTTATAGAACAGTAGCCACATCACATTACTTTCACAAAGACATTTCACATTTCACAAAGACATTACTTTGATACAGAACAACAATCATCTTTTGAAAACAATTTTTTTCACCTAAAAGGAGACAGCCATTGCTTGTCCAATAAAAAGAAAAGTGGTTATAACTTTTAAAACATTAGTCAAATAATCCATCCCACTGATACAGCTAAAAAATGCAGTTTTTCAAAGCCACAAACAACAGTTGGTTTACAATAAGTTGCATCTAGTCAAACTAATTTTAAAAACGTCCACTGCCTCCCTTCCTTACCTGGACTGCATATCTTGGGTTTTGGCCTGACTGGCTTCTGCCTGAGGGGAGGTGTGAGCGACTCGCTGCTGGAGCTCCACCAAGGACTGGTAATACTGTTGTTGGTGCTGTTGCTGCTTGTAGCGAGACAAACTGAAAAACAGCCCTAGAATGGCTTTTAAGTTTCCATTTCTTATTTCTGCATAAAAAGGAAAATATAAAAATGGCACAATGTAAATTGAAGATTTTTCAACAAATAAAATTCTAGATGCAATCCTCTTAGGCTGAATCTATGAAGAAAAATAGAACGTGAGTGTCTTGGTCACGGACTCAAGCACATCTGAATTTCTGAAACATGCTACCATTTCCAAATAGCTTGGAATGTCAGGGAAAGAATGAAGGGATGGAGGATGGGGGGAATAAAGGTCATTCAAAAGAGATGAGGTAGCCTTGAACTACTTTTTTTTTTTTCCCTAGCATTAGCTTTTTCTTGGAAATGGATGGGCTTTCTGTCTGGTGCTAATCATTGATTTAGCACTCTACTAGCCTTACAAATACACACAGACGTTACTGACATAGCAGTGGTTATGAACTGGAGAAAAAAGCCACTTAAATGTCATTTGTCCTGTATTTATAAATACTGATGGTGTGGGTTGACCTCATAATACCAACTGGATTTATAGCAGTTGACATTCCTTCTAAATCACCCACCACCAATTAAAAAACAATAGATAGATACAAATAGAGATATGGATATATATTCCAAAAGTACACTACATTGTAGGTTTCAATTTTTAATGCCCTGATTCTTTTATTTTTAATTCATGCTGTATATTAATAAATAATAATGATCAGCTTACATGACTTTAGATACACATAATTTAATAAATTTAAGTGGAAATTTTCATTCTAACACATGGAGCCTCCTGTAAGTTTTTCTAATAGCAAATAAAAACTTAAATGTACAAAGTAGGCTAGAGCATGTGCCTACTTTTTGCTCGTGTGCAAAAATATATTAGGAAAAGAAAAATAAGTGAAGTTGGATATGGCTGTCTATGTTCTATAATCGTGTTTTAAATAAATCTTGCTGTTTCCAAGAAAATACAACATGCTATGAGGTCATGGTTTTATGTCCTCATTTGGAGTTTAGGAATATTAATAAACTACTTGGATTGCTTGCTCTCTGTTTATCATGTCACTCAAACTATGCAGTTGAATTATTCATATAAAATATGCTTCTGAGTTCAATTTTTTTTAGACCTTCCTCACAGTTCCCATAATTTAAAAGAGTTGGCTTGGTCAAAGTCAGAAAATTATATTCTCCTGTAGGGGTGAATGGTCATCTTTGGAGTGTTTTAAAAATTTTATTGTTTGATTATGTATGTTTAATAGTTTAGAAAATAATTTTCGATCATTCATATATTTTAAAGAATGAATACAAAGCAAATAAGTTTATATTAATTGTGGATGTCATGAGAGAAGGAAGAGACATAATACAAACAAATGAAAGGATCTCTAAACTGCCTTTACCAAGCAAAATATTATCCTGGAGAATTACATTCAAATTTTGTTTTAGTAATAGAACCATCACTTAGGTTTGAACTAAGCTTTTTGGTAGTTAAATGTATAACTGGATTATACACCCCAGCATATAAATATAAAAGATAAAAGAAATTTGAAATAAAATAACACTTAAATATAAAAGAAAAATTTGAGAAAAATTAAATATTTCTACTAAATAGCCATTATATTTCAGAAGCCACATAATTTCTCAGTTTCCAATGACAGCAACATTTTAAAAACTTAGAATTTTGTAATATTTCTAATATCTGTGGGAAAAAGGCTTTGTAAAGAAATTAACCCTAATAGAAATACTTAGCCAACCCAAATTATCAGAGTGTTTAACAGTATCTAATAGGAATTAATTTTAAAATATAACTAACATTCTAATTAAAAATAATTCTTTTCAATACTGGTCACAAAGGACTGGCAAATTCATTACCTGAAACAATTGGTTTTGTTAATAGGACTTGAAAAATTTAGAAAGCCTCCCTAAAAAGAATATTAAAATTCAATTTCTCACTTACCAGAAGTAGTTGCATCACTGATAATCCACATTAGCAAAAGAGTGTCTTATTATACTTTTATGAATATGACACTGAAGATTTGGAATGATAACTGAATAGACAAGTGGAAGGAAGTAAAGATAGTGAATAGAATGACAGATGATTGATGGAAGGAGAGGGAAACAGATACATCCATTTTCTTCAATATGACAAAGCTACTCTAATGTGTGGCAAGTTTTGCAAACTTTTGCTACTTCCCTGTGTGTAAGTAAGAGAGGTTCAGAAAAAATGCATAAATGACATAGCTAATTCAGTCGTTTTCCACTTTGCTATGTTTCACTTTTAATGACGACCTTTCAAAACTTTAATGATTTTATAGCCTTCACATATACCAATTATTATGTTATATTACATATAACAATAATCATATGCAGTGCTAATTTTTTAAGAATTCATGATAACTTATTTAAACTTTCCAAATATTTAAACTATCATTATCAATATGATTATATTATGGAAATATTATTAAATAATAAAATTAAATATTATCAAATAATGTGTGAACATAAATTACACTTTTTTAAACCCACAACTACGTCCATGTATCATCCAGCATTTATCTATCTATTCAATTCCTTAGACTCTAAAAATATTATACATTAGTAATAGCATGAAGATATTTTGTTAATCCTCACTGCTCAAATACTGAATTACGTAAAGAACATCTCTAGCGAAATATGGAACTAAATAAGTCAATATATCGTTAACTATTATGTTTGTTTCTATTATTTTGGAAACTTTACTGATTTCCTTTATTGTATTAAGGGTTATACATTCTAATCCTACATTGCTTATGTTAGGAAAAATCTTTTTAAAACATTGATCTATTTGTGACAGTTGTGCTTTTTCTTACCTTCGGCAGATAGACCTTGGACATTTACTCCTCTGGCTGCTAGAAAACTAAGGCAAACATCAACATTTTCAATCTGCAACATGAAAAGCAGTGAAAAAGCAATTTAGAGGGTTATTTTAAAATAAATAAATAAGCTAGAATGAAACCAGAAAGAAACATGAAGAAAGATAAAGAGCAAGTGAATACCTTACATTCGTTACATACTAAAAATCTTTACCAGAGTTTAACTAGAATTATTTTGACTAATTGTAGAACGAATATAAAGCTTTCATTGTCCTGTTTGTTACTTACAAACAATTCATAAAGGCCTGATTAAGAATGGCATTCTGGCATATCAGCAATCCACCTACTTAACATAAAACTGGATTTTGTGTTTTACAAATAAGTTCCAGTGAAAGCATCCATAAAGGATGAGTCATGCATGTGTGTCTTAATGTTAGGATGTGGGTCATAGAGATTCAACAGCAACATTTGACAAATATGCCTAAAGATAGATGCAAGGGAGAATTAAGTGACATAATATCAAAGAAATGATGCACATTTTATCCTAAACCATAGAAAATGTTTATTTAAAAATTTTATTCATGTTTCTATATTTTGAATAATCCTCTGATTAAATATAGGCATTACATTTGCTATTTAAAAGAACGAATACCCATGGCTTTTGAATAGTTGGTTTCAATACGTTAACTTCTTGGTAACATTTGCGGTAAGAAGAAAAAAAAACACAAATGACTGAGAAATTAATTCACTGGTTTTATCTTAATATTGTTCATGGTGTAACACAGTTATTTTTCACAGAAAAGACTAGAAAGTTCCAGTTCTTTCTAAGTCATCCCCCTGGGTTTTACTCACATACCATAAATCTTGAAATTCTAAAATAAATAGGATGTTTAAACTTAATAACTTGGCAAGGTATTATTTTCTGTCTTATTAAATTCTCATCAAAAGCTATGCATCAGGACACACAAAGTTCTGCCAATGTCCTTTCTTTCTTAGCTTCACAGTAAGGTCAAAAATGTCTCTTAAAGAAAATAAAAATAAAAAGAGATTCTAGAATTTGTCCTTACAATGCACAAAGTTTACATTCCTTTTTAAATGTAATTTTGCACAAAAATTCAAGTAATAAAATCCATTGAGATGCTCTTTTCTTTAAAATGACCAGAGCCAAGGTACACACATTTTCTTTGAATAAAACAAAAAGACTTTTATGTTGATTCATTCTTCACTTCAAGATCAGTTTTACTGGAATTATTATTTAAAAAATATATATACAGCTGAAATGTTGAATATAACATGACCTAATGAAGCTTGTTGTTCTATCTATCAGTAGAGCCTATGGTGCTCATATGTGCATCAAATTCTTTCCTTTCTTCACATTTCACTCTACTACTAAAAATAAGGCTTGACAGAAAGAAAGGAAGGATGGAAGAGAAGATGACAAGGAGGGAAAGAAGATGGAAGGGAGGAAAGATGGAAGGTAGGTAGAAAGGAAGAGAAAAATAAACATTCTCTTGTTTCATTGCAAGGGCTGCTTTAAAATAATACTCATTTTTAATTCTACAAAGATCTTCACAAAATTTGATATGTCTGGCCTTTGTGAAAAGAAGTTATTTTTCGGCTGCACTAGTACTGAAAATGAATATGCAAAAGCTTATTCTTCATTTAAATGATCAAACTATTTTGAGAGGCTATTTAAGAAGGGATACTGATGTGCTTAGAAATTTTTCATGTATGCACTTTATCTTTGCTGAAAACATACTCTTCATTTCTCTCATATCTATTTACTGGGAACATCAACCTTTTGTAATATTCCTTTATAGTCATTCATTAGAATACCCACAATTTGAGATAGTTAATAAAGTTCCCTATTATTTACTATACTAGTTAAGTAATATCAATCGAATAAGGACCTCCATACATAGTTTTCAAATGACTATTAAATGCCAGTTTATTAAAGTTTGTCCTTGTCTATTGGTTAAAATAAATTTTTCTAACAGTGTAACAGCATAATAAAAATAACTTAAGAAAATAATGTATTTTCCCTATTTAATTCCAAAGACCTTCTGTAAATTCAATCATGGTTGTTAGTGCTGTGTTACACTTTTTATTTTTTTGGCACAGCATAAAAGTTATATTTAAAAAAATAATAACAAATTGCCACTGATAAATCTTTTTAAATGTCGTTTATATGGTTAGTGTCCTCATGAAAGGCCCACTTTAAAATAATTTGAGAGTACTTCTTAACTATATAATAATATACTTTGTTTAATGATCATTTTTTATTTCAACAAGTTTTAGAGATTAATTTCTCATCAATCCTGGTTTAGAAATGGATTACTCTTGAACATTTCTCATGTTTATAATTGCTTTACTTTTTTTTTTTTTTTTTGCCATATTACACCACAATTCTTTGAGCTATAAACTGTAAACCTTTTTGATAACTTACCAACAGATGAAAGCGATTTTGTCATAAAATCAATACAAGTCATTGTAGATGGTTTTATGTTTTCTGAATATTGTTTGAATAATATATCAAATAAACTATCAAAATTCACATAGTATTTTACCACCTGATAATTTGTGTCAAATTTTAATTGGAATAACACTTCATGTACCTTAATATGTGTTTTGTAAAATTTTGACTGTGATGCATAGCAAGAGATACATTGAACAGTACAACCCTGGGTACACAGCCATAAATATAATGGGAAAAAAGTTTCATGGAACAAAACCCACCCTTATTACATTTGGGTCACTTTGATGTTTTCTACTCCATTGTATTGTCTCCTGTTTAATCTATTAAAATGCTGGTTAAAACCCACTAGACACATTTCAGGATACAGTTATTGATGGCAATTTTAAAAACAGTGCACCAGAGCACTGCTACATCTACAATGGGTCTTTTAGCGGTGACTACATTCAATGGGTAATAAGAAAGTGAAAAATCATGCTCAGAAGCAAGGTTTCTGCAAGGATAAAACTAAATCAGTTAACTGATGTACAGAAAAAAACGTTCAAAATGCACATGTGCCCCTACATCTAAAATCTAAAATTTTACCGAAGCAGACCTCATCAGTCTATCTAGACACACAAATTATTTTGAAAATAAAACAAGTTAGTTGAAATTTAAGTCAATCCTTAATAAGCAACCAGGTATTTGACCAAATTAAACAACTATTTCAAAATTACTGAGTTATTGGACAGAATTGATGTTTTCCCGATAGCTTTCTCCTCACTCCCTCTATTGGTTTGTAAGCTTATAGAAATACTTGTTGAGCAATCATAGATATATTTATTTGTTTTTGAAGATAAAGGTTTTGGAGACTTCAAACTGCAGGAAGATAACAGCTTATATAGATTCAGCAACCCAGTACTGTGTTTGATATCTGATAGCTGTTATTGCATACTTGAGGAAGACAGGAGGGAAAAGTGCTTGATGGCCAATCGGTCCTTGTATTTATGGAAAAAAAAAAAAAAAGAAACTAAAGATCACTGAATCCAGAGAGACTGCATATTGGATTTTCTTTGGGATCTTTAAAAAATATACTAATCCCCTGTGCCTGACATCAGACAATACCAATCAGCATTTCTGTGGATTGGGGCAGACATCAATACATTTTTAAATTTTAACTCCTAGTTTCAGTACAACCTCATCTTTACAGATGAGACAACTGAGCTTCAGGGAAGAACATGAAGATGAGCAAAAGAAGTCAGGCAAAAGAAAAAGAGGTGCGCTGAAAATGCTCTTTGTTTTGATTTGCATGGTGATTACACAGGAGTATATGTATATTAAAATCATTCAACTGTATACTTATGGTTACACTAGTTTATACTTTTTTTATGTAGGTTTTACTTCAATTTCTTCTACAGTATTTTATACACACTTCTATGAAAGTTTTACTTCTATAAAAAAAGAAAAAAGAATAAAATGATCAGTTGCTTTGTTGAGAATAGACCGTTATAGCTTGTTAGGTGGCTGTTGCAAATAATCAGCATGAGGGTGTTTTGACCAGGCTAGTGTCAAGATGATGTGAAGAGATCAGATTCTGGATATATTTTGAAGGACTCTCAAGGGAGGCATACAAGAGAAAGAGAGGTGTCAAGGATGACTCCAAGGATTTTGTCCTCAGCAACTGGAAGGATGAAGTCTCTTGTCATCCATCCAGTGAAGGAAAATGAAGTGGACGGAAACAGGGAGTTTATTCTTGGACATGCTGACTAGTCTCTTAGGTATCCAAATGGAGATACTGAGTAGATATTTGGTCACAGAAATCTGAAGTTCAGTTGAGAGGTCCGGGGTGGAGATCTAAATTTGAGAATCATCCTCATATGGATGGTATTTAAAGCCATGAGATAGGATTAAATCACCAGGGTAATGTAGACATAAAAGAGAAAAGGAGCCAACCCAGCGCCCTAGGAGATTATCTTTAGAAGGAAGAGGAGGATGCAATTGAAGAGATTGAGTAAAAGCAACCAGTGAAGGGGGAGGAAAATCAAGAGAGAATGTGTAAATCACTTAGTATAATAGTCTGCACAAAGTAAGAACTCATAAAACAGTAGCAATGATTATTATAACTATCTTTAATATTAATAGAGGGTGACTAATTTATAAAGTGACCTCACAGCCTCTTTTTTTAAAATGCATAAAATATATAGTGGTTTATTTAGACGGTTTTAAATGACTTCACTGTGGAATTCAGCATAACTGGAACAATCATCCAAGATCTCAACAGGAATAATCTTCTTGCTAGGCAATGGCTTTTGCTTCAGGTAGAAATGCCTCCCAGTATTTTATCTGCTGTTGTTGTGTTTGTACTAATGATTCTGAGTACTTGATAATAACAGTTTTAAAATCTTTCACTCATTCTTCCTCAAATCTTCCAACTTCTTTTTGAATCATTTTAGAGATCTGTTGAAAATCTCCTTTTCCTTGTTGCACTTTGGCCTCTCACTATCTTATTTCGTTTTCAGCTCGCTGTATTTTATCTGGTTTGTTAGCAACCATCATTTTTGCCTCAGTTTCACATTTTTTGAGTAAAGTAATTTGAGCATCTTCCCTTTTCTGCCAGCACTTCATTCGATGGTCAAACACACCTTTCACTGCAGCAATAAGACAACTGTAGTCACTTAGTACTTCCGAAAACATATAGAAGTCACCAAAAGCTTGTTTTTGATGAAACTGGTCTATCTTCTCCTCAACCTTGGCAAGCTGAGACAAAGCCCTAGATAAAGCAGTGTGATCCTCAGAATTACCTAACGTGGCAGCACTTTTAGCAAAGTTAGCTGTGTTGGCTGAAAGGTCTTCTATGAAGACCAAGGCTTCAACACTGGCATGAAGTTTCCTAAGTTGCTGATCCAGGTTCTCAAATTGCTGCTGCTTTTCTTCAAACTATGCATCCAATTCGTTCATCTTGACTGTCATTTTGTTGATAGCATTGGCAGTCTTGTTCACCATCCTCAATATTCCTTCTCCACTCAGAGCCTGTGTATTAACTGCTCTAGGCAGCTCAGAACTCTCCAAAAATTGCCTTAAATCAGTATCCTGTAGTAAAGTTGGATGTTTTACAGTTTGTTGAAGATATCTTTCAAGAGCTGTTCTCTGTTTTTCTACAGATTTAGTGGATTATGAATGTTCTTTTCCCACTTTGACCTTGGTCATGCTTTACTATACTCTTTTCTGTAGCTGGTGGCACAATATAACCAACATGTAAATACTTGCTTGCTAATTTGCCATGCGAGCCGAGAAAGTCACTGAATCTTCTTCTAACAGAAAATTCACTCTTATTGAACATGGAAAAGGAAGTCTTTGTTATTACCCCTTATGCCACATAAGCATTCATGCCACCACCAACTTTCTCTGGATCTGACACACCAATTTCTATATCAAAAATACCTGCATTTGCTTCTTCAATCCCCTCCCTGGATCTATCGAAGATTATACGAGCAGATATACTCTTTGATTCAATTCTGGGAGCAATTAGTATAGCAGGGGTGACAGGGGTAACTGCAGGAGAAGGACCCAAAGACAGTATAGGTTCCCTTTCTGGACTGTCCAAAGAAACTTCTTCCATGGCTTCGGCAAAAAGATCTTCTCTGTCATCATCTAGCACAACTTCCGTGGGTTTTGGACCATTGGAGTTTGTACTAATATCTTCTGCAGGAAGACTAGCTGGTTCTGGAGACGATGGACTTGACTCAAGGGTAGAAACAGTGCTGGTGAACAGGTCCTCTCTGTCCTCCAGGTCCTCGAAGTTGGTGGGCTTCCCATCCCCCAGAGGAGGAAGCTCCCTCTCGGCGCCATCTTCACTCACTGACACTACTGCGTGACTCACAGCCTCTTTTGCTTTTGGCAACACACCAAGTTTCCTGAGAGCTATCTCTATCGCATTAAACCTATTTCCCGATTCTTTATTACTGTGGTTTCTAAACTTTGCTACATGTTAGAATCACTTGAGCTTTTAAGAATATAGATGCCCAGTTCACACCCTTATCAATTAAGTCAGAAAGTCTGTAGAAAGGAGCCACTTATCAGGACTTTTAACAACTTATCAGAACTTTAAAAAAAAATATCCTGGAGATTCCAATGTGCAGCAAAGTTTGGCATCAACAGTTTCAATATTCTCTTTCAAAGGAACTAACTGCATATCATTTCAACTTATCCCTATTTGCATGAAGGAATTTCACTTTCAGACTGTAGCAATACACTGTCTTTTGCCTGTTTGGGCCATGATACTACATAGTTCAGTAATTTTATAGTTTATTCTTAGAATGGTATATGTATGCACATACACACATAGACACACATATATACATATATGTATACATTAATACAAATTCATTCTGAGTTCTGTGAGCACCACATTTTGGCTCAGGTAACATTCACATCTCTAGCTGATGGACAGTGGCTCCCAGGACTTTTACTTGCCTATTATGATGTCACAAATAATTTCTTGGGTCCTTTCTTCTATTTGTGGTTCACATTTTCTTGGTATGAAACCTCTATTTTGTCTCATTTTCATGTTAATTTAAGCACAGCTGGATAACTATAAAAATATTAACTATTAAACAACAATAAAACAAAAAGTTTCTAAGTTCTAGATCCAGTCATTATCCTCAGAACCATTAAACATATGGGTATACTGAGCCTTGAAGCTTTTGGATTCTACTAAAATACTTAAAGTTATCACAACAGCCTAAAAAAACACAGTTTTGTTAGAGTAAATCTGAAAGTGGTCTTCTGTGAGTTTTCTCTATTTAAGAAATTAAACAAATTCAATAGAAACTGGTTCATATTTTTAGACCTGAATTTTTAGTTGTATAATTAATATTGGTATTTTTACACATCGCTATTTAAAATTTTTATGTTCTATAAAGTAAAACCATTCATTTATTCATTCACTGAACATGTATCAAGTGTACTTTGTGCCTGAACTATGCTCAGTGCTGCAGATATAAATTTCAAGACAGCCACTATCCCCATATTTTCTTAAAAAATATTGACTTATTTCCAGTATTTTCAATACTCCCATGAAAAACAGGCATCCATTTTTCAAAACAGAAATTTCTTGGTCTAATTTTATCATTGTACATTGTCCTGTATAAACTTACTAAGTATGACTACGTCTAACTACTAAATCACAAATTGGAATGAGGAAAGGAAGGGCTTTCATTATCTGTTTTTATGAAAACTCAAGACAGTCTTCACTATATCTGTGCCTTCAATTTTTAAAAAAATCTTGGTGCCAATATGTGTTCTCAACGAATTAAACACATGTATGCATTGGGAATACTTGCTTTTATTTATTTCATTGTTGAATAAACTATTCAAAAGGAAATGTAAGGTTTCTTTAGTACAACTCTTTATTGAGTTCACATACTTTAAGATTCATGTTTTATGCCAACCCAGCCTTTTAGGATTTTTACTACAAAACTGTTATAACTTGCTTTGGGATTTGTAACTGTAGGCATCTTTCACATTAACAGAGTTATTAAGAGTTAATATCTTGTCTATTCACAGGTTTCTTTCCCTTTTATTTATAGATATTTAGTGGAAATTACATTTAGGTACTAAATATCTGGATATGATTAATATCAACCTCATAGTTGTGATTAGGTTTAAGCCATGGCACAAACACTTAACACTGAGCGAGTAATTCATTCAGCAACTATTGACTGTTTATTATGGGCAAAGAGCTCTGCTGGATGGTGAAGAGATGTAAAAATGAATTACAAGGTCTTTGCCTTTGTTAGCTTGTAAAATAGCTGAGGATATAGAAAATATTCATAAATTTCCATAACATAAGGCATAGTATGATAAATTTCAAAAGACAATTATAAACAATGTTCCCTGGCAGTAAATAAAATGGAGTTATAAATTTTCACTAAGATCAGGGGAAAGCATCACAGAACTGCCATTTAGACTCTAAGGCAAAGTCAGATTTTGATAATTGTAGACAAGCATTGGAAGGAGTGGTGGGACATGCCGACTAGAGAAACCATGGGCAGATATCTTCATAAAGGATGCTTGGGAATAGATCATGCCAATCCTTACTTTCTGCAATTAGGCTCTCAGAGCTGACCTCCACTGGCTGAGATTAAAAAGACCTCATGCCCTTGGATTCTAAAACTGCTGCAATACAAAAAGTTAAATAATTTTAAATCAGGTGGCAGGCATACCATTTCAAAGACCAATTTCTCTCTACAGAAAAAATGAAACTTGGTTAGGACATGTCTGAAGCATTAGATACTATTGTTAGGAACCAGACATGGAGAATGCTGAGACTAATATACAAACCACTCTTGACTTTGGCTCTCTCTGGATGGTGAATTCTGATTGGCTGCTTTTGTGACTTGTGCTATTATTTTATATAGAAAGGGGGTCATCTGGACCAAAACATGAAAAATAACTATAATAACAATAAAGTGCTAAAAATCAAAAGTCCTGAATGCCAGGCCTTATTTTGTTGAACTTATTTTTTAATAAGTTTATAAGCAATCAGGCCAAGATTTGGGATCAAATAGATGAGTCCAATCCCTGTTCTTCCTCTTACTAAATGGGGTATATAAGCAGCTCCAATGAGCCCAGTTCCCTTGCAGATTAGCTGTGATGATTAAATCAAAAATGTAAGCAAAGCATATATCACAGCAGCAGATATAAAGTATAATCAATATGTGGTGATTATAATGCTGAACTCAAAGGTCCGTTTCTAAAATTCTATGTTTCTATGTAATGATTTCACAATATCTCTTATTATTTTAGAAACATGGCTAATACAAATCAGGAGGACAAAAAGATTTTTCAAAGTTTAACTAGGTATCCCATGATTTTTGTTTATATCTAGCCACACAAGTGAGTTTAACTGAATACACTGTTAAAATCATCTCAGCATAATTTCATGAAGCAGCTAGCTTGGACACATGTACTGAATTTCAAAAAAATTATCCAATCAAAGTTAAACTTTTCAGATGATTCAATTGAGGTCATATGAACAGGTTTCCTCCTATTATTTATAATAAATTTCCTCCTATTTAATTTCTTTTCCTCCTCTTAAAGAGATAATTCTTTAAATGTAATTATTTATCATAGGTTTTCAAGCTAAGAGTATCACAGTTCATATTTAAAATCCCTCACCTTTGGTATTTTGTTTCGCAAACTAGGATTTTAAACATTGTTCTGTTGTTACATATTTTATCACTGATTATTATATGTGACTTTTTTTTTTTTGTTAAATTTGAGTGGTGGAGGGATTGGAAAAGATGAAGCAATAAGTTCTTAAACAATATTAGATTGCTGAAGGTAAGAACACCCTAATGAAAGAATGTTTTCTAATGATAAGTTTTATTGTCTTTATGTATTTACTAGGATACTGGCTTACCAGGGGGAAACAATTTACAGCATTTTAAGTAAAAAAAAAACAAAAAAAGAATCCGGGTTAAGAGTACACTAAATGATTAAAAAAGTAGTCAGTGTTCAAATATTCAGAAGAATTACTAACTGTTTTCCAGTGGAAATAGGTACATTGATAAAGCTTACAAATTGCTCTTAAAATAAAAAACCTTATATCTTAAAATAAAAAACCTTATATCTTCTCTCCAGAAAAAAAAGTGAAAAAAAAAAATTTCATGGAATCTGGAATCCAAACAAAAACAAGTTAGTTTGTTCCAATTTCTATTTATCAAACAAATGACACAAAACCAATTTAAATTTATAAAAATCATAAGATCAAAATTTATTTAATCTATAATATAAAGTTAATACAACAAAGCATTCTTGTATTTTTAACATTTAATTTCTGAATGGTAGATCGGTTATTTCCTATTAAAATAGCTCCCATGTTGTTCTTTTTGTTTATAAATTGGATTAATACATTTTAGGTAATAACTCCTTCACGCTATTATGAAAGTAGTTTCGAAAACAATAAAGATTGAAAACCCAAAAATATTTCTAAGATAAAATACTGAAGAGAAATCATAGTCTGTGGTGTTTTGCTAAATCAATCTAGCACATCTGGGTTCCTAAGGAGTTTAGAGTTCACCACTCCAATCATCAGAGCAGAAGTCCTGAGCAATTAAGTGACTATACTCTCCACCCCCCAACAGGGTCAAAAGGAATTAGAATTCCAGTGATCACTGTCTTTTCAAAATGCCACACTTCCTCTCAATGCCTCCATGTTATTTCAGTTACTTAATTTAAACTAACATTGAAAGCAACTTCTACAGACAAAGCTGGTTTTAAAAATTGTCACAGTGATATTCTCATAAGTTAAATGTAAGTTTCTGAATACTAGTACTTTATGCTTATTCTTCCAAAGTGAGCCTATATGAAAATAATGAAATCACTAAGAAAACTATAAAGTAAAAACTTCTGCTAAATATTTCTTTAGAGATCAGACCTATATTTGTATTAGAACATTTGTCTTCATTAAGCTATCTTTTTGTAGTCATTCCAGAAGATGAATAGTTTCAAAAATGGCAGAGGTATCATGTGAATGGACTAATTTAGCAATATTCCACTTCTCTGAGTCATGTGCTAGAATCCTGCGGTATGCCATTTATAAGATTTTATTAAACCTTTAAGAGCATTCCAATATTTCATCTCTTCCCTATTTGGTTAGGAGCTTCTTCTTATCTTACCTAAAAAGATCCTTTAAAGGGGCAGCAATTACAAAGCACTGGATGAAAGAATTAAAACTTTAAAGGACAGAAAAATAATTAAAGCACAGGACATGTTCATTATCAAGAATCATTTCACTATCTACTGTAATTATAGAAATAGAATAAAGATGAATGTGAAATCCATAATAGTAACTACTCTGAAGTCCCAACCCTATGGGACATAGAATAAGATGGGTAGGGAAGACTGAAACCTCATTTTCCATCTTCTAGGAACAAAAAACTGTAAGAGTTGTGACCATTTTGAGTATCTTTAACTCAGTAAATCTTAAACAACATATACGATACGATAGAAAATAAGATTGAAGGTTGTGACAGAAAAATAACTGAGCTTCTAGGGTGAGGTTGAGGGAGGGGACAGGCAAAGGAAAGGGTGAGCTGTGAGCCTCATTTTCCAGATCCTTAGCTATGCCACCTAATCTAATGCTGGGTTTACAACTATTTCGCATAATCAAATTTCCTAATCCCTGTATACATTTTTGAAGCTCCTTGAATGCAATGGTCTATTTTAAAATAAAATAAAAAAAAGTTTCCAAACCAACTTTTCTCCTACATGTCTTACATTTTTGTCTAAGAACCTTGCACTTGTGCCTCTAAATTTCAAATAAATGTTGGGCATTTTTTCCTGCTATTTTTAATCTGCTGGGCATTCTGGACATTCCTGATATTTATAGTTTACTAGCTTATTTCCTCATGTAAGCTCACCAAAGTTGTGGCATGCAGCATATATTTTGAATCCTGACACCACCCACCTAGAAACTTCTCAACAGGTGCTGACATATCAGTAACTTTATCTTTAGATGAGGTTAAATATAGTGTTTAGTAAGCTACTAAAAACTAAGTTCTGTTTTTTTGGATGAGGTTACTTCAAATGAAATATAACCATGACTTTGAAACTTAGAATACATATGAATCCAAATCTCTCACTAGTAGTGCTAATAGCTTGTTGAAAGACAAGTTCATAATTTTTCTTAAAATGTGTGCTCTTTGGCCCATGATATTTGAAAGAATATATATTTACATTTATATATATACACAAAACAGAATTTTCCTCTATTATAAGGTAATCATCAGAGAATTACATGAAAAAAAAAAGCACAGTAGTATTATCTATAATTCTGAAATTAGCATATTGATTTGAATTTCTCTATTTTCTATTTAATTCACTTCCAAATATCCATGTCTCCACCTCTTCATAGTACATTATGACACGACACAAAGGAAAATGTAACCCCATTCCTTTCCAAGATTAAATATTCCACATGGGCTTCAAATTTCCTTCTCAGCCACTTCCTTTAGGACTTTTCATAAATACTTGTATCCTTAATCCCTTGGATTCTCCTCTCTGCCTATATTGCTTCTTCCATATCTGCTTATTTATCTCCCTTGCAGAAACTTCCCTTAACTCTGCCTTCCTCTCAAGCTATTTTTTTCTTCCCTTCAACAGGAAACTCTTATTTAAGACTCACTGAAAAGATCCATCTCTCAGTTATTCCTGAACCTGCTGTCTCCTTTTAGAAAACAGTCACATAAAGTCATGAACACCTGTCTAATGACTGGAACTAACTCCTCATGCCAGTACACCAATGAGTTGACTAGTAGCATTTGACAACATCTCCCACTTTCTGCTCATCTCACTTTGTGTCTTCTTGTTGGGGAAGCTCAAGTATCATTGCTTTGACTATCAGAACTACCTAAGGATTAACAAACCCACACCTGTGATTCACTCTCTCAATACCGGTCTCACTATCTCCACCCTCTTTTCCTTTTCTGACTCTTATACCTCTACCTATCAGAGAAATAATGATGGCCTCCAATATTAGAAACTCAGGTGTCTTCCCCTCTGACTTGACACAGATCTCCTGTGAAGTATCATCCTTTTCCATGGCTTCACCTCTTACCTACACATAGTTGTATTATACCCAATATCTTTCTTCTGGCTATCAGATACCTATGTCCAATGCCCTAGGGTCACCTCCAATTTGATGTTCAATAGATACATAGAATGCCACATGTCAGAATATCTATTAATTGTCTTTTTCCATCACCCTTTACCCTGCTTTCTCCCTCTACAATAAGCATCTTAAAAAAAAAATTACTTATTCCTTCAGACCAAAAAAGAAAAAAAAAATTGGGCCATTTCATACTCCTTATATTACTCATTTCTCGCATCCAACTGGAGACCAAAATTTACTAATTCTAGAATCCCCAGAGAGTTTCCAGAGCAATCTCTTTAAGTATTTATATCATATCATGCCCAGTACTGCTTTAAAATCTTCTAAAGGCTCCTCACCCAACTTAGAATAAACACACAAACTCCTTATCTTGGCCCTACATGATCAGGTTTCTGCCTTCCCTTCCAAACACTGTTCACTGCATTCAAACCTCAGTTATCTTCAATTTGTTTCTGGAACACACCAAGCTTACTCCTTTCTCATTTACTTTGTTCTTGCTTTTACTTATCTGTTGCTGTTATTTATTTAAACATTTTCTCCTTTACTCTTCAAGTGTAGTTCATTAAGTGTCCCAATACCTAGAACCTTAGGTAATCAGCAAATATTGTTTAAATATTATTAATTACCTGGCTCTTATAGGAATTTATCAATACATTGCAGATTCACACAAGAAAAAGATAACTTCTATTCTTGAGGTTAAAATAATCCATTAAAGTTATCAAGTTTGAAATTTAAATAAACAGAATTTGTGACTAGAAACAGTAGCAGACCTAGTTATACTTTACCTTTCATTCTTAACATAAATAGCAAACTAACCCTACAAAAGATTAGATAAACAAAAAGATGTGGCCAAAGTAGCTCTATGAGCAAGGACAGCACACAGTGTTACTAATGCAGCACCTTTCAGTTGTTTTGCAATAGTGAAACAGGCTACATCCTGTTATGTAGTAAGTCATGCTACCATAATTCTCTTTCCTCTAGTTTTGTGTCTCAGTTGAAGTCTGGAATTTTTATTCATGAATAACATAGCACCGATGCCAATTCTTAACGAAGGCAAAATGATCAACCAAAGACTTTAGACTTATTTCATACATATTCCTCTGAATTAATGTACTGAAGTGACGGTGTGCCCAATTTCACATTTGATATTCAACCACATCAGACAAAATGACAATTTAAGTCATTCTTACTCAAAATACAATGTGATTCTGACTAATACTTTTTGGCTGGAAAACTACCTTTTTGTAGCATTTGCTTTTCTCAAGATTTATCTTTTCTATTTTTTTTTTTAATCAGAAGTAGAAGTATCAACATCACATGCATGCTAGCTGTTACACATTTATTGTCTAATAAGGAGTAGGGAGCAATAAAAAATTAACAAGGTCTGACACTAATAAGAATCTTTTCCCAACTCTGGAAGCTTTAGGTACAGATGTTTCAGATAAATATCTAAGGACTAGATCTCTATCCAAAGTTATGAATCTTGGGGGTTGTTTTTTGTTTTTCTGTCATCAAGTACAAGCTTGCCTGTTTATCAGATTCTATTTAATCAGAATAAAATTGGAATGATAGCAGAATATTAAGAGTTTCTAGACTTACAATGTTTTATACTACCCAAAACCTTCTCAGAGTTGAAATAATGAAAGCAAAACTGACAGTGATAAGTTCAAGAAACATTATTTTCAGGGATAACAGAGCTTTTTATTATGAAACCCTAATAATCTTTCAAAACCAGTTACATCCATGAATGTGAAGTACTACTACCCTGCAGTTGTCTATCAGTTTAGAAAGTAAAGAATGTTCATATACGTATCTCATAACCACATTTTAATTAGTGTTCATTTTATAAATGAGAAAGCTGAGGCTCAGATAGGTTATATGTCTTTCCCCAAATCACACAGCTATTATGTAGCATAGTTTGAACATGTGCTAATTCAGCTTGCTCTTAGCAAAACTTCAGAGAATAGCTATAATAAATTTCCTTGGATCATGTTCCTGCCCAGAGTAATTAGATCAGGAAGTTTCCTATAAATTGAAGTATTTTACAGAGACTCTATCTTTTATAGTGATTTTTTCATAACAGCTACAAAGATCCATGACATTTGTAATTGGTCTTTGGAGAGCTTATAAAAAAAACAAACACCTCCTCCCCCTAAACAAAACAAAACATGCTAGTTAATCATGCTTTAAAAATAAACCCTTTTATTATTTTGCATTTCAGTTTCCTGACAATAAGGAAAGCAGGTCATGCAGTCAAAAAAAGTTCATTAAGATCTCATCAAGTTTATTTATAATGCATATTCTGTGCTAATAAAGAGTTTTTGGGGAATCTCCATCTTGTAGATTTTTGGCTATCATTCTTGACATCTGCCTGATGTACCTTTAGTCAATGCATTTTTTGTTTCAGGTTGTCCTATAATATTAAATTGTGAGAATCTAATAAAGAAAGGGATGAGTTTTATCTAGAAGTCTGCCAATCTACAATCTTACTTTAAAACCTCAAGTTCTACCCCTCAGTAAACATAAGAGGGGTCTGGGGGAGAGACAGACGTCCAAACCAGACAACTTTGTGAAAAAGATTAGGAATCCTATCTTATAATCAGTCACTGCTTAGAAAACTTCCAGCAGCACGCCTTTGGATCCATTTCCAAAAAACGTTGAAGAGTCCATGTGTTTACATTGGACTTTGTTATGAACAAGGAAAAATACTATTTATAATACATATGGCAAGTTCTGTCCTTCAAACCCGTTGTTAAGACCAAAAGGCTCCACTTAAAATTGTAAATGGGATTTATTGCCATCAAGACTAGAGTGAAATTAAATTATCCAGGACATCAGAACAAAACAAACAGGGAGCTGATGAAACACCTGAAGATAGGTTATACAGGAGTCATACTTTTTCAACTGCATTAATGTTATCTCTTGTTCATAAATTGCACCCTAGAAATAAATATGATAGGATGTGATCAAACAGTATCTGAAACAAGCAGAAGGACATGCAGGAAAAAACGTCTATTCCACTTACAAATGCAGCCAATTCTGGAAGTGAAGATAAGCAATATTTATTGAGAATAAATTTGATTCTTACCATCTGAGACTGACTCCTAGGACATCCATTGATATCTTCAACTTTTTCATTTGCTAAAGTCAAGAAATAAAATAAAGGAGAGAAAAACAAAGAATGATGTACTTAAGCAATGAAATAAAACACACAGATGTACAAATGAGACAACAAAACAAAACAAAACAAAAACAAGCAAAAATGTTGCTGCTACATTTACTCTGTCTCCCAAGCTATGAACAAGAGGACACACAACTTGTTAGCAGCCGCCAATTCCATATGCACAAATCAGGCAAAAAAAAAAAAAAAAAAGAGAGGGAGAGAGAGAGAGAGAAGGAAGTTGCTGCTAATTCTTTAGCCTGTGCCAAATGACTGCTGACATGAAACCTTTCACAATTGTCCCTGCTGGATCAGGATACAGTTTCAAGGAATCTCTTAGTTTATGAGTTACTCTAGCTAACAAAATGCACACATGGGAGACATATGGTTTAATGAAGCATTCATTTCTGACAATCCAGTATATGTAAAGATACAGTTCTAGTCATTTAAAAGTACGGCCAAACCACCTTTTTCAAACAGCTTCAAATAAACATTTTAATTTGATCAGGGGAGAGCTACATTAATCTCAGAGACACATGTACCAAGTCAGTATGCACTCAACTTAAATTGTAGTTCACCAAAACCGGGATAGGCAGGCTTTCATGTTTTCTCTCAGAGGGCAGGTCTTACCAATGATCTGGATGATTTCTGCTAGCAGTACTCCATCTGCAATGTCTTGTTGCAAATCCTTGATCAGCCGCTTGTGGCCCGATTTTGCTAGGTAGTGGTTGGCCCAGTCAGTGTAAATCTGTGGAACGGAGGGAGGGGAGAAATGAGACGGGCTGAGGAAAAGAGAGACAATAAAAATGCTTAAGACAAATGCTGGATTCAAAGGGAAGCTATTCTGGATCACATTCCAGTTTAAGAAGTCAGAGCTCAAGAGGAAATAGTTGTAAAGTAATTTTTAAACAGCTCTTTCTCCCGCTTATCTCTTGTTTCAACGGGGGATGATTCACTCTATTTCAAAATTAGGGGCCAGTCACTTGTGACAAAGCAAAAATTCCCTTCCCGGACGACTACTAAGGAAACTCCTGTTACAAAGCAGTCTGGGTTCCCACTCACTTTCCTTTGGTTCTATCACTTTGAAAATAATCCTGCCTGTCCTTGTAAAAGGTTTGAAACCACCTGGACTGATACATATAGGAACCTTACTATATAAGTTTGCTTTTCTGAGAAGACTATTGAATTTGTCACGAGATATTTTCACATCATTTAATCAAGTGATTATAAATGCCTTCCTAAGATATTTTATTTTGACTGTCATCTCCCATTCAAGCCTCTTGAAATGTGTTCATATGAGGGAAGAGAGGCAGCAAATGCAGTTATTACATAGAAATTACAACATATAATTGAGGAGTAGATAGTGAGCCACAAGGTTGACAATTTAACCTAGAGTGGATGGCTTGTCAACAAACAATAGATTATGATATAAAGAAGAGTTGAAACTGTTCAAAAACTTCACAAAAATAAAATGTTACTAATTTATCAAATGTTAGGGTACACTTAGTAATGTGTAGTATTATTTTAAAGGAAAGAAATAAGTATGAATATCAATTTCATGGGTGACTCATGGATATGTTAGCGACTTTATCACAAGGCACACTATACGTGCTTTAATAGAAAAACAAAAAATTTGAAATGAAAATAAAAGAGGGAAAATAAATAGGAAATATATACATATAAAAGCATTATGGAAGCACTAAAATTAGAACTGGGAACATATTGGGACATTGATAAAAGAAGTGAAGTGAAGGTCCTTTTCAGAAGAGGGGATGCATCATGCAGAAAAGCAGAGAGGCAAAGAAATCCAAAACTGTTGGAAACACTGTAACTAAGGCAGGATGCTTGAAATTAGGACAATTTAGGCTGGATAGGTAAGTTGAGTCTTATATTCAGGAGCACTGAATATCAACTAAAATTGTAAAACAACTTTTTTATTTTTAACAAAACCAATACACATTTTTTGGAAAAAAAATTAAATTGGAAATATAGAAATTAAGTGAACCCCTGCATACCTTTGAATAATGTGATACGAATAGTTCTTTTTTTTTTTCCTATGCAAACACCACACTACACATTACACATATACCCACACCCAGTAAGATTTTTAACAAATTTGGCTTGAAACTGACATATCACCTTGCAGTTTCAACTTTTTATGTAACAATATTTTAATAACATTTCTCAAAGTCATTCATATATATCTATCTCACTATTTTTGACATTTGATTGTGCATATCAATCCTTCTATTGAAGAATATTTAGTTTGTTTAAACTTGTTTTTTATATGTAATGCTGTAAGGAACATACTTATATGTGGAAAACAGCCTTACATATGTATCTTTGCATACTCTCACACTAGTAGTGTTACAGGACCAAAACCTAGAAGTGGTCCTGCAAAGTCTTTTTGATGGATCCCAGGTGTAGGCATTCCAAAATTACAACATAGAATAAAGATTATTTTTTTGTTTAGAAAATAATAAATGACATCTCAATGCAAATGGTGATTAAGTTTCCTGAAGGACATAATGTATTGGCGACAACCTGTTGTATAAGAAAAATATATATGATAGGGAAATTACATAACCTGTTGTATAAGAAAAATATATATGATAGGGAAATTACATTTCACCCTCTCAATGTCCATGATCACCTTTATTTTGAAAGTGCTAAAGTATGAGAAACATAACTTGCACTTCTGAATTTGAAAACAAAACCAGACAATTGTTTCATGTGGTGACAATTGCCTCAGTAAAAATGTCATGTGCTTGTATTATTGTAAAATTGCCGTTTCATTAGGACTTATACTGTTCAGAATTTAAAATATTTGAACACTTTCCCCTCATCTATACATAATTCAAATTAATTGATTAGCCTTTTAGTAGAAACTTCTGCTCAAGCCAGACTTGATTTGTACCAAGTCATCTCCAAAGGCAGTGAGTCCCAAGGTCACTGGACCGACTTTAAAGGATGGAACAAAGATGAAGGGTATGTGTTCTGGAGTCAGACAGACCTAGCTTTGCAGCCCAGAACCATGACTTGCTACCAGTAAGATCTTGGACTCATTACTTATCCTTTTCTAAACATCAGATTCCTCATCTGGAAAATAAGGTGTCTTCATTTTCAAAGTTGCTATGACAAATACCACACAATGGGTTGGCTTAAACAATGATAATTTATTGGCTCACAGTTTTAAGAGTAGACATAAAAATCCAGGTATCAGCAAAGCGATGCTTTCTTCTCAAAGACTGTAACATTCTGGTGCTGGCTGCTGGTGATCCTTGGGGTTTCTTGGTTTGTAACATGGCCTCGGGTGGCATAGCCATGTTCTCTCCTTTCTCTTCCAGTTCCAGTGACTTCCAGTTTACAGCAATTCCCCCTGGCTTCCTCTCACCATGTCTGAATTTCTTCTGCTTATAAATGGCTCCAGTAATCTGGATTAAGACCCAACCCCATCAGTTGGGCCCACTTTAATTTAAAATAACATCATCAAGAGATCCTATCTACAATGGGTTTATACCCACAGGAATGTGGATTAAGATTGGAAACTTGTCTAAATTGGGGTATATAATTTAATCTACTGCATAAGGATAAAAATAATATTTAAAAAATAAGGTTGATGATGGGACTTAATAACACAGCATTTGTAAAATGCTGGCCACAGAGTTTGTCCTGAAGAAATGTTATTATTATCAAGATTGCCTCAATCTTTATTTTGCTATTGAAGCTCTCTGATAAATATTTTTTGAAGTTATCACAGAGGTTAAAATAATTGAGAGGACTGACCATAGAAGGGTAAAGAAATTGAACTCCTCTTCTGACACT
This sequence comes from Choloepus didactylus, assembly GCF_015220235.1. Lineage (NCBI taxonomy): Eukaryota > Metazoa > Chordata > Mammalia > Pilosa > Megalonychidae > Choloepus > Choloepus didactylus. The sequence continues at coordinate 52,811,027 of NC_051314.1, forward strand.
ACTCAGACCTCTGACTCTTCTTCTAATTCACAGGGGTCACTTATCTGCTGTCATCCCAACTCAAGGGAATGTTTGTATGTTTAAGGCTCCCATGTTCTCATCCAGGCCTGCAGGGTCTCTATTGTGACGCCATCTCCATCAAACTCCATGTTGTACGGATTTTGTTTCATGAAGGCATTAAATTATGGAGAAAAATATTTATTTAAATAACAGAGTGGATGGTATTAAAATGAAAACAAGAAGATTTTCATTCTCCAAATGCACGTCAACAGTGCCTCAACATCGACCCAAATTCCTCCTGGCAGTTAGGTGAGCAAACAGTTGGAAAACCAGCTGGTTCACTTCAAGATATGATCGGGAAAGCCTCCAATTTAGCTCTCTGATAATTTTTGACTTAGGAATTCTCCCAGAGGAATCCCACATCCAGGTGCTTTGACTTGTCCAGAATCTCTAATATTTGAAACTTTGCTCAGACCATAGTTCCAACTTTAGCTACAATCAGTTAAATCAATTCAGACTATTCAAATGAATTTAAAATAAATCTTCATTTAAAAATAAGTCCTACACAACTTATTGTATTTATTCTTTCTAACAAACATTGTGTACCTATTGTGTATGCCCTGTAAATAAAAGATACATGAGGCTCTTCAAGGCAATCACAAGAAAGGGGAAGCCAGTGCCTTCCAAAAGGATGGTATAATCTTGATGGGGAACTATGAAACAATTACAAGACAAATTATACACATTTTTAAAATAATACATAAATTTACATTTATCTGTCTGTAAAATGTTTGTATCTGCAAGCTGAGGAAAAAAGAGTAAATATGAGGTGTGTCTTTAGTGGGACAGACTTCAAGCAAAGGACACATGATATATAAATTTATTTAAAACTCACCAATGAACTTATTATAAGGTTCTGCTGAGAGAGAATACAATCTTTTCAGCTGTCATTATAATGGTTTGCTCAAATCAACAGGACAGAATGGTACTTTTACCACAGCATGTCTTAGAAATTATAGTGCAATTTGCACAATTATATATGCATAATTATTCATTTACAGTAGTAAAAAATAAAGATCAACAGTACTAGGGCATAATTTATATTTCCCATTGTATTAATTAGGGTTCTCTAGGGAAACAGAACCAACAAGAGATATCTGTAAATATAAGATTTTAGAAAAGTGTCTCATGCAACCGTGGGGCAGGATGCAAAGTACAAATTCTGTAGGGCAGGCAGCGAACTGGCAACTCCGATGAAGGTGTTCAAAGAACTCCTCAGGAGAGAGAGCTGGCAGCCAAAGAAGTGAAGGTCCTCTTACTTTCTCCCTTAAAAGTCCTCAACAGATTGGGTTAAATCCAGCTGACTGAATTCTTTCAACTGCAGAAGACAATGCCCTTCATTGATGTAATCAGTCACAGGTGCAGACAATTGACTGATGATTTAATAAACCAGCCTTCAGATTTATTAACCAGCCACAAATGTCCTTGCAATAATGGTTACGCCAGTGCTTGCTTGACCAGACACCTGGACACCATCACCTGGCCAAGTTGACACATGAACCTAACCATCAACACCCATTTATTGGCATGCATTGTAGAGCCTGTTAAACAATAGCACATATTCTCTGAGTATTCTCTGAGGAACATTCTATATTGTTGGAATTCCTGCTCTGCCATTTAATATCTGTGTAGATATTGGACATTTAGTTTCTTTCAGTGCTAGAGTTTCCTTACCTGTAAAATAATAATGATATTATCTACTACTGAAATTATTGTAAGGATTAATGAATTGATACTTATAAAGCATTTTGAACACAGCCTTTCACTAGTATTTCTGAAATGTTAAATATATATTAATGTCCCATGGTTTTATTATGAAATAAATTTACAATAATTACAGCTAAAAGTTGGCTAATATAATAGACTGTTATCATTGTCAAATCTTATCTACCCAGGTGTAATTAACATAATTTAGGAAAACTGCAAGTTGTAATGATTTCTTAGTTTAGTCTCTTTTTTTCAAATATAGTGCTCATTCCTCACGGTCAAGCAGAAGATTGGAAAACAATATATATGACACCATATTCCTTTTGTCTAGTGAACCTGTCATAGTAACACAGCATCAGAAGATCTACTTTGAATCTTCTTGGAATCCTAAACTTCTGTTAGTGGTGATTTTTTTACTACTAACAATGTAACGCATTGCCTACATGTATTGCAGCAAATTGTCCCTAGCTTCCTTTAACTTTTATTTATTTTATCACTTGATGAATGTTTTATAACTTACCTGTCACTCAATTATAAAAGCAAAGATTGCAAATATTTTTGTTATTTCAATACTTTACACTGAGGTACATAAATATTTCAAAGGAGGAACAATGATTTATTTTGGGGGGGTTAATTTTTTTAATTTTTAATTTTATTCTTCAAATACTCCCTCATCCCCTCTCCCGCCTTCCCCTTGATAACCTCTAATCTGCTTCCCATCTCTGCAGATTTGCTATTTCTAGTCATCTCTTATAAGTGATATCAAACAATTTTTGTCCCTATGTGTATTGATTATTTCATGAGCATAATGTTTTCAAAGTTCTTCCATGTTGCAACATGTCTTACAACTTCATTTTTTCTTATAGCCAAATAATATTCCACTGTGGGTATGCACCACATTTTGCTTATCCACTAATTTTTGGCACTTGGGTTGTTTCCAGCTTTTGGCCATTGCTTATAATGCTGCTATAAACCCTTGTGTACAAGTATCTCTTTGCAACCCTGTTTTCACTCTCTTTGGGTAATTCTGTATTTAACTTTTAGAGGAAACCACATATTGCTTTCCACCGGGACTGCACCACTTCCATTTCCATCAACAACACACTAGAGTTCCAATTTTTTTGCATCCTCTTCAAAACTTGTTGGTTTCCATTTTTAAAATACTAGCCATCCTTGTGGGTGTGAAGTGGTATCTCTTGGGGTTTTAATTTGCATTTCTGTAATGGCTATTGATGTTGAGCATCTTTCCATGTGTTTATTGGCCATTTGTTTATCTTCTTTGGAGAAAAGTCTATTCAAGACCTTTGCCCATTTTTTAAAGTGGGTTGCTTATCTTTTTGTTGTGGAATTGTAGGAGTTTATATATATAGTGGACATTAAACCCTCTCTGCTATATGATTTAAAACTATTTTCTCCCATTCTGTAGTTTTCTTTTCACTTGTTTGATGATTTCTGTATATGTACAAAATTTTAAAATTTTGATGAAATAAAATTTATCTATTGTTTCTTTTGTTATTGCTGCTTTTAGCATATCTAAGAATACACTGCCAAATCCCAGGTCATGAGGATTTGTCCCTCAGTTATCTTCTAAGAGTTTTATAGTTCTAGCTCTTACATTTAGGTCCTTGATCCATTTTGAATTGAATTTTGCATATGGTGTGAGGTAGGGGGTCTAACTGCATTCCTCTGCATGTGAATATCCAGTTTCCCCAACACCATTTGCTGAAGAGACTCTAACTTCCCCATTGCATGTACTTAGCACCCTTATAAAAAAATCAATGATTTATTTTTAATGAATGCTGAATAGCCTGATGAAGGGAAAGAAAAGAGGAAAGACAGCTTCTTCATTCAAGATGAGAGTCTATTTGAAGTCACTAATCTTAGAAAATAGAGCGTATCCAGGCAACTTAAGTATTAGCTGAGATGACTTTAGCCCTGTATTTATCTGTATCCATTACTTTTTCCCCAACATTCAAGCAATAGCAATAGCTTCTTATAAACATTGCTCCCTGATATATTCAAATTAATGGCTTTGAGTAGCCAAGTAGGATTGTGTTAACCGTAGCAGGCATATGTTTTGTTGCCAACCATGGATTTCAATGGCAAGAACTGGGTTTTTGCATCTTAGTAGGCAGCAAAGGATTTAGTGCATTACCTTAAACCATAAATGGTAGATTAGGAAAGAGTACCAATGACGTAAGAGTACTTTTCCCCACACAGGAAAAAAAAAAAAAAAAAAAAAAACTGATAAGGGAAGAAAATTGGAAGGAAAGCAAAGTCCTGAGAACAGCTCTAACTGGACCACTCTCTGGGCTTAGTTGCCTAGTAACATTTGGTCCTGAGAATGGACTCACAAAACACAACATATACCACAACTCTATAGGAAAGGAACCTTTTTTCCCCAAGTTCCTGAGATCCATATGGAATTGTCTGAGAGAAAGCCAACAATCTTAGAGAACACTTAAAATAAGAACAGGAAGTATGGGCAGAACTGATATATGAAAGTAGAAAGTAAACAAAATATGAGAGAACAGATTATGATAACTCAAGTCTGGCAGGCATCATATATTCAAGCACTCACCAGACAGCAGTGTTGGTGGGTACTGATGGCAAAGAAAGAAATGTGTTACCCCCGGTGTCATGTAATAAGTAACCGTCTTTGCCCCCGCTTCCAGCCCAGATCATTCCAGAGAGAAAAGATGCAGAAGGCAAGGGGAAAAATCTGGACTTGAGTGAAACTTTCCTTAAATACTGAGTTTTAAACCAGATGTGTTTGAATTTGCATTGAATTGGCATAAAGTTTTTCCTATTGTACAGAAACAGAGACTTGAAAGGTGAATTCACTTATAAATTTTTTTTTAAAAAAAAGCTATAATTTTGTCTTCCCCATGTAACTCTTCTCTTGCTACAGCCAAAAAAATTATTCAGTATGCTCTGAATCAGCATGCTATTTCATACTTCTGTTCCTACAAAAGAACAGAAGGCACTTCACTTTTATCACTGCAAAATCCAAGAATGGTAGGCAATGTTGCACAAAGAAGCTTGGGGAATTACAATAGGATTAGGAATTGATAAGTGTTACATTTAGTCAATTTCAAAAGCTCATCACAGAGTGGCTCATCATGTGCTGTTACAGACTGATATGAGCAGGAGATCCATGAAGTTAAACCCCTATGGCTCTTACAGACCCTTCTAGAAATCTCAGTGGACTGAAGTTCTTGTGGCTGTATTATGAATTAAACCCTTTAAAAGTTTGGGTAATATGTATGTCATCACAACACATGTAATAGATACACCTACTAAATGGTTCAAATCAGCTAGTATATTTCTTGATTTTTATATTTCATGAAGTATTTTTAAAAATTCAAGTTTCAAGGTTGATTTAAAAGTGAATTTTAATGATTTAGTAACACCAGAAAATAAGTGAATTATCTAAGAAGGTAGGCAATTTCTCAAGTAAACATAAAGTGACCTCTGATATTTTCCATTTCCTTTGTCTTTTATTTTTCATATCTAATCTCCAACCGCATTCTGTTAATTCTATCTCCTCGTTACCTCTTAACCCTTCTGCTCCATTCCACTATAATTGCCCTGGTTCAGCTTCTCATCACCTCTCACCCAAATTGCGTTAACAGTCTTAGAAATGGTCTCTGAGCACAGGCAGACTGAGCATTAAACTATTCTATACACCATAACTAGTGATTGCTTTAAAATGAAAATCTGATCAAATAATTTGCCTTCCTACTTAAAATCACAGAGTAGCTCCCACTTAAGTTCAGAACAAAGTTTCATTATGAAGTCAATTTATTAAGATTTTTCTCTTTAAACACTGAACTGGTTTAAAGAAAAATGGCAAAGAAGATAAGGAAGCACACAGTTATGAAGGTGTTAGAAAGATGGCTGAAGACTGAGGAACACCGTGAAAAAGGATGAGCTTTGACAGGCAGAAAGAAGGGGAAAGCAAATCCTATGAAGAGGATACAGCTATAAAGGAACCTACAAAGGAACAAAAGTATGAAATAGCATGCTGATCCAGAAATATTGAATAATTTTGTTTGGCTGAAGCATAAGGAAGAGCTACCTGGGGAAGACAAGAGAGAAATGGACAGGAAGACAGGTAGGGATCAGGCAAAGAGGAGTCACATGTAAAGCTGAGAGAGTTGTATTAAGATTCTTAGATGAAATTTAGTCATTAAACATTTTTATGTAGGAGATTACCATAACCGTGCCTGTGTTTTTAAACTCCAGCTCTCGTGCAGCTATAAAGGAGACTCTAGAGTAGAGAAACACTGAATAAAGACGGACTATTTAAGAGACCAGTGTAAGACTTCCACTTTCAAGATGGTGAATTAAAGAGTTTTTTGTTCTGTATTTTCTAGAAAACTTTCCTCAAACAACAAGAAGAAACTGAAACTCAAACTCTTATTTCCATGACCACAATATATGAGCATGGAAAGCAGGTGAAAAGATGGTAAGTGATGTAGCAAAGAAAAGTAGAAAAAGATCAAGCCCCCAAAGGCCTGCAGAAGGAGATAATGGAGCAATGCAAACAGATTTTCCCACAGAACACCAGAATAGCTCAGGAAGTGAAGGCATCAGACCAAACAGAAGGCGGGATGAACAAGACTCAAAGAATTTTATAACCAACCCTTTCCCCTCATGCCATCAAGAGCCAGAAAATATAGATTCCAGGGAAAAGCTGGACTTATGGTTCCAGGCATAGCAGGGTGTAGGGATAGGAAGGAAAACAGGAGGGGTAAATAAAATTGTGCATACTGATGTTGAGATACCTCCCCCAACCCACTTCTCCTCAGCTCCAAAGCTCAAGAATACAGGATTATACCCCCAACCCTGATCTCAGTCAGAGACATGGAGGATCCTTCTCTGACAATAATGATCATTCTTAAGACCAACAGACATGTGGGTTCAGAGCATTCAGTGAACTGACCAGCTGGCAATTAGACGGACAGAAAACGAACTCCAGAGGACACGGAAGAACTGTGTGCGTGTGTGCACACGCACACATATAGCTTCCATGTCATTTTTTAGGGTCTCACACTTGCTATAACAGAGAGGAGGGTTACTAGACAATCGATGGAAACTTCTAAAATAAAATACAGATACCTAAATAAGCAGACAAAAAGAAGTCTGAATAAAAGGAAGACAAAGTAGGGAGCAGAAACATCTTCAAGGAAATTGAAATACATACCCTAAGCTAGATAGGTAGATTAGAGATGCTTCATCCATCAGAAAAAAGGGGATATTTTGTGCGCGTACACAGATATACACCCAGACACACACACACACACATATCCCTAGAGAACAAGTAGTAGTTTTGTCAATTGAAACTTTAAAAGTTAGATGCCTGGAAGATTAAGCTGAGAAAATTTCTAGGCAAGGAAATCAAACAATGCAAAAAGATGGGAAATAAGCTAGATAATATAGGACTATCAGAAGATTGATTTAGTGGGTCAAATGTCAGAGAGAAAATGATGGGAAGAAAGAAAACTATCAAAGTTTTCAGCACAATTAAGAAAATAAGGACTCATGGCAATATATATCAGGCATAAGGAAAAGATCCTAAACTGCTACAGGAGGGTGGGGCACAATGAAACAAATAAAAATAGAAGTACAAGTTATATTCAAAGAATCAGAAATTATAATGACATCAAAAGTCTCTACAGCACATTGGAAGCTAGAAGATATGGAAAAATTCCCATAAATTTTGGGAGAAAAGTGATTTTTCATCCTCAAATTCTATACGTGGACGAACTATCAAACAAGTAGAAAAGTAGAATAAAGATATTTCATACAAGAACATTCTAAAACAAATTGCTTCCCATGCACCCCTTGTCAGGTAGCTATCAGAATTTAGGAAAAATAAATTCTTCCAGCAAACAGGAGACTTGACATGAGGTGGGCAAAAGAAATTTCCAGGTTGAATGCAAAAAGAAGTCCCAGTCTCACTGCTTTGCAATATCTTAGAGAATAATCATTTCAGATGGAACAAAAACAAATGGTTCTAGGGCTGTTGACATAGGGAAATAATGGATTTGGTAGATTAACAGATTTGACTAGATAAAAATTATATTGGGATGCATTTTACAGAGCTTATTGGAAGATATAAAATGACTTAGCCAGGAATTCAAAATAAATTATGCAAATAGAAAAGTGAGACAATTATTACTAGTTCTAGGATACAAAAGCCACAATTTTTGTTTAGCAAAGGGACTATAATCATAAGACGGTACTTGATCTGGCACTGAATAAAAAGTACATGTCACTAATGAAAAAAATTAATATGGATTTAACCAAAAGTTGTCAGGTAAGTATATTGGGGGTAGGGGAAGGCAGCAAGAGGAGTATAAGAGAGCTAAATCCTCATATATAATTATCGAAGTTTAATAGATAATTGCTAAAATTGATTAATCAGGAGATTATAGCATATTACTTGAAAATATGGATATGAACATCATAAGATACTGCTAAATGAGTGGAAATTAGGTGATTTTTTTGGTCATTGTTAGAAAGGGGAGAAGAACCAGAAAAAGAAAATCGCTTTTGTTTGTTTAGTTATAAGACTTTCAGCATATTTCACTTTCATGGTATGATAGAAATGTAAAATTATTCTTTTACATAGGAAGAATCTGGATGAGAGTTGATGAAGCCCTAAACCAAACCTGTGGGATTATAAAAGAGGCATATTTAGGGAGTAGAATCAACAGGACTTGAAAGTCAAACACTTTGGATCAGGAAGAAGAAATCTAAAATTCTGGCTTGATATACTGCTGTCTCCAGTTTAGCAGGCACTCAAAACAGCCTAACTTATAACTTACAGGGTTATCAGCATGCATATGAATGATACCCCCAGTCTTGTGCTACATGGTGACCTTAATAGGCTAATGCAGGAGAACTCTAAAAATGCCTTCATTTTTAGGTTTTTTAAAAAAATGCAGACCTTTATTTTTTTCAAAGGTTTGATTTTAGTTTTAAAGAACAAAACTCTTTAATCATCAAAAATACATTAAAATTCTGGTATACATCACATGTATCACTAACATATTCTGCATGAAGGGATTAACAACCTAAATAAAAACAAAATTTGTATATATGCATAAACATCTCTTTCCATTATCACTTCATTTAACATTTTCAAGTTTTTAAGAGTTATTGCCTATCTGAGAAAATAATAGACATAGACAGGCTACTGTTCTTATTTTAACCATAAAGCCACATGGAACAAATAATCAGCATTAATATTCTAAATTCTCATGCACCTAACCCTACCCATACCTTCTCAGTGACACCTGGTATGCAGATATCAGAGGAACACACCACTTAACCCAAACTTCAGATTTTATTGGAATAGAAATTATACTGATATTTTCATTTACAACTACATTTATCTGTTTAAATTCTTATCCATAAATTATTGACTTGGAATGTAGTAGCATCTATCTATTTCCATATTGAAAGAAGTGAATTTTTAGATGAACAAAAATAGACCTAAATGTAAGCTGATAGGAAAAGAAGGGATAGGGTTCACTGTGCTAACTACAACATGCTCTGATTTTTTCAATGTGGTTTCTTTACAGAGAAAATAACTGAGGCCATAATACAAATTGTATCACCCATAATCAAATCAAACCATCCAACATTTACTAAACGGTACTCTCCTGGGAATTTGGGGCAATACTGAAAGGATAAAGCACACAGTTTACCCTCAAGAAATGAGGAAAGAAGGGCATAGGAAATGGGTTAATAAATTTTCACACCTAGTGGGTGTTCTCTGCAATGGTGATGCCTTAGTCTCTCCCCATTGCAGGGCCTGGTAATTGTTATGGGTGGCCAAACTCGTCCTAATTCTACCTACCTAATTCTTTGTCCAAATTATCCCTCCCCCAGATGATTGTGAAGAATCTTTGGCGTTTATATGAAGCCATATGTGTCACTCTCTAATGCCTCTCGTCACTTCAAATATATTGAACACTTTGACATTGGCCTCAGTATCTTTTCTTCTAACCTTAAGTGTTACAAACATCCCAAACAATTCCAATGTCATTGTGGACAATCCATCAAACACTGCCAGAGATCGAATGTATAATGAAGGACCATCTGCTCTGTCTTACTTGCATGGTGCCTGGTTAGTGATCTTTGCTCCTAGAAAGAATGTGACTTTTTGTAAATTTTTGAAAAAGGAGTTGGAGACTAATTATACAGCACAATTGTGGTACTAATTTAATTTGTATTTCACTTAGCTTCAATTGCCTTTCCACTCCCAACAGCAGCATAGGAATGGACTGCATAATATTCTTTCTCCAAAATGCAGTGTCTACCAATGATGGGATTGACGCTAAGGCACTATTTTAAACACTTTTAATGTTTTAAGTCATTCAATCCTCAAAGTTCCCTAAGAGAAAGTTACCCTTTTTCCATTTTAGAAATGAAGATCCTGAAACAGAGGTGAAGTATTTTCTCAAGATCACAGCAGTAAGTGCCATATAGAACTCAGAATTTCTGCTCAGAATTTGAACTCAGTCTATAAAAATGAAGTATTTTAATTATGAGATTTCCTAATTCCAGCCTCCTATAGTTATTTCTGTTGCATGTTATATTCATCTCAATATATGGGGGAAAACCTCCTTTATTTAACGTGCTACAATATCTGGCAATTGTAGCGTGTTCTATGGGAAATCCATCCCAACGGCTTGCAAAATTCTAATAATGCAGCAGACAACATGAACCAACATCTGCATATTAAACTGTACGAAAGAATATCTTAGAAAAACAGTTAAGGGAACCTTTAGTCCCACACTCTTCTAGAAGTAAAAGACATGATACTTGATATTCTTTTATCTGCTTTTTGTCTCAGTCTGAAAATCGAGGTAAATAGATAACACAAATTAATCCAAGGTAAATATTATTACCATCCTCTAAGGACCAAATAGCATAAAGGAAACTATATTTCAATGTAGGGGAAAAGAAACAAAAGGCCCACAGTTTATATAATATTTTTCTTTACCTCCTAAACCTCTCTTGCTATCAAGAAAAACACTGAGCAGAGAACATACTAATTGGAAATGCTCTTTGCAAACCATTCATTCCTGTGTTTAAATCTTTTAAATTATTAGTGATAAAGGAAGGCATCTATCTCAAAGTCTTTTCAAGATATAAAATCATTTTTTTATTTATTTAGAAAGAAGTGGGTAAGGGATGGTTTACATTTACTTAGGCTAAAAATACAGGACTCGGAAGCCAAGAGAGAACACAGTTCCTGCTGTGCTAAAAAGCCACGGTGAAAAGGAATGACTATAAAACTGCAACACCCGATGGGTACTAACATGTCCATTCAGCCACTGATAGGCAACAGCAGTGAAATTTCAGGGAACAGAATAAGACAAAAATATTTTTCTTGCTATGTCTCTTTCCTTTTTGTTACATGAACTCTAAGCAAACGCAGCATTATTTAGAAGACTTTACGAATCCCCGATAGAAGACATTCTATTTTCATAAATATATCCTATTTTCATAAATATTTAAAAATTTAAAAATTATTATAAATTATAATGAAACTATTTATGTGTATGTAAGTATATATGTGTGTATACATATATATGTGTGTTTGGATGTATGGAAACATATATATGAAACATGGTGATATATGTCTTCTAGTCTACTATTTGCTAATGGCACTTTGATGGATCCAATTTATATTCCAGTCATACACTATTACATATTGACTTCTTGCAAGTAGTTTCTCTCCAGTGACCTGCTATAGCTCCAAATCACCACAGGTAGGAGCTAAATCCCCATAGCTGTAAAAGACCGTCAACCAACAGTTGCTGCTACTTGATATGGGAGCTCTGTCACACTACAAACCCAAACTGCTCATATGATAAAAGTTACATGAACACCAAGAAAGCATCGGGACTTTAGAGGTCACTACATTAACAGCCACCTTAAAAATTTCCAAATTTCATTTTGAAATCCTTTTATTTTAAATGTACCGCAAATTGTTAGATTGCTGAGGATTCCATTTGATTTCCCTACAAATTATTATTTGTACAATACAAATTAATGTATTGGACTACAGTAAGTAAAATGCAAAATAAAAATAAAAATGGGAAAAATTAAAAAGGACTGCTTTATGACTTCTTACTGTGTTTGTGTACCAATATGAGGTCGTCAATAAAAATCCAAGATTCTAAATCAGCCAAGATATCCAGTTCAAATCTCCAAGCCAAATTTTACAAAATCTGTTCCCATATAAATTTATTCCTGTGGTTGAAGTTGTTCCTTAAGAGGTATGTGAAAAGTGATAAAACATCCATCCAACATTGAAGACTCAAGAAATAAAACTGCTCACTAGGCAGGAGAGGCTGATGGAAGTTGACGTCACACATACATGCACCCTCCAGGAAAAGAAAAACATAGAAGTTAAATTTTGAAGGATTTCAGAAGGGGAAAGTATGGGGCCGCAAGTCAGAAATTCTGGGCTCCTCTCCCAGTCCAAGCACTTACTACTGTATCTTGAGTTTCTTCTTTACTGCAAGGATCATATTCTTATCTACTCTGCCTACGGCACAGGGTTATTGTGAGGATTAAATGTAATTGAAAACATTTGCAAAAGAAATATGTGCTATACAATATAAGGCACCATTATTATAATCAATGAACCATGTTACTCAGGAACTACAATTAAAATTATATACCGCCCCCCACCCCAAACAAACATTGAGTAATTTGAAATAACTGTTGTACAAGTCAATATTGAGACCAACTACTTTTTAACTACATAAAAATAATCTATGGAACTTCATTCTCAGTCCATATATGATGTGCTATCTCATCTATCCTACAGAAGGTTATTATACTTCAGCTAAGTGTTTTGGCAATGGGTGATTGTAGATCAACTCCTTACCTGTTAAGAAGAGTTGACTCAACCAGGGATGCACTTTTCGGTTGCATCATGACTGGGAGACCCCACCCAGCCTGCCCTCATAAGGGAACCTGTCCCATTTTAGGCAGTATTCACCAAAATTTGTGCTCTACCTTCCATAGCACAGAATTTCCTTTAGAAAGGTTGAGACCAAAGCTAAAACAGTGGTCTGAAATGGCAAGGCACTTTGGAGTGGCCCATTCAGATCCAGAAAGTCATACCGAAACCTCTGTAGGAAAACAACAACTGAATGCAGGCACATCCCAACTAAAAAAAGTCAGAGTAAATACTGATAAGGGATTTTCTCAGGCATGGAAGTAAATGAATAACCAAAGGATCAAGGGCTCAGACAGAACAAGGAGCCCAGGTGATGAGAACGGCAATTAGGAAATCCATTGCAAAGCACTGACCTCCAAAAGGGCAGAGATCCTTAAAAAAAAAAAAACCTCATTGCTCATGGCGCACAGATTTTAAAACACAGAGGTAGGGAACTGCTCCACAGTAACTAGTCTAGCATCTTCTGGGAAAGCAGGTAATTGGAACTGGCAGCTGAACAAAAGAATGTCTTCAGGCAAGAGGCAGCAGATTTTGTTAAACAGATATACAGAAGCATTTGAACTCCAAGTTCACAGACAAAGATTCAGAGATGGAGCTTTGATCTAATGGCTGCAGTTCCCACCAAGTCATGAATGGCTTCCCACCCTAGCACAAATTTTATTCCCCATGCGCTCGGCTTTTTAAAGTTATTTCATTTGTCCTCCAAAGAATATTAGGAGATTGGCATTGTTATATTCATTTAACAAATGAGACAACTGAGGATCAGATCAATTAACTAATGCAGAAAGTCACAGTGCCAGATGTGAATTCGCTTCTCTCTCCAATACCCATACATTTTCGATGACATCGCACTATAGTCTCTATTGGTCTACTCAATAAAATGGATAACATTAAAACTTTTGTCAAGGTATTTGGAGGTGTCATTGCCTTTGTGTGCCCATAAAATAACTGTTTTTTTCTTAAAAATATGCAACATTAACCCTATGTTTTCCAGTAGATTTTTCATCTTTTCACATTAGAAGGGCCACATGAACTCCATGGTAAAGGAATTTAGCTATGAAACAAACTTGTAAGACAATCTTATCCAAGTCAGTTTCAAGCTGGAGTGGTTAACAACAGCATCATTTTGTGGCTGTAACATATTTGATTTTAAAATTTCCACAATTCATTGTTTACTCCAGGTTGTCAGTGTTTACGACTGGGCAAGTGTGGTTAATTCTGGGGTGCAGGATTATGAAGCATATTGTTACCTCATGCCTAATCTTCGTTCTCCAACATTTCTACCTATAATAAAAGTGAAATTTTGATCTCCATCTCTCTGACTCATCATCTATTTGACTTAGCTGAAGAACATTCATTAGTTCCTAAAGCTCCAAATTAAAATTTGAATAAATCTTAACATTTATAGAATTCCATGTCTTGAACATGCATGTACCCAGTTACAAGATTTATGATGGCAAAAAAAGCGTTTTCTGTCTTTTCTCAAAATAACCTAAATTTAAAGTTAAGCCTTTTAAAAAGGCTGTTGAATATTTCCCACACCTCTAGCCATAAATTTCACCTTCTTTACTGGCAGGTGAGTCTTGACAATGGGTTTCCTTTTCATGCTCTTATGATGAGATAGTTAGAAACCCAGATCTTTAAACATAGGGCCAAGATTGTCTGCTTAGAAATATCTGCAGCCTGTCAATTTCCTTTCGTGATAAGACTATGAGAACATAACTCACTGCCACATGGACAGGTATTTGAAGGCAACAGTTTTCAATGTCCCCTTATTTTCCAATAATTTCCTCTTTCCCAAGTATAGAGGTGTTTCAAGTGTAATTTACCACCCTTTCTTTTTGTGATAATCATTGCTGGTTAGCATTTAAATTTACACTTGCATATCAACTTGGGAAGAGATGACAAATATTTGGCTCCATGACACCAAAGGTGTTTGAATCTTGTCACATTAAAGCAAGAACAAATATTTATAACTGTCTTTCAGACAATTCAAATTTTCACAATATGTATTTCCCTACAACTTTATCTTCTTTTTCTACAACACCAAGTTAATTATGTTTCAGAAAAATACAGGGGAGGGGAGTTTCAGTGCTTTGTTTACAATACATTTTTTCCTCCTCTGGGGAGGTCTGATGACTTTTAATGTCTGTCCAGGTCACACAGGCAGCTATGTGGAATCACTATGGAGGGGAGGCGGCCCAGGCCCTGGGTACCCACATAAGTACAATATATGGTATGTTATTAATATTCTTTATTCTATATTAATAATGGGCTTTAGAGCACTAATTATTTACACTTGAGTAATAATAATAACAATGATACAATGTATTGAGCTCTCACTATGTGCTAAGCACTGTGCTATATTCTACCCAGGTATAATTAATGCATTTCTCAAAAGAACACTTTACAGAAGGTATCCTATTACAGGAGGTTAATCCTGTTTTACAGACAAGGTAGCTAAGGTTCAGAGATATTAAACAGTTTTGCCAAAGATTACACAGTTAGTAAATGGCTGAGCCTGGGTTATTAATCAGATCTAGCCAACTCTGGAGCTTTTAACACTATTCTATATTTTAAATGCATTTGATCGTTAGTACTAAAAGTGGTAACTTTTAAACCACGCCATATTTAAAATCTAATTCCCAAAACTGAAATATAAATGATTATTCAGTTTTTTATGGAAATCATGGGGTACTCATTTAAATTCCAATCACATAGCCCCCACAATGACAGAAGGCCATCAAGCGATCAAAGCTCAATTAGGTTTTCAATAAAGTTGAATAAACAGTGGCCCTTTGAAAGCCAAAATTCTGTTTATTTGATCAAATATAAAGCAAAGGGGGGGGTTAATTGCCATTGGGAACAGTGTACATGCAAACTGTCTCAATGAAAACACATCATTCTCATAAGAAAACAGATGTTTGCTAAATTAGTATGATTTATTTTGCCTTGATAGATATAAAAATGTCCTCCAGTGGTTGCTAGGTAAACTATTTTAGCTTAAGATAAAGATAAATTACAGACTTTGGATATTTTTCTTAATTATATATTTTGGTAAAACAGGTGATTAAAAAATACGTAAGTACACAAGGCAGTGCCTTTATCTGACATATTATCTCTGCTGCCCCCATCTCTACCTAAACAAAGTTACAGTAGTGCTGTGTGAGCATTTTCAGAAGTTAGGCTGGATACCTTCGTTTTCTACTCCCAGAAATTGAAGTCTAATTTAATGACATACAACTGAGTCCTGTAATATGAAACTTCTAAACAAACCAATTCACAAATAGTTACTTCCTTTGATGTAAGCAAGGTTTTGATTCATGTGGATGCCTGGTCAAGATTAGCATAAAAAGATCGTTGACCGCTTTGACCCTTTCCTCAGACAAATTCCTGATTAAGAGTCTGCTCTCCATGCATCCATTTCTTTTTACCTGTGGATACCAAATGTTTATGCTGTTTGTCCTCTTTCTGAGATATCCATACTCAGTCCAAACTTAGATTCCTTTCCCTAGTTCAATCCCTAAAGTTTCCAATTCTTCCTCTACTTTACTGTCTTTGAAATTATTCTTTATCCTATGGTAACTTCAATCCACTTGGCCAGTTGTATATATCTGATGTGGTAGACTGTAATAATGTTCATAATTGTCTACTCTCCAATAATGATGTGGGGCCAATTTCTCCAACCTTGAATCATGGTTGACCATTTGACTGGTTTGGTCAATGTGACCTTAGCAAATATGACACAGCACTTGTACATTTGGTCTTGCCTGCTTGCTGCTCTTGTAACCCTGAGCTGCCTTGTAAATAAGCTTGGGCTATCCTACTGGATCATGAGGCCACATAGAACAAGGTTCCAGTCATCTCAGCTGTGTCAGATGAAACCATCATGGACCATCCCACTGAGAGCCTTACAACCCTCAGGAAGAGTCACCTAGCTGACTGTCAGCTGACCACAAACTTGAGTGAGCCCATGGAAAAGAGATGAACTTTACTAATGAGCCCAGCCATAATTACTAACATACAAAGTTGTGAGCTAAATAAATGGTTGTTGTTTTAAGCCATGAAGTTTGGGGTTGGTTTTGCAGCAAAAGCTACATGACACATTTTCAAATAACCTAAAATAGGAGTGAATGACAGAACTATCAAAATCCTAGAAGAAAACATAGGGAAGCATCTTATGGACTTTGTATTAGGCAATGGTTTGTTAGACTTCACATCCAAAGCACAAACAACAAAAGAAAAAATACCTAAACAGGACCTCATCAAAATTAAAAACTTCTGTGCCTCAAAGGACTTTATCATGAACATAAAATGGCAACCTAAACAATGGGGGGTAAATTTGGAAACCACATATCCAATAAAGGTTTAATATCCAAAATATATAAAGAAATCCTTCAATTTAACAACAAAAAGAAAAACAGTCCAATTTTAAAATGGGCAAAAGATTTGAACAGGCATCTCTCCAAAGCAGATGTACAAATGGCCAGAAAGGCCATGAAAAGAATCTCAACATCATTAACCATCAGGGAAATGAAAATCAAAACCACCATGACATACCATTTCACTCTCATTACAATGATTACTATTTAAAAAATTGGAAAATAACAAGTGTTGGAGAGGATGCTGAGAAATGGGAACACCCACTCATTGTTGGTAGCAATGTAAAATGGTGCAGTTGCTGTGGAAGACAGCTTGGTGGTTCCTCAGAGAGCTTAGTACAGAACTATCATATGACCCAGCAATCCCACCATTAGGTATATACCCAAAAGAAATGACAGCAGGGACTCAGATATTTCCACACCAAAGTTCACAGGGTCAGTATTCACAATTGCTAAAAGATGAAAGTAACCCAAGTGCCCACCAATCAATGAATGGATAAATAAAATGTGGTATATACATACAATGGAATATTATTCAGCTGTAAAAAGGAATGAAGTCCTGATACATGTGACAACATCAATGAACATCAAAGACATGATGTTGAGTGAAATAAGGCAGACACAAAAGGACAAATGTTATATAATCTCACTGATTTGAAATACTTAGAATAAGCAAACTCACAGGGTCAGAATCTAGAATATATGCTACCAGGGGATGGGGTGGGAATAGGGTATGAGAAATTAAGGCTTAAGATGTACAGGATTCCTATTTGGAATGATGGAAATGTTTCGCCAATGGATGGTGATGATGGTAGCACAACATTGTGAATGCAAGTAACAGCACTGAAATATATATCTGATTATGATTGCCAGAAGAAATGTCAGATTGATTACATAGTAACAGAATAATAAAAAAACAAACATGGAACTACACTACACAAACAGTGAACTCTAAGTTAAAGCATGGACTTTAGTTAACAGCACAATTTTAAAAATGCATTATCATCAATTGTAACAAATGTTCTACACCAAGGCAAGGTGTAAATGAAAGGGTGGTATATGGGAATCCTGTATTTTATGCATGATTGCTCTGTAAACCCACAACTCCTCTAACAAAGAAAAAAATGTAACACAATTAGTAGCTAACAGCTCTGAACTGGTCAGCATAGAAAGTCCCTGTAATATAGTCTATAATGTACCCAACCAAATGGTTTCTCCTATGGATCACTGACTAACAGAATGCAGATATAAATTACAAGCTAATTCATTTCCTAAAAGAAAGTAGCCCTGACCACGGAAATTTGCTCAAAGGCAGGGTCATTAAGGAACAGCTCAATAATGACAGCCAGGGGGATTCCAAGGGTCAAGAGACAATGTAGCAAAGTCACAATTAACCATTCAGTAATGTTAGGACAGATGCCAGAATACTGTTTATTGAGTATAAATAAACTCAAGTGCTAATGCTGTATTTTGATCAGTTCAATCTGGGCTTTATGTAGTTTGTTGGCCCTCCTACTGGAAGACAATGCTGCTGACTGTGTTGAGGTGAGTGAAAGTTTTTCCTAGTGTCATTCTATGCTTTCCATTTTTAAGACTAGAGACTATCAATTATAAGGATCTATTTTTAAGTCACTGCCTTAGGATACAAAATGGAACCTCTATGAGTCAGGGTCTGGTCAGGAAAATAGAAAGTATTCTAGATATTTTAAAGGAAAGGAATTTAATTTGGGGCTACTGACTGAAGGGATGGAATTGCCATGAGGCCAAACAGGGAATGTTGAAATAACCCACATTTCAGCAAGAGCAGGAAGTCACTATCATCTCCACTGCTGGAGAAAAAAGGGAGGTGGTGGTGTTGCCAAATCCTAGAAACTGGGGTTAAGTGATGAGGCCAGCAGGATATGAGACCACAGAGGAGATACATACCCACTGCACAAAATGCCAACCTGCCTCCCCAAAAGCACAGTGTGTGGGAATGGGAGATGAAGCAATAGCCTGGCCTTTCTCTTCCTTCCCTTCAACCTCCCCCCAGTGCCTTCCATAGCTGTCAGCCAATTGGCAAGCAAGCTTAAAAATACAGTTTGCAGGAGAAGGGCAAGGAATGGATCACAGGGCAAATAGGCAAGGCTCAAACACCACCAGAAAGGCAATAGAAAAAAATAATGCTGTTAAAACATGCAAAGCATCAGTTGTTTTAAACTATATATAATCTCAAGGAGGCAAGTTAACCTTCAGTATTATATTTAAATACTTGAACAAGATGGATGATATAAAATGCACATATTTCACCATTTTCTTTCTCTCTCAAATTGTGTTTGTTTTTAACATATTCTGATAAAAGCTATCAGCAGTATTTTAAATCTAAAGTTAATATGCAAATTAATGGTAAAATACATGGTCTCTGGAGACAGTTTACTTAGGCTGCAATTCCTGTTTGGCAAATAATAATTTTATAATCTTGGACAAGTTAATTGAGTTGCAGTTTTCTCATATATAAAAATGGGTAATAATAATTAGTTTGTCATTTAGTTATACTGAGGGTTAAAGGCCTAATGCAGGCAAACTTCCATGGCATCTGGCATGGGATAGACCAGCAATAGATACTAGCTAATATTATTGGCTTTTATATATGAAAATACATGCTATA
Organism: Choloepus didactylus; assembly: GCF_015220235.1. NCBI lineage: Eukaryota > Metazoa > Chordata > Mammalia > Pilosa > Megalonychidae > Choloepus > Choloepus didactylus. The sequence goes on from NC_051314.1 coordinate 52,830,819, forward strand.
TAAATTATATAATCAGTCAAATTTTTAAACTGCTAGCTTTATTTTTTAATATGATTCTCATATAATTAACACATAAGTTTATAAAACTAAATTAACAGTAAATATCTTCTCAGCCTGTGATGTTGCTAAAGAGGGTACTGAATTCTGTTTGCTATGTCTTCTGGTATTGAATTCTATTGTCTATGCCTTTGGTGTGTGTGCTGGTTTGAAGCTGCTATGTACCCCAGAAAAGGCCATGTTCTTTTAATTCATTCCTGTGGGTTCAGACCTATTGTGGGTGGGAACTTTTGATCAGGTTGTTTCAGTTGAGATGTGACCCACCCCATTCAAGGTGTGTTTTAATCCCCTTACTGGAGTCCTTTATAAGAGGATAGAGGACACTCAGAAAATGCCTAGAGAAAAGCCTCAGAGAAGCTAAGAGAGGGCCCACAGAAGCTCAGAGAGGAGGCCACTGGAACCAGAAGCTGAAAGCAACGAAATCTGGGAGCAAAGGACCAACAGATGCTGGCCATGTGCCTTCTCATGTGATAGAGGAGTCCTGGATGCCAGCAGCCTGTCTTTAGAGCCCACATATTGTCCCGTTGATGCTTTGAGTTGGACATTTTCATGACCTAAGAACTGTAAATTGTAAGTTAAAAATCCCCATTGTAAAAGTGAAACCATTTCTGGTATGCTGCATTTCGGCAGCTTTAGCAAACTAAAATGTGTGTGAGTGTGTGTGTGTGTAAGAGTGTGTGCGTGTGTGTGTGTGTGTTAATATTATGCTTTAAAAACATCATCGCTCTGTGACATATTTTCTAAGCCTGGACATTGAGATGAAATCAACATTCAAAATCTTCATTTTCAGTAATTTTTTCTGTTTAATAATAATGAAAATCAGCATCTTTTGTTATCTGACTCAAAACCCAGATGGAAAGATGTGCATTTAATCAAATGTAGCTTTACAAAATGTCCTGACTTTGCATATTGTAGGTAGAATGCTTTTCATAGATTAAAACACTTCTTAATACAACAGTAAAAAAATGGTAGATTTTATAGGTTAAAGTTTTGTTGAAAATATACATTAAAATCTAAGGAAAACCATTTTCTGCTTTCTTCCTATTTCAGCTAATGCCTAATTAATGTTTACTCTGATTCTACTATCTCCACACCACCTCTTTGTCTCCAGATAGTACTAGGTAGGACTAATCACTCCTTTCTCTTTGCTTCTGTACAGTTAGTTTGAAGGAACTGGACTCCACAAGAGCAACCTGGAAAGAGCTTAGTCTTTTCCTTCAAACTAGCCCTCCAGATTTACTCTTTCCTCTTCTCTGACTGAAATAATTGGGCCAGTTGTAAATATTACCAAATGGCTTTCAAGTAATAAATATTCCTTTTGTTTCCTCATTAAAAAAAAAAATCCAGTATAAATCTATACCTCATGTAACTCTGGTCCAGCCTCAGGGTATTGTATTCACTGTTCTCTTTGCTCATAATATTCTCCTCCCAATATCCATTTGGTCATTCACTCATTTCATCAACTATCTGCTTGAATGTCACCATCTCAGAGAAGCCTTCCATAACTTTCTTGATTAATAGTCTCTTCCCACTACAATTTCCATCACTCTGTTTCCATATACACTGCTTTATTTTCTTCCAGTGCTTATCACCACCTGATTCACTATCCATTTGTCTCCCAATACCCCCCACTCCTTCATTACAATGTAATATTTATTTCATTTGACATTTTATCTTGTTCACTGCTACATCTCTGGTGTCTTGGGCAGGGTTTAGCACGTAGGAAGTGCTCAATAAATATTGATGGGATAAAATGAATGAGTGAGGAATGAATAAGCTCAGAGAGTAGACATGGAAAATAACTTTAACAATCTTATAACTTCCTTTTCTTTGCAGCTCTACTAGAGAAGACAATATTGCAGTTAATTCAACTTAATTTCTCAGAGAGAAAGTGACAATCTTCAAGGATCACAGAAAATTTATCCTAACAAAAATTTGCCAATAGAAAATTGCAAAATTACATAATAAAATGCAATGAATAAACTAGGTAAATTAATTGATTCTGGTTGGAAGACCATTTCTTTCTTTTAACAAGAAGAGAGACCCAGTGGGAAATAACCTTGCTTGCATGTCTGTTTTTGTCAAACATTCAACAGTAACTGATAATCTCTACATCTGCTATTTATTTGACAGATCTCCAGAGGGCCATACAAGTGGAAATTTCAGAGAAATCCTAAACAAACTCCACAACTCTATGCAATGCCTGGAAGAATTTTTAACAATTATATAAATGTTAGTCTTAATTTAATCATACACACAAATGGCTATTGATGCATTCTTCCACATAAAGCGTGTAATGTGAATTTTGTGATTTGTCAACCATTGTATGTAAAAATGAAAATTAATTACACATTGAAATTAAGCCACTTGACTCTGGAAGGAGGCAAAAGTCAAAGCAAATTTGCAGCTGGTCGGGAAGTAAATCTAGGGTGGAGAAATTTTGGCAGAGCTTGTTGAGGATGCTTGCAAGTCATGAAGGAAGATATTTAGGTTTTGTTAGGGTGTTTTCAAGAATCTGGTATCTGGAATAAAAAAAGATGCAACACATCTCTTAAACATCTATTATGTAACTAAACAAAAATATATTTAGAAATTAATGAGCTGTATTTGGCTTGGATTATTTCACAGGCATTTAAGGGATTTATGTTTTAAATAATAGGTATTCTGCAACATAGGCATTAGACACAAAATCGAAAACACCAGATAAGTAAAACAAAGTACTATGCATTTCTTAATTTTGTAAAAGATTTTAGTTTACTATTTTGAGCTTAAAATGTCTTCTGAATGAGAACAGACTTCTTAAAATTGCTTTTTACAAGCTATTCAATTTAAAGAGCAATCTTACTTCACAATAGACTAGGGAAATCCCCATGGACTGTCACTTCATATTCATACAGTGAAAAAAAGCAAAACATTCATATCCCATAGGGCATTATCTTACCCTTTGAGAAAATTTAATCCGTTCCTGTGATAATAATTTATTTTAATGGAATCCCCCCCCAATAAAAAATTGCTCTTCAAAGATGACTTTTAGATTAAAGCAAAATCATTTATCTTATAATTTCATGACATGGAAACATCTGCAGCAAAACACTGGAGAGCACCCCTCGTACTAAGATATCAAAGTAACTGCTAAACTCAGAGGCCAGCAGAATAATAAGCAATATAAATCATCTCTGTATCTCCAAAAACATCTTATTCATTCTCAAAAGTTTCACTGGACTGACGAATGAATGAATGAGTAAATGAATGAAGGCACTATTAGTGAATCAAAGGAATGATCTCTTTACATGCTAACAATACCAGTATCTATTAGTCCACAGTAGAGATTGTTAGATGATTTTCTCTTAAAGCAGATTAAAAGCTGGTACAGATACAAATGTAAAAATGATGGGAAGCATTAACCAGTTAAACATCTGCTGAAATTTTCATTCTATTAAAAGCAGAACATCTCATAAAACTTCAACTTGGCTTCCTTAAAATGTCAAAGCTCAGAGGTAGAAAGGGACTTCTGCTCTGGATGTGATTAAGATCCATAAAGAATTAAGAAAAAAAAGAGAGTCAATTTTCAATGAATCTATCTTATATACTAGGCAAAATGTTATAAAAAGAAAATAAAAAAGTTACATGAGAACTGCCAAGATCCAGATAGGACTGAAAAAAGGACAGGGACAATGGGCAGAAAGAATGGGCATATGATTAAGGATACAAACCTTAAAAATTCTCTATAAAAATGTCTGAAGCCCAGCATAAGCTAAGAAGCACGTAAACAAAATTCTAAAGCTAAAAATTAAGATAAGCATGAACGGGTGAAAATACTCAACTCCCATTTTGCTTTCAGCCTCTCAACTCAGAAGAGTATAATACAGGTGCTATCACTCACGCACACACTCCCTGATAACTAATAAAAGAACTAATTATCCTGGTAACTAAAAAAAACCTATTAAACTACATTAAAATAGCACACACGACTCCTGTAGAATAGTTTCTAGCAAATAGTTAAACACAGATAAACGTTAGCTATCATCATCATCACCATCATTAAAACATATATTATAGGGTATATAGAATGGACTAAATATTGCAGAAACTATTTAGAATTTTCTACCCATACCCCAACATCACTACTGACTTGACTACTATCAGACTTTCCTTTTGTTCCTTCCTTAGTTTAGCCAGGTGGCTCTCCTCCCACCACAAGAACTGCTGTGTAGATGATGTATGGTGTAAAATATATGTGCATTTATGGCACAAAACCATAAACACCAGGTTTGGGGGTCAGCTATGCTATTTTAAGTTTTTTGTTTGTTTGTTTACTCTGCACATTATTTCATATCAAGAAAAGACTTTAGAATCTATATGAAACACAACTGTGACTCCAACGTAACTGGTAACTTGGAAACGGAAAACATTATTAAGGATCACTGAAATAGCTGAAGATTAAAGAGAAAGCATTAGAGAAATGATCCAGACATTTTGTACTGAAATCTTCAAGTACATATCGGTTATTTCTCAAAGTTCTCGAAAAAATACATTGTTTAAAAATCTGCAGATATGATAATGATGATGATGATGACAATGATGGTGGTAGTGGTGGTGATGATGATGAAGATACACTTTCAAGAAATGGAGAATGGGAGAAATTGCAGCAGACTATTGCATAAATAATCCAATTTTCAAAATTGGTAAAATGTATACTTGCAGATCACTAGCTTGATGGTGATATATGGACAAAATATTACTGGGCAGTTGATTTGGAGCATTTACAAATTAAAAGATATTTCTAGTAGTCAGATTTTGTTCACTAGAAACACATCAATTCAAATTAACACCCTGTAATTGTAATTGAGCTACTAAGCCTGAAGATAAAAAGATTGGCATTCAAAGATTTTAATTTTAGAAAAATTTTGCAGAGTTCCTTATTATATCATATGGACAATATGGGTAAATAGTAACTAGATGATCATTTATTCACTTTGAGTTATGGATTATTATATAAATAAAACAAAATATTTATTATGGGATCAACTTTCAGAATTCTCTCATCTGGCCAGGATGACATCCTAAGTGAAGAAGACCAAAATTGAGTATGGAATAAATAAAAGACCTGCACTAACATGTTTTTCACACACATGTTAATATTAGAGCTCCAGATATTTTCTTATCATGAATTTTTTAAGCCAGATAATTTTAGTTGAATGAATTCCATCAACATTTTGTCAGGACTACCAACCAATAAAGTTAACACAAATCAAAAATTATATCTCAATTGTTGAGAGTTTTATTTTATTCCATAATAGGGAGGACTTTTTGACAATTAGAGTAGTCCAACTGTTAATCAAATTTCCTAAAAATGTTAAAATAACTAACATTTTTTGCATAAGTATTACATTCTAGGCAGTTTACATTATGTTGCCTCAGTTAATGTCTACCATAAACTAAAGGGAGTATATATATCATTCCTTTTTCAACAGAAAAAAACATGGCTTACTGAAATTAAGTTACTTTGTCAAAATGTTCCGGTAATTAAAAGGCAGAGTTTCCATTTAAACAGAACTGTTTGACTACAAAGCCTGTGTTTGCTGAAGCTAGAGTGTATACTCTCTAGAGGTACAGAATGTTGTTATCAGTGGTATAGAAATCTTTCTGATAAACATGGCCTGCCTTCTTGGAAACCAAGTAGAGGCAAATGATTTAAAATATTCCTTTATATTAAACAAATACATTCTGTAATGAAATGTAAAATTCGTGTAGGGTATTACTATAAATAATCAAAGCTTCAGATACATTTCTCAAGTCTGAAGGACTGATTTTAGCAAACTCTTAGGGTTTCACTCTGCCAGTCTATAGGTATTTTAGGTGGAAAATTAGATAAATACTGCCAGAACTAAACATGCTTTTAATTGCAGATTGGATTATCATTTGCCGGAGATACTGGAGGAAAAGTCCAGCATAGAATACAATTTTATGAATCTAAACTGACAATAAGCCAAAATATTTTATAATCTTCCCTTAATATCTGATCTTTTAACAGAAACATAGTCACAAAATTGAGATTGAAAATCTAAACAATTCTGCCATGATGGATCAACCGTTTTGAAGTTTTCTTGGTGGCAAAATCCCATCTTCTTATTTGGATAAGTTTTATGATAATCCCAGACTTACTGATCAACAGGTTGGGTAGATTCTATGACAAAACCAGTCCTAACCCTGTTTCTTCAAAGAAACTTTAAAACTTCTTAAAGCTACAATAGTTTCCCTGGTTCTGACCTTTGACTATGATGTCTTGATGCTCTTGATCACTTTTCACATTTAGATTGCTTTGCTTCCTCCTCAGACACATTGCTGCATAGTTATTGTAAACCTAATTTGGATTGGAATGATACAGCACTACCCTTAGGGTATTCATTCATTCTTTTGTTCATTCAGAATTTCTTTATTGTGCAATACTATTTGCTAGGTACTGTACTACAGGCTGCTTGGGGTATAAAAAGATGGTCATTCGCTTCTATCTCACATGCAGAAGTTTTTGTTTTATCCCCCTGCTCTCCTGTTTGTGTCCAGAGGGTAGCATCTGTACTACCTCAGTAGCATGTGCTCTCTCTCTCTCTCTGAGCTTTACATTACTGTCTCCCACATTTTTCTTTCATGCTGCCACTTTCAAGTAAAATGGCTTGGTAGGCGCATGCTCAGATCTAGGGAAACCCCCTGATCACAGAATCTAGGGCACAGCCTATGTGTCTTCAGCTCAGTTCTTTTACAGAGGTCACATGTGGGAGTTGCCTGGAGTTTTCTATGTCACCATTTTGGGGTGCAGTGTCAATTGCTGGAACTGTGATTTCTCAGATGAAGATTTAATGCTCCTTGTGGTCAGACACTAGCTAGTTGCTGAAGTCCAGGTCAAACACAAATTTATATACTGTCAAGGGATAGTGTTAAGTATGATACATTTTTAGCAACCTATTAAAAATAAGAATACCACAAATTTCCTCTGTAATTGAACTCTCCATGGGGTGCATTTTAAGAATGTCTTAGTAGGAAAATAATGTAATCTTGACAAGAACCTTAAAATAAAAACAGTAAGGACATTGTAAAAAGGACTCAAGATTGTTAACAAAGAAATTTAAATGCTAGTTTAAAATATGATGGCATATTTTAGTTCTTCAAGGGTTCCCAACAGGGGAAAATGTATATTAAACCTATTTTTAGACATTCATTTTTGTATATTAAGGGAAATTTTGATACTTTTGAAGAATTTATAACTCCAGAGGCTGATACTAGTACAATAATATCAATAGAATCTGTGCTAGACATAAAGATTAAAGAGATTGTTCCACAATATATGAAACTTTCCTGAAAACATATTTATAGAAGAAAACTGTATTTTAAATTCTCTACTTCCATATAGTCATATTAGATAATGGGAGATGCATTCCAAAAGTGGCTGAACTGTATGCCAGTAAATAATTTTAAAAGGCAAAAGTAGGTTGTATCTGCTAATCCTTTAATAAAGAACTATTTCTAATTAAAAGAGAAATGACAAACTGGTCTGCCTTTCCTACCATGACTATAAGCACCAGAATATAATGCCACAATCTCCTAATCTCCTAATAACATACTATTTCTTTTTTATGGAATTTGATTTGGGTATCACTTGTGTTCCTTCCTCCCTTCAGTATTCACAAGGATCTATCTACCTTGACCAGGTGGGAAGGGTCATTATCTGGACGGAAACAAGCCTTTCTAAATTAAATTGATGATTTGGCAAGATCAAGGAAAACAAAATATCCCGGAAAAACATTCAGTTACACTTGTTCAGATGCATTTCCTGGGTTTTATTTCCTTTTTGAAAAAAAATAACTGGCATCTTTAATTATAAAATTGTTATAAAACCCTATACCTATATGGCATAAATCTAGTAATCATAATAGATACATTTAATGAGTACTTTCCACATGATAGGAACTGCATTAGGGGTTTTATATCTGGTATCTAATTTAAGCCTCACAATGGAACTACAAGGCAGATATCATTCCCATTTTACAGATAAGGAAACTTAGGCTGAGAGAAATCGAGCAGCTTGAGCAGGGTCAGACAACAAGTGGAAGCATCATGATTCGAATCCAATCTTTCTATTTCCAAGTCTATGTTATTATCATTGAACTATGGAATTTAAAGTTTTACTTTCATATTCTTTAAATGCAAAGTATTCAATCTGTTTTCATAGCTAAAGATAAAGCATTGCTATTATACAGAAGTAGCATAGTGCTTCCTTCTGTATCATTAATGCACAGGAGAAAAATCCCTTAGGATGGTATGCTGACTATTGCTCTGAAATAATGTGAATAGCAAAATAATGGAAGAAGCCCTCCATTTATCAGGGTCTTATAACTATATCTAAGCCAGTTATCAAAGAAAGCGTGTGCTTTAATGATGAATAGTATTTTCAGGAAAAAAAAAAGTGGAAATTTTAAACATTACAAATCTCACCATAAAATGGAATTAGTATGATCCCCAACACCTGTTGAGACACCGTAAGCTAGACAGTAACAAGGATGTATTCTTTTTCGTTAAATTATATTTTCTTCCTCTTAAACAAAACATTTGTAACACTGTTAGAAAACATATTTATATGCATCCTGGTAAGTGATGACCATTTGGAAAAAAAGAAAGAGAAAAAAAGAGGGGCAAACAAAGAAGGAGGGAGGTAAGAGGGAGACTGGAGGGAGGAAGAGAGAAGGGAGGAAAGGAAGACTTCCAAGTTTTTCAGTGAAATGCAATAAACTTAGCCTATGAAAAATCCTAAATCATGTCCACTGCAATACTTTCTTGAGGCATAGATGTTGGCTTCATATTATATTTACAATAAGGTGATTTCAATATTAAAGTATATTTTTCAGCATGTAATTAGTAGTCTGTAAGGAAACAAGCAATTCTGAATATAATTTGTTTTGGAACATCCTGCTGACAAACAAAATTTGTGATTGCTACTTGGAAAAGCTCATTATGTTTTAAAATAACAATAAAATATAAGAAATATGCTAAAAACTAAGGTTAGCCACAACTCTACAGTTTTATATGGGAACGGTTTATTTCTGGCTTTCTAGACTATTATGGAAGAGAATAATGTGGAGATTGCTGTTTGTTTAATACACTGGCCACTAACTTTAAGCCACTAACACTGAGAAAGAAAGTTCATACCCACGCCTACTTATGAGTGTGTGGCACATGTAATGTTATCAAGACAAGAAATATTGCAATTAACATGTACTGAGCCTGTCCAGTTGCCCAGCATCAGACATGTGGCCACACATTAACTATGTTTTAGGGGTTTACAGTCTTAGAAAACTGGTGCCTGAGCATTTGCTTTCTTATGTGAAAAAAATGGGTACAATAATATTTATTATACAGGGTTGTTGTGAGGAATCATATATATATATAAACAGGTAAATAAAATAATTTAATCAGGATAAAGTGTATGATAGAGGTAACTAGTGACTTGTGTGTCCACAGAAGAGAAAAACAGAAGATCTGGAGAGTGTGAAATAAGTTTCATAGCAGAGATCAGCTTCAGTTGGATCCTGAAAGATGGGAGGGCTTCCAACAATCTAGCCTGGTAGCTAGTGGAAATGACCCCAACCAAAACTCAACCTGTAGGAAGGTAAGGAGGAAGGCCTTTCCATAAAGTTGAAAAAAATTTGCAAAGATACAGACTTGAGAATAAATACATGTTACGTGAATGGATCATGATCAGCCATGACCCTAAGTCTTTGCCCATGCTATTCCTTCTGACTTGAACACTTTCTTTTTTCTTTCTCACTTTTTTTAAACAACTTTCATTCTTTAAGTCACATTTTCTCAGGGAAGATTTTCATGTCTACGGCCCCACCCTTCCCACCACTCCCTTCAACTTAGGCATCCTATTTCTATGATCCCTTAGTAGCCTGTGTGTACACCTGCCAATGATCTATGGTGTCCATGTTTTCTCCACCACTCTAGAATTCCATGATGCAAGAGTCTTGTGTTTCACCTTTGTTTACCTAGTGACAGGCTGTTCACACAGGAAACTCTGAAGTAAGGAGATAAAAGATGTGTGCCTGGGACAAGAAAGCGAATAGCCTGCAGAGTACAGAGAAGAAGGTGACTGAAAAACAGGTTTTGAAAGCGCCAGAAAGCTACGCAAACATTTCAGATTTACATTTGTATTTTAGGCTCTTTAATGGATAAGTTGCAATCAAGATAACTTAGAGAATAGGGATAATAGAGTCTGAAGACTGTGCTCAAAGGTGGCTAAAGCCATATAATTACAACAAGATGGTGGCAGAAGTGAGGAAAGAGGCAACTGCCAAGTATTGATGGAAGTTGGCAACTTTTCACCTCTGTGAAGTGTTTATTTTCTTCAAATTTATAAAATGTTAGCTGTTTTACTCCTAGTTAATAAAAACATTATGAAACAATAGTAATTTTAACACCTAACACACACACATACTCATACAAGCATTCATCTAAAAACTTTCATGTATTCAGTCATTTAGTCCCCTCACCAACCATTTGAGGTAGGTGTTATTCTATCTCTATTATTCTGGGGATGAGAGGTTAACAAACTTGCCCAAATCACATAGCTAGAGTGTGGGAGAGCAGGAATTTGAAACCAGGATGTCTAGCTCAGAGCCAGAGTTTTAACATGCTGTTAACCTGCCTCGAGACCATTTTTAATCCCTCAAATGTGACCTATTCCTGCCAGTAATCTTTCTTTCCTTGGCATCATTAACAATAGCCTCAATGTGTTATTCAAATATAAAAAGTAGTTGTTTTATGTCAATTGCAAGAAACAAACTCATGCAAAAGATTAGCCAAAAAAGAGATGTGTCAGTCATGAGGGCACTCTGCCAGGTTTGGAAAGATCATAAACAGGTATTAATTGGAAAAGCCCTTGGGAACAAATGCTTGCTTGCTCTCTTTTCTCTCTTCTATTCTGCATGTGAGTGTCTGTCCTTATCTCTAACGGTCTTTTGTGACTGCTGTACTTTGCTCCCTTCCTCTCATCACAGGTTAATTGCTTTCTCTGTTCTGCAGATGCATAGCAAATCCAGTCTGATGTTTCTGAGCTAATTAGTCCAGTCCTGAAAGTTAACTAATTTGCACTCTTGGTCCATGAGTTCCAGAGAGAAGGGATTGAATTGATGTAGCTTGGATCTGAAGTCCACTCTTGATCTCATCAGAATTGACCAAAAGTGGCAAAGTCTCCAACATGCTGCCTACACAGTAGATTGTGGGAACAGGACACAGAGAAGTGAAGAAACCTTGCAGGTGCTCACAGCATGTCTACTTCAGCAGATAACAGGGATCTAAAATGTTCTACTTAGCTCAAAAAGTCTCCATTGTGATTAACACAAAAAAACAAATAAGTGTGATAATTTTTGTGCCAATATTTTTAAGGTTTTGGTCATCCACAGTTAAGGTGGCGTTTAGTAAGCAATAAAATAATAATTTGTTGCAAAAGATAAACATATTTCTAGATTCTGAGTTATGTTATGGTTAATTCCAAAAACATGCATTAAATTTGGAGCTAAAATCCAGTGGAGCGCCTACTTTTCCATTTAAGAAAATATAAACTAAATATATTTGAATGTGAATATGAAAAAAGAAAAAATTCAAGAAGTTATAGCACCAAACATAACTTTGGACAAATTACTCAAGTTCTCTAGATTCTCACTAGTCCTATAATTTGAGGTTATTTGATTAATTTATTTTGAAGGTCTCCTCTACTTTAAAAATTATAACACTAATTTTTTTTCCTATACATATAGTATTAGCGGGAATAATCTAAAATCCAAAGAGAACTCCTTTCAAACAAAATCATTCACTGATGATATAAAGGAAAACATGGAAAAGAAAAACATTTTTCTCCCTTGTATACTGCAACTTGCAAATATAAACAGAGAAGATTTATTTTGAATTTTTTCCTCAAAGTAATCTGTATAACTTGTAATACATTTATTCATCTTGAAGCTGAATTTTGAGATTCTAATTGATATTCAAAATGCACCAAGTCCCTGAAGACATGTGTAACAGTTTGTTTTTGACAAAAGGTAAGTTTTTAATGAAATGATTTCAGATATATCCAAAGCACTTAAACACTATGGGGAGAGTATATTCCCTTTGCTATCTCTAAGAACTATTAGAATAACTTTTTGTTTCCTGATTTATACATTAAATACATACTTATTTCAAATCTTTTACTTAGCTATGTTTTTAACTTAGATGTGGTTTAATTAAAGTAACCATACTGCATGTCCAGCACAACAGGAAAACAAACTCTAAATCTTGTGCAGAAAAATTGTAGAAGGAAAATTAGAGTAGAAATCAATATAATGAGCCTAAAAGAAGTCCAGATAGAATTAAAGAGAATTTGGCAGTAATTGTACAGTTAATTTAGTAAGTACTGCTATGCCTTTCTACTCCCTATTGGCTTGGTTTCCATGACCACCTACCTTTTAGAATAATCTTTACTGTATTTTTCATAGGCTCAGTTTCAATATCAGAGTCAGAAGTACACAACATTAAAACAAACAACAAAACAGTTCATTCCAATCTAATGTCTGGTCAGCCAGTCAGACCAGTGGTTTGATGGAAATGAACCAATTTGTAGAGTGAGAACAGTGAGCTTAAAAGTCCATCAAAGTATAGCAGCATCCTAACTAGAAAAGGAGCAAAAGATAAGAGAGATGATTAAAAGACGTTCTGTTACTAACCAAATATCTAATCATATAAGGTTTCAGGAGATAATTTTTTAAAGCAATGTTTAACAACTAAAGTGTAATACCAGAAATAAAAATTAAGAATATAAATTGCTTGTTTGAGAGACAGCCTCTCTTCCTCCCCAAGCCGGTGTGTATATTCATAAGGTGGACAGCTATAGTTAAGTCCAAAAGGCACCACTTATGTGTGGCCCAGAAGACATTACTGGGGGATCTCAGAGCAGCATATTAAAGAAAACTCAGGGACACCAAACAGAAACTGAAGAAGAAGAGAGGCTTCCATTTTAAGGAGTAAGGGTAGCTCCTCTGATGGAAAAGGTCAGGAACAGCTTATCTGAATGTGAGTCAAAGGAGAGCAGTATGGCTCAAAAAATAATAATAATGATTTGTGGTTGATTCAGGGAACCAGACTGAGAAGGATATATGACAGGAATAGTCTGGTTTGGGGGATGTTACACAGAGTGAGCACTCACTGAGTATGCTTCATTTTCCACTTTAGATTTAAGGGAACTTTATAATTACTGAGTTTGTGTTAAATTCCCGTCACGCCAGAGTCTGTGCTTTCTCTTGCCCTCAAGGAGACTAGGCAGGGAGTGCAGAGCTAAGGACAACATGCTATGGGAAAAGATAAAAGAGATCAAGCAATAACGTTGCCAAGCTCTTCTTCAGAAAAGGAAGAGAGAGAGAGACACCTGGCCCCACCTACACAGAGGCTTTAATGGGATTTTAATATGGAAGAAATTGGAGGAGAATAATGAGGTCTCTTCTACTGAGAAGGCTATTTCCCAGAATCGGAAGTGAAATGAGCAAAAAGATGGTGAAGATTTCAAGAGCATAGCCAAAGGGGGAAAAGAAAGACAATTAGAACATAGCAGAGGAAACTTTAAAACAAGCAGATAGACAAGAAAAATGAGGATTAAGAAATTAAGTTGATTGGATTATGGATATCTGGTAGGTAATGAATGAGCAGTTTATTTTGAAAAAAGGCTTATCAACTTTCAAATTTCTGACGAAAAAAATGCCTCATTTTATCACCCTGATATTAAAATTTTAGACTCTGCATCCTTCCCTGCCTCTGAACTCAGATGAGCCCCACAGGAATCATCTTGTATTTCTTTTACACAGTTCATATCAGTCTCCTCAAGAAGCCCTGGACAGGTCATCCCATACCTCCCAAATGTAATATTCATAAGCCTCTGTCCATTGCATTTTCAGACCCTATATCCCACCCTTCCCATATACTGCCTTCGTCAAGGTCAATAATGACTTTTAAGTGTTAAATCCATTTGGCAATTTTAGTTCTCATCCACTTGACTTATTCGCAGCATTTGATGTAGTTGATCGTTTCCTCCTCCTTGATCCCCCTTCACTTGGCTTCTAGCACAACACATCCTCCAGATTTTCCTCCCACCTCTCTGGCTGTTTCTCTGCAGTTTTCTCATCACTCTGATCTCTGAACAGTGATGTTCTCCATCTCAGGACTAGGTCTTTTCTCAGTTTACACTCTCTCCCTTGAATATTCCATCACGTTACATGGCTTTAAATGCTCCCTGTATGTTATTGACTTCCAAAACATTAACTTGAGCTATCACCTCTCCCTGAATTCCAGATGCATATATGCAACTGCTAACTCACTATCTCCATTTGGATATCCAAAAGGGTATCTCAAGGTTAACATTTCCAAAGCTGAGCTACTGGTATGTGTGTGTATTTTGTGGGAAGGAGGGAGGAAAATAATAGTAGATTGTAGATGGTATAATTTTCAAAACTTGCTGAACAACCACTTCCTGGTCAACAACAAATGGGACTTTTTTAAATACTTGGGTATTCAGCAATATATAAAATTCTTTGAACAGAAAACAAGTATTTTCATTAGAACCTGCCTTGGTATTATTTTGACTTAAATTTCCTGTTTTTAATGTTCTCAACAGTTTTCTTCTTAATGAAAAATCTAATTCCTGAGCTATGTATAGAAGATATGAGGAGTTTTATATTCTCTGAAATATTTAGAAGTGTCTCATTAAACAAGCACTGTAATTCTGTTTAGAGTCTTCTTCCCTTTCATGCCACTCCACCCTCTGCTACCACATATATACACACTTCTTTTAACTTTATACTGTCTGGAAACTTTTACCCAAATGTTCCTTCTTTTGAAAAATACACAGGATCTGATGAGAGTCATGTTTCCCACTTCTTTTCAAAGAACTCATATAAAAGTATAAGTTATGATACATAACCGCTGCAAGTGGTATTTAATTTTATTCTGAACTTTTGTGGTCATTTAGTTTCCCTTTTGATTTCAATTTCCAGGAAAAAAAAATGTATGCTATTCTTAGGACTGGAAAACTTACAAAAACTATGAATGCGCCAATGTTAGAAAATTAATGAATTAACCATATATGGCAAAGCTGCACTTTTAATTTTAATTTTATCATCACTTCTAATACCAGCAACTGAGATCTTTTCAAGAGGTGGATAACTAAAGTTCTACCCTGAAGTTTAATTGTCAGGGTTAAATGTAAGTAGATATAAATATAGCTCATGGATCTGCCTAAAGGTTAAAACCAGTTTCACTGTGAAAATATTAATGTAATGTGTTTCTAAACCCAAATTATTTAAATTTTTATTAATATGAAATATCACTTAAAGCATGATTTAAAGAAATATGTCTTGGCTTATAAACTTATTCTGAATCTTTTTTCTTAGGGATAGAAACCTTCCTAGTCTATGTTCATAATTGTCATGCTTGGAGAGAAGTGACAACACCATCTTAACACGATCTTTTTAATCAACTGAAAAAAAAAAATGAAACATCTGGGAAAGTGCTGGGCAAAGGTCTGAAGTCAACAGACCCACCAAAGTTAAAGCTGCTGTAGTTTCTTGAAGTCAAGAAGTAAGAAGGAAGCTGCACTTCTGGGATATAGTAGATGACACGGCATGTTTGAAAGGGGCAACGAGGTCTCAGTAGTCATTAGACGAGGGACAATTAGAGTACCAATGGGCAAAAATATGTTGTCCTACAACATCCTTGATATTTTACGCTGAAAATGAGTAGCTCTTGGTCTGCAGTTTTTTTTGGAAGATATCAGTGTAAACAGAGGGGAGCAACATTCTGATTACAGTTGTAGCTTCATTTAAATATGAACAAGTAAAATGAATTTCTTAGAGCACCTTGAAGATGTTTCTTAAGCTCTGACAAACTCACTCTGCTTTAAGAATTCTAAATTGACACTGCTGTAGCCCATCTTAGCTTTATTTATGGTTCTGGACCCATGAGTGTGTCTTTGAACAAACCTCCTCCTTTGAAAGTTATACCAAGTTGGCGTATACAATTTTAATTCGCTTTTAATAAGATGCTTTGTCTATTAACATATACATTCGATAATGTCAGTATAAGTACTCCATGCAGTTTAACTGTAACATAAATATATTGATATTATGGAGTCCAACTGAATCTTTTGTTTTGTTTTTCCTTCTTTTTTTTTTTTTTTAACAATCTCAGTTACTCTGTTGGATTTATGCCTGAGGAAAACTTCATAGTGAGCAGCAGAGAAAGTTTGACTTAAGAGTAAACTCCTAAGAATATATTTAATTTGGTAGATTTCCCTTAAACTTTAAGATTACAAGATCTTAGCATGAGATTAAGTTCTAGCTGGTTATCTAGCTTTTTGTTTGAGGTTCTTGAAGAATCCAACTTCCTTTCCTTGGTATTTTTTGTTCCTTTGATTCTTCCTTTTCTTTACAAATATCCTTTTTCATACCATGCAAGGGAAAATTCTATAGTTAAATATTAAAGAAGTTCTCATATTTAAATCATTTTCAAGCATTGTTCTGTAAAACACTAGCATCCAGTGAGATATTAACAGATGTCAATTGATGGCACTGAATGATTGTCATGAAACTTGAACTCACGGACATTACTACTTTACCTACTTAACTAATATCAAAGTTGGCTCCCTAGCCAATAATCATTACTCTCCTCTTTTTTCTCATTTTTAATAGCTAGCATATATTTATTGCTTTTTACCAGGCACTGTACTAAATACTTTACACATATTTTATCTTTGTCATCGCCATTTTTAGATGAAGAACTTGATGCTTTGTAGGTTTAAATAATTTTCTCAAAATTGTACAGCTAGTAATAAATCCAGAGAGTCTGATTCTAGAGCTTGCCTCCTCTATGAAACTAAGAAAACCTTGGCAATCAAGAAAATCTTGATGCACAAAAGAAACAATTTGTTTCTTTTTTCTTTTTCTTTTCTTTTTTTTTTTTTTACCAGCAAGGAGATACAGGCAACATTTTTCAATTCACCTTTGCATTGAATCCATCTACTAAATGGTTATAGGTTCTGGAATGGGTGCTGTCTTACAACTTTACATTTCACTGTATATTAAACATAAGTCAAGTTTTAACAATTTCTTATAGTAATTATTTAACTCATGAGAACACTTTGCCTTCTATTTTAATGTTAGTTTGAATGATTTCTCCTGATTTCGTGGGTATATTGTCAAGGTAGTAATCTGACCAAAATGACAATTTAAAAAGTGTTCCATGGTCAAATAACTTTGAGAAATTCCTATGCAGGTCAATTCCTCTAACCCTATAAAATTGAGGAGTGGTTAACTCTCCTTCTCAGAGGCTTCTGCTGGAATAGTGGATGAGGAATCACACCTGTGAGGCTGTAGATCAGACAGCATCAGAGGAGAAAGGAAGAGACGAGTGAGACCCTTGATTGCAGGGGAAAATAACTGGACAAGGGCACACCAGCACTTAGAGTGAATGTTCCTTCATGGAAGGCAGCAGAGTGTAACAGAAGTGACTGGACTGGACTGGAAAGCAGGATACAAAGCCAACACTATGGCTGTCAGCACTGGGGACTAAAAGCAGGTCCTTAAACTCCCTGGGCTTCAGTTTCACTGAAAAAGTGTTTGCAAAGTTAGTTTTGTTTACGATGTATATGATATATGGCATCATATTAATTCACTTTAATTTATATTATTATAATTTCAAAAAAAATAACAAGCCACAAATAATAGCAATAGAAATTTGTTTAAGAATCCTGGATAAAATAGCTACATTTAGCTAAAAGAGAAATGAAATGCTGGCTAGTTCAAATAAACTATGTATATTTATCTGTCACGGATTTAAAAAAGGAGATTAAGACAAGGCATTTTATGGTATATTTTTAGTTCAACAGAATCTGAAAACAATGCTCACCATAAAAATATTTACTGAGTTAGTATAAAAATAATCTTTTGTAGTAAATTCATATTGACTTAGAATAAAGATATAGAAGACTAAATAAATCCCTGGAAAACAAAATTTATTTAAGTTATTTTGTTGTTTATGTTTGCTTCATTTACCAATTTTTAAGGCAGCAATATCAAGGAAAAGTTCTAATATTTCATTACGAGCATTAAATTACAAAATGGGATAATCTTGCTTACGAGAAGAAAGAACGGAAAATATTTGACTAACCACAGGCTGCTTTGGAGACCTCTCTGTGTCTAAATTATTAAATCATTTATCATATTTGAGTATTGGGCACAATTTCTTTCCTTTGAACTTGTTTCTGAAATGTTATAGATATTTCAGATGTTGATGCAACTTCAAGCTACATTTAGGAGAATTTATGTAGCTTTCATGGAGTTTAGAGGTAACTATTTAAAACACTCTTGGATGTGTTCAACAAACACTTATTGTGGAGTACATACTTTTTGCAAGAAATTCTAAGCACTTTAATTCTAACCTTAAAACTGTTATGTTGAGTCTTAGGGATATTTTTCTAAATCAAAATAGAGCATGTCATTTACCTTGAGAGGTTTATATGAATATCTAGGCATAATAGACGTTCTCACTTAATTATAAAAGAAATAGATGCATTTTCCCAATACAATACTATATTTAGCTCAAAATAATGGATAGCCAGACATTGAGTAGGCATGACCTAGTCTATAAAAATTATATTTACCCTATTTCTTAATTTCATAATTTCTAGAAAATTAAAGAAATTAAAATTGACTGCAACTTTAAATGAACTTCATTCATCAAACATTTTAACTGAGTTAAAATTTGTTTTGAGTTGAATTGTAACTTTTTTTAGAATAGGAATTTATAAAGCAAAACCTGCTGAGACTGACATGATATATTTCAAGGATTCAGCTCTAATCCTTAAGTTTTCTCTTATTTTCTCCAACCACTGGCCGATACAGTTTTGATTGTTTACCCAAGCCAGACTTCTGATAGCTGTATAACAAAAGTGGTAACTATTGAATGTATTTATACAGAGTCTAAGTTTAAAATAGATGTTCTTTGTATATCCTAGAAATGATATCATGTTCATATGACCAGTAAATCTACTGGACACATTTTCTTATGATCATATGAGGACTAGTATGTTCTTCTACCCAAAGAAGCATCCAAAGTTACTCATTAAAATACATCATGAATATAGAGATTCGAAAAACTCTCTTTCAACTACTCAATAGCCATTAACCCTAAACTGTAACTAATAGTGACAAAGATGAATGACAAGGTACTTCATTTTGAGTTCAGTATATCACAGTTTATTGACTTCAGTATAACATGAATCCATGCTCAGAAAAAGAATAGTCACTAAGTTATTATTGAAATAATTTAGCGTAATTAAAGCAGCTGAATTTGCTATGAATTGTCAACATTTAAATTTCAATCCTAGATAAATCCACCCAAAAAGTAGATGTTAACTCACCAAAGTGGGCTCACCAAATGCAGGTTTAATGAGGGCCGAGGCTATTCCAGGGTTAAAGCAATTAATTGGCCAGAACTGCCCTAAAATATTTTTGATCAATTCATCTTGTTTTGCTCATACCATATCATATCACACAAGATGGGCTCTCTTCTGAGCACTTGTTTAAATAAATGTCTTACAGGAAAACATGATCCAGGTGCATATACCAATGACCCACTTCTCTAGGAAACAAAAATCCTGAAGCTCTGGAACAGAAAGTGACTGATGCTAGTTCTTACAGCCCATGTACTTACTGCCTGATGCATAAAAATTGCTGTTTATCAACCACAAAAACTAGAATCTTCACACATTTAGCAGATAATTCAACCAGGAATTAACTGTAACCCAAAGGCTTACTTGGGGCATCTAATATTTAAGAGTCACAACTTAATGAGGCTATTAACTTGTGTTTCTCTTGGGTATTCTATGTTACTTTCAAGACAAAATCATAGCAATTGAGCTCACTGCAGAAATCTATTCAATGAGTTTACAAAATCATCAGCCCTTACAGAGAATGGGCATGAAATACATATTTAAATAACATGCCTGAATCTTTTGCAAAGCCATCATTGAAGTTCTCATTAATTATGGTATCCCCATATTCCTCATTAAAGGACCAATGAGCAGAAAGTACTTCAGGGATTCATTACCAGGAAAAAAAAATCACAGAAACATTTGTATCTTGAGCTATGCTTCATTGTTTATTTTATAATGGAAACTATATGATCCAAAAGGCTCCTATTACTCACCCCCCACTCCATTTATTTACCTGGAGACTGGACAATTAAATGCAAAATTATATTAACTTATACTTTATAAAGTTTCTAATAACATCAATTTCATTGCTTTGTTGGACTGTGTTTCTATCCCTTAAAAAACGTCTCTAATAGTCATCTAATATTCATCACATTTTGAGATGAAATATGTTTGAATTTATTTTAAATACAGCTTATTATTAATTGATTTAATAAATCATTAATATTGAATTAATTTCAAACTCTAACAAAGAAGTTACAGGAAACATTAATTCAGAATTAAAGACTACAAATACATTGGAAATAAACAAGTTTATCAAAGGGAAAATACAGTTGAATAGGTAATAACTCTATTTATCCATGTAACAAATATTTATTGACTTCCTATTAAGGACTGGGCATTTTGCTAAACACCGGTGATATGAGAAGGAACAAAGTCTCTTATCATGCTACTTATAATCTAGTGAAGATAGACAGTTACATATAAATACAAACTTTGACACAATTTATAAGATCAAGAAAGGCTTCCAGGAGGAGGTAACACACAAAAAAATGCTCTACCAGAGCTCTAAATACATTGAGTAACAATCTTTCTCTGGATACTGGTTCTGAAGTCATCACATAATTGTGGGAGCCCAGGGCCCAGCGCCTTCCCCAAGTGCCTTGAAGTCCATGCATGCAGCAGCTTGCTTGACCTAGGTCAGTTGAGGTTTGACCTACTCTCCTTGTAAAATCAGGCCTCGGGCGCTGAATATAATATTTAGCTTGCTTCCCTTCTGAAACTACCACCTCCCTGAAACTCCCTGAGGTACTACTATCTACAAGATAATCTATAATCCTCCCCTCCTCCCTGTTGAATACAATCGATCCCTCCCTCCATCACAAGACCCCACCCCCCCCACTCCTCTCATACCCATTAGAATGTCTTTGTCCTAACCCTTATAAACCACTCCCTGGCACCCCTGCTTTTGTGGAGTACCTTACCTTACATGCCAAGCCGCCATTCAGAGCAGCTGACTCCCCATCTTGCAGGTAAGCCCCCAAAATACAAGCTCATGTCTCAGAGAGTGTCTGGTGCTTTCTTTAGTCCTTCAGCTGCAAAAGCCCTTTTGGGCTGTGACAATAATGCAAAAAAATTTATCATACTCAAATTTTTCCTTAAAAATTCTTAAGATCTCTATAATGTAGAAGACACATTATTTTAAAAATCAATCTTGTATATTTCTGTAGAAATTGAAACCAATTAAGAGTTCAAATTTTCCATCTCAGAATCACCCAAGTGCACAACTATAAACGGCATGGATGTTGGACAATTTCCGATAGCATTTAAGTTGTTCGCTATTTATCTCTACTCTCATTTTCTCCCTTTTGGATCAGCAACTATAATTGAATTTCCTAAATTCAGTGCACCTGTGGAGGGATACCACTGACTAGGGTGCCTCTCTGGTTGTCCAAAATGAAATCTTCTCTAAGGCAAGGTCCGTATTTGTACGACTGGCATCAAACATTATACCGGGTACCTAATAAATGTTTAATGAACATGAAAAACTGTTGTCAAAATTCCATTAGCCTAGGAAAGAATATGCCTTTTTCAAGAAGCTTGGAATCCAAACTATGCTAACTGAAAACAATTAAAGAATGTAATACAAAGACATTTTAAGCCAACTCCTATGACTGGATCAAGTGGTAGAGCTATAAATCATGACAAATGGCAACAGCAGACTGAAATCACTATTATATAGCTCATTTTAGCCCAACAATTATTTTATGAGGGCTGGCAATGTGCTAGGCACTATTCTAGATATTTATTTAAAAAAGAAGAGATTAAGAAAAAAGTATTTCCAAGCCCAGAAAGATGAATGATTATGACTTTAAAAGTGCATCAAATTTAGTTACTTTCATTCAAGTCATGACAGTTAAAAATAATGATATCAGAAAAATTATGAGCTGTGTATATACGTCTTGGAGAAAAGAAGAGTTCAGCAAAGACTCGTCCAAGGGCAGAAACAACAAAAATGCTTAAATGACACCCAAGATCAATTTGAGATATTTTTTAAAAATTAAATAAATTATAACCATTGGAAATAAAATATGAATAAAGCATGGTATCTACACCTGAGGGACTTATAATGTGTTAAACTAACAGCAAGATATTGTATATTCAATATAACATGTTAAGTCCAAGATAGACACACAGTTTGTGGTGGTACTGGGGGAAGGTGTGGGAGTTCAAAAGAGCCATGACGATAATAGTAATAACAATAATGGAACCATGAAACAGCGGATTGTAAGAGGGGAAGTCATTCAGTGTTACTAGAGCAGAGAGGAGGTTGTAAAGTTACAGGGACCTGATCATGGAGATTTTGTATACCATGCTGTGCAATAGAACTTCATCCTGCAGCAACAGGGCATTCACAGGAAAGTAAGTGGTTGGATTTGCATTTCTTAGGGAGCAGCTGAAAGACTGGTTGGGAGGCAATAAGATTGGATTGGGACTGTCAAGGAGATGATAACTTGAATCAGGGCAGTGATCATAGAGATAGACAGGAGGTAGGGGAATTGAAGAAATATTTAAGACATAAAATAGCAGGACTTGGTGACTGATATGATGTCAGCAATGAAGAACAGATTTTTGGCTTAAATAAACAGATAAATGTTGTGCCTTTAACTGACAGGAGGAATTACCAAAAAAAAAAAAAAAAAATCTGCATTATTTGTTTCAATAAAACTGTTCTTTAAAGGAAAGACTCAGTTGTTCCCATTGTCAAGAAAGGGGAGAAAGATGCTGGGACTAGGATTCTGCCTCACTTTGGGTTAAAACAGTCTTAAATAACAGGAGAGTTAGGGAATGCCTCATATTGCAAATGGGTTATTTTGCTTTAGCAACGTCCTTTTAAGAATGTCATCCCTCCAATGTATTTAAGTGCATGTTAATGGATCATTAACTACTTAACAGAGAAGCTAAAGGAAAAAGATGCGTATAGGTAACAATTTAGAATCAGTACTAGAAATCACTTTCAATTGAAGATCAGATCATTTTTGTAAGAAAAGTGATTCACAAGATACTCCTCTGGGGAAGACAGAAACTGTAACAAGCCCGGAGCCTCCATATGTGACTAACACAGGTTATTTTTATGTAGGTATTTATTTAGGTATTTACTGTATAACAAACTAACAAGCATTTATTGAGTACCTATTCTGCACAAGGTACTGTTGTGAGCAGCTATCATTTTTTTCTTTCTTTCTGAAAATGAGAGGTAAATATACATAAATATTTGTAAAACACAAGAAGCAGTCCAACCTTTGGCAAATTACTTAGTTGCCTTAGACTTCAGATTGATCCCTTGTACAATTAGACCATTGAATTCTAAGGGTCTTTTTTTAACTCAATGACTATTACATAAATAGAGGAACTAGATCACACTTCAGTTTTAGAAAATACCTACTAACTCCTAGAAAGCCTAATATTTTATTATCTAGCCTATAAAACAAGGATAATCTCATATTTCTATGGAAGATGATGAGATGATTAAATGGCTGGGCTTTTTTACATTAAAGCAAAAGACAGAAGTTGATAACATGATATACGAGCAAAGGTAGATATTGTGTTTCATGAATATAGAAATTTTCAACAATAAAGATGAGATTCCACAGGCATACTATCCATGTTATCATCATCATCATTATCATCATCCTCATCACCACCATACTAATACTAAGACATACATATTTGTATTTTATACATTTCTGAAAATGGGATGCATCTAAAATCATTTAGTATTGTAGATGTTTCTTTTTATCCCTCTAAAGCATTATTAAATTGATGATAAAACTGAGAATTGCAGAAATAAAGAAATAGAGCTGCCATTTACTGAGAAGAGATGCTTTTTCCAGGCACCATGCTAAAGGGCACCCAGTTATTAAATGAACCAGCTGGACCTGAATGAGCTGTCAAAATATGTAAAGTCTACAGTGGGCCCCATACCTCCCAAAGAGATTACATGATGTCAGGATAATTTTAACTTCCTACAAGATATCATGAAAAAATATTACAAGTGACCAAACAATTTGTTTTGTGCCTCCTTTATAAAATAATGGCAGACAAGAGCCAGTCTTTTCGAGAAAAAGATTTCCATCTGGAGGTGTGATTTTCAATTTTCCCTATAGTAAATGGAAAGCTAAAAGATAAACAGAAAACCAATCCAGTAACTACAGGTCATAGCAAAAACCCAAACTCAACAGAGACTATCTTTGAGAGAAAGGGAAATGAAAATAACTCTTTATTGTGAAATACGCTGGTTAGCTGCACAGGCCCACTCTCTTGCTTCTTGCTCTTTCTCTTAATAAACATGTAAGAAGACAATAGCTTTTGATCCATGTATAATATCAAAAGATGTTGCTGACCAGTGTGAAAGCTGTAAAAGGCTGACCATCATATTCTAAGTATGTAAATGGATGATTAAATCTGCTCCTGATATTCAAATACATCAAGGAGGAATTTAACTGAGCTTATCATTTCCAAACGTTCTAGTGACTTAAGATTTTACCCCTGAATACAGCCAAGACAAGGGTTAAAGTGGGGAAGGGAGAGGGACAAATTTTAAAGTCAGCTCCTAAGGTCAAGATCACTATGATAAAAATTCTTAAAAAAAAAAAAAAATTATACCTGTAATGGATTCATTCTTTTGTACACTCAAGTTTGAAATCCACTGAGTTAGCCCACAGAAAAGATGAAGGTACAGATATCTGGGCATTCTGCCCTTATGATAATTATGGAATCTCTGATTATTAATTGGTGGAGTACATGGAGACAGTATTAATACATTTCACAACTCCAGGGGCACCATTCATATGATTATCTATAAAAACAATCTATATAATATATAAACAATAATGTATATTATATATACACAACACATTATATATATATATAAACATTAACTATAGATGTCCAGTGCTTAGTCTGAGCAACACTATACTGAGACTCTGCATGGAGGATTTTAATCTATTCCTGTGTGCCTGCAGAGTGTATTCCCCTTCTACTTAATATGAGCCTCTATAAAGCAAATGCATGCTAACAGAATTTTCCATTTCCTGACAATTAAGGGAAATCACTTCTTACATGATGTGACTCCACTATGAGACATAAGCTATTTGCCAAAGAAAGATCTCCTCCCTCAGGCTTCCTGATAATGTCTTCTCAGATGGAGAAACAAAATAAGAGTAACAGAATTGTAGTACTCTTTACCTCTTTATGACTTGCAAATGGAGGTTCAGATACATTATTATAAAGTACCTTAAGGAAGTTGGGAAGGCTTTGAGCTCATACTCCCCCTCACCTATTGCTGAACTCTGAAATAAAACTAATATTAATAATAACTATAACCATTTATTACACACTTAAACCAGGCACATTTTTACCAATATAATCACACTTACAATGCCCCAGTAAGGCAGAGATTATTGCCATTATGTATCAATGAGGAAAATGAGAGTAGAGAACTGAAATAATTTATCCCAAGTCCTGCTTAGTAAGTAAGAGGGCAAGCACTTGAACCTATATCCGTGTGACTTCATTATTGCCTGCTTGTACTACAAATTTTGGAAAAGATGATTTTGGATTAACATGATAAATGCTTTTTAAAAAGTTATAGTTAACTGACAGTGACTCCAATTAACTATAAGTAATAATTATGTACATCCAGCTGCAGAACACTTTACAGGTATGAAATAATTTTCACATACATAACCTCCTTCAGCCTTTATAGCCCTATGAGTCAAATAGTATTTTAATTCTCATTTAACAGCAATTCTGTGAATACGAATCTTGTACTATGTTGAGAATTGATTTACATATTTGCTAAAAAAGAAAAAAACAAAACAAAACAAAACCCAAACCTGCCAGTCTAAAACCCTATGGTTCCCTGAAGGTGTTGAAGAGAAAATTTTGAGGCAGGGGACTTTCTAGGGTTACTTGCTTAATCTGGATTGTCACAACTCTCCCTAACTAACTCATAGATTTAGAATCAGATGCATTTGGTAGCATAGAGCTACCCACCTCCAAGCACTGCCATGTTCCTTATATTTAGGGCTGCTTACCCTTTTAAGGGCTGTAAAAATACAGAAGCACTTTTCTGGGAAGGAGTATGTATAAGCAGCAGACATAAATATGCTCAACTAGGAACTGATATCTATAAATCAGGTCTGCCTTCTAAAAACATCTTACTGGACTGTATGTGGGTGATACAAAGGTTAATTTTTTTCAGTCATTTTCAGGAAGCAATTCAAGCCAGCATTTTACATTCAAAGGCTATTTCTAGAAAGTAAATGTTAGATAATGGTAGAAACTCTAAAAATCATTAGAGAACTAAAACAAAGCAAATGCAAAAATACACTGATGTAAAAGGGAATGGGGAGGAATATCTGCCACTGAGCTGTGAGATGAATATTCCTGCCACATCAAGTCAATAAAACATTTCTTAATCACTCCAAAAAGTGTGATTTTTTTCATCTGCCAGCGCACTTTGATAAAAATTCCATCATCAAAAGAGTTCTTGTAGCATAAATGTTACGAAGGGAATGCCAACCTGGTCCTACAAATAGAATTTCCACAGATTTGTACTTCAAACATATGAAAAATAAAATACATAATATTTAGCTTTACAAATTTCCCCATTTAATCACTTTATCTTTAAAATAAATTACTACTTCTGTCCAATATATTAAGCAGTCTGGAGTCACAAAGCAAGTATCCACAAGTCAAGGCTTCACAATCAGATTACATTAAACTTTCTTTTTACAACAATTTTAGATTTACCAAAGAATTGGGAAGATAGTAGAGTTCCTATATACGTGGTATCAAATTTTCCCTTTTATTAACATGTTACTTTAGTATGGGCCAGTTGTTATAAGCAATGAACCAATATCGACACATTGTTATGAACCAAAGTCCATACATTATTCCAATTTCCTTAGTTTTACACAATTATCCTTCCAGGATCCCATTCAGCATATTATCACATTAGTAGTCATGTCTCCTTAGGCTCCTCTTGGCTGTGACATTTTTGAGACTTTCCTTATTTTTGATGACTGTGGCAGTATGAGGAGCACTGGTCAGGTGTGTTGTAGGATGTCCCTCTACTGTAATTAGTCTAATGTTTTTCTCATGGTTAAACTGGGGTTACAGGTTTGTGCAAGGAAGACCACAGAGGGAAAGTGCCATTTTCATCACATTGCATAAAAGGTATAATCTATTGTGATTTATGACTGTTGATGTTGACCTTGATGACCTGGTTGAGGTATTGTTTGTCTGGTTTCTCCACTGGAATTATTCTTTCTTTCCCTTTCCAGACTGAACTCTTTGGAAGCAAGTCACTATAATAGCCCACACTTAAGAAATGGGGATATAATCCCTGAAGTGGAGTGATGACATAAATTATGTGGAATTCTTCTACACGGGAGATTTGTCTCTTTTCCATTATTTATTTATACAGTCATTTATTAACAGCAGAATGGACTCATGGATCTATGTTTTATATTTATACTTTGGGTTATAGTCCAGTACTACTTTATTTTGTTCCAGTTTTGGCCATTGGGGGCTCTATTTAGTTGGGTTCAGTGCCTCTGGACAAAATTCTAAATTCTATGTATCAGTTTTTCTTTCTTTCTTTCTTCGGGGGGGATGGCGGGAGAGGGGGAGAGAGAGAGAGAGAGAGAGAGCGAGAGAGAGAGAGAGAGAGAGAGAGAAAACAAGAAAGAGGAGCAGGAAAAACAACAGACGAGAGAGCAGAAACAACCTCCCTACCTCTCTTCTCTCTCTCTCTCTTCTCTCTCTCTCTCCCTCCTTCCCTCTCTCTCTCTCTCCCCCTCCCTCCCTCTCTCTCTCTCTCTCTCTCTTTCTTTTCTGTGCATGTGTGCTTTTCTTAGTACTTCTATACTTTCCTTTCCAGCACTACAAGATGCTCCAGAATCACCTTGTATATTTTCTGCCCCAGTTCTAGAATCAACCATTTCTCCAAAGAGACCCAGATGCTTTTATTCATAAATGTTATTAGACACCAAGATCTAAGCACTGTGGTGTGCTTCTTGCCACTAGGGTGTCCTTATATTTAGCACTCTTGGCTGACAGAGCATGGGAATATAGTATGTGTGTATATACCCCTCCATGGGTCTACATGTATCCATTAAATATTTCTATATGCAACCATCTGTATCTATATTAAGCATGAGTTCTTACTGATGTCTCAAACTTCAGTCCATTAGCACATGGGTCATTCTAGCCCTCTCCCCTTGCTTATCTGTGAATTCCCACACTAACAATATGACATTAACTAGCATCCTCATAGCGCTTCAAATTATTTTTTAAGGAGGTTGGCTAAGTGCCTATAAACAGGTGCAGCTACATGTGAATGATATCTGATCTGTTATTTCTTTTCTTTCTCAGATTCCATTTGCTGGAAGGAAACTTCCAGAGCTAGAAAAACCATGCCCTTGCCATGTGTACAGTGCCATCTTTAAAATATCAGCATTTGTGCTCAACATGATGACCCCGAAATCTCAAGACCAATGAGTTCCAAGTTGGGTTCAACTGAGAGACTGGAGAAGAATCCCCATATCAACTTTCTGCCACTATTTTACTATCTGGGCCCAAACTAGCTCCACTTATGTCCATGAACTCACTCATCTCTTATACAGCACTAGCAGTTTCTAGCTTACACCTCCTCAGGAATTCAGTTTCCTCCCAAGTAAAATGGGAAAATGAAAGCTACCAAATACTCTCTATGTACTGACAGAGAAAGATGCCTAATACATATTGATAGCTAGAAAATGCAATTACTAGAATAACTGATAGATGGATAGAAATATAGATATGATTTCATTTTTATTTTTAAAAAGTATATACATATGGAAGTTTGCAGAGGGGACACATATTGTTATTGCTTATACATTATTTTTTCTCCGTTATTTTTGTAACAGCATCCAGGTTCTCTTTGGTGATACTTGAGCTTCAGGGGGTTGGTTCATGACCAGAACTGGCCAATAAGTATGTTCCGTAAGACTTGTTCAATCAGAGATGAATACATGACCCAAGCAGGCAAATAAATAATATGTCCAAGAATTTCCCTGGAATGGTGAAGTAAATGTTTTATCTGAGCTTTCCAGTTATGTACTTTATTACATTTCCTTTTCTTTGTTGTTTGACACAGTCTGAGCTGGGATTGTGTCCCTTAGAAATGAAAAATTCTTGACTGAAACACCTATATTTCTCCATGCATAGAGAATGTAACTAGATAACACCCAAGAAGCTTTTAATAATAGTCATTTAAGAAGAGCTAGACATATTTTTATTTTCACTTAAACTATTCATATGGAGCATTTAATTTTATAATGTGTATTTAATTAACCTCTCATAAATGTGTTCTGTGAGTGGAAATAAATGCAAAGCTGTTACATTATTAAATCACTGAATAAATTCTTAGCCATTATTTTTAGATAATATTAGTATAAATTTTATCATGCTGTCTTAAATAAATAGTAACAATTGGTAATATATTATAAAGCCTTTATTATGGGCCAGGTGCTACTTTACACATAATAGAACACTGAATGCATAGAGTAACCCTACAAGTTAGAACAGCTCCATCTCATAGATGAAAAGTCTGAGGCACAGAGAAATTAAGTAATTTGCCCAAGGTCCCACTTATAGTGACAGATCCAGGATTCCAACCTAGAAAAACTGGATCCTGGGCCTGCTAGTTTAACCAAAATGCCACACTCCTTCTCAAATCTCCAAAGAAATTGATAGGGAAATCATTTTTAAGTTAATCATAATGCATAATAAAAAGCTATTTTTCACATCTGTACAAAAACATTATTGTTTTTTGGTTTCCAGGGGGAAAATATTACATGTATCTCTTTATATTTCTCTTCTATCAATGCATCACTAAGTTGTACCCATTAAATGAGAAATAGACTTAAGCGACTTGATTAACAGCATAGAAATAGTTCCAAAGAGGCCCATCTTGGAAAAAAGAACAAAAAACTGAATGAATACCAACAACAATAAACACTTATTTTCTACTTACTAGTGCCAGCCACTGTTCCAAGCACTTCACATATGTTAATTTGGTGAATACTCACTGCAATCCTCTGAGGCAAGTACTATTGTTATTCCCAGTTTACAGATGAAGAAAATGAAGCACAAAGAATGTTAGTTCTGCTGCTTTTTTATGGGCCACTTCCTTCTAGGGATAGTGTTCTCAGTCAAGGCAGAATCCCACTGAGGATCTCAGTTTTGTGTGGTTCAGTGACACATCTTTGGGACACCCGAAGCAACTCTCACATTTCGAGACTGGGCTAACTAAATATAAAATGACTAACCTCTCTGTTTATATCTACATGTGAGAATGGCATCTTGACCAGAATATAAGGTCATAACTTTCCCCTTCAACTCATTTTGTCCCTTAAATATTAAGTACAGTTGAATTAGAATGAAGTACTAGCAGTTTCTAGCTTACAACTCCTCAGGGTATAACTATTTTCTGGGAGAGACTTCCCCACTGAGGACATGTCAGTAGAGCATGATTAGATTAAGCCTAGGTGGCCCATGCCTAGATAAACCTGATCAGGTCGTCCAAGCAGCATGATAAGCAAAGAAGTAGACTTGTGAAACAAGGCTTCCAACAAGCACGTACTGTGGGAGCCCCAGGCCCCCAAGAGTCTTGAAGACTGCACACAGCAGTTTGCTTGACTCAGGACAGTTAAGGTTTGACCTATTCTCCTTGTAATATCTGGTGCTAAATGTAATCTATACCCAAAACTACCTCATCCCTGAGAGTCCCTGAGATACTGTTATCTCTACAATCTTCCCCTCCCCTCCCTGTTGATTACAATCAATCCCTCCCGATGTTGCACAACCCCCGCTCCCCACTTTATGCTCTCATACCCATTGGAATGTCGAGCCCTTAAAACCAGCTTATTCAGCCCCCCAAAGTGTGGACAATTTCCACCTTGTACTCTGAACTCACCGTCATTCAGAGCAGCTCCTGATTTCAGGGCAATGTGACTCAACCTCCCCACCCTGTAAGTAAGCCCCATAATAAAAGCTCATGTTTCAGAACATGTCCAGTGCTTTCTTCAGTCCTTTGGCTACAAAAGGCCTCTTGGGCTGTGAAACACACACATCTAATATCAGTTATGCCAAAACAAAATGATGCATTTTGGCAGATATCTCGAACACTGAAACGGACAATGTAATCATTGTATTTAGTTATTCTGGGCTATACTGTGTACTTTTCATTACGGTGTTCATACTTATGTAAGCCTGGTTGAAAGCAGGAGCTGTATTAAAACCATGCAAAAAAACACAGTAATTTCACAATTATACATGTAACCAAGAAATTAAGAATTAACAAATAATTAGGATGCCTGAATTATTATAGAATTGCTTTATTCTCACATTCTAATATATTGTAGAATAGTCAAAAGAAAATACCTGAAATTACTGAAACCCACTGAACTGTAAACCAGATGCCTCAATCTTTGATAATGATTGTATAACTGTATTACCTTTATCTTGTGATTTCAAAAACCTCATGAATGATGACCGGCCCGGCTTGTACCCCCCCTTATCCTGTTTTACAACTTTAGAGTCTTATTGATCACAAAAGTAGCCCCTAATGTTCATTAATGAAGAAACCTGAGTCAGCCCAGAACTACCTTCCCCTTCAACCCCTCAATTCCTAAATTATCTCATTAGATGAAGCTAGATCTAACCAACATTGGCCTGCCTGACATGCACAGTAGCCTAAAACTTAACCTATAAATAAGCTATGACCTCATTATAATACTAAAAACCATGCCCATCATCTTATTAAGGACACCGTGTTCTCACATATGTTCTGTGAGTAGGCCTGTAATCAATCTGTACATGCTCAATAATTAGATCATCTCTAACTGCGTCATCTCGAGCCATTATACTCATTATCCTAAAATATGCCCATATTTCATACTATAAAACTATCAGAGTCACTGC
The DNA here is from genome assembly GCF_015220235.1 of Choloepus didactylus. NCBI lineage: Eukaryota > Metazoa > Chordata > Mammalia > Pilosa > Megalonychidae > Choloepus > Choloepus didactylus. Next base: position 52,863,196 of record NC_051314.1, read on the forward strand.
TGTCCAGGAAGACAGATTTTAGGCTGATAGGTCATTTGTTCTCCTTGCTTCAGGTAGCAATAAACTCTTTCTCCTTTTGAAACTCTGGTGTCATAGACCGGCTGTTATGTGCATTGGGCAGAGAACCCCACATTTGATTGATATCAATTTGGTGACTCTGATGGGACTGGTGGTCCATAAAGAATAAGAAGTCTGACTGCCTGAAGTTCTGGAGCCCTGGCAGGACAAGTAAGCATGGTAATCAACTCTTTTCCAGCTGCCTAGAGGCTTGGTGTGCTGGTTTGAATCTATTATGCACCCTACAAAAGCCATGTTCTTTTAATCCAATCTTGTGGGTGCAGACTTACTGTGGGTGGGATCTTTTGATTAGGTTATTTCCATGGAGATGTGACCCCACTCATTCAAGGTGGGTCTTAATTAGTTTAATCAAATCCTTAAGAGAGAGCTCAGAGCTGACACATCAGAGATGCTTAGAGAGAACGCCCAGAGACATTTTGGAGACTGCCATTGAAACCAGAACCAGGAGAGAAGCTGAGAGATGAAATCCAGAGTTTGCCCCAGAGAAGCTAAGAGAGGACCCCCAGACACTTAGACATAAATGCTCTGGGGAAACAAGAAAGGATGCACGGGACCTGCGAGAGAGAAGCTAAGACAGAAGCCCAGAGACATTTTGGAGAAAGCAACAGAAACTAAACGCTAAGCCCAGGAGAGTTCCAGCAGACTCCAGCCATGTGCCTTCCCATGTGACAGAGGAACCTCAGATGCCAGTGGTCTTTCTTCAGAAAATGTATCGTCCTACTGATACCTTAACTGGGACATTTTCATGGCCTTATAAATGTAAATTTGTGAACTAATAAACCTCCATTGTGAAAACCAATCCATTTCTGGTATTTTGCATTCCAGCAGCTTTAGCAAACCAGAATACTTGGTGACTGTGTTTCTCCTGCTCTGCTGGTGACCCAGGCTCAATAGGACATTGATTAAAGCTTCAAAGGGAGAAACAGTTTCAGAGTTCCAAGATCGGACATGTGACTAGGTGAGCAGGTCATCAAGGTAGAATTGATTGGGAAGTTAGTATGGGAGCCTGAGGTCCCTGGATCAGGATTCTAGATCCTAGGTCCTGCTTCCAGAATAATCCTCCTTGCTCTAACAGCTCCACACCTTTCCATTTTCTGAGTATCATTCTGTATGGGGTTCAAGACCCTGACCTGAGTCTTCTGTTGAGAATACTCCTATTATGTGCATATTGTAAAACAAGTAATCTAAAAATTATTAATATTTAATGAAATGAAGTGTTTAGTGTCTCTTTAATTGTTAATTGGTGTGTTATTGAATTTGTGTTGTTCAGGCATTCCGGAGTTACTGAAATTTTTTAAAATGGGAAATTATAAGTCTTGTGTTTTTCCTAAATGTAGCCCCTTGGGCTGTATTTTGAAAAATTAGAAACATTTTAGTTACAAGCTTATAAAAAAAGCAAAACAGTGGTTTATTCCATAACATGGTCTGGCCTCAATATGAATTAGAATCAGGAGAGGAGTAGCCTGAGAATGGTTCTATAGAAAAGAACACTGCATTACAGTTAGAGTTGGGCTGCAAAGTAGAGCAGAAATAGAATGAGATGAGGTATATTCAATCCTTTATTTATCTCTTTCAGAAGTTAAAGATAATGAGAAAATATATAATTTTACATGTGAAGACTAGCAGAGAAAAGAAAAATGTCCTCCCTAATTCAAGTCTGGAGGATCCAACCTAGTCTTTGTGAACTCCTCCTTTGTATCCCCCTTTTCCAGAGATAAAAGAGCCTAAGACAGAAATAGTCTCCCCCTCCCATACCTGTCGGGGTATCAGTTCAGCCAGGGCTGCTCTCTAAGACCAGCAGCTGAGCCTCTGGAAAAATGTCTACCCCCTTGGTAAGTGCCTCCAGTAGTAGACAGAGACCCAAGAAGATTTATGTATGTAAATACCTCATTCTCCTCATCAAATTTGTCTAACTGGGAAAATAATACCCCTCTTTATAGAGAAGTCCCAATGGAAATAGAAAGCTTAGTTGCTTCGATATTAGCAAACTATACCACATTCAGCTAATATTCAGGCCTTATTAAATACCTTAATAACAGGAGAGGAATGGAGAGTAGTAATAGAAAAAGCAAAGCACGAAAAAGATTGAGAGAGAGAGAGAGAGAAAGAGAGAGAGAGAGAGAGAGAGGGAGAATCCTGACAAGTCAGTGTTTGCTAAAGCAAAGTTAGCAGCACCAGTAAGGATCCTGAATGGAATCCAAATAATGCTGATGACCAGGCTAAATTAGTGCATTATAAAGAGTGTATCATTTCAAGTTTGCAAAAAGGGGCCCCTAAACCTATAAATTTACAAAAACTAATAAAACAATACAAGAACCAAGGAAAGTCCCTCAGCTTTCCTTAAAAGAATTTTTACTACTTACCAATAATACATGAATATAGATCTGAAAAGTCCAGAGAATGCCAAAATTTTAAATACAACCTTTATTATTCATTGTTTCCTGCTATAAGGAGAGAGCTACAGAAAATAGATGGAGAACTAATATTACCTGTCTCCAAGTTGGTTAAAATTGCCTTTAAAGTTATTACAACAGGGACCAAGTTAAAAAATGATTGGGGTTACAAAAGGCAAACGCACTTCTCAGGGCTCTACTAAAAGAAACACCACTTCTCTCCACATCCCACTAGGAGCCTTGGGTGACAACGCAGGTGGGAAAACAATTAATTGACTTTCTTATTAATACAGGAGATTAAATAAAAACCTAATGTGATTTCCAACCAATCAGTTACTACAACAGGAGTGTCTGGTAAAAAGGCAAAAAAAAAAAACAAAAACAAAACACATTTCTACAGTTGCTAGACTGCCTAATTAAAATGAAATATTTAAAGCATAGCTTCCTGTGTGTATCTAAAATGTCCAGTTCCCTTGTTGGGAGAAACCTGTTAACCAAGTCAGATGCCCAAACAACTTTTTCTCCAAATTGTTTACCAATAAGAGTAACTCCAGGACAAACTTGTATATTGCAAGCGCCCTGCTGTTTGCTAAGAAAGATAAGCAAATCACCCTTATCTCAGAAGAAGTCCTAAAAGCTATGAAAACAAAGACATAAGCTGATGGAAAACCAAGACGTGCAAAATAATAAAACCAATTCAAGTAAAACTCCAACAACCAGATACTGTTGGTTATATTAAACAGCATCCATTTAAACTAAAATCCATGGAAGGAATTTTTCATCAATACAGTAAGTGGATGATACCTTAATTACAAGTCATATCAGAAAAATATATAGTGCAAATTAGTGAGTTTTATATTTCTGTTTCAGATTTTGTGTGTCTTCACTTTCTATTTGTGTCTGTTTGTTCAATGTATATTTTCCTATCTAACAAACAAAAATTCTTAAAAGAGCTCCATTGAAATTGGTTAAAAGTAAATAAGTATATATTAATATATATACAAATTAGTATTCCTGGAGTCCCAGAAATTAAGAAAACCGAACTTTTAGTGCTCTGTAAACTCCTCCTGCCTTCCCCTCTGTGCCCTGGCTTCCTCTAACTCCCAAATCCCACTGAAGACTCAATAGATTTAAAAGAATTCAATGTTGTCATTCGACTAGTAAACCTGAATACTCAGATCTTTTCTGCTAAACGGGAAGAGTCTGAAAGCAGTACTCTATAGAACTTTTTAAGAGCCTGGGCTCTGAAATTCAAAGCCCAGATCTGCAAGGACTGCTGGTGAAGATCAGGTAGAAATCTAAATTGACAAAAACAATTTAAAAGAAAAACAAATCCTCTACATTCTTTCTATCTCACCTATCCCTCCCCCTAGGGCCTTCTTCTGAACCTTGACCAAATTCAAGCAGAAATAATAAAAAATAAACCAGTTAGCAGCTATGGAGGAAGGGCTGGATGCAGAAAAGATGGGGGAGCTGTAGCTTTGGCTTAAATAGTCTATCTACTGGGCCTGAGATTAACAGTTATAAGGACAGAAAGAACATTATGGAATAGGCCATGTTTTGCATAGTTTTTTGTGTATTTCCCCAATTTAGAATTACTTTTTTCTAATAAAATCATTATTAAAAGGCAAATCATTATTAAAACATATTAACAGCTTTGGAATAAGGGTAATTGAATAAAATCCAATTGTCAAATTTAAAAGCGCCAGTAAATTAAGGAAAACATCATTAAGAGCTATGAAAAGGGTTTTCTGGATTATTCTTGAAACAAATTAAACAATTATAGCATATTTTCCAAAGCCTGATAAGCAGTGTATGTTAGGTTTTTCAATTGAGAAGAGAAGAGATGAAAACTGGATCAAAATGAGCTTTATTGTCCTGTATGCGCAGGTGGGCTGAAGCCTAAGAAAATGGCTACAGCCCTGAGCCAGTGGACAGTGCAGCTTATAAAGGATGGTTGGTGGGAAGTTCTTTGTCCAGGGAAGGGGAGGCTGTCAGGTCTAGGTATGGCAGTTTCTCAGTGGCTACTTTGGGGAAAGGAGGTAGCTGGCAAGTATCCATTAGCTGATTTGAAAGTGGGGGCTTGGAAGCAGGAAAGTTTAAAATTTTAACATCCAGGATTCCTAAGGGTGGGGGCAGCGGCTTATTGCAGACCCCCAGGGTTCTTAGCACAGGGGCAATGGCTTATTGCAGGTCTGCAGAGTTCCTAGGGCCGAGTGAGGGGTGGTGGCTCTAGGGCAAAATTCTTAAGGGGAGGGGTGGGGTGAGGGCCCAGGAGCTAAACCTAACCTATGCTTTTGAAGTTGTTTATAATTTTATGATATTATAAAAACAGAGGTGTTTAATATTCCATAGAGGAGGGAAAAAAAAACACATTTTATTTTTTTATATTTTATTTTTTTGCATTACTGGATACTAAACTATTATCAAGAGAGCTGTTTCAGAAATTATGCATAATATATCTCACTAAAATAGTGATAAAACTGTAAACTAAAGAAAACAATATTTCTGGAAACCAGCCCCTATAAACTATCACTGTTATGTGAAATTCAAGCGTACAATTTTATTCTTTTTAGGTATGTTCTGCCTGAATTTATACAAGTTTATTGATAAAATAAACTAACATTATATCTATTAGATCTTTAAGATGATGAAAAATGTAAGTTTGTTTTTAATGAAATAAAATTATTATTTTGACTAACTTTATTGTATTTTAGAAGATGTACAAAAGCAGTTCACATTATCCTTTTTAAAGTATGTGGGTATGTAAAATATGCAGAACATGCTTTGTTAAAGAGACAGTATAATTTTGTCCTAAAGTAAAATAACTGGTTTTCACAGAATAAGAAGCAAAAAATATATAAGACAAGACCTGAATAAACATAGAAAGTTGTAAAGGGCTTATAAAAGCATAAATTTTGTTTGTCATAGTCAATGCTCACTAAGATTTAATAAATGTATTTAAGGGTGTGGTTTTATCCTCAGGAGAAATAACTAGTTTTCACAGAATACAAAGCAAAAATGTATAGGGCAAAATATAAATAAATATAAAAATTTTATGGAAATGAATTTTATTTATCATGGTCAATGTTGACTAAAATTTAATAAAAAGCTTTTATATCAAACATTATATTCATGCAAAACTAAGATTTAGTTTACTCTCTGTTAAAATAATGAAATTTTCCTAAATTGTTAGTCTGTTCTTACTGAAAAATTATAAAAAGGTTTTCTTAACCCTCTAAGTATTCTATCTAGGAAACAAATACTCAATGTTAACATTCTGAATCAAAGCCCAAAGGATGTCGTTTTATTTCAAACTGTTAAAAGGATTTATTCTTTTATCTTGTAAAAAGTGAGGTGCTGAAAACAGTTTCATTTAATATATTATGAGTTACTTAAGAAGTGTTTGAGAAGTATTATAAAATTAAAAGGATCTTTTAACTTTCTGTTGCTTAAATTTGTACGGGTGAAATGTTATTCATATATTTAGAAATTGTGTAAGACTCTTAAAGACTTAACTTATGTTCTTAATGTCTGTATTATGTCATGATACTGATCTGCATAATATCAGACAATAGTATATTGATATTATCATACTTTTAGTTATTTTTTTAAAAAAAGTCACATCACAGAAATTACCAAATTTCCTTATCTGTTACATTGTTTTCTCTAAAAATGCATGCAGTCTACTACAAGTTGGAACTTTATCTTCAACTAAAAAGGGACTTTGAAAGAGTAGCAAGGCAAGCCAATAAATTATGTTCTACCTGTTAATTAACATAACCCTGGTAAAAATATGGGGATAAAACAGTACAAAACTTCAACTGTAGTCTGTAATTAATTATCTCAAAAAAAGTTAAATGTCGAATATATATATATGCATACATATCTATATTATTTCTATAAATTAGGGCCTAGTTTGTAAGCTCTTCCAGCAGTCACATTTGTTCCTAAGCCTTAATTATTATTTCTAAATTCTGAGATGTTTTGTCCTGTGTGTGTAACCTAGTAGCTTCCTGGAACTTTGGGTGTCTGTATGACACCTGAGACTCAAAGTTAAGGTTCTCCAGCTCTAATTAAAGAAGCAACATTAATTCTAAAAAGATGACTCCATACATCAATTGCTAAAGAAGCTAAAGAATCAAACTTCAGTTGAAGAGGTGAGTGGGGCTAATCTAATTAAAGTCTAAGGTGAATTAGAATACAAGTTAAAAAGTAATATTATCCATATTTTAAAATTTTAATTCCTGTGAGGGACCAAAAAGGAGAAATTTACTTTATCAAATGATTTTTAAATTTTCTATAGCACACTATCTAATTTAACCTGTCTAGTCAGTTCATTTAAACAATCTCATTTAGCTTATTTAACATAGAACCTAAGATAGAGAATAAATCCTTAGTATTCTGTATGAGTTCATGTATTACCCTTACGCCTTTCAAATATTTTAGACATAAAAAGTATTTGCAAGGTCCCTTGAAATACTGGAGAAGGAAAGCAAAAAACTATTAAACCTCCCCATTTGGGGGAATTCCTGCTATTCTCTAAAGAAATAAGGAGGTCCCAATTTACTAAAACTGTAATCAAAAAACATTGCAAGTTCTAAATCTAAGAAACACTCCTTTTTTTGGAAAACATAAATTATCCCCATTTAAACTTATAACAGGGAGACCTATGAAAATAAACTCTAAAATATATGAGCCCTGCCTCATAAAAAGGAAATATGCTAATAAGACAACCCCTCAATCCTAAAACTTATTTCTGTGACAAGATAATGCCTAAGAGCCATCCCTTGAAAACTCTTTGCTGCTCAAATGTAGCCTCTCTCTAAGCCAAACACTACAAATGAACTTCATTACCTTCCCCACTACATAGAACATGACTCCCACAGGTCATCTTGCTGGCACCAAAAATGGGAAAAGAAATAAAACAAAATAAAGTTTCAGAGACTAAGAGATTTCAAATATAATTGAGAGTCATTCTGGAGTTTACTCGAATGCAGGTCTCAGCCAGAAATTGCCAACACTGTTGCTTATAACCCTAAGGAAAATCCCAGGTTATATCTAAAAATCTGTAAAAAAAAAAAAAAAAAAAAGATATTTCCCAAATGTAACATAGTTATAAATCACCTAATCATAATATTTCTACTCCTTTATTTAAACCTATAACTTTCAATTTACTTATTAAGTTTGTTTTCCAGAGATTTAAAGCCTCCAGATTGTTCCTATGTCAGTTAAGTCCTGAGACCCAGAACTACCAGTCTCTCTAAGAACAACAACCAGTTTCATTCCCCCACCCAGTAAGGTCAATGCCCCTTTTCAGCATGAAGAAATCAGAGAGGCCATTGTCTAGACATCCCTCAAGACTGAGGAATGGACAAAACAAAGGGAGGAACTGTGACTGAGAAATTAAGTATTAACAAATTATTAGGATGACTGGTTCATTTTATAGATGTCTTTTTCTTACTTTCTAGTATATTGTAGAATAGCCAAAAGAAAATATCTGAAATTATTGAAACCCACTGAACTGTAACCCAGCTGCCTTAATCTTTGATAATGATTGTATAACTATATAACCTTTATATCTTGTGATTGAAAAACCTCTTGACTGGCCCTGCTTGTACCCCGTATCTGTTTTTACAACTTTAGAGTCTTATGATTACAAAAGACAGCCCCTAATGTTTATTAATGAAGAAACCAAGTCAGCCCGGAACTAATCCCTTCCCAAGTCCTAAGTTATCTTACAAGATGGAGCTAGATCTAACAAAAAGTTACCCAGCTATTTAATAATAATTTATCTGTAAACATAAAACAGCAAAAATGTAAAATCAGAGGTATGAACAAGATCACCTCCAATCAGTTATTTTTTAAAAACCAAATGTATTAAGTTTAATACATAAATAGGTTAATACAAATGCCTAAGCCTTATACACGACAAGAAAAAAATTATAATATATAAACTAGCATAAATTTTGTGGAAGGATTACAAATTCCTATTCAAAAGTGACCATGGCCGTCTTAAAAATATAAAACAAAATCTGAAAATTTAAAAAGATTTTTTTAAATTAAAAAATAAATATTTTCAAGAAAGTAATACTGTTTTAATGATCTGGCTGCCAGGGACAAAAATATCACTTTCTCCTTTGTTTCAAAATATAGATGTCTCAAGCCTTTAAGTCCTATACACATAAAACAATCCATATAAGTATCTTGACAAGATAAAATCATCTTCCTCATCAGAAATCTATATTAATTCTATTAATGATCATCTATCATTGAGGATTTTATGAGAAAGTAGAAATAAAACTTTATAAATAATTATAGCATACAGAGCCAACCACTTTAATGAAAATGTAACCTTTACAATATAAATTTACCTCATATTAGCTGATGAAATAAACTCAAAAATTTAAACCCCAGACTATATTTAGAAAATCTTATCACAACAATTCTGATATTACTAAATATGTGCATTGTCAAAGTTTCCTATAACGGAGAGATTGCAAATTGGCTACCCACAAGTTCAATGGGACCTATGGACATATTTGATTTAGCTGTAGAAATCTGAGTTTGTTTCCATCCCTAAAAATTGAAAAAATTCACATAAAATTTTACATATCCAGTTCATCTTAAAAATTGTAAGAGCTGGCAATATTGGGTCAAGCAAGCACTGGCCTAACCATTACTGCAAGGACATTTGTGGCTGATTAATACACCAGAAGGCTGGTGTGCTGGTTTGAATGTATTATGTCCCCCAGAAAAAGCCATATTCTTTGATGCAGTCTTGTGGGGCAGATGTTTTGGTGCTGATTAGGTTTGCATGGAGGTGTCCCCCACCCAGCTGTGGGTGATAACTCTGATGAGATATTTCCATGGAGGTGTGGCCCCACCCATTCAGGGTGGGCCTTGATCAGTGGAGCCATATAAATGGGCTGACAAACAGAAGGAACTCAGTGCAGTTGTGAGTGACATTTTGAAGAGGAGCTACAGCTAAGAGGGACACTTTGAAGAAAGCACAGGAGCTGCAGATGAGAGACAGTTTGAAGACAGCCATTGAAAGCAGATTCTTGCTCTGGAGAAGCTGAGAGAGGACAAATACCCCAAGTGCAACTAAGAGTGACATTTTTGAGGAACTGCAGGCTAGAGAGGAATGTCCTGGGAGAAAGAAATTTTGAAACCAGAACTTTGGAGCAGATGCCAGCCACGTGCCTTCCCAGGTAACAGAGGTTTTCCGGACACCATTGGCCATCCTCCAGTGAACGTACCTGATTGCTGATGTGTTACCTTGGACACTTTATGGCCGTAAGACTGTAACTGTGTAACCAAATAAACCCCCTCTTATAAAAGCCAATCCATGTCTGGTGTTTTGTATTCCAGCAGCATTGGCAAACTAGAACAGGGGGTTTATTAAATCATCAGTCAATTGGCTACAGCTGTGACTGATTACATCAACAAAGGGCATGTCTTCCACAATGAGAGAAGGCAATCAGCTGGATTTAATCCAATCAGTTGAAGACTTTTAAGTGAAACAGATGGAGGACCTTCACTTCTTCTTTGGCTGACCAGTGAAGCATTTCCTGAGGAGTTCATTGAAGTTGCCAGTTTGTTTCCTGAGGAGTTCATCGAACACGTTTGTTGAAGATCCCAGTTCATTTCCTGAGGAGTTCATCGAAGTTGTCAGTTTGTTTCCTGAGGAGTTCATTGAACATCTTCATTGGAGTTGCCAGTCTGCTGCCTGCCCTACAGAATTTGGACTTGTGCATACCTACAGTTGCGTGAGACACCTTTATAAATCTTATATTTATAGATATCTCTTGTTGATTCTGTTTCCCTAGAGAACCCTACTAATACAAAGTGGACGTGGTGGTAGAGAAAGAGGTTATGCATGGGCTCAGCAACATGGACTTCCACTCACCAAGACTGACCTGGCCACAGCCACTGCTGAGTGTCCCATCTGCCAGCAGCAGAGACCCATACTCAGTCCTCGAATATGGCACCATTCCCCGAGGTGATCAACCTGCTAGCTGGTGGCAGGTTGATTACACTGGACCACTTCTATCATGGAAGGGGCAGTGATTGGTTCTTACTGGAATAGACACATATTCCAGATAACCCATGTTTGCCTTCCCTGCATGAACTGCTTCTGCCAAAACTACCATCCGTGGACTTACAGAATGCTTTATCTACTGTCATGGTATTCCACACAGCATTGCTTCTGACCAAGGAACCCACTTCACAGCAAATGAAGTGAGGGAATGGGCACATGCTCATGGAATTTTCTGGTCTTACCATACTCCCCATCATCCGGAGGCACCTGGGTTGACAGTACAGTGGAATGGCCTGTTGAAGACTCAACTACGGCACCAACTAGGTGGCAATACCTTGCAGGGCTGGGGCAGTGTTCTTTAGGAGGTTGTGTATGCTCTGAATCAGCATCCTCTCTATGGTGATGTTTCTCCCATAGCCAGGATTCATGGGTCCAGGAATCAAGGGGTGGAAACAGGAGTGGCAACACTCACTATCACTCCTAGTGATCCACTAGGAAAATTTTTGTTTCCTGTCCCTGCAAGCTTAAGCTCTGCTTGTCTATAAGTTTTTGTTCCAAAAGGAGGAGTGCTTTCGCCAGAAAACACAATAATAATTCCATTAACTAGAAGTTAAGACTGCCACCTGGCCACTTTGGGATTCTTATGCCTCTGAATCAACAGGCAAGGAAAGGGATTACTGTACTGGCTGGGGTGATTGATCTTGACTTTCAAGGGGAAATAGCACTGCACCTACACAATGGAAGTAAAGAAGAGTTTTCCTGGAATACAGGAGATCCTCTAGGGCATCTCTTAGTCTACCATGCTCTGTGATTAAAGTCAATGGAAAACTGCAACAACCCAATCCAGGCAGGACTACCAATGGCCAAGAAACTTCAGGAATGAAGGTTTGGGTCACCCCACCAGGCAAACAACCATGGCCAGCTGAAGTGCTTGCTGAGGGTAAAGGGAACATGGAATGGGTAGTGGAAGACAGTTGTGATAAATATGAACTACAGCCACATGACCAGTTATAGAAATTAAGACTATGATGGCATGAATATTTCTTCCTTGTTTTGCTGTGAGTATGTTTGTATTTGTCTATAAAACAAATATCTTTGCTTTCTTCTCTGTCTTATTCCCTTATCATATGACATAAGCTGTATTGTTCATTTTGCAGTATTTAAGTTAAAGGAAATGTCTTATTTTTAAATGTCACCCAAGGACTTGCACCCTATTCTGGAGAGTTTAGTGTGTTTCCAGTTGTACACAGGGCAGTGGAATATTGTTAGGTGAAATATATGTCTGTTCTTATTCTCTATTTAGAGATAAAGTATGGTTTAAGGTGATGTGTATAACTGCCAAATTGACAAGGGGTGAACTGTGATGGTTATGTTCATGTGTCAACTTGGCCAGGTGATGGTACCCAGGTGTCTGGTCAAGCAAGCAATGGCCTAACTGTTACTGCAAGGACATTTGTCGCTGGTTAATAAACCAGAAGGCTGGTTTATTAAATCATCAGTCAATTGGCTGCAGCTGTGACTGGTTATGTCAACGAAAGGCATGTCTTCCACAATGAGAGAAGGCAATCAGCTGGATTTAATCCAGTCAGTTGAAGACTTTTAAGTGAGACAGATAAAGGACCTTCATTTCTTCTTTGGCTGACCAGTGAAATGTTTCCTGAGGAGTTTGTCGAAGTTGCCCGTTCGTTGCCTGAGTTCATCGAACACCTTCATCGGAGTTGCCAGTTTGCTGCCTGAGGAGTTCATCAAACATCTTCATTGGAGTTACCAGTCTGTGGCCTGCCCTTCAGAATTTGGACTCGTGCATACCCATGGTTGCTTGAGATACTTTTATAAATCTTATATTTATAGATATCTCTTGTTGATTCTGTTTCCCTAGAGAACCCTAACTAATACAGTATGTTTCTTGAATTTTTACTGCATAATATATTCTGACATTTTTGTGATAGTTAAAATAGAGTGAACCAATATTTACAAGAAGTAACTCTAAAATAGTACCCAAAAATTCCCAGTGAATTCCCTGTATATCTTTGAGGAAATTATGTAGATTTTAGTGGAGCATAATAAACATATTGTGGGGTATTTTCTAAATTTTAAAATAAGACAATTCTTAGGCATTGCCATTTAGAACACAAAAGCATCTATTTTCACGTCTATATGCATAGTGAGATGCATAGTGAAAATTCATGCTGATTTTCATTGAAACTGAGAGAGAAAAATGACTTTCCACCAGAAACACACAAAGGAAAAAAAAAAAAAAACTTTTGTAGCAGGCAGTCAAAACCTTCATGCTCCAAAAGCCTGAACACATCGATTAGTAAGATTAAATTTCACTCTATAGAAAGAGCCAGAAAATGGTTTATAAGTCATCAATATTTCTTATACTTCACAATTGAAGCATATATGTTTTAAACTATAAGGGTATATGATCTTTTTATTTCTTTTAACTGAAAAATCATCTCCCCCCTTATGTTTAAATGATGTCCACAAATAGATTCATCATCCTTGGTGACAAAGACATGCCAATTAAATTGAATACATATGCATTATTTCATACTATTAAAAACTCACTATTTCAAAACAGTTTAGGAAACATTAACAAAAAAATTAAGAGTTAATTTAGCAAGAAACAGGCTGTTCACTTCATCTCTTTTATGAATGATCTCACCTTACTGTGGTTCATCCAAATTCCCCATCTTCCTGCTTCAAGTACCCAGAGAGCTTTGAACTCTTCTAAAAGTTAAAGTTACATAGATTCTTTATTTTATTTTAGCTTTCTCTCATGTCATCAGTGTTCAAGAAGTGGAAGGGCAATGATTCTATACCAGTTCATGCCATCAGAAAATATAAGAATATCTACTTCAAATTTGATCGTTTTGCATAATTTTCATGTCCAAAACAATTCAAAACCACTTATGAAACAATATAATGACATAATATACAAAGTCATGGTTGTAAAATATTGATAGAAAAAGAATCAATTAGATTTCCAAATTCATTTTCACATCTGCATTTTTTTTTTTTTTTTGAGGATTTTGGTGAAAATATAGATAGTAACAGATCTCTGCCATGAACACTCCACTCCGTGCTATGGAAAAGTCAGAGAAGCTGAAATGCTAAGTTGCTTCTGTAATATACCATATTTTTATCAAAAGACTACAAGGGCAAGGAAGAAATCATTATGGTTCTCTATAACTTGCTATCGATAGATTAACACATGAATGGAAACAAAAAAGTTGTTATAAACTATTAATTAATAATGTATTTGAAATGTACTACCTAGCATTCCATTTACACACAACCTAAATAATTATAGTCAATAAAATATATAACTCACATGAGCAGGAATATAATCAAAAGACTGTCTATATAGATAATCAAGTAACTGTTTTTCTCATTATTAATAGAAAATTTATTCATCCATTCAAAAATTTATGCACTTAACAGATATTTATTGTGCATTTGTCTGTAAAAGACTGAGTTTTGAAAACCAAGAACAGAGTGATGAATAAAACTTTCCTTGTTCTCTTAGAGTTAACATTTTAATTAGAAAATTAATCTGTAATTAAAAAACATTGTTAAGTGCTATGAAGAACAATAAAGCAGAATAAGATAGGGAGTGACACAGTGCTCTTTTGAGAAGTGTGATCAGAGAAGATCATTTTTAGGGGGAGACATTTGGGCAGAAAGCTCTAAAAAAAATAGAAGAATGAACCTTGTAAATAGCTAGGGGAAAGTATTTTAGGCAGATGGAAGAGTGAGTGTAAAAGTCCTGAGATAAGAGTATGTGTGAGGTATTTAAAAATAGCAGTTTAAATGTTTATAGCCTGTTGGTATTATGAAGGTAAGGGGTTTTCCCAAAACATATTTTTGAAGAAAAATATTTAAAAAAATTTTCCTCTCTATAAAAATAAACAAGTGACCCAAAAGACCACTGGTGGCAGCTAAAGTCTTGCCATGTAAAACTTTATTCTTGTCATTTTCCCTGTATCTGTAAAGTTCAAGTAAATATATTTTTCCTATAATGAAATATAGATTGGTTGTGCCACATTGGTTAATTTTCCTTAAATGTATATTTTTGTGCATTTTTAATGGAAGTTGTTAACTACAAGCAGAATATTTTAAAAATCAATAGGTTTCCACAATTAAAAAGGTCACAATATATAATTTAACTTGTATGGTCAGTTTATTGAAACACCCTAATTACACGGAATCTTGAATAGGAAGTGAGATCTGGTTGTTTGTACAGATTAGTATGAAGCCCCAATACATCCCAGAGTAATTTGGGCAAATATTAAAAAAGTAATTGCAAAGCCCCCTTGAGGGACTGGGGAAAAATGTGGAAATATTAAACTTCTCCACTTGGGGAATTCCTCCACTTGGGGAATTCCTGATATTCTTGCAAGCTCTGGGGACTACCAATTTAGAAGGCTGAGCCCTCAGTCTTAGGGCTTGCCTTTACGAAACTTCTTACTGCAATGGAGAGGCTAAGCCTACTTAATATTTTGCCAAAGACTCACTCCCAGAGAACCTCTTTTGTTGCTCAGATGTGGCCTCTCTCTCTAAGCCAACTCTGCAGGTAAACTCACTTCACTTCTCCCTACATGGGACATGACTCCCAGGGGTGTAAATCTCCCTGGCAATATGGGACATGACTCCTGGGGATGAGCCTGGACTTGGCATCATGGGATTGAGAAAGCCTTCTGGACAAAAAAAAGGAAGAGAAATGAAACAAAATAAACTTTCAGTGGCTGAGAGATTTCAAATCAAGTCATGAAGTCATTCTGGCAGTTATTCTTACACATTACACAGATATCGCTTTTTAGTGTTTAGTGTATTAGAATAGCTAGAAGGAAATACCTGAAACTGTTGAACTGTAATCCAGTAGCCTTGAATCTTGAAGATGACTATATCACTTTATAGTTTCTACAGTATGACCATGTGATTGTGAAAATCTTGTGGCTCACACTTCCTTTATCCACTGTGTGAACAGATGAGTAGAAAAATGGGGACAAAAAGTATATGAATAACAGGGGGTTTGTGGGGGGGAGTATGGGATGTTTCAGGCATTCTTTCTTTTATTTTTATTCTTTTTTTTTTTTGGAGTAATAAAAATGTTCAAAACTTGATTGTGGTGAAGAATACACAACTATATGTTGACACAGTGAACAACTGATTGCACACTTTGGATGATTGTATGGTATGTGAATATATCTCAATAAAATTGCATAAAAAATAAAGGGGATGATGGTGTGGATACAATATTAAAAAAAATTAAAAAGCCCACAAAGGAAAGACATACACATTTTGACAAATATAATTTAAGTAAAGTGATACAGATACCAAAGATGTTAGCTGGAAGCCAACAAAAAGTTCTATTTCACTTTTCTCAGTATTTGTGCACCTATTAAATATTTCTTTGGGTCTCTAGGATTGTCATGAAGCAGTGGTTCTGTCCTCAAATCTCTAAGTGACCTTCCTCAAGCCTGAGGTCCTTCCCCAAATCTGGGTCTTTCCCCAAACACCACTTCAAGGACCACCCTCCGCTCTAACTCTTGCATGCTGTTTCCACTAACTATACCCCCACCATCTCTTCTTTTCCTGAACATATTTGGTTTTTAGAAGTTTAACATTCCAGTGGAGTTGCAGCATATTAACTTAACTAGACTTAGGCCACAGCATTAATTTTTTCCTTGTAAGCTGGTCTCAAACAGTCCCACTTTATTTCATGTTCAATGAAAGAAATGGCAATCTGCTTCAAAGCTATAGAAAAATATTGACTGATAAATTGAAAGCTAATATAGTACACCAAACACCATGTATACAATTCTTTAATTTAGAAAATATCAAGGGCTAGTTTTTACAAATGTTATTGTCTATCCACATGCTGACTTACAGAAAATTCCTGGCATTTGATTCTGTCCACTTAGATCTGCATTGAAATGTATTGCACATGCATTTTGCTCCCTTAAATTGACTATACGCTACTGGGGAATAAAGTTGGGCATATGCAGTTTTACATACCTTCGTAAATGCTTAGATTTCAGAGCTAAAACTAACATTAATGAACTTCCTCTTGTGGGCCACTTATTTTCATATGTTAGATTATTTCATCTTCCCCACATCTGTGTGTGTTTGTGTGTATGCGCAAGTGTGTATTTCTTAAAATCTCTGTTGTCTCAAAGAAATCCTAAGGAGAGAACAAAATCCTTGATCATAAGAAAATGAAGCAATGGTTACCTAGGTTTCACCTTGCTTTTAATTTATGGATGATGAACATCTTTGAATTTAAAAAAAAAAAGGACTGTTTCTTCCTCTTCCCAATTCACCTTTAACACTGGTTACTTTTTTCCTCTCCTGCTCACTTCCTTTCCTTTTCCCAGTGTGTGACTGATTCTCCATCCACAGATTCTCCAGCATCTGTAACAGCAACACCATGACGAACTGACCTGCTGACTTATTAAAATTTCATTTTCAGACCCAATAGATCTCTCTGATCCTGATTCCTAAATGTCTCACTAATAAAAACAAAATGCTCCAATTTTCTAGGCATTACATTCTGGCTAATTAAATCTCCCAGAATATATTAATTTGATGCCATGTATACTTGCCAAAATTACAGAGATACAACAATTATTAGAAGTTTTATTTACATAACTATTTATATATATTGTTATATTGCAGTAACATATTTAGATATTTTTTCTGGGTACAAATTTTATAAACATAAAATGTGAGTTGAATAATAATAAAAGAGTGTTTGTGTTTATGTCCTATCCTAGTACAAAAATGATAGGTGCAACTGAATTGAATGACGGCACCCATACATTAATTAATTCATTCAGCACATAGTTAATGTGTGCCTGGTATGTGTTAGACACTAAGACACTAGAAATATAATGGTGGCAAAAACTCATAGTTTTTCCTCCAAGAAGTTCGTCGCCCAGGGGGAAAGAAAGGTGTTCAATGAATAATTATTGTAACACATAAGTTATTACAAATTAAGCTAAGGACCCTGAATAAAAGTAATATGATTTTATGAGAGAACATAGAGCAAAGGAAAATTAATCGAGACTTGGTGGGCAGGGGTGAAGGAGTAGGTGGTCTTGGAGTCTACCCTTTGGAAGTGAAGCTTGAACTGAAATCTGAAGAGCTAACCAGGTTAAGAGCAAGGGAAGAAAACTCCAAAGAGAAAGAGCAAAACCCTGAGGTGGGAAGGATCATGCTGTGTTCAAACCCAGTGATATGATGAGAATCCAGAATCACATCTATTAAGATAAATTTTCATTTATTCAATAAACGATCATGGGCATAATATTTCTTTGTTGCTCAGATGTGGCCCTCTCTCTCTGGCTAAGCCAACTTGAAAGGTGAAATCACTGCCCTCCCCCCTACGTGGGATCAGACACCCAGGGGAGTGAATCTCCCTGGCAACGTGGAATATGACTCCCGGGGAGGAATGTAGACCTGGCATCGTGGGACGGAGAACATCTTCTTGACCAAAAGGGGGATGTGAAAGGAAATGAAATAAGCTTCAGTGGCAGAGAGATTCCAAAAGGAGCCGAGAGGTCACTCTGGTGGGTACTCTTATGCACACTTTAGACAAACCTTTTTAGGTTCTAAAGAATTGGGGTAGCTGGTGGTGGATACCTGAAACTATCAAACTACAACCCAGAACCCATGAATCTCGAAGACAATTGTATAAAAATGTAGCTTATGAGGGGTGACAATGGGATTGGGAAAGCCATAAGGACCACATTCCACTTTGTCTAGTTTATGGATGGATGAGTAGAAAAATAGGGGAAGGAAACAAACAGACAAAGGTACCCAGTGTTCTTTTTTACTTCAATTGCTCTTTTTCACTCTAATTATTATTCTTGTTATTTTTGTGTGTGTGCTAATGAAGGTGTCAGGGATTGATTTAGGTGATGAATGTACAACTATGTAATGGTACTGTAAACAATCGAAAGTACGATTTGTTTTGTATGACTGCGTGGTATGTGAATATATCTCAATAAAATGAAGATAAAAAAAAAACGATCATGGGCATAATATATCATTGCACTGGATGATGAGTTTCATAAAAATCACTGCTATCATAACACACTTTCAATTCCAAACTGGTTTTACTAGATATTTACAAAATATTTTAAAAACTGCCTATTTAAGGTACTTATTATATGTCAACTACTTTATATTATTATTTATTCAAATCCTTACAACAGCTGGGGAATTGAGGTTTAGAGAAGCTATATAATTTGCCCAGAGTCATGGGGGCTTCTAAGGGTTAAACTTAACAAAGTCCACCTTCTTTCCACTTGACCTCCTTTCCTCTATATTAATTAACATTAGGACTTACATTTTCAGCTTATAGAGAGGGCATTCTTGCTTTCTCCTTTTTTTTTTTAAGATCCCTCCTGCTCAAGGTTAATTTTTTTTTTTTTAACAGTTATATTCACACACCATACAATTCACCCAGAGTGTACAATCAATGGCTCTTGGTATAATCACAGAGTTATGCATTCACTACCACAGTCAATTTGAGAATATTCTCATTGTGCCAGGGGGAAAAAAAAAACCCATACCTGTTATGCCCCTCTATTTTTGACACTTAGCTATGGTATAGTACCTTTGTCACAAATGATAAAAGAATATTACAATGTTACTCTTAATTATAGCCCTTAGTTTGCATTAATTATTTTTCCCCACATACCACCGTTATTAACACCTTGTAATAGTGATGTACACTTGTTCTAGTTCATGTAAGAACATTCTTATATTTGTACAATTAACCACAATCACTGTCCACAACAGTTTCACTATGTTATACAGGCTCATGTTTTATCCTTTAGCTTTCCTTCTAGTGACATACATTACCCTAGACTTCCTCTTTTAACCATACTCATGCGCAGCACTGTTAATTACATTTATAGTATTGTGCTATCATCACCTCTATCCATTTACAATCAACCTTTTAAAAAATTCTGTACACCTTAAGCATCATCTGCCCATTCTCTACCTTCTTTCTATCTCCTGGTAACCTATACTCTAGATTTTAACCCCAAAAGTTTGCTTGTTAGAATTAGTTCATGCCCATGAGACCATACAATATCTGTCCTTCTGGGTCTACCTGCTTTCTCTTCTTAAATGCCAGTTTTAAATGGTTGTTATGCTCTTCAGGAGTAGTTTTCAGATGGTGATGTTTAAGGCATTCACACAATTTTTGAAATTAACCAATCTTCATGCATGAGTTGAGTTTGGGGAGGGATGTCGCACTAGGAGGGAGTTTTAGAACTCCTAGCTCTCTATCATTTCTAATTCCATGATCAAATGCAATAGGCCTTCATAAATCTTCTGAGGAGGGTCTGAATTAGGAAACGATTTTGGAAATGAAGTAGGAACTGAATTAGGAAGCAATTTTCACTCAACAATCTCTGCCCTAGGACTTTAGCCTCCACCTTGGGTATTTCTGTGTGTAAGGTGCCATCAATGCAGCCACTCAAGTCATAGGAATTCGGGGAGCTCTCTCATGTCTGCAGGCAGACCTAAGGTCCTAACCTTACTGAGGATCCACAAAGAAAGGGACCAGGGCCTAATTTTAGTCCAAACAAACATATCCATGGGTTCTGTTTCTCTCCATACTCTAATCCAGTGATCCCACCATGCTGTTGCTGTATTCTTCTCAAATTCTTCCTAATTTTAATAACTGTCTGAGTTATAATCTCCTATAAAAAGTAGATCAGGTCTGAGGACTGGATGGAAATGACTCAAACTTGGGTGAAATCACTTCCATTTTGTTTTAGGATAGACCCAGCAAATCCACAGCGCAGAGAGTGTACCAGAAATAAAGGACAGCAGCTGGTCCACACCTTTGTGGCTGATAGACACACACAAGGTTCATGGACCTCTGCAGCCTGCATTGAATAACAATCTACTAGGTCAGTGCATTTCAGAACCGCAGGCAAACTGCTGCTTACACTGTCTGGGGCCTGAGTGGTGAAGCCACAAACAGCACTCTAGGGTCTACTCTATTATCATAAAGAAATATTTTGTTTTGCTAGAGTTGCTGAAACTAATAACTTTAACATTTTAATTTTTATCACATCAGGTCAAATCAGGGGTTTAGTGTCATAACCCTAGCCATGGCCTGCCTTCTATACTTGGAAACTTTGACATTTTATTCCAATAATCTAGAATACTCTATATGTCTGATCCTGTTTAAAAGCACATCTTCTGTTCCATCCATTTCCTCATACCTATCTATTTACTACTTTTCGAGAGCCATTCAACAATCATTTTGCTGAAAACATTTGGCAGTTATATGCTAATTTCATTTTACTTTAAACAATAGCCTCTTAATACCTTATAGTACTAGTCTATAGTTTAATAGCAAAATCTTTTATTTAAAAAACAAGAACTTAAACCCTATATATGAAGTTCAGCTTAGAAATTCCAGACACTCTTTTACAGAAGGGGGTTAGTGGAAATCAATCATGTAACAAGAAATGCAAAGGTCAAGGAGAACAAAGAATAATTATGGTACCTTGGAATTAATCCATTTCAACCTTGAGTGATGGCATGTATCATTTCTAGATTCTGGCTACCTTTTAAGCTATTACATGTATTGCTTATTTTGATTGTCATGTTATTAAGATTAATTGTCACTAAGTTGTTTGCATGTTCTTAATAAAAATGGATTTTCATAGTTTTATTTGGTTACATTAAAGAGGAAGCTAAATATAAGACAGCAATTTTCAAAAATTTTTCTTCATTTTTGAAGGGATGGATGTTTCAAGTTATTTGTAGGAAGAATTTGAGCTCAGACAAAAGCTTTGACTTGGTATTGAAATTTCTCTTCATTTAATGCTATTCCTCACTGAGTATTCAAGAAGAATACAGAGCAGTGGAATATTTTCCATGCATCAAACATGAGATTTTAAATCGTAATCAAAAGGCATATTCTTGCAACTAACTGAGTAAATCTGTTCTAAGTCACTTCACAAACTTCTTATCTGATTATAATTAAACTGTAAAATCCTATTGGCATTGATGTGGAGAAGAAAATGTTTGATTCAGCATCCTGTGCTTGCTGGATCATCTCACTTCTTTTATTCTGTGACTGTATAGACCAGAAGTCTGCAGAGTTTGCATGAGTCAGTAGCCACTTAAACTAACTCATGCTGTTATTTTTTTTTTTAAACTGCTTTCTTGTATCTAGCAGCATTGTCTGAGCCCTTAAAGCCATTCTAAATAAACTTTGAGCATTATGTATCAATCTCAGTTCTCTGATACAATGTAGACAAAAAATGGTCTAACATCCACAAAATTCCTTCACCAATATTCATATTTAATTAAGTTGACCAATTATTCAATACGAAAATAACTGTATGTGTTTGTGTGTGTGTGTGTAAGAATTATTATTCTACAATGGATCTGGATTTTTGCTTTTTTTAAAGTTAAAATATTTTCTGCCTTCAAACCATCTGCATAGAATTTGTATTAATTGCTCTTCATAAAATATATTTGGTAAAACTGTTATCATGTATTTTTCCAGTTGCAGGCTGACAAAGTCCCATGAAGTGGGACAACAATGAAGAATGAATTGACAAATGAATTGTCATTTCATTCACTTAAAATATGTATATTTATTACCTACTGTGCACAAAGTAAGCAATCACCAATCTTAGAAAAATGGGAAAATGAGGAAGTTTGCTTCAGAGTAGTAACTAAGCAAATGGATTAGAGTGATAAAAATATGTATACAGAAGAACAGAATAAATCAGTTGCAAATTTTATGTTGTAGAAAGTTATATAGAAGTTTCCATTTGTTCATTTGTTTGTTGCCAGATAAATTATCTTAAGAATTATAAACATCTCTAAATATTGCTGTTAAAGGCATTCCTTAAAATAGTAATGCATATAAAATTCAAATAGAACTGCTTTATATTACTACTATCAACAGCAGTAACCAAATAGATTGTAAGAGGTCAAATATTATCTGATGAGCATAATTCCTATGTTTCAAAGATAGTTATAGTTCTAAAGAATCTCAAATTCTCCCTGGGAAAATATATTTGTAATAACAGAAATTTGATGACAAATCAAAATGCCATTATATTTGTCAGGAAAAGGTTTGAAATGTCTGGTGGCCTTACAGATGTAATCAGGGTAAAGAGAAGCATCTCTTCTTTTTCCTTGTTCAATAGAAATGTCTCACATATTGTTTTTTTCTTCTTCAAAACAAAATAAAATAAAATAAACATAGAATAACAACATGCAGTCTCATCAAAATGAGCCACAAAAGAGTTTTGGACTGTAAAGTGAGTACATTTTAGTTCAATCACCTATTTTAAAAGAAGCTAATAGAAAAATAAATATACCTTAGACTCTCTCCCCCATTCACATCTCATCTAAATTCACCATTTTTTTGACAATATGTATGTGTTTCTCAAAGATCTTATAATGGTGCATACAGTATCCACAGAGAATTGTCACCAAGCCAAACCTGGAGCAGAGTAAATGCTCTGAACCTTTGCAGTGTTATTTCTGGGTTGGCTCATTCACTTATTCTTTGAACAACTTCTTACAGAGCATTGGCTTTGTGCAAGACACTATTTTAAACACAGAGGGGGCTAGAAAGGAAAAAGAAGGAAGACAAGGCCTCTGCCCTCATAAAGCACAACTTCTAAAAAAAAAAAAATAAGCCAATGAATAAACAAATTACAGATTAATAATATGAATGAAATTAAACTGGTTAATGTGATATATAGTATGTGGGGCAGAGATGACTTTAGCTAGGAAAGGGTTTTCTTAGGTGTGAACAGAGACTCCCTTTGAATATAGGACTGAGGGGAATCTACTTCTATGGAAATTGGCCTCAACAATTTTTATATCTTTGTTTTCTCAGTCATTTCAAGAAATTACATCTCGTGACACCAAGGCTCTATAATGCTTGCTAAGAAGAGTGGATTTTTGTATACCAAGGCCCTACACCCTACTGCACCAGGGAAATCCTTTCAGTAAACATATGCTGGTATGCATTTAATACTCTTAGGGGTGGATAGAATAAGAATTATTTGATATGAAAAGCATCCAAAGTCATATATAATAAAGTACATTTTATATTCTATAACCTATATACTAAAGTTCACGATTATACTTAGATGTATTTGCAAACCATTAGCACCTACTTCTGACAAGATGATTGACTGATAAAGTAAGGGGAAGTGTAACTTAGCAGAACCCAGTAAAAGTTTGGAAGTGGAAAGAAAAATAAAATATAAATAAGGAGTGCATGAAGAAGTTATAGGACGGTAAAAGTATAAACTAGATTAGAAGTGCCCCAATCACAGTACTTAAAGGAGTCTTCAGGTTTATGTATTTGCTAAGATGTAACAAAGATATGCCCCACTACTGACCAGTTTACATTATAATCTCTGGTATATGTTATAAAAGGCATAGTTTTACAGTTACAGCTGAACTAAAAAATACAGATGTTTAAGTATTTAAGAATCTGTTACTATTAACTTAATCATCCTACATAACTCCCTTTAACGATTGTTTCCTGGTTTTGTCTTCTGATTTAAAAGTTCTATTGAAATTAAACTCAATTGTAAACAAACTGTCTTTACGTATCAGTTTTAGACTTAATTCTAAATATCCCCAACTTTTGAGGTTTTTCATATTCTCAATGTAGCCTTAAAATATGACTCTGTCATTATAAGAATTTCTTTACTATGCAGACAATTCAAATTGTTTCACTCCAAATGATTATTTAAAGACTGCAGGAATATTGCTAACCTGATGAATCCCATACACATTTATGTCAATGAATGCAAGGAACTATAATAAAAAGAAAATTGAAGAGACGGACATGTCATAACTCAAGCCAAAAGGTTTTTAAAATACCTTACTATGCTTTCAGTGGAATCACTTATGCTATTATTTATTTTAGGAAAAATAGTTGAAATAATTACAAAGACTTCAAAAAGTTGTCCATCAAATAGTGACTGTAAAGAAGAAAGTACTAAGTAATCAACAATACCTCGGTGGTCCTGCAAAAGTTCAGCTAGAGGTGAGAGAATGTCTTCATATCTTTTGCCATAATCTGATTCATTTAACAGTCCTTAGATAAATACATTACAAATTAATCTTGTCGTAAAGTATGTATTCTGATCTGCATATCTTTAGCAGAATTGATAGTAGTTTACACTTTAAATTTCATTTCTCTATTATTTGGACAGTTGATACTCCCAACCCTTACATTTTAAATGTAAACCTGTTGTAGTTTACATTTATGAGCAGCTGCTAATGATTTAACAGAAAATTTCAAGATAGCGATTTCTATGCATACAGTTCATCAAGTTACCAGAAAAAGCTTTCATTAAAAAAGAAGAAAAGGAATTCATAATGGTAACATGCCATGTTTAATATGATAGAAATAAAGAAATGGAATACTGTATTTCTTTTTTTTAAGATGAGAGTAAAAGGAAGTTGAAGATTTCATGACCTTCTAAAATTGAGTGTGACAGTATCCTCCTTCATCCTCTTCCATTCAAGTCCTAAAATAAATAGTTGCTTCATCCAAAAAACTGCCTGATTAAAATGGAAACATTAGATGAGCTATTGTTTAATCAAAATAATGTTAAAAACAAATGTCATACACCACCACCAATGAAACTATACTTTCCCTTGGGCTTTCATTTATTGATGAATTCAAGCAAAAGAGAGTACTGATGTTTCCATTTTATAATTTTTTTGTTATAATTTATTTGGTACACTACTGGGTCTTAAGGAACTATTACAAGAATGATTATTAATTTAATAAAAGTTTTCACTTTTTTATTCTATCTCAAAACAGAGCATCAAGCCAAAGTAAACACTGTCAATTTTTCAATAAATTCTACAGGCTGGCCACAGTGGATTTTGCATCGGTTATAAATGATCCTCCAATTTTTTCTTCACCTCTCTGCAAACTCTTTTGGCACTAAAGAACTGGAACCAAATTCATATCGTTAACAAGCAGAACTGATTCAAGGAGGCAAGATATCTCATTTTATTTGTCATTAAACTTTAGATTATTAAAATGTTGCACCATATTTTCCTTCGGATGAAAGTTTCTTCAGGGACAATAGAGCTGCTCTTTTCTATACAATTAACTGAAAATCATTTTTAAAACATTATTTTAATGACATAAAAAGGAAAATTAGGAGACTTAATTTATCCAGTACTCCTCCGAAGACCCATGAACAGAAACAATTAATTTTAATGTGTGTTCCATATCTAGAGAAATCTCAGAAGAACTTCATTTGCCTGTTATTTAAAATAATGATCATACTAATATTATCTATTGGAAACACTAGAAAACATGTCAGAATGAGACAACAGAAAAGGCGTTTTTTACTGGTTTTGTTTTGTTTTGTTTTTTTTAATTGTTGTATGCGGAATTTCTTCCTCACCTTCAATGGTATTTGTTTTAAAGGGAATTTAGACAATCACAATTTACATCAATTGACAAAAATGATTGAAATCCTATCCGATATTTAGTCACATTGATATTAGCCTGGGAGGGTGGTATTTTTTCTGATGGCTCAAAGGAATAACCTTCATTTTTTATAGTCACGGAATCTAAATACAGTATATGATAGACTACAGAATAGTAAACAACCTTCAGGAAAATTATTTAAGACCCAGAAAGTTTCTTTACATCTTCCTTTAAGATGTCTGTTTTTCCCATAATCTCCTCCCTCCCCATCCCCAACAATGTGAAATCAAATTGGCCATCATGAATGTCTGGCCAGAAGGTAATAGCATCCTATATAGTTATGCATCCTATTGCTTATGGAGCAGATTGCAAATGTCCAGGGATTTCAGCAAGCCATATTTCATTTGTTAGTTAACTGTCTCTGCTTTTGTTTCTTTTTTTCCCCAAAAAACAACATGGGAGTGTATTTGCAATATGGAAGCCTCTCTTTAAGAATGTATTTCTCTAAGGGAGACATACAAGCTTGTTTCACTAGCTAATCATTTAAAATGTCTTAGCATTTGACCAGAATGTAAACGGCATCAATTTAGTCCACTGAATGTCATTACAATCATGGTAGATGCCATGATAGAAAGACTGACCAAACAAATCATAGAACTTCTGGCCATGACTGTTTAAATAACACAGTTTCATGCTGGCAGATGCATATAATCATCTGCTTAAGACATAAGAAGAGAAAAAGATTATGTACATTACCTCTTTTTAAGTTGGAGAGGATTTTAATCAATTTTGACCTGTAAATCCCTCAGGGCTAAATGGTTTTGCAATCACTTATTAATTTTATCTCTGCTACATGGGAGATCACCATTGTTATGGTTTCAAGCTGAACTCTCTGGCTGAAGAACATGTTCAGGACAAACGTCTCTGTGATAAAGAAAATAATTAATGAGATTTTCCAATGCTATGCTTTTAAATTACTCTTCTGCATTTTTTCACAGACAAACATCAAATGAATATTGCAGAGTAGAGCCAAATGATTCAGACTAAAATGATCAAGTTTACCCATTCTGTGAAGGATAGTTCTGATCTTCAAGCCCTTTATTTCCCTTTTATAGGCTAATTAAAACAACTTGACTAAGAATTACTGAAATGTTAAGTTCATTGTCTTTCAAGTCTTCTAAGACACTGCCAGCAACCCTTCCCATTTTGTTTGAAACCCATATGGAACTCTATTTAAGATTTTCAACCTGATTTTAGGCATCCACATCTGCATCTAATATTTTGACAGTAAAAACTAACTTCATTCTTATTTGAATATCAAATACAGACTTGGGAGTATTATATTTTATTCAAATAGAATAATGCCAATTTATTCCAACCTCAAAGTAATAATACTTTATTGAATAATGGCAATTCATGCCCTATACCTAGAAGATATTTAACAAAAAAGAAATATTGCCTAACTAGAAAAATAAATATAAGCATTTTTTTTGTTTGGATACTCGTAATTGTTCTGCTTTGTGTAGCAATAATTTGGAAATGACTAATTTAAATCAAAATGAAAAAGATATAGTGGTCATTATTTAAATCTCAGTAATTTTTTTTTCACTGTTCTTGATTTATTTGGTGTTTTAGATAGTGTGACACTTTTGGATAGTTGGTTGCATTGTTTACAGGTAGATCTTTTTACATTACATGGCAGTGTACACTACTTTGATACATTTGGTACACAAAGTAAGATCCTTTAGAACAGTTATGCACAAAACATGCAATGTTGGATTTACACATTGGAGTCCGGGATGGGATTGACTTGGGGGAAAGAAGTTGAACGGCATGTTGGATGAAGGAACCGGAAGGTATATAACACATAGTAACCGTGCATTCTTCTGGTTCAAAAGACAACTGCAGCATGTGCAACACTGGTACTAGTGCCTCAGAGGTGAACTATTTTATACTAACCAGTTTGGAACTACCCAAGATAAGTATCCTTTCTGAACCATTCCTACTTCTAATTTTAAGAAATTGGTATTTTCCCTAGGTCATTTTAATATCACTGCTTTAATCACAGATCAGATAAAAAGGACGACATGCACAACCCCCAACAAAAATCCTGTTGTAACCTAGACAGTAAGTGGTACAACATTAGAAGACTTTAAAATAGCATCTCTTTTTGGATTCCCCAAATTGTATCTGCACTCTTCTTCAAATGAGCCTTTTCTTTAGGAGTCAGAGTAACCTTGACAATGTCTGAGATTCCATTCTGTCTCAAGATGCAAGGAACACTAAGGAAGACATCATTTTGTATTCCATAGAGACCCTTAATCATGGTTGAAACTAGATGTACCTGTCTATGATTCTTCATTACACTTTCTGCCAAATGTGCCATAGACAGCCCCGTGGCCCAGGAGGTGTAAACTTTCAGTTTGATCACCTCATAAGCACTGTCGGCCACCTGTTTATGAACCTCTTTCCCTGTTCCTGATCTGCATCAGTGCCTAAATCAGGGTGCAGATTTTTCAAAGGAGATCCCAGCAACGTTCACTTCACTCCAAACGGGCACACTAGAGTCATCTCCATGCTCTCCAAGGACCCAGCCATGGCAGCTTAATGGGTGAACTCCCAGCCTCTCCCCCATTAGGTAATGAAACTGGGCTGAATCCAGATTGCAACCACTTCCAGTAACACAGTTTTTTGGGAAAAAGCCACTTATTTTCCAAGCAACATAAGTCAAGATATCCACTGGATTGGAGACAACAAGCAACTTGCAGTTCGGGTTGTATTTTACAATATTAGGAATGATGTATTTAAAGATGTTCATGTTATGCTGGACCAAATTAAGATAGCTTTCTCCCTTTTGCTGACGTGCCCCAGCTGTGATGACAACCAGTTTGGAGTTTGCAGTCACACTATAGTCTTTGCCAGAGACAGTTTTTGGTGTTCTAAGAAAAAAGGCTGCCTTGTTGGAGATCCATCATCTTCCCCCTCAATTTGTCTTCTATGACATCAAATCAAGCACAAGTTCATCTGCCATTTCCTTCCTTAAGATACTGAATGCACAGGTCATGTCAACAGCACCAACCTCAACAACTGTAATCTTATTCTGAGGGGTCTGTTCTTCCTTAAGAAGATTCTGAATCAGCTGATCCTTGAGAATTGCCATTTAAGACTTGGAATGCAAAAGAACTGGGAGTACACAGCATGCGATAGTTAGATACAGACCTAAATCTCAGTAATATTTTAATAAAGATTCTCCAATTTTAAAATAACATGACAAATAGTTTAAGAAATGCAAGTATATATATATGCATATTTAAAAATACTTCACTTATATATTTACTTTTATAAATATATATACACATACATATATACATATATTCTATTATGATGAAATAGAATTAAGTGTAAAAGAAAAGTGAAAATAGTGAAAAGTGTGGGCAAGAGAAGGAAAAGAGAAATTCAAGAATTATGAGGTATGTCAGGGTTCAAATGCAGGGCAAGGTGATCAATTTAAATATTTTCTAGAAAAGTAGAATGATATTGCAAAAGGATTATCAATTTAGTTTTTGCTATCACCCAAGAAACTGTTCTTCCAAGTGAGCCACATTTCCCCTTGGCTTAAGCCTGAAAGATTACTCACTCTGTGTAAAATCTTTGCCCTAGGGGCCAAAGCCATATCTTAAGGGACTATATATTTCTTTAGACCCAACAGTAATACTAAGGCAAGAGTTTTATGTTAGATCATTTCTGAGACATGTTTGCAATAATAGTTTCCAGGGATCTGTAATGTAGTTTCTAAGGTGGGAACCTGGGAACATAACTGAATAGCAAGGAAAGTTTATGAGTATTATACATAATAATAAATATCAGAAAAACTGGTATTTAACTCTTCCTTCTCCACAAAATTGAACAGAGATTTCAACCAGTTGAAACTGACTTCTACATTTCATTCTGTGTTGAAGTGACTGAACCTATTTTATTGTGAATTACATTTTAATTCATTTAAAAATAGAGTTAAGAGGCTACTGTTTCTATAATAATAGTGAAACTAAATGAGAAGAAATACCTGCCAACTTCTAATGCCAGTCAATCAAAACAAAAGGTTTATGAACTTAGGCTAGGGTACAGAACTTGCATCTCCCTTTTACAGGAAACTATTACAGAATTATCCGGAGCAACTTCTCCTCTGTTAAGCACTGTATATGCATTGTATCTTTAATGAGATTTTTAAATAATATACTTGACTTAATTTGGGTTTTTGGTAGCACAGCTATTGTTATATAGATAAGCATTCTTATGTAGCAGGATTTTTCCTTTTAAATCTTTTCCTGAGATTTAATATGAACAAACTTTTGATTTGTGAGCCTTTGCTTTCCCTAAAGAAAAGTGGTCAGACTAAAATGAAAGTGAAGAGGCTCCCCTAGTTCTGGAAATCCAATTCCCACAGTGTGAAAAACCACAATGAGATAGTGATAATAAAATATGACTGAGTTCTCAATCTGTCTTCAACAGAACTGGTTTTTCACCAATTCTCCTAGTAAACCTCTATTAAAATTCTGTAGGTAAACAGCTGACAGCTTAGATATAAATTTAACATGGTGGCTCTATGTATTATACTTCCTGAGAACTGAGATAGTGTTGATCTTTGTAAATCTTAATTAACAATCACAGTCCTTGCCAAACATTTCCTGGAACATACGCATTTTGAGTCAATTCTTCATCCACATGGAATCCAATCCCCTCTAAGTCCCTTGTCTCCCATTTTCATTTTCTTTTCATGTTTTCCACCTCCCATGAACAGTGAATTTTTCAAGTCATACTCCAGAGCTTAAAATACTGCAATGTACTTTGCAATGTGAATGATGGATAGCTTTTTGAAATACTATAAGCTATTGTGCTCTATTTCAGAATCCACTGCCAAAAGTAAAAATTGTAGGCCAGATTCCTAACTCCATTGGAAATCCTTTATAGAAGCGACCCCTTGAATTTCCTAGGCCCATGGAAAGAAAAAAAAAGTTTTTGTTCTTGGGAAATTGCATGAATAGCACTTGGTAACTAATGCAAATTTCCTTTTTATTCATGTAATGTGCCTTTAAAATACATTAAAAACAAACAAATGACAACAACAACAAAACTCATCAACTTGGTGTCATAAAAACACAACCAACCTAAGGCATAGAGAGTATGTGAGGGTGAGACGTAGTCAAATTTCATCTACATATTTGGAAGAGTTTTATGTCCTCTCAAATTTCAGATATGGTTTTATACCTGAATATTTATTTAATTTTTGTGAGAACATTCAAATATAACTAATTCCTTTGAGAAAGAGATTATTGAAGCCAACCTTTTTCTAAAATCTCAAGAATTTTTTTGTTCACTAAAGAATTCAATAAATGCCATATATAACTAAAGACAATGCTTTAAAATTCAGACAAAGAATTGTTAGTAACTAATATTTTAACAATTATCATTAAAAATACAGCTGAATAATTGAAAGAAATAAAATTGATATTTTTATTTTAGTTGCTGAATTAATGAAACTTTTAATATCTAAAAAGTTTCAACCTTGCTATCTACTGCAACTATTATCACTAAAAATAAAATACAAAACACTATTATGCCCTCAAAGAAAATCAAGACCAAAATCTTGGAGTATATGAAAATAGCACTTACAAAAACCCGACGCAAGGCATATTATTATCTCCATTTTAGCATTTAAGGACATAAGGCTCAGAGAGGTTAACTAACATAATGAAGGTTATACCATTACTAAATGGCAGGGCTGGAAGTTTTATGTATTTCTATTTAGTTCCAACTTCCATGCTTGAATTCTTCCCCAGATTTATCAGATATTTGTGGGTTTGAATTTCTCTTGGATGACTTCTCATTTTTCAGATTATCAAAATGAATACATTGATGGAAGATGTTAAGGATTTTATTCAGTGCAAAACCAGTAAAATATTTCTAAATATTTCATAAAGCTAAATTAAGTCTAAACAAGTAGTGTTTAATCATTTTTATCCTTTCATTGTCCAAAGCAAATCTAAAAATTCAGAACCACTCAAGTTTTAAAAAGCTTATTTTTAGAAAATATCACTTCTTACTTCAATTAAAAATAATCAAATTTTAATATGCATAGCTCCACAACATCAAATTATCTAGGGAAATTTTTTTCAAATGCCATTCCCTGATACTTAAACATTTAATGTTACTTAGAAAAGAGATAATTATTTGGATTTTCCTTTCAACTAACATTTTCATGTTATGTGATCACAACCCATTGTAAAATATTTTAATCGTAAGAATTTTATTTGTTATTTCACTGTTTATTATATCAATTAAAACTCTGTACCATTCTTTCCACTTGAAAATATTCCAAAAGATAATATTTAAAAATTATTTTTGAAGCTAAAACTTTAATTTTAAGATTGAGCTAAGCCAAATATAGACTTAATTCAAACAAGTAGAGGGTACCAATGTCTAACTTTACATATTAGAACAAAGACAAAACCTGAGATGCCAACAACGAGCATGCAAAATTTATGAGCCACTCATCAGGATTTCCTACTAATTCTCACCCCATCAACATCATTTCCTAAAGTTTTATTTATACACAGAGTTACACAGCTACAGGCTATAAGAACAAATAAGAAAAAGAATCCTCTGTTATACAGAAAACCAACACCTGCAAGATTTCCCAATTCACTGGGAAAAGGAATTACATAGGCTTCACTTCTTACTTTATAGTTATATGCAAGGATAAAATGGCTGTCTCAAAAATTATATTGATGTAAAAACAATAGTACTCCAAAATTTATAGAAAACACAAATTTTAAAAATAAGCCTTACGTGGAAATAAGCTTTATTTTATGAAAATAAAGTCCATATCTATACCTAAATTCTCTCTAAAATTTAGAGACTTTAAATTTTTAGCTCATGACTCTATGGGTTGGCAATTTGGTTGAAGCTCACTTGATGGTTCTTCTGCTAATTTTAGCTGGACTCACTTATGTATCCACAGTTAGCTGGCATTTGATGACCTCATTTTTATGTCTGGCAGTTGGATGGCTGTTGGTTGGGGACCTGAGCCACATGTTATTATCTAGTAGGCTAGCCCAGGCTTGTTCACACAGAGTTTTCTAGAGCAGCATGTGGGACAACTACAGGTCTCTTGAGGTCTAAACTCAGAATGGTCAAAGTATATCTTTAAATACATTCTACTGCTCAGCGTTAAGTCCAAAGGCCAAATCAGATTCAAGATGTGGGGAAATAGCCTCCTATACTCTACTCTAATGGGAAGAGTTGAAAAATATTATAGAATTTGTATACTCCACCACAATATCATTGAGAAAAGACCTTTTGATAAATTAGAAAAATAATTTAATACCATTTAGAAATATCACAGATTCATTAAGCATAGCTTATGTCCAACTAATATTTCATTTTTTGACATTATTACCAAGTTGGTAACTCAAGGAAATAGCAAAGTCAAAGATATTTTGATTTCAGGACATTTTTGATGATGATTTCATTAGTAGTTTTTTGCATAAAATATACTAATATTCATGCAATATAATAGAACAACTGCATGATTTCACATTTAGACAATTATTATTAAAGAATGTTGATTACTTGACCATTGTTTAATAGTTTTAGAGGACATTCAAAGGATGTGCTTTTAAGCATTTCTAAGCATTAGATGATTACAATTAAAAACTTAGATGGAATCATACCTAAATTAAAGATTTAGAAAAGCTAGTAGGAATATCTAGCATAATTGATTAAAAATAAACAAAACATACAATTAAATATATAACATATATAACATATAGTTAAGTATATAATCATATGTTATCCAAGGATAATCACCATGAGTGTTTATTTCCAATTATGTCAACACACAAACATACACACACACAAATACATAACTCGGATTATACTGCTCATATATCTTTCCATCCCACCTTTTCATTCCCCTTTATATCAAAACATCCTATGTTTTACATTAGAAAACATGTTTTCTAATACCTAGAAATTTTTACGTAATCACAAAATAACTGAAAAGGTTGGAGCATATTTGGTTTAATAACAATCATAAGAATAAGATCTAGGGAATTTATTTAGATTTATTCAAATTAAAGTTTACTATATACCAATAGTGTGACTCATTGCCAAATATATGATAAAGCTGCCTTAGAGTGAATCTTCAAAAACAGGCTGCCTTTCAGAACCATGATTTCTTTGCTGGTAAACCACATGCTGATTATTGCCATCCATTAATTTTTTAATTTCAGTTTTAAAGATGTCAGTAACTAATTAGGCAAGGCTAAAAGAAGATTAACTAGGATGGTGAGAAGTAAGGAATCCATATTTTGTATGGAATAATTGAAGGCCTCTACTCCAAGAAGAAGAAAATAATCATTATCCTACCACCTGTTGAGCTCAAAAAAAAAAAAAAAAACAAAAAAAAAACACCCTTTAACATGTCTGCTTCTAAAAGTCAATTCTGAGCTCCTCTTGGTATCTCTGGAACCTATAAAAGTCTAGAACTATGTTATAGGAACCCATAAAACATCTGTTGAATAAGTAAGTGAATGGAACAATAGATGAGTGAACTGGAACCAATAAATGAAAGTTAAAGAGGGAAATTTTTACCTCAGTATAAGAAAAAAATTATACCTTATGATATACTAGCTCCTGGTCAATGGAAACATTCTGCCAAACTAACTGCAGAAGAGATTCCTACATTAAAGTGAGCTTACTAGATTACTTGATAAATTCAGAAATGATCTCATAAAATAATATTTGACATTGTTTTTTATGTAAATAAGATTGTCTATATTCTATAGAATGACCCATACCATATGATTTAATATCTTGATTTAAATGTAGCTATCAGAGATATTACACACATTCAAGTCTGTATCTCAAATAGTGGTTTTCACATGGCAGAATAGCTTTATGAACTTCCAAAAAGCAGAGTTTCTTAAACAAAACATAAAAAATAAAAAAAATTGTATTACATTAAAATTAAGAACTACTGTTAATCAAAGACATTATTGAGATCATGAAAAAGCAATCTACAGAGTCGAAGAAGATATCCGCAGGCCGTGAATCCAACAAAATATTAATCCAGAAAATATAAAGAATTCCTATCAATTACTAAGAAAAGAGACTCATCACTCTATAGAAAAGGGTACAAAAGAGAACACCTAAATGGTCAATTAATATATGAAAAGGTGATAAATTTCATTAATTATCAGGGAAATGTAAATCAAAACTACAATGAAATCTCACTATACAGAAAAAAAACAAGGTTTGTGTGCCCTCATGCAATGGGGATGCCTAGCGTGTGCAGAGATGTACAGCAAACAGATGTAATAGTAGGTGGGAGAAAAGCAATTTGGTGTAATCATTTTGGAAAACTGTTGCAGTATCCACTAAAGTTGAATATATACATTCTCTATGACCTAGAAATTTCATTCCTAGGTATTTACCCCAAATAAATTATCTCATGATCATATTATGCAAGAATGTTTACAGCATCATATTTTAAAAAGCTACCAATTTTAAACTATTCAAATAAATTATGGAAAAATCACACACTGGAATAATATATATCCATAAGGATACAATATCTAAAACCATATGCAACAATATCAATGAACTCTCAACCCATAATTATGGATAAAAGAGGCATGACAAAAAAGTGCATATTACATGGTTCCATGTGCACATGAAGTACAACACAGGCAAAATTCATCTATGTCATTAGAAATCAGGATAGTGGACACCTTTGTTGAAAAACAACCCAAAGGGGCTTCTGAGATGGTGGTAATATCTGTTTTCTGTTTTGTGCTAGCTGTGCAGGTGTCTTCTCTTTCTGAAAATTCAGTGAACTGCACACTTATATGTGCACATACATACCCATACACAAACATATCCTAAAAAGGATATATATATATATATATATATATATATATAGTTCAACAAAAATAAAATAAAAACGTTAAAAAATGTAGCCTTTTAGCAAAGTATTTTACTAAATACTTTTTACAATCTTACAATGAATGATATGCTCTATTACATTTGTTAAGCAAAACAGACATTTTCAGAATTTAAAATAGAATTTTGAGTATCAGTTGCTCCACTGTTAAACAAGAATTGTGTGATGAGCATGCCATATCTAATCATACTAAAAAAAACTTTATATTTCTTAAGGATCATCATTTTTGTTCTACTCTCACTCTGCTCTCTTAGATGAAGCTGTTGCTCAATTCCTGCTATTTAGCAACAGCTCTAACCCATCCAAGCTAAATCCATGGGAATTACATAAGAGGGAATAGTTGTGCTATCATACTCACGTCATTTAGCCCCTTTATGCTTTGGTTTCCTTATCTGTAAAGTAGGGCTAATAGTAGTAAGGATGAAGACTAAGTAAAAATGTACTTAAAGCACCTCTAATAGTCTGTGGCAAGTACTACTAAATTAATGATAGTGATTATTATTACTGATCTTTCATGAAGTTGCAATAACAGTAGACTTTGATGACAATATTAGAAAATGCTTTCAATATTCTAGGAAAAAAGAAAATAAGTTGTGACTCTCACAAAATAAAGATGTATACATTTATTGTATTTGTAAGAGAACATTTTTGAGATACTGAAACAGCATAATTTTATTTCTAGTTATTCCTATTTCTTAGTCGACCTATGGCTCCTACATCCATTGAAAGAATGACATGTGTTACTTCCAGAATCCAGTCCATAACAAAGAAATCATTGCTCAATTTCATTTCAGTTTTTTTTTTTTTGAAGTCCATTGTGATAAAATTGTCTTGAAAATCAGGATTTGTTCAGTGAAAAAAAAGTGTTTTATAAATTATAGAAACCCCACTTCACCTATCAAATGGAAATCCTTGGAGAGTAGAGAATAGAGTTGTACTACAAAACACAATACAGAGGATGCAGGATATATTGTCAGAGAAGCTAACTGTGATTGAGAAAATAAATAAAATAGCAGGAAGGAAGGAAGGCGATTCACAAGAGTTACATCTGGAGATAAGACACCATTAGAATTGCTGAGGAAGGAATTGTGTCTCCATGCCCCAGGGGCTAGGCTCAGGATTGACTAATGCATAAGAAAAATTCCCAGATAGGTTTAAAGCTGAGGGGAGTCATAACCCACTTCCTATTTGGTAGCTGTGAGGTCCACACACAGTGCAGGGTGCCGCTTTGTTAATGTGGGATCCCCAAAACAGAAAGAAAATGTCAACAGGGCAAAGCTAGGCAGATATTGCTTGAGAAAGCAATCCTGACTTGCATGAATCCAGAAGTTCTGGGAGCACCAGAAATTCTAAGAGGCTATAAGAAACTTGACATCAAGATAAGACAATGCAGAATATGGGCAATGGTTATCAGCAGTGGGTGTCTACACAATACCCAAAATCCAAGTTTCAGCAGAAAGAAGCAATAGGCTGGATGGGGACACCTCACCAGACACCAGCAATGATCCCATGGAAACCAGAGACCCTTTCTCACTCCATCCCAGATTGCCCTGGGACACACAAACTTCCCTAAAAGCACTGCACCTGTCCATCTGAAGATGCCATTTAGTAAATAAGAAGAATGGAGAGGAACCTTACAAGAGGTAGGGAAAATAGCACTGACAAGAGGTTTGAACTTCAAATTGACTAAACATTTATGCAAATAAGGCTTTTTAAACCAGAAGAAAGGAGTTTAATTTAGGTTTCTCCCAACCTTGCCAACATCTTTCCCTACCACCATCATGGGTGCAAGAAGCACTGAGTTACAGAGAATACTGAAAGTTACATTTTCCTATACATCTGGTAAGTAATGTATGAACATTTATGTAGATACAGTCATGAAGCCCTTTAAGTAAAGCTTATAAATTACAATGCACTTGACTGAATTTACATTATTACATTGGATTTACGATTACTTAGAGAAAGATCCAGATCATACATCACCTGCGACAAGGAAAACTCTATTAACATCCATAAACCTTCTCTGGCAGTAGAGCTTGGACACTGCTACCAAATAAAGTGATCTCACCAGTTATGTCCTCATTGATAAGGAAATCAAAGAATGCCAAGTAACTTTTAGGTGTTGGAACATGACCTTGAATATGGTCCTTCTCCTTACTGATTCCCTAGCACACAACTATGATTGGATTTCTATGGAACTATGAGTCTTGGATTTGTTGTTTAAAGTTACATTCATTTTTAAAGCAGGTTTGTTAAAGTAACCTGAGTAAAAGTTATCAACAAATGGGAACTCAGGATATAAATACAGAATTTTATATTCACTTTAAAAAATGATACAGCTTTGAGATAGTCCATTTCCATTTGCAGGGTTTTAATTTCACCCAGGAACATGAAGGAAACATGCATATTAAAAGATTTCCCACTACCCTTTCCTACTTTTAATATTCTAAATTTGCAAAGATAGTTTTGGAGACACACTAAACCACTAAATTGGGTTATCATTGAGCAGGGTGGACCAAAGAAATAATAAAAGAACTATATTTAGGCCCAACTATGGAGGTTTTGATCTTGGATCACAGATATACAAAAACAGCAGAGCCAGTATTTATATAAAAGAAAACATCAAAGAGGGTCTAGCATAGCTCTTTTTAAAACTTAGGCATGAGGCAAGCCATAAGTCAAAGGAATAAAGCTACAAAAATCATTATTCATTCCTCTCTTCAATGCATATTTTTGAATCCCTGCTGCATGCAAGACACTGTGTTAGGGATGTCAGAGGATATAAACATGAATCTAATAGGTGGCCTCTCCTCAAAGCAAGGGTTTAAATGAGAAAATTATATTTCAACCAAATTAAGGGATACTTCGAATGAATGCTGACATCACAGCTGTGCTCAGGAAGATTAATTTGGCAACAATGTCTAGGAGGACTAGGAACACTTCTATAGCAACAAAAATCAAAGAATACATTACTATTACATAATCATTCCTGAGACAGTCAAAACATTTGATCTACTAACCTTAACTAACTAGAATACATAGAACAATCTTTCTTTTTGAGTATATATCATCAAACGGATGAGGCTGAGAAGACTGATATGCCTTTATTAAGGAAATTTCTCTTCATTTACCTGGGTTCTGACATCTAAAATAAAGAACAGCAATGGAATTTAAATCGTCTCGTGTTCCAGAACATATAAGAAACCTAACATACATTCTGTTCAATAGATAACAAGGTAGGTACCTCTTTGTCCTTTATGCCAGGGCCAGGAAAAACTGTCCCAAATGTTTAGTAAATTATGTGCTGTATTAAAAACAGCATGAGCTTGTTATTCATTATTTGTAGTGGAGGACCAAATTCCTGTATGTCTCCAACATGATCTATTTCCAGCAGAGAAAAGTTTTTGAATTATTTGCAATAAAATACTTGGAGTACAATGGAAGGAGGGTAAGAGCTTCCCACTGATTTTTCCCATTTGGCATTCTTCAGCAAACCTGAGAAGTTACTCCACAGGATAGATCTTGTATTCATTCAGTGGCCTAGCTTTGCAGCTAGTAGCAAAATTCATTGGCTTAACTCAGAGCAGTCTTGTTATTTTAACATGGCTGTTTCTATTTATAAAGTTACACAGTCCAGTTGGTTACTTATTCCTCCCTGTCTGAGACACAGTTTACAAAAAGAAACCACAGTCATTACATAAATGCATTGCCAGGAAATCCAAGTGTTGTTTTTTGGTAGAGAGTAAAAGTTCCGCACCTTGACTTATGTCTTACTCATCCTAAATCGCATCTGCTCTTTGAGGCACTTTCTCCTGGATAAAGAATGTGCTCTGAAGTTTACTGCATTCATTAGAAGGCCATCTTTGCTATTCTGACTATTCATGTTGTGGTTTTACAGATGTCCTGTAAATCAAAGCCTGCTGCTCAATAGGAAGTACCTACTGCCAAGTCCTTTGGAGAGTAGCAACACATCACAAGAGGACCCAGGTGGAGAGAAATTTGAATGAAAGCTTTACACAGCATTTGAAAGCAAGAATGCAGAAGACAGGGCAGACATTGGGACTCACTCTAACTCTCCTTCCAACTTAATAGACGCTTCACCTACTGGAGATGTTCAAACAAGACAATGTTGTCACAGGTTTTTTTTTCCTACGGGAAGTTTTCAATGGAAGAGGAAACAAGCTACATGCATAACAGAATGTACATGGGGATAGGAAGCCTGAGTTTTTCTTGGATATCCTTAAAATATTAAGTGTAATTAAAACTCAATTACCATTGATCAAGGCTGCAGAAGAGATAGGAAAATTACCAGTGCTTCTTATATTCATACTTTATGCAGAATTTTAAAATAATTTTTCACGTAGAATGAATTGTAGATAAAGTTAGCACTTGGGGCTTTCTCCACATATTCTGCCTAGAAGGATTTCTTTCCTAATGAGCCTCTCCAGCATTACTGTTCAATTGGATTTTTTTTTTCTTCTTA
This sequence comes from Choloepus didactylus, assembly GCF_015220235.1. Taxonomy (NCBI): domain Eukaryota; kingdom Metazoa; phylum Chordata; class Mammalia; order Pilosa; family Megalonychidae; genus Choloepus; species Choloepus didactylus. The sequence goes on from NC_051314.1 coordinate 52,903,681, forward strand.
CCCTTTTAATTCTCCCAGTTTGATTCACATAGAATCATACATCAGGGCTAAAAGAATTATGTTTAATGACTGATAGAATTAGTTATCTGCCTGGGATAACTAGAAAAAAAAAAGTGACGTAATTCCTCCCTTAAGGTTTAAATGTTTTGTTATCTTGTTGTCAATTTTCCTCACCCAATAAAAACAGAAGGAAAATGGGTGACCTTAAAAAACGTATTTCAGAAACCTAAGATTCTCACATGCACAATGCCTCTGAATAATTTGGGGTGTAGACAGATGTTCTCTTCCTTTTTGTACTTCCCAAACATTGTCAGTGGTCTATTGTTAAGTGTGGACTTTCTCCAAGAACACATCCTGTCTGTTTTATGGAGGAGAAGCATGAAGCTAAAGCAAAATGAAAGCCTCCTTATTTATGGGTAGTCTCTGAAGGTGTAGGAAAAACAAACTAACTACGGTATCTCAAGATATCGCTACATTCAACTCAGGGTCCGTAGGACTTATATTGGAAATTACCTGGATGAATCAGGGAACTAAACCATAAGCTTTTCTCATAAAAGAAAAGAAGAGTATATTCAAGGTCAAAACTAGTTAAAACGTATAATATAAGGAATGAGGAGCATACAGAAATATTTGAACTTCATTAAACAACAACAATTCTTTGAATAACAAAGACCTTTATAGAAGCTACTTCCAATTTGAGTAATTATTGTTAAGGTAAGGACATGCTCTACTAATCTGAAACAGAGAACTGACAGGGTCTGACAATGAATCTTTGAATATATCAATAATATATTTTTAAATTGATAGAAATGATATATTTTAAATGATTATAAAATCTATAAGCATAAAAATTAGACAATTATAAGAATTAGAATAAAATCAAAGGAAAACAATCAGAAAAATGTGATTCATAGTTAGTATAACCCACTATCCCAGTTTGCGCAGAGGTGACAAATTCCCAGGATGAGAGATTTTGAGTGTTACCAGGACATTACCAGGAAAACCAGGACATTTGGTCACTCTATATGAACATTAATTTCTTTTCTTTTTTTTAATGAATAATAAAAAAGATAATAGAAAAAAGTAAAATATCATAGAATACAGTGTAATAGTAGGGTCAGACAACACCACTGCCAAGAATCCCATATCCCTCCCTTATACCTTGCCCCCACCCCCTAAACACAATTAGCTTTGGTATATTGCCTTTGTTAAATTTAATGGAAGCATCTTACAATGTTACTGTTGGCCACAGACTCCAGTTTGCTTTGATGATATTTTTTCCCAGTGCCATCCCTTTTTCAACACTCTGCATGGTTGACATTTTCTTGTTCTCCCGCATGTACATTTAGTCACAATCATTGAGCACTCCAGTTTTTGCTAAGTTATACCGTCCCAGTCTTTATAGTCTATTTTTCCCTCTGGTGTCTGATATTTTTCTTATTTATCCTTTGGTAGATTTTTCTATCAGAATTACATTCCAGTATATAGCATCCTAATTCTCAATATCTCAGGCTTATTAATTATGAAAAAATAGAATCGATGAAGTTCTAAGGAACAAGCTTCTTGACACGAACTCACAGAGTTCATAACTAAAGCAATAAACAGAATCTAAACCTTAACTACAATTTTTAACTCAACAGACGTTGTTACAAAAACTCCCTGCTATTTTGTAGAAGATCTGTTTGGGGTACTTGTTTCCTCTAAGTGAATCCATGTTATCAACTGCATAAACCTCTCACTCTCTCTTTCCCCCAAGGTTAATTAAACAAGAATTTGAGATCTGGCTCAAAAGTCGGTAACCTTTAATACACACTTTAGAGTGCAATGAATTTTTAAAGGTAATATTTTGGTACACTTAATATTTTAAAGAATTAGCCTTGTCAAACCTAAATATGGTGAAATGAAAGCAACAACAATAAAAAAAACAAAAAAGCAAATCTCTTCAGAGAATATCAACTAATATCCAAAAACGTCAATGGATAAGAAAAGTTTACATCTTTTGTTTTCTTTCTTTCTTTTTCTTTCTTTCTTTCTTTCTCTCTGTCAGCATTCATCAATCTATTTAAATAGGGGTGGAAAAAACAATAATATTGAAGTAAAATATGATCATATATAGATATAGTTCTTTCAGACAGTACCCCTTTTACCAATAAAAGAAATTATTAAAGTGCTTTGGTCCTTTTAAGTGCCACAGCAAAATCTGAAATGAAGACATTCAAGATTAGGATGGTACAGGCTATTGGTTAAAGCTCAAGTGCACTTGGTCCCTCTCTTCTAGAGAAGTCCCAGGCTGTACTGAACCCCAATCTTAGTATGAGCAAAACTGAGCTCCAGCCCATAAATCACAACTGAGATTTCTTCTATACAAAACAAAAGTGACTAAATTTGGAAACCAAATATATATTCCACAGGATCCATTATTATTTCATTAAGGCAGATGGAACCAAGGGCTTTTGAATAACATACAGATTAACAGAACTCTATGTATATTTCTCCTGGGATTTACTAATATTCTAGAAAAAACAGCTTGTGCTAAAAATTAGTTGTTTGTGTTTATAATTTTTCACCAACTTCCAAAAAAAAGATAGGAAGTGTTTTAATATTAGAGGTACAAAGTTACATTATTTTGAATAATATCTTACATATAGAGCATATTTCATATATACTATGCTTTGAATTCTGGCTATAATTAAGTGAGGTTGATATTTTGTTCTAATGTTAAAGTTGAGGAAGCTGAGTGAAACACATGTAAAACCATATGTGGTGAACAACAGAGCCAAGATCCCAAACCAGGCTTTCTGACTCGAAGTTTAGTGCTGTCCCATTACACTACTGCCACCCTACTGCTGTATGCAGTGTGCACTCTGTGCATTTACATTATATGATCATTAAACATGTACATGTATAATATATATGTATATGTGTATATACACATCCTCAATGAGTACATATACAATATAACCATTAAGATAACAAAAAGTTTAATTAATGCTCATATAGGATGTTCGGAAAAGGGGAGAAACCAATAACTAAAATCTAGAATAAAACTGTTACTGAGAAAGTTGATATTTCAATTACATAATATTATGCATACAAATGTCCCTAGGATGGATTTATTGCATACTCAGAAACCAAGATGTGACTCTCTTGAGCAAATATTGCTTTGAGCACTATTTCACTTTGAGCACTGTTAAAAGCAACATCACTTTTTAAACTTATTATCACCAGCTAGAAAGCTCAGAGCCAAATGTGTGGACAACCTCTAAAAACTGTACAGAACATCATGGAACAAAGTGTATATACCAAACTTTCCTACAGCTTTATCCTCTTCTATTGTTCTTTTCTTCTTGCAATATCATTTCTTTGCACAGGTTTTAAAATCTTGTACACTATGTGTGTGTGTGTGTGTGTATTAATTCTACCAAATCTTTTTTTCAAATAAAGTAGGGTCTAAATCAAGACTTCTCACCCTGGGGATAAAGTTGCCTCCAAGGGGATATTTGGCAATGTCAGGAGACATTTTTGAGTATCACAACAGGAGGAGGCATCTAGTGGGCAGAGGTCAGGGATGCTGCTAAACATCCTGCAACACACAGGGCAACCTCTCCCCCTTCCACATAAAAGATTATATGGTCCAAGATGTTAATAGTGCCAAGGTTGGGAAACCTGGTAAAAAAAAAAAAAACAAACATCCCCAAAACCTATAATAGAAGGTATGACTATTGAAAAATCTGCATTATAATTGCTTCAAATATTTCTAGGCAATGTTACATAGGAATTTAAATTGCCCAAAAGAGTGAATATAAATTCCTTGAAAGAGTCCAGTTTGTTCTAAGTACATACTCCACAAAGCTCATGTTAAATGAAGCATACACACACACACACACACAAATACATTGCCTCATTGCCTTGTACACAGTAAGGATGCAGTAAATAGCTGATGGACTGACTGACTAGTTGAATGATTAACAAACACACGAAAAATCACCTACAATCCATGATATAGATTTACAAGTGGTAACTGGAAGGATTTACATTTGTGAAATAGTAGCTTTGCTTTGGAATACATCAGGTCTAGCCAGAATTAAAGGAAATTGCTGAGAGAACCTATTGTTGGAGATGATGATAAACCTTGTGTTCAGTGGAAGAAGGCAACACACAAGCATGGATGTCAAAAGCCAGCCAAAGGAAAGAAGAAACAGCTATAAAAAGCAGATGTTTGAAAAGAAAGGGAAGTAGAAACCTGTGTAGAGCTAGTTCCATATGAACAACTAAGTCTAAAGACTAGTTAAGTCATTTAGAAATTCACCTTGCCTTTAAAAAGAGTTTGATCTATGTGCTGATCTTTATATTTATTTATCATGGTCTAAAAGGATTATAATATGAGTTGCTTTTTTCAATATTGATGAACAGATTTTTAATGACCTGTTCACACATTCCCACACTGTCCCCATAGGAACCAATTTGCAATGTGCTGAGAGAAGCTATGTGGAGTCTCCAGGCCAAAAGAATAGACGCTCTCTCCACTACTCAGCCATCCGGTTAGGCAACATCTAGAAACCAGCAAATGCCTCCTCACTGCCATGATGCCTGACTCCACCCTGGCTTGTTAAACTTCACTCTGGAGTTCCAATCTGACAATGCCTTTGGCTTTTCTGTTTCTGGCTTTGATTAAGAGTGTCCAGGTTCTGCAAGAGAAGAATGCTAAAAACAGAGTACCAAAGCAGTGGGGCTAAAGCAAATAGAACCAAGTAGACAAAGTTGTCTTTATTTCCATGCTGCTATCACAAATATCACAAACTGGGTTGGCTTAAACAATGGGAACTTACTGTCTCACAGTTTCAGAGGCTTGCTTCCTCCTGGGGTCAATAGCTTTTAGGCTGGCCAGCAATCCTTAAGTTCCTTGGCTTTCCTGTCACGTGACAATGTCCTTTCTTTCTCTTCCTGGTTCCTGGCTCTGGGATCCTTCCTGTGGCTTTCTCTTCATAAACCCTTCAGTAATAGGATTAAGATCCTCCCTGTTTCATTTGGCCACAACTTAACTAAGTAAAATCTGCAAGAGATCCTATTTACAATAGGCTCACACCTATGGGGATGTGGATTAAGATTAAGAACATGTATTAACTGGAGCGCATCATTCAACCTACCACAAGGGCCAAGAGAGAGCTGCTTTCAGGGATGCGAATTGTGTTCAGCAGGTTGGAATAGGAGGTTATCAGAATTATCAGGTGGGGAGCAGGGGAAGAGTCAGGAGACCATAGAGAGCTTTTTATATGCTACTTTGTATAGCTGGGCATGGTCTCTGGGGTAAATTGAATTTTATACCGCAAGAAATGGCATGTTATTAATCCACATTCCTGTGTGTGTGACACCATTTGTAAATAGCATCTTTGAATATGTTAAGTTGAGTCAGGGTGTGGGGTACTTTGTGAATAGGGTTTCTAAAATCCTATTTAGGTATGGCCCAATTGAATCTGGGTGGCTTTTAATCCACATTACTGTAGATAAACAAACTAAGATACTCTGCTTTTAAAAAGATCGGTTAACATCAAGATTTTTTTCTTTCTTTACATTTAAGTAACTTGAGTGTAATTTATGAGCCCCATTCAATGTTTTGCTTTCAAAGACATAGCCCTATAATTCAAACAACTGATGTTATTGACAATCTGGAAGTTACTTCTGGGCACCTTATAATATTCATAATATGAGAAATTCTTGCTTAATCTTGAATATCTGACTAAAGCCTGGCTAATAGTTTATGAAACCAATTCCCTTAATTTTTGTGTACACAGCTATACTATATTTTCTAGCTCTTCTGCAACTAGTTATTGTCAGATGACCTAGTTCTGCCCAGGGGAATAGAATGGAAGTGATATGTGTCATTTCCAATCCTGTGACACCCTCTGTCCTCTTCCACTGATGTTAGTAGAAGTGAAATGGTGGACCCTGAAGCTGGGAGCAGCCTGCGTGTCTGAGTTACAATATGCAACATCAGCAAACTTTTTCCTGCAAGGATAGATTGTAAATATGGTTTTATTGACTTTATGTCTCTGTCATGACTACTCAACTGTGTCATTATCATGCAAAAGCAGCCATAGACAGCGTGTAAGTACACATCATGGTATGCGTTCAATTAAAACTTCACTTACAAAATCAAACAGTGGGCCAGATTTGGCCTGTCGGCCATAGTTTGTCATCCCCTGATTATATGGACTGGTTAAAGGGGCAAAAAATAAACTATTACTGTGGTAAGCCTCTGAGATTTGGGGTTTACCTGTTACAGAAGCTAGCATTACATTAACTAACATGCCATTTTGATTATAAAAATTACTCTAACACATTTCACTACAAAACGCTGTGAACCCACCACCAAAGATTGTCACAGTTTTATAAAAGAGACCGTTTTCAGCATCAAAAGATGACAATAGAGACCACTTTTTTTTTCTCTGTTATGTGTGTGTATATGGAGACTGCAATATATTATTTTACTTGGAAAATGGTGAATTTTTGCCACCACCTTCTCAACTTGTAACTTTTTCACCAAACACAATTACAACACTTCTTAAATAAATGATTCAATTTACTGGGAGCAGTGAGCATGTCTTGCATGTCACCAGTTAATGAACTATTCCATGGATACTGAATTTCTCTATTGGCTCTAGTGAACAGGGAATCAAAACAAAAACAAAAACAAAAACAAAACACTTCTTCAAGCAAAAATGGAGCAACAGTGGTGGTTAGGGGAAGAGGAGAGTTCAAAGTGAAATTTGTCAAATACATTAGTTCAGCAGTCCTGGTAAGAATCCATGATTTTCTTTGTTTTCCTTTACATGACTCACTGTCCACAGAGAAAAGAATAACATTGATTTTGACTGTGGCTTATGCATTGTTGCAGGATAGACACAGAGAAGGAGATTGGGAGAACAAGCCCATAAGAGTCAAGCAGACCAGTTTTGAAATTCTAGCTCCACCTTATCATCTCTCTGAGCATCTACACGTTTAATTTGAATAATAATAAATTGTGTAAAACGTCTAGTACATGTAGGTACTCAAAAAGTGTAAGTAATTATCATTAGTTTTACCTGTTGCTTGATGCTGAGTTCATGAATTAATATTTCCAACTTAGCTATACATTTCTGTTAGAAGAAAAATGTATCTATCCTTCAAGACTCAGAATCATGAGTTGTCAATAATTAATAAAGTAATCCTAACAGATACAGCCTCTTGTACCAGATGCTCCTGAGCTTGACTTCCATTTCAGCTAAAATTTAGCTCCATCACACTTTTCTTCTCTCCTATATTTTCAAACTCTTCCCCCTTTATTGGAACTTCCTATCTTTTCCTTCACCATCATATTTTATGATATAAACTTAATCAGGTCACTTCAATACTAAATGCAACCCCCCCCACCCTCTATAGAATAAACCCAAACTTTTTGCCTTGATATTTAACGTCCATCTTCCTGTAGTAGCATCTCAAACTCATCTCTTTTGCTTCCTTTCTACATTCTAGAAATGGTGAAATATCTGTAGTTTCCTAAATACAGCACAGTGTTTCATACCTTGGTAAATGCTATTCTATTGAAAATGCTCTTTATTCCATATAGACCTGGCTAAATCAAAAGTCATTCTAAAAGATGACTGAAACGTTACTTTCCCCAAATAAATGAGAATTAATCACTGTCTCCTCTGCCCTTAATATGATTAATTTTTTAAGTTAGGAGATAACATTTATAATATTATAAACTAATAGGTAACAGGTATTGACCACCAACTATGTACTTGGCACTTTTTTCACATCTAGTTTATCTGTAGTATCTCAATCTTTATAACAATCTTATGAAGTAGTTAATATATTTTTATCTTTATTTTACTTATGCAGAAACCAACGTTTAGATATTAACTGACCTGCCAATATTTACAATGAAGTAAATATTGGAGATTCCCAAAAAGAGAATTCTGGTCAATGGGTATCAAATATTGCAAACAGGACAAAGATAAGAGGTAAACTGTTAACCAAGAAGAGATGCCTTTTAAGAAGCTATTGGTGAACTCTAGAGAAACAGAACAGATGTGAGAGACCAGTAGAGTGGGAGCAAATAAAAGGCTTTGGATAGCAGTGATGAACATAAACTTCACTTTTGAAAAATATATCAGCAAGGTAGGAAAGATGGAGTGATCTTCTGAAGCAGGGAAATGATGACAATAGTGATGAAGAAAAATAGTAGAGACCTAAGCATTTTTGGAAGTTGAGTCTGAAGTAGCGGTTCTCAACTGGGGCAATTTTACTATCCTCCCGGGGGATATTTGGCAATGTCTGGGGACATTCTTGATTGTCACAACTGGGGGAATGCTATTGGCAGGGACACTGCTAAACATCCTGCACTGTACAGTCCCCTTCCACACCCACTCCCCACCCCCCACAGCACAGAATTATCTGATCAAAAATGTCAGATAGTGCTGAAGTTGAAAAATCCTTGTCCAAAAGAGTCATGGAGAGGAAGAGATTGAAAATCTAAGAGAAACGTGACAACTTATAGGACAAAGAAGAAAGGAGAAAGGAAGTAGATTTTTAAAAATTATACTTGGAAAGCCTTATCATTTACAATTATCCTCATTTTATTTTTTACAGATACAAAAATTAAAGTCCAGAGGGCTTAAATGATTTTTCCATTAAAAATGTGAAGTTAAATTCACATCTTTGAGATCCTAGTCCAATATTCATTTCATAATGCTGTCAAATATATTAAATTCAAGACTGGCAAAGGGCATCTGTTGCAGATATGATGGTATATCAACCACATAGTAATTATTTTGCTTTGCTTAAAAATTAATGACAAATCTATCAACTCTGTGTTTCAAAAAGCAATAAATTTAGATTCTTCTTTTTAATGAAGAAAAGATAGCTGTGCACTGGAAAGGAAGACACTAAGAAGAAGGTGTTTGGCAATATAACATTATATTGATGCTTTAAAAAAAAACAAAACGTTATACTAGAGTTTCAGTAACATTTCATTGATATGACTGACACCCAGATTTTAAATAATTTCACTGTTAAAAGCATGATAAATAATTCTTTATAGACTTGGTAAAGCCAAGCTAAAATAGGAGAAAATCATGTTAGATTGTCACATTTGTTACAGATTACCACTCAAGGGCAATAAATGGATGGTACTGAAAAGGAGGGGCTTCTGCCAGTAGAGAAAATGCTAAAATTCTAGAGTCATTACAACATTCTTCATCCCACTGCTACCACAAAGGCAAAAACAATTAAGACGACCATAACAGTTTAATCATGAAACTTGAAGCACAAGTTATTACAAGAAAAAGAAATAATAATGTATCTTTAAATACAAATAAGTTAATGTGAAAGCACAGCAGAAACAGGCAAGGAAGGCAGAATCATCCAGGGATCTGTGAGCTGATCTACGCAGCTGTAGACCTGGTCAGCTCTGGAAGCTCTACCATGTGAGCAAGCCAACAGGAGTGTCTACACTCGTCAGCACTCAGGCATCTTCCCCAAGAAGGAAACAGCTGGAGGCCGGAGCTAGCAGTCCACTCTACTGACATCTGCTGCTATACTTCTATGGTGGGATTCATTTTGTTTATTTCTGTTATCCAAACAATTCAGGAGAGGCCATGTGTCAACTTTATTGTCTCCTGATACTCGTAGGCACTTGAGCACAGCCAATGATCTCTCTGCTATTCACTAGCAATGCTAATTTAATGCTTATATCAAACCCAGCAGAAGCCTTTATTGTCACAGTTTAGTTTATCGGTTAAAAGTAAAGTCTTCCAGAATCAGCCTCAGTTTGAGTCCATAGTCTACCACACTCTAGCAATGAGATATTGGCAAGTAACTTAATACCTCTAAGCATCGGTTTCCTGGTCTGTAAAAGGGAGACAATAACAGGGCCTACATTATAAGGTAATTGTGAGGATCAAATGGGACACTCCATATAATGCACTTGGTCTCATTCCTGGCATACATAAAGCTTTCTTCATATTTGACCCTCTCTGCTGTGATTTCCCCTAAACATCATTGCCAGAGTAATTTTTTCTTCCCCATTGTCTACATAATGAAGACTGATTCCATCTACAATCTAATCCTACCCCGTTCCTTTCCACAAATATTCTTTCCAGTTATAATGGTTTACTCACTGGGAATTCTTGAATGTAACTCTTTCCTAAACAAACAAACAAACAAACAAATAAAAAAATAGTTTTCTCTTTGTATCTGAGTTCTAGATCCTATTAAATTCCAACTCCTTGCTGAGGTCTTTTCTGAATGCTCCATCCAAATAAGTTGTCTCTCAATCCCAAAATCCTACAAAAAGAATTTCCCATCATTAGCACTTATCATCCATGCAAGGTATTTCCTTGTTTATACTGCCATTTATGTTTTTTTTAAATATTAAATTTTACTAATGCTTTTGAGCACCTTCTGTTTTCAAAGGAGAGTGCTGGCACCATGTGAACAAAACAATAAGAAATAATGCCTACTCTGACTGCCCTTAAAACTCGTAGAGTGATTTTCCTAAAGTCAACAATATATATAAATGCCACTACTATTTCAAGAAGTTCTTTAGATCTCTCCAACTGAATATAAACTCTCCTTCCTTTTAACCTCCATAAACATTTGTTTAAACTTTCCTTTGACTCTTGAAATGAGTCTTAAATAGTGGATGAGATTTGGAGGATAGTTTAAACCAAGAAAAAATATTGCAACTATATTATGGAGAGAGAACATACTGTAGTTGAGAATAAAGGCTATTTAGGGTTACACTTGGATTTGAATTCCGGGTTTTCATACTCAACTGTTTGATCTTGCGAGTGTCTCCTATTCTTTCCAAGTCTTAATTCATTTCTCTGTAAAATGTGGGTAATAATGTCTTCCTTTGATATGTCATGGGTATAGTGTGATAAATTTTATATAAATACAAGGGAAAGAACAAGTATGCAAAACATTAAATCTCTGTATAATATTGAAGAAGAATTTTGAACTTGTAGAAGTAGTTCAAGAAGGAGGGGATGAGTAGGCCCCAAATGGGAAAGAAATTGGAAATGAGAGTAGGAATAAAAGAGAGGTGGAAGACCATGGTGGAAGGAAGCCAGGGATTGAGAACTGATTGCCTGTGAGGAGTTCTGCACGGTAGGTACAGTCTTAAGAATTTTCATGAACAGGGATGTCTAATGCTTAATCGTATTTTGTTTGCTGAGTTATGACAAAATAGGTCCTTCTTTCCAAACCCATTACTCCCAGATTCTTGAGTAATACTTCCAAGGCAAAGTGATTCTGCTCTTCATATGTATGAATGCTCAGGCAGTAAGGAAATCATAGCCATATGAGGAGAGATGCTAGAAAACTCAAGAAAAGTAAGAAATCAGACCAGGAGGTAATGAGGAAAAACATAAGCCCTTGAGATATTGTGATAGTTTCCAAACGTATGTAGCACCTGGAACAAATGTTAGTCTCTAGGCTAAGCAGTCTAGAGAATGTGGTTTTTCCATGCAGGCGACATCTGAGATATGGTGGACAGATGGAGCTATGACTGAAGAAGAAGAGAAAATAGAGGAGGTAACAATAATTGAGATATGAACTGCCTGGATAAAGATTTGTAGGCCATAACCAATGATGGTTACCAAAGTTTTTTAATTAAGCAGAATGGTGAATGTGTTGGATGGATGATGGTGGAGAGACTCAGGAAGAGAGAAGACCAATTTGGAATTATTTCAACAATTTATAGAAAATGTAATAGGACCAAAGCACAGGTGTTGGCAATGGGGATGTGAAAGGGGATACATCCAAGATATAATTCAGAAGTGAAATCTCCAATTTTTGGCAAATTGTGGGTTATGAGGTAGGGGTATATATTACCAAATATTAGCCTAGGGATTGTGATTGGATGACTGGTATGCTATTGTTTATACAAATCAAAACAGGGATAGAAGAAGGATGTGCTGGATCAAGGACACACTTGTGGCATTGTCATATATAGATTTGCCCTCTCTAACAACTGCAAGGCTGTTTGGTGCTGGGACTAGCAGAGTAACCCACATAAATATTTCTTAATGGCAGTCATATATTGGGGGTATTATCCATCCCCTCTTCTTTTTTAGAAATAGAACCCATTTTAGCTGGGTTTAGCTGGACCTACGACTGCCTGAAATAAACACTACATTTTCTACTCTCCATTGCAGCTAGGAGGCCTTGAGACTATATAAAAACCAGTGAGATGTGAAAGATTCCTTAATGAAACAAGGTGTGTCTTCTTAATCCCCTTATTCCTTCTTGGTAATAATAGAGCTCAAATATCCATGCAAGACTGTGAGGAGGGAGCACAGACAGACAATGGTGGGGAAAACAGAGAGTCTGATTCCCTGACAACTTCATGTAGTCACCCTACCATCCATGTACTGCTTACCCCTAGATCTTTACATGAAAAATAAATAAACTCCTATTTTGTTTAAGCTATTTTCATTTTGACTTTTCTACTCTTTGCAGCCAAGTGTAAGTCTTTCAAATAAACTACCTTGATTATTTTTGCTATTTTCTTTAGTTTTGTATTTTCCCAAAGTTTACGAGAAGTCCTAAATATACTTTTTCTAACATTTTGAAATACTCCAAAATGCTGACCAGGCACACTTTACATCTGAAAAGTTTTTAATCTGATAAGTGGCATGGTAAAAACATTCCTATAAGTACAACATTTCTTACCACAGAGTCTTATTGGAATATCATATTTTTGATTGATATGTTTGCTAACCAAGGAGATCAACCAAAATTCTATTGAAAACAGTACTCATAGTGGTCAAGTCTTGGGCCAAGGCCATTTACTAAAGTGGAAGTTTGACTGAGCCTACAGAAATGAGAGCCATGGTCACCAAACAAAATGGGTTTATCTATTCTTTCCAGCTAACTAGACAAGTCACTGGAGTACACAGAACATTAGAAAAGAATTATATGGACCTCACTTTTAATTATTTGCAGGAAATTAAATATTTTTAGTTAGTTGTTGTTGTTGTTGTGGTTGATAATGTACACTTTCCTACTTTTACCCTGAATTGCTCACTTTGGACTGAGAACCACAGGATTATAATTAAATACTTTTCTAACAGATTTTTCCTACTTAGACAATGTTTTCTTAAAACACAAAAGGAAAAACATAGTTTTATAGTTGGAAGGACTTTAAAAATCATCCATTTCAAACCCCTTGTTTGATAGATGAACTGATCCAAAGAGATTAACTAACTTATCTAAATATTTCTCAAGATTATTATATTTATTTAGTCCTTGATTCATTCATTCATGTATTCACTAATCCAATTACTATTTAATTCTTACTATGCATAAAGCATTGGGGAGGGAGGTGGAACACAGAAAAAGATATGGGCCCTGCTCTCAATAATTTTTTTAATTTAGTGTGGAAAGAAAGCAATTATCCAGACAATTAAAATACACAATAATAACTTCAGGTGTTGTAAGCATTTCTACAAACAAAGAATCACAGGAGAGGAAAAGAGGGAAAGGAGGGCCTAACAAAGACTAGATGGAAGAATCTGCATTTGGGCTACACCTTAAAGGCACTGAACAGGTTAAGACAGATGAAAGGGTCATTTCAGACAAAAAAAGAGGCATTCATTTTCACTTCTAGAGTTGATTTCTATGTGTTGTTATTTTAAGAAATTATTTTTTACACTGCATATGTCTAGGAAAGTAAAAAGGAAACACTTCCTAAGAAGCCAAAAGTGAGAATGGTACTTTGGAAAGCTTGGCATTATAGTTAATACTGCACTAAAAGTGATATTTATTAAGTTACAAATGAATTCCCATGTAGTTGATCAACTGCAGAGCCATGCTAGCCCTCAGCATCTGGTGAAAACAATTGCAGTAAGGTTCAGAAAGCAGGAGCTTTGAGCTACTGCTTACAAAATATCATAAATCAAATGACTGAAAAAGATGGCAATAATAAGTAAAAGAGTAAGGTTTCAGTTTACGAGTGAAAATCCAGAAAAATGAACAGTCTCAAGTCACCTCGGATACAGGTATTCAAACATAAAGGGTTTAAACTGCAAATGGCATTGAGAAAAGTGATAGTATCTTTATGGGTTAATACAAATCAACCTTCCTTTATAGTGTAATATGTTTGAAAAATAGGTGCTCTTCTTTCACATCTGTGATTGGTTAGGCTTATCAGTGATTTAGCCATGTCTAATACTAACAGACACTTCTCCAATAAGTAATTCCAAGTGATTCTACAATAGGCATAGTCAGAGAATTCTGTTCATGATTTTTACATCAACTATAAACTATAAACACAGTTTTTACATAGACTAAATATTCAACTTTTCAGCTATTCAAACTACTTGCTTTCTTACACTCGTGTTCCTCTACTAGTCCCCATTTCACAACATGCTTTGTATTCCACCTAAAAGGAAATTTGCATTTGAGCTATGTAAATATGTAGGTAACCTTCAGCCACTAACCTTACTGTCTTCTGTCTCCTTGGCTTTTCTTTGCAGGACGTTCTTCTCTCCAAATTCACAGGTTGATTTTAATGTGAGCTGACAAGAAAGCATGGAGCTTTCTGTTCCAGGAAGTTCCAAACGTCTTGAAGAACAGTGCTGCGACCCAGTGGTGCCAAGATTTGATATCGGAAGAGCAGTATGAACAGGCACTGACCCAACAGCTGGCTGCCTCAGTTTTGAGGCAACCCCAAGTACAGGCATGGCTTCTATAAAAGTATCTTCTTGCTGCCAAAGAAAATGCTTCTAACCTCAGTCTGGTAGACTCCAACTTTAGTATTTCCAGAGCAAATACTTTAAACAAAACTAGCAGTCATCTTGATTTTTTTTAAGCTAATAATATAACTTTCAGGAAAAGGCAAAACTTCCTTCATCTTTATTTAAGTATCTCTTTCTTTTTTGCTGGCTCGGATTCTCTCTCTCTCTCAATCTCTCTCTCTCTCCAGTGAGTCAGTGTCTATGTAATACTAAATACTCCTTTGGGGAGTAAACTTTTCTTGAAGGTAACAGCTACAAAGATCTTCCTCTGGGATTAGAGAGCCTAGTTCTGCTTTTTCTCCCCACTACAGCAGAGTCTGATCATTGAGAGTAAAAAGAGGAGAAAAACAAAAGGAAAAGCCCTTCAGTCCAACTGTCAGAGCAGCCAGGAGACACAATAGTGGAAGGACAGGAGTCCTTCCTGACTTTAGAAATAACCAGCCTACATTCTTTTTTTTTTTTAAAGAAAATCCTATTTCCCTTCAGCTAAAAAAAAGATGGGGAATGGACACAATTAACGGCCAAAACAAACAGCTGTTGGAAGAACTTTTAGCCCGGAAACAATCTCAGCAATGAAGCTGTTTGTCTGATTTCCAGCTATTTTTCACTCCTGACAGCCATGAGCCACGGTGTTTATTCTGTTTCATCCCATGAAATCAGGTTAAATTCATGCAATAGCGCAGCTAGGTAACGCTACTAAATCATTCAGCAGACCACGCCTGTACCTGGGTTATGAAAATTCAGCAAATACAGAGGGCAGGACACCAGAGATACAGTAATTAGTGTTTCTAAATTTAATAATGATAATAAAAATAGCTTCTGCTTATGTGGAAAATACTTAGTAGCAGTTACTGGACTAAACACTTTCTATGCATTATCATATTTAATCACTGGAATTACTCAATTAATAGGACATTCACTTTCTTCACTTTATAGAAAGGATAACTAAGACTCAGATACATTGAGTAATTTGACCAAGGTCATTCAGGTAGAAAGTGAAGGAGCCTGTACTATTTAAGTAACTTTAAAACCTATCTTTAAAAACAATTTAAAATAATAGTTATTCAAGATAAGTAAGCCCACTGTAAAATGCTAAGCTTCTAAAACAATATCCAAAGATCAGTGACTACTTCTGTTCATAAAATTAATTATTATAAGTAGGCCTTGCTCTGTTTCTGGTAAAAGCATGTCAGGAAAGCAAAAGGTAAGTTTGTAAGAAAATATCTACCATACGTGCATGATTGTCCTGAAAGTAGTTACACTTAGGTGATGGGTACAAAGAGAAATTTCTCTGTTTAGTAAAACTCATTTCTAAATGGAAGTGCTAAAATTTCGATAGCAATTTCCCTATCTAATAACAAGAATTAATTTGATTTTACTTCTATCACTTTTCTGTTGAAGAATTCTGTAAGGCACTGACAGATTAACTCCTATTTTTATCTTTATTTTATTTAGAAAATATATTTTATATTCACAAAATACTGTAAGAAGCAGCAATACTGAAAAGCAGAGTTATTTTTAAAAAAAGAGCAGCCACATATATCCTTGGTAAATAGTGACAATTATCAACATAATAACCATTAGATAAGAAAATATCTCTCTACAGTAAAGAAATTATTTTCTTTGCTACTGTTTCCAGCTATATAGATTACTGTATACTTTTAGGTCATAAGTAGTAAATTAAAGATAAAAGATAATTCATGGTTCAATCAAATTGAAAAACAGTGTTTGCATTCAATTCAGTTTTATTTTGAAACACACTTTGTACATTAGAGAACATCATTTCACTGTGATTGAAATATAGGGTGGGAAATAGTAGCCACTCTTCACTAATTCTATGAAATCACACCTACCAGCAAGAGCAAGAAAAATAAATTAACTTATTATAGAGAATTTACTGTGTGCCAGGAGCTGTCATCTCATTTGATCCTAAAACAACTTATCACCATTTTGAGGACTAAGGAGAGAAAGGCACTGAGAAGTGAAGTAATTAGCTTAAAGTCATAGTTACTCAGTTCAAGAGGCTATGAATCTCAAAGTAGGGTTTCTCCGACTGTAATCATCACACTACCACCTGGAATGCTTGCTAAAAATACAGATTCCTGGATCCATTCCAAACCCATCAAGTAAAAATCACGAGAGAGAGAGAGAGAGAGAGAGAGAGAGAGAGAGAGAGAGAAACACTGAGAATTTTATTTTTAAATAAGTTGATTCTCCCGCACACTAACTTTTGATCTGCATTGTAGGGGATTTTACTTTGGTAGTTCAGGTAATGCGTTCTGGAGTCAGACTTCAAGTTACTGCTTCTTCATTTACTAGCTTCATTTACTAGCTGGAAGTTGCTGTGCCTCAAGTTTGTCATCAGTAAAATGGATTACAGAATTACTATAAGAATTAAAGGAAATACGTATGGTCATGAGAACAGAACCTGCCATATAGCAACTGCTTTATGTGTTTGCTATTAATGTTATAAAAAAAATAATAGCTTGAAAATTAGAGAGGTAAGGTCAAGAAGCATAACTGAAATTAATTTGGCCAGGGCCATGAAAGTTAACATGACTAATCTCAAAGGAAAAATCCTGAAAACTAAAATGAGATAAATCACTTGATTTTTTTTTCCCCATCAAATCTAACAGGAAAAGTGGCAATGCCCCTGAGACCCACTGTCTTTTTAAAACCAAGAGAGAGCTTTAGGTAATAAGAGAATTCCGATCTGGCTAAGTTTTAATATCAGTAATTTTTCAAAATATTAAAGAAGTCCCACTAAATGAGAATTTGCTAACCCACTATTTATTGATGAGTGAGTGAGAAAGAGAATGAGGGAGTGAGAGAGAGAGAGAATAGCCAATTGCCACAACATTTAAAGGCTTGCTTGATTGGAAGTCAACTCAGATGTTTACTAAATAAAGACAGAAGGGTCATATTTCTATTCTTAACAGTTTGATTGAAGAATAGTTTACATATAATGAAATTAATCAATGAAGTCATCAATTCAATGTGACCAGCATCATGATCTCGCTGTAGACTTTCCTTCATCCCCCAAACTTTTTTCATTTCCCTTTGAAGTCAGTAATCTACTTCCAACCCATGCAACCACTGAAGTGTTTTCTGACCCTATAGTTTTGCCTTTGCTAGCATTTCATATAAATGGAATCATGTAGTTTTGTGTCTGGTTTCTTTCTCTTAATATAAAGCTTTTGACATTTATCCATGTTGTTATGTGCATCAGTTCTTTATATGGCTGAGATGTATTCCAATTTTATGTATACACCATGATTTATTTGTGCATTCAGCAGTTTAAGAACATTTAGGTTGTTTCCAGTTTGGGGATGTTATGAATAAAGCTCTGTAAATACTTGCATGTAACTCTTCAACGTTTATTTTCTTCTCTCATGGGTAAATAACCTGGAGACAACCGGGAGGAGGATTGCTGGGTTGACTGCTAAGTATGCATTCAACTGCATAAGAAACTGCAATTTCTGCAAATTGTTTTCCAAGACATAACATTTTGAACTTCTACTAGCAACGTATGAAAGTTCTAGTTGATCTGCATCCTTACAAATACACTTAATATTGTCAGTCTTTAATTTTAGCTATTCTAGTGAGGTGCAGCATTATCTATGCAGTTTGTGTAGTTTTAATTTGAAATGTCTTAATAAATTACTGATGTTGAGCATCTTTTTATGTTTTTATCACTGCCCATATATAATTTTTGGTGAAAGTTCTGTTCAAAACTTTTGCTATATTTTGTTTATCTTACTATTAATTTTAATAGTTCTTCATATATTGTGGACACATGTTCTTTATTACATGTATATTTTGAAAATATTTTCTCCTGGTCATAGTTTGCCTTTTGTTGGAAGACAATTCTCCACGGATCTCATATTTTTGCAGTCTTGTAAGCAAAAGTCCTAGCTATCCATTTGTTCTGAACTATCTCCTCCAGGATTTTAAATAGCAAAGAGCCTTGGAAGATAGAGACACTGTTTCACTTTGGGGCAAAAAGTAGACCTATTGAAAGTCCATTATAATAAAGATAATATATCCCTCCAGGCGGAAAGATTAGACAGGTTTTCTTGCAGCCAATTATAAAAGATTTGGGTTTCCTAAGCTCAAGGTTCCTCTCCTGTAACACAACACCACAGCAACACCTGGCCCTCATCACATTGCCCCATGGCAACTGGAGCTTGGAGAACTGGACAAGAAAATAATGATGCTCTTTGCCAGCTGCTATCACTGTGAGTAATGAACTGTCCTTGGTCTCTTACAAAGGAGTCTCATATCTTCTGCCAGTGACCAAGAATATGCACCAAGTTACTTCTTAGTTTGCACACAGGGTAAAATCTCGGACCCCTCAAGTTCTTGATATCTTTCTGTTCTCTTAAAATTGCCTATTGACAAGGTTATCAGGTTTAGCTCTGTGTACTTTGAAACTCTAAACATTGGCTTTATACACATTTAGGACTGGTATTTTCTCTTGAAGAATTGATCACTTTAATATACATAAGGGGAAATCCTTTTGAATCTTTGGTAATAATCCTTATTCTAAAGCCTATATTGTATGATATTTCAATATTTCTTTTGATTAGATTTTGGTATAATTTTTCCATACTTTTAATCTGTGTCTTTATAGTTAAAGTATATCCTATAGACAGTACATATTTCATCTTGCTCTTTTTATCCCATCTTACAATCTGTACCTTTTCATTAAAGTTTTTAAATATGTCTATTTAAAGTAATTATCATAATTGGATCAAATCTACCATCTTTCTGTTAGTTTTCTATTTGCTCTTTGTTCTTTTTTCCCCCCTTTTCCTGCCTTTCTTGGTCAGTTGGTTTTTGTTTTGTTTAATGCTGTTTGTTTACTGTCTTTCCCTCCTTTCTAGGAATCCAATTACACATTTGTAGAACCACTTGCCTTTGCCCTACAGTTTACTAATTAATCTATTATTTTGTCTTTTTTTATTCTGTGCTTAATTTTGCTTTCAATTAACTTCTCTTGTTATGTCTTCAAGTTCTGATTTTTATTTCTGCAGTGACTATTCTGCATTAATCTATTCAGTGTCTTTTTCATTTTAGACACTGTATTTTTCTTCTCTAGAAGCTCCATTTGGGTCTCTTATACTACTACGATTTTGCTCATCATATTAATGTCTTTTACCTTGTTAAACATTTGGAGCGGATTTATAATAGCTGTTTTAACATCCTTGACTGCTGATTTCATCATCTTTGTCATTTTTGGGTGTGGTTCTATTGATTGATTTTTTTTTTAATTGTCTATGAGTCATGTTATACTGCTTTTTATGCTTTCACATGCCTGGTAAGTTTTTATTGGATGACAGTCATTTTGAATTTCACTTTGTTGTGTCTAGATTTCAAGTAGTGCTTGACTTCGCAATGACACACAAGTTACTTTTGATATTTTCTTACAAGCTACATTAAAGCAGTGCAGAGAAGCTTTTAGTCTGGGGCTAAATTAGTCCCACACTTAATACAATATACTTTTGAGGACTACCAAATGCCTCATGTAATGAGCAATCTCTCTACCACGTTTAGAGGGAATATCAACTATTCCCAGCCTTGTGCTAGCTCTAGGAATTGTTTGTCCTACTGCCTTCAGGTGGTGCTTTCCTCAACCTTGGATTGTTTTTCCTCTCATACATGTACAGATAAGTCCTCTGTTGAAGACTGGAAGGGGCTCCTATGTAAGTGTCCATTGTGTTCTCTTTTCCTCTGTGCACTCTGTACAGCTCATTTTTCTCTGGAACTTTTTCCTCAAAATTTTAGCCCTTTGTACTTTCCCATATTTTGTTCTCTGTCTTCACAACTCATCAAACCACTGGACTCTGTTAGAGTTCCCATTCCCTTCCATGTGGTCTGGACATTGCTTCCAGGAAGTAACCTGTACAGTCATAGTCCACCTCTTTTTATTATCCCTCGCTCAGAAATTGCAGTCCTGTGCTGCCTGTTATCCAATGGCTGAAAATGTTATCTTATATATTTTTGTTCTGTTTCTAGTTGTTTAAGGTTGGGGGCTAAATATGATCCCTGTTTATCTATAATGGTTAGAAGCTTAACTCAAGAGTCAAATTTTTAATTCCATTTTTTTCCAATCCTTCCTAAAAAGTTTTTCGGTGGTATTAGTTTCATATTAGATCTCATGAACCTGGTTTTGATCATACTTCTTGATCTAGTTGAGAAGTGCCCCTAAAACTAGAGAAGAAATCATTTGGACTGACAGGTTGTGAAATGTCTGATTGATTGGGTTAGACTGTTTTCCAGATTTAATGAAAAATTTTAAATAGTACAAAATAATATATGATACAGTGAGCATGGAGTTAAAATTTTGTTCAGACCTGTCTTAAAACACTTAAAACATCGAGGTCTGTTTTAGACTTTTCTTTCCAGAATCCCCACTGGCATTTTTTTTTCATATATTTGGGAAAAATTTGATGCTTAGAGAAATATTACACATACAGTATAGTTGAGAGAGGCAATAAGCCAGATATGCCTTTATTGTGGTTTTGAAGCAGGGCAAAGGAAGGTAAACCAGCTGGCTAAGCCATAAAGGCAGGTGGTAAGCACAAAGGAGGCACTAATAAAACAGTTCATGGATTTTTGGAAATGCACACAATATCCACTAAAATGAGGAACATCTAACGAGAGTTGGAAATAGGCTATATTTTCTCTGTGGCATATATTTGCCATCTTACAGGCTTCCTTACAATATGCTGCTGATGTAACTGATTGAGCAAATAATACCCATCAAATTCAGAAGGCTTCTTAACTATAAAGTACAATCAAAATCAAGTGTAGTAAACTTTGATATGACTTTGCACATTGATATTCTCCCTTTTAGGATATTTCCTCCAAGAGTCAAAAGTATATACATCTGGGAAAGGGACAGTTATTTTATTAAAAAGAAATCACTTGAATAGTTTAGCTAGATTAATTTATGTGCTTCAATAAGACAACAGAACTCCAAATTTAAATGAATACCCAAAGAAAAATTAACAACTTTAAAAATTGTTATACTTGAAAGAACTATACCTGTCAGCATATATGTGTACAAATGCAACATATTACAAAGGTAAAGAAAAGATCCATAAAACGAATTCATGAGAGTTTGGTCCTGAAAAATTAAGTCAAATAATTATTTTAGCTATTAAAAAATATAAAAACCCAATTTTATAAGAGTTTCTGTTTACTACTGTTTCCCTGCCAAATTTATTACTTTCATATATTTTTGTATATCATATGCAATTAAAAATTGGCTAAAATTGAGAGGGTTGAAAGATACACCAAAAAGATAAAATTGGAGAATACACATAAAAAGCCATCAATAAGAACACTATTTGCAAAAGTTGTAACCTGTAGTTGTGAAGAACTTGTAGGCATATCACTTGGAATATTACACATTCTCACTTCCCAAGCATGACATATTGCTATTGTTCTTACCCCTTCAGACTCTAAGTGTTAACCACCCCCTGTTTCATTTCAGATATATTGAGGGTACACCAATTTTCTTTCAGGAATTGAAATAAATCTTTTATAAATTTTCTTTAAAAATTTTTCCTTATTGCTTTATGTAATTTTATGTTTTAATACAGAGTGGCAAAATAATCAGCCTGTGATTTTAATCCAAAAAAATGAGTTAAAGTAAATCATTGCCTATGATCAAGAGATATCTCCCTTTGTCCAGCAAAGGTTCTAGGTTTCGGATATAATTGTCTTTTACATTCATACAAGGAGACCACCCAAGAAAGCCACCCAAATGAATAGCTTCACAAAGGTGGTCTTTATCAGGGCATGCAGCATTTTACTAGGAGGGTGGGGATATTTTAAAACATCTCTGTGTGTGTGTGTGTGTGTGTGTGTGTGTGTGTGTGTGTGTGTGTGTGTGTGTGTGAGACAGATAAAAAGGGAAAGAGACAGGGAGAGAAAGGAGGGGGAGTGATTGAGAATCTTCAGAGGTTCAGCAAGAAAGTCTGTTATTCAACCTACATGGAAGATATGAATATAAGAATGGTGAATTAAAGATTGTAAGAATGAAAAACATGAGGTCTGATTATTATTCTTTGCCTATTCTATTTATGTTATTCAGCTGCTGTGTCTATATTTATTAAGTATAAATAAATTATAATTAGGTTAGTTAAGGAAAGATTGTGGCAGCATTTAATCACATACCATTATGAGCATTTGTTCATTCCACTGAACACAACTCTCACTTCAGGTATAGCACCTTTCATACCTGGAGTTGTGCAGTGCACAACTTTCCCAGATGTATACAGTGACCCTGTATTCAATAGTCCACATATACATCCCGTCAACTTACTAAACAGAATTTTCCTTTAAATACAGAAATAAAATGAGAGCAATAACAGGAAAATCATGTTTCTCTCTTTATCAGAATCCAATCCTTTAGTTTCAGAAGTATATGTCATATATCATAAAGGGGGCAAACTTCAAATTAGCTTTTAAAAACTGAGTGAGCACTGAGAAGTTTTCCTTTTCCTTCTATCAGAATAGTTGTTCTAATTTGCTAATGTTGCTGGAATGCAAAACACCAGAGATGGATTGGCCTTTATAAAGGGGGTTTATTTGGTTACAAAGTTACAGCCTTAAGGCCATAAAGTGTCCAAGGTAACAACACATCAGCAATCGGGTACCTTCACTGGAGGATGGCCAATGGTGTTCGGAAAACTTCTGTTAGCTGGGAAGGCACGTGGCTGGTGTCTGCTCCAAGTTCTGGTTTCAAAATGGCTTTCTCCCAGGATGTTCCTCCCTAGGCTTCAGCTCCTCAAAAATGTCACTCTTAGTTGCTCTTGGGGTGTTTGTCCTGTCTTAGCTTCTCCAGAGCAAAAGTCTGCTTTCAAAGGCCATCTCCAAAATGTTGCTCTGTAAGCTGCAGCTCCTCTCTCAGCTCCTGTGTGTTCTTTAAAGTGTCCCTCTTGGCTGTAGCAAGCTTGTTCCTTCTGTCTGAGCTTATATAGTGCTCTAGTAAACTAATCAAGGCCCATGCTGAATGGGCAGGGCTACATCTCCATGGAAATTATCCACCCAGAATTACCACCTACCGTTGGGTAAGTCACATCTCCATGGAAACACTCAAAGAATTACAATCTAATCAACAGTAATACGTCTGCCCCCACAAGACTGCATCAAAGATAATGGCATCTGGGGGGACATAATACATTCAAACAGGCACAATAATTTTCTTTATATATTTATTTTCACTGACATTATATTCACTTACTAACCTAACCATTCATTTTATTTGGCCATCAGTTTTCTTACTATAATGTTGATTTAAGAAATACATTTCCTTCACTTATATATATTCTGAGTCTCAAGGATTCCTTTATTTGATATCTTATAATGGAAAAATTATTTCTGCTAGCAATTGAAACCCTTGCCCTATTTTTACAAAAACATATCCCTTGGTTTTTGTTGTTCTAGTTGCACCACATATATTTATGTTGTCCTAAAATGTAATGCTTGGACTGTGAAAACAGCTGAATGGATAATGTTGAAAAGCATAATGTTGAAAAGCAGGATAGATTTCTGTAAAAATGACTTTTAATTCAGGAAATTTCTTACCATTATCAAAATAATATAAGAAACCCATGACTGGTTTCTATTTTATAAGTTGAAAATTCAGTAAGGCTAAGCAATTTTGTTCTATTTTCTTTGTTTTGTTTTCATTTTCCCCCTGCACTAAATATTTTCAGTATTTTTTTTTTATTCCTCCACAAGAAATTTTAAAGCTATGGGGGGAGGGGAAAGGGTGAGAATAGAAAAAACAGATAACTAGGTTTAGCATCTAAAACTTGTCTTTTTTTTTAAATTCAATTGTTTTGTTTCGTTTTGTTTATAACAAATTGGAGAGATTCAACAAACTTAAAAGAAATGAGAATATAGAGAAATTTGTTGATAACCTGTTACTAAGTAGCTGGTAATAAACTAGATTTTCATCTAATAGAAGAGGACATTTGACATGTAGGATCTTTGGCTTAAAATCTTCATTATCAGTCAACTCTTACACTTTCAGGATGAGTACCATATTTATATCATATTTATGTTAGAATTTAGTTCAGACATGAAGGAAAAGGGGGGTGAGAGAGGGAGAACCATCAGCAAACTTTATAAGATTCCCATAGGCATTATAAAAAAAGTCCAGAATCATCTAATGCAGTCTCCAGTCCTCTTTTTAATAAGTTCTACAACAGCAACAAGAGGCTTGGAAATCAGTCATTTCCACTATCACTGACAGATAATCTTCTTAGTCATTGGAAATGACTGCAATAGTTTTGAAGAATATGGAGGACATTTTCACAGCCAAAATAAAAGGGCATTGAGTACCATTACTTTTGCTGAAAGTGGGATGGGCTGAAATCTATCAACAACTGTTTTACAATGCAAATTGCAAGTGAACATGGAATACAGAATCAGAGAAATGAGCTATTTGTTAACTTTTAAAATAATCTAACTTTTTCATTAATTATTACGCTTGGTTTTCTAGAAAATCTATTTCTTTTCATATTCTTCATCAGAAGTAAAATAAAATCTCTCATACATTTCTGGAATTGATAGAATTAAAGTTTATTTTCTCAAATGCAGTTCAAATAAAAGACTAAATGTCAAAGATGAAAGTATAATACACCATTTGTCTCTTCCTCTATATACATTTTCTGACAGAAACCATCAGATACTAACTGGGTTCCTACAAATGTACTCCTTTAGTTCAGACTTTACTAACAGAAGTGTTAACTTTTAAATAAGGTCACTGAAATAAAGGGCTTTAGTGCTCACACACACTTCAGCCCTGGGATAACACTGCCAACTTTCCACACTTTCTGACAAAAAACAGGCAAACAAAACAAAACATAAATACTTTGAATGAACATAAGATTGAAAGTTTCACAATTTTAATGGATGGAATGAACTTGTCTCCCCAAAGCCAATTTTCTAATTGCTCATTAGAAACTATACCATTTTCATAGAATGGTTTTTAAAACCATACCTGAGAGCATAGTCATTTTTAGAAGTTTTATTTCCAAAATTCTTTCAGCAATAATGGAGTATTTTGTGTTTTCTACTATAAAAATCCCTGGAATTCTCATGTAACAAGGTATTCAAGATTTCTCTAAGAATAACATTAGGAAAAATGAATTTGATTGTATAGCTTAATGAGAAGTATTTAAATTATTAAACTTCCAATTTCTCTTAAATTGTTTTTAATTATATTCATTAGGAAGAAATCCTTACTTTCCCTCTAAAAGCTTAGCCTCTACATGTATTTCTTTCACCACACACTTCAGCTTCTAATTCACCTGCATATTATATTTTATCTACAATATATGATCTCAGTAGCCCAAAACTATTGTTAAGATCAAGACTTAAAGATACAGGCTTCCTTCATGCGGTTGGACAAACTATACAAAATACAAAAATAAAAAAATATTACCTGGCAGTTGAAAGCTGCATAAAAACATATTTGCCAAACTTAAAAATTACTTTTAAGGGTTAAAATGAAATAAATAGGAGACCAGTGGTGATATTTTTTTGCTCACCAGCTTGCATCTATCAGTTGGTTTTAAGAGCTATCTTACGTAATAAGCATATGGTAACCATAACTGCTACAGTGTACATAAACAAGAAAAATAATCAAAATAATACACCATGAAAACTATAATAAAGGTGAAGTGACCATTTAATTGCACATCTGGCAATGCTAAAATCTGGAAAAAAAAGAAAATGCCTTGCTAGAAAACCTCAAGAGAGGTTAATTTTGCCTCTGCTGTAAAACGTACAGTGTGGTCTTGACAGAATCACTGGAAGAAATTTGCAAAGCATTTTAATCAACAGTGCCATCAAGGAAACTATACTGAAAGAAACAGAAAGAAAAAGAAGAAAGAAACTTCTTATATTAAGTAAACTCAGCAACTTTTCCTTTTGGATTTTTCTGGAAAGGATTTGACTTAAACAAAGCACCCTGGCAAAGAAACAGGGCTTATTATTCTTTCATGGAGAATATGTGATAAAAATGTAAAATTACTAGTGAATATTAAAGAAAGTGCAGCACTTCCAGGAAAACTCAAAATATTCTGTTTCACTTAGATAAGCTTTAAATTTTGCTTGTTCTCTTCCTTTCTCTCCCATTTTATTGGTGTCATGTCCTCAGCCCCTAAAAAGGTTCCTGCCTAAATTGATCACTAAAGTATAAAGAGTAAATAAGGATTAAGGGTCAAAAAACAGCCAATCCAGATATGGAGAGAGTATAATAGATTGGAGAGGAGAATGAAAAATTAAAATGGAAAAGAGCAACTGCAGTTTGATAGTAGCAGGTTAAAAAATAAAATAAACTAAAACTCTGTGCAAGCGCAATTTGCCCAACCAGTTTGTCAATCAAGAATTCACAGAGCTGCTAAAACATACATGATACATAACTATTCTCTTTGAAAGGTTAGCTTTAAATGTTCACTGGAAAACTTCTTTTGCCATAGTTTAGGGATCATAAAGATATAACAGAGGTGAGCTGAAACAAAAAGTCCTAAAATGGCATTATTTATTTCAAATAAACATTGAACCTTTGTCTACTGATATTAAATTTATATTTTTCTCCAATTCTGGCTTGGGGAATAGGGGTGGGAGGACAGTAGATAATAAAACAATAAAAATGGAGCTAAATAGAACAGGACATTGTAACCGTAAGTGAAGTTCAAGGCCTGCTAGGCATAGTAGGGTGCAGGGAAGAAACTAGCTAAGTCGGTATGGAGTCCACAACTGGCTACCATGAGAGACTGATGCAGAGGCTACCTGATGGCTTTACATTCCATTTTTCTAGTAATTTGTGCTTAAATTGAATAAAGAACTTCTGCATAGTCCCAAATGATATATTTTTATCACAGTAAAATGCATGATAAAATGACAGTCTGTTTCCACACTTTCTGAGTCTAATAATTTAAAGTCTTCATTCTGAATTCCTGCCAAAGAATACCATGTTCATCTCCCCTTTAGATGACTTGCCATTATACATGAATCTCTACCACATCATTCTTAATTATTCTTCCATCAGGCATCTTCCTGCCTTTGAAATTCTATCTTACAGTTTCCAATAAACTTCTCCTGCTTTTTCTCCCTGTCCTCTACAAGCAGTTGATATATGAGACCAGCTTGACACATAACATAAATGCATATCAATTTCTCAGCTCCATTGGTGCATACATACATACTAAGATCCAAAATGCCATGATCTATTAATATAAAATTATCCAGCTTTCCTTATATATTAGATTAGTATTTTATTGGTACATCTAAAAATTTCTAAGTACCACATTCACGTTCTAATTTTGGTAGACCATACTTGGCAATCTAAAAATTACAGTGTACAGTTTAGAAAGGATGTGGAGATGAGATGTAGCAGGGGTGGGGGAGACTTGAGGAATTATGACATCTCAGGAAGCCATGAACACACTTTATATTATAACCAATACACTTTAATATAAAGTGATAATTACAACAAACTTTAATATAACTTTAACATCTGCAACTTAATGGATGTGATACACCGGATAATTTGGAAAACCATACATTAGGGAAGATATATCAGGATTTTTTAATGTATTATATTTAATCTAATCATAATAGAGACTCACACACATATTTACACATTATTTAAAAGTGAAACTCATACATATATTTAAAAGGGAAAATAAATCTTTTCTCTGTACCATTGAAAAAATGTATATACTGTAATTTTAGCAATGAGAAAATAGAAGTATAATAGCATAGCAGTATCTTTAAGGTACAAGATATTTATGTTTCAAAAATTCACTTGGACTTTTAAAGTAATTGCATCACTTTTCACCCTAGAATTTTCCTGATCAAGGCACACTCTCATTTGCTTCAACATAAACAATATAAGTCACAGTTATTCTATAATTAAAGACTGTACTTGGTTAAATCATAAGTTATGACTAAAATTACTGTCTGGAAATTACTTGCTTGTGCATTATTTATTTTTTCAGCCTAAAAATTTTGCTTTGAAATAATGAAGAATGCCTGTCTGCAGTGAATACAGCCAGAACTAAAATTCAAGAAACATATAACCCTTACACCATCAGGGCTCTTCAACCTATTGCAGTGCTATCCTTGCTCTGTTGGCCAAGATAAGTCCCCTTTCCTGATAGCTTTCACGAACATCTTCATTAGTAGTGCCAATTTCAATGAAAGCACTGAGAGCAATGAGAGTTGCATGTATCTCAACACTACAAGAAAATTAAAAATTAGTTCTTCCTCCCTGTGGAGAATTGAATCATGCCCCCCAAAATGCACATGTTCAGGTCACAACCTCTGGTCCTGTGGATATGAACCCATTTGTAAATAAGACCTCTAAAGAAGTTATTAGTCAAGGTGTGCCCAAACTGAATGAGGATGGGCCAACATCTAGTATTGCTGAAGTCCTGAGAAGCAAATGAATTTGAACACAGAAAGAGAAGGCACAGGGAGCAGCCAGAAGCTGGAAGTCAATGAAACTCTGAAGAGAAAGGAGATGATACTGGCATGTGCATTCTCATGCAAAGGAAAAGGCAAGGAACCCCAAAGTTTGCCAGTCAGCTAGAAGATACTGACTCCAGGAAGAAGCAAGCCTTCTAGCCTCTGAATCCATGAGATGATAAATTCCTGTTCACTAAGCCAACCTATTGTATGGTATTTGTTTTAGCAGCTGGCAAACAAAAACACACTCACATCCCAAAATTGGGGATTTACACTTAACATTTTGGCAAAGTTCCTGACTTCACTGATTAGCAGCAGCAGGATTCCAATCCACATTTAAAACCAAGAACAAGGTGAAAAGCTTAGAGAGTCTTAACTTTTTCTTAAAGCTTGCACATCCAGTATTTTACTGCTCTGCTGTTGTTGGTTTTTAATCACAGGTGAGTCCCACTAATGGGCAATTTCAGTCTAATTAGGGAAAAAAGTGGGCATGTGCCATTAAGAACATTCTTTCTCAACTTACAAACTGCTTCTCCACAGTCATTTCCAAGGAATCTGTTTTTAACTCCCTTCTATAACTGCCTCTGCTTACCACACATCAGCTGTTTTTACTGGCTCCAACCCAATCATTCCCTTTGAATTCAACCTCCTCTTATTATTGTTGTTTTCTTGGTATAACATTTCAATTACTTTGGTGTTGCTTTATTTATTTCTCTTTTAATTTACATGGTGTAGAGGGAGAAGAGTTTGGTGTAAATAGAGTTCAATGTCAGCCCATAGCAGAGAAAGCAAAATGTCTGATTTGGAAACCATATCTTCCCAAAGGAGTGGGATCATGCAGATTCTTGAGAAATTGGGTCGCATGGCAGGAGATATTAGGAGATGTTAGAATCTTTTCCCAACATTGGAGTCTTCCTTCAACATACGTAGGGCCATGAGTATTCTTGGCCAGTACACTTTAGATTACCTTCTGGAGAGTGGGTTTTGTGTGACCATCAGCCTCTGGCAGGATATTAAAGCAGTGGTTCTCAAACTTCAGGGGACTTCAATATCTCCTAGAGGGCTTACTAAACCATATCTGGCTGGAACCCACTCCCTGTGTCCAAAACAGATCTGAGGTGGGGCCAGAGGATGTGCTTTTCTAATAAGTTCCTAAATGCTGAAGATGATGATCTGGGGACCACACTCTGTGAACCACTGTTTTATAGTATTTTATAAAGAGAAGAGCAAGAAAAAGGATTTATTTTTGACACTTCAGATATATTTACATTATTAAATCCAAGTGAAAAAACATATTACTTAAAAAATGAGGGTACTGAAGTTTTAGAGTTTTCCATTCTTCAGTAAAATATTTTGGTTAAGTGGCAGACAATCTTTTGACTGCTTGCTATTAGTCATGTGGCTGTAGCTAATACTGGCCATGTGGTTGCTGATCAGTTTTCCTTCATGCTTCCTGTCTTAGTTTGCTAATGCTGCAGAATGCAAAACACCAGAGATGGATAGGCTTTTATAAAATGGGGGTTTATTTCACTACACAGTTACAGTCTTAAGGCCACAAAGCATCCAAGCAATCAGGTACCTTCACCGGAGAATACCCAATGGCATCCGGAAAACCTCTGTTAGCTAGGAAGGCAGCTGGCGTCTGCTCCAAAGCTCCGGCCTCAAAACGGCTTTCTCCCAGGACGTTCCTCTCTAGCAAGCTTGCTCCTCTTCAAAACATCACTCCCAGCTGCACTCCATTCCCTCCCCCCGAGTCAGCTCATCTATATAGCTCCACCGATCAAGGCCCACCCTGAATGGGCGGGGCCATGCCTCCATGGGAACATCTCATCAGAATCATTACCCACAGCTGGGTGGGGCACATTCCAAGCAAATCCAACCATCACCAAAAATGTCTGTCCCACAAGACCACAAAGATAATGACATTTGGGGGACACAATACATTCAAACCGGCACACTTCCTTTGAACCTTCACTTAGATACATTTATTCTGTTTTCTCTATGCTCTTTTATTTTGGTGGGACCTTCTTTCTCCTAGGCTATTTCCTGTGGGATAGCTTTAGGAGTTGGATAGCTGCTCCACGTATGTATTTGTTACAACAAAATGAATATTCTTATCTTAAAAATATAACCATTTTAAGTTTTGGAGGATGTGGAATTCCCCACAAAACCGAAGGGAATGCTAAATCAGTCAGGCCTGGTGATCTGAGTGCAAGAACTAAGACGTATTTTCTTCAGAGTCTTCCTGGGATCAATTTCAGATTTGTTTATGTTACTTTGCTCAGGATCACATTCCTGTGAAAGGAATCTGACTCCCTAAACTTGCATCCTTGCCCCCTGGCTAGGAAAGGTAGAACACCTTGATATATAGCCCCACAAAGACAATGCCCAATATTGATGGCTGGTTCCTTAGAGTAAAATCAGTGTTTGATCAGCAAAAGAAGTAATGAACGTTGGGCAGGCAAAATCAAAATGTGTCCACTGCAAACAGACTCTTTGCTTGTATGTAAATCTTCCCAGGTACTCAGGAGCTGAGTACCCATTCATTACCATTACCCAGTAGCGTTTGGTGACTTGTTATTTATGAAGCATGTACGTGTCAACCCTGAGATTTGCTCAATGATCAGATGTGATTTTTATTACATCAGAAATGAAGTTCCTGAGTCCTTTAATTCGATGACATCTCTGATCTCTGAAATGGTCATGAAAGCAGGTGGGATCAAACTCATTTAATAAACAGCACTTCATTGTTTAAGTTATTTATTTAAATGTTTCATTAAACGGTTGGATTTTCTTCATATTGGGATTTCCAGACACTTTCAATTCAAAGAGGGTAGGAAGTGAGAGGAAGCAGTATAATTGGTAGTTCAAGTTTGTTCCAATTAAAGAATTTGAATGGTCTGGAGTTTAACAACAGGATACAGCATTATTGTCTCAAGCTAGAGACAGTAAAATAACACCACGGAAAATGGAGACATTTCTCAATGAGTGAAGGAATACAAGGAGAATGGGATAAAATTTTCTATGCTTATGTTTGACAATATGTCCAATATGATGAAAAAAGGTCAAGGTTGAGGGTAAATGAAATTATGGTGATGATCAAATCTGGGCTGACAGTGGAATTTGTCAGCATCTCTAAAGTTGAGTCATCTTAACAGAGGATTAATTTTGGATATTAAGAAGATAAAAAGCCTAAGGGCTAAACCAAAGTAAGAAGTAAACTTCTATTTTAAACTCATATACAGTAGAAAATAATTGTAATGGGATATATTTGGGGATGAAACAATCAGAAACTTGAAAACAAGCCTTCCAGTATTGTAAATATCTAACAAAACTGAATATAGTTTTAATATTCACAAATGATATCTTCTGTAATGTTGAATAGATATCAGGTCATAATTTACTCTAAAATCACTAAAATATAATAAATACATGTAAATGTCACCTTTTCCCATATAATTCAAGAACCATGATTTTAATAATCCAAGTTTTGTTTGATGTTTAAACTCTTTGTTAATGAAGACTTCTCTTCACAGCTGCCAGTACCTAGGGGTCTGTAATGACAGGCAGACTTGTTTACTGCCATGCCTTCCTCTGACAAGTGTGAAGCTTCTGGAATATCTTGACTCAGGAATGTGCAATTGAACTTAGTTTCTTCCCTTTGATTTATTCTCTGCTCTTGGGAGACAAATGCTTTAAAAACATAACCCACATCTCAAACTCAGGACCTTAGCCAGCACCATGTAACTGGGCATGTGTGAAAGCCCCGTGTAATCAGCCACAACTTTCTCTCCTCCCCTATCCCTTCTGGATCCTGAATCACTTTGGTTCTTGCCTTAGCTACTCTTCAAAAAACAATATGATTATAGGCACACAGTAATAGCAAAATTACATTGATTGGAATTAAAAGACCACCAGCTTTCCTTCAATAAATACTTCTAACTTCTTTTTCTACTCTGCCTATGGAATCTCAGTGACTTTTCCTTACATCTTCAGAGATAGGTACATACCTACTTTGAAAAAAAGCACAGAACAAATAAAGAATAAACTGTTTAAAATAAGAATTAAAAATTTAAGTTATGAAACTATGTTCAAAACAAACTGTCAAAGTGATTATGAAAATTGAGAGGTAAGTGCTAAAAATCATTGTATCTAAAGGAAAACAGGCAGTGGGGATTTAAAAATGTGCAGACTAGCATAGGTTTTAGATGTCCATTTTTCTCCCCTTGAAATTCTGATGCCGTGGTGAATACAGAACACATGCTCAAAGTCATTTTCAGCTCCCCTCTGCCTACATAAAAATGCTACCTTCATTCCTCGAGTATTTAAAACCCACCTACTCATTTTAATTTCTCATTCATTACTCCCCAATAGAATTGTCCTCTTCAGTTAAGACAATGTCTTCACACTTTTCAGTAAATGTGAAGTTTTCACTTTAAAGCTTATTTTATACTCCCAAATAGTGAATGCTTTTCTTCCTTTTTTTTTGCATCCATCCATGTCCTTCCCCTCTTCTATAGCCAATTCAAATTCCATTTACTTATTAAGACCTTCCTTGAAAATTCCAACCCCAAGTTCACCTGACATTTCAGTTTATCTGTTGTATTTGCTATTCATTCAGTCATTCAGTCAACAAATGCTTATTAAGTACCCACCATATGTTGGGCTCTGCGTCAGGTACTGGGAAAGTGCAAGTGAGCAAAAATAGACATAGCTCCTTCTGATGATTAGGAAAGAATTACATAATTATAAAATTGAACTAAAGAATGCCTCATAGCAAACATTTCTTAATGTACTTTGAAAGAAAGAAACATTTTGAAAACTTATAACTAAAGAATTCGACAGAGACTTGGGAATGACAATGGTCAGAAAAAGCTTCACTTAATATATGCTTTATCATATACTCTCTTAATCATTAATACCTGTAATTAGTTTTTTCAATTAGAGTATAAGGTCCTGGAAAGCAGGGGCTTTTATATTCTAGAGAATATGGCCAGATACTAGGCAATTTGAACTGCTCTTAAATGATACTACAAAGGACGGATGATGAGTAACCATTAGTGGATAATCGGAGTAGATGGTCTAGAATCGAATGTGGAGAAATTGGCATCAGTATAGAATTTCAAATCACACTGAAAAAGAAGGCAAAAGCTAGATGAATCCTGAGCAGAACATTTGAACAGTCAGGCAGTTGAGAATCTGGTTTTAATAGATGGTTGATTTAATGTTTTTACAACGGCAAAGGTGACAAGCCAATAAAAATATTTGGCAGTTCAATTTTTGCTTCACTGGAACAACCAGGAACTCAACCAAAAGCAGATATGATATACCGACCAAGCATGTATCTGTCAAACATTAAAGCCAAACTGATTTGTTATTCACCATGGAGAAAGCCACATAGCAGTGGTTTCACTATTAAAGGGAAATTAGCATTTTAACCTAATTTAAAAAGCAGAGTTCAAATATAAAGAATAAAAAACACACAACAACAAAGTCTTTTTTTATTCTTAATTATTTTCATAACTTTATAAAACAAAAAGACAGGATCTCACTCTTCAGGTTCATTGACCAAAATGTTAAAAGCACAAGTGAGAAAGCGCAACCACATACAAGGTGATTTTTGTTTTTAAAATCTCATTGAATAAAGGATGTCATATAATAAATTACTTCTGTGAGTTGTCAAAGCACTAGGTGTACAAGAAGAGTGCAGTTTTTAAGTTGTTTTCAGTTTCATTAATGTGGCTTACTTGAAACCTATTTGCATTGCTCTAGCGTCCATTTCTAGAAAGCAGATAACTGAATCTCTCAGAGAAGAGTTTGTGTTCCCTCTGAATACGTGGGAGTAGTGGTAAATGCATTTCTTCTTTTTATATCTTGCCTTCCTAAAAGCTGCAGATAACTTTGATTGAGCTATGAACAGATACCACACAATTAATCTATCATGAAATTCATGACACAAATAACTTTTCAAATCCCCTTATGTTTGGTTTCCTATGAGTCAGTTTTTATAGTGGGAAGATTAATTGTATTTGCTTAAAAAAAAAGGTTATTAATGTCTTATTAGCTGACTTCTGTCCAGCAAGCCTTGAAAATCTAGGCTAAGTTGGGAAAGGAGAGAATGGCAGAAAAAGGTGATGTAGGTAGCACTGGAATATCAAACAAGCCCTCTGGGCTGGAATCATTTCTTATATTCTGCATTTATGCAAGCACTTTAAGGCCAAACACTCCTTTTAAAAGATGGCTTCTTTTAAATATTGGTTTAGCCCATTTTGGTATCCATATGTATAATTCAAGTATGTTCAAATGGGGCCTCAGAGATGAAATAATTCATTCATTCATTCAGCAAATATTTAGTAATCAACAACTTTAAGCAAAAATGCTACAAAGAATAGAGAGACATAACACATTATGTCTCTCACTAAGCAGCTTACTAACTGAAAAGGAAGCTAAGACAAGCTCTATTTTGTTTAGAAATAACTGTAATGTTGATTGTCACTAATGTGCTAAGTGAGTTATGAGCAAAGGGCTGGGGAATAGGGTAGCTAAAACATCATTTTGCTGGAGAATAAACTGGAGTAATGAAGGTCAAGTTACAGCAAGGATTCCAGGTTGTGCTATCAGTAAGAACAAAACCCAAGAAAGAAAAATGTATGTACCACAATTTCCAATTTGGATAGAAAACACTACTTTTTAGGATCTTAGTATAATTAAATATCCCAAGTTGCTATTTTATTCACCAAAGAAAGAATGAAAAAAACATATTATTGTTTTATAAGTCTCTGAAAAGCAGTACTGGAAGTATATACTAACAAAACATAAATTTCTAGAAATTCTGAAATCATGGGGAAAGCAAATATCTCCCTCTCCTTCTGGATGTATATGTGTATAAAAGAGATGCAAGTAAATGGTAAGGATGTGAATCAAAAAAAGGCAGAAGAAAACAAAATTCATGTAATTATGTTTTTCATCCATTACATACCTAGATCCACTTTCAGCTTAGGGGTCGTTTTGCTCATAAAGACAGGATATTTAAGATACACGAAGTAATGTAATAAATGGGGTAAAGGAACTAACACTTATTGAGCAATATCTATGGGCCAGCCACTCTGCTGGGTTACTGTCATGTATTTAGTTCACTGAATACTCAAAATCACACTCTGAGGTAGGTTATTATATCGGGTTTCTGGTGTGGTAACTAAGACTCCTTTAGATTATATATTGTACCCAAGGTCATTCCGGATTGGATTCTGGATAAGAAAATATTTTTTGTAAAGATTCTAATGCTCAGACAAGCAAAACAGTGAAACATATCAGTTCTGGTAAGGATGGTTGTTATGTTTTTCCCTGTTGCTCTCTAATAAAATCATAAAATCCTCTCTGAATAATTGTAATGTTCTAAAAAGTGATGGAGAACATCCTAGATGAATAGAAGGACTTAAGACTAAAGAAAAATCTAGTAACTGCTAGCATCTCTGTTCCATGCCAATCATAGAAATAAGGACTTTTCTATTTATGCGTTTTATCTCACAAATCTGTGTCCACTAATAAGCAGATCTAAAACATGTTCCTCCAACTAATTGTTCACAACTCATTCTGGTATGAACTCAGCTATGTAAGCCAATTCCACAGATGCCGAAGCATGTCGTTACTTCAAATTCCAAAGGCAGGGTCATTTAGTGATTTCTAAGTAAAATGATAAATGTTTCATAGGCCATAATAGCTTCTACTGTAATTAAATATGGGGACAATGTTGATTTTCTTGCTTTTATTTGATAGTAAAAATTGGAAAATTAAGGCTAAAATCCAACCACTTTTGTGAGGCAAATACCAGAGTTATTTTAGAAATATTTAGTAACAATAACTAGGACCCATTTGCCTTACACCAAGAAAAAGCACTTTCCTATGACAACAGCCAGCGTGAAGTTGGTGTGATTTGTAGATCTGAATACCTCGTTTTGTTAGGCTTGGGAG
Source organism: Choloepus didactylus (assembly GCF_015220235.1). Lineage (NCBI taxonomy): Eukaryota > Metazoa > Chordata > Mammalia > Pilosa > Megalonychidae > Choloepus > Choloepus didactylus. The sequence continues at coordinate 52,940,934 of NC_051314.1, forward strand.
TGGAATTCCATTTTCCATTTCTACATCGGGAACAGATTCATTACTAAAGCCCACTCATAAATACAGTAGGTTCCTTCCCACCCTACCCTTCTCCCTCTTGGCTTTTACCTATTTTTAGCAAGCTAAACTGAAACTTCACAGAGAATGCAGAGCTTAAGGCCTTGAGTCATTTGATAATACCATCACCGATGTTCCACAACAGTAAAAGTCTAATATTTTTAAGCTATTACTCAGCCATTTTTTGACATGTTTTAACTCAATTATAATTCTTAGCGACATAATGGATGTGATAGTGAAAATAATGCCTTATAGGACACATCTAATTTTGTCATTAATTTTTCGTAACACTGACTTTTAGTATTCATTGAGATTACTGTTGATATTCTGAGAAATCAAAAGATATGATAGTATTGTAAATTATAAATACAGATAATATAAATCATTGAAGTTGCATATATTTAATATAGATATCAATATAGATATAATAAATACAGATAGTATAAAACATTGAAGTTGCATATATTTATTTAATATTATACATATCAATATAGATAAAGATAGATATAAATATATAGATATATGCACATGTACAAACACATAGCATCAGTGCCTCTATATAGTACAGTGGTCAAAAAGTATACATCCTGATGTGAGACCAACGGATATCAGTTATCAGTTCTACCACTAACTAGCGTATGACCCTGTGAGAATTTATTAGCCTCTCAGTACTTCAATTTCCTGTTTGATTAAAAAAATGGGATAATATTACTACCTACACTCAAAGAGTTATGAGGAGGATAAAATATGATAATATATGCAAAGAACTTAGTATAGTGTTTGACATACTTTAAGGACTCATTTAATGATAGATGCTGTCACCATCATTAGCATCATCAATCAGGGGAGTAATAAACCTTCTTAGTACTTGTCTACAGACATAGCTATTAAAGTTTGGCCTGGTCACATTTTGATGTAAAAATTACAATCAGAAAATAATTCTTAAACATGGATCATGTTGAATTTAAGATCTTTTAAAATCAAGTTCAATGGTAAATCTACTTTCCTTCATGAACAGGAAAATTAATTGAAACATTTACCATAATGTGAAAGTAGAATTAAAGACAAAGGAAGCTCAAGAGTTGATATTGTGGGAGATTTGTTAATTACCACGGCCCACAAGAATCACACCTCCTGATATCCACACCCTTGTGTTGTCTTCTCCCACACTGACTCTGTGCTTGGCCATGTGACTTGCTTTGGCCAAAGGAAAATTAGCAAAAGCTACACAGAGATATTAACAGGACTTGTACATGGATATGTGCTCCCTCTCCTGCTTTGCATGCCCAGGCTAGCCTGATGGATGTATTTGGCCCAGCCAAGAACCAAGTGCCACTTGGTACCAGGTGCCACTCATGTGAACAAGGCCATCAAGGGACCAGCCAGCTGGACTGCAAAGGCAAGACTGCAACCAAACATATGAAGCAGAGCAAAGCTGTCCCAGGTGTGCCACGAACCTGCTACAAAATGGTGGCTTGGGGGTGTTTTGTTATGCACCAAAGACTGACACAGTGTTTTTTTTTTTTTCTTTTCCAATGAAGTAATTTCTAACTGTTCATGTGAATGAAAGAGTAGTTCCATTTCATTAATTCATTAATTCATTCACTGAGACATATTTAGGGACCATCAACATTGATCAGTCAGAAACAAAGACTGATCCTATGTGAATCTTGCCCTCAAGAACATATAGTTTAATTAGGGAGATTGATTAAACTCTCTCCCCATGGAAATACAAAATCAGAGGTAAGAAGTCCTTCCAACTTCCAACAGTAATCATAGCAATCATTATATTTTAAATAAAAATAATAATAAAATAAAACTGTCACTTACATATTCAGGCATCATACATTTTCTCATTTAATCCTCACAAGTGCCCATAGATGCATTTTTATCCATATTCTCATTCCTCTGATGAGGTTAGTAAGGCCCAAGAAGTTAAATAATTTGTACAAGGCTACAGAACTATTAAATGGAATAATTTCCATAATTTCTACATACAGTTTCATAGTTGTATTTTATGTATAGTTATGCATATTGCTATGCTTATAATTTTAAGATAAGATTGTTTTACTTAACATTAAATTTATTTATATAATATTAATAATGGGTTTATAAAGGAAAAAAATCAATGGAAATGCTTAATTTCAAGTTGCCTTTGCTAAAGTAAATTTAAATCTCCAGTTTGTGTCATTTAACTACTCTGAATCTCCTTTCTTTCTCAGTTACCAAATGAAGGTGTTTTAAAAAGTAATCTTTAAACTACTTTGTACATTTAAAAAATTCTATGGTCAAGCCTGAAGTACAGATAATTAAATAAATAAACTAACTTGTTCTCTGATTTATCTACTCAGAACATGTAATGAAATATAGACAAATAATAAATTTAATCACTTAAATATAGCCATATACGTATATATTGAGAATCCACAAGTGTTGCTTTTACAGAATGAACACATGTAAAAACAGATTAGAGAAAACAACGAATTGGAGCCAGAGGATCTCAGTTACTACTCTTACTAGCTCTGTTACTTGCTAGCTGGGAAAGCTGACCTCTCTGTGTTTCAGTTTTCTAATTTATACAACAGTGCCAATAATGCATATTCCATGAAGATTCTGTGAGGAGTAAATGAAATAATAAAATACAGCAATAACAATAGACAGTAATAATGATAACAATAAAATGACAATATAATAGGTACTGTTTATTTAGCATTTATTCATTTGTTCTAGGCATCATAAACACATTATTTCCATTCTCACAGACCACATGAAAATGGAAGTTGAAAATGTTTACTAAGGTCATACATCTTAAAAGCAAGCCACTACTCAAATCCAGGTGTCTGACTGTATTGCATTGTGATCTGCAAAATATAATAGTTGATGTTAAAATAGCATCATTTTAGATAGCTGACTAGATAGATTTTCTAGATCAACAGTTAGTTAGTAGATAGATCTTGACTTTTGGACTGCTAGAAAGTGAAGGGGTCTCAAAAATCACCTAGTTTAATTACAGTAAGGAAATGGAGACCATAAGAAGTTTATTTACCCAAGATTTTCCTAACAGCTAGAAGATGGCATGAATAGATTTCCTGACCTCAAGTCCAGTGCTTTTCTTCCCTAAGACAATAAGTTGGAAACTAGACCTTAAAAAGAAGATAATAAGTAATAATTATCACTTCTTTTTCAGTTCTTAGGGAAAATACCACCATTTCAATGACATGTTCTTGATGTCAATGTAGCATCCTCCAATTCCTTATATTATACCTTTGTTGTTTGTTTGTTTTTTCCCTTCATAAGATTGATTACTGGTTGTAATTACTTTATTTACTAAACGACTTTGATTGATTGACCAGTTGATTGTCTATGTTTTCCCACTAGAATATAATCTTATTGATGGCATCCTCATTTGGGTGGAAGCAACTTGGTATTAGCAAGTCCTAAGAAAGGTCTTTATTTTCTGAGATGGCTAGGCACATGTGACTACACGTAGCCTCTCAGAAGACTCCTGCATTTGAAACAGGGATGAACAAGCTCACAGTTACTGGACTAGAAGGGCCATGGTAACATGTCTTCAGAGAGACGTGGCTCTCAATAATAATTGGTGGGAAGAGATGACTTGGTGAGCTTATTCCTTCATGTGTTAGCATGGGTCTTCTGTGAAACAGATGCCAAGGCAGGGTTAAAAGTGTGAGGATTTTATTAAGAGAAATACATGAGAGAAAATTGAGAGGAAAACTTAAAAGGCTATGATTACCTTAAAACACAGTACAAGTCTGAACCTAAACAGAGAAGAGAGAAAAGAAATATTGGAAATGGAAGTGTCTTAGGTTGCTGTGCAATCTAAGGGAGATTCAGCCAGACTGCCAGGGAGACTGAGCCAGAGCTGACCATCAAAGGAATCATATGTTCCAGGAACAGGCCTGCCTTAGTGTCCCTGGGATGCTCAGTCATTGGCTTAGAGCAGTCTCAGGAAAGGGTGCACAAAAATGGATACGATTTTTCAGAGCACAGCAGCAAGGGCCTTGGTTCAATGATGCCCTCTATTTGTGACCTGAGAGGTATATTTTAATGGCCACCAAAACCCACATCAAGTGCCTTAGAACTATATGTTTTTTTGGGCACCAGGGTAGGTAGGAGTATGAGAGGGCCCTAGAAATGACTGAAGCTTAATTTTCTGCAAGCCTGACATGATATTAGGTAAAATAGAAATTAAATTGTACTAAGAAACAAAGATTGCTTGCCCACCTGTGTTTGTGAAATAAGCTTTACCCTTGTTGCATGTAGGAGGATAAAAGATTCAAAACAGAGGGAAAAAGCAGATGGTACAGAGATTTGAGAGAGAGAGAGAATAACCATGTGGAGGAATTGGAAGAAAGCAATCTAGCTAAAGATTCAAAGTGAGGAAGGGAATAAAGATAGATGGTGCTGATGATGCTATACTCAGAAGGCTTTCACAGTAGTACACCACAGATATTAGGAGTGGTAGGCTCAGCCATGCACCCGTGGTGAACCAAGGGATACTCATTTAACCTCTGATAGTCTTAGCTCCTCTTCTGTAAGATGAGAAGAATAAAAGCACCTATATCATAAGGGAGGTATGAGGATTAAATGAGATAATATTTTTAAAGCACCCAGAGTGAATTTCTAAGAGCTAAGCCTGGTGGATCTGATCACAGAACTTGTTCCATGATGAAAGAAAAATACTGTAGTCTATTATTAGGGTCAACCCTTTAGGATGAATGAAGAAGGAAAGTATGTCAAAATCATTGAGAAATCTTTTCCTACAGGAGCAAAGAAAGCACTATGTTGAGACCATGGTTCTTGCCTAACTTTAGCGCTCCACCTTTCCCTCCTCCTTTGAGGGAAAACATTAAAAGGGCATATGTGAGGGGAGAGGGTGGTGGGGGTAGAGAGGAATGCCTTTATAAATATGAGGTAAGTGAAGGAGAGTATGAAGGTAAGGCAGACCTGAGCCAGAATGGGTTGTCCTGAATAGAGTGGTAAGGTGGAGAGAGACTCTAGTTTGTATTCCTGAATGTTTGTATATTGCCTAGACACTGGGTTAGATATCACTGGACCTGCTGAGGAGCTCCCTTGCTTGTGAACCCCATTGGTTGGAGCATAATGTCCAGGATCAGAGAGCCAGATAGAGGATGTGGCAGAGCCTCAAAGGCCCCAAGCCTCTAAAGTCAGCAGGTGCAAAGAGCAAATCTGGCCAGACCAGAGAGCAAAAGTGGCCCCAGCCAAGCCACAGAGCCAGAATGCAAATTACACCAGTAGCTGACCTCAGTTGCAATGACCAGAAACCAAACAGACAAAGGTCACTAACCTGGAGATCAGAGGAAGAATCATAAGCTACTGTACCCAAGAACCCCAACTCTTTACTCACAAGATAATGCAAATCACGTATCCTCCAACACTTTATACCCAGACCAATCTCAGAAAGAAGTTTAAAAGGGCGGGCAGAAGACTAAGAAATCAGAGATTGTTTTCAGCTAGAAATGCCAAGCATCTCCTACAGAACCAGTTTAATATATCTCCCAGCCGCCATTTCAGTACAAGCCAAGATTGGAAAAGGAGTAAAGCAGAAAGGATTTGTGGAAAGTCCTATTGTCTGATGGCTTTGACCCCTGCGTGCTTCATGCAAAGCCAACAGAATTTTTGCGAGATCTTTATAGACAGAGCCATTGCCGGTCTGGACTGGAGGAGACAGACAAGGATAAAATTAAAGGAAAAATCTCTTCAAAGACAGAGCCATGGAGGTTGAGGTCTGGAGTCAGGAGGTCTCGGGCTGGGAGAGCGGAGCAGCCCACATGCATGGAAAGGGTGAGTTTGCCCTGGAGGTCGAGGGCGGGCTTTCCGCCTCGATACTCTGGAAGAGTTCTGCCACCCGAGGTCCCAAAGAGGGTGGAGCACATTCCCAGGGAATTGGGGAGAGCCTGGCTGCCACCCCACTGTTCTGAAGGGGTTGAGCGTGTGCCCCGGAGATGGAAGGGAATCCGGGAGCTGCCCCGATGTTTGAGGAGGGTGGAGCCGAGAAGGTGGTCTCCCCAGTGTGTGGATATGTTGGAGCACTCACCCAAGCATTTGGAGAGGAAACAGCTGCCAAAAAGGCCCTTGGGAAGGGTTAGGCTCCCGCTCTCTCAAGCCCCAAGGATGCAACATTGTTCTGTAAATGACTCTCAGACTTTGAAATCTAATGGAGTTTGTCCTGTGGGTTTTAGGAACTGTTTTGCTCCTGTTAACCCTGTTTTCCTTACTGTTTCTCCTTATGGCAATGGAAATGTTTATCCTATGAATGTTCTTCCTTTGTATATTGGGAGCACATAACTTGTTCTAAGTTCACAGATCCACAGCTAAAGAAAGATTGTGCCTTGGGACTGACCACGCCTAAACTGATTTTGATGGGATTTTGTACTTGACTATTGTTACTGAGATGATGTAAGTTTCTGTGATATTGTGATGAAATGAATGTGTTTTGTATTTGGAAAGATAATGTCATTTTGGGGTCCAGGGGGTGGAATGTGCCGGTTTGAATGTATTGTGTCCCCCAAATGCCATTATCTTTGTGGTCTTGTGTGGGGCAGACCCTTGGGTGCTGGTTGGATTTGCTTGGAGTGTGCCCCACCCAGCTGTCGGTGCTAATTTTGATGAGATGTTCCCATGGAGGCTTGGCCCCACCCATTCGGGGTGGGCCTTGATCGGTGGAGCTATATAAATGAGCTGACTCAAAGAGGAAAGAGAGTGCAGCGGGGAGTGATGTTTTGAAGAGGAGCAAGCTTGCTAGAGAGGAACGTCCTGGGAGAAAGCCGTTTTGAGGCCAGAGCTTTGGAGCAGATGCCGGCTGCCTTCCTAGCTAGCAGAGGTTTTTCGGATACCATTGGCCGTCCTCCGGTGAAGGTACCCGATTGCTGGTGTGTTACCTTGGAAGCTTTGTGGCCTTAAGACTGTAACTGTGTAGCAAAATAAACCCCCATTTTATAAAAGCCTATCCATCTCTGGTGTTTTGCATTCTGCAGCATTAGCAAACTAGGACAATATCACATATATTTTTCTGGTGAGTCAGAGGATTTGGGCTTCTAAAGAGGACCAGCTCAGTTTAAGAGACATGTGCCCACTGTATATCTCAGGTGTAGCATAAGTTTGCTCTCCTTTTTCATGGTTATTAATATTACAAATGGCAGAGGGGCTCATTAAAGGGAGTTCCTGGTGGTGTGGGCTGCTGGGATGGTAAGAGAAATCTTCAAAGAGGTGGCAGCTGCTAAAGAGAAACTTGCTGAATCTTGAACGTTCTGTGTTCTCGCCTGGAAGATACAGGGCAGATGAGGAAAAGAAAGGCATTCAGGCAGTGGGAACAGGAGGATAAAGCTAAGGAGAAGGTACTAGCAAAGAGCACGAGGGAAAACAAAGTAGTTCAGTAATAGCTGGAGTGTAGCTAGAGGAAGGGGCTGATGACGAATAGGCCCAGTGAACTAATCAGGAGGCTTTTCATGAAGAGCTGTGTATGCCATGCGAGGATGAGCAGGGGAGAAACACAGAGTCAGAAATACATCCCAGAAAAGCTCATTTTTTGCACAGAAGTGGAGAATTTATTAGAGGGATTTGAAATTTAAATAAAAGGAAGCAGGTGAGTATTATGTTTAGAGTATTCCAATCAAGAAATGATTAGAGCCTGAAGTAAGGCACTGACAAGGGAAATAGAAAGAAAAGCATGGACTATTAGATTTGTTAAGTAGGTAATAGTCACAGCTTTGCGACTGAATTAATGTGGATGCTGTAAGGAGAGAGAAGGACAAGTCTATGGAGGATCTAGAACTTTGGCTGGGAAAGACAGGGTAGCAAATGATTCCATTCATGAGATTAGGAAAAGCAGGAAGAGAAATGAGTTTGGGAAACTAGGGAATGGAGAAGATAATGAGTTGAGTTAGGTGGCAAACTTAAGATTTTCATTTTGTTTTTGTTTTGTTTTATCCTGCTGTAAGAATTTAATCTCTTGGAATCTCAATTACTGTGTGTTAGATATGGAAAAACTATTATTTACCCATCATGAAAGCAGTAATCATGCCTGGAATTTCTACAAATGCTACATAATAGAAGGAAGGAGAAGGGAAAGGGGGTGGAAGGAGGAGGAGGAAACACCTGAAAAAGTCTTTGTTCGAAAAAAACTAAATGCTTTCAAGAGATTTCCATGTGCAAAACTCATTAAGTCAAAGTATACTGACAGATACATAGACTTTTAGAGCTGAAAGACACCTTAGAGATCATGTAATTCAAGTTAGCTATTTTATAGATGAGGCAACAGGGGCAGAGATGGATCAAGAAACTTGGCCAAAATAAGACAAGTGAGCCCATCGCAGTCTTTTTCTTCCCCGTGGGCTGTGCTGCTGCCTTCATTGACCTGTGGCAAAAACTACCCCAGATGGGGAAGTGAGTACAGCACATTTTCACCTGCTATATTTCTTTCTCACATTCAGGATTTATAATTCTACTATAAACATCGCAATATCATTCCAAAGAATCTCTCATAACAGAAAGAAAAAAATACATATATACATATAATGTGCGTCTATAAAATACAGAGCAAAAACACTTTTTATGTCTACAATACACCCTACCATTGTGTGAGGATTATTCATATTTTAAAGATGAGAACACAGAGGCACAGAGATGTCAAACATCTTACTCAAGACCACAGAGCCAACAAATTGTGGAGTCAGGACTTGAACCCTGGCAGTCCAGCTCCAGAGCCTATATTCTTCCTCACTATAATACACTGCTATCCAATCAGTTTTATTTTTCCCTGAGTTCAAATAACAGGACTGATAAAACTTTGTAAAAATCCTCAAAATGTTATCAAATATGTTGCCATTTAAATCTAGAACACAGCTTTATCAAGGTGAATGTATAACTAATTTTGAAATGTGTTATCTACAGAATTATCAAACTGTACATTCCACGTTAACTTGAAGATCTACAAAACAAGCCAGGTGAGACACACTTACATACAATAAAGCTTTCAATAAAAATTTCTAAATAAAAAAGAAGATTGTTTTTAAAAGCTGCTTAACCTGGTCCAAGGAATTGCTATTAGATGGAGGCTTATGAAATCAGATCCCTTAGAAAATGACTACATCATAAAGGAAGTGATACCTGTAACACAATGTTGATTGCACCAGTGCTTTTGCCCAAATTATCAACTAGTCATCTAAGCAAAGTGCTGCTGGCCTTAAAAGTCAGGTGAGACAGGTGAGACACACAAGCTGGTATCCAAGAACCTGTCAGCTTCTACCCAGTCCTCACTGGCATTCATCAGCTCTTCAACCTCAGGATATCACTGTTCAGGCAGATTGGAGGTCAAAGGCAGTACTTTTCAATCAACTTAAAGTAACAGGTAATTCTAAACATCAAAACCCTTCTTAGATATGGTTAATTAATGGGGAACAAGGGAAGGAGTTTGAGCAGAGGCATGGCATGAACAGAACTGGCGATGATGTGTACAGAGAGACTGAAGATCAAGACATCCTTTAAAAAAAACGCAATACTCCAAGGGTGTGAAAATAAATGCCTTAACTTTGACATGGTGGGGAATTGGAAAACGGAGGACTAAGGAATTGAAAATGAGAAAGGTTAGTGAGTAACTGCATGTGGAGATAGGAAAGAAGGAAGTATTAAAGATTCATAAATTTCTTTCATATTATCCTTGCATCTGTAATAGTAACCTCAACTCTCAACATCAGTTTTAGTAGGACCTGGTTAAAAGGTCCTTTAGAACCTGTACTCTCCACCTTGAATACTTCCTCTATCCAAACAGCTTCAAAATGTTTTTAAAAAAGAAGCTGATTGTTTGCACTACATGGCTATTGACAAGCTGCCCACATGAACAAAAATATTTTATTTGGCCCATTTGATAGTGAAATAGAATGACTGTTCACAAACATTCCCTTTAAATTATCACAGTGTTACAAAAAGTCATTTCAGCTTTAACATATGAGCAACATTAAAATGACACATGAAGAATATTAAAATACATGTATAACAATCACCATTTGGAAATGATAGCAGGCAAAGGGATGTATAATGAAACATCCAAAAACATAAAGCTTTACCTCAGAAAAAAGCCAATGCAAATAAAATAACATTGATGATCTCTTATTTCACTATAATCAGAAGTATCTTATTCTTTACCATACTTTTCAAAAAGAAATAAATAGTACCACATTGCAGTTAGGAACATAACAAAATAGACACTTCCCTTATTTTTGAGGAATGACTTAAATAGGGACTTTTTTTAAAAGCACTATTTGGCAAAAGTCTCAACTGCAATGATTTTTACTGGAAGTATTTCATGGGCACCCACAGCTTAGGTGAGAGAATTTGATCCCAAATCCCAAGCCAAAATTTTTATAAATCTACACTTATCAAGATCACTCAGTTCTTACTAAGCCTTAAGTTGTTTAAGGTTTAATATGACAAACATCTCCTCATCCCAGTATACACAGTCCCTCCTACTGGGTTTGTGCCAGAAGTAGAATGAGAACAGGATAATCACAGGGTTTTTTGGATTCCAGATGCCCTTCACAAATTCCTCCTGATAAAAGGTATTTTGACTCTAATAGAGCAGTACACAAGTATTTCTTTCATCAGAAAGACCATGGAGCAAGTAGCCCACACATACCCAGCACATTAATGCTTACAAACAAGGTGGGAATTGTCATGAGACTTTGCTTCTTCTTATATTGGCCCTGCTAGCTGGAATATTGACTCTTCAAGGATCAGGCCATTTTCCACCTTCTCCTCAAACCCATATCCAATAGAGCAATTTGTTATCAGTACTGAGATTTGTTTTTCAGAAGCTTATCTTCTTTCTTTGCCCCTTTACCTTCTTCATTGCCTCTCCCTACCTCTTAATTCCTCACGTCAGCATCTCCTTGGAAGAAATCTCTCTAACATTCAAACTCTTTTCCAATTAGCACCCCATTCTCCACTTAGGGGATGACGCCCCCCATCGTGCATGGTCTTGTGACTGCCTCCGATTGAGGAAGTCAAAGGCGTAATATCCTCACTACCCTGCTGAGGCCAGACAATGACAGAGTCCAGGTCAATCTGAGGCTCTCTGAGTTTTGTAAATGTTAAGTAAGTGATATGATGATCGATACTGGGATAGTTTTCAGAGTGGAGGCATGAGACTACCTGAACTTCACTGTGGCTCCTACTGATCAGCTCTCTGATGTGCCTATAGTTCCTGACCATTTTCCAAGTCTGGAGCTCCAGCTTCCCCCTGATTCACCGAACCTGCATTATTCACATAAACCCATTTTGCCTCTGTGAGTAGGCTTCTGTGGCTTGATGCTAAAAGCTCTGACTGAGGTGTCTTCTAATGCAATTCTGCCTGAATAGATCCTTTCAAATTATTGCACATCTAGCCATACAAGACATTCTCTACCCTCATTCTATTTCCTGGTAATTTATATTCTAGATTCTAACACTATGAGTTTGCTTATTATAATTGGTTCATATTAGTGAGATTATAAAATATTTGTCCTTTCCCATATGGCTGATTTCACACAACACAATGTTCTTACTATTCAATCCACAGGTTGTGCATGCAACAGGACTTCATTCCTTCTTACAGCCGAAAAAATCCCATCATATGTATAGACCACATTTTGTTTATCTTTCATTGGTTGATGGACACTTGGGATGCTTCTATCTTTTGGCAATTGTGGATAATGCCATTATGAACATTGGTGTGCAAATGTCTGTTTGTGTCCCTGCTTTCAGTTCTTCTGGCTATATACCTAGTAGCGGGATTGCCAGATCATATGGCAATTCTATACTTAGCTTCCTGAGGAACTGTCAAACTGTCATACACAGTGCCTGCACCATTTTCCATTCCCACTAGCAGAGAATGTGTTCCTATTTTTCCATATATTCTCCATCACCTGTAGTTTTCTGTTTGTTTCATAGTGGCCATTTTAGTAGGTGTGAAATGATATCTCATTGCGGTTTTGATTTGAATTTCCCTAATAACTTGTGATGTTGAGCATCTTTTCATGTGCTTTTAAGCCATTTGTATTTCCAATCTGGAAAATTGTTCAAGTCTTTTGCCCATTTTTAATTGGGTTTCTTTTTATTGTTGAGTTGTAGGATTTCTTTTTGTATTCTGGATATTAAACCCTTATCAGATAAGCAGTTTCCAAATATTTTCTCCCATTGAATAGGCGGCCTTATCACTTTCTTCACAAAGTCCTTCGAAGAACAAAAGGTTTTTCTTTTTTTTTTTTAATTCTGAGGAAGTTCCATTTAAGTTTCTTTCATTGCTTGTGCTTTGGGTGTAAAGTTTAAGAAAGCATGTCTACCACAAGATCTTGAAGATGCTTCCCTACATTTTCTTCCGGGAATTTTACGGTACTGGCTCTTACATTTACATCTATGATCAATTCTGAGTTAATTTTTATATACTGCGTGAGATAGGGAACCCCTTTCATTCTTTTGATATGGATATCCAGTTCTCCCAGAACTAATTATTGAAGAGACTCTTCTATCCCAGTTGATCATAATTGGCAGCCTTGTCAAAAGTCAATTGATCACAGATGTGAAGGTCTATTTCTGAATTTTCATTTTTATCCCATTGGTTAATATATCTGTCCTTCTGCCAGAACCATGCTGTCTTAACCACTGTAGCTTCGTAATATGTTTTAATATCAGGAAGTGTAAGTCCTCCAAATTTGTTCTTTTCCAAGATGGTTTTGGCTAGTCAGGTCCACTTGCCCTTCCAAATAAATTTAATAACTGGATTTTTCATTTCTGCCAAGCAGGCTGCTAGAATTTTGATTGGGATTATGTTGAATCTATAAATCAATTTGGATAGAATTGACATCTTAATGATAGTTATTGTTCAAATCCATGAACACAGAATGTCCTTCCATTTACATAAGGCTTTTTTGATTTTTTTAGCAATGTTTAGTAGTTCTCTGTACAGGCCCTTAACATCCTTGGTTACATTTATTCCAAGATACTTAATCATTTTAGTTGCTATCGTAAACAGAATTTTCTTCTTGATTTCCTCCTCAGATTGTTCACTCCTAGTGTATTAAAACACCACTGTTTTTTTGCATCATGGTCTTGTAACCTGCCATTTTGCTGAATTTGTTTATTAGTTCTAGTAGCTTCGTTTTAGATTTTTGGGGATTTTTTTATATATAGTATCATGTCATCTGCAACTAGTGAAAATTTTACTTCTTCCTTTCTAATTTGGATGTCTTTTGTATCTTTTTCTTGCCTACATGCTCTAGATAGAACTTCTAGCAAAATGTTGAATAACAATGGTGACAGTGGGCATCTTTGGTCTTATTCCAAATCTTAGAGGGAAAGCTTTAGTCTTTCAACATTAAGGATAATGTTAGTTCTGGGTTTTTCATATATGCCCTTTATCATGTTGAGGAAGTTTCCTAACTTTCAAATTCCTAACTTTCAAAATGTTTTTACCAAGAAAAGAAGCTAGATTCTGTCAAATGCCTTTTCTGCTTTAATCTAGTTGATCATGTGTTTTTCCCCCTTCAATTTGTTAAGCTGACATATTACATTAATTGATGTTCTTGTGTTGAATCACCCTTGTACACCTGGGATAAAAACCATTGGATCATGGTGTATAATTCTTTCAATGTGCTGTTGGAGTCAATTTGCAAGTATTTTGTTGAAGATTTTTGCATCTAGATCCAGTAGTCTGTAATTTTCTTTTCTTGTAGTATCTTTATCTGTTTTTGTTAGATCATGGTGTATAATTCTTTCAATGTGCTGTTGGAGTCAATTTGCAAGTATTTTGTTGAAGATTTTTGCATCTAGATCCAGTAGTCTGTAATTTTCTTTTCTTGTAGTATCTTTATCTGTTTTTGTTATTAGGTTGATGGCAGCTTCAAAGAATTAGTTAGGTAATGTTCCTTCCTTTTCAATTTTTTGGAAGAGTTTGAGCAGGATTATATTACTTCTTGGGATGACTGAGAGAATTTATTTGTGAAGTATCTGGTCCTGGGTTTTCCTCTGTTGAAAGGTTTTTGATGACTGATTCAATCACTTTACTTGTAATTGATGTACTGAGATCTTCTATTTCTTCCAGAGTGAGCTTGGGGTATTCATGTGTTTCTAGGAATTTGTACATTTCAACTAGGTTGTCTAATTTATTCTCATACAATTGTTTATAGAATCCTCTTATGATCCTTTCTATTTCTGTAGGAGTCAGTAGCAATATTCACCCTCCACCCTTATTCATGATTTCATTTTTTTTTTTTTTTGCATCTTCTCTCTTTCTTTGTCAGTCTGGCTATGAGTGTGTAAATTTTATTGAATTTTCAAAGAAACAACTTTGGTTTTGTTAATGCTCTCTATTGCTATTTTTAAATTCTCTATTTATTTATTTCTGCTCTAATCTTTGTTGTTGCTTTTTTTCTACCAGCTTTGAGTTTAGTTTCCTGTTTTTTCCTAGTTCCTCCATGTGTACAGTTAGGTCTTTTGATTTCAGCTCTTTCTTCTTTTTTAATGGTAGGCATTTAGGGCTATAAATTTCCCTCTCAGCACTGCCTTCACTTCATCCCATAAGTTCTGATATGCTGTACAGATGTTTTCATTCTTCTCAAGATATTTACTGATTTCTCCTGCAATTTCTTCTTTGACCCACTGACTGTTTAAGAGTGTGTTGCTTAACCTCCATATATTTGTGAATTTTCCAGTCTTCTGCCTATTACTGATTTCCTGTTTCATTCCATTATGGTCAGAGAAACTGCTTTGTGTAAGTTCAATCTTTTTAAATTTATTGAGACTTGTTTTGTGACCTAACATGTGGTCTATCCTGGAGAATGATCCATGAGCACCTGAGAAGAATCTATATCTCATTCTTTTGGGGTATCATGTTCTGTATATGTATTTTAAGTCTAGTTCATTTATCATATTATTCAAGTTCTGTTTCCTTATTTATCTTCTGTCTAGATGTTTTATCTATTATGAGAGTAGTGTATTAAAGTTTCCAACAATTATTGTAGAAATTTTCCCTTCTTTGTGCCAGTGTTTGCCTCACGTATTTTGGGGGACCCTGCTTAGGTGCATAAATATTTATGATTGCTATTTATTTTTGGTTAACATATAGTGTCCCTTTTATTAATACATAGTGTCCCTCTTTGTCACTTATAACAGTTGTGCATTTGAAATTTATTTAGTCTGACATTAGTATAGCTATCCCAGCCCTTTTTTGATTACCGTCTGAGTAGAATGTCTTTTTTCAACCTTTCACTTCCAACCAATTTGTGTCCTTGGGTCTAAGGTGAATCTCCTGTAGATGGCATATAGATAGATCATACTTTTTTTTAATCCATTCTATCAATCTGTGTCTTTTGATTGGGGAGTTTAATCCATTTTCAATGTTATTACTATAAAGGCAGTATGTACCTCAACCATTTTATCCTTTGATTTTTATGTCATATCTTTTTTTTTGTTTCTGTTTGTACCTTTTTAGTTACCATTAATGATAATCTTCATTTCTATACTCCAAGCCTCTCTCTTTTCTTTCAGTCTGCAGAACCCACTTTAGTATTTCTTCTAGGGCAGATCTCTTCTTGATGAACTCTCTCCGTTTCTGTTACTCTGTGAATACTTTAAATCTCCCTCATTTTTGTAGGGCAGATTTGCCAGATAAAGAATTCTTGGCTGGTAAGTTTTCTCTTTCAGTACCTCAAATATATCATACCATTGCATTTAATCTTACTGCTATTCCCTTGTACATGATGAATCACTTTTCTCTTGCTGTGTTCAGGATTCTCTCTTTATCTTTGGCATTTGAAATTCTGATTAGTACGTGTTTTAGACTAAGTCTATTAGGATGTATACTGTTTGCAGTACATTGTGCTTCTTTGACATATATATTTATGTCTTTCATAAGAGTTGGGAAATTTTCAGCTTTATTTCCTTAAATATTCTTTCTGGCCCTTTTCTTTTTCTTCTCTTTCTGGGAAACCCATGACATGTATGTTTGTGTGCTCAATTCCCTGAGATGCTGCTCAGCTGTTTCCATTCTTTTTCTCTATCTGTTCCTCTGACTGTAAGGTTTTGAATGTCCTATCTTCTAGTTCTCTGGCTCTTCCTTCTGCCTGTTCCACTTAGCTGTGTAAGTCTTTAATGTGTTTTTATTCTCTTCTGTTGTGCCTTTCGTTCCCATAGGTTCTGTTATTTCTTTTCATATTTTCAAATACTTCTTTATGCTCCCCATTTTCTTCTTAATATCCTTTATCTCTTTAGTCATATTCCTTCATCTCCTTGAACTGATTTAGGAGATCTGTTTGAATAGCTTTGACTAGTTGTCCCAAATTCTGTGTCTCCTTCAACTTTTTACTTTGTTCCTTTGACTGGGCCATATGTCCTGTTTCTTAGTATGGCTTATAATTTTTTGCTGATGTCTAGGCATTTGATTATCTTGATAAGTTTACTCCAAAGGCCAGTTTCTCCAGCTTGTCTAGGGTTTTGTTGTTGATTGGGTTTGTGTTAAGGCTCTTCTCTGACACTTGTCTCAACTTATTCTAGAGCTTTAGAATTTCCCATGTTTAACTGATCAGATTTATTGAAGTCTTCTACATCCAATTCCTGCCATGGTTATGTGGCACAATTTTTAAGATTACTCTGTGCAATTGTTTCACCCCCAAGAGAAAGCTTCCTTTCTTCTGTTCCTTCTCTGGGAATTTTGATCTATTATGTTTGCTTTTGTTTTGCCTCTACAGATTTGTGTTTGTTTGTTTGCTTATTCTCGTTTACTTGCCTCTAGTTGCTGTTTCCTGGAGGTTGAATTCTGGGTGGTGGGTAATTCTGAAAAGGATTTTCCCCCAAGTTGGTATTTCCCAGCCAAAACAGGCAAGGGACCCACCAAAGGGCACAGACCAGTTCCA
The DNA here is from genome assembly GCF_015220235.1 of Choloepus didactylus. Taxonomy (NCBI): domain Eukaryota; kingdom Metazoa; phylum Chordata; class Mammalia; order Pilosa; family Megalonychidae; genus Choloepus; species Choloepus didactylus. The sequence goes on from NC_051314.1 coordinate 52,957,916, forward strand.
AATGCACCTGGGAAGAGGGTCAGGAAAGATGTCAAAAAGCATTTTTGTCATTTCTTTCTTGCCTGTCCTGCCCATCATATGGTGCTCTTCAGCAAACCATTTGCTGCAACCCTAGGGAGGAGGTACTCCTTTTAGTTTTCCATCATTTCTGCCCCTTCGGGTGTGGGGTTGAAACAATGGCTGAAGCGTTTTCCTGTCTGAAAAGGCTTGAACAGTGTTTCAGAGCAGAACCCAGAAAACTAAATTCACTGATCAAAAGCTGCGATCAGTACTTTTCCATGCCCCACCCACCCCACTCCGCACTCTTGGGGAGAAGGGCTTCAACATCCCTATCCATCTGCAGCCACCAGCCATGTATTGGATCCAAAGCAGGTCACCTTGAGGGTGGGGGGTGGGTGCCAGCTGCTGCCTCAGAGTGACTTACTCACAGTTTTTAACCACAATTTCTCAGTCTCTTTATCCTGCTCTTCCCTGGATGTCGTACAAGTCTCCTCTGGCCTTCAGAGCCCCAGAGTAGTTGTTTCACATAGTTTCTGCCTATCCACTAGCTATTTTTAGAGGAGGAGAGAGTCCTGTAGATCTCCACTCCGCCATCTTCAAGGAAGTATCTCCTTTTGTTGCCTTCTACTTGAATTTTCCTTCTCTTCATTGATAACTCTGTTGCACAGTCTAACAACTTTGATTTGAGTTTCTTTCCAAGAAATTGTTGGATTCTCTGCTCAGTTCAGTGTTCAAAACCGTCTGACAGCAAGCAAGGTCCAGTAGGATCAGCTCCTACTTCTCTGTGGTATATCCATATATAAGAGAATAGTTCTATTGAGGTCACTGGCATTGCTGCCCTTCTTTTTAGCTTATACTGCTTACTAACTGCTATTACTGAACATCAGGTACTAGCCTAGACCCTTTATATATATAATTTCATTTAATCCTAAGAATGTCCCTACTATAAAAGCATTATTACTCTTCATTCATTGATGAAAAATTTGAATGTCAGAGGCATCATGTCTTACATAAGGTCACATGGCTAATATGTTGTATAACCAGATGGAAGCCCAAGTATCCTGTGATCCCAATCTTACATTTCCCTCTCTCTCTCTCTCTCTCTCTCTCTCTCTCTCTCTCACTCTCACACACACACACACACACACACACACACACAGAAAAGTAAAATAAAATAATAAATTCACCCTGGTAATTGAGCCCTCCATGATTTGCCTCTATCTGCCTTTCCAGAGCCATCCCTTCTCAGGCAAATTAAACTAAGCTTATTAATAGACCTAGTTGACCATCCTTATATTAATGCAGTTTCTTCTAAATATCATCCTAGCCTTTTAAACTCCATTTTCAGTCCTACTCATTCTATAGGACCCATATCAAATGCTCCCTTTTCTATGATTCCTGCCTCATTCTCCCATTTGGAGATAATGGCCCCTTATTTTCAATTCCATATTATTACATTTTATCCCTCATCTCAGACATACTATTCTGCCTTGTATAAATGTTTTCTCTGTACAACCCACCTCCCACCCCAAGTGGATATTGATTTCTCTTTTCTCTATGCCTTCTGTGCACTGTACTCTTCTATGATAAATTCAACTGCTGACTTCACTTAACTGGACATCTGCTTGAACACATTGTCAGCACATCCTGTGGAAAGGGAATGTCATTTCCAGACATTGGCACTCAGAGACAATCTCCATCTGCCACTGCTTCTCTTCCGTCACAGTTCTAGACTCCATGTGATCCATCGAGGGAGGTTCTCCTACCAGGCCTGGAAATTTCATGTGCTCATACTTTACAGTACAAAGGAGAGGATTTGGCCCCATAGTTCTAATAAGTAAACCATTAAACAGTAACTAGAACTGGTTAATACAGCACCTTTTAAGATGGTCTCCTTAATATTACAAACTGAAAAACAAACAAGATAAGGATGACACAAAGTAATTTAAAAATATGTTCCAAGGCTGACTCTTGATGAACTTCCTAACAATATGAGAAAAACTATGGCTAAGGTAACTTTCTTTCCCCTTGTTTCCTCCCACCTATACCCTCCCCCACCAAATTTCAACTTCAGAGAGTTTGTAAATACAGCCCGGGGTACTGAATTGACATATGTTCTATTTTCCACAATAAGAGGATGAAAAAGATAACTTTTCAAATAAAAAGAGAAAAAATAAAGTATGCTCTCAAATGTGGGAAGCACAAATGAGTAAGAAACATTCTAGAATTATAGCAACATGTTATTTGGTCACTTCTCATCTGTTACTACTTTAAATTCTGCTAGGATTTTCTTAGAATCTTCCACTACTAATGAGATGATTCTTTGTGAGAGGCATAGCTATGAAAGACTCAAGGATTTGTACAGGATTAAAACCGTGTGATGAAGTTTGATTGGATTTGTTTTCTGTGTGACTGCAAAAAGTAAGCCACCCGCTTATAAACTGTTTGTACAAGATATGATATCTTTGATTACGTTCTCCTTAGGACCAGTCCCATTGTAACTGTGACTGGTCAAATTCATGAAGCAAGTTTTAATTTTAAATCTTATTTGAATCAGGCTCTTCTAGTTATAAGTGATCATAATTATTATCTCATAAAATGCTTTATCATTATTTTTTAAGGAAATGGAGGACCTTTCATTTAAAAAATTGGAAAGGAAAAGTAAGAACAAAAGAGAAAGAAAAAAATAAAAAAGAACAAAAAGGATAAGACAGCTTTCATAAGGAATTTCACTGTGTTATCTCGGTTGAAGTAGGGACAGGGAATCAGAGCTCTGTTATGTGAAGATGCCCACCTCCTTCACTAAACTTCTCCAGAGCTGATTTCTGAGGACTCCTGGGGATCTAAGGAAATGATTATTAGTTAAATTGCTTTAATGTTATAAATGGGAGATATAGCAGATAGCCTACCGGCCTTTATGTAATCCCCTCCCCTTAAGCATGGGTGGGACTTGTGACTTGCCACTTACCAACAAATTTTGACAAAGGTAAAGGGAGATCACTCCTATGATTATGTTAGGCTATACGTAAGACTCCTTTTTGTTAGCAGACCTGCCCTAGTATCTCTCTCTCCCCCCTTTCTTGGTTTGAAGAAGTTAGATGCTGTGAATCATACAGCCTCAGGAAATTGAATGCTTTGCCATGAACTATGCCAGTGGGGAAGCAGATGCTTCCATAGTGGAATCTCTAGATGAAAACCCAGTCCTGGCCAACAACTCAAATGCAGTTTTGTAAGACCCCGAGTAGAGGACCCAGCAAACCAATGCCCAGACTTCTGACCCACAGAAACTGTGAGATAATAAACGTGTGTTGTTTTCAACTACTAAGTTTGTGGTAATTGTCACACATCATAGAATACAAATGCAAGGGAATCAACACTTGAAAAGTATATCTGAGCCAGAGGCAAAGATAAAACTGATTTCTTGTGATTAGATTTCTCTGTCGCCATGCTGCTTCCCAGGAAGATGAATGAAATGCTCAAAATAGTGAGAGGTAGATTTATAGGAAGATTTAAACATACTAGATTTCTTGAGCAGAAGGAGTCATTGAGGGGAAAAGTAATGGCTCCTTCCAAATCTGTGGGGGCCCTGTAAAGAGAGAGACAAACGTGTTCTCCCTGTCCTTAGGTAAACTGATTCTGATTATGGCTGGAACAAGTGCCACAAAGACACCTTGATGCAGAAACACTGTGTTTTGCCTAATTCCAAAGGGTACCACTCATACTTTATTCACATTGAACCTCATGGAACTGCGTAACATGGTGGCTCAGCTATACATATTAGTTCTTTCTGACAAGCAGTTTAGAAAAGTTGGAAGTTCTCTTCTTCAGCAGTACAGGATGACTTAAGTATATATATTACAAGTGATATAGAACTCATTTTGGGAATATGTCCATTTTATTGGAATGGTTGGTTTTATCCCCTTGAGATGTTATTTTAGTCTAGGTTTCACCCAACTTATGTGTAGAAACTAAACATTTAATCCATACCCTCTGGGTGAGATTTTTCAGTGTCGTGACAAAATTTCAAACCAAAACCACAAATCTCAGTGTTTTCATGACTTTTATCCAAAACCGACACTTGTAGTGGAAATAAGTAATGTGACCAATTGCCACAGAAGTGTCATTACAAAACAATATTAAGTATGGACTCTGATAATTTATACCTCACATTTATCTTCACAGAGTGGCACAAGGCATGTACATAAGAGACGTTTTTTTACATGTACATGTTCAAAGCCTATTAATAGAGGGCTATTTTTAATAATTTGACAAAATTACAAATTCCAATAAGGAAATTATATGTTACAATTGAACTTAGTCATTTAAGACATTTAATCTCAATAATCATTAGACAAACTAACTCTGTTTATCTTTGTCCCAGAGAAGATAGTTGATGTTATATAACTATATACATATTTATTAATTGGGATTTTGAACTCTTTTGCTGAAACGAAAGTTTTCTTTTTAATTAGTACATACAATTTCCTTCCCCAAGCAAACTTTTTTCTGCATTAAAAATTTTTTTTTTCCATTTAAATGTAATGCATGTTCATTATAAAAACCTGGGAAATAGAACTGAAAACAAAATAGATTAGAGAAGAAAACCACCCATAATTTTAGCAAAGAGAACGGTAGTATTTTTGGTGTAATACCTTTTAGTCTTTTTTCCATGCATAATTTTTAATATAAGTTGCAATTATACTGGTTAAACTTTTCTGTATTCTGCTTTAATATTTTGACAGTATAACCAAGTTTTTTTCTAGGTAATTACTAATTCTTTGCAAATATCCATTGAAATGGCTACACAATATTTCACTGAAAAAGTATATGATTGCTTACTTAATCCTTGTTTTTCTTTTATAAATTTGTGTTTCAATATCAGTATACACCTAGTAGAATTTGAACTACTGGGCTGGATGGATAGGAAAAATAATCAGAGATTGTTGCTTTTTAAAGGCACTGGATGTGAGAAGTGCAGTAACTTCATGAGATCATATTTGCCCACTGTGGTAGGTTGAATTATGTACTACAGGAAAAACAAAAAACAAAAACATGTTCTTAATCTTAATCCATTCCTATGGGAGTGAACTCATTGTAAATAGGGCCTTTAAAGGTGTTCTTTTTTGTTAAGGTGTAGTCAACTGAATCAAGGGGTTTTAATCCTATTACTGGAAGTATGGAAAGAAAGCCACGAGCAAGGAGATGAAGCTGGAAATCAGTGGAACTCAGAAAAGAAGAGAGAAAATACAGCCATGTGCATTGCCATGTGACAAAAAAGACAAGGACCCAAGGATTTCAGGCAGCTAGCACCAAAACTATAAGCCAATAAATTCCTGTTGTTAAGCTAACCCACGGTATGATAGTTGTGTTAGCATTCAGGAAACTAAGACATCCATCTATTGAACAAGTGAATGAATGAAGAGTAGCTCTCCACAATCAAAAAACTGGAATTCATCACTGAAGTTGATACATTTCAGAAATTTTATGAAAAAAAAATACACATATATACTTATGCATTTGAGCATATTGTCAGAGAGACAACAGCTTTCATCATATTTCCAAGAGGTCTTTGACCTACTAAAAATATTTGGTATTAAATATGGAAAGAGTTCAAAACATCAAGAAAAGAATACTTTGTAATATAACACATATTCATCCTATTGCCTTATCTTTCTTTTCTGTGAAATTAGAACTGCTTGTTTTTATTTACATGTTTATCAAAGGTTGCCAACCTAGAATTTACCCCATCAGCTCTCAACTTGTTCTCCTTGGTCAGAAAAAAGTGGCCCATGAAATTCCTATGTGACATACTAAGCGCATTGCTGCTAATGGGCAGGCAGACACCTTCCCCAATATCCCTTGCTCTAGGGGTGATGTGGGCTATGTTCACCCACTGAAGAATGACTGCTCCTTACATGAGGACATTTTGTTGCTTTCTTGTCCTTCCTTTGAGTTTGTAAATTTCTAATCCAGAGAGGCAGATGACCTGCATCTCCTACAAGGAATCCTCACAAATGCTATTTCTCTCAATCCAGCTTTTGATAAGAATTTTGGAGCAGTGACTTCAAAATCCTGTCCTCTGAGAAGTACCTGGAATTCAACTACTTTAAGTGGCTGTTTGAGTAAAGATTATGCAGCAAGTTAGCAACGGAGGATCAGCATCAACCCAGGAAAGCTAATGAAGTCCACCCTACTTCTGCATAGAAGTGGATCAAGAGAGAGCAACAGTCATGTAACAGATTGAGCTTCCTATTAGACCTCTCCTAGCTTGTGAGAGTATAACCATCTGAGTAGAAGATGACGTGGTTATTCTTTCTAGTCTCCCTTCCAGGATGTTCACGCATGCCATTCACCTGAGAGTGGAAATCACTGCTAGAAACTGTTATTCAATTTTTAAGAAAACCATTTCATTCACATTGATTTAGTAATATTAATGAAAACATTTTGAGTGAATGCAAGCAATTTTAGCTCAGGTTCAGTTTCTAATCATGAGTTCAACAGTTGAAGTCAGTACAATAAAAATATAACAGATTTTCTTAGCAACATAATAAAAAGTGTAGTACTGGTAAATAGTGGAAAAATATCTAATGCCCACTACCTCCTAATACAGAAAGTTAGCCTGCATATCTACCAAATATTATTGCCTTTCTAAAATTTATAACATGACATCAGGGGTTGGCTGACATAAATAAAAAATAGGACATATTGTATTGTATTTACATAATTAAGTAGATGATTATACCAAAGCCGTATATTATATATACTCAGCAAACTTGCATATAAAGTTGTCAAATACATATTTGAGGGTTTAACTTACGAGAATTATTCTATTACAATAACAACCGTATCCCCCCACTAAATAGTATTCCCTGTTTGCCTATCCTGCTTTATTTTTTTCCAAAGCTCATATCGCTACCTAATATACTATTTCTTTTACTTCTTTATCCTATTTATTGCCTGACTTTCCCCCTAGATTTTAACCTCCATTAGGACAAGGATTGTTTTTCTTATTTATTGGCCTAGCGATTGTATATTTCTGGTGTGTATAAATGTTCCTAGCACTTAATAAGTATGCATTAAATATATGTGAATGAATAAAAGGAATGAATTCTAGTCAATATTCCTTAATATGTATGAGACTTTCCAAAAAGCAAAGTCATATATTAGAGATTTTAAATAGAGTTTTCTGATGGAAAATGTTATTGTTCTTGTGGTAGTTTGGAGTTTGTATATACTCCAGAAATGATCATGGTCTTTTAATCGATTCCTGTGGGCACAGACTTATTGCAGGTGGGACCTTTTGATTAGGTTATTTCAAAATTGAGATGTGACCCACCTCATTCAAGATGGATCTTAATCCTCTTACTGGAGGCCTTTAAAAGAGAATAAAACACAATGAGATGAAATTCAGAGAAACTCACAGAAAAAGCCCCAGAGAAGCTGAAATGAAGTCACTGAAGCCAGAAACTAGAAGCAACGAAACCAAGGAGAGAAGGACTAGCAGACATTGCCATGTCTGTGCCTTGCTATCTGACGCAGGAGCCCAAGCTTGCTGGTAGCTGGTCTTTCAAGAAGGTATTGTCCTGTTGATGCCTTAATTTGGGCATTTTTCTCAGCCAAAAAACTGTAAGCTTGTAAGCTAATAAATCCCCATTGTAAAAGCCCACCCATTTCTGGTATATTGCATTCTGTTAGCTTTAGCAAACCAAAACAGTTCTTATCACTCTTCCTTTGATATCTTGGTGGTAGCAATCATAAACTATTTGCTTTTGCCTGTAATGATTTCATTAAATTGTTATTTCTAAGAAAAAATCAACCAGGCAAAACAACAACTTAAAAGCTGATGATCTTGGCAAAGAGAGTTATTTCAAGATAATACAGTAAATGATCAACACTTCAGGGACAAAAAAGATATCTGATAATTTATTACCAAAGACCACGAGCCCCAGATAAATATCACATAATGATGTTACATCCATGTTATCGATGTCTTTGTAGCCAATGGGAGCATACTGTTGTTTCTGCCATTTAGATAACTGAAACATTGAGATAATAATCTCAAGAACTAATTCATTTTTTCACTATGACTATTCCTACATAAAATATATAGGCTATTGAAATGTCTAGATTTATCTGTGGTACATGAAGAGTCATAAAGCAAAAAATGAAAGGAGACAGGAACAGCTGGTGGAAAGCCAAGCAATCTGTTTAGTGCATTAAGTCAGGTCTGGGTGCTATCATGTAACCTGTGTCCCAAAAGCATACTTTGGCCATCAACAGTCATCCTAAACCTCAGTAAGAATTCAACACAGATTCCAGCTGCTTGAACCATCAAGGATTTTCCTTTTAAATCAGATTATCGTGTAACTGTAAGCTTATTCATTGAAACAGAATCTCTCGAACCAAGGAGAAATGAAATTTAAGATAAAAGGATAACCAAACACAAAACTCAGTTCAGCTTCAAGTCATATGAAAATCCTTACCTAGCAGCATCTCCTTACTAATTTTGCTCAGCGAAGTCATTATCAGCATTGACAATATTTAACACTAGCCTTAACAAGGATTTGCTAGTGAGGTTGCCTTGTAGAAAACAGACATTCGTAGAATAAGCGGCAAGAAGAGTTGAAGTCAAAATTTATGTTTAACAACATTTAATTTGATGATGCCATTGCTTTTTCCTAATTAACTAGGATTTAAAATTAAAGTGATCACCCCTTATTTTTCTTTTGAAATTATATTTATGTTTTATTATCTTATGTTCAGAGAGTACAAAACATACACATTTTTTTGAAAGCCTTGACAGAATCAGTATAACTTAGAGATCAGACAGATCTAAGATGGATTACCAGTTTGTCCCTCAATAGCACTGACACCCTGGGCAAGTTATACAACCTCTCCAAGCCCCAGTATCCTCAACTGTAAAATGGAGCTAACGATATTACCAGATTCAGGGTTGATGTGAGATCTAAATGTGCTCATCATGTAAAGTCCTTAGGACAGTGTCTGGGTACTTCATAAAAGGATGATAAACACTGCCTTTATTAGAAATTGCAAATGTTGAAAATGTATTATTAATTTTTCATGCTTGGTTGCATTCTAGGATAACCTGAATACAAATGGTAAAGCCTTAGACTTCTGATAAAATAAAAAATGGCTAAGAAGCTCCAGAAGTTGTGGCATAGGTACAATTGTGAGGCTAGCATTAGCTTTCAGATCTGAAGCTCTTGACAACTATTGAGGCAAGCTGCCTCTAAGTCAAATTCAACTTTCTGGGTCTATTTCTCAAGAGCTCTGGAGCAGTCCAGGCAAGTCTCCTGGCTACTTGAAAGTCCAAATGATTGATTGGACTCTTTCCATAACATACTTAAACCAGTAACATCCATCTCTAATGCTACTTCAGCAGCAAATTCTGGGAGGTCTCAAACTCAGACTTGTCTTCATTTGGAATTGCTCCATCTCCAAGAATGCAAACAAAATCTACCCTCCTCCCACATTCACTTTAACGTCCTCATTTCTGATTTCTTCAGTCCTAACAGAGTCCTCCTCAATGTCACTTTGTGTATCTCATGGCTAGAGAGACAACACGCCCCCACCCCCTGCCAGTCTTTTAAAATCTCCAATGCCCCAAATCCCCAAATCTATATTTATAGCCTTGAACACTCTCTTGAGGTCTAGTTTTACATTCTCATGTACCTCCTGGCATCTCAAGTACAACATACACAAATGCAAACCCATCATTTTCTCTAAAAAGACAATTCCTCCCTATTATTTGCCTAACTCTATAAAAAGAAATGTCTGTCCCATAAATTTAATATTCCTTCTTGCATCTGATAAAAAGAAAAAAGAAACAACCCAAATTTCTTAATTATTAGTCAACTGTTCATTTCACTAGACAGACTTACTGAAAGTAAGTAACTGTCTGATAGTAGGAACTTGTGATTAACTGAGAGCAACTAACTTACAATAACTAATAGTAAACAAGTGATAGTAACTGATAGTAAGGGTTTTTTATTAATAACATTTACTGTCCAATTAACTAAGAAGATCAATGCAGGGTATACTCAATTAATGTCTAATAATAATGACTGTAACTGCCTTTGAGAAGCACTTCTTGTTGAAATATCTGCCTTTCTAGAATGACAGCATATTTTAAACATTGGCAACAAAAACATTAATTTAATTACAAAAGGAAACCATGTTAATTGAGATAATTACTAAGTTATTATTTCAGTGATTCAAATTTCACTTTACTGATTTATAAGAATGTATTAACCTGATTCTTATTAACCCATGATCACAATGGTCTCTCCAACCCCCTGTGACTTCTTGATGGGTTTACTATTTAACTCTTCCAGGAAAAGGAACTGTATAGAGGAAGCTTCAGGTGCCAAAGTATTTATCTGGCTAACAGTATGAAACAGATCAACATTGTGACTATAGCACTATCAGAAAATGCTTCTGACAGATTGCATGACCACTCTGGGAGCAGAGTTCTGTTAGTTATCACTGACAAACTAGGCATTTTACATATGTCTAAAGTTATAGTAGAAATTGTATTTGAAAGCTCAGAAGCCATATATGGCTAAGCTTTATATCAAATGTAATTTATATCAAACAGCATTTGACTAAGAAGCATCACCTAAATATATGGCAATATAATGTAGTTAAAAGCACAGGCTCTGGAGCTGACCTGCCTGAATTTAAATTTGAGCTATCTGCTTAAAATATGAGTTACTTTAAGCAAATTACTTAACATCTCTATGTCTCAGTTTCCTCAACTGTAAAATTGCATTGAGGAGAATTAATTTATGAAAAGGGTTTAAAAGAATGCCTGGCTTATAGTAAGTGTTCATTAAATATTTGCTATTACTGCTTTTTTGAAGAAAGGCAATGAACATCCATGAGCAAAATGAATTTAAGAAGACCTCATAAATATTCATTAAGCACCCACCTTGAGCCAGGTTTGTGCCGGCTATTTTACAAAGATGCTCTTATATGGTTCTCACAAGAGTTCTGTAGGAAATGATGACCATGCCAATTATGGAGAGGTCAAAATTGAGATTCAGTGATAATGACAAAAAACTACCATAAAAGAAGCCAAGATTGGAACATGCTCTCTGACTCCCTGAATTTCCACCTCACTTCCTAATAGTCATTTTCCCCTTTTAATAAAATTCTTAATAGACTAACTATAGAACACCAGAATTTTTAAGCTGGAAGACATTTTAGATATAATCTAGTTAATATCATTTTAAAAAAATAAAGACAGTTTATGTACCTTCCTTGGGGCCATATAATTACCCTCTCCCCCCCCACCCCCCCCCAACTATCAATACATATTTTTTTAATGCTAAAACCATCCTCTTTGAATATTAAAACATTCCCTTGGCCATTATCCCCATTAGAGAGCAGTTTGATGACTTTGTATTCAGACCACAATAACCGGGGAATGAAATGGGCCAGTAAACTAGGGAAAATGTGAGCCAGATTCTGAGACTGAGATAAAAAGAGTTTTGCTGGTGAATTACAGTTGTGCCAAAGGGGAGAGTTAAGTTTCTCTTGGGGAGGAAATGGTGAGAGAGAAAAAGGTGGTGTTGATGTGTGAAAGGAAATGGCAGATTTTCCACAACTTCTTTAAAAGTAATTATAACTACCATTCCTTTACTGTCTGCTCTGTTCACCAATAAATGTAATCTAAGTTTTTCTACCTGGGATGAAAAAAAAAAAAAAAAAAGCCTCCTGGGTAAAAGTTCAGTTGCCACTTCCTTTCTCTCTTCACTCCAAGAAATTGGACCACTCAACATCTCCTCTTTCTCACATGCCTTAAATTTCTCAGCCTCTGGCACTTTCTCCCTCCCTAAAATTCCAACCAAAAAGAACTTGCTCTCCAGTTTAACAATCATTTCACATTTTTAATTAGATTGCATGTCCCTCCTTCAGACTTCACCATTGACTCTTTCCTCCATTAGGTTGTTCTCTTCTTGTTTCTGTGCTATAACTCTCTTGCTTCTCCCTCTTCTCTCACTCTTAGATTTTAGTACTCTGTTCCTATCTAGTCAGCTTCCTAAAGGTCTCATTTGCTGCCTTCTACACCAAGTCTACATGCCTACATGAGTGATTGCTTTGATTTCATTTTCTTCACATCTATCTTCTCTTCTTTTACAGTCTCAGCACTTAACATCTCCCCAAATGAACACCAGGCTCCAGCCATACCGTTCCTTGAGTATCCCATGTTCTTTCAGACATGCACATTTTTGTCCATGCTATTTTTAAAAATTTGGACTGTTCTTTGTTCTTTGGCTACCTGACAACTCAGCTTAAACATCAACGTAACTGAATGCCTTAACTTAGCTGCTGTTGCTTCTGTGTTCTCATGAGTCTCTATAGTACCTATCATATTCTTTTGGAATTGGGTTAATGCCTCCAGTAGAATGTACTCTTCAAAGTCACCTCCTTGGAATAGACCATTTTTCTTTATCACCTAAGTAATTGGCATCATATGCGTATTCAGGACAGGAAAACAGCTAAGGAAGAATAGAATGGAATGATACTAACAACAACGAAGAATTTTATTGGGTTTAAAAAACAGAATAAAACCAATTTAATAAACTGGTGTTTATTTTTTAATCCTATAGGAAAAAAAGAAAATTAATTTCATGTTCCAATCAATATCAAGTTAAATAAGGTTGATTTTCATTTTGGAACATGATTAAAGTGATTTTGAAATGTTTCAAAATTAAATTTGTCTTTAAATCCTGGAATCAAATTGTCCAAACACAGTTTGTTTTCATCTTCCCTTCAAAATCACCAGTGGCTGGTACCAGTTACAAAATGACATTAAAACATGCAACAAAATGAGTATTATTGTCTATGTGGTAACATTTGCCTTTGACGAGTGGCAAATGGAGTGATTTTATTGATTTTGAACAGATTCTATTGCTTAGTATATGAATGCCAAACAAACACATAAACAACCAAGTGATATCATGTGCAACATAATTGGAAAAGACATTGCCTGTGCACAGATGGTCACACGCTTCAAAAAGGGTCATCTAAAATGTTGTTATGTTTCAGAAGTTATTCATCCACTTGTGGGAATAAAGAAATTCAGAAGGCAGAGTTGGGAGAAGAAAAAAAACTTAGGGAAGAGAGGAAAACAGTTTTACAAAATAAAACAGCTATCATGTACAGTGCCACCTTTACAACTGGGCAAATGACCCCCTGCTCCAAGCCCCAAGTCTCAGATTTCCATCACTTTGGAGCACTTTCTTTGAAATGTTCTAAATCCCTCTCTGGTGCTTAGAACCCTGCAGTGCTATCTGGATGGGGTGTGCTGAATCGAGACCAGAACCACACAGAATCCATTCCTATTTCTTCCCATTGGAGTACTCTCCAATGCTTTACCCCGAGTATGGGGTCAACCAGATTCTCCGAGGAAATATCCCAGGGCTTGATGGCCAGGTCCTGGTTCCAGGAGGGTGGTCTGGCAAAAGATCCCTCCCACTTGTCAATGCAGTGTTTCTTTCATGGGATTGCACAAGATTAGGCCACAAAAATGGTGCAGAAACACTGATACAGGGTGATGATTATTCATGTTGGACAAAGAGTGAGTTCAAGGCTCTCAACAAGCAGTAGTCCACCACTAGGCCTTAGGGCTTGAGCTTCATGTGTTGGCCTATATATTCACTCCTGCCACCATGTACCAACAATAGTGAAGCCACTGGTCTAAAGCATCTGAGGGTGAAAGGATAGCAGCAGGCTTTCTTTACCCTGTAGGCCCTTTGACAGTAGCACCCAGAGTTACCACCCTTTCTCATTTGCAAGCTCTATTCTATTATCAGGGAGTCTTCCAGCATGGCCATGTCTATCACCTCCTCCAAGGACTTTCAAGACCATTGTTACCTAATGCCAATGGTGCTTTCTGATCAATGTCCTCTCTCGCCTTCTACTGATGTGATGATGTCATGCTTCTCCAGGCTGGTCCTAAGTTGTATGGTCCAGGGACAGAAATCACTTGCATAAATGGGACCACTATTTCCTCTCTCCCCAAGGCCCCTGAACTATCCACCACATTGGTGGCAGGGTGTAGAAGGCAGCGGTCTACATTGAAAGTTATTACATTCTAGAAATGCAATGCTTATGGCATAAAGACCACAAGAGAAGACATAGTCAGAAGAAGCATGCTTCATGATCTAAAATTCTAAATGGTAAACTGAAATGACTAGAGAAGAAATTATGGTTCACATTGCCTTGTGGACTCTTGACTAAGACTTCCATTTGTGGTATTGTGTACACTCCGGACAGTGTCACCAGAAGCCAGTATTCTTGGAAGGCACAGTGGATGGTGCATTGTGTTGAGCAGTGAAGTAACCCAGCATTAAGTAAATGGTATTAGGAAACTGCAGAAGCAAGAAGACCTATATTGTTTCAATATAAATGGGTTCTGAAGAGTCATGGCATTGGTAGAAATAATAGTATTATTACATTTTTCTCAAAGTGGGAATATTCAATTAGCCAGAAATTGTGCATTTGGCAATAAAGAACATGAAGCAATGGGTGGAATTTTGAGGAAGCAGAGTTCAATTGACTAATACCTTTCTCATGATAAGAGAATCAAGAAACACAGATCAAATATCAAGAATATTGGGAGATAATAGCTGTACCATGGTATAGTTTAAAAAATGGTCTTTAAGGTGCTACTGAATTATCTTATACCTCTACTTCTTTGGTAAGAGGCAGGGGAATCCATAAAGTGCTTTCCAACCAATTTTTCATGTAACTACAGATTTCTACTAGACACCATTAGGATTTCTCAAATAAAAGCAGAAAACTGATAGAGTTATATGAATTAAAAATGTTAATTTGAATATTAACTGGAAATTTTGGGAAAAAACAAAACTCTTGAAACACAATTTCCATAAATTTAGTTCCCCAGCAAAGCTCTATCATTTAGAACTACTTCCGACACTGCCTCCTAGTATTGATGACTGCCTGACTTGCACTTGAGTTCTGCTCATTATGCCTTTGGCTACTGTGCAGTTGGACTGTCTATCCCCTGCTCCATTCTACTGAAGATTTCCCGGACTCTCATGACCCAGGGCTATTACCCACCCTACTCTCCCTTCTCTGCATGTTCTGGGTTGTTCTGGACTCACACTGAAGACTGCCTACAAGTCAACACTGACAAAAGTCCCAAAGAAAACCTTACATCATTGATAATGTTTCTTTTGCTTTATACCAAGAATTTCATCTAAAATGGAATTCATTTTCAATGCAACTTTTTCATAATTATGGCTTTGAAGCTCCACTTACTGACAGCAAGAGTAATATTAAAAACAAGGCTAGAGCCATCTTTTCAACCTCTCCAACTGCTGATACTACAAGTGACACTAAACAATAGCCAAAACCAACATCGAAGGCTTAGAGATGCTAATGCAGGATAACATTTTACTTTGAAATTCACATGTACCAGCAAGAAAACATTTTCTAAGCAAACTTGCATGCTGCTTTGGGGTTCCTTAGAACTCCATCTTCCCACTCCTACTTCATGTAAGACAGTAGGACTAAGGCCAAGATATTTCCCCAGCATAAAAATGATCTACACCTGAATGTGTAACTAAACTCCCAACAAAAGGAAACTTATTTTGGAGTATGATTCAAAAGGTTTTACATGGCTACTCAGGGACTTAAAAGACTCTGCTTTCCTCATGCACACAGATATTTCCTCTCAAATCTGGATTTAATACTGATTCTAAAAAAGATTCAAAATGTTAAACATACTCTACCACAGAGAACTTCTGATTTTGACAGGGTCAGAAGGTCTAGAATGTTCAAATCACCACTAAAAAAGTTCCAGCTCCCTCTGATTTATAACTGATCCTGGAAACAAGTACACATACATCAATACATGCAAACTAAAGAGAGTACTTTTAATCCACTTAAAAGTGATTAAACCTGCTGCACACTGAAACATGACTTCAAGCAAAAGTTATATGAAATAGCTTCAGAAACCAGAAAAACAGCAGTAAAGGCAGATAAAACTGCCTTCACTAGAAAAAGTAGTTGGTTCCTTTGGAAGCAAACTGGGGTAATAACCTAGAAATTAAAAAAAAAAAAAAAAAAAAAAAAAAAAAAAAAAAAAAAAACAACTTTATTTTAACTCTTGCACATTTGCTACTGCAGTGCTAAATATGCCCACCATGGTTAATAAATTTTTGTTTATTTGAACAAACATAGCAGCTAACCAAAACAAGGAAATTTAATTCATTTAGAGCTTTTATTCTCAGGTTAACTTTAGCTACACTGGGCTTGGGGAATGGTTATGTTTGACAACTTACCTAAGAGTCAACAGGTCACATTTAGAGCTTAATATTTACTTTAATTAACATAGTTTCTTTGCCTACCAGATAAAGTTCAACTATGAAAATTCCTAAGTCATTCAAAGAATACAAATATCTGATATCAGTTCCCAGCTCCACCATTATAAGCAGTGTGAATTTAGGCACATTATGTAACTTCTGGGCCCTAAGTTCCTTTTAACACCTTTTTTTTTTTTTTTTAAGAGCTAGATAACATTTGTAAAACAACCAGAACAATCCTAGCACTCCGTGGCCATCAATAAATATTACCTATGATAAATCTTCCTACTAATTAAAAGTACAACTTTAAAATGATGAAACATTGTTTTTGCCCATTAAACTTGAAAAAAATTACTGGATTAAAGATGCCGTGAGAAATCACTGCAAGTACACTGCAGGTGTGTTGTCCAATATGTTAGCTAGTAGCCACAAGTGGCAACTGACCACTTGAAATACATGTCAGATCTTGAATAGTATGAAAAAAGAATGTAAAACACCTCGTGAACTATGTTTACATTGATTAGATTTTGAAATGAATACTTTAACTTACATGAAAAATCTTAGCTTCTTAAATAAAATCTTAGATTCTTAATCTTTTCAAATATTGAGAAATTATTTTACTCCCTATTAAATGCATTATTTGGAATTCAAAGAAACCAAGTTTTCCTTTATCCTTACCCCATCTGCCTAGGTAAATTTTACATTTCAAATAAACCAATTTCTGCTTATGAGAAAGAACAGCTGAAGGAAATTCTTTTAAAATCTATTATAATCATGGATATTTTACAGTTCTTTGCATTGTCAGCTCTTTCACTCTATTTAGACTGCATATATTTCTTAGGAAATAAATGGATACATTCAGTAATTATCTTCTGAGCAACTTTTATATGCCAGGTCTTATGTATATAGTGAGAAACAGATGTTATGAGGCACTTGTATTGTTTCCTCTGGTCAATCTCATTATTTCTTCTCTTGAGTGATTAGGTTATAAATATCATTTACGCATTCATCATTAGTTAACCACCTAGGATGGGCCACGTACCATTCTTGGTGCCGGAGGGTAAAGTGAAGAAAACAGTCTCTAGAGGAGTTTATATTCTGGAGGGAGGACATATAAACTAGTAAGTACACAAATAGATATGTCAGGTGATGAGAAATAAAAATAGGAAACATATGCCAAGGTAAATGAATAGAGTGAGGGAAGGGTTGCCATCTTAGAGTAACCAGAGGCCTCTCTGATGAGGTGACATTTCAGCAGAATGAAATGATGAGGCAGGCTTCACAGTTATTTAAAGAAAGAGCATTCCAGTGGGAATAGCAGGTGCAGAGGGACCAAGCCTGGATCCCACAAAGGTGTTTTTACGTCAGCAAGAAGCTGAAGGTAGGTAGAGCAAAGTAAGCAAGAGATAGAGAGAGGCATGGGGCCAGATCATTTTGGACTATTTGAGCCACAAAACAGGACTTCTGGTTTGTTTTTTTTAAATTCTGAGTGAAATGAGAAATCTTGGAGGGTTTCGATGGTGATGAGACAAGATAAGATTTGCATGAGGATTTATAATGTGCCAAGCATTGTACCAGGTGATTCATATTTTTATGCAATTTAATCCCAGAAGTACTGTTATCTCCACTTTACTACTGACCAAGATCACATGGCTAATAAATCACAAAGGCAGAATTCCAGTCATATCTCTGTTACTTAAGAAGTCCAAGTCATCTGAAATTTGGCATCATAAAAGCTGAGGGAGAAGAAAGTTTCAACATTATAAAAAGTATTCTATGCTTATAGAAATACATAAAGAATAGCAGCTAAGAACATAAATAGATTTGTCTTTCAACTTATGAATTTTGATATTCAAGTTTGTACAATTACTAACCATTTGAGCACATATAATAGTAGATGCTCAATATATATTTAATGAATAAATGATATTTTATAATTAGAGAGGTGAAAGCACATTTCAACATGTAAAATAGCAATATTAAGGTAGTATGTTAGACTGCATTATTGTCTAAATAGTCTGGGTCCCTCTCTATTATGCCTATCACTGAAGGAGGATCAAATTTCCATTGTATTAGCTTCAGGCTTGGCCACATGATTTCCTTTGGCTAATGAAATGTGAGTGGAAGAGAAATGTACATTTTCTGAACAGAAGCTATAAGAGACAGGGTGGAGCCCCATAAACTCTTGTTTTCTATCTGCCAAAATCCTGACATGCCCTAGATAGAGGATGATCCTTACGCTTAGTTCTAGAATGAAGAGGACATGCAGGAGAGCTCAGACATTATTTAAAAGGAGCAAAAAATTAAACTTTGTCTTCATGGGGTTGTTTGTTACTGTACTGTAACCTAGTAAATGCCAACTAATAGAGGTAAAAGGTGAAAGAAGTAAAAGGTAAAAAGGTGAGACTGTAAGACTTCCATGTTATGGATGTGGCAACTAAGATCTTATGCCAAAGGTAAAGTTAGGAGTTTCTGATGAGTGGAATGACATATAAAAGTCCTTTCAAGAATGAAACAAATGTACCAAATATAATTTTGTAAAAGGCAGGGAATGGTTAAATAGTCAAATTAAAAGTGCCAACTAGACATAGATCATGAGCAACTGCAGATACTGTATACCTCAAACGCTTCCAAAGTTCATCTAGATATTAGTTATTAGAAATTCTTTACTTTCAAATAAGAAAATAGAAATAATTAAGAATGAATATCAAAATATCATTTTTAAACCATTGATGAAATAATCTCAAAAGAAAGCTAACCAAGAATCTTTATACAGTCATATAATCCTTGTCATAAAATATTGAGTTACAGATTTTTTTTTCCTATGAGATTCTAGACTCAAACTACACAGCTTCTGAAGGAGCTTGTCTTACTGACATCATCAAATGTAACAAGAGACTAGCCAAGATAATCTAGACATTTTCAAGCACTCTTTCATTTCCATGTTCAGAATAATGAGTAGGGTAACATGTTGAGTGGAAAAATAAAAGTACATGCTCCCTAGAGATGGGAGAAGGAGTTCAAATTTTAAAAATAAATTTGAGAGTTAAATCAGCATGCTACGCATAAACTTCAAAAGCCATCTGAGCCAATACTCTGGAAAATTTTCCTACACTAGGATTTTCAAATTTTCATAACTCTACTTTATTTCTACTCTATTTTTTCTATTTTATTTTTAACAAGTTATTAAAAATTCTTGTTTTTAATAACATTAATAATAATAAAAGTGACATATTAAGAATAAACAGTGGCAGTTTTTGTGTGTATCTCACATAATTCTCACTCATTTCTATGAGGATGATACTCTTATTACCTGTATTTTAGAGACCAAAATTAGAAAGAGAAGTGTGATTTGTGCTTGTAAGTAACAGTACCCAGAATCAAAAGTTGATATTTCTATTCCAAAGTCAATGCTGTGCTAGTATTTTAGACTTTTTCCTGTGCTTTCCCATAAAACATATTAGGATATTTAAAATGATTTTATCTTTCAATATTTTTTCAAGATTATTTCTAATTTGATTTATTATTTTAACCTGTTAAATGTTTTACCCAATATTTTCTTAAAAAGAGAGACTGTAACCCCCACCAGATGTAAGTAGAGGGCTTTGTGACCATCACATCCTCAGCACATAGTACATGGTAGATATGAATGAGTAGAGAGATCAAAATACCTGTGGTCTTCGTTAAATCAGTGTTGTATTTTATTTATTTCTAAGGCAGAGGAGTCTTATTAAGAAAATGTAAAGTAGAAATTATCAGTTGTGATATAAGAGAACTAGATCAATTCCAGAAATAGTCCATTTAGGTTAAAAACAAACAAGCTCTGCAACTACAAGATGTTTCAGGAAAAAGACATAGACATATCGAGATGGTAAAGTTCACATATGCATGAAAAAGTCCAACTGTGGGTCTAGTGTCATAGCAAACTGGGAAACAAGGGTAAATTAAATTATTTGATTTTTTTCCTTTATTTCAGTAAAGAAACTTTCCCTGACATTGGTAAAAATTATTCAGAATATCATATTTAAATCTTTTGATAAAAGACTCTCTAGTCATGCCAATTCTCTATTCAAATGTTTATTTTCTTCCTTCACTAATTATTACCTGGCTATGTCTTTGGTTTTAATGCAAATCGGGGACAGTATTATAAAAAACATGGCTCTGGCAATACTTCTGTCCCAAGGCAGAAGGAAAAACAAAACAAAACAAAACAAAACAAAAGACCTCATAGAACCATTGGTCTCATGAGAAATTCAGGCGAAGTTTCACATAAACAGCTAATCCACTGGAAGCACAGCCAAAAGGAACATTAACATTTTCCTGAGATTTTTACACAGTCTCACTAATACTGATCAGCAACACTGCCATCCTGCCTGTTTTGATAGCAGCAAGAAACATGACATTGTGATTATGAAACTTGCTTTCTGCAGCTATTGAAGTTTTAATGGGTAAGAATGAGATATTCAATTAAACACAAAGTCTGGGCTTTGCAGAAATAAAAGCTACAATTCTGTGCTATGAATTGAGAGCATGGAAGAGAACGATTAGGTAATGTAGCCCTTTAGGAAAAATGGAGGTCATCATAATAATCCAATGTGCAGAAATGGTAAAAGCCATACCTTGTATTGAGTACAGCTGTAAAAGTAGTTTACATATATTATCTCTTTCCCATGTTATAATTCCAGAATTAACCCCACTGATAATTTAATTCATCTCTTTGACACTGGTTACATGTGACTAGGGGCTTTGGTACTTCTAGTCTAGGTCCACATCAGCTTGAGTAGAATCTGTGAGTAAATGGCTGAAATAGGAGCTCCAAATGTATGAAGTTGGCAGTAGGGTACAGTGATATGAAAATATGAGATGCCTGTAATTCCTTTGGAGGTGCTCGCTCAGAAATATTTATTAAATTATTTCAGGGATAAACCTAAAATGATGGTTTCAGAAACAAACTCAGGTGTAGGTAGCCAAACTTTTCTCCATATGTCACAATCACAGTCAGAATTATGTGCAATGTAATGGTACTAAAAGGGGCAGTCTGACTAATGAGAAAAACTTTGGAACTTTGTTAGCTGTTCATAAGGTAGAATAACAAAATACCTTTCATTCATTTTTTTAAATATAATTCCATGTATTATTACCTCAAACACTAATTATCTTTATCTGTAAAATAATGTCACTTTGGAATAGAATTATTATACAATAGGTACAATGTTTGTGTTGTATTTCTTATAAAGCAGTTGGTTCAGTGCTGTAGAACAACCAGGATGTACCTCCTATTCTTCTTCTTCCCCTTTCCTACCAAATTGTGGCAAAGGATCAAAAGAATACAGCACTTCATTTTTAATGCTATCATCACTGGCAATAGGATCTAACTAGTAAAAACTGCAAAACCAGGAGAAGATCCAGACCTAGGGATTGCCTTTAGAAATGAGAGAGAAAAGAAACACACATGTGTTTCATCCAAGAAGCTGTCATTAGACTCAGGGATGCAGGTTTATTTATTTATTTATTTATTTTGGCTACTGCTAAGCTCAGCAATTGCTACTGCTCCACTTCTGACTGGTTATCTACTCTAAAGAGAAGTGATTTGGAGAATTTTAAAGGAACATTTACTGTGAAAAGCTTGGTCATAAAATTCAATCGAACAGAATTTTATTAGGTGCTTATAATGTGCCAGGTAGGACGCTCATGAAAATGGTAAGTAGTTTTCTCCACTGCGTAGGTTCTCAGCACCAAATAAATATGAATAAAGGGATTGAATTGACAGGTAAAGGTTGGTTTACTATTTCTATGTATTTTCAACTTCTAGCTTCACATAGCTCTTATAGACAATAGTTT
Source organism: Choloepus didactylus (assembly GCF_015220235.1). NCBI lineage: Eukaryota > Metazoa > Chordata > Mammalia > Pilosa > Megalonychidae > Choloepus > Choloepus didactylus. Next base: position 52,980,115 of record NC_051314.1, read on the forward strand.
TCAAAATTTCCAAAATTTGGAGGAAACGAGCTTATAAAACCTGTTATTCTCAAAATGTGACTGAAAGGTTCATATGTTAGAGATGTATTAGCACCTTCAGGTCAAAGGGTTACCATTTGGTTTGCTATATAAAAAGTATAAGACTGTCATTGGCTTAGTGAGTTACAGCAGAGTGGTAACGAGGCCAAAATGCCCAAAGTCTACTCTTTAAATACCTTAATCCTACAGTCTCACCAAAAAGGAATTTAACTAGTATATTCAATTTTGAGAGATGATGACGATGAAGATGACGATGATATTCCATGCCAGTGACTGTACTAAACCACTTAACTTATATAATCCTTATATATAAGAACTGTATGAGTTCACAACTCTTAAAATCTTTATTTTATAGTTGAGGAAAAAGGCTCAGAGAAACCAAGTGACTTGCCTATGATTCCACAGTATATATGTGGAAGAGTCAGGATTCAAACTCAGGCAGCCTGTATCGAAGTCCTTTACAGTACTGAGTTAGTTCTGCAGAATTGCAGGGGTGAAAGGCCATTGGGCTTGAAGGTAGTGTCTGTCCTGGATTGTTCTGCATTCCTTTAAACTGAGACATTTTGAAGTCTTTTAGTTTACCTATAAACCAAGGAAAATGGACTCTTGTCTGGATTTTTTTTTTTTTTTTTAAATAGCTATGGCAGGCCTGAACTTGTGGGTACTGGCAGATGCAGGTAATATAATAACTGTCCCTATAAGAGAAATACAAACATCCTGTCTATATATATTCCTTTAGAGAACGTCAAACAAATAGTTTCCTCCCCAGCTTCCATGTCAAAATGCAGCTTGTTTCATGTTTTACACCAAAGAGAATATCTGTGCCAAGATTAAATTAAGAACAAAAGTTGAAGTAATGGTGCATCAGTTGTGGGTTTGGCAATGGCAAGAAAAGATAGCCTCAAAGAAAACTCATACCTTTTATGGAAACCAAATATTGACCACAATTGGCACACAGAAAACTGCACAGACAAACAAAACTGCTGGATAAACAAATCGAAATTACATAGGAAGCTGACACCCATTCTTTACAGTGGAAAACCAAAGATAAAAATGAGTCACAAATTTTATATTCTTGGAAAGGATAAATGTTCACCCATCTGGTAATATGTTTTAAAAAATATTTCCCTGAAGATGTCTAATATTTCCAATATTTTCTTAAATAACAAACTAAGAATAACTTCAATGTGTTAATGTCACAGAACAACTGGCTCTAAATTCAGTTGTGAAAGAGAATCAGTTGAATAATGTGTTATTTAGGAATATAAATTATGTGATCATATTCATACAATATATCCAGATTATAAAAACATTTTGCATATATTTGTGTGTGCGTCTCAACAAGCATAAGTATTGGGTTTGAGGAAACAGGAGTTCTTTCAAAGATAGCTCAAGTCAAGACTGGCATTTTGAAGTAAAGAGGATTGAAGGGGGTGCTTCATTGGTGAACTTTTTTGTCTCTTTTTTTACCCAGTGTCCTCACATTTACTTCCCCTGACCCACACTAAATTAAAATTTCGTAGTTTCAGCAGATTCTAAAGAAATAGGATTAAATTTGTTCAAATTAAGATTTCCAACATCTTTTCTAAACGACACATACCAGAAGCCCATCTCCCTTAAAATAAAAGAAAAAAAAGAAAAGAAAGATTTCTCTAATCTGTGAGATTACAGGCATCACAAAGCAAAAAAAGAAAGGGAAGTCACAGAGTCAGACAGAGGCATCTTCTTTTCCACTTATAAATGAGCTATATTTTAAAAAATATTGTAACCTTGTTAGTTCATGAAACCCCTCAAGTGGATAGACTATCACTTCTTGTGAGTTTTGTGTTGTTCTGCCTTTTATTATTATTTTTTACATGACTTGAGATAAACTCAAAGTGAAATTATTTCAGACCTTCCCTTTGTAGGGCATTGTGATATGTTATTCGGCAACTTGTCACTGTGTATCACAATAATTTAAATTCATTTCAGTCTTTCAAATGGAGCCATGCTTTAAAAGGCATAGAAAGCCAATCACGAATGACAGTCCCAGTCAAATCCCAACTCACTACTTGCCCAGGGTTATCTTTGTTTTTTTGCCTTCTGGAGATTTTCATTTATATTAAAATAATCATGTCATTTTAGATTGTTAAAAGGGAAAAAGAACTTATTCTGTTCAATCTCTGCTCACCCCAAGACTCCCCTTTAACTCATCTCTCTCTGGCTGGCCATGCAGCAGCTGCCATGTACTTCCCAGAAGAGTTAAATCTGCTTCTTGAAGCCTTAACTTGAAAGAAAGTAATTCTAGTATCTGTTCCATTGGCAATTCAAATGTATGAAGAAAACTGGTCAGTCTTGTTCGGACATACACTGAATTATCAAGCACTCTCTTAAAACATGGTCTTGAGAAGGCAGCACAACCCTCCAGATGTAGCCTGAACATCATAGAATGCAATGTGGTCATGACTTCCTTTGAACTTGACAACTTTTCTATCCTGCTTAAGGTTTTATTTTTAGCAGTTACTTTCTACCACTCACTCATATTAAACTTACAGTCATATAAAAAGCCCTGGCCTGACGTTTTCAAAAAATTACATTTCCTATTAAGCCTCTGTCTTAAATTGCCCTCTATCTTAAGTCTTCACTCTCTTAAATTATATAAGCTGAGTTCTTAAAAATAAATGCTCACATTTAAATGTAATCCCATAATTTTGATGTAAAACCATCTCAACCTATAAACTTTGTGCACTGATTCTTCATCCATCATATTAATTCTCCCTCCCATCTTTCTATCATCTGTAAGAATTGATTACATAGTTGTAAGTTCATCTAAGTCTTCATATTAAAAAAATTTTTTTAATGTTAGGCTCAGTCCCAGGGCTGAGCCTTGTGGGTTCAGCTCGTCAGATGTCCCTCAATATAACAGAAGAGTGAGAAATGGGACATTCCCCTTCCATTTACAATTATTTTTCCTCTGCTCATCAGTGCTCATCATGTTCATCAGTGCAGCCTGGTTAGACAGGCCCTCTTTAGAAATATATTTCATATCAAGTTTTTTCTCATTGTGCCTGTCATTTTTAAAGAATAGCATCTCTTTTCAGTAGCTCTGAGTAAAACTGTGGTGAGAGACTCTTTCCCCCTTTACTTTGTTATATGGAGAGTTCATGGTCAAGCATGTAGAGCGGTTTCACAGCACAGGCTAACACATCGCATTTATCTTCACTTAAAATGCCAATTTGAACATTACACACAATCTTGAAAGTTCAGTATACAAACATTTTTTGTCATCTAGAATAATAGGAATCTCAGATTTGACAGTGAGTAAAGCAAAATACAACAAAACATGCACACTGAAATTTAGCAACCAAATCGGTCAGGCAGTTTTATAGAAACATCACATGACATTGAACAACTGATGCTTTAATTTTCCATCTTAGAATCACAGACTGTATTTTACTATAAAATTACTAGTAGAAAGGTGGTAGCACTGGCAACCTACTGTTCTATGAAATAAAAATGAAGCAAACTTATACTGCTGTCAATATTTTTACATGCCGATTTCTGATTACATTCTGAATGTGGTTTAAAAATCTGTAATTGATTTAATTCGGCAAATGGTGAATAGAATTGGTCCACTTCAGTCTTTATTTTCCTTAAATCTTCACAAAATATAAACAACAGACTTAAGAAACTGTCACATAAATATATGTTAGAATCCAATAAGATGTTTACTTGAAGAGTCTATATTAAATATAGTAAAATACGACTTCCAAGGTATCCAACATTTTGGAGGATTATTACCATACCTGTCAAAATGTGATTTAATCTGAAAAGTGGCCATTTAACTTTTAGATTTTTCCTGCTTATAAATAACTCTGTTCATACTATATGACATTTAGCAGAACTAAGCAGTAGAAATAATAATCCTGGAAAAATGAGTCATCATTTCATCTTTCCAAAGCATGAGAATAGCTGAAATGCTGTATGTGAGAAAAGAGTTGGCTATTGTCTCAAATCCCAAATCCAAAGGCAGAGGAATCTTCCTGCCTGGCGTATAGGCCTTCATTCTGGACTCAGTCATTAAGTCACTGTTTAGCAGTAATTATGTGACTGTGCCACATAATGTTCTAATCATTTTCTAATCCTCTATTCCTCCTTTTCCAAATAGGTTGGCATTTCTTGGAAGGCAAATTCTTTAATTTCTATATATCTCCCATAGTTATGTAATATAGAATATAAATAAATATGCATACCTATATATACATACGCATATGCATATATATTCTTATAGATAAATTGAAAAAAAAGAAAAACCTCTGTAACTTTGTAATAGGCCAGCAACCCTACATTTATAAGGCTGTCATTACTGCTTACACCACCTGTGGCTTTTCTTGTAAATTAATTTATGTATTGTCTAAGGTTGCTTTCATGCTATGACAGCAGGGTTGAGTAGTTGTGACAGAGAACATATGGCCTACAAAGCCAAAAATATTTACTATCTAGCCCTGTAAGAAATGTTTGCAGCACAGATCAGAGTAAATTTAATTAACGACAGGGTAGAAGCAGTACTCTTTAGTAACAGTTTTTCTTTTGACTATTATTTTACTGTTAACATTACAGACTTGCTGACTGAGCATCAGGTTACCACTCTTCACTAATGGATCCCAGGATACATTCCCATATTTTGACCTTAAGCTTTCTACCAATCTTATTATGCCTTGCCTGGATTTCTAGTTTAAGTTTTCATAGTCAGGCCTTCTTGACCCCTGGTCCATTTTCCCAGATAAATCCCTGGTCTCCTAATTGCTTTGAGAGTTCCATGTTGTCCCATTTATTTGGGAAGTTTATTTTTCTCTGTCCCTTCTATTAAGGACTACCAGAAGAGGTTAAAAAGCCATCCTGACTGACTCAGAATGCATATGTAACCTCAATGAGACCTCACCATTGCTCAGCAAGCTTTTGATTCTGTTCTAATTGACTCCTTATTGCATTCTCCACCACAGTTGACCCCAACCTTTCTACTATCATCAAACCTCCTCAGTCTTCCTTCTCTCTCTTTGTGCCCATAACTCATTCAAGGAGTATTTACTGAACAGATGACCCTGCTTCATAATTTACACAGAAGACTGTGGCCTCTGGACATGACTTCTTAAAATCTCCTTTCTCTTCACCTAAAAATGTGGCTGGCATTATCTTCACCCATCCTCTCGTCCTATTCCACTTTCCAAGGCATGTAATGTATATGTGCAGAAGGTCCCCAGTCTTCTCCTTGGCAGTTTGGTGCATCAATTGATCTTTGCTCTTTCATTACTGTCCTGCTCTCTAACCCATCATTCTGAGCCAAATATTCCCAGTTTTCATAAAAACCAGTGAACGCCACTTGACTAAGTGAGCCAAACTGCTATTAAGATAACTAGAGAAAAAGAGAAAAACTCAGTTGCATGCAGAATGAATTATGCAGTACCTACCACTAGAGGTGTTGGTTTAATTACTAACCCATTCAACAATGTATAATTATTAAAATCAGCAAAAAATATTGCATCACTAGGTTTTAACCAAAAACAGTGCATCCATCCTAGATTGTTAACTTTGTTAATAAAATGAAGCTATATTAGAGAGTTCCTCATCACTCTTTTTTAGCATATCACTGTCAAAATTGAGGCACAGAGATTTGGTTCTTGTTCATGCCTTGATTTGAAGTACAAATCTTACCCAGGGATAGGTGGCATTACCTAGTGTTAGTGGACATTCTTATGATCTATTTTAGAACCACTGGACACTTGTAAGTGCGTGCCTTCAAAAGAGTCCACCACTTCTGATTTTAAATAAAATACTTAAATACTTTAAATATTATTATTAGTTTCTCAACATACCTTCCCCAAATGTTTTATTAATATACCATTGAAAACACTGTAAACAATTCACACTACAATCAAAAACCAAGTATGACAAGGAAGCTTTCCAGACCCTTGGAGGAAGTTCCACACTGTTTTCGTGCAATCAAGTTAGATTGTGGAAAAATATGCTTCCACTCATTAAACAGAGAAGCCTATAAGGAAGTTAGAAACATATGAGGCCTCCATGCATGGCTAAAGCCTCTGGTTTAAAAACCCAAAGTCTTAAAAAATTAGAACTGGACGGTCATTTCTGTACTATGTGGATACTTGTGCCATCTTTCTTTACTGTCTTTCCTTCACTTCAGTTTTTCATATTCCACCTGGAGTCTAAAGTCCAAGTAGGCTAGGAAAGGGAAGGAGAAGTTTTTGTAGCCTGGGAGTATTAGTCTCTTAAAAAAAATAATAATTAAAACTGTGAGAAAGTCTTTTCTTTCATTGTTGACTTGCTTTGGCACCTTTGTCAAAACCAATTCACCATGTATGTGTGGGGCTTTTTCTTGGTACTCTAGTATCTTGCACTGATCTATACAACTATCCTTTTATCATATAACACTGTTTTAATTATTATAGCTTTATAGTAAAGTCTTAAAATCAGGTAGTGTAAGTAAGTAGCTTTCTTCTTTTAGAAAGAAATGCTCTGTCTATTCTGCATAGTTTGCATTTCCATGTAATTTTTGTCTATGGGCCTATAAAAAAAAAAGCTGGGACTGTTTTGAATCTATAGATGAGTTTGGGTAAAATTAACATTTTAATAATATTAAGTGTGACAATCTGTTAAGATGGATCATTAACTATTTTACGTCAGCTGATCTTCCCTTAAACATTCTACCTCATCTTCTCATATTACACTGACAAAGCCAAGCAGTGTTTTAAAATCACACTTCTAATTTCCATAATTAATGATTTACAAAGATATGATTGTTAGTTTAATTTTCAGCATGAAGTTCCTTTTTTCTTGCTCTGTAATTTTTATTTCATCTGAGGGCTTTTTCTTATGTTTAAGATTTGAAACTTATCAATAAGCTTATACATAAATGGAATCATACACTGTATCCTTTTGTGCTTGCCTTTTTCCATTCAATATATTCCTCAAATCAATCTAAATTGTTGTGTGTATCAGTACTTTGTTTCTTTTTATTGCTGAGTAGAATTCCGTTTTATGGATACAGCACATTTTGTTTATCAATTCATTTGTTGACAACATATTTAGGCTGTTTTTAGTTTCTGACAATTATGAATAAAGCATCTATGAATATTTGTATATAAGTCTTTGTGTGGACATATGTTTTCTTTTTTGGATAACTATCCAGAAATGAATTTCTGTGTCTGGAATGTATATGTTTAACTTCATAACATTGATACTATTAAAAGCAATAAACTAAGATAAATAAATTAACTGAGGAAGAGCTGCAAGGATATTAAAATTGTACCAGCTGAACTAAGGAATCAAAAAGAGCACAACTGATCCTGTGATGAATCAGGAAAGCAGAGGTCAAGCTTGAGAAGAAAGACCTCCCCAAACAGAGAGAAAACAGCAAAGAGTTAAAAATTATGTGAGAAGACAATTTGCATAGAAGGTTGAGAATGGATCAGTAATCAAAGATAATTGGGTTTAGTTGAGGAAGCCAGAAAAACAAGCAATAAGATTTTCAATATTTATTAAGAATGATGTATGACTGCGTGGTATGTGAATATATCTCAATAAAATGATTAAAAAAAAAAAAAGAATGAATGGTAATAATGAAAGGAAACTTCATGAAGCTGTATATGCAAATCAAGAGAACTGTGTTCTTGACAAAAGAAATTAAATTAATTAAGATCCAACATCCAGACACACATTGGATTTTCTTTTGTATAAGAGCAAATTACTGGCCAAAAGCATGAAGGCAGAGAAAAAAAGTTATCAATTAAAAAGAAAGAGGTTAATTTGTCATCATACTCATTTACAAAATTAAATCCCTGAAAAAAAGTGAGCAACATCTATTATTTTAAGGGGAAAATCATTTACTAGCCAATAATTCCATTTTCAACCACACTGACATTTATGTATAAAATTAAGAGAAAGGCATTTTCAGAAATGCAAACAATCAGAAAATATAGTACCAAAAACAAACTATTTGAACATGCACTCCAGATTATTGAGTAATGTACGAAAATTAAGAGCCTGGAATAGGTAAGTGAAGGTCAAGAGTACTGGAAGTGAGAATAAAGAATATTTTTTAAAAAATAAAGTCTAATTGTTTTAAATATCGTTTAAAAAAACTGAGTGAAAATATAAAAAATATAAAATATATATAAAATATATAAAATGAAAATATTTTCTGGATATTTGGATTCTCTTCAGCTGATAATAAACAAACTACCTTGCAAACTTCTGTGCACTTCTTTATATCAGAAAGGCTGTGGATTGGAAGGTTGCTCAGAAGTCCTCTAGTCCTTTGCTCCCAAGCAGGATTCAGGTCACCACATTCCTGATACAGAGCTACCCAGTTTCCACTTAAGTACTTTCAGTGCTTGGGAGTTGACTTCTTTGCAGATTTGCCTACATTGTGGTAGGATAGCTCTAAAGGGAGAAGATGCTTCTCTTCTAGGAGATATAATTCACCTTCCAGCATTATTCACTCATTTGTTGTATTTCTGCTTTCTTGAAGCCTACTGGCAAGCCTTCTTGTTGCCAGGGTAATCCAGCAGTTTCTCCCCATTGAAAACTTGCAACAGCTGCTTACCTCCCTCCCTCCACCCCCAACACAGCCGGGTTATCTTTGTTTAGTGACTTCAAGAAATGAACCCAGTTTATTTTTATCAGTGAATGGGATCTATCAGTACAGTACAATGGGTGAAACACTTCCTTTATCTAGAAATAAACCTTTATTAGTATCTGATGGATTCTAATTCTGTTGTTGTTGTTTGCAAACTTATTAACATAGTGATTCAAATTCTCTTCCCTCCACACACCCACACACATTTTCACACATTTTCTTACTTTTTTTGTGTGTGCCAAATCAGTTTCCTCCAACCAATACTGTATGTTTTTTGACTTGTATAATTGCCCTTATCTCTATTATATATCATCTTATCACTTTCTAGGTGGCTATTTTCATAGACATTAAATCATTCTGAAATTTTGTACCAGTTTTTGAAATATTAGAAATGTCACATTAAAGAGAAATGACCACACATTCACTGAAGCACATTTAAGCTTTACATACTGTTTGTTTTCTCGTGTTTACATAGGGATACTAATTATATGGCAAAAGGTATAATAAGATAAGACATATAAATCTACCAAGTGTAGGAATGGACATATACTTGGTACATAATGATGGTAATTATCAGTTCCCAATCTAAGATCTGGGAGTAAAGTAGAATCTTGCATCTTTTTTTTTTCTTTATGCATAACTGAAAGAATAGCTAATGTGATTAATTGATATTAATGGTTACTAATAAGTTAATTTTAAGAAATCAAAGCTTGTAAATTTTGTTTTAAGGTACTGGTGATATTCTTCTAATTCATATAAATGACCGATAAATCAAACAGCTTTTAAATTTTGTGCCAAAATTTAATTTAAACAGATTGAATGTATAATATAAAAGTCACTGCCTGAATCATTATAAAACACTAGAACATTTGTCTGTTAGACTTGAATGTTTAAACCTCCAGAACCATAGCCACTCTCTAAGAGACAATTATCCATGTGGATCTGAATTTTCCATCATCTGACATTATTCCAATTTACTATTACTGTAATTTTCTGGGATATGAAAGGTTGAGTAGAATAGTTGAGGTTAAAATAAAATCTGTTTACTTCTCACAAACTTATTTTTCATATCATTTAAAAATTTGCTACTAAAGAAATAGTTAAGCTATGGGTGGATTTGGTTTAAATTAGTAAGATACAATTTTCACTACCAGATAGGACTACCCAATTTAATCAGTTTTTCCAATAAAATGTATCTTCTTATGATCTGGTGTGACCATAATGGTCAATATACAGTCATTCAATGAATGTTGACTTTGCCCTTACTAAATGTGACTTCATGCTAAATGCTGGAGATAACACAGAAAAATAAAGGAGTACAAATTTAATTAACTTCATGAAGAAACATATTATTTAGGTAAAGATGTGAAATATACACAAAAATGATATATATTTTAGAAATATATAAGGCCTTTTAAAGAATATATATACTCTCTATTTTAAAGCAATGATATATTTTCGAACTATAATTTATCAAAAGACATAATGATAAAAATCAGGCTAACATTTCTATGCTATTTAAGATGTGCCAGGCACTATTTTAAATTATTCCCTTTAAATCTCACAAGCCTCTGAGGTGGGTACCTTTATTATCCAGATTGAACTAAAGAGGAAACATATAAAAATGCTAATTACTTGCCTCAAATGACATAGCCAATTAGTGCTGGAGCCAGGATTTGAGCCCAGGTCCAATTTGAGAACCCACAATCTTAACCACTCTGCTATTCTGCTTCAAATTATACTTTTTTTCCAAGTAATTTATTGAGGTATAATTTATATTCAGAAAATGCGCAAATCTTAAGTGTACAGCTCAATAAATTTTGGTAAACATATATGCCTGTGTAACCATTACCCACATCGAAATGTATGTACATGTATTGTGTGTGTGTGCACATTTTACCTCAAGCTTCTGTTAATTATACTTTAGTTAACTTATTTAGCAAAGCTAATTAAACTTTAGTAAAGGGTAATTGTTATTGGGAAGTAATAATAATAGCTAATATTTACTGAACACTTGCTAATCGGTTGCTGCCGTTCAAAGGTAAAACGCATATATGCTTATATGTCAAGCATATAAGGCCTCATATAGCCCTACTAAAGGACCCTTTGATATAGATGCTCCAACGGTCTCTATTTCACAGATGAGCAAATGCAGCACAGAGAGGTTAAGAAGGAAGCAGCAAGACATTTTCACTCTACTAACCGATCAATTAAATTTGTGAGGTAAAAATAGATGACAGGAAACACGTTAGAAGACATTTGAAAAGCCCAAGAAAGAATTTGATAATTACCAGTTAAAGTTTTATTTGCCACCGGGAATCCAATTAGACCTGGACAGGGGTGCATATGGTAAGAGATCACTACTGAACAAATGGAAAGAAGTTAAATTAGAGATCTAGGAAAATTAGAAGGAAAACTGGCTTGAAGACAGGAAATATCTTTGAAGGATATCCAAATTAAGAAGGATGGAAAGGGGTTGTCAAGGGAGAAGAGAGTACAGTCAGCAGAATTGAGGAGTGGGGTGTAATTATTTGACCTGTCACCAAAATGGAACACAGGAAAACACGCTTGCACCTTTCCAGAATATGGTCAGATTCAATTATCAGATCGATATGAAATACCGTTTACACTTATGATTCAAGAAAAACAGTAGCTGTTGAATTCTTATATGACAGGGGTTGTAAACAGTTGTTGAAAACCCCAATGAATGTCTATGAGCCCCATGCAGAAGTTGCATACTTCAAGCATATTCCTTAATGCATGACAGTTCATAGTTTTTATATAGTTGTAGTTGCTATGTTTAGATCACATCATCAGGTTTGGCTCTGCCCCTTTGACTTTTGTTTCCTTGGATTGAATCCTCTTCCTTCTTTCCATGTCATTTTTCTTCAGTGTTTCTCAATTCTGTCTGTGTACACCAGACTCTGCTGAAAAGCTTTTACAACAGTACAGATGTCCACATCCTCTGTGGGTGGAAGGTATGTAAACGGGGCACCTGGGAACTTTTACAAGGTATGAAGGTCTCCTTCATGGCAGATTATTGGAATGTTGAGTTTGGAAATCTACCCTAGTGGACTCAGATATCTTTTTTCCCATTTTCTTAAAGAAACACTCCTAAACATACCTTAGGTGAGTTCAGCCTCTCCGAAGGCTTCAAATGCCATAGGTACATTAATGACTCCTGAATCGTCTTCTCCATCCTAGATCCTTCTCCTGTTCCAAACCTGCATAACCATCTGATTACTACATATTTCTACCTTGATACCTCAGAAAACATCAACTCAATATATCTCTTTAAACAATATTCCTTCTGCCTTTCTCATCTGAGTCAAGAGTTTTACTTCCCACAGAATCATACTAAATTTCTCCTTTCCCCCATATCTCTGTTTATTCACCCTTCTGTCAGAGTTAGATGGAGGTCAAAGTAAATCTTAGGAGAAAAAAATTAAAACAGCCTAAATTTAGGCTCAAATCACTTCTCACCTGAACTACTCCACTGCTTTGAATTGGCCTGATTGCCTCTAGTTTTAACCTCCTGAAATTCATCCTCCTCATTACTGCCCAAGAGACTTCCCCAACCATTTCACTCCCTCATCTAAAACCATGCACTGCGTCCACCCAGCCTCTGGGAAAATGCAAGACTCTGATGGTGGCATACAAAGTCCCCTAAAAGCAGTAGGAATTCACACTGCATCTTGAATTTTGGTTTCCCTAGGAGAGTATTACAGTCCTTATTTGAAGTAGTTACATTCTATTATCAGCCCTGAATTAGGGAATACCGAACCATTGCTTCTATGGGAAAAGCAAAGTTAGGCTCTTGCAAGCCTCTGGTTCACATTTTCATCTACTGATCTATACATAACCTTGTTTTATGCATGCTTCTGTTTAAAGACACCGAATTTAATATATATTGTTGATTCATTATCACTGAACTCATTGTCAATGTACTGTAACTCAAACCTGAATGAAGCTTATTAACACATATTTTTTCCATAGGGTGCATCTCATGCTACTTAGGAATGCTAGACAACACTTCAGTGCTACACTTGAGGTTTTAAACCACAAAACCACCAACAAAAAGCATAAAAATGCAAAAACTGTGGCACGAAATATATCATGAAAAGGACATCTGTTTACAGTATGAGAGCTTAAACAGAGGCAGAGTATCTCCTTGTTCAACATTAGTTGGGAACATGTGCATTGAGTGACTCAGAATCTCTCAGCACTCTGCATATATTCACAAATGACTATAAAGGATATGGCGAGTATTGATTTTTAGGCTAAAAATACATTTTAATAAGTAAACAAATTTGCAAATACAGAATCTGCAAATAATGTGGGTTGACTGGGTATTGGAGGCTCCCAATAAACCACACTTTCTGGTATTCATAGCCCTGAGTAGTCCTCTCCCTGTGAATCTTGGACTAGCCCTGTGATTCAGTTCAACCACTTCCAAGTCTAAGCCTTTGCACTCCTGGGGCCCTAAACTGCCATATAAAAGGTACATCTATCCTCCTGTATAGGGATCACATGGAAAGGAGAGGTCTTGGGATTACATAGAAGGAGAAAGAAACCACGGAGTCCCAGCAGCCAAGTTGATCCCAGGACTCAGTGAATCTGTGAACTGAATGTATCCACATAAGTTACCACCATCAAGGTCACCAGGAAAAACCACTCAGCTGAGTCAAACCCAGACTGCAAAATCATGAGCTAATAAAATGATTGTTGTTTGAAGCCACTAAATTTGCGGTATTCATTGTGTAGCAATAGAAATCTGAAACAGTTTGCTTCTGGCTCCAGGAAAGGTTTTCATATCTATTCCTCCTATAGATGTGTGTACATGTTGACATTCACTAGGATAAAATTGTTTTAATAGAATTTAAGAGAGTATTTGTTAAGACTGAACAAATAAGGTGACTTGTTTTTTTCTTTTTAATAGCTTCAAATCTAAATAAAGTGAAAGATGTTAAGTTGGGTATATCTGTACAAAGTATGTAATAGTGGACAAAAGTTAAAGATTTTTCTGAGTCTTTGCAAAATATAGTGAATATGCACTGCAAGAAGACATAAATTAACTGACATTAACAAGCTCGGTAAATGCAGTTTAGACTGTTTTTGGATAGCAGATGGGAAGTGTGGACATCAGAAGAATGCAAGCATATTAAGTGAACCTATGAATGGTAGTGCTAAAAAAAGATTTAATTGTGATTTTTATAACTTTTTAAAGATTTAGATTTATTTTTAAGCTCAAGGAGTAGTAGGTCTCATTTATTACATATGACACCTCATTCGTTTTATGAAAGGGAGTGTTTAGAGTGTTACAAAAGCAGATGCAAATGACAGGTATTCCATGCATTGGGACAACAACTCTTGAACCCTGAAAAATTAAACTTTAAAATCCCATGTAAGGAAGTGGATGTTTATAATTTTTCTTTCCAAAATCGAAATATGCAATTTTTTTTCTGATTATAATGACACAATAATATCTAATAATATAAGAAGTTCCAGCAATCACATCAAATCTAAAGAAAAACAATCACCCAAAATTCCAAGGTCTTTTAGTGAAGCTAAGAAAATGAGTGGACTCCTGCCAGAGAGCATCTTCTTGTTTAGAGGAAGATTTAACGTTTCCCTCTTATCATTATGTCATTAAAATTCAGCTAACTGTTGTTGAGCTCCTACTGTGATCAGTGCCATGCACTCCCCTGTATGTTAGCTCATCTATTAATAATATTGTTTACACACAAGCTTGTAGTATTGAAATTCAAACCCTATTTAAGAGCTTTAAATCAAAGGTTAGTATTCAAAGGTAAAGATTATGTCTAACACTTTTAGTATTAAAATATTATTAACTTAAATGTTCAGTGCACAGTTTTGATATGTATCTCATCGAAAAACACTGTCAAATTTTACATCATAATTTTCCCAGTTTTTCTTTAAAATATCTTTATCACATTGTGTCTAAATATTTACAATCATGGGAATAATACCATGTTCTTTATATCTGTGTAGAGAAAGGCTTACAAGTACTATTCAAGCGCGCGTACACAGTGTATCCACTGACATCTGTGTATCAATTTGCATATTATTAGTTTTATCAGAGAGAAAATTGATTCAAACTTAATCTTGTCCTTGGGAAAATGAATTATATCTGACTCTTCTTGTTAAACATCAAAGCTATCAAGGGGAGAAAAAAGATTTTCAAAGGCAATTGAAGGAAGTAACATGGCTACTGCCCTTCAGTAGTTATTGTCTCTGCTTCTTAATGTTTCCTTTTATTTAAAGGAACTGGTCAAAGTTGATACCTTAGGCAGTCTGTGTCTATCAGCGAATATTTTAATAGCAATTTGCTGGAGGCGATGGCTTTGGGTTGTGCAGTGTCCCTGGAACTTGCAGCTTAAAATCCCAGATAGGCTGACTCATCCCTTCCACATTTGGAGGTTAAAAAAAAATAAAATAAAATAAAAAGGCACACATCACAATTTACTGTTTGCAGATCTTTGAGGCCAGGTTGTGGATCATCTGCACAAGCTGTAAAGCTATATCCAAATGTGCAAATCTAAAACCTCAAACTCTCAATTGCACTTACTCTGTCTGACTTCTATAATGGTCATCAGCCAATGCTTCAAATCTCAGATTCATTCTAGGCCAGGTATTATTCATGTGTAGATCAAGCTATTGGCAAGATTTTCTTTAAAGACTGTTATTGTGGCTAGCAGGTATGAGGAATCTGTGGAAATAAAGAGCTGGATGAACATGGCCAATTATTTCAAGAAGTTCACAGTCTTCATGAAGATAAAAAATTAATTATGCAAATGAAAAGAACCATGAAGACAACAGGAATTCAGAGAAAGTGGAGATGAGTGATTCACGGAAGACAGTATTTAACAAAAGTAAAGGCTATCAAGTGGTCGGGTTGCTAGACTTTTTGCATCAAACTCTTACATTCCTCCTTACACTAGTGGACAAAGATATTTCTACAGTTATCCACTTCAAATGGCCCCTTCTGCATGCTGGATGACAGACTCTCCCATCTCTAGTGAAATGTTCCTCCACTTTCCTTTCCAGGGTCTTCAAATCTAATCTCTCTTTTTCAATACTTTCCCTTACGTATATAAAAAAGTTAAAAAATCTCATCTTCAAAAAAAAAAAAAAAAAAACTCTTGACCCTATCTTTCCATGCTTTGTCTCTTAGCTTCTTAAATGCCTAGTCTGTGCCGATTGAGTCTACTCCTTCATTTCTCATTTATTGACCAACTGAAGACAAGCTCTTAGCCCAATTTATTTTACCAACTGGAAACAAGCTCCTAGTCCAACCTTTTCAATAAATCTAATCTAATCCAGGTCATGAATTGCTTGCTAATTGCCAAATTCTTTTAGTGGACTTTAAGTGATCACTCTCTCTCTGAAACTGCTCAAATAATCCTCAGCTTTTATGAAACCATTCTTTGCTGGTTTCTCTCAGAATTCTGGCCCCCTGTTCATCTCCTCTGTAGTCTTCGTTTCTAGCCATCAGTTAAATGCCACTGTGGTGGTTTGAAACTGCATACACCACAGAAAACATGTTCTTAAACCTAATCCATTCCTGTGGGTATAAACCCATTGTAAGTAGGACCTTTTGATGAGATGTTCCAGTTTGCTAAGGCAGCCATTATGCAAAATACTAGAAATGGATTGGCTTTTATAAAGGGGGTTTATTTGGTTACAAATTTATAGTCTGAAGGCCATGAAAATGTCCAAATTAAGGCATCAACACAAGTATACCTTCACCAAAGGAAGGCCAATGGCGTATGGAAAACCTCTGTTATCTGGAAAGGCACATGGCTGGCGTCTGCTGATCCTGTGTTATGTTAGAACAGATACACACCTAGATATGGATTTGCCTTCCCTGCATGCTTCTACCAAAACTACCATCCATGGGCTTTCAGAATGCCTTACCCACCATCACATTATGCCACATCATTGCTTCTGATCAAGGAACCCCCTTCACAGCAAATGAAGTCTGGAAATTGGCTCAAGGAATTCACTTGTCTTATCGTATTCCCCCAACATCCTGAAGCAGCTAGATTGATAGAAGGGTGGAAACTTTTTGAAGACTTAATTACTGTGCCAACTGGGTGCCAATACCTTGCAGGACCGGGGCAATGTTCTCCAGGAGGTTGTATATGTTCTAAATCAGCATTAATTTTATTGTGTTGTTTCTCCCATAGCCAGGATTCATGGGTCCAGGAATCAAGGGATAAATAGGGATATGGCACCACTCACTATTACCCCTAGTGATCCACTAGAAAAATTTTTTGCTTCCTGCCTATGCAACCTTAAGCTCTGGTGGTTTACAGGTCTTAGTTCCGAAAGGAGGATGACAGTAGATTATCAAAAAATTCACCATCACAAGTATCTACATTTTCAATTAATCATCTTGTCTTCAGACCTTTTTCTCAAACATATCCTATCTTGTACCTAATAACCCAAAATCTAGACTATTTCTGGTTCAATTTCACCAAAGAATTGAAGAGGAGTGGTCGCATGGCTGTACATGGTACAGAACGTGGGAGACTAATCATTGTCACAGAATTTCAGCTCCCCCTCTCCCTTATCCTCCTCCTCAGTGATTCTTGTTGCCTCCAATTTCTGCCCCTTCTAGAATCCTAAGATAAACTATGTCTGATTCTTGTTGACTCTCCCTTCATTCAGTAGTTACATTTTAGCTTTCTGTACTCTATAAATCAAGTGTCCTTTGCACTTCATTGACCTCACTCATCTGCTCCCCATTTTCTTTACAGGTTTTAATCCTTTACTAAAACTTTAGTGCCATCTGAGAGGATACAAAAATAAACATGTGAACTCAATCTTCCATGTTAAGTAGAAGACATCCTTTTACTCTTCAATTATGAAATCTGCTTTCTGCCCCTTTTTGCCACTGGAACTGCTTTGGTAAGGATTTTCTACATTTTAAGACCAATATACTGATGACTGCCAAACTTATATTTCCAACCCAGGCCTTTCTTCAGGTTAATATACACAAATGTTTTTTTGGACATTATTTACAAAACTGGATTAATTATTTTCTCTACCACCCTCAAGCTACCATCCACCTTACTACCCAAGCTAAAAACCTGGGCATTTTCTTCCTCTCCTCATCCTGCCTGTTAAGTCACAAAATTCAATCAGTGTGACCATATTAATGTGTTTTCTATAACTGTCTCCCCTCCATTCACAGTGTGAAGGCATTGGTGCAATTCTTCATCAGTATTTACCTGGGTTACAGCAATAGTCTAACTATTCTGTCTCCAATATGGTTGCAAGTATTAGCTTTCTTAAACACAAATCTACCCATGTCAATACCTGTTCAAAATTAATAAATGAACACTATATAAGTAAAAAAAAACAAAAAACAAAAACAAAAGAACCTTTGATTCCAAGCCATAGTAACCAACTCAAAACAGCCTAGGCATTTATTGGCTCAGAAGACCAAATTGCTGAAAAGGGAGGCTTGTCCCAACAGGACTGGAGTGTGACAGGAATTGGAATACCATCAGGATGCTCACTGGATCTCTTCTCTGCTTCGCTGTGTGTTAGGTTTATGAAATCAAACCAACTATCTTTACAAGAATGGAATCATGGGTACTTGCAGTCTGGAGTGCAGATTTCACCAGCTTTGCCACTAGAGGAGTGAGATTTCTAGTACCTTAATTCCAATTTTTTAAATCCTTAAGAAAGATACCGAATGGCTCACTTGGGTTCCTTGACCGTTTCTGTTGCCAGTAGGTATGGAGATGTTTTACAACCTTCATCAGAATGAAGAGGGCAGCAGTTCCCCCCAAAAAAGAGTACTTAGGAGAGTGTTGGGCAACAGGAGTTGTCCAAAATGTCTGGGCTTCAATCCCAGCTCAAACACGTAATAGCTTTGTAACCAAAAACAAGCCACATCTTCTCAGTGCCTTAGTTTTCACAAATAATCGGTGAGAGTAGTGACAGAAACTATGTCTGAGAGTTGTTGATTTAAAACCTGAGAAATCCTTAGAAAAGTGCCAGCTCCATAGTAAATCCTAAATAAATTAGTCACATATAAACAATACTCTTAGCATATGGGCCGGTTTGAATGTATTGTGTCCCCCAAATGCCATTGTCTTTGTGGTCTTGTGGGGCAGACGTTTTGGTGCTGGTTGGATTTGCTTGGAATGTGCCCCACCCAGCTGTGGGTAATGATTCTGATGAGATGTTCCCATGGAGGTGTGGCCCTGCCCATTCAGGGTGGGCCTTGATCAGTGGAGCTATATAAATGAGCTGACTCAAAGAGAGGGAAGTGAGTTCAGCTGTGAGTGATGTTTTGAAGAGGAGCAAGCTTGCTAGAGAGGAACGTCCTGGGAGAAAGCCATTTTGAGGCCAGAGTTTTGGAGCACACGCCAGCTGCCTTCCTAGCTAACAGAGGTTTTCTGGACGCCATTGGCCATCCTCCGGTGAAGGTACCCGATTGCTGAGGTGTTACCTTGGAAGCTTTGTGGCCTTAAGACTGTAACTGTGTGGCAAAATAAATCCCTGTTTTATAAAAGCCTATCCATCTCTGGTGTTTTGCATTCTGCAGCATTAGCAAACTAGAACAGCATAGCAAACAAAGCCCTTCACAACCTGGCACTGCTTAATACTACAGCATTACTTCTTTTGTTCTTAATTTCATTTTACATTAATTTCATCTTACATCGCTTTTCTCTTTCTAGCTTTTTAAAGTGGCCTCTTTCCCTTTTTCTAATACAAGTTTATTTAAAAATATACTAAGCATTGCCCAAGTGGCATTCCATAAATTTTTAAAATGCAATTTTATTGAGCTATATTCACACACTATATAATCCATCCAAAGTATATAATCAATGGCTCATAGTATCATCATATAGTTGTGCATTCATCACTACAATCAATTTTAGAACATTTCCATCACTCCAAAATACAGAAGAAAATAAAAAATAAAAATAAAAAAGAACACACAAAACATCCCATACCTCTTATACCCCTATGTTATCTATATATTTTTGGGTAAAAGGAGTGTCAGTCACAAGGTTTTCACAATCACACAGTCACACAATAAAAGCTGTATAGTTATACAGTCATCAAGAATCAAGTCTACTGGATCACAGTTCAACAGATTCAGGTATTTCCATCTAGCTATTCTAATACACTAGAAACTACAAAGGGATATCTATATAATGCATGAGAATAACCTCCAGAATGATCTCTTGACTCTATCTGAAATCTCTCAGCCACTGAAACTTTATTTTGTTTCATTTCTTTTCCCCCTCTTGGTAAGAAGGCATTCTCAGTCCCATGATGCCAGGGCTCCCATGGGAGTCATGCCCCATGTTGCTAGGGAAGCATCACTCCTTATATCACTCCTCATACTTGCACTTCCAGACTAAGCTGAACAATGTACATCTCCATGCTTCTTGGGCCTTGCCCATGCTGTTCTCTCTCCCTGGAATGCCTTTCCCTCATCTTCTCTGCCTACTTATTATTTAAGTCTCATTTCAATATTACAACATTTATTTATACATGTGACTTGGTAATGTTACCTGTAAATGCTACAAAAAGTAGATAAAGATTTATGCAAAAAATATTTTAATTACTTCTCTTAATAGCTGAAACAGAAAACAACCCCTTCCCAATCTTTACTCCATTTTCACTCTGTGGGCCAAAAACTTCCAGAGATATATCTCCAGCTCAGATTCAACTCTCATACCAACATGTTTATGACTCAAAGAACTCTCAAACTCAGTATATCCAAAGTTGAACTCAATCTTCTAATTACAATTGCTTCCTACTACAATAGCCTATATCTGTTCTAGTACATGGAATTATCACCCTTCTGGTGGCTTCTGCCACCCTTACTAGCCACAACATCAACAAGCCCTGTGGACATTTCTAAACACAGTCCTCCCTCCCCACCTCCACATCAGCTCCCTTTAATCATAATTTGTACTACAACCAGCAGTATCATTTTGAATGCAACTTTACTGTGTTTTTTCTTTATTTACAATTTTTCAATAGGTTGCTTTTGTCTTAAGAAGAAGTTCAAAGTTCTTTTGGTTTCTGAAGTCCTGCATGATCTGGCCTTTGCCCATTTCTCCATCTCATACTGGATCATTCTCCAAACACCTGCCAGTTTGTCTGACTTCTTTGGATTCTTCAAAAAGGCAGGCAGCTTCCTGAATTGTGATCCTTACTAATGTTCTTCTTTTACTTCAAACACTCTTCTCCTGAAAACTTTCTTCTGGAAAACCATCACATAATATCCACACTCGGAATGTTCCTCCAATTTTTATGACACAGTGTTCTTCATTTTCAAGTTCATGTCAGATTTTAATTAACTAATTCTATGATTAATTCCTTAGTTGCCTTTCTCCTCCATTATCACTAAAGTTCCAAAAATGCAGAAAGTTTGTCTTGTTTATTATTAAAACCCCAATTCTTTGCAATGTGCATGTCACATAATGGGTACACAAATAACTATTTTTTTGAATCAGTGAAATGGCTAACATTAAGTGGTAGGTAAGTAAATTACGGTAAATTCATTCAATGTAATACTGTGTGACTACTTAAATGATATTCACTAAAAAAGTATTTATGACATGAGAAAATGCAAAACACAACATCAAGTGAAAAAGGCTAAATACAAATTCTATACATCACATTTCAATTCTGTAAAAAACACATAGGAGAGGCACAATGATGTTATCAACATGGCTAGGTAAGACATCCCCTGGAAAAATCTCCCCTCGGAATCAACTAGTAAAAGGACAAATCCCACTTGCTTGGGATTTGGAAACTCTGAGGATGATAGAAACTGAATTGAAGAAAAATAATTGCCAAAAATAGGGTAGGAGATTTTCATCTTGCACTTGCTAGTCTGGACCCTACCCCTCACTCCACCCTGCACAACTCAGGACTTGCTTAGAGGAAGCATGTCCTGGGTCCCTCCTGTCACAGATGCAGACCATACAGCCACTTATGGCAGCAAGTTAGAAGCCCATGTGTTTCCAGGCCCAGGGACCCAAGTTCACAGAGATCCAGAGCAGAACACAAAGCAGCTGAGGAGTGCTGCATACAAAAATGCCCCCAAGTAAAAAATATAAAAATTTAAGAAAAAAGAGACTTTTAGCAAGAGGTGCACACACCCAATCCAGTCTCAGTTTGCTGGACCACCTAGATACAAAATGGACCTTTCTGGATTGACCCCATCTGGTCCCCTCCAGGGTAGATATCCCTAAAAGGGAAGAAATTGATGGAAGAGCCTCAAGTTAAAAAAAAGAGGTGGGAACTGAACTGCTGTAAGACAGGATGTGCCCAATAACTGAAAAGTGTAAGGAAAAGGGGACACTGACTAAGGAAGAGAATTTGAACAAATCATAGGAGCTGAGGAGAGAATTCTGCACAAAAACAAATAGGACAGGTCAAGAGTCCCCAGAAAGGAAGAGAGGAAAGGAAGCTTTCTTGGGGAGGTGAAACCATTGCATAAAAACTGCAATATTAAAATTGTCACACATATCCAGAGCAAGAATCAGGTGAAGAAAAGCTGAGAAAATGTGAATAGTTAAACATGGACTACTCTCTAAAGTTCCAGAATAAGTTGGACCCAACATCAAAGAAGAAACTTAACACAAAGCTAATCAACAATAAAACCCTAGAGGGAGAAACTGACCTTTAGAGTTAACACATCAAAATAACTGAATGTCCAGACATCAGCAAAGAATTACAAGCCATACTAAGAAACAAGAAGATATGGCTCAATCAAGGGAACAAATTAAAACTTCACAGGAGACACAAAATATGGAACAACTAATCAAAGATGTTCAAACAAAGCTCCTTAATCATTTCAAGGAGATGAAGGAAAATATGGATATAGAGCTGAAGGATATCAAGACAATGTGTAAGCTAAAGAAGAATTTGAAAGTTTAAAAGGAAACATAACAGAAATTATGGAGATGAAAGGCACAATAATGGAGATTAGAAACAATATAGGCATAGAAAGCAGGTTTGAACAGGCAGGACTAGAAGACAGGACAATCAAAATCATACTGTTAGAAGAACAGATAGAAAAAAGAACAGAAAAATTGAACAGGTTCTCAGGGATTTGAGTGACAGCTTGAAGCATAAAAACATACACATCATGGTATCCCAGAAGGAGAAGAGAAGGGAAAAGGATCAGAAAGAATACTTGAGGAACTAATGGCTGAAAATTCCCCAACTCTTACAAAAAACATAAATATACATGTCCAAGAAGTGCAACATACTCCAAACAGAATAAACTCTAATAGAAGTACTCTGAGACATACTAATCCAAATGTCAAATGCAAAAGACCAAGAATTCTGAAAGCAATTCTTGAGAAAAGCAATCTGTTACATACAAGGGATCCTTAATAAAACTAAGTACCAATTTCTCATCAAAAACCATGGAGGTGAGAAGGCAGTGTTATTATATATTTAAGATACTGAAAAAAAATAAAAAATTCCAGCCCCCACTTTTTTCCCAATTCAGTTTTATTGAGATATATTCACATACCCTACAGTCATCCACAGTGTACAGTTGTTCACAGTACCCTCATATAGTTTCTCATTATCACAAAAATCAATTTTTGAACATTTTTTACTCCATAAAAATATAAATATAAGAATAAAAATACAAGTAAAAAAGAACACCCAAAACATCCCACCCCCATTATTTATTTAATTTTTGTTCTCATTTTTCTACTCATCTGTCCATACACTCAGCACCCAATTTTTTATCTTGCAAAATTGTCCTTCAAAAATGAGAAACAGAAACTGAGAGAGTTTGTTAACAAAAGACGTGCCCTACACAAATTACCAAAGGGTGTTCTGCAGGTTGAAAAGAAAAGACAGAAACAGTGGCTTGGGTTAGTGTTAAGAAATAAAGACCATCAGTAAAGATAACTAAAAGGGTAAATGAAATACTCAAATTACTGAATCCTCAATATATAATGCTATTCTTTAATTCCTATAAGAGGCAGAATAAAATTGAACAAGAAAAGGCATATTTCCTGATAAAGAACAAGCAAACTATAAAGAGGTAATGTGGGAAAAAAACAACATAAAGAAGGAAAACAGGTAGATATTGGAGCAAAAAAAATGTACATGCTACTGAAACTAAGTTGTCGTCTTATCAAATTCGTGGGTTATAGATGTAGGTAGGTACTGTAATACAAACCCTAGAGTAAACACAAAGCGAAATTATTTAAAATATACAAAGAAAGGGAAATGAGAACTGGATTAGTCAGGTACATCACAAAAGATCAACTATACAGAAAAGGAGGTTGCAATAAAGGAAAAGAGAGACCAAAAAAAAAAAAAAAAACAAAGATATGACACACAAAAACCAAAGGACAAAATGGCTGAAGTAAGAACTGCCTTTATAGTAATAAAACTGAATGTTAATGGGTTAAACTCCCCTGTCAAAAGACCGAGATTGGCAGACTGGATAAAAAAAGGATGATCCAAATATATGTGGCTTATAAGAGAATCACCTTAGACCAAAATACAGTAACATGTTGAAAATGAAATGATGGAAAAAGATAGTCCATGCAAATAGTAACCAAATGATCTCAGGTAGCCATACTAATATTGGAAAAAATAGAGTTTAAGTCAAAAGCTGATAAAAGAGACAAAAAAATGGCACTATATATTATTAAAAGGCTCAATTCACCAAGGAAAAATAACAATCATAAATATTTATGCACCTTACTATAGTGTTGCAAAATACATGAAGCAAACACTAGCAAAACTGAAGGGAGAAATAGATACCTTTACAATAATAGTTGGGGACTTCAATATACCACCTTCATAACAGATAAAATATCTAGACAGAAGATCAATAAGGAAACAGAGAACTTGAATAATATGATAAATGAACTAGACCTAAAAGACAGATACATAACACAGCACCCCAAAAGAACAGGATCTCAAGTGTACATGGATCGTTCTTCAGGACAGAAAACATGTTGGGTCACAAAACAAGTTTCAATAAATTTAAAGAGATTGAAATTATACAAAGCACCTTCTCTGACCATAACAAAATGAAGCTGGATATCAGTAACAAGTAGAGAACTGGAAAATACACAAATATATGGAAGTTAAAAGACATACTCTTAAACAATCAGTGGGTCTAAGAAGAAATTTCAAGGGAAGTCACTAAATATCTTAAGATGAATGAAAACAGGAACACAATGTATAAAAACTTATGGAATGCAGGGAAGGAAGTTCTAAGAGGGAAACTTATAGCCCTAAATGCATACCTTAAAAAAAAACAGGAGGAGCTGAAATCAAAGACCTAACTGTACACCTGGAGAAACTAGGAAAAGAATAGGAAACTAAACCAAAAGCCAGCAGAAAGAAAGTAATAACAAAGTTTAGAGCAGAAATAAGTGAAACAGAGAATAAAAAACAATAGAAAGCATTAATAAAACCAAATTTGGTTCTTTGAAAAATCAATAAAATCGACAAATCTTTAGCTAGAATGACACAGAAAAGGAGAGAAGATGCAAATAAATAAAATCAGAAATGAGAGGGATGACATTACTACTGACCCCACAGAAATAAAAAGGATCATAAAAGGATACTATAAACAATTCTATAAGAACAAATTAGACAACTTGGTAAAATAGGAATAGAGGGAAAATTCCTCAACCTGATAAAGGGCATGTATGAAAAGACCACATACTCAATGGTCAAAGACAGAAAGCTTTCCCTCTAAGATATGGAATAAAACAAGGATTCCCACTGTCATCACTGTTATTCAATATTGTGCTAGAAGTTCTAGCCAGAGCAGTTAGGCAAGAGAAATAATAAAAGCATCCAAATTGGAAACGAAGAAGTAAAACTTTCACTGTTTGCTGATGATATGTTCCTATATACATAGAAAGTCCAGTAAAAAATCTAAAAGAAAGCTATTAGAGCTAATAAAGAAATTCAGCAAAGTGCTGGGGTACAAGATCAACATGCAAAAATCATAGTGTTTCTACACAATAGTAATGTGAAAACTAAGAAGGAAATCCAGAAGAAAATTCTATTTACACTAGCAACAAAAAGAATCAAATATCTAGAATTGATTAAATAAGGTAAAGGACTTGTACACAGAAAACCACAAAACATTGCTAAAGGAAATCCAAAAGATCTCATAAATGGAAGGAATTCCATGCTTTTGCACTGTGAAATTAAATATTGTTAAGATGTCAATTCTACTCAAAGTGATTTACAGATTCAATGCAATCCCAATCAAAATTCCAACAGCTTACTTTGCAGAAATGGAAAAGCCAATTATCAAATTTATTTAGAAGGGTAAGGGGGCCCAAATAGCCAAAAACATCTTGAAAAAGAAGAATGAAGTTGGAGGACTCACAATTCCTAACTTTAAAACTTATTACAAAGCTAGAGTGGTCAAAACAGCATGGTGCTGGCACAAGAAAAGATAGGCCAATGGAATTGAATTGAGGGTTCAGAAATAGACCCCAACATCTAAGGCCAATTGATTTTTGACCAGGCTGCCAAGTCTACTTAATTGTGAAATAATAGTCTCTTCAACAAATGGTGCTGGGAAAATTCAATATCCATACGCAAAAGAATGAAAGAGGACCCTATCTCACATAATATACAAAAATTAACTCAAAATGAATCATAGACCTAAATAGAGGAACCAGGACTATAAAACTCCTAGAAGAAAATGTAGGGAAGCATCTTCAAGATCTTGTGTTAAGCAGTTCCTTAGAAAGCTCAGAGTAGAACTACCATATGACGCGGCAATCTCTCTACTAGGTCTATACCCAAAATAATTGAAAGCAGGGATTTGAACAGACATTTGCACACCGATGTTCATAGTGGCATTATCCAAAATTGCCAAAAGATGGAAGCAACCCAAGGTTAGATTAAATGATGAGTGGATAAACAATTGTAACAAAGTTACCACACTAATGCAAAGTGTTAGCAATGGGGAGGAGTTTATAGGAATGCTGTATTTTCAACGTGATTTTTCAGTTAACCTATAATTTCTCTAATTAAAAAAACATTTTTAAGAGACTAACGACCCCTCCCCCAAACAAAAACAAATAGAAGATAGATGTGGTATGCATAGTAATGCCCCTCCAAAGATGTCCATATTTTTTAATCCCAGGTCCTGTGTATATGTTATGTTATACGGGGGGGTGGGGAGGAGTGTTAAGGTTGCAGATGGAGTTAAGATTGCTCATCAACTGCACTTAGAATAAGGAAATTATCCTCTATTTTTGGTTCTACCCAATGTAATTATACAGGTCATTTAAATGTTGGAGACTGAGGCAGAAGAGACAGAGTCAGAATGATGCAACAGGAGAAAGACTCCACCATCCATTATTGCCTTTGAAGATAAGGGGAAATGAACCAAGGAATGTAGACAGCCTCTAGAAGATGGACAAGGCAAGGAAGCAGTTTTTCCCCAGAGCCTCCAGAAAGAATGCAGCCCTGCCAACACCTTGGTTGTAGCCCAGCGACATCCATTTTAGACTTTGAACTTGAGAACTCTAAGATGCTAAATTTGAGTGGTTTTAAGCCGCAATATTAGTGGTAATTTGTTACAGCAGCCATAGGAAACTAATGCAATATAATACATGATTATAGGAGACTTTACACGGTTCTTCCTTTTTTTTTTTTTTTATCTTTTTCTTATATTATATGGTTTTGCTTTAGCAGGTAAGCTCTTTGCAGCTACCATGTCCTCTGCTTTCAGCCATATTTTATCATTATAGATGGCAGTATGTGATAAAATTTATTTATACTGAGCACTAGAGAAACTACTTAGCTCACAAATGCAAGCATTTTTTCCAAGATATGTAATGGAAAAGTAAATGGCAAATATCCAGAGAAATTTCTTATTTTCTCCTGCTAAAATGATGAATGAATCAATTTTTATCAGTTAAATTAATATTACAAAATAACTTTTAAAAAATTTCTAGAGAACTTGACTTCTAGCCCTGAAATATAGAAAGTATTGACAGTAAAATATTACTATCCCTTTAGTATATTACCCTCCTCCTATACTTTTAGAGCAGTAATAAAATAAGCATGGATTTTAGAATCTAGGAAGCAAGGTATAGTTTCTGAATGAGGAAAAAAGGGAAATCTTCATCTGAAAATCATTTATTGTCAGCATCTCCTAGATGCTTAAACTATCTTGAAATAAACTATCTGCACAGAATAAACTTGGATACCTATTAATATTTTATATTTAGGAATGTTGGAAGAAAGCAAATTCTTTTAAGGTTAGTGAATTTACTCACAAGATTAGAAAATGTACTCAACTCTAGAATTATGCATTCAACATCATGTTCAGTTCTACCATATTTAGATTAGCAAAGAAAATAAACATTCTTCATAAAATTAACTTAAAAGAGGAATTTCAAGTAATAAACATTTATATTCAATTATACAATTACTATGCTTTCAACTTATACAAATTTACTTCTAAAAACTTGTTATTTCTTGTAAATGGATTTAAAATCTGCTTCTGTTTATGCACATGGCCAAATCTCTGAAACCTTATAGATACAAAACTGAAACTATATGAAAATCTGTCACTGAGCAGACGAAATTTTCTAATAAATACATAGAAAGGACACCACCAAGAGCAAATAAAAAATACTGCAAAGCATTCATAAAAGCCTGGTTTTATTTCCCTCTAGCACCTTCTAGTGGCAAACACAGTGCATTGCTGAATTCTATAGCAATATACAGTTTAAGGTATTATTTAATAACTTGGTTTCCAAAGCAATCTAAATAAATATTTCTGTTTCTCAATGCATATCAGAAAAGGTAATTTATAAGTATCCTTCCAGAACGAATTGGCTTTGACTTAATTTATTTGCAGGCACTGCAAGTTTTATTCAATCTCTTTGATCTTGGGTGGGAGGCGGAAAAGGGGAAGAAAAAGCATCAACTGATAGGGCTTTAGACAAATGTACAGGTGCCCACATAAATGGTCACAACCAGGATTATACGTAAAAGAAGCAATTTTAAGAGAATAGTCTGCCTCATTAGTTGAGAATGTGGTACTTTCTAGTATCAATTATAATATCTAACATTTCTTGAGATCTTACATGTATACCTGAGATGATGTTAAAATGCATTACATATAATGTCATTCAGTTTCATGATAAGCTAATGAGATAAGTGCTGTCATCCACATTTAGCAGATATAAAAATGTTATAATTTATTTGGTATATTTTAAAATAATGAATAGAAAAACTCCATAGGCAAAGACTAAAAGGCACTCTCATAGTTAAAAAATAAATGAATGGATACATGAATCCATTACTAAAATGACATACATCGAGGACCCATTATGTGCCAAATATTGGGAATTCTACATGAAAAAGACTCATTCCTATATCAAAGGCACTTACTGCATAAATTGTACAAGGTAGAAATGAAACAGTTTGTGTAGCATGGGAACAGTTATAAAAGAGATAAATGTACAAGATATCAGGACTGCCAAGAAGAAAAGCTCCCAGCTCTCTGTGTGGAGGCTCAGGAAGGGCATCAGTCAGCTAATCATCAGGACCTTTCAATTAATCCTCCTTTACCCCTACTTCACTAAGCAACCAATGGTTTATGATTTGACTTCACACCTAGATTTTCTGCAGGTATCAGATACATATGACAGGATAATCAGGGCCTTCAGACCATCTGTCATAATTTTAAAGTTACATTTATATTTATATAAATGGGCAGAGACCATGTCTATTTTGTTTACCATTGAATTTCCAATAGCCAATAGTATAACTTCATCAATAACTGCTTAATTAATTTGCCTGTCCTAAATGGCTGCCAGTATCCTTTAGGAACATCTCATCATAATCCTTTAGCACAACACTAGTTGTTCTGAACATTGAAATGTTTTCAATACTTGTCCATTGCAGTAAATGAAAAAATGAAGCAATAAAATTCTACAAAATTGTAAGGTAGTTACGGCATATGATGGTCTCTTGCTTAGTTTACTTTATTAATAGATACTTCAAACAGAGGCAGGGCTATGTAAAGGAAAGAGGCCCAGAATGAAGGAGGGAGGTGTTTAGATATGTCACAAGCACCCAAGAGGACAGAGAGCCTGCTGTTGTTACTTCTGCATCCTAGCACCCGTCACAGTGCTTGGTATATAGTAGGAACTCAAATATTTGTCAAAGAACAGAACATAATATATAGATAACGGTGAATATTTTACAGTTAATCACAAATTAAAAAAAAATATTTCATAAGAATCTAGAAGGCCAAAGGAAAAATATTTAACATCTCTAGAGCTGACCACTGAAAACCACAGCCATGCTCCTTTCTAAAAATCACTCAGAAAGATACTTTATACAATTTCACCTGGACCTAACCTCATTGAGTCTTATCCCAAGCATGCATGGCAAAGAGGGAAAAAAAAAGCAAGCATTTCCACAGTGGGAGAGCTGAACTTCATGAGTAAGGTTTTGGCTTTAGAAAACTGCTCTTCCCATAAACATTGTATGATTTCCAAGGAAAAAGACAAAATTTCTATCAATAATGCCATAAGATAAATATTTGGCTTAATTCAAGAATAGTTCAGATCATTCTTTTATTCAAAACATTTCCCTATATAAATAAAGCATGGAAACAGCCTGGGCGTTCTTCAGAAGACTCTGAAGAATTCAATGACCCATATAATAATATCACTTAACAAAATATCTCCCAGACTATATAACAGAGCAGTTTTCATTTTTTTTTTATTACAGCAAATTACGTGTAATCTGAGTGCTGCCCATTAAAAAAAGTCCCATAGCCCTATAGGACTCAAAGTTATTGCTAAACAGCATTAGCAGCATAATACTTTGTAAAAGCAAAGGTTTAAGCGTCAAAAAGCTGAAAGCTATCCCATACCATATCAACACAATTTTAATACTACCTGGTGTTTTAACAAATAAATACACAGCATGTGATTTTCTTAAAAGGATACAAGTATATTAATTACAGGAAGTCTTGAGTTCCCTTTTTTCTTGAACAAAGGGTGTTTTGAATTCCTATCAAATGGAGTATGTCAGTCACATCCCAAAACACAATGTAGAAAAATACTACAAACAAGACTGTACTCATTTTCATGTCTTTCCTTGTCTACAGAAATCCCATTTTTACAATCAAACAAGAGGATAAACTAGAAATGTGCATCATGCTGAAAGGATTGCTTGTGAGCATTGTTGTTGCTTTTTTCAATGCAAACATTTGTCCAGCAGAAAATTGAATTGGGTTTTCAGTTTCATTTAAAGATACAGGGCATGTTGTTGATGGCGATTGTTGGCTCAGTGTAAAAACTCAATTCTTCCAGGTGTGCTATTCTTGAATTTCATGCCAATAGAAAACCCGAGCAGAGCAGTTGTTTTGAAGGCCTAGTTAGAGTAGGCTCTTGTGAATCAGAAAAGCCTGTGAAGAGACTCTTTCCTTCAGATCATAGACCTTGGGATTTTAAACAAAGCATTATGTAGTGGCAGTACAGGCAAATGTATTTTACCTCCCAAATATCAGATAATGGCCATGAACTCCCTTGAATTCCTTGGAAAATGTGCTATTATGTAAGTTGCCACATTTGTATAGCGTACTTTCCAAAAATGTCTGTTCAGGGACTGTTACAGCTTTCAGCACTTCAGATCTTGAATATAATCTTTTATTTCAACATAAAAGGGTAAATAATAAGAATCCCTGGTTTCAAAAAGAAAAAGAAACTAAAAGCTACTCTCTTCATCCTTTGATTCAAAATGTTTCATATTTTTACCCATGTTCCTTACTTATAACTAGCACTAATTCAAATGTAAAATATCTACCTAAATGATAGAATTTTAGGATTTTAGCATATCTGGAATGAAAATGGAGGTATTCACATATAAAAAAATTAAGCTAAATATAAAGAGGAGAGACAACAAAATTTTTATTACCCAGAACTTGAAATACACTTAAATTTCTTTGCTATGGTGGCTGTACTTTGAAAAAAGTAACAACTGTCAAAATGTGTCAACGGCATGAATTAGGTTGGAAAAAATAACATCTAGATCTTCAGGATATAACCTGTAGTCAGTATGTACAATAAATAACATTCGTTTAGTATTTTACAGCCTCACGATGCACTTAGGAAGTTACTGATGAATATTAGACTACTATCTACAATTAACAAGGAATAGACTTTCAGAGAGGTTAAATACTCCCCAGCGTACCCAACCAGGAAGCAGGGGGTCCATTCGATTGGGTTGTGGACCACAGTCTTCTCTCTCTAAAGCACATGCTCCTCCTGTTAATCCCCGGATTCCGGCCCCACCCCCACCCTCAACAAAATCTGTTGCTAAATCAGAGCGCAGTGCTGAATTTATGTCCATGACCCTGAAGAATAAGAATTTATGTGTGAAATATTTCTGTTGGTTAAGACCTCAACATCATAAAGAATCAAAGATGCTCATGTCCAATTTTCAGCAAGCCACAAAGCACAGTTGCTTTTCCTTTTTACCATAATCTCTCCTATCCTAACTATAACAGGTAGTTTCCTAAAAGCCTTGTTTGATAGGATTTCCGCTGTCAACACGAGGTCTCTAATTTGCTACCCAGATGGAGTTTGCTTCATGGATATCTTGTTTAAAATTCATGACAACCTTTTGAGGTGAAATTGTATACAACTTCTTACAGGTAAGAAAACTGAGGCATAGCAATTTTAAGTAAAGAAAGAGTCAGTAGTATAGCTTGCATAAAAGTAGATACATCTGGCTAGGAGTCTCCCACAATTTTAGTCCAAGAGAAGAACCAGGAACTTGAGTTGTTTCTAAGGGCAAAAAATAATTTCCTTATCACTCCAGACCATAAGACGGGAATAATATATAAATTCAAATAGTTATATGGAAATAAGACTATAAACAAATATTTTTACTAAAACTGAACTCTGAAAAAATTACAGAAACACTAGCAATCAGTGATTTTTAATATTTTTGCCAAATGTACTTTTCACAAATCTTTATCAATTATGCCACTTATATAATAATTTCTCCCTCAAAACCATATTCTTGAGAACAAGGACCATTTTTTATCCATTCTTTTTTTCTCTAGAAAAAGTACATTTTTAAATATATTTATATATATATTATTTTGATAGATTAAAAGAATTATATAATGTAGACATTTTACAAAGTATATTGTACTAACCAAATTAAAATCCCCTTGTCATATGGTAGAGAAAGAGATGTATTATTTTCTCAGTGAAATCCCAATGTATATGAATGTCTCATTCCTTATCTCTGGTAATTTGCATTTAAGAAATTATTTCAGTTGCTTATTTCTATGTCATAACTGAAAAACATGAAAGAAAGCTAAAGCCATGTTAATTTCTTCTACTTCTGTAAATCAATGTGCTCATTCAGGAATGGATAAATGTAATTGGCCAAACGTAAATAAAAGAAAACCTCATTAATCTTTTTCTGGAAATGCAATTAGATTTCCTGATGTCCAAAATTATTGAAAGCGCTTAGCTATTACAATATTTAATTTTACCTTTTATTTATAAAACAAAGTATTGATCTCAAGATTTACACAGTATGGAAGGAAATCTGAAATGAGACAGTATGAATTGCATTTTAAGAGTCTGACAAATTCTAAGAGGTTCAAAGTTACAGTTATAAGTTTTGCACACTGAAAATATAACTTGTAGATATATGTTGAAGGTGAAGTACAATGCTTTTCTTTTTGCCTCTATATCTTAATAATGGCCTTAGTTTTCACAGCTCTGAAAATTTGTACTCTAGTTATGAAATAGTAATCTATAACGTACCTAGAGTATAATCTTATAATGACACAAGCTCTCATAATGCAAATAAATGGTATTCCACAACAGTGAAGGCGACTATAATTGTTTTCTTCACACTCAGAAAAATGGCACACTATGAAGAAAAAATACATGTCATGGAGTAAAAAAAAAAAAAAGACCGAGCCAGCAAAGCTTTAGTACTCAGCCTGCATGTGCCTAGTTAATGAGACAACCTGTGGTGTGGTAACAAAAGACAATAGAGAAAGGACTTTACTTCCAAAATAAACAATAGTTAATATACCTAAAAAGTGTCCTTGGTAATGGTAGATTTTATTTCACTGACAATATCTATATAACAGTAATTTAATAATCCCATTTCTCTTTTTTTGGTAAAAAAAAAAATGTTTTATCAACCATATATTTTGAAATTTATTTTTAAATAATTTATTATATATACGTACATATATACATAAATATTGTATTTTGGGACATTTAAAAAATTAAGCTTCAAATAATACAAATATAAGGATGTAGAGAGTAAGAGTAAACCTTCAAAGCTAAGTTTAATACTTAAAAGGTACATATTTACCTAAGATTTTTTCACTGTATGCCCACTATATATTAGTGATCATTAACCAAATGAATATGTCATTTTTAATGGTAAGATAAGGGAATAGGACACAGTTTATTCAAATTTCATTCTTGAATTATACTTGCTATTAAATACCCCTTCATTAGCCCATGTATTTAATATCACAATTGATGGATTACCAAAGCAATCCTTGGCAGGTAGGATTATAGTTTGTTTTACAGTTTTTACATTTACAACATTAATGGGGGAGACAAATCAATTTATCAAGTGTGATCTGCCATTTATCTGCACTTATAAGGTATCTAATACCTTGGCATTAATCTAAATTAAGTATCATAGGTTACCAAATAATGAAAAGCAAATATAATACGTTTAAGTAAAGACACTTTACGAATCTGAAAACTAAGAGAGGGAAATATATCTATTTAATTCATTATGCTAAGTGAAATTTTAATAACTTTCATATAAACTTCTCTGGAGTCTATTTTAGATGGCAAAGTTTCCCAACTTTTTAATATCTTTTATAAAAGAAATGAATTAAATGTCTTTGAAAATGTCCTTCTCTTAGCACATAAGATTTGAAAGTGTAATCTTTTGATCCCAAAGTATATGTATAGAACTATTCCTATAAACAAAACTGTGTGTATGATATGGAGTATAATATATTTCAACAATTTTCCAATACCTAGTAGACTGATGACTTTCTATTAGGTCCTATTACAGAAGTCCCTAAGGAAGCTAATGTTCTAGGGTGGCTGTTGGCCTTCAAATATTTACTGGAGGAATAAGAAAAGAATGGGGTTTAACCCACAGCTGGCTGTACCTTAAATTCCAGAAAGCTTTGATAGGCTATAGGACACAAGACCCAAAGATCCGAAACTAGCCCTATCAACCTGTGAGTCGGCACAGGGCTCAACACAGTTCAGTTCAGCATGTATCCATCAAGCTAACAACAAAGAGAAGCTCAACTAGTCAGTTACCTAGGATGAGCTTGAGCATAGAATAGAGTGTGGGATCCTTCCCCATCCCATTCATTCAGTATTACTTTAGATATTTCTTCACAGATTCATTTTCAAATTTCTATGTCATAATGATTTTACATTTTCATGCCTTATATCTCTAACCTCTGTGTAACATTCTCAGAATCAAAGTCAGTAACACTAATTACTCCAAAGAAACTCCATGTACATTATAAATGTATATATACATATATATGTACAATG
Organism: Choloepus didactylus; assembly: GCF_015220235.1. Taxonomy (NCBI): domain Eukaryota; kingdom Metazoa; phylum Chordata; class Mammalia; order Pilosa; family Megalonychidae; genus Choloepus; species Choloepus didactylus. The sequence continues at coordinate 53,015,425 of NC_051314.1, forward strand.
CATATTATACATATAATAAATTGTATTTCCAGCAGAAAACCTAGAAAATGTCTTTTATTTCCAGAAAATAGTATTATTTTCTACCATGATGAAAGAAAGTATTTCCTCAATGCAATAATGTTATATTACAAAAATTACTATTAAATTATTGAAATAATAGTAACAGATCTTTTCGGCTACTTAATTACACTAGGAAATATTACCCTCTCCATTTCAGAAATGGTGAAAATATATCTAAATGATTAATTAAAATCACAATAGCCCACAATAGCCACTTATATGGTAAGAGTTGGACCTGAGATTCAGATCCAGATTATTTGAAAATAGAGCACAATCCCTTGGTCATTACATATTACATACATTTACTTCATCTCCATATCTGGTTTGCACATTTCCATAATTAATCTTAGACTGGAGGGAAATAAAAAGCAAGGATGCAACAGGGGTAATAAAGACACCAAAAGATCATATAGAAAAATCGAAGGAACATAAAAGGAAATTTTAAGAGTGCTTCCACTCAACATTAGACAAATTTCGCATATTCTATAGATTTCACAAAATACCATTACTACAGCTGGATTCATTCACTTTCACCTAAATGTATAATTAAGAATGGACATATTATTAGAAATAAATTTGGGAATAATATTTCATGATATGAAAATGGTTCACTCTGTAAGGTAAAAACAGGACATAAAACTGAATATACATTATAAACCCAAACTTTAAAAGTCTACTCTCAAGGTATAGATACACATATATAGTATAACGTAATAAGATGAATTTCTGCAGACACCATATCTTTTTAGTTGAATATATTTTATTTTTATAATTGGATAAAAAGCAGTACTTAAATGCTCAGATACAAATACATACACATCATCCTCCTCCTTTAATAGAACTAATTGCTTATGGTTTTTAAATCCTAGATGAATGTGCAAACACAGAGCAAATGTAACCAATTAAAATGCCATTTTCAGTCCTAGCATTCTCTCAGTTGGAAGCAGCTGATCCTTGCTGACTGCAGAGGACCGGACCTGAGCTGGCTTTCCTGGTTATCCTGGCACTAAAAGGTGCTCAGCGTCTGAATAGAAGGCAGCTTGGACCACCATCAAAAACATCTGTGAGTCCTGAAACCATCACAGAGACAACTGCAACAGGACTGAGTCAATGAATGGCTCACTTTGTTGAGAAAACTAATTATAAAGCATGATCTGTGAAAGTTCACCCTATGCAATTTTGTTAAATGATTTCCATCAAATTGCTTGCCTGTTTAATAATCTGAGTAATTTGTGTGTATGAGTTTGTTTTGTGTCTATGCAAATTTGGGTTCATAAGACCCTGAAGCAAAGGTTGCTATCTCAGAGGGATGTGAATTGTTTGACATTTTATAGGAGTCTTATTTGAACAGAAATATCAACAGTTTGGGACCAATGACAACCACTAGTTAAGACAAAGCCAAAAGGCAAAACTAAAGCTGCAAATGCCTTTAGTGGGACTCTATAAACATGCTCTAGTGTAAGATATCAGTTTGATTTTTATCTTACTGGAATTTCAATTCTAATGTGAAGTGGCCTTTCATTGGGAAAATTAACATTTTGGACTTCAAAATATGTTGGTCTCTAACTCTATTTAGAGTATGGCCTCTTCCTATTTCACAAGCTTTGATTTAAGAATGGGGATTTCCATATATTTCATTTTGGCAAGAGCCTGGGTGCATTTGAACTGATGCTTTCTGGAAACTGAGTATTCTTAAGCAGAACAAATTCATGAGGGGGAAATATTATATGATAAACACAGAATGCCATTCCCCCTCTACTTAAACTGCAATATCTTTCATTGGTCCAGCATTTTTTCTTCCTCCTGGCTTCCATTTAGTTTCTGCTGTGTATTTTAATAAAAATATATATCTCTTTCCTTCTGAAAAGGACATTGCAGCTTACAGGGTGGACCAAAGTTAGACATGATATAACATAATAATGGAAAATAAAATAGGACAGCAAAAACCAGTGTTTGCTTTTAACATGCTCAAGTTACAGGTGGTTTAAATGACCTGGAGGCTGAAGGACAGAAGCAGACAAGACTTAATTCAAAAGAACTAAAAGCTTTTTAATGGAGCTATGGGTTTTGGGGGGTAAAAAAAAGAGAGAGAGGACAGAATGTGTTCATTGGAAGTAGAAGGGCTATTGTAACAGCCTACCAGAAAAATAAGTGCAGGAGGCAATGAATAGGAAATGAAGTGCAAGGCAAGGGGAAAAGAACCTTAGCTCAGCCCTACTGGTTGGCATAGAGACTGTGCAGTACAAAATGTCTTAAAAGCAAACTTGATGGGTTGGTAGTGGTTAGTGGGATAGAGGTTTTATCTCAAGCTATTAGGGAATACCTATGGGTGACGTTGAAAACCTGTCTTCTCCTAAAACCTAGGGCTGGAAAAGAGCTTAGTCTAGGACCAGCGTTGGCAATAGGGGAAGGGAGTGCTTAAGAATGGGGACTAGAGCTGATGAAAGGGCAGCATCCCCAAAGGGACTGTTAAATGTTTCATGCCTGCATCTGACTAAATATACCAAGCAACTACATATGTCTTGCTACAGTAAAAAACAGCTTTCAATCTTGTAATTTTTTTTCCAATTAGAAAAGGAAGGGTCAAGGTACTTAATAGACGGTAGGATTGTATCTGTGATGGTTAATTTTATGTGTTAAGTTGGCTAGGTTATGGTGTCCAATTGTTTCAACAAACACTGGTCCAGATGCTGCTGAGGAGGGATTTTGTGGATGGAATGAGCATCTACAATAAGTTGACTTTAGGTAAAGGGGATTACCCTCCATAATGTGAATAGGCCTTATTCAATAAATTGGAAGCCTTAAAAGCAAAGAACTGAGGGTTCTAGAGAGGAGAAGAAATTCTGCTTAAAGACTACAACATCACTTCCCCTCAAATTGCCAGCCTGTCAGCTTCCCCTAAGAATTTGAACTCAAAACTTCAGTATCTACTTTTACCAGAATTTCCAGCCTGTCAGCTTCCCCTAAGAAATTCAGACTCATGAATTCAACATCACTCTTACTGGAATTACCCTGCCTCACGGAATTCGTACTCTGCACCCCCCACAATTGCATGAAACAATTCTTTAATATAGATAGACAGATAGAGCTATGTCTAGATATCTACATCTATACATTCTCTTGGTTTGGTTTCTTTGATATCCCTAATACAGTACTGAAGCCCTAGAAAGGAGATGTAGAAAGAAAATCAGCAGATAGGCAGCAGAAGCTTAGAAGGACATGCGCCTCTTTTGGCTCCCAGGTATTGGTGATTAAAATAAAAAGGTCCCAAGGATCACAGCAATGAGGATTCTGGCCCCAAAGCTTCAATCTTTGGGCCACCACATACAGAGACCCCCTGCTTGACTGACATTCTGGCTAACCTCCTTCTGGCAGCAGAAAAAAAACAAGATTGGCAAGCCATCAGGGGCACCTGCCTTTTCCCCTGCCCCAATCCTCCATGCCACAGTAGATCCTATTTGTCATTTCCTCCAGCTTTTAAGCTCTAATTTTTAGATCAATTCAAAGTTCTTGCCCTTACTCCCAAATTCCAAAAGTAAAGAGATGGAAACAGAAAATTATCACAATTTTCTTCTAGGTTTGACCAATTCTCCTTAAGTCGGGAAAAGAAAATCATAACAAAAATATCAAAGAAAGACTGGGAATTACCCATGGGACTAGTGATGCACAGAAAGTGAAAGGCAGGGCAGAGGCCACAGCAAAAAATCTCCACTTTAATTCAGAAGCACATTACAATGGTGAAGATCACTTGGCTCATATCGGTAATTCCAATGCAAGGCAACCAAAAGGCTGCAGACCATTGGGGGGTTCTAAATGGGTTGGGTGTTTTCACAAAATGCAAAGCACTCAAATAATTTTATTGTATACCAAATAGATTTAATCAGCAATTATTCCCAAAATACAGAATTTTACAGCTGCTTACCTTCTTTGAGAAATGAAAAATGACACAGTATTTCATGATACTTTTAATTCAGTTAGTTTTATAAGGTCGATGGTTTGGGATTGAATCAAGAATTATGACAGTACAAAAATTTTGATGAACAAAAACTGAATAACTTAAAAAATCTTAGAAACATTTTTTTTTAATTATGCTTGAAGTAGATGTCAGAAAAAAATGACAAAGAAATTTTGCCAAACATATTAGATTTATTTATTTAATCCACTGCCAAGAGCTAGAACAAGGAAAAAACTCAAATTATTTCTAGAAATACATGTAATATGAAATGTTATTTTTTAATAAAAGTCAGTAGAATGCTATAAAAATTCAAGAGAGCAAAAACAAAGCACTCAATTCCCTGTCTGTGTGCATGTTTGAAATACTCTTACAGGACTTTGTTTTCTAAAAGTTACAAATACCATTTCTATGAATTGCTCATTAAAAAGAAATTGTGAAATATATTGTATTTCCAAGCACTTTTTAGTAATTTCTATTGGCATCTGTGGGGGGAAAAGGGTTATAAATTACCTTACTATCCATTTTCCAGATGAAGTGTTTGGTACAAAGAAGACAAATGAGTTTCAACATCATACATAATATTGGCAGATTCAGTGTTTAACTTGGTTTTCCATTTCTGTTTTTAATCCACTGAATCGGTAAACTGCAGGGCATCCAAAATATTAATTATTTGATGAGAACACCAAACAGGTAACAGTTGTACAGAATCAAGTCCAGGAAAACTCAGCAGTTTTATATTCACAAGATAAATCAATATTCTGTCTTGTAATTTTGCTTTACAATTGAAAAAGTTTGCGCAAAAGCATTTCTTTTCTGAAATGATCTTAGGTGTTATGCAAATAGTTGAATCTTTTATTGGCTCAAAGTACATTATACTTGGAATACATTAGGATATTCAAAAGAAAAAATGCACTCCCTAATAAAAATAATCATTGGCTTTTTTGAAAAGTTAGAATGTACTAAATAACTACTACTTTCAAAATGAAGTTTTCTATAACTAAGACACATACTGCTATAATTTCAAAAAGTAAAGCAAGCTGACTTTCGTCTTTGCTGAGGCTCATATTGGGCCCATGTTACAGAAGCTCATGATTCCAAAACATTTGATCTGGATTCATGTAGTGTAACCATGTCTGTAGGGTCTGGCTCAGTCTTCAATATTGACAGATTGAACAGACATATCCTGAAAAATAGCATATATATGGAAAGAAAAATAAACTTTTAAATTAAACAAGATCTACTGAGTGTCTGTTCCATGCTAGGCCTAATGCTAATTGATAGAAAAACAAAATTAACATGGAGGAGGATGCATTTAGTATGGAAGGTGGACATGTGTAGTAGAAAGGGGGCTTATATTCAAAAGCCCCTTGCCAGACTATGATTGTGGGCATGTTACTTAATTTCTCAAAACCTCAGTTTTTAAACTCTTAAATGGGCATACGACTAATTCAAATTTGTTGTTGTGTTAATTAAGCAGAGATTTTATATTTGGAAGACTGTTTATACTTTAAAACACTATGTTTGATATGATTCCTTACTGGATCTGGCAAATATTTTTATGTATTTAAAATATTTGATTGAATTTACACACACACACACACACACACTGTTCTCCTTCCACGCTACTGGATGTCTCTTAAAAGTGGAGATGTTTATAAATTTAATGCCATACAGAGTAGGCACATAGTAGACACTCGATCACTGTCAAATGAAGATGCTTTGAAACATAGAGGAAAAGGCAATTAAAACTACTTTTTAGTAAAAGAATGGAGGTAGTAATTCAAGTTGAGCCAAGAAAGAGGGAGCAGGAATTTAGTAGGTAGGCAAAAGAAAAAAGGCATATCAAACAGGGGAAACCTGAATTGCATTTTCAAGGAATAGTAAAAAATGTAATGTGTCTAGAATATAACAAGTAATATAAGAAAAAAAATGCCAATAATCCAAGAAGGATGGTCTGAAGCCAAATTGTAAAAGGTCCTTAATATTGTGCTAAAGAGATTGTAAGTTAGTTTGCCCACATTGGGAAGGCATCGACAGCTGTAAGCCATGAATGACATTACCAAACTAGGTTTGGAGAAAGAAAACTCAGGTAACTGTGGGTTGAGTAGCAGATTGTGGGTGGGAGCAGGGGTCAAGTGATGGTGGGAAGAAGCAAAAAGACTTCCAGAGATTGGGGGAAAGACTCACAGGTTGCAAAAATGTTTAAGTTTAGGCAAAAAGGAAAATCAAACATTAGCATAGTTGTTTCAAAAGGACCACATATCTGACTGTAACATCAAAGAAGCTGGTAATGTAGCATGAATGGATAACATTAATATATATATATATATATATATATATTGAAAGACTGGATTCTCTAAACTTAAGGCACCATTTGAAGTTTTGAGAATTACTTTAGAAAACCTGCTCAAGACTGAGAGAATGTTTCATCTCCATGGCAATCATAGAAAATATATCAGTTTTCTTGGACCTGCTCACTATCATTATGCAAAAGAACACACTTTTTGGCCCAAATATTTTAATTCTGGTTCTGCTGTAGTTCTTGGTTTCTAGTGTTGGAAGATTTATCAGGAACAACTGAATAAAATAATCATAATAATTTTCCAATAGTTAGATATTAGAGTATGTGCATTAAATATAGAATTTCTAAGTATGTCTCAGTATAGGATTGATGAACAGATTGAACTGGCTCCTAATTTGAAGAAAATCTTCTTATGTGGGAAAGAGAAAACTAGCTCAGTCTTTGAACAATTATTGGGAAATATGGCATATACTCTTAGAAGTTTAATTTACTCATTAAAATTATAGTTTTTCTTATTCAGCAGTCATAACAGAGATCTGTAAATGTTAATTTAGTTCCCCAAAATGATTAACTAGGCTCTATGGAATATTTGCATAGTGATGTCTACCTGAAATTTCATTAACTTTTTATTAATTCATATCTCTTAGCTACACAACAGGGTAATCTTTCTTGATATGAACTATGAATCATAAAAGCTAAAGGTTGTTAGTAATAACCTTCCTTTTTCATAAAAGTATTGTATTTCCTCAATTACAGATATCATGACCTGTAAATCCACAATCTATAATAATAGCTTTGGAGGGGAAAACATAACCATATATGTTTAAATTCATCAAGTGTAAGACCCATTCCAATTTAAGAAATAAATATATGTAAGAAAATACATAACTTATCAGAACTAAAATTATATGGCTATTGTAAAATATCTGGAAACTCATATAAGACAAAGAAAAAATATCAACTGTTATTCCACTATAAGAAATTTCCATTATTAGTAACAGAGAGCTCAGTCTGTAACTAGGACACAAGCTCCATGAAGGCATAAACTTGGACTCTTTGTTAGGAGCACTTATAGCAGTACCCATGATTTCAGAGGTGCTGAGTCCATCCCTGGCCCCAGGGGTGGCAAATCACCCAGGTAAACCAGTGAATGCGCCATATCCAGCTGGATCTACTGATAACCTTACCTTATTTCTTTTCTGAGAACCCTTGCCTGAGAATGGAGCCACCCAGAGGAAAGCAATGCCAAGAAATGGAGAGCATCCTAATAATATAATTTGGGGGCCAGGCATAAAGTCATTTCATAATTTTTAATTTCCAAGTTTGGTTAGCTAATAAATTCATTTTTAATTTTAAGTTAGTTGGAACTAGTTTCTGTCATTTCACTTATGTGAGAAAGAGTCCATGACAAATGCAATGTGCAAATGTGACAAAGACATGATCACCTTTATGCAAACCTAGAAAGAGGTTTAGGATAATTTCAGGATAACAATAAGATCCCTCCACTCTGCTTTTCCCTGTGTGCCAGTTTGTATATATTATGTCCCCCAGAAAAAGCCATATTCTTTGATGCAATCTGGTGTGGGCACATGTGTTGGTGTTGATTAGATTGTAATTTTTTGATTGAGTGTTTCCATGGAGATAAAACCCATCCAACTGTAGGTGATAACTCTGGGTGGATAATTTCCATGGAGGTGTGGCCCTGCCCATTCAGCATGGGTCTTGATTAGTTCACTGGAGCCCTATATATGCTCAGACAGAAGGAGAGAGCTTGCTACAGCCAAGAGGGACACTTCGAAGAATGCACAGGAACTGAGAGAGGAGCTGCAGATGAGAGACAGTTTGAAGACTGCGGTTGAAAGCAGACTTTTGCTCTGGAGAAGCTAAGAGAGGAAAAATGCCACAAGAGCAACTAAGAGTGACATTTTTGAGGAACTGCAGCCTAGAGAGGAATGTCCTGGGAGAAAGCCATTTTGAAACCAGAACTCTGGATGGAGCAGACGCCAGCCACGTGCCTTCCCAGCTAACAGAGGTTTTCCGGACACCACTGGCCATCCTCCAGTGAAGGTACCTGATTGTTGATGACTTACCTTGGACACTTTATGGCCTTAAGACTGTAACTTTGTAACCAAATAAACCCCCCTTTATAAAAGCCAGTCCATCTCTGGTGTTTTGCATTCCGGCAGCATTAGCAAACCAGAATACCCTATCTCTTGCACCTTAGAAAATGACATTATTAGCTACAAAGTTTCTGAAATACACCATAAAACCTTTCATTTTACAAATATAAACTAGATTTAAAATTCAAATGCCTAGGGAGAAATAATGCTATTCCAATAACTAATATTGAAGTGGAAAGTTACTAAGTATGCTAAGGGTCTTTGGTTTGATAGGACAGGAAGTAGAGAACTGTGAATTTCTGAGATGTGGAAAGTAAAAAATTTCTCATACATCTTCATTAGTTCATTTAGATTTTTTTTTGTAATTTATCTTTTATCCAGTCTAGTTTCCTAATGTCCAGTCTGTTAAAGTGAAGTTCTTTGACTCCACTTAAGCAAATATTTAAGGTTAATTTATATATATATATACACATATATTTTTTTTCTTTCTTTCTTTTTTTCTTATTACCCTAGAACAATTCATGAGTATGGAAAATCTGCAGACTCATTAACAGAATCATTTTTACCAGGAAAATGGTGATGTATTTTGCTTTATATGAGACCCCATGGAATGGCATAGAATTTTTGAAGGGTTTAAGAGTAACAATTGCTGAAGTACCCATGGAATTTCCAAAGCATGTGCAAACAACACTGTTTGGAAATAAAGCAAACAGGAATCAGAGCTGCTTGAACTGAATACCATTTGGGATATTGGAGCACTGATTTGTGCCTTAAAATGTAAGCTCTTTTAGAAATATCTTACAAAACCCCAGACTGACACTACTGAAACTAATCCAACTTATATGAATCACTTGCCAATTATTTTTAAGTAATCCATAAAAAGAAATTTTAATACCCTTAAATATTATTAAAACTAAGAGAGAAGAAAGTTATTTACCAATTTAAAAGTGACAATGAACAAGAGTCATGAAAATAAAATAGCAAAGGCTTTCAGCTGCACATCCAATTATATGTTCATTCAATACATGTTTAATTGACCTTCTATGGCTCAGATTAGTCATACGAGCTCAAGATGGCAGTGACCTCATCAAGATCATCCATTCCACTCTCTAGCTTTAAAAGTAAGGGAAATGTTACTTGAGAAATCAAAAGTGGTGTACAAAATCATGCAAGAGATTGCTGGCAAATCCAGGTGTGGTATTAAAAACAAGTCTGGTGGTCCTACAGTCTTTCAACTTCTGCAGTGTTTTAAGTGATTGATGTTGCTGAAGATATCATCATTTTCATCTGCTCATTAGTCATTCTTCTACTGAAAGGACCTTAATTTTCCACTGGAAAGTTACAGCCTTCTCATTGAATTTAACCTTGTGGAATTGTCAAAAAGAGATTCTATTCTCTTCTGACCAAGGTGGGTGTACAGGACCCATCCAGACAAAATGGACTTGTTTTCCCAGGAGTCTGAGTCCTCAAACTGCTTGTAGAAATGGAAACTAGTACAGAATTTTGGAGAAATCTTGATTTTGGAGAAATTGCTTATAAAGGTAAACATGCCTTACCATATGATCTAGTAAGTTCATTTCTAGATATTTTCTAAGAGAAATGTAAATAGATATTTAAAAAACAGTTCATGTGCAAATTCTCATAGAAGCTTCATTCAGAAAAGCCAAAAACTAGAAACAGTTCAACTGTACTACAACAGATGAATGTATAAATGAATTTTGGCAAATCCATACAATGGAATGCTATGCAACAATAAAAGTAAATAAACTACCAATATGTGTAATAAAATGGATGAATCTCAAAAATATTATGATAAGTAAAAGGAGCCAGACACACAATCTTATTTGTTGTAATACTCCATTTATATCATTGTGGAATGGGAAAAAACTTTAGGAACATAAAACAGATCAGTTGTTGCCAAAGGATGGATTGTCTTAAAAGATGCATAAGGAATCTTTGAGATAAAGGAATGTTCTTTATCTGCATTGTTGTGTTACATAGAGGACTATAAATTGATCAAAACTTATCAAAATATACACTTCAAAAAAAGTAAATTTTATGTGTTTATCATATACCATAATGATAAAAGTAAAAGAAATGAGGGTGAAATACTTTTCAGATAAACAAATTGAAAGCAACTGGTCACCAGCAAACCATTCCATTTTAAGAGATGTTAAAGAAAGGTATTCAAGCTGAAGGATAATACCAGATGGAAAATCAGATTTAAGGAAGGAATAGAGACAATGGAAATTTCTGATACAGAGATAAATATAAACACTATCTATTTTCCATTCCACAAATTCATTTGAAATACATTTGTCTACTTAAAGCAAAAATAATATTACTGTATGTCGGATTTTGTAATATATGTAGAATTAAAATATATGACAATAGCACAAAGAACAGAAGTAAATAGAAATATACTGTCATATAGGTATTACACTTTATGTGAATGATACAAATTAACCATAAATAGAATTTGATAAGGATAAATATGATAATACTAGAGCAACCACTAAAATAATTCAGAAAGTTATAATAAAAAACAAAAAAGGAAGTATAGAATAGTAAAAAAAATAAATAAAATTTGATAACTCAGAAATAAAGCCGGGGAAGAACAGAGGGACAAAAAATATATGTAGAAAATAGAAAACTAATAGCAAGAGTACCATCTTAATACCAGCCATAAGAATAAATATAATAAATGTAACCATACTAAACACTCCAATCAAAAGGCAAAAATTGGAAGAACAGATAAAAAGGCAAGACCCAACCACACACTCTGCAAGAAATAGACTTAAAATAGAAAAGCGAAAAGAGGTAGAGAGTAAAGCAAAGTAAAGTAAAACAAAACAAAAACAAAAGTTACACCACACAAACAGTAAGCATAAGAAAGTAGGATACTAATGTAACACAAAGTAAACTTCAACACATGACCTATTACCAGAGTTACCAGGACATTTTAAATAACAAGTAGATCAATTGATCAGAAAGATAGGAAAGTCCTAAATGTATATGCACCTAATCATAGAATTTCAAAATGCAAAAAGCAAACTGACATAATTAAAGAATAAATTCACAGCCACAGTTGGAGATATCAATGCTCTTCTCTCAGTAATTGATAGAACTAGAAAAATCAATAAGCATATAAGAAGAAAGAACATTATCAACTAATGATATAACTGATATTTATAGAATTCTATGCCCAATAACTAAAAATATATATTCTCAGGTTCACACGGAGCATTCACAGGTAAACCATATGCTAGGTCATAAAATATGCCTTAACAAATTTCAAAAAATTGAAATCCTAAAAAAGTACTTAAAAATTTATGGGTCAAAAAAGAAATCACAATGGAAAGTAAAAAAACTGGGCTCAAGGTAAGGAAAATAAAACAAAAATTACTGCGATGCAGTTCAAGAAGCATTAGAGGGAAATTTTTAACATACGAAGCTGCAAAAATAATAAGCAACATAAATTAAATAACAAGAAATAATAACAAAAAGAACTAATATCAAAAGTTGTTTCTTTGAAAAGATTAATAAAATTGATAAATCTCTAGCACAACTGATCAAGGAAAAAAGAGAAATGCAAATTACTAATAATGGGTGTAAAGCAGAGATATCACCAACGAGCCTACAGATCTTTGTACAATCCTATAGGGAATATTATGCCAAACTTTTTGCCAATAAATTTAACAACTTACCTTAAATGGACAAACTATTTTAACAAAATGCAACTATCAAAACTGACACAAAATGAATAGAAAATCTAAATAGCTATGTATCATTAAAAAATTGAATTCACACTCAAACTTCAAACAAAGTAAATTCTAGGTCCAGATGGCTTCACTGATGAATTTACTCAAAATTTGGGGAATAATTAATATCAATATTACACAAATTCTTTCAGAAATAAGGAAGGAGATAATACTCCCAACACATTTTAAGAAATCAGCATTACCCAAGTATCCATCCTCACATGGAAAAAAAAAAAACAATCACAAGAAAAGAAAATTTCACATAATAAACTTTCTCATCATTGATGAAAAATTTCCTTAAAATATTGGCAAATTAAGTCCAGTAATATAAAAAGGATAATATATTATGACTATGTGGGGTTTATCACAGGAATGCAAGGTTGGTTCAACATTTGAAAACCAATCAATGCAATTTACTCTGTTAACAGGATAAAGAAGGAAAAACATAATCATCTTGATAGCTGTATGAAAAGCATGAGACAAAGTTCAACACCCATTCACAATAAAAATTCTCAATTAGGAATAGAAGAGAACTTCCTTAATCTGATTCTTTATCAGGTATTTATAAAAAACATAGTTAACATCTCACTTAATGGTAGAAGACTGATTGCTTTTTACCTATTATGAAGAATATGACAAAAATGTGTGTTCTGTCCATTTCTATTCAATATTTCAGTGAGTGTCCTAGCCAGTGAAGTAATGTCCTCTTCTCCCATAAAAAAGGAAAAGAAGAAAATAATAAAGAAATAAACTATCATAAATATTGGAAAGAATTAAAACTGTTTTTATTATTTGATTTTCAAAAGACATGATTATTTTTATCAAAACTCCTAAAGAAACACACATACCCCAACAGTTAGAACTATTTTTTAATTTGTCTCCTCATAAAAGTCCTGATCTGTCCCTCCAAACTTCCTCCTAAACTCTCATTCCTGCTCCCACTTCTAAACAGCATTAAAATGGTGCTTGCTCACAGGCTCTTTCCAACTCCAAGTTCGCTTCAAGGATTAGTTTTTTTTATATATTACTCCCATTCTTCCTGAAATTCATATTTTGCCCTCTTCTTACCCCTTCTTCATTTTTTACTAAAAGTGTTAATCATTTCAATACAAATTAGGAATTAAGGTCTTGACCATACTAAGTTAATATCAAAAATGCAGAGGTAAAATCCCAGAATTTCAGAGGGAAAGAAAAAGTAATATAAATAAAATGAAAATTTAAATTCAGGATCTGGCCTGTAGGCATGTGTCAAAACAGAACTGGCCAGATCAGAACTTCATGAGCTCTCATACCATCCAAGGCAATTTTAAAACATGGCAGCAAATTCTTTGACTTATGCTTAATCTAGAGATGAGGACTATATCCATTTCCCTTGAATTTGGACAGGCTTGTGACTCTTTCAACTAATGCAATAGATAGAAGGGGGACTATGTGATTTCAGAGGCTTTGCCATAAAAACGATAAAGCTTCTGCCTTGTTCACCAGGACAATCATTCTTGGTGCCTTGAGCCATCAAGTAAGAAGTTCAACTACCTTAAGACCACCAAGCTGTGATAAAGCCCAGCCCCACATAGAAGCCACATGTAAGTGCTTAGTTTAGCCTAGACTTCAATTCACCCCAACCAAGCTGATAGAAATGAGAATAACAAATCAAAGCAGCTCCAGATGGTTCCAGCCTCAGGCTGCTCAAATAAATTCCTGCCTTTAAGTCTTTTTAGTTGAGGCCCAGATATCCTCAAGCACATCCCTTCTGTGCTCTGCCCAATCCCTGATCACAGAATCCAAGAGCATAATAAAGTGATTATTGCTTTACTCTGTTAAATTTGGGGGTAGTCTGTTATGTAGCAATCAATACTGGAACACTGGCCAACTACAAGATTTCCTGGTGGCACCGTATTAGAAGACCTTGGTATCCACAGGAAGTTGAGACATCCAGGCCATTGAGAATCGCACATAAACAACATCTGTCCCTTGTTTAAGCAAAAAGACCAAGGTTAGGAAATATGAGATAAAGGCCAGATAACCCAGACACTCTTCTGCCTTGACAGCCAGCATGCCTCCCTTTGTTTCATATGCTGCAAGATTCCTATGCTAAGAATAAATAATTCTCTTTGTGTCTCATGACACCTGAATCAAATAAAAGTAGATAAAAAATATTAAATGAAATTATAGTGTAACTTCTATAACTAACAATGCATTATGTTTCTAGAGTATGCATGAGTACTACATAGTGAGGTTTAGATTTAAGTTAGAATGGCCTGACTACACAGAGATGAAACATTCGCACATGGAGCACTTAGAAGAAATTGTGCAGAACCATGCTAGGCAATCTGTCTCTACAAAATAATAAACGGAAACTCTGCCATTCCAACCCTGTCAAATAAGGCTGATAGATGAATCATTTTATAATTATTTACTGGTGTATATAAAGTCCAGAAATTAGGACTTGAACATCAATAATCAAACTATTCAGGTAGACAGTTGTCCACCAGCCTTCAGGAGGATACCTCAATTGTATTCTCACCCCTTAAACACTGGTGATCTTGAGGGTTTGTCTTTAATCCCGTCTTCTCACTTCCTACACACTCTGGTGACCACACCTATTCTACAGCTTCAACTAATAACATTCCGACTCTGAATCTACAAATCGATTCTTCACCTCAGGCATCTTTCATAAACTCTTGGTTTTAAATTTAAATTAATTAGTTAGCATATTCAGTTAAATATCTCACAAACTCCACACACAAATTTAACATATTCAAAACCTTATTCTCCATCTACACCCCTCCTCAGCTCCCAATCCGTTTCATCTACATTCTCTATTTCCTTTAAGAGTTATCAGTCACTCATCTTTCAATGTTAGATAATAGAAAAATAGTTAAGTGAAAGAAAAATAAACGGAAAAATGCCTTAGAGACAAGAAGCTGACAGAAAGATATACACACCAGTTTCCCCCAAAGCCAAAAATATCACCCAAGATATAAAAACTTACTGTGGGAGAACAATGTAACAGGGTCAGAGGTACATGCAGCTGAATGATGGGCAGGTAAATAGAGAATCCAGCTACCAGTTGTTTAAGCTAAAAATCTTAATCATCCTCTTCTCCTTCTCTATCACCTGTAGTCACCACATCCTGGGTCATTCCCAATCTCATGCCACCTTATGTTTTCAGCATTACCTCCATTCCCTTCCTGCATAAAAACTTTCTATTATTAATTCTTATCTAGCATTCTAAAAACTAGTTAGGTTCTTGTATAATGCTGTGCCTCTTACAAACGCTGTTTTCTCTAACTAGACTATCCTCTTACTGAATTTTAATGTATAAATTCCTACTTATCTTTCTAGTACCAGTTCAGTTATCATCTATTTTGGGAATATCTAAGTTCCCAGATATCTGTTCCTACCTCTTTTTTCTCATATTCATAACAAATACTTTAGCTCTTAGCTCATGGAGTTGTATATAATTTTATATAATTTTCTCCCTCCCATTCTAGGTTATAAGCATTTGAGGGCAGGAAAATATCTTATTAATCTTTTTATGCACTTAGGATCTGCCATATAATAGGCATTCACTGAAAATTTATTTAATGCATGAGTGATTAAGAGAATGAGTCATAATAGAATAAAGATCATTGAGTCTATGTCAGTCTGAAGCAATGAAAATGTGAAATGAAAGGAGATTTCTGCAAGTTTAATGTGAGGAATGAGGATTTAGGGGAAAAAAATACACAAGCATTATTACCTTCATTTTACAGATGAGAAATTGAGAAGCAGAAATTAAGCCACTTGCTCACATTTAAAATTAAGGTTAAAGTCTAAAACTGTCTAGTTCACTGTCCCTGATTTTGGCCACTATGTTTAGTCAGTTGGTTGAAACCATTTTAACCTGCCCATCATTTTAGGGACATGCTCAAAGATCAGCACTAGGACAGTTGTGGGGTGAAGGAAGAGGGGGTGGAAGATGACACTGTGATAATGCATTTAGAGGCACAGGAAGGGCTGGGAGAGTTAACAGGCTCAAGGAAGCCTGAAGAGGCAGGTGAGTAGATAGTAACAGGGCTGAGGGAGTTAATTAAGCATCCCAGGCTCCTACAGGACAGGAGAGTTACAGAAGATACCACAAGGTACTGATCCTTCTGGAGAAGGAAACTGGGTCAAAAACCGAGAAACACAGTTCTATAATAAGGCGAAGAGCCCAGCTGCCAGAGGGAGGGTCCCAGCAAGAGGTTTTCAGTTTTATCACCAAAGATGAAGCTAATGAGCTAAATATATGCTTATTGTGTAAGCTTAATATTTTGAACTGGTAGTAGGCAGAAAAAGTTAGGGAATGCTATGAACCAAAATCTATAACCAAGCAGAAGCTAGTTACCACAAGAAACATTAGATTAAAAATAGAGAGATGAGTGTAGGAAGTCTATACACACATCACTCCATGTCCTTATCTACTCATTCAGCAAATGCATTTGTACCCGATGCGTCTCAGGCACGCTGACTGACAAGGATAAATAGAAGTAAAAGGCATTGTCTCTGCCCTCAAGGAACAACACATCATGTACACTCGAGAGAGCCAGAAGACCTTTACTCAATACCAAGAGAGCAGAGCTGTTTGAGGTATACTTTAGTGATTAAAAAATCTTTAGGATTAGGGCTGTGACTTGCCAGACCTCTCTACTTAGAATGGAGCCAGTGTGTCCTGTTGAGGAGCCAGAGAGAAATTCTAAAATAGGCAGTAACTAGCTAAGGGGCTTTCTAAGTAGCAGAATTCCTGTAAATAAATCAAGGGGATGGATGGTTCTCAAGCACTCATTTACTCCATTAGCTATTGAATTTTTAATGGAAGATGTTGTGTCTTACATCCATGAATAGTCATGGAACCATGGGAAGTATCTTTCTCCTCAGTGTCCCCAATCTGTAAAAGGTATGCCAGCTCTAAGAGCACTGCTGCTCTCCACCACATACCCACAGATCTACACCCAGGTACAGCTAAGGAACTTCCTTTAATAGAATTCACTCCAAGGATAAGGAGGATCCCTGTGTGGGTCATTAGAGTTCACCTGCCATGGAGAAAAGAAAAGAAATATGCAGTGTGCCTGAAGTTGAAGCAGTCTAGGAGAAGATGCAAGAAAGCATATTGATATAGAAAACTTTGTTCTCCTTTTTTAACTTCCCAAATTCGTCAAGTGCTAGCCTGGTATATTAGTTATGTATTGCTGGTTAACAAATTATCACACACTTAGTGGATTTCATAACATATATGAATCATGTCACATATCTTTGGGTCACAAGTCCAGGTACTGCTTAACTAGGTCCTCTGCTTCTGGGTCTCTTAAAAGTCTGCAATCAAGGTGTCAGCTATAGGTTGGGTCTCAGCTGAAGCTCAACTGGGGAAGAATCTGCTTCCAAACTCACATTGTTGTTGAAAGGATTCAGTTATTTGCAGGCTATGAGAACAAGGGTCTCAGTTCCTTGCTGACTGTTGACCAGATGACACCTTGAATTCCTTACCTCATGGGAATTTGCAACATGGAAGTTTGTTTCAACAAAGCCAGCAAGGGAGAGACTCAGCTAACAAGATGAAAATCATAATCCCAGAAGTGGCAATTTAACACCTTTGCCATATACTACTGGTTAGAAGCAAGTCACTAGGCCAGTCCAAAGTCAAAGGGAGGGGATTAAACAAGGACTTGAGTACCAGGAGGAGAGATCATTGGGGGCCGTCTTAGACTCTGTCTGACACATTAGGTAAGATTTAAGAGGTGTTTTTGCTACTTCTCTTTTTATTCTCTTCATACACTGTCGTCTGTACAACCAAAGGTAAAGAGATGGATATAAAGAGATTCATCTATAACTTAGAGCCAAGGTTATGGACATGAAAAATTATAGCTTCAAAGTGAGGAGAGACTCACTTATAATCTCCCCTGGGGTAGAAAATACGGGTCATGATGACATCTGATCACAAAATTTGACCTTTTCTCATCTGAGGCACTGAGGGCCAAGATTATTTTTAATTCTTTCTTTAAAATATTTAACGAGAATGTATGATAATTTCTGTCAGAGAAAAAAAGATTGATAAAAAGTTTACGGAGTTTTGCACTTTCCTTTCCCTTCTTGCAATTTATATGAAGTATCCTTTGGAAGGGATATTTAGAGTCTTAGGTAAAATACTTTACAAACAATACTCACAAATTATTAATCGCATTTTGTTCCAACCAGGGAAAGAAGGAACAGTCATTTGACCAAATTTAAGTAACTCTTGGCCTATAAAAAACAGGATATTTCAAGGATGTTGTGGAATGGCTTGTAAAGTCCCTAGGATAGTTTCTGGCATTTATGAGTTTTTGTTATTACTATAAGCATTATTCTTTACCCAATGGGATAGCACAACTCCATAGGATACTTGCTGTGTCTCTTAGTTTGATATTTGAGTCTCTTTTCATGTGAACTGCTATCTCACAGTTTGATACTCAAAAGGTCCCCAAAATATCTTAACACCCTTATAGTCATGACCAAAAAGGGAGCTCGTCATCTGCAGTCCATTTGGGGCTTTCCTTTCTGGTCTCCATTTTCTAATCTAAGACACGTTCTTATATCCCAGGTGATAACACCCTGAGTGACCTTAGCCTTCAGGTCAGACAATCACCTTTGACACACAGGCTTCCCCCTCTGCATTATTTTCCTAGGGCTGCCCTAACAAAGTACCACACCCCGGTGGTTTAGAAAAACAGACATTTGTTGTCTCACTGCTTGGGATGCCAATAGTCCAAAGTCAAGATCACGGCATGGTTGGTTCCTTCTTAGGGCTCTGAGGAATAATGTGTTCTTTGTCTCTTCTAACTTCTAGGAGTTGCTAGCAAAGTTTAGCATTCCTTGGCTTGTACACACATCACTCCAATCTCTGCCTCTGTTGTCACATGGCATTTTCCCTGTGTCTCCTTCCCTCTTCCTATAAGGAATCCAGTCATACTGGATTTAGGGCCCAGCCTAATCCACTATGATTTCATTCTAACTTGATTAAATCTACAAAGACCCCTATTTCTACATATTGTCATATTCATAGGTTCCAGGTGGACATGAATTTGGGGTGGGGTGGTGTTCTAGTTTGCTAATGCTGCCAGAATGCAAAACACCAGAGATGGATTGGCTTTTATAAAAGGGGGTTTACTGTTACACAGTTACAATCTTAAGGCCATAAAGTGTCCAAGGTAACACATCAGCAATCGGGTACCTTCACCAGAGGATGGCCAATGGTGTCCGGAAAACCTCTGTTAGCTGGGAAGGCACATGGCTGGTGTCTGCTCCAGAGTTCTGGTTTCAAAATGGCCTTCTCCCAGGATGTTCCTCTCTAGGCTGCAGTTCCTCAAAAATGTCACTCTTAGTTGCACTTGGGGTATTTGTCCTCTCTTAGCTTCTTCGGAGCAAGAGTCTGCTTTCAACGGCCGTCTTCAAAATGTCTCTCATCTGCAGCTCCTGTGCTTTCTTCAAAGTGTCCCTCTTGGCTGTAGTAGCTTGCTGCTTCTGTCTGATCTTATATAGTGCTCCAGTAATTTAATTCAGACCCACCCTGAATGGGCGGGCCAACACCTCCATGGAAATTATCCAACCAGAGTCATCACCCACAATTGGGTGGGGCACATCTCCATGGAAACACTCAAAGAATTACAATCTAATTAACACTGATAGGTCTGCCCACACAAGATTACATCAAAGATAATGGCTTTTGGGGGACATAATACATTCCAACTGGCACAGGTGGGGAACATGAGTATTGGACCCAGTACACTTTCTAAGTCTCATTAGCATAACATAATCTCTATTTAAAACAATACCAGGAATGGGGGGTGGTAGGTGGGATATGGACAAATGATGCCTAAGAAGGCTCCAAGCACAGATTATTTGGAGAGGTGGCAAAACTTTCCAGGAAATTATGGCCATAGATTTTGCTCCCTTTTATTTTCTACATTGATAAAAAATGTTTGGTTTATATTAATTTATTTATTTAGCAAATATTTATTGCTTTAAGTGCACTGATTTAAGTTCAGGAAATACATCAACAACAAAACAGAAAAAACTTGGTCTTTAAAGAGCTTACATTCAAGTAGGGGGACAACTTCGATGAATTGGAGATTTTGATAAAAGATTCTACTTATTATATGCTGTGTGCCAGTAAATTGGCTAAGTGGTTTACATGAATTATATCTTTAATAATCTCTACTACAGAATATATTGTATAATTTAATACCCTTGTGTATTAGATATTATTTTATGTCCATATATGAACCCTGTTCTAGTTTGCTAATGCTGCCGGAATGCAAAACCCCAGAAATGGATCGGCTTTTATAAAAGGGGGTTTATTTGGTTACACAGTTACAGTCTTAAGGCCATAAAGTGTCCAAGGTAAATCATCATCAGGTACCTTCACTGGAGGATGGCCAATAGCATCCGGAAAACCTCTGTTAGCTGGGAAGGCACGTGGCTGGCATCTGCTCCAGAGTTCTGGTTTCAGAATGGCTTTCTCCCAGAATGTTCCTCTCTAGGCTGCAGCTCCTCAAAAATGTCACTCTTAGTTGCTCTTGGGGTGTTTGTCCTCTCTTAGCTTCTCCGAAGCAAGAGTCTGTTTTCAACAGCCATCTTCAAACTGTCTCTTATCTGCAGCTACTCTCTCAGCTTCTGTGCATTCTTCAAAGTGTCCCTCTTGGCTGTAGCAAGTTCACTCCTTCTGTCTGAGCTTATATAATGCTCTAGTAAACTAATCAAGGCCCATGCTGAATGGATGGGGCCACACCTCCATGGAAATTATCCAGTCAGAGTTATCACCCGCAGTTGGGTGGGGCACATCTCTATGGAAACAACCTAATCCAAACGTTTCAACTTAATCAATGCTAATAATTCTTCCCCCACAAGACTACATCAAAAAACATGGCTTTTTCTGGGGGACATAATATATACAAATCGGTACACACTCTGTCCACGTTTACATAATAAGTGATGGACATGTGCTGGACCCTGGCCTTTCTGATTCTAAAGTTCTACCCTTAACCACACAGCACACTTAATTCAGAGAGCCATCAGTTTGGAAAACATAGAAAGAATTATAGGACTAGGGCCAAAGTACTAGAATTTAGGTATCTAGAAAGGTTAGGCAAATTTGAGACAGCTCAAGGAAAGCCCAGGCATGTTAGGGGTAGCCTACAGTTGTAGACTTTCATCTGTCAAAGCACACCCGGACATTGATATTGAACACGCAAATTTATGCTAGGTTTTGGGGCATGACAAGTTATAACTTCAAAGCTAAAATATCACCTTTTTTTTGTAGCATTTTATGAAGAGATTACGGAACCTGATAACATCTCATCAAAAAATTCAGTTGCACGTAACAGAAAATAGAGACATACACAGGAGACATACAGGAGGTATAGATTATAGGTACTATAAGGCTTGATATTCAGGATGAAGTTTTGGATTGTACTGATGTAGCAAAACCCCAGGGGTCTGCAAAGTATCCCAGTTATTCCACTGATAAGAGGCATAACATTCTAAGTATTGCTTTATGTCCTACTAGAGCAATCTGTCAAATGGGATTTAAGATCATAAGAAGAAGGAGATGCCTATTTAATTGAAGGACATTAAAAAGTCACACAGAGAAAGCTCTGTGGTCCACAAGTCATGGGACATAATGAGTATTTAGAAGAAGAGTGAAAGCCCAGAGCAGAAGCAATATTGGATCATTTTGAGCACGGCTACTGGGAAAAGAAGGATGTGAACCTACCCCACCCCGGGCCAATCAGAGACTGGCAGCTATAGGAGACCTCTGTGTTTTTCAGTCCAGTCACCTGTCTTTCTATCAGGCATGCAGGTGTATAAAGATGTTGCCTCATGCCACACAAACCAGTGGAAGAATCTGTTCAGCTCTAAAATTACACCAAAAGAGTAGGAAGGTCTAACTGTAATATAAGTTCCCAGACTCTGCAGCAGGTTACTGAAGCTACAATAACTAGGCAGCAGGTTGTCAGTAAAGGAGCCTCTGTGATTCCAAGGTTGGCATGAATGGCAGCTTCAGAAAGTCGTCATTAAAAGAAGCTGAATAATGAAGTTGGAGCGAGTGATTACTAGATTACAGACTGGATTACAAGGTATGGGGATTTGCAGGTCAGGATTCCAAGATTTTATCATGACCCAGTATTTGGGGCACTGGGTTGCTCATTGGTGTGATGGTCCTTGATCATGGGATATAGCGATACAGAGTTAAACTGCAGAAGTCTACCTGCCCTGGCCCTGACTACCTGTCCTTGCTCTCCCCTCTGCTCTGGATGTTCTGGATTTATTTCTGTCTTTGGAGGGCCTTTGTACATGCTGCTACTCTAACAAGAATGCTCGCTCTCCACCCTTCTCCAACTATGTTTGCTTGGTTAACTCCTTTTTATCCTTCAGATTTCAACTAAGGCCTAATTTGCTCAAAGAAGCCTTTAATGGCTCAGTCTTCCCTGTTGTATGACCTTAAACCTATGGGCCTCTCCTCCACAGCTGTTACCATAGGTATATTTTTGTGATTTTTTGATTAATATCTCTCTCTCAGTAAATTATTAAGCTCTATAAGGACAAAGTAAATCCTTTTTTAAAAAATTTTATATGTATTTTTGCACACCTTTATCTCTAGCACCATAACAGGACTCAATAACAACTACAAAACATGAACATCTGGTTGAACTGATGAAACATAATCACTATACCTCTATACCAACTGTTTAAAGAGCATCTTTGTTCTAAGCATTGACAGGAGCTGGGAATCATCACTTAATGCTGGTGCAGGATGTTGACAGGGAGGAGCTTTTGGACATACCAAGAGCAGTTCACAGTGCCAGATTCAAGTGTATAATATCCCATGCTCAATAAAGTGTTTTGACAAATTCATTTGATCCTAACCACAATTCTATAAGGTTTGTTAGCATCAACTCATATTACAGATTGGCACAGTGTTTTAGGTTCCTCAATGCTAAAGCAAATACCATGCAATGGCTTAAACAATGGGAATTTATTGGCTCACAGTTTTGTTTTTTTCTGTTGGTTTGTTTTTTTCTTCTCTCTCTCTCTCTCTCTCTTTCAGCAACAACACAAACCTGGCTCACAGTTTTGAGGCTTGGAGAAGTCCATATCAAGGTATCATCAAGGCAATGCTTTCTTCCCAAAGACTGGCCTTCTTGGGCTGGCTGGTAATCCTTAGTTCCTGACTCCTCTGTTACATGACAATGCACATGGCAGCCTCTCCTGGCCTCTACCTTCTCTTCTAGGTTCCATTAACTTTTAGCTTCTGGCTGGTACCTTTGTGGCTTTCTCTCTGTCGGAGTTTCATTCTTTTTAGAAAGGACTCCAGTAATAGGATTAAGACTCATCCTGACTGAGCTGGGCTACAGCTTAACTGAAGTAATGTCATCAAAAGGTCCTAGTTACAATGGGCTCACAGACACACAAAAGGATTAAGTTTAAGAACACGTCTTTTCTGGGGTACATAGCTCCAAGCCGCCACACACAGTAAGAGTTAGAGGGAACATGATTTGCCCTACCGTAAAACTATTAAATGGAAAAGCAGCACTTTTAACCAAAGTTGTTCGAATCCTAGTCCCTTTCCCCTTCAAAAATATTATCATTTATAAATAAGTCCTTATATAGTCAAACCATAAATGTAAAATATCTCATTATGAATTTCTTATGTAGCATTAAAATATAGACACTATATACTTATATAACACAATATTCTTCCTGTTTAAATAGATATATTTCATACTTAGTACTCTCAGTACTCATTGTTCTTGTCCCTCATTTACATATTCCAAAATTTATTGAGACACAATATTGGGCAAAGGAATTTTCAAATTTGGTTGAATACTAGAATCACTAGAGGGAACTTTATATAAATACAGAGTAGACCTTGGGTTACCATTTGGGATCATTGCTAAAGATATGCTAAAGGATCATTCAAAAAGTGTGGCCTCTATCCTCACCGAGCTTAGAGTTTAATTAAGGAAGAATACACACACACACATATAAATTTGACAGAGAAGTCATATAAGAGCCTAAGCTTTAGATTCTGACAGATCATAGTTCAAATCCCAGATCCTCCATTTACTAGATGTATGACCTTGAGCAAGTTACTAACTAAGCCCTAATTATTTCATATAAAAGTGATGATGATACCAACCTCAGAGAAAATCTAGCATAAGGCAATCACTCAGAAATGGAAACAATAATAATAAAATATACCTCAACAAATATACAGCAGACTTTCAGAAAGATGGCGGAGTAAGTGAGATGGAACGGGCTTCTCCTCCATGAAAGTAACTAGAGAGGGGCCAGAGAATGCCAGGGACCATGGTTTCGGGGTGTGACCAGCCACAGAGGGCCCCCTGCAGTATGTGGAGGGGATGCCGACAAAAACACAAGAGAGACAGCTACTTGAGGGACGACGTATGTTTGTTCCCATCTGGACAGCCTCCCGGCCCAGCAGCAGCAAAACCACCGCCAGGCAAGGGAGTGAGCAGTGGCTCTCCACTCCCGTGCACTTACCTGGACAGTTGGCTAGGGGCGATCCTCCACAGTCGGACAGCTAGGAGCTCCTGTGAGGGAACCCACTGGGCAGCTTTTGCTCTCCCACAACAGAAGTCCAGGGGGTGCACGGGTGAGAAGTGGGGGAAGGGAGAGGTGCCATACTGTAACCGAGAAGTTAGGATTTAAGGACTGAATATGATTACTGAATCATTATATAGATAGTCCCTTTTTACTTTCTGGTATATTAGAGTAGACAGAGGGAAATACCTGAAACCTAAATTGTAATCCAGCTACCTTGATCTCTGATAATGATTGTATAGCCGTTATATTGTGCCCTTGTGATTGTAAAAACCTTATGACTAACCTTCACTGGTACCCATTTATCCAGTTTTTTGACTTTAAATTCTTATGATCACTAAAGACAGCCCCTAATGTTTATTAATGAAGGGTCTTGGGTCAGCCCAGAACTAACCCACTCCTAGTCCAAAGTTATCTTGAAAACCAAAGCTGGATCTAACCAAAATGGGCCTGCCTGGCATGTGTAGTAGTTTAGACTTTAACCTACAAGTCACCTATACCCAATTATAATACTAAAAATTACACCCATCATCCTATTAAGGCTGCCATCGTCTTATATACGGTCTGTGACTAAGCATATAATCAAGCTGCACATGCTTAACATTAGATCGCCTCTAATTATATAATCGGGAGCCATCATACTCATTATCCTAAAACCTGCCCCATCTTTTAATACTATAAAACTATCAGAATTACTGCTGTTCAGGGAGACAGATTTTGGACTGACAGGCCATCTGTTCTGCTTCACGCCTAGCCATAAAGTCTTTCTCTCTTTGAAACCCCAGTGTCTCAGGAATAGGTCATTTAAGTGCATGGGGCAAAAGAATCCACCACCTTGTTCTGGTAACAATACTGACAATCAAGAGCCTCTCCCATACCCCAGAGACTCTCTACAGGGTGGACAAGGAGCGGGCAGGCAGGTCCCATGTTCCATCTGTGGGATGCCCTTGAGTGGACTCCCTGCCTACCTGCTCAGGGCCCAGGTGGCAGCCCTGGGACAGGCAGTCTCCAGTGCACACGGAGAAGGAGTGCACTGACTGGTTCCCCATCTGGTTTGGACTCCGCCCACCACTCAGGAGAAGTTTGGGAAAAACGGCTTGACAGTGCCACCTGCTGGTAGGATTGGGAGACTACTCCAGCAAGCTGTAGCTTTACCAAATTATATATAAATGCTCAAATAATCCTGCATGTCCCAAAATAACCTTACCAAGGCAAGCAAATGCCCCAAAGCGAACAGAAAATTACAAAGCACTTGAAGAATCTAGAAGATATGGACAAACCAAATGAACAAATTAAAAAGCCAGAAGAGACACAAAATTTAGAGCAATTAATTAAATAAGTACAAACAAATCTCCAAAACAACTTCAACAAGATGGCGAAAGATATAAAGGAAATCAAGAAGACCCTACAAAAGCATAAAGAAGAATTTGAAAGAGTAAATAAAAAAATAGTAGACCTTATGGAAATAAGACACTGTGGATCAAATTAAAAATATACTAGAGACACACAATAGCAGATTTAAAGGGACAGAAGAAAGGATAAGTGAACTTGAAGACAGGGTAATTGAATGTGAGCACACACTAGAACAAATGGGAAGAAAATTGAAAAATAAACATACAGTATTATATGAAATTCTAAAAAGGGAAAATTACTTTTGGCATAAAGGGTCTTTGTCATTAATGTCTGCTTGATCATATCAAATTCTATTATTCACTTCCGACTATACTATGACATGATCATTTCATTCTTTAACATGTACAGAAGGCATAAGAGTGAATAACTATAATAATGATTACTTACTGTCCTTTACTATCAGAAGTCGCAACTTTCCTAAACCATTGCTTTCATTACTTTGATATGAGAATTCAATAACAGAAGAAGTCCCAACACTATGTTTAAAAACAAGATAAACAAATCATAGACATCACAAGATTTTTAATTAAATGAGATGGCATTAAAAATGGGGTTTATTTTTCTTTTGAAGAATCACCAAGTTTCACAATGGTGACCTCAACATTCTATTTTATATTTTTGTAGAACTCCATTTGAGAAGTAGCAATATTCAACATTCTATAGGGATAATGCCAGATCCTCCCATCTGAGTTGCCATTGTGATACCTTAATAATTAAAGATGTAGGTTCAAATGTATTAGGCAGAAATAACGGATGCCATTTAAAATGGAATGTTTTACCCTAATTGAATTGTAAAGCTGTGTTTCATGACAATAATTGAGTTGCTCTAGAATGGTCAGATCCCTTCTGACCAGCTCTGCCACCTGTTGCCCCATATTATGATTTTAATTACTTGGTTTCTCATGCTATTGTTTATTTTTACTTCAAAATTATAATTTTGCATTTTAAGAACTATTTTAAGTATTCTTGGATTTTAAAAAATGGTTGGAAAGATGTTTACTCACATAACGGTTATCAGGATAATGTTACTTGCTTTCTGTTAGTACATCCATGACAATAACAAACTTTCTACTCTATTAAATTTAGGTTTCCATTTAATCTGATTTTAGTTTTCATTTACTAAGTCTTGATTGAATGTGTACTCCAATGATGTACCAAGCAATGCTGCAGGTGATGGGAAAACAAAGAATAACAGATAGCTTCCTAAAATTTTGTTTTCCTTTCTCTTTCTAAGACAACTGTGATTCACTGATTTTTTTCTGATATTATTTCATCCAGAATATTTTTTTTCTTTTACTAATTGTATTAACATTAGAAAGATAATGTTACTTAACTTGGATTAGAATTGGAAGATTAATGTAAGGAAAATAACAGATATAATAAAAATATATAAAAAATAAATTTAGAACACAATTTATTGCTAAGCTTTTGTGCTGGTTTGGATGTATTATGCCCCTCAAAATGCCATGTTCTTTAATGCAATCTTGTGAGGGCAGACACATTAGTGTTGATTAGGTTGGAATACTTTGAGTGTTTCCATGGAGATGTGATTCTATCAACTGTGAGGGAACCATTTGATTGAATTATTTCCATGGAGATACGGACCCTGCCCATACAGGGTGGGTCTTGATTTAATCACTGGGGTCCTATAAAAGAGCTCACAAATGGAAGGACCTTAGAGCAGCTGAGAGTGACATTTTGGAGAGCACCTCAGAGAGACATTTTGGAGATGACTGCTGAAAGCAGACTTTTGCTGACACTTTGGGGATGTTAGCCCAGTGTTTGCTCTGGAGATGCTAATAGAGGACAAAATACCCCAAGAGGAACATTTTAAAGAAAGTACAGGAGCTGACAGAAGAGCTGGAACACAACCTGGGATCAGAAGATGCTAGCCACGTGACTTCCCAGCTAACAGAGGTTTTCTGGACACCATTGGCCTTCCTTCAGTGAAGGTATACTCATGTTGATGCCTTAATTTGAACATTTTTATGGCCTTCAGACTGTAAATTTGTAACCAAATAAACCCCTTTTATAAAAGCCAATCCATTTCTAATATTATGCATAACAGCAGCATTAGCAAACCATAACAATTTTAGGTGTGGTTTAAGACTTTGGTTTTATTTTTAGCAATCTGAACTACAGAATCATAAACTCAGAAAATCTTTAACACTGAATAAATGCTTTTTATAGAAGGAAAGGAGGAAAAAATAATCAACATTTGAGTGAATATTATGCTAGGAGCGACATATATATTTTATTATTTATTATTCACAGCATCCAAGGTTCTAGTTACCATAATCCCCATTTTAACTGAGGAGAAAACTAACTGAGGTGCACTTGTCTAGTATCCTTCTATTATATGACAGAGCTCAGATTTGGAACACATAGCTGCCTGGCTGCAAAACCTGAACTCTTTCCATTCCACCATATAGCCCCATATAAAGCAGAGATGAGATAAGAGTGCCTTTGGCAGGGGAAAGAATTAAAAATGTAAATTTTATGATTTAAAATATATTTACATTAGAATGATGATTACAAAGTACAAAATACTCAAATGACTTGTGCGTTTTAATTACCTTGTTAGTAATGACAACTAAAAATTATCCTTTCTAACTGCATTTTCCAGAACAAATTAAAAAAAAAAGGAAAAAACAAAAACAAAAACAAAACCACTTTATGTTCCAAGCCTCACGTTACCAACATTAAATTTATCTGCCTCTTTTGCCATGTCTCATTTGTCAGTGTGACCCGGGCCTTCCCTGGGGCATCAGGCTGAGGCAGTCTATTTCTCAAGTGTGCTCTAGGAACCATCTACATCAGCATAACTTGTGATACTGTGAAAAGTATCCAGCCCTACTAGAGAAAAGGTTGAGAAAAGGACCGAAGAATCTGTACTTCACCAAGTACCATAAATTATTCTGATACAGAGAGCTCCCAAAGCACTGAATCTTATATATGCTAAAGTGTGAAGTCTTAATATATGCTAAAAAGGAAAAAAGCTGAATGCTAGTGATTAGTCATTTTCTTTTCAGAAAGACAAATGGGAAAATCTACTTATGATCTTATATATTTTTAATATGGTCATCCCACTTGGAGATAGGGATTACAAGTAACTTTAACCCTCCGAAATCTAATCACTGACTTGGTGATAAATAAATTAGTCCTAAACTAAAATGATTTCTGGACAATTCAGATATTCAATTTTATCATAAAATTCTAGTGGTACAAAAAATATGCATTTACTAAAAATGTTAACTCCCCATTTAAATTAGTGCCTCAAAAAAAAATAGCTAAAAATGAAATTCTACTTTCACAAAGGTCACTTTGGGATCTCACCTTTATGATAAATCTTTAAATCAGTCTAGGTCCCTTTTCATTTCCCTTTTCACTATATCTGAACACTGAGATAGTGTTTCTACAATCAGCTCTCAGAGAAAAACATCTAAGTATAGTGCACTGCTACAGTTGCTAAGGTAACGACCATCTGCTAGTCTGTTAAAAGTTTTGAGTTCACAGACATCTTAACCCACCTCCCTGAAACATCCAATACAAAAGCCACTGCCTGGAGAAATCTGGGCTCTCTTGTATTGGTTTTACATCTCAGATTAGATAGTGTATGACATCAAAAAAGATTGATTTTTTTACTTTACAATTTTCATTGCACTTCATATTCCAAAATGGAATCTTAGATGAGCTCATCTTGATTCATTCAGTGATTGTAGCCCCACTTGTACTTGGATACTGGTATATAATGTTGAGCTTTCTGCGTTTTTCCCACCCCCTAGCAGCAGATGTTCAAGACATAAGAATAACATATTTTGCTTTGGAAAAGAAGCAGCAGTTTCAGCAGGAAACGTTATCTTTTTTTACACTTGTTAACGCTTGGAAATAATCTGCCGAGTGTGTTGAGATCTTCCATGCTCATTTCTGTTGATGAGGTCTTTAATAATGCTCTGAAACCCATCACCTCCTTAACACTTCTACCAGTCCAGTTCTAGACCTAGACTACCCCAGTTATCCACTTCCTATTATGCTTATTTCAGTTGAGCCTTTCTGAAAAAGTTTTGGAACCATATAAATTTAGCCCATCACTAGTTTAGACTTTGCAGTTTCAGCTGGCTTCTTGCCATTTCCTAGTTATCCTTTTATTCGCCTCTCATTGATTATGTACCACACTCTCAGAGCAGCTAGTGTTAACTCTCCTCTAAAACCTCCACATCCCTAGTGAATTTCTCTTTTACTTCCTCTCCTTCATTACCGAGTCCATAATCATCTCTACAGTATAAATTCCATTAATTCCATTCTACTGAAGCTTTATTCTCCAAAGTCACAAAGGACATAACCATCACTTTAATCATTTAATTGCAATTAAAGTAATTGCGATAAATTATTTTTTGTAACAACACTGCATTATTTGACTTTTTTTTTTGTTTTTTTGTTTTTTGCAAAATTCCACTCTTCTAGTCATGTTTCTGTCAGTTCTGTCTCCGTCACTTACTGATTCCTCAATAAAAATCAAATGAACAAATATTCATTGAACATCTACTATTATCCTGTTCTTCAGCTAGGCTTTGAAGATAAAACATTGGACACGATAGACAAGATCCTTATCATCATGGCACCTGTGGCCTAGTAGGGAAAGAAGGCATAAAAAGTAATAACAATATTAAGAAAGAAGTAGTGCAGGATGCAATGAGTGCATATAGTAAGCAGATCTAACTTAATCTCAGAGGTCAGGGATGGTCTTCCTGAAGAAGAATCCGTAACTTTCTTAATCATACACCACTCCCACCATCTCATCATCTCATTAAAAGATGATTTTAATAATTTTTAAGCAAAGACAAAAAATGTAAATATATTTATGTTGTTTTGCATTTCGCGTACTGATAATAAGCGTATGCATTATATACCCCAGAAGAACAAATTATCAGAGTACTTTATGTTAATAGAAATGTAAATATATGTGTGTTTGTGTGTGTGTATATATATGTGTATACGAGAAAAATAAAAATGTGATCAATAAAATACTTTCAAGTGTTTTTTTTTTTTTTTTTTTAACATTAGGATAATACTGTGTGGGGAAAGTGGGTTGGAAAGAAAATTTCAAGAGGAAAACAATAATTAAAAATTTACAACTGCAAAAACTAAGTTTATACATATACTTTTAAAAACTATATCAGTGTCTTTCAATTAGCTATAGTACTTCTATTCCATTGGATACACTTAAAAGACTGGCATACCTTTATGTAAAATCAATATTAACAAATGCTGGAAATTTTGTCCTTTTGTAAGATATGATGAAAATGAAATCTGAATTACAGTACAGGGTTCGGACAAATATTTGGGGGGTGGGACTCTGAGTCAAAAATGTTGAGAACTCTATGTGGGCAGTATTTTATTTAAACGTTGGTATTAATCAGTTGCATGATATGTAAGACTCTGTCCTGATCCTCAAGTAGCATATAATCAAGAAAGGCATCACTACGTCTGTGGTACAGAGAGGTTATGGAACCTACCTAAAGTTTCAGTGGTGGAGACTAAGGATGCAAGTTTTCTGGCATATTTTTCTTTTCACTATGTTAGAAGGTTTCCATATGTTTTCTTTTTTGCTCAAATTTGGCCTTATATCGAGCAACTAAATAATCCATTAAAACACTGGCAGATATACACTTGATTAATTAAATCTTTTCCATTATCTCCAGGCATTTCCTGGGTCCATTTCCAAACTCCTGATTGTTCACAGATTCAGACATTTGAGGTGTTTTTAGAGCTTGGATTCTCAGAAATGAATTTGGGATAGACCCAAAGGTGGAAGAAGAAAGTGAACACTTAAGGGCTCACTGATGAAGATGGGCTCTCACACAGCTTTCTTCCACATGTCCTTTCAAACACACACATGTAAGAATGGAAGTAATGACCAGTATGTCCAAATAACATATCCATAACAAAAATCAAGTATCAGGCCTAAGATAATAAAATGCATCAGGCCTCTTCTTTCTGTTTTGTAATTGATTTACTTGGCATAAAAAAAAAATAAAAAGAAAGAAAGTAAATGGAACATTGCTTATCAGCTGCTTATCTTCTAGCCTGGAATGGAAGCAGAAAGCAGGACTGGCCAGAGGTAACACATTAGGAAATGTCAGCAGGGGAAAACAAATTTTTAACCTCTTTGAAATGCATATATACTAATAAATCTCAGGAAATTACTGATAAAGTTAATATAAGATGTACAGAAGCTAATGGGATAGTGAAGCTGCAAAGAATGTTATAGACTCAAGATCCCACCAAGAGGCAGCATTGAGTCATGGACACGTACAGTAGTTTTTCTTTTTCCCTTTCAACTTTATGTTTGCATATTACAACATAAATCTTAATCAGAAAAGAAGAATCGTGATTTGAAAACTTCATCAGAGCTTTTACAAGGAAAGCTGTTTTAAAAGGGTAAAAGACTGACATAGAGAAATAGGCAGTCGTGTAGTATTAAGAGCTTGTACTGTGAAGTCAGCTGGACCTTTTTAAAATCCTGGCCTCCCTTGCCATGTACTAATCACCTGGGATAAGTTCATCTAGCCACTTTCGCTCAGTGTCCTCATCTGAAAGTGGGGATAACAATAAAGGGAAATAATACATGCTTGCCATGGACTCATTACTGATTTTGAGGCTTAAATTGTCCTTACAAATCAAAGTGTGATATTTAAAATGTCACATATACAGAAGGTATAAAACAAATTTGTTAAAGAGCCAAACCGTAAAACCAACTTTAGAACAAAGTCGCTGATTTTCATGGAAAAAAATCCCTTAATAATCACTTTGGCTAAGCTCTGGATATTCATATAGCAGGACTCTTAACATCAGGAGTGATAGGGAAAGAGGATTCTATATCTAGATAGCAGAATCAATCCATTCCTCTCTAATTAAACCTTGACTGTCAAAATCTAGACACTTCTGTTTAATGTGCAATGCTGAAAAGACACTATCAGACTGGCAATAATAGCACATGTCTGTAGTAAACATTTAAATGTTTTCTAAAATTTCTTAAGCATTCTAAATGGTAAGAGGGTAAAGGAGGTGAAATGTACTTAGCACATTTGAGTTTTTCTAGTTATTAAGTATTATATATAAAAACTTTGAAAGTTGCTAATGGATGGAACTTCCCATTAGGTTCAGAGACTACACAAAGGAGTTTAACACACATTGAACCTAATTATCTTACTAATGAGGTTTGAAATGGGTTGGCAATGACTTGACAAAAAAAAAAAAAAAAAAACACTCTTAGAGTTCTCTGAGGCTTAGTAGAGTGGAAATCCAAATCTTCGGGGCCATTCCAAAAGGCTCTTGGGAAGAGAAAGACGTTAAACTGGGTGACTGGGTAGGAAAGATAAAAGTGAATAAGAAAGAAAGGTATAAATGAGGTAAAGGAACAGTGTGTGTAGGTGGTGTGTGTGTGTGTGTGTGTGTGTGTTACAAGGAGTATTTGGGGAACCTTTCATTGAGGACACTGAATGAACAAGGAAAGCAAGTCAGAGTGAACTATCAGACAATGCAGTTGGAAACATCAATCAGCAGATGGCACACAGGCCAGGAAACCTGTTTCACTGCACAAAAGAATTGCTGTAAGATGCTTTACAAATTTCATGGCATTTCACACCTTGCATATAAGAAGCACAGTTAAAAAGATTTATACATACTCATGTTTGATTTCTTCAGAAACCCATTCATAAAACAGTCATTTTTCAATGAGATCTTAAGAATAATAGACTCAATATAAGTACATGGTAACTATAATTAAAAATTCCAGCTTCAAAACCTTGAAAAGGATGAATTAAATTGAGAATTAACAGTAAATGATTTTAATACTTACTATAACAGTGTGGTACTGTCATGAGAACAATGACCCAAATTACTTTTGACAAAAGTGTCAATGGATTAAGTAGAGATATATATAGAAAAAAAATGAACCTTGATTCATATCTTAAGCCATATGCAAAAATTAACTTAAGATGGATTACAGACCTAAATGTAAAAGATAAACTATAAAGATCATCAAAGGAAACGGGACAATATCTTTGTGACTGGTTAGGACAAAATTTCAAGGATAGAACACAAAAAGGACTAACCATAAAGGAAAACTTAAAACAAATCTGAGTTCTTTAAAATTAAAACCTCTGCTCCTAAAAAGACACCATTAAGAAAATAAAAAGGCAAACCATAAAATAAGAAAATGATTGTGATACATGTATCATATACTTGCATCCAAATTATCTAAAGAATACTTCTAAATACTAACAACACCAACAACAACAATAAAAAATTAGTCAAAAGTGGTCAAAAGACTTGGACAGGGGCTTCGCAAAGAAGTATGTATGAATGCCAATAAACACATGAATACATGCTTAACATAGTTATCAGCGAGACCAAATTAAAACCACAAGATACCACTTTAAAATGTAACACAGCTAAATACAAAAATCTTTAATTTCAGTTAAAAACAAATAAAAAGATCCAGAGTTACTGAACTGAAAATTCAAAATGAGTTAACATCGAATAGTAACTGCTTAGAAGTATAATATAGATAATCATAGTTAAGATGAGTTGGTTCACAAGTAAAAGAATGTTAATTCAAACTAGATTGTTTTAAAAAAAGTTTTGGAATTATTTAAAAGATAATGGGATACTTAAAGAATCTCAAAGGAAGCAGGAGCTTACAAGGCTCTAGAAAAAGAAACCAGAAAGCCTTCAAGAACCTAGGCACAGTATCATCTCTTCTCTATCTCCTCTCTGTCCTTTATTTCCTTCCGATCTTCCCAAGACTAAATTTCCTGACTTTTTAGGGCACCATTTGGTAAAAAGCGGTTGAGACACTGCTCCTGAGTTTTTATAGACTTCTTAATTGTAGCCATATAAAGAGAAGCAAATACACGAAGAATCAATGAAGCAGCGGAAACAGATCCACCAATATCAATAAAAGGACCATTAGAAAACAGGTTGTGCCAAGTAATGAGACAAATAAGCACCAGTTAGAACTCTGCATGGGCTTGGGAGAATTCCTTGAAAGGAGTAGAGAATCCCTATGCTTCTTTTTAGTCTCCAAAGAAAAACCATATTAAATGTGTGATATTTATAGTGATGACCTTAAGGAATCAGTAAAAGGCTAAGCAATACTTACAACATTCTACTTCCTGAGTCAGACAACAGAATACTTAAGACTTCCTTGGAAACAAATAATTTCCATTGAAAATACGATCAAGTTAACATTATGTGTTTAAATGATCAAACTTCAATTATGAGAATAGTTCATTTATCCATTGCCCTGGTGATGCTGAATGGATAAGGGATTCTGCCTTTGATCCTTTCTCAAATAAGGTAGGGGATTACACATTTTAAAAATGTAACATTACTCTGTTATGTCTATTGTCTCCTCCTAATAGATCACTCCCATTTGTCTACCAGCCTTATTTCATGTATCGGAGTTCATGGGTAATTAATGACATACATTAATTTATAAATGTAGATCAAATATTAATTCCTTAAAATAGAAGCTAAATTGTCAAGCTCCTAAAATCCAATGCTGACGAGGCCTAACATCACAACCTGTTAACTCACCTTTAGAAAAATCATGTTATTTAGCGATCTCAAAGTTGTAAGAAATAAAATTTTCAAATTTAATTTAATTTTTTGAAAAAAAAAAGAAAACTTGTCCACTTACTATGAGAAAACTAAACAGAGACTGGTAAAATAAAGAGGTTCACAAACTTGGGGAAACACCTTGGAATTTTTAAAATGATTTTATCTTGTTTTTATTTCAGTAAAACGAAATTTATTTGCCGCTTTAGTAGTTTGTTCAGAACTAATAAAAGGTTTGGCTCCGAAATGCAACCATTTATGTAGTAATAGCAGTGGCAGCTGCCAACATTTCCTGCATGCTTGCTATTTTCCAAGCACTGTATAAATTACTTCACTTGCACATTTCATTTTAACTTATCATCACTACTATGTAGGCACTATTACATACCCATTTTACAGACAAGGACAGGAAGTTTAGAGATATTAATAGACTTGCCAAAGAGTTATCAAGGAAGCCAAGATTGGAAGCAAAGCCCATGGCTCAGGCTCAGGACCAGCGCTATAATTTGCAAGATACAGCACAAAATGAAAACATAGGGACCCATTCAAAAGTGATTAAGAATTACTTGATCGTGACAGCAGAGCCTTAAACTCAGTCTGGGGGCCCTTCTAAGCACACCCATGGAGCTGGCCCTACCTCCGCTCCATTAGACCACAAATTAGGTGAAATTCTTTCCTTTCTCTCGTCTATCAACATTATCTTCTTCAAGGAAAATATCTTTGTAATGGCTAGCCAATTAAATAAACTAAGGCTCAGATTTCAAACAAATACTTTTTGAATAAATGAACTTACTCTTTGGCCTTAAACCGAATCTTTACTTAAATAACTCCTACTGAAAATGTCTCTGATTAAATGTGGGGGTGGGTTAAGAAAAGACAAATGGATCATCAGAAATCCATCAGCCCCACTGGTAGAAGACCATTCAGGTTTCAACTGTGCTGTTTAAAAGTTTTTATGACTATGAGAAGCCATTTTAAAACCCAATTATCATTTCAATCTAGAGCTGACAATGAAATTTGGGGGCTATAAGCAAAGCTTTTAGAATACACTCCATGTTTTTACCCTACCCATGTCCTTAACTCTCCATAACAAACACATTACCAGCAGAGAAAAAAAAAAAATCTTGTTTTCTACTCAATCCATACCCAGTGAAGGACAATGTGACCAATGCTGAAACTGTGTCTTTCAAAAGACATTAAAGTGTTAGGCTTGTAGGTCTCACAGAAAATTTCTGCAAAGGGAAAGAAAACCCCATTCCTTTCTGACTTTGCGGGATTATGGCAGGAAAAATAAAAATAAAAACCATGATGGATTTTATAAGACATGCATGATGGCTATGCAAAGTGAGCACCAAGGACAGGTATCTTTTGCCAGAAAGACACCAGAGGAGGTCATCACCTTGCAAGCTACCCTTTGTTGAGCTGGGGAGCAGCCATAGCAAGCTGGTATAGTCCTGACAGGCAGAAGGTGGCCTTAAAGTTAACCTTCCAAAGCTGTTTCCTATGTGAAATAGATGCTGCATTGAGAGCCTATGGCCTTACCATTGAGCCCTCCATGGTGAGTGAGACACTGGAGAACTCCCCAGGTCAGAGGGCCAAATGTAGGCTAAAGCTGACTGCTGAGGGAAAGCGAGAGACACTGACCAGGTCCAAAGTACAGGACAGAATGCATGCATCAACCATGCAGATTAGAGACAGGATCCCCCAAGGCCACAGATACAAGCTAGTGCACAGCAGAGGGTCAATATCCCATGCACTGCCAAAGATCTTGTAAAGCACAGTGTTACCAGAATGGCACCTGGAAATCATCATAGGGAGGGAAGCAGGTTAAGAGGGAAGTGGTCTGAGTAGCACATTTTTATCAAAATGAGAAGCTGAAGTTTACTTACAGAGACCGTTTAAATTGTTCAAGTGGGACAAATTTAAACTGTGTAGGTGATGGTCAGTCTTATGTGTCAACCTGACTAGAATTATTCATCAAATTCTAATCTATAAGTTGCTGTGATTAAAGATGTGATTAAAGTCCATACTCAGCTGACTTTAAGTTAGGGGAATTATCCTAGATAATATGAATGAGCCTGATTCAATCACTTGAAAGGTCTTAAGAGTAGAGCAGAGGATCGCTGAAGAAGAAGAAAAAATTTTACCTATGGACTGCAGCTTCCACTCCTTCCCAAGAGTTCCAGCCTGCCCTTCTTGACAGCCAGCCCCACCG
Source organism: Choloepus didactylus (assembly GCF_015220235.1). Taxonomy (NCBI): domain Eukaryota; kingdom Metazoa; phylum Chordata; class Mammalia; order Pilosa; family Megalonychidae; genus Choloepus; species Choloepus didactylus. The sequence continues at coordinate 53,053,493 of NC_051314.1, forward strand.
GTTTTGGACTTGCCTAGCCACTCCGCATAATCATGTAAGCTAATTCCTTACCATATATTTCTTTATATTTATATATATAAAGGATATATACATATAAAGGATCCTACTAGTGCTGTTCTTCTGGATGAACCCTGACTGATACAACCAGATGTTCACAAAAGCCAAATTAATGATGAATGATTTAAAATATTACATTTTCTCCTGACATCTGGGTTGTAGTGTGAGTTATTTAGTATGTGCAAATAAGCCCTGCATACAAAGATGTCATGCATGCCCCCTGCCTCTGCCTGGAATGCACTAACCACTAACCTCTTCTCTTTCCTTCTAGGCTCAACTTAAGATCTTTTTCTTCAGGAATGCTTTCTTTGACCACCCATCTATCAGGTCAGGTTTTGCTGTTAGATAAGCTCATTATACCTGTTCTTTTCTTGTAGTATTTAGTGCAGTTGTAATGAATATTTAATTCTTTGATGCGCATCTGTCTTTCCTTTTAGAGTGTGAGCCCCATGAAGACAGAGGTGACATCTGACTTGGCCACAAATGTATTCTTACTATCAAGTGTACTGCTTAGGGCACACAGTAGGTGCTCAAAACATAAAAACTGAATGAATGCACAGATATTAGTGGATGTAGAATTTAACGAATAAACAGATTCAAATTTGAGTATTATTTGAAAATATTCGTATTTGGTAGCTGATCCTTAAAGAGTATATGTGTAGGATTCAGAATGTGCAATAAAGGGGTAAGAAATACAAGTGTCATTATAGTTGTCTGTGTGGACAGCTCATTGAACATCACTATCGCCTTTTATTTCATATGATCCAAATCACATGAACCAAGGATGGAACAAAGCCAGCACTGCATGAAGAAAACCTCCTAAAACTGTTCACCAGTATTACATTTATGCAGAAACATAGACTTTATAGTTCTCTGAGACATCTAAATGGCGCAATATTTTATGATATTCTTAATAGTATTTTAAGATCCCTTTGGAAGTAATGATTAATCTCATGACTTGGGGTATTAATTTGGAACTTAATTGCAAGTAATGATACTACAGGGAGTTGTAAATATTTTTAATAAAAATATATATTCACATTCTGAAGAGTAATCAAATTCTTGTTCTCTTGGTTGAATTTAAACATTGATCACTACCTTAAAAGGCACAATAACAATGTGTATTGATCATAAACTTAGTAAAAAAAATAGATCCTACTTGCAGTTCTTCCATGAATTTCACAGGATAAGAAATGAAAGCTTTCCTGTTGAATATCCTCCCTATTAGAGAAGGATAGTCAAGGATATTCAACAACTTTTTCACATATTTCTAAGTAAATGAATCTTAGGATATGTTGAAATCAAACATCCTAACAATTCTGGGGTATTTGCTTTCAAATGAATTTGATTCTATTTGTGCATCAGAATACTGGGATGGGTTTTCAACAAATTATTGCATACTTCATATTCACCATTAAATACCTTCATTGGCTCAAGAAAGATTTCATGCTGAAAAGTAGACTTAGGAACTTGAAATGTATGTTTTACTTGATACATAATATTAAAAAAAAATCTTCTGAATGGATCTCACTAGTGTTTACTAATTATACTCCTTTCAATGAATGAAAAGAAATTACTAATATGGCTATTAAGCTCTGTTGAATCATTCATGAACCACACCAAGAATTAGTCTCTCATAATGAATCTGATTACAAAGAGTAAGTTTTAAATCACAAATACACACACACACACACACACACACACACACACACACATACATATGAAAAGCAAAAACTATCAGTGGTGGTGAGCTGTATGTTTTAGTTACTCCTCCAGGAAAGTAGGTAAAAAGCCAGGAACTGCGTGGACTGGACACCACAGAGCAATCTGTCTTTGGGCATACTTCATACAACACTCATGAAAACGTGGAACTGCTGAGATCAGCGAAATCTGTAAGTTTTTGCGGCCAGGGGACCCGCGCCCCTCCCTGCCAGGCTCAGTCCCGGGGGAGGAGGGGCTGTCAGCTCCGGGAAGGAGAAGGGAGAATTGCAGTGGCTGCCCTTATCGGAAACTCATTCTACTGATTCAAACTCCAACCATAGATAGACTGAGACCAGACACCAGAGACTCTGAGAGCAGCCAGCCCAGCAGAGAGGAGACAGACATAGAATAAAAACAACACGAAAAACTCCAAAATAAAAGCAGAGGATTTTTGGAGTTCTGGTGAACACAGAAAGGGGAAGGGCGGAGATCAGGCCTTGAGGCGCATATGCAAATCCCGAAGCAAGGCTGATCTCTCTGCCCTGTGCACCTTTCCTTAATGGCCCTGGTTGCTTTGTCTATTAGCATTTCAATAACCCATTAGATCTCTGAGGAGGGCCGTTTTTTTTTTTTTTTTTTTTTTTTTCTTTTTTAAATCCTTTTTGCTTTTTCTAAAACAATTACTCTAAGAAGCTCAATACAGAAAGCTTCAAAGAATTGAAATTTGGGCACGTCAAGTCAAGAGCAGAATTGAGAGAGCTCTGAGACAAAAGGCAATATTCCAGTGGCTGAGAAAATTCACTAAACAACACAACTTCCCAAGAAAAGGGGGATGTCCGCTCACAGCCACCATCCTGGTGGACAGGAAACACTCCTGCCCATCGCCAGCCCCATAGCCCAGAGCTGCCCCAGACAACCCAGTGTGACGGAAGTGCTTCAAATAACAGGCACACACCACAAAACTGGGCGTGGACATTAGCCTTCCCTGCAACCTCAGCTGAATGTCCCAGAGCTGGGAAGGGGGAGCAGTGTGAATTAACAGAGCCCCATTCAGCCATCATTTGAGCAGACTGGGAGCCTCCCAACACAGCCCAGCAGCCCAGAACTGCCCTGGGGGGACGGCACTCACCTGTGACATAGCACAGTCATCCCTCAACAGAGGACCCGGGGTGCACAGCCTGGAAGAGGGGCCCACTTGCAAGTCTCAGGAGCCATACGCCAATACCAAAGACTTGTGGGTCAGTGGCAGAGACAAACTGTGGCAGGACTGAACTGAAGGATTAGACTATTGCAGCAGCTTTAAAACTCCAGGATCATCAGGGAGATTTGATTGTTAGGGCCACCCCCCCTCCCCGACTGCCCAGAAACACGCCCCACATACAGGGCAGGCAACACCAACTACACACGCAAGCTTGGTACACCAATTGGGCCCCACAAGACTCACTCCCCCACTCACCAAAAAGGCTAAGCAGGGGAGATCTGGCTTGTGGAGAACAGGTGGCTCGTGGACGCCACCTGCTGGTTAGTTAGAGAAAGTGTACTCCACGAAGCTGTAGATCTGATAAATTAGAGATAAGGACTTCAACTGGTCTACAAACCCTAAAAGAACCCTATCAAGTTCAGCAAATGCCACGAGGCCAAAAACAACAGAAAATTATAAAGCATATGAAAAAACCAGACGATATAGATAACACAAGTCCAAGCACCCAAATCAAAAGACCAGAAGAGACACACCACCTAGAGCAGCTACTCAAAGAACTACAGATGAACAATGAGACCCTAGTACGGGATATGAAGGAAATCAAGAAGACCCTAGAAGAGCATAAAGAAGACATTGCAAGACTAAATAAAAAAATGGATGATCTTATGGAAATTAAAGAAACTGTTGACCAAATTAAAAAGATTCTGGACACTCATAGTACAAGACTAGAGGAAGTTGAACAAAGAATCAGTGACCTGGAAGATGACAGAATGGAAAATGAAAGCATAAAAGAAAGAATGGGGAAAAAAATTGAAAAACTCGAAATGGACCTCAGGGATATGATAGATAATATGAAACGTACGAATATAAGACTCATTGGTGTCCCAGAAGGGGAAGAAAAGGGTAAAGGTCTAGGAAGAGTATTCAAAGAAATTGTTGGGGAAAACTTCCCAAATCTTCTAAACAACATAAATACACAAATCATAAATGCTCAGCGAACTCCAAATAGAATAAATCCAAAAAAACCCACTCCGAGACATATACTGATCACACTGTCAAACATAGAAGAGAAGGAGCAAGTTCTGAAAGCAGCAAGAGAAAAGCAATTCACCACATACAAAGGAAACAGCATAAGACTAAGTAGTGACTACTCAGCAGCCACCATGGAGGCAAGAAGGCAGTGGCACGATATATTTAAAATTCTGAGTGAGAGGAATTTACAGCCAAGAATACTTTATCCAGCAAAGCTCTCCTTCAAATTTGAGGGAGAGCTTAAATTTTTCACAGACAAAGAAATGCTGAGAGAATTTGCTAACAAGAGACCTGCCCTACTGGAGATACTAAAGGGAGCCCTACAGACAGAGAAACAAAGACAGGACAGAGAGACCTGGAGAAAGGTTCAGTACTAAAGAGATTCGGTATGGGTACAATAAAGGATATTAATAGAGAGAGGGAAAAATATGGCAAACATAATCCAAAGGATAAGATGGCCGATTCAAGAAATGCCTTCACGGTTTTAACGTTGAATGTAAATGGATTAAACTCCCCAATTAAAAGATATAGATTCGCAGAATGGATCAAAAAAAATGAACCATCAATATGTTGCATACAAGAGACTCATCTTAGACACAGGGACACAAAGAAACTGAAAGTGAAAGGATGGAAAAAAATATTTCATGCAAGCTACAGCCAAAAGAAAGCAGGTGTAGCAATATTAATCTCAGATAAAATAGACTTCAAATGCAGGGATGTTTTGAGAGACAAAGAAGGCCACTACATACTAATAAAAGGAGCAATTCAGCAAGAAGAAATAATAATCGTAAATGTCTATGCACCCAATCAAGGTGCCACAAAATACATGAGAGAAACATTGGCAAAACTAAAGGAAGCAATTGATGTTTCCACAATAATTGTGGGAGACTTCAACACATCACTCTCTCCTATAGATAGATCAACCAGACAGAAGACCAATAAGGAAATTGAAAACCTAAACAATATGATAAATGAATTAGATTTAACAGACATCTACAGGACATTACATCCCAAATCACCAGGATACACATACTTTTCTAGTGCTCACGGAACTTTCTCCAGAATAGATCATATGCTGGGACATAAAACAAGCCTCAATAAATTTAAAAAGATTGAAATTATTCAAAGCACATTCTCTGACCACAATGGAATACAATTAGAAGTCAATAACCATCAGAGACTTAGAAAATTCACAAATACCTGGAGGTTAAACAACACACTCCTAAACAATCAGTGGGTTAAAGAAGAAATAGCAAGAGAAATTGCTAAATATATAGAGACGAATGAAAATGAGAACACAACATACCAAAACCTATGGGATGCAGCAAAAGCAGTGCTAAGGGGGAAATTTATAGCACTAAATGCATATATTAAAAAGGAAGAAAGAGCCAAAATCAAAGAACTAATGGATCAACTGAAGAAGCTAGAAAATGAACAGCAAACCAATCCTAAACCAAGTACAAGAAAAGAAATAACAAGGATTAAAGCAGAAATAAATGACATAGAGAACAAAAAAACAATAGAAAGGATAAATATCACCAAAAGTTGGTTCTTTGAGAAGATCAACAAGATTGACAAGCCCCTAGCTAGACTGACAAAATCAAAAAGAGAGAAGACCCATATAAACAAAATAATGAATGAAAAAGGTAACATATCTGCAGATCCTGAAGAAATTAAAAAAATTATAAGAGGATATTATGAACAACTGTATGGCAACAAACTGGATAATGTAGAAGAAATGGACAATTTCCTGGAAACATATGAACAACCTAGACTGACCAGAGAAGAAATAGAAGACCTCAACCAACCCATCACAAGCAAAGAGATCCAATCAGTCATCAAAAATCTTCCCACAAATAAATGCCCAGGGCCAGATGGCTTCACAGGGGAATTCTACCAAACTTTCCAGAAAGAACTGACACCAATCTTACTCAAACTCTTTCAAAACATTGAAAAAAATGGAACACTACCTAACTCATTTTATGAAGCTAACATCAATCTAATACCAAAACCAGGCAAAGATGCCACAAAAAAGGAAAACTACCGGCCAATCTCCCTAATGAATATAGATGCAAAAATCCTCAACAAAATACTTGCAAATCGAATCCAAAGACACATTAAAAAAATCATACACCATGACCAAGTGGGGTTCATTCCAGGCATGCAAGGATGGTTCAACATAAGAAAAACAATCAATGTATTACAACACATTAAAAACTCGAAAGGGAAAAATCAATTGATCATCTCAATAGATGCTGAAAAAGCATTTGACAAAATCCAACATCCCTTTTTGATAAAAACACTTCAAAAGTTAGGAATTGAAGGAAACTTCCTCAACATGATAAAGAGCATATATGAAAAACCCACAGCCAGCATAGTACTCAATGGTGAGAGACTGAAAGCCTTCCCTCTAAGATCAGGAACAAGACAAGGATGCCCGCTGTCACCACTGTTATTCAACATTGTGCTGGAAGTGCTAGCCAGGGCAATCCGGCAAGACAAAGAAATAAAAGGCATCCAAATTGGAAAAGAAGAAGTAAAACTGTCATTGTTTGCAGATGATATGATCTTATATCTAGAAAACCCTGAGAAATCGATGATACACCTACTAGAGCTAATAAACAAATTTAGCAAAGTAGCAGGATACAAGATTAATGCACATAAGTCAGTAATGTTTCTATATGCTAGAAATGAACAAACTGAAGAGACACTCAAGAAAAAGATACCATTTTCAATAGCAACTAAAAAAATCAAGTACCTAGGAATCAACTTAACCAAAGATGTAAAAGACCTATACAAAGAAAACTACATAACTCTACTAAAAGAAATAGAAGGGGACCTTAAAAGATGGAAAAATATTCCATGTTCATGGATAGGAAGGCTAAATGTCATTAAGATGTCAATTCTACCCAAACTCATCTACAGATTCAATGCAATCCCAATCAAAATTCCAACAACCTACTTTGCAGACTTGGAAAAGCTAGTTATCAAATTTATTTGGAAAGGGAAGATGCCTCGAATTGCTAAAGACACTCTAAAAAAGAAAAACGAAGTGGGAGGACTTACACTCCCTGACTTTGAAGCTTATTATAAAGCCACAGTTGCCAAAACAGCATGGTACTGGCACAAAGATAGACATATAGATCAATGGAATCGAATTGAGAATTCAGAGATAGACCCTCATATCTATGGCCGACTGATCTTTGATAAGGCCCCCAAAGTCACCGAACTGAGCCATAATGGTCTTTTCAACAAATGGGGCTGGGAGAGTTGGATATCCATATCCAAAAGAATGAAAGAGGACCCCTACCTCACCCCCTACACAAAAATTAACTCAAAATGGACCAAAGATCTCAATATAAAAGAAAGTACCATAAAACTCCTAGAAGATAATGTAGGAAAACATCTTCAAGACCTTGTATTAGGAGGCCACTTCCTAGACTTTACACCCAAAGCACAAGCAACAAAAGAGAAAATAGACAAATGGGAACTCCTCAAGCTTAGAAGTTTCTGCACCTCAAAGGAATTTCTCAAAAAGGTAAAGAGGCAGCCAACTCAATGGGAAAAAATTTTTGGAAACCATGTATCTGACAAAAGACTGATATCTTGCATATACAAAGAAATCCTACAACTCAATGACAATAGTACAGACAGCCCAATTATAAAATGGGCAAAAGATATGAAAAGACAGTTCTCTCCAGAGGAAATACAAATGGCCAAGAAACACATGAAAAAATGTTCAGCTTCACTAGCTATTAGAGAGATGCAAATTAAGACCACAATGAGATACCATCTAACACCGGTTAGAATGGCTGCCATTAAACAAACAGGAAACTACAAATGCTGGAGGGGATGTGGAGAAATTGGAACTCTTATTCATTGTTGGTGGGACTGTATAATGGTTCAGCCACTCTGGAAGTCAGTCTGGCAGTTCCTTAGAAAACTAGATATAGAGCTACCATTCGATCCAGCGATTGCACTTCTCGGTATATACCCGGAAGATCGGAAAGCAGTGACACGAACAGATATCTGCACGCCAATGTTCATAGCAGCATTATTCACAATTGCCAAGAGATGGAAACAACCCAAATGTCCTTCAACAGATGAGTGGATAAATAAAATGTGGTATATACACACGATGGAATACTACGCGGCAGTAAGAAGGAACGATCTGGTGAAACATATGACAACATGGATGAACCTTGAAGACATAATGCTGAGCGAAATAAGCCAGGCACAAAAAGACAAATATTATATGCTACCACTAATGTGAACTTTGAAAAATGTAAAACAAATGGTTTATAATGTAGAATGTAGGGGAACTAGCAGTAGAGAGCAATTAAGGAAGGGGGAACAATAATCCAAGAAGAACAGATAAGCTATTTAACGTTCTGGGGATGCCCAGAAATGACTATGGTCTGTTAATTTCTGATGGATGTAGTAGGAACAAGTTCACTGAAATGTTGCTATATTATGTAACTTTCTTGGGGTAAAGTAGGAACATGTTGGAAGTTAAGCAGTTATCTTAGGTTAGTTGTCTTTTTCTTACTCCCTTGTTATGGTCTCTTTGAAATGTTCTTTTATTGTATGTTTGTTTTCTTTTTAACTTTTTTTTTCATACAGTTGATTTAAAAAAGAAGGGAAAGTTAAAAAAAAAAAAAAAAAGAAAAAAGACAAACAAGGAAAAAAAAAAAAAAAAGATGTAGTGCCCCCTTGAGGAGCCTGTGGAGAATGCAGGGGTATTTGCCTACCCCACCTTCATGGTTGCTAACATGACCACAGACATAGGGGACTGGTGGTTTGATGGGTTGAGCCCTCTACCATAAGTTTTACCCTTGGGAAGATGGTTGCTGCAAAGGAGAGGCTAGGCCTCCCTGTATTTGTGCCTAAGAGTCTCCTCCTGAATGCCTCTTTGTTGCTCAGATGTGGCCCTCTCTCTCTGGCTAAGGCAACTTGAAAGGTGAAATCACTGCCCTCCCCCCTACGTGGGATCAGACACCCAGGGAAGTGAATCTCCCTGGCAACGTGGAATATGACTCCCGGGGAGGAATGTAGACCCGGCATCGTGGGATGGAGAACATCTTCTTGACCAAAAGGGGGATGTGAAAGGAAATGAAATAAGCTTCAGTGGCAGAGAGATTCCAACACGAGCCGAGAGATCACTCTGGTGGGCACTCTTACGCACACTTTAGACAACCTTTTTTAGGTTCTAAAGAATTGGGGTAGCTGGTGGTGGATACCTGAAACTATTAAACTACAACCCAGAACCCATGAATCTCGAAGACAGTTGTATAAAAATGTAGCTTATGAGGGGCGACAGTGGGATTGGGAATGCCATAAGGACCAAACTCCACTTTGTCTAGTTTATGGATGGATGTGTAGAAAAGTAGGGGAAGCAAACAAACAGACAAAGGTACCCAGTGTTCTTTTTTACTTCAATTGCTCTTTTTCACTCTAATTATTATTCTTGTTATTTTTGTGTGTGTGCTAATGAAGGTGTCAGGGATTGATTTAGGTGATGAATGTACAACTATGTAATGGTACTGTAAACAATCGAAAGTATAATTTGTTTTGTATGACTGCGTGGTATGTGAATATATCTCAATAAAATGATAATAAAAAAAAAAAAAAAAAAAAAAAACTATCAGTGGGGTGTTTTATCCAAATGAGAGAAGAGTGGTCCAATAAAAATTATGAGTGAAAAAACTGATATCCCCATAAAATTATATCCCTGGTTTCATGATTATATGTGAAATTTTAAAAAGACAATATCATTTATAGAAAATATATTTGATTACTACTAAATATGAGAAAACACAAGTAATTACTAATTTCTACATTTCATAAATGTGCAAACATAAAAAGAAAAATAAGGGTGGGAGGAAGAAGAGTAAGAACAAAGGGCAAACATATTTTATTTGGAAGCCTTCATTTTCTTCTTTTATTAATACCCTCCAAAATAGTCACAACTTTTTAAATCCATTTCATGCTTCCTACAAGTAGGAGCTCTTTTTCGACAAAATTCCTTGCATTTTCACTCCATATTCTCCACAATTAGGAATGCATTTTTTGGGATCTGGACATGGATTAATAAATTAAAAAAAAAAAAAAAAAGAACCTCTCTGCATTCTAAAAATCAATCTATAAGCTATTGTTTGAGTAATTCAGTACTCAGTACTCACAGACTCCTTTTTAGTTCATATGCCTGTGCTCAATAAACTCTTCATTTATAAGATGGCCTTATTTTTAAATGACCATTGAATTTATTTTGTTTCTCTCTGAAGTTATATATGAAACATATACAAGTCTACTTCCAGAAGAAATCCAGTATTACCAACATGATAACCAGAGCACAGGAAATGTTCAATACAAGTATGATGAATCAAATAAACTAAAATAATTTCTTCTAAAAAAATCCTATCCTCCTATCTGATGTGAATATCAAAGAATTCTAAATCAAATAAAAATACTTAATCCAGATAAAATTAATCTCAAAGAAGCACAAAATATCCCTTTAAATAAGATTTAATTCATAATTCTATTTAATACTTTTAGCAGAATATTTAGACTTATATAGCATAAACCAATTGCTCTTAATCTATTAATTCATTCTCAGAATGCATTAAACTGAGAGTCATTTCCCAGTGGATATTTTTTTATAGGCTATATTTAGGGCATTTGGTTTCTTATTTAACAGACATCAGATTAGGTTACCAAATCCCTTCGTTTAAGTGATCTGATTTTTTTTTTTTTTGTAGTCTAGGCAAAATTATAATTTCTTTCTTTCATTCATTCATTCATTTTAGAAGTATTTGTTGCTTGCTGCTATGTACAAGGCATTTAGTTTAACGTAAGAAGTTACATACACACCAAGAACTAATGTTCAGTTACAAGTGAATGGTAGTCCTTACCAAAATAAATGTTTACATCATAATCTCCAAAACATGTGAAAGTGAACTTATTTGGAAAAAAAAATCTCTTTGCAAGTGCATTAAGTTAAGGAGCTTGGGCTGGAAGCACGCTGGCTTACACAGGTGGGGCTTAATTTCTTTGACAAGCATCCTTATAGGAGACACACAGAGGAGACGATACAGAGACAGGAGGAAAGTGCTGTGTGATGATGGAAGCAGATATTGGAGTTAGGAAGCCACAGCGAAGGAAAACCTGGGGCATCCAGAAGCTTGGAAAAGATGAAGAGACTGTCCCTAGAGCCTTTGGAGGTACACTGCTGACACCTTTATTTCATATTTGTGGCCCCAGATCTGTGAGAGAGTAAATTTGTTGTTATAATCCACCTAGTTTGTGGTGACTTGTTAGGGCAGCCTAGGAAACTAATACAATGGGTGGTTTGAGGGACTGAATAAAGAAGTATCTGACTGAACTGCAAACGTGCAATTTAATGGACCCCCTGACACTGCGTGTCTACTTCAATATACTTGAAAGAATTGTTAAATTTGGAATTTTCGAAAGACAGTGGAAATTATTTGATTAAAAAAAAAACTATACATATAAATTGTGATTAATGGAAAATAAGCTATTTTCAATCCAGTTTACATAGGTTCCTCAGTTTCCCCATCTGTAAATAAGAATAAACAACTTCATCCTAAGCACTACTTATTTATTGAATAAATGAATTAAATTGTAGTGTGTAAAGATTTTGAGATGTCACATGGTGTGTATTTCTTTTCAAATTTGGAATTGATCAAAGTACTATCTCGTGTGATTCCAGGGAAACCATATTTCAGTTTGCAGTAAAATGGTTATGATCAAAGGCTCTAAAATCAGACAGATTGGCAGGGATCCCAGTCTGCTCTCTTTGAATAATTGAGTAATTACTGATCAAGTAATCCTATGGAAGTTACTTCAACTCTCTGAACCTCAGTTACTTTAACTGTAAAATAAGAATAATCATGTTTTCTTCTAGAATTTTAATGAGGTGAATGAAATAATAGGGATAATGTACCAAGTATAAGCCTGGCATACAGTAGGTGTTTAATAGTTCTTACTTTATAGCTCATATTCAGCATATCAAATATTATCAAGACACATGAGCTCTACTTTTGGTAAGTTTATTATATCATGCTCATTCAGTCTTTATCTTCCCAAGATACTGGGATATTTTACCAATAATGGAGAGTTTCTCAAAACTTCCTGGCAGAAAAGAATAAATGTTATAATCTTTAGATAAGGAAAAGGTAATTCAGAGAGATTACTCACTTTCTTCAGAGTGATATGTAACTTTTAAAAAAAAGTAAATCCTTACACAAAACTTATAATATGAAAAGCAGCCACAGAGTCCATAATACTTTTGGTCCATAGTACTGAAAATGCATAATGGGACACATAAAATTTCTGTTATGCTCACTACATACAAGAAGTTGTGGATTACTGATAATCATCTCTGGTTTACATAGAAATATTAGAGTTGGATTTCTTAAAAAAAATAAGAGCTATACTATGAAGCATGTCCTTGATTAGTCTTTAGGGAAACAGTAACCCAATGAAATTGTAACCAAAATTTTATTTGCATATGTGTCTACATGCTTGTTTCAGGGGAAAGTGTCCAAGACTTTCATAGATTCTCAAAAGGGTCCAAGAACCACAGAAGATCAAGAATACCCACTCCAAAAAGTTGACACACATTATAACTCTTTAGTGTAGTACACTAGAGCAGTGCAAACTTGATCACAGGAAAAATCCTTCAATATTTATACATTTAATCATATCAGACACATTTTAATCTAGATAGTTTCTCCTCTGACATATGTACAGTGTACACATACATAGTAAGGTATTTTTATGATAAACAATGTATTTTAATAATATTGCATCTAAAAGTGATTGTGAACTGGCTTGTACATTTTTTCTCACTCTGGAGGAACTACTCTCTAAGCAATTTTGTACATGAAATGTACTAGTAATTGTACTCTACCTGCATTCCAGGGTTTAAAATGTTTACTGTAAATTTTTGTTCATCTAAAGACTCTACTTGGGACCTGATTCACTAAAATTTGCCACTTCACTTTAAAAAGTTTCTCTTATTAATTTTCTTTGAGTCACTTCTGTTGTGTACACAAAATCACTTGAATCTATTTAAGTGCTTGGAGGATAATCTTGAATTTGTAGCACCTTATCTATGATGTTTCTTTTGCAATGGGAATAGCTAAGCATTTGTTAACCCTGCCCCAGGCTTTGACAACTAAAGAAAACCCATGGCTCTTATAGAAAACAAACAAAAAATGTGTCTAAGGAGAAACTATTTGGATTAAAAAGGTTTGTTTGTTTATTTATTTGTGTTGGGAGGAGGGTTGTTTTATTTTTCAACCAAAACAAATATAAATAAATGGAGGGGCAAAGATACTACATCTTAACTGGTAAAGAATTTTGAATGAAAATAGATTCATAGAATAATACAACACTCTACTTTTGAAGGCAAACAAAATAGATGAGTTAGGAATTATATTAGTATCATAAGTGAGAACAATTCCATCTATCAATTTAGCAAAGGATACAATTAAAATAATACATTTTCACTAAATCATTTGTCATTATTAATGACACTGTCAAAATTATCTATTACTTTAATATAATTACAATTGTACATTATGTGTCAAAATGAAGAAGTCTTTTAAAATAGTTTCAAGCACTGAGAGGAAGTACTGGATCCTGGTTAATTAAATATTTGGCCAATTCTACCAGGAAATAAAACCAAGAAAATTTAAAGAGAACTTCATTCTTTACTAAATAGCACAATTATTTGGTGCAAGACGCAAAACTGTTCTGAAATATGTTAAGGAGGACGATTCCTGTGGTTATTTCAAAGAATTTATAATTCTTATACTACTAAAATAATTTGGAACCAAACATCTCCATTAATTAATTATTTAAAATATTATTAGTAATTTCAGGTATGTATTTTACATTTTGGCACACACACAAAAAAATGGAATAATTACTTTATGTTTCACATATTTATTTCCATCAAACTCTGCACATGCCAAAGAATTAATACTAAGAATTTGTTTATATGCCATCATTTCTGGAAAACATTACACCAGTGCTCTTCAAGCAGATTTAATAATTGCTAAAATATATTGAGCACTTTTATCAATCAGACACTGCTGTTCAAAACAGTATACATACATACATACATACACACACACATACCCCCACAAACATAATTTCTGCATGCTTACGTCTGAGTATGTTTGCATATATGCACATACCTACAAATACACATGTTGTATACAGGGCTAAAGTGATAAATATATATTCATCCTCATAACGACCCAAGAAGGTAGGTACTACTATTATCTCAATCTTGCACATTGCAAACATGGTATCAGAGTAAATAACTTGCATATGGGCTGAACCAAAATGTGAACCTAGGAAATGTGGTCCAGAATCCTTACTCTTACTCACTGCTTACAGCTGTCTCTGGGAGTAGTGGTGATAAAGAAGTATGACATATGGTGGGGAAGTATGACATTTTGGGGAGGAATAGTGACATGTATGATACCTATTTAGTAAAAGCTCTTGGGTTAACACTGATCATACATGAAACTGAATGTGGCTGAGGGTATCCAAACATGCACTCATAGACCCACTGACATATACTTGAAAGATACACTGCTAGCTATGCAGTATAACACCTACTTGCAGTTGAAAAAGTTAGCTTTGTAAATTACATCTCTTTTGCTTATTGTTTTGAAGAATACTTTTTTCTTTGACTCTGTAATTTCCAAACTGATGCACTCAGTTTTAAAACTGACAAATTCAAAACTCCATACACTTGCCATTGGCTTGAAAAGTGAAGTCTGTTTTGACACACCTCAAAGAGTAGTCAGAATATGATATATGTTTTGCACTCTACCAGTTACTGCTGTGGGGAAAAGAGGTGTTTATGTTTTATGTAGTGAAAAATATTGACTCAAAAATTATTTAACAAAAATGTTCTTCGTAGTAAAGTATGATACTTCTAAAATGCTTCAAATTATTAGTTTAAAAAAAAACTTAACGGAATAAAAGATCTGTGCTAATGTATTCTTGAAGAGTATAATTTACAGCATTTAAGTGAAAATTAAAAAGATGGGTTGTTGCTTTGAATTGCAAACTATGCAATAAACATGATAAGGCATCAGCATTCTTTTTTAATAAATTCAGAGCCTAATGTAAAGAATGCATTCTTAATGGATTTAGTATTGATCACATATTCACTTAAAATTCTCATCCATTTAAAAAAAAGAAAAAGGTGAATTTTACCACGAAAATTCTCTTTGAGAAACAAATCTACTTTATCGTCAATTCGTGTTCTGTTTATTCCTATTTTTTTACATTGTTTAAAGTCTAGGAATGAGGTGTAAAGGATGAAATATTTGCAACATTTTAGTTCTTAGGATATGGAAATACATTATCATTCACCTAGGTATAGTGTATCATTTTTATAAAGTTAAAATACCTACTAAATATAGTTAGGAAAAGCATAATACTTAGAGAAAAATATGTGGAAATTCATTCTGTTATTCGACAAGCATTAATGCTTCACTATGTGCTAGACACAGCTCTCTGCTCTCAAGTAGATTATCGGCTATTTTGGGGGGACATTCAGAAAGGCATACCTTTAAAAAAGTCCTAAGGATACTACAAAAAAATCTACTATAACTAGTAAGTGAATTTAGCAAGCTTACAGCATTCAAGATCAATATACAAATTAATTCTATTTCTATATACTATCAACAATCTGAAAATGTAATTAAAAAGAATAACTTATTCACACTAGCACTTAAAGAATAAAATGCTTAGGAATAAATTTAATAGAAGTGAAAGACTTATAATCTGAAAACTATAAAGTATTACTGGGAGAAACTAAGATTTTAAAAAATGATACTAATTATGCTCAAAAAGCTAAAGGAAAACATGGACAAAAAACTGAAAGAAATAAGGAAAACAATAGATGAACACAAAGAGAACAGCAACAGAGAGATGGAAATTATGAAAAGGAACTAAACAGAGCTGAAGACCACAGTAATAGAAATAGAAATTCTCCATTGGGGTTCAACAGTAGATTGGTGAACTTGAAGATAAGACAATTGAAATCATCTAGTCCGAAAAGCAGAAAGAGGAAAGAATGAATAAAAGTGAACAGAGCCTGAGGCAACTGTGGGACAGCATCAAGTGTACCAATATATACATTATGGGAGTTCTAGAAGGAAAAGAAAGAGGGAAAGGAACAGAGAGAATATTCAGAAAAATAAGGCCTGAAAACTTCCCAAATTTAACAAAAGACAGGAATATACACATCCATGATGTTCAACGAACTCTAAACAGGATATACCCAAATAAACCCATTCTGTGCCATGTTACAAACTGTTGAATGCCAATGATAAAAAAGAGCATTCTGAAAGCTGCAAGAGAGAAGCAATGTGTCACATACAAGGGAGCCTAAATAAAATTAAGTGCCTATTTCTTACCAAGAACAGTGGAGGCAAGAAGGCAGTGGAAAGACATATTTAAAATGCTGAAAGAAAAGAAAAAATGCCAACCAAGAATTCTATACTTGGCAAAAGTGTCTTTCAAAAATGAGTGAGGGATTAACACATTCCCAGCTTTAAAAAAAGCTGAGGGATTTCATCACCACTAGGCTAGCTCTAAAAGAAATGCTAAAGAGAGTTCTGCAAGTTGAAAGCAAAGGACACAATTGACTTAAGGGACAAGAAATAAAGATCTTTAATAAAAATAATGATATGGGTAAATATAAATACCAATAATATTGCATTTTTGATTTGTTATTTCACTTTTTACTTCCTACCCTACAGGATCTAAAAGGTGAATGCCTAAAATGTAATGATAAATCAATTGGTTTTGGACTTATAATGCATAAATATGTAATTTATGACAAGAAATAAATAAAGATGGGGGTACCAAGGCATATAGGAACATGGTTTATATATGCTATTGAAGTTAAGTTGTTATCAAAGTAAACAAGATTGTTACAGGGTGTTAAATTTAAGACCATCATAACCACAAAGAAAATCTCTGAGAATATGCAAGGTCATAGAGACAGACAGTAGCGTACACATTACCAGGGATAAAGAGCAGGGGCAATGGGGAGTTATACAAAATGAGTGCAGCATTTCTGTTTGGGGTAAAGGGAAAGTTTTAGTAATGCATGGTGGTGAGGGTCCTGCAACACTGTGAATGTGATTAATGTCATTGAATGATATGTTTGGGAGGGGTTGGAATGGAAAGATTTAGGTTGTATGTATTTTCCTACAATTAAAAAAAAAAGAAAGATAAACTAAAGGGATAATGACAGCACAAGAAACAAGAATAAAAAATAGATAAATGGGACCTCATGAAAATTAAAAACTTTTGTGCCTGAAAGAACACATGCTTCAGGAAAGTAAAAGGACAACCTACACAATGGGAGAAAATGTTTGGAAGTTACATATCTGATAAAAGTTTAATATCCGGAATATATAACAACAAAAAGACAAACACAATTTAAAAATGGGCAAAAGACTTGAATAGGCATCTCTTCAAAGAAGATATACAAATGGCCAAAAAGCACATGAAAAGATGCTCAAAATCTTTAGTCACCAGGGAAATGAAAGTCAAAACTACGAGATACCATTTCACACTCATTAGAATGGCTATTATTTAAAAAACCAAAAATTAAAAGTGTTGGAGAGGATACAGAGAAATAGGAACACACATTCATTCCTGGTGGCAATGTAAAATGGTGCAGTCACTGTGGAAGAAAGTTTGGCAGTTACTCAGAAAGTTATGTATGGAATTTCCATATGATCCAACAATCCCACTACTAGGGATATACCCCAAAGAATTGAAAGCAGGGAATCAAACAGATATTTGCACACCAGGGTTCATAGCAGATTATTCACAAATGTCAAAGGATGGAAGCAACCCAAGGGTCCATCAACCGATGAATGGATGAACAAAATGTGGCATGTATCAGATATTATTCAGCAGGAAAAAGGAATGAAGTTCTGATATATGCAACAACATGGAAGAATCTTGAAGTCACCATGTTAATAAAATAAGCCAGATACAAAAAGACAAAATAGTGTATGATCATACTGATAGGACATAATTAGAATAAGGAAACTTACAGAATCTGAATTTAGAACACAGATTACCTGGGGATGGGGCAGGGATAGGGAATGGGAAATTAAGTCTTAAATGTACACAGTTCCTATTTGGAACAACAGAAATGTTTTGGTAATGGATAGTGGTAATGGTAGCACAACACTGTGAATGTCAGTAACAGCACTGAAATATATATATCTGAATGTGGTTAAAAGGGCAAATATTAGGTTGTATATATGGTAAAAGAGTAAAATTTTTTAAAAAATCCATGGAACCTGTTGTCACAAATATTAGGACTGGCAGTTTGATGTGCTGAGCCCTCTATCATGGGACTTGCTCTTATGAAGCTAGTTACTGCAAAGGAGAGGCTAAACTTGCATATAATTGTGCCTAAGAGTCTCCCCCTGAGGGCCTCTTTGTTGCTCAGATGTGGCCCTCTCTCTCTCTCTAACTGAGCCACCTTGGCAGATGAACACACTGCCCTCCCGCCTACATGGGACCCAACTCCCAGGGTTGTAAATCTCCCTGGCAATGGAGGATATGACTCCCAGGGATGAATGTGGACCTGGCATTGTGGGATTGAGAATATCTTCTTGATCATAAGGGGGATGCAAAATGAGACGAAATGGTTTCAGTGCCTGAGAGATTTCAAATGGAGTCGAGAGGTCACTCTGATGGACATTCTTATGCACTACAAAGGTAACACCTCTTAGGTTTTAATGTATTGAAATAGCCAGAAGTAAACTATCAAACCTGAAACTATCAAATTCCAACCCAGTAGCCTTACTCTTGAAGATGATTGTATAACAATGTAGATTACAAGGGGTGACAGTGTGATTATGAAAACCTTGTGGGTCACACTCCCTTTATCTAGTGTATGGATGGATGAGTGGAAAAATGGGGATAAAAACTAAATGAAAAATAGGGTGGGGGGGATGGTTTGGGTGTTCTTTTATACTTTTATTTTTTATTCTTATTCTGATTCTATCTGATGTAAGGAAAATGTTCAGAAATAGATTGTGGTGATGAATGCATAACTATATGATCATACTGTAAAAAGTTGATAGTACACCATGGATGACTGTATGGTATGTGAATATATCTCAATAAAACTGAATTAAAAAAAAATCCATGGAACCACACTACAAAAACAGTGAACCCTACATTGAACCACAGGCTATAGTTAATAGTACAATTATAAAAATGTGCTATCAATTGTAACAAATGTTCCAAACAAATGCAAGGTGTGAATAATAGAGTGGTTTATGGGAATCCTGTACTTTTTGCATGAATGTTCTGTAAAGCCACAACTTCTCTATAATTAAAAAAAAAAAAAAGAATGACACTAAATGCAATACAGGATACTGGGTGGGATCTAAGACTCGAGGAAAAAAGGCTCAATGGGGCATTATTAGGCCATAAGAAAAAAACGGAATATAGAATCTAAGCTTTATATTACTGTTAAATTTCTTGAACTTAATAACTGTACGTAAGATGATTACATAAGCAAATATCCTTGTTTGTAGGAAATGTCCATGGGAGTATTACGTGTTGAAGCATTATGACGTATGCAACCTGCTCTCAAATGTTCAGAAAATAAATTAGACTGATAGGTAGATAAATGGAAGGAAGGGAGGGAGGAAGGGAAGGCAAATGTGGCAAAATCTTAAAATTGGTAGATATACACATCTTGGGTGGTGGTGGTGGTTGGAGTTCTCTCTATGGGTTTTTAATTATTTTTGCAACTGTCCTGTAAGTTTGAAATTATTTCCAAATAAAAAGTTTATATACATATATATATTTATGTAACAACAAATTTATTCTCTCACAGTTTTGGGGGTTAGAAGTCCAAAATCAATATATCAACAGGGTCAGGTTCTTTCTGAAGGGTTGAAGAAAGAATTCTTCTTTGCCTCTTCCTAGCTTCTGGTGGTTGCTTGCCAATCCTTGGCATTTCTTGGCTTGTATTTGCATAATTCCAGATTCTGTCTCCATCTTTCTACGGCCTTCTCCCCAATGTGTCTCTGTGTCTATGTGTCCAAATTTCCCTCATCTTTAAAGAAACCAGTCATTAGATTATGGCCAACCCTAATCCAGTATGGTCTCATTTTACCTTGACTACATCTACAAAGGCCTTAATTCCAAATACTGTCACAATCAGGTACCAGGGTTTAAGATTTCAACATGTCTTTTTTGGGGTAAACAATTCAACCCACAACATATATCCATATGAAAAAATGAACTCAGAATCTGGCCTCACTCCATGTACAAAAGTTAACTCAAAATGGATCTCATAAAGCTAAATGTAAAAGCCAAAACTGTAAAATCATCTAGAAGAAATTAGGAGAAAATCTTTGTGATCTGGGTTTAGGCAAAGATTTCTTATAAAGGATAATAAAAGCACAATCCATGGAAGAAACAAATTGTTAACTTGAGTTTCAACTAATCCTTTTCTCTTCCCAAGACACCACCAAAAAAATGAAAAGACAAGCCACAGACAGAGAGAAAACATTTGCAATTCATATATCTCATAAAGGACTTGTATATACAATATATAAATAACCTTACAACTCAATAAATAACCTCATTAAAAATGGGCAAAAGATCTGAAAAGACATTTCGACGAGAAGTATGCAAATGGCTAGTCAGCACATAAAACCTGCTTAACATCATTAGTCATTATGAAACGCAAATATAAAACCACCAAGAGATACCACTATACACACACTAGAATGGTTTAAATGAAAACATACAATAAATTTAAAATGATTGGCAAATCAAAGGGTTATCAAGGACATGGAAAATTGAAAATCTCACACACCGCTGGTGGGAATGTAAAATGCTACGTCCACTTTGGAAAACAGTTTGCCAATGGCTCAAAGTTAGACAAACACTTGCCATATGACTCAACTGTTTCTCCCCCAAAGAAATAAAAACATAAATTCACACAACGACTTAAATGAGAATATTCAAAGCATCATTATTCATAATTGCTTCAAACTGGAAGCATTACAAATATCCATCAACTGGTGAATGGATAAACAAAATGTGGTATTATCCAGACAATGGAATACTGTTCAGCAATAAAAATAAATGAACTGGTTCATGCAACATAGATCTATCATTAAAATATTATGGAAAGTGAAAGATGTCACACCCAAAAGACTACATATTATATTATTTCACTTTATGAAATTTCCTGAAAAGGCAGTACTATAGGGAAACACTTGTAGGATAAAAATGAGGAAATTTGTCTGAACCACTTGAATATACAGAATTGGTTCAACAGAAGTGAATCTTTCTGATGTTTTCCCTACTTCCCAGTTCCAATAAATTAATTTTATGACACCAAACATTAGACTTAAATTCTGAGATTAAAAAAAATCCATTCAAAATTGAAAAATGGGAATGAAATCTGCTTAATAAAAATTTTCTATTTCAATATTGACAAACCACATCTTCAAACTGATAGTGGTAGTTGAAATAAAGAACTTCAATTAGACTTTGTTTCACCTACTATAACTTATTTCTGATGCTTTGATTTTATTTATGTAATTATCATAAAATAAGATGGCTAACATAAAATAAGATGGCTTACTTCAGGGGATATCTGTATGTTTTTCCTTGATTCAGAAAACAACTTTTTTTCCCAACACTCCTCCCACATATCTGCATGTATCTGTTTGCAAACTTAAAAGTAAAGATTTATGTATGCTCTAATACATGTATGCATATCATTTACATATATAGATGTAGATATATAGATTTATTTTGCATTCACACAAAGGCACGATTATATGGCAATAGTGCCTTCTGAAGACTCCTGTAAGCAATATCCCATATCAAGAAGCAACGCAATTAAAAGGATGTAATACTTTTGTTTTACACATGTCAAATAAAGGTATAGGCTATAAAAATCTCAGTCCTTAAAAGATTTTGAACATATGATAATATCAGAGAATTCATTAATTTTCACTTATTTTAATTTCATCAAATAATTTTAGAAAATAAGGACTGTTCTTTCTCAAATCACAAAGAACAAATCAGAGTAAGTAAAGTCATTTTTCAGTCAGTCTCTTGTTTTCAAATACATGTTTGTCTATATCATCAAGATATTAAGCCCATTATCATTTTCTTTAGGATACTACTCAATGTTTAATCATTTATTTAATTAATCAATAAATGCTCAATGAGCATCCTGAATGTATGGCAGTATGTTAGGTATGAGTGTTAGAAAAGGGATCAGGGGCAGCCTCTGGCCCCAGCAGCTTAAGACTCCCCAGGAGGCAGTTACAGTCCAACCAAGCATTGTGTACAACTCTGTTCTTTGGAACACAAGTGCCTCAACGTCTATGGTAGTGTAAGTTTGAGAAATGTTGAGTTCTACAATCCTTCTTGGAAATTAGCAGTATTAAAGGCTCCAAACAGTCCCATGATAAAGAAACCCGTTTTACTTTTTATATTTCAGAATTTCTTGAATTTATTTTACTATGTAACTTTTTTTAGCCATTCAATCCTATTAACATTCATTGAACACAATTTTAGTACTAAATACTTTATAAATTCCCTATGCAAGGTCTATAAACTCTTTCATAAAAGAAAAGCACATTTAGCATTATTTCAGACTCATGCTGATTATAGCATTTGTGGATAAATAAACATTAACTGCTTGATAATGTACTGTACTATTTTATCAGCTAGTATAGAGTATGGGAGTTACATTGCACAGTCTATAATTCATAAATCTTTCTTTTATCAAAGATGATACCATTCACTTTTTCCCTAGGGCTTAGGTATGTCCCTTATCCTTTTTTTTTTACAGTAAAAGATTATGATCTTTTTGTCTCAGTAATTGGTTGAGTCTTCTATTGTACAGCATCAGGGTTTATGGATTTTGGTGCATTTTGATGGATGGGTGTATTGTTTTCTCTTGATACTCCATACCTAAACCTTTTTGATTTTCTAGTTTGGCTTTCAAATGTTCCTATCAATCATTCACATCTTTACTGCTTCTGAAAGAGGGAAGGGAAAAATGTGCAGAATTGTTGGATTTGTGGTCTGAAGATATTCATTCAGTCAACACTTATTTATTGATTGTGCTCATAAAGAGGTAAACAAATCAGGTAATTTAACTTTTCCTCACAGAACCTGTAGTTTTGTTCCCAGCATCCACTACATAATCCCCAGAAAATGTCAAAATAATGTGTTAAATGCCCCTGATGTAAAATGAAGATAATATTAACAAATACTTCATTGGGTTGTTGAAAGATCTAGAATATTGACTAGAACTTTCACATCATAAACAGATACCACTTTGTATTAGAACCCTCTATCCTTTCACTGTCCACTGGTTATATAAACTGATGTATTTTTAAAAAAAAAACATATAATTCTTTTAGGGCTCATATGACTGACTTCTAAGAGAGTGTAAAGATTAAATCAAACTAAACACATATATATAAGGAAAAATGTCAAGATTTGAGATTATGAGGAGAGAAAGAGTCAAATTCAAAACTTTTCTTTAAAATTACAGTTACTTGGTACTAGGAAGGTAGTACTACATAGAATAATAAGAAATTTGAACTTTAGGGAGTAGGCTCTATGGACTTTAACATATGGCATGGTGTAGAAGAGTGAATGTTCTCCAGTGAAATGGTTTGAATGCCTGACCATGGGCAGGTTATTTAAACATCCCCGAACCACAATTTCTCACCTGTAAAATGGAGATCATAATGATTTTGACTATTATTTGTTAAACCCTCTTCTAAGTTCTTAAAGTTCCACTGTTGTTAGAGATCTAGGAGATAGAAGCATTATACTTATTTTATAGACAAGGTAAGTAGAGAGCGGTTAAATCGCAGAAGGTAGAGTAGAAAGCCATGTTTTGTTTTGTTATTTTACCTTCCCAGTGTCACTCTATTTCCTTCTTGTGATTGTGCCCCATTGCTGCATTGAAAGATATTCTTTCTCCACCAATCTTGATGGACATAGTACCCTGCCTATCCCTGGCCACAAATAGACAATGACCCAAGCCAGGCTCACAAGATTCTTCTTGAAAGCAGATTCTCTAGCCCAGAACACGAGTTGCTGCTGTGTACAGTCCAGAGCACCTCTGACCCTTCCCTTTTCTAAAGCCTGGATTTTCAGCTTTTTCTTTCACTATAGGAGCTACCACACACCTGTTCAATAAATTCAAGTTTTGCTTAAATGGCCCCATTTTAACTGTTGTTTGTAACCAAAGAAACCTAAAATATAATGAGCCCCAGATCTGCTACAAATCTGATCCCAACCCCAGGAAGTCTTAATTATAGAAGGGCCACTGGTCATCTAATGAAGTTGTCACCTAGATAATATCTGAACATGTGGATATGGATTCAGGAAGTTGAGGGCAAGGGAAAGACCAGAAAAATGATGGACAAGGTTTAAGAGGTTTATTAAAAGTTATTTTAAAATCCCCATGGCTGTCAAAGAATCTACTCTAATTATCATTCATATAAGCACCAAGAACTATTAAGGAAAAGTAAAGGCATGGGAAAATATTTTAGAAGTAACAAATGGAATCACCATCTAGTAGGAAGACACAAGAATGCATCAGTTAGCATAAATCTGATGGGATTATGAGCTCACAGAGCAAAAGTAGTTGAAATGTTACTTCAATACTTGTAAAATCAGTATAAACATAGTGGGGAATTCCCTTGGGTTCTTATGGCCAACAATTTCTAAGAAATCGACAAAATTATGTTTGCTAAGTAGGATGCAGCTGGACTGAAAAATAGTAAAGCTTTACAATTAATTTGACCAAAGAGATGATTGAATAGTCTTGGGCATTTGTCATGAAAATGTATCAGCAATGTGCAATGTATTTGTACATTAATGACTAAAATGATGATTAGTTAGATTTAATAACAATTTGAGTTCTCTGGATGAATTTATTCTGGATTTAAAATATCTGCTAAAAATATATGAGAAATGGGGTTTGGGATCCTCGGTGCTAATTCAATCACATCAAAATACCTGGAAACAAATGGACACATTTGAAGCTTTTCCTTTCACTGCCAATGTCTTCATTTTGACTCTTAATCCTACTGCTGACCTAATAATAGGTGCTTAGGCCATCTCTATAATCTTTATTGGTTTCTTATTAATCAATTACATAATGGGAAATTTAAGTCATCGTCTTACTAATATTTTCCCGATAATTCATACAGACTTCAAGAACATTTTCAGGTTTATAACTTCCATGAAACAAAACACCTTTTTTTACAAAAGTGAATTATGATTTGTAAATTTTTTCTCCTTTAAAGACCTTAAAAAGACCTTAAAACAAGAAAACTACTTTAGGTGATTATTTGTTTAAGGAGTATTTTTTTTTTTTTTTTTTTGTAGGATTCATGGGATAAGTAACATATTACTGACTGCTTCTTTGCTGCATTCCTAGAGGTTAGGACATAGCTTGGCACTTAGGCGACATTTGGCATATATCTGTAAAGGGGGTGGGAAGTAGAAAGTTTGACAAGGGTCAAACTGAAGGAGACAAGCTTAGAAGACAAGAGAGGGGGTAGGGTGAAGGAAGACCAGGTATATACCACTGAAATTAAACATCTCACATTATGTCAAAAAGATTTTGTTTGGACATATTCTGGCCAAAATACTTCATGAAGGTAGCTAGGAATTCAAGGTTATTTTGGTAAAGGAGGTAAAACTATTGCAAAGGGAAAACACAAATGCAGACAGTCATTTTTAGAATAAAGAGCTATTAAATCATCCATTTTCAAATATGTATGTAAAAATATTTGGTCATACAAAATATAGCCAATAGATATCATTATAGACAAAATGATCTCATATTTGTCACATTGCAGAATTGAAGACTGAGTGCTCACATTAAGTCTATAAAAACAAAATCATTTTAAAATAAGATTATAAAAGTCACAAGAGTATATAGTTACAGTGCACATAAATTTCATTCCTTAATTTTAAGATTAAAATTGAAAATTCATCTTTATGTTTCTAATTTACTCTTCCCCCTAGTTTGTTGGGTAGCACTTTGTGGATCAAAGATAATCCACGGATTCAGCTATATAATTAAATGTAAACAATCTGATGTGCTAATTTGTACCTTTTACTTAAATAGGGTAAAATTAAAACAATGTAAGTACCAATGGAACAAAGAAATAATAGTTACTATACAAGGTTACATTTAACCAATTATCTCTATATTTTATTACTACTATTGAATTTAGAAATAGAAATAAGCAAACATGATCAGACTGTGAATAACTTAAGGTCCATGCTGACCTATATTTACTAAATTATTCTCAGTGCTGAGTAGAAGGTCTATCAAAGAGTAGGTGCTCAATAAACATCTGTTGATTGAATGAATTGCTGAATGAAGGGGTCCATCTGTCTGGCATTGAGTATTCTGCCAAGGTAACTGGTTTGAACAACGTCCAGACCAAACTATATTCTGAAAGTGATTCTGGAAATCCATATATTGGGGAAAATCTGTGAATTCAGCAGATCATCTGGGCCACATCTCTTACCTTTCCTGGTTCCAAATGGCTCACTCTATGACTTTACTGAATGAGTCAGTGATGTCAGAACAAAAATGTGATGCAATCAGAAGATTTCTAATCAACCATGGAAGAAAAACCATTTCTCCTTAGCAGACACATTGAAAAATGAAATCTTCTAGCAAAAGTTTAAAGTTCAGGATGCTACCATCATAGAAATGACAGTTGAAAAGGCCTCATCAGGTCTACCCTTCATGCATGAGGCAAAAATGAGATAATTACGAAAACGAATGAAACTGTCACCAAAATTTTCACAATTAGAGATTTTATGAGCCCCACCAATCACAGATTTCTTCATAGTTTCTCTATAACTGCATGAACAATTGCAAGCTCAGGATATCTCTTCTATTGAGTGCTGAGCTATAATCAGGAAGCTGAAATACGTGAATAATCAGATTGGTCCTGATTCAACTATTACCATTTAATAACCAGTAAGTAATATATTCTAAGACTCTGCAATT
Source organism: Choloepus didactylus (assembly GCF_015220235.1). Taxonomy (NCBI): domain Eukaryota; kingdom Metazoa; phylum Chordata; class Mammalia; order Pilosa; family Megalonychidae; genus Choloepus; species Choloepus didactylus. The sequence continues at coordinate 53,080,624 of NC_051314.1, forward strand.
TGTGAGCTATAAATACTGCTATTAAATTGCCTGTCTGCAAGGTTCACTATCTCTGATGTTTTTGACTTAAAACACCATACATGATTTAAAGTCTCCAACCAAGAGCTTTATTAATTAAATAAAACTAGGTGTGTATGTGTGTGTGTGTGTGTGTGTCTGAGAAGATAATAAAGATCAGGTCTCTAACCACAACTGAATTATAGCACAATTTAGAATCAGAACCTATTGGATAATAAATTCCAGCAGCTTCTTAGCCTTTGTACTTTCCAAAAGAAATTTCTTAGAAATCAGGCCTTTACTTTTACTGAACAAAGCTGAAATACTCAAATTTATTTTTTATGCCTTTTCAAATAGGCATGATTTTTCAAATAGCCAAAAATCTGTTTGGTCAGTAATAGAGAATCCAACATCAGGGAAAAATCAGGATCTGTTTTCTTCTCTTTTCTTAGGTCATTATTTTTGAACTGCTGCCAGGTTCTTCTCTTGGTCTTAAAGGTCCAAAATGTAATATTATTGCATTTCCCCAACTGCTTTGGGAGAAGTTGAGAGATGTGCACTGTAAATCAAAGCATAGCAAACCACATCATTTTTTAATATGGTATAGGACTGGTAGAGTTCTGCTTTTAAATCAAGCAATTTCCTGAGTTACAGTTTTATTTATCTGCAGTAGTAAAATGCAATATAGTAGTAATATTGGTGGGAAGAGTGATGCATCTATATTATATCATTTCAGCCCTTAAGGAGAGTTGGCGTAGTATAACAACAGTACTGGCTGGTAGATTGTTAATAATTCACCTTATTTTATAATTAAATAGAATAGGATCATAATCAAACAGCACTAAATAAGAAGCAACTTGATTTCTATCATATGGTTTTAAAAATGTTTTTAGAAGGATGTAAGGATGGGTAAAATGGATATGCTATCTTACTTTCCAAACTTACTTAAATTTCCGAAAAAAAAAAAAAAGTCAACCAATTTCAGCAAGGCAAAACGTGCCACAAAGTCTGCAGCTGGTTGCAGCACAGAGCATTTGCAGAAGACTAATGACTTTAGCTTATTGTGATTTTAGCTGAGGCAGGAACACAGAATACAATATATTCAGTCTACCAGCTAGGGCTTTTAAAGCTTTTCTAATGCACAAGGTAGCTATTCTCTCCTCACCAAGAAATCAGTCACTCACCCTATATTTTTTCAGTTTTATTGTACATAAGTTATATGTTTTATTTACCATTTTTCATTTCTGAATATGTAATAATTTACTTATCTGTTATCTTCTTTAGGTTATGTTCAATATTTTACTACTACCATTGTATATGCACAAGTGGGCAAATTTCTTTAAGGTATATATAGCTTATACCATATGACACTGCCATTTCTGTAGGTCAAAAACAGTCAGGTACCAGCAATTTCAGATGGTTCAACCTAATATTTAGGATGAATTGCTGGGTCAATTCAAGTCACTGGATTTTATCAAAGTGCTCTCCAAATGGTCTTCCAATTTATATTTTCTTTATCAAAGAGTATTTTAAAGAAAGTTTTGCTTTACTCTGGTCTTCTCTACAAAATGATTATACATACCCTCACTGAGGAATGGTTTCTTCCTGTATATTGCACTACAAATCTCTATGCTCTGTCTCTGTGATTAGCTTTCTAAGCTCATCATTTCTTTTGTATGGTGCACTTGGCAATTATAATCTTCTTCTTTTGTGAAGTAGTTTAAAACCATAAAATTTAGTTAAACTGGAAAAGATGTATCTCTGCAGTTGGGAAAGTGCCTGATGCAGAAATAACCAGCAAGCCTTAATCTCCAAGATCTGGACCTAAGAATTCAGATGATAGCCAGGAAGATCCTTTGCCTGGATTGTGCTCTTAGCCATGGAGTTTATTCTCAAAACCAAGATCAAATGGATCTTCTCATCAAAGTCTTTTGTCAGACCTCCAGTCAAACTTTAATGTCTGCTTCCTCTTTGCCCTCTGAGCAATGGGTGCATGTGGTATGTTTCTGTGTTGCAACCCTGCTTTCATGTGGAGTGTGGTGCAGGTGAGGAGGGGATTAACACTAAGATCTTAGGGACTTGAGTTTTAAGAATGACAGTTACTTTGGGCAGTCAGACATCATTTCCTCTAGGAAGCAGTTTACCTCTGAAGTCTGAGCTAGTTATTCCTCTATTGTGCTTCTTCAGGCACCTGATGTTTATCTCTGCCATTTCATGTAACCGGCTCTTAGTAGCCTACCTGTTCACATACCTGCTTCTCTACTCGCGTAGTTCCTGTTATCTTTCTATACCCAGCACTAAGAACCCTCATATTTAACAGATGATTAAGAAATGTGTGTCCCTTAATCTTTCTCCTTCAAAACTGACTGCACACCACGAGCCTGGCACTATTCTAGCACTTGGGTTTCAGCAATGAATAAAGTAAACAAACCCCTGCTCTCATGGAATTTATATTCTGGTTGGATGAGACAATCCACAATCACACCAGTAAATATATAATGTTTCATATTATGATACACGCTATGGGGAAAAATAAAGTGTGCTGAATAAGTGAGTGAATGAATCATTCAACTACTGCTTTTGTGTTTTTCTAAAGATTATAAATTATGTTAGAGCCAAGAGTAGGTATATTTTGTTCATTTCTGGAATATTTGTACAAAGTCAAGTGATGGGTACCTAGAGGGTATTTAATAAATATTTTTTGATTGACTAACTGAATTAATGATGTAATCTCACATAATCCTTTATACACATAAGATAAGGTTAACCAAAAACTGTTTACAGATCCTAGATCTGTTAGAAATCTAAATCCAAGGAGAGAGAGTCCAGCTACCCCAAACTTTACCTCAAGAGGCCTTTTGCCTACATCTAAGTCAGTGGTTCTAAGCCAGTGTGCCATGGCACAGGTGTGCCCTAAGCCCTTCACCAATTGTTTTGATCATATAAAATTATTTTTGCTGAATATACATACCACTACTCCAATGCCCTTTGGATAGAAATTTGAGCATGGTATGTATAATAGAGTGGAAGTATAAACCATGATCTTCATGGAAAAATAGATTCTCTGCATTGGTCCAAAGAAATATTGAATCCTTCTTAAGTATGTTGAAACTTCGCATCAAAAGTACATAAGAGAGCAGGTTCAAGATAATAAATAAATCTACTCAAACAGTAACACAACATAAAGGATAAAAAAATTCATAAACTATCTATGACCTGGTCATTGAAGACAAGGCTATATTGTTGTGGTAATTGCACTATAAATATTACTGATTTTATTGCTGCATGGAGAGTTATAATCCATTCAACTGGGATGCCAAAATTATTATTATAGAAGTGTCACAAATTCAAAAAAGAGTTTAAGAATCCCAACTCTAAAGTTGCTCTATTCACCAATAAATATTTTCAGAATATTGGGAAGGTGCTTAGTACATGAAATAATTGAAGCTCATTCCAGAATGGCCTCTATATTCCTTTGGAAGAACATGCATATCCAATACAAAGGTGAGACCATGGCTTCAAACAGAAAACAGATGCCCAAACTGGATAGGGCAGCAAACAGAAGATGTGAAGAATAGAAGAGGTGTGAGGTGGTGGAAAGCTGACAAAACAAGATTTCTGGTCTTGGTGTTGGTGAGATCCATAAAGAGCAATTCCAAAATTTTACCCTTTACATTCAATATTGGGGAAGTAAATCTCCATTATTCCTGGAATGAGACTGCATTATGGAGTGAAGTTTGGTATTTCATAAAAATCATTAAAATGTATTTTAATTAATAAGCTTAATAGGGACAAGACAATAATTTCTCTCATAAGACTTAGCTACACTGTGTTTTCCAATTAATGATAAATTGCTAAAGAATTCCCTATAGACAAGAAACATTATGTTCTATGCTCTAGTGCACAAATAAGATGATAAATGGCATCTAAGCACACCACAAAGTTGCTTTATGATGCATCAAATATTGTCTGTTGAGAACCTTTGACTTGTTAATTAAAATGTCAATTAATTCAGAAATTCTCTATAACAGTAGTCAAGTAAGGAAATAAGAAAATACTCTTTAAAATCACAAAGGCCATATCACAGTGCTATTAAAAATAATTACATTCTTTGGAATTATGGCTGACATAAATCAGTTTCTTAATAGAATACAGAACATTGTGAACTATATGCGATACATTTACAATAAGGCAACTGACTGGACTCTTCAGTTAGTTATTTAGAAGATATTTGTGAAAGGCAGCATTGAGCATAGACTATGCAACTGGACAGTCTAGATTTAAATCCAACAGCTGCACTTATTACCTGTGTAAACATTAACAAGTTTCTTGTTTCCCCTTCCATAAAATTGGAATAATAATTGTGTCTACCTCATGGGATGAATATGAAGATTAAATAAGTTAATATTTATAAAATGCTCAGAATAGTCCATTGCATCTAGTAGGTGTTACATACCTGTGTGATAAAAGTTACTTAAAAATACATCTTTGGAAAAAAACTATACTTTTGATCAATATTGGAAATTACTGAGTCTAACTGAACAATCGAAAACTGTAAAAATTCAACAGTTTTTTAGATAATAGAGGGGATTTTTGTCTTTTAACATGCTAATAAATATTTAATCTTTACAGCTGCAATTAAAGTTTCATAAACAATTTTTAAAACTTGGTGATGTTTTACATATATTGCAAATTCTGTGGCCAATATTTTGTCACAAGCATTAATAATCTTCCCAAGTCAAACCTTTATGGAGTTGATTTATTTTACATATTAAAGCCATTAAGTCATCCCTAGATACTTATAAACTGGCTGATTATTTTTTAAAGAAAAATTATTTATGCCCCTATTTCTGTTGTAATGAAGAAGTAGAATATGGAGGGCAAGAGGATGACTGTGAAGTTACACTAAGATTCAAGTTTTCCTCCAAGCGAATATTAATTCTGAAACTTTGGGAAGTTTAACCTCTCAAAGCTCCAATTTCCTCATCTTCAAAAGAGGGATAATAGTTGTTCTTAACTCATGGTGCTTGGAATGAAAGGATTAAATGATATAACTCAGCGGGAGTGTTCCTTTCAGTACCTCAACAGTAGTTAGTGTATACACTATACAGCATGTTAATCAGTTTCCAAGATGCTTCTTCTGTAAATTAGAAAAATTAGTGCTTAATCAGTCCCAATTTATCAAGAAGTTCCATGTAAAAGTCATTGTTATGAAGTCTTAGGGCACATGAATAGAGACTTCGTCTTTTATTTTTTAATCAATTATTGCTGTTAATGGAAAATATAGGCTTTATTAAAAAACTGGCATATAAACATTTCAGGAGAAAATTTTATCTAGATATATTTTCCCAACTTAAATTACATCTCTCATTTTATATAATTAATACCCTCATTTAGAAGGTGACGTTCTCCTCATTTGCTAGGTTTATAAGTTGAAGATCAACATTTATAGTAAGTCTTTGGGTACAAATGATTTACTTTCTTATATTTTTCTTTTACACTTTTCTTTTATTGTCAGTAAATTTAATCAGATAGATAAAATATATATTTTTAAAGTACTGTTGAAATCTTAGCATATTTAAGAATAGAACATGGAATCCCCATCATTAACATATACATAGAATATTCTTAAGGCAATTCCGAAATGGGAAAAAGATGATGCCTACTCTAGTTTCATAACATGAGTTTCTTGTTTTATATATTATAACATATATATTTTGGTGCTTGACTATGCAAAAATTGCTATGTCTATTAAAGGTGAAAATGTTGCAAGGGAAAGAGCACTATTTTTCAACATTTTTCACAACCGTTTTGCTTGCACTGGTTGTGGTCCCAAGTTAAGATTAAATTGCATGCTGGTCCTGGAAGTAATGTTCACAGTATGACAACATTTTGGAACAAAAATGATTTGTTCATGCTGTTACACAAAATTATCAAAAATCATCTATGTAAAAGCAACTCCCGTAAAATGGCAAATGTTCAATAAATGCTATTGAAAATTAAAGTGAATTATCAAATCATCAAAACAGCAAGGCATGCACTTAACACTAGAAAGAATGTTCTATGTATGAGGACCATGCAGTCTGAAAGCAGAATCTCAGGTTACTAAAATAGGCACTGTTTACAGAGGACTTGTTCCATGCCAGACATCATTTAAGCTCTTTAACAACATATCTCATTTTAATCCTCATATAAATCCAAGTGACATTTGTAAAACAATCTTAATAGGAAGATTTGCCAATGTGGCTGGAAACATGATTAAAACCTATAAAAACAAGCAAGACATGGAAATAGGAAGAAATATCCCATTTACAACAGCAACAAATTTATTAAATATCTAGAAATTAATTTAACAAAACAGACCGGGTTTACATTAAGAATACAATCAAATATTTTTGAGGATACAAAATGAGATCTGAACAATTAGAAATTTATATTTTGGGATGGGAAGATGTGACATCATGAAAATATTATATCTCACAAAATAAACATATAAATTTAATGAAATTCCAACTAGAACTGGAATGCTATTTTTTAATAGAATATAATGATTATATTTTAATATCCTTACCCCAAAGAAGAAAGTTAAAGAGGAAGATGGAAATAGGGATCCTGCAAACCTCTCCATCAATAAAATAATGGTGCACAATTGAAATATTTCTTGACTTTGAACTTCGTATTTGTAAGAAGAATCAAACACTAAAAACAACTTCAATACTAACATAAAATATTATTTTTGGATTTAAACTGGTTTAGTTTCTTCTTTCAATTTTTAAGTGGATTCTTTAATGCTCATAAAATGCTTTGAAGCCTTTTAGATTCTATTTCTGGCATAAGTGTTCCAGTTTGCCAATGTTGCCAGATTGCAAAATACCAGAAATGGATTGGCTTGTATAAAGGGGGTTTATTTGGTTGCACAGTTACAGTCTTAAGGCCACAAAGTGTCCAAGGTAATGTATTAACAATCGGGTACCTTCACTGGAGGATGGCCAATGGCGTCCAGAAAACCTCTGTTAGCTGGGAAGGCACATGGCTGGCGTCTGCTCCAGGTTCTGGTTTCAAAATGGCTTTCTCCCAGGACATTCCTCTCTGGGCTGCAGCTCCTATTCAAAACATCACTCTCAGTTGCTCTTGGGGTGTTTGTCCTCTCTTAGCTTCTCCAGAGCAAGAGTCTGCTTTCAAAGGCCGTCTTCAAACTGTCTCTCATCTGCAGCAAGCATCTGGGCAGGTGTGGCTCTTTTTAAAGTATTCCAGTGATCCAATTAAGACCCACCCTGAATGGGTGGGGTAACACCTCCATGGAAATTATCCAATCAAACATTATCACCTACAGTTGGGTGGGTCTCCATGAGACACTCAATCAAAGAATTACAATCTCATCAACACTAATACTTCTCCCCACACAAGATTGCATCAAAGATAATGGTATTCTGGGGGACACAGTACATTCAAACTGTCACAAGTGTCAAGAACAACATACAGTTTTTGTTGATGAACATCTTCACAGATCTAAAAAGAATTCCAAATTTCTATATGCCTATTAAACATGCCTATAAAAACCATCACTTTAATTTCTTCCTCATGAATAAGACTTGATATGCAACAATTCTAGATTAACTTCAGAAAAATATTTTTATAAATTGGAAAATTTTATAATTTTATATAGGTATACATATTGGCTTTAACAATGTGCATTAAGAAAACAAGAAGTGTTTAATAGTCTAATGACTACAATGGTAATTAGTTTTTGGAAACTTTTCTCTGTATGTTAAAACTATAACATAAGAAGATTTGTAGATCTTAAGACTATAACTGCAATTGAAACTTAAGAAATTAAATGGAGATGACAATAGAACACAACTCATTGGGATACTGTGAGAATGATGAGACAATGCTTTAAAGCATTTAACATGCTAGCCAGAATATTATAAAATAAATCAATAAAATTCACCTCATAACTGATTTTTAAATATTTAAACATATTTAAAATATTTTACGTAAAATATTTAAAAATATTTTTCACTTCTTTCTGAATGGGAACCTCTAAATCAAAATTGCAAATATTTAGAAAAAAAATTGTTCAAATTAATGTCACTATAGGAAAGAAAAGGCCAATTGCAGTGAGAGATAATATTTCTGAATGCTTACCAGGCAAAATGCTAAACATTATTGAAGCTTCAAAATCATGAGATTGTGTGCATGCATTTCCTATGACACATTCGCCATTGTAATTAGTCAAAAAGACTTACAGGAGCTTTATTCAAAAACCAATCCATAGCTTGATAGAATTGGGGGAGAGGGGAAAACCAGAAACGTGATACATAGCTTTTAAAAGATTTTTCAGTCCTGATAGTATAAGGCATGATCTTTAGATTTTTTCTTTGCAAGTCATATATCCAATAAACACTGCAGATAATAATAAATATCTGACAGTGATATATATTCATATATTGATAGTACAAATATTTATGTATTTTTTACAAAAAACATCAAAAGCATGCTCATTTCTTCTCAAAGCAAAATGCATAAGCATTGGCATTCTTATTTTAGTTGGATAGGCAGAGGAAGAGTATGGTTAAGGGCCCACGTGTGTCTCTTGGTGGAACAGGTAGGTCAGAAAACAGTTTTCTTGATTCCTCATCCTCATTTCAATCCTTCTCCAAAACTCCAAATCATGCAGGCAAGACCAGACAGAGGAGCCCTAGTTCTGCTTCCTGCTACATTCTACCCACTACCCAGCTGATAATCAGAAATGTGGAAGGAACTAATGACTTCTGGTTGCCTGTAATGTGCCAGGCTATGCTAGTTATTTACCCAAACAGCACATAGTGATTTAAGAGAACTGACATAGCACTGACTGGTCAGGTGATTTAGACACCCCTGTGCCTCAGCATCACCTCCTATTAGGTGGAACTATATGAAATTACATTTTTTTTTTCTTTTTAAGGTCAACGTGTGGAATGCCAACAGTTTAATCAAGTTCAGTCAAATAAAATAGAGGAACTTATCACGCTTCTCTGACATAATTCATGTAAGAGCAAGAAACTGAGTAAGAACACAGGCAATGTCAAGTATCATCATGCTCCTCAAAGTGGGGAACCTGGGGTCACTAGTCACAGCCTTAGTGTTGGGGATTCTATAATTTGATTTCATATCTTTAACTCTAGAGTCATTGATGTCTCTTCTAAAGCAAGCTGTGAACCACTTTCTGAAACTCTACTGAAACTATCAAAGCTTTCCTCTTCATAAAAATTAACATAATGTCAATCCTGCTTTCCAGGGATACTATAAATTAATGCAACACTGATTTAATCGGTATAAAAATGGCCTTTGTTTCTCTTTTCTCTTTTCATATTGGCTTATTTCCTTGGAGAAGCTACTTGCCAAACGGTGCCCTAGTGTCCTGAAAGAGTTAACGCAGCTTGTACATTTGCATAATTTACAACCAGGGAGTAGCTGAGGGACTGGGAGAATCTGGCTCAGTAGGTCATTTAGAAATTCATTAAAATTCATTCACTCCTTATGTTTTTCCTGGTTACATCCAGAAACCGAAAACATCAAAAATACATTTCCAAAAGTAAAGTAGAAAATGAGGTAGAATATGCATACATCTGTAACTCTAACTCTAAATCACCCCATTGTTTGGGGGCTTTTTCCTTAAAGAAACTTATTCACACATTCACATTAGGCAGTTAATTGAATGGAACAGAAGTTGCTATGGAAACAGTATGGTATGCCCTACTACTTAGTAAGGAAATGAACACTACTAATTATCACCAAATGTATGATATTTCTGCCTTTGTACTCTATAGTTTTTAATGTACAATCTGTTCAATGAGCAGCAAGTTGTTCACCCAGCATGCAGAGGGTGAAAGAAGGCTAAAAATAGTGGCTAAAGTCTCAGGTGTGAATCTGCAAATTTTATTGAAATAAAGCAATGAAAGATTTATGTTTCTTCCATACTTCTTAGCAAGAATGGGAGGCTTATTGGGGATCAAAACTTGAAATATAAACAGTTAAGAAATAGGAAAATGCTGCCAAGAAAAATACATCCAATTCTTCCCTCATTTCATTCACATCACACACAATTAAATACAAAAGACATTTATCTAATGTTTACTATGGTCAAGGTAATGGGGAGGAATGGAGGCAGTGGTTTGAACATACAACTTTACTGTTACAAAGCTAACTCTATCAGGTTCCAAAAAAGAATTACCAAAAGGCACGCTATTTGAAGCACAGAAGATAAGGAGGTAGCCTAGGAGACTAAAGAAAATCATGTTTATCTGGGATCCTTGAAGGATAGCAAAACTCCTGGCTCACTAAGGTGTTTGTAGCTACCAGAATTAATAACTTGCTAATCTAAAGGGACAGTCGACCCCTCAACTCAACCAATAAAATGATACAAACTCTGTTTTAGGAGCTCTTTCACCCAGAGTAAGAAGAATCTGTAGATGTGTGGCCTGTTCATACTCCTACTCTTCAGAGCATCCAAAAGATGGTCCAGATGAAGGTTTCCTATCTAACCTTGATCCTGGTTAAGTTTAGTTCTTGAATCCATTGCTAGATCCTGATTGTTGTTTTTCTGTCTATCTTGCTTCCATAACAACTTGTGCTAAATCTATGGATGAGTATCCTTCAGCAACTACTCCTGTAAGCATTGTTGCTGTGGGATGTCCCAGTCCAGACTCCCTTAGAAAGACCTTGGTTATGCCTGAATGGACATTTTGAGGCTACTGGACCTGGTAGGTAATATTGTTTGCAATATCCTGTCAAGAACCCACCCCCTGTACTTGTTAGTTCCTCCTGTCTTCCTCCAAGCCTGCTTTGTTCCCATCTCTAAAGTGCTAGGCACTCCCAGCACACGCACCAGGAAGAAGTAACAGGCAGAATTTCATTTTAAGAACAGAGCTTTAATTAATATAAAAAAGTTAATATGGTATACTGTACATATGACAGTAACACAGGATACATGTAGAAGAACAAAGCATTATGCTTGGAAAGGTAGGCTGATACCACATTGCAGAGGATGTTTAATGATTTGGACTTTATTACAGGAAAAATCAGAGTAAAAATTGTATTGCAATAATCCAAGCAAGAGATAAAGAAAACAGAGAGACAAGGAACTGTACCTATAACTCTCAAATATCATCAGGGCAGATTCAAAATGTCAAACTAAAGGTCACTTATCAAAATTATACTTTGCAAGCCACATTATTTTCTTCGCTGTGTGATTAACACAGCTTTCTCAGAATTTCTATTTAACTTCATTGAGCACATAAAATTTATAATTAGACATTAATCAAGCTGCAGATATTTACTGAATACTTATGCCCAAGCCAGTAGGAACCCTGTTACTAGTTTCTAAAGACTGACAGTGTTTATGGGCTCAAAAATAAATCAGCCCTCATTTTTACAACTTTATTATTTCCATGCAAGGATAAAATTATGAAGTATTCAAGATATCAACCAAAATTGGAAAAATTGTTGTTTTAGGCATTCTTAAGAACTTTTATCAATATGGTAAAATGATTTACCAATTTATCAATATATGAGCAATTAAAGTTTACTACTATGCAAAATTTTGTATCTGCAAAGTATTTGAAATTCAATTATGAAATTTAAAATTCTGGAACATGCAGAAGATCCTTTTAGATTTTTTATTCCAGAAAAGCAATTTGCAAAGAGGAAAAAAATAACAGCATGTGGGTAACATAATAGTTTAATGATATAAATAATAATTTAAAACTCTTGTGTCTCTTGCTGGTAATTGTGTTTCTTCTCTCAGGTTACAAATCTAAAACATGTTAGACAAGAATAAGGTAATATAATTTTAAGCTTTTTACATATGAATTTATCTATTGAGTTTTGCTTTTTCATTCATTTTATGTAGATCTAATTTTCAATTAGTCATTTTAGCTTGTTGAGTTCATGGATTATTCAGGTTTTTGCTTCTATAGTTGCCTCTTTATAAATTCAAATCATTACATAGCTGTTCTTATTAGCAATGGTATTAATAGATAATAAAAATCATTAGCATTTATTAAGAACTTACTATGTGCCGAGGATTGCTCAGATCATTTTATATCTAGTAAACTGCTAAATCCTAAGCAATATCCTTTAAAATAGACATTATTATTAGTTTTAATTCACAAATGAGAAAAAAGAAGGTAACAAACTTAAAGTTGCAGAGCTCATTAATGATGGTGCCAGTATTTAAATCTAGGCAGTCTGCTTCCAGATTTCAGATTCTTAACAGCCTTGCTATTGTTTATACTCTATTCCTCTATAAAATATTTCCTACATATGTTTGTAAACCTTATCCTACATGTTGACTATTTTGCTACAAAGCCATGGAAAGGAAAAATCAAAGTTAGAAAAATCCACTGAGACACTGAGAATTAGGGAGGGAATAGGTGACTGCCTAGGATTATACTGCAACATTACAGAGGGCTTGAAGATGAAACTGTTATTTAGATAATATCAATTTTAAATTTTTGCAATAAAATGTCAGCTCCTCAAATAAATTGCCCATAATTTGAGAGTAATTAGTAAATCTTGGAGTCATCCTTGACTCCACCTCTGTATCTCTCCCAACCTAAATTCAATTTTTTCAGCATACCCTATAATAACTACCTTCACAATACATACTTCCAACAGCTACTTCTCATCTCCTGCATGCCCACCACCTAGGCCAAGACAACTATAATCCTTCACAGATGATGGTATTAACCTCCCTATTCTACTGTTGCCCTACCACTGGCTTTTTGACATAAAATACAAAATGATGCTTTTGAAACATAGGTAAAACCATATCACTTTTCAACTCAGGATCTTCCAGTGGCTTCTTAGCTCACTTCAAGCAAAAGTTGTTCCATGGGCTACCACAGAGTTCCATGTGTTTGTCCCTTGGCTACCTCTACAACTTCATCTTCCGTTACTTTATCCTTGCTCTTCTGGTCTTCTTATTGCACTCATGATGACGCATTAGGCTCAGAAGTTTCACACTAGCTGCCTGCTCTGCTGAATTGCTTCCCCATCCTCTTTTCTCCTTGCCCTGATATTCACATGTTTTATTTTGCCCTTTATTTAGTTTCTACTCAAAATGTCACCTTTAGTTGGGGATTAAATTGTATCTCCCAAAAAAGGCATGTCCAGGTTCCAACCTCTGGTCCTGTGGGTGTGTACCCATTTGTAAATAGGACCTTTGAAGGTGTTATTAGTTAAGGTGTGCCCAAACTGAATGAGGGTGGCCTTAATCCAATATGGAAGACATCCTTATAAGCAAAGGAATTTGGACACAGAAAAGGAAGCCACAGGGAGTAATCAAAAGCTGGAAGTCAACGGAACCCAGAAGAGAAAGGAGAAGACACTGACATGTGTACTGCCATGTGGCAGAAAAGCAAAGGAACCCCCAAAATTACTGGCCGGCGAGAAGATACCAACCCCAGGAGGAAGCAGATCTTCTATCTTCTGAAACTGTGAGCCAATAAATTCCTGTTGTTAAGTCAACCCACTGTATGGTATTTAATCTAGCAGCTGAGAAACTAAAACACCTCCTCAGAGAGTCCTTTCCTGGACAGCCTATCCTAAAATAACACTCTTCTGTTCTTTACTATCCCCTTACTCTGCAGTGCTTCAGGCAATGCTTGGCAATATTTTCTGTCTTTCCTATTATTATGTAAGGCCGATTGAGACTTCGCTTTATGCTTGATTCCTAGTGCAGTGGCTGACATATAATGTGTACTCAGAAAAAAAAATTTGTTGAAAGAATGGATGAATTTACTTACATACGGGATTTATTTCTATAATCATTTTACTTGTGTAGTAGAACACAAATCTGGATCTTTGTAGTCTTATTTTCTTTTTGGAGATTGATTTTTAAACTCATACCCTGAGTTTTTATTTTTTACAGATATTTAAATCTGTAATTCTCCACTGGGAAATGTCAATAATTTAAAGGTTGAAATGTTCGTCTTTTTGTTCCTTATACGAATTACCCTCCTGGCTCTTTTTCAACAGAGGAGAGTGTAAGAGAAATTCTAGCATTTGAGTATTCTTATAGCCTAGGATGGCAAGTGTATAAAGACATCCCTACCCGCGGAGAACATCTTGCACCCTGATAATGTCGAGCAGGAGTAAAACAGACTCCCCTGAAGGTCTTCATCCCTAACTATGTTGTCTATCGGATAACATATCTCCAAACTCTCACTGTCTCTGTTACACCATTCATGCAAGGGTTGTGCACTCTGGATGGGGAGTTCTCTGTTGTGCAGGACATCGCCCATAATTTCATGATTCACTTTCCTGACTCTGTCTCAATGCCAGAGGCATCACCTGGGCATTGTAAAAAACAAAAATGGCCCCTAACTTTTTCACATTCTCAGCTAAGAGCCTGTGATAGACTATAAGCCATGGAGGTTTATTATTTGTTCTTCCATAACATATTCTTCCCTATGTCTATGCCTTAATCCCATGTTTCCTTCTAATTCACTGAATATATTATTATCAGATTAACCTCCCTGAGGTATATCTCAAATCAAGGTGCTCTCATTGCCCTCCGGGATCTAAAAGACACTGGGCAAAAACAGATTGTTATTATTTATTTACTTATATATTTTTTACTATGGTCTTAAAGAATTTTAATATAAGAATCAATCTACTTTCAGTAACAGAATAATTCTATATTTCAATTTGAAAAGAACACATTCATGCTTGTATAAATGTATTCTGGCCTCAAAGCCCATCCCCTACCAGGACATCCAAAGCAGACACTTGGGTGAATCACTCCTCTCCCTGCCCTGATGTTTGCTAAGTCACACTCTGTCCACTTGGTTTGGTATCCAACACTTTCTGTTATGAAATAATTTTCTAACATAAATATTAACAATTACCAACTACAAATCACTGTTTTCTCGGGGCACATACAAATATGTACTTCATGTCCCTATCTAGATGACAATAGAATGGACTCCTACCTCTGCATCTAAATCTCGATATTGTTTTAGACACCAGATAATACAGTGGAAAATAAATTTTTCTAAACTAAATATACACATGTGTAAATATTCATATGCATTCATATGGACATGCACACATACATATACATTTCAGCCAAATTGACGTGTCATAAATTCTCCGCATTAAGGTTTATTAGTAAATAGAACAAAATTAATGTGATTAATATAAAACAATCTGCCAAAGCCAGGAATTAAAATGTGAGGGCTTCATTGCTTTTCTAAATATGTTAGAACAAATACAACTAGCTTATGCATCATCTTTTGTTACTGCTCACATAATTACTTCTCCCTCAACTTCTAACAAAAATTTCACATGGATGAACACCATGCAGAACACAATACACTTTCAAAAATGTGGAATGATGGAAAACGTTCCAAGTTTGAAGTCAAAAGCTATGGGTTTTCTGCTTCACCTAATAATGAATGGGGTAAGGATTATGTAAGAAAGATAAAGAAGCCAGAACATTCTCCTCAGAAGACCACAAACCTGAAATTTGGATGTGCCAGCCCACCACCACCACACCCAACCCAGATCGCAGATGCCTATATGCTGTATTTGCACAAATTTGACAATCCATCTGATATAAAACGTGGGGCAGCGAAACATGAACTGTGTGGTAATCATATGGGGGCCATCTTCATTTGCTGGGTCTTTTTGACTTCAAAGAGGGTTTGCAATAGTTTTGTGGTTCAGTGCTAGAATTCAATGCCAATTGTGTTAACTTCTGGCTTCACTGTCAGGGTTTAAACACAGTGAGTACTATATTTTATCCAGAAGGCTATAATGGTTCATTTCTCAGTTGTGACAGGGTTGCCAAATCAGAGGTTTTGTTGGGTAGAAGGACATTGCTCAAATGTGTAGTGTTTATAACCACAGCAACAAAATAGGGCCACACAATTGTAGAAAGGCTTCAAATATTAACCATATCCTGGGATACTGTAATTATACATCTGGAAAATATAGGGGAAATTATTTTGTAAATGATACACTTTTCTACAAAATTGTTTGCTTATCACCTCCCTCAGAAAGACTGAGTATCAGAACGAAATCAAACATAAAAATTCGAATCATTTACAAATAGCTTATCCAAATGCATGAAAAATTGAGCCACTTGTTCATTCTCTCTTCAGTTTCCCCAACTTCTCTACCACTTACACTGCCATGTCCACAACTGTTTCAAACCTTTGCAAGGATATCACCTAAGTTTCTCAACTTTTTAACTGACCCCAAATATTTTATACCTATTGACTTCCATTTGCTACATTTTCAACTTTTCATTTAATTATTTCATATAAATGCCAAAGGTTTTGTTTTTGTACTTCTTCAGAAGTCAGCTATTTGTTTCCTTTTTCTTAATAGCACAAAAATGGAGATGCAAAATCAGAAGTATTAATTTGAAGACTGGGTACACAGATAAGTAAGTCTTCGCATGAATCGTAGTTCATTGGGCAATCTGCATTTTTGACTCATCAATGCCAACATCATGATTTTTTTAAACCTACCTTTTATTAACCATCTATTATGTTTGAAGTAATATGTGATAAGTAATTTTCATCATCTTTAATCCTTATAAATCTCCGTTTGTAAAGATGAGAAAACCAACGCTCAGGGAAATAAGTAATCTGCCTAATGTTGCATAGCTTGTGAGTGGCAAATTTGGGGACAGGAGGAGGGAAAAGCTGAATCTCAAGTTTGTGTGACTGTAATATCTGTAATATTTCCAAAAACAGCTCTTGTTTTCATGATTTGGTCTATTTGATACTTCCAAAGTAAAACCCTCTTTAATTTTACAATGAAGAAAATTTACTTGTTTGTATTTTAGTAATATAAGTAAATTCAGAATTCTCTTTTGATACACCCTCTACCTTTTACCCAACTATGGTGTTTATCTAAACATGTGAAAACTTCCAAGCCACGTGTGTGTGTGTGTGTGTGTGTGTGTGTGTGTGTGTATGTGTGTGTGTGAGAGAGAGAGAGAGAGAGAGAGAGAGAGAGTGAAAGGAAGAGAGAGGGGAGAGAGATTGTAACACTTTTTAATGTCATAGCGGCTATAACATAAAATTTTGTCATATAAAATTGCAATCCCCCTCACCCCACAATGAACCACCCTCATTTGGAGAATGGAATGCCTCCCTGTGTTCCCCTAAACAAAAAAAAGAAAGAGAGAGATACATATAAAGAAAAATGGTGATTTAAAGAAAGTAATTTGCACCATGACAACTCTACTTATTCATTTTTCTTTCCCACTTGCCCCTTGTGACAGCAAAGACATTTATCCCTTCAATAGTCCAAATAGAATTAATTTCATGCATCATGTGTGAATCCACCTGACAGGACACATCATCTGCAGTGAACACAGAATGACTTCTTACAAGGGCCAAGCACACCTGCAATCAAAGCCCCAAGACAAGAGAGTGTGCTAAGATTCACAGAGAGATTTTTAAAACATAAATTTTGTTTACTTTACAAGTAGAGGCAATTGTCAGAATAAAGGAAAATAATGAAACGCAATCACTCAGGTCAGAACAAAGGGCCAGCAGAAAAGACTTAGTGCCTCTGATTTCCAGATCTGCCTGATGCAGTTTATGGCCTTAATTAGCAGAAGCTTATGGAATCTAAAATATGTTACTGATGGATAGGTATTCTTTTTAAATATTTCAGGAATCTTTGTGGCTTCTGACAGTGTTCATAAACTGAAGGGGGCAGGGGGAGAGAACTCTAGTTTCTGAGGAAGCATGAAGAATCACGGATGGCAGTGATCTTTATACTATGCAATGTTTTTTCAAAGATGGACAGAGTGTAAAAAAAACCTTTTATGAAGGATGAGTATTACACTAGAAGATTTCAATGTAGTACTAACCTGATTTATAAAAATTGTTCTTTGCAAGGATTATGACAAAACTTATTTAGTGAGCAAACCTCCTGAGACAACTCGTGTCCCTTAAATATGCTGTACCTCTTGGCTACATAACAACACAGCTTATCCTGATAATGTAGCAAAAAGAAAGAAGACTCTTGCATACTAACACCAACTAAACAGGCTACTAACACACAGTTTATTTAGACTCTGCATGCTTTCGACTCTTGATTTGTAAACCCAGGATAACAATATTTACTACCTTATCTTCCTTCCTTTCTTCTTCCTTCTTTATCTTTTTCCCTGGGTATCACTAAAATCAATGAATAAATTTAATAAAATACTGACAAAGAAATATGCAAAGATTACTACACTTTCATAATAAGGAAGAATCTATTCAAGCTATTTTGTTAATATGAGAAACCACATAAATATGTTTAAAAATACACTGCAACAGTTTAGAAACGAATTTAACTGAATGGTCTACAATTTGCCTAACACTTTAATTTTATAAATGTTTTCCAGATATCTCATTTATAACTAAAATTAATCAATTAATAGAATCATTACTGTTTAAGAATATTGAAAACAGATGAACAAATAAAAAACATTTTCTGTTTAAAATAGACAAAATAATAGGTAGAGCACTTAATCCTTCAATTGCATTTTAGCAATGCCTGACTATTAAGAAGTCTAAAACTGTTCCAAAGAAGTACTGTATTACTTAACTGTTGCTCAGCATAACAACTTACCCCGAAACTTAGTGGCTTAAAACAATAAATATTTGTTGTTTTCATAGTTTCTGTGGTTCAGGAATTTGGTGACAATTTAGCTAGGTTCTGGCTCAGTAACTCTTATGTGGTTGCAGTAAGATGCTGGTTGGGGCCACAGTCAACTGAAGGCTTTTCTGAGGCTGAAAGATCTGCTTCCATGACAGCTTGCTCACATGGTGTAAGCAGGAGGCTCCAGTGCTTAAGCATCCTCATCAGAGGGCAGCTGGCTTTCCCCCAGAGCAAGTGATCCAAGGAACAAATAGAAGCCGAAATGAGTAATCTTGGAGGTCACACTCCATCACTTCCACAACATTCTACTGGTTACCCCAGTCAGCCCTATTCAACCTAGTGAGATAACTACTCAAGAGTGTGAATGTCAGGAGATGGGGATCACCAGGGGCCGCCTGGAGCCTACTGGGCTACTACAATGACCTATTCTGTAAGATGGCCAAATTTGTGACTTGTCTGATCCACCCTAGCAAGTGTTCAGACAGAGATCTTCCAATAGGTTGGTAAATCAGTGGGAAAAACTCTGAAATGTTTCAAAGATATAGTCACAGAAGATGTCCTTGGGAAGCTTAAAAAATGGACAAGATAAACAAAAACTTAGCACTGTGTGAATGCTGTAATCAATTCTACTATGTTCTTTGTGAGTTATAAAAAAAGTTACAAAACTAGTGACAAGTTAAAATAAGCAGTAGTTCAAGTCTAATGTCAGTAGTTTAGGATTATAAATTATCAAAGAAATGTAGAAAAGATGTTACACTTTTATGCAGATCATCATTTCCAACTACACAGTTAACAAGAAGTCTTTGAAAAGAAGGTGAATACATGGAACATATGTTAATACATAATTGTGCATGTAGTGGAAATAGCAGGCTTTGAAGTTAGGAAGCCCTGCTTTCCCTGCTGGGTTCTGATATTTACCGCGCCAACTTAGCCAAGCAACTTATCATTTCTGAGGCTCATTTCTTTACCTTTAAACTTGTCCTACTTACCCCATGGTCTATTTTTGGGATCACAAAAATCTGTGTATATGTTGGTGAGAGCACCATGTCATATATATGTTAGAAAGGAGTACAGTTTGCTTTTGATTACTGCACTTGAATCATCAGGACAGCTGAACGTGCATCAGGATCTGAGGATCTGCCCAAGGATGAGAAGATCCCTCTCTAATATAATTAAAGTCACTAACAGGAAAACAAGGGACACAAAACAAACAAACAAAAAAAATCACTCCATTAGATAAAACTATATTTTCATTATTTGTAAAAAAGTTTAAAGAAATTAGAAAATAACCAAGTTTTCCTAGTCTATGACCTGAAGGAATCCTAAAATTAGACAAGACTAGCATGTAGTCCTCAAGGAAGAATAAAGGGCTTATTAAAATAGATACTTCATTAAAATGGTCTAGAGAACACTACATGAAGTTTTTCTAATAGTGAAATAAATTTTTAAAAATTATAAATTTTTGTGGCCTGAGAAATGCAGGTTGAGTAAAGAAAATCTGATTCACTTTTTTAAATATTTCAAAGAAACAAATAATCTTTATATTTCTCTCTGTATCTCAAAATGTACATATGGAGAAAACGTAATCCTTCTGTTGGAATGTCCTCCCTTCTCTTCGCAGAGCTATCTGTTGGCTGGCCTAGTCCTCCAGGACTCAGCTCAGGACTCAACTTTTCCTCTCACCTTAAATCAAAACTAGAGATGATAAAGCTTAGTGAGGAAGGAATGCCAAAAGCTGAGATAGGCTGAAAGCATGGCCTCTTAACACCAAACAGTTAGCCAACACATGAATGATAAGAAAGCAAAACAGTCTTACTGCTGATATGGAGAAAGTTTTAGTGGTCTGGATAGAAGATCAAACCAGTCACAACTTTCCCTTTAGCCAAAGCCTAATCCAGAGAAAGACCCTAAGTCTCTTCAATTCTATGAAGCCTGAGAGAGGTGACGAAGCTGCAGAAAAAAAGTCTGATGCTATCTTAGATTGGTTCATGAGGTTTAAGGAAAGAAGCCATCTCTGTAACATAAAAGTGCAAGGTGAAGCATCAAGTGCCAATGTAGAAGCTGCAGCAACTTACCCAGGAGATCTTGCTAAGATAATTGATGAAGGTTGCTACACTAAACAACAGATTTTCATGTAGATGAAACAGGCTTCTATTGGAAGAAGATGTCACCTAGGACTTGCATAGCTAGAGAAAAGAAGCCAATGCCTGGCTTCAAAGTTTCAAAGGATAGGCTGACTCTTGTTAAGGGCTAATGCAGCTGGTGACATTAAGTTGAAGTCAATTCTCACTTACTATTCTGAAAATCCTAGAACACTTATGAATTATGCTAAATCTACTCTGCATGTACTCTATAAATGGAACAACAAAGTCTAGATGACAGCATATTTGTTTATAATATGACTTACTGATGATTTTAAGCCCATTGTTGAGACCTACTGCTCAGGTTTCCTTCAAGATATGACTGCTTATTGACAATTCATCTGGTCACCCAAAGCTCTGATGGAGATGTCTGATGAGATTAATGTTGTTTTCATACCTGCTAACACAACATCCATTCTGCCCCCATGTATTAAGGAAGAATTTCAGCTATCGAGTCTTATTATTTAAGAAATACATTTTATAAGCCTATAGCTGCCACAGACAGTGATTCCTCTGATGGATATGCACAAAGTCAATTGAAAATCTTCTGGAAGGGATTCACCATTCTAGATGCCACTAAGAATGTTTATGATTCATGGGAAGAGGTTAAAAAAAAAATCAACATTTGTGGGAGTTTGGAAGGAGGTGATTCCAACTCTCATGGATGACTTTGAAGGATTCAAGACTTCAGCAGAGGAAGTAACTGCAGATATGGTGGAAACAGCAAAAGAACTAGAGTTAGAAGTGGAGCCTGAAGATGTGACTGAAAATTGCTGCAATCTCATGATAAAAGTTAAACAGATGAGGAATTTCTTCTTTTGGATGAGCAAAGAAAGTGGTTTCTTGAGATGGAATCTACTCCTGGTGAAGATGCTGTGAACACTGTTGAAATGACAATGAAGGATTCAGAATACTACTTCAACTTAGTTAATAATTAGTTAGCAGGGTTTGAGAGGATTGACTCCAGTTGTAAAAAAAGCTTCTAGTGTGGGTAAAACGCTATCAATCAGCATAGCTTTCTACAAAGAAATCTTTCATGAAGCAAGAGTCAATTGATATGGCAAACTTCATTACCATCTTATTTTAAGAACTTGCCATAGCCACTCCAACTGTGAGCTGCCACCACCCTGTTTAGTCATCAGCAGTAATCATCATCGAGGCAAGACCCTCAACCAGCAAAAAAATGATAACCTGCCAAAGGTTCAGATGGTGGTTAGTATTTTCTAGCAATGAAGTATTTTTTAAGTTAAGTATGTACATTTTTTTTAGACATAACGCTATTGCACACAACAGACCACAGTATAGCATAAACATAACTTTTAAATGCAGTGGAAGACCAAAAAATTGTGTGATGCTTTATTGTGATATTCACTTTATTGTGGTGTGAGAAATCAAATCCATGAAATCTCCAAGGTATTTTCTGTATTATCATTGCTGCTATTTTATAGATGGTCAAACTGGAATACTTATTGCTGAAGATACAGTCAGATATGTGGGAACCAGGCTATTTAACTCCAGAACAGAGGTTCTCAACCCCAAATAAATAAGGCCTCATCCTATTGACTTTCACATGCTCATTGCATAGCACAGTGCCGGGTCCACATAGGTATTCAATTCCAGTTTTTGAAAGAAAAATATATTAAAGATAAAAATGATTACACTGTAATACAGCAATAAATATTTTAAAACAGTAATAAGTTTCTTCTTACTTACTTATTACAGTGAGACTGAGGACAAAAGAGTCCTAGAAGATACAATGCAGGGCTCTGAATGCCCACATTGAAAGGCCAGCATTTGCATTTTGAAAAGCTATGTGTTCAAGAAGCATCTGTGCCCAGAGTTCCTTCCCCTATAAACCAGTAGTTCTCAACTGGGGGAGATTTTGTCCCTTGGGGATATTTGAAACTGGCTGGAGAGATTTTTGGTTATCACAACTGGAGTTGGGGTGGTTATAGGCCAGGGATGCTGTTAAGCATCCTACAATGTCTGGGGCACCCCTCTGACATCAAAGAATTCTTTAATCTAAAATGTCAGTAGTGGTATAGACCAAGCTGGCCTTGAATATATATTTATTTCCAGAACTTTAATGCACTTATTAATATTTAGAGATGCACCACTTAACCCCAAATTCCATGTAAGTAGCAGGAAAGAAATGTAGTTTCAAAGGTCAAAAGAGAGACTTCAAAGCTTCGGAAAACAATGACTTCTGGAAGGATGAACACTGGCCTTACAGAACAGTAGAACATCAAAAATGAATGTTGGTGGGAAGGAGAGTTACTCATTGAATACTGTGTGAAAGCCATGGGCTGGGCATCTGGAATCACCCCAGATCGTTATGAGATGTCAAACAAGAAGAAACTGAGGCACTGAGGCTTAGAAAGGCAAAATGGCCTCACTGGGTCCACAGTTTTAGTGAGGTGGCAAGACATGGACTCATCTGTTTGATTCAAAGCCAATGCTCCCTCTTTCCAAGATCACGCACTTAATATTATCAGAGGAAGCCCAGCGGTAGGAACAGAAAACCAAGTTCATCCTGATATGTATTATATCAACAAGCAGCTGTCAGGTAAACTTGGTTTGTAGTTAAAGAAATGGATTCTTTGGAGCAAAACCCTGAAATTCCTAATGGGACAAAAAGACAAACTACAAAGAAGTAAAGCTCCAGGCAATTGCATATGAGACATAAAATCAAATGATGATGTGCATGGGTGTATTTATTTTCCACATGCTACTCTTACAGCCTCACCCACAAACACTGAGAATAACACTCTTTCCTAACTTACAGACAACAAATTGGAAGAGTGCTAGCTGCCTGAATATCATGAATTTCCCTCTGTTATTCTCTATAAAGGAAACACTAAATATTGTAATGGCAACGTAGAACACTGGGAAAACAAGACCGCATATTTCAAGGACAGAGGAAACCCTGAGTCTCTGAAAACAATTTTCCTGTAAAAAGGCTGTTTCCCTCTCCCTTCAATACTGTACCCCAATGCTCTTAAACTATGTACCAATATAATGAAGTTTCTTAGATATTGCAAACACTGGTAAGTAGAAAGTATTAAAAACAAAAAAAAAAGAACAGATTAAGAGAAGAGGAATCATATGTTCATAAAATCAACTCATTGCATTGCTTAGAATTCTATTCTGAGCAAAGTATGCAAGTAACTGACCAATAAATACATAAATACAATTCAGATTATTCTGTTCTCATGCAAGATGAGTCTAGAGGTCAATGAGGGATTGATAATTGCTGCTAACAGAGACGGCAGGGGTTGGCAGGTTAAAAGTGAGAATAAAGGAAACAGGTTATTGATATATCTCTGGCAAACTGTAATTCTATAAAACAATGAAGCAGAATTAGAGAAAGAATATTTCGTTGCTCTAAAGTCTGTTGGGATGTCTTTTGAATCCACAAGAGGTTGTGATGCGTTTGGATGAACGCATGCCCTCCTGAAGCCAAATTACACAGGAGAAGCAGCACAGAGGCCACCCAGGGATGCAAGTGTCTCTGCCTCCCACCTCCAGGCTGGGTTAGGACATGCTAAATCTGGGGACAATAGACTGCAAAAAGCAAGGGTGAGTTGATAAGCTCTCACCCGTGAGAACACACCATTTGCCTTCACATAACCACAACCACCTCTGCTAGAAGGAAAGGTACCATTTTAGAAATTACAGATTTATCCAGAAGTGGATCAGATATTTAGGCTTTGCTCTCCAAAAACTCAAAATTACTTGTTTTCTATAGGTACAGACAACGATTGGAAGGCACTGATGAGGAACTCCTGCCACCATCAGGACCAAATGATGGATGTATTCTGCTCAAGTCACACAGTGCATGTATTTAAAATAATACTTTAATATAAAATAATTTCTCCAACAATCACTCTCTCTTAAGTCTGTCTACGCTTTCTACTTGGAATTTTGAACTTTTAGGGTATAGTCTTTCCTAGTTACTAACCTAAAGATATTTTTTTACAATCGTTCATTAAGCATCTAAACTAGGAAAGTACAGTAAAATCGTACCAATAAATACTGGAATTTTTTTTCTCTTTAGCTCATTAACAGCATTTACAGGATAAAAAAGTGATAGCAGACATCTTCAAATAAATGAACACCAGCTTCCTGAATCAACACGTTAAAACATAAAGAGAAGCTCATTCCCTTTTCTCCCAATTGGAATAGAACTGCAAATATGTTTGCTGTAAAAGACTATACTTGATAAGCTATCCTCAATTATTTCTCTTCTGTTTTTATGGTAGCAGTTTTCTCTCATTTTTAATGAGATTAAAAATTTTCTGTAATCATTTAATGAGATCTAATGCACTTTTATATTTCAAGAAAAAAATGTTATGTACAATAGGTAGAGCATGATTCAATTTGTGTGTATGTGTGTGTGTGTGTATATATATAAGACATAGAATTTAACACTGGTTGCCTCTCAGGAGTAGAACTGGAGCTAGAGATAAGATTTCTAAAAGACTATATTTTATACATTTTTATTTGTTTGAATTTTCCTCTGAGTTCTCGTATTTCTTTTAAAATAAAAATTAATTTAAAAATTTTAAAGTAAGAAAGTATTTTGGAAGAGAATCAATAGCTAGTATACATATTTAGCATTCCCTTCTTTTTCCCATTCCCACCAAATTCAGTTGAAGTTATAATTCCCTTTTCCCAGAAAGTAAGGCATAAAAATCTAGGCCTTGCAACTAATTTTCTTCAACTCTAGGAAAAAGTTTTCTGACAGAATGAAAAGATAAACAAAACGGAACATTAAAACACATGAAAATTTGGAAAACGAGATTGCTTGTCAGGACCAAGATTTCACTGGGAATCTTCTTGCAGGATGCCCTGATTAAAATGCTTTTATTTTCAGTTTCTAATGTGGGTTATGGGACACAGGACTAAACTCTGCTCCTCTAACACTGGCATTTAAAATGAAAAAAAAAAAATTATTGAAGCAGTGAAAATTAGCAAACATGAATAGTACTATTAAGCAGAAGCAGGGAATTTTTAAAAAGAGATCTTTTAAAAGTTTTGATCTGAAACTTGGACATCCTTCTTTCTTAAAGGTTTAATTCTTAATTCTCTTACTCTATTTTTTTTGTCTCTTATTTCTAAAAGTTTGCAGATCACACAAATCTTGTTCAAATATATTTGGACTTAAAATAACCCACTTGCAAACAAAAAGGTAAAAAAAAAAAAAAAAAAAAAAGGTGCTTTGCCTCTCTGTGAGTGCAGGAAGTTTGGGCTCATGGTTTCAGGACTTTCTGCAGAACCTGACTTTTTTAGTGCTGTACACAGACAGAAAGCCCTACAGTGCCAAGCATGTATACGATGTTCTTTGAAATTTTCTTCTGAGTCTCAATAGATGGGAGTCCTACTGGCTCCAGACAAAATTCTAGATGAACTCTCAACTACACAGGGTGACAGCTCCATCACCTGTTCCATCTGTGATGAGAGTAATTCTTTCATTGTACTTGGGCCTCAGTCTTTTTATCTATAAATGTGAAATGGAATGTGCTACATAAATAGTTAGGGCTCTTCCAACACTAAAATTCTGATTGTGAATGAAATTTCTCAGTGGTCGCTACTTCCTATTTGTCCATTAGCAAACAAATTGAACAATATTGCATAGAGAACCAAAGACCCTTATCTACATAGTATCTGACAAAGGTGATATAAAGATCAAATGAAAGGTGTAGTTGAGTAAAAATATCAGGAACAGGGCAGGAAGATACTTTCAGACAAAATATTTTCTATGTAGTGACAGCATTCAAGGTTAATTAATTGAGACCTAGGGGAAGACTTTTTTTTTTTAGGAAGTATACAAGTATTAATGTATCTTAGAAATCAATAATTTAAAGGCATAATTTATCCTCCTGAAAGTAGTACTCATCAGAGCCCTATTTCATTTTAAACAGAATTGTTATTCAGGAATGCCTTGTGAGATTAAAAATGGAAAAAAAATGGAAAGGAGAAACGTAGAGCCATGAATAAAACGTAGAAAAAGATTATGGAAGAAGCAATTTTCAAGTTAATACACATTCAAAAATATATTTTGAACTTCCCTCTCATACAAATAACTGAACCACAAGATATGTTGTATGGGCAGGAAATGAGATGAGGTCTCAAAGGAATTTACAATCTGATTTTGATTCAAGTATGTAATAACGTGATGAGAAGCAGAAAGAAAATGTTGGGCAGAAAGCTGAGGAGAGAAATCCCTTCCACCTGGAACCTCAAGGATTGTTCTCCAAAGGCAGTAACCAAATGATGGTTAGCAGGTTGGCAGGGGAAGAGGCTAGGAAAGTGGCAATTTCAGATGAGGTACTAGCAGAAACCAGTGGTTCCCAAATGTGATCCCTGAACGAGCAGCATCAGCATAACATGGGGATTTGTTATAAATTAATCTTCTCAAGTCCCACCCACAAACTTATTGTATCAGAAACTCTGGCTATGGGCTCCACAATCTGAGTTTTAACAAGTCCTCCAGAGATCTGATGTAAAGTGTGAGAATCACTAAAGGCATAATGAAACAAATGCAATGTTTTTCAAATGCTTAATAGTGGATAAGCAGCATCAGAATCAAGTAGAAAGGGAAAAAGAAAGTGAGTTCCACAGGGAAGTTTCTCATTCTGAAGGGAAAAATTCTCTGGGTAATATTGCTTGTGTGGACAGGTTTGGGAGACGACTGGAGCACAGGAAAGAAAATGAAAACTTAACGTGAGGCCTGAGGGTTGAGAGGCTTAAATGCAAGTTTGCCGGATCAGACCTTCAGAGGGAAGTCACAGAAAGCCAGATAACTTCTGTTTTAACTTTTATTTGAAAGATTACACCTGTATACAGAAAAGTGCACAAGTCATAAATGTAAAATCCAATGAAATGTCACAAAGTAAACAGTAGTACAGGTTTTTGGAGCAGATAATTAAAGCAATGCTGCAGAAGGATTTATATAGTGGCGGTCAGCAGTCCTCACTTAAGAGGCAGAGATGCAGGCAGAGGGACCAGATAAAAGGTTATATCTACCTCCAAAGGCAATATGCAACAGGTAGAGTGGTGGCAGGGAAAACACAGAATCTGATTGGGGACACCTTAACGGTGGCTGTAGAAAGATCCAAACTAAAGCCAGACCTTCTGACTTTCAGTCCAGGGATATTTCTCTGATATCGCACTACATGTCAGAAAAAAATTTAGCCAAATTTCAATGGGAGGATTTACAAGACTTAAATAACTAGATGAAAATGAAATATAGAATTCCCAGTTCATTCTGGAATCCTCAGGTTTATGTGACTGGGGAAATGTTGCTACCACCCTGGACAAATCAGGTTTTAAACCTAGAATGCATCATTGCTACATTCACGCAACCTCTGCTGTGTACCATTTTGAACCTCAGCAAGACTGAACGATTCTCTTTCTCTTATTAGCATCTTGTTATGGCCCAACTCCACATCTAAAACAAAGCAAATATTTTGAACATAAGATAAAACAGTGTGTTTACATTACATGGAAAGGATAATACTGCCTCAACTGACACTGGTAATTAATTCTAATAGGGCTTTCTTAGAAGGCTTTTGGCAGAACATTATAGGCTGACAGTTCATAAAAGACAAGGACTTCACTGTTTACCACAGCAAATATGGGAACAATAATGATATTGCACCATCTCGCCTCATTTCCCTGCTTCTATTTAAGAAAAAGGAATGTTTGAATAACATTATAGTAATCCATATGTTGACATTTTAATGAATTTTATGGAAATAATATAAATGCAGTGACACCCCCCTAAAATTTTCTTCCTTTATTATCTGTTTGAAAATCATTAGAAACCTGGCATCAGAAAACCAATGAAAACATTTTCAGATGGTTCCATTCCCTTTGAAAGGGTTTCAGCAATTTCTTCTTATTGGATCTTTTTCTCTGCATGTTAATGTTTAAGTTTTAATATGAGTTTCTCCATGAAAAAACAAAAAGTTAGGCACTTTCACAGCATTGTAGTTCAACCACCTTTGCCCAAATCACCTTGAAATAGATAATTTGATTCATTTCCCACAAATATTTATCTAGCACCAACTATTTCCTGAGCAACTCTGTGAAATGCTGGGTTGAATTCCAAACTAGGACAAGCAGAGTTCTTGCTCTCAGAATGTTTACATTCTGTTTAGGAAGACAAGATGTGTAAATGAAAACAAGTTAAATACTATTGCAAGGCAATGTCAGATTAAGAGGCAACAGGACCAGGCAATTGGATTTGTATGGGGTTGGGGCAGAAGAAAGTAGTACTGCCATGGAAGCAAATGCTTGATAATCACACATTGAACAAGAAAAAGTCTTAAGTTTTGTAACAGTTGGCTCCACTCTCACGACACTGGTTCTAGTTTTCTGGGTAGAATTTCCCCCACCCCTCCACCCCTCCTTTAAGGCCTTCATTCATTTCTCCATCTCCTCTCAAAATGTAACTGCTCACATGAAATCAAGATTTTAAGAAAGTCAGAAACATTAGGGATAATGCTAGGCAAAATTAAAGTCTGTGAAGTTTGGCTTCCTCCATTTTCCTTTTTTTTCATAGTTTCTATCTCTGACCTAGTTTTTCATTTATCTTCCCATTATCAAAAGACTAAAGTTCCTCAGTGACTTAAGGGTATAAACTGGTGGAATTTGAAGGTGGTAGAAGATTCTTTCTAAATTGAAGCATGAAGATAACTGTCCACTGTGACTTTTGGTAAGGTAATTCTTGGATTTTAGCTAATTGTATGCAGCCAGAATTATTACTAACAGATTTAAATAAGCTGTGTAAATGTGTGTAAAACTATTTTTGAATTAATAAAGAGCAACATTTTTTCAGATTTCTTCGAAAAATAACTTTTAAAAACTTTAGTCTCATTTCCCTATACTTTATTAAAATGCTCCAGAGAATTGGAATTCCATTCATTAATTGCAGTAAATATCTCTTTATTACTCCCTTGCATTTGTTTGTCTGCTCTCTCCAGTCGGGTTTCTGGGGTAGGATACATAATCCTGGAAAAGAAAATCAGTATATTTTAGGCCCTGCCCACAGTTATTGGTTGAGGGATGACATAGAACCTAAAGTGGTCCAATCAGAGTGAATTTCGGGACTAGGAGTTTGGGACACAGACCTACACTCTCAGCCTAAATATGACAAGGCAGCCATTTTGTTCCTTTGGGGAAATCACCATAAGGGTGAGGTTTTGACATGGAATAATAAAGAGCTAAAAGAACTGAGGAGAGATGTGGTGGGAATCTTGATCAAATCAAGCCTAAATTATTGAATCAAAGTCCTTTATTGCTCAAGGCATTTTTACCAGAGTTTCCTTTACCTGCAATGTGTAACTCACAAATTCAGTAAATATGTATTGAGCACATACTATGGACTTGGTACTTGGACTTCAGCAAAGAAGGAGACATTGCTCCTTCCTTGAAATTGCTCACAATCAGAAAAGTCAAAATAAAATAAACAGACTAAACCAATAAAGGATGATAATGAATTGAGAAGAGTAAACAGAGGATACTGGAACATTATGAAAGAGAGGTACCTAACCCACCACTGGTTCAATCAAGACAAGTTTAAAAAGTCAGACTAAACCAAAATAAAAATAAACTAAGAATAGGCTATTTTATATATAACTGCCAGCCAGTTAAAAGTACAACTAGTTCCTTTGGCTTCAGTGTCAAAAGCCTATGGTTTAAATGCCAAATAGCTGCAATGCTCTCATATGACATTGATCCCACTGAAGTCACCTACTCATTCCTGAAACAAATTTGCATTTATTGTGTGGCAAAATAAAGACATATCAATGGACAAAATACAAACATTAGTTCTCAAGCTGCTCCCAGGTAATTCATTTTACCTGTGAGGTTTTTAAAGAAGAATCTCAAGGGAACTGAAAATCAACAAAGTCAGTGAGGCCAAAATTAACTGCTATTTTTAAAAGCCAGGGTGGTAAAATTTTGGTTGATTATTAAAATATATTCCGGTATGAGCAAAATGTTCCCTATGGAATCACAGGCAATAAAGGATATGAAAGCAAGTTAAAGATTATAAAGCACTCAAGACGAATACCAGTTATTGCCATTCTTCTAGTGTGAACACTTTTACCACAATCAGAGATGCAGGAAGTATGATTATTTCATGCACTTACCTCTAGAAAAAGATTATATCTTTAATTTTAGGGAACAAAATGAATAGGTTAAAGAAATTCCAATACATAACAATTTGTTAAGACAAGGAACAATCTCATTCTTCTTACTTGGGTTTGTGTAAATACAGCCAAATAGCTTGGGGCTTTGTTACCCCGACTTTTTGTCACAGAGAACAAATTGACTATCTTAATCTTCCAGTGT
Source organism: Choloepus didactylus (assembly GCF_015220235.1). Lineage (NCBI taxonomy): Eukaryota > Metazoa > Chordata > Mammalia > Pilosa > Megalonychidae > Choloepus > Choloepus didactylus. Next base: position 53,111,784 of record NC_051314.1, read on the forward strand.
AAAAGAAAAGCGGTTGAGAGAACTAATATTCATAGGTACTTTCCAAGGGCATAAGCTATTGATTTTATTCTCATAACTACCCTGCTGGGTGATTACTCTTTTTTTTACAGGTGAGGAAACTGAGACTCTGAAAGCTTACATGACTTGACTGAATGAATGTAAAGCATTTGCTAGGTATGATTTTAATTTACGGTGTAATCATATTTAGGATTGCTGCAGCTAAGGGACATTTCTACAGCATGGAAAATTGTGCTACTTTTAAACTGATTCATCCTCACACATGTTACAACTCCTTCCTTCCTGTCCCCTTGGTATTGAATCCTCAGTCTAGTCTTCATAATTTAAAGCACAGCTTAATTTAAATATTAGGCTCTAAATAAATATTGAATGAATGGCAATAAGTCAACTCCCAAAACAAATAACCATTACATAGTCATACATTTTTTTGTTACAAAAAACTTAAGTTTATTTAAATTTAGAGTTTAAAGGGAAAAAGTTTATTTATGCACAAAGTGTACTGCTAATACGAGTCTAGTTCTGTGCCAATGAATAAATCCTCTTAAGAAATTACCTAAACAGCCATACCAAAGCTAACTGGAATTTTACCAACAAGCATTGTTTATACAAAAAGTTTAAACCTGTCTATCTAAATAAGGACAGAAGAAATAGAAATGAACTGAGTATTATACCAGCACAAATGAAACAGTCTAGTACATATTCAAAGAGAAAGAAATGTCATCAGAGTAAAAGCATGTGCCCAATTTAGCTAATGATCAACTACATTCTAGAGAACTGTTTTTCCCAAAGTGCCCCAAAATAGCTACATAAGAATAAATTTATTGTTTCTAGAGGAAGAAAATAGTCATTTATTGTAAAATATTTTATTTGTGGCTACCATGAGCTAGACACTGTTCTAGGCTCTGTTTCCAGCATTACTGTTCATAGTTTTAATAAAGTATTTATCGGTACATATGATTTTAAGAGCTCTTCATCCATAATGAGATTATTCTTCCTTTTCCTGTTCCTTTCACATCTTTTTTCTAAACTTCACTTACTTCCCTAGCCAGATAGGAACTCTGATCAATTTTTCCGGCATCTGTGACTCATTTTTTCTCTTGTCTTTCTGCTATACCCACTGACCCCTTCACCCCAGCAAAAGAAATCTCCACTCCATCTTGACTGCTTGCAATTGAAAGTGTTTCTAGAGAAAACAGTCTATGAAGATTGGCTGTACAATTAATGGTTTTTTATTCCATCTGGGCTATTGGCACTGTTCTGCCTTCATCATGCTTAATGTGTTCCTTTTCATCTTCCTTAAAGAGTTCACTGCAGTTTTTCACTCTTCTTAAGTCCTCCACCCTTCATGCCATTGTACTCAGTTGATAACCAGCTTTCTAATTCATGGAGAAAAATAGAAACATCAAACAGGAACTCTTCCAACTTGTCTTCTCAAACTCCGCCTCTTAAATTACCTAATTCACACTCTTTTCTTACACCCTTTGCTCCTATCTTTCTTCTGAAGGACTTTCCTACATACATTAAAATCTTCCTCTTGTACTTTATCTCCCTTCCACTGGTTTCTTCCGTCAACCTATAGAAACAGTTAAATCTACCATGTGAGAGAAAGAAAGGGAAGGAAGAAGGGAAGGAAGAAGTTGACTGGGAGGAAGAATATAATTCATTATAGATTTGCCCTCAGTTCAAGATTCTACCCTGCATCTCTTTGATTCATCATGAGGATCCAGCTTCTGCTCATATGCAACCTCTTTGAAACCACAGTCCACACTTCAGTGTTAATTTGCTCACTTTTCATTACTCCACAGCTTAATGTGCATGACTCCACAACTGATGATCCTCTGGCTTCTGTTACTATCAAAGAGTTCATTAATATCATACCCCATGCCCTAATTTTAGTTATCACCTTACATGACCTCTCTTTAGCACTTGTTAATTCTCAACACTTACTCCTTCCTTGGTTTCCACATACCAATGAACAAGAGGTGTGGGGCTTACAGGTGAACCTGAGGACCAGCAACTTTTAGTCAGTTCTAAAGTCTACAATCCTTGAAGGCCAACTTGTACAAATCAGGAAGTTTAGGATTCCCACAGCATTGTTCCTACTGTTACCCTAATAATAATAAATAGAATAAAAACAAAGGGTAATATCAAGATAACACTTGTACACTCACTGCTGGGATTGACTGGAGAAGCTGTGTGGGGAATTATTGCAAGGAGCTAAGGGATAATCTACAATTTAAGTCTCTGAATTGAAAGCTAATAGCTTTAAATTTTCTTAGAATTCTCTGAATCTCCCATTGCACTGAGAAATAGCTATCCCATGAAAAAAGTAAACAGGAGATGTAGCTCATGTTTGAAGGCCATTGTGACTGAAACCTTATGGAACTTGGAAGCTACTTTCTGGTAGGTAGTAGGTGGCAGAGTGGATTCACATTGACAGGCATGAACATCTTTGCAATGATGTTGGGAACTGCTCCTACAGCAGTGCTGAAAATGGGTCCACAAGTTCATTCTTCCCTATCTCTCCATCCAGCTCCCCCTCTTCTCTCTTAATGACTTTTTTGAAGTATTCTGGCTTCTGCTGTTATCCATTCCTCCAAATGTTGTTCTTTAGATTATATGCTGTCTTCAATCTTCACTATCAATTCCCTCCCCAGTTCATTTCACATGTCTTCAAATTGCTGATGACTGTCAAAGCTACATTTCTCTCATGATCAAAACCTATTTTAAAGCTCTTTGACATAGCTATCAGATGGTCTCACAGACACCTAAAACTCAATATATCCAAAACAGAACTCATTATCTAGCCATATCTTCTTAAGTCTGGTCTACATCCTCCATTTCAGATTTCTGTTAGTGTGGTCATCAGGCACTCTGCAGCTGAACCTCATTGTACCTCATTATCTACTCTCTCACTCTTTTCCTTTAATAACAGATACCCTAAGTTTTACCTGACCATATGGTCACCCAGAATAAAGACAACATTTTCCAGTCTTCATTACTTCTGGCAATGGCCAAGTGACTAAGCTGTGGCCAAAAGAATGTGAGCAGGCTTCCAGATCATGCTTTCCCTCTTACTAATTTATGGACTTTGGAACTAACAGTCTAGGGATAAGACCTCTTCAACCATATGGATGAGAGAACTAGCATAAGGGAAAGTAGATAAACAAGAAAAAATGTCTGGATCTGCAACTCTGTGGAGTCCCATATTATCCCCAATGTTAAACATGAACTGTTGAACTGAAAGAGAAATAGATTTCTATCTTGCTTATGCTACAGCTGTTAAATTGAATCTTTGTTATAGCACTAAACTATTGTCCTAGTTTGCTAATGCTGCAGAATGCAAAACACCAGAGATGGATAGGCTTTTATAAAACAGGGGTTTATTTCACTACACAGTTACAGTCTTAAGGCCACAAAGCATCCAAGGTAACACCTCAGCAATCGGGTACCTTCACCGGAGGATGGCCAATGGCGTCCGGAAAACCTCCGCTAGCTAGGAAGGCAGCTGGCATCTGCTCCAAAGCTCTGGTCTCAAAACGGCTTTCTCCCAGGATGTTCCTTTCTAGCAAGCTTGCTTCTCTTCAAAACATCACTCCCAGCTGCACTCTCTTTCCTCCCCTCCCCACCCAGTCAGCTCATTTATATAGCTCCACCGATCAAGGCCCACCCTGAATGGGCGGGGCCACACCTCCATGGGAACATCTCATCAGAATCATTGCCCACAGCTGGGTGGGGCACATTCCAAGCAAATCCAACCATCACCAAAACTCCTGCCCCACAAGATTAAAAAGACAATGGAATTTGGGGGACACAATACATTCAAACCGGCACAACTATCATCCTAAATAATGCACAACCCATCTTACAAGCTAGAAACCTCAAAGCCATTGCTCCTCACTATATCTCATCCTCTTCCTTCAATCATTTATCAAATCTTATTGATTCTACCTCACAAAAACTTATTCAACTCCTTTAATTTCATGGACATTGCTTGAACTCTAGCCATCAAAACTTCTGGCCTAGATTTTCTCAGTCTCATAACGAATGTGGTCTATTGTCTAATAGCCTACAGCATAATCTTTCCATCAAGCAAATCTTTTGATATTACTCTTCTGCACAGAAACTTCTTAAGACTTCCAAGTATCTATCAAACACAATTCAAATCCCTTAACATGGCATACATAGTTCTTTGAAATCCTACTTCCTTCTAACCATACCTCACCATGCACAATGTACTCCTGCCACAAGGAATTCCCCATTCTTTTCTAAATGATCTGGGCCTTTTTTTGGCACTATGTCTTTGTTCGTGGTGCCTCTTCTGTTTAAACATTCTTTTCCCTCTTCTTGGGCAGAAAAGCACTTACTTAACCATCAAGTCCCAGCATAATTGTCAAACCCTCAATGAAGACTCCAAAATCTGTAGTAGTAAAGATTATTGGTATATTATATGAGTTTGCTCATACTTTTGTAACAGCAGTAATGAATTACATTTTAATTTACCTGTTTGTGTGTCAGACTCACTTGATATTTCTGGAGGACAGAAACAGTTTCTTATTCATCTTTGTATCGTTAACACTCCAAAATGTATTAAACAGTAAATGTTTACTGAATGACTGAATGAATCCTTCAAAACTTCAAGTAAGCAATTGCCTACACAGTTTTGATTTAATGGATACAAGAAGCATCCAATCAGTATAAAAATACACCATGGTAAGTGCCTTCCTTTACATTCAGCCTGGAATCCATCCATTGTAATACCTGTTTTTGGTTACAAAAGGGGAAGGTATTATTTGAAACAACAGCATAGCATTCCTAAAGTTCTTGAGTTTTGAAGCCACCATGCCTGGTTCAAATCCTGACTCTGGCATTCACCAGCTGTATGACCCTGGCAAGTCACTTAGCCTCTCTGAGCTTCAGTTTCCTGAAGTGGAGGCAATAAATGTACCTACCTCATAGGATTTTTGTGAGGATAAAATGAGTTAATACATATAAACCACTTAAAACAGGTACTGGCACAGTAAGCACTAAATAAGGGTTAGTTATTGTATTAACTTGAAAAAGAAAATGGTACAAGGAAGCCTAAGGAATGTCCTGAGAGATCTGAGTGGACAATAGGTGTGGCTGACTATTTGCATCTTTTTTCATCATTACCTAGTAGGCATACATTTCTAACACTGGTTAATTATTAGAGAATATCTATCAAGTTTCAGTGTTTATAGGATGCCTGGCAGAAGCCTGCTACTTTTCTATCTAAAGGACATCCATTGCAACTTCTCCTGGGCCAAACACCATACTTATTTTTCTGACCAATTTTCTGTGTATTTCTCTCCAACTCTGCCATCCAGTGGATGTTTTTCTTTTTGCTCCCAATTCACATACTCATTCCATGATTTATGATGTGTTTTGTTTTCTCTTTTGAGACTTGATGACTGTGTTTGAGGTAAACCATCTTTTCCCTTGGTCTGCTCTCAAAACTATTTCTATTTGTAGTTTCTCTCCATTGCCAGAGTAGCCCATACCAAATTGACCTACCCAAATCCCACATCAGAGGTTGGAGTCGGGGCTTGGGAAAGACTAGAAGATGGCAGCGATATTTGGAGAAAAGACAGTTACAGAGAGCAGAAGGACCTGGGTTGAAAACTTTAGTTAAATATAGGGTTGAGAGGCAGGGCAAGATGGTGGCATAGGGAGGTGTAGAATTTAGGTAGACCCCAAGAGCAACCAGCAAATAGCCAGGAACAACCAGAAAATAATCTGGAACAACTGATGGGTGGACATCCATGACCAGACAACATTATACACCAGTCAGGAACAGATGGAACAGCTGAGATCGCAGCACGGAACTGTAAGTAAAACTCCCCAAACTGCGGAGCTGGCACACATCCCCCACCCAGGCATGGCAGGCTGAGTGGCAAAACTTCACTGTGGGAAAAAGCAGTCCCTGCTGGAAGCAAGGGAATGTAGCTCAACCAAGCTTCAATTGTGGTTTAACAAACTTGGACTACTGAATACATGCTATGAGCACAGATAAACCCAGAGCAAGCAGGAAAGGAACCCAGAAGTTTATCCTGGCAGAGAGGAGGCAGGGCTGACAGAAAAAAAAATACATAAATAAATAAAAACAGGGGCTTTTGAAGCCCACTGAGCTCAGAATATTGGAAAATGGCTGTGTCCTAAGAAAAGGGGCACACAGAACCGGGTACTAACTCTGATTCTTGCCTGGTGATCTGGAGGGCTGGGGACTGGCTCCGAAAAGGGTACATCTTGTTTTTGTTTTTGTTTTTGTTTTCTTTCAGTCTAAGCAGCTCACTAGAGAAAGCCTCAGGCAGTTTCAATTGTCAGCACTGACCCAGGCAAGAGTGGAGTTAAGATAGTCAGAGAGTCAAAGGAAAAAGTCAAGTGTAGGAGAAAATTTCCTAAAGGGCTTATTATCCCTAAGAAAAGGGTGGGAGGCGGGTGTGCCCAGCTCAAGTGGTAGCCTTCCTTCAGACAATGCAGACTCCAGGGCCTCGGGAAAACAAGAAAAACAGAAACAGCCTAAGTTTGGCTTCTGACACCCTCGGTCCCTGGCCAGGACAGGGTCCACTGAGAATTAAATTCATTGCACCTCTTTACGCTGCTGGGGAGCTGTGAGCTGACAGGTGCCACCTGCTGGGCAAGATAGGAAAAGCACAGAGGCTAGAGGCCTCACAGGAAAGTCTGACAATCTGCTGGATCTCACCCACAGGGAAACCTGATACTGAATACAGCCTCCTCCTAAGACCTGGGCCTGTCTTGTCTGGGAAAATCTGATTAGGGTAATCAAGGAAACCAGATGCCTAGATAACAAAAAATTACAAATCACACCAGTAAAAATGAAGATATGGCCTAGTCAAAGGTACAAACTTACACTTCAACTCAGATACAGAAATTGAAACAACTAATTATTAATCAGACAAATCTCCTAAATCAATTCAAAATCAAATCAAGGAGTTGAGGGAAGATATGGCAAGAGAGATGAAGGATATAAAGAAGACATTGGGCAAACATAAGGAAGAACTCGAAAGTTTGAAAAAACAATTGGGAGAACATAGGGGAATGAAAAGCACGATAGAAGAGAAGAGAAAAACAATGGAGACATACAACAGGAGATTTGAAGAGGCATAAGAAAGGATTCAGGAACTGGAGGGCAGGACATCTGAAATCCTACATGCAAGGAACAGACAAGGAAAAGAATGGAAAAATATGAGCAGGGGCTCAGGGAACTGAATGACAACATGAAGCTCATGAATACACATGTCATGGGTGTCCCAGAAGGAGAAGAGAAGGGAAAAGGGGCAGAAAGAATCATGGAAGAAATAATCACTGAAAATTCCCCATCTGTTATGAAAGATATAAAATTATAGCTCCAAGAAGTGCAGCGTACCCCAAACAGAATAGATCCAAGTAGAATGACTCCAGAACACTCAGTCAGATTATCAAATGTCAAAGACAAAGAGAGAATTCTGAAAGCAGCAAGAGAAAAGCAATCCATCTCATAAAACGTAAGCTCAATAAGACCATGTGTGGATTTCTCAGTAGAAAACATGGAGGCAAGAAGACAGTGGTATGATATATTTAAGATACTGAAAGAGAAAAACTGCCAACCAAAAATTCTATATCTGGAAAAACTGTCCTTCCGAAATGAGGGAGAGTTTAAAATATTTTCAGAAAAACAGACACTGAGAGAGTTTGTGAACAAGATACCCACTGTACAAGAAATACTAAAAGGAAGCACTATAGGCAGATATGAAAAAACAGAGGAGAGAGGACTAGAGAAGAGTGTAGAAATGAATATTATCTATAAGGGTAAAAAGAGAGAGAGAAGTAAAAATAAAAATAAAAGAAGATATAATATGTAAAATCCAAAAGACAAAATGGTAGACAATAAACATTATGTTGAATGAATTAAGCCAGAAACAAAAGAATGGATACTGTATGGTGTCACTAATACAGACTAACATTGATGAGCAAAATTTGAGAGTTGAGAATACAGGTTATTAGAGAAAGAGGTTAGAGATTGGGCATTTGATGCTGAAAGAGTAAAGAATGTTCAATAGGATTGATTGTATACATCCAGAAATAGAATGGATAGCATAATAGTGTGTGAGGGTAACACAATATTGTAAGTACTCTAAACAAAATGAGTGTGAATATGTTGAAAGAGGAAGGCTAAGGATATGTTTGACACCAGAAGGAAAGATAGAAGATAAAGACTGGGATTCTATAACTTAGTGAAACCTAGAGTGGTAAACGATGGTGATTAAATGTACAAATATAAGAATGCTTTTAAATGAGGGAGAACAAATGAATGTTAACATTGCAAGGTGCTGAAAATTGGCTGGTATAGGGCAAAAAATACAACCAATGCAAACTAGAGTCCATAGTTAACATTGAAAGATGCTTCCATTAATTGTAACAAAGGTGATATAACAAAGCTAAATGTCTATAAGAGGGGGATATAAGGGAGTGATACAGGATTCTTAGCAGTGGTGATGTTGTTTGATCTTTTCATTGTATTTTATTTTTGTTTTTCTTCTATCTTTTGTATTTTCATTCTTTTTTTTTTTTTTCTCCTTTCCCTTTTCCTTTGGGGAAAACATGGAAATGTCCTCATATAGATTTTGGTGGTGAATGCAAAATTATGTGGTTATACTGTGAATCACTGATTGTTTATTTAGGGTAAATTGTATGGTGTGTGAATAAAACTTAAAAAAATAAACAGAAGGATACAAGTGCTGGAGGAAATGTGGAGAGAAGGATGTACTTATTCCCTGTTGGTAAGGAAGTAGAATGGCACAGCCCAGCTAGAGGGCAGTGTGGTGGTTCTAGAGGAAGCTAACTAAGGGTTTGCCGTATGGTCCCGCAAGTCCACTATTGGGTGTATACTTGGAAGAGCTGAGAGCAGGGACATGAGTGGACATTGCATACTGGTGTTTATGGCAGCCATATTCACAATTTGCAATGGATGGAGGTGGCCTAAGGGTACATCAACTAATAAACCAAATGGTGAACTATGGTGCATACATACAATGGAATACCAAGCCACTGTAAGAAGAAATGAAGTTGTGAGGTATGCACCTAGGCGAATGGACCTTGAGGACAGTATGTAGAGTGAAACAAGCCAGAATTGAAAAGACAAACATTATAACACCTCACTAATTTGGACTAACTATAATGTGCAAACTCTGAGAACTGAATCTGAGATCATAGGTTATCAGGGGAAGGCTTATGGTAAAGGTTTCTAGATTGTAAGCTCTTACAGCAGTCACATCTATGATGCTTCTAATGGTTATCTCCAAATTCTGAGACGTTGAGCTGGTCAGTCCCTGTAACTTCAGGTATCTGTGTGACACTTGAAACTCAGGGCCAGAGTTCAGCAGCTATGAATGTCAGCATTACCCCATACAGCAAATGTTTAAAAAGCTGAAAAAGAGATCAGACTTCAATTAGAGGTGTGAATGAAAGGGACTTGATTAGAATTAAGATAAACCAGACTAAAGGGAAAAGGATGATATTTACTGTGTTTTAAAACCTCAACTTCTGTGTGAGACCAAAGGAAACGATGATTATCTGGAGTAAAATCTATACTTTCTGTAGTGTGCTATATAAGTTAACTTGTATGGTCAATTTATTCAAACACTGTAATTACAGGGAACCTTGAATAGGGGGTGAGATCTGGTTGTTTTGTACAGGTTAGCATGAAACCCTGATACATCCCAGAGTAATCTGGGCAGAGAATAAAAAGTACTTGCAAAGCTCCCTTGAGGGCCTCGGGAAAAGGTGGAAACATTAAACTTCCCCACCTAGGGAATTCCTGATATTCTCGTAAGCATTGGGGACTACCATTGTAGCAGGCCAAGTCCTCAATCTTGGGTCTTACCCTGTGGAAAGCCGCCTCCCGAATCGGGCCTAGCGTATGCGCTGCAGCCTGCTCTAGAGTTACCCCCGCCCATCGAGTGAGCCAAGATGGCGCCTGCATCCTGTTTCCGCATAGTGACGCATGTATCCGCCACCCGCTCCTACCAATCGAAATCCTGTATACGCGATACTAGCCTAGAAGCTTATTGGTTGTTAATTGTGTATAAAAGGTCTTACCCGGACGGGGTAGGGTGAGACAGCCCACAAGGAGCCGTGCCTGACGGCCACATCGAGGCTGCTCTCCCACGAGGCGCCGTGCCCCGTGTGGGAACCAGTAACACAGAATGTTCATCTAGCTGTAGTAAAGGGCTTGCTTTCACAACTGCCGTGTGGTTCGAGTCGTGATTCATGACCAGGTTAGTTCGCGCAGTCTGCATCTCTCTCTCTCCTTCCCTGTTTCCCCTCGCCGGCCGGGAACCGGGGACCGAGCGGGGCAGCGCCGGACAAGTGGTGGCCCGTACGGGGAAGCTCCTCCTCCTGCCTCGCTCTCGACGGTCCCTCTGTGAGGAGAGCAGCGCTGCGCGTCGAGCTTACGGCGGACTTCCCGCGCCTGATCAACGCGAGAAGGTGAGTGCGTCTTATTACATGATAGTTAGGGCCCGTGGGTTTTCAGGTGACCCCGGGGGACTCGGAAGAGCTCTCCGAGTGACTGAAGTATAGTGCCGACTGCAATCATGGGGCAGTCCGGAAGTTCACCTCTCTTAGCTCCCTTAAAGAACCTTTTGAAACAACGGGGTATCTCGGTCAGGAAAAGCTCCCTTCAGCGTTTTCTTGATGATGTTGATACTTTTGCCCCTTGGTTTGCCTGCACCGGCAGCCTTAGCCTACCCTCTTGGATGAAGCTCGGTCGCGACATAGACCGAGCGCGCCAGACGGGCGTGTGTATGGACCCGATTCTAGTACCCATATGGGAGACCGTCCGTGCGGTCCTTGAACTAGAATCGGCTACCGGCCTAAGCCCGTCCTCTGTCTTGCAAGAAGCACGGTGCGCGCTCCAAGAAACCCAGTCAGTTTCGTCAGCGGACGGCTCCTGTAAGGGCAAACCGCCGGAGTCCAGTGACTCTGACTCAGAGTCAGATAGCGATACTGACGAGAAGGCGGAAGCATCCCCGCTAATTGAGTGGGAGGAGCCTCCCGCCACACCCGTGCGGCCTTCCGCCCCGCCAATGTCTACCGCTGCACCCCCAGGGACACCCCAGCTCCCAACTGACGCCTTGGGCGGTCCCACCAAAGGACCTCGCCGAGAGCTCCCTCTAGTGGCCATGCCCAGTAAATGTAATTATCCTTTGCTGCCAGACCCGGAAACCCCGATGGGTCGGTCAGGGGAGGGGCAACCTTTGCCGTACCCCCCGCCCGAGTATACAGGCCCTCAGGACCCTTTGCCATTAGGTAGTGGTGGGAGACATTTCTGGAGATGGAACCCTTTCACAACATTTAGACCTTTTGGCATGCTGGGTGGCTACCAGCCACTTGAGCCGCAGCCAGTCTCAGAAATGTACCCGGTTATTATCAATCCCCAAGGTGGCAATCGGCACGAATCATATGATTACAAACTATTGAGGGAATTGAGGCAGGCCGTCCATCAGTATGGCCCCAATGCCCCTTATACCTTGAACATGATCGAGAACCTCTCTGCTCTAAATCATACACCCGCAGATATTTTTCAGCTAGCCCGTGCTTGCTTGCCGTCAGGCCGATTCATAGATTGGAAAGCATGGTTTGAGGAGTTAGCTGAAGAGCAGGCCGCAAGGAATGCGGCGGGGAGACGTGGCGGGTGGAATGCTGACATGCTGTTGGGGAGAGGCGCCCATGCCCAGAACCAAACGGGTTTCCCACAAGAGGTCTATGCCCAGATCTTCCGCTGTTTTGTGGGTGCCTGGAAAAAGCTAACAGGTGAGGGAGAGGCTCAGGCCTCACTCAGCAATATACACCAAGGCCCCACAGAACCATTTGCGGATTTTGTAGCCAGGATGCAAACCGCAGCTGAGAGAATCTTCTCAGATCCAGGAGTAGCAGAGACTGTGGTTAAGCAAATGATTTTTGAGCAGTGCAACAAGGAGTGCAAAGTTATCCTGGCACAAAACAGAGCAAAAAATTTGACAGAGTGGGTCAGGCTCTGTAGAGATGCTGGCAGCCCTTTAACTAATGCAGGTCTAGCTGCCATGCTAGCCAGCTCCCTACAGGTGGCTACAAAAAGCCCGAGAACCTTAGGGGCAAAGTCTAACGGGTGCTATGGCTGTGGCCAATCAGGGCACTTTAAGAGAGATTGTCCCAATAGACGTCAACCCCCTGCCACTCAACGGTTTGGCGAACCAGGTGCAGCAACCAGGCCGTGTGGCCGTTGCCACAAAGGCCCCCCACCGCGCAGAAGACTGTAAATCGGTTTTCGATGCGCAGGGTAGACGCCTCTCTGGCCGCCCCGAGCAGATTCCAAAAAACGGGAAGAGGGGGTCCGCCCTTTCGACGGACCCCCTTGCATGCCATTCGACAACACAGGATCCGATCAAATTCGTGCGTCCCCCGGCTCAGCAGGACTGGACCTCTGTGCCACCTCCAGACTCGTACTAACCCCCTCCATGGGTGTCCAGTTAGTAGGGACCTCCTTCAAGGGGCCCTTACCGGCTGGTACTGTAGGGCTCATATTGGGAAGAGCATCCACGGCCCTGAAAGGATTACTTGTAGATTCAGATTTCACAGGCCGTGCCCAAGTTATGGTTCAATCTCAGCGGGGCACCTTAGTCATTGCAGAAGGTGATAAGCTGGCGCAGCTCCTGCTCTTACCCAGCTTACATGCAGTCTTTCCAAGCAGAATCAGACAGAGAGGGGAAAAAGGGTTCGGATCCAGTGGAGCGATTTTTGAGGGACTCCATATGTCCCTGGAGTCTCGACCTATGCTAACCATTAAGGTGCAAGGCAGATCTTTCTTGGGCCTGCTCGATACAGGGGCCGATCGGTCTATCATAAGACAACAAGAATGGCCCCCCACCTGGCCAACGAGCAGGGCGGAAGAGCCCATTAGAGGAATAGGCCAAATTTCAGCGCCCATGCTCAGTGCAGCTGCCCTTCATTGGGCCGATGAAGAAGGACACCAAGGCAGTTTCCAGCCTTATGTATTAGCCCTGCCTGTGTCTTTGTGGGGAAGAGACATTCTGACCCAAATGGACGTTACTTTAATTAGCGGCTACTCCCCAGTGTTTTTCCCCAGGAACCAGGACGTCAACCAGTGTGGGTTCCGGAAAGACTGGTGAGAACCGTGACATCACCTGAAGAAGCCAAGGAACAGCTGTCAGAAACGCCAACGAATATACAACCTGAACCATTAGACCAAGCCTCCGACCCTGCTGATGATGGCGACGACCGACAAGACGATAATAGTAGGACTGACCACCCCGCGGTTGCCCAAAAAGAGGATCGGGCTTGCTCCTACAGTCTGCAACCGTTCCAAAGACCCGGATGCCTCGCCGCCCCGCTATCCTAGTGTATCGCCCAAGTTATGTCTGGCTCCCCGTCAAGGCAACCGACTGGGTTGGCCCTGTTTCTCAAGTTGTTTCACTTAACAATATCCCCTTCTCTAAGTCTAGGCGTCCAAGAGGCATAAAAGAATGGCTATAGAATGCTGCCAGTGTAGCTTCCTCTTTGTTTGTCCCAACGATCGGGCAGGCTGTGCTACAAGCATGGACAGATCGGCAGCTCGCCATAACGATGGAAACGGTAAATGGCTTGGTCAACCTTACCCGAGACGTGCTACGCCGCCACAATCAGATGCTGAACTTAAATTTCCAGGCCATTCAGAAACTCCAAGCGGAGATAGATGAACTTGGACTGGAAACAGATGGACTCTGGAGAGTGCTTCAGCAAACATGTGACACCCGGTGGCTTACGGTTAAACTCTGTGTCACTCCTGTCAGGGCCAACGTGACCGGAAGCATTTCCAGAGTCTCTGATTGGCTGAAAAGGTCATATTTTCCTGAATTTGTTAATCTCTCCCAACAGGTGGAATCTAGTTTAGACACAATTGGGGGGATCAAGTTAAAACCCGTTAAAGTCGATCTCTCCGGGTTAGGCGAGGTTCTACAGAAACTATTGCACAGTGTTTCTTCCTGGTTCTCTTGGCCCAATTTAACTAATTGGATCCTCATTGCAGTGGGATTATTGGTGGGATTAGTCGTTGTTAAATGTTTGCTAGAACGCCTGTTTCAAGCGCAGCAGCAATTGCGTGTTACCACTATGATGGCTATGACTCCCACCTCTGTTACCCCCGATAGTGACCGATTTATTAACCATACCCCTTCCTGGTCGCCTCAGGTGGGGCGCTTTGGAGCAAAATTTGTAGCGAATCGCATGGCTGTTTCTCGGGTGTAAAAGGCGACACCAGTAGTCATAATTTTGTCTCAGGTGGGTCTCTAGGGCAGAGTCCTAGTTGTGGCCAGACTGGACCCTAGCCATTGCACAGAGACACCTAGTGACACCCCCGACTCTGGTTACTGCTGTTCCTGCCCCCGTCGTTGTTCCCCAGTTGCCAGGCAAAGCACTGCAGGGAGAGTCACGTTGCTTCCAGCTTACGGACTCTCCGGTCTCCATATGACGTGAGCATTCTGGTTGGTGCTAGAGGCTCCGCCGCTGGATGGCTGAGGCCTAGTCCAGACTCCCCAAAGCACCAAAGAGGTTGTGAACCATTTGGGTTCACGGGAGCACGCTCATCACTGGAGACACTGGGTCAAAAATAAATAAGAAAGGGGGAGATGTGGAAAGCCGCCTCCCGAATCGGGCCTAGCGTATGCGCTGCAGCCTGCTCTAGAGTTACCCCCGCCCATCGAGTGAGCCAAGATGGCGCCTGCATCCTGTTTCCGCATAGTGACGCATGTATCCGCCACCCGCTCCTACCAATCGAAATCCTGTATACGCGATACTAGCCTAGAAACTTATTGGTTGTTAATTGTGTATAAAAGGTCTTACCCGGACGGGGTAGGGTGAGACAGCCCACAAGGAGCCGTGCCTGACGGCCACATCGAGGCTGCTCTCCCACGAGGCGCCGTGCCCCGTGTGGGAACCAGTAACACAGAATGTTCATCTAGCTGTAGTAAAGGGCTTGCTTTCACAACTGCCGTGTGGTTCGAGTCGTGATTCATGACCAGGTTAGTTCGCGCAGTCTGCATCTCTCTCTCTCCTTCCCTGTTTCCCCTCGCCGGCCAGGAACCGGGGACCGAGCGGGGCAGCGCCGGACATTACCCTTATGAAGCTTGTTACTGCAAAGGAAAGGCTAAGCCTACTTATAGTGGTGCCTAAGAGTCACCCCCAGAAAACCTTTTTGTTTCTCAGATGTGGCCTGTCTCTCTCTAAGCCCACTCAGCTGGTAAATTCACTGCCTACCCCCCATATGTGGGACATGATTCCCCGGGGTGTAAATCTCCCTGGCAACATGGGACATGACTCCCGGGGATGAGCCTGGACCCAGCATTGTGGGATTGAGAAAGCCTTCTTGACTAAAAGAGGGAAGAGAAATTACACAAAATAAAGTTTCAGTAGCTGAGAGATCTGAAATGGAGTCAAGAGGTCATTCTGGAAGTCATTCTTATGCATTATATAGATATCCCTTTTTTAGCTTTTAATGTACTGGAATAGCTTGTAGGAAATACCTGAAACTGTTGAACTGCAATCCAGTATCCTTGATTCTTGAAGACAATTGTATAACTAATACCTTATACAATGTGACTATGTGATTGTGAAAACCTTGTGGCTCACGCTCCCTCTATCCAATGTATGGAAAAATGAATATAAAAAAAGGGGGGACAAAAAGTAAATGAATAATAGGGGGAGAAAGGTGTATGAGATGTTTTGGTTGTTCTTTTTTTACTTTTATTTTTATTTGTATTTCTAGTCTTATTTTTTGGAGTAATGAAAATGTTCAAAAAATTGATTGTGGTGATGAGTGCACAACTATGTGATGATGTTGTGAACAACTGATTGTACACTTTGGATGACTGTATGGTATGTGGATATATCTCAATAAAATTGCATAAAAAATAGGGTTGAGATGTATGGGGACACTGCTCAGTACTAGATCCCAGGGCTAGGCCCACCACATCAGCATTCAAATGTAGAAAAGAGCTAAAAGAAGAGAAGGATGGAAAAGATAAGCTTTACCACTTTTGCTGGCCCAGGTTCTAAATATTTAAGCACAAACATCAAAACTCTAATTTGGCATTCCCTGGGTAATCTTACATTTACACAGCATTACTTTGACCACATATATTACACATTTGCTTAAACATCAGTGTTTCCTAATGTACTCTTGACACAAGCACTGCTACAAAGAAGAAAATCTGTGATGTGTATTTTTTCAAAGATCTGATAGGTTTCTTTAATAATTAAAAAGCCGCTGTACTGGCCTAATGGCAAAATATTTCTACAAATTGACTTTCTATTCACATAGTGAGAGGAAAGGATTAGACGAAACCAAAGATAATCATTAATGTGCCTTCCTGCTCTAAATTTCTCAGTTTTTGTTTGTGTTAGGTGTCCTATAAACTGGAAACAAAGCCAGATTAAAAATTTAAAATTTCTCAAATATGAATCACAACACTTTTTTTACAGAAGTAAATCTCATTTTGAGTTTTCTTTTAATAATAGTATTATGTTTAAAGAAATAAGAAAGCCTGAGAAAAATATCGGGAGTTTGTAAATTATAATTGTTAAGAAGACTATGATAAGCAATGATATATCAATTATTTGAATATATTTGAATAAATATATATTACTGCTACTAAAAAACTGAACAGCATTAAGTATTCTATCTTGGAATCATTTTTAGACTACAGAGTTTTCTTTCATATTTGAATAGTGAGTAATTTACGGTATGCAGATTATTTTTTAATAACTGGAATCAACAGATCCAAAGTAGAACATCACTCCAGAAGCAGTGCTTAAAATTGTTAGAAGATTTCTGGAGGACAGGTAGGTACTACTACAAAAAACTTCAAATGTACTGTTTCACTTTTACAGATTTATCCCCCTCAAATAAAGAATATACGGAAAGATTTAGCAAATGCTTAGTTATTAAGACTGTCAATGATGGAATGTATAATTGCCACAAATAGAAATGAAAACACTTTAATTCCCAACAAAAATGAAATGTTTAGTAGTTTGAGATGCATCCACACAAAGAAAACTATTCAGCCATTTAAAAATGATTCTGTACACTAAACTTATATAATTTTAAAATGGCCATCTTATTATGAAATGAGTATTTCCAGTAACAAAATAGTGGGTATTTTGTGACAAAATGTGGTCACAAATTTGATGAAGTGAATATATTAAACCATAGTCAAAGAAAACATTCTGAAAAGAAAAGTCTAACCTTCCATAATGAATTTTTATTGCTATATAAGTTTATTTTTTAAAGCTGTATTTATATGAAGGTGGCATAAATTTTTATACAAACAAAATATAGAAGCAGCAAGACATGGATTTCTTTAAGACCCAGCATCTTTCTACAAACTTATTCTATCTGCCCCTCTCTTGTTCCTACCTTTCCCTTCTTTCCTTCCATCTGGTCAGAGAGGTAGGAGGTTTTCCAGCTCCTTTCCAAGACAAACTCCATCAAAAAACCCCCATCTATTCCTTGCATGCACACCTGACAATATCTTGCTACCAGATCAACTGTCATTTCCTCGGTTAAAGTTTTCTGATCATCACAAGCAGACTTGGGTGCTGCTTTATCTTACTGTATTTTGTAGACACCTGATTTCTTACTGGATTTCAATTGTTTGCATGTATCAGAAGCCATGTATGGAGACCAGATGCCATGTATTTTCAAATTTATATCCCCAGTATCTGGTGCAGTGCACAACACCCAGTATTTGTTTAATGACCTTTGAATAAAAGTCTCTTAAAAAATTCTCCTTGAAAATACAACTGAATAACTCAGGATTCTCTACATTTCAATCATATACATGATCACTATGCCAGCCCAAATCTTATTATTAATGTCACTGAAGATCACTAAGCCTAGAAAATAAAAATTTTTTAAATTTGAATATTTATTGTCTGCTCTGTGAACCTGGTAAAGACTTCATGGCTTAGTGGAGGAAACAGGCAGAGAAAAATGTCACTTCATATCATATGAGTAGTACTGAACAGAGTCCAAAGTGCTGTGGGAATACATAGGAGTGAGCAACAATATATCATATTAGTAGTACCACGTTTACCCTAACAAAGAGAAAACAGGTTGAAGAAAGGATTTATTACTTTAGGTCCTATATACCATTAAATTCTTACTATTCGTTACCTTGAAAGAGCTCTTCAGGGTTTTCACAATACATGTGAGACACAGCCATAAGACTTTAGCCCAGCAAATGCTTACCAATTTTAGAGTATAATAATGGGCACAGACCTCTATCTGCTTATTTTGCTCTTTGAGTTGAAGAAAGTGATCCTGATTCCATTCCCTTGTATCAACAGAGAATGCACTAAATGGATAAATACAAGAGTACCCAAGTCTTAACTCCATGAGAAGCCCCTTCATGGTCCCTCTTTACCAATAACTATAATTTACCTCTCTCCATCCCTTTGGCAAAGAGAAAATGCATATAGAGGCCCAAATACACCAATCTAATTCAGATCTCTGTATCTTCAAACACAACCGAGACTTTGTTACATCCAGGTCTACCTCTGCCATAGGTAATCACTACTTCTTTGCTACTTCTGTACATTATATAAACTTCTCTTACTTCATAAATTACTCTGTAATGTATTTAAATTGTCTTTCTTTTAGATTCTGAGTATCTTAAAAGCTGAGTCATTTATATTCTCTATTCTCAGCATCTAGTACAGCATCTGGAAATAAATTATTGCTTCATGAGTGGATTATTTAACTAATCTTTAATTAAAAATACAAAGATGTGCTACAATATTCTGATTTATTTAATCAGTGAAATTGGCTTAACATTTAATGATCAGAAATCAATCTGAGAATTAAAAATTTATGCAATTTTACTTGATATCTAAGAAATCGGAACTGTAAATTATATACCCTGGCAACATTTCATTTAAAGTTTTGTTTTACA
The DNA here is from genome assembly GCF_015220235.1 of Choloepus didactylus. Lineage (NCBI taxonomy): Eukaryota > Metazoa > Chordata > Mammalia > Pilosa > Megalonychidae > Choloepus > Choloepus didactylus. The sequence goes on from NC_051314.1 coordinate 53,130,809, forward strand.
GTTTTTTAAAGTGTAAAATATTTATTTTTGACATATCAATCCACAAATATTAAGATGGATACGATTAAAGGCTAAACATTGATCAAATCCAGGATTTCCACAAAATAAAACTCATCAATATGACGTGCTCAAACAATTGAAAACTACCATTTTTCTGAGTTCCTATCATTCATCATACACTTGCAAAAGACTTTACAATACATATCCTCATTTATCGTCCCATAAATCATATCATGGATACTATTTTATCCTTTCTGAGTACAAGAAATTCAGATAGATCAAGCATTTTGCCCAAGACCAAATAGCCAGGAAAGTGGTAGAGCTGGGAGTTGGACCTAGATTTGCTTGGCCCCAGAGCCCAACCTCTCAGTCAACTCCTAGTTATCTGACTGAAATAACATGTTATTCAAAGATTGCCAAAAAGGGCCAAAAACTTTAACAAAAACTGTAATTCCAGTAAATCCCAAGTGAACTCAAATAAGTCTCCTTCCACCCGAGACACACAATTTTACAGTTCAGCACATTGCTTTCCCTTCCACTTCATTTGTCCAGACAAATCTATCTGCCACAGAGTTAATTAGAACTATGTGAATATGACAAATATTTAAGTAAAACTCATACATGACAAAGGAAATACCCTTCACATCTGTATATGATGGTTTATTTCTTCCAAAAACTTTTGCCAGGGACTAAAGTGATATACCAAAAATACATATAAATTATGGAGGGATTTGTTCAGCAAGTATTTACTTAATATACACTAAATGCCAGGAGCTAAGACTAGAAAATAAAAATCAGTCATACATATTTTTGCCCCAAAGCACTCTGAGTCTATTACAAAGCCCATCTTTGTAGGTATAATGAATTAACAGCTGTAGTTTTAGGAATACAAAAAAAGGAAATTTGTGTCAACACATTATACCATTCATGATTAGTGCTATTGACCATTTCCTTGGAAAACTTTTTTGCTAATTTTCTGCAAGAAAATATACGCTACCACAAGATAATTAGAAGTAAATAAACAACAAAAATATCCATAGCAACATTTTATGGTCCCAACTACAATTTGTAACTTATAACCCACTTAGAGAAATTGGTTGGGGTAAGAGAGAACACACTGTGAACTTTTTGTTGTTGTTAAAATTGCACGTTTTCGAGAAAAACAATTAAACCACCAACCACACAGTTATACATGCAGGCCTGTTAGACAAAAAACAAGCCAAATGACAGTATTTATCATAATCAGTACTGCATTCCAATCAGTAGGATCTTGTACCATAGAAGCACTTTTCAAGAGTTTTATTTTGGTCATGAATTCTTCTCTTCTCAAAATGGGGTTTTACTAACTGGAATTTATAAAGCAAAACTCCATTTAAGAAAAGAGAATAGCTAATTACAAATCATATGAAATGAAACAATCATCCTACTTTATACCGTCTGGTTTCCATTTTGAATCTAGTAAAGAGGTGCTGAAAACAATGGTCTCTAACCTTCAGTCCATCTGTGAAAAGAGCCTCATCTCTTCCTTATTTCCTTTTATTGACTCACTTGCATGTTGCTGTCTATGTGTTTTATGCCCCAGAGCAACCTGATCTGGCGCTTCAGTGCCTTAAAACCCAACAGTGAACTTAACTCCAGTTGGGGAACATTCTTTCCAAGTAAATATCCAGGCTGTGCTGCCAGATGTTCATCTAACAAAATCAATTACTGTACAGTATTTCTGTCCAGTCTTGCCGCCGGCAGACCATTTTCATACACAAGAGTTTTTGACAAGTCAGTGGAAACTGGTTAAAATAATTGGGCACATTTATTTGAACACGGGAGGAAGGGCTAAGCTATTTTGTTTTTCTATTTTTCTCAGCACAGCTAGATGATTATAGAATTATATGAGTAGAAGTTCTTTTCTCTGTGGCAATAGTTTTAATACAGTAGACCAGCTATTATTATTCCTTCTCTCTCTCTCCACCCCCGTGGGCAACAGGGATGATTAAATAAAGTGTCTGTGATTGTAAATGCGTGAGGTAACACACATAATTCCTCTGCTAAAGACATAAAATTAGATAATGTCTTTTTGTTGTTGTTATAACAAGCATGGAAACTTGATATGATTTTCCTTCTGTGATTTTGTTCATCATGAGTGTCATGTAGAGCTGCTGAAAATGAGAATATCACTTATTTTTTGTAAACACTATGGGCCAGGGGCTGTGTCAATGTATGTGTAAGTTTCATATGTTTTAGATTGCAAAGGTAAAATAATTATGTGACATTAGAGAGGAAGAAAAAGATCAAGAAAATGATATTAAGACATTTGACAATTTAACAAACTCTAAATACCTCATTTCACTTCCTTCTACCCCAAACAACCTCACCAATAAGTAAACCAACAGTGCCTGTTTTCTCTCTCTCCCTTCATCTCTCTGTCCCCCTCTCTCTCCTTTCTTTCCCAAAACAGAGAGAGAGAGAGAAAGAGAATAATAATGAAGGGAAGGAAGGAGGGAGAGAAGAAGGGAGAGAGAGAGGGGACAAAAGAGGGACAGAATCAATAAAGGGAAGGTAAATCTGTTCGAACAAGATGTAATCAGCTCTATATTGTTAAAAACCTAAGGGAGAAAAATGTGTAAACACACAGACACAAACACTCCACAGAGTTAATAAGTGTAAATAGTGTTGGTGGCACAATGGTGCTACTTATCAAAAGACCTATTATTTTACACAACCGTGATCATTACTGGACACCCAAGGGCAATGAGGGCTTCTCTTGCCTCTGAAAGGCCCAGTGTTCTCTGAAAGCTGGCTTCCATCCCTGTGCAGGCTGGCAAAAAAACAGGACTGTTCTCATGGCACAGCACCAAGTCCTTTAACTCAGAGACTCATGTCATTTAGAAGCTCAGTTTTTACCACCTCCATCTGCTGCCCAAGAAGAATTAGATCCCAATTGTCTAGGCCACTGAGAAACGATATTTGTAGAATTCCTCTGGCATTTCCAAAAGCCTCTGGCCTTTCCACTCAAATGTCAGCATTTTCTTTTCATTTAATGTGCTTTGCTAAACAAAAACAAATTATGACACTGTATGAAATGGCTTGATAAAAGTGGGGCAAATTCAGAATATTCAGTATATGGACAACCTGGATAATCAACTGCCAGAAGAAATCACTCAGCCAAAACATTTAGAGGAATTTAGGAGAGTTTAGTGATTTAATGTATGTGAACAAGTACAACAAATGTAGCTACATCAACAAGATATTAGACCAAATGACTAGTAACAACTGTTAGGCTACAGGGCATAATCTGATTATCTTCATTAAACGAGGTTAGAAAATGAATTCCCCCTTGAGGCTTTACTATACTATAGAAAGGATTAGGTGAGCACTTTTGGATCTCAATAGGAAAGGTAAATGGTAGGGGACTACTCTGATTAAACATCAGAGGGACAGAGACCCTTTAATGAGTCATAATAAGATTTAGATGAGACCAAAGAATGACCATTTCTCTCTTTGTAAGCTTTGTCCATGAAGTCCCCAGAGATGGCATATATCCACAGCAATATAACATTCTGAAATTGATATATTACCTTTCTGAGGCTGTTTTAGGGCAGGAGCAATATTCAACAAGTTCTAAGAAGGAACACCCCTCTCTGGTGGACCCTTTAGCCTGAGTGTGGACAGTGCCCCATCAGCCCCAAACTGGCTTCCAGCTCCGTGTTGACTTTCACTAAGCTTGCTAATGACAGGCAGCAGCTGGCCTTCAATTTTCTGATCAGGAAACCTGGGAGGGAAGCCCAATGAGTGAGGAAGGATCCAAAGCTGATTTCAGAGCCAGACACTATGCAAAGCACCCATGTTGCCTGCCCAACAAGCCACCCAGAATTTCTGGTTTCTAACAAAGCAGCAATCTACTATAGATTCTATTTCAGATGTAAGGCAGACCTTGTTTCAATTGAATGAAAAGTGTATTTCACAATTCACAAACCACATCAGAAATTCATAACATTCTTTATATTTTACTGAAAGTCAGGAGCACATTCAGTAAATATGGTGTATGTACATATACACATTTGCACACACTTAGATATACACATGTACACATAGTGTTAAATAGATACACACACTCATATACACACACATATATACATATATAAATACACATACAAATCCCAGAAGCCAAGCATACATAAATACACATGTGCAACACGTGCATACAACTTGATATTTATATGGGATTGCCTCCTGTTGCATTCATTTTTCAGATATGCAAGTTTAGAATTATTTGTTATATGTTTAGATTTAAAATCAACTAACACCCTCAATATGGCTGATAAAATTGTTATATATATTGTTCTTATCATTTATTTTAACAATATTGTCTATAATGGTCGGTTCTGTGGACTCAAGATTTTAGTTATGCTCCAACTGCCTGCTTCTTCCATCTGTGTAGGGTTGATACTGTTGACTATATGTTTTATACACTTTCCAGATATATCTTCAACTTTGGTCTTTGTACAAAATAATTAAATAAGACAGCACAAGCATTTCACATACTGTAAAGTTTCCTTTAGGAAGTAATCCTACATATCTACAAAGGAAATCTGGCTAAGAGTCATCCAATTATTCACAACTGTAAAACATTAGACAAATAACTTTCAATATATTCTGGATGGATGGAAGTGATAGATATTTATAAAAGTCACCACCTTCTTTTTAAATTGAAAATGATTCATCATTGATAGATTTCATTAAGATCTCAATTTTAATGAGGGAATTTATATAAAATAACTATACATGAGGAAGAAATATGTATCTCATATGCTTCTGCCTTCTCTTCAGATTTTCCAGTTGAATGTCTATTAGCATTCAGAGGGACTAGTCTGGTGGAATGACACAACTGTCTGTGTGATAACAGTATTTCCTCCTCCTCCTCCTCTTCTATTACTTGACCTATTCTTACACATTAGGCACTGTACAATGGGATTTATGTGGCTGTTCTGGTTTGCTAATGCTACAGTTATGCAAAATACCAGAAATGGATTGGCTTTTATAAAGGGGGTCTATTTGGTTACAAAGTTACAGTCTGAAGGCCATGAAAATGTCCAAATGAAGGCATCAACACAAGTATACCTTCACTGAAGGAAGGCCAATGGCATCAGGAAAACCTGGGCTGGCGTCTGCTGATCCCAGGTTGTGTTCCAGCTCCACTCCCAGCTCCTGTGCGTTCTTCAAAGTGTCTCTCTTGGCTGCAGCACTTCCTTCTGTGAACATTTTATAGGACTCTAGTGATTCAATTAAGACCCACCCTGAATGGGTGGGGTAACACCTCCATGGAAATTATCCAATCAAAGGTCTCGCCCACAGTTGATTGAGACATATCTCCCTGGAAACACTCAAAGAATTCCAACCTAATCAATACTAATATGTCTTCCCACACAAGACTGTATCAAAGAACATGGCATTTTGGGGGACATAATACATCCAAACTGGCACAGTAGTCATCGCTCTTGTTATCACAACCACTTAATGATATGGATATTATTATTATCTCCATCTTCCAGATAAACAGACTGAAGCTAAAAGGGCTATGAGCACATGGAAAGAAGGCATAATCTTAGCACTCAAACCCAGACCTGTAGGATTCCACAGCCTGCTCTTTAATCACTATATAATTTTATGTCTATTCAAAACTTCTACATAAGTTTCTATGTATACATTCCTGATTATCAATCTCCATGAGGAAGTACCTTGCTGTGAATAATGAAAACTACAATTGTAAGATACTAACTTCATTCCTCCTACTGGAGAAACTGCTGTTGAATCTTTTCATCTTAATCATGGAGGGCCTGAACAAAAGGCAATCTAGGAGCATTACCCATCTTCTATGAAACATCTATCATCCTGTCCACCAGCAATTCATTCTGCTCTGGTCCTGACCTAAAGTGCCAAATGCAGATTTGAGTGCACAAACTCTACCGGGAATTCTTTGTATTTACCCTATGGAATGATGGTGCAACTCTATACATAGGCAATTTTTATTCCCTTCAGAGATTTAAGGTTGTGTTTTAGTCTTGTGACATCCAATGTTCCGGTTTGCTAAAGCTGTCATTATGCAAAATACTAGAAATGGATAGGCTTTTATAAAGGTGGTTTATTTGGTTATAAATTTACAGTCCTAATGCCACAAAAGTGTCCAGACTAAGGCATCAAGAGTATACCTTCACTGAGGAAAGGCCGATGGCATCCAGAACACTTGTGCCAGCTGGGAAGGCACATGGCTTGCGTCTGCTGGTCCTATGCTCCCATGCTGTGTTTCAAAACGGCTTTCTCCAAAATGTCTCCGGGCTTCTGTCTCTCTTAGCTTCTCTCAGCTCTCTGCTTAGTTCTCCTGGGGCATTTCTCTCTAAGTATTTGAAGATCTTCTCTTAGCTTCTCTGGGGCAAACTCCTGGCTTCATCTCCTTTTTTTTTTTTTAAATTGAGATTGTTCACATACCATACAACTATCCGAAGGCCAAAGCGTACAATCAATTGCCCATGGTACCATCATACAGCTGTGCATCCATCACCACAGTTAATTTTTTTTTCAATTTTTAGAACATTTTCATTACTCCAGAAAAGAAATAAGGACACACAAAGAAAGGAAACTCAAATCCTCCCATACTGGTAACCACCCCCTCCATTATTGATTCATAGTATTGATATAGTATATTTGTTAATGTTGAAGAAAGAATGTTTAAAATATTACTGTATTAGTTAGGTTTCTCTAGGGAAACAGAATCAATGAGCGGTGTCTCTATCAAATTGTAAAAGTGACTCATGCAACTGTGGGTATGCACGAGTCCAAATTCTGTAGAGCAGTCAGCAAACTGTCAACTCCGAGGAAGATGTCCGATGAACTCCTCAGGAAACAAACCGGCAACTTCAACGAACTCCTCAGGAAATGCTTCACTGGGCAGCCAAAGAAGAAGTGAAGGTCCTCTATCTGTCTTGCTTGTAAGTCTTCAACTGATTAATTGGATTAAATCCAGCCAATTGCATTCTCTCCTTGTGGAAGGCACGCCCTTTGGCGAGTCATCAGTCACAGCTGCAGTCAATTAACTGATGATTTAATAAACCACCCTGTTGGTTTATTAACCAGCCTCAAACGTCCTCACAGCAATTGTTAGGCCAGTGTTTGCTTGACCAGACAGCTGGGTACTATCACCTGGCCAAGCTGACACATGAACCTAACCATCACAACTACTAACTGTAGTATATAGTTTGCAATAGATATATATTTTTTCCTATATGCCCCTCTATTATTAACTTCTAGTTACAGTGTCATACATTTGTTCTAGTTCATGAGAGAGATCTCTAATATTTGTACAGTTAATCACAGACATTGTCCATAACAAGATTCACTGTTTTATACATTCCCATCTTTCAACCTCCAACTTTCCATCTGGTGACATACGTGACTCTGAGCTTCCCCTTTCCACCCCATTCACACACCATTCAGCACTGTTAGTTATTCTCACAATGTGCTACCATCACCTCTGTCCATTTCCAAACGTTTAAGTTCAACCTAGTTGAACATTCTGCTCATAATAAGCAACCATTCCCCATTCTTAGCCTCATTCTATATCCTGATAACGTACATTTCATGTCTATGAGTTTACATATTATAATTAGTTCATATCAGTGAGACCCTGTGTTGTAGTTTTCTAATGCTGCCAGAATGCAAAACACCAGAGACAGATCGACTTTTATAAAAGGGGGTTTATTTGGTTACACAGTTACAGTCTTAAGGCCATAAAGTGCCCCAGGTAACACAACAACAAACAGGTACCTTCACTGGAGGATGGCCAATGGTGTCCGGAAAACCTCTGTTAGCTGGGAAGGCATGTGGCTGGCTCTGCTCCCAAGTTCTGGTTTCAAAATGGCTTTCTCCCAGGATGTTCCTCTCTAGGCTGCAGTTCCTCAAAGATGTCACTCTTAGTTGCACTTGGGGTATTCTCCTCTCTTAGCTTCTCCAGAGCAAGAGTCTGCTTTCAATGGCCATCTTCAAAATATCTCTCATCTGCAGCTCCTGTGCTTTCTTCAAAGTGTCCCTCTTGGCTGTAGCTCCTCTTCAAAATGTCACTCACAGCTGCACTGAGTTCCCTCTGCTCATAAGCTCATTTATATGGCTCCACTGATCAAGGCCCAACCTCAATGGGTGGGGCCATGCCTCCATGGAAATATCTCATCAGTTATCAGTTACAGTTGGGTGGGGTGCATTTCCATGGAAACAACCTAATCCAAATGTTCCAAGTTAATTCCCCCTAATATGTCTGCCCCAAAGATTGCATCAAAGAATATGGCTTTTTCTGGGGGACATAATATATTCAAACCAGCACACCCTGCAATATTTGTCCTTGTGTGTCTGTCTTTTTTCACTCAATATAGTGCCCTCAAGGTTTCTTCATCAACCCATTTTTTTAAGAGAGTTCTGTTCACATACCATACATTCTGTCCTAATGTATGATTTAGCTCATATGCATTTAGCTTTGGTATATTGCCTATGTTATATTAAAGGAAGCATAATACAATGTTTCTGCTAACTATAGTCTCTAGTTTGCATTGATTATATTTTCCCCCAAAACCCACCCCGTTTTTAACACCTTGCAATGTTGACATTCATTTGTTCTACCTCACGTAAAAATATATTTGTACCTTTTATCACAATCATTGAGCACCCTAGGTTTCACTGAGTTATACAGTCCCAGTCTTTATCTTTCCTCTTTCCTACTGGTGTCCCACATGCTTCTAACCTTCCTCTTTCAACCATACTCAACACATACTTCCTCTTTCAACCATACTCATCTTTGTTGAGTGTACTTACATTGCTGTGCTACTGTCTCCCAAAACTGTTTTCCAAACCTCTCACTCCCGTCCTCCTTTCTGTCCGTAGTGCTCCATTTAGTGTTTCCTGTAGAGCAGGTATCTTGCTCACAAACTCTGTCATTGTCTGTTTGTCAGAGAATATTTTAAGCTCTCCCTCGTATTTGAAGTACAGTTTTGCCAGATATAGGATTCTTGGCCAGTCAGTGTCTTTTCTCTTTAAGTATCTTAAATATGTCACCCCACTTCCTTCTTGCCTCCATGGTTTCTATTTGGAAATCCACACAGTCTTATCAAGCTTCCTTTGTATATGACGGATCACTTTTCTCTTGCTGCTTTCAGGATTCTCTTTTTATCTTTGACATTTGATAATTTGATTGTTAAGTGTCTTGCGTAGACCTATTCAGATGTATTCTGTTTGGAGCATGCTGCACTTCTTGGATCCATAATTTTATGTCTTTCACAAGATATGGGAAATTTTCATTGATTATTTCCTCTATTATTGCTTCTGCCCCTTTTCCCGTCTCTTCTCCTTCTGGGAAACCCATGACAAGTTCATTCTTGCATTTTGTTTTGTCCTTAAGTTCCCAGAGACATTGCTCATATTTTTCCATTCTTTTCTCTAGCTGTTCTTTTGTGTCTAGGCTTTCAGGTGTATTGTTCTCCAGTTCTTGAGTGTTTTCCTCTGCCTCTTGAGATCTGCTGTTTTATGTCTCCATTGTGTCCTTCATCTCATGTGTTGTGCCTTTCATTTCCATAGACTGTCAGTTGTTTTTTCGAACTTTCAATTTCTACCTTATGTACGCCCAGTGTTTTCATTATATGCTTCATCGCTTTTGCCATATCTTCTCTAAACTTTCTGAATTGATCCAGCACTAGTTGTTTAAATTCCTGTACCTCAGTTGAAGTGTAAGTTTGTCCTTTTGACTGGGCCATAACTTCGCCCCTCCTAGTGTAGCTTGTAGTTTTCTGTTGTCTTGGCATCTGGCCTCTTTGGTTAGCCCAATCAGGTTTTCCTAGACTAGAACGGGCTAAGGTCTTGGAAGGAGGCCATAGTTTCAGGTCTCCCTGAGGGTGTGTCTTAGAAAATTGGTACACCCTGTGAGGCCTCAAGTCACTGTGTTTTTCTGCCCAGCAGGTGGCACCTGTCAGCGTGTCACTCCCAACTGGTGTAAGGAGGTGTGGCCCGTGGCTGTTTTCCCCCAGGCTCTGGGGTCTGTTTCTGAATGGGAGGCAGGTAGTAGAGCTTGGCACTGCCTCTTTCCTCTTAGGGAAGATATACCCCCTGGGGGGAGGTCATTTACATTTGAATAGTCTCTGACTCTGCTATCTCCACCCTTGTCTGAGTCTGAGTGCTGGGAATTGAAAATGGCTGAGGCTTTCTCCACTGAGCCAAAAAAGGGACAGAAAGACCAGATCCCCTTCAGGGTCAGTCTGTGGGTGCACTCAGTTTCACTTGTCGGCCAGAGATAGCACTTGGTCCTCTGGGATCCCCCTCCAGAGAGGTCCTCCGGCTCTCCAATTTCAGTCATTACCAAAAACCTCTGTCTGCTTGCTGGGGATTTGTAGCTTGTATTGAGCAGTCCATGCTTGCTAATTAAAACCTCAGTTGGAGCTCAGCTGAGGTATATTTGCTTGCTCAGAGAGTGCTGCTCTTTAGCACAGCTAGGCTTTGCAATTTGGGAGAGTGCTACTCTCTAGTGCCATAAGGCTTTGCAGCTCAGGCCATGGGGGGAAAGGGATCCCAGCTTGGATCTGCAGTTTTCACTTACAGATTTTATGCTGTGATCTCAGGCATGCCTCCCAATTCAGGTTGGTGTATAATGAGTGGACTTTCACATTTGTCCCTCCACAGTTATTCCAGATTATTCACTATTTGTTCCTGATTGTTTATTAGTTGTTCCAGGGGGACTGACTAGCTTCCACTCCTCTCTATGCCGCCATCTTCCCATCACCCTTTGGGCTTCATCTTTTAGCTTAGCCTCTCCAAATATCCTTGTGTCTGCATTTCCAAGCATCTCCAAGCATCACAGTCTGTGTCAGCTCTTAGCATCTCTTAAGTATTACAGTGACCCACCCAGAATGAGTGGGGTCACATCTCCATGGAAATAATTTAATCAAAAGTCTCACCAACAGTTGGGTGAGTCACATCTCCATGGAAACAATCAAAAGTTTCCACCCAACAAGATTGGGTTAAAACATCATGGCTCTTCTGGAGTCCATAACAATTTCAAACTGGCACACCCAAGAATTATAGTAGCCAATACATCTAATCTTTTTTTGGATGCTTATTCTGGACCAAGCTTATATAAGTGATTCCCCTTAATGTTCTCAATAACTTTGAGAAAAGCCTTTTTTTGGTCCATGTTTTAGAGATGAGGAAACTGAAGCACAAATAATTTAAGGAACTTGATCAAGTTCAAGCAAGAAAGAACAGAGCTGGTGTTCAAGCCCAGCCTGTCAGATTCTGGAGTCCATACCTTTAAATTCTATTGCTTGTAAAATATACTGGTGGACAGGTAAATTCAAGGGCAGTTTAAGACAACCCATATTAAAGTTCTTTATATCATTTTTAAGTGACAAATGAACTGTTTTAAACTAAGCCTCTGTTACCATTTGTGCTGGTATGAATGTAGTATGTTCCCCAAAACGCCATTATCTTTGATGTAATCTTGTATGGGCAGATGTATCAGTGTTGATTAGATTGTAATTCTCTGAGTGTTTCCATGGAGATGCGCCCCACCCAACTGTGGGTGATGACTCTGATTGGATAATTTCCATGATGGTGTTACCCCACCCAATCAGGGTGGGTCTAAATTAAATCACTGGAGCCATACAAATGAACTGACAAACAGAAGGAACTCAGCGCAGCTGAGAGTGACATTTTAAAGAGGAGCTACAGCCAAGAGGGACACTTTGAAGAATGCACAGAAGCTGAGAGAGTAGCTGCAGATGAGAGACAGTTTGAAGACAGCCGTTGAAACTAGACTCTTGATCCAGAGAAGCTAAGAGAGGACAAACACCCAAAGAGTAACTAAGAGTGACATTTTTGAGGAACTGCAGCCTAGCAAGGAACATCCTGAGAGAAGCCATTTTGAAACCAGAAATTTGGAGCAGACGCCAGCCACGTGCCTTCCCAGCTAACAGAGGTTTTCCGGACACCATTGGCCATCCTCCAGTGAAGGTACCCGATTGTTCATGTGTTACCTTGGACACTTTATGGCCTTAAGACTGTAACTGTGTAACCAAATAAACCCCCTTTTATAAAAACCAATCCATCTCTGGTGTTTTGCATTCTGGCAGCATTAGCAAACTACTATAACACCATTTCATATAGGAATATTTCTTAGTACCATGTCCTAAGGCATGGGATTGTGTATGTTTGCTGGTAAAGTTCAAACTGGACAATTATGAGTTAAAGCACTATTCCCCAGTCTCTATTAATACCTTTGTCAGAGAGGATCAGGAACAAGGGCTTTGGTGGTCCTTCTCTACCACAGAAGAGGATACAACTATCCTCTTCCATAATATGGGACTTCAGCAGCAGCAATCCCTCACCTCCTTACACATCACTCAAGCAAGTGCTCATAAGAGTCCAGATATAGCAAGAAGTAAAAGTGGGAAATGAATTCCAAAAGGAGTATAATTTTAATTTTATTTTGAAGTTTGACCCAACTAAGAGTAACTAGTTTTAGATACTTAAAACTATAACATGAGATTTCTCAACATATGACAGCGCTCTTATATTTTATCAGTAACATTTTCAGATAGTCACACACATAGATTTTATGTAAACATATATACATATACACATGCATATTATGCATATACATAGTCATACAAATGTTCAGGCAAAAAAAATAGTGATGATCCAAGCATGGAAAATATTACATTTAAAGTTTATTTTAAATAAAGTATAGTTTTGAAGATTCCTTTTTACTAAAATTATGTCCAATATTTGTTGGAATTTTTAGTTTTACTTTTGCCATCTCCAAAACAGAGATAATCAAAGTGATTTTAAGGGAGCATTGATATTTTCCCTGTGTCAGATAAGGATGAATAGTAATCTCTGAGGGGGCCATGTTCTGGAAAGGGGAGTTAACATTAGAAACCAATTCTATGGATAAGGGAAGTGAGGTTCAGTATAATTAAATAGCCAAACCAAAATCATCGAGCTATTAAGTAATGGAGCCAGGATTTGAACTCAGCAGCTGCTACTTTCTAAGGCCTGTGATTTACCTATTACCTACTGCCAAGCTCTTCCTACAGGGGAAAAATAAAATATTTCCTCAAGGAGGTAACTGTTGCCTCCTTTTTAAGAACCTTTATCTTAAGCCTCTGTTCAGCAAGCTACTTAGGCTTTGATGGGCTGGATGTCCCTGCACTACCTCTAATGCTGGTGTAAGTGCAGACTCCCGTCTGCTGGGCTGCCTTTATGAAAGCTTTGATTCATCACTCAAGTCTGGATAATCTCTTCAGCTTGCTACTACCAGTAATTTCCAGGTTTTGCCTTGTTGGACCCAGTCCTACCTTATAGCCCATCACTGTGATCCCTAACTACTACAAATCCAGACAGACAGCTGAAACTTCACTCCAGAAGGCATTTACACTTTTAAAAGGAGAATCAAGTTTTGCTTTCCAATCAAACAGAAAGCAATTTTGTTTCAAAATTACAATTTTTTTCCATTAAAAAAAGGAAAAAAAAAAAGGCATTTTTACAGTTAAAACCTACCCTTTTCATGAGAATTACTTTCTTCATAAGTACCTCCCCAAATAAGACTTTTATTGGAATGATCAGGATCATTCATTTATTAATTCAATCATCAAACATGGCAGGTAGTGTGCAATAGCCCTGTGCTAGGCACTGGGGACACACAGATGCTTGAGACCTGGGATTTAAGGAGCCTAAAATGTTGTGGTTACAAGCAAAGTTTTCCTGGAAGAACTACAGCACAGGTGGGGTATGAATATCAGTGTCTGAAAGTTTCAAGGAGACAGCAAATGAAGCTCAATACATTTGCTCTGCTGGTTTGTTCCCATCCCATTACTGGTCAAATATAACAGGAAACATTTCTTTATTGGCTCACACAGTAAGACAAGCTTTTCTGAGACTATTAAATTTGAGAAAGATTGACATACAAAAATTAATTTGTTAAAAAAGCATGTGGAAATTGAATACTGTTAAACATTATAATAGACAGTCTAGTTTTAAAATTGAATTTAAATCTACTTGATGGAATCAGGACCATTATATATGTGTCTTTGGTCATAGCTCTGACTTCAACAAGCAGTGTGACTTTAAGAAAGTTATACAGCAGATTTGGGCCTTAGATTCCTCATCTTCAAAGTGAACTAAGTGATCCCTAAGATTTTCTTTGGTTTAAAATTCTGTAACTATTACATGGAACACTTATACTTCTATCTACTAAGACTTAATGTTCCTAGTAAACTAAGTATTCATGCATCTTATTTATCTTTATTTAAGGTATTAATCATATCTTATTTAAAAATCAATGTTACTCTTTAACATGTAATGACCATAATAGTTTCAGAAAGCTGTTCTGGGATCCCTTTTGTTTTACACTCTGTCACTAAAATGGTCTGATATTGTCTCCCTGAAAATGGAGCAACACTGCCTGGAATAAAAATTTAACTAATGAGGACTTTGGTAACTGGGTAACATTTTACCTGTTTTAACTTTAGTAAAATTTCTGTCCAACAAGGGCTTAGGAAACATATGGCTCTGTTGATTTTAATCTTTTGGCAAGGAGAAAATGAGTATATGTGATAGATGAGTTGAGCCACAATACATATGGATACAATCATAATTTTAAATTATTTGCTAAAATTATGGAAAATATTACATATGTATTTTTATATTTTATGATGCTTTTTTGACCCTAATACTTATTTGTTGGCTGACCTTATTGTGTTATAAAATTGGAAACAGTATTTAGTCTCCCAATAGATCAAGGAAAACATTTTTGGAAAATCTGCATGTTGGTTCAATGGTGAAAATTCATTATTAAATAATTTATTATGGATCATATTTTTTGATAATTCAAATTTTTCTTTACATATAATGCAAAACTGATTATCTCATCCATTGCTCACTTATATTGCTTCTTAAGGTAAGGAACTTCTAGTTACTCCATATAAACAGAAATAAGCCATATAAATAATTCAAATATTAATTTATCAGGTGAACTAATTGACCTTTAAAATCATTTCAAATGCTCAATTATAGTAAACTTATGGCAGGAGAAAAGGTTATTGTCCTTTCTATCACAGAACATTAATGGCCTCCCATTACAATTTTGTATAATAAAAAGAGGGCAAAAAAGCCTTCCATGACTGCTCTTGTTCCTCTGACTTTCGTTGTCTATCTCTGCCTCTGATTCTCCTAACTTTCCATCCTCCTTTGAAATTTAGCCAGGACATTTCAGCAGCTCTGTTCTATAGAACTTTATGCAATGATGGACATATTCTACATTTGTGCTGTCTAATGCGGTAACCACTAACCACATGTGACAACTGAGCACTAGTGAAGCCAAAGACATGAATTTTTAATTTAATTTAAATTTAACTAATTTAAATTGAAATAGCTACATGAGGCTAGTGGCTTAATCCATAAGACAGTGCAGACAGAGCAATCAAATCTTTTTTAAGTTCTGGTTTCTCTTTTGCAAATATTAGTTGCTCTAGCTTTACTTGCTCTTGGAAATCATGTTAAATTTCTATCAAGTGTTCTGTGAGAATTCAAGAGAAAAATTTAAAATACTTCAGTTAATCAACATTCTATTAGAACTAAGTTCTTCCCTATAAAAGTTTATTTTTAATTAGGTTTGTAAACAAGAGTATGAAAAGCCTATTATCCTTGGGAAAAGAAAACAACATGTGCTAACAGGTTCCTAGACCCTCTGAACACCGGAAAGAATCTAGTCATATCAAGTCAGCTGATCACAACTTTCACCTTCATATTTGGAAAAGCGCTCTTCTAGGAAACCAAAAATAAAGCCTTTCTTTCAAAGTACAATATCACTTTGGCCAAATGATATTACAAGACTTTATAGAATACAGCTCATGTGCAAGGTCAGAATAAAATAACCTTACAACAAGTTTTTGAAAATGGGCATTTATAATATTTCAAGGTTAGGAAATCAACAACCTATTGACACCATGTATTTTAGACAGTAAGATGTCTCACAAGAGAATAACTCAATTTTATTTTTAGTTTTGTTTTATCTTCCCTAGAGAGAGAAATGCTGGAAAATTATGGTGGAGTCATTGAAATTGACTCTTTCTAGAGTCCTAGCAATGTTTACTGAAGCCCATTACCCAGGTAAAAGGAGGATAATCAAACACTTTGTATTTGATAGTAGAAAAAAAAAAAAATTGTGGCTGACATCTAAGGGTGAAGGTCTGGGAGGAGAAGACCCTGGAATCAGTTCTGATGCAGAGTCTCTAGGCCTGCAGATACTTAGAAGGTGGTTATATATGTGACCTGAATAGGATGAACATTAAAAACTGCAACCACAGTTGCCCAAACACAGTCCAGCTTAGCCCTAGGAATCAGGATCATCTTCTCTCAGAGAACAACTTGGATCAGGGACAGATCAGTCAGGCTATGCAGAAACACCTGTCACTGCCATCTGGCAGCAAGAAACAATGGCATGGACTGATGAGAACTGGGTTTATTTCTACCTGGACCCTACTCCTCCCCATTTCCAACTGCATCATCCCCCAGCATTCTCAAATAAGCCTCAAGAGGTGGACACCAAAGTGTGTGCTAATATGCTAGTGGGGGTAGGGAGACAGCGCTGGCGTTTACTGTAAATCATAAATGAAATTTGACCATTCTTCTACCCGACATTTGTGAAAAAATAATCAAATTCTAAATGTTAATAACTTCAGCTTTAATTTTTAATGCAGCCTGTGTACAGATTGAGAGTCTAAATATTCCGTAAATGTCTGTATCTGTCAGTATCCAAAAATTCTAAATCTTAGATAAGTCATCATTTAAGCCCATACATATTATGGATGGTGTTCTGGGTTGAATTACATCCTAAAAAAAAAAAGACATATTGAAATCCTAAACCCCAGTACCCCAGAATGGGATCATATTTGAAAATAGGGTTGTTACTAAAGTAGAGTGGGCCCCTAAATCAATGTAATTGGTGTCCTTATAAGGGGAGAGGAGACAGAGAGAGAGAAGACAGCCACTGAGTTACGCTATATCACAGGGAACCTCAAAGATTGCTGGTCACTGCAGAAAGCCAGGAGAGAGGCATGGATCAATTCCTCCCTGCAGACTTCAGACAGAGGAGGGCCCCTCCAACGTCTTGATTTTGGACTTCTAGCTTCCAGAACTGAGAGACAATACATTTATGTTGTTTTAAGCCACTTAGTTTGTGGAACTTTGTTACAGTAGCCCCAGACAGATAGATTCATAAGTAAATATCTAGATAATTTGTAATGGAAATTGCAAAAGTTTTCAAGCCATTATTATTCTCAGGTGTGAGAGCCAGAAGCCTTCAAGAAAGTCAGTGGAAAATGCATGTGGCCCAATGGATAATAATACTTTGAATGGTCCACTCTTCCTTCATAGGGAGAAATGAAGGCTAAAGGGTGTGAATTGACAGAGAATATACAAGCATTGCTCTAATAAAAAAGACCTTGCCCTGAGTTAAGGTTTTCCTTTTTACTTATTTTATGGATTACTAGTCTGACAGCTGCTTTGGAGTAGGATCAATGTTTCCTTGTTTCGTTTGTTTTTTGGTCAACAGTTGCATCCCAATTTGGTAAGTGCTCATTAAATATGTGAATGAATGTCTGCTTATGGACCCACATAGTCTTTTCTTCTTTATTCCACAGCAACAGATAGTTGCTGAGTATGCATCTTACACAAGTTACCCAGTCCAATGGGGGACAAGACTGGCAATGCCCCTTACCTAGTAGAAGGAGACTGTAAATAAGCAAGCAAATACATGATCAATAGGATAAACTGAAATAACTGCTAAGAAGGGAGCCAACAGGGAGCTATAACAGAACATAATGATGCAGTGGGTTGGGGAACTCTTTCTCTGAGGAAATTACATCAATACCAGATACCTGAATGAAGAGAAGAAGCTATCTATACAACAAGCAGAGCAAAGAGTACTGTGGGCTGTGAGAGAAGTCAGGGCAAAGGCCACAAGGTGAGAAAGTACTAGGTACTGTATGTTCAAAGATTTTAGAGACAAATCATCAATAGGGCCAGAGCAGAATGTATGAACGAGGGGCAGGGGAAGTGGCTGTGGAAGGGATGGGATTAGATTATGCAGGGCACCATGGGCCAGATTAAGGAGTTCAGATTGCACTCAGACTGCATTTAAAAAGTGTCTGAAGGTGAGTGACAAACCTGGATCCATGGTGCATTCTAAAAGATCATTGTTATACTCTTGTACACTTTTAGTGTCATAATTTAGTACCTGGACCACTAATTTAGTACCTGATGATGGATATGAAAGAACTTTGTAAAATGGCAAGTGCTACAGAAATGTTATGGCACATTTTTATTTATTATTAATTTGTGTTTTCCCCCAAAGCAATGTGGGAATTACTGCATTAGTTGATAATTACATAAAAATATTTTACAGAGTACACTAAAACATTAATCATGACGTTCACATTGTTTTTCAAGTATAACCCTAAATCCTTTCCCAATGCTAATTAGAAAATAACATCTACATACAAGGTGTTGTTTATCTGTTATTTGCAAACATTACAATTTGCCAATACCAGCAACTGTTAAAAGATAGAGGCTCTTCTCGCTGAGATAGCATGAGGCAAAACTACTACATGGTACCTAAAAATTTTGTTTAATCAAGCAGCTGGTAAATGTTTAAATGGAAAACCTCTAATTGTAATGAAAAAATGTGAAGTATAAAATTAACTACCAGGAGCCAAAAATGAAAAGCAGGCAGGAGAATTCATGTGGTTGTAGTCACATTCTTAAAAGGATGCTGTACCACAGAACTGAATGCACACATTTTGATGAGTACTGTGAAGAGATAAGCATGTGTGAAAACACCAATAGAACAACGTGATGCTTCTAACCGATAGAACCATGTGATGTCATTTAAACATATTTATCAAAGTAGAAAATCAAAGGAGACATTTACACAGATCACTGTTCTCATCTCCATTTTTTATCAGGCATTCAAAAACACTGTAAATTAAATCCAAAGATGGGCACATTTCTATTTTATTCTTTGTTTTCCATTCCCTGATCAGTGGTGTGCATAGGACTTGAAATGACTAGCAATCCCATCTATGGGAAGGGCTCCACTTTCCATTCATTTCCACCATGGTGAGTAAATATTGAATGTGAATGTGGTCCAAAAGAGCATCCTGCTCACCCCAGGAGGGCCCGATGGCTCACATACGTGCATGTACTCACATGTGTCACTGGCACAGCCAGGAGACCAGGTAGCCAATCTCTGTGGGTTATCTAATAGCTGATGGGTTGGCAACTAAGAAGCCATCATTCAGTGCGGCCTGTATGGACTGATGATGATCTTTCATTTTGTAGCCTATCAAATTTAAATGTACCCTGCATTCCTTGTAATGTATTTTCCTAACAAATGAAATGAAGCTTCTTAATGTAATTTTAAGAAATCAATCATCTTTAATAAGATGGATGGGGAACCCTGAATTTTAGTTCCCAAATCTGACAAGTGTAATATGATCAAACCAGGTTTAATGCCAACAAGTAACAGCAGTTTCCCAAATATGGACTCTTGTATTTTTTTCAAGTCATTTTGAGAGTCAGAGTAGCTCTTGAGAAACATGGGCTCAAGGAAAGTATATCATACTCAGACTCATGTAGCATAAATGTTTAATAGAAAAACAAAAAAGATTTCTGTACCTTTATATCCTTCAAAAAGATTTTAGTGATGCATTAAAAACTAAGTATTTTTGAGAAGGAGGTAAATGATTTGATACATAATTCCCATACACATAGAAAATGTGCTAAATGGAGGTGAATAAAAATTAAAAATAAAATCATAGACTACTAAGCAAAATTTTAAAAAAGATACAGTGAACTTGGGAAAATTCCTGTCTTTATAGTGGACATAAACTAATCTGACCAGCAGCATCACTGAATTGTTGTGAGAGCAGAAGAAAATACAGGGAAAAGTGCTTTGTAAATTACAGGTTTCTCATTCAGATATTAGTATCAAACCCACTTTGTGGAGCAAAGGAGAGGTGATGGGTGTAAATGAATAGCCCATTAGTAATGCAGTTAATGTACTAAAGTAGTATTACTGACACCTACCACAGAGCTAACCAAAAGGTACTACATAAATGTACAGATACACATTAAATTCAGCCAAAATATTTTATCATTTAAGCCTGTTTTCAAATTTTAATGGCGAAATTCCTTTTTCAAACAAAATATTATGATAAAATCCATAAATGAAATAGACAATAGAAAAACAATAGAGAGAATCAACAAAACTGTAAGTTGGTTCTTTGAAAAGAACAACAAAATTGACAAATCTTTAATTGGACAGAGAAACAAAGACAGAGGACACACATTACAAAAATCAGAAATGAAAGGGGGGAGCATTACAACTGACCTTTTTATAGAAATAGAAAGGATTATAAGAGATTACTACAAACAAGTGTATGCCAACAAATTGGATAATCTAGATGACATGGACAAACTCCTAGATTCAAAATTAACTAAACAGACTCAAGAAGAAATAGAAGATCTCAACCAACTAGTAATAATAGTTTAAATAAGTAATCAAAAACTTCCAACAAAGAAAAGTTCAGGGCCAGATGCCTTCACTGGTGAATTTTACCAAATATCCAAAGAACAATGAACACCAATACTTCCCACACTCTTCCAAAAAAAAAAAAAAAAAAAATTGAAAAGGAGAGCATACTTCTTAACTCATTATGTGGGGCTATCACCCTAAGACAGATAAACACATCAGGAGGAAAGAAAATTATAGACCAATATCCATTATGAATATATATTCAAAACTCCTAAATAAAATGCTAGCAAACTGAATCCAACAGCACAGTGAAAGGATTATACACCATTATTGAGTGGGATTTATCCCAGGAAAGCAAGGGTGGTTCAACATAAGAAAAGCAATCAATGTAACACGCCACATTACTGTAGAAAAGGCGGTGGGCAAACCCAGCACACTTTCTTCATAAAAATACCCAGAAAACTAGGAATAGAAGGGAACTTCATCAACATGATAAAGGACATTTATGAAAACCCCATAGCTAACTTCATATACAACAGTAAAGACTGAAAGCTCTCCACCTCAGGTCAGGACCAAAACAAAGATGTCTGCTTTCACCATGGCCATTCAGTGCTGTATTGGGAACTCTAGACCTAGCAATTGTACAAGAAAAAGAAGTAAAAAGCTTTCAAACTGGAAAGGAGTAAGTAAAACTATCCCTATTCACAGTTTGATATAATCCTTTATACCAAAAATCCCAAAGAATCCAGAAGAATGCTACTAGAGTAATAAATGAATTCAGCAAAGAGGGGGTACAAGACCAACACCAAAAAATCAGTGGTGTTTCTAAACACCAGCAATGAACAATCCAAAAGGAAATCAAGAAAACAATAGCATTTACAATAACAACTAAAAAGGATAAAATAACTGGAAATAAATTTAACCAATATGTAAGGGACTTAGACATAGAAACTGAAAATCATTAAAGAAAGAAACTAAAGAAAACCTAAATAAATGGAAAGATATGTCTCACTTATGCATTGAAGACTTAATATTATTGAGATGTCAATAATACCCAAAGCAATTTACAGATTCAACAAATGCCAATAAAAATTCCAATGGTTTTCTTTGCAGAAATGGAGAAGCTAATCAGATGGTAGGATAAGGGGTCTTTTATAGCTAAAACAAATCTTGATAAAGGAGGATATAGTTGGGAGGACTCATACTTCCTGATTCCAAAATTTATTACAATGTTATAGAAATCAAAAAGATGTGGTACTAGCACAAGGACAGACATACAGACCAATGGAATACAACTGGGAGATCAGAAACAAACCCACACATCTAAGACCAAGTGATTTTTCACAAAGTTGTCAAGTCTACTCAATGGGGAGAAAATAATCTCTTCAACAAATAGTGCTGGGGAAACTGAATATCTCACATACAACAAAATGAAATGGAGCCCTACCTTGCACAACATACAAAAATTAATAAAAAATTAACTCAAATGGATCAACGACCTAAATATAAGGGCTAAAACTATAAAACTTTTAGAAGAAAACAGGGCAACATCTTCAGGACCTTGTTTTTGGCAATGGATTCTTAAAAATTATACCAAAAGCATGACCAACAAAAGAAAAAAAGAGACAAATAGGACCTCATCAAAATTAAATTTAAAGTGTTTGTACATCAAAGGACATTACCAATAAAGTGTAAAGACCACATATTGAATGGGATAAAATATTTGGAAACCATATATTTGATAAGGGTTTACTATCCAGAATATATGAAGAACTACTACAACTCAACAACAAACAAGACAGACAACCCAATTTAAAAATGGGCAAAGGACTTGAATAGATTTCTCTAAAGAAGATACACAAACAGCCAATAAGCACATGAAAAGATGCTCAATATCATTAGTCATCAGGAAAATGCAAATCAAAATCACAATGAGATTCTACTTCACATACACTAGAATGACTATTAAAATTTGAAAAATAACAAGTGCTGGCAAGGAGTAGAGAAATAGGAACACTTGTACATTGTTGGTGGGAATGTAAAATTGTACACTCACTGTGGGAAAGTTTAGTGGTTTCTCAAAAAGTTAAACATAGAACTAGCATATGACCAACCAATCTCTCTTCCAAGTATATACCCAAAAGAATTGAAAGCTAGGACATGGGCAGATATTTGTACACCAATGAACATAGCAACATTATTCACAATAGAAGTGTCTATCAACAGATGAAGGGATAAACAAAATGTGGTATATACATGCAATGGAATATTATCTAGCTGTAAAAAGCAATTAAGTTCTGTTTAGATGCTACAACAAGGATGAGCTTTGAAGACATCATGTTGAATGATATAAGCCAAATACAAAAGGACAGATATGGTATGATTCCACTTATATGAAATAGTGGAATACGCAAATTGAGATGGAAAGTAGAGTGCAGATTACCAGGGGCATGTTGGGATGGGTAATAGGAAGTTAATACATAATGGATGCAGGGTTTCTGTCTGGAGTGATGGAAAAGTTTTGGTAACGGATGGTGGTGATGATAGCACTGAATTATATGCTTGGGTACTGTAGGTATATGAAATTTTAGGTTTCATATATGTTACCACAATTTAAAAACAGAGAGAGTCTAGGGAGACACAGACAATTAACATGCAATGCATAATCCTGGACTTGATCTAATAATGGAGGAGAAAAGGCTCCAAAGGACATTGTTGGGACAATCAAAAATATTGGAACTTAGACCATATGTTTTATATCAATGTTCTATTTTGAACTTGGAAACTGTACTTAATATGGCTACTTAAGTGAATGTCCTTGCTCTTAGGAAATATATATGGAAGTATTAAGTGTTAAAGGAGCATGATGTATGCTATTCTCTCCAATGTTAAATAGATAGATGAAAGAGAGAGCAAGAGAAGGAAAGAAGGAAGGGACTAAGGAACGAAGGGATAGAGGAAGGGGAGGATGGAAGAAAAATATATATCAGAGGTGGCAAAAGTTGGTAAATCTGGTATTTGGGTAGGGGGTATACCAGGGTTCCATATGTTGTTTTTGTAATTTTTTGCAACTTTTCTATAAACTTGAAATTATCTCAAAATAAAAAGTTAAGAAAACGAACTATGACTCAAGGGTAACTTCATCAACATGCTGTAACTAGAAAGTATTCTGATTTATTAAATTTATCACCCTCAGGAAAATAAAATGTGAGCTCACAAACTCCTTTACTGACTGGCTCTTAGGATTGATCTCTAGTCACAGATTGGAGGTGCTCTACTTGGCAATGTATCCATAATTTAAGATAAACTATCTTAAGGAATTACCAGACTTAGCCATGGCTTAAGAAGAGCCATTAATACAAAGCGTAACATACGCCGGGAAAGACTGCAGGACCCACAAGGGAATTCTATCATGGAACTAGGGTGATGGATCAAGAATTCAACATTTCTGTTCAAGGCCTCATCAGAGCTATCTTTAGAGTCCATATTTCTGCCAACAGTCTCTTCAAAGTAGTCTAGGTCTTTTCTATCAACTCCTCACAATTTTTCCAGAATCTTCCCTTTATCCATTTAAAAAGCCATTCCAACATATTTGGTATTTGCAAACTCTGCAGCATCCCACTCTTCTGGTACCAAAATCTGTTCCAGTTTGCTAATGCTACCGTTATGCAAAATACCAGAAATGGATTGGCTTTTGTGAAGTGGATTTATTCAGGTACAAATTTAAAGTTCTAAGGCCACAAAAGTGTCCAGATTAAGGCATCAACAGAGGATACCTTCAATGAAGAATGGCTGATGGCATCCAGAATACCTGTCAGCTGGGAAAGCACGTGCCTGGCGTCTGCTGGTCCTTTGCTCCCAGGTTGTGTTTCAGCTCCTCTCTCTCAGCTCCTGTGCATCCTTGCTTCTCTCAAAGCATCTGGGGTCCTCTCTTAGACTCTCTGGGGTAAACTCGGGGCTTTATCTCTTAGCTTAGCTTCTCCAAGAATCCTTCTGTCTGTATCTCCAAGGATCTCTCAGCGTCAGCAAGCATCTGGGTCTGTATCAGCTGTTAGCTTCTCTATTAAATACCCCAGTGAACTAATCAAGACCCACCCTGAATGGGCAGGTCTACATCTTGAAAATAATTTAATCGAAGGTATTATCCACAGTTGGGTGAGTCAAATCTCCATGGAAACAATCAATCAAAAGGTCACACCCTAATCAAGACTAACAGGTCTGGCCCCACAAGATTGCATTAAATAACATGGCTTTTCTGGGGTCCATAACAGTTTTGAAACCGGCAGAGTTTCACTTCCATCTTTTCTATTTTTTTTTTTTTTTTTTTTTTTGTGACCATACCCAAATAAAGAAACTTGTTACTTTTCGGGAAGCCTGGTATTAAGAGTGCTTAAATTGTTTGTTAAATGCAGATGGGAGCAACAATCGAAAATGGAATGCTGTAAATTGAGCTAACCTGGGAATTCATTCAGCATTTGCACTTCCAAGGCCCCAGAAAGTCAAGGGAAAAGGAAGTAACACCTAGATCCCTCAGCTCACATTTTGGCCTCTGCTCATATAAGATGGACCACATCCAACTCTTTAGTCTAGCCCTAATAGCTAAGAGGTTTTTTAGTATTTTCTAGGTGTGAAGTATTGGTTGCAAATGCTTTATGTATTATTATCTTTAATACTCCAAATCATCTTATGAAATAATGCTGATAAGGAAACTGAGGGAAGCAAGAGGCTGAGTAATTTGACAAAGTGGCTAAGCCAAGAATCAAACTCAGGCAGTCTTATTCCAGAGCCTTTGCTCTTAAGTCTTTGCTAGAGTAATCTTCACTAGATCCTCCCAAAGATGTTGCCAGGTCTCATTGGTCAGTCATGAGTGATGAAGTGGGCCAATGTTTCACTAGTAGGCAGGGGTTATTTTCTGCTAAAGGCAGAATTGTGGGCACCATCATTTCTTTTCTGTTATCATGTCATTTGTGATAAACTCACCGAACAAGGTCATTGTCTTTGGCAGGCTCAGGGTAGGCTTTTCGGTTCATCTTAAACCACACAAACTAATTTGGTTAGTATTCTCAGGTCTGCTCAATGGAGCAGTGATTCCAGCTTTGAGGGACTAGACAACCCCGATTTGGCTTGTGGACCTAAGACACCACAGCTTCTCAGAGAAGATTGGCATTAGGAGTGTGTGGGTTCATTTACACAAATGCTTGGTCTTTTCTTCCTCCCCACCTATTGTTTGTATGTATAATGTTCCTTTGGCAGGGAACCCTAGAGGAGGGGTGGGAATGAATAGGATTCCACATAAAAACCCACCATATCCCAAACACAGACACCTGGCTCAATAAATGTCTCATAATGCCATTTTGCTTGCTTTTTAATGAGTGAGGTGAAGGTGGGAGATGAAGACTGATGCTGGCAGCTATTTCAGCAACTGCTTGGAACAATATCAGCTGCAAAGGCCATCAACAATGGGGAAGCAGTTGGTAGTAGCAGCGGCTGTTCTCATGTCTGAGTCACCTGACTGAGTGTTTATAACTCAGGGCCACCCATACCAAACAAGTGTTGAAATTATCATCTGACTGGATATGCACCTAGTATATCCAAAAATAAAATAGGAATTGAGTGAAAACAATGGAGGAATTCTTGAAAATTTTAAATTCCAAGCAGCTGTGCTAACATAGAGTCCAGCACTGGCTGATTAAAACAAATACACTGGTATGGATAGCAGAACTCTCAATATAGAATGTCTTAGTTCAGGTTTCCCAAAGCAGAATGACAGAATGATTCAAGTGCAAGTAGTTTATCTGGCTAATAATTACAGGAAATACTGGGAGGAAGGCAGAAGATAAAGGGTACCTTAATAAACACTTCACCATGGCAATCAACTAAGCTTGACCCTACTGGGAGATTCCCAGAAATGGTCTCCAGGAAAGTGCTTCTCAAATATTAGTGGTATGTAAGAATCACCTGGACATCTGGTTACAACGCAGATTCAGATTCAATAGGGCTAAGCATGTGGGGCTGGAGACTATTTCTTGTAAGTTCCCGATGATACTGATTTTTGCTTGGTCTGCAGAACCATTTTGCGGAGCAAAGACAGATTTTTTTTTAATGTTACTTTTTTCACTCAATTTTTCCAAATTTGCATTCAAAATAGACAAATTCCTTATCTCACTACTTTTGAAACACATTAGAGTTGCTTGGTTTTATATAACTCTTATCCCAGGCATTTCAGCAAGTTTCAGCAAGTTTTTAACTCTCCACCCCAAATAAAGTAACTGAGCTGCACAGCGCATTGTCCCAGAAGCTTCCCATACCTGATGAAAGACCCCACTCAGCCCTCAACCTAGATCTGGAAGCAATCTTACTCCTACAAAAGAATATCATCAGTTCAGATTGCACATTCACTAAATATCATCAGTCTTTGAGATAATTTGTCAGTCCCTATGTAAGGAAAGCATATAAAATCCGTTCCTCCTTTCCTGATGCTATTAAATCAGATAAGCCTGCTCACCAGCATGCACCTACTGTCCATAGAAACAGCTCGGGCAGGTCAGCCCATCCCAGCTTGTCTCTGACCTTTTTGCTCTGCTGACGTCCTCTTCTCTTGCTCCCTGCTCCATTCTAGTGTCAAATCATGTTCTAATTTCCCAGTTAGTTTCAAATCTTTGGCCCTTGGAATCTATTTCCTGCTTTTTTGTTTTGTCTCTCTTTAATGATACACTTGCTTGCACCCATGGGTTTTTACCTACCTGACCACCTAGGGGTAAGCTTTCTGGAATCTCAGTTCACCTAGTTATACTCACCTGGACCCCCAAGAGAGGCATTTGGACACTGCTGACTAGTATTTTAAAATAGGTGTATTCTGTTCAAATGTGGACATTTTTATGGTCAAATGGAGAAAATTTGCAGCCTTTTTACAAAAACGGTCTAAAAGGGAAATTGACAGTGAAAGAATTGGCTATTGAAAAGAGGCCACAAAATATATTTGCTTTATAAAGTTATGTACATTTATAAAAACACATAAAAATCTAATGATGTGCAGTATGTATAGAAACATGGAAGCAAATTTGTGCATTAGTGCATTCCATTTTTAAAGTTTTCTGCATTGGGGCATTGGGTATGTACACAGGTTTTCAATATATTTTAGAAGAAAAAAGAAGTCTTAATCCAGTTGTCACTTTATTAAACAAAAAAAAAGCCAGGAGAAACATGTTCAAAACACTATCTTATATTTTGGGTCTTATATTTTGGGTCTGTTTGCTTCTTTATCTATACGAAGATATATATAGTCACTACATCTGTTAACATCTTAAATCCACCAATGGGGAAATAGCATATGTTCTTTTTTAACAAAGGGGTGGGATCAAAAGCATGCTTTAATAGGATTCATTTTACTCATTTGCAGTTCTTTCTGTTATCCAAAGTCTATTTACATGGAAAATGTGTACTGCCAGGACCAAAAATGCCAGTATCCATATCAACCTACGGACATCTATTTGAGGCTTTTACAGCAAGTTCCTTCCATGTTCAGGTTCCTTTCAAGAGGGAAGATTCCAAAATCATTTCTGAGAACTAATTCATCCTTAGAACACTCCAGGTGAATAGCAGGTAGACAGCTGCTTGCAGCATCGTTTTATAAAAGGTAATCAGACAGAGAGAGAAATGAGGTGCAGCATTAATTGGCATCACCTTTTAGCATGCCATAAGTCCAGCATTAGTTTCTTTGTGAGCCTCACACTTGTATTTGTATCTGTATATTAATTCCAGATTGTATAATAATATTGGCAGAATGCTGTTCAATGGATTTCAAAATTGAAAAGTTTGAATAATCAGTTATCGGATAATATCTAAACAAATGTATGGAATCCCCCAGTACTATCCACTTCTGGGGTACTAACTATGCTTCAGGATCAACAAATTAGTAAACAATGAGGTTTTATCCAGAAACCTCCTCCTCTGCCATGATCCCTTTAACCTATCTTATGGACACTAACAAAAATGAAACCAGGGAGATTTATAAAAATACAGCACCATTTAATATGCCCATCATTCAAGAAGATCAGAGAAAGGGAAGGCTGAATCTGTCTGGACTGAGCCCTCTCGTCTTTCATGACTTTTCTTCATCTTTTCCCTTAAGAAGACAGATCTTTAATCATTTTCCAATATAAATAATTTCAAGCAGTCCTCAACACCTGTGAGCATAATCTTAATACACTTCTTGACCCTTACTTAAATGATGCTACTTTATCATCACTACAAGAAAATGCAAAAAAAAAAAAAAATTACGGTCTAAAGAATCAGCACAGTAAGGAAATATAGAAAATAAGAATTAGGCTAGCTTTAAATTGGTAAGTTATTTTTACTCTGTAAAGCACTGGCAATCATAAGCGGGTGAAGCTTTCAGTAAAATTATTAAAGCAACCTAATACGCAGATACGTGTACCTGGCCCACACTTCATTTGATGTGAGTTGAAAGAGAAAGAATGAAAACAGTCTGCCTGGATTAACACTGATGAAGCACTCATTGTCACTTACAAATGACACTTTCTCTAAACCCCTGCTTAAACCTGATTTCTTTTTTTTTTAATCAATTAGAGAAGTTGTGAGTTTACAAAACAATCACACAAAAAATACAGGATTCCATACACCCCCTCCACCACCACCACCTTGCATTGGTGTGGAGAAGTTGTAACTACTGATGATAACTACTGTCAAAAAAAAAGAGAGCTAACTTTGTTACAATTGATGAAAGATTATTAAAATAGTTCTATTGTTCATTATTTGCATGGGATGTATTTTTCCCATATAGCACCCTATTACCATCTTGTGTTGGTATTGTATATTTGTTCTAATTCATGAGAGAACATTCTTATATTATTAACTATAGTCCATCATCTACAATAGGATTCACTGTGTTGTACATTTGACAACTTTATTTTTCATTTTTATTCTAGTAATCTATATATCCTAAAGCTTCTTCTTTTAACCACATCTATATAGTTGATACACTAACAATGTGCTACCATCACCATTCCATTATGACCAGAGAAAGTACTTAGTATAATTTCAATCTTCTTAAATTTAATAAGACTTGTTTTATGACACAAAATGTGGTCTATCTTGGAGAATGATACATGTGCACTTCAGAAGAATATATATTCTGTTGTTTTGGGGTGAATGTTCTGTATATGTCCATTAGATCTAGTTCTTTTATCAAAGTATTCAAGTTCTCTGTTTCCTTAGAGATGCTCTGTCTAGATGTTCTATCTATTGATGACAGTGGTGTATTGAAGTCCCCCACTATTATTATAGAAATATCTATTTCTCCATTCAGTTTTTCCAATGTTTGCCTCATGTATTTGAGGGCACCATGGTTAGCTGCATAAATGTTTATGACTGTTATTTCTTCTTGGTGCATTGCTCCTTTTATTAATATATAGTGTCTTTTGGTGTCATATCAGTTTTCAATTTAAAGTCTACTTTGTCTGATATTAGTATAGCTACCCCACCCCCTTTTATGCTCATCATGTGGGATACAGTTTTCAGCCTTTACTTGCAACATATTTATGTCTTTGGGTATAAGGTGTGTCTCTTGTAAAAAGCATTTAGTTGGATGATACCTTTTTATCCACTCTACCCATCTGTGTCTTTTGATTGGGGAGTTTAATCCATTAACATTCAAAGTTATTAAAATAAAGTCAGTACTTGCATTTTATCCTTTAGTTTTTATGTATCTTTTTTTGTCTCTCTTTTTACTTTTAGTCACCCTTACTGATAATCTTCATTTTTCCATTCTACTCCAAGCCTCTCTCTCCTGTATTTTCCTTCATCCTGCAGAACTTCCTTTTGTATTGTTTTTGTAGGGCAGGTCTCTTAGTTTCTGTTTTGAATATTTTAGACTATCGCTCATTTTCGAAGGACATTTCTGTTGGATAAAGAATCCTTGGCACAAGTTTCACCCACAGGAGAAAAACTTGCTTTCCTCTGCTCTTTCTCTGGGAATCATGATCTGCTCTGTTTGTTTTAGTTTTGCCTCTGTAGTGTTTTTTGTTTTTGTTTTTGTTTGTTTGTTTTGTTTCTTTAACATTCCTTTGTCTGTAGCTGCTTTTGCCTAGAAAACAAATTCTGGGACAAAAGTTACCCAGGAGATGTTCCCAAGTCCGTATTACCCAGCCAAAACAGGACCAGGGACTCTCCAAGGGGGCACAGACCAGCTCCAAAATGCCCTGGAGAGGGGATCAGGACAGATGTCAAAAACCTCTTTAACTGACAGCTCCCCAAAGCTGTGCTTCCCTCGCTTGCCCAACAGATGGCACCATTCAGCAAACTGTTTCCCAAAGCCCTGAGGAAGCCCTGCATCTTTTAACCTCCACCGCCTCTGCCCATCAGGGGTGGGGTTAAAACAATGGCTTCTGCCGCCTTTGTCCAGGACAGGTTGAATCAGTAGCTCAGACCTGGGACCCAGTGATCCGAATTCACAAATCAAAGGCTGTGATCAGTGTTCAGTGTGCCCCACACAACCTCCCCTGTTTTGGGGGAACAGGATTTTTATGTTCCTTACTGTCAGTAGCAGCTAGCGTGGGACTGGATCCTGAGGTGGCCTGCAGTGAGAGTGGGGGATGTGCGCCAGCAGCCACTGCACAGACAACTACTTACAGCTCTTTACAGTAGTCTATCAGCCTCTTCCCTGGATGCTGTACAGTGTTTGTCTGACTCCAGAGCCTCAGTACAGTTGTTTCAGACAGTTCCTACCTGTTTACTAGCTGTTTGGGAGGAAGGACTGAGTCCTGGAGCTCCCTACTCCGCCATCTTTCTTAAACTTGATCTAAGTCTAAAAAATCACAGGGCTGCCACTAAAATAATAGCCTCTTTCCACCTCAGCACCCCTCTTCTCTGTCAATTAACATAATCATTTATCAAATTTTACATGATTCCCCACATCTCAAACAACTATATTCAATATACTGGGGGTGTTTCACTTCTGAAATAATTGGCATCTCCTAGAAATAAAGACATAATGTATTGAAATTTATCTTGAGCTTTTTGCCTGTTAGGGTGAATATAATGCTGACTAACTGAATATATAAAATATATGTTTAGGAAGTGAACAACTGAAATGGCATCAATCTTAGACATTTCCATGAAAGTCAGTACATGTTACTTTTAATAATACTATTCATTCTTTTGGATTAGAAAATAGAACAAAATAATTCTAACAGGTCCCCAAATATTTACGGCCTTTCTATAGAAATAATCCATTGCCATGATTTCAAAATGTGTCTCCTGCTATCATTCTAAGCATTACTCAGTAAACTGTTGACAATGATAAATGTGTTGTTTTTAATACACAAAATAATCATGGAACAATAAATCAGTGTCCTAGGGCTGTCTCTACTGGAAAATACTGCAATTAGATTGGCAATAAAATCTACTGAGTTCTGCTTTTCTGTTCAAGGTCACAATTAGTTACACTGCAGTGACATTTGTACCTACTGGGCTTTCACTATTCTAGGTGCTTTTGCAGAAATAATCCCATAAAGCAATAAAATCAGTGGGGAGCAAAACACTAACACCACTGGCATCAATCTGTGAACAAAGTTCAAAAGATGAAGCTTTCAAAGGTAAAACACCTCATTATGGGCATTCAGAAGCCCTGGGATACCACACCACTTTTCCCATGCAGGGCATTCCAGAAACTGCCTGCAAAGAGCAGGATTATGGGCCAAGCCTAACCGCAAGTTCTAGGAAAAAAACAAATCACAGAAATCAAAAAGACAGATGAATTGCATCTAGCTTATACTAATCCGAGGTGATCTGAGATTCTTAGACGTATTTTCCTCAACTCCTATAAAATCCAAATCACTGGTTTATCCACAATGAAGAGGACCTCATATGACTTACAGATATGATATATTTTTTAAATTTTTTAAGTACAATTTCCTTTGTTCAGATTTAGTAAAATGATGAGGAATTATTTGAAAGAAGCCCATGAAGTCATACACACTTCTGAACTCTTCAATATTAAATATATTCTTGAGGAACTGATAATTATTTTTTAGGACCAAAACTCCTCAGGAGGTAAAAGCTGCTTCCATCTTTGTAGGAAGATACTTTTGTAACAAATCAGAAGGGATCAAGTATGTGCTCAGCATATCGTAACTCCATAATAACCTTTTCCCTAATATTTACCTGTTGACTTCAGTTGAACACATTTACAAACTCACATATTTAGTGTCCATATTTAGTGTCCTAAGTTTATATTTAGAAGTAGGGCATAATAACTACATACCCACATTTATCAAGAACAAAAGATAATGAGCTATTTGTAGACTGAACAAGAGATCAGTTGTATAGTGGTTGAAATAGGTACCTACATTCAACCCAATTCAGTGCAGCTTTCTTTGAATGCCCCCCTTATGCCAAACATTGTTAAAAGCACACACTTTTCAGCTATACCCAAAATTGCTTCAACTCTGGATTACATCATGAATTAGAATAAATGCATTTTATTTCACTGATGTGGAACATTGTGCCTGCTAAATTAATTTATCACCAAGGACTAAAAACACAAGATAATTTCTTATAATCTATACTGGTGATTGTATAGCAGCAAGGTTGTGCACAGACCTTAGTCTACAAAGATTTATAATGCTAAGTTCATTTTTCTCCTTAATACAAATGCACCAAAGTGACATTAAGACTAGATGTTTCTATTGACATTAAAGAAATCTGTATCTTAAGAATATACGTACATATTTGAGCACCTGACTTGCTTTCAGCCCTTACATATCACTGCTCCTCTGGGAATGCCCACACCAGGTGGGTGGCCAGGAGGTCATCACAACCATGTTTCCCATCTTCACACTGCTCACCAAAAATGTGCACTCCTGCCTCATCTCTGCACTGACTAGAAGGTGAGGCTCCAGTGAGATGGGGATCCTGTTGTCCCACAACACCAAGCTGGAATTTTCCCACAGAATCGTGACTTTTCATGGCTCTGCCTAACTCTATTATTATTAGTACATTCTTTATGAACTTAACAGTCCTTTGTAAATTGGCCTGGGAAACCAAGCACCATTACAGACCACAACTTAAAGTTCCACACAAGGAATTTTCAGAATGACTTTTAGAATGCATTTCACTCTTCAGCTTGCAATCCCTTTTGTGTTTACAGAAAATATCTCTCATTCAGGAAACAGAAGTATAGCACCTGCAGAGGCACTTGTCTTTCCTGTCACAGCAACAGGGTATCTATCAAAGATTAGAGTCATAAAATATTAATTGCTAACTAACTACATACCTCTTTCTTCACTTACCCAATGCAGTAGGCAAATTATCATCAGAGTTAATGACATTTTTAAGGTGAGGATAGAAAAAAATGATTAAGCAGCTCTTTAGTCTTTCAAGGTTGCAGAGTATGCTTTAGATTCACTTACCCTGACTTTTTTTTTTTTTTTTTTTTTTCTGAATTAGCACCTTAGTGGTATCAGGGAAAAAAAATACTGATCATTTGTAACACCAACAGCATTCTTGGTAACACACTTATTTTTGCAGAAACATATCTATACTGAAGTGAAAATTGTTTCCAAGCTCCTTGGATTTTAGAGTACTTTGAATTTTCTGAGATTTACTTACACTGCAGGTAGAACCAATGAATGAACCAAACTGGGCATAAATAATCCGTCCATCTCTTTGTTGATTAGTGACAGAGCCTTCACTGCAGTCCGCATTCAACTGGCATCGGTCATAATGGCAGAGCCAAATTAATAAGCTATGGACTCTGTTTAGCCTCTTCTAAATGTCTTGTCTTCAAAACTGTGAAAGAGCTAGTTGCATTCTGGGATGTACAAGGTGAGTAGTAAACAAACTTTCTAAGAGAGATGGAAAAACAAACCTTAATCATGCCCCTTAGATCCAGGTCTAACCAAAAATCTGTTTTCTATTATGTCATTATTCCTTGCTTTTTTTCCTTAGCCACTGGGTCCCCACACACCTGTTCTGAACTAACAGAGTCAATGAAAGCACTGCAAAAGGTATTATATTTTATTATGAGTTGGTCTTTCTCTCCTGGGCACCATCCTTGACCCTTCTGATAAGTGCTCTCTAGATGGTTCTCACCACAGTACAGGAGTTTAGCAGATAAGTGTTTCTAAAAAGGCAGAAAAATGAGGTTTAAGTGCAACCCTCAGTATTCAATTCCCAGCTTCTTACTCAAAAGCTCTCTAAACCTGTTTTTTTTAAAAATAACACCATCCTTTCTGGCTATTTTCCATAAGTTTCTTCAAAATCACACACAAAGAACCAAACCAAAACTGGTATTTGCCCTAAGCTCTATTTCCAGGCTAGTTGAAAAGTGATAAAACCTACGTTTTTGTGCACTAGGACATGAAATTGGAGCATTTCAAATGCTACCTATGCTTTCTAATGGCAGCAATGCAGGTGTTTCTTTTTACAAGAGCACCAACTTACTCCATTACTCCAGAAATGCCACATGCCCTACGCATCACCCAAGATCTCAGAGGCTGCTCACATATGGTAAGGCCAGGAGGTTACCAGCACAAAGTCAAGAGAAAACACAGTGAAACCATTTGCCCACTCATTGGATGGTCAAATTCAGAAGACATTAGAAACAACCACCAATTGGTAATGAAGTTCATATCTACAGCAACCCTTAGCTGTGTGGCAGGATATCTGACCATTAAACAATGTTATTTTATCTCATAAGGCACAATCATTTTCAATTCACAAAATTCTCCTTAAGCATGAACAAAAGACCAAACAAAAGGAAATTCATATGTATTACCTTCTTCTGATCTTCTAGCTTGTGACTCACCGGATTCTTCCCATGTCTGTTCATTTCTGAAGATAAATCCATCACATTAGGTCCTTGCCCTTCAAAATGGAATCTCTTCAAAAAAGCAGCCAACTAATCCAAGAGGCAATCACCAGGGAAACACTGGCATGCCACATTGCCCATCACACACCTTCTCTGAACTTCACAGACTCCAAGGAATGATAAAAAAAATCCATTCATTGTATGGAAAAAATAAATTTTGCAATTTTCTCCTGGGGCCTTCCAAATCAGCATATCGTTTTTAAATGATGACTTCTCAAAAGTGAAATATTCATCCAGGAATTTTAACTCCAATTGCTATCTTTTTCTTTCTTCACAGTTTTCCATTTTAATAAAAATTTATAGTTTCTATGAACCTGTGATAAAAAATAAGCACACAGTTAATTCCCCTCCACAATGTATAGCACAATTAGCAAAACAATTCTTACCTGAAATTTTCAATTTGGAACAAATTTTAGGCATGGATTGTATTTGACTTAAAAATAATAGTAGGTTAAAGGAATCATTCTTTACCACAATAGAATTTAGAATATCAGTTATACACCTAAACCAAGCAGAATATTAGAAACAGAAATCCACAGCACATTTAAGCTAAAAAGTAATAGGAATACACATATACTCAAACATTTGTATATGTTACACTGATTCATTCATTAATTTCAACATTCAAAGAATCACAGAATTTTAGAAAGGCGCCCAATTTGAGCAAACACACTGCTAGATACTTTGATACTTTTCATAAATAATTATACTTAAGCTTTAACTCAAATACGTAAAATAGCTATTCCTCCATTTTAAGATGAGAAAATTGAGGTTGAGAGGTTAAGCTAATTTGTGAAAGTCTAGAATAACTGGTAAATAACAAGACTAGAATTAGAATTCAGAGCTCTTTGACTCCAAAAGTCATTTTTTGTCCTATGTACTCTCCCAACTAATACTACATTATTTTGCCAAAGAAGATACCATAAATGAGTTTGTCAAGTGCCTTGTTGAATTACAGATACATCATGCACAAGTCATGCTCTTTAAAGGGGTTGGTCATCTAAGCCAGTGTTTTCCAAACCAGCTAGAAAACAGACTCACCTGGGAATAATTTTCTTTTTTAATTTTTTAACCTTATTTATTGAAAAATTAAAAAAAAAAACCAACCAAAAAAACCCCACAACATTTCAAACAAAATAAAGCAAAGGATTAAGAAAAACAAATAACCTAAAATAACTACTTTGCTTCCAATGTGTTCCTACTATACCCCGAGAAAATTAACAAACCATAACCAAACAATGGAATAAGAAAAACAAATAATCTAAAATAAGTACATTGCTTCCAACATGTCCCCACCATAACTCAAGAAAATTAACAAACCATAATCAAACAAAGGCATAAGAAAAACCAAGTAACCTAAAATAACTACATTGAAGCTAATTTTTTAAAATGCAAAAGCTTTTTTTTTACTTTATCAAAAAATTAAAAAAAAAAAATTCAAACAAAACCAAACAAAGGAATAAGAAAAACAGATAACCTAAAATAAATGTATTGCTTCCAATAGGTCCCTACTGTACCACCTGGGAATAATCTTAAACCCATAGATTCCGGGGTTCCCCCTTACGTTGCTAATTTAGAAGCTACAGTGTATGTAGCACATGGAAGTATTCCCTCTTTTAATCTCTTCTACAGCACTCTGATGCAGAAAAACCACTGGTTTGAACTGTCCCTCTAACTCAGTGTTTCCTAAACTTGCCTGAATATTGGAATCACCCGGGAAGCTTAAAAAATACTGATTCTTATGTCCCATCCCTTGAGACTGGGGCTTTAATTGGCCTGGAATACGTCCTGGGTTTTGGAATAAGTTCCCTAATGTATAAATCTCCTTTACATAAATGACCAACCACCGTTTACATCCATTAAGCAAGAGGAAGCTTCCTGTCTCAGGAGGCAGACTTTTCCATTTCAAAGCAGTGCTAGTCTTTAAACGGTTCTAATTCAGAGATGAAGTCTGCCTCCTCACATTTCTATCCATTTGTAATTATGTATATCCTTTGTCATCATCAATGCACAAAAAGATACATTTATTTCCCTTTTATATGGCAGTATTTAAAGTGTAATTTTAGTCATATTAACTACCCTTAGGGTTTGTGCACTATTGTGCATAACAGTGAAGGAAGCAGCATATGCAACAATTCTTTTTCCTCCCTTATCACTTTCTTCCTAAGAGTCTGCACTTTGTACATGTTGCATAAACTGAGCCATCCAGAACTAAGTACAAGAGTCAAACGCTGCTTTTCTCCCCCTAAGAACTCAACTCCAGATCCAACAAAACATGCTAGGTGTGACAGACATGCTTTTTACCTCAATCTATGTTCCTGTGTGTGAACCCATTTGTAAATAGATCCTTTGAAGATGTATCATCAGTTAAGATGTGGACTCATTTGTGCATAGGATCTTCTAAGATCCTACTTAGATGAGGCCCATCTGAATCAGGGTGGGCCTTGATCAGCAACACTGTAGTCCTTTATAAGCAAAAGAAATTTGGACACAGAGACAACAGGAAGAAGGAGAAAGTCAGCAGAAGCCGAAAAAGCCGAAACGAAATAGAGATTGTCAAGTGACAGGAGGCAGAGATGCAAGACAAAGGATTGTGGCAAGCCAGCACCAGAATGCTACAGATGTCTGAGAGAATGCATGGCCTTGATGATGTCTTGATTTTAGACTTCTACCCTCCAAAACCGTGAGACAATAAATTCCTTTTGCTAATCCAACCATTGTGTAGTGTATGTCATAGCAGCTCTGGCAAACTATGACACTAGGCCAAGAATGAAAGAGATGATGAAGTAGACAGATACTGTTTGACATATCAGCTTCTGAACTTCCTGTTGAACCTCTCCACCCATTGCTTACTCACTGGCTATTCCTTTGTCAACCCTTGCTCCGTCTTCAACTCCTTGCCTGCTATTCCACGTAAGCCCTTTAGTTTGTGCACTATTGTGCATAACAGCAAAGAAAGTAGCACATGCAAGGCCTTGGAAATAAGAGGGAATATGGCCAATTTGAGGAGCTGAAGAAAATTCAATGAGGATCCACTGAAAGTTTTTAAGATAAAAAACAGCAAGCAAAAAAATAGGAGAGAGCAAAACTTGTGGCAGAGAAACTGTATAGGCATTATTGGAGCAATTGAAGAAAGAGAAAATAGCATTCTGAAATAGTTTAGGAGCTGGGAGGATAGAAAGAATGCTGAAACAGACTGATATAATATTTAAAAGGTAGAGCTGACAGAATTGGTGACTGACTGAATGTGAGTGAGGTGTGGGTGTGCGATTCAAGGATATGTGAGCATCATTATCATCAATTTGGACAGGGAGGATAAAAGATTTTATAAAACAAAAACTACTTGCTAAAATCCAGAAAATTATAAGCCAATGTCACTAATGGACATAGATGAAACACTTGTAAAAAATATTAGCAAACTGAATCTAGCAATATGCCAAAATGAATCATTTTCATTTTCAACTTGCAAGATCAAGTTGAAAATCAAAAGATTGGCTTGATCACTGAAAATCAAGCAGTGTAATTCACCACATTAGTAATACATGGAAGAAAATAGTATATTCATTTATACCATTATATACCGGTGCAGAATATCATTTGATAAATTAAACATTGTTTCATGACAAAAAACTCTTGGAAAATTAGGAATAGACGGAACTTTAATAATCATCTTTTCTCTGACAAATCACACAAAAATCTCTATCAATATGATGAAAGTTAAACGTGAAAAATGGAAACAACATGAGAAAACTGGCTAACATGATTTTTATTCAACATTGTACTTAAAGTATGAACCATGCAATGAGCCAAGAAAATACTAAAATGAAAGAAAAAAGATTGAAGATGGGGATGGAGAGAAGAAGGGAAGCGTCCATAATCATGGAAGAAAGAAATAAAACTTATTATTTGTTCATGTTAGTTTGAATATATAGAAAATATTAAAGAATCAAGAGATAAATTACTAGAGTAATACTGTGAGTTCTGGCAGGCACAAGTCAATATGCAAATATTTATATTTCTGTATAACAGCAAACAAACATTGCAAAAATGAAACTTTTAAAGATACTATTTACTTTTTATAGTATTTATTATTTAGCATTAAAATATTGAATACCTGGAGTAAATTTCACAAAAGATAGAAAAAACATTAAGATTAAAGCAATAAAATGACATCAAGAGAAAAAGAAATCTAAATAAATACAGAGCCATGCCATATTCATGGATTCAAGACACAATACAGTACCTGATGCCAATTCATGCCTACAAGATTTATAGATTCTTTGTATAACCAATCAAAATCCCAATAAATCTTTCCCAGTGCTATCCTGTTGTTCTAGTACCAACATATTAAAAAGTCCCTCTTTGCCCCAGTGAGTTGACATACCACATTGCATACACTAAATTTCCAAGTAATTGTTTCTATTTATGTTTTCTATATAATTCTATTGGTCTGTCCTTTACATGTGCCAGTACTACTCTGTTTTAGTTTTTAAAAGGCTTTGTGGTATGTTTTAATATCTGGCAGGACTAGTTCCCCTCCAGCCTTTCCTTCTGTAGTGTTTTCTTAACTATTTTTGGCATGTTTTGCTTTCCCATATGAACTATTTCGTATCATCTTGTCTAGATCCATAAAAAGCAAAAAGTTTGTTGATAATTTTATTGGAGTTGATATTTTATGGGAATTAATAAATTAAAGAGAACTGAAATCTTTATGATGTTGTGTCATTCCTATCCAAGAAAACAAATCCCAATATTTAAAATAACTTGAGAAGATCCTCTAAATGCACACGGAAATGCAAAAGACCAAAAAAAAATCCAAGACACTTATGAATAACAAGTTGGAACATTTGTTCTACCAGATGTTAAGACGTATTATAAACCAACAGTATAAAAAATGGTATATAATTGGTGCAAGGATAGATAAATCAACCAATGGAACATACATAGAATCCAGAAACAGACACTTATACATATAAATCACTTGATTTATAGCTAAGGTGGAATTGCAAAGTGGTGGAAAAAAAGGTTTTTCAATAAAGAGTGCTGGGTCAATTGGATGTTCATGTGGAAAAAAAATTAAACTTGACCTCTGTATCACATCAATAATGGATTCCAGGTGGAGTGTAAATCTAAATGTGACAGAACTACAAAGCTTCTGGGCGAGTATCTTCATGATCTTAGAGTGGAGAAAGATTTCTTAAACAAGAACCAAAAGCACTGAACATAAAGAAAAACAATGAAAAATCAGAGTATGTTAAAATAACTTTTATTCATTGGATGACACTAATAAGAAAATATAAATACACCACACATTAGGAGAAGGTACCTGTTATTGGCATAACTGCATGTATAAACATCCTCAAATCAATAAGAAAAAAGCAACAGACAAAAAGATTTGAGCAGCCATTTCAAAAAAATCATAGAAAAAATATTAGGGCTGTCATGGGTTACAGATGGGTGAAGGAGTAGGTATGTTTAAGAGATAACAGGAAAGAGCCTTTTGGTGATGTTACAGTGCTATATCTTGATTGTGGGGGTGGTTACACAAGGTTGCACATGTAATAAAATTGTATAGCACAACACACTCCCCCACACACAAGTGCAAGTAAAATTGGTGAAATATGAATAAACTATGGATCGTACCAATGCCATATTCCCAGTTTTGGTATTTTTTCTACCTTTATGCAAGATGGTACTTTGGGGGGAAACTAGTTAAAAGGTATGAAGGACCTCACTGCACATTTTTTTGCCATTTCCTGTGAATCTAAAAGTATTTCAAAATAAAAAAGTAAAA
The DNA here is from genome assembly GCF_015220235.1 of Choloepus didactylus. NCBI lineage: Eukaryota > Metazoa > Chordata > Mammalia > Pilosa > Megalonychidae > Choloepus > Choloepus didactylus. The sequence goes on from NC_051314.1 coordinate 53,172,110, forward strand.
AAAGAGGAAGTCCAAATGGCAAAGAAGTACATGAAAGAGCGAGCACCCTTATTAATAATCAGGAAAATGCTAATTAAAGCCAAAATAAGACCAAAATAGTGGTAATATCAACTGTTAGCAAAGAAATGGATCAAGAACACTGCTGATCAAAGTGTAAACTGGTAAACTCTTTTGGAAAAAAAGTTTGGTTTCATCCACTAAGTTTGAAGATGCACATATTTTATGACCCAACAGTACTCAAAGCACACACTCAACAAAAATGTATGTGCATGTGCATAGACAGACCGATACAAGGAAGTCCCTTTATCGTGCAGCACCACCCCCCCCCAAAAAAAAACTGGAAAAGACTCAAAAGTCCATCAACATATCAGCATTAGAATGGATAAATAACTTATGCTATATTTATGTAACAAAACAATGTAATTAAATGAACAAACTATAGCCACAGATATCAATATGAATGAATCTCAAAAACATTAAGATTCTAAGGAAGTCAAAAATTAAAGAAACATACTGTATGATTTCATTTATATAAAGTTCAAAAAACTGGTAAAACTGGATGGTGGTTACCTTTGGTGAGGGGGAGGGAAGGGGACTTGATTGGAGTTTGACTGGAGTACTACCAATATCCATTTGTGGACTTGTGTGAGCATTTACATGGATATTAGCTTTGTAACAATTCATTGAGTTGTACATTTATATTTCATAAAGCTTTTTGCATATCTAATATGCCTCATAATAAAATTTGTTAAAAAGATTCACAGACATATGTCTTTAGTATCCTCATGAATGGTCTCTCCAATAAACAACAAAAAAGAACATAAGTTTGAATGGATGAAACTCATTAGTATCTATTATTCTTATATTTAAAGGTTATGGACCAGCCGTTGGATTATAGCATAGCATTTTGGCTGGGCACAATGTTGAGCTTATCATTACATGGTCAGTCAAAAGTCAGAAAACATATTTGCCTCAACTTCCAATATATCTCCCACTCCCTTTACAGTACAGATTCATTAAAGCCTATCAAAAGTAGTTTTTACACCTGTGTTTCTTTATATTAGTATGAAATAATACTGTCAAAACATAATAAATGTTCTAAAGTATTCAAATAATGTAGCCACCCTATCTAATACTTTACCCACAGTGCTAAAAGACTTTAAGGAAAAAAAAAAAAAACCTAAACCATGCAGCACTAAGTGCCTACTGTGTGCTCAGCACAGTAAGGCTGCAAAATTGGAAAATTTAATATTCCAATCTGTGTCTTAAGGGGCTTAAAGTCTAGTGGAGAGTCAGATGTAACTAAAACTAAGCAGAAGCATCAACATACTCTTTTCAACCTATTCCTAGCTCAAAACCTTAGAATACTGATGAGTTTACAGCAATGGTAAAAGGCAACTTTGTGTGGAGAGAATTAATAAAAAATTATGCACATAAAAATTAACTTCAATATGATTTTAGTTGATTTTAAATGCATAAAATCTAATAGGACTTATTTTTGTGAAATGAAAAGCCATTTTAATGAAACCAAGGCAGCTGGCAAAGAAAAAGAACAGATTTATGTATATTAAGATGATTCTGAAAGGTTGTTTTCTCATATGAAAGTAATTGTCACTATGTTGTATTACTTTCCTGCCACTCTTACAATGATTCAGTGGTTGGGTTTGATAGTGAAATCCTATCACTTTATGCATAAGTATAAACAGTTTCATTTTTCTGCAGCTTAAGAGAAGGTCTCCCTATTACTCAGACTCACCCAGGAGTCACTCACTCAGATTGAAGATGAAAAAGGACCAAGAAAGTAAGATTGTGAAAGGATCTTTGAGAAAAAAATATTTTGGAGAGTGACTGGGGTGTGTGGACCATGCAGAGACCTTGATGTATGTTCCCTGCAGTTGAGGGGTATCAAGGCCCTGTACCTATGCAAGCTAAAGTGACCTGTGGCAGCAGGGTGGAGGGATGCATCTGAAAAATATACACAGACCTCTCTTAACAAGGATCAAAAATGTACAATTCTTAGGAACAAGATGTAGAATTTGTGATATGAATGTTTGCCAGAGTTCATTTATGAGAGAGATCCCTCTCAAAAGAGTGACCTGACAGAGTAAGGGGACCTCTGCAGGAGGATGCTGCATGTACTGCTGGGAGCAGAAGCTGGGGAGAGATCTGGAATGTCCAGCTCAAGAAGAGGCCACTACCCACATAAAGAGAGGTAAGATCAAAGGGGCTCAAAAGTAGATCCTTCCAAGAACACTGATAAATAACCATGAGAAAGTCAGTTTTAAACATCTCCCAGGTCTATAGAGAATGAAGCCATTTTACAACAGTTGGTACTGTAGCAATAATAAATTTTCTGACCTTCATACCTCTCCCCTCTTCTCCACCTCCCCAACAAAACCCTAGTGACTAGGGGAGGAGGTAAAAGAAGAAAGTCGTTTCCAAATGGTAAAGTGTGGTAGGGAGAGGCACTGGTCAGTCTCCAGCCATGGTTTGGGTAAAGAGGAAGAAGCTTTTGAATAAAGATGTAAATGTTGATATTGAAATAAATATTCTAAATTCTGAGTTGAGATTTGTTTCATGGCCCAAAACATAAATCCCATTTTTTTCTAAAGGTAAACAACAAATCACAGATGCATAAACCATTAAAAATGTCTGGAGAGTTCTTCAGGAATTTTAACAATTGGGCAGAGGAGAAATGTCAGTTTACTCTTTGAACTTTCATATTGAACTGCTACAACATCTACAAGTGGCAGCATTTCTAAAAGACAGTGAAAAGGATCCAAGCCCAAATGGAAAGAATGAAGAAGTTGCTTCAGTAGAGGAGAGTCTTAGGGCCAGTAATTCCACTTATTCTCCCACCAACATTTCCCAAACCAAGGCTCCAGGGTTACACACCATATAGGACAGTACTGCTATAAAAAATTTGAAACTATTGGAATAGTACAACAGCTCAAATAAAACACTGAAAAATTTGGTAAACTTCAACTAGAATCAGGGAGAGAAGGAAGTCAAATAGCTACAGCAGAAAATACCATACTTAACAAAGAACTATCAGAAGAATATAAAGAATATACAGGGTAGGATACCATTTATATGAAATTTAAAAACATGTAAACAAATAACTATCATTTATAAATACAGAAGAATATAGGAAAAGTGTAAAAATATACATGAAACAATAAATGCCTTAAAAGTCAGGAACAAGACAAAAGATGCCTACCATCACCTTTTCAATAAAATATTATACCACAGGTCCTCATCACCATGGTGAGAGAAAAATTAAATAAGAAATATAAGGATAGGAAAGTAGAAAATTATTATTTTTATATAATATTATTGGCTATATAGAAAATTCAAAAAAATTATAAACAAATTATTCAAAAGTTATAAGGCCATCATATATAATATACTAGCAAAATATACCTTTATATCAATGGAAGGAAGGAAGGAAGGAAGGAAGGAAGGAAGGAAGGAGGGAGAAAGATTTTAAAACAGATTTCATTAGTAAGAGAAACAGAATATAATGTTCTTAAGGATAAAAACTAGCAAAAGATATGACTTTTATATAGAAAGGTCTTTTTGTTTAATTGAAAGACATGAAAAGTATCTATGTAAATGGAGAAATAACCCATGTTCATGGATAACAGAATTCAATGTCTGAAAGACGTCAATTGTCCCCCAATTATTCCATAAATTCAATTCATTTCCAATCAAAATCTAAACAGGGATTTTAATCTAACTTAAAAAGCTGAGAAAAAAAAACATATATAGGAGCAATGGGATAAGAATAGCCAAGACAATTTTGAAAAGAGCATATTTTCATAGATATCAATGTTTATATACAAAGCCATGGAATTTAAGACAGTGGGTTATTGGCTAAAGGGAAAAACAAATAGATCACTGAAGTAGCATAGCTCAGAAACAAAAACAAGCATGACCACATATTAATATGCAGAACAATGAGGAAAGAATTGACAATTAAAAAAAAATAATTCTGGGACAATTGGTTATCCACATGGGAACAAATAAAGAGATTTCTTAAACAAGACATAAAAAATACACACTCTAATGGAAAAAAATTGACAAAATGACTAAAATAAACTGTACAATGAAAATCAGCATATAAAATAGAAAAGAAAAGCCACAGGCAGGAAAAAATATATTGTTATATGTATGTGTGTATGTACTAAAAACAGAATTCTTACAAAGAAATTACAACAAAGAAGGAAAATGACACAATAGAAAAAGGAGCAAAGTATATGAATATGCAATTCACACAAGGGCAAACATGGATGACCAATAAGCATATGAGAAAAAGTAACTGGGGAAATTGCATTTTTTAAAAAGACACTATACCCCACTGAAGAGACTGTTATTAAAAAAACAGCAACACCCAGTGTTGGAAAACGTGATAATACTAGAAGTTCCATTAACTGCTGGTGCAAGTGTAACTGGTGATAGTAATTCAGCAAAATCTAGTGAAGTTGAATGTCAGCAGACCCCCTGATCCAGCAAATCAGTTCTTAGAGAGGAATCTGTTGACCAAGATACAGATATGACAAAGTTCAATAAAGCATCCCTTTTCACTGGTGAAAAGCAAAATAGAAATATTCCAAATATCTAAAATTAAGATAAATAATTTGTGGTATATATTTGTAGAATGGCATGGATTATACAATTTAAAATGAATGCACTAGATCTCCATATAACTAAATAGATACGTTTGATAACATAATCATGAATCAAATAATGTATTTCTGCTTCACAGGAATACATTATGATACTGTTTACAAGAAGTTTAAAAACATGCAAAACCACTAAATATCATTTAGAAATACATACCAATATAGTAAAAGCATAAACTCTATAAGAAATTACAAATCCTAAATTCAAGAGACCAGTATTTTTCAGGGGTGAGTGTGGTTGGGGAGGGGTACACAGGGAGCTTTAATAATGACATAATATAACATTTCTTCAAAAGTTTTCTAAAGCAAAATGTTGAAATGTAACAAAACTAGATGTTGAGTACACAAAGGTTATCAATATTCACTCTGCTTCTCTAAACACTTAAAATAGTTCATAATAAAAACAAGAACTGCTAAACAACTAAATTGAGAAGTTATAGAATATAAAATTATTTATTGTACACAAATTGATCAACCAAACAATCAACTATTGAACTATATCAAGCAGTTTTCTGTAGTCGCAGGACCTCCCCATAGGGGCATTTGGCAATGTGTTGGAGGACCCTGTGTGGCTGGCCCATCAACTGGAGGACACTGCTAGTATTTATTGGGGGCAGGATGCTAAACATCCTGCAATGCATGGTATAATCCAGCACAAGGAAAATTTGTCCCCAGATCACCTGCTACTGGACAAAGGCACCAAGTGCCTCAGAAGAGTGCCTGGCTTGGCAACAGTGTTAGCTCAAGGCCCTCACTGTGACAAGATGGCCTCTTGATAGTCTTCCTTTGGTAAACATATTTCCAGAGCCTCCTATGTGTCAGTGATGGTTCTAGGACCAGGAAGAGAAAAGATGCATAAAGTTCTATACCTCTATTCTCTCCACCCCCACTTCATAAAGCTGAATTCCCTGCTTATCCTCTTAGCCAAGGAGTAAGACTCTATCAAGTTAACCCCGGGAAATCTTTACACTCCATCTGATTCTACTGTTACACAATTAAAGGGCTAATGGCTGTCCCATAAATGCCCCCCCCCAAAAAAATTAATCTCTTTTTGTATCTTCACAGAGAATCTGACAATAAGAAAGTCAACACTAATGTAACACAATTCTATTGGTTAGTTTTCAGAAAACTGCAACCCAATTATTTAAAACAAAACAAGCTTTTCTCTTATATACAAAGTGCTCAGGAAAAATATTAAAACATACTGCCTTATATTGTGCTTCACAAACTAAGTTCTTGTGAAATTCCTTCTTCCTTAGTTGTGATACATAGGAGAAATAAAAACAGCAGGGGAAAACATTATGTGCCTTTCAACATGGCTGTTCTGCTTCATTTCTGTAGACTGGAAATAGGAGGTTATTTGCCTTTATCAAATAAATTAGCTCTGAAGCCCACATTTAAAAGAACATACCCTGGTTGAGCAGGAAGTTTGGACTTGATTAGTTTGAGATAAAATGATGCAAGGAAAGCTAAATATCATTCTGAGTCAATAATTGTATGTATTATAGAAACAAGACAGTATAAAACATTGATATTCTCAGGAACTAAGGATAAGTAGAAAAAGCTTGCATCTTTAAGCTATATTTGCTTTTGCCTGAAAACACAATGTAGTAATTCAAGGCCAAGTGACAGGAAATTAGGGTTTCCTGGCTGACATCAATTCAATCTTCAATAATAGTTCTGAAATGGAGTTTCGGAGCTCTAAAGAGAGGGAAAACACACATACAATATTTGTAACAACTCAGGTCACAACCCAGATGATATAGCACACATCATGTGGATAAAATTATGATGTATGCTTACAAACATGCAGAGCCTTATTACGTAATTTTAATCAAACCTAATATTTGATTGGAGTCTAACATTTAAACTGTATGTGGACTGATTATTTAGAGAATACAGGCTCCCACAGGAAGATCTGAAACTCATGATTTTCTCATTGCAACAGCAAACAGAGAATCATTTTACCCAGATAACAAAAAAATGTTAATATACTAAGGATTGGTGACTTAAGAAAAGTTTTTTAAAATTAAAATTTGATTTCTAGACTTCTTGCTATGAAAGAAGTGCTATCTACATCATTCCCTCTAGGAGAAAGAAGCGTTTCTCACCTTCCCTACCCAAGCTCATTCTCCATCATATAAGTCTTTAGTTCAAACTGTCCTGAGAGCAGAGACTGTTAATTGTTAAAAATATCCATTCTCTACTTGTCTTCAAGGTTTTAACTGTGAACTTGACCTCAAAATGATAGCTTATAGGGGGAACTTCCAAGGAAGATGGCGAAGTGGGGAGTTCCAGAGCTCACTCCTCCTTCAAATCAGCTAGTAGACAGGAAAGAATTGTCTGAAACAACTGTTCTGTGGTTTTAAGGCCAGGGGAGCATGATACAGCATCGAGGGAAGAATGCAAGGAAGGGTCTGTGAAATGGCGGTAAAGAAAAGTCAGTCACTCACTCCAAGACAGCTCCCAGCACCAATACCCATTCTCCAGTCAGGCTGTCTTGGGGTCTGGTCCCTGGCTGGCTGCTGTGGATGGAGAGGGATGCAGAAGTCCTCTTCCCCAAAAGCAAGGAGCAGGGCATGGCCAAGCGCTGATCACAGCTTTTGATCAGCAAATTCAGATCGCACAGTCCCAGCTCTGGACAGGGATGGACATGGCCACTGTTTCAACTTCATCCTCAACAGGGGCAGAGGTGATGGAGGTTTATACACAGTACCTCTTTAAAGCTGTGGGGAACAGTTTGCTGAAGAGCACCAACTGCTAGGCAGGCCAGAAATGTGCAACTTCAGAGAGTCGTCAAAAAGACTTCTGGTGTCTTTCCTGACCATCCCTCCAGAGCTCTTTGGAGTTGGTCTGCACCCCGGTCATGGGTCCCTGGACCTATTGTCACAGGGAAATACTGAATTGGGAAAGTCCTCTCTGGGATGAATCCCCTGACAGAATTTGTCCTCTAGGCAAAAGCAGAAAGAGGAAATGAAGGGAGTAGAAAAAGCACTACAGTGGCAAAACAAAAACAAACAGAATGATCAAGGTTCTTGGAGAAGGGGCAGAGGAAAGGAAGCCTTTTCCTCAGGATAAAACAAGTGCACAAATAGGGCAATCTTAAAAATTTTACTGCAATCCAGGGAAAGAATCAGTTGAAGAAGAGATGGAAGAATCTGATCAGTTAACACCAGCTACTGTAAAAGGTCTAGAATAAGATGAACCAAGAGTCAAAGAACAGACTTAACACAAAGATGATCAACAATAAAATTCTTAGAAACACATGAATAGCCTACTTTGACTCTGGAAGAAATAGAATACCTCATCAGACCAACTACAAGTAGAGAGATTGAATTAGTTGTCAAAGACCTCCTAACAAAGAAAATCCTAGGAGCAAATGGCTTCACAGTTGAATTCTAACAATCATTCCAAGAATTAATACCAATCCTGTTCAAATTCTTCCAAAAATTTGAAGAGAAGGGAACACTACCTAACTCATTCTATGAGACCAACATAACCCTAATACCAAAGCCAGATAAAGATACTACAAGAAAAGAATATTACAGACCAATTCCTCTTATAAATATTGATACAAAAATACTTGCAAATTGAATCCAACAGCACATTAAAAGAATCATATGCCATGATCAAGTGGGTTTATCCCCAAGTATGCAAGTGTAGTACAACATAAGAAAATCAGTTAATGTAATAACCACATTAACAAATTGAAGAGAAAAAAATACATAATCATTTTGATTGACACAGAAAATGCATCTGACAAAACCCAGCATCCTTTCTTGATAAAACACTTCAAAAAATAGGAATAAAAGAAAATGTCCTCAACATGAGAAAGACCATCTATGAAAAGCCCATTGTTAATATCATACTAAATGATGAAAGACAGAAAGCTTTCCCCTTAAGTTCTGGAATAAGACAACAATGCCCACTCTTACCACTATTATTCAACATTGTACCAGAAGTTGTAGCCAGAGCACTTAGACAAGAAAAACAAACAAAAGGCATCCAAGTTGGAAAGGAAGAAATAAAATGTTCACTATTTGCAGATGACATGATACTATATATATATATAAAAAAAAAAATCCCAAAAATTCTACAAAAAAGCTACTAGAGCTAATAAATGAGTTCAGCAAAGTGCTGGGGTAAAAGATCAACAAGCAAAAATCAATAATGTTTCTAAATACAAGTAATGAGCAATATGAAGAGGAAGTCAAGAAGAAAATTGCATTTACAATAGCAATTAAAAGAATCAAATATCTAGGAATTAATATAACCAAGCTGTATAGGATATATACAAAGAAAACTACAAATCTTTGCTAAAAGAAATCAAAGAAGCTCTAAATAAATGGAAGGACTTTCCATTTGCATGGATTGGGAAACTAAATATTGTTAAGATGTCAATTCTAACCAAAATGAATTGCCTATTCAATTCAATCCCAATCAAAATTCCAACAGCCTACTTGGCAGAAATGGAAAAGCCAATTACCAAATTTGTTTGGAAAGGTAAGAGACCCCAAATAGCCAAAACCATCTTGAAAAAGAAGAACAAGTCTGGAGGACTCACACTTCCTATCATTAAAGCTTATTGCAAAGATAGAGTGGTCAAAACAGCATGGTACTGGCATTGGATATATATATTGACCAGTGTAATCGAACTGAGAGTTTAGAAATAAGACCCTCACCTTTATGGCCAATTGATATTTGACAAGGCTGCCAAGTCCACTCAACTAGAAAGGAATAGTCTCTTCAGCAATTGGTGCTGGGAGAACTGCATATCCTTATGCAAAAGAATGGAAGAGAACCACTAACTTACACTGTATATAAAAATTAACTCAAAAATGGATCAAAGGCCTAAACATGAGAGCAAGGACTATAAACTTCTAGAAGAAAATATAGGGAAGCATCCTCAAGATCTTGTGGTAGGCAATTGTTTCTTATACTTTACACTCAAAGCACAATATGAAAGAAAAAGTAGATAAATGGAACCTCCTCAAAATTAAAAACTTTTGTGTTTCAAAGGACTCTGCCAAGAAAGTGAAAAGGCAGCCTATTAAATGGGAGAATATTTGGAAATCACATATCTGATAAGATTTTAATAACTAGAATACATAAAAAAATTCTACAACTCAACAAAAAGACAAACAACCCAATTTAAAAAATGGGCAAAATAAACTTGCATGTAACTGTGCCTAAGAGTGTCCCTCTGTGTACCTCTTTGCTGCTCAGATGTGGCCCCCTCTCTCTCTCTAGCTAAGCCATCTCGGCAGATGAACTAACTGTCCTCCCTGCTACGTGGGACCTGACTCCCAGGGGTGTAAATCTCCCTGGCAACACAGGATACGACTTCTGGGAATAAACCTGGACCCAGCATTGTGGGATTGAGAACATCTTCTTGACCAAAAGGGGGATGCAAAATGAAACGAAGTAAAGTTTCAGTGGCTGAGAAATTTCAAGTGGAGTCGAGAGGTCACTCTGGTGGACATTCTCATGCACTATATAGATAATGCCTCTTAGGTTTTAATGTATTGGAATAGCTAGAAGTAAATACCTGAAACTATCAAACTCCAACCCAGTAGTCTGGACTCCTGAAGACGATTGTATAACAATGTAGCTTACAAGAAGTGACAGTGTGATTGTGAAAACCTTGTGGATCACACACACTTCATCTAGTGTATGGATGGATGAGTAGATAAATGGGGACGAAAACTAACTAAAAAATAGGGTGGGATGGTGGGGGGATGATTTGGGTGTTCTTTTTTACTTTTATTTTTTATTCTTATTCTGATTATTTCTGAAGTAAAGAAAATGTTCAAAAAATAGATTGGGGTGATGAATGTATAACTATATGATGGTACTGTGAACAGCTGATTGTACACCATGGATGATTGTATGGTATGTGAATATATTTCAATAAAACTGAATTTAATTTTTAAAAAATGGGAAAAAGACATGAATAGACATTTTTTTCCAAAGAGAAATTTCAAATGGCTAAAGCTTATGGGAAAATATGCTTAACATCACTAGCTCCTAGTTTTGATGCAAATCAAACCACAATAAGATACAATTTCAAACCCACTAGAATGGCCACTATTGATAAAAACAGAACACAAGTTTGGAGAGGACGTGGAGATAAGATCACACATTCACATGCTGGTGCGACTGCTGTGGAGGACAGTTTGGCGGTTCCTCAGGAAGCTAAGTATAAAACTGCCATATGATCCGGCAATCCCACTACTAAGTATTTACCCAGAAGAACTGTAAGCAGGGACTCGAACAGACATTTGCACCCCGATGTTCATAGTGGTATTATTCAGAATTGACAAAAGAGGAAAGCAAATGATGTGTCCATCAGCTTTATAAATGGATAAACAAAATGTGGTATATACATACAATGGAATATTATTCAGCTGTAAGAAGGAATGAAGTCCCGATGAATGTAACAAAATGGTTGAACCTTGAGGTCCTTACGTTGAATGAAATAAGCCAGATACAAAAGGAAAAATACTCTGCAATCTCACTGATATGAATTAACTATAATAATCAAACTCAGAATTAGAATCTACCAGAGGATAGAATGGGGGTACAGAATGGGGAGCTGATGCTTTGTGAAGAATCTCTATTTAGGTTAATTGTAAATGTTGGAAATGGATAACAATGATGGTAGTGCATTACTGTGAGTGAAATTAATAGCACTTAATTGTGCTTGTAAATGTGGTTAAAAGGGGGAGTTTTGGATAGTGAAGGAAAGTTAGGAGACAAAATATAGAACTGTTTAACACAGTGAACCCTGTTGTGGATAATGAACTGTGGTTAATAGTACAAATATAAGAAAGTTCTTTCATGAATATAATAAATGTATGACACTATTACAAGGTGTTAATATAGGATTGGATACAAAACATGCCAGTGCACAAGGGTACTCAGAAGGATATAAAGTATGTTTTATGCAATTGATCAGTTTCCAGATATTGGAAGTTTTATACGGAGTCATATTCAAATTATAGAAGAGATTCATATAATTAATTTATTTTAATATGCTCAAAAACTTTAGGTCTTCAGGTATAAACATGAAACACAAAGATATACTCTGTTATGTATATATATTCATGATAAGTTGAGTATAAATATCTTGAGAAATATAAAATATAGTCAAGAGCTATACTCACATTGCCTTCTAGTACCCCTCTAGCAATGTTTTCCTTAAGTGCACAGACAAGACTGCCTTATTTTTTATTCTTCAGCAATAACTTAACTTAGCACAGAGTTTAATAAATGATATTGCAAAATAAGAAGGAAACAGTAAGAAGGAGAGGAAGGGAAGGAGGAATACATTAGGCAACCAAAGGAATTTTATAGTCAATCCTAATTATTCATCATTTTTCTCTCTGGAAATATGGATCTTATTTTCAGATTAATAGTTTAGTAACAGAGAAGACTGTTCAATAAATGGGAAGTGTGTGTATAAAAATATTTAAATCACCCTTAACACATCCACACTAACACAGATTTTATGTTTTAGAAGTTAGAATTAAACTGGACTTAATGTTTCTATATTATTTTTTAAAAGAATATCCTAAGCAACTAGTATAAAATAGCTACTTCAAAGTACTTTGGTTACATGTAATTTATTTACAAGCTATGAATATGTATGATGGTTCATTTTATTTGTCAACTTGGTTAGGTTATGGTGCCCAGTTGATTGGTCAAACACTGGATGAAAGGTCACTGTGGAGGTATTCTGTATGGGATTAGTATTTATAAGCAGTTAACCTTAGATATAGGAGATTATCTATATAATGTGGTGAGCCTCATTCAATCGATTGGAGATCTTAACAGCACAAACCAAGAGTTGCAGACATCAGAAGGAATTCTAGTTCAACTACATCCTCCACTTCTTCTTGAGTTTCCAGCCTAAGAAATTCAGACTCAAGAATTCAACATCGTACTCACTAGAACTTCCAGCCTCCAGCCTGCCTAAAATTGACTTGCCAGCACCCACAATCACATGAACCAAAACCTTATAAGAAATCTCTTCATAAGTGTGTGTGTTTCTACAATCTCTCTCTCACACACACACATCCTGTTCGTTCTGTTCCTCTGGAGAACCCTGAGTGACACAGTGTGTTAATTACAAATCACTCTTATTCATAAAAGCTAGTCAGGCATTCCTTCATTCAATTAATATGCATTTAGAACCTACTAAATGCCAGGCATAAAATCTACTATATAGTATAAAGACACAATAAAATGGCATTTCCTCAAACATACTCTGTAACAGAGACATTTGAAAATGACAAGCTAATCCTGTTCCCAACTACCTAAATTAGTCAAATTTTAATATAATTGTTATTTAAATTTTTGGAGCATAGTTTCAGAAAAGAAAGGACAATGGAAAAATATTCATGAAAAATGATTGGTTTTCAGGTTGTTCCTAAAGAAGTGAAAGGACATAACAGGGTTTACAAAATGATAGCCTCTACCTGGCCAGGAATTTAGGCATCAGGGTATAGGTGGGCAGGGGGAGGGGGGGGCAGATGGATTTCAGGAGGGATGTTACGGTTCCATTTTGTTTGCTTTGAAAATTCTTAGGCGAAACATGCATTGCCAATTTGCTACAGGCCTTGCCAACACTTAATGTTTTATAACTAGTTGCTTTATAAATTCATAGTAAATGACAGAATGTGATTAGTGCATTTGAGACTGCAACCCTTAATTCAGAAGGGTAGAGAAGAGGAAGAACTTTCCATTTGAGGGAACAGGGGAGGAGAGAATGGTCCAGGTTTGTTTGGGGAGCAGGAGTAGATCATATGATTTCATGCATGGGTTTAGACCTATTCAGGAAGAATGAAGCCATCACTTGCTTTATTAAATGGTATAGCTTTAACCGAGACAGTCAAATTTGGGAGAGTAACAAACAGGAAACAATTTAAAAACAAAATAAAGTGAAAAAAAGATAAACAAAAAACAGGTGACCTTGGTGCTATTCTCAAATGAAAAATCACTGATTCTAATGGATGGCCCATTTTATTGTCTTAAATTACAAGCAGGAAACACTGCAGAAATATCTTTACCTATTGTCAGGATTCAATCATGTCCCCCATAAAGACATGTTCAAGTCCTAAATGCCAATCCTGTGGGTGTGAACCCATTTGTAAACAGGACCTTTGAAGATATGTTTAGTGGGGGCAGGCTGAATGAGGATAGGCCTTAATCCAATACGGCTGAAGTCTTTATAAGCAAAGGAAATTGCACACAGAAATGGGAACCAGAGGAGGATACAGTAAGAAACAGATTGGCATGTGATGAAGGATTCCCAGAAAGCTATCAACAGAATGCTACAAACTTTGGAGAGAGCAGGGCCTTGCCAACCCATTGATTTTAGACATCTAGCCTCCAAAACTGTGAGTCAATGAATTCCTCTTGTTTAAGCCAACCAGTGTGTGGTATTTATCATAGCACCCCTGGCAATACAAGACAACTATTTTGGCATTAAAATGTAAACATGTATTATATTTCATAAAAGATTTCAGAAATATTAGTTCACATGGTAGATGACTGTTTTTGATTAACAAAAAATGGCTAAGTTAAGGCACAACATGTATTTTCTTTTGATCGCCTCTCATAGAGGTAGTCTTACTAAATTTGCTCAGAAATGGTACAGAAAAAAAATAAAACTCTTTGGCATCTCAATAAAAGTAATTTCGTGGTATGCCTGTAAGAAGACTGGTGCTTTTCCAGGACCTAAAACATGTTGTGAGCCCAAAAGAAGGAAATGACATTTCTATCTGATTTAAACTCTTCTTTAATGGTGATCATAGAAAAGTATTTGTATTGGTGCTGTGGGTAATGGAGTTATTATTTGACCTGATGCTCTTCTTTCAAGTGGACCACAGATTATATAATAACAGCTTACACATATGTTACCTCCTATAAGTCTTTCACTGTACTAAGTGCTGCATGTGTACTGGCTCATTGCTTCCTCACCAAAACCGTGTGGGATTGACCTTTTTATTGTGTCCAAATCAAGATGAGGAAATTGAAGAATAGAAATATGAAATAACCTACTGAGGGCCATATAGGCAGTAAATGGTAGAACTAGGCAGCCTGATTTCAAGTTAAAAATGTACTTTTAACCACTTTGCTTTCCTGCTTGGAACAAGCTGGCCTTCAGGTATTATTTGTTCGATGAGTGAATAGAAGGTAGTAAAAATACCTACCTCATAGATGCAGCGGAAGAACTGGTTTTTAAAATTTATTATTAATCACTTTTGTATAGTATGCTATAACTTATAAAGTATTTTTCCATCTCATATCATTAGAAAACTCCTTTTAGTCAACAAAGCACAGTACAATGATTTGCAAAATAATAGCAGCAAACAGCTGTGATTTAAGTTACTTGTTTCCATCTGGCTTTCAGGTTCCTCTTCTGTAAAATAAGAAACCTAAAGAACATCTAAATTTCCTTGATTCTCTAACTCAGAATGGTTTGTTCACGGTCAACAATTCTGTCCAAGGAAAGGGCATATTTCTAATTGCAAATTCAAGTTTTTCCAAGTAAAATGAATTCTCTTTGTTAGACGTCTTCCGTCAGGACTCTTGCTTCCTGTAAAATTCTGAGCTGTTCCACTCCAGCTATTGCTCTTTTTGTCCTTTATCCTCACCTTTATCCCATTTTGTGTACCCAGGGATTCACTGCTTACTCTTAAAATCTCAATCTCCCACCCCCTCATCAACGATACCTTGGTATTTCATTTCTTCAGGGGCAGTTTAATCAGATAAACTTGGAAGACATAGCACCCACAGAAACAGGCTGCCTTTGTCTTTTATACAAATGCTTTAACACTTTCACTAAAAATGCACAGGCCTCCTTAAGAAAGGTCTTAGTGGGCTTCTTGATAAGTAGGTCAAGCATTCTGACAAGCTGATAAGAAGGATTTTTTTGTCCCTTTCATAGTCCAATGTGGGCAGCTGCCTATTCTACACCAATATTCCTATTACTGGGATTTTATTGCTTCTGAACTACCTGAGGCATGAGGTATCGTGTATTATTTTTCTCTTCTTCTCTGACAAGTAGAGAGAATGAAGAAATTTCTTTCAAAGAATTAAAGAGACAGTCAAAAGACACACATTTCTGACACAGAAGGGCATGCCCACTTAAATTAGGATAGGGATATATTGAAGGTGCTATGTTTTAAATTTTGAAATCACTTTAAATTATAGACAAATGCAAAAATAACAGAGTTGCAGCATACCCTTCACCCAGCTTCTCCTAGTGTTAACATATTATGTAAACATAGTATGATTATCAAAATCAAGAAATTAACAATGATAAAATACTATTAGCTAACTGTAGATCTTATTTGAATTTCCCCACTTTTCTCACTAGTATCTTTTTTCTGTTCTAGGAATCAATCCAAGATTCCACTTGCATCTAGTTGCCATATTCCTTAGTTTCCTCAAATCAGTATGTCTTATTACTGGTGATATTAACCTTGATCACTTGATCTTCTAGGTTTCACCACTGTGAAGTTACCATTTTTTTTATCCCCATCTTGTGGGGAAATATTTGAGACTATATTCTGTTTCTCATTGTACTGTTGTCTATAAATTTCAGCATCCAGCAAGGATCTTGCCTCCAAAAATAATTACCATCATGTTTGCCAATATGAATTTTCTATTTTCCTGATTACTTCACTTATTAACTGTAATTATTTCATAAAGAACTGACCCTTCTCCACCATTTATTTATATAGCCAATTGTTTATTTTTAACAGTGTGAATTCATGGATATTTGTTTCAGTCTATGGATTATAATCCAATACTCTACTTTTTTGCTCAAATTCTTCCAGGTTTGGACATTAGGATCCCCTTCAGGTTGGTTCTCGTTTTCCTTAAACAAACATCCCCCATCACTTTTTAAGTACTTACTTTCTGACAATACAAGATGTTCCAGCCTCATCTTGCATTTTCCCTGTCCCAACCCTAAAACCAACCATTTCTCCAAGGAGACAAACTGTATTTTATTGGAAAATGGTATTTAGAAACCAAGGTCAGAGTTTTAGATGGACTCAAACTGCTGCTCATGTGTCATCGTTTTTAGGCCCTTTCAAGCAGACAAAACTAGGAAATATAGTTATGTATACTAACACATACATCTATATTTTTGTTTGTATCTATCTCACTGCTTGTATATTAAAACCATGAGCTCAAACTCATTGCTCTGATTCTGATAAAAAAAATAAGAGTTCGTTGTAGCTTCTCTTCTCCCTTGTGTTATTTGTAACTTCTTTCTCTCACATTGAGATACCTGGCTCTCATTATACACAATATATTTACTTATTTGTTCAATCCCAATATACACATAAAGTAATTTAGAATTTCTGCCCCATATCCCTGTGAGAAATGAATTTATAAACTCGAGTACACTATTTGTGCAAAGGTCTTTTTGTTTTGTTTTTTGTCTTTAACCTTATAGTATACAAAGTACAATTTTCCAAAGTTATTTAGGTTAATTCAGGGTGATTCTCTCATTCACTGGTAATACAGACATGTTCAGTTGTTTCTATACCATTTTTGTTTCCTCCACATCCTGGTTGAGTTTAATTATTTATTTTTTTAATATGTGAAAGATTGCCCTGGTCTAAGACTCAGAGTTATAAAATGAGCTATTCTTGGAGAAGTTTTGCTCTCACCTCAATCCTCACGTCACTCTTCTCACTCCCTCCCTGTAGGTAATAATCTCAATAGTTTCTGTTTTAGCCTTCCTATATTTATATTTCTTTTAGACAAGTGACCAGATACATTGCATTTTCTTACATCCACTATTCTTTACATGAATGAAGGGTAGCATATTATAGATACTCTTTTGAACTTTGCTTTTTCATTTAATATAACCTAGAAGTCAGCCATATTAGTTTACAGAGATCTTCCTCATTCTTTTTTAACATGGGATAGTACTCCATTGTGTTCATGTGCTTGCTATAACTTATTCAACCATTTTCCTATATGTGGACATTTAGGTTGTTTATAATATTCTGCAAGTATAATTGAAGTGTGTCTTCAGAGGGAATTCTTAAAAGTAGAGTTGTTGGTCCAAAGTTAATGGTATATGTAATTTTGTCAGGCACTGTCAAATTCCTATCCAGAAAGTTTGTACAAACTTGCATTTCAAACTAGTAATGTTTGAAAGCCTATTTCCTCAAAGCCTCACCAATGCAATGTGTTGTCATACTTTTTAATCTTCACCAATATGATAGTTGAAAAATGGCATATTGGTATTTTTATTGGCATTTATCTAATTATCAATGAATCTAAACATTTTAATGCCTCAGGGTCATTTTATATATTTTTCTTTTTTGAATATGAATTGTCAGTCCATGTCTGTATCCTATTTATCTTTTTCCAATAATTTTGAAATGCAACCCAGGAGCAAACAACCAGTAGACGCCAGCCACATGCCTTCCTAGCAGACAGAGGTGTTCCAGATGCCATTGGCCGTCTTTAGGTGAAGGTTTCCTCTTGTTGATGCCTTAGTTTGGACACTTTTATGGCCTTAGAACTGTAAATTTGTAACCTTACAAATCTCCTTTATAAAAGCCAATCCATGTCTGGTATTTTGCATAACAGCAGCTCTAACAAACTGGAACACCAGGTAATAATTGATAAGTGCCAGAAGGAAAGGATGGAGGAAGTGATTTGCAATAAGAATAACTGGGTTTGTATTCCACAATTCCACTAAACTTAGGCTAAGTTTCTTAACTGTAAAATAGGGAAAATGCCATCTACCTCATATTAAGAGGATCAAATAATATAATATATATGAAAGCACCTACTTCTCACACTATTAGGCATACTCAAAAAATATTTCAAATCAATCAGATACAGACAACAGTTGCTATTCAGACCAGAAGAAGAAGAGATTATAAACTATGTACCATAAATAGTATGTCTATAAAAATGGATGGACTTGTACCAAAGACAGTATGGAATATTTCTCCTTCTGACTAAAATTAAGAAAAATTAAGCATTTTCAGAGTTTTTCTATAAATCATCTTACCTACTTATATGTTTAATAGTGGATCAGTCTCATTTATTTGAATACCAGAACAAAATTAACTGACTAAATCTTTTATATTAAAAGTTTACAAGATATGTGTGTGTGTGTGTGTGTGTGTGTGTGTGTGTGTGTGTATAATATATCCATATCCAAGTAAGGCAATTTGATTATTACCTCCCTAAATAGAAACATCTCCCTCTATTATAATATCACAGGATATATATGTCTGTAAACATTCACTTGTACAGATGACACCCATACACACATGGAGTTTGGATTATATATATATATACACACACACTACATTTAAACATTATATATATATATGTATATATATATATATAATGTTTGAGAACAAAAAGACACCCAAATACACAAAAGAGCAATTAAATACATAGAATACACTCTCTCTAAAATTTATGCTGCTTACTGAGGTACTGTTAGAAGATATGATTGAAAATAAAAATGAATTCATGCAATATAACTTAAAGATATCCCTTCATTGTGAAAGTTTGGTAAATCCTGAAATTTACTTTGAATTTACAAGTCAACAACTACATTATCTATAGCATTAAAATAAAAAGGATAAAGTGTCTCTGTTATTTGAAGAATGGTGTCAAAGTTATTGATCAGAGTTTAAAATATTTAGGATATATTTAGATGTATAGTTTGCATTCACATTTGGACAGATAATGGTGTACTTCCCACAACTCATTATAAATTTTAGTCTTATACAGGGTTCAGTGATAAAGTTATGTGTGAGCTTTGCCTTGGCTCACCAATTTCAAAGATTAAAGGCAAATTCAATGCAAACTCAGAAAATAAAACCATAAAACAAAAAAATTCTAAAGACACCATGTTCTGAGCAATTTAAGCCCGTCACCTTACTACCTGTTATGGCATGCCTTCTCTCTTATTCTCTTGATTGACGCATTTTCATTCATTCATTTAGTAATCATCTATTAGTCATAGAATATAGACCACAGAATATTGGGGATATAAAAAGGAATAAATAATATGCAGCACATACTAACAAAGAGTCAACAATCAGGCTGGGGTGGGGGGAAAGTGACTGCCCTTATTCTTTTCCTAGTTCCAGGCCAGATTTTAAAGATGAAATACAGTTTCTTTAAAGAGTACAGCCTTCTCCATCTGCCAATTGTAACAGGTGGTAAACTATTACTCAGGGCCAATATCAGAATCAGTAGCTTGGGCTCATACAAAGCATTGGGTAGTTAATATACCTCATGCCTTTGCTAGGGACCACAGGCTTTTCATGAATATATACATCATTCCCTTCTTCTTTTACTAATGGGATCCCAAATTAAAAGCTGCAAATTAACTACCCAGCTAGAGAGACAATTCTCAGACTCCCTTGCAGCTATGTGTGATCATTTGACAAATTTCACACAAATGGGACCTAAGGACAACTGACATGTGCCAATACACTTAGAAAAAATGGATATATACTCACTTGACCTTTCTTCTTCCCACAAGAGTATGGATGTGATGGCCAGAGTTAGAGAAGCCATTGTAAACCATTACATGAAAGTTCCTTCTTGAGAATTGCACAGCAATGAGATAGGATGAGCTTGAGTTCCTGGATGGCTGGTAGTGGCACACTACCGGTCTTAGACAGACTATATTTGGACTCTTACATAAGAATGAAACACACACACACACACACACACACACACACACATATACACACACACACACACATACAATGTAAACAAACCACGATACTTCTTGCATTTAAGCTACACTGGCATAGAGGGGAGGATTATTTATTATAGCATCTTGGACTGTATCCTGATACCCATCCTTACTCCATGTAGCATCACGCTAACAGTATCTGAGTGACTGTCCTGTCCTCTTCAGGAATTGGGTCTGCTCTTTCACACAAGCCCTCACTTCCTCTTTTTCAGTTTTGTTTGGATAAAGCTATTGTCGTGACCCATCCTGATTTAGCCTTCTATGCTGTCTTGCTCAGCAATGCCCCGGTATGAATACATCTGTGACATGCTCACATCCTTCCTGAAGAGAAGCAGTTTGCCTCATTTTCTAAATTGTTATGATCCCCAATATTTGGCCTAGTCCTTACACCACCGAAACACTTTCCTGAGAACATATATAAACAAAAAAAATTACAACCAAAAAAGAGAATGTCTATATTAAGAGAAGATAAAGACTTGACATTCTCATGTTTAACATTCATACTTTCAACATTTGATTTCAACTCTTTGTAGTGAACTTAAAGGGCCATGGCATTTAGTAATCTGTAATTTTTGTATTAACTTATTCACTGCTATTTTGGAATTGTACATTCTATGGACAGGGAGGACCGAAGGAGGTAGAGGGAAGTAGAAAGGGTAGAGGAAAAGGGAGAAAAAAAAGAAGGGACAAAAAAGGACATGGAAGGAGAAAGGAAGAAAATTAAAAGAAAGACAGCAAGAATCTGGAGAGACAGGGAGAAAGTGAGATGGGAGAGTAAGGACGAGGAGGTGAAAAATGGGAGAGATGAGAGACTTCAGTCAAAACTTGTAGCTTTGATGCTTAGAGAATAAATCTAACTAAACGTGTGTGTTAAGAGGGCAGGTAACAGTGAAATAGATCTGCACTTCTGTAGCCATAGCCAGAAGAGGAATTAACTCAAAATACTCCACAAAAATCCCTACCTGTCAAAGGAAACTCAAAGCAATTATAAGAAACAAATGATGTGTGGAAAGCCGCCTCCCGAATCGGGCCTAGCGTATGCGCTGCAGCCTGCTCTAGAGTTACCCCCGCCCATCGAGTGAGCCAAGATGGCGCCTGCATCCTGTTTCCGCATAGTGACGCATGTATCCGCCACCCGCTCCTACCAATCGAAATCCTGTATACGCGATACTAGCCTAGAAGCTTATTGGTTGTTAATTGTGTATAAAAGGTCTTACCCGGACGGGGTAGGGTGAGACAGCCCACAAGGAGCCGTGCCTGACGGCCACATCGAGGCTGCTCTCCCACGAGGCGCCGTGCCCCGTGTGGGAACCAGTAACACAGAATGTTCATCTAGCTGTAGTAAAGGGCTTGCTTTCACAACTGCCGTGTGGTTCGAGTCGTGATTCATGACCAGGTTAGTTCGCGCAGTCTGCATCTCTCTCTCTCCTTCCCTGTTTCCCCTCGCCGGCCGGGAACCGGGGACCGAGCGGGGCAGCGCCGGACAAGTGGTGGCCCGTACGGGGAGCTCCTCCTCCTGCCTCGCTCTCGACGGTCCCTCTGTGAGGAGAGCAGCGCTGCGCGTCGAGCTTACGGCGGACTTCCCGCGCCTGATCAACGCGAGAAGGTGAGTGCGTCTTATTACATGATAGTTAGGGCCCGTGGGTTTTCAGGTGACCCCGGGGGACTCGGAAGAGCTCTCCGAGTGACTGAAGTATAGTGCCGACTGCAATCATGGGGCAGTCCGGAAGTTCACCTCTCTTAGCTCCCTTAAAGAACCTTTTGAAACAACGGGGTATCTCGGTCAGGAAAAGCTCCCTTCAGCGTTTTCTTGATGATGTTGATACTTTTGCCCCTTGGTTTGCCTGCACCGGCAGCCTTAGCCTACCCTCTTGGATGAAGCTCGGTCGCGACATAGACCGAGCGCGCCAGACGGGCGTGTGTATGGACCCGATTCTAGTACCCATATGGGAGACCGTCCGTGCGGTCCTTGAACTAGAATCGGCTACCGGCCTAAGCCCGTCCTCTGTCTTGCAAGAAGCACGGTGCGCGCTCCAAGAAACCCAGTCACTTTCGTCAGCGGACGGCTCCTGTAAGGGCAAACCGCCGGAGTCCAGTGACTCTGACTCAGAGTCAGATAGCGATACTGACGAGAAGGCGGAAGCATCCCCGCTAATTGAGTGGGAGGAGCCTCCCGCCACACCCGTGCGGCCTTCCGCCCCGCCAATGTCTACCGCTGCACCCCCAGGGACACCCCAGCTCCCAACTGACGCCTTGGGCGGTCCCACCAAAGGACCTTGCCGAGAGCTCCCTCTAGTGGCCATGCCCAGTAAATGTAATTATCCTTTGCTGCCAGACCCGGAAACCCCGATGGGTCGGTCAGGGGAGGGGCAACCTTTGCCGTACCCCCCGCCCGAGTATACAGGCCCTCAGGACCCTTTGCCATTAGGTAGTGGTGGGAGACATTTCTGGAGATGGAACCCTTTCACAACATTTAGACCTTTTGGCATGCTGGGTGGCTACCAGCCACTTGAGCCGCAGCCAGTCTCAGAAATGTACCCGGTTATTATCAATCCCCAAGGTGGCAATCGGCACGAATCATATGATTACAAACTATTGAGGGAATTGAGGCAGGCCGTCCATCAGTATGGCCCCAATGCCCCTTATACCTTGAACATGATCGAGAACCTCTCTGCTCTAAATCATACACCCGCAGATATTTTTCAGCTAGCCCGTGCTTGCTTGCCGTCAGGCCGATTCATAGATTGGAAAGCATGGTTTGAGGAGTTAGCTGAAGAGCAGGCCGCAAGGAATGCGGCAAGGCGAGCACTATGCCAGGTGGAACAGGCGCTCAGTGGCGCTGCATTGAAGAGAATAGACCCTGATGAGCCTTTTGAAGCCTGCGTGCTGCCGACAGAATTACAGCCCACTGCGGTACTGTGGCAGCGGGGGCCGCTGCTCTGGGTCCACCCTGGAGTTTCCCCCAAAAAAGTCCTAGAGCACTATCCTACAGCGGTTGCAGACTTGGCCCTAGAATGCATTAAAAGGGCTGTGCAGCATTTCGGTCAGCAGCCCAAAAATCTCAGGGTGCCTTATTCTTCCCAGCAGCTTGAGATACTCACCGGATGCATAGATCAATGGGCCATTCTCCGGTGTACATTTCTTGGTCCCATTAACAATCAGTTCCCTAAGGCTCCTCTCTTGCAGTTTGTCACCCGGCACCCAGTGATTTTTCCCAAAGTAACCTCTCCTAGGCCACTAGCAGGCGCCCCCACCGTATACACGGACGGCTCCAGCTCTGGAACAGGGGCGTATTGTGTGGAGGGGGACACTCCTAAAACAGTGCTCTTCCAACCACAAAAGCCTCAATGGGTAGAACTGCAGGTTATCATTGCAGTCCTGGAAAGCCTTTCCGAGCCCTTAAATGTCGTCTCGGATTCTGCTTATGTTGTGAACTCTGTACAAATTTTAGAAACGGTTGGCATTGTTAAACATTCCTCTACAGTAAGGACGTTCTTTGCCAAACTACAGGAGGTTATATGGACCAGGCAACACCCTTTTTACATAACCCATATTAGAGCCCACACAGGTTTGCCTGGCCCTATGGCCCAGGGGAACCATAGCGCAGATGTAGCCACTCGACAGCTGCACATCTTTCCGACGCTGGTACCGTATCAACAAGCCCGAGAATTCCATGCCAAGTTTCACATCAATGCAGGTACCCTAGCTAAGCGGTTCAGCATACCACGTGCAGCTGCTCGAGATATTGTCCGAGCCTGCAACAATTGTGCAGAGCAGAGAGCAGTCCCCTCGGTTGGGGTCAACCCTAGGGGTCTCACCCCAGGGGATACTTGGCAGATGGATGTCACTCATCATTCAGAGTATGGTAAGATCAAGTACTTACATGTGTCGGTGGACACATGCTCCCAAGTTTTATTTGCCTCTGCTGAACCAGGAGAAAGAGTCTCCCACGTCATTGCACACTGCCTTGCTGCATGGGCAGCTTGGGGTAAGCCAAAGACGTTAAAGACGGATAACGGGCCTGCCTACACTAGTAAATCCTTCCAAAAATTTTGTGACAACATGGATGTCCAATTAAAACATGGCATCCCCTATAACCCTCAGGGGCAAGGAATCATTGAAAGAGCGCACAGATCTCTCAAAGACTTGCTTAAAAAACAGAAAGAGGGTATAGGCCACGGCCTGTCCCCAAAAGCTCGACTGTCTGTAGCCTTGCTCACATATAATTTTTTAAACGAAAATTCACAAGGAATGACACCTGCCCTGCAACACACCACCCCGAGTCCTCCGCATAGAGGTCTAGTCCGTTGGAAGGATGTCCTGTCGGGGCAGTGGAAAGGCCCTGACCCGGTGCTCAGCTGGGCCAGAGGCTCTGTTTGTGTTTTTCCCCAGGAACCAGGACGTCAACCAGTGTGGGTTCCGGAAAGACTGGTGAGAACCGTGACATCACCTGAAGAAGCCAAGGAACAGCTGTCAGAAACGCCAACGAATATACAACCTGAACCATTAGACCAAGCCTCCGACCCTGCTGATGATGGCGACGACCGACAAGACGATAATAGTAGGACTGACCACCCCGCGGTTGCCCAAAAAGAGGATCGGTAACTCTGTTCTTTGCTCTCCTATAGCAATCCTTCTAATCTGCCTTTTTCTTTTTAGTGGAACTATATTTCCTCCACAAGCTTCAACGAGTCCTTCCCCCTCACCAATGACACACTGATCCTCTCTTTTGCTAACCTCTCTGTCAAGGTTGTCAACACCACAGTTGCGGCGAATGCTACTTGTGAAACTGGTAATGGCGAGTTAAGTAAGGGAGTCTTGCTTGAATTTCTTAACGTTACAGGGAAGAGCCGCCAGTCTTGTGAAGGGATCTTGAGTAAAAAGGAGACTCAAAGGTGCCTTTTCCTTCCAGGGCTTGCTCCTACAGTCTGCAAACCGTTCCAAAGACCCGGATGCCTCGCCGCCCCGCTATCCTAGTGTATCGCCCAAGTTATGTCTGGCTCCCCGTCAAGGCAACCGACTGGGTTGGCCCTGTTTCTCAAGTTGTTTCACTTAACAATATCCCCTTCTCTAAGTCTAGGCGTCCAAGAGGCATAAAAGAATGGCTATCGAATGCTGCCAGTGTAGCTTCCTCTTTGTTTGTCCCAACGATCGGGCAGGCTGTGCTACAAGCATGGACAGATCGGCAGCTCGCCATAACGATGGAAACGGTAAATGGCTTGGTCAACCTTACCCGAGACGTGCTACGCCGCCACAATCAGATGCTGAACTTAAATTTCCAGGCCATTCAGAAACTCCAAGCGGAGATAGATGAACTTGGACTGGAAATAGATGGACTCTGGAGAGTGCTTCAGCAAACATGTGACACCCGGTGGCTTACGGTTAAACTCTGTGTCACTCCTGTCAGGGCCAACGTGACCGGAAGCATTTCCAGAGTCTCTGATTGGCTGAAAAGGTCATATTTTCCTGAATTTGTTAATCTCTCCCAACAGGTGGAATCTAGTTTAGACACAATTGGGGGGATCAAGTTAAAACCCGTTAAAGTCGATCTCTCCGGGTTAGGCGAGGTTCTACAGAAACTATTGCACAGTGTTTCTTCCTGGTTCTCTTGGCCCAATTTAACTAATTGGATCCTCATTGCAGTGGGATTATTGGTGGGATTAGTCGTTGTTAAATGTTTGCTAGAACGCCTGTTTCAAGCGCAGCAGCAATTGCGTGTTACCACTATGATGGCTATGACTCCCACCTCTGTTACCCCCGATAGTGACCGATTTATTAACCATACCCCTTCCTGGTCGCCTCAGGTGGGGCGCTTTGGAGCAAAATTTGTAGCGAATCGCATGGCTGTTTCTCGGGTGTAAAAGGCGACACCAGTAGTCATAATTTTGTCTCAGGTGGGTCTCTAGGGCAGAGTCCTAGTTGTGGCCAGACTGGACCCTAGCCATTGCACAGAGACACCTAGTGACACCCCCGACTCTGGTTACTGCTGTTCCTGCCCCCGTCGTTGTTCCCCAGTTGCCAGGCAAAGCACTGCAGGGAGAGTCACGTTGCTTCCAGCTTACGGACTCTCCGGTCTCCATATGACGTGAGCATTCTGGTTGGTGCTAGAGGCTCCGCCGCTGGATGGCTGAGGCCTAGTCCAGACTCCCCAAAGCACCAAAGAGGTTGTGAACCATTTGGGTTCACGGGAGCACGCTCATCACTGGAGACACTGGGTCAAAAATAAATAAGAAAGGGGGAGATGTGGAAAGCCGCCTCCCGAATCAGGCCTAGCGTATGCGCTGCAGCCTGCTCTAGAGTTACCCCCGCCCATCGAGTGAGCCAAGATGGCGCCTGCATCCTGTTTCCGCATAGTGACGCATGTATCCGCCACCCGCTCCTACCAATCGAAATCCTGTATACGCGATACTAGCCTAGAAGCTTATTGGTTGTTAATTGTGTATAAAAGGTCTTACCCGGACGGGGTAGGGTGAGACAGCCCACAAGGAGCCGTGCCTGACGGCCACATCGAGGCTGCTCTCCCACGAGGCGCCGTGCCCCGTGTGGGAACCAGTAACACAGAATGTTCATCTAGCTGTAGTAAAGGGCTTGCTTTCACAACTGCCGTGTGGTTCGAGTCGTGATTCATGACCAGGTTAGTTCGCGCAGTCTGCATCTCTCTCTCTCCTTCCCTGTTTCCCCTCGCCGGCCGGGAACCGGGGACCGAGCGGGGCAGCGCCGGACAATGATGTACCTTCCACATCTCAGAAAAGACCTCTTACAGGTATCTGGCTTGAACAAATAAAAAGGAGAAGTGACTCCAAGCTAATTGTTCAGTGAGAATGCCCAATTTTCTATAAAAACAACAAAAATGCTTTATTGATCCAAAAATTGGAAAAAAGAGTCATCTTGGACAAGTTTGGAGAAATAGAAGGGTTATTCTCATTTCATTCTGGTTTCCAGACAAACCTTTTACTCTGGAACGAAATGTTTTTCCCCTTGTTAAAGGAAAATAAAATGCAGAAAAAAGGAGTAATTTAAAAGGACAGTGGGTCCTAGAAATCAAACCCATGGAAATCAGAGAATCCTGAAAAGATGTTTTAGAATTTGACTGCGATTAAAAATCAAGCCCTTTGAAATAATGGGAATACCTTATCTCCAAGGAGTAATTCAATCAAATATTTAGCTACCAACTTAATGCTAGGGATGGTCTTGGTCTGTTGATCTGATGAGCTGGCTAAAAAAGTATATCACTGTTATTAGACAAATTTCTCAAAATATTATTGCTGCTTTGTACATGGATCCAGGAATCAGGAACCCTTTCTATAGAAATTTATTTATCATATAATAACTGAAAACTCAATGCACATAATTTTACTAATTTCTTAAGGGTTTGAGTTAAAAAATTAAAATGCAAGTCAACAAAATATTTAAAATATTAAATGACACTGGAGTAATATTATTTTTTAACAAATGTTGAGATACCTTCTGATATTTAAAAAATACCTATGAAATTATAGCAAAGTCAATAAAGGAATATGATATAATACACAGATATTAAAAACTAAAGACATTTACTTCTTAGCTGTATCAGCCAAGTACAGGTTTTGAAGTAGGCATTAAAGAAAAAAAGACATTGATCACAAAAATTGTTTGCCTGGTAATATAGTTAAATAGTCCCATTCAAATAAAATCAAGCAGGAAACAAACCTGAAAGTATAATTCATAACAAATCTAAACTACAAAACACAAGGACTTTAAAAAGCCCACGTTATGCTTTAAGATATTCTATTTCTTAAAATTTCTAACCTCTTGCCCTATACCATGAGTAAGCAGGGCCACTAAATTTGTTAAGAATATACACAAATCTGTTTGCTCCAAGATTCTACACTACAATACCCTGACGCTTTTGCAGGGTAGACTGTTTTTACTAAGCATCATATTTCTCTTTTCTCTGAACTCTTGCCACCAGAGCTTGGTGTCCAGAACTGCTTCAGAGGCAGTATATCAAGTTTTATTATTATTACAGTGTAGAAAGAATAAAAGAACACTCAAATGTTAATGGGGAATAAATATTTAAAATAAACAGGCATTAGGAGAGTGTATAGTACATGTAGAGACATACTTTTGGTGCCGAATACTTTGCATTTTCTCAATGCACTGGAAAAATTATTCAAGAATGACTAACCATGCAAAGGAAGGCTAGTCCCAGAGACATGCAGTTTTACTGAGAACAGCTTTAGAAATTATGCAACCGATTGCTTTGTGAATCTAAATGAGTTTCCCACAGCCAATGCAATTCCTTCTGACACCTGGAACTATAACTTTCTCTGGTGTTCTGAAAACTAGTATAGAAGTGACTAAGGCCAACTGTCCCAGGAATGCTTCTCACAAATTCTAAGGGAACAATTCAGTGGAATCATGAATTTCAGCCAAGGATTGACATTAAAGTTAGATACTTTAAAGCAAATAAGAGATGTAAAATTGAAACTTAAGCTTAGGAGTTAGCATTCTAGAAGGCTTAGTAACACCTGGAGGATCCCTTAACTCATGTTACCTAAAGATCTGCCCTATTTGTTGTCATCTTTTTTGTTTGCTTGTTTTTAAGATAAACATATGTTTTATTGGTCTGGAGTATGAAAAGGAAGTCGTACATATAAAATTGATACATGCTTGGCTTTGGGGTGGTAGGATATATAATGGAGAAGTTAGGGAAAAAGGAGGCAGGAGGTGAGTCAATTCTTTTGCTCCTCACTCTGAGTAAAGATATTCTGAGGTTTTGCTCAGTATTTCCTCTATTTCTTCTTTTGAAGGATGGGGGTTGTAAACAGTTCAAAAGAAAGGAGGATGAGAATGAGACAGCATCCTCTGTTTTTTATACTTATTTTCCAATATCTTATACTGCAGAAGACACTTAAGCTGGGTCTAAACATAATTGCAAATGCAAGGGAATCCTAACTAGTAGCCATAGTTCAGTGTCAATATACAAAGCAGTTGTGTGTTGGGGTTGAAACCCAAAAAATGTATATATGAGTGGTTTCATTTACTTACTGACCATTCAATAAGAAGTAAACAATTTTCAAACTGACACTTTGTTCATGAGGGTTCAAGGGCTTTTTAGGAGAGCAACTTGAGTTCCTATTTAACAACTGTGGATGGTTTAATTTTGTTTAAATAAAAAGTGTGGCTATGTATGAGTGTATTTTTATGGACATGCATATGTACACACAATGATTTCTCTGAAAAGTGGGACTACATGGGGTTTATATTCTTCTTCTTACAGACATTTTCAAAAATACACAAAAGTAAAGAGAATAGCATAATGAACTTCTGTGTACTCATTACCCAGCTTCAGTATTTATCCACTCAAGGTCAATATAGTTTCTTCTGGATCCCTCCTCTTCTCCCCACCAAAAGTCATTCTGAAGCAAATCCCATCATATATCATTTCATTACAAATGCTTCTCATTAATTTCCTTTCCTACTGTATATAGTACCCATGAATATTTCTTTCCTATGAATACTTCTTTCTTTATTGTAGGAAAAAAAACAACAATAAACGCTATTAAATGAAAGCATGGAATTGAAAGTAGGACCAAGAGACTTTAAAGGGCTAAATAGAAATTGTAAACCAATATCAACAAAGAGTATAGCCCATGTTTATAACATCTATTGACCTGGCATTGGACACTTCCTACTAAACTTTCCTATTTCTTTTAATGTTTTACCTTTTACTTTGTCACAATTTGGAAGGGCATACCAAGCTGTGCCTTGCTGGTAAACAGCATATCAAAAACGGATGACTATTCACACAGCAAGGATACTAACTTTTTTTTCTAAGTACATGGATGTATATTTTCCTTCTGCACTCCCTCTTTCATGTTTTCAGTTCCTGCATGTATTATCATCCATTTGCATATTCCTTGTGTAACCCAAAGAGAATTCAAATGTTGAAGGAGTCTTGACCTAAGGTGTTTATGCATTTAAACCTAATGGGGGTTATCTACAATTAATAAATGTAGCTTGAAATTACTTTACTTTCTGTTCAAAACTGCTATGGGGGAGGGGGGTTGAAATAAACATGATTTTTCAAAAAGCATAATGCCTTGTGTTCTAGTTTGCCAATGCTGCCAGAATGCAAAACACCAGAAATGGATTGGCTTTCATAAAGGGGGTTTATTTGGCTACAAGTTACAGTCTTAAGGCCCTAAAGTGTCCAAGGTCACTCATCAACAATCAGGTACCTTCACTGGAGGATGGCCAATGGTGTTCAGAAAATCTCTGTTAGCTGGGAAGGCACGTCACTGGCGACTGCTCCAATTTCTGGTTTCAAAATGGCTTTCTCCCAGGACGTCCCTCTCTAGGCTGCAGCTCCTCTTCAAAATGACAGTCACTCTTAGCTGCTCTTGGGGTATTTGTCCTCTCTTAGCTTCTCCAGAGCAAGAGTCTGCTTTCAATGGCCATCTTCAAACTGTCTCTCATCTGCACTACTGTCTCAGCTTATGTGCATTCTTCAGTGTCCCTCTTGGCTGTAGCAAGCCCACTCCTTCTGTATGAGCTTGTATAGTGCTCTAGCAAACTAATCAAGGCCCAAGCTGAATGGGGAGGGCCACACCTCCATGGAAACTATCCTGTCAGAGTCATCACCCACAGTTGCGTGGCACACATTTCCATTGAAACAACCTAATCCAAATGTTCCAACTTAATCCCCACTAATATGTCTGCCCCACAAGATTGCATCAAAAACTATGGCTTTTTTTAGGGGACATAATACATTCAAACCGGCATACCCTGACCCCTTTAAAACTTGAGATCTGAAGTAGAAAGTAAAATGTAAATTTTTTTTCTAAAGCAACTATATGAATCCTGTTGGAAAGCATAAGGCAACTTACAATAAATAGGTCACCAGAAAGGCCCCTCACTACAAATGCTCATCATCGAAGGGAGGTGCATTCCCTGCAATCACTCCTGTTCTTCCAGCTTGGGCAAAGATACATTAGCAGTCAAGCACAGAGTAGAGTAAACTGAGTTCTTGCAAAAAGTGATGAAGAAGGACCAAGTGGGGAAACTAAGAACAAAAATGA
The DNA here is from genome assembly GCF_015220235.1 of Choloepus didactylus. NCBI lineage: Eukaryota > Metazoa > Chordata > Mammalia > Pilosa > Megalonychidae > Choloepus > Choloepus didactylus. The sequence continues at coordinate 53,203,630 of NC_051314.1, forward strand.
ACACATTTTCTCCAAGAAGTTGTTAGCTAACAACAAAAATCTACCCTCTAGTTTAATACAGCCAATGCTACACAAATCACATCCTCAACCCCATAATCAGAGGTCAAGAAATGAAGTAAAGAGACTTAAGCGTGGGGGCGGAGGAGCATAACACTTTCCATTTAAACTCATTTCCATCTAGCCAATTCCATGTTACATCACAGCAGTTTCAGGAGATAACTAAAGATACCTTCTGATTTAATCCTTATGAATTCAACTAAACACACATAGAGATCCTACTATGTACCATTTTAAAATTATGTCCCTCTGGCAGCTTCTTTTGGCCTACTCAAATAATCTAAAAGTGATGTTGCTAAAATTTCTAATTAAAGCCAAAAGGTACCACTGATGAAAGATATAATATATATATAAGTCCTCTCTGGGAAGTCCTCTGTCTTGCTTTTTTTTCTCTTTTCTGATTATGAAAATGTGGCTAGTGTTACAACCATGCTCCCTGCTGAATCAGACCAGGAATTGAGTGTCTTACTGGCAATGCTACTTTTACATCTGGTTGTTGTCAGCCTAGCAGGTCCAGCTACTGATCATCATTCAGAGTTGAATTCAATCGATCAGTTACCACACACACACACAAAAGGCAGAGGTCAGCAGCCAAAGTCACACATCTCCCGGGGAAGATCTGAGGCACACATGTCAGTAACCTGGCAGATGAATAAAGGGCATTCAGCTGAACCCCAGACCATCATTGATATCACAACCTGGATTCATATCACATAGGACAATTAGGAAGCCATGATCCGTACAGCTGTTGTGTAAAGCAACAGAGAAGCCAGAAAGAACAGTGTGTTGTGGAAGTACCTGGCTTTTTTTTGAGCTAAACAATTTCTTAGGGGGCAGACTGTAAGAGAGAGAATATATTATTTATTGAACACACATACTACAGAAGAACAAGAAGGCAAAATGATGCCTTAAATGAAATAACAAATCAATAAAAATTCATTCCATTCTACTTCAAATAAGAATCTCAGAGGATTGTTCCTTGATTCTGTAATAAAACAGGTATATTGCTTTGTACCAGCACAGCAATAAAAGTTCATCTCCTATACTTCTTGCTATTTCAGTGGAAGGCTAAGGGTGCTTAACACTTTAAAATAAAGATGATCCATGTGATGTTACAGTTAGCAATGTAAATAGTCAGCTAACACTGCAGTTCATACATCTCCATATTTTAATATTAATTTATAACGGACAGTAGACAGATCTTGCTATTCCTTTGCGGATCTCACTATTTCTTTATTTAACATCTGAATTTTTAAATTCTACATTTGACAGTGTTAACAATCACATAAAATTTCTAGCAAACCCTAATAAACAGACATATAGACAAGTAAAATGTTCTGAATGATATTTATGACTGTCTATACATTCTACAATTTGTTTTTAATAAATTGTTATCTTTGGATTGAAAAATCACAACCTACAAATTTATTTTTGCTCAAGATGAGTACTTACAGACTTTTAGAGGTGAGGTTTACCATGAAGAAGAATGCTTTGGGGGCGGGGGATTGCCTAGCCTTTCCCCAAGAAAGGAATTTTAAAGTTTCTTCAGAAATAGCAAACGTTCCAATCACACATGGCCTCACACATCACATCAGTTATACTGACGGTTTAGTCTCCCTGAGTAACAATGCCAAAAAGAATGATGCTGCCTAATTCACAATGTTTTTCCTCCCAAACGGTGTGTACAACCGCATTTATCTTTTTATAGTATTCTGCACAATCCCAAGTATTTCTTTCCTAGTCCACCATTATCTTTTTAACTTACTTTATATTTTTAAAAAGCTAATATAAAACTTAGCATTTATCAGACATTTTACTAGGAGCTTTACAAACAGTAACTAATTTCATCTTCTCAACAACCCTATGAGGAGGATGCTATTATTATCCCCATTTTACAGATGAGGATATTGAGGCACAGAGACTAGTAATTTTCCAAAGGCCACACAGATATTACATGGAAAGTTGAAAATTAAAACCAGGAATCTGACTTCACAAAGATTAATTCTACTTCTAAGACTTTCTACTGACCATGATAATTTTGATGAGGCAAAGACCATTTTATACATCACTTTGGATATCTTAATTCAGACTGATAAAATGATTTCTAAGATTCACTTGAAGCCTAAACATATATAAATAGTAAAGATGATTCTGAAAGACAGTAATGTTTTGCACTATCACTTACCTAAAAGACATGAGAATTTAGTATACAAATAAGATAGCAATTCAAAGTGATGAGAAGAAATACTCCACAAGAGGCATAGCCAACTAGCTAGTATTTATTCTGTAGAGACAACTTACTTACGATGTCTATAAATATTTTATGTAATACAAATTTTATTTTAGTATATGAAAATATATTCATTATAATTAAAGTACAATATTCTGATGTTCTGAATTCCAGGTAAATATTCTATAAAACCAAAGGAAGAGAACAATCATGTAACTGAGAAAGATCTGCCACAGAAAACACAGGTAAAGTTTAGACAGCAGCTGCTTTATACACTGAAAACAATTTAAAATCAATAACCGCTGACTTTGTAAAAACTCTGATAGATATTTCTAGTGCCCACCCATATCTAGTTCCCCTCTCTTTCCAGTCATATACAGTCTGGTGGGCTATGGGACTAGTTCTACCCAACAAGACAGAAGAATTAAGTCACAGTGCTGTGACAAAGAACACTATATATGACAGATGGTCCGGGTGAAAAACCATGGTCCTCCCTCAGCTTAGATCACTGAGCTTGCACACCATCAACTTAAATTGAAGGTGTAGCATGAGAATGAGAAGAAATATACTTTTGTTTTGTTGAGCTACAGAGATTTCAGGATTGCTTGTTTATACCTACAGCATAGGCAAGTCCATCCTGATTAGTACAAATGTTAACATGGCAAAATAATATACCATGGAGGATGTAAACAATAATGATAGGTAATTAATAAAGCCATAGTGGGAGTTAAAATCACATTAAAGATGGTAAATAATAAACAATGTAAAAATCAAATGAGGAATTGGTCAAAATTGACATGTTTCCACAAACGGAAAGGAAAAATACTGAACTGACTACAACGAGAGAGTGAGTCATGATAAAATTAAAGAATTGCTTTTCAACATATGGATGACAAGTATTCTTGATGAGGAGACTAGGACAAATGAAACACACATAATAACACAGCACATTAAAGAAAAACATTTAAGCTAAATAAAGACTTGAATGTTCAAATGAAAAGACTCAAATTGTACAAGTGGAAATCAACCAAAGAAAGAATCATGGGGCCGAACTGTATTAAAGAATGATTCCAATAAATATACAGGAAAAAATATAATAAGAGAAAACAATTGGACAGGCCTCAGATATTTGCGCTGAAACAATACATTATAAAATAAATAAATAAAATGATGTCAGTATGATCTTGCAGCTCACAATTTTAAACACTGAGCCAACCTATATCCATATTACAAGTCTATAGAAAAAGAGAGACTATTGGATTTTTTTATTAGCATTATTTGCAAGAGTAACTCCAAATTATGGGATCAAAAGGATTGAAAAGTCGTCTGGGTTAAGGGGTAAGTAGAAGGTCAAGAAGGAAGGATATTTAGCTGTGAAGGAATGATCATTGTAGAAAACATGAGGGAAGGAAAGGCTTTTATAATTTATCATGGAAGTGACTTGACTATATGCTGAGGGGAAAGAGTTTGTTTTGCCAGTAGCATGGGTGAAAGTACAACATGAGTAAATCTTGTGACATGATAACCAATATAGCATATATGATATTATACTACTGTGCTTATAAAAAGTAGGACACTATCCTTATCACAATCAGAACACACACAGAGAACTGTATTCCACTTAGGGTATTATTCTTTAGGAGGTTTATACACAAAGAGGAGAGTATCCAAGATATTAAAGGGACTCCAAACCATTTCATATGATGCACAGTTGAAAAACACTGGAAATGTTTGTCTGGGAAAAAAGTTTTGAAAGGACATAATTCTTTATATATTTGCAAACTATGATGCGGAAAATGAAGGATACAGTCTATAAATGCTTAGAATTGGAGACAATTCTAAGACTGTCACCAAAGCAAAAGTATCCCAGGTGCCTAGAAGAATAAGGAAAGAAAAAAAAATACCCATAGGTATCATAGGAAAGCAAGACTTTCATTTCTTTCCCCTTTTTAAATTTATTTTTTAGTCTAAAACTTTTAAAGATTGTAAACAACAGTGAAATCCTTGGCACCTTTTAAAAATGTGACCATAAAAGAGATCCATGTAGGGAAAAAATGAAAACTTATGAGAGTATAAAAAGACTCTAGAGTGTTTAAATAATAAATCACTTTTGCTCTACATGTATGAGCTTGTGTAGGTATTAGTGTCAGCCCCGTCTACATTTATGTTCAACTAAGAAAACTGAAGAAAATATAACACATCTCATTTTCTTTATATATTTTCTTGATGCTCCAATAAAATATTTTTTTTGCAGCTGACAAGTAATTTGAAGAGCGCCATCAGCAATGGGAAACATATGCGTGAGAGAAATGCTTTGGTTTGGATTTATTAATAATGACTTGATTACATTTTACTACAGAAAGCTCTATCTGTTGTGGTAATGAGAAAATTATTACCGTGCAAAAGCATCTATCAACAAATACTTCATTCATGTATTGGTCCTCTGCATATTGTTTATATAGAACAAAATTATAAATGTAGAACTTTCTGATTGCTTTTTTACACATTAATGAGAATAGGATTAATTTCCAGTACATCTTGCCTTCTAGGCCAAGAGCATATCTCTGTGGTTTTAACACTTCAAAATGTCTTACAAGCATTCACATTTACAATTTATGTTACATACATTGAAATTAGTCAAAGTCTATATTGAATCAACACAATCAGACATCTTAATAAGATACAGAAGGAACAGAAGGCAAAGTACTTCCAAGGGCTTAAATATAAAGCGAGGACAAACCTAAAACGAAGACACTTGAAAATTAAAAAAAAAAAAATTGAAAACTGATGTAGCTGTGTTATAATATATGCAATGTGCCAAAAAGAAAGTCAGTTTTTTTTTTAAAAGTGACAGAAATAAAGAGGGCTTCAAGGAAGAAAAGATATATACGTATATAAACACATATTTTATGTTTAAGTACATTAGTGATGTTGCCAAAAAATGCAACTTGGGAACAACAGAGTTGATAATATAAAATGTACTCTTCCAGTCCTAGAGACGCTATTCAATTGAGAAGACAGAGGTTCACAGGCATCAATCAATTTAAGGCCACTGCAGTAGCTGTCACCACCAGATAGCCCGTTACCCAAGTCAGAAACCTATGCATTATTCTTGAAAGTCTCCCTTTTCCTCAACTAGCACATTCTCGCCATCACTGAGTCCCGCTGACTCATCCGTTTAAATTCCTTCCAATGTGACATCTTTATAGCTCTACTGGCTCAGCCTAAAGCTTCAAGCCTCTTTCATTCCTCATGTAGATTCCTCTAATAAACTCTGAATTGTTTTACCTTTCCCCCGCGATGCCCTCCTACAATTCACTATCTCCTTCCATAACAGCACTTCCCTCCTTAAATGACATTCATTGGCTCCCTGTTTGGTCCAGGATGAAGTCTCAACTGCACATATGATTTACAAAGGCCTAAGAATCTGGCACTGTGTATCTCCCCACCTTCAACACATCACTGTCTGTTCTCCACCCCTCCTTGTCATCTCTGCTCCACCCTCACTGAAATGCTGAATGCCACGTTCCCTTAGCCAAGGCACATTCTTTCTCGCCTTTGTTTTTCTGGAAACTTGCTCATATCCCTTTTTACCTAATTCCTGCTCAAAATTCAGGCCTCAGTTTAGATATTCCTTCCTCCAGTACTTTTTCGACCCTGACCTCCAATTCTTCATTAGGTGTTCATTCTAATGCGGCTTCCTTAGCCCTCTGCACTTACTCCTACCACAGTGCTTGCCATGATATAGTGTAATCATCCACACAGATGCCTGTATCCCCTGCTGGAATACACACCCACAGGCACTTTTCTATCTGGATTTAACACTGTATTCTTGGCACTGACATGGTCTCTGACGTAAACAGTGTTCAATCAATGAGACTACTGGAAATGGCAAGCTGAAATGACATGCCTTAATGAACACAGTTAATTAAATGTCCTCATAGACCCTCATTAAATAATAATGAGGTGCTTTCTTGCATATTCAAATACTTCAATCTTTGGAGCGTTCAGTGTTATACTGGAATAAAGTTACTAAGCATAACATTTGGGAATAAAAGAGAAAAATGATAACAGAAAAGGTTTATAAAATAGAAACCACCACCAACTGTATAATTTCACACAAAATTAAAGATAATTCTTCCTTTTTAAAACAAGGCATTACAGCTTTCAAATTCCACATTTATTCCACCCTTGACCACTGAGCAGGAGCAAGGCAGAGCATGGATCTAACCTCAGCTCCAATGGTAAGAAAGAATCAGTCTCTACATCAATCATGTTATTCTATTTCCCGTGCCAGTAATTATTTTAGAGATGTACCTGGGACCCAACTCCAGTCAATGTAATGGAAAGCTTCAGGGAGAGTTTAGAGAGTCATAGGAAGTAGCTATTGAAGATAATGAGATGCATGCATGTTCAGAGGCCACCACAGCCATCTTGTATTATATGAGAAGCCAGCATAGTGACACCACACGGAGGGAAGGAAAAAGCCCAGTGACCACAGAAAATCAGAGTGGAGTCCTAACTGAACCACACCTGAAGCCAACCTTACCTCTGGACTTCCTTGGCATGAGCCAGGAAAACTTATTGTTTAATACTGTGAGCTGGGTTATGTTACCTAAAACTTCCCAAAAGAGTCACTTACTCTTCTTGAGCCCACAGTTTACTCATCTGTGAAGTAAGTGCTTGACCCAGACAAATTCTAAGGTGATGTTTTCAAACATGGTCCATTAACCATATGCATCAAAATCACCTGAGACACTAAAAAATACAAATTTACTAGACCCTTCATTAGACATCCTAAACCAGAATCTCAGAAATGGGTAGAAAACTCTATTTTAACAAAGCACCCCCCAGGTAGACCACAAAACTTGAGACCCACTGCCCTGATATCTTTTCTAGCACTGAGGTTTATGAGTATTTTAACAGTTCAATGAGTTTATAACTGATACACCAAAATCATTTTTCTTAAAATGGTTGTTAGGTAGGTAAGAACATACATGCAAAAATAATTTATGTTTTAAAGAAACTGTAAATTGCATAATTCAAGTAAATCAGCAATCAAGCTCTAAAAAGAGCATTGGAAATTGACATCATAAGGTTTGCAACTTAAACATGAGAAATTGGCTTCCTTACCTTGCCTAACAGCTATGGTAAGAGATCAGTCTCTCTAGCCCAGAGTGTCACTAGTAGGTCTAATGTTGGCCTAGGGTTGCTCTGGAAAGCTTAAAACAAAAAAGATGGACTCCTGTTTTTAGTTTTCTATTTTGTGCTTTTCATGCCTCCTTCAATAAACAAACAAATAATACAATACAATATTATGCTAATCAGTAAGATTTATTAAGTAGTTAACACATGCCAGAACTCTGATAAGTATGCATGTATGTACATGTATAATGCATGTAAGAAATAGAAGATAATATAAAAAGGCCAATCATGGTATAGTGTAGAACAATGAGACTTTTCATTTTAAAACAACTTTTTATTGCTATTTTATCATCATTTCATTTCAAAAAAATATTTTAAAAATACAAAGATCAACACATTGAAGACTGGTCTTCAATCAAGTTGCACTTAATTTTTGGTATTGATATCTTCCTACTCTTTAGCAGAAGAAGGAAGATAGAGTCAAGTCTAATATCTCTGACAATGAGAGGGGAGAAACATGAAAAGAAAAAATAATCCTCACAGGTTTTTTTGTATGTAACATGTTTGAAAAATTACTTGATGTCAGTTACCTTGGAAGTACTACCTTTATTTCCGACTCTCTTGATCAAAACCCACATTTAAAAAAAAAAAGAGAGAGGAAAATGTTGGAAATAAAAGGTCATTGTACTATACTAGAAACTGGTAACCACTTTACCATTTTTTTAACTCTCAAAATGTCATTCTCGGCTTGGTTCAATGTGCTCTTGATTTAAAGCTGTTATTGGATTTCTTCTTTTGGGCACCTGCCTACACAATACTTATGAAATACACAAAAAGAACTCATCTTAACATCTTGTGTTTTTTTGTTTGTTATTTTTTTTTTAAGGAAAAGAGAGCTGGGTGTCACTATATGTTTTGTAGAGAAGCTTAAATTATCAACTAAAATATGTTACATGTAAGTTTTCAACTAAAATAAATTACATCTATATTATTGGCTAAAATAAAGAAAGTTCTTGTTCTAATATTTCAAACCCAAATCATGTTTTCTTACATAATATTTATTCTAGAGATATGTTGCTGTATTCCTAAAATTGTGACATATTTAAATTGTCTGGGTTTCTGAATAACAGCAGGTTTCCTTGGGCCTTCTGTTGACCCATTAATCAGTATTTCTTCAGAAACTTTCAAAATGCAGAAGTAACAGATTTCCTTTCCAACATAATTTATTGGCACATGAAATTAAGAACCTACATACTATTGGCACAGTATGTAGCACTATTATTTGAATGATTCAGATAATTTTTTTTAAGAAATGTCTTTCTAAATGGATTTTATTGGTAATTTGGCCTCAACAACTGTCTGATTCAATTTACACATGAATGGGCTTGTGATAGGCTGATTCCAACAACTTATGAAAGGTCTAAAAATTCTATATACTTTCAATCAGTTGTTCATACCACCATTGGGAAACCATGTTCCATGAATATTTTCATGTTTCTGCCCAGTGAAAGGACCATGCCTTGGAAGTCAGAGGTACTGAATTTCTCCAAAGATTTAAAGGTTTATTTTCCTCAGAACTATTTTCTTAAATACTACATGCAATCAAAAAGTATGGGGACCTTTCCCCCACTCCTTAGAGAGAATTTGTCTTTCTGGAGGGAACGAGGGGAGGATGGGAGGAGGGGCAGATGTGCCAGGTATCCTATATAAACTCTGAGTCTCATAACTCAGGGGTTCCTCTCCTTTGGGGCAATTCATCTGGTCCTTGTTGCATCACCCTGTGGGGAATTGGGTGTGGGGACCAGAGCAGGCAAGAAGTTCTGTAAGTAAATGTTCTGTTCTCTGACCCAGAAGTCTCATGTTTCTGTTACATACACACACACACACACACACACACATACACACACAGAGTGTGAGCAGGCTAGCCAGCCAGTTTATGAGTGACATTTGAGATCTGTAGTTTCCAATTCAACAACCTCCCAACTATGTTTTATTCACACTCATGATTTTTCACCTGTACTATCTCTGCAGTCTACCTTCCCTCTTGACCCTTCCTTCCCACTATTGTCATAATAACTTCATATAACATGGATCTCTCTGATCATCACTGCCCTACTTAAAAATTGCCATAGAAACCACTAGAATATTTCAGTGTTTAAGAGCAAAAGTTTTGGAATCAGACACCGCATGGCTTCAAACCCTGCTATGCTAATGATTTGCCATGTGACGTTAGTTAAGTTACTTAACCTCTGTGAGTCTCAGATTCTTTATCTATAAAATGAGAATGAAGATAATATATGTAAATCACTTTATCCCTTGCCATGTTTAGCCTTCAATAAATGGTAGCTTTTATCATTGTTACCACAGATTGAGAATCAAGTCTAAACTGCATAGGATTTACCCCCAGGAGGACATGATAATCTGCGTCTGGCCATTCTCAACTATGTACCTTAAACTCCAGACATGCTGCACCTCTCCTCACCCTCAAGGCATGCTCTACTGTCACAACTCTGGGGCTTTATTTATGCTCTTTGCCTAGAGGCATTTATTCTTCTCCACTATGGGAGCGACTGCTCATCCTTTGAATCCCTGGTCCTCTGTGGAGGCTCCTTTGCCTTAGGCCGAGTTAGTCATTCCGTCCTCTATGCTCCAGCAGTGCATCTCTATCTGGGCTCTCCTTGCACTGGCTATAATCAACAGAGGTGTTTAAACATCTGTCTCTCACACTAGACAACGTGTTATTCAAGACACATTCAGTGTGTAATTCTTCTTGTCTTTCCATACCCAATAAATCTTTAATATGTAAGTAGCATTTTAGGAATGTATTGTTGAGTGGTCGGAAATTTTAAAACATGCACATTTTTAATTGAAATTATGTGCAAATTTGTGATACAGACATATATGTTGAGCCATGGCATAAGATTTTTTCTTTCATCATGAAGTGAAATAAGCTACATTGCGTCTTGACTTTCTTACCAATAATCTTCCAATTTCTAGGTAAAACAAATGAAAAGATAAGGCTATACTAGCCTCTACTTTTTTTTTCAATTGGGTGACAATGAACAGAAATGTTGCTTACTATAGGTGGTTGAACTAATTATTTTTTACTATATCAAACATTGTATAAAATCATAAGTTTTTCAGGACATATTAAAAGATATAGACTTGCACTGAATAAGCACGTAGCAAACTCTGAAATGCAGATTTAATAGCAGAATCTCCCCATCTTTCCCTCCCTCTCTCTCTCACTCTCTGCCTCTACCTCCCTCATTAATTGCAAACACACTTATATTGAAAAATAGTAAATATAATTTTGATCCTCACTATAAAAAACACTGTGATATTTCATTGCTATATTCAGAAACAAAGTAATTGATATTAACACATGCAATAAAAATAGCAAGAATAACATTTGAATTCTTGAAATGTTTAGATCTTTTTCTTCCTTGAATACAATATTAAACATGAAGCCTCTAATATTGGCTAAACTGACCTCTCACATAATATTATTAACAAGTGTGCCAAATAAATGCCACAAATGTTAGAACCAGAAAAAAAAAAATCATTAAGCATGTTTTTGCCTAACAAACATGTGATGTCTGCTACATTATCTAGAATAGAACTAGGAATGCGTTATGTACTTATTTCATAACATTTTCTTTAAATTATGGAGCTGTAGACACTTGATATTTATAAAACAAAATAACACATACCACGGATGGTGAAATTATACCGAGAGAAAAATCTTCCTTCTACCGTTCTTCCCAGATAAACTTTAAGGGGTCTTTGCCTCATTATATAGAAGGAATATAACAATTTTCTTATATTAGTATAGGCCAGATTATTAGGATAGATAGGACATTTTTCAAGCTTGGGCATGATCTTGTTTTTAGTCAACAAAATTATTAAGACAAATAAAGTCTAGACATCTTGAAGAATGGTTTATTTGCAAAAAGTGATCAACTATTTCCTTTATGCCATTAGAATCAGATGGATATTAAGTCCTTGATTACACTGAGGGTTCAAATATTTTCAAACAAAACTAAACTAACTTGCGTATAATGTAACTACTTACATATAATGTAAGTCATTAAATGTAAAAACTAAATGCATACACACATAGTTGCTTTCGTGAACATACAATAGAGAGAATATTCTTAAATTTCTATCTTTACCAAAAAGTGCATTAAATAACACACATCCGTAAAATTCAAAGTCATCAAATTCCACTAGCAGAAACAGTGAATGAAAGCAATAGAGGATGTGAAAATATATCAGAATGGTCCCTCAAACCTCTGCTTTTACATTTATTTTAACTCAATCTTCCAACTTGGTCACTGAACTCATTTGCACTGCTTGTTTTAATGCCATTTCTTGACATTATATTTTATTTACTAAATACATGTGTCAAAATAATCTACTCATATCTCATTCTTTATTTTTATGTTGAGAACCATGCTTCCTTTTCTCTCATAAAAGGAATTATGAGACTATAAGGTGTGCATGTACATGAGGAAAATATATTTTCTGCTTTTAGCTGAATTAAATTATATTGCATGATGATGTTAATTACTCCCAAGTAAAATAAAACAGAAATATTATAAATTTATTCTAAACATAAAATTATCTTTGAGGTATTTTAAACATACAGATTGAAAACAGACCAGAACTTTTAATAATGTTTAAATATCTAGAAATAGATTGTTTTTATTATTTACAAGAAATACACAAAATACAATAAGCAAAAAAGTTCCTACTTAAGATTCTTGCATTGCTCTAAATGACAAGTAGGCCATTAGTTAGCTATCTGAGTTTGTAAAACTACAGCACTGTCACAAAAGCATGTCACAAATAAAACTAATTTTTAATATGAGAGGTAAAGACTTTTGAAATGCACTTTAATATCTTTGTTGAAAGTCCACAGAATTAAAATTCAGAGTAGAATGCTCCGTCCCATCCTTTGACCTCTGGTAAATTTTAACAGTAGAGGCAGAGGCCTGAGGCTCTAAGCAAGTGACTTTCTCCAATAAGTAAAATTTACCACAGTCATCTTTGCATCTAGCACATGGGCTAGCACACAGTAGGTGCCCAATAATGCTTGAGTTCAAACATATGCAGATGTTCAATAAACAATATTTTGAACTTCTTTTTTTCTCTTGGTCATGGCTTCCAGAATGAGAAGGAAGGCCCAGATCTCCCATGCCTTGCACCCAGAGCCAGCATACGCTGAGCAGCACAAGTACAAAATCAACCTGGGTACCAGGAAATAGCACTCACCCTTGAAAATCAAGGCCAAGTGTGCTGTTCTCTAGTAATCAAGTAGCTTCCCAGTCCAGACTTTGCTTTCACTGTATTTTTTAAATAACATCTTTACTGAGATATAATTCACATACCATTAAAGTATACAGTGCAGTTGTTTTTTTAGTATATTTACAGAATTGTGCAATCATCACTACTATCTAATTTCAGAACCTTTTCATCACCCCCAAAAAAACCTGTTCCCATTAATAGTCATTCCCCCACTACCTCAGCCTTTCAGCTTCTAGCAATCACTCATCTATTTTATGTTTCTATGGATTTATCTATTCGGAATATTTCTGACAAAGAATCATACAATATGTGGACTTTTGTGACTGGCTTCTTTCACATAACAATGTTTCCAAGATTCATCCACCTTGGGGCATGTATCAATACTTCATGCTTTTTATTCCTGAATAATGTTCCCTGGTAAAGTTATACCACATTTTGTTTATATATTCCTCAGTTGATGGCTATTTGGATTGTTGAGTTGTGTGGTAACTATATGTTTAACATTTTGAGGAACTGCCAACCTCTTTTCCAAAGTGTCAGTACCATTTTACAATCCTATCAGTATTGTAGGATGGTTCTATTATCTCCATATTCTCACAACACTTACTGTTTGTCTTTTTTATTTTAGCATCCTAGGTGGATGTGAAGTGGTTTAGATTTGCATTTCCCTAATGACCGATAATGTTGAGCATCTTTTCATGTTCTTATTGGACATTTGTTTATTTTTTTTGGAGAACTGTCTTTTCAAATCATTTATTTTTGCTTAAGATAAACATAGCAAGTTTCTATTGCTTGACACTAGTGAACCCTAACTTACATAACCAATTCCAAAGATATCACCAAAGACTTTGTTCTTTTTTTTCTAGTACGATTTCTCTTAGGATAAAAAATAAAGCTTTCTTTGACAGTCTGTTTGAATCTGTGTCAATATGAATTTACACAACTGGTTCATTTAGTGGGTTTGTTTTACCAGGTGGTTTCTAACATCATTAATATCATCACAACTTGTCTTTTTGTCTTGGGAGTATCGTATAATCCCACTAACCTGCATAAGGCTCTGTACATGAACACATTCCTTAGATGCATTTTACTAAAGTTAGCCAAGCTGCTTTCCAAGCACTTTTCAAGGGAATATTAATTAGTGACTAATACCAAAATCAGGAAAAGTATTTAATTTTGGCAGATATTTTCAATTTAAAGATAAGAGAAAGGGATGAATTAAAAGATGCACCCCATACCCACCCCCAAACATTGTGGATGAAGGTTCAGTTTGCAGGAACTACCATGATAACATGATGAAGTATCCTGTCACTGGACTACTAATGGCTTGGTAGCATTAATGATGCACAAATCCTCACTTCCCAGTGTCACATTTCCTACAGGGTTTAGGAAACAAATACTGTGATGTAGGAAACTGTGCTATACAACTATCAGTGAATTCCTACAAGTTGATTTAATTCTTTGGAAAATTTAGCTAAAGTCATTCATTTACTTTTAAACACACTGGTTTAAACTTCCCATAGTGTTTATGGTCACTCTCTTTTCATCTTTTCCATAAACTTGTCCCTGTTATATCATATTCACCCTTTCCCTCTTATGTTCTTCAGCTTTTTATGACCCAGAGATATCAGAGCATATTCATGAGCATGCCTCCTTGGGGTGTTCCCACTCTAATGCTGGTACATCACTGTTTCTTGTTTGTAATCACTGTTTATACAGAGGGCTAGCAACTAAACTCTGTATTTCTTTAAGCATACACACATATATTAGTACCTTTTTTGTTGTTAATCTCCATAGTTTATTTTTTCCATAAGATTTGACAATATTCAATTCAATCATGAATCATTTATTAAGTGCGTTGAGTTCATTAAGCGCATATTATATGTCAATATGGAAAGCAAGATATATATTGTGGTTTTAAAATGTGGTTACAATTTCTTTAACACTTTCCATCAAGAAGTAGGTCTTTCTCCCAGAGGTGTAAATCTCCCTGGAAACATGGGACATGACTACTGGGGATGAGCCTGAATCCAGCATTGCAGAATTGAGAACACCTTCCTGACAAAAAGGAGGAAGAGAAATGAAACAAAATAAAGTTTCAGTGGCCAAGAGATTTCAAATGGAGTTGAGAAGTTATTCTGGAGGATATTCTTATGCATTATACAGATATCTCTTTTTAATTATTAGTGTATTGGAATAGCTAAAAGGAAATACCTGAAACTGTTGAACTGCAACCTAGTAGCCTTGATGCTTGAAGACGATTGTATAACTGTATAGCTTATACGGTGTGACTGTGTGATTGCGTAAACCTGGTGGCTCACACTCCCTTTATCCAGTGTATGGACAGATGAGTAGAAAAATGGGGATGAAAGTAAATGAATAATAGGGGGGAGGAGAGATTTGACATGTTTTAGGTGTTTTTTTTAATTTTACTTTTATTTTTGTTTTTTGGAGTAATGGAAATGTTCAAAAATTGTGGTGATGAATGCACTCCACATTATATGATGATACCACGAACAGCTGATTGTACACTTAGGATAATTATATGGTATGTGAATATATCTCAATAAAATTGCTTTAAAAAGAAAAAAGAGAAGTAGGTCATTATCTCCTTGCCTTGTCTACTGGCTGTGAGTCTGGGTCTCTGGTCTCTTTGTGGTGAGATTTGGTCTGCATGTCTATGTACACGTGGGCTTCCTGTCTGCTGACACGTCTTCTGACCCAGTCCCTGTTGCCAAAGATCAGACCTCGATCACCTTTGCTCTGGATGGGACTGACTGCATTGTCCTCCTCCCCTCCCCAGAAGGATGTCTATGCTCTAATCACTGGAACCTGTGCATATGTTATAATACATGGCAAAGGGTATTTAGGTTGCAGATGGGATTAAAATTGCTAATTTGCTGGTTTTGAGACAGGAAAATTTTCCTGGGTTATCTGGGTGGGTCCATTGTAATTATAAGGTTCTTCATAAGTGAAAGAGGGGCAGGAGTGTCAAAGATACATTTGACTATAAAATGCTGCTGGCCTTGAAGATGGAGGAAGGAGCCAGGGTCCAAGCAATGCAGGCAATGTCTACAAGAGGGAAAAGACAAGGAAACAGATTCTCTGCTAGAGCCTACAGAAGGAACACAACTGTACCAGTTCGGCTATATTATGTTCCCCAGAAAAAGCCATGTTCTTTGATGCAATCTCTTGGGGGCAGATGTATTAGTGTTGATAAAGTTGGAACCTTTGAATTAGGTTGTTTCCATGGAGATGTGACCCACAGAACTGTAGGTGTTAACTCTGATTAGATAATTTCCATGGATATGTAGCCCTGCCCATTCAGCATGGGCCTTGATTAGTTTACTAGGGTCCTATATAAGAAGCTCAGACAGAAGCAGCTCGCTGCTGCAACTTACAGAGACATTTGAAGACAGTATTTGAAAGCAGACTTTTGCTCTGGAGAAGCTAAGAGAGGACAAATGCCCCAACAGCAACATTTTGAAGAATGCACAGAAGCTGAGAGAAGAGCTGGAATGCAACCTGGGAGCAAGCAGACGCCAGCTATGTGCCTTCCCAGCTAACAGAGGTTTTCTAGATGTCAATGGCCTTTTTCCAAAGAAGGTACCCTATTGCTGTTGCCTTACCTGTAACTGGCCTTAAGACTGTAATTGTGTAACCAAATAAACCCCCTTTATAAACCCCCTTTATAAAAGCCTCTTTATAAAAGCCAATCCATTGTTGGTATTGTGCATAATGGCAGCATTAGCAAACTGGAACAGATTTTGATACCAGAGAAGTGGGGTGCTGCTGCTGCTGAGTTTGCAAATACCAAACATGTTGGAAAGGCTTTTTAAATGAGTAAGAGGAAGTTTATGGAAGAAATGTGAGGAGCTTGATAGAAAAGGCCTAGACTGCTTTGAAGAGACTGTTGGTAGAAATATGGACTCTAAAGATACTTCTGACAAGGCCTTAAACAGAAGTGCTGAAAGTGTCATTGCAATCTGGAAGGAAGGTGTCCTAGTTTGCTAATGCTGCAGAATGCAAAACACCAGAGATGGATAGGCTTTTATAAAATGGGGGTTTATTTGGCTATACAGTTATAGTCTTAAGGCCATAAAGTGTCCAAGGTAACACATCAGTAATCAGGTACCTTCACTGGAGGATGGCAAATGGCGTCCGGAAAACCTCTGTTAGCTGGGAAGGCACGTGGCTGGCATCTGCTCCAAAGTTCTGGTTTCAAAATGGCTTTCCCCCAGGACTTCCTCTCTAGCAGGCTTGCTCCTCTTCAAAGTGTCACTCACAGCTGCACTGAGTTCCATCTCTGAGTCAGCACGTTTATATGGCTCCACTAATCAAGGCCCACCCTGAATGGGTGGGGCCACGCCTCCATGGGAGTATCCCACCAGAGTCACCACCCACAGCTGGGTGGGGCACATCTCCATGCAAACAACCTAATTCAAACGTTCCAACTTAATCCCCACTATTCTGTCTGCCCCACAAGATTGCATCAAAGTATATGGCTTTTCTGGGGGACATAATACATTCAAACCAGCATAGAAGGCGAACCTTCTTTTAAAGTGGCAGAGAATTTGGCAAAATTGAGTCCTGGTGTCGGATGGAAGGAAGAATTTGAGAGTGATGAGGTAGGATACTTGGCTGATGAGATTTTGAAACTAAAAGATGAAGATACATCATGGCTTCTCCATGCAGCTTATAATAAAATTTGAGATCCCAGAAGCTACAGCGCAATGTGAGGATTTAACCAAACATGGAACCCAACCTCCATTTCAGTACAAGCCAAGATTGGAGATGGAATTATCCAGAAAGGATTGTTGCCTGATGGTTTTGACCCCTGTGTACTCCATGCCAAGCCAACAAGATTTTTGAGAGATCTATTTAGCCAGAGCCATGGCCTGTCTGGACTGGAGGGGACAGAGGAACAAATTGAAGGAAAAATGTCTTCAAAGGCAGAACCATGGAGACTGACGTCTGGAGTCAAGAAGTCTCAGGCAGGAAGAACAGAGCAGCCCACACATGTGGTAAGGGCGAGTTTGCCCCCAAGGTCGATGGCAAGCGTTCGGCCTCAATGCTCAGGATGAGTGTTGCCACCCCAGGCCTCAGAGAGAATGGAGCACATTCCCTGGGGATCGGAGGGAGCCTGGCCACCATCCCACTGTTCAGAGTGGGTAGAGCCTTTGCCCCGGACAGGGTGGGGCTGAGAAAAAGGTGGTTTCCTCATTGTGTAGATATGTTGGAGCACTCACCCCAGCATTTGGAGAGAAAATGGCTGCTGCGTAAGCCTTTGGAAAGTGTGGGACTGCCCCTCTCTCAAGCCTCGAGGATAAAAGGTCATTCTATAAATGACTCTCAGATTTTGAAATCTAATGGAGTTTGCCCTGTGGGTTTTAGGAACTGTTTTGGTCCCTTAAACCTGTTTTCCTTACATTTCTCCTTATGGCAATGGGGAAGTTCATCCTCTGAATGTCCCTCCTTTGTATATCGGAAGCAGATAACTTGTTCTAAGTTTCACAGGTACAGACCCAGAGAGAAATTTTGCTTTTGGACAGACCATGCTTATAACTGATTTTGATGGGATCTTATACTTACCTATTGTTACTGAAATGATTTATGTTTTTGTGATATTGTGATGGGATGAATGCATTTTGTATATGGAAAGATCGTGTCATTTTGGGGTCCAGGGGATGGAATGTGCTGGTTTGATGTATTATGTCCCCCAAAATGCCATTATCTTTGATGCAATCTTGTGTGGGCAGACATATTAGTGTTGATTAGATTGTAACTCTTTGATTGAGTGTTTCCACAGAGATAGAACCCACCCAACTGTAGGTGATAACTCTGATTAGATAATTTCCATGGAGGTGTGGCCCTGTCCATTCAGTGTGGGCTTTGATTAGTTTACCAGAGCACTATGTAAGCTCAGACAGAAGGAGTGAGCTTGCTACAGCCAAGAGGGACACTTTAAAGAACACACAGGAGCTGAGAGAGGAGCTGTAGCTTATAGAGACATTTTGGAAATGGCCTTTGAAAGCAGACTTTTGCTCTGGAGAAGCTAAGAGAGGACAAACATCCCAAGAGCAACTGAGAGTGACATTTTGAAGAGGAGCTGCAGCTTACAGAGACATTTTGAAGATGGCCTTTGAAAGCTGTCATTTTGGAGAAAGCCATTTTGAAACACAACCTGGGAGCAAAAGAAGAAAATGCTAGCCATGTGCCTTCACAGATATTGGGGGGTTCCAGATGCCATAGACCATCCTTCAGTGAAGGTACCCTATTGTTGATGCCTTAGCTTGGGCACTTTTATGGCCTTAAGACTGTAACTTTGTAACCAAATAAACCCCCTTTATAAAACCAATCCATTTCTGGTGTTTTGCATTCCAGTAGCATTAGCAAACCAGAACAACCACCATGCTGACACCTTGATTTTAGCTGAGTGAGACTTAATTTGGAGACTTTGGAACTGTAAAATAATAGGTTTGTATTGTTTTAAACCATTAAGTTTGTGGCAATTTGTTACAGCAGTGATAGGAAACTAATGCAACTGCTTTGAACAATGGAGTATAGTAGACCTGATACTACATGACTTCTTTTTTTAATGCATTTTTAAATCATGAACTTTAACATATATACATAACAGTGATAACTTTCAAAGTACAATTTAACTAAGTAGTTAGAGAGCAAATTTCAAAGAATGTCATGGGTCACAGTTCCACAATCTCAGCTATTTCCATTACTGTAAAATATAATATATAATATACATACAGAAAGGTGTTAACTTTCGATGTACAGCTCAACAAGCAGTTATATAGGTAACTCCAAAAATTGTTATGGGTTACAGTTCCACAGTTTCAGTTCTTCCCTTATAAAATATAGGGTATATACAGAAAGGTGAAGACTTTCAAAGCACAATTCAATGAATAACTATAGAGTAAATTTCAAAGAATGTTACAAGTTTCAGTTCCACCATGTCATTTGCCTCCTTCCAGCTATTCCAACACCCCAGCATCTAAAATATATTAACAGGAGATGCTACCCAAACAAATTTCTCTCTTCTATTTTTTCTCCTTTGGCTTTATTCCAAATTCTAACCATTTCTTTGTCTGTTTTGGGTTATAAAAACCCAAACCACTCTTCTCACTCTGAACTGGTCTTTAAAAGTTTTTTCCTCCAGTTCCTTGTCAATGCATCTTCAATAAGCTCCCCTCGTCACCAAAGCAAGAAAACTTGTTTCTCTGTTTAATGCAACATCAAGCAAGCCTAACTATTTAAAACCATGTTTTCTAATGGTATCATATATCATATATATATAAAGTTTCAATATTTATAGACCTTTGTTAAATCTTATCTTGTTTGTTGCTACCCCTTCTTCTCACTTAATCTCTTTTTCTGTATTGAAGGGTGACTAGGCAGTGAGCACCCTAACTTGTTCATATTGAAAGGGGGTGTTGACAGTATGGGGAAGGGGGCTACATCTGACTTTTATTCTTAAAGAGGCTCTTGCCTCTGGGTTTTAGGCCTTGTCTGGTATAGGAACACTCTGGTGGATTTAAGTTTCTGAGAGATAAACTTAGTGAGTGAATATTTTATAAAATTTCAGGTAGGGACTACTTTGGGTAAGGGCATGGCATACTGTGGCCATTTGGAAGGTCTAGCTGGAGCTTGCATTAGAGAAACCTCCAGGATAGCCTCTCAACTCTATCTGAGATGTCTCAGCCACTGTAACCTCAGCTTGTTACCTTTTTCCCCCTTTTGGTCAAGTAAGCACTTTCAGTCCCTCGCTGCCAGGGCCAGGCTCATTCCTGGGAGTCAACTACATGACTTCTGATGCTGGGCCATCAAAGACCACACAGTTCCTACCTTCTTACTTGCTTTCAGCACCCTGAGCTGCCATGTAAGACATCTAGACATTCTGAATCCACCGTATGTTGAAGACGCCCAGGCCACATAGAGGCCATATTATAGAACTCTGATTGACAGCCCCAGCTGAGCCCAGGCTTCATGTCATCCCAGTCCAGGCACCAGACATGACAGTGAGGAAACCTCAAGGTGATTCTAGCTCCTAGCCTTCAAAGTAGCCCCTGCCCTTCTAGCTTTCCTAGTTAAGGCCTCTGGACCATAGAATGCAGACAGCCATTCCACTGTGCTTTGTCCAAATTTCTGACCCATGTAATCCATAATCCATTAGCATATAAAACAATGATTCTTTTATACCACTAAGTCCTGAAGTGGTTGTTAAACAGTAACTGGAACATATGTTGGAACCTGGAAATGGGGTGCTACTATAATAAAATTTGAAACATGTGGCAATAGATAACCAAAACAACAGACAAAAGATATGGTTTCTCCTCTTACTGAATTCTCAGTCTATTGGGAGGTACAGACTGGTAAATAGGCAATGACACTGAAGTATCAAAAGTGCCATGATATGGATGAAATGGCTGCATTGGGTACATGCAACTGGAACATATAACCTCATATAACATCATTTGGGATGCTCAGGGAAGATTTCCTCTGAGGTGTGACATCTAAACTAAAGACTGAAAAGCAGGGAGAGCATGTTCTAAACCAAAAGAAGAACACAATGTGAATGCTAGGGGTTCACACAGGCATGCAACATTTGACACCATAAAGTTTATTCCTGGAGCATAGAATATGAGGGAATAAGGAGTGAACCTCCACTGAAAAAACAGGAGGGGCCAGGTCTAGAAAGACTAAAAGGCATGTTTAGTAGTTTGTTCATTATCCTAAAGGGGAGGCCATTGATGATTTAAGCATGATGACGGCATTATTATATTTTAAGTTTAGAAATATCATGTTGAGTACAGTGGGGAGAATGGGTTGAAAGATGGTAATAGAGAAAACGCAGAAAGCCGCTGCAGCAAGCCAGGGCAGAGAGAGAACGGGCTAAAAAAAAAAACAAAAAACAAAGCAGTGGCTGTGAAGATGGAAAGTAGTGGACAGATTCTAGAATGAGTTAAATGGTAAGAAAAGAGGAATGCAGGAGCCAAGGATGGAGCCCAGTTTTCCAGCTTGAGCAAGTGATTTAATGATGGTACCAAACCATGAGGAAGAGAATCCAGAAGAAGAACAGCTTGTGAAACAAGATGGTAAGTCATAATGAAATATTTGACTCCTTCTAAATATAAAATGAAAAAAGTTATATCATAAACATGAGAAATGACAGACTTCTGATATATGAGACTATTTCTTCATGGATATTTTAAAAATAAATGCTTAAAAATACTAAGAGAATCAAATTTGTCCATTAAAGCTTAAAGCATTAAAACAATTCACAATGTGGGAAAGGGTCAAACCAAAAAAAAAAAAAAAAAAAAAAAAAAAGTCAGTAGTTGCTCTCTCCCAGTTTAATATTCAAAACATAGATACTCCCATCAGAAGAAACTATCCTTTATGAGACTGCCTCTTCAAAAAGAAAAGGTACTGAAACCTAGCTTTCTATCTTTCAGGAAATGGGAAATCAATGAGAATCATCAGTCTGATGTGTTTGAAATTCCTTAACAAGCTATCACATGACTAGTTGGTCAAATTATCTCTAGTATCACAGCACAATATCCCACACTGAGAGGCCAGATAAGCTATGCCCATTGACTAAAAATAAACACATACATCCTAACTGCAATTTTCCTCTTAGTTCAGGGGGTAAAATAACGCAAAATTCATTCTGATTGACAGAATACTTTCAGATATAATTATAATTTCCACCAATTTCTGAACATGTTGTGTTTTCAATACGAAATCCAACACAATTAGATGATTCACACATTAGTAAGAACCTAGCGCACTGGTGATAACAAATGTCTATATTGTTGCACATGCAGATGATAAATTGGTAGAATCCATTTGTTTATTTTGTTACAGAATAATATTAATAAGGCCAAAGTCAAGAGCTTAGTCTGTTTTCAGAGAATTTAGTATCGCTTTCTTTAGCCTAGCACTGAAAACATAGGCCAATATGTTTGTAAATTCATACCACTGATTCCAAGGAAATTCTTGCATCAAGACTGCTTTATGAAATGTCCACTGACACTTCTAGAAAATCAAAGTTTAAGCCTGGGTGACTGTGCATCAGCCTTAGTTAGAGCCATTAAAGCTCTTACATTGGCCCACATACCATTTAGTCAGCACCATGCCAAAAAGGTTGTTCCAGTTTGCTGGAGCTGCTGTTATGCAAAATACCAGAAATGGATTGGCTTTTATAAAGGGAATTTATTAGGTTACTAATTTACTGTTCTAAGGCCATAAAAGTGTCCATACTAAGGCATCAACAAGAGGATACCTTCACAGAAGAATGGCCAATGGTGTCCACAACACCTGTCAACAGGGAAGGGACATGGCTGGCGTCTGCTGGTCTTTTGCTCCTGGGTTGTGTTTCAAAATGGCTTTCTCCAAAATGTCTCTCTCCCAAATGTCTCTGGGCTTCTGTCTTCGTTCCTCTGTCTCCTTCTGCCAGGGCATTTCTCTCTGAGCATCTGTGGGTCCTCTCTTAGCTTCTTCAGGGCAGATTCTGGGATTTATCTCTTTGCTTAGCACCTCCAAACATCCTTCTGTCTGTATCTCCAAGCATCTCCAAGCATCTGTGTCAGCACTTGAGATCTCTTAAGTACTCCAATGAACTAATCAAGACCCACCCTGAATGGGTGGGTTGTGACCCTCCATGGAAATAATTCAATCAAAGGTCTCACCCACAGTTGGGTGAGTCACATCTCCATGGAAAACACTCAATCAAAAGGATCCACTAAACAAGATTGCGTCAAAAGATATGGCTCTTCTGGGGTCCACAACGGTTTCAAACCAGCACAAGGGTGTTCTAACAAACTGGCATTTTTTTCACACCTCTACTATTGAAGCACTGGCCTTGATCTCTTTCTTGCCATACTTCATTATCTCTTAATACTGTAGATTTGTGATTTTCTAATTAGCTTTTGCATTTAGAGCTCTGCCTTGGCCCTTGTACCTGACAATCATCACCGTTTTTCCAGCGACATCACTCGACCTTCTTACTCACCCATGATTTGGACCATTCCCTCACCACATAGCCTTGATTGTAGCAAACATATGCTACAATCCAGCCTGGCAAATGAGCAACTCTAAGATCAAGCTCTCATCACATTCACTCCAACTCCTCAAGCAAATCTCATGAAGACCTCTCTAAGCTTTAGGGCTGCAGTGCCAATTGCCTATTTAGTAGTCACTTGAATGTTTCCCAGGCATCTTAAACTTAAAACTAAATTTGGACGCTATTCCCCATTTTTCCACATGTTTTGATAAATGATTGCTTCTTCCTGTTGTTGCTAATCCCAGAAATATGGACCACATCCTTAGGACCTCTCTTTCCTTCAACCCCACCTGAAAACCCGTCCTGTCAATTCTACCTCCAAAACCCAGTAAAAGCACCCAACTAATTTCCAGTTATCTGACTGCTCTTAGAACCAGTTTTTACAATTAACCAACTAGTACAAATTTTGTTCAGTAATGCAAATAATAATAATAGGTAACATTTGCTGATATCAACTCTGTACCAAAAGCAATTATCCCCATTTTATGGATAATAAAACTGAGGGCTTTATTTGTGTATCTCAGCTCTTTCCACTTGTCTCCATTGCCACCTTCACCATCCTTGCCTGTATCACTTCAATAACCTCTTAGCTAGTCTCTACACCTCCAGTCACTCCCCCAACTTACATTAACCAATGCATAGAAGAGAAGAAAAAATAACAACTCTGATTATGCCATTCCTCTACTTCCTACTCTTCAGTGCCTATACATGAAAAAAAAAAAAAAAAAAAAAATTCAAAGTCCTTACAAGGGCTTCAAGACTCTTCATGGTCCTGTATTTACATATTTTTTCATCTTTCTCTCACAAAACACTCCTCCTTGCTCGTTGCATTCCAGCTGCTCTGATCTTTTAGTTCTTTCCATTGTGAAGCTCTTTTCCATCTCAAAAATTCTTCCATGCCACTTACTCTGCTGGGAGCATCCCTTCCTTCACTCTCTGGCTTCTCTTCACCTTGCAGATCTAAACTTGAGCATCATCTCCTCAGAAAATTCCTCTCTGATTTCCCAATCTAAATTCTTGCTAATAATTTCTCACATTATCCACTATTTTTTCTTTCACAAGACTTATCACAATCGATAAATATACATTTATTGTGTGATTGTTTACTCCAATCTTTTCACAGGGGCAAGGGCCAGGTCTCTTTTGTTCACCTCCCCAGTACTTCCCACAATGCCTTAGACATAGCAGATAGTCTCACAATTATTTGTTTATTAAACCAATCTATCAATCCTTATATCTGACCTAGAGACAGAGACAGTTCTCTGTGCTCACCTGACCCACACATCACCATCCACAAAGCGTTGCCTAAAAATAGTCAAAACAGTCATTCTTCAGTTATATGCTATGAAATATCTTCAGAGATGGGGGATTCTTCAGTGACTTCAATTACATTCTGCTCCTACTTTAATCATCAATATATTTAAGATGTCTAATTTATGAACTAGGAATTCTATTCCTTTTTAAGGTTTTAACAAATCTCCCAATAATGTCTGTGTAATGTCAGTGCTGACACTCAAGTCCTCCACTTAGGAAATTATTAACGTTAAATATATAGGCCACTTGATTGTATATATGACCATAGTCCACCAGCAAAAAAAATAATTCCTACAACAGAGCTCTCTAAGGAAGCCAGTGGCCTATCTACGCTAACAGTGCTCTTATCCCATGAACCGCACTTGAGAAGAAGCCATCAAGTCCTCACTAAGGCTCTATTCTAGTGTTCTTTTAGAAACAACTCCAACAAATATGTCTTGCAGTCAAAATCAGCAAATAAGGAAAACTGACTTTCTAGAAGTAGGCACATTGCCAGTATTGAGAAATAACAGAAGATATGAGAATTCAAAAATAGACAGTTGCCTGGATCTATTTTGTGCATGGTAAAGTAGGGCTACATATTTTCATATACCAGGAGGACAGTGTTGTGCCCCTGGAGGGTATAACAAAAATTCCTAATGATGACACTGTATTATGAAGAAAACTTTATGTTATAGTCACTGTGTACTGCTTTAGAAGACAAGTAGGAGGATAATGCACTGTAAGGAAAAATCATCTGAAAAATCCATTTATCTGGACTATATCACTTCCTGAAAACATGGCAGAAAATCAAGGTTAATTACCATATCTGAGAGCTTTATATTCTATACCTCATTAAAATAAAAAGAGGCTCTGTAAAGTTTGGAACTTAAAATTTACTTTCCAAATCCTCACCTAAAGAATAGGCACAAAGCACACTGACAAAATGGAAAACCTACGTCCTACAATGCCAAAATTTTAACAGTAGCCCTATGAGTGCAGAGATGCATAAAGTATCAGGACCAGTCTCCCAGGTGCAAGAGCAGCATGCCCTGCCTCCTATTGATCCTCTCAAGGTGGCTCCTCCCATGCCCACCGTTGACAAACAAGGGAGTATACCTGACTCTGATGGTATATTGACAGATTGGTACTTGGGCAACATGCTACCTGGATGGCCATGACTGTCTACACAAGCACTGACATCATCTGGTGGGAGACTGGAACTTTGCAAAGCAGCCAGTGGGCTGAGCTGCGGGCTGTATGGATGGTAACTGTCCATGAACCAGGAGACACCTTGACTGGCTGCCCAGATAATTGGGCCATATATCAAGGCCTAACAATATGGATGGCCACATGGAAGCAGGAGCAATGGACGGTTGTCAACCACTGCCTATGGGGGAAGGAACTGTGGGAAGGCATCTGGATGGCCTGCCAGAAATGTAAGGTAACTGCTTTCTACATTTCTGCCCATGATATTAACTCATTGCCAGGTAATGCAGAAGTGGATGCCCTAGCGAAATTCTGCAACCTAACAGCAACGAAGCATGAGGTGACTGAATGGCTGCATCAGAGAACTGAGCACCAAGGGTACCAGATCCTGTAGAAGCTGGCGCAGCAGTTTCAGCTGCCTATCACCCGACCACATCGGCTGAGACAAGATCCTTCTCACATGGTGGCAAGTAGACTATATTGGCCCCCTTCCTCTGTCCAAAGGGGCAAAACATGCCTTCACCACTGTAGATACGGCTACGGGACTGCTGCTGGCCTTCCCAGTGGGCAAGGCCAACTAATGAGCTACCATACATAGCTTAAAAAAATTAAGTGCCTTTTTCGGGGTCCCCACACACATGGACAGTGACAGGGGGACCCCCTTCACCAGGCAATTAACCCAGGCCTGGACTACAGAACATAATGTCCTTTGGATGTTTCCCTTGCCCTATAATCCCACAGCAGCTGGGTTAACTGAAAGAATGAATGGCCTTTTAAAGGAACACTTAAAGGATGATAGAAACTCCTTACAACAATGGACTCAACGACTGTACCAGCATTAACTCCAGACCCAAAGCAGTGGCTCCTGCTCCTGTGGAAATGGTAACCAGGAGGCCCATGCAGGCCTTACAAATTCAAATAAGGGGGGCCGGCTGCCCTCAAGCCACAGCAAGGCAGCG
Source organism: Choloepus didactylus (assembly GCF_015220235.1). Classification (NCBI taxonomy): domain Eukaryota; kingdom Metazoa; phylum Chordata; class Mammalia; order Pilosa; family Megalonychidae; genus Choloepus; species Choloepus didactylus. The sequence continues at coordinate 53,230,913 of NC_051314.1, forward strand.
ATAATAATCTGTTCTTGCCTATGCCACAAACACTAGTAATTGGGGAAAATAAGGTCAATAGGCTCTGGTTCTGGCCCATGCAGCCAAGCTGGTTGAGAATCCTAAGCCCATGGGGTATTGTGCTAAAAGTTATTAGTATTTCCCATCTGGGATCCCCATTCCCCAGGGAACTGTATGCCTAACTTTGCAACCCCAAACTAACTGTAGATCTGACCCCGAAGGGCTCCCCGCAGGGGAAGAAAGTATGGCATTTAAAAAAAAAACCCTCACCTGAAACTCTTCTATCCACTAATGAAAACTCAGCTTATATATTGTTCCTATATGTGCTATTAATTCTTGTTTAAAAATTGTATATTACTGTTTCAATAATGCATTAACTAAAGTGTTGTATTTAGCGTTATTCTAACAAGTTTTAATTTTAGTGGTAAATGTATGCTGTAGAATGTCTGCTTGAAAAATGGTTTCCAAAGTTATTTTGGTAAGTTAAGTATAAGAGGTATAAAGAATGTTTTGTATGAAAAGGAAAAGGAAAGTAGTTTTGTCCTAAATGACTGGTTGTTTCAGAATGGAAAAGAGAAAATGTAGGACAAAAAAAAAAAAAATGTAGAAAGTTGCAGGAAGTTTGCAGAAAGGTTAATTTATTTCTGTGGACAAAGTTAGAAAATGGTTAAAAAACAAACAAACAAACAAACAAAACTAGATATAGAATAAAGCAGACTGCCTGGTAGTTTTATCCTTTAGCTATTTTAGCCCCAGGTGTACCTGTGCTTTAATTAATATTCAATGTTTTGTATATGCACCCGATAACTCACAAAATGTAACACAAACTCTTGATCACATGCCAGATAATATACAAAATATTGAACATTTATCTGATAATCCTTTGTCCGAATGGTTTAATTCTTTAACTTGGCCATAGTGCCACTTGTTAATAGGATTACTGCCCATATGTATTGGTTTACTTGTACTCTGCTGTTCACTGTAATGTTGTTGCGAATCATGGCTGCAATGTCTGTCCTGTGGTCAACGCAAATCACTACGTGGGGGTGGAATGTGGGAACCCCAGGCACAGGGCATTCACTAAGGGCCTTGAAGATTGCATGCAGCAGCTTGTGTGACCTAGGTCAGTTGAGGTTTGACCTATTCTCCCTGTAATATCTGTTGCTAAATGTAATCTATACCTGACACTACCTCCTCCCTGAGACTCCCTGAGACACTGGTAACTACAAGAAAATCTATAATCCCTCCCTACGTTGCATGACCCTGCTCCTAGCCTTATGCTGTCATATATGTTGGAATATCGAGCCCTTATAACCAGCTTATTCAGCCCTCCAGAGCGTGGACTATTTCCACATTGTGTTCTGAACTCGCCGCCATTCAGAGAAGCTCCTGAATCCATTCAGAGAAGCTCCTGATTTCAGGGCAATGTGACTGGACTTCCCCACCCTGTAGGTGAGCCCTATATTAAAAGCTCATGTCTCAGGGGGAAAAAAAAAAAAGAATAGGCAAAACATGAAAACATAAAATACCATAATGAAAGACGCATGTTCTACTTCAGTGATTCTATAATCATGAAGTACCCGTCTATTGATATATGGCTTAGATTAGTAAGAAACATAAGAAAATAGTACAGCATACAAAATTTTACAAAATGATCAAGTTCATTAACTGGACAATCCTCTAAATGTATGAAATAGGTTGATGTAGACTAACATTTTCAATTAATACAATAATGCTAAATGATTGCACATATATATTTGATTCCCATGCACAATGATCTTTGGGTTTTCCCAAAGCATGCTACCCACAAATTGCAAAAATAAGAACCCAAAATAAATGCAGTAAACGGAAACTTGCATTAACAAGAATCAGGTACACAAATTCAATTCAAACACTCTGATTACTAGAAATATAGTTACCAATCAAAACCATATAGAGATTATAAAACTTCAAAGACAGAAATCATAATAGAAATAATGTTTATTATGTGCCAGACATTGTTCTACGGTGAGAACTTTATCAGAAGGATGTTATTTAACCCTCAGAATGAGACCAGGGGTAAAAATTGTTATGATAGCCATTTAAAGTTGAGAAACCTAATGCCCAGAGATGGTTTATAAATTGCTTAAAATCACACAGCTAGTAAAGATGAAGCTAGGATGCAAATGTTGGCAGCCCATTTTCAGTCTCTTTTCCATGACTACCAAAGCAACAGTAATGAGGTCTTTAACTGTGTCCATAAAAGAAACAGTTCTATCTTTATAACATTAATTTGAACAAATGCAAATGTGATATTAAATAAAATTCTTGGGAACCCTTTTTGGGTAAATCTAAGTGTTTGTTATATGTGAAGAAAGATACAAAAAAAGGAGCCAATGATATAATACAAAATAAGGTGTATTCAAAGGTCTTAAAAAAAAACCTACTTCAGCAAGTTAAAGATATTTTACTGAATGTCTGAAACAAGAGGTTATAGAGAGAATAACAATATGCTCCTCTTCAGAGTCTTCATATACCACAAGTCAGTGGTCTAGAAATAGTGTGCTACTGTATAAATTAAAAATCTAACATAGTCACATCCAGTATTTCAAAATCAGCACAAGCAAAAGGAATGCATTATAGATGTAAATGAGGATCAGCTGAATTTAATTTCTTCTCAAAATCTCAGATAAACTTATATAAAAGGATTGTTGCTTACAAAAGGTGTATTTTGCCTAGCTACTGTATTTCCAGCTAAACAACTACAATTCTCTAACAAATGAGTAGTAATAAATATAACTTGTTAGCATTAGAACTCTTTTTTGGCTGGAAATTTGCAAAAGATTCTAAAAGACACAAAAGCCTTCCATTCACTGGCTAGATCATTCAAATAATTCTGAGACTACTGATGGCTACCTTAGATCTATTCTTCATATTTCATTCCATCTAAATATCTAATATCTAATTAAGCAAATTTTCATAGTCAAATATGAATTATTAATCTTATAGATGATTTATGGCCTTTTACTTTCTTCCTACTTTATGGCCAATTTCTCTACTGATTAGCAACTTCTAGTGAAAAGTAGAAAAGAGAAATAAAAGTGGCAAAATTTTAAGAAATCCAAGTGCAGTATGAATACTGTAAACCCTTTGCCTCACAATTCCTTCCTCTTCCCCTATCCTTGTCCAACTCTAAAGTCTCAGCCTTTTGCCCTCACCTGCCCCATTAAGGACCTCTCTCTGATTCCAGCACTTTCCTGGAACTGAATTTAAACAGGCTGCTCTTTTTAGAAATTGATTGTTTTGATTTGTGAGCTCTCCAGGTTTGGCACTTCACCAGATTCTGGGCTGGCTAAAACACAGAGCAAAATTACATAACGCAATGTATTTGAAACCTGAACTCACAAGTCATCAAGAATTATGTTGGTATGTGCCCTTGTCCTGGTGACAAAACGCTCCTGAACACCTCTGAGAGAAGCACTCATGCCCTGCAGAGAGGAAAGCCTTGGAAGCCTGCAGCTCCCAAGGAGGCTATCCTCCATCGTGTGAGGACATCTGGGAAGCTGAAGTCCACTATATGCACTGGATTCTGAAAACAGGACAGCAGAATCCAAAGCTACTTTACTCAAAACTCCCAGCATGCTATTATTATTTTGAGAGAAGGAATAATAGCTCATAGGCAAGATTGTTTAGAGATGGCTGTGTAATAAATACAAGTATTTTTGATAGGGCTTGGGCAATTCATTCATTCACCCCCACATTCTAATTATTTCACCCATCCACCTACACAACACCATGATATAGTGGAAACATTTCTGGCTCTGGGGCAGTATATACCTGTGCTTAACTCTACCAATTACTTGTTAAAGGCCCTTGTACAAGTTTCTTAATTGTAAGCTTCAGTTTCTCCATCTGTAGAAGAGAAATAATGACAGATTTGTTCAGGGTTGTTCTGAACAAACCATTCATGGAATAAACATTTATTAACTGTTTTCTGTCTGTCAGTGACTCTGCTAAGGGCTGGGGATACACCAGTGAATAAGAGAGACATGGTCCCTGACCTCAGGATGTTTGCAAAAGGCCTGGATAACTTTCATAAGCACACGAAAGGTGCTCCATAAATGGTTGCTACTACTGTCACTGTTAGTAGTATTTTTTTTAATGTTGTGGGCCCAGGCAAATGCTGCCAACACTGAGCTGAGAGCTGCACACTTCTCTCCAATAGTACTGTACTATTCCAATGCTCTCTACAATGTCTTGAACTGAAAGAACTTTAAAGGAGGATATAATTATGAGAGAAAGAGCAAGATAACCACTCAACCATCCCAGTGAGACCACTCAAGCATAGGTACAACTCCTTTGTGAAAAGAACTTTGGCTTAAACTAGACAGTACAGAAGGCTCCTCTTGTGGATCATGATTTGGGAATAGAAAAAGATTTCTCACATGAAGGGTTGACCAGCCAAAGGCTCTTCCACTGCTTAAAAACCCTTCTTTGTTGTGGCTTGTTCCTCTTCTACCTCTAGGGCCTGCCTTTCATTACCTCCTCTGTACACCCAGGGAATAGGACCACTCCCTCATTTTCAAGTTTGCATACCTTTAGAAGGTCCAATTACCTACTGTCCAGAGCAAACTCAAACTTTCTCTGGGGACCTGAAGATGGAAGGGGGCATTGTGGCTGGAGAAAAGAGGCTCATGGGCTGAGCAAACAGGTCCCACGCCATTTACTAAAATTATCAATGGGAAAACTAATTAAAATTAGACAGTATGTGGCAATAAAATAATAATATAAACAATGCAAAAGCTATATACATTGTCTAATATGCCAGGCAATTCTATTCTGTTCAGATTCATGAAAGGTACCATACAGAAATGAAAGGGAAAAAGTCACTGGTTATAATAAATGAAACAAACTAAAAAGCATATTTATCATGAATGGCCTTTCTATGAATACCAATATTTCATTGAATATCCAAAGTTTTTTCGTATACAATCATCTGATATTTATTAAATACAGACCATGTGCCGGATACTGTCAAACTCTGTTAGGAAGAGTCCATTTGATTTGAAAACTAGAGATCACAGATGACGTAGACAAAACAGTTTCAGTAGAGAGGGCAGAAGCTACAAAGAAATGGGGTTAAAGAATGTTGAAACGTTCAAAGATAAATGTTTAAGGTAAAAGTAAACCTCTTCTTTCAAGAGCCTTTGAAGAGGAGCAAAGACAGCGAGAAAGAGCACAAGCCCTTGAGCCTCAAGATACTTGTGTTTGCCTGAGGGAGCAAAATACGTGTGAGCATATGTGGGTGCTCTTGTGTGCAAGTTTATTTTAGAACTGAGTCAACCTAGCTTGTTTCCAGCCTTGGTGAAGGAGCTTATAATGAGGGAGAGTTTGAAAATTAAATCAAAAGAGGAATCAATTGATAGAAACAGTTCTTGGAGAAGAAAAAAATGAAATGGATCAAAAGAAATTAGCCTTGAGTAGGAGAAGCTTTGGAAGTAATTAAAGAAAAGGTCTTGATGCAAAACTTAAGCTACAAAGTATGTGGAGTGCATAAAAATGAAGTACTCGTATGTCCAAGAAAAATTCCATAAATGGAATTCCATATATGGAAAGACAAACACATGAAGAGTATAGCCACATATCTTACAAGAGGCAACACAAAATGCCATTTATGGTATAGTATTTTTTCCATTATTGTTTATATAGAACAACACTCATGAAAGAGCTTTTTATTGCATTCCCTAAAAAATATGTTCCCTTTTTTATGGGAATATTTACATTATAATATCATCTTCACTATCACGAGTAAAGAGCTATCTAACTTACAGTAGAATCCCCAGTCTATTATCAAAATCATTATTTGTCATTGGGAGGATAAAATGTTTTAATTAAAGATACAAAGAATCTCCCTACTGCACAGAATCAAAAGATGCATTAGAGTTTCAATAAAGGAAAGGAAAATCAGAGTGTAACTTTATCACAAAAAATGTATGTCCCTTGCTTCCAAAGAATAGTATATGAAAAAGAAACAAATAGTAACTTTTCAGTGGAGAAACCTGGCAAATACTACCATAACAAGTGACTAAGGTTAACACCTCCAGGAATAAGCCGTGTGGATGGGATGTATTCCCAGATGTGAGGTGACAAAAAGGGAACTTCACCTCTACAGTATTCTTCCCCGGACCCTATAACCCTAGTCTAATCATGAGAAAAACATCATACAAACCTATGTTGAGGGACAGTCTAAAAACTACCTGACCAGTACTCCCAGAAAACTGTCAAGATCATACCATAAAAACAGGGCAAGTCTGAAAAATTGTCACAGTTCTGAGAAAACTAAGAAGACATGACGACTAAATGCAATGTGACATCCTGGATTGGATCCTCAAACAGAAAATAAAGGACCTTACTGGGAAAACTAGTGAAATCTGAATAAATCCTGGAATTTAGTCAATAGTAAAGTGCCAGCGTTGATTTCTTCATTCTGACAAATACACCACAGTAATATAAGATGTTAACCATGGGGGAAAGTAGAGAGGGGTTTATGGGAACTCTCTATTATCTTCATAACTTTCCTGTAAATCTAAAATTATTCCAAAATTAAAAGGTTATTTAAAAATTATTTCCAAAAAAAGAAAAGAGAACACTGCTGTCCATTTCTGTCCATTCTGAAGCACCTCAAATTGTAATTAAACCACTGCTGAACCAGAAGCAATCATTTCTCAAGTTAAATTATGAGAACAAAATAAAGGTTAATTTGAAATGTAGTTATAAAAATCTTAAATTTACCAACATAAAATCTACTGCCTAGGTTGTAAAAACTATTCTGTTTATAGTTTATTCCCTTCTGTTCTTGAGCTATTTTTGCCATTTTATTGGATTTAGTTTTAGAATATCTTTCTGAAAATATCATTTTTTAAATCATGGACCCAGATTTCATACAAGGTTGAAACAAATTGTTATATTTTAGAATTTGAAAGCATCTTTGGCAATAATTCTAATATGAAAAGTAAACATGTAATCTCTCCCCAAAATATAAGGACTATGGCTTCGTTCATTAAAGTATAGCTCTTATTTCCTTATTTAATACTTCCACTCAATTCTAAAACAGCTATTTATTTTTTAACAGCTTTATTGAGATATAATTCACATACCATAAAATTCACCCATTTTAAAGGTATAATTCAGTGGGTTTGGTACAGAGTTGCACAATCTATTTTTTTAATGTTTTCATCACCTCACAAAGAAACCTTATTCCCCATCTCCAGCCTAGGCTACCCTAATCTATTTAATGCCTGTAAATATTTGCCTATTCTGTATATTTCATTTAAGTGAAATCATACAATATATGACCCTATGTGATTGGTTCTTTCAGTTAGTATAGTGTTTTCAAGGTTCATCCATGTTCTAGCAATCTAGCAAATATCAGTGTTTTACTCCTTTTCTTTTTTTTTTTTTGGAATACTACATATTGTTTATCCATTCATAAGTTGATGGAAATTTGGGTTATTTTCATTTTTTGGTTATTATGAATGATGCAGCTATGAACATTCATACATGAGATTCTGTGTAGACACATGTTTTTATTTTTCTTGGACATATACCTAGGAGTGGAATTGCTGGGTCACATGGAAACTCTAAGTTTAACATTTTGAGGAACTGCCAAAATGTTTTCCAAAGGTGCTGCATCATTTTACATTCCCATCACAGTATATGAGGGTTCCAACTTCTCTACATCCTCACCGACACTTGTTATTGGTTTATTAAAACACGTATTTCTAATACCTAAGATGTTCCTTGTTTTGTTTTGCTTTTTTAATCCCTATTAAAATTCTTTGTTGTGGTCTACTCCCCATTCCATGTGAAACTCACATGCTGCCAAGTAACTCTACAAAAATTTTAAATGAGACAAAATATACCCAGCCCATAATCCATCTTAATCCTATTATTTTCAAAATATTACATTTCTTTCCCCTCTGACCTAATAATTACCCTTCTTTCTTTCATTAGCCATTACTTTAATATGACTTTTTAAAATATAAATTCCCACAAAAGTAATTCTTAGGAAAGCAACTAACATGACAAACATTTATGTGTGTAATGGAATCCAAATGATTAATTTAGAACTGTCCCCAGACTTGCCTCTTTCCCCAACCCATCAAAGATAACTATGCAGTTTTGTATTGCTAGCAATGATCCATTAGCAGATCATAAAAACAACTTGACATGTCATAACCAGAAATTTTTAAGTGAAAGAGAAGAGTAATAGTATAGAAATATTAGAGTCCACTGCTTTATTCTGTAGCACTTTTCACTTATTAGGTGTATATTGTTCTGAACTGAGAAGTATAATGTATTTCTTTCTGAAAGGTGGTGGTTGAGAAAGTTTGAAAGCCACTGCTAAATGAGAAATTTGATTTTTCCTTACCTGTTTCCTAAATAAAAAGAATTCTTTCCTAAATTGAAAGAATTGAGAGATGGTAAAAGGTGATATTTTTTAGAATCCTTTCCTAAATTGAAAGAATAGAAAGAAGGTGAAAGATGTTAACAAATTAGGAAATGAAAAATTAATTTGGGGAATGAATTTGAAGAGAGGAGCTATGCATTAGAGAGAAGGGAAGCATAATAGATGTTGTTGGTGAGCCACATACTTAGGTTCTTTTAATGTTCTATGAAGGTCACAGCAAAAGAAGAGTAGAATACATTTGTATTTATTTTAGGCTATTAAACTTTGTCTCTTACATATCAGGCTGCTCTGACACTAAGTAATGGATTTCTAGGTTATTAAGAGGTACAAATACGTGCACGGCTACAAATATCTCCTCATGTAAACAACGATTTATCATCATTGGAAAAGATGATTTAATATCTCCTTATGGAAAGGGAATTTGGTCTGTTTGAGAGACAACAATAAGTTTACAGTTAAGAATATAAGCTTTGGAGTCAGGCAGACGTCAGTTAATCCCAGCTTTACTTCTAATGATAAGTGGTACACTGGGGAAATTATTCAACCTATGAAACTCAGTTTTTGTTTGAAACTCATTAGGATGCCTTAAAAAATTAATCACTATGAGACATACTAAAGAACTCAGTACTGTATCCTATGACCCAGCCTACAACAAATAATCAATAAATCAATTATTAAAATGAATTGGTGACCCATAAAAATATTTTCAAATCAGCTAAGCCAAAGATATAACCAATCTTAAGAGATAATGAAGAGATGCAAAAGAAAACTTTGCTGATAAAAGGAAGCAGACAAGGAACAGTACCATTCAGAAATTCCATCACCACTGCCATTTTGTGTAATTATTATATAAATATCAATTTTTAAAATTGACATGTGACAAGGAGAAAAGCCAGATTGTTCCTGTTTTCCAATTTCTAATAATAAATGGTAATTTAAGCTGTAATGAACTGTATAACAGTAAAACAACAGCACAAGAAAACCTCAAGTGTATGTCAGCCATGTAGAATCATACAACACCAAGACATAGACAGAAACAGGATAATGAAAATCATGTTCTTACTTATGCATTTTATATAACACTCATTAAACTACACTATACCTCTGAAAGTTAAGCAGATCAGCATAAACACTATTTATTATATGTGAAGCAATTGGGAAAACTGGAGGTTGAAAGATCTGATAAAGAAAGTCGACAAGGAGAGGATTGTAGAAACTGGTGGAGTAGGGCTCTCCAGGACTCAGTCCTTCCAAGAGAGCAACTATTAAAGAGGCAGGAACTGTCTCAAACAACTATTTTGCAACTGGGGAGGCCAGGAGGAACACTGCAAAGCATCCAGGGAAGAGTGGGAAGAAAAGGCTGATAAATTACAATAAAGAATAGTAAATTGTACACTCCACATAGTGGCTACTGGAGTCCACACCCAATTTGTGGCTTGCTGGTGACAGAAAGGGATATAAAAATCCTCTTCTCCAAACCAGGGGTGGGCACAGCAGATAACCTATCATGTCTTTTAATTAGGAACTTTGGATCGCTGAGGACCTGGCTCTGAGGGCAGACATTGTTCCAACCTGACGCAGACAAAGGCAGTAGCGGGGGGGACTTAAAGACACTACACTTCCTCGGGATGTTGGGGGACAGTTAGTTGAAGGGCTGATTTGTTGGGCAGGCCAAGAAACCTCAGCTTTATGGAGCCATGGAAGAAGCTCTTAACATCCTTCCAGACTCCCTCCCCAGGGTACACTGGAGGCAGTCTGTGCCTTCTTTGGGGATCCCTGGCCCTGTTTGGCTGGGAAAGACTGAACTGGAAAACTCCTCTCTGACATGCTCCTCCTCCCTAATTTGCCCTCCAAGCAAAAGCACCTTGAGACAACAAAAGGAATACAAGAAACTACAGATTTTGGCAGTATGGAGCAAAGGCTTCCCAGCTTCAAACACCCTGGTGACAGATGTCTGTCTCCTTGAAAGCAGAGGGGACAACTAAACTCCTAGAAACAGGGAGCTCCAAAACAACAAACAAGCAAAAGTGCAAGACAAGATAGAAGCCCAGAAATATAGGGCAAACCCTACCCACTGCATTCGCCTTGGGCAGACCTTCCTGATAGGTGGGCTTTAGTTCAAGAAAATCCTTATCTTATCATTGGCATCTTACAAAACTGATAAACAGACATCCAGAGTTAGTTAACATGTTTAATTATTAAAATGAACAGTGTGCAAAAGAGTACAAGACACACAAAGAAACACTAAATGATGGCCCATCCAAAGGAAGAGGATAAAAATCCAGAAAACAACAATAAGGAAGACCAGAATGTGGACATGCCAAACAAAGCCTATTTAAAAAATGATCTTAAAATGCTCAAGGACAATTATCGCTACATCCCTTGTCTGATTCCCTTTCTTGGTCATGGCGGCATCTCTTTGTGAAGTTGTTATCTCTGTGGGGGGTTGTTGTTTGTGGATGCAATGTCTGTCCTATGGTCAACATAGTGTGCTATGTCAGTGCTAAGATTAATGCACATAAGTCAGTAATGTTCTTATACACAATAAATGAGCTAATGGAAGAGACACTCAGGAAAAAGATTCCATTCACATTAGCAACTAAAAAAATCAAGTACCTAGGAATAAACTTAACCAAAGATGTAAAAGTCCTCTACACAGAAAATTACATAACTTCACTAAAAGAAATAAAAGGAGACCTAAAAAGATGGAGAGATATCCTGTGTTTATGAATAGGAAGGCCAAATGTCATAAGGATGCCAATCCTACCCAAACTGATCTACAGATTCAAGGCAATTCCAATCAAAATTCCAACAACTTACTTTGTAGATTTGGAAAAGTCAGTTATCAATTTGGAAGGGAAAGGGGTCTAGAATTGCTAAAAACAATCTAAAAAGAAAAATGAAGTGGGGGGACTTACACTTCCTGACTTTGAAGCCTACTATAAAGCCACAGTAGTCAAAACAGCATGGTATTGGCACAAAGAAAGACATATTGATCAACAGAATCAAATTGAGAATTTGGAAATAGACCTCCAGATCTACAGTTGACTGATTTTTGACAAGGCCCCCAAATCCACTGAAGTGGGACAGAATAGTCTCTTCAATAAATGCTGCTGGGAGAACTGGATATCCATATCCAAAAGAATGAAAGAGGACCCCTACCTCATACCCTATACAAAAATTAACTCAAAGTGACTCAAAGCCCTCAATAAGAGATGGTACCATAAAACTCCTAGAAGATAATGTAGGGAAACATTTTCAAGACCTAGTATTAGGGGGTCACTTCTTAGACCTTCCTTACACCCAAAGCACAAGCAATGAAAGAAAAAAACAGATAAATGGGAATGCCTCAAAATAAAAAGCTTCCATACCTCAAAGAAATGTGTCAAAAAGGAGAAGAGGCAGCCAATGCAATGGGAGAAAATATTTGGAACCATGTATCTGATAAGAGACTGATATCTTACATATATAAAGAAATTCTACAACTCAAAGACAATAGTACAAACAGTCCAATTATAAAATGAGCAAAAGGTATGAAAAGACATTTCTCCAAAGAGGAAATACAAATGCCTAAAAAAAAAATATGAAAAAAAAATGCTCATCTTCACTAGCTATTAGGGAGATGCAAACCAAGATCACAATGAGATATCATCTCACATCCATAAGAATGGCTGCCATTAAACAAACAGGAAACTACAAATGGTGGAGAGAATCTGGAGAAACTGGAACTCTTATTCATTGCTTGTGGGGACTGTATAATGGTACAGCCACTCTGGAAGACAGTTTGGCATTTCCTCAGAAAACTAAATATCAAGTTACCCTATGATCCAGCAATTTCACTTCTTGGTATATACCCAGAAGATCTGAAAGCAGTGACATGAACAGATATTGCACACCAATGTACACAGAGGCATTGTTCACGATTGCCAAGAGATGGAAACAATCCAAATGTCCTTCAACAGAAGAATGGATAAACAAAATGTGGTATATACATATGATAGAATACTACACAGCAGTACAAAGGAACAAGGTCATGAAACATTTGACAACACAGATGCACCTTGAAGACATAATGCTGAGTGAAATAAGCCAGACACAAAAGAAAAGATATTGTATGTTATCACTAATGTGAACTCTGTGGAAAATGTAAAGTGTCTTATAATACAGAATATAGGAGACCTAGAGATAGAAGCTAGTAAGGGGAAATGATAATCTAATATGTACAGATATGATAATGAAGGTGAACTTAATGGTGTGGAAATGGTCAGGTGTGACTACGGTTCACTAATGAGATTAAAAGTATCAGTGACATCTTAAATGGCTGTTTAAACGCATGTAACCCACAGAGTAACACTACAAACCTAAATAAGTGTTAGCATAATATACGTATAAAGTATGACACTGGTGCAGAGGGTTAACAACAGAGTGGTTTATGGAAAAATTACACATTACATATTAAAGACTATATTTAATAGAAATATATTACCAACACTACACTAATACCAGGGATGAACAATTAGCAGCTGATAAGAGCTCTGGGATATATTATGTTATGATAATTATTTAAAGTTGAGAGTGATGATTGTATAACTAAGTGAAGATAATGTAAGAAACCGACCATTTAGCTTGGGATAGAACATATAATAAGTGAAACTAGGAACTGACTAGTTAATAAATCAAGCCCTCGACTTGAGGTTTGCTTTCGTGAAACTTAGGGTTGTAAATGGGAGGCTGAGCCCTCCTATAATTATGCCTAAGAGGCACCTCCAGGGAACCTCTTTTGTTGCTCAGGTGTGGCCTTTCTCTCTCTAAACCCAACTTGGCAAATAAATTCATTAATCTCCCCTCCACAAGGGAAATGACTCCCCAGGGGAATGAATCTCCCTGCAACATGGGACATCACATCCAGGAATGAGCCGGCCCCTGGCAGCAAGGGATTGAAAATGCTTACTTGACCAAAAGGGGGAAAAAGAAAGGTAAAAAGCTGAGGTCACAGTGGCTGAGAAATGCCAAATAGAGTTGAGAGGCTATCCTGAAGGTTTCTCTTATGCAAGCTCCAGCAAGACATCCCAAATGGCCACAGTATGCCATGCCCTTATCAAAAGTAGTCCCTAAATACCTAGGTCCCTACCTGAGATTCTATAAAATATTCACTTGCTAAGTTTTATCTCTCAGAAACTTAAATCCACAAGAGTGTTCCTATGCCAGACAAGTCCTAAACCCCAGAGGTAACAGCCTCTTTAAGAACAACAATCAGAAGCAGCCCCCTTCCCCATACTGTCCACACACCCTTTCAGTATGAACAAGTTAGGCTGCTCACTGTCTAGACACTCTTCAAGATGGAAAAAGAGATTAAGTGAGAGGAAGGGGTAGCAACAAACAAGATAAGATTTAACAAAGGTCTATGAATAATGAAACTTAGATATAGATATAGATATAGATACAGATATAGATATAGATATAGATAGATGGATGCTGGGGTGTTAGAATAGCTGGAAGGAGGTAAATGACATGGTGGAACTGTAACCTATAACATCCTTTGAAATTTAGCTATTTGTTGAATTGTGCTTTGAAAGTCTTCATCTTTCTGTATATACTGTAACCCATAACAATTTGAAATTACCTATATAACTGCTTGTTGAGCTGGACATTGAAAGTTATACCTTTCTGTATGCGTGTTATATTTTACAATAATGGAAATAGCTGAAGTTGTGAAACTGTGACTCATTATATTCTTTGAAATTTGCTTTCTACCTGTTAAATCATACTTTAAAAGTTACCACTGTTATGTATACATGTTAAAGTTCACAATAAAAATGCATTAAAAATCAATAACGGGGAGAAATGGAAAATTCACAAGTATGTGGAAATGAAACAACATGTTCTTAAACAACTAATGGCTTAAAGAGGAAATCACACATCATATTAGGAAATATCTTGAGGTAAATGAAAATGATACTATAACATACTAACATTTATGGGATGCAGTGAAGGCAGTGCTGATAGGGAACTTTATAGCTGTAAATGCTTACCTTAAAAAAGAAGAAAGACTTTAAATAACAGACATAAAGGCAAAACTAGAAGAACTCAAAAAGAAGAACAAACTAAACTCAAAGTGAGCAGAAGGAAGGAAATAACAAAGATGATAGCAGAGATAACAGAAATAAAGAAACAATAAAAAACAACAGAATCAACAAAACCTAAAGTTGGTTCTTTGAAAATATCAGTAAAATTGACAAAATTTAGCTAGACCAGCAAAAAAAAAAAAGAGACGATACAAATAACACAAATCAGAAATTAAAGGGTGACATCACTACCAACCTTGCTGAAATAAAAAGGACTATGAGAGGATACTATAAACAACTGTACGCCAAGAAATTAGATAACCTACACAAAATGGACAAATTCTTAGAAACACACTAACTATTTCTTGACTTAAGAAGAAATAGAAGACACAACAAACCAATTATTAGTAAAGAGATTGAATCAGTCATCAAAAACTCACCAACAAAATAAAATCAAGGGCCAAATGGCTTCAGAGGGGAATTCTACCAAACATTCCAAGAAGACTCAAGTTCAATTCTGCTCAAACTCTTCAAAAATTGAAGAGTAGTGAATACTCCATAATTCAGTGCACAAGACCAACCTCACTCTCATACCAAAGCCAGATAAAGATACCACAAGAAAAGAAAACTACAAACATTTCTTTTTAATGTGGGTGCAAAGATCCTCAATAAAATACTAGTGAACCAAATCCAAAAACATATTAAAAGAATTATACTCCATGGATCAAATAGGATTTATCCCTGATAGGCAAGGTTGGTTCAGCATAAGAAAATCAATTTATGTAATACACTACATGAACACAATAAAGGGAAAAAACCACATGATCATCTCAATTGATGCAGAAAAGACATTTGACAAAATCCAGCACCCTTTCATGATGAAAACACTTAAAACACTAGGAATAGAAGGAAACTTCCTTAAAATGAAAAAAGGGCATATATGAAAAACCCACAGCTAACATCTTGCTTAATGGCAAAAGACTGAACGCTTCCCCTCTAAGACAAGGAACAAGACAAGGATGCCCACTGTTACTGCTGTTATTCAACACTGTATCGGAAGTTCTTGACAGAGCAATCAGGTAAAGAAAAGAAGTAACAGGCATCCAAATTGGAAAGGAATAAAGGAAACTTTCCCTATTTGCAGATGGCATGATCTTATATACAGAAAATCCTGAAAAATCCATAACAAAGTTCCTAGGGCTAATAAATAAATTTAGCAAAGTGGCAGTGTACAAGATCAACACCCAAAATTCATTGGTGTTTATATACCCAAGCAATGAACAATCAGAAGGAGAAATAAAGAAAAAAATTCCATTCATAATAGCAGCTAAAAGAATCAAATATCTAGGAATAAATTTAACCAAGAATGTAAGGAACTTTTATGGAGAAAACTACAAAACATTACTAAAAGTAATCAAAGAAGACCTAAATAAATGAAAGGGCATTCTGTGCTCATGGACTGGGAGACTAAATATTAAGATGTCAATCCTACCTAAAGCAATTTATATATTCAATGCAATCCCAATCAAAATTTCAATAGCCTTCTTTTCAGAAATGGAATAGCTAATCATCAAATTTATATGGAAGGGTAAGAGGCCCCAAATAGCTAAAGCCATCTTGAAAAAGAATGAAGTTGGAGTACTCATTGTTCTTGGACATCAAAACATATTACAAATCTACAGTACTGGCACTGGTATTGGCACAAGGACAGACATGTAGACCAGTGAAATCAAACTGAAATCTCAGAAATCAATTCTCATATTTCTGGCCAACTGATTTTTGAAAAAGGGGAAAAGACCATCAATTGGGAAAGGAGAGCCACTTCAACAAATCTTGCTGGGGAATATGGATCTCCATTTGCAAAAAGGAGGACCCCTACCTCACACCACATACAAAAATTAACTGAAAATGGATCAAAGACTAAATATAAGAGGCAGAAATACCAAACTTCTACAAGAAAACGTAGGGAAGTATCTTCAGGACTTGGTGTTAGGCAAGGGTTTCTTAGACTTTAAACCCAAAGCACAACCAATGAAAGAAAAAATAGATAAATGGGACCTCAAAAAAATTAAAAACTTCTGTGCCTCAAAAGACTTTATCATGAAAGTAAAATGACAACCTACCCAATGGGAGTAAGTATTTAGAAACTACATAACCAATAAAGGATTAACATCCAGATTATATAAAGAAATCCTTCAACCTAACAACAAAAAGACAAACAACCCAATTAAAAAATAGGTGAAAGACTTGAATAGATATCTTTCCAAAGAAGGTATACAAATAGCCAGAAAGCACACAAAAAAATGTTCAATATCATTAGTCATCAGGGAAATGCAAAATCAAAACCATAATGAGATACCATTTCACAACCATTAGAATGGCTGCTATAAAAAAAGAAAAACAAAATAACTAGTGTTGGAGAGGATGTAGAACTAGGAACACTTGTTTATTGCTGATGGCAGTGTAAAATGGTGCAGCCACTGAGGAAGACAGTTTGGCTGTTCCTCAGAAAGCTAAGTATACAACTACCTTATGATCTGGCAATTCCACCGCTAGGTATACACCAAAAGAATTGAAAGCGAGGACTCGAGCAGATATTTGCACACCGATCTTCATAGCAGCATTAGTCATAATTACCAAAAGTTGGAAGCAACCAGTGTCCATTAAACTGATGA
This sequence comes from Choloepus didactylus, assembly GCF_015220235.1. Classification (NCBI taxonomy): domain Eukaryota; kingdom Metazoa; phylum Chordata; class Mammalia; order Pilosa; family Megalonychidae; genus Choloepus; species Choloepus didactylus. The sequence continues at coordinate 53,248,102 of NC_051314.1, forward strand.
ATAGATAAAATGTGGTATAAAAATTATTCAACCATAAAAAGGAATGAAGTCCTGATACATGTGACAACATGGATGAACCCTGAAGATGTCATGTTGAATGCTATAAGCCAGACACAAAAGCACAAATATTTTATAATCTCACTGATTTAAAATAATTAGAATAAGCAAACTAAAAGTTGAAATCTAGAATATAGTTACCAGAGGATGGGGTAGGGAAGGGAATGGGAAGTTAAGGCTTAAAATATACAGTGTTCTTAATTGGAATGATGGAAATATTTTGGTGATGGATGGTAGTGATGGTAGCACAACATTGTGAATGTAATTAACAGCCCTGAAATAGATATCTGAATGTAATTAAAATGAGAAATGTTAGATTGTATATATAGTAACAATAAAAAATTTTAAAAATCCGTGGAACTACACTACACAGTGAACCTTAAGTTAAATCATGGACTATAGTTAATACTACAGTTATAAAAATGAGCTATCAATTGTAGCAAATATTCCACACCAATGCAAGTTGTTAATAATGGGGTGCTATATGGGGATGCTGTGTTTTATGCATGGTCGTTTTGTAAACCCACAACTTCTCTAACAAAAAAAAGCAGCCATAGACAGTAAAGAGAGCCTACAAAATTAAACCAAAAGTGGAATAGCTACTTGAAACCCATGGTCCTATTTTAACTTGGTTAATTCATTTCTAATTACCTCATCCAAAAAACATCACTTTCTAAGGATCTCTAATGCTTGCTTACACAATGGAATTGTATACATGCTAGAGAGATTATACGGTAATCAATGATAAAGGGCCTCCTATAAAGGGTGAGGCTTCTAAAATACCTCTAAATTATCTAGTAGGTCATATGTTCCAATGGAGCCTGATTGTAAATATTTCAAAGATACTAAGGTCAAAACCAAATCTGTGAGTTAGTATCTAGTCTAGTAGCTGTTATATATTAGATGCAAATGTTCAACAAGTGCCTGTTGAAAGGAGACAGTCAAGCAAGCATAAGATCTATTATCTTAAGTAAAAGTAACTATTTCACTCAATTCTCTAATAGAATTTCCCCAATGTTCTAAAAGAACGATTATTTTAATTATCAAATAAAATTGCTAATATTCCTTGCTTACAAAGATCTGTACTCAATATTAGAGCTCCAGGTATTTCAAGGAGCTCTGAGTGCATAATAATACTTGGGGGAGAGGGGGCAGGGAAAGGTACAAGAGGAGGAAAAATAATGAGAGAACCAAAGTAAACTAATTGGATAGCACTGGAGACTGTTATGACACAAACTTATTTCTCTGATAATCAATGATTAAAGGAAAAAATTGAAATTTGTCCCACCATTCAGGTTTGAACTGTATTTTACAGTAACCATTGGGGAATGTCCTATATGGAGGAATCCCAGCTAACATATGCAGATGGAATGAAAGAATTAGATGCTACCATTTTTCAAGATCTAATGAAATAAATGCTTCAAGTAATAGTCTTTGATGAGTGTTAAACCCATTAAATTCAAAGTTGAAGGAAATTTACCATGAAGTGATCAGTCTGTCATCTTCCACCACCTGAACCCTACATAAGCTTTACTAAAAGTGAAATGACCAAATATTGTTTACCCCATGATATTATTCAATATGAAGTATAGAGCACCACTTAATAAATTTTTCTTGCAAAAAAAAAAAGTCAATTATATTTAGATACATCTATCTAACTTCTCTCTACAGAGAATGTGAGGAATAGGAGAAAATGTATAGACACGATCTGTCCAATCTAAAATGTGTTACTTTCTACAGGGCAACTGACTGACTGCATCTACATGTTAATGGAAATGGAAGAGGGAAGAAAGGATGGTGGGAGAGATGGAGGGATGGAGAAGAGGTATGATGGAGAAGGGAAGGAAAAAGTCAGACCTTGATTAAAAGAACCCAGACACTTAAAAGACATAACCAAATCCAATGAATCATCTTGTTTGGAACCTGTAAAAAATACACACATTTCTTAGGCAACCAAGTAAATTTGGTTTTGATTATGAACTGAGAATAGATGGCCTTAAGTAAATATTGCTCATTTTATTTGAAGTAATAATTGCATTGTGATTATGTGTTTAGTGGTCTAAGAACAGTGGAAGTGATATTTCTAAGCACTCAATAGATGGCTTATTCACATTATATGAAGATGGTAAGCTCCAAGAAGGCAGAAACCATGATTATTTTATTCACTGCTATATCCTTAGGGACTAACACATGTTCAAACACAAAATGTTTATCGAATGACTGTACTGAGGATAGTTTAAGAAGACAACTTAGATTCTTATATGAGTCTTCACAAATACACAGTAGGGAATTATATGTATCTATAGGAAATAAGATATAGCTTTTGAGAGATTGCAAATTGCTTAAAGTACCAAGAAGAAGTATAAGAGATGCAGCTCAAATGGAAAAGAAGAAGAAAATTATGATATCCTCCACATACCATGCTAAGAACCTTGGGTTTTACCCAATTGATGAAGGACATTATAGAAAGGGTTTTGACTAGACACAAATTAGCATAAGGCTTTAGAAGGTTTTCTTTAGAACAGGGTTCTTCAACCTCAGCACTTTTGACACTTTGGGTAATTTTCTTGTTATCGGGTACTACCCTGTGCATTATAGGATGTTTCACAACATCACAAGCATTTACCAACTAGATGCCAGTAGCAACCCCTAGTTATGAAAACCAAATTTCAATGGGATCGTGAGCAATTTAGCCTCATTTGCGTACCACTGCTCTAGAAGTTTTTGTGAATCAGAAGAGGGGGAAACTCAAGGCAGAGCAATGGATTACAATGCTACCAGAGAGAGAAAAAGTGTCCGAACTAATGCACTAGCCTTAGGACTAGGGACAAAGAAAAGAAAACAAAACGGTGTGCCTGTTTAAATGTATTATGTCCCCCAGAAAAGGCCATATTCTTTGATGCAATCTTGTGAGGCAGACATTTTAGTGCTGATTAGATCAGAATTCTTTGAGTGTTTCCATGGAGATGCACCCCACCCAACCGTGGGTGATGACTCTGATTGGATAATTTCCATGGAGGTGTTACCCCACCCACTCAGGGTGGGTCCAAATTAAATCACTGGAGCCATATAAATGAGCTGACAAACAGAACTCACTGCAGCTGAGAGTGGCATTTTGAAGAGGAGCTACAGCCAAGAGGGACACTTTGAAGAAGGCACAGGAGCTTCAGATGAGAGACAGTTTGAAGATGGCCATTGAAAGCAGACTCTTGCTCCGGAGAAGCTAAGAGAGGACAAATACCCCAAGTGCAACTAAGAGTGACATTTTCGAGAAACTGCAGCCCAGAGAGGAACGTCCTGGGAGAAAGCCATTTTGAAACCAGAACTTTGGAGCAGATACCAGCCACGTGCCTTCCCAGCTAACAGAGGTTTTCTGGACACCATTGGCCATCCTCCAGTGAAGGCACCCGATTGCTGATGTGTTACCTTGGACACTTTATGGCCCTAAGACTGTAACTGTATAACCAAATAAACCCCCTTTTATAAAAGCCAATCCATTTCTGGTGTCTTGCATTCTGGCAGCATTAGCAAACTAGAACAAAGAGATTAGAATTTTGAGAGAGAAATATAATCTAGCCAATTAAAAGTGGTGAAGCTAAGCAATGGATCAAAGATGATGTCCAACTGTCTTGAGTACTTGGAATGATGAGCCCAATCATTCAAACAAAGACTATAGCTAAGGGGTGGACTCATGTACAAGTTCATACAAGTACTTAACCATGTACCTAACCACTCTCTACATGCACACATGGTGAACAAAACCAACAATGCCTCTCTTCTCATGGAACTTATATTCTAATAGCAACAGACAAGTGAACGAATAGATGGATAATTTCTGAGAGCTATAACTACTAAGAAAGGGTGATGCTTGTGGACATGTATAATGACTCTGAAGCAGGAGAGACAGATGGATGTATTATTAGTACAGTGGTTTTACCATGCAGATTTTTTAATTGGAAGACATGGTCTGTGATGCAATTATGCTATTAATTGATTGTGTTACTTTGGAAAGGTTTCTTGGCCTATCTAAGCCTCAGTTTACCCAATCCTGACTTGAGGATAACAATAGTACTTAATAGGGTTGTTATGAGGTTTAAATAAGATATGTGTGTGTTCACATGTGTGTGCATCTGTACATGGTATCTGTATTCATGTGCATGTATTTATAATCTTAGCGCGATGCCAGGTACATATAAGCATTCAGTAAATAATTATTATTATAAACATGAAGTTGTATGTGGTGAATCAGTGTTTGAAACCCTTTCCCAAGCCATTAAGCGCTTATGTTTTCCATGCTTCTCTACGCCTTCATTCAATAAATTGTCATCATGTGCCCACTTTGAGGTTGATACTGTTCAAGGATCCAGGGATCCAGCAGTGAACAAGAGAGACAAGGTTCCAAGGCTTTGGCACCAAAGCTGTTACTAGCAGTTTTATCATTCTAAGCAGCTGAGTCTCTTAACAGCCTGTCTGGCCAGCTCTTTCATGTAAATTTAGCAAGAGTTCCCAAGATGGCCTCATATTTGTCCATTTCAAGGATAATGTATAATAGCCAAAAGTTTCACTAGGGTCTGAAGGTATAGAGAAAATTATATAGCTGTTTCACCCTTGATATTAAATTTAAAGTTGTTTGAGAGAAAAACATTCTGGCTCTAAGAAAGCAATTCCAGTCAACAATGGCAGCCAAGCTGGAATCTTGCTAAAGCAGCATCCTGGGGCCAGTTGGGCTCTAAATAATGACACTTACATCTTCTAAGTGGAAGCAATGTGAGGAAAAACAAAGAACAGAGAACAGAACGCTGCCGATATTTTTTTAATCAATGGATTCCAGGAGATGGGGAGAGCTAATTGTCATCCTATGTCCACTTATAAGCAATAAGCATGTAGTCAGGGATTCTCAACCTGGATCAACGTTAGAGTCACTTAGGACAGGTTTTAGAAATGGCCTATACCTGTCCCCGCCTCTCAGATTTTTATTTAATTGGGTTGGGGTGGGGCCAGGGTATCAGTATGTTTACAAAGTTCCCCAGGTGACTCTGAAATTTTGTGACATTTTAGTGAACCATTGATCTAAGTGAACAGTTTTCAAGGTGTGATTTAAAACTGCAAATGCTTGAGGAAAGGGGAAGGTAGGAGAAAGTCAAACTAATTAAAAGAAAAAAAATCAAAGTTATATTTTTAACCACTTGAGACAGTTAATTTCATTTGTCAACTTGGCTAGATTAGTGTCCAGTTGTTTGGTAAGGCAAGCACTGGCCTGATTGTTGCTATTTCATAGACGGATTTGCATCATTAGTCAGTTGATTGCATTTAAAATCAACAAAGGAGGTTGCCCTCAGCAATGTGGGGAGTTTCCTCATCCAAACAGCTGGAGATCTTAAAGAAACTGAGTATTTCAAAATTCATAAAAAATTTCTGCCTTTTCTTCAAATAGCAAGCTGCCCCTGGGGAATACAACTTCACTTTCATTGGAATTTCTACCTGCAGACTTGCCAATCCCCTTGATCACGTTAGCCAATTTCTATAATAAATCACTTTACATGTAATAAATAGTAATAACATGTTACATTTTATAATATATAATAATTGAGTACTTATATATTGAGTACAATATGCATTATTGTATGTATGTGTGTGTATGTATGTGTGTGTATATATATATATATATATATATATATATATATATATACGCACTTTGGTTCATGTTTCTCTGGAGAACCCCGACTAATACACATTCCTCCCTGGGTCTTCCTCAAATGGTTGTTACATCTTTTAATTACAACTTGCCACAGAAGACCACTGATTAAACTAATATTAATAACATAATCATAATATTAATATCCCAAATTAAGTAATAATTTGAATTAAACTAAGTATTTAAGATACTATCTAATTAATGCATTGCTGACAAGTTGATCAGGATCAATCATTCTGATCATCTTTTTGTGACCTCTGTCATCTCTTCCAAATTTTCTGTTAATTGCAATGCCATGCTATAATTTAATATACAATAATTTATTATAGGTGCTCTGTATTATGATAGGTACCATAGGATAATTGGTACCAAAAAGAGGCCAACTAAAAGGGAAACGTAATCTCATAATAAATGATTAGGAAAAATTGACGTGAGAATATTCCTTGAAAACAAAACTGAAAATAGATTCATCTATATTTTTAAACGGACCAAAAATAAATTAAATACAAATTTTAGAGGCGTTATATTTTTTACAAAATTGGATGAAAACAATAGAAGACATTGTTCACTTCAGTTATGATTTGCTCAAAAAGAGGATCCCTTCATGTTCAATGATTCACATTGTATTTGCATTATATTTCAGTGAGTGACTGCCCGTGGTAGAAGGTGATGTCTAGCTTATTGAAAGATGTCAGCAGTAAGCATAATGGATGTTTGAGTGGAGTCTACTTATTCAGATAAATAGCAGTAACCATCTTCATTTTACAACCATTTTTGTTCTCTACCCGATTTTATAAACATATAGCATGATTCCCAATATATTACTCTAAAATCATCATAGAGCAGAATAATCTGATTAATCATTAAACTACAGATGACCAAATTAGGAATGATTCAAAGGATCACATTAAAAAGTGATCTCACACACAAAATAGCTACAAGCAGCACAACTGTTATCAAGATCCATTATTGTTTTGCAAGACTTTATTGATGTTAAAGTAGACTATATATGAGATACTAAGGCTTTTGTCTAAGGTGGAAATATAATATTCTACAGTCCCAGTGCATTTCAAGTAGTATTAAATTATAAGGTGACATTGTAAATGTTTTACACAGCATTTTGCAGTGTAAAACTTCATATAACAAGAAGATATCATTAGCCCACTTTATAGATGTGCAAATTGAGGCTAGGATGTTTGGTAAAAGGTGGAAGTGAGATTCAAAGCCAGATCTCTCTGCTCCAAATAAAAAGGTTTTGGTTTTCTAAATTGTACCACAGTGTCTTTTAAAGAATATCCTTAAGTATGTTTGGCAAAAAGATCAGACACTGTTTTCCTTATTACTACTAGGGGGTGGGGGCATTTCTCAATAATTTATGGGACCAGAAAGACAACTTTATTTTTATTTTATTATCTAGGAGGGGGAAGTGGGCAGATCTGTCATAAAAATGGCAGGATTTTCTAAAAGTCACCATTTTGAAGCAATTTCCATCATTCTTAAGTCACATCTGTCCATTCATATTAACACCACAGGTAGCAAACTCTTCAAAAACACTTGAGGAAACTTCATCACCAAATCTAAATTTCAGCTTTTTTCTAATGTTTACTTAGCCAGAGGCTTACAATTAATTCAGGCAACTCCAAAACGTCCCAAACCACCCAATTAAGTAATGATCTTATCTCATCATCCCTAGTGGAAATTAACAGCTAGTGACTTAAATCACCTCATTGCCTGGCACACACAATTGCTTGTATATCTTTCTTAAACTGAACTGTTATTCTCCCCATTAGATGGTCTGGTGACCAAGCTACAAATTCATGTTTGTGTGATCATTTGATTAATGTCTGGCCCCATCTTAATATTATCAAGTCATGAGGGCGGCCCTATATCTTTTTCTTTCAGTATTTATACCCTGGGAACACAGCATGCTGCCTGACAAAAAGCTGGCCCTCATCCTTTTATAAGGGTTTAATGTAAAATCCTTAAAATTGTGTCAGGCAAACAGTAAGCAAGCTAAGCATTTGCTACTGTTTGCAGAATAAATAAATCAATTGTTGACAAATTCACCACAACCTAATACAGCAAACAAGACAACTTTACAGTCTATGTTTTTAATAGAATTTTTAAAATGACAACTGAGACTTAGAGAAATAAGTTAAGTTGACCCAAAACACTTGGCACAGACACACTCTTAAATGCCATCTCATAGTTATTAAATAAATCAGAGGGAGGTTTGATTCAGGGAAGAGACACATACCTAATCATGGCAGCTCCTAAAATATGAATCAAATCAGAAACTTGGTACCATATGGAGCAGACAAACCAGCCCTCCTGACTAGCATCCAATTTCTTTATTAGGCATGGCAGATTGTGTTTTCCAAAGATGGTGGCAACAGTATCCTCCTTCCTTCATTTTCTTCTTCAATGTGAACTATCCATTCCCAAACCAAGAGGTGAAGTCTATTTACCCTGCCCTTGAACCTGGACCATCTTTAGTGACTTTTCAACCAACAGAACATGGCCAAAGTGAAGTTCTGGGACTTACAAGGTGAGCTTATAGGAAGCCTTGCCACTTCCATATAGACTTGTTGGAACCACCCAGCTAAGGCCAGTCAACTCACAGAACCATGATAAGTAATAATAAATTGTTGGTGGTTAACATCACCAAATAGGGGATGATTTGTTACACAGCAATAGATAACTTAACAATTCAGGAAAAATGCATGTGGTTCCTGCTATATATAGGTATTGTGCTAGCTTTATACTACGTGTTGCAAAACCATTTTAAGGATGCGTTATCAGAGTTGCCATAAGTGTTCACTGAAAGTGTCCAATGGCCCCAGGTAATCACAATCCCCATATTGTGTTCTCTCACTTCTAACAGATGAGCTGCTTACTTCCATGTGATTATACTACAACTTATCTGGACTCTCTGTCTGGAATGATCAGCCCATCCCACTCCCTTCATTAAGCTGACCACTACTCAATCTCAGACTGGGTAAATTTTCCTTTTTTTTTTTTTTTTTTACACATTTATAATAAGCTGTACTTTGTGACTGTAGTATTTACCACAACTCTAATTAATGAATTATTTGTAATAGTTGGCTTAATATAAATTTCTCCCAATAAACAATGACCTCCATGAGGGATAGGACCCTGTGCTTCTTAATTATTATTATGTCCCTAGGATCTGGCAGAGTACTCTGCACATAGGAAGTATATGTGTGCAGGTGTGTGTGTGTGTGTGTGTGTATGTGTGTGTGTGTGTCAAATTAGTTAACAAATGAGTTCAATGGGAGATACAAGCCTTCCCTCAGATCTGAGGTTTCCTAACTTTATTTTTGTCAAAAGTGACAGCTGTGGTATCCAATGAGCTCTGAAAGTTCTAGGAAAATGACTGGGCAGGCTCTGGTAGGGAAGTCTTTGCACAGTAAAATAAAGCTTGGTGATAGCACATCTCGGCCAATATCTTCGACATCTGAGTGCACACTTTGCAAGTGGTCCTGAAGACCTCTGGTATCCAACTCAGTTGTGGTGGCATTACCCAAGGTTGTGGTGAAATGAAAATCTGGAATTAGACAAGTCTACAATCACATACTCGTTCTGCAAATTATTAGTTATGTCATATCAGACAACTTACTCCACTGGGTCTCATTTACCTCATATATAATAAATGGATAAATTATTTTTTATGAAGTTAATATGAACATCAATAATGCATGGACAATTTTTCACATGTAGGTTACCTAATAAGGCTAGTTTCCCTTCTTTTTGGTATATGGAACCACTATTCCACAATTTTTCCTAGTAGATATCACACTGCACATGTGCATCAGTGTCTCAAGAATAGAGAACACTGCTTACCGAATTTTGATCTAAGTCATTGATTAAATGAAAGGAAACATTCTTAAAGCCTTAAGATGCCATATGAGTAAGGTGAGGTACAGACTAGCTGGAGGTTCCCTTCTGCAGTATTTGAAAGACACATTGGTTTTTGCCTATGCATTTTCAGGCTGAACCCAGGATTACTTTTCACATTTGAAATTGCAAATTTGAGAAGCAGTTCATATTCCAGAGAAGAAAGAATAGTATTTCACACTTCACAGTGACTATAAATACGAGTAAAAAGAATGACAGCCTCATTGTCAACATTGCAGAACCTGGAGTTGACAGCATATGCCAAAAAGCTAAGTCATCCTCATCTTAGTTTTATTACTACCAACTGGCAGGATCATATGAAAAAAATTGCAAATGAGGCAGATACAGAAGGTGTCAGGGGGGGAAAAAGTACTTAATTTTTATTTGAGTACTACCCTTCAAGATGATAAAGCTCTATAAGCTCATTTCAAAACATTTCGCTACATACATTCAGTATCTACTGGTTTTGACTATGTAAAATCTGTAGTCAACCTAGTGCTTAAAAATAAAAGAATAGACTTGAAAAGTTTTACAAGAACATTTAAAACAGAGTAAGGGCAGTTAAAATACAATTTTTTAAAGCAAGATCAGAAACTGCTTAGAGGAAGGAAATAGGGATTCTGCGAAAATGGTATAAAACAGTTCTGCAATTGAAGATCACATTTAGCACTTAGCTAAATTTTATACTAGTTTTACAGTTCTTTTTGTCTGCAATAAGTTCATCTGAGGAGGCATATTTTGTTGGCATTAAATCCTAGGAAGAATGTATTTTGTAGATCCTTACATGTGAGGAGAATTTTGAGAAATGGGACAAAAATACATCTTTAGCTCTGACTTTATAGAAGATGGCCAAGCTATCCACATGTGGTCATTTCTTGTAACAACCCTTGATGAAAACTAAGGACATAACAATAGCCTCATGAAGTTTAAATAATAAACCTCTTAATGTTGCTTTCTGGAGATGCTATCTGACCAAAAATTTAGGGAAAGCAGTGAAGTGGTTTCTCATTGGGAATGGATTCTCATCTTTGACTCAAAGATTGGGTGAGGGTGGCAAGAAAGAGAGAGAGGATAAGAAGGCATAATTAGCAAGTGTTGCTTTTATCAGATAAAGATATTTTTACATCTCCCTTCATGATCACTTCAAAAAGAAAGCCTATTTTGAGTAGCAAAAAATGGTAGGAAGACTATCTCTATAAATTAAAAGGTTAATCCTTTAAAATGTTATGAAATGTATTAGAAGTTCACAACATAATTTTCAAGTTTTTCCCCTATTTTGTCACAATCAGTGAAAGCTTTGTCACAAGACAGCACAGAACAGATATTTGGGCATCAATACCTTAACCAATTTTCCTAAAATCAGTCGGCTTCAGGGATGAGGCACCTACGCAGTCCTATAGGGCTCTGCACTCGGAGGGGGCCAACACTTGGGATTTAATGCTGTGCAGTCATCATCTTGAATTCTTAATTTTCTAACAATGGGCCTGTATTTTATCTTGCACTGGATCCCACAGATCAGGTAGCCAATCCTGCATAAAAGTATTGCTGGCATCATGTATGTTTCATGGTCACCTAGCTAGCAGTTGATTCAGGATTTAGTTTCTAGCAAATGGCCAAACACGATACTCTCAACTGAAAGGAGAATGAAAGCCTTCAGAAACAAGAGAGATAAGAGGCAAGCAGACATTTTACAATGAAAATTGAGATGTCTAATTCCACCCAGATGGAAGGTTATTCCAGGCTACAGATGGATATACATGAAAAAAAAAACCAAAATTGTGCTAAATAAAAGTTTGAAGCACTCAAGTGGCAGGACCAGTACTAAGTGTAGACAGCATAGTTCTGTATATGAGAACACACACAAAAAAGTTGATTCAGGCAAGGTAAATATGAATTTTTTTTATTATCATTTCCTCTAGCACATATTAGCACTTCTTGAAGGACCTGCCAGAATGAATCAGCCCTAAAAGCTACACTCAAGTTGTCTTCCCAGCCACACTGTTGAAAATTATTTACTCTTGTCCATGTGAATTTGTACAATCTGTGCTGAAAACAATAATAATCTACATTTTGAATAGTTGAAGTAAAAATGTTTTCCCCAACAATAATTAGCCAAAGTGTGGTTAATATGGAATTAAGCTCAGCTAGTTCTAACACATTTAGCTAATAGAAGTATGACCCTGTGTAAGCTTACTTAATCTCTCTAAACCTTGCTTTCTTTATCTGTAAAATGGGTATAAGATCATTATGGTGACTACATCCATAGTTTAATATAATAGTTAAGAGCAGCCATTATAGAGCCAGAAACCTGGCTTCATATGCCTGGCCCTGCCACTCACTTGGTTGGACAAGTCACTTCATCTCTGTGTCTCAGGGGTTCATGCCTAGTCTGGAAACCAGAGAGACCTGGTAGGTAGATAACCCACTATTACCCTTGCTAACTCTGACAGTACTGTGAATGTGTCCCAACATTGTTCCAAGTCTATGGCAAATCCTGGCTGACCCAGGTTCTGCGTTGTCAGCTTTTCTGCAGATGCTGAATAACGTACCAGTACCTGTCCCCTCTAGCACCTGGTTCTCCAGCACCAAATAGCAGAATGTCTCTTGAGATATGGACCTTGGACAAATCATGTACCCACACATGCATACATTTTGATGAAATGGGGGCTCAGGTGTATTTAGCATGTTACTTAATTCACTACACATATCTATAGTCATGGATTATTATTCTTGAAGGATTTCAATCATGATATATTGAAATTATCTGACCTGTCCCCCACTAGAATACAAATTCTTAAGGATAAGGATAGTGACTTGTTCATCATCTTCATTCCACCAATGCTTGTCATTCAGCACACAGTTCTATGGGAACTATGGTAATGATTAAATGAAGCAGAGTCTAAAATATATCTAGTAAACAGCATAGCCCAAATTAGAAACTCAATAACTATTAGAGCCTCTCAAATTATACCTACTCTTCCCTTTCCACCAAGTAGGCCTGGGCTAAGCTAATAGCCATTTATTTTTGAGTTAAGTATTTTACTTGATTCTTTTTCCTTGAACATTTATAAAACATGTATGATAAATATAGGAAAATTCAGTTCTGCAATACAATTTTTTCAATTCTAGCCCAAAGGTTGCCCCTAGCACAATGCTTTACATACTCTGGTGGCTTGATAAATATTTGAGGAATGGATAAATAAATTAATGAGGACTTTTCAAATCAGCCCTGACACCTCCCATCCAGTTGTATGTAGCTAAGAATTTATAGCAAACCAGCAATTCTGAATTCACAAAGATCAGCGCACATACAGACCAGTAGAAGAGGTATCCTTAATGCCAACTTTATTCAGATACCCACACTTGGAGGCAGTGCCCTTTGCTTTGCAAGAACACCTGTGAGTAGCTAACCTAGAGAATTTCTTCTGAGCTTGAGCAAATGAAAAGATTTAGTGTCTCAAGTACAGTTATAGAAGATATTCTAGACTGTAGTATAAAGAATTTAAAAGTCTCTGGCACTCCATAATCCTTAATTAAAAGCTCAGCTGAACATATCTGCTCTCCATTTGATATATTTTCAACTATGATTAGTTACTATGACTTTATAAAGTCAAGTAAATGAAAACATCATGTATGTATAAGAATCACAAATAGACATATAAAAGTATGTTAATGGCTGTCCATGGTTTCTATATTAGTTTTTTATTGTTTTCCTTTGCTTCTAAAATGTGGAAAGACCCTCAAACGTAAGTTACAGCCATATAGTAGAGTATTGCATAGTGAGGTCGCTCTCAAACCTTAAAAGATTCAGGATCACCTGGGGTCTTGTTAAATACAGATTTCTAGGCTCCACCCCCAGAGTCTCTTATTCAGTAGAGCTAGTTGTGCTGGTTTGGATGTATTATGTCCCCCAAAATGCCATGTTCTTTTGATGCAGTCTTGTGGGGGCAGATGTATTTAGTGTTGATTAGATTGTAATTCTTTGATTGAGTGTTTCCATGGAGATGAAACCCACCCAATTGTAGGTGAAAACTCTGATTGGATAATTTCCACGAGGTGTGGCCCTGCCCATTCAGGGTGGGCCTTGATTAGTTTACTAGAGCACTATATAAGTTCAGACAGAAGGAGCAAGCTTGCTACAACCAAGAGGGACATTTTGAAGAACACACAGTTGCTGAGAGAGGAGCTCTAGCTTACAGAGACATTTTGGAGACGGCCTTTGAAAGCAGTCTTTTGCTCCTGAGAATCTAAGAGAGGACAAATGTCCCAAGAGCAACTGAGAGTGACATTTTAAAGAGGAGCTGCAGCCTAGAGAGGAGCTGCAGCCTAGAAAGGGACGTCCTGGGGAAAAGCCATTGTGAAACCAGAACTCCATAGCAGACGCCAGCCACGTGCCTTCCCAGCTAACAGAGGTTTTCCAAACACCGTTGGCCATCCTCCAGTGAAGGTACCCGATCGTTGATGCGTTGCCTTGGACACTCTAGGGCCTTAAGACTCTAACTGTGTAACCAAATAAACCCCCTTTTATAAAAGCCAATCCATTTCTGCTGTTTTGCATTCTGGCAGCATTAGCAAACCAGAACGTCTTTTGGTACCAGAGAAGTAGGGTGCTGTTGAGATTGCAAATACCAAACATGTTGGAATGGCTTTTTAAACGGGTAAGGGGAAGATTCTGGAAGAACTGTGAGGAGCTTGATAGAAAAGGCCTCAACTGCTTTGTACAGACTATTGGTAGAAATATGGACTCTAAAGATACTTCTGATGAGGCCTTGAGCAGAAATGATGAATATGTTGTTGAAAACTGGAAGAAGGTGATCCTTGTTTTAAAGTGGCAAAAAGTTTGGCAAAATTGAGTCCTAGTTTCAGATGGAAGGCAGAATTTGAAAGCAATGACCTGGGATACTTAGCTGAAGAGATTTCGAAGCTAAAAGTTGAAGATGTATCCTGGTTTCTCCTTGTAGCTTATAGTAAAATGCAAGAGGAGAGAGATAAGCTGAGAAATGAACTCTTGGGTTCAAAGAAACCAGAAACTAATGGTCTGGAAAACTCTGTGTTTCCAGAAAGTGAGACCCCAAAAGCTACAGCCTAGAGAGCAACTGAGAGTGACATTTTGAAGAGGAGCTGCAGCTAAGAGAGACAAAACTCCCCAAGAGCAACGTTTTGGAAAACACTATTTTGAAACACAACCTGGGAGCAAGCAGACGCCAACCACGTGCCTTCCCAACTAACAAAGGTTTTCCGGATGCCAATGGCCATCCTTCAGTGAAGGTACCCATTGTTGATGTGTTACCTTGGACACTTTACGGCCTTAAGACTGTAACTTTGTAACCAAATAAACCCCCTTTATAAAAGTCACTCCATTTCTGGTGTTTTGCAAAAAGGGCAGCAATGACAACCCGGAACACTAGTCTTGTGCCCCAAAATTTGCATTTCTACAAGTTTCTAGGTGATACTTATGGTCTAGGAACCACCCTTTGGGGAACTACCGACATATGGCAGAGGTAGTACTGAAGATACACAGCATCAGGGTTAAGAAAACAGATTTTGGAACTAGACAGGTTAGAATTACAATTCCCCATCTTTATTAAATTGTATATTAGTGGTGGGCCGTCTTCCTTTAAATAACATCCTTATTTAGAAGGTCTCCAATGTAATGAGTTCCACCTCCCCAATGTTGAAGTCAAAGTCAAATTGCAGCCAGAACTGAGACATGTGATATGTGATCCACCAGTCAAGATGCACCCACTGAGCCATCAATTCAGAAGTGAGCAATGTGTGGAAACAGGCTCTGCATGCAGCTTCTATTTTGCTGGCAAAGGGAATAGCAGGCATTGTGTTTTCTGTGGCAGCCGTGGTTGCAAGGTCATGTTTCTGATGCTCAAAAGGCATCAGTGCAACAAGGTCAAGTTTCTGGCACTTATTGCTTGGTGCAGCAGCCTCCTCAACAGGACATGGCTGTTGAGGAGCATGGCTTTAGATACTGTTCCAGGAAACACATCTTTGCATTCTGTCTCGAGCTGCTCAAATATTCTGTGGGCCATCTAATATCCTATAATAAATTCCTTTCTGCCAGAATGGATTCTAAGGTTTGCATCTGAGAACCCAGCTTAATAATACCCACATTCTATTATTGGACCTTGAACCAATAAATATCTTTAGGGTCTCAATTTTCTTCTCTGTAAGGTGAAAATACCACAAAATGGAGAATGGTTCAAACACTCTATTACACAGCGTGGATATATGTATGCATTGATTTTCTGAAAGGTATTTTTTAACCTCAAGTGTATTTTGTTTTGTCACAAAGCTCCAATTTCATAATACTTAATTTTTATAAAATGTAGTAATGGATAATTTTTCACAAGCAAAATATTCCTAACTGACAAAAATCTAGCAAGAAAAATGAAGTTATCTTGGAGTATTATTTTTCTCTCATCTCTTCTTTTCCCCTCTTAGAATTTTGGATAATATTTTAAAATCACATATTCAATACTTCAAACTGAAAAACAGTTCTTAGTAAATTTCCCAGAAGAAACAGAAAACAGTATTGGAGGTGAGGGTCCCAAAATACAGGCTTTACCCAGGCTATGCCTAAAAGAGAGGGAGAGAAACCAAAATGTGTTTCCCTGCTGCTTCTTTTTCCAGAGCCCCAAGAAGACCTCCTGGCAAAGCTGTCACATCTAATCTTATCTTACTTTCCTAGATGCAGTTTACTATTTGTTTTTCAGCTGGCAAGCTAAGGAGTATATCTGCAGTTTCTAGTTTTGATTGCAATTTTCTTTTAACTCCAATCTTCAATACAGATACTGTTATCAAACAATCTCCCTACTTAAATTCATTTGACTGATGCAGAGTGCAAAGTAGAAAGCTGACAACACATTTACCTTCAGCCCCCGCCCTCATTTTCATTCTCATTCTAAATTCCTAGAGGTCATGGTGGTTTTAATCAAGAACGATGGGCTCATAAAATAGAGGCCTATAGCACTTGGATTAAGAAAACAAACTTTGGGAGAGATTTTGTAAATGTGCCCAAGATTACACACCTAGCAAGTGTTGGGAAGACTATTTGATCTCAGATCTTCGTGATTCCAGTAGCCCCATCTCCTAATCACTTTGCAATAGTGCCTCTATCTTTAAATACATATGAAATAGGAGTACGCTTATATCTGAAGATCCTAACTTCTTAATGATTAAAATTGTTTTTTTAGAATATGTAAGTATTTACTCAAGTGGAAGTTACCTGGTCATCTATCAGAATTCTTGCTTTGATAAGACACTGGTATCTTAGCCCTGATTCCTTAAAATCCAACTCAGAGACAAATCTTACATGCTACGGCTTTTGAGGGAGATGCAATTCCAAAGCAGCAAGGAAGACGGATAATGCAGGGAAAGAGGGAAAGAAAACACAAGGTATGGCCATCATGCAGTGCCATAAGAAAATAAAGTGCACAGGATACATGTCTTCTGGATAGACCATTTGGAACTATGGCACCTTAAAACAATCAGTTAGGAGGGAATTTATCTACAGGCTTTTCTGATTTCCCCTCTCCCTTAACACTCCCTATTTGTTATCTGCCCTGTATGCAACTGCTGGGAAAGAAACCAGATCCAACATTCACCGCAGGCAGCACTTTTTCTAAGCCTGTAAGTGTAAGAGGAACCTCTGTGAATCTTGTCAAGTTGGACCTGGCACAGCGAACATAATTAACAGCACTGAATTATATATCTGAATGTGGTTAAAAGAGGAGATTTAGGTTGTATATATGTTACTAGAGTAAAAATTAAAAACAGGATTATACAATACAGTGAACTTGATGGACTATAGTTGATAGTACAATTATAAAAATGCTCTTTCAAAAAATGTTGGACCTGGGTGTCAGAGCAACTGAGGCCAGCCCCCACCATGGCAAAGGAAGTATCATGAGATGATGTGGCAAGTTACGAAGGCCTGGGAAGGCACATGAACTGGGTCCAATGGAGTTGGATAGATAGACATACTCTACGGTCCTTCCAACTCTAAGAGCCTATGATTCAAAAAGGCCTAATGGAGCCTTTCAGTTAACAGTCAAATACACTAACCAACTGTACCACAAAGACAAGTGAGACTATGTGTTCATCCCCATGATGATCCAGCACTCATTCCATTTTCATTGCTGAGTGGCATTCCATCACGGTATAACAGAACTGCTATGCCATTCACCACATGATGGGCATTTGGGTTGTTTCCAGTTTGGCTATTGTAAACAAAGCTGCTTTGAACATTCAGAAGAAGGAAGAAAAAAAAAAAACCTTGGTGGGGTCAGTGACCTGTTGTAAAGCAGACAAGTGAGCAACAGAAAACTGAAATTCAAACTTAGTTCTAGCCTGTTGTATTCTTTTCAGATCCTTTAAGACTGCCCCAGAATCCTTTTGTTCCCACAGGGTCCGTGAAGCCAGCAGTAGCAAACAAATAACTACAGACCCAGACAGGTACCACAAAACAGTAAAATGTGCCACTTACTTGTCTATTAGACCACAAAACATATTCCCTGGCATTTTTCTTTAAATGGGTGGTCCTTTGGTCTGTGCTTCATGTTTCCAATTTTGATTAGAACAAGGAATGGAGAAGTGTTTCTTTACCATAAGCAAAATAGCATAAAGCATGATGATAAATGAAAATTGCCAGGGTGTGCTCAATCCAGCTTGTACCAGATTGTATCTCTTCCCTCATTCTCCTTCAGTGATAACACTTTGGTAACTGGAAACTGGCCACAGTGGGAAGTCAGCAAATGCTACAAAATCAGGGCTTTTTTTTATTTTTCTGGAAAGCCAGGTTGTAAACACTGATCAGCACACTACTGAACAGACCTCAGTTTTAGAGAGACAACAGGAAGGCATGGGGCCTAGAGCAAAGTGAATAGTACGTGCTCCCTTTAAAGATGGCAGTATGATTAAGCCCTAGAAAAATATTGCCATGAGAGAAGACAGGCTCAGCATGGTTGAACTTCCAAGTCTTCCAAAGAAGTCAGAAATCTAGGTATTTAAAATAAAAGCTCCCATTTCAATTTTTAAACATCAGATTAAGTTTTTTGTGTTGTTTTATTTTTTGTTTCTTTTTTTTTTCTTTTTTTTTTTTTTTGCTTTTTGTTTTGTTTTTTCCTAAATACTTCCCAGAAAAATTGGGATTCTGGTCTCAAGTTTGCAAATCCCATTTTAAACCATGTATAATCCTAAATGATAGGATCCTACACATCTTTAACTAAATATTAATAATAAAGATTTGGCTAGAATCTACCTTTTTTTTTTCTTTCAGAAAAAGGTAGCAAAAGACTCTCCCTGGAGTTTATCCCATACAAATTAGTCCTTGATGTAACTGGCAGCAACAGCATTTGGAACTTATCGGGCTTTCAGAAATGCATTCATCTAACTAGGAGTGCTGTGGGACTAGAGTCTTATATTCCCTCTTCCAAACTGATCTTTTGATGAAACTCTATTCATATTCCTTTACAAAGTTCCAGTTGGCTTCCAGGCTCTGATTTTAATACGAACCTCTCCTTGAACAGCCTCCCAGTGGGATAACCAGCAACACATAAAATATTTTGATCCTATTTGAGGGAATCTCTTTATTATCTAAAAATGAAAACAGATGAAAAATACAGGAAAAAAGACCTTGTTCTGTTGGAAATGATGCCATTAAGTGGCAAGAATGTAATGAGGTCCAAGCATATCTTGGGTGTTCAGATACATCTAAAAGATAGACACAGGAAAGTAGTCACTTGCTTTGTGGCAGGAGCTTCAATGTGCATGGATTGCCATTGTTTGCAACTTGGCTTCACAGACTCCTGGTGAACCTGAAGCTCTGGCACAAAAAGTGACCCTATCCCTTGAATTTATATTCATGCTGAATGGGAAGGCTGTTGTTTTCATTTCTCAGAGTATTATTTTACTGAATTCTTGCTGTCCGCAAAAGCTACCTGGCTAGATGTCTTGCTGTCAGATGTTCTATATACATATCTAGATCAGTGGAGTTTCATTACTATGCACAGCCGAGGGATTTTGGAAGCAATGCATTGTAGTGCTCTATAGGGCATACAGGAAACAGGTATGCAATGGAGCAGCTGGATGCAAAAGAAAGATGCCTCTATTCTATCCAAAATGTATAAAACTTTAGGTTAGTCTAAATTGTAATTCTTTGACACCACATTCTGTCTGCTAGTCCACAAAGTCTTTGGAGCTATTTTTTTTTAAATTTGTATTTACAATTCCCATATTATCTAAATAGTAGAATGTGGTAGTATCTTTCGACTTTGCCATGTCAAGCAATATTGCTGTCACTATGTACAGGGTGTCTGAAAGGTCAAGAGACACAGGAAAAACTTATTTCTAAACAGTTTCTTAGCTACATTTTAAAAATATATGCCCAATGTTTTACTTTTACTTTCAGAAACCATTTTGGGTAAAGAAACTCTAAATTTAAAGCAATGGGTCCAATTTTTAATACATTGCACAGTGTTCTTAAAAATCTAGGAACACAGGGAAATATGAATTTTATTTTTATTACAATTGCTAAGACCTTGTGTACAATAAAAAATGTCTTTCCCTTATTCAGTAAAAGGAAGATTGTGCATGTAATTACACATTTTTATGCCTCAACCAGAAGGAAAAAAATGCATCCAAATTTCAAGTCCCCCTCAGTCCTTTCACAATTGTACAACTGTGCAATTCAGCACATTTCTGAAGCAGAGTGGAGGTTCCTACAAAATGGACACAAATCCAATGAGCTTAGTTTCCCTACAGCTAAAACAAATACCATACAATGGGTTGGCTTAAAAACAGAAATTTATTGGTTTCAGAAGCTAGAAGGCATGCTTCCTCCTGGGGTCAGTATCTTCAGGCTGGCCAGCAATCTTTGGGGTTCCTTGGTGTTTCTGTCACATGACAATTCACACCAGGCATGTTCTCTTCCCGGTTCTGACTTCCAGCTGCTGGCTGCTCCCTGTGGCTTCTCTGTGTCCAATTTCCATTGCTTATAAGGGTTTCAACCATATTGGCTTAAGTCCCACCCTCATTCAGTTTTGGCATACCTTATCTAATAACATTGTCAAAGGTCCTATGTACAAACGGGTTCACATTCACTGGGCCAGAGACTGGGACCTCAAATGTCTTTTGGGAGTGTGCACGATTCAACCCCCAAAAGGCCATTACTGTTTTATTCTGAGTCTGTGAGTAAACAGGAAGAAACAACAGACAATAAACAAATAGGCTACTTTTTAAATTAAATATTTTGGCTCAAGTTGAAAGATTATATCGTTTATAGGGCAATATATGAAAATAGCAAATCAATGTTCTCTAACCCACTATCACCTGGAAAGTGACTGCTTTAATGCATTAGGCACAATTTTACATAAAAAATCCATGATCTGCCCGGGCTTCATCTAGTAAAAAAATGCAAGACTCATTGCAAGGAGTGTGCAATTAGACCAGATTCAAGGGGCAAAGCTGACGGTGACCTGGACTCTGGCACGTCTTCCAGATCCGTCTTCCAGGCTACATCTTCCAGATCGCGGCACCGAACATCCTTCTGCCAGCATCCGCTTCCAGCTTCACAGCATCTGCGACAAACTCTTGGATCCCCTCCAGGAAATTCCCCTGCTTGGCCAAGGGTGCCGGCCTTAGCTTGGAGCGGTCCTTGAGAAGCTCCCCTCGGAGCTCAGGTGAGATGGTGAGGAAGTCGCAGCCCGCCAGCGTCTCAATCTCTCTGGTGTTGCGGAAAGAGGCACCCATCACAATGGTCTTCTAGCCACATTTCTTGTAGTAGTTGTAGATTTTGGTGGTGCTCTTCGCCCCAAGGCCTCCAGGGGCTCATACATTGTGTCCGTATTTGCCACTTGCCAGTGCAAGTTGTGCCCCAGGAAGGGGAGTTCAGTGTACGTGTGCCTGGTGGAGGCCACGGCCTGGCAAAGGAGAAGAGCAGCATCATGTTGCAGCAGTTGCTGAGCCGCTCCTGGAGCTCCTTCCCAGCCTGAATCCCTTCCCACCTCAACGACAGCTTTATAAGGATCTGGTCCTTGCTTAATCTCGTCTCATTGTAGAGCTTGTTGAGGTACCTGGTGGGTGTCGTCTTGTCCTTGTCAGGAGAAACCCTGGCATCCACTTTGCTGGACACAGCACCAGAGGTCTTCTTTAGTGTTTCTGCCCCAACGAACACAACAAATTTATCAGCAGCGTTCTTAGTCTTTTCCTGTTGTGATCCACCCAGCTTCTTCCCGTAGTCCATGACCTCCTCCACCGGGTCCTTATAGGCAAACATCTGAGTAGTAAATATGTAATCTAGTGAAGTATTGAAAGAAAATATTTTCCCATAGTGCACAACCATGTCTATGAAGAAAATTAATAAATATTACTTTGGTGAGGTTACTAAAGAGAAATTTTTCAATTGGTAAACTTTATTATCCAGAGTTAGAGAAATTATCAACTTTAGTTTTTTTTACTAGGACTACTTTATTTTCTACTCAGATTTCATTTACCCAGTAAAAAGGAAGGAGACATATTCCCATCTTAATGTCTTAAGATACTAAATCAGTATCTTAAGCCATTAAAGTTTGCATAGACAACCTTTGTATTTTATGACAACCTCCAATTAAAGATTATGTATATTATCTAGTGACATCAGGCTTTGTGACCAAGGGTAAAAATATTCTTTGTGCTGCTATGTCAGAGGTCAAACG
The DNA here is from genome assembly GCF_015220235.1 of Choloepus didactylus. Taxonomy (NCBI): domain Eukaryota; kingdom Metazoa; phylum Chordata; class Mammalia; order Pilosa; family Megalonychidae; genus Choloepus; species Choloepus didactylus. The sequence goes on from NC_051314.1 coordinate 53,270,476, forward strand.
TTTCTGTGTACCACAACATCTGAACTTGTTTATCTTTGCTATTAGTAACAGAAAGCTACTTTGTTATAAACTTCTTAAAATTTACAGATTTCATTAGCAGACATTTTCTTTCTTGAAATACTAGAGAGTAACTGAAAATAAAACACAGCTCTACCAACCAACCCTGGGTGTGTTCAGTCAAATATATAAATCGTGGGTAGGATGATTGACAGGTTCACTTAATATTGGGCAAGTCAACCATCCTCCATCTTCCAGAGTATGCTAAGTGTCTATATCCCAAAAATATCAGCAGTCAGAGGAAGCAAGCTCACAAATGAACAAAGAAATAATCCAATATTTACTGATGAACTACTGTAATAATCAATGGGTATAAATGTCTCTAGAAACTTCTGGACATAAGAAGCTGGGTTTTCTCCTGGAGGTAAGAGCAGGTTAATACTGAAGAGATTTGAAACAGGTTACCTGCATGTCTTGTCTCACAGGTCCTTATTGTTGGGTTCTGGCAGGCTCTGTGAGCTTGAGAAGAATCTCATGAGCAAATGGGAAGGGAGAAGTTGACAAAGGTTTTGTTGAGAACCTTCGGGACAGAGTTCAGAAGAGTCTATTTATATCCCTGATGGATTCATATATCAAAATGAAGCAAGTCAGTGTTTGGGAGGTAGGGAACAGGCTAGCACAGTTCCACTAAAGCTATTGGCAGCAGCCTTCAATTCTGCCTGCCTGGAGCAGAAAATGCCAGTTTTTGACTGTTCCTGCAGATTGCCTGAATTCAGACTCTCAGGCTGTATTTCTTACAGATCAATATTTGCTATAAAAATTATTAGTATCCAATGTGTTAAATTCCTTTTAATAAATCAACACTTGGGCAGAATATCCATCTGTTGGTCTAAGTAGCTACACATTCCCATTTCCCAAGCCTGTTCCAAGCCATTTATTATGCACACACACAAAAAGGGTCAACAACCAAACCCATCTCCTTATTAATGACTCTGACCACCTTACAGCTAAATTCCTATCCATAGCCTCATGTTTCACAAACCAGTCTACATGCATTATTGGAAAGGTCCTGCCACATCCAGCTCTTGAACTCAGCTGACCTCTGTCAGATTCAGCCTGACAACACTGCAGAGGTGATACGCATTTCAAATCCACAGAACCCCAGAAAATCTCACTCCTTGTACATGTGAGTAGGTGTGTATACACTTTCCTAATGTGATTTTCAAAGTTAACCCCTCAAACAGAATTACATAGAAGAAAAATAGCAAATACCACTGCAAATCCATTTCTTGTAATACAGCCGTGATTTTAGCCTCTTTCCCTTGGAGAAGGTTTGGAGACACATAGCATTTGAAGAGAGCTTCATGATGTATCCCTGCTTCAGAGAGCCAGCTGTTGCCAGGCTATAGTTCTGAAATCCTATTTCTTGAATTTTATCTTTTATTCCATGTAAATCCCTTCCCTTTCCTCTCTATTACAATTATCTTCACTACATTCTAATCCTTTCTAAATGGAAATGGATTATATTAGACTTGACTTCTCACCCTTTGATCCATGGAGGCTTTTCACTGTCCTCTGTCTCCTCTGCAGCCTGTTTGTACAACCTGGACCTTTCTCTCCCCATTCAAACTATTTTTCACACTCATATTACCACTTCTTTGTTCTTTGCTTTTCATCTTTCCTTGCAAGTGAGATTATCTACGTCTATTCTTCCTAAAACCTCTGTTCTCTTTTTGTATTTTCTAGAGGAAATGTCACCTCTAATCCTGTATTCAGCTCTTCCCATACCTCATTTTCTTTCATGATTAATTTATGTTAATGCTGGGATTTATTATAGTTGACTCCACCCAAATCACAAGTGGGTTTGGATAATATAAAGGTAATCAATCAACGATCACAAAGTGCTTTTAAAAATGCTCTTCCAGGCTCTGCAACTTATATGCACTTATAAGTAGAGACTTATTTAATAAAGGAAAAGGAAAATAAAGCTTCATCACCTGATTCTTCTTGTACATATAGATTTCTCGTCACCCCAAAATATATCAAGGAGGGACAACTGCTGTAAATCTGGTTTCTTTAAATAAAGGAAATAATTCTTTGAAGCAAAATAATCTCATTTAGAGTCTGGATCATACAACTAGAGAATTTCTCCCCTGCCCCATCCCACCAAGGAAAATTAGACTGAAAATCATATAGTATATCCATATCAGATGAAGCATCCTGGATGGACTGAAGTTATTTTCATCATACTCTGAACAGGTGAGCTTGTAAGAAATATGTCATTAAAATCCAAAATTGTGGAGCCCTCGGACTATTTATGTTAATGAGCATGTCATCTGCAAGTTATATAAATATCTCATTAAAAACTGCAAAGGATTAAACAATCGTCTGTCATATTTTCATAATGAAATACTGTAGATTCTCATAATTCATTCTGTGCAGATACATAGATTCCTAGTTACATATTTGTAATAATGTGTATTTAAGTCATCGTATCAGCCTTTCTAGTCTGTTTTAACTACAGCCCTGATTCTCATTTCACCAACTTTATTTAAATTTAATATGTGGGATATTTACATAAAGGAAACACTCTAGAAGTTTTTAATCTTTTTTTTTGGGGGGGGAGTAGGGGGGCAGTTATATACTGCTGAGAAGTAGATAAAAGGCATAGACTCTCTTCCCAGAGAAGCATATGGGCACCTATGCATGTATACACCCTACACCCACACAAAAACAGAATTTTATCTGTAATTTCAAGGACTTTCCAGACCTCCTAATAACTCAGGACCCGGGATAGAACCTTAACACTAGGACTATTTTATTAAAATTTTTCAATGCCCATGTACACTATGCATGAAAAAATCCTTCCAAGATTATAAACAGCAATTTGCAAATGTGAGAAGTGCCCAGAAACTATATGTACTGCCTTTTTTAAGAAATAGAGAAAATAATTTTTTTAAAAAGTCCACACTTACTCCAATACAGTCACTACTATCCAAAAGGGGTAATTATGCATTTGAAATGTGGCCAGTTTAAATTGAGATGTGCATATGTTAGTTAACCAGATTTCTAAAACTTAGTACCAAAAATTTAAATATGCCATTAATAATTTTCATTTGATTACATGTTGAAATGATAAACTTTGGGAAATACTGGGTAAAATAAATTATATGACTAAGATTAATTTCACCTGTTTCCTTTTATTTTTTTAATGTAATTACTAGAAAATTTTAAATCCCATTTATGGCTTGTATTATATTTTTATTGGACAACACTGGTCTAGACAATGTAAATCAATGGTTATTCATTATACACATAAGCCCACTCTAGGATTTGACTGTCATACTCTTCCACCAACAGAAAATAATTACCTGACTTATAGTGAATGTCTGATCTATGGACCTGAAAATCTGCTACTGCTCACTGCCTTCCTCCTCCATGACTACCACTAATACTGCCCGTTCTACCTTCTGTCTCTGTCACCTTCACGTCTTCTTTACTGCCCTCCTGGCCCTCCTGGCTTGGTCGTTCCCCATCAGTCACAGTCACCATTGCCCAGAACTAGAAAAACTGGAATGTCCTCTTCTCTCCCATGCCATGTATTATGGAATATTGGCCCCAGAGAAGCTGAAAATTCTGGTGACCACCCCAGAATCGGATGCTCCTTGCCCTGAAGAAGTTTAAAATCAGGTATGAGACAAGACAATCAAACAAAAATCAAGCCCATTTAAGGAAGAAATGTAATCAAATGCTGAATTGTGTGGGATGGACCATAACTACAGTTCAAGAAGATTTCTTAAAGAAAAAAAAAAAATAAAAGCATAAATTATCACCTATCAAGTTCCCCTCTTAAATTTCACTAATAGGACCACAGACTCATCAAATTATATCTACACTATTCCAAAGCAATTGACTGAAATGTGAAAATTTGGAGAAAGTTTTTATTTACAGGGAAAAAATGAAAAATGTGTAAAATGTGTTGGAATTGAATATTTTGATGACGGCAAGCATCATTTGATTACTTGGATATCACACCTCATATGCCATATACCCACATACAAGGTCCAGATACTTTTTGCAAGCATATGAGATATCACATATGAAGAATTCAGGCCCCTGAGAACTGAAAGAAAATAATCCTGAAGAAACTTCAAAGTAGGAAACTAGAAAATTTTAATCTGAAATTTAAAAGCATATAAACCAGAATTTCAATTGCTACTGACCTAAATGGATGAAATATGTTCCTAGCATTTTGTTTGATATCTTAAATATGATCAAGATATGTAGGGTCACAAACTTTCGTCAATGATATGTACTAATCACCAACTATGTGATTTTTCTAAGCAAGCATTTTTCAACCAATTCATTTACAATTCAAAGGGCAGCCCTGAACATATTTCTGCCTGTTACAACATATTTTTAATCTTGGGCAAACATGTGGCATGTGACAGGGCAGAGTTCACAAGTCTTAAATCTCCATCCTTTCTGGAAAATCCATATGTCATATAATGTTTCCTGATTGCAATTCGCCTTCCAGTTTAACCTTGTCCTTTGCCCATAATTATTAAAAGACCTGTATTATGGCATTAATTCAATTTGTTCCTGTTTATATAGTAGGACAATCAATTGTTGCAGCATTTCACACATAATCTCCTAGTCTGTACTCTCATTTTAAGCAAGAATCTGCATACAGTCTACATCTCTGTAGAGAGGAATTTAACACTAGTTGTCAATATACTCATGTAAAAATAATTGCAATAAAAGCAATAACAACAAAGAACTATAGCCACTGCAAGAAAAATAAATAAAAAGAGGATAGGGAAAATAAGAGGACATGATAAATTATTTCCAGTTTGGGGAAATCTATAAATGTGAGATTTTTATATCAATCATAACAATATCCAATACATACTAGAAAATTATTGTTGAGCCAGAAAATGTGAGAGTACATCACTTAATTGCTACTAGTCACATGAAGATAATCTAACTCCTGTATTTTTTTCTATATCAGAATTCACCGAAAAGTATTTTTAATATCTTGTATACAAATTAAATGTAGTATGAGTGGACTGAAATGAATTTTGAGCAAACTGTCCTGTAGCCATGTTCCATAAATGTGATTTTTATCTACATGATGCCTGGACATATAAGCACTCAATAATTATTTGCTAAATGAATGAATGATGAATAAATCAAATCCTGGATTTTTCTTTAACCAATATTTACTGAAAACAATTAAATTGCTTGCTGTTCAAGGCAAAATGTAGATTCTCATTGGTTTCTTTCCCCCTAGACAACATGGTGCAGAAATTTCCCAAGACGTACCCTTGACTAAAGATCAACAGATGTGAAGAGGGGTGGAGGATGGACAGGTAGAAGATTCATCAAGCCAATTTAATAACGTCTGTTCTCAGTAGCAATAATTAGCTCAGCAAAAAATCAGCTTTAGATCTGTTGTCTCATACTTTTAAATTAATGATTTAGGAGGAAGACAAATTTGGCATATGACAGTTCCTGGATATACTGCAAACACCAGTGAGAACACAAAAATGAGAAAAACAGAGTAAATATCAATAGGAAAGAGAGACATAATCCACCTTCAATTGAATTGTGGTCAGTAAAAGATATCCATTCCAAACTGATGGAGATAATGCAAATAAAAAAATCATATACCCACATGAACAATCATAATGGGAAGCATAAAATTAGAAATAAATTTAAGTATTGTCATGCTATAACATTGCATAACATTAGGGATAGCTTACTGAAGTATTCTCCACAACTTTATTTAGTCCACTGTGACAGTACAAAATTAAGACTAGGTCTACAGACATTTACTAGATAAGACAGGAATAATATTTCTAAAGTTTATGTATCCATAATTCACCAAATTGAATTTCTTTCCAAAAGTTAGCTAATGAAATATGTGACAACTGTATCTGAGCTCATTTTTTTTCACTTCATATATCCATAACAAAATCAAAAAACTATTTTTCAAAGCTTTCTGGATTCTCTGCACTTGTAGAAAAAATGGACTGTTACTATATAAGTTGGCAACAAATTATTTCCCTAGTGCTTATTCATTCAAGGAAAACACATTCTCATGACCCTTGCAATAGAAAATTAAAGTGAATAATTGGAAGAATTATTGTATAGTTGAAGACCATAGTATGTATATTGGCTGCTTACCACCAGATAATTTTACCTTTCATCAACATTTCACGAACTCTCTAATGAACATTACCATTGAATGACTCAAGTAACAGTAACACAGTGTTGACACTAGGCTCTTTTCGGTATAAAAAAACAGAATTAACAAGGAAATAACTTGATTACAAAGAAGTAATGGCTGAATTTCTGGTTTCCTACTTGCTCTCATGAAAATTTAATACAGGAACATGAGGCTCAATTTATTCACCTTTATTTGGTTATTAGCAGGTAAAACGCATAAGGAAACCATGTGACAATATTTACTAGCATTGGACTTTAATCAAGGTTATCCAAGAACAAGGGTTTATGAGAATCTGCTTTTCTACTTTTTTTTTTTTTTTTTTTTTTTTTTGCTGTGGAACAAAAAAGGCTTACTGGCAACCATGTATCATGCTTGCCTTTACCTTCATTTACAATTACTGTTTGCATTTTCCTGCTCCAGTTATCTCATACTGAGATGTTATATCCTTTTCTGAAGAAAGCAAAGACTCAGCATTGGCTCATGGGGAGTGAGTTGCTGTAAAGTGCATCATTGCAACAGGTTCAGGCACAAGACTTTCGGCAAATTACTGCTTTATTACTTATACAGCACAAAGGGTCCACAAGAGCACGGAGAGAGATCCCGTCGTGGCTGGTCCCCCAGGATGGCCAACCGCACAGGTTAGGGTCGGCGACTCCACACACCCAGCATCACATCAGAGATCAGAGACACTAGTGAGGCCCAAGTGATTGGGTTTTTATACACCCCAGGGGGAAGGGGCTGTGCCAATGAGGAAAAGGCATTCATCAAGCAATCCCTGTGCTCTGGCAAGCAGCTGGGGCTGTTTAAGATTAACATCTTCCCCAGCCTGCCTGTGGTCTCTTGCAAAAGAGAAATATACCTAACACATGCACAGAAACAAGCAAAAATGGAAACATAAGGAGCACCTAGATAAAAACAAGCAAGAAGGGAAACATACAGAACACCTGCAAACAAACAAGCAAGGGTTGGGGGGTGGTAGGCAAGGGCTGGGAGATGGCCGCTGAGTGTATCTGTGACTTCCTTGGCATCATCAAGACCAATGCTTATTCAAGCCATGCAGTTCGACATATTAACACATTAATATTTATAAACAAGTGTAAAGGAAGCAGAAGGGATTGGGATCATTCTTAGCTATGGGGAGGCGGCAAGCTGGAAGGAAGGAGGAGATGGTTGTTTGTGGAATGTCCCACAGCATGAGCAGTGGTACCCACTTCAGTCTCGGGCTGGCCTCAGTGTATTTCCCACATGTGGTTCTAATACCTCTTCACTAAGTGCTATAGATAGTTGAGAGGATCTTGCCAAGAATCTAACTGTAAAGGATATTTATGGATTAATACTAACAGTGAAAACTTACTAGGATTACACTATATGCTAGACACTTCATATTCCTTGAACCAGTTATTTCTAGCTACAATCCTATAAAATCAATACTACTTTCATCCTTATTTTTTAGATTAGTAAACCAAGCCTCAGCCAGGTTAAGTAACTTGATCAAAATCATACAACTTCTATGTGGCACTGTGGTGGTTTGGAGCTGGATGTATGCCCAGAAAATCATGCTCTTAAAATTAATCCATTCTTGCGGGTGTGGACCCATTGTAAGTTGGACTTTTTGATGAGGCCACTTCAGTTAAGGTGTGACCCACCTCATTCAGGATGGGTCTTAATCCTCTTATTGGAATCCTTTATAAACTGAATAAATACAGAAAGCGAGAGAGCGAGCGAGCAAGAGAACACAAGAGAGCGTGTGAGAGCATGAGAGAGCACAAGCACAAGAGCCACAGAAGAAGCTAAAAGCAAAAAACCCGGAAGAGAAGGGAGTGATGACCAGCAGATACTGCCATTTGCCTTGTCATATGGCAAAGGAGCCAAGGGTTGCCAGCAGGCAGTCTTTGGGAAGAAAGCATCTTCTGGATGATGCCTTGATTTGCACATTTTCTTGGCCTCAGAACAGTAAGCTAAGAAATTCCCATTGTTTAAACCCAACCCATTTCATAGTATTTGCTTTAAGCAACCTAGGAAACTAAAACAGGCATGAACAAACAAAGCAATCTACTCTTTAGATATGTGTAAGACCATCAAAAGATAAAATTGTATCATAATTGTAAGATAATAGCTGAGAAGATTTAGGAAGGCAGGCTCAGGAGCAAGAGTGACCCAATTATTCTTTCTACATACTTCCAAGATTTCCAGTATACCAATCAGCTGTTGAGGTAGACGTGGCCCTTTGCTAAGCAAAAGCAGTCTTCCCATTAAAAAAATGAATAAAATGTCCATACTCCTAAGGATTTTATCTCCAGTCAGATAGCCAGATTCAAATTTCTCAGGAATGAAAAGAAACTGGATGTGGAATGGTGTTTAAGCAGGGATAAAAAAGAAAGGAAAGAGATTCCATTAGGAAACAAAAGGAAGCTGTGTCAATAAGGAGCAACAACCCACTTTAGGACCCCTCATGGGAAAGTGGAAACAGGATTTTGCAATGAAGATGATGATGATGATGGTGATAATAATAATAGCTGGTAATAATAACAGCAGCAGGAGCAGCAGCACCAACAACTACAAATCTTAACACTTATAGGTGCTTACAGTGTACCAGGTATTGCTCTAAGAGATTTAAGTCAAATAACTCATTTAATCCTCACAATAACTCTATGAGGTAGGTATCCATATTAAGCCCATTTTCAAAACAGGAAAACTGAGATCAATGTCATACAACTAGCAAGTGTCTGGAACAGGGATTAAAACTCTGTAGCTGGATTCCAAGCTTGTCCTTCCTGAAGCCTTTCTGAATTTTAACATGAAAATTATAACTTTGAATAGAATAAGAACATGAAAGGCAGACCATAGAAAGAATGGACCAAGTTGGGAGCAGAGGTGGGAAGGAGAAGGCACAGTCATTATTTACACAAAAAGCAACAGAGGCTGGATTTAAAAAACAAAAACAAAACAAAACAAAAAAACCTTGTTGGTTCAAGGCAAAGACACATCCATACAGCAGCCCTACAGCCATATGTGATATTGTCAGATGTACACCACAGAGGCTTCATCCTCAATAGTCTATTCCTTCCATCATCCATTGTAAACTGTTGAAGGAACCAAATGAGTCTCTTTGTTGCTATTGAGTTCTAATAGCCCTGAATAAACTATATGTGTTACTAAAAGTTACCGATGGTGATTATTTGAATCATTTACTACACAGGACCACCAAGAAGTACAGTATCTGAAAGTGTGCATATCAAGCAGAAGGGCGTATTTTATAAAGAGAATCTAGGATTAAGCCATGCTAAAGGAAAATTAAGACTATGACTATTGTTTTTGTCTTGGTATTTTACAAATATTTTTATTGTGAAATGTAACATATACAGAAATATAGTTTAGCAAGTAGTTATAGAGAAAATTTCAATGTATGGTACGGGTTACACCTAGGAAATTCCTGATACTCTCTCAAGAATTAGGGATTCCCAATTTAATAAGCCACATCCTTGATTTTGAGACTTGCTCTTATGAAACTTATTTCTGTAATGGAGAAGCTAAGCCTACCTATAATTATGCCTAAGAGTCACTTCCAGAAAACTTCTTCCGTTGCTCAGATGTGGCCTCTCTCTCTCTCTCTCTCCCTCTCTCTCTCTCTCTCTCTCTCTCTCTCTCTCTCCCTCTCTCAGCCCAACTCTGCAAATAAACTCATTACACTCCCCTTTACATGGGACATGACTTCCAGGGGTGTAAGTCTCCCTGGCAATATGGGACATGACTCAATATGGCCCTAGCATTGTGGAAGTGACAATGCCCTGTTGACCCAAAGTGGGGAAAGAAATGTAACAAAATAAGGTCCCAGTGGACAACAGATTGCCTTGGTATTTAAGGGGACCCTTTCCTACAAATAACTCGCAAAGCTCTTATGTACAATATCACCTAAATTTTAAGGCCATAAAGTAATTTACACTCAATACAGAATTAGCCTTAATGAGACAGCCGTTTTGCAAAAGTTGAAACTGAATCCAAATTAATTTTAAACAACAGTATACAGGTAGTGGGCTGTTTGAATAACTTTGAACTATGTCCTTAATCTCATCCTTGAAGTTTTTAGAAACCTAAAGTTCAGAGTGAATCTATGTGGCCCTGATTCTAAGGAAGATAGAGAAAAACCAATAAAATCCCCAAAACCGAGTTTAGAACTTTTATCACAGAAAACTACCACCTGAAAAGCATAATGAAGCACTGACATTTCTTCCACAAGGTTTTAATTACATCAACTTCATTATGTTTAACATTTTTCTGACTCAGATCACAGCTATGAATCTTGCCTCTGATCCTGGCTCAATATTCTCACAGCAGTTCATTGCCAGTCAAGTTTGCTCCTGTTTTCTATTGCCTGCACCCATTGCCAAGTTGAGATCGATGAAACCTATTAACATGTTCTCTACTTGGCACTTTAATTTTGGATGGTAATGTATTATTAATGCAATCATCCTTACAAGCCTGTTTCAGCATCAAAAGTAAAAGTGAAAGGTTCACAATAGAGCAGTTTAATATGAATAAATATTAAACTGTATTCAAATATAAATAATTGAGTGTATATTTGATACAAAATTTGAATTGAAATGGATCATCCCAAAGCAGGAGGCCATCAATGGAGAACAGAGATCCTTTATACCTCTGAAAAACAAAACATGATTCCAGCCACAAACCACGGAATTCATGGCATATAACTAAGATCGTTTATTTCTACATCTTAGGATAAGTCCCTTCTTCATGTTTTATGCCATGCTTGGCTTTTTCTATGAATAAAAGCAATCCTCCTTCTCCAAGTCAGGTAACTACAATATAGCACCTCTAGTGTTTCTCCCCCATAGAAGGTTGAATGACTACATGTCAAGTACCAATTTAATTTAGTAAAATGTAAATACCTTCAAGAGAAAATAGCGAAGGTGTTGATGAATTCATGTATTTCCAAAGAGCAGAATTAACAATTAAGAGGATAATGTAATTTGTTATTTTAATTTGTCTCACCAAGAACCATCTACTATTTGAAAATTAATGTTTGGTTTTCTTAGTGCTTGCTTAATAAATATTAATATGAGAACATGATCATCATAATCAAAATATATTTATTAATTTCCAACATGCACCAGGTTATTTAAGTGACTTTACTTCCTATATACTAGGAGCTTACGAATTAAAACAGTCAACAAAACAAATATTGTAGAAGAGTAGCAAAAGCGGGACATCAAGGTAATGGTTGTAATATACATAGGTAGCTGTCTACTAACTATGAACAGATCAAAGTGAACAGCAAAGTAAGGGCAAGAACTGAATGACACTATCAGATCACTGTGATATTACCAAATTCTCATAGATAAATCAGAGTAACTTGACTGGGTTGTGGCCTTCAAGAAACCTGCATATCTTCTAACGGTTTGGCAGTTTGAGACTAAAGATTGATGATTTGATGCAGTAATCCACTCCACATATTTAAGGTGTTTGTTTCATACCAGAATAGTGCATTTCTCCACTCCTAAAATTATGGCAACATCTCCAAATAAGCATCCTGTTTTCTTTCTTTTTTAAACAGTCTGCTGGTATTTCCTCTCCTGTACAAATTAACAACCACAGATAATATTTGAGGGGTACCAAATGGAAAAATACTTAGAAGGTTGTTACAGTAGGTCAGGCAAGAAAGGATGAGAGCCCAAACTATGCAAGATGCAATGAAGATGGAAAGGATAGATTAGAAATATAATTATGAGACCAAATTGATTAGGTTTTGTGATTGGTTAGCTATGTGCATGAACAAGAGTATGGAATCAAATATGATAGGTAGTTCTGTGGTTTGGATGATTTCAGAGACAGTGGATTCTTCCAACTGAGATAAAGAAAACAGGAAAAGTAATTGACTATGTAAGTGAAGGATTTGGTCTGAAGCCTATTGGGATGTCCAGGTAAAAATATCAAGCAAGATTTTCATGCTTGAAACTCCACTAAAGGATCTGGACTAGAAACAGATTTGGCAGAAATTGGCAACTTCCAGTGATGTTCAGTAGAAAAATCCACATATGAAATTTTAAATTTCCTAATAGCCATATTTAAAATGTAAGAGGAACAAATGAAGAATGTGTTTTATTTAACCCAATGTATCAAAAATATTTCAACATTTGGCACTAGGCACATTTAAAGGGCTCAATAGCCACATGCAGCTAGTGACTACCATATTAAACAGTGCAGGCCTGGGGGTAAGTTGAAGGCTTCAGAATAGATGCTATTACACAGAAAGTGTAAGTACAATAGTAGTGGAGGAGTAAGTCTAGAACCCTGGATAATCCCCACACAGATGATGGAATAATAGCCTACAAAAGAGATGAGCAATTCAGATGTGGCCCTCTCTCTCTAGCTAAGCCAACTCAGCAGGTGAAATCACTGCCCTCCCCCCTACGTGGGATCAGACACCCAGGAGAGTGAATCTCCCTGGCAACGTGGAATATGACTCCCGGGGAGGAATCTAGACCCAGCATCATGGGATGGAGAACATCTTCTTGACCAAAAGGGGGATGTGAAAGGAAATGAAATAAGCTTCAGTGGCAGAGATTCCAAAAGGAGCCAAGAGGTCACTCTAGTGGGCACTCTAATGCACAATATAGACAACCCTTTTTAGGTTCTGATGAATTGGAATAGCTAGCAGTAAATAACTGAAACTATCAAACTACAACCCAGAACCCATGAATCTTGTACACAATTGTATAAAAATGTAGTATATGAGGGTTGACAATGTGATTGGGAAAGCCATATGGACCACACTCCCCTTTGTCCAGTTTATGGATGGATGAGTAGAAAAATGGGGGAAGAAAAAAAAAAAGGCACCTAGTGTTATTTTTTACTTTAATTGTTCTTTTTCACTTTAATTTTTATTCTTATTATTTTTGTGTGTGGTAATAAAAATGTCAAAAATTAATTTTGGTGATGAATGCACAACTATATAATGGATGTTTTGTTTTGTAAAAAAAAAAAAAAAAGAGAGAGAGAGATGAGCAGGAACCTAAGAGATCTCCACACAAATAGGGGATTAATAAATAGTGTCATATGCAACAAGGAAGTCCAGTTACATAGACCTTAAAATCCTATAATTACCGATAGTTTTGATCTTAGCAACACCATTTCAGTAGTGTATGGCAATAGAAGTTAGGGCAGATTTAGATTTTGTGGAATTTGAGAACTAAGCAATTTGAGAATTTCCTTTAAAAGAACAAAATTAAATACAGAGTTACATAGGCCCCTCTAGAAACCTCAGAAAACAGTCCATGAAAATAAAGAGCACTTAAAGCTTCAGTAGCTTCATGGCAAATTTACCTCTCAATGGGAGCAAGACATCACTGGAATGTGAGAATGTTTCAGACAAGTATGAAAGATGGAAGAAAAGAAACTACATGGTACCACAGGCACATTCAGGATCAAGATGAATGTTCAGGTATAGTACTGATTACATAAAATTTAGCATGAGCTAAAAGGTAAAAGGGTAGGAACACAATAGAGGCTAGAACAGAGCCAAAGATGTAGCTCATGTAATTTAAAGGCAGTCCATGCTAGAATATCTGTAGTCTGAGCTCCTTGTTGACTATTCTAAACATAAAAGAAATTCAAAGAATTGCTGAATTCTTCCTTCCAATTAATTTAGATTATGCATAAAGTGCCTTCAAGTGATTTCTTTAAATGAAGGGTTAAACTACAGATTTATAAGATTTTGTCTGCCTTTTTGCCATGCTCCCCTGACCACTTCTAGCCTATCTAACATTTCTACCATTCTTTTGCCTTTACTCAAGTTTTAGAGTTCCTAAAAGTAAAAAGAAAAAAGGAGAAAATCTTCATTGTTCATGAAACAGTAAATACAGACTTACATCATGTTACTTCTTTACTATATTCATTTTCAGAATGAAGATACATACTGTAATTTTGTATAATTTAGAAATTCACCAAGGCATAAGCATCTACAAAGTTTGAGTAAGGCTTTTGGGGCCTCACATAATAGAATGAATGAAAGATTAAAATTGAATATTCTTTGCAGTTTCAAAAATAAAGCTTTCATTTAGAGTGGTCCTCCACCATATGGGATCCCCTCACTGTTCAAAGCAAAATCGCGTCACCATGACTACGAGCACAAACTTTCCATAATGTCTTTAGAAGTCTTATGATATACCCTTTCCTCCAAGGTCTCCCTTTGTCTCACAAAAAAATAAACTGTTAAAGCTATACTGCACAGTAAACTATTGCTATGCCAAAACAGAAAAAAGCAATTATCAGATAGTCCTTTGATGAACTGAAGGAGTAACAACACACAAAACAAACTCTCTCTACAAAACTCAGTTGAATCAGAATGGCTGTGGACCACTGGGAAATTACAACAATATTCAACCACTCCAAAAGGGAAGATAAACACCCACTATTGCCAAGCCCTTCAGAATGTATACAGCAATTACAATGTATAAATCAACCTATTTGGACCTCAAACAACACTAGGGGAAAGAAGTTCAGAGAAATAAATGACTTGCCCTAGTCCTGAAGCAAGAAGGAGAATTCAAGATTTCTGACGTTACCGCTTTGATCTTCCCTAGAATCACAGGTTCAATCAGTCAAAGAGGAAGTCAGAGGAACAGAATAAAAGAACAAGCTACTGGCTCATTTATTTATTCATCTGCTAGGAACTATCACTGAATTCCAATGAACAAGCTAGATCTCTTTCTGCAGAAAGGACTATTATCAATATGCATCACTTTTTAGCCACAGACACACAAAGTAATACTGATTAATAGCAAGAGTGTTCTTCAACCCCAAGAGTGGGTAATTGTCTCACGAAAAAAAATCTATGCCAAATGGCTGGCCCAAATTTATTTTTTTTATCTTGTTCTCCTTCAAATATACCAGAAGTATGTGTATTTTCCAGTTTGCAGGTTTTCTCACTCTTTTAAAACATTCAGCCATTTGGTCTTTGGAATGTTTCAGCTCATTAGCACAGAATTTCAGAAATCTAAAGAGAATAATTAACTGGGATAGGATCCTTAACTATCTCATATATATTTTTAATTTGACATTCAGTGAACAGTAAAATTATTATAGCCCCACCAGTTGTGACATGCAATATCTTTGTAAGCTTAACCAAGAAAAACATATCAAAGTCAGTGCATTGGGTAAATTATAGTATTCAGTCATCAGAGAAGGCCCCAGATCAAAGCAAAATTAATTCCATTATCATGTGTTTTTCAAAGTGAAATTAGATATAGGCTTAAATAATAGTTGAAGAAAGACAAGAGAATTGCCACAAGTAAACAATATGAATGATACTCATTCTTTTCCAAATGCCAAGCACATCTGAGAACATGTAGAATAATAGGAACAGGAAAAGGGGGAAAAGCAAAACAAAACATAGTTTCTCTAATGAATTGTACGTGGACACCAAGAGAAACACATCTTTCTGGGTCTGTTTCACATTTGTCTATTGCCAGCCTGTGTCTGTGGGGTAACAATGGTCAAATATCTGTAAGCCTTACCTTTTTATCTTTCCAAAGAAAGGAGATAGCTCCTCCAAGGCATGCTATTTCTGCGGAGGCCAGTAGGTGGGTTCTCCTACCTCATCAATCCAGCCACTGTAAGATGTGCCAATGGGTTTTATAATTCAGCATTAGCGAGGGATGATATTTGAACAGTGGAAAAGCACTTGCCTAGAAAAGATCTGGGCCAACAGCTTCTGGGGAGAGAATATTAAGTTCAGAAGCCATAAGGCAGAAAGGAGCTTTAGGGGCCTTTGGAACAGTTTCTCTCCCAGAATTATAACAGGAGAGCATGTACCAGTAGAAACTGTTTTGTTAACAATACACAGCATTGCTCTTCAGACAGAGGATTCCACTTCCTGCTGCTGTACGTGGAACAGAAGTCTTGATCAAGAACATACTTCAATTGGCACTATCATTTTTTTTATTGCAGTAGAGTGTACAAAATGGCTAATGTGTTTATTCTATCTCAAATCTCTACAACAATCTCACCTCTCCAGTAGTAGACATGTTGTTTTTTCTGATCATCAGTATGTATCTACTGTGTTTAAAGTTTAGAAAATTGGCAGGCTGAGACCTCATTCAAGCAAATAGTAAAGACTATTAAGATTTTCCCGAAGTTGATTGTTAGAGATGGTTGTCAAGAAGACTTTTAAGGTTCAACAGCAGAAATTAACCTTGTTAAATTATTTGTATGGTAATTCCCCAATGAGTTTCTGCTCTAAGTCTTCTCGTTGCTAGTTTTTAACCACATGGCTTAGTCCTTACTCGGGACTATGGACCTGAACACCAGAGGGTCCCCATCACTAAGAGGCCACAACAAGCCATCGAAAAGCACTAAAGACATTCTTTCCAGAGTGACTACCAAAAGGTACAACTATTAAATGCATCATCTGAAGAGTCATCCGACATTGCTTCTTTAAATCTACATCTCACCAGAGTAGCAAAGGAAGACAGCAACTATCTCTTTGGCCAGGACAACTGAGAAGTGGGATCAACTGGGATTCCTTACACATGAATCACATAACACAGAGACTGACAAAAGGATATCATTTTGCTTCTAACTAGTGGAGACTGGATATAATGTATGCGAGAGAGAAATTTTCTTTAATATCAATGTTTACTTTTTGTCCTTTCCCATTCCTATACTTGTTTACTGAAAGGAATTTTAAGGAGTATTGATCAGATTTGTTTTTCATAAGATAGGGACTGACAGAGCTACAATATTGAGTCCTTTATTTTTAGATTTTCTGGGACTTTTGTTTTATTTTGTTTATTGCTTAGCTTCACATTCTTTCTATCCTTGCCATCTCAATGTGTGATAGCAACCTCTCCTCTCTCCACATCCTATTGTTATTCTAAATAGAGAGGCTCATCCCGCTGTATAGAATCAAATTATCAATACTCATCCTCCTTCTGACTTTTCTCTTGCAATTAGTAATCTCAGTATTAATCTCATGTCTCTGCAAGTCCAAAACACCTTGGAAAAAAATTAATGGTCATTACAAAAGAGATTACCTTAAAGAGCGGTGTTAGCTTTGAAAGTGGGCCATGAACAATTAGCCAAATAAAACAGAAACGGATGACCAAAAGACTTAGTTTTCACAAGCAATTCTAGAGGAAACGTGTAGATCTAAGAAACGATTATCAGATGTCTTCTGATTAAATGGTGTTTTGTTTCAAATTACATTCAAAGGTACATATTAACATGTGATTTTAGAGAACTGGACAAAACCTTGATTTTCTTATGGTTGCTGCATATTTGTACATAAAGCCAGTTAAATTATATCTTCCAGGTTACATTCCCAGGCCTTGAAATAACTAGATGTTACAGAAACAAGAGCATCACAAAATATGGAGAGTTTCCTAAATAGCAAGTATCATTTCCTCTCCTTTTTTACAACCAAGATAGAGGAATTTAACTGTAGTTGAGTGTTGAAAGTATGGATTCCAACTGTGTTCTTCCAAATTTGGTGTGAATTGATAAACCATCCCCTAGTCAATTATACTTTTCATACCAGTGTGCTCAAACAGACCTCAGTTTTAGGACAAATACTCATGCAAACTGCATTTTGGCACATCCCCACCTGGCAGCATTCACCCCTGAAGCAAAATAGAGGCACTGCCCCAAACCCCTCAGCAACATGGATGAAATGGTGCTAGATTTAAAATAAAATAAATATTTTATTTGCATATATGCATATGCATCCACAATATACTTTTATGATAGTATTTTAAGTAATTAAAAAAACCATAAAGTATCAATTAAAAATAAATTAGAAATGGCTATTTCCCTAAGATGATTATATTTAGTGGGAAAATATTTTTATCTTATTAAGTATTAAACTAACTATCCCGTGATGATAATATTCAAGGCTAATGTTTTATTGAGTACATACTTAATGAAAGGCATTATTACATGCAAAAGTCCACTTAATCATCACATTTCAACTAAGTTACTATAGCTATATTCTAGTTGAGGAATCTGAGGATCAAAGAGACTGGGTAATTCTCTGCTTCCTAACCTACAAAGTGGGGATAATAATAATACTTGCAGGATAGCGTTGAGAATGATAATTGAAAGAATCGATATTTATTAATATGTACAACAGTGCTTGATACAGAGTGCTATGTGTTTGCTTATAATTATAATATTAAAAGTGGTATTGGTGGTAGAAAATTGAGCAATATCTCACAGCTGTCTTGTGGTAAAACTGAAGTTTGAACTGTCTTAAAAAGTCTAGCTCCTAGGATGTGACTCCCGGGGATGAATCTGGACCTGGCATCATGGGATTGAGAACATCTTCTTGACTAAAAGGGGGGTGCAAAATGAAACAAAATAAAGCTTCAGTGGCTGAGAGATTCAAATGGAGTGGAGAGGTCACTCTGGTGGACATTCTTACACACTATATAGATAACATTTTTTAGGTTTTTTGTATTGGAATAGCTAGAAATAAATACCTGAAACTATCAAACTCCAACCCAGTAGCCTTGACTCTTGAAGACGATTATATAACAATGTAGATTACAAGGGGTGACAGTGTGATTGTGAAAACCATGTGGATCACACTCCCTTTATCCAGTGTATGGAAAGATGAGTAGATAAATGGGGACAAAAACTAAATGAAAAAATAGGGTGGGATGGGGGGATGATGTGGGTGTTCTTTTTATTTTGACTCTTATTCTGATTTTTTCTGGTATAAGGAAAATGTTCAAAAATAGATTGGGGTGATAAATGCACAACTATATGATGGTACTGTGAACAGTTGATTGTACACCATAGATGATTATATGGTATGTGAATATTTCTCAATAAAACGGAATTAAAAAAAAAAAAAAAGTCTAGCTCCTAACCACGATTTTACCCTGCCTCACATGAAGAAGGATGAAATGGCATATGAAGAGTTCAAAAATGAAATATTTGCAGAACCATCCCACATATGACACAAGGATGATAGGAAATGATTAACTGTGGTGATGGCATAAAAAGAAGGAGGTAAGTTCTGAGGTAAACAAAGTTCTGATTATTTAGGGCCTGACAGAGTGTAACCAACTTCCTGAATTGCACTTGAAAGCAAATTGGCAGCCAGAGCAGAGAGAGTGCAGCCTCAGTATAATGTACTCCCTGCCGCTCGCTCGCTCAGCGCTAAATACCACCAGAGTTTGTTCTATTTGCTTAGTTTAGAAATCAATAACACCATACACAAAGTTGCTAAATGCACATAAAACAAAAATACAACACTTCTAGAAAAAAATAAATCAAAACAAAACAACACTGCCATTCTTTCTGAACCCACGGGTTCCAGCCAAGGTTCAGGAGAGTCCCACTGATCAAAGCATGCCCTTGACAGCTTACTGGATGGTAAAAGTTTCATGCTGAAAAACAAGTTACTTTAGGACTATGTTACACATTGTGGATCGAAACAGCTCCTAGGCGTGGTCATTAAATACAGCTTAATAAAGAGCCACTTGGAAACCATGGATAGAAAAGTTATAGTACTTGAGCTTCAACCTTAGCCTTTTCTCAGAAGGATTGCTTGGGACAGATAATTGGAAAGAATATGGTTTCGAGGGAAAATTGTTTAATCTAATGAGGCTTTAATCCTAATATCATGAACCCAAGAACATACCCAAGGCATACTGCAGTTTTGCAGTCTAGATTTAGAGTTCTCCAGAATCAAAGGATAAACTTTAGACACTGCACCAAACTCTTGTGCCTCTTGTTCCTATAGCAGAAGTTCCCCAACTGGGGGGTGGTATTGACAACAGCACATTCACCCTGAGAGGGGTAGTATTAACAGAAACTTATGGTCCAAATCTAAGTCATTCACATATAACTCTACCCATCCACATATGACATGTACTTTTGATGAGATCCAAGGAAACCACTTGATAAGAATAAAAGGTAAACTAGTCAACCACTACAAATAGTTTAACAGTCTTACATGATTGCAAAAGTCAAGGTGTAAGACTAGATAGAGTTTAGTTCCATTCTGACTCACCCTAATGTTGCTACTTTTCAGTGCTTAGAAAGGAATGCCCTACTTATACTGCTACTGTCCCAGTTGTTTTACACGCTCTTATGATTTGGAATGTGTAAGTTATTAAAGTGCCTTGAGCTTAACGGAGTTGTAATGCATCTGATAACCCCTGAGGTTTAAAAGCAATAAGGAGAACACTCAACCACTTTCTTTTTCTTAGCTTGGGGAATCTAAAACTGTCTTCAGCAAAAGCATTAGGAATACAGAGAATAAATAATAACTAAAAATAATGCCAAAGAACCAGTAGATATCAAATCAACATGGCCAATTGCCTTAGCTCAAGAGTTAAGTACCTCTACTTGGTGGAATAGAGATAATGTCTGACCTATGAAGCAGGAGTCTCTTGAGAAATAACTGCTAAAAGCTTATCACATAGCTAACAAATAAGACATTCTATCTATGTTCCTACCAGAAAGAGCTTTACGTTAACTAGAATCTCAAGTTCACAGTATGAAGCTACTGTAGCTCACTAATGCCTAAATGGAATCTACTTATGGGTATCTACTTATCTACTTATTGGAACCTATAATCAAATCAAAGGGGAGTTTAATGAAAAAGCAATGAGTATCAAAAAGAAATATCTCTGCAGATTTTGTAATTTAGAGGACATAAAACAGCTTCAACAGTTTCACAGTGCAGGTTTGGAGGCAGGCCTCTTATTTTCGCCACTGTTCTTCCAGCTGTCAAATTTAATCTACCCAAGAACAGGACATGTCAATAGCAGGCAATTTGTAAAAACAAAGGTAATGAAAAAGCAACAAGAACAATGATGATAAAACTCAAAGGCAGTGAAAATGAAAAGTATTTCACTTTGATCTTCTGTTTTGACAGAGACAATGCAAAGAGTGCATCATAACATTTCCTGGGCACCTAGGAGTACTGTATATCTTTGTCTTTTTGAATCTTTATGGAGTCATGTGACTGAGTACTGACCAACAGAACCTGGGCAAAAGGGAAACATATCTCTGCTAGACCCACCTAAAACCCCTAAATTCCCTCTTAACCCACATATTTTCTCTCTTCACTCATTGGCCAGCTGGATGGGGTATGCATCTGAGAATTCCAAGGAAGCTCAAGGAATAGACAGAGCTACAAGGTTGAAGAATCTTGTATCTCTGAGTCATCAGTTGGGAGAAAATAGCCAAAGTGAGCTTCCTCACTTGCAACTGCTGGTAATGGCCCATATTAATATAGAGGGTATTGTTCCAGCTGATTTTAAGATTCCCAAATTCTTACCAAAATGTCAGTAGGGTGTGATACTATATTCCTAAAAATTAAAGCTAACATTCCTTGAGCACTACATATGTACCAGGCACTTTCTAAGTGCTTACTGAACATTATCTCATACAGTTCTCACAAGAATCCTCTGAGCTTTTTAATCCCCACGAGGAATCTGTAACTATGAGAGATTCAGTAAACTGCCAAGGTTATACAGCAAGAAGAGACAGAACGGTCTCTCTCCAGAGCTTATACAACAAATCTTCAAATGTCCCAAGCACAATACTACACATTTGGAATACAGAGAAGAAGATAGAATAACTGACTTGGAGCAACTATCAGCCAAGAGGGGAAATGGCTGAAAGAAAATATTTTGAGAACCGAGTGAACTATTCTGATAAAGGACAAAAACAAAGTACACATGAAATGAAAAGAATTCCCAGGTAACTCGTATGGCACTGTCACTATTCTTCATTGGACTGAACAGATTCAACCTATAATTATCACTCTGAGGTCTCCCCAATCCTGAACCCCTTGAGGAAGCAACTGAAGAATCGAATCATCTGACACCCAATTCCTTCACCCTGGCTCTTTGAAAGACTTATCCAGCCTTCTAAGCAGCCTGGGATTTAGTTACAAATTAAGCCACTTGCTGATTAATTTTTTTCTGCCTATTTGGCAAAATGCCAATGAGTTTAAGTAAGCAAATGATAGACCCCTTAGACTCAACTCTTGTGTTTCCCAGAGTGCTTCAAAAGTTTTTGGGTCTACCTTGCTGCTTCCCTTGGCTTAATGTCTTATTACAGGATCTCTTTTCCTGGTCAATCAAACTATGGCCAATTTGTAGATCCCACCTCCAATGCATGGAGAATGACTCCTCAAGTGCTTGATACTAACATCCTTTCCAGATACTTATTTTTAAATATGCTAAAATATTAATTCATTTAACATAGTTACTGAATGTTGATTACTTACCAGGCAATGTGCTAGGTGCAGAGAATAAAAAGGTGAGCTAAAATGTAGTCCTGCCACCATAGAGCATGCAGTTTAGTGCCTTCAGACAGCAGCAGAAATCTCTCTAAAATGGGGCTACCCTTATTAATTGGGGGAGTTTCCCAGAGGGATAACTGATGTGTCATTTATACACATCCTGTGTAAAATTGTCCCTAAAATAGGAGTCATCTAATTAGAAATGGTAGTATGAAATTTGTCTCTGACTTTACGAAGTGATCAGTGGCACCCCCTTTGCCCTGAAACATATTCAGGTCAGCCTCAACTCACTGGCAAAGGCTATTAGGGATGATGGAACTGCCTTAGACTTCTGCTTTGCAAGCCATGATGGACTAACTACAATCACTAATACATCCCGCTGTGCCAGGCATAGCAGGATGCATTAGTCCAAGCCAAGTGAAAAGATAAATACAAAAACTTCAGGAGAAAGCCACCAGTTTTTGTGAGACAGACTATGGTATTTCATGAGATGTGCTCATTTGGCTAGGTGTGGGATCCTGAGGATATGGCTGAAGTCCATACTGCAGGTTGACTTCATCCTGTTGCTTGGAGTTCCAAGGATAGGAGTCTTAATTAAATGCATCATGATAAAAATTAAATAGATTTGATCCCCATGTACATCACTCAGATTAATTAGAATGGACATTGGAATAGCATACTCATGGGAAAATTCTCCAGAAGCCAAGATGATGTACAAACAAGGGATGGATATTATTGGGAGATAATTTTCCACAGGCCCCTCACATTTATGCACATCTTACAAGGGGAAGCGCTGACAACTTTTGTTCCATACTACTGTTTGTGTAGCAAATAGCCTTGTAAGATAGCAACAATGTTTCTCTCTGGAATAAAGAGAAGGTTTGCTTGCTGTCCAGTAAAACTAATATAACAACTCCATCCAAGGCAAAGATGAGGGATTTTTGCTTAGAGTTCTTATAAAAAATTCTGCTTTCCTAATCTTGGTTGAGGTTCTTGCATAATGCAATTTACTGTGTACAAACATGTGCAGACATCATCTGACCTTCTTTGCACTGCCCTGTGGAAATAGGGCTCACACAACTAGTACAAATGCTGATTCTGCCATTACTGCTATACTGTGGAAATAAAATCCTTTGCCTTGAACCAGAAGACTTGTATCTTCTGCCAGCAAACATGATATAATGCAGGCTAACTTATGAGCTTGAAAAATATAGTAAAACTCAGAATTTTCACATATAATGACTCATAACCCTCTCAGGTAGATATTACTGTGTGCCCATTTTTCAGATGAGGAAATTGTCATACTGCCACATAAACTTTGGCAACTTAGACTACTCATTTACATTTAGATTAACCAAATGATATCTAAATGTATGAGTCTAGGTATGATGTCTGGGGACTATGACTATCTATACCTCTAGAATTGATCTTAAATAGTCTTTTTTTAGACACTCAGTTTTAAATGTGCTACATTCATTTATTTATTCAAAGGTGATTGTTTTATTGATGAGCACTAGTCCTGTTATAAGCCAACCAGCAGATGGTATTCCCCAAGTCCCAGAGTATGGCACGTGGTCTAAACTGTTGCAAAGTAAAGCACATAACTCTTGTTCTAGTGTTGAGAAAGAGCACTCTTTCCAATTCTGGAAGGTGTGCAGACTAAAGCTGGGATGGCCATTTTTTTTCCAATGAAAAACAAACTCAAAAAGAAGGACCAGGTCAAAAAAAATCACATATAAATGGAATGTTGTGGCCCATTTCAAATCATACCTGAAGAAAAATATATTAGTAAAATTTTGGTCACATAAGTCAATAAATACTCTTAATTTAAGCCAATTTACAATGCATTTTCTAAAAACTTGCAACTATAAGGTCACTGATTGATAAAGTCCACCTGGCATTAGAGCCCACCTTCAAAACCATTATACTATATCGGCTCTCATTTATCTCAAGGCCATATACTTCAAAAATTATGATTTGTGGACCCCTGCAAGGTATCAAGAAATTAGATGAAAAATAAAAGGTACTGAATAGCAAATAACTATCCCAAAGTTTCTTATGTGTTATAGGCAGAAAATAAGGCCTCTGCCATTCAGGGTTTCAGGCGTAAGAGCTATTTGAAGCAGATACACTAAGAAATAACTATTAAGAGCAAAAGAGGAGAAAATAAAATCACTGAAAGCCATCTGAAGCATCTGGAACAGGCATGAACATCTTTTACTTCTTAATATGGTTATTAAACATCCAAAAATAGATGTCAGGATACTGTATCCAGAATCTCAAAGTTAGTTTCAACTGATAAGAGATCAGTATGTTTGAAGAATTTCAAGTAGTGGAATTTTTTTCCAGCATAGAGTAGTGGGAGAATAATCTGGAAAGGCAGGCTCCTAGGAGTCAACTCATAAAGGGCATCATGGTTTTATGTATAGGTTAAGCAGTTTCATTTTTAACCTGAAATTCAGATGTTGTTGTAATTTGGAAGACAGAGATCATATATGAGGCCCACAAATATTTTCAGACCATGATAACATTGTGTGTTTGTGTGAGTGTATACTAATATCCTGGAAAAAAATCTGTATCTATCTTTACAAGGGGTCAATGCTGAAGAAAAGTTATGAACTCCGTTGGGCGCATCTGCATGGGGATGACTTCCTCAAAGGTTTTTTGAGAGATGAGTCTGGCTGCAAGATAGTATATGGATCAGACAGAGGGTACACAATATTGACTGAAGGAAAATCTGGTAAGAGACTATGAAAACTTCCCAGACTAGACCTGACCATGGCATTGAGGGGTTGAAAAGGTCTTTTGACCAAAAGAGGGGAAAGAAAGTCAATAAAATAAGGTTTCAGTGGATAAGAGAATTCCAATAGAGTCAAGAGGCTGTGCTGGAGGTTACTCCTATGCAAGCTTCAGCTAGATATACCAAATGGCCACAGTATGATAAGCTCAAGTCAACAGTAGTCCCGAAAACCCTAAAGAATATTTGAATCCCTACCTGAGACTATAAAAGTTTCACTCATGAAGTTTATTCTTCAGAAATTAAAATCTTCCAGAGAACTCCTATGCCAGCTAAGTCCCAAAACCCAGAGGCAATAACCTCTTCAAGAACATCCACCAGATGTGTCCCCTTTTCCCGTGACATTGACACCCCTTTTCAACATGAACAAGTTATGGTGGTCACTGCCTAGACTTCCCTGAAGATCAGGAAAGTGATTAAACTAGAGGCAGGGGTAGCAACAGACAAGATAAAATTTAACAAAGGATTACGAATACTGAATCTCTATATAATTTTCTTCTTCTTAATTGCTAGGCTATTAGAATAGCTAGAAGGAAAAAATTGAAATGGTGGAACAGTAACTCACAGCATCCTTTGACATTTGTTCTATAGCCACTTGTTAAATTGTAATTTGAAAGTTATCACCTTTTTGTATATATATTTCACTGTTACTCACAACATTTTTGGAAATATCCTATATAACCACTTGTTAAATCATACTTTGAAAGATATTACCTTTTTGCATAGATGTTATATTTCACAATAAGGAAATAACTGAAACTGAGAACTGTAACCTATAATATTCTTTGAAATTTGCTCTCTAACTACTTCTTAAATTGCATTTAGAAAGTTATCACTTCTATGTATATATGTTATATTCCACAATAAAAAGTATGATAAAAAATTTCCCAGGCTGGAAATGAATAAAGACAAGACTTAAATCAAGCAACTGAGGAAAAGAGTTCCTGCTGAGTAACACCAACAGGCAACAATGTCCCTGCTATAATTATGTACAACTGTAATAGATCTAAAAATGTATACATTTAAAAGTATAAGAATGTGCTTATGAAGACGAGTATTATATAAACAATTACTTCTCTGGTAAGTCTCTGGATTAATTTCAATTAACATTAAATTTGAGATTGGTTTTGTTTTACATCATGATGAAGGTCTTGCAGTTTACAGATGATAATTATTTCTGGCTAGTAAAATGTCAGTCTCAGAAATAAACTGCATGAAGATCACACAAGTCCATGAGAGTGGGAAGAAAGGGAGCAAATGTTCTTAACCAAAATAATCCAACCCATACTTGTATGATGATAACTTATAAGACGAGAAACCACAAATGCAATCAAGAAATATACAAATGAAAAGATGCTCAATATTACTAACAATCAAGAAAACAAAACCCAGTTTTTACATCTACAAATGGTAAAAATATTACAGTCTGATCATGCTAAGTGTGGACAAGGAAATGGACCAACTCTTGCACTGCTAGTGAAAGAATACCTTGGTAAAAACAACTCTGGAGAGCAACATGTCAATACTCAGTGAAGGTGAAGATGCCTATACCTGTGATGGGTGGAATAATGGCCTCTCAAAGATGTCCATGTCCTAATTTCTGAAAGCTATGAATAGATTACCTGCCAAAAGGGGCTTTGCTGGTGTGATTAAGTTAAGGATCTTGAGATGGCGACTTTATCCGAGTGGGCCAAAAGTAATCACAAGGGTCCTTATTAGAGGGTGGCAGCAAAGTCAGAATCAGAGAGAGACTTGAAGAAGCTATACTGAGGCTTTGAAAATGGAGGAAAGGGCATGAGTCAGGCAATGCAGGTGAAATCTAGAAAGCTGGAAAAAGCAAGGGAATGTATTCTCCCCCAAAACCTACACATGGTGCACACTCCTGTCAACGCCTGGATTTTAGCAGTAAGACCCATTTCAGACTTCCAACCTCTACAACTGTAAGATAATACTTTGTGTCATTTAAGCCAAAAGCCTGTGATCATTTGTTACAGCAGCAATAGGAAACTAATAAAGTATCCTTAACCCAGAAATTCCTCCCTTAGATAATGGACTCTAGAGAAACTCTCACACGTATACAAGGAAATGTGTACAAAAATGCTTATTGCAACATTGTTTAGAAGTATAAACTAGAAGCTACCTAAATGTCCATCAGGCAAAAGAATACACTGAGATATAATAGAGTATTATTCAACAGTGAAAATGAATAAACTAGAGCTACATGTGTCAACATGGACACATCTCAAAAAGTAACATGGAGTGAAAAACTTTAGTTTACCTTTTAAATTAGAATTCAGAAAGAGAATAAAATATTCCTAAGAATTATAAACATCAAATTCAGGGCATGAACCCCTCTGGAAGCAAGAGGATATCCTAGTTTGAAGAAAATTTAAAGCAAATGTGGCAAAATATTGAGACATTTGTACGCAGTAGTTTGTCATTCTGTTTCCTTTACCTGTTGATGACTCTGACAGTTTTTGATCCAACATTTTACTGCAACCTCCCTCCCCAACCTCCGACTGCCATGCCCCAAATCAGCCAAATATCCCTGAAGATACAGCAGAAAACAATGCTCTGTTTTCTCTTTTAAGTATCAGAAATGAAATAGAATAGTCGTCTGCACCCAGATCCTAGAGCTCACAGTAAAACGCAAGTTTAGGAGGCTTATGGAAGGAATGTAAAGCAGCTCTTCTCAAACTTTCTGGTCTTGAAGCCCTGTAAAACCCTTTAAAATTAT
The DNA here is from genome assembly GCF_015220235.1 of Choloepus didactylus. Taxonomy (NCBI): domain Eukaryota; kingdom Metazoa; phylum Chordata; class Mammalia; order Pilosa; family Megalonychidae; genus Choloepus; species Choloepus didactylus. The sequence continues at coordinate 53,298,521 of NC_051314.1, forward strand.
TGAGACCCCAGTGATCTTCTTTCTATACAGGTTTTATCTATCAACATCTACCTATTAGAAAGTAAAACTGAGAAACTTTTTAAGTATTTGTTTTAAAATAATATACCCATTACATGTTAAAATATGAATACACATTTTCTTTGTGAAAATTAACCATATTTTCCAAAACAAAAAAAGTAGTGAGAAGAGAGACATTATTTACTTTTTTGTCCCTCTCCAAATTGTCTGGCTTAGTAAATGCAAGATGAATTATATTGAGTTTTTTTTATTGGTTGGAGTAAATAAAGATAATCTGGCCTCACACAGAATTGTATTTGGAAAGGGGGGACTTTGGGGGCCCCATAAAAAGGTTTGGGGGACTTCCAGGGGTACCTGGGTCATACTATGAGAACTGTTGGTATAAAGAATATTCTTTCTCGACAGCTAAATAAGGATATGGTCAAAAGTGTGACATTATTATACAAGAACAGGTTAAAGACTACCTGGTCATCTGAAGACTAATCAAATGATAAATTCCAGAACGTTAACTTCTACCCACCCCATCCACTCATCTGGAAGCTTGAAAGACCATTTTTAGGACAAAAATAAGGAAGTGCTACTTTTACCATTAAGTGATGAACATATGAGGCTTGAATAAATAATAGATGATGAAAATATAAACACTTTAAAAGAAATTAGATTTTGATTAAAAGGACTTCGAAATACTAGCTAATTCATAATGGTTAAGAGAACATAGTGAAATTTCTATTCCCATAAGTGTTCAGCACCCAAAAGAAGTGAAGGTATCCTGGACAAGTACAAATAAATATGTACTTCTCTGTCATACCTACTGTTACCTCCTAAGGAAGAGAAACATCAGCTTAGAAAAAGAAAATCAGAATTCCAAATCATTTGCAATGCTGTTGTACAACTATATGACAAAATTGAAATAGAAATACTTTAGGCAATAATCATTTGTCACAGTAGGGATATTTTAGCTTAAGTGTTTACTTGGGTATCTAAATAAGGTTCTTTCAGTCCCATGAATCAATCAATAAGAGCATATTAAAAACAACAGCACCACCACCACCACCCCCTTAGTACTTTGGGGAGTACAGGGAAAACCACAGACGAAGAACAATAATCAATGAGAACCATAAATATAGACCAGCCACAAGTCCATAACCCATTTTCATCCTCTTAAGCACACCTCAGGTTACTCAAGCAACATTTTCTAGGGCAGATTCTAGTAACTCCTGATATAAATATAAGTGCCTGAGGCTTATTGTTAACATAACTAACCTGGAGCTTATTTGATAAAATTCCAGAAGGAAAAAGGCAGAGAGGACAGGGGATTTTCATATATCTATGGTTTGTAACTCTGGGAAATATTTAACTCTACGTTAATACACTCATAGCTCCTACATATGTGGTTCCTGTTTTAAGTATTACCTGAATTACACTGTCAGAAAACAAATGCAATTATTTTTCTTCAAATCAACAATTTAAAAGTCAGCCATAGGCTTATTGTTTAAAAAGCTTTTTAAAAATCGAGTGGAGATGTTAACTAGATAAAGTGTTAGCAGTAGCTAAAATCAAGATAAGAGTAATTTCTTCTCTTATTCTTCGAATAATGGAGAATGAAAGATTCAAAAGGACATTATAGTGACATCGGAAAAACCAGAATATAGACTATGAGTCATAGCAATATTAAAATTTTTAACCTGGAAAAAAGAAAAAATAGTAAGCTAAAGAAAAGCATTATTGTTAGCATTGTAAATTAAACAAATTAGTAAATTATCAAGGCTGCTGGATGTACTCAGTTAATTTTCCCATTACAATTTCTGTCTAGCATGGAGAGACCCAGGGTGTCTTATGGGACTCCACCATGATTAGCATAATCTTGCCACTTACAAATTCAAGTATTGCTATCAACACTGTAAATTTGAATCTTGGAACAATGCCCAGAATTTGTTAACTGAAAACCAAGCATAACCCTGAAAGAAAAAAGTTGCCTCCCTCCATTGTTAAAGCACATTTTGCTTCTCTAGAGTTTTGGCAGCACATCCTCAGCGTCTATATTTCTCAGCGATGCTCTGTGATGCCAAGTAATATATGTCATTAACACAATGGGTGGTCAATCTTCAAAAGTACTTTAAACAAAACAAAGCCTAACACGATTCACTTTAACTTAAACAAATTTTGATACATAGCACCCTAAAGATAAGAAAAGAAGGTCCCAAAACCATATGGTATATCACCATAGGGATACAGGTATACAGTGCCCAGGAAGCTATCATTATCCAAAGACTGAAGCTAGATTGATTTAGATACAGAAATTTTTGGATTTTGTAATGCAACATGATGCACATATCATATATCATATGCATATATCACTACCTGGGTGGTTTGGAGCATCATCCTATATTCAAACACATTAATATTCCTGAAATGAAACATACAATATACATTAACTGGAATATATAAAGACTATAAATGGCCTCACAGCAGTTCGGGTCAGCCACTTGACTTGCACGCATATGCTGTAGAAAAACAGAGCAAAGAAAAAGAAGATTAAAAAAAACAGTATAATAGAAAAAATGAAAATATTTGAAAGACAAAGAAATGACATGAAAGAGGAAAGATGACAGAGAGAGGGAGGAGAAACAGGGAGAGCAGAAGAGAGGGAGAGAGAGGGACAGAGAAGAAGAAAGAAAAAGAGAGAGGAAGAGGAAGGGAGAGAGAAAAGGAAAGTTGAGAGTTAGGTTCAGGCTTTCATGATGCAAACAGCCAAAAAACACTTTTAAGATTTCAATATATCAAAGGAGCAAATTAAAGGACCAAGATCACACTACTGGTTAGTGGGAGAGACTAACGAGGACTTGGACTAGTTCTTTAATTTGTTTTTCTGGCCATTGTGGTAGGCACAATGACTTTCCCAGAATGTCCACACTTCAATTCCTGAAAACTGTGTATAGGTTACATGGCAAAGGGGAGTTATGCAGATGTAATTAAGATTGTGAATTTACTATAGAGATTATCCTAGATTATCCAGGTGGGCAAAATCTAATCACATGAGCCCTAAAAAGCAGAGAAGATTCTCTGGGTGAAGTTTGAGTAAAGGGACAGAAAAAAAGTCCAAGAGCTTTGAAATATGACTGGTCATTGCTGGAGGAGAAGGTGTAGGGGGAGGCACATGGAAAGCATGAGAAAGAATTCAGTCAGCTTCTAAAAAACAAAGACAAGTCCCCCACTGACAGCCAGCAAGGAAATGAGGACCTCTGTCCTACGATTGCAAGGATCTGAATTTGGCCAACAGTGAGAATGAGCTTGGATGCAGATTTATTCCGTTTCCAGAAAGGAACTCAGCCCGCCCAACACCTTGATTTCAGCCTTAAGAGTCTTAGCAGAGAACACAGCTGAGCCACACTATAACTGGACTTCTGAAACACAACTGTGAGATAATAAAGGGTGTTGTCTAAGCCACTCAATTTGTCGTAATTTATTATGCCAGCAATAGAAAACTAATACAGCCATCCATGTGGAAAGTGACTTCGTCAACTCCAGTTCGTAGCTGGTTGTAGGGAGGGAGGCTTTACAAGTATGAATTCAGAGTGAAGTTAAACAGAAAAAGGCAACAAGGAAGATTAAATCTGGGATTAAATGTTTAAATGCAATAAAAATATATCAAAATATTTGCAATAAAAATATCAAATATTTTTACTGGGTAAACTATATGCTGGCAGTAAGTGGGTTGAAATTTTCTAAAAAAACTTTTTATGTAGTAATATACTCATAAAATTCAAGATTTCCCCTTTAACCATTTTCAAGTGTACAATTCAGTAATATTAATTACACTTACAATATTATGCTACCATCACAACACCCCTTACCCAAATTTTTTCATCCCCTCAAACAGAATTCTGCATCCATTAAGCAATAACTCCCTATTTCCCTCAACCTCCAGCCCCTGGTAACATGTAATCTACTATCTGTCTCTAAGGATTTGCTTATGCTAAGTATTTCATATAAGTGAGATCATACGATATTTATCTTTTGGTATCTGTTTTTTTTTCACTCATCACGATGACATCAACTTTTCTAATATCTATGGTATTAACATCAATACGAATTATAACTGCATGGTGCTTTTAAACAAACAGGTTTATAAAACCGAATACATAGGCAGAAAAATATCTTATGGGAGATAGAATGTTATTTAAATATGAAAAATTGACAATAATTTGCATTTTAATGTATAAATGACAAAATTATGTCTCAACTGACAGGAGAATCTTAATTGCTTAAAATTTTATTTTGCTTTCATTTGATGAATTTGAAAAGATATAAACCATTCTGGAGATGACAATTTCTCTAAGAGCCCTGACTCATCTTACTGTAGTGTAAACCATACAGGTCAACATAGTTCAAGTATAATGATCTCTCCTATGATTCCAGATCTTAGAATCCAAACCAAAGTCAAAAATAATAATACATTGTATACACTTATTTGGCCAATTATATTTATAAAGAAAATCCTGTAACATAAATTAAGGAAGATGAATATTATTTTATAATTAGAGACTGCATTCAAGTTCAAGGTTTGAATAGCTAACTTTTTATACAAATGATTATAAATATTTTATTGACCCACTTTTGATTCTGATGCCCTAAAAATTTCCAAAGTTCACTGAAAGCAAGAAATCCAAAACCAATAACATTTAATATTAGTTAATATTACCTTAGTGCTATATAAAATTATCCTATTATTTTCTCATCATGCCTAGTATCATAAAATTCAGAAAGAACTCATCAGTAAGATTTTGACATATATCATTAAAGCAACTCTAGGTCTCTGATAATTTTCAATATTTCCCAGGCACATTTTTCTTTCTTTTGCTATAAATTTTCTTATAGTGAACATACATTTTCTAAATCAAGTTGTAGCTTTTTCAACCATAGTCAAAGTAGGGATTATTTTCTCAAAACTGGTTACGCAACGTACCTTAACTCCCTTAAGTTTACCAAGTATTAGTGTGCCTATAAATTTGTAACTGCTTACATTTGTTTTTTTTATTCAACCCATTAACTTAAGTTTGTTGGAGTAGAAAATTAGAAACTCAACATAGACAGCAAACAAAGTAAAATTTAAACCTAACCATAAAAAGGCTGGGTGTGTATATTAATATGTATTTATATATGTTCAGAATACAAAGGACATGTCACGACCACACTATTAAGAAAAACAATCAGCAGTATGTATTAACATTTACAGGATATTTAATAACTACAGGTTTGTGTTCAATAAGAAACAAAAGCAACTGATAAAATTCAGAAGAGACATCATTCAGTAGCTAAATTTAGGTTACTCGGCATTATCTCATAGTTAATGTTTTGTTTTTATAATATATTTATCCTGAGTTGATGTAGCAAGCCAACAAAATAGGTCACCCACCACACCCTACTTTCCTAAGTCACTTTTATACCACATTTGTGGTTTTCATGAGTCAAGTTCCAACCTAAAAGGTTTAAAATATCTTCCTGATTAATGGACATAGTCTTTTCCCTTAAAGACTCTTGATAAAAGAAAAACTAAATTAGGTTTGCATCCCCCTGCAGATGAGCATTGGTCCAGAAGATGTGTCTGAGATGACATAGGCCAGACTTGAAACAGAGCCTTATACCACCAAGAATATGAATAAAAGATGATGGTCCCCCAGGCCTGGAGCTAATGTGTATGCCTCAGGACACAATGCTCTGTGTCACATACATGATTCTGAAAAACAAAAACAAAATAAGATTTTTGCAGACTGACCCTTTTTCCAGGATTGTATTCGTTTGAAACCATCTATAAGGTTTGCTATTTTCTTGGCCCTAGTTTTGCTTACAGCAAATGGTAGCCTGTCCCAGAAAACTGAAAACCTACCAGTTTCAGATTAGGAAATGTTTTCATTGTGTTAATCATTTTCTTCCCTGATAGAAGATCCAAATAGGCATTGCTTAGACACAGAAACCCTTTGACTAATCTTGGTATCAAACATACCATCAAATGATAATCTGGCATCTTTCATTTCTCGCTACTCCATTAAAGCAACAGACAACTTATGGTGTTGGTGCATAATTTTTCTCACATTAGAATGTCTTACAGAGAAATACAAGTAATGGCAAAGAAAAGAAGAACTGACATTTTAATCCCATGAAGCTCAATTAATGACAACAAGCATTGTGGTGATGAAAAGTAAAGAGGTGGAAAAGCAATTGGAAGGAGATGATTACAAAAGTAGTAGAGGTGCTATTGTAAATTTCATCATGTATAGCTTACAGAAGACTTGAAATTTCATGCAGCTGAAGGTCAAAACTGGGGGTTAGGTGAGGATATTCTCAGTCGGTGAAGCTATACAGAATTGAAGATAGTCTGATAAATCCAAGGTTCTCATGACCCCTGGCAGCACTCACATCTCATCACAGTAATGAATGTTCCCTTGATGCCTTGGAGAGCATCAATCACATCAGCAGACTGCGCTGGCTGTAAACCATCTAGGTGATTTATGAGCATGGGTAGCCTGACTGTGCCCTTTCAGTTCTGTGGGACGCAACAGGAGGCCTCCCAGGTCATTTATAGGTGGAAGAACTTTCATTTGCTGTTCTATTCCATCTTTCTGGGGGCTGAACTCTAATTATCTCATGGGAATGGGGGCAAGAATTTGCCTATAACCTTCCAAGACCTTTCAGGACTCACCTTTTCCCTGTAAGGAGCTCCAAAAAAACTTTTCATAAAGTGATGCGTAGTTTCCTGCATGTATAAGGTAGGTAACGTATTGGAGTAGGTAGACCGACTCCCAACTTAAAAATAAAAAAAAAAGTAATTCAATGGCTCCTTGATGCATACAGGATCAAGTTTTAACTCCTTGAAGGGATATTTGCCACCCTCCATGGTCTAGATAGGGTTTACCAGTCTCAGCTCTATTGACATTTTTGGCCAGATAATTCTTTAATGTACAGGACTGTCCTGTACACCATAGAATGTTTAGCAGCACCACTGGCCTCTATCCACCCCACCCCCACCAGCTGTGACAACCAAAAATGTCTACAGACATTGCCAAATGTCACCTGGGGAGCACAACCACACCCAGTTGAAAATCACTGATGTAGCCCCAAACTATATTTCCACGTGTCTTCTACCAACATGTCCCCATATAGAACTCAGTTGCTCAATTGTCCTGTAGAACATTTCTCGGACTTTCTTACTTTGTGTTTTTCCAGAATGCTTTATCTGTATCTTCTTCAGAATCCAGTTTATATTCCAAATCCTACAAAATCCTTATGGCCACCTCAGTTGAAATCCTTGGGTTTATTTTTAAAGACCGTGATCTTATCACTGGCTCTACATTTAATCATTATGACCTCACAGCACACAAGTCTCCTAATCCCTAGCCTATTTCTCAATATTTAAATAGAGATAATAATATTTAGTCTGTATGCCTGGCTATCATGAGAAGTAAGATGGCGTGCATGGAGTACTTTGAAAATTACATGATACAAAACAAATGTAAGGTATCATCAATAAATCATAAAATGTCTTCAGATATTTCTTCTGTAAAACAACTCCAGTTATTGCTATTTACTATAATTTACATGTTCACCTCTCTAAAAAATCTTCAACTACATTCATTATATGAAGACAAAAATTTTCCCAATATCATAAAGTTTTCAACAATATCCAAGACAATTAGGCATTTTATAAATATTTGCTTAAGTAAAAGAAATTAAAAATCAGCATCTCTTTAGTCACACAGCCATTGTAAGAAAGAGAATTTAACTTTAGATTCCATAACTTTCTAACAGTCATCAATACCTCACGCCTTCAAAAAAAAGTCCCATATGGTAAAAAAGACTGTTTTGCCTGCTGTTCAGCACCCCCCAAAGCCTGAATTAGAAGACCTGAGAACAACCTCTCAGATTTAGGAAATAACATTGACACATTTGAAGGATGGAAAGGGGCAATAATCAGGAATGAGGTAAGAGAATTCTCCCTTCTTCCACCCTATCCATCTCAAAGACTTTTTAACATTTTTGTCTCCTTTGACACTGGCAAAGCCACTTATATTTATAAAAGTTCCCAAAGTCAGCAATATGCATGATTCAAATGCTGAGCTATCAAATGTGTATCACAGTTTCATGAATATCTTCATTATTTGAAGGTGAATTTAATTTTTGGTTATAGCCAAGTCATTCAGAAAATAAAAAGGCTAGAGAATAAGATTGGCAACCAATCTGTGTAACACTGTGCTTTGGAAAAAATTAAATTTATAAAGTTACCCTATATAACTCAAACTCTGTACCCAATTCCAAAATAGATATAAATATTTGTGATAATGGCAATATGCATTGAAATAAATGTGTAACATCTCACACGGTGATTTTAAAGCAATATTCATTTGTATATTTTGACAGCTAATTAAAAAAATGGTTATATTAGTATAAAGCAACAGATCACATAGAAACATAGTTACAGAACTACCTTTGAAATAGAAATAAAATAATATGGAATCATTCCAGTGGTGTTCTGCATTTTATGTAATAAATTAAGTGTGAGTTATATTTTGATTTCAATACTTGTAAATCTGATTGTATTATTAGTACTTTGAAGGAGTTTTTAACAAATCCTTTCACAGAACATAGGACCTTTTTTCCAATTTAGATGATGAGTAATCTAAGATTCTCATAGTTGATTTATTCAAAATGGACAATATCCAATACAAATTTATTCTAAGTTAGCAAGGAGGATTTATTTTAAAATCTTTACAGCCTCTAATGTTGAAACGCATCTTCCAAAAGAAAAGGCACACTTTAAATGTGGTGCCTGTATTTCCTGCTTGCATTAAGCAATGAATACCCATGGGTGGCTATTTTAAAAACAAGACCATACATAGTTCACTTCAAATTGTACTCCAGCATCACACCGGCAAAGGTTGCGGGAACCATCTGAGTTGCAGATTAAGTCTGTACATAAATACACAGAGGTACTCATGTGGTTTATAAGTTCTATCTAGGATAAAAGCCTTTTATAAAAATCAATACATTCCCTAATTGATCCACTAGAAGTTTCATTTTGACAGTGGGGAGTAGGGTCAGAAATGGTATCTGGTTGATTTAATTCAGCACTTTACAACAGTGGACTGTGATTCAAATATGGTTAGAATGAAATCTATCGGGATTTAGAGTTTGATTTTAGAGGCTAAGTTCTAAAGCAGCAAACTTGACAGCTAATTGATAACTTGGAATGGTAGATGAGCTGTAAAGTTGGGCCAATTTCTCAGGAGTTAAAGAAAGAGGACTAACGAAACCTTTGTTCTCATAATGGATCTGAATAAAAACATTTCAAAAATATCAGGATATGAGAACCAAGTCATTTAAATCTCTATAGATCCAATGAAAACAAAAGTTAGTTTTTCAAACTATGAGATCAATTTTTAAAATATTCAACTAATGGTTTGTAGACTCTTAGAAGGTCATGTTCAACAGCCTTCTGTAGTGCTTGGTTTAATGTTATCACATATGCTAAATCCAGAAGATTGCTTTCGTAACACCTCAATATCAAAATTTAAGGAAGATATATTATAAAAGTGCTTAACAGAAAACAGCAAGTATTCTTATACAAAATAAATTATGATAGCTAAAAAAGACCCCCCTTTTCATCAAAAAACATAAAATCTGAAAGCCTAAATGGCCCACAATTAGTATTACCAAGGGCCATATCAACCCATTAGAGACTACATTCAATATAATGCTGATAAAAATGTGATGAAAATAAGGAATATTCTATCTGTAACTTAGCCTATCTCCTCTCACCATAAAGACTCTCTTTCATGAGAGTAAAATATCTAAGAAAGAAGGTACAAGATGAAGACAGGAATCCAAGGTCAAGGGAAATACACCCATTGCACAAAAGGCTTCAACTAGTCTAAATAAAATAGCAGTTGCATTTCCAAACAGGTTGTCAAATTCCATAAGTTCATGAAAGTTAAGGGCTGTCACAAATTCACTTTTAAAATGCTATTAATAGCAGCTAACACAGTATGGCCCTTACCATGTTCCAAGCTCTGTTCTAAGTTAATGACAACTATTTAACTCTCCCAATATAAGGAAGGTACTATTACCGCCCCCAAAGTCACACAGCTAAGAAGTGGTAGAAGCAGGATTAGCCCATGATCTTAAATACTGATGTATGTACACTGCATTTGCTGAGACAAGCAACTATATACCATCAAAAAAAAAAAAAAAAAAAAAAAAAGAATGCAGCCCAACTCCTTCTAAATTAGAAAAGGCTAGTAATCATAAGTAAAAGATTTACCCCAAAACAACAGATGCAGATGGGAACCCGATTTACCATGGGGGACTGTCCTAGTTTGCTAATGCTGCAGAATGCAAAACACCAGAGATGGATAGGCTTTTATAAAACGGGGGTTTATTTTGCTACACAGTTACAGTCTTAAGGCCACAAAGCGTCCAAGGTAACACCTCAGCAATCGGGTACCTTCACCGGAGGATGGCCAATGGCGTCCGGAAAACCTCTGCCGGCTAGGAAAGCAGCTGGCGTCTGCTCCAAAGCTCCGGCCTCAAAACGGCTTTCTCCCAGGACATTCCTTTCCAGCAAGCTTGCTTCTCTTCAAAACATCACTCCCAGCTGCACTCTGTTTCCTCCCCCGGATTCAGCTCATTTATATAGCTCCACTGATCAAGGCCCACCCTGAATGGGCAGGGCCACGCCTCCATGGGAACATCTCATCAGAATCATCTCCCACAGCTGGGTGGGGCACATTCCAAGCAAATCCAACCAGCACCAAAAACGTCTTCCCACAAGACCACAAAGATAATGGCATTTGAGGGACACAATATTCAAACCGGCACAGGGACCTTAGGAAAAAATCAGTTCTTTGGGGATTATATCTAAGGTAACAGTTATCCCTATTCCCCTATGGAACAGTAAAAATGCATAATTGCTTAGTCAACAAGTATTTGCTGCATACCTGTTAAGTGCCCAGTACTGCTACATATTGTGGGGGGATGAACAAGAAGTCAAAGACATGTTATTTGACCTCCCAGAACTAATAAGGTTTATTGTAAATATATTGCTGAATGCAGGAAAAATGTAAGTCCAGAATCAATTAATAAACAAAACCATAGGAAATGAAGTACACATATTGCAGCACAAATGGTAACTACTCTAAAAATTTTACTTTCTACTTTGTGGGAGTGTTGTAAAGACTTTCCAAAGTTGACACCAACCTATTCACATTGAACAAGCTCTCACATAAGCCGCATGAAGGTATCAAAAAACTTACTTGAAACAAATGTTCAGAATCCATCATAGAGAATTCCACTGTAGGAATAAACAGAAAAAGAGCATTCTAAGTTTATTTTAGATGTATATTAATGCAAAGATTTGAGCTAATTTCATTGTGGTTATTTCTGTGGACTTTCCTGGCTTTTCTCACCTCCACCCACATGATACAAGTGGGGAATGCAAACGATGGTAAGTATAATTTTGTTGTGCTCCTTGTTGTCATAAGGTGTCTACAAGGCACTGGAGGAGGTGCTGAAAATAGAGCTCCTATGTATTTTTCTGTCATGCAGACCTTAGATTTTTGCTTCAAAAGAACCAGAGAAAAATTAACATCTGCCTGAAATGTTTTACTTCCCCTATTGAATACACAAGCCAGAAAACTCCCACTTATTCTCTATTTCCATCTTATTTAACAGCACACCACTTCTTGACTACTGGGCCCAGCAAAAACCAGACTCATGGATCCTTCTCACCTAAAGAAAATATTAAACTTACGAGTTCCTAACAACAGCAAGCTACAGAGAACTGCAGTGGCCCAAGGGCAAATATGGTGATACAGAAGGCTAGGAAGTTTGCGGAAATGTGTAATGACAACTGTCAATCCTCAGGATATACAACTAACAACCCCCTTCTCATTGACAACATCCAAAATCCAAAATTTTAAAGGAAATGCAATCAAACTTTAGGCACTGCTTACCAATTAAAAAGTGAGCACCTACAAAATTTTATAATAGTTATATATCTCCTTTTAGACCTACTCCTAGGTCTTAGTGATGAACCAGCTTTCTGCTGTAAGGAACAAATAATGTACCAATGCTCCATACTGCAGGTGGAGTAAACAGTTTTACATTCGTTCTTGTATTTATCAAAACAACCAGAAAGTATTTTACCATCTAATGTTACTTCTGAAAGATTATTATGACGGGGAGAAAAAACTAGAGAAGACACAATCCATTTCTAGAGCTTTCAGAGGACTTCTATAGGTGGGCATTCATTGAATGCAATGGGTTGGAACACTCCCAGAGTCAAAGACCTTGACCTCACAATGCGGAGAGGCTCGAACTTCAACATTTGCTAAGTGCAAATGCTTTCTGAAGGACCACACAGAGATGATTTCCTTGTCATAAAGACTCCAGAGATTGAGAAATTAGAAAAGAAATTAATTTGTATTGTATAGTTACTTGTGTTCACATTTTTTTATACGATTGAAAAATCAAGGATGTTCTCAATGAGAATAATGTCATGATAAAGGCTTACACTCATACCACAGTTAATATGTGAGTGCCAGGCATTATTCTAAGCATATCCCATACATTAACTCATGTTAACTTCACCAAAACTGTATGAGTAGGTGCTGAGATTACCCTCATTTTACAGTTAAGAAGTTGAGGCTCAGGGACTAACAGCAAGGAAGTGGCAAAAGGAGTGCAGAGTCTGTGCCCTGAATTCCACACTGCTTCTCAACCCCACCCTAAACGCCATCCCCAGGCCACTTAAATTTGCTCAACTGAAGGACCACATGTGAACCTTCTACAGGATTAGCTTTTAAAATCTGTTTCTTTCATAGCTACAATTATGTAGTGTTTCTCTCTCAACATCTTTTCTGAAAATATATCTTCCCCAGGGCTACTTAGTAGCATTTCAACAATAAAGTCAAAGCTTAATTAAGATGTCACAGGAAACTATTTCTCATTATCTTACAGCAGAATCAGAGGATTTTTCAACAACTTTACACACCAGACTTGTGGCAGTGAAGCACAGATTTCATCTTAACTATCACTGTACCTCCTGGTGAGGTGATAATGCATTCAGTGGGCAACAATGTTCAAAATGCTTAGTGATGAAAGCAATAAATGCTTTCTAAGTCTCTCAGCTTGTCATAAAAATCAAAGAAAGCTCAAGTCAAGAACAATACAATGGTATAAACATCTAGTCTGCATTTGTGAATTTCAATGCAGTACTTATATTCTAATAAACTACTTTGGTGATGAATAAAGTCCAGCACAAGCATTTCCTTGACAGAATGTAAGAGTTAGTAATATAAGTTTATTACAATTCTAGCACCCTTTTATAGGGAACCATTTTATAGAACCCAAGGTCAACCCCTTTTGGAATGGATTAACTAGTTACAATAATCATTGACTCATCACACTGTATACAAAATTAACAAAGAGGATACAACTTCCTAATCTCAGGGACCAAATACTACACTCAATATTTAAATTTATATCATCTAAATAATAGAAAAAAGAATACTAACAGCAAGAAAGAATTTGGGGAACTAATTTGGAGCCTCCTCATCAGACAATGAGGAAAGAAGGGGTCTGAGATGGGCTGGAGGGTACACATCTTGACTAAAGATCCAAACAAAGTTTTTTAAAAACCTTGCTTGTTTTATAAAAAAAAAAAACACCACTACAGATTGAATTCAGTCCTTGTAGGTGTCAGTTCCTAGCGCCTGCTTTAAATAATAGTCTCATCTCTTTCTTCCTCACCAAGGACCTCCTCTGTTTTTTTCCCTCTCAGACTCTGTATTTTGAAAGAATTTGTTGTAACTTTAGCCTAAACAAGAAAAATGCTTAATTATTCAGCCATAACAATAATAAATATATTGTTCCTCCTAAAATTTGAGCTATAAAAATAATTTACAGACTGTGCTGATTTGAATGTATTATGTCCCCCAAATGCCATTATCTTTGATGTAATCTTGTGTGGGCAGACCTATCAGTGTTAATTAGATTGTAATTCTTTGAGTGTTTCCATGGAATGTGCCCCACCCAACTGTGGATGATAACGCTGATGAGATATTCCCGTGGAGGCGTGGCCCCACCCATTCAGGGTGGGCCTTGATTAGTGGAGCCATAATGAGCTGATGGGCAGAAGGAACTCAGTGCAGCTGAGAGACGGTTTGAAGATGGCTGTTGAAAGCAGACTCTTGCTCCAGAGGAGCCAAGAGAGGAAAAACACCCCAAGAGCAACTAAGAGTGACATTTTTGAGGAACTGCAGCCTAGAGAGGAATGTTGTGGGAGAAAACCATTTTGAAACCAGACCTTGGAGCAGATACCAGCCATGTGCCTTCCCAGCTAACAGAGGTTTTCCGGACACCATTGGTCATCCTCCAGTGAAGGTACCCGATTGCTGATGTGTTACCTTGGACACTTTATGGCCTTAAGACTGTAACTGTGTAACCAAATAAACCTCCTTTTATAAAAGCCAATCTATTTCTGGTGTTCTGCATTCTGGCGGCATTAGCAAACTAGAACATAGACTCCATTAGACAGTGGTTAAATGCAGACTTTAAGGCCAGAACAGTATTGGTATGAATCTCATTTCAGCCACCTGTTAGATTATGACCTTGGACGAGTTACTTAACCTCTTGGTATCTACATTTCTTTATCTATAAAACAGGGTAAAAGGGCAGCACCTACCTCACAGAACTGGTGGGAGGATTAAGTGAGTAAACAGTTGATAAACCTAGCATTTAGTAATTCCTGCACAAGTGCAATCAACTTCAATTACAATTTTGGACACAGGAGATTCCTTGAGGTCTCTAGACTTACCAAAGATAAAACCACTTCATTGATGTCTTCTTTCCAAAAAAAAAAAAAAAGTCACAGATAAGAAAACAAATGAAAGCATTCTTGTATTAATTTATTATGAAGCAAAGTGCTTTGGTGGAATGATTTATTAACAACTGGCAATTCCTTATGGATAAGGGTTCTTTTATGACAAATGGGCTCAACAGAGCTTTGCTACAATCCTGACAGATGCTTCTTATGCTGACATTAAGTTTTAATCCTCCATTTGAAGTTTCATCTGATTCTTCATCACTTTATTATAGGAACATGTTTTCAAAGTGTTATGCTACATCTTTACTACTTTTATTACTTTATGCCTCCACATGGAAGATCCCTGAGTATCATCTGTGGTGTATCATGGACAGCTTGTACTCTCAAATTTGCTCTATTCACATAGCCACGCCTCATTTCGCTGTTGCTAGTTCACTTCTTGAGATCAGTATAATCTATCAGATGGAAATAATGGGCATGTTTGGATTTGAATGGTAGCTAATCTTTAATTTATTGAATAACTTTTAATCTATTGAATTATGACTACGTGACAGGCCCAGTGACAAATACATCACATGCAAAAATTCTTACAAAAAACTCTGTAAGATAATGTATTAGCCATGTTTTCTAGCTTCTGTAAACTTGATGTTTTAACATTTATAGATGTTCTCAGGAGACCAAGCCCCAACCCTATAGCTAGCTCTGTTACTCTTAGTTAATTCTGGCTCCAGCCCACTGACAGTAAACAACTTCAAACTTCTGGTGTGGCACCACTTTCAGATACAGGCATACCACATTTTATTGCATTTCTTTGCTGATTATTGCATTTTTTACAAATTGAAATTATGTAGCAACCCTGCATCAAGCAAGTCTAGCAACCATTTTTCTAATAATGTGCTCATTTTGTGACTCGGTCACGTTTTGGTAATTCTTGCAATATTTCAAAATTTTCATTGTTGTTATATCTGTTATGGTGACCTGTAATCAGTGATCTTTGATATCAATATTGTAATTCTGGGAAGGCATCATAAATTGCACCCTATTGATGTTGAACTTGACCAATAAATGTTGTGTGTGTTCTGACCAGCTGTTCTCCATTTTCTCTCCCTTTTCCCAGGCCTCCTTATTCCCTGAAACCAAAAATATTGAAATTAGCCCAATTAGCCCTACAATGGCCTCTAAGTGTTCAAGTGTGAGGAAGAGTCTGATGCATGTCCCTCTCCTTATATCAAAAGCTAAAAATGTTAAAGCTTAAAGAAGAAGGCATGCACAAAGCTGAGATAGGGAGGAAGCTAGGCCTCTTGCATCAAACAGCCAAATTGTGAATGCAAAGGAAAAATTCTTGGAGGAAATTAAAATGCTACCCCAGTGGACACACAAAAGATAAGAGAGCAAAATAGTCTTACTGCTGATATGGAAAACTTTTAGTGGTCTGGTTAGAAGATGAAACCAGCCACAACATTCCCTTAAGTCAAAGCCTAATCCAGAGAAAGGGTGTAACTCTTTAATTCCATGGAGTCTGAGATAGGTGAGGAAGGAGCAGAAGAAAAGTCTGATGCTAGCAGAGGTTGGTTCATGAGGTTTAAGGAAAGAAGCCATCTCGGTAACATAAAAGTGCAAGGTAAAGCAGCAAGTGCAGATGTAGAAGCTGCAGCAACTTATCCAGAAGATCTAGCTAAGATAATTGATGAAGGCAGCTACAGTAAACAACATATTTTCAATTTGGATTAAACATCCTTGTATTGGAAGATGATGACTTCTAGGACTTTCATAGCTAGAAAGAAGTCAATGCCTGGCTTCAAAGCTTCAAAGGATAGGCTTACTCTCTTGCTAGGGGGTAACAAAACTGGTGATGTTAAGTTGAAGCCAATGGTAACTTTCCATTCTGAAAATCCTAGGGCACTTAAGAATTATGCTAAATCTACTCTGTCTGTACTCTGTAAATGGAACAAAGTGTAGATGATAGCACATCTGTTTACAACACGATGATTTCAAGCCCACTGTTAAGATTTACTGCTCAGGATAAAAGGTTCCCTTCAAAACAGGAAAGCCAAGTGGTGGGGCAAGATGGTAGCATAAGGATGTGTGGAATTTAGACAGTCCCCTAGAGCAACTAGTAAACAGCCAGGAACAACTAGCAAATAGTCTGAAACAACTGTTTGGGGGACATCCATGACCAAACATACCTCATATACCAGTATAGAATGGGTAGAATGGCTGAGATTGCAGCATAGAACTGTAAGTAAAGCTCCCCAAACTGTGGAACTGGTGTCCTTCATCCACTGTCACAGTAGGCTGAACTGGAACACTCCCCTGTGGGAAAAAGAAGCTATCTCTGCTGGGAGCAAGTGAAGGTAACTCAACCAAGCTCCAATTGTGGTTTTAATTAATGAATTTGGACTACTGAATACAAGCTATGAGCACAGATAAACCCGGAGCAAGCAGGAAATGAAACCTGATGTCTCCTCTGGCAGAGAGGAGGCAGGGCTGATGGAAAAAATACATAAATAAATAAAAACAGAGGCTTTTGGAATTGGCTGAGCTCAGAATACTGGAAAAGAGTATGTCCCAAGAGAAATGGCACATAGAACCTGGCACCAACTCTGGTTCTTGACTGGTAACTGGGGGACTGGAGACTGGCTCTAAAAAGAGGATTTCTTTTTGGTTTGTTTTTTTTTCTCTCATTCTAAGCAGCTCATTAGAGAAAGCCTCTGGCATTTTCAATTGTCAGTATTGACCTAGGCAAGGGTAGAGTTAAGATAGTTACAGAGACAAAGGAGGAAGTCAAGTGAAGAAGATAATTTCCTAAAGAGCTTATCTTCCCTAAGAAAAGGGGGGCAGGGCCCACTTCAAGGGGCTGCCCTCCCTCAGAGAATTCAGACCCCAGGGCCTGGGGGAAAAAAAAAAAAAAAACAGAAACAGCTTAAACTTGGCTACAGATTCACCCTCAGTCCCTGGCAGGGACAGGGTCTGCAGAGAATTAAAGGCACTGCACCTCTTTATGCCAGTGAGAAGCTGTGGGCTGATAAGCACCAACTACTGGGCAGGATAGGGAAAGCACAAACTCTAGAGGCCTCACAGGAAATTCTGAAAATCATTTGGGTCTCCTCCTCAGGGAAACTTAATATGATTACACCCTCTTTCTGAGACCTGGGCCTTTCTGGTCTGGGAAAATCTGATTGGGGTAATCAAGGAAACCAGATGCCTAGACAACAAAAAATTACAAGTCACACTAGGAAAAACCAAGATATGGCCCAGTCAAAGGAACAAACAAGATACAGGAGCTAAAACAACTAATTAAAGATGTTCAAACAAATATGCTAAATCAATTCAAAAATAAAATATAAAAGTTGAGGGAAGATATGGCAAAAGAGATGAAGGATATTAAGAAGACATTGGGCAGACATGTTGAAGAACTTGAAAGAATGAAAAAACAATTGGCATGCCCTTACCAAAAGTAGTCCCCATATACCTAGGTTCATACTTGAGATTCTATAAAGGATTCACTCACTAAGTTTTATCTCTCAGAAACTTAAATCCACCAGAGTGTTTGTATACCAGACAAGTCCTAAAACCCAGAGGCAACAGCCTTTTTAAGAACAATAATCAGATGCAGCCCCCTTCCCCATACTGTCAACGCACCCCCTTTCAATATGAACACGTTAGGGTGGTCACTGCCTAGACACCCTTAAAGATGGAGAAAAAGACTAAGTGAGAGGAAGGGTAGTAACAAACAAGATAAGATTTAACAAAGGTCTATGAATACTGGAACTTTAGATAGATAGATAGATATACTGCTGGGGAGCTGGAATGGCTAAAGGAGTTAGGTAACATGGTGGAACTGTACTCTATAAAATCCTTTGGGGTTTGCTCTGTAGCTACTAATTGAATTTTGCTTTGAAAGTCTTCACCTTTATGTATGTACCCTATATTGTATAGTAAGGAAAGAACTGAAACTGTGGACCTGTAACCCATAACAATTTTTGAGATTACCTGTATAACTGCTTGCTGAGCAGTACATCAAAAGTTAACACCTTTCCATATGTATATTATATTTTACAATAATGGAGATAGCTGAAGGCATGGAGCTGTGACCCATGACATTCTTTGAGGTTTGCTCTCTAACTACTTGTTAAATAGTACCTTGAGAGTTGTCACTGTTATGTATCTATGTTGGAGTTCACAATGAAAAAATGCATTATAAAAGTAGACATCCAAAAAAACCCAACAAAACAAACAAACAAAACAACTGGCAGAACTTATGGGAGCGATGAAAAACACAACGGAGACACACAACAGCAGATATGAAGAAGCAGAAGAAAGGATTCATGAACTAGAGGATGAGACAGCTGAATTCCTACAAACAAAAGACAGATAGGGAAAACAATGGAAAAATATGGGCAGGGTCTCAGACAATTGAAGGACAACATGAGTGTATCAACATAGGTGCCATGGGGTGTCCGAAAAGGAGAAGAGAAGGGAAAGGGGACAGAAAGAACAATGGAGGAAAAAAAATCACTGAAAAATTCCCATCTCTTATGAAAGACATAAAATTACAAATCCAAGAAGCACAGTGTACCGCAAACAGAATAGATCCAAATAGACCTACTCCAAGGCACTTATTAATCAGATTATCAAATGTCAAAGACAAAAAGAGAATTCTGAAAGCAGCAAGAGAACAGTGATCCATCACATACAAGGGAGCTTGATAAGATTATGTGCAGATTTCTCAGGAGAAACCATAGAGGCAAGAAGGCAGTGGTATGATCTATTCAAGATACTGAAAGAGAAGAACTACCAACCAAGAATTCTATATCCAGCAAAACTGTCATTAAAAAAATGAGGGAGAGTTTAAAATATCTTTGGACAAACGGACACTGAGAGAGTTTGTGAACAAGAGACCTGCTCTACAAGAAATACTAAAGGGAGCACTACAGGCAGACAGGAAAAACAGGGAGAGAGAGTTTGGGAGAATAGTGTAGAAATGAAGACTATCATTAAGGGTAAAAAGACAGAGCACAGAAAAAATAAAATAAAATATGACATACAAAATCCAAAAGACAAAATGGTAGACAGTAGACATAAGGTTGAGTGAAATAGCCAGAAACAAAAGTACAGATACTGTATGGTCTCACTAATATGAACTAACATTAATGAGTGAACTTTGAGAATTAAAGTTGAGAACACAGGTTGTTCCAGTTTGCTAATGCTGCCAGTTTGCAAAATACCAGAAATGGATTGGCTTTTATAAAGGGAGTTTATTTGGTTACAAAATTACAGTCTTAAGGCCATAAAAGTGTCCAAGCTAAGACATCAACACAAGTATACCTTCAGCGAAGGAAGGCCAATAGCATCTGGAACACTTCTGTTGTCTGGGAAGGCACATTTCTAGTGTCTGCTGATCTCGAGTTACATTCCAGCTCCTCTCTCAGTTCCTATGCTTTCTTCAAAATGTTGTTCTTGGGCCATTTTGTCCTCTCTTAGCTTGTCTGGAGCAAACTCTGACTAGCATAAGTCTACTTTCAATGGCCATCTCCAAAATGTCTCTCTCAGTTGCTTTCCAAAATGTCACTCACAGCTGCTCTGAGGTCCCTCTGTTTGTCAGCAATTTTCATTGGACTCCAGTGAACTAATCAAGACCCACCTGGAATGGGCAGGGTCATGTTTCCATGGAAACATTCAATCAGAAGGTTCCAACCTAATCAACACTAATACATCTCCCCCATGATTGCATTAAAGAATATGGCTTTTTCTGGGGAACATAACATATACAAACCAGCACACAAGGTTTTCAAAATCACATGGTCACACTGTATAAGCTATATAGTTATACAATCAGGGGATAGAAAGAGGGTAGAGATCACGCATTTGATGCTGAAGGAGTACAGAAGGTTCAACATTATTGATTGTATAGATCCAGAAAGGGATAGCACAATACTGTGTGATGGTGGCACAATGTTGTAAGTACTCTGAACAAAGATGAATATGAGTATGGTTGAAAGAGGAAGGCTAGGGGCATGTATCACACCAGAAGGAAAGAAAGAAGATAAAGACTGAGATTGTATAACTTAGCAAAACCTAAAGTGCTCAGTGATGGTGATTAAATGTGCAAATATAAGAATTATTACATGAGGGAGAACAAATGAATGTCAACACTGCAAGGTGTTGACAACTGGACAGTATAGGGGAAAAATACGATCAATGCAAACTAGAGTCTATAGTTAACAGTAACATTGTAAGATGCTTCCATTAATTATAACAAAGGAGATAAGGCAGTAGTATGAGATTCCTAGTGGTGGTGTTGACTGACCTTTTTATTGTATTTTAACTTATTTTTACTTCCCTCTTATCTTTTTTTTATTCTTCATTTTTTTCTCCTCTTCCTCTTTCTTTGCAGAAGAAATGGAAATACCCTCACATAGTTTGTAGTGGTGAGTGCATAACTGTGTGATTATACCAGGAATCAATGACTGTTCACTTAGGGTGGATTGTATGATATTTGAATAAAACTGTTTAAAAAATAAACAGAAGGATATAAGTGCTGGAGAAAGTGTGGAGAGAGGTATGTCCCTATTCCCTGTTAGTGGGGAAACAGAATGCTGCAGCCCATCTGGAAGGCACTGTGGTGGTTCCACAGGAAGCTAAGTATGGAATTGCCATATGGTCCTGCAACCTTGTTATTAGGAATATACTTAAAAAAACTGAGAGCAAGGACATGAATGGACATTTGTACACTGGTGTTTATGGCAG
Source organism: Choloepus didactylus (assembly GCF_015220235.1). Classification (NCBI taxonomy): domain Eukaryota; kingdom Metazoa; phylum Chordata; class Mammalia; order Pilosa; family Megalonychidae; genus Choloepus; species Choloepus didactylus. The sequence continues at coordinate 53,320,167 of NC_051314.1, forward strand.
CAGTATTCATGATTCTCAATGGATGGAGGTGGCCTAAGGGTACTTTGATAAATGGAATGATGAAATGTAGTGTATACCTACAGTGGAATATTGAGCGGTGGCAAGAAGGAATGAAATGGTGAGGTACGCAACTACTAGGTGAACGGACCTTGAGGACAGTATGTTGAGTGAAACAAGCCAGAATCAAAGCAACAAACACTGTAATACCTCACTGATACAAACTAACTATAATGTGCAAACTTTGAGAACTGAATCTGAGAGAACAGGTTATCAGGGGAAGGCTTATTGTAAAGGTTCCTATCTTGTAAGTTCTTACAGCAGTCACATCCATTCCTGAGTTGTTATGGTTATTTCTAAATTCTGAGATGCTGAGCTGTTTGCATATAGCCTGGTCAGTCCCTGGAGCTTTGGGTATCTGTGTGACACCTGAGATTCAAAGCTAGAGTTTGGCAGCTATGAATGTCAGCATTACTCCATACAGCAACTATTAAAGAAGCTGAAAAAGAAATCAGACTTCAATCACAGATATGAATGAAATGGATTTGTTTAGGACTAAGATAAATCAGACTAAAGGGTAGAGAATGATATTGACTGTGTTTTAAAACTTCAACTTCTATGTGAAAGCAGAGGAAGAAATGTTTATTTGGTGTAAAATCTATATTTTCTGTAGCACACTATATAACTTAACTTGTATGGTCAGTTTATTCAAACACCAGAATTACATGTGAACCTTGAATAGGGGGTGAGATCTGATTGGGTTTATACAGGTTAGCGTGAAGCCCCAATACATCCCAGAGTAATTTGGGCAGAGAATAAAAAGTGTTTGCAAAGGCCCTTTGAGGCACTGGGGAAAATGTAGAAATACTAAACTTCCCCAACTGGGGAATTCTTAACTATTCTTGCAAGCACTGGGGACTACTAGTTTACTAGGCTGAGCCCTTGATCTTGGAGCTTGCCCTTATGAAGCTTGTTAGTGCAAAGGAGAGGCTAAGCCTATTTACAATTGTGCCTAAGAGCCACCCCCAGAGAACCTCTTTCGTTGCTCAGATGTGGCCTTCTCTCTAAGGTAAATTCACTGCCTTCCCCCTATATGAGACATGACTCCCAGGGTGTAAATCTCCCTGGCAACCTGGGACATGACTCCCAGGGATGAGCCTGGACCCTGCATTGTAGGACTGAGAAATACTTCTGGACTAAAAGAGGGGAGAGAAATGAAAAAAAAAAAAAAAAAAAAAGTTTCAGTGGCTGAGAGATTCAAATGGGGTGAAGAGGTCATTCTGGAGGTTATTCTAATGCATTATACAGATATCCCTTTTTGTTTTGTTTTTAGCTAGAAGGAAATACCTGAAACTGTTGAACTGCAACCCAGTCTCCTTGATTCTTGAAGATGACTGTATAACAATATAGTTTACACAGTGTGACCATGTGATTGTGAAAACCTTGTGGCTCACACTCCCTTTACACAGTGTATGGACAGGTGAGTAGTAAAATGGGGACAAAAAATAAATGAATAATAGGGGAAAGGAAGGGTATGAGATATTTTGGATGTTCTTTTTACTTTTATTTCTATCTTTAATTTTATTTATAAAAATTATTTTTATTTTTTGGAGTAATGAAGATGTTAAAAAATTATGGTGATGAATGCACAACTATATGATAATACTGTGAACAATTGATTGTACACTTCCGATGATTGTATGGTATGTGGATATATCTCAATAAAATTGCTTTAAAAAAAAATGCACCCAAGAGCTCCAATGGAGCTAACACATCAATTCTGAAGCCCATGGATTAAGGAGGAATTTCACCTTTCAAATCTTATTATTCAAGAAATACATTTCATAAGGCTATAGCTGCTATAGATAGTGATTCCTCTGAGGATCTGGGCAAAATTAATCGAAAACCTTCTGGAAAGGATTCACCATTCTAGATATCACTAAGTGATTCATGGGAGGAGGTCAAAATAGCAACATTTGTGGGAGCTTGAAAGGAGATGATTCCAACCCTCATAAATGACTTTGAGGAGTTCAAGACTTCGGCAGAAGAAGTAACTGCAGATGTTTTGGAATTAGCAAGAGAACTAGAATTAGAAGTGGGCCTGAAGAAATGATGGAATTGCTGCTATCTCATGAAAAACCTGAACTGATGAGGAGTTGTTTCTTCTGGATGAGCAAAGAAAGTGGTTTCTTGAGATGTAATCTACCCCAGTGAAGATGCTATGAACACTGTTGAAATGACAATGAAAGATTTAGAATACTACATCAACTTAGTTAATAAAGCAGCAGCAGGATTTGAGAGGATTGACTCAATTTTGAAAGAACTTCTAGTGTGGGTAAAATGCTATCCATCAGCACAGCATTCTACAGAGAAATGTTTCAGGAAAAAAAAAGACTCAACTGATGCCACAAACTTGTCACAGCCACCCCAACCTTCAGAAACCACCATCCTTCTCAGTCTGCAGCCATCAACATTGAGGCAAGACCTTCCACCAGCAAAAAGATGACATCTCGCTGAAGGCTCAGATGATAGTTAACACTTTTTTAGCAAAAATGTATTTTAATTAAGGTGTGTGTGTGTGTATATATATATATATATATATATATATATATATATACACATACATTGGTTTTTAAAGACATAATGCTATTGCACACTTAATAGACTACAGTATAGTGTAAATATAACTTCTATATTCACTGGGAAACCAAAAAATTTGAGTGACTCACTTTATTGTGAGTTTCACTTTATTGTAGTGGTCTGGAACTGAACCTGCGAAATCTCCAAGGTATGCCTATATAGCCAGTCAATCTCACATTAGCGTACCCCTACCTCACACTTTCACACTTCTCCAGAAATCACAATAAAGGCATTTATTTGGTTCTGCTCTCGCTCTCTCTGCCTTGTGACCAACTCTTGTGTTTTCCCCATACAGCGCCCCCCCCCCCGCCCCAGCATACTGTGTTCTCCTCAGAGATGTAAGACTATAATAATTCACTCATGCTATTCTGATCTCTCTGACTTGATCTGCCTAGAGCTTTGCCATACTAGCAAAACAGCAAAAACAGGCATGATTATTATCCACATTATACTAAGAGGGAAACCAAAGCAGAGTTACATAACTTGACCAAGGCCCCAGAAGTAGAAAGCAGCAAGGCTCGAATTCAAACACAGGCAGCTTGTTCCAGAGACTGTGTTCTTCCCTGCCTGGTACATAAGGTACCTCTGATTTGTAAGATGTGACTTTGGATCAGATACTTAACCTCTGGGTCTTAAATTTCTTATCTGTAATACAAGTGTATCAATATCTAACTCACAGTCTGTTACAAAGTCTAAATAAGATAAACAGGAAATGTCTGGCATAATGACCATTATAGAGTTGCCCTCTCAATAAAAGGTAGCTGTTATGCATTCGTGTATATATGTTTATCTGTGTTTGTATGTATTTACACACATACACGTATATAAGCATATATATACACACACACATACATATACATGTTATTTCTTACTAACATAACCAAATACATAAGTGCAGCTCCCCTTGCCTCTGGTAATTCTGGAGAACAACAGAAGAGATTAAAAGGGGGATGTGGTGATTTGAATTTCTGTTCACTCATATTCTATGGCCCTCTTATGATGCCCCACTTTACAGGAAGATTATACATCCCACCTGGTTTAACTTGGCTATAGCCACATGAGTTGATTTAGCCAATGAAGTGGGGCAAATATGATGCATACTACATCTGGTTTAAGAACTAGTGCATTATTCATTATCTGTTTTCTCTCTGCCATCAGAACTCTGTGTTCTGGAAATTAATTGAAGAAAATGTGGAATAGAGTTGCAGCTAATAGAACTACTGCATTATTAGTAAGAGATAAACTTTTGGTTTTGTAAGCTGCTATAATTCGGAAGTTGTTGTTGTATCATACCCATCCTACGCTAATTGACATAGGCGGTGCTTCCATCAGAGTTCAAAGCATGTAGATTAATAAACACACCATCATCCCACAGGCCTGCCATCCTCCTCCTAACTCGCACACCTCCTCTATAGCCACAATCACTGAAGCAAAGAAGTAGGAATCCTTGCCTCTTTTGTTTGCCCTTAGGATATTTATATATTTACCCATCCTTCCCTGGTTTTCTTAATATTATTTATTTAGGGGTAGAGGGAAAGATAAACAAAAGATAAACCATAGTCAAACTTTCCTAACTAAAACCTTAATGCCTTCAAATATTTAGGTCTTTAGTTTGCTTAAAAGGATGATCCCAACTTAAAATTCTAAGATCCACAAAATTATTCCAAGTGCCATAAAAGAGTAAGTAATCACTTAGAAATTCTACTGAATAAACAGTAGAAAGAAGCCTCAATTTAGAGTCAGAAGACCTAGATATGAGTTCTGGTTCTGCTCTGTAGCAACTACATTTTGAGATACCAGTCTTATCCACACTCCTTTATTTATAAGTGACCCAAACCGACCCTCCCAACTAACGTGCAGCCATGTTTGTGACAAGTGAATAGTTTGTCTTCATATCAAGTGGCTTCAGACTGAGAATTCCCAGTCTTCAAGACCAGGTATCATTTGCTTCAAATGAACTTCAATTTCAAGCCTTCAATGTCTAAGAAATTGCATTATAATGAATATCTCCTTACTTTTACTAGAATGAGAGATTTGTTTTTTTCACTTGTAATAAAAAATATCCTGAATAAAACATGTGTGCCTCTAAGTGAATTATTCTCTGAGACTGAGTTTCCTCAGCTGTTAAATGGGAATGCTAAAACATCCTCACTTGGTTGTCAGGGGATTCCAATAATGTGAATATGTGCAAATACACAGGAATGGTGAATTATGAGATATTTCAGATGAGCAATTCAAATCATTCCTAAAGTAAACATTCTTTTAAATTCTCAGTCTATGAAATCATCAGTAATCTAATGTTTATTATATCAACCATAGCTGCCATATTTTTAAAATATGTCAAATTTTATGAGTAGAATATTTAAGTACAATATATAATGTATTGAAACTGCCTATATAATTAATAGAGATATGGTATTTTCTTGTTCAGTGTGCAGGCATAAAAATCATAAGTTTATTATTTTAGACAATAATAGCGTATTTTAGCTACATCTCCTGATATTATACTTTTTTGTTCATTGCAGCTATCTGGTCCTTGTTTAAAAATGTGACATCCTTTGAAAGCATTGTTTCTTTGGAAAAGTATAATGTGTTTTAGTACACAGTTTCTTGACACTGCTTATGTCAGAAATCTAGAACTGACAGTAACCTACATTTAGGGAGAGAGGGATATGTTGGGTTTAAGCATATCCCTTAGATGTCCAGGGGATATTTGTTTATTTTCTTCTCTGTACATAAGCTAGAGAACAATATGTACTGGAGGAACCATCATTCTGCTTACCTACTTAACCACATGAATGTGATGTTTAATAACATCTCTCTTCTGGTGGTGTTTTCTTTGCAGGAAAACATTGACATTTTCCTCCAAAATGACTTTGAAAAAATTAGGGAATGATGCTGGGAAATATATTTTAACATATGGGATTAATTCTAAGTAATTTATGACTCTGCTTCCAAAAGCAAGACAGTGGTTTTGAATATTAATCGTGGTTAGTATAATAACCACTCAATAAACCATGATCCTCATTTTAGATGCGATTCTGTTAATTCCCTAATACTCTTTTATTTGAGATATCAAAAATTGTACTTACATGTCTAAAATATTGAATTGCTTTGCCAGACACAGTTTTTAACACAGGAAATTATTTTATTTTCCTGTATCACCTTTTTGTGGATACAAGTTTGTAGAGTTATGATTTGCTCCATAAAGACTTTATTAAAAATAAAGTACCTTAATCTTACAAATATTTTCAAGTTCTCTCTTTTTTATCTGTTTCGGCAAATTGCTTAGTAATGTAATTAAACGTCTCCAACTGAAAGGACACTTAATAGAGTGGCATCAGCATATTGAAGGTTAATGACTAATGTAGCAATGATACCAGCTTGAACTTGATTTCATTCAAGCTCAGCTACATAGTGACAAATAGATTAAAAATTGTTTTCAACTATTTTTGGTGCCATTTTGTTATATCTTAATGTTATTTATTGCACTTTTCTCAATATTAAAATGCTTAGCTCACTGGAATTTTCTCAGTAGTGATTTAAGAGAACCTAACCACGCAGTTTTACTGATTGAATCAAGTAAACTAAGTATATGGAATAATTCAGAAGGAACTAGAAAAATCTTGGGATAAGAGTCCAAAAATGCAAATATCATCAAGGCAAAATTTAGCACTAAGCATGCTTCTTGTTTGCATAAACATCCCAGAAAATAATTGTAATTTCAAATAAAGCAGGCAGTTATATAACTCAGAATATTTTTAAATCAAACAAAAAATATTTGCAATATTTCCAAAGTATTTAAAATTCTAAAGCAGTGATTAACTAAATGTAGTCAATAGATCATTGTGGCCTGTGGGCATTCACTAGGTTGTACTTCAGAAGACATTTATACAACTCATGTTTTGAATATAATACTAAATGTGATGAGTAATTTATTATACTTGCTTCTAATGAGGCATTGAGAAAGAAGTTCATCCATCACCCCACTTAAAATAGGTACTTCATTTCTCCTGTCTTTTTCTCTTCTCTGTTACAAGAAGAAATATATGACATGACATCTGGGCCTTTTGTCTGGAGTCCCACACGTTGAAAACATTAACTAAAAAATAAATAAATGAATAATCAAAAGTTTGCTTCAATTGAAGGATAGTATATCTTGTGACATAGGAAATAAGCAAAGAATTGATTCATCTGGTTAGTGGAGGAGACTGTAACTTGATCATGGAAGTCACAAACAAATAAACAACAATTACTAAATACTTATGTTTTGAGAAAGGAAGACATATTGCCTAGTAGGGGAAGATACATTGCGTAGTTGTTAAAATCCCGAGTTCTAAAATCTGACTAGATTCAAGCTCTTACTGTATCATCTACTACTAGATGACCCTGGTCAATTTATTTAACATCTCTGTTTCTTCATCTTACAGGTAGGGTTGATTTGAAGGTCAAATGAAGTAAGGTATATAAAGCACCTACTATGTGTAACATATATGTACACATAGTAAACCCTGAATAAATGTTATCTGTTATGTAAATAATTTCAGTATCAAAGAAGGTTCCTAGGCTCTAACTATATACAGTGCACTAACAATTGGGACACAAAAGAGGAATTCATCAATTTCATAAAAACAAGGTCAGAAAAATATTCAGAAAGGAGGTAACTTCATCTGAGTTGTTAAAAACAAGTTATCAGGCATAAAAATTAGGGAAGCACATTTCATGAAAAAAGAAAAGCTTACAGAAAGGCCTAGAGATGTGACAGCACATTCAGAAGCTGCAAGTAGTTTTATGGCCAGAACTGGAGTATATGACAGATGAGTGAGAGCTGAAATTGTTGGCCAGCATCTGTGACACGGTGAAGACAAGGATGTGCCATACTAAGGCATTAGGCTTGATCCTACAGGCAGTGGGAACTACTGATCATTATAGTAAATACACTCTTTCTAACCAAAGATGGAGCCCCTCATACTGAAGAAAAGACACTGAAGCCATCCCAGGCAACCACTTAGGTTCTACAGCAGCAATTACATTGCCTAGAGAGGAATGAAGAACCTTGATTTCTGCATTGTACAGATTGGTGCAGTAGAAAAATACATACAGCAGCAGGTGAAACAATAAAATGACAGTTAATGAAGACTAGTGTCTAAACTTTGAGCAATTTCAAGAAGAAACTATCTCCAATTAGTTTATTAGTGCTAACATGAAGACACAATTGTCCTAGGGTAGTGTTGTCCAATAGAACTTTCCACAATAATGAAAAGGCTCCATTCTGCCTTGTTCAATATGGTAGTCAATAGCCCCATGTGGAATTTCAAATATGGTTGTGCAACTAAGGACCTGAATTTTAAATTTTATTTAAATTTTAATTAATTAAAATAGCCACATATGGCTAGTAGCTACCATGTAGGACAGCACAAGTCCAGGAAACCTCAACATAAAATGTGGGATAATATGGTACAAAGAAGAGAATCAGTGAAAAACAATAGCAGATGAATAAGGGAAAAAGAAGCATCTTGACCAGATGAATCCAAACAGGGTTGGGGGTTACCAGTTCCCTAGGGAAAGGAAGAACCTGAATTCACATCAAAATTACACTACACTTTAATTTTAATTCTCTTAGTATGTTTTCACAATTAAGTTTACTGTTTAGTATACTTCCTTAACTATACAAAATGTGGGTTTATTTTAGGTTTTTTTTTTTTTAATAAATGAGATCAGAAATAGACCTTAGTTCCTTGTGTATTATGATACTGAGTAAGTTTGGTCCCTCCTTTTCAATATTAAAGTAAGTCCTTTAGGTTTTCTAAAGAAAGCTACCTGAGCAGATGAGTCAAGTAGAAATTACAATTAAAATTCTGTTTCAAGTGTGCAAACCAGGTAAGCAACACCCCCAACCCCATAAAAGTGGTTCTTACACAAGGTCTTTTCATGCTTGTGTGGACTGCACGTTACAATAACTAACTTAAATACTTAAGACTTGCACACATACTAAGATCATTCAAACTGGCAAATGTTTTACCACACAGAGGCTTAGCTGTCAAGATATCTTAGCAGTATTTTTAATGGTAGATATAAGAACTTATCAAATGCCATAAAATATTTAATAAGAGGCAATAATTCAGAAAAAGGGAGGATCCTTATTTCTATTAGCATGGACGAATCTGTACTTGAGCTCAGAAATTTAGATGTTTAAGTACTAGGAGAAAATATATGTTGGAGGGACATTAAGGATTTTAACCATGAAAGCACTCAGAACAGAGTCATTTTATCTGACAGTTTTCTGAGCTTTTAGTAAAATTAATCTAAAAGACACAGAAAAACAAATTTTTTGGGTGGCTGTTAATAATTAAACTACCAGCTTTAATAATGAATGATACATCTATATCAAGAGAAATATTGATCACTTCATGACTAGGGTAGCTAATGATGGCCGAACTTTGACTATTTGCAATATAACAGAATTTTAACTTGATTTTATGTTAAAGCTGCATGATCTTAGCAAGTTTTAATAATGAATTGGGAGAGAGAGTTTGATGTTTAGGCTCAAAATGCTGCATGCTGAATATGAGAAATGAAGCAATATGTCAAGAAAAGCAAAAACCTGAATCTTGTCTCTATTGACCTTGAAAATTTTTTAGGGTCCTTGGATAGAAAATAATTTACTCAAATATGGAAATTGCATAGATCTTAGAACACCCTATAGCTTTTTAGAAGATTCAAATCATTCACCCTACTAACCGCATTCATGCTGGTGATCTTTTTGTCTCCAACTTATCTTTTCAGAGATTCTATTCTTGAGGAAAAAGAAGAAGAAAAATCTGTATCTTGAGAAAATGAATTATCTGGAACATTAGGGAAAAATAAACAACACTTTTTTTCAAATTAGTTTCATTGTAGTGCTCAGCCTATTTGTTTCTGCTTGAATACAGCAGTTTTTTTCTTATTTCTATATGTAAGAGTTCTTTGAATTACAGTTTGTTTTTTTTTTAATTCAGAAAAGAATAAAGAAATGGCAGCGTGTCCACCACCCAGAATTAAGAAATGTTGGCCTACTTTATACTATCCCCATTGTTTTCATATATATTATACATCATCTACTTCAATTCTGTAACGGTGATAGAACAGTGACCATCCAAATATTTCATATGAAGAAGCAAGAAAATTAACTAAACTCAAATATAATTAAAAGTTAGTTTAATAAAGTTAGAACACTATTTTTATAAAATTCTAACTTGGTGCCTTTTTATTTTTCTAAATTTTAGTAGTACATTAAATTGAGAAGTCAAACAGAATAGATTTCTTTCCATAATTCACAGATAATTCCAAAGAATTAAAGACTGCCAGAAAGTTTATTCTCTTTCACTAAGTATGTGATATCAGTCAAAATCCTGGACTCTATCTTCCTGCAGGTAAATCTGAGTTTCAGCCTTAAAAATATTATGCAACTTGTTTCCTTGCTCTTATGAAAAACAGAGAAGAAAACGTCTTTCCTCCTTCACAGGGCTATGACAGGCCTCACATCCAAATTATATTCATACCCTATAAATCTGGGACTAGGGTTTCAGAGTTGCAATAAATCAGATATATAATCTCACTTCACTGGTTATTGAATAATCCCTTGTAAATTGTTGAGAACATCCTTCAAGTTGAACTACATAAGCCAGGTACCACATTAGGGACAAAGATACCAGCTGACAAGACACATCCCTAGCTTCAAGAATTTGAGGACAAATCATTTCAATTTACTACAGTCAGTTCCTTTTCTCTATCTTCTTAATGCATTTATAGGTTACATTAGAATGTATCTTTCTTGGTAAAATGTCTGTAAGTGTAAATGGTTTCAATCCTGCCAATCAAAAGTGCTACATCACTTAATTTGCTATGACTTAGATTGTTTCCCCGCCCCCATGGAAGTGGTTTTAGAATGCTTTAAGACATTTCTGCATAAGGCAGAAGACATACGAAGTTGTCCACAAGAGGGTCCTAACAGGTTGCCCAAAGAAACAATATGTTGTTGCTTCATGAGCCCTGCCTGGGGTGACGAGTTTCATCTACACAAAATGGAAGATCTGAAGTTTGAAAAAAATCATGGTTTAATTATTTTTGTCTAAAATTGTAAGCCTTTATTCAAGAGAAAAGCAATTCCAGTTCTCAATGGGATTTCTAATGAAAAGTTTGCTGTAAGTTTAAATGACTAAACTAAGTACATCTCTGCAGCTGCTCCAATTAAACGAGGATAACTTAAGTAAACAAAAGCTTTAGTATGATCTCAATAAAAACAACAGTATCTTGCAGATTCATGCTTGGAACTGATTCAACTAAGTGGTCTTTTCTCCCAGAAACTGAATGTATACCACGATGACATTCTCTAATATATTCTCAAGTCTGTCTTCTTTTCCACTTCCAAAATGTCAGGAAATGCCTGTAATCTATAAAAATGTTCCACCCAGACACTATTGCTTGAACACTGGTCAACGATGTGCAGTTTTGAAATGATGAGCTGCATTTCCTTTTATTGGTCAGATATTAAGAACATCTGTTGGTTGAGTTCAGTGGAGGGGGAATATTGGTTGCCCACTAGAGATAGAAGTTTGCAACCATCACAAAGACTCCCTTTGTTGTCCAACACTCTGCTTCTTCTGAACAAACTGAAATGAATAGAAAGTTCTTGGCTTTCTTTCTTTACAGGCAATGCCTCATGTCAGATTATAATCATTGATAATGCAATGTTTCACACTTCTGTGTTGCTGTTAATCTGAAGAGACTGCAAAATCTTTAAGAAATACAGGGTTTTCTACATCCATTTTTGAAATTGAGTCATGATTGAGACACAACAGAGAAACTCATCAAGCCATCCAGATTTACTCTGCAAGCAAAGAATACCAGAGGCTGGATGATTCAAAAGAGGCCCTAAGAAGGTACAGAGAACCATCTTCTAGTGCTGTGACTTTCAACTTCTGAAGAAATTCGTAACTTTTCAAACCATCCCTCTGGCTCCACAGAGCCCCTATCTAACTTTCCTATGAATCTACACATCAGGAACATTTTCATTCTATTCAACAAATGCTATGCCAGACACTACAATGTGTTGAGCATTATGCTGCAAACTGCAACACAAATGCCAATGAGAGCTAATCTTTTTCTTTTTTTTTAATAGCAATGGCATTTACAAAACTCAAAACAGACACATTTAATGAGATACTTGAGTTTGGAAGTTTGGAAAAATCATTACTTAGATGTTAACATTAGTTCTACACAGTTATTTGACCCACAGTAAGAGTGAAGAAGTGTCATCTCATCTTTTGTGGAATCACTGTCATGGAGAGGCATCACTAAATTCTATTCATAAGTTGGAATACGGAAGATGAAGTAGGGGGAGAGCCATATAATTAAGATAAAAAGCCACATGCTTTGAGGATTCTACCCCTGGAAAGCTGTAGAACAATCTGACTTTCATTTCCATGTTTTGGTACAGTAAACAGATCCTAGGGGTTCTCTGCAATTCCTGAGATTAGGCCTAACTTCTTGACACCAAACAAGTTTTCAAGCCATAGGACAAAGAATCATAATAAAACTATTCTTCCCTGTAGATTCTCCAACTTTCTCAATCCTATATTCCATCTGAGTTAGGTGGGGCAAGGCTACTCATTTGAATATCTCCCAGCCTATCTGTGGTCTTAATCCCAGGATCACCACCACTCAACCAACTTATTTTCAAGAGTTTACGTGGATTCAAATATTGTTCTAGTTCTAAGTTGTTAATGAAAATGTTTTATTCCCCATAAAATTTTCCTAGTATAATTTGGTAAATGGCTTCCTGTTTCCGTAATCATTAATGTGGTGTTGACTCAAGAGTATACAGGATGTACATACTTTCAAGGTCCAGAATAATATCTGTGTCTCACAATTTTCAAACCTCAGCCAGTTGGGATAGAAAAATACCCCAGGGGACTTCAGGCAGCTTAATATTAGTTGCTAGAATACTTATTTTGTCTCAAATGTGGTGACAAAATAGTGTTGATAAAAGTGAAGCAAATATGCTATTTTGCTTTGTTTCAAGAATAGTTCTCTTGCTTTTACAAAACTTCAAAGCAAATCACCAAATTTACTGGCTAAAACCAAGAATTCAGCTTACTAGTTGGTATTTTCATGCATCCGTTTTGAAAGAAACTTGTACTTTGTATAAAGTACTGGCAATATCTACATGAAGTTTTGTAAATTTCTAAAACCTTTGGTCCAGTCCCAAAGGACATAAATTATCTTAACCATTAAATTACTAAAATACTGTAGTCATTTTTTAAATAGGATTGTATGGTTTGGCACTAAATTAGCAGTTTCCAGTGTTTTCTGAGGAACCTGGTAACTTTATGTAATCCACAAAGAAGAGTTGCGTGGTCAAATAAGTTTGGGAAACACTAAAGCCTTCTGCTGGATATTCTCAAAGCACAATAGCATATTCAAGGTTATGAGAAGCCCACCAGTAGGGAACTTTGTTTGCCTATTTTAACCCAGAATTCCCTATATTTCTTAGCCACAGAAACCTCTCATGCGATATTTTTTCTCACATGTAGTCTGTGGCACCGGTGTCCCAGAAATACACACTTTCCCTAAATGTACTGCTGCTTTAATCCATGAGATTTCTCCACTTTACATTATATATATATATATATATATATATATATATATATATATATATATATATATAGCATATATAACGAGTAATGACAGATTATTCAGAGATTTGTTTTTAATAACCTGGCTCCTTTGTCTGTATCTCATAACTTGACTTTCAGCTCCTTGTAGGAAAGGATGACATTTCTTCCTGTTATATTCCCAACACCTACTAGGTGTTCAAGTAACAGTTGGTAAATGAAGGAATGAACATGTTTATGTTCCAGATTTCCATCAGGTGCAGTATTTGCTGAAGTACCTACTTTAAATCTGTTTTTCAATGTTGTCTTGATATAATGAACTAGTTCAGTTATAAAATATTTTATTTAATAGCATTTTTCATAATGGGTTGTTAGGTATTGTTTCTAAAAGTTGAATTTTAGGCTTCTTTCAGCAAATCTCTATCCTTTGGAAAAAATCTAGACTTAAGCAAAGTGATAAAGAAAAATTAAGTCAGTGTCTGATAAGCATTACTCTGAAATGGAAGAAATCTACAGAGTGGACATCACAACATTTCCATTGACTATACTATGACTGATATCTTCCATACCTGAAAAATTATATACAATTATTTTTCTTTCCAGGTATTATATATCTATGCAGAATGCTGGAATAATTGTCCTTCTCAGAAGTTCTAGGTCAAGATCCAGCTTGTTTTGAATAAAGTTGATATGGTCACAAAAGTAAGGCAATTACATATTTTAAACTGAAGGTATCCATATGTTTCTTTTTTCAGTACAAAATAATTTTTTTTTAAACCACAGAATTCTTAACCCCAGAGTCACACCATAAATTTCCCAGAATTGTAAGCTGTTAACATTTTTCTACACAATGCAGTCCAACCAGAAAAGAGGATAATTTCCAACTAGCATAGGTGCAAACATATAGTAGGGTCCTGTTACATTGTACCTCTGATTACCATTTTCTTTAGTTTTCCCCCAGTCATTCCATCAAAAAAAGCAGAAAGAGTATATGGACTTTTGCCACTTGGCTCTGTGAAGAGGTTCAAACTCAAATTAGGTTTTTTAAAGAAACATTACTGCATGTTGAGCTCTTTTCACTTTCTTATTGCACACACACACAGTGAAATTCCTCACAGGAGAAACTGAGAGCTAGAGTTATTCAGGAGCCAGCAAAGATAAACAGTAGCTGACAGGTCCATGTATAAAAGCTGAGTCTAGAATTCAGAACTAAAAACGTCCATAAACAAAAACTACTTCCTGAATTCAGATAGCTTTCCATGTATTCAGGTATAGTCAACGAGGGCAGCAGCATTCGTTTTACTAATCTTCCCTTAGAAGTAGAGTCTTAGAAAAAACAAAGTTACTAAGGGCTCTGCTAGTTGTGGCTGTGAAAGGCCCCTAGCCATGGTAGCAAGAGTCAGAGTCCATGGGTTAAGCACACATCTGGATGAGGAACATAGAAGTTAGTTTTCTCTTACATTCTTCAAAGATACATAGGAGGCAAGAAACATTGTACAAATATCTAATTTTGGCATTCACTGTCAATATTAGAGGACATATTATATTATTTTCTTCCAGTTATTCAATGAAACAAATTCTCAACTAATATATATACTCTCACACCTTTAAGTTATACCTGCCAATACTATCAATAAAACATTCATAATTATTGTCTGAAGTTACTAAACACACACATACATATATTCCATATTATCTGATTAGGATTTATAAGATCTCATTAAAATCACACAACAAATTATATAATCCTTGATGCTCAAACTTCTTTGGGATATATATATTTTTAGATATAACCAACCAAAGAACAAAAAAAAAAAAAAAGCAGAGACTTAAGGAATAATTATTTCTAGATAAGTGGCTCAAACAGATGAATTAAGAGATGACAGTAAAGAATTTTTATGTTAAATTGGCTGATTGGTTAAGATTGATTCAATATCTACTCCATATCTTTATATTGAGTGACCAGTAGAAGAGTCTCTCTTCTTCTGGTATAGCAGTGTTTATTCCAAGAATATGTATTTTAGTGTACACATTTGGAGTCATGTCTATCTATCAAGGGGTACCCTCTTTTAAGTGGAACTGATCAGTGTAAACCCATAGAGATTTTAATGATTTCACCATAGTAAGTTACTGCTTTGTTACTGCTTACAAATAAACCACCATATATACAGCTTTGCCTGATGCATGACAGCTGGCCAAGACATACTGAAAAATAGTACACAGCGAAGAACAGCATTCCAATACTCTAGATTCAACATCTCATTATTTATTAGGTATACATATCTAATGTCTTGGCACCACACTAAAAATGCACTAATGCTAATCAAACAAGCACTGTAGCTTATAAGCAGTGGATATTTAAAACCTAGTGCTGTAAGGCCTTCTAGTTTAGTCATCAGAATTGTAATGACCTTTAACCTTGGGCTCAAAAACTAGATTTTGTAGTAATCTGCTTTGTTTAAACGTCAAGAGATCCCAATCTACTTCTCTAATATCACTGCAATGAAAATAATACAAGAAATAGAAATGCCAAAATACTTTAAATTTTATGCTGCTATTGGAACTTCGGGATATTACTACTTCAGACAAAATCAGGAATGTCTGAGTGCAGAAAAATCCAAGCAATCTTTGATGTTCCATATCAGACAGAAATGCTACAGACTGTCTCCTCTGCAAACATCACGCTGCATGCCCTGGAACTATGCCCAAAAGAAAGAGGCATTAATGAGTTATTTTCTATTGTTAATCATTGTATGGCAGTGCCTTATAATTAAACAAACTACTGAAGGACAACTTAAAACCTAATCAAGATTTTTTAAAAATCCTTACATTATCACATTTTTATAAGTCATTTTTGTACCTACCTAGCCAAGTACATTTTGTCATGTCCCTCCTATAATAAATGAACTTGAATTTATTTTGACTTACATGTTTCTTTACACACTGGAAGAATGAGTTTGAAACGGACCTCCTCCCAAATTAGTTTATATTAAATTGGTATGTGAGAGAACATAGAATCAGTGTGACTTTTTTAAGGCTGCATTTTTCGTATTTACTTTAATCATTTAAAACCTTGCAAAATATCCACTTAAGTTTTTATGAAAACATTTGAATCCTAAAGTAGAACACTAAACTGTTTAATATAAAAATGCCAGAATAAGCACTCCTAGATCAAACGTGACACACTAAATCAAATTCAACAGAGTATGCAGGCATTTGAATTGATTTTGTAGTACGTGTCTGGCAAAACTACAAAATTATAAGATGTTGATTTCCTTCCCCAAAATTCTTCTTTCCATCCCAAAATTAGAAAACTTAACTGTAAGGCAATACATTGCCTATCATAAATACTGATATAAATATATTGGAAAAGACCTGCCTATAATAAAAATTTCAGATAGTATAAAAGGGTGAAAAATGAAATATACCTCATTTCTATTTCTCAGGGGTGATCCACTTAATTTATTACATAATCTTCTATGCATTTTCTGTATATACACAAAGAAGAGCATTCTAAAATTTTGATTTTAATATGTTTTTAACATCTTCCCAAGTAGATCTATGTCAATTTCTGTAATGATGACACCTGGATTTGCCATAATTTAATCAGTTCCAAATTTATGAGCATTTCCACAGTCTGCAGTTTTGGATTTTACAAAACAATACCATGACGAGCATCCTTGTTTATATATCTTAAGCATTTTCTCTTTGGCTACACAAGTACACTAATGGTAGAACCTCTGTGTCAAAGGACTGCCAAACCGCCCTCTGTAAATTCTGTCCTGATAAATGCTTCTCCCAACCATTGGCATATGAAATAACCCACTTCCCCACACTCTCACCACTCAGGGAAAAGGTTGCGTAACATCTGTCCAGCCAACCTGTGCCAAGCATCTTATTCCTCTCAACACAATCCTCTGATGAGGTTTTTTACCAGATGAGGAAACAAAGGTTTGGCAAAGTTTGGTTGAGGCAAAACCAGGATTAAAATCCTTGTGTGCCTACTTCCTGTGTCATGATTTTCCCAGTCCACTATGTTCCAATGTTGTGGGAACTTAATTAAAATTCTGTAACTTGTCCCACCAGCTGTCTTGTGATGTTTCACTGAAAATATCAAGCAGTATTTGACTAAGAAGCAAGAGTATCTTCATAATTTCTATTTAGAATGCACCTAGAACCAATATTCTGATTGCATTCGTCTTAAAAATGGAAAAAGCAGTAGAGACTAGTTTAGGAGATGATATAAGGAATATTTTTCTTTTCAGTCTCCAGAGACTTTGTTTGTTTGGTTTGATTGTCCAATGATACCAAGGTTCTGGATCTCCTAAATACTGGGAATTAACAATATTGTAAATCAAATTGGTCCGTATTATATAGCAAAGTAAACTCAGTCTTGATTATCTATTTACAATTGAACTTTTTCCAGAAAGGATTAAGAGTATATATAGGAATATTTGGGAAAGGCGGTTTTTAAAGAGAGTTGGTAAAATGTGTCTGCATAAAGTACTTAGAGAAGATTAACAAAAAATAAAAATTAAAAAACAAATGTAGTCAAGTAGTAAAAAGAACATGTACCAAAGAACCAGGACTTAGTTTTAAAAGCTTTCTCCGGCAAAAATACCTATCTCATAAGTTATTAGAGGAGTCAATGTAACTGGCACAATGCTTTTCCCCACAATTTTTTATTCAAGAAACATTTGCTAAGCATCTATTATGTGCCAGAGATTATCCTAGGTTCTGAGCTGTCCAATACAGCAGCTGCTAGCCACATGTGGCTATTAAACATGTGATGTGTTGTCCAGGTGATCTGAAATGTGCTATAAACATAAATGCACACTGAATTTCTAAGATTTAGTATAAAATAGACAAACTATCTTAAAATAATAATTGTATGTAAAACAAGAATTACATACATGCTCCACATTACATTGCTACTAAACAGCATGGTTCTAAACACACATTTTCCAAACTTTAATTTGCACACACCACTTACCTGTGGTGCTTGATAGAATGCAGATTCATCACTTTAGCAAGTCTGGGGTAAGGCCTGAGGTGCAAAATTCCTAACAAGCTCCCCGGTAATTCTAATGCTGCTTGCTGGTCTGCAGACCTTACTCTGGACATGTACTACTCAAAGCATGGTACACTGGCCAGTGATGGTCTGCAAGTGTCTGTTACCAATCCAAGAGGAGAGGAGAACAGGAATTGCGGAACTGAGAGCACACATTTAGAAATGTTAATAGTAAGTTCACATTATCACAGCATCTAGCTACATGATCAGTGGA
The DNA here is from genome assembly GCF_015220235.1 of Choloepus didactylus. Classification (NCBI taxonomy): domain Eukaryota; kingdom Metazoa; phylum Chordata; class Mammalia; order Pilosa; family Megalonychidae; genus Choloepus; species Choloepus didactylus. Next base: position 53,338,744 of record NC_051314.1, read on the forward strand.
CTTGTCATACTTAACAGGATATAGGTCAGTCTGGATGTTACCAAACTCCTACAGTGAGTACCATGTGGCACAAACTGAGTTCTAGTCATGAACAGCAGGACCACTGGTGGTCCATGACAACAGATTAGAATATGAAAAGCCAATCCTTTAACAAAGTAGTTTGAGAAGCACTGCTGTAGAGTGTAAATGATCCTGGCCAAAGAGGGTTTGTATAGCATATCAGGATATGGCATATTAGAAAATGTAAAAACTCCATAGTTAAATAAATTTAATAAATACTGCATTAAACCAAGTTAAATTTGTTTCTTTACTGCAGGATTTCTTAGAGCCTTCAATATGCTAATGAGTCTTTCTGTCTCCAAGAGCACAGTATATAGTACTTCCCAATGGTTTTGGTATCAGAACACTTTGCCTTTATACCACCATCATCAGCACATCTCAAGCAATAGTGCTTTTCGGGAGACCAATATATAAAAGCACTCTCCTAAATGAGGTATTGAAGGCATCTTGCTTTTTCATCCATTTGAGAAACAAAGATTAAATAATAATTAAAATTAACTTGTGGTACATTCATTACCATTACCATTCATTTCATGAAGACTTCAAGAAATTTGCAAAAAGTTATTTTTGTTTCTCTAAGATGAGACTTGGATTATTAACAGCACAATGGTTGTCTTGCATTGAAACACATCAGTATAAAATAACTTAAATTTATTAAAAAAACACTGGAATATGACATTATTTTAGGGTCTTGACACATTACCATTTAACATTTTATCATAAGCCTAATTTGGAATGTAATTTAGATATTTGTGGTGGTAGAGTCTCTCCCTCTCACCGCTAATGAATCCTTACTGAAATATTACAACCCCGTTTGGTACACAAAGTTCCTAAGTAGGCTGAGTTTTCTTTTTACAAAATCATACTTCCTTATTAAGTATAAGCTGTGCCTAAGTCAGAGGATGTATCTATCCAATTTCTTGACAAATTTCACCTCCCATGCCTAAAGGAATCTAAGAAGAAATGCCAGAACAAAGTGGAATGAGGCTGCAGTTTACAAATAAAACACTGAAAACTAAAAATCATCCTCAGCAACTTTTAACTGCACCAGCTACAAGAACACCCTTCGCCATAAAAGCCACAAATCTGTAAAATACCCATATTAATTTTACTGAGAGAATAATGTAATAGTTTTTTGGTTATTCATTAGGGAATGGCTCATAATAGCTGCATCAAGTTCACTACAGTTATGAAGTTAACAGGAATACATGATATTATTTCACTAATGCATCCTTAGGACCTAAAAAAAACAGTAATTTGCAGATAGTAAATAATAAATAAACATGTTTTAATAAATATGCAGGGCTCTTATATAAAAAAACAATACTTAAATACCAAATGAGTATGTATCTGTTGTAGAAAGATTGGAAAGGTATAGAACCTAAAGAAGAAAACAAAACATACTTATAATCCTCACAGCTTCGTTTTAACTTTCATTTGCACTTTGGTATGTATAATTCAAGGCAGTTATTTTTTCAATAAACACAGATCATACTCCATGCTGCACTGTTTCCTAACATTATCTTGTGAATATATTACCATGGTAATAAATAAAAATAAACAGCTTCATTATAAATTGCTACATCAGAGTTCATATCTGAATGTAAAAAATTTTAGAAATGTTCTACTACTGAAGACTTAAGCTATCCCTCCTCCTCCCTTTTCTCATCCCCTCTGTCTGTAAAGAAGTAATCTTTTGGCCAAATCTTTGTGCATATCCCCAACAGTCTCATTAGGAAATAGTCATGAAATAATATGTACACTTTAAATCCTTTGTTATGCATTTCCAAACTCTCCTCCAGAAAGGGAAGCTCTAACCCCCCAACAGGTAGTACAAAAGATTAACTTTCAGAGTTGTAACTGAAAATCAGAGGCTATGACTCAAGAATTCCACTTTCATCACCATCAACCTCAACATCAACAAATGGCATCCATTAAGTAACAATATGGCTGTGGTCACCATGAGAGACTTCAAAAACCTCAACTTTCCTTCAAGAAACCAGCCTAGAAAATTACTATAAAATGAGGACTTGTCTTAAGCACACTGGAAGTGAAAATTCCCAGAGCCCAATACAGGAGAAATAACATAATGTGTAAAATTAAGCATGTAGATGATTGAATTCTATCAGTAAAATGTAGGTTTTGTAATTTTGTGCCAATGAAAACATTAAGATAATACAGCAAAAGAATCACTCATTTATCTCACTCAGAAGTCAGGTTCTATATAATGTTTGAAGGAGTAGAGGTGAGGTGCACTGGGAAAAAAGACAATATATTCCACGTCTTCTGAGGGAAGGGAGTCCACATCACCATACATGGATAGAGTTCTAAGCAAAGTTACACATAATAATGTCAGAAAGGTTTTACCAGGTAAGTGATAATTAAGTCAGTTCTGCTTAAGCTATCACAGAAATTGAACATATTAAAGAATCATATATGCAAAGCACAAAAATGAAAACACATATAAAATTCCAATGCATCTGACAGTCTAAGAAAAAGTAAATAAGACGAAAGCATGCTAGTATTAAAACTGCTTTTATTTTTATGTTAATACCATAACACTTAACAAAAAAGAAAAAATGTAAAGAAAATAGGGAAGTCTTTCTCTGAGATTATGACCCAACAAGAGTACAGTAATACAGAAGCCCTTTAAATTTTATGTTGGTGCAGGGGAGAGAATTAATACTCGCTTATTACATTATATTGCGATTTCATGATAATTAGTTCTATTATAAAAGAAATTATATTACACATGTGTGGGTTTTTTGCATCATAAATACCTACCTTTACACATCATGGAACTGTGAGAGTTTGAGATGCTGGCTCTGAATCCACAAAAGATATCTGATGGCAAATAGACTATTCAAGAAGCCTAAACAATACACAATCATGACTCAATGATCTTAGTTTGCAGATGTGAACATGTCTTTATTAAAAGGGTTATTTCTCAAGACGAGTGCAACAACATCAATTAATCTCCATTTCTGAACCTCTACATGCACAATGAGGGGATCAGGACTTGAAACAGTGCCATGGTGGGGAAGGGAAATGGAGGAGAAGAAATGGGCTTTGAATTAATGAGCTGGCATACACACCCTGGCCTTAATGGGCAGTGCTGACAGGGTTCAATTATAGCAGAGTGTGCAGCTTCATTACTGCCAGGGGCTGTCACTTAGGGCACTGGTGCAGAGGAGCATCCAGCTGACTACAGACAGACAAAGGAAGGGAACACAAGAACAAAAGACATTTATAAAGCATCTTCAGGGGCAAAGACCCTACCCCCGCCGCTCCCCAACACGTGTAACACACAGATGCATACAAAACACACACACACACTCAGAGTTCTCAGCACCATTTAGAAACCAGCAAGTACACGCTCAGATTCTTTATATTTACTCAGGGTGAAGTTTCCTCCAGCTTGGCTTGCTAATTGATTATTACACCTAGGGCTTTTAGGCAAGAATATAATTGAATTAAAAGCTAGTGTCAAGGCAATTTTAAAAAATGGGACCTTAAATAGTATTCCTCCTGAAAAAATAAAAACTTATTTTTACTGGTCAGTGGCCCCTTTTATCCCCATTATTCTGCATTGTCTTACTAGCCATTATCATCCTGTACCACATAATTTTTATTACAGAGTCAAAATTAAAAATTTAAAAGGAGGTATTTTGATTCCATGAATAGCTATATGTAAATCTCCTAGGCTACTTAAATTCTCTTCATGTCCTGGGGTTTAAATGGAGGAGGAGGAAATGTGCTAAATGGAAATTTGAGAAGGCCAGACTAATAAAAGTTTCAAGAATGTGTGGGATAAAGTCTTGCCACAGAAAATGTATTTCTAAAATGCATGCCATGAATTCACTTACAAAAGACAGAAGGCTGCCTCTCTTTCCCATGAAAAATTCCCTTCTGCCTCTATAAATACAAATACACATTTAACTAACTGATTCAAAAATAATGACTTGACGTGAACAAAACAGAGGTATTAATATAAAACAATTATACATCTACTATACATTAACGCAAATTTTTTCAATGAATTTTTAACACAAAACATATATATTTAGCATATGATGTTCAGTATGATTTTAAGATAGTTACTTGAACAAATTATGACACTGACATTTTTTCCCCTAGAAAAGCAACTCCAGGTGGATCTTGAAAACCTATCTTTAAATAATAATTAGCCTACTTTTCAATTATATATGACCATTCAGAAACAAAATCAATCTCAGTGAAGATAACTCAGGAAATGCTTTAATGGCTTTTAAAAAGAAAGAAACAATAGAAAACTCTCATGATTACTGACAAGACTGTTTCCAACTCCCCTTCCTGAATCCATTAAAAATGCTTACAATTGAGTTTAAGCCTGGTAGTACATTCCCCAAATCAGAAGGAGTAATCCATAAATGTGCAGAGCACAGATCACAGGTCAAATGAAGTCAAAATAATAAGAAATATACAGGAAAAAACATATTAAATGAATGGGCATTTTCCATAACAATGAAACTATCCCTTGAGAAAGACCAATATGCCTTCACATTAAAGAAAAAAAAAAAGATGATTAAAAGCAGTCATTTTTCTATACGGGATTCAAATTAAGGCCTTTTCTAGTATAAGTGAACACCAGAAGAAAGGCACAATTATGATTCTGAATGGAAAACACAATGGAAAGAGCCAAATGATTAATATTTCCATTTTTTTATATTACCACGAATATTCTCATTCTCACCCTTAGAGGTAATTCGAACACAAGCAAGATTAACTTATTTAAACAAAGCACCATTTTATCAGGGATGGCTACACTCTCGTGGGAGTTTCCAATTTGAAACAACACCTTAGATCAAATCTTTTCTGGGTATCCTAGTTATTCAAAATCCAGGATTTCCTGGTGCCAGGTGCTACTCCCAAGTAGTGAGGAACAGGGAGGGGGGACCATTAGCCACCTGCCCGGGAATGGTATAAGAGTCATTCCCTCATAACTGGCTGGAGTCCATCCACACAGCTCCTCACTCCACCACACATACCTCTCAATCCGGCCTCACCACTCTTGTCAGTTTGAAGATCTCAGTAGTTCCTCACTAACTAAAATGTCGAGATGTCTTGCCATGAGCATCCAACAAAATACCAACAAACAAAAAATTTGATTGTGTAACATCCATTTTATACCAAGAGGAGCCAGGAATCACTGCTTTGGGGAGTTCCATGTAGCAATGACCAACCAGCCCCATGAACCAGGACAGGTCACACAGTCCTGTCAGTTTAGAGGTAGAGAAATTAAGGCAGCCCTTACAGAGTTTTAATAGGATAGAAATATAGAAATATTAAACTATATATGAAGCGTCCACGTGCAAAGAGCCTGGCTACTGGAAAATGTGAATTTTCTCCCTCCCTACTCTTTACTGTAATGCATTACTTAATTATGTCCTAAGACCCATAGCACTTTGCGGCTTACATTTCATCTCAGATCTGCCAAGCTAAACCACAAGAGTGTAGGATGAGTACCGCCACAGCTTAAGTGCTGTGCAACCACTAAAAATATACTTTATATATACCTCTGATCTCACTGACATAATTGGCAGAGACCAAAATATACTGCAACTCATATCATCATTTCCTGCCTACAGTGCTTGTAGTTCAAAGAAAGATCTTGTCTGTTGGCCCTCATTATAGTCTTAAAAAGCCTTATGCAATTTTTATTCAGAAGATTTGTCGTTACTAAAATATGCTTTTTCTCTTTGGAAAATTTCAAATGCTATCGTAAGATTCTTTCTTCCCCCTATGATCTGGAAGGTTGCATACCAAGCTATAAGCATGGTTATCAATGCAGAGGGGAAGGAAATAAAGTTAGGAGGGAATATTTATAAAAGGGTAAAATCTACTAAATATTTTTACACTCTACTGTACATTGATTTAAATTTTTACTTTGTAGTCTTAACTTTTTGTAACACCATGCATACTTTTGTTTTTAGAAAAATTAAGAATTAACAAGAAAATAATTACTGGCAATTCTCCAGCTGAGAGACGGGTGGCTTCCTGCTTATTTTCAGTAGAAATTGAGTCTAACTGCTTCTCATATCTTAACTCAGTAAGATCTCATTCTTTTTTAGTAGTATTTCCATCTTCAGGAATGCATTCACAGTCCTGGATCACTGGCATCTGGAGAGGACACTTAACAGCAGTAGATTCTCACCTGACCTAGAAGATAGATACAGCTAAGCCAGACTTGGCAAGCATCCCATTAATAAAATGGCTTTTCTCTTGGGAGCAAGATTTGGTTGATTTTCTATCCCAGAAGACTGATTCAGCCAACAACATCCATTTACCCAGACTTGACTCAGCTCCCACCCTCACCAGACTTCCCAGCCTCTCATCTATTCCTATGTTTAATAGCTACCAGATTCCATAGTCATCCAGTGTTAGCTCCACCCCTACCCTTAAATTACCCATTCCATACACAGTCCATAAAAGCCAACCCCAAGCAACAATGATGGTTCTAGCTACGGCAATCACTCAAGCTCTCAATCATCCTTTCCTTTACCTGAGCCTCCCATCACTAAAGCAAACAAAAACTTATACATCCTCCTTTGATCGTGATTCCCTGGATACACTTGAGCCTCCCTGGCTCAGGAGCTCTCACTCTTTGTACTCTAATTTCAGTAACACATCTGGCCCCATTGCATTTAGGGGACTCTGTAGACCACTGCACTACTTTATTGTGCTTACCGAAAAGCTCAGGAGCTTGGTAGAACGCAGATTTCGAATCAGCAGATGTGAGGTGGTGCCTGGGCTGCTAGCCTTGCTAATTTTAATAGCTCATCTTGACTAGATCTCTCTCTTAGTTTCCTGGATCTTGTTATTCCTAATTGTTAGGCCTAGCTTGCTCTCCTAGTATGGATATTCCTCTTGCTATGTGTAAGTTGCCATTTTCCACACAGTTATAAACAACATTCCATTTCAAACATAAGGCCATAATTAATCAATACCTAGACAGCTATTCTTCATGGAAAAAGTCAATTCAGTTACTGTGGGTCATGAAGTCCAATAAAAAATCATAATTATCATTTATATATCTGGGCCATTAAAAATACTAAATTCCACACTCATTTAAATGAGCATTGTTTGTGTTCAATATACAAACTAAGATAAAAATGTAATCTGATCTGATTCTCATACTATAATCCCATTTACATCATAATATATTGGCCACCCATTTATATCACCAAAATATATAGGCCATGATCAAGGTTTCCTGTACATTTCCCAGACTATAGAACACTTGAACTCTGCAGGAAACAAATCAGCATTACTTTACCCCAATGTTGCTTCTTCTTCTAACAGTACAGGTTATGTAATAATAAGATTATCTCAGGTACAAGAAAACCACATGCTTCTATCACTGTCCACTAAGGACCCTTTTGCATAAATATTTAAAAAAATCAGCCCTTTTCAAAAGATTTAAGGGAGGGCAGTGTCAAACAATGTTTAACACTACAGTTAGCAGCTCCAACTGCTCTCAACCCTCTAAGCACACATAAATAAAGCTAGATTTCATTATGGGCCTGACAGCAGTGTATAGCCCTACATTTTTTATTTCAATCCCAAACAAAAGCGTTAAGAAAAGAGGTGCTTATGAAGTAAAAGAATGCATCATAAACTATCATCTTAAGAAATGAATCAGAAAGCTAATACCACTGAATCAAGAAATACCTTCAATGTATTCCTTAACACTTTCTCAAAAATATATGAAAATTGTTTCTAATATATCTCTCCTTACATTTTAATTTGTGTCCATAATTTGGGCCATATTTTCAGCACTGGAAGTCTGATTACCAAAATCAAGGTACATTTCCCAATGATATTTTTTAAACCAATGAGTTCTCTCTGCTATGGCTCCTCTACCTCAAATAATGACTCCCTCATTACCTTCTTCCATCTCTCAGGACATTAGTGACTCCTTCTAGTTACAAACAGTGTATTTCAGTTTTTCATGTGCAAGAACACCCCCAGCATACTCAGTAGAGAACCTAGTATAGCCCCTGACTTCTGGACTTTGTATTCTGAAACAACCAGTTCCATGTTCTTCAGATTTGCTTCCAAGAAAACCAGATCCTTATTACACATTAGCAGAATAGTGGATACAAATGACACAAATGTTAAGCATATGAATGCATATTTACCACTTCAATGACAAGAACTAAAAAAGAAATTGGGAATGGACATTGGAAATAATTTTTCCCAGTACCCAAAATCCTGGTACTTCACAGACAGTTAACTATTTATCCTTTTTCTAATGTACTACAGAATTCAAAATCTCTCTGGGCTTTTCCCACAAGCATTCATCTTTACTCCTAATACAAAGTCCTCCTGCTGTTATAGATGATCTTCTTTAGTATTTAGAAATGTTGACATTTACTGTCCTCCTTCCAACTGTTTCTCATAAACAATCTGTATTTAAATCACCATTTATTTATCCATATTTGAAATAGTTTTCCATTCTTGTTAACTTGTACTCATAGGTCCTATTTCCCAAACCATTAGTCATGCTCCAGATGTTTCCAGTAAAGAATATTGGAGAAGGATTACCCTGTGATTACTATATGCTACATTGCTATTTGAACTTCCCTGCCTCCAATTTAGTAGTCTGAAGAAGGGAGAGCAAATTTGAGTTTAATTAGTGGATAGGAGATATGCCTCTCAGGAATTGCACCAACTACATTAATACAGGGAGAACTACCAGTTTTAAATACCAATGAATGTATGGAATTCTGAGTGAAAGTAAAAAATAAAAAAAAGAAGAAAAAAAATCCAAAGTATAAAGCTTATACTGCCATGAAGAAACGGCACTAAATGCAGATGACCTAGTCATAGTTGGTTCCTTTGAGTAGAGTATTCAGCACAAAAGGAAACGCCCACATTCCTAATACAGAATTTTAACACATTTTTAATTAATCACTGTTCTGGAACTCATACTTTCTGTAAATTAAATCACTCATGACCTTCTCCAAATACAATAAACTCTGGCATTTTCTTTCCAAAGATGATAGCATTGCATATATTTTTCTAATTAAGAGAGAAGGGAAACAACTTTACTGAAAGAAGTTATAAAATTGGATGTAACTTGACAAAATGACAGATTAGGTGGGGCAACACTTATACTCCCTTCATGATTTTGTTTTTGCTTTATAAATCAAAATCTGGAATTTAAATGCCAGTCAGACACATTCCACCTGGGATCTGAAAATATGCTATATTCTTCCTGCTTGTAATTCTGCCACAGTAATAGAAATTTTACAATCATAATTTACCTCACTGACAGTTTTGGAGATAATGGAAGAAAAAGATTCCAGCTCTTTCTTTAGAGTTGGATTGCCTCTTTGATGCTAACAGCAGTTTTATTTTTCCCATAAAAGAGGTAAGTATGAACCAAACACTGTAGCTAATGACAAATTCAATCAGAATGTGCCATTTACACATAATCATCTTTCTGGACATTGTCCTGTTTTAATGTAAAACCAATCTTATATTTCCTGAAGTTAGATACCACTCATTTTTTTTTTTTTTTTACCATTTCATTTCCACCCAGAAATAATATCTGTTGAAAGTTACCCATTGTTTCTCTAACTTGGAAGTATACCTATTTTCTTGTTGCATTTTCTTGAAGGATGTGGCAAAAATGACAAGACAGTTGTAAATGGCAGCTGGCAATTCTGAGGCCATTCTCCTGTGTCTGCTCAAGGACCAATAATCATTGATCAGTAAGTTCTCTTTCTCATTTCATCACCACTGCTCGTCTACAGTGATACAGCAGAAACCATCTTGATCTGTGCAGGACTATTGAGATATTTCACTGGGAAGAAAGAGTGTGGGGTCTCACTCTCATCCTTGAAAGGCTACCCTCTTTAGAGAAAAGTAAGAATTTTACAGGCAAAATTCAGTTAACTGGGGACCTATGAGATGGCTTCAGAACCAATACTAGTCTTCTAAAACAAGAAGCTTAAGAGAAACAGCAAGAAGGCATACATTTACAGAACATTTCTGCTTTGATAAACTTAAGAAATTATCTAGTCTACTTCTCTCAATTTATAGATGTAAAAACAGAGTCCTGGGAGGAGTGAGAGATGTGACTTGCCCAAAGTCACAAAGATTTGGAAGCCAGAGGAACTCAATCTCTTGACTACCTTAAATATTTTACTATTAGAATAAGGGTTTGGTTGTATCAAACCACCATTAACAACATACTCCTAACTCTACTGTTCCTCCCCTCTCCCCCAACATTAAGCCATTTACAGTCCCCAAAACTTCCCTGGAGAATTTGGCCTATGGAACCCACAGAAGCAAAAGCACACAGGTGTGCCACCTGTACATGGGAAGGTCCTCCATGGAAATTTCAATCTGTTTTCTGTAGAATCACAAACTACATAAAAGAACCAGGAACTGTACACTCCAGAGGAATTTTCTGCATTTCCTACATGTGACCTGAATCCAGAACTGATCTCCCAGGAAAGCTTAAATGGGGCAATGTGTTCCAAGAATCTATCCAGAATGAAACAGAATTAATCCAAAGGCATTCCAGGACACTCCCCACATGGTGGCACCATTCTCCAAAGCCGCAGGAGGTTTGCTGCCCACCCACTCACTCTCTCTGCAGCTGACCCTTGTGGAGAGATGCCCAGAGCAAATGGACCTCACACGCCGTCTGTATTCCAAGCCCGTGCCTCTAGTATTGTGTATTGACTCCATTCTAATCATTACGCTTTTGCAAACTGAAACGGGAAAACTATAATTTGGAAATGGCTGCTGTTATGTTTGTTTCTTTTTTCACAGCCCCAGCACATAGCACAATGCCTAGCACGTTGTCGGCACTTACAGGTTTCTTGAAGAATTTTTGTTTTCATATTATGATCTATTTGTGATTCTAAGTCCTATTTTGCATAAATTTGAACTGGCTCTGTTTACATGTTCCTAAAGATTATGCCAAACAAATTTTGGAAATATTGAAAGGTTTGGATATATTATTTTATGATATTTATGTAACATCTAGAAAAAAAAAAGACCTAAGAAATCCAGTTAATCTTGTGAAAAGACTTTAAATGACAAAATCACTTTTGAATCTAACTCAGATACCAAAAAGTTATGTCCACAAACAAAGAAAATACCCAAGTAACAAAGAAGAGGAGTAAACTAGCCATATCCTACTTTATCTATAGTACACTCATACTCTCTACAGTTGTTTCTTTATGTTACACGATGTTCACTGTAACGAGGCACAGAAAGGAGAGTCCTCCTATTGCTTTTTCGTATTAAATAGCAATCATTTCCACCTTCCTGGCTTCTCAAGGATGTCATCTAGCATTTTTACAGATCATAAATAAATTCTCATAGCCCTCTTCTCATTTGCAAGGTTACAAATTTTTTTCTACAGTCCTTCTGAACTTTCCCCAAATCTTCCTCTTTATAATGTCCTCACCTCTGATGCAGATAATTTTTTTCAGCTGCTCTTCTCCTACAACGTTATTTAAATATTCAGAATAAATTAACTGTCTCCCACAACTAGAACTATACCTCACTCTCTACAAAGACCTTTCACATAATTTACACACATAATTTTTAAACTGAATTTCTGTCCTCCAGCAGCTTGTATCAACACACATCTTTTCTGTCCCTTTATTCAACTTCTTTATTCATTCCCAAACCATTAATACAGAAAAAACTATATCAACAAAAATAACAACATTAGTATAATTAGAAGACACAGTTATATCCAGTAGAGGAAAACTCCAAGGGGCTGCAAGGATGGCAAGAAGGTAGGTTGTGCTGGTTTGAATCTATTATGTACCCCACAAAAGCCACATTCTTTTAATCCAATATTGTGGGTGCAGACTTATTGTAGGTGGGATCTTTTGATTAGTTTCTTTCCATGGAGATGTGACCCCACCTATTCAAGGTGGGTGTTAATTAGTTTACTGGAGTCCTTAAGAGAGCTCAGGGAGAGAGACAGCTCAGAGCTGACACAGACCCCAGACATTGAAAGATGCAGACAGAAAGACATTTGGAGATGCTGAGCCAAGAGATGAAGCCCAGAGTCTGCCCCAGAGAAGCTAAGTGAGAACCTACAACTTCTTAAAGTAAAGGCCACTGGAATCAGAAGCTGAAAGCAAGGCAACCCAGGAGCAAAACACCAGCAGACACCAGCCATGTGACTTCCCAGCTGACAGGCTGACAGGTATTCTGGATGCCATCAGCCTTTCTTCAGAGGAGGTATTGTCCTATTGATGCCTTATTTAGGACATTTTCATGGCCTTAGAACTGTAAAATTTTTAACTAATCAACCCCCACTGCAAAAGCCAATCTATCTCTGGTATTTTGCATTCTGTCAGCTTCAGCAAACTGGAACATAGGTCAATCTCTATTTAAAAACTCTTAAAATTGGATATTAGTTATCACTATATAGAGAAAGTGGTTGGCTAGGAGACATGATTTATGAGATGCTAGAAAGGCTCTTGTATATAAAACTCTCACTCATCTGCCTAAAATTTTTTTAATTTTTGCATAACCCTTGAGATTTACTTCAAGTCAGAAAGTTTTACTTTTAACAAAACACAAATACTAAGAGGAGTGAATACTATCAATTATACAGTGATTCCTATCAATTACTCTCAATTTCATATACATTAGATTGATCACCTAGCTCTCCTAACAATTAGCTGAGATCCAATATATATGGGAATCTTTGTGATGTGGGGACTGAAAGGAGAATGTTTTGTATTATATAAAATAAATAAGGAATAAGTTTGCAGTCTGAAAAAGGGAACATCAGGAGACAAGAGGAAGTAAAGAAAGAAAGAGGAGATTTAGTAAGATAAATGTCACTTTCCTTACAATTTTGGCAAAACCCAAGCCTTTCTTCTACATACTAAAGAGAAACAAAACTATTTACCACTTTGACTTTCTGAGGATTGTTGTGGCCCTTGAGACTTTTGTAATCATCATGCACTTTAAAAATATACCTTTAAACCTCTAAGTCTTTGCACTCACACAGAGCAGTCTGGCAATTACTTCAACCTAAGCAAATTGAGTTCTCAGTGCAAGAGAAAATGAATAAGCTGGAAGCATGAATGAGAGAGAGAAAAAGAAATATGAGGCAGTCATCAGTCCAAAGGAGGCAGTAACCAGCAGAGAAACAAACATGGCAAGTTTTATACTGGTGGTTCTCAACCAGGAATGATTTGTCCCTTGGGAGACATTTGGAACACCTGGAGACAATTTTGGCTGTCACAACTGGAGGAGGAGGAGGTGAAAGGGGTGGTGAGGATATGTCTAGCATCTACTTGATTGATTAGTAGATGGGGTCAAGGATGTTGCTAAATATCCTGTAACACATGGAACAGGTTCCTGCAACAAATAATTATCAAGCCCCAAAATATCAATAGTGCCAAGGTTGATAAACCTTGACCTAGACTGATACAAAAATATGAAAAAAAAAAAAAATGATTTCAGGAACAATCAAGCAAGGATCTTTTACCATACAAAAAGGTTCTCCAGAGAACATTTCACTTCACTTGTGATCTGAGCATCCCAGAATCAAGCCTACGTTTCCTCCAAGAATTTATTAAGATATACACAGATATTAGTGTGAATGGGTCTAAATGATATCCAAGACTTCAGTCCCAACTGAAAACCAAAGATTATGAGCAGAAGTCAGTGTATCAGTATCAAAATGTACAAGGCAATTTGATATTATGAAGAGTTGTGAATTGGAAAAGAACCAAAAGTTTTAAGAACTGAATCCAGATTTAGAAGACAACAAAACTTTGGGATTTTTCAGCACATACAATGAAAAGTTTGGAAGTCCAAATAAATCCTGATAATGATAGTGATTGCAGCTAGCATTGATTCAAAATTTCCTTTATGCCATATACCTTGCTGAATTCTTTACATACATATCATGTGGTCGTTGTCAACTATCCACTGTACAATTAAGAAAACTGAGGCTCAAAGTGGCAAGGTAATAATTAGAAAGGGCCAAATTTAGGATTCAAACCTAGGTATGTCTGACTCCAGAGTCTAGCTTTGACCACTACCCAATTAATCCAAGAGAAGACAAAAAAAAATCCATTTACTTATCCTTTTTAGTGCCTTTGTTCTGAAAACACAGCAATGAAGAAAATGGGTACGTGCCTTGATCTCATAGAACAAACTAGTGAAGATAGAGAATCTCCAGAGTGAAAATCCATTTTCAGACTTCAATCAACCCCTTAAGCCCACAAAGCTGTGGCAGAAACAGGAACTTTCTATTTGTTCAAAAGGCTTTGACTCCCTTTAACCAGGCCCAATGCAAAGAATAGTTTAATCACATTCTGAGTCCTCTGCTCTGTTAGGAGCCAAAATGAAACCTCTCCTACTTTTCAGACAGACAGAGCTCTCTCTTAAAAACCATTCAATGGCAAATTCTAAACAAAGAGTCTATATAAGGACTCACTGCTTTCTACTCTAGGGGAAAACAGGTTTAGGGCCTTCTTGATGGGAATTTGAAGTCCTCAAATGCCAGGCCCCCACTCAAAGAATGATGAGAGGCATCAAAATACTGTAAAATAAACAAGGGAAGAGGCTGCAGAAACAGCTGTCTGAGGAAACAGCTGTGGCCTATACATGAAACACATTCATATATTATGGACAGAGCAGAGCAGGAAAATTCCCCAGAAAGGATACAGAAGATTGTATTTCAAGTCACAGTTTTATCACTTACTGGTTGTGACCCTGAGCAAGTCAATTAACCCTATCCGAATCTCCATTTCCTCACCTATTAAATGAGAGTAATGGCTTTCCTGCCTAACTCAGAGAATGGCAAGTAACAAAATAATACATATGCAAGGGCACTATAAACCCATTATGCTTGGTATCCAATTTTATTCATCTCCAATTGTTGGAGATCAAACATTTGCTTAGAAACCCAGGTGCCAGCAGAAAGCACATCAACCCCTCTGTGTTATAACACCCCTGTTTCCACATGCCCAACATCAGGGGTCCTGGGACCAAAGGGGCCTCACCTGACTGAGGTGATCTCACCACAAGATGGTGCTGGAACTTCCTGTTTTAGGTTTCCATCTTTATTATTGCTTATAGTCACAGAATCAAAAAACCAACTTATTTGCAGCCATATACTGTCATGTTTCACATTTAGCACATTTCTTATAGTTACATTACACATAGTCACCCACCCAAACTCACCCAACATGTTGGAGACAGAAGGAAGGGCTCTATAACATGGTATCTGGGAAAAGGTGATGTTAGTCCCTTTCCAGTCTACAGTGCAAATACAAGCCACAGTTTGGCTAACAACAACAATAAATAAAAATAATAATAAAAATGTGAGTGGAAAATTGAAAGGATATCAATTCAAGTACTACTGAAATATTCTGACTGAATACTCAGTCATTTAACGTGATGAATAATACATCTAAGTAACTAAGGGCATAGACTTTAGCTGCTAGTAGCTATGATTTGAAAACTGTCCAAATATGTTCCTTCACCCTGACGTATGTCTCCTTCCCAGTACAAGTTCAAGGTGTCTATAGCAATATATGAAATGAACTAATTCAATTATGTTTGTTATATATATATTATATTATTCCCGGGTTCATACACTCAACCATGTGACTTTGAACAAGTGTCCATGTGACACTACACAAGTCACATAAGTCTTGTGTATAAAAAGAAGACAATAATAAACCTACTTCCTGGGATCATTGAAGGGATAAAATGAGAAACTAGCTCATGTAACACCCTACCTGACATTACCCTAAGTTCTCAGGAAACATTACCAACTGTTTATTATGGGAAATGATTATCAAGTCAGTGATCTTTAAGGTCTTTATTTTTTCCTAAATAGGTAATTGATGTAAAAGAATTCCTAATTCCCCTCAGATACACTTTAATTTTAAAATAGTTGCTGAGCACAGATTTGAACGGGGAGCACCCGAGGATAAATTTTTAGGAAGTGAGACTTCCTACATATAAACTTACCAGCAACAACATATTAAGTAAAAATGGCCAATTTCCTTAGAAACCAAATCACAGCAAACCTCAAGGAAAATCAGGGTTGAGCAGCTGTAGGACAAAACTGAATTCTTTCAGCTTCAGCATTAATTCAGAACAAACTTGACAGTTGATGATGGGAAGGCAAAGAAAAAGACCTGACTACAGACAACAAAGAGGGCAACTCTCAGGAGCAAGCAAGGATCAGAGTCAAACATTATGGTAATGGTGAAAATCCTTCTGGGGTACAAGTGTACAAAGGGGGTATACTGGAGAGCACAGAACTGACGGGAAAACTAGTATGTTCATGAAAGATCAAATGGACTTGATGGAGGTTTAAAAAACTGACTTTAAAAAAAATTTTATTTTAATTTTTTAAAAATTAAAAAGATGCTAGAGAAAGGAATGGATGGCCTTATTCTGAAACCCCAACCTGACTCATTTCCTGCCACTCACCATCTCCCTTATTACTTTCCAACAGTATAAGATAAAATCATTTTTGCTATAACACTTGTTTTGAAAACATGAATTTGTTTCAATGTGATTAATATATTCGGAAACAATTTGAGCATAATCAAAATTTGCATTTGCTTATGTGCAATTCCATCTTTGAGAAACACCAGGTGAATGGAGAAAACCATGCCCAGCTAAACAGAGCCATGTAGGAATAAGAAAAATGTGCACATGGATACATCTCAGCATTTACCAACTACCTCGGTTCCTGTGTTGTGAGCCACACCCATCTACATCTAGTGTTATAACTTTCACTATGATTTCAGATAACCCTCCTTCCACCACTTCACAATAACCCACAAGCTGTAACCCTGCAGACCCCAACTTCCACAAGCAAACCTCAGGTTTTTTCAAGGTAATGTGCCACATTTATTGTCATTTCAATGTGTTTTTTAACTATTTAATACAGTGAAACATTGCTACCATTTGATTAAGTTCTTTTTTTTTTTTCTTTTGATGTGTCACTGATAAAGTTTTCAAGTGTTACAATCTAATGCCATTTTCCCCAAAACCTCTGCTGTTATTGGGCACTGTTGGGTAGCAGAGTGATTTTTAGGAATGCATACATTGCATTACAGCAGAACTGATTGGACTTTATCTTGTAGTGACCCATACATACTCTGTTATTTTACATAACCATGTAAAATTCCTCCCACTGACTGGAGTTCTGCCTTGCCTCTTAGCCCCATAACCATGCCCACCTCTTCTAGCTAAATCCTATTCTCCCTTTAGACTAAGCTTAGGTAGCCCCTTATAAAGACAGCCTTTCCTGGTGGCAGGTCTGGCCACATGCCCTTGCTCTGGGCTCTTGAATCATTTCCCATGCATGCTTCTATCATTACACTGACCAATATATATGCAGAAATTATACCTTACAGGTGTTACCACTCCTGGTAAAAACCTGAAAATCGGGGACATGTATGTATTTGGGTATCTTCAACAAGACTCAGAATAGGAACTGAATAAATGTTTCCTGGGTTCAATGGAATCAGCAGAACAAAATATTCTCAAGTTTAACAACATATCTGGTATCCCATGACTCAGGAACAATTGTTATAGTCTACAATCTCAGGAAGGAAGGAAGGAAAGAAAAATGAGAGGAACTATGTGTCATTCAAAACAAGCTGAGTGTCTTCAAGACTGTCAGATCAATAAAAGATGTGTAAAATTAAAAGTACTCAATGAAAAATTCCATATAAAAGAAGACACAGAAGAATATAATATTCATACTTAGGGAGGAAGGTAGCATGTGGGAGAAATGTCTTTTGAAATAAATTGTGGGTTTCATATATGGGAAAAGAATGAGACTATCTCCACCTACTCAGTGACCCTTGTCAAAATTTTCAGAATAAGTGTTATATAATATGCTCCTCTTACTAAGCGTCCTTTTATCTTTTAAGTAGGATTTTCCCTGTATGTTGTGGAAGGGTAGGGAAGGCTTACTAACTTTGACATAAGGTATGTTTAAGCCAACCAGGAGGCATAGTCCATGATCTTCACTGAATGAAGACTAAAATGAGATATAATAAACGTTCCTTTTAATTTGGACATTTTATATATGAGACAGATTGCCTTTAAAAACTTTATCATAGATTCAAAACCAAGATATAACAAATTTACACTCAGAAAAGAACTTAACCCAGTAACTTTAAATAATTTTTGCAGAGATGGAAACCATAGCCAAATTTCACCAAATAAAAATCATTCTTTATACTGCTTTTAAAGTTGTATACCACATGCAGTACAGCAACAACCTTGAGCCTAAGAGTCACTTGCTGCTCATATGTAGACACAAGAATAAGATAAAGTAGAAACTGAGTTAAATATACTTAAAGTCTTTCAACTTATTACTACCCCCCCCCAAAAAAAGTTATCCTCTAATTGGTAAGAAAATGAAAATGGAAAAAATAAAAAAAGACAAAAATATCACAGAGAAGTGCTACAAAGGGGGAACCTCAATTCACATAACAGAGTAAGTTCAAGCAAAAAGAAAAAGACATTTCAAAGGGGAAAAAAAGTAAACAAATAAATAGCATGAGGGAAATTACAAACAACCAAGACTCTGCTGAGCAAGCTTTATTTATAAAACCTGTATAAAATGAGACTCTTTCAAAAAAGGCTAACATAGGCAACTACTGGACCACAAAACCTCAAGGGTAATTTAAATTAACTGATTACCGACCCTGACAAAGGAATGAAATACTTTAAGAAAAGAAAAAAAAATGCCCTTGAACAAGAGCAGCAAGGGTATACATGAAAAACTGTTTCAATGCAGTGGACAGAGAAACGGCTATCAAAATCAATTTTTTTCATTTATTTATACAACACCTCCCAAAAAACAATCCTTGAGGGCTATGTGAGCTTCAAAATAACCCTTAATCATACCTACATCTGTTATTCTCTTTGATGCCATACAATTCAGTTAATTTTTAATGATTTCTAATAGTCCTTGAGCACTTTTTCAAGTCAGATACTAAGTGCTTTACATATATTAATTTACCATAAGAATTATATAAATGATTACTAGTATTTACATTTTACAGCTAATGAAAATGAGGCACAGAAGAGATTAAGAAACTCTCTTAAGGTTATACAAAAAACCAGAGTTCGAACCCAAACAATCTAGGTCTAAAGTCCATGCTATCACTGTCTATACCAAACAATAAACAGATTATCATCAGGGAGGGGGGGATACATTTAAATGTTTTAAATGAATACTTTAAGAATCTATTTTAGAAGTGCTGAACAAAACCAACCTATTTTGTTTGCTTCATGACGTGATTTCCTATTGTACTTGCGTGGATCAAGGGTAGAATGTGCAGCCAACACAGCATTTGCAGTTACTCAGCTATAACCATCGGACTGGATCCAAGAAACTTACCCCTCAGTTTGATGGAGTGCTACAAAGTGTCATTCACCTAGCTAGGAAGATAAGCAAAATGTACATGGCTACTAGGACCAGCTCCAAAATGGGAAAACATTGAACTACAATTCTCTAAAGTCAGCACTTTTTCCTCTATTCACAACTGCAAACAAAAGTTCCCTCTTTACCCTCTGGGTAATTTAAACCACAATTTATCAATAGCTGAAATTAACTGGGGCCCCATGTGACCTCACCTAACAACATGCTTCCTATGTTACTCTTTTTTGGCAATTGCTCTTGGTAAACGATGGCAGTGCTGCTCCCTCCTAGCCTGTGGATACAAGGAAGGAGGGGATGAAGCCAGATGCCATAAATAAAGACATCTTATGGATTTCATCACATTTTCGAAAGAGAGTATTTGAATGCTCCATGATGTTAAAGAGGTAATGCCAAAAAAAAAAAAAAAAAAAAAAAAAAAAAAAAAAAAGATTTTTAGAGAAGTCACCAGGTCTAGAATAGTAAGGACATACTTGGAAACCCAGTGCTTAGAACTAAATACCCATATCCAAAAGTACATGAGGATTTTAATATCCCAAACTATATCTCAATGGTATCAACAGCTTACATCCTCACTGCCTCCAATAAATAATCCCTAACACACAAAAGCTAAGTCTAGGAGCCCTTAAAGCACTTTTCACGCACCCCTATCGTGGCATATTGTACATTATAGTATGATTGCTAATTGCCTGCTAACTTGGTCACTTCACTGATGGGCTCTTTCCCATGTGAGTTCTATACTAGCAGACATTCTGTCTCGTTCACAGTGTATCTGCCATGCCCATACTATACCTGGCACATAATAGACACTCAACAAACATGCTTTAAAAAATAATAGTAAATGAACAATAGGGGCAGATGCTAAGCCCAAACTTGTCTTGAGGTCCAAAGATATCAAGAGCTTGAGTCAGATCCTAAGGAACGCAAGACCATTTAAAAGCAATCAAAGCTATCACAAATATATTATGAAATAGCACTTCTGGAAGGATATTAATAAAGAAAAGTGGGAAAGAATGCCAGAAAAAAGTGAATATTGAAGATGACGTTTCTGAATTAACTTTTCGTCCACATTAATGAGTTAAGATCCAAAGAGAATACAAGTAGCTAGATAATCAGGATGAGATTTTGCCTTATTTTATTTCTGATTTATATTCTGCTTTATTTATTCGCCTACATTTTATTTCATGGTCTGTCTACCATGAACTGAACACCAATCTGGAAATTATTAAAATCTGTATTTAACTGAGTTTGGAAATATTTCTTAGTTCCCTAGTGACTCTGAGGTAGAAAAAAATAGCTGAAGGATAAGCAACATTTTTATAGATGAACAACTGTTTGCCTCAAATGCCCTTCCTCCAAATAACCATTTACGTATTTTAACATTTTTAATACATTGTTTGCCTCACAGGAGTGAGGTCAAATGTTTCTTAGAATTCTTGAACAAATTGTAAAATCATTTCAGTCACACATATTAAAGTTTTCATAGGTGCCAAATTCAGAACTTGATAGAAAACTGGAAAAGAAAAAAAAAGAGAAAAATAAAAGGTACAGAAAAGAATGATAAAAAAGCACTTATATCATGGCACACAAGATCTGTTAACATAAAACATAAAAAGATTTGCATTCTGCTGTCATACTCCAGAACCAGAAATATCAGCTAGAGCCACAGGAATCTGCATCCATTTTACCTGGTGGATCAAGGTCTAGTGTTTATAACATAGCAGTGCTGGGAAAACTGTCTGCACATTGCTGAGTACCCACCACCAGCAACTGATGTTTGCATTTGGGGAAAGAAACAGTGAAAAAATAAGATGCTTCCTCAAGGCACTAGCACATTAAAAAATGAGCAGAGACAGGAATACTTCAAAGGTATTCATTTATTTATTCATGCATGCATTCATTCATTCTACTAACCAATGTTTCTTAAACTTCTACCATGTAACAGGCCTTATGTTGGATTCTGGGGATATAAAAATAAAATAAATAAATCAAACTCTGCAAACAAGATTCAAGGAGAGAAAAAACACAGGCAGAACATAGCAGAAACAAATATACATACTACTGTGATGACATTACTATCATGCTCAGGAAAGAACACTGTAACAGAAGAAGAAATGACACCTCCGCTGACTGATAAAAGATGGAGGAATTTGCACGTGTGGGTCTTTGTCCATGTCTGTGGATGGGCATTAGGTGGCAGGAGTAGAGGGAAGAAAGGAGATGAGAAGACATGGAAAGAAAGGACAATTCATTATAAGAGACAGCGTAAAGAAAGATATGAAAGTTAGACATAGCATTGTACAGTTTTACATGACTAAAGCAGAAGTTATGAGGGAAGAGTGGTAAGAAATGAGGCATGGCGCGTTAAGAAATGTGGACTTTTTCCCATAGGAAATGGACGGGTAATAGGTTTTAAACAGTAAGATAAGGTGCTCATGGTTGTGCTTGCCTAGATGGAAGTACCTGGCTCAAACAGTACAATTCTGACACAAGTCATTTTAGCACCAGGTCTTGGTCAACAAGTGACTGCTCTCAGAGAGAAGATGAGAATAAAACCTGTTAGGTGGGGCAAGGCACTGACCAAAATGGGAGCCATCCATGCATTTATGGGTAGAGAACATAGCCCTGATGAGGGCCCAGGGGATTCAGGGGACAGGATAGAGAGTGATTAGGATAAGGATTCCTAAAAGATGCATGAACAACCTCAATTGCCACTAATTAAGCACTAGGAAACATTGTCAGTGGGATAGTATATTGTTAGGATGATGTTATACAATTTGGAATTATACAGCAAATCCCTTAAAAATATGCATATCCTTTGGCTCAGTAATTATACATCTTGAAAAATAGCCTAAAGATTAATCTAAATTTGGGGAAATATTTATACAGAAAGATTATAATCACAGCCATTTTATGGTAGCAAATAATTGAAAAAATATCCAACAATAGGGGAATGAGTGAGTAAACTACAATAGATTAGTGAACTATTACACACTCATTAAAAATTCATTGTAAGCATAACTTTAATAGCACCAAGAAAATAGCTTCCTTTGCAATGCTAAATGAGAACAGCAAGATACAAAGTTGTATATAATATGATCACCTCTTTCAAAGAGCTACCAGTACATTAAAAAGTGAGTGGGCTAGATATTCATTTTTAAAATGCTAGGAATATTTAATTTTAAGTGCTAAACTGAGAGAAGCACCAGCCTTTTTTTCCTGAAGAAACAGAAAAAGTGACCCTTATAAATCAGAAAACATTGGGGGAAATCCGATGGAGAAAGAGCTGGAGAAGAGACTCCTATAATTCTCTGTATGAACCAACACAAGTCCCAGGTGTGCATCAGACCTGCATGCAAGTGCAAACACAAAGAAACACAGCAAAGGCTTTGAGCACTTAAATCACCACTCAAATCCAGATAAACCCTAGAGTGATGAACGCGCAAAGGAGACCCAAAGAAGCATAGCAAAACCTTTGGAAACAAAATTGGCATTGGAAAAAATCACCTACTGTGGGTGAGAGAGTACATGGTCTGAATGCAAAAATTAAAAGATAGGGAGCATCAGCCTAAACAACAACAAAGCCCTAATTACTTGCTGTCTATGAAACCTACATTAGAGATAATGATATAGATGAGTCAAAAGTAAAATCAGGGAAGAACATATACCATGCAAATTCTAATCAAAAGAAAACTGGCATAGCTGTATTAATATCAGCCAAACTAGACATCAGGGAAAATATTACCAAAGTAAAAAGGAATATTTCATGATGCTAAAAGTATTAATTATGCACAATTAGGTCTCCCATTCTCTACCCTTACGCTATCTCCTGGAAACCTATAATGTAGATTTTAACTCCATGAGCTTGCTCATTATAATTAGTTCATCATAGTGAGACCATTCAATATTATATCTGGCTTTATTCACTCAACCTAATGTTCCCATGGTTCATCCATGTTGTTGCATGCATCAGGACTTCATTCCTTCTTACAGCTGAATAATATTTCATTGTATATATATACCACATTTTGTTTATCCATTCATTGGTTGATGGGGACTTGGGTTGCTTCCATCTTCAGGTAAGGTTAATCATAAATGTTTGGAAATGGATAGAGGTGATGTAGCACATTATTTTGAGTATAACTAACAATGCAGAATTATGGGTGTGATTGAGGTTGAAAGAGGAAGTTCAGGGTTGTGTATGTCACTAGAAGGAAAGCTAGAGGATGAAACATGGGACTATATAACACAGTGAACCCTGCTGTGGATGATGACTGTCTTAATAACACAAATATAACAACGTTCTTCCATGAATTAGAACAAATGTATGTCACTGTTATAGGGTATTAATAATAGGGTGGTATATGGGGAAAAAATATAACTAATGTAAACTATGAACTATAGCTAACCATAATAATGTAATATTCTTTCATCAGTTGTAACAAAGGTACCATACCAATACAAAGCACCAATAATAGGGGAGTATACAGGGTATGGGATTTTTCTTTTTGGAGCAATGAGAACGTTCTCAAATTGATTGTGGTGATGAATGCACAACTCTGATTATACCAAGAGCCACTGATTGTACACTTTGGGTGGACTGTACGGTATGTGAATAAAACTGTTATAAAAAAGGTATCAATTCAACAAAGAGATCTGATAAACCTAAATATGTGTGCACCTAACAACAGAAAGCCAAAATAAAGCACAAATTGATGGAGAAGAAAAGAGAAATAGATATATCCATAATTATACTTGGAAATTTAAACAGTCCTCTCTCATGAGCTGATAGACAGAAAATAGGCAAAGACATAGAAGAAACAAACAAGATCAGTCAGCTTGACTCTGGAGACATTAATAGAACACTATATCCAATAACAGCTGAATATATATTCTTTTCAAGTGAAGATGGAATATTCACCAAGACAGACCATAACCTGGGCCATAAATGGAACGCAAACAAATTTAGAAGAATTTGAACCACATAAAGTATAGTTTCTGACTATATCATAATTAAACCAAAAATCAATAATAGAAAGATATCTGAGAAATCTCCAAATATTAGAATTTAAACAACACATTTCTAAATAAAGAAGTGTCAAGGGAAATTAGAATATATTTTGAACTAAGTACAAATTGAATAAAATTAAACATACCAAATTTGTGGAATTCAGCTAAAGCAGTACTCAGGGAAATTGATATTACATGCTTATATAAGAAAAAAAAAAGACCACATATCATTGGTATAAGCTTACACACCAAGAAACCAGAAAAAGAGCACATTAAACCCAAAACAAGCAGGAAGGAAATAATAGAGGCAACAGAAAAAAATAATGAAATTTTTTAAAAAGAGAAAAATCAACAAAATCAAGAGCTGTTTCTCTGAATAGTTCAAAAAATTGATAAAATTCTAGCCAGAAGTATAAAGAAAAAAGAAAAAAGGCACATTACCAATAAAGGTAATGAAAGAAGGAATATCACTATAGACCCTAAAGACTTTAAGAAGATAAGAACTTGAAAATACATCTGACAATTTAGATGAAATAGATAATTCCTTGAAAGACACAAACTACCAAACTTAAATAAATAACCTGAATAGTCCTATAAGTGTTGAATAAAATTCAGTTAACAGTGGAGGAGGGGTAAGATGATGGCATAGAGAGGAGTGGAATCTAATCAGTCCCCTGGAACAACTAATAACAAGGAACAACCAGTAAATAATTTGGAATAACTGCTGGGGGACAATCATGACTGTCCACACATTGTACATGAACCTGGATTGGGAGGAATGCCTGAAATTGCAACATAGAATCTGTAAGTAAAAACTCTAGAACTGTGCCAGGAGCCTCCTCTCCCATGGCAGACTAAGCTGCAAAACCTCACTGTGGGAGAAACTAGCAGCACTCGCTCAGCCAGCAAATATAGCCCAGCTGAGCTCCAACTGGGGTTTTAATTAACAAACGTGGATTGTATAATATAAGATACAACCCCCCAACAAGCAGACAGAGGCTTTTAGTGATGACTGACCTCAAAGAACCAGAAGACTCATCTGACCCGGGAGGGGGAGCCCAGAAGACCGGGTGTTACCTCTGGCTGATGAGTGAAACTAGGAGGCTGTGTACTGGCTCCAAAAGGGGCTTTCTGTCCCTTGCTCTCTCTCAACCTGAGGGGCTCAGAAGAGAGAGCCATAGCCATTTTCAGGCAGCACTCTGACCCAGACAGGATGGAGATAACAGAGTCAGAGACTATTCAAATGCAGACGATAACTGCCCAGGGGGGGTGTATCTTCCCTAAAGAAAGGCAGTGGGGCCCAGCTTTCCCTTCAGAACCAGACACCAGAGCCGGGGGGGCGGGAACAGCCAAAACAGAAACTAAGGAGGCCACACCTCCTTACAGCAGTCAGGAGCGACAGGCTGACAGGCGCCACCTGCTGGGCAGGTTAGGAAAAGCACAGCGACTGGAAACCTCACAGGAAAGTCTGTCATTCCTCTAAGATACACCCTGAAAATAACCCCATTCTGACACCTGAACCTGTTCTGGTCTGCGAAAATCTGACTGGGGCAACCAAGGAAACCAGAAGCCTAGATAACAGAAAACCACAATCTATACTAGGAAAAAATGAAGATATGGCCCAAAGGAAGAAACTTACACCTCAATCAAGATACAGTTGAGATACTGTTTCACTTTAATGAAACAATCTATTAAAGATTTTCAAAGAGATATGCTAAATCAAATCAAAAACCAAATCAATGAGTTCAGGGAAGATACAACAAAAGAGATGAAGGCTATAAAAAAAACACTGGGTGAACATAAGGTAGAAATCAAAAGTTCAAAAAATAACTGCCAGCATCTATGGAAATGAAAGGCAAGACACAAGAGATGAAAAACACAATGGAGACATACAACAGCAGATTTCAAGAGGCAGAAGAAAACACTCAGGAACTGAAGAACAAGGCACCTGAAAGCCTACAAAAGAACAGATAGAGAAAAGAATGGAAAAATACGAGTAATGTCTCCAGGAATTAAATGACAACGTGAAGTGCAAGAATGTATGTGTCATGGGTGTCCCAGAAGGAGAAGAGAAGGGAAAAGGGGCCAAAGCAATAATAGAGGAAATAATCAATGAAAATTTCTCTTCTCTTATGAAAGACATAAAATTACAGATCCAAGAAGTGCAGCATACCCCAAACAGAATAGATCTGAATAGACCCATGCCAAGACACTGAATAATCCAATTATAAAACTTCAAAGACAAAAAGAGAATCCTGAAAACAGCAAGACAAAAGCAATCCATCACATACAAAGGAAGCTTGATAAGACTATTTGTGGATTTCTCAATAGAAACCATGGAGGCAAGAAGGAAGTGGTGTGATATATTTAAGATACTGGAAGAGAAAAACCACCAACAAAGAATCCTATACCTGGCAAAACTGTCCTTCAAACATGGGGAGAGTTTAAAACATTCTCTGACAAATAGACAATGACAGAGTCTGTGAACAAGATACCTGCACTACAGGAAACACTAAAGGGAACACTACAGATAGACAGGAAAAAACAGTAGTGAGAGGTTTGTAACACAATTTTGGGTGATGGTAGCACAGCAATGGAAGCACAATGAACAAAGATGACTGTGAGTATGGTTCAAAGAGGAAGGTTAGGAGCATGTGGGACACCAGAAGGAAAGAGGAAAGATAAAGGCTGGGACTGTATAAGCCAGTGAAATCTAGAATGCTTAAAAATTGTGTCAAAATGTACAAATATGTTTTTACATGAGGGAGAACAAATGAATGTTAACCTTACAAGGTGTTAAAAATAGGGTGGTATTGAGGGAAATAATACAGTCAAGGCAAACTAGAGACTACAGTTAACAGAAACTTTGTAATTTGTTTCCTTTAATGCCAGAAAGGCTATATACCAAAGCTATAAATGCCTATAAGAGGGGGACGTAAGAGAGGGGTATGGGACTCTTGGCATTGGTGATGTTGTCTGACTCTTTTATTCTATTTTAATTCTATCTTTTTGTTGCTTTTTAGCTGTCATGTTTTTTTTTCTTTCTTTTTCTTTTTCTTTTGTCTCCCTACCTTGTTTGACTCTTCCTCCTTCTTTGTGGAAGAAATGGAGATGTTCTTATATAGATAGTGGTGATGGTGGTGAATATATAAATATGTGTCTATATAGGAAACCATTAATTGTTTACTTAGGACAGAAAGTATGGTGGGTGAACGATACTGTCTTAAAAACAAAACAAAACAAAAAAACGGGTTGATGAAGAAACCTTGAAGCCACTACATGAGTGAAATAAGTCAGACACATAAGGACAAATATTGCAGGGTCTCACTGATATGAACTAATTATAATATGTAAACACATAGACATGAAATATAAGTTAACAGGATATAGATCAAGGCTAAAGAATGGGTAGTGGTTGCTTATTATAGCAGAATATTCAAATAGGTTGAACCTAAGTATTTGGAAGTGGACAGAGGTGACGGTAGCACATTATTGTGAGAATAACTAACAGTGCTGAATGGTGTGTGAATGTGGTGTGTGAATGTGGCTGAATGTGTGTGAATGTGGTGGAAGGGGAAGCTTAGAGCAGGGACCACCTGCTGAGCAGAAAATCACAGTGACTTGAGGCCTCACAATGTGTACCAATCTTCTAAGACACCCTCAGGGAGACATGATACTATTGCCTCCTTCTGAGACCTGAGCCCATTCTGGTCTGGGAAAACCTGACTGGGGTAACCAAGAAAACCAGATGCCTAGACAACAGAAAACTACAACCTACACTAAGAAAAACAAAGTTATGGCCCAGTCAAAGGAACAAACTTACACTTCAATTGAGATACAGGAATTGAAACAACTAATACTAAATCAATTCAAAAAGTTTAGGGAAGAAACAGCAAAAGAGATGAAGTGTATAATGAAAACACTGGGCGTACGTAAGGTAGAAATCAAAAGTTTGAAAAAACAACTGGCAGAATCCATGGAAATGAAAGGCACAGCACAAGAGATGAAAGACACAATGGAAACATACAACAGCAGCTCTCAAGAGGCAGAAGAAAACACTCAGGAACTGGAGAACAAGGCACCTGAAAGCCTACACACAAAAGAACAGATAGAGAAAAAAATGAAAAAATATGAGCAATGTCTCTGGGAACTCAAGGACAAAATGAAATGCAGGAATGTACATATCACTGGTGTCCCAGAAGGAGAAGAGAAGGGAAAAGGGACAGAAGCAATAATAGAGGAAATAATCAATGAAAATTTCCTATCTCTTATGAAAGACATAAAAGTACGGATCCAAGAAGCACAGCATACCCCGAACAGAATAGATCTGAATAGGCCTATGCCAAGACACTTAATAATCAGATTATCAAATGTCAAGGACAAAGAGAGAATCCTGAAAGCAGCAAGAGAAAAGCGATCCATCACATACAAAGGAAACTTGATAAGACTACTTGTGGATTTCTCAATAGAAACCATGGAGTTAAGAAGGAAGTATCGTGATATATTTAAGATGCTGAAAGAAAAAACCACCAACCAAGAATCCTATATCTGGCAAAACTGTCCTTCAGATATGAGGGAGAGCTTGAAATATTCTCAAACAGACAATGACAGAGTTTGTGAACAAGATACCTGCTCTACAGGATACACTAAAGGAAGCACTGCAGGCAGAAAGGAAAAGATAGGAGGGAGAGGTTTGGAAAACAATTTTGGAAGATAGTAGCACGGCAATGTAAGTACACTGAACAAAGATGACTGTGCACATGGTTGAAAGAGGGGATACCAGAACAAAAGACGAGAGATAAAGACTGGGACTGTATAACTCAGTGAAACCTAGGGTGCTCAACGATTGTAATAAAAGGTACAAATGTGTTTTTACATGAGGTAGAACAAATGAATGTCAACTTTGCAAGGTGTTAAAAATAGGGTGGGATGGGAGGAAGATGGGAATGTATAAAACAGTAAATCTTGTGGTGGACAACATCTGTGATTAACTGTACAAATATTAGAAATCTCTCTCATGAAATAGAACAAATGTATGACACTATAACTAGAAGCTAATAATAGAGGGGTATATGGGGGAAAATATACCTATTGCAAACTATGTACTACAGTTATTTTAACATTCTTTCATCAACAGTAACAAATGTGCTATACTAATACTATGAGTCAATAATGTAGGGGTGTGTTTCAGCGTAGGGGAGGAATTGTGTTTTCTTTTTTTGTCTATTTTCTGGAGTAATGAAAATGTTCTAAAAATTGGAAAAAAAATTATTATGGTGAGGGATGCACAGCTGTATGATGGTACCATGGGCAACTGATTGTGCACTTTGGATCTTTGGATAATTGTATGGTATGTGAACAATCTCAATAAAACTAAATTTAAAAAATACAATTAAAAGTTAACTTACTTCCAGCAAAGATAATTCCAGACTCAGACTGTTTTGCTGGGAAATCCTACCAAATATTTAAGGCAGAAATAAAATCTCTTTCAGAGAATAAAAGATGGAGGAAGGAACATTTCCCACTCATTTTATGAGGCCAGCAATATACTGATACAAAAACAGACAAAAAAGACATTACAAGAAAAGAAAACTACAGGCAAAGTTTCTTCATGAACATATATCTGAATACCATCAGGAACATCTTCACAAATTGAATCCAGAAAAAAAATATATATATATATATATCATATAATCATATTCATGATTACCTGAAGTTTATCCCAGAAAAGCAAGTCCGTGTCATCATTCTAAAAGTAAATTTAATTCACCATATTAACAGTCTAAATAATAAAAACCATATGATTATATCCATAGAGCCAGAAAAAAATCACTTGACAAAATTCGATACCCTTTCAGGATTAAGAAAAACACAATCAGCAAAATAGGAATAAAAGGGAGCTTTCTTAACCTAATAAAGGCATCTACCAAAAGAGCCTACATCTAACATCAAACTTAATGGCAAACAATTGAATGCTTCCCTCTAAAATTGGGGGCAAGAAAAAGATATATGCTCTCACCATTCCTATCCAACATCTCACTTGAAGTCCTAGCCAGTGTAATAGGCAAGAAAAAAGAAATTAAAAGTATACAGATTGGAAAAGAAAAAACAAAACTCTTCATATTTGTTGCCAACACATAATCTATGTAGAAAATTCCAAGGAATCCTCATAAGAAGCTCCTATAAGTAATACTAAGTTTGGCCAGGTCATAGAAAACAAGATAGAGATGCAAAAACCAAAACTATGTCTGTAAGTAGCAACGAGAAAATGGAAATCAATTTTTTAAAAGTAACATTTACAATGGCACCCCCAAAGATAAAATATTAGGAAAGTTTAACAAAATATGCAGTATTTGTATTCTGAAAATTATTTTTTAAAAACTGATGAAAGAGAAATAAAGAAGATCTAAATAAATGGAGAGAGAAACCATATTCTTGAACTGGAAGACTGAATGTTGTTCAAATGTCAATTTTTCCCCAAACAATCTATTGTCAATGAAATCTAATCAAAATGCAAGATGATTTTTATTTTAGATTTTGACAAGGTGATTCTAAAATTTATATGGAAAGGCAAAAGAACCAGAATAGCAAAGACAATTCTGAAAAAAGAAAACAAAGTTGGAGGACTCACAACCTGTTTCCAAAGCTTATTATAAATCTGTAGTAATCAAAAAAGTATGGTATTACCAAACAGTAGACATATAGTTCAATGGAACAGAAAGGAAAGTCCAGAAATAAAACCACCTAAATATGGCCAATTAACTTCCAACAAGGATACAAAGGCAATTCTTTAGAGACAGAAAATAATTTTTAACAGTTTCTTCTGGAACAATTAGAACATTAATATGTAAAAAACAAACCTTGGCATATATTTACACCATGTTCTAGTTTGCTAATGCTGCCAGAATGCAAAACACCAGAAATGGATTGGCTTTTATAAAAGGGGGTTTATTTGCTTACACAGTTACAGTCTGAAGGCCATAAAGTGTCCAAGGTAACACATCAGCAATCAGGTTCACTAGAGGATGGCCAACGGTGTCTGGAAAACCTCTGTTGGCTGGGAAGGCACGTGGCTGGCGTCTGATCCAAAGTTCTGGTTTCAAAATGGCTTTCTCCCAGGACATTCCTCTCTAGGCTGCAGTTCCTCTAAAATGTCACTCTTAGTTGTCAGCTTCTCCAGAGCAAGAGTCTGCTTTCAACGGCCATCTTCAAAACGTCTTTCATCTGCAGCTCCTGTGCTTTCTTCAAAGTGTCCCTCTTGGCTGTAGGTCCTCTTCAGAATGTCACTCTCAGCTGCACTGAGTTCCCTCTGCCAGTCAGCTCATTTATATGGCTCCACTGATCAAGGACGACCCTGAATGGGTGGGGCCATGCCTCCATGGAAATTATCTCATCAGAGTTATCACCTGCAGTTGGGTGGGGTACATTTCCATGCAAACAACCTAAACCAAATGTTCCAACTTAATCCCCACTAATATGTCTGCCCCACAAGATTGCATCAAAGAATATGGCTTTTTCTGGGGGACATAATACATTCTAACCAGCACACACTGTAATCCAAAATTTACTGAAAATGGATCATAGACCTAAATGTAATTGATAATACTATAAAACATTTATAAGAAAACATAGGAGAAAATGTTCTTCAAACTTGGGTTAAGAAAATAGTTCTTAGATATAACACCAAAAGCATGATCCAAAGAAGAAAGAATTAACTGATTGGACTTTAAATGTAAAACTTTTTGCTCTCTAAAAGACCCTGTTGAGAAAATGAAAAGACAAGCCACAGACTGGGAAACAACATTTGAGAATAACAACTGAAAAAGTATTTGTATCTAGAATATAAAAGGAATTTTCAATTCAACATTAAAAAAATTTTTAGAAGTACAAAAGACTTGAACAGATGTTTCATTTAAAAAGATACACAGATAGCAAATAAGTACATTAAAAATGCTCACATTATTAGTCATTAGTGAAATGCAATTTCAAACTACAATGAGATACTACTACACACCTATTAAAATGGCTAAATTTAAAAAAAAAAAATAAAAAATTGAAAATGCCAAGTGCTGACAAGGAGGCACAGTGACCGAAGCTCTCTTACTCAGCTGGTGGGAGGAATTCAAAATGTTATAGCCACTTTGAAAAAAAGTTTGGCAATTTCTTATAAAGTTAAATATACACTCACCATATGATCCAACAATTTCACTCCTCGGTACTTAACCAAGAGAAATAAATAATTACATTTGCACAAACATCCGCATGCAAACATATGTATACAGCAGCCTCATTCATAACTGACCAAACCTGGACCCTCCCAAATAAATATCTTTCAACTGGTAAATGGGTGAGCAAATGAAGGTACATCCATACAAAAGATTATCAAGCAATAAAAAGGAACTATTTATACACAAAACAGCTTAGATGAATCTCAAATGCATTATGCTCAGGAAAGCAGCCCAAATCCAAAGGGTTACATACTATATGATTCCATTTATATGAAGTTCTGAAAAAGGTAAAATTATAGGGAAGGAGAATAAAGCAGTGGTTGCCACAGTTCATAAGGAGGACAAGGTTTGACAACAGAGAGGCAGTTTGGGGGAATTTGGGGGGTTGAGGAATTATTCTGGATCTTAACTGTGGTGGTAGTTACATTACTCAACACAATTTGCCATAACTCATAGAACTATACATCAAAAAGTGATCTTTCTGAGTGTAAAATTAAAAACTAGGTAACTTTCATACCCTCCTGTTGCCTTTCATTCAGCTACAAGTCTCCCAAGTCCTATAAGAACATGCAGAAATCACTTTGGAATAAGAAAACCAATAAGCAAGCATACACATGGACAGACACCTACACACATAGCAAGAACTTAACACATAATTCCATGGTTCATCAATTAGCATTTTTCCATTTCAACTCCTTAGCAGTGAAGCAAAATACATGTGCTAGTATGACTAGTCTCAAGATGCCTAAATATAAAGCATTAACCTTAATCTAGCTCTGCAAATGGTAATGTTTATTTGTTTACCATTGGAAAGGCAAAGCCATGATGAATAAAACATTTCAATAAAAAGGTGAGTTTTCATCTAACAGAAACAAGAATACCAAGGTACTGAATGTTGTTCAGAACTGAATAGGAGTGACAGAGGAAAAGTCAATGTCATCAGAAATTCTACCAAAATATGTCTTACCATGGAAATTCTTGCTTTACATTACCTGAAATAACAATATCCACAGAATTTTATCTTCTATCTACACACATTCATAAACCTTTGAAATATAAAGCACAAAACAACAACAAAAACACCCAATCACAGCCAATTGACAGCATTGGACAAATAAAAGTAACAAAATTGAAAACTTTTTAATGCTTTTAGGGAAAAGAAAAAAACCTTTTTAATGAAAAACATCTTTCAGCTCATCAAATAATTGCCATAATTTCTTCCAAAGAATGTTATTCACATTGGCAACAACATGAAGTCATAACTGAGACACCTCACTGTAGT
This sequence comes from Choloepus didactylus, assembly GCF_015220235.1. NCBI lineage: Eukaryota > Metazoa > Chordata > Mammalia > Pilosa > Megalonychidae > Choloepus > Choloepus didactylus. The sequence continues at coordinate 53,372,795 of NC_051314.1, forward strand.
GGCCCTTTGCAGCTTGCAAGCAGTCACTCTCCACAGCAGCAGAGAGCTGAGCCTTTATTGAAAATCTAACTGGAGTTGCCCAGGTATGGAGCATCAGACTCAGGAGTCTATAGTTTAAAAGGCCAACCTAACAATAACAAACCAAGTGAAATGAATCAATTGCCCACATTTGGGTAGTGTTCTAGTTTGCTAATGCTGCCAGGATGCAAAACACCAGAAATGGATTGGCTCTTATAAAGGGGGTTTATTTGGTTACACAGTTACAGTCTTAAGGCCATAAAGTGTCCAAGGCAGCACATCAACAATCGGGTGCCTTCACTGGAGGATGGCCAATGGTGTCCGGAAAGCCTCTGTTAGCTGGGAAGGCACGTGGCTAGTGTCTGCTCCAAGTTCTGGGTTCAAAATGGCTTTCTCCCAGGATGTACCCCTCTAGGCTGCAGTTCCTCAAAAATGTCACTCTTAGTTGCACTTGGGGTATTTGTCCTCTCTTAGCTTCTCTGGAGCAAGAGTCTGCTTTCAACGGCCATCTTTAAACTGTCTCTCATCTGCAGCTCCTGTGCTTTCTTCAAAGTGTCCCTCTTGGCTATAGCTCCTCTTCAAAACATCACTCACAGCTGCACTGAGCTCCTTCTGTTATGTCAGCTCAATTATATGGCTCCACTGATCAACTTAGACCCACCCTGAATAGGTGGAGCAACACCTCCATGGAAATTATCCAATCAGAGTCATCACCCACAGCTGAGTGGGGTGCATTCCAAAGAAACACTCAAAGAATTAGAATCTAATCAACACTGATAATGTCTGCCCACACAAGATTACATCAAAGATAATGGCGTTTGGGGGACATAGTATGTTCAAATTGGCACAGGTAGCAAGCTTTACACTATACTGTAGGAGGAGGCAAAAAGTCTAAATCCTAGGATGTTGCCCTGAAGAGTGAGAGTGACAGGAAAACAAAGGCGGACACATCAGCAAAGACAGACAAGGAGGTGTGACCCCATTCCTAGGATTAGCATTAAGGATTAGCACATTAGCATTTGCCTTCCCAATTCTAATCATCACTAGGATTCTCCTCTGTCCATGGTGGAAGCCCCTCAGGGATTTGGTTACAGATTTAAATTTGGGGAAAACAGCACTTCTCATTTTCTCTTCCATACTTGCCTCCAGGAGTCAAGATATACCTCAGTTTCATAAGTATAAATGGAGAGAGAAATTAATCTCTAATAAGAAATAAGATATGAATACATTAGTATGAATGTCACATACGCCACCAATGAATACATTATATACAGTAGAGGTACATGGAAATGAATACCGACCTTAAAGTTTTTTTCCTTACTCTAACCTAAACCTTTAGCTGTTTCCTCATCAGAGCTGTTAGCAAGTAAGAGTGGTGAGCAGCAACCAGTCCACACCAGATCCTTCACATCCACTACCTCCTTGAATCCTTGCTACAACGCGATGACATAGGTGTTATCTCTCCTCTACAGACAAGGAAATGGATCCCAAGAGGGAAAGCTATTTGCCCAAAATTACAGAATTCATATAGGATGGGGCCTGAAATCAAACCACAACTATGATACCAAAGAGTGTTCTGCTTACTCAAATCTGCTTCCATTAGAGCTAACAGCACAGGTTCCTCTCTTCCTTGTTGCTCTCTAAGGGCACCAGTGGAAGGGCACTGGTGCCAGGAAAAGGCTTGCCTATGCATAGTTTTCTTGATAGTGACGTCAAATGGAATTCCAAAGGCCTGAATTTGTATGGGTTGTTGTAGCACCAGGCCCAGAGTCTGACACCCAGCAGGCTCTGAAGAAGTGTTTACTAAACTGAATGCAATTCTAAGAAGATGAACTACAAAGTAGAAACATCTGAAACACACCAATGAAACTGGAAGAAGCTGTGCCATCTGGTACATTCATGCAAACAGCCCAGGAGGGAAAAAAAGGAAGAAACAGACTTTGGCATCAGAGATAGATGGGTTAAAAACCCAGCTCAGCCACTTTCTAGGTGCTTTAATCTTTCTGGGGCTCAGTCTTCTTATCAGTAAAATGGAAATTATAGCACTCCCTGGGCTAGCTCTCAGGTGAGCAGTAAGTATTATTTCCCATCCTTTTCAGAGCACAATTTTCCTGAACTTTTTCATAATTTACATACATGCTAGAACAAGTGCCTCTCCTCTGTACCGGTTTGCTAGAGCTGCCTATGCAAAATGCCAGAAATGGATTGGCTTTTATAAAGGGGATTTATTAGGTTACAGATTTACAGTTTTAAAGCCATAAAAGTGTCCAAACTGCATCAACAAAAGGATACCTTCATTTAAAAAAGGCTGATAGTGTCCAGAACACCTCTGTAAGCTGGGAATGCACATGGCTGGCGTCTGCTGGTCCTTTGCTCCCAGGTTCTGGTTTCAAAATGGCTTTCTCCAAATGTTTCTGGGCTTTTGCTGTAGCTCCTCTTTTTCAGCTCCTGTGCATTGTAGCTTCTTTCACCCAGGGCATTTCTCTCTAAGGATCTGGGGGGGTCCTCTATTAGCTTCTCCAGGGCAAACTCTGGGCTTCATCTCTTAGCTTAGCATCTCCAAACATCCTTCTTTCCACATCTCCAAGCATCTCCAAGCCCAGCATGTGTGTCAGCTCTTAGCTTCTCCCAGGGGCAAACCCTGGACCACACGTCCTAGCTTCTCTCTCCAAAATGTCTCTCTCAGCTTCTCCTCTTTAAGGACTCCAGTGATCTAATCAAGACTCATCCTGAAAGAAGGGGTAACACCTCCATGGAAAAAATCTAATCAAAAGGTCTCACCCACAGCTGGGCCAGTCACAGCTCCATGGAAACACTCAATCAAAAGTTTCCACCCTAATCAAAAGACTAAGTAGTCTGCCCCCACAAGATTGCATTAAAGAACTTGGCTTTTCTGGGGACATAATATATCCAAACTTGCACAGCCTCTGAATAAGAATGTAATGTAATAAGAATAATGGAAATGAATGAAGATAGACAGTAACGTATGACTGATGCCTTTATAAACACTCTTTCAGATGGAACCTCAGAAGCTAGCAGGCTGGCTTCTGAGTCTTTTCTCCCCAGCATGCCACTTTAACTCTAGCCCATAAATAGTGGAAAGTAGTTCCATATCTTACAGACACTCAGCATCCCACATGAAACAGCAGCTCTCACCATCCAGTTCAGTCTCTACTGTGCAGCACATATCGCTGAGTTCCACTACATTTCGGCAGCCACAGGCTCCTATTGCAGGCTGCCATTCAAATAAAATGAAGGATGGCAGAGAGAAACCTTTTTTGAAAACTGCTGAATATTTGTTGTGCCTCTTCTTCTCCTAGTCACTACTAAATGTACTGATTCAAAACTCTGTGTGCATGAAAGGAGATAAGAAACACATGAGGGATCATCCAGCTTTCCCACCATCCTTCATCCCTTTCTGCCTTCTCTTCTGCTTTCAAACACCACGTACTATGTTCAGCTCAAACCTTATACTTTAACTATAAGCAGTTATAATAAATTGTAACAACAGATGGGTGCTTACTAGTAATCTTATGTTGGATCAATATTTTTAAAAGGAGGGAAGAAAAGAGAAGGGAAGGAAATTCTAATCTTTAATGAAAAAACTGTGTAGAAGCGTCTGCCCTATTAGGCTCTTAATGAGTTTTTATCCCTCTCACAAGGGGATTACCATAATTAGCTGTCACTAACATTTGGTAATGTCCTTTCAGTTAGCCTGTAGAAAAGATGCTAACATGCAATGATATTTATGGAAAAACTAGAAAAATTATTGTAATAAATTATTACAATAAATGTGGGGTCTTCCTCCCCTGCTGAGTAGTTTTGAATATATGTACTTCAGTAAAATGCTCAACAATTGTATATTAAAAGCATTTGGGGGAACCACTATTAAAAGTAAATGTAATTGAAAATGTTCACTACTTCCATATAAAATATATGGGATATAGGAACTTCACTCTTCGGGAACAAATGCTTTTACTTACCGAAAGTTGTGATTACAGTTCTGAGAATTCACAGGTAGTTCTTATAATCAGAAGCATTTCCTTTCATAACTTGCCCTTCTATTCTAGTTGCTTCACAACAAAGTATCGAAAATTTACCAAGGTGTTACCTATATCTAAACCTAAATGTCACGTTCAGGAATTTCAAACACAATAGGTACATATACTTTAAAATAGAGATGGCAGAAAACATTATCCCTAGACCCCACATTTCCATTTCTGAAAATAATGCATAAAGAAATTATATCAAATGGAAATGTTGAATAGTACATATTATAACAGTTAAAATATTAGAACTAAGTGATTTCAACCAACATGAATACATAATTACATCTGTCTACATGTACAGCTCAGCATGAAATGTCTCACTAGAAAAAATGTTTAGTTTTATGGTGCTGAAAAACTAGCTTTTACCTTTAAAAAGAAAAACTGCACAATTTTGTAAAATAGCCTTCTAAATGTAATAATTTATGCTAAACAACAATGACAACAAGTTTAAATCTACAGTCATAAAAAGCTCCTTTATATATGATATGGCTTTCTCCCAAATGTGGTCTAACAGCAGCCCCTTTCAATATACAAAGACAATAATATGGTCAGATCAAATCTATACTGTCAACAGGTTCATGGTCACAAACACTTGATGAGCTGAACATTGTACCTACCCTTCAGTAATGCTTGCAGAGTGACAGGGTCTGACGGTTACCATAGTGATCATGTGGCAGCTTCTGATTTATTACCTTGTTCTGAAGGACTGTGATGGCTCTTCGGCTATACCTTCAGCAGCTATTTTAGATTTGAGAGCCAAGCTATGATAAATGTCCACTATCTGAAAGATATACCCAACAGAACGTAACCTTGGAGAGCAGTGCTTTAAATGCAAATTGACAGCTTTGCCTTCTTTTTAGAATATGAAACAGTGATTCCAAAGCCACGGAAAAGGGAGACCTATGCCCTCGGACACACTGATTCTTCTCCTTGGGGAATGCCATTTTCAGGGATACTACCCAGTGAATACTTAAGCAGTCTGGAATAGAAAATGAGGCAATAAATTCTGCTGAGGCTAGCCCGAGCAGCACATTGATTACAAAAGCATGCATGCGTCTGAGCAATTAGTGAGGCATTCAGTTATGTGGCACCAAATGTTCAATGTATTTAGAAAGTTATCACCACAGGTCAATAAATTATGTCATTTCATCTCAACTAATTGACACAGCTCATGCTTTCCCACAGAACCCTGAAAAGAGCATTTCAGGGAATAAATCTCACAGTCAGGTGTCCATTTGCCAATGTTTCCTGGTTAAACATGCCAAAAGATGATGAGTTTCCACAAAACTGCTGGGTTTTATCTGATTTTTGTTTTAGGAAAACACACCACACACCATACCAGTGATATATCACAGAAGTTTGTCCAGCAACTAGGTAGTACATAGATATCAGCTCCTGCTGTGCATGTGAATTACCATCCATGAAAGACTATGATATATACCATTTTATTCTATTACATTGTCTCTATTTTTTTTTTTTCATTTGATGCATGGCAATAAAATACTGAGAGAAAATGGCCTTTCAAGCTTATCAAGCCAATAGGCACCACACACAAATTTGTGTATTACCAAGTCCCACATGGACACCAAGTTATTGATTCTGCCATCTAAATCCCTTGCTTCGACAGGGAGGATATTGCTTTTAGGATAAATAAAACAATCTCCACAATAATTTATGTTCAGTTCCTAAGGCTTTGTTTGTAGAAACCTTTCTAAGAATGAATACACACAGCATTTTCACAGCATAACCAATCAGCACATAGGAAGACTAGTTTGCTTTCTCTTTTGCAGGACTAACATTGAAGTACTGCCATGCCCAGGGATGTGTTCTTCCTGACTCAAAAACCTGAGGTGGAAATGTATTTTCCATTTTCTGCTTTGTTGATTCATCAAATCTGTACAATTTCCACGTATGTAGTATATTACTAGGCTTCCCATGAATCATGACTGACTTAGCCAAAGACATACTTGATACTCAGCATTATTTTGTCTCACTGGTGGATGAGGTAGAGGGGAAAAACCAAATAAGTCAAAAGGCCTCTTATTTTCAAATAACTGGAATGCAGACATGTATTTTAAGAGTAGTCTCATGAACTATTTTCAAATAACAAAGCATGTACCCCAGACAAATAAAGTCTTTATCTTTATTTTTAAGGGGGAGCAAAAATTGATTGCTTGGGAGTAGCTCTTTGATTTTGTAATGAGAAAAGAAAATCCAATAGGTTACAGAGAACTCTCCATCCACTCACCTACATAGTGTGCCCCCAGCTCTTTAAAGCAAATGGTTACACATCAGTGAACATAGCAAGCAACTTAATTGAATCTGATGTGAGTGTTTGCACAACTAGGAATTCAAGGTACCACACACATGGGACCAGTTTGGGATTACTATCTTTGGACCTCAAATCAAACACACAAGAAGGAGAATTCATAGTAACATAAGGTATTAAAAAGTCACAAGATAGCACCTAGAATGGAGCATTTCATTATTTAAAAAGAAACTTTACCCATGTTGATATTAGTAAGTCCCAAAATTAGAAGGGAATTTTTAGATGCCTCATAGTAGCTCTGTTGGGCACAGGAACAAATTAGGAAACAAAAAGATCTGCAAGGCTTGCTTGGCCTTAATTGTGCCAACAGTGAACTAATATTTTCATATTGTTCTCCACTGCACTACTGTGCTTGAAGCTATGGCAACAGCCCCAACAATCCCAGGACCTAATCTTCCACACCTACTTTTCAGGTCCCAATCCTCATCTGCAATACAGCTATTCCACCCCATCCCACCCCAACCCCAACCGGAACAGGTTCCCTCAGGACAGAACAAGGAAAATACAACTGGTTTTTATAGCACCTCTATATCCTGTTTCCTCCCCACCACATTAAACTTCCAAGTATAATGAAGGCAGGTAATTAAAAGTGAAGCCGAATGTAAATCTACCAACTCCTTCCTGTCACTTAATTCTGAACCAATTCGATCCCTACCCACCCAAAACCATTGCTAGAAAAGAAGAAAAAAAAGTGTCGACAAGAGGTCTCCGGTCTTCAACGCCTTCTGTTTCAGCAGCTCCTGTGAATTCTCTCACTTCATTTTCCTCACCTGCACAGCCCACTAGGAGTTAACAACTGTCAGGCAGGCAAGAGTCATTCAGGCCCAGAGGTCAGCAATCTTATTAAATCCCTGTGCTACCACTGGGACTAAGCAATACCCACACCCTTCAGTGCAAAGCAGGAGGCAAAAAAGACTGAAGAGGAAGAGTTAGAAGAGACAGAGAAGAAAAAGAAAAGAGAATAGGAATTGGATGAGAGCAAACCAAAGAGGGAAAAACTAGCAAATATTTCCCCAAGTAGTTTCTGCCTACCTTTCTTCTAGGTATTCACCATTTAAGAAGGTATTTGGTGTAATTAAATAATCTTTTGCAGCTCAGAAACGATCGGCTCTAAGAGCACAATTCTACATTTTAGCATTAGACGTTATTCTACTGTGAAGACACTGCCCACACCCAGAAGTGCTGGTGTAGTCATCCTTTGGCATTTTGTAGACAAGTGCTAAAATTCTGCAAGTATGAAACATATTGACATTTATTTTTATAAAGGCAATGCACAAGATAGAATTCACCATCTTTCATTTTAATGAAAGAAAAATTGGGCTGGAGAGAAGGCAGCACATGATAAAGCTTCTCATTTTTAATCTCATTTATAAATGCTAAATATATTATTAAACAATCTTTCTAGCTTTAAGTCTCAGCTATGCAGGTTTATGTTTCTTCTGTTTCTGAATGTTTATATTAGAGAGAGAACCAGTGAGAGAGAAGTGAGTTTGTTATAAAGACCATAATATTAGATGCGGAGCCTATTGACCATTTTCAATGACCTAGTGACCATTTCAAATTAAAAAATGATGCTTGCTTTATTTATTAAGATAAAGCTTTTATTTCACAATACACAAAACTTCACATATCTCAAGAGAAAGTCTTTATCATTACATCCAAGAATGTGCTCACAGTGTCCAGAATTTTTAAAAAACAGCATGTAACAAAAGAGACATAGCTCATCTAAATATTTCAAGATGGTAAGGAGATACAGCCACATCATGGGAGAAGCAGTTCAAGGTCTGTCATTATCTAACCTGGAAATGCAGACTCAACCTAAGAAGGGATATATATAGGAGGAGAATTAGGCATGCTCTTTTTTTTCAATATGTCTTATTTTTATTACATGATTTCTTTTTTTTTTACGGGAAAAATTGTAGGTTTACAGAAAAACCATGCATAAAACACAGTTTCCTATATACTTCCCTATTATTAACACCTTGCATTAATGTGGTACATTTGTTATAATTCATGAAAGGATGTTTTTATAATCGTACTATTAACTATAGTCTGTTGTTTATGATAGGGTTTACTGTTGGTGTTGTACAGTCCTGTGTCTGTTTGGTGTTTTTTTTTTTTTTATGTTTATTCTAAAAACATATATACAACCTAAAATTTCCCCATTTAACCACATTAAAATATATTATTTCAGTGCTCTTAATTACTTTCTGACAATACTGCACTACTATCACCACCCTACGATCAACCCAAATAGAAATGGCATAAGATGATCAAGTTAGTAATAATGAACAGGAGGTTTAGACAAACAGATGCCAACTTAACATAAAGGGAATATTTTATTTTGAAAAATTATTATTTTAAAAGTGGAAAAACTTCATATGTTAGTATATATTTTCTAGAGAGAACACCTAGAAGGAAGGTTATAGAGGAAATTCAAGCTTGAAAACAAAAACAACTATAAAACTTCAGGCCCTTTTCGGACCTATAATATTAGATGACTAGAAATATTAACCAGATACAGGGTAATGATATACTCTTACTTTGAAACTCTCAATGGACTAATTAGCTACCCAGTCACTTGCTGCCAATGCCAACTGGTCAACTACAAAATTTAAATTACTAAGATTTACTTTTTCTAAAAATGTGGTTTTAATCATAAGCAAAGCACCAGGAAAATACTCTAAACCTTCACTATGGCACCTAACACAACTCAGATACTTAATTTCCCTTTCCTTCTCTGAATCCCAAGGCCATTTTCCACTGGCAGAAAAGATGCAACTGAAACAGACTGAATAAACACAACAGAAGGATTAGTTCTGATCTCTCAAATCAACAACAAGCCACTTTTGTGCCCCTTCAGCTGACATCACAAATCATGTTAATATAATACAATTTTCTGCAGTTCCCATATAAACAATCCTTTAAGTGGTGGGCTAAGGGCAAAAATGCTTGATGAATCAGTCTCTTCTCACTGGTGTTTCTGATGACAATTTCTTCTTGTGAAAATCTCTGAACTAATACTCTACTTACCGATGTTTATGAGTACTTAACTTGTTAGCTGTTCTGTGGTACAAAAGCTGGATAGCTTTAAGTCCCCTTCCAAGCCTGAGTCTAGAAACTAGTGCAACTTGGAAAACCAAAGCTGAATCAAAGCACATATGCAATAAACCAAATCTGAAGAAGTCTGAAATATTATTGTTTTTTTTTTCCTTCCCCAGGAAGGCAAAGTGTTTTGAGTGTTTATGATGTGAAAGTTGCAGGAGGGAAAGCAGGGGACAGAGGATACAGAAATAAAAGACACAGTCTCATACTCAAGGGGCTCAGAGTATACTAGACAAGATTACACTAATATACAAATACAGAAATCATAATATAATTCAGTAAAAAAAAAAAAAAAAAAATGACCACAAGGTAGGAAGTTCAAAAATAGTGGGTAGTGCAAAGTTGTTGGAAAGAAAAGTTAGAGGCAATTTTGGAGGGCCAAGAATGCTAGGCTGAGGCTGAGCAGGGTGGTGCACAAGGCATGGTTCCCAATATCCGGATCAGAGCAGAGGGTGGTGAGCAGAGAGGACTGAGATTAGAGACCAAACCCAGACCTCATAGGCAAGCGCAGGTCCAGGTAATGCCAGCGGGGCTCAAAAGGGAACTCCCCAAAGAAAGGCAGAACATGGGTCAAAGCATCTGGAATTAGAGAATAGGCCTAGATTCAAGACCTCGTCAGGAAAGGTCAAGGCAGGCAAGGTCTGGGTACTCCAAGAGCTGGGCAAGGAATCATGACAGAATCTCAGGCATGACAGGATAATAGCTTGTGACACTAGGTTCAAAGTTTGTTCAAAAGGGAGGAAACTAGTGAACAAAGAGCAGGGCCAGAATAATGGCTAATTTTATGCTAAGCCAATCAAGATAATGCCTAGGCTTCTGAAATTCCCTCTGACTAAGAAAGAGATCCCCCTCAAAGACTAAGCTGGGAATAAGTCTGCAAGCAATCAAGGGCTGAAACATCCCAGCTACAGAGTTGGGGAGACTGGAATGGGAGGAAGCTGAAGAGCCAGGTGTGCCACTTCAGCTCTTCATCTAAAAGGAAGCAGAAGAGGGACAAAATACTGTACACCTTACAGAACAGCAGCAAGTACTAGAAGACAAAGTTTTCCCCGCAAAAACTGTGTAATTTAAATTCATAGAAAAAGCAGAGCAAAACTCAGCAACAGTTTCCTCTAAAATGTCCAATCTTAGAGAATTAATAAAAGATTTGTGGCTTGTCCTAAGGAAAATAAATATGGATTTATTTATTTATTTATTTTTATTTCCTGGAGAAATAAAATTAATTAAACCAATGAAGAAAAAAATGACCTTGAGCAGTTTACTTAATAGCTAATGTTTTTTCATCTGTAAATTGAACATGATAATAGTGTCATTGTCAGCATTAAATGAGATGATGAAAGGGAAGACCTTATTCAGGTATATATTATCATAGTTCCTACTACTATTATTATTGCATTTCATTGAATCTTCAACACTACCAATTGTAAAACACACTGTAGTGCTATAATAAGAAAATAATAAATACTATATTAAAAATAATAAAAATATAAAGATACAGCAGGAAAGAAAAAAAAAAGACTCCCAATTAACCAACATAACCAACATGCAGCATTGATTTTAAGATATATCCTGATTTCAGAGATTTTGAAACATGGTAAGTGTTTCAACATCAAAGAAAAATGATACTAACTAAAAGTAATTAAATTAACAGTTCCCTTTTAAGGCAGGATTCTACCTGGAGAATTACCCATGTTTGCAGTGAAGATTAACTGAATTATTAACTCAATCACAGAACTGAAGAATACCATGATGCCATGTCAGTTCCAGCAGCACAAATAGGATAATGGCCCAGAACAGGATCCTGGAAAACATCCTTCTTACCCAACCCGTTATTTTATACCTTCCCTGTCTTTCCCAACCCATAAGAGACTATTACTCCCATAACAATCAGCACAGGTGCTTGGTTTTTTCCTCCCAGTTGGGAAAGTGCTTTATAAACTTTTAAGAGCAAAATCCATCTTATTTAATTTTGAATCCTTGCCCAGAGCTCATTTGATGCATGGGTGAGTGAATGACCCCTCAAGACATCTGAAACAACCAACAGAACTGGCATAAACTGATAGTCACCTATAAATGGTAGAATGTAAAGGCAGAGCATAAAAGTGACAAATACTCTAGTTCACACTTCTCAATCCCAGTTTTAAACTAAATATATCCTGTCAAAGAACTGTTTGCTGGTGTTACCAAGAGAGTTATGAATAACTTGATCTCCTAATTAGAAGAAACAGTGTAGTGTAAACAAGATTAAAATAAAACTCTAAAGAATACTTGTAGAATAAAACTCTAGACAAATAGAGTGACTGGAGATGGGGTATACAGATGTGAAACTGTAGCTCTTATTAGTACAAACAGGAATCTCCACGGTGTTTGTTACTGTTAATGGAGGTAACAATGAAACTACAAGTTCCCATTTCCCGTGTGTTCACTCTATGTCAGGCATTATGTCAAACGCCTAAGATACATTATCTCATTTAACTTTCATTACAATCCTTCACAATATATTTCTAATATATTACCAAGTCTTGAAGATTCAGCACCTGAATTTCTTTATTCATCCTTTAGTCTCATCCCTGCTGCCACTACATTAACTTAGGCCCTCACCTCTTTATGATAAACTGCTAAACACACATTTTTACTAAACTTCTACTCTCAAGTCTCAGCTGTGTTTCAATCCAACCCTCAAACTGCTGTATATTTATATTTATAATATGCAAGCCTATCAGTCTCACTCCATCGCCATGGGTTCTAAATCCTTAGCACAGTATCTAAGTCCCTGTGTGATACAGTCCTTGTCTGCCTTTGGAACTACTGCCACTTCCAACAGAGCACTCTAGGTCATCTTTCACTTTCAGTTTTTGGTTTTCTGGATACACCACGCTGCTTCACATCTCCATGCCTCCTGCCAAACTCTTACAGATCCTATAAAACTCTACTCAAACATCTCCTCTGTGAAGGCTTCTGTGACACAATCCCTCATCCCCCAGCAACTACCACCCACCAAGAAGTGGCATTCAAACAGCAGGCAATTCCTCTTCACGCTCCCATAGCACATGGCTCTTTCAGCAAGCGGGGGACGGAAGGGGTGTTGCTCAGCAGAAGAGTCTAGAACTCGGTGAATTTCACCACAATCCAAGGAACGGTAAGGTCCTCATATAGCTTAATCCCATCAGTGACGCAAAATTGACCTGACTAGAGAAGCTAACTCATACTCACTAACCAACCAAAACCCAAATGAAATAAACAGAAAGTCTTCAGATCAGCAGCTAATCAGGACAGCAAAAGAGCATGTCATATGACAGTGCCAACAGATTTTTTCTTGTCTTTATTACACCTAACTATTAATGGGTTCTGATCCTATTTGTGCTCACAGAATGTCTTATTTTTATAGCTTTATTGAAGCAACATAGATGATTTCATTGCCAGCCCTGCCTTGGGAGATAATTTTCAAAAAGCCCAATAATTATATCTCCTATCCTTTTCATTTTAATCATCATAAAGACATACTTTTACCACAGCATGCCAAATGAGTAACCATGCAAACGGAACCCAAGAAAATATGCAAACTCTTAAAATTTCTGAAGCCGAGAAGTATTTTTAATACATTGTCTTTATCTGACTTCCCTCCTAACAATGAAAACTGAGTGTGTACCAAGAATTACATTTTAATGGGCAAATATGCCTTACGTATGTTCCACTTTACTCCAGCTCTTCCTAATAATTTCTTCCTAGAAATTACATACTCATATGAAACTAGTTATTATGTTTATTGAAAATAAACAGTCAGCATTTCAGCAGTCACAGAAATGAGTGGCTATTTCTTCTTCCTGAGCTCTTTAATACCTAAACATTTTAAATCATCTTATACAACTTGGAGTTACTATCTCGATTGCCTCTAACTCTAATTTGTAACACCAAGGAAGAAAATTCTTGAAAAATTTCAGCAAAAGTATACATTTGCGTGCTCCATTATCAACTTACCCTAGCATAAAATTCCTTTGACTAAAAATATAGACAGTGCTGGATGAGTCTACCCCCCTTTCATAGGACCACATCCCTTTTTCCAACCAGAACATAAATGCAAAACTCATTTACCCTAAAAATTCAGACAAAGCTGTTGCTCCAAAAATTAAAAAGAGAGAGGAAAAGAAAACAGACACAACAGTGTCTGACAAATGGAACATGGGGGAGCTTCTTCAGACAGAAATTAACAATTGCCTCAAAATCATCAAGTTGCATTGTTATTTGGATAATGTTAACCATGGGTAGACAACAGAGTACACAAAGGCTGTTTTGAATCAGAAAAAGCCGCTGACTCTGCTAAATTACATACAACACACTGACCACCAGCACTCAGGAGATTTTGGTCAAATACCCAGCAAGCCAGCAGGGCCAAGAACAGATCTCAGAATATCTATGAAATAAACAATAAACGATGGCATGGGTCCTGCCTACCCAGTTAGCTCGAATATACTTTCTTCCAACTCTTTTGGATTGGAATAACTTAACATTGGATAAGAAGTCTTTATCTAAATAAACAGGCCAAACATTAGAGAGCCAATAGCAGTGAGGACATAGCTCTTTTCCATCTTGCTTCTTAAAGAGGGAATGCCATCAAGAAGGGTTAATATCACTTTTCTAATTATTTTTATTTATCTTAATTTCTTAAGATTACCATTAACAAAACAAGTAAGCACATTCTTAGGGAGTTGGGAGATCCAGACTCTACAGTCATTTCTTGTGTAATGACCTTGGGTAACTCACTTCTTTAGACATAAATTTCCGTGTCATTTAAAGAAAGAAAGTATAACTGCCTTATTTCTAAGATTCTCTCCATTGTATACAAAGAGCTTAAGAGTTTTCTTTATTATTAAGCACTAGACTTCCACATTTTAAAACATAATAGTCTAGGAAATGATACAGACTTCAACATACATATTAGTCCCTGTTTCCTCGAAGACTGAACTCTAGCCATCCTGTAAAATGGTGATCACTATGTTTCTTTAGAATTCTCCAAGGGAGACCTCATAACCTCCCTTAGCAGACACTCATATTTCGAGAAGCACAGGAGAAGAGGCGGAATAGAATGTTCTACACATTGTTCAAATCAATTCATAGATGGAACTCTGTGTGGTGCAAACCACAAGAAATGGCTTTTTAACATACCTGAGGGGAGAAAATGTATCAGCTCTCAATAACGAATAAAAGTGCCATGAGTGTCCCATAGCTGAGTCACCATGCAGAAGACTAGGAAGAAAAGACGTAATTCTGACTTTGGTTTCCTCTTCATCATTATTGCCCTAAAGCAACCAGTGTTCTGTGAGATGTCCAAAGATGTTCAGCTGGAAAGGGAGCCCTATTTATCAAATGCTCAGTGAAACTGTTAATCAAATAGGTTTCTCTGCTGCTAGACTTCTCAAAGCCTTGGAACGTAAATATAGATTTTTTTCTCCCAGAAGGAAATAAAGAATGCATCATTACCCTGCCTTTTACTTTTCTTCTAAGGAATATCTATTAATCTTCCAAAAACATAGATGAATACTTTCCTACCTATTAGAATACAAAACAAAATCTTGATATGTTTTCCCTCAAATTCTCACCAACCCACCTCCGTTTCTCCATATGCAAAACTTAAATACTACTACTGGTTACTTATCAGCAAGGAAAGATTAGACATTAACAGTTCCATGCATATAGAATGCTTGAATGAGAAAATGAATGTCCTCTTTGTATAGCCTATACTCTTTCCAGAGTGTGTCAAATTCACCATATAAAGAGTATTAAATTTAACATTATTTCAAGTATTTTTGTCGTATGGCAGAAATATATTATTATGAGACTATGATATTATGCTCCAAGAATATGGATTCAACCACCTACCCATTTCTTTCTTCACCACTCTCCCCTCCCCTCTACATATACATATATAATATCTGATAAGATTGCTCAGGAACAGAAAGCAGCACAATCAGTGTTACTCCAGCAGCTTCCCTTTATACAACCCTGCAGCTTAAGGGAAGGTCAGCAGCATTAAAAAAAAGAAAAAAAAACTGATGACTTTGAAATGTGTGTCACGAAAGAGAGTTATTTATCAATATACGCCTGACAAGAATAAGGTGAGAGCCCATTTCAGCTGGCTGGAATGACTGCTGTACATCATACTCTGATGCAGTAAGCCAAGACAAAATGAGTATTACCAAGTTGTTATGATAATTACACTGTGGCTGGTTCCATAAAACATGGGCTTTCCCTCCCAGGGACTGTGCTTAAAATTCAATATGAGTTAGGGTCTCTACTCCAAACAAGCAGCAGTGGTCACTTGGACCCACAATAAACCACACCAAGAACAAACTCCACTTGAGAGGGCATAAAAGCAATCACAAACCAGGAAGACTCAGCTACTCCAGGCTCAAGGTTTCCCCATTAACTCTCAACAACATGACATCACAATCTAAGTGACAGCATTTGCCCAGCTGCCTTCACGTGTAAATAAGCAGCATCTTTAAAGGGAAACAAAACAAAGAAATCAACACAAAGGTTACAGAAGCCCCGGCTGAAAGTAAAGATCAAAGGAAGAACAGGGGCCTGATATCACTGGCACCTGCAGAATTAAGACAGGTTAGGAGTCAGAGATTCTGTTTGCATTCTCACCCCTTTATGAATCACATCTGCAAAGGCCCTTTTGCCATGTGACCTAGAGAAACCACCCTCTTTTCACTTAAGTCTATCTCTACTAAGGGGTAACAACCATGTAATCGCGTCATGGTGAAGAGTAGAAGCATCAGCATCAAAATGCCTGGATTTGAATCATTTCTCTGTGGCCGACTTGCTGTGTGCTATCTCAAAAAGCCTCGCTGCCTTCAAATGTCAAGTGAGGATAACACCGCCTACCCCTTAAAGTTGTTGGGAACATTAAATAAGACAGCGCTCCTGCCTGGAACTTAGTAAGAACTTAAGACATGCTAACTATTGTTGATGTGGTGGTTGCTGGTGGTGGTGATTACTACCTATGGGAGACAGAATGACCCCAAAGACATCCACATCCTAATCCCTAGAACCTGTGAATATGTTTCCTAGCCTGGCAAAAGGACTTTGCAGATGTGATTGGTACAGGATCTTGAGATGAGATAATCTTGGTTCATCCAGGAAGACTCAATGTGATCACAAGGGTCCTTATAAGGGAAAGAGGAAGGCAGCGAGTCAGAAATTTGATGATGAAATCAGAAGTCAGAGAGAGATTTAAAGATGCCACACTGTGGGCTTTGAAGATGAAAATATGAATTTAAACAGGAAAGGCAAAACAAAAGGATGCAGCCCAAAAGGAATTCCATGTTGTCTTAGGTGAGATATTATTTATCTTCTGATAGGATTTGCATTTGCCTAGCACCATATGAACCTGAAGAGGTGGCATGAGATTAGAGCTAAGGGTAAATGATGGGTGGAATATACACTTATGGAATGTCAGAATCAAAGCAGGCCTAAGAGATTAGCTGAGTAACAGCGATTTTCAAACTGTGCTCCAGGGATCGCTCGGGCTTCTTGGATGGGGTGTGCATGGAAGGGAGGCTGGGAAAGTAGAATCCATCCCCTTTCCATGCTTCATTTCCATGCTTTAACATTTTGGCTTCTTGAAGCAAAAATCTTTGGAAACATCTAATCTAATCCAACCCCACCATTTCTCCAATGAACAGACAATTGAAGAAGGGGTGACTGGCTTTCCTGAGATAATTCTGGTTTATGCTCAATGACCCCTTGTAATCTTGAATAGTATCTCCACAGAGAGACAGTAAATTACATAGTCCCCCAAGCTACAGGGGTTACATATTGCCTAAGGTCCCAAGCTCATTGGTGCTTCAGTCAGGAACAGGGCATGTCTCCTAAGGCTCTTCCTACTACCACTAATAATTTTCCTTATCAGACAGAACAATTTTTGCTTGTGTACTTTTGTTTCATCAAAAGGGGAAAGCATTCCATTATAACCGAACAACAGGCATGGAAAAAAGTATTTGAATTGTCACCAGGTATTTTTCCTCATTTTATACCATACTGATTCTTTGTCTTGGATATTAATCAAATGGCGTAGAACCCAGTTGTATGATCCTTTTGAACAGTCATGTTAGATTGCTGCATTTCTTAATATTTTATTTTTAGTAGAGTTATGATTCTTAATCTGAGGTGCAAGAACTCTCTGGAGATGATCCAGAGAGGTATACCAGAGGGTAAGGTAATTCCCAATATAAACAGTGCACTTGTTTCTTGAGTTTCTATTTTTCCTGTTTTTGGGCAATTTAAATAACAGAAAAGTTAAGTGCAAAAATCTACATTCATTTTTAGTATGAAATGTGAGATTCCAAAGCAATTTCCCAATTGTTTCCATAAACCACCGGTGAACCTTAGGGCATATATTTAGTCTTCTTCTGTCTTTAGAGTTGATAAGCATTACTCTAGGGGTTGCATGACAACACTTAATGGCTGACATCCCTGACCTGCCAGGCCAGTCTCTATCACTGCCTTTCAGAATGTGATACCTCTGTTTACAGAACATCTCTTATTTTCTGCTTCCCTGAAAAGAGCTCTACCTTTTCCCCCAGCCTTTTGGGCCAAGACCCATTTTGTCTATTAATATCCCAACAGGACTTCCAGCTAGCTTGGGGAAAGAGAAACTTCTGAAACTCACTCAAATTCTGACCAAGTCACATACACTTCAGCCTAGCCATGCTGCCTTGGCATCCAGAGACTTGCCTAGAAAATGTGCAGAGAGAAAAAACAAAACAAGTATTATGCCAAGCTCTTTATCAGTATCCTTCCAGTATTGTATTCTCTCAAGTTCCCAGCAATATGCTAGGTTGTTGACATGTGAAAATCTTGTCAACTTCTGCTTTTTTCCTAATGCTTCCGTTTTTCCCCCTAATAAAACCCTATTGGCAGAAGAAGTAGGCAAAAGGCAATAGAAAATAGTGATGAAAAAAGTTATCTGTATCTTCCAATGGTCCCTGGATTGGAATGTATGTTATTTTCTCACCTCTTGCAGTTTTTTAAAAAATATTTATTGCATGCATTCAGTGTAACAGATACCTACCTGAGATATGACTTCCTATTGTAACTGAGACTGCACTGGTAGTAGGAAGATGACTAGATTCTTTCACCTTTGCAATTACATTACTTTTGAATTTCCTAGTACAGAAACAAAGATCTGAAAGGAAACAGACATGATCCCTGTCTGTGCTCCACTAACCCACATGGGCAAATCTCTTAACCTCACTGGGCCTCAATGGGGTGAACATATATTCTACCAATTTTGTAGGATTATAAATTAAAGTCTTTTAGAAAAACTTAAACATTATACAGACTTAAAGAAGTATTATTCTTTAAAGAAGGACCATAGGAAGTTTGAACACTCTTTTCAGAGAGGGCCAGGAAATTGCCCCTATACCAAACTGATGGCATCACTGTGGGGTCAAGTCATGCTCCAGGCTCTTCCTTCTCTGAACATCATAAAACCTGCAAAACTTGGTGAGAAAAGGCCAATGCAGAAAGAGAACATGGAGATCAGTGAATTTGTTCAGGGTGGAGGCATAGTGTTGAACGACTTTTCTTTCCTAAACACTCTCAAGTTTTCCAAAATTCTTCCTAAACTAATGAGCAATTATTTCAAAATTTGAAATGAAACCAACAAGCACTGAGGTTGTGAGGCATGCACCACACAAATGTTACTCCAACTGAGGTCTAGGATCAAACCTAGAAAAAGGCCAGAGCATGTAAGACTTTAATCTTGTTAGCATGGTCTCCTCAAAGGACTATTCTGTTGGGGGGAAAAAATAATTCTAGGGCTATAAATGTATACAGTTATTCCTCCCCAGTCATTTGTTTGGCAGAAAAATCTGATGTGTTTTTGTAATTAGCTGATTAAAAGTGGTATTTGATTGAACTCCAGCTATACAAAGTGATTTGACTAGACTGAAGGACACATTCAAACCCTTTGATTGACAATGTTTGCATTTAGGATTATATCTCTTTACTCAAGGAGAAGATAAACATTTCTATTTACATAATCCCAACATCTCTAACAACATATTTATTCATTCCAGAGGCAGGTTTTATTAGTCCATTTCTAGAATGGAAAAACATAGTGATGCTTTAAATCATACAGTCCTGAGACAAACGAGCAAATTATCCACCATGATTATTTATAGTGAGAATAGAAACAAAAATTATCATACTTGATCCATTTATGATGTATAGAAGAAAGGTAGTGCATCATCTAACAATAATTCACCATCGTTATTGACTTTGCAGTAGCCCATTTTAAGTGACACACTGACCCTAAAACACAAGTAGGAAAGAAGTGCTTTGCATAAGCCAAGTTCCTTCCATTCGTCTATTTCTAACAAAACAAGCAAATCACGCTTTTTCCTTCAACTGTTATTACTGATTTTAAAATATTTTAACAGCTTTTCCCAGTGTGGTAGAGGAGTAACTAAAGCCTATCATAGTTGAGAATGCACTGGAAGTGACAAGAGTACTAGAATCTCTGTCCCATTGCCTTAGTAACTATATGCCTTTCTTACTCCTAGCTGTCAATTCAAAAGTCTAGAAATTAAAAAATCTGGATCTTAATTCCATTCCACCACTAATCAGTTTTGTGAATTGAAATAAACCATCAAACTTTACCCTGAACCTCCATTTAGTCACCTATAAATTGGGGACAAATACATGTACTATGTACCTTCCAAACTTGAAACTATCATACACTGAAATACTTTGGAAAAAGTCAGAACTATATAAATGCAACAAATTGGCATATCCAGTTAACATTAAATTATCATAGCAAGAGTAAAATATCCTTCTCTAGTCTTCCTAGATATTTTCTGTAAATCAGTATGTAGAAAGAGAAATGATTTATAGCATTTTTTAGATTGTTTTTAACTAGACTACAAAATAGAATTTGAGTACTTTCAGTCACCAGGCCTTGGGGACTCTTCTATTACTTCTCTGATTTGGTCTGACCCTGACAATGGGCTACTTTAATTCACTCCCCATTACCACAACTAGCTAGCACTAGAGAGTTTTAATCTAATGAATCAGGCCCTCATAAATGATTGGGGGGGGTGGG
The DNA here is from genome assembly GCF_015220235.1 of Choloepus didactylus. NCBI lineage: Eukaryota > Metazoa > Chordata > Mammalia > Pilosa > Megalonychidae > Choloepus > Choloepus didactylus. The sequence goes on from NC_051314.1 coordinate 53,393,406, forward strand.
GGTGGGGGGACAACCTGAATGGGCAGCGAAGAGTGGATCTGGTGTACAAGTAAGATAAACTTAAAAAAAAAAAAAAAAAAAAAAAAAAAAAAGGTGGCTGGAATCAATACATTCCAATAAAGCTAATCAATTCACAGTAAGTTGGTAGAATTTTACCATTTGGCTTGATCATTTAGAGGCTCCAAAGCCTCCTTCTTTAACATGCAATGATAAACTGTGTTTCCAACTAGAAACAGAAACTAGCAGTTAAATTATTTCACCCCCTTCTATTTTATCTTCTCTCAGTCCACTAAAGGTTTAATATCCATGCAAAATACTACACTTTAAACTACTTGGCTACACACACAAGATATACTCAACATAAACCATTTGTGCACACAGTATTCCCATCACACCCAACTAAAGAGATAAGCATGTTTGGAGGCTGAAATGTAAATGGGATTATTTATTTGCTGGGCATGATAGGATGGAAAATAAAACTTAATAATACAACCCTTTCAATTAGAACTCAGCCAATTTATCGTCCGCTGCCTAGATGCTGAGTTTCAATCTATTCTTTCAGTATAATTCAGAGAAAAATAAATGTCTGATGACATGATCTTATATTTGGAAAATCCCAAGAAATCTATGACAAAACCACTTGAGCTAATAAACAAATTCAACAAAGCAGCAGGATATAAAATCAATGCACAAAAATCAGTAGTGTTTCTCTTCACTAGGAATGAGCTAACCAAGGAGGCAAATGAGAGAAAAATTCCATTCACAATAGCAACTAAAAGAATCAGGTACCTACAATTTTAACCAAGGATGTAAATGACCTGTACTCAGAAAACCACAACATTACTTAGAGAAATCAAAGTTGACCTAAATAGGTGGAAAGACATTCTGTGTTCATGAATAGGAAGGTTAAATGTCATTGAGATGTCAGTTCTACCCAAATTGATCTACACATTCAATGCAACACCAATCAAAATTCTAACAACCTATTTTACAGAACTGGAAAGTTAGTCATCAAATTTATTTGGAATGGAAAGGAGTCTCAAATAGCCAAAAACATCCTGAAAAAGAAGAATGAAGTGGGAGGACTTATACTTCCTGGCTTTAAAGCTTATAAAGCCCCTGTGGTCAAAAGAGCATGGTACTGGCACAAAGATACATATACTGATCAATGGAATTGAATTGAGAGTTCAGAAATAGACCCTCAGATCTACGGTAATTTGATTTTTGACAAGGCCCCCAAATTCACTGAACTGGGACAGAATAGTCTCTTCAATAAATGGTACTGTGAGAACTGAATATCAATTCCAAAAGAATGAAAGAGAACCCCTACCTCATACCCTATACAAAAATTAACTCAAAGTGGATCAAAAACCTAAATATAAGAGCCAGTACCATAAAACTCCTAGAAGAAAATATAGGGAAACATCTTCAAGACTTAGTGATAGGAGGTAGCTTCTTAGAACTTACACCCAAAGCACAAGCAATGAAAGAAAAATAGATAAATGAGAAATCCACAAGACTGAAAACTTCTATGTTTCAAAGGGCTTTGTCAAAAGAGTGAAAAGGCAGCCAACTCAATGGGAGAGAATATTTGGTAACCATATATCTGACAAGGGTTTGATACCCAGTTTAAATAAAGAAATCCTACAACTCAACAATAAAACAACAAACAACCCAATCATAAAATGGGCAAAAGATAGACACTTCTCCAAAGAGGAAATACAAATGGCTAAAAAGTACATGAAAAGATGTTCATCTTCATTAGCTATAAGGGAAATACAAATCAAAACCACAAGAAGCTATCATCTCACACCTATAAGAATGGCTGCTATTAAACAAACAGGAAACTACAAGTGTTGGAGAAGATGTGGAGAAATAGGAACACTTATTCACTGCTGATGGGAGTGTAAAATGGTATAGCCACTGTGGAAGACAGTTTGGTAGTTCTCAGAAAATTAAATATTGAGTTGCCATATGACCCAGCAATTCCACTATTCAGTATATGCTCAAAAGATCTGAAAGCAGGTGAACAGACATTTGCCCACTGTGCTGGTTTGAATCTATTGTGTCCCCCACAAAAGCCATGGTTCTTTGATGCAGTCTTGTGGGGGCAGACTTATGAGACTTTTGATTAGGGTGGAACCTTTTGATTGTTTCCATAGAGATGTGACTCACCCAACTGTGGGCGAGATCTTTGATTAAATTATTTCCATGGAGGTGTGGACCCCATCCATTCAGGGTGGGTCTTGATTAGCTCACTGGAGAACTTAAGAGAGCTGACACTTGAAGATGCTTGGAAATGCAGACAGAAGGATGTCTGGAGATGCTAAGCTAAGAGATGAAGCCCAGAGTTTGCCCCAGAGAAGCTAAGAGAAGACTCCCAGATGCTTAGAGAGAAACACTTCAGGAGAACCAAGAAGATAGCTGAGAGAAGCTAAGAGAGACAGAAGCCCAGAGACATTTTGGAGAAAGCCATTTTGAAATGCATCCCAGGAGCAAAGGACCAGCAGACACCAGCCACATGCCTTCCCAGCTGACAGAGGTGTTCCAGACGCCACTGGCCTTCCTTCAGTGAAGTTATCCTCTTGTTTATGCCTTAGCTTGGACACTTTAATGGCCTTAGAACTGTAAATTTGTAACCTAATAAATTCCCTTTATAAAAGCCAATCCATTTCTGGTATTTCATATAATGGGAGCTTCAGCAAACCGGAACACACAACTATGTTCAAAGTGGCATTGTTCACAGTTGCCAAAAGATGGAAACAATCCAAATGCCAATGAACAGATGAATGGAACAGACAAAATATGGTATATACATACAATGGAATATTATGCAACAGTAAGAAGAAATGAGGTCCTGAAGCATGCAACAACATGGATAAGTATTGAGGACACAATGCTGAGTGAAATAAGTCAGACAGAAAAGGATAGCTATTGTATGATTTCGCTAATATGAACTAACTTGAATATGTAAACTCAGAGTGATAAAATGTAGAATACAGGAAACCTGGAAATAGACAGAAGCTAGAGAAGGAGGAGCAGTAACCTGATAGGTTCAGAAGGTATAATGAGGTTGAACTTCAAATGTTTGGAAATAGATATGGGGTAGGGTAGCTCGTTATTGGGAATATAAGAAAAAGTGCTGAATTGTAGGTGAATTTGGTTGAAAGGGATTGTTTAGGGTCATCTATGTCACCGATTAACAATACATATTTAAATAAATTCTTGCATGAACTAGTACAAATGTATGACACTGTAAAAAGAGCTAATAATAGAGGGGTATTTCAGGAAAATATGCCAATTGCAAGCTATGGACTATAGTTAACAGTAATGCCTTAAAATTCTTTCATTAACAGTAACAAGTGTACTACACCAATACTAGGGGTCAATAATAGGGAAATATAAGGGATATTGGGTTTTTGGGGTTTTCTTCTTCTTGTGTCTATCTGATAATTTTCTTTTTGGAGCAATGAAAATGGCCTAAAATTAGGTGTAACAATTACTGCACAACTAAGTGATAATACTGTGAGATACTGATTCTATACTTTGGATGAAATATATGATAAGTGGATACATATCATTAAAATCTGCAAAAAAAAATAAAAGTCTGAATATCAGACATACAACACAAATTCTCTTAAGCTATAAGCAGGAAAGACATATAATGAACCTTTTTCTTTCTACCAGGTCATCCTTCTAATTCATGGAATTCAATTAATCTTTAGGTCTAATTCAATTCAATCTGTGTTCCTCTGCAAGTAAATCTTTAAGGGTCTCTAACAACAGTATAAAGAGGGAGCTCAAAATGCAAATGAGAAAACAAACCATGAGTATCACAAAAGAAGCATTTTTCTGATTTAAATACCTTTTAGAGGGCAATAAACAGTTTTATCATAAACTTGAACTGTAACTCTAAGAAAAATTTGAAACTAAAAGCAGGTACCAGAGGTTAATTTTCAAGGGCTTTAGTATACAATTTACCACTCACTTCTTTCTTCATTAAAAACTTTGCTGGACTGTTCTTTCCTTTAGTGTTAGTGATTCACACAACTGGGAGAGTAATAATTACTCATCATTCAATCTTTAAGTATCTGCTCAGCAAAAAAGGACCAAGATGCGACTTCTGCTTTGTATTACATTTCAGAGATTATATAAGAAGCCAACACATCTGAAGTTCAAACATTTAAAAGTCCTGCTGTTTAGGTCTATCTGATGCAATAGAATGTTTCAATACTAACTGGTAAGTCAGTAAAATAAAACCACTTACTTCCCCACTAAAGAACTAACATCATGGTTAGTACCTTAAAAGCTTGCCAACATAACTGGCAGATAGTTTAACAGGAGGACAATTTATTAAATAACAAAGAAAATAATTAGCAATTAATAAAATCATAGATAGGCTATGAAGTATCAGCCTATCTTTCCACCTTATAAAAATGTTATTTTGACTTTTTTTCACTACAGAAAGACAAGTAATATATATATGACAATATGTACCAAAATGCAAGAGTTCTTACGTTGTTAGAATCTGCACTTCAGTTTTTATTTGTGAAGTACTTTACACTTACTCACTAATACATACATTTTTACCAGACTAAATCAGTGTCTGACTCTTTTCTGAAGATTTCTGATTCAAGTGTACATTTAAGTGGTTATCAGGTAAATCATAACAAAAAGTATAGTAAATTAGGGGTATTCAACAGTTTATCTGAACACACAGTTTCATGGTACCTACATTTAATCGACAATTATTTGGCCTTAAGAGGAAGTAAAATACTACACACTGCAGTTAACCATTATGGATCCTTTCAGTTCCCACATTCCAAACTTCCTCCTGGACACCTAGTCAGTCTTCTTAATAAAATATTAAAATGCATAATAAATGTACACTTATTGAACATTTACAATGTAGATGGATTTAGGAACCACATCCCATCTAATTCTCACATCAATTCTGAAATAAGTTATTATCAATCCCACTTTACAGATAAAGAAACAGATTTGAGGAAGTTAAATAGCTTGACCATATTTATACAGCCTACAAGAAAGAGGATCAAATTGTGAAGACTCAGCTCTTAGCTGGTACATGGTATTGCTTCTGTATTGAAGATCATTTTATATTAAACTCCTATAATCTCAACATAAGCTCTTAAAAGGAGTTATAACTATGTCACACCCATCAATATTAACTGCTACCTCCAAGATAAAGTATAAACTCCTGGGTCTAGAATCTATACACTTCATGGGCTACCTGCCCCTCCAGCTTCATCATGCTGCACTGCCATATACACACATTTTTGCTGCTGGGACTGATGGTCCCAAAAAGTTTTCATGTTCCCCATGCCTTTGTAGACATGCACAGGCAGTTGCCACCCCCTGAAACATCCTTCTCCACTGTGTCCATCTGGAAGATTCCCACTCATTTTTCATGACTCATTTCAAGCATCTCTTCTCTCGGCAATTATCCCTAACACCCTGCTACCAGCAGAATGGTCACTCCCACCTCTGTTTTCCCATGCACCTTTTTCATACATCTACAATCAGTATAAAAATTCCATACTCACACTTTCATCTCAGCAGCAGCGAGCTCCTTGAGAGTAACTATTTCATCTCTCATCTTTGTCTCTCAACACTGAACAGAGTAGACATTCTGTCAGTGCCTTAACTGTACGTAGCTTCTATTAGGGGTGATGGAAAAGTTTTGGTAATGGATGGTGGTGACGGTAGCACAGCATAGTAAATATAATTAACAGCACTAAGTTATATATTTGAATGTGGTCAAAGAGGGAAATTTTATGTTGTATATATGTTACTAGAATAAAAATTTTTTTAAATTTCACAGGACTGTACAACACAAATAAGGAACCCTAATGTAAACCATGAACTATAGTTAATATTACAATCATAATAATATTCATTCATCAATTGTAACAAATGTCCCACACTAACATAAGGTATTAATAATAGGGGGGCTAAATGGGAACTCTATTTTCGACATGATTTTCCTGTAAACCTACAACTTCTCTAACAATAGCAATACGTAAAGGAATGAATATATAAGTGGGATTAGTGGAGTCAAGCAAGAGACATCCCTAAACACAAGCTCTAGAGTTCTAGGACTTTGTGGCTGGCAAGACTAAACAACCAAGCATGAGATTTAGAGAAAGTAATTTCTACTTCTGGAAATGAGGTTTAAAAAAATCATGGGAAACCTTATCTGTTAGTACCAATCCAAAGTGGAATGAATGTGACACTCGTAGAACAGTAAAATAGCTCAATACAGCTGAAATGTAAGGTAAAGAGGGCGAGATGCAAGAGGAGGAGATGGGGACAGATCCCAGAAACCCAAAAACCACACAACAGTTTGAATTTTGCTTGAATATCTTCCCAGTTAGAATATCCTTACTTCTCTCTCTGCATGTCCAAACCCTACCCTTCAAGGTTCAAACTCAACTTCTTCCATGGAGCACTGCATTTTCCTCAACTAAAAGGAGCCCTTCCCTCCTTTATGTGTTCTTTGCTTATAGCACTTACCACCTTTTTCTTTGCACAAGTCTTATCTTTCTTGCTAGAAATAAACTCACTAAGGACAAGGTCTATATCCTTTTATTCTCACCCACTCCCAGAACCTAACATATAGTAGGATAAATAAGGTACTTTAGGTTCTGAAACTATTTTAAATGTATTGTTCATGAAAATTCAGTTAAGCAAAAAAGCATTAAAACAAATTTATGGCTATCTAGCATAACAATTGCAAGATAGATATCAGGTGAGAAAATTTCTCTCCAGAATTCCCAATATGCTAGATTTTACATTTAGACCCATGATCTAGATAAAAGTTATTTATAATTTTTCATAAATAGCCATCTCATTATTGATCACACAGAGAAGAGGTCTCTGAACAGTTATTTGTCTAGAGAACCTTGTAAAGCTGTATTTGAATTGCAACCACTTTTGTAAGCTAAGAAAATATTTCAAATGTAGCATACAGGAAATGTGGGTGAAGGAAAGCAATGCGTTGGGGGTAAGGGAAGCACGGATACTGAGGCAAAGAGGGAAAATATTTAGATTCATACTTGATAATAAACTACAGTTCAGAAGCTATCAACATTCTAGGAAACTAAGGGGAAAACTTCACAAACACACATACATGTGCACATGTGTGCACCCACACACACACACAGTTGCCAGACAGAATAAGAATTGTTCTCCCAGCACTTGGACATCAAAAGAATCAATAGGAATTGATGTTCCTGAAGATTCAGCTACAGATCAAGGACATGGCAAGGTGCATACTGGAAGTTAGCACTTTAATTTAAATCAGAGCTAGTATTATCATTCTGAAACATTTCATTGAAATATAACCTTCAAACACGAAGCAGACAATGGCAACCATTTCATAATGGAATATATACAGCATCACAAGAAAAACAAATACTGCATTTTCAGTGTGAGTTTCTGTCCTGTATTCTAAAATATGCTTTATACTGTGTGTGTGTGTGGCATGGGGGCAGGGGTGGTGATGGTTCTGGGCACACAAATTTCCATATGTAGTCATTGGCCTTGGATGCTGTCATCAATAATATTTCCTTCTCATCTAAAATTTTAATATAATTAAGTGGTTGACAGTGAGGTACATGGATGAGCCCAAGGGTCTCCAGCCTTTCTGTGTTGAGGCATTTATTCCAGTGTCACCTCCCTTGGTGTCACACACACTGTCGAGCATTGGGGTGTAGGAGAAGAATTTCTGGCAGCCAGAAGGAAGAGGCATTATAGCTGCTACATTCATAAATTCACCTTCACTACTTCCTCTTCTCTAGCCCCAATCACCCAAAAGGAAAGTAAGAATGACAGAAAACAGCTGCTCAATAATAAATGCAATCAACAAGGACCAGCATGTATTTACATAATACTTTAGAAGAATTTGAATTCCTTCACATCACCCCAATCTGATTAACAGGGAACCAAGGTCCATGGTCAGCTAAATTGGCCACAGCTACCATGAACCAGGGTGAGATCCATGATAGCAACAGAAATGAATAAAAAGAAATCTGCAAATGCTCAAAGTATTAGGACTATAACAACTAAAAGGCTTTCTTCTAAGGAGCTTTTCCTCCCACTATTAAAATCTTCCAACATAATAATTTCATCCAGTTGAAACATCAAGATTCCTGATTCCTTCTACAGTTCCACAATCCCTAACTGCAATTCATAATCCACAAAGCTCTGAAATCAAAAGGTTTTTTATAACCTGATCTGAAGCAAAATAAGTCTTTAACCCATTGTATTAGATTTCTATTGCTGCTATAACAACCTATCACAAATTAGAGGCTTAAAACAACACAAATGTATTGTCTTACAGTTCTGGAGGTCAGAGTCTGAAACAAGTCTCTCTGGAATAAAATCAAGGGGTTGGCACAGGTCCTTCCTTTTTGGAAGCTCTAGGGAAGAATCCGATCCCTGAACTTTTCCAGCTTCTAGAGGCCACCTGCAGTCCACGGCTCGCAGCCCCCTTCTTCTTTCAGTGTAGCATCTCTCTCCCCTGCTTCAGTCAACACATCTCTTACTCTGACCACAGCCAGAAAAAGGTTCTCTGCTTTAAAGAATCCATGTAATTAGATTGAGTTCATCCAAAAAATCCAAGAGAATCTCCCCACCTCAAAACCTTAATTTAATCACATCTGCAAAACTCCATTTTGCTATTCACAGGTTCTAGTAATTGGGACATGGATCATGATGGGAGAGAGGCATTATTCTGCCTACCATACCCTATATTTATAGTGAATATTCATATACTTTCACATAGTTGTGTGTTTGAGCAAGGCATGCTACCCCAGACCAGTCCAAGCTTGTTACATGATGTCCAGTGTATATTTTATCTTTCTAAAATCTGTTCAAGTCCAAATTCTGAAATATTCCTAACCTCAGAGAAGAGACTGTGACCTGTACCAAGATTTATCCATAACACTGGCCCTCTTCTGCCTCACCAGCGCCACCTCTGTCCACCCCCTTCAAGGAAGACTAATTCTAATAGGCCTGACCCGGAAACACTGACGACCGTAATTATTAATGGGCAGTCACGATGCTTTGCAGAGCATAAAGCCAAGGTCTATTCCCACTCCCTCCCTCTCTCTTTCTCTCTCTCTCTCTCTCTCTTCTCTCAGCTTCCTAGTTATAAATTGAAATTAGAACCTCTCCTGGGGCATGGCCATGTCTTATTCTCTGATTTGCTTCCTAAACTCTGGCCAGATCAGAGGCTATCATGTCTAAAACTACATATTGAAGAGGCAGAAGAAGATCCTGCTTTGTCTCCAAGGTCTCAGGTATGTGCTCCAAACAGCTTTTTTCCAAAGACCTATAAATTAAAGATAGTTGGCACTATCTCAGGCTGTTATTGAAGTGTTATTCTGGTTACCATTTGGCTGCAAATATTTTCCCTGGGGACCCTGCAAAGGGATAGAGGTAACTGGCAGGTCAGATTCGGGCATTCCTGGGACCCTAACCACACCATTATCAAAACCCCACGTCAATTCTTAAAATATGAAATTAGCAAGCACTAAACCAGGAAGTTTACATAGAAGTTCATGGATGCTTTCCCATTATGGCAATTAAAAAAAAAAAAAAAAAAAAAAAAAAAATTCCAGAGAACTACCCTGCAGTAATTTATAAAAAGATATTTATCCTATGGGGAACAGCCTGAGTAGACATTAGTTGGCAGAAAGGAAAAAAAGCTATAGGTAATGGCATAATTTCTAATGTAACTTCCTGTGACATTACTGAGAGTTTATCTGCGGTAGGCAGAAAAGCCCTTGTGGTTATTGAGTTCATATATAGGGGACCTTCAAAAGCACATTAGCATTCATTAACAGTGTAGAACTCAGGATAACTCTCAATTACGGTAACATAATCCAACCCAATCTTGTGTTGAGCACAGCCTGACCATAATAAATTGTGATGTCTAGATATAAATAAGCAGCTAAACACTGAAAAATTTTTAAAAATATGTAAGGTGAATACATGCCAACTTCCTTAAGGAAAAGAACCTTGTCTTAATCATTTCTGAACCCCCATTATACTCATCACAATGTAGAATGCAATTAATACATATCTATAAACTTTATTTTATTTAAACATCATGTTTGTTTCATGGAGTAAATGAATGCAATGCCAAGTGTGCAAAGCACCATAAAACAAGCACACAAGATGGGACACATAAGCCAACAAATAAACAAATTTATGCTTATCAGAAGACAAATAAGAAAATATTCCCAGATGCCATCCATGTCTGCCATATATTCTTTTCAGCAATAACTAGGAGTGGTTTAATTTCTACATATTTTTATGAAGAGCAGAAAAATTGGATCTGTGTTGTTTATCATCAATTCCGAAGATATCTTCTATTGCACACTGTGCTAAAACATAGAAAGAACTAGTGATTTTATCAACTTTATCCTGAGGTTTGTGATGCAACTCATTTGTGATGCCCTAAAAATAATTTCTGAATGACTTCATATTGGGTTTATTGAATCATCCCAGATTATGCTTTTGCCAAAGACAAAAAAACAAATCAATTTAAATCCCCAGAGAGCATGATATTGGTGTAAGTCCCCAAACACCATCACTGTTTTATGCTAACATAACCTTGTGTCTAAAAAAAATTATTGGGGACAAGAATCCTAGTGGCCATTCTATCTAATAAATCAAACAGGAAGAAAGTATAAATAACTATGTTCAAACCAAAATGAGATTGGCAGTTCATTATGAAAACCCCCTAATATCCATACCAATCTAAGAGGTCAAAACTTTACTTCTTTATATTCACAAAGATTCTGAGTACCTACTGATATATATTAAAGATTCAGTTGCCTTTTAAAACTTTATGGGATAGTCATTTATGTAGAAAAGGTAAAAGATTAAATTCATGACTTTTGTGTTCTTGTATCCACACCATTTTATCTGCAAGAAGGTACCAAACCTTTGTATCTATACATAACCTATTATAGCCTTTGATAATACCCAATTTAAGATTTCTTTGGTATTATAATATAATAATGAGAAAAACTGATTCATACATACAATACAGAACCATGGTTAAGAAGGGTAACTTTACACTACACATGAAAGGCCGAAGTTCAAATTCATGAAGAACAGCTAAGATAAGCAACAAATTCTCAGGGCCTCACTTAGAGCACTTTAATCTTACATATTTCAGAAGGTAACAAAATAAAAGCTTCTGTGACAACCAGAGACCAAAGCAAAAAGGGCTTTGTGCCTCTATGCAAAGCTCGCTGGGCGTAACTTAAAGGTAAACTAGAATACTATCTCAAAGTTTACCCAAGAATCAGCTAAAATGTGTCTCAGAAATCAAGCCTTCAACATACACTCTTCTCTTCCCTCTCCTCTCCCTGCCTCACATTCTCCCAAATTCCGAAACAGTTTATTGTTGACAGATATATTGCCAAAAGGAAGAACCAAGATGGCAATTAATGCAGGACGAGACATTGTGTCTTCCTCATTCATTTATGGATAATGTCCACAGAAGATTCAGACCCAGAAGTTAAAAGTATAAATGAAGCCTAGGGCACCAGTATTTCACAGTGGTAATGCAGTTCCGAATTGCATTCTGACAACTATAACTTGATTACAACTGGCACTTCTACATATCTATAAAATAATAAATATTATTTATAATGTCAGTTCAAGGTTTTTGTATTTTTTATCTATTGCTTCATAACAAATTAATACAACATTTAGCAGATTAAAACAACAATACACATTTAATATTTCACAAAGTCAGAAATTCTGGAGCTCCTCAGCTGGTTACCTCTGGCTTTGGATCTCTCAAGCGACTGCAATCAAGATGTTCTTTAGTACTGGGAACCATCGATTGTATATTTTGGATGGATTGTATGATGTGTGAATGTATATCAATAAAATTGCATTCAAATTTTTTAAAAAAAGATGTTATTTAGGACAATACCAGGTCTAAAGAACCCTCTTCCAAGACAGCTCATTCATATGCATAGTAGGTTAGTACTGGCTATTAGCAGTAGACCTCACTTCCTTGCCACATGAATCTCTATGGATTGCTTAAGTGTCCTCAAAATATGGCGTCCCCCTGAGTGAGTGATCCAAGAGAGGCAGGCAGAAGTGGCAACATCTTCCATGACTTAGCCTCAGTAGTCATATACCATCACTTCTAGCACATTTTATTGATCACATAGGACAACTATGATATAATGTGGGAAGGCACTCCGAAAGGGCATGAATAGCAGGAGGCAAGGATCATTGGGGATCAATGAGGCCATACTATTTAAATAAGTTTTCAAATAAAAGAAAAATTAATGCTCAACATTTAGAATTGTTCATTATAACCCAATTTCTTGAAAATTTTTCTTACACATCTTAATTTCTTGAAAATTACTTCTTAGGAATCAGATCACTGGATAATATTTTATAAATTCTTTGAGGGAAGCATTTATTTTCTCTTGAACCAAGATAATCCCACATTTTTTAACCCTGACTTAGTGTATTTGCTAAGTTCCAAGACACTTTTCAGGTATTTTATGTGTATTATTTTATTGAATTGTCATTAAATGTTCAGTGCTATAACTATATAATTTTAGTATCAATATTATTTATACATGTATCAATGTTATACACAAAAATAGACATTCCAGATTCTCAAAACCAAAGTGATTTAGAATTTTCATGGCCAAAACAAATCACAGAATCATAAAACTGGGAGAGATCTTAAGAGGTTGCCTAATTTGTTGAAGCTGGGTAATGAGTACATGGGAATCCATTATACCACTCATTCAACTTTTCTGTTTGTTCAAAGCTTTCTATAATAAAAAAAAAAAAAAATTAAAGAGGTATCCTAATAAAACGCATTCATTTTGTAGATGTCTAAAAATGTAAAGAAAGTTACCTATGCAATGGAGCTCTTAACACAGGCACCCACAAAACAAAAAGAAACATCCTACCTTTAACCAAATGACAACTTCTCATTAACAAGATTTCACAAAAAATTATTCAGCAAACTTCTTTAGTAAAAGTTGGTAGTTTTAGGATTACAGTCAGCAGTTGTAGCTTGTGAATAAACAGCACTATAATGTTAAAGGTAGAAGTTTTAGGTTTGTCAGGGTTTTCTCTGTAGCTGACATATTACCACTAGAGCTAATCCTGATTTAGAATTCAAATTTTTGAGTGAAAACTCCATTCAAAATCTTGAAACTGCATATAAAAAAGGGTTAAGATAAGATTTTCTGGAAACAAGGACAATGAAGCCAAATCAGGGAGGAAAAAGTATTCTTATCTCCCAAGCACCTAGTCATTTTTTCAGTTTGAGACTATCAGGAGAAAAACTAAGGGAGAGTCCAGTGGAAGGGGTATGGCTCCTATGTAGATAGGCATTATGGTTCACATTTAGACTTGGAAGAAAAATAAATCTAAACAAGAAAAGAAACTGCACCCTTTGAATGCATTCAACAACAGCAGCATCAACAGCAATAACAGAGGCAGCCAATATTTAATGAGTATTTGCTATATGCCAAAAGCTCTCTAAATATTTTTAATATACAATTTGCTTATTAGAGAAGTTCTGGGTTTACAGAAAAATCATGCAGAAGATACAGAGTTCAAGTATAACCCACATATTAGTACCTCTTGTATTAGTGTGGTACCTTTGTTACAACTGATGAAGGAATATTATTATAACTGTAATATTAACTATAATTCTCAGTTTATATTAGAGTTCACTGCTTGTGTTGTACGACCTAAAATTTCCCCCTCTAACCACATTCAAATATATAATTCAGATATATAATTCAGTGCTGTTAATTATGTTCACAGTGTCATGCTACCATCACCAAAATCTATTACCAAACTTTTCCATCACCCTAAACAAAATTTCTATACCAATTTATTAGTAACTCTTAATTCCCTCTTCCCACCCCAGTTTCTAGTAACATGTATCCTACTTTCTAACTCTATGAATTTGCTTATTCTAATTATTTCAAATCCATGAGATCATGCAATAATTCATCCTTTTGTGCCTAGCTCTTTCACCTGACACATCTTCCGGATTCATCCATGTTGTTCCACATATCAACACTGCATTCCATTTTATAGCTGAATAATATTGCATTGTGTGTATATACCACATTTTTTAATCCATTCATCTGTTGATGGACACTGGTCTGCTTCCATCATATGGCAATTAATAATGCCAATATGAACATGAATTTGCAAATATCTGTTTGAGTCCCTGACTTCAATTCTTTTGGGCACATACCTAGAAGTGGGATTGCCAGGTCCTATTGTAATTGTATACTTAGCTTCCTGAGGAATTGTGCCAGACTGTGTTCCACAGCAGCTGCACCATTTTACAATTCCATGAACAATGAATAAGTGTCCCATTTCTCCACATCCTCTCCAACAGTCGTAATTTTTCGTTTTTTTAAATAGTAGCCATTCTAGTGGGTGTAAAATTGTATCTCACCAGGGTTTTGATTTACATTTTCCTAATGGCTAAGGATGTAGAGTATCTTTTCATGTGCTTTTAGGTCATTTGTATATCTTCTTTGGAGAAATCTTGAAATCTTTGGAGAAACCTTGAAATCTCTAAGTCCCACTAGCTCAAGTACTTATCCAAACAAGCCCGACTAGCAAATGTCCCAACTGCTAGCACTCTTAAGAAAATTATGTTGCATAAATTAGCAAAAAGTATCATTGTACAAACACTGTAATCTAATGACATGAACAAACACCTTTTAAATCCTTGCAGGGACCAAGCTTATTTCCTCCAAACATTTCAAAATCCTTTTAAAATGAGTGAATAGTAAACATATATATTTTAAAGACCTGGAGCTTGTTTCTTTTAAACAAGACCATTCAGCTACTTAACCAACTTAAATAAAGCATTAAATCCACAATTGATGCCACCGTAATGCTTATTCTGAGACTTCATCTGGGACAGAGAAGAATGATGACCTATGGAAACATCACCACCAGAGGCTCATATCAGATATTATTGTTGACAGTCAGACTTGGGAGGAAAAACGAAGTCTGAGCAGAAAGATAGCTCTGGGGATTTTTTCTTACCCTGAGGTCCACTTAACCTTATAGAAAATTACTTTCCCTTACAAAATGAGGTGGGGGTGGAGAGAGATTGTAAATGGCGCAAAAAAAGTGGGGGAAATGTTATTGCCCCCTTGCATTAATGTAACTTAAAGGGTGCTGCCTGTTGGGATATTCAGTTCTGCATTTCAGGTTACGTGATTAGTCACTGAGTATCTACTGCCAATATCCACACATCACTTGGAGAAATACATTAGCCTTCTCCTGAATGGAAGCAAAAATTCAGCATCATTATGCTCCCATCTATGGTTCAAGGAAAGATCTCTACTGAGTAGTCTTTTCTGTTGCCTCTGAATTTGCACATATGTCTTTTAAGAGTCCATGACTGCTATATGTATACCCTCGTATGTGTACATGATTACATCTTTTGTTTGAAAATTCAAACACAGGAGAAAGATGATTATGCCATTTTTCTTATGGAGAAAATGAAGCTAAGTGACAACTGTGACTAAAGAGGCCACCTCAAGAATAACTCTGTGATAGTCGGGCAAGATGGCAGCATAGAGAGGAGTGGAAGCTAAGTAGTCCCCCTGGAACAACTACAAAAAACCAGAAACAACTAGCAAATAATCCAGAATAACTGCGGGGGGACAAACGAGACCATCCACTCATCATATACCAACCTGAATTGGGAGGAATGGCCGAGAACACAGCATAAAATCTGTAAGTAAAACCTGCGGATCCAAGTCGCGAGACCCCCTCTCCCATAGTCCGAGCTGCAAAGCCTCCTGGTGCCAGAGAGAAGCTCTCTCCCAGCAAGCGAATATAGCTCAGCTGAGCTCCAACTGGGGTTTTAAGTAGCGAGTGTGAACTGCTCACTACAGGTACGCATCCCCAAAAAACAGACAGAGGCTTTGGGTGACGACTGACCTGGGAGAGCCAGAGGGTCGCCTTGGACTGGGTCTGAAGGGGACTATCTGTTTCTTTTTTGGCTCAGTGGAGAAAGCCCCAGTCATTTTCAGTTTCCAGGGCTGTGACTCTGGGAAGGGTGGAGACAGCACAAGCAGACAGCAAGACCACTGAAATGCTAATGACCTCCACCTGAGGGGTCTGTCTTCTCTAGGAGGAAAGGGGTGGGGCCCTTTCCATTCAGAATCAGACCCCAGAGCCTGGGGGAACACGGCCATACCTCCTCACACCAGTCAAGAATTACAGGCTAACAGGCATCACCTGCTGGGCAGAAAAGCACAGTGACCTGAGGCATCAAAGGGTGGAGCAATTTTCTAAGACACACCTGCAGGGAAACCAGATACTGAATATTTCTTCCCTCTGGGACCTGAGCCTGTTCTGGTCTGGGAAAACCTGATTTGGATAACCAAGGAAACCATGCCTAGACAACAGAAAATTACAACCTACACTAAGAAAAACAAAGTTATGGCCCAGTCAAAGGAACAAACGTACACTTCAACTGAGATACAGGAATTTAAACAACTAATGCTAAATCAATTCAAAAAGTTTAGAGAACATATTGCAAAAGAGATAGAGGCTGTAAAGGAAGCACTGGGCATGTATACGGCAGAAATCAAAAGTTCAAGAAAACAACTAGTAGAATCTATGGAAATGAAAGGCACAACACAAGAGATGAAAGACACAATGGAAACATACAACAGCAGATCTCAAGAGGCAGAAGAAAACACTCAGGAACTGGAGAACAAAACACCTGAAAGCCTACACGCAAAGGAGCAGATGGAGAAAAGAATGAAAAAATATGAGCAACGTCTCCGGGAACTCAAGGATGAAACAAAGTACAATAATGTACATATCACTGGTGTCCCAGAAGGAGAAGAGAAGGGAAAGGGGGCAGAAGCAATAATAGAGGAAATAATTACTGAAAATTTCCCATCTCTTAGGAGAGACATAAAATTGCAGATCCAAGAAGCGCAGCGTACTCCAAACAGAAGAGATATGAATAGGCCTATGCCAAGGCACTTAATAATCAGATTATCAAATGTCAAAGACAAAGAGAGAATCCTGAAAGCAGCAAGAGAAAAGCGATCCATCACATACAAAGGAAGCTTAATAAGACTATGTGCGGATCTCTCAGCAGAAACCATGGAGGCAAGAAGGAAGTGGTGTGATATATTTAAGATACTGAAAGAGAAAAACCGCCAACCAAGAATCCTGTATCCAGCAAAGCTGTCCTTCAAATATGAGGGAGAGCTCAAAATATTTTCTGACAAACAGACAATGAGAGACTTTGTGAACAAGACACCTGTCCTACAGGAAATACTAAAGGGAACACTACAGGGTGATAGAAGACAGGAGTGTGTGGTTTGGAACACAATCTTGGGAGATGGTAGCACAACAATGTAAGTACACTGAACAAAGGTAACTATGAATACGGTTGAGAGAGGAAGGTGGGGAGCATGTGAGACACCACAAGAAAGGAGGAAAGATAACGACTGGGACTGTGTAACTTGGTGAAATCTAGAGTATTCAACAATTGTGATAAAATGTACAAATATGTTCTTTTACGAGGGAGAACAAGCAAATGTCAACCTTGCAAGGTGTTAAAAATGGGGAGGCATTGGGGAAGGGATGCAATCAGCATAAACTAGAGACTGTAACTAATAAAATCATTGTATTATGCTTCCTTTAATGTAACAAAAGTAATATACCAAGGTGAATGCAGATAAGAGGGGGGAATAGGGGAGGCATGTTAGACACTTGACATTGGCGGTATTGTCTGATTTTTTATTCTACTTTGATTTAAGGTTATTTTTCCTTTTGCTGCTTCCTAGCTGTCATTTTTTTTTTCCTCTTTCTTTTGCCTCTCTACCTTCTTTGACTCTCCCTCCTGCCTTGTGGAAGAAATGTAGATGCTCTTATATAGATAGTGGTGAAGGTGGTGAACACATAAATGTATGACCATGCAGAAAACCATCGATTATTTACCTGGGATGGAATGTATGGTGAGTGAACAAAACCATATTAAAAAAAAAAATGGGTTGATGACAAAACCTCGAGGGCAATATACTGAGTGAAATATGCCAGACACATTAGGACAATTATTGCAGGGTCTCACTGATAGAAACTAATTATAACATATAAACTCATAGATATGAAATATAAGGTACCAAGATATAGGATGAGGCTTAAGAATGGGGAGTGGTTGCTTAGTATGAGCAGAATGTTCAACTAGGATGAACTTAAATGTTTGGAAATAAACAGAGGTGTAGGTAGCAAGATGTGAGAATAACTAACAGTGCCGAATGGCGTGTAAATGAGGTGGAAACGGGAAGCTCAGAGTCATATATGTCACCAGAAGGAAAGTTGGATGTCAAAAGATGGGAATGTATAAAGCTGAATCCTGTGGTGGGCAATGTCCATGATCAACTGTACAAATACTAGAAATCACTTCCATGAACCAGAACAAATGTATGACAATACAATTAGAAGTTAATAATAGAGGGGCATATAGGGAAGAACTATATACCTATTACAAACTATATACTACAGTTAGTAGTATTTCAACATTTTTTCATAAACAGTAACAAATGTACTATATCAATACTACAGGTCAACAATTGAGGGGGGTTGCTTAGGGATAGGGGAGGATTAGAGTTTCCTTTTCTTTCTTTCTTTTTTCATCTTTCACTTTATTTCTTGTCTGGAGTAATGAAAAGTTTCTAAAAATTGAACAAAAATTAAGTGTGATGGATGCACAGCTGTATGAGGGTACCCAGGGGCAAGTGATTGCACACTTCAGATCTTTGGATAATTGTATGGTATCTGAACAATCTCAATAAAAATGAAAAAAAAAAAAAAGAATAACTCCATCCTGTCATATAAAGTAGGACTATAACCGTTACCATTCCTACTTCTACACACAACTCCGTGACTCCCAACACTTCTGAGGTTGACAGTCCCTCATTTTTGACTTGGTGATATGCTCACTAATTATCCCAGCTCCACACAAAGTCAGATGTACATGCACACCACTCTATAACTTATTTTCATTAAAAAAAAAAAAAGTAAGATCAAAAGAATGATTTTCTGAGACTGTTAACACTCCTCAAGTAAACAAGGAGTAAATGGGCATCGCAAAACTAGGCCTGGGGATTGTTGTTATAATCAGAATCAAAAAGTTAATGTTAATCTATACAGAGGAACCAGGGCACTAATTCTTCTCATTTCCAGTCCTAGAATGATTATAAAGTGTTGGATCTGTGTCCTCACTTCAGCTTGCACCCAGGACAACCATTTCATGTTGCCGTGGGTTTCAGGGATGGTTCACCTGGGGCCCTCCAGACAACTTGAGAGATGTGTTGTCTTATACCCATTTCAGAATTAACAAAATATATTCTTGGTAATTTGCAGTGTTTGGCAATACAGTCTATTAAAATATCAGATGAAAAACACTGGTTACACCCTGGCATGAAAATA
Source organism: Choloepus didactylus (assembly GCF_015220235.1). NCBI lineage: Eukaryota > Metazoa > Chordata > Mammalia > Pilosa > Megalonychidae > Choloepus > Choloepus didactylus. The sequence continues at coordinate 53,412,933 of NC_051314.1, forward strand.
GCAACTTGAGTTAAGTAAACTTGAGGGAATTGTTCCCTAATAGAGAACAGGTAACTCATCACTGCCAACCTTTCATTAAATAATCCATATATAGATCATAGGGGGAGCAAAACCAGTTTCAGGATCAATGTTCTATAAATAAGAGTAATTTATGACTTGTCACTAATATGATATACCTTTTAACCTCAAATCACACAAGGGTTAATCTGAAGAAACTTTAAGTCAAATCCTTCATATACACACACACAGAAGGGAGCATCACACCAAAATATTAAATGACCAGGAAGGCATAACATCTCTTAAACCAAGAAGAAGAAAAATGCACATTTTATTGCACCTATAATTAATTGTGTATTCACGAGCCACTCAGCCTGCCAGAGGCATCTTGTAAAAGTGTCAACGGAACCCCACACCCCCACTCAGGAAACACCAAAAGTGGAAGTCCAGGTAACAAGAACAATGTAAGATCATTACTACAATCACTGCTCACTAGGAGGAAGAATAAAATGTTGGTGGGGAAAAAAAAAAACCACATTCTTTTTGGATTTCACCAGCAAAGGAATTTTAATTCTTTTTTAATTATTCCTCTAAACTTTGTAATATTACTCTAAATATGATCTCTGGTATGAAAAGTATCAGGTATAGAACTAAGAAGATGAAAATACATTTAAAACACACAGCTTCTTAATTGGCTGAACACAAAGACAACAGAATGGCATGGCACGGCGATGATTATTTTTTTCTTGGTTTAGGTATAGTTTCCATTATATCAGTTTTTCTTCTCCCTGATTAGTTTTCTGCTCCAAGAACCTTCATCCTATATTAATAGCTGGATATAAAAACAAATGTGCAAACAAAGGAAAGGAGGCAAAGGGGGCTCTCTAAAAGTGAGACCTTCTTTCTATGTAAACTGTCTACCACTGAAAGAGAGCGGAGGAAAACCATTAATTAGTATTGTTTTATCTATGAAGTATTTTGACCTCAGGAAAACTTATGAGCATAACAACTAGATATTTGAGAAATAAAAAATCAATATAAATTATTTTTCTAATTAAATAGAAGACTTCCTCTGTTTTTTCCCTTTGTTTTTACATGATACAGACATCTTGTTTCAAAGAAAAATAAAACCATAGTGAGAAAGTGCCTCATCATAAATGAGGCAGAATGGTTTCTACACAGAGTTGACCTTTTTGTTTTTAAATAATAAAAATTAACTTATACCTACCTAGTATAGTTATGCATGCACTACCACAACTACCCAAAACAAAAAGCCTGGTTTTATTGTTTTCTCATGTTTTTACTAATAAAGTCTGGGTCTAGTTATGTATTTCACACAGGAGTTGCTATGCCTATTCTATTCTTCGGTGGGGTCTGTCTAGCCCCCCTGGTTCTCTTAGCTCCTCCTACCAAAGGATGCCACTTCATTCAGTTTGGCCTTTGGGAAAAGAGCCTCTGAACCTTAATTATGAGCCATTCATTCCAGTGACTCAGAAGCACAAAACTGAAAAAGGATCAAAGAAGAGATAATTAAGGTGATAGAAGTTGCATGTTCCCCATAAATTGGGGGGTGAGGGGACAATGTCTTCCAAATCTCTTAAAATTAAATGTCAAAGAGGGGAAAGAGTTTATTAATAATTTAGGAAAGAAGTTTCTCTAGAATAAGACTAGATATTTTTTAAAAATGCATTTTCTTATACACCTGGCTTATTTAGATTTAACACAAGCAGCCTTTACAATATATGTCATACTTGAAGCACTGAAGCAAGCTGCAGAACTCTCATTCTGTCATACAGACGCCCAGCTTAGAAGGCATTTCTGCAGAATCGGGAAAGATCAATAGACTCAGGAAACAAATATGTTGATGGATGAGGAAGGGTCTGAAAACGACCAGGTTGAGGTAGCGACGCTGCAGGTTTCACAGCCCTTCCCATTTTAGCAGAACGAACGGGTTACAAATGATGCCCTTTTATTTTAAGGGTAAAGGAAATAAAGAAATGAAGGGGGGGTGGAGAGAAGGGAGGGCAATAGAATAGAACGGGAAATGAGGAAAGGAAGAAAATAAATGAGGATGGGCAAAGAGAAAGAAACACCCGAGGAGGGGAGGAGGAACAAGAAGGAAAGCTGTGATGTATTGACGCTCGCCAGTCACCCAGCCAAGCGCTCCATCACCCCCAAGCCTGCATCCCTAGCAGGCTCCTCTAAGAGAAACGCTGAGCTCCAGGGTTCCTCTGCCCTGGTGCTGACAGCTCTCCCGGCAACCCCAGCCGAACTCATGCAACGCCGAGATGCCCAAAGTAGCACACCGCAGCCAGCCCCTGCGAACCCGCCACTCCCTGGACCGCTCTCGCCACCCCCACCCGACTTCTCCCTGAGCCCCATCACTAGTCTCAGGGAAAAAGCAAAGAGTGCAGCGATGGGAAAATCAAATGGCAACCAATTTTTTTTAAATAAAAATCTAATAATGGGTCCTGGGGGAGCAGCAGAGAAGGGGACCCGTCGCAGGCACCTGGAAAGGAACACGCTGTTGCAAATATCCCTGGCTGCGTTGGGCTCGGAAATTTTCCACAAAAGGAACTTTGCAAGGAGCGCAGTGGTTTGCAATGCAAAAGAAAGAAATCGCAGCATTACCTGGCCGAGGTCATGCCGGAGGGCCACGGAAATCCTCAGGTTTGCAATAGGTGTTGAGCCCCTTGATCAGGTTACTATGGAAATCGTCTTAAGGAGGAGAAAAGGAAGAAAAAAAAAACCCAGGCACATCCTTGTCACCCCAAAGGAAATTGCTATGGTCACCTAGAGCGGACGCGGGACCGGGCGCGGCACCTCTCACAGCCAGCTAGCTCTTTCTTCCCTTCTCGGCCCGGCCGCGCCTCCCCGCCCCGCGCCGCCGCCCGCGGGCCGAGCTGAGCGATCCGTGGCGCGCTGCCGGGAGCGAAAGCGCGAGCTCGCTGGCTGCTGCCAGCCGGGTTGGGCGGCGAGTGGCGCTGTTTCCCAGCCACGCAGCTGGAATTTAAAGAGACAGAAGTGTCGCCAGGTCTGGGGCCCTAGCCCTGAGAGAAACCCTGAGGACACCCACTGTCTCCGCCCAAGCAAGCCCTTGCAAAAAAAAAAAAAAAAAGTTTCCTGCAGGGAATGCTAGAGGAGTGCATGAAAACCAGCCTTAGCCTCCTCTGCTCAGGCAGAGCACTGGCTAGAAGGAGAGAGTAAAAGGAGGGATTTTTTTTCCTCTCTCTCCCTTGAAGACTAGGGGGCAATGATTTGTATGCTCAACAAGTCATGCACCTATTCTCAGCCGCTCATTTCGGTCCTTATGCACCGACTTTTCATTGAAAGCATACAGAAATGAATAGGGGTTCACTCCTTGTTTCATAGCCGACTCTAAGCAAAGACGCAAGGGTTCAGAGGAAAGTGGAGATAGGAAGATAAAGCTGTCAAACATCTGGAAGAATATTTTGTCTTCCTCTCTCAGCCAACGACGCATCTCCTTTTCTCTTCCCTCCCAGCTCTGGAGAACAGGCTTGCAGGTATATTCCAACTTCTATACACCCCAGCTTTACCAATGGGCCACCTTTCCTCCCACACTTTTCTCTACAGATATGAATGCAATTGTCTGTTTCTGTTGCTGAGAATAAGCAGGAATCTAGCATAAGCAAAATCTAGTCTGGCCCCTTTTCTTACAGCTAGCAGAAAACCAGCTTTCACTGGGCAGTTCTCTCACTGGTTTTACAAATAAACCCCAGAACTGTGATATTCAAAAAGTAAAGACCAAACAGAATGAGTCGATAAATTTGCAGAGTTTGATGTAACCACATATTTGTTTGTGGAATCATAAAAAATACGATCCAAACGACCTATTTTGTTGTTCTGACCATCACCTTTCACTTCTTTATATACTAAACAGTCTCTTTGTGGCATCATTTCAACCCCAGTTTTTCCCAAGTGGGAAAGGCAGTAAAGGATTCTCCTTGTAGCCCTGTTTAGATCAACCAGGGTGACTACACACACTCTCCCTTGCATAGAGTAAGTAGATGCTCAATAATTATGGTTGGTGTTGTATTGGGTTGATAAAAGGTCTTCTCTGAAGAAATGAATCCAATTCTAGATTATCAACAGCATGTGGGCAGGAGCCAAATATTCTTTATATCCTAGACCTAACGTATTTTTATGATCAAGGTACTTAACCAGGCAGCTACATTCTAACTCAAGTGTCTCAAATTTCTTCCCTGTCTTCCTATGACTTAACTCCAGTATTCATGCCTCCTTCATGCACCCTTCTCATTCCTCCTTTACCTTGCTGCCAGACTGTCTTCAAAAAATAATAGTAGTCATATGTAAAATCCTTCCACAGTTCCCAACTTCCTTCAGGAATAATGGCCAAATTTCTAATTATGATATAGAACATCTCTCAAGCTTTAGTGTGCATCACAATCACTAGATCTTTTTAAAACAAAGATTCCTAGGGTGCCCAACTTTTCTCATTTAGTATGTTCAGGGTAGGGCAGAAGAATTTTTATTTCTAACGGGTTCCAAGATGATGCTGATGGTCTGGGGACCACACTTTGAGAATCACCAGCACAGATCTTTCATGATCTGGCATCTGCCTATCCTTCCTGCCATATCCCTCATGCTTGCCCCATTGTCCCCAAGCAGATCAACCATACTAACCTATGTCATGCTTTCTCACACAGCACCCACTCACACACACATCCTTATGCATATGCTATTCTCTGCCAGGAATTCTCTCCCCTTGCCTCCCCTCTTCCCCCATGTCATCCACCCCCAAACCTAAGTAACCCTTGCTTAATCCCTAGGACTAATCTCCTTCAGGATGCTTCCCAAATGCTCCCCCCTCCCACATCTAAATTTAGGTACCACTCTTCTAAGCTGCTTCTAGATCCACTTTTCACACCTTAGGTATAATATTCATGTGGTTTTTTGTCTGATTCCTCACTAGATTGGGTGTGCTTAGGGCAAGGACTATATTAATCCTGTATTCCCAAGTGCCAAGTACATTGGGCAAGATGGTATAGCTGTCCAATAAATACTGAGAGAGAAAGGGAAATATTTGGTGGTGACGGTGATGGTGATGATGATGATGATGATGATGATGATGATGATGATGATGATGATGATGGACAAAGACAAAGAAGAGAATGACATTATGGAACCTAGTAAGACTCCTTTTTTGTTAATGTTAGAAAGGACAAGGGAAAAAAAAGGAACATTTCTGAATTTCTACTACATATCAGATACTGGGTTAAAAATGCTTTAATGTTATCTCATCTGCTTCTCAAAACAACTCTCAAGATAAATATTATGTTACATATGAGAATCTAATTCATGGGAAAGTTAATTAAGTAACTTGCTCAACATCACACAATGTTCGATGGCTACTCTATACCCCATAAAGGTGGGTATAAATAAGTTTAATGAATATCCTGTTAATATTCAGGAGTATCTTGTTACTTTAATAAGTATCATTTAAGCACTCACTGCCCAGACCCCCAGAAGGGGATCTGCTTTAAAGACCAGGGCAGGGCTTCTAAGGCTTTATTGGTGCTTCCCTAATTCAACAATCCACTGTAAGGAGGGCTTCTCTGGCTGCTGAGTGTTTCTGTGAGGTCTTGCTCTACCTATGTACCATACCCTTAATGATATGTAAATTTTAACCCAATCAACCAAACAAGACAGGTAAACATCTGTTATAGTGGTAGGCCCAGAGTCCTTATCTATTTTTTCCCCACTATACTGCAACTTAACTATAATAGAAATACACATTAACTGGCAAGAAATGTGTGAATAAAATTGTGCTCACTTAAGATATTTGTCCAAACAAAAATATATACATTTTGAACAAAAATGAGTTTGTTTGAAACTAAATAGATTTCATGACCATTTAAGATAAGGATTTAATTCAAAATTTAACTGATAACCATCATAACTAATGAAATCAGTTCACTGTAAACTTGGGAACCATAAAATGACTATAGAACAAATCAGCAGTCCTCTCCATAGAGATGTCTGTTTCCTTGAATATTGTATCCTTTATATAGGATTATTCTAAAATCATGAAATGCTTAGAGCTCGAAGGTATCTTTAGGGCAATGGTTCTTAACTGCTTATGAGAATCCCTTATTCTAATAAGCATAATTCAATAGTCAATATAAATATTCTATATATATTTATATATGAATATTCAATATTAAATAGAAATAAGTTCAGTTCCAATATAAATAATTCAATAAATTGCTGCCTATTAGAATTGCTTGAGGAGTTCTTAAGACTCCCAATGCCCAGGTGCACCTCAGCCAATTATATCACAATCTGTAGGATAGGGATCCAGGCATCAGTGTTTTAGAGCTCCCTGCTTTAGGGATTCATCAGTGGAATTCAAACCTAGCTGCTCATTAGAATCACCTGGGAAATTTTAAAGACTACCATGCCTAGGCCCAATTATACAGATTCTGATTAATTAGGTCCAAGGTGTGCCCAGCCCCTCTCTGTTCTCTCCCAGGCGATTCTAATGTTCAGTCATGGTTGAGAACCACTGTCTCAGGCCAATGGTTCTCAAAGAGGGATCCAGAACAGCAGCATCAGCAACGCCTGGGAACTTGTTAGAAATGCAAATCTTCACGCCCCACCACAAACCTGATGAATGAGAAATACCAGGGGTAGGGCTCAGCAATCCCTATTTAAACTAGCCCTCCAGATGATTCTGATACACTCTAAAATTTGAGAACCACTGCCTTACAACATGTTATTAGTAGCAGTTTTAGAATTAAGAACTCAGCATTATTTTCAACAAGTATCTGTTGCTTTTCAAGTCTAGTGGTTCTAACAGCATTTCTAACAAGCATATAACAAGTATTTCTAACAAGTTTTCAGGTGATGCTAATGCTGTAGGTCCAGGAATTACATTTTGAAAGTCACTGTTATGTGTCAGGCCCTGGAACTAAATATTAAGAATCTTGACAGGTTTGGGAATATTTGGAACCAATATTTTTGTGGTTCTATTAAAGAGTACAGCTTATAAAAAGAGATTTCTTGTACCTAATTCTTGAAAGTAAAATGTTATAGGAGGATGGTGTGTGTAATATATTTTTTGTCCTACTCTTGTCTGTTCAGAAAGACACCGGCATTCTGAACCTCACTAGGGGCGCCTTAGTTAGGGATGTGGTTTTAAAGAGCTCAGGGACTATATTTGATTGTAGGAACATTTTAAGGAGGGGGTGGGGGTGGGGTTGTATTCCTTCTCTCCTCAAACTAATCCACCAGATCCAAGGCATAGGAAGAGAGCCAATCAAAAATTTACCCTCTCTGTCTACACAAATGAGCCTGATTTGCCTTCCAAAGAGGCTACCCTTCCTCCTTTAGTTGCTTTAAGTAGAAGAAAAATCTGATCACTCTCAAAAGGCAAATACTGTTCTTCTTGGTGCTTGAGTGTGAATGTAGCTAAGTAAACCCCATCCATCCTAACCTGCAAACGTTACAGGGACCCGGACTCCCACAGCCTGGACTTCAGGTGGAACACGCAGAGAAGCCCAGATCACTGAAAGCAAGCACCACGTCACTAATCCTTGCCTCTAGTCAGGCAACCAAAGAAAACCCCCAACCAGAGCTTGAAGAATACAGACTACGCACCAGACCATGAAATCTCCTTTCATCCTTTTAGCTGCGTGCATTGATTTCAGCCTACTAAACTGGATCCTTGAGAGAGGATCTTTCTGGGATAAGTTTTGTTTTTTGTTTTTTTAATAGAAGGAGGCCCTATCTCTACTTGGCAATTGCTTTTGAAAAGTTCTGAAATAGACTGTTAAACCATGTTTTCTTCTTTGGAATCAATGTCATTTCTCCGCTCTTTTAGGATCTCTCCTCATCCCAGAGAAAATATCCTAAAAGAGCTCAGAACTGCCCGCCAAAACATGAGGGGCTGAATTGTTGCCAAGGGCAAAGGCTTTCTAAGAGGATCTACCAGGATGTGTTTTGCCTGTGATTTTTCAAATAGCCACAATGTTAAATACTACATCAGCCACTGACCTACTTACTTACTCTAGAAGGATCTTAAAGTTTGAATGAAGTGTCCTCCTACCAAGGCTGGAGGAAATATAGTCACCTGCCAAACTGTAAAATGTCACCAAGATTTCTTTTTTAGGCATATATACTTATATAAGCAATGCAGCTTCCAGAAATGTAATTAAATTGCTTAGCTGAACAGAGAACAGCTGTAAGTGGCCTTTAAAAATATCAGTTGCAAGAGGGAAATGTAAAGGGAACAAAAGGTAGATAAAGATGTTGAAAAGAGGCTGAGGAAAGGGCATGCAACAATAATTGGGAAGAGGGTTGCTGAGAGTGGCAACGTAGCCTTCATTTTGGAAATATCAGACATCTGAGGCTGTTTCATTATGGAATTGATATCCCTGGAAAAAAAAATTATAAAAGGCAAGATTTTCAAATCACAGTACTCTTGAGAATGAATTACTACCTGAACTTGAAAATTGCAGTGAGATCTTTTAAGAGAATCTCCTTGTTCTTAAGAGATTGCAGCTGAGCTTAAACCCAAATGGCTAAAAATATTCCCTATATAAGAATAAGAATGTATTTACATATATGTATATATACATGTATGTATATACACACATATGGAAAGAGATGCCAATGTGGCAAAATGTCAATGAGAGGTGTATGTCAGTGAATTGTAATTTTTTCAAAATAAAAAGTTTAATTACAAAAGAACAGATTAATAAATTTGCTGCAAAGTAAGATACCCAAAGGCACAATATAAGAAGGTCCTGAAAATAGATTCCAGTCTGTTCTAAAACTATTAACAGGAGATTGGCAACCTGTTCTTCTTTGTATCACAATTATTATCATTAGGGATGTGACATACGCATTTTAACACATCATATATTCTGAGTAATGCAGCAAACTACTCTGTACCATGGTAACCTTTTCAAAATTCTGCAAATTGATTTCCAGGCCATTCCTGCTTCCCCTTATTTATAGCCTTGGTAACCTAGAAGAAAATGAGCAAGACTGGCCAGCTGTGAGTCCTGCATTTCTGTGCTCATCTATGCTCAGATTCTCATTTCTCTCTCTCCGAAAGGCCTCATGACAATACTTGCTGACCTGGGGAGCAGCAGTACTGAGAACCTTCTGTAAGAATAGATTTAAGAGGTATAAGCAGTTGTGTGAACTCCTCAGTAATCAGTTGAACACCAGTAGCAGATATATACTTTTCTGTATTGTGAACTATGACAGCAGAATTATAAACCTCTACAAAATGGCAAACACACACAACTTTTGAAATCATGACACATCCGGATTAATATTAATTAAATCACCTTTGCCTATTGTTTTTGATCCATAAATATGTCCTTCCTTATGCTAAATTTACATCAGTGCTGATCACAATGATTCATGCTAATATTTCCTCTAAAAATCACTGCAACAACCCCAGCCCACATCACACCCAGATCAAATAAGAGGAAGTTGTTGGCACCTGCCTGAAGTCTGAGATTTAGAATTCCCCTGGAGACACATATTCCCATAAACACCCAACAAAAAGAGAAACAAAATAAGCAGAATATGTTCAACTTCTTTAAGCCTACCACCCAATTTCTGTTTAAACAATGCTGATTTTCTGGATGATGGGGAAAAAAGTAAGTTTGATTTCTAGCACTTGGTTAACAGTTACTTGCACATTCTTATCTTTTGGCAAAACAAAAATGGGAGAAATAGCTGGAAAATAAATGAAAGAGTGATATATTTTACATGTTGGAGGATATAGAGAAAAGAGAACGTTAGAAAAAGTTAATACTCCTTACCACATACTGACAGCACAAATCAAAATCCAATAAGTCCTTGCTAAGTTGATACACCAAGAGAAGAAGGTTTTCTTTTCCTTTCAGGGGTAAAGAATCAGTTAGAAGAACTTCTATTTGAGTGGCTCAATAGAGAGATACAGAAATTATATATTGAATTATACTTATCAGTGAATACAAAGCCACACTTTCAAGGGACATTCAATAAGTATTAAATCACAAATGGAAAGTTATTGTCACTCTTTAGTTATTCAGCCCTATAGGGAGTCTAATTGAATATGTGAAAAGTTAAGAAACACTAGTTTAGCTCCTCAAATAAATAGGTCTTTGTTGAATTTATCTCCCCTAAAGGGAATCCTATTTATTTTATGTATTCAAAGTTCCAAATCCTTAACTAGAAGTTATATGGAACATGAGAGGGAGGGAACAGTCCCGAACTCTTGTAATAACTGGAGGTGGGTGCAGATCAGTAGCATTTTGCTTATTTTTATTCCATCAAGCACAGTGACAGGAGGGTACCTTTTTCTCATACCAAGGGATTGGTTAGGACCATTTTGGGGGGTGGGGGTGGAATTTCATTGGCTTCTACCTAATGCTTTTGGCAAGGTGCCTTTAAGAAGAAAAAGACAGCACGGACCAGCTTATGAATTTTCTTATTCAACTCACAGAATGACTCCTTACAATAGCTGTTGGGAATTCAAACACAGCAAAGTCAACTTTCTACAAATAATGTAGATAATGGACAGATAGCAGGTACAGCCCGCAGGCAAAGTAACTAGTTAAGAATATCATGGAGACAGCTTTGTTCCATAACTTCCACTGATCCAAAGCCACTTACAGCAGAGTGCAATCCTAAAATACTCAAGATACACAGTACATTTTGTGTTGTATATGAATGAATATGTACATATATTTGTGTATGCATATATACACATATATACAAGTATTTAAGTTTGTACTGTAAGTCTGATTTAGTGCATGAAAAAATTTTAAACCTGAGTTCCTAATATATTCAAGTGTATATGTAAGGATTCAGTCTACGTGTGTGATAAGAGCTGTCTTATCTGTATCAATTTCATTATTGGTATCAAAAGTGTTTGTGTGCACAAATTAATTTGATTTCCTACTCTCTAAAAATTCCCAAATATTTTCTGATTCTTAAAAGGAGTGTATTATTTAACGATAAGGACCACAACTCTGTTTTCAACAATCAAGATTCTCTATTTTGAAACCTCTGACATTTTAGTCACGGTATAACATAAACAGCTGATTCAAGCTGCAATCCAAGATACTGAAAGGATGGATGGGGACTAAATCATGTGATTTAAAATGCAGAGTCATATCTTAGCTCGTGTAGGAACTGTCATAGGAAAACAGATGTGAAATGCTAATGTCTGTCTCCTTGATGTTTGGCAGACTAGTGAGGTTTTCCTAGTTATTTATAAACTTGTCAAAGTCATAAGCACTTGGGAAGCCAGTTTCATACCTAGATTTGTCAGAAATCTTACCTAAAAGGAGAACATTTACTACTGTTATCAAACAATTCTGATCTGTGTTAATGCTAGTTATCATCAATCTGCCTTAGAATCAAAGTCTATTTTAGTCTCCACCCTAGTTGTACACAGTATCCAGTTAGAAGGGCAGCTGTTGGAGCAAAAGATAAATGATTATAAACTTTACAAGAAAATTGCTCTACTGTCTCTAAAAATTTCTAGATAAGGACCATTTCTTTCTTTCCATTGCTACCAAATAGGGTATGAGTAGAGAAATATAAAATAAATGCTGGTCATAAGAACAAATGCCCAAAGAATATTTCATTAACTTAACAATGAAGCAAAATTGAACAAAATCTCATAGTGAATGACATATTACACAGTTGGAAAACAGATAGTTCTTTCAATTTTTTTTTCTGAGCTATGAGACCTTTAAGAAGTTATGAGATTTTCATGAGGAAAGGTTAAAGTTATTGCAGATATGTATTTATTCCATTGAGGGCAAATGTAAACCATTGGCAAAGCACATACGTTGAAACATATATATAGCCATAAAGTTTACTCAGGAGCATCTGACTTCCTTTGAGAGTTTTATAAGATGACTCAATCAATATATATTCATTTGAAAACAGAGATCCAAAGTCTGTAGTCAAGATTTATGACCATTTCATTCCTTTTTTTTATTTTCTAAAATTTTCACCAGCCTTTCTTCAGGCTGTTATATCCTGATGTCTGTGGGAGGTTTCCAACTCTGTTTCTCAAAGTTCCAAAGAGAGTTTACAAAATGTTATTTCTGCAGACTGTTCTAACTTTTGAAATCCTTCTAAACTCCTAATAGGAATTCTCTGTGAGGATGTATTCTACCTATGCTAGTTGATTATATTTGTGTCCAAGAAAGCAATTTTATATAAATAAATTTAGAACTAATTGTTAAGATTACATCCAATAGTTTTGTGATTTGTGAATTTTCCAGAAACATGTAGAATAATCAAAGCAATAATACATGTTTTCCTAACTTGGCTCATAGAGTCTATTTGGACTTACAATATCTTTAATATAGTTCTTCTTGTGCTATTATGAGTTAATAATTCAAATTCAGAATTTTTAAATTTCTCTGATTTCCTCTCTTTGAATATACTTGACAATTTTGCTTAAAATATTTGCTTGTTGCCAAACAATAAATTTAATATAGCTCAGGTATTATCAAGTGATAGAATAAGACATATCTTAATAATTAATCAACATATTATTATGTACCTACAATGTACAAGACACTATAACCCTATTATAGGAAACTGTAAAAGTCATAGATAAGTATGCCTGCACTAAAGAAACTTTCTGTCTACCTAGAGTGACAGCCTACAAGAAAGAAACACTTAAATAGTAATACTAGAGACTATACACTTCAAAATGAATAAGTCTATCATTAAGAATAGGTGAAGAGAATTTTGCAAACCTTAATCTAGATGTTCTGAGAAAAGAGGGTTAAACTGAGCTAGTAGAGATTTTAATGAGGCCTCAAAGAACCTTGGTATTCAAAATGTGGTCCAGGGACCCAGCTGCAAATGTATCATGTGGGAGCTGCTTAGATATGCAGAATCATAGGCCTCAGCCCAGACCTAATGAATCAGAATCTTCATTTTGATAAGATCCCAAGATAATTCATATGCCCAGTAAGTTTGAGGCTGCTGTCTTATGGAGGAGTAATCCATAATCTGGGCCTTGGAGACAAAAAGGAGATTGAAGCCATAGGCAGAATCCAGAGACCCTGAAAGTTCAACTGAATTCTTCTTTGTGTTTGCTGTGATCAAGTGAAGAATTAAAGAAGGGAATACCAATACTATGGTGAAGAAGCCATAGCCTAAAGAAAACACACCAAGTATTTTGGGGATCATTCGTGCAAGCTCCTTTCTCCTATTTAAAAAAAAAAAAAAAAAAAAAAAGCTAAAGGCAACATTCTTACATGAACCCAAAGGAGAGGGAGGCAACCCAGTGAGTCAGGGGTCAGAGCCTGAGACTCACTGCATTATGTCCTGCTAGTGAGACTGGTTTCTGTACCCCAAAAGCATGAATTAGCCTGGCTGCTCATTCACTTCAGAGCTCTCCTGTACTTCTTGTTCCTGTGCAATAAGCACACCACAGCACGGTTTGCACACCCACACATCTCGGGGGTGAGGGTGTGGAGGAAGTCTCCATCTTCTTTCTCTGCTTTGCATGAAAATGGACAGATGAGGCAGCTTTGAGGTCCTTGATGGGAAGCTGATTGGTTAAGTAGATTCAAAATACGCAAGTTTTCTGCCTGAAGGTCAAAGTCCCAAGATCTAGATTCAGTATAGGTGGTAAGAGGTTCTTCTTAAGCTCAAAACCCGTGGATTCAAAGTTAAAAGAGAGGGTAAGCGTATCTCATACAAACTAGACAATTTTGAGGGTAAAAGAGAAGAACATTCAAAATTACACCAGAATAACAGGTGGAAATTGAGACTATCTTGAGCAAACTGAACATATGGTTATTCTATAAATTATAGGATGCTTGCACGTGAAACTTATATAAAATGCCCCAAAAACTCAGAATGTAAGTACAATCAAATCTTTCACCTTTCAAAATAATATCTTGAGCCCCTAATTTATTAGCATGAAGTCATGTGTCTTATGTCTTAGAACACTCCTCCCATCAATCAAAATTTCCACGTTTCACAATTCCAACTTGCACACTCAATCAGGAAACACATGGCATCTCCTGCATTGCTTCTTGCTGCTATATGGTTGTCCCTGTTTAAGCTGATCTTTTCAATATCCAAGTATCAGATACAAATCACTGCTGCAATGATACTTTAAAAATCCAGATCCTAGGACAGGCCACTGTGGTTATTCAAGGAGCAGGAGCCCACACCCTCAGTGCTAACCTAGGACAACAGTGCCCCTCACCTGAGATCCCAAGGCTGTAGCTCTTAGCTCTCAGCTCTGTGGGGTCTGGATTGATTCAACATCAATCACCCAGCCATCCTCTCCCTCCCCAAGGTGCTGAGCAGCTTTTCCTACTATATTCTCCAAACAAAAGGGTTACTCTTCTGAGGCAGGCAACCCTCTGTGAATCAAAGATAATTTTCCCTTCTATGAGAGAACCCTTATACGTTGGCCGAGGGAGGAAGAGATGAAGATTGATAATACCTTTTGTGTTTCCACAGCAAGTTTCTGGCACCTCTCTTGTGAGAGATGGGGGGGGGGGGGGGAGATAAACTCCACTACTTACAGATTAATAAACTACACTACTTATAGATTAATAAAATTGAAACATCTATTTGTCAGATGGATGCCATTGTGATTTACTAACAAATATCTGGAAAAAGGTATCAACCTTGGTGTTGGCTACAGAAAGGAAGAAATATCAACTAGAGTAATTTCCTAAGAAAAACTATACAGGAAACTAGAAACTAATTGAGCTTCTGGATTAAACATAATGTTAATAATAATAATAATAATAATAATAATAATAATAATATAAAGAGAAAAGAAAAGTCAAGAGCAAAACAAACAGTTTGAGCATGGGTGATGAGAATAACAGTGAGGCATAAGAAGGCAGGAAAATAAGGAAATACAGCTGATTTCAGTTCAAAGATAATAAATTTTGTTTGAGCAATATTGGTTTTGTGGTAACAGTAGGACAGCCAAGCGGAACTAATAGACAATTTGAAACTAAAAAACAAAAGAAAACAAAAACAGCACAGCTTGAAGATTAGAGGCTACAATACAGAGTTGGGAGTCACTTCTTAGAGGATTGGTTGTGGCTTGTGGATAAGCTCTTCAATGAGAGAAAGTGGGATGAAAAAGATGAGTCATCAAAGAAATAAAAAAATATATGGTCAAGATAGTAGCGTGACTTGGGAACAGAAGTCAATGTCAGGTGTGATGGTTAGGTTCATGTGTCAACTTGGCCAGGTAATGGTACCCAGGTGACTGGTCAAGCAAGCACTGGCCTAAACAGTTACTGCAAGGACATTTGTGGCTGGTTAATAAACCAGAAGGCTGGTTTATTAAATCATCAATCAATTGGCTGCAGCTGTGACTGATAACATCAACAAAAGGAGTGTCTTCCACAATGAGAGAATGCAATCAGCTGGATTTAATCCAATCAGTTGAAGACTTTTAGGCGAGACAGAGAGTGGACCTTCACTTCTTCAGCTGACCAGCAAAGCATTTCCTGAGTTCGCCGAAGTCGGCAGTTAGTTGCCTGAGGAGTTCATCAAACACCTTCATTGGAGTTGCCAGTCTACTGCCTGCCTTACAGAATTTGGACTTGTACATCCCCACAGTTCGTGAGACACTTTTATAAATCTTATATTTATAGATATCTCTTGTTGATTCTGTTTCCATAGAGAACCGTAAGTAATACATCAGGATAACTCAGAAATCTGAAGAGTGAGATATCATGGAAAACCTGAAGTGAGAAATTCAACTAAATGGAAGTTAGTGGTATCAAAATGTCATGGAGAGACCAGAGAAAACAAACATTGAAAATAAACTCTTAGATTTGATAAAAAAGAAAAAGGCACAAATATTTGAGCGGTAACTATGGACCAGGTGCTTTTGTTTAGATAAACATTTTAAAAAGAAAGAGGTCAGCAGTGACCTTTGGATGTAAAGACCAGAAAGAGAATTTTAGCAGGGAAAGGAATGTGCAATACACAATGGTGCCTCATAGGAACATAGTAGGGTCAAGCTAGAAATCTATTTTGATTTATTCTCTTGTATTAAGATGGAACAAACTTTGCTAGTTTGAGGGCAAAGAGGAAGAAACTCTTGAGAGAGGGGCTATGATAGAAACTAAGTAATTGCAAGAATAAATGTTGAAAACTTGAAGATTTAGCATTAATTAGCAATTTTACATTCTCCATAAAAGAGTTAATTGTTTAATTATGCATGGAGTGAGTCTATGTCTCTTTATCAGCTCTCCCTGTTTCCCTACACCTTTGCTTTTTTGGCTTTACATTCTTATAAACAAAGTCTTTTTCATTTCAGTATACCCTTGTGAACAGTTAACTAATTTTACAAAGAAATATTAATTTAGACTAATCAGCCTAATTGTTCACCCAATCTTATGTTATAAATTATTTTAAAAGCCACCAGGGAATTTTAAATCTTCCCTAAAAAAACAACTGGATGTCATTCTCATTCATTTATCTCATTGAGGTTATATTCCTACTCCCCCCAAAATTATCCTGACTCATAGAACACTGATGTAATCTACAAATTATCTAAATGTATCTATGAAGTAGAATAACTACCAAAAAAGTAATTCTCCCATTTCTTACATTACTAAGCTCTTTCCAGTATCAAGTATTATAATGCAACATTGGAAACTGGCAGATTATTTCCTGTATTCAAAGAGTTTCTTATCTAAAACAGCAGTAGCCTATAGACCCTCTTCATTCCTCTAAGCACTAGAAGCCCAATTCCCCAGGATGGAGAACCAGTCTCAACTGCATCAGCTGCTCCCTTGACATCTCTTGGCTAACCTCCTGTGCCTAAATGTCCCTTGGGCAAGATATAATTTCACTGTGATATGATGTCATTTTCTCTTACAAGTAAATCCTATCCTAGACATGCAGATACAATAGCAATTTCATCTCTGCCCAACAGCTAGTCACTTTTGGGTGATGATTACTAAGTAGAGAATTACTTCCTTGGAAATAAGCAGCACACACTGTCAAATGAATCACACTTAGATATCTCCCTATTGTACTCAGAAAGTGGGCTGAAAAGGAAAGAAGCAGAGACTCTTTATTTCTTTCCACATAAAATAAAAAGCAAAGCAAAATTCAGCCAGAACAACAACAACAACAACAACAAAAATCTGGTCTTGGGTGGGCAACAGAAATGGTACTAAAAATATTTGGAAACTATAAAATTATTGAACCACTGTCAATATTTCTTAAATTCAAATTCAAATGGCTTTTCTGACTTGGAAGAAGGTGAAAATAAAAGTGAAGTAAAGTATTTCTGAAGAAACACCTGTTTCACAAACATGTTGAAAGACTCTCATGAGATATTGATGTAGGTGAACTTATTTTGAAAATTTATAAAGTGCTATATAAATGTTATTAGAAAATCCAAGATATTACTAAAATAATTGTTGCTACTGACCACAGTTTATCATAGACCAGATTTAATAACTGTTAAATTCACTCTAAGTAAGTAAATGTTAAAATATTTTGAGGGGCTTACATTGATAATCATAATTTTATTTCCAACATAAATTCCAGAAATCTGCTTATCAGTGCTAAAGGATAAACAGAAATCCACTGCGGTATATTATATAAAAACTGATAGTATCTCTAAAAATTTTCTAGGAATCTAAATTTCAAAAGTAAATTTATTTTCTTCCTATCATTGCAAAATTATTCACCAAATGTTATGCAAAATTCTTGGGAAAAAAACGTTGTTAAAATCCCCCTATTATGTCTCTCCAGAAGTATTAATGTCAAATAATTATAATTATAAGGTTCTTTTGCACTCTTCTTCAGCAAAACAAATTACAGGTGAAGACTTCAAAACAGTCTAAAGAAGTACTAAAGAATTTAATGTGCATACAAATCACCTGGGATCTTGAATGCAGAAACTGACTCAGCAGGCCTAGGTCTGAGACTCTGCATTTCTGTATGCTTTCCAGGTCCTACCAACACTGCCAATCCATAGGCCACACTTTGAGTAGCAAGAGCCTAAAAAACATTATCAAAGTTAGGTGCTATTGCCACTCTAATATATATATATGTTATTGCAACCAAATAACATAGTTAAAATAATTCCAAAGAATGTATTTCCACTCTCTAATTTACTATGAGCCTGGCCCAAATAAGTTATGGAGGTAAATAGTTTGATTGATTGTAGTACCTGCCTTTAAAAGATAATAAAAATAATCCTCCTTATTTGAGGAAAACAAATATTTATCTCAGAAATGCAGTTTTAAAAGTTCAGGCACACGGCACTGGCATCCACGCCCAGAGCAAGTCAGCGAACAGTGAGCCGGGGACCCGCCGGGCTGAACCAGCCGAGCAGCCAGAGAGCCAAGATCATGATGGCCGCATGGCCCCAAGCCCCATAGCCGCCGCCCGCTGGCCAGTGTCCCCACCGCCCTCCCTGATCCATGGCGCTGAAGCAGATTCAGAAAGACTTTTTTATACTCTTAAAAATTATTGAGGAGAGGAGCTAAGATGGAGGCATAGAGAGGAGTGGAAGACTGTTAGTCCCCCCTGGAACAATTCATAAATGACCAAAAAACTAGTAAATAACCTGAAATCACTGCGGGGAGACAAACGTGACTGTCCACTCATCATCCACCAACCTGAATTGGGAGGAATGCCCGAAATCGCAGCATAAAATCTGTAAGTAAAAACTGCGGACCTGCACTGAGAGCCGAGAGCCAAGAGCCCCTCACAGAAGCCTCGTGGTGCTAGAGAGCAGCACTCTCCAAACAAGTGAGTGGACCTCAGCCCAGCCCCAACTGGGGTTTTAATGTTAACTGCTCAATACAGACAGCAAATCCCCAACAAGCAGACAGAGGCTTTTGGTGACAACTGACCTTGGGAGAGTCGGGGGACATATCTGTCTCAGGACAGGGAGCCCAGAGGATCAGATGCTATTTCTGGCTGAAGGGTGAATCTGGGAGCTTTCTGTCCCTTTCTCTCTCTGTGGAGAAAGCTTCAGCCATTTTCAGCCCTCAGTGCTTTGCAGTAAAGAAAGCCTCAGCCATTTTAAAATCTCAGCACTTTGACCAGCAGAGTCACAGAAACAAAGAACTTATTGATATGCAGTGACCTCTCTGGAGGGGGCATAGCTTCCAAGAGGAAAGGGAGGGGCCCAGCTCTACTGCCTGCCTTACCGGAACCAGACCCCAAAGCCTAGGCGAGGAGAGCTGTGGGCCACACCCTCTTACACCAGCCAGTGACAGGCTGACAGGTGCACCTGCTGGGCAGAAAAGCACAGGTGTGTCAATCCTCTAAGAAAAACCATCAGAGAAACTGAATACTGAATATTTCCTCCTTCTGTGACCTGAGGCTGTTCTGGTCTGGGAAAACCTGATTGGGGTGGCCTAGGGGGTCAGATGCCTAGACAACAGAAAACTACAACCTACACTAAGAAAAACGAAGTTATGGCCCAGTCAAAGGAACAAACGTACACTTCAACTGAGATACAGGAATTTAAACAACTAATGCTAAATCAATTCAAAAAGTTTAGAGAAGATTTCGCAAAAGAGATAGAAGCTATAAAGAAAACACTGGGCATACGTAAGGCAGAAATCGAAAGTTCAAAAAAACAACTAGTAGAATCTATGGAAATGAAAGGCACAACACAAGAGATGAAAGACAATGGAAACATACAACAGCAGATCTCAAGAGGCAGAAGAAAACACTCAGGAACTGGAGAACAAAACACCTGAAAGCCTACACGCAAAGGAGCAGATGGAGAAAAGAATGAAAAAATTTGAGCAATGTCTCTGGGAACTTAAGGATGAAACAAAGTACAAGAATGTACGTATCATTGATGTCCCAGAAGGAGAAGAGAAGGGAAAAGGGGCAGAAGCAATAATAGAGGAAATAATCAATGAAAATTTCCCATCTCTTATGAAAGACATAAAATTACAGATCCAAGAAGCGCAGCGTACTCCAAACAGAAGAGATCTGAATAGGCCTACGCCAAGACACTTAATAATCAGATTATCAAATGCCAAAGACAAAGAGAGAATCCTGAAAGCAGCAAGAGAAAAGCAATCCATCACATACAAAGGAAGCTCAATAAGACTATGTGCGGATCTCTCAGCAGAAACCATGGAGGCAAGAAGGAAGTAGTGTGATATATTTGAGATACTGAAAGAGGAAAACCGCCAACCAAGAATCCTATATCCAGCAAAGCTGTCCTTCAAATATGAGGGAGAGCTCAAAATATTTTCTGACAAACAGACAATGAGAGACTTTGTGAACAAGACACCCGCCCTACAGGAAATACTAAAGGGAACACTACAGGGTGATAGGAGAAGACAGGAGTGCGTAGTTTGGAACACAATTTTTGGAGATGGTAGCACAACAATGTAAGTACACGGAACAAAGATAACTATGAATATGGTTGAGAGAGGAAGGTTGGGAGCATGTGAGACACCAGAAGAAAGCAGGAAAGATAAAGACCGGGACTGTGTAACTTGGTGAAATCTAATGTGTTCAACAATTGTGATAAAATGTACAAATATGTTCTTTTACGAGGGAGAACAAGCAAATGTCAACTTTGCAAGGTGTTAAAAATGGGGATGCATTGGGGGAGGGATGCAATCAATGTAAACTAGAGACTGTAACTAACAGAATCATTGTATTATGCTTCCTTTAATGTAACAAAGGTGATATACCAAGGTAAATGCAGATAAGAGGGGGGGATAGGGGAGGCATGTTAGACACTTTACATTGGTGGTGTTGTCTGACCCTTTCCACTACTTTGATTTAAGGTTATTTTTCCTTTTGCTGCTTCCTAGATGTCGTTTTTTTTCCCTCTTTCTTTTGCCTCTCTACCTTCTTTGACTCTCCCTCCTGCCTCGTGGAAGAAATGTAGATGCCCTTATATAGATAGTGGTGAAGGTGGTGAACACATAAATATTTGACCATACAGAGAACCATTGATTGTTTACTTAGGATGGAATGTACGGTGTGTGAACAACCCATCTTAAAAAAAAAAAAAAAAAAAAAATGGGTTGATGACAAAAGCTCGAGGGCAATAAACTGAGTGAAATAAGCCAGACACATAAAGACAAATATTGCAGGGTCTCACTGATAGGAACTAGTTATAATATGTAAACTCATAGACATGAAATAAAAGGTACCAAGATATAGGACAAGGCTTAAGAATGGGGAG
Organism: Choloepus didactylus; assembly: GCF_015220235.1. Lineage (NCBI taxonomy): Eukaryota > Metazoa > Chordata > Mammalia > Pilosa > Megalonychidae > Choloepus > Choloepus didactylus. The sequence continues at coordinate 53,434,135 of NC_051314.1, forward strand.
TGGTTGCTTAGTATGAGCAGAATGTTCAACTAGGATGAACTTAAATGTTTGGAAATGAACAGGGGTGTTGGTAGCAAGATGCGAGAATAACTAACAGCGCCGAATGGTGTGTGAATGAGGTGGGAAGGGGAAGCTCAGAGTCATATATGTCACCAGAAGGAAAGTTGGAGGTCAAAAAATGGGAATGAATAAAACCGAATCCTACGGTGGGCAATGTCCATGATTAACTGTACAAATATTAGAAATCTCTTCCATGAACCAGAACAAATGTATGGCAATACAATTAGAAGTTAATAATAGAGGGGCATATAGGGAAGAAATATATATCTATTATAAACTACAGTAAGTAGTATTTCAAAATTCTTTCATGAACAGTAACAAATGTACTATGCCAACACTATGAGTCAACAATTGAGGGGGGTTGGTTAGGGACATAGGAGGATTCGAGTTTCCTTTTCTTTTTTCTTTTTTCATCTTTCATTTTATTTCTTGTCTGGAGTAATGAAGTTTCTAAAAATTGAACAAAAATTAAGTGCGATGATGGATGCACAGCTGTATGAGGGTACCAGGGGCAACTGATCGTACACTTTGGATCTTTGGATAATTGTATGGTATCTGAACAATCCAAATAAAAATTTAAAAGTTCAAGTAGGCCCAAATTGCATCTCTGTATCAACATTGCATTATGAATTGGCATTAGAATTACAAGATTATGACAAAGATATGTTTTATAGGAAAAAGAGGGTTATCATAAAATATGTGAAAATGTTAAGAAAAAATTAAACCACTTTCCTTACTGTAAAACTTCTTAGAGTTTTAAAATGCTATTTATTAGAATATCTACTTGCAAATATATAGAGAGAGATATCCTTCTATATATTCCAAGAGAGAAAATATACCATACTTCATTGAATCTAAGATGCCACCTAATGTTAAAACATAGCATTTTTATATACCATTAAATAGGTATTAAATAGGAAAAATGTGGCCAATTAAATAGGACAATGCTTTCTTATTCACTTATAATTTTTAAAACGGAATGAGCTCTGTAGACTTCGAGGTAGCATTTAATCATATCATTCACCTGCATATATAAAAAGGAAAATATTGGTAAAGGTAATTGATTACAGTATTAACAAAATTCCTTAACATTTAGGCTCTGACTCCTCTGTATCACTTTTCAACTCAGATTCACATTTTTTCCCACATGTATTATTGTTTCCTGTGCCATCAAGAGCACCTGTGACACAATATTTCTTAATAGTGTTTCACTATTGTCTCTAGAATATTCTTCCTAGCCACTGACACCTATTCTGAAAGTTTTGATGTTGGCACTTTATTGATCAGAAAGTGTCAAAGAAATTTTTAGAGACAAGCCAGGACTCATATGGTCTGTAAACTTACTGAAATGTCCGAAAGTTGCCATTTTCCAGTCATAGTACAGGAATAACAACAAAGTTTGTTGTCTGTGTGTGTATTGGCAAAGTCAGCTAAGTCACCCCTGCTACCTAGCCAACAGTATTTGTAAAATACATCTTGAATTCAGAGATGTTAAAACTGGAAGAAAAAAAACAAGCCTTCATTTTAGAATCAATGGAAATATATTCCTTCCCAAATATATTCAAATAACTCCTCACTTTTTAAAGAACTCTTTCAAGGGACTAATATTCCATGAATCTTATTTTTGGAAAACGCTGCCTGAGATTATTCCATCCCTATGACACATTATAGCACACTGTGGCACATGTTGATTTAAATGATTCCTTTTTTCTTAGTGTATATAAGCTTTCTGAATAAGATTCATTCATTATACTCCAGGTGTTCAAGAAAAATTTCTAGAGGAAGATCCCGGACTGAATAACTTAGAAATGTTCCCAGTCTGCTTCCCAAATGAGCTTAAATCTCATGTTCTCCCTGACTAAAATCTTCCTCCAAGGAATTTCTTACCTTTTAATCTCAAATAAATACCTACTTTTCTGACATACTTCATTGATCATTATAACCCTATTCTAACAAGCTGTTGTTTGACAACACTTCCTAGTCGAACAGGGAAGAGAAAATCTGAGCTCTAATCACAGCACTGCCAGTTGCTGACTAAGCATGTTACTCCAATCCTCAATTTTTCATTGGTCAAATGAAGATAACACTTTTCCTACCAGCTTCACAGGCTGTTTTAGTGATCATTACAAAAACTTATAACAAAAAGCACTGTAAAGAGCACATGGTACAATCTCTGCTTTTGTTATACAAATCACATTGAAATTCTGTTTACTCCTCAACTAGACTCCAGTTTTCTTCTTTATCTGACATATTTTAACATCTCTGAATTCAAGATGTATTTTACAAATACTGTTGGCTAGGTAGCAGGGGTGACTTAGCTGACTTTGCCGATACACACACAGATAAGCTCCCCAGAAAAAGTGTGCGTACTTCCTGACTATCCTTGCCACTGAAAAACATCATTGAACAGTAACAGTCATGAAATTTCTGATATTCTATTTGAGATAACCATAATATGAGCTCCCCAGGACTCAGTGAATCTATTCATTGTGGATCTGCCTATATTAATTAAAAATTGAAGGTTTGCTTTTGTTTGCACCAAATATAGGAATAATAATACTATTACTATTAAAGAACTCTTAAAGCATACAATTCTTTGACTGGCATTCTCTCACTGGAACTTTATAAAGCCCTGACAGCTTTTAGTATCATCCTGTTTTACAAAAGAGAAAACTAAGGTTCTGAGAGGTTTACTGCCCAGAGTAAATCATCTTGCTCACAAGTTCATGGCAGAGCTAAGGTTTTAACCTCACAATGCTGGGCTTTCTCATACATCAGGATTTCTGACCTCAGCACTATTGACAGTTTGGGCCAGACAGTTTCTTTTGTTGGGGGGGACGGGGGCCTGTCTTGTACATGATTGACAGCATCCCCTGATTCTACCCACTAGATACCAGTAGCACCCCCCAACACACACATACACACACGCACAAAGAGTGATAACTAAAAATGTCTCCAAACATTGGCAAATACCCCTTGAGAACCTGTCATATATCATGTCACCTTTATACTGCACCTTTATAATTTTTTGAATAATTTCCACGTTTTATCATATTACTGTAGTTTGGATAACAACTTGGAATCAGAGCATTTTTTTTCCCAGAGACTTCGAAACACTTCCTGGATAATCTATTATCTCATTAGTTTTCATAAATATTTCTAGAAAATAGGGAGAAACAGATGAGGAAATGAAGCAGAGAGAGATTAGGGTCAAATTTGCTAATGTCAATGAGTTACAAACTTACTAAAATAATCTAGTCCATGTCCAGAGCCTTCCCCACTGGTCACAGGATGGTTGAGAGGATGAGTTTAATTGCTTCATGCTTTGCAAACCATAACATTTACAGTTGAGTTCTGGCGGAAAATTGAAAAGTAAAAGAGAACTTAGCTGGATTTTCAGATACTTGTGTTGATTTTTTTAAAAATTGAGGAATCTAGTAAAAGGAAAATAAAAGATAAATATGGAATTCCATAAGGTCATTTAATAAAGTTGCTTCTTGGTGCATAAGTGTCCTTTAAAATTCACCATGCATGCTACATGTTAACTTTTTAAAAAATCCGTAGTTATAGAGCCCTGAACAGAAATACAGAGCATTAGCTCTCATAATGAATGATATTAATTGCACTCTTGTATACTGGGCCCGATTCTGCAAATAACTATGAGATCATGCTCACTTAACAGAGCTTAGTCAGAGAGTAACAGTCTGCTGATTTCCCCAAATTGTTGCTTTTTTTTTTTTTTTTGATACCTCTGCATTTTCATTATAGGCAATGCTGACATTTTAACCAGAGCATCCAGTAAGCTATGAATCACCAGCAGACACCAAATGACTCAGTTATAGAATTACAACCATGATTTGTATAAAAAGCCTTTTAAAGAATAATATATCATAAGTGAACAATCCCCTTCTGGATTTCTCTTGCAACAGTCATACTCTTTCTTCTAAAGGTTAACATGAAGATGTCCAGTCATTTACTCATTTTTCTGATTGTCATTTACAACTGTAAGCTGAATTCACCAGAATTATATCCTTTGTTGAATGTCCTAGATTTTATTTGAACATTTTTTATTTATTAAAAAGTAACACTGTCATGGTTTAAAAATTTTTAAATAGCAAACAAGGGTATAGGATGCAAAATAATTTTCCACCAAGCCCAAGTCTCTGTCCCAGTTCTCAGAAACATTATCAATAGTTTCGCATGTATCCTTTCAGAAATGTTTACTGTATATTCAAATTTCTTTTTAAAGAGAGCCCTTGTTACTAAAGCACAAATTGTTTCCTACCTAATCAAGAGCTCTCATTTAATTTTTACATCAGAGTTTCTGACAGAGTTGACCCTAACCTGCCCAAAATCTCCAAAGTAGATTTTATCAGGTCTTTAGACTTGGCAGGCATCACTCACAACTTGGAAACAGAAGCATATTTTTAAAAACATCATTTATGCAAAATCCTCAGTGAAACTTACCCTGAATATTGTTTATCATAATCAGCTCAAACTTTATCCTATAAGTACCATTTCTATTTTATTCTCAGAAAATAATGTATCTTCTTCAAATAAAGTTTCAAATGGCAAATCTCAATTTCAAAAATAAAATATCCCAAGGGTTCTCTATTATATATTCTCAGGAACCACTGAACCCTTATCTTTACTTTGATTTTACTTTTTAAGAATTTAGATTGTTAATGAACTTAGCTGTCATAGAGGAAAACTATCTATAGGTATGGATAAGCCAGATTCATATTTACACTTGATCAAAATAAAACCACATGACAACTATATAAGCTAGCACAAGACCCAAAAGAAATTAGGCAAGATGTATTATGCATGGCATTGGAGCTACTCTTTGAGCTACAGCTGCCCCATGCTTTATGCCATAGATTTACTGTGAAATTTAGTAAGAGAGGGCCCAGATGATATTTTATGCTATTTGTCAAAGTGTCTGAAGCCTAAGGATTCTGTAAACCAGTGGATACCCCACAGAAATGGGTGAGGGTGTTGGGTATGGTTAGAAAATGCTGCATGATTCTGACTTTGTCCCCTTCCCCTAACACACACACATAACACATGTTTTTAGTCAGGTCCCTCAGGACGAACTGGCCAGGACAATTAAGTAAGCAAGAAATTTATTAGGGAACTACCTATAAGAGAAAATGGGGAGAGGCTGGCCAGCAGTCAAAACTTGATGCAGGTCTTCCTGAGTGAAGGAGAGAGGAAAAAGAGAAAGGAAGGTCAGGTGGAAGTGTCTTAGTTTGTAATACATATTAAGGAAAATTTCGTAAGGCCTTCAGGGAATCCTCAAGCCAAAGTTGCGTGTCAGAAGAGTCTCACAACTCCCAGGGACTGGCTTGCCTTAGTATCCCAGCCCTGTGCAATCACTGGCTGGGAACAGCCTGTGGGAGGTATGGACTCAGCACAAACATGGTGACAGATTCCAGAGCATCTGGGGCCTTTAGTCAATTATCTTCCTGCAATCAATGATCCCAGAAGCTCATTCTCCTGGCTGTACACACCATCTAAGATAAGACCCACTACTCCAACCATATCTTAAGGCGGACCTCTAGCTTCATATACATGTAAAATTGAATATCTTTATCTTCAGAGTTTCAGCATGGCTTCCAACTCCAAGACTGTCCTCAAGAGAAATGTTTCAAATTCAAAAAGGACAACATAGGGTGAGCAAAGCAATCTGATTAGGCTAATCCACTCTAAGAAGGAAATGACTGCTATGCTCCCTGCTTAACCCTTCTAAAAGCTTTAACTTGCCAAGCTGAATTGATCTTTAACATTTTTGAGTTAAAATTTGTGTATAGTAAAACACACAGATGTTAAGTGTAAAAATTGATGAGTTTCAATCTTATACATATTCTTGTAACTACTACCCCACTCATGAAAGAGCATTTCAGTCACCCCAGAAAGTTTTCTCATGCCCCCTTTAGAGCAATTCCAACCTTCCCATGAACAACCACTGTTCTAATTCTATCCTGATTAGTTTTGCCTGTTCTTAAACTTCATATAAACGGAATCATACAGTATATGCTTTTTGTGCCTGGCTTTTTTCACTATTTGAGTTTCATCTATGTTGTAAATATGGTCAGCAGATAATTTTTTATTGCTAAGTAGTATTGCATTGTATGGATATATCATAATCTGTTCTTCCATTCTCCTAGTAACAGACATTTGGATTGTGTCCAGTTTGGGGCTATTACGAATAAAGCCTCTCTGAACATTCACTTAAAAGTTTTTGTGTGGTCATGTGTTTTCATTTCCTAGGGTCATAACCCAGGAGTGGAATCTCTGGGTCATAAGGTTGAGGTATATTTACTTTATAAGAAAGTTCTAAACAGTTTTACAATGTTTGTATCATTTTATATTCCCTAATTGGTGGGATTTTAAGAAGTATGGGTGATAATTTTAAGACTTTTCTCAAATCACGCTACTCAACCAACTCCAGTTAAACAAAAGACTGACCCTAGACGTGAAAAAAGAAATAACTCATAGATCCCTTTCCTCTGGCTAAAACATGCAAATGCTCTTAACACCCCCATATTCAGGAAATATCAAAAGTTACTCAAAATCAAAAAGATGCTAAGTGCAATCAAGATTCAAACTTATCTCCTTGAGTTCCACTTCCTTTCTTAGAAACATAAGGGCTTTGACAATCAGATGCCCCTTGGTTACATATCTGGGAAACCTGAAAGGAGCTTCAAGGGAACTTCCTCAAATGCCTTCCTCCCAAGATGATCCCAAGAAATTATTGTTGTCACTGCCAATTAAAAGATAAGGAAAAGAGAGTCCATGTTTATATAATTTATCTAGGATCACACAGATTAGTGTCTTTCATCATCTCTTAGTTGTCGGCTTCTTGAAAACAGACTATTACTGTTATACCTTGTGAAGACTAAGAGCCAGGCCAACAGAAAATGATGAATGAATGAATGAATTGATCCCAACCAATTCTTCTGGCTTCAAGTTCAGAGTTCCATTCATTAGGCAATATATGCTAGTACCCTAATTTCCTTATTTTTAAAACCAAGAGGCTCTGCAAGATGACTTCTACGATTACATTCAATTCAGAAAGACTAGGATTCCACATGTCTGCGCTCAATACAAGCCTTTATCAGAAAGGCACCAGCAATTTTGTGTGCACCTTAAATTATCAAAGAGACAGATCTGAATCCTTGAATGCAGAAGTGGTATCTACTGTGACTCATGAGTAAAAAGTTTCATGGGATGAAGTTTGTCAAGAACTTTTGAGTCAATCCAAAGGTGACTTTGAACACGTTACCCTTCTCAAATAGCACAGGCTTGAAAATCAGAGCATTCCCAATCTTGGTGGGGAAACTGTTAGGAGTTCTGGAAAAATTACTTTCATGAAAAATATAAGCCCCTTATTTGCATATGTGATAACAGCACTGTAGACAAAGCAGAATACAGAAACATAAATTAGCGTAAAGAGAAAAAAAAAGCGAGAAAATTATCCAACACACATATAAATCAATGTTCAAAAAATAAGTAAAGAAATATACCCCATCATCGCTTGATCATGCATACAACTCCAACTGTTCCTAAGAGAGTCAGGAACTTTGATTTGATCTTTTGCCAATCTCATCTCTGTAGTAATCCTGAGCATCACCACCTGCCCCCATATCAGATTGAAGATTTAGATTAAAGCATTAGTTTTGCCAGGTTTTGGTGCCTTATATCAGCCAAGGGTCTTTTTCTATAGAAGAAACTCTAAAAGAAATAAAACCCTCCACTTTCTCTTCAGAAGTAGAAAACATGCCAATCCTATCCTTTCAATCCAGGGTTACATTTTCAGTACAGACATATAGGCAACTGATAAATTAAAAGTCCCTCTCTTTGTATGTGAAATGTCAAGAAATAATTCATTATTCAATCCCTTTACTCTACTGCACATGTATCAACAAAACTTAATCTATAGGTAAAGATCACTCTGAATAGCAAGCTTCTCTGATATGTCATTTTACATAATTTAATGGAAACTCCAGCTTTCAATCCACTGGGTATATATTACCATCTTCAGAATGTTTTCTTAGACACAATATTCAATCTCCCATCAAACTGAGTGATCTTACCCAAAATGATAATGAAAAGACCTCAAAGGTCCTTCAGGTAAGCAATTAACACCTTTGGAATAGGCTGATTTATCTGTTTTTGAAAGGCTTTAGTATATACAAATTGTGCAATCATTCTTCAATTCAGAACCCTGTTGCTTCTGAAAAGAGAATACCCTTGCTCCTGTGGAGATAAAAATTGACCCCATTTTCATGTCTGGAGTAGCTCCTATTTGGACATATTAATTTGTTTCACTATATGCATGGCAGGAAATACTATAATTAATTTTCTAACAACTATTAACTTGAAAGGAAAAAATAAGCCAAATTATATCATTTTAAATGTACCCTCCACTCCCAATTCCCTTCTTTAATACTTCACTGACTTTTCATTATTACTGGGGAAAAGACCAAACCTTGTAGTGGCCCCATGGCCCTGAACAACCTTGCATACCACTTTCTCTCCAGTGCCACCCATCCCTGCTCTCTGGATCTCTGTGCACCAGCTACACACACCTTCCTTCAGTTTCTCTAGCAGGCTTTGTGCTTCCTTCCACCACGGGTACTTTGAACATGCTGAAAACCCATCCACACTCCCTGTCCCTACCTACACTTTCCTCTACCTGCGTTACGGTACTGTGTTCTTCCATCAAATCTCAGCTCAATGATCACATCCCCCAGGAATGCTCTCAGGCAGCTCACTGACCAGGCCTTATGTTTTTATGTGTCTCTTCTTCATTATAATTATCAAGGTAATAGTTTTAATTTTTTTATGATTCTGTGATAAACATCACCTTCTACATTAGATCGTAAGTCCATGAGTCAAAGACCATTACTTTTTTTTGTAGACATCAGCATAGCTCTTGGCACATGGTATCCAACAAATATTTGTTTAAAGAACAGACAATTTTAAGAAACTGAAAGTAACATTTAATCTCTATAAGGAACAAAAATTTTAGAAAGGAAGATGCTAAGCGAAGATAATTATTACACATGAAGTAGAACACTAAAAGAAGTCAAAGGGAAATCTAATATTGGCTTTAAAGATGAAAAATTATGCTGTTTTGATGGGGAGAGAAGAACTCACATAAAAATCAATTTGGTGATACTATATCAAGATCCCTTTTATTTTGCTGGGTTGTTTGAAAATGACTCATTCTTCCTCTCAAGCAACAAAAGTTCAATTTCACATTTTGAAAATGTCTGCAGCACAATTGTTACTTCAACATTTGGACTAGAATGAAACTATTTATAAACTTGTATATAAAAAGATATTTTCCTCTAACTTGCCTTCTTACTCAGGACCAATAAACATCCTGTTTGTTTACTCTAAATGTGAACAGCGTAGGTAACTATTAAGCTATTTCACTCAAGCAGGCAGAAAAATCTAGAGGAAATCCCATTCACTGAAAATATGCAAAAACCCAAAAATAATGAAAACTGGAGTTACCAAACTTTACTTTGGTTTTTACTGAAACTTTATCCTTCTGGAATTACATTCTCTGTTTTACCACAAAACTGCTGAATGTCTATGATATGGGTGCCTCAGTGTAAAGTAAGCAAAATTACAGTACTAACTCAGAATCAGTCATGCCAAGGGCTGGCTTGAAATGGACATCCACAAATCGGGTGTGAAGCATAGGTATATTACAGAGCCCATTTTCCCCTAACAGAAGGAATTCGTTATCCTCCATGCACCCAGCCACTATGCCTGGTACATCTGTTGCTTGTTCGTTTGTTGATTGAGATAACAAATGAATAAATTTGATAGCATCATAGTATGCATCTGTAATGTAGAATACACTCAAAAAGAAAAAAAGTCTTGTTATGCTAGTTGCCTATAAGATGAGCCACTTACCTGATACTATCTACTCTGGGAACCAGAAACTCAGCTTCAAGAATTAGAGAATTTCCACTTCTAGTGAAATGACTGAATAATTTAATAAAGTCTGGAAAGGGTCTTTAACTTGGACAATTTTAGAGAATATAAAAGGTTAAGTGAGAATAAGCAAACCAAAAGCAGATGAGAATTTTAGAATAAACGTTGAGTTTTGTAATCAGTAATTAGGAATAGGATCCACTGAAATTCTGCTAAAAAGTCCTTATCAGATAAGTCGCCATTCTATTTTGGTCTGAATACCTCTTTTTTGCATTTCTCAAGTTCTGCTTTTCCTCTAATTGTTGCAATAAATAACCCACAAATCTCACTGACTTTAATCAACAAAATCTCCTTGTTGCTTAGTACAGACTGACTGAAGGTAAAAAGATGGTCTGCCCATAGTCACTGAAGGATCAGTCTCCTTCCAGTTAGTGACCCTACCAGGCTCTATCTAGAGAGCTACACTTTGAATCCTTTACCGGATTCTCTATATGCAGCTGATGAGAGACTTTTGAGAAGGATATGAAGGCTTTCACGTGAGATGTATAGGCCAGGCCTGAACATGATATGCATCTCTTTTGCACACTGCCATAGGTCAGAAATTAGTTACATGCAAGGGGAAGTTGGTAAGTTTAAAAAGCAAAATACCAAGGAAGAAAATTTTAAACAGCTAGCCAGTTTCTGCCACAGCATCCCATATCTCCTCGTCCCAGGTGCTATACTGGGATGCCACTTCTATGCATCAAGGACCTCATTCTCTGTCTCCATTTATGGACTTGCTTAAAGTTGACTTGGCTCAGTTGTTTACACATTTTTTATACCTAGGAATACTTTTCCAACCAATGTGCTCTACAGAAAGTTTGCCATGAATTAGATATTAACCTGGGAATTGTTTTTCTCTATCTAACCTTGAGAACCTTTTACTATGAGTCCGCCTCATGTGTATCCTTGCCCTGCAGGGAATGAAGGATGCCTGAAATGTTCTTCTATATGGGAGGAAAGGAGATAAATCTCTTTTACACCACATTGAATAGAAAAACACATTGAAATTCCTCCCAGTTGCAACAGCTAAAAACCATTCCTTAATTTTTTTAGCTCCCTCCTCCCCCATCTTACACAATATTACCTATATTTACATATTTGTTTTGAGCTTAGTCCTAAAGCATTATTCTTCCTTCGCCAATATACTTGTTTCCTGGGCTCAAAAATTACTGATAATGAATGGCCTGGAAATGAATGTGTTTCCTAGACAAATTACCTTACAATCTTGAAAAGCTTCATTTACATCCATGTATGTTCAACCCAATAGGATGGTTAACCCAAACCTTTGTACTTTTTCAACTGGAGGAAGTGAGAAAAGAACTGCACTTCAATTTTGTTTCAATGATAAGAAAATTAGTTATTTTATATTAAACCTTAATATGATCTGGAAATCTCCAATTTTTTTTTAATCATCAGAAATGACTTTAATGGATTTTCTCTAGTAAGTCATTAATACAAATCCATTTTGTTTTATTGAGGTCAAGCTACATTCCCTGTATGGTTTCCTAGGAAAAGGAAATTAAGTAAAAATTAGCTCACTGTGGTTGTACTCACTTTATATTGCTGCATAAAGGAGAGCGCTGACTAGAGCAAACTGGTACCTTACAAAGAGATTACACACTTTATTAGGCCAGAGTTCCTGTGATGGTAAGGGAAAAAATAATGTGGGAAAGAATCTATAAATAAAATAGTCAAAGAACCACTGAAGGTAGAGGCTATTAACTTTTGGAAACATTTTAAAAGATTATTCTATGTTATGTGTAAATGCATTAGTTATTAAGCCACACAGGAAGTCAATTTTCAGCGCATTATTTCCTTACATCCTTTCTTTAGCTTCAGGTAGAGCTAACCACAAATATATATAATTTTTCTCATGGGTATAATTTTCTAAAAGCCTGAACCCTACTTTATCTCTTCAGTTACAAGTACTATACATGCACATATATTCATACCTACATATATATACACACGTATAGTACAGCTATATAAATGCATGATCCATATACAGGATACAAATATGTAAACACACATAAGTAAATATAACACATATGGTAGATATTGTAAGTTGGCTCTCTCAAACTCCATTCTATCTTTCTTCTAGTGTGTGTGGGGGGGGGGTTGCGGCTAGAAAGTGTAAAACTACATTTTTAGACCCCTTTGCAGTGAAAGTTCTGGTTGCAAATTAGGTTATACTAATTAGATGTGCCTTTGCGAAATTTAAAAGACAAAAGGAAGGTGGAATAATTTTCCTGTCCCTTTTTGATTCTTTCTGCTGGCAAGCAATGTCATTGAAATGGAAGTTGCCTTCTGCAACCATCTTCCAGGGTTTATTCTCCAATTATCCAAGTGTTAAGAGTAGCTACATCAGCTTTTAACTTCTTGCTTTCTAATCTTCGATCGCTGAAATGGGTCCATTCTCCGGATACCTGGTTGATGAGAGGAAATTGCAGCAGCTTTAGTACAGCTCTGCTTTATTACTGATTAATATTTAGACCATGGTTATCAGTATGCCTTGAACTCGTAGCACTACGTATCAGAGGTAGCAGATCCTCCAGTTAAATTCTCAATTGTTCTGGAAGTCATTCCCAGAGGCCCATTGTAGAACCCACTCCTTTCCTTCTAATAAGGTATAAAATTCTAAATTCATTTATTATATTCCTCCCTAATTAAAGAGAACAGAGTGTTTTTTGTTTACCAAACTCTGACTGAAAAATTAAAAAGTCATATAGTATCAGCATATTCAATTGTTCTCTGTCTAGTCCATTTGCCTTTATCTGAGCTGGGTGTTTCAGCTGAGTCCTTGCAGGTAAGTCGCCTAGGGCAACTTCTTAAGAGTCTGCTCACATTTTCCCTTAGGATAAAGTGGTTCCCTCCAAAGCAGCTACAGTGTTCTGTCATTGTCCTAGGTATTCTAGGAATTTTCAGAGTGCTTTCTCGCCCGTCTATCTAATTTCAGATTCATCTCTGTTGTAGATTGAATCATGCACCCCAACAAAAGGCATATTCTTAATCTGTGTTCCTCTGGGTGTGAACCCATTTGTAAATAGAACCCTTTGAAGATACATTATCAGTTAAGGTGTGGACTTATTGGGGAATAGGATCTTGGAAGATCCTATTTAGGTGTAGCCAAACTGAATCAGGGCAGGCTTTAATACACATGACCGGAGGTCTTATTGAGAGGAAATTTGGACAGAGGAGCCAGAAGCCAAAAACTGATCAAGCAGACAAAAGGAAAGAGAGATTGCCACATGATGGAAGCAGAGATGCAAACCAAGGAACCCCAAGTACTGCAGAAAGCCAGCACTGGCACATTACAGACTTCAGAAAAGCATGACCTTTCTGATGTCTTCCTTTATTTTGGACTGCTAGCCTCTGAAACCACGAGACAATAAATGCTTCTACTTTAAGCCAATCCACTGTGTGGTATTTGCCATAGCAGCATGGGAAATGAAGACAGTCTCATGCTTTTTGCTAAATTCCATCTCTGTCTTGACTCTGATACCAAAGCCACTTGTATGTTCAAGATATTTAATGACACATTTTCTGCAGCTTTGATGAGGCTGTATTTTCCTTGTTATATTGCATAAATACAAAGCTTTACAACAAATTACTCCACTTCATGTTTATGAAAAAAGAACAATGAAACCAAAAAAAAAGATGTGAAAATATAGTAGTTCATTATGATCGCCATTCTCTCTGTGGGAGAATTAACCAATCAAGAAGATGAATCAATGATCCAGAATTAGCTCCAGGAAAGTCAGCATTTTTTGCTATTTTTCTCTTCCCATCGAGGAATGCCATTAAGGATTTTTCTTCCAGCCCTATCCTTCCCTGTCTCCATCTGCTACTGTTTGACTGTCAACTCTATAGCATAGAGCCACTGAGTGTTGCAACTCATTCTCTTTCTGTTCTCATTCCACTTCTGTTGAGTCCCATGCTGCTCCTAGCCAGACTCACAGGAACACAGCCAGGCAACGCTGTGTTAAGACTCCTGTGACAGACTGTACAAGAGGAAGAAGCTGCCTTCCTGCCCCAGCCATGGCCTTCGAGTAGAGTGAGAGCAGTATCTCAGAGGCGCAGCAAAGAGAAATATTCCTTCTTCGACAAACTGGTTAAGAGTATTATTTAATTTCCACATATGTGAATTTTCCAATTTTCCACATTGATTCCTAACTTTATTCCACTGTGGTTGAAGATACACTTCATGATTTCAATACTTTTTAATTTGAGACTTGTTTTGTGGCCTAATATATAGTCTATCCTATAGAATGATCCATACGCAACTGAAAAGAATGAGTATTCTGTTGTAGGTTAAAGTGCTCTATATATGTCAGTTAGGTCTAGTCAGTTTATATATTTTTTCAAATCTTCTATTTCCTTTCTGATCTTCTGTCTAGATATTCTATCCATTATTGAAAGTGGTATATTGAAGCCTCCTAGTATTAACGTAGAACTGTCTACTTCTCACTTCAGATCTGTCAATGTTTGTTTCATATATTTTGAGGTTCTATCAGGTGCATATGTATTTATAAATGTTCTATCTTCCTGATGAATTGACAGTTTTATCCATATATAGCATCTTTGTCCCTTTTAACAGTTTGACTAAGTCTATTTTGTCTGATACTTATATAGTCACCCCATCCCTCTACTGGTTACTACTTGCATGGAACATTTTTTTTCCATTCCTTTACTTTCAGCCTTATGTCCTTGAAATAAGTTGTCTCTTATAAACAGCATATAATTAGGTCATGCTTTTTATCCATTCTCCAAATCTCTACCTTGTGACTACAGAGCTTAACCCATTTACATTTAAAGTAACTAGTGATAATTCAGGACTTACAAAACCAAATAGCAAATTGGCATTAGTCATATACATTTTCTGCCCCTGAATTCTTCCATTATTGCACACGTTTGTATTTAGTTGATCTTTTATAGTGAACCACTTAGAATCCTTTCTCATTTCCTTCCATGTATGTTTTTCAGATATTTTTTGTGGTTACCACAGGGATTAAATTTGCCATTCAAAATATGTTCAACAATCTTGTATGATTTGACACCAAACTGGCTTCATTAGCATACACAAATGATATTCCTTTAACACTTTTCTCCCATCTTTTTATTCTTGTCACAAATTACCTCTTTATACACTGTGCCCAGACCACAGATTTTTCCTTACTTTTTGCACTTTAGATTCTGTAAGAAGTAAAAGATGGAGTTAAAACTAAAAATGGAATAGTAATGGCATCTCTATTCACCCATGTAATTATCTCTACCAGAGATCTTTATTTGTTCATATGGCTTCAATCTTCCTAGTGTCCTTTCCATTCAACCTGAAGAACTCCCTTTAACATTTCTTAGAAGTCAGGACTAGGGAGTGGTAAGTCCCTCACTTTTTGCTTATATGGGAATGTCTTAATCTAGTGCTCATTTTATAAAAAGCTTTGCCGGACATAGAATTCTTGGTTGGGAATATTTTTCTTTAAACACTTTAAATGTGCCATTCCACCACCTTCCAGCCTCCATGGTTTCTGATGAGAAATCAGCACAATCTTACTGAGGCTCCCTTGTGTGATGCATCGCTTCTGTCTTGCTGCTTTCGGGATTCTCTGTCTTTGGCATTTGACAGTATGATAATGATGGGTTTTGGTGTGGATCTCAGTGTATGCTGATTGGAGTTCATTGAACTTCTTGAATGTGCATATTCGTATCTTTCATTATGTTTGTGAAGTTTAAATCCATTATTTCTCTGAATATTATTTCTGTTCCTTTCTCTATTTCTTCTTCTGGAACTCCCAAAATGCATTTAGACTTCTCTCCATTTTATTTTCTACTCCTCCAACCAGGTAATTTCAATTGTCCTACCTTCAAGTTCATTGATTCTTTATTCTTCCAGCTCCAATCTGCTGTGTAACCGCTCTAGGGAATTTTTTCATTTTCATTGTTGAATTCAGTTCTATTCAGTTCTACTATTTGTTTGGTTCCTTTTTAAGATGTCTATTAATTGAGGTTCTCATTTTGTTCATGTCTATTTCCTATAGTTTTTTAATAATCGTTTTGAATTACAGAAGTTATAGGTTTACAGAAAAACCATGTAGAAAATACAAGGTTCCATGTACCTACCACCCAATATTAACACTTTGCACTAGTGTGGTAACTTTGTTACAATTGATGAAAGAATATTTTAAATGTACTATTAACTATAGTCCACAGTTTAAATTAGAGTGTATTTTTCCCCCATTTACCACCTTATTATTAACACCTTGCATTAGTGCAATATATTTGTGCTGGCTTGAATCTATTATGTCCCCCACAAAAACCATGTTCTTTAATGCAATCTTGTGGGGGCAGACTTACTAGTCTTTTGATTAGGGTGGGACATTTGATTAGACTGTTTCCATGGAGATGAGACCCACCCAATTATATGTGAGACCTTATGATTAGATCATTTCCATGGAGGTAAGACCCACCTGAAATGGGCAAGGTCACAATTAGATCACTGAAGTCCTTTACAGAGCTCAAGTTGGGAAGGAGCTCAGAGGAACTGAGAGGGACATTTTGGAGAGAAGCTAAGTTATGTGATCCAGAGATCCCCCTCAAGAAAGCTAAGAACCAACACAAACCCAGACACTTGGAGATGCATACAGAAGGATGTTTGGAGATGCTAAGACATGAAGCCCAGAGTTTGCCCCAGAAAAACTAAAAGAGGACCTCCAGACACTTTGAAACACCTTGGGAGAACAAGCAAGAATGCACAGGGGCTGAGAGAGAGAAGCCAAGAGAGACAGAAGCCCAGAGACAATTTGGAGAAAGACATTTTGAAACTAGAACCAGGGAGCAAAAGACCAGCAGACACCAGCCATGCGTCCTCCCAGCTGACAGAGGTGTTCTGGGTGCCATCGGCCTTTCTTCAGTGAAGGTATCCTCTTGTTTACACCTTAGTTTGGACACTTTTATGGCCTGAGAACTGTAAATGTGTAACCTAATAATCCCCTTTATAAAAGCCAATCCATTTCTGGTATTCTGCATAATGGCAGCTTTAGCAAACCGGAGTAATATTACACTCACAATGTTGTACTACCATTACCACCATCCATTTCCAAAACTTTACCAGCAAGCCAAAGAGAAATTCTGTACAACATATACATTAACTCCTCATTCCCTACCCCCAGCCCAGAATCTGATAAACTATACTCTAGATTTCAACAATGAGTGTGCTTATCCAAATTATTTCATGTCAGCAAAATCATACTGTATTTGTCCTTTTGTGTCTAACTTATTTCACTCAAGATGATGTCTTCAAGGTTCATCCAGGTTCATACACGTATCAGAACTTCATTCCTTTCTACAAACCACATTCCATTGTGTGTATATACCACATTTTGTTTATCCATTCATTGGTTGATGGACAAGTGCATTGCTTCCATCTTATGGCAATCAGGAATAATGCTGCTATGAATATCATTGTGAAAATATGTTTGAGTCTCTGCTTTCAATTAATTTGGGTATATACCTAGTAGAGGAATTGCCATGTCATGTGGTAATTCTATACTTACATTTCTGAGGAACTGCCAGATGATATTCCACAGTGGCTACACCACTTCATATTCCCATGAACAATATGTGAGTATCCCTATTTCTCCATACCCTTTCTAATGCTTGTAATTTTCTGTGTGTTTTTTTTTAATAGTAGCCATTCTAGAGAGTATAAAATGGTATCATGTTGTGGTTTTGCTTTGCATTTCCCTTATAGCTAATGATGCTGAGCGCCTTTTCATGTGCTTTTTAGCCATTGGTATTTCCTCTTTGGAGACGTGTCAATTCAAGTCTTCTGCCCATTTTTTAAATTGGGTTATCTTTTTATTGTTGATGGTATGATTTCTTTATATATTCTGGATATTAAACCTTTATCAGATATATGGTTCCAAATATTTTCTCCCAGTGAGTATGTTATCTTTTCACTTTCATGATAAAGTATATTGATGCACAAAAGTCATTAGTTTAGATAAGGCCCCATTCATCTATTTTTTCTTTTGTTACTTGTGCTTTGGTTATCAAGTCTAATAAATCATTGTTTACAAGTTCCTGAAGATGTTTCCCTACATTTTCTTCTAGATGTTTTGTAGTCTTCGTTCTTATATTTAGATCTTTGATCCATTTTGAGTTAATTTTTGTATACGGTATGAAATAGGGCACATTCATTTTTTTGCAAATGGATATATCCAGTTCTCCCAGCACCATTTATTGAAGAGACTATTCTTTCCCTATTGAGTGGATTTGGCAGTCTTGCCACAATCAATTGGCCATAGATGTGAGGGCCTATTTCTAAAATCTCAATTCCATTGGTTTATATATCTATCCTTATGTGAATACTATGCTGTTTTGACCTTTGTAATTCTTCAATAGGCTTTAAAGTCAGGAAGTGTGAGTCTTCCAACTTCGTTCTTTTTCAAAATGGTTTTGGCTATCCAGAGCCTGTACCCTTCCAGACATATTTGGTAGTTGGCTTTTCCATTTCTGCAAAGCAGGCTGTTTTGGTTTGCTAAAGCTGCCAGAATGCAATATACCAGAAATGGATTGGCTTTTATAATGAGGGTTTATTAGTTCACAAATTTATAGTTCTAAAGCCATGAAAATGTCCCAATTAAGGCATGAACAGGATGATACCTTTTCTGAAGAAAAGCCAATGGCATCTGGGTTTCCTCTGTCACATGGGAAGGCACATGGCAGGAGACTGCTGGTCCTTCTGTCCCAGGTTTAGCTTCTGGTTTCTGTGGCTTTCTCCAAAATGTCTCTGGGCTTCTGTGTAGGCTCTCTACAAAATGTCTCTCTGGGCATTTCTCTCTTTGCTTCTTTGATCTCTCTCAGTTTCATCTTTTATCCTCTCATAGAGGACTCCAGCAAGGGGATTAAGACCCACCTGGAATGGGCTGGGTTATATCTCCATGAGAACAACCTAATCAAAAGGTCCCACCCACAAAAGGTCTACCCTCATAAGAAAGGATTAAAAGAACATAGTCTTTTCCGGGGTACATAACAGCTCTAAACCAACATATAGGCTGCTGAAATTTTGATTAGGATTGTGTTTAATCTATAAATCATTTTGGGTAGAACTGATATCTTAATATTTAGTTTTCTGATCTGTGAGCATGGAACATCCTTCCATTTATTTAGATCTTCCTTGATTTCTTTTACCAAAGTTCTGTTGTTTTCTGTGTATAAGTCCTGGGTTAAATTTATTCCTAGTTATTTGATTCTTTCAGTTGCTATTATGAATGGAATTTCCTGATTTCTTCCCTAGATTTCTCATTACTAGTGTATAGAGACACTACTGATTCCTCTGTGCTTATCTTGGACCCTACCACTTTGCTGTGTTTACTAGTTCTAGCAGCATTGTTGTAGATTTTTCAGGACTTTCTGTAAATAGGATCACTTCATGTGCAAATAGTGACTGTTTTAATTCTTCATTTCCAATTTGGATACCTTTTATTTCTTTTTCTTGGCCAAACTGCTCTGGCTAGAACTTTCAGTGCTATGTTGAGTAACAGTGGTGACAGAGGCCATCATTGTCTTTTTTCCTGCTCTTAGAGGGAAAGCACTCAGTCTTTCACCACTGAGTATGATGTTGACTGTGGGTTTTTCATGTGTTCTTTATCATGTTGAGGAAGTTTCCTTCTATTCCTAGTTTAAGTGTTTTTATCAAGAAAGGATGCTGAACTTCTTCAAATGTCTTTATGCATCAATTGGGAGGATCTTAGTTTTGTTGGTTTTTTTCCCTTCCTTTTGTTAATGTAGTGTGTTATCTTAATTGGTTTTCTTATATTGAACCATCCTTGCACACCTGGAATGAAACCCACTTCATCATGGTGCATAATTCTTTTAACGGGCTGTTGGATTCAATTTGTTAGTATTTTGTTGAGAAATTTTACATCTATACTCAGAAAAGAAATTTGTAATTCTTTTCTTTTAGTATCATTGCCTGGGTTTTGGTATTAGGGTGATGTTGGTCTCACAGAATAAGCTAGGGAGTGTTGTCTCTGTTCAATTTTTTTTTAAGAATTTGAGGTTAGTATTAATTCTTCTTGGAATGATTCGTATAATTCATCTACGAAGTTTCTGGTCCTAGGATTTTCTTTGTTGGGAGGTTTTGGTGACTGACTTAATCTCTTGAACTGGTATGTTGACATCTGTTCCTTCTAGAATCAATATAGGTTGCTTGTGTGTCTCCAATAATTTGCCCATGTCATCTAGATTGTCTAATTTGTTGGCATACCATTGTTCATAGGATCCTCTTATGATCCTTTTTATTTCTTTGGGTCAGTAGTAATGTCCCCCCTCTCATTTATGATTTATTTGCATCTTTTTTCTTTGCCAGTCTAATAAAGGCTTTGTCACATTTATTGATCTTTTCAAAGAAACTTAACTTTGTTAATACTCTCTGTTAAGTCTCTATTTCTGCACCAATCTTTATTTCTTTCCTTCTACTTCCTTTGGGTTTTGTTTGCTGTTCTTCTTCTATTTCCTACAGGTGTGCAGTTAGGTCTTTCTTTTTTAATGGTAAACATTTAGGACTATAAATTGCTTCTCAGCACTGCCTTTACTGCATACCATAAAAGTTTTCATATACTGTGTTCTCATTTTCACTCATCTCAAGGTATTTACTCACTTCCCTTGTAACTTCTTCTTTGACCCACTGGCTGTTTAAGAGTGTGCTACTTCCATATATTCGTGGATTGTCCATTTCTCCACCCATTATTGATTTCCACCTTCATGCCATTATGGTCAAAGATGCTCTGTGTAACTTCAATGTTTTTAAGTTTATAGAGATAGAGTCTTGTTTTGTGACCAAATATGTAGTCTATCCTGGAGCATGATCCACGTGCACTGAAGAATATATACCCTTCTGTTTGGGGGTGCAATGTTCTGTATTGTTTTAGGTCTAGTTCCTTTATCATATTATCGAAGTTTTCTATTTTCTTATTGATCTGTCTAGATGGTCTATCTATCGATTAGACTGCTGAACTGAAGTCTCCAACCATTATATTAGAAGTGTGTATTCTCCCTTCAGTTTTGCCAGTGTTTGCCTCATGTATTTTGGGGCACCATGCTTCAGTGCAAAAATATTTATGATTATTTCTTCTTGATGGATTGGCTCTTTTATTAACATATAGTGTCCCTCCTTGTCTCTTTTACTAGCTTTGACTAAAAGTCTATTGTATCCAATATCAATATAGCTACCCCAGCTCTTTTTTTGGTTAATATTTACATGGAATAACATTTTCCATTCTTTAACTTTCAACTTGTTTGTGTCTTTGGTTCTAAGGTGAGTCTCTTGTAAATAACATAGTTGGATTGTGCTTTTTTCTGCCAATCTTTGTCTTCTGACTGGGGAGTTTCCCCATTAACATTCAGTGTTATTACTATAATGGCAGTATGCACTGTAGCCATTTTGTCCCTTGATTTTTATATGTCATCTTTTTTTTTTTTGTCTTTTCTCCTTTATTGCAACCTCCTTTTTTGTATAGTTGATATTCTGTGACATTTCTGACTGATCCATTTCTCATTTTTGTTTCTGTATATTTTTTTAAATACTTGTTTTGTGGCTGCACTGGGGCTTGTATTATAAAACCTAGGTCTATAATCTAATTTGAAAAGACACCAACTTAGCTTCAATAGCATACATGTTCTTTGCTCCTCTATTCCTTCATTTCCCTTCTTTGTGTTGTTTTTTGTCCCATATTACCTCTTTTTAGTTTGTATGTCCATTATCAGGAAATAAGTCTTTTTCTTGTTCAATTGTATTCTAACTCACAGGAATTAAAAGTAGAGTTATATATTGAGGATACTACTGAGTTTTGCATTTACCCTTTTAGTTACCTCTACTGAAGACCTTCACTTCTTCACACAACTCCAAGCCACTCTCTTCTGTCTTTTCCTTTCAACCTGTGGAACTCACTTTAGCAATTCTTGCAGAGCAGATATTTTGTTGATGAATTCTCTCAGTTTCTGTTTCTCAATATTTTAAACTCTGAATATTTTAAACTCCCTCATTTTGGGATGTCAGTTTTTCTGGATAAAGAACTTTCAGCTGGCAGTTTCTCTTTCAGAATCTTAAATACATCATACCATTGTATTCTCACTTCCATGGTTTCTGATGAGAAATCTACACTTAGTCCTTTATATGCGATGAATTGAGTCCTCCTGCTGCTCAGAATTTACTCTTTATCTTTGGCATTTGACATTCTGATTAGTATGTGTCTCAGAGTAGGGCTATTAGGGTTTATTCTCTTTTGAGTATATTGCATTTCTTGGGCATGTATATTCATGTCTTTCATAAGAGTTGGGAAATTTTGGGCATTATTTCCTCAAATATTCTTTCTACCCTTTTTCCCTTTTCTTCTGGGACACCCATGATGCATATGGTTGCACACTTCCTACTGTCCCTCATATCCTTGAGACATTGCTCAATTTGTTCTACTCTTTTCTCTATCTGTTCTTCTGAATGAACTATTTCCATTTTCCTGTCCTCTAGTTTTTTAATTCCTCTGCCTGTTCAAATCTGCTGTTGTGTGCTTCTAGTGCATTTTTAAAATCTGTTATTGTGCCTTTCATCCCCACAGTATCTGATGTGCTTTTTAAACTTTCACATTCTTCTTTATGCTCCCACAGTGTCTTCTTAAAATCCTTTAGGTCTCTTATCAATATTCTTCTACATCTCCTTGACTTGATTGAGGATATTTGTTTGAATTTCTTTGGTTAGTTGTTCCAAATTCTGTGTCTCCTCTGAAGTTTTAATTTATTCCCTTGACTGAGCCATATCTTCCTGAGTCTTAGTATAGCTTATAATTGTAAGCTATACTTTTTTTTCCCCTAATATCTGGGCATCTGATTATTTCAATATGTTAACTCTGAAGGTCAATTTCTCTCTCCTGCCTGGGGTTTTATTGTTGATTGGCTTTGTGTTAAGGCTCTTTTTTGATGCTTGGACCAACTTATTTTGTTCACATTTTCTCAGCTCTTCTTCACCTGATTTTTACCCTGGATATGTACCATGATTTTTTTTGATAAGATATTTTTTAAAATTCATTTATTTATTTATTTATTTTATTACTCATCTGCCCATACACTGAATCCAAGGATCATCAGTCATGAGGTTTTCACAATCACATGGTCACACAATAAAAGCTATATAGTTATACTATCATCAAGAATTGAGGCTACAGCATTACAGTTCAATAGTTTCAGGTATTTCCTTCTAGCTATTCTAATACAGTAGAAACTAAGAAGGAATATCTATATACTGCATAAGAATAACCTCCAGAATTACCTCTCAACCATATTTGAAATCTCTTAGCCACTGAAACTTTTTTTTGTTTCATTTATTTTCCCCCTTTGGTCAAGAAGGCATTGTCAATCCCATGATGCCAGGGCCAGGCTCATCCCTGGGAGTCATGTCCACATAGAGGGTAGGGCAGTGAGTTTACCCACAGAGTTTGCTTAGAGAGAAAGGCCACATCTGAGCAACAGAAGAGGTTCTCTGGGGTGACTCTTAGGCATAGTTATAAATAGGCTTAGTTTCATCATTGGAGAGAAGTTTTATAAGGAAAAACCTCTAGATCAAGGGTTTGGTTTATGAAATTGGGAGCTCCTATTGCTTAAGAGAATAGCAGGAATTCCCCAGGTGGGGAAGTATAATAATTCCACATTTTTCTCCAGCCCTCAAAGGGAATTCACAAATACTTTTTTATTTTCTGCCCCAAATATTCTGGGATGTATTGGGGTATTACATTAGACTGTACAGAATAACAAGAACCCATTCCCTTTTCTATGTTCCATGTAATTACATTGTTTAAATAAACTGACCAGACAGGTTAGATAGTGTGCTACAATTATTAATATTGTAATTTTTGTGCAATTGATTCACCTCCAGGAGAAAGCTTCCATTCCTCTCTTCCTTCTCTAGGAATCTTGACCTGTTCTGTTTGATTTGTTCAGAATCTTCTCCCCAGCTCTTATGATTTGTTTAAATTCTCTCCCTCACTCAGTGTCCCCTTTTCCTTATACTTTGAAGTTCTGGGACTCATCCTGTCTTATAGCAGTTCAGTTCCCCCCTCCCTTTCTTTCATGATGCTTTTCTGCCTTCTGCTCCTTCCCTGTTAGGGTATCTCACCCTGGGAGGAACCAGATGGGGCCAATCCAGAAAGGTCTGTTTTACATTTAGGTAGTCCAGCAAACAGAAACTGGATTAGTGTGTGCACCTCTTGCCAACAGTTCCGCCATAGTCTTTTTATTTTTCCCCCCTGGGGGCACTTTTCCCTGAGGCATATGGCATGTCTCAGCTGCACGTGTTCCACCCTGAGTCTCTGTGGACTTGCAGCCATATGCCTGGGTATGTGTGGGGTTCTAACTCACTGCTGTGAGTGGCTACATGGTCTGCATCTGCAGCAGGAAAGACCTGGTTTGTGCTGCCTCTGAGTGACTCCTAAGTTGCATGGGACAGAGTGAGAGGGAGGAGTCTAGAATGGCAGGTCTGGGACAAAAGTCACCTACCTGATTTCGGAGATCATTCTTTTTTCTTTGATTCATCATTTGTGGAGTTTTCTCCAGTCTCTATTGTCCTCCAGAGGTCCAAGCATGTGGGATTTGTCCTTTTATTAATTGATTCTGAGGAAAGACTTTTCCATGGGGATAGCTTATGTCACCATGTTGATGACATCACTGTCTCCTTTAGCTGTTGTCTATCTTTTCCTTTAGGTATTTGAGCACTTGTAAGAGTTTTTTGTTTTTTTGTTTGTTTTGTTTTGTTTTAAGTATTTTTCTGATATGTCCAAGGTCTGAGCTTCCTCTTTGATGGCTCCTAATGAATTATTTTGTTCCTCTGAATGGGCCATCACTTCCTTTTTCTTTGTATGCCTCAATTTTTTTGAAGCTATTTGGATATTAATATTTTAATGGGTTAACTCTGACATGTAGTCACTGATATTTCTGTTTCTTAAGCTTACTTCTTTAGTGCTATGGCAGAAAGCTCCCTAATTGGCAGGAGCTAACAACAACCAAAAAAAAAAAAAAAAAAAACTAATCAAAAAAAATAAAAATGAAAGAAAACACCTTTTCTAGTCTTCACAGAATGGCTCTGTGCAAGTGCTCTCCTTCGGAGTTTACTCAACATTACAATGAGCCTGAAGAACAGAACATGTCAGAAACATAGGGTCCTCTCTGGTCTTTCCTGATCACACATCTTTTCCTGGGTATGCATGTATGTCCTTATGAATTCCCTCATTTACACAGAAACTCTAAAGGTCCCTCTTCTCTCATGAATTTGCATTCTTTCCTCCTGAACCCAGGATCTCTAGCATATGACTTAAAGCTGATAGTCCTTTGTTACAGGTAGCTGCAGTTTGAGTGTTCTTATAACATTTTCATGGCCCTGATAGGTGCTTCTAAGTCCAGAGAAAGTTCCAAGACTGGTCAGACAGAATTGAGTATCCTGGTTCAGTTCTTCAGCTGCCAAATATGTCAATACAGACATATATTCACTCTAATATATGCATGAAGGTTACTCTTCCCACCAGAATGAGGACCAAAGACCCAAACTTGGGAGTATGGCTGAATGCATATTGAGATGGGGAGGAGTTGGGGGAAGGGTCACCAAAGGCAACATGAGGTTTCCCTACAATTTTTTTAATTGCCTTTTTCTTCACTTGGCAATTGCCCAATTATTACAACCCTTCAACATTTTTTACAACTTTGAGAAAGATGGTTCTGCCAGCTTTTGCTTTTTGTTCTCATTTCTATGGGAGGATGGAATCCAGGAGCATCTCACTCCACCATATTTGTGATGTCACTCCTCCCAATTGAATCTTTACAGGGAGTGCAATCCAGCTTAACAGTATTAAGTAAAAGCATCCTATCATTTATTCATCCAAGAAACACAGATTGAAGTGTTTACTAGTGACATGTACCAAAGCAAATTAGTAGCAATGGAGAAAAGAAGAGGCTGTATTAGAGAGCTAGTTAGATGGTGGGATTCACAAAAATTGAGGAATTTCATCCCAACAAGAGTGTCATGGTCATAATAAAATATGAAAACTGTCTCCTCCACACAATTCTATGTCATGACAAACAATTGAAATCAAACCTTCATACCACTCAAAATTGACACTGCCAAACTGCTGCTAGGGATCTACCAGGAAAGCTCAAACCCATCACTATTAGCCTTTCTGAGCTTTACCAGGATACCCAACAGGTTTAAGTCTAAACTTTAGCAGAGATTTTCCCTTCTTTTCCCCAAGTGATAACACTTTCATAATGTGTTTTCCCACATCTTACACAAGTAGTAAGACAGCCACCATACCATCGTCAAATGGATTTATTGGTGCCCTATTTATTTCAGACTAAATGTTCTCATTTTCAACACCCATATTCATTGCCAGAAATACTTGATGTTGGTGGAAACTGAAACATCATAAGTACTGATTTATACCATATGCATGTACTGTCTCCTTTTTTATAGATAATAGCTTAATCATTACAAAGATTTTGACGTTTTTAATCAGTCAACCGAGATCAATTTTGAAAATCCCATTTTAAAGCCTCTTAATCAATGGTTAGATGGAAGTAAAGCACTTGTACTTTGTTCTGCCATCACAGTTCGGATGTTTCATATATATATATAACTTCAAAATTAGACTAAGGAAGACAGAGTAAATGATGGCATAGAAAGGAGGGGAAGTTAGTTAGTCCCACCACAGCAACTAATAAACAACCAGGAACAACTAGTAAATCATCTGGAATAACTGCTGGGGGACAAGCGTGACTGTCCACACATCGTGCACCAACCTGGATTGGGAGGAATGCATGATATTGCAGCATGGAATCTGTGAGTAGAAGCTGCAGGCATGAACCAGGATCCCCTCCCCATTGGCAGCCCGAATGGCAAAGCCTTGCTGTGATAGAGAGTAGCACTCTCTGAACAAGTGAATGTACCTCAGTCCAGCTCCAACTGGGGTTTTATTTGGCAAATGTGGACTGCTCAATGCAAGCTACAAATCCCCAACAAGGAGACAGAGGCTTTTAGTGACAACTCACCTGAAAGAGCCAAGGAACTTCTCTGTCTCGGAAGAGGGAGCCCAGAGGACTAGGCACTATATCTGGCCAAAGGGTGAAACTGGAGGCCATGGACTGACCCTGAAAGGGGGCTTTCTGTCCCTTTTTCTCTCTCTCAATCTGAGAGGCTCAGTGGAGAAAGCCTCAGCTATTTTCAGCTCACAGTGCTCTGCAGTACAGAAAGCCTCGGCCATTTTCAGCTCATAGTGCTCTGACACAGACAACGGTGGAGATAACAGAGTCAGAGAGACAAAGAATATATTTATACAGAAACGAAAACTCCCTGGGGGGGGGGGGGGCGTATCTTCCTTAAGAGGAAAGAGGTGGTGCCCAGCTCTACTACCTGCCTTCCACTCAAAACCAGACCCCAGAGCCTGGGGGAAAACAGCCATGGGCCACAACCTCCTTACACCAGTCTGGAGTGACAGGCTGACAGGTGCCACCTGCTGGGCAGAAAAGCACAGTGACCTGAGGCATCAAGGGGTGTGTCATTCCTCTAAGACACACCCTCAGGGAGAACAGATACTGAATATTTCTTCCTTCTGGGACCTGAGCCTGCTTTGGTCTGGGAAAAACTGATTGGTGTAACCAAGGAAACCAGATGCCTAGACAACAGAAAACTACAACCTACACTAAGAAAAATGAAGTTATGGCCCAGTAAAAGGAACAAATGTACACTTCAACTGAGATACAGGAATTGAAATAACTAATGCCAAATCAATTCAAAAAGTTGAGGGAAGATATGGCAAAAAAGATGAAGGCTATAAAGAAAACACTGAGCATACACAAGGTAGAAATTGAAAGTTCGAAAAAACAACTGGCCGAATCTATGGAAATGAAAGGCACAACACAAGAGATGAAAGACACAATGGAGACATACAACAGCAGATCTCAAGAGGCAGAAGAAAACACTCAGGAACTGGAAAACAAGGTACCTGAAAGCTACACACAAAAGAACAGATAGGGAAAAGAATGGAAAAATATGAGCAATGTCTCAGGGAACTGAATGACAACATGAAATGCAGGAATGTATGGTGTCCCAGAAGGTGAAGAGAAGGGAAAAGGGGCAGAAGCAATAATAGAGTAAATAATGAAAATTTCCTATCTCTTATGAAAGACATAAAATTACAGATCCAAGAAATGCAGCATACCCCAAACAGAATAGATCTGAACAGCCCTACACCAAGACACTTAATAATCAGATTATCAAACATCAAAGACAAAGAGAGAATCCTGAAAGCAGCAAGAGAAGAGCGATCCATCACATACAAAGGAAGCTTGGTAAGACTATGTGCAGATTTCTCAGCAGAAACAATGGAGGCAAGAAGGAAGTGGTGTGATATATTTAAGATACTGAAAGAGAAAAACTGCCAACCAAGAATCCTCTATCTGGCAAAACTGTCCTCAAATATGAGGGAGAGTTCAAAATATTCTCTGACAAACAGATAATGACAGAGTTTGTGAACAAGATACCTGCTCTACAGGAAATACTAAAGGGAGCACTACAGACGGACAGGAAAAGACAGAAGTGAAAGGTTTGGAACACAATTTTGGGTGATAGTAGCCCAGCATTGTAAGTACACTGAACAAAGATAACTATGAATATGGTTGAGAGAGGAGGATTGGGAGCATGTGGGATACCAGAAAGAGGGAGGATAGATGAAGACTGGGACTGTGTAACTCAGTGAATCCTAGAGTGTTCAACAATTGTGATAAAATGTACAGGTATGTTTTTTCATGAGGGAGAACAGATGAATGTCATCCATGCAGGGTGTTGAAGATGGGGCGGTATTGGGGGAGGGGTGTAGTCAATGTAAACTGGAGACTGTGGTTAATAGAAACATTGTATCATACTTCCTTTAATGTGGCAGAGGCAATGTACCAAGGCTGGATGCATATAGGAGGTGGTCATGGGGGAGGGGTATGGGACTCTTGGCATTGGTAGTATTGTCCGACTCTTTATTCTACTTTATTTTAATGTTATCTTTCCTTTTGTTGCTTCCTAGCTGTCATGTTTTTTTGTATTTTTTTTTTTCTTTTTCTTTTGTCTACCTTCTTTGACTCTTCCTCCTGCTTTGTGGAAGAAACGGAAATGTTCTTATATAGATAGTGGTAAGGTTGGTGAATATATAAATATGTGACTATACAGGGAACCATTGATTGTTTACTTAGGATGGAATGTATGGTGTGTAAACAAAACCATCTTTAAAAAAATGGGTTGATAAATCTTGAGGGCACTATATTGAATGAAATATGTCAGACACATAAGGACAAACATTGCAGGGTCTTACTGATATGAACTAATTATAATATGTAAACTCATAGACATGAAATATAAGTTACCAGGATATAGAACAGGGCTAAAGAATGGGGAGCGGTTGCTTATTATGAGCTGAATGTTCAACTATGTTGAACTTAAATGTTTGGAAATGAACAGAGGTGATGGTAGCACGTTGTGAGAATAACTAACAGTGCTGAATGGTGCGTGAATGGGGTGGAAATGGGAAGCTTAGAGTCATGTATGTGATCAGAAGGAAAGTTGGAGGTTAAAAGATGGGAATGTATTAAACAGTTAACCTTGTGGTGGGCAATGTCTGTGATTAACTGTACAAATATTAGAAATCTCTTTCATGAACCAGAATAAATGTGTGACACTATAACTAGAAGTTAATAATAGAGGGGCATATAGGAAAAAATATATACCTATTGCAAACTATATACTGCAGTTAGTAGTATTTTAACATTCTCTTATCAACAGTAACAAATGTACTATACCAATGGAAGGGTGGTAGTTAGGGATATGGGAGGATTTCAGTTTCTTTTTTTTGTCTTTCTTTTCTAAAGTAATGAAAATGTTCCAAAAACTGAAAAAAAAATTAAATGTGGTGATGGATACACAGCTGTATGATGGTACTGGGGGTAATTGAATGTACATTTTGGATCCTTGGATAATTGCATGGTATGTGATCAAAAAAAAAAAAAAAAAAAAAAACCTCAAAAAAAATTAAATTAAGGTTGTATTTCAAATCCACCCTAGATGGCATGTACTTCATTACAATTCATGCATTCATTTATGCATTTAACAAATATTTATTGCATGCCTATTATGTCCCAGGAGTTCTTTAAGACACCAGAAATTCTAGACAGATAATTCTTTCATTAGATGGTGTACAGTTTAGTGAGAGATTCAGTCAACAGACTGTTTTTTTTAACATGGTAATATATTGAATGATGAATTGTTAGAACTGGCCAATGGATACATAGAAAAGAACTACCTATCCCAAACTGGGGGAGATGGAGAAGACTCTCCCCGTTGCAAGAGATGTCTAAGCTGAAGTCTGGAGGCTGGTTAGGAATTATCTAAGAGAAAAGGGAGTAGGGAAAAAGTACAGCAAACAGGTAGACGGAGAAGAGAGAGAATGAGAGACTGAATGGGCTTTTTGAATCATACATGTTGTCAGGGTCTGCCATCAGGCAACCTTCCTTCTCCACTCAGTCTGAAAATACACTGTTCTTGGAAATGATCTCAGGAATAGCTGTTGCTCCCTGTGTCACCCCAACCCTCTCTCTGCTTCCAGTTTCACTACTGCTTTGAATAAATGAAAGGATACCCGTGTGGCTGAAAAATCAAAGCATGCAGAAGGTATACAGAGACACAAAGAGCTGCAGAATCCCTGGTATTATTTGGAAATTGTTTCTTAGCTTTTGTTTTGCCTTGACACCTGTTGACTGAGGGAGCCTTCAGTGTCCATGTGGCTGGTGAGTCCCTGACACTTTTATAACTATTCCTTATCTGGTCCATAGGACTACCCAGTCACTGATACCTCAAAATAACATGCAGGCACAGCCATGCCAGTGCTACTCAGGAGTTGACAACAGATGACTTTTCTGGCCTCTGCAACCATGTGTACCACCTTCAGTGTGCTGTCAGTTTTGACTTTTCCCATGGAAGGGAGTATGGGTAGAATGCTTTCTCTGCAAGCCACAAATCCAAGGTCTGACTGTAAGGATCTTCCAGGAGACGGAAAAACAAAGAATTGAAACCACTGCAATTCTGGAATCACAAGGCAGCACTAAGAGGAAACTAAACTAGTTTTTCTGATTACATTTCCTACATTGTACTCAACTTGAAGAAAATAAACTTGTACCATTATTACAAACATTATTGTGTTTGACTTGTTTTTCCCTTAATATAACATTTAAGTATTCTACTTCCCTTCCTCCTACCTATGGCACAAGGATTTGTATTGTTCCTGGGTGATGTTTCCCATAACAAGTAGAGGGAAAAAACATAAATTAAGAATTTCCTTACCAAGGATTTCAAAATAACAGAGTGTTTACTGAAAATTGCCTCATATTTGCTGGCACCGTGGCAGTGTAATTCAGAAACAAACCATGGCTTGGGAAACAGAATTAGTGATTTTTCTTTGAACTTTCTTAGCAGCCACCAATTAAATATCATTTTCATTTGATGGATGGGTGAGCCCAGACTTTGTTGAGTTGATGTCGAAAAACATATAGCTTTCTTCTCTTAATAGTTTGAGACAATCTAGATTTAAGCAATCAAAACATATTCATAGAACTTTCAAGTAGTATCGCCTTTTGACAGTGCCTAGACATACACGTGATTTCATACACAGGGGTTGATTAGTCTGCTTTCAGTGACACCCATATTGAGCAGCCAACTAAAAAGAATGGGAAGAAGGAGGATATAAGTGTGCTCAAGTCAGTAGACAGAGGATTTGGAGTTACTTTATTGATGCATTTTATGATTGTTTTCATGTAAAATGAGGTTTGTCTTCATTTCTTTTTTTTTTTTTAGCAGCTTTATTTATAATAAAGTCTTCATTTCTTTTTTTTTAAGCAGCTTTATTTATAATAAAGTCTTCATTTCTTGAAAAGACCTACATTTTTGAAAACTTGGCATCATTTCAAAATGACTCTAAATTTTAGAATTTTGAATTTTGAATCATACTTCAGAAAAGATTTTTAAATTGTAAAGTCACATAAATGTAATGTTTGTGTTTCTTTTAAAAATACTTACTCTCAGGGACTTTTAAGTCAGAAAAAAGGAAAAAAGAAAAGTGGATTCTCTGATTTTCATCAGAAACTGTTGTGCCCCCAGCCTCAAAATACCAAATACCAGTTTAAGAGCAAGGCATGTCTCCTTTGGAAAAAAAAAAAAAAAAAAAAAAGTACTGCAAAAAACCTTAATTTCCTTAGTATCTCATAGGTTATAAGGGCTTCTATTTGTATGGGATTTATAGTTTACAAACCATTTCACATACATGTACTCATTTAATCCTCATAATAATTCTGTGAGACATTTGATTTTCTCTACTTTTTACGAAATCAGAGGCTTAGTAAAGAAGCAAGCCGCCCTGCCCCCTGTCCCACCGGAAAATAAAGCAGCTAGCCCAAGGGCACAAACAGAGTACAGTGGTGGAATCAATATACAAATCCATTTCTTCTTACTCTATAGCTCTTTCCCTAATGAGACAAAATATCAGCCCTGCCTGTAACCAAATTATCACCAGTTCTTAATTAGTGAAACTAGGATAATAAGATTTCATTGTATCATTCATAATACAAAGTTGCAATTCTAAGGCCAGCATAAAAATGACATGCTTATGTTAACACATATCAATTATGCTCATGGTTTAGAATTTGGAAACCTAATTATTATCTGGTCTTATTTTTAGTTGAGCATTTTATATGGATTATATATATATATATACATATGGTTGGGTTGTAAGACATTTCAGGAACCCCCAAACATTTTGAAAGTGAAAAACCCAATTCACTGACCTT
This sequence comes from Choloepus didactylus, assembly GCF_015220235.1. NCBI lineage: Eukaryota > Metazoa > Chordata > Mammalia > Pilosa > Megalonychidae > Choloepus > Choloepus didactylus. Next base: position 53,467,108 of record NC_051314.1, read on the forward strand.
CATTTCTAAAGATTTCTTCCACCTCTACCTCAACCACACGCTTCTGTTATCATGGAAGCTGTAACTTTTAGAAAACTTCCAATTCATACATCCCACTCCGGTTACGACTTTCCAACCTTCCAGGTTTTTGTTCAACTATTCCTGCTATGATCCTTCTTTCACCTGGTCAGGCCCTGAAGTCCGTTGTATTCAGTGACATTTTTGCTAGTATTCCAAAAGCCCCTGCTCCTCTGGATTTTTCTTGTACCATCTGGCAAAATACCAACCCTTTGGTACCCAATCTGATTTTTCCATGTCTGCATCCAGACAACTGAGCACCACTGGAGGTCATTCAACAGTACAATTTACACCACTCAAAGTTCACAATTATCATCATCAAACTGACCCCTCAGTACTACTGGGCCTCTCTATTTGGTTTCTACTGTCTACTCAGTCTCCTACTCTCTCAACTAGTTTAAACCTTCTCCACTCCTCAGCAAATCACCAACATCCCTGAACTCCCCAGACTTTTGTTCTCAAGGAGATGACCTCTGTTTTGTTTAGTCAATGCAAGAAGATAGAACTTAGAGAAGGAAATTCTTCAACTTCCTTCTATCAAACCTACAAACTTAGACACTTGAACCTAGCTTTTATTCTTTCCTTTGACAAATGTTTATGTACATCTCAGCTACTGTCCTGAAAACTAGAGCCATAGCTGTAACCTGGACAAAGTCCTTCTGTTCCAATGAATTTCCCACCAGTGAACAGGTAAATAAGATCATTCATTTCAAGGAAGGAAAAGGTGAAAAGGTGTTATGAGGAATATGAGATAGGAAAATGGATTAGACAATGACTGAGGATAGTATTACAGAGTGACAACATATGATAGGGTACCCAGGGAAAGTCTGGCTGAGTAGGTGGCATTTTAGCTATGACTTAACTAGAATCAGTTATAGAAAGAGGAAAATCAAGAACCAAGGTTGTGAAGCAGGAACAAATTTGATATATGTTCAAGAAACCAAAAATAGGTCTATGTGGTGTGGGCCCAGTGGGCAAGGGGAAGAATGATATGACAAGAGATCTTCTCCTGGTCCCTTCAGCTATGTTCTGGTTTGCTAATGCTGCCATTATGCAAAATACCAGAAATGGATTGGCTTTTATAAAGGGGGTTTATTTGTTTACAAAGTTACATTCTGAAGGCCATGAAAATGTCCAAATTAAGGCATCAACACAAGTAAACCTTCACCAAAGGAAGGCCAATGGCATCTGGAAAACTTCTGTTAGCTAGGAAGATATGTGGCTGGTGTCTGCTGATCCTGGGTTATGTTCCAGCTCCTCTCTCAGCTCCTATGCATTCTTCAAAATATTGCTCTTGGGACTTTGTCCTCTCTTAGCTTCTCCAGAGCAAACTCTGGGCTAGCATCTCCAAAGTTTCAGCAAAAGTCTGCTTTCAGCGGCTGTCTGAAAATGTCCCTCTCAGATGCTCTCCAAAATGTCCTTCTCAGATGCTCTGACGTCCTTCTGTTTGTGAGCTCTTTTATAGGACTCCAGTGATTAAATCAAGACTCACTCTGAATGGCCGGGGTCCATATCTCCATGGAAATAATCCAATCAAATATTTCAATCACAGTTGAGTCACATCTCCATGGAAACACTCAATCAAAGGATTACAACCTAATCAAAACTAATACATCACCCCCCGTAAGACTGCATCGAAGAATATGGTGTTTTGGGGGACATAATACATCCAAACCCGTACAAGCTACAAGAGAAACTGACCTGAATCCAGTCTTTCCATATGAGCTTTCCAAGAACCCTCTCTACTGATTTACAATATCTGTCTCTTTCCAATCAGCATTTAAACATGCTCATGACATCTTAAAAAGCATCCCCACCTTCCCCCTGAGATTCAAAGCCTATTCCAACTTCCCCAAAAAGAGTAGTTTATATTTTTTATTCCCCTTTTCCCTTCCCACTCACTTTTCAATACACAGTCTGTTTTTATCCCAATCCCTGACTAAAACAGCTTTCTCTAAAGACAGAAGTGATCTCCATTTCACTTGATTTCTCACCAACATTTGATTCTGCTGACCTTGACCTTCTCTTTGAATTAGTCTCCTCCCTAGGCCTGAATGATCCCAACATTCTCCTGGTTTTCCTTTTACTATTTGGTAGTTCAGTCTCAGTAATTTTTTAGACTCATCTTCCTTCTCCCTTCCAGAATCAGTATCAGGTTCTCCAATTTCAGTGTTCCAAAGAAACATCTGTTTCTGCCAGTTACTGTGATTGTTGCTAGGTCCCACCCCCAACATTTTTAGTCATTAGGTTTATTTGCATTTCTAAAAGAGTCACAGCTGATTTTGATGCTGCTGGTCTGAAGACTACACTTTGAAAGCCACTGTATTAAATATTACAGTTTCTCCAGGCTTAGTATTACCCACCTTCTCTTTTCACTTTCTACTTTTCCCATGGATGATTTTGTGCACACCCATAGTTTTAGTTTCAATGTTTATTTCAATGACGTAAATATATCCATCCAGGATCACCTGACTTAGATTTAACCCAAATATCCAACTGGAATAAAAAATCTCCACTTGCATGATTCAAAGTTACCCTCAACTAAATGTATACCCAAAAATGAACTTGAAATAAACTAGTTACTTACCCAGCTTCCCAATCTAAGGAAACTGTGCCTCATCCATCCTTTTATGAAAGTCAGAATCTAGGAGTCATCTTCAACACCTCCTTCTCATTTGCCCCTCCCATACGTAAAACTTTAACTCCTATGTATTTTACCTTCTAAATATCTCGAGTTGTTCATGGTTCTCCAATGTCATTACCATCCTTGTCTAAACTTTTGCCCTCTTACCCTGGACTGCTGGCTTTAGCAATCTATTTGCCTTCTTCCAATCCATTCTTCACAGCTTTTACCTAGATCGATCTCTTCAAAAGGTTTATGACACCTCCTTGCCTAGATTTCAATGGCTTCACATTGTTGCTAGGATAAAAATACTATTGCGGCCCACAAGGTCTGCTGACTGCTTATATGTCTCCATCTCATTTCACATCTTGTTCCTTGTTCTCCGCCCTCCAAACCTGGCTCCCTCAGTTGCTTAAAGAACCATGCCTTTTCAGGCCACAGGCTCTTTGCCTATACTTTCTCTATGAAGAGTTCTGTTGCATTCTTCTTCTCCTAGAATTCCTAGTAATTCTTAATCACCCTCCTCAGTCAAGATCAGTTTCTCCTATTATATGCCAGTACCTTCACTTCAAAGCCATTTTTCACACTTGTATATATATATATATATATCTATTTGCATGGTTGTTTCATTAAAATATCTCTCTGCGTGTAGTCTTTAAACTCCATGAGGTCAAGGACAGGGTCTGTAGTTGCACACAAGGACACCTCCAGGGCCTCACTACAGTAGACAGAAAGATTTTCAATAAATATATATTGGACAAATAAATAAATGAGATCATCTGCTTATATTTTAAACAAGGAATTTGTCCCTGTTTTCCTAAAAGGCTTTGTTCTGGGCCTTAGGGGATCCTTCTCCAGCATCAGAATTTCATTAGCTGATATCAGCATCTCAGTTATTGTTATGCAAAAGCTACTAAGTGTGCATCCCCAAAGTCTGTATTTTGCTTAGATTCTCCTAGGAAATGTGAGTGTGTGTGTGCACAGGCAGTGGATATTTAATATTAACTGGCCTCCTACCTGTTGCTCAGAAAGCAACTTGTGATTTGCCACCACTCTAATTTTCTCACTAATATTGTATCATGACTTCCAAATCCTCAATAGGTTTAGAGCAGCTGTTAGGGAATATAAATAGTAAATTTTTATTGTGCATGGAAAATTAGCCTGCATAGGAGACAAATAGCATCAGTTTCTTTACTCCATTTACTGTACTACAATTATCTGAATCTCAACTTCATTAGATTGCAAAAAAAACTGCAGCAGCTTTAATTAATGCTCTTGCCACTGTTTTTATTGATCATTGCAAATATCTGTATGTCTCTTCAAATGTTGTCTTCTGGGGGTCTGGGTACTTCAAAGGACCCTCTGCTGTTGCTGCTGCAAGAGAGCTCATTAAAACTTGTATAAAAAAAAAAAAAAAAAAAAAAAAGACTACCCCTTTGCTCTTATTTCACCAGGTTTAACATCACCAGGACTTATGCTTATTTCAGATCTCATCCCTGCTCCTTGTTTGGAGAATCCATGCTTTTCTCTAATACAGCTTAGTGTTTCTAGTGATCAATTCAAATTTCTTTTGCAACCCCTTTGTTTGGGTGGCACACAGTGTAAGCTTCCTGCAGGTACTACAGTCAGAATACCATTTTTGCTAAGCCACATAATCAATTACTAATAAAATTCAGTGGAGTTTTTAGATCTATGTTTTGAAAAAGCAAAATCTGACATCATTTTGATGCAACATGGTTTTTTGTTTGTTTGTTTGTTTGTTTTAGTTCTTGTTTACCTGTTTCAGAAGAATGTATGAGAACTATAAAATGCATTATTTAAACTTCCAGATACTCAGTAGCAACCCTTTCTCAGTATAATTAGGACCAATAGGTTGTGAAATGCCTAGAGCAAATCCATTAAACTTAACTGCTTCTCTTCTCAATCTATACTACACTGGCTGACAGAAAGTATAATCACCACATTTGATGGGGGTTAATGATTTGGTAATGCATTCGTTGTGTCAAATGTCAGGTGTTTAATGTGACTGAGAACTCTGAAAAAGAAAAGAACAAACATTTACAATCACCTTCCTGTCTCCCAACCCCTACCCATGCGTGGTATTGTATCTAACAGAGCAATCATTAGTTCATACAGGTGGTGTCAGAATAGAGACCCTGCAAGATCAAAAGCTCTTTTGTATAGGTTTCTGTCTAGACTGCAGCCATGAGGGATCTTTATCACCATCCTTTGTGAGTGGGGACATGTGTCAGCAAAAATGCTGTTTCAGCCGCAGCCTCATTTTTCTGGGTAGGTGGTCAGAGATTCCTAGGGAAGGACAGGAAGTTAGCTGTATGTATTCTCAGTGTTCCCAAGGGCCAGGTGAGCTGCTCTGATGCCCTGGTATTTAGCAAGCAGACGGCAGTTAATGAAGGAATAAAGCAAGCTTTTAGAAATGAACAATGAGAATCTCAAGAGATAAAAATTTTAAAAAGGAACCAAACAGAACAATTGGAGTTGAAGCTCACAATAACAGAAGTGAAAATGTTTCAGGAGGGTTTCGACAATAGTTTGGAGCTGACAAAAGAAAGAATCAGTGAATTTGAAGAAAAGACAATTGAAACAAGTCAGGCTGATAAAAAGAAAAAAGAAAAAAGAATTGTAAAAGAGAAAATCACCTAAGACCTGTTGATACCATCAAATATATCAATATACACATTATGGGGGACCCAGAAGGAGAAGAGAGAGGGGCAGGAGGAATATTCAAAGAAATAATGACAGAAAACATCCCAAACTTAGCCAAAAATGTGAATATAAACCTCCAAGCAGTCCAGAGAACACTAAACAGGGTAAACTTGAAGAGAAACTTGCCCCATTACATACTGATCAAAGTGTCAAGTGCCAAGGACAAGGACAGTTCTGAAAGCTGCAGGAGAAAAGCAACTGTGTTATGTATAAGAGAATCTGGATTAGATTAGGTACACATTTCTCATCAGAAACCATAGAGGCAGGAAGGCAGTGGCTTGAAATCCTTGAATTACTGAAAGAAAACAGCTGCCAACCAAGAATTTTATATCCAGTGAGACTTCCTTTCAAAAATGATTAAGACATTACCATATTAAAAAAAAAAAAAAAAAAAAAAAAACCTGAAGGAGTTTGTCACCACTAGACCTTCCCTGCAAGCAATGCTAAAAAGGAGTTTTTCACACTGAAAGGAAAGGACAGTAGACAGCGATTCAAAGCAACATAAAGGGAAAGGACAGTAGACAGTGATTCAAAGCAACATAAAGGAATAAAGACCTCCAGTAAAGATAACTATATGGGTAATTATAAATGTCAGTACTGTATTATATTTTTTTGTTCATAATGTCACTTCTGATTTCCTACAGACCCTAAAATGCAAATGGATAAAAAGTAATGATAAATCTATGCTTTTGGACATATTCTGCACAACTATATAATTTGTAACAAGTATTTAGGTGGAAGAATGGAAGGGTATAGGAACAGTGTACGTGTACGCTATTGGAATCAAGTTGACATCAAATCAACTATGATTGTTACAGATTTAGGATGTTAAATTTTAACCTCATGGTAACCACAGGAAAATGTATGAACAATATATCCTGGAAAATGAGGAAGAATTCAATAGGGTACAATATAAAAATCTAATAAATAATGAAGTATACATTAACGGAAGAATTGAGGGACAAAAAAGAAGGCCTTAGACCTACAAACACTGCACAATCAGTAGTGATTTAAAATGTAAATGGATTAAACTCCCCAGTCAAAAGGCAGATGGATATATCCATCTTTCTTATGGACAAAAAAGCTTGACAACTATATTCTGTTTACAAGAGATTCACCTTAAATTCAAAGACAAGTGGTTTTAAAGTGAAAGGATGAGAAATATATATATACACACCATGCAACTAGTAACCAAAAAAGAACTGGTGCAGATGTGGCCTCTTTCTTTCAGCCAACTCTGCAAATAAACTCACTACCCGCCCCCCCCCCCCCGACCTTGGGACATGACTCGCCGGGGTTTAAATCTCTCTGGCAATATGGGACAGGACTTCCTGGGATGAGCCTGGACCTTGCATCATGGGATTGAAAAAGCCTTCTTGACCAAAAGGGGGAAGAGAAATCAAACAAAATACAAGTTTCAGTGGCTGCGTGATTTCAAATAGTCGAGAGGTCATTCTGGAGGTTATTCTTATTCATTTCATGGATATCCCTTTTTAGTTATTAGTGTATTAGAATAGCTAGAAGGAAATATCTGAAACTGTTGAACTGTAATCCAGAATCCTTGATTCTTGAAGATGACTGTATGAGTATATAGCTTACACAGTGTGACTGTGTGATTGTGAAAACATTGTGGCTCACACTCCCCTTACCCAGTAAATGGACAGTAGAAAAATGGGGGACAAAAAGTAAATGAATAATAGGCGGGGGAAGGGACATAGAGTTGAGAGGTCATTCTGGAGATTATTCTTATGCATTATATAGACACCCCTTTTAGTTTTTAGTGTATTAGAATAGCTACATAGAAATACTTAAAGCTGTTGAACTGTAATCTAGTACCCTTGATTTTTTTTCTTTTTTTTATTGTGAACTGTAACATACATACATAACAGTGATAACTTTCAAAGTACAGTTTCACAAGTTGTTAGCAGATTTCAAAGAATGTCATGGGTCAGAGTTCCACAACTTCAGCCATTTCCATTATTGTAAAATGTAACATACATACAGAAAGATGTCAACTCTCAATGTACAGCTCAACAAGCAGTTATGTAAGTAATTTCAAAAACTGTGATGACTTACAGTTCCACAATCTCAATCTCCTTGATTCTTGAAGATGATTGTATAACTCTATAGCTTTTATTGTGCGACGATGTGATAGTGAAAACGTGGTGACTGACACTCCCTTTAACTGGTATATGGGCAGATGAGTAATAAAATAATGACAAAAATATATAAATAATGGGGGGATATAAGAGGTATGGGATGGTTTTGGAGTTCTTTTTTTATTTCTTATACAAATATACTTTGTCACATTTTGGAGTAACGGAAATGTTGAAAGTTGATTGTGGCAATGAATGCACAATTGTATGATGATACTATGAGCCACTGATTGTTTACTTTGAATGGATTATATGGTGTGTGAGTACCTCTCAATAAAATTACATTTTAAAAAAGCTTGTGGAGCTACTAACAACAGGTAATACAGCAATATAGACTTTAAGTCAAAAACTGTTACAAAGGAAAAAATTGGTCAATATATACTGATAAAGTGGTCAATTGAACAAGACGTAACCATTATAACCATCTGTATACCTAAGAGCAGAGCCCCAAAATATATGAAACAAATATGACAGATTTGAAGGGAGAAATAGACAGTTCTACATTAATAGGAAACCTCAACACACCACTCTCAAAAATGGATAGAACATCTAGAAAGAAGATCAATAAGGAAGTACAGGACTTGAATGATACACTAAACAAACTAGATCTAACAGACATATATAGAACACTGTGCCCAACAGCCACAGAATACACATTGTTTTTGGGTGCACATGGGTCAATCTCCAGACAAGTTTATAATACTAGGTCACAAAATAAGTGCTCATAAATTAAAATAAATATTGAAATCATACAATGTGTCTTCTCCAACCACAACAGAATGAAGCTAGAAAGAAATAACAGGAGAAAAAGGAAATTCACAAATATGTGGCTATGAAACAGTGTACTCTTAACCAACAGGTTACGAGGAAATAACAAGGGAAATTAGGAAATATCTTAAGGCAAATGGAAATAAATACAGCATACCAAAATTTATGAGATGCAGCAAAGGCAGTGCTGAGAGGGAAATTTATAGCTCTAAATGCTTACATTAAAAGAAGGACTTCAAATCAGAGACCTAACCTCAAAACCAGAAAAACTAGAAAAAGAAGTGCAAACTTAGCCTAAAGAGAGCAGAAGAAAGGAAATACAGAATAGAACAGAGATAAATATGCTAAGGAAGTAAAAAATAGAGAATCAACAAAACCAAAATTTGGTTCTTTGAAAAAATCAATAAAATTGGCAAACTCTTAGCTAGACTGACAAAGAAAAAAAGAGACAAGACAAAAATAACTAAAATCAGAATTGAAAATGGTGACATTACTGCTGATCCCACTGAAATAAAAAGGACCATAAGAAGATACTATGAACAATTTTATGCCAACATATTAGATAACCTAGATGAAATGGACAAATTTGTAGGAACAAATTACCTACACTAACTCAAGAAGAAAAAATAGATCTCAACAAGTCAAAAACCAGAAGAGATTGAATCAGTAATCACAAATCTCCCAAAGAAGAACTTAGGACCAGATGTCTTCACAGGGGAATTTTAGCAAATGTTCCAAGAAGAATTAGGACAAATTCTGCTCAAACTCTTACAAAAAACTGAAGAGGAGGGAACACCCCCCAATTCATTCTATGAGGCCAACATCACCCTCATACCAAAGCAAGATAAAGAGACCACAAGAAAACAAAATTACATACCAATATCCTTTATGAATATATATGAAAAAATCCTCAATAAAATACTATCAAATCAAATAACAACCGCATATTAAAACAATTACACAACATGATCAAGTGGGATTTATCCCTGGTATGCAAGGGTGGTTCAACATATGAAACCAATTAAAGTACTACACCACAGAAACAGATTGAAGAGGGAAAAAAAACTAACATGATCATCTCAATTGACACAGAAAATGCATTTGACAAAATCCAGGACCCTTTAATTCTAAAAACACTTGAAACACTAGAATACAAGGAAACTTCCTCAATATGATAAAGCTATATATGAAAATCCAAGCTAACATCTTACTTAAGGGAGAAAACTGAAAGATTTGCCTCTAAAATCAGGAACAAGACAAGGAAGTCCACTGTCACCACTGTTATTTAACATTCTTCTAGAAGTTCCAGCCAGAGTAATTAGGCAAGAAGAAGAAATAGGTATCCAAATTGGAACGGAAGTAAAACTTTCCCTATTGCAAATGTCATGATCCTATATACAGAAAATACTGAAAAATCCACAAAGAAAGCTCCTAGAATTAAAATTAATTCAGCAAAGTGGTGGCAGTACAAGACCAACACAGAGAAGTCAGTAGTGTTTCTATACAAAATGAACCATCAGAAGAAGAAAACAAGAAAAAAAATCCATTCACAATAGCAACTAAAAGAATCAAATACATAGGAATAAATCTAACCAAGGGTGCAAAGGACTTCTACATAGAAAACTACAAAACATTGCTAAAAAGAAATCAAAGACTTAAATAAATGGAAGGATATTCCATGTTCATGGATTGGAAGACTAAATATTATTAAGATGACAATTCTTCCAAAAGCAATTTGAAGATTCAACAGAATCCCAATCAAAATTCCAACACCCCTATTTGCAGAAATTGAAAAGTGAATCATCAAATTCATATGGAATGGTAAGGAGCCCTGAATAGCCAAAGACTTCTTGTAAAAGAGAAAAACAAACTTGAACTACTCATACTTCCTAAACTTAGAACTTACTACAAAGCCACTATAATCAAAACAGCATGGCTCTCAAGGACACAAAATACCTATACACAGAAAACTACAAAAAATTGCTAAAAGAAATCAAGGAAGACCTAAATAAATGGAAGGGCATAACATGTTCATGGATTAGAAGACTAAATATAGTTAAGGTGTCAATTTTACACAAATGTATAGATTCAGTGCAATACCAATTAAAATCTCAACAACTTGTTTTGCAGACAGGAAAAACAATACTCAAATTTATTTGGAAGGGCAGGATGCCCCAAATAGCTAAAACTGTCTTAAGAAAAATGAAGTGGGAGGTCTCACATTACTTGACTTTAAAGCATACAACAAAACTTCAATGGTCAAAACATGATATTGACATAAAGATAGATATACTGACAAATGGAATAGAATTGAGTGTTCAGAAATAGACCCTTCATCCATGGACAATTTATCTTTGATAAGGCAGTCAAGTCAACTCAACTGGGACAGAGCAGCCTCTTCAACAAATGGTGCTTGGAGAACTGGATATCAAAATCCAGAAGAATGAAAGAGGATCCCTAACTCACAACTTATCCAAAAATTAACTCAAAATGGATCAAAGACCTAAACATTAGTGCTAAGACCAAAAATCTTTAAGAAAACGTAGGGAAATATCTTAAAGATCTTATGATAGGACGTAGTTTCCAAGACCTTATACCCGAAGTGCGCGCAATGAAAGAAATAGATAAATGGGATCTCCTCAAAACTGAATAGTTTTGAACAAAGGACTTTGTCAGGGAAGTAAAAAGGCAGCCTATACAAAGAAGACCATATTTGGAAACCACATATCAGATAAGGGTTTAGTATCCAGAATATATAAAGAGACCCAACAACCTAACAACAAAAAGAAACAACCCAATTTAAAAAATGGGCAAAAGACATGGGCAGACACTTTTCTGAAGAGGAAATACAAATGGCCAGAAAACATATGAAAAGATGCTCAACTTCACTATTAGGTGAATTCAAATCAAAACCACTACAAGATATCTCATACCTGATAGAATGGCCATTATCAAAAAAACAGAAAACTACAAGTGTTGGAGAGGACGTGGAGAAAGATGTACACATCTTCACTGTTAGTGGGAATGTAGAATGGTGCAACCATCCTGGAGGGCAGTTTGGCAATTCCTGATCCAGCAATCCCATTACTAGGTTTATACTCAGAGGAACTGAAAGCAGGGACTCAAAAGGACATTTGTACACTGATGCTTAAAGCATCATTATTCACAATTGTCAAGAAATGGAAACAACCCAAATGTCCATCAACAGATGAGTGGATAAACCAACTGTGCTGTATACACATGATGGAATATTGTGCAGCTGTAAGATAAAATAATGTTAAGATGCATGCAACAACATGGGTGAATCTTGAGGACCTTATGTTGAGCAAAATTTACCAGAAACAAAAGGACGAATACTGTGTGGTCTCACTAATATGAATTAACTCTCTGATGAGCAAACTCAAAGTTAATAACACAGGTTATCAGGAGATGGAAAGAGGATAGAGATTGAGCATTTGATGCTGAAGGAGGATAGAATATTCAACAGGACTGATTTTAAAGGTCCAGAAATGGATAGCACAATACTATGTGATGGTAGCACAATATTGTAAGTAAAATGAACAAAGCTGACTGTGAGTATGGTTGAAAGGGGAAGGCAAGGGGTATGTATGACAGCAGAAGGAAAGACAGAGAATAAAACTGGAACTGTATAACTTAGCAAAACCTAGTCGACAATGATGGTACAGATTAAAGGTACAGCTATAAGAAAGTTTTTACATGAGGTAAAAAAGTAAAGGTCAATATTGTAAGGTGTTGAAAATGGAATGGTATATTGGAAAAAATACAATCAATGAAAACTAGGGTCTATACTTAGAAGTGACATTGTAATATTCTTCCATTAATTTTAACAAAGGCAATATACCAAAGCTAAATATCAATAGAGTGGGATATAAGGGAGGGGTATGGAATTCTTGTTGTTTCTCCTTTTTTATTCCTTCTTCTTCTTCTTTATTTGCAGAAGAAATGGAAATATTCTCATATAGATTGTGGTGGTGAATGCCAAACTATGTGATTATACCAGGAGCTATTGATTATTCACTTAGGATGAATTGTATGCTGTGTGAATAAAAGTGTTTAAAAAATAAACAGAAAGATACAAGTGCTGAAGAAGATGTGGAGAGAGAGATGTACCCATTCACTGTTGGTAAGAAAGTAGAACAGTGCAGCCCCTCTGGAGGGCAGTGTAGTGGTTCCACAGGAGGCTAAGTATAGGGTTGCTATATTATCCTGCAACCCCATTATTTGGTATATACTTGGAAGAACTGAAAGCAGGGACATGGAAAAGGCATTTGCACACTCATGTTTATGGCAGCAGTATTCATGATTTGCAATGGATGGAGGTGGCCTAAGGATACATCGATGGGGGTACAGAAGGGTGAACTCTGGTGTATACGTACAACAGAATATTGAGCGGCTGCAAAAAGGAATGAAGTTATGAGGCAAGCAACTAGGTGAATGACCCTTGAGGACATTATGTTGAATGAAATAAGCCAGAAATGAATTTGAGAGCATAGGGTTATTGAAGGATAGAACATGACATGGGAACAAACTGGGCAATCAATGATGCAGGAGTACAGAATGTTCAATTAAGTTCCTAGATTTAGGAGGTTCCTAGATTGTAAGCTTTTACAGCAGTGACATCTTTTCCTTAGTTTAAACTGTTATTTAAGAGATGTTTAGTTTTTACAAAATTTATTTTCTCTGTAGCTCACCTTCTAATTTAACCTGTGTGGTCAGTTTATTTAAACAACATGATTACATGGAACCTAGAATAGGAAATGAGATTTTGTTATTCCATACAGGTTAACGTAATACCCCGATATATCTCTGAGTATTTCAGGCAGAAAATAAAGTATTTGTTAAGTCCCCTTGAGGGTCTGGGGAAAAATGTGGAAATATCAAACTTTCCCACCTGGGGAATCTCTGATATTCTCAGAAGGATTATTCCCAATTTAATAAGTCAAGCCCTCAAGCTTGGGGCTTGCCCTTATGAAATTTATTCCTGCAAAGGAGAAGCTAAGCCTACTTGTAATTATGCCTAAGAGTCACCTCCAGAGAACCTCTTTTGTTGCTCAAATGTGGCCTCTCCCTCTCAGCCAACTCAGTAGGTAAACTCACAAACCACCCCACTACCTGAGACAGGACTCCCAGGGGTGTAAATCTTCCTGGTGATGCAGGACATGACTCCCAGGGATGAGCCTGACCCTGGTATCATGGGATTGACAATGCCTTCTTCACCAAGGGGGGGGTGGGGGGGGTGGGAATGAAACAAAATAAAGTTTCAGTGCAAAGAGATTTCAAATAGAGTTGTGAGTTCATTCTGGAGATTATTCTTTTGCATTATATAGATTTTCCTTTTTAGTTTCTACTTTATTAGAATAGCTAGAAGAAAATGCCTGAAACTGTTGAACTGTAATCTAGTAGACTTGATTCTTGATGATGATTCTATAGCTATATAGCTTTTATCATGTGACCATGTGACTTTGAAATCCATGTGACTGACACTCCCTTTATCCAGTGTATGGGCAGACGAGTAATAAAGACAAAAAATATATAAATAATAGGGGGGATAAGGGGTATGGGATGTTTGGGGTGTTCTTTTTTATTTCTATTTTTTTCTTTATGTAGGAGTGATGAAAATGTTCTAAAATTGATTGTGGTGATGAATGCACAACTATATGATGATACTGTGAGCCACTGATTGAATACTTTGGATGGATTATATTGTGTGTGAATATATCTCAATAAAACTGCATTTAAAAAAAAGCATGGTATTGATGGTACTGACTTAAGGACAGACATATAGATCAATGGAATAAAATTGAGAATTCAGAAAATTGAGAGTTCAGAATCAACCTTCTCATTTACATCCAACTGCTTTGACAAGGAGGCAAAGACCACTCAATTTGGAAACAATAGGCTCTTCCACAAATGGTCCTGGGAAAACTGGATATCCATATGCAAAAGAATAAAGGTGGACTCTTACACCATATACAAAAACCAACTCAGAATATATCAAAAAACTCAATTTAAGAGCCAGAACTATAAACTCCTAGAATAAAATACTGGGAAGCAAATTCAGAACCTTGTGTTAGGCAATGGTTTCTTAGACTATATACCCAAAGAACAAGCAACAAAAAGATAAGTGAGACCTCATGAAAATTAAAACTTTTGCACCTTAAAGGACTTTATCATGAAAGTAAAATGACAACCTACACAATGGAAGAAAATATTTGGAAACCACATGTTCTTAAAGATTCAGTATCCAGAATATATAAAGAATTCCTTCAATGCAACAACAAAAAGACAAACAACCCAATTTAAAGATGGGCAAAAATCTTGGATAGACATTTCTCCAAAGAAGATATGGATGCTCAACATCAACCATTAGGGAAATGCAAATCAAAACCAAAACCACAATGAAATACCCAATAGAACGACTACTAAAAAAAAAAAAAAGGGGAAATTACAAGTGTTGGAGATGTGGAGAAATAGCACACTCATTCATTGCTGGTGGCAACGTAAAATGGTGCAGCTGCTGTGGAAGACAGCTTGGTTGTTCCTCAGAAAGTTATTATAGAGTTACCACATGAACCAGCAATCCCACTTTTAGGTATATATCCAAAAGATCTGAAAGCTGGGATGTGAACAGATGTTTGCATACCACTGTTCATAGCAGCATTATTCACAATTGCGAAAAGATGGAAGCAACCCAAGTGCCTATTAACCAATGAATGGATAAACAAAATGTGTTATGATTACAATGGAGTATTATTTAGCATTAAAAAGGAATGAAGCGCTGATTCATGCAACAACATGGATGAACCTTGAAGACATCATTTTGAGTGAAATAAGCCAGACACATAAGGAAAAATATTGGATGATCTCACTGATATGAAGTAATCTGAATAAGCACACTCCAAGTCAGAATTTCAAATAAAGGTTACCAGGGGAGAGGGGGCATGGGGAGTAGGTAATGGGAGTTAACATTTAAAATATACAGAGTTTATTTGAGATGAAAGAAAAGTTTTGGTAATGGATGGTGCTGATGGTAGTACAACATTGTGAACATAATTAACAGGACTGAATTATATATTTGAAAGTGGTTAAGAGGGGAAACATTAGGTTAATATATTAAAGATTTTTTTTAAAAAATCTATGAAACTGTACAACACAGTGAACCCCAAGTTAAACCATGGACTATATTTAACAGTACAATTATAAAAGTATGATTTCATCAACAGCAACAAATGCACCCCACCAATACAAGTTGTTAATAGGGTGGTGCATGGGAACTCTGTATTTTATGCATGATTTTTCCATAAATCCACAACTTCTCTAATAAAAAAAAAAGATCAAACTGTTTGATGAAATCTGTGCTCCAAAGTGAGGTACGATTCTATAGTTCTGTACCTAATTTGACTACACTAGCTCTTGTTCACCTGCTCTTTAACCAAGCTTAACCCCTACCCACCTACCAGCCAAGCCAAGGGGTCAGTAGACACCCTTCCTACTAGTGTTCCTAACTCTTATGTAGCAATACTCCCCTATCGTTAACATGTTTGAGATCAACAGTATCCCTCACCTCTGATCTCATGTTTACTCTACTGCAAACACTTAGATCTTGAATCCAGAACTTCATTCTACCTCAAGTTATAAACTGCATGTTAGCAATTATTTCCCCAATGTATGAAGTAAGTTTTCCAAACAGAGAGACTTGAAAATTTTCTTTGCCTTTGCATGTGCTATGTTGGCTGACAGAAGACTCTCTAGCCTACCTAGCTCTCTCTAAAACCCAAACTCTGACCTGGGCCATGTGGTCCACAGCCTGAGAATTCCACTGTTGTGAACACAATTCCAAAAGAGGCATTTCAGAGATATTTTAACTAGTATTGTTACCACTGGAGTACATAATAAGTAATGAACAACCTTCCAGATGACTACTTTTAAGGATTATACTCCCATGAATGCATGCATGACAAGACAAGCACTTTGTTTTTTCCTAATTTTTAAGGAAAGTTTTCTAACATATTTGTCTTGCTTCAGCAACCATCAAGTTTCTTCTTTTCTTATTTTATTCCTCTTCCCATTTTTTTTTCTGGAATATTTTAAAAAAATTCAACATGTCATATAATTTCCCCTATAAATACTTCAGTATTTCTAATAGATAAGGCTTTTAAAAAGAGACAGCCACTATTCCATTATTAGACAAAAAATTAACAAATTCTTAAATTGTACACATCTTAATATTATATACATCCTAATCCACATTCAGTTTTCCCTATTATCTGTTTTTTTAAACCTTATTTAAATCAATATCCAAAGTTCACATATCACATTTATTTAATGTATCTCTAAAAGTTCTTATAATCTTAACCTATAGATATTTCAGCTTTAGGCAATAATATGTACACATGGCCATCATAAATACATTGCCCTTCATACATTTATATTCCATACCTAAATTATAAACAAAGCAAAACTTCTCCTTATAAGAATTTCATAGATGCATTGAGATCAAATTCCTAAGCAAAACACTAAATTTCCTTTCATCAGAACCTAATAAATGGAATCAAGTTCTTCAGTTGTCCGAACAGGGTAGACATTTGACATCTGGAGGCAGTACCCTGATTTAGATTAACTGAAACTCTCCCTTCTGACCTTTGAGTTTGATTTCACGAAAATGATAGCATATTTATTATTGAAATGTTGAGTTATTTATAGATATTGTTTACAGTACCTTGTCTTGGATTTTCCAAGATTAATTAGCAAAAGGAAAGTTTAATTATAGATGACTCTTCATTCTATCATTTTTCTCTCCCTTTTTTTGCCACCTAAAATGTTAGCTCAATATATAGCATATCATAGAAAAACAGAAAAAAATAATGGTAAGCATTTTCGAAAGTACTATCCTTACGATAAGTGTCCCTTAATTTATAACATAAAGACAAAATGCTAATTCATTGGCATTAGCTTTTTCACCTCCAATTTGCATAAACCTATTCCTGGGTCTTTATATTAAATTCATTTTGTTTTCATTCAGTGTGATTTCTTTTTAGTGGCATCAATAAATACGAAAATAGATTCAGAAAAAAGGTGCTATAAAATTTGTAGTTAGGAATAACTAATGGACAAGTAAAAAAAATCCTGGTTTAAAAATCAGCACTCATAACTACATATTTCAGAGCACAGTACTATTACTTCGTGGTGATTTGCAAGGTCATTGAGTCACTTTAAGCTACTATATAAAATATACAAATGCAGCCCAGATACAACAGTTTAATATAGTCTTGCTTCAGATGGAACTAATTCTATGTTCAAGTTATTCTCCTCTGGTAAAAGTGAAGAATTCAGTTGATCACTGGAATAGCAAAACAGAAAATTAATGTATTTAGAAGTAGACTGACCCAGATAACATTCCAAAGCATTAGCATTTATTTGTGCAATCTCCAATTGACTTACCGTGCCTTAGCTTCTTAAGATAAACATCTTCCTTTGTTTTAGAAGAGATTTGAACCTGGCTTCAGAAAGCATCCAATCAGACAACTGCTAATGAAAGACCCGGTTCTGTAGCTCACATTCTCATGTGTATACCCTAATGACATCAGTGTTAATTTTAGATACAAAAATCCCCTATTTTTTTATCTAAAGAAATGTAGCATTGTTATTGTTATCTGCATTTTAATATAGTAACTACACACACACACACACACACGCCCATGAGTACAACAGAGTAGTTGCAATTGGGGATACAACATTTAATATGGATGAGTAAAGTTTATAAGAGCAGCCACCCAGTATTCTACATATTTCTTTTGATATAAGCCGGTAGCTTACACTAAAAAGCTGTAACAATCATTTCCAGAGAAAAAATTTACCCTTTGGTAATAATGGAGGCAATTCAATACAGGAATGAAAAATTAATATTTAATATCTAGAATTAAAGCTCCTGCCCAAGATCTAAGTGGCAGAAAACTAAAGAATCACAATTTTGAGTATTTCTTCAAGTATAATCAAGACTCCCTTCCTAAAAATGCCAAGAATTCGTATTACTTACTTTTTCAAAAAGTCTTTCTGAAAATTATGTCAAAGAAACTGTAGCAGTCAATTTGTGTTTTAGTGCTTACAGGAAATTGCTTTTTTGCAAATGTCTCAGGATAATTCCCTTTTTAAACCAAAAATTAAAATCTCTATATTGTAAATCATGATATGCTAGATTGCCTTGTGAGTTCAGTTGTTCAAGTACAGGTTTTTCTGAAAGGCGGCAATACTTACTGTCCTCTATATTGTCCAGATAGACAACGAATTCTGCAGATTATATAGAACAGCTGGGACACTGCGGCTTCCCCACCTGAGACCACAGCAGGTTTCAATTCCATGACAGCTGGGAGGAACAGAGGAACACTAACAGAGAATCAGTTTGAAGACTAAGAAGAATGAATGCCCTTGTTTTTCTAAGCATGTACCTCAATGCTTCCCAAAGCTACATACAATTTATTATTATAGCTCCTGTTTTGAACAATGTGGTCTTATTTGTTCCCTTTCAAGAACCCTTTCAATTAATATAGACAAAAGACAGTAAGCCACACTGTGTCTAATGGCACATAGTTTTTTGTTAGTCAAGTTTTTATTAGAACTTAAACATTAAGTGAAATGTTTTAATTTAATAACCTCTTAATATCCAAGACAAGCAGAGGTTAAAAAACATTTATGGAAGATTATGCATATTGCTAATTGAACTCAAAGACAACTCGCATTCGAACCAATCATTTGATTTTTAAAAGGCATCACATTAATTGAGGGATTTGTAACAGCACTTATGTTTTTTCCTAGAAAATTAATCATACTCTGCTGAAAGATTATAAAATAGCCTACACACACACACAAATAAGATCTTTAGCAACTAAATCAGTGCAAATTGATTCTGATTATTTTCTACTGTGGTTTGGACATAACATTTCACTTCCCCTATTATGCTAACTTTTGGGTTTTTTTTTTTGTGATTTCTCACAATACATAGAACAGGACCTTAAACATAAAAAAGGGTGCTCAGAAATAGCACTTACACTTATATTATACTTCAACAAAGAGAACAGTTTCACAGAATGTCCTAAAACTTTCACCATTCATCCAATTTAACCACATAACCCTTCCCTGGGAAAGAAAAAAGTATTTGTCATTATCCTTTACTACTTTCTCTACTTCTATGGTTAATAGCCTCTAGTCAAGTGGCTATTTGCAAAGTTAAAGTGGACTATTTGTCCTTTCCAGATATTAAAATGTCTTCTTAAAGTTATCCTGGGGAATAAGAATGCTAGGCGTGCACCCACAAATTTCCTAACCCAGTTAAGTTTAAATTATATTAAATTCTGATTCAGTAGAACATTAACAACCTACAACTTCATGCAAAGCAAAGTCTTCATTGCAGAAGGTATGGTTATGGAGGACATAATGTATGAAACAGCTTTTTGTTGTTGTTGAACAAAACTCGCAATGATGACTAGAATATCCTAAGGAAAACTTCCTCCTGACAGAGGCATTTCTCTTTCAGTTGGTACCACTTCTTTTCCCGACAGATGGCCAGGTTTCAGGCCTTCTTGGTGGGTTGGCACTGGCCTTTCTCAACATTAAAAAGAGAGAATATTATTTTGCCTGCAAACTTGTACCAGAATACATACTGTTCCTATATATCATATATATAGAATGTATTCTTAAAGGTGCTACTCTAAGGAAGCCCACCGAGCTAGTGTTTCTTGCTGTTCCACTGGCCTGTGTAAGGAATTCAGATAAGGACGTTTCCACGAATGGTTCTCCACCTCAAATGACAAAGCCCAGAGCAACAGAAGCAGAGCAGGACTTGCCCACAAACGACATTACCAACAGTTCAAACTTTACATCCTAAATTTCTGCATAAGCTTCTTAATTCTCTGGGCCTTCATGAAAGAGAGATTCTTACATCGAGTTCCAGAAATTGCCTTGCATATATAGGAGTGACTTTGCTTTCAAATTCTGCTCAATGAAAACACAAATCAAATGCCTGTTTGGGAGAAGGTAGCAGGTTATATATGATGTCGTACAGGACATGATTTCCCACACAAGCTCCAAATGATAATTGTATATGAAGGTAACAGTGTGATTTTGAAAGGTTATTAAAGTCAGAACCCTGCTGAGTCCAATAGGGATAACTTACCTTTCAGGTTTGTTTACTTTAAGCTGGTACCTTTTTTAACTAAGGTGGCTGGTTATATTAATTGTAACTTAAAAGCCTCTAAATTCCCATAATGCCTAAGTCAGTCTTGATACATGTTGTACTACTGTCCCACTAAAATACGGGAGCATAGAACAAAGAGAAAAAAAAAATCAGAAACAAGTAAAAAGAGTCCTGATAATCCCTCTGTTTCCAGAATCAGGGAAAAATATTCACTGCAAGATCAATGGAACTAGATTACAAGACCAAATTTGTGCCCTACTTCTGTTATACCACCAGAAAAGGACAGGTCTGTCTACCTATATAAATATAAACCTTTCCATCTTCTGTCTCCCCAGTTTCAGAAACACAAAGTTTACACGAAGCAGAAAGCTATGCATCCATCTTTCTGTCATAGGAGTAGATAGAGGAAATCGAAGTGTCATTGTCTGGCCCCACTGTCTACACATCCTGTTCCATATCCAACTGGATATTGAAAATATAAAGATACAGAGCAGAAAGCTGTGGGAGGAGATTGAGTGTGGAGACAATCCTGGGAGTGTATAGTTAGCTCAAAAATCAAGAGCACAAGAATGGTAATAAAGGACAAAAGAACTACAACCAGTTTTACTTAGTGTAGTGTAAACATAATCATAAGTTTGGTTACCAAACTGTTTCTAAATATCAATGATTGTACTTTAAAGAAAATACAGGTTATTAAGAAGTAATTTAATAAGGACAATTTCAGTTTTAAATCCTAGATTATATAAAACAACTAAACAGGAAGAATAGAGGATAAGTAATTGCTCGGGCCCCACAACTTGGAAACATCCTTGGCTTCTCCTTTTACTCTCAAACCATATTTAATCCATCAGTAAATCCTACTCACCCTACACACCACACCTTCAAAATACATCTAGTACCTAATCACTTCTCACCCCCTACACCAAGCCACCTTCATCTCACACCTGTATTATTAAAATAGCCCTCTAACTGATCTCCTACCTCTCACATAGCCCTGGTGTCAACCTTTATCAACAGTGAAGTGAGAATGGGTCTTTTGAAAGTATAAGTCGGAGATAGCCATGCCCTTTCCAGTTCTTTCCCATCTCTCTCAGAGTAAAAGTTCTGAGTCCTACATTGGCCACAGGACCTCATACGTGCTGGCCCTAAGTTACTTCTCCAACTTCATCTCCTACTATCCTTCCCCAAACTCACTCTGTGCCATGTACATGCCAAGTGCACCCCGGCCTCAACATCGCTGACCATGACATACTTTTGCAAAGACACCTTTCCACTAGATATCAATATGGCTCTTTCCTATAGCTACAAGTAAAGTTATAAAGCTCTTCACATAGTCTGTATGAATGGCAACCTTTAAAGTTATGCATATATGACCTACACAACCATACAGTGGTCCTACTCACTTTCTCACCTCTAAGATCTTTGCTCAAATGTCACCTTCTCAAAGAAGCATTTCCTGACCATCCTGTTTAAAAATGTAACACTCCTCCAGAAATCTCCACCCCCATATTTAGACTTATTTCTCTCTGTAGCATTTGTCACCATTTGACATATCACCACATTTCATTTAGTTTAAGATAGCTTTAATTATAATGTTCACTATTCTTTTATAATATACTGGAAAAAACTACAACCAGTCAAAATATATCATTACTTTTAAGAAGCATCCTGGTTTCAAGGATTTAAAAAATGTACTCTTGGAATCAATGAACTATGGTCATTTATTTATTGTGTTTTACCTGTCTCTCCCCACTAGAATTAAGCTACAAGGAAAGAGGGATTTTTATATTTATTTTTCACAATTTAACAATGTTTAGGGGAGCTATAATAGATATTTGAGAAATATATTTTGGTTGAATGAAAAGAAAAGTGGATTAAAGTTTACATTTCCTATAAGGAAAATTTAAAAGATAATGGCATACATTTGACACTTATCATTGGCTATAAGTATAAATTGAAAACAATTTTAGATAAAATACTATAAAATTTAAGAGTCAAAAGATGGAATGGTACAATAATCAATAAAGATCTAAAATTATTAACTTTAACAGACTGCATAGCATGGCCCCACATATACACATACATATATACATGCATGCAACACATACAGACATCAAAAACTGGTTGAGTCAAAACAGTAATGAGGAACAAAGTTGGTCATTATATACTGAAAAGGGGGTAAATTCAACAAGACACAACAATTATAAACATATGCATCTAAAAGTAGGGCCCCAAAATATGAAGCAAATACTGACAGATTTGAAGGGAGAAATAGACCATTCTAAGTTAATAGTAGGATACTTTAGTACACTACTCTCAATAATGGATAGAACATCTAAACAGAGATCAAAAAGGAAACAGACTTGCACAATACTCTAAACTCTAAACCAGCAAGACCTAACAGACATGCTACAGAACACTTCACCCAATAGCAACAGAAATACACATTCTCTTTGCATGCACGTGGGTCATCCTCTAGGATAGGCCATATTTAGGTCAAAAAATAAGTCAATAAATTAAAAAAACTAGTGAAATCATACAACATATCTTCTTGGACCAAAACACAATAAAGCTAGAAATCAATAACAGAGGGAGAAATGGAAAATTCACAAATGAGGAAGTTAATATACTCAAACAACAAATAAGTTAAAGAGGAAACAGAAGCAAAATTAGGGAATATCTTGAGGAGAATGAAAATGACAAGACAACATACCAAATTGTATGGGATGCAGTGGAGGTAGTGCGGAGAAGGAAATCTATAGCTCTAAAGCTTACATTAAGAAGAAAGACTTCATATCACACTTCACCTCAAATCTGGAAACCCTGAAAAAATTAGAGAAAGAGTAAATTTAACCTAAAGAAAGCAGAAGAAAGGAAATAAAGATGTGAGCAGAGATAACTGTAATAAACAACAGAGAATCAATAAAACCAAAATTAGTTTTTTTAAAAGTTCAATAAAATTGACAAACCTTTAGGTAGACTGACAAAGAAAACAGAGAAAGGACACAAATGATTAAAATCAGAAATGGAAAGAGAATATTACTAAACACTTCACTGAAATAAAAAGGTGTAGAAGAGGATACTATTAACTGTATACCAATAAATCAGATATACTAGATGAAATGGACAAATTTTTTAAACACACACACAAACTACCTACAGCAGCTCAAGAAGAAATAGAAGATCAAAAAAAGACTAGTAAACAGACTGAATCTGACAAAATCCAGCACCCCTCCATGATATAAACACTTAGAAAACTAGGAACACAAAGAAACTTCCTCAACATGATAAAGGGCATATATGAAAACCCCACAGCTAACATCTTACTTAATGGGGATCACCGAACGCTTTCCTTCTAAGATCAGGAACAAGACAAGGATGCCCACTGTCACCATTGTTATTTAACATTGTGCTAGAAATTCTAGCTAGAGAATTAGACAAGAAAAGAAATAAAAGACATCCAAATCAGAAAGGAAGACATATAACTTTCACTATTTGAGGATGACACGAGCCTATACTTAGAATGTCCTGAGAAATCTACAAGAAAGCTACTAGAGCTAGTAAGTTCAGCAATATGGCAGCATACAAGATCGACAAGCAAAAAATTTTTTTTTAAATTCCGTTTGCAATAATTAAAAGAATCAAATATCTAGGAATAAACTTAACCAATGATATAAAGGACCTATACACAAAAAACTACAAAACATTGCTGAAAGAAATCAAGTAAGACCTAAATAGATGGAAGGACATAAAAAGTTCATGGATTAGAAAACTAAATATAGTTAAGATGTCTATTCCACACAAATTAATTTACAGATTCAATGCAATAACTTTTCAGAAATGAAATGAAAAAAACAATCTTCAAATTTATTTGGAAGGGCAAGGTGACCTGAATAGCTAAAAACATCTTGAGAAAGAAAAATGAAGTTGGAGGTCTCACACTTCCTGACTTCATATTCCAAAGCTACAGTGATCAAAACAGCTTGGGACTGACATAAGGATAAATAAACTGGCCAATGGAAATTGAATTAAGAGTTTAGAAATAGACCCTCACTCCCATGATTCAACTGATTTTTGAGAAGGCTGCCAAGTCCACTCAACTGGGACAGAACAGTCCCTTTGACAAATGGTGTTGGGAGAACTGGATATCCATATCAAAAGAATTAACAAAGACCCACGTCTCACACCTTATACAAAGATTAACTTGAAAGGGATCAAAGTTTAGAGCTAGAACCAACTATAAAACTCCTAGAAGAAAATGTAGGGAAGCATTTTAAAGACTTTGTGATAGACATAGGGAATCATTTTAAAGATATTGTGATAGGAAGTGGCTTCTTAGACCTTACATCCAAAGCATAAGCAATGAAAGAAGAAATAGATAAATGGGATCTCCTCAAAATTGAATACTTCAGTGCTTCAAAAGACTGTCAGTAAAGTAAAAAGGCAGCGTACTCAATGGAAGAAAATATTTGGAAACTACATATCCAATAAGGGTTTAATATCTAGAATATATAAAGAAATCCCACAACTCAACAATAAAAAGACAAGCCACCCAATTTAAAAATGGGCAAAAGACATGGATAGTGACTTTTTCAAAGAAATACAAATGACTAAAAAGCAGATAAAAAGATGCTCAACATCACTACCTATCAGAGAAATACCACAATGAGATCACTTCACATCTACTAAAATGGGTATAATCAAACAAAATAGAAAACTACAAATGCTGGAGAGGATGTGGAGGAATAGCAGAACTTACTCACTGCTAGTGGTAATTTAGAATAGTGCAGCTGCTGTGGAAGGCAGTCTGACAGCTCCTCAGGAAGCTGAATATAGAAACGCCATATGATCCAGAAATCCCGTTCCTAGGTATGAACTTGGAAGAACTGAAAGGAGGGACAGTAATAGACATTTGCTATTATAAAGTTTATAGCAGCATTATTCACAATTGCCAATAGATGGAAACAGCCCAAGTGTTCATCAACAGATGTGCGGATAAACCAGTAAGTACATATCATGGAATATTATGCAGCTGTAAGAAGGAATGAAGCACAGATACATACAACAACATGGGTGAATCTTGAGGAAATTATGTTGAACAATTATAAGCCAAACATAAAAGAACAAATATAGTATGGCATCACTAATATGACATACTTGTAAGGAGAATATTCTGGGAGTTAAAATCTAGAGTATAGGTTACCAGGAGATAAAAGAGGGCATAGAATGGGCAGATAATGCTTAATCTGTAAAGAGTTTTTAATATGGTTGATTATAAATGTTCAGAAATGGATAGCACAACACTATGTGATGGTAGCACAATACTGTAAGTGTAACTAACAATACTGAGTGTGAATATGGTTGAAAAGGGAAGGTTAGGGTCATGTACATTACTAGAAGGAAAGCTAGAGGATAGAATATAGTTCTGTATAACATAGAGAAACCTACAGTGCAGGCATAGAGAGGTGTGGAATTTAGTTAGTCCTCTAAAGCAACTGGTAAATAACCAGGAACAACTAGTAAATAGTCTGGAACAACTGTTGGGGGACATCCATGACTGTTCACACCAGTCAGGAATGAGTTGAATGGCTGAGATTGCAGCATAAAAACTGTGAATAAAACTGTGGAGCCACTGCCCCTCCCCCTGGCACAGCAGGCTGAGTTGCAAAATTTAACTGTGGGAGAAAGAAGCAGTCCCCACTGGGAGCAAGGGATTGTAGCTCAACCAAGTTCCAATTGCAGTCTTAATTTAACAAATTTGGACTATTTAATACAAACTACAAGCACAGAAAAGCCCTGAGCAAGCAGTAATCTGTTGTTCCTCCTGGCAATAAAGGAGGCAGGGCTGAAGAAAAACCTATGAATATACAAAACCAAATAAAAACAGAGGCTTTTGGAGTACCAGAGCTCAGTATTCTGAGCTCAGAATACTGGAAAATGGCTGTGTCCAAAGAAAAGGGGCACAGAGAACTGGGTACAAACTCCAGTCAACCAGTGAAACTGACAGGCTGGGAAATGGCTCTGAAAAGGGGCTCTTGCTTTTATTCCTTTTTGTTTCCTCTTATTCTAAGTAGCTCATTAGATAAACCCTCAGGCACTTTCAATTGTCAGCTCAAACCCAGGCAAGGATGGAGTTAAGAGACAAATGAGGAATACAAGTGTAAAAGAGAACTCCCTGGGGGGTGTATCTTCCCTAAGAAAAGGGAGGTAAGGCCCAGTTCAAGTGGCAGCAAACCCTCAGAGAACTCAAGACCCCAGGGCCGGGGGGTAAACAAACAAACCAGAAACAACTTAAGCTTGGCTTCTGACACCTTGGCACCTGGCCAGGACAGGGTCCACTGTGAATTAAAGGGGCCACAGCTCTTTATGCTGGTGGGGAGCTGCAGGCTGACAAGCACCAACTGCTGGGCAGGACAGGACAGGAAAAGCACAGAGTCTAGAGGCCCCATGGGAAAGTTGGATGACCTGCTCCTCAGGGAAACTTGACACTGATTACATCTTCGTTGTGAGACCTGGGCCCATCTGGTCTGGAAAAATCTGATTGGGGTAATCAAGGAAACCAGATGCCTAGACAACAAAAGATTTCAAGTCACCTTAGGAAAAACAAAGATATGGCCCAAAGGAACAAACTTACACTTCAAATGAGATACAGGAATTGAAACAACTAATTACCAATCAAACAAATCTCCTAAATCAATCCAAAAATGAAATCAACGAGTTGAGAGAAGATACAACAAAAGAGATGATGGATACAAAGAAGACATTGCAAGAACATAAGGAAGAAACTGAAAGTGTGAAAAAAAAAAAACAACTGGCAGAACTTATGGGAATGAAAGGCACAATACAAGAGATAAAAAACACAATGGAGACATACAACAGCAGATTTAAAGAGGCAGAAGGAAAGATTCATGAATGGGAGGATAGGACATCTGAAATCCTACACACAAAAGAACAGATAGAGAAAATAATAGAAAAATATGAGCAGGGTCTTAGGTAATTGACTGACAACACGAAGCACATGAATGTATTTGTCTTAGGTGTCCCAGAAGGAGAAGAGAAGGGAAAGGGGGCAGAAACAATAATGAAGGAAATAATCACTGAAAATTTCCCATCTCTTATGAAAGACATAAAATTATGGATCCAAGAAGCACAGTGTACCCCAAACAGAATAGATCCAAATAGATCTACATCAAGACACTTAATACTCAGATTATCAAATGTCAAAGACAAAGAGAGAATTCTGAAAGCAGCAAAAGAATAGTGATCGATCACATACAAGGGAAGCTCGATAAAACTATGTGCAGATTTCTCGTAGAAACCATGGAGATGAGAAGTCAATGGTATGATATATTTAAGATACTTAAGAAGAGGAACTACCAACCAAGAATTCTATATCTGGCAAAGATGTCCTTCAAAAATGAGGGAGAGCTTAAAATATTCTCAGATAGACCCAGAGTTTGTGAACAAGATACCTGCTCTATAGGAAATGCTAAAGGGAGCACTACAGACAGATAGGAAAAGAAAGGAGAGAGAGGTTTGGAGCACAATATTGGGTGATGGTAACACAATAAGAACACTGAACAAAGATGACTGTTAGTAAGGTTGAGGGAGGAAGATTAGGGGCAGGTAAAATGGCAGGGGGAAGGATAGAAGATAAAGACTGGGACAGTATAACTTAGTGAAACCTAGAGTGGTCAATGATTGTGATTAAACGTACAAATATGTTTTAACATGACGGAGAACAAATGAATGTCAACCCTGCAAGGTGTTAAAAATGGAGTGGTACTGGAGAAAAAAAATACAATCAATGCAAACTAGAGTTCAGAGTTAATGGTAACATTGTAATATGCTTCCAATAATTGTAACCAAGGCAATATACAAAGCTAAATGCCAATAAAAGAGGGATATAAGGGAGAGATATGGGGATTCTTGGTGTTGGTGTTGTTTTCTGACTTTTTTATTGTATTTTATTTTAATTTTATTTTATCTTTTGTTGTTTTTTAGTTGTCACCTTTTTTCTCTCTTTTACTTTTTTATTTTTCCTTTTTTAACCTCTTCCTCTTTCTTTGTGGAAGAAATGAAAATGTTCTTATACAGATAATGGTGGTAAATGCATAACTATGGGATTATACAAGGAACCATTTATTGTTTACTTAGGATGGAAAGTATGGTATGTGAATAAAACCATCTAAAAAATAAACAGAGGGATACAAGTGCTGGAGAAAATGTGGAGAAAGAGATATACCTAATCACTGTTGGTTGGGGAAGTAGAATGGTGCAGCCCATCTAGAGGGCAGTGTGGTGGTTCCACAGGAAGCTAAGCATGGGGTTGCCATATGGTCCTGCAACTTGGTTATTGGGTATATACTTGGAAGAACTGAAAAGAGGGACATGAAAGGACATTTGCATAGTGGGGTTTATGGTTTCAGTATTCACTTTTTGCAGTGGATGGAGGTGGATGACTGATGAATGGAATGGAGATCTGTGAATGGAATATTGAGCTGCTACAAGAAGGTATGAAGTTGTGAGGTGAATGGACATTGAGGACAGTATGTTGAATGAAATAAACCAGAAATGAAAAGAAAAATATAATGCCTCACTAATATGGACTAAATATAATGTGTGAACTGTGAGAATTGAGTATGAGAACATAGATTATCAGAGGAAGATTTTTGTAAAGGTTCCTAGACTGTAAGCTCTTACAACAGTTACATCTATTCCTGAGCTGTAATGATTATTTCTAAATTCTGAGATGCTGAGCTGTTTCTGCATAACCTGGTCGGTCCCTGGAACTTTAGGTATCTGTGTGACACTTGAGACTCAAGGCCAGAGTCTGGTAGCTATGAATGTCAGCATTAGCCCATACAGCAAATGTTAAAGAGTCTGAAAAAAGACATCAGACTTCAGTTAGAGATATGACTGAAATGGACTTGTTTAGGACTGAGGTAAATCAAACTGAAGGGTAAAGGATGATATTGACAGTGTTTTTGAAGCTTCAGCTTCTGTGTGGGACCAAAGGAAGAGATGTTTATTAGGTGCAATATCTATATTTTTTGTAACACATTAGACAATTTGACTTGTATGGTCACTTTATTCAAACAACATAATTACGTGGACCATTCATTGGGGAGTGAGGTCTCGGTGGGTGCAGGTTAGTGTGAATACATAAATCTCAGAACAATTCTGGCAGAGAACGAAGATGTATTTGCAAAGCCCCCGTGAAGGACTGTGGGAAGATTTGGAAATATTAAATTTCCCCACCTGGGGAATTAATGATATTCTCATAAGCATTGGGGCTACTAAGTTAGAAGGCCAAGCCCTCAATCTTGGGGCTTGCCCTTATGAAGTTTGTTACTACAAGGGAGAGGCTAAGCCTACATAAGATGGTACCCCAGAGAACCTCTTTTGTTGGTCAGATGTGACCTCTCTCTCTGTGCCAACTCAGCAGGTAAACTCACTGCCTTCCCCACTAAGAAGGACATGATTCCCACTCACTGGCAATGTGGGACATGACTCATGGTGATGAACTTGGCCCTGAGTATTGTGGGATTGAGAAAGCCTTCTCGGACCAAAAAGGGAAAGTGAAATGAATTAAAATAAAGTCTCAGTGGCTGAGAGATCTCAAATAGAGCTGAGAGGTTATTCTTATGCATTATATAGATATCCCTTTTTAGTTTTTAGTGTATTGGAATAGCTAGAAGGAAATACCTGAAACTGTTGAACTGCAACCAATAGCCTTGATTCTTGATGACGATTATGTAAACTATATAGCTTACACTATATGACTGTGATGGTGAAGTCTTTGTGGGTCCCACTCCCTTTATACAGTGTATGAACAGATGAGTAGAAAAATGGGGACAAAGGATAAATGGATGATGGGGGGGTGGGGGATGGGATGCTTTGGGTGTTCTTTTTCACTTTAACTTTTATTATTCATTTTTGTGTATGGTAATGAAAATGTTCAAAAATTGAATGTGGTGATGAATCCACAACTATATAATGGTGCTGTGAACAACTGATTGTATACCGGGGATGACTGTATGGTATGTGAATATATCTCAATAAAATTGAATTTAAAAAAAATCCTATAGTGGATGATGACTGCAGTTCATTGTACAAATATAAGAAAGTTTTTAACACAAACTAGAACAAATGCACATCACTATTGCAAGGTGTGAATAATAGGGTGGCATATGGGAAAAGTACAATTAATGCAAACTAAGGACGATAGTTAACAGTAACATTGTAATAGTCTTTCATCAATTGTGACAAATGCATTATACCAAAGCTAAGCATCAATAATAGGGAGGTATAAGGGTTATGGAATTTTTTTTCCAGAGAAATGAAAATATTCTCATATTGATTGTGGGATTATTGCATAACTATGTGATTATACCAAGAGCCACTGATTGTACACTTTGGATGGACTGGATGGTGTGTGACTAAAACTGTTTAAAAGGAATCCATGGAACAACACTACACAAACAGCAAACCCTGTGTTACGCCATGGACTAAAGTTTAAAGTACAATTATAAAAATGTACCACATCAATGAAAGGTGTTAATAGGGTAGTATATTGGAATCCTGTATTATGCATCATTGTTCTGTAAACTCACAACTTCTAATTTTAAAAAACTGGCTGAAATACAAGAAGAAAAAGACAAAAGTACAATTGTTTATGGAAATACCTTTTCTGTCTTTGACATATTTTTAAAAAGATAAAAATAACATGGAAAATGAATAAGTAATCAGATTGAACAAATAGTTATAGTTAACTATGCAAAAATTTTTATTTTCAAGTGTTAAGGGAATATTTATTAAAACTGTTCATGTCCTTGGTCACAAAATACAGTCAAAAGAACAAATTCAGAAACAAATGAAGTAGCAAGGCAACAACAAACAAAACAGAAAGCCATGAAGCCTATGAAGTATAACTATATATACTAACAGTATGTATAGTTACTTTTGATAGCCATGAAGCCTATCAAGCATAACTCCTATACCAAAAAACAAAGATTCAAATCTTTCCCCATCCTATAACTGGTGATACATCCTTTTCTCCCCTTTAATTAGAGTAGGTTTTATTATTCTCTCACTTATTTTTTAATCTTCTGTGACACTCTTTTAATTAACTTGACCGAAGTTTTATCTTTAGTTACTTGTAATATATACATCACATTTTAATTCTACTTGTTGTTGACAAAGATATACAATATGCTAACAAAGGATATCCAATATATACTAGCAAATGACATCCAAAATAGAAAGACACAGAAAAATTAAAAATAGAAATATGGGAGTAATAAATAAGAAAAACACCAATGGACTAACAAAACAAACTAATGGAAAGCAAGATGAAAAAAAGCAATGAACGTAAAAGCAAAAATAAAACAAAACTATGGAACAAAAAGTCTAAAAGCTGATTCTTAGATCAAAAGAATGAAACAAATTTGTCAAATATGAACTTTCAGAGGGAAAACAAACTGAGAAATACAAGGGAAAACGGGCCTAAAACAACAGATACTCTCGGGTGTGTGTGAGTGTGTGTGTATTTAAACTAAGTATAAATCTAAGCAAATGAATTTAAGTATCTTTATAAACTTATGTTGATTAATAGGTACTATTAATTAATCTATTCAGGCATTTAGTGAACTAAAGAATTTATATAATTATCCAAAGAAAAATGGTAACAGTGCCAAACAGTATCACAAGTGAGTTTCCCTTCTAACTTTCTGGGAAAAGAGATTTCCCTTGCTTTAAAAGTTGTCCCAAAACACAGAAAAAAACATAGAAAGCTTTCACTACCCAACTCTGATACCTAAATTCAATGAAGACACCCCCTTTAAAAACTTTACAGATTCAACTTATGAATATAAATAAAATCTTAAATAGAACAGTAAAAGTATCACTCATTATATGGGCACTCTCTTTAAAAACCTTACAGATTTAGTCTGCATATAAATAAAATCTCAATTCAACAAAACAGTAAAAGAATGTAGCATTCAATATATAGCTTATATGAACATTCCTATAATGTTTCAATATTAAGAAATCAATATAATACAAGAAATATAGATAATTCCAATATATGCCAAAGGACATCTGATGTAAGTTAACCTACATTCCTTGTTTAGAAAAAAAAACACTATTTGTGAAACAGAAATAAAAGAATACTTAATTTAACATAATCTCTTAAATTATGGCAGAAAATGCTGGGTACCAATTCACTATCCTTTTCCAGTTTTTCCATTATTAACAGAACCTCTATTTGGTTAAGAATAGCAATGTACCTAAATGATTCTGTCTCCTTTCAGAAAGGGTGTTAAGTTATACAGTTCTGGTCAATAAGATATATAGTTTTGTAATCAGAGCTGTCATGTGCCATTTTGCCTTTCTCCCACTGCCCTTCTTTCTGGTGCCATTTGCTGGAGCTACAGCTGCCACCTTGTGACCATGAGGAAAAGACATAGGTCCCAATAGCCCTGAGACACTGAACATGCCAGCAACTGCCTGTCTCTGGACTTCGTGTCACTTGAGAAAAATCAACACTGCAGCTGTCAATCTGTGAAACTGGAATACCACCAACCTTATAGGTTGTTTTGTGAATGAAATAAACTATTAAACAGAATGTGGTTACAATGATGCTGGGCACAAGTACTATATATGTCATCTATTAACTTTAAACAGTTACAAGTCAGAAATACAAAGAGAATGTAGTTTAACCACAGTAGCAACAGAAGTACCTTGAAATAACATTAAGCACAAGTGTCTTTAACCTATTAAAAATTGCAAACTTATCTGAGGTACACAGAAAATATTTGGTCAAGCAGAGAGACAAAATTTTCTTTTATGATAAGACTAACAACATGTGAAAGAATTTTCCTAAATCGATGTAGAAATTTACTGCAATTCAGAAAAAAGAAATCACTGGGTTATTTTTAGTTATTTGCTTTCTCTACATTTCTTCAAGAATAAACAGGCAAGAATAATAGCAAAGGACATTCTAGGGAAAAGGGGGTGTTATAGAGGACTTGCCCTACCATATATTAGAATATATAATAAAAATACATATGTTATAAAACTATGTTTTCCAGAGTATGACTTGATTGGAAAAACAAGGGAAAGATTTCTATTTCTGACAATATAGCAGATTGTTACATTAAAAAAAAAAAAAAAAACAAAACACCTTCTGACAAAAACAAGTTGGGAAAAATTATAACGGCCTCTTCAAAGCATTGCAAGCTTGCAGGATTATAAGGTGTCTTAGTTTGCTAGATCTGCTAAGACAAATACAAATAAATCCTGACTTAAACAGGAATTTATCATCCAAGTTTTGGAGGGTAGAAGGCCAAAATCAAAGTCTTGACAGGCCATGTTTTCTCCCAGAGTCTAAAATGTTCTGGTGCTGGCTTGCCATAATCCTTCCAGCTCCTTCGCTTGTATTTCTGCCTCTATTGCAAAATCAGCCTCATTCTCTGGCTTCTTCAGAATGAATCTAAATTTCCTCTGCTTATAAGGACTCCAATCACATGGATTAAAGCCCACTCTGATTCAATTTGGTTTCACCTAACTAGGATCTTCAAAGATCTTATTCACAATGAGCCCACAGCCCAACTAATAACATCATCAAAGGTCCTATTTACAAATGGGGTCACATGCATAGGACCAGGGTTTGGACTTGAACATGTCTTTGTGGGGGGCATGATTCAAAACCCAACATAAGGATACCACAAGCCAAAATGATCAGATTGCTGGAAAGCAGAGTGGCAAGCTGAACTGATACTGAAATCAAGGCTGACCTTGGCTCTTTCCCTGATCTTGAAACTAAGAAGATGAGGATTTAAAAGCCACACAAGGGACAAGAGACAAGCAAAGCACAGGAGGACCCTAGCAAGGAAGGAGTTGCAACCGCTATGCCCCCTCCCATCTCCTTCACAAAGCTGGGTCCCTCAAAGGCCACCCCTTTGGGGATATATGGATGGTAAAGAAGACCTACTACTAGCAAAAGAATACAAAAGACATCTATCCCAGCCTGAGTTCTGAGGAAGGGGATAAAACAGCTGTCAAGAAATTAATAACACAGAACCACCTTCATAAGAATTTGCTCTTTGATTTTATACAACATGTGTCCTCCCAGAAACCTCAACCCAATAAATTACCTTAAAGTGGCTCCAGGTTGGTAACAGGCTAATCTACCCAACAAAGGCAAACATTAATCCTGCATGGAAGATGCCTCCCTCACAAGTGCCAACATTTGAAGTCCTATGACCATGACTTCACAGTCCAACCCTACAAAACACACAACAAAACAAGTCACCCATGACAGGTCAACACAGGCACAGAATTGAGCTGTGGAGAATTTCAGATAGACTTATTGGATACAAACTTTAAAATAATTATGTGTAAAATGGGTGAGAAATAAGAGGGAACTAAGAATATGAGAAAGGATCAAAAGATCACTTAATTTCTAACTAAGAAATTAAAATTATGATAGATTAGTTATGAATATTATGAATGATCCTCTGATCTAAACAACTAAAAAGCTGGATATGATAAAAATATTTTAATATATTACTGAGGTGGGAAGGAATCTGCAGCTCTTCAAAATTCATTTAAAATTGGAATCCTAGAAGAAAAGTGACACACACCACAACCAGCTATTGCTGAGGATTCCTGCTGATACCTGGAAAGCCCTGAGAAGTAGAAAAAAATGAGGGAAAAAAATGATGGAAAAAAAAAGCAATCCAAAGAAACTCACAGAAGAGTATATTTATTATGATTGTGTTTATATTACATTATGTATAAAACAGAAAAAAATTAAAGAATGCATTGTTTAGGGGTATATCCATAAGTGAAAAAAAATTTTTAAAAGAACTATTAACACAATTTATCTCCATCATGGAGGAAGGGTGATATGATCAGGAAGAAGCATAAAAGGGCCTTCACAGATGTTTATTCATCCTTAAACTATACAGTTTTATACACTCATATGCATATTTTATATTTTTTTAACAAAAAAGATCAGGATATGATACAAAAGACCAGGTTTAGATTTGAAAAAAATCAAATAAAACTTCCAGAAATAAATATGTAGTGCTTGTATATGTACATATGTATTTTTATATATGCATAAAATCACTTAACTTAAAAACTAAATGGATTACATGGTAGAAACAAAGAACTGGCAAACTGGAAGACAGAGCTGATGAAATCATCCAGAATGTAGCACAGTACGCATGAAAGAGAAGATAAAAGTAAAAGATTAAGAAAGCTGAAACTATGTATCATTGGAATCCCAGAAGGAGAAAACAAAGAGAATAGGATAGAGGCAATACTTAATAAGGATTGCTTTTACAGTATTGATAAGGATTCTTGTTTTTCATCCTCATATTCAGAAGGCATCAGAGACTACAAGATAATCCCTATTTCTACTGATATTTAACATAGGCGAGTAAAAACAATGATATCAAGCATTCCTAAATTCTGTCATAAGTGTTTATCTTAAGATAGCCTGTCACGTATTCAGAGTATATGTTAGCATGCACATGATGACAGTGGGGGGAGGAGAAAACAATGTTGAACACACATTTTTTTTTCCTTGGTACCAAATTGTACCTTATGTCAGCACGGCTCATGACCACTAGATCTATTCTGGAAATATTTCTAGAAGTTTCAGCTGTAGTATTTGTTTTTAAGAAAAGAGAGACAGAGAGAGACAGAGACAGAGAGAGCCAGATTTGCCTTAGACACAGAGCATCTTTATCAAGCCAAAAATGAAGTAATTGCAAAAGGAACAGAAATATTTGAAAGGGAGCCATTCTGGTAAGTGTTGGACATGTGGTCATCATAAACCTATTCAGTCTGAAAAGTCACTTTGTACTTACTGATGTTATACACTAGGTTAAAATACTGGTTTGTGAGGAGAACCTAAGATGGCAGCTAGGTGAGACAGGGCAAAAAAACACTTCCATGAAAAATACTAGATAAAAGCCAGAAAGTGACCCAGAACACCAGTTCCAGCTATGCACCAGCCGGACAAGATCTGCTAAATCAACAGGGACCGTGCATTTGGTGAAACCGGGAGTCTGCATTCTGAAATGACTGAGTGAGCCAGCTGAAAGTCCCATAGCTGCACTGCGGTGTGAGGAAACCATGGGTTGGTGTTTGGAGTTGGACTAGTTCTTTTTTTAAAAAAAAACAAAAAACCAGGAGCAGCTGTGGTTACGACGGTGAGAACCACGCAGTGAAGCATGTCAGGAGTGGGCTGGGCCAAGTCTCGGTGTCTGGCGTGGAGGATAGCCCACTGCTGATTGACTCAGGGCCAGGGGGGCAGAGGGGAGCCAAAAAGGGAAAGAAACCACGCCTCTTGCAGCCATCTCCCCGGCAGGCTGGAGACACTCCTGCCCAGGCCAGAGCTATAGCCCAGAGCCGGGCCAAGGGCCCCAGCGTGACAGAGAGTGATTCCGAAACCACCGCGCACATGCCATGGTACTGGCTGTGGACAGTGGACTTTAGTTGCACCCACAGCTAATTGCCCCGGAGCTGGGAAGGCAGAGCTGTGCGAAAAGGGGGAAATTAACATGCCCCATTCAACCATCTTTACAGCAGGCTAGGAACGCTCCTGCACAGCCCAGCAGCCCAGGGCTTCCCTGGAGGCCAGCACACACTTGTGATGTGGCACACTTTCCTTCAGCAGAGGTCCTGGAAGAGCATGGCTGAGAAGGGGGACCTACTCAGAAATCCCAGGGACCCTACGCCAGAACCAAGGACTTGTGGGTCAGCGGCAGAGACAATCTGTGGCAAGACTGAAATAAAAGCTTAGACTCTTGCAACAGTCTTAAATCTCTGGGAACACCTGGGAGGTTTGACTATTAAAGCTGCCCTGCCTCCCTAACCATCCAGACACACGCCCCACATTCAGGGCAGACAGCACCAACTACACACCCAAACTTAGTGCACCACTTGAACCCCACAAGAATCAGATCCCCACACACCACAAAGACAAAGTTGGGGACAACTGACTTGAGGGGAATAGGTGACTCACAGACGCCATCTGCTGGTTAGAGAAAGTGTACACCACCAAACTGTAGATCTGACAAATTAGAGATCAGTATTCTTTATATCCTGAAAGAACTCTGTAAGTAAAGCAAATGCCAAGAGGCCAAAAACACAGGCAAATCTTAAAGCATATGATAAAACCAGATGATATGATGAACCCAAACCCAAACACTCAAATCAAAAGATCAGACAAGACACAGTACTTGGTGCAATTAATCAAAGAACTACAGACAAACCACCAGAGCATGGCACAGGATATAAAGGACATGAAGAAGAGCATGGCACAGGATATAAAGGACATAAAGAAGACCCTAGAAGAGCATAAAGAAGAAATTGCAAGAGTAAATAAAAAAATAGAAGATCTTATGGAAATAAAAGAAACTGTTAGCCAAATTAAAAAGACTCTGGATACTCATAATACAAGATTAGAGGAAGTTGAACAAAGACTCAGTGTCCTCGAGGACCACAGAATGGAAAATGAAATAACAAAAGAAAGAATAGGGGAAAAAATCAAAAAAATTGAAATGGATCTCAGGGATATGATAGATAAAACGTTCAAATTTAAGACTCATTGGTGTCCCAGAAGGGGAAGAGAAAGTTAAAAGTCTAGAAAGAGTATTCAAAGAAAGTGTTGGGGACAACTTCCCAAACCTTCTACACAATATAAATACACAAAGCATAAATGCCCAGAGAACTCCAAATAGAATAAATCCAAATAAACCCACTCTGAGACATATTCTGATCAGACTCTCAAATACTGAAGAGAAGGAACAAGTTCTGAAAGCAGCAAGAGAAAAGCAATTCACCACATACAAAGGAGACAACATAAGACTAAGTAGTGACTACTCAGTGGCTACCATGGAGGTGAGAAGGCAGTAGCATGACATATTTAAAATTCTGAGAGAGAAAAATTTCCTCCAAGAATACTTTATCCAGCAAAACTCTCCTTCAAATTTGAGGGAGAGCTTAAAGTTTTCACAAACAAATGCTGAGAGATTTTGCTAATAAAAGACCTTCCCTACTTCAGATACTAAAGAGAGCCCTACCAACAGAGAAACAAAGAAAGGAGAGAGAGATATAGAGAAATTTAACAAATATATATAGAACATTATATCCCAAATCACCAGGATACACATTCTTCTCTAACGAGCATGGATCTTTCTCTAGCATAGACCATAGGCTGGGATATAAAACAAGCCTCAATAAATTAAAAAAAAATTGAATTTATTCAAAGCACATTCCCTGACCACAGTGGAATATAAAGAGAAGTCAATAACCATCAGAGACTTAGAAAATTCACAAAAAACTGGAGGGTAAAAATGAGGGGGAGATGAAAACATTCCCAGATAACCAAAAGCTGAGGGACTTCATCACCAGTAGATCAGTCCTATGAGAAAAGCTAAAGGGAATTGAGCAGGTTGAAAGGAAGGGACACTAAACAATTGACTGAAACCACATGAAGAAATAAAGATTTCCAATAAAGATCACATGGTAAATATAAATACCAATATTACTGTATTTTTGATTTGTAACTCCACTATTTACTTCCTACAAGATCTAAAATACACAAACTGTAATGACAAATCAGTGGTTTTGTACTCAATGTAAAATATGTAATTTTTGACAAGAACTACATAAAGGTAGGGGAATGGAGGAGTATAGGAACATGGTTTATGTGTCCTATTGAAGTTAAGTTGGTATCAAAGAAAAAACAAGATTGTTATAGATTTAAGAGGTTAAATTTAAGCCCCACAATAAACACAAAGAAAGTATCAGAGAATATGACCATAGAGATGAAAAGTAGAGTATGGGTTACGAGAAGTGGGGGACGGGGCAATGGGGAGTTAAGATACGAGTGTAGGGTTTCTGTTTGGGGTGAAGGGAAATTTCTAGTAATGGATGGAAGGAAGCTAATGGCATTGCAACATTCTAAATGTGATTAATCCCACTAATGGAATGCTAGGGAGGGGTTGGAATGGGAAGATTTAGGCTGTATATATGTTTCTGCAATTGAAAAAAAAAAAAGGCAGTCTAAATAGATAATGACAAAATGACAATTAAATGCCAAGGATGATCCTGGATGGGATCTTAGGATGCGAGGAGAGAAGGCTCAAAGGGACACAGTTGGAACATAAGAGAAAAAAAGGAAATATAGAATGTAAGCTTTGCATCTATGTTGAATTTCTGGAACTTCTTAGCTGCGCTTAATAGGATTGCATATAAGAATGTTCTTGTTCATGGGAAATGTATATGTGAATTATATTGCTTGTTCAAGGATGTGTGCAGCTTGCTCCCATAAGTTCAGAAGACAGAACAATAGATGATGGATGATAGATAGGGAGGGAGGGAGGGAAAGAAAGAACTGGTGTGACAGGATGTTAAAGTTGGTGGATTGGGGTATCGGGGGAGGGGGATCAGGGTATGCTGGAGTTCTGTGTATGGGGTTTGTATTGTTTTTGCAACTGTTCCTGTAAGTTTGAATTTATTTCAAAATAAAATTAAAAATAATAATAAAAATAATAATAAAAAAATAAAATACAGGTTCATCCCACTTACTCTTTCCACTGGATATATTTAAAGTGGACCCCAAGAAATTAGCTGAATTAACCTACCTACCTAGTCTTGGATTTATTTCTGTGAAAACCATAAAAACAACTTGTATCTCTGCACTATCTTCTCTATACTTACCCAGATTTGTCGTGATGCAGGAACAAGCTCATTCCTTGCCAAGACTTTTAGGCACATTAGTTTCCACTAATTTTCTGATGACGATTTGAATAAATCAATAGTTAAAAGACGTCATTTAAAATAAGCCAACACATGGAAGCCATTCCCAAACTGTACCTTTGACTATAATACTTATGCCATTATACCAGAAAAACAACACCCTGCTAATGACCACACTGATGCACACTGTTTTACTTCCAAAGCCTTAAACTTTGTCATTCTGTTATTGTGTTGTGAATGTTTCTTTTCACATTAGATCATTGTGCTTTGGCATTCAGGGTAAAGAAGCTGAGCTAAAACTGTGTTGGGTACCCAAAAACTATAAATAAGTTGATGTGTAAATTCAGGATAAGTAAAATATATGATTTACACTAAGGCAAATTTTATAGTATCCTGAAGCTTGTTTATACAGCCTTAACTGATAATCTTGACAAATATCATGAAGTCAACCCAATTATAGGTAGTCAGGATAAGGACTGAAACAGTTGAGGAAAGCATTAGGAACTCAGGTCTTAGTTTAAAAAAAAAAAAAAAAGTCTTAGCTTATTGAGTAAACAATCCTGGACTGTTCTAGTATACCTGTACAGTCCAATAAAGTAGCCACTAGCCACATGTGGCCATGAAATGTGATTAGTCTGGATTAATGTGTGCAATAAGTATAAAATCCACACTGGATTTTTAAGATCTAGTATGAAAAAATATATAAAATATGTCATTAGACTTCTTAAAATTGATTACATTAACTAATATTTTGGGCATACTGTGTTAATATATTGTGACAATTTTACTTGTTTCTTTTTAATGTGGTTATTAGAAAATGTAAAACATGTAGTTCATATTTGTTGCATTCATCATATTTCTATTCAACAGTGCTGTAGCACATTATCAAAGATGAAGTTCTTGGTCATTCACAGTTGCTCTTTCTGCCTGAAAGATCACAAGGGTTACTCATTTGCATTAAAGTACTATGTGCCCAGAAACACTGGTTTTAAAGTTTATGTATTAGGCCAATAGGGCTAGCATATGCATCAGTATTGGACTTATATGGTAAAAAGTTTCTTCAAAGATGCATATGACTGTGACAACATAATTTTAATGACTTTAATGATATCTTGAAATTCTAGGGATCTCGAGTTTTTTATACAACTTATCTCTTTACTGCTTTTAGTATATACCATAAATATGTAGTATATACTTTATATTTCAATATGTAATATTTAATATTTCATTATTATAGACTTTATCCTCTTTCTTTTTAAATTTAAGATTTTCACTAAGTTCAGTAACAGAAAATTTCTTTTACTTGTAATTATTGGTTTTATTTTATAATGGTATAACAAAAATTCCAACTTCAATTTGGTTTTTAAAGGAAAATATTAAAGGTGCCAGGGAGTAGAATAAAATCTATTTGCCTGTTTGTAAATCATAAATTGGCTCACTCTTCCCCACCTTACTATTTTCAGTGGATTATGTTACTATAGAAATTATGATTTCCTTTCTTAGTAACATGTCTTTCCATATTTTATATATTTTGTTCTCATATTTTATAAGTTTTCTAAATGAGAGTATATTTCTTCAGAATTTAGAAACAAATATTTAAAGAAAGCAATAAATTTATATGAGAGTTCAGAGGTAACAGAAAGTAGAATAGACATTTGTTGTTTGTCTTTGTCTGTCATTCCTCCTCCTTCTTTTAGTTACCCCCTGATTCTTTCTCGGGTACCCCCCTTTCTCACTTTAAGTGTAATAGATTGGGTGAAGCCAACTGTCTTCCCTGTGCTTACAGCATCACATCCCCCGGGCCACAGGGATAGGCAGCAGAGTCAATTCAAAATTGTTTCCAAGGCTTTTGCTGGGGCAGCCAATAGAGAGACAGTCATTTTTGCTAAAGGAATCAGACATAAATCTGGAGCTGCTGTAAGTCTTCTTGCACTAAAAGGGGAGAGTCTGCTTAAACACAGAGATAATAGAGAGAAAAGGAGAATTAAGGAGAAAGAAGTCCTGGAACCCATTGTGCCTAAAAACAGTTCACACCTTTGAAAAGCTTCAGATCTGCATGCCAAAGAATTCCTGTCTGATTCCTTAAAACAGATGAAGTTGGGTTGTCTGCCACTGGGCTGCTATTCCACTGGTATACACCTATATGGCTGGGCCATTTGTTTATGGAACAACATGATGGGCTGGTACCCATTCCAACCATTCTGACTGGTCGCTGCCCACATCCTTCTTGTGGTGAAATATTTTGAATATTTTGAATATCACTTTTAATCAAAAGAGTCTGATTAATAAAATAGGATTTAGAAACAAGAGGTTAAAAAGATAGAGTGCATGGACCAAAAACCCAATCTACTCACAAAGATTGAGTTCAGACAGGTACTTTATCATCAACTTTCTGAAAGATACCAATCTACCTTCTCAGCCTGAACAATTAATTTACTTCCTTGATACCTATTAAAGACACTTTCTTTGCAAACCATTCTATGTTAGGAAATAATAATAATACTTCATAAATGTAGGATATTATTACTCCATTTGATTTGTATATCTGATTGTTAGGTTGTGTTCTCTGTATATACTGTACCAACCCAATTTCCACACTGGAAAGAGGTATATTATTATTATAGATAGTACAATTTCAATGCTTATTATCCTTAATTTCTATTGTACTTATTAATCTGTACATTTTCTTAGTTTGTTATTCTCTTCTTACTATTCTTTGTAATACAAATCAGAAAAGTTGACTTCCTCCACCATATCCCCTTATAAAAACATCCAATTGTCTGATCCACAGTATGTTTTAATATTTGTTTAATTGAACAAGGGGCTTTTCACTTTTATACTTTAATTTTGTTATGTGATTAATCTTTTTTTTTCTTTATTGAAATTGTTCACATACCATCAACAATCCAAAGATCCAAAGTACACAACCAATCGCCCACGGCACCACCACACAGCTGTGCATCCATCGCCACAATCAATTTTTTTTCAACTTTTAGAACATTTTCATTACTCCAGAAAAGAAATAAAGAAAAAAAAAAAAGAAAACTCAAATCCTCCCATACCCCTAACCACCCCCCCATTACTGATTCATAGTTTTGATATAGTACATTTGTTACTGTTGATGAAAGAATGTTAAAATACTACTAACTGTAGTATATAGTTTCCAACAGGTATATACTTTTTCCTATATGCCCCTCTATTATTAACTTCTAGTTCTAGTGTCATACATTTGCTCTAGTTCGTGGGAGAGATTTCTAATATTTGTACTGTTAATCACAGACATTGTCCACCACAAGATTCACTGTGTTATACATTCCCATCTTTTAACCTCCAACTTTCCTTCTGGTGATATATGTGACTCTGAGTTTACCCTTTCCACCACCTTCACATACCTTTCAGCACTGTTAGTTATTCTCACAACATGCTACCATCACCTCTGCCCATTTCCAAACATTTAAGTTCACTCTGGTTGAACATTCTGCTCATAATAAGTAACCACTCCCCATTCTTTAGCCTCATTCTATATCCTGTTAACTTATATTTCATGTCTATGTGTTTACATATTATAATTAGTTCATATCAGTGAGACCCTGCAATATTTGTCTTTATGTGTCCTATCTCACTCAATATAATGCCCTCAAGGTTTCTTCATCAACCCATTTTTTTTAAGACACATAAAAAAACATACACACCATACATTCTGTCCTAAGTAAACAATAGTTGGTTCCTTGTATAGTCACGTATTTAT
The DNA here is from genome assembly GCF_015220235.1 of Choloepus didactylus. Lineage (NCBI taxonomy): Eukaryota > Metazoa > Chordata > Mammalia > Pilosa > Megalonychidae > Choloepus > Choloepus didactylus. The sequence continues at coordinate 53,511,180 of NC_051314.1, forward strand.
GTGATCAGCACCCTGGCCACTATCTATGTAAGAACATCTCCATTTCTTCCACAAAGAACAAGGAAGAGTCAAAGAAGGCAGAGATACAAAGGAAAAAAAAGAGAGAGAGAGAGAGAGAGAGAGAGAGAAAACATGACAGCTAGAAAGCAACAAAAGGAAAGATAGCATTAACCTAAAGTAGAATAAAGAATCAGACAACATCACCAATGCCAGGAGTCCCATACCCTTCCCCTGCCCCTGCCCACTCATATGCATTCAGCTTTGGTATATTGCCTTTGTTATAGTAAAGGAAGCATAATACAATGTTTCTGTTAATTACTGTCTCTAGTTTGCATTGATTGAATCTTCCCCCCAATCCCACCCTATCTTTAACACCTTGCAATGTTGACATTCATTTGTTCTACCTCATGTAAAAACATATTTGTACCTTTTATTACAATCGTGGCGCACCCTAGGTTTCACCGAGTTACACGGTCCCAGTCTGTATCTTTCGTCTTTCATTCTGGTGTCCCATATGGTCCTAACCTTCCTCTTTCAACCACACTCACAGTCATCTTTGTTCAGTGTACTTACATTGCTGTGCTACTATCTCCCAAAACTGTTCTCCAAACCTCTCACTCCTGTCTTTTCCTTTCTGTCTGCAGTGTTTCCTTAAGTGTTTCCTACAGAGCAGTTATCTTGTTCACAAACTCTGTCATTGTCTGCTTGTCAGAGAATATTTTAAGCTCTCCCTCATATTTGAAGGACAGTTTTGCCAGATACAGGATTCTTGGTTGGTGGTTTTTCTCTTTCAGTATCTTAAATATATCACCCCACTTCCTTCTTGCCTCCATGGTTTCTACTGAGAAATCCACACATAGTCTTATCAAGCTTCCTTTGTCTGTGATCGATCACTTTTCTCTTTTTGCTTTCAGGATTCTCTCTTTGTCTTTGACATTTGATAATCTGATTATTAAGTGTCTTGGCATAGGTCTATTTAGATCTATTCTGTTTGGGGTACGCTGTGCTTCTTGGATCTGCAATTTTATGTCTTTCATAAGAGATGGGAAATTTTCAGTGATTACTTCCTTCATAGGGAAAATAATATTACCTCTTTCACAAAGGTAGCATGAGAATCAAATGAGGTAAGTAAATGAAATTGCATGGAAAGTATCGTACCAATGCAAGTAGCACTGGAAGTAATTAGTGAGTCCAGCAGGAATCTGACACTGATGCATTATTCCACTTCTTGTAGTGCTCTCAGAAAAGTGGCGATTCTTTTATGGACAGCTCAACTTAGAATATGATAAAGTTAAATCTCTATTACATATCTACTAACATATAGATATTAAAAATAAAAGAGACCATATACTATTAGTCATGAGTGCTTTGTGCTTTGGTCAGGTTGATTGATGGTACATAAATGCTCATGCTTGCCCATTTCTCTTGCCTCTGATAAGACTTCACATTGTAGTTCAAAAAATGGTGCCACAAATTTAAAATTTTGTTTTGATCAAAGTTTAGCAAGATCTTCTCTTTGATAGGACAACAACAGAGGGAAATCACGGAAAATTCCAAAATCAGATTTTAAAGTTAGTCATAATTTGAAGTACTTAAGAAGTATTTTGCTTTACAAATACTACCCTTAGATCTAGAAGTCAGAATTGCTCTGCCGCTCACAGTGAAGCCTCACAACTCATTTAGCTTCTTTGAACCTCAGTTGCTTTGTATGTCAAGTGAGGGACTTGATTGAAATGGTCCTTTTCAGTTCTAAAATGAACTTAATTCTATGAAAATGTTTCTGAGTGTCATTAAATAAAGGATAGTTCTGTCCTTACTATAACATTGTATGACATTTTATTTTTCTTTTTATTATCTTTTGTATTATTCACACACACAAAAACCACTGTTTCATTGTAATCAATATGTTCAAGTGCTGACTGAGGTGATAAATGTACAACTATATGATGATACCATGAACAACTGATTGTGTACTGTGGATAATTGCATGTTATGTGAATATATCTCTATAAAATTGTAGGAAAAAAAATATAAATAAGGGTAAAAGTGCTGGAGAAAATATGGAGGGGTGATGTATCCATTTACTGTTGATGAGGCAAAATGGTGTAGCATTTCTGGAAGTCACTGTGGTGGTTCCACAAGAAGCTAAGTATGTGGGGGCCACAAGGTCTTGCAACCTCATTATGGGGTATGTACTTGGAAGATCTGAGAGCAGAGACATGAATGGACACTTGCACATTGGTGTTTATGGAGGCAGTATTCATGATTTTCAGTGGGTGGAGGTGGCCTAAGGATACACTGACTGAGGAAGAGAATGGTGAACTGTGGTGTATGCATACAATGGAATATTGAACAACTGTGAGAAGGAGTGAAGTTGTGAGAAACGCAATGAGGTGAATGGATCCTATAGACAGCATATGGAGTGAAGTATGCTAGAAACAAAGGCAAACACCATAATGCCTCACCAATATGGACTAACTACAATGTGTAAACTCAGAATTGAATCTAAGCGCACAGCCTAACAGGGAAATGATTATTGTAATGGTCCCTAGATTGTAAGTTCTTATAGCAGTCAAATCTATACCTGAAATGTAATGGCTATCTCCAAATTCTGAGATGTTGATCCCTTAATGTATAACCTGATTGGTCTCTGGAACATTGGGTATCTGTGTGACACCTGAAACTCAGAGGTAGAGCTTGGCAGATGTGAATGCCAGTATTAATGCATACAGCAATTGTTTGTTTTTAAAAAAAAAAAAAAAAAAAAAGCTGAAAAAGAGCCTAGACTTCAATTAGAGATATGAATGAAGCAGATCTGGTTAAGACTGGGGTAAATTGGGCCAAAAAGGGAAGAGATGTTTATTTGGTGTAGAATCTATATTTTCTAAACAATGTAACTTCTACAGCTTGTTCAAACACCACAATTACATGGAACTTTGAATAGAAAGTAAGATATGGTAGGTCTGTATAGGTTAGAGTGAAACAGCAACACATCCCAAAGTAATTTGGGCAGAGAATAAAAATATATATTTGGGGCCCCCCGGAGGAGCTGGGTGAGGATGCAGAGGTTTTGGACTTCCTCACCTGGATTGTTGCTGATGTTCACACAAACATTGGGGACTGATGGCTTGATATGCTGAGCCCTCTGTCTTGGGGCTTGCCCCTATGAAGCTTGTTACTGCAAAGGAGAGACTAAATCTGCTTATAATTGTGCCTAAGAGTCTCCCCCTGAGTGCCTCTTTGTTGCTCAGATGTGGCCCCCTCTCTCTAACTAAGCCACCTAGGCAGGTGATCTCACTGCCCTCCCCCCACCTGGGACCTGACTCCCAGGGATGTAAATCTCCCTGGCAACGCCGGATATGACTCTCAAGGATGAATCTGGACTCGGCATCATGGGATTGAGAACATCTTCTTGACCAAAAGGGGGATGCAAAATGAAACAAAAAGCTTCGGTGGCTGAGAGATTTCAAATGGAGTCAAGAGGTCACTTTTGTGGACATTCTTATGCACATATAGATAACACTTCTTAGGTTTTAATGTACTGGAGTAGCTAGAAGTAAATACCTGAAACTACCAAACTCCAACCCAGTAGCCTTGACTCTTTAAGACAATTGTATAACAATGTAGATTACAAGGAGTGACAGTGTGATTGTGAAAACCTTGTGGATCACACTCCCTTTATTCAGTATATGGATGGATGAGTAAATAAATGGGGACACAAACTAAATGAAAAATAGGGTGGGATGGGGGATGATTTGGGTGTTCTTTTTTGCTTTTATTTTTTATTCTTATTCTGATTCTTTCTGGTGTAAAGAAAATGTTCAAAAATAGATTGGGGAGATGATTGCACAACTATACGATGGCACTATGAACTATTAACAGTTGATTGTACACTATGGATGATTGTATGATATGTGAATATATCTCAATAAAACTGAATTTAAAAAAAAAAGGATGGTTGACATTACTAAAAGTTCATGCTATTCAATTTCAACTCAGCCCTCATTGCTACAGTTAAATAATGCACATGGACCCAAGATGGAGTCACTCACGCTAAACACCACATCAGCAAACAAAAATTTTACCTAGTTCCTGTTTCTTAAAGTGTTTGGCTCCCCCAGAACCTGAAACCTAAGACCAACCAGTCATAGTCGGTCAGCTGCAGTTTATCTGTGTCCAGGCCTCTCTGGTTTACTGTTAACCAAATAAAGATAAATATCTTGATGTACCCAACGGAGTCATTTATATAGCTAGCTTCCTTGTTGGTTGTGCAAGCCTGTCCATATAACGCTGCCTTTTCTACCTCTCAGCAGAGCTCCCCTCTATTTCCTGGATGAGATGCTGCCGGATTCATGAATTGCTCAATAAAGCTGTGAGATCCTAAATTTCATGCCAAGTCTTTTTTTCCTACAATAGTCTTTGTAAGCACTCAATAGTAAATTAATCACAATAATGGTCCCCAAACTTCACCAGTCTCCTCAAACCTCCATCCCACCCTACCATGCACATTGGGCAAATCTGGACCCAAATTGAATTCTTCATGTAGACATGGACCAGTCATGAGCAACTGGCAGCATGATGATGATGTCCTCTCAAGATAATTTTGATACTGAAGGACCACCTCATGCTTGTCAATGTTGAGCATCATCATTTGGAATGTGATGTCTTTTCTATATTTTGATTCACTTGCCATTTTTTTCCCCACTTGTATCTATTTGAGACCCAAAGTTGGAAATATATATAAAGGCCACAAATCAAAAAGAAGATTGGTGAGTATGCCTATTATATTAATTCAATTCCACCTCCCTATTTTGCTAAGAAATTGTTAAATGGCCTAAGTGCTAAAATCAAATGGTTTGCCCTGATAATAGGGTCACTTCACAGTAACAGTGGAGTTGACAGGATATGTTAAAATTAGAATGAGCTTGAGAAAGAAATATACACTTTGACCAAAGTGGGAAAACTAACTGCCAAGGGAAATGGAAAGTTCTAAAATACCAGATATCTCTGTAGGATCCAAATTTGGAATTCTGTCACCTTTTAATTATTTCTTCAGAAGTATAAAGTCTTATAATGCATGTGGTTTGGCATATGGCAGTTATTTTGTGTTTCTAGATCAAGTCTGCCTTTTCAATCAGTATCCAAGCTTTTTCAGTTCTATGACATTTGGGGTACAAGGCTCTCAAGAAGAGTAAAGAAAAATTACTTGTCATCTCCACCTTCATCTCATTAAAAAGATATATCAGACAAGATTTAGGGTCCAAGGAAGCATAACTGCTTTTTTTTCTTTCTGAAAGGCTTTCTAAGTGCTTTTTGTGTGGGAGTAGGGGATACAGATGGGGGCCACCATATTAAAAGAACTTTTTTTTTTATTGTTAAACTATGTTTTCATCAAGGATGTTTTGGGATTTTCCTCTATAGTCATATTTCTCTATATTTCACCATCCATGTCCTGAGCCTTCCTATTGAGAATCACATATGGCACTTGTACTTGATCTCAGGTTATCAAGACAATAGGAGAATGTATTACGAGAGACAATTATTCATTTAGCAATGATCATTAAACTGAAGATAACTGTGATGGGAGAACAACTAAAATTCAAATGAGGAAGACCTCTAACATCAAAAGGTAGAAGTAATATATGTTTCAACATTGAAACATTAACTTTCATTTAAATTTCATTTTTATCCATCATGGATTGCAGAAATAATAGTCAGGATTACTCACTAGATAGAATAACTTATGTCGTGGCAAATTATTGATTTGTAAACAACATACAGCATCTTTGAACGTGAATAGTTTACTAGTTTCTCTGCATTTCAATTGTTTATAAATTATTAAAACACAAGTAAACTATAAATAGATAATTTTATCAGGAACATACAAATAATGTGAAATGCCTAAAAACATACCCCTTTCTTCTATCTGTGAGAAAACCATTAAGCAAAATTGAGTTTAAAAACTGCTTTATATAACATGCTAAAATGCTATTTAAAAAATAGTGACAACCCTCTTTGAAAAGAGATTTCTATACAAAAAAATTAATTCTGACAGACCATATTACATATTAATTAAGTTTTCATGGGAAAATGGGGAAGCTAGCAGTGTGGCTAAAAGTGAAAACAAGAGAACATAGATGTCCTGCATTGCAAACTATTTCCTGGCATAAGTTTATGGGTCCTGAAATTAGAAGAGGCAACCCAAAGTTACCACTAAACAGACTTTTCTCCCTTTTATATTGTACCCAGGTAGGAGCACCCAGAGGAGAGGGAAAAAAATAGTTAAATTGAAGCATCAGCAGGAACCTATTAGATTTAAAAATTCTCAAGCTGAGAAAGCACAGAAATATGACATCGTGAATCACTTGTGACAAGCCTCCCCTTCACAGCTATAGAACAGCAAGTTAGACTTAATGGCAAGAAACAACCTGCCTTTCTCTCTGAAACAACCAGTAGGTTTTCTGATTGGAAGGCTAGAACCCGTGGTGATTCAAGGTCTGCATTCTGAAGACTTCCACAGCTGAGTCACACAAAAGTGAGGGAGGGTCATGGAGTCACAGCCTGGAAAACTGGCAAAACAATTACTCCAGCAGCCCTTCCTTCTTCTTCCTTGCCGTAAGACTATTCATAGTGTTGGGAATGGGTGTGTGTTAATGTGCCCAGCCCCAGGAGAGGACTTAGGGTTTAATCTCTCATTTCATAGCAATCCTAGTCTCCTTTCCTAGTTAACCATATTGCTAATGTTCCTTATAACTTGAGAGTTTAAGGAGGACAGGATGGGACATATGTAACCCATCTTGTAACCCAATGGCCAAAACACCCACAAGCTGAGGGTGCCAGAGCAGTAAGACAGAAAAAAAATCCTGATTCCTTGTTAGGAACTTTGAGCTTCTGCACAAAATCTAACACTATGTACTCCCAGACTTCTCACTTTGTGAGAAAATTAAAAGCCTTTATTTTGAAGTCTGAGAATTTTATTATTTGCAGCTGAATTACACAGATACTTTGACTTTACGAATAAGATTATCCCTTCTTCCCATGACTATGTGGCTGGAGAGTCACCGCCCACTTTGCAGTGGCCACCGTGGAAGGAAGAATGAAGATCAAGAGAGAACGCTCTGATTAGTAGAGAGAATTCAAGTTCAAGGGCCCATCTGAAAGCTATTTCTATCACTGGTAATGAAGTTTCTCACAATGAAGTGTGTTAGGACACATGGTCTTCATTAATAGAGGTCATACTAGACATTAAAAAAAAAAAAAAACTCCAGTAAAATAGTCAACCAACTCTTCAATCAATTTTGTGTCTTGCCTGTGACATTTTGTTTCATTTGGCATTTATATCTATCAGCTTATTAGAAACAGACATTCTATTACTAAGAGACATTAGGGAATTCAGTAATGCCTAGAAATTTCCCAAATGATAATTCATATATATTGAACCACATCTGTTTTATGGTTTCATTTAAATATGTGTGTGTGTACATAGACAGAAAGACACAAGCTGAGAGAGACTGCATTTAAAGCTAGGAGTTAAAACGTAAATTCCCCTCAGATTCTGAATGCCTCAAATTTAGAAACAGGGTCTGCCTTTATCCTTAAAAGTCCAGTACAATACACTTACGGGGGCACTAATATGAATTGGCAAAAATTTTAACTTGATAAATATGCATTTTATACTGAAGACATGTTGTGTTATTTAGATGTTTATATAACTTCTTACTCCTATTCTCAGTATAACTTGTGTCTCCCTAAATATCTGAAGAAGCATAGAAAAGGGTGATGCTAATAAAAGTGTAGTTCTTTGCCTAATTTGAAGTTTTGCTTTGTCATCCATCCTCCATTCCTAGCTTTGATTGTATTGTTGATTTGGCATATAAGTTTTCTTAGCTCTTCCTTTCCCTGCAAAGTCTATACCCATGCCCAAGGTCTTTATCTTTTGCCTTTATTATGGGTACCAAAAATAGGCTGGAGCATCTTTTTGTAGAGTGAAAAAAGTTCTCACACTTGCATAACTCATGCAGTTGAAATGGCCTGAAATCCACAGCCCCCAGAAAAGCATCTTTGAAAAGATTCCATGCCTGAAAATCAGTAACTGCAAATAAGAACTTAAAGAACAGTTAAGGGAAAGCTACTGTGAAACTGTACTGGAAAGACAAAAATATCTAGAATGAGAAGACATTCACTCTGGAAACTTTGTGGTTGTGAAAATATTTCATGTCTGAGTTTAAAAAGACCCTTTAAATTTTCCTGGTTTTACAGATGCTTGAAACTCCTAAATTGCCTATGTAACTTTTGGTAGGAAAATGAGGCTTCCAGAATAGCTTTCTCACTGAATAAACTATTAGGATAATTTAGTTTGCAGAAGAAATGAGCAAGAATTAAGTATGTCTAAGTCCATTACCACCCCTCTCCCCTCCAAAAAAAAAATAATATATATGGTAAGAGAAAGGTCCAGAGACAGGAGCAAAATGATAAGAAGAGGCCAACACATCAGGTTTGGAAGAACAGGGAGAATAAACAGGTAGGGAGCAGGAAGGGCTAAGGGAAGAGGGATGATTTGGGCAGTTGTTCCCTTTCCCTCCATTCGTCTCATTCTCTGTGTCTTGGTCTCTTCTCACGCCCCCCGTCCCCCGCCACGAGGACATGGAGGGTCCTGTTCTACAATCCCTGTAGGACCTGGCCTAGAACAAGGAAGGCCTCTCAGCGTGTGTGTGTGTGTGTGTGGGGGGGGGGGGATGGGGGGACTTGTGAAAGTGAACTGTCCCCCAAAAAGCATGAGCCACTAATAGGCTCAAGAGTTCCTTGGGGAAATGGTCTCGGGCATGTCACTGTCTGAATGTTGGCAGTTATCTCCTTTACATTCCCACACAGTCCTCTCAAGACCCGTGGGAATTTCGGTTTTCCCTTTTCTCTCTTTCCATCTGGAAAATACCGCGATGTTGTCTGTGTTCCCTTTCTACTGCCTTTCTCATACTGGGGCCTTCTGAGTTGGGTTTTGCTGCAAGCCCTTTCTCGTTACACAGGGCATAAGGTTTGTCCTCACATATCCCATCTTCCTTTTGCACAGACACTCTGTCTGAAAACAACTTTTGTTGGCTGAATTTAACAGAGTTCATATGATGTCAATGAAACCTGATTTGGAACTCCAAGCTCCCAACATCCAGATTATCTGGGTTATTATTAATATCCAGGACAAATGCTGCCTGGAGCCACAATCCTGAGACTATGTCCCAAAGAGTTTCTGATGGCAGGAGGGTGTGAGGTGGCGTGTGGATCACAGAGAGAACCGGGAAATATCAGATCCAAGGCCACAAATATCTGCCCATCTCTCTCTCTCTTTTTCTCTCTCTCTCACACACACACACACACATACACACATATTTAAAACTATATGCCAGGCCCTACTTTTTATTACCTGCCACTAAGGTAATGCCATTAAAGTAATTAGTGCTATTTCTGAGGACTATTGCAGTATCACAGGTGTTTAAAAAGATCAAAGCACAATCAGCACTGAAAACTGTAAAGAATCCACTTCAGGGATTCAGTTCATTTGCCTAGTACAGTGAATTTTCTTTAGTGCCCCTCAAAAAATAATTTTCTTTTCTTCTGTGTATTGGAACAAAGAGTTATCACTGGGAAAATGAAGACACTGTTACAGCCAGCTCTTGTGGGTTGAAATTTAAGCAAGATTAGGTATCCCTGAACATTCCTACAGTATCTTTCTCCTATGATTTACTGAACAACCAATTAAGTAGTTATTTGGAATATAAGTCTTCCATATAAGAGTAGTTTTAAATAAAGATTGCCTTCCTAGTTTTGTGGATAGCTGTGGACCACAAATAAAAGATCTTTTTTTTCACATGGAAACCGACTACAAACATTAGTATTATTTTCATTTTGCCTTTTTCCTACTCCTTTTTTTACAAATGTTGAAACAAATGGTTGAAAGAACTTTTGTCAATAGGAATCAATACTAGGCATCTTTGACCACTAAGGAATGAAGAAAACAAAAGTAAAAAATACAACTATAAAACACTTGAACAGTAAGACTTTTAATTTTAATGCAATCTAGAGTTACTTTGACCTTAGATATGATCAAAATTGATCCAGTATTTAATCAAATGATAAGAATATAAATTAGCAACCTAATTTCAACTTTTTTTTACAACTCCGGAGAATACAATGTCACCCCACAGATATTTGTATCCTCTGTCTCCGTCAGAACTAAAATCCACTTGTTCACTCAGCTCCTATAGTCCTTGATTCAATTCATTTCAACACATTATTGTGTGAAATTCTGGAGCAGGGTGCTATGTTAGACAAAACAATATGAAGGTAAGTAAGATAAATTCCCTGCCCTCAAGGAGTTTAGGGCCTAATGGGTTGGGAGAGACAGGTACAATGTCATAAGGCTGTGGAACCAGTTGCTATATGGCGTATCATGGGAACACAGGCTCAACACAACAGGCTCCCAGCACAAAGGGTCCAAAAAAGCAGGGGACAAGAACTCACCTTGCCAGGTCCACAGGGAGGCCAACTGCTCAGCAGCTCCTCAGACCTCTCTTGGCATTGGAGATTAGGGACACCTGTACTGAGTGCTGAGCTTTTATAGGTGCCCGGGGGGCTGGCGTGAGGGTACTGGTGGGGTGGGGGTGCTCTGCCAATGAGTGACCTTTGTGCCCTGGCAAGCAGCTGGGACCGGCTAAGAGTTAACAGCTCCCCCCAGCTGCTGGCAGTCTCTTGTGAAATAGAAATATACTGTACACCTGCATGCAAACAAACACAAATGAGAATGTAATAAACACCTGCATGCAAATAAGCACGTGGGGAAAAGGAGGGGCTAAGTGAGGGCTGGGAGATGGCTGCTGAGTGTGTCCTTAACTTTCCCAGCAGAGGCAAAAGAGAGTAAGTATCAAAGTAAAGTATAAAGTTCCATCTTCAAATATAGAAGGGGCAATTCTGTGTAAAATTTCAAAATTGGCCAGTCTGCACTGCCACATATAAACCTACCACTGGCCAGTTCCCTAGGAAGTACCTGTTCTCAGAAGCAATTTGGTCATTGCCTGGGAAACATCTGGTTTCAGATCTCTGTAAAGCTGAAGAAAATAATGCTTAAAACCTCTCTTTTTTACAGGTTTATTCTGTGGATGTAGTGTATGATATTTTTTAAGTCTCAACTTTCAGAAGACACTACCACAATGAAATTTGAATAGCTAATCTAATCCTTTGGGGTACATAAAAATGTGAGAGTGCTTCCACACATATCCTCGTATAAAAAGCAGCATAAGATTGAGAAAGCCATCTTGCATTCTCCTTAAACCCTACAGAGAACACTGCGATCTTAAATAAAACAGTTTGCTCTCAGGTTCAGAATCAATATTGGTAAAATCAGGGATGCAGATGAAGACAGACCCATGCCCTGAGCAAACCCTGTTTCCCTCTAGATGTAGGAAAGGAAAATTAGTCTACAGAATCATTAAATGTCTTAGAAAACTATTGCATCTTGGTATATAAATGTTAATTGAAAGAGTTGATACAGAGTTAATGTTAATGGTAAGAGTTCAAGAGTTAATTGAAAGTTGATGTATCAAGCTGAAAGGATTTGGGAAGAAAAAGATTAAAGAAAAAGTCAAAGAAGTTAAGAGGAGAGTAGGGTAGGATAGGAGACATGATAGCCATCTTCAAATACATAAAGGAATCATGATTCTAAAAAGCAAAGCTTAGACAAAAGCTGTCTGGAGATTTAAAAACATATATGCAATTTGGGGTCACTAGAAGGAAAATTTTCTAGCAGTAGAACTTTTAAAAATGGGTGATCTCAGAAGGTAACACTCTTAGATCTCTAGCAATGCTCAAATTGGTCTGGAAAACTACATAATAACAATAACTACCATTTATTGAATTCCTCACCATGTGCCAGGCTCCATACTAAGTGCTTTACATGAATTATCCCATGTAATCCTCACCACAACCCTATGTGGTATTTTAGTATTTCCATTTTAGAGGGAAGAGCCTGAGGCTTAGAGGATATAAATAATTTTTCCAAGGTCACACAGGTAGTAAGTAGCTGAGCAGGGACTGAAATTCAATTCTGTCTTCCAAGGCGATCATATCATACTTCCTTTCATCAAGATGTTGTATAAAACTTTGAAGCAGATTTTAATTTTTTCAACAGGTAGGTAAAGTCAATGATCTTATGTTTTATTTTTCCAAACCCAAAGATTCTACTACTCAACAAATATGAGGCATAGATAGATTAAATGGTATGTGAATGTTACCAAGCTAGTTACTGATAGAATTGTCTAGAACTGCTTCCTCAATGTTAATCAGCTCAACGTTCTTTCCACAATATCATTCTGTCTTCAAAGTATGGATCTAAGTGTATGAAGAAGAAAAGAGTAAACATATACCATGGAAAAATCCTCTCCAACTAAAGCTGAGGACAAACAAAACTGATGGAAAGGGCATTTGCCCTTCAAATAGTAGAACAACCTGTAAAGGAAAAGAACTGCAGCTTCCTGTTTCACAAGTATGTGAGAAAGCTCCTCAAAGCTTGAGAAGAATTGAGATGATAAATGTGAAAGACTTTTATGCAAGCTCCAACACATTTCCAGTTCTACTTTGAACAATAAGAAAGCTTCAGTGATGATTCTTCTCCAGACTTACTAAACAGTGAGTTACATGATCTGCCTTATACCCCAACATTTCTTGTTTCTTTCCATATTCTTTTGGAAATTCTAAAGTACTTTTCCAACGGAGACTCAAACAGATATTTGTACAACCAATGTTCATAGCAGCGTTAGTCACTATAGCCAAAAGGTGGAAAACAACCCAAGTGATTATCAATGATGAAAGAATAAACAAAATGTGGTGCATACACACAATGGAATATTATACAGCCCTAAGAAGGAATGAAGTTCTGAGCATGCTGCCAAATGAATGAGCCTTGAAAACATTATGCTGAGTGAAATAAGACAGTTACAAATGGGCAAATACTGTATGATTTCACTGATATGAAATATGTAGAAAGAGCAAATTCGTAGAGACAAGAAGTAGATTAGAGGTTACCAGGGGACACGAAAAGAAGGGAAAAGGAAGTTGTTGCTTGGTGGATACAGAGTGCGAATTTTTGAAAATTTAAGAATAAAATTAATTTTTTAAAATTACTTCTCCATTGTCTGTGTCACCAAAGCTTCTAAATAACCCTTTGCAGTAAATAGGAAACATATTAGTCGATACCCATTTTACACAACTGAAGCCCATGAAGGTGATTTAAATGACCCGGAATCATAAAACTGGTGCCTGGCTCAGCTGGAATTATGGAAATGTGCTGATTCACAGAGCAGTGTTCTTTGTCTGACACCACACTGGCTCCCTGCTCTAGTCTAAAGGACAGGGGAACAGGATAATGGAGAGGACTTCAAAAGCAGTGGTATACTTAGACACATGTACACCTTATATTACATTTCCTCTATGCATTCTTTTTTTTTTCCCAAAAGAGACAATCTGGCTTACAGTATTATAAGTATTACACTTACTTAATCCATTAAAGTAGCATTTTTATGTCTCAAATTTATATCTGTTTAAGGTAACTGAGTGGTTAAAAAAAGACATATTTGGAGACTAAAATATATGTAGATTAATTTAAATACTCCTTTTGCAAAGGATTGCTATAAAGAAAGTGCTGAGTAGACTACATTCACAGGAAACAGATAATAAGCATATTAATAATTTTAACATGATTCTAAGGCATATTCCAGTGGAATATCATTTTTAATTTGGTGTTTTACTTAATCTATATCCCTTTTTTTCACATATCAAGATACGGAAGAAGAAAGTGATTTCCTCAAGGACAATGAGGTAGAAACCACAGTGTACAGTAGAACACTCTACCTTGGCAGAGCTTAGGACCCAAGGAATCAAACAGATTTAGCAATGAATGAACTTCAGGAAGGCTAATACTTAGGCACAAAAGGCTATTATCATCTCTATACTGGGGCCAAGTGGTAGGAAGGGAGAATGGTAAGGAGGGAAAAACCTGGCTTGCATCATTTGGAGATGGCAGGCTAAAACTCTCTTTTCAAATGTCCCTTTTCATTTTTGAGCATAGCAGCCTCTCCAGAAGGGCAGGCTCCCCGCCCACCTTGAACTGTTAAAGCAATTGTGCAAAAAAGAAGGAAACATCATTGGATTATTTCTTTTATCAATAGAAAATGCACTTCTTGGTCATAAAAACAAGGGACCAAGAGGACTAGCATCCAGACCAGAACTATGAGGAAAAAAAAAAATCCTGCTTCTATGCATCACTCTCATCCAATGAAAGTCTATAAAACAATTTAGGAATGAAAAATCACATCAAGTCTTTAAAAGTGAGTAACAGATTACTGGGGATTAGAAGCTAATTCATATATGTAGGGCACTTGTTTTCTTGAGGATAGGGGGGTGATAAAATATAATGGACAAAGTTGGGGCATTTTAATCAATGACATGAATGCTGAGTTACCAAGGTAACAGCACAATGCATGCTTTAGCAAGCTGGATTAAACCAATGGGGAAGAGGTAATTTAAAATGAAATATTGCCAAGAAAAGATACCACTCAACATGGTCATTATTGTATATGGAGCCCCTTCCCCTTTAAAATAAAATATACCATAAGAAAATTTATAAAATCTAAGAACAAAAGGACATATGTGCATCCTGGAAATATACACTGGACTAAGAGTCAAGAAGAAGTTAAAAAGTCTATATACTATCCCCATTTTAGGAAACTAAGGATCTCCAGGTGCCTTAGCTTATACAATCAATGATTGTGGAAATTATTTGACACAGCTTTCTGATTCCAGTGTCTGCACTCTTCTCACCAAGATGCTTCACCTAGACCTTGAGCTGGAGCATATCAGGGCCAAGTGGGCATCTGTGTGAACGGAAAGCCTCCTGTTTCAATGGCTGTAGCTCAGTCCCCAAAATTCTATTTTTAAGATGACATTGCTAATGATGCCATGGTTGGATGTACAGACCCAGAGTTCAGGAGAAGTGTCAAGGCTCTAGAAACAGACTCAGATATCATCAGCCTATAAATTGTGGTTTATCCATTGGTTTTGGATGTTCCAGAGATCATTTAAAGATGAGAAGACCAAAAAAGCTAACTTAGTCCTGAGAAAGATAGATAGTTAAAAGGTTCAAAGAGAAAGAAAACTCTAGGAAAAAGGCCTTAGTTTCCAGAAAGGAAACCCAGAAGGAAAGACTGAACAGCAGGAGGAAAACCAGTAGAAACTAGTGCTATAGAAGCCAGGGAGCAGAGAATTGTAAGAAAGAGTGTGTCTTACTCCATAAAATATTACAGGAAAGTCAAATAAAATAGAATGAAATTATTGTACAATGTTTATAGGATAAAGTCCAAGCCCCTGAATACAACCTCAAGGCTGCCATCTCTCCATCTTTGTCTCTCATCACTATCTGCGTCAAACATGACACTATAAAAATACTGCTTTTAGGTCCCTCCATATCCACACCATACACCTTTTCCCCTCTGGGCATTGGCCATGCTATTCCTTCTGCCTGAAGAACAGTCTTCTCATCCTCCTATTTTCTTGGTCTGTCTAATTCCAGATAATCCTTTTTGACTAACCAAAAAAATCTTTAGAAAAACTTTTCTATCCTCTCCCTTCCACTGGACGAAGATAGATTCTGCTCCTCTGAATATATTCCCATCACAGCACTTCCAACTATTTTTCAAATGTTTGTGTTTACATTTCACACTCTTACAAGTGACTTTAAGTTTTACTCTTGCATGGGCCACAAGTCACTCATGCTTTTATCCACAGAAACTAGCATAGTGTCTGGTACAAAATTGACATCAAGAAATGAAAATTGGGGAACCACAACAGTAGGGAAAAAAAAATTTGATAATTATAAACTTTCTTGCAGAAACAGTCCTAAAGCTAAAAGAAAACACCCCAGATTATAGAACTCAATAAATCCAGAGGTATAAGAGAGCTAATAGGCTTTTTCATCCCAAGGCTTATGAGGAAACTTTTATACCCAAGTCAGGCCACAGTTCCTGTGGATAAGAAATGAAACTACACAGGCCTCATACTTTGTATTGTGAAAGAATCCCAACTCTTCCCCAAGTCTCCTTTCCCCAGTTAGTTCACAAAGCCCACCAGAGCTCCCCAAACCTGTCCTTCCACCTCCCACATGGAGTGTCATTTTCCTCCTCCCTTGCTCCACATTTCTATGGCAATGTCTATAATATTAATAGTAGTAGTAATAATAACAACTCCCATTTATTGGGCACTTAGAATATGCCAAGTCCTATGTCAAGTACTTCAATGCCTTATGTGATTTTTTAATCCTTAGAACAACTGAGGTTTAGAGAGGTGAAGGAATTTGCCCAAGGACATACACAAGGAAATAGCAGAGCTAGGACTCTGATCCAAGTCTGTCTGACACCCCAACCTGCAGTCTTTACCACTGCACCATACTTAGAAGCCTCTGTGAAGGGCACACCACTGCCAACTCTGTTCCCAGTGGAAGAGATGGCCCAGCTGCTGCAAATATTGTATGCATAGACTCCCTGCTTAATGCAGGTGACACTGCTATCTTTTTCTCGTGTCTATATGTAGGCTAACAAGCACCCACTGAAAAGGCTGTTATGTTTGCTTCATTCACCCCATTGCTGGCATGAAATCAGGCACAGCTCTTCATCAAAGACTCTTCAAATATCTTTGAAATAAGACCCTGGTGAGCCAGCCCCAATCGGCCCATGAACTTGTCTAGGCATGCCTGAGTCCAAAAGAGAACATAGCTTAGGCCCAAACTAAAATCCCTGACATACATAAATCTGCTTGAAATTTAGTTTGATGGTATTAAAACGTTGAGTTGCAAAGGAACCTGAACTTTAAGTAAGAGAGACCAGGTTGCAAAATACAGTTGTAGGACAGGCAGAAGAACTGGGAGCTACCACGAACAGCTGCTAAGCCTGGGACTCTCAGGCTGGGAAAAACTGAAAACGGCCTTTCTTTAAGAAAGAGAAGTCTGACAACATTAAATGCTCAAAGACAATTTGCCATGGCTGGGGGTGGGAAGGTTGTTCAAAGGGCCAATTTAAAGTGATCTATAAGTTACAGAGAAAATGAACCATTTTATCAACAAAAAGCTTCAGCTAATCAGGGTTTATAACAATTATATTGGGAAAAGAAGATTTCCTCTTTTTCTTCTCTGATAAAAAGCACTAGGTAACTGACTTACCTTCATTTCTACTGTGGCTGCCCAAAAGTTTGGTGCCAAATTTAAGATTTAATTTTAGCAACAATAATTATCCAATACAAACTTTACAAGTTACATAATTATGCCTTATTCCCCTTCTACAAAATAAATGTTTAGTGCATGCCTAACTTTTCTTTTGTATTTACATTTAACCATTTTTATTATATGTAGACCCTTGGGGACAAATTTTCATTGTAGACAAATAATGGATGGTTGAC
This sequence comes from Choloepus didactylus, assembly GCF_015220235.1. Classification (NCBI taxonomy): domain Eukaryota; kingdom Metazoa; phylum Chordata; class Mammalia; order Pilosa; family Megalonychidae; genus Choloepus; species Choloepus didactylus. The sequence goes on from NC_051314.1 coordinate 53,528,667, forward strand.
AGATGATTAAGAGAGAGAGAGACAGACAGAAAAACAGATGACTGACAAATGAAAATAGAATACGAGGTAAACTAGGCAGGCTTTCATGAGTCATTAAATGTAGGAGATTAAAGAATTAAAGGAACCAAAGATGACTCCTAGGTTGTCTAGCTCAGGTGGCTGGGAGAAGGTGGTATCAACTGAGAATAAAAATACATCATTAGAGCAGGGAAGGATAATGAATTCAGTTTGTACATGGTGAGTTTTTAAGGGCCTAGAAATACACAGGAGGTAGTTAAATATAAGTCTAAAGCTAGGAAAATAGTTCTGAACTGGAGACATCGTTTTTTGCAGCAGCAGCAGTATAAAGAAAATAGATCAACATAAGCATGAAAAGATCACCTAAGGAGAATGTCCTCCCTTCCTGCTTTTAGCCATAATAAGAGTAGAAACAATTCAAGGACAGAATTCCCATAAACATCAGCACTGAGGGAGAAAACAATGTAAGAAATAGGCAAATAGTTATGAATGAAAACAACAAAGCACAGTGTTTGGAAAATGAAGGGACTAGAGTGTCAAATGAAGCAGAGAGGACCAGTAAAAAAATATTAAAAACACTAAAAATTTTCAGCGATTAGAAGATTGCTCAGGGCCTTAGGAGTAGCAGACTCAGTAACATAGTTGGAGCAGAAGCCACTCTTTTGGGAAGTACAGACACAAAGAAAGGAAGAGGCAGAAGGCAAAAACCCTGAAAGAAATCACAGAAGATATTAAAGGAAAGTTCAAAGCAAAGGGAGCTTGTGTTTTGCTTTCTGGTTGGAAGTTGGCTTGGAGGCTTTGTGGGCAGAGATTAGAAAGGGCTGAGGAAGGTAACTAGCAGCTCCACTAGAGCGCTGCCCACACAGAGCACCACACACTCTGGCACATGCAGAGTAACTGGTTCTCTGTACCTGCCCCCCCAAGGGTACACAGAAGTGCAAAGAGAACCAGTGAACCGGAAATATGCCTGGGGAAGGGATGAGAAGGCCACAGAATGCAAGATCCATAGGAATGGAGGCTATGGTAGATGCCACTGATTTATGTGAACACCAGGACATGTTCCCCAAAGAACCAGGTGTGATCAGCTGGGCCCCAGCCAACACTGCGGGAAGATCAGCTTAGTCATATTGCATCCCAAACCAGCAATGGCACAGGGAAAGTTCCAACCAGAAGCTTCTACCTGCATGCCACAGGGTCTGTAGGCATCTCTCTGTACTCCAATCCTCTCTTGAGAAAGAGAACTTCTCTTAAGAAAGGGGAGAAAAGGAGCAGAAATTTGACTTGAATGATTGTTTATCCAAATTATGAATCTGAAACAACCCAAAAGATACTCTTTCTTTTATTAAAGGATAACTTAAAGTTTGGGTGGTTTTATTTTCTGGCTTTATTTTTCTTGCTATGAGGGAAATGGAAGCTAGAGTGTAATATCAATTATAAAAAATAATAAACATTCTATTTTTGCATGTTAAATATAGTGTATAAATTTTGACCCTTCATGATATTGTCTGTATTTTAAAACTTCAACTTCTATGTGAGACCAAAGGAAGAGATGTTTATTTTGTCCAAAATTTAAATTTTCTGTAGCACACTAACTTAACTTGTCTGGCCAGTTTAATTAAACAACCTAAATACATGGAGCCTAGAATAGGGAATGAAAAAAAATTTGTTTTTTGACCATTCTGCACTTGTCAAAAAACAAAACAAAACAAAAAAAGCCCTAGCTAATACAGCCAGGATGATGGTAGGATTTGCGTTGGAGAGGATGATGGTGAAAGCAGTTGCCCATGGTTTTAATTAATATGAGGGAATAGCCAGTAGGAAAGTAGGTGCTGGGCATAAGGAAGCACAGAGGAGGTCTCCCCAGATGGCAGAAACCTTGGAGTGGCAGAACCTGCTTTTGTGAAGGTATAAAAATAATGGAATTGTAGATGCCATTTTCTTGAGAAGGCAGAAAATGGACACCATCTCTTAACTTTGTGGTCACCAGCATTTGAGGAAATGCAGGATTCTTGGGAAAGCCATATTTTGGTTCTGGTACAAAAGTAGCAAGAACATTTTGTAAAGAAACTGGAGATGTAGGAGAGCTGGTTTATCATGGAATGGGGGTTGGGTACGGAGAGCACTGGAATTTCCTCTTTCATTATGGGAGGCACAGATCATGAAGCTAGGCATGAGAGGACTATAGAAATGTACATGCCTGGGGCATGAAGAGATAAACTATCTTCAGTGTTTCAAAGAAAATTCTGATGCAAACAGCTTCAGTACTAATATTAGCTGAGGTCCCAAGTATAACTGGAGGCCCTGGAGGCCAGCCCTATTTGACTTAATTTGAAATCACTAAGGTCAAAACGGGTTGATCCCTCTCAAGCATGAAGGCCCAGTGTGTGGGTTTTGAGGCTGATTCTGATAAAAGCTCTGATTAGAGGCCTCATCAATAGGCAATGATATAGACTGAGTAGAAATTTCAGGCCAGAGAGCAGTCCCTGCTATCCTGAACAGAGAGACCAAGCTACCTCCAACACTCACTGAAATTCATCTGACAATAATGATCTCCATCACTGACCAAAGTGCAGACATTCTGTAAATCACCAAACTTTTCTCTACCCAAATCTCTTTATTATCTTGCCCCAGCAGAACCTGTTTGGCAAGATAGTATCTACTATCAAAAGGCAAATATTGATCAGTAGGTGAAATGAAATATTTAAGAGGTTGGAAGGAAAGGCATCAAAGAGTTAAATGGTAAATTGTGGAGAAATTGTGTAGATCATCTATAGCTTCTAGAGAGAGAGCCAGACCTTGTGGAGAGAGAACAAAATAAGAAGAGCACATTGGCAGAAATGTGGAGCAATTTGCATTCTTTGAACCTCAAGAGTGAGAGCAGCCAAGAATCCAAAGAGTTTGATGAAGTGGAAGCAAAAGTCTTAGTCAAACTCAGCTGTACCTTATTCCACTCCTGGTTGCCCTGCCAACAGATGCCCCAGCTGATTGTAATGACTTCCAGAAAAAAATCAATTCAAATAAAGAAATGATAATTAGAGGCAGATTACACTTGATCGACACTTGGGAGAAGAACTAGGGAAGTGATGCTCGACCTTGGCTGCACAATGGAATCATCAGGGGAGCTTTAAAAATGCTGATTCCTGCTCCGCCCCAAATTCTGAATTAATTGGTCAGGGTGTAATCTGGCCATTTGGTTTTTATAAGATCCCCAGGTGATACTAATATGTACCTAAAATTAAAAACTACTGGTCTACTGGTCTTGGGGGTATTCTGAGAGAAGTTTTTACCAGAGACAAATAATGGTATCCTGAAGGGGAAGAATTATATATATATAATAGTTAACTTAAGCTTGTGCACATCAGAGTGCTTCTGGGTTCCATGGACCTTTGTTTCCTCTACTGGTCCTGGCCAAGTAATAAATCATGCAGTTGCCTAACATACAGATCCACCTGATATACACAGCAGCAGCGCTGCCAGGAAGGGAACTTGAGATCCGGGGAAGGGAAAAGGCAGGTGCTCACCCTCTTGGCTTCTGGGTATAGGGCAGCTTGGCTGCTCTCCTGCCCATCTCAGTTCTCCAGAGGACCACACACATTCCAAGTGGGGAATACAACTGGGAGACAACACCATTTAGTAAGCAGCCATAAATTTACTCAAGTTTTCTGGTTTAAAGACGCAGTATTTGTGCATCATAAAAATACCAGCATCCCACTGGAAAGGTGGTGTGAATATGAGTCTAGATTTATATATTGACATTTTGGGTCAATGAATGAACCGTCAGGTCAAAACAAGGCAGTCATAAATGACATTATAGTAAAATTGGAAAATGATGCAAAATGAAGGTAAGGGCAAAAATATAAAGTTTTATTTAGACAGAGCAGCCTTGTCCCACATGAATGTATGAAAGATGTCCTTTAGGTTCTTAAATTTTGAAAATAGTCCTCTGACTCCATTAATTCATTTGAGGGACTTAAGGACCCAGACGAATCAGAAAAGAAACATCGAGTCTCAAAGGAAGTAATCACCTGCATAACAGAGCCAGAGACCCATGTACCCTAATTTGCTGCTAGAATAAGTCCACTCCACTATAACAGTGTTTGTCCACATTTCTAAAGCTCTTTCATTTAATGATTTGGTTTCTTGTTTGTTTATAGCTTGCTATTTGTTCTTATTCTGGCAATATGATTTGTTATATTGTGTCAGATGTGTTCTCGTCATAGGGAAGAAGAAAATTAGCTTCAAAGACATCCCTTGACACATCTAAATCATACAGGACTAAATTTTCAAATATTCCAGATGAGAAAAACTACTAAGCAAATATTGCACATAAGGGGATTTAGGAAATTTACACATGGCTTTTAAACTGTGGCAGTGTAAGCTATTTTTATGAACATCTGCCTTTTCCAAGCTGGTAATTTAATACCTAAAAGAGCTGATGTATGTACAGGTGACCAGCCCACTGCCTGATGGAGAGTTGACACTCAGCCTTTAATTAAACGTGAATCTGAGTCTTGCTTGTATCCCAAAGCAACTCTTAGACAGAAGAACTATAGCATGGAGATGATACTACCTTCAGAATTTAAAATGAGGAGAATATTTGGGAGAACACAACTGAACATTTTAGAATTAGAAATGCCAAAAAATAGGGGAAGATAGGCTCTGTCTGCTGTGGTTTGGCTGTTTCAAGCATAGCTTAAAAGGAATATGCCAGAGAAGACTGAAGAGATTAGTTCTTTAACAGACTTCAATCTACCAGCCTCATCTCAGACAGACTTATTCTGACCCTATCAACATGATCTTAGTTTATCTGGCTTTCTGACTATTTTATCTTTCCACATTTGTAAGACTCTCAGTGACAGACACTCCTGCTCCATTCTAAAACTGCATTTTACGTTTGCCACCAGACATGTACTGATACTTTTGTAGTTCTGGTATTTGATAATGGACCTTACTTGCCTCACCTTTGTTAAGTCCTGTGATCTGTGAACCAGCCTCACAACCAACATTAACTTGAATCAACTCCAGAGTACTGGAGCAAACAACTTACTCTAGATCACTTACTTTAGATTTTAGACGGCAAATTTTAAAAAGTTCTGAAAATAGATAACCATATCTCATGCCAACTCCAAAATAAATAACAGAACAACAGGGATGAGTGACTCTAAAATAAAATCTGATTAACACATTTAAATATTATTTTCCCTCATTCTCTTCTTGACCTTCAAATGTTAAAGTGCCTTGGGTTTGGTCCTTGGCCATTTTTCTTCTTTTAAGTGCACTCACTCTTTAAGTGATTTTATTGAATCCCAGGGCTTTAAACATGTTAATTCACTGTGGACTTTCAAATCTATGTCTACAGCCCACCCCCCTGGTCTGGGCTCCTATCTCACATATTCTTCTGCACCTGGGCATCTTCACTTGGAGATATGTAAACATTTCATACATGACATGACTATACTTGGACTCTTGATTTCCCATCCAAAGCCTGCTCTTTCTCTCAGCCTTGCCCATCTCAGTGCATGGCACACCATCCACCATGTTGGAAGAAAGGAAAGAAAGGAAAGAAAGGAAGAAAGAGAAAGAAAGAAAGAAAGAAAGAAAGAAAGAAAGAAAGAAAGAAAGAAAGAAAGAAAGAAAGAAAGAAAGGAGGGAGGGAGGGAGGGAGGGGAGACAATTCGTTAATAGGGGGATAATGTGATCCTAGGAAATAGGTAGGTAGAAATGAAAACTTTTAAAAAGAATTTTGGTGGACAAAATGTTTTTAAAAACTGCCTTCAGGGATGGTTTATGCTTTAGTTTTTGGTCCATATTTTAAACTAAACTTTAAGAATGAGAAACAGATGTAACAGAGGGTCAACATTTTAAAATATGGATGATAAAGCAGCAACTACCATTTAAAATGTCTCTATGCCTTAACATGCAATCAAGCTCATCAATATTCTGCTGAGTTCAAAGAATTCTGCTGACAGCTATATTGGCTATTTTTGCAATATGACTGTTGAGATACAGGGACTGAATAAAATCCTGAACAGTATGTTAAGTGAAGCAGGTTTGGGGTGTAACCATTTGTGGAAAGTTGTTTAAATGTATATTGGGTGATGTTTGCTTATTCTAAGGCAGATTTGAAAACCAAATCTGATGAGTTAGAACACTTCTTATGTAAATCTAAAATGCCAAGAAAGAAAAGAGAATAGGAAGACCCTCCAATACCTTTCCCTTATCACTTTCTTTGGGTGTGTATGATCATTGCTGAGTGCATATCCCTTCCATGAATCTAGTCCCTGGAAGATAACCAGCATTTGGTTATGCTTAGCCTTTCTACCCTCAGTATATCAACAGAGCAATGGAACAATTGTTAATTCCCCTCAAGCACCATCAATCAAGTCTACACATATTTATTGGATACCCTCTGATGTAAGACCTTGTGCTGTGCCCTGCAAAACATTTCCCTAACTTCATCCTTTCCTGGAAATTGGAACTCTTTAATGTGTTTTTAATTACTACTTGTTACTTTTTAACTAAAAATCTTTATCAGAATGCTCATTTTTAAGAAGAGGATAAACTATTTCAGAGTATAATCAAGGCTTGAAAGTGATGCTATGCTCACTTCCTCTAATTCTGGGTAATTTTTTTCCCCTTCTTTTTTGCTCTGTCATGTAGTCGGAGTACAAGCTGACTCCAGCAATTTCACCAGATACCACAGACTAATGGCTATGGGACTGCTGCCAGTTGCCCTGTAGCCATGTGCTTCCCACTGGCTTATCTTTACTCATTATTTTGTTCTTAATATCATTGTGCAAAGAATCTGAAGATTATGAAATAACATGATTTTCCAATATGCTGCTGTGTTCAAGCATGTGACAAATTAACAAGGGGATAGTGCAGTGAAAGCATTTGCATTTCATTTCCATTCAGGGCACAGAGCTAATACAGCACAAAGAGAGAATACAATTTGGTTTATTCTTAAGAGTTTGGGAGAGCACAGAACTAAACAAAGCTGAAGCAGAACACAGTAGGATTTATTAAATCCACAAAACTGAATAAAATAACACCCTAAACAGTGAACCAAGCTGCCCTTTTTCCTCCTTTCAAATTGTCAGAATACAAACACAAAATTTCCATAAATACAACAAAATATCACAGTGGAAAAGCACTTTGTATTCCAGAATCCCACAGATACAAATTTCCATTAAGGAAAATCTGCAATTAAGACAAACAAACAAAGTTAATGAGAGTTACACAAGAAAAAGAGATGAGAAATTATGGTCTAATACCAGTTTTTTCACTCAATGATCTTGGCCAACACATGTATTTTACAGGGTTTTATTTGCCATTTGTAAAAATATTACAATAAAATAAACCTATGTTCCTATTCACCTCACGGTGAAAATGAGAAGTTTTCTGATGTGTCATTTACAAAACACATTTAACTGTTCAAGGAGAATTTTAAAAAGAAATCTAGGAAGAATAAAGTAGTTTTTCAATTGTGTATAAATATAATTCAATTAGAAAATTGCCTTTCTGTAGATACTCACTATAGGATGGTTTGTACTGGATTTATTGGATGGATAGTACTGTTTTGATAGAACTAGGCCCAGATCCAAGAACAGAGATTTAAATCTTAAATATGAAACAGTCCTTTGTTTTGCTTTTCCTATTCTTTGCAAAGCTCATTTTGTGGCTTTAAAAATATTTACTCAAGGGATACTGTCATCAGGAGCTATAACCAAGAAGTTGCCAACTTGATGTTATTTGGGGAGGTGCCAAAAAGACCCTTGCAAAAACATCTCCTGATTCCCTCCCTGATGCCTGAAAATGCAACAGTTGTAACTCACTCCGTTGTACTGATGGTTGACATCTTCCTGTAGTAACTTTCAAGGTAGAGAGGGAAATGACGAGGTAGGACTGCTCAAATAACCGCAACAAGAATCACTGTACCATACTGTTATTTCCTTCTACAGTTCTCCATATTATTTACCAAGATATCCTGATGTTTTCAATTGGTTTACTGAAACCTAGCTATATCATTGCTATATGTGTTCCCAAACTTATTGAGAGGAGTAGAGGTTCTCTGAGAAGTCCTTGGGTGAAGCCCAAGGGATAAACACAGCCATGGTCCTGAACAGGCAGAAGAAAGGAAGCAACGTCACCAGCTATAATTCCCTCCACATTAGATATCCTGGGAACCCACATGGAGGAAAATCACGTTGGCTTTTAGTGGCCGGTTGCTTCTAAATGCTCATCAATCATTTTTCAGAAAGTCCTCTTTAGAATTTAATCAGACATTTCCCTTTTAAAAAAAAATAGGACATTTACCCATCTTAGACACTCTATCATTCTCCAAGTTTTAAGTGACTGCTAAGAATTTCAGGGAGATCTAAAATGACCCTCAAAAGGTTCTACAGCCTCCTTAGATATAAGTTGTCAAGGCCTGAACATTTTATTTCATCTAAGGTAGTGTGATGTTTTCTCTTTACATCTTAACCTATAATACACCATAATTTCTTCTTTATGTTGTTTAATAAATGCTTTCCTGTTTCACGGCCCTTGTTTCTGTTAGAGAAAATGGAAATAAAACTGAATTCAATTCATTATGCCTTCTTTCTTCATCAGGTGGCATCTGTTAATACAGCCAGCTTCTCCTAAATTGAGGGGGAGGAGAACTGGCAAGTCTCTGTTTTGTCAAAATAAATAAATACAATTGACTATTCAACTATGTGAACATATAGATTTGATTTTAAAGTGCTACCCAATAAGGAAATGAAAAGAATTAGAGGTCCCAATTCCACATCATTCTGAAGGCAAAGAACCTCTTCTTTGGAAAGAAACACATTATTTGAAATCCATAACATTTTTTCAGGTTTGATTAATTTTATTCTTGCACTGCATATGAAAATAATAGGGACTTTTCTATCTTGGCATCTGTAAATTCCCAAGTGTCATTATCAAAAGGTTTCATGAAATTATTTTATGTATCAAATCCACCAAAGTATTGTTTCTTGCTGTTCCAATTCCTTTTCTCAAGAAAAAGAAGGATGAAAACTTAAACGTGAGTTTAAGATGAGTAAATAATGAAGTCAATGGGTGATAAAAAGATATTAATTTATCCTTGGAATAAGTGCAAAATAAATAGCATGTTTCCCCTATGACACAAATTACTAAACTATTTCTTTTTGTGATTAGCTGGGCCCGGGGCCAGGGCCAGGGTTGGGGGTGGGGACTAGAATGTCGCGGCAATCATTCTTTCCCTTCACCAAAGGGGACGTTTCATTGATCCTTGTCTTTCCAACATGTTCACTTCTCTGCAGCATGACAATCTGATAAGGCTCAGAAAGGATAAGAAAACTTAACTTCAATATTTTCCTGCTGCGCTTGAGAGTGCTTTGCAGACCCTAGCAAGATGAAAATCTTAGTTGCAGCATGAGAAAGAGGATAACTTCCTAAGTCCCTATATCTGACAGAGAAGCGGCTCCAAAGAAGGAATTGATTAAGAAATTTGAGGTAGGGACTTCATGTTTAAAGGGACTATCTCTAACAATAAGTTCCCTTGCTTTCCACATAAGCTTTCTATAACTAATATATCTTCATTAGAACCAGTTTCTCTTTAATCCCTTAAAATGGATATGTTGAGGAATTTGATACATTGATAATTTACCAAAAAGGGGGACCACAGTGGAATACTCTTAGTTATGTTCTGTGGAATAAATATATTTCTGAATAATTGTTATGTAGCAAGAGTTTCAAAGGAAGACTTTCTGTGCACACCTACTTCTAGGCTTGGCAGACAGGAAAATAGCACACTCTTAGACATTACTCAGATGGGGGTATTTACTTCCCAGATGTGCTGTTCTTGCAGCTGTTCAACCATAAGTAAGTCAATTCACCTGAGACTCAGTTTTCTCATCTGTAAGTATAATAATATAAAACTTATAAATCATTGTGAGGAATTAAATAACATATCAAGAGCTCCTAGCACATAATATGCATTCAATAAATAGCACTTGCAGTTATAATAATAAAAATGGTAAAACCATTATTATTATTCTGTCATAAACATTCACCACTTGGTGGCAGTTACCCTAACCTGCTCCTCCTCTTTATCTATGTGAATTTAGTAGTCCCTTGGAGGATCCATTAAGACTGACAATGGGCTCAAGACAAGAGGAGAAAGAAAGCTTCTAGAATATTCTGTGTAGTCAAAGAACTCATCCTGAGCTCAAACAGGCTTGGGACACTAAGAAATGGAAGCAAGTGGAAGGCAACTCCCAGGCCACAATGAATAAGGCTACTGAAATGTCTTCAGAACCAACCTTTGGAGATGCTTATCTTGCATCATTCTGGCAGCAGAGGAATGGCTTTAAGAAAACTGACAAAATGGAGTGACCCTTGTTGGAAAGACAGGAAAAGTCCCTATAATGAAGGGGCAGCCTTCGTGATGACAGCAAGGTACCGTGTGTGGCCATAACCTGCGAGGGGAGCATCAACAGCTCTCAGTGTCCAGTGGGACGCAAAAAGGGACAAAAATATGGCAGCAAACTCTCATGAGCTGCCTCAGAACTATACTGGGAGGAGGGAAGGGCATGGTCGGGGAAAGGTCTGGGAAGGGGCAGGCTCCTGCCAAGTGTAGGACAGGGGTGTTCCTACCTTCGCCATTGTTACATGCCTTGCTTCTCCATCATCTGCCCTCCACAGAAACAACATGTTTCACTTCCAAATTGAGGCAGTGCAAAGTCCCTACATCACCTCCATGGAGCCTGTGAGTTGGTTTAATGGAGCATCCAGATCCAAGCAGCTTGGACTACATAAGAGACAGTTATCCCAGAACTGATTCACAGAGGATTTTGCATGAGTAAGAAATAAATTCTATGTGTTAAGACACAGAGATTTTGAGATTGTCTATTACCACAGCCTGAGCCTAGCCTGTCCTGAATACTACACCAAGTACGGTATCTCCCCTAGGAGCCAATCTATTACTTATCAACTTAACCACAAAATAAGGTATATGTGCTTTTCAAGAGCAATAAGACTGTTTTTCTGGAGCTCAAGTCTTGAGAGGAATTTATTTCATGCATTTTTGTGTGTTTGGAGTTGGATTCTCCATATCGTCTGGTTTTATCATATGCATTAAGAATTTCTGTTGTTTTTGGCCTCTTGGCATTTGCTTTGCTTGATACGGTTCTTTCAAGTTGTAAAAAAAAATACCAATCCAATTTTTCAGAAACACAGTTTGGTGGCGTACACTTTCTCTAACTATCCAGCAGATGGTGTCTGTGAGTCACCTATACTCCTCAAGTCAGTTCTCCACCTTGTCCCTGCAGTGTGTGGGGAAATGATTCTTGTGGGGTTCAGTTGGAGAACTCACTTTGGGTGTGTTGCTGGAGCCGTCTGCCCTAAATGTGGGGCGTGTGTACAGATGACCAGGGAGGAAGCTTTAATATTCAGATCCCCCAGGTTCCCGGAGATTCAAGGCTGCCGCAAGAGTCTAAGCCTTCATTTCATTTCAGCCCCAGACCCTCTCTCTCGCTGTCCCACAAACCACTGGACTTGGCGTAGTGTCCCTGGGTTCTCTGAGCGGGCCTCCCCGCCCAACCGCGATCCTCCAAGGCCTCTGCCAAGGGAATGCCATGCTACGTCACCAGTGCACGCCGTCCCTCAAGGGAAGCCCCGGGCCGCTGTGCCATGGAGGGGAGCTTTCAGCCTGATGCAAAGATGGCCGAATGGGGTGTCTCAATCCCCCCCTCCTCACACAGTTCCTCCTTCCCAGCTCCAGGACAACTGGTGGGGCTCTGGGCTGTGGGCATGGCCCCAGGCAGGAGTTTATCCAGCCCTCCAGGGAGCCAGCTGCTAGCCGTGGAGTTTTTTTCTGCTTCCGGCTCTCCCCTCTGTTCCCCCAGCCCCAAGGGTATCTGCAGCGGGTTATCTTCCAGGCCAGACACTGAGAGGCCAGCCCAGCCCCCTCTTGCTGTGTTTTACTGCGTGGTTCCCACTATCGCAACTGCAGCCACTCCTGCATTTTTCCCTTTTTTTTTTTTTGTTTTTAAAAGGGCCCATCGGTCTCCAAACACCAACCCCTGGCTTCCCCAGACCGCCGCATGGCTGCAGGTCTTCCAGCCAACTTACTCACTCGTTTCAGAATGCAGACTCCCGGTTTCACCAAGTATATGGCCCCTCTGGAACTAGCAGATCTCGTCCAGCTGGCTCATCGCTGTAATCGGTATTCTGGGTCACTTTCTGATTTTTATCTAGTGTTTTTCACAGAGGTGTTTTTTTGCCCTGTCTCACCTAACCACCATCTTAGTTTCTCCATTTCATGCATTTTTAAGAAAAGAATATTGAGCAACCTAATGAAAAATATCTTCAAAAGTGGATTATACAAACCCCACCCCAAACTTGATGACAGTGTGAAATCTCCAGGGCTCCATCCACCCACAGAAGCTTTGAACAGCCAGCAAGACCTGTGTGCTAGTTTGGATGTATTATGTCCCCCAAAATGCTATGTTCCTTGATGCAGTCTTGTGGGGGCAAGCATATTAGTGTTGATTAGGCTGGAAACTATTGATTGAGTGTTTCCATGGAGATGTAACTCAATCAACTGTGGGCAAGACCTTTGATTGGATAATTTCCATAGAGGTATTACCCCACTCATCCAGGGTGGGTCTTAACTAAATCACTGGAGTCCTATAAAAGAGTTCACAGACAGAGACATTTTAGAGACAGCCATTGAAAGCAGACTTTTGCTGAAACTTTGCTCTGGAGAAGCTAAGAGAGGACAAAACACCTCAAGAGCAAAATTTTGCAGATTGCACAGGAACTGAGAGAGGAGTTGAAACAGCAGACACCAGCCACATGCCTTCCCAGCTAACAGAGGTTTTCCAGACACCACTGGCCTTCCTTTGGTGAAGTTATACTTGTGTTGATATCTTAATTTGGACATTTTCATGGCCTTTAGACTATAAATTTGTAACCAAATAAACCCCCTTTATAAAAGCAAATCCATTTCTCGTATTTTGCATAATGGCAGCATTAGCAAACCAGAACAACCTGATAAACATCTTTCTCAAAACTCCAGTCAACAGTTAAAGGACTGCAGTAACAGGGCAAGTGACTTATCAAGAAAAAGGCTACTTAAAAGCGGTAGGATCTGTGCCACCATGGCTGGCCCCCTGCCCACCTCTTGCCGGCTCAGCACAGAGCTGGCCCATGATTCTAATATGGATCCTTGGTCCCCATTCTGAAGAGAGGAGGGTAACCCTCATGCACATTCTGGGAGTGTGAGTATGAATGTCTGGCCCAGACTTGTCTGGTGGTGGACTGAGGAGACTAACCATCCCAGAACTTGCCCTGCAGGTAGAAGGCAAGTCACAGAGCTCTCCTCAAAGAAGACTTTGGCAGGATAGTCAAGTCATGTTACCTGTGGTTAGGGATTACTGGCTATAGGACATACTGTGCAGTGCCCAGGATAGTGACGAAACTGTTTCTTAGGGAAGAGGGGACATTCAGAACTGTGTAAATGTGAGAATTCCTAGGGGCACATGTGCATGCCCAAAACAAGATATTTATGCAGAAAATATCAGGGATGCCCCTAAATTCTGGCCTGGAGCTATTCTCTAAACCCATTGTATGGCTAAACCCAAAGGAGAGTGCACAGGTTAATCTGCAAAAACTAAGAAAGGTGTTTTCTTTTGATTTTTTTTAGATCCTGGCATTCAAGGAAAGCTCTGTCATAACACTAGCTGGATACAAGTTAATGGAAGAGATGCTGCAGAGTCTAAATTCCAGGGAAAACACATTAAAATATCAAACGCACAGGTTTAAACAAAAGATTACAAAACATACAAAGAAATAAGAGGTGATGGCCCAGATAAAAGGAGAAGAGCAAAGCATTAAAAACCATCAATGAGGAGGACCATTCTGGGAACATACCAGACAAAGACTTTTAAAAATAGGTCCTAAATATGTTCCAAGAGCTAAAGGAATATATGAGCAAAGGACACAAAGAAATTAAGAAAATAATAGATCAACAGAAAGAGAATAGCAATAGAAAGCTGGAAATTGTGAAAAAGAACCATACAGAACTGAAGACAACAGTAACAGAAATTGAAAATTCCCTAGAGGGGGTCAACAGCAGAATGGAGTTAGCAGAAGAAATAATCAGTGACCTTGAAGATAAGACATTCGAAATTTCCAGTATGAGAAACATAAAGAAGAAAAGAATGAAGAAAAATGAACAAAGCCTAAGGAACCTGTGAGAAACCATCAACATACCAATATACACATGGTGGGACTCCCAGAGGAGAAGAAAGAGAGAAAGGGACATAGAAAATAATAAAAAAATAATAATAATGGTTGAAAACCTCCAAAAGTACAAAAGTCATGAATATACCCATGCTCAAACTTCAATGAACTCAAAACAGATAAATCCAAATAGACCCACACCACAGCATATTATAATCAAACTGTTGAATGACAAAGATGAGAATTCTGAAAGATGCAAGAGAAAAGCAACATGTCACATACAAGGGAGCCTCAATAAGATTGTGCCTCACATTAGAAATCATGAAAGCAAAAAGGCAGTGGGATGACATATTTAAAGTGCTGAAAACACAAAATTTTCAACAACGAATTATATATCTGGCAAAACTATCTTTTAAAAATGAGGGAGAGGGGCCTCAGGTCTCTTACTACGGTCATCGCGGAGCACTGCTTCGATGAAGGCGGTCGTGGTGTAGAAAAAGACACTGAAGTTGAAGAAATTAAAGCTCAGAAAGCTTAAATGACTTGCCCAAGGCCACATGGGAAGCAGAATTTGTGGCTCAAGAGCAGGTGCTCAGCCATTCTGTCTTCCTTTATAGAGGAAGCCCTTGAGAAGAGACAAGGGGAAGGAGAGAGCTGCTTCTTGGGGGACAAGTATAAAGATAAGCTGGTAGACTTTGAGGAAGATGGTGGGGTGGGTGAGTCAGAGCAGACTTCTCCTCCATGAAAGAAACTAGAGAGGGGACAGAGGAAGCCCGGGACCTTGTTTTCAAGTGTAACTGGCCGTAGAGGGGTCCCTAGAGTATGTGGTGGGCACATGGACAAAAATGCAGAGAGATGGCAACTCAAGGGATGGGGTTAGTTTGTTCAGGAGGGACTGCCTCCGGTGGCCAGCAGCAGTGAGATGGCTGCGAGCAAGGGAGTGAGCAGCAGCTCTCCACTCCCATGCACACAGCTTGGCAGTTAGCTAGGGAGGTGATCCACCACATCCATACAACTGGGAGTCCTGTGAGGGAACCTAGGAGGCAGCATTTACTCACCCCCCATGAAAGTCTGTGGGGGGTTCGGGGACAAGAAGCAGGGATAGGAGAGGGCGCACTATGGACACATCAGGAACCCTCCCACACCCCAGGGGATAGTGGGTGCATGGCAGGAAATAAATGAGGCACATTTGATCTAGAGGGTGCCCCTGAGTGGACTCTCTGCTGAACTGCACTCTCTGCCCACACTACACCCCCAGGGAAAGCAGTACACAGTGCACACAGAGAACTGGTGTACTGATTGGTTCCCCACCCAGTTTGGACTCTGCCCACTGAACAGAAAAGTTCAGGAAGGCTGGCTTGAGAGTAAAAGGTGGCTCAAGAGTGCCACCTGCAGGTAGGATAGGGAAACTGCACTCCGGCAAGTAGTAGCTCTACCAAATTATATATAAATGCTCAAATAATCCTACATTTCCCAAAATAACTTTATCAAGACAAGCAAATACCCCAAAGTCAACAGAAACTAATAAACCACTTGAAGAATCTAGAAGACATGAACAAACCAAATGAAAAAATTAAAAAGCTAGAAGAGTCACAAAATTTGGAGCAATTAATTAAAGAAGTACACAAAAATCTCCAAAACAACTTCAATGAGATGGCTAAAGACATAAAGGACATCAAGAAGACTCTAGAAGAGCATAATGAATTTGAAAGAGTAAATTTATAAAATAGCAGATGTTAGGGAAATAAAAGATACTGTTAATCAGATTAAAAATATACTAGAGACACACAAGAGCAGATTTGAAGAGGAAGAAGAAAGGATAAGTGAACTTGAGGACAAAGCAATTGAATATGAGCTCACAAAAGAACAAAAGGTGGAAAATTTGAAAAATTAGAAATGGACCTCAGGGAAATGATGGACAACATAAGGCAAACAAATATAAGAATCACTGGTGTCCCAGAAGGAGAAGAGAAGAGTAAAGGGCTAGGAAGAGTATCTCAACAAATAGTTGGGGAAAATTTCCCAGCACTTCTAAATGACATAAATATGCAAATCAAAGATGCTCAATGAACACCAACTAGCATAAATCCAAATAAATCCACTCTGAGACATATACTGATCAGATTGCCAAATGTTGAAGGGAAGGAGAAAGTTCTGAAAGCAGCAAGAGAGAAGCAATTCACCACATACAAGGGAAACAACATAAGACTAAGTACTGAATACTCAGTGGGCACCATGGAAGTGAGAAGGCAGTGTTATGACATATTTAAGATTCTGAAAGAGAAAAATTGCCAACTAAGAATTCTTTATCCAGCAAAGCTCTCCTTCAAAATTCAGGGAGAGTTTAAAATTTTCATAGGTAAACAAATGCTGGGAGAATTTGTTAACAAGAAGCCTGCCCTGCAAGAAATACTAAAAGTAGCTCTACTGGCCAAGAAAAAAAGAAAGGAGATAGAGTCTAGAGAAGGGTGCAGAACTGAAGGGTATTAGTAAGGGTAATTTAAAGGGGAAAAAGAGAGAAGTGGGAAAGAATAGATCTGACAACTAAAAACCAAAAGATAAGATGGCTGGTTCAAGAACCCCCTTCACAGTAATAACTTTGAGTGCGAATGGATTAAATTCTTCAATTAAAAGATATAGATTGGTAGAATAGATTAAAAAGTAAGACCCATCTTAGACCCTGTGACACAAAGAGACTGAAAGTGAAAGGATGAAAAAAAATATTCTATGCAAGCTGCAACCAAAAGAAAGCAGGGGTAGCTACACTAATATTGGACAAAATAGACTTTAAATGCAAAAATGTCATAAGAGAGGATCTAAGATGGCAGCATAGAGAGGAGTAGAAGCTAAGTAGTCCCTCTGGAACAACTGAAAAAACCAGAAACAACTAGTAAATAATCCAGAATAACTGCAGGGGGACAAACGTGACCGTCCACTCATCATACACCAACCTGAATTGGGAGGAATGCCCAAGATCACAGCATAAAATCTGTAAGTAAAAACTGCAGATCCAAATTGGGAGACCCCTCCCCCACAGCCCAAGCTACAAAACCTCATGATGCCAGAGAGAAGCTTTCTCCCAGCAAGCAAATATAGCTCAGCTGAGCTCCAACTGAGGTTTTAATTAGCGAGTGTGAACTGCTCACTATGAGGTACAAATCCCCAACAAGTAGACAGAGGCTACGGGTGACAACTGACCTTGGAGAGTCAGAAGGTCACCTCGGACTAGCTCTGTTCATTTTTCGACTCAGTGGAGAAAGCCTCAGCCATTTTCAGTTCCCAGTTCTGTGACCCAGACAAGGGTATATAGCACAGGCAGAGAGAGACCACTGAAATGCTAATGACCTCCCCCTAGGGCGTCTATCTTCTCTAAGAGGAAAGGGGTGGGGCCCAGCTCTACTACCTGTCTTTCATTCAGAACTTACACCAGTCAAGAATTATAGGCTAACAGGCACCACCTGCTGTATGGTGGTGCTGTGGGCAACTGATTGTACACTTTGGATCTTTGGATGGTTGTATGGTATCTGAACAATTTCAATAAAAATAAATAAAAAACATGTCATAAGAGACAAAGGGAAAATTTGCCAAGAAGAAATAATCATAAATGTTTATGCGCCCAATCAAGGAGCTCCAAATACATGAGACAAACATTGGCAAAACTGAAGGGAGGATTAGACATGTCTACAAGAATAGTGGGAGACTTTAATACACCACTCTCTTCTGTAGATAGAACAACTAGATAGAGGACCAATAAGGAAATTGAGAACATTACCTATACAATATGATAAATGAATTAAACTTAACAGACGCATATAGATCGTTACATCCCAAAGTACCAGGATATACATTCTTCTCTAGTGCCCATGGAATGTTCTTCAGGATAGATCATATGCTGGGGGCACAAAACAAGTCCTAATAAATTTAAAAAGATTGAAATGATTCAAAACACATTCTCTGACCATAATGGAATGCAACTAGAAATCAATAACCACCAAAGACCCAGATCTTTCACAAATATATGGAAGTTAAACAACACATTCCTAAACAACCAGTGGGTCAAAGAAGAACTTGCAAGAGAAATGGGTAAATTTCTAGAGACAAATGAAAATGAGAACACAACATATCAAAACCTATGGGATGCAGCGAAGGCAGTGCTGAGAGGGAAAGTTAAAGCTCTAAATGAATATATCAAAAAGCAAAAAAGAGCTAAAACCAAAGATGTAACTGAACAACTAAAGAGGCTAGAGAGTGATCTGTAAACTAACCCTAAAGCAAGTAGAAGAAAAGAAACAACAAAGATTAAAGCAGAAATAAATGAACTGGAGAACAATAAAACAATAGAGAGAATAAATACAACCAAAAGTTGGTTCTTTGAGAGGATCAACAAGATTGACAAATGTTTAGCTAGGCTGACATAGTCTGAAAAAGAAAAGACCCAAATAAACAGGATCAGAAATGAGAGTGGGATAATTACTACAGATCCTGAAGAAATAAAACAAATCATAAGAGGATACCATGAACAACTGTATGCCAACAAACCAGACAACTTAGAGGAAATGGACAATTTCCTGGAAACACAGGAACAACCTAGACTCACCCAAGAAGAAATAGAAGACCTCAACAAACCAATAACAGGCAAAAAGATCCAATCAGTCATCAAAAACCTACCTACAAATGAAAGACCAGGGCCAGATGGCTTTACAGGGGAATTTTACCAAACTTTCCAAAAAGAATTGACACCATTCCTGCTCAGACTCTTTCAACAAACTGAAGAAAAAGGAACACTACCTATATCATTTTATGAAGCTAATATTACCCTAATACTAAAACTAGATAAAGATACTACAAGAAAGGAAAACTACAGGCCAATCTCCCTTAGGAATATAGAGGCAAAAAATCCTAAACAAAATACTTGCAAATCAAATCCAAAGACACATTAAAAGAATTATAGACCACAATCAAGTGGGGTTCATTCCTGGCATGCAAGGGTGGTTCAACATAAGAAAATCAATCAATGAAATACAACACATTAACAAATCAAAAGGGAAAAATCAAATGATAATCTTGATAGATGCTGAAAAAGCATTTGACAAAATTCAACACTCCTTTTTTATAAAAACACTTCAAAAGGTAGGATTGAAGGAAATTTCCTAAATATGATAAAGGGCATATATGAAAACCATATCCAGCGTAGTACTCAATGGTGAGAAACTGAAAGCTTTCCCCCCAAGATCAGGAAAGAGACAACGATGTCCACTGTCACCACTATTATTCAACATTGTGCTAGAAGTTCTAGCCAAAGCAATTCACCAAGACAGAGAAATAAAAGGTATCCAAATTAGAAAGGAAGAAGTAAAACTGTCATTATTTTCAGATGATATGATCTTATATTTGAAAAATCCTGAGAAATCAATGAGAAAGCTACTTGAGCTAATAATCAAATTCAGCAGAGTGGTGGGATACAAGATTAACGCACATGAATCAGTAATGTTCCTATACAGTAGTAATGACCTGACTGAAGAGGCAATCAAAAAAAAAAAAAAAAATTTCCATTCACAATAGCAACTAAAAAAATCAAGTACCTAAGGATACCCTTAGCAAAGGACATAAAAGACCTCTATACAGAAAATTATAAAATTTTACTAAAAGAAAGAAAAAAAGGACCTAAATAGGTGGAAAGATATTCTGTGCTCATGGATAGGAAGGCTAAACGTCACTGAGATGTCAATTCTATCCAAACAGATCTAAAGATTCAACACAATTCCAATCAAAATTTCAACAACCTACTTTGCAGAATCAGAAATGCTATTTATCACATTTATTTGGAAGGGAAAGGGGCCTGAAATTGCCAAAAACACCCTAAAACAAAAAAGAAGAAGAACGAAGTGGAAGGACTTACACTTTCAGATTTTGAAGCCTACTATATAGCCACAGTGGTCAAAACAGCATGGTATTGGCATAAAGATAGATATATTGATCAATGGAATTGCATTGAGAGTTTGGAAATAGAGCCCCAGATCTATGGTTGACTGATTTGTGATAAGGCCCCCAAATCCACAGAACTGGGATAGAACAGTCTCTTCAACAAATGGGGCTGGGAGAACTGGATATCTATAACCAAAAGAAAGAAAGAGGACCCCTACATCACACCCTAAACAAAAATTACTCAAAGTGGACAGAGACCTCAATGTAAGAGATGGTACAATAAAACTCTTAGAAGATAATATAGGGAAACATCTTCAAGACCTATTAATAGGAGGTACCTTCTTACTCCTTACACCCAAATCACAAGCAACAAAAGAAAAAACAGATAAATGGGAACTTCTCAAAATCAAAAGCTTCTGTGCCTCAAAAGACTATATAAAAAGAGGTGAAGAGGCAGCCAACTCAATGGGAAAAAATACTTGGAAAATGTATGTATGATAACAGACTGATATCTGCATATATAAGTAAATCCTACAACTCAATAAGAATAGTACAAACAGCCCAATTATAGAATGGGCAAAAATTATGAAAAGGCATTTTTCAGAAGAGGAAATATAAATGGCTAAAAAATACATGAAAAAATGTTCATCTTCACTAGCTATTAAGGAGATGCAAATTAAGACCACAATGAAATATCAATAAGAATAGTTGCCATTAAAATACAGGAAACAATAAATGCTGGAGAGGATATAGAGAAATTGGAACTCTTATTCATTACTGGTGGGAATGTATAATGGTACAGCCACTGTGGAAGACAGTTTGGTGGTTTCTCAGAAAACTAGATATCAAATTACCTTATGATCCAGCAATTCCACTTTTCAGTATATACCCAGAAGGTCTGAAAGCAGTGACATGAACAGATGTTTGTACACTGATGTTCATAACAGGATTGTTCACAATTGCCAAGAGATAGAAACAATCCAAGCATCTTTCAACAGATGAGTAGATAAACAAAATGTGGTATATACATATGATGGAACACCATGCAGCAGTAAGAAGCAACAAGGTCCTGAAACATACAGCAACATGGATGAACCTTGAAGATAAAATGCTGAGTGAAATAAGTCAGACACAAAAGGAGAGATATTGTATGTTACCACTACTATGAACTCCCTGAACAATGTAAAATCAATGTCTTATAACGTAGAATATTGGGGACCCAGTGATAGACAGAAGCTAGTGGAGGGGGAATGGCAATCTAACATGTTCAGATATATTAATGAGGGTGAATTCAAAGGTATGGGAATGGATAAGGGTGATGATTGTTAATGGGATTGTAAGTATCAGAGTTGTATTGAAGGTGAATAAGATTGAGAGGGGGTGTTTTAAAGGCATATATCCCACAGATTAGCACTACAAATATTGATAGGTGCTTGCATTATATACTTCTAAGGTATGAAACTGGCACAGAGAGTTGACAACAGAATGGTATATGGGAAAAAATTTACCTATTGCATACTAGGGACTATAATTAATAGGAATACCTCACTAGTATCACACAAATACTAGGGACAAATAATTAAGTGCTGAAAAGAGCTATGGAGTGTTTGGGGTCATGAGATTGTTTAAAATAGAGAGTGATGATAATAATTGTACAACCAAGTGATGATAATGTGAGATATGGATGGGTTATCATGGACATAACATATGCTATGTGAATTTCATGGGTTGGACCCTCAGTCTTAGGGCATTCTCTTGTGAAACTTATGGCTGTAGAGGGCAGTCTAAGCCTGCCTATGGTCGTGCCTGGGAGTCATCTCCAGAGGGCGTCTTTTGTTGCTTGGGTGTAGACTTTCTCTAAGCCCAACTCTGCGAGTGAACTCATCTCCCTGCCCCTGACATGGGTTAGAACTCCCCAGTTGAATGAGTCTCCCTGGCAATGTGGGACACGGATTCCAGGGATGTGCCTGACCCTGGTGTCAGGGGCTTGGGGGTGCCTTTTTGGCCAAAAAATGGAAAAGAAAGGCAGCAAGGTAGGGTTTTGGTGGCTGGGAGAATTCAGGTAGAATTGAGAGGCTGTCATGGGGGTTACTCCTATGCAAGCATCAGCTAGATGTGCCAAATGGCCACAGTATGACAAGCCTAAGGCATTAGTAGTCCTGAAAACCCTAAAGAATACCCGGATCCCTATCTGAGACTCTATAAAAGTTTCACTCACAAGTTTATTCTTCAGAAACTTAAATCCTCCGGAGAACTTCTATGCCAGCTAAGTCCCAAAACCCAGATGCAATAGCCTCTTCAAGAACATCAACCAGACATGTCCCCTTTTCCCATAATGTTGACACCCTTTTTCAATATGAACAAGTTAGGGTGGTCACTGCCTAGACATCCCTGAAGACTGGGAAAGTAATTAAACTAGAGGAAGGGGTAGCAACTGACAAGATGCAATTTAACAAAGGATTATGAATACTGAATAGCTATATAATTTTCTTTTTCTTAGTTGCTGGGGTATAGGAATAGCTAGAGAGGAAAGAACTGACATGGTGGAAATGTAACTCAGCGTTCTTTGAAATTCCTCTAGAGTTACTTGTTAAATTGTAATTTGAAAGTTATCACCTTTTTGTATATGTTATATTTCACAACAAAGAAATAACTGAAACTATGGTGCTGTAACTCATAACATTTTTGGAAATTTTCAATATAACTAATTGTTAAATCATACTTTGAAAGTTAGTACCTTTTTGCATATATATGTTATATTTCACAATAAGGAAATAACTGAAACTGTGGTACTGTAACCCATAAGATTCTTTGAAATTTCCTTCTAACTACTTGTTAAATTGCACTTGGAAAGGTATCACTTCTATGTATACATATTATATACTCCACAATAAAAAATATGATTTCAAAAAATGAGGGAGAGATGAAGACATTCCCAGATAAGCAAAAGCTAAGGGAGTTTACCACAACTAAACAAGCCCACAAGAGATGCTAAAGAGAGTTCTGCGGGTTGAAAGGAAAGGGTGATAGATAACAGATTGAAGCCACATGAGGAAATAAAGATCCCTGTTAAGGATAATGACATGGGTAAATATAAATGCCAGTACAATTGTATATTTGGTTTGTAACTCCACTTTTACTCCTACAAGACCTGAAAGGCAAATGCATAAAACGGAATGATGGAGGAGGAGGGGCAAGATGGTGGCATAGAGAGGAGTAGAATTTAGTCAGTCCCCTGGAACAACTAATAAACAACCAGGAACAACTAGTAAATAATTTGGAATAACTGCTGGGGGACAAACATGATTGTCCACACATCATACACCAACCTGGATTGTGAGGAATGCCTGATATCACAGCATAGAATCTGTAAGTAAAAGCTACAGAACCATGCCAGGAACTCCTTCCCCCCACGGCAGGCTAAGCTGTGAAACCTCACTGTGGTAGAAAGGAGCTCTCTCCCAGCAAGCAAATATAGCTCAGCTGAGCTCCAACTGGGGTTTTAATTAACAAATGTGGACTGCTGAATATAAGCTACAAACCCCCAATGAGTAAACACAGGCTTTTAGTGTCGACTCTCCTTAAAGAACCAGAAGACTCATCTGTCCTGGGAGGGGAAGCCCAGAAGACTAAGTGCTTCCTTTCAGAAGAAAAGAGGAAAGATCAAGACTGGGACTGTAAAACCGGTGAAACCTAGACTGTTCAACAATTGTGATAAAATTTACAAATACATTTTCACAAGAGGGAGAACAAATGAATGTCAATCTTGCAAGGTGTTAAAAATAGGGTGGTATTGGGGGAAAAATACAATCAATACAAACTAGAGACTACAGTTAACAGAAACATTGTATTATGCTTCCTTTAATGTAACAAAGACAATATACCAAAGCTAAATGCCTATAAGAGGGGGACATACGGAGGGGTATGGGACTCTTGGCATTGGTGATGTTGTCTGACTCTTTTATTCTACTTTAGTTTAATTCTGTCTTTCCTTTCATTGCTTTTTAGCTGTCATGTTTTTTTCTTTTTCTTTTTCTTTTTCTTTTTCTTTTTCTTTTTCTTGTCTCTCTACCTTCTTTGACCTTTCCTCCATCTTTGTGGAAGAAATGGAGATGTCTTTATATAGATAGTGGTGATGGTGGTGAATACATAAAAATGTGACTATACAGGGAACCATTGATTGTTTACTTAGAATGCAAAGTATGGTGGGTGAACAAAACTGTCTTTAAAAAAAATGGGTTGATGAAGAAACTTTGAGGGCACTACACTGAGTGAAATAAGTCAGACACATAAGGACAAATATTGTGTGGTCTCACTGATACAAACAAATAATATGTAAACACATAGACATGAAATATAAGTTAACAGGATACAGAACGAGGCTAAAGAATGGGGAGCGGTTGCTTATTATGAACAGAATGTTCAACTAGGTTGAACCTAAGTGTTTGGAAGTGGACAGAGGTGATGGTAGCACGTTATTGTAAGAATAACTAACAGTGCTGAATGATGTGTGAATGTGGTGGAAAGGGGACGCTTAGAGTCACGTATGTCATCAGAAGGAAAGTTGAAGGTTAAAAGATGGGAATGTATAAAACAGTGAATCTTGTGGTGGACAATGTCCATGACAAACTGTACAAATATTAGAAATCTCTTTCATGAACTAGAACAAATGTGTGACACTATAACTAGAAGTTAATAATAGAGGGGTATATAGGACAAAAATATACCTTGCAAACTATGTACTACAGTTAATATTTATTTTAACATTCTTTCATCAATAGAAACAAATGTACTATACCTATACTAGGAGTCAATAATGGAGGGGGGTTGATTAGGGGTATGGGAGGAATTGAGTTTTCTTTTTTTTGTCTTTATTTCTTTTCTGGAGTAATGAAAATATTCTAAAAATTGGAAAAAAATAATTGTGGTCACGGATGCGCAGCTGTATGACAGTACTATGGGCAATTGATCGTGTACTTTGGATCTTTGGATAATTGTATGGTATATGAACAATCTCAATAAAATTAAATTTTAAAAAATGTAATGAAGAATCAGTGGTTTGAGACTCATATTTTATACACATGTAATTTGTGACAAGAATTACATAAAAGTGGGGTGTGTACAAAGGGGGATGGGAATATAGTTTTATATACTATTTAAGTTAAGTGGGTAGCAAAGCCAATGAAATTGTTATAGAGTTAGAATGTTAAATTCAAGCTCCATGGTAACTACAAAGAAAATATCAGAGAATATGCAAGCTCATAGTGACAGAAATTAAAATACAGGTTGCCAGGAATGGAGGAGCAGGATGGATTCTATGATCTGATAACATAATGGGTATAGGGTTTCTGTTTGGGGAGATGGTAAAGTTTTAGTAATGGAATGTGGTGAGGGTACCACAGTATTGAATGGTATGCTGGGAGTGGTTAAGAAGAGAATGTTTATGTTGTATACATGGAAGGAAGGGAGGGACGGAGGGAGGGAAGGAGGGAAAGAAAGAGCAACTAAAGAGATAATGACAATTAAAGGCAATACATGATGGAGGGAGGGAGGGAGGGAGGGAAAGAAGGAAGGAAGGAAGGGAAAGAAAGAGCAACTAAAGAGATTATGACAATTAAATGTAATACATGATCTTGGATGAGACCTAGCAAGGCAGGAAAAAAGGCTCAAAGGACCATTATTGGGACAATATGAAAAAATTGAAATATAGACTAAGTTTTACATCAATGTTAAATTTCTTGAACTTGATAACTACACTTAAGGTGGTTACATAAATGAATACATTATTGTTAGGAAATGTATATAGTAGTAATAAGTGTTCAAACAGTAAGATGTATACAACCTATACTCAAGTGTTCAGAAGATGAATGTATGGGTGGATAAAAAGATAGATAGATAGATAGAAAAATAGTTGCAGCAAATGTGGCCAAATGTTAATATTGGTGGCTCTGAGTATATGGGGAAATAGGGGTATGATGGAGTTTGCTATAGGGGGTTGTATTATTTTTGAAACTCTCTTAAATGTTTGAAAATAACTCAAAATAAAATTTTTAAAGTGGATTATACACCTGGTAGAGATATTCTCTTTTATATCAATCTTTAATTTATTAAAAACTTAGGCATATTATTACATTGTAAAATCTTTGGCAGGTCTAAAGTAATGTGGTCCAGGTAGTTTCTGGTGATCTAAGAGTTTCCAAAGACATAGCTGAGATAGAGGTCACAAATTTGTGGCCTGTGGCCCAAAGCTTGACTGCAGAAGCGTTCTGCTTGGCTTGTTGATTTTTAAGATTTTTTAAACCAGTTGCCAACATTGAAAACTCAAGAGCTTCCACATAAAAATCTTGATTTCTGGATTCTTAAAAAACAAACAAACAAAACAAGACAAAACAGTTTGGCAACAATAAGTCCACCTTCCCAAGTGGTAAAACATTCAACTGGAGTTGGGTAGCTACTGTGTTTTTAGCTGCAGCTTGTTCTCCAGGTCACCAAATCCCTCTTCCCCCAATCCACTCATTCCACTCATTTTCATTACCTAATTGGCCCTTTTGGACATTCGAGTTCATGACTCTAGGACTGAAGGATCTAGAATACCATAACCACTATAGAGCCTCAAGGCCATTTGTTGGAAAATTTAGGAAATAAGACTCCAGACCACACTCCTCCCCTTTAAACCTATCAACTCCTTTTGTATATCTCGTACATACTGTCTTCTGTATTAGCTTCCCAGCAGGAAACAGAAAGCTCACTGAAGGTGCTATAATTTGAGGAGAATTTAATCAAGTGTGGACAGGATGTGGGATGGGGGAACCATGGGGGTTAGGGAGGCACCCTGGGCCTGAAGGGCAAGCAGAGAGCGTGGTTACAGTGCTGCGTTGTGTGGAAAGGGCCTCCTGACAGGAACTGTGACCTCTGGAAAAGGGACTGAGCCAGAGGTGGAAGCCCCACAGGGGGGAAGCAGGGGAAAGAATACCTCAGCCTGCTTCTCTGCCTCCTGATCTCTTGCTGCTGCTTCCCATTGGCTGAAACCAAGTGGAAGCCAGAGGTCAAGGGAGTCCATTGGTTTAATTCTTAGAGGAACCTCCTGGGGCACAGAGAAGGAAGAAAAAGGGTAATAAGAGGATCAACAGGGACAAAGAGAAGACGTGTAACACAGCTTCCAGGCAGAAATTTGAGGGAAGAAATGTTCTACTGATGCTAAATAGTAGATGATAGATAGATAGATAGATAGATAGATAGATAGATACAGATAGATATAGATAGATAGATAAAGATATAGATACCATTTAACTAGAAAAGTAGATGACTAACTTAATCCTTAGACCAGTAGTTCTCAGCTGATGGTAAATTATCAGTTCTATAATGTGAAGGAGCCTATATGGAATGTAGGTTTTCCATAAAATTTACCCATTCATTTGTATTTTCTCAAATGTCCACATTAACAATAAAATATATTCCTGATAATAGCACTGCAATTTATAATCCTTGTGTTTTCCAAGTCACTATAGCACCCAATTGTACACTTTAAAGTGTTATTTCAATTTGAAAACACTAATGTAATTACTGTTTTGGTTTGTTGATGCTTTAAAAGTTTAACAATAACATTTATTCCCAATAATAAAACTGCAATGTTTACTTCCTTAAAACAGCATAGATTATATTTCCAACAGTAGAATGTATAAGTATCCTTTTGGAAAAAGTAGGATTTCTCATCTCTCATGGTGGGACCAGTTCTTCTGATAGAGTCAATGGTGACCTCTAATATTTGAAAGGTTATAAATCACTGCCCAAAACCCCTCTCACCTCCATCTGACTCCTGGTGTAATGCTAAAGATAACAGATTGTGACTTCTAACATACTCTTAAAAAACTCACTTAAGAATGATACAATCATCTTTTAAATCACATATTGAAGGAAACTGACACTCAAAAGACGTCAATAAATGAACAGCTGTAAGTACCAGAGGTGGTTTTATGAACTACATCCAGATTGCTTCTGAGATGATGCTGCCAGAATTCTATCTTCATTAGAAAGTGTCCTGCCACTACTTCTCCCCAAGCCCTATAGGCAATTGGGCAAGGCATTACTTGAAAAAAAAATAATGGAAAGTTTCCATCAACTCACTTTGGAGTGGTGAAAAGACCTCACTTGAAATACTTAGGTTATTTTAATTAGATATGCTATTTTAAGAAATAACTATATACATCTATTTTCATATTTCATTGCCATGCTCCAATGCAAAGTTAGAGCCTAGTTATGTCAAAAAGAAGTATATTCTTTCGTCAGCCTTCAACTTTGCTCCACTTAGGGAGAGCTTCAGGGCTAGCACTTGGTTTTCTATTCATTCATTCATTCATTCATTCCCTTTGCTTTTTGGAGCACCCACTATGTGCTAGGCTCCCTTCTCACTGCTATTCACTTCCAAGAACATTACTATCATTGGCGTCTTGACTAGTATTGGCCTTGGCCTAGGATTGCCTTTCAGAGCATCAAAAGTTGCTCCAAAATCTCTCCTCACTGCTGTTTTTCCTTTTAAAAAGAAGATAGAAATATTTTGGGACTATGCAAATGCTGAACACCATAGGGAATTTGTAGTAATTGTTTTTTAATTGCTTGTGAGATATTTCACAAGATTAATGCATAAACAGCGTTGGGTGTTTTCTAAAGACTTAGTTCCAATATTATGGCTGTTCATTCATCTTCACACGGACAACTTTTCTGACATTTGGGTCTTGTCTGGGACGCTAAATTGGTTTTAGAAGAGATCTAAGTAATGTCCAATATGGGAAAATGCTGGACATAGAAGGTCAATTGAAGTAGACATAAGGGTATAAGTAAGTTCAGAATGGGGTTACTGAGCAACTGTTGAGATGGAAGGAAATAGGCCGTTACCAAAACAAGGATTGAGACATGAACTTGAATTAGAGAAAAAAGGCAGAAAATCAAGCACAAGGACATAAGGTCAAAGTTGGGCTGATACTAAGGAAACGTGAAGCTGGGTCACCCGTGGGTAAAACACAGGCCCTTGAATCATTCCTGTCTTAACATAAGGTACGGCCTCAGAACCAAGGTGTGTAGTTAACCCTATAGGAAGAGCAAAGAAAAGCCACAGCACAGGTTGCAAAGCAGGTGCTGACTGCACTGAGTTTTCATTCACTGATTATTGGTTCCAAACTTTCACAGAAACACCCTATCTAAGGATTTAGGTTTAGTTGTTTTTAGCACCAAAGCCAAATGACAACTTCTTAGGCTCGGAAAGACTTTTATAACATTTATTCATGCATTTAACAATCATGTATTGAGTGCCTACCCTTGTGCTCTGCACTGTGTTGAGGATAAAGTGATGAACAAGGGATTGGGAGGACATGGGGACAGGGAAGAAAAGCAGGGGACAGGTCCTGCAAGGTGTATAGGCTATGTTAAGGAGGTCGAGTTTTCATCTACATGCAAAGGTTAATTTTGGTCTGAGTTTGTTTTTTAGTAAATATCATTTTGGCCACTGAGTGGAAAATAGATTTTAAAGGAGCAAATATAACACTGAGGGATCACTTTGGAGATTATTGCAGTGATCCAAGTGAGAGGTGTTGATGCTTGGTCTAGAGTGGTTACAATGGAATAGTGAAAATAGATTAGATAGATAGACAGATATAGATATAAATGTGCATGTGTGTGTGTGTGTGTGTGTGTGTGTGTGTGTGTTTGGAGGTGGAACTGACAGGACTTGACAATGGATGAATGGATGAAGGATGGGTAAAAATAAAAAATAAACCCAAGTTTGTGGCCTAAGCAACTGATGATTAGTGGTATCGCCATCCAAGGTGGAGAAGACTGGTGAAGGAGCAGGCTTTAGAGAAAAAAATGAAAGTTTCTACTTGGAAAATATTAATATTGAGATTTTGGACATCCAAGTGGAGCTTGTGTATAGGCCTGGAGCAGGAGATCAATCAGGGCTAAAGGGAACCTGAAAGTATGTTCCAATTTTCTTTCCAGTTCTGTTTTTGACCTTGAAATGTCATTTACATTCTCCTATTTAATTTTTTCCATCAGTAAAATAGATATTTTAAATAAATAAAACAAAATTTGTTACGTATTTATCAATGCTTTTGAATACTTTTTAAAGTTTTTTCCACCAAGACATCTGAAAATATGACATGGAAAATCTTTGTTTTTTATTCAAAAATAAACACGTAAAAAGACAATTCTATGGAGATGGGAGCATAAACATTTCATTTTTAGAGTTCTAGTTAAAAATAAGAAAACTGAAAAATAATTATACTATCTAATGCTTACACATATTTCTTATTATAAAATTAACTGAGCTCTCTGGGCTCGGAGTTAGTTTGCAGCAACATGGCAAAACACACCAAGAAGGTCAGAATTGTCAGTAAATATGGGACCCATTATGGCATCTCCCTCAGGAAAATGGTGAAGAAAATTGAAATCAGCCAGCACACCGAGGACACTTGCTCCTTCTGTGGCAAAACCAAAATGAAAAGAAGAGCTGCGGGGATTTGGCAGTGTGGTTCCTGCATGAAAACAGTAGTTCATGGTGCCTGGACCTGCAAAACCACATCTGCAGGCACAGTAAAGTCTGCTATCAGGAGACTGAAGGAATCAAAAGACCAGTAGAAGCACCACAGTTTGAAATATCTCCAGCCTATAATAAATGAGTTAATTTATATAAAAAAATTAACTGAAAGTTATTGCTCATAATAATTTTTAACTTGAAATGAAGGCACATTTTCACTTTAAGACAAAAATAGTTACTGCCAAAATTGTAGAAGTATGTGTATATAGCAGAAAAATAAACATTTGAAAGCAATTTGGCATATGCTTATGTCCCAAATTTATTTGAGCTCTGAATATTTCATACCTCTTTAAAACAAATATATAGTTCCCGTTGAATTTTCTTTCTTCCCTAAGGTGCCTCTACATATAAGCCCAAATATGATAAATTATATATATCCCACATGTAATAATAAGTATTCATATGAATCATGTCCAGAGAAATTACCTCATTCTTTTCTTTCTGTTCCTTCCTCTAATTAACCACATAGAGAGATAAGGGTTACCTGGTCATGAGGCATGTTACCCAGTTCACCGAGATTGATTTAACTGCCCTGGCTGAGAGGCAGCTGACCTCTCCCTTCCTCCCACCTGTTCATTTTTCTAGCAGAAAAGGAAGCCCCTACTCAGTCCTAGAAAGCAGAGACCAGCTTTCACAACCTGTATGTGGAAAATGACCCCATTTCTATTCATCAGTCCTAAGTTAAATCAGCACTTCAGAAAGTTCAACAGTCCCCTGGCACTGGTAAGGAAGCTCTTCTGAAGCACCATGGCACTGTTTGAGTAAGTCTGAGAGAACATAAGTGCTAGCTCTAAGAAATGCCCACTTCAAGTCATGTATGAGCCATCAGAGATAGCCTGAGTGATTTAACTTACCTCATGACTTCAAGAGAATTCTCTATTTACTACATCTTCATAATGTGATCATACATTTACTATATTCGCCTCCTATGACTAAGAAGACTTTGTTTTTCTTCTTGTTAAAGAGAACAGAGTACCTTTTGGATAATATGTCCACACTTACTTTCCTTTTGCTGCAAAATAGATTATGTGTTTGCTTACGTATTAATTCAGAAAAAAAAAAGATATAATTTCTGGTGGGAATATATTGCTATTTTTAAGAACAGTAATCAGAGAGATTCCTTCTCCAATAGTTTCTAAATTATTTAAGGAGTCAACCTTTAATAACCAGAAATACCCAAAGGCTCAAAGACCTATTTTAATACTACTAATTTTTCTTTTTCTAAATATTAAATCTTATCTGTATCAGAACAGTATGCAATGACATATAATGAGGTTAGAGATATTTCTCCATTGTAGTAGTCAGGATTCCCCACCTCATCAGACCTTGGAGGGGCCTGAGGCACTGAACAGCACACATAACTTTCCATTTTTACAGAGTATTTATCAAGTTGCACTGCTGCCTCTGTGATTTCAGGGAACAAAATGGCGGGGAAATGAGACCAGGAGAGTTTGGGAAATCTATTCCTACCCTATCTTCCTCCTTAATCACCATATCCACATCTCTCTTCCCCTCTCTCCTTCAGTAATCTCATTCATACCTAAGGATTCCCAAATGTGTGCCTCCAGACCTTTTGTCAGGCTCATAAATCTGACAACCCACTATTATCTTAACTTGGATCTCCCACAGGCAAATCAAACTCAACTCTACTGAAATGGAACGCATTATCATCCCCTCTTCAAACCTTACTGCTCCTATTTCTTTCTCTCTAAGACACTATACCCTGTCAATCCAGATAGAAACCTGGGAGTCATCCTGGACTCTCCAAATTCTTCCCTCATCTATACCCAGTTCCTGAATGAGTTCTGTCAGTTAGACTTCCTTAACATCACTCCTATCTGTCTCCACACAGAGCTGCAATAATGTAATTATACCTATGGAGAGAATTAGGCATAAGGAAAAATATGGTCAGATCCACTTGAGGTCGAAGAGGTTAGGAAAGTCCTCATGGAGAAGGTGAATTTGAGCAAGGGCTTAAAGGGGGGATAAGTATGGAGGCCATTCCAGGCAGTGGCAGGAACATGACCAAAGGCTTGACAACACAGACTCGGAAGCCTTTCAGTAAGCCTAGAACATAAAGTTGAGTGCAAGTGCAATAAGGGGCTTTGGCAAAAATGAAAAGTGAAGCAATATGTAGGGCCTAAGAAGTTTAGGTTTGTTCTCTTAGGCAGCTGGGAGCCACTGCAGGGATTTAAACAGAGGAATGGCAAAATCATACCTGCATTTTAGAAAGCTCTCCGGTGCACTGGGGAGGGTGGATGAGAAGCAAGCAAGACTGGAAACAGGAGGCTGTTGCTATAATCCCCGTGACAGGAAACACCAGTCTGAACTACAACAGTAACTGTAGGGATGGCAACAGACAGAAGCGTTGAAGATATAAGACTCTAGCCCTTACTCTGGTCTAACTGGAGCATCTTTGTGCTTATCTCATATATGTCAATCTTCCACATAAGCTTTTCATTTGAAGAAAAGATCCTGCATTTGAAAACCTCTGGTCTGTGGGGTGAAACATGGCCCCCAGAGCCCTCAGTGACATGACATCTGAGTAGCCAGCTCCACCTCTTCTCTTTCCACTCCAGGGCTAGTCTGCCAACTCCAGCTACAGCAACTGCTTGTGGTTCTCCAGACACAGTTCTTCCTTATCTCTGTGCTGCTTTCCTCTACTTGAAATGTCCATTCCTTCCCACATTCTCTTTTCCCTAACTGCTTAGCCATCACCTCTTCTAAGAAGTCATCTCTGACCCCTTCAAATTCTAAACTTCTGTCACTGCCCATCTCACCCTACATCCTACATCCTCTAAGATCAGACTCTTCCCTGATTTCACCCCACGGTTGTCCTCTAAGTTTTTATTGCACTTCTTGCCTAAACCAATTATTCTATGCTTAAATACTGGCTTCTCTTTTTAATGTACTCTCCATTTGTATAATTTTTAGTTCTTATCTCCCCATATAAATTCCACACCTCTGAGGGCAAAGTCAATGCCTTTTTCGTTTCTTGTTGATTGGCTGGTTGGTTGTAGAGAAGAAAGATGAAACCTCCTTACACCTGGCTGTAAAAAAATACTTAGCTATTTCCCCAGCTAAACTTGTTTAATGATTTATCTTCTCTCTCTCTCCCTCTCTCTCTCTCTGTCTCACACACACACACACATGCACACACACATTTCTAACTCTCTTAATCATATTAGAAATCTGACGTCTCTGCACTCCACTTCACAAGTGCTGATTATGAGTCATGTTATAATGACATTCTTTTTCATACTTCCATTGACAAAACTCTGCTCAAGAAGGTCTAAAATAAATGTATGTTATACCAAATTCAGGCCTACAGGAAAGCTTCAGGTTAAGGGATTCCCGATTATGCAGAGGTTTTGGCATGAGAAATCCATTTAGAAAGTAACCATGGTTGCTAAATGTCATTATATTTTCTTGTCCTGACACTTCACAATCTTACACTCTCAACACAGATACAGATGATATGGTCAAGAAAATAATACTTTTGTACATAAACTCTCAAAAGTAGTTAATGAAAATGCTTGGTGAAAAGTGAAACAAAATTCTTGATAAAAGAGTTAATTCAGATGAACTCTTTTCTTAAAGGTAAGACTGTGGTTTCATTCCTCCCAAATGACAGAAATCGACCCCCAGTGAATAATATGGTACTTTGCTAGTTTCAAGATATTGGGAGGATAGTTGTGATTCTCATAAATAACTAAGGCCTCACACAAAATAAATGATGCTAAAGAGTTTGGACTCTATCTCAGCACTAATTAATCTTGGACATAGGCACAGGAAAAAAGAAAACATAATTAAAGACATCTCAAAAGTTTTCTTCCTGTGGATCAACTAAATTCTTTGTATGCTTGTAGAATTCCCAGGGCAAAGGTAGAGTACGGGTACCTAACCACAGAGAACAGAAATACTCCATACCCCTGACAGATAACTTGCTATACTTCACTTGAACATACCCAATTACAGTAAACTCACTATCTTTAAAGGCAGTCAACTCCATTGTTGAACAGCTAAATCTTAGGTTTAACCAAAAGATATTTTTTAAAGAACCTTCTACAGATTCCCTCTTGGAGAAAGATCAAAGGATTCTGTAAGTGCTATATCTCC
Organism: Choloepus didactylus; assembly: GCF_015220235.1. Lineage (NCBI taxonomy): Eukaryota > Metazoa > Chordata > Mammalia > Pilosa > Megalonychidae > Choloepus > Choloepus didactylus. The sequence continues at coordinate 53,563,552 of NC_051314.1, forward strand.
ACAAATGCCTTTCAAAAAATTTTAGAGTATAATTAACAGTTATCTCCAGGTTAAACATACCCCATTCTTTCTTTGGTTTCCTGGTCTAAGTTTTTTCAGTTTTTATACAGTGGGAACAAAACTAAGCCCATGTAGTATCTCTTTAAGAAACAAAACGATGAAAGTGACTCATATCTTTTAAAATATTTCTCAGCAGAGAAATCCAGGTGACAGGGAACACCAGTCTGAATTACAACAGTAACTGTAGGGATGGCAACAGACAGAAGCATTGAAGACACACAACCCTAGCCTTCACTCTGGTCTTTTTCTCTGTTTTCTTTTTTTTCCAGTGGACTTGCAAAGAAAAGATAAGAAACATGCATGGAGTTGGCTTGGGAGAAAGGAATTTCTCATCTTTTCTTCTTTAGGGTTTTTCCCTTGATCATTAGCTACTCAGGCCTGCTGCAGAACACCTAGGCATGTGATGGGAGTGGGGGAAAAACCACAGATCCCCTGAAAAATGAATAATGGTCCCACTAAATTCTCAAAGGAGTCCAAGAACCAAAAAAAGGTTAAGAATCACTGAGGGAAAGAGCCTTCAATAAACCTGAGACTCTAGAAACAAAAGGGTTAAATATTTTAACAGCCAGCAAGTTAGTTTGGAGATAGAAATAAAGAGATTTCATGGGACCTTAAACCTCGGTAGACAATGGAAGGTGTTTGTTCATTTAACTTTTCCAGAAACGACTTCCTGCCAAGCAGTAGGCTACAACACTTCCACACAATAGTCTGCACTTCCCACACAAACTGCTAAGAAAATTCTGATTTCCGTGGACTGTTTCTGAGGACTGCCATTATATTACAGTTGAGAAAATGAGTGGGAGGGAGGAGGGAAACACTGCATTCAATTCTCTTACAATCTATTTTTAACATGCCTGAGAAGGTTTCAAACTATTAATGTAATGAGACTAGATTCAAAAACAAAAAAGAGCAGTAGGGCAGTAAAGGTTCACCATCAACCGAGTGTGGAGGGCTGATTCTTTAGGGGAGCTACCAGCTGTTTCAATATCACATGTGATGTTTACAGAATTCCTCAATGTACATTTAATCTGAGGAAATCCTGATACAAAGCAAATGTAAAATAATATGAATGAATTAGCCTTTCCCCTGATAATGTTTTTCAGCCCTCTATGGTGGTATTTTATCTCTGCTGTCCTTGCACCGAGTTTTATGTCTTACATGCTTATTGGAGAAATTTTGTAATCCTCTACCCTACTAGTGCTCTATTTTTTTCATAAAATATAAAATATAGATTTGTTCATCATGTTTGGGATTCAAGACAGGTATTGATTGGCTAGAACTTTCAAGGAACAGCTTGAGCTAGTGTAACATTATTCAAGGTCAAGACGACACTGTGGTAATATGTATTAATGCTCTATTTAATTTCACAGAGACAATTCAATCAACAAATATTGTTTAGTGCAAAGTTGGAATATTATTTTTAAATTGTTTTTCAAAATTCTTCCCCCTCTTCATTTTCTGGAAGGTCATTTTGCCAGCCTGCCTACTGGTGAGTTAAGCAGGTATTGGGTAAAAAAATGATAGGAGTGCTATTAGCCATAGCAGTATTACTGAATGCTTGCTAATGATCAAACACTATACTGATCACTTTACAAACAGCATCTCATTTAATCCTTATTTCTTCATTTACACATGATAAAACTGAGATTCAGAAAAGTTAGTAATTTTCCGAGACAATATTGTTAGTAAGTGGTAGAGCTGAAATTTGAATCAAGTTCCCTCTTTCTCCAAACCTCCAAGCTCTTAACCCCTAGGTTATACTACTTTCATCCAAAGTCCTGGTATACCCTGTGAATTACAAGAAAATCATATCAAGCAGGATAGACCTCTTTATTCTTAGAAAAATTTGTCTGGTACTGGGTCCTAAAATGTACTTCTCAGCCTTATTTGTCTTCCCATCATGGGGAGGGTGGGGGAAAGAAGAGAATATGACATCTAATACCTCATCCTGTATATGGTTATCTCAGGCTTGCAGCTATAATTCAATCAAGGAGAAATAACATGCAATTACTCCAGCTCTTCTAAGTATACCTTAATAATGTATCAAATTCTAAGCCATCATAGTAGTAATGTCATTGGCTGCTATTATTTCAGAATACTGACTGCCCTGTAGAATGAGAGCATGACATTTCCCTGACCATGATAATATGATTATATTTCTTAATCATAAGTGTATAGATATAGTAAACACATTCATTAAAATGTCTAAAATAGTAGCATAACTTAAACTTGTCTTAAAATTCAAGAACAATTAAAAATGAGAACACTTGACAATACTTCAATGAGAAGAGGAGGAAGAAAGAAATAAAGATGCTCAGATTCATATAGAGAGACTTATGGAATTGATTTCCAAGATTTGTTTCCCTCATTCAACTTTCTCAACTGTCTCAGTTTCTCAGCTTTCTCTCCTTGGCCTACTTGCCTTCTGTTTTGTGCCTCCTTCTGCCCACAGATCCCTTATGCCACAGTATACGCTAGGACAAAAAGCATGGTACTGATAAAAGGTCTATCTCAATAACAAGAAAAAAAAAACTGAAATTTCTGTATCTAGTTAATTTTTTCTCATTAAATAAATCATACAGAAAAATATATTGTTGTAGGTAATTTTGGAAAATACAGAAAATACAAAGAATATGAAAATCACCCATATTCATGCAACCTAGAGATAGCAACTATTAATATTTTGCTGTATTCCTTTCTGATGTTTTTCTATGTATATATTGCTTAACTCATTCATCTGACAAAAATTATTGAATACCTACTATGTGCCAGGCAATCCTCTAGATGTTACAGCAGTAAAGAAAACAGACACAGAATTCCAGCCTAATGGAGCTTATATTCTAGAAGGAGAAGACAGAATATAAACCAAATAAATGAGTAAATTGTATGGTACATTATAAGATGACAGTGTTATGGACAAAAATATAGCAGGGATGGGTATAAGGAATGTTGGTCTTGAAGAGCGTTTCCATATTAAATAAGGTAATTTCAGACACTAGGGTGATATTTGAGCAAAAACTTGAAGGAGGGGTAAATCCATGCAGATATCTTACAGAAGAGTCTTCCAGGCAGAGGTAACAAACCAAGAGAGGTAGGAAAATGCCCAAGTATTAGAGGAACAGCAAGAAGGCCAGGGTGGCCTAAGTGAATGAGAGGGGGAGTAAATAGTGAGAAAAGAGACAAGAGGTAATGGGGGACCAGATTGCATAGGGCCTTGTAGGACATCAATATAAAAGTATACAATAATATGTAAATACATATTAAGGTACATAGGTAAATTAATATGGGATATGAAAATAAGCATTTATTACTTGCTCACAATTTTGTGGCTTACCTGTCATGGCTTTGTTTCCTTCTCCTGAAACCAGTGGGCTATCTGGAGTTTGTTCATCTCATGACAATGATAAAAGCACAAAAGGGCAAGAGAAACCACTCAATCATAGTTCAAGCCTTGGTTTGCATCATGTCTGCTAATATACCATTGGCCAAAACACATCATAAGGCCAAACCAACATTAAAGAACAGAGAAGTACACTTCTTCTATGGAAGACAGGGATTAGGGAAAGAAAGTGAATATTTCTTTCCTATTGTTTGTAAATATTCATATTTATTTCATATTTAAAATACACTCATTCTTATCTTAAGTCGTCAAAAAAATTTCACCCGTTGATAACATCAAGCTCAAATTCCAGGATCCCATGATCAACATCAGGTCCAGATTTGGCTCTTCTTGATCCGAAACCTGTGATCTGAATAGACAGTCCATCTTCCATAAGCACACCCAAAATACAATGGTGGAATAAAGACAGGATAACCACAATAAACACTCCCATTTGTAAAAGGTAAGAATGGGAGGCACATAGCAATCACTGGTCTATAGCAATTCTAAAATCCTACTATAAATATGTTGCCATTTTCTTCTAAGGGAGAATGTGTTCCTTGATTAGCCCCAAATTCTGCTTCCTGAGAGTATCTTCCTTCCCAGTCCACTGTTGTCCAAAGCTTTTTTGACTCAGCCCTCTAAGGGTGATGGTGGGGGTCCTTCCTTTTACATTATCCTTCTTTGCCATTACTAAAAGTGGCATTGGAGAACATACCATTCTTGGAGCCTGAGTAGCTTTCTTAACCTGCTGTCTGCTTGTACACTGCTAAGAGATCTTTTTTTCTATCTCATATAATCTCAGTCCCTTTTTGTCCAGGCTGGTATTGTTTTGCCAATACAATTCTCTCAAAAAAAAAAAAACCTGTGGGTTTTCAATGGATTTTATTCCCATCAGCACTGTTTGCCAAAATCCACACCCACAATTCTTTTTGAGACATGCCTCTCTTTTAAGACCAGATTACAGGCACAAATCAGCTTCTGCAAGACACACTTGGCAGAAAATGACAACAATCATTTATTTCTCAGTCATGAATTTGCAGGTCACTTGGGGCAGCTCTGCTTCAGGATGTAGCAACTAGCTGGCATGGCTCTGCTTCACACTATGGGGCATCTGGGGTGTTTCTGCCCCATGTGTCTCTCATTCTCTTCCTGGGACCAGCAGGCTGTCAAGGTTATGTTTTTCCATGGCAATGACAGAAGTACAAAAGAGTAAGCCCCACTGTAAACACATAGTTCAAGCCTTTCTTTGAATCATTTCTGCTAACATTTCACCAACCAAATAAAGTCACATGGCCAAGTCTTGAATTAATGGGTAAGGAAGTACAGTACACTCTTTCCATGGAGACCAGGGATGGAGGGAATAGTTTTTTAACAATAAGGTAATGTTCCACCTGTGGCCTCCAAGTAAACCCTGGAACCGGATGAAAGCATGGGAAAGGCAAACAAATATATAACCTCATTAGCCCAAAGTAATACATCTCTTTAGTTCCTGTTCCATTTTAACAAAACTAGTGATATGGTCCCATGTAGTTGCATGGGACTGAAAAATCCAGTTTCTGGATGGGCAGCTGCTTCCAAACAACAGCTCTACACAGTGGAAAGTCAGCTATCCATATCTACCACAATGGGGAAATGTTTTTACTCTTTTGTATACAAAAACACATAGTAAAATATATACACTGTGATGTCACCACTAAGATCTAGAGAAAGAGAGCTAGATGTAAAAACATATTAAATATAGATCTACATATGAGCATAGATATAGAGGTAGCTGAATTGCATAGTGAAGTTATAGGTAGGTTTTTTCACTTATATACAAATATGTAAATAGTCTTTTAACAAGAAAGTATTACTTTTATAATAAGAAAATAATAAAGCACTATAAAATACCCAAATTTCTTTTTTACAGCTGTTTCGGTTTGCTAATGCTGCTGGGATACAAAATACCAGAAATGGATTGGCTTTTATAAAGGGGGTTTATTTGGTTACAAAGTTACAGTCTTAAGGCCATAAAGTGTCCAAGGTAAGGCATCAACAAAGGGTACCTTCACTGAAGAAAGGCCATTGGCATCTGGAAAAACTCTTTTAGCTGGGAAGACACGTGACTGGTGTCCACTTGCTCCCAGGTTGTGTTTCAAAATGGCATTCTCCAAAGTGTTGCTCTTGGGGCATTTTGTCCTCTCTTAGCTGCAGCTGCTCTCCAAAATGTCACTTTCAGTTGCTCTTGGGGCATTTGTCCTCTCTTAGCTTCTCCAGAGCAAAAGTCTGGTTTCAAAGGCTGCCTTCAAAATGTCTCTGTAAGTTGCAGCTCCTCTCTCAGCTCCTGTGCATTCTTCAAAGTATCCTTCTTGGCTAGAGCAAGAGTCTGGCCCTGTATGGCTCTTTTTAAAGTACTCCAGTGATATAATTAACACCCACCCTGAATGGGTAGGGTAACAACTCCATGGAAATCATCCAATCAAACATTTCACTCACAGTTGATTGAGTCACATCTCCATGGAAACACTTATTCAAAGGATTCCAATCTAATCAACACTAAATACATCTGCCCCCACAAGATTGCATCAAAGATAATGGCATTTTGGAGGACATAATACATTCAAACTGGCACAACAGCATAGTGACCTTTGCTACTTTTTCAAAGATCAATAGTAAGACATTATCAAGCTTTTTAACTTTTTCCTTTAAAATGCTTCATTTGGAAAAAAAAGCATGTACCCATTTTTAATCTTTGGCATCTCTTTGGGAAAGATGATCATGCTTTGATTTTTGATCTGTCACTGATCTTGCTAATTCTATGAGAATGTTCACGAAACTCTTTATTACTGTGGATATATTGATAATAGAGAACATTACTTTCCAGCACACAGGCTGAGCAAGGATTATAGGCTTTTTCTCTGTAATTTTAGAAGGAATTATTTTGGATGGCCTTGGTGTCAATTTCTAAAGTAACAAGTATGTTTCTGAGATATTACAAAAAAAAAAAAAAACCTCAAGGGGCATGGAAATTAATGTTCTAATCTTTCACCTGTAGGTCCTTAATCTGAATAGATTCATACTGACAAACAGTCACTGTAGTATTACATTTGGTCATCTCTACCCAGAGAAGGAAGCTGAATGTGTACACTACCCAAACCATTCACTTAAGTTGCTTTTCATGAAGGCAACTGTAAACCATAGTTCCCTTTATAAATTCTCTTTATAAATGATTTCTTAGCAATTGTGAACTGAAGGCTTCAATCACAAAAAGTCTAAATGAATCATGAGTTTTAAAAATTTTATTCCAAGTCTTATTTTCTCTTAGTGATCAGTACACTAAGTAGACAGAAAATCAGTCAAGATACAGCTAATACATAAGTGATGATGGAAGACTGAATGCTTTCTCTCCAAGATTATGGAAAAGACAAAGATGCCACTGTCACCACTCCTAGTCAACATCATAGTGAAGGTCCTAGGCAATGCAATCAGCAAGGAAAAAAATTAAATGCAGATTGGAAAAGAAGAAATAAAGCCATCCCTATTTGCAGACAACATGATTGACTATGCAGAAAATTCCAAGAAGCCACCAAAAAAAAAAAAAAAGCTACCAGAACTAATAAAGTGAGTTTAGCAAGGACATAGGATGTAAGTTTCTCATACAAAAATAATCATATTTCTATGTACTAGCAATGTAAAATTATAAATTGCAATAAATAAATAAATTCCTTGGGAAAACTCTTGTTCTAGTTTGCTAATGCTGCAGAATGCAAAACACCAGAGATGGATTGGCTTTTATAAAAAGGGGGTTTATTTGGCTATACAGTTACAGTCTTAAAGCCATAAAGTGTCCAAGGTAACACATCAGTAATCAGGTACCTTCACTGGAGGATGGCAGATGGCATCCGGAAAACCTCTGTTAGCTGGGAAGGCACGTGGCTGGCATCTGCTCCAAAGTTCTAGTTTCAAAATGGCTTTCTCCCAGGACATTCCTCTCTAGCAAGCTTGCTCCTCTTCAAACTGTCACTCACAGCTGCACTCCGTTCAGTCTCTTTGAGTCAGCACATTTATATGGCTCCACTGATTAAGGCCCACCCTGAATGGGCGGGGCCACACCTCCGTGGAAATATCCCATCAGTTATCATCTACAGTTGGGTGGGGCGTATCTCCGAATCCAAACATTCCAACTTAATCCCCACTATTATGTCTGCTCCACAAGATTGCATTAAAGAATATGCCTTTTTCTGGGGGACATAATACATTCAAACCGGCACAACTCTTTTCCTAAAAGATGACTCTACTAATTAAAATTAAAAAGCTGAAATAGCATGTAATATTTTAGTGTTAGCAAAGTTTGGGAAATAGTACTTTTTCCTGCATGATGAATTAAAATTGATTATTTGTGTTATCTTAGAAATATCTGACAAACTATTATGAAGAAAAATATTCTTGTTTTCAAAACTAAATTTGATCTTCATGGTGTCATGTTCAACAGTATTTGTATTGATAAAAGTTGTTCAGATCTTCCTTTTTGCCTTTGAAATACTATATAATCAAACTGTTGAATGGACATTGTTTTATCATATTGCAAGATAGTCTGATTCTGAATACATCCACTTCCATGTTGCTTACTGCATACTTGAGAGCTATGTGGCATTTATGCCAAAACTACTCCCTCCCATGACTGTGACAAATGTCACAGCATCTTGGTCTTCTAGCTTTTGACCAGGGTTAGAATCTTTCTCAACACAGCCACCACCTAAGAGCCACAACCAGTTCAAACAGAATTGACAAGCTATTCGAAACATATTTAACATCCTAGAGTTAAAACACCAAGTCCAAATCCCCTTGAAAATTAAGCCTGTCATAATCTAACACCCTCCTTTTCCAAGCCTGCCATTTCTTCTTTGCCAGCTCAGTTTCTACCTCATCATAAAGCCTTCCCTCAAATACTTGAGCCCACAATTAATATTTACTTTTGTGAGCTCCTGTTCTATATATACTCTACATTGCATTTTAATGCTTAATATATCCCCCTTTTGGGGTCATGACTTATGGCTTTGACTCCCCAAATTGACAGACATCCTTTCCTATGATTGTTGTATAGTCCTCCTATCACAGAAGAAGGCAATATAGGAGCTCAACAGCTAGCAAAGGTGATTTGTTTGATTAGTTACTGGCATCCACACGCAAAAGAAAACCTAAGCTGAAGCATCACCAGAGCACACTTTGAACAGATAGCCGCATCCATCTCAAGTTATGCCTTTGAAAGCATCAAAGTATTTCCCAGAAGTAAGTTCACAGACTTCATGTTGTAATAAGAGCTCTCTCTAGAGGAATCCATCATTCTGTATCAATACTTTCCCTAAGTCATAGTGATTTTTAACCTAGAGATCTGAAAACCATAAATACAAATTTTATAGAACCCTATCAAGTTAAACAGGGACTATCATTTTCCAGGTCAGAATGGAGAATCATAAATGAAAGAAGAAATCTTGATATAAATGGAGAATCATCAGGACTAGTTTTATTAAGATCAATGTCATGGTTAGATAAGATCAGCTCTGTGTGGCCAGACAAATGAGGAATTTTAAGTACTTTAGATGATACCCAGATGTACATATGAACAAAAAAGGATGATTAGAACTGTGATAAATTTTGTATTAGTATCTCCATTCAGTCTGCAAAGTTAGAACTCATTTTTTGAAACATTCTGTCATTAAATGCAAGTTCAAAATTAAGGGAGCCTACAGTGGAATGCTGGTTTTCAAAACAGGGTATATTAATACAAAATTCACTTTTCAACATGTGCCATTTCTAATCTGCACACATTTGAACCTCTCTTTATGCATCCCAGGTTCTCTGAAGTATAGAAATACCATGATATCAACTGACTCCCTTTGTTTATTTAATAGTTTTCAGGTGGTTCCTTCCCACCCCAAATAGTTGGCACATTCTTCCTCAAATTTGAACTATTTTAAAAACCAGACCCTGACACAGGCCCATGAAGAGTCATCTATTCTACATGGGCAAACAAAGAAGCGAAAGGGGAAAGCCAGTAGAAGGGACCCTAGTGATTCTGAAAAAGAGCTACTGCCAGGATCTTCTCTAAATACTAAAAACTTTCTAGGACAACTTGTTTATATAGTTCTACATAGTGCTTTTTTTTTTTTCTTTTCTGAGCAATTTCCCATGTCTTCCAAATTTCTCCACATACATCATTTTAATGTGTGCTCAGCATCTTTGTATATACGCAGGGGGAAAAAAAGATTAAAATGAAATTAACCAAAATGTTAATAGTGATTTACTCTGAATTTACTGTGACATTTAGTTTCAACTTTATTTTTTGTTGTATTTTGCAAATTTTCCACAATTAGAATGTACTAATATTATACTTGGAAAAAGAAAGTTAATTTGAAAAATGCACTTACACCTCACTGTTCCTGGTGTCCCTGCCACAGGGCTGAGCTCCTTTTAGGTGACTCTATCTTATAATGAATCCTTATGAGATTGCCTAAGATTCTGGCAAACTTCTATAACCTCTTGTGGCAAGAATAAAGCAAAAGAGAAAATGCTGCTCACTTCACTGAAGGACATAGAGAATCTAGTACTTTAACACCACACTCCACACACAGATATACACACACATATGCACACACACCCACTATCTTCTTTTTTGAATACAAAATTAGGGTTTCTTTGTAGAAAAAATGAAGTATTTTTAAATCCTCCTTCACTAATTTTATGTTTTGCCTCTTTTTTCATCTTTTAGTTTTAGCCTTTTTTTTCATTTTATAAACTTCTCATCACTTTTCTTCTGCCTACTCTTTGAAGGCAAGGAAATTTTGTAATAATATACTACATTTGACCAAGATATCGTATTAGAATTTTTTTATATTCTGAGAAATATAACAAAGCAGAATTATTTTCCAGTCTTCTAATAACATCATGCAAAATTTAAAAGTTAGATAGATATTCTAGATCAGTTGACAAGTTTTGTCTAATGATTCTAAAGGAAATAAATTTCCTTCTACTTTGTACATATATAAAAGTAAAAATCATAGAGCCTAATCTTTTGTTCTATAAAGCACAAAATGGTGACTCAAATATCAATGCACAAATTCTAACTTTAAAAAGAGCTATCTGTGCTACCATAAAATATTTTCATAAGTCCAGGGCATTCACATTTTGTGTTAATTTTACTGATATGCAAGTTTTAACAAGTAGAAATCTGCCTCTCAAAATTTAACATAATTTTTTTAAAAAACCTTAATTTTATATCACTACACTGATTTCACCTCTTTATATTCATGGATATAATATATATGTAAGTCTAAGATCCCTGGAGAACAAAGGTCAAGTAGAGGCATTGATCTCATTTGCATAAAAAACTCTTTGTAGTTCATCTGGTTGCCTGTTCCACGACGGAGTTTATAATTTAGTTTATAATTTCCTTAACAGCAGAACCTGTGGCTTTTTGAATGCTCACAGTAATCCCCTAGAGCCATTGTTTACAATGATTTTTTTATTCAAATGCTGTCACTGCAGGGAGTTTTCTTCTCTAGTACACTGAACTTTTGACAGTCCATATGGTCTTAACGAATTTCCCAGGTGCTGAACACCACCCAACCTGTATTTTTGGCAGCCTACAGAGGTACTTAAGTCTGCCTTTGTCATGCTTCCTAATTTTGCTTAAGATGTTTGTCAGAGGAGAAAGTTTGAGGGGGGTGGTAGAAACAAGTTTAAATGCCTACATTATCACTGCAAATGTATTGTCAAGGAGAATTTACTTACGTGAGCAAGAAACAAAAGTCATTCACTTAATGATATCTATGGAACACTATTATGGGAATATGTATTTGAGTCTTATTCGTTTTACTTCCAGATTGTAGGAACAAGTTTGATCTCTTTCATCCATGTAAAAAGTAGTATATAATATGTACTTCCCCTAGCTAATAAATCTGCATAAATTTAGGGTGATCACCAAATCAGTCCAATCATTATCCTTGCTTATTATGGGACTACAAATCAGTTTTAAAATAGCAGATATATTTACTGGCTAGCAGAATTGAAATAAAGGTTAATCAGTTAATGTTATGTATGGAAAATATTAAGATTGCCTACATAGGAAGAAAGATTTAGACTCATCAAACTGTATTTAAAAGTTAAATTTGTATTTACATCTTTCGCATTTCCCTAATTTATTAAGCACTTACTTTACATACATTATCCACAGAACCCTAGGAGGTAGGCATTTTTATTAAACCCATTTTGTAGAGCAATGATTAGAACCCAGGTTTGTCTAACTTCAAAATCCATTGCAGTTAAGTGCTTATGCAAGTTTTGCCCAATTTGAAAAATACTTCAGTTCTCAGAGTGCACATTTTGGCACTTTATAAAACAGCAGCTCAGAAATTACCTTTTTCCTATGCTTTGGGTCCTCCATTGTAAGCATCAGTTTTTGTGGAAGACAGAGTTCCACCTGCTACTGCCAATGCCTAGAAGGCCAGATACCTGTGCTCTCAGACCCCTGGCAACTAGGGCACAGACTAATGTGCTAAACTCAACACATCTAGTGTCCCACCTGGGATTTTGAGCCCTCCATAAGGAATCAAAAAGAGACTATTGGAATTCATTTCCAGCTTTGGCAGCATCCAGTACCTAGTTTCCAGTGAACATGGTGGCAGCAGAATCAAAAGAATCCAAGAGTCTAATGGTGGTGTCACCAGGGGCACTGTTTGGTGTAAGCAGACCATTTCCATGGTGTAATCTAGCTTATGAGGGTGGCTGCATTGTTCTGAGCCTAGCTCTGTGCCCGGTTCTCCAGCTTTTTCATCAAATCTCTGATCTACCTTATGATCAGTCAACAAATCTCTTTCAACTTTAGTTAACCAAAATTGTCTCTGTATCTTTCATGCTTACAAGTTGCCATTCAACTGAAGACTACATTTCTCAAATACTCTTGAACTAGGTTGGTTTTTGTAACAAAGTTTTCGAATATGGGATGTGAGTGATAATAATGAATACAACTTCTAATTCACGATATTAAAGGAAAAGCATTCTCTCCATTTTTTCTCCCTTTGCTGCTGGCTAGAAGGCAGGTGTGTTAATTTCCTAGCACTTCTGTAACAAATCATCACAAACTGGGTGGCTTAAAACAACTGGAATTTATTCTCAAGTTCTGGAGACTGGCAGTCTGAAATCAGCGTGTCAACAGGGTTGGTTCCTTCTGAGGCTCCGAAGAAGAAACTGTCCTGTGCCTCTCTTGTAGCTTCTGGTGGCTGCTGGCAACCCTTAGCTTGTAGATGCATCACTCCAACCTCTACCTTCATCTTCACATCTGTGTGAACTTCTCCTCTCTATGCCTCTGTCTTTTCTGTCTTGTATAAGGATAATTGTCATTGGATTTAGGGCCTGTCCTAATCCAGGATCCTCACCTTAATTACATCTGCAGAGACCCTTATGCCAACCAAGGTCACATTCTGGTCATATTCTCATGGATGCATCTTTTGGAGAGATATACCATTCAATCCACTGCAGTTGCATAATACTGGGAGCTTCAGCAGCATATTAGACCATGAGATGGAAGCCACAAGTTGATACTGGCAGAGCAACAATGTAGAAGGAATGTGGGTCCTAGATGCTGTGTACCCATCATGTATCAGTCTGGCCTGCTTACTCTTGGACCATTACTTTTGAAAGCAATGAACTATCTGGTTTAAGTCATTGAAGTTTTGGCCTTTGCTGCATTCTAATACAGACATCAACATTTTCAATTGCATTACTCAACTTCTTACCAGTCATCCCTAACCCTAGGTTTTGCTGAAGCTTTCTCATGAGGAAAGAAGTACTACTTCATTGCCTCCCACTTTGAGCTTTTTGAAATTCAGCATCTGTCAGCCAAATACAACAGCTCCTTAGCAGTAATGGAAATAAGAAGAAACTACAGGGGGATTACTTGGCCATTTCACAAAGGCAGAAATGGGAGCCCCAGTGTTGCATTAAGAGTCATAGGAAATTCTAATGACCATGAAAAGGTCATGTCTTAGTTTTACATGCTGCTTGAAAAGTGGTATGGAGCCTTTCAGTAGTTTACTTAAATAATGGTCATGCTGGTTTTTATTCTGAGGTTCATGCCACACTACCTAAATAGAAGAATATGTAAAAGAAAACAGCTGTGTTGTCATTTATGATACTCTCTTGTTATTGACATAATTACAATTGAGGTTACTTTTTATTAATCACACTGAACAAATGTTCCAAAAGTAAGTCTCTCTTTTTCCCATTAAACATAATCACTATTTCATATATTAAAGTTAACAAAATCAAACGTAATTCAGTATGAAATCAATCTCCCTTTCTTTACTCAGCTCATAGTTGACCATTCCCATGTGCATAAGATAAAAGGGTAGGGAAGCAAGTGGCTTTGCTAAACATTTTGGTATGCAGAGAAACCATTACAGCACTGATGCTATGGGACTGCAATCACGTTCACTTCAGAATGAAACATGCTGACTGCAATAAATTACTGGTATGTTAGAACCTTGATTTGACCCAAAGTGCTTAATAATGGGTGTTTTCTGTATCTAATCCCTGCTCTCTTTGGGACAAAAATAAAAACCTGGACTCTTTTCCCATATGTGGTTCATGTTCCACAGCTGGGGAGGGAGGGAAAAGGGTAGAGAGACACAGAGAGAGAGAAAGAGAGTGGAACCCTCTACATTGTTGCAAAAATGTAAGTTTACTGTCTCTATGTCTCTAGGAAGTAGGATCAAGTCATTAGTAATTATAAGCACTAATATTGCTATCACCATTTTTTCTTTATTCATTCAAAAATCTGGATAACTTGAAGTACAATTGAAATTGTTAAAAAAAATGACACACATAAGACATATCATAGAGTCATCTTCTTGAACCATATCAATTTCCTTTCACATGTATTAGAAATCCAGGAGATTTGATAACTTATCCCCTCTGTTCTGATACTTATCAGGACAAGTATCTCTTAATAGCATGAAGAGGACCAGCTAAGAGCTCAGCTGCCTAAGATGATTGCTTTAAAGTCCTTGTAACATCAGCCTAAAGCAGCCTAAGAGATGAGCAAAGAGATTAATCACAGACTTTTAAACATGGGTAAGCAAATCACAGCCAAATGAATCATGTTTCACTAAGAATCTGTAATCCTTGGATGCTGGGGTTTCTTCTACCACATACATTCCATAATGGCTATAAATTCCATTAGCACTAAATACCCACTGAGCTCTAAGCCAAGAAGAGGAATGAAATCCTGTCTTCAATATCACAAAAGCCAATTGGTTTGTTTTAACAGCTGTATGCCAGAAATTATGGTAGATGATAAGGATATAGCAATGAATAAGACACTGTTCCTAAATTCTAAAAGCTTACCATCTAAAGGTGATAACAGAACTGAAACAGATCCTTTCGATGTGTAAATAGCACATAGACAAAGCAATAAAAGTGCCTGGGTTCAAACTGAATTCTACCACATACTTACATGTTACTTAACCTCCCTGTGCCTCAATTTTCTCATCTGTAAAATGGAGATAATAACTATACCTACCCCATAGAGTTGTTGTCAGGATTAATTGAGAAAATACATTTTAAACACTTAGAATGAACTCTGCTAGAAAATAAGTACTCCATAACTGTGAGCTGTGATGATTTAAAAATTTGCAGTTTTGGGAAGCACAAAAGTGAGAAACTCTTCCACACCTGAGTGTTATAGGGACACCGCCTGAGGAGGAAGTGCCAAAAGAAGAGCGAGATTCCTGGCAGAGGAAATAATACGATTTTTTTTTTAAAAAAAAGGCAAGCACTCTTTGGTATTGCCAAAATGTAAATTCAGAGGAATTTCCTCAAAAGTTCAACCAAACCATTTGCTGTTCTGTATATTACAATCTGGATGAAAGACTTAGATTTTACCAAGATATTTTGGCACCACAGAGAGAGGAGGAATAAGGCCCAATCCAGATCAAGCTGGCCCCATAAAAGGTGGAAATCCAAAGAAGCATATTAAGGAAGGGAGTTGCATGATCTGATTTGCCTTCTTAAAAGATCACTCTTCCTATGTTAGGAGAAAGGATTGGAGTGGGGCAAGAGTAGAAGCATAGACACCATTCAGGGACTATTTTTGAAGTTTAGGCAAAAGAAGACTTAACTAAGAGTAGAAACTGTCAGACTAGAAAGAAGAAGGTGGATTCAAAATATATTTTAGATGCAAAATCTTCAGCATTCAATGCTTGATTAGTGGTGGGGAGTAAAGGAGGAGATAATGAAAATAAGTCCCAGGTTTTATATTCAAGAGATTGGGAGTATGTATGGCCATTTATTTAAATGAAAAACAAAAAATAAAAAAATAAAAAATAAGAGGCAAAACAATTTCTGGGAAGATCATCGGTTCAGTTTTGAACAAGTTTGATTTGAGATGCCTAAATGATACCCAAATAGAGACGTAGAGTAAGTACTTGGACATTTATGTGACATTCTCAGGAGACAGGTCTGGCATAGAGTCTTGAACATACACACTATATTTGAGGTACTTGAAGCAGAATGAAATTGCCCAGAGAGACAAGAAATGGAGGTCCTTCATTCAGCATATAATGATTGGGTAAAGAAGGAGAAATCTCCAACAGAAAATGGGAAGGGGCAGCCAAAGGTGATAGAAAAGTCAGGAAATTTAATTTCATGGTAGCCAAGGAAACATTTATCAGGAAGTAGAAGTTGATAAAATGTACCAAAAACTAAAGAGAGTAGAAGTAAGGTAGGAAATGAATATTCTCCATTGAAATCTTTAGGTCTCTTGGTAGTCTTGACAAGAGTCGATTAGTGAAGTGGTATGGGTGGAAGCCAGATTGTACTGAGATGAAGAGTCAATGGGAGAGGACGAAGTTTGGTTGTGAAGTGGAGCAGCATACTAAGGCAATAGCTGGAAGGTATTAGAGGACCCAGGGAATACTTGGCTGGTTTCTTTTTCAATATAGGGGAGACCAGAGTATGTTTAAATGCCTAATGTCCAAGAGTAGATGACCAAGGTTGGAATTCTGAGTACAGCCTTCTGAACTTTCAAGACATTGCTCAATTATTCCTGCTTCTGGGGTATCTTTCCTAAGAGTCTAAACAATGTTAGGTGATGTGCCCAGAGAAAAATGCCTACAGACCCCTATTAAAACACATCATGCTATAATTATTGGTTTACATATGTTTCATTCAGTGTTCTAGTTTGCTAATGCTGCTGGAATGCAAAACACCAGAAATGGATTGGCTTTTATAAAAGGGGGTTTATTTGGTTACACAGTTTTAAGGCCATAAAGTGTGCAAGGTAATGCATTAAAATTGGGTACCTTCACTGGAAGATGGCCAAAGGTGTCTAGAAAACCTCTGTTAGATGGGAAGGCACATGGCTGGTGTCTGCTCCAAATTTCTGGTTTCAAAATGACTTTCTCCCAGGACTTTCCTGTCTAGGCTGCAGTTCCTCAAAAATATCACTCTTAGTTACTCTTGGGGCGTTTGTCCTCTCTTAGCTTCTCCAGAGCAAAAGTCTGCCTTCAAAGGCCATCTCCAAAATGTCTCTGTAAGCTGTAGCTTCTCTCTCAGCTCCTGTGCTTTCTTCAGTGTATCCCTCTTGGCTGTAACAAGCTTGCTCCTCTGTTTGAACTTATATGGTGCTCCAATAAACTAATCAAGGCCCATGCTGAATGGGCAGGGCCACACCTCTATGGAAACTATCCAGTCAGAGTCATCACCCACAGTTGGGTGGGGCACATCTCCATGGAAACACTCACAGAATTACAATCTAATCAACACTGATACATGTGCCCGCACAAGATTACATCAAAGGTAATGGTGTTTCAGAAGACATAACACATTCAAACTGGCACACTCAGTAAAGTAAAGTCCACTTAAGGACAGAAATTACTAATCAATACAATGCTTAATGTACTCAATTCACTTGTCAAACAATAAGGTCTAGCCCATGAATAAAATCTGTTCAATTTCTTTCTTAAACACAAAGGTGAAATTCTTCTATTTTAAAAAACTTCAGGCCAATGAGAGAGATTATGGGTTTTCTGAAAGGCCTAAATGAAGAGAATTCCAAACTAGATTTGAATTTAACTTAGGCTATACACATAAGGCTATAAAGATAAAATGGTTTCTTCTCTAACTTACCTATAAGTACCATATTTTGTGCATTTTTGTATTCTCCATTGAGTCCAGAAAGGTACTAAACATAAACTTGGTGGTTAATAAATATGTTTTGATTTATCTTTCTTTTATGTGCATGAATTTTTGTACATACAAACCAAAAAGACAGCTACAATGAATATTTTGATAAAACAGTAATTTCTCTTCAGTGTTATCTGAACATCTTGGATCACCCATCAATTTGATAAAGGCTGTTCAAATAAAACAGCAGGCAAGTGAATCACAGAAAATAAGACAATCCATTTGCCACATAAAATAGATGTACTGGTCTCCCTACAATATGAAATCTTCTTTAGCTGTCAGGTGATTAAACTGCCAAGTTTAAGTTATAATTGTTTAAATTTGTTGGAGTTGGAAACTGATGTTAAAGTTAATCCTCTCTCAAGAGCACTTCTGATGCTCAGAGAAGTTGTACAGTAAGATTAAAACAGAACTTTTTCTATTTAGAAAATTTTACAAGCCAACCAATCTATTGTTCTCTGTGATGAATCTGTCCAGAACAATTTCCTTCCATGCAAAGTACAGTCATTTTATTTTGTTAATGCTGCTCCTACTGCCTCAGGCACAGATGTACTAAAAGAGCCAAAAAATCAGAAAAACAGCTAGAACTCCAACATATTGACATTCAATCTTTCTTGACTACAGAAATACAGCAAAGGATGCTATTTCCTTTTCCAGTGCATCAGACAGTGTCCCAAGACATAAATTTTCATGGCAGAGGTCACTGACTCATCTATATCTGTATCTTCAGTTGTAAACCAATAATTTTGTGGAAAAAAAAACGTAAAAATACTTGATGGGGTCATTTCAAACTATAAATAATCTTTGGTTAGTCCTTGAGTGAAAACACAGGCCCTGTCATCAGAGAATGATTCTTTCAGGCAGGGAACAGAGTAAAACTCTTCTTTAAATTATTCGAGTATAGGAAATTGAGAATTGCACACACTTGCTTTGAGTTATTAAGCAGATGCTGCAGGGGACTAGGACACTTGGATTCTGTGTAACTTTCGGGAAAGATGGTAGCATGAGCATGTGAATCTAGCTTTCCTTCCAAATTCCCACCAAAGTGACCAACAGAATATTCAGATTGGAAACACTACCTCAGCACTGGAAGCTAGAAGAAAGTATCATCTCTCCCTAAGAGAAAGTTTTTTCTGCCAGATGGAAAAAAAAAGATGGGAAGTCCTGTGGGAATAAAAATATTAGGCAACAAATAATGATACTTCAACCAACCCCCATTAACTAGAGGGAGCATCCAGAGACAACAGCAGGAAATAAGACCACGAGTAGACTCCCTCTTTCTTTCCTTTTCAGATTGGCAGCATTGGGCCTGATAAAAGAAAAACTCTCCATGCAATTTAGGATCACACAGCTTTATTGAGGAACTTATGAATAAGACAGCATCCCACTTAGAAAACATCAGGGAGCACCTCCAAAGGAGTGGACAGGGGAAGTTCATATAAGACAAACAAGGAAGCAAGTGAGGAAGTGTTCTGATTGGCTCACAATAAGTTTCCATTTTACATAGAGGAGTCTTACCAAGTGGGAGCAGGCATACATTGATTAGTATGGTATGCGTGTCCAATCTAAGAAGCTATCTCTACTGGACCAAAACTAGTTTTATCAGCAGGTATTTCTTATCTGCATTTCTGTAGGTTCTGCTCTATTTTCTCAGAAATTCCCTGCAGGTCAATTGTTTTTGCCTTCTGGAAAAGCCCTTCTCCTGGCAACACCCAATGCAGGCAGCCATTTTATTTTACTTAAGCCCTCCAGCCAACATTGGAAGAGTCCATGGCTGTCTTAGTTTTCCAAAGCTGCTATCACAAATATCACAAACCACTTGGCTTATACAACAAGCATATATTGGCTCACAGTTTTGAGGCTAGGAGAAGTTCAAAGTAGAGGCATCAGTAAGGCAATGCTTCCTCCCCAAGTCTGTGATATTCTGGTGCTGGCTGCAGGCAATCCCTGGGGTTCCTCCACTCATATCCTGCCTCGAGTCACATGGTGATGTCCCCTTCTTTTCTTCTGGGTTCTGTTGGCTTCCAGCCTCTGGCTTTTGCTCTTCCCCATGGCTTTCTCTGACTTTGACTTTTAGTTTCTTTCTAAGACCTCCAGTAATCCGGATTAAAACCCAACCTCATTCAGTTAGGCCATACCTTAATTTAAAATGACACCCTTAAGAGATCCTATTTACAATGGGTTTACAACCACAGGAATGAGGATTAGGATTACAAACAAGTCTAAATTGGGGCATAATTCAATGCAAAAATATGGTTTTCTCCCACCACAGACAGAACCATAGCAAGCAAGGAAGTAGGTGCCTGGAATATGGGAAACAATTAATACATAATGAAGTGGTATCTCCAAGAGGTATCACCCTGCCTTAACTACCAATAGCACCAGCCCCCTCCCTGATCCTTTCATACTGGTAATTTGCTGTGATGTTTTTGTTGACTCAGTTGTTTGCTTCTCCCCTACCTCCTTCTGTCTAGACTTAAAGGACCTCTGTAAAACATTTGTGAAAAACAGGAAGGATACCAATTTCTAACTGAACCCACTCAACTCCTACAAAAGTTGGCAAGCATAGTCATCCTTCTGGAATTTAAAAAAAAAAAAAACTGAAAAAAAAAAAAAAACTGAAAAATCATTGGACCTAAAAATAAGGGAAGTATAAATGAAGGGAAATAGAAAAATTACAATATCCATTCATTTAATGGGTATTTTTTGAACACTTACCGTGTACCAAGCACTGTGCTAGGTTAAAAAACAAAAACAAAAATGCCCTTATTCTTTCCTGCTTTTAAGGAAAAAGCTGACTGCCTCTAATATCAATTAGCTACCAGAATCAAATAAACCCTTAGGAAATATCTAATCTATATATCAGAAAGATTCAAAGGACAGTTGAACTGATAGGGCAGTAATGAGGAGAGACATATAAGAGATTAAGTATTTGTTAAAAATGAAAGCATAATCACTAAACTAAAACCCACAAGTGAGGCGGTTAAAACAGAAATCAAATTAGTAAATAAACCAGTAAAACTGTAAAATATATTTGAGAAAGTCACCCAGAACTCTTAAGAAAACCCTAAAAAAATTAAACTATGAGAGAAAATAGGAGAGAGAGAGAGAGAGAGAGAGAGATAGAGATAGAGATAGAGATAGAGATAGAGATAGAGATAGAGGGTGATAGAGATAGAGATCTTGGTGCTTCAACCTGTAATTAACTGGAATCCCAAGAGAAAGAAATCAATAAACAAAGCAATGATAGAGGAAAAATGTCCTGACCTAAGAAAGGCCAAACATTTTTGGTAGAAATTGACAAGCTATTTCCAATATTTATATGAAAATTCAAAGGATCTAGAAAAACTAAAACAATGTTTAAAAATAACAAATTTGGAAGATAACACTACCTGATTTCAAGACTTTCTATAAAGTTACAGTAATCAAGAGAGTGAAGTATTGATGTAAGGATAGGTCAAAAATGCAAAGGGACAGAATATAAAATCCACAAACATACCTATCCTTATATGTTCAACAGACTTCTGACAAAGGCAAAAAAATCAGTTCAATGAGAGAAGGAAAATCTTTTCAACAAATACAGCTGAAATAAATGGATATCTATTTGGAAAAAAAATTGAGTCTTGATCCCCATGTTTTACCACACAAAAAATTAATTCAGGATGGATCAGGAGCCTAAATGTATAAACTAAAACTATAAAGTTTCTAGAAGAAAACATAGCACATTTTCACAAGTTTGGATAAGCAAAAAATACTTCTTATAAAACATTAACCTTAAAGAAAAAAACTGAAAATGAGTCTTTATCAAAATTTAAAACTACTGCTCATCACAAGTCCCCATTAAGAAAATGGACAAGCAAGCTATAGAGTGGTGGAAGATGTTCTCAATACTTAACATCTAATAAATTATATGTATCCAGAATATATAAGAAACTTCTATAATTCAATAATAAAAACAGAAACAACTCAATAAAAATGAGCAAAATACTTAAAAAGATGCCTCATGAATAAAACATATGAATGGCCAATAATAAATGGAATTTTATTCAATATCATCAGACCATGGGGAAATTCAAACGGCAGGTACATTCTACATACTAGAATGGGTAAAATAAAAGAGTGACGACACCAAATGTTGTTGAGGATGTGGATCAACCAAAACTTGCATTCATTTCTGGTGGTAATATAAAATGGTACAGCGGCTTTGAAAAATATTTTGGCAGTGTCTTACAATGTTTAAAATATGCCTACCTTATTGCCCAGGTATTTTTCCAAGAGAAACGAAAATTTATGTCCACAAAAAGACTTCTGCAAGAATATTCATAGCAGTTTGGTTCATAATGGCCCAAACTGGAAACAACCCAAATATCCATCAACAAGTTTTGCATTTCACTCTAGGTAAATTCTATGTCAATTAAAAAAAAATGTTTAAAAAAGTCTGAGTCTGAAAATTTAGAAATGCTTCATGTTTCAAGCAAACTTAGTTAACAGACTCTTACTTAGAGTGATTTTCAAATTTCAAAAATAAAGAAGAGTCACATGGCCCAAAATGGAATAAAAACCAGGTTGCATATTGGTTTTTTTTTTCAGTAACATTAAATTATAAAAGACTATGTAAAAGCATCTTTACCGTTGTAAATTATAAAAGGAAATAGGTAATGGTGCCTGGTTTCAATGTCTGGCAGAGCTGTCATTAATATATGAAGGCAACAAAATGACAATCTCAGATATGGAAGGACTCAGAAAATATTTAAGTCACCCAGATACTCTTCCAAAAAAATCTTACTTCAAGCTCTGAAAATCAGTAGTGTGGGGAGGAAACAAGATTAAGTATGAGAAAATTATCAAAGGAAACAATTGGCTGCGACATAAAAACTAGTTAAATATACAGTGATACCTAAAGACCAAAAATTATTTTAGATGTGCGTATAAAATTGATCACCAAACACATGTTTTAAGTGACATTAATCCTTTATATTGAAAAGGGAAAGCAGAAAACAAAGAGTCTAAGTTTATAACACCAATTTAAAAATAATTGGAAAGGAAAAAATAAAGACTCCAAACCCCACATTTCCACATAAGTAAGTAAAAAATATTTTTCCATTATTTAATTTATTAGTTTAATATACATTCAAGACACTTGGTGCAGTTTTATGGTAAGCAGCAGTTGAAATTAAAAACAGACTAAACGCCTTCCAAATCACAGGTAGGAGTCCAAATCATTATAGAAAATAAGAAAACAAAACAGTCCACAAGACCAAAAAAAGAAAAATCAGAATTAAAATTAAAAAAAAAATAGGCTAGAAACAGCACATGCACATATAAAGAAAATATGACAAAGGATGACAATAAAGGTTAATGGCTTGAAAGTCCCTTAGTATAAAGAGATTCTAAAAAAGATTGAATACTTCATATATACAGGAAATGAAAAAGGAGTTTTTATTGTAGAGGAGAAATAGAAAAGAATACAATTTCTTATTTACCACTTCCACATAATATAAACTAGGCACTTCTACAGCAGAGTGAAACCTTTCATGTCCCTTCCAAGGCTTACCCTTGAGAGCTGTAACTTTGACTCTTCAATCTCATGTTCAGTATTTTTCTTTTACCTGTCTTTACGTTTTCCAAACACTCAACCTGTTATTTCATTCTCACAGGATCTTGCTCTCTCTTGGTTGGATACTGTGATATAAAGAGAAGAGAATGATATAAAGAAAAGAGAATGGAAGCAAGGAATTCAGAATTTGAGTCCAGGCCCCTTCATTTCCTAGTTTATGCTAACATGCATGTAATCTTTCTCACTCCAATTTCCTCTTCCATAAAATTAAGATAATACACCACTCAGAAAAGTATTATGAATATTAAATAAGTGATATTTCAGTGTCATGCCTCAAATATGGTGGTTCAAGAGCATTTATACTGAAAATATTTTGAAAGATTAACTTCCCCAGGACATTTGCTTTTTAAGTCAAAGCTTTTGATATGTATTGGGAAGTGTGCTAAGGAATTTCACATAAATTATATTTAATTACTTGAAAAGAAATGAATTTCTACAGGTAAAACTTGAGTTTGTAAGTCTTGAAACTTGAGCCAGTTTATGGGACTCCTGTGTCCCCTTGATAACCAAAAAGATACCGAGAATTTATACACTCCTTGGAAACTTGTATTTTTTGCAAAATCATGAGGCATAGAATTTGGTCCTTGAAGGAGGGTTGTCCAAAGAGTGTCATTTTTAAATATGAAAGCAAACAGAAAAGAATAAGTATCTATAAATAGAATTCTGCTGCTTCTACACGAAATAAAAGATTTGGAGGTTTTTTTCACTTTTGTGTCCACTTATAACCTTCCTACCAATCTTTAGCAGAATGCTGCAGCTTCAGAGCACTTCAGTGAGTGGTTTTCTCCAACTGTTTTGTTCACACAGCTCAACAGAGATGATTGTAAAGAAAAATACTTCAGTTAGAAATAAAGTGTATTGGTCAAAAGATGTTGAAAGAAGCCACAATGTCTATGCATTAGCTGGACTTCAAGAAGCTCCTTTACTTGGACTTATATCCTTATGTTAACATTTAAAGTTAGACAGTGTGCCAGTTTGAATGTATTATGGCCCCCAAATGCCATTATCTTTGATGTAAACTTGTGTGGGCAGACCTATCGGTGTTAATTAGATTGAAATTCTTTGAGTGTTTGCATGAAAATGTGCCCCACTTAACTGTAGGTGAAAACTCTGATGAGATATTTCCATGGAGGCATGGCCCCACCCCTTCAGGGTGGGCCTTGATCAGTGGAGCCATATAAATGAGCTGACAAACAGAAGGAACTCAGTGCTGTTGTGAGTGACATTTTGAAGGGGAGCTACAGCCAAGAGGGACACTTTGAAGAAAGCACAGGAGCTGCAGATGAGAGACAGTTTGAAGACGGCCATTGAAAGCAGACTCTTGCTCCAGAGAACCTGAGAGAGGACAAATATCCCAAGTGCAACTAAAAGTGACATTTTTGAGGAACTGCAGCCTAGAGAGGAACGTCCTGGGAGAAAGCTATTTTGAAACCAGAACTTTGGAGCAGACGCCAGCCATGTGCCTTCCCAGCTAACAGGTTTTCTGGATACCATTGGCCATCCTCCAGTGAAGGTATCCAATTGCTGATGTGTTACCTTGGGACAGTTTATGGCCTTCAGACTGTAACTGTATAACCAAATAAACCCCCTTTTAGAAAAGCCAATCCATCTCTGGTATTTTGCATTCCGGCAGCATTAGCAAACTAAAACAGACAGTATTTAGTAAAAGATTCAAAGTTAAATTATCCCATTTCCTGCAAGTTGCTTAAATAAGGCTTAGTGAGTCTGCATGGGGAATGGTGTTGAAAACCATTCATTTGCAACCTTTGATCATCGTAACAACATATCTTCACTTACGTGCTTTTCAAAATATATTTGAGCTCATGCCAGTTTTGGAATTTGTGGTGCAGTGAAAATCTGTCAATGCTCTTCATTTGCTACTCTGGAACAAGAAAATGTTAATATCTATACTACTTATCTCACTGGATTATTTGGGAGTATCAGAAATGATAATAGGCATGTAAGCACTTGATAGTGTATAATATGCTATGGTGAACTGTCTGCAAAAATGACCACAATTACTGTCTTCCCTGTATCAATGCCTCTATGCAATATGAACATGTAGCTTCTTCCATTAAGAAGTACAGTCTATTTCTTCACCCCTACAACCAGAGCTGATCTTGTAACTTGCTTTGGCCAATAGAATGTGTGTGAAGTAATTTGTACCAGTTCTCACCCAGGCCTCCACAAGTCTGCCCACTCTCTTGGAAACCAGGAGAGAACCTGTGGAACAGGGCAGAGCCATCCCAGCTAAGGACACCCTGGATCAGCCAGCTTCCATTCAACACAAGCCAAAAATAGGTGAACCTGGCCTCCATCTAGAGAGCCGACAAGGCAACTCTGAGACCCATGAACTGAATAAATGGTTAACTGCCTTAAGTGAATGCATTTTGAAGTAGTTTTTAAAATAGCAACAGATACCCATGTTAAGAATGATATTTACAGATATGAAGGTGTCAGAAAAATGTTTTTGTTTTCTTATCTTCCAGACAAAAGAGGTCCACACAATGAAGTTTGAAGGAAAGTTCACCTAAAATTCCTTTCAAAGTGAGACAGGTAACTTTTATGGAGAACAAGTTTAGTCTATTATTAAAAGCCTAAGTGGTATGATTTTGTAGTCTATCCTTTTATGCAGCCTATGTTTCTGAGGTAAATATACTCAATAGTCCTCTAAAACAGAAAAATTTTCCAAACAAATTTGCCATTGCTAATTCATTAAATTACAGACATTCTCATGAGAAAAATATCCATCGTGTTGAAAAGTATCATGTCTTCCATCCTCATGGCAAAATGTCACCTAGTGGAACTTAAATTTAAAAAGAAAACAGTTAAACAGGGACAGAAAAAAATGGTGGCATTGGGAGACATGGAATTTCATTCATCTTCTAGAGCAGCTAGTAAATAGCCAAGAACTTCTGGAACAACTGTTTGGGGAACTTCTGTGATCAGTCACACATCGTGCACCAATCTGGAATGGGTGGAAGGGCTGAGCTCACAGTGCAGAACTGAAAGTAAAGTCTCCCAATCCCTTTAATGAATATAGATACAAAAATCCTCAACAAAACACTTGCAAATCAAATCCAGAAGCCAATTAAAAGAATTATACACCATGACAATAGGTTTTATTCCAGGTATACAAGGGTCATTCAACACAAGAAAATCAATTAGTGTAATACACCACATAAATAACCCAAAGGAGAAAACCACACTATCATCTAGATTTATGCAGAAAAGGCATCTGACAAAATTAAACATCTTTTCTTGATGTCAAAGGATAAGAATAGAGGGAAACTTCCTCAGTATGAAAATGGAATATAGGTAAAAACCACAGGTAATATCATACTTAATGGGGAAAGACTGAAAGCTTTCCCTCTAAGTTCAGCAACAAGACAAGGATGCCCACTGTCACCATTGTTGATATTCAACATTGTGCTGGAAGTTCTAGCTAGAGCAATTAGGCAAGAAAAAGAAATAAAAGGCATCCAAATTGGGAAGGAAGAAGTAAAACATTCACTGTTTGCAGATGACATGATCATATATGTAGAAAATCCAAAAAAACTCTACAGCAAAGCTACTACAGCTAATAAATGAATACAGCAAAGTGGCAGGATACAAGATCAACATGAAAAAATCAGTAGTGCTTCTATATACTAGTAAGAAGCACTCTGAGGAAGAAATGAAGAAAAATTCCATTTACAATAGCAACCAAAAGAATAAAATATTTAGGAATAAATTTAACCAAGGACATAAAAGGTCTATACACAGAAAACTACAAAAAGTTGCTAAAAGAAATCAGGCAAGACCTAAATAAATGGAAGGACATACCGTGTTCATGGATTGGAAGACTAAATAAAATTAAGATGTCAATTCTACCCAAATTGATTTACATATTTAATGCAATACCAATTAAAATCCCAACAACTTATTTTGCAGAAATAGAGAAAACAATACTCAAATTTATTTTGAAAGGCAGAGTGCCCCAAATAGCTAAAAATAACTTGAGAAAGAAAAATGAAGTGGGAAGTCTCACACTACATGACTTTAAAGCATATTATAAAGCTACAGTGATCAAAACAGCATGGTACTGGCATAAAGACAGGTATACTGACCAATGGAATCTAATTGAGTGTTCAGAAATAGACTCTCTCATCTATGAACAATTGATCTTTGTTAAGGCAGTCAGGTTGACTAACTGGGTTCAGAGGAGCCTCTTCAACAAATTGTGCTTGGAGAACTGGATATAAAAATCCAGAAGAATGAAAGAGGACTCCTATCTCACAACTTATACAAAAATTAACTCAAAACTGATCAAAGCCCTAAACATTAGAACTAAGACCATAAAACTTTTAGAAGAAAATATAGGGAAATATCTTAAAGATCTTGTGATAGAAGGTAGTTTCCTAGACCTTACACCCAAAGCATGAGCAATGAAAGAAAAAATAGATAAATGGTATCTCCTCAAAACTGAACACTTTTGTGCATCAAAGGACTTTGTTAGAAAAGTAAAAAGGAAGCCTATACAATGAGAGACAATATTGGAAACCACATATCAGATAAGGGTTTAACATCCAGAATATATAAAGAGATTCTAAAATTCAACAACATAAAGACAAACAACCCAGTTTAAAAAATGGGCAAAAGATAAGGACAGACACTTTTCTGTAAAGGAAATACAAATGGCTTGAAAACATGAAAAGATGCTCAACTTCACTGGCTATTAGGGAACTGCAAATCAAAACCACAATGAGATATCATCTCACACCTTCTAGAATGGCTATTATTAAAAAAACCAGAAAACTACATGTTGAAAGAGGCACACTTACTCACTGTTGGTGGGAATTTAGAATGGTTCAACCTCTTTGGAAGGCAATCTGGCAGTTGCTCAGGAAACTAAGTATAGAATTGCCATGTGATCCAGCAATCCCATTACTAGTATATACTCAGAGGAACTGAACGCTAGGACTCAAACAAACATTTGTACAGTGATGTTTATAGCAACATTTATTCACAACTGCCAAAAGATGGAAACAGCCCAAATGTCCGTCAGTGAATGAGTGGTAAACAAACTGTGGTATATTCATACAATGGAATATTATGTAGCTGTAATGCAGAATAAAGTTATGATACATGCAATAACATGGATGAGCAGTGAGGACATTATGATGAGTGAAATTAGCCAGAAACAAAAGGACAAATACTGTCTGGTCTCACTAATATGAACTAACTATAATGTGCAAACTCTGAGAGTTAAAGTTAAGAACACAGATTATTAAGAGGTAGAAAAAGGGTGGAGATTGGCCATTTGATGCTGAAGAAGTACAGAATGTTCAACAAGGTTAGTTGTAAAGATTCAGAAATGGATAGCACAATACTATCTGATGGTAGCACAATATTGTAAGTATAATGAACAAAGCTGAGTGTGAGTATGGTTGAAAGAAGAAGGCTAAGGGCATGTATGACACCAGGAGCACAGATAGAAGATAAAAACTGGGACTGCATAACTTAGCAGAAACAGATGGTGATTAAATGTAGAAATATAAGGAAGTCTTTACATGAGGGAGAACAAGCGAATGTTAACATTGCAAGGTGTTGAAAATGCAATGGTATATGGGAAAAAATACAACCAATGCAAACTAGGGTCTATAGTTAACAGTTACATTGTAATATTCTTCCATTAATTGTAACAAAGACAACAAACCAAAGCTAAATGTAATAGAGGGGGATATAAGAAAGGAGTATGGGATTCTAGTTGTTGTTTCTCCTTTTTTAATTCTTTATTCTTTTATTTTTTTCCTCATCTTCTTTCTTTGTGGAAGAAAGAGAAATGTTCTTATATAGATTATGGTGGTGAACACACAACTATGTGATTATACTGGGAGCTACTGATTGTTCACTTAGGATGGATTGCATGATGTGCAAATAAAACAGTTTAAAAAACAACAACAAAAGATACAAGTGCTGGAGAAGCTGTGGAGAGAGATATACCTATTCACTGTTGGTAGGGAAGTAGAATGGTGCAGTCCCTCTGGAGGGCAGTGTGGTAGTTCCACAGAAGGTTAAGTATAGTGTTGCCATATGATCCTGCAACCCCGTCATTTAGTTTATACTTAGAAGAACTGAAAACAGTGATATTTGCACTCTGGTATTCATGGCAGCAGTATTCACAATTTACAGTTTACACTGATTGTACCTTGGTGGCCCAAGGGTACATTGACGAGTGAACAGAAGGGTAAACTGTGTTGTATACATGCAATGGAATATTGAACGGCTGCAAGAAGGAATGGTTATCAAGTGATAGAATGTGGGCAGAGATTGGGCAATCGATGATGCAGGAGTACAGAACGTTCAATAAGACTTATTGTAAAGATTCCTAGACTGTAAGCTCTTATAGCACTCACATCGATTCCTGAGTTTTAACTGTTATTTAAGAGATGTTTAGTTGTTATAAAATTTATATTCTCCATAGCATAATATCTAATTTAACCCATATGGTCAGTTTATTTAAACAACAATTACATGAAACATAGAATAGGAAATGAGATCATGTCATACTATATACAGGTTAATGTAATACCCCAATACATCCCAGAGTATTTTGGACAGAAAATAAAAAAGTATTTGCAAATTTCCCTTGAGGGACTGGGGGAAAATGTGGAAATATCAAACCTCCCATCTGGGGAATTACTGATATTGTCACAAGCATTAGGAACTCCGAATTTAAAATGTCAAGACCGCAATCTTGGGGCTTGTCCTTATGAAACTTAATTCTATAAAGGAGAAGCTAAGCCTCCTTATAATTACACCTAAGAGTCACCCCCAGAGAACCTCTTTTGTTGCTCAGATGTGGCCTCTTTCTCTCTCTCTCTCAGCCAACTCTGCAAATAAACTCACTACCCTCCCCACTATGTGGGACATGACTCCCAGGGGTGTAAATCTCCCTGGCAATGTGGGACATGATTCCCACCATAAGCCTGGCTGTGACATCATGGGATTGAGAATGCCCTCTTGACCAAAAGGGGGAAAAGAAATTAAACAAAATAGTTTCAGTGACCAAGAGATTCAAATAGACTTGAAAGGTTATTCTGGAGGTTATTCTTATGCATTATATAGATATTCCTTTTTAGTTTCTAGTGTATTAGAATAGCTAGAAGGAAATACCTGAATCTGTTGAACAGTAATCCAGTAGACTTGATTCTTGATGATGTTCATATAACTATATAGCTTTAACTGTGTGATCGTGTGATTGTGAAAACCTTGTGAATGACACTTCCTTTATTCAGTGTATGGGCAGATGAGTAATAAAATAAAGACAAGAAAATATATGAATAATGGAGGATAAGGGATATGGGATGCTTCGGATGTTCTTTTTTATTCTTTTTCCTTCATTTTGGAGTTAACGAAAATGTGCTAAAATTGATTGTGATGATGAATGCACAACTCTATGATGATACCATAAGCCACTGATTGTAAACTTTGGATGGTGTGTGGATATATTTCAATAAAATTGCACCTAAAACAACAAAACCTGGAGGGAAAAAAAGAAACCAGTTAGAGATAATCTTGTTCAGATTCCCACTTAATTCCAGAACCCATTCTCTATAACATCCCTGATGGTTGTCAGCTGGCCTTTCCTTGACCCATTCCTGTGATATAAAAGGGACTTATGTCACACTTCCATTTCTGGGATCTGTAGTAGCTACAGCTCATATTTTCTTTATATCAATGAATTAACTAATTAATTAAATATAGTTATGCACTAGACCACTGATGGGGGTGTCAGAACCAAGGATTGTAATCAACCCAATTCTCTTCACCTCTTCACCAATCCAAAATAAAATAAGGAACTCACTATTTTTTAAATTCAGTTTTATTAAGATATATTGACAATCATCCATGGTGTACAATCAACTGTTCAAAGTACCATCATATAGTTGTGCATTCATCATCGCAATCTAATTTTGAACATTTTCCTTATACCAAAGAAAGTAAAAATAAGAATAAAAAATAAAAGTAAAAGAGAACACCCAAATCATTCCCCCCACCCTTTTTTTCATTTAGTTTTTGTCCCTATTTCTCTACTCATCCATCCATACACTGGATAAAAGAAGTGTGATCTACAAGGCTTTCACAATCACCCTGTCACCCTTTGTAAGCTGCATTGTTATACAATCATCTTCAAGAGTCAAGACTACTGGCTTGCAGTTTGATAATTTCAGGTATTTACTTCTAGCTATTCCAATACATTAAAACCTAAGAAGGTTATCTATATAGTGTGTAAGAATGTCCACCAGAGTGACCTCTCGACTCCATTTGGAATCTCTCAGCCACTGAAACTTTATTTCGTTTCATTTCGCATCCCCCTTTTGGTCAAGAAGATGTTCTCAATCCCATGATGTTGGGTCCAGATTCATTCCCGGGAGTTATATCCTGCATTGCCAAGGAGATTTACAGGAACTCACTATTTTTGAGGCATTCTTTTCCATACCAGGAGGGACCTAATCATTAGAACATTTTTCTCATCCACCCATTTGCACTAGCTCTGTCGTTTAGGCTAAACAAAAAAAGTCTGCAATCCATATTACCTAAGTCATACTATCCTGTCAGAAAGAACCCCTAAATCAGTATTTCTAAGACTCCACTTATATCCTGAAGGAATTCCAGACTCCTCATATTCCTCCCAGGTGGTTCTCAGAATACCCAAGAAGATCTCACATGGGCTCCAAGGACCAGTCCTCTTTGGCTACTATGTGGCATGTGCCATTTTCTTCCTTTTATACTTCAGCTGACTATAATTATATTTCTTATTACTGCCCAAAAGCATCAGCCATGTTTGGGGTCCATACTGAAGGCAACACCACTGCTTACATGTAACAGAGGAATGGCTACCTCTTCTGGTGTCAGTGCCAGATTTCAGGATCTGATGTCCAGCAGCTTGGTGTCTGTCCTGAGGGGGCTGCCATTTGCCTCTGTGAAAGCTCCTGGCACCATCTTTTCTCATGTAGAGTCCTTTTGCGCCAAAGATGCTGATGCCCCATGCTCTCAATGGACCACAGAGATTATGACAGGAAAACTCAAAGTTTTTGCTCCTTTTTGTTTTATTTTTTAATTTTGGTTTCCATCCTCAAGAAGTTGCATCTGTAGCTGCTAAGTCATTGAACAATCCATAGGACAGAACCTATGCTAATTCATTAAATTAGGCACCTTGGAAATCATCTTGTCAAGCCTCTCTCCTAATTGAACACCCAAGAAAACGCCTTCTGTCCAGCCATATCCTCTTGCCCTTAAGAAAGTTATAACTCAGTTATCTTCTCTTGTTATGAGTTCTTACTCCAAAACACCTGAACTCCTCAAGTAGTGAGGAGGTAGGGCAGATAAAGACTCACTTGTATTTTGTTTTCCCTGCTTCAGTAATAAAGGGTCAGAAATTCCTTATAGCCATAGAGACACATAAAGGATATCCTCCCAACAGGGGAAGGTAAATAAACCTTTGTGGTATTTCTGATGTCTGGAATTTTTCTGACCAATAAACAGATTCAGTTGTCAGAGAAGAGGAAAGGCATGAGGATAGCCTACAAATAAGGGTCAGTCCACATTGGCAGGGTGGTAACCAGTGTACAAGGTAGGAAGAAAGAAAAGGGAGTGATGCTTTGGGTCTGAGAGGCAGCAGACAACTTGAGTTCTGGTATCTGTCAGGGGTGTGGGAAGGTATACTGGTTTGAAATTGTTATGGACCCCAGAAGAGCCATGATCTTTTAATCCAATCTTGTTGGGTGGAAACTTTTGATTCAGTGTTTCCATGGAGATGTGACTCACCCAACTGTGGGTGAGACCTTTGATTAACTTATCTCTATGGAGATATGGATCCTGCGCATTCATGGTGGGTCTTAATTAGATCACTGGAGTCCTTTAAGAGAGCTCATGGACAGAAGGATCTCAGAGTGCTGAGAAAGACATTTTGGAAACAAGCTAAGAGCTTAGATGCTTAGACACACTGGGACATGCAGACAGAAGGATGTTTGGAGATGCTAAGGTTAGAGATGAAGTCCAGAGTCTTCCCTGGAGAAACTAAGAGAGGACTCCCAGATACTTAGAGAGAAATGCCCCAGGACAACCAAGAGAGTGCTGAGACAAGCTGAGAGAAACAATTTGGAGAAAGCCATTTTGAAATACAAGCCGGGAGCAAATGACCAGCAGATGCCAGTCACGTGCCTTCCCAGCTGTCAGAGGTGTTCCAGATGCCATTGGCCTTCTTTCAGTGAAGGTATCCTCTTGTTGATGCCTTAATTTGGACACTTTTATGGCCTTAGAACTGTAAATTTGTAACTAATAAATCCCCTTTATAAAAGCCAATCCATTTTTGGTATTTTGCATAACAGCAGCTTTAGCAAACTGGACAGAGGGGTTCAAAACAATGGGAAGGACTGCCATGAATAAGATGATACTGTTACCCCAGCTGGGGCCAGCCCAGACCACCCATCCCAGCACCCTGTCAAAAAAGGTGACTCACTCAGGCTCCCAGTCTGCTCCTCACATTGAGTCTCTGGTCACCCTCTTTCAGCACACCCCATCATTATCTTTCAGCCCTGGGACATAGGATCTCCAGAAACACCCCCGGTCACCTAATAGGGAGGGAAGGAAGGGGTGGATCAGAATGCTGCTCTACATATCAGAGGGTGCAAAAGTCAAGGACATTGGGGAATCCTAACCAGTTAGTGTACTCCAAGCCAAAAGAAAAGGGGAATGAAAACCATGACTGTATTCTTACAAATGCACACTGGAAGGTGTCTTCCACCACCAACAACCCCCAGGCTAGCCCAGTCAATGCTGAATTCTATAACAATAACAGATTACCCTCAGTCTAGTAACCTTATCTTATATTTAACCCTTCTTCTATATTCCAGGCTTTAAAATACTTGATAGCAGCTACCATGCCTTCTCTGTGTTCTTTCCTCTGGGTTAAGTTCTCACAGATCCTTCAATTAAAAAATAAGTATGCCTGAATGGAGCCATTTGAACAAAATTCCCGGCAGCCTCATTGAAACTGGGAACCCATCTGCAGTCATCGATGTGAACACCAAATGGAGAAATCCCTTTGATACTGTCAACAAGATAACCATCAACACAGTGGGCCCTGTTAACAAAGTCATCAGCATTGGTGTGATGAGAATTACACAAATTAAAAACTGCACCCGAGTGAAAAAAAAAATATTGTTTTGTTTTGCAAGTGAACTGTCTGCATTGTTCATAATTGCTTCATAGGTACTTGTATCATTGCCCATAGATTGTAATCTCTTTGAGCACAGAACCAGCATCTCATACCATTTCCAAAAAAATATCCTTCCCAGGGTGGGCACACAGTTTTTACTTAGTACATCCTTAATGATATATTTATATATTTGAATATATTCTTGATCTTCATCTTTAAATTTAAAGTCAAAGGAGAGAGGTGTCTACAGAAGACTGCACTGGAGTATACAGCTCATACCAAGAAATAGGCAGGTCAAAGGGTGGAATGCTACAATGGAAGAGATTCACTTTTATGCAGTACAACCCAATTCACAAACTTTCACACATCTTTAATAGACCACATCCCTTATTTGATTGACACTGGGATCATAGATCTAGAAGTGTGAACTTTAATTGAAGAGAGTTCTAGCAGCTCATTTTCCAATATGATTAAAAGGATCAATGGGATAACATTTTTAGTGAAATCCGAAATGGCCTAAGACAGGAGAAAATGGGAAAGAAACAGTTCAAATGCAGCCATCCATCATAAAACTTTTATTTAACTTTGTGTATCTTTATTCAATAAATATTTATTTAATACCTACTGTGTGCCAAGGTACCAGACTGACACCAGGAACAAGACTCTATTATTTAACCATTGCTGCAATAATTCTGCACAGGACAAACAAAAAGCTCAAAACCTTGATGGGTTACAACAGCAAATATTTATTTTTTTTTGCTCACAGGTCTGCAGATTACTGAGGGTCCAGCTGGCATTCAGCTGGGCTTAGATCCAGGTTGATTTGGGTTCTAATCTGCTCCAAGTGTTTTCATTCTGGGACTAGAAGCTACCCATAGCATATTCTTCACACAGAGGAGAACAGGACTGTAAGAAGAGCCAGTGGAAACATGCCATGTCTCTCAAGGGCTGGTCTGCAAACAGTTATGTCTACCCACATTCTTTTGGCCAAAGGAAGATACTTGACCAAGCACAACATCAATGTAGTGGGAAAATAAAATCAGCCTACTCCAGTAAAAAAAAGCTAAAAGTCACATGACAAAAGACATGGGAGGAAGGGAAGAATTAGGAAAAATAATCTAATCATCAAGACATGACTTTATGTGACTTATCAACATGGTGACATAAACAGCTACTGAAAAATTCTCTCCAGAGATTCAGTGAACAAAAAGGACAATTCTGAATTGTTTGAAATTCTGGAGGATACAGACTGGAGAAGGACCCTGCAAATGCCAAATTGAAGACAGAAAAGAAATATCAGAAATGGAAATGTCCTCATATAGATTGTATAGTATGTGAATAAAATTGTTTAAAAAACAAACAAAGGGATACAAAAGTGCTGGATAAAACGTGGAGAAAGGAACGTACCTAATCACTGTTAGTGGGGAAGTAGAATGGTGCAGCCCATCAGGAGAGCAATGTGCTAGTTCCACAGGAAAGTAAGTAATGGGGTTGCCATATATTCCTGCAACTCCTTTATTGGTTATATACTTGGATTGAGTGGGGTCACAAATGGACATTTGCACACTGGTGTTTATGGTGGAATGGATGGAGGGGGCCTTAAGGTACATCAACTGACAAATGGAATGGTGAACATTAGTGTATACATACAATGGAATATTGCACTGCTACAAGAAGGAATGAAGTTGTGAGGTATGCAACTAGGTGAATGGAACTTGAGGACAGAATGTTGAGTGAAATAAACCAGAATTGAAAAGACAGACATTGTAACACCTCACTAATACAGACTACCTATAAAGTACAAACTCTGAGAATTGAATCTGAGAGCATAGGTTATCAGGGGAAGGCTTATGGTAAAGGTTCCTAGACTGTAAGGTCTTACAGCAGTTACATCTATTCCCAAGTTGTAATGGTTATTTCTAAATTCTAAGATGCTGAGCTCTTTGTGTATAACCTGGTGGGTCCCTGGAACTTTGGGTATCTGTGTGACACCTGTGACTCAGAGCCAGCGTTCCACAGCTATGAATGTCAGCATTACCCCATACAGCAAATGTTAAAGAAGCTGAAAAAGAGATCAGACTTCCATTAGAGACATGAACAAAATGGACTTGGTTGGGACTAAGGTAAATCAAACTAAAGGATAATGGAGGATATTGAAAGTGCTTTAAAACTTTAACTTCTGTATGAGACCAAAGAAAGAGATGTTTATTCCATGCAAAATCTATATCTTCTATAACAAACTATATAATTTAACTTGTACAGTCAGTTTATTGAAACACCATAATTACATGGCACTTTGAATAGGGAGTGAGATCTGATTGGTTTGTACAGATTAGTATGAAGCCTCACTATATCCCAGAGTAATTTGGGCAGAGAATGAAAATGTATTTGCAAAGCCCCCTTCAGGGACTGGGGAAAAAATGTGGAAATATTAAACCTCCCCACCTGAGGAATTACTGATATTCTACAAGCATTGTGGGCTACCAATTTAGAAAGCCAAGCCCTTGGTCTTGGGGCTTGCCCTTATGAAGCTTGTTACTGCAAAGAGAGGCTAAGCCTACTTATAGTTGTGCCTAAGAGTCACCCCCAGAGAACTTCTTTTGTTGCTTGGATGTGGCCTCTCTCTAGCTAAGCCAACTCTGAAGGCAAACTCACTGTCCTCCCCTCTGCATGGGATATGACTCCCAGGGGTGTAAATCTCCCTGACAATGTGGGACATGACTCCTGGGGATAAGCCTGGTCACGGTACTGAGAAAGACTTCTTGACCAAAAGGGGGCAAAGAAATGAAACAAAATAAAGTTTCAGTGGCTGAGATATTTCAAATGGAATTGAGAGGTCATTCTGGAAGGGTTTTCTTATGTGTTATGTAGATATCCCTCTTTAGTTTTTAGTGAATTGGAATAGCTGTAAGGAAATACCTGAAACTGTTGAACTACAACGCAGTAGCCTTGATTCTTGAAGACAATTGTGTAACTATGTAGCTTACATAGTGTGACTGGGTGATTGTGAAAACCTTGTGGCTCACACTCCCTTTATCCAGTGTATGGACAGATGAGTAAGAAAACAGGGACAAAAGTTAAATGAATATGGGGGGATGAGATGTTTTGGGTGTTCTATTTTACTTTAATTTTTATTCTTTTTTTTTTTTGGAGTAATGAAAATATTCACAAATTGTGGCAATGAATACACAACTATATGATGGTATGGTGAACAACTGATTGCACATTTTGAATGAGTGTATGGTATGTGAATATATCTCAATAAAATTGAATTTTATAAAAAGACATGACTGTGCTCATGGGCCTCAAGTAAGGGGAGAGGGTAGTAAAAAATAAATTAAGTGCAGTGTAAATCCACTAAATAATTTTTCAATGAAGTTATATACACTGAGTATATTTTAAGATCACACTTGCTGCGGGTTGGAGAAAAAGGGCAAGAAGGTAAGCGGAGACCAGTTAGGAAGCTACAGCAATCGTCTGAGTGAGAGATGATGGTGCCCTCAGCCATGGTGGTGACAGAAGCAATCAAGAGAGGTGGATAGTCAAGATATATTTATGTATTCAGCAGACTTGGTCACTATTAGATGTTGTATGTGGAGTAAGAGGCAGG
This sequence comes from Choloepus didactylus, assembly GCF_015220235.1. NCBI lineage: Eukaryota > Metazoa > Chordata > Mammalia > Pilosa > Megalonychidae > Choloepus > Choloepus didactylus. Next base: position 53,601,647 of record NC_051314.1, read on the forward strand.
TGTAAAGGATGACACTTGAGTTTATGGTTTGAGCAACAAAGGAAATAATGCCAAATGAGGAAGTTTGTGGGGAGTGAGTCATGGTCTTTGTAGTTAACTCCCCAAATCCATTCCGTCTAAATGCCTAGTCTAAACCAGTAGTCCTAAACAGGGCATGCATCCTGTCCCCTCACCTCCCCACCTGCAGATTCTTCAAAAATGGTAGAGAGGTATTTTGGGTTTTGATAGTGACTGGGATGTATTACTGGTTTTTTGCATTCAGGGTCCCAGAACTACAAACATCCGGAGATTCATGGGACAGTCTTATAAAACAAAGATTCAAATTGCCCTGCCTGAAGCATAAATATACCCCTGTTGAGACATACTGGCCTAAGCCTATTATGACAACCCCATTCCACTTAAATCAATGATTGGTTTAAGAATAAAACTGTGATTCATCCTAGGAAATTTACTAGGGATCTTCCATGGAAGTCTCCTCTCATAAGACAGATACACAGAAATAAATAGTCCCTTTCTGCCTCTGAACACTGTTTGGATATGATGTCTGGAACTTCTGCAAACAGTGCATGAACATGAGGGAGGTTGATAAGAGGGCAAAACCAGAAGAATGAAAGAACAAAATAATGGGAAGAAATGGGACCTTGGCAATATCACTGAGCTGCTGAGTCAAACAACTCTGGATCCTCCCATCTCTAATCAGGATGTTAGATAATAAATTTCCTTATAGCTTAAGCCAACTTGAGTTGGATTTTTAATACTTGAGTGAGAAAGTATCCTAAGTAATAGAGGAAGGAAACTGATTTAAGAAACAAAAAAACGAAACAAAACAACAACAACAAAAATACCTCAAGAAACTGTCTTTTTTTTTGCTAGGCAGCTATGACAAATACCAAACAATGGGTAGGCTGAAACAACAACATTTATTGGCTCCTGGTTTCAGAGTATAGAAGTACAGTATCAAGGCATTGGCAAAGCCAGTCTTTCTCCCCAAAGTCAGTAGCATCTAGTGCTGGCTGCTGGCAATCCTTGAGGTTCTTTGGCTTCTTATCTTTGCCTCCCATCACATGACAGTGTCCTCCTTTTTTATCTTCTCTTCTGGTTTTCCACTGAGTTACAGCCTCTGGCTCCTCTCATGTTTCTCTGACTTCTAGCTTCCACTTTCTTCTCTTTATAAGACTTCCAGGAATATGGATTAAGACCCAGCCTGATTCAGTTGGTCACACCTTAACTAAAAATAACATCTTCAAAAGGTCCTACTTACACATGAGTTCACACCAGGTATGTGGATTAAGATTAAGAACATGCCTTTGCTGGGGTACATAATTCAGTCTACCACAAATACAAATACAGTTTTAGACAAATGTGATATACCTGTGAGAGAAGTGAATATGGGAGTCTAGAAATCTCAATATGTGGATTTGGAGCTTATAAGCAAGAATAGACCAATCCTTGGTTTCCATACTGGCAGACATTGCTGCATATCTCTATGTAATGACTGCATTATATATATATATACATATATATGATGTGTAAAATGCAGCAAACCAGACAATCATGGAGTACATCATTAAAGATGGCATCCCTAAAATTACTGAGCCCTTAATGAATTATTTTGACCTTGCCCTAAGGTATAGGCAAGATGATCACTCATTTCAGAGCCGTGAAGCATCTAGTTACACATATCTTCTGGTTGTTTGATGAATACTTCATTGCTTCTCCCTAACCAAATTGTGATCTCCTAGAAAACATAAACTGAAATTTTTTATTCCATATCCACCATAGCATCAAATTAAATGCAAGGCATCAAGCAGGTACTCAACAACTGTTCACTGAATTATAATTTCTGAAAACTTTGTATTCATTTTTATAGCTGTTGGTTAAAGAAGGATTTTGAGGATGAAGTCACCTGTCTTACACCAAAGGTTGTAAACTGGAGAACCACAGACATGCATTGCATGCCTTAATGCTTCAAAAAGTTTGAATTATGTAGTTGTCAGTACTTTAAAATTGAGAGATTTCACATTAAAATTTGGACTTCTGGTTTCACTTGAAGATCCAATAGCACTGATTTTCCTGCCTATCAGTAATGAGTTGGGGGCAAGGAAAAGGCTCTACCCCCCATCACCCATCTTCCAATAGCCAGCTTCACTCACTTTTGAGTAGGTGCTCCTTGCTTAATCTCTCTGGGATCAGAATTCACTTTCATAAAATCAGTCAGTTGAACCAAGTAAACTGGTTCTAATGTTCTATGATCCTAAAAGCCTGTCTTCTACAACAATAAAGTAGTGCATTTTCAGAATGTTCTTCCCTTCCTTATCATTCCTCTTCAGTATTTAGCCATAATATTGGCTGTCCCTAGTTTTAGCCTAAATGTACTGCCTGGTATAAACAGAACAGTCAAAGTTGTTCTGGTCAGCTTCCACGTGGTTTGGCTAAAGATAAACCTACTGTTTTCCTTGTTTACCACAAGAGAGCCACATCTATGAGTAAGGTGAAAACCAAAAAAAAAAAAGAAAAAAAACAAAAAAGAACTAATATTAACTGCTCTCTGAATGAAATGACTCAACCAGCAAAACAGGAGCAGTGCCTCATTTCTGTTTCAGTAATGAAGAAAAAAGGGTAGCTTTAAAAAAAAAAAAAAAATTACCTGCTTGGTGATCCCTTAAAAACAAAAATAGAATTGTTTAAATTTAAGATATAAAGGGATAATAATAGATAACTTTAACTAGATATTAACTTTAATCATGACCTCCTATTTTCTTTTTCAATGAAAGAGTATTGCCTATTTTCAAACCCCATTGAGATACTGTGAGAACGTTTTTCAGTTGTTGGGCCATCCTGCTGTTCTATTCACTCTGTTGGGCTAGCCCACAGACATCCCTCATTTAATCCATTTTAAAGACACACACAGAGGTTAGACATCAGGATGTCAGCTTTTTTCCCCTTCTTATCTAAAACTTATTAAAATAAAATGAAGCCATGATCAACAGCTGTATTAAGCAATAATTATAAATATTGGTACAGGGCTACCCTCTTCTAAACTCCAGAAACCATGTATCTATAATACTCTTCCTCAAAGCTCTATGTTGAAAGACTCAATTTGTATTAACCCCTAGTAGATGATATTAATGTAAAAAAGCAATATTTGGTATTTCTAACTGCAGAGAAAGTAGAAAGTAGGCACTCCTGGGGCAATGAACTGGACAAATACCCTTCATGTCATTCAACCAAGGCAAGAGATGCAGTAAAGGAGAAATGTAAATCGGTTGTTCAGTCATGGAAGCACTATGACTGTTAGGGTTAGCCTATACTAAGGATGAGAAACGAGATCACCACTCCATTTACCTTCAAAATTTTCTTTTTCTCCCTTGAACATATAATATTCTGATGCCTCTACTACACAGAGACAATGCACTTCTTATCCTCACTCAATCATGTGCTTAAACAGGGTATGCAATTAAAGACAGACAAGCAGCAATAAGTAGTAATAGGCAGAATGATCTTTTATTCATTCAGAATATTAAGGAAAAGATATCTAAGTTTTAAGATATCTTTATGTTGACTTGGTAAACTTTTTTCACCTATGCATAAATATATTTAATATAGTAGAGTACATTTGAAAATTTTCAAATATAGTTATAGCAAGGAACTATTATTCAAAACAAGCCTCAACTTCCACACATAGGGAGAGATATCATTTACTAAAATCTTTAGGCTCTGCATTCTCTAAGCATTGCAGCTGGTATGTGATGCAGTTCTTACACGTAACATTACCCTGAATAAGGCTTCCCCATCCCATATTCTCCCTACAAGAGACAAGAGAATACCCAATAAAGCTTGAATCCACAGAGTAAGACAAATTAGCACTGGCAAACTGTCTGCTTGTCACTGTTTCAGAAGAAAATTTAAAGTTTCATGATGCTTACTTTACCCACATTTTGATAAATTCCATTCTAAATCATATTTTACTGTTTCTGGCCAGTTCCAATGTTGTCTTTAAGCTTCAAAAAATAGAATTTGAATCCCATTATTCCAAACTGGTTATTTTAATCTTTTCCACACTTATTGGAAGAATATAAGTACCTACGCTATCTAAAAATAAAGTATATATTGTTATATATCACAGACTTAAGCTAGAATACAGAAATGGAATGATAATTAGAACTTTATTCCTGAACAAACTGCTGTATGGCACGTAAAGATTATGTGTACAAACTAAAACTTTGTCCTGTGGATTCTTTGGTTTAGAAATTACTAAATATGAAATTGAGTTATTTAATAATACCAGATAGAGATAAGTACTAATTTAAAAATTCTTACAGAGCAGATTAAAAGTTAATGTTATATAATTACAAGAAGATAGAGAAATAAGTCCATCATGTTTAGTTCTTTGAATAGATAAAATATATATAAATCAAACACTTAACAACCTTCAACCTTATTTTAAAAATAAAATATGGTGAAACATTAAAACTAATTCAGAAAATTCCCTGTATTGGCTACTTAGTATTTTTATCTCTTCACAGTCATTCACTTATTCAATAAACATTTATTAAACCTTCACTACATGTTAGCAACTGATTGAAATTTTTTAAATAAAAATTGAATGACATTTTCCATAATAACAAATATATTATAAATTTCTTACATTCTGATGTCTATTCACAAAAATATAAAACAGATATTGAACTAATTAGCCAGCTAGGGAAGTAAGTCTAGCTTAGCACTCCCCTTACCTAGAAGAGAAGGCTTTGGGGCTGTAACCTCCTTAGGGAAGACGCTGTCACACAGGCCTGTCTGGGAAGGATTAAGAAAGCCAGAGCAGCTGGGACCCATTTTCAATTCTAAAACCTGCATGAAAGGCTTTATGTGAATGGCTAAAAATCTAAGTTCAGATAAGCTGAAAGAGCCTAAGGGGATGCATTAGTCTTGGTGTTAAACCAAAGAAAATAAATTAGATCACAAAATGGTCAGGTTTAACTTTTGATTCTGTAAGTCTAGGATAATGAAAAACAAAGATCTGTACCTTCATTTATCAATCCTCTTACAATCTGAAAATGGGAGAATTAAAAGTCATATACACATTAACAAAAGTTGAACTACAATAATCAAGAGTATAATTTGTGATAAAATCTTTCATGTTCCAAAATTTTAGACAATCTTTGATAAGTTCCATTATTGAAATTTAAAAGATCGATACCTTTTTATAAGATAAGATAGTATACTCCACTTTCTGTTCTTTTGTCGTCTCTTACTGGGAGTGCCCCTTCATTGGTTAAGTAGTACCTTTTTGTGAGCATCTTCGTACACAAGAAGGGTTAAATATCAACTTATAATAGGCTCTTAGGTTATATTCTTAGATATAAAAGTATATCAACCTGTTGTTTAAATTTGAATTTCAGTCAATGAGATTGTTAGAGTCCTAGGAATTTAGAGTGGGGTCAAAATTAAACTGACAATAAAGAGACAATCCTATTTTATTTTCCATCTCTCTTTAAAGAATATCAAATGATTATAGTAACAATTATTAAGTTTTTAGATATATGGAAATATAGCACCTATGAAATAACACCTTGGTGTTTATGAAGTGTCAATTTCTAAAACAAATATAGAAACCCTGCAATTATCACAAGCCTTCTTCCCCATTACATGGCAAAAGTGTACAGGTTTAGTAAAAATAAAAAAACAGTATATTGCTCAAGATTTGATTGTCAGAAATGTTTGTTTAGTAGCCCTTTGCTGATTCTAGTCAAATATAGCCTGGCTTCAGATTTCACATGGTAGGAATACCATAGAGGTACAGGTATCATTTAAATATCATAACTTCAGGTTCTGAATAAAAGTCATTTCTAAATTCTATGTTTCACTTATTAAAAAAAAAAAAAAAAGCCTTATTCCAATGTTCTTTGATTGTGGTAGCATATAATTCTCATATTCTCAAAATTTTTCTTCATCTAAGAAACTTTCTCATTCAGTGGGAATTATCAGTGTTTGAAGTTCTGGCAAGCCTACTCTCTCATACTTTCCCTTGTGTATTTAGCACCCTCTAGTAATGGGCTATATTATATTATGTCCCCCAAAAAAGACATGTTCAAGTCTTAATCTGCATTCTTGTAGGTGTGAACCCATTTGTAAATAAGACCTTCTGAACATCTTTTATTAGTTAAGATGTGGCCAAATTGAATCAGGGTATGTCTTAATCTGTATGACTGCAGGCTTTATAAAAGAGAGGAAACACAAACACAGTCAGTCAGAGAAAGCCACAAGAAGAAGCCAGAGGACTGCCATCACCAGAACACTACCAACTCAGAGAGAAAGCATGGCCTTGCCAATATCTTCATTTGGACTTCTAGCCTTCAAACTATCAGCCAATAAATTCTTGTTTATGCCCACCCATTGTGTGGCATTGTCATAGCAGCCCTGGCAAACCAAGACACATTCCTCCCTACCCCTTCCCCAAAACTAGATTTTGGGCCAAATTTTGGGAAGCGTGAATCTGCAACAGACTCTTACAATACAAAAAAACTGCATGGAGCATAATGGACTATAACGCACCCTGTGGAATATCAGAGACAGAATGTATGCACTGGCTCCACCCCCTGATTATTATGTGCTAATGAGTGACTGCCTGATCCCATCTGACCAACCAATACATCATTCTCCCTCCCATAGTGAGAAGCCAGTGTGGGCTACAGAGAAAATCAGGACATTTTCCCTTTAATACTGTGCCCCTCCACTCCCCCTTTCTGGGGTTTAGGATGGGATTCCTCTGAAGGAAATCAGAGAAAAGGCGACTATGTGTTCTCCTAAGTGTCTCCAAAGGCAATAACTTTGCAAAAATTTATTATAATGCTTTTATATTATATGGCTTTAAAAAAAAAAAAAAAAGCTGGGTTTTTTTTTGCCACAACAATTTCCAAAATTAACAAACAGGTTACGTAAGATTATTTGGCCAGTTTCTCTCTTCTCCAGTGAAAAGCCACTAATAATTATGATGATGGAATCAGCCATCTGTTCTATTGACTTGATAGAAAGTAATCATAAGATGTGCAGATTTTATCAAGTGTATCACCTCACATGTGTATTAGGATATTTATTTAATAAGACCCATTATTTATTTAATGAGAGCTGAACTGATCCTGGGGGAAACTGACCCATGTACTAGCACTGGAGGGACCCCTCTTATGAGGTTCATTCATGCATTCATTCACCTGCCACTGCCAGGCAACGTCAAAGCACTGAAACAACAGGTATGTCTCTGTTCTTATAGATTTTCATTCTAGAACATGGTTACAGTCAATAAGTCAAAGAAATACATAAACAGGATAATTTTATGTAGTGATAAGTTTAATGGAAGACACAGAAACCACTTGATATGACAGTTATTGGAATTAGTGCCAACTAGAGATTGGAGCAGAGGAGATTGAACAGTCTCTGAGCAGAAACAATTGGAGCCAAGGTCTAAATGAGAAGAAGGACCCAGCCAGATTTGAAAGGCAGAGTGTTCAAGATCTTAAATTGCATGCAATGGCCTAGAAATGAGATCTATAGGTTCAGTGACAGTTTTCATAGAATACACCATATTATATTCCAACAATATTATTCTATAAGTTGTTACCATACAGTTAAGCAGCTTACTCCTTTGTAAATAACCCATGGTAAATGAGTGGGAAATGGCATACGACTAATGATGAATTCTAGGCTATTTATTCATGTTGAGGGATAAATGAAAGACATATATCCAATGCCTACTAAATGCCAAGCACTGATAAGAGTTCTTTTATATTCTGCTCACTTTGAATAAATACATCTATTTTTCATTCAGCAAATTTGTATTGAGCTCCTCTATGTGCCAGGCACTGTACTCGGCATTAGATTCAATTTATTAACCCAACATTAACACTTAGGCTGGTTGAGAGAAGTAGCCAAATAAGCAATTGCTATACCACTTGATCAGTGCCATCAAGTGAGTAAATTGTACTATAGGTGCACATGGAGTTGCTCTTAAGCTACTTGGGGAGAGTTATCAAAAGAGGCTTCCTAGTTGAAGCGACATTTAAATGCAGCATTACTGAAGTGCAGGAAATAAGCCACATGGCTGGAGGCAGCCTAGGGAAGAAAAAGGGTTCTTCCAAGGCTGGAGCCATTAGAAAGTGAGGAAAACTGTCAAGAGATAAGACTGAGGATCAGCAGTGGCAAAATCACACAGAGCCCTGTATGCTGAGTTAAGGAATTTGGACTTTATATGGCGGCAACGGGGAACCACTGAAGAGCTTTAAGCATGGTAAATTATCAGATTTGTGGGTTTTTATAAAAATCTCTCTAGCTTCAATGTGGAGATTTCAAGGTGGTGAGGAAGAAAAGCAAGTTGAACACAAAGTGAACGTAATCCATTCAAGTAGTTTTCTGTGAATTGCATTGCTTTAAATGAGCTTAAACCTTACTTACAAACTTCAGTCACATTTTTAATACTCAGGTGGTGAATTTAATCACATAAGGTTACATTGTATTACTTCATATATTTTGAAATGTGAGTTTTTCACTGAGTCAGCATGGCCATATCACTTAGCTCAGGAAAACATGTCAATCCTTATGCTCCTCAAAACTGCCATTAACACGCATGGCATCAGATTGTTCTAGGTGGAATGAAATTAAATCACGACTCTCTGCAATGTATTCTAATCAGCTATTCCATTAACTGTTTTCAAATGGTAATCAACTCAGCTCAAAATGAACAGTTACATATTCAGCTTGCTCCATGAATTCTATGAATGCATTTACCAATACAAGTTATAATTATATTACTTTCAGAAGTCATTTACAGCAATTGAACAAACTAAGAAGATTTCTAAGATTCCTCTGTGACAGCGCAATTAAACAATATGAACTGCAGGACTCTACTTTGCATTCTAAAATTTAGTTATGATGTTATGTTTTCAAGAAGTGATATTTTCAGAACAAATATAGACACTCTTAAGTTAAAGTCTTTAAAAATTGAAATTATGGGCCACTATAGTTGTTTGAAACTGAATGTACCCCAGAAAATCATGTTCCTAAAGCCAACCCATTCCTGTGGATGTAAACCCATTGTACGTAGGATCTTTTGATGAGGCCACTTCAGTTACGGTGTAACCCACCTCATTCAAGATGAGACATAATTCTAATACAGAATTCCTTTATAAAAGGAATGAAGGGAGACAGAGAGAGAGAAAGAGAGAGAGGGAGGGGGAGAGAGAGAGAGAGAGAGAGAGAGAGAGAGAGAGAGAGAGAGAGAGAGAAAGCCACTGAAGCAAGAAGCTGAAATCAATGAAATCCAGAAGAGAAAGGAGAGACCAGCAGACACTGCCACGTGCCTTGCTGTGTGGCAGAGAAGCCAAGGATAACTGGCAACCGGACTTTGGAAAGAATCATTGCCTTGATGATGCTTTGATTTGGACATTTTCACAGCCTCAAACTGTAAGCTATAAATTCCCATTGTTTAAGCCAACACATTTCATGATATCTGCTTTAAGCAGCCCAGGAAACTAAAACAACCACCAAGTGAAATCATCAGATAATACAGTATATTTTGTTATTTGCCAAATTAAATACATCTCTGGCAAAGAGGAATTCTCTCTCTTTTAATGAGGAGGCAAGAGGGAATGTCTGTAGCAAAAACACTACTTGGGTAAAGGTAATCTATTTTTAGAGAGCTTACTATGTGAACTTTACATATTTTAAGTCCCTCTTCCTCTGTCAGAATATGTCACATTCAGGTAGTTAGCTCATTTATAAAAGGGGGTATGATGTTATTTTAATTATCTTTTGTTACATAACACACCATTCCAAATTTAGGACTTAAATTAAGAGAGAACATTTATTATCGCATGAATCTGTGGGTTGACCAGGGGGTTCTACTTCTATGGTGATGGCAGAGGCTCTGGGTTAGGTAGAAGTTTCACAGTGGCCTCACTCACAAGATAGGCTGTTGGCTGGGAGCTCAGTTGGGGATGCTGGCCAAGGGCCTTGATTCTGTTCCATGTAAGGCTTCTCTAAATACTTGCTTGGACTTCTTATCATAGCAATTGGGCTCCAAGAAAGAGCATTCTGAGAGTGAGCATTCCAAAAGTATCAACTCAATATACAAGCATTTATTATGGTAGGCAGAATAATAGCCCCTCAAAGATTCCCATGCTCTAATTCCAAGCCTGTGAATATGTTACCCTATATGGCAAAAAGGACTTTGAAGATATGCTTATGTTAAGTATCTTTAGATGGGAAGATTTCCTGGATTATCCAGGTGGGTCCAATATAATTACACGGGTGCTTATAAGAAGGAAAAAGGTGTGTCAGAGTCAAAGAAAGAGATTTAAAGATGTTATGCTGCTGACCTTGAAGATGGAGGAAGGGGGAAAGAGCCAAGGAACGCAGACAACCACTAGAAGCTGGAAAAGGCAAGGAAAAAGATTCTCTGTTATAGCTTCCAGAAGGAAAGCAGCTCTGTTGACGCCTTAATTCTAGTCTAGTGAGATGCTTGACCTATAGAACTCTAGGGTAATAAATCTGCGCTGTTTTAAGTCAGTGAATTTGTGGTGATTTGTTACAGCAGCAATAGGAAACAAATACACTTGTCAAGCATCTGTTTTATCACATTTGCTAATAACCTGTGGCTACAGCCCAGAGCCATTGGGCTGAATTCATGGAGGCATGGGTCAATGGGACATTCCCCACCCTAGGGGCAATCTAGTACAAGTATAATTTCCCTCAAAATATTTCCTGTGGACTAGTTTTCTGTTGCTACTGTAACTACTACAAATTTATTACAAACTACCACAAATTTAGTGGTTTAAAACAACACCATCCTATATCAAAGTTTCTATAGGACAGAAGCCTGACACAGGTCCGCTCAGGCTAAAGTCAAGGTGTCAACAGGGCTGAATTTAGTGCCTTCCAGTTGTAAGACTGAGGTACCCATTTCCTTCCTGACTGTCTACCAGGGACCATCAACAGCAACTAGAGGCTTCTCTCCAACATTCACACATAGCCCCCTAGATCTCAGAACCAGCAACAGTGTTTTGAATCCTTCTCACACACTGGGATCTCGCTCATTTTTCTTCTGCTGACTCTCTCTCTTCTGCCTTGAGCCTGTATAAGTTGTCTGCTTTTAAAGGTTCATGCAATTAGGTAGAGTTCACCCAGATAGTCTCCCTATTTTAAAGCCCATAGCCTTAATTACATCTTCAAAGCCCCTTTTGAAACGTAGTATAGCATATTCACAGGTTTCAGGGACCAGGGCATGGACATCTTTGGGGACCATTATTCTGTCCACCACAGTTCTCTAAACCCAGAGTCTTCATGCCAAGGAAAGGTTTGAAGTGCAACACCAATCTGCTCTGTGCCCTATGAATAAACCCCTATAAGCATGATTAGCACAAATAAACCCACCATGATTCTGCTGTGCACTGGCTCCATTAGCATTTCCAAGAGGCAATTTATTTGACGTTACTCCTCCAAAATTAGTCACACTTGGGTATTTTCATAACCCGCGCTACTTCATTATTAAAAGAGCAAGGTTGCTCAAGAGAGCAACAAAGCTGTTTTTGCAAAAGCCACATAAACTGCCTTCCTTGACAATGAAGGAGAACAATTCAAAATCAAATCAATTCAAAATGATCTCATGACATCATATGGTAGACTATGTACTTACAGTGACTGTAGCATCTCGACATCCCTCTTTACTCTTCAAAGCTTTTCAGACTATGTCAGTATTCTGCATCTACTAAAAACTTCTTCAGTGCCAAATGCAATGTAATTTAGGGTGACTGGGGTGAATTGTGATTATCCTATATTATAAATATGAGCTGTTTCTCTTACATATACATACATAGAGATTAAAATGCAAAGATAGGTAGAGGCAACATATACTTTTAAAAAGTTCCAAACACTTTATTGATTCATTTCAAAATATTAATTTTTAACATATTATATTATAGAGCCAAGGACAATCTTGAGACAACAAGGCCATAAAAATAAAATTAAGGAATGTTGTGAGATGTAAAGTTAGTCAGGAGACATATATACCAACATTTCTGTTAATCATTATTCAACTAGGAAAGAAACGTTATATGAATGAGCTGATGGAAGGAAAAGATACTTTCCACTTACTGAAACCTTCTTACCAGTGGTGCAAATGTAAATCCTGTTTCCCCAGGGAAAATTTCAGGGTGCCTCCTCTCCCACCACCAATGTCGGAGACTGTTTGGGGAATATTAGGGCCTCCTGGGAAGAAAATAAGTTTGAAGCTTTTGTCCTAACTTTATAGAGCAAGGGGGAAGGGAGCCTCCTTCTGGTCAATTAAATAGGAGAGAATTTTTTCAGTGAAAGTTTTTCTTTGCGTATTTTATGGCTGAAATTGCAACCAGCTTCTCTTATTGAAGAAGAATCTGCCATATTAATACAAGAGGAGCAAATAAAAATAAAACAATCACTCTCTGCACTACCTCAGCAAGAAAGCACCCAAATATACATGCACTTCCAAGCAAAGGAAATTCTTCAGTTTCAATTACTAGATAATCATTTTACACAATGGTCAAATTCCAAAGAAAACACAGCCTACACATTGAATATATTCTCAAATTATGGGTAGAGTTAGAACAAAATCTGCAAACTGAATAACTTGAAAGTGAATTTTTAAATGACCTTTTAAAAGATATTTCTTATTTTAATGTAGACTAGATTTAAACTCCTAATATTAATATATAATAAGTATCATAAGTCCTTATTCATACATTTTATTTTAAAAATACATCAATTTGATTAATGGAGTCATTTTTCTGTCCAATCATTTTAAATCGAATTCCCAAAGTAAATTATGAGCTCATTGAGGCAATCATCCTGCCAAGAGAGTATCTGGCACATAGTAGGAAGCCAGTAAATATTGAAAATAATAAACATGTATTTTATCAAGGCATACATAGTACTGATTTTCAACCACAGGCAGACTTCTCAATTCAAATGTTAACAACAGTCCAGTTTGTGCCTCATCCTACACACCTGAGAGTCACTTTTCCTGCCATTAATTGAAATGTATTCTGGAGAATGAAGTTAAATAATAGTAATCAAGTTTACTATGAAAGTAAACCCATGCTATCACCAATATACTCTGAAACCACACAATAATGATTTTAGAGTCACTGCATTCCTTGTTACCTCAGTTTATGCTGATATTTAATTGTATGTCATAATGTAGAAATTAATCACTTATCAAGAAGAATCAGGGTGGGAGGGGCTCAGGTACCTCCTTTTGCACAGTGGCAGATATTGTATGGAGGCTTTCCCTGCACTAGACAAGGTGCTGGACTGTGGGTATAGAGAAGTGAAAAATATATGTTTGTTGTTCCTGTCCTCAAGAAGCTTACAGTGTGGTAGAGAAGAAGTTTGAACGCATAAATGCAAGAAAATATTATAAGTGCTGAGAAAGAAAGACTGAAAACACAAATGAGGATATTGTCAATTCAGAGACGGGAGAAAAGCTCAGAAAATTTGCCCCACTGTACCAAGCACATCCAATCCTTGCTGCCAAAGGCACCTGAATATCTCCACCTTCCTGTGAGATCTGTAGGAAATGTTAAAAAAAAATTAAATGCAGGAAAAGAAAGGTCCCAGGGCAACCTGAGACAGACTCATAATGGGACATCATTTGCAATAGGCTATTCCTCAACCACCATGGGTACTTTCAGACATCAGATAGCAGATGCCAGAATGTAACTTCCTATTGGATGCCACACATGTGCACATGTGCACATACACACATATGCACACACATACACGTGGTACATGTGTGCACATATATAAATAGGACACAGGTGATGCACATGTACACACATATACACAGGATACGCACGTGTACACACATATACACGGGATACGCATCATACACACACGCATGCATATATACAAGATACACATGATAGATTGCTTTATACTGTAGATATTTTTTCATTTTGGTTTTCATTCACCAGTCTCAGGAATAGTCAAGGGCTTGGGACCTTCACTCACCAGTACCAAAGCCACCTCCCCACCCAGCCAGTTCTCCAAAAAGATTCACAGGTCTTATGCAAATAAAACTCCTGGAGGTACATTCTAAAATACAAAGCTCAAAGGGCCAATGAACTTATTCTTTCCCCCTTCACCACTGTTTCTGTCCAGTTGAGCACAGAAGTCACTATTATGACACCAGGATTTTGAGAAGACAAAAAGGTTTGTTGCATAGTCAACCAGCATGGAGACTGAAAGCAAGCCTCAGATCAGTGTCCCCAAGTAAAATGGGAGCTGGGGTTTTATACCATCTGGGAAAGCAAGCTTAAGGGAATGGCTTAGGATGGGGTGAGATGATGTGGAATAGGAGGTGGGCTAAAGTGGTGCATGCTCAGTTCCAAATCATGCTACTTCATGCATAGCATGTTCAAAAATGGTGCCTTAGCATGATCGGTGGGAGTGATTTTTACTATTACAATTAGGCAGAGTTGACATTAGGTCAGGGCTTCTCCTGATTGCGTATGCCCCAGTGACTCGAACTGTCTAGAACCAACCTTAGCAGGTGCTGCAAAACAAAATGAAACAGTAACTTTTCTTGCGGCAAAGCAAGCTGCTTCAGAATTAACATGGAGAGGTGGGAACCCAAACAAAATAATTCAAAACTTTTTCAAACCATTAAGGGAGGGGCTGCTTCAGTGGAAAGGGGGTTGGTAAGTGATGGTTTCACCACCACCTCCCTGCCTGTCACCCCCAGTCAGCTATGACCTTTGCCACTTGGGCACGTCATCTCCCAGCAAGGATGATATCTCCTACATCTTTCTTGGTATCCTCCAGAGCTCCTGCCATAGTCCTCACAGGCAGCTCAGTAAATGATTGATGATTATGATGATAATGACAACAAACACAAAATCTCTCCAAAGGTGACCCAAATGTTAAAGGCTCAATATTTTACTACGTGTTAGAAGTTCTTTAAAAAATCTGGTTGGGGGGGTGGGGGGCATAATAGTAGTATGAGATATGTTCTATGTATTTTATTTTCTCATTTTCTCTTCCCTACAATATCAAGGTAACAGAGGGTTGAGTGACATGTATTCTTTATTTGTGCTGTTGGAGAAGAAATACAGAGGCTCCCATTGTGCCAAATAAGGCATCTTGCCTGCTTAACATAAGTCACCATATGGAATAGATTCTACCTGAAGTATGCCTGGATGGTGTCCAAGTCACTGTGAGACCTGATGTCCAATTTATTCAGGATACTGACTTACCAGGTAATGTCCCAAGGCATTGCCACAGATGCCAGGCCTGTGCTTGTAGAATCAGGAATCTGCGTCCAGAAACCAGAGGGAAATCTTTGATCTCACTGAGAGGGCTACAGTTCTGTTGTTTCCACTCCATTCTGGATCCATAAAGCCCAGATTTGTTGCAAGCATATTTATTTGGAAAAGTCTGAATGGACAAAGTGCTCCTTTGCTTCAAGAAAAACCAAAGAACAATCGCAACAATTTATGGGAGGTTTTATTTGACTACTGGGTCAGTGGTTTAATTTTGCATATGTTCTCATAAATGTAACCAGCAGTGTTTTATGAGAGGATCATCTTGTAAACTAAAAGTGCTGGCAGAGGAAAATCAGTTTGCTGCACCCAAGGCATTAGGGAAATTGGCAGCCGTGAAATACACCTTCTAATACTTTCCTCTCCAGCCTTTCCGCTAACCACTAGAGGGGCCATACCTTTGCTCAAACACTCTCTTCTCAAGTGGATGCTCTTCTGTCAACCAGTTACCTCCCGGGTAAATTTCAATGTCAAGGAGGAGAAACTGGAAGTAACAACAGCACTTATCCCAGTGCTATTTTGTTAAAGAAAAACATTATCTGATTTAGTAATCTGTCTCTCACGGCTTATGTACTCCAAACAATGGCAAATTAATGAAAAACCAATTGAATAGAGAAATTCTTTGTTTTGTGTGTGCATTTGCGTGTGTGTTTGCACGCATTCACATGTTTTGTTTTCTATGGCCAAGACCCACGTGGAAAAGTGTGCTTTTGGGAACTTTACAGCCTCATGCATTGACCTCAACCCTATTAGGGAACGGAAATCCAACAGTGCAGACAAACAATATGAAGTTGCTTCACTTATGATGCAAGTTGGTGTTGTAATTAAATTGCCTCAAGACAGCCTCTTTATTTTTGTGAGCAGCCCTGAACAGTGGTGTTCCCTAATGTGATTAGCCAAGCATTATGAGAGAACGTAATGGCTGCAGCTACCCCTTCTGATTAAGACTACCAGATACGGACACTGTGCCAGGTGTATTAACTCTAACCCTTCTCCCATACTGCTAAATCTTGCAAGACAGATATTCTTATCCCCGTTTTACAGAGAAGAAAACTGAATCTCAGATAAGTCAGAAAGTGGAAAAACTGATATGCGAACTTTTATTAGCCTAATTCCAAAGTCAAGCTTTTCCCACTGTACACACAGCCACTGCCTTTACAGCAGCCATCCAGACTGATTTGCTAAGCAACCATGAGTTTCTGGGTAGTTAAAACTCTTGAGAGATGAATGCTATTTCTATGGCTTTTCAGCTAGCAGATGACAAAATAATCTACCCACTCTACTGAGCTAGGGCCAGAGAGCATGCCTTCCCCCACCTGAGACATCAAGAGGGAGGGCGAACAATAGAAATAAGGCTTCCCACAGCAACCTCTAAGAAACTTCTGATCCCCATCATTCATTCATTCAACAAATGTTGGCTGAGGGACTATTCCATGCCAGGCACTGTGATGGGTGCTGGAGTTAAAATAACAAGTGAAAGACAATGCCTACCCTCAAGAAGCTCCTAATACTAGGGGAGACAGACTAGCAAAAAAGCAACTTCTATACAGAGCGATAAACAAAGAAGGAAGATATTTGCAAGCCCTTATATATTTTTTGTTTTGGGCTGCCCCAAGTCATTCCTTGTCTGACAACTGTGAGGAAAGGGGCAAGTTATTATAATAAGTCAATGCTTGTTTTTAAAAACATAAGTTTTTCAAAAAGGTAAGAGGAGAATACCTCATGTACTGTGATTAAAGAAATAATATTCCTAGTGGAATTCTTTCTGCCTAAAGTCAGAGGAGGAATAAAGAGCTTCACCCAAACCAAGTTGGAAGGAGAGGACAGAGGTATCATTCAAAGCAAGCGATACGAAAACTAAAGTGATGAGAGTGAGGTTAATAGTGATCAAAATATTTGGGTGGTTAGTTTGACTACTGGCCAGAGTCTTGGTGTGGTCAACAGAATAGAAGTTTTCTGGTCAATTCACTCATTTTGTGAATATTTGACCAGTTGTGTGGGGATGAGGGGGAACGGGGCAGGTGTGGAACGGATGTCCTGTAGGACTATAATTTCCAACCATTTTTCCATCATGACATACACAAAGAATAATGGCCACCTCCAGCACATCCCCATGGGATCCAGTTAGGATGCAAGACAAAAGTGCAGAAATGTGAAAAACAATTGCCAAAAGAATGTATTTTGTCATCCAGTGAAAATTGACAGCAGAACTATGTGCCATGCACAGGTCTGGTAGTGGAGAAAGAGTGATGAATAAAGCAAACATGGTCCCTACATTCACAGAGCTTACATTCTGTTGCAGGAAACAGACAATAGCCAAATAAATTTATAATACCAGGTAGTATTCTGTGCTTTGAAGAAAAATAGAGGAGTATAAGGGGATATGGGGTGCTGATATAGACAGGAAAGTCACAGATTTCTCTGTGGGGGTGACATTTGAATTGTGAGCTGAATGAAGTGAGGAACCAGCCATAGGGTGTTTGGGAGAAGAGCTGTCAAGGCAGAGGGAACTGCCAGTAGAAAGGTTCTGAGATGGAAATGTGCTTCGCAAGCTCCAGGTACAGCAAGGAGAAGAGGGTGCCTGGAGCCCAGTGAGCATGGGGTAGGAAAAGAGGTTATGAGGCTAGAGAACAGTCTGGGTCCAGATAATGTAGAGCCTGCAGGAGTTTGATTCCAAATGTGATGGGAAGCCACTGGAGTTTGAGCACAGGAGTAATGATTGACTTAGGTTTTAAAAGGATCACTATAGCCATTGTGCTATAGGAAGACATAAAGAAACTCCAAGAGACATAAGGAAACTCCAAGAGACTTCTTAGGGAAGCCATGGCAACAGTTCAGGCAAAAGATATCAGAAGCTTAGACTGAGCTGGTAGCAGTACCAAAAATAAGAAGTGGTCCCATTTTGGATGTATTTTACAAATAGAGACAACAGGAATTTGCTTCTGGAGTGAATATAGAATATGAAAGAAAGGAAGGAGTCAGGGAGGACTTCAAGGTCTTAGGCTTGAGCAACTTCTGCATGGTGGTGCTACTTATTGAAAAGGAAGAGCCTGGAGGCAAAATCAATATTGCAGATTTGGACATATTAGGTTTGAGATGCCTATTATGTGGGCACATGATGGGGTAGCCAGATGTGGATTGTGGAGGAAAAGCCAGAGTGGGTCTATATATTTGGGAGTCGATCACATATGAGATATTTAAAGCCTTAGCTCTCGACAGAATAATTTATAAAGTGACCTGGATAGAATCACTGGAGAAAGTATAGGTGGAAAATAGAAGAGGGTCAGACACCAAATCCTGGAGTATTCCAAAATTTGACATCAGGAACAGCAAGAAGAGTTAGGAAAGGATGGGGAGTAAGGAGGAGGGGTCAGTGAAATAGGAAGAAAATTAGGAGAGTGTGATAGCCAAGATATCAAATGAAAAATTTGTTTCAAGAAGTGGGGTATGATCCATTGTGTTAAATACAATTGATGGTTTTCAAGGAGATGCAGACTGAGAATTGACACATGATTTGACAGCAATCAACTTCCAAGAGTTTATTAACGACTTAACAAGAGTGGTTTTGCTGACTTGCAGTGGTTTCTAGAGGGTGAAGGTAAACAAATAAAAACACATATAGAGAGGCGGGGCAAGATGGCAGACTGGTGAGCTGTAAGTTTTAGTTACTCCACCAGGAAAGTAGGTAAAAAGCCAGGAACTGCGTGGACTGGACACCACAGAGAAATCTGTCTTTGGGCATACTTCATACAACACTCATGAAAACATGGAACTGCTGAGATCAGCGAAATCTGTAAGTTTTTGCGGCCAGGGGACCCGCGCCCCTCCCTGCCAGGCTCAGTCCCGGGGGAGGAGGGGCTGTCAGCTCCGGGAAGGAGAAGGGAGAACTGCAGTGGCTGCTCTTATCGGAAACTCATTCTACTGATTCAAACTCCAACCATAGATAGACTGAGACCAGACACCAGAGACTCTGAGAGCAGCCAGCCCAGCAGAGAGGAGACAGGCATAGAAAAAAAACAACACGAAAAACTCCAAAATAAAAGCAGAGGATTTTTGGAGTTCTGGTGAACACAGAAAGGGGAAGGGCGGAGCTCAGGCCTTGAGGCGCATATGCAAATCCCGAAGAAAAGCTGATCTCTCTGCCCTGTGGACCTTTCCTTAATGGCCCTGGTTGCTTTGTCTATTAGCATTTCAATAACCCATTAGATCTCTGAGGAGGGCCGGTTTTTTTTTTTTTTTTTTTTTTTTTTTAAATCCTTTTTTCTTTTTCTAAAACAATTACTCTAAGAAGCCCAATACAGAAAGCTTCAAAGAACTGCAATTTGGGCAGGTCAAGTCAAGAGCAGAACTAAGAGAGCTCTGAGACAAAAAGCAATAATCCAGTGGCTGAGAAAATTCACTAAACAACACAACTTCCCAAGAAAAGGGGGGTGTCCACTCACAGCCACCATCCTGGTGGACAGGAAACACTCCTGCCCATCGCCAGCCCCATAGCCCAGAGCTGCCCCAGACAACCCAGTGTGACGGAAGTGCTTCAAATAACAGGCACACACCACAAAACTGGGCGTGGACATTAGCCTTCCCTGCAACCTCAGCTGATTGTCCCAGAGCTGGGAAGGTGGAGCAGTGTGAATTAACAAAGCCCCATTCAGCCATCATTTCAGCAGACTGGGAGCCTCCCTACACAGCCCAGCAGCCCAGAACTGCCCTGGGGGGACGGCACTCACCTGTGACATAGCACAGTCATCCCTCAACAGAGGACCCGGGGTGCACAGCCTGGAAGAGGGGCCCACTTGCAAGTCTCAGGAGCCATACGCCAATACCAAAGACTTGTGGGTCAGTGGCAGAGACAAACTGTGGCAGGACTGAACTGAAGGATTAGACTATTGCAGCAGCTTTAAAACTCTAGGATCATCAGGGAGATTTGATTGTTAGGGCCACCCCCCCTCCCCGACTGCCCAGAAACACGCCCCACATACAGGGCAGGCAACACCAACTACACACGCAAGCTTGGGACACCAATTGGGCCCCACAAGACTCACTCCCCCACTCACCAAAAAGGCTAAGCAGGGGAGAACTGGCTTGTGGAGAACAGGTGGCTCGTGGACGCCACCTGCTGGTTAGTTAGAGAAAGTGTACTCCACGAAGCTGTAGATCTGATAAATTAGACATAAGGACTTCAATAGGTCTACAAACCCTAAAAGAACCCTATCAAGTTCAGCAAATGCCACGAGGCCAAAAACAACAGAAAATTATAAAGCATATGAAAAAACCAGACGATATGGATAACCCAAGCCCAAGCACCCAAATCAAAAGACCAGAAGAGACACAGCACCTAGAGCAGCTACTCAAAGAACTAAAGATGAACAATGAGACCATAGTACGGGATATGAAGCAAATCAAGAAGACCCTAGAAGAGCATAAAGAAGACATTGCAAGACTAAATAAAAAAATGGATGATCTTATGGAAATTAAAGAAACTGTTGACCAAATTAAAAAGATTCTGGACACTCATAGTACAAGACTAGAGGAAGTTGAACAACGAATCAGTGACCTGGAAGATGACAGAATGGAAAATGAAAGCATAAAAGAAAGAATGGGGAAAAAAATTGAAAAAATCGAAATGGATCTCAGGGATATGATAGATAATATGAAACGTCCAAATATAAGACTCATTGGTGTCCCAAAAGGGGAAGAAAAGGGTAAAGGTCTAGGAAGAGTATTCAAAGAAATTGTTGGGGAAAACTTCCCAAATCTTCTAAACAACATAAATACACAAATCATAAATGCTCAGCGAACTCCAAATAGAATAAATCCAAAAAAACCCACTCCGAGACATATACTGATCACACTGTCAAACATAGAAGAGAAGGAGCAAGTTCTGAAAGCAGCAAGAGAAAAGCAATTCACCACATACAAAGGAAACAGCATAAGACTAAGTAGTGACTACTCAGCAGCCACCATGGAGGCGACAAGACAGTGGCACGATATATTTAAAATTCTGAGTGAGAGGAATTTCCAGCCAAGAATACTTTATCCAGCAAAGCTCTCCTTCAAATTTGAGGGAGAGCTTAAATTTTTCACAGACAAAGAAATGCTGAGAGAATTTGCTAACAAGAGACCTGCCCTACTGGAGATACTAAAGGGAGCCCTACAGACAGAGAAACAAAGACAGGACAGAGAGACTTGGAGAAAGGTTCAGTACTAAAGAGATTCGGTATGGGTACAATAAAGGATATTAATAGAGAGAGGGAAAAATATGGCAAACATAATCCAAAGGATAAGATGGCCGATTCAAGAAATGCCTTCACGGTTTTAACGTTGAATGTAAATGGATTAAACTCCCCAATTAAAAGATATAGATTCGCAGAATGGATCAAAAAAAATGAACCATCAATATGTTGCATACAAGAGACTCATCTTAGACACAGGGACACAAAGAAACTGAAAGTGAAAGGATGGAAAAAAATATTTCATGCAAGCTACAGCCAAAAGAAAGCAGGTGTAGCAATATTAATCTCAGATAAAATAGACTTCAAATGCAGGGATGTTTTGAGAGACAAAGAAGGCCACTACATACTAATAAAAGGGGCAATTCAGCAAGAAGAAATAACAATCGTAAATGTCTATGCACCCAATCAAGGTGCCACAAAATACATGAGAGAAACATTGGCAAAACTAAAGGAAGCAATTGATGCTTCCACAATAATTGTGGGAGACTTCAACACATCACTCTCTCCTATAGATAGATCAACCAGACAGAAGACCAATAAGGAAATTGAAAACCTAAACAATCTGATAAATGAATTAGATTTAACAGACATCTACAGGACATTACATCCCAAATCACCAGGATACACATACTTTTCTAGTGCTCACGGAACTTTCTCCAGAATAGATCATATGCTGGGACATAAAACAAGCCTCAATAAATTTAAAAAGATTGAAATTATTCAAAGCACATTCTCTGACCACAATGGAATACAATTAGAAGTCAATAACCATCAGAGACTTAGAAAATTCACAAATACCTGGAGGTTAAACAACACACTCCTAAACAATCAGTGGGTTAAAGAAGAAATAGCAAGAGAAATTGCTAAATATATAGAGACGAATGAAAATGAGAACACAACATACCAAAACCTATGGGATGCAGCAAAAGCAGTGCTAAGGGGGAAATTTATAGCACTAAATGCATATATTAAAAAGGAAGAAAGAGCCAAAATCAAAGAACTAATGGATCAACTGAAGAAGCTAGAAAATGAACAGCAAACCAATCCTAAACCAAGTAGAAGAAAAGAAATAACAAGGATTAAAGCAGAAATAAATGACATAGAGAACAAAAAAACAATAGAGAGGATAAATATCACCAAAAGTTGGTTCTTTGAGAAGATCAACAAGATTGACAAGCCCCTAGCTAGACTGACAAAATCAAAAAGAGAGAAGACCCATATAAACAAAATAATGAATGAAAAAGGTGACATAACTGCAGATCCTGAAGAAATTAAAAAAATTATAAGAGGATATTATGAACAACTGTATGGCAACAAACTGGATAATGTAGAAGAAATGGACAATTTCCTGGAAACATATGAACAACCTAGACTGACCAGAGAAGAAATAGAAGACCTCAACCAACCCATCACAAGCAAAGAGATCCAATCAGTCATCAAAAATCTTCCCACAAATAAATGCCCAGGGCCAGATGGCTTCACAGGGGAATTCTACCAAACTTTCCAGAAAGAACTGACACCAATCTTACTCAAACTCTTTCAAAACATTGACGAAAATGGAACACTACCTAACTCATTTTATGAAGCTAACATCAATCTAATACCAAAACCAGGCAAAGATGCTACAAAAAAGGAAAACTACCGGCCAATCTCCCTAATGAATATAGATGCAAAAATCCTCAACAAAATACTTGCAAATCGAATCCAAAGACACATTAAAAAAATCATACACCATGACCAAGTGGGGTTCATTCCAGGCATGCAAGGATGGTTCAACATAAGAAAAACAATCAATGTATTACAACACATTAAAAACTCGAAAGGGAAAAATCAATTGATCATCTCAATAGATGCTGAAAAAGCATCTGACAAAATCCAACATCCCTTTTTGATAAAAACACTTCAAAAGGTAGGAATTGAAGGAAACTTCCT
Organism: Choloepus didactylus; assembly: GCF_015220235.1. Lineage (NCBI taxonomy): Eukaryota > Metazoa > Chordata > Mammalia > Pilosa > Megalonychidae > Choloepus > Choloepus didactylus. The sequence continues at coordinate 53,625,159 of NC_051314.1, forward strand.
CAACATGATAAAGAGCATATATGAAAAACCCACAGCCAGCATAGTACTCAATGGTGAGGGACTGAAAGCCTTCCCTCTAAGATCAGGAACAAGACAAGGATGCCCGCTGTCACCACTGTTATTCAACATTGTGCTGGAAGTGCTAGCCAGGGCAATCCGGCAAGACAAAGAAATAAAAGGCATCCAAATTGGAAAAGAAGAAGTAAAACTGTCATTGTTTGCAGATGATATGATCTTATATCTAGAAAACCCTGAGAAATCAACGATACACCTACTAGAGCTAATAAACAAATTTAGCAAAGTAGCGGGATACAAAATTAATGCACATAAGTCAGTAATGTTTCTATATGCTAGAAATGAACAAACGGAAGAGACACTCAAGAAAAAGATACCATTTTCAATAGCAACTAAAAAAATCAAGTACCTAGGAATCAACTTAACCAAAGATGTAAAAGACCTATACAAAGAAAACTACATAACTCTACTAAAAGAAATAGAAGGGGACCTTAAAAGATGGAAAAATATTCCATGTTCATGGATAGGAAGGCTAAATGTCATTAAGATGTCAATTCTACCCAAACTCATCTACAGATTCAATGCAATCCCAATCAAAATTCCAACAACCTACTTTGCAGACTTGGAAAAGCTAGTTATCAAATTTATTTGGAAAGGGAAGATGCCTCGAATTGCTAAAGACACTCTAAAAAAGAAAAACGAAGTGGGAGGACTTACACTCCCTGACTTTGAAGCTTATTATAAAGCCACAGTTGCCAAGACAGCATGGTACTGGCACAAAGATAGACATATAGATCAATGGAATCGAATTGAGAATTCAGAGATAGACCCTCAGATCTATGGCCGACTGATCTTTGATAAGGCCCCCAAAGTCACCGAACTGAGCCATAATGGTCTTTTCAACAAATGGGGCTGGGAGAGTTGGATATCCATATCCAAAAGAATGAAAGAGGACCCCTACCTCACCCCCTACACAAAAATTAACTCAAAATGGACCAAAGATCTCAATATAAAAGAAAGTACCATAAAACTCCTAGAAGATAATGTAGGAAAACATCTTCAAGACCTTGTATTAGGAGGCCACTTCCTAGACTTTACACCCAAAGCACAAGCAACAAAAGAGAAAATAGATAAATGGGAACTCCTCAAGCTTAGAAGTTTCTGCACCTCAAAGGAATTTCTCAAAAAGGTAAAGAGGCAGCCAACTCAATGGGAAAAAATTTTTGGAAACCATGTATCTGACAAAAGACTGATATCTTGCATATACAAAGAAATCCTACAACTCAATGACAATAGTACAGACAGCCCAATTATAAAATGGGCAAAAGATATGAAAAGACAGTTCTCTGAAGAGGAAATACAAATGGCCAAGAAACACATGAAAAAATGTTCAGCTTCACTAGCTATTAGAGAGATGCAAATTAAAACCACAATGAGATACCATCTAACACCGGTTAGAATGGCTGCCATTAAACAAACAGGAAACTACAAATGCTGGAGGGGATGTGGAGAAATTGGAACTCTTATTCATTGTTGGTGGGACTGTATAATGGTTCAGCCACTCTGGAAGTCAGTCTGGCAGTTCCTTAGAAAACTAGATATAGAGCTACCATTCGATCCGGCGATTGCACTTCTCGGTATATACCCGGAAGATCGGAAAGCAGTGACACGAACAGATATCTGCACGCCAATGTTCATAGCAGCATTATTCACAATTGCCAAGAGATGGAAACAACCCAAATGTCCTTCAACAGATGAGTGGATAAATAAAATGTGGTATATACACACGATGGAATACTACGCGGCAGTAAGAAGGAACGATCTGGTGAAACATATGACAACATGGATGAACCTTGAAGACATAATGCTGAGCGAAATAAGCCAGGCACAAAAAGAGAAATATTATATGCTACCACTAATGTGAACTTTGAAAAATGTAAAACAAATGGTTTATAATGTAGAATGTAGGGGAACTAGCAGTAGAGAGCAATTAAGGAAGGGGGAACAATAATCCAAGAAAAACAGATAAGCTATTTAACGTTCTGGGGATGCCCAGAAATGACTATGGTCTGTTAATTTCTGATGGATGTAGTAGGAACAAGTTCACTGAAATGTTGCTATATTATGTAACTTTCTTGGGGTAAAGTAGGAACATGTTGGAAGTTAAGCAGTTATCTTAGGTTAGTTGTCTTTTTCTTACTCCCTTGTTACGGTCTCTTTGAAATGTTCTTTTATTGTATGTTTGTTTTCTTTTTACCTTTTTTTTTCATACAGTTGATTTAAAAAAGAAGGGTAAGCTAAAAAAAAAAAAAAAAAGAAAAAAGAAAAAAGACAAACAAGGAAAAAAAAAAAAAAAATTTTTTGCCCCCTTGAGGAGCCGGTGGAGAATGCAGGGGTATTCGCCTACCCCACCTCCATGGTTGCTAACATGACCACAGACATAGGGGACTGGTGGTTTGATGGGTTGAGCCCTCTACCATAAGTTTTACCCTTGGGAAGACGGTTGCTGCAAAGGAGAGGCTAGGCCTCCCTATATTTGTGCCTAAGACTCTCCTCCTGAGTGCCTCTTTGTTGCTCAGATGTGGCCCTCTCTCTGGCTAAGCCAACTTGAAAGGTGAAATCACTGCCCTCCCCACTACGTGGGACCAGACACCCAGGGGAGTGAATCTCCCTGGCAACGTGGAATATGACCCCCGGAGAGGAATGTAGACCCGGCATCGTGGGATGGAGAACATCTTCTTGACCAAAAGGGGGATGTGAAAGGAAATGAAATAAGCTTCAGTGGCAGAGAGATTCCAAAACGAGCCGAGAGATCACTCTGGTGGGCACTCTTACGCACACTTTAAACAACCTTTTTTAGGTTCTAAAGAATTGGGATAGCTGGTGGTGGATACCTGAAACTATTAAACTACAACCCAGAACCCATGAATCTCGAAGACAGTTGTATAAAAATGTAGCTTATGAGGGGTGACAATGGGATTGGGAATGCCATAAGGACCAAACTCCACTTTGTCTAGTTTATGGATGGATGTGTAGAAAAGTAGGGGAAGGAAACAAACAGACAAAGGTACCCAGTGTTCTTTTTTACTTCAATTGCTCTTTTTCACTCTAATTATTATTCTTGTTATTTTTGTGTGTGTGCTAATGAAGGTGTCAGGGATTGATTTAGGTGATGAATGTACAACTATGTAATGGTACTGTAAACAATTGAAAGTACAATTTGTTTTGTATGACTGCGTGGTATGTGAATATATCTCAATAAAATGATGATTAAAAAAAATACATTACTATAAAAAAAACAAACAAACAAAAAAAAAACACATATAAAGGGAAGCAGAGAAATGGGGCAGAATCCAGAGGAGCATGAGGGGTCAAGGGAGAGATTTGTAAGATGGAAAATATTACATGTTTACATGCTGGTGGAAATAATCCAGTAGAGTGGGGAAAAAAAAATAAGGGGATGGGTGCAACAGCAAAAATAAAGGCATGGTTACAACAGTAGCTAAGGGGGCATGAGATTCAGTGCGAAGACTAAGAGATGGCCTCAAACAGGAGCAAGGTAGTTCATCAATTTTATCAAGAGAGAAGGCAGAAGGTACAGATGCAGGTATGTGAACATATTTGATGAAGGGAAGAAAAAATAGTTTTCTTCTGATTACTTCTTTCCATACAATAAAACAAATATAAAGAAAGGTCCTCATATGAATGTGAGAAGAATAAAAGAGGTAAATGAAGTTTGAGGACAGAATAAAAGGATTTGAAATAACAGTTTTGAAGAAGGAGACAAACAAGTGACAAGGGAAATACAGTGTGGGTTGTTGGCTGTGCTGAGGGCCAAGTGGAAGTTTGCAGTCATTCATTTAAAGTTCAACCAGTCAGCATCATTGTATTTTTTTCTCCATCCACATTCAGCTCTGCTGCAGGATGGAATAGGAAGAAAGTTGAATTTACCAATAGTTTTAATTTTGCCAGGCAAAAATGGAAGGGGAAGTGGGGCAAGTATGTTAAACATGTATATGTGGAAATTATTTAACAATGGGACAAGGTATCTTGACTGGGTAAAGGTTGGATGTTGGACAGTGGCGTGGCAGGAAGATCAACAGACTGGGGATCCTAGTGGTGTCCAAGAATTGCTAAGGTACAGACACTGGAATAAGTGAGGTGGAAAAATAAGAGTTCAGAGAATGGCATACTTTGGCATTTAGTAAGTAGAGATGATGGGAATACTGATAGTGGGAAATTTAGTAAACTAATGGCTAAAATCCTTAATGCATGGGGGAAGTTAACAGAGAAGTAAATAGAATACTGTAAAAAAAAAAAAGTTGGGACCAATACATAGCCTAATTCCAAGCACTTCAAAGGAATGAAGATTTTGGAGAGGAAATGGAAACAATGGTATGGAAGCAGGCTTGAAGAAAAAGGTGGGCACCTACTCTAAATAACTTCAGTCACAGATTAGCAACTAAGAGAGAAATACTTATGCAGCAGAGCCTATATGCAAGTAATGTAAAGGGAGTACCTTATTAAGCTAACACTAGCTGCTGTAAGAAACAGATAAAACCTGAAAAGTAAGTGGCTTCACTTAATAGAAGTTTATTTCTTGCTCAATAAACTCAGAAGTTTATTACTTGAAAGGGGACAGGCTCTGGTCCATGAAGTTATTCAAGAATTCAAGTTGATGGAGATTCTCCCATCTTCAATACATGGTTTCTAAGGTGGTCATGGGTGTTGAAATCAAACTGGCAAAAGAGAGAGAGAAGAGGATTGCATGGGAAGTTGTTATGGGCCAGGCTTCAAAATGGTGCACATCGGTTGTTTCTATTCAGTAACTTGGCTAGTAATGGAATCTGTATGTTGTGCCCAGAATAAAGAGAAATGGATTTGATGACTATCTAGACAAGTCTCTGGCAGAAGTCTGGGGAACAGCTTAGCCAGCATATTTTGCTTGAACTTTATCAGAAAAAAAAATATGTGGTGTAAAAAAATGTCATGGAATTGGAAGAATTTGTTTTAAAATCTGGTTTTATCATACATTGCCCTATGACCTTGAGCAAATCATGTGAGTTTAATCCTCACTTATAAAATTGGGATAAATAACAGCTCTCCTGTCTCAAAAGGTACTTTTAAGTATCAAACAGAGATACCATATATTAAACATGTCTTATAAACTCTGAAGCACTGCATAAATGTAAACAATTATTATTACTACTAGGACATAACTGATATCTGTCCTATTCTGGCTCCTTCAAATTAACTACACATCTCTGAGCAAGTTGGCATTATAATCCTGTAAAAAGCTGCTTCCAATATCTACATTTCCTCTCCCAAATCTCATTTCATTTGTCCACTTAACTCCTGGCTCTTGGGCACCCATGACCACCCAGTTCCCAATGTTGGTACCATACTTTGTTCCCATTTCTTGAGTATCCCATATTATCAAAACCCAAGTTCTGGGAGTCCATTTACCCTTTGGTACATCTCCAGGATACAACTCTCCTCCTGATAACTCACACATCTTCATAGAGGGTGATACAAGTGGGCTTCTTCAATTTTTGTTTGCTGCCATTGTGCTTTTGCAGGATCACTGCACACAGTCACACGTGAGGTGTACTATATAACCCAGGACACCACTGTTCATATAGTTCAGTCGAGTTATCGTTACAATTTCCCAACAGATGGCAACAAAATGTCTTGATCTAGCAAAACAATATTCCATCAGATAGAAGCTGTGTGTCTTGAGAAAGAGGTCCCTTTTCTAATTCACGATAAGGAACAATATGGACTTGTGGTGGTCTTGCACAAAAGGTCTGTTCCTGCCCAATGAGGAAGAAGAATCATGTAACTCTTCCAATAAGATTAAGTAAAAAACACCAAGGAAAAGAAGCAGAATTATGCCAGAGCTTGCCTCTTGCAAACCATAGATAAAATAGTTTTACCAATTCCTAGTAACATGGAATCGTTAATTAAATGAACTACACAACATAAAACATGTGTTGTAATTTGTTATACATGACTGCATTTTCATCATTATATAAACCTGTATGTAGTTTGCCCAAAGCACTGTTTTAGGCTATAAAAAAAAAAAAAAAAAAAAAAACCCTTGTTTCAAAACCAAATCAAAACAACTCATTCCATCAAAGTTACGGTAAAAACAAATGAACCCAAGTGTTCATGCTTTTTGACCCTAGGCAGATTCTTCTGTCTTCTGGATCACACCTTAACATTGATGATTCTCATATAACTGATGCCCAAAGATCCTTCCTAATTTGAGAATTACCAGCTAGTGTCAGATGTATACAGTGAACAGCATCCAAAACGTGCGTAACCCGTGAGGAATTTGACTCAGCAAAATAAATAAGGAATATGATGCTAGGGCTTCTACCCATTTCAGTACATGCAAGGGAATCATACCCTTTCAAACTAACCCGTTTACCCTAATTAATCTCTTTGATCTCTGTCTAATTAGTCCTCTTCATATTTCAAGACCTAGCTCAAAATGTACTTTCTTCTCAAATCCTTTGTTACCCATTCCTTCCTGAGGTGACCCACTCACTTCCACTCTCTTCCCTTTGTCTGTTTTATTACTTGTTGCTCAGTCATGTACCTCCTTGTGACAACTACTGTTTTCTTAAACTGTTAACTTAGTTTTAAAAATAAAACATTTAATATATTTGAGTCTTAATGAGACACTTATAACGAATTATTTTAAAGTCAGTATCTGCATCTTACATTATACTCCCTCTGTGCCCTGGTTATAGCGGCATTTAGTAAGTACCTACTGTTTTAATCAAGCTGTGTCACAGCAGGATGCACAAGATGTGAAGAGTTGAGGCTGAATCTTAATTTAATATAAAGGATAGTGTGAGAAATAGGTAAAGACTGAAAGCATTAGAGAAGGCACAACTGGCAGTCAAGCCAAACTCTGCTGATGGTGGCCACTTTCATTTGCTTTTCCTTTATTCAACAAAAGATGATTGAGCTCCTATTTATAAGATACCATACTTATTTTGTGGCTACAAGATTAAGGATGACACAATCCCTGCCTTTAAGAACTTATAAATATTGCAGTTTCTGACCCCTTCTCCCAGAAGATGAGAGAGAAATGACAATCACATGGACATATCAGCCTAGGATCTGAGGGCCAAGGCCAGAGTTAGTAGTAGCTTAAGGAGGACATGAATGGGCAGTGTAAAAATGCATCTAAAGAAAAGAAATAAAGAAAAAGATATAAGAAGTTAAATTTGTCACCAGTACAAGAAACAAGCATAAATGCCAAACTATGAAACAGAGATCAAGGTATAGTAAATGTAATAATGGAGCAGGTGTTAAGGGCCAATGCTAGACTAGGACAAACATTAAAAGGACTTTGGCCACATTCAGAAACACAATACACAGAACTCCCTCTTAATGGATACAGTTCCAGTTACAATAGAAGGATCCACCCTGGGATAAAGGCCCAGGGTTAAGCAGACCAGATAAGTAGGCTAGACATAAAAGCAATCAAATTAAAAATATTAAATGCCATAAGGAAGGAGCCAAATATTATGAGAATGCACATGAGGTAACATAACATAGCAGTTAACAGCACAAATACTGATATCAGAGTGCCTGGGTTTAAATCACAAGACCAGTTATTTGCTACTGTAACCTTGGGCAAGATATAGAGATATGCCTTCATTTTCTCATCCATAAAATAGAAACAAAAATTATACCTACTTTATACGAGTGTTATGAGGATTAGATTAGTTGACTTACGTAAAGTGTTGAGGAGAGCCTAGCACATAGTAAGCACTATTTGTGTATTAGCAATTATAATTTAAAGGCAGGGGGATCAATTCCAGATGTGCCAGCCAGGAACTGGCATTTGAGTTAATTCTTGAATGACAGATACAACTCGGACATATGGAAAGGGTATCTGGGGGCAAATCAAAGTGACATGGAAGATCAAGCTGTGCTTTGAGAATAGAGAGAGAAAAGACAGAAAATGGTTGAAATATAAGGCATATGTCAGAAAATAATCAGAGATAGGACTAGAAAGGTAAGTTGCAATCAGGTAACTTGAATGCCAAGCTAAAAATCTGAACCGTATCCAGGAGGCAATGGAGAAACATTGTAAGATTTTGAACAGGAGAGTGATGTGATCAGAGAAGTAAGATGATTCTGGCTCCCTTTATTGTATAGACTGTGGAGTGAAGAGACTGGAGGGAAAGTGCCCAGGTAGGAAGAAAAATTACCCAGGTAAGGTATTACGAGGCAAAGAAAAAAAGGTTAGGTGCAAAAGGTAACATTAAGGTCATGAAAAGTATAGAATTGTAATAAAGTACCCTAGAAAAGAGAAATTAATAATATCTGTGAAAAACACAACCTATTATCATACAAAATGCATAACATATTTTCTACTGTGACAGCTAAGAATTAGAATCTCTATTCATTACATTATTTATCCACCTAGAATGTTTGCTTCTACTCAAACTCCTTGAAAAGCAATCAAATTCCTCCAAAAAATGATCCTTATATGGGTCTCTAATCTCATCCCCTCCAGCCCCAATGGCACACCCCGTGCTACAGCCAAATCTCATTAAGTGTTACTCCCAATCAGTGAAAATACACTGTAAATCATAAAGCACCATGTGAATTTCAGGGTCTATTTATTATTTTAATATCTTGTATTTTCTTCACAGTAGCCTTGGCTTACACAGTTTTCTCCCTCTGGAAGAGTCTTCTTTATCTGCAACTACCAAATTTCTACCTAACCTTCAAGGCCCAGTTGAAACGCTTCTTCCTCCTTGCAGCCTTCATCAGTGACTCCAGCAAGAAATGATCTCTCTCTTTTCTATATTCTCTCAGCACTTGGTATATTACTCTTACACAAGTATGATTCAATACAAAACTTCATAAATGCTATCTGTGAACATGTCATAATGCTGTCATTATTAACACACTTTTAAAATTGAAATGGTGTTTGAGAGTTTAAAAAGATATGTTCATAAAAAATATAATAAAAATACAATATCAACTAATCCTTTTAACAAATGTTTGATTCGATTATTATTATTCTCATTTGCAACTGCTGATGAAAAATTAAATGAATTACCCAAGGTCACACAGCTGGAAAGGAGCAGCACCAAGACTGGAGACCAGTTCCAGAGAATTTTCCACCAAATCCTCTCTCCCTCACTTAGCTTGTTCTTGCCCTCCTTCTCTGCCCCACTGAGCCCAAACCTCCTCCTCCTCTAGGGCAGTGATTGTGGTGTGCTTGCTCTGATCCAGGGGGCAGGATCCCCACGGAGTTGGGGGAGACAGAAGCTTGTGGGCAGAGGTTCTGTCCTTTTTACGGTTCGGTTTTCAGGTCACCATTACCTGAGCCTGGCATGTATTACCACAATCACTCTTTCTCCTTCTGCCCATTCTTTTTTTTTTTTTTACAAATGAAATCAGTTATATTGAAATATAATTATCAAAATATTACAAATGTCTGTGAACTAGTACAAATATATATATATATATGCACACACTCTACTAATGCATTAAAAGGATTTGATCTAGCATTGAGTCTAACTACTATAATTTCAAATAGCAAGGATCCTAAGTGATATTTTGAGATATCTGCAACCACTGTCATGGGCTATGACAATATTCCTATTAAACTGCCCCAAATCAGATGTTTAAAGGTCACAGAAACTGCTAATACTCCTTTGGTTTGTTGTCTGTACTCATAATTGAAAGAGACGCTAAATTTCAATTAGGGGTTAGTGCTGCCCATTCTTTACAGTGCCCCAAGGAGGAGGACCAACTGCACCAACTGACCAGAGATGCACTCAAAATGAAGCCTATGTGCTTCATATGTGCAATGGAGGAATCACATTGTCCATCTCAGAACAGTGGAGACTGGCTCCGACTGTACTGACTACCACTGACTTAGTAAAATTTCTTTAGTCCATTGTTCAAAAATACATTGGGTACTCTGCCCCAATTTGTCCAAGTGCATAAAGGAGAAATGAGAGAATCCTCAGAACTTCACATGATTTTATAATATCTGTGACTTTCCTTAAGCATCTTGTTTTTCCACCACTCAGTTATAACATATCATTTTTCATTTTTCATTTTTCTAGCTTCTGAACCAGACCAAAAGAGACAACATAGCAAAGGAAAAAAAAATGATTGAGTGGTATGAAGCACTACTTCATGAAGTATAACATTTCTCTCTGCCAAATTCTTTCCCTTGTGAAGTTTTTGCCAGACTCAATCAACTATTTTGGGTATCGTATCAAGCAAATTGGGTACTGAATCAAGCAAATTATGCTACAAATAATATCGCAAATATGATTCAAAGAAAATAATGAATGGTTAAATGCTTCAATACAGTCTTCCTAGGATAGCATTTTCTAAAGAATTGCATGACGTAGATATTTAGGAAACTATTTTCCCTTCAGAGGAATCTGAACTTTGGAAAAATCAGAATGATGCCCTACACAAATAGTACAAATTCTTGGTTTTCAAAAACACGTTTTCATTTGAATAAAAAATGTAAAGGGAGAATAATATTTAATGAAGTTTTGGAGACTTCTCTCACTCTGCTTTCCTTAAAGCATTACAGAAAATCCAATGCCCTCTTTCATCCCATCTTTATTTTAATATTTATTGCTTTTGCTAATAATAAAAATATGTGCTCATAAAAGTTCAAATATTTCAGAAGTGCGTAATATAGAATGCAAAGACTTCCGCAATTAACTAGAAGTGCTAGTCTTCAAAAACGTCTAACTACACCAGCAAATTTTTTAGATCTCTTAAACCTCCCCCCCTTTTTTAAATAAACCCCCCAGATTTACTGAAAACAAGTACCTTTCAGTAGCTCTGATTAAAACTAATCAGCTTAGGGATACCATCATTCAGGAAAGCAATATGTACAAAAATCTCAGCAAAGAGAGAATAAAACAATTTGAAACAACTTGAACAGGACTGGATTTCTAGAATGGTCATTTAGCAAAACAATAAAAAACACAACAATGAGCCATACATGAGAAAATGATGTACCCACAAGCCTAGGGGTAGAGGGCTCTCAGTTCCCATATTCTTGGAACACATCCCATTATTCTTTGGGAAGGAGAAGTTGCCTGGAGCCTGAAACCTCACTGCTGACTGCTGTATAACTAGTCCATGCTCAGAGCACAGGCTAAATACATGGAATGAGGGCACCAGATAAGTTACACCTACTCCCCCAATAAGTCCAAGAAAAGAGCTGTTCTCTCTGGTGTCAAGGACCACCGGATCATGGATATTTTAGAAATAATCTGCAGCTGGTCATATAAAAACTCTAGACTAATTACGCCCTGAAATTCCCTGATGCAAATTCCCAATAACTACCCAGGTAGAGGAGAAAAACATGGAAGCTGCCTCCAAACTAATATTTGGGCTTTGGTAAACAGGGATAAAAACAAAACATTGTCTCACAGGTCAGCTTTTAAAAGAACTACAGGGCATGGCAGGTGAAAGATTCCATAGCACCATTTAGCATCCATCATAGAAAGAAAAAGAGGGGATGGGGCACAGGAAGGGGGAAGTGTACTTCTGTGGGCACTGCTGGGATTCGTTAAACCCCTTCTGACCTCTCTTCTTTCAGGCGATCACTGTTCCTTCTTCCTCGCTTTAACCCTACTTCTTCAGCTCTTGTGCAATAAAACATCCTCCATATTTTTAAAAAAAGTCTTTTGACCCTTCATCCTCTTTATCTCTACTATTTTTCTTTTTCGTCTTATCTAAACATCTTCAGAGTAGCATATACTCATTTCTCAAATCACTATCATCTGGTTTCTTTCTCTTCTACTCAGCTGAAACCACAAGAGCCTAATGTCCAAATATAACGAAAACATTTGTTATCTCAAATATTCTCTCTTCAACTTTAAAACTGCTAATCTCTCCCTCCTTGAAATACTTACCCAATTGGTTCAGTTGCGCTTCTCTGTCCTCGTTCTTGTCCTACTTCCCTGATAATACTTTTTTGATCTCCTTCATTATTCTCTCTTCCTCAACTTGTCCTTAATATGCTAAAGCTCTGTCTATGGCCCACTTTCTTTTCATGCTACATAAGTTGTCTCATCTGTGTTATCTAATCTGCTCTCACAGAGTTTACAATCACCTGTTACATACCAGTAACTCCCAAACATTATTCATCTTCTGCCCTGACTCATACTCTGCCCTTTCTCAAACTGTATGTCCCAAAGGCACCTCAAAATCAACATTATCCAGAATTCATCTCCTTCCCTTTTTTCTAAACCAAAGATCTCCACCTGCTGTATCCCATATATCAGCTATTGGCACCATCACCACACTATCACCTAAGCAAGAATCTGAGCAGAGTCATCTTTTACCTTTCTCTCTTCTGCATTCTCCTTATAGACAACCACCCAAACATACCTTTACTCTGTTTCCTCCTCTCTTGTTTAGACCCTCATCTTTTCCCTCATAACTTTTATAAGACTAATTTTTGATACTCCAATTTTGGCTCAAGTACATACCCCATACTGCTTCCAGCATAACCTTTATAAAATTCAAGTCTGTCCTATTTTTTCCCCACACTAAATGATTAATGATTCCCCATAGCCTTCAGGGTGAAAATCCAAGAACTTTAGCATAGCATTAAAATCTTTTATAGCATGGCTTCTGTAATTTTTCTGCTACCATCTCATGATTTATGATCCACCAAGGCTAAACTACTTATGATCACTTGCACATACTGTGCTGTTTCTTTACTTTTCCCTCTGATCTTTCTCACTGTTCATACTCATTTGTCCAACTAATTGTTACTCATTCACTTCATTTTAAAGAAGAATCAACAAAAGTTACCATTCACTGTTTCTGAAATTTAAAAGGACATCCATAGTGGATTTCTCTTTTTAGTAATGGTGGACTAAATTTTTCAGAACAACTTCCTAATGGAGCAGGAGAGAATTTAAAAACCTGGAAAAAACAATGTTTTAAAGAACTGATCTCAGGGCTACCAAGACAGAGAGGGCTCAAGGGACAAAAATACAGGAGAGAAGAAAATCACATAGACATTACCTCAATTTTTTTCCTTGAAGGCATTTTTGGATTCCCAAGAAGTAGCTGAGAGACTTACAAGCTGAGCAGAGCTTCTGGAAAACCCTTCAGACAAACAAGAAAAAAATTACAATTCAGAGCCTGCCAAGGAGGAAAAGTTCTGACAAACTTCTCAAGATTTCAATCTGGATCCTTTCCAAATGAGTGCTACACCTTAGAAGTAGGGGTGAACCAGAAACAGACCAGCTCTAACAAAGAGTGAATGCCAGTCTTTAAATTAGCTCAATATCTGATTGAATTAAAATGATCTGCTCCACAGCCAAAAACTAAAAGGAAAAGCAAACAATAGAAAAACACCTACAGAAGAGTTGTCAGACATGGGCTTTTAAATAGCCATGATTAATATCGTCAAGAACTTACATTATTAAATGGTGAATTTAGACACAAAAATTTTTAATATCTTGAAAAATACAACACATGAAATTAAAAACTCAATACAGATTAACAGCGGATTAAACATAGCTAAGGAGAATTTAATAATACAAAAAAGAGTGTAAGTACTCTTAACAATGTTTTTAATATGGAACATTGTGAAAAAATTGTACTTACATGGAATTAATCACTTTAAGGAATAATTGGTTCAGAATTAATATGAAAAAACAAGATTCAAACAATTCAAAAAGAAGGTAAAAGACAATTTCAGTGCAATAACAATAATATTAACATTAGACACCTACATGGAAAAAACAGCAGTTAATAAAGCAATAGAATGACATTATGAAAGTCCTAAAATAATGTAAATAGTAACAAAAATCTCATGTCAAGTGAATACATCCCTCAAACAAAAACTGAAAGAATTCACATCCATCAAATCCACACTAAAATAAATAATAAAAGGGGTTCTTCTGACAGAAGGAAATGGCCCCAGATGGAATCAAAGAGACAAAAGAAGTGAAAAGCAACAGAAAAAATAAATATTTTGAGTAAATTTAAATGAATTATAGCAGCATATAATAAAAATAATATCATATAGACTATAATAGATAAAGATAGATGATAGATGATACAAAGATTACATAGATTAGATAGAGATATATGGTATAAATATTGAGTAACAGACGATAGGTAGGTAGATAGATAGATAGATAGATAGATAGATAGATAGATAGATAGATAGATTTTTTAAACTTTTTGTTTTGAAATACTCTCAAAGTTACAGGAAATTTCAAAAATAACACAAACTCCATGCATAGAACCCCAGAACACTCCTACCTGCCCCCCCGCACACACACAGAATCACAGATCCACCAATTTTTGCCATATCATTTCTATCTGCCTGTCTGTCTTTCTGTATGTCTACCTCACTGTCTATTATTTATCAATCCATTTTCTGAACACTTGAGCATAGGCTGTATACATCATGTTACTTGAATGCTTAATACTGCCATGAACATTTCCTAAGAACAAGGCTATTCACTTACATAATTACCTTAAGTGCAGTTATCAAGTTAAGAGATTTAACATTAATATAAAGCTTACCTTCTATATTCCAATTTTTTCTTATGTCCCAATAATGTCCCTTTGAGCCTTTTCTCCTCCTTTGCTAGAGCTTACCCAGGATCATGTATTGCATTTATTTGTCATATGTCTTTAGTTGCTCTTTTAAAAAAAAAAAAAAAATTGAACATATATACAACACAAACTTTCCCATCTCAACCACTCCCAAACATACCATTCAACAGGATAAATCACATTCAAAATATTATGGTCCACTCACCAACTTCCATTACTAAAACTTTCCCAACTCCCTGAACAGAAACCCTAAATCCATTATGCATTAACTCCCCATTATCCCTGCCCCCTGCCCCTGGCAACCTGTACTCTAATTTCTGCCTCTGTGAGCTTGCATATTCTCTGATATTTAATTTGTAGTTACCAGGGGTTTTGCACTTAACATCCTAAATCTATAACAATCTCATTTGCTTTGCTACCCACTTAATTTCAGTAGAATACACAAGCTGTTCCTGTATCCTTCTCTCTCCCCACTTTTATGTAAATCTTGTCACAAATTACATGTTTATACATTACGAGTCCAAAACTACTGATTTCTCATCACATTTTATGCATTTGCCTTTTAGGCCCTATAAGAATAAAAAAGTAGAGTTACAAACCAAAAATACAATATTACTGACTTTTATAATACCTATGTCCTTATCCTTACCAGAAATCTTTATTTTTCAAGTGGCTTCAATCTATCATCTATTGTCATTTCATTTCAATCTGCAGAACTCTCTTTAGAATCCTACAGGGCTGGTCTAATAGTGAAAAACTCCCTCAGTTTTTGTATATCTGGGAATGTCTTCATCTCTCCTCATTTTTGAAAGACAGTTTTGCCAGACATAGAATTCAATTTTTGTTTTCAGCACTTTAAATATATCATTCCACTGTCTTTTCGCCTCCATGGTTTCCAATGAGAAGTCAGCGCTTAATCTTATTGAGGCTACTACTTTGTAGTCAAGTGTTGCTTCTATGCTGTTCCTTTCTGAATTCTTTCTTCATCTTTGGCATTTGAAAACTTGATTATAATATACAGCAGTGTGGGTCTATTTGGATTTGTCCTGTTTGGAGTTTGTTGGTTGTCTTGGATGTGTATATTAATCTCTTTTGTTAACTTGGGAAGTTTTCAGCCATATTTCTTTGAATACTCTCTCTGCCCCTTTCTCTCTTTCTTCTCCTTCTGGGACTCCCACAGTGCATATATTGGTATGCTTGATGGTGTCCCACAGGTTCCTCAGGCTCTGTTCACTTTTCTTCATTCTTTCTTCTTTCTACTCAGACTAAATGATTTCAGTCTGTCTTATCTTCAAGTTCTTTGTTTCTTTCCTCTGCCAGCTCCAATCTGCTTTTGAACCCTTCTAGGGAATTTCTAATTTCTATACCTGTGATCTTTAACTCTTTTTTTGGTTCCTATTCATAATTTCCATCTTTCTATTGAGATTCTCTTTGTGTTCATCTATCATTTTCCTGATTTCCTTTAGTTCTTTGTACATACGTATTTTCCTTTAGCTCTTTGAACATATATAGAATGATTTTTTTATTGGGATTGTTCTTATACCATACAATTATCCAAAGATCCGAAGTGTACAATCAGTTGCCCCTGGTACCATCATACAGCTGTGCATCCATCACCACAATTAATTTTTGTTCAATTTTTAGAACATTTTCATTACTCCAGAAGAGAAATAAAGACAAAAGAAAATAAAAGAAAAGGAAACTCAAATCCTCACAAATCCCTAACTACCCCGCCCCCTCCACTGTTGACAGGTAGTATTGGTATAGTACATTTGTTACTGTTTATAAAAGAATGTTGAAATACTACTAACTTCAGTATATAGTTTGCAATAGGTATATACTTTTTCCCTATATGCCCCTCTACTATTAACTTCTAGTTGTGGTGTCATACATTTGTTCCAGTTCATGAAAGAGATTTCTAATATTTGTACAGTTAACCTCAGACATTGCCCACCACAAGGTTTACTGTTTTATAAATTCCCATCTTTTAACCTCCAACTTTCCTTCTGGTGACATACATGACTCTGAGCTTCCCCTTTCCACCACATTCATGTATCATTCAGCACTGTTAGTTATTTTCACAATGTGCTACCATCACCTCTGTTCATTTCCAAACATTTAAGTTCATCCTAATTGAATATATTCTACTCATACTAAGCAACCACTCCCCATTCTTTAGCCTCATTATTTATCTTGGTAACATATTTCATGTCTATGAGTTTAACATTATAATTAGTTCCTATCATTGAGACCCTGCAATATTTGTCCTAATGTGTCTGGTTTATTTCACTCAGTATATTGCCCTCAAGTTTTCGTCATCAATCCATTTTTTTTAAGACGGTTTTGTTCACATGCCATACATTCCATCCTAAGTAAACATCGATGGTTCCCTGTATAGTCACATGTCTATGTGTTCACTATCCTCACCACTATTTAAGAACATCTCTATTTCTTCCACAAAGCAGGAGGAAGAGTCAAAGAAGGTAGAGAGGCAAAAGAAAAAGAAAAAAGAAAGAGAAAAAAAAAACAACAGCTAGGAAGCAGCAAAAGGAAAGATAACCTTAGATCAGAGTGGAATAAAGAGTCAGATAACACCACCAATGCCAAGAGTCTCACACCCCTCCCCAATGCCCCCCTCTTATCTGCATTTACCTTGGTATATTGCCTTTGTTACATTAAAGGAAGTATAATACAATGATTCTGTTAATTATAGTCCCTAGTTTACATTGACTGTATTTTTTCTCCAATATCTCCCTATTTTTAACACCTTGCAAGGTTGACATTCATTTGTTCTCCCTTGTGAAAAAACATATTTGTACATTTTATCATAATTGTTGAACACTCTAGGTTTCACTGAGCTATACAGTCCCAATCTTTATCTTTTGTCTTTTCTTCTGGTGTCCCACCCACATGTTCCTAACCTTCCTCTTTCAACCATATTCATAGTTATCTTTGTTCAGTGTACTTACATTGCTGTGCTATCATCACCCAAAATTGTGTTCCAAACCTCTCACTACTGTCTTATCCTATCAGTCTGTAGTGCTCCCTTTAGTATTTCCTGTAGGTCAGGTATCTTGTTCACAAACTCTGTCATTCTGTTTGTCAGAGAATATTTTGAACTCTCCCTCATATGTGAAGGACAGTTTTGCTGGATATAGGATTCTTGGTTGGCAGTTTTTCTCTTTCAGTATCTTAAATACATCACACCACTTCCTTCTTGCCTCCATGGTTTCTGCTGAGAAATCTGCACATAGTCTTATCAAGCTTCCTTTGTATGAGATGGATCACTTTTCTCTTGCTGCTTTCAGGATTTTCTCTTTGTCTTTGACATTTGATAATCTGATTATTAAGTGTCTTGGCATAGGCCTATTCAGATCTATTCTGTTCGGAGTATGCTGCACTTCTTGGATCTGTAATTTTATGTCTTTCATAACAGATGGGAAATTTTCATTGATTATTTCCTCTATTATTGATTCTACTCCTTTTCCCTTCTCATCTCCTTCTGGGACACCAACAATACATACATTCTTGTATTTCATTTTGTCCTTAAATTCCCAGAGATGTTGCTCATATTTTTCAATTATTTTCTCTATCTGTTCTTTTGTGTGTAGGCTTTTAGGTGCCTTGTTCTCCAGGTTCTGGGTGTTTTCTTCTGCCTCTTGAGATCTGCTGTTGTATGTCTCCATTGTGTCTTTCATCTTTTGTGTTATGCCTTTCATTTCCACAGATTCTGCCAGTTGTTTTTCCAAACTTTTGATTTCCGCCTTATGTACACCCAGTGTTTTCTTTATAGCCTTTATCTCTTTTGTCATGTCTTCTCTAAACTTTTTGAATTGATTTATCATTAGTTGCTTCAATTCCTGTATCTCAGTTGAAGTGTAAGTTTGCTCCTTTGACTGGGCCATAGCTTTATTTTTCTTAGTGTAGGTTGTAGTTTTCTATTGTCTAGGCATCTGACCTCCTTGGCCACCCCAACCAGCTTTTCCCAGATGAAAACAGGCTCAGGTCCCAGAAGGAGGAAATATTCAGTATCCAGTCTCCCTGATGGTGTGTCTTAGAGTATTGACACACCCTGTGCTTTTCTTCCCAGCAGGTGGCGCCTGTCAGCCTGTCACTCCAGACTAGCGTAAGGAGGTGTGGCTCATGGCTGTTTTTCCCCAGGCTCTGGGGTCTGGTTCTGAATGGAAAGTGAGTAGTAGCACTTGGCACCACCTCTTTCCTCTTGGGAAGATATGCCCCCTAGGGAGAGGTCATTTGCATATAAATAGGTTCTTTGTTTCTCTGACTCTGCTATCTCCACCCTTGTCTGGGTCAGAGTGCTGGTAGTTTAAAATGGCTGAGGCTTTCTCTACTGCAGAGCACTGCGAGCCAGATATGGTTGAGACTTTCTCCACTGAGCCACCCAGGTTGAGAGAGAGAAAGGGACAGGGTCAGTTTAGGGCCCCCAGATTCACCCATTGGCCAGAGATAGCACCCAATCCTTTGGGCTCCCTGTCCTGAGACAGGTATGTCCCCTGGCTCTCCAAGGTCAGTTGTCACCAAAAGCCTCTGTCTGCTTGTTGGGGATTCGCAGTCTGTATTGAGTGGTTAACATTAAAACGCCAGTTGGAGCTGGTCTGAGGTATATTCACTTTTTCAGAGAGTGCTGCTCTCTAGCACTGCGAGGTTTTGCAGCTCAGGCTGCCATGAGGGAGGGGCTTTCAGTGTGGATCTTCAGTTTTTACTTACAGATTTTATGCTGCAATCTTGAATTCCTGAACCTCCCAATTCAGGTTGGTGTATGACAAGTGGACAGTCACATTTGTCTCCCCGCAGTTATTCCAGGTTATTTACTAGTTGTTCCTGTTGTTTATTAGTTGTTCCAGGGGGACTAACTAGCTTCCACTCCTCTCTATGCTGCCATCTTAGCTCCTCTACTAGAATGATTTTTTAAAAGTCCTTTCCTGGTATGTTCCAGATGTGGTCCTCCTCAATGATGGTTTCCAATGCTCTACTCTTCTCCTTTACCTGGTCATCACTTCCTGTTTCTTTATATGTTTTATGACCTTTTGTTGTCAGCAGGGGTTTTGTGTTGGAAACTATAAAGGTGATTCTAAAGCATATGGAGGAAAGCAAATGGTCAACTATAGTTGAAACAATCTTGAAAAAGTGTAAGCTTGGGGACTTAAACTACTAGATATCAAATCCTCTTACAAAGCTACAGAAATTAAAACAGTGTGGCACTAGCACAAGGACAGACAAATAATATAATGAATGAAAAGTCCACAAATAATACATATAGACATATGAATATGTGATTTATTACAATTTATTGCAAAGCACTGAGAAAAAGGTAGTTTCCAACAACTGGAAAAACTGGGTATATATGTGAAAAATAAATCTTGATCTCTACCTCACACCTTGCACAAAATCAAGATATGAAGGGTAAAATAATAATGCTTCTAGATAATAACATGGGACATCATCTTTATGATGAGAAAGTCAAAGATTTCTTAAACAGAACACAAAATCATTAAACGTCAAGGAAAAGGATAAGTAAACTCAAACTACATTGAATTAATAACTTCCATTTATAAAAAGACATCATTACTAGAGAGCGAAGGAAAGCCAGAGTGTGAGAATGTATTTATCAAGAATACATACTCATACCCAGAATATATATTTAAAAATGCATATAAAACAATAAAAAATACAGACAGACCTATAGAAACAATGGGCAAAAACATGAACAATCACTTCACAAAACAGAGTATTCAAATTACCAGAAAATTCATGAAAGGGATCAACCTCCTCAGTCATCAGATAAATGCAAATGAAAGCCACAAAAGATACCTCTATATACCCACATGACTAAAATTTTTAAAAGACTGACAATACCAAGTATCGTCGAGGATGTAGAACAACTTGAACCTTCACACACTGCTGATAGCAATATAAATTAGTACAACCATGTTAGAAAACTGTTTGGCAGTATTTGCTAAAGCTGAACAACACATACCCTATGACCAAGCAATTCCACTCGTAGGTAAATACCCCACAGAAGTATATATCAAAAGATATGCAGAAGAGCGATCATAGAAACCCCAAATTGAAAATAACAGATGTTTCCATCAAATAATAGAATGAATGATTTGTTATTTTTATACAATGTAATCCTGTACAGCAATAAAAATGAATGAACCCACAACAACAACATGGATGAATTCCCAAACATCACATTGTACGAAAATGCCATATTCAGAAGAGTACATACAATGAAACTTCATTTATATAATTTATTTATATAAATGAAACTTCATTTATATAATGTACAAAAACAGGCAAAACAAATACATGATGCTAGAAGTTAAGATAATGGTTTTCTTTGCAGTGAAGGGAGGGGGTAATGACTGGATGCTGGCAATGTTCTAATTCTTGATCTGAAAAGTGGTTACATGGAGATATTCACTTTGTGATCAATAACTTGTACATTACTAATTTGTGCAATTTTTGGTACATACATACATATATATTTATGTTATATTTTAATTAAAAACTTCAAGAAGGAAAATAGGACATTTATGTCTAAAGAGAAAATAGTATGCATGTAGAATTGAAAAAGGGGACTATAAATATAAAGCTATAATTTAGAGAAGCAAACAATTTTTGAGAAACTGGATATTTCAGTATAGATGCCTTAAATGCTATTATCACTAAATTACTGGAGAACTACCAACCACAGGTAAGTGTCCAACACATGCATATTATTTACTGCCACAAACAAGGAACTCACACAACAATTTATTTAGGCACAATCAGAAAGTTTCTCTTTCCGTTAAAATAAATAAATAAATAAATAAAAAGGCTTTACATTTCCAGGAAAGCCAAAATCAAAATTAGGTTTTGGTGTTTTGCTCCAGCCAACATCACCAGGAGCATGCTATTCAATATCATTAGTTGCAGAGTCTGATGAATGTTTTGCACTAAGAATGCTAGAAAGCCTTTCCTGAACTTTGCAATGAGTGAATCTCTCTACAAATCTTTTCACTGTCTATGAGAACCTAGAAGACCTTCGAGGCTTGTCATCTTTGGGTTCTGTGGTAGAGTGGGATGCACAGACAGGAGAGTACCTTTCAACAAACTGAAAAATATTTTCACAGTGCCCAGGTGTGTTTCCAGTCTTGGAGATCAAGAGAGCACTCAATTTGAGAGACTTTTAAAAATTATTTCTTGAAATAAATATTATAGTTATTGAAATATAACTTTAATCTTTAAAAATGGAAACAGGATTAACTCTCAACATTAGATCAGTGCATTTAGATGGTAAAAAAAAAAAAAAAATGGCATCTAAATGAGCCACCTTCAGCTCATGGCACAACAGGAGAATCGGAAGAAACATGGGTTCAGAAAACATAGAGTATAGAGTATGGCAACCACCATCTGGCCACCAGTTGCCTCCCACCTGCAGTTATACGGGACAACAGAACACCATCCTTCCTCATACACAGGTGCTGCACAAGGCCCATGGGCAGCCTAGGTGGCCAGCCTCAGCCAGCAGCAGTCAACAGAGAGCACACCGGTGCTGCTTCTCCCTGAGAAGAATGAGCCCCCTACTCTTATCTGCTATATTTCATATTTAACATAATTATTGACACATCTAAACACACGCTTTCCCTGGCCTCACAGAATTTTACGTCTAGTAGGGAACTCAGATATTTTTAAAGTCTGAAGAATTATACCACAAATCTGGTAAATAGACCTTTGCTTTGTTCTCCTGGATGTGAGTTTCCGCTTCAGTAAACTACCCAAACCCAGAGTCCCTATAGAAATAGTGTCACCCTAACTTTCTCTTGTTAGTGGCCTTCCAGGAACCAGAATCTGCCCCTGAACCTGTCAGGTGTTGCTGAAACATTTCCCTGAAGTCAACTACTTGCCTGCTGGTGGGGCTTCCTGCCTGCCTATCTTCCTGGCTACCTGGAATTCCAAATGACTTGCATATTTCCCACTATTGGGTCCACCTATCAGTTGGGAATTGCTTATCTTCTTGGGTTAGACTCCAACTCTCATCTTTATCAAATGCTTCCTGACAGAAATTAAGATCAGACAGAGGACTTTCTTCCAAGCTCTCACAATTGCATCTAATGTCTCCGTGATGTAAAGGCTCTAAAACAGCCCTGAATGATCCTCACTTCCTGGTATTCACACACTTGTGTAATCCTCCCCCTTAAGTTTGAGTGGAATCCGTGACTTTCTTGTGACCAACAGCAAAGGTGATGGGATGTCACGTCCATGATTACACTGCACAAGACTGTAACTTCCGTCTTCCTAGCCAACTCTCTAAGGTGACTCTCACAAGTTTCCATAGGGAGAGGTATGCATGGTAAAGTAGTCTCCATGCAATATCCAGCCACAGCCTGCAGCCCTAAGTCCAAGAAGGAACTGAATCCTGCCAACAATCATGTGAGCTTGTAGGAGGAGCCTTCAAGCCTCAGATGAGACCCCAGCCATGGCCTGCACGTTTATTGCAGTCTTGCAAGAGACCCTGACACAAAAGACCCAGCTAAATCATGCCTGGTGTCCCAAGTCACAGAAACTGTGAGACAATAATTGTGTGCTGGTTTAAGCCACTAAGTTTGTGGTAATTGATGACAAAACAATATAGTTTCTAATATTTGATCCACACCCAAAATGTCCCTGAAGTTAAGATGGTTTCCCAAACCAGTCTCAAGTTGTTATATTTTTAATAAAAAGCCTCTATATTTATAGGCCTGTGAACTGAAGGAAAGAGCAATATTTTTTGGAGATTAATTTCTAATTCTTTTGATATCTTCCATTTTTGAGTGTCTAAGTGTATATATAGCTGGTGAACAGTTGATGAACTTCTAAACATTTTGTCTATGCCAATTGGCAGAGGCTTTGTTCATTTTCATTTCCTATGACAGATTACATTTTCCAAGGAGAGCTGCAACAATATCTTCCATCCCAAATCCTCCCATGTAATGTGATCTTGCCACTCCTCCATCAAGTGTGGATTCTAATTTCCTTCCCCTTTAATCTGGGTGATCCTTTATGACTTGCTTGTAACCAACAAAATATGAGGAATAATGTGTGATTTCAGAGTCTAGATCATAAAAGACTGCAGTTCCCCCAGATTCTCTTGTCATTCTTCCTCTCAGGGCATTTCTTTCAGGTTTCTCCCTCTCAGAACCCAACTAACACACTGTGAGAAGCCTAAGCCACATGGAGAGGCCACATGTAGCAGTTTGAGTTGACATTTCCAGCTGAGCCCAGTCTTTGAGTCAAGGCAGCCCACACCCATGCATGAAGAAGCTTACTGATGGTTCCCCAGCAATTTGGGCCATCTCAGTCATTTGAGGAATCCCATCTAAGAATCCACACATCGTGGAGCAGAGACAAACCATCCCTGCCATGCCTTATCTGAATTCCTGACCCACAGAATCCAAGAGCATAATAAAATAGCTGTTTTATATATCACTAAGATTGAAGTGTTCATCATATAGCATTAGATAATAAGAATATTTCCTGTTACATAACCCTCTTTCAAATAAGTCTCTAAATCACAGGAAAATGCTGATTTTAAGTGTTTTGTTTCTCTCTCATCCTTTATGCAAAATAAAAGGAAAATTACAGTCCTGTTCCTGAATCCAAACACATTTTCATTCATTATGTCACTGAGCTCTAAATCTAGAGACTCCTCTCTTTCTGTCTTTAGTCAAGACTATATTAAAAATATTCAAAACAAATGGCTCCCTAACCTATTCTTGGACAAGGCAGCTACATTTTTAGTATGTATTTTCCTTTGCCACTATCAATGTGTCAGAGTCACATAAGTAATAATAATGATATCAAATTAATAGCAATAAACATGATTCCTCTAGCTGTAGCCTCACCTGCTTTTAAGGACCTCTATTCTCTGAAAGCTCCTTTTCCTCATCCCCCTGTTTCACAGACTCCCCAGAAGCTTTCTCTCAAATGAGTGAAACAAGTTCCCTTTGTCTACACCTTGTGCCCACCATGTTCCCCACAGTTCTCCAGCAGTTTCTCCACAGTTCTACAAAAATCTTTCGGAGCATCCAGTGATCAACCTGCCACTGACCACAAAGCCCAGTAGGGTGGTGCCGCCACAGTCTGCTGCCAGGGTCTTCTGTCCATGGTGCTGATTTCTATGCCAGTGTATGTACCTTAATGACCTAAAGCTGTCACACTGCCTGATGCAACTAATGAAACCATTCAACCCACATGCCAGGACTGGAACCTCAGACATAGGATTTCTCCAAGTGCTACCTGGAAAGACTTTGAGTGCTCCCACGGTACTGGGAGCAAAGTTTGGCTGAAGCCACAATTGTTATTAATATGTTGGTGTCCTTAATGTACCAAAGTTGTTCCTGTCCACACTCCTTTTTAATGGACACCAAAGCAATGCTTCTTGGTGCACCTGATGAGTTACTACGTTTTTAGTGAAAATGGCCTTTTCCACTTTTTTCTTCAAGAATGAATTTATGAGAGCAAGCTCAAAAGCAAATTTCAATAGCAGACAGCATACAGTACTCAGAATTGGTCCTCTCATTTAACTACCAAGCTTGCCTGTCAATTCTCTTTTCTATTTGGATAAACACTTTCTCAAGAGTTTTCTCAGACCTTCTTCCAAACAGATTCTGAGTAAACCTGCCCTGATGTGTCTGAATTCTAAGATAAGCAGCACTTAGGCTTTAGTTGAGAATGACCATTACATCAAATTTCTTTAATAACCTAGTTATAGTTTAGTTGAGTTGAGTTGAGGAAAAGTTATGAGTTCCTGGTTCACTCCTGCTAGTTAAGAATCCAGAACACCAACTCTAATTAAAACATTTTATTTTCAGTTATAGGCTTACTTGGATTTACTAATCCTAATCTGTAAAGAGTGTAGTAGTTAAGGGATGGCTTTGGAACAAGACTATCTGGGTTCAAATCCCACTTCTGCCAATTCTAGCTGCAAGACCTTGGAAATGTTACTCAATTGCTTTGTCTGTGCCTCAGTCTTCCTAGCTATAAAATATGAATATTGATAGTACACACCTCATTTGGTTATTATGGAGAGTAATTCACATTAATGAACATCACAGACATAGAACAGTGTTTGGTATACAGCAAGCATTACATATGGGTTTGCTAATATTATACAATTTTTAACTGCTATAACTTCACTAAGTATTATCCTTGCAAAGATCTCATTTAGTGGCACTAGATGAGTAAGAATTGACGTGATCTGGGTTTGTGCCAAGGATTTTATTTATTTAACACTTATGTATGTCCTGTATTGGAAAAAGGGAATGCATAGAAGAAACTGTGTAAATGTTTGTTCTTATTTGTAATAAGGCACTACATTCTGGCACATTTGGAAGAGTATGTTGTTTGGGAGATAGTTTAAAAGCAAATGTGTTTTATTGCATATAGATATCTTTCCTGTATAAAGACAACTGTTCATTTTAGCCAACAGCTGGCAAAGATATATGGTGTTAAAGTACATTAGACACATGTATCCAATATGTAAGTTCCTATATTTCAGGCTATATGATTTAATTACAGTCTATTAATTTAATTATCAGAATTATTCTTCTTTTGATTGAAAGTAAAACTTCAACAAAGATAAATCTTCTCACTGATAACTTGTACATTTTCTTTATTCATTAGCCAAAAATACTGAGCACTCAAATTAATGAGTTTAAAAAATAAAAAATAAAGTGCAAACGAAAACTTACAGTCACACAAAAACCTGTACATGAATAGTCATGGCCGCTTTATTCATAACAGACAAAAACTTGAAACAACAAAAATGTCTTTCAATGAATGAATGGGTAAACACATTATGTGTGGTGGATTGAATTATGTACCCCAGTTTGGACATGTCCTTGACCTTGTGCCACATTCTGCTGATTATGGACCCACTGTAAATAGGATCTCTTAAAGCTGTTAATTCAGTTAAGATATGGCCCAAATGAATCAGATTGGGCTTTAATCTGGATTACTTGAGTCCTTTATACACAGAACAAAATTCAGACATGGAGGGAGAAAGCCACAGAAAGAAGCCAGAAGTCAGTGGAACCCCAAGGAGAAAGAAGAAGTCATTGCCATATGCATTGCTATGTGACAGAAAAGCTGAGGACCAAGGATCACCAACAGTCAGCCTCAGAATGCCACAGTCTTCAGGGGAAAGCATTGCCTTGCTGACATCTTGATTGTAGGCTTCACCTTGCCTCAAAACTGTGAGCCAATAAATTCACGTTATTTAAGCCAACCCATGATATAGCATTTGCTTTAGCAGCCAGGAAGCTACACACTATGATCTATGTAGTCCTTAAAATACTACTCAGCAATCAAAGGGAAAAAAAATGATACACTCAACCACTTGGATAGATCTCAAAGGAATTAAATGCTGAGTGAAAAAAAGCCAACCTCAAAAGGTTACATGCTATATGATTCCATTTAAACAATGCTCTTGAAATGACAAAACTGCAGAGAAGGAGAACAGATAAGTGGTTGCAGGGATTGGAGGGGAGAGGGAGGGCAGGGGAGGAGGAAAAGTAGTGGATGTGGCTAAAAAAAGGTAGCACAAGGAATCCTTCTGTATCTTGGCTGTGGTGGTGGTCCCACAAATCTATACGTATGATAAAATTGCAAAGAACTAAATATACTCATACACACACACACACACACACACACACAAATGGGTGCATTTAAAAAACAGGTGAAATCTGACTAAGATGGATGGATTTCATCAATGTCAAATTCCTGGTTGTGATATTGTACTATAGTTATGCAAAATGTTACCACTGGGTGAAATGGAATAAAAAGTAAATAGAATCTCTCTGTATTGTTTCTTACAAATTCACGTGAATCTACAATTATCTCAGAATAAAAAGTTTAAAAGAAAGCAAGTACTCTGATGAACTTTCATAAGATACTGTATAAGACATCAACTTACAAATGAGATTTAAATCTAAATGTGGTATAATTTCATTACAATATCTTCCCAATATCTGCCACTTTAAAAGCACCAATTCCATGATTCTGAATGAATAAATATTCACTCACAGCCTACTAAGCTTTAGGCACAATTCTAAGCATTTCACCCAAGAAAATATTATATGACCTTCAATGCTACACTGTTTTGTAGGTACTCTGGTCCCTACTTTACAAATAAAGAAACAGAGTCAATGATGTTAAGGAACTTTCTCAGAGCCCCGCAGCTAATATACAGCAGATCTAGCATTTGATCCCAGTATTCTGCTTTTTCCACCAATATATCAGAGTAGTCTACATTATACAGAAATGTTCTTCATAGTACAAGACAGCAGCTATTAAAAATGAAGTTAGCAATGTAAAAGGTAAATTTTATGTTGATTTTTCTATCACAATGAGATGGTGAATAGTTTCTTGTTGCTAGAATCCATAAATAATTTTTTTAGCTTTATTTTAGCCCCTGGCCATAAGGTAAATCTGCTTACTTTCCCACCAACACCTTGAAAAGAACATCCCAGGTCTTTCCTCTCACTCATCTCATAAAAATGTTAACCCTGATTCAATAACTAAGTCCTCCTTGTCCATTCCAACCACTGGTCTGCTGAGCAGTTGCAGACAATAGTGGAGAGTGGTACCATTTAGAATTCAAAGGCTCCAACCTTAACTGGGCTCTCATTTTGAGCCACGGTCTACTCCCCTACAATATGGCCCCAGCCCTACCCCTAGAGCCATAAAGAGAAAATCTATTCCATTTTCCACATATTAATCAAACATCTGAAACCAGTTATTATGTTTCCAGAGTCATCTTTTCTCCAAGCTGGTCCCAGTTTCTTGTCAGTTACTAAGCTGGCAGCTTTTCTCTGAACATACTCCAATTTATCTATGTTCCTTTTAAGGCATGGTTCCTATAGTTGACTATAATATGCTTACAGGTGAGGCTATTCACAGAGCTAAGCAAACCAATCCCCGTAATCATGCTAAACACTGTGCTTCCTCTACTGCAGCAAGTTTACATCAGTTTTCTTGACATCCAGCTACTACTTATAAAATGAAATTTTTACATACTCCTTCTAAGCCATATTTCCCCTTTACAAGAATTGTACAGTTGTCTTCAGAAACTTAAACCCTCCAGAGAGCTCCTATACCAGCTAAGTACCAAAACCCAGAAGCAACAGCCTCTTCAAGAACATCAACCAGTTGCATCCCCTTTTCCCATAATGTCAATACCCCTTTTCAACATAAACAGATTAGGGCAGTCACTGCCTAGACATCCCTGAAGATCAGAAAGTGATTAAACTAGAGGAAGGGGTAGCAACAGATAAGATAAAATTTGACAAAGGATTATGAACACTGAATCTCTATATAATTTTCTTTTTCTTAGTTGGTAGGGTATTAGAATAGCTAGAAGGAAAGAACTGAAATGGTGGAATTGTAACCCATAATATTCTTTGAAATTTGCTATATAGCTACTTGTTAAATTTTAATTTGAAAGTTATCACCTTTTTGTATATATGTTATATTTCACAATAAGGAAATAACTGAAACTATGGTACTATAACCCATAATATTCTTGGAAATTTCCTACATAACTACTTGTAAATCATACTTTGAAAGTTATCACCCTTTTGCATATATGTTATATTTCACAATAAGAAAATAACTGAAACTGTGGAACTATAACCCATGAAATTTGCTACTTGTTCAATTGCACTTGGAAAGTTATCACTTCTATGTATATATGTTATATTCCACAATAAAAAAATAAGAATTGTGTGGTTGGGTGTTATCTGTTTCTTTCTTTGCTTTATTTTTACCAAGTTATAGGTCATTACAAACATTTAACAAACATATTAAATATGTTTTGTCTGGCATTTTGCTAACTGCTGAAGTTATAGATGTAAACAGTCTCTGACTTCAAAAAGCTCAGATTTCAGCAGAGTGGGAAGAGTGGACAAGCAAGACAATCTGTGATTTTCACAGTGTGATGAGAATTATGAAGTAAGTATAATATTGTTACTGGAGTTCAGCAAAGAATCCTCTCAGTTAACCTAAGGTAGGGGGGAGTTGAGAAATGACTCACAGTTCACAGAAATTCTCAAGCTGGGTCTCAGAGAACAGGAAGGAGGCATTCAAACAAACTGCAGCAGGGAAGGGATCAAGAGTGTGTTTCTGGGGGCAAGATGGCAGAGTGGTGAGGTGTGGGTTTTACTTACTCCTCCAGGGCAGTAGGTAGAAAGCCAGGAACTGCATGGACCGGACACTGCAGAGCAATTTGACTTTGGGCATACTTCATACAACACTCATGAACATGTGGAACAGCTGAGATCCATGAAGTCTGTAAGTTCTCGCAGCCAGGAGACCCATGCCCCTCCCTGCCAGGCTCAGTCCCATGGGAGGAGAGGCCATCAGTGCTGGGAACCAGGAGGGAGAACTACAGTTGCAGCTCTGATTGAAAAACTCAGACTGCTGATCAAAAGGTCCAAACATAGATAGACTGAGACCAGACACTGGAGAATCTGGGAGCAGTCAGCCCAGCAGAGAGGAGATAGGGCTAGCAAAAACAGCAAAAAAAAAAAACCCAAAAAAATAAAAACAAAGACTTTTTGGAGTTCCTGTGAACATAAAACGGAGAAGGGCAGGGCTCAAACAGAATCAGACACATATGCAAATCCAGAGGGCAAGGACCCTTGTCTGCAGAGCTGGTTTCTCTGTTTTCTTGATTGTTCCTTAATGGCCCTAATCTCCTTGTCTCTTAGCATTTCAATACCCCATTAGATCTGCAGGGAGGGCCCTTCTTTTTTCCCTCCTTTTCTAAAACAATTACTCTAAGAAGCCCATTACAGAAAGCCTAAAACACTTGCAATTTGGGACCAGGCAAGAGCAGAGCTAAGATAGCTCTGAGGGACAAAGTAACAAGTCTAGTGGCTGAGAAAATTCCCTAAACACCATAAATTCCCAAGAAAAGGGGGGTGTCCCCTTATAGCCATCTTCCCGGTGGGCTGGGAATGCTCCTGCCCAGCACTGGTGCCACAGCCCAATGCTGCTCCAAACAACCCAGTGTGACAGGAAGTGTTTCCAGCAATACATGCACATGCCACAATATCTGGCATGGACAGTAGCCTTTTGCACACCCATAGCTAATTGTCCTGGAGTTGAGAAGGCAGAGCTGTGTAAAAAGGGGGAAATTAACACACCCCATTCAGCCATACTTTCAGCAGGCTGAGAATGCCCCTACCTGGCCCTGTAGCCCAGAACTTCCCTTGGGGAATGGCGCTCACCTGTGGCATAGCACAGTCTTCCCTCAGCAGAGGCCCTAGGAGGGCATGACTTGGAAGAGGGACCCACTCGCAAGTCCCAGGGGCCATATGCCAATACCAAGGACTTGTGGGACAATGGCAGAGACAAACTGTGGTGAGACTGAACTGAAGGATTAGACTATTGCAACAGCTTTAAATCTCCAGGAACACCTGGGAGATTTGATTATTAAAGATGCCCTCCCTCCCTAACTGCTCAGACACATGCCCCACATTCAGAGCAGGCAGCACCAACTACACACACAAACTTGGTGCACCAATTAGACCCCCACAAGACTCACATCCCCACTCACCACAAAGACTAATTTGGAGAGAACTGGCTTGAGGGGGATAGGTGGCTCATGGACACCAACTGCTGGTTAGTTAGAGAAAGTGTACTCCACCAAGCTGTAGATCTGACAAGTTAGAGATAACTGTTTGAATCAGTCTACATATCTTAAAAGAACCTGATCAAATTAAGCAAATGCCAAGAGGCTAAAAACAACAGAAAATTTTAAAGCATATGAAAAAAAACAGACGATATGGATAACCCAAACTCAAACACCCAAATCAAAAGATCAGAGGAGACACAGTACTTGGAGCAATTAATCAAAGAACTAAAGACAAACAATGAGAGTATGGCACAAGATATAAAGGACATGAAGAAGACCCTAGAGGAGCATAAAGAAGAAATTGCAAGGGTAAATAAAAAAAAATAGATGATCTTATGGAAATAAAAGAAACTGTCAACCAAATTAAAAAGATTCTGGATACTCATAGTGCAAAACTAGAGGAAGCTGAACAGCAAATTAATGACCTCAAGGATGACAGAATGGAAAATGAACAAACAAAAGAAAGAATGGGGGAAAAAATAAAAAAAATCAAAATAGACCCCAGGGATATGACAGATAGTATAAAACAGCCAAATACAAGACTCATTGGCATTTCAGAAGGGGAAGAGAAGGGTGAAGGTCTAGAAAGAGTATTCAAAGAAATTGTTGGAGAAAACTTCCCAAACCTTCCAAACACCATAAATACACAAATCATAAATGCCCAGCGAACTCCAAATAGAATAAATCCAAATAAACACACTCTGAGACATATTCTGATCAGATTGTCAAATACTGAAGAGAAGGAGCAAGTTCTGAAAGCAGCAAGAGAAAAGCAAATCACCACTTACAAAAGAAACAGCATAAGACTAAGCAGTGACTACTCAGCAGCCACCATGGAGGCGAGCAGGCAGTGGCATGACATGTTTAAAATTCTGAGAGAGAAAAATTGCTAACCAAGAATACTTTATCCAGCAAAGCTCGCCTTCAAATTTGAGGGAGAGCTTAAATTTTTCACAGACAAACAAATGCCGAGAGAATTTGCTAACAAGAGACCTATCTTACTTGAGATACTAAAGGGAGCTCTACTGACAGAGAAACAAAGAAAGGAGAGAGAGAGAAGGAGAAAGGTTCAGTGCTAAAGAGATTCAGTATGGGTACATTACAGGACATTAAGAGAGAGAGGGAAAAAATATATCTGACAAACATAAACCAAAGGATAGGATGGCTGATTCAAGAAATGTCTTCACAGTAATAACATTGAATGTAAATGGATTAAACTCCCCAATTAAAAGATATAGATTCGCAGAATGGATCAAAAAATATGAACAATCAATATGTTGCATACAAGAGACTCATCTTAGACACAGGGACACAAAGAAATTGAAAGTGAAAAGATGGAAAAAAATATTTCATGCAAGCTATAGCCAAAAGAAAGCAGGAGTAGCAATATTAGTCTCAGATAAAATAGACTTTAAATGCAAGGATGTCATGAGAGACAAAGAAGGTCACTACATAATAATAAAAGGGGGAATTCAACAAAAAGAAATAACAATTATAAATATTTATGCACCCAATCAAGATGCCACAAAATATATGCAACAAACACTGGCAAAACTAAATGAAGCAATTGGTGTTTCCACAATAATTGTGGGAGATTTCAACACATCACTCTCTCCTATAGATAGATCAATCAGACAGAAGACCAACAAGGAAACTGAAAACCTAGACAACCTGATAAATGAATTTGATTTATCGGACATATATAGAACATTATATCCGAAATCACCAGGATACACATTCTTCTCTAGTGCTCATGGAACTTTCTCCAGAATAGATCATATGTTGGGACATAAGCCTTAATAAATTTTAAAAAAAAATTGAAATTATTCAAAGCAAATTCTCTGACAACAGTGGAATACAATTAGAAGTCAAAAGCCATCAGAGACTTAGAAAATTCACAAATACCTGGAGGTTAAACAACACACTCCTAAACACTCAGTGGGTTAAAGAAGAACCAGCAAGAGAAATTGCTAAATATATAGAGATGAATGAAAATGAGAACATAACATATCAAAACCTATGGGATGCAGCAAAAGTGGTGCTTTGGGGGAAATTTACAGCACTAAATACATTCATCAAAAAGGAAGAAAGAGCTAAAATCAAAGAACTAATGGATAACTGAGGAAGCTAGAAAATGAACAGCAAACCAATCCTAAACCAAGTAGAAGAAAAGAAATAATAAGGAATAAAGCAAAAATAAATGACACAGAGAACAAAAAATAAATAAATAAAGAGAATAAATAACACCAAAAGTTGGTTCTTTGAGCAGATCAACAAGATTGACAAGCACCTAGCTAGACTGACAAAATCAAAAAGAGAGAAGACCCATATAAAGAAAATAATGAATGAGAAAGGAGACATAGCAGATCCCGAAGAAATTTAAAAAATTATAAGAGGATACTATGAACAACTGTATGGCAACAAACTGGATGATGCAGAGGAAATGGACAATTTCCTGGAAACATATGAACAACCTAGACTGACCAGAGAAGAAATAGAAAACCTCAACCAACCCATCACAAGCAAAGAGATCCAATCAGTCATCAAAATGCTTCCCACAAATAAATGCCCAGGGCCAGATGGCTTTACAGGGGAATTCTATCAAACTTTCCAAAAAGAAATGACACCAACGTTACTTAAACTCTTTCAAAACATCAAAGAAAATGGAATACTACCTAACACATTTTATGACTCTAACATCACTCTAATACCAAAACAAGGCAAACATGCTACAAAAAAGGAAAACTATAGGCTAATCTCCCTAATGAATATAGATGCAAAAATTCTCAACAAAATACTTGCAAATCTAATTGAAAGACACGTTAAAAAAATCATACACCGTGACCAAGTGGGGTTCATTCTAGGCATGCAAGGGTAGTTCAACATAAGAAAATCAATCAATATATTACAACACATTAACAAATCAAAAGAGAAAAATCAAATGATCATCTCAATAGATGCTGAAAAAGCATTTGACAAAATCTAACATCCCTTCTTGATAAAAACACATCAAAAGTAGAAATTGAAGGAAACTTCCTCAATAGGATAAAGAGCATATACGAAAAACCCACAGCCAGCATAGTACTCAATGGTGAGAGACTGAAAGCCTTCCCTCTAAGATCAGGAACAAGACAAGGATTCTGGCTGTCACCACTGTTATTCAACATTGTGCTAGAAGTGCTAGCCAGGGCAATCCAGCAAGAGAAAGAAATAAAACGCATCCAAATTGGAAAGGAAGAAGTAAAACTGTCATTATTTGCAGATGATATGATCTTATATTTGGAAAACCCTGAGAAATTGATGATACAGCTACTAGAGCTAATAAACAAATTTAGCAAAGTAGCAGGATACAAGATTCACACATATAAGTCAGTAACGTTTCTATATGCTAGAAATGAACAAACTGAAGAGACACTCAAGAAAAAGATACCATTTTCAATAGCAACTAAAAAAATCAAGTACCTGAGAATAAACTTAACCAAAGATGTAAAAGACTTATACAAAGAAAACTATATAACTCTACTAAAAGAAATAGAACGGGACCTTAAAAGACAGAAGAATATTCCGTGTTCATGGATAGGAAGGCTAAATGTCATTAAGATGTCAATTCTACCCAAACTCATCTACAGATTCAATGCAATTCCAATAAAAATTCCAACAACCTACTTTGCAGACTTGGAAAAGCTAGTTGTCAAATTTATTTGGAAAGAGAAGATGCCTCAAATTGCTAAAAACACTCTAAAAAAGAAAAATGAAGTGGGAGGACTTACACTCCCTGACTTTGAAGCTTGTTATAAAGCCACAGTAGTCAAAAAAGCATGGTACTGGCACAAAGACAGACATATTGATCAATGGAATCAAACTGAGAATTCGGAGATAGACCCCCAGATCTATGGCTGACTGATCTTTGATAAGGTCCCCAAAGCCACTGAACTGGGACATAACAGTCTTTTCAACAAATGGGGCTGGGAGAGTTGGATATCCATACCCAAAAAAATGAAAGAGAACCCCTACCTCACACCCTACACAAAAATTGATTCAAAGAAGATCAAAGACCTCAACAAAAAAGACAGTACCATAAAATTCCTAGAAGATAATGTAGGGAAACATCTTCAAGACCTTGTATTAGGCAGCCACTTCCTAGACCTTATGCCCAAAGCTCAAGCAACAAAAGAAAGAATAGATAAATGGGAACTCCCCAAGCTTAGAATTTTTCTGTACCTCAAAGGAATTTGTCAAAAAGGTGAAGAGGCAGCCAACTCAATGGGAAAAAATTTTTGGAAACCAGTATCTGACAAAAGACTGGTATCTTGCATATATAAAGAAATCCTACAACTCAATGACAATAGTACAGACAGCCCAATTATAAAATGGGCAAAAGATATGAAAAGACAGTTCTCTGAAGAGGAAATACAAATGGCCAAGAAACACATGAAAAAATGTTCAGCTTCACCAGCTATTAGAGAGATGCAAATTAAGACCACAACAAGATACAATTTCACACCAATTAGAATGGCTGCCATTAAACAAATAGGAAACTACAAATGCTGGAAAGGATATGGAGAAACTGGAACTCTTATTCATTGTTGGTGGGACTGTATAATGGTTCAGCCACTCTGGAAGTCAGTCTGGCAGTTCCTTAGAAAACTAGATATAGAGTTACCCTTCAATCCAGCGATTGCACTTCTCGGTATATACTCGGAAGACCTGAAAGCAGTGACACGAACAGCTATCTGCATGCCAATGTTCATAGAAGCATTGTTCACAACTGCCAAGAGATGGAAACAACCCAAATGTCCTTCAACATATTAGTCGATAAATAAAATGTGGTATATACACACGATGGAATACTATGCAGCTGTAAGAAGGAACAATGTCGTGAAACATATGACATGGATGAAACCTGAAGACATAATGCTGAGCAAAATAAGCCAGGCACAAAAAGAGAAATATTATATGCTACCCCTAATGTGAACATTGAAAAATGTAAAATAAATGGCTTATAATGTAGAATGTAGGGGAACTAAAGATAGAGAGCAATTTAATGAAGGGGGAATGATAACCCAATAAAAACAGTTAAGTTATCATGGGTAAATTTAATGTTATGGGAATGCCCAGGAATGACTATGGTTTGTTAATTTCTAGGGGAAGGTATGGTAGGAACAAGTTCACAGAAATGTTGCTATATTCGGTTATTTTCTTGGGGTAGAGTAGGAACATGTTGGAAGTAAAGTAGTTATTTTAGGTTAGTTGTCTTTTTCTCACTCCCTTGTTATGGTTTGTTGAAATTTTTTTCTTTTTTTTTTTATATAGTTACTAGTTAATTTACAAAAAGAGTTAATTAAAAAAAAAAAACAATGAAAAAAATATGCAGAGCCCCCAGCAGGAGCTGGTAGAAAATGCAGGGGTATTGGGCTTCCCCACCTCGATGGTTGCTGATGTGCTCACAGACATAGGGGACTGGTGGTTTGATGGGTTGAGCCCTCTACCACAGGACTTGCCCTTGGGAAAACTGTTACTATAAAGGAGAGGCTAGGCCTCCTTAGAATTATGCCTAAGAGCCTCCTCCCAAATGCCTCTTTGTTGCTCAGATGTGGCCCTCTCTCTAGCTAAGCCAACTCGGCAGGTGAAATCACTGCCCTCCCCCCATGTGGGATCTGACACCCAGGGGTGTAAATCTCCCTGGCAATGTGGAATATGACTCCCGGGGAGGAATCTAGACCCAGCATCGTGGGATGGAGAGCATCTTGTTGACCAAAAGGGGGATGTGAAAGGAAATGAAATAAGCTTCAGTGGCAGAGAGATTCCAAAAGGAGCTGAGAGGCCACTCTGGTGGGCACTCTTATGCACAATATAGACAACTCTTTTTAGATTCTAATGAATTTGAATAGCTAGCAGTAAATACCTGAAACTATCAAACTACAACCCAGAACCCTTGAATCTTGAAGATGATTGTATAAAAATGTAGCTTATGGTGGGGTGACAATGTGATTGGGAGAGCCGTGTGGACCACACTCCCCTTTTTTCAGTGTATGGATGGATGAGTAGAACAATGGGGGCAAAAAAAAAAAAAGGCACCCAGTGTTCTTTTTTACTTTAATTATTCTTTTTTACTTTAATTTTTATTCTTGTTATTTTTGTGTGTGTGGTAATGAAAATGTTCAAAAATTAATTTTGATGACTGCACAACTATATAATGGTACTGTGAACAACTGAACGTATGCTTTGTATGACTGCATAGTATGTGAATATATCTCAGTAAAACTGAATTAAAAATAGTAATAATAATAATAATAATAATGAGTGTATTTCTGAGAGATCAACCAGCATGGACCATTTGTGAATCTCTAAAAGTTACTCAGTGTGACTAGGGTGATCGCTGATGCACTGTGTCCTGTTAGGCTCCAAGATCATTCCATAGAAATCCAGATCTCAATTCCATTGCCCAATATGTTAGTTATTTTGCTAAGCTTTGCCCACAAATTTGATAAGCATGCGTTGTCTTTTTCCATCCAAGTGTCTGATGAAAAATCTTCTTGTCCTATTGCACAGCTCAAATCTCTCCTCTTCTTCAAAATGCTATTATGAGATCTTATCAAATGCTTGCCTGAAACTCAGATACACTTTGCCCATTGAGTTATTCTTATTAGCTAGACCAATAATTAATCCCCCACCACCACCAAAAAAAAAAAAAAAACATAGGAAAATGAGATTATCTTTATGAATTGATTTGGTGAAATATGCTAATGTACATTTGTTGCAAAATGCCTTGTAAACTAAGTAGAATAATTAAACACAGGGCATTTAAAGTTCTTTAACACAGCCAGAAGTATGGGTGAATTGACCACTCAACACTGGGGACTAAAGAAGGTTAGGAGTCCTATTTTTTGGCATTGTGAACAATGAAGGGAGTTAAACTAACTAACCATCTTCCCATATCCAACCCCTAGATCCAGATGGCC
The DNA here is from genome assembly GCF_015220235.1 of Choloepus didactylus. NCBI lineage: Eukaryota > Metazoa > Chordata > Mammalia > Pilosa > Megalonychidae > Choloepus > Choloepus didactylus. The sequence continues at coordinate 53,663,430 of NC_051314.1, forward strand.
AGAGATGGCCTCAGAGTTGAAGTATTCTCCCCTTGGGTGTGGAATATTAGTGACCCTTCAGACTATGACATGCTTGCACAGCATCTCTGCCAAGGGACTTGTCAGAGGAAAGCAGTTAGTTAGAGCCAGGTTAGGTATCAGAGCATCTTTCAACCAAAAAGACTGATAAGCAGAGCAGCCTCACCTCCTAACTGAGGCTGAGTCTTTCTATGACACCATCATGACCCCAGCTTGGATTCTTGTCCACCAGAGCTGGGCCTGATCTTCACTGATCCCTCTCTCTTAAGAGTTACCACAGACACAAGAGCTTATCTTTTACTATTCATTTATCCCTAAGGCTCAGCCAGAGAAAAAGGTGCTTAGCCATCTTGAAATGAATTGGGTCACCTTAGTTAAAGCAGAGATGGCAGCTTAGAAGTCAATAGCATGCATCTGGCCTACGAGGTGAATTATTCAGTTCCCATAGTTAAGAAAACTAATCAAACTATGTTGATAACATTTTAAAAATTCAGATTTCTGTCTTCTTTTGAAAAGCTATACATAGCAAGAAAGGGCAGACACTGAGTTGCAGGTGCACCCTTTCAAAGAGCCAGTTCTTCACCATTCCAAGTGGCCTGCTTCACCCACGTAAGTTACGTGCCTGGTCCCAGAGGGCACTCCAGCTTGCAACCTTTGACTCAGGGAGGCAAATCTTCTCATTTTCATAAATGACACCTTCAATAGTCTGTTGTAGAGACTTTGTCCTAGGGCATCAAACTCACTGTCCAACAGCTTGCAGAACACATTTTCTTACCTTTTGTAAAAATCTAAATGTACTGAAGACTTTAGGAAGACAAAGAAAGACAGCATAATAGCAAAAGGCTGTCTTATGGAAGTTGGGTCAAATAAGTCAAGGATTTAAGGACAAAACACAAGCTACATTTATTTACTGACAACTTACTACTACAAGGGGGGTGGGTTAAGTGCTCTACAAGCATTTTAAAAGTGCTTCCCAAACATTCCTGTTGTTTATTTAGCTTCAGACCCCTTCCCATGGAGATTCTGATTCAGCAGCCCTTGCTGAGACTGGAAATACTGTATTTTAAATAGGCATCCAAAGAATTCTTATCATCATGAAAGTTTGGTAAATACTTCATTTTCTCATTTCATCTTACCATAACTATCCCTAAAAGGAAACCACAATTTAGAGAGGTCACCTAATTTGCACAAATTCACACTACCAGTGAATTAGTATGAATCAAGAGTTAATCTAGTTAGGAACATAGCTAAACTTTTTTAATGTATTTTCTAAAGATGCTTTTATGCTATCACAGAAAAGTTGAGTCATTTCAACAGAAACAGATGGCCCACAAAGCCTAAAATATTCCTATCTGGCCCTCTACACAATGTCAACCCCTGATCTAGATGCTTAACTCCAATGTTAAGACCTTACCCACTACAGTCTATAGCTAGCTGTATAATCATAAATAACTCTGGGAGAATCACAAAGGAGGAGAAATCAATGTGACTGCAAAGACAGGTCACTACCCCTAGAGCTTTGGTTGTTAAGTTAGAAATTAGAAAGTCTTTAGTATTGTCCCTCTTCCATCTGCCATTGCCTGCCCTTCTGTCTGCATTCCTCTCCCTCCAAGTCTGCAGCTTCACAGAACTGACATTTTAAACTTTTCCCCTGATGCACTATCTTGGAAACATATGACATTATTTCCATTTGGGATTTTAGCTTTCCTATTTTTTTTCTAAGGCATTGTACTGTTGGTAGTCTCAGGGGTTATGCCAAATCAATCAACTGACCAATCAACTAAAACTCTACAAAATTAACAAATATAGTTGTACCTTGTCTTCATTGAAATATAAATGAGCTAGTCTTGTCCTCTTTTCAATACCTTCTTGGAGAATCTGCATTGCTCACTTTTTAAGATATTAAGCCAAGATACTCAGATGTTAGTTAGCTGAAACATATTTTTTCAGTGTCATGAAGTCTTAGTAATTTTATATTTGTTTTTTAACTACTTTATTGAAATATAATTCACAAACCATTTAGTTCACCCATTTAAAGTGTAAATATCAATGGTTTCAATATATTCGCAGCACTGTGGACCACAACCAATTTTAGAATATTTCATCTCTCCAGAAAGAAACCCCACACATTCCCATCCCTACAAGCCCTGGGCAACACTAATCTACTTACTATCTCTACAGATTTGCCTATTCTGGACAATTCATATAAATGGAATCATGCAATTTGTGGCTTTTTCAAGATTCATCCATATTGTATGTATCAGTACTTCATTCCTTTTTATTACCACATAATATTCCATTGTATGGAGAGAAGAGACCTAAGATGGAGGCTAGGTGAGACAGAGCAAAAATCACGTCCGTGGAAAACACTAGATAAAAAACCAGAAGGTGACTCAGAACACCACTTCCAGAGTAGCACCAGCCGGACAAGCTCTGCTAAAGCCACGGGGAACGTGCATTTGGTGAAACCAGGAGTCTGCATTCTGAAATGAGTGAGCGAGTCAGCTGAGTCCCACGGCCACGCTGTGGTGTGGGGAAATGGTGGGTTGGCATTTTTTTTAAAAAAAAGAAGCCCAGAAACAGCTGCAGATAAGATGGGAGCAGTCTGGACTAACGCCTCGGTGTCTGGGGTGGAGGATACCCCTTCCCACACCCACTGCTGATTGTCTCGGGTCCAGGGGAGCAAAGGGGAGCCAAAAGGAGAGAAAAAAAAAAAAAAACAACGCATGACTTGCAGCTGTCTCCCCAGCGGGTGGGGCTACTCCTGCCCAGGGCCGAACACACAGCACAGAGCCGAGTCAAGAAACCCAGCCTGACAGGGAGTCTTTCCCGCAGCACCACTCACATGACACAGTATTGGCCATGGACAGTGGCCTTGAATACATCTACAGCTGATTGTTCCGGAGCTGGGAGGGCGGAGCTGTGTGGAAAGGGGGAAGTTAACGCGTCCCATTCAACCATCTTTGACATGGGCTGGGAAAGCCCCTACACAGCCCAGCGGCCCAGGGCTTCCCTGGAGGCTGGCGCTCACTTGTGACGTGGCACGGCCCTCCCTCCCTCAACAGAGGTCCTGGAAGAGCACAGCAGGGAAGGGGGAACTGCTCGGAAACCCCAGGGAACCTACGCCAATACCAAGGACTTTTGGGTCAGCGGCAGAGAACAGCCTTAAATCTCCAGGAACACCTGGGAGGTTTGCTTATTAAACCTGCCCTTCCTCCCTAACCACTCAGGCACATGCCCCTCATTGAGGGCAGACAGCACCGGCAACACACCCAGTGCACCAGTTGGACCCCACAAGAATCAGATCCCCACACACCACAAAGTTTGGGAGAACTGACTTGAGGGGAATAAGTGACTCATGGACACCATCTGCTGGTTAGTTAGAGAAAGTGTATGTCACCAAGCTGCAATTCTAACAAATTAAAGATCAAATAAAGCAAATGCCAAGGGGCCAAAAACAACAGAAAATCTTAAAGCATATGATAAAACCAGACGACATGGAGAACCCGAACCCAAACACTCAAATCAAAAGATCAGAAGGCACACAGTTCTTGGCCCAATTAATCAAAGAACTACAGACAGGCAATGAGAGCATGGGCATGGCACAGGACATAAAGGACTTGAAGAAGAGCATGGCACAGAATATAAAAGACATAAAGAAGACCCTAGAAGAGCATAAAGAAGATATTGCAAGAGTAAATAAAAAAATAGATCTTATGGAAATTAAAGAAACTGTAGGCCAAATTAAAAAGACTCTGGAAACTCATAATACAAGATTAGAGGAGGCTGAACAACAACTCAGCCTCCTTGAGGAGCACAGAACAGAAAATGAAAGAACAAAAGAAAGAATGGGGAAAAAAATTGAAAAAATCAAAATGGATCTTAGGGATATGATAGATAAATTAAACCATCCAAATTTAAGACTCATTGGTGTCCCAGAAGGGGAAGAGAAGGGTAAAGGTCTAGAAAGAGTATTCAAAGAAATGGTTGGGGAAAACTTCCCAAACCTTCTACACAATATAAATACACAAAGCATAAATGCCCAGCAAACTCCAAATAGAATAAATCCAAATAAACCCACTCTGAGACATATTCTGATCAGACTCTCAAATACTGAAGACAAGGAGCAAGTTCTGAAACCAGCAAGAGAAAAGCAACTCACCACATACAAAGGAAACAACGTAAGACTAAGTAGTGACTACTCAGCGGCCACCATGGAGGCAAGAAGGCAGTGGCATGACATATTTAAAATTCTGAGAGAGAAAAATTTCCAACCAAGAATACTTTATCCAGCAAAATTCTCCTTCAAATTTGAGGGAGAGCTTAAATTTTTCACAAACAAATGCTGAGAGAGTTTGCTAATAAAAGACCTGCCCTACTTCAGATACTAAAGAGAGCCCTACTGACAGAGAAACAAAGAAATGAGAGAGAGATATAGAGAATTTCAACAGACATATATAGAATATTACATCCCAGGTCACTGGGACACACGTTCTTCACTAGTGATCACGGATCTTTCTCCAGAATGGACTGTATGTGGGGACATAAAAACAAGCCTCAATAAAATAAAAAATGAAAAAATGAATTTGTTCAAAGCACATTCTCTGACCACAATGGAATACAAATAGAAGTCAATAACCATCAGAGACTTGGAGAATCCACAAACACCTGAAGGATAAAAATGAGGGGGAGATGAAAACATTCCCGGATAATCAAAAGCTGAGGGACTTCATCACCAGTAGATCAGTCCTAAGCAGGCTGAAAGGAAGGGACACTAAACAATTGACTGAAACCACATGAAGAAATAAAGATTTCCAGTAAAGATCACATGGTAAATATAAAGACCAATACTACTGTATTGTTGATTTATAACTCCACTATTTACTTCCTACAGGATCTAAAATACATAAACTGTAATGATAAATCGGTGGTTTTGGACTCAATGTAAAACATGTAATTTTTGACAAGAACTACATAAAGGTGGGGGAATGGAGGAGTACAAGAACACAGTTTACGTGTCCTATTGAAGTTAAGTTGGTATCAAAGAAAAACAAGATTGTTATAGATTTAAGATGTTAAATTTAAGCCCCATGGTAAACACAAAGAAAGTATCAGAGAATATGACTAGAGAGATGAAAAGTAGAGTAGGGGTTCTAAGAAGTGGGGGAAGGGGCAATGGGGAGTTAAATGAGAGTAGGGTTTTTGTTTGGGGTGAAGGGAAACTTCTAGAAATGGATGGTCAGAAGGTGATAGCATTGCAACATTCTAAATGTGATTAATCCCACTAATGGAATGCTAGGGAGGGGTGGAATAAGAAGATTTAGGCTATATATATCTTTCCACAATTGAAAAAAAAAAAATAAGACTGTCTAAATAGATGACAATTAAATGTCAAAGATGATCCTGGATGGGATCTGAAGATGGAGAAGAGGAGTCTCAAAGGGACACAGATGGGACACAAGAAAAAAAAAAAAAAAGGAAATGTAGAATGTAAGCTTTATATCAATGTTGAATTTCTTGAACTTCTTAGCTGCACTAAATGAGATTGCATAAAAGAATGTTCTTGTCCATGGGAAAGGTATCTGTGAATTATATTGTTTGTTCAAAGATATGTGCAGCTTGCTCTCATATGTTCAGAGGACAGAGCAATAGATGATGGGTGTTAGGGAGGGAGAGAGGGAGGGAAAGAAAGAGACGGTGGTGTGACAGGATCTTAAAGGTGATGGATGGGGGTTTCGGGGGAGGGTGGTCGGGGTATGATGGATTTCTATGTATGGGGTTTGTACTATTTTTGCAACTGTTCCTGTAAGATTGAACTTATTTCAAAATAAAATTTATTATAAAAAAAAAACTCCATTGTTTGAAGATACCACATTTTACTTATCAGTTCATCAGTTGATGGACTTTTGGGCTTCTATGAATAATGCTGCTATGAACATTCATGTACAAGTTTTTGTATGGACATATGTTTTCATTTCTCTTGGTCATATACCTAGGTGTGGAAATGCTAGATTATATGGTAACTCTGTATTTAACCATTTGAGGAACTGCCATACTGCTTTCCAAAGCAGCTGCACCATTTTACATTCCAACCAGCAGTATATGAGTATTTCTCCACATCCTCACCAACAGTTGTAATTTTCTGCTTTTTATTATAGCCATCCTAGTGAGTGTGAAGTGGTAGCTCATGTAAGCTAAGACACATTCTTGATGGCACCAACTATGTCTTGTCAGATCCTAAAGCCCTCCCCACACTTTATTTCCAGTGAGTTCAAGTCTGAATCCCCAGACTCCTTTTCAGCTCCCTAGGCCTCACTGCTCTTTCACTTTAGTTACTGCAAGACTCAAGTCATTGTCCTATCCTTGGCCTTGAATGAAGAAGGCACTTCTCTAAATGACTCCCAGCATCCAGATCCAAACCCAGATTTCAGGCCCTCCTGTAATAACCTTGCAGGCATTGACTCAGTCTTTCAGGACCTCACAGAAATCCCTGAAGTCCTTTGCTGTCCCTTGAACAATTGTTGATACTGACTCCATTTGCTAGAAGTATATTATTAGTCAATGGCCCTTTCCACCACATTCTACATCAGAGGTCACTTATTAGCATTCCATCTCTCCCTATATCAAAGATAAAGTCCCATGCAAGCCTGTTCACTAAAATCTATTCTCTAACATAAGAGATAGTTGTTCTGATTTGCAGAGCAAGGATGACTGCTGTTCTAAGAATTCAATGTATGACTGAGTTCTTGCTAACTCAGAATAACCAGCTCTTTACTCTTCTCCAAATTTTCTCTAATATCTCAAACTGTCTCCAAAGGAACTTGCTTGTGGGAGGGGTGTTAACCTCAAATCTTACAGTACTTCAATACCAAAAAACCTTTAACAGTAATCATTTTCCCCAAGGAAAGAGAAGGGTGGTCCCTCAAGGGGATTCTGAAGCCAACTCATTTCTATTTCAAATCCTTTTACCTACTTCACTGGGTCTAAAATTGCAATTTTAGAATTCTTTCAATGTTTGCTACTTCCTGATTAAAGGTTTTTCTTTAAATGTACTGTTTCCCTCACAATCCAGTAGTAAGCATTGTTTAAAACTCAAATTTTTCCAAGATGTTTCTCCATGGTGAAAAAAAAAACGAGTCCATTATCTGAATTTTTTTTAAGTTTACCTTTTAAAATAGCTCCTGTTTACATACCTACAACTCCAAAAAAATGTATAAACTTTTCCAGATGCAATCTCAAGGTAGTACAGTAGAGTAAGTATTGTCACTACTTCCAGTCATCTCCATCTCAGTAATGCACCTCAATCCACCAGCTACTCAAACCCAAAACATGGGAGTCATTTTTGATGTCTCTTTCTCTTACATCCCCACATTCAATTAACCATGAGTTTTGCCCATTCTGCCTCCATAATACATTCTGGAGCCTTCATCTTCTCTCTACTACACTGTCATGACTACTGAAAAGGCCACCATCATCATCAACTGGACAATGTAATCAGTCTCCTTGGTCTCCCAGCTTCCTCTTGCCCGCTCCAAACCATTCTCCACACAGCACCCTAAAGGCTTAGATTACTCCTTTGCTAATACTCCTCACAGGCTCCCTACCTATGATAAAATCCAATTCCTTTAACATGACTGAGGTTTGAGAAGCCCTGCACTGATCTAGCTTCTCAAACCTCATCCTAATCCATGACCACCCTCCTCTTTGTTTCTTAAGCTACAACCACATCAGCCTTCTTCAGGTTCCTCAAACAAGCATGGCATACCCTTTCTCACCAGGGCCTCTGCTCTTGGGTCCAGCTCAGTTGTCTCCTTTTCTTCTCTCAGAATTGAGAAGTTTCTCTTCAACCTTCAAGTCTGTGCTTCAAATGTCATTCCTTAGAGACTTTCCTAACCACCCAAACTAAAATAGGCTCACCATCAGCCCCACCTCACTGCCCCTGGTTCTCCCTCATAGCACTCTGTTGTTTTCCTTCGACGACCTTTCACAATCTGAAACTATATTTTTACTTGTATATACTTCTTTTTCCCCAATTATGTAAATCTAAGAAGGCAAGGACTGTTTCTGATTTGATCACTTTATCACAGTGCTAGTACAGTCTTAACACATTGTAGACCCTCATAAAAATCAATGAATGAATGAAAGGACAAATGAACAAATCAAAGCTCAAAGATATACAATATTTATTCAAGGTAGGAGTTAATCATTATCTAAGCCAGAAATAGAACCCTAATTCACTCTGTTTTTGTCCAGCACTTGATCCATTGTATCATATTTTTCCTCTAGGAGTATAAAGTATTGCTTTTGTGCTAATACATTGAGTGGAACTATAAAAACTAATGGCCTTCAGAATTCAAATTCCTAATTCTAAAGCTGCTGCATTCCATGATTAATGTTAACAATATGCCATCATTACAATAGATTCAACACTTCTGAGCATGACCATTAATTCTTAATCAGTAATATTCACAGCTATATTCAAAAGTGGAAAAGGCACAGAGAATAGTCGCCAGTTCTAAGTATTTTTCACTGATGCATAACACCAATACAGTGTCTTATTTTACTGTCAAATTCACAATAACGTAGGTTCTATTGAGGAGTTAATATGAGTGACTTTTATCAGAATATCATAAATATTTGTTCAATTGATTCTATTTACTGTGTTTCATTTGTACTTACTAGCCTTAAAATTACGTCTTACTGTTTCAATTTGAGCAACTCTGAAAAAAAATGAATTTTATAAGCTCTACTGAGAATTAGGTATCAAAGATTGAATGCTAACTTGGTCTGAATTGAAGTTTTTCTATTTTATGTCACTTATTAGTCACAGACTGTACAACTTGGAAAAACTAAAAGTCATAATGCTTACAATAAGTTATAAAAATTTCTAATAAGATTCCAATTCAACAGATTTCTTTAATTTCCAATTTTATAAAATTTCTTCAAAACCCCTCTCAGAACTGACTACTTATAACATATCCAGCCAATGAAGAAAAGCCCCACTTAATTCTGGTTATTATTACAGTCTCTGGACAGGCATCAATCAATGGTATAATAATCAAAGTTCAACAGTGATGCAGAGTTGATATTTCATTATAGAGTTAAAGCTATGTATGGGCTCACATTCCCCTATATCCTCAAATATTTTGTCCATCTTCTTCACTAGCTCATAATTCTCTTGTGATGGAAATCATGTCTACAGCTATTTCCTTTGAAACTTTCCACAAAGCCTAGCAAAGCACTCTGTCCATTGTAGCTATTTAATAAACATTGGCACATTGCCTGAAGGAAGCAATTGACAATTCAGTCATAAAGAATTCACAATGGTGCATAAATTTATCAACTTAATTTTTTATGTTCCTCTGAGAGGTGATGTACCAAAACATTATCTAATCTTAGGTGAGACTGACTCTTGCAATCAGACAAAAATAGGAACAAAGTGTCATTTACATTCATGGCTGGCTAATTTTGTGATAGCAGGCTTTCAGTGTGTAAAAGCTAAGCTCACATGAACACAATCAGAAAAGAATATGTTCTGTTGGTGTGCATTTCTTTAATTTGCTCTTTTCCTTACTGTCCAGATTTGGAATACATGCTGTCAACCTGGGAGACATATATTAAAAATCATTTCTCATATGAGAAGAAAAACATTTTATAAGACAATACAAAAATACAAAACAGTATGTTGTATTTATTAGAGGGAGAATGGACTTTGAATTTGGGCATTCCTGGGTTCAGATCTTGGATCTGCCACTTTCTCATGTGTCTTCTCCAAGTCACAGTTGCTTCAACTATAAAATAGGAATAATAAAGTCTACTACAGGGTTGCTACAAGGACTAAATGAGTTAGAACATGCAAAGTGCCAAATACTATTGTGTGAACAAATGCCCAACTACCATTTACATGATTTTTTTTTTCCCATAATGGCTTACCCTTTGTTACAGATACTGGTTGTGAGAATGGCAATCAGTGAAAAGAAGAAATTATGCAAATCTTCTGAATAATCAGGTAGCTGCTGCAATAGGTAACAATATTTCCTACCCAAATTTCTCCCCTTCTCCTACTTCACCTCCTTATTATGAGCAATGTTCATCAGCAACAGCAGTCTCCTAAAAAAAAGAATCAAATTTTAGAGTGCCAAACACATTTATTTCTATAATTTTCCTCTTTTCGAAGGGTTGTGGCAACATTTGGGTATTGCCCACCAAAATCTTCAATAATCTTTAAGCAACTCATCTGTCTCAGATCTACTCATTCCCCCACCAGTCCCTCCCTATTACAATCCAAAATTCTTATTATATAGAATTTTTATAGCTTAGCTTTGGTCATGCCTTTCCATGCTCAAGAACATTCTGGCACTCTCCATTTCCTACAGAATACCATTAAATTCCTTACTCTGGCTCTCATGGCTTTCCACAATCTGACATCCATCTGCCTGTCTAGTCTTTTCCGTCAATGTACCCTCTCAAAAGGTCAAAGTTATTGACCATTGCTGAACATGCCCTAAATCTCATGCTTTAATGACTGCTGTTTCTCTACCGGCTATCCCCAATTTCCATTTATAACTATTAAAACCCTAATTTTTCTTTCAAATCCACTTAAAACATCTTACTTTCTTTACCTTAATCTGCCTAAACTCTTTCTTACACATTCTTCATTACCCGAGCACCTATTCGTTCCAATTCCAAGCTCAGGAGTTATTTCCTCTTCGAAGTATCTTGAGACTGAATTCCCTGTCTCCCTAATCTCTTGTAGATTTGATTACTGCTTCAAATTATCTGGCACATATTTCCCTTGTAGTCTCAATGACACTTCGATGGTTTCATTTGTTCACCTGTTTATCTCCTCCATTAGACTCCAGGTTCCTCGAGGGCAGGCAGTACATACCCAGCATACCCCACCGATTCCTCTACTTAGTGTCTGTAAACATGTTTGCTGAAGGAGCTAACCTCTCAGTGAAGCCGCTGCTGTTCTCCCCAGATCCCATCCAAATAAATCTCTGTGTCCTCACAGCCCTCTGTATTTCTATGATTAGACTAATGAACCACATTATTCCTTGCTGTATCGTATGTGTGTATTTGTTTTATTCTTCCTATTATACAGTGAACACCCTGAAGGCAAGAGCTGGATCTTTCTGAAGGAGGGACTTGTGCCTGTCACAGTAGGTATGTAGTGATTAGTAGCAGTTTTGTAACTCTTCAAACCACATCAAAGACCAGAGTGTGAGTCATGCTTGCTCTGTGAAGAAACATCAATATTGCTCTCAAAAGCTAAATCCACTTTTTAAATCCCTAAAATAGCAGAGCAGGATCACAGTAATGTCCTAGACTAGGAGGTGGAAACAGGCTGGTAATGAAAAGAATTATGCACTGTTGGTATGAAACAAAGCCAGTGGCAGTCATTAGGATAAAGTTTTTGACTGCTGCTAAGCATTATTGTCAATTCTTCCAATGTTTTAAAAGAAGCCTCAAATATGTATTTTATATAGTATTTCCCAAATATTTAAATTTTTGGAACCGACATTTAAAAAGAAACAAAAAACACTGTATAAGCCAAACTAAATGCATCTGTAGATCAGAAAAGGCCTACAGGCTGCCAGTATCTTTAAACATCTACTCTGGATTGATTATAACACTTCCTTATTGAAGATTTACTTTGAGCAGTGTCCTAGCTAAGGGCTTGCATTAATTATGTGATTAAATCACATAAATTATGTGTTTAAATTTGCATTCCTAGGAAGGGTACCATTGATCTGGGTAACATTAAGATGCTAGTTTACTGATAAAGAAACTAAGATACAGAAAGTTACATTACACATGTCTGGTAACATTACCAAACCTGTCACACTCCAATGGGTAAATTCAGATTTTTAAATTTAAAAGTGGGCCAAGAGTCATGCACAATTCCAAGTCTGCTAGCACTCCACTTCTCTCCTGCTAATGTCGGAAACACTTGTTCAAAACAAAACCAAGGTTGAGACCTGCTGTTTTATATAATACAATAGAGTAAAATTACTAAAGTTTGTTATGAACCATACGGATAATTCTTTAAGGTTACAACTACGAGACTTTCAGAAGACAGTCCACCATGAAAATTGAATAGAAAAAAAAAATTAAATATCAAGGCAGGGAAGAATAAAAACAAGTGGGGGGAGTGAGGCAAAAAGATGGCACAATCATTTGGAAAAGGGTCAAACCAATACATATTCCTGTACTCAGAAAACTTTTTTGAGTAATACTACATTCAAAGTGCTTTGCAAGAAGTTGTTTTAATAGCCCGTAGGAAAGATGGCAAACGTGAGACACTTAAGACCTAGAATCAACAGGAATTGGTGACTAATTTGAAGTGCAGTTTGAGTGAGAGGGAATAAGCAGAGATGATGACTCAGAAACCAAGGGGGGAATAGTTGTATCATTTACCAAGATAAAGGACCACAGAGGAAAAAAAAAATCTGATGTGGAGGATATAATGGAGTTTACTGACAGTGAAAGAGGGGGTTCCAGAAGACACAGTGAAATGGATAGATGAGCAATCAGTAAGACAAGAGCCAGAGTCGGGTGAGGTTGAAATGGATGGAGATGGGATGGCAATGAGTGTTCTGGAGGGACAGCAAGCCAGGCAGCCTAGCCTAGCCTTCTGGGTGAAAATCATTAGTCACTAGAAGAGGATCAAAAAATTGCCAAATTGGCTGGTGGGATGTGGTAATGATGGCGTGGGGCAGTGCATAAGAGTACAGTTCCAACATTCCAAATGATACTTTGCTGTCACAGTTCAATAGTGTCCTAATACACTTTCCCAGATGTCTCATACTGTATTAATGCTCACTGTGATTTCAACTCCACGGAATCACTGCTTGTATATTAAGATGTAATCAGGGCATGGAGTTTTTTAATTGTGCTGGGAAGAGTCCTAACTGTTTTATGCAGGGGCTTCAGGGTCCAAAGAATGGTGAAAGGTTTGAGTTCTGGGCCCCTATCCTAACCCAACCAGTGTTATTCCCTTTTAAGTTTTTTATATACTGAGCTTCTCAGCTATGGTCCACTGCTAAAAAGAATCCTACTGACTTTAAAAAAAAAAAAAAAAAAAAAACTCCACTGAGGTGTCTCAGTCGCTTATGAGGGTGTATTAGTAATTTGCTATATATCATAAAGTAATGAAGTTTAAAAATTTTCCCATATGTTATACTGGATTCAAAGATACACTATTAATAATATCACATTTGCTAACATGTCTAGTTGTGCTCTTGAATAGGAGAGAAAATAGTACAGATACTACTAAAATGATAGGAATTTCACAGTATCCAGCTACACTCATGGGAGTACGTTGTTTATGTGAAGGTGATCCTCCATAAGTTTTGATAGCAATAAATGTCAACTGGTGATTTCAATGAAATCCAAGTCCTTAAAACTCTGAGAATGTCCATCTCCCCGACTCCCAACACATGACCAGGAAAGGATGGACAGCTCATTAAAGAGTGAGAGATAGAAAGATAGATAGATAGATAGATAGAGAGAGAGAGAGAGAGAGAGAGAGAGAGAGGTCCTTTCTAAGAATCAGAAGTCTAAGCTGTAGAATCCTTGCCAAAAGGAATTCTTGGTATTTTTGTTGTTGTTGTATGAACTTTACATTGTATTGTATTTTATTTTATTTTTTTCTTCTATCTTTTTTTATTCTTTGCTTTTTTTTTAAATCCTCTTCCTCTTTCATTGTAGAAGAAATGGAAGTGTTTTAATATAGATTGTGGTGGTTATTGCATAACTATGTGATTATACTAGGAATCACTGATTGTTTACTTAGGATGGATTGTATGGTTTGTGAATAAAACTGTTTAAAAAATAAACAGAGGGATATAAGTGCTGGAGAAAATTTGGAAAGAGGGATATACCTATTCATTGTTAGTGGGGAAGTAGCATGGTGCAGCCCATCTGGAGGGCAGTGTGGTGGTTCCACAGGAAACAAAGTATGGGGTTGCCATATGGTCATACAACCCTGTTATTCGTTGTATACTGGGAGGAACTGAGAGCAAGGACTCTAGTGGACATTTGCACCCTGGTATTTGTAGCTGCAGTATTCACGATTGGCAATGGATGGAGGTGGCCTAAGGGTACATCAACTGATAAACTGAATGTTGAACTGTGTTGTATACATGCAGTGGAATATTGAGCGGCAGCAAGAAGGAATAAAGTTGTGAGGTATGCAACTAGGTGAATGGAGCTTCAGGACAGTAGGTTGTGTGAAATAAACCAGAATTGAAAAGACAAACACTATAACACTTCACTAATATGGACTAACAATAATGTGCAAACTCTGAGAATTGAATCTGGGAGCATGGGTTATCAGGGGAAGGCTTATGTAAAGGTTCCTAGATTGTAAGCTCTTACAGCAGTCACCTCCATTTCTGAGTTGTTATGGTTATTTCTAAATTCTGAGATGCTGAGCTGTCTGTGTGTGACCTGATTGTTCCCTGGAGCTTCGGGTGTCTGTATGGGACCTGGGACTCAGAGCCAGAGTTTGGCAGCTGTGAGTGTCGGCATTGCCCCATACGGCAACTGTTAAAGAGGCTGAAAAGGAGATGAGACTTCAATTGGAGAGATGAATGAAATGGACTTGGTTGAGACTGGGGTAGATCAGACTAAACGGTAGAGAATGATATTAACTGTGTTTTAAAACTTTAGCTTCTGTGTGGAACCAAAGGAAGAGATGTTTATTTGGTATAAAATCTATATTTTCTGTAGCATAATCTATAATTTAACTTGTATGGTCAGTTTACTCAACCACCACAATTACATGGAACCTTGAAAAGGGAGTGACATCTGGTTGGTTTGTACAGGTTAGCATGAAGCCCTGATTCAATGCAGAGTAATTTCGGCAGAGAATTAAAAGTATTTGCAAAACCCCCTTGAGGGACTCGGAAAAAATTGCAGAAATATTAAACTTCCCCACTTGAAGTTTAATTCACCTGGGGAATTCCTGATATTCTCACAAGCATTGGGAACTACCAGTTTAGTAGGCCAAGCCCTTGATCTTGCTTGCCCTTATGAAGCTTGTTACAGCAAAGGAGAGACAAAGCCTACTTAAAATTGTGCCTGAGAGTCACCCCTAGAGAACCTCTTTTGTTGCTCACATGTGGCCTCTCTCTCCAAGCCAACTCTTCAGGTAAACTCACTGTTATCCCCTGCCCCAAGTGGGACATGACTCCCTGGGGTGTAAATTTCCCTGGTAACATGGGACATGACTCCTGGGGATGAGCCTGGATCCAGCTTCCTAGAATTGAGAAAGCCTTCTGGACCATAACGGAGAAGAGAAATGAAACAAAATAAAGTTTCAGTGGCTGAGAGATTTCAAATGGAGTAGAGAGGTCATTCTGGAAGTAACTCTTATGCATTATAAAGACATCCCTTTTTGGTTTTTAGTTTATTAGAATAGCTAGAAGGAAATACCTGAAACTGTTAAACTGCAATCCAGTATCCTTGATTCTTGAAGATGATTGTATAATGATATAGCTTACATGGTATGACCGTGTGATCATGAAAACCTTGTGGCTCACACCCCCTTTATCCAGTGTACGAACAAATGAGTAGAAAAATGGGGACAAAAAGTAAATGAATAATGGGGAGGGAGGAGGAATATGAGATGTTTTGGGTGTTCTTTGTTACTTTTATTTTTATTCTTATTGTTATCTTTATTGTTTGGAGTAATGAAAATGTTCAAAAATTGATTGTGGTGATGAATGCAGAACTATATGATGATACTGTGAACAACTGTTGTACACTTTGGATGATTTCATGGTATGTGATTGTATTTAAATAAAATTGCACTTTAAGAAAGAGAATTATACACCATGATCAAAAGGGATTTATCCCACATATGCAAAGGTGGTTCAATATAAGAAAGTCAGTTTTAATATACAAAGTTAACAAGACGAAGGAAAAAAACTACATGATCATCTCAGTTGATGCAGAAAAGGAATCTGAAAAATTCCTTTCTTGATTAAAAAAAAAAAAAACACTCAGAAAACTAAGGAGAGATGGAAACTTCCTCACCATGACAAAGGGCATATATGAAAAACCCACAGCTTACAACATAATTATGAAAGACTGAAAGCTTTCTCTGTAAGGTAAGTAATAAGACAAGGATGTCCACTGTCACCACTGTTATTCAAGATTGTATTGGAAGTTCTAGCCAGAGCTATTAGGAAAGAAAAAGAAATAAAAGGCAACAACATTGGAAAAGAAGAAGTAAAACTTTCCCTACTTGTAGATGACATAATCCTATATGCAGAAATCCTAAAAAATCCACAACAAAGCTCCTAGAGCTAAGAAATGAATTCAGCAAGGTGTTCAGGTACAAGATCAACACTCAAAAACCAGTAGTGTTTCTGTACACCAGTAATGAAAAATTGGAAGAAGAAATCAAGAAAAAACAATCCATTTTAAATAACAACTAAAAAAATCAAATAGCTAGGAATAAATCTAACTAAGCATGTAAGGACTCTACACAAAAATCTACAAAACATTGCTAAAAGAAATCAAAGAAGACCTGAATAAATGGAAGGACATTCTGTATTCATGGATCAGAAAACTAAATATTATTAAGATGTCAATTCTATCCAAAGCAATAATCCCAATCAAAATCCCAACAACCTTCTTTGCAGAAATGGAAAAGCCAATCATCAAATTTATATGGAAGGGTAAGGGGCCCCAAATAGACAAAGCCACATTGAAAAAAAAAAAAGAGCAAAATCGGAGACATACATCCCAATCTTAGAACTTATTACAAAGCCACAGTAATGAAAACAGCATAGTACTGGTGCAAGGACAGATCTATACACCAATGAAATCAAACTAAGATTTCAGAAATCAATTCTCACTGTGCCAGTTTGGATATATTATGTCCCCCAGAAAAACCATGTTCTTTAATGCAATCTTGTGGGGACAGATATATGAGTTTTGATTAAGTTGGAACCTTTGGATTAGGTTGTTTCCATGGGGGTGTGATCCACCCAACTGTAGGTGATAATTCTGATTAGATAATTTCCATGGAGGTGTGGCCCTCCCTATTCAGCATGGGCCTTGATTAGTTTATTAGAGCCCTATATAAGAGCTCAGACAGAAGGAGCTTGCTGCTGCAACTTACAGGGACATTTTGAAGATGGCAATTGAAAGCAGACTTTTGCTCCAGAGAAGCTAAGAGAGGACAAAACACCCCAAGAGCAACATATTGAAGAATGCACAGGAGCTGAGAGAGAAGCTGGAACACAATCTGGGATCAGCAGATGCCAGCCATGTGCCTTCTGAGCTTATAGAGGTTTTCCAGATGCCAATGACCTTTCTCCAGTGAAGGTACAATATTGTTGCTGCCTTAACTTGGACACTTCATGGCCTTAAGACTGTAACTCTGTAACCAAATAAACCCCTTTATAAAAGCCAATCCATTTCTGGTATTTTGCATAATGGCAGCATTAGCAAACAGGGACACTCACCTTTCTGGCCAACTAGATCAACTTGGAAAGAATGATCTCATTGACAAATGGTGCTAGTGAAACTGGATCTTCATTTGCAAAATAATTAAGGTGGACCTCACATCATATACGAAAATCAAATCAAAATAGATGAAAGATCTAAGCATAATAGCCAAAACTTTAAAACTCCTAGAAGAAAACATAGGGAAGAATCTTCAGGACCTCATATTAGGCAATGGTTTCTTAGACTTTACGCTAAAGCACAAGCAAAAAAAAAAGAAAAAATGCATAGATGGGACCTCATCAAAATTAAAAAATTTTGTGCCTCAGAGGACTTTATCGTGAAAGTAAAATGACAACCTAAACAGTGGGAGAAAATATTTGGAAACCACATGTCCAATAAGGATTTAATATCTAAAAATATTTTTAAAAATCCTTCAACACAGCAACAAAAAGACAACCCAATTTAAAAATTGGGCAAAATTCTTAAATAGACATTTCTCCACAGAAAATCTACAAATACCCAAAATGCACATGAAAAGATGCTCAATATCATTAGCATTAAGGAAATGCAAATCAGAACCACAATGTGATGCCATTTCACACCCACTAAAATGGCTATTATTAAAAAAAAAAGAAAATTCACAAGTGTTGAAGAGGATATGGAGAAACAGGAACACAGATTCATTGCTGGTGGGAACGTAAAATGGTGCAGCCACTGTGAAAGATAGTTTAGCAATTGCTCAGAAAGTTAATTAAAGAATTACCATATGACTCGACATTCCCATTCTTAGGTATGTACTCAAAAGAATTGAAAGCAAGGACTCAAACAGATATTTGCACATCAATGTTCATATGGACATTATTCACAATTGCCAAAAGATAGAAGCAACCCAAGTGTTCATCAACAGATGAATGGATAAACACAATGGAATCTTATTCCGTGTTTAAAAGGAATGAAGTTCTGATACATGAGACGACATGGAGAACCTGGAAGACATCATGTGAAGTGAAATAAGCCAAACACAAAAGGACAAATATTGTATGATCTCACCGATATGAAATAATTGTAACAAGCAAACTCATAGAGTCAGAATCTAGAATACAGGTTACCAGGGGGCAGGGGTGGGGTTGGAAATAGGGAGTTAAGGCTTAAACTACAGAGCTTCTATTTGGGATGATGGAAATGTTTTGGTAATGGATGGGGGTTACTGTAGCACAACATTGTGAACATAATTAATAGCACTGATTATATATATGAATGTGGTTAAGAGGAGAAATGTTAGGTTGTATCTATGTTACTAGAATAAAAATTCTTTAAAAATCCAAGGAACTGCACAAATCAACTCTACATTAAACCATGTACTATAGTTAATAATACATTTATTAAAATGTGCTTCCATCAATTATAAACAAATGTACCTCACCAATGCAAGGTGTAATTATACGGTGGTATAGGAGAAACTTGTATTTTATGCATGGTTTTTCTGTAAACCCACAACTTCTCTAATTAAAAAAAAGGAAAAGCTGTCCTCAGTGTATGGTATGTGAATAATCTCAATAAAAATGAATTAAAAAAAAAAAAGCTGTCCTCAGTGTATACTGGTCCAGCCTTTTAGAGAATCATTTGGCAATAAGTAAAACTAAAAAATCATGGTCCATGTGACCCAACAGTTCTGCTTTTTATTATGTTCCCTAGAGAAATTCTTACACATAGATGCAAGTAGATACGTGAAAGGATATCATTCGCAGTATTGTACATAGCAGTGAAAAACTGGATATAATCCAAATGTCCATCAGTAGATAATAGACAGGAAAATGTGGTATATTCACACATTGGCATACTGAGAGTTAAATTGATTTAAATATTTAAATATATATATTACTACAGTTACACCTCAACAACAACAACAAAAAATCAATGTAGAGACATCAAGACCTGTTTCTCCCTGTAATTTCAGGAAACTCTTGCTCCTCCCTCAAATGACCCATGTTTTTCACATCTAATAATGAAAATATTATAGTAATTTTATACTATCTTTAATAAAATATAGAATAGTTATTATTAGTCATTATATTAAACTTTTAAAATATATCATCTCATTTAATCCTCATAACAAACCAACTTTGTTATGATGATCAGTGAGAGTCTTTGACACATACACCCAACAATCACCACCTACCACTCTCTGTTCTTTGAAATAGACAATTGACTTTTTTGAAAAGTGCTATGCAAACTCAGCTTCAAGCTCCCCTTCCAACCAAACTGATAGTGCAAGTATTTTCTAATTAGATAGTCTGATTGTATTCCTAATTATTATCCCCACAGATGAGGAACATAAAGCTCAGAGAAGTTCAGTGATATTCCCAATGTCATGAATCCAGAATTTAAACCAAGTGCTCTGACCACCCCCTTAGCCTCTACACTGGAGCCCAGTGAAAATGAGGATTTGTGAAAGAGTTTTCCTAAAATCTGTAACCTGCAGATTCTATTTTCTTTGTTAATTGTTTCTACTAATTAAGCCCTCTTATTTTTTGTGTATATGCTAGGGCCATTTAGGCTACAAGATACAGATGCTCTCAGTTTAACCACATGTGGTTAGCGATGACTGTAATGATCTACAAGAAAATGGAAGACCAGAAAACTATTTCAGTAGCCACTTAGTTTGATCTCATGAACCTGATAAGTTATTCATTGCCCTTCAGAAAACAATAGCCATCAACTAACAGCTCCAGTGACCCTGTAGCATTTCTGTTTGTCTTCCCCTGAGATGTAGACATCAGTTGTTGACTCAGTCTCATGACTCAGCTTCCCTTTGTTTCAGCTTTCCCTCAATTTTGTTTTCTTTCTACTACTTTTGCCTAATTATCCTTTCACTGTGGGCCTCACCTTAAATACTTCTAAAGAGTAAGTTGCCATCCAACATGGAATTCCTTAACAGAGCCAGACCACTTTCTAGGCCATCAAGCTCCATAACATCCAGTTTACAGATGGTTTCCTTTGGTTTGGGTGTTGAGTCTCTGGACAGTAAGTTGAAATCAGTGTGATAGGGTCATGTAACACAAAGCATGGCAACCAATAAGAAGGATCTAAGTATAAATTCTTTCCTCAGTCACAAGATAAAGACATAGCAATTGTATCTTAACCCAGTAGTGAGGAAAGCCAAGAAGCAACTCAACTTGCTAAATACAAAAATTTTAGTTGAAATTCTATTAATATATCCCCCATGCATGCCTCTATGTCTTTCCCTTTCACCTAAAGAAAACTAGAGATTTATTATCTGGAGGGGAAAAATCCAAAGAGAGTCTCTGAACAAGAGGCCATCAGATATGGTGTAGGAGAAGACACCATACTGAAAACAGGGGATTAAGCGAAATTTTCATGTGGAATGTTGACAAAAACTCTCTTTCCAGCCCTCTATCCCCATAAGCCTCTCAAAATGCTGGCCACTATCAATCAGCAGGAGATTGGGAGATTCATTTCTGAAGAATCTAATGATGCCAAGGGGAAAAAATAAATATGCTGAAATTGGGGGTTCTCCAGGAAAACAACCTATCTTGATCACTCTACAGGTAAGTCTACATTCTACAAGCCCAGCCTACATGCACAAATCTTCCAGTCAGTTTTTAGGATCCTACTTTTAAATGTGAGAAGACCCAAGGATCATGAAACATTTGAGGAAAGCCTCTTACATGAACAGCAATGGAGACAAACACATGAAAAGCAGACAGGGGAAACAGACTGTACAGTGGGAAAAAATCTTCAAACAATATTTATATATTTACAGATATAAGAGTAAAATGCATCTATGAAACAAGAATAGGATAGTGTGCTGGTTTGGAACAGTTATGTATGCTAGAAAAGACAATGTTCTTTTAGTCCATTCTGGTGGATTCAGACCTATTGTGGGTGGGTCCTTTTGATTAGGTTGTTCCAACTGAGATGTGACCCATCCCATTCAAGGCAGGTCTTAATCCTTAAGTGGAGTTCTTTATGAGAGAATAAAAAGCAGAGACATTTGGAGAGAGCTGAGAGAGATAAACACCCCACAGATAACTATGAGAGAACCCAGAGATGCTCAGAGAGAAAGCCACTGGAATCAGAAGCTGAAAACAACAAAAACCAGGAATGAAGGACCAGCAGACACCAGCCATGTGCCTTTCTATCTGACACAGGAACCCCAGATGCCAGCAGCCTTTCTTCAGAGAAGGTATCCTCTTGTTGATGCCTTAATTTTGACATTTCATGGCCTTATAATTGTAACTTGTAACTTAATAAATCCCCATTGTTAAAAGCCAACCCATTTCTGATATACTTCATTCCAGCAGCTTTAGCAAACTGAAACAGATGGTATAAAAAAGAATATATGGAAATCAAAGCAGAGCTCTTGATAAGATTAAAAAGAGCGTAGTAGAGCTATACGGAATATGCCACCCACAACCAATTATCATTTCATGGGCTTATCTTATGATTTTCCCTATGGTCTCCCTCAAACATTCCCATATAATATTCTCAAGATTCGTTTACATTCCTTCCCTTCATCCCCTCCCAATATATACTACTCAGCCACAGGTGAGTTTTCTTCCCTTTTTCTCCTCACATCAGTGTTCCACACCTGGATCTTTAGTTAAATCTTGACTGCTTTTCTGACTCTACTCTTTATCTCCCACCCCCAGCTGTTGCTTGCTGCATTGCTACTATAAGGCTGCTCCCCTCCCCCTTCTTCTCCCCTTCTTCTCCTCTTTCTTCTCCTCTTGGAGTTTCTTCTAACAATGCTGCTATGAGTTAGGGAGTTCTGCTGTCCCTTTCTTAACTTTTGCCACGCGAAAGATAAAAAGAAGGTTGTAAATCTGGTAAAGAACACTCAGTATGTAACCACTCCGCACAATTATTTGCCATAATCCCAACAGCATGTGAGTGGATCTAGGTACAATTCTTCTGATATTACAAAGCAGCATTATAGCAGTACCTCTCATAAGACCCACATGTGTGTACATTCATCCATCCATACATTAATCCACTTGCCTGCTGTGTGCTAGACTCTGTAGTAAATGCCGGAGATACAAAGGTGAATCAGACTGAAACTGGGTTGAAGGAGGAAGGGCCGGACTGGGACCAAGGAGACCAATTGAGACTATATGGCATCAAATGATAAGGTCCTAAATGAGCTAAAACAGTGGCAGTGGAGCTAGGAAGCAGAGACAGAAACATGGGGTATATGAGGGCTGTATCAGAAGGATCCAAGTATTTATTGTGCCTGAGGAGCAGAAGGAAAAGCATCTGTTGCGGTTTGCTAAAGCTGCAGAATGCAAAATACCAGAAATGGATTGGCTTGTATAAAGGGGGTTTATTAGGTTACAGATTTACAGTTCATAAGCTGTAAAACTGTCCAAACTAAGACAACAAGAGGCACCTTCACTGAAGAAAGGTTGATGGCATCTGGTGTTCATCTGTCACATATGAAGGCACATGGCGATAACGTCTGCTGGTCCTTCTCTCCTGGGCTCCGGGTTCAAAATGGCTTTCTTCATAATCTCTCTAGGTGTTTTCTCTCTAAGTGTCTCTGAGCTCTCTTCAAAATGTCTCTGCCTGACTTCTCATTTGGGTTGTTGTTGATGTTCTCATAAACATTGAGGACTGACAGTTTGGTATGCTGAGCCCCCTATCTTGGGGCTTGCCCTCGTGATACTCATTGCTGCAAAGGAGAGGCTAAACTTGCTTATAACTATGCCTAAGAGTCTCCCCCTGAGTGCTTCTTTGTTGCTTAGATGTGGCCCTCTCTCTCTAGCTAGGCCAAGTTGGCAGGCAAATTCACTGCCCTCCCTCCTACATGGGACCTGACTCCCAGGGGTGTAAATCTCCCTGGCAACACAGGATATGACTCCCGGGGATAAACCTGGACCCGGCATCATGGGATCGAGAACATCTTCTTGACCAAAAGGGGGAAGCAGAATGAAACAAAATAAAGTTTCAATGGCTGAGAGATTTCAAATGGAGTCGAGAGGTCACTCTGGTGGGCATTCTTATGCACTGTATAGATATGCCTTTCTGGGTTTTAGTGAATTGGGATAGCTAGAAGTAAATACCTGAAACTATCAAACTCCAGCACAGTGACCTTGACTCTTGAAGACAACTGTATAACTATCTAACTTACAAGGGGTGACAGTGTGATTGAAAACCTTGTGGATCACACGCCCTTTACCCAGTGTATGGATGGATGAGTATAAAAATGGGGACTGGGACTAAATGAAAATTGGGGTGGGATGGGGGGATGATTTGGGTGTTCTATTTTACTTTTGTTTTTTATTCTTATTTTTATTCTTTCTGGGTTAAAAAAAAATGTTCAAAAATGGATTGGGGTGATGAAGGCACAGCTATATGATGGTACTGTGAACACTTGATTGTACACCATGGATGACTGTATGGTATGTGAATATATCTCAATAAAAATGAATTTTAAAAAAAGTCTCTGCCTTTTATCCTACCATAGAGGACATCTGAAAACAAATTAAGACCCACCCTGAATCGTCACAACTCTATGGAAATAATCTAATAAAAAAGATCTCACCCACAGTTGGGTGGGGCACATCTCCATGGAAACAACATAATGAAAAGATCCCACCCACAATAAGTCTACACCCATGAGTGGATTAAAAGAACATGGCTTTTCTGAGGTACATAATAGATTAAAACCAGCACAGCAACTAAAATCCAAAATCATTGATGAAACTGGTGCATGACAATGTCATTCACTGTCAGAGGGAGAGGAGAAATAGGTTTGGAACTAAATGTGTCCAGTTTTGGAAACTGAGATACCTGTGGGACACCAAGATGGAGATAACTCCTAAGTTATCTGGACTAAAACTAGAAACAGAATTTTATGAGTCTGAAGTATTTGTCACAGAGTAGAATCTCCTCAATAAATGTCAAAAGCTGCCTTAGGAGAAGTAACAGTCAAAGAACATTGCTTGCAGGACAATAAAACTATCTTCACCTCAAGATATTAAATAAATTTCCCTTAAGAATCTAGGTTACATCATATTGGCTTGTTGTAGAATTGCTTTAACTAGATTGCATTCTTATTCTGACGCCATTGTGTAAATGGAAGGTGTTTATGAGGGAGAGCTCTTGGAAATTCATGAGTTCATCTTCCAGATGCTGCTGAGGATTCGATTCAGATTATTCGGATTCCTCCTCATCTCACCCTGTGAGAAACTCCTGCTCATCTCAGTAGCAGAAATGCTTGAATTTCTTAATAACTGGTTTATTTACCTTACAGACATTGTGAGTTGTGTAACTGACCAGATTTTACTGTCTTCTCATCGGCTTCTGAAAGCTTAGAACAAAATTCTGGTCTTAGAGCATATTTAGCTTCATTCCTCCTGGGTTATATTTTGTTTTCACCCTTATTTTTCCTTGTTCTTTTACCTCATACTACTACTCTGTTGGATTTTTTGTATTCTTACTAACAAGTTTAAATTATTCCTGGAACAAGATATTATTTTTTAAGTAAACATTCATTCTTTCTCTCTTTAGAATTCATGAATTCTTAGCCTATAGACAAAAGCCACAAAGAGGATGAGCTATCCAGTATCAGCAATTACAAAAACAAGAAAAGGTCATAAATATAGTTTCTACATTTCAGGGTGGGAACAGGAGGAACAGGCAAAGAAGTCTGGAAAGAAATCATAAGACAACCCTGAGAGAATGATGCCATAAAAGACAAGAAAGGAAAGTTGAGAGCGGGCCAAATGCTGCAGAGAGATTAACTACCATGAAGTCTGAAATAAGTCCACTGGATTAGATAATTAGGAGGAGACAGTCAGGGTAATTTTATTGACTTGGTAGGATCAGCTGCCTGACTCCTAAAGAGAGTGTGTTGGAAGGAAACAGATAATTCTTGTGAGGCACTTGACTTGGACAGAAATAGAAGATAAAAGAGGTTGACTTGTAGTCAAGGATGAATTTGTTTTTTGAATAGAAAAGATGAGGACACATTAAAACTGCAGGAATGTATAGGATGAAAGGAAAGGGTTTGAGAGTATAGGATGAAAGGAAAGGAAAGAGCAAGTAGAAGCAGTAGATCAAGTTCTAGGTGATTGAAGGTTAGGGGCAAAGACTGAGTTAAATACTGCAGAGGTGGTGTTGACTGGGCTCAGCATGTAGTCATGCAGGTCATTGGAATATGGGGGGCTTTGTGACTAAAGTGTTGAACTTATCATCCATGGAGATAATAAAATTACATGACTTGAAAGACTATGATCCACAAGTCAATGCTCTCAATAAATGAAGAGGAGGGCCCTAGATTGGATGACAGCCAGAGGAGGTTAGATGATGGCATGGACAGAAGACAGAGTCTAAAAGCAAGGGGGCTTTGCTTGAAGGTAGAAGAAAAATTGTTTTCCAGGGGTAATGGCAACACCGGAGAGTTGCTAGTGCTGCATCAGAGCCCAGGGGCTATGGAGGACAGGAGGCAACGCTTTAAGAAGTCCCCTTGTGAGCCCTCTGCAGTGGAAGTCTGGGGAAGGCACCCACCATGAAGAAAGCTGAACTCATTTAAGGCAAGAAAGTAAGATATAAATAGCCCAGTCTGATGTTTATTGTTTGGAGAGAGGTTAGAGATGGGGGTTAGAGGGGAAGAGCTCATATCCTTCCATCCCTTTTAGTTCCCCATTTCCTTGAAAAATTGGAGATGACCACAACATGCACAAGCCTCCAAATAAATACCTGGATGACAGTTGAAGGGGTCAAGGCCTGAGAAGCAGATGTGAAGTGTTGTAGAAATGGACACTTCTCCAAACACAAAAATAATACTGATCACAGTGTTTTATGATGACGTGACTCATGCTGCAAAAACTTCTATTTGTTTGCAGGATGAAGGGGGAGATAGATGGAGCAAATAAGGGGGGTGCTGATGGGACAAATAAGTTGATCACATCACCAGTGTGTATCTAATTTGTAGAGAAGCAATGCTTCTCAGACAGTCAGTAATAAATCAACTCTTATAATTAGAGATGCAGGGCACCTAATTCTTTCCCTTCAGAATTCAGGAAATGAATTGTATGGAAAGCTCTAGTATCATCCTAAAGGAAAAACAAATCAAAACCAAACAGCCATTCATATTTTTGATTAATCAGAGGATATCAAATATACATAACTGACTTGCTTACAATTTTTATTGTTTAAAAATTAATTTCCTTTAATGTTGTGTAGCTAAAGAAAATATCTATTAATAGCAAAAGTCACTTTACATTCTAATAAATCTCAGAGAGCATTTTAAAGCAAAATATAGAAGCCCATTAATGTTTCACATGGGATTCAAACTCTTGGGTATGGGAGGGAAAACCCAAAGTAATGAGATTTTTCTATAAAGATCATTTTGTGTTGTATGTCATCACACATGTATCTTAGAGAATTTTAACTCAGAGAATTGAATATTGCACAATATGAGCAGCAGCCAGATTGACACTATAAATTTTTTTTTATTTTATTTTGAAATAAATTCAAAGTTATAGGAACAGTTGCAAAAACAATACAAACCCTATACACAGGATACCCTGACCCCCCTCCCCCAATACCCCGATCCACCAACTTTAACATCCTGTCACACCACCATTTCTTTCTTTCCCTCCCTCCCTCCCTCCTTCCCTATCTATCATCCATCATCTATTGCTCTGTCTTCTGAACATATGAGAGCACTGCACACATCCTTGAACAAACACTATAATTCACATATACAATTCCCATGGACAAGAACATTCTTTTATGCAATCTCATTAAGCGCAGATAAGAAGTTCAAGAAATTCAATATTGATACAAAGCTTACATTCTATATTTCCTTTTTTTTTTTTCTTATGTCCCAACTGTGTCCCTTTAAGCCTCCTGTCCTCCATCCTCAGATCCCATCCAGGATCATCCTTGGTGTTCAACTGTCATCTATTTAGATTGTCTTTTTTTTTTTTTTTTCCAATTGTGGAAACATATATACAGCCTAAATCTTCCCATTCCACCCCTTCCCTAGCATTCCATTAGTGGGATTAATCACATTTAGAATGTTGTAATGCTTTCACCTTCCCACCATCTATTACTAGAAATTCCCTTCACCTCAAACAGCAACCCTACACTCATTTCTTAACTCCCCATTGCCCATTCCCCCACTTCTCATAAACCATACTCTACTTTTCATCTCTATGGTCATATTCTCTGATAAATTCTTTGTGTTTACTGTGGGGCTTAGATTTAACCTCTTAAATCCATAACAATCTTGGTTTTCTTTGATACCAACTTAACTTCAATAGGACACGTAAACTGTGTTCCTATACTCCTCCATTCCCCCACCTTTATATAGTTCTTGTCAAAAATTACATATTTTACATTGAGTCCAAAACCATTGATTTGTCATTAGAGTTTATGTATTTTATATCCTGTAGGAAGTAAATAGTGGAGTTACAAATAAAAAATTATTGACTTCTATTTGTATTCCATTGTGGTCAGAGAATGTGCTTTGAATATATTCATTTTTTTTTTTTTTTTTACTTATTGAGGGTTGTTTTATGTCCCAGCATATAGTCTATTCTGGAGAAAGATCCGTGATCACTAGAGAAAAATGTGTGTCCGGGTAATTTGGGATGTAAGGTTCTATATATGTCTGTTAAAATTCTCTATATCTCTTTCTCCTTTCTTTGTTTCTCTGTCTGTAGGGCTCCCTTTAGTATCTGAAGTAGGGCAGATCTTTCTTTGGCAAAATCTCTTAGCATTTGTTTGTCTGTGAAAAATTTAAGCTCTCCCTCAAATTTGAAGGAGAGTTTTGCTGGATAAAGTATTCTTGGTTGGAAATTTTTCTCTCTCAGAATTTTAAATATGTCATGCCACTCCCTTCTCGCCTCCATGGTGGCCACTGAGTAGTCACTACTTAGTCTTATGTTGTTTCCTTTGTATGTGGTGAATTGCTTTTCTCTTGCTGCTTTCAGAACTTGCTCCTTCTTTCAGTATTTGAGAGTCTGATCAGAATATGTGCTGGAGTGGGTTTATTTGGATTTACTCTATTTGGAGTTTGCTGGGCATTTATGCTTTGTGTATTTATATTGTGTATAAGGTTGGGGAATTTTTCCCCAACCATTTCTTTGAATACTCTTTCTAGACCTTTACCCTTCTCTTCCCCTTCTGGGACACCAATGAGTCTTAAATTTGGATGTTTTATTTCATCTATCATATCCCTGAGGTCCATTTAAATTTTTTCTATTTTTTTCTCCGTTCTTTCTTTTGTTCTTTCATTTTCTGTTCTGTGGTCCTCTAGGACACTGAGTCATTGTTCAACTTCTTCTAATCTTGTATTATGAGTATCCAGAGTTTTTTTAATTTGGCCAACAGTTTCTTTTATTTCCATAAGATCTTCTATTTTTTTATTTAGTCTCGCAATTTCTTCTTTATGCTCTTCTAGGGTCTTCTTTATGTCTTTTATATCCTGTGCCATGTTCTTCTTCATGTCCTTTATATCCTGTGCCATGCTCTCATTCTTTGAGTGTAGTTCTTTGATTAATTGCACCAAGTACTCTCTCTTCTGATCAGTTGATCTGGGTGTTTGGGATTGGGTTCTCCATATCGTCTTGTTTTATCATATGCTTCAAGATTTTCTGTTGTTTGGTCATCTGGTTTTATCATATGCTTTAAGATTTTCTGTTGTTTGGCCTCTTGGCATTTGGTTTGCTTGATAGGGTTCTTTCAAGTTATAAAAAATACCAATCTAATTTTTGAGATCTACAACTTGGTGGCGTTCACCTTCTCCAGCCAACCAGCAGATGGCACCTGCGAATCACCTATTCCCCTCAAGTCAGTTCTCCCCAACCTTGTCTCTGTGGTGCATGGGGAAATGATTCCTGTGAGGTTCAATCGGTGCACCAAGCCCGGGTGGTCACTGGCACCATCCGCCCTGAATGTGGAGCATGTGTCTGGGTGACTAGGAAGGCAGGGCAGCTTCAATATTCAAACCTCCCAGGTGTTCCCGGAGATTCAAGGTCGCTGCAAGAGTCTAAGCCTTCATTTCAGTCTTGCCACAGATTTTC
This sequence comes from Choloepus didactylus, assembly GCF_015220235.1. Lineage (NCBI taxonomy): Eukaryota > Metazoa > Chordata > Mammalia > Pilosa > Megalonychidae > Choloepus > Choloepus didactylus. Next base: position 53,692,973 of record NC_051314.1, read on the forward strand.
TCTGCCACTGACCCACAAGTCCCCGGCACTGATGTAGGGTCCCTGGGATTTCTGAGTGGGCCCCCCTTCTCAGCTGTGACCTTCCAGGACCTCTGCGGAAGGTTGTGCCACATCACAAGTGCGCACCGTCCCTCATGGGAAGCCCTGGGCCGCTGGGCCGTGCAGGAGCACTCTCAGCCTGATGCAAAAATGGCTGAATGGGGCGTCTCAATCACCCCCCCCCTTTTCACACAGCTCTGCCTTCCCAGCTCCAGGACAACTAGCTATGGGTGCACCCAAGGCCACTGTCCATGGCCGATATTGTGGCGTGTGCACGTTGCCGTGGGATACACTTCCCGTCAGACTGGGTTTCCCGGCACAGCTCTGGGTTGTGGGTCTGGCCCCGGGCAAGAGTGTCACTGGCACACCCGGGAGCCAGCTGCAAGCGGCGCGGTTTCTTTCTCCTTTTGGCTCTCGCCTCTGCCCCCCTGGCCCTGAGGCAATCAGCAGCGGGCTATCCTCCATGCCAGACACCGAGAGGTTGGCACAGCCCACTCCTGCCATGCTTCACCATGCAGTTCTCACCGTCATAACTGCAGCCACTCCTGGGGTTTTTTTTTTGTTTTTTTTTATTTTGAAAGAACTAGTCCATCTCCAAATGCCAACCCCCGGTTTCCCCACACCGCAGCACGGCCGCGGGGCTTTCAGCTGGCTACTCACTTGTTTCAGAATGCAGACTCCTGGTTTCACGAAGTGCGTGGTCCCTGTGGTTTTAGCAGACCTTGTCCAGCTGGTGCATCACTGGAAGTGGTGTTCTGGGTCACTTTCTGGTTTTTACCTAGTATTTTTCACGGAGGTTTTTTTTTGCCCTGTCTCACCTAGCCGCCATCTTAGGTTCTCTGACACAATAAATCTTAATGTCCCTAAATTAAAAATCCAGGAACTTTTTGCCAATGAAATTTTCTATCTGCTCCTATCATTTTTTTTTTCACAAGAACTATGCTCTCTAGAATTTTGCATTTTTATAGCTCCCCTCCTCATGATGAATAGTGTATATTTAATGCAATATTAAAGCTCTACCCTTTTACTATAATTTTTCACATTTATGTAATTTTATAGGTGTATCATTTTCCATAAAGCTAAAAAGAAAAAAGAAGAATTGCAGTGGCTCTTTCCATCAGATTAAATGTGCATTATAAAAAAACAATGCTATTAAAAATGGCTGTCTTCCTTTCACCAAAATATACCAATTCCAATTTAGAATCTGGAACAGTTAAGCTGCTCGAATACTGCTACCTTATACACCTGGTTTATGAAAGCTATGTTTTCCTTGTTATTATCATCTAATTTTAAAACTATAAGCATCTATTGAATACATGTTTCAAAGTAGAAGTAATCATTTTTAAATGACTTGCTTAAATATTCCTGAAAATTAAAAAGTAAAATCTATTATGTTCACTAACATTTTCTGCTACAAAAGTACAGCATTTCAAAATAGATATCTATACCATATATGTGGCACAGTATACAAAAGAAATTAGACATGAAAAAGTTTGAATTTCTGATCCATTTCTCACCTGCCCCCATCCCAATCAACCTATTTCAACTTCCTTTTTGATTGTCAATAAAACATGGCAGTCTTTTCTTTTATGACTTGTTGCATTGGTATTATGTATAAAATAAGAATAATATGTTAAAAGACCTTCCATACACCATGAATACTTTTAATTATTCATTTTTCTAATACTTTTATGGAGGTTTTATAATTAAATATTTGCTCCATATCATTTAATTTATGATGAGTGCATGCTGAAGTTCTCATTTTCTTCTTTTTTCCCTCTCTTTCTCATCTTCCATCTTTCTTTCCTTCCTTCTTTCCTTTCCAAAGAGTAAGTCAATTGCTCCAATACCATGTATTAAATAATACATGCTTTTCCCATTGATTTTAACAGCACCTTTATCGTACATTGAATTCCAGCATTAATAACAGCTAATACTTCCATAGTGCTTGCCACATGCCAGGCATTGTTCTAAGTGCTTTACATATATTGCCCTGACAGCAATTTTTTAAATTATGGACTAGTTTATGCCCATTTTATACATGAGAAATTGTATACACAGAGGGCTTAATAACATACCTGAAGTCACACAGCTATTAAATGACAAGGCCGTGATTTGAACCTTGACAGTGTGGCTCCAGAATCTGTGCACCCCACCACACACTACACTGCTCCCATCTACTACTTAGAACTTGTCCTAAACTCTCTGGTGTCCCTATACCAATCCCTCAACTGGTATCACACTTCTAATTTCTGAAATGTTATAGTACATTTTGACATCTGCTAGGGAACATGCCCCTCACTGTTCTTTCTCAGTTTTCTTTCTATTATCATACAGTCAGTCATTAAGATAATTTCATCATTACCTTTTCAAGTTAAAAAATATATTTTGAAATGAAATGTACTGAATTTATAGATTTGGGAAGAACTGATGTCTTTAAAACACTGAATCATCCCATCCAGTGACATGTCATGATTCTTCGTTTATCTGTATCTTCTTTTTATGCTCTTTCATAAAATGTTGTCATTTTCTCCATATAAGTTTCACACATTTCTTGCTAAACTTATCCAGAGGCATTATATTTTTATTTCCATATTTTTTCATTATATTGCCTGTCTCTCACAGGTTAAAACATTGATTGGAAAGCTCTTAACTGTTTAATCTTTTTCCCCACATCGTACTGAATTTTCTTACTCATTTCTAATAAATTTTCAGTTGAATCAATTGGATTTTTAGGCATTTAACTATGTCACCTAGAGAAAAATAATTGTGTCTGTTTCTTTTCAATATTTATGTATTTGTTTCTCTCACGCACTTTTTTTTTTTTTTTTTTTTTTGCTTTAGAACTCCTGAACAATATTAAATGAGATGGTAAGGCAGAAAGTACTAGTTGTCTCCTAGTATTAATTTTCTTCCTCATCCATGGAAAACCCTAGATTTTAGATGAACAAATGCCTAACTCAGAATAAATGCTGTATTTTCCAGCATTCCTTGCAGCAAAGTGTGGCAAATATGACCAAGTGCTGGCCAATGTCAGCACAAACACCATGTGGCAACTTACATAAGCATTTTTTTAAAACAGCAGATGTATATCGGCCTCCTTTCTTCTTTGTCCATTGTCCTCTTAACCATACTTCCACCTGAAACACAATGGTGGCTGGAACTCTAGTTGTCGTCTTGAAATACGGGAATGAAAATATTACCCAAGGAGTGATAGAATGAACCTGGATCCCTGAATAGGCAATTCTACACTTTTTCACCCTTGACTGCCTTCCTCTAGTCTTCCTAATGAGAAATAAACTTGTTTTTAAGTCAGAAGAAAACCTAATCCTGACAGAATTGTGATGGTGATGGTCAGGCCTGTCTCTTGAACATAATAGAAATGTCACCGTGTTTCACCACTTCGTAAGATACTTAACATTGGGTTCTTGTACATATTATTTCTCAATTTAAGAAAGTTTCCTTCAAGTTCTAAACTACTAAAATTTAACTAGAAATGATTATTACTTTTATGAAATGACTTTCTGGCATTTATTTAGATCAGCACCATGCAATGGATCTTTCTGCTATGATGGGAATGTTCGTATCTGTGCTATTCAATCCAATAGGCACTACCTATATGTGACCATTGAGCACTTGAAATGTGGCTTGTAGGAATGAGGAATCAATTTTTAAACACAATTTAATTTTAATTAATTCAAATTTAAATTTAAATAGCCAAATGTGGCTGGTGTCTACCATACTGGACAGAGCTGATCCAGATGGTCACATAGGTATTCTCTTTTAATTAACATAAGATATTGCAGTGATAGATTTCTTAATGCTAAACATCTTAACATTTCTGGAACAAAACCTACTTGGTAATGTTATATTTGATGTGCTAATATATTATTAATGTAAAAGATGGGGAAAATTGCATTTGCCAGAATTCCTATTAGAGAAAGCACTACAGTTGTTCAAAAAAAAAAAATTCTTGATAAGTCTCTTGAGGTGGTATATGAGACCTCAAATAATGGATAACAAGGATAATGGAATTTGTTCTCCATAATGAAGGAGTATGAAATTTTAAGTACCAAAAGGAAAACTGATTGGAAGCTTGGGAGTAGAGCCAGTCAGGTTTGATACTACATGAAGAAGGAGAGCAAAACAAAGCATTCGTGAACCTATAGATAAGGGACTAGAGAGAAAAGTGATTTAAGATGAAGATTTTTCTAGCAAAATGCTGAACATGATGTGATATAATTCCTCCTTTAGTCCCAACAAATTTTCAGTAAAGTCCACAAAGGTCATTAGTGTTGGCATGTGTATGAGATAATCATTGGATATGTTCACAGATACTCCATTTCTCTCTCCTTCAAGACACTTAGGATTTCATTTCCTCAACCCCTTAAAATTAGTTGTGACTAATAACTGTGAGTGGAAGTGATAATGCATCATTTAGAGATAGAAGCTTTAAGCACATTCCACATTCCCTTTCCCTTGTCATGTTCCAGATAGTGGAATCTTTTATACCCGTGTCCCTGAGTGAGGACAGTATGGTGCACAGCCCACAGCCAACCTGTGATGGACACAGGATGAGTGGAAAATTAACCTTTGTTATTTTTGGCAACTAAAACTTCAAAGTTGTTTGTTACTGCAACATAATCCAGCATATCCTAACTGATGTGGAAACTGTTCACTTGTAGCGGAAGTGTGCTGTATCAGAAAAAAAAAAAAAAATCAAAATATGTAGCATTGGATTAAGGAATGAGAGGTGAGTGGTGAAGAAAACATTGTTGTAGCATGAACGGATAAAAATCTATGTTATATGAGAAATCATTTTATGCAAGATCAAGAAAACAAAAGCATATAGAAAATATGAGAGTTACGTCCAGAAAAGAATTGTGACTATACCTCTTGGCACATGGAACTGACTGAGAATGGAATCAAATGTGAAAGAATCCATCAATATTATTTGATATATTTGTACTGCAAAAGAACCATAAACCTGAACTAAAAATGATGGTGACCATTCTAGACTTATGACAACCCATGGACCCCTATCTTCTATGGACTGAGGTAAACTGATAAAGCTGTTTAGCCAATAAAGGACATATTCTCAGATGCCCACTTAAGATGTGACCAAAGAGAGTAATGTTAAAGGAAGAATCCCCTACAGGTTAAAGCTAGGAACAATGGAGAATAATGGTCAAGGGAATGAAATGAAGCTTAAGGGGCTATTTCCCTTTCCATCTAGAAAACTGCAGGTACCCAGTCCCTGGATATACTGAGCATGTGAGGGACAGACAACATTTGAGCTCATAAGTCTTTTGATCAAAAGAAGCCACATACAGACCTCTTTCCAGATGAAGAGACCAGCACACATCACCCAGAGATCCTGGACATTGAGTCTGGACCTTGTTACACAACTGGATTCTGTTAGGCTATGGGAATTTTGAGTAGTCTCCCTTGGAGAGGGAACAACTGTATTTTGAATGTAGAAAGGAAAGGGAGCCAAAGAATTGCTGACCAGAAAGGATGACTCTAGTCATCATTAGAGCTGTTTGCAAATATTCTAATTCTCTGTACTCCTGGGGCTAGGATAGGATTGTTTTAAATCAACCTTTAAAAGTTAGATGCAGCCACATGACTTTCATTGGTCAATGATATATAAGTGGAAATGATGCATGTTATCTTTATAACAACGCTTTAAGAGGTAGAATATGATTCTCACTGTTCCTCTTGAAGCAGTGTTGTTCTAGTTTGCTAATGCTGCCGGAATGCAAAACACCAGAAATGGATTGGCTTTTATAAAAGGGGGTTTATTTGGTTACACAGTTACAGTCTTAAGGCCATAAAGTATCCAAGGTAACACATCAGCAATCAGGTACCTTCACTGGAGGATGACCAATGGTATCTGGAAAACCTCTGTTAGCTTGGAAGGCACGTGGCTGGCTTCTGCTCCAAAGTTCTGGTTTCAAAATGGCTTTCTCCCAGGACATTCCTCTCTAGGCTGCAGTTCCTCTAAAATGTCACTCTTGATTGCACTTGGGGTATTTGTACTCTCTTAGCTTCTCCAGAGCAAGAGTCTGCTTTCAACGGTTGTCTTCAAAATGTCTCTCATCTGCAGCTCCTGTGCTTTCTTCAAAGTGTCCCTCTTGGCTGTAGCTCCTTTTCAACATGTCACTCACAGCTGCACTGAGTTCCCTCTGTCCATCGGCTCATTTATACAGCTCCAGTGACTCAACTTAGACCCATCCCGAATGGGCAGAGCAATACCTCCATGGAAATTATCCAATCAGAGTCATCACCCACAGCTGGGTGGGGTGCATTCCAAAGAAACACTCAAAGAATTACAATCTAATCAACACTGATAACGTCTGCCCAAACAAGATTACATCAAAGATAATGGTGTTTGGGGGACATAATACATTCAAACTGGCACAAGTGTCATGTTCCAAATGGTTGACTCTGAAAGCATGCATACCTGAGTGAGGAAACTCCCAGATGACCCTCAGTGAGTGAGCAAGAAATAATTTGGGGTTATTCATTGCCACAGCAAAACCTGATCTATCCTGACAGATACCAATGTGATAGGGAAAGATGTGAGTTCTGAACTGAATGTTACAAGGCCAAAAGGAGTCAGCCTGGGTGGACAAAGAGAAAAATGTCCTCTGGCTTACACTTAAGATATATGAATCCATATTCATTCATTTTCATTGGTTTTTTAGTTTTGTTTTGTTTTTTTACACTATGGCTTTTCCATTTCCATGCAAGAATTACGCTAGTTTTATAAAATAAGTAGAGAAATTTTCTGTTTTTTTTTCTATGCTTTAGAATAGTAGAAGTAACAAAGGAGTTATCTGTTCTTTTTTTAAAAAAAAAAAAAAAACTCATCTATAAAACCAATTTGTTCAGAAGTATTTCACTTGCCAGTGAGAGAAACTCACTAGCTTTAGTAGAAAAAAAAAATTTTAAGAAAGGTATTGGCTCACAAGTGGGAAGGACAGCAGTGCGTGTGGCACCGAGGATTCAAAGAATGCTGAAATCTCTTTCTCTTTATGTCTGAGTCTGAGCTCTTTGCCTATATATGTCTCTGCTATCTCTCTCAGTCTCCATCTCTCAGTAAGTCAGGCATTTTCTGACCATGGGTCTGTCTGCCTCTGTGCCCCTTCACTCCATTCCTCTCTTGAGTCTTTCTCTCTTGCTAGTTCCTGATTTCGCTCTCTAGCTCCCTCACTCACTTCTTTTGCATCTCTCATCTCTGCCTTTCCCTACAAGTAGACCCCATTCTCTCCCATTGCAGATGGGCTTAATTTATGTGGAGTGGGGGGTAGCTGTGACCACACCCATCTCTAGGCTTACATCATTCCCATTTATCAACCCAGAAATAAAGAATTTTTCTCACAGACATTAATAATTATAGAAAAGGACTCTGACTGACTGTTTGGTCATAGCCCACTCTTGGGATACATGGTCCAACACTAGGAGTTTAATCCTGTGGCCAGGGACCAGTGTACTACCATTTTATGCTATCATATAATCTTATAATTGGGGTGGGGGAGGATGTAGCCTCAAAAGAAGAATGGTGCAAATATAAGAAATCAAGAGAGAGAAAGATATAATGACAGACACAAGAACTGCTAGGCAAATAAACACAGTAAATATCCATTACAAAACAAAGATAGGCTTAGTTCTCAAGGGAAATAAATCTTTGGCAACCTTTTTGAATTCCCTCCATGGTCATTGAACTATTCAGATTTTCCTAACACTGCTTAAGTCAATTTCGATATTTTTATATTTTTAGAAAATTACCTATTTCATCTAGATTTTCAAATGTATTGGAAAAAAATTGAACAGGCTTATTCTCTTAATGTCCATCAAAGGCAAGCCAATGGCATAGTGCCAAGGGAAATTCCATAAAAGCAATTCTCTTGAGTGCTAAAACAAAAGTATTTCAGGCTGCAGCTCTCTCTTGGTTTAGCTTAATCCAGGAATAAAATTGAGTGTATCTAGAGAATGGATGGACTGCACATCCTTCAGGCAATTCTCCATATATATTACTTTTCACAATTGACTTTCTGATAGGTATTAGGCAGCAGAGATTTCATGGTTATAACCTCTGACAAGAACCTGTAGTACAAATTATTCTACAGTGCTTGCTTTCATATGTTTCATCAGTCAGTCAAAATGGAGAGAGTTCTCTTATGAAACTTCAGACACCTAATTAGGACATGTGTCTGAAGAAAAGACTTCACCAGGACCAAGGTAGGTCCAAGGAGTCAGTACTCATGGAGAGGGCCAAGGTTCTTCTCAGAAATTCTAAACAACTAAAGAAAACACAAGACAGAATGACAAATAGTATGCTGTGAAAGCTCAAAAGAAGCTAAAATGGAGTGAGTGGGCATTGAAATGCACATCGTAAGATGAGGGATTTTGATGGGCAGAAGATATGCAGAGGGGCAAGAGAGAACCTCATGAGCATGTCTCATGAAACAATCTGTTTCTTTAGAGCCTCAAGAATGGACTGGAGGGATAAAGAAACAGTTGGATAAAAGGATGCACCAATCTATTGCAATGGATTAAAAACATATGCAAAACAGGAGTCCAGTCAACCAAGATGGAGGCATAAGATGCTCTAAGACTCTGTTCTCCAACAGAATCTTTGAATACCTAGCAAAATGAGCAGAGCCATCTTCTTTAAAACTCTGGAAAACTGTCACACTAACTAGGGAAGTGCCGAATCAAGAAAACACATACTAAAAAAAAATAGTTGGAGAAGCTCATGGAGCCTTTACTGGACCCTCCCCAGCCCCTATCCCTCCCTGCATTGTGTGGAGCTAGCCTGTACTCTCATTGCGGGTCCCTAGCTCTGTTCCAGAAGGAGCAGAGTAACCCCAATGCACATAAAGGAATGCCTGTATGTCAGTGCCAGTTTACCAGGCGGTAGGCTGAAAGACTAAATCAGGTTTCCTATTCTCAGGCTCCACATCCAAGAACTTATCCAGCAGACAGAAATAGTTTGCAGACAGCTAAAGCAGTTTACAAAACAATTAAATTAAAAAAAAGAAACCCGGGGCAAAGGAATACCTGCTTTAAGACATACAATAGAGCACTCGAGAGGGAGGGAAGGTCTATTTCATAGGCACTAGAGAGGGCATTCAAATTCCCATAAATAGAACAATTCCTAAGGCCAGGAGCACAAGCCCAGGATAAAACACAGACTCAGAAAACAAGTAGAAGACCTCACATTTTAGCTCAGGCTGATCTTGATAGTAGGGCTAAAATCTGGGGGAAAGCACAGCCAGCACAGCATCAACTTGCAAAGTCTGTTAAAGGTGGGTTGTTGTTGTATTTACCCTTTGATCTGGATTGTTTGTTTTCATTAGCTCCCAGTACTCAAGGAGATTACTGTCATATAACTAGTTGAATACAAATTTAAGGGACAGGGAGCTCAGGGACTAAACCCTAGAATAAATACATTAAAATATTAAAATGTACAGTATACAATAAAAATTAAAAAACAAAGAAACAGGAATTGATGGACCATTGTGCTGGTTTGTAACTGTTATGTACCCCAGGAAAGACTATGTCTTTAAAGCAATCTTGTGGGGGCAGACTTATTATGAGTGGGATCTTTCGATTAGATTATTTCCATGGAGATGTGTCCCTACCCATTCAGGTTCAGGGTGGGTCTTAATTAGATCACTGGAGTCCTTAAGAGAGTTGAGAGCCCACACAGACCCAGATGCTTGGACACCCTGGGAGATGTAGACAGAAGGACATTTGGAGATGCTAAGGAAAGAGATGAAGACCAGAGTTTGCCCCAGAGAAGCTAAGAGAGGACTCCCAGATGCTTAGCAAGAAATGCCCCAGGAGAACCAAGCAGAGAGCTGAGAGAGGCTAAGAGAGACTGAAGCCCAGAGACATTTTGGAAAAAGCCATTTTGAAACACAAGCTAGGAGCAAAGGACCAACAGATGCCAGCCACTCACCTCCCCAGCTGGCAGAGGTGTTCAGGACATCATCAGCCTTCCTTCAGTATCCTCCTATTGATGTCTTAGTCTGGACACTTTTATGGCCTTAGAACTGTAATGTGTAACCTAATAAATCCCCTTTATAAAAGCCGATCCATTTATGTTATACATAACAGCAGCTTTAGCAAACCAGAACACTGATCCAAAGGAACAAGATAAAAATCCAGAAACCATTAATGAGTAGATCAGACTTTGAACAAACCAGAAAAAGGCATTAAAACAATAATCACCAATATATTCAAAGAGAAAAAGTATGGAGAAAGAACTAAAGGATATCAGGAAAACAATGGATGAGCGATATGAGAACTCTGATAAAGTGATCGAAATTTTAAAAGGGAGCCCAACAGAAATACTGGAGTTAAAGACCACAATAGTTGAAATAAAAAATCCACTAGAAGGGTTCACCAGCAGATTAGAGATGACAGAAGGAAGAATCAGTGAACTCAAAGACACAACAATTTGAAATACTTCAGGGTATGGAAGAGAAAAAACAATGAAAAAAGTAAACAGAGGCTAAGAGACTTAGGGGACACAATCAAGCATACCAATATATGCCTTATGGGAGTCCCAGAGAGAAGAAAGTGAAAAAGAGGCAGAAAGACTATTCAAAATTATAATGGCAGAAAACTTCCTAAAAATAAAGACATGAATACACACATTCAAAAAGCCCAACAGACCCCAAACAGGATAAATTCTAAGAGAATCATACCCAGACATATAGTAGTCAAACTGTTGAATGCCAAGGACAAGGAGAGAGTTCTGAAAGCTCAAGAGAAAAGCATTCTGTTATGCACAAGGGAGCCCCAAAAAGATTAAGTGTTGATTTCTCATCAGGAACCATGCAGGCAAGGAAGCAGTGGGATGAAACATTCAAAGCACTAAAAGAAAACAACTTCCAACTAAGAAATTTATAACCAGTGACCCTGTCTTTCAAAAAATGAAAGACATTCCAAGATAAAGAAAATGTGAAGAAGTTCATCACCACTAGATCTGCCCTACAAGCAATGCTGAAGGGAATTTTTAAGAACAAAAAGAGGGGGAGGTAGCGAAGATGGAGGCATAGAGAAGAGTGGAAGTTAGTTTGTCCCCTGGAACAACTAATAAACAGCCAGGAACAACTAGTAAATAACTTGGAATAACTTCTGGGGGACAACCATGACTGTCTACACATTGTATACCAACCTGGACTGAGGAATGCCTGAGATTGCAGCATAAAATCTGTAAGTAAAAACTGCAGAAGAGCCCCCTCCCCCCATGGCAGGAAAACCTTGCTGTGGCAGAAAGCAGCACTCTCTGAGCAAGCAAATATACCTCAGTCAGGCTCCAACTGGGGTTTTAATTAGCAAATGTGGACTGCTCAATACAAGCTACAAATCCCCAACAAGTGGACAGAGGCTTTTAGTGATGACTGACCTTAGAGAGCCAGAAGACTCCCCTGTCCCAGGAGGGAGAGCCCAGAAGACCAGTTGTTACCTTTGGCCAATGAGTAAATCTGAGGGGCTGTGTACTGGCCCTGAAAGGGGACTTTCTGTCCTTTTTCTCTCTCTCAATCTGAGTGGCTCAGTGGAGAAAACCTCAGCCATTTTCAGTTTGCAGTGCTCTGACCCAGACAAGGGTGGAGAAAGTAGAGTCAGAGAGACAAAGGACCCACTAAAATGCAGATGATAACTCCCTAGGGGTTGTATCTTCCCTAAGAGTAAGGAGGTGGTGCCCAGCTCTACTATCAGCCTTCCATTCAGAACCAGACCCCAGAGCCTGGGAGAGAGCAGCCAAAACAGAAACTAAGGCAGTCAAGCCTCCTTATACCAGTCAGGAGCGACAGGCTGACAGGCACCACCTGCTGAGCAGCTTAGGAAAAGCACAGCGGCTAGAGGCCTCACAGGATGCATCAATCTCTAAGACATACCCTCAGGGAAACCTGATACTGAATATTGCCCCCTTCTGAGACCTGAGCATGTTCTGGTATGGGAAAACCTGATTGGAGCAACCAAGAAAACCAGATGCATAGACAACAGAAAACTACAAACTACACTAAGAAAAATGAAGATATGGCCCAGTCAAAGGAACAAACTTACACCTCAATCAAGACACAGCAGAGATATTGTTTCACTTTAATGAAACAATGTATTAAAGATTTTCAAAGAAATATGCTAGACCAAATCAACAAGTTCAGGGAAGATATAACAGAAGAAATGAAGGCTATAAAGAAAACAATGGGCAAGCTTAAGGTAGAAATCGAAAGTTTGAAAAAACAACTGGCAGAATCTATGGAAATGAAATGCACAACACAAGAGATGAAAGACTCAATGGAGACATAAAACAGCAGATCTCAAAAGGCAGAAGAAAACACTCAGGAACTGGAGAACAAGACACCTGAAATCCTACACACAAAAGAACAGATAGGGAAAAGAATGGAAAAATATGAGCAACGTCTCAGGAATTGAATGACAACATGAAGTGCATAAATGTATGTGTCATGGGTGTCCCAGAAGGAGAAGGGAAAAGGAGCAGAAGTAAAAATAGAGGAAATAATCAACAAAAATTTCCCATTGCTGATGAAAGACATAAAATTACAGATCCAAGAAGAGCAGCATACCCCATACAGAATAAATCTAAATAGGCCTACACCAAGACACTTCATGATCAGATTATCAAACGTCAAAGACAAAGAGAGAATCCTGAAAGCAGCAAGAGAAAAGTGATCCATCACACACAAAGGAAGCTTGATAAGACTATATGCAGATTTCTCAGTGGAAACCATGGAGGCAAGAAGAACGTGGTATGATACATTTAAGATACTGAAAGAGAAAAACCACCAACCAAGAATCCTATATCTGGCAAAACTGTCCTTCAAATATGAGGGAGAGTTTAACATATTCTCTGACAAACAGACAATGAGAGAGTTTGTGAGCAAGATACCTACACTACAGGAAATACTAAAAGGAGCACTACAGACAAATAAAAAAAGACAGTAGTGAGAGGTTTGGAACACAATTTTGGGTGATAGCAGGACAGCAACGTAAGTACACTGAACAAAGATGACTGTGAGTATGGTTGAAAGAGGAAAGTTAGGAGCATGTGGGACACCAGAAGGAAAGAGGAAAGATAAAGATAGGGACTGTATAACTCAGTGAAACCTAGAGTGCTCAACAATTGTGATACAATGTACAAATATGTTTTTATATGAGGGAGAACAAATGAATGTCAACCTTGCAAGGTTTTAAAAATGGGGTGGTGTTGGGGAAAATATACAATCAATGCTAACTAAAGACTATAGTTAACAGAAACATTGGATTATGCTTCCTTTAATGTAACAAAGACAATATACCAAAGCTAAATGTCTATAAGAGAGGGACATAAAGGAGGGTATGGGACTCTTGGCATTGGTGATGTTGTCTGACTCTTTTATTCTACTTTAGCTTAATTCTATCTTTCCTTTTGCTGCTTTTTAGCTGTCATGGTTTTTTTTTGTTTCTTTCTTTTTTTCTTTTTCTTTTGTTTCTCTACCTTCTTTGACTCTTCCTCCCTCTTTGTAGAACAAATGGAGATGTCCTTATATAGATAGCGGTGATGGTGATGAATACATAAATATATGACTATACAGGGAACCATTGATTATTTACTTAGGACGGAATGCATGGCAGGTGAACAAAACCATCTTTAAAAAAGAAAGGTTAATGAAGAAAACTTGAGGGCAATATTGTGAGTGAAATAAGTCAGACACATAAGGACAAACATTGCAGGGTCTCATTGATATGAACTAATTACAATGTGTAAACTCATAGACATGAAATATAAGTTACCAGGATATAGAATGAGGCTAAAGAATGGGGAGCAGTTGCTTATTATGAGCAGAATGTTCAACTAGGTTGAATTTAAGTGTTTGGAAATGAACAGAGGTGATGGTAGCACATTGTAAGAATAACTAACAGTGCTGAATGGTGTGTGAATATGGTGGAAAGGGTAAGCTCAGAGTCACATCTGTCACCAGAAGGAAAGTTGGAGGTTAAAAGATGTGAATGTATAAAACAGTGAACCTTGTGGTGGGCAATGTCTGTGATTAACTGTATAAATATTAGAAATCTCTTTCATGAACTAGAACAAATGTATGACACTATACCTATAAGTTAATAATAGAGGGGCATATAGGGAAAAATATACCTATTGCAAACTATATACTACAGTTAGTAATATTTTAACATTCTTTCATCAACAGTAACAAATGTACTATATCAATACTATGAGTCAATAATGGAGGAGGGAGTGGTTAGGGTAGGGGAGGGTTTGAGGGTTTTTTTTTTTTGTCTTTATTTCTTTTCTGGAGTAATGAAAATGTTCTAAAAATTGAAAAAAAATTGATTGCGATGATGGATGCATGGCTGTATGATGGTACTGTGAGCAAATGATTGTACATTTTGGATCTTTGGATAATTGTATGGTATATGAACAATCTCAATTAAAATTAAATTTAAAAAAAACTAAAAAAAAAAAAGAATGACTAGAAAGTACACTAGGCAGTGGATCGAAGCAGCCTAAATAAATAAAGACTTCTAGTAAATGTATCTATATGGAATGTCAGTAATATTGTATTATAATTTTTGGTATGTAACTTCACTTTTTATGTTTTACAGGTTCTAATGAACAATCTCTAGAGAAAATCAAGAAAAATATTCAATTTACAATAACAAGTAAAAAAATTGAGTATCTTGAAATAAATTTCACCAAGGATGGAAAGGACTTGAACACAGAAAACTGCAAAACACTGCTAAAAGAAAGCAAAGAAGACCTAAATAAATGGAAGGACATTCTGTGTTCATGGATTTGGACACTAAATATTTCTAAGATGTCAATTCCACCTAAAGCAATTTACAGATTCAGTACAATTCCAGTCAAAATGCCAACAGTATTCTTTGCAGAAGTAGAAAAGCTAATCATCAAATTTATATGGAAGGGTAAGGGGCCCTGAATAGCCAAAGCCATCTTGAAAAAGAAGAACAAAGTTTATAGGATTCCCACTTCCCAATTTTAAAACTTATTACAAGGGGGATGATTTGGGTGTTCTTTTCTACTTTTATTTTTCATTCTTATTCCAATTCTTTCTGATGTAAGGAAAATGTTCAAAAATGGATTGGGGTTTTTAATGCATAACTATATGATGATACTGTGAACAGTTGATTGTACACCATGGATGATTATATGGTATGTGAATATATCTCAATAAAACTGAATTTAATTTTAAAAAACTTATTAGAAAGCTACAGCAATCAAAACAGCATGGTAATGGCACAAGGACAAACATATAGATCAATGGAATCAAATTGAGAGTTCATAAATAAACCCTCCCATCTTTGGCCTATCGATTTTTGTGCCAAGTCTACTCAATTGGGAAACAGTGAACTCATCAACAAATGGTACTGGGAAAATTGGATATCCATATGCAAAAGAATGAGGGTGGACCCTTACATCACACCCTATACAAAAATTAATTCAAAATGGATCAAAGATTAAAGTACAAGAACTAAAACTATAAAATTCCTAGAAGAAAACATAGGGAAGCATATTCAGGACCTAGTGTTAGGCAATGGTTTCTTAGGCTTTACACCCAAATCACAAGCAACAAAAGAAAAAAATAGATAAAAACAGGACTCCATCAAAATTAAAAACTTTGTGCATCAAAGGACTTTATCATGAATGTAAAAAGACAATCTGCAGAATGGTAGAAAATACTGGAAACCACACATCCAATAAGGGTTTAATCTCCAGAATACATAAAGAAATCCTACAACTCAACAACACAAAGACAAATGACCCAATTAGAAAATGGACAAAAGACTTTGAATAGACATTTCTCCAAAGAAGATATAAAAATGGCCAATAAGCACATGAAAAGATATTCAACATCATTAACCATTAGGGAAATGCAACTCAAAACAATGAGATACCATTTCACACCAGTATAATAGCTATTACTAAAAATACATAAAACAACAATTGTTGGAAAGGATGTAGAGAAACAGAGTACTCATTCATTTTTGGTGGGAATGTAAAAAGGTGCAGCCACTGTGGAAAACAGTTTGAAAGTTCCTCAGAAAGCTAACTATAGAATTACCAAATGACACAGCAATCTCACTTCTATGTATACACTCAAAAGAATTTAAAACAGGGACTCCATCAGATATTTTCACACCAATGTTCACAGCAGCATTATTCACAATTGCCAAAAGATGAAAGCAACCCAAGTGTCCAAAAACAGATACATGGATAAACAAAATGTGCTATGTATATAATAGTATATTATTCAGCCTTAAAAAGGAATGAAATTCTGATACATGCTACAACATGGATGAACTCTGAAGACATCATGTTGGGTGAAACAAGCCAAACACAAAAGGACAAATATTGGATGATCTGACTTACATGAAATAATTAGAATATGCAAATTCAGAGCCAGAAACTAGAAAACAGGTTGCTAGAAGCCAGGATGGGGACGGGGAATGGGGAGTTAATGCTTACTTGATACAGAGTTTATGTTTGTGGTGATAAAAATTTTGGTAATGGATGGTGATGATGGTAACACAGCATTGTGAATGTAACCAACACCAGTGAATTGTATATTTGAATGTTGTTAAAAGGGGAATTTTAGATTGCATATTTGCTACCAGAATAAGAATTTTAAAAAAACATAATTGTACAACACAAAAAGTGAACACTAATGTAAGCTGTGGATATAGCTTACTATAATTACAATATATTATTTCATTGATTATAACAAAGGTACTACACTAATGCAAAGTGTTAATAATAAAGAAAAGTATGTGTGTATCAGGGAGTGAGGAGGGTATATTGGAACTCTGTTCTTCCTATATGATTTTTCTGTATATCCATAACTTCAAAATTAAAAAAAAAAAACTGAGGTTAAAAAAAACATATCACAAACACACTGGCCATATATTTCTTCAGGCTATTGATGAATGATTTCCAAAACACAAAGAAATGTATGTGTGCTGGACTAAAGATGGCCAAAATTCTTTGTGACTCCTTCCATCAAGAGAATCTCATCTCCTTGAATCCAGGCTGGCCCTGTGACTTGATTTGACCAACAGACTATAGAAGAAGTGATGCTGTGTCATTTCTGGGCCTAGCCTTCAAGAAGACTGACAGCTTCCATTTTCTCCCTGAGAGATAAAAGGCCTTCTTGGATGTGCCAGCTCTGGACAAACTTCTAGATGAATGCAGCCACATGCATGATCCCAGATACCAACACAGAGGCAGAGAAAAAGTGCAGCTGAGCTCTGCCTGAATGCAAACCAACACTGAGAAATAATAAACCATTGTCGTTTTAAGCCATTAAGATGAACCACCGAGCTTTGGAATGGTTTGTTCTCTTCTTCAGAAGATGCTGGACTGGGTTTGCATTACATTTATATTAAAATGGATAATGCAGTAGTCAGTATTCTGAATTTACCCACCATTCCACACAGTGGACCCGTAAACTCTTTCTTCTTTGTGGGGAGGGGTGCAGAGGTGTGGGTTTCAAAGGAATTATGCCGTGCCTATTAGCATTCACCTGCACTTAACTTTCACTTTCCCCACATTATAAAATGTTTCCCCTTTATTATGATTTCAACCATGCTTTGAATTATTGTGTAGATGTTCTAAACCCAAGGTTCTATATTATTCCCATTAAGATGCTCTTGATGACTGACATTCACATGAGTGACACACTCACAGGGGCTTATCTCAGGAGCTGTAAAAAGTCTCTGTTGCACTAGCTTTATAACCCTCTTTGTGTTGTTCATTTGGAGGTCTTGATTTTGTGAGTATTTGTGAAAATCAAGAATGGAATCTTAAAACACTGTGGGAAATTTGTTGCAATAACTTTCCCCTTGTTTCAATTATCTCAGATAATGGGAGCAAAAATACTATGACTCTTTGTTTTTGCCATTCCTTCTAAATAAACTGCCCTTCCTCCTTTTACTCCTAGATGATTCAAGCTTTGATAACCACTTACTTTCTCTCTAAATCTTCCTGAAAAAGCAGAAATCAATTGTTCTTCAACTGGCTCTCACAGCATTTTATAAGTACTTCCATTATATGATATGCATTTCATTAAAACATTTATGTGTCTCTCTCCCTTTAAGTACCATGATTGCTGTGGTGGTTTAGAGCTAGGTACCCCAGAAATACACATTCTTAGCGTTGATCCATTCCTTTGGGTATAACTCTTGTAAAGGGACCTTTTGATGATGTTACTTCAGTTAAGGTGCGGGCCAGCTGAGTTGGGCTGGGTCTTTATCCTATTACCGAAGGCCTTATAGGGAAGGTAACAGAGAGAGAAAGACAGAGGAAGATAAGCTGAATATCAACAGAAGCCAGAAGAGAAAGGAGAAAGCAGGAGAGGGCACTACATGCATTGCCATGTGACAAAAGAAAAGCCAAGGTCCAAGCTTCGCCTTGATGACACCTTGATTTTGGACTTCTCTGAGCCTCAAAACCATTGGCCAATAAATCCTCATTGTTTAAGACAACCTATTGCATGGTATTTGCTTCAGCAGCCAGAAAACTGGAACAAGTACAGATAGGGCAGGTAGAGTTATTCATCTTTCCTCTTCCAGTTCCAATACAGTGCACAGCAAATAGCAGGCATTTGGTAACTCTTGGAATTAACGTGACAACTAAAAGTGTTACCTATTTAACAAAAATGTAAACAAGCAGATGAAAATATTTGAATGATTCATTTTGGCAAGACCTTTGTAGAAAGAAATGATTTGTGAACATTCTAAATAAATTAAAAGGCAATGATAGAGAATAAAAACTAGAACCAAAATAGTTCAAATATAAATGCAAAAATGGTGATTAATTCTAGAAAATAATTGATAATGTAGTAATAATTGATAATTGATAATGTAGTGATTGCTTGTTAGGCTTTCTAATATCCCCTATTCTTTCTAGAACCTGAAATGCAATTTATAATTTGACCCTAGAAACAATTGCCTGTATTCCAGGTAAATGTGTTATTTAGTAGAAGAATGGAGGAATGGAAAAAAAAAAAAAACTAAACAGTTAAGGTTTTATTTCTTTTACTTATTGTTATGGCCACAGAGGATATGCATACGTCAGAGAACAGAAGAGAAGTTTTTTAAAATTCCAAATAGTATCTTTAGATAACTGAGAAAATATTACATCCATTGAAACAGAAACTATTATATCCTTGACTGCAATGAAAAGAGGAATTAGAGAAATTTCTGTAAGGGAGTAGCGCCATCAGTAATTTCAGAACCTCCCTGACTATGGCACCCAAATTAGTGTTCAAGCACTGGTTCTGTAGAACAAAACTTATCCAAGGAGATCTGACACTGACTTCTCTGACACCCATTTTTCTGATCAACTTTATTGAAGTACAATTTACATATAATAAACTACATCTATTTTAAGTGTACAGTTAAAAGAGTTTTGACAACCTGTCACTAATACAAATTGTAACCACCACTATCATCAAGATATAGAACATTTCCATCAACCCAAAATGTTACTGTGCCTTTTTACAGTCAATCCTATGTCACTCCTGGCCCCAGGAAACCACTTATCTGCTTTCTATTCCTGTAGAATAGTTTTGTCTTTTCTAGAATTTGAAGTATATGGACTTGTACTGTATGTATTCTTTTCTGACTGGCTTCCTTTGCTGCACATAATATTTTTGAGATTTTTTCCCCATGTTGTTTTGTGTTCTATTCTCTTTATCACCGAATAATATTCTATCGTATGGCTATACCACAGCTTGTTTATGCATTGACTTGTTGATGGACACATGGGCTCTTCCCAGTTTGAGGCCATTATGAATAAAGTTGCTATGAATTTCATGAACCAGGCTTTGTGTGTACATGCATTTTCATTTATCTTAGGTAAATACCTATGAGTGGAATTGTTGGGTAATATGATAACTTCACGTTTAAATTTACAAGAAACTGCAAAACTGTTTCCCAAAGTGTTTGCGCCATTTTATATACTCTCTAGCAATAAACGTGAGTTACAGATGTCCCGCATCTTCGTCAACATTTGATATTGTCAATCTTTTACATTTTATAGG
The DNA here is from genome assembly GCF_015220235.1 of Choloepus didactylus. Lineage (NCBI taxonomy): Eukaryota > Metazoa > Chordata > Mammalia > Pilosa > Megalonychidae > Choloepus > Choloepus didactylus. The sequence goes on from NC_051314.1 coordinate 53,713,114, forward strand.
CATTCTAATGAACAGTAATACAGCACTGTAGTTTTTGTTTGCATTTTCCTGACAACTAATAATGCTGTGCATCTTTTTATGTGCTTATTGGCAATATGTATATACATCTTTTTGTACAGGATTTGTTCAAATCTTCTGCTCATTTATTATTGGATTGTTAGTTTACGTATTTTTGAGTTGTGAGAGTTCTTAATTAACCTGAATACAAGTCCCTTTTCACATATATCCATTGCATATAGTTTTTCTTAGTCTGTGACATGCTTTTCATTTCCTAGTGGTGTTTTTCAAAGAACACAAGTTTTTAATTTTGAGGAATTCCAATTTATCCTTTTTTCACCCTTATGATTTGTACTTTCTGTGTTCTACCTAAGAAACCATGGCCTACTCCAAGGTCACAAAGATCATCTCTTTATTTTCTTCTATAAGTTTTATAGTTTTGGCTTTTACTTTCAGGTCTATGATCCATTTCAAGATATTTTTTGTGTATAGCGTGAAGTACAGGCTGATATTCATTTTATTCCACATGGATATCCAGTTATTTCAGCACCATTTGTTGAAAATACTACCATTTGATCCACTGAATTACCTTGAAATCTTGGCCAAAAATAAATTAACTATACATATATGGGTCTATTTCTGTACTGTATTCTGCTCCATTGATTTATATATCTACTATTAGGCTAATACTCATTATCTAAATGTCCATAACTTTATAGAATCTTGAAATTAGATAGTGTAAGTCCTGTAACTTTTTCATTTTTCAAAATTATATTGACTATTCTAGATCCTCTGCATTTCCATATAAATTTGACAATCAATTTACCAAGTTCTACCCAAAAGAAAGCTACTGGAATTCTTATTTGGATTGTATCAAATCAATAGAACAACCTGGGGAATTTTGAAAGTTTAATATCATTGATTCATCCAATCCACAAACATGATATCTATCCCCATTTGTTTAGATTGACTCTAAATCATCTCAGCAATGTTTAGTAATTTTCAACGTGCAGGTACTGCATTAACTTTGTTAAATTCATTTCTGTGCATTTCATTTCTATGCTATTTAAGTAGTATTTGCTTATTTTATTTTATTTTCAATTGTTCACTGCTATATAAAAAGGTCAACAGAGTTTTGCAAATTGAATTTATAGCACACCATCTGGCAAATTCATTTATTAGTTCTAGTAGCTTTTCTGTAGATTCATTAGGACTTTTACATACTCTATTATGTCTTCCACAAATACAAAGTTTAATTTTTTCTTTCCAAACTATATGCCATTACTTCTTTTCTTGCCTTATTGCATTGGCCAGGACTGCCACAAAAATGTTGATTAAAAGCACTGAAAGTATACATCCTTGTCTTGCTCCCAATCTTAGAGGGAACATATTCAATCTTGCACTGTTAAGTATAATGCTAACTGTAGGCTTTTTAGAAACTCCTTTATTCAGTTTGAAGAAGTTCCCTTATACTTCTAGTTTCTAAGGTTTTTATCATAAATGAGTGTTGATTTTTTTAAAAGATTTTAGTACACTTACTGAGAAGATCATATGAATTTCCTCCTTTATTCTAATAATATGGTGAATTACTTTAATTGATCATTGAATAAAACCAACATAGTACCAAGATAAGCCCAACATTGTCACGAAGTATTATTCCATGTTGCTAAGAGTGGTGTGTGAGCCAGGATTACATTTCCCAGCCCCTCTTGCATCCAGATATGCATCCACATAACTAATTCTCACCAATGGAATTTGAGCAGAAGTGCTTCATCTCATCTCTAAGTGAGGATTTTTGTAACTCTGATATGCCTTCTCCACCATCTCCTTCTACTCTGCCAGAGGAGGCAGAGGACTCTGTGCCTTTAGAAGAGTGTTGTCCAACAGAAAGATAGTGTGAGCTATATATGTCGTTTAAAAACTAATTTATGGGGCATTGGCTTAGCAATCCAGTAATGGGTGGCATGAAATGGGCATTGGAAGCTGGAAAGCAAAGTATGCAGTAGTAAAACATTTGGTAAAACTACTACCTGTAGACACATGTAAGACAGAACAAGTACCTAGTGAGACTGTAGCATTAGAGAAAATGGTGTGAAAGATCCAGAATGCCAATACATACTGAATGCTCCTCTATGCACTGAATAAGCACTAAAAGACAGAGATATGTTCAGGAAAGAATTGGCTTATTTCCACACAGAAATGAACGAGAATAGAATCTAGAAATTGAGATGCAGTTGGGGGCCTCACAGGGTTGAAAAACTGGCTGCTTCTAGACACCAAGCAATAGGAGATAAGATCTCAAGGGCTTTATGCAAGAAAAGTGGAATAGATCGTCTTAGTTAAGAAGAGGGATGCAAAGCTAAAACAAAGATCATGGTAACACTATTCTCTTTCCATCAAGAGGGGTGAGGAACAAAAGAAATAAAGCAGGATTGAGAATCATTTCTAGGAAATAATTGTGGGTATGGCAACCAGCACATGGAAATGACTAGAAATATAAAGATCATAAGCCTATTATGGTTTTAAGGGAATAGTGTTTCTAAAAAATAAATGGAAATAGTGAGTTGGGTCCCCAAAGCCTATGAAACAACCCCAGGGACCTCAAACTTACACCAGCATGAAGCAGGCTATGAGAGCTGTGCTATTGCAGAGCAAGCAAGTGGGAAGACTTTAAAGTGATAAGGGAAAGGAGGTAAAGAGAGGCCAGATTCTTAAGACCTTGTAGAACATTGTAAGGACTTTGGTTTTTATTTTCAATGAGTTTGGGGAGCCACTGGAATATATGGAGCAGAAGAGAAACATGACCTGATATTTTAATTGAACCATTCCGGCGGCTATTTGTGAATAAACTACAAGGGCTAACAACAAGGGAGATCAGTTCTAAGACTATTAAAGTAACCCAAGGAAGTCATAGTCCTTAATGTCCACCTTAGATATGGCCAGGAAGGGTAATGGACAGAAAAGAACATTCTAGAGAGCAGAGCTAGGACCACAGAGAAAAGCGAATGAGGACGTTTCTCCCACAGAGCAGGTCTATGGTCTTATGAAGGAATGTCCACCACCTCAAGAGTAGGGAGTCAATAATATCCAAATTCCTCATTGCTATGGACCAGTTATTTCTTAAGATCTCCTATTCCTTCCCTTACCAAATAAGGGTTTTTATTGTAGTTATCCTGTTCCTGCTTCACTTTTTTTATATTATGTTTTTGCAGGGGCATGGGGGTGGGAAGGGGTTAGATAATTTGTCTTTAAGTTCATAGGCCTCTGAACTAAAGAACCCACATCACCCAGTTTCTGGATTTTGTCCTGGACACAGAACATGGATGGAAATTTGGGGTCTCCCTTAGGGAGTGGGTCATAAAGATATTAGGTGACCAGAAGGCAAGTGTAGCAGAAACGGCTAGCTTCCTCATGAGTCCTTCCTCCCCCTTCCACAGTGGTAGGTTCTTGCTGGGATATGGCTGCAGAGCCAGTGATATAGTCACAGTTCCTTCTGAATCCACTGTTACCATGTGACTAGTTGTTTTCTCAAGAGAATGTGAGTAGAAGTGATGTATGCCCCCTCCCCTGTCTCTTTCCCCTTCCACTGGCTAGAAATGGAGGACCCAGGGGCCTGCCTAAAGAGATTGCAGGGCCACAAGATGGAAAGAATCTGTGTCTGAGAATCACCACACACAGGAAAGTCATGTGCCAACCAGGAACACTGTCATCAGTCTAAATAAGTGAGAGATTAACTTCTTTTTTGTTACGCTACTACAGTTTTGGGTATTTTTGTTTTTTTTTTTTACTGCAGCAGCTAACATTGCCCTAATTAATGTACTCCTGAAGGAAGTGAAGGAGAGAACCATGCACCTCTCTGGATGGAAAGCACTCCAGACAGGGAACAGCAAATGCACAACCCTAGGGCAGGAGAATAGCAAATGTGTCCAAAGATAAGCAAGGAGCCCAGTGTGGCCATAGCAGAGTAAGCAAGTGGAAGAATTTAAAGTGATAAGGGGAAGAAGGTAAGGACAAGCCAGATTCTTAAGACCTTGTATGACCTTGTAAGGACTTTGGCTTTTATCTGGAGTGAGTTTGGTGAGCCACTGGAATGTTTGGAGCAGAAGAAGGAGGACATGATCTGATATTTTAATTGAACCACTCTGGCCAACAAGCAGGGAGATCAAACTAACCCAGAGGGGTGGTAAAAAAGAGACTTGGAAGCAGTTGGTTTTGGTAAGTAAGTATTCTGCATATATCTGTAAGGTAGTACCGAAAGTTCTTTGACTAAAATTCAGGCATAAATGTATTTATCCTTCTGGCTGGCTAAGTCACACAACTATATATGCACTGAGAGCAGAAATTGGATCCCAGCAGCTCATAAAGGTTTTGGTGTCTTCAGTGGTGAAAAGGGGGTGAAAAGTGGTGAAAAATTATACTTAACAGTACAATTATTTCATTACAAGTATTGACTATTAAGGTATAAAATCTAAATGAAACCAACTGAAGGCCTTATGAATGCTTCTGAGTTAACCATCCCATAAATACTCTCCTTCAAGATTTAATGCTGTTCAAATATATTCATCTTCAGCGTCATCTTTAATATTAACCATTAGATTGCCACTGGCCTGAGAAACAAGATTGCATTGGATTCTTTCAAACAACCAACTGTAATTGTTCCAAAAAAACAAAACAAAACCAAAACAAACAAACAAACAAAAACATAAGCTACCTACCACTTTAAATAGGTAAACTATAAAGATGTTCTTTTCACATGAACTTCAGCAGGGCTTGCCTCTCAACATCCTCACAAACCGTATGGTGGTATTACTCATGCTGTCTAATTTAATATTTAACAAGAGAAGCATTAGATAACAGTCAGAACCCAGGTATTTTCTTAATAGTGTGAAGATTTTAATTCTATTCTTGCTTTTTACTTTTTTTTATTTTAGCCCTCTAGTTACAATGTTTACTATCCCTTATTTGTAAAATTGTCTGCTTTCTTCTCTTTATAAAATGTTTTCAGTTACAGTTATGTAAATTTTTTCTCCTTTAAAAAAAATCACTGGTAAAAGGCAAATGATTTACATAACTGTATTGTTCTTCAACTAGCCACTTTGCTTGTTTTATGTTGTCACTGACTTCAGTGGACACTTTTAGAAATTTTAATTATTAAAATAATATTACAGAAAATTCAGGAGAAGATCAAAAACAAATTGCGTCAGATGGATGCTCTAGCATTATGTCACTGTAATTGCAAACATCAGTAAAACATTAATAACCATCAGAAAGGAAAAGAAACAAGAAAAATGGAAAAACAAATTTCAAGAGCAAATTTCAACAAGCTTAAGAAAATAGTAGAAGTGGTCACATAGGGAACAAAATTAATAACAAATCCAGCAAAACTGGATGTTGAAAACAGGAAGAAATCCTCCTTGAGTTGAAAAGATAGGCAGAATTTAACCATATCACCTTAAAAAAAAAGTTGAAGAACTGTATTAAAGAGAAATAAAACACAAACAAAGGAAATTAGACAAGTTTACTAAATAGGTACAAGCCTAAGATGAGAGAAAAAAACTGTAATGAAATATTAGATAATACTGCAAGGGACATATTAAGAATAGGAAAATAATTTCACTTTATTATTTATTTATTTATTTTATATAAATTACATAAAGCATACGATAACATAAAAGAAGCCAAACTTTCTTACACACAAGGGCCTAAAGTAGAGCTTTCAAAAATAACAATAAACAAGAAAAACCATTTTTGGCACCCCTTTGACCAAATCACAATCACATTTAATGGGACTTTCATAACAGAAAAGATCTGGAGAAGACAGGAGCCTGACCTCTCTAGTATCTACAGACTCCTGTTTGTTACAGCCACACCAATCAACTTATCAAAGTGTAGTGAGGGCATTCACGAAAGCCCAAGAGGTAGCCATCTTAATTTGTGACTCAAGCACTAGTGAGGAGCATCTTGGGAAATAATTCATCGAAAGAGACCAAACTTTGGTCTAATCACAATGTCTCAATCACTGGGGGAGGGGAGCAATTCTGAGTATGACAAATTCAACACAGATTTGCTCCCCAGCCAAGATTCCACAACTGAATACTTGTGAAACGGGATAAGAAGTGAAAAATAACCCCCAAATGGAAAGAGACTGTTCTCTGACTCCTTACTTTAGCACAGAGCTACACTGGCCCAATAGGATTTTGCTGGGGCCAAGGGGAAGGTGTGAAGAGGGAGCCAATGCCTTCTTTCATTCCCTGTGGCAACAGCACCTTGCAGAACCAGCAGCAGCAGACACATCAGTCAAAGAAGCAACAAACACCCGTCCGGCAGCAGCAGAAGATGGCACCCTTGACGGAGGGCACACAAGCATCACAGAGCACCCTGGACCTTGTGAGTGCCAACACTTTCAGGGGCAGGTGGAGGTGCCTGGTGGCATGCATCACCAGTGGAGGCAGAAAGATATCAGGACATGGATTCCCAGGCAGTGAAGGCCTTGGATGTCAGGGAAGGTTGAAAGGACTTTGTGAGTACGTGTGGTGGTGGACTCCCAGAATTTATTCTTGAACAGGGCAAGAAATTCTAGAATTTTATATAAGGTATTAAAGAAAAACACTATTTTATGCTTAAGTTTAACCCCATTTTCACCCCCTACTTGTGGTCTGAGGAAAGATTTCCTAATATGCTACATGGAGTTGCTGGTTAAATGATTACTTTTTCCAGGAAGAGTTTGCATTTTAACAAAGATTTCTTGTAGACAATACTTTAACCTTTGTACGTTAACATTTTACACTCATTGTTTAGTGAAAGCCTGGGCTAATGTGTCTCCATTTAGGGTCAATATCCCACCTCTCTAGATTTTCTAAAGTAGAAGACCTTACATATGATGGGATGGCTATAGATTAGGACAAGGCAATATTTATAGTATTTGAACCTAAGTTTTCAGTCCCTAAGCCATTAACCCCAAACTTCTCTTCCAATTGCACAGTGAAAGCATTTTAATTTAGTTCAACAAAATATTATAATGAATAAATGCTATTAAAGTAATGCTATTTGGTAGGTATAAAAAGTTACATTCAGTAATTTATACTAAGCTTAGAAAAATGAAGGTAACAAAGATCAGTCCTTAGCCTGATACTTTTCAACACTCTCAATATTAATGTATGAATGAGTAGAGATGTGTTCAGTTTCACCAAATATGGAAATAAAAATGTGATTTTAATAATATTCTTATAATTCCACACCAAGTGACAAAGAGTCCTTAGCAAGTAGTTTGAAGAGTATGTTCTAAGTGTCCAATAAGCATTCAGAATGTAAGACTTCGAAGGGTCTTCAGAGATCTTCCAAATCAGTCCCACCACTTCACAGAGAAAACTGAGGCCTAGAAAGGCAATACCTTTTGTTCCAGATCACCCAGCAAATTTGGGGCCAAATTTAATGTAGAAACTATGTGTCTGTGTCCCTCAAATTGAATTCTTTCCTTTCTGATTAAGGCACTGGAAATTATGGGGCAACTTATGTTCCTCATTTTCTCTAGCATCTCAGTTCCTAGGCAGCGATCAGTCCTATTTTTACTGCCCCATCCCATGTGATCCCTCCAAACAATCATGCCCAAGCCCACAACATAAATGTGGCATCACGAAAAGGGGTGTCCCTTTATACAGTCTCAGACTATTCCCAACCCAGCTCAAAATGCAGCCTGTCAATTGTGATCAGGTATGTTTGTTTCAGCACAGCTCCCCAATATCCTTGCCTTTGGCATGCCTACAGATACACACATGCACATATACACACACCTGCACACATATGCACACACAAATACACTATCTTTTCATCTAGTGAGAGCACAAATCACACCATCATTAAGGAAACTGACCTTGCTCCATAATGCTAGGGATTATAAGGAGTCAGTAAAAGATAAATGCCCTCTGCTCCCTATGGCACACATAATCACAGCTCAGGTACCTCCCTGTGAACAGCTGGACATCTGGATGTCATTTGAGATGGGAGTCATAACTGCCCTTTGGTATTAATATTATCTTTATTGTTGCTGAGGTCATGAGCTGAAACCAATCATGGACTCTCCTTCTCATATTGCTTGTGGTCAGCCAAGAATAAAATTTCTGCCCTCTCTGAACTTCCTAGCAATTACTGAAGCAAATACATCACATTCCCAGACCCATGAATGGCTGAAGACAAAAACCATTTTAAATGGCAGCCCTCAATTGAAGAACTATTAAACTGATTGACCCAAAGAGACTTCTTAATTGCCAGGATGTGAAACCATGATCCCTCTGCTACCTGTGTGGTGAAAAATCCATTTCCAATTCCAATCCTCAACCGCACTTTTGAGAAGAGATGCCACACCAAGATGACTGTGCTTGCAGTAGTGGAAGAAAAGGAAAGTACTGGAGAAGCTGATATAGTGACCGGACAAATCAGGCTGCCTTGCCCTACACGTGGCAGACATGAATTTTATTTCACTACAGTGTACTCCTTCTGTAAAGTGTGATAAGTTTGTTGTTTCTGTAAAGTGTGATAAGTCTTGGGATTTGGAACCCATAAAAAGGGTAAAGGACCATTCACAGGTTTGAGAAGGGGTGGAATAAGCCTTTTTCACAGAGGAATGTCAAACATTATCTGTGTATATTCTCCTGATCACAGCCCTTACTATTTATTTTTCTGCTGGACCTCTACCCTGCCTCTCAGATTTCTCATTTACTACCTCAACCTTTTCCTAAAACCAGTGACATAGCCATGAAGCAGCAATATCTAGCATCTTGAAACTTCTTCACCTACTCCAGTGGGTAGCACAGCTGCCTAACTTTTCCTGTCTTATCAATGGGATCTGAGCATCCATTTCCGAAACCACTAAGTCAAAAGCATTCAAAGAAGTCCATGAAAAAGCACACAACTAGCACAATGCTAAGGAACAAGATGCTAAGCATTTTTAAAGCACTTGATACCCAAGTCCAGATCCAGATGAAATAAATTGGAAATGCCTGGGCATGGGGTTCAGATATTGGCATTTTTTTAATTCAGCTGATAATTATAATGCAAAGAGTTGAGAAACAGGGGCCTTGCACAATACAGAACACAGGGGATTGCTGCCATATGGGTAATACTACACCACCCCAAAGAGATTCCTGAGGGAGAACTACAAAATACATTAATTAAAATGGAACATGGTAAGGCAGTTTTAAATATGGCCCCCAATTCTTTGAACTTCTGGGATGTATGCCCCTTCCCCTTGAATAGGGATGGACTTTAGACTGTTTTGTCCAATAAAGTATGGTGGAAGTGACGCTATGTTACTTCTGAGGCTAGGTCAGTCATGAGGGCTATGCAGTTTCTACTCTGTCCACTACAACACTCACTTTCAGAGCCCTGAGCTGCCATATAAGAAGTCCACCTACCTTGAGCCACCATGCTATAAGGAAGATCTAGCCACATGGAGAAGCAACGTGTAGGGACTCTTCTTTATGACCCTGCTGAGTTCTCCACCAACAACAGTATCAACTGAATAACTGAGAGAATGACAGATTATTTACAAATTCTAGATCTTTAAAGCATCAATATAAATAAGTGTGTTGGAGTATTGTCTCTGGATTTATCCAGCAAATATTTAGTATTCAGTTTTTTTTTCCCTAATCTAAGATCATCCACGCTTTAAACAATCAATGAAAATACAAGTTTCTAAAGATACTTAATTCATTGAGTTTCCCTTGATTTGAATAGACAGAGGGTAAATTCAAACAGAAATAGGTAGGAAAAAATACTTTTAGTATGAAATTCCAGGAAAAGTTCTGTAACATAAAATTGCCTAACCTCAAAGAAACAACCACTATTAGTTAGAAATATCAGATAAATGAATGGACTTTAATAATTTGAATATTGGTCTAGAGGACAGAAGGGTGATCCCCAAAAAGATATATCCACATCCTAATCCCCGGGACCTATGAGTGTGGCCACATTTGGAAAAAGGGTCTTTGTAGATGATGTAATTAAGTTAAGAATTTTAACATGAGGTCATCCTGGATTATCTGAGTAGGACTGAAATCCAAGGAAAAGTGTACCTATAAGAGGCACACTGGGGAGATTTGACAGAGAAGAAGGACACAATGTAGCCAAGGATGCAGAGATTGGAGTGATGGGGCCACAAGTCAAGGAATGCCCGCAACCACCAAAAGATGGAAGAGGCAAGGAACAGATTCTCCTCTAGAGCCTATAGAGAGAAGGCAGCCCTGGCAATGGCTTGATTTTGTTCTGGCCTTCAGAACTGTGAGAGAATAAATTTCTGTTGTTTCAAGCCATCCCAGTTTGTGTTAATTTGTTACAACAGTCATAGAAACGAATACCACAGTTGGAAAAACTATTTCCTCATCTGAATTTCTTGCTTCCACATAAGTGGAAAATTCAATAGATTGCAATTTTATTCTTTATATTTCTCTCCTTATGCTTCTACCTGGAAGATAGATGTCAGTTCAAAATGTTATTTCCATTATGAAAACGTCAGAATTTTTATTACTATTGCTAGTTTTATAGCTAATGTTTTGCATGTTTTTTTAATTTTTTATTTATTTATTTTTGTTTTGTTTTGTTTTTTAATGAATGACCTAGCAGTGATTTTTAGGCTGTATTTATAAAGTACAAAGTAAAGAGCCTGATTGAGGGTCCTGAATATACATGTATATTTATAGGGTGAGAGATGGAAAGTGGAGCACTTGGTACTGGAAGAATAATAAGGGGAATGATATCCTTGCCAAGTACGTGGTTCACAGGGAAATGCCTGTGGATATGCTTTTAAAGAAGGCTGGCTCAAATTCCAATAGAGGGGCATCCTGTGAAATACCTGCACTGCTCAAAACTACCAAGGTCATCAAAAGCAAGGAAAGTCTGAAAAAGTGTCACAGCCAAGAGGAGCCTATGGAGACATGAGGACTAAATGTGATATGGTACCCTGGGACAGAAAAGGAATTTTACATACAAATGAAGGACATAAGAATAAAAATGGACTTCAGTCTATGATAAAGTATCTACATTAGTTCATTAATTGTAACAAATTCACTATACTAGTGTAAGATGTTAATAACAGGGGAAAGTGGGTGGTGGGCATATAGGAACTCTGTACTATCTCACTTTTTCTGTAAATCCAAAACTGTTCCAAATAATAAAGTCTCCTAAAAAAAAAAAAAAAAAATAGACCACTGCCTTTACCACCATTCGCATTGTAAATAAGAAACTAGTTGAAGGAAGTGAAACATTTAACACAAACCAGTAATGTTGAGGAAATTTTCTCGACTGTTTCCCTCAATGCTGATGCATTTTGCAAAGAATTGTTTAATATGCTTTGTTTTCTCCCTCTCCTAAGTCTTTCCGATGTTCTGAAAAGGGAGCAACACCAAGAAACATTTCTGGGTTTGCAAAAAATAAAAAAAGAAGAAGAGGAAGAAAGTCTGGTTCTGCTTCCAGTCTAGTTTCCAGGGCTAACTGGCATGCCATCTGCTCGCAGCATAAAATGGTAACCATGGTTCACTTCACACAGCTTTCGGGTGTTAAGAAGTTTGCTCCAACAAGTCCAGACAACTTCGCTTCCACGCAGGTTGCTGTGGCGGGGAGGGGGAGGGCGGGGATGGAGTTAGTACCCGGAGAGTGTATATCGTTTTTCCAAACTCCATCTGCTTTCCCCTCTCAGGACTGTGCCCGCGGTCTCGGGCGCGGCAAAGCAAAGGGCCAGGAGCGGGTCTTTTATGCATAACAAAAGAGTTCTCCTCCTCCTCCTCTTGCTCCCGCCGCCCAGCGCCGCCGCCGACCGCCCCCACCTAGGCTTCCCGCGGCCGCCCGGGCCCGCGTCCTCGCCTGGAATTGGCTCCCGGGCCCAGGGGTTTCCAGGTACCCGGAAGGGGGAGGGGGTCGAGGCGGCAACAATTGGGCGGGTGAGGGCGAAACGCGCGGTCCGGAGCGCCAAGACTCGCAGGGGCGGTGAGCCCGGGCCATGCCGCCGCGCGATTGGCCGGGACCGCCCCGACGGCCGCCGCTGATTGGCGGATTCTCAAATTCGGTCTCAAGGCGCCAGAGGAGGTGTTTTAGCGGGGACAGCGATCCGGGGCTGGAGTTCGGCTGGACGGGTTGGAGCGCTGGCGCTGGTCAGACGTCGTGGGGTCCCTGCCAACGCAGGGCACTCGGAGCGGGGATCCGCACGCCTCGCTTTCCCCCCCCGATGTCGCTGCCACAGCCGCCGGGCTGCTGATCGCCGCGCCCTTTTCCCGCGCCGGTGCGGGGCGGTGGAGATCCCAGTAGAGGCAGGAAGACTCCTTGGCAGAACCGGAGTAAGTAGCGTGCGGTCCTCGCGCTGGTGCCGGGCGGGAACTGGGGAGAAAGTAGGGGGTTCCCGCGCCGGCTGCCAGCCTGCCACCCTTCTCCTTACCTCCCCCGACTCGCTGGAGATCGAGGTGTTTCTCCCTCCGGATCTGGCGCGCGGGGTCTGTCCTGGCTTCAGCTCTCCCTTCAGCAGGACAGCAGAGGGGACCTGTCCTGCCTCATGATTTGGGGGTTCACTGGGAGAATTTATCCTCGGGGTCTGTCTGGAGGCCTAGGAGGGGGCTGTGCTAAGTGCTGAGTGGGTTTGGTCTAGCGATCAGGTTTCCGTCCCCAAGATTCAAACCCCCTCAAAGCCGAATTCCTCCCAGTACTTTGCGCCAAAATTAACTGACCTAGAAGACCCTGTATTTCTGACAGAGTTGTCCAGTACCCTCATTGACTTGGTAACTTTATTTTGCCCTATTGCACTTCATAAAGAATTCCTAATTTTGTCGATGATTTTCTTAGATTTTCGTAATTACTAAGCACACTTCAGACGTTTGTGTATGTATGTACATGTGCGTTTTAGAGTGGGGGGTGGGGGGAGGGCGGTGGCTACACTTCTGGAAATTCTCAGGACCAGTTTAGGGAGGGGAAGTTCATGTTCACGAACAAGTAACAGATATTTTCATCAAATGAGAAAATATCTAAGTGCAAAATCGTATTCTAATGTAATGTGCCTTACAGATGGAAGTAAATTGTTTAACACTCAAAGACCTGATCAACCCCAGACAGTCCAGAATAGAATTTGCAATTGAAGATGGGAAAAATGCACAAAAGGTAAGTGCGCATAAAGACCTTAAGCGCTACATATTTAGGATGGTGTGGCCTAATCCAATTCAGTTTTCCAACGTGGCACTTGTATTTGTCTCATAAATGTAATAATTAGTTTTGATGAACACCGTAAAAGTATACTTTTTTTAAAAATTGAGGCATCCAAACCATTCTTGTTGCTTTTCTGTTGTCATTCATTATACAGTGAAAGGACAGGCTAGGTTAGATGTAATGTTGGAACCAACTCGGATGGATAAAAGATATGCTGGACGCTGCAATCAGAAGTTCGTAATAGGTACAATTCTCAAGGGTGGAATTAGCTAATGCTTTGTAGGAATGTTAATCCTCAACTCCCAGGTAAATAGATTTTTGTTGCTATAAATGCTGGATTATTAAAGTACTGTGAAATATAGTCTTCATACCAATGAACCAGCTCCTAAAGGCTATTGCCTTTACCCAAGAATATGACATGTGCCTACCATACAGGAAAATTAAAGTGACTGAGTCCACCAATGTACTTCTGGAATATTCTACAGTGCTACTGCTGGTTTTGCATTGAGCCATTCCCTCTCTTTTTGCACAACTTGTGATTAACAGCTGATTTGTAAGACTATAGTTGTGTTTTCCAGAAACACTACAAGGTAAACTTGCCATAGCAATGTCTACTCTATCCCTTTCACCTCATCAGCACAGTTGCAGAAAACCATCCAATGCCTTACCAAAAGGATGAATTGGTTGTTGGTGTTGAGTGTCTACACATGTTTAGGCAGAAGCAAATAAGAATAACAAACCCAGTTTTAGAAACTTTGAATATAAATGTATGTGTAACAACTTCCTTGGTCACTGAATTTCTCTAGGCTCCTGGTCTTAATTTTAGCCTTAGCATCAATAATGAAACTGCCTCATTGCAAAGCCCCTGTTCAATGGGCCTTTCAGGAGTACTTGACAACTGTTAATTTTTAGATAGGTATGAAATTATATGCATTTCCAGGGTAGGGTGTTTTGGTTTTGTTTTCCAGCAATTTGATTTATTTTTGTTAGGAAAAGAAGTATACCAAAACATTGTTTTAAAGAGGTGTATGTTTTGTTTTGTTTTAATTATCAAAGGTATGTGAGGGTAGAAATGCCAAGTGTAAATTCTGTTTTGGCTTTGGGAGACTCAGAGCAAAAACTTTTTCTCCCTTAATAATTTCGATGGTGCAGCCTTGAGAATGTGTATATCTTTATATAAAGCCTACAGCAGTAATCCAGTTCTTTCCTTCTATAATTTTAATGAGCACATGTCTACTCTAGTTAGCATCAGGAAGTGCTATGTCCAGTTGTGCTTTCATGTTTTAGCAGGGGCAGAGAAAAAAATCAAATGACTCCAGAGAATGGGAGAAGTAGTTTAGTTTGAAATAGAATGTATTATTTCACCTCTCATGGAGAAGACAAGGGATTAGAACAGAGTGCTCAGCAAAGATACTAGGAGGGGCTTCTCGTTTCACATTGCTTTGAATTAAAAGAGGGACAACCTCTTAAGGTTAATGAGAACATGGGATTTGGAGTCAGAGACATCTGGGTTTGAATTCCGTCTCTGCCTTGTATTGCTATGTGACCCAAAGCAAGTATATTTATTCAGTCTTTCAGTAAATATTTATGTTTCAGGTTCTGGGGATACAATGGTTTAATGAGTCTCCTAACCTCTCTAAGTTTGTAAATTAACCAGTAGGAAATACTCTTCACACTGTACTGAATTAAACTGACAGACCAAAGAAAAATATGATGCGTGCCTACTTTCGGTTACCTGAGGTTTAGAGAACCCACATGTAAAACTAACTATACTATGGTTTGGTTACTGCTCTAATAAAGGGGGTGGGGGACAAGTACCCTGGAAGAAGAACGTGGCCAGGGAGAGTTGGAAAGCCTCACAGAGGAGATAACATTTGGGCTAAGTCTTCAAAGATAAGTAAGTTGAACCTGCAAGAAAACAAGAGTGAGTGAGATGGACATTTTAGAAAGAAGAAACAGCATAAGCTGTAGACATTCAAGAAATGTTTGAAAAATCCAGAGTGGCCAGAAGCTAGTGGTGCTGAGTTGTTTTTTCTTGAAATTCTGAGAGACATCTGGCGTGGTGTCCGGCTTAATCAGTTGGGATTCAGAGGATTTCTCTTGTGAATACTGTATTATATATGCATTTTCTTACCACTCATGGAGAAATTCTTCTTTAGAACATAGAGTTTTCAACCTCATTACACAAATTAAGTGTGCCTGGTTGCGGAGTTATGAAGAACTCTCCCCTTAAGTTGTTTATAGTGTATTTGGGGGCTATACACTTCAGTAGTGAAAAGTAGAAAATCAATGGTTTGGGACAAAAGTGTGAACAGTCAGGATTGAGCTGGTCTGGGGGGAGACTTTGTGAAGGAGAGGAGGTAACACTTGCCTTAGGGCTTAATGGGTGGCTGCTAAGACCAGCAAATAGAGAGGAGTGAACTCGTAAAGAAGTAGGAATGAGCATGGTGTATTTGGGGACAATGCCCTGACTTGGTGGACTCAGGTTTTTTGTGAAAGTTATTCACTTCTATTAGAAGTAGTTCAAAAAGAAGGTGATTTCAGTTTGGAATATGTTTCTACCTGTGTGATTTACCAGTTTAAAAAAAAATGCAGGAGGTACCTGGTTGCCTGACTTTGGAATTCATGGAAGGTCCCCAGCCATATTCAAACTTGTTAATTGTTAACATACAGGTTGATTTTAAAGCCACATGCATGGAAGTGGGTGAACTAATCCAGAGGGACTGCAGAGTGAGAGAGGGGTGGAGGGCTGAGCATGGACTCCTGTAGTTTGTAAGGAGCAGAAAAAGAAGAACCAATGAGGGAGACTGAGCAGTAACAGAAAAGGAAGAAGAGAACCAGGAGGGAAAGAGTGGCGTCACAGAAGCTAAGGGCTAAAATTTTAGGGAGCAAAGAATAGTCAACAGTTGTAACTGCTACAGTGAGGTCAGGTGAGATATCTGGAAAATTGCCATTGATTTGGCACCTTAGAGGCAGCCGAAGTGAGAGCAGGGGCACAGAACCACACTGAAGGTTTGAGGAATCTGTGATGTGGGGCAGGGGAGGCCCTCAGTGAGACTCACTCTTTCTAGTAACTGTACTCTGAATGAGAGGAGAGTTGTTAGTCAATATCTAGGAGATACTTTCTAAAGATGTACTTTTTGCTGCAAGCCTTAAACAATGAGTAGGATTTCAACCAGCAAAGCTTGGCAGGTGGCATTAAAGAGAAAATGATGGTATGAATAAAACACAGCTCAGATGTGATAAAATGCAGGGCAGGTTTTGAGGAAAAATGAATGGACTATTGGGGCAAAGTGTGGGATGTGTATGAGATGGAACTGGAAAAGAGGTTGGCAGATTATCATGATGGGCTCTGACAAGGCTGATGACTATAGGTTATTTGAAATAACATGATTATTTGAAATAACATAAGCTGTGTCTGAGACAAAAACAGATGAGAACCTGGTCTTTTAACCACTAAACCCTTTCTGTGGTAGCATACTACCAATTTATTTATCATCATAGTGGTGTTTTTAACCATAGCAATAATGAAAAAATTTGTATAGCACCTCACAGATTACAGACTGCTTTCACATTCATTGTCTGGTTTGATCTTCATAGCAACTCAAAGGCAGATAAGCCAAGGTAAATCACCTCCAGGGAAAAGCTGTTTCATCAATTCCCCAGGCTTTCTAGTGAAGGAAGTGATTTCCAGGGTGTGGTGGATTAGATATCCTGGCCAACAGACTGTGATATAAGTTTAATATGCAGGAGGTTTATTAGGGAGTGCTCTTAGGATTTACCCCTGTGGAAGGGAAGGGAAGGCAGCAGGATTGGACATAAGAGGAAGTGGAGCTGCAGTGCAATCTCAGTGGAAGCTTGAGGTGGCCTTACGGGGAGTTCTAGGAGAACGCTTCAGAGCAGTCCTGAGTTGGGGCAAGGGGGCCAGGCCTTTACATGTCAGTACTGCTTCTCCCAGCCATTGGGTTTGGACCTTTCTGGAAGGGGCGTGACCCTGAGTGAGTCAGTCCTCTTCAACCCTGGCAGTCCCACTCAACTCCTCCAACAGCTGGAGAAATGAGTAATTCATCCTGAAGGGGCTCTGAGTGCATTACACTGTCCACTCCATAGCTGGACAGACAGCCTTGCTAGAAGGCCTTAAAGATAGATACTGTGTCTACACCTCTTACTTTATGAACAAGGAACTAGGACCCAGACAGAATGAACAATTTCTCTGGTATAAGAAAGATACAGATAGCTGAGATAAAAACCCAGGTCTCTGAATTCCGGTTTAAACCCCTTTCCACTGCCCTATGCAATGTTAGAATAGCAGGATAGACAGACAGATGGAGTAAGATGTGACTAAATTGCAATTGACTTTCTACCCAACTGAGGTCTCAGAAAGACATATGCTTGGCTTTTTTTTCCTGCTGCTGCAGAGGTATAATAAAATCATAACTGTTCCGGCTTGCTAATGCTGCCTTTTTGCAAAACACCAGAAATGGATTGGCTTTTATAAAGGGGGTTTATTTGGTTACAAAGTTACAGTTTTTAGGCCACAAAGTGTCCAAGGTAAGGCATCAACAATAGGGTACCTTCACTGGAGAAAGGCCGTTGGCATCCGGAAAAACCTCTGATGCCTGGGAAGGCTGCTTGTGTCTCCTTGCTCCCAGGTTGCATTTCAAAATGGCGTTCTCCAAAGTGTCAGCTTTCAACAGCTGTCTTCAAAATGTCTCTGTGAGCTGCAGCCCTCAGTTCCTTCTGTTTGTCAGCATTTTTATATGGCTCTAGTGATTTAATTAAGACCCACCCTGAATGGGTGGGGTAACCCCTCCATGGAAATTATCCAGTCAAAGGTCTTGCCCAGAGTTGATTGAGTCACATCTCCATGGAAACACTCAATCAAAAGGTTCCAACCTAATCAAGACTAAATACAGAGAGGCGGGGCAAGATGGCAGACTGGTGAGCTGTATGTTTTAGTTACTCCTCCAGGAAAGTAGGTAAAAAGCCAGGAACTGCGTGGACTGGACACCACAGAGCAATCTGTCTTTGGGCATACTTCATACAACACTCATGAAAACGTGGAACTGCTGAGATCAGCGAAATCTGTAAGTTTTTGCAGCCAGGGGACCCGCGCCCCTCCCTGCCAGGCTCAGTCCCGGGGGAGGAGGGGCTGTCAGCTCCAGGAAGGAGAAGGGAGAATTGCAGTGGCTGCTCTCATCGGAAACTCATTCTACTGATTCAAACTCCAACCATAGATAGACTGAGGCCAGACACCAGAGACTCTGAGAGCAGCCAGCCCAGCAGAGAGGAGACGGGCATAGAAGGAAAACAACACGAGAAGCTCCAAAGTAAAAGCAGAGGATTTTTGGAGTTCTGGTGAACACAGAAAGGGGAAGGGCGGAGATCAGGCCTTGAGGCGCATATGCAAATCCCGAAGCAAGGCTGATCTCTCTGCCCAGGGCACCTTTCCTTAATGGCCCTGGTTGCTTTGTCTATTAGCATTTCAATAACCCATTAGATCTCTGAGGAGGGCCGTTTTTTTTTGTTTGTTTGTTTGTTTGTTTTGTTTTTTTTTTTAAATCCTTTTTGCTTTTTCTAAAACAATTACTCTAAGAAGCTCAATACAGAAAGCTTCAAAGAATTGAAATTTGGGCACGTCAAGTCAAGAGCAGAAATAAGAGAGCTCTGAGACAAAAGGCAATAATCCAGTGGCTGAGAAAATTCACTAAACAACACAACTTCCCAAGAAAAGGGGGGTGTCCGCTCACAGCCACCATCCTGGTGGACAGGAAACACTCCTGCCCATCGCCAGCCCCATAGCCCAGAGCTGCCCCAGACAACCCAGTGTGACGGAAGTGCTTCAAATAACAGGCACACACCACAAAACTGGGCGTGGACATTAGCCTTCCCTGCAACCTCAGCTGAATGTCCCAGAGCTGGGAAGGGGGAGCAGTGTGAATTAACAGAGCCCCATTCAGCCATCATTTGAGCAGACTGGGAGCCTCCCTACACAGCCCAGCAGCCCAGAACTGCCCTGGGGGGACGGCACTCACCTGTGACATAGCACAGTCATCCCTCAACAGAGGACCCGGGGTGCACAGCCTGGAAGAGGGGCCCACTTGCAAGTCTCAGGAGCCATACGCCAATACCAAAGACTTGTGGGTCAGTGGCAGAGACAAACTGTGGCAGGACTGAACTGAAGGATTAGACTATTGCAGTAGCTTTAAAACTCTAGGATCATCAGGGAGATTTGATTGTTAGGGCCACCCCCCCTCCCCGACTGCCCAGAAACACGCCCCACATACAGGGCAGGCAACACCAACTACACACGCAAGCTTGGGACACCAATTGGGCCCCACAAGACTCACTCCCCCACTCACCAAAAAGGCTAAGCAGGGGAGATCTGGCTTGTGGAGAACAGGTGGCTCGTGGACGCCACCTGCTGGTTAGTTAGAGAAAGTGTACTCCACGAAGCTGTAGATCTGATAAATTAGAGATAAGGACTTCAACTGGTCTACAAACCCTAAAAGAACCCTATCAAGGACAGCAAATGCCACGAGGCCAAAAACAACAGAAAATTATAAAGCATATGAAAAAACCAGACGATATGGATAACCCAAGCCCAAGCACCCAAATCAAAAGACCAGAAGAGACACACCTAGAGCAGCTACTCAAAGAACTAAAGATGAACAATGAGACCCTAGTACGGGATATGAAGGAAATCAAGAAGACCCTAGAAGAGCATAAAGAAGACATTGCAAGACTAAATAAAAAAATGGATGATCTTATGGAAATTAAAGAAACTGTTGACCAAATTAAAAAGATTCTGGACACTCATAGTACAAGACTAGAGGAAGTTGAACAACGAATCAGTGACCTGGAAGATGACAGAATGGAAAATGAAAGCATAAAAGAAAGAATGGGGAAAAAAATTGAAAAACTCGAAATGGACCTCAGGGATATGATAGATAATATGAAGCGTCCGAATATAAGACTCATTGGTGTCCCAGAAGGGGAAGAAAAGGGTAAAGGTCTAGGAAGAGTATTCAAAGAAATTGTTGGGGAAAACTTCCCAAATCTTCTAAACAACATAAATACACAAATCATAAATGCTCAGCGAACTCCAAATAGAATAAATCCAAAAAAACCCACTCCGAGACATATACTGATCACACTGTCAAACATAGAAGAGAAGGAGCAAGTTCTGAAAGCAGCAAGAGAAAAGCAATTCACCACATACAAAGGAAACAGCATAAGACTAAGTAGTGACTACTCAGCAGCCACCATGGAGGCGAGAAGGCAATGGCATGATATATTTAAAATTCTGAGAGAGAGGAATTTCCAGCCAAGAATACTTTATCCAGCAAAGCTCTCCTTCAAATTTGAGGGAGAGCTTAAATTTTTCACAGACAAAGAAATGCTGAGAGAATTTGCTAACAAGAGACCTGCCCTACTGGAGATACTAAAGGGAGCCCTACAGACAGAGAAACAAAGACAGGACAGAGAGACTTGGAGAAAGGTTCAGTACTAAAGAGATTCGGTATGGGTACAATAAAGGATATTAATAGAGAGAGGGAAAAATATGGCAAACATAATCCAAAGGATAAGATGGCCGATTCAAGAAATGCCTTCACGGTTTTAACGTTGAATGTAAATGGATTAAACTCCCCAATTAAAAGATATAGATTCGCAGAATGGATCAAAAAAAATGAACCATCAATATGTTGCATACAAGAGACTCATCTTAGACACAGGGACACAAAGAAATTGAAAGTGAAAGGATGGAAAAAAATATTTCATGCAAGCTACAGCCAAAAGAAAGCAGGTGTAGCAATATTAATCTCAGATAAAATAGACTTCAAATGCAGGGATGTTTTGAGAGACAAAGAAGGCCACTACATACTAATAAAAGGGGCAATTCAGCAAGAAGAAATAACAATCGTAAATGTCTATGCACCCAATCAAGGTGCCACAAAATACATGAGAGAAACATTGGCAAAACTAAAGGAAGCAATTGATGTTTCCACAATAATTGTGGGAGACTTCAACACATCACTCTCTCCTATAGATAGATCAACCAGACAGAAGACCAATAAGGAAATTGAAAACCTAAACAATCTGATAAATGAATTAGATTTAACAGACATCTACAGGACATTACATCCCAAATCACCAGGATACACATACTTTTCTAGTGCTCACGGAACTTTCTCCAGAATAGATCATATGCTGGGACATAAAACAAGCCTCAATAAATTTAAAAAGATTGAAATCATTCAAAGCACATTCTCTGACCACAATGGAATACAATTACAAGTCAATAACCATCAGAGACTTAGAAAATTCACAAATACCTGGAGGTTAAACAACACACTCCTAAACAATCAGTGGGTTAAAGAAGAAATAGCAAGAGAAATTGCTAAATATATAGAGACGAATGAAAATGAGAACACAACATACCAAAACCTATGGGATGCAGCAAAAGCAGTGCTAAGGGGGAAATTTATAGCACTAAACGCATATATTAAAAAGGAAGAAAGAGCCAAAATCAAAGAACTAATGGATCAACTGAAGAAGCTAGAAAATGAACAGCAAACCAATCCTAAACCAAGTAGAAGAAAAGAAATAACAAGGATTAAAGCAGAAATAAATGACATAGAGAACAAAAAAACAATAGAAAGGATAAATATCACCAAAAGTTGGTTCTTTGAGAAGATCAACAAGATTGACAAGCCCCTAGCTAGACTGACAAAATCAAAAAGAGAGAAGACCCATATAAACAAAATAATGAATGAAAAAGGTGACATAACTGCAGATCCTGAAGAAATTAAAAAAATTATAAGAGGATATTATGAACAACTGTATGGCAACAAACTGGATAATGTAGAAGAAATGGACAATTTCCTGGAAACATATGAACAACCTAGACTGACCAGAGAAGAAATAGAAGACCTCAACCAACCCATCACAAGCAAAGAGATCCAATCAGTCATCAAAAATCTTCCCACAAATAAATGCCCAGGGCCAGATGGCTTCACAGGGGAATTCTACCAAACTTTCCAGAAAGAACTGACACCAATCTTACTCAAACTCTTTCAAAACATTGAAAAAAATGGAACACTACCTAACTCATTTTATGAAGCTAACATCAATCTAATACCAAAACCAGGCAAAGATGCTACAAAAAAGGAAAAACTACCGGCCAATCTCCCTAATGAATATAGATGCAAAAATCCTCAACAAAATACTTGCAAATCGAATCCAAAGACACATTAAAAAAATCATACACCATGACCAAGTGGGGTTCATTCCAGGCATGCAAGGATGGTTCAACATCAGAAAAACAATCAATGTATTACAACACATTAAAAACTCGAAAGGGAAAAATCAATTGATCATCTCAATAGATGCTGAAAAAGCATTTGACAAAATCCAACATCCCTTTTTGATAAAAACACTTCAAAAGGTAGGAATTGAAGGAAACTTCCTCAACATGATAAAGAGCATATATGAAAAACCCACAGCCAGCATAGTACTCAATGGTGAGAGACTGAAAGCCTTCCCTCTAAGATCAGGAACAAGACAAGGATGCCCGCTGTCACCACTGTTATTCAACATTGTGCTGGAAGTGCTAGCCAGGGCAATCCGGCAAGACAAAGAAATAAAAGGCATCCAAATTGGAAAAGAAGAAGTAAAACTGTCATTGTTTGCAGATGATATGATCTTATATCTAGAAAACCCTGAGAAATCAACGATACACCTACTAGAGCTAATAAACAAATTTAGCAAAGTAGCGGGATACAAGATTAATGCACATAAGTCAGTAATGTTTCTATATGCTAGAAATGAACAAACTGAAGAGACACTCAAGAAAAAGATACCATTTTCAATAGCAACTAAAAAAATCAAGTACCTAGGAATCAACTTAACCAAAGATGTAAAAGACCTATACAAAGAAAACTACATAACTCTACTAAAAGAAATAGAAGGGGACCTTAAAAGATGGAAAAATATTCCATGTTCATGGATAGGAAGGCTAAATGTCATTAAGATGTCAATTCTACCCAAACTCATCTACAGATTCAATGCAATCCCAATCAAAATTCCAACAACCTACTTTGCAGACTTGGAAAAGCTAGTTATCAAATTTATTTGGAAAGGGAAGATGCCTCGAATTGCTAAAGACACTCTAAAAAAGAAAAACGAAGTGGGAGGACTTACACTCCCTGACTTTGAAGCTTATTATAAAGCCACAGTTGCCAAAACAGCATGGTACTGGCACAAAGATAGACATATAGATCAATGGAATCGAATTGAGAATTCAGAGATAGACCCTCAGATCTATGGCCGACTGATCTTTGATAAGGCCCCCAAAGTCACCAAACTGAGCCATAATGGTCTTTTCAACAAATGGGGCTGGGAGAGTTGGATATCCATATCCAAAAGAATGAAAGAGGACCCCTACCTCACCCCCTACACAAAAATTAACTCAAAACGGACCAAAGATCTCAATATAAAAGAAAGTACCATAAAACTCCTAGAAGATAATGTAGGAAAACATCTTCAAGACCTTGTATTAGGAGGCCACTTCCTAGACTTTACACCCAAAGCACAAGCAACAAAAGAGAAAATAGATAAATGGGAACTCCTCAAGCTTAGAAGTTTCTGCACCTCAAAGGAATTTCTCAAAAAGGTAAAGAGGCAGCCAACTCAATGGGAAAAAATTTTTGGAAACCATGTATCTGACAAAAGACTGATATCTTGCATATACAAAGAAATCCTACAACTCAATGACAATAGTACAGACAGCCCAATTATAAAATGGGCAAAAGATATGAAAAGACAGTTCTCTGAAGAGGAAATACAAATGACCAAGAAACACATGAAAAAATGTTCAGCTTCACTAGCTATTAGAGAGATGCAAATTAAGACCACAATGAGATACCATCTAACACCGGTTAGAATGGCTGCCATTAAACAAACAGGAAACTACAAATGCTGGAGGGGATGTGGAGAAATTGGAACTCTTATTCATTGTTGGTGGGACTGTATAATGGTTCAGCCACTCTGGAAGTCAGTCTGGCAGTTCCTTAGAAAACTAGATATAGAGCTACCATTCGATCCAGCGATTGCACTCCTCGGTATATACCCGGAAGATCGGAAAGCAGTGACACGAACAGATATCTGCACGCCAATGTTCATAGCAGCATTATTCACAATTGCCAAGAGATGGAAACAACCCAAATGTCCTTCAACAGATGAGTGGATAAATAAAATGTGGTATATACACACGATGGAATACTACGCGGCAGTAAGAAGGAACGATCTGGTGAAACATATGACAACATGGATGAACCTTGAAGACATAATGCTGAGCGAAATAAGCCAGGCACAAAAAGAGAAATATTATATGCTACCACTAATGTGAACTTTGAAAAATGTAAAACAAATGGTTTATAATGTAGAATGTAGGGGAACTAGCAGTAGAGAGCAATTAAGGAAGGGGGAACAATAATCCAGGAAGAACAGATAAGCTATTTAACGTTCTGGGGATGCCCAGAAATGACTATGGTCTGTTAATTTCTGATGGTTGTAGTAGGAACAAGTTCACTGAAATGTTGCTATATTATGTAACTTTCTTGGGGTAAAGTAGGAACATGTTGGAAGTTAAGCAGTTATCTTAGGTTAGTTGTCTTTTTCTTACTCCCTTGCTATGGTCTCTTTGAAATGCTCTTTTATTGTATGTTTGTTTTCTTTTTAACTTTTCTTTTCATACAGGTGATTTGAAAAAAGAAGGGAAAGTTAAAAAAAAAAAAAAAATAAAAAAAAGAAAAAAGAAAAAAAATGGGAAAAAAAAAAAAAAAAAAAAGATGTAGTGCCCCCTTGAGGAGCCTGTGGAGAATGCAGGGGTATTTGCCTACCCCACCTCCATGGTTGCTAACATGACCACAGACATAGGGGACTGGTGGTTTGATGGGTTGAGCCCTCTACCATAAGTTTTACCCTTGGGAAGACGGTTGCTGCAAAGGAGAGGCTAGGCCTCCCTGTATTTGTGCCTAAGAGTCTCCTCCTGAATGCCTCTTTGTTGCTCAGATGTGGCCCTCTCTCTCTGGCTAAGCCAACTTGAAAGGTGAAATCACTGCCCTCCCCCCTACGTGGGATCAGACACCCAGGGAAGTGAATCTCCCTGGCAACGTGGAATATGACTCCCAGGGAGGAATGTAGACCTGGCACCGTGGGACGGAGAACATCTTCTTGACCAAAAGGGGGATGTGAAAGGAAATGAAATAAGCTTCAGTGGCAGAGAGATTCCAAAAGGAGCCGAGAGGTCACTCTTGTGGGCACTCTTATGCACACTTTAGACAACCCTTTTTAGGTTCTAAAGAATTGGGGTAGCTGGTGGTGGATACCTGAAACTATCAAACTACAACCCAGAACCCATGAATCTCGAAGACAGTTGTATAAAAATGTAGCTTATGAGGGGTGACAATGGGATTGGGAAAGCCATAAGGACCAAACACCACTTTGTCTAGTTTATGGATGGATGTGTAGAAAAGTAGGGGAGGGAAACAGACAGACAAAGGTACCCAGTGTTCTTTTTTACTTCAATTGCTCTTTTTCACTCTAATTATTATTCTTGTTATTTTTGTGTGTGTGCTAATGAAGGTGTCAGGGATTGATTTAGGTGATGAATGTACAACTATGTAATGGTACTGTAAACAATCGAAAGTACAATTTGTTTTGTATGACTGCGTGGTATGTGAATATATCTCAATAAAATGATGAAAAAAAAAAAAATAAAAATAAAATAAAATACTATACAATTTCCTTTGATATTAAAAAAAAAAAAAAAAAAAATTTATCTGGAAGGGGAAGATGCCTCAAATTGCTAAAAACATTCTAAAAAAGAAAAACGAAGCAGGAGGACTTACACTCCCTGACTTTAAAGCTCATTATAAAGCCATAGTAGTCAAAACAGCATGGTACTGGCATAAAGAAAGACATATTGATCAATGGAATCGAATTGAGAATTTGGAGATAGAACCCCAGATCTATGGTCAACTGACCTTTGATAAGACCCCCAAAACCAATGAACTGGGACATAACAGTCTATTCAAAAAATGGGTCTCGGAGAGCTGGATATCCATATCCAAAAGAATGAAAGAGGACCCCTACCTCATACCCTCCACAAAAATTAACTCAGAATGGATTGAAGACCTTAATATAAGAGACAGTACCATAAAACTCCTAGAAGATAATGTAGGGAAACATCTTCAAGATCTTGTATTACGAAGTAACTTCCTAAACCTTTGCACCCAAAGTGCAAGCAACAAAATTAAAAATAGAAATATGGGAACTCCTCAAACTTAAAAGCTTGTATACCTCAAAGGAGTTTGTCAAAAAGGTGAAGAAGCACTCAACTCAATGGGAAAAAATATTTGGAAACCATGTATCTGACAAAAGACTGATATCTTGCATATATAAAGAAAACCTACAACTCAATGACAATAGTACAGACAGCCCAACTATTAAAAGGGCAAAAGATAGGAAAAGACAGTTCTCTGAAGAGGAAACACAAATGGCCAAAAAACATGAAAAAATGTTCAGCTACACTAGCTATTAGGGAGATGCATATAAGATCACAATGAGATATCATCTCACACCAGTTAGAATGGCTGCCATTAAACAAATAGGAAACTACAAATGCTGGAGAGGTTATGGAGAAATTGCAACTCTTATTCATTGTTGGTGGGACTGTATAATGGTTCAGCCACTTTGGAAGTCAGTCTGACACTTCCTTAGAAACCTAGATATAGAGTTACCCTTCGATCCAGCAATTGCACTTCTCATTATATACCAGGAAGATCTGAAAGCAGTGACACGAACAGATATCTGCATGCCAGTGTTCATAGCAGCAATATTCACAATTGCCAAGAGATAGAAACAACACAAATGTCCTTCAACAGATGAGTGGATAAACAAAATGTGGTGTATATACACAATGGAATACTAGGCAGCAGTAAGAAGGAATGACATCATGAAACATAAGACAACATGGATGAACCCTGAAGACATAATGCTGAAAGAAATAAGCCAGGCACAAAAAGAGAAATAATGTATGTTACCACTAATGTGAACACTGTGAAAAAATACAAAATAAATGTTTTATATGGTAGAATGTAGGGGACCTAGTGATAGACAGCAAATAGTGAAGGCGGAATGAAAATCTAATAAGAACAGATAAGTTATGGAGGGTAAACTTAATGTTCTGGGAATGCTCAGAAATGACTATGTTTGTTAATTTCTGGGGGCTATGTTAGGAAAAAGTTATTTTAGATTATTTGTTTTTCTTATTCCTTTGTTGGGTTACAGTCTGTTTATTTTCTTGGGGTAGGGTAGGAACATGTTGGAAGCAGTATAGTGATTTTAGGTTATTTGTTTTTTCTTATTCCTTTGCTTTGGTTTTGTTTGAAATGTTTTTTTATTGTTTGTTTTTTAATTTTTTTAAAAAGTAAAAATCAATGAATGAGTGTGAAAATAAAAAAAGTAAATGAACAAAGGGAGGAGGAGGGGAATGGAATGTTTTGGATGTTCTTTTTTATTCTAATTTTATTTTTTGGAGTAATGAAAATGTTCAGAGATTGATTGTATTTTTCAATGCACAAATATGAACAACGGATTGTGCACTTTGAAGGATTGTAGGTTATGTGAATATATCTCAATAAATAAATAAATAAATGCAGTATATAAAAAAAAAAAAAAAAAAAAAAAAAAAAAAAAGACTAAATACATCTGTCCCCACAAGATTACATTAAAGAATTTGGCTTTTGGCAGGACATAATATATCCAAACTAGACAATAACCTTGTACCATGCGACTAACTCCCCTCCTACATTATCACTAAACCATATTGAAAGTTTCATAGGAGGAAATAGTCAGTTCTGAATTGCTCTGTAAGTAAAGAAAAATTAGGAGCCGACCATTGCTGTGAGTACAGGTACCGTGGAGGCAGTAGAAAAGAAGGGTAAATCTCTATCCCTCTCAGCCAAGCCTGGGATACACCCCTTAACCATGAGGACCCCTCTTGGAATAACTGGATAACCAAGGCATGGTATTCTCTGAGCACCCATAATGGGCAAGGAATTATGCCAAGCATTATGGGGAATGAGACGAGTTGTGGAACTTACTCCCTGACATCCAGAAATGCATGGTCTCATTGACAAGAGACAAGACATGCTCCCAGGAAGTTAAATAGCAATATGGTATGCTGTATTATGTTAGCACCAAGTGCATAATGAATGGTAATAAAAAATGGGAAAGAGGGAAGAAGATAACAGCTAAGTTTTATTGAGTGCTCACTATATGCCAGAAACTGTTCTCATAACCCTCGAGATTGGTATTTTTATTAACTTCATTTTCAGTTGAACGTATAGTGAGGTGAAGGAACTTGCCCTTGCTCACACTGCTAATAATTAGCAAAGGTAGATACTGAGCTCTGTAGCCTGTGTGCACAGCCACTTCCCTATAGGGTCTCTCCTTAGATGCTAGTGGGGATCAAAGTGGCCTACCAGGTACATTTTGTTGGACCCATGAAAAAGTTTCCAGTCTTCACACAGGACAATCCAATTCTGGATGCCAAATTTCAGAAACTTCTGCTTCTCAACTGTTTCTTGCATACCGATTATTTTTACACTGAATGAGGTTGTATGTCACCTGGAGCAAGTTATTTAATCTCTCTGTCCCTCAGTTTCTTTATCTGTAGAATGGAAACCCTATCTCAGGTTTGAGTGAGGAGTTCATAAATGTAAAGTACAGAGAATAGGGCGTGGCACATAGTAAACACTCAATAATTTCCCTTGAGAGTTTCCTTACAAAGAGTTTATCAGACTTGCACACTAATGGGGACTGGTTAAAAGATGTAGGTAGATTCGGTGCTCTAGGCTAGATACTTACTACTGCTGTGAAGTGAGAAATAGTCCCCCATCTGCCCTTCTCCCTTCCTGGTACACTGAGACAGAACCTCAGCCATGGCTAGCTGGTAGCTTCTGCTGATCCAAGGATCAAGACTTGGCCAGCTAACACAGACTCCAGTTTGTCCCAATCTTTTAAACTTTTCACATGTTGCTAAATATATTATAGGAAAGTACTTTTTTATTTAAAAAAAAAAAAAAAAAACACAAAAAAGTGTAACTATTCCACTGCTCAACAAAAAAACCAAGCCTGCAGAGTTACGTGTGCAGGGAAGAGATTTAACTCATCTACCTTCATTACTATGTAAGACACTGTTTACTGGAAGTGAATTCTACTATGAAGAAAGCAGAATATTTCAGTTTTTGAAAGGTAAAACTTACTTTGGGAAAGAAACTTGTTTTAATCACTTGGTAGTTCTGAATGCTTAGTCTTTTTTCATGATGGGCCCATCATTAATCTTATTCTTATAATTTTCTAAGGCAGTGCTTCTCAAACTGTAGTTTGGGGGCAGGTGCTAGCACATAAACTATTATGAGGCTGCAAACAAGTTAAAGACAGAAATTGAGAGTTGAGCAGTTAGAAACTTCTATAGCGATTTGATGTTGCCACTGTAACATCTAAGCCTATGATCAGTGGTTTCCTATTGAACAGGGTAGAGACCAATTTGAGTGTCGTCAGACTTAAGTGGAGAGTCACATGTGGCAGGACTTGTTTACTCCTCACAAAGTAGGGCCTCATATCCATATATGGGAGTTTAGAAATAAAAAACAATTTTAACTCTCCTTCATCTTGAATAGTACGAGAAGCACTCCTCTGGGAGAATAACATTAAACCTCTCTAGGTTGGCTGGAAATGCACTATTTCCTTGGATGCTTGTCCATTAACTGATCTTGCAGTAATTACTGTATTACCACTGGTGAGCATTGAACTACAACGGTATAATTGCTCTTTGCTGGTTATCACAAAGTTGTAAATAGCGTTTAAAAAATATATGGCACTAGAAGCGCCATATATTAGCCTAACTATTACAGGCACCACCAGTAACATTTACTTCATGACTTCTCTCCCAGAGATACTATGAAAAATATGTTTAAAAGGAGTAGCAGATTATGTTCCAGTTTTTATGGAGCAACTGTTAAATTCCCATTAATCTTTCTAATTTTTATTAGTCTGATCCTGATATTTATTAGCCCGGAACCTATGGGCTTGTTCGTATTTTCATGTCTTCGGAAATGACTTGAGGTCTTCCATGATGGGAACAAAGCGTACTCTTAGCTGATACCTGCCCTTTCTCATTCTTGCTAATAGGATTCTTTTTTTTATAGGAAAATATATTTGTTGACCGATCAAGGATGGCCCCAAAGACTCCAATAAAAAATGAACCAATTGATTTATCGAAGCAAAAAATCTTCACTCCAGAAAGAAATCCAATTACTCCAGTTAAGCTTGTTGACAGACAGCAGGCAGAACCATGGACTCCCACAGCTAACCTGAAGATGCTCATTAGTGCTGCCAGCCCAGACATAAGAGACCGGGAGAAGAAGAAAGGATTGTTCAGACCTATTGAAAACAAAGATGATGCATTTACAGACTCTCTACAGGTAAACAGGCTGTCCTCCTAAGGGTTTTTATGTGATTTTTAAAAACTCACTTGATTATGAAAAAGTCATAGAATTCCAAAAATAAAGAATTTTTCAGTTAATATTGTGCCAGAAGCAGTATTAAATTAATGCCGTTTTATTGTAGCTGAAATGGAATTCTCTGTCTCATTTTTCATAAATACTTCCTTCTCTTCTATTTGATACTCTCTTAATGAGTACAATTTAAAAATGATAAACTTTTTTTTTTAATAACAGGAAAACCATCTTTAAATTACCTGGCCTGTGGGAGAGCTAGAGCTATTGAATAATTAACATATCAAAACTTTTTTAAAAAATCGTCAGTCAGTAGTTTTCACTGTCCCATCAAACTTTTTTCCAGACTTGCAAATTTGAGTGTTATTTCGTTTTTTTCCTCCTTCTGGTAGATTTTTTTTTCTGTAAAAAGGGGCCACAATGAAGTAATCAAGCATAGAGAAAAGAGAAAGATTTAATCCATCCCTGAATTACAATTTGAAATTGCTGTAGGAAATCTGCTGTATACTTCATTCTAAATTCCTTAGAACTAACAGTTTCCTTAACGTAATGAAATACAAATCACGCAATTTTAAGAGTAATTCTTACTTTTTTAAAGCCAAAAAGAAAAAAAAAATCACGAGTCCAGACTGTTCTTTTGCTTTCTTTCCACTTTATATTCAATGAAAAAAGCACAGGGGCTTAGTTTCAGAGGACCCAAGTGACTTCAGGAAAATCACTCATTATCTCTGCACCTCAGTTTTCTCATCTGTAAAGTGGGAGTCATATCACCTGCCCTGGTTATATTAGAGATGTAAAAATTAAATGAAAGTAAATATGCTTTTAGCTGTCAAAGTATATAAATACTAGTTTTCTATTTTCTTTACAAAATATAGCAAAGTGGAAATCACCCAGTGGGAATTATTAGTGGTCTCTTTGACAAGATAATGTTACTGATATCTTACTTTGGTAGAAGTAGTTGCTTAATTTGCCCCTAAAACAATTTAATTTTGGGTTTTCTACTCAGGCTTTATAGGGGAATTTTAACTGATCAGTCACCTAGAACTGTTCCTTACTATTAAGAAGTGAATGTCCTAAACATTGAGTGTCTTTTACAAAGCCTGATAATCTTTTTTAAAATTTGTTCCTTAATGCATTTTTACAGAATATTTGATAATATAAAATAGTTTTCATATATGTAAGATCTTTAACACCCCATGAATCCATTTCCCAACCAAAAAACAGGAAAATACCATTTATTTACACCAGCCTCCCCAACAGGGTCACCAGTATCCTGAATTTGTATTTATCATTTTCTTGCCATTTTTGTAAATCACTCTATCATATATGTGTATGCCTATGTAAGAGGTTGCTTAGGTTTGGTGTGGCTGTGTTTGGGCTTTAAGCTTTGTAAAATTGAAGCTATACAGCATATAGTCTTCTGGGACTTGCTTTTTGCAGTTAACATTCATCCCCAAGATTTGCTCATGTTTTTGCATGTAGCTGCTTTTTTCTCATTTTCACTGCTGTGTGATCTTCCATTGCATGAATATACCAAGATTTACTTATTCATTTTCCTATATAGCCACCTGAATTGTCTTCAGATCGGGGCTAATTTGAACTATGCTCCTATGATATGCTGGTACATGTCTCTACATATGCACATATACAAGAGTTTCCCTAGGGGGGGTGGTCCTCAAAATATGGTCCAGGGACCTCTGAGAATCCCTAAGATTTTCAGGGAGTAACAGGGTCAAAACTGTTTTCATAATAATACTAAGACATTTGCCTTTTGAACTCTCAGTCTCTCACAAGTGTACTACATGATATGGATGTTACAACACATTGCTTGCAGAAGCAAACATGAGAATCCAGTTGTCTTCAATTAAGCCAGATACTTAAGAGATTTGAAAAAAAATGTGTTGAATAGTGCCACTTTTCTCTTAGAGATTTTTTTATCTTAAAAATATATTCATAAAAAATATATATCCCTTATGTTAACATAATGGACTTGTTTTTGTTGTTTTTCAATATTCTAAAAGTGAGTTTTAATGTCTAATATGATAAATATTGATAGGTCAAATCCACATGAACAAAAAGCTTTTGGGGGTCCCCAGTAATTTTTAAGAATATAAAGTTATCCTGAGATCAGAAAGTTTGAGAACCACTCTTTTAGGATATATACCTAACAGTGGAATTGCTAGGTCATTGGATATGCATTCTTCACAAGAGAAGGCCAAATTGTTTTCCTAAGTGGTACTGGCTTTCACCAACAATGTATAAACATTTACTGATCCACATCCTCTCTGATGCTTGAAATTGTCAAACTTATTTATTTCTGCCAATGTACAGTTGTGTCTTATCCTGGGGTTCATTTGCTTGCCATGATTACTTATGAGGTTAAGTTTCTTTCCACATGTGTTGTATTGGCCATGAAATATCTGTGGATTTGGGGGGGGCTGTTTCTTGATAGTAAACCTATATTGATTATAATGTTATATTTAAATATTCTTTCAGTTTGGTGCTTGTCTTCACTTTATGTTGTTTCTTAATCAACAAAAGTTCTAAATTTTGATATACTCTAGTTTATCGATTCTTTCTTGAAGTTTGATGCTTTTTGTGTTTTTTGTTTTTTTTTTTTTCAAGAAATCCTTCCCTAATTTGAGGTTAGAAAAATATTCATCTATATTTTCTTCATTTAAAATTTGCTTTGTATGTTTAAATCCTTAACCCATTTGGAATCGATTTATGTGTATAGTGTAAGTCAGGGATACAACTTCAGTTTTCTATATGTAAAATCAATTGTCTCAGCACTATTTATTCAATTGTTCTTTGTCTTTCTTCCAATGGGCAACCTTTGTCATATGTCAAAGTTCTATTTATGTATGGGCCTTTTACTGGACTCATTTCTGTTCCACTGGTCATTCTGTCCATCCATACACCAATACTAGATTATGTGCCTTGATATCTGGTAAGCAAGACCTTCAACTTATTTTTCTTCAGAAGTGTTTTGACTCTTCTTGATCTTTTTATTCTTCCATACATACCTTTGATGGAATTTTGCTTGGAATTGCATTGAGTCTATAGAGTAATTTAAGTTGAAGTAGCATTTTCATGGTACTGAGTCTTCCTATCCATGAAATTTGTGTATTTCTCCATTATTTATCTTTGTTTTAGTATTTTACAGAAATTCATTTATTCCTAAAAACCTTATTGGTTTTTGTTGCTGTTGTAAATATCTTTCTCTTATTTTCTGTTACTGTTACCTAGGAATACAGCTGCTTTTTAAATATAGCTTGTATTCGGCCATCCTGGCTAAGTTCTTTTATTATTTCTAATAATTTGTCTGAGATTATCTTAAGTTTTTTTACATGAAGAGTCATGTCTTCTGCAAAATGGAAGTTTTGTTTCTGCCTTTCCAATCCTTGTACCTCAGTTTCTTTTTCTTGTCCTCATGCCCTGGCCAGTCTGTCCAATGTTGTGTGGAAGAGGAACGGTGATGATGGACATCCTGATCATTTTCCTAGTTTGAAGGGAGTGCTTCCAAGGTTCCCCATTACAACAAGTGTTTGCTGTTGAGTTTTCATGGATAACACTTTGTTAAAGGAAAGACGTTCTCTTGTTCCTAGTTTTCTAAGGGCATTTTTGAAAATCATGAATGAGTGTAAAATTTATCAAATGCTTTTTCTGAGTCTAAGGTAATCATATCACTTTTTTCTTGAAGATATTCACTACAAAGCCTTTTGCTTTCTTGGGACTTGATTTGAGCCCTTCTCAAATGTGGGTTGATGAGACAAGGAAACTAGTCTATTGTGCTAGCAATAAGAAAGGATAGGGAAGAATAGGATTTAGCTGATGCTCTTCAGTTTCATCAATCCTCGGTCAATTGTAAAACAGAAACCGAAGTACTTTGGTGATAGATGCAAGCCAGTGCATCTCAGACTTCCTTAGGAATCATTCAGGATCTTACAAAAAGCGGATTCTGATGCAGCACGTCAGGGATGAGGCCTGAGATTCTGCATCTCTAACAAGCTCTCAATGATGTTGATTCTAGAGGTCCAACTAACACACTGGTAACAAGGGTGTAGCAACCTGTAAATGACTGAATTTTTGTTTTTTTTAAGCTTTTAGCCAAAAGACTCGGCTTCAGATTGCAAAGGAAAAAAAAAATTAATCCAGAGAAGGAAATAGGTAAAACATTAAGAAAATTAGATTGGGCTGGTATGGGTTGGGCTGTCCCCCCAACTTCCCAATATTAGCTATTACGATTTCTCCATTAGGACGTTAACCATGACATCTTCCCCCTCCCTTCTATCTGCCTTTGTAGCTTGATGTTGTTGGGGACAATACTGTGGATGAATTTGAAAAGCAGAGGCCAAGCAGAAAACAGAAAAGTTTAGGACTCCTGTGCCAGAAGTTTCTAGCTCGCTATCCAAGTTACCCCATGTCAACTGAGAAAACTACCATCTCCCTAGATGAAGTTGCTGTCAGTCTTGGTATGTATCATCAGATTACCTGGAGATGTGTCTCCAGTTACACTGGGAAACTGATATTCTTAGGCAGGCCAAAAGCTCTTATATTGAATAAAAGTGGACCCTCCAAAAGGTGAGGACAAATGAGCAGGTAGAGCTTCCCTCTGTCACCATCAGGCTTCTTTCCATTGTGCATAGAATTCCAAGGAGCCTTCTAGCCCAGAGAGTCAAACAAAAATTTGGGTTTCTTTTAAACCTTAGAAAATATTTTTATGAGACTTAGATTAAAAATCAATATCTCATATTTTAATTTCATATTATTTCAGACAGACTCAATAATTATTTAGAAATATCTTGCCATTTCTTTTTAATAATGCTTCTAGGAATTCAGAACTGTTTTTATTTCCTTTATAAAGCAAGATTTGAAAGCAAGATTTGAAAGCAAGTGCATTATATTTGAAGCCCTATGGTGTGATATTCACAGCAAACCTGCCAAACCAGTAAAAAGCACATCTAGACATAACTCAAACAGCTAAACCTTACAACAAAGAGGAATACATGTGTTCATGTGGCATGCAAGTGTACAATATGGGGCAGTTTGTGGGCTATAAATATGTATACAGCTGCTGAAGTAGAGACCCTTAGTGGGCATAAATTGCATCGGTTTCAGGATGAACGTTATTGTTGACAATCATTAAATAAACAGCAATCACAGTGGATTGAAGGTGAGTCAGGGTGACCACTTTAAAAACAAGGGGGTTTTACATACAGAACCAAAAGGAAAAAAATCAGTACATAGGTTTTGTGGTGGGTTATATTTGTAGTTTATTAGTTCTATTTCTTCCCATAGCCCAGAGAAATGTGCCCCAGTAGATGACTGTCAATCTGAGTATTCAAGTGGATGGCTAAAAATATTTTAGTTGTTGGAAACTGAGATTATGAAGAGGTAATGGTTGTGACAGGAAGACCATGGGCTCAGCTTTGGAGTCAGACAGGGCTGGATTTGAAGTCCAGCCCCCCAGTTTATAGGCTGTGAGAGCTTTAAAAAGTTAATTAACCTTTTCTCATCTATAAAATAGGGACTATAGCTCCTACCTTGCAGAGAAGGAGCAAGACTTGGGTGTAATGTTGGTAATGTGTCAGTCAGTGCCTGGCATGGGGAACTCTCATTTTATGGAACAGTTTCTACTCAGCTCTTACTAGATGTATACTGCTCTTTACCCTGCTTCTCAAGCTATCCTCTGAATCCCTATAGCTAGGAGGAGGAAGTATGGTGCTGGGGTTGGGGAGCCATTCCAGCCCCAGAAGTAGAATACAGTATTCCAGAAGTAGAATACAGTATTCCAGAAGTAGAACACAGTATTCTGGAATTGATGACAGTGAAACAAGAAGGGGGAACATGAGCCAGCTGGAAAGAGGCATGGTATAGAGCCAATTGAGGAACAGCATCATGGAAATTGGTATTGCAGAGGATAAGGGTAAAATGACAGCTCATCCAATGTTCTTCTCATTGGGGTACATGAAGTCAACTTTCTCCATATACCTAACTTCCATCAAAGATCTTTGTATACTGATGCCAGTATAAAAATTGGAAGTTGAAAGGCTATGCTGCAAGTCCCAAGAAAGACAGAAAAGCGGAACCCTACTATCATAGGAGCTGCAAAGCATTCAGCAGATCCTCATGCTATTGCTTCTTGGAGCAGATTTTTACAACAGCTCCCCAATGCCTCATGATCACCCAAACCTGCCAAAGGACCATCCCATCTCTCTTCATGTGAGGTCGATAAAACAGAGTCTGTTATTTTTTGGTGCCCCTCACTTAGGGTTGAGTCTAAACTCCCTGCTACATCCCAGTTTATAAGCTATAAGACCATATTTTAACCAAGGATGAGCAAAGAGCTTAAAATTGCATTGTTTCTCAAGTTCTGGAGCCATGGAGGTTTAAGATTGGTCTTATAAGTGAGAGGTTAAAGAACTGGATGTGACCTAGCCAATGGAAAATAATACAGCTTAGAATACTGTTTTGTTGAGCTGAGAGAGTTTCTTCAGGGACTAAGGGAAGTATGTTAACAATTGATAAATCCTCGATGGCGTAACTAATACCATAAACTAAGATTAATAGGATTACCTTGTTATAAAAGGAAAAGAGGGCTGAATGCCAGGAAAACCTTCCTGACAAAGAAAGTTCCCAGAGTAACCTACGAGTCTTGAGACCTGTAAAATGGAATGTTTGGTACACCAGCTAACACAATTAAAATCAGTCCAGATTGCAAAGGCCAGTAATTAACTAGGCAAGTGGCTGCCACATTTGCCTTTGCCAACACCACATACTAAACACCCATTGTGCATATTAAGCATCATCTTACTGTCCAAGTGGTCAGAATCTTCCTTTTATTTCCCTGCTCAGGATGTCTAGCCACTAGATGGAGACTTAACAGCTTGTATCAGATACGTAGTAAGATAACCAGGCATATGGATGGCCCTGGGGTGTCTCAGTTGCATTCACATGACATTTCTAATGGGAAGGTTTATAGAATGTTACACTCTAACCAAGATGTGTTAATACATGAAAACAGACTGGAATAAAGAACCAGGTGGTTCTGGACAAGGGGCTGCTGACTGCTCTTGCCAGCACCTTCCAGGAGACATCTGGCATTGAAGGCTGACTTTTGAGGGTGAAGAGCCTTTAAGGGTCATGAGCTGAAATGTTCTGATTGACTGTGAAATGCCTTTTCATGCATGTGATAGAACTCCCTCTCAGCTCCAAAGTTTTCATTGTAATTCAGTCTGTTTTTTGTGTTAAATCTTTGAAGGGCCGAAAGCTACATTCACTGAGTCTGTCCTGATTATATATATAACACCTTCTGGCAAGTGAGCAGAAGGAGGGTATCTTTGTAGCTGCACAGGTTGTCTGGGAGATGCCTGGAGGCTTTTGTTATGGATACTTAGATAAGAGCAAAGGGGGCCAGTGGATTCCAAAAGCCAAAAGGCCTGTTGCACAACAGAATGAGTCATAGATGTGAGATTTTTTAAATCTGTTTCTACTGTGACCTCTTAAGCCAGCAAGGATTTTAGATCTCTCCAATGCCCACACAGGGTATTTACAAAATAATACACAAACATAAAATTAACACCTATTGGAGTCCCTTTGAATTTATTATTGCATTTAATCCTCATCATTTTATGAGATAAATACTAAGGTCTGGAAGGAGTAAGTAACTTGCCCAGAATCACCCAACAAGTAAGGGAAAGAATGAGGATTCAAATCTGAGCAGGTAGTCTGATCCCACAGCCCCCACTCTTAATCACTGTTAGTAAGCTTGAAGGACAGCTCTTGATTCTAATTATTTGGGCAGTGTCGGGAAAGTGAGTAAGAAGAAATTGATGAACTTCAGAATCAGACTGTACTTAGAGACTTTGTGCTTCACTGTTGGGCTATTTGGTAGGATATGATGAATGGAAACACAGAATTGTCATAACTGTGAGCGAGCAAAAGGAAACTCATATTTTTCCAGTCTTGGCTATGGCTTCCTCCAGCCAGCTGAGAAGGTGGCCAAGCTCTCAATTTCTGAGTCTCCAGTTTAAAATGGAAACAAAATATTTACCGTCTGTTTCCCTTACTGGTCCACTAAGCAAGTTAACAAGGTAGTTCTTCTCCAGTTAAGGATAGTATTGTCCAATAAGGAGGTGTTGGTTATTGGACACAATTTATTTTATAGTCTGCATAATTAGGA
The DNA here is from genome assembly GCF_015220235.1 of Choloepus didactylus. Lineage (NCBI taxonomy): Eukaryota > Metazoa > Chordata > Mammalia > Pilosa > Megalonychidae > Choloepus > Choloepus didactylus. Next base: position 53,752,063 of record NC_051314.1, read on the forward strand.
ATACAAGTCAAAATCAAACCAACTAGCGTTCATCAAGCATCTATTAGAAACAGGTTTTAGGTATTATGTGTACCACTCAAAGCCGTCCATTTCAATGTCCTGAAATGTTTGTGGTTTGCCTAACACGTCTAAAGAAAAGTTGCTGTGCTGTTTATATAACACATATGGAAATATCCTAAATGATGTTTTATCCTAAATCTTATTGCAGTTAAGTTGTAAAAAGAAAGATAAAATTTTTTTTGCTTGCATCCTTAAAGGTTGAATTTGTTGAGTACCCACACTTGCTGGGCATGGCATTAGGCTTCATACAAAATAGTTCATAAGCAAAAGCCAGGCCCTCAAAGAATTTATAGTCAAAAATATTCTTCATGATGTCTGTTGGCTTCCATTTTTCAAACAGGTGTTGAAAGGAGACGCATCTATGACATTGTAAATGTTCTGGAGTCATTGCAACTGGTCAGCCGTGTGGCCAAGAATCAGTATGGCTGGCATGGACGGCACAGCCTGCCAAAAACCCTGAGAAACCTCCAGAGACTAGGAGAGGAGCAGAAATATGAAGAGCAGATGGCATACCTCCAACAGAAAGAGCTGGACCTGATGGATTATAAATTTGGAGAACGTAAGAAAGATGACTTTCCAGATTCACAAGACCAGCAGTTACTGGACTTCACTGAACCCGACTGTCCCTCTTGTAAGTTCATTATAAACACATGAGTAATGGCAAAGAAAGCATAATAGTCTCTTCTAGAAGAGATTCACTACTCAGATGGGAAGTGCCAGGTTGACAACCCTGGAGGGAGATGTCCTCTATTCTCTCTACTGAAGAAAAAGAGACAGATGGCTCCCAACTGAGCTGTCCAGTCAACCTCCCTTGAAGCCTGTCTAAAGGCAGTTCACTTGGCATTTGCATGTTTGGACCAAAGCTCACTAATGGTACTCCCACTTTATATTGACAGCCCCATGCTGTTTTCTTTTTGTGGCCTTTAGGTAAAATTTACCTTGAAAGATGTTATCTTTTCAAAGGATTCCAATTTTTAAAATTATATATTGGAGTTGATTACTTAGAAAAGAAACCTTTCACCAGAAAATGTTGATAAGATAGACAACCACTGCTTTCATTTGATGCAGAAATTCTTTTTCCTTATATCTGCCTTGCTCTCCACCCCCTGTCCCCCCATCAATTCTTCCTGTTTTTAACCATTGATCTTCCTCATTCTCATCCCCTTCCTCATTGCTAAGATTATAAAGTACAAGTTTCATTCACATTTCACTTGCAAATATAAAAAATAGAAATGGAAAGTAAGGTGGGCCTGGTTTTCATTAAATTCACCACCTCATGCCTTTTAGTTCCACTCCATGAGCCAGCTTATCCTAATAACCAAAGGAGACGGCCATCTGTTGGGGATGGTTTGCCTGCCATCTACAGCAACACACATTTAATCAGTGTCTCCTATTTATTTTTAGTTTATTAATTCACCTACTGAATCTAAAGAGACTTGGAGGAGGTGGGCACCTACTATGTTTACAGTGTATTCTAGAATTTGTGGGCACAGAGAATTAAAAATGGGGTCCTTCCCTTTGAGGAGAGAGTGGACGTTCTGAAAACAATTCCTGTTAGCTGCCCTATCCTTTCACCCTTCAGCGTTAGAAATAAAAGTTGCTTCAGGAAAACCACACCATGAATTCTGTTATATGAAGTATGAATTTAAAGCATTGAGTGGTTTAAAACAATGCACTTCAGAGTTTCTGCCTACTGCAGAGAATTTTATGAGCCACAAGAAAATTAGCATTATTTCTCTTTTTTTCCTTAACCTTTTTATATTCAAATAATTTCAAGCTCACAGGACAGTTGCAAAAATAACGCAAAGTGCATATAGAGAACACCAACATCCCCCTTCTCCATCCCCAGATATCCACTTAGTATTATTTCTTTATGGGCCAACTTTTGTGATACATGTTCAGTAAGCTTCTGCCTATAACAAGAGTGATCTTTCCATCCGTGGGTTCAGAGCGAGATAATTCCAGAGAACTTTAAGTACAGTCTCCATTGTGGTAAATTGTTTTGATGCTTTTTTCATTCCCTTTGTAGCATCTGCAAACAGTAGAAAAGACAAGTCTCTGCGAATTATGAGCCAGAAGTTTGTCATGCTATTCCTCGTCTCTAAAACCAAAATTGTCACTCTTGATGTGGCTGCCAAAATACTGATAGAAGAAAGCCAAGATACCCCAGATCACAGTAAATTTAAAAGTAAGAACCTTTACCTAATCCATCTATCAGCACAAAAAGGGTGGGACATTATATATTATTATTTTCCACCTCTGAGATTAAAAATTATTTTTTTGTGACGTGCACTCTTCCTGCACTCATAAAGGTGTTGCTTCCGTGAGAGGTAAGCTAATCACGACCGGAATTCCCGTTCAAGTCCTATCATATGGCTTTTCTTCGGTAGTTACAGTGGACGGTGAGAAGCAAAGTGCCGTCCCCACAGTCAGGAAGGTGTAAGTTGCTTTGCATTTCTCTTCAGTATTGCTGAATCCAAGACAGAATGTCTGAGTTTTCTTTCCCCTTTTTTCCCCACCCACTGCATACTCTTCTGAAGGGTGGAGATGAAAGTTGTCTGCAGGTAAGACCCTCCAGAGGAATGGCCAGGGTAAGGCAGGGGTGGTGGGACATGGCTACTGGGCAAGGGGAGAATTTCTGAGTTTCACATCCAGTGCATATTCCTTTTCTGCGAGAGCACACAGCCTGAGCCAAATGCCTTTGGCCACTGGTAGCCCTTTCAAGCCCTTGGGAGCCATGAACTCAACATTCTCTAGCTTCCCCCCAACCCCCCACTGGAATTTTAGCCAACCTTTGAGAGAAATGGCTATATTAAACCTAGCCCTGTCAGGATTGGGAAGAAAGCTGCATCTAGGATGAATGCTTGATGTTTCTGGACAGTGATTAAAGCTCCTCTGCTTGATCTTAGCCCTGAGGGCATGTGGGTTTCCTACCTATAAATTGATTTTTTTTAATAGAAAATACTTTGTGGTCACGTTCTGACCTTCTAAAGTGTTACGTCCTTCTTAGTTTCTCCTCTAGTACATGCACTTTCAAATATCTTTCACAAAGCCTCTAAAGACTCAGGGAATGTTCGCTCTCTCCCTGTTGGGTGACCAGAATGCAGGATTTCAGGTGAGGAGCCGCCTGTCTTTAGAAGTTATACTTTGTGACCTTGAGGCCTGGGCATCCTGTGTGCCCAGGAGTGCCGCCTTGCAGGAAGCTCTGGGGAACCCCTGTCATTTTCTCAGGCCAGCTGCCTGGTCGAGCTGATGCCATGACCTCCTGCTGGGAGAAACTTCAGGATCAGATTTTGCTGTGCCAACTATTAGAGTTACATTTACTCAGAATTTAATTACATCCCACTTCCCTCCCTTTGTGTGTTTGCAATCCAGCACTCCCTGCTTGTCATGGGTGCATCTTATAAGAGGTGTGATATTGTAGAAATGGAAAGAGCCACTGACCTTCCCTTAGTATGTGTCTTTACACAAATCCTGTATGATTTAATGACGAGCCATTGGTCTCTTCATCCCACCCCACTGGATGCTTTCCACTTGAGGGTTTTATGGTAGCCTAGGAAATTTACCTATCATATAAAGGTGTAAGTGTGTATGTATACCTATCACTAAAATGTAATGGTGTCACAGACAGTGTAACCATAATTGTATTTTATATCTTCAAGCCAAGGTACGACGCCTTTATGACATAGCCAATGTCCTGACCAGCTTGGCGCTGATAAAGAAAGTGCATGTAACAGAAGAACGAGGCCGTAAACCAGCCTTCAAATGGATTGGGCCTGTGGACTTCAGTGCCAGTGGTAAGGTGGCATGGTTATGCTAGGGACCTGTTTTGTTTATAATCCCCAATTCCTTTTCCAAATCATACATATACTCTACATGGAGACTGATTTTCTCCTTCATTTCTAAACCAGCTCACACAGAAAATCAGACTAGCGACTTTACTCTTAGAATGTGAGCCTTAACCTTCAGATCATATATACTGATCGACTCACCCAAAGTAGGAATACGAGATGGGAAATATTGACAACTTATAGCTTGGAAGTTTCTGTAACTATTTAATTGCTTTTTCGAAGTTTTTATTTTGCTCCAAAACTTTGTTCTGGAAGTTTGGGACTGAGTGTTAAAAATGACACCCCTTTTGCACTTGGGTTGTTTCTACAGTAGCAAAGGAAAATGTATTTTTTTTTTTTTTTAATTCCAGATAATGTAAAAATTGTCTCCGTTGCTATCACAAAACTAATGTGTGGTATGATTACTTCTAAATATAGTATGAAATTAACGGACACCTTTTTTGTAACTTATTTAAAAGGTTACAGGCATCATAATTTTACCAAACTGGAATAAAAGAGGCTATTATCTTCTACTTGTTTCATGGGTAACATCTGAGCAATCAGGGACTAGATCCTGCCACACCAGCTACTTTACATATAGCTTTGCTTCCTGAAAAAAAGGCCATTAGAAGTCATTTTTAAATTACCCTTCCAGTTTTGATGTTAGTGATAGAAATTCATGCCACTTAACCCAAGCTTTTAAAAGATAAAGCTCCCCATCTCTCTGTCATATATCATTCACTTAGATCTAGATGACACCACTTAAAAGCAAGTATAACTAATTCAACCCAGCAAGTACTTACTGAGTGTGGACTTGGCAACAATTACTATATTAAAATGCCGTGAGACTCAGATTTAAAGATGTGCAACATAGTCTCTGCCTGTGTGAAATATACAACTGCCATTTTCTGCTTCTCTGCCTTTGGCTTCTCCTATTCTTTTCACCTGTGAAGTCCTCCTTGTCCTTTCCTACATAAAAATAATCTACTCAGCCTTTAAGACCTGGCTCAAATGTCAACTCCTCCATGAAGTTTTCTGTGCTTACTCAGCGCAAATAGCATCTCATCTGAACTATTACAATTTAATATTGTGCTGTTGTACTTGGCTTGCTTCTATTGAAGGTATACAATTGACACACATTTTAAAATTACAGAGCAGTTATGTGCTAGACAAGGTGGTGCTAGCTCTGTAGGAATTCAGAGAAGATACAAGTTAAGTTTTGATGGACTGTTGGGTTTTGGAGAGATGGAAAGCTTTTTTTAGTTGAAGGAATAGTAGACAGGAATAGCAGAACAAATCTGCTTTGTGTTGTGGTGACCATCCACCCTGATTAAAGTGGAAGGCAGAGAGTAGAGAATTATGAGAAATAAAATTTGATCAGTTAGGACCATGTTTTGGAAGGCGTCAAAAATTAAGCAAGAATATTTTAGTAAAAGCATGTCCCATGCAATATTTGGGGCATACTCATGCTAAGAACTATTGCTTATCCGAAATTCAGATTTAACTGGGCCCTGCATTTTATTTGGCACCCTTTGTACTGGAGAGATTTACTTGGCCTAACCCCTCCATTACTCTGTAGAGCAAGAGGCCCCAACATGGCAGACGATAACGTGCCTTACTACTCAGAATTACAAGGTTAGCAACGGTCGTGGTAAGATAAGAATTGAACCTTTCTTCTGTTCTGTTATTTCCACTCTGTCTCCTTAATGCTGAAAGATACTGGGAAAAAAAATTTTAATGTATGGATTAATTAATGGATTAATTGTGTTAAATAAAGAATATACTTCGTTTTGAAAAAAAAAAAAAAAAATTAAGCAAGAAGCTTGGTCTAGATGAAGTGACAAGGAGATCCTTGGATATAGAGAGTAAAAGAGAGGAAGGAATCAAAGGTGGTGGTGTCATTGAGAAAAATAAGATAGTTGGAGCGGTAAGTAGGTGTAGAAAGACCAAGGAGTTCACATGTATGTAAGACTAGTGGAACAGCAACTGGGAGAGCTCTGTGAGCTGTTATGGCTAAGATGATTTGGAGCCAGGTCAGGGTATCTCCAGGGACCACCTGCATCAGAATGTCCTGGGTTGCTTGGGTACATGCTGAGTTTGAACAGAGGAAAAAAGGAAAGGCATAGAACAAAGGACAGCATTTGGTAACACCAAGCCTTAGAAACAGGAAGAGAAGAAAAGCTAGAAAATGAGATAGAAAAAACAGCCAGAGTGATGAGCCAAGGAAGGTGAGAAGGAGAGGGATTGAATGGTCTACGATGTCATGAGCTTCCAAAAGGTAGGAGAGGATGAGGACAGAGAGAAGGCTGTTAGGCTTGCATTAAGGGTGTCTTTAGTAACCTTTAGAGCAAGCTGTTTTGGTAGAAAGGTAAGAAGTGGAGTGGGGTTAAGACCAAACGAAAAGACAGTAAATAGAGACAACAGGATCTTGACTGTAAGTGTAAGCACAAAAACGAAAGTTGTAGGACAAACGTAGAAAGATCCGGTAAAAGGAAGCAGACTGCCTTTGTTTCTTCTAGTTTCTGGAGACCTTGTTTGGAGACAAGAGAAAAATCCCTTAAAAGGGGAGGAAAATGAAAATGTTAACAAAGATCATAAATTGTATGGAAGCCAGCCCCCCCCCCCCAACAATGGAACTAATTCTAGATTGAACCTTTGCTCATTATGCTTGTGAATTGCTTACATTATTTAACTCCATCCTCTCAGTTCTACCTTGAGTCATAGGTACGATTATACTTTGTACAGTTGAGAAGTTGGCTTACAAAGGCTAAGCAACTTTCCCAAGGTTCTGGGTTAAAGTACAGACCTAGGTACATGAGGGACAGCATAACTATATTTTTAGTATATAACATCAGTATCGAAATTGCTCCCTGGGAGAGGGAGGGAGGAAAAAAAGACAGGTGGACTAAGAACAGAAGAAAAGGTTTAAAATAACTATGTGGGGTATGTTAGAGAGTTGATAACCGAATATAGACAGTGAAATTCTATAATTTGCCCAGGTTTGTGTAATTTGGAATCTTTTAGGTCCGCCCTAGAAGCTAGATGTTGGAACAGCAAGGAAGAAGTAAGATTGAAGTGGATGAAGATTTAGGAGGCTGCTGCTGCCTGTGCCTGGTTTTACCAGCTCTTGTCATTTCTTTCTTGTTATTCTTGGATCATCCTTTCCCATAGCTTCAACTAGCATTCCAACAGTCCTAACATCTCCATCTTTAACCCTGACCTCTCTTCTCAGTTCTGACATTGACTTCCATCTGTCTACTGTATATGTCTACAAGGGTGCTTTTCAGAAACCTCAAACCAAACTTATATTCTCTACTTGCTCCTATTTCCATTACCAGCAACATCATCATCAACCCAGCAACCGAATAATGGAAGCTCGGGTCACCTGTGATTCAACTCATTCTTCTTCGCTCCTTCATTAGCAATTCCTCACCATTAAACTTCATAAATATATCCTCCTTTTTCACCATCATTACCCAGTTAACACATAGGTGTTTTCTTCTTTTGAACAGCTTTTTGAGGTATCATTGGCATACAATAGATGGCACATAGTTAAGGTTTCAGTTTGATAATCTGGGGCTTATGTATGTACCTGTGAGATAATCACTGCAATCAAGATAGTAAACATATCCATCACCCTGAAGTCTGCTCCAGACCCTTTGTTATTTCTCCCTTCCCCCCTCCCAAAGGAAACATTGATCTGCTTTCTGTTACTCTAGATGGATTTGCACTGTCTAGAATTTTATGTGAGTCACTTAGTATGCACATTCTTTTTTACCAGACTTCTTTCACTCAGCATAATTATTTTGAAGTTTATTCATGTTGTAGTAGATATCAATAGTTCATTCCTTTTAATTGCTGAGGAGTATTCCATTGTCTCAATATATCTTACTTTGTTAATCCATTCACCTGCTGATGGACTTCTGAGATATATGCTTTCATTTTTCTTGAATAAATGCATAGGCATGGAACATCCACCTTATGTTGGAGGTGTTTACGTTTTTCAGATACCTGCAAATTGTTTTCCAAAGTGGTTGTAACATACTACATTTCCACCTTCAGTATATAATGGTTCTAGTCCAACCACATCCTTGCCAAAATGTGTTATGTCAGTCTTTTAAATTTTAGCCCCTCTAATAGGTGTGTCGTAATATCTCATTGTGGTTTTTTTTTTTTTTAATTTGCATTCCACTAATGACTAATGATATTGAGCATCTTTTCATGTCTTTGTTTTGCCATCAGTATATCTTCCTTGGTGAAGTGTCTGTCCAGTTGCTTCCTTTCTTATTGAATTGTAAGAGTTCTCTATATTACATTATACATTCAAGTCCTTTATCAAAGATGTAATTTTCAAATATTTTCTCCCAGTCTGTGGCTTATCTTTTCCTTCTCTATAATGTCTGTTGAAAAATCAAATGTCTTAATTTTAAGAAAGTCCAATTTTTCCATTTTTTTTAATTTTGTGGATCACACTTCTAGTGTTGTATCTAAGAAATCTTTGCCTAACCCAAGGTCAAAAATAGTTCCTTTATGTTTTCTTCTAGAAGTTTTATATTTTTGGGTTTTATATTTAGGTCTAGAATCCATTTTAATTTAATTTTTCATATGGTGTGAGTATGGATCAATTTGTTGTTCTTGTAATTTTTTTCATAATGGATATCTAGTTGTGCCTGCAACATCTGACTGTCCTTTCTCCATTAAATTTCCTTTGCATGTCTCAAAAATAAATTCACTGAATATATGTGGTATTACTTTTGGACTCTCAGTACTGTTGCATTGAGAGTCTGTTTGGTATACTGGCTCTTAGAATGAGTTGGGAAGTGGTCCCTCCTTGTCAGTTTCCTGGAAGAGTTGTATAGAATGAGTATTGTTTTAGTTTCCTAGCTGCCAAAGCAAATACCAAACAATGGATTGGCTTAAACGATGGGAATGTATTGTCTGATGGTGTTGAGGCTAGAAGTTCAAAATCAAGTTATCATCAAGGTGATGCTTTCTCCCAGAACACTGTGGCATTCTGGGGCTGGCTGCCAATGATCCTTGGGCCTTGGTTTTTCTGTCACATGGCAGTGCACATGGTGGCTTCTCCTGGTTTCTCCATTCTCTTCCACTTCCATTGGCATTCAGCTTCTGGCTGCTCCATGTCACTCTCTCACTCTATGACCTTCCCTCTAAGGCCTTCGGTAATAGGATGACCTAATTCAGCTGGGCTACACCTTAACTGAAGTAGCCTCATCCAAACGTCCCATTTACAAGAGTTCACACCCACAGGAATGGATTAAGTTTAAGAACATGTTTTCCTGGGGTGCATAGCTCCAAACCACCACAGGTGTTATTTCCTTTCTATGTGTTTGGCAGGAATCACCAGGGAAGTAGTCTGGGCCTGGAGTTTTCTATGTGGGAAAGTTTTTTTTAACTACAAAATCAATTTCTTTAATAGCTAACAGGTTATCTTCTTGAGTAAGCTCTTTAGGAGTTTGTGTCTTTCAATGAATTTGCCATTTCATTGAAGTTGTTAAGTTTGTTGGCATAAAATCATTCATAATATCCTCTTAACATATTAGTATGTATAGAATCTTTAATGATGTCACTTTTTTCATTCCTGATATTGGCAATTTGTTACTTCTTTTTTCCTAATAAATCTGACTGAAGGTGTTCTAGTTTTCTAATGCTGCCAGAATGCAAAACACCAGAAATGAATTGGCTTTTATAAAGGGGGTTTATTCGGTTACACAGTTACAGTCTTAAGGCCATAAAGTGTCCATCAACAAAGGGTACCTCCACTGGAAAAAGGCCATTGGCATTCGGAAAACCTCTGTTAGCTGGAAAGGCACATGGCTGGCGTCTGCTTGCTCCCAGGTAGCATTTGAAAATGGCGTTCTCCAAAATGTCCGCATCAGCTTCCAACAGCCATCTTCAAAATGTCTGTCTCAGCTCCAGCTCCAGCTCCAACTAGCTATGAGCTCCTTTTGTCTGGGCTTATATAGTGTTCAAGTAAACTAAACAAGGCCCACACTGAATGGGCATGGCCATGCCTCCATGGGAATTACCCAGAGTTATCACCTACAATTGGGTGGGTCACATCTCCATGGACACTGAACCAATAGGTTCCAACCCAATCCACACTAATACTTCTGTCCTCACAAGAATGCATTAAAGAATATGGCTTTTTCTGGGGGACATAAATATACAATCCAGCATAGGAGGTGTATTGATTTTAATGATCTTCTCAAAGAATACCAGTTTTTGTTTTCATGAATTTTTCTTATTTTTCTAGTGTCTATTTCATTGATTTCTGCTCTGATCTTTATATTTCTTTTCTTCTACTTAGAATTCAATTTGCTCTTTGTTCTACTTTCTTAAGGTAGAATCTGAGGTCATTAACTTGAGAACTTTCTTTTTTTTCTAGTAGAGGCATTTTACTGCTATAAATTTCCCTCTAAATCCTGCTTTAGCTGCATCTCACAAATTTTGATGTTATGTTTTCCTTGTCTTCCCATTCAAAACTTTAATTTCCCTTTTGATTTCTTCTTTAGCACATAAGTTATTTAGATATGTGCTGTATGGTTTCCAAATATGAGATTTTGCAGATATTCTCTTATTGGTTTCAAATTTCATTCCATGTGATTAGCGAACTTACTTTATATAACTTGAATCCTTTTAGATTTTTTGAGACTTTTTTTATGTTCAAGATATGGTCTATCTTGGTAAATGTTTCATGTGTACTTAAAAAGAATAGGTGTTTTGCTATTGTTGGGTGCAATATTCTATAAATGACAACCAGATCAGGTTAGTTGATAATGTTGTTCTAATCTTCTATATCCTTACTGATTTTATGCTTATTTGTCCTATCAATTATTGATAGAGAGATGTTGAAATCTCTGATTATAATTGCATATTTATCTATGTCTTCTATTGGGTATTGCTTCATTTATTTTGAAGCTCTGTCATTTGGTACATAAACGTTTAGGATCACTTTACATTCTCAAGGAATTGACCCTTCTTTCATTTTAGCATTATGCTTTGCTCTGAAATCTACTTTATCTGGTATTAATTAGCCACTCCAGCTTCCTTTTGGTTAGTTACCATGTTGTATACTATTCATTCTTTCACTTTTAAGCTATCTGTATCTCTATCTAAAAATGGGTTTCTAATAGGCAACTATAGGTGAGTCTTGCTCTTTTATCTAATCTGATAACCTCTGCCTTTTAATTGGGTTGTTTAGGCCACTTACATTTGACATGATTATTGATATGCATAGATTTAAAACTATCGTCTTGCTGTTTGTTTTCTGTTTGTCCCATGTGCTCTTTGTTCTTTTTCTTCTTTTTCTCTCTTCTTTTGGATTTATAACTCTTTGTTGTGTTATTTTAATGGCTGCTTTAGGGTTTATAGTATGCACCTTTAACTATCCCAGCCTACCATCAAGTATATTATATTACTTACGCTGTATGAGAATCTTACAATAGCGTACTTCCATTTCTCCCATCCTGGTCTTTGTACTATTGTTGTCACACATTTTACTTCTATAGATGTTATAAACTCCACAATGCATTATTATTATTTTATCTTTAAAAAGCAGATTTAAAATAAAATTTTTAAAGAGATTTAAATAGTGTTCCAGTTTGCTAATGCTGCCCTTATGCAAAACACCAGAAATGGATTGGCTTTTATTAAAAGGGGTTTATTTGGTTACACAGTTACATACAGTCTTAAGGCCTTAAAATGTCCAAGGTAAGGCATCAACAATCAGGTACTTCACTGGAAAAAGGCCATTGGCATCTGGAAAACCTCTGTTAGCAGGGAAGGCACGTGGCTGGCATCTGCTTTCTCCTAGGTTGCGGTTCAAAATGGCGTTCTCCAAAGCATCAGCTTTCAACCGCATCTTCAAAATGTCTCTGTAAATTGCAGCAGCAAGCTCCTTCTGTTCTGAGCTCCTATATAGGGCTCTACTAAACTAATCAAGGCCCATGCTGTATGGGCGGGGCCACATGTCCATGGAAATTATCTAATCAGAGTTATCATCTACAGTTGGGTGAGTCACATCTCCATGGAAACAAACTAATCCAAAGGTTCCAACTTAATCAACAGTAATAGGTCTGCCCCCACAAGATTGCATCAAAGAACATGGAGTTTTGGGGGACATAATACATCCAAACTGACACAAATAGTAAAAAAAAATTTATATCTGCCCATGTAGTTACCATTTCCAGTGCTCATCACACTTTTTTTAGATGCAGGTTTCCATCTAGTATCACTTCTTTTTCTGCTTGATGGACTTTCTTTATTTAGCATTCGTTATAGTGCAGGTCTGCCAAGGATGAATTCTTTAAACTGTTGTAAGTCTGAAAAATCTTTATTTCACCTTTGTTTTTGTTTGTTTGTTTTCATGCATGTCTTTATTCTATTAATCATCTACCCATACACTGGGTAAAGGGGGTATCAGTTCCCAGGTTTTTAAAATCATAGGGTCATAAGATAAAAGCTACATAGTTACACAATCATTACCAAAGTTTAAGGCTACTGGATTATAGTTCAAAATTTTCAGGTATTTTCTCTGGCTTCTCTAATACACTAGAAACTAAAAAGAAATTTTATATAATGAGTCAGTGGTCATAGACATTTGTTAAATCCTAATTTCTCTGTTACAACTCCTCCTTCTCATTTGATCATTTGATCAATCTTCAGGGATATCTGGGCAAAGAGCATTCTAACTTCATGCTAAAAATGGGTGTTGGCATTATGGGGTAAAGGAATGAAACTGGTTGATGTTCTTGGAGAGACTGTTTCCTCTGGATTTCAGAGCTTACCTGGCATAGGAACAATCTGGAGGCTTTAAGTTTCTGAAGAAATAAACTTGATAAGCAAAACTTTTATAGAGTCTTAGACAGACCCTAGGGTATTCTTCAGGGTTTTCAGGAAGACTGTTGGTTGGGGCTTGGCATACCATGACAAATTGCAATATCTGGCTGAAACTTGCGTAAGAGTAACCTCCAGAATGACCTCTCAGCTCTATTTGAAATCTCTTAACCACTGTAACCTTATTTTCTTTCATTTCTTTTACCCCTTTTGGTCAAGAAGGCATTCTTAATCCCACGATGCCAGGGCCAGACTCATGCCTAGGAGCCATGTCCCATGTTGCCAGGGAGGCTTACACCCCTGGGAGTCATGTCCCACATAGGGTGGGGAGGGTAGCGAGTTCATTTTCAGAGTTTAGCTTAGAGAGAGAGGCCGTATCTAGGCAACAAAAGAGGTTCTCTGGGGGTGACTCTTAGGCATAATTATAGGTATACTTAGCTTCACCATTACAGAAATAAGTTTCATAAGGGCAAGCCTCCAGATTGAAGGTGTGACTTATTAAATTGAGAGTTCCTATTGCTTAAGAGAACATCAAGAATTCCTAAGGTGAGGAAATTTAATAGTTCCACATTTTTTCTCCAGTCCCTAAGGGACTTTGCAAATGCTTTTTTATTTTCTGCCCAAAATACTCTGGAATGTATTAGGATATTACATTAGCCTGTACAGAATAACAAGATCTCATTCCCTGTTCTAGGTTCCATGTAATTAGGTTGTTTAAATAAACTGACCAGACAGGTTAAATTAGATATTGTGATACAAAGGATTTTAAATTTTGGATCACCTTTGTTTTTGAAAGATATTTTTGCTAGGCAATGCTAAATTGACAGAGTTTTTTTTTTTTTTTCCCTTTCAATACATTAAAGAAATTGCTCCACTCTTTGCTTTTTCTCTTGATGGCTCATTTTCAGCAATTTGATTATGAGATGCCTTAGTGTAGTTTCCTTCATGTTTCTTGTACTTTGGTTTGTTGAGCTTCTTGGATCTGTGGGTTTAAAGGTTTCATCAGATGTTTTCTGTCCCCTGCTCTGTCTCCTGTCCTTCGAGGGCTCCACTTACCTATATATTTGACTTCTTGAAGCTGTTCCACAGTTCACTGTTGTTTTGTTCATTTCTTTTAGTCTTTTTTCTCTCTTGGTTTCATTTTAGGTATTGCTTTGTCTTCAAGTTCACAGTTCTTTTCTATGATGTCTAATCTGCCATTTTTCCCATCCACTGTATGTTTTCATCTCTGACATTGTATTTGTCATCTTTAGAGGTTCAATATGGGCCTGTGTGTTTTCCACATCTCTATTTAACATGTTTAATCTTTCCTCTAGCTTCTTGACTATAAGGAGTACAAGTATTGTTGTAATGTCCTTGTCTACTAATTCTACCATCTGTATAATTTCTGGGTCAATTTCAACTGACTTTTCCTCCTTGTGGGTTAAATTTTCTTGCTTTTTTGTGTGCTGGTAATTTTTAATTGTATGCCAGACATTAAGAATTATACATTCTTAGGTGATGGATATTTCTGTGTTCCTAATAATGTTCTTGAACTTTGTTTTGAGGTACTGTGAAGTTACTTGGAAACAGTGATCCTTCTGGATCTTCCTTTTAAGCTTTAGTGAGTAGGACACTATCAGTGTTTAGAGTACATTTTCTCTACCACTGAGGCAACACCCTTTTCAATGCTCTAACCAGTGCCATCTGAATTATGAGGTTTTTCCATTCTGGCTTTTGGGAATAAAAGCGCTGTATAAGCTGCAGAAACTGTTCACACTAATCCTTTTGAGTGATTCTTTCTCTGGCCTCAGGTAGTGTTTACTCACATGCAATCATTACTCTTCTGTCTGCTCCAGAGGGACCCTCTGCAGGTCTGTAGCATTCTCTCTGTATATGGCTCTCTCCTCTCTAGTCCTACAAACTCTAACTGCCTTGGTTTCCCAGATTCCCAGATCTATCTTCTCAACTTAGTGAGACTTCTGGGCTCTTCCTAGGTACCCTCCCTGCACCCCAACTTGAGATTCTCCAGGGAGTAAGCCAGAGCAGTCATAGAGCCTACCTCATTTGATTTCTGTTTCTCAGAGATCACTATCCTTCCTTCAAGTTTTGAGAGCCATTGCTTTGTATATTTTTCTCCAATTTTTTATTTCACAAAGGAGGGTAAATATGATTTCTGTTACTGTCTTGACCCATTTTCTTCTTTTGAGTCTTTAAATGCCAATTTTCTAAAAGAAACATGTACTGGGCTTTTGTGATAAGAAAGAAAACCCAAAAGTTATTGTTTTGTTTTGTTTTTATTTTAAAGTTGCATTAACATGAAAGCATGTATTTTAGACAATGTAAGTGTCGTTGGGCCTTTTAGTTTATTAAATCAGTTTTGGAATGTAAAATGTATGTGCGTTGATCTCAGAAAACAAGAAGCACAAATGAACAGGGTAGGAATGACAGTCTGGATATCAGGGTCAGCCAGCTGGCTATATGGAGTTCTGTCCTGACTTCACACAGGGCCCTTTAAGCATAAGATATGCCTCCAAGGCTCAACCTTCTATTTTCCCTACTGTTCCACAGCATTTCAACCATGATGTTTCTGCTAATCTTATTCCTTTGGTCACTTAGTAACTGAGCCTCCTACTGTATAAGAAAGAAATATTCAAGCATAATAGAAGAGAGAGATTCTTATACTCATTGCCCTAGATCTATGGCGTGGAGGCTGATCTCAATCTTGAAAGTGTATCTCAAACTATGCATGTGGAGCTGAGCGTGGTCAGGTTTTCTTTTGAAACTCTGTCAAAATAGAGCATCTAAAATGTCAGGTCCATTCTAATTTGGATTGAAGAACATCTTGCTCTACTTTTACTGCAGTTCAGATAATTTTCGATTATATATACAGATTCAGTCTCACTTTATGGTCATTCACTAACTTTAAAAAAAATAATACATTAAGAGAAATTGGGGTTTGAGACAAGGCTCATACAGTTCCTTAGTTTGTTATTTATAATGTGGCTCCATTATAATTACAGGCTCAAAGCCAATCGTAAAAAGGCTAAAATTATCCTGAATTATGGTTGTATAACAACACTACCAATTCTCTCATTTATTTAGATGAAGATCTAGTGGATGTTTCTGCATCTGTCTTACCAGAATTGAAAAGAGAAACATATGCCCAGATTCAAGTCTGTGCAAAACAGAGGCTGGCTCGACATGGTTCCTTTAACACAGTTCAGGCTTCTGACAGGATCAAGAGAAAAGTAAACTCAGAACCCAGCAGCCCTTACAAAGAAGAACAAGGTATGTGCCCTTGCTTAATCCACAGAATCTGTCAGTTGCAATGTAATTATAGCCCTACCCATGTGCAGACATTTTTAAATGAGCTGACTCTAGGCTCTACCTCTTTTTTTCCGGAGGTCTACTTTTTACTTACCTGAAGTGAAACTGTTATTGGAGGCAGAGGAGATGCCACATACCTTAAATTGATCCTGGTCACCTTTGAAGATCTGTTGGTCCACATGGTTGACCTGTTTGATGAGTCTCAGAAATTCATCAGAACTACAAAGCAACACTTGTTTTCCTTTTTCTCCTGTTTTTCTTACTAATTCTTCTTGAGACCAGAATTCACCATCAACAATTAGCTTCTTGAAATTTCTCCCTTTGAATCAAATCCCTGAGCTGTGAATAATGAATTCTGTTGTATATAATTGGTGTGTATAATACATCTCTTGCTGTATTTGTTAAACCTCCATTTTCTTTTTCAGTATCAGGCAGTTATTCCTTAGAAATTGGAAGTCTGGCAGCTGTCTATAGACAGAAAATAGAAGACAATTCTCAGTAAGTAATCTTTAAAAATTCACAGTGTATTCTTGTCTATTTGCTTGTTACTTTGAAATGCCACTTATCAAAAGATAAAGTTTAGCATTCTTGCTAATGAGTCAGCCATTTGTTTATTAAGAATTTTGTAAATCTCCTTTTTGTGCCTAACACTGCAATAAGTAGCTTTGGAGACACAAATATTTGAAAAATTTATGCCCCAAAGGTATGATAGTTTCTAAGGGGAAAAACACAAATACACTGAAAAAAAATAATTTGCTACTAATGTGACACTGAGAAATGATGCATTATCACTTGATTATTGTAGTGAACTCGCTTGCTAAGTAATACATATTGTAGAGAAGCTGTAGAGGTGAGCAGGTCACATAGAAGATGAGCATTTGCAGTCACTCTGGTCTTCTGGTGTGCATGTGTGAGCCATTGTGTCACCTGGAGATGGAAAGACATGAAAATCAATCTATGACAGTGAATCGATAAGACTCGATGAAGTTGAAAGAGACTTAAAAAATGAAGTCTGGGAAGATGGCAGAGTAAGAAATTCCAGAAATCAGTCCCTCCTCCAGAACAACCATTAAACAAGCAGGAACTCCCTGAATCAGCTATTTCAAAACTCCAGAGTACAGCATCCAGGGAAGGGGGGGGCGGGGAGGCTGATAAATTAGCGTAAAAGCCACTAAATTGCTTTCTCCGTGTGGTTGCTGGTGCCCATCCCCCACTCCACAGCAGGCAGCAGTGGTGTCCAGCCCCTGGTGTAGCTCATGGTGCCAGAAAGGGACACAGGCTGATCACTGATTGTGGCTTTTAATTAGTGATACAAGCCTCCTCCCCAGGGCAGTTTGGAGCCACAGGCCCTCCCTTTGTGGGTTCCTGGCCTTGTTTGGACTGGGAAAGACTGACATGGGAAACTCCTCTCTGGGGTACCCACTCCCCCATCCCTTTGTGGGCATGTTGAGTTTCACAGAGCTTAGCAAAAGCTATTCCTCATTCAGATTGGACTAGTTGTGATTGGAGAGATTTACTGTCTCAACAGCCCAGACCACTACACTTTTTCCCCAACAGCACAGGGGACAGTGAGAGTGTTGGCAAAATAGGTCTCAGTGATTCCATTGGAGAGGCTGAAAGAAATTCCTGTCCTCTGACTTTTGCTTTCTTAAAGGAATCTTAAAAGAATTTACCTCATCTATTTCTGAAAAATATATTAAGAATTTACTAAGAATACACACATATTTCTTAATATTTGGAAATTTCTGTATAAAAGACCCAAACGTTGATAATCTCATATATCAATCGGACAGATTTTGAATGTGTGCTGCCTTGATAACTGTCAAGAACGACTTAGAAAATAATAATTTTGTAAGCAAGTTTATTTCTATCTTAACTGCCCACCTCATTAATTTCACAGTGAATTGGACACAGACTAGATTTGCCCTTCTTTAAATCAAAGTCTGGTCCAGTCTCCATTATCCACCTAGGATCCTCCACAGTGACCAAGAACTTGGGCCTTGCCATCAAACAGAGCTTAGTGTGAGGCCCAGTTTAACTGCTTTATAGCTAGCTGGATGACCTTAGTCAGATTGTTTAACTTCTTATGCTTATAGTGTTATGCTAATACTAGTACTTATATGCCTGGTAAGGAATTAGTGCTTGCTAACTGATAATAATTATCAATAATTGGTAATAATTGATATCTATTAGATGTGGAAGCATCTAATCTGAGCTCTCATCTGAGCTTCCCTGAAAGCACTTCCCATACCATCTGTAACCTTCCATCTAGGTTATACCTGGTTCTCTGCCTCTAGGATGAGCTACTGTGTGCTCAGGGAGTGCGTTTTAAGATTAGCCTGAGTACTATTACCTCTCTCCTGATTTAGTACTATTCTCTTTAGAAAAGCAGAGTCAGGAGTTGGTAGAATGTGGTAATTTGATGATACTCATTTATTTTTCTTTATATTACAGGAGTAAAGCCTTTGCCAATAAGAGAATGAGACCTCCATCCAGTAGCTTGGACTCTGTTGCTCCCTGCCCTGTCCTTTCTGCTGACTCAGAATACTGTGTTAATCCTTTCGTCCACCAAGTATTTTCTGTTGCTCAGACAGACGGGAAGACATTCTCTGGGCAGAATGGTCTGAGTGGACAAGTAGGCATCTCACTCACTTCTGCAGCCTCTGATGCAGAGAGCCTGAAGCCAGCGCTCCTAGCCGGTCAGCCCATGGTGTATGTGCCATCCACTTCGCTGTTCATGCTGTATGGGAGGCTTCAGGAGCGGCTGCCCACAGGATCAGGGTCTGAGACAGACAGCAAAAGTTCAGAAGTCCCAGCAGCCACAGAGCCATGGTCTGCACCCTTAGCTCAAAAACGCGTCGGCGAAGAGAAAAAGCCTCAGGAGGGGGATGAGCCAGCCACCAAAAGACAAAGCGGGGAATATGAAGATGGCCCCTTATCTCTTGTCATGCCCAAGGTAAGGGAATGCAGGTGAATGTATCTGGTGACATCACATTAACCCAGAAGCTTCTTCCTAATGAGATATACAATCATTAACCTACTGAGTCTAGAATATGAGAATATTTCACATAACTTGAATAATTAAGCACTAGACTGGCTCTTCCAAAAATCTTGCCATGTACTATAAGAAAATTAAGTGATTTTTTTTAATAAAGGTAACACTTTATATAAAATGCTGAAAAATATAAAGAAAAAGACTTATGCATAATACCACCACACAGAGGCAGGTAATGCTTACATTTTTGTGTATTTTTTCCCAGTCTTTTTTCTACACTTTTTTTTTTTTTTAAACAAGTTGAGATCACTGGAATCATCTATATCTAGGATGCAGCTGAGTCAGGAATTTGGCTGCTGCCTGGCTTTTACTGTGTGTGCTCAGTCGGTACTTTTCACTGCTCAATAATCCCATTTTCCTAGCTACAAAATGAGCAGAACAAAAACATGAGCTGTCAACATCTCCTGCTTAGAAGCCATTCCAAGGTTAATGAGATATAACCAGTAAAACTCTCCAAAAGCAGAAGCACTGTCATTACAGCAGTTCACAGCAGGTCAGCTAGGCACACTTCATGGAAGTCATTCCATTAATTAAGAACCTTTCTCCTCTATTCCTTTCTCTTGCCAGAAGGAATTTTTCTAATTTTCTATATAGCCTGGGGTTGCAGAACAGAAGTGAGAGACCAACGGGCATATGTCTTAGACAACCATGCCAAGTTTGAGCCAATTCTGCAGTTCAAAGTCCCCTAAAAGACTACAGCAACAACACTCTTTATGTTATCAGTTCAGAGATTATTTTACACCATATGCAGTTTTCCACCATTAAAATCTCCATCCTTTCTATACTTAGGAAATATAAGCCTGCAGATTCACATGACTTGTCATTCATTTTCAGACTATACCTGTAAATATTACTTAAGCAATAACATACGGATTATTAGGGCACACAGCTATGTTTTAACTTTTGTTTACGTGTTGGCTATTTTGAGAAAGCTGTTAAGATTTACTGCCTGGGTTTTAACTTGCTTTTCTGGTTCCTGGTTTGGTTGTGCTTAGAAACTCTCAGATGCTACGGACATTGCCTCTCCCAAGACTATTGGCAGCAGGGAATCCATGCCTCTTGAAGACATTCATATGAACGGCCAACTCCCTACTGCAAAGGAGCTCTCCGGAAAGGCTGCAACAAACTGCTTCGTTTCTCCTGAGTGGGGAAATCCTTCAAAAAATACAGAAATTGAAAAGTCTTCAAAAGAAAATGAAAACACCAAAGACCCCCCTTTGCTGCAGTATCTTTACGTGCAGTCTCCAGCTGGTAAGGGATTTCATCATGTACTAGAGTCCTTTGTGTGGTTGGATCATAAAGTGGATTTTTAACTTTTCCTCTGTGTCACCTGACCAAAGTGGTTCATAAAGGAGCTGCAGTCTATAGCCTCCAAGTCATTTTACTCTTAGCCTCTTTGTTTTCCCCTTAATTTTTCAGGATTAAATAGTTCTCCTTCTATAAAATGAAGATAGAATATAGCCCTACTTTCACCAACTTCAGGGATAATGGGAACATAATTAGGATAGGTGATTTTTAAAAATGCATTAAACTTAACTTGGTTTATTTGATGAAAAAGCATGATTAATTCAAAAGATGCTTCTATTTTTATAATTCAGCTGCATCTGGCATTGATTCATTATAATAATATGAACCTATTGGCCATTATGTGTAAGTAGCACCCTGAACTCTTGAATATCAAGAAATATTGAGTATATCATTGTGGTCAAGTATCAGCTCTGGCATAAGAGGGCTTGAGGTTTAAAAATCATTTATTATCTGTGTGAACTTAAGACAAATTATTCAACCATTTCTCATTGGTAAAACAGGGATAATAACAGCACCTGCTTGATAGGGCTGCTGTGAAAATTTAATTTAATGATATGTCTGAAGTGCTTAGAATAGTGCTTGGTATGTGGTAAGCACTCAAAAAATGTTAGCTATTACTATTTAGAATTACAACTCAATTACAATAGATAGCTAATTTGTGAGCTATGTAGGAAGCTACTCTTGATTCCAATATATATAATTGATTTTCCTGAATTCCTTGTTGGCTTAAACATCTTTGCCATAACAGGTTAGGTGTTGATTTGTATTATTCACTTATCTAAAAAAAATTCTGTATTCCTTTAGCAAATATTTTTATGTGCTGTCTCTAAACATGACTGTGTGTGAGCAATACTTTGATGAGCAAAAAACAGACTTGGCCCCTACCTGTGAAAGTTACAGCCCAGTGCAGGAGTGTTTAACTTTTTCTGTGCCTATACTCTTGCATTTTAGTAAAGCATTCTCAGAATTTTACAAAGGAATAGATTTAAATACATAGGATTACAAAGGAAGCCCATTATATTGAAATAGTTAGAAAAATAATTTTTAAAATTATTTATAGTAACAAAAAGATCTAGCAGCAGGTCTAATCTATCTTACTTTCAAAGTTGTGATGAGCTTAGATGATGCATTAAGATAGCTGTAATGATTGTAATGTAGTATGAATGCATATGTGCTTACTAGTAACAAAGTGAAGATGCTTTTAATATTTCTGTGATTTGTTGCCTGGGGCCCTAATTGCCAAAAATATACAATTTCACTTAGAAGTTAATAAAAATATTTTTCCCATCCAAGTTCACTTTCTTCCTCAGTTTGGGTTTAGCGGAACTCACATTAAGAACTCCTCGCAAGAGACTCAGACATCAATTAACTAATAACCCAAGTAAATGTGGAATTACAGGTGTGCCCACTAATGTGGAGGAGCTGTGTGGAGCTCTGAGAACAAATAAAGGGGCGGTTGACCTGGACAGGTGAGGGAAGGGTTCATCCCTCATTGATTTATTGTGGACTGCCATGTGAAAGGACCAGCAAAGATGTGCACTTGAATTGTTCAACTTGGTATCTTCATGCTGTGTTCATTATCACCTTGTTCTTCTCTTTCAGGATTAAATGGTTTCAATGTGCTCTTATCTGGCAGTCAAACCCCTCATGCTGTGGGGCCGTCTTCAGGTCAACTGCCATCCCTCAGTGTTCCTTGCATGGTCTTACCATCTCCAGCACTGGGCCCTTTTCCTCTTCTCTACTCTCCCACAATGCCTGGGCTGGTTTCTTCTGCTCCTGGCACTCTTCCAAACATGGGACCCGTGAATTTCAGCCTACCTGGCCTTGGACCGACAGCTCATCTTCTCATCAGCCCAACAGCCATGGTTAATCCAAAGTCATCAACACTCCCTTCCACAGACCCTCAGCCTCAGGGCCAGCCCTCCCTTAACCTGAGTCCAGTGGTGTCAAGGTCCTGCAACGCCATCCAGCCTGAATCCCCCATCTACTTGGGGCATCCAGTCTCAGTGGTGAAGTTGCAGCAGGTGAGTGAAGGCTACATCATTCTGTGATGGGGAGTGCCTACATTTAATTAACCTTAATTTTAGTCATGTGACTGTAGGGCCAAGGCTCTAGGTCAGCCTCTGCCTTGCTGCCATTGTAGATTCATTGTTGCTGCTGATTTTATAAAACACTGAGATGTAAGGTGGGAGGGACATCCTGTGCTTTAAAGAAAAACATTCTTTTAATTGTCCTTCTGTTTCTTAGAATTAGAGGGGACTTATTTTCAGAATGGTTCAGGTGGATTTTTAATGTATGTTGAATATTCAGAAGAATTTCTCCAAGCTGTCATTTCATGAAGTCAATAATGGAAACTATCCTTAATTTTAATCATACAGCTAAAGAAATAATTGAGGGAATCAAAAGTCTTGATACTAAATCAGAGGTTTTTTGCATCAATCATTTCTTAAAAAGCAGTGTTTTGGAAGGAGGCAATGAATATATATATATATATATATATATCTACTCATAGAAAACATAGAAATATGCATATGTAACATAAACTAATCAACTTTCTCTCCCAGAGAGTTATGCTGTGCCCCAAAGTATTTTAGACAAGTTATTCAGAGTCTGAAAAATGTGTTGGTTTTTTGATAAGACAATTGTAACACTCATTTGATTTGTTCCAGGCACTGATCTAGGTAGTGAGGGTGTAACAGTAAACAGGATAAGGTCCCTGCCCCTTTAGGGCACATAAAGGGTTAAATATTTAGCATTTAACATGATAAGATAAATATTAGAAAATAAAAAGAGCCAACACACATAGACATTACTATTTGCCCAGCACACTTTAAAGTTCTTTACAAATGTTAAATCACTGAATTCTTACAATCTAGTGAAGTCCGTGCTTTTATCATCTTCATTTTATGGATGAAGCAACTGAGGGACAGACTGGTTAAGTAATTTACCCAAGGTCACACAGCTATGACAAAGCCCAGGCTGTGGCCCCAGGGGCCACCTTATAACCTCTGTGTCAGGTTGCCTTTCCACATGTCACATAAATAAATAAGCTAATTTCTGATTGTGGTAAGTGCTGTGAAGGAGATAAATAGGATCAGAGAGATAGAAAAGTGAAGAAGGGGAAATACACTTTCATGGAGACCGTACCGGTTTGTTAATGCTGCTGTTTTGCAAAACACCAGAAATGGATTGGCTTTTATAAAGGGGGTTTATTTGGTTACAAATTTACAGTATTAAGGCTATAAAGTGTTCAAGTTAAGGTATCAACAATAGGGTACCTTCACTGAAGGATGGCCATTGGTGTCCAGATAACCTCTGTTAGCTGGGAAGGCATGTGGCTGGCATCTGTTTGCTCCCAGGTTGTGTTTCAAAATGGTGTTCTCCAAAATGTTTCTCTTGGGGTGTTTTGTCCTCTCTTAGCTGTAGCTGCTCTTCAAAATGTCACTCTCAGTTGCTCTGAGGTCCCTCTGTCAGCTGTTTTATATGGCTCCAGTGATTTAATTAAGACATACACTGCATGGGTGGGGTAACACCTCCATGGAAATTATCCAATCAAAGCTCTTACAGTTGATTGAGTCACATCTCCATGGAAACACTTAATCAATAGGTTCCAGCCTAATCAACACTATTACATCTGCCCCCACAAGACTGCATCAAAGAACATGGCTTATCTGGGAGACATAATATGTAAAAACTGCTACAGGGACCATAATGACACAGGTGAAGAAAGGGCTTCCAATTCAAAGGTTGAGAACATTTCTACTTTGCTCTGCTTTTACATTTTTTTTTTCCTCCTTTTTATTTTAGTCACCAGCCCCCATGACTCCCAAGAGCATCCGAGGAACACAGCGTGAAACGTTTTTCAAGACACCTGGCAGCCTCGGAGACCCGGTTACAAGGAGGAGAGAGAGGAATCAGTCACGAAACACCAGCTCAGCCCAGAGACGACTAGAAATACCCAGCAGCGGGGCTGACTAGCCTGAGACTCTGCCAGGTGGGAGTGGGATCACACCACCGTGAATGTCCCTGTTACAGGTGACGCCCTAGCGCCAAACAGAAAGCAGACTCCTAACCATTGGTGTCCTTCTGTTTTTCATCCACTGGTTCTGTCAACTTCCCATCATCATGAATCCCCTATTTTCCTGAAAGTAATTGTTCTTAGTTGTGCATTTAATACCAGTTAGAATTCAAACTCTCTGCATGGTATCATGGGAAAGTACTAACTGGCTTTTGTGGTTTTGATCTATTTCTTGCTGGAAATAGATCTGAACAGGCTACTAGAGCCTTGTGGGTTTTCTAAAGGATGGGGAGGGGGCTGCTAGCACTTAACTAGGGTAAGCATTCTTGACATGTATTCCACTTGTCCTGAGTAAATCTGTGGTGAAAGACACTTCCTTTCTGCAGTTTAAAAAAGCTACTGCTTCCTTAAGCTTCCTCAGTGAAGCCAACTTCAGTTGTGAATCCTATGGTATTATTTATTTTGTTCCTGAAATGGGATTTAGTGCAAAAAGTTTACAACTACAGCAAAGCAGATTTTTTTTTCAGGGTATGACGACTTGAATGTTTATACGTTTTGTTCTGTACTTGCCCTGCACTTATTCGTCAACCTAGTAATAATGTAGATAATTGTATATACATGACAAAATGTCAAG
Organism: Choloepus didactylus; assembly: GCF_015220235.1. Taxonomy (NCBI): domain Eukaryota; kingdom Metazoa; phylum Chordata; class Mammalia; order Pilosa; family Megalonychidae; genus Choloepus; species Choloepus didactylus. Next base: position 53,777,133 of record NC_051314.1, read on the forward strand.
ACCAAAACAACTGTGAAGAACGACACACCTTGCTACAAGTGATCTGTGCTAACACTATCTGTGGGCATGAGGCCGAAGATGAACTCTAGTAGCCTAATAGCTGCATCTCAAAGAAACATGTAACAATGAAGTTTTACTGTTCATTCATAAAAATCCTACAATGTTCAGTTTCCTTCACTATATGCCCCTGAAATTTTTTATTTAAATGTCAACTTTAGAGTAGTCAGGTATGGATGCCTTCTAATAATTGCTGTTTATAGAATAAATCAGGATGCTAGAAAGTAATTATAGGGAAAACTGGAACTTGGATGGGATCTTGTGGTAGAATTTTCAAGAAGAGTAACTGTGTAGAAATTGACATAGGACAATAGGTGATTCTCTTGATTTTCTTTTACTTTTTTTCTTCATCTTTGGAAGGGTAAGAGGGAAAATGGACACCTTATGTTCAGTATCCAAGAGTATTCAAACCAGTTTTATGGTGCTTCTGACAAAAAACAGTGAGTGCAGGGGTTCAATGTTCTAGCATGAATGCCACTCTGGAAGCTGTTATGCAATATCCCTTGTTAAACTATATTACTTTAGGATCTCACTAAGTAGCCAAACTACAACTCTTTGTATTCCTAGATTTACTGATAATTTACCTCAATCTGTCTCTTCAGAGTAAATGACTTCCTTCCAACCTCCCTACCCCCCTTCCTTCAACTTTTTTTTTTAAACTTCTAAGATTTGGAAACTTGTTGTAGGCTTTTATTTTATTTTTATGTTTGGACCCAATAAAATTGTTATATGAAAGAATAATATTAATTTAAGAGACTCTGGGAGTCTAAGTAAAGTAGCTTTATATTATTAACTACAGGATAATATTAGCCTTGTTACCCCCACAAGATTTTTGAAAACTTGAGGTAGGTAGCCAGATTAAATAAATTTGCTACTTATATAAAATTTACCAACACTACACTTTTAAGGTTTACAAGATAGTATTTTTTGTACTCTTTATTAAAAAGCAATCTTCTGCAGAGTTAAGCAGATAAAAATATGGTTCTAATCAACAACTGCATAATAAAGATCACCCTGAACTAATGACAGTGGCTCCCTATCAACATAAGTAAAAATATGCCTTTTCTATAGTACATTACATGATAAGCAGCACATAAATCACAGGATACATTCATTTTAAATATAATACCACACTTACTGTCTTCCACAAAATATTTTCACTGAAATCTACATTTTTTCATGAAAACTCAAATTGGTTTTCCCCTCACTGTTTCTGGATGCTCTTCATTTATTAGTTTGGCTTCTTTGCTCTCCCTCTTTTTTTTTTATTCTTTTCATGATACGACCATGTTAACCTCAGAGAATTCATGATTCTTGAGGGGTGTGAAGAAGCAATCCATAAATGAGAATATTATGACTTTGTGACCAAATAGACGTACTTAGCAATAGAAGACTAAGAAAAAATTACTTTTATATTCAGTACCCACTTCTTAATGTGGCTTTATGGTGTGTAAAAATAATAATGATGATGGTGATGCAGTGATTGTTACTGTCAGGAAAACGAATCTGTTGCTTGCAGAGCACCTGATGGTAGTGAACCTGCTGAACTAGATTTGGGTATTTGGGGTAATGAAGAAGCAATGGCAATCTTGAGTCTATCATTGTATAATTTAGCAAAAGAAAAAAAGTACTTGTTGGTAATACTGCGAAGGAAATGCAGCTTTGCGTTGGCACTGAGGAAGGTGTGTATGCCCTACACTGTCCAGGGTTTGTAAAACCCTTACATTCTGGTACAAGAGTTAGGGGTATAACTTTTATACTTGAATCTACCTACCAAGTTTACATTTCTCAACTCCTTTTTTGTAAGGTGCTATTTCTGTATTTAAATAACTTTTTTATGTAAAGCTGCTTTCTGTTTATCTTATTGCACTGCTAGCTTTATGTCGGTATTAATTTTATTGCTGCTTACTGCTTTCGCTTTCATATTTAGCTCTGCTTTTTTTCTCATATGACTATATTGTCTATAGCTATCTTCTTAAAACTTTGCTATGTGTAAACTGATTTTTTTTTCTTTTAGGAAAATACTATGCTTTATAAAATAGCAATAAAAAATTATTCGTTTAATAAGAGATGTTGGTTGTGTTTATTGGTGGGCTTTATGCGTGTACTGCTTTCAGTAAAACCATGAACTATTGCAGCATAGTCATCTAGGCTCTCCAAAAAGCAAGTTAGATCTTTTTTGCCTAGACCTTCCACTGGTTCCCAAACACCAAACTGACTGCATCAGAATCACATGGGACCTTGAGGAGTGGAAGGAACTAAGCTACTGAGCTTCTCATTCCCACTGAACAGAATCTCTGTAGGTTTGGAGCTTCCATATGATTCTGTTGTTTATCCAATGTTAAGAATCACAGGCAAATGCAGCCTACCTCTCTGACTTTTGGTGGTATACATAAAGTTAAATGCCCACCTTTAGTTCAAAGCCAAATTCCATTTAAACCCCACTTTTAAATTAACCTCTAAGCAAAATTAATCTCATTTTCCCTAGTTCATTGTGTACCCAGAGAATCATTTATATTACACTGTGTGCTAAATTGTGAGGTACTAGAGAAAAGGACAGCTTTGAAACCACAACTCCAAACCCAGAGCTTAGTACCCAGTAAGGACCCACAAAATGGTGAATGAGTAAACTAGGATCCGTCACAACAGAGCTTTCCAATAACCATCATTCAATTCTATTCAGCTTATTCCTCCCTTGTTTTACTCCCAACCCTTTTCATCACATCACTTCTTTTCTCTACAGCCTCTAGCCTTCCTTCTCATAAGACATATGAAAAAACTAGGATAAACTTGCTTCTATGCATGCATTAGGATTAGTATTTTATTAGGACTGCATTTAGTGGCATATTACATTAAAACAGTTCTGCCGTGTCACACATTAGCTTTACCTTTTCCCACATGCTCCATCTTGGTTGTCTTTAATGGTGTAAACAGTGGGTTGAACAAGCAGGACTCACAGGGTAATCATGAGAGCAACTTTGTTTTGTCTCCCAGTGTCCCTTTAAGTCCGGTCAGTGGATGTAGTCCACTTGTTCTTGTATGAGAATTAGGTCATATACTATGGTTTTTCCGGTTACTGTAAATAATAGAAGTCCTATAGTCGTTATAAGTTAGAAAGACAGCTTAATTCATTACACAGAAGAGTCCATTTCTCTTCCGCAGGTGCTCCCTATAGCCTAGGCCATACGATGGGAGAGGAGGGCCTGGTCCTTCTCTTCCCTGACTTCTTCACCCAGTATGCTTTCCTAGGTGTCTAACCCCAACAAGGTCAAAGCAGGGTCAATGGGGGAGGCAAAGGGCCGGAAAGCAATGGTTTGTCAGGCACATCTGCCAATCTGTGGGACTGGCAGATTTTTGAGCTGATTTGCATGGACAATACTTCAGAGGCCTCAGCTTGGGAACATTTGCCTGAACTTCCTGTGAAGCTTGCAGGCAATGTGTTTTCCTCCAGCTGCTGTTCTCCTTCAGCCACTGGTTTCTGGCAGTCTTCTCCCTATGAACACTGGGGCAGGATTAAAAACAACACCAGACTGACTCTATCTCCCTTTAACCAACAACCAGCCCCCTTTGTCCTGATTCTGAGACAGAAGACCTACTCAAACTCACAGCAACCTCCCTTTTCTTCCACTGTCAAAGCTACTGGACCAACCACCCTACAAATCTCCCAGGCTAGAATCAGATACCAGAACATACCTGCAACTGCAGGAAAGAGAAGAGGAAAGCAACACCCCACACACCACCCCTTAGTGGCTCCAGGGTGGCAGAGGTAAAGAATCATAGCATAATTCTCTAAAGAAATCCTCACAAAATCCACTTCTATTTCCATTCCCTCAACTCTTCCATGGCCTTGTTGTGGGTGAGAGAATTCAATAGTTGTCTAACTGTTCTTAAAAACATTTATCAATTCTGTGCAGTCTAACATCTCCTTTGGAATGCAGCATTTACTGGAACTAGGGGCTGCAGCCATTTAACATCCTGTTAAAATAATTATACACTTCAGTTTTCTGGGTAATATATTTTCCTATATGATTGCTATGACACTTAATATCTCAAACTTATAAAAGTAATTTTGATAGATACTAATATGATTTTAGTGTTAAGATCTGTTTCATTAATTCAATATCCTTTCTGACCCGAAAAAGTTCTGAAATTAAGAAATCATACCTAAAGCTAAAATAGTTTTCTTCTTTTCATTCTCTCACATGTAAATCCTTTCTTATAAATGGCTCTCTGGTTGTCTTCACTTTTATTTGCATTTCTATACAAGCATCCATTCTTTTCCCAACTGTGTCTTGAAGAACTCAACTGTTAATGGATATTAAGAGTCGAATAAAAGTAGGTAACCCAGGTAAAACAAAATTAAACATTTAAATTTTTTTTTTTTAGTACAAGATTTATCAGTCTTAAATATGCTAGCAGACATATAGTATATATACAGTGGCATTTTAGTTTCCTAGCTGCTAAAACATACAATGGATTGGCTTAAGCCAATGGGTTAGCTTAAGCCCTACAATGTTGGCTCATGATTTCAGAGGCTAGAAAGCCTGCTTCCTCCCAGAGTCAGTGTCTTCTGGCTGCTTGGGAATCTTTGGGGTTACTTGACTTCTCCATCACATGATTCCATTGACTCCCAGTTTCTAGCTGCTCCCTATGGCTTCTTTCTATCCTTGTCCACTATCCTTTGCTTATAAGGACTTCAGCCATATTGGATTAAGGCCCATTGTCATTCAGTTTGGGCACACCTTAACTAATAACATCTTCTAAGTTCCTATTTACAAATGGATTCACACCCACAGGACTAGGGGTTGGAGTCTGAACAAACCTTCTAGAAGAAATGACTCAATCCCAAACAAATGTTGTTGTTTTTTTAATTCAGTTTTATTGAGATGTATTCACATACCATACAATCATCCATGGTATACAATCAACTGTTCATAGTACCATCTTATCATTGTTCATTCATCACCCCAACCTATTTTTAAACATTTTCCTTATACCAGAAAGAATCAGGATAAGAATAAAATATAAAAATAAAAAAAGAACACCCAAATCACCCCCCCATCCCACCCTATTTCTTATTTAGGTTTTGTTCTCATTTTTCTATTCATCCATCCAAACACTAAATAAAGGGAGTGCGAGCCACAAGGTTTTAACAATCACAGTGACCACTTGTAAGCTACACTGTTATACAATCGTGTTCAAGAGTCAAGGCTAATTGGAGTTTGGTAGTTTCAGGTATTTACTTCTAGCTATTCCAATATAGTAAAACCTAAAAAGTGTTATCTATATAGTGCGTAAGAATGTCCACCAGAGTGACCTCTGGACTCCATTTGAAATCTCTCAGCCACCGAAGATTTACTTCCTTTCACTTTGCATCCCCGTTTTGGTCAAGAAGATGTTCTCAATCCCATGATGCCAGGTCCAGATTAATCCCCGAGAGTCATATCCTCCATTGCCAGGGAGATTTACACCTCTGGGAGTCAGGTCCCACTTAGCAGGAAGGGCAGCAGGATCACCTGCCAAGGTGGCTTAGTTAGAGAGAGAGAGCCACATATGAGCAACACAGAAGCACTCAGGGGGAGACTCTTAGGCACAATTATAAGCAGGTTTAGCTTCTCCTTGCAGTAACAAGCTTTAGAGGGGCCAGCCCCAAGACAGAGGGCTCAGCACATCAAGCTGTCAGTCCCCAATGCCAAACAAATGGTTTTTAAATGTTCAATTGCAGGATCATTTTTCATTCTTTGAGCATCTTACAAGACTATAGTTTGGCAGAAGCTACTTTGAGAAGCAAAGAATTAATCCACCAGCAGCTTCCTAAAACTTTCCTACTCTTTACTGAAAAGAAAAAGGGTCAATATTAACTTCTTATTGACAAAGGCCATATATGATTTGTATTTGTATTCAAAGTGCCTGGCACAAAATGTGCATCCAATAAAAAATGGGGGGCGGGGAATATTGGATGGATGAGTTAAAAAAAAAAACCTTAGAGGGGTTTTTCATTGCACAGTTCCAGGTACATAAACAAATAAATAATTGTATAGTTCATTTTCTCTTTTTTGTTTCTTAGTTTAGAAGAATGACCTCCATAGTCCCACCAATGTTTATAAAACAAATTTAATCATGACAATCCTGCTTTTAAACTTTCGATGGCATCCTATGCATCATTTTCTTAACTTCTTTGCATGCCTTTTAAATCCTTCACAATCTGATCCCAACTTGCCTTATTGTCTATGTTAGATAGTGTCTATTAACCCTTAGCATCTATTCCCACTCCCTTTCTAAGTTCTCCTCTTTATCACAAGGGCCTGAAGCCTAGGAACTTCCCATTTTCCCTTGCCACCAGATTCTAGATGTAATTTCGTCAGTAAGACACACTCATGCTGGACTTGGTAGATAGAAAGGAAGCTGAAGCTGTCTTCCTCCTATAGTAGGAGTAATTCAAGCACAGATGGCAGCACATTAAGTTTTTGCAGCAGCCATTCCACTGCTAATCTAGACTATGTGGCACCTACGATACTGACAGTGATTGCATACTCTTCCCTTCTGGGTGGCAGCTGTGGTACATGATCTAAATACTTCACAGCAGCCCCTGACTTCCACTTCCCCTGCATTCCAACAATTTTGTAAGCACCTAATTCCCTATGCTAAACTCTTTTTTGCTAGAAATCCCTAGAGTGTTTCCTAATTCCTACACAGAACCCAGCAGTTCTAGTTCCTTCCACCCAGTCCCTCTTCTCTTCCACCCATCTCCTGTCAAGCACTCTACTCTCAGTGCTCACATCCTTCATGTTGTTTTATGCACTCATTCCTTTGTGCTAGCTATTTCCTCTGCCTAAAATGCCCTCATCCCACCTCTATTTCTCTTTATCAGGTAATCTCAAATACGTCTTCCAAACTCCAGTTCAAATGCCCCTCCCTCAGGAAAAGTGAGTTGTTTTCCCCACCACAGTGAGACTCTCCAAGGCAAGAATTATGCTCTTCTCATCTAGATCCCAACACTGTGTTCAATGATTATGTGAACAAATGGTCAACCAAGCTGAAAATGGTTTCGTATTAGTGCACTCAAAGTTGTCAGGGTAGCTATAGTGCTGATTTGGATAAGGAAGACTCAGCAGGGGATGGATGCCAGGGGACTCGGTCTCCAAGGAAGTTGAAGTGGATGCCAAAAGAGATAACAGGACAATGATCAGAAGGGAAAATGGACATCTCAGCTGATGACAATTGGAATTTATGATAAGGACTGAGAACCAGTGTGTCCTTCCCCATGCCTTGATGCCCTGTAGCTGCTGGGAGAAGAGGTAGGGCTGTAGGGAAATTGCTGTTGCCAGCCAGCATCCATATTCCTGCTTTGTCTATTTTAATAGGACCCTAATTTTTTGCAGGTGTCAGCCCCTCCCTTACACAGTTTCTGTGCTACAGTTCCAGATACAGTAGGTCTAAGTGGAATAAAAGTAATCACATCCCACTTTGCCAGTAATTGGTGCAGAAATGGACATGTAACCCAATCTGGGCCAATAAGAACTAAGGAGAGATTTTCTGGGGAACTCTGAAAAAGTTCTTTCTTACTCCTCTGGAAGAACTTCCAAAGAGTTGTTTTCTCTCTTCCTTCAAACTTTGATTGTGTGAGACTATAATTGTTGCAGCCTGTGGATAAAGCCAATATATGGAGTAAGGCATTTGAATGTGGTTGAAAGGGGAAACTTTAGGAAATATGTATGTGTTACTAGAATAAATTTTTTTAAAAAAACCTGTAGGACTGTACAACACAAACAGTAAACTCTAATGTAAACTATGGACAATAGTTAACACTATAATTATAATAGTATTGTTTCATTAATTTTTTAAAAACTACCACAGTGAAGCAACATATTAATAATATGGAAACCTGTACATACGGGGTGGGGGAGGGTGTACATGGAAACTGTATTTTCTGCATTTTTTTTTTGAAACCTACAACTTCTCCAATTAAAAAAATACAACACAAAAGCCATAAACAAACTGAAATCTCAACAACGTGGATAAATAAATTGTCATCTGTTCACGTAATGCACTACCATTGAACAGTTTAAATGAAATAACTAGGTCTGCATGCATCAACATGGATACATATAAATAATATAATATTGGTAGAAAACTTAAGTTGTAAAAAGATATATATATTTTACCTTATGTAAATTTTTAAAGCATTTCTGTAGTAAATACATAAAAGAATAAATAGGAAGAATATATACCAGCATCAGAAAAGGGTTATTTCTAGATAGGAAAGGAATTTAAAGGGAATGGGATGGGGCTGGTATGCATCAACTGCTATAATGTTTAATTTCTTTTTTAACAAAGGAATCTGAAGTCACTATGGCAAAGTGTTAACAGTTATTAATTCTGAGATAGGCACTTGTTTTTTTGTTATATTAATCTGTATGTTGGAAATATTTTTGTAATATTAAAATTAAAATGAATATTTTAGTATAATAATTTTAAAAATTATAACCCTCTATTTACTAAGTCAATGGTTCCTAGATTTTGGATTTTCATGGGTGTAGGGGGTGGTAATACTGGTCAGAATATTTACTGCCTCTCCCTGGAGGAACTTCGTACATCCTGGCACTGTTGAACTCATGACCTTGCTTTGGCTACAGAGTGGGTGGAAGTGATGTATATCCCTTCGGAGCAGAAGTTTTGAGACTGCTCATGGATTTCTATGCCTGCCTTTTTTTCCTCTGCTGAGAAACCAGCAATGCCCTAAATAGACAGCTCCTCTCTCGCTGTCTTGGGTGAGAAGCAGCTGTAGCCAAACTGCAATGAACATGTAGCATGAGCAGAAATAAAAGTTGTTTTTGAGTCACTGAGATTGGGTGTTGTTTGCTGCCTCAGTATGATTTAGGATATCCTGCCTGGCACGACTTTTTTTTTTTAATTAGAGAAGTTGTAAGTTTACAGAAAAATAATGTAAAAAATACAGTGTTCTCATATACCCCCCTATTGTTGACACTCTGCATTAGCGTGGTACCTTTGTTACAACTGGTGAAAGAATATTAAAATTGTACTATTCACTACTTTCTGTAGTTTACATTAGGTGTATTTTTCTCATATAGCACCCTGTTAACAGCTTGTATTAGTGTCAAACATTTGTTATAATTCATGAAAGAACATTCTTATACTTGTACTATTAACTATAGTCCATCATCTACAACAGGGTTCACTGTATTATATACAGTCCTATGTTTTATGTTTTAATTTTTATTTTAGTATCATATACAACCTAAAATTTCCCCCTCTTAATGACATTCACATATATAATTCAGTGCTGTTAGTTACACTCACAGTAATGAACTACTATCACCGCCATCCATTTCCAAAACTTTACAATCAACTTAAATAGAAATTCCGTACAAATTAAGCACCCCTGGTAATCTGTACTGTAGATTCTAAATCTATGAGTTTGCTTATTTATAATTAGTTCGTATCAGTGAGGTCATACAATATTTGTTCTTCTGTGTCTGGCTTATTTCACTCAGCATAATGTGCTCAAGTTTCATCCATGTTCTTGCATGTATCAGAACTTCACTCCTTCTTACAGCTTAATAATATTCACCTGTGTATGTATATATATTATATATCATATATATCCCATATACATATATGATATATATCACATTTTGTTTATCCATTCTTCAGTTGATGGATATAGGTGTTGCTTCTATCTTTTGGCAATTATGAATAATACCGCTATGAACATCAGTGTGCAAATATCTGTTGGAGTCCCTGCTTTCAATTCTTCTGGGTATATATCTAGTAGTGAGATTGCCCAGTCAAATGGCAATTCTATATTTAGGTTCCTAAGGAACTGCCAAACTGTCTTCCACAGTGGCTGCACCATTTTACATTGCCAACAGCAATGAATGAGTGTTCCTATTTTCCCACATCCTCTTTAACACTGGTACTTTTCTGTGTTTTCAATAGTAGACAATCTAGAGGGTGAAATGATATCTCACTGTGGTTTTGATTTGCCCATTTTTTAATTGGGTTGTTTGTTTTTTTACTGTTGAGTTGTAGGATCTCTTTATATGTTCTGGATATTAAACCCTTTTTGGATATGTCGTTTCCAAATATGTTCTCCTATTGAGTAGGTTGTCTTTTCACTTTTGTGACAAATTCCTTTGACACACAAAAGTTTTTAATTTTGAGGAGATCCCATTTATCTATTTTTTCTTTTGCTGCTTGTACTTTTGGTGTAAAGTCTAAGAAATCATTGCCTAACACACTATCCCGAAGATGCTTCCCTACATTTTCTTCTAGGAGTTTTATAGTCTTGGTTCTTATATTTAAATCCTTTATCCATTTTGAGTTAATTTTTGTATATGGTGTGTCATAGGGTTCCTCTTTCATTCTTTTGCATATCGACATCTGTTCCCCCAGCACCATTTGTTAAAGAGACTGTTCGTCCCAACTGAATGGACTTGCTGCTTGACACAATTTTAAAAGCATAATAAATGGAGGGACAAATATAGCAAAGCTTATAGGTAATTTTGGAATATCCAGACTTTCAAAATCACTATTAACATGTCCTATCACCATCATTTTTTTTAATGCAGAAGACATTATAGTAAAATAAGGAATAGTTATTTAAACACAATAAATTTAACACCGAAAACTTAACTATGCACTTCTGGTCCCTGCTGCTCCCACCCAATTTAACGTCAGCCTTATGAAAAGCTTTCCATAATAAAATTTCTTCTCCATAAAAAAATTTCCATAATAAAATAAAATAATAAAAGTTCCATTACTTATTTCTGTGAATGAAGCTTCTTGTGGCTTGCAACTAGATAAAATGATAAATACAGTTAGTCCTGATGTTTACCCTCATCTCATTCTAGCAATAATGAATATTCGTCATGAACATATGAACTAATTTTTAAAGCCCCATCTATCTCATTGAGCTAGATTTCTCAATAAAGCACTACTTGTTAGTGTTTAATGATCACTGATCAACAATTACAATATATTGTTATTTGATCAATTGTGTACTAAATATATAAAGCCTTATGGTCATAGAAAACAATTTTTACTTCAATTTATATATTTATTTTTGTTACAGAGAAATATGAAAGAATGATCAATAAAAGCCCCTCAGGAAAAAAATTACATTAAAATACAGATCTGTTGGGGAAGTGGAATGCAAATACAAGTTCAAGGAGGAAAAAGAATTATGTGAAAATTTCTCATTTGAAAGAGCTTGCTCAGGAGAACCTAAGATGGTGGCTAGGTGAGACAAGGCAAAATAACACCTCTGTGAAAAATACTACATAAAAACCAGAAGGTGACCCAGAATACTGGTTTCAGTGATGCACCAGCTGGACAAGGTCTGCTAGAACCACAGGGGCCGTACACTTGGTGAAAACAGGAGTCTGCATTCTGAAACGAGTGAGTGAGCCAGCTGAAAGACCCGCAGCCATGCTGCAGTGTAGGGAAGCCAGGGGTTGGCATTTGGAGATGGACTGGTTCTTTAAAAAAAAAAAAAGGGAAAAACCCAGGAGCAGCTGCATTTGCGACGGTGAAAACCATGCAGTGGAAGCAAGGCACAAGCAGTCTGAGCCAGCCTCTCGGTGTCTGGTGTGGAGGATAGCCCACAGCAGATTCCCTCAAGGCCAGGGGAGCGGACGGGAGAGCCGGAAGGAGAAAGAAACCCCGCTGCTTGCAGCCGCTCCCCGGCGGGCTGGAGACACTCCTGCCCAGGGCCATGCCCACAGCCCAGAGCAGCACCAGTTGTCCCTCAGCTGGGAAGGAGGAACTGTGCGAGGAGAGGGGAGGGGTGGAGACGCCCTGTTCAGCCATCTTTGCATCAGGCTGAGAGCGCCCCTGCACAGCCCGGTAGCCCGGGGCTTCCCTTGAGAGACAGCGCACACTTGTGACGTAGCATAGCCTTCCCTCAGCAGAGGTCCTGGAAGATCACAGCTGAGAGGGGGGGGCCTGCTCAGAAAACCCAGGGACACTACGTTAATGCCAGTGGTTTGTGGGTCAGCGTCAGAGAGGATCGGGGGCAGAACTGAAATGAAGGCTTAGACTCTTGCTACAGCCTTGAATCTCCAGGAACACCTGGGAAGTTTGAACATTTAAGCTGCCCTGCCTTCCCTAGTCACCGGGACATATGCCCCACATTCGGGGCGGGCAGCTCCAGCAACACACCCAAATTGAGTTCACCAACTGAATCCCACAAGAATCATTTCCCCACACACCACAAGAACAAAGCTTAGAACTGACTTGAGGGGTATAGGTGACTCACAGACGCCATCTGCTGGTTAGTTAGAGAAAGTGTATGCCACCAACTTGTATTTCTGAAAAATTAGATTGGCATTTTTTTTTTACAACTTGAAAGAACCCTATCAAACAAAGCAAATGCCAAGAGGCCAAAAACAACAGAAAATCTCAATGCATATGATAAAACCAGATGATATGGAGAACGCAATCCCAAAGACCCAAATCAAAATATCAGAAGAGACACAGTATTGGCACAATTCATCAAAGAACTACAATCGAGGAAAGAAAACATGGCAAAGGATATAAGGGAACATAAAGAAGACCCTAGAAGAGCATAAAGAAGACATTACAAGAGTAAATAAAAAAATAGAAGATCTTATGGAAATAAAAGAAACTGTTGGCCAAATTAAAAAAACTCTGGATACTCATAATACAAGGTTAGAGGAAGCTGAACAACAACTCAGTGTCCTAGAAGCCCACAGAACAGAAAATGAAAGAACAAAAGAAAGAATGGAGAAAAAAAATTGAAAAAATCGAAATGGATCTCAGGGATATGATAGATAAAATAAAACGTCCAAACTTAAGACTCATTGGTGTCCCAGAAGGGGAAGAGAAGCATAAAGGTCTAGAAAGAGTATTCAAAGAAATGGTTGGGGAAATTTTCCCAAACCTTCTACACAATAAAAATACACAAAGCATAAATGCCCAGAGAACTCCAAATAGAATAAATCCAAATAAACCCACTCCAAGACATATTCTGATCAGACTGTCAAACACTGAAGAGAAGGAGCAAGTCCTGAAAGCAGCAAGAGAAAAGCAATTCACCACATACAAAGGAAACAATATAAGTCTTAAATTCTGACTACTCAGCGGCCACCATGGAGGTAAGAAGGCAGTGGCATGACATATTTAAAATTCCGAGAGAGAAAAATTTCCAACCAAGAATACTTTATCCAGCAAAGCCCTCCTTCAAATTTGAGGGAGAGCTTAAATTTTTCACAGACAAACAAATGCTGAGAGATTTTGCTAATAAAAGACCTGCCCTACTTCAGATACTAAAGGGAGCCCTACCAACAGAGAAACAAAGAAAGGAGAAAGAGATATAGAGAATTTTAACAGACATATATAGAACCTTACATCCCAAATTACCAAGACACTCATTTTTCTCTAGTGATCATGGATCTTTCTCCAGAATGGACTAATATGCTGGGACATAAAACAAGCCTCAATAAATAAATAAAAAAAAAATTGGATATACTCAAAGCACATTCTCTGACCACAATGGAATACAAATAGAAGTCAATAATTTGTAAATTGTAACTCCACTATTTACTTCCCACATGATATAAAATACACAAACTCTAAAGACAAATCAGTGGTTTTGAACTCAATGTAAAATACGTAAGTTTTGACAAGAACTATATAAAGGTGGGGGAATGGAGGAGTATAGGAACATAGTTTATGTGTCCTATTGAAGCTAAGTTGGTATCAAAGAAAAACAAGATTGTTATGGATTTAATAGGTTACTTTTAAGCCCCACAGTAAACACAAAGAAATTATCAGAGAACATGACCATAGAGATGAAAAGTAGAGTATGGGTTAAGAGAAATGGGGGAAGGGGCAATGGGGAGTTAAGAAATGAGTGTAGGGTTGCTGTTTGAGGTGAAGGGAAAATTCTAGTAACGGATGGTGGGAAAGAGATAGCATTACAACATTCTAAATGTGATTAATCCCACTAATGGAAGGCTAGGGAAGGGGTAGAATGGGAAGATTTAGACTGTATATATGTTTCCACAATTGAGAAAAAAGAAAAAAAAAAAAGGACAGTCTAAATAGATGACAGTTGAATGCCAAGGATGACCCTGGATGGGATCTGAGGATGGAGGACAGGAGGCTCAAAGGGACACAGCTGAGACATAGGGGGGAAAAAAAAGGAAATATAGAATGTATGTTTTGTATCAATGTTGAATCTCTAGTACTTCTTAGCTGCATTTAATGGGATTGCATAAAAGAATGTTCTTGTTCATGGTAATTGTATATGTGAATTATAGCGTTTGTTCAAGGATGGGTGCATCTAGCTCTCATACGTTCAGAAGACAGAGCAATAGATGATGGATGATAAATAGGGAAGGAGGGAGGGAGGGAGGGAAAGAAAGAAATGGTGGTGTGACAGGATGTTAAAGTTGGTGGATCAGGGTATTGGGGGAGGGGGGTCAGGGTATCCTGTGTATAGGGTTTGTATTGTTTTTGCAACTGTTCCTATAATTTTGAATTTATTTCAAAATTTTAAAAAAAATTAAAAAAAAAAAAGAAAGAAAGAGCTTGCTCAACCAAAACCAAATTAAATACCACCTTGCACCCACTAGAGTGGCTACTATTTAAAAAATGGAAAATAACAAGTGTTATGTAGAGAAATAGGCATACTCGTTCATTGTTGGTGGGAATGTAAAATGTGCAGCCCCAGTGGAAAACAGTTTGGTGACTCCTCAGAAAGCTAAGTACAGAATTACCATATGATTCGGCAATCTCACTTGTAGGTATATACCCAGAAGAACTGAAAGCAGGGCTTTGAACAGATATTTGCACACTGATGTTATTCACAATTGCCGAAAAGGTAGAAGCAACAGAAGTGTCCATCAACAGATGAATGGACAAACAAAATGTGGTATACACATTCAGTAGAATACATTGGGCCATAAAAAAGAATGAAGTTCAGATGCATGTGGCAACATGGATGAATCTTGAAGACATCATGTTGAATGAAATAAACCAGATACAGAAGGGTATATACTGTATGATCTCACTTATCTGAAATAAGCAGGATATACAAATTCATGGTCAGAAACTAGAATCCAGATTACCAGGTGCTGGGAGGGGCGAGAGGAATGGGGAGTTAGTGTTTAAATAGGTACGGGATGATGGGAAAGTTCTGGTAATGGATGATGGTGATGAAGGCACAACTTTGTGAATGTTAGTACCACAGATCATCTATTTGAAAGGGATAAAAAGGGAAATTCTAGGTTGTATATACATTTCCACACACACAAAAAGCCATAGAACTGTATAACACAAATAAGGAACACTAATGTAAACAATGGGCTAAAATTAATAGCATAATTATAATATTATTTCATCAAGTAACAACAGTTGCACATTAATGGAAAATGCTAGTAATAAGGAAAACTGTGTCAGAAGTGGGAATCTGTACTTTCTGCATGATTCTGTTCACTCATGCAATTTTTAAATGGCCGAGGGTGGATAGCAAGTCACTATGGTATTTAGATTCCATTGGGTTTAAAGGAGCGACATACCAGTGCTATTTTAAAATGTCAAGATTCATAAACCACAAGCGACTACATTCCTTAGAACAACTTAAATTAAAAATTTTACATACCACCTTAAAAATTTACCAGGATATGCACAGTTTTATATATATATTTATATATATTTATGTGTGTGTGTATGTGCATGTATATATATATAATTTTTTTTTTTTTTTTTTAAGAGGCACATGTGCAAAAATGTCTGAAGGCCACTACCACATTCCTCAGAGAACTGGGCTTTCATCCTCAGTCCTCACCCTTCAGCTCCCTGTATGCTCCCAGCATTGTCCACACGGTGGCGGCAGTGTCTGCGCAGCGCGACAGATTTCCAAAGCTAGATGATTTCTAAACCATCCTCACATTTCATTTGTGATCAGCACGTTAAATGAACAGTTTACATTTCCTTTGCATTCGAACAATAAACGTCCACTGTGCCTTACCACTGCTGAATTTCAAAATATTTTATTAAATTTTTCAATCATGTAATAAATGAGCTATAGCTATAATACCAGAGCCATATTAAACTGTTTTCGCCCACCTGGGAATGACCTGAACATTAATTTCGTTACTCACACTCCTCTCTGCTTTTCCCTTCTCCACTGCTTAAGCAGTTTCTGCCCAACCCCCAGCTTCAGTTGCGACGCCACTTTGTTGCTTTGTTGTTCTTGGACACCAAATACTAACTGCCCTCATTTTCTCTGATGAGAACGTGGATGCAGTACAAATTACCTCCTTTTCCAGAAAAACAGAACAGGATGCTTATGACTTATGCTAAAAGTAAGACAAATCACATCTCAATGGATAAAAGCAGAAAAGGGAAATCCAAAAGTCCTGAGCAACTCTGAACATAGTACCCAAAGATTGTACCTAATAACTGTCTTATTTAAAAGATCATGGTTTTATTGAGCACTTATTATATACCAGGCACTGTGCTTGGTGCTTAAAATTTATTATTTCTTTCAATCTTCAAAATATCATTTCTTTTAATACTGAAGCCAATTTTTTTAAGGGTTTTTCTACCTCATGACAGTGCAATTTTGTAAGAGTCTATGTAGTGGAAGGTAAGCTCTTCTTTTGTAAAATGGAAGAAAAGGCTGTTGGAAAATGGGAAGTGGGAGCAGAAAACTGGCATAAATATTGCACCCTTATTCTTTGGAAAAATCTATTGTTTTTTTAATCATCCGGATTAAAAGATTAAGGTCTACAGAAGTTAAATGTTTTGCCTAAATCATATAGCCAGTAAATGGGAAAATCTAGATTCTGCCAAACTCATTATAGCATGTTGCCAACTGCTCTTACTGGGTTCAAAATGTTGTAGGAATTGCATTCTTAGCTCATTAATTCAAAAAGAATGTGTTCTTTGCCACCATGTAAAAGTATGGTGAGAATTTCCACATAAAACTCTCATAGCTTCTTTTCTATGCATGAATAGCATGTTTGTAGTCCCTGTGAGCAAAGCAGGATGGACTTGAATTTGAATCTTGCTTGTATAAGCTGGAAAAGTCACATTCCCACTCTGGGCCAGTTTCTCCTCTGTGAAAATGAAAATAACTTTTGTTTACCTCTTAAGGATGAAGATTAACATTGTGTAATAGTCGGAATGTGTTAAGCTGCTATAACAAATGGGTGTCAAAATATATAATGGCTCAAACACTATAACAGCTTTCTTCTCACTCACTCACATTGCAGTTCAAGGCAGGAATTCTCATTGGCAGTACCCTCTCCTCCAGGGTAACAGGCTGACAGCAGTTCTCCCATGTTCAACACATGGTCCCAAGGTCATCCTGGACATCGTCTTTATCCAGGTAAGCTGGAAGTAGGAAAATATGTGGAAGAGCATGTTTGGGAGGCTTTTGTAAGTCAGACCTGGAAGCAGCACATACCACTCACGTTCTATCAGCTGGAATTCATGCATATAGAAACAGCAGCCACAAGAGGATGGGAGATACAACCTGGCTGAGTGCCCTGCAGGAAGACCCGGAATTTTGATAACACCTAGCAATCTCTCCCAAGGGTCATGTTTCTGTAGTCATTTCTTATCATGAACACAGTAAGAGTTCAGTATGTGTCAGCTTCTTCCCTTCCTTCATTTCTTGCATTTTCTTTCTCTTTCTATCATCCATTTCTCTACATAGATAATATTTCTCATATATGTTATAACCATTGATCACAGTATAATAGCTCTTCAGCTGATTTTAGAACAGTAAAACAGAGAAAAGCTGATTTTTATAACACATCTCGTCAAGCTAGAATCTAAAATCTACTCAATAAATATTAGCTATTTTAATTATGATTATAATTTGTTCTTTTCTAAGTCATCATTGGCTACAGAACACTGATTCATTAAACCACAAAATAAATAAATATTAAAACAATACCAAAGTCTCCATGTTTTGCTTTGTAAATGTTCTAGAATATCTTATTTTTTTTTATCATGAGACATAGATTTATTTTGTCTGTGCACATGGATTATCAACTCCCAAACACTCTTATTCTGTTTTTTGTTTTTTTCTGTCTCCCAAAACAATCAACATGCTTTCCATACAGGCTTTTGACTGGACATTGCTCCCTGAGGTGAAACCACTACTTTCAAAACCACTAGTTTCAAATGTTTCCGTGGAATATTTTATTGGCAAGACATGTTCTCCATTAAGAATCTATTGGTCCGACAAAAGTAAACAAAAAATGAGCAAAGGTTATGAACATGCAGTTAAAGAAAAAGGAAACACAAATTGCTCTTAACATATGTAAAAATGTTCTACCTGACTTTTAATAAAATAAATTTAAGTTAAACTACTGAGACCATTTTTCACCTATCAGATTGCAAAGATCAGAAAGTCTGATGGCGTGCACTGTGGTGAAGAGTTTATCTAGAATATCAGTTTTCTCTCAAGGTCAATTTGTCAAGTTTCCTCAGTTTAAAAGTGAGAAACAGACTGCAAAGTGAGGTGCCCTGTCCAAGGTCACACAGATGTTTCATAGCAGGGCTGGGCTGTTAACCTCTGAACAAGATGATGAGGAGGAATGTATCTAAAACCCTCTTATATGCTCATGAAATGTTTATTATTACTGAAGAGGTGTGTGTACAAAATGCTTAAGAAGCCACAGGCACCGAACAGCAGTGTAAAAACAATCCTGATTTCCTTAGAAGGCTGAGAAACAGTATCATGTTTGGTTGACATGTTTATCAAATTAGCTGACCAATTTCAAAGCAAGAAAAAGGAATTAGAAGATTAAGTTTTGATGGGAGAATAAACTGAGAGTTGGGGAAGAGTCAGCCCATGGTGGGAAGAGGAGTTTGGGAAGGGACAATCCTACGTGGAACAGAAGATATTTGCACAGGGCAGGGTAGAGGAGTGGGAAGAGGAAAGGAAAGGCTTTCCCAGGCAAGAATCAGCATCAAGGCTTTGGACATCTAAAAGGGAGGGGTTTTTAACCTTACTTATTAAACATTAGAGTTTATACAGCAAAAACAAATCTCATAGTACCACAGCAATGTAAATACACTGAACAAAGATGACTATGAATATGGTTGAAAGAGGAAGGCTGGGACCATGTGGGACACCAGAACAAAAGACAAATGATCAAGACTGGGACTGTGTAACTCAGGGATACCTAGGGTGCTCAACAATTGTAATAAAAGATACAAATATGTTTTTACATGAAGTAGAACACATGAATGTCAGCACTGCAAGCCGTCAAGAACAGGACGGGATTGGGGGGAAAATATAATCAATGCAAACTAGAGACTATAAAAACAATAAAAATAAATCTCAGAAGGTAGGTGGACAGATGTTTTCATACCATTTTAAAGATGAGTTAATGAATGCTCAGAGAGGCAAAATGACTTGCCAATGGAAGTAGCAGAGGTAGGGCTTGAACCTGGATCTTTTGACTCCAAATCCACCAGGATTTCCACTAACATGTGCTGTAGTAAAAGGAGTTGTGAGTTACCAAAGATAAACTCCGTCACATCATGACTTCATTATTATAATGATAGATTGACTGTAAGTATGGCACCAATTCTCTATCTGACCCCCTTTAGCCACACTGGTTGCAATGCGACTGAAGTTCTTTCTGTTAGCAAGTGGAATTCATTTCCTCACTCCTTAAATCTGGCTGGCCTGTGACTCACTTTGACCAACAGAATGCAGCAGAAGTGATGAGGCATCAGTTCCAAGCCAGGCCACGGGAGACCTCATGTGCTTTAGCTTTCTCTCCTTTGGACTCCCACCTTTACCAAGAGAAAAGCCTGGGCTAGCCAAGTAGAAGGTAAAAAGACCACTTAAAGTAGAGTGGATTCATCCCAGCAGAGACCATCCTAAACCAGTCAGCTCCCAGCCAACCTACCAGCTGACAGAAAACACATGAACAAGCCCAGCCAAGATCATTCAAGTCCAGCCCACATCAGAAGACCTGCCCAATTGGCCTATATACATGTACACTAGTGAGAAACAAAAAAAATGGTGGTTGTTTTCAGCTATTATATTTTGGAGTTGTTTTTTATTCAGAAATTTCTAACTGATACACAAGTCTTGCATTCAGAGCAAGACTGAGGATCAACTTAGCCCAACAATTCAGAAATATTCACCAAAATATCACAGGAATATACTGGAAAGATGTGCTAACTACCTCTGGTTTTGTAGCTTCCTCATGTAACTAGCAAAATATGTATTGTTACTGCATCTGTCAAAGCATAAAATATCCTTAAGTAAAGGAATAGAAATTAACCTTCTCAGTAAAAACCACCCCCCCATTAAATAAATGTTGAACAAATAACTAAAAAATATCAACCCAAAAGGGCACCAAATAATTAGACTGCCCAAGGAGCCCCTATATTTTAGATCTAGTTCACCCCTGCCTGCTTTGCATGTAGATCACCGCACAAAAATGTTTTTAGAGCAGTGTACTAATTGTCTTCATTTCCTTGGAAAATGTTGAAAGTGAATGGCAAGAAGAACACATTTTTCTGTCTAGATATAGAGAAGTCATTAAGGCTTTGGAGAGGTAAGATCAGCTCAAAACTCAATGGCTGAAAAAGATACCTTTTCCCCTCTGATCTATAAGTCTGCCTTCCTTCCTGAACAACTCGTCCTGAATAACGGCCTGGCCCTTAAAATGTCACTTCCAGACACCAACTCAACTTCAGACTTTGCTGAGTATGGAGTTTGGAGAGTGTGGTTTCAAAAAAACCAGGCAAAGTCATTTATGAGCTTTGTGAAAGTGGAAATTCCATATGGTTTCTGACTTGTAAGAAGTAAAATAATATTTTTTAAAACTCTATCTTCTCCATTCAAAGTTGTTTTTTAAAGTACAACTTTGTCTTGTGGTTACTCTCTAAAGGGAAGTATTTTTAAAGGTCTTCTTTGGAAACAAAAAAAAAATATTCAAGTTTAAAGTTTTTGTCTGTCAGCAAGTATTTCCACATACTGTTTGCCAGCAGGCTATTGGAGTCATACAATTTACTGAAAGCATGCCTGCCTTTCTTCAGACTTGGTTGGCTGGAAAAAAGAGAGTGATTTTGACAGTTATATTTTAAAGCATATGAATCTTGAAAGCATTTAAATACAGTCTAAGGAACTCAGTTCTCTTACACCAGAGACCAATTATTCCCCCATTTAACTTATGAGAAAGTATTTTTCAGTGGTTAGGAAAATAGGTTTTGAATTCCAGTCCCAGCTCTGAAAATGGGGATAATACTTCTGTCACAGGGCGGTTTTTAGGAAAGGGTGTCAGGACTATAAACAGCTAATATTTATTGCACTGGACACTGCTATAAGCATGTGGCATGGGGCATTTCATCTAAACTTCAGATGAGGAATTGGGGCTCAGAGGGGTTTCATGCCCAAGATGCTATCACTTGTGAATGGCAGAGCTCATTTTTGAGCTCAAATGTGTCTGATTTGCAATCTCCTCCATTCTCTTCTTCTCCCCTCTGTCAGGTTGTTGCAGATGAAGAGAAGGCTCTAAGGGATGGCTGAGTCACAGAGGGAAGGAACTTGGACCTCTGACCCAGTGCCTGGAAAGTCACTTGCAAACCTTGATCTGAGTGTTGTCTGAGAGAGAAATAAATTTATATTGTGTTTGAGCAATTACATTTCAGGGTCTATTTGTTACAGTAGTTTGGTCTACCCCAACCAATACAGTTGACAAATACAGAATTAACAGTTAAATATGTTCATTGAAGTTAAAGGCTAATGGAATCCAACTGTGATGGTCTAAAACCCCCACCTCCATTAGGAAAGCATATATGAGAGTCAATAGGGCAGGAAGTTAAGAGCATGGTCTTTCCATTTCCAAAAGACAAGGTTCAAGTCCCAACTCTGCCACTGACTAGCTGTGGCTAGTAAGTGAGATAATGGGTAAATCATTTAACCTCTCTGAGTCTTGGTTAACCCAGGTGTAAAATGGGGATGATAATCATCTGAAGTTTTGTCAGTATTAAATGATATTACTATATAAAGTGCTGAGCACAATAACAGACTTTATAGCAATAATAGTATTATATGCCAGCAAATTTGGGTGAGAATGTTCCTATCAATAGTTAAAGCCTCCCTACCCACAGGCAGAGCTGTTGATAAATGGACAATTCTTACTTTTCAGGCTCTCCTTGTCTCTGGTTTACCACCCCCCAACCCCCATCCTCCTTGTTCCCAGATTAGCCTTTCAGACAAAACAGCACCGTTAATTAGGGTATCACTTTCATTCACAGTTCATCTGGATTTGATCAGATTTTTAGTCCTTGCCATTCTTCCTTTTGACTGTGACCATTCCCCCCCTTTAAAAAAAAAAAGTATTCATCCGGAACGCATTATTTGTGTTGTTTTACAGAACAACATTGTTTCTCTTTTTTCAAGTTCTAACAGACACTTCACTGTCACCCCCAAGTGCTGATCACAGATACTAAGTTCTGGGTTCATACTGGCCATTCCTATTTCCCACTCCTCAGTGGGAGGAGACCTAGATGAAGAAAGTATCTCAACAAGCTAGCTTGGGTAGTCCACGAATGAGAGCAATTCTCAGATTCATCTACAACTAAGTATTGTCTGTCACTATAAAATAGCCATTTTCAAATTTTCTAAACCAGCTCAAGCAATGTTGCCATCTGGGTGGCTGTACATTACTTAGAAGTGAGGAAAGATCTAAAGTTACCATCTACCCTCATTTACCCTTATTAGATTAAAATCTCAGGATCAGTCCAACAAGTAGAGAGGCAACCTCAGAGAGGAATATCTCCCCTCACTGAGGCAGCTCCTTCCCTGAGGAGAATGTCCCTGGATTTTGAAGACTTCCCTGTTCCTAAAGTCCACTTTTTGTTAGAACCTTGGGGGGTGGTTGTATAGCAGTCCACACAGTAAGCAATGAGGTTAAATCGTTTGTCATTCTCTTTCCACTGCCATGTTTCCCATGAGTGCTACACCTTTTCAGTGTGTTCAGTTGTGTATCATTCTCCAAAGGCAGAATTCTGCTCCCTCTATGGGCATAACTATCACCCTTACTGTTTAATTCTGTTTATTGCTATTTTGTTGTGTTTTAATATTTCTTGTAATGGACCAAATAGCACAATAAATTGGAGTGTTGATTATTCACCAAGGCAATCTTGTTCTTACTCCGTATTTTCAAGTATTGTATAAAATCTTTTTCCCTTGGGTCTAGTCATCATGGTCATAATCAGACCTCCAAGTTCATGAAAATCTTCCCTAACACATTAAATTGCACTCCAGTGCACTATTTCTTACTTGACTAAATTGGCACCACTTGGTTATAGCTGTATTGCTGTTACAGCATTAGCTGGAGTATCTTCAACGATTACTTTATTGCAAAATATTACAAACCACATTGTGTTCACAGTGATATTTAGCTAGTACTTTCAACTCCACTACGCCTGGCAAATCTAAATTTCTTCCTCCTTGTCTCCTATTCTAATGTTCTTCAATGTCTGGGGGAGAAGGGAAGGTATGAGTTATTCAAACAAATATATACATAATTCTTTGGAAAATGTTCATAATTTACTTTTCTTCTGAACTACAGTTAAACCAAGGTTTCACTGGAATCGCTACCAAAGTTCATAGGAATTTAGATTACTGTATCTATTTCTCTCTTTTTCAGCAATTTCTTAATGCTATAAAGAGTTGGCAAACTACAGCCAGCTGGCCAAATCCAGCCTGCAGTCTGCTTTTGTAAATAAAGTTTTATTAGAACATTACGTTTTGTTTGTATATTTTCTGTTGCTCCTTTCACACTACAACAGCAGAGTTGATGACCTGGAAAGCTAAAATATTGGGTCTTTTACAGAAAAAGTTTACCTACTCCTGCTATAGATGGAAGTCTTTAAGTAAATTAATTGGTATTTGTTAGGGAGGGAATAGGATGCAGGAGATGATTTCCATGTAATTGAAACGTAATTTTACACTTAGGATTTCCTTTCTATTCATTTTCTGGCTGTGAAATCCTTAGCCTACTTTTCTATTTCACATGGACACAAACCAAGTAATCAATGCAGTTGCAGGTCACTGATGCCCAGAAAATTTTAAATACATGTAAAGATAACATAAAATATATTTCAACCTTGTAAGCTATGCTTGGATGGGGACAAAGATAAGAAAGTAAGGAAGAAAGAATTCTAAAATTAAGGAAAAACCCAGAAAAGTAAGAAAGTTTATTCTTTCATAGCTCAGATTTTTTACCTTAGCAAGCAGAAAAAGATTTTTACTTCTATCAGCTCTCCCAAGCCATACACTGATCATTTTTTTCCCAACGGCTGTACTTTCTACTTTGAGCACTCCTGCCCCAATGTTCACGTGGCTTATTCCCTCATTTCCTTCAGGTCTCTGCTCAAGTGATACTTTATCAAAAAAAGCCTTCCCCTGCCATCCCACATAAAACACATACGCACCTGCACACACACACACACAAACACACACACACACACACACACACACACACAATCTTTTCCCAGTTCCTCAGCAGCTTCTGTACCCTGATTTCTCTTCCGACCACTTACATGTTTCTTTATTATCATCTGCCCCCACTGGAATGTCACCCTTACAAGGTGAAGTGCTTTGTTCTGCTTCGTTCACTGATTATCTCCAGTGTTCAAGTTTATGAAGAGGCAGTGTTAACGGGCCTGGATTCAAATTTTGGAACCAGTATCTACTAGCTGTGTGAACTTGGGTAAATCACCAATCTCTCTGAGCCTAATTGCTCTCACCCGTAAAGCAGAAAGCAGAAGCCTGGTAATAACGTTTGCCCCAAATACTGTGGCTTCTAACAGCATATCACTGTTGATATGGCGACGTGAGCCTCTAAAGTTGAATTCCAATGTTCATTCTCTAGCTTCTGGAGTGTATCGAGGCAGTAGCGACTTCACAATTGAGACCTGTGAAACCGACCTTTAAAAATAACTTCGGGGAGGCGGCCGTAGCGGCTGCCATAGTCCCTCGGGATCCGCGCGGAGAGCGCGGGTCGCACCACCTCCCGGCGCCTTTCACCGACTCCGGGGCGCGCGGCCGCGCTGGGAAGGGGAGGTGGAGGTCTCCTCGGGGCCGCGCGCACGGAGTCGCCCACTGGGGCGCCCTCCGTCGTTCCTTCCTCTTCCGCCTGGAGCTGGCGGCGGCTGCGGCCGCGGCAGGAGAGGGGAGTGGCGTCCCACGCCGGGGCGGGGGCGGGAAGCCGGGAGGAGGCGGCAAGGAAGGGGATCTGGCCGCCATGGACCACAGGCCGCCCACCAAGGAGCTGGACCTGCGGGTCGAGCGGGTGAACGAATGCAAACGACTTAACGGGAACCAAGCGCGGACCCTGTGTAAAAAGGCTAACGATATTTTAACAAAAGAATGACAAGTGCAAGAGGTTGGTTATCTTGTTACCGTCTGTGGTGATGTTCACGGTCAATTCCATGATCTTATGGAACTCTTTAGAATTAGTGGGAAATCACCAGACACAAACTCTATTCATGGTCTACTCGGTTTGACAGAGGTAATTATTCCGTGGAGACTGACTCTTGTTGTGGCACCAGAGGTGCGTTTTCCAGAACGCATTACAGGATTGAGAGGAAACCATGAGAGCCGACAAATTACCCAGGTATATGGCTTTTATGATGAATGTCTAGGAAAGCATAGGAATGCCAATGCTTGGGAATATTTCACAGATCTATTTGATTATCTTCCACTTACAGCTTTAGTAGATAGACAGATATGCTTCCATGGTGGCCTGTCTCCATCCATAGACAGAAACACGGAATCGTGTAAGAGCCTTGGGTCCTTTACAAGACGTTCACTTGAGGGCCCAATGTGTGATTTGTTACGGGGGGATCCAGGTGATCGTGGGGGCGGGGTTGTGTGTGTGTGGGGGGGTATTTCCCCACGTGGCGATGGCTTCACATTTGGCCCAAACATTTCTGAAACGTTTAACCATGCCAATGGCTTCACCCTGGTTTCTCACGCTTACCAACTTGTAACGGAGGGGAACAATTGGTGTCATGATTGGAATGTGGTTGCTATCTTCAGTGCACCCAGTTATTACCGTTGTGGGAACCAAGCTGCTATCATGGATTTAGATGATACTTTAAAATATTCCTTCTTTCAGTTTGACCCAGTGCCTTGCCTTGGAGAGCCTCATGATTCCTGGCGCACCCCAAGACTATTTCCTGTAAATTGCTCCTCAGAAAACCTGACTTTGTATGTGGAATATACCTGGCTTTTATATGTATGTGTGTACCCACACACACACACACACACACACACACAAAAGCAACAGTAATCTATGTGGTTCTGTAACAAACTGGGATCTAGCATGGCATTAGAGCACGTCATGAACCAAAATGTGCCATACTAATGGTGAGCATTTAGTACAATTTGATGCTGAAATTCAATACTACACTATGGTCTAGATCAGTGAATCTTAACAATTTGTCTGCTGTATTTGTAGTAATCATTTTTCTGTGGACTATTCAAACAAAATAGTAACTAACTCTCTCCTTTTGTACTTATTTGAAAATTTTAGATACAGTGTTAAACTGGCATGGATTAAGAGAATTGGAATTTTATTGTTTAAAAAAACTTCACACAGGCTAACTTCTACTTAATCCATTATCACCTTTATTTTTTTGAATTGTATAATTAACTTCACTAAAGAAAAGAATCTTCTTGGGAGTATGTCACTATAACATTTAAAGAGAATTCCCTTCATTTAAACTAAATTACTGTTTTATGTTGATCTGCTTATTTCTGTATATTTGTCCTGACAGTGCTTCCATCCTATTTGGTGTACTGAGCAAATAAACTTTCCATTTTAAATGAACAAAAAAGTAACTTTTCATATGCAAAGTAAACAGTATAACCAGGGTGTTTTAATCATAGTATCTTTGAGAAAGAGAAGACTACTCAAATTACCTTAAATTAAATGGAGATATTTTTAAAATAGGTAATACCACGATATCCAGGGGCGGGGAATTTTGCCAGGACTCAGAAGGTTTTATTTGAGAACAAGAGCTATCAAGAACCAAGACATCTTTTCTCTCTCTTCTCTCTTCTCTCATCTACCCCTCTCCTCCTTCCCCTTATTTCCGCTTCCCTCTCATATTGAATTCTCTAAAGCTAAATACTAACTTTTCTCTGCTTCCACAGACTTCAGACGGAATAACGCTGCTGTGGTCCTGGATCCACATGACCTTTCAGTTGAACTGTCCAACAACAAACTAGAGCCATGTCTCTTAAAGTGTGATCTGCAGCAGAATCTCAAGGAGATACTGTTTAAAATGGACATTTCTTGGGCCCACCAGAAGTGGAGCACTAAAATCTTATCTTTTGTTTTTTTTAACAAACTCCTCATGATCCTATGCATCTGAAATTTGAAAATCATGGAACTAGAGTCTGCATTCTCATCCCGAATTACAGAAGACAGACTCGTCACAGGGGCCCAAATCTGAAGTAGTGGATCGGTCTTCAGAAATGAGGAATGAGCTCTGTTGAAGTAACAGCTGCCTCTGAACATGCAGGATGCTGCAGAACAGACTAGGAGCGTGGACCCTAGGGTACTGTCATGGAAAATGCTCACCCTTCTTGAACCCTGCATACCAGAAGGAACAGGTAAGATGGTTTCTGCCTTACTTCCGCATTTCAAATCAGAGTACATGCATTCATACGCAGAATTCTAGATGTGAGGGAATTTAGGAAATGTAGTCTTAACTTTTCAACCTTTCCAACTGGAAGAAAGGGTGGAATAGAGGTTGGGTATCTTGCAAAAATAGCAGTCTTTACCTTTTGTATACTTACAGGGCATGATTCATGAAAATTGATTCACCGTTTTATCTTTATAATTTCTCCCTATTTACAAGAGGAAAATTAAATGATGTTTAAAAGTATTTGGATATTTTAGTACACTATTATGATTATTCCATTTGACCAATTTGCTGTGAAGTCATTGAATTCAGACTCGCAATTCAAACATCAGCCAGAAACCTTCCAGTCCCCAAAAGACCGAAGTAAAATTGGTCCAAACTCCAACCCTAGATGCCCCAACCTGTGGAAGCAAGGATCCCACCCTAAAGTTTCTGTGAATTCCACATGGATTTCTGTTCTCCAGGTCAGTTTAGCCTGGGGACTCTTGTTTCCACACATGCCTTGTCTGTACTGTACCTTTTAAAAATGTAAATGAGAAACTCAAACCTTTCTATGAGTTCCACAGAATTTCACTCATAGATTAGGTTAGTAGGTTTACTGACAACAATGCAACACTACAACTTTGAACAATAGGTATTGTAGTTCTTAAAAGAACCTCTGGCTGCTCCACTCAGTTGTTATCGATTTTCTAAAACAGGAGGAAAAACTCTCCTTATCTCATCCAGAATGATTTAGTCTTTATTACACCATAGGAATGCCATTGTCTGAAAGTAACAGAAACCAGATTTCGATGACTTTAACTAATAGGGGTTTATTTTTCTCACATACCAAGAAGTACAGAGGTATGCAGTACAGTCTGGGGCTACTGCAGTTGCTCAATAATTGCATCAGAATCCCAGGCTCTTCCAATCTTTCTGTTCCATATTCTTAGATGTTTTCATTTGTTCTCATGCCCATGGCCTCATGCACTTCCGAGTATCAAGTTCTCTTTCCAAACAGGAAAGAGGAAAAGTGAAGAGATAAAGTGCTGTGGCATTTCCTCCTACTGGTGGTGGTGGTGTGGGGGGGCTTTCCAAGAATTCCTACCCAGCAGACTTTTGCTTACATCTCATTGAACAGGACTCTGGGTCACTTGGTCCCAAAGATCAGTCACTGAGGAAGAAGGATGAGATGATCAATATTGATTTAAGTCAATGCTGTTTTACTTCCTGAGACACAACCTCCCAGAATGAAGGGACATCCTCCACTCCCCCTTCTGTAATGGGTGTCACAAATCATACCTACTACAGCCCTTTCTTCTCTGAAGATCTTAGAACTATTTTAGTTGCTTCTCGAGGTATTTTTTTCTAAACAATGACAGTTTCCTCTGTGGAAAGAATTTTCGTGCCATTTGTTAAAATAACATTTTAAAAATAGCATTATGCATAATACTACATATTGAATTCTTCCTTTTAAAACAGTCCACTGTTTTAAGACTTTGCTGATTGTTTTAATAAAAACATTTCCTGCTGCCCAAATGTAAGCTACTCATTGATTATTTTCTAAGTGATTCCAAGGCTCAAAATCAGATAAAAGATGACTATGATATTCACTATACAATCTTAAATATCATGAATCATATTATACACAAAATTTTAGAAACTAAAACAGTGTCAGATTTTTAAATATTGAATAATTGCCTCAGCACATGCCAGGTGATGTTCTAATGCAGAGATAAAATAACAAACACTTAAGATATTGTAATAAGAGCCTCTGTGTTATGTACCAGACACTGTAATAGTCATTTTTATGCATTATTATATTTAATTCTTGTGACTCATCATTTTATGAATGAAGAGTCTGAGATTCAGGGATGTGACGAGAGTTGCAAAAGGGACACAAATACCATGTCTGGTGAGACTAATTCCAAACTTCAGGCTGTACTTCCAGGGGCATGGAGCTGCCAAAATTCAAAAGCATCCAAGCTACGGTTCCTGGGGTCTTTAATGTATGATGGTAAACTATGATTTTTAACATACTCCATGGGGTAGACTTTATGGATTTTCTACATTAAGATATTTTAGTGGCAGTGTGAATCAGTCTTGCAATACATCCACATTTATATTTAAGATAGATTGTGGATCTATTTTAGACTAGATTTCTGTGACCCAGTCAGTATGCCACAATATAATATGCCTCCATTAAAAAATCCTTTGGAAAAGAAATATGAGTTTAAGGAAAGTTAACAAATTATGCAAAAGAGCTGCTTGTGTTTGCACTGTATGCCCTTCTATGATGCTCCAAGGGGCACCAGCCCAACTGAAAGAACAAAATCAGTCAAAGTTTGCACAAGTATGTAGCTAATAGTCCATCTTCAGCCTACTCTTTCTGCACCTTATCCTGCTTCCCCATGCTCATGGATTTCCTTTCCTGTTTTAGTTATGTTAATAGCTCCAGTTTCTTTCACTTCTTTGCCATATCAAAACAAGGAAGAATTTATTAAGTAAGTAGTTATATGTATTTGCTGAATGGCTGACTAATGACACTTGGCTGAAACATTCAAACTAAACATTAGCTTCTCTAGATATTTGCATTTTGTTTTTTTTGCATTGAATTGTAGAATGTAAGATTGTTCCAAGTAAAGGAAATTGGCATGTGCAGGTAAAGAAGGAAACATGGAAAGAGAATAAGCAAAATCAGGACCCTTAAAATTAGATTAGATCTCTTTTGTTAAATCTGAAAGCAAAACATTCTTTGAAGGAGATTTGGAGAGGAGAATGAGAGGAACTGCTAACCTTCCCTTTCTTCTCTTTACAATACTGATCCCAAAACACTCTAGTGAAGCTGACAGACACTATTGATTGTCATTGACCTTGTCACTGTCATTGTTCTCATCATCCTGGCTTACTGTGTCCATCTGCAACATCATTTGAGATCTCAGATCCCTTCACCCTGCCCTAGACTTCATCTGTTTCTTATAACACTGAAATCATGCACTAGGCACTGTGCCCAGTGTTAAACAGGCATGATCTCCTCACCTCTTGTGATGATTAATTTCATGAGTCCACTTGGCTAGATTATATTGTCCAATTGTTTGGTCAGGCAGGCACTGGCTGGATTGTTACTGAGGGAATTTTCTAGATGGATTTGCATCTATAATCAGTTGATTGCATCTACAGTCATCAAATGAGATTGCCCTCAGTAATGTGGTGAGTCTCCCCATCTAATCAGTTGGGGTCTTAAAAGCCAGAACTGAGGATTTCAGAAGTCAGAAGGAATTCCTGCCTCTACTTCAGCTTCCCCTGGGGAATTCAACTTCACATTTATCAGAGTTTTTAGGTTGCAGCCTGCTCTATGGAGTTAGGATTTACCAGACTCTACAGTCATGTGAGCCAAATCCTATAACAAATACCGTTATATACATAAAGAGATATATTATATATAAATGTATATATATCCTGTTGATTCTGTGTCTCTAGAGAACCCTATTACACCTCTCATGTGATATAGAATTGAGTATTTCCCAAAGGTTATCTGTTTTCGTTTCCCAACAGCTGAAACAAATACCATACAATAGGTTGGCTTAAATAATAGGAATTTATTGGCTCAAGGTTTTGAGGCCAGAAGAAGTTCACAATCAAAGTGTCAGCAAGGTGATGCTTTCTGCCCAAAGACTGTGGCATTCTGCGTCTGGCTGCTGGTGATCCTTGGTCCTTGGCTGTTCTGTCACATGGCAATGCACATTGGCAGTGTCTTCTTTCTCTTTTGGGTTCCACTGACTTCTGGCTTCTTCCCCTGGCTCTCTCTCCTCATGTCTGAATTTCATTCTGTTTATAAAGGACTGATTAAAGCTCAACTTGATTCAGTTGGGCTACACTTTAACTGAAGTAACATCTTCAAGAGATCCTTTTTTATAATGGGTCCACACCCACCAGAATGCAAACCAAGATCAAGAACATGTCCCAACTGGGATACACAATTTAATCTACCACAGTATCCCAGGAAAGCTTGTATCAGAAATACTGAGGTGTTTATTTAAAATGTAGATTCTTGGGCCTTGCCGTAGGTTTAAAGGATAGCGACCTTCTAAGGATTTTATGCACACTAAATTTGAGAACAGCAGATGAGATTATTAGCCCAGTTTTACAAGGGAGGAAACAGAGACATAGAAAAATGTTAAATAGCCTACTATGTCAGCTGGCTACTGAGTCACAGGAATCTGGCTCTGTAGCTTTCCTGCATCTTGCACTGTGTTATGGAGGAGTCCATGTATAGCAGTTAGATAACCATCCCCCACTTCCAAGGCTAAATTATAAAGAGATTGAGTATATGAGCACTGATGTCAAACTGCCTAGGTTCAAATCTTTGCCCTATCACTTACCAGCCATGCAATCCCATGCTCATCATTTAACCTTGCTGTGTCTCAGTTCTTCCATCTACAAGATAGCGATAACAGCACATACTTCTTACGGTTGTTGTGACACTTCAGTGAGTTACTATATGGGAATTACTTAGAATGGTGTCTGGTCTACTGTAAGTACTCGGTGTATTAAGTTAATTATTTCCTGCTTAACCTTAATTCAAAACGTAACCTAACCAACCTTAGCCAGATTCCACTTCCAAGTCAAGGCATATTTCATGCTGTTAGTGTACTTTCCTTTTTTAGTTTATATTTAATTTTTTTTAATTTGTAGTCTGAGCTGGGAAATTAAGATGGCGGCTAGGTGAGACAGGGCAAAAAAACACCTCCGTGAAAAACACTAGATAAAAACCAGCAAGTGACCCAGAATACCAGTTACAGTGATGCGCCAGCTGGACGAGGTCTGCTAGTATCACAGGGGCCGTATACTTGGTGAAACCGGGAGTCTGCATTCTGAAACAAGTGAGTAAGCTGGCTGGAAGACCCACAGCCGCATGGCGGTCTGGGGAAGCCAGGGCTTGGCGTTTGGAGACCAACTGGCTCTTTAAAAAAAAAAGAAAAGGGAAAACCCCAGGAGTGGCTGCAGTTGCGGGAGTGGGAACCAAGTAGTAAAACACAGCAAGAGGGGGCTGGGCTGGCCTCTGGGGTCTGGCCTGGAGGATAGTCTGCTGCAGATTCTCTTGGGGCCGGGGGAACGGAGGGGAGAGCTGGAAGCTGAAAGAAACCCTGCGGCTCGCAGCTGGTTCCCCGGAGGGCTGGCTAAACTCCTGCCCAGGGCTGTGCCCACAGCCCAGAGCCCCGCCAGTTTTCCTGGAGCTGTGAAGGAGGAACTGTGCGAAGAGGGGGGTTGAGACGCTTCGTTTGGCCATCTTTGCATCAGGCTGAGAGCGCCGCTGCACGGCCCAGCGGCCTGGGGCTTCCCTTGAGGGATGGCACGCACTTGTGACATAGCACGGCATTCCCTCGGCAGAGCTCCTGGAGGATCACGGCTGGGAGGGGGGACCCACTCAGAGAACCCAGGGACACTATGCCAAGCCGGGTGGTTTGTGGGACAGTGAGAGAGAGGGACTGGGGCTGAAATGAAATGAAGGCTTAGACTCTTGCAGTGGCCTTGAATCTCTGGGAACCTGGGGGATTTGAATATTAAAGCTGCCCTTCCTCCCTGGCCGCCTGTACACACGCCCCACATTCAGGGTGGACGGCTCCAGCAACACACCCAAACTGAGTTCTCCAACTGAACCCCACAAGAATCATTTCCCCACACACCGCGGGAACAAGGTTGAGAACTGACTTGAGGAGTATAGGTGAATCACAGATGCGATCTGCTGGTTAGTTAAAGTGTACATCACCAAACTGTGTTTCTGAAAAATTAGATTGGTATCTTTTTTTTTACAACTTGAAAGAACCCTATCAAGCAAAGCAAATGCCAAGAGGTCAAAAACAACAGAAAATCTTAGTGCATGTGATAAAACCAGACTATATGGAGAATCCAACTCCAAACACACAAATCAAGATATCAGAAGAGACTCAGTACTTGGCAAAATTAATCAAAGAACTACAATTGAGGAATGAAAACATGGCAAAGGATTTAAAGGACATCAAGAAGACCATGGCCCAGGATATAAATGACATAAAGAAGACCCTAGAAGAACACAAAGCAGACATTGCAAGAGTAAATAAAAAAAATAGAAGATCTTATGGAAATAAAAGAAGCTGTTGGCCAAATTAAAAAGACTCTGGATATTCACAATTCCAGGTTAGAGGAAGCTGAACAACATCTCAGTGTCTTAGAAGTCCACAGAACAGAAAATGAAAGAACAGAAGAAAGAATGGAGAAAAAAATCGAAAAAATTGAAATGGATCTCAGGGATACGATAGATAAAATAAAACTTCCAAACTTAAGACTCATTGGTGTCTCAGAAGGGGAAGAGAAGAGTAAAGGTCTAGAAAGAGTATTCAAAGAAATTGTTGGGGAAAACTTCCCTAACCTTCTACACAATATAAATACACAAAGCATAAATGCCCAGAGAACTCCAAATAGAATAAATCCAAATAAACCCACTCTGAGACATATTCTGATCAGACTCCCAAATACTGAAGAGAAGGAGCAAGTTCTGAAAGCAGCAAGAGAAAAGCAATTCGCCACATACAAAAGAAACAACATAAGACTAAGTTGTGACTACTCAGCGGCCACCATGGAGGTGAGAGGGCAGTGGCATGACATATTTAAAATTCTGAGAGAGAAAAATTTCCAACCAATAATACTTTGTCCAGCAAAACTCTCCTTCAAATTTCAGGGAGAGCTTAAATTTTTCACAGACAAACAAATGCTGAGAGACTTTGTCAATAAAAGACCTGCCCTACTTCAGATACTAAAGGGAACCCTACCAACAGAGAAACAAAGAAAGGAGAAAGAGATATAGAGAATTTTAACAGACATATATAGTACCTTACATCCCAAATCAACAGGACACTCATTTTTCTCTAGTGATCACAGATCTTTCTCCAGAAGGGACCATAAGCTGGGACATAAAACAAGCCTCAATAAATTAAAAAAAAAAAAAAAAATTGAATATACTCAAAGCACATTCTCTGACCACAATGGAATACAAATAGAAGTCAATAATTTTTGGACTGTAACTCCACTATTTACTTCCTACATGATATAAAATACACAAACTCTAATGACAAATCAGTGGTTTTGAACTCAATGTAAAATATGTAATTTTAGACAACTATATAAAGGTGGGGGAATGGAGGAGTATAGGAACATAGTTTTTGTGTCCTATTGAAATGAAGGTGGTATCAAAGAAAAACAAGATTGTTATGGATTTAAGAGGTTAATTTTCAGCCCCACAGTAAACACAAAGAAATTATCAGAGAATATAACCATAGAGATGAAAAGTAGGGTATGGGTTAAGAGAAATGGGGGAAGGGGCAATGGGGAGTTAAGTAATGAGTGTAGGGTTGCTGTTTGAGGTGAAGGGAAAATTCTAGTAATGGATGATGGGAAAGAGCATTACAGCATTCTAAATGTGATTAATCCCACTAATGGAAGGCTAGGGAGGGGGTGGAATGGGAAGATTTAGGCTGTATATATGTTTCCACAACTGAAAAAAAAAAAAAAAGGACAGTCTAAATAAATGACAGTTGAATGCCAAGGATGAGCCTGGATGGGATTGGAGGATGGAGGACAGGAGGCTCAAAGGGACACAGTTGAGACATAAGGAAAAGGAAATATAGAATGTAAGCTTTGTATCATTATTGAATCTCTTGTACTTCTTAGCTGCGCTTAATGGGATTGCATAAAAAAATGTTCTTATTCATGGGAATTGTATATGTGAATTATAGTGTTTGTTCAAGGGTGTGTGCAGCTAGCTCTCATATGTTCAGAAGACAGAGCAATAGATGATGGGTAATAGATAGGGAAGGAGGGAGGGAAAGAAATAGCGGTGTGTCAGCATGTTAAAATTGGTGGATTGGGCTGTCGGGGGAGGGGGCCAGGGTATGATGGAATTCTGTGTATGGGGTTAGTATTGTTTTTGCAACTGTGCCTATAAGTTTGAATTTATTTCAAAATAAATAAATAAATAAATAAAAGCAACCCGAACAAGTTGTGAGGCGGACAGCCTGAGGACCCCATACAGTTTTTGTAATTTCTTTCTGATGTCTGTTGCACTCTGGCTGATAAAAGTCATGTTTATTAAACTTGCATTATCTGAAAAAAAAAAAAATTTATAGTCTGAGCTAGCTAATGACTGGGATGTGCTGCTCTTTCATTAATTCTAGTCTTGTGTTTCTGACTAAAGAGATTATATGATATTAATAAACTTGGAAAAACAGCCAATTCAATGTTATTTTGGAACATGGTATATAATAAAATTGAGGAATAAATGTCACCATTCAAAAATAATTAGTGCCCTGAAGAGCTTGACCTTCTTGCCAGTGTGTGCTAGAAATTTTGGAAGAGCTCTGAAAGCATCAAAATATGCAAGATAGTCTATTTATAATTTGCCAGTTCTCTCAAAGCACATTTGAAGAGGAAAAAAATAAAGTCCTCTGGGGAGTATTTGGATGATAGATTCTTCTTGAAGATAGATTCTTCTTCTTGTTTTTACTTTAGTCTTTATTCTATTGACTCTTAGGCTCAATAAATTCATGCGAACAAGGTTACTAAACTATTTGGTTGAAATTTGAGCATGAAAAAAATATCTTTGCCTTAATGCTTTTAGCTAGGAGTACTTGACTTTTTTTTTCTTAAAAAGAGTTTTCAAGTTAAATTTCAAATAACAATGACCTTTCCTAGCTCCTGAAATGTCCTAATTTTTCCATATCAGTGAGAGTCTTTTGTTGGGTATGGCAAGGGTAGATTCTTACTTCATAATCCAGTTACTTTTGCTACTTTTACAGTTTGCCCATAATTACTCAGAGAGAAATGCCTTCATATTATTTCAGCCAAGCAACAATTGGTGAATTTTCCAACCTTGTAACCAAAATATCTTTTTTCTTTTCCTTAATAACTGTTTTAGTTTGCTAAAGCTGCCAGAATGCAATATACCAGATATGGATTGGCTTTTACAATGGGGATTTATTAGCATACAAATTTACAGTTCTAAGGCCATGAAAATGTCCAAATTAGGGCATCACCAGGACACTACCTTCTCTGAAGAAAGGCTGCCAGTATCTGAGACACCTCTGTCACATAGGAATGCACTTGTCTGGCATATGCTGGTCCTTCTCTCCAGGGTTTCATTGCTTTCAGTTTCTGGCTTCAGTGGCTTCCCCTCTCAGCTTCTGTGGGTGTGTCCTTGTCTCTGCTTCTCAGGGAGTTCTCTGAGCTCTCTGGGCTTTTTCTGTGTCCTTTATCCTCTTATACAGACTCTAGTAAGGGGATTAAGACAAAACTGGAATGAGGGGGGGGGGTTCATATCTCAATTGAAATAACCTAATCAAAAGGTCCCACCTACAATAGGTCTGCACCCACAGGAATGGATCAAAAGAACACAGCATTTTCTGGGGTACATACCAGCTTCAGAGTACAACACTAACCAACTCATTTTGGGGAAGTTTTGCTGTGACCAATTTAAAATAAACTGAGGATGAAGGCAAGTATTTAAGTTGGGAGAGACTAACTCAATGGATAAATATAAGTTTAATCTAGAGCCACAGTCTCCCTGCTGGAGTTAGGGGTGCCACAGGGCAGACAAACCCGAAGTTGTCCAAGAAGAGGTTCCACAGTGGAATGATGGCCTCCAAGGCCATGCCCCCACACTTCTTTATAGATCATTATTACTCTTTAAGAAACTGTTAACTTCATACCCCTTCACCAGCCACCAAAATGACACTGTTAATTTTTTATATGAAGCAAAATGAACAACCCCTGCCTATTTTACATCCAAAGAAAGCTGTTCTTTTCTTGCAGTGGTCAGAGTCTTTGACTCTCTAACATCCAGTCTACCTCATGATCAGCCAAAGCCATCTCCCTTTGGTTTAGGAACAGGCACATGGCCTTATACAGTCAATGAAAAATGAGGGAATAACTCCTCTGGGAGGTGGAAGGAGTTCTGGTAAAGATTTATCCACTTCTAAAAAAGAGAAATGAATGAGAAGATTCCTCTTGTTTTTCTAGATATTAAGTCATGACAGCCTGAAATTGAGAGCCCAAAGAGTCACAGAGAAGCAGGGGCAGTGCCAAGGCACTGGTAGAATGCACTAGGAAAGCACCCTACTTCTGGACTTCTTGTTATATGGGATAATACATTTACTATTGTTTTAATCAGTTTGAATAAGGGTTTTCCATTACTTGAAGCTGAAAGCATTTGTTCCACTTTGCTAATGCTGCCATTATGCAAAATGCCAGATATGGATTGGCTTTTATAAAGGGGATTGATGAGGTTACAAAGTTACAGGTCTCAGGCCATAAAAGTGTGCAGACTAAGGCATCAACAAGATGATACCTTCACTGAAGTATGGCCCATGTTGTCTGGAACACCTGTATCAGCTGGGAAGGCACGTGGCTGGCATCTGCTTGTCCTTTGTTCCAAGATTGTGTTTCAAAATGGCTTTCTCCAAAATGTCTCTGGGCTTCACTACTCTCTCTCAGTTCCTGTGTGTCCTTGCTTCTTTCT
This sequence comes from Choloepus didactylus, assembly GCF_015220235.1. Classification (NCBI taxonomy): domain Eukaryota; kingdom Metazoa; phylum Chordata; class Mammalia; order Pilosa; family Megalonychidae; genus Choloepus; species Choloepus didactylus. Next base: position 53,815,414 of record NC_051314.1, read on the forward strand.
CCCAGGGTGTTTCTCTCTAAGCATCTGGGGGTCCTCTCAGCTTCTCTGGGTCAAATTCTGGACTTCATCTCTTAGCTTAGCATCTCCAAACATCCTTCTGTCTGCATCTCCAAGAGTCCCCCAAGCGCCAGCATCTCTGTTGGCTCCTGAGCTCTCTTAAGTACTCCAGTGAACAATCAAGACCCACCTCGAATGGGCGGGGTCCACACCTCCATGGAAATAACCCAATCAAAGATGTTGCCCACAGTTGGGTGAGTGACATCTCCATGAAACACTCAATCAAAATGTTCTACCCAAAAAGATTGGTTTAAAAGATCATGGCTCTTCTGGGGGTCCATAGTAGTTTCACACCAGCACAGCATCCTAGTAACAAACTCCTCAATCCCATGAATTGCTCCATCTTTGGTTCACTTATACTTACGCCATACCGCTTTCCTATGTCATGCATAAATTTTTTGTTGTTGGGTTCCATCAAGCTTATCTAGTTTTCCAGCTGTTGCCAAAGGACATTGGATTGTCTTTTGTAGTCACATACAAACTCTCAAACTCATTACATTTCTGCCTATCTTTTTCTTCTCAGTTGTTCAGGCTAGAAATAGAGGACCTTAGTCAATTATTGTGAGTGGATGAGTGTAGATGACTTTAAAAAAAAAAAAATGAAATAAAAGTCCTGGAATAAGATAGAACATTTCAACCTGAAAATGCCTGATTGGTTCTGCAAAGTCTACTTTTGTAACTGACTACTTTACATTGTTAATAACAGCTATCATTTACTGAGAGCTTACTGTGGGCAGAGTTAACCAGGTATTTGACACAATATTTCATTTAATCCTCTCCACACTATTAGGTTGTAGGAATATTATCCCCATTTTACTAATGAGAAAAGTGAGATTTGGACAAATAATTCACTCACCCAGTTCATGCAGCTCAAAAGTGGCTAAGCAAGAAGCATGGCAGGACTATGATCCCTGAAAGAAGAGAAACAAATAAAGTAAATCCCTCTAATCATCCTAGCTGTCAACCGAGTGGCCCATTCTGAATCATAGGACAGAGAGGCCGACACCAAACAGAGCTGGGCAGTCTTGCTGAGTTGAAGAGACAAGAGATTGAAGTTCAAGGAGACTTGGGAGGCCAATATTTATGGGGCAGGGTGATGAAAGGAGGGAGCTAATCAGAAAAAGAGCTCCATAAATATGCTAAAGATCCCTCTTGAGACTTTAGCTGCCTGCCAGTTTGCACTTGTACAGTAAGAAACTCCATGACGCCAGGCAAAAAACAGATGCCAGGGACAGAAAAATTGCCAGGAAGCTGTAAGTCACACAATTGCGAGAACTCAGATATGGCTCACATATGGCAAAAGTGGAGAGATTTTGTTGAACACATAGGCCATTCAGGAGAGACCTGAGAAGGGTCACACCTTGGCAGGGGGTTTAAATAGCATCGGTGTAAAGGCTACTCTAGAGCTGTCCTTAGAGAGCTCATAAACAAAGACTTTAAAGGAAAAAAGATGATCCTAAAGCAACTTTAAGTGCCTATCAGAACAAAGCCCCACATTCTTTAAATGAATACCATATTCAGCACTCAACAAGTATCTTTCAAAAATGAAGGTGAGAGGCAGGGCAAGATGGTGGCATAGAGAGGGGTGGAATTTAGTTAGTCCTTTAGAGCAACTAGTAAATAGCCAGGAACAACTAGTAAATAGTCTGGAACAACTGTTAGGGGACATCTGTGACTGGACACACATCGTACACCAGCCTGGAATGGGTGGAACAGATAGGATTGCAGCATACTGTAATTAAAGCTCCACAAACTGTAGAGCTGGTGCCCCTCCCCCACTGGCCGAGTAAGCTGAGCTGAAACATTTTCCTGTGGAAAAAAGAAGCATGTTTACCTGGGGCAAGGGAAAGTAATTCAACCAAGCTCCAATTGTGGTTTTATTTAACAAATTTGGACTACTGAATACAAGCTACAAGCACAGATAAACCCAGAGCAAGCAGGAAAGGAACCTGAGGTTCCTCCCGGCAGACAGGAGGCAGGGCTGATGGGAAAAAAAATACATAAATAAATAAAAATTAAGGCTTTTGGAGTTTGCTGAGCTCAGAATACTGGAAAACGGCTGTGTCCAAAGAAAAGGGGCAAAGAGAACCAGATGCAAACACCGATCGACCAGCGAAACTGGGGAGCTGGGGACTAGCTCTGAAAAGGTGCTTTCTCTCTTTTTCCTTATTTTTTCTCTCCTTCTAAGTAGCTCATTAGAGCAAGCCTCAGGCATTTTCAGTCGTCAGCACTGACCCAGGTATGGGTGAAGTTAACAGAGTCAGAGAGACAAAGAAGGAATTCAAGTGTAGAAGATAACTCCCTAAAGGGTATATCTTCCTTAAGAAAAAGGGAGTGGGGCCCAGCTCAAGTGGCTGCCCCCCACCCTCAGAGAATTCAGACCCCAGGGCTTGAGGGGTTGGGAACCAGAAACAACTTAAGCTTGACTTCTGACACCCTTGGCCCCTGGCCAGGACAGGTTCCACTGAGAATCAAAGGGACTGTACCTCTTTACACCAGTGGGGAGCTTTGGGCTAAGTGCCACCTGCTGGGCAGGATAGGAAAAGCACAGAGTCTAGAGGTCTTACAGGAAAGTTTGAAAATCTGGGTCCCACCCTCAGGGAAACCTGATACTGAATACAGCCTCCTCCTGAGATCTGGACCCATCTGGTCTGGGAAAATCTGATTGGGGTAATCAAGGAAACCAATGCCTAGACAAAAAAAAAAAAAAAACTACAAATCATACATACTTGGAAAAATGAAGATATGGCCCAGTCACAGGAACAAACTTACACTTCAGCTGAGATTCAGGAATTGAAACAACTAATTATTAATCAAAAAAAATCTAAATTCAAAAATCAAGTCAGTGAGTTGAGGGAAGATATGGCAAAAGAGATGAAGGATATAAATAAGACATTGTACGAACATAAGGTAGAAATCTAAAGTTTGAAAAAACAACTGGCAGAACATATGGGAATAAAAGGCACAATACAAGCGACGAAAAACACAATGGAGACATACTACAACAGCAGATCTGAAAAGGCAGAAGAAAAGATTCTTGAATGGGAGGAAGGATATCTGAAATCCTACACACCAAAGAACAGATAGGAAAAAGAATGGAAAAATATGAGCAGCATCTCAGGGAATTGAATGACAATGTCAAGTGCATGACTGTACATGTCATGGGTGTCCCAGAAGGAGAAGAGAAGGGAAAAGGGGCAGAAACAATAATGTAGGAAATAATCACTGAAAACTTCCCAACTCATGAAAGACATAAAATTGCAGCTCCAAGAAGTGCAGCATACCCCAAACATAATAGATCTGAATATACCTATACCATACTATGCTGTCCCAAGGTTGTAAATGCCCCTATTTTTTCTAATTGTTAAATGTTCATCATTGTCACTAAATGGTTTACATGTTGAATGGCTTTTTCTGCTGTTATAAGAAAAAGAAATTCAGTATCCTGGGGTATCCAAATTAATTGGCCATTCCTTTGGATCTGCATTAGTTATGTCTGTGGCATCTAGGATCCCTTTTTGTTTTCACATCTTTTTGATTAATTTCTGGTCAGTTCTCTGGAGGGGTTATATCCACCAGGGTAACCCAGAAACACTAGATATAGGTAATTGGCTGCATACCCAACAATCTGATCAATTCACTGAATTTGGATAAGAGTGTGCCCATTGTAAAAAGATACTAGTGTCTGACAATATGTCCGCTCCTTGAGCTATATATAGCAGGGATACAAAACAAGGATACAAGTCCAGAAATACATATTGGGAAGAATATAATAGTTTTAATACAATAATCTATCTATTGGCTACAAATGAGATTATTGTTCTCTTTAGGCAACACATATGTCTAATAAATTGTTGAATACACTTAATAGTATTCAAATAAAAACAAATGCTAGAACATGTAGAACTTCAGAACTGCTAATATTTATCATTTATCTGTTCTTCTAAAGGTATATTTTAAATCTTCTAGAGGTTCACATTGATATCTGTCTGCTGGAGGTTCATCCGCTTCTTCTCCTTTGCGGTCTCCGGCAGTTTTTTTTTTTGGTATTTGTTCTGTGAGTGGGTCTAGGAGAGAAAGACTGGTTAAGGGGTGTGGTTTTTTATCCTACTATGGTGCATCCATAGTTTCACTCCCATCAATTTGATAGAGGAATGAGTGGTTAATAAAACTTCATGGGGACCTTCCCACTTTGGTTCCAGCTTGTCTGTTGGATGTTGATCTTTCCATTTCCCTAAAAGAACTCGGTCTCCAGGCTTAAAGTGATGTAAGGTAATACCTGTAGGAAAAGAAAGCAGATTTGAGGCATAGCAATGGATTGCCTCTAATGTGGCCCCACATGGCTGGATACATCTTTTAGTTTCTAATTCTTAGACTTAATTCAGTCCAGGGATACATAACACCTTGTTTCAGGAATGGTCTCCATTACACCCTTTCATACAGGCTTAAAGAGAGCCTGCTTCTGGGTGCTTCTGTTAGCCACATCAAAGCTACCAGGAGTATCTTGTCCCATGAAAGATTAGTCTCTTGACAGAGTCTAGCTACCATTTTCTTCAGGGTGTGATTCATCTTCTCCAGTTTCCCAGTAGATTGCAGTCTCCAAGATGCATGTAATTTCCAATGTTTGTTCAGCACTCCTGACAGTTCCTGCGAAATGTTTTATGCAAAGTCCCTCCCCCACTTATTATCACTATGTTTGGTAAATGGGAGTCTAAACCATGGGATTATTTCCTTCAGAAGTGCCTTTGCATACTTCTGTATGGAAAGGCTTCTACCCGTCTTATAAATATATCTACAAAAATGAGAAGATACTTATAATTTTCACATACTTTGGCATAATAGTAAAGTCTATTGGCCATTCCTCACTGGGTGTTGTGCCTCTTGCTTGAACTCTTTTTATAGGGGGCAGAGGCCAAGATTTGGGATTTTAGTACAAGTTAAACAGTTTTGAGTTATTTTCTGAATTGTTCTTTGCATCTTTGTTCCTATAATGCAATTTTTTTAGCTACTGATATGTGGCATCTCTTCTATAATGCATGCTTTGATGTTAGTAAGAATTCTTCCCATTAAGTGTTTGGGAATAAGAATTATTCCATGTGCCATTTTAAAACTGTTATGTACCCCAGGAAAGACTATGTTCTTTAATGAAATCTTGTGGGAGCAGACTTACTATGGGTGGATCCTTTAATTAGGTTGTTTCCATGGAGATATGATCCACCCAACTGTGGGTGAGACCTTTGATTATGTTATTTCCATGGAAGATATGACCCACTCATTCAGGACTGGAGTACTTTATGAGAGCTACTGGAGAGAAGGAGCTCAGAGAAAGTGAGAGAGACATTTTGGAAAGAAGCTAAGATATGTCATTCGAGATTTGCCCCTGGGAGAAATTAAGAGCCAACACAGACCCAGATACTTGGAGATGCAGACAGAAAGACATTTGGAGATGCTAAGCTAAGAGATGAAGCCCAGCCCAGAGTTTGTCCTGGAGAAGCTAAGAGAGGATCCTCCAATGCTTGGAGAGAAACTCCCTGGGAGAACAGGGAAGGATGCACAGGAGCTGAGAGAAAGAAGTCAAGACAGACAGAAGCCCAGAGATAATTTGGAGAAAGCCTTTTTAAACCAGAACCCAGAAGCAAAGGACCAGCAGATGCCAGTCACGTGCCTTCCCAGCTGACAGAGTTGTTCCGGATGCCATCAGCCTTTCTTCAGTAAAAGCATCTGTTAGGTTTTTTGTTCTTACTTAGACTGTTAGTTAGCTAAGAGAAGATTTTGTATAAACAGTCATGTCTGTTTTAGGAGAGCTTCTATGGGTGTGTTGTATATGTGTTGGGTGTGGGGAGTTTTGCCTAACATTCCAGGCTTTTTCTTTTATTTTCTAGGGGTGCTGAGTGGTACAGATCTGTCTTCTGTATTTGCTTCCTGCTGGTGGGGGGCATAGAGATGACCTTACGGTTCATTGCACGGTCGTGGCTGGTAAGGGTGTTTTTGATGGAGGAGTAACATGTCATTGACCGCTTGGTTTGTTACTTCTTGAACCGTTCTGCAAATCAACTTGGTTAGAAGTTGTAAGAAACAAGGTTTCAGGATGAATATAGAAGAGATGGGAAGTAGGATAGGAGAAGCAGGAGAGTGGCAGGGTTGATAGTAAAACAGCAGGAGACAGTAATTTGAGGAGCTTGCAGTGGGGTGAGGAATGTTTACATTTTGTGAATTATTAGGCACATATATACAACAGTGAATATTAATTACTGCTTGGGTGGCGGTTAGAATATTTAATGCTATTCTGTTTTACAAAACCACTTTTTTTAAGTTGTGAGGTTCCATTGTTAAACAGACGTATCACTAGTTTTTACCATTTTCTAACTTTGACCACAGAAACATTTTTTTTTGCAAACTTTTTGCAACTTTCTGTATCTATTTTTTAACTTTGACTACAGAAATAAACTTCCCCCTTCACAAAGCTTCTTCAACTTTCTATGTCCGTTCAGACTCCATCCCACATTTTTAAACAACTGTTTATTTAGGACAAAGCCATTTTCCTTTTTCTTTTTAATTGGAAAAACATTCTTTATATCTTTTATATAACATACTATTACCATTAAAATTAAACTTGTTAGAATAATGCTAAATATTTAAAACACTTTAGTTAATGCATTATTGAGGCATTATTGAGGGGCCTGGGGGCAGTTGGACTTCCCTGACCCTCCTGCTTGCAGAGCAGGCAGGGCCCTGGTGGGAGGTGGGGATTTGGGCATTGTCTGGCCCAGTGCTCAGGCTGTCTGCATTTAAAACAGGTTCCTGGCGGTGTTTTCCTTATTTGTTTAGGAGAGGCTTGGGTTTATTTCAGTGTTGAAGCCAGGAGTTGGTACGACTGAGTGCAGGATTTGACTTTGGCTTCCTCCTTAAGTTTTTCTTGCTGGGCCTGCTCTATATCCCTATTGTTAAAAACTTTAAAGACTAAATTAATTAGCTCACTTTGGTTAGTTTGGGGCCCTGCTTCTTCCTTTTGGGGTTTTCGGCGGATGTCGGGGGCTGACTGAGAAATAAAATGCATGTGTAGGAGTAAGGTGCTCCCAGGGGCATCTGGGTCAAGATTTGTATAATACTGAGTGCTTCTCTAAACCTTCCTAGAAAGGCTGCTGTTTTCATCATTCTTTTGGTAGATTTCTTTTAACTTATCATAATTAACTCCCTTATGTGCAGCCGCTTGCAGTCCTGCCGTGAGACAAGTTATCATAAGGTTGCAAGACTGCTGGCCAGACTTTCCTTCCTGATAGTTCCAATCAGGTTCCTTTCTGGGCACTGCAGTGGCTCCCACAGGGCTATTACTAGGGTCCTGTCTATTTAAGGTGTCTGCATGAGATTGAGCTGCCATACTCGTTCCTTTTCCTCAGGGGTAAGGCAGGTAGAGAGAATGACATTGAAGTCTCGCCAGGTAAGGCCATAGGACACAGTAAGGTATTGAAATTCTTTCAGAAATTGGGCAGGGTTACTAGAGTATGAGCCTAGGCGCTTTTCAATTTGGAAAAGGTCAGAAAGAGAGAAGGAAATATGAATGCGGATGGGTCCCTCCGGTTCAGATACTTCTTGCAAGGGGAGGATAGAGTGAGGTTGGGAGGAGCAGGTTTTTTACGGAGAGAGAAGGGAGGGTTGAGGTTTTGAGGTGGAATCTGGAGATGGGGGAGTGTTGTTTCCTGGCTGTGGTTTAGCAGCAGCCTTGGCTCGATTAGGAGGGGCTTTGTAGGGAGGAGGAGGAGGAAGAGAATTGGAAAGGTTTTCAGAAGGATTGAAGAAAGAGTTGAGAGGAGGAGGAGGAGAAGGATTTGATGAGTGAAACAAGTTTGGCAGAGAGAGGGGCAGAGAGCGGGGGGAGAGAGGAAGGGCGCCTGCACAGGTTGAAAAAAGCCTGGAAATATGGGGCTTTACTCCACTTGCCGAGACACTGACAATAATTGTCAAGGTTAAAAGAATTTGGGGCTCAAGGGTTCCGTTTTTTTTTGGCCAGGTGGATATTGTGGCCAGGTGGAATTGCAATAGAAAATGAGCTTGTTAGGTTTTAGATCTATCCTGGTTTGAGTTTTGTAGGGTAAGGAGAAATCCCAGCTCTCAAGCTTAGGAACAATCAAGAGGGCATCCTCCCCGAGAGTTTCCAAGCTCCAGTGCAGTGATGGGGTAGTGGATGGAGGTGTCTGACCGTCCTACTCACCCCTAGGGTCCCGAACCCAACAGAAGCTGCTCTCATCTAATGCTAGGATTCCCATGAATGTTGTCCTGGACAACATAGAAAGAGAGTGCCAGAGAGAGAGAGAAGTGCTTTCTCTTTACCCTGAGGTGATTTGCCGGTGGGAGGTGTTGGAGTCAGGCAAGTGAGTTCCGATCCATCTGATGGAGATTTCATCTCTTTTTGCGATCCCAGGTTTCAGCACCAGTATGTTAGGTTTTTGTTCTTACTTAGAATGTTAAGAGTGGGTTTTATGTAAACAATCATGACTGTTTTGGGAGAGCTTCTAAGGGTGTGTTGTGTATGTGTTGGGGGTGGGGAGTTTTGCCTAACAGTATCCTCTTGCTAATGCCTTGGTTTGGATACTTTGATGGCCGTAGAACTGTAAATTTGTAGCTTAATAAATCACCTTTTATAAAAGCCAGTCCATTTCTGGTATTTTGCATAATGGCAGCTTGAGCAAACCAGAACACTCCATTTTTATTATAAATCCATCTTTCCAGTTCTTTTGTATGGAATGTTCGATTGAGGACTAACTAAAGTCTCACCCTTTTGCTTTCAACAGATTGTGGACTGAATACTGAGGAGAAAAGTTCTTCAGTCTTATGTTGGGTTTCAGAGAAAATGCTAATGATGAGGATGGAGGTTTCAATTTGGCTGCTGCTTTTGTTTCTAGGTCTGCTATTTGATTACCTTTGAGTCTATTTCTCCTTTCTTATGACTTTAATAATGTATTATGGCAAATTCTTTAGGCAACATTGCTGTTTCTAATAAGGCTAAAATTATGTCTGCATGTTTAATTTCCTTTTTACCAGAGGTTGAGTCCTCTTTCCTTCTAGATGGCTCTGTGAGAGTGAATAATATTAAAAGCATACTGAGAGTCTGTACATATGTTTATTTGCTATCTCTTTCCCAGATGTAAAGTTCTGCCCATTGTACAGATGTACCTGTTGAGAGGGACCCACTCTCCAGTACTGTTTGTAGATTTTCTACTGCATAACTGACTTTTTGAAGTCCTTGATCCACAAAGCTACTTCCATCAGTGTACATCTGAATGTCTGGATGTTCTAAAGGTTGTTTGACTAAATCTGACAGCTAGAATAAACTTCATCAATTATATGTATACAGTCATACACAGGTTTCCCTTCCCCATTTGGGAAGGGAAAGTTTTTAGAGTGATATTCAGATTATCTAGCAGAATAGCTTGATATTTACCTTATCTTCCAATGGTGAGCCAATATCCACCTTTCCATTCTAACAGTGGTGGTACACAATGGGGTGTGTTCATATGTCCAGAGGTGGGTGAATTTTTCAGCTTGTTTAGGAATGTCACAGATAGCTGCTACAGCCCTTAAGCATACTGGCCATCCTTGGGTAGTATGGTCCAACTACTTGGAAAAATAGGCTACGTCTGGTATTTCCTAATTTTTGAGTAAGCACCCCTAATCCAACTCCTTGCCTCTCATATATGAAAAGTTCAAAATGCTTTTTTGGATCTGGGAGCCCTAGGGCTGGGGCTGTTGAAAGTTCTGTTTCTGTTTTCTGGACAGCATTTTTACATTCTGTGGTCCAATTTAGAGGTTCCTGCTAAGATCCTGTCAGGGCTTTATATAAGGGTTTTGCTATGAGTCCAAAATTAGGTATCCAAATTCTACAGAATTTATAGAATTCTGCGATTCCCGTGAATCCTCAAAGCTGCCTTCTTGTAAGTGGCTCTGCTCCTTGGGATAAAACTTCCCTCTGATCTACAATAGAATTCTCTGTCCTTTGGATTCAAAATCTAAATATTTTACTGATGCTTGTAAAATTTGAGTCTTTTCCTTTGAGACTTTGTAACCTTGGTCTGATAAGAAATTCAGAGTTTGAAAAGTATTCTTATCTAATGCTATTCTGGTACAACTCACAATTAAGATATCATCTACATAATGTAATAATACTTCTTCTTGTAAGTGTAATTCCCTTAAATCCCTAGCTAAAGCTTCTCCAAATATTGTGGGAGCATTTTTAAATCCTTGTTTAAGAACAGCCCAACAATATTGTTTTATGTTAGTAATGAATTCTTCTCATTCAAAAGCAGAAAGTTCTTGAGGTTCTGGATCAAGGGGAATGCAGTAAGACGTCTTTTAAATCCAAGACTGTGAATGAACAGAGGTCTCCAGATAATGTAGCGAGTAACGTGTATATGGATTTGGAACTACAGGATGGATGTCTTCTACAATTTGATTAATAACTCGGAGATCTTGTACAAACTGGTATTCATTTAGGGTGCCTGACTTTTGTACTGGCAGTATTGGAGAGTTATAAGGAGATTGAAGGGTTGTATTCATTGATATTTCAAAAATGTTGCTATAAATGGAGCAATTACTTCTCTGAATTGTAGTTTAAGTGGATATAGTTTAACATGACATACAGTACCTGGCTTTTGGAGTTTCACTTGAACTAGTCTTACTGTTTTTACACATCCAGTTTTCCATTAGCCAACGCCTTTGTTTTACAGCTTTCAAGATTTCTTCTGGGATAGGGGTGATATGCTTATCTTCCTCAGTGAACAGCAATGTTATTGCATCACACAAGCTTGTCCTGGAGGCACTTCTGTTGACAAACACTCTGGAGAGAAGGTTATCTGGGCATTCAACTTGGTTAACAGGTCTCTTCCCAGCCAGGGAACTGGACATTCCGGTATATACAGGAAACTATGCTTTGTGTTTCTGTTTCCAATTAGGCAGTCTAGTGGCTGCAAAAATGGTTCCTTCACACTTTTACTGGATACTCCTGTTATAGAAGCCAATTGGGTGAAAATCGCATTAGATTTTTATTTAATAATAAGTAAGTGACTCCTGTGTCATCAAGAAAGCCAAATAATTGTTTTCCCACCTGTATTGTTACCCGAGGCTCCTGGTGGGAAATTGAGAGAAGTGGTGCTTATTCGAAGAGAGCCCCTGGGCCCCTTCATTCCAGGTTGCTGTCTGCCACATCTTCTCATTAGGTCACCTGGAATTTGGGTCACCCAGCTTCCCTTGGGGTTTTTGCCTAGGGTGGCTAGGGCAATCCCTCTTCCAGTGTCCTTCTCCCGTGCAGTATGCCTATTGGTTGGTTCCTAATTTCTTAAGAACTTCTCTATCCATTGAGGGGGGCCCAAGGGTCTTAACTTCCTGTTTTTGTCTCATCCTGGTTGTCCTTTGCTCACTGGAGCCCCAAAAAGTACCTTTTGCCTCTCAAGATATCCATGCTCAAGTGCTGCTTGCTTTTGGAAGTACAGATCTTCTCTAACTTGGTCCCTGTTGTTATAGATTGTAAAGGTAATTTCAACCAACCTAGAGAAAGGCAATCCTAGTCCATTGTCAGTTTTTTGTAGCTTTCTCCTTATATCAGGAAAACTCTGAGTAATAAAGGTCATATTTAAATTTCTGGCATTCTCTGGACTTTCCAGATCTTTATCAGTATACTGCTGGTAGGTAGTGTAAATTCTTTCAAGGAAAGCTGGGGGACTTTCCTTGGGTTCTTGTATTACTTCATTGATTTTTTGCAAGTTTATAGATGTACAGATCCCTTTTCACAGGCCTGCAATGATACACTATAATGCTCTAATTTAGCCTGCTCACAGCATCTTTTGGATTCCATTCAGTATCCCTTGCTGGTGCTGCTAAAGTTGCTCCTGCATGTACTGGGTTGTCGGGACATTCTCCTTGTTTTTTATCTGCTTCCTGCTTGCCTTATCTATTACCATTATCAGTTCTTCTCCTGTTATCAGAGTATTTAACAAGGCCTGATATCAGCCCAGTTTGGGTTAAAGGTTGCAAATATCGCAAATATTGAAGCAACTAAGCTTTACATTTTCTTTGGGTCTTCTCCGTAGAGTGGGATATTATTTTTTTCCAGTTACATAAATCTGATTTGGAGAATGGGGTTTGTACCTATACAAATCCTCTTGGTCCTCCCTGTTTTTCTTCTCCTATAGGCACCTGTTGGAGGGGTAGGATTTCTGTTGTTGGCTTAGTTGCTGGTTTTAGAAAGCAGCCGTGGCCAAACCGAGTACCCTGACGGTGTAGGAGGGGGAGACCATTTCTATCTCAAGTTCTTTTACTTCTGGTAAAGGGGTATACAGAGGAGGAGGAGGAGGTAGGGGAGCTTCCTCCTCTCCTGATCTACTGGATCCTCAGTTGTGGGGTGGAGGTGGAGCAGATGAAGGAGTTAATGAAGTCTTGAATCAGGGAGGACATTTTTCTGTTCTCTGCTAATCTTTACAGGTAAAATTTTACATCTTCTCATTAACATTGACTGCTGAGAGAGACAAATAAAGGAATGAACATATGTCATCTCATCCCATTTCTGCTCTCCTTTGCAGAACAACTCTGACTGTAATATGGTGTTCTTTTTTATAGAACTATTCTTAAGCTATTTCTTTCCTGTTTCTAAATCATATTGAGTCTGGACTGTGTTACAGAAATAAACCCTTTTTTTTGTTTTGTTTTGATTTTTTCATAGGCTTGTAACTAAAACCTATCCAGTTTTTCAAAATACAGCCCAAAGGGCTACCGTAATCAGTAACCAATTAGGAACAATTGAACAATACAAATCTAATAATAACAATTAAAACAGACACTTAACGTTTATTATAGATCTAATAACATACCAATTAACAGTCAAACAGAAACTAAACACTGTATCTCTAGTACCATGTATATCCAATACTTCAAATTCAGGAAGGGGCAGCAGTCAGAGCAAGGGAAATTGTTTTGTTTTGGAAGTGGGACCTAGGAATTCGAATTCTGGTCCAGGGGTCAGATCTGCTTTTACCTTGTTGACCCACTCACCCAGTTAGATGTCCAGGTTTGGAACTGCTTCTCCCTTTGAAGCTTCAAGGCACTCATGAGCCTGGGGCCCCAGTAGGGCAGGAAAAATGCGGTCTCCAAGTTTCTAGACTAACAGGGTCTTGGTAGCTGTGAAAGACTCGTTTACCATGCTTATGTCCTGCCGGGTCTCAGGAACTTTGGGCAATCAGGATCTTTATTCCTTATGGCCCACCAGAGTCCCCAAATTGATACGGCTCAAACACAGGGTTCTCTGCCCAGCGACAGCCAGTCTTTGATACCGAGGTTTCAAAGATGAGAAAGTTTATTGCTACAGGAAGCAAGGAGAACCGATGGCCTATAGGCCTAAAATCTGTCTCCCTGAGTCTAAAGAGTTTAGGGGTTTTATGGATTCAAACAAGGGGAGGTGGAGTTATTACCATAAAATAACAAGTATAAACAACTACAATTTACAAAATGTAAAGGAGGGGAGCAAAGCTAAAGTAATCATTACAATAACAAGTATAAACAACTATATTACCATGTAAAGGGGTGGAAAGCTATCCAACTGCAATGATGTTGAAAATGAAAGATGCACATTCTGCAAGAGGATTCTCATGATACATTTAGATCTACATTCTTAGAACACATGTAGAAATCAGTAAAATCACTTTGTTTCATTCATTCATTTTGCTGGTGTGGATCTAGCAGGAACTAAGAATAACCATTACAATAGCAAGTATAAACACTGTAGTCAGAGGTTTTAATCTCCAAAAAGCTCTAAAAAACAAAAGTTTTTAAAATAATTTATTCAGTGACAAAATCTGACCTGAATTGAGGTGAGACTGTTTATAATCATACGTTGTGTGAATATTCATGTGTTTTGGAAATACTAATGTGTTTGATTTGTGGGTGCTGGAGATATAATGTAAGATACAATACATACACCTTATTTCTGTTTTAAAATTCAAAAATTTCTGACTTCCAAAATACTTCTGACTTCAAGGAATTCAGAGAAGTAATTGTGAGTCTCTAAATACAACTAGCATTTACTGAGGACTTACAAAGTTCCAGGAAGTATTCTAAGCAGTTTACATTTTTAAAATCATTTGATTTAATTAGCATAATTGAGATGTTTCCAAAACTGGGACAGCTCTGAAAGGATATGCAATCCAAGAATGACTGAAGAAAAAAAGAAAAGAAAATGAATACTTAGTGCATTGCATGCCCTTGGAGTACTTTGGCCACTCCATATCACATGGCAAAACTCAGGCCTCAGAAAAGATCTGCTTTGGGTGGGCCTGCTGCGTGTGGGGACAAGTTTCAAAATCTTTAACTTCCTCTAATGTATGCTCAAACATTCATTGACTGACACTTAAAGCAGAAAGGCAAGAGCTTTTCTTGTGTTAAATCTGATTTTTCTTTACACCACCAAACTGTGGCAAATAACTGTGAAAGAGAGAAAAAAAGAGGTAAGGGGAATAAAACATCTAAATTACATTTCCAGTTACTCTGAAATCATCAGACAAATTCTACTCTGTGGTTCTGACCAGTTACTTCTTGAACAGCAAATATATACTGGGACTATTCAAATAAGTTATAGAAAATAGAAATTTTATCTGATGAAAGGATTTTATTTTCCCATGAGTGATGAATAAATATTTATTTGTTTTCAAGGATGAGTGACTTAGAAAATAAACTGTATTTAATTAATATTTTAATCCCTTTGTTTCATTATCCACTTCCACATGCACAGAACTAAATCAAGTCAATGGGAAACTGATTTGCATTCTAAGCTTGATTAGTAAGATATCACCAGTTAATCTAATTTCTCGTATTATTTGCTATGCCCCCATTATGTGGAAAAGGAAAGCTAAATAAGTCTCAATTAGAGGGCATATCATCATATTACATTGAGCATGTGCTTACAAGCTAAATTTTTACAACCCACAGATGTACTATAATTTCAAGAACTATCAAGCAAAGATAAATTTAAAAGCAGCAAAAGGAATGGCCATTCCCCCTGTCCTCTTGCACAATATAATTGAAAGAAGAGGCAGTACTGTCCTTATTCATCTCATATTTTGGGACTAAAGAAAGTTCAAAATGGAATTCATCTTTGTCATCTAATCCTTAACATTGGTTTATAGATGTGAATTATCTTTTGTCTTGGGATATCAGACTTATTTGTCCACGTGTATTATATCAGAGACACAAAATTTTCATTAAATACATCTAGATACAATCCCAAATAAAATTACTACTGATCTAACTTATTCACTAATTTAACTCACTCCATATAAACTCTTACATTCAGGTTCAGTGGTGACTAAGATCAAGTATCAGAATCAACTGTGACTCCTGCCTACCTTCAAAGTGCAAAGAACTTTTAGTCTACTAATGTGGAAAATATGGATATCTCCTGTTGTGAATCAAATCTGGCAAATTATCAGAAGTCTTTGGAAAAGTATGTTTGACCTAGTGTCTTAGATTTTCTTTGCACATCCTGAGATAAGGATTTATGTGTGAGGAAGTGCTCCCTGAAGAAACTGGTAAGGAAGTGGGGGAAGTACAGCAAGGAAGAGTAAGAAACCAAGAAGAGTGTTGGTGGTGGTTTGAAGCTGTAGGTATCCAAGAAAAACATGTTCTTAAATTTAATCCATTCCTGTGGGTATGAATCCATTGTAAGTAGGACATTTTGATGAGGTTATTTCAGTTAAGGTGTGTGTGGCCCAGGCCAATCAGGATGGATCTTAATCCTATTCTGTAGTCCTTTATAAGCAGAATGAATTCACGTGTGTGAGAGGGAAGCCACAAGAAGTTAGAAGCTGAAAGCAATGAAACCTGAAAGAGAAGGAAGAGACCCAGAGATGCAGCCATGTGCCTTTCCATGTGACAGAGGAGCCAAGAATTGCCAACAGCTAGCCCCAGAATGCCACAGTCTTTGGGGGAAAAGTATTGCTTTGATGATGCCTTGATTTGGACTTTACTATAGCCTCAAAACTGTAATCTAATAAATTCCTATTGTTTAAACTAACCCATCTCATGGTATTTGCTTAAACAGCCTTGGAAACTAAAACAGGTATGATTTCAGTAAATTCCTTGGGGGGTTTCATACTGATTCCACAGGAGATCTCTGCAGTAAAATTGCAACTTTAGAGTCATTGTACCCCAAAGCAAGGAAGCTGAACTTTCCTTTCCCAAAGTGACCAATCAATCATATGCTAAGTATCATCCTAGGGGATCATAAACTCCCAAGCTCTTCCATTTTTGTGTTTGTAGGCAAAGCCACTCCAGTAGCCTGAGACCAGTCCTTTGAAGAAGAAAGGCAGTTCAGAGGCTGTTAGAAGAAAAAGCAGATAAAAGCTGGGGGATGGGTGCACAGAAAATTTAAAAGGAGTCTGAGGGGGATCTGGGTGAGCACTGGCAGTGTCCACTAAAATCTCCTATTGCGAAATGTGGGAAACAATTTTGGAAAGAAAATTCCCAGTGGAATAATCCTCCCCCAAAATACATGGGGTAAATGAAGTGTATAAGATAGTTTTCAAATAAGTTACAAACAACAAAGACCATTTTAGTTGTTTCTTACAGAAACCTTTTCAGTACAGGGATTTAGGTGTTTACATATTTTTTGGAAAAGCTGGAGGAGCAGCCATGGGTTGCACTTCCAGGAATGGCTCCCAGTAAGAAGACCTCTGGGGAAGGAAACGGAGCTTCTATCTCAGCCACACTCAGGAAACTGAAGAATCTCCTATTGTGGCTGTTGCTCCAGGAACGTACCTCAGCTGAAATCCAGGAAAATGCTACTGCAACTGTTAGTTCCAGAGCCACATTGTACCTGCTAGATCCACACCAGCAAAATGAATGAATGAAACAAAGTGATTTTACTGATTTCTAAATGTGCTCTAAGAATGTAGATCTGAATGTATCATGAGAATCCTCTTGCAGAATGTGCATCTTTCATTTTCAATATCATTGCAGTTGGATAGCTTTTCTCAATCTCAAGCTTCTTGTTCATGAGGATATTTGAGAGAGCTTGTGTTAAAAGGATAGCAGTGGACTTCTGGGAAGATGGTTGATTAGGGAGCAGCAGGACTTCTCTCCCAGAAAAACAGATGATGGGTGGGCAGAAAATATTCAGAACAGCATTTCTGGGGCTTCAGTGATCAAGGGGAGTAATGTGCAGCAGCCAGGAAAGTGTGGGACCAAGAGACAGAAAAACTGCATTAAAAGAGTGTGAGTAACTCCCTAAGCATGGCTCCTAGCACCCTTCCTCCACTCCCAGGGCAAACAGCTTCTGGTTGTCTGGTCCCTGGTGAGTGGCTGCAGACTGAGAGGACTGAAGAAATCCACTTTCCCAAGAACAGAGTAGGACATGGGCCAGTACATTCCAGCTTTTAGCCAGTGAATTTAGACTGCTGAGGCCTGTGGTTTCAACATGCCTGGCTGTGTGCTGCCACACCATTTTTTCAACCCAGGCCAGGAGCCAGCAGAGAGCTAAGTACAGCCTGTCTACTGAAAGAGAAAAATTGCCAACCAAGAATTATTTATCCAGCAAAACTGTCTTTTAAAATTGAGGGAGAGTTTTAAATATTCACAGATAAACAGATGCTGAGAGAGTTTGTTAACAAGACACCTGCCTTACCAAAAATACTAGAGTTCTGCAGGCTGAAAAGAAAAGATGGGAGAGAAAGGCTTGGAGTAGAGTGTAGAAATGAAGTAAAGGTAACTGAATGATAGAGAGAGAAAAATAAGATATGACAAATAAAAGCCAAAGGATAAAATTATTGAAGTAAGCTCTGCATTTACAGTAATAACATTGAATTTTAATGGATTAAACATCCAAATTGAAAGACACAGATTGGCAGAATGGATAAAGAGATATGATCCATCTATATACTGTCTACAAGAGACTCATTTTAGAAACAAAGATAAAAATAGGTTGAAAGAGAAAGGCTGAAAAAAGATATTCCACACAAGCAGTAACAAAAAAAAAGCTACGGTAGCTATACCAATATTGGAAAAAATATAATTTAAATTCAAAATATAAATTGAATGCAAAAATGCCGGAAGAGACAAAGAGAGACATTATATATTAATACAAGGGACAATTCACCAAGAAGAAATAACAATTGCAAATATCTATGCTCCTAACCAAGTTTCCCCAAAGTACCTGAGGCAAACACTGGGAAAACTGAAGGCAGAGATAGGCATCTATACACTAATAGTAAGAGACTTTAATATATCACTCTTATCAATAGACAGACCATCTAGACAGAGGATCAATAAGGTAGAGATAATCTAAATAATATGATAATGAACTAGACCTAAGAGATATACACCATTGTACCCCCCAACAGCAAGATATACATTCTTCTCGTGCTCATGGATCATTCTCTGGGATAGACTGCATACTGGGTCACAAAACAGGCCTCAATAAATTTGCAAAGATTGAAATTATGCAAAATACTTTCTCTGACCATAATGGAATGAAGCTGGGAATGAGTAACAGGCAGAGAACTGGAAAAATTCACACATATGTGGAGGTTAAACAGTACACTCTTAAACGATCAGTGGTCAAAGAAGAAACTGCAAGAGAAATCAGTATTTTGAGATGAATGAAATGAGAACACAACATATTGAAGCTTATGGGATGCAGTGAAGGCAGTGCTGAGAGGGAAATTTATAGCACTAAACATCTACATTAAAAAGGAAGAAAGAGCTAAAATCAAAGATCTAACTGCACACACGGAGGATCTAGGAAAAGTACAGTGAACTAATCCCAAAGCAGACAGAAGGAAAGAAATAACAGATTACCTCAGAAATAAATGAAATTGAGAACTAAAAATAATAGAATCAACAAAACCAAAAGTTGGTTCTTTGAGAAACTCAATAGAATTGACAGACCTTTAGCTAAATTGACAGAGAAAGAAAGAGAGAAGATGCAAATAAATAAAATCAGAAGTGAGAGGGGGAGTGTTACCACTGACCCCACTGAAATAAAACAGATCATAAGAGAATACTATGAACAACTGTATGCCAACAAATTAGAAAACTTAGATGAATTGGACAATTTCCTAGAAACACGCAAACAACCTGCAGTGACTCAAGAAAAAATAGAAGACCTCAACAAACCAATCACAAGTAAAAAGATTGAATCAGTCATCAAAAACCTACCAAGAAAGAAAAGCCCAGATGGCTTCACAGGTGAATTCTACCAATCATTCCAAGAAGAATTACTACCAGTTCTGTTCAAACCCTGCCAAAAAGTTGAAGAGGAGGAAACCCTACTCACTCTCTGAAGCCAGTAGCACCCTAATAACAAAGCCAGGTAAAGCTTTTACAAGAAAAGAATAAAACAGCCTAATCTCTCTAACAAATATGATACAAAAATTCCCAACAAAACACTTGCAGATCGAATCCAGTGGCACATTAAAAGAATTATACACCATGATCAAGTGGGTTTTATCCCAGGTACACAAGGGTGGTTCAACACAAGATGATCAATCACTGTAATACACTGCATTAACAAATCTACAGAGGAAAACCACACGGTCATCTTGATTGACACAGAAAAGGCATTTGACAAAATCCAGCATCCTTTCTTACAAAACGTTTGAAGGGCAGAAATAGAAGGAAGATTTCTCAGCATGATAAAGGGCACAAGAAAAAACTCACAGCTAACATCGTACTCAATGGTGAGAGACTGAAAGCCTTCCTTCTAAGATTAGGAACAAGACAAAGATGCCCACTGTCACCGTTATTCAGCATTGTGCTAGGTGTTCTAACTAGAGCATTTAGGCAAGAAAAAGAAATAAAAGTCATCCAAATGGGAAAGGAAGAAGTAAAACTTTCACTATTTGGAGATGATATGATCCTATATTTACAAAGTCCCAAGAAATCTACATCAAAGCTACTTAAGCCAATAATATAGCAATGTGGTGGGATATAAGATCAGCATACAAAGATTAGTCATGTTTCTATGTACTAGTAAAGAAAATCTGAGGAGAAAATCAAGAAAAAAAATTCCATTTACAATAGCAACCAAAAGAATCAAATATCTAGGAATAAACTTAACCAGGATGTAAAGGACCTATATTCAGAAAACTACAAAACATTGCCCAAAGAAATCAAAGAAAACCTAAATAAATAGAAGGACATTCAGTGTTCATGGATTGGAAGGCCAAATGCTATTAAGATGACAATTTTACCCAAATTGATTTACAGATTCAATGCAATCCCAGTCTAAACTCCAAAAGCCTTCTTTGCAGAAATGACAAAGCCAATTATCAAATTTATCTGGAAGGGGTAAGGGACCCGAATGGTCAAAAACATCTTTTGAAAAAGAAGAAAAAAGTTGGAGGTCTCACATTTCTTAACTTTAAAGCATATTGCAAAGCTACAGTGGTCAAAACAGCATGGTACTGGCATAAAGATAAGACATTGATCAATGGAATTCAATTGAGAGTTCAAAAATAGACCCTCAGATCTTTGGTCAATTGATTTTAAACAAGGCTGCCAAGTCCACTCAGCTGGGACAGAACAGTCTTTTCAACAAATGGTACTGGGAGAACTGGATATCCTATCCAAAAGAATGAATGGGGACCCCTATCTTACACCTTATCAAAAATTAACTCAAAATGGATCAAAGACCTAAAGATAAGAACCAGGACAATAAAACTCCTAGAAGAAAACATAGGGAAGCATCTTCAAGATCTTGTTGTAGGCAGTGGTTTCTTGGACTTTACTCCCAAAGCACAAGCAATGAAAGAAAAAACTGATAAATGGGACCTCCTCAAAACTGAATACTTATGTGCTTCAAAGGACTTTATCAAGCAGGTGAAAAGGCAGCCTAGTCAATGGGAGAAAATATTTGGACACCACATATCTAATAAGAGTTTAATATCCAGAAGGTATTAAAAAGATAATCAACCCAATTAAAAAATGGCCAAAAGACGTGAATAGACATTTTTCCAAAGAGCAAATACAAATGGGTAAAAAACACATGAAAAGATGCTCAACTTTGCTAGCTATTAGGGAAATACGAATCAAAACCACAATGAGGTATCATTTCACACCTACTAGAATGGCCACTGTTAAACAAACAGAAAACTACAAGTGATGGAGAGGATGTGGAGAAATAGGAAGACTTATTCACTGTTGGTGAGATGTAAAATGGTGCAGCCACTATGAAAGACAGTTTGGCAGTTCCTCAAGAAGCTAAGTATAGAACTGCCACATAATCTGGCAATCCTGCTACTAGGTATATTCTCAGAACTGAAAGCAGGGATATGAACAGTCATTTGAACACCAATGCTCATAGCAGTATTATTCATAATTGCCAAAAGATGGAAGCAACCAAGTGTCCATCAACCATTGAATGGATAAATGAAATGTGATATTTACATGTGATGGAGTATTATTCAGCTGTGAGAAGAAATGAAGTCCTGATGCATGTAACAACATGGATGAACCTTGAGGACATTATGTTGAGTGAAATAAGCCAGACACAAAAGGACAGCTATGGTATGATCTCTCTAACATGAACTAAATATAATGAGTAAACTCATAGAATCAATATCTAGAATTTAGATTTCCACATGATAGAATGAGGATAGAGACTGGGGAACTGATGCTTAATTTGTGCAGAATTTTGTAATAAGGTTGATTGTAACTGTTTGGAAATGGATAGAAGTGATGGTAGCTCATTATCATGTGTGTAAATAACAGGCCAAATTGGATTTGTGATTGTGGTTTTAAGAGGAGGTTTAGGGTCTTGCATGCCACTAGAAGAAAAATTAAAGGATGAAACAAGGGACTGTATAACATAGTGAACCCTGTGTGTGTGTGATGAAGGTGGTTATTGTACAAACATAAGAATAATGTTCTTCCATGAATTAGCAAAATGTATATAACAATTACAAGGTGTTAATAATAGGGTGGTATACAGGGAAAAAAGACACCTAATGCAAACTATGAATTATAGTTAACAGTAATATGTTAATGTTCCTCCATTAGTTGTAACAAAGGTACCACACCAAAATTAAGTGTCAATAATAGGTATAACAGGCATGGGGTTTTTCTTTTTAAAGCTACGAGAATGTTCTAAAATTGATTGTGGTGATGAAAGCACAGCTCTGTGATTATACTAAGAGCCCTTGATTGTACTTTGGAATGTTGTATTGTGTGTGAATAAAACTGTTTTGAAAAAAAATGGATAAAATGGCAAATTTTATGTTATATATATATTTTACTACAATTTAAAAAAGAAAAGAAAAAAAGACCTGACAACTAAATGTAATGCAGCATTTTGAAATGGATCCTTTTGCTATAAAAAAGCATTTACTGGAACAATTAGTGCATCAACATGGTCTGATGATTAAGAAATAGATGTGCATAACTGTTAATTTTCTGATTTGAATGGTTATATTGTTGCATAGGATAATGTCCTTGTGTTTAGGAGAGCATAGGAAATATACAGTAATGTATTGCAAGGAGGATGATGGGACTTTGGCTCAGAAACTCACACTCAGATGGTTCAGAAAAAATAAGTTCTTTGAACTTAACTGGAAACCTTTCTGTAATTTTGTGGTTATTTCAAAATAACAGTAATAATAGCAATAAAACAAAACAATATTTGTGAAGGAAAAAGCCCCTCAAGGCATTGTTTTAGCTATAAGCTCCCGTCTTTTTTTCGTTTAACAAACATGTGTTGAGCACACAGGGATGCAATATCAAGAAAATATAAATAACAATGACATTTTGATCTAAAAAATCTCAATTTACAATATAAGTAGTTAAATCTTTTCCTGTGTGAAGAAGGTCTACCTCAATCTCATATGTAACAATTTATTGTTTGTCAACGTAAGACCTGCTGGTTTTGTTTTTATTGTGCCTTAGTTTAGTTTGTTTTGTGGAACAAAATTATATGGCTTTAGAAAAATCAATATCTCTGGCATACTCTAGCAGCACTTCTGCTACTAATATCAACTTCTGTTTACATGGTTCTTTACTGTTCCAGTTGTTCCTGCATATTAAGCAAATTCTGTCAAAGAAAATAAAAAGTTAAGTAATGACTAAGAAAAAAACAGTGTTGTAGCACCTGTTTCAGTCTGTACCTATAGAAATCAACCAATAAATATCCTTATTTTAAATTTAAGAGCCTCCAAATATGTATGTAATGAGCATGTATAGCGATCAGTGGAGATCAGATGAGCAGGTTTATCATTCAGCCAAACACTGTTCACAACCAGAAAAGTTTTGAGTGATGGGAATTTCCCTAGGCCCTAATACCAAGGCCTCCAACTTTCTCCTAGGGCCCCCTCAGTTCATTGCTAAGTATCAAGTAAGCAGGTCCTAAAATATCCGTATAAAGGAATATTTTCATGAGAAGTTGCTAGAAGTGAAACAATTTTTAGAATTCATTATTTTAAGAAAATAGTCTTTTTCCAGGTTGGGTTTAAATGACATACTATGTCATGTTGTTCATATCATCTTGTAAAATTCTTTTAAAAATTGATTTCCATGAAGAAAATATTTTTACAATATTATTTCCAATTTTCTTCTACTCACATAAAACAAACTGATTCCAAACTGACTATTGTATTTGCTGTTATAAATAGATATCAGTAGTACAATTTCAATTATATTTTACTTCATTTTAAGAAATTCAACAATGAATTTGCATTGTTTTTATAAAAATTATACATGTACACAATAAAAAATATTTTTAAATGCCTGGAAAAAAGTAAACCACCAAAATCCTAATAGTCTTAAATAACCATAAATAAAATTTCAGTGAATGTCCTACAAAAGAGAATAATATAATTTTACATAAATGGAATCATACAAAAGTTTTCACTTGCTTTTTTCATCCAACAGTATATCACAAACATCTTTCCATGTCAATAAATATGGAGCTACAAGAAGTTTAATGATGAGAATTTTATTCTATGTATGTGCAATAATTACTTAATCAGTCCCCTATTGGTGAATGTTTGGGATTTCTCCATTTTTTTACATTAAAAATAGAAATATTAGGAATATTTGTGTACCTGAATCTTTTCACTCTTGTGTGATTATCTCCTTTGATCAAATGCCTAGAAGTGGGAGTATTGGGTAAATAGTCATATAAAACATATTTTGTGTGTTATTAAACTGCAGTCCAGAATGGACCCCGGATTTATGGTATCCTTCTCTCATTCAACACATAACCATACATGGGACTTTAAACAAAAATTACTTCATGCTTTGGAGAATCTAGTGATATTTTTCTTTATTGTCTCTGACACATTTCTCATTAAAATAAGAGTCTCCAATAACTGAAATAAATAGTTCTCATAAAATTTGTTCTCAACAACTTTTAAATTCTGTGATAGTTGTAGGATGATGTATTCAGGTTTCAAGGAAAAAAAAAAATGACTGCTTTCCCCAATAGCATTTAAAACTCTTGTTACATAAGAAAGATTTAAAATATATTCACTCTGAGACTATCCATTTTCTGTTACTAATAGAAACTGAAAGATGGATATAAAATATAGTAATACTAATTTTAGAAAAATGTATAGATCATTATTTATTATCATTCAGGATAAAATCTCTTTAATTAAGTCAAAGAATAGGGAAAGAATTACTGTTTTTAGTCACAAAATTGAAAGTATGTCTGTCACCCCATTCAGGTTTAATTGAGATAGGATGCTTTCTGTGTTTAAGCAAAGACCATGAAACAATAATCTGTGCAAGTTAGATAGTCTAGACCAGAGGGTTTGGAATGGAGAAGACCATATTTGTGCAAAGGGCAAAAAAGAAAGCCTTATTTTCCCTTTCTAGATGTGAAAGATGGATCTGTCTTCCACCTATAAGGCTGACTTACAGATAAAACCAATTATTGCTCCCCACTGGTCATCTACCAGTTATTATCAAGCATTTCTGATATCTTATGTGTCTGTATTGTCTTAGGAAATCTGATCAGTCAGCGTTGGTGAGGTTTGCAGTGTCTCTATTACTTTTGAAGACCAAGAGTAAGTATGTGCACTAATAACTAAGTCATATTCATAAGAAGATGCCTGCTTTGGGCAGATAATTATGCAAATAGACATAATTTACTTTAATTTATTCTTATTTTCTATGAAAAATTCTTAATCACATCCCTTTTTATTTGCCTCTTTATTTGTACAGTATATCTAGCTTATATTATATTTTCACTATTTAAATTATTTAAATATTTTCCTATTTAAATAAAATCGTTATTATTAATTATTTAATCCACTCAACATATATTCATTGAACTATGGGCCAGGAAATGATTCTAGACACTGAGGATACAGATACAGCTTATTTCTCCAAGAAGCTTAAATTCTAGTTGGAGAGACAGACAATAATCAACTAAATGGTAAATATATATCAAATGGTAATATCAGTTTATTATAGAAAAAAAGAGTAGGTGAGGGGGATAGAGAGTGACAGGGAGGAGTAGCAGGGAGTGCTCCATCAAATGCTATGAAGAGGCTATTTTTGAGCAGGGACCAGGAAGTTAAGGAGTGAACCATGCAGATAAATGGAAATAAAAATTCCAGGCAAGTTGTACAGGAGATAAGATGGGAAGCCATGGGAGGTTTTTTGTTTTTTTTTTAATTCATTTTTATTGAGATATATTCACATACCCTACAGTCATCCACAGTGTACAGTCAGTTGTTCACAATACCATCATATAGTTGTGCATTCATCACCAAAATCAATTTTTGAAATTTTTGTTACTCCAAAAAGAAAAGAGATAAAAATAAAAATAAAAGTATGAGTAGAGGAACACCCAAAACATCCACTCCCTGCCATCCCCCCTATTATTCATTTAGTTTTTGTTCCCATTTTTCTGCTTATCTGTCCATACACTGGATAAAGGGAGTGTGAGCCACAAGCTTTCACAATCACACAGTCACACCATGTAAGCTATATAGTTATAGGATCGCCTTCAAGAATCAAGGTTACTGGGTTGCAGTTCAACAGTTTCAGGTATTTCCTTCTAGCTATTCCAATACACTAAAAACTAAAAAGGGATATTTATATAATCATAAGAATAACCTCCAGAATGACCTCTTAACTCCATTTGAAATCGCTCAGCCACTGAAACTTTATTTTGTTGCATTTTTCTTCCCCATTTTGGTCAAGAAGACTTTCTCAATACCACAATGCCAGGTCCATGCTTATCCCCGGGAGTCATCTCCCACATTGCCAGGGAGATTTGCACCCCTGGAAGTCATATCCCACGCAGAGGGGAGAGCAATGAATTTACCTGCCGAGTGGGCTTGGAGAGAGAGAGAGAGGGGCCACATCTGAGCAACAAAAGAGGTTCTTGGGTGGGGAGGGACTCTTTGGC
Organism: Choloepus didactylus; assembly: GCF_015220235.1. Taxonomy (NCBI): domain Eukaryota; kingdom Metazoa; phylum Chordata; class Mammalia; order Pilosa; family Megalonychidae; genus Choloepus; species Choloepus didactylus. The sequence goes on from NC_051314.1 coordinate 53,841,857, forward strand.
ACAATTCTAAGTAGGCTTAGCCTCTCCTTTTCAGTAACAAGCTTGTTAGGGCAAGCCCTAAGGTCGAGGGCTCAGTCTTCTAAATTCGTAGTCCCCAATGCTTACAGGAATATCAGTAATTCCCCAGATGGGAAGTTTAATATTTCTACATTTTTCCCCAGTCCCTCAGGGGGACTTTGCAATACACTTTTATTTTCTGCCCAAATTACTTTGGGGTTTATTGGGGTTTCATACTAACCTACACAAACCAACTAGATCTCACCCCCTATTCAAAGTTCCATGTAATTATGGTGTTTGAATAAATTGACTTTACAGGTTAAGTTATTTAGTGTGCTACAGAAAATATAGATTTTGCACCAAATAATCATCTCTTCCTTTGTTCTCACAAACAAGTTGAAGTTTTAAAACACAGTTAATATCGTCCTTTACCCTTTGGTCTGATTTGCCTCAGTGCTAACCAGATCGGCTTCATTCATTTCTCAGGGTCTGAGGTATGAATCTCAGCTTTTTTAACAGTGCTGTATGGGTTAATACTGACATTCATAGCTGCCAAACTCTGGCTCTGAGTCCTGGGTGTCACACACATGCCTGAACTTCCAGTAACCAACCAGGTTATACACAAAGACCTCAGCATCTCAGAATTTAGAGATACCCATTACAACTCAGGAATAGATATAACTGCTATAAGAGCTTACAATCTAGGGACCATTACAATAAGCCTTCCCCTGATAACCTGATTCAATTCTCAGAGTCTGCACATTATAGTTATTCTGTATTAGTGAGGTATTATAATGTTTGTCTTTTCGTTTCTGGCTTATTTCACTCAAAATACTGTCCTCAAGATCAACTCACCTAGTTTCATGCCTTACAACTTTATTCCTTCTTGCAGACGCTCAATATTACATTGTATACGTACATCACAGTTCACCATTCTTTTCATCAGTCGATGTACCCTTAGGCCACATCCATCCATTGCAAATCGTGAATACTGCCACCATAAAACCAGTGTGCAAATGTCCATTCGTATGCCTGCTCTCAGTTCTTCCAAGTATATACCCAGTAATGAGGTTGCAGGATCTTATGACAACCCTATACTTAGCTTCTTGTGGAACCACCACACTGCCCTCCAGATGGGCTGCATCATTTTACTTCCCCACCAAGAGTAAATAGGTACCTCCCTCTCTCCACGTTTTCTCCAGCACTTGTATCCATGGAAGGGTTTTAAAATAATTACTCAGACTGCTGTAGAGAGGGATCATTTACTAATATGAAGAAGATTATTGAATGAGCAGGATTGGAAGAAGAAACCAAGAGTTTGGGGTTAGATATTTTGAGTTTGAGATGACATTTAGACACCCAAGTGGAGATGTCAGGTTGACAATTTGGTATACATGTGTGGAGTTCAGAAGAGATGTCTGAAGAAGTGTGTCATAAAATGAATCATAAAATCTCAGGTTTGGAAGAATCCTTTACATGTCATCTATTCCCAATATCCTTCAGGTGCTTGAATCTCCTCTATGATATTTCTGTCCCTTGATTATTCAAACTAACTTGGAACTCTTCCAATAATGGGGAACTCATTACCTCTACCATCATCCTGAAGTAGCCCACACAATGCCAGTAGAAATTTCTAATTAATAATAATAAAAATCAGTCTTCCTATAAATTCCACCCACCAGTTCTAGCTCCATGGCTTAGATCCCTACAAAAGGAGCCTGTGCAAGCCAGTATCTATCTAAAATTACAGAAAGGAAATTTCAATTCTTTGTGAGAAACAACTTTCCAACTATTAGAGCTATCCTAAATTAGACTGGGCATCTCATGAAGAGATTAAGTAGCAGAGTGTAGTTGCTTTGAAAGAAGTTGGATATAAATTCAGGGGATTGGCGCATCCACTAAATTTCTAAAGTCCCTTCTGAGTGAATGTTCTGACTCTGATGAGGTAAGCAATCTTTCTACAGTGTAAGTAAATATATCGTAACCTGTATTTAATATGGGTTTGGAGGAAGAGATCACTCTGTATGAAAATGTTGTGTACCTGCACTACAAATATCAATTCCATAAGTTGAACCCTATTTTATCAGTGGCATATTTGGAAGTCAGAAATAATAACAGCAGTCTGGTTCTCTCCAGAGACATAATCTCTTTAAGAGCTATTTTCCAGCAGTAGACATTAGGAAGGAGGGATAGTTTCTCCAAGTTGGTTCCTATTTCAAAGTGGCCATTCCTACAGACAATAGGGGAAGCATTCTACCCCCTACTGGGGCCACTGAGGACTCTATAAAGAGTTAACTTAAATCGAAAGTAAATGCTACTACACTTAAAAAAAAGACACAAATAAGTAATTAAATAGTAAGTTAGATATGTGCTTTGCACTGGCTTATTCAACTTTATATCTGTGTTTTAACTTCAGGAGGTTCATGGCCAATAATCCATTGGTTCTTTCATAAATTTAACAGAATCAATGTGATAAAAAGTATGAAAATTTATGTATTTATCTGGAGTTTTAAGAGGTAGCCAAACTCAGAAAATAAAACTATTTCAAAAGTACTGAAGTAATGTACTTCTGATGTGTGTTTCACCCTGCTCATTTTCAGGTGATGTGAAATGCCTACTTTCATTTATTTATTCAGCAAACATTTCTGGAGTTTACTATAAGTGATTATAGGACCAGGAACTAAGAAATTCATTTTCCACCTCTTTGAAGCAAAAATAGGTTGCAAGATAGAATGATAGTGTAAAAAAATGAAGAAACTGCAAGACCAATAATTACTGGAAAATCATGACCATAAAAATATCATTTTGGTAACTACTTCCTGTGCTAAAGGACCCAACTGTGACAACAGAATATACTTTTATGAGATAATTTTTCTTTTATCACTTTAACAAATGCAATGTAAGAACTTTCTCCAGTGTTTTGTTCTGAAATGTGCTGAGAGTTCTTTCTTGTGATGTTACATTTTATAAAACATTCAAATCCACTGTTGTGCTGGTTGTTTTAAAATGTAACTAGGTATCTGCACACTTGCATCACTTCACTTTATTCTGGACTCATAAAATGCTCAATTTGAAACCACCTAACCAAGCATAAGATAATTTTGATTTTTATATGTGCACATAATTTCTTTCTCTTTAACTACAGCTTTCACATTTCAAGAGAATGGGGAATGAAGTTTATGGAAATTATAAGGTGATTTGAAAGCACAGCAGCTGTTGCAGCAAAATTCCTCACCCCTTGTGCCACCAAATCTACAAGCCCTGTCAGGGCCTCCTCTGAGCCACAATCTTTTTGGCAAATCAGAATTGCATGTGGCTTCAATAACCACACAACTGCTCTGGACAGAGATGCTCGAGATTTTTAAACTACCAATATTAGAGAGAGCAGGGAATTTGTTTTTTAGTTTTATTTTTATCCACAGAGAAAAGAGAACAATCAAAGACAAAATAAACAATTTAAAAGAAGGTACTGTTTATCTCCAGACTTCAAAAGAGAAACCTGAAGAAAAAAAATTTCAAAGGCATCTGTTTGCAAGGAAGTCAACCACAGTCCAGAAGGCCAAGGCAGCAGGGCCTCTGTGTTTGTCCTGGTCCAAATATACCATCCTTGCTGACAGAATCCCCATGAGGCCATGCCCTGAATTGTGCTCCTCCCTGGGCCTCAACACACCCTACAAAATGAAGGGAGGAGGAGGGAACGTCAATAATTGCTTTCTGGGTTTGGATTTTCATCTTTGTAAGGTAAGTACCAGAACCCTTTCTTTAAAACAAATCATACAAGGAAGTCTTAAATGTAAAACAAATAAATGCCCAAAATAGAGATGCCCTGATTGAAATGGGGGTGGGAAACAGAGGTTCTGGGTTGTCGATTCCTTACTTGTTCCCACGCTACGTCTGAGTCATCTCTTAAAAATCATCATCATCGTCATCAGTGTTTTAACTCAGATCACACATCCCGACAAGGTTTCCTAGATTTTGTTACATGTCATAGCTGTGCTTTCAGATCGAAACCTAATGTGCAGGTGGTATCAGAGGGAGTTAGGCCTGCTTCTGCTTTTAGCAAAGGGTCTAACTTTCGGATTTGTCCACTGTCACAATGAATAAAAATGGAAATTATAGCTCAAGGAGTGGGAGAACAGGTTCTTTCTCACTTTAACTCAACATATTGATGCATCAGTTCTGCATCACAGTGTTTCAGTTGGAATCTGGGCTCTTGTTGCCTGTGTGTCCTTAGACAACATTCTTAACCCTTCCAGAGAGTGTTGTGGTCATCTATAAAATGTGGATGGTAATAGTACCCATCTCACAGAGAGCTGTTACAGGTATTCAATGAGAAGAGTGCTTGGCACACATTAAGGGCTCAACAAGTGATATGTTAATTACTATCATTAACAGATTATGTGTTGGCACTCTTCTCCTGTGGGGATGGCACCAACACAAGTGGTGTCCCCGGCTTCAGCATGGCAACCAGCATGTGGCTGGCTTTGCCTGACCATAGACCACTTTGGCACATCAGAGACTGCGGGACACTGATTACGTGCTTCAACTCGGCGGGCCTGGGCTGGGGGACCTGATCAGCCCCTGGGGAGGGTGGTGGGCACGGGCGACAGCGCCCTCCGCAGCCCCCCGGGCCTGGGAAAGTGAGGCCGGAGGCAGGCCCCATTTCCTCACCCAAAATAACACTGTTGGGGGAGGCTTGCCGGAGGGAACCGCCTTTTCCCCACCCCCTTTATCTTGCCCGGACACTCCCCGTTGCCAGTGCAACTCCCATTACTACCAGTGCGCATACATTGTTGCCAGACACCGTTACCGGAGCAACTCTCGCCCCTTTTCAATCAACCTCCGCGCCCTCTCAGAACCAATCCAAGCCTTTAACCTCTACAGCTACCCCGCCCTCTAAACGCCCGATATAAGCTTGTACTCTCCCCTAATAAACTCTCTTGGCTTCTTCACCCTAAAAGAACCGTGTCCCGCTTGTTCCTTTCTCGCCGCCCTCCATACTTTGCACGCCTACGCCGGGGACCGGGCCCAGTCCCCCGCCTCGCCCTCGCCTCCGGGAAAGAGCCCCCGCCGCCGGTACCCTCCAAGCAATCCTGAGAGCCTAGGATTTGGTAACCGGCCGCCACCTCCCCCCCCCAGACGAGTCAACTGCAACCGCAAGAGAGTCCAGCAACCAGAACTCTATCAGCCACCAGGCCTAGCACCCAGCACCAAACCCTCTGGTTCTCCCAACAGTGGGATATGTGCTGGTGGAAGGGGGTGGCTTGAGGGTGGGCTCCACTGTAATAAAGGATCCATTCACAGAGCTTTGAGGGTCCCAGAGGCTCAGAGCTGGTCGAAAGGGGATTTTCTCATGAACATCAGGAGACCCCTGGGGAAGGCTGCAAATGATCTAGCAGGACAGTTGGAGATTTAAACCAGAGCACAATTCCATTGATTACTGATAGGGCAAACTGTTTTTACCTTCAGGATAATGTGGCCTAGAAAAACTCAGGCTATACATAAAATATTTCAAATCCTTCTTTGGTTCAGTACAAAAGACCCACTCATAAACTCCTGGAGGGAGTACGAAATAGTTGAACTTTCCTGGAAAGTGATTTGGAAATCTATGTAACAAGACCTTAAAATGCCAGTTAATTCCACTTCTAAGTGGTCCCCTCACAATAAATTGTGGGCAAAATGTTTATGCAAAAGAGTTCAGCATTTACAGAAGTGAAAAATAAAGCAACTCAAATGTCAAGCTATAAATGGATTGTCAAACTACAAACTTCTATTCATATTAGGCAACAATTAGAATTGCATTTTTTTTTTTAAACATATTTATACCTTTTATTACAATCATTGAGACCCTGGGTTTCCCTGAGTTACACAGTCCCAGTCTTTATCCTTTGTCTTTTGTTCTGGTGTCCCACATGGTCCCAACCTTCCTCTTTCAACCATACTCACAGTTATTTTGTTCAGTGTACTTACATTGCTCTGCTACTATCTCCCAAAATTGTGTTGCAAACCTCTCACTCCTGTCGTTTCCTTTCTGTCTGCAGTGCTTTCTTTAGTGTTTCCTGTAGAGCAGGTATCTTGTTCACAAACTCTGTCATTGTCTGTTTGTCAGAGAATGTTTTAAGCTCTCCCTCATATTTGAAGGATAGTTTTGCCAGATATAGGATTCTTGGTTAGTGGTTTTTCTCTTTCAGTATCTTAAATATTTCATCCCACTTCCTTCTTGCCTCTATGGTTTCCGTTGAGAAATCTGCACATAGTCTTATCAAGCTTCCTTTGTATATGATGGATCACTTTTCTCTTGCTGCTTTCAGGATTCTCTCTTTATCTTTGATGTTTGATAATCTGATTATTAAGTATCTTGGCATAGGCCTATTCAGATCTTTTCTGTTTGGGGTACACTGCACTTCTTGGATCCGTAATTTTATGTCTTTCATAAGAGATGGGAAATTTTCATTGATTATTTCCTCTGTTATTGCTTCTGTCCCTTTTCCCTTCTCTTCTCCTTCTGGGACACCAATGACATGTACATTCTTGCTTTTCGTTTTGTCCTTAAGTTCACAGAGATGTTGCTCGTATTTTTCCATTCTTTTCTATATCTGTTCTTTTGTGTGTAGGCTTTCAGGTGTCTTGTTTTCCAGTTCCTGAGTGTTTTCTTCTGCCATTGAGATCTGCTGTTGTATGTTTCCATTGTGTCTTTCGTCTCTTGTGTTGTGCCTTTCATTTCCATAGATTCTGCCAGTTGGTGTTTTGAACTTTCAATTTCTATCTTATGTATGCCCGCTGTTTCCATTATATGGTTCATCTCTTTCACCATATCTTCCCTAAACTTTTTGAATTGACTTATTATTAGTTGTTTCAATTCCTGTATCTTAGTTGAAGTGTAGGTTTGTTCCTTTGACTGGACCATAACTTCATTTTTCTTAGTGTAGGTTGTAGTTTTCTGTTGTCTAGGCATGGTTTCCTTGGTTACCCCAATCAGGTATTCCCAGATCAGAATGGGCTCAGGTCCCAGAAGGAAGAAATATTCAGTATCTGGATTCCCTGAGTGTGTGTCTTAGAAAATTGGTACACCCTGTGATACCTCAGGTCACTGTGCTTTTCTGCCCAGCAGGTGGTGCTTGTCAGCCTGTAACTCCAGACTGGTGTACAGAGGTGTGGCCCATGGCTGTTTTCTGCCAAGCTCTGGGGTCTGGTTCTGAATGGAAGGCAGGTAGTAGAGATGGGCTCTACCCCTTTCCTCTTAGGGAAGATAACCTCCCTAGGGAGAGGTCATTAGCATTTGAATAGACTCTGCCTGTGTTATCTCCACCCTTGTCTGGGTCAGAGCGCTGAGATCTGAAAATAGCTGAGGCTTTCTCCACTGAGCCAAAACAGAGACAGAAAGTCCCCTTCAGGGCCAGTCTGCAGCCACCCTCTGGCTCTCCAAGGTCAGTTGTCACCCAAAGCCTTTGTCTGCTTATTGGTGATTTGTAGCTTGTAGCAGGCATCAACGTTTGTTAATTGAAATCCCAGTTGGAGCTCAGGTGAGCTAGATTTGCTTTCTGGGAGAGAGTGTCTCTCTAGCACCAGGAGGCTTTGCAGCTCAGTCTGTGGAGGGAGGCGGCTCCCGGCTTGGCTCCACAGTTTTTACTTACAGATTTTATGCTGCGATCTCAGGCATTCCTCCCAGTTCAGGTTGGTGTATGATGAGTGGACGGTCACATTTGTCCCCCTGCAATTATTCCGGATTATTTACTAGTTGTTCCTGGTTGTCTATTAGTTGGTCCAGGGGGACTTTTTTCCATTCCTCTCTATGCCACCATCTTAGATCCTCCTAGAATTGCAATTTTAACAAATACCACAGGGAAATTAACAAAATAAAGCCTTAAATTTAAAAAAAAAGTAAAAAGAATACTATATATACAGTGCAATCCCATTTCTGTGGGGAAAATATATTTAAATTCATATACATCTAAGTATACAAGTGTAGACAGAAGAAAACACAGAAGGTGAAGTTAACAGATGATAGGATTATGCATGATTTACTACATTCCTTATGATTCTTTTTACATTTCCAATTTTTTTGCAATGATCATGCATTGAATTTATAATCAGAAAAAATGTCACTTAAAAATAATTTTTAAAAATCCTACTTTGAGGTTATGAGCAAGAATGTTAGCAGACTTTCAGGGTTTATGCTGCCGTCAATAGCAGTCTAGGACTGAATCTAGGTGCAGAGAAAAAAATAGAATTGGGGAGAGAAAAGGCTTCAGAAGTAGAGAATAGGAGACGTTACATGAGAGAGAACAAGGTGTGTACCCTGATTGCTTACTATGGCCCAAGCACCACACCAGGTTAAACAATGCTGGGAACACCTGGGTTAGGCACCAGGTTAAACAATGACAGGATGCTGACCATTTATTTATTCAACAAATATTTATAAGCACTCACTCTGTGTGTTTGGAATCTGTTTTTATATTCTGGGCAACTTCAGCAGATAATCGTCTACTTCATTAAGCTATGGTACTCAATATTTATTTAACACTGATTCAACACACATTTATTAAGTACCTGTTTTGGTTTCAGGCCCTAGTGACACATCAGTGATTAAAACAAAGTCCCTGCCCTTTTGGAGTTTACATTTTGGTAGTGGGAGAGATAGGCCATAAGGTAATTAATATATCCATATAATATGCCAGGTAGTGATAGGAAGCTATAGAAATACATTAAGCAGGGGAGGAGGGTTTATATGTATACCAGTGTGGTCAGGGAAGGCCACCCTGATATAGTGACTGGAGAAGGGAGTTCCCAGCAGCGGGAAAGGCAGGTACCCTGAGACCATCAAGGATTGGCAAGGTGGCCAGTGTGGCTAGAGCAAAAAGAACAATGTCAGGTGGGATGCGGTGAAAGAAGAGAAGTTATAGGGCCATATCGTGGCAGGAAGTTACAGGCCATTCTACAACTTTCGGCTTTTATTCTAAATGAGATGGAAGACCATTGCAGGAATCCAAGAAGAGAAGTGAAATTGCCAGCTTGTTTGGAATAAATATCTCATATGAGACTCTAAGTGGAGAGGTTCATCAGTCCCATGAGACTAAGTGTCCACACAAGGCTGAATGAAGTGGATGTGCTTTGATCTTGGTAGTGAAGCCACCCAAATGCAGGTCATTGTGATTCCAAAGTAGATTTTGCAGGTCTTTTGTAGTATCTAAATTAATTCTAAGAATCATTTGTAAGTGTTTGGAAAATTCTCAAAAGTCCTTTAGATGCTGTGTTGCTATAGTATTATTTACTGAGTTATCAAGCTGTGAAATAAGGTCAAGTGAAATACAAATTCTAGTTCAAATCTAAAGCAATTGGCAGTTGGTGTTTGCACTGTCTATGGGTCACTGAAATTGCTACTCTACATAAGAATAGGCCAAATTTGATGAGACCAGAAGCAAGAAAAAACCTAGAAATATTAGGAAACATTTAATGACAGCCTCTCCTAAATCAAAGTGTATATGCTCAGATTTACAACAGGGGCAAGCGCTCTCAAAGACAGTACCTTACATGCAGTACTTATTTGCTGACTGGATTTAATTTTAATTTTAATGTAATGTGTCAGCATTTCCTACTGTCTGTATCTAAAGCCAATTCCGTCAATCATCTTGGAGGTTGGCTCTGTCATAAACACCCCGAATGTTTCTAAAGGCAGGCAGTTACATGAGTTACATGCCCCTTTACTTTCTCTATTGTAGGACTGTGCTGCAATATTTGGTCACCCCACCCAAGATATGACCTATGGAGTAAATGCTCAGCCAAGGATTAACAGATCTGGAATATGCACAGCACTTTGCCTGTTAAAACATCAGATGAAAGTTCGTGAAAGTTCTTACTTTATCTGGGGCGTTGTTTTTTCCCTAGCCAATGACACCATGAGTAATAGAACTGCAGGCTTAACAACTGAACCTTGGAGGTTATCTGGTCTATTGCCTTCACAGATGAGGAAACTGAAGTCCAGAGAGGTTAGGTGACTTCCTGCATCTCAAAGCAAGTTACTTACAAAGCCTCAACTATAATTCAGTCTTATGACTTAGTCTTAGCTCAGTGTTTCTTCTACTTTTTGATGCTTCCTCCAAAGCTGCGTGAATCAGTTAAGGTTCTATGGGAGCAAGCAATGAAACTGTCTTGGTATACCTAAGCAAAAAGGGAAAGATCCAGGGAGCCACAGTTTAGAAGGAAGAGGTGAAATAGATAGCGCCAAGTGGCTCCAGAAGGCCTTCATTGCAAAACCTACTGTCAGCTTTTCCCAGATACTGCCTTTGGCATGCAGGAGCTCTGACAGTTTCCTCCAGCATGGCATAATTGCACCGCAGACTTGAAGTCTCATGAAACTCTGATTACATCAAGTGTCTACCTCTTGGTGGCACTTGAGGGATAGGAGAAGATATTTGGTGGAAAGAGCCTCTGGGAATCATTTTAGAGTCCATAATAGAAAAGAAAATATCTGAATTTACCCCACCAAGACCACACATAATGGGGAAGAATTAATTCTCCTGAAAGCAATCAGGGTGCAGGTGGGAAGGGGTATTGATACTGAGTGTTAACAACTGACAAATGTCCACTACAAGATGAAATACATACCTGAGACCTTGCACAACATGAAGAAAAAAGTAAGCAAATTTACAATGGAAGAACCTCTTAAGAATTTTTGAGAGTCAAGCATAATTTTTTTTCTGCCAAGTTGATAAATTGTGCATTTATTGTAAGAGTAGCAATGAATAGTTAAGGATTGATTTAGTGACTAATACTGTCTCATATTAGAAATGTGATTAGAACACTTCAATCTCTTAATTTCCATAACTCCAGGGGGTAAGAGGGAAGAAATACTGGTAAATGTATTCCTTCCACACTTCAGAGAATCACGTCAGAGAATGTGGTAATTTCTAATACCATAAGACAGGAACTATTGTGAAGATTTACTGACAAAATTAGGGGTAATAGATGGTGTGCTGGTTTGTATATATTCTGTCTCCCAGAAAAAGCCATATTCTTTAATGCAGTCTTGTGGGGGCAGACATATTAGTGTGGATTAGGTTGGAACCTTTGGATTGGGTTGTGTCCATGGAGATGTGACCCACCCAACTGTAGGTGATAACTCTGATTTGATAATTTCCATGGAGGCATGGCCCCGCCCATTCAGCATGGGCCTTGACTAGTTCACTGAAGCCCTATAAAAGCTCAGACAGAAGGAGCTCATAGCTTGTGGTAGCTGAGACAGACATTTTGAAGACAGCTGTTGGAAGCTGATGCAGAGATTTTGGAAAAGGCTATTTTGAAATGCAACCTGGGAGCAAGCAGATGCCAGCCACGTGCCTTCCCAGCTAACAGAGGTTTTCCGGACGCCATTAGCCATCCTCCAGTGAAGGTACCCGATTGTCGATGCGTTACCTTGGACACTTTATAGCCTTAAGACTGTAACTGTGTAACCAAATAAACCCCCTTTTGTAAAAGCCAATCTATTTCTGGTATTTTGCATTCTGGCAGCATTAGCAAACTGGAACAGATTTTGGTATCTAGAGGGGGGTGCTGCTGAGGTTGCAAATACCAGACACATTGGAATGGCTTTTTAAATGGATAAGGGGAAGATTCTGGAAGAACTGTGAAGAGCTTGATAGAACAGGCCTAAACTGTTTTTAAGAGACTGTGGAAATATGGATTCTAAAGATACTTCTGATGAAGCCTTGAACAGAAATGATGAATGTGTTGTTGCAAACTGGCAGAATGGTGATCCTTGTTTTAAAGTGGGAAAGAATTTGGCAAAATTGGGTCCTGGTGTTGTATAGAAGGAGGAATTTGAGAGCAACGATCTGGGATACTTGGCTGATGAGATTTTGAAACTAAAAGTTGAAGATATAGCATGGCTTCTCCTTGTAGCCTATAGTAAAATGTGACAGGTCAGAGATAAGCTGAGAAATGAACTCTTGGTTTCAAAGAAACCAGAAACTGATAGTTTGGGAAATTCTGGGCTTTCAGAAAGTGAGACCCCAGAAGCTACAGTCCAACATGAGGATTTAACCAAACATGGAACCCAGCCACCATTTCAGTACAAGCCAGGATTGGAGATGGAGTCATCCAGAAAGGATCTGTGGATAGTCTTATTGTCTGACAGCTTTGACCTCTGTGTGCTTCACGCGAAGCCAACAGAATTTTTGCGAGATCTTTATAGATGGAGCCCCTGCCGGTCTGGACTGGAGGAGACAGATAAGGAACAAATTGAAGGAAAAATTTCTTCAGACAGAGCCATGGAGGTTGAGGTCTGGAGTCAAGAGGTCTCGGGCTGGGAGAGCGGAGTGGCCCACACGCATGGAAAGGGTGAATTTGTCCCAGAGGTCCAGGGTGGGCCTTCCGCCTCCATGCTCAGGAAGAGTTCTGCCACCCCAGGCCCCAAAGAGGGGGTGGAGCCCATTCCCAGGGGATTGGGGAAAGCCTGGCTGCCACCCCACTGTTCTGAAGAGGTTGACTGTGTGCCCCAGAGATGGAAGAGAATCCGGGTGCTGCCCCTATGTTTGAGGAGGGGTGGCCCAGAATGTGGTCTCCCCAGTGTGTGGATATGTTGGAGCACTCAGCCCAGCATTTGGAGAGAAAAGGGCTGCCATGAAGTCCTTTGGAAAGGGTTGGACTCCCGCTCTCTCAAGCCCCAAAGATACAATGTCATTCTGTTAATTATTCTCAGGCTTTGAAATCTAATGGAGTCTGCCCTGCGGGTTTTAGGAATTGCTTTGGTACCTTAAACCCTGTTTTCCTGACTGTTTCTCCTTATGGCAATGGGAATGTTTATCCTATGACTGTCCCTCCTTTGTATATTGGAAGCAGATAACTTGTTCAGAACAGATGGCGATCTAGGACTGAGTCCATGTGGAGTTATGATCATCTTTGGGGTTAATCTGTAACAGTTGAGACTGATCTTATTGATCAGGATATCTGTTTGATTGCTAAAAAATATGATTAATAAAATATTACTATAAATCAATACAATTCAGTAAATATTAAACTAAGTCCCTAGTTTTTGATGGGCATTAACGCAACTTTGAATAAACCCTGATCTCTCAAAGAAATTATAAACTTGTGGGGAAGACTAAAAGCACATACACTTTCACTCTAAGTGGGAGAGTTCACGTTTTTATCTACAGCCACCACTGCCCCTTTAGGTGTTAATATTCACAGTCTCCACTGTGACATTTCCAAGTGTCCAGTATTCTGAGATGGTGGTTGTCCCATTTGGATCAGCTGGTTGGGTATTGCACAAATCTTGTGCAAATGGATATCACTCCTGCCAGATGATCAACACATGATGTGCTGGCTGTCAGAAACAAGGGCCTCTTCCCATTCCTGGTGTTTTCTTCCATGTATAGAGAAGCACAACTATTGTAACACTGCTGGCCTTTCTCCAGCCCAAGGAGGTATAGTCACCTGCCCATGTGATAAAATAGGGAAGAATAAACTTGATGTACTCAACTCACCGCCTCTTTTTTTCTCTTGGGAGCAATCCTGCTCTCCAGGATGAGCCATAAGCCTCACAGGGCACTCCTCCTACCACCAAAACCACCAGAAGAAGAACCTGCCCTTCATTCAGCACTTTGGGGAGGGAGGAGAGTGTATCTGTCTCGTCTGTGGTTTTGTAAATCCATTGTTCTCCATCTCCGACTCACAGTTTATCAGTGAGAAGGGTGATTTCGTGGCCCTTATTTGTCACTGGTTTTATTTCTCAGTTTGTTCAGAGTTGAGGCACATCCCAAGGTCCCTATCTGTGCTTCCCACCAGGTTATATTCCCTCAATCTCCACAGATCGTCTCCATTAAGAGACCTTGCACTAGTGAGAAAAACAGCTACAGTGATAAACAATTCACACTGGAATGGGGACTGGACCATCTGCTGCCGCTAACTCAGCTTTCGCATGGTTTCCAGATGCTGGTGCCAAATAGCGCTCATTCCAAAGTATGGTCAAGTGTGGGGCAAGCCCTCTGTGGCTCTGTACCTGTCTGTGTGAACTTTCCAGACCTGGACCCTAGTTCCACATCCCACCTATCTGTCTACCACTAGACCATATTCCTTCATCTTCTCCTCCCCCACACTACAGCCCAGGAAATCCTGGCTCTTCTCTAATTTATCACATCTTGTATCGAGTCTATTTGCATTCCCACGATTCCTGAGTTTTGGAACGCAAAGGTTAAGAATCAACCCCCCCCCCTTTTTTTTTCTCTTTGTAGACCTGCTGTATCAGCCTTCCCTGAGGCAATGACCACAAAATGCTTAAGTGGCTAAATGGGGTAATGGCCAAGGAGTAAAAAGAAATACAAGAAACAAAAAGCTCATTCAAAAATAGTATTCCACACCTCAGGTGACTAAGCAATTGCAATGTGATGTTAAAAACAATAAGAGTAAGTGCAGAGCATGTGATTACAAACGAAGGCCAGATAATCCAGCTTGGGAGGGTCAAGAAAGGTTTGGGGTATGGGGAGTTGCCCTGCAGGTCAGTGCTTAAAATTGTTAGAATAGCTAGAATCTGAGTTGTTACAAAGGTGTATGTGTGTGTGTTTGTGGCACTTTTTTTTGTTTTCTTGTTTCTTTGTTTGCTTTGATTTGGGAAAATTTCAAAGATAAATGTGGAAAAAGAGTACAAGGAACCCCTGTCACCAAGCGTACCACAGAGTTTCATTAATTATCAACTCATGGTCAATCTTATTTCATTTATAACACCACCCACCTCACCCTGCCCAATTTATTTTGAAGCAAATTACAGACATCTTATCGTTTCATTAATAAATATTATAGTATATATTTCTAAAAGGTAAGGGCTTTAAAAATATAATCTCAATACCTTCATCACCCATAAACATTTACAATAATTCTTTAACATTTTCAAAAACCAATCAGTCAGCATTCAAATTTCTCCAATTATATCAATGCTGTTTTTCTTTTAACAGTTGGTTTGTTCAAATTAGATTCTAAACAAAGAGATCCACACATTGTATTTGGTCAGTATTTATTTTAAGTTTCTTTTCATTTACAGAGTCTCCCTCCTATTTTTCCTTGCAATTTATTTGTCATAGAAACCAGATTTCTTGCCCTATAGTGTTTTTCACCTTCTAGTTTTTGCTGACTAAAATCCTGTAGTGTCTTTTTACATATTCCTCTGTCTCCTTTATTCACTATAAACTAGAAGTTAGACCTAGAAGCTTATCAAATTTTGATTTTTTTTGACATAAAATACTTTATAGATGGAGATGTAAACTTCCACTAGGAGTCACATAATTTTACATTGCCCCTCTGTGATGTTAGCAACCACTGAAGACAATTGCCCACATCCATTATTTCATTAGGGGTTTGTATTTTGTATTTTAAAGGCTTATAACAAATCACATAAAAAGAATTCATTTTCCTTTGGGATTCTTTCTTTTTTGGTAGGGGGCAGTATTTCTTATTGCCATATATTTTCTAACTTTCGGAGCTAGAGTCAAAAAGGTAAGGAAGAGAAGGCCACAACAGCTTACCCAGCTATTCTAAGATACATTTTTTGATGTTCCTAAGTGCATCAATAAATCTCATTTAACAACAGGATTGTGATAGCCCAAAACTGATGCCTAACTTGAGACTAGAGAGATTTAAATGTAGATTCCAGACCAATTCTACCATGAAATGGAAAATTCTGGAACCTAATGTCCTTTGTACTCAGTATTCAACCACATTCCCTTATTTTTACTAAATAAAAAGGAATAATACATTCCGTTTCTATCAATTCTAATTTTTCTCCCTATATTGATAGGCTTTTCCCCCTTCTAGTTGAAATAAAAAATCAGTTGGATTCAATTATAGACAGTCTATCAAGAATAAAAAAGAAAATCATTAAACATGAAAAGCAAAGGCTGCACTTTGAAACAAAAGAGACATCTATATTCCTACCCAGGACATCTGCAAGCAGTTAAGGTGTTGTAATAATTCTTTTCCTTTGCTCATCAATTGCTAAGCCACCTGTTAAGTTTTCAGTTCTACTTGCTTGACAGTTCAGACTGGAAATTTATACTAAATGAAGAATTGTTCCCAAGACTAGCTCTTTTTAAAATAAGACTTTGGCTAGATTTATTTATTCTCTAACAGGCAGTAATGAAAAGCAACATTTGTTTCATAGGTTCACACCAAGTCCTGCAAAAAGAAGAGATTTCTTATTTTTCTATATACCTAACTGAAGGCAAAAATCCAAATGAGATAGTAATAATTTTTAATTTCCCAGGAATATTAGGATGGGTGTTGGGGGAGGGTGGGATGGCAATTGAAAACAACAGATTTGCCACTCACAAATACGAACACCATATGAGGAGCCTAAACTCACAGCTTGGCATTTTATTACAAACCACCCGTGAACTTACAACCTGTCACACTTCAGAGAAACCTAGATCAGTTTTCAAGCCCAATCTTTAACACCTTCAATCTTGGGTCTGGCTCACATTTTGTGACTATTTTTTAGTATGCAAAATTATTTAAAAATGCAAGTCTTTACAGTTTTTTATTTCAGAAGTGGGCATAGAAAACAACACTATGGGTGATCCCTTCTTGTTTACTTATATCCTGCCTTTTTCATAAAGGATTTAAGACAACATCTACAGACACATGAAGTAAGTGAAGTAATATAAACTGTAAATAGGTGAGAAAAGAGAAACAGAGAGAAAGCAATAAAGACATAAAATAGTATCAGCAATAAGACTAGTCCACAAAAGGAACATCTGTACATTTGCCAAGGAGGGTTGTGCTGTTGCATGAAGAAGAGACTCCTAAGCTTAAGGGATATCACTGAGTAAAGCCCGATGGGATTGACTTCATCTGAACCTTACTACTCAGCTCTTCAGCTTGTGATAACTTTCTCCCAGCCTTTCATCAGTTCCATGACTTTAATATCTTTATGTTAAAAACAAATAAATCCTTAATGTAGTATACCATGGAAAACAGCCATAATTTTATCTAGTTCAGGTCATTGACTCCTCCGGATTTCTTTAGAAATATTTTCCCTAAGCCTATGGCTAGTACTACTACTGTCATAGAAAGTCATAGAAGGGCCTTTGAATCCTTCTAAGCTTTTTGAAGGGTCCCAAAAGTCAAGGGGTGGTCATTTAAGCAATTTCAGCCTGGAAGTTTTCTGTACTGCGTTCTGGCTTCTGGTCTGACCTTCTAAAGTCTCTTGTTACATGAGTCTTATGTGCCCTTGGCAGCTAAAAAGTCATGCATTCTTGCATCCATCTATCCATTCATTGTTTATTTGTAAATTCATTAATTTAGCAGATATTTATTGAGTTTTTCTATGCTCCAGAAGTAGTGTTAGGCACAGGGAGGAAGGATTTAGTGAGATGCATGTTCTGTTTTTAAGGTGTAGGGAAGACATGAGGCCTAATCCCAACTCTCTTCTCTCTTGTCCACCTTCCCTATAGGGCTTCCCATCTCCTCTGCCCTCCAGGTTGCCCTGAAGCTCAGAGTGGTCAGTTAACATAGTCCAGGCCAATGAGCTATAAGAAAAAATCTGCCAGAGTTTCTGAAAAAGGTTTCCTGATGAAAGGGAAGGCCTACCTAGAGCAGAGACTTTACCTTTGCAAAGAATGAGCTGCTGAACTAATACCAGTAGCTGTTTTCTTTCATTTTGAAATTTTATTATATAAGAAAAACAAATCTCCATTTGTTTAAGCCACTGTGCGTCCAATTTTCTGTTACTTGCACCCTAAAGCAGTCCTAACCAAATTGATGAACTCAGCCTATTTGAAAAATTAGACATAGATAACTGTAAAATACAAGACAAAAAGAAGAAAATGCTACTGCAGAGGTTCCAACAAAATGCTATT
Source organism: Choloepus didactylus (assembly GCF_015220235.1). Lineage (NCBI taxonomy): Eukaryota > Metazoa > Chordata > Mammalia > Pilosa > Megalonychidae > Choloepus > Choloepus didactylus. The sequence goes on from NC_051314.1 coordinate 53,859,700, forward strand.
AATTTCAAGGAATAAAAATAATTTCTGTCTATAACATAGTTAAGGAATAAGCGATTGGTGGAAAAAAATGAGGGTTTAAAAAAAAAAAGGGAAGAATTTTGCATTGCGTTTATTTCCCCCAGCAAAACTGCTTTAGAAATAACTTAAGACAACACCTTTTATCAACAGTCCGACAACAGAACTGTGTCCTCCTACGGGACTAGAGAGCATGGCAGTAGGCTAGGGACATCGAGAAGAAAGAGCAATGACGAAGAACTAATATTGTTGGACACAGGTTGAACCAGGAAAAAGGAAGTTTTTAGAAGGCTTAGCTAAATTTTGGATAATGAGATTGCTTCTTTCCTTTCTCTTTTAGACACTTATGTAATGATTTGTATTACTTTTCAGGGCTTTTGGAAGTAAATATATAATTTCTATTGGATGAGATCCTGTATAAAGCAGAAACTTCAGGCAACTTAAAAAGGGTCAGAATATTCAAGTTATGCATGCATCATCATATTTAACCATCACATCAACCCTATGAAAGAGCTATATAGATATATTTTGAGTGGGGAACTAAATTTCAAAGGGTAAAGATATTCGTCTCAGCTCTTACCTCTAGAGAATGGCATAGCAGGGACTTGAATAGACTTCTGCCCACCTCCCAACTCTTTTCTCTTTCTATACTATGTGACCTGGAAGATAGAGGAGTGGAAGAAAATGGGAAAGAAGAGACAAAAAAACAGGGCTGTGAGAGACGGGAGTTTCCCTGAAAGGCCACAGTATTTAACCAGATGCCAAAAGGAAGACTTGTTGCTCTGTATCAAAAGGAAGGGGGTGGGGGGACCAAAGGCCCGTTTTTTTTCTTTGTTACCTGAAAGACAGCTCTACTATTAACTAGCTGGATGACTTTGGGGGATGTATTTAACATCTCTGGTTCTCAGTTTTCAAGATAAAATACTGTGAGAACTCAGTGAGATAATGCATATGAAGTGCTTAGCCACAGGGCCTGGCACACTGTAAATTTCAAAAATGTTAACTATTATTATCATCATGATTGCTCTAATTATTTCTCTTTTCCAGTTCAATGCTCAACTATGAGTGAGGATTTGTTGTTGTGTTCCTCTTCTGTTCTTTAAGATGATTACTTTCAGAGAGGTCAAAAATTAAATACGAGGTGCCTCCAGGCAACAGGAAAAAGTAATATCAGAACAATCTACAATGTGACTGATCTGGGAGATTCCCAAGCTCAGCAGGACTTCATTCCACAGCCAATAAACAACACTCAAACCGTTCTTATATGGAGCATGGCTGTGGCTTCTGGAGGGCCCAAGCAGCCAGGCTTCTGAGGTTGAAAGGAAAGTTGTCACACAGGAGAGACTGAATGCAAAAACAGAAGGTCACAAAGGAAGGGGCCCTCCACTCTTTAAGAAAGATGAAATCAGATCCTTTGTTCCTTTCTTGATGTTTAAAACATACTGAGTAAACTCTATTTTAAAAAAAAAGCATATGGATAAGCTGTTTTTTGTGTGTACATGTTACTATACCTGAAACATTTTCCCTAAAACTATTTAAGTTGAAACAGCAAAATTGTAACAGTTATAAATAAACCCTTTGTTGGAATCCTAGGAATTGATTCTTAAAACATAAATATAGTTGTAATTAGTGGTTTATAGACTGTTGAATAGCTAGGCCACAAACATCTCCTAAGGCTGGCATGCAGACCAGGAAGGTCAAAGGCAGGTGCACGGCATCCTCTAGAGCAAGCTGGGAAAATGGACCTTCAGCCTGGGAGGAATTCCTCAGGTGATTGAGTATGAGACACAAAGGAATTCTTCAGCGAGCGATCTCTAGAACAGGCTGTTTGACAGAGTGCATCTGGGTTCCAAATAGGGCTTGTAGGGCACAGACTACCCAGTGGATAGGGGAAGCAACAGCTGGTCAATGAAGTTATTTGGCCTTTCATCTGTTCCACCTCTAAACCATTTTCTGGTCTTCCAGCTTTTTTTATCTACCTTGGTCTCAGGTTCTGAATCTGAGACCTGAAACCCTGCATAGTGCTGACATAGCAATTTATTAGTGTGAAAGTACTTTAGATTTCATATGTGTAATTTCAGAGCTGGGAAAGGTTTGGGGGAGGGGTGATCGGATCCTGTCTAGATCAGCAATTCTCTGCCCAGGGATATGCCAGCACAGTGAGGCCAAAACCCAGAGAGCCTTCCTCAGGCTGTGGGACAGATGGAGAACTGGAAAAACTGGCTGGAAAGGAAAGTTAAGAGATGAGAAAGGCAGGAAAAGAGCAATAGAAAAGAACTGCAGTGGGGAGTGGCAGCTACAATTACCACAAGACTTTCTCATAACATCCGTGACTCAGAGTCTGGTCTACCCCTGGGCTAGACTTTACCTAAGCCATTCCACATTTAACTGGATAAGAGAGATATAAAAGAAAATGATGGTTGAGGAGAACCTCCACTCTACCTTTTCATGGGTCCTATGTCCAAAATTGGTGCTTTGGTAATAGGGAATCAGTCCCCCGATGATTCTCAGCATAGGCAAGTGGGATATGTGCTCTTCTCATATGTCCCCACTATCTTCCTAAACAACATATTAAGAATTATTATTTGTTTAATATTTTACAGATTACAGAGCTTCATGGTTAAGGAAGGCCTTGGAATCAAACAGCCTAAGATGAAATCTTACCTCACACTAGTTGTGTGACATCGGGCAAGTTCATTCATTCATTCAGCAAATATTTGTTGAATCGTACTGTGCCAGGCACTAGAGTTACAGCAGTGAACAAAACAGTCAAAAATCCCTCTTTATCTCATATAACATATTCTAGTGGGGAAGATAGACAATAAGTAAACAAGAAAACATGTTATATCAGACCACCATAGATACTAAGGAGAAAATATACAAAACAGAGAAGGGAAATATGAAGTTTGGGAATGTGGAGCCTGCAATTTTAGATAAAGTGACCAGGAAAGACTTACTGAAAAGGTGATTTTTGAGAAAATATCATGAAGGAGTATCTTAGTTTGCCAGGATTGCCATAAAAAAGTATCACAAACTAGTTGGCTTAAACAACAGGAATTCATTGTCTAGCTTTGGAGTCTAGAAGTCCAAAATCAAGGTTTTGGCAGGATCATGCTTTTTTCTGAAGTCTGTAGTGTTCTGGTGGTGGCTTGCCAACATTTCGTAACTCAGTCTCTGCCTCTGACACATGGCCATCTGTCTCCTTCTGTCTCCTACTACCTGGGTTCAAAGTTTCCTCTGCTTTTAGGGACTCAAGTCATATTAGACCGGGGCCCACCCTGATTCAGGTTAGCCTTACCTTAACTGGTGACATCTTCAAAGTTTCTATTTGCCAATGGGTTCACACCCCGGACTTGAACACGTTTTTGTTGGGGACACGTTTCAACCCATAACAAGAAGAGAACCTGGTAGATAAATGGGGAAAAAAGCACTCCAGGAATGGAAAGCAACCTGTGTGATGACCCAAAGTGCAGGCACGTGCAAGGTGACCATGTAAAGGACTGCAGCGAGTGAGGGGGTGAGCAGGGCAAAGTAAGGCCAGAGAGGCAACACCATCATGAGGGCTTTGCAGAACATAGGATGGATTTTGGCTTTTACTCTGGGTGAGTTGGGAAGCCACTGGAAGGTTTACAGCAGGGGAGTGACAAGATCTGAATCAAGTTTCAAGAGGATCAAGTCTATTTTGTCAAGAACAGATTGAAGAGAGGGAAGGATGGAAATAGGGAGACCAGTCAGGAAGCTATTGGAATAATCCAGGCAAGAGATGTGATGGCTTGTATGAATTAACATTTTTGCATGTTATTTTCCTCATCAATAAAATGAGTGTAATAATGCTCACTGTCCTGGATAGTCAGTAGGAATTGCATTCATAAGTGTAAAGCCCTTAAAACAGTGCCTGGCATATAGTAGACATTAAAATAGTAGTATTATATGGTTTATTTGAATCTCTCAGTTAGCCCCCTTTATATTGATATAGATACTGAAGCTTAGAAAACTTAAATATTTAACTTGTCCAAAGTCACAATATCTTGAAAATGTTATGGGTTGGACTTGAACATGAATCTTAAGCCTGTGTGCTTTATAGTGTGCCATGCTGCTTCTACTTTCAGGGGTTTAAATCACTCATCTGCATTCTAGCCACTAACATTTGTGCTGACACTGTTCATCAAACTAACCAGTATCCTAACAAAGTGTTTTCTTTTTTCCTATTTATTTTTATTACAGCAGTGGTAGGTTTATGGGAAAATCATGAAGAAAATCATATACAGCCCTCATACACTCAGTTTTCCCTATTATTAACATTTTCCCTATTAAAATTTTGCATAAGTTTGTTACCTTTGTTATAACTGATGCAACAACATTATTACAATTATACTATTAACTATAATCAATAGTTTACATTAGGGTTCATGCTTTGTGTTGTATAGGTCTAAGGATTTTTTAAAAAAATTATTCTGGTAATCTATATACAATCTAAAATTTCCCATTTTATCCACTTTCAAATATACAATTTGGTGATGTTAATTACGTTTACAATGTCATGCCTCCATCACCACCATCAATTACTGAAACTTCTCTATCACCCCAAACAGAAACTCCAGACCATTCAAACATTAACTCCCTTTCTCCATCCCAGCCCTGGCCCCTGGTGATTTGTATTCTAGTTTCTGACTTTATGAATTTGTATATTCTAAATATTTCATACAAGGGTGACCACACAACATTTGTCCTTTTGTGTCTAGCTTATTTCACTCAACACCAATGTGTTCAAGTTTCATCCATGTTGTAGCATGCATTGCTACAAACTTCACTGCTTTTTTACAGCCAAACAGTATTCCATTGTATGTATATACCTCATTTCATTTATCCGTTCATCCATTGATGGACACTTGGATTGCTTCCCCTTTTGGCAACAGTTTCTGAATAATGCCGCTATGAACATTGGTGTGCAAATAATCTGTTTGCATCCCTGCTTTCAATTCTTTGTGGTATATACCTAGAAGTGAGATTCCAACAAGGTCCTTAATGAACCCAGAGCACAGACAAGTAGTTTTGATGAATGGAGAGGTACAGAACATTTCCCCAGTTAGGACAGACCACACTAAGAATTTAGTGAGGATAAATGTAGGATGCCCTAAATGTAAATGCCTAGAAAGAGAATGAAAAGTATGGGCATGTAGGAAAAACAAAAGAAGAAAAGCATGGAAAGAGAAGATTAAATCCTAAAGGCAATTTTTGCCTTCTTCAAAACTTTACACCCTATAATTTTCTTGTATAACTTTGCTTTTGACTCTTTCCAATTTTCCACATCTCTCATTAAAATCAATAAAATACAGACTGCCAATAATATTGAGAAACTATTACAGGGGCAGAAGAAACACAGAAGGAAGTATACCTAAAATTAGGACTAACTGACTGACATGATCGTTGTAAACAGGAGCAAATTAAGAATGCAGAGTGATTTATTCTTGATATGAGTTATTCATGTTAATTTTTTACTAGGAACAGAAAACATGCTTCTCCTTTCAAACCCCTTTTTCTTCTAAGAAAGATATCTCTAATCTTTCTGTTTTATTTGTTCCCCCCCAAATTCTAGACTAACAAAAATATTCTTAATATAAATGAGCCATCCTTTTGTTCTGAAATGTCACAATACAACTTTATTATTTCTGACAGCACTTACAGTAGTCATTAGAAAGCACACTCTAAGTCATTAAAAAGCTTAATGCATGCTTATATTCATTAACAAAGGTAATCATGGCTTAATTAGCATCCAAGTTTATATGTCCTCTCTTGTAGAGATAAGCTCTCAGAAACTAATTTTTGAAAGTGTAATGCAAATCATTATAATCAGATTTGTTATTAATTTTATGTGCATTAAGTTTCTATTTAGAAAATGAAGAGAGCTTGGCCAAGGCCAGAACGTACACCGATCCAAGCCAGACAAAGAAATCACCATTCCTAATAAAAATGTGTTGGTGGGGGAGGGTGCACCTTTTATTAATTTGATAGCATATGAAGCTAACAAGGCCATTTTCAGGTTATTTCATTTCTTCTCTGGTTGAATTGAATCTGAAAGATAGAGTCAGACACCTGAGGATTATAAAAATGTCAGAGGATGAATGAAATAACGAAGCCAGCATTAGTGGGGACAAGTTCATTTTGATTGGTCTGAGAAAATTAAAACAGGAACATCCCCAAAGAAAGTTGACACTCAAAAAATTGCAAGAATCATAGTAACTGACATTTAATCATTTTGCCTTCATCCGTAATGGATTTTTAGATAATACCTTCCAAATCTTTACCAAAGCAGCGGTCATGTTTTTAAAAAAGATTTGCTTTGGTGAATGGAATGAAGGGATTTGAGCTGGGAGCCCCTAATAACCAGTCTAATTTTAATTTTGGTAACACAGGCATTGGTTCCGCAAAGACCTTGCTTCTTAGCAGTCACATCTGCTTGCCTAATTGACAATGCAGAAGGGAATTGTTTTAATTTGTTTTCTTTGGACTACATCAGAAATCTGTGAAACATTCATAGCCATATGGTGTCATAGACAGCAAATACATAAATCCATACCAGTTATTCTGGGGAGAATTTGTAATTTGAAATAACAGATTGCCTGATTCCACAGTACTTACAGTTCATTAATATCTGTAAATCTTAAACAGTATTCCCTTATGATACTTGTCTAAGCAGGTCTGGAAAATCACATCTATATGACAGGGGAACCTAAATTTGAATATGTTAGAATGGGCAGGTAAGGAAAGAAAATTGCATTTTGTTTCCTGGACCAGATAAGCATAGCAATCATTCTATATTTTGTTTTCAAAGAATATCAAATATCCAAGAATTGTCAAGAAAGAAAAATGCTCTCATTTCTTTTCCTCTTGACCAATGAGTTTTTATTAATTTGACTACTGTGAGTTACCACATTTAACTTGGATATTCTACCAAGTTAGAAAAATCGTTAAATTTAGTTAAATGTTTACATTTTTGCACATTTAATCGTTACGTTTTTGATCATCTTTTATTATCATGTTTTTCACTTAAAACACTAGAACAAAAATGATTCATGAAAGAAACCAAGAATCTTATTTCAACCATGCCCAATCAATTTTCCCCAGGGCTGTTGCACTGAACAACTTCCAGAGGTGTCATTCACATCATAGCAATTAGAATGGCACCCCCTCGAGTTGTGCAGTGCACAGCCTGTGCAGTCCTACATGGTAGCCTGATTTTCCCTAGTCTACTATTGTCAGAATGCAGACTTCATGAACATGTTCTGAGTATCTGATATTTGACATTGTGCAAAGCAAAACTTTCCTTCAAAGACTGCCTATTATTATAAAGTCAATTTAGTAATCAGTTGCATTTGGCCAGACATTATATTATGTGTTCCAGAGTTCCCTTTTGTGAATAAGAATAATAAACAAGGGTGATGGTTTTAATGTTTAACTACTATATGCTAAGCACCTTATTATTTTAATTACTATTCACAATAAATCTATACCATAAATATTATTATCACCATCTTCATGGAATGATTCAGATAATAAGTTAGAATATGAGTTCAAATCCATATCTAATTAATCCCAAAGACATATGTGCCAGTTTGGATATATTACATCCCGCCCCAAAAAAGCCATGATCTTTTAATCCAATCTCTTGGGATATTGGGATTAGGTTGTTTCTATGGTGATGTGACCCACCCAACTGTGAGTGACACCTTTGGTTAGGGTGTGACCTCTGATTCAATGTTTCCATGGAGGCGTGGCTCCGCCCATTCAGCCTCGGTCTTGATTAGTTTACTGGAGCCCTATAAAAGCTCAGACAGAAGGAGTTCAGTGTTGCTGCAGCTGAGACAGACATTTTGAAGACAGCCATTGAAAGCTGGCACAGACATTTTGGAGAATGCCACTTTGAGAATGCCACTTTGAAACGCAACCTGGGAATAAGCAGACGCCAGCCATGTGCCTTCCCAGCTAACAGAGGTTTTCTGATGCCAATGGCCTTTCTCCTATTGTTGATGCCTTACCTTGGACACTTTATGGCCTTAGGACTGTAACTTTGTAACCAAATAAACCCCCTTTATAAAAGCCAATCCATTTCTGGTGTTTTGCAAAATGGCAGCATTAGCAAACTGAAACAACATGCTATATCCCCTGTAATTTTATTGTGCTGCAGTTTTGAGAGCAGACTCTGATAAGTGGCTATGGGAGACTTCCCAAAATATGATGATAAATTGTAATAAAGATGATGCTATAATGAAAATGGGAGTTTTAAAGTATTGTCTAGACTTCCCAGAGAAAATGGTGATAGCAATAAATATGAAGAAGTGTGTAGAAAATACCCTAATGGAGTTATTGCAAAGAGGACAGAGTGAACTGAGTATAAATGACCTGATGCAGAGGATTAGAGAGCTGATAGAGCTAGGCAAAGCTAATGTAGATATGGATATGATGAGTCAAGGATATGAGAAAATACAGATCAAAGGCACAACCTATTAGATGAATCTATGACCAAGGCAAGTGGACCAAGACCAAAGAAATCAGTATCAGAATTTCAGGGCTCTGGACAGTCTTATGCACTATATAGACAACACTTTTTAGGTTTTAACGTATTAGAATAGCTAGAAGTGAATACCTGAAATCATCAGACTCCAACCCAGTAGCCTTGACTCTTGAAGACGATTGTGTAACAGTGTAGCTTACAAAGGGTAACAGTGCAATTGTGAAAACCTTATGCGATCCACAAGGTTGGATGAATAGAAGAATGGGGACAAAGACTGAATAAAAAATAGAGTGGGATGGGGGGGATGATTTGGGTGTTCTTTTTTACTTTTATTTCTTATTCTGATTCTGATTCTTTCTGGTGTAAGGAAAGGGGTCAAAAATAGATTGGGGTGATGCAGGCATAACTATATGATGGTACTGTAAACAGTTGATTATACACCATAGATGATTGTATGGTATGTGAAGATATCTCAATAAAGCTGAATTTAAAAAAAAAAAAAAAAAAAAAAAAAAGAATTTCAGGGCTCTGAAAATGGCATTTGATAAGTACATCAAGAACTTGGCCTGGTGAAAAAAAGAAAGAAAAAAAAAAAGAGAGAGAGAGAAGCAGAATTTCAGAGGTAAGAGGAATCTGATTGAGTCAGTACCTGCAACCAGAGATGGCCCCCCAAAAAATGTTATGATTCCTTCAGAAGAGCTTGGGCCCTTGCTCAAGGTGGGAAAAGTGGGCAGTCTGGCCCGGAGGATTATGCTGTGTGTTCACTAAATGTTTTTCCTTTTCTCCTAGGCTCTCAGACTACTTTCCCTACTCTCCCTGGCAGTTAGTTGTGGACATGTGGCTTAATTTGACCAACAGAACCTAACTGAAATGGTTCGGATTTATGTGTATCTTCTCCATGGTCTCCTTCCCCATCTGCTGACTGAATGAAGAGGACACCAAATTCATAGAGACAGGTGAAAGCCCTGGTCCCCAAATGAGGGTATGGAAGGCAACCAACCAGAATCACACATAGTACTGTGATATAAGTGAGAAATAAACTGTTTTACATTAAGCCACTGAGGATGTGGAGTTTTTCCTCTTATACCTGGTAGTGTTAATCTAACTAATACAGGCTATATAAATTGCTTAGGATTAGAACCAAGAGTAAGGATGTGTAGACCAAGAAAAGAGCAATGAAAGTATCTCTGAAACCATTTAATGCTTTAAAAATTGGCCAAGCTCACTGAATAAACTGAGCCCCTACTCACTTGATCATCCTTCTTCCTATGCATCAGGCATCGTTTTAGGTGCTGAGTGTTCAATAGTGACCAAGATGGAAAAATCCTTCCTGAAGCTTTTATTAAAGAGATTCAGGTAGGGGGATAGGAGATAGACATAAGTAGGTTAATAATAAAATACTAATAATGGTAATAATATTTATAATAATAACTTCAGAAATGAAAAATGCTATTAGGAATTAAAATTGGGTGATTTGATAAAAGGTGATGGGAGGGTGTCTCAGTTTTCCAGACTGCTAAGACAAATACCACAAAATGAGTGGGCTTAACAACAGGAATTTATTGGCTCAAGTTTCAGAGACTAGAAGGTTTGCTTCCTCCCAGGGTTGGTAGCATTCTGGCTGCCAGCAATCCTTGAGTTCCTTGGCTTTCCCATCACTTGGTGATGTTCCCTCCTTTCTCTTCCAGCTCTACCCCATGGCTTTCTCTCTATAAGGCCTCCAGCAATTGGATTAAGATCCATCTTGATTCAGTTGGCTACACCTTAACTAAAAACAAAACCTTCAAAAGGTCCTGTTTACAATAGGTTCACACCCACAGGAATGGGATTAAGATTAAGAACACGTGTTTTTTGAGGGTACATAATTCAGCCTACCACAGAGGGTTATTTCAGATAGTATGGTCAGGAAGACCTTTCTGGGAAGTAATTTTTTAGCTGACAACTGAAGCTTAGGAGAAAGAGGGAACAGTGATAACAGAATCCTGAAGGTAAGAACATACTTGTGTTCCATGGATGGAAAGAAAGTTTTTGAATATTCTGGATTTTATGCTCAGTGTAATGAGATTTAGCTTAACAACATATAATTATATATTAAATGTTACTCTCCCTATATAGGAAAGTTTAATTGTGCTTTGAACTTGATGAATGGGTAGAGATAAAGAAGGGTCCCTGATTTTAAGAAAGGAAGGAAGGAAGGGAGAGAGAAAGCGAGGGAAGGAGGGAGGGAAAAAGGAAGGAAGGGAGGGAGGGAGGGAGGAAAAGAAAGAAAAGGTCAAGATGAATGATGGAGAACCTTCCCACATGCTTTATTCTGGATGGTGGCAGTGATTTTGAACCTGAGATCTCCATGTTGATCCCTCAGCAACCTTTGAAGACATTTGCCATAACTGTCAATGGTGTATGGTTCCCTGTGTTACTAAAAAAAGAAAACAAAATCCTCATCAGGCATTGGAAAGTATGCACTGCGGTGGGAGTGGGGAATTTGTTCCCAGCCTTTATCAAAGCCACCTTACAATTTGTTCTTTGTTCTGGAGCATTATTAATAAAAAACAATTGAGAAGTCCTAACAATTGTGTGGATGGGTGTGAGATACCACAATAATATTTTAAATTGCAAATAGAGAAACAAGATATTTGAATTGAAAAGACAAATATGTTAGGGCCAACTGTCCTTTCTGATCAGTCTGATGATCTTGAATGCCAAGACCATAAACTTCTCACTGATGCCTCTTTAGGGTCAAGTGCCCACAGGATACCTTCCTGCATGAGAAAAATTGTGATGTAGGAATGCTGATTGATGGTCCTGAATTACCAATGCATCTGTTAAAGTTATCTATAATTTTATTCAGTTGCAAATGGAGCACTGGAGTATTTGGTTCACAGTCTGTTTCTTGTTGTTTTAAACTCATAGACATAATGCTTCCATTAAAACCTGAATCAACAGCAGCTATTTATTCTCCTGCCTAATTAAAAGTATGGTAAATAATCAACTCTACCTTCATAATCTGATATCCGATTTAGCATCCATAAAGTTTCAGTCATGAAGTGATGGAAACGATTTCTCTCTCTAATTTTTTTTTGTGGACTCTATTATATCTTGACATCTGAATATCTTGAAAAATTACCAGTAACACCAGCTGCCTGATAAACCCGTTTCCCAGCAGCACCAAGCCATGGTGATGTAAGAACCTGTTGACAGGAAAGGCAAACCTCCTTATGTCCCATGTCTACCCCTTCAGCCTTGGTAGATGGCTTCAAGAAACAAATTCAGCAATACAGTCTTTCCCCTCATATTCCTTACCGCATGGCCTGGAAACTTGGCTTGCTGCCAACAGAGGCTAGCACTCCCAAGTGGAGCATAATTAAGGGAAAAGCAACCAGAGTCAGGGGGAGGACTGTCTAGAATGCTGAGGATGATAACAGACATCTGGAATGGTTTTCCATATGCTGGGATTACAGTTGGCTGTGGTTTGTACATTCATAAATTTGATTTTACTAGTAGTCCTATAGTCCATGGCTCCACACACAAAGAGATATCAGTATTATCAACCAAATGCCTTTGTTATAAATTTTTCTAGGAATAACCAAGGTCTGGAAGAATGAATCAACCCTTATCAAAAAAGGAGTGTCTTGCCTGCTCTACCTGGGTTTTTCCATGGAATAGAATGGATCCATTAATACACTCTGAAAGGCCAGTTTCCCTAGGAATGAATGATTTGAAAGGCAGGATTATAAAAACACAAGACTCTTCAAAATATTCCCAAAGAAACATCCTGCAATACATTTTCCTGTTTTTCCTTTCCCAATAAGATGGAAACGTCTTTTAAATTTTTCCAATATTTGTTGTTTTATTTTGTTCTCTTCAGAATTAAATTGAGTACTGAATCAAAGAAGTCCACAGCATTGCAACTCAACTTCTACAGCAATTATCCCGTGAATCAGAGAGAAGTGCAAAATGATTTGAAAAGGCTTCATTACTCTTCCTAGGTATTTATCCTCAATACAATTCATAATATCCTGAGGAAATATACAGGTTGCTTATTGCTGCCTTTAGAAATGTGTATAATTAGATTAATATAGAAGATTTTGAAGGAATGGGTCAGGAGTCTGGATCATTAATTACCACTATCCCAAAGTAAATACTCTATAGTGATTTATTACCCACTGCCGTTAGCCCAAAATGAGTTCCTGCAGAAATTGGGTAAAATTACATGGGAAATTACTGTTCTGTATAAGCTAGATAAATTATCCCTCGTTTATATACATGCCCAAGTAAATTACACCAAAGAAAAAGCAGTAAAGAAAATAATGTAACTCATCAGTCTTCCAACATGTGATTTTGATCTAAGAGAGAAAATCAGCAAGAACACTTAGAAAAATTGCACTAAGTTTTCATGTAAGGGCATCTAATAATTCATTTTATTGGGAGTATATAGCTTCTCATGTAACTTTCTAAACATGATCTATGAATAAAATTTTCCAGAATGAAGAATAGCTTTTTACACAAACATCTTTGTTTTTCTAATTTTCTGGTTAAGAATTCTTATTCCATTGTTTAGTAATTTAAAAGAATTATTTTGAAATTTATTAAAGATATTTTGCATGAAGATTTTCTTCTTTAACAGAAGAAAAGATAGATATAAACAAAGTTTTATACCATGTTAATGAAGTACATTGAGCATGCTACTTATGTATTATGGAATTTCATATTGAAAAAATTGTTCTAGTGACATTGACATTTCAAAGCAGTGCTATAAACATGCTCCCTGCAGTTCAAATATAACCAGAATTTAATATGAAAATATCTATAAATTTTGCTTACATACAAATTTATTTAATGATTAAGTGCGTTTCGTAGAGAAGAAGGAAAGTTTAGATAATTTAAAGGTGTAAATAATAAGGTTCCAGGGTGATAATTAAATTTTAAACATACTAAGGCTAGGGCCACTTGACAAGATAAAACCTGTTTAGTCAATTATAAAGTATCTATAAATGTTGATTATTTTCTGCCCAATAAAATTTACAGGATTCTTGGGAGGATCAAAAACATGATGTATGTGAAAATTCCTTTTTACTAGGAATGTGCTATATTAACATAAGGAATTGTGATTATATTTTCTTAATTTCCTTCCAAGTTATTATATTCTCCTAAAAGTTAGCATTTTGTGGTACTAACTGACTGTGTGACAATCCTTTTAACTCCTGATAGTTTCCACCCAGTAGTATTAAGAGCCCCTTGCTCTACCAGCCTTACAAGTGCTTTGTCACTCATCAGATGAGATCATGAAGGTGAGTGCATTTTTAAAAATAAAAATCAATATTAAAATAAAATGAATTAATAATAAAGTACAGTTGAGTTGGACCTCTTGGATTGAAATAGCTCCACCATAGCCTGTTTTTTACGGTCCATGAGCTAAGAATGGTCTTCACATTTTTAGTGTTATTTAAAAAAAAGAAAGAAAAATATACTACAGAAACTACATATGACTCCAAAGCATAAAATAGGAATAGTCTGGTCCTTTACCAAAAACTGTTTGCAACTCCTGAACTAGATACCACAATTACAAGCAAAATCAAGTTAGATTTTGAAATCTGTTTCCTCTTTCCTCAATTTAAATAAAGGTGTTAAATAAATATTTGAGTTAATGGATATTTCAGATTTTAATTTTTTACTTTACTGGGATATAAGTTGTGTGCAAAAAACTGCACATATTTAAAATATACCATTTGATAAGTTTTCCCATGAAGTTATCATTCCTATTGAGATACTAAACAGCATTTCCAAAGTTTCCTTGTGCCCCTCCAAATCCATCCCTCCCTCCACCTCTGTCCCCAGATAACCACTGATCCACTTCCTTTTGTCATAATCTAGTTTGCGTGGTTAGTTTCTAGAATTTTATATAAACGGAATCAGAGCATGCACACTTTTTTGTCTGGCTTCTTTCACTCAGCCTAAGAACTTTGAAATTCATCTATTTTGTGGTATATATTTGTGGTTTGTTCTATTTTATTGCTAAATAGTGTTTCACTCTATAGATATACCAGAATTTGTTTATCCTTTCACTTTTTCATGGGTATTTATCTTGGATAAATATATAGGAGTCAAATTTCTTATTAATATGGTAACCATATGCTTAACTTGATAAGAAACTGCCAAATTGTTTTCCAAAGTCTTCCAAAATTGTTTTCCAGTTGTTTTCCATTTTACATTCCATACAGCAATCCTTGTCAACATGTACTATTGTCATTTTTAGCCATTCTAGGTTTGTAGTGATATTTCTTTGGAGTGTTAATTTTCATTTTCTTGATGACTAATAACATTGAGTATCTCTGCATGTGCTTATTGGCCATTTGTATATCTTCTTTTGTGAAGTGCCTGTTCATAGCTAGCCCATTTATTGTCTTATTAAGTTGTTAGATTCTTCATATACTCTGAATACATCTTTATATATATGTGTGTGTATATATATATATTTTTCCCCCCTGTGGCAGGACTTACCTTTGCTTCATGGTGTCTTTTAAAGAGAGAAAGTTTTTCATTTTGATGAAGCTGATTTATGCATTTTTTCTTTTATGATTTGTACTTTGTGAGTCCTATATAATAATTTTTTCCCCACCCACATATCATAAGATTTTCTCCTATGTCATTTTCCAGGAGTTTTATAGTTTCATCTTTTACACCTAAGTCCTTGATCCATTTCAAGATAATGTTTTGTGATGGTGTGAGGCTTATCTTATTCCATATGGATAACCAATTTTTCTAGCACCATTTGTTAAAAGACTTATCCTCTGCTCCATTGATTACCTCGACATCTTTGTCAAAAATCAATTATTTATATAAGTGTGGGAGTATTTCTGAAGTACCTAGTATCCCATTGATCTATATTTCTATTTTTATGACAATAATCACTATCCTGATTTGGTTAAAGAAGGACAGCCAAAGAAAGGCTCATGGGAGAAATTAAACACTGAGGAATAGGACCTCAGGGTCATAATATCTAATGGAGATGCTATGGCAGCTTTGAATGGAGGCAGTAGTGAGTGAATATAGAAGAGCTTTCTGTCTGGTGGCATCTAGAGTCAGTTTGATCGTGTAAACACCTCAAGTACGTTAAGTTTTGGCACTGCATGAAAACAGTAGTTTCATTACTTCAAACGATTTGAGAATAGGAAACATAAATGATTTTTGGGAATAAATCCAAAAAGGGCATTTCATAAGAGGGCTATTTGCTTATATCATAACTTTAGATATTCTAGAAAAGGAAAATTAACAAAAGATACATTCCTTAAAAAATATTTTAAAAGATTCGAGTTGCACAAATGCAGGTAATGTGCAAGGTAATACTCATCGACTGGTGGGTGAATGAATGTTCAACATAACAGAATCAATATGGGGGAAATACAATTTAATATTAATTAAAAAACTAATAGAACTCTTTTGATAGAAGCCTATTGGCCGTCAGCATATGCAGGTGAAATAGCATTGGACTAAGATCCTTTGGATCTAGGTTTTAGTGCTAGTTGTACTACTAAAGAAGGACAAAAGTCTTGAGCCCTTCCCCAATCTCTGCTATTAATCAATCCCTCACAAGGCAATTTCCTATTTATTATCTCACTAAATTGATAATAAATAAGAAAACAAAACAAAATAAAAACTTATATTAGCTTCTCCATTTTACAAATGATAAAATTAATTTCAGATAAATTAAGTGGTTTCCCAAAGTCACACAGCTAATGACAAAGTCAGGAATCAAACCTAAGTCTAATTTCTAAGCTGTATTTTATTCATCACACTATTTTTCTTGACCACTAACTCGCCTACCCATTTGGTTGTCCATTAAACCTTTTTGAACTCTTCCTATATTCCAGGCATTATTCTAGGGGCTAGAGATACAAAGATGAATAATACATAATCCCAGCCCCCAGGGAGCACACAATGAAATAGGGAAGAAGACGTGAATAAAAATAAACTCTGGGTCTTTGTCTCTTACCCACATCTACAATGACAGCAACAAAGTGACCTGCAAAGATACTCCCCAAGATCATCAAATATTCCTAATGCTCCCACAGGTCTCTAGGAATAAGGCTGATTAACTTCTGCAGAGCTGAGTAATAGTGACCAACAATCTATAACAATAAAAGATTAAAAGATGTCTGACTGCATGGTTTTGGCCTGCATAGTTATGCTTTTTAAAACTATTATTATTTGCATTAGCTACTAATAAAATTCATCTAAAAATCTAGTTTTAAGCTTTCTTGAAAATGTAGGCCCCATATTTCCACATGGCAATAATAGGCTGGAACTGAGTAGTATTTGTCTCTTATGGACAAAGCCTCCAGTTTACCAATGTCTCATTACTCTCTCTTGTTTCTCCAGCTTAACTTACTGTTCCCTTTTGCTAGAGCTACCATTATGCAAAATACCAGAAAAGGATTGGCTTTTATAAAGGGGATTTATTTGTTTACAAATTTACAGTCCAAAGGCCATAAAAGTGTCCAAACTAAGGCATCAATAAAAGGGTACCTTCAATGAAGAATGGCTGATGTTGTCCAGAACATCTCTGTTAGCTGGGAAGGCATGTGGCTGGCGTCTGCTGGTCCTTTCTCCCAGGTTGCTTTGCTTTCAGCTTCTGATTCCAGTGGCTTTCTTTCTAAATGTCTGGAGTCCTCTTTTAGCTTCTCCAGGGCAAACTCTGGGCTTCATCTCTTAGCTTAGCATCTCCAAACATCCTTCTGTCTGGATCTTCAAGCATCTCCAAGCATCAGCAAGCATCTGGGTCTATGTTAGCTCTTAGCGTCTCTCTTAAATACTCCAGTGAACTAATCAAGACCCACCCTGAATGGGCAGGGCCACACCTCCATGGAAATAATCTAATCAAAAGTATCACCCACAGTTGGGTGAGTCACATCTCCATGGAAACAAAAGTTTCCACCCTAATCAAAAGACTAATAAGTCTGCCCCCACAAGATTGCATGAAAGAACATGGCTTTTCTAGGGGACATAATATATCCAAACCAGGACACCTACTTTATTCATTTACCTGCCAGGCCATCAGCCATGTTTTCTTTTCCTCCATCTCTGATCTTTTCAACTGGGTACCATTATATCAAACCCTAAAACCTCTTAGTAATTCCATTGAGTCCCACTTCTTCTGCAGGAGGATCTTAGAAAGGTTCTGTTGTAAAGTGGAAAGAACGTATTAATTTTGGTCTTCTGCCATCCTCTAATTTTACAGAAAATTTTCTTTCAATTTTTTACCAACATTTCATAGAATTTAGACATAAGCCCATGGAGAACTGAGTGGAAGTCTGTATCAATCAGAGTCCAGTCAGGAAAATAGCAACTATACTGATCATTTCAACAAAGAGTATTTAGTATAGGAACTTGGTTAAACAGGGCCAAAAAAGTGAAAGGGGACAGCAATGTAATACAGAGATAGTGACAGCAAGAAGAAGTCATTGTCTGTAGAAGTAGGGAATAAAGGGATACGGTTAGGATTATTACAATCTAAGAACTTGTAAGAGACCTGCAAAGCTGGGATTCAACCTCTGAGAAGTGGTGCTGTCCAGCTGTGCTGCACCTCCAAGGGGGATTGCAGCCAACTGCTGGAACCTGGAGTCAGTGCTATCACTTTGGCACAGAACAGAGAGCAAACAGGAAGGAGTTAGTCCCTTCTCCCTCCTTTTGCTTTCCTATTTCCCTCTAGTGCAGCCTACTGGCAGAGCAGAATCTCAGCCCCGTCATCCCAAAGAAGAACACAGAAGGCATAGATTTAGAACTGAAAGATAATAGCTTAGTAATTGGTACACAGACATATAATGTGGTAGTCAAATTGCTCCTGCTTTGTAACAACTAAGACCTCCTTGTAGACCCTTTTGGTTTTCTTGGGTTTTTATTCCCCAAAGTTGAGCTTTCTCCCAGAACGGTCCCCAGTATATTATGAAAACCCATTTCTGAAAGGTCTGCTTGTCTCACCAGTTCATCAGACATGTCTGACCAACAGCTAGATCACAGGCTGGAGACTGTGCTATACAAATAATTATAATAATGTGTGCTTCATACTAAATGAGGATATGTAGAGCATGCAGCAGAGAAGAATTCAAAGGAGATTTTGACATTTAATTGGAGTTTACCAAGGGAAGTGGGGTAGAGCCTTGTTGATAAATGAGGCTGTACCCACAGTCTTGGAGCCAAGGGGGCACAGGGTACATGGGAAACCTTAAGTGGTTTGGCCTGGTTAGAGCACTGGGCAAACTGGAAACAGATGGCCTATGAAACAAGACACTTTCCTTCTCCATCCTCCCCAACTCAACAATCACCGAGGTCTAAGATTCTGCCTAATTTGAACAAGCTCTAAAACCTGTTTTTTCCCCTCCCCCTCTGCCACTGCCTCATGTAAGCCCCCATCAACCCTCACCTGGGCTAACCAATATCCTTCTCTAAGGTCTCTCTCATTGTAGCACATTCGCATTCCAATCTGTCTTTGGTAAAGCTACTGAAGAGATCTTTCTGAAACACAATAGGATCAAGTTTCCGTTCTGCCAGAACCCCTCCACACGTTCCCTTTCCCCTATGTATAAAGCTTGAATTCCCAAGCACAGTCTACAAGACCCCTCATAATCTAACTCCTATCTATCTTTTCAATCCCATCTCTTTCTACTCCATCTTTCTACTTGATATTCCAAGAAGGATGCTGTGTTGTTCCCTGTAGACATCGGGCTGTTTTACACTGCCCTGCCTTTGCATAAGCCTAAAATGCTCTCCCAGCCTCTCCCCTTTTCTGCCTCCTGGTCCTCTTGTAAAATCCATTCTAGATGGATTCATCCTGACCCTGCAGGATGAATCACCTCCCTTTGGGGCTATTTCTGTGGCTGTATAGACTTCTATTGTTATACTTATCATGCATATCATAATCATTTGCTTTAATTCTATTTAAGGCAATCAGCTTGAGGAGAGTTCACAGACATTTTCATTTTTCATTTTTAACACCCCCTATGCCTGATGTGGTAGTTTGGAGCTGCATGTACTCCAGACAAACATGATCTTAAACTTAATCCACTCCTATGGGTATGAGCCATTGTAACTAGGACATTTTGATGAGGTTACTTCCATTAAGGTGTGGCCCACTTCAATCAAGATGGGTCTTAATCCTATTACCAGATTCCTTTATAAGCAGAATGAAATTCAGACAGAGAGATAAAGCCATAGGAAGCAAGAAGCTAAAATTCAACAGAACTAGAGGAGAATGGAGAGGCCGGGAGATGCTGCCGTGTGCCTTGCCATGTGACAAGCTAACGACAAAGATGGCCTGGCAGCCAGCCCTAGAACACCACATTCTTCTGGGAGAAAGCATCACCCTGATGGTGACTTAATTTGAACATTTTCCTGGCCTCAAAACCATGACCCATTATATTCACGTTATTTAAGCCATCCCTTTGCATGGTATTTACTTGAGCAACCTAAGAAATGAAAACACCTGACAGTTGTCGGCATACAGTAAATTCAGGGACATGGGGAACAGTCTTGTACTAGGTTTCCAAGGGGAAACCTCATTCTCTTACTCTCTTTCTGTCTCTCTTTCTCTCATCAAATTGGATGATGTACATATAGAGATTTTCAGTAAGAAAAAATATTCTAAAATGCAAATGCCTGTGTGGCTTTTAGCCTTTAATAATAATTTATTCAACACTTTCATTTGCTTAAAAAAACCTATCATGCAGCTACTTTCTGAAATCCTTTAGCTCCCCAGCCTTTATTTCCTGTCTGCATAGCCCTATCCAGTCTTACCATTAGTTCCTACCATTTTCTCTCAAAAGCCCCAGATACTGTATTGCTTTTTCCCCCTTTTCTTCCTAAGATGGTTACAGGAAATTCCCTGTTTTCCTCAGACACTGACCTCATCCACAGTTGCAGGCCCTCCTTGGTCATCCCTAAAACAGACACAGCATTTGCCCAAAGGGAGGGGGATGCATTTAAGACACCTGTAGACAAAACCTCTGATAACCAGTATCCTGGTTCTGAGCCACAACCGTTCAGGGCCTTAGCCCTCAGAAACCTGCAGCACCATATTGAAAGGAGCTAACAGCAGGAAATGCAAAAGGAGGGGAACTTTTTGAAAATGGAGGTGAACATTTGAAAAGATATTTAAAACATAACTTGCACTTAATGGGGAAGAGTCAGGGATGCAGTCAGGTCAATGGCCCAGGTAAGTCACCTTTCTGTAGGGAGCACACACATGCACTTTGGAAGAGGCACTAAAATTTTCTAGCCTTTTAGTGGTGAGAAGACAAAAATGAGAAATTAGCCAGATGAGTGGTGGTGATAATGGGTTTCTACCTCTCCAGGGGCTCCTCTAGGCCAGGATAATTCTAGAGTTTCCATTTTAGCCTGGCATTGATATATTTTATACCTAAATTCCTTGGTAGTGTTTCTATTTCCAAAATGACTTACACTAAAAGATGCATTTAAATGGGGCTATTTTCATTATGTCTGGCTGTCTTAGTTTGCCAGGGCTGCTATTACAGAGAACCATGAACTATTGGTTTAGGCAACAGAAATTTAATGTCTCACAGTTCTGGAGGATAGAAGTCCGAAATCAAGGTGTTGGCAGAATGCCTCTCCCCTAGCTTCTCGTGGGTGGTTCTCATCAAATCAATCACCTGGAGGTCTTAATAGCAAGAATGGAGGATTCCAGAGATAAGAATTTCTGCCTCAAAGCATCAGCATCAACTCTTACTGGCATTTCCAGCCTGTTACCTATCTTGCAGAGTTTGGACTTGCCAGCCCGACAGTCACGTGAGTTATTTCCTTATATATCCTGTTGGTTCTGTTTCTCCAGAGAACCCTAACTGATACATCAGCTTTCTACTTTATTTGTGTCTTCTTCCCAGATATGTCTGCTGACCTTCACAAGGGAATTTACTTCATTATTTAAAAAATAATAATTACAATGTCATTCATGGGTGCTGTAGAAAGTAGAACAAATCAGAAGTATATTTTTAAAAATTAAATTCTGCCTCCCACCCATTCCAACCCCTGGGGTAACTGGTGTTAATGGTTTGGTGCCTATTTTTCAACACCTGCGGTCACTGGGAGTGAAAATGGTATGACCATTTTGGAAGGCAATTTGGTATTATCCATAATGTCTGAAATGCACAAACTCTTTGACCTAGCAATTCCATATTTCAGAATTTGTCTTAAGCTATACCTGAACATGCATGTTCCTTGCAGCATCATTCCTAGCAGCAAGTTTGGAAATAGCCTAGAAGTCCACTATAGGGAACTGATTAAATTGTAGTGTCTCCTAAGCATAGAATACTATATAGCTTTTAAAACATAAGGACATAGACTGATGATGGACTGTTAAGGAATAATAAAGTAGATGTGAAAATCCAATACTCAGAATAAGGGGCATGGTATGTTCCTATTTTTATTATATACATATACACCTTATATATGATTAAAATTATATACAGCACATATAATTATATGATTACACATATAATTGTACAAGTGTATAATTTCATTATATACTGGGTGTGTGTATGTGTGTATATATGTATATGCAGGTATATATATATATTTATTTATTCTCTATACTTGATATTCAGATAGTTTTAGTTTCTTGGCTGCTAAAACAAATACCATCCAATGGGTTGACCTAACAACAGGAATTTATTGGCTCATTGGTTTCAAAGCTAGAAGCCTTGCTTTCTTCCTGAGTCAGTATATTCTGGCTGGCTGGCAATCTTTGGAGTTCCTTGGCTTTTCTGTCACATAGCAATGCACATGGCATCTTCTCCTTTCTCTTCAGGGTGCCATTGACTTCTGGTTTCCAGTTCTTTCTGTGGCTTATCTCTTTGTGGCCTTCTCTATAAGGCCTCCAGTAATAAGATTAACATCCATCCTGATTCAATTGGGCTGCACCTTAACTGAAGTAATCTCATCAAAAGGTCCTGGCTACACTGGGTTCATACCCATGGGAATGGATTAAGATTAAGAACATGTTTTTCCAGGGTACGTAACTCTAAGCCACCATAGATACCAAAAAAGCTCTTTATAGTGGCTGCCTCTGGAATTGGTGTCTGAGGGACTAGTGATTTAGAGTAAGAGGGAGGCTTGCTTTCATTATATATGTAACATTTGTTTTTTTTTTTTTAACCATAGAATGTAGTTTTTTGACAATAAAGGAAAAATGTGAAAAAAGTATTTACCAGTCGGATAAAAATTGTACTCGTTGTTTGGCTTTGAATTTCCCTGAATATATGTGAGGTTGGATACTTTTTCATGTTTCATGAAAAGTTTCATTTGCATTCCCTCTTCTGTGTAATCTTATTCATATACTTTGTCCATTTTAAAAAATTAGGTTAACTTTCTTATTAATTTCTAGTATCTCTTTGAATTTAGGAAATATTAGCCCCTTGTTTATCATATATATTGTAAATATTCTATCTAGTCTATCATTTTTCTTGTTATATTGCTTATGTCATTCAGAGAATTTTTAATTTTTATTTTTATAAAGATAAATCATTTTCATCTTTTTACTTTATGGTTTCCTCTCTTGTGTAAGAAGGCGTCTGTCAACAAGAAGCTACAAAAATGTTACTTTTAACATTTAGAACTTTAATCCATCTGGAATTTACTTTTGTAAATTATTTGATTTCAACCATTTATTCAAATAGCTAATGCCATTTATTAAAAAGCCTTTTTTCCTCCAATGAATTTAAATGCCAAGTATGATAAATGAACTCCCATTTGTGCTGGTTCATCTTCCTTGGATGCATTCGCTGCCCAGCCCTTATCCCAGGGAGCAACCCCTAAGGTCGGCATCACCCAGCCCGTTTGCCTCCCAATTTATTATTGACTTCAGGAGACCAGAGATCAGAAGGAGGGAGAGTTCAGGGCATTTCTTCCCCTGGTCCCTTGCTTTGTCACCAAAGTGCCTTCACCTCTTCATTGGTTCCTTTAGCCCTGCCTATACCTCTAATTTTTCTTCATAATCCCATTTGAATGTGGCTTCTGTTTCCAGACTCTCTGTCCTTTCTTGTGCCAGTATTATACAACTTTGATTAAGGTAGTTTTGAATATATTTTAATATGTGGCAAATTTAACATCTGATTCAATAAGTCCCTCAACATGCTTCTGCTCTGTCAAAAATTTCTTAGAAATTTTGACATGATAATTCTTCCTTGTGAAATAATTAAAATAATTTGGTTAGTTCAAAGATATTGAAATTATGATTAGTTCAAAGACATCGAATTTATAATTAGAATTGCACTGAAATTGGATGTCAACTTGATAGATTTTATCAAAATGGTACAAAACTGAGGTCGAGTTAATTATTGCCCTTTGAAAACTTATTTTATTTTTTATTTTTTAATTCCCTCTTTCTTCATGGTATTCATAGTTACCTATGCTAAAATCTAATGTCATTTTCACTTTCTCTCACTTACCACATTCAATTTGTGGCCAACTCCTATTAATACTAATTGAAAAATAGCTATCAAATTCTTTCTTCACCTATCTCACAACCATAGACCCATTTGAAGTTCTTGTTATCTTGAATGAATTGTCATTTATGTCCCTTAATTGGCCTCCCAATCTACAGCCTCTCCCCTCCTTAGATTTATTGTTCAGACTGCTTCCAGAATTTGAGTTTAACATAGGTGTGAAAATGTCATTCCACTGCTGAAAAACCTTCGACGGGTTCCCACTGGCAGTCTAACAAAGACTAAATGTCCTTCATATGCTTGCCCCAATCTACTTTTTTGGTCTCTTTGTTGTACCACTTGCTGTCTCCTCCCCCAAATATACAGAAACACACATGCACACACATGCATGCACACACAACACTCCCTGTTCTCTGACCACGTTGGTTTACTTGATGTTCCCAGATGTGCTACCTTATTTCTGTGTTTGCACCAGCTCTAGACCTGGGCTGTTCAATATGGGCCCCTAGTTCCATTTGGCTCTTGAGAACTTGAAAAGAGCTAGTCCAAATAGAGATGTGCTATAGGTATAAAATACATACTAGGTTTCAAATATTTTGTTAAAAAAAAGAAAAAAAAAGTGTATGATATATGTCATATAGATTACATTAGAAATGACAATAAAGTGAATATATTGGGTTAAGGTCTATTATTAGAAACAATTTCTTTTGTTTCTCTTTTTTTTAGCACGGCAGTGCTGCTCTAGTCTGCCTTTCTTCTGGTGAAATCTCTTTTGCATTTAAAGCCCTGGTTCACATGTCTGCTCTTCTGTGAAGCCTTCCCAGCTCCCCACTCCAAGTAAAAGTAATCATTTCCACCATGTCCCCTTAGCACTTTTTATATACCTCTATCAGAGCACTTACCTGATTATAATGTAATGATTTGTTTATGTGTCTGTTTTTACAGTGTTTTTGTTTTCATTGTTGTATCCTTTGTATCCTTAGTTTCTGATAAAGTTAGTACTCGTTCAGTTTGTGCTGATTAACTAAGAGGTAGAGTTCTACAAAACTGAGACTAAAAATAATCACCAGAAATAATCACAAAATTTACCCCTAAGCTTACTGCAAACAAGACAAGAAAGAAAAATGTCATTTTTATATAACTCTGGTTTGTCAGGAGGCCAAACTTTTTCCTTTTTTCTAGGAAAAATTTCTTGCATGTAACCTTATATGTGACATTGAACCACGCACTACATCAAGTCTTTAACAGGGATCTATAGATGATACAGAAATACTCCTTATATGGCCATTTCTTATATCAACCAACATTACAAGCAGAGAGTATAAGGTAAAAACCAACATGGCTGAAAGCAAGCATTTTATAGACTGCATTAAGAGCCCTCTCTCTGGTGACCTCACTTGATTAAAAGACAGAATCCAGAGAATATAGTTCATTGTATTTTTTTTTAATCCAGTCTGACAGTCTTTGCCTTTTAGTTGGAATGTGTATTCCATTTTTTATTTATTGCCATTGGTGGGTTTTAGTCTCTCATCGCACTATTTGTTTTCTATTTGTCCCATTTGTTCTTTGTTCCTTTATTCCTCTATTCTTTTTATCCTTTGGCTTAGTCATGTATTTTTCATTCCATTTTCTCCTCTATTTGATTTTTAGTTACATGTTTTTAATCTTCTTTTTTATTGATTATTTACTAATACAATTTAGAAATTGTTAAAAAAAATCTATCTTGTTTAAAAACACTATTTAAATATGAGAATACAGAAAAATTCAAAGAAAACGGATTAGAAAAGATACAAGTGAATACTAACTGGAAGAAAACTGGTGCAGCTACATTAATATTAGATAAACATGATTTTAAGATAAAAATATTACATAATGACAAAGAAACAATTTACACAAAGAAACAACAATGCTGAATGTGTACTTATGTAAGGTCATAGCCTAAAATGTATATTAAAAATATTGACAAAATTATAATAAGAAACTTATAAATCCATAATCATAGTGGATGATTTTAACATCCCTCTCTCAGTCATTGATAAATAAAGAAATTTGTCTATCTCTTGAGGATTTTGTAATTTATAATTTGAGGATCTGAACAAAATAATTATGAAGCTTATTCTGATGGAAATATATGTGAGTCATGAACATGATAATTTATCAAACACATGAAACATTTATAAAATTTGACCATATATTAAGTCATCAAGACAACCAAAAAATAAGCATCATCCTTACAACATTGCCTAGTCACAGTTCATTTAAAATAGAACATATTAACAAAACGATAACTCTCCTCAAATACCCATATTTGAAATTTAAAAGTGTAATTCTAAAGAGTTCTTGGGTCAAGGAATAAATCAAAGTAGAAACTGGAGAATATTTAAAAACTGAACAAGAAAATATTTCATATTAAAACCTATGAAATGCAGCTAAGGTAGGACTTAGAAGAATATCCACACTGTTAAATACATATATAAGAAAAGAGGACTGAAAATTGAGTTGAACTTTCAATATAGGAAGTTTTAAAAAAGCACAACAGAGTACAGCCAACGGAAATGCAGGAAATGAAACAAAGAACAGAAATGAATGAAATAGAAAACAAAGAAATAAAGGACCACCAGAACCAAAAGCTGACAATGTATAAAATGCTAATGAAATAGAAACAAAAAATCTCTGGTAAGATTAATCAGGGGGCAAGGGGGGCTGGAAAAGAAGGCACAAATATATCAGGAATGTAAAAGGGGATCCAGTAGTCTTTTGTTTTTTTTTTTTTTAATCATGCATATTAGTTAAAAGTCTTTTGGTTGCAAAGGGTCAAAAATCCAACATAAACCAGCTTATATAAATATTGAATTTATTGGCTCATATTATGGGAAAGACCAAGATACGCATGACTTCAGGCATAGCCTGATCAAGGGTTTAAATTATATTACTGGAACCCAAATTTAACCCTCTGTCTCTCAGTCTCTCAATTCCTCTCTCCTCCTTAGCTTCATTATTAAACAGACTGTCCCTTTATGGGGAAACAGAGCTAGAACCAATATTCTAAGTACTATCTGGAGCAAAAGGTAAATGGCTGCTACGGGGAAAAAAAATAGCAGATGTGCACTACACCATGACTTCAATACAATATTTTGCTGTAAATAGGACTCCAACTCTGTGAGCTCACCAATATGAATTAATTGCCAATTATCCCAACATAACAACAAATTTGGTCTGTTGTATGGAATGATTCAATACTATTCAATCCCATTTGAATGCTATAGGCCATTTGCCAGAAGTGACTAATTGGGTTTGGACCAATTTGGCACTGATTTGGTCTTGTTGACAGATTTTTAACCCTGAACAGATTTAACAACTGTAATGACATAAAAGAAATTAAATTTGGTGCCTCGTCATCCTGCCTGGGTTAGTCATAAGTTTCCCTTTTGAGTGAATGTCCCAGTTAGCCCTGCCCTGGGCATAACTGCAATTAGCAAGGTCTGTACCTCTAAATGGTTTAAGATGGTAACAGCCACCTCTCGTTTCTCCAAAGGGCCCCTGTCACTTCTCCGAATGGTCCCTGCCACTTCTCTAAATGACCCCCTTACTGCTTCTGCCCTGTTGCACCACATAACTTACTAGCAAGGCCATATCTGTATATGGCTTGGATGATAGGAAACTGCCCTCAGCTTCTCCAAATGGCCTTGCCACTTCCACTTTTTGCACAATATAGTTTGAAACTTCTAATCTCCAGTATCTGTGGGAAAGCCTTACCCCCCTCATCTGGGTCATATTAAAGTTAAGAACCAGGGACCCACAAGTACTTCTAACCTTCACACCCCCTCCACAGACCCTGGCAGGGGCCTTAGGGTAAGCCCAGCAGGCTCCTCCCCCATCCTGATTCTTTAGGCATTCTTGGCTGGCTGGCTGGCTGGCTGTGTTTGCACCTCATCACCCAAAGACTTTCAGGTAACATCCAAAACAACTTCTCAAGATCAATTTCTAAATCTCTTTGATGCTTTCAGATAGGTCTTTAGTAAACAGAATATATGATTTAAAAATGCCACAGTATTCTGTATAAAGTTTATTCATTTTTAATTTGTTCATTTAGTCAACAAATATTCATCAAGAACTGATGAATGTTCCAGGCATTTAATTTATTGCTGGGGCAACAAGAGCAAATAACAAAGACCACAGTCCTTACCCTCAGAGATTGACAGTAGTGACCACTAGAAAAGAATAAATTTTCAACTGCTACATTGCAGTATAATTGTTCAAGTGCATGTGATATCTTTATACCCTTTTAAAAGTGTTCTGCACTGAATGATTAAAGTGAGGCGGGGCAAGATGGCAGCATAGAGAGGCGTGGAAGCTAAGTAGTCCCCCTGGAACAACTACAAAAAAACAGAAACAACTAGTAAATAATCCAGAATAACTGTAGGGGGACAAACGAGACCATCCACTCATCATACACCAACCTGAATTGGGAGGAATGCCCGAGAACACAGTATAAAATCTGTAAGTAAAACCTGCGGATCCAAGTCGTGAGACCCCCTCCCCCATAGCCCGAGCTGCAAAGCCTCCTGGTGCCAGAGAGAAGCTCTCTCCCAGCAAGCGAATTAGCTCAGCTGAGCTCCAACTGGGGTTTTAAGTAGCGAGTGTGAACTGCTCACTACAGGTATGCATCCCCGGAAAACAGACAGAGGCTTTGGGTGATGACTGACCTTGGAGAGCTGGAGGGTCGCCTTGGACTGGGTCTGAAGGGGACTATCTGTTTCTTCTTCGGCTCAGTGGAGAAAGCCCCAGTCATATTCAGTTTCCAGGGCTGTGACTTGGTGAAGGGTGGAGACAGCACAAGCAGAGAGGGAGACCATTGAAATGCTAATGACCTCCACCTGGGGGGTCTGTCTTCTCTAGGAGGAAAGGGGTGGGGCCCTTTCCATTCAGAAGCAGACCCCAGAGCCTGGGGGAACATGGCCATACCTCCTCACACCAGTCAAGAATTACAGGCTAACAGGCGTCACCTGCTGGGCAGAAAAGCACAGTGACCTGAGGCATCAAAGGGTGGAGCAATTTTCTAAGACACACTTGCAGGGAAACCAGATACTGAATATTTCTTCCCTCTGAGACCTCAGCCTGTTCTGATCTGGGAAAACCTGATTTGGATAACCAAGGAAACCATGCCTAGACAACAGAAAATTACAAGCTACACTAAGAAAAACAAAGTTATGGCCCAAAAGAACAAACGTACACTTCAACTGAGATACAGGAATTTAAACAACTAATGCTAAATCAAATCAAAAAGTTTAGAGAAGATATTGCAAAAGAGATAGAGGCTGTAAAGGAAACACTGGGTATATATACGGCAGAAATCAGAAGTTCAAAAAAACAACTAGTAGAATCTATGGAAATGAAAGGCACAACACAAGAGATGAAAGACACAATGGAAACATACAACAGCAGATCTCAAGAGGCAGAAGAAAACACTCAGGAACTGGAGAACAAAACACCTGAAAGCCTACACGCAAAGGAGCAGATGGAGAAAAGAATGAAAAAATATGAGCAACGTCTCCGGGAACTCAAGGATGAAACAAAGTACAATAATGTATGTATCATTGGTGTCCCAGAAGGAGAAGAGAAGGGAAAGGGGGCAGAAGCAATAATAGAGGAAATAATTAATGAAAATTTCCCATCTCTTAGGAAAGACATAAAATTACAGATCCAAGAAGCACAGCGTACTCCAAACAGAAGAGATCTGAATAGGCCTACACCAAGACACTTAATAATCAGATTATCAAATGTCAAAGACAAAGAGAGAATCCTGAAAGCAGCAAGAGAAAAGCGATCCATTACACACAAAGGAAGCTTAATAAGACTATGTGCGGATCTCTCAGCAGAAACCATGGAGGCAAGAAGGAAGTGGTGTGATATATTTAAGATACTGAAAGAGAAAAACTGCCAACCAAGAATCCTATATCCAGCAAAGCTGTCCTTCAAATATGGAGAGCTCAAAATATTTTCTGACAAACAGACAATGAGAGACTTTGTGAACAAGACACCTGTCCTACAGGAAATACTAAAGGGAGCACTACAGGGTGATAGAAGACAGGAGTGCGTGGTTTGGAACACAATTTTAGGAGATGGTAGCACAACAATGTAAGTACACTGAACAAAGGTCACTATGAATACGGTTGAGAGGGGAAGGTGGGGAGCATGTGAGACACCAGAAGAAAGGAGGAAAGATAAAGACTGGGACTGTGTAACTTGGTGAAATCTAGAGTATTCAACAATTGTGATAAAATGTACAAATATGTTCTTTTACGAGGGAGAACAAGCAAATGTCAACCTTGCAAGGTGTTGAAAATGGGGAGGCATTGGGGGAGGGATGCAATCAGCATAAACTAGAGACTGTAACTAATAGAATCATTGTATTATGCTTCCTTTAATGTAACAAAGGTGATATACCAAGGTGAATGCAGATAAGAGGAGGGGATAGGGGAGGCATGTTAGACACTTGACATTGGTGGTATTGTCTGATTCTTTATTCTACTTTGATTTAAGGTTATTTTTCCTTTTGCTGCTTCCTAGCTGTCATTTTTTTTTTCCTCTTTCTTTTGCCTCTCTACCTTCTTTGACTCTCCC
Organism: Choloepus didactylus; assembly: GCF_015220235.1. Taxonomy (NCBI): domain Eukaryota; kingdom Metazoa; phylum Chordata; class Mammalia; order Pilosa; family Megalonychidae; genus Choloepus; species Choloepus didactylus. The sequence goes on from NC_051314.1 coordinate 53,890,300, forward strand.
TCCTGCCTTGTGGAAGAAATGTAGATACCCTTATATAGATAGTGGTGAAGGTGGTGAACACATAAATGTATGACCATGCAGAGAACCATCGATTATTTACTTGGGATGGAATGTATGGTGAGTGAACAAAACCATATTAAAAAAAAAAGGGGTGATGACAAAACCTCGAGGGCAATATACTGAGTGAAATAAGCCAGACACATAAGGACAATTATTGCAGAGTCTCACTGATAGGAATTAATTATAATATGTAAACTCATAGACATGAAATGTAAGGTACCAAGATATAGGATGAGGCTTAAGAATGGGGAGTGGTCGCTTAGTATGAGCAGAATGTTCAATTAGGATGAACTTAATTGTTTGGAAATGAACAGGGGTATTGGTAGCAAGATGTGAGAATAACTAACAGTGCTGAATGGTGTGTGAATGAGGTGGAAAGGGGAAGCTCAGAGTCATGTATGTCACCAGAAGGGAAGTTGGAGATCAAAAGATGGGAATGTATAAAACTGAATCCTATGGTGGGCAATGTCCATGATCAACTGTACAAATACTAGAAATCGCTTCCATGAACCAGAACAAATGTATGACAATACAATTAGAAGTTAATAATAGAGGGGCATATAGGGAAGAACTATATACGTATTGCAAACTATATACTACAGTTAGTAGTATTTCAACATTTTTTTCATAAACAGTAACAAATGTACTATATCAATACTAGGAGTCAACAATTGAGGGGGGTTGGTTAGGGATGGGGAGGATTAGAGTTTCCTTTTCTTTTTTTCTTTTTTCATCTTTCACTTTATTTCTTGTCTGGAGTAATGAAAAGTTTCTAAAAATTAAACAAAAATTAAGTGTGATGGATGCACAGCTGTATGAGGGTACCCAGGGGCAAGTGATTGTACACTTTGGATCTTTGGATAATTGTATGGTATCTGAACAATCTCAATAAAAATGAAAAAAAAAAAAGGTTAAAAAAATGATTAAAGTGGTGAATTTTATGTTATATGTATCTTACCACAATAAAACTAAAAAGGCATGCTATACTATTTTAGCACCTATGGTAAAATAAGATAAAATAATAAACAAATGATTGGGCTTTAAAAAAAAAAAGTGTTCTGCACTGCGGATTTCATGGGTCATTAATCTGGCCAAGTGAGGAGAACATTTTGTTCTTGTGGGAAGGTTCTCTGGTCACTGGGGAACATGTCACTAGCATTGAGGCAGGGCTTTTGGTGGAAGAACGAGTGTAACTGAACAATGTGTCCATTCTTTAATCTAGACCCCATTCCCCTCCCAGCTGCGATTTGGTGGACTTTTAAGAGTGGGTAGCATGGAGGAAGGGAGCAGGGTATAAAGAAAGAAGAAAGTACCAGAAGCATAAAAAGAGAAACAGAAAGTTAGGGAAGAGTGAGTGGGGGGAAAAAAGTAGGAGTTACAGGTTGAATTGTGCCTTGTTGGGCATGAATAAATATTCTTCCATTGCTTGTTGTCAGCACTCATTTAGAGTTCTGGGAAAGACGCCTCCTCTGAATGATTCAGTGACTTTATTTCAGAGAATCTTCAAAACTTTGAACAGAAACACTACTGACTAAAGACCCAGAAAACTAATTTTATGCCATCTTGACTTAATTATGGCAGAGAATAATTGACTCCATATAAAATTTCATGTTATATTCATGTCATACCTCTTAGAGAAAGTTCAGTTTAGATTTCACTTACATACTTGGCTAACAAGAAAATGATATTTGATTGCAAGACAAAGAAAAGAAAATCAAAATGCAAATCCAAATGGGTGGAAACTATGCATTTTCAGAAAAGAAGAATAATTATGTGTACAACATCCTAAGCTAGTTTTCAAAGAATGTAGAAAATGATTGATTACTTAAAATATTTCTACCAGTATACAAAATATCTCATTAGAACAAATACAATAGCATACATAACTTACATTTCTAGCCCAATAAAAATAAATAAATGTAATGTTTCCAAAAGCATTTTTAATCAAGAAATAAAAAAGCTTCTTCCAATGTTGGAAGAAGAATTTGAACATTTGCTTCCCACATGAAGGATTTAGAAAGGCTTACTTTTTTTTTTTTTTTTTGGAAAGCCAGGAGAAAGAACTTGGAAAGCTAGTTGAATAGGTGTTACCAACTTCAGATGGCTTTTCACTTGCAAGGATGTTGGATCACTCCTTTGGAGAAAACCTGCAGATGCTTTCCTTTTAAACACCAAAGCCTTGATGATGTCCTTCAAGGTCCTACTAGATCTGGCCTCCCATTGAGTCTCTGATCTCATCCACCAGGATCCTGCCCTCAACCACTGCCCTCCAGCCACACCTGTGGCCCTATGTTGGTCTAGAGCCTTTGACTGAAACATCTTCTCTTGGGCTTCCGCATGGCTCACTCACTCACTCACGTCTTTGCTCCGTGAGGACGCTCCTGACACCTATTTAAAACCACAGACCCCTCCAATATTCCCAAACCCCTTCCCTGCTTTATTTCTCTTCATAATCTTTATCATGTCAGCATCAGAAAAACAGGGATTTTTGTGTTTTGTTTCCTAATATACTTTGCCTAGCTCAGAGTAAGCACTCAATGAATATTTGTTGGATAAATGAATGAATAAAGGAATGAATGGTGGCTTCTGCAAATGTAGCTGCAGGCATGGTTAGTCTTATAGTTAGCCATTTAGTAAGTAAAATTAGTCCCATCAAAGATCACTTCTCCATGCACTTTGCTGTTAGAATATGAGTTCTCTTGAAAACAGAGCCCGAGACAAAACTTGCATGTTTTGTTTATTTGCAAAATGATTCCGGGCATCAGAATCCAGAGACGAAGAGGAGTAAAGGACAAGGAGGAGTGAAAAGAATGAGAGGAAGTGAAATGGATATGCAAGAAAGTCTAAGTGATAAAGGGTTAGCAGTAACCTTAGGGTCAGCAGTTAGTAGATAAGCGAGAATAGGTAGTGTCCAATAATAAGGACACTTATTATTATTGTTGGGGGCAGGTCTGGAGAAAAGAGTAAGTAGGTGGATTGATTTTGGACTGTATCACAAAGCCAGGCAGAGCAATGGAGAGTCACCAGTTCTAACTTTATGTAATCTCGACTTGCAGAACTTGCAAGCTCAAAAAGATATGATAGCCAGGGCTGGCTTCATGGGCATGCAGTCTGCACATTTGCACATTGTCTGTGCTTGGTTTAATGCTCTGTTCTGCTGTCTTGCAATTCTTAATATTTGATCTTTGAACTCGTGTTTTGCGGTGAAGTCTGATGGGGCAACGGAGCAGGCATATGAGCAGAGGAGATACACTGGGCGGTAGCATGTGGATGTGGTTGTGTTTCCACAGCAGCCCATGCACACAAGGACTCAGGCCCAGAGCCCAGCTGGCAGTGGACATGTATGGTAGTTGGCCTGGCATGCACGCTCGGGTCTCAAAGCAATCAGGGGTGGCCTGGGCTCAGGTGGTAAAACAGTGCTGCAGCGGAAGTGGTAACAGCTGCAGAATAGCCACAGGTGAGAGAGGGGCTTTGTATGGGGGCAGCACCAACTCAGCAGAAGGCCAAACTGTCCCCCTTTATCTGTCCCTGTAGCTGGTCCTTGCTGTGTCTGCACAAATATTAACTCTCCCTCTGGCTACAGCACTGGTACCATAATGGCTGGCAGGCAGGAAGTAAAATTTGTCAGTAAATTATTAGAAAATAAAAGCATGCACAAGGATATGGCAATAAAACAGAGAGTTTGATTCTTCAAAGAGTTTATAACTCTTGGTTTTGAAAACTACTGCAACATTGTAAAGTAAATATCCACAGGACTAGAAATTGAAATTAAAGAAATCATTGCATTCTACAGGAAAGAACACTATTTTCATATGACGCTTTGGATGAAGCAATTGTTAAGGAAATCATTTTTAAATTAATTGTTTTCCTTGTAATTGAAGATATAGTAATAGAATGCATAAAAAGGTATTTGAATTATACATATTATGGAACCTCTTTTGATTTCTTGTATGACCTCCATGAATTATAGGAAATGCCAGAGGAAACATTGAAATGTCATTGTATAAATTTACATTTAAAATTAAATTCAGACTTACACAAAACAGATTTTTGTAGTCAAATTATTATAGAAAAATTGTTCTCCAAGAATCATCAGCTCTAGATGTACTAAAATTTATATATCAAAATAATTTATCAGAAATTTATCCCAATGTTGTCATAACCTATAAAATACTCTTTACAGCTCCAGTAACAGTTGTATTAAGAAAGTTCCTTCTAAAAATTAAATATTATAAAAAATAATTTGCTGTCTTGCATTTCCAAGAATGACTGGCATGATTTTCAATTATATCAATTGAAAATGAAGATGCTAAAAGTATGAATTTCAATGATCTAATAATTGAATTTGTAGAAAAGTGAGCCAGGAAATCTTATGATCAATTGAGATATCATATTAAGAAAATATTATTTATCTTTGGTATTATATAAAATTATGACACCAAAAATATATATATTTTTTGCAGTTTGTAACTTTACCCATGTATCACTATGCCCCTATTGTTTTTTATAAATAATAAAATATTTTTAAAGGAGAAAGATTTATATTTTAGTGCCTTTAATGGCACTTATTTCCTGCTTTTTGAACAAGGAGCTCACATTTTTATTTGTACTGGACCCCAAAAGTAATACAGCTGGCTCTTATTTAAATCATTTGAGGCTTCATTATTTGAATCTGGATATTGATTTGTAACAAAAGGAGCTCCTTTCACAAGGGAAAAAATAAACAATGTGCAATGTAAAAAGGAATCAGCACCTGACAGTTGTCCTTTCTGATTGCCTTTACTTTAGGAGAAGATGACCAAATAAAGAGAAAGAAAGGGGAAATACTTTCTTTTAATACACATCTTGTAAAACCAAACTTTGGAACTCTTAGAAGAAAGTAAAATAGGTAGTTGAATTCAAGAATGCAAAAGGAAAAATTTGTCGGTCCCTACCCATAAAAACCTTGCGGTGTAAGCAAGACTAGGGTTAAATACATGAAGTATTGTAAAAATCAAAGAAAATAGCAGACAAGAAAGCTAAATTAAATATAACCCAAGGGAAAAAATACACATTACAGATTTAAATATGGACTCTGACAAGAGAGTAGCCAATGTTGAAAATCAAAAAGGACCTCATAAGATCTAAGATTCAGGGATTTTTAATGTGGACAAAGATGGAAAGGAGCTGGTGACTGTGGCTTGGCACAAAGCAAGGGGAATACAGAATGTTATTTTTCTCAAGTATTAAAATGCTAGCTGGTTGGCCAGCAACCATTGCACTCTTGTTATGTCAATATGTAGAAAGCACAAGGCAAATGGCAGACTGGAAGTTAGGGTTCTTCGTCTGCCACTATTTATCTACATATCACTAGGTATATTTAGTTTTTCTTTTTCCTAATCTGAAAACTGAAGGAACTGTACTTAATCTGTCTCACTCATAGGACTTCGTAGAGATAATGTATGTGGAAGTGCTTTGAAAAAAATAAAAAGTAGTAGAGACTTAAATTATCCATTCTAGCTGTTTCATGTCGGGGGGGGGGAGGAAGGAGGGAGGGAGAATGGTTTTCTTGTGATTTAAGAAAGACTGTAATTTCAGTGGATTGTTCATCAGTAGCAAGTTCCATCTTCTGAAAGAGTTCTGAAAAACCATAAAATACCAAACAGCAAAAATACCAATAATTACTGCGTTTTCCACCTCGAATCTCTCCTAAACTGATCATAATCATGAAAAACAGCTAACAACATAGAAGTAGCTGACTAATGGAAAACTGTAATAGTGAACAAAATCTGAATTAGAGTGCAAAATAAATATTGAATCATTTAAAAAGAGATGCATGATTTTGTAAACACTAAAACATAAGCATACAAAATCCTGCAGTTATTTGGGTAAATCATGATAAACATGATAAAAATACCCTGAATTTTAAAATCAGACATGAGCTTTCCCCAATTTCTCTCTCAGTCTTCAGCAAAGTGTCCTTCTATAGAATCTGTAGAATTGTCATGGTAACAATCTACCCAATACAATCCTACCAGTCTTCACTATAACTCTAGGGTCTTGAGCTTGGTCTAGAAAGAACCAGGGATGATGACTAGGTAGAATTTAAAGAATTCTTTATTTAAGACCACAATGGAAAAGAGAACAGAATCCTTTTCTTGTAGACTTTGCTAGAAATAAGGCCAGAATGACCTAAAAATAATGAACTGGTGATCTCTAAGCACCTATTGCTGGTTTCTAGAGGTCAAGCTAAAAATAACTGTTACTCTACATAAACAAAACTGATTTATAGCAAATATATCTGAATTATTTATTCAAATAAAACGTTATCTTCCTCAAAATAACCATATTTATTACTGTGAGAAACAAGCACTCTACCTAAAAAGGAATAAATGCTCACCCAATTGTGGAGAAGAAAATAATTTATTCATGATCTTGCAAGAACACGGTGCAACCAAAATGTGGTGGTTGGCAGCAGAACAATAGAACACAGTACTATTTATGCCCTAAGCCTAACACACAAGTCCCTCCCCTGTTTCTCCATTGGCTGGATACTCCAGAGGTTATAGCCTATTCACAGGCCTAACTAACCTGTGCAAATTTGTAACAAGAAACATTTGAAACTAGTCTCCACCCCTGACTTTAACTGTTATTCCCATATAAGGCACTGACACCACTTCCATGCTTACCTGGCTTCTTTCCTTTGTTCTTTAACTGCAGAGCCAGTCTGAACTAGTTTGGTAACAAGTTATGAGACTATTTTAGGAACCTCCACCCCCGAGTCTCCACCTTGCAAGGACAGTGGGCTGATAAACAGGAGGAACATTGCTGACTAAGTCTGCCATCTCCTGGATCTGCCCCCATCCTGTGTGAAAGCTAAACTTAATCTCATTCTCACATTATCTTCTTCAAAACAGACACATTCATTCCAACTACCACCAATTCAAAACATTTTTAGATTTGCCTCTCACTTTGTAAACTAAAATGACCTTATCCAGACTTGGCCCCAAACATATTTGGTTTTTGCCTAAAATCAAATCCATCTTTAAAGACTGATGTTTTACTAACATTGGGATTATTCAAAGGTAAGTGCTACAAAGTCCTCAATCTCTGGCAATTTACAAAAGGCCATGTTTTAATTGTTTTAACAATGGCAGCTTCAGTCTAACACCTGTGTAGCTTCCCACGGTAGCCTCATTCAGGGGAGTATTTAAGCAAGTTCTGGTTTTGTTGTATTGGTGTTAATCAATCACTTTACATTCTAGCTACACGTCAAGCGTTTGTATTTCTATGCTCAGATGCTCAGGTGTGCATATCTATATCTGTGTGTATACATATGTCAATCATGGTATGCATTCTTTAGTATTATTTAGACTGCTGCTGCTTTATCTGGAATGGCTGGTAAAAACTGGACTGTTTCTGCCCATTGCTTTTTTAGAGTAAAAAGGATAAGTGAGTTACCCTAGAAAAGTAGAAAATATTTTGGGGGAAGAATGCCTACACCTAATGTATTAATTACTCGTTATCTCATTGTCCTGCTTCTATTTTCATCCTACCACTGACTACTTATCTCAAATTGTCTTGCTTATTTACTTGCTTGCTTATTGTCTTTCTTACCCTACTTGGCAATAAGCTCCATGTAAGTAGGGGGCCCTGTTGATCCTGTTCAACTCCCTAACCCAGGGCTATAACATGATAAGTGCTCAATAAGTATTTTTTGCATGGAAGAAAAAAAGGAAGGGATTTCATTCACTTCTCTTTGAAGGAAGCCTTTGCTGGTGATGCAGTTTACACTGAATCCAAAACAGGTGAGGGAGCCAAGGAATAATTTAACCAAATGCTCTTTCCTGCCCAATCCCCACTATCCACATCCAATAATCCCTGCCAATTCCTACTCTGACCCACACCTTCATTCTTTGACAAATTTCTGCATCTTAAACAAAGTACTATGGAAATGCAACTTCAGGTTAAATATTCCAGCCATTGTCATCCCTTTGGCATAGAAATTATGGAGTGACCTAAAATACCGTATGTTCGAAGGCACTTAGGGTCTCACTCTTAATCTCTCTTTCTCTCTCTTTCTCCCTCGTTCCTTTCCCCACCAAGGATCAGGGTCCCCACAATCCCCCCAATGTCAGTTCATCTACGAGAACAATTTGTCCTGGGCCTCATTCACTTAAGTCTCGAATGCACAAATGTAGATTTTAGACATTATCTCCAAAGGAGCTCATACTTAGTTGTCTTTGGCTGTAGAAGGCATGATGAAGGAGTTGGTTTGTTAAATGTAAGCATTTAAAATAAATGTGATCCTGTTTGGGCATTGCTTCATTTTAAAAGATATTGCGGGGTTTCAAGAAATGAAACTGGCTGAGGTGTTTTTCAACCTTCCAGAAGCCCTGGATATGGTGGAGATCTCTGGCCCTAGCTATGTGACTTCGCATCTATTTCTATACCTTTGGAGAACTGGTTTAATAATTTGTAAAATGGGACAGTAATTTCTACCCTGTCTATTGTGTGATACTGTTAAAAGGACCAAATATGAAAATGCCTTGAAAACTGTGAAGGGCTTTACAGTGAGTTGAAAATCAAGCATGTGGGTTTCTGTTTAGCACCTCTACTCACAAAGCGTGTGACCTTGGCCAAATCACTAATCCACAGCATAAAGAGAAGGGCTCACTGAGCTAGGTTTTCATTCCTACTAGCTATCAAATTCTATGATTTTAAAGAATGAATGATTATATCACCACTTCCTTTCCACCTTTGGTAGCTGCTGCTATGTTTTGAAATAACAGAAGGGGCTAAAATAAATTGGCTTTTTTTGGAATATTACTTTTATTATTTGGAATTAAGAGTTTACCATTAACAGACTTCAGGAACTAACCAGGGTGGGGGGTGAGGGGTGGGGAGCAGCTGAAAGTGGCAGAAGGTTTATCTGAAAACCGCATTTTACAAGTTAAAGTGGCTAAGCATATGGGCTGGTTTGAGTGTATTATGTGCCCCCAAACGCCATTATCTTTGATGCAATCTTGTGTGAGCAGACCTATTAGTGTTGATTAGTTTGTAATTCTTTGAATGAGTGTTTCCATGGAGACATGGAGATGTGACCCATCCAACTGTAGGTGATAACTCTGATTAGATAATTTCCATGGAGGTGTGGCCTCGCTCATTCAGTGTGGGCCTTGATTAGTTCACTGGAGCCCTATGAAAGCTCAGACAGAAGGAGCAAGCTTGCTACAGCCAGGAGGGACACTCTGAAGAATGCACAGAAGCTGAGAGTAGCTGCAGATGAGAGACAGACATTTTGAAGACGGCTGTTGGAAGCTGATGCAGACATTTTGGAGAACACCATTTTGAAATGCAACCTAGGAGCAAGAGGACGCCAGCCACGTGCCTTCCCAGCTAACAGAGGTTTTCCAGATGCCAATGGCTTTCTCCAGTGAAGGTACCCTTTGTTGATGGACACTTTATGGCCTTAAGACTGTAACTGTGTAACCAAATAAACCCCCTTTTATAAAAGCCAATCCATTTCTGGTGTTTTGCATTCCGGCAGCATTAGAAACTAGAACAGCATACTAAAAACAAAAAATTCTTCTAGCAATTCTAGCCACTGTGTATTGCAGGTGACTCTTGCTCTCACACGTTCTTCAGAACTACAGAACTAATCAAATGTAGTCAGTTTGTGTTATTACGTGTGATTCAAAGCAACTAGCATAAGGGAAATGAAAGCTGAAAGCAGCAGAGGAAGAATCTCAGAGAAACAGTGATTTGCTCTACACATGCTTTGCAAGAAATGAGGCCACAAAGGAAAAAGGAATATCTGCTTTGAGTTGGATAGATAATGAACTAGAATATGGCAAGAGATAAAAAGTGTTTATAAAAATGATTTCTAAAATTCCCCCATTCTTATCAAAACATCTTCAAGTAAATAAAGGCCTGATTTCTGGCTTTGCTTGAAAAGTTGGAAGATCTGGCAATAATGAACACCTTTTATTCTCTCTATCTTGATTCTCTCCTTCTCATTCTCTCTTTAAAAACACTGGTCGATTTCTTTTATTTAAATATCCTGTCTAGCCCCATTGGGATCTGAGCTTTCCCATCTGTAAGAACTCAGATCATAATACTGGTTAGTGTCTTTGCTTGGCTTTCCCTTATTTAAGGTGCATTTAAAAAGGTTTTCTTGCTTTTCTATTTTTGTATTAATGTCAACATAGTATCAGCTAAATACTAATAGAATAGCAAGACTTTCTTTTAAAAATGTAGTAGTGATGTAAATAGAGAAGGTACAGAAAGTGAGGGCATTAGAAGAGTTGTGAATGGAAGAAAATGTTTACAAATTGGAAAAAAAAGTTAGGAAATATCACCAGCAGACTGAGAAATCCAAAACCCATTAGAATGAATCTGTCATTTAAGAGAACCTGGATCTTGTTAAGCTTCTAACCTCAGGGCACTAACTTAACTGGTGAGCTCTCAAAATAAACTAGTTAAAAATTATGTGCTCGTGTAACTGGATGTGTTAACTTACTACCTACTATAAACCAGCTAAATGCTGGGGAGAAAACTACCAAAAATGATTCTCCTGGCTGTAGATCAGGAGTTCTCAAACTTGGAATCATCCGGAAAGCTTGAAAAATGCTGATGCCTAAATCCCCTCCAAGACATTTGGGTTTAATTGGTATGGAGTGTGGCCTGGCATTGGGATTTTTAGAAGTTCCTCAAGTGCTCCTAAAATGTAACAAAATTTGAGAGGCACTGCTGTGGACTAATTGCTTTAGCCGTAATTAAATATTAGGGCCATGGTCTTTTCAGGCCCATCCTTTATTCCCATAGCTGGAGGGAAAGGGTCTGCACTCAAGTGCTCCAAAAGGTGTGTCATGGCACTAAACTACGTGTTGGAGAGAAAGCGGAGGACAAATCTTATTACCCCAAAGAAAATGGCATTCCATCTATCAAGGGAGCTTCTGCAGTCCTAGCTTGAACTCGGACAAGTTAATTCCTGAACTGAGACTCAATTTCTTCATTTGTAAAATGGAGACAATAATTCCTACCTTACGAGGTTTTTCTAAAGATTAAATGAAATAATGTACGTGAAAGCGTTCGTTGGTTCTCAGTAAATGGTAGCTTTTTTTTTTTTTTTTTGGTAAATCTGAGATTTGGTGATTACAGTTTTTCCTCAAAGCCTAGCCAATAATTGTAACTAATATTAATCTCTCTTTTCCCTTACATTATACAACACTGCCAAATCCAGTGCTTTATTTTGCATTGTTCTATAACTGTCCAGTGAATTATGGTCTTACTGGATACACAAGAATTATTTGAGAGAGAGAGAAATTAAACGGACCAGATCATTTATCAGCAGCAATAAAATGTGCTTGCTTTTCAAATACAACTTAGTACAATATATTTTGTTAAAAGACCTGGCCCTAAAATTGATGAGGAGAAACTGGCAATGAATTTTTTTCTGTAGTTTCGACTCATGGCTTTACTGATTCTTTTTTTTTTCCTAATTATAAAAGATGTGGATTTACAGAGAAATCATGCATAAAACACAGAGTTCCCATATACTACCCTATTATTAACACCTGGCATTAGTGTGGTACATTTATTACAATTGATAAAAGCACATTTTTATAATTGTACCATTAACTATAGTCCATCGTTTGCATTAGGGTTCACTGTGTTGTACAATCCTATGTTTTTTTGTTTTTTTTTGTGTGTGTTTTTTAACATGTTTTATTCTAGTAACAAATATACAACCTAAAATTTTGCCTTTTGACCACATCCAAGTATATAATTGAGTGCAGTTAATTACATTCACGATGTTGTGCTACCATCACCACCATCCGTTACCAAAACTTTTCTATCAGCCCAAATAGAAACTCTGTACACTTCAAGCATTAATTGCCCATTCCCTATCCCCACTCCATCCTCTGATAATCTATATTCTAGTTTCTGACTTTATGAATTTGCTTATTCTAATTATTTCATATCAGTGATAACATACAATATTTGTCCTTTTGTGTCTGGCTTATTTTACTCAACATGATGTCTTCAAGGTTCAGCCATGTTGTTTCATGTATCAGAACTTCATTCCTTTTTATGACTGAACAATATTCCATTGTGTGTGTGTGTGTGTGTGTGTGTGTGTGTACCATATTTTGTTAATCCATTCATCAGTTGGTGGACACTTAGGTTGTTTCCATTTTTGGCAATTGTGAATAATGCCACTTTGAACATCGATGTATTATGTTACAGTTCTGTATGTTAGAAGTCTGACATGGATCCCAACAGGCTATGTTCATGTCTCTGCTTTCAGATCTTCTGGGAAGATACTGAGGAGTGGAATTTCCAGGTCATAGGGCAACTCAATATTTAGTTTTCTGAGGAACTGTCAAACTGTCTTGCATAGCGGCTGTACCATTTTACATTCCCGCCAACAGTAAATGAGTGTTCCTATTTCTCCACATCCTCCCCAACACTACTAACTTTTTAAATAGTGGCCATTCTGGTGGATGTGAAATGGTGTCTCATTGTGATTTTGATTAGCAATGAATTTTAAAGTTATACCCAGAAAACCCAGGGGTCAGCAATTGGAGTGGGAGTTATCGTATAGCATTTTCCTTTTGGAAGTTAGAATAAGTCATATTTTGTGTATTGGCTTTTCTATTGCTTCCCTAACAAATTACCACAAACTTGGTGGGTTAACAACACAAATTATTCTGTTACAGTTCTGAATGTTAGAAGTCTGACATGGATGCCAACAGGCTATGATCAAGGGGTGGGTGTCAGCAGGGTGCTTTCTTTTGTGGAGTCAAGGGGAGAATCTGTTTCCTTGACTTTTCCAGAGTCAGTTTTCCTGGACTCTTGGCCTCCTTCCTCTGTATTCCAAGTCAGCCATGTTGAGCAGAGTCTTTCTCATGATGCCCACCCATGGTTCTCTCTTCCTTAGTCACATCTTCCTCTGACTTCTTTTAGGGCTCCCTCTTCCACTTTAAAGGACCTTTGTGATTACAATGTGCCCATCCAGACAATCCAAGATAATCTCCCTATTTTAAGGTCAGTTGATTAGCAAATTTATTCCACCTTCTCCCTTACTTTCCCGTTGCCTTGTGACACACATATTAACAGGTTCCTGGGATTAGGATATGGACATCTTTTGGAGGCCATGTTAACCAATAAAACAGACAAAACTCTCTGCCTTCAGTGAGCTCAGTTACTTAGAAAATATATTTTTTAAACCAAAAATGATACCATATTCTTAATACTTTATAATTGGCTTTTTTCTGTGTCCTAGTTTTTTGAAGTATCTCACTAATTTTGTCAGGCTTTGGGGCTTTTTTCCAGTAGTCTTGATTGAACTGAGAGATAAATTGACCACTGATTGCTACATATTAGGCAGTCTAGTTTGACTTCTCTTTCTATAGTCTGTTGGCATGTGATCGGAAGGAAAACTTCTCCCCCCAAATAATTGGAGAACAATGTTGTGAATTTTTAGAACACAAAAGGCTACTACTTATAGCGTTGGTGAGAACTTCATTCTATCTTATATCAGTTACCTATTGCTGCATAGTGAATCTCTTTGTGGCTTAAAATAACAATTTTATCATTAAGGCTCACATTTGTTGACTGGGTTCAGCTGGGCAGTTCTCCCTTGGAATTTTTCATGCAATTGCAGTGTGGTGGTGGCTGGGGCTGGAGACATCTTGAAGGCTTCCTCCCTAACGTGTCCTATTGATTCTGGCTATTGGCTGAAATGTCAGCCAAAGTTATTGTCTGGAACAAACACACACACGTGGCCTCTCAGTGGAGCCTGGGCTTCCTTACAACATGGTGGTTGGATTTCAAGATCAAGTGTACCAAGAGCACTAGACAAAAGCTGTATCACCTTTTATGACTTAGCCTTGTAAATCACATGGGGTCACTTCCACCAGAATCACAGACCCACTCAGATTCAAGAAGAGGGAGCACAGATTTTATCTCTTGACGGGAGCAGTATAAATATCATATTATAAGAAAAGCACATGGGGCAGGAGGTTTTATGGTGACTACCTTTGAAAATGCAACCTCCTTATACTTTTAAACCATATGGTTAAATTCAGGGCTAGCAAATTTCCAGGGCCACTGTAAGTTTAAGAGGAAGAATTCTAACACTATCTAGTCTCTCTAAAGTAATACATATCAGACATTCATTTGAGTAAAAAGAACTGATACTTGAATAATCAGCTATTCTAATTCCCTCTGTATTTATCCCATGGATTAATATTTAAAAATGCAAGTTGATGATAAAACATCTTGATCAGGGCTTTTCCTCTTTGATTCTCAAAACTAGCCCTGAGAAAGTGACACATAGAAAGACAATCTTTCCTGTGTATGAAGCATTGGCAGAGCCATTACTAATTGTGGTATCTAAGGCCACTAAAATTATAATGTAAGCTAATGGATGCTTAAATATAATTATAAGAAGGCTGTCAGATTGGTTCCAGACCTCGGTGGGATCGTATGTACATCACTGGGAAGGCATAAACACATCAGTTCATATCAGCTTAGTCTTACCGAAAAAAGCCAGATAAGAATTTAGAGGTATTATTTTATAAATATTTGCTAAAACAAATCAACATTTATCCTTTTATTTAACACTTAATGAACACCTATGATATATCTAGTACCCATTGAATGCTAGTTATTTAGGATGCAAATGAAGTAATACAAAAGTTATTTATACTATATTAATAAGAAAAAATAATCCTATTATAAATACCATTATCAAGAAGGATTTTGTATAGCAGATACGTAATTATCATGACAGAATAGCCACAACATCAGGATGTTATTGATAAGTTCACAACACAATCTGCTGTACAACAAATAACTTTTTCACTTCCTTCTGTTTTATGAATTCTCAAACCCTCACACTAGAATTTATAATAAAGAAGGAAACATGTTCCTCTTCCTGTGTTCAATTCTTTCTCTTTGCTAATTCACTACAAAGTCAATAAATGCTAATTGTTTCTTTCAGACCTATGTTTTTTAATCGTATTTTTTATTGTAGAATATAACATGTATACATAGAAGTGATAACTTTCCAAGTGCAATTTAACAAATAGAAAATTTCAAAGAATGTTATAGGTTACAGTTCCACAGTTTCAGTCATTTCCTTATTGAGAAATGCAACATATGTACAAAAAGATAATATCTTTCAAAGTACGATTTAACAAGTAGTTATATAGAAAATTTCCAGAAATGTTATGAGTTACAGAACCATTGTTTCAGTTATTTCCTTATTGTGAAATATATATACAAAAAGGTGATAACTTTCAAATTACAGTTTAACAAGTAGCTATAGAACAAATTTCAAAAGAGGCTATGGGTTACAGTTCCACCATTTCAGTTATTTCATTTTAGCTATTCTAATAACCTAATGACTAAGAAAAAGAAAATTGTATAGCGATTCAATATTCATAATCCTTTGTTAAATTCCATCTTGTCTGTTGCTACCCCTTCCTCCACTTTAATCATTTTCCCAAACTTCGGGAATGTCTAGGCAGTGACCACCTTAACTTGTTCATGTTGTAAAGGGGTGTCAACTTTATGTGAAAAGGGGACACATCTGGTTGATGTTCTTCAAGAGGCTATTGCCTCTGGGCTTTGGGACTTAGCTGTGGTAGGAGTTCTCTGAAGGATTGAAGTTTCTGAAGCATAAATGTAGTGAAACTTTTATAGAGTCTCAGATAGGGATCCTGGTATTCTTTAGGGTTTTCTGGACTACTGTTGACTTGGGCTTATCATACTGTGCAGACCTATGTTTTCTAGCTATGAGTTTATTAAAACCAAATTTCTTGTTTAAAAATTTTTTATATTCTCTAGAGCTCATTATAATAGGATTTGGCTACTACAATTTCTACTGACATCCTGCATTGATTCACTGAGAAAAATTAAGAAGTCTGAGATTCCTATGCATGACATGCTCAACTTGATGAACTTAATGGAACATTTAACTTGAGAAGAAAAAAAAATGGTGGATCAAATAAGTGAGGATTATCACAAACCAGCAAAGGGAAGTCCTCTTTTGTTCTCTGTTCATTTGTTTTTGTTTCTCTGGTTTGGGTTTGGTCTTGGTCTGGCCTTGCTGGAGAAGAGTTGTGCTTTCCCCCATAGCAGAAGCCTGCTCACCAGCACTGGCTGACAGAAGGAATGGCCCTGGCGAACCACCCGTTCCTGGAATCATGGCTTTGTTTCTCCACCAGCAAAGATGGTTTACTGAACTCACACCATCCAGGCCTTTTCCAGAAAACTCCATTTTCTTGGTTGAACTGTATACAACATTTGAGCAGGGAGTGGAAATGATGAAAAAGTTTTCTTCCTGTTCTCGGCATAGGCTCATTGCTAGCACATATCAGCAAGTGGGGGTTAGAATCACTGAAGTAAAAAAAAAAAAAAGTTAGAAATAATAAATTAGAATTCAAAATAACCTATAAGTATAGCTTATGTAGCTTAAATTTCTGCCTTGACTTTTGACATTTTAAATACCATAAATAGTGTTTCAATTGTTTTCCTCCAGGTACTGGAAATGTATAGAATATACAATAGTGACGTCAAGTACTACTGTTTTTTAAAGTTGCAGGTTCTAAAGATCTTATGCATTCTTAGGTCAAGGAAGCATGAATCTAGTAGTAAAAAAATTAGCAAGACTTTTGATGATAGAAAATACTGGTGGCAGGGAGAATAGTTTTGAGCATCATTCATTCTCAGTTTTCTAGCTCTGTCATAAGAACTGAGGTTTTATGGCCATTAAATATATGTATCTGAGAACTCTATTTATAAAATCTGAGTTAATAGACACTGATCTTTTCATAATGAACGCTGCAATCCCTTTCTCTGACTTGATTGCATATTTTTCCCTATAATTGTTCATTCATTCAGCCAACAATTATGAAGCACCTAATATCTTCTGAGTCTTGTGCATTAGGTTGGGAGTTCAAGGTAAGTGAGACAAAAAATTAAAAAATCTTGGCCCTCAGAGAACTTAAAATCTAGCAGGGCAACTGACAGCAACCAGTCACAAAACAATATGTTTATACAGGATGCATTTAATCATTTGGTCAACAAATATTCTAGATACTGTATTAGGTAGTGGGATACAGTCGAGAATAAAAAAAAAACAACAAAAAAAAAACAGTCTTCATCCTTATGAAGTTTAGTAGTAGCAGAGACAGGCCTTAATCAAATGCAACACAGATATAAGTTGGAGACTATATGATTTAGAACTCTTTCAGTCCCAGGTGGCCCAAAACCCAACTCACCCTGGCGTAAGTGAAGAGGGTATTTGTTGCCCCATGTAGCTGAAAAGCCCAGGGCTAGCTGAAACGTGGATTGGTTCAGGGGCTCAAACAATGTCACCAGGATCTTGTGCTTCCCCTTCTCTTAGCCCTGCCTGCCTGCATGTTGGCATCATTTCCTTGTTCAAGCCCATTGGGAAAAGAACAGTGTTTCTCTTCTCCCAACAAACATCCAAAATAGATCACATGCATATTCCCTAGAGTAATCCTCACCAGGGGAACCTCACGCTGATTGGCTTGGCCTCAGTCACAGAGTTGCAGGTGAAGCAATTTCAGGGAAGCCTGTGAGCCGAGAGTGCGGAGGACCATTGGTCCCCAGAGAAAATTGGGGATGCCTTGCCAAAAGAAGGGAATATGCGTGTTGGCAGCCAGGCGCACATTAGCTCCCCTCTGCTATGATGCCCCTTGTGGGTCCATCTCTCTGTGCCCTGCTATTCCTGGAGACACAGTATCCAACCAAAATTCCACTTAAAAATAATTTCTCTACTTAATGGTGCCTGTCAAAGTATTGCCAAAGGAGATTTCGTTTCATAGCTCACAGGAATATATCTTATTCTCTTTGCCAGTTCCTCTCAATTTCTCCTACATCCCACAGTTTCCCCTCTGCCTCTCTGCATACTCTATTCTCCAGTCCCCACCAAAATTTCTCCCAAGCCTAGCTTCACTCATTTATTGTCTTTCAACCCCCACTGTCTGGATCCACTTTTCCCTCACCTCTAGTACTTTCCTTTCCCAGAGTGGAACTTCTAGACTTATCTTTTCTCAAGTTTTCCCTCTACTGATTACTCCAACTTGCATGATAAGTTCAGAAATTTCCTAAGAAGGTGACTGTGGGGAGAAACCACATGGAAAAAGACACTTCTAATCCTTTTAATCTGAGGAGGTTAAGAAAAGAAATGCCATAATGTAATGTCTTTTCTTCCATCTCTACCACTCAATCATTCCCCCTAGTATATAATTTCAAAATGTGTTTAGTAAAGAATCTGGGGTGAAGTGGAGGGACTGTAGCTGGATTTATAAATTAAGATCTGAAGGACGAATAGGAATTAACTAAGTGAATAGGATTGGCAGGTGAGAAAATGTTCTGAGCAGAAGATACATCATTAGACAAGATTCTGAGCTGGAGGAAGGTAGGAACGGGAGAAGAGTGAGTATGTTCAGAGTGAGGGGAGTAGGGTACAGAATGAGGCTGAGGGGTAGGCCCACGTAATGCTTGAGCAGTGGACTGCAAAAGAGCAGACAGCCACAACCAAAACAAGAGAGTCTGGCCCAAAAGGGCTGCAGAGTTTCTTTGAGTCTCAGGGAGACTAAGGAAAGTCCTTTTCATAGGGTTCCTAAGCTCAGCCATTATGAGAAATGGAACAGTTGCTGTGAAAATCTCATTTTAACAGTCCGTGCCTGGGTTGTTATGCTATAGTAATCTGAGTTATGTAAGTGCTCTGTGAAGAAAGAAATGAGAAGTGCCTTCAGCATAGTGTTTCTTGGCTGAACTTGTTAGACATCTTTTGTGATACGCTTAATCAGAAAAGGAATCACTGCCAAGATCATTTTGTTATTATGACTAGTTCAAGTTTCTAATCTTTCACTTCACAACCTTTTGAGAGAAATTTAATGCAGATAGGAGGTCACAGTTGTTTATTTGCCTAAGAGTATAAACTAAGTGTTTATTGATATGGTTAAGTTTATCTACCTCTTTTCTATTTGTTTTATATTGGCCCCATCTGTTCTTTGTTTCCTTTTTCACCTTTTTCTGCCTTCTTTAAGATTGACTATTTTTATGATTCCATTTTATTTCCTTTATTGGCTTACTAGGTATAACTATTTGCCCTGTTTTGTTTTAGTGGTCACCTTAGAGTTTATAGAATGTTCCTTTAACCTATTACAGTCTGTCTTCAAGTGATAATATAGCATTTCACATATAAGAACATGACAGCAGACACTTTTATTTCCCACCTCTTTGTGCTATTATTTGCATACATTTTACTTCAACATATGTTATAAACCCAACAATATATTGTTGTTTCCTTTAAACAATCATCCTTTAAATAGATGTTTAAAATAAGAAAAAAAAAAAAAAGCGCTTTATATTTCCCTGCATATTACTATTCCCAGTGTTCTTCTTTACTCTTTGAAGATCAATTTTCTTCTGGTGTCATTTTCCTTATGCATGAAGGACTTCCTTTTACTATTGCTTATAGTGCAAGTCTCTTGGTGATGAACTCTTTCAGTTTTTGTGTGTTTGAAAGAAACTTTATTTTACCTTCAATATTGAATGAATTTTTACCTCTGGGTTTAGAATTCTAAGTTGACAGATTTTTTTCTTTCAATACTTTAAAGATATTTCTCCACTCTATTGTAGCTTACATCATTTCTGATGTGAAGTCTGCTGTCATTCTTATCTTCATTCCTTTGAATATAATGTGTCCCACACCCTCCACCCTGGGTGCTTTTAAGATTTTTTCATTATCACTGGTTTTAAGCAATTTGATTATTATGTGCCTTGGTGTAATTTTCATGTTTCTTGTGCTTGAGGTTTATTGAATTTCTTGGATTTATAAGTTTATAGTTTTCATCAAATTTGGAATATTTCTGGCAAATATTTCTTCAAATATTTTTTATGGCCACCTTCCCCACCCCACTTTCAGGGACTCTAATTATACATGTATTAGGTCACTTGAAGTTGTCTCATAGCTCACTAATGTTCTATTCTTTTTTTTTCTCCCATCTTTTTTCCTGTCCACGTTTTATTTTTGATAGTTTCTGTTGCTATGTCTTTAAGTTACTGAATCTTTTCTTCTGCAGAGTCTAATCTGCCATTAATCCCATTACTGTATATTTCAAATCTCAGACATTGTATTTTTCATCTCTAGAAGTTCAATTTTTGTCTTTTAAAAATATATATTTCATGTCTATTGTTAAGAATTTCTCTACTTCATCATGTGAACATATAGAATATTATATAACTGTTTTAATGTCCTTGTTCACTAATTCTATCATCTGTGTCATTTCTGGGTCTGTTTCTATTGATTGATTTTTCTCTTCATTGTGGATTGTATTTTCCTGCTTCATTGCATGCCTGGTAATTTTTATTAGATCCCAGTCATTGTAAATTGTCTTATGAATATTCTTGAGTTTTGTTCTGGGTTTCAGTGAAGTTACTTCAAAAAAAATTGATCCTTTCAAGGCTTTCTTGTAAGTTTTATGTGTCAGGGCCAATTAAGGGCTAACTTTGCCCCAGTGTTCTGGTTTGCTAATGCTGCTGGAATGCGAAACACCAGAGATGGATTGGCTTTTATAGAAGGGGGTTTATTTGCTTACACAGTTATAGTCTTAAGGCCATAAATTGTCCAAGGTAACACATCAGCAATTAGGTACCTTCACTGGAGGATGGCCAATGGCATCCAGAAAACCTCTGTTAGCTGGGAAGGCATGTGGCTGGTGTCTGCTCCAAAGTTCTGGTTTCAAAATGGCTTTCTCTCAGGATGTTCCTTTCTAGGCTGCAGCTCCTCTCCACAGTGTCACTCTCAGTTGCTCTTGGGGTGTTTTTCCTCTCTTAGCTTCTATGGAGCAAGAGTCTGCTTTCAACAGCTGTCTTCAAACTGTCTCTCATCTACAGCTCCTCTTCTCAGCTTCTGTACTTTGTTCAAAGTGTCCCTCTTGGCTGTAGCAGCATGCTCCTTCTGTCTGATCTTATATAGTGCTCCAGTAATTTAATTCAGTCCCACACTGAATGGGCGGGCCAACACCTCCATGGAAATTATCCAATCGGAGTCATCACCCATGGTTGGGTGGGGCACATCTCCATGGACACACTCAAAGAATTACAGTCTAATCAGCACTAAAATGTCTGCCCCACAAGATTGCATCAAAGAATATGGCTTTTTCTGGGGGACATAATACATTCAAACCAGCACACCCAGTATGAAGGAAACATCCTCTGAGTACTCTACCCAGTGAGTACTCCACCTATGCCATGTGAATTAGGATTTTATTCTCTGCCTGGTGGAAACAAATACTATCCCCACCCTGTGTGAGCACTAAGGATTGTTTCCCTTCTCCATTTAGGTGGATATTTACCCAGCATTCCTCATGCACTGATCAGTATTCAGTTATGGACCTGAGAGGATCCCCTGAAGCATTCCAGAGTCTCCTTCTGTGCAACTCTCTCCTATCTGGTCCTCTGCCCTGCAATCTCTAGTTGTCTTGTTTTCTCTGACCTCCATCTCCATCTCCTTAACTCACAGAGATAGCTGGGCTCTTCCTGGCTCCCCTCCATGCACTTCAACCTGGAACCTCCTCTTAGGCAGTAAATTGGAGCAAATATATGACTCACCTCATTTCTTAACCATTTCTCAAGGATCATTATCCTGCACTGTGTGATATCCAATGTCTAAAAACCATTATTTTGTTCAGCGTGTCAATTGTTTCAAGTAAGAAGGTAAATCTAGTCACTGTTACTCTAAAGCAGAAGTCCTACACTGTATTAAACCATTGGCTCTCAAACTTTAGTATGCATCAAAATCATCTGGCGGGCTTGTTAAAATATAGATTACTGGGCCCTCCCCCAGAGCTTCTAATTACGTAGGTGTGCATTGAGGCCTAAGAATTTGCCTTCTAAACAAGTCCGTAGGTGATGCCGAAGCCTCTGGTCTGGAGACTGCACTTTGAAAATCACTGTGTTAAACTATTCAACCAAGAGTATCTCAGATGATGTTCATCTATGAATCAGCAATAGAGTATGAATCGCATTGATAATCAAGAAAAAACCTGTCAATCATAGACAAAATCATGCATATTTATATCTTGGTGTTTGAATCCATCGGAAGAGCAGTATAACACATAAAACAAGAGCCAAAAAGCTGTTCATGCCCTTTGATCTGGTAAATCCAGGAAATAAGCTCCATGAAGATCAGGTAAACCAATCTTTCCCAAATGAAATTCCTTACACCAATAGTACTCTTTGAAAAGGTGCTTTGTGAAAGAAGGTTCTAAAGTCAAATGAGGTTAGGAAGCTATAATGTGTTACTGAGTTTTGTGACCATTCCAAGAGGAAGATAGAATATGAAGTGTTTCCCAAACTTCTGTGACTGCAGAACCATTTTATTTTGCAAAACACCGATTAGCAACTTGAAAAACTCTAATGATCCTCTGAAGCCTGTTTGGGAGATACAAGAGCAGACTTTTGGCAATTATAAGTTTAATATTTTCAATGTTGGCTATTTGTTATCAGAAGCTCTGTCCCTGCATAATTTGTGATTCTGCTGGAGCAGGTGGCATGTGGAGTGAGTTGCTCAGGTCTTGAGTGAGCCCAGTTCACTGCCCAGAACACACGTCTGGTGTGGCCTTATAGTTTGCTGCTCATCATGCAGTAACTTTTATAGTGATAAAAATTTGATTTGTGAAAATGGCCCTGAGAAAAATGTCAGCTACTGGTTTTGGTGGTGGATAGAAAATTTTTAAAGGAAGCTCTAAAAAAGCTGGGTCTTAGCAAGAAAATAGATGTTTTAGAAAAATTTTAAAGATAGCCTCCTAAATTTGGTAAGGACTTGGATTTATATGTGAATGAGCTCATACTGTAGCCTACGTGGAAATCATTAAAAGTGATTTATGAACTGTTTTAGTGAGAGATAAAAACCTTAGCAAGATAAGATGTTACATATGCACTGCTGACCAAAATGCAATTCAAGAGAAACACAGAAGGCTGGGCATATGTTTCTGTGAAGATACACATGCAGTAAGTAAAGTTTGCTTCTAGATTGTAAAGAGGAGCTTCTCTTTGCATATTGTGATGTTAACAAGGGAGGTGTGGCATTAGCTGATCATTATTCCTCCTAGGATCTGACACTTTGTGTCTTAGCATAATGTAAGATGTTCATCAGTCATCTGGCAGCATTTAGCCCAAAGAGGATTGTAAAAGTATGAAGTCTTTTTAAATGTGTTTGCTTCCTCTCCCACCCCTTCCCCAACTCCTCCACTCAGCACAGGTCCTGTCCGCAAACCCTCTGCATGGTACCACTATGATCTTAGCCTTTACTTCAGTTGGCTATGGTGTGGAACGTCTCCTCAGACTGGAAAGGTGTGTTTGATTTGCTCAAAGATCTCTCCCAATGAATTAGCAGCCTCTAGTGTCCTCAGGGGAAGGTACTGTTTTTGCTCTTGTACTATGACAGAAAAGTGTAATTGTTGAAAGGCCCCATTTGGTAGTGGAAAGAATGAGAGGTTTGGAGCCAGACTAGAGAAGTCTCACTCTTCTCATCTCTAAAATGAAAAGAAAGGTAATAACCTTACAAGGCTGTTGTATGGACCAGAAAAAAAGTATTCCTATGATGTTTGACATGGAAAGGAATTCAATAACTAGTTAATGTTATTGGTTTCCTGCACATATGGTTGGGTTGAAGAACGGCCAGTTGTATGTACTTTGGCTCGTCTCCATCTGTGATTTTGCTGTGAATTTGAACAGGAGAGTATTGTTGCTCAGTGACAGCCTGCTGCTCCTTCACAGAGGACCCAGGCAGCTTTGCAGTCCAGGGTGGACATAGGTATAGTTGAGCTCCTCCCCAGGCATGAGCAGTTAAGTGGAGTTTGGTTCTGAGGCAGCACTCCCAGTCTTACACTGAAGTGAACATAGGGACAAATAAATCAAAAGATTGAGTCTTTTACCATTTGATATTATTTAAGAACTAGGAATGGGAACTAGGTATTCCTACAATCTTTTTAGAACAGTCAATAATGTTTAAAGTAAAATCTAAGCCAGCTTAGATGTATAAATATAGAATTTATAGCAGCTATTTAAAAAAAAAACAGCATTGGCTTTTTTTCTGTAGCTCAACACTTTTCTAATGAGGTGAGAGCTGCAGAAACATGACAGTTTTTATTTTCTTTTACAAGAAAAGGTTCATTTTACAAATGACTTTTAATCCCATATGCAAGGCAGGCATATGCCATGTATAAATAAGTACCTATCAATTATAGCTTTGTGTATTATTTCCAAAATGTAGTTAACATTCCTTACATCATTTCTCAAAGAAGCTTTTTTTCTCTTAATATGTTTTAAATGGAAATTTTTATGAGGTTTTCTCTGGAGCTTGTTCAATGATAAAAATACACATGGAAATATTATTTAACTGCATTTGAAATGAAATACACTCCTAAACATTAATTTTAAATCCCAAGTTAGAGCAATTTTCTAGTTAGCCCTTTTTCTGAACAGCAGGTAGAAAACTCAAATTCTTTGATAAATTCTATCACAAATTTTAAAAATTTTTCTTGAAACTTAACAGATAAATATACTTTTATTTTCTATGTACTCTTTAGCAAGAGTTAAAAAATAATATATTTTAAAGTTAGAAAGTAAATATATATGCTTTTTTTTTCCTCAAGTATCTAGAGTTTCTTATCACAAGTGAGATAATAAAACTTTATTTAATGTGTCCCCTAATATCCTCTCTTCCTCATATTATGTTTTTTTTTGGGGGGGGGGGGGGGGGGTTAAGATTCCTAATCGTTGTGACTTAGAGAATTTCTTCCCATTTCTCATTAGAACAGTATCTTAAGATAGAAATTAACATTTGTGGGGAACTTCAAAAGTATCACCTTTCTAGAAGATTCCATCCTGTATATGCATACACAATCATAGATTCATTCAATGTTGTCCGATAACCAAAAGGTCAAGTAGAATAAACTGGAAAGTGGTGATTGGCAATTAGGTTGTCTCTGAGACCTCAGTGAGAGGCTCAGGATCTCTCATGTTGCAGTCGAAGTGTTGGCCAGGGCTGCAGTCACTTCAAGGTCTGACCAGGGCTCGGGAATCTCCTTCCAAACGGCTCACGTTTTTGTTGGCAGGAGGTGTCAGGTCTAGTGCTGTTGTCCTCACCACGTGGGCCCTACTTAGGCTGCTTGAGTGTCCTCCTGACACGGCAACTGGCTCTCCCAGGGCAAGTGATGAGAGAGAGAATGAGGAAGAAGTCACATGCCGTTTTTTAGTCTCAGGATCATACTCTTTATTCTATTTGCTAGAACCTGCTCACAGTCAAGAGGAGGGGAATTAAGTTCCACCTGTTGAAGGGAGGCATATCAAAGAATTTGTGGACATAGTTTTAAACCACCACAACTAGTTGGGAGTCCAAACTGCAAGTAACAGAAAATCCATCTCAAAATGGATTAAACAACCATGGGATTTATTCACTCCCATAATGAAAAGACCCAAAGAGCGGGTAGTTTTCATGAGTAGTTTATTCAGAACTTTGGTTCCATTTCTCTGCCCTCTCTTGGTTGAATCTTCCTCAGGCCAGCTTCCTATATGCAAATATGGCTGCAGCAACTCTAAGCCTCAATCATGCACACAGCACCTTCCAGAACAGGACAGCATGTTCTGTCTCAGCACCTTAGCACAGCTCTGAGATTCACTCTGGCTGAATGGGCTTAGACCATGTGCCCACCCCATCCCCATCCAACCTAGGGGCTGGAAGGCCTTGGTTGGCTGAACGAGGACTAGGGAGTCACTTCCCTGAAATCATATGGACACCCTCACTCCCCCCTTCTCCCAAACAGAAACTAGGGCTTCTTGGAAAATGCAGAATGGATGCTGGAGAATCAACACAAATGCCTACTATGAGAGGGAAGTTTTTACCAGCTTTTTAAAATGTGGGATAGACAGCATTTTTGTAATCTGAAAGTAAGGAAGCAGTGGAGACTCAGAAATTGAAGAGCAAGAGAATATAATTAAGAATGTTGAAGGAATAGATCAAAAGTACAGGTAGAGTAGATATTCTTTTTAAAGGGTTCTGTTCCTTTGAAATCAGGTACAGAAGTATAAATGTGGGAGAAAATATGGATATTAAGAGGCAAAGTGAGGAAGGCTGAGGAAATGGCTGTTGGCTGGGAATGCCATTGAAAGAGAAGGCAATGTCATCCTCTGAGAACAAGGGGAAAGAGCGAGGTAGGACATTAAAGGGATTAAGATAAGCTGGATGGAATGGGCTGTTTTGGAAGTTATTAATGGTATTTTTCTTGCTTGCAGTGCTAGAAAATTTCTGCTGAAATAAGAAAGCAGAAGCACAGCTCTAGAGGTGAAAGAAAGAATGCAAGCAAGCTCTGGTAGAAAAGAAAACATAAATAATGCTGTAATAGAAAATAATGGCACTGGAGGGGAAATAGTACCTAGTGTAGAAAAAAGGATTGGAAATGAAGCAGGTTATGAGGAAGGAAGATTTTATGGCAGATTACAAAACAAATCAACTATGAGAATATTATCAAGAATAAGGTACTATTCTAATTCACCTTTAAAATTTAAGCATATATAAGATATATCATTCTTTTCTCTGCCAGAAAATGCATCACGGGTTGAGAATGACTGATTTTTAATTCCCATTGCTGCTGCTAAATCTTGGCTAAAAAATAAGCTAGTACAGCTGCTTCTTTTTCTATTTATTAAGCATGTAGATTAGCAAATTGAACTTTATTTTTTCCTTTATTTCATATATACTAAAAAATTCCTCTCTACCATAGGGCTAGCTGGCTTCTGGGAAGGAATCCCTGCCTGGAAATAAAATAAAGAGGCTATGTATTTGTATTCACACTCATCTGATTTCAGAGTTTTGTTAAGAAAAAGCATGAAATAAAAATAATAAAAATATTTGAAAAATCTGAACTTAGAGCACAAGGTCACGAAAAAAAAGGCAAACTTGGTTCAGTTTGCCTTAGGATAGTGACCTTGACAGAGGACTGTGATTCAAAATTGGTTGTTAGATTCCAGAGAATGAAGGACTTATTACAAGTTTAATGTGCATTTTAAGTGGGAAAAAGAAATATCCTGCAGGACATATTTACCCTTCAATTTTGCCTACTAAGGGATTGTAGGTGTCAAACAGAGTAGGGCCACTTGGAATTAAAAAGGGCTTTTTCTTCTCCATAAGGACAGATTTTTTTCTCACTAGCTCTTCCCTAGGCACACAAATTGCTTTCTACTGGAAAGCTTGTAATTCTTTTGCAAAACACTTACTACCAAATCCTCCAGATAGCAACATGAGTGTTAAGCAAAATACAATTTCTGTTTCTTTCTCAAGAGGCAGAAAAGGACATCAAGATATCTTGGCTTGCCATAACAAATAGCATTTATTGAGTAGGCATCTTGTGCTAAGCACTATGCTTGGCATTTTTTTTCTAGTCCAAAGATTAACCTAAGGTTAGTTAAATAAAAAAGTGCTATGATTATGTGTTATTGAAATACACCCTAATTTTAAACCCTAATTTTAAATTTAGCATGATTATGAACACAGAATATAAGTTATCATTTACTTAATTGCTGTAGTTTTATGTCCTTTTGGACTTAATTTTAATTACATACTTATCTGTACTACAGTTACTGTTTTATTTATTTCCTAGTTTGAACCAGCCACTGACCTGTGGCTCATAACACTTGGAAAGATCTGGGGAAATCATATTTTGTTTCATGTGCTTGTGTTGAGTAATTTGAAATAGTTAAAAAACAAAACCTTAAATTTGTAGTGGAAAAACCATTGAAAGTAATTTTGTCAAGGACTTTTCTCAGTTTGTAGTTAGTACTAAAAGGCCAATTTGAGTAACTAGTGAATTGGCAAATACTAGGTGGTGAGTTAGAGAGTAGCTCTGTGACTGAGGTATATGTCCAAACTATACCTCAGTTATAAACTAATTACCAAGTGTTTTGCTTCATGAAAATCATTAAGACAGAAAGGTCGCTGCTATTTGATTAATGAATGTTTTAGTCCTTTTTTAATCATGTAATTCAAATATCTGTAATTTCTTCTGTGTAATGTCTGTTCATACAGCCATTGAAAGTATCTATGTGGTATGGTACTGCAGAAAGCTGTGGAGCAGGGAATCTTTAATCTTTTTTGGTCACAGTTTCCTTTGTGAATGTGATGAAAGTAATGGACACACTGTCCACTACCTTGAAAATGCACATAATCATAAAAGCTTGAATACAATTTCAGGGGATTCATGGACACTTTGAAAATCATTTATGGGTCTCTCATGGAGACCATGGTCCTCAGGTTAAGAACTCCTTTTGTAGACGTAGACTTTTTTTTTAAACATACTTTGTCCCAATTTATAATTGCAATCCAGTTTCTTCTTAGAACTTGAATTGATTTTACTTTTTACCAGTGGTTCTACAAATACTCAGAGCACCAGTGATTGACCTAAGTAGTGAATGTTTGGCTGTATTGAAGTGAAAGAATCAGGAAAACGGAATAGAACAATTGCATGAAAGGCAGGAATAGGTTAACAGTAAGACCCAGGTGCTGGTAGGACTGGAGAAAGAACAGGGGGTTAGAAGAGGGAAAGGTGAAATTTGGAATGAGTTGTTGAAGGATTTATTTGGCAATTAGTCTATGTTGCCTTGTAATTATTTTAAAAAGTTATTGCATTACAACCCAGGTGATATAAGCTCCTCATTGGGAGGGGCTTTGTCTTATTGGCAGCACTTTTGCTCCCTGAAGCTTTATGGGAATTCAATTTTTGCGACATGGTAGGATTCTTTTAAAGTATATGCAGTCATTGTGTATGTAAAATAAGTAGATGACTTCTTGGTTAAGAATCTGGGTTTAATTTGTTAAACTTTCCTATATGAAAACTTTTGGGGAAAATATCTATGTCACTGATTCTTAGACTTTTTGATCTTAGGACTCTTTTATACTCTTTTTAAATTAAAAAAAATTTTAATTAAAAAATTTTAGAGAAGTTGTGGGTTTACTGAACAATCATGCATAAAATACAGAATTCCCATATACTGCAACTCCCTGCTTTGGTGTAGAATATGTTACAATTTTCATAATTGTACTATTAACTATAGTCCATGGTTTAATATGCTTGGCATTTTACATACATCATCTGATTGAGTCTTCATAACAACCCTACAAGGTGTGTAGTATCATCATGTTTACAAAAAAGAAACAGGTGTGAGAAAGTCAAGTACTTTGTCAGAGCTCACAGAGCTGGTGGGTGACAGAGCTGCATGTTGAAACCACCTCTGTTTGATTCCAAAGCCCACACACTTTCCTTTACACCACTCTGTCTAAATAAACTTGAATTTTTTAATGGTTATAACTAAGAGTCAATGGTTTAAAGGAATATTTGCAGAAATAAAATACTTTTACTGTTGATAATTAAATACAAATTTATTCAAAATCAAATGTACATCATTCCTAGACTCAGTAAAGTATACTGAGGCAAATACAAATAGGGACAGATAACAGAAATACTCTTAGGTCAGAAGCAAGCACAGCTTCAAATGATAAGATGTGCTTGTGGAATTTAGGGATAACGTGCACCTGATGGGAAGCAAGCACGCTAGGGAGACCACTTCCACAGAGAAGGCTCAAGAAGGAACTCAGGAGTAGGAGAGAGAGTTAATGCTGCAGTGAAATTCACTGATATGGTTGCCTCACTCAGAAAACACCCCACTAACCTATGCAATGAAAAAAATGTACTGTAAGCAACAGCACTAAAGCAGGTGTAGACTCGGAGAAACAGAATTTTCATGTCAGCCTCAGGAGTCCCGTCACTTACATTGGCTGATATCATGAAAATAAGGCTTGCCCATATTTAGAAAATCTCATAGCAGGCAGGAAAACTTCCAGACTCTTGCCACAATATCAGAAGATGTTGATGACCACTCTGTTTTTGTACAGTACTTAGTTGACAGGGGATAAGGCTGCTATTACAATGAGCTTATCCTGGATTGGCTCCAGCATGTGAAATAAAACAATAATAATATCATGAGCCAGTTTGAGGCTTTGTCATGCAGATATATACCAGAGCAGTGGTTCTCAACCATCACACCCCAACCTGCTTCCAGTGGGCGTGGGGTGGGGGTGGAGGGCATTTGGCAGTGTCTGGAGACATTTTTGGTTGTCACAACAGGGGGAAGGGGGTGCTATAGGCATCTAGTGGGTAGAGGCCAAGGCTGTCACAAAACATCCTACAACGCACGGGGACAAAATGTCAATAGTTTCCAGGTTGAGAAACTGCACCGAGGAAAGCTATTGTATTTGTGGCAGGAAGCTTAGTTTTGCTCATTGCCTTTTTGGGCTCTCCACACCCTGAATGTCAGTTCTCAGGTATCATCGCTGGGGGCAGAGAGAGGTCGTTAATAGGCCCAGAATGTGGATCAAATAGAGACGGCATAGCTTATTTTCCTTTTCATCTAAAACAATAACTCATCCTGTAGCTGAAATATTAGGTTTCTGTGGTCGTCACGGGCTTTTCTGACATCAACAGATCGATACCCCGGGCCCTTTGGCACCGCATTTCCGCGGGGGATTAGGTTCCTTTCTCGGCAGCACAGGCTGCTGTGTGCCCTCGTGGTGGGAAAAGCAAAACACTTCGGAGTGAAGCGTTTCCATAACGTCATTTGTTTAGTCTAGATGGGGAATTTTGCTGTTTAAGAACAGGAAAGTTGCGGATTCCCAGAAGCTGGAAAACAAACCGGAGAATATTTGTCCATCAGGGAAGTTTGAGTTTATGTAGAATTTACTTATAAGGATAAGAGGGCGAGGGGCGGGAACCCCATGACCTCGGGTAGTTTGCTCTTCTGGTCAATGTTCTGCTGCTGGAGCCTCCTTCACGAACACTGGGGGTTGGCCCCGCATGGCAGGGCGGCGGGGGCTGTTTCCCGACGGGACTGTCCAGCGGCCCGGCCTCACTGGCCGGTAAGGAAGTCCCCTTTTCAACGCCTAATAGCTTCTGGAAACTGCCTCATGCCGTCTGTGGCCGAAGGCATAGCAGTGGACGGGAACGGGGGAGTGAAGCCGGTGGGAGCCGACCCGAAACGTAGGGAAATGCTGGGCGAGCAGGACGCCTCAGGAAGGGGTGGGACTCCTGCCTTTTGTGTCTTGGACCAGTGACCGGAGCCAGGCAGCGAGCAAGCATCCCGCCTCACGCCCCAGCCCCGCGAAGTAGGTCCGGGAATCTGCGCGGCGCGCCCGGGAGGGCGAGGAGGGGCGGGGCGTAGGGCAGCCACGCCCACTCGCGGCCTTAAAAGACGCGGGCGCGCGCCTCGACTGCAGCCCGCGGAACTCTCCTGGGTTCACTTTGAGGCTTCTGCTCGCTGTCCTCTACCGGCTGCGCGTGCTCCGACCTTGGGACACGAGTGAGTAGCGGCTCTGGGGATCTCTCCGTGGCTCCACCGACCTGGGGAATGGGGCTTCTCACAGCCGCCTGGGGGCCTGAGGCCGTCCTACCGAGGCCCCCGCCTTCTCTGACGTCCCCATTGCGGCCCATTTGTGCCCCGCGCTGTCCTCCTCAGCTCCGCACCCCCCCCCCCCTCCCCACACACACCTGTTCGCGGCATCTTCCCTTGGCCGCCGCGACCCTCCCCTCGGGTCCAGGATTTGCGGGAGCAGATGAATAAGCGTCCCGGAACTTGTAAATTTTCAGTACCGGCTTCTCGGGAGCAGAGACAGGGTCGAGAGTTTGGCGTTGCCGCGAATCCGCCCTTAATGCAATGTGAGAAAGTAGCTTTAGGCCCCCTCCTCCAGCGGCGGGTTTTCTTTCGGCCCAGCGAGGGCTCGGTGCCCGAGTCTCCGCGTCTCCCTCAGCCCGAGATGGTGTGCGTTGCCCCCGGCCTTCGTAGGGGCTGGTTTGGTGATCTGGGTGTGGTGTGGGCCTTCTTTCTGCCCGCCAAGCCCAGATTCTTCCCCTGCAGCTGTACAGAGCTCCTGGCATGCCCATTGTTTGGTGGTCTCTGCCCACCAAGCAGCGAACCTTAAATGTTGAAGGAGCCGCAGAAAAACATCAAACGGATTGCGCCTATTTTTTTTTTTTTCTGGAACTTTCTACCATTCAGGTACAAACAGGGAAGCCAGAATGCTTGGTTGTGAAATTCTGCAACAGGTCATTAAAAACCCATCCTGGGTTCTAGAGCTAGAATCAAGAGCCCCTAGTAGGCAGCTCCTGGGGGAGGGGGCCCCCACCTTCTAAGCCACGAGGATTGGTGGATATTTTTTTAAATGGTTTAACATGTTCTGTTTTCAGTCTGTTGACCAAGCACATTTTCACTTCATAAATGCTTCTCCATACAGAAACTCTCTTGTTTTATTTTGGATAGTAATTTTTTTTAACTTGGTAATAAAAATGCTCTAGTCCTTGACTCTTCTAATCACCCTGTTTTAAGGCTCTACCTATAAAATGACAAGAACTCAAATAGGACAGCCACAAATTTGGCTATAATTTGACAACAACATTTTCACGAGATGGGTGATTTTAATAGGAGAAATCTCCCATAAATTCAAAATGGCAAACCTGAACATGTAACTAATTTTACAGGACCTTCCCCTGCCACCTTCTGGGTTCTTTCTCTCACACTGATTGCCACTGATACTTTATCAGTACTTCTCAGGGGCCTTTCTACTCTGCATCCTAGTCCCCTCTGCTCTTTGCGAGCTCAGCTACTGCAGGCAGGAGCTACATCCCTTGAATCATTGAGACCAGCTGTGTGTGTTTGGGTGCCTCAAACAGGGTTGGACCTGGACCAGCATTGATTAATTGAATGAAATATGTTGTAAGTGTGGGGAACAAAGATTTAATTTGACTCAAGAAATAGTTACTTGTTAACAGATTTGATCTCAAGTTTCATGCTTTTAATGGATTCCTTAAAGATGTATTCAACAAGTATTGATTGAGCACCTGCTGTATGCCGAGTGCTGTGTTAAAGCAGAACTGATTGGAGGCCTGTCTTGATGGAAATGCAAAAATCACTTGGATTTGGAGGAAATTGTGTTTTATACTGAGCAAGAATAGTGGTATAGTGTAGAGAGAAGGGCAATAAATGAGGATCTTTAGAAACCTGGGTCCACCCTCAGCTCTGCCACTAAATAGTTGTGGAGTTTTAGGCCTCTCATTCTTCTCTGTCAAAAACAGTGAAGTGAATCAAGTGAGCCTGGGAGAGGGGGCTCCCTGTGGGTGAGGAAGCATGGCATGGCAGGCAGGACAGTACTGAAGCTGGGCCCAAATTCAGATCCTAGTTCCAGCAGTCATTGGTTTGATGGCCTTGGGCAGGTTACTTTACTCTTTGGCCTCAGTTACTTCGTCCTGTTAAATGGGTGGAGTAACGTACCCTGCAGGCTTGCCAAAAGGCATGTTAAGGCTGTAAAGAGCCTGGCCCCGTCCAGCCTGGAAGAGATTCCTTGTAATTAGAAAATGTTCTGCAGCTTTGTTGAATACCAGGAGGAAATGGAGGAAATGGCTATCAGTGAGAGCCTCTTCCAGGAGAGAGCTGACTGAGACCTGAACTGTATCTCCTAGGCCTTGCTTGGAGGCTGCTTTCTTTCCTACGCAGATGTTCACAGGTTTCCTCAAGGCACTGGATCATTTTCTAGGCTGGTATTTGCATGGTATTCCTTGTCTTTCGGGTGTGGAATTTTTGTGTGATGTCCAGACTCCCTTGTGGCCTTGATTACCTAGGTGGGGTTCCTAATTATTATTGTATCACAAACCCTTTTGGCAGTCTTGAAGCCTCTGGACACCTTCTTAAAATGTTTCTAAGTGCATAAAAATAAAGTACGCGGTACCATGATCCCCACAATTTCCAGAATCCATGGATCCAGACTTAGGGCATTGTTTTTCAAACTGGATTGTGAAGGGAAGGGGCACAAGTTATGATTTAAAATTTTTGTTTTTTTTGTAAATCATATTGGAAAAAACAATCTTTGTGAATTATCTGCAAAGGATTTCAGGTTCCTGAGTTTTTTAACATCTCATTGTGCCAACAGCATTATTAATTGTCCTTGACTAATAAGAAGAGGACAGAAATAGTATAATACATTAGGACCAAATGACTTTCTCAGTACTTCCAGAAAAGTGGGGAGAGAATCCTTACCCTGCATACAGCAGTACAGGAAATGTTCAACTTAAAAACACACCTGTGTCATAATCATAGTGGCCAGTACTATATTTGTATTGCTAGTGGTAGTTTAGTTTCAGTGAAACATCTGTCAAAATCACTCAAAACAGTTGATTTGAATTTTATTGCTATGATTTTTTTTAACTTGAGTTGGCAAATTTGCTTTGGTTTCATAGTTTATAAGCCACTTATAGTTTATAAGCCACAAATTAAGTATCTTTTAGTTTGCACAGATAGTCCCTTATTATTGTGGATGTCAGTTACTGGGTTTATAGCATGATTGTACTTCAATTACAGTATGTGATTTTTGCAAGTAGTATCTATAACTGTGACAAGGATACTGCTGTACCCCAAGTTGAAGACATAAGTGGTAACAGGATATAGAATTAGGAGTTATAGTGGCGAGGCTGGAATGAACCCAGGACAGTTTACTAGGTAAAAGGGGTGTTTCCCACTGTAGTGACATTAGGCTTAGTTTGTCAGATGGGTAGGAGAGAGTGTTTTGGTTGAAGGTAGCAGTTTGGGTGTGAGACTGGCACATAGAGAGCACTTATACTAGTTGGATGGATGAAGACTGTGTGGAGAGGAGCGTAGTCCTGTGCTTTATTTGGTAATTCAAAGATTGATAATTCCCAGGTGATTTGAATCATGTCAACCCTTAATGGCTTTTGCAGAAAATCAGATGTGGGAGTTTGGGGAGAGAGCTTGTGGTTTTGGAATTAAAATATGAGTGCACTGAGCCCGGATTTGCTTTTCTGAACATCACTGACCTCAGCAAGTCACTTAAGGACAGAGCTTTAGGTAGCCATATTCAGGTCTACCCAAAGAATTCCCATTCTTGCAGGAACGGGAAGCCAACATTTGTGGAGTGCAAGCTCTTTGCCAGGTACTTCACAAACATTTTCTCATTTATTCCGTATGAGATAGTGCTTATTCACTTTCATGTTATAGCTGAGGAAGTTAAAGCTCAGAGGTTAAGGAACTTGGTTAAGATCACAGAAATGATAACTAGTTTTCAAACTTAGTATCTCATTCCAAGTATCAGGAATGTCTGAGATGTTGCCTGTATCCTGTGATTTCCATGGCAGACATTATTAGTCACAGTAATCTTTAATGCAGAACCTGAACTGAATTTCAGAATCCTTCTTGACATAATTCCAGGAACTCACTATCAGTGGATTTGTGAAATGAAACTTTATTGCCATCCCTGAATAAGTAAACCATGTATAAGAAAACCATGCAGATGTTTTGTATATGCCTCTTTGTCATTGGCTATATTGCATTGCCATTATTTATCTACATATTTCTACCACCAAAGTAGAACTCCCTGGAGAAGCAGGTAACTTTCCTTAAACCCTTTTATCCTCAGCTTTTAACCTAGTATATGATATAAAATGTTGACTTAATACATTTTATTAATTCAAGAAAGCTTCACAAACAGTAAAGCATTGCACAGTGTTTATAAGCTGCCTGTACCCTAGAAGAATCACTTAAGATATAGAAATGAAGCCAGGAGGTGGCTAAATGAGGGAGTGAGGTCGGTAAGGCAGGGATTAGGGGCATAATGAGGGAATAGATAAATGAGATGGATAGGGAAAGATGAATAGTGATAACCAAGGTAGAAAACTGCTAAATATTGATATAAAGGCTACCAGGTTTTGAGTGTCTAGTCTAATATAAACATTTTATTCAATTCTCTCAACTCTATAAGGAAGGTTCTGTTGTCCTCATTTTATACAAGAGGGAAATGAGACTGTATTGATGCCAAAGCACATCCTCTTAATTGACTGTTAGGCTGAGCTGCCTTTAAAGGCCAGGGTGAAGTTTTGGCTTTGGTACAAGGAGCCAAGTAGAACACCTAGCTGACTAGTAGGACATGAAAAGTCTAGCCTTGGTTCATTGGCATTCACCTGGATGAGGGTGGTAGACTTAACAAGTAGTTTGGTTAGCAAAAAAATTATTGAATAGGAATGGAGTAAAGCTTAATTTCCAGTTATAGCTCTCAAAGCCTGGTGTGCTGGTTTGGATGTATCATGTCCCCCAAAAGGCCATGTTCCTTGATGCGATCTTGTGGGGGCAGATGTATTAGTGTTGATTAGGTCAGAACCTATTGGTTCAGTGTTTCCATGGAGATGTGACTCAATCAACTAGGTGAGAACTTTCATTGGATTATGTCTATGAAGGTGTTGCCCCATCCATTCAGGGTGGGTCTTTATTGGATCACTGGAGTACTTTAAAAAGAGCCACACTGGCCCAGACGCAGAGCAAGAGTGACATCTTGAAGAGGAGCTGTCAAGAGCAACCTTTTGGAGAATGCCATTTTGAAATGCTACCTGGGAGCAAGCAGATGCCAGCCACATGCCTTCCAAGCTAACAGAAGTTTTCCAGATGCCAGTGGCCATCCTTCACTGAAAATACCCTATTAATGCCTTACCTTGGACACTTTATTGCCTTAAGAATGTAACTTTGTGACCAAGTGTCCCGACCCGCGGGACGTTCAACGGAGGCTCCGAGTCCTGTGAAGGAGGAATGGTATGGGACAAGAGACACGAGGAATGACAGCAAGACAGGTTTCTGATCAAGCTGCAAAACTTTATTGAAGAGGCAGAGCATATATACTCTAGAAGGGGAAGTGGCTAGCAAGGGCTCGTGGCGGTCTAGGATTGGTGGCTGCTGTTGCTAGGGCGTATGGCAGATGTAGGGTTAGCATTTTTGGCGCGAACTAGCACTTTTGGCGCGAACTACTTCCATAAAGAAGGCTGAGGGTAACTGAAGCTATTGTTGTATCAGCCCTGGCGGCCATGTTGCACATCTCCGGCATAGCTGAAGGTGGACTTCATGCATGCTATCTTAATCGCCCTCTACAACCAAGTAAACCCACTTTATAACAGCCAACCATGTCTGGTGTTTTGCATTCTGGCAACATTAGCAAACCAGAACACCTGGCCTTGCTAAAGATCATTGTAATTGGAAAGAATGTTATTAACTTACATTCTTTAATAAGTGACTCCCCTTCCCTCCATGTGATTCAAGGTAAGGCTGATTTATAATAAATAGTACCCTTTGAGAAACTGGATTGTAGCAAGGGTCTAGTATAATAACAAAGCTGTGTGTACAAGGTGATTTAGATTTAGACAAAAGTAATTTTCCCTAGGGGTAAGTCAGTCTTAAGAATTTTGGGTGGTGTCTTGAGTTGTAGAGAAGCAGAAAAGAGAAACTGTACATAGGTGTTCAGATGTAAACCAAGCTTTTTAAACTAATGCAGTAGACAAATTTTTATGCTGGAACTCTTCCAGACATTGAAAATCAAAGTACAAGATTAAGAAACAGAATAAGCCTTTACTTGGCCTGTTTTATAAGATGTATGTAAAGTGGGATTGTATTTCTCCTCCTGCCATCCTGCAAATTAATGCAGAAGACTGGAGAAAGGCACGCAGCCCAGATTGCTCAGTGCAAATCCAGTTTGCTGTGATTGATGTCAGCTGTTGTGGAATAGTGCAGCCAAAGGCTTGTAGGAAAATTGAATCCTTTTTTTTTTTTTTTGTATATTCATGACAATGCCAAGAGTGACAGAAATGGAAGATCATCGCACTTCCTTGTGCCAAACCCAGGAAATGACTATAGGGGCTCAGCTTAAAGTGTAAATTCCAACCTCAATTCTTAGACAGTCACTACCGTAAGTGGAATTATTGTTATACTTGCAGTGCGTTTTAATGTCCCAGAGAAAGAAAGCAGAAATTTTTAATACTTGTGGTTTATGTGTGACTAACCAGTCAAGTTTCTTCCTTTATGTACCCTGTATGTTGTTCTGCAGCTATGTTCTTTAGACGCTAGTCCATGGGTTTCTCCTGTTGGAGGTCTGATAGGAGGATGGTGGCATGAGATGCCCCATCCATCCTCAAGCTAATGGTTACTGATGTCTGCTAAGGCATTTGTTTATCTTGTTTTGTTTTCACAACATCTTTGTAAAGTAGAACTATTTTCCCCATCTTATAAATAAGAAAACTAAGGCCAAGTTTGCACAACTGTAATAGTGGTTTCCCCATGTTGATCTAAACCAACTGACTTACCTATCTTCCTTGCTTCCATTTTGAAGTATTTCAGATGTATAAAATAGAGAATAATGAAAACTCACCTACCCAACTTAAAAAATAAGACATAACAAATTCAGCTAAAGCTTTCTTGGAGGCTCATTCTTTTGCACTATTTACCTGTACCACAGAGAAGGTTTTTCAGAAATTATTTGGAAAGCCCTTAAACCAGGTAGAATTTTAAAGAGAGGTTAATGACTTGGAATTTTAAATTAGAATCCAAAAGTATCATAAGGAGATGTGCATAGGACCACTTTTGTCTGGATAGACATAGATCTAACTGGAAATTTTATAAGCAGGTTGAAAAAGGGAGGATTCTCTGGAACAATAGAAATTAAGTTTTGCTTTGTGCCAAGTATTCTGGAAGGCGGTGTGGGGAATACAGACATGCACCCCATACGTATAACATAGCAAGCTGAATATTGTAGAAATTTGGGTATTTCTTGAAGAGTTGCCACATCCAGAGTTGACTGCTGTGGCATGTACAATAGAAATTAGACTTGAGTTTAACTCCTTACAATGAGTGAAATTAAGACAACCCTGTGTTCTAGTTTGCTAATGCTGCGGAATGCAAAACACCAGAGATGGATTGGCTTTTACAAAAAGGGGGTTTATTTGGCTACACAGTTACAGTCTTAAGGCCATAAAGTGTGCAGGGTAACACATCAGTAATCGGGTACTTTCACTGGAGGATGGCAAATAGTGTCCAGAAAACCTCTGTTAGCTGGGAAGGCATGTGGCTGGCGTCTGTTCCAAAGTTCTAAAGTTCTGGTTTCAAAATGGCTTTCTCCCAGGACGTTCCTCACTAGCAAGCTTGCTCCTCTTCAAAATGTCACTCAGCTGCACTGAGTTCCATCTCTGAGTCAGCACGTTTATATGGCTCCACTTGATCAAGGCCCACCCTCAATGGGTGGGGCCACACCACCATGGAAATATCCCATCAGTTATCATCTACAGTTGGGTGGGGCGCATCTCCATGCAAACAACCTAATCCAAACATTCCAACTTAATCCCCACTATTATGCCTGCCCCT
The DNA here is from genome assembly GCF_015220235.1 of Choloepus didactylus. NCBI lineage: Eukaryota > Metazoa > Chordata > Mammalia > Pilosa > Megalonychidae > Choloepus > Choloepus didactylus. Next base: position 53,929,678 of record NC_051314.1, read on the forward strand.
CAAGATTTCATCAAAGAATATGGCTTTTTCTGGGGGACATAATACATTCAAACTGGCACACCCTGAAATACACTAAAAAAAAAAAAAAAAGTATTCCCTTTTTTTTAAAAAACAAGGCTGCTCTTAATGACATGGGAGAGAATAACAAAATGATTAGTTTCTTAAAAATATATTTTTAAATGTTATTCAAAGACATTATAATCTTATAATCTAAACTTGATTAACAAAATCTGACTAGTGAATCTTTCAAATTAAAATGTGTGAAAATATAATATACCAGGTTAATATTATACAGTTCACTTTCTAGTATGATGAGAAATGCCTCAGCAAAGTCTTTTAAAAATAGCTGGATGCTTGGTATCCAATTTTAAGTGATTGGAGTGTCATTACCCACAAGCCTGGATTTGGCCTTTGCTTTCCTCATGTATCATGAGGGGACTTCTAGCGGATATCTGTTGCATCCTGGAACACAGGTAATGGATAACTTTGGAGCATTAGGGCAAAATCAGTATCCCTAATAGCACTCCAAACTTAAGCCAGGGCTTTGTGTCTTGGTTTGTATAGTCAGATTCAAGTTTATTCCAGATTTAAACAATGGGATATCTGTCGTCAGGGAAGGGAATGAGATTTTTGAAACTACCAAAGGGAAGCAGCAAATATATTCTGTTGTTTCTAGTTATTGATTCTATGTGGATATCTTCACAGTAGCCTGGTAACATTTGTGGACCCTTGAAATTACTTTATTCCTATCTGGCTGCTGTGAAGAGGGTTAACTCATTAAGGAGCATGAACACTTTACTTACCAAGCTGGGTAGATGGGGGAAGTAGGCTTTTCACAAGTTGAGACCAATAGTTTAGTGATAACTAGGCATATCAGTGAGGATTCTTTGTGTTTCTATGTGGTGGTAGTGGTGTTTGTTTCAAGAAACAGGAGCTCTAGCTACAAATGGTTTAAGACTCACGTAATTGAGGAGTACAAAATAAGATGAGGCATGGCTGAATTCAGGGGTTCAATGTATCTAAACCTATTCTCTCCATCTCTCTTTTTCACTGAGCTGACTCCAGTTTTAGACAAACTCTCATCTTGTAGCGGCTAGAGAGCTGCTAGAAACTCCACACCTAGGATCACATACTTCTTCTTTTTTTCATGTTTTAACTTGCATTTCTTTATTTATGAAGAGTGTGAGCATTTTTTTCATAAATTTATTGACCAGTTATATTTACTTTCTCTGTAAACTGTTTTTCCCTCCTCTTAGGGATTTGTTTTCTTCATTTTTCTTACTGATTTGTAAGAATTCTTTGTATATTAGAGATAACCTGTTGTCATGTGTGTTGTGAATGTTTTCCCCCCATTTGTTTCTTCTCTTGGATTTTCGATGGTTTATCTGGTCCCATGGGGATGCCCTTGGGTTGGGATTGTTCCTAGCTTTCCAGTGACCTCACCTGATACTTGGTGGGAAAGCCCCACCAACCTATTGGTTTGGGGTGGGCCAGCTTTTCTTTGTTTTTGTTTCTTTTTGCATTTCCCTCTTTTTTTTTCTGGCAAACCTTTATTTTCTGTGGGATACTTTTAGCTCTTGGGTATTACTCCCAGTTCATACTTTTTGATCTTTCTCCTTGTTAGTAGGAAATGACAAATTCTCTTCTGTGGTGGGCCAGTCTTGGCTTCTCCTTTGGGTTTTCAGATTATCTCACTGAGCCACAAGAGTCATTTTTTTTCAGCTGTTACTCTTCCTTAAGCTTGGGGATATGTGGCTACTGCTAGACCATTATGACTTACTGGATTTAGTTCACTTTGTTCAGTTTGGGGGGTGAGGGGAGAGAAGAGGTTTGGAAGCCTGTGTCTGGGCTGACGCCTTTCCCAGAAATCTGGCATTTTCTTTTTGTGTTTCTCGAGTAAGTTCATCTAGTTGTTGCATCCCCAAGGAGGCCACTCTTGCTCAGGGGCACAGTTTAAAGTGGGCCAGCACCATGGGAGCAGCAACATGAGCAAAAATGTGCACTTAGGCCACAGTAATAGAAATCCTGATCTCTCCCTGCAAACAAAATTTCCATAGAAGGTTTTGTGTCCTAGATGTCTTGGGAGCATGTAACATTTACACATCAACTGTTTATTTTTACAGAACTAGTAGCTGCTTATTTACTTCAAATGTGCTTCTAAAGTATATCTAGAAGAATTAAATGTGCATCTTTCATAAGATATTCTCAGCTCTAATAACCTTTATCACATTAAGAAATATCAGATGCAAGAGTCGCCCTTTCTCGTCGCTGATGTTTATCAGACTTTTCAGTTCTTAAGAATCACCTGAGAGCTGGTAAAACAGTTTCCCTGGCACTTCCCCAGAGATTGATTTTGTAGGTAGAGGGTGCAGCCCAGGAATTGGCATTTTTTTAGTGTTCTGATATCTGTGGTCCTTAGTACTGGCTTTGAGAAACACTGACTAGGTCTAGGAAAGGTTTCACATCCTCAGCACTATTGACACTTGGAGCTGGATGATTCTGTTTTATGGAGGACTCTCCTGAACCTCAGAGTATTGACCGGTATCTCTGGCCTCTGTCCCTTCAATGCCAGAGCAAACTCGCTCTTCAGTTATGATGATCAAAAATGGCTCCAGACATTGCCAAATGTCCCCTAGAGGGCAAAATCACCCAAATTGAGAACCACCAGTCCCGGGGACAGTCGTGCCAGTGGGTAAGGGATGGGGTTAGGAACTCAGCAGTTCCTGGTGCTGGTGACGTTAGTGCACACATGCACACCCATGCACCCACACACTTCCATGTACACATACACATATGAGGATCACATACTTCTAAACCAAAGTCCTGGGTTCCACTTTATTGGACAGGATCAAGTCATGTGCCCATTCCTAAACCAATCACTGTGCAGGGTCGGGGAGTGCCACGATCTGATTAGCCACGACAGAGTCATGTGCTGGCCCTGGAGCTGGGAGTGAAGGAAATACCAACTAAACCATTGCTTCATAAACTGGATTTATGTGAAGGACCATATTTTTGTTTTAATTTCCAACTACAAGCTGGATATATACCCTGTTCAACAAGATGAGTCCACAATAATGCTATTGGTTGTGGCAAAATTGTATAAAAATTTCTGAATGCTGAAATATGAGTTTCGTTATGAATTAGTAACACGCATGGTTGACCATCACCAGGAAACCACATTTTGATAAGTACTTCTCTAAACCATATGGACCAAGAAAGGACCAGGTGCTTCCCTGGAAGAAATTCTGAAGAAAAGACTACCAGAAGGATAAGCAAATGCTGTATGGCCAGAAAGATGACCACCACAATGATTAATTCTGTAAGTGCTTTTTTTGGAAAGAGTTCATCTTAATGTTTAGGAAATTGATGGATTCTGGGTTGTGTTAATGGTGTAGGAAGGGCAGTAGAATGGAAGTTCACCACCCCTCTTTTCTGCTTAGCAGTCCTCTTTAACCTTTTTTTCTAGCCAACATTGGGTTAGTGTGCTTGTTTGAATCTATTATGCCCCCCACAAAAGCTATGTTCTTTAATGCAGTCTTGTGTGGGCAGACTTCTTAGTCTTTTGATTAGGGTGGCATCTTTTCATTGAGTGTTTCCATGGAGATGTGACTCACCCAACTTTGGGTGAGACCTTTGATTAAATTATTTCCATGGAGGTGTGGACCTCACCCATTCAGGGTGGGTCTTGATTAGTTCACTGGACCACTTAAGAGAGCTCAAGAGCCAACACAGATGCTGATGCTTGGAGATTCAGACAGAAAGACATTTGGAGATGCTAACCTAAGAGATGAAGCCCAGAGTTTGCCCCGGAGAAGCTAAGAGAGAACCCCCAGACGCTTAGAGAGAAATGCCCTGGGAGAACAAGTAAAGATGCACAGGAGCTGAGAGAGAGAAGCTAAGAGAGAGACAGAAACCCAAGCAAGGATGCACAGAGGCTGAGAGAAGCTGAGACAATTTTGGAGAAAGCCATTTTGAAACGCAACCTGGGAGCAAAGGACCCACAGACACCAGCCACGTGCCTTCCCAGACAGAGGTGTTCTGGATGCCATCGGCTTTCTTTCAGTGAAGGTATCCTCTTGTTGATGACTAGTTTGGACTCTTTTATGGCCTTAGAACTTTAAATTTGTAACCGAATAAATTCCCCTTATAAAAGCCAATCCATTTCTGGTATTTTGCATAACAGCAGTATTAGCAAATTGAAATATTTAGTAAGGATGTCTTAGCTTTCTTAACCGGCTATTACTTAGAGAGGCAAGCAGCTCATCCTAGGAGACACAGCCTAGCTCATCTGAGGCAAGGGCTACTAATAACCACTCAAAGAAGGGAAGTCTGAAAATGATGGTGGGGGGTGAAAAAGGAATTATTTTACTGCACTTTTAGATAATGCTTGGGACTGGGCAAACAAAATATGCCTTCTTAGCAGAAGAACTTTCTGTACTGACAAAGGCCAGTGTGCTGGCCATTCAGAAGTAGGCATTTTGAACTGCATCCAGGTAGACCAATTAGTTGAGGAGGGAGATTAGAAAATGTTGGCCCCTACATAGTAGTTTGGCCTTACATAGTGGTAAGGTGGCCCAGGATTTAAACTTCCAGTTCCACCATCATGTCATATCACACTGTTTAGAGGTTATTCTGACCTACCCAACAAGCTGTTAATGAGTTACTGTTGCTGGGAAGGGAATTTGGTAGCATATTCTGTATGGACTGACAGGACTGTCAAAGAGAGAAAACCAGCTGTTGGCTGGACTCGCTGATTTTCATGGCAGGGGTGGGGTGGGAGTTGAGATTTCAGGATTAGTGAAGCACAGCAACTTAAACCATAGCCATCTGGATGGATGTTTGTTGTGGTTACAGCAAGGCTTCATGCATACAATTGTACTAGCTAATCAGACACAACTATTTATATGTAGGTTAAATGTTAAGAATTTGGTGATATTACAGTGAATTAAACATGTAATGAAAATCTCCACCCCAGTTTAAGTTCTTCAACGGAGTTTTTTGTTGTTGTTGTTGTTTGTGATTGTGGGGGTGGGGAGTAGGGGGTTGGTGTTTGTCCTTGCACTCCCCACACTTCTTTTCTAAAAACACTGTGGATGCTAGTGGAATAGTTTGTTTTATGCCTGGTGACCTATATTGTTCTACTGAATGCAGGTCCTTTGTCTTGTGGGGAAAAAACCTTGTGTACAGCAAGCCTGAGTTTCTAAATGAAAGAGCTGTAATCTGGGAGCAGAGATGAGGTTATTTTGGAGGCATGCAAGCCTTTTATAGATGTGATTAGAGTGGTTCATAAAGAAACAAAATCTGCAGCTGGCCTGTAGGTTTAACCAACTCTAGCGAACCTATAATACACCTTGTGCCATATGGGAACATTCTAATGAGTTAACATGTCCTTTATTTCTTCAGAATGCCTGTCTGGGGAGGTGGAAACAAGTGTGGGGCCTGTGGGAGGACCGTGTACCATGCGGAAGAGGTGCAGTGTGATGGGAAAAGCTTCCACCGCTGCTGTTTTCTGTGCAGTGAGTATCACTCAGTGTTTGACCTTTGACAGAATGCATATGTATAAGTTTCAATTTACCTGTATAGGGAAAAATTGTAGTTTTGCTAACAAAAAATTTAACTTTTACTAATAAAAAGTTATTTTAAAAACAGAAGTGGTTTTTGCCTTTCTGTCCTCTTAGACATCATAAGTGCTCAGCCTGGCAGAAGCAAGGACAGCAGAGGTGACCCAAAATACTCTTTTTTTGAGTCCCTATAGTTTCTGGCCTCCATTTTGGCCTTTCGGTCTTGATCGTATTTTACTTTTTAGTACGACTGTCTCTCCTGCTTTACCGTGAGGTCAGTGTTGTTTATGTTGGTCTGGCACCTACCACAGTTTCTGGCACACTGTAAAGCTTGGCCCTGATTTTTTGAATGAATAAATTGTTTTGCATCTGCCCCAGCTTTTTCTTTCTTTCTGGCTGCCTTCTCTTTGAAACCTACTTGCTTGTTTCTTAAAACAATGATAATTGAAATTCAAATGATAAAACCCTGTAAGTTCAAAGTTTACCTTCTCTGGTAGTGAATGTTCAGTTATTTCTGGTTATTGATATACTAAATTTGATAAAAAGTACGTCAGGGTATGAAAATCCTATATTGTCAAGTTGGGATTTACTACTTCTACTAGACAGAAAATTATCAGTGTCTAGCATAGACAGGAAGTAGGACATAAAACAACACATGCCTTATATGCTCTAAGGACATTAAATACCAGAAAATGAGAGAAATAGAACAAGAGATAAGCCCCCAAACTAAAAAAAAAAAAAAATTCCCTCTCTCAGTTTTCAGACAGTAGAGTAGTAGTATAAGTAAGCTCTTCATTAATCTTATTCTTCTGATTCAAATCACAACTTTTATTTAATACATTTACTGCCTGGAGAAGAACCTACCAATGCATATAGACTCTTACTGCATCTATAGTACTGTACAGTGAAAACTGCTGTAAGAAACTAAGTATGTTAAAATAAATGCAGTTACATTAAGAAATAATCTCCAGAAAAAAACTTCTCCCAAATTCAGATTGTCTTTTTTTTCCTCTAGGTCTCAGCATTTAAAGTGTCTGGACATATTTATAGTATAACTTTCTCACAGACAACTAGAAAGAGATATAGAAAGTTGCAGTTACAAAGAATAAAATTACAACAATGAATGATTGCAATTTATGCCTCCAGAAGAGCTACCGTTTCTCAGAATATCTAGTTTAACCATTTCTTCTTAGAAGTTACCTTTAAAAAAAAAATCTATTTGTCAGTAGGTTTGTATCTAAGAGAGTCTGTGAACAAAGAGAAAATGTAGACTTTAGGAATTATTCTGCATTTCATTCAGGTTAAGCCCTAAAGACTATATCATAAAGTTGATGTTTACTAAATGTCAAGATCTTCACTGGTCGTTTTTACTACACCTTCCTAATACTTGTCTCTACTGACTGAAACCTTTAGAGGAAATAATTCATAGTAGTTTTTAGACCTGTGGAGACTTTATTGAAGAGAACAGGATGAGGACTGGGGGAAGGAGCAGTGGCTGTATGGTAAAATGTTCATATACCTAAACTTTTGGTTAATAGATATTTTATGAAAATAAGTATGTTTTCATACTGATTTTATATTTGTGTTAAGCATTTGCTGTTTTCAGCAGTTTGTGATATTAGGTTTACTGTATCTTTGGGCAAATATGTTTCTGTACTTGGGCCTCAACAAGTAGGTGATGGGCCTTCCAGAATAGATGATGTCATTTTATTCTAACAAAGATGACTTCAGTCTGAAATAATAGAAACTTCATAATTTAACTTTGTTTTAAACCAGTCAGCTTGTTCAGTTTTTCCTTCCCTCTGTCTCTTTCATCCTCCCTCTATCCCTGCTTCCCCCCCCCCACCCTCCTTATATAAGAAGGGGACAAAATCTCCTTTTCTACTACACTCATCTTTTTATTTCTTGGGTAGGTATTTCCAGTTGCCCTGTGTTACCAGTGAGCACCTTCACTCTTTGTTTTTTTCCTCAAGCTTAACTGACATTTTAGTGAAATAATGTCTGGATAAAATATGATTTACATTTGAGAGTTTTATGAAGTAAGAAACGTGGAAATGTCTTGTGGCAAGAAATCCATCAAGAAAAAATTTATTCTCCTTTGGGACAGAAGGGAAAACAAACAGACTTTAAACCACTTGACAATTTTCAGGCATACTTACTACTGCTGGAGAAGCTGGTGGGGATATTAATGAATAATGCTTTTTCCCATTCTGGACTAGTGATGAAGACTAGAATTCTGGACTTAAAATTGTTTTTATCCCAGGGGACCGCTTTTTGAGGAGGAGGGACTATAGGGACAGCTCCTACAAGGCACCCAGCTATCCTTTTGTTCTTTATTAGGTTGTGACTTAACAATATGTGGTATGAAGAGTCTGAAGAGGTTGAGTGTTGGAGGATTATGAGCAGCAAAATGCTGGTAGATTTTTTTCCTTCTGTTCACGTAATTATAACCTTCTCTGAAATTTCTTCCCTCCTGCCAGAGAGACAAATAATATGAAAAGCTTATAGCCTTTGGATGTTCAAACTCTGGTATATTTTTGAAACAAATATCATATCCATGGAGGAAGGCAAATAATCCTCAAATACAGCCGACCAGTCCAGATGCTGCCTGTGGCTTTTGAGAAACCACAGGATAAACTAGGAGTGTGAGAGCCTCTGACTTGACCATTTACAGATCATGTATCTGTGCTTCCGTTGTTCTAAGAAAAACATCAGAATCTAACTTTCCCTTTCAGTGGTTTGCAGGAAAAATTTAGATAGCACAACAGTGGCAATTCATGATGAAGAGATCTACTGCAAGTCCTGCTATGGAAAGAAGTATGGACCGAAAGGCTATGGTTATGGCCAGGGTGCTGGCACCCTCAACATGGACCGTGGCGAGAGGCTGGGCATCAAGCCAGAGAGGTGAGTTAGGAGAGTGTATGTTACTTTCAGAAATGAGTTATGACAATTAATGTTCCTTGGTGAACAAGAACCCTGGAGTTTTCAGATTTTAGCTTAAATAAAAAACCAAAGTATGACTCAGATTTTCTACTGTAAACCAGTGACTGATCTTAAAGTCCCAAATATAGACAGTTTTGGATATAATAACATTTTCAATTAATTAATCCATTGATTTCTAGTGCTAGTTTTGTAAGATTCCAAGGTATATTGAGTCATGATGTTGGCAAAAGCAAGTGATTTAAATTTACTTCCATTGAAAAAAAGTCACAAAACTCTGGAGACCAGATATAATGAAATCAAATGCTAGAGAATGCATTATCAGAATCAATGTTTCTCATGTGCATTTAAACAGTAAATGAAAATTCCTGTCATTCTTTCTATGTAAGATTCTTTTCTCATCAAGAAATTACTTTTCTCTAGCCTAAAAATTCCTACTTAAATATGAAATTATTTCCTATTTTTGATGTTTGACTAAATAGAGACTAGTGTTAAAGGCCTCAGTACCAAAGTAGCAAGGTGCTAAATCTGTTGAAGTTCACTTGGTATTTCATCTTCACATTAAATTTCTTCATTTGGAATTTCTTTTTTTTGTTGTTATTTTTACAAGCTTTTATTTATTTTGCAATTATAAAAGGAATCCTTGATGAATTCTTGTTACATATTCAGAAACATATAGCGTGACCCTCCCCACCCAGCTTTTCCTCTGTCATTAATTTGGTGCTTCTTTATCCAGAATTTTTGGGATATGTTTATGGTATATGTTCATAGAGAAACGTTTTCTTTTTCACATAAATGGAATGATGTTTTTGTATTTTGCAATTTGCATTTTTTTCTCTTTACATTTGTCTCTGTGGTCTTTCCATGCCATTACATGCAGATCTACTTTGTTATTTTTTTTCCCTTGTGTCAAGGCTAAAGTGTTTCTCTTTATTGGAACCCTTCCCCTGGAACGTTAAAAGGCCAAGAGGCAGCTTTTTTTGTGTGTGTATGTGCTTGCGTGTGTGTGTATGCATGCGTGCGTGCATGCCCATCACTTGTCACATTGCTTTTTTTTTTTTTTTTTTTTAAAGGGGGGAAGAGCATTTTTGTTTTTTAAAGTTTTATTCACACACCATACAGTCCATCCAAAGTATACAATCAGTGGTACTCAGTACAATCACAGATTTGTGCATTCATCACCACAATCAATTTTAGAACATTTTCATTGCTCCAAAAACAAACACTCATTCATATTCCTTCTACCAGTTTATCATTGACACTTAGCATTGGTGTGGTACTCTTGTCACAGCTGATGAAAGAATATGAAACTATTACTAATAACTATAGTCCGTAGTTTGCATTAGGTATATTTTTTCCCATCCATTACCCATTATTAACACTTGTAATAGTGATGTACATTTGTTCTAGCTCATGGAAGAACATTCTTATATTTGTACAATTAACCACATTCATTGCCCACAACAGGGTTCATTATGTTATACAGTCTCATGTTTCATCCTCTAGCTTTCCTTCTAGTGATCATGCATGATCCTAAACTTCCCTTTTCATTCCATGATCACACACACAATTCAGCACTGTTAATTACACTCAGGATAATGTGCTACCATCACCTCTATCCCTTTGCAAACATTTATAATCAACCTTACTAAGCATTCTGCACAAATAAAGCATCTCATTCTCTACCCCCCATATCCCCTGGTAACTTATATTCTAGATTCTAACTCCATGAGTTTGCTCATTGTTATTAGTTCATATCAGTGAGATCATACCATATTTGTCCTTTTGTGTCTGGCTTATTTTACTTAATATAATCAAGTTTTATCCATGTTGTCCATATGCATCAGTACTTCTTTCCTTCTTAGAGCTGAATAATATTCCATCATGTGTAATGTTTTCATTTTTTTTTGGCAATTGTGAATACTACTGTGAACATTGGTGTGCAAATTGCTGTTCACGTCCGTTTTCAGTTCTTCTGAGTATATACCTAGTAGTGAGATTGCTGGATCATATGGCAGTTAATACTTAGCTTCCTGAGGAATTGCCAAACTGTCTTCTACAGCACCTGTACCATTCTGCATTCCCACCAGCAGTGTATAGGTGTTTCTGTTTCTCCACATCTTCTCCAACACTTGTAGTTTTCTGTTTTTTAATAGTGGCCCATCTAGTAGGTGTGAAATGATATCTCATTGTGGTTTTGATTTGTATTTCCCTATTTGCATTCCTCTAATAGCTAATGACGTTGAGCGTCTTTTCAGCTGTTTGTATTTCCTCTCTGGAAAATTGTCTATTCATGTCTTTTTCACATTTTTTATTGAGTTATCTTTTTATTGTTGAGTTGTAGGATTTCTTTATATATTCTGGATATTATACCCTTATTGGATATGTGGTTTCCAAATGTTTTCTCCTATTGAGTAGGTTGTCTTTTCAGCTTCTTAACAGAGTCCTTTGAAGCACAAAAGTATTCAATTTTGAGGAGATCTCATTTGTCTAATTTTTCTTTTGTTGCTCATGCTTTGGGTGTAAAGTCTAAGAAACCTCCTACCACAGATCTTGAAGATGTTTCCCTACATTTTCTTCCAGGAGTCTTATGGTCCTGGCTCTTATACTTAGGTCGTTGACCCATTTTGAGTTAATTTTTGTATATGGTGTGAGATAGGGTTCCTCTTTCATTGTTTTGTATATGGATATCCAGTTCTCCCAGCACCATTTGTGGCAGAGACCATTCTTTTGCAATTGAGTAGACTGGGCAGCCTTGTCAAAAATCATGACCATAGATGTTCGGGTCTGTTCCTGAGCTTTCAATTCTATTCCATTGGTCTGTATATCTGTCTTTATGCCAGTACCATCCTGTTTTGACCAGTGTAGCTTTGCAATATGTTTTAGAGTCAGGAAGTGTGAGTCCTCCAACTATGCTCTTCTATTTCAAGATGTTTTTGGCTAATTGCGGCCTTTCCTATCCAAATAAATTTGATAATTGGCTTTTTTATTTCTGTAAAGTAGGCTGTTAGGAATTTTGTTTAGGAGTGCATTGAATCTGTAAATCAATTTGGGTAGAATTGACATCTTAATGATATTTAGTCTTCCTATCCATGAAAATGGAATATCTTTCTGTTTGTTTAAGTCATCTATGATTTCTTTTAGCAATGTTTTGTAGTTTTCTGAGTATAAGTCCATTACATTCTTGGTTAAATTTATACCTAGATATTTGACTCTCTTAGTTGCTACTGTAATTGGAACTTTTTCCTTGATTTCCCCCTTGGATCGCTCATTACTTGTGTATGGAAACACTACTGATTTTTGCATGTTGATCTTGTATCCTCCCACTTTGCTGAACTTGTTTATTAGCACTAGTAGCTTTGCTTAGATTTTTCAGGACTTTCTAAATATATGATTCATATCTTTTTCAAATAGTGAAAGTTTTACTTCTTCCTTTCCATTTGGATGCCCTTTATTTCTTTTTCTTGCCTAATTGCTCTAGCTAGAACTCTTGTACAATGTTGAGTAACAGTGGTGACAGTGGGCATTCTTGTTTTGTTCCTGATCTTAGAGGGAGAGCTCTTAGTCTCTCAATGTTGAGTATGATGTTAGCTGTGGGTTTTTCATATATGCCTTTTATCATGTTGAGGAAGTTTCCTTCAATTCCTACTTTTTGAAATTTTTATCATGAAAGGATGCTGAATTTTGTCAATCCCTTTTCTGCCTCAATCAAGATGACCATGTGCTTTTTCTCCTTCGATTTGTTAATGTGGTGTATTACATTAGTTGATTTTGTGTTGAACCATCCCTGCATACCTGGTATAAAACCCACTTGATCATGGTGTATAATTCTTTTAATTTGGATTGGATTCAATTTGCAAGTATTTTGTTGAGGATTTTTCCACCTATATTCATTTGAGATTGGTCTGTAATTTTCTTTTTCTTGTAGTATCTTTATGTGGCTTTGCTATTAGGGTGATGTTGGCTTCATAGAAGGAGTTAGGTAGTGTTTCCTCCTCTTCAGTGTTTTGGAAGAGACTGTTTTTGTTCTTCCTGGAATGACTGGTAGAATTCACCTGTGAAGCCATCTGGTTCTGGGCTTTTCTTTCTTTTTTGGGAGTTTTTGATGACTGCTTCAAACTCGACTCTTGATAGCTTTGTTGAGAGCTTCTATTTGTTCTGGAGTTTTGGTTGCTTGTGTGATTCTAGGAATTGTCCATTTCATCTAAGTTGTCTAATTTGTTTAGCATACAGTTTTTCATAGTATCCTTTTACAATCTTTTTTATTTCAGTTGTCAGTAGTAATGTCCCCCCTTTCATTTCTGATTTTATTTTTTGACATCTTTTCCCATTCTAACTAAGGGTCTGTCAATTTTATTGATCTTAAAGAACCAACTTTTGGTTTTGTTGATTGCCTCTTTTTTTGTTCTCAATTTCATTTAATTCTGCTCTAATCATTATTTTGTTCCTTTTGCTTGCTTTGGGATTAGTTTTCTATACTCTTTCTAGTTCCTCCAGATGTGCAGTTAGGTCTTTGAGTTTAGCTCTTCTTTTTTAATGTCGGTGTTTAGGGCTATAAATTTCACTCTCAGCACTGCCTTCACTGCATCCAATAAGTTTTATTATGTATTTTCTCATTTTCATTCGTCTTGATAATATTTACTGATTTCTCTTGCAATTTCTTCTTTGAACCACTGATTAAGAGTGTGTTGTTTAACCTCCATATATTTGTGAATTTTCCAGTTCTTATTACTGATTCCTAGATTCATGCCATTATGATCAGGGTAAGTGCTGTGTATAATTTCAATCTTTAAAAATAGTTATTTAGGCCTGTTTTGTGACCCAACATGGAGAATGATCCATGAGCACTTGTGTGTGGCCTGCTGTTCTGGGGTACTTTATATATATATATATATATATATATATATATATATATATCCATAAGGCCTAGTTCATTTATCATATTCTTCAAATTCTCTGTTTCCTTATGATACTCTGTCTAGATGTTCTATCCAAAGATAAGAGCGGTGCATTGAAATCTCCTATTATTGTCGAGATGCCTATCTCTGCCTTCAGTTTTACCAGTGTTTGCCTCATGTATTTTGGGGCACCATGGTTAGCTGCATACATATTTATGATTGTTTATTCTTGGTGTATTGCTCCTTTAATTGTTTTTTTTCATTGTCTCCTTTAACAGTCTTGCATTTAAAGTATTTTGTCTGATATTAGTATGTCTAGATAGCTTTTTTTTTTTTTGGTTACTGTTTGCTTCGAATATCTTTTTTTAACCTTTCACTTTCAGCCAGCTTATTTGTATCCTTGCATCTGATGTGAGTCTCTGATAGACAGCACATAGATGGCTTATATTTTTAATATCAGTTCTGCCAATCTGTGTCTTTTGGGGAGTGTAATCCATTAATGTTCAGTGATACTACTGTCAAGGCAGTATGTACTTCAGCTGTTTTATTCTTTGGCATTCATACATCATAACTTATTTTTGTCTCCCTTTTTATCCTTTCCATTACCTTTACTGACAGTTTTCACTTCTATTCTCTCCTCCAAGCCTCTCTCTCCTGTCTTTTATTTACATCCTGCAGAATTTCCTTTAATATTTCTTATAGGGTAGATCTTTTGTTAATGAACTCTATTTCTGTTTGTCTGTATTTTATACTCCCCCTCATTTTTGAGGACAGTTTTGCCAAATGAAGGATTCTAGGCTAGCAGTTCTTCTCTTTCAGTATCTTGAATATATCATACCACTTCTTGCCTCCCTGGTTTCCGATGAGAAATGGGAACTTAGTCTTACTGGGCATCCCTTGTACATGATGAAGCACTTTTCTCTTGCTGCTTTCAAAGTTCTCTCATCTTTAGCATTTGACATTCTGATTACTTGTGTCTTGGAGTAGGTCTGTTTGGATTTATTCTGTTTGGAGTATATTGTGCTCCTTGGATGTTTATTGCTTTTGTAATAGTTGGGAAATTTTTGGCCATTATTTCCTCAAATATTTTCTTCTGCTCCCTTTCCCTTCTCTTCTTCGTCTGGGATACCTATGACATGTATGTTTGTGCACTTTGTGGTGTCATTCACTTTCTTGAGGCCCTGTCAGTTTTTCCCCATTCTTTTCTGTTTTTTGTTCCTTTTTGGGTGTCATGCCTTCTAGGTCGCTGTTCTTTTCTTCTGCCTGTTTAAATGTGCTGTTGTATGTCTCTAGTGTATTTTTATGCTCATTCTTTGTGCCTTTCATTTGTGTAAGATCTGTTATTTTTCTTTGCATGCTTTCAAATTCTTGTTTATGCTCACCCAGCATCTTCCTAATACCCTTTTATCTCTTTAGCCTTACTTTTCTTCATCTCCTTCAGTTGTTTTAGGGGGTTTGTTTGAACATCTTTGATTAGTTGTTCTAAATTCTGTATCTCTTCCAACTTTTTGTTTCTTTGGCTGGGCCATATCTTCCTGTTTCTTAGTATGACTTGTAATTTTTTTGCTGCTGTCTAGGCATCAAATTATCTTGATGAGTTTACTCTGATCAGTTTCTCTCACTTGCTGTGCCAGTTCGACACATTATGTCCCCCAAAATGCCATTATCTTTGATGCAATCTTGTGTGGGCAGACATCTTAGTGTCGGTTAGATTTTGGAATCCTTTGGGTGTTTCCATGGAGATGTGATTCAATCAACTGTGGACAAGACCTTTGGTTGGATAATTTCCATGGAGGTGTTGCCCACCCATTCAGGGTGGGTCTGAATTAAATTACTGGGGCACTATATAAGCTCAGACAGGGGCAAGCTTGCTACAGCCAAGAGGGACACTTTGAAGAATGCACAGAAGCTGAAGAGAAACTGCAGTTTACAGAGACATTTTGGAGAAAATTTTGAAGACGGCCATTGAAAGCAGACTTGTGCCCTGGAGAAGCTGAGAGGGGACAAATGTCCCAAGAGCAACTGAGAGTGACATTTTGGAGAGAAGCTGAAGCCTAGAGGGGAATGTCCTGGGAGAAAGCCATTTTGAAACCAGAACTAGAGAGCACACGCCAGCCATGTGCCTTCCCAGCTAACAGAGAAGTTTTCTGGATGCCACTGGACATCCTCCAGTGAAGGTACCTGATTGTTGATGCGTTACCTTGGACACTTTATGGTCTTAAGACTGTAACTGTGTAACAAAATAAACCCCCTTTTATAAAAGCCAATCCATTTCTGGTGTTTTGCATTCCAGCAGCATTAGCAAACTAGAACACTTGCCTAGAGTTTTTATTGTGGATTGTCTTTGTGTTAAGGCTCTTCTTTGACTCTTGTTTCAACTTATTCTAGGCCTTTAGAATTGCTTGTGTTTAACTGATCAGAACAAAGCTAGGGACCTACAAATGGGACACAGACATTTCCAAAGGTCCCTGGGGAGAGGAACAGGAAAGATGCCAGGGCACTTTTGTTTTTAAGCACCCTCCCTCCCCAAAGTTGCACTTTCCTGGCCTGCCCAGCAGATGGCACAATTCAGGAAACTTTCTCCCCCAGTCCTAGGAAGGAATGTGTGTGTGTGTGTGTGTGTGTGTGTGCGCGTGCGTGCACGCGTGCAAATTTTTTTTCCCCTCAACCTCCACTGGGTGGTTTTGAAACAATGGTCATGAGGATTCTTCTTCCAGGTAGGGTAGAACTGCAATTCAGAGCCAGGTCAGCAATCCAGACTTGCTGATCAGAAGCTATGTTTGGTCCTTGGCTGTGCCTCCCCCTTTCCTGTGGAAGATGACCTCCATGCCCTTCACTGTCCATGGCAGCCAGTCACAGACTCTGCCTGAGGCTGCTTGCCTCAAGGGTGTGGAATGGATACCGGCTCATGATCAGGAGCTATTCCCTCACAGTTTTTGCTGTAGTTTCTCAGTCTTCCCATCTCACTGTTTCCTGGATGTCACATAGTACTCCTGCGGTCTTCAGAGCCCCAGAACAGCATTTTTGGATGGTTTCTTCCTGTCCACTTGCTGTTTTTAGAAGAGAGGTAAGCCTTGCTGTTTCCTAATCCATGATCTTCCCAGAAGTCTGGAATTTCCTTTTAATTCCTTTTTTTCTAAAATCCCATTTATCCCTCCATTTGAGCTTCATATTTTTCACATCTATTTTATATTGAATGTGTAGACTCTAGAACAAAAACTGGAAAGTCCTCTCCTTGAACAAGACCACTGTTTGGTTCCTTACTATGGGCCAGCAACCATGCAGTGTTAATATAAACTCATATAACCACACAGTAACCTTCACAGCCCCATCTTACTCATGAAAAAATTTAGATAATGAGTAATTTGCTTCAAGTCACACTGTTAATTGCAGTACCTGGAATTTAACCTTGTCTAAATCCAAAGCTTACAATCTTAAATGCTGTGATGATTAGCATACAGCAAATAATTACCTACCATGGGCCTACTGTCTTCTGAAAATTTATGTTCATTACTCTAATCATCATAATAATTTTGAAATGTATATACTGTTAACCCATTCTGTGGATGAAGAAACTAAGGCTCAGAGGTCACACAGATGAGTGATAGAGTCAGGACTTGACTTTAAGACCTGTGCTCTTTCCATTGGGGGAGTGTTCAGCATTACAGCCTACCTCTCTGTTCTTTGATTTTTTCCACACTCAGAGTTTTGGGACCCTGGTCCCTTGTTGTACACCAGTTGTACAAGGACTGACTCGTTCATTGTATGTTTACAATTATCTGCAGGAGCCCAGCTTACCTTGTTCTTTGTTAAAGTTCATTGTCCTTGTTCTGCTATCCTTTTCCAGCTTATTAAAAGCCATTCTTGTTTCCCAAAGTTGTTTCAAACCCTTGAAAGCATTTGTAACTGTACACCCTCTCCTAACCAAAAACCAACTTACCATTTATGAGCCCAAAGGTCAGCCAGTGATTGTGACCATGTTTTCAGTCACCGTGACCATTCAACCCTCTCTTTTACTTACTCTTCTTTTCCACCTTTCCCAGTGCAAGCCTTCTGCTATTCTGTCTCAACCTGTGCCCTTGTGTTCCTCCTCTTAGCCTAGCTATATTCTACACATCCTTCAGGACCAGGTGTAGGATCTTCCTTTCCAAGGAAGGACTCTGAACTCTGTTCTCTGAACTCCAGGAGCACCTGTGGTCAGGTTCACCCTTGGGGCATGTGGTAATTATAACAATCACAGAGACTAAACATTTTTATAAGGATCTCTTGGAGAGACAGCATGGAGTGGGCAAGGACATTTTGGATTGAAACAGACCTGTGTTTTTCAGTTCAGGCTCACCAATTTACAAATTCTCTAGCCCTTTGGCAAGTTATTTAACATCAGAACCTCTGTTTCTTTATTTGTAATATAAGGTAACAATACCCTTATGATACTAAGTTGTTAGAAAGCAGATGGGAGGAAATCTTTGGGAAGTTCTTGTCAGCATAATACTTGGCAGACTTGGGAATTATTCTTGGTAGTGTGGCCTCATAATTAGAAGTGTTAGATATCATTGTGAATAAGCTTTTAAAGATTACTTTCTAAAGCATATCCAGTAGATTGTGGAGATTTTAAAACTATGCTTACATTAAGGAAATTAAGGTTAACCAATTCTATGAATTAGCACTGTATTTGTTTAGTATAAAATTTTTAAGGTCACATCAAATAAAAATTCAAAAAATGCTAATTCCACGTAAGTTGTTTAATAAAGATTATATGCTTTGGAAAACTGTTAAATGACTTCAAAAAGTAGATACAGTGGTGATGAAGATGTTTTGAAGATGCATGTGAAGAATTTGAATAAGACTTTTATGAAAAAAGAGCAGTATTTCTTGTTAATATTTTGATACATATGTAACTTAACAAATTATGTCAAAGAAAAATATTAATGGTATTTTGCTTCTATTTGCTGAGTGCTAGCTGTTATATCTTATGTGCTTAACTAAATTATATGGTTCTAGAAGGGCCTTTAAGTCTTCTCTAGGCTCAAAATATTTTTGTTTTGCACATATCTGCACCCACTTATAGAAGGGAAAAAATTCCTGCCAAAAAAAACAAGGAAAATATGGTTTACCCGTAACCTGTAATTAGTGACAAAAATACCAACATTCTAATTCAGGGAAGTTGAGATAAATAGATCACATAGTAATAGACAAATCTTCTAAGGTAGGTAGTTTATTCACATGTTCCCCTATTTAAGATACTTGGGAAATAATTCGGAAAACATGCTTAACTTTCTTAATGGTAGACTACTAATATCAGCTGACCTTTTTGCAGAAATTAACTGCTAAAGATAACACTGAATTTCCAGTCTCTTCCTCTGAGGTAAAGTTACATGTGATTCCAGTACTAATAATATGAAGTAAATTGGGGGTATGCATATGTAAAACTGTGTGTTATGGTGGGTTTTTTTTTTTTTTTTTTTTTTTTTTTTTTTTTTTTTTAATCATCATTTTATTGAGATATATTCACATACCACGCAGTCATACAAAACAAATTGTACTTTCGATTGTTTACAGTACCATTACATAGTTGTACATTCATCATCTAAATCAATCCCTGACACCTTCATTAGCACACACACAAAAATAACAAAAATAATAATTAGAGTGAAAAAGAGCAATTGAAGTAAAAAAGAACACTAGGTACCTTTGTCTGTTTGTTTGCTTCCCCTACTTTTCTACACATCGATCCATAAACTAGACAAAGTGGAGTTTGGTCCTTATGGCATTCCCAATCCCACTGTCACCCCTCATAAGCTACATTTTTATACAACTGTCTTCGAGATTCATGGGTTCTGGGTTGTAGTTTGATAGTTTCAGGTATCCACCACCAGCTACCCCAATTCTTTAGAACCTAAAAAGGGTTGTCTAAAGTGTGCGTAAGAGTGCCCACCAGAGTGATCTCTCGGCTCGTTTTGGAATCTCTCTGCCACTGAAGCTTATTTCATTTCCTTTCACATCCCCCTTTTGGTCAAGAAGATGTTCTCCATCCCACGATGCCGGGTCTACATTCCTCCCCGGGAGTCATATTCCACGTTGCCAGGGAGATTCACTTCCCTGGGTGTCTGATCCCACGTAGGGGGGAGGGCAGTGATTTCACCTTTCAAGTTGGCTTAGCCAGAGAGAGAGGGCCACATCTGAGCAACAAAGAGGCATTCAGGAGGAGACTCTTAGGCACAAATACAGGGAGGCCTAGTCTCTCCTTTGCAGCAACCGTCTTCCCAAGGGTAAAACTTATGGTAGAGGGCTCAACCCATCAAACCACCAGTCCCCTATGTCTGTGGTCATGTTAGCAACCATGGAGGTGGGGTAGGCGAATACCCCTGCATTCTCCACAGGCTCCTCAAGGGGGCACTACATCGTTTTTTTTTTTTTTTTTTTCCTTGTTTGTCTTTTTTCTTTTTTTTTTTTTTTTTTAACTTTCCCTTCTTTTTTCAAATCAACTGTATGAAAAAAAAAGTTAAAAAGAAAACAAACATACAATAAAAGAACATTTCAAAGAGACCATAGCAAGGGAGTAAGAAAAAGACAACTAACCTAAGATAACTGCTTAACTTCCAACATGTTCCTACTTTACCCCAAGAAAGTTACATACTATAGCAACATTTCAGTGAACTTGTTCCTACTACATCCATCAGAAATTAACAGACCATAGTCATTTCTGGGCATCCCCAGAACGTTAAATAGCTTATCTGTTCTTCTTGGATTATTGTTCCCCCTTCCTTAATTGCTCTCTACTGCTAGTTCCCCTACATTCTACATTATAAACCATTTGTTTTACATTTTTCAAAGTTCACATTAGTGGTAGCATATAATATTTCTCTTTTTGTGCCTGGCTTATTTCGCTCAGCATTATGTCTTCAAGGTTCATCCATGTTGTCATATGTTTCACCAGATCATTCCTTCTTACTGCCGCGTAGTATTCCATCGTGTGTATATACCACATTTTATTTATCCACTCATCTGTTGATGGACATTTGGGTTGTTTCCATCTCTTGGCAATTGTGAATAATGCTGCTATGAACATTGGCGTGCAGATATCTGTTCGTGTCACTGCTTTCCGATCTTCCGGGTATATCCCGAGAAGTGCAATCGCTGGATCGAATGGTAGCTCTATCTCTAGTTTTCTAAGGAACTGCCAGACTGACTTCCAGAGTGGCTGAACCATTATACAGTCCCACCAACAATGAATAAGAGTTCCAATTTCTCCACATCCCCTCCAGCATTTGTAGTTTCCTGTTTGTTTAATGGCAGCCATTCTAACCGGTGTTAGATGGTATCTCATTGTGGTCTTAATTTGCATCTCTCTAATAGCTAGTGAAGCTGAACATTTTTTCATGTGTTTCTTGGCCATTTGTATTTCCTCTTCAGAGAACTGTCTTTTCATATCTTTTGCCCATTTTATAATTGGGCTGTCTGTACTATTGTCATTGAGTTGTAGGATTTCTTTGTATATGCAAGATATCAGTCTTTTGTCAGATACATGGTTTCCAAAAATTTTTTCCCATTGAGTTGGCTGCCTCTTTACCTTTTTGAGAAATTCCTTTGAGGTGCAGAAACTTCTAAGCTTGAGGAGTTCCCATTTATCTATTTTCTCTTTTGTTGCTTGTGCTTTGGGTGTAAAGTCTAGGAAGTGGCCTCCTAATACAAGGTCTTGAAGATGTTTTCCTACATTATCTTCTAGGAGTTTAATGGTACTTTCTTTTATATTGAGATCTTTGGTCCATTTTGAGTTAATTTTTGTATAGGGGGTGAGGTAGGGGTCCTCTTTCATTCTTTTGGATATGGATATCCAACTCTCCCAGCCCCATTTGTTGAAAAGACCATTATGGCTCAGTTCGGTGACTTTGGGGGCCTTATCAAAGATCAGTCGGCCATAGATCTGAGGGTCTATCTCTGAATTCTCAATTCGATTCCATTGATCTATATGTCTATCTTTGTGCCAGTACCATGCTGTTTTGGCAACTGTGGCTTTATAATAAGCTTCAAAGTCAGGGAGTGTAAGTCCTCCCACTTCGTTTTTCTTTTTTAAAGTGTCTTTAGCAATTCGAGGCATCTTCCCTTTCCAAATAAATTTGATAACTAGCTTTTCCAAGTCTGCAAAGTAGGTTGTTGGAATTTTGATTGGGATTGCATTGAATCTGTAGATGAGTTTGGGTAGAATTGACATCTTAATGACATTTAGCCTTCCTATCCATGAACATGGAATATTTTTCCATCTTTTAAGGTCCCCTTCTATTTCTTTTAGTAGAGTTATGTAGTTTTCTTTGTATAGGTCTTTTACATCTTTGGTTAAGTTTATTCCTAGGTACTTGATTTTTTTAGTTGCTATTGAAAATGGTATCTTTTTCTTGAGTGTCTCTTCAGTTTGTTCATTTCTAGCATATAGAAACATTACTGACTTATGTGCATTAATCTTGTATCCCGCTACTTTGCTAAATTTGTTTATTAGCTCTAGTAGGTGTATCGTTGATTTCTCAGGGTTTTCTAGATATAAGATCATATCATCTGCAAACAATGACAGTTTTACTTCTTCTTTTCCAATTTGGATGCCTTTTATTTCTTTGTCTTGCCGGATTGCCCTGGCTAGCACTTCCAGAACAATGTTGAATAACAGTGGTGACAGCGGGCATCCTTGTCTTGTTCCTGATCTTAGAGGGAAGGCTTTCAGTCTCTCACCATTGAGTACTATGCTGGCTGTGGGTTTTTCATATATGCTCTTTATCATGTTGAGGAAGTTTCCTTCAATTCCTACCTTTTGAAGTGTTTTTATCAAAAAGGGATGTTGGATTTTGTCAAATGCTTTTTCAGCATCTATTGAGATGATCAATTGATTTTTCCCTTTCGAGTTTTTAATGTGTTGTAATACATTGATTGTTTTTCTTATGTTGAACCATCCTTGCATGCCTGGAATGAACCCCACTTGGTCATGGTGTATGATTTTTTTAATGTGTCTTTGGATTCGATTTGCAAGTATTTTGTTGAGGATTTTTGCATCTATATTCATTAGGGAGATTGGCCGGTAGTTTTCCTTTTTTGTAGCATCTTTGCCTGGTTTTGGTATTAGATTGATGTTAGCTTCATAAAATGAATTAGGTAGTGTTCCATTTTTTTCAATGTTTTGAAGGAGTTTGAGTAAGATTGGTGTCAGTTCTTTCTGGAAAGTTTGGTAGAATTCCCCTGTGAAGCCATCTGGCCCTGGGCATTTATTCGTGGGAAGATTTTTGATGACTGATTGGATCTCTTTGCTTGTGATGGGTTGGTTGAGGTCTTCTATTTCTTCTCTGGTCAGTCTAGGTTGTTCATATGTTTCCAGGAAATTGTCCATTTCTTCTACATTATCCAGTTTGTTGCCATACAGTTGTTCATAATATCCTCTTATAATTTTTTTAATTTCTTCAGGATCTGCAGTTATGTCACCTTTTTCATTCATTATTTTGTTTATATGGGTCTTCTCTCTTTTTGATTTTGTCAGTCTAGCTAGGGGCTTGTCAATCTTGTTGATCTTCTCAAAGAACCAACTTTTGGTGATATTGATCCTCTCTATTGTTTTTTTGTTCTCTATGTCATTTATTTCTGCTTTAATCCTTGTTATTTCTTTTCTTGTACTTGGTTTAGGATTGGTTTGCTGTTCATTTTCTAGCTTCTTCAGTTGATCCATTAGTTCTTTGATTTTGGCTCTTTCTTCCTTTTTAATATATGCGTTTAGTGCTATAAATTTCCCCCTTAGCACTGCTTTTGCTGCATCCCATAGGTTTTGGTATGTTGTGTTCTCATTTTCATTCGTCTCTATATATTTAGCAATTTCTCTTGCTATTTCTTCTTTAACCCACTGATTGTTTAGGAGTGTGTTGTTTAACCTCCAGGTATTTGTGAATTTTCTAAGTCTCTGATGGTTATTGACTTCTAATTGTATTCCATTGTGGTCAGAGAATGTGCTTTGAATAATTTCAATCTTTTTAAATTTATTGAGGCTTGTTTTATGTCCCAGCATATGATCTATTCTGGAGAAAGTTCCGTGAGCACTAGAAAAGTATGTGTATCCTGGTGATTTGGGATGTAATGTCCTGTAGATGTCTGTTAAATCTAATTCATTTATCAGATTGTTTAGGTTTTCAATTTCCTTATTGGTCTTCTGTCTGGTTGATCTATCTATAGGAGAGAGTGATGTGTTGAAGTCTCCCACAATTATTGTGGAAACATCAATTGCTTCCTTTAGTTTCGCCAGTGTTTCTCTCATGTATTTTGTGGCACCTTGATTGGGTGCATAGACATTTACGATTGTTATTTCTTCTTGCTGAATTGCCCCTTTTATTAGTATGTAGTGGCCTTCTTTGTCTCTCAAAACATCCCTGCATTTGAAGTCTATTTTATCTGAGATTAATATTGCTACACCTGCTTTCTTTTGGCTGTAGCTTGCATGAAATATTTTTTTCCATCCTTTCACTTTCAGTTTCTTTGTGTCCCTGTGTCTAAGATGAGTCTCTTGTATGCAACATATTGATGGTTCATTTTTTTTGATCCATTCTGCGAATCTATATCTTTTAATTGGGGAGTTTAATCCATTTACATTCAACGTTAAAACAGTGAAGGCATTTCTTGAATCGGCCATCTTATCCTTTGGATTATGTTTGCCATATTTTTCCCTCTCTCTATTAATATCCTTTATTGTACCCATACCGAATCTCTTTAGTACTGAACCTTTCTCCAAGTCTCTCTGTCCTGTCTTTGTTTCTCTGTCTGTAGGGCTCCCTTTAGTATCTCCAGTAGGGCAGGTCTCTTGTTAGCAAATTCTCTCAGCATTTCTTTGTCTGTGAAAAATTTAAGCTCTCCCTCAAATTTGAAGGAGAGCTTTGCTGGATAAAGTATTCTTGGCTGGAAATTCCTCTCACTCAGAATTTTAAATATATCGTGCCACTGCCTTCTCGCCTCCATGGTGGCTGCTGAGTAGTCACTACTTAGTCTTATGCTGTTTCCTTTGTATGTGGTGAATTGCTTTTCTCTTGCTGCTTTCAGAACTTGCTCCTTCTCTTCTATGTTTGACAGTGTGATCAGTATATGTCTCGGAGTGGGTTTTTTTGGATTTATTCTATTTGGAGTTCGCTGAGCATTTATGATTTGTGTATTTATGTTGTTTAGAAGATTTGGGAAGTTTTCCCCAACAATTTCTTTGAATACTCTTCCTAGACCTTTACCCTTTTCTTCCCCTTCTGGGACACCAATGAGTCTTATATTCGGACGTTTCATATTATCTATCATATCCCTGAGGTCCATTTCGAGTTTTTCAATTTTTTTCCCCATTCTTTCTTTTATGTTTTCATTTTCCATTCTGTCATCTTCCAGGTCACTGATTCGTTGTTCAACTTCCTCTAGTCTTGTACTATGAGTGTCCAGAATCTTTTTAATTTGGTCAACAGTTTCTTTAATTTCCATAAGATCATCCATTTTTTTATTTAGTCTTGCAATGTCTTCTTTATGCTCTTCTAGGGTCTTCTTGATTTCCTTCATATCCCGTACTAGGGTCTCATTGTTCATCTTTAGTTCTTTGAGTAGCTGCTCTAGGTGTGTCTCTTCTGGTCTTTTGATTTGGGTGCTTGGGCTTGGGTTATCCATATCGTCTGGTTTTTTCATATGCTTTATAATTTTCTGTTGTTTTTGGCCTCGTGGCATTTGCTGACCTTGATAGGGTTCTTTTAGGGTTTGTAGACCAGTTGAAGTCCTTATCTCTAATTTATCAGATCTACAGCTTCGTGGAGTACACTTTCTCTAACTAACCAGCAGGTGGCGTCCACGAGCCACCTGTTCTCCACAAGCCAGATCTCCCCTGCTTAGCCTTTTTGGTGAGTGGGGGAGTGAGTCTTGTGGGGCCCAATTGGTGTCCCAAGCTTGCGTGTGTAGTTGGTGTTGCCTGCCCTGTATGTGGGGCGTGTTTCTGGGCAGTCGGGGAGGGGGGGTGGCCCTAACAATCAAATCTCCCTGATGATCCTAGAGTTTTAAAGCTACTGCAATAGTCTAATCCTTCAGTTCAGTCCTGCCACAGTTTGTCTCTGCCACTGACCCACAAGTCTTTGGTATTGGCGTATGGCTCCTGAGACTTGCAAGTGGGCCCCTCTTCCAGGCTGTGCACCCCGGGTCCTCTGTTGAGGGATGACTGTGCTATGTCGCAGGTGAGTGCCGTCCCCCCAGGGCAGTTCTGGGCTGCTGGGCTGTGTTGGGAGGCTCCCAGTCTGCTCAAATGATGGCTGAATGGGGCTCTGTTAATTCACACTGCTCCCCCTTCCCAGCTCTGGGACATTCAGCTGAGGTTGCAGGGAAGGCTAATGTCCACGCCCAGTTTTGTGGTGTGTGCCTGTTACTTGAAGCACTTCCGTCACACTGGGTTGTCTGGGGCAGCTCTGGGCTATGGGGCTGGCGATGGGCAGGAGTGTTTCCTGTCCACCAGGATGGTGGCTGTGAGCGGACACCCCCCTTTTCTTGGGAAGTTGTGTTGTTTAGTGAATTTTCTCAGCCACTGGATTATTGCCTTTTGTCTCAGAGCTCTCTTAGTTCTGCTCTTGACTTGATGTGCCCAAATTTCAATTCTTTGAAGCTTTCTGTATTGAGCTTCTTAGAGTAATTGTTTTAGAAAAAGCAAAAAGGATTTAAAAAAAAAAAAAAAAAAAAAAAAAACGGCCCTCCTCAGAGATCTAATGGGTTATTGAAATGCTAATAGACAAAGCAACCAGGGCCATTAAGGAAAAGTGCCCAGGGCAGAGAGATCAGCCTTGCTTCGGGATTTGCATATGCGCCTCAAGGCCTGATCTCCGCCCTTCCCCTTTCTGTGTTCACCAGAACTCCAAAAATCCTCTGCTTTTATTTTGGAGTTTTTCGTGTTGTTTTTTTTCTATGCCTGTCTCCTCTCTGCTGGGCTGGCTGCTCTCAGAGTCTCTGGTGTCTGGCCTCAGTCTATCTATGGTTGGAGTTTGAATCAGTAGAATGAGTTTCCGGTAAGAGCAGCCACTGCAATTCTCCCTTCTCCTTCCTGGAGCTGACAGCCCCTCCTCCCCCGGGACTGAGCCTGGCAGGGAGGGGCGCGGGTCCCCTGGCCGCAAAAACTTACAGATTTCGCTGATCTCAGCAGTTCCACGTTTTCATGAGTGTTGTATGAAGTATGCCCAAAGACAGATTGCTCTGTGGTGTCCCGTCCACGCAGTTCCTGGCTTTTTACCTGCTTTCCTGGAGGAGTAACTAAAACATACAGCTCACCAGTCTGCCATCTTGCCCATGCTTCGGTGGGTTTTTATAAAGCATAGCATAATTGTTTCGTGGCGGGGCTAGAATTAATTCTGCTGAGTTTACACTCAGAGGGACAGATATTTGATTTTGGAGCCTTGTCATTCTTTTTCTAACAGTGAGCCCACAAATAATTGAAGTATTACTCTGGCCACTATACCAGCCAGCTAAGGCCTCTAAGTTGTGAGACATATGGCAGTTAAATCTATTGTTTCTGCCTTGTGAACTTAGAGGCCCTTTGGAAAATGTTACCTAATTCTTTTTTTCTCCTTTCTGTAAGTGTTCAACCTCACAGGCCTACAACAAACCCAAATACTTCTAAATTTGCTCAGAAATATGGAGATGCTGAGAAGTGTTCCAGATGTGGGGATTCTGTATATGCTGCCGAGAAGATCATTGGAGCTGGAAAGGTAAAGTGCTATTTTGAATTAATAATAGCGAATAACTCTGCCATGCCCCTTTCCCAGTCCTTCTACCCCCACTCATTTATAATAAATGCTTTGGATAAACCATTTTTTTAAAACAAATTTCCACCTGAATCATTAATTTTTTGAAGTGATGCCCTTTTTGGACACATCACATCTATATTTAAAAGAAACTTCCTTTCATAGGGGGTGTTTCCTAAAGCCAAGTAAAAAGTCAACCAAAGTCCACTAAAAAGGCCAGATTGTTAAATCTGGAATCTGCAGGTTATTTTAGTGTAGTGAAAAAAGCAGTGAACCAGAGTCAGGAGAAGTGATGCGAATTACCAGCCTTGTGACTTTGGAAAAGTGACTTAGTCTCTTTGAACTGTAGTCTTTAAAGGAGCAGAGCAGGTTTATGCCAAGGCCTGACACTGCTCTTAGGATAGGATAGGGTACCTTCCATGGTTCAGCACTTAGCCCTTTTACAGGTGATTAAGAATGTAGATCCTGGACAAGGCCAGTTTCAACCTTTTAGTTGGGATTGAACCACTGCAGTCACCTTGGGTTGATTGTTCTGAGCCATTTCTTCCCATAGCATTTATTTTGTAATGCAGAGAAAAGGCCTCTCAAACATACTAACACACTGTCTTTTTTAGCCCTGGCACAAAAACTGTTTCCGATGTGCCAAGTGTGGGAAGAGTCTTGAATCAACAACTCTAACTGAGAAAGAAGGTGAAATCTATTGTAAAGGTAAATGTAATTTCAGTTATTGCTATTCATATGAATATCCTACACTATTGATAATTGAAATGTCACCAGCGTAAAGAAAAGGGGAAAACACAGTACTCTGAAAATAGGGAAGAGCAGGCATGGTGTCACTGGCTATTTGAAAAAAGATCCAGAGATGCTTACAGATGACTAAGAACCTCAGTACAATTTTATTCCTAATCATTAAAAACTCCCCTGCAAAAAAAAAAACACAAACCCTTAAACCCACCATAGTTTTCTTTCAGCATCGTGTTTTAAGCAAACCATATGAGGATATAAACATAATATACACAAATATAACTTAATAGGCCTGATTTTCATGATTGCAACTCAGTGGGACCATGAGCTGGATCCTATGGAACCAGAATGCTTGGACTTGCCTTTGCAGCTTTAAGATACTTACTTCATAGCATGTTTTACATTTTAAATAAGTTGAACTCTTTTTGGCATAGCTACCAGTTTATTTTTTAATATATGGGAGTTTGTGTGGATGTTTAGCAATGCTAGCAAAGCTTGGTGGACTTAACTTATTTCTTCCTTTTCTTTTGTAGGATGCTATGCAAAGAATTTTGGGCCCAAGGGAATTGGTTATGGCCAAGGAGCAGGAGCCCTTGTTCACGCTGAATAAAGGTGTAAACTCCCAAACCAAGTATCACACACTGAGAATCTCTTCATAATCTAAACACAGATAATCTCTTAACACTAAACTGTGAAATTCTAGCAGCATTTAAGTACTGTATATTATGCTGTACTTGCATAGGCTGGCTAACTTGTAAGAAAATACACTGTATCCTTTTGCTTTATTCTCCAGCATTTTAGAGAATCATCTCTTTCACATTTTAAATAAAACTCAGCTTGAGTTGCATGTTCAATGCCTCTCAACCTTTTGGGGGAACTGCTGTGATTCAGTTAGTGGAAAATCATTTGCTTCCCTACCTCTATTTTATTTGTTAAAAAGATTCTACCCCCATCACCCAGTTGATTCACTAGGTTAATGTTTGCATTACAGATATCGGAAGGTGTTATCTGTCTCTGTTAAATTGCTAAGTATGCCTCCAGAGTGAAGATTGCTAGGCAACAGGAACTGAAATGGTGATGCCTAAGAACTGGCATTTAGCACTACAGTATCTTCTTTCCTGCACCATTGGACTGGTGGTTACTCTTTTTTTTTTTTGAAGCAGTTTCCCAAAGTGTGGCTTGGGGACAGCTTGCATTAGAATCACCTGAGGTATTAAAAAGCAGATTCCTAGACACTGCTTGCTCCACAGAAGGAAAATCTTTAGGTTGGGGCCATAGAATTCTTAAATTCCTCAGAAAGTCATACTAACCTATGGTAGCTTTTAAACAAAACACTTTTATTCTTTTGTCTTTACCCCTGAAGATCATCATAAACAGCTACAGACAACTTTAGAACCTGAGGCATAGCAAGATTGATTGATTGATTGATTGATTGACT
This sequence comes from Choloepus didactylus, assembly GCF_015220235.1. Classification (NCBI taxonomy): domain Eukaryota; kingdom Metazoa; phylum Chordata; class Mammalia; order Pilosa; family Megalonychidae; genus Choloepus; species Choloepus didactylus. The sequence continues at coordinate 53,959,019 of NC_051314.1, forward strand.
TTCCATTCTAAATCTTGGAAACTGGGTTTTTTTTTTTTTTTTTTTTTTTTTTTTTTTAACATTTCAATTCTTAGTAGCAAGGTATGTAGCATTGTCTGGGCATTCATTTGGCTAGGATAGGCAAGGAACACTAGATTATATAAGGAGTGTTGTCATTATTCCCTTAGAAGCTGTTAGTTCTTTACCACAGATTCAATTTGACCATTTTCTCCCCCTGGCAGAGGGTATGAAATTGGTCTGTGATGTGTATTAGTAAAATTGAACCAACCTGACCTGTGAACACATCTTAATCTTTTCTAAAGCCTATTTTAATGTATTTTAGTGCTTATTTGGAAAAGCTAAAGGGGGTGTGGTATGTATAACAAATGATAGAAACTTAGTGGGATCAATTTGATTAAGGGAGTACTGGGTGAAAAAATTTGAAGGGGAAAAAACCCACAAATCATCTAGATTGATGCAGAAAAAGGCATTTCACAAAACCCAGCAACCTTTCTTGATAAAACACTTTGAAAAATAGGCACAGAAGGAAACTTCCTCAACATGATAAACGGAATTTCTGAAAAATCTACAGCCAGCTTCGTGGTCAATTGTGAAAAACTGAATGCTTTCCCTCTAAGATCAGGAACATGACAAGGATGTCCACTGTCACCACTGTTATTTAGCATTGTACTGGAAGTTCCAGCCAGAGCAATTAGGCAAGGAAAAAAAAGACATCCAAATTGGACAGGAACAAGTAAAATTTTCACTATTGGCAGATGATGTACTATATATAGATAGTCCTGAAAACTCTACAACAAAGCAACTAGAGCTGTAGATGAATTCAGCAAATTTGTAGAGTCCCAGTCCAACACACAAAATCAGTAGTGTTTCTTATGTACTAGTAATGAACACTTTGAGGAAATAAAAAAAATTCCATTTACAATCATAACTAGTGACTCATTTTTAACGTGAATGACAAAAGTAAATTAGAAAAGATAATACAGCTTTTGCCTACCTTTCTCTTGGGAGATCATTCTTGGAACTCAGCCACCATGTTCTGAGGAAGCTCAGACCATATGAGAAGGCCACAAGTAGGTGTAACAGTCTCAGCTGAGGTCTCACCCAACAGCCAGAATTAACCAAACGTGAGCGGGTGAGCCTGTTGATTATTCCGGTCCCTGGTCTTTGAACCATTCTAGTTGTTGACACCAAGTGGAGCAAAGTGAGTTATTTCTGCTGAGTTCTGACCAAATAGATCCATGAACAAAATAAATATTATATTAAATTTTTGTATGGTGTTATATAGCAATAACCAAAACACTATATATAGCAAACTTCCTGACACAGAGCCACCATTTCCCATACTTAACGTAGTTCTGTCTGGAGTTTTGGAACTACTGGATATTCTAAGGGAAAATTGTTCTAAATGAGGTTGCCAGGTTCCTGGTAATTTGATACCAGTTGATACAAATTTTAAAATAATTAAGATAGCTATCCATTTATAATTAAAATTATTCTTGATTTCGTTGGGAGCCATGGCAAAACAGCTACCCCAAAACTGTAACAGTAAGAGCCACAACTGCAGTTCGCCCTCCTGGTTCCCAGCACTGACGGCCCCTCCTCCCATGGGACTGAGCCTGGCAGGGAGGGGCACAGACCCCCTGGCCACGAGAACTTACAGATTTCACTGATCTCAGTTCCACGTGTTCATGAGTGTTGCATGAAGTATGCCCAAAGTCAAATTGCTCTCCGGTGTCTGGTCCACGCAGTTCCTGGCTTTCTACCTACTGCCCTGGAGGAGTAATTAAAACCTACATGTCAGCACTCCGCCATCTTGCCCCACCTCAATATATTTTTACATCTTGTGTTACCTACATTGTTTGATTTGCATCTATTTTGTATCTTCTATGTCTCTACACTTAACTTTTTGAATATATGGACTATAATTACAATAACTTTTAATAGCTTGTTACTTTCAAATCTTTGGCAGTTCTGGGTAAGTTTTGATAGTTTCTTCTCCCTTACATGGGTCATTCCTCAGTTATGAGGAATAATTAGCCCTAAACTGAGCACTGCTCTGGTCCTGCATAACAAATCTCAAAAGCAAGACCTGAAAGGATCAACGCTTCCAAGTAACTTAACTGCATCCCCAAACAAAGCTCAGGAATTTTTTTTTATAGGAAGACAGAAACACCCAGTATCCAATTCATGGTGTCTGGCATCCAATAAAAAATTACCAGGCATATAAAGAAGGAAGAAAATATGACCCAAAACTGTAAGTTTCCAGTGGTTCTAGGAATACAAAAGGGAAATTAAATTTGGGAAGACTGTTCTGGGAGGAATCATTTGTCACTGGGATATAAATTAAGTTGGTAGGGCAGTTGTGGCTCTTACTGAAAAATCAGAGTGCTGATCCAAACTCCAGACAGATAACACTGATACCAGACACTGGAGAATTCTGGGAGCAGTCAGCCTGGCAGACAGGAGATAGGGCTAGCTAAAACAGCAAAAAAAAAAAAACAAAAAAACAAAAAAACAAAAAAACAAAAAACAAAGACCCAAAAATAAAAACAGAGACTTTTTGGAGACCTGGTGAACATAGAACGGAGACCGGCAGGGCTCAAACAGAGTCAGGCTGATATGCAAATCCAGAGACGGAGTTTCCTTGTCTGAAGAACTGGTTTTTCTGCTTTCTTGATTGTTCCTTAATGGCCCTAATCTCCTTGTCTCTTAGGATTTAAATAGCCCATTAGATCTGCAAGGAGGGCTTTTTTTAAAAAACAAAACAAAACTTTTTCTCTTTTTCTAAAACAATTACTCTAAAAAGCCCAATACAGAAAGCCTCAAAGACTTGCAATTTGGGCCCAGGCAAGAGCAGAGCTAAGAGAGCTCTGAGGCACAAAGCAGCAAGTCCAGTGGCTGAGAAAATTCGCTAAACACAACTTCCCAAGGAAAGGGGTGTGTCTCTTACAGCCACCTTCCGTGTGGGCTGGGAACACTCCTACCCAGTGCCAGCACCACAGCCCAGAGCTACCCCAAACAACCCAGTGTGATGGGAAGTGTTTCCAACAACACATGCACACACCACAATATCGGGCATGGATAATAACCTTTCTGGCACCCTCAGCTAATTGTCCTGGAGCTGGGAAGGTGGAGCTGTGTGAAAAGGGGGAAATTAACACACCCCATTCAGCCATCCATTTAGCAGACTGGGAATGCCCCTACACAGCCCTGGAGCCCAGAACCTCCCTTGGGGGACGGTGCTCACCTGTGATGTAGCACAGTCATCCCTCAGCAGAGGACCTAGGAGTACACGGCTTGGAAGGAGGACCCACTCGCAAGTCCCAAGGACCATATGCCAATAACAAGGATTGTGGGTCAGTGGCAGAGACAAACAGTGGCAAGACTGAAGTGAAGGATTAGACTATTGTAACAGCTTTAAATCTCCAGGAACACCTGGGAGATCTGATTATTAAAGCCATCCCCCCTCCCTAACTGCTCAGACACATGCCCCATATGCAGGGCGGGCAACACCAACTACACACCAAGCTTGGTGTACCAACTGGACCCCACAAAACTCACACCCCCACTCACCACAAAGACAAAGTGGGGGAGAACTGGCTTGAGGGGAATAGGTGGCTTGTGGACGCCACCTTCTGGTTAGAGAAAGTGTACTCAACGAAGCTGTAGATCTGACAAATAATTAGAGATAAGGGTTTGAATCAGTCTACATATCCTTAAAAAACCCTATCAAATTAAGCAAATGCCAAGAGGCCAAAAACAACAGAAAATTTTAAAGCATATGAAAAAACTAGACGATATGGATAACCCAAGCCCAAGCACCCAAATCAAAAGATCAGAGGAGACACAGTACTTGGAGCACTTAAGAACTGAAGATGAAAAATGAGAGCATGGCACAGGATATAAAGAACATAAAGACCCTAGAGGAGCATAAAGAAGAAATTGCAAGAGTAAATAAAAAAAAAATGATCTTATGGAAATAAAAGAAACTGTTGACCAAATTAAAAAGATTCTGGATACTCATAGTACAAGACTAGAGGAAGATGAACAGTGAATCAGTGATGTAGGGGATGACAGAATGGAAAATGAAAGAACAAAAAAAATCAAAATGGATGTCAGGGATATGATAGTATAAAATAGCCAAATATAAGACTCATTGGCATTTCAGAAGGGGAAGAGAAGGGTAAATCTAGGAAGAGTATTTGAAGAAATTGTTGGGGAAAATTTCCCAAACACCATAAACACCATAAATACAGAAATCATAAATGTCCAGTGAACTCCAAATAGAATAAATGCAAATAACTCTGATACATATTCTGATCAGACTGTCAAATATTGAAAAGAAAGAGCAAGTTTTGAAAGCAGCAAGAGAAAAGCAATTCACCACATACAAAGGAAACAGCATAAGACTAAGTAGTTACTCAGCAGCTACCAAGGAGGCAAGAAGGCAGTGGCATGACATGACGTATTTAAAATTCTGAGAGAGAAAAATTTCCAAACAAGAATTCTTTATCCAGCAAAGCTCTCCTTCAAATTTGAGTGAGAGCTTAAATTTTTCACAGACAAATGCTCAGAGAATTTGCTAACAAGAGACCTGCCCTACTTGAGATACTAAAGGGAGCCCTATCAACATAGAAACAAAGAAAGGAGAGAGAGAGATGGAGAAAGGTTCAGTACTAAAGAGATTCAGTATGGGTATGCTAAAGGACATTAAGAGAGAGAGGGGAAAAATATATCTGACAAAAACCAAAGGATAAGATGGCTGATTCAATAAATGCCTTCACAGTAATAATATTGAATGTGAATGGATTAAACTCCCCAATCAAAAGATATAGATTGGCAGAATGGATTAAAAAAAAATGAACCATCAATATGTTGCATACAAGAGACTCAGACACAGGGACAGAAAGAAATTGAAAGTGAAAGGATGGAAAAAATATTCCGTGCAAGCTACAGCCAAACGAAAGCAGGAGTAGCAATATTAATCTCAGATAAAATAGACTTTAAATGCAAGGATGTTATGAGACAAGAAGGCCACTACATACTAATAAAAGGGGCAATTCAGCAAGAAGAAATAAAAATCATAAATGTTTATCCACCCAATCAAGGTGCCACAGAATACATGAACACTGGCAAAACTAAAGGAAGCAATTGATGTTTCCACAATAATTGTGGGAGATTTCAACACATCACTCTCTTCTATAGATAGATCAACCACACAGAAGACCAACAAGGAAATAATTGAAAACCTAAATAATCTGATAAATGAACTGGATTTAATAGACTTATATAGAACATTACATCCCAAATCACCAGCATACACATTCTTCTCTAGTGCTCATGGAACTTTCTCCAGAATAGATCATATGCTGGGCCATAAAACAAGCCTCAATAAATTTTTAAAAAATTGAAAATTTTCAAAGTACATTCTCTGACCACAATGGAATACAATTAGAAGTCAATAACCATCAGAGACTTAGAAAATTCACAAATAACTGGAGGTTAAACAACACGCTCCTAAGCAATCAGTGGGTTAAAGAAGAAATAGGAAGAGAAATTGCTAAATATATAGAGATGAATGAAAATGAGAACACAACATACCAAAATGTATGGGATGTAGCAAAAGCGGTACTGAGGGGGAAATTTAGAGCACTAAATGCATACATTAAAAAGGAAGAAAGAGCTAAAATCAAAGAACTAATGGATCAACTGAAAAAGCTAGAAAATGAACAGCAAACCAATCCTAAACCAAGAAGAAATAACGATTAAAGCAGAAATGTATGACACACAGAGCAAAAAAAAATAGAATAAATAACACCAAAAGTTGGATCTTTGAGACGATCAACTAGCTAGACTGACAAAATCAAAAAGAGAGAAGACCAATATAAACAAAATAATGAATGAGAAAGGTTTCAATACTGCAGATCCCGAAGAAATTAAAAAAATTATAAGAGGATACTATGAACAACTGTATGCCAATAAACTGGATAATGTAGAGGAAATGGACAATTTCCTGGAAACATATGAACAACCTAGACCAACCAGAGAAGAAACAGAAGACTTCAAGCAACCAATCACAAGCAAAGAGATCCAGTCATCAAAGCGCTTCCCACAAATAAATGCCCAGGGCCGGATGGCTTCACAGGGGAATTCTACCAAACTTTCCAAAAAGAACTGACACCAACCTTAAACTCTTTCAAAACTTTGAAGAAAATAGGACACTACCTAACTCATTTTATGAAGCTAACATCAATCTAATACCAAAACCAGGCAAAGATGCTACAAAAAGGAAAACTACAGGCTGTATCTCCCTAATGAATAAAGATGCAAAAATTCTCAACAAAATACTTGCAAATCGAATCCAAAGGCACATTAAAAAAATCATACACCATGACCAAGTGGGGTTCATTCCAGGCATGCAAGGATGGTTCAACATAAGAAAATCAATTAAAACACATTAACAAAACAAAGGAGAAAAATCAAATGATCATCTCAATAGATGCTGAAAAAGCATTTGACAAAATCCAACATCCCTTTTTGATAAAAACACTTCAGAAGGTAGGAATAGAAGGAAACTTCCTCAATATGATAAAGAGCATATATGAAAAACCCACAGCCAGCATAGTACTCAATGGTGAGAGACTGAAAGCCTTCCCTTTACGATTAGGAATGAGACAAGGATGCCCACTGTCACCACTGTTATTCAACATTGTGCTGGAAGTGCTAGCCAGGGCAATCCGGCAGGACAAAGAAAGAAAAGGCATCCAAATTGGAAAGGAAGAAGTAAAACTGTCATTGTTTGCAGATGATATGATCTTCTATCTGGAAAACCCTGAGAAATCGACGATACAGCTACTAGAGCTAATAAACAAATTTAGCAAAGTAGCGGGATACAAGATTAATGCACATAAGTCAGTAATGTTTCTATGTGCTAGAAATAAACAAACTGAAGAGACACTCAAGAAAAAGATACCAGTTTTAATAGCAACTAAAAAAATCAAGTACCTAGGAATAAACTTAACAAAAGATGTAAAAGACCTATACAAAGAGAACTACATAACTCTACTAAAAGAAATAGAAGGGGACCTTAAAAGATGGAAAAATATTCCATGTTCATGGATAGGAAGGCTAAATGTCATTAAGATGTCAATTCTACCCAAACTCATCTACAGATTCAATGCAATCCCAATCAAAATTCCAACAACCTACTTTGCAGACTTGGAAAAGCTAGTCATCAAATTTATTTGGAAAGGGAAGATGCCTCGAATTGCTAAAAACACTCTAAAAAAGAAAAACGAAGTTGGAGGACCTATACTCCCTGACTTTGAAGATTATAAAGCCACAGTTGTCAAAAGAGCATAGTACTGGCACAAAGATAGACATTTTGATCAATGGAATCAAATTGAGAATTCGGAGATAAGACCACCAAATCTATGGCCGACTAATCTTTGATAAGGCCCCCAAAGCCACTGAACTGGGACATAACAGTCTATTCAACAAATGGGGCTGGGAGAGCTGGATATCCATATCCAAAAAATGAAAGACCCCTACCTCACACCCTACACAAAAATTAACTCAAAGTGGATCAAAGATCTCAATATAAAAGATAGTACCATAAAACTCCTAGAAGATAATGTAGGGAAACATCTTCAAGACCTTGTATTAGGAGGCCACTTCCTAGACTTTACATCCAAAGCACAAGCAACAAAAGAAAAAAATAGATAAATGGGAATTCCTCAAGCTTAGAAGTTTCTGTACCTCAAAGGAATTTGCCAAAAAGGTGAAGAGGCAGTCAACTCAATGGGAAAAAATTTTTGGAAACCATGTATCTGACAAAAGACTTGTATCTTGCATATATAAAGAAATATATAAAATGGGCAAAAGATGCGAAACAACAGTTCTCTGAAGAGGAAATACAAATGACCAAGAAACACATGAAAAAATGTTTAGCTCCACTAGCTATTAGAGAGATGCAAATTAAGACCACAATGAGATACATCTCACACCAATTAGAATGGCTGCCATTAAACAAACAGGAAACTAGAAATGCTGGAGAGGATGTGGAGAAATTGGAACTGTTATTCATTGTTGGTGGGACTGTATAATGGTTCAGCCACTCTGGAAGTCAGTCTGGAACTTCCTTAGAAAACTAGATAGAGAGTTACCCTTCAGTCCAGCGATTGCACCCAGAAGATCTGAGAGCAGTGACACGAACAGATATCTGCATGCCAGTGTTCATAGCAGCATTATTCACAATTGCCAAGATGGAAACAACCCAAATGTCCTTCAACAGATGAGTGGATAAATAAAATGTGGTACATACACATGGTGGAATACTACGCGGCTGTAAGAAGGAACGATGTTGTGAAACATATGACAACATGGAGAAACCCTGAAGACATAATGCTGAACAAAATAAGCCAGGCACAAAGAGAAATATTCTATGCTACCACTAATGTGAACATCGAAAAATGTACAACAAATGGTTTATAATGTAGAATGTAGGGGAAGTAGCGATAGAGAGCAATTAAGGATGGAGGGATGGTAACCCAGTAAGAACAGATAAGCTATTGTGGGTAAATTTAATGTTCTGGGAATGCCCAGGAATGACTATGGTCTTAATTTCTGATGGGTATGGTAGGAACAAGTTCACAGAAATGTTGCTATATTAGGTTATTTTCTTGGGGTAGAGTAGAATGTGTGAAGTGAAGTAGTTTTTCAGGTTAGTTGTCTTTTTCTTATGGTTTGTTTGAAATGTTTTTTTATTGTATGTTTTAAAATTTTTCTTTGATATAGTTGATTTTAAAAAAGAGTTAATTAAAAAACAAAACAAAACAATATGCAGAACCCCCTTGAGGAGTTGGTAGAGAATGAGAGGGGTGTTGGGCTTCCCCACCTCGATGGTTGCTGATGTGCTCACAGACATAGGGGACTGGTGGTTTGATGGGCTGAGCCCTCTACCACAGGACTTGCCCCTGAGAAGACTTGCTGCAAAGGAGAGGCTAGGCCTCCCTATAATTGTGCCTAAGAGTCTCTTCCTGAATGCCTCTTTGTTGCTCAGATGTGGCTCTCTCTCTAGCTAAGCCAACTTGGCAGGTGAAATCAACTGCCCTCCCCCCTATGTGGGATCTGACACCCAGGGGAGTGAATCTCCCTGGCAGTGTGGGATATCACTCCTGGGGAGGAATCTAGACCCAGCATCGTGAGATGGAGAACATCTTGACTAAAAGGGGGAAATGAAAGGAAATGAAATAAGTTTCAGTGGCTGAGAGATTCTAAAATGAGCCGAGAGGTCACTATGGTGGGCACTCTTACGCACAATATAGACAGCTCTTTTTAGGTTCTAATGAATTGGAATAGCTAGCAGTAAATACCTGAAACTATCAAACTACAACCCAGAACCCATGAATCTTGACAATTGTATAAAAATGTAGCTTATGAGGGGTTACCATGTGATTGGGAAAGCCACATGGACCACTCTCCCCTTTGTCTAGTTTATGGATGGATGAGTAGAAAAATGGGGGAAGAAGAAAAATAAAAGGCACCCAGTGTTTTTTACTTTGTTCTTTCACTTTAATTTTTAATCTTATTATTTTTGTTGTGTGTGGTAATGAAAATGTCAAAAATTAATTTTGGTGAATGTACAACTATATAATGGTACTGTAAACAACTGAATGTATGCTTTGTTTTGTATGGCTGCATGGTATGTGACTATATCTCAATAAAAATGAATTAAAAATACAGATATTGATAAAATAGACAATATTAGTGAACCAATAGACATAGAAACTCTCTAGAATATACACTGTGAGAAAAGGGAATTTTAAAAATGAACTGAGTATCAGTGGGCTGTGGACAATCTGAAGTGGCCCGAAAGGGAGGAGAAAATATTTGAAGAAATAATGACTGAAAATTCCCCCAAATTGATGAAAACTTGTAAATCTGCAGATCTAAGAAGTCCTGTGAACACCAAACCGAAGCAACAAAAAAACTACACCAAGGCACTCATAATAGCTTAAAACAAGTGACAGAGAAAAATCTCAAAAGCAGCCACAGAAAAAAAGACACTATGTACCAGGGAACAAAATAAGACAACAGGTTTCTTGTAGCAAACAATGAAAGTAAGAAGGCAAAAAAGGGATCTGTTTGAAACATAAAAAGAAAAGAATTCTATAACCAGTTAAAATTTTTCAAAAACAAAAGTGAAATGCTTTTTCAAATATACAAAACATACAAAATAATTCATCAGAAGCAGATCTACTACCCAAAAATATTAAAAGAGTTCAGTAAAAGGAGAATGATACCATATCAAAACATGCTGCTTACAATGTGACAGTGGAACTCCTCTCATCCAGTGATGGTATTTACATCTTCTCCCCTTTGTCACTACCTTGAAAGAGTATGGAAGGCTAGATCATAAAAATACCATGCACTTCTTCCTTGTTCTCTTAGAATGCTTGTGGCTATGGTCAGGGCACATGACAATGTCCCAGCCTAGAGTCAGTATGAGCCACCAGATATGTGTGTGAGAGAGCCTTTGAGAGGGCTGCAGCCCCTGTCACTAACTGTAACTATAACTGCATGAATGACCCCAAGCAAAAACTACCACCAAAACCACGATAGATAGCGAAATGATTAATGTTGTTTTAAGCCACTAAGTTTTGGGGTGATTTGTTACACAATAGCAGATACTCGAGGTACGTATTGTGAAATTTCAGAATACCAAGAATAAAGAGAAGATCCTAAAAACTTTCAGACACCAAAACCAGTCACTTTGAAGGAATTAGGATCAAACTATTAGATGATTTCTCATCACTAGCACTAGATGCTAGCAGATATTAGTGCAAAGCCTTTACAATTCAAAAGGACAAAATATTTTCAAAATAGAATTTTAAATTCACAGCCTATCAAGTGCAAAAGATGGCACAAAGGACATTTTTAGAACTTGCAAGATTTTAGAAGTTTACCTCCCACAAACCCATTGTAAAGAAGCTAATTTAGAACATACTTAGCAAAATGAGAGCCTAAGCAAGGAAGAAGATGTAGAATCTTGGATGCAGCGGATTCAACCCAGGAAAGCAGTGAAGTCCTGAGTCCAATGTGACAAGGCTGTTGCAGGGCAAAAGCAGTCAATTCATACTGAAGTAGAACTTTAAACTCCAGGAAGGAAGAGTCTGGGAAACAAAGGCAACCCATAGGCTAGAAAAAGACCTTGGTAAAGTTTGAAAATATGGAAAAAGTAACTGGCACCATATAAAAATGGATATCCCAATTAAACTTGACTTTTCCTTTGTGGAGCACAGGGGTCATGATACTGGACTCAGTGAAAAAAGTGTAATTGTAGCATACTATTTGGTTCTGCAGCAAACAATATTTACATAGTTTTAATAATGCAAACATTATTCATTGGGTCTCAACTTTTAGAATCCACATACAAATTTCTATTAGAGTTAGTAGATTTACAAGAGTTAAAAGGTACTTGAAAATTTGTAACTGCAATTTAAGATATTTAAAGATTGCTTAATCAACTAAGTTTGCAAATGAAACCAATTATACCAAGACCCCTTAAAAGTGACTTAAAAAGTCCAAAAACGTGAATAAGATTCATAAATCGCAAATTTAAGGAAGATATAGATTTTCGGGTGTCTGGATATAATAAATTAAATGTTAATTTTCTAATGCTGAAGCAAACTGAATAGTCTTTTCTAGGCACACACAAAACCAAAATAAAATCCCAAAGTTAGTAAAATAAAATGACTTCAATTATTTACTAAAAGCAAAAAGCCCAATGAATGTAAGAAATTACCAGAAAGTGATTCTTTTGGCAACAAAAGAGCTTAAGTTTTCTACTTTAAGCAAGATACTTGCCATGCATTTAATATTTGGGGCATTTAATGTTATTTTGAGGCTCAGGCAACCATGCCACATGGCTTTTACATGAAATATGCAACCTTCTTTTGCCCTTAAGATATATTACTTACATTGTTCTGTGTAAATACTTTTATAAAAATCACATAAATATAAACTCTGTAAGAAGCATCTGCCTTTATTGCTAAATAGTTAATTCTCCCATAGTACCACAGCATGATTGAACTAAACTGAACAAATATAATCTTTGATTCACTTAAAACTCATGTATAAAAGTAGGCTATTATGGATTCTTCTTATCTCACAGGAAGTTTTAACCACTTCTTTGGCACTCGCCAGCTATCACCTAATTCTAGGGCAATGTCTCTTAAAGCTCTTTCAGAAACAAATACATAACATATATATTCTCAAAACATAGCAACTTGTTTTTGAGAATAGAAAATACCAACAATGAGCCACTCTGATGCTTTGAATAGAAACAGTCCCTCCCAGTACTGACACCACTGGTGTCCACTAAAAATATGTCAATCCTAGTAAATGTCTGACTACATAAATACTGTAGAATTTATCTGAGTAAGACATTTATACTCCAATTAAAAGGCAAAAGGGGGGGAGATAAGGGATATGGGATGTTTTGGGTTTTCTTTTATATTTTATCTTATTATTTTTTGGAGTAATGAAAATGTTCTAAAATTGATGGTGGTGATGATTGCACAACTATGTGATAATACTGGGAGCCACTGATTGTACACTTTGGATGGATTGTATGGTATATAAATATATCTCAATAAAATTGCATTTTTAAGAAAAAAGGCGAAAGAGTTTTCTAACAGCCCCATCTGATTTCCTTGAGTCTGTGACTTAGCTGATCTAGATCAGGGGCATTCTGAATGTTCTCCTTGGAATTACAGATTCTCTATTTAAAAAGTCTTTGCCTGAAAACCTACAACTTCTCTTAAAAGAAAAGTTTTACATAAAGATTTTTTTTAGAAATAAATATCTTGACACCAAGCACTTTATTTATGTAATTGAAGGTTTACTTTCCCACAAAAAGCTAAAATTTCTTATCTCAGTACATACAACTTGTTCCAATAATCTCTATAAATTCTTACAATCAGATATCCATCATAGGCAAAATCTATGAATCTGGCAACGACTGGGGGATCTAGACAAGTAGATAAAGTAGGGGAAGGAAGTGCTTAACTGGAATTATAACTGATGCCTTGCTGGAGAGTGTGCTATATTTTACAGTTATTCAAAAATTCTTACTTGAGCTCTAGACAGCTATGCAGGCAGTGCTTTCAGAATCATAAAGTAATTAGCAATTGAGTATCAGTCCAGTCTGAAAATAATTCTGTTAATACCAACAGGCTCTCAACCTGTAAGCAACAACAGGAAAGGGGTCCTACCTTTATTTTTTTTTTTTTTAACTTTTTAAATTCCCAAATCAAGAAGTTTTCTTTGTCATGCATGACTTCTCAAGTAACTGAAATTGATGTTTGGTAGATTTTATTTTGCAATATTTTACTACAGTTTTTTTTTTTTTTTTGACCCACTTAGACTTAAGTTTGGAGATTCATTCCATCCCTGAGGGTCCTCTTTAACTCCATGCAATCCAAAATTCTTAAAAGAAAAATTTCTTCTCTGAAAGAAAGCATCAATTACACAAACACACAGCTGGAGATTTTTTGGAATACTACCATCACCTTTTATTTTGCCAATTTCTCCAGTCCCATATCACCTGACTCCTACGTGTCCAGGAGATAAATATATAGAATAATCTTTTCATATCATAGGCACCATTACCAGCCGTTTCATCAATTTCTTAAAGTGAATTGAGTGAAATCATTGCACAAGTACACACTTAAGAGTCAATATTTATTCTGATTAATATTTTACAAAATTTTGACAGATTTAATTCATTTAAGGATAGCTAATTTATTAAACACTTTACAGGTTTTTCTTTCCATAGAGTAACATGGTTAAGTAGTAAAATAATACTTGGCACAGTATAAATAACGAAAATATAAAATAAAAATATCCATAGCTTATGATTTAATGATGCTGTTTTATACCTATTAATATTTCAAATAAATTCCTGGGAACACCAAAAATATGAAGGGAAAAACTCCAAATAAGTAATTCATGTTCAGGGCTGAGATGAAGCTCCTATTTGCTAGTATCCAATTAAGCTGATGTGAACTCTTCCCAAATGGGTGACCTTCACATACAACTTTAGAACTGGGTTTAGTTGGTTCCTCACACAGGACCTACAAAATAATTAAAACAGACAGTACACTGCTGCATAGTTGGCTCCTGACCATCATTTATGAGTTATGGATTTCACTGGTACTGTGAGATGGTTAGTACTAAAGCACTGACATTGCTAATATTTTCTATGTAATTATACAATTATAATATAGTTTTTTTCTATTTAAATGACAGACATGTCTTTTGTACTGAAAAGAATATTGTACCATGAAGAAGGAACATGGTAACAACATTCTTACCCAAACTATGAGAAAACCACCATGGTGTTTGTTGGTAAAATGTATTTGATAAAAATTGCAACTGAGTCTTCATATGAAGTGGCTCAAAATACAAAAAAGTAAAAGAAAATTCTAGCATTTTATAAATAACTTCAAATTTAAAAATTATCTAAAATTTCCCCCAATTAGTAGTCAAAACTAGCAGAGACATTTGTAAAGTTAACCAATTTTTTACATTCTATGACAAAATGGCACAATGTTATTGCCACCCCCACACCCATCTCTTCCCTTTTCAAAAATAAAGTACATTTGCCAATTCTCTAATATTAAAACACTCACATACACTAAAGGTAATCTTTTTTGATGTGTGACTTATGGTCAAAGAAACTACTATATAAAAAATGGTGGTGGGAAATACTGAACATCAACTATATACATTTTCACTGCTCCTCTTACTAAGGCAAGGGGCGGATATACCACTAGATTGTATTAATACCTGTAATCTGCATTTTACAGGGAATACTAATTTTACCAAGCATCAGACATGCAGTGAAATTGTAAGGTATAATGCCTATTAACAGCAATATTGAACATCACTAGAAGCTCATTAGTTATCTCCCTTTTCTTTTTGGTTGGATAAAATGAGCAGCTTTAAATACACTAACACACAGAGACACCAAGAAAACTATTTGATAAATTATTTATATACAGATACACATTCTTTACACTGGTCTAGGATCTGTAATTTGTCGGACCACCCTTCCCCCACCCTTCCTCACCCTGTTCCCTCTCAAAGGTTTCCCACAGGTTGCTTGAACCACAGTTTGCCATAGCACTTAAAAGTCTTAATTTGTAAACAACAGTTATGAAAGCAGTGACTAAAGTTTACCATGAGGATATGGCAATGCTGCAACAAAAATTGATCAATGCATCACATTTAACAGGAAGAAAATGCTTCTTAAATTGTTTCAGACAGCATTTAAAAATTTCAAAACATACTGAATATTGGGCAAGTTTAATCTTTGGGAATGCATTCTACTTTGATAAGTCATTTTTTTAAAAACCAGAATTCACCATTAGCTTTTCTTTTATTCACATGTGCTATGTACAGGGACCATGCTCCATCTTAGCTAAACTCCATTATTTTGTCTATAATTTATTTTGCAGCTTGGAATTAAAAAAGAAAGGTACTTATCTCTATTACTGAGAATTCTGCATTAACCTATTTTTTTCTGCCTCTTGAAAATACTTCCTAACTTCTTTTAAAAACTGGGTTGTTTGCACATCAAATTAAATTCTAATTTATGCTTCACTGGGTAGTATTTGCTAGTACACATTCTATGAGGTGTATCATGCACTTAGTAGGGCTTTTAAGTTTGAACAAAATAACATGACTTACTATGCTCATGCAAGTGCTTTATTATCAGACCATAAAACCTCAAAGCAAGGTTACTACAATTTTGCTGAACTAAAAATATATCAGCATTGGAACAGCTGATAGAAATAACATATTGTTAGCACATTTTCTGTGAACATTATTTTCTCATGCCTTTGAAGACATGTTACCGTAGATCCCTAATAAAACCACATGATCTTCATCCTATTATTTACATGTACATTCTAAAATTTATATAATACTAGTCTGAATCAAATTAAGACAACTGTCCTGGAATTAGACGTAACATTATTAAATTGCATCATAAAATTTAGCCATATACCACACATTTAGTTTTAGCTAGAATTGAAAATTTCTCAACAATATACGTCTGTCAGCAGAATAAGTTCATTCTTTTTTCGTGAAAAGTATCATGAGAACAAAACCAAAAAGTGGAGTATGATGTGAATTCCCACATTAAGAACCATTAAAATACTTTATATTTCTTCTTCCCAGAAGTGGCAGTGTATTCTGTCCAAGTCTACTTTTGTTAATAAAAGTGTTGAAAAAAAGACTGTAAAATTCACTGTTAGCCCTACACATAGCATGCTATTGTTCAAAGGGTGTGGACTGGAGTGTGAGAGAGCACAAACAGACTTAATTTTCAGGCACCACTCAGCAATATGCTTCATAGGATAAAGATGGTGCTACACAAGCTGGTACCCAGATCCTGATATTTGGTCATATTCTATTGTATACTGCCTGGTCCAGTCCACGATAACAGGACGAAAGAGGCCACAGCATCGAAATTCAAAGAAGTCTATAATATTTCTTACACACCCATGGCTAAAACAAAACAAAACAAAACACCAAAAAAAAAAAAAGAGAGAGAGAAAAGTCAATTAATACAATGATTTAATAAATAGGTTCAATATAATTTTGGTGGTCAATATATTTTTTTCTACATTTCAAATCCCAGGTTACTTGCTAGAAAGACAACCAACTTCTAACTCTACAAAATATATATGCATTCATGTTTCTCTATAGCTCTGCCAACAGTGATTTTTCTTTTTCTCTTTTGCTAATTTAATGGATGACATAATTATATTTTTGAGTTATTCAAATTCACATTTCTTTCATTCCTACGCCATATGAATTTTTTGATAAAACCTTTCCTAGACTGGAGGCTCTTTCGCAAAGAGAAAAACTACCTCCAAAATAGAGAAAGAAAATGAAAGACAAAATAATCATAAACAGCATGAACTTGGCAGTAGACCTAAGAGTAACAATTTTAAAAAAGAAATGTCAAGGATAAGCTCAGGGAATTTTAAGACTTCAATACATTTTATGTAATTATGATACCTAAGAGGGAATTCTCAAAGCCATCAAATTAATGCTCTCATTATTGTTTCTATTTAAAGGTTTGCTTGCTTTCCAGAAGCATGCAGTAATTAATAGTACTTCAAAAGTTTGAGAGTATTGGGCAAGTAGCTAGAGTAAAACTCAAAGTTTTAAGTATTTCATATAATTAGGATAGTATTGTTTCTAACCATTAAACTGAATGCAAAATTTTTAAAGAAATTATTTACACACACACACACACAAAGTGATATCACAGATTTATATACAGTTAATGTGACAAATTCTGAAGTTATGGTAAACTGACCTACGCTACTTCTGGCAGAAATCTTAGAATTCAGTAGGATTGATAAGCTACTTTACATGCTGCTAAGAAAAAGGATATTACCTATTTCATATTCTATTGCCGTACCTAACGAAAATACTTCTCTTTGGTGTACTTACCAGACATTTAGTGAGTTTCGTGAATAAGGAAATTTATATGGCAAAAGAGAGTATTAATTTTGGAAATATATACATACTTGAATGGACTTTCAATAGATGTTGTTGTGACTTTAAAGTGCTTGTATCTTCTGGCATTCATTCTTTCATTGGTAGTAATACCTAAACATGATATCTAAGAGGTAAGAGAAAGTAAACCATTACTATCTGAATATTTAATGTAAACAAGAACTTGGATGAAGAGAAAAATGACAGTCTGCTGTTTAGTTTTCCATCAGGATATCATCAGGCTAGTTTACATGATGACATCATTTGAATTTGTGAAAAGTAGACAGTTAAGTGGGAAAAATATTTTAAAAAACAGGTTACTTGGCATTGTGCATATGGACAGATGGACACTATGTACACAGACAACCTCTCCATCAGTCTCTTGAGGAATGAGGTTTTTAAAATACCCCTAATTAAAAAAAAACAACTCTTGAATAAATATTGATTTTTGTGGATAAACAATACCATTAAAATGAAAATAAAATCAATGGCATCATCATTTTAAGCTTAGTCTTGCATCAAATTGAATGTATTTGAATCAGGAACAACAGAAATAAGTTCTGTCTTGAAAATGTACTGACAGTCAAAAGTTCATAATATGAGAAAAGGAAGGACAGGAAGGAGGGAAAAAGGGAGGTAGGAAGGAAAAGCAAATCCAAGAATGAAATTAATCCCTGAAAAGCAGGAGAGGTTCAAAAGAGAACAAATACATTATAACCTTTTAAGCAGAGTGAATTTTTATAAGGATATAGTTAGCACACTAAGTAATGCACTTGCACTTACCTGGTACATCTGACACATGAGTAATACAGCTACCCACATGAAATGAAAAACACTGTTCAGAAACATCCAAAACATCCAAGGTGAACACGTGGCAATCTGAGTAATATATGTCCAAAATCCATCCTTGGTGTAAGTGGTCTCACAGTGGAGTCCCCAATCTAAAACCAGAACAGAAATATTCATATCTACTCAGTAATCATCCAAGACACCACTTGGAAGATATGATCAAAGAGTCCAGATTTAACTGATGAATTTTAATAGCAAATATTTCTTAAACTCTTTAATAACTATGTTATACGCTAATGAAAAGATATATCAAAGACAGAAATGGAAAGGCAGCAGCCAATCCTTAAAATTTTACTGTATCTTACAACAAAATTTTTATTTGATTGTCATTACATAGGCACTATCTTAAAAGAACATTTTTTTTCTATAAACCCGAGATGATAAAGATAGGTGAGGGTTTGGTTTTGGATGGGGGTGGTAGAACATAACAGGATCACCCTGGTAAGGGGGACTTTTCTCATTTTAAAATCTCCTGCTCTTTAGAGCTGCTACAATAAAGGACTACTGTGGTAGGAATGTGTTGGGCCAGAAATTAGACCAAGATCTTTGACCAAATCTTCCTCCCTATGAATCTCTATTTGCGGAGGCAGCCTCCTTTTGTTCATTAAGGCAAGGTCAGAGATTATTCTTAACCTCTGTGGGGGTAGGAGGACTATGAAAGTAGCCTTCAAGATTTATTTTTACACCAGAATCTAATATATTTTATGCTGGTGCCACCAAGCTCTGAAGCACAGTAACTAATATGTTCATTTAAACTCTTTCCAAATTGTGTTCTCAATGCAATAACTCATCATTTATCAGGCCCAAGGGTAAAGGACAATTCTGACTGGGTTTTAAAACTACAACTTATGTGTGAGACCAAGGGAGGAGATGTTTATCTGATGCAGGATCTACATTTTCTGTAGCAAACTAGATAATTTAACTTATATGATCGGTTTGTTTGAACACCATAGATGCAGGAAGTGGTGAATGGAAAGTGGGATCTGTGAGTTTGTATGGGCTGGGATGAAATCCCAACACATCCCAGAGTGATATGGGCAGAGAGTGTAAGTGTATTTGTGGGGCCCTCTGACGAACTGGGGAGAAATGCGGAGTGTTGGACTTCCCTACCTGGGCTATTGCTGATTTTCTTGCAAACTCTGAGGACTGCCAATTTAGTGGGCTGAGCCCTCGATCTGGGGGGGCTTTCCCTTGTGAGGCTAGTTGCTGCAAGGGAGAGGCTAAGCCCACTTATAATTGTGCCTAGGAGTCCCCCGCAGAGAGCCTCTTCGTTGCTCAGATGTGCCCCACTCCACAAGCCCACTCAGCAGGTGGATTCACTACCCTCTCCCCTACGTGGGACATGATGCCCAGGGGTGTAAATCCCCCTGGCAACGTGGGAAATGACTCCTGGAGATGAGCCTGGACCCAGCACTGCAGGACTGAGAGGATCTTCTTGACCAAAAGGGGAAGAGAGAGGAAACAAAATAAGGTTCCAGTGGCTAAGAGATTTCAAATGGAGTCAAGAGATCACTTGGGAGGGTATTCTTATGCACTATATAGATTATCACCTTTTAGTCTTTAGTGTGTTGGAATGGCTAGAGGGAAATATCTGAAGCTGTCAAACTGCAAGCCAATGACCTTGATTCTTTAAAACGACTGTATAACTATGTAGACTGCATAATGACTGTGAAAACCTTGTGGTTCACACTCCCTTTATCCAGTGTATGAACAGAAGAGTGGAAAAACAGGGACCAAAATTAGATGAAGAATAGGGTGGGATGGAGGGGATGGAAAGATTTAGGTGTTCTTTTTTGCTTTTATTTTTATTTTGGAGTAAGGAAAAGGTTCAAAAATTGATTCTGGTGATGAACCCACAACTGTATGATGGTGCTGTGAACAACTGATTGTACACTGTGGATGACTGTAGAGTGTGTGAATATATCTCAATTAAACTGTATAAAAAAAGTAAATGAACAATGGGGGGAGGAGAGGATTGGGATGTTTCAGATGTTCTTTTTAATTTTAATTTTTTTCTATTATTTTATAATGAAAATTTTATTTTTTTATTTTTTTTCATTATTTTATAATGAAAATGTTTAATTTCATTGTGGTGATGAAAGCCCAACTACATGACACTACTGTGACCAACTGATTGTACACTTTGAATGATTGTATGTTATGTGATTATATCTCAATAACACTGCATTAAAAAAACCCATCATTTCCTCTAAGGTAGTAAACTCAAATGACCGAGTGAATAAAAACTTACCCTTAAAAATGGCAAATTCTAACACCTGTTAATATTCTCTATTAGGTAATTATATCTTACTTTTCGAAATATTTCAAGTTCTGTGCAACTTAATCTACAAATATATTTTCCCAACTGTTTGTTCAGAAAAAAGAACTAGCACAATCACATAATATATAAAAGATTAGAGTAAAATAAGTACAAAATGTGAAAATTGTTGGTATGTTTTCTCTAGAAGCGTTTCAAAGCCTATTAAACAAACATGTTTGTCAGAGGACAAGTATTCACTGATAATTCTGTTTGCTTATACTATATGCTAAACATAATTTATTTGATAGTTCTATACTATTTTTTTCTTTATGCTTCATTGCGATAAGGTGCCCCAAACCATAATTTTTAGTTAAAAGACTTGTCATTAACCTAATTCATTAAAAGGGTAAGAATACTCACTATGTAAACATTTATGTTTTAAGGAAGCAAAAAAACTAACTGTACTCACAAGAAATACAACCATAAATCATCCAGCAGATCATAAAAAGCAAGAAGAAAAGGTAGCCCATAAAGTATCTATGGTTGCCTGCACCTAAGGAACAACACAGAAGCAATTTTTTAGCTAAGAAAAAATAAATGGTAATACACCTTTTGGGGGTATGCCAGGAAAGGTGGGATAACAACTTGGGTACTAATCACATGCATTAATAATTTTAAAGAATTTTTTCTAGAAAATAAATGTTTTTAATAAAAGTCTTACAATAAGAATGCTTTAATTATATAAAAGGATGTGATGACTGCAGTGATGTCTATTCTGAATGCAAAAGGGTCCCAATGAACAAAATAAATCGTAACTCTGAAGCTTTAACTTTATTATTTGCTTTTTTAGGTTTAAAATCACCCTACTTTATTTTTACTTGTATAAACTCTATAATCCAATTTTCAAAGGCTTCTCCCCAACATGGTCACACAGTCTCTTTAATGTTTTCCTTCTGTGATCTCATACAATCCCCAAAGCCATCTCTCAGAACTCTAAATTCATCTCCTCAGACAGTACTATTCTTGAACACTGTAGTGTGCAGTTATTTTTCATTCTCTCTACGTCCATATACAACCTTTCAAATATTTTTATTGCCTTACTTCCTTCAGTTTAATTAAAACACATTAAAATGCCTCATTAATTTCACTGTTACTAAATTGTAAAAAGTATGAAAAATTAGGTACCAGAGAATTGCTGAGAAATGATACCAATCTTTTCTAGACATGATTTTACAACTCCCTTCCCCTCTCAAATGAGTTGCTGTTTCATCCATCAGAAGATAAATGGGGGGATGTGGGGTGTGGTAGGGTGCAGGAATGAACTTTCTATAATCTACTTAATATTGTTCTTCATTAGTTACCAAAAGTAACTTAAGTACTTTAAAACAATTTTAGAAATTACTAACATAACTTACCTACACAGTTACCCACCCACGGGCAATGATGATCAAATTTTGCTATACAGCGGTTGCACACACCACAATGTTTGGACCTCACTGGTTTCCGTATCTGTTAACAGGAAAGTAAAAGGATTATGAAAGGCACTGTACCCAAAAGAGAAAAGGGGAACATTTATTTTCTCAAAATACAATCATGAAAAAATAAACTACATTTCTTTGAACATGATTACACCAAAGTTTCCAAATGACTAAAACCAGATAAAAATCACTATTATTTTGTCTAATAAAACAGTCAACAGCAGAGACTAAAGGATAAGACTACTCCAACATATAAATTCTTCTTAAGATTAGCACTGAACCATCAATTTACAAAAATAACAATTGAAATACCAAAGACCAAGTTGCTGTTGTGATGAATGGTACTTTAATTTCTGAAAATTTCAAATTTCTACTCAGATTTCTGAAAAATAAAAACATATCACTATCCAGATGTCTAAATGAGGATTAACTACAATTAATGGTCATGATAGTAGCTGTTCTTTAATAAAATAAAACCCAGTACTTAGTAAAAGGAAGGTCAAGTTAGAAGTGAATAAATGAAGTTTTTAAAATTCTAAATTATTAATAAAACATAGATGTCTTCCCAAATTAACAAATCTAGAAAAAAAAAAAGAAAAAAGAAAAAAGCAGTAAGTGTACACATCTATTTCTCTTTAAGTGCCTCCTGAGACTTCAGATTAAGGCACATCGTTTTCCATGATGGAAGGCATGATCAAAGTGGAAGAACATGTTTAGCAACTATAGAGAGTCACTATTTCTTACAGAAAACATAAAATTCATTATTCAGCTCTGCACAGGCAAGAAAGGGTTTGTGTTTGTGATGTCTTACTATTTAAGTGTTTTGAAATGCTTTTCTTTTACATTACTCCAAATCAGCCAAGTGAATACAAGAACTCAATGGTGATTTTCAAACAACTGGTAGTCCCAATGCTGTGTATATGACAAGAGCTAGAATTATTAATCATATTGGAAACTAAATTTATAATATCCTTCACTGGTGCTTCAAAAAAAAGGACTGCCATTTTCTCATTAGTTTGCATAAGGTTACACACAACTTTGAGGTACCACGGAAAAGACACAAAAGGATTGTGCAGTTCCTACTATACCATTATAATTCTACTACAACGATCTGTTACTAAAGAAAAGGGTATGTTATTCTTAGCCACAGATATGAGACTAAATCTACTTAGGAGATAGCAGTAAGGGTATATCAAACAACTTCTACCCCCATCTCCAACTCTAAGCTGTATTTCTCTTTTGGACAATACTAGTCAACGAAATACAAATTAAAAGACAATCAGTTAAGAGAACTTAGATGCAGGCTTCTTGAACATACTCCTCAGTTCACTTACAGAGTAATACATTTTTAGGAAACTCAGCTCTACATGTGTTTTCTCAGACACCTGTTTATTTATCAAAGGGAAACATACTCATATAATGACAGATACACCTCTCAATTTAAACCATTTCATTATAGGATATTTACAACAGAGAATTATCTATTTAGAAGTACATTGTTTATAATAATATATAGTAAAACATTTATTCTATTAACAACAAAAATAGCCCTGTTCTTGCCACTGGTTATTTATTTTACAATGAAACTGCTCTCTGTATCGAGTGTCTTCATAAAAACTTTGCCATGTGGCAAGTACATCAGCATTGCATACTTGACTTTGAACAGCATAATTTTAAACATTCTAAATATTAAGAAAAGAGAGGAAGCTAATCTTGTAAATTACCCTTTGTGAAGCACAGAAGAACAAAAACCTTTTAAAAGAATGCCTGGAAATACAGGAGAATCTAGTCAGCACCCTAAAATTGTTACCAAAAGTAACGTAGTATACATTTTGAATCTTTTTGGCCAAAGAATATTAAATCAAACAACTTACAGAATTTGTAGAATTAGAGCTAAGTTTCAAAAACTCATTCCATAACCCTAAACCAAGTCAACTATTTTATTATTAATCAAATGTTAAGACATTTGGTCAGTTGCAACATACAACTTAATAGTATAAAAGAACATTTAGTTTAGTTTCAGGGATAATTTGGGGATATTTCAATTTCAGTGTAGAAAAAAAGAAACAGTTTAACCTTTGTAGCAGTCTATATGTTATTTACACATACCAATTACAAAAATTAAGCAGAAAATAATTAAAATATAAAATGGTATTATTCTATAGTAAGTTGATGCCTTTAGTAATAAAATAAACAATGCCAATATTACTATACCTGATTCCATAAAATAAATACTATTTATTCACATACACATACATATATGACCTGGTTAAAGATGGTGATTTTTATTATCAATAGTAAAATAGTGTTCAAAATTGCCCAAACTCTCTAATACAGACAAATAACTACTCAAATTGAACAAGTCTGGAGGACATGTTGTCTTAAAAGTTATCTAAAGATTTTCCCACTGTGACCTTTAAAATACAAGAATAAGTTTTCTTAAAATGTAATATATTACAGAACTGAAGCAAACTGATTTTAAATACTTCATTACTTAGCTTTTCATTTACTGAATTATATTTTAAGAGAGAAAAAGAGAACTGGAATGATTAAGAATGAATGGCACCTTTGAATAAGCACCTTAGAAAAGTCACTCTTTGACCGTCTTTCCTTTTTTCCCACAATCTAAACAAAAGGCACTTTGGGGGGAGGGTATGTATGAAAATATGCTCAATGAATAAAACTGATGTATCCTACAACCTCTATGCTATGCCACTGAAGGGGGAAGTGGGAGGGGAAAAATAAAGAAGAAAATACTACCAAACAGGTACTGCAGAATATACTGAGGTCCAGACTTCCTGTCTCTGCAAGTTCAACTATTGTCTGTGAATTGAAAAAAAATACATTTTATTCAAAACTGAACTTTTTTATCTGAGAATTCTCACCAACTATAGTGCCATCAATACAAATCAATAAACATGATGCTCATCTTCAATTTACCAATGTTATTTTAGTTCAAAACAAGAAACAAAATCATTTATTACTTTACTTCTGCTATTTTGTTACAGTATGGATAAAGGAATTCTATTTCTTGGCTATACGAAAAGGTAACCCAAACTTAGTTATGGGAATATCCCCCTTAGAATAAAACTATGTTAACCACCCTAAGAAATGGCCTGTATAGCTTTTGATGAAGACATAAAAAAATATCCAAATCCAATCAAGAACCAAATCATGAGATCTGGATTATGACTAAGAAAACCTAGCAAATGAATTAGCAGTTTTGTCTGAAGAGTATCATAAAATAAGGAAAGCAATCTCTATGCAGCCTAGATAAAGGGGCATTACATCATAAGAATTTTCCAATGTGGATAAGAATAATTCAGTAGGATTTGTTTTCTTTTCAAAGACTGGATAAAACTGCTCTCAAGAAAATGTAACTGATAATTACTGGTATTAACTGACAATCTAGTCCAATTCTCTATTCGCATGATATCTTTAGATTACATATTTGGTTTCCTAAGTAACTGGGTTATAGAAACGGGGTTCCTTGAATCACATACACAAATGTTTTAATTATTAGAAATGTGTATCTGCACACATTTGTATCAACAAATTCACTGACTTTCTGGTTTATACAGTCATTCAACAAACATTTAATGAATGCACATAATTTGGTCAGGGGGCAGGTAAGAGGGATGATGAAGATACTCTATTTGCACCTCAAAGCAACCACCAGCGGCCTTAAAAGGGAGCAAAACATGACATTCTTACATAAAATGTCATGAAATATAAGGACATGCATCCCAAGAGCATCAAGGGTGAGCATCAAATAAAATACATATAATGACAGTTCAGCTTGAAATTTCTTTATATTCTAAAAGACAGTTTCTTCCTTTTAACTCTAAGTTTTGTCACAAATTTTGCTGTTAAACACGTGCAATTAGATTATATCTTGCTACCTTTTTCTTTTGTTCTTCTGTAGCTTTAATAATCCCTGGATCTGACTTCCAAGATTTTCCAAAATTGTAGAAAAGTGCAACACTATTGGCAAGGAATGGAAGATGAATAAATAAAAAGTTGAGATGTGCCTAAAGTTAAGGAATCTAAAAAAGCACAAGTGCTAACACCTACTAATCAAAAAAGTACAAGCTAATTTTTTTCATCAAAAAGATAGTTTTCTATTATGTTCATAATTAAATGTGAAAAGTAAAAACATTACTTCTTTATAAACTTTAAATCATGTAGGCTTATTTAACATTTTTTAAAAGCAAGTGAGTACATTAAAAATTCATTAAACAGATTGTTTTAAATGATCAATATTTCTTCTGACAAAAACAAAGGGAGTATTCATGTTGAAAGTTATCAACATATACTTTATCTACATGCATTACAGTCTTTACATACCTATCAAACACTTCAGATTTCATATCCACATATTTAAAAGATTGCTTTTAACTACAGGATATTCAAAAAAGAAAAAATTCTTCCCTTTGCCTTTTTTGAATATGGGTCAAGATGACTTTGATTATAGAAAAGATATCTATAAACTTGCTTAAAGTAGACAGCTTCTATGTTCACATTTCCCTATATAATGAAAATGTAAGAAATGTCCCAAGCATTTATAAATATATGAGAAGAATCAAAAACATATTTTAAAGAACAGTAAGAAAAAATAAAGTAATAAAGTAATATTGCTAAAGCAATACATTTTTGAGACACAATACATCTGGTATAATTACTATTTTCAGTATTTTGTGTGGGTACAAGAACCATACAAGGATTTTGATAAGGGGTAGTACCTTTACTTACTTTAACAGTTTCAAAAGCTGCTAACATTTAAATAAATAAGTCATGTTCTATTAAGCTGGAGGAAATTTGCAGGGGGCCAGTACCAAACTGTAACATTAATGAGACATTATCCTGGTACGAAAATAGGAGAGAAAATTCTTCAAGAATAAATATTCTATAGTATCACAGAGAAACATGAAAATCTGTTTAAATTTGCCCAGGTTAATCATGAACAAAATGAAAAATGAGAAGAAATGACAGCAACTATAAAAATCAAAGCAGATAAAGGTACATAGCATTCACAAGACAAAGATCCCAGTCTGGAAAAAAACAAAACTTAAGAACAAAGCCAAATTCCATGATAGTGTTTGATAATTAAATTAAAATATGAATCCAATAAAAGTGATAACAGATGAGACGATAAAACAATCATAATAGATGAAAAGGGTGATTCTGGAGCTGAAAACAATCATAACAGAAGAAAAGGGTGATTCTGGAGCTGAAAGAACATACTGAGAACAAACAAACCATTTCAGGACAGCTGAGTTTAAAAAATACAAGATGCACAATATACAGTGCTTAAAATGGAATTAATGGCATAGAAAAATACATTAAGCTAATTCTAGTAAATGCAGAGGAAAAAGATAAAATAATAATTAGAGATAAGAGTATGAATATTGATGACAGCCAAAGATAATTCAACATAAGGATGTTTTGAATCACTTAAGTGGCAAATACAACAAATGCAAGAGAAAAAGTATTCAGAGACAAAATTACAGAAAAATGTTTCAAAAATGAAGGAAAACCTTCATTTATGTATATGGCAACTACAATATACAAATTAACCCTCATTTTGTATACTGCATTTGAAAAGACATAACACTTAATAAGATAATCTGAACCAGAATGATTAACATCCTCTGAGAACTACATGTTGTTTCTCACCTTCAGTGGTAAACAGTATCTTCTTGACTAAAATTAAAAAAAAATCTTTTACAATGTGTTGCTGAGCTGTTAGTAGAGAAAGAAAAACCTTTAGAGACCAGATGTGATGACAAAGCACAAACCTAGAAATAAACTGGTTCAAAAATTTAGTGTTCACCTTTGGGTATTTGCTTATCCTGATATGCTGTTTACACGAGACATTTCTAAAATTTAAGGTCATAAAAGCAAATACTAATTAAAACAAAATGTTCATTATTAATGCTTTTTGCCTTGAGTCACTACATAGTAAAACAAGGCTGAATTCATTAGAAAGAAAATAAGTCTAAACCTATAAGCACTTTGTAACTTCAATATATGTAAAGCAAAAACTGACTCGGCGACAAAGGAAAACTGACAAACACACCAACACAGTGGAAGATTTTAACACAATTTTCTCAATAAATGATAGATTAAGCAGATAAGAAATCAGTAAAGAAATGATTTTTAGCAACCCAATAATTACGACACTTGATCTTATTTACAGAATGGTGTACTCGACAAGTGGAAAATACATGGTCATGTACTCAGCCAGAAAGAAAATCTCAACAAGATAAAAATAAAAAGGGTTTTCAAACAGAATACATGCTCTGATCACAGCAAAATTAAGTTGGAAATCAATAACAAAAAGAAAAATGAAAAATCCCTTACGTTTGAACATTTAAAAATAAACTACTAAACAACATGGGTCGAAACAAAATCATAAGAGAATTTAAAAAATACTTAGAAATAGTGAAAACATTAATATCAAAGCCTATGGAATGTACCTAAGTACTTAAAAGTGTCACTTTTTAACCTTAAATTTTTCTATCAGAAAAAATGAGAGGCTGAAAAATTAATGGACTGATTAAGGAAGTTTAAAAAAAAACAAACAAGGAGACAAAAGGAAATAAATAGCAGAAAGACTTACATATCAAAAAGAAGTCAATTCTTTCTAAATTGCACTCAGAATAACTTTTCATGGAATTTAGCTGATTTGAAAAAATTTACATGGAATAGCAAACAGTCAAAAAGATATAAGACATTACTAACAAAAAACAAAGTTGGGAGACTAGGCTTACCAGAATTATGACTTAAGAATAAAGCTATAATAAGATAACAGTACTGGCACAGGCAACCTTGATAAATTTCAAAGTTATCAAAGTTGATACCGCAGCTGAGTGACAAGATTCACTGAGAAATGGGTTCTCTATATGGGGAAAAGAAAGATACTCATCCCTCCTTTCACAACATTATACATTATTAGTCAAATACACATGAATTAAGGACTTAAGAGTATCTTTAATGACCTCAAGAAGCTCTTGCACATATGCATGAAAAGAAAAGATACACATGAATATGTACAGCAATATTGTCAGAATTCACAGTGGGTGATGATTGCATACCTGAATAAAGAGGTTGAAAGCACCGAGCTTATCAGAAGAATACTGGAAAAGACACACAGAAAACTAGAGAGATCCTAAGAGTAAACCATAGGGAATGGTGAGAATAATGCTACACTCTCTTCATTTTTATATAAGTGATCACTCTAGGTTCTGTAGGTTCTTCACATTTACTTTGGGTTTGGGAAGCTTAGTTTAGCTTTAAAAACTTACTGAAAAATAATTTATTTCTGGATATAAAATTTCTAATAACTTGTCACCAATATTCCAAAAGTGGTGCCAACACAATAAGCAGTTCACTGTACTGGCTATGACTGTAAATTTGAGTTACCTAATTATTATAAAAGAAGCATGGTCAATTCGCAAACTTTCAATATAAATAAAAGGACAAGAAACAAAATAATATCACTCATGGGTCCAAAACGCAGAGCCAAAAACCACTGCTAAAATTAGACATGCTCACTTCCAGTTCTTTTCCTTTGTATTAAAGTTAGAATCACTCTGTACAGGTCTTTAATATTTTTTACTAGTTACATAATTCCTAAATGAAAGTTTCATACCTCTTGTTAGATTTATTTGAAGAATCTTAATTTTTTCCATTGTGAATGTTAACTTATAAATTAAAATCTGTTTGTGGCTGATATACAGAAATGCTGTTGACTTTTATATTGACCACTTATAGCAACCTTGCTAAGTTCTCTTATTATTACTTCTAATAATTTGCCTGGGACTTTCTGGATTTATGATATGGATAATATGTGAATAAAAATGGATTTTGTTTTTCTTTCTACTCTTTATGTCATGTAATTCCTTTACTGATCTTATTGCACCAGCTAGGATCTCAGTACCCTGTGTAATAGAAGTAGATGAACACCCTTATTTTGCCCGATTTTACAGAGAATACGTATAGTATTCTACTACAGATTAACCTGGATTTTTATTAAAAACCCTCCTCCATTTTTTGTTTACTTTTTGGATTGTATATGGATTTTTTCCCTTTACTCTCTCAATATTAAATAATATACTAATGTTTCTAATGTCAAATCACTTACACATGCTAGGAGTAAACAAACGGGCAATATGGTTCATCTTTTCATTTACACTCAGACTCATTAATTTTTAGTTTCACATCCATATTTGTAAATAAGGTTGCCTTATAAGTTTTCTTTTTTGTATTGACCTTGTCATGTTTTGGTATCAAAGTAATATCAGTTTCATAAAATGAATGAAGAATTGTTTCCCTGTTTATGTTCTCTGAAGGGTTTTGGTTAGATTGAAATTATTGATTTCTTGAACATTTACAAGACTTGTAAAACCATGTTGGCCTGGAGCTTACTTTACATGAAGATTTTTTTCTTTTACTACTAGCCAATCTTTATTATCCAGATTACTTTTATAATATATGTTAAAAATTTTTATAATATATATTGTTATTCAGGTCAACTGTGTACTTAAAATCTAGGAATTTGTCTATTTCTTTTGTTTTCAAATGAATTGATGTTATCTGATTTTTAATCTTAGATGCTGTGTCCCCTCTGTCATTCCTAGTATTACATACTAGGGATTTCTATTTTTAAAATTAATCTATTTTATTAGATTTTCAAGAATACAACTTTAATTTTTATTAATCCTTTCTATTTATTTTCCCTTTCAACAGCAATAATTTTAACAATAAAAATAAATACCTTATATTGTGAACCTTTGCTGTCTAATATCCTTGGTACTTCTAATATAACTTACTCTGTGTTCCTTTCTGCTTCCTTCCTATAGGTTTCTTAAGCTCTTCTCCTGACCTCAGAAGTTTAACATGGAAAAAAAGAAGTTCTAAAATCACAGTGAGCTTAGAAAAACAGTTCTTTTACAATGTAAGAGAAGTGTAAGGTTTCTCTTTGTATAATTAGAATTTAAGGTTTTTATGATTCCAAGAATATCATACAGTTACACAAAATCAGTTAAAAAAATAAACTACAAACTATATTTTAAAATCTATTTCAATAAAATTTAATTAGATTCAAGAAGTCACAAATAATAAACACTTATTTAACACTTTTTACATGTCAGGTATGTCCTAAACTATATATATATTCATCTTCTAAAGAACTCTGTGACACAGTACTATTATAATCCCTCCTTTACAGACAAGTAAGTATAACAGTTGGTATTCCCATTCTAAAATTTTTATTTGAAAAATAGTATAATTTACTCACTGAATTAAAAGTGAATTATACATCAACCTATGTTAAGGGTAGGATTATTCAAATAGGACAAACAGATTTGATAGTTCTGGTCTTTTCCTTCAATATCTACCTCTCATATTCTCAATTCCCCAACTTTGGAGAACTTGCATGTCTATTTTGAACTCTCTCCAGATAGAGAAAAGGAAAGAAGGGAAAATTTAACTTATACAAAATAATGGTTTCTGGCATAAAGTTTTCATCATTTGATAATTTAATAATTTTCCTACTTTTCTGCACTTAAATGAATAACTCAGACTTAGATTGTACAGGGACAATCTAAAATTATTTTGAGATGTGAATCTGACCATTTTTTTTCCTTGAACATAAAATTTAATGTCCAATTTAGGAAACAAAGTTAGGAAATACGTCTGGAATAGTAAAGTCATTTCAGAGGTCAGTACTTTTTACAAATTTAAAATAGATGAGGTAATGAAAACAAGCAGTCTGTTTTACATTCTAAATGTTCCAGTAAGACAAGTCTATTGCTTAATAAATCCCTGAGGAACAAAGTTAATGTCAAAGTATAATACAAGAACAGAAAGAGCTAGTGAAAACTGCCACATGGAAAAATTTCAATAGAAACACTAGGAAAGTATAAAGCAGTTCTACCACTTTCTGAAAGTAATCACATAAGAACATAAAAAGTTACAACTGTAGCTACAATTATGCATCTATATCTCACAATAAGATAGGTACATTGTTTTTCAACTAATCTAAAAGGTAATTTAACAAAAAGAACACAATATTATAAATGTGTAAGATTATCAAGTGAAACCAGGCATGAATTAAAATTGTTTGGAAGAGTTACAAGTAACCAAAAACTGCATACCATGTAAAACACATATACTTTTCATAGTACTGTTTGGAAAAAACAATTGATATTTTTGACACATGCATCTATGAAAATAAATCAGACTAAATGATGAACTTCTTCTATGTAAAAAGAAAATTTGACATTGGACTTCTTTCAGACACACACAGGCAAACACATTTACAATTTCAAATTATTATAATTATTTTATTACAGAATGTGCCGGTTTGAATGTATTATGTCCCCCAAAACGCCATTATCTTTGATGCAATCTTGTGCAGGCAGACGTATTACTGTTGATTAGACTGCAATTCTTTGAGTGTTTCCATGGAGATGCGACCCACCCAACTGTGGGAGATCACTCTGATTGGACAGTTTCCATGGAGGTGTGGCTCCACCCATTCAGCATGGGCCTTGATTAGTTTATTAGAGCATTATATAAGCTCAGACAGAAGGAGCAAGCTTGCTACAGCCAAGAGGCGGACACTTTGAAGAATGCACAGAAGCTGAGAGAGTAGCTGCAGATGAGAGAGTTTGAAGACAGCTGCTGAAAGTAGATTCTTGCTCCGGAGACGCTAAGAGAGGACAAACACCCCAAGAGCAACTAAGAGTGGTATTTTTGAGGAACTGCAGCCTAGAGAGGAACATCCTGGAGGAAAGCCATTTTGAAACCAGAACTATGGAGCAGACGCCAGCCACATGCCTTCCCAGCTAAACAGAGATTTTCTGGATGCCACTGGCCATCCTCCAGTAAAGGTACCCAATTATTGAAGCATTACCTTGGACACTTTATGGCCTTAAGACTGTAACTGTGTAACCAAATAAACCCCCTTTTATAAAAGCCGATCAATTTCTGGTGTTTGGCAAAAAGGCAGCATTAGCAAACTAGAACAGAGAAGTTGTGGGTTTATAGAACAATCATGCACAAAATACAAGATTCCCATATACCACCTTATTACTAACACCTTGCACTGGTGTGGTACATTTGTTACAAATGATGGAAGCACATTTTAAAAACTGTACCAATAACCATACTCCACAGCTTAACTTAGGATTCAATACCTCTGTTGTGCTGTTTCATGGATGTTTTAAAAATTTTATTGTAGTAACATCTATACAATCTAAAATTCCCCCTAAACCACATTCAAATATATAATTCAGTGCTGCTAATTATGGTCATAATGTTGTACTATTATTATCACCATTCACTACCAAAACCTTTCCATCATCCGAAATAGAAACTGTACAATTTAAGCTTTAACACCCTATTCCCTACCCCCACCCTGTCTCCTGTTAACCTATATTCTAGATTCCTTCTCTATTAGATTTCTTACTTTAATTATATTAAATCAGTGAGATCATAAAATATTTATCCTTTTGTGTTTGGCTTATTTCATTCAACATGATGTCTTATTAGTTCATTATGTTGTCACATGATTCAGAAACTTCATCCCTTTTTATGGCTGAATAATATTCCATTGTGTGTACATACCTCATTTTGTTTATCCATTTATAAGCTGATGGACACTTGGGCTGCTACCATCTTTTGGCAATGTGAATAATGCCACAGTGAACATCAGTGAGAGAATATCTAATAAAGTCTCTGGTCTCAATTCTCTGGGGTATAAACATAGTAGTGGGATTGCTGGGTCACATGGCATTCTAAACTTAACTTTCTGAGGAAGTGCCAAAATGTCTTCTTTAGAGGCTGAACCACTTTATATTCCCACCAGCAATGAATAAATGCTCCTATTTCTCCACATCTGCTCAAACACTTGTAATTTTCCGTTTTTGTATTAGTTGCTGGTCTAGTGGGTATGAAATGGTTATCTCCTGGTTTTGATTTGTATTTCCCTAACAGCTTTAATACTGAGCATTTTTTCATGTACTTTGTGGCTGTTGGTGTATCTTCCTCAGAGAAATGTCTATTCAAGTCTTTTGCCCATTTTTTTAATAAGTAGTTTTAGGGAGATATATTCACACACCATACAATCCATCTAAGGTATACCATCAGTGGTTCACAGTATCATAACATAGTTGTGTATTCATTACCACAATCAATTTCAGAACATTTTCAATACTCAAAAAACCAACCAACCAAACAAAAAAGCTCATACCCCTATCCAGCCCATTACTGACCCTCAGCATTGGTATGGTGCATTTGTTACTGCTGATGGATGAATATTAAAATATTACTTTTAGTTATAGTCCATAGTTGGTATTAGATGCATTTTATCCCATATACCCTTCTATTATCACCTCCTTGTATTGGTGACTTACATTTGTTCTAATTCATGAAAAAACATTTTGATATTTGTACTCTTAATCACAATCATCATTCACCACAGGATACACTGTTATACAGTCCCGTTTTATCCTCTAGCTTTCCTTCTAGTGACATACAGGACTCAAAACCTCCTCCTTCAACACAGTCACACACATAACTCAGTGCTGTTAACTGCACTCACTTATATAATGTGCTACCATCACCTCTATTCATTTCCAAACTCTAATTCAACCTAGTTAAACATTCTGTAAACATTAAACATTTGTTCCCTCTTCTCTATCCTCATTCTATCTCTTGGTAACCTATATTCCGATTTTAACTCTACGAGTTTACTTATTATAATTAGTTCATATTAGTGAGTTCATACAATATTTCTTTTTGTGTCTGACTTATTTCACTCAATATTTTGTCCTCAAGATTCACCCATGTTGTCGAATCAGGAATTCATTCATTCTCACTACTGAATAAAATTCCATCATATGTATATACCACATTTTGTTTATCCATTCATCGGATGATGGTCACCTGGGGTGTTTCTATCTTTTGGCAATTTTGGATAATGCCGCTATGAACATTGGTGTGCAAATGTCTGTTTGCATCCCTCCATCCAGTTCTTCTGGGTATATACCTAGTAGCAGGATTGCTGGGTCATAAGGCAACCCTATACTTAGCTTCCTGAGAACTACCAAACTGTCTTCTACAGCAGCTGTACCATTTTACATTCCCACCAACAGTGAATAAGTGCTCCTATTTCTCTACATCCTCTTCAACACTTACATTTTCCTGTTTTTGGTCATTCTAGTAGGTGTGAAATGATATTCCATTGTGGTTTTGATTTGCATTTCCCTGATTTGTAGTGATGTTGAGTAACTTTTGGAGTGCTTTTTAGTCATCTGTATTTCCTCTTTGGAAATATGTCCAGCCGAGTCTTTTGCCCATTTTTAAATGGGTTGTTTGTCTTTTTATTGTTGAGTTGTAGCATTTCTTTACATATTGCAGATATCAAATCTTTATCAGATATGGTTTCCAAATATTTCTCCAATTGAGTAGGCTTTTTTTTTTTCACCTTCTTGACAAAATCCTTTGAAGCATGAGTATTCAATTTGAGGAGATCCCATTTGTCTGTATTTTCTTTTGTTGCTCATGCTTTGGGTGTAAAGTCTAAGAAACCACTTCCTACTACAAGATCTTGATGCTTCCCTATATTTTCTTCTAGGAGTTTTATGGTCCTAGCTCTTATGTCTTTAACTCTTTGATCCATTTTGAGTTAAATTTCATATAAGCTGTGAGATAGGGGCTCTCTTTCATTCTTTTGGATATGGATATTCAGTGCTCCAAACATCATTTGCTGCTCTGTCCCAGTCGAGTGGACTTGGCAGCCTTGTTGAAAACTGACCAACCATAAATGCGCAAGTCTATTTCTGAACTCTCAATTCAGTTCCATTGATCACTATGTCTATCTTTAGGCCAGTATCATGCTGTTCGGACAACTGTAGCTTTGTAATATTTTTGCCCATTTTAAAATTGGGAAGTGACATCATCAACATGGCAATGTAAACAGTGACTGAAAACTTCTCTCCAGAGATTCAATGGAAAAAAAGGACAATTCAGAATTGTTTGAAACTCTGGAGGAGGACATAGACTGGAGAAGGACCCTGCAAATGCCAAACTGAAGAGAAGAAATATCAGAAATGGGAATATCTTCATATAGATTGTGGCGGTGAACGCACAACTATGTGATTACACTGAGAACCACTGACTGTCTACTTAGGAGGGAATATATGGTGCATGAATGAAACTGTTTAAAAAATAAACAGAGGGATACAAGTGCTGGAGAAAATGTGGAGACAGGGATGTACCTATTCACTCTTTGCTGGGAAGTAGAATGGTGTAGCCCATCTGGAGGGCAATGTGGTGGTTCCAGAGGAAGTTGAGTATGGGGTTGCCGGATGGGTATATACTTGGAAGAACTGAGAGCAGGGACACAAATGGACATTTGCACAGTGGGGTTTATGGGGGCTGTATCCACGATTCACAATATATGGAGGTGGCCTAAGGGTACACTGACTGATGAACAGAATGGCAAACTGTGTTGTATATATACAACAGAATACTGAGTGGCTAAAAGAAGGAATAAAGTTGTGAGGTATGCAACTAGGTGAACGGACCTTGAGGACAGTCTGTTAAGTCAAGTAAACCAGAAATGAAAAGACAAACATTATAATGCCTAACTATAATGTGCAAACCCTCAGAACTGAATCTGAGAGCATAGGTGATTATGGGGAGGCTCATGGTAAAGGATCCTAGATTGCAAGCTCTTACAGCAGTTGCATCTATTCCTGAGTTGTAATGGCTATTTCTAAATTCTGAGATGCTGAGCTCTTTGTGTATAACCTGGTCGGTCCCTGAAACTTTGGATATATGTGTGACACCTGAGACTCAGAGCCAGAGTTTCACAGCTATGAATGTCTGCATTACCCCATAGAGCAAATGTTAAAGAGGCTGAAAAAGACAAAAGATTTCAACTGGAGATATGTATGAAATGGACTTGGTTAGGACTAAGGTGAATCAGACTAAAGGGTAAAGGATGATATTGATGGTGTTTTAAAACTTCAACTTCTGTGTGATGAAAGGAAGAGAAGCTTATTCTGTGCAAATTCTATATTTTCTGTAGCACACTAAACAATTTAACTTGCATGGTCAGTTTATTCAAACACCATAATTACACTGAACTTTGAACAGGGAGTGAGATCTGGTTGGTTTGTACAGGTTACTGTGAAGTCCTGATACATCCTAGAGTAAATCAGGTAGAGAACAAAAATGTATTATTTGGAAAGCCCCCTTGAGGGAGTGGGGGAAAATGTGGAAATAATAAACCCCACCTGGGGAATTACTGATATTCTCAGAAGCATTGGACTACCAATTTAGAAGACCGAGCCCTCAATCTTGAGGCTTGCCCTTATGAAGCTTGTTACTACAAAAGAGAGACTAAACCTACTTGTAACTGTGCCTAAGAGTCACCCACAGAGAACCTCTTTTGTTGTTCAGATGTGGCCTCTCTCTCTAAGCCAACTCTGAAGGCAAACTCACTGCTTTCCCCCTGTGCGGGACATGATTCAAGAGGTGTAAATATCGCTGGCAATGTGGGATATAACTCCCAGGGATGAGCCTGGACCTGGCACTCTGGGACTGAGAAAGCCTTCTTGACCAAAAGGGGAAAGAGAAATGAAACAAAATAAAGTTTCAGTGGCTGAGATATCTCAAATAGAGTCAAAAGGTCATTCTGCAAGTTATTCTTATGCGTTATATACATATCCCTTTGTAGTTTTTAGTGTATTGGAATAGCTAGAAGGAAATACATGAAACTGTTGAACTGCATCCCAGTAGCCTTGATTCTTGAAGACAACTGTGTAACTATACAGCTTATACAGTGTGACCATGTAATTGTGAAAACCTTGTGGCTCACACTCCCTTTATCCAGCAAACGGACAGATGAAAGAAAAATGAGGACAAAACTAAATGAGTAATGGTGGAATGAGGGGAATGGGATGTTTCAGATGTTTTTGTTTTTTTTTTTACTTTAGTTATTATTTATAACTTTTTATTATTTTTATTTTTTTTGGAGAAATGAAGATGTTCAAACATTGCGGTGATGAATGCACAACTCTATGGTGATATTGTGAACAAGTGATTGTACACTTTGGATGACTATATGGCGTGTGAATACATATCAATAAAAACTGAAAAAAATTGGGTTGTCTGTTGTTGAGCTGAATGGTTTCTTCATAATTCTGGATATTAAACACTTACTTTAATGATAAAGGCCTCTGAAATGCAAACGTTTTCAGTTTGATGAGGTCCTGTTTATTTTTTCTTGTTACTTGTGCTTTGTGTGTAAAGTCTAAGAAACCACTGCCTTACACAAGGTCCTGAAGATGCCTCCCCACAATTTCTTCTAGGAGTTTAATAGATGTGGCTCTTATATTTAGGTGTTTGATCCATTTTGAGTTGATTTTTGTATATGGTGTGAGGTAGGGGTTCACGTTCATTCTTTTGTAAATGGAGATCCAGTTTTCCCAGCACCATTTGTTGAAGAGATTACTCTTTCCCAATTGAGTCATCTTTGCCCTGTGTCAAAAATCAGTTGGCCATAAATGTGAGGATTGATTTCTGAACTCTCAATTCTATTCCATTGGTCTATATGTCTATCCTTGTGTCAGTATCAGGATGGTTTGATTACTGTGGCTTTATAGTAAGTTTTCAGATTAGGAAGTGTGGGTCCTCCAACTCTGTTCTTTTTCAAGATGCTTTGGCTATTTGGGCCCCTTACTCTTCCATTTAAATTTGATGATTGGCTTTTCCAATTCTGCAATGAAGGTTGTTGGATTTTGGATTGGGATTGCTTTGAATTTATAAATTGCTTTGGGTTGAATTGGCACTTTAACAATATCTAGTATTCCAATCCATGAACATGGAATGCCCTATTTATTTAGGTCTTCTCTGGTTTCTTTTTAGCAACGTTTTGTTTCTATGTATCAGTCCTTTATATTGTTAGATTTATTCCTAGATATTTCTTTTAGTTGTTATCGTAAATAGAATCCTTTTCTTGATTTCTTCTTCTAATTGTTTATTACAGTGTATAGAAAGGCCATGATTTCTCATTTCTTGTTTATCTTGTATACTTTTGTTGTACACTGTACATATCAATATTTTAAAATGTTTACTCTGGGATTTATTCCCAGAGGTCTGTTTCTTGAATTCGTAACAAACTGATGATACGACAAGAGATTTTCTTGACTGTCAGTCCTCCCTGTCTTTCCCAAGCCTGTTTATTATCCTAAATTTGTGCTTGCTTAGGAGTTCTCCTGTTAATAGGAGTTTGAATGCCCCCTCTACTTCTCAAGAGACAGATCTTCGCTCTCTCCCAAGTGTTCCACTGCTAGCCTTAAAGCATAAGTGTTTGCCCAGGCCATCCATCTCAATTGTTGACACTGCTTTAGTTGTCTCATGCTGCTCGTACCTGGAGGGCAAATTCTGGGGGTGGGTGGAGGGGGTGGGGATGGCACACCAGAAAGGAGTTTCCCATGTCAGTCTTTCTCAGTTCTAATAAGGTCAGGGACCACAAAGGGAAACAGCAGCAAACTGCCCTGGGGAGAGGATAAGGGTGGGGCCGGGAAGGGCACCAGAAGCTTCTTCTAAGGCTCCCCAAGCTGTGCTTCCTTAACCTTCCCAGCAAATGCAGCCCTTCAACTCTTCTGCAGCCCTGAAGAAGCATACCATTTTCACATTTCCTCTACCACTTTTGTCCACAGCAGGGTGGAACATGGTTGTCTTCAGAGTCAGGCTCTCAGCAGTCAGTAGTAGCTAATCAAAAGCCATCATCAGCAATCAGCCCATGCCCACTCCGGATCTTGGGGAAGTGGATTTTTATGTCCCCTTCTGGCACCAGCAAGCTAACCCAGGTGTCAGGCCCCACTGCTGCCTGTCTCGAGAATGGGGGCTGGGAGGCGGTAACCACTGCCCAGAGAGTAATTTACTGATATTTACAGTATTACCAGGCTCTTCCTTCCCTGGATGCTGTATAATGTATAATGTTTTACTGGACTCTGGAATTTCAAAATACTTGATTCAGATAGTTCCTGCCTGTTCTATAGCTGCTCTGGTAGAGGGACCGATTCCTAGCACTTACTACTGAACAATCTTCCCAGAATCCTCCTTCTCAAATTATTTTAAAAAGTATATTACATTGAAGTAATTTGCTGAAGTTAGCAAATGTCTGAAGACAGAGCATTAATAATTTTCATAATGTAAAATGGATATGAAATATTTAGCTGTTATCATAGGAAAATAATTGTAATATTAAGAAAATAATTAGAGAAAATAGTTAGAAAATAAGTTTAGTAGAGAGAATCTGAGTTACAGAGTCAGACAAACATGTGTTTCAATTCCAGTTTTACCAGATTAATTTTGCGGCCTTGGGCAAGTGTAATACCTTCTCTTTTTCAAGCCTGCTTTTCTCACTTATACAATGGAAATAACAATACTAACTTACAGGGCATGGATTAAATGAGTACATAATACCTGAGAAAATGCCCTTTGAACACCCAGTAAATGGTAGCCATTATTATTATTATCAATGTTATTAAAAGCAGCTTTTAAAAGCAGTTAATCAAATATGAAATATTTAAAAACAGTACTTAGAGTAGTTCACCCTATTTTTCTACCAACACTGTTTTATAGAAGCAAATCATGAATAGTTCAGTCTTAATGTTAAATAACAAACAAAAACTGCTCTAGATATAACCTTTACAACCAAAGGATATCATTCCAAAACCAGAAGAACCATGTCACATACATCCAGAATTTGGTTGCCAAATATATTCCAAGCGGTAATGCACTATGCATTGAATGATCAAAAAAGGATCTGTAAAACAAAAGTTTTATATAGTTTGAGCTCTATATTTCATTATAAAAATGAATATTTATTCATTTAAGTGAAAATTAAACCCATTCTGGGTAGTAACCATTGGTTTAACCAGAATCCAAAAGTCCAGACTGCTTAAATACTGAGACTGTTTTCATAGTAATCAATAATAAACAAGTTCACAACTCAGCAACACTTTGAACCTCCATCTAATTCACCAAGAATTAAAATATATTTCATGTATTTTTCAACTTCAGAATTTCAGTATACTCTTATTTTCTTAAAATTAATAATTCATTGGAGACACTGTATCATCGTGCATATATTATTCACCAAAGATGCATTATAACTGACAAATGTGTATAAAGCAATCCTCAAGTTTTTCTCTATGTTTCATTGTTATACCTTAAATATACACTCCAGTTAAGGCTGGGCAGATCTTTTCAAATGGAACAAACTGCTTAATTTAGTGGAATTGATGGCCTGTATTTATAATTTTTAAAATTCAGACAAAATAAATACTAATAAATTTTATTAAACACAAACAGGATCAATCATCTGTGCAGATTAAAGAGGAAGTGTAGGTGACTATTTGTTTATAATATTTTTCTGAGCTGCAAGAAATATAAAAATGAGATTATATTACCTGGAATTAATTACCCTTCTTGAGGTAACACATTAGTGATATTCTAGTCATTCTCACCTGTGTGTGAATTATTTTCAGAACTCTTTTTCTGAAACTCAGG
Source organism: Choloepus didactylus (assembly GCF_015220235.1). Lineage (NCBI taxonomy): Eukaryota > Metazoa > Chordata > Mammalia > Pilosa > Megalonychidae > Choloepus > Choloepus didactylus. Next base: position 54,000,785 of record NC_051314.1, read on the forward strand.
TGAGAAGAAACAACTAAAGGAATGGAATTAGGCAACAAGTTCTAGATCATAGGTATCTGCTGCTTTGGTTTGCTATCTGGGCAACTTTAGGGTAATGAGAGCTAGGGACAGGAAGAAAAAGGAACGATCACAATGTTTAAATAAAAAAAGGGAAGAAAGAATTTAAAAATTGTGCTGCCATAATTATGCTTAGACTTGACTCTGCTACTAAAATAAAATCTCTTCCTTGTTTACCGTCCATGACCAAAGAAAATATAACTCCTGATGTAAGTTATGAAAAGGTGAGCTCAAGGAATACGCAATATGTCTATTAAATTCAGAGTACAACAAACCCAAGTTCACTTTTATTGAAATGTTTCAATTATTTCTAAAAATGTATTTTAAGTGTAAAAACTATGACCCAGAGTCTTGTCACTGAAAGCAACATGAGAATCATTTTAACAATGTTAAAAAAATCTAAAAGATTCCACATATTAATTTGTCCCAATTTTTTAAACACTAAATTAATATCAAACATATTATATAATGGCATGTTCTAAAAATACAAAACATAATTTTTATTCTAGCAGGGCACAAATTAGATTCTTTCATGTATAGTTAAAAACAATATACTTACTTGGAGAGAAACTGTACTGTAGCCCAAACACCACCATACATTAGCCCTTTAATGAGCCAAGAATCAATATTTAGGTCTGCTATAAACCCAACCAACCAAATAACTAGGAAGGGAGTTCCTAGCATTACCTTCTGCCGAAATTCCTGTAAAGAAACAAATAATTAGCCAAAGTTTTCCAGGTTTCAAGTAACTACAACGTGAACCAGTTACCTCTGCACAAACATGTAACGGGTCGAAATTCATACATTTATATATGGCTACTATGTGCTAGGCACTATTCAAAGTGCTGGTCTCTGTCTTTTGGAGACAGGCATTACAAAAACAACTTTAAAGTATTTTGTTAGAGGCGGGGCAAGATGGCGGCATAGGGGGGTATGGAATTTAGTTAGTCCCCTAGAGCAACTAGTAAATAGCCAGGAATAACTAGGGAAGAGTCTGGAACAACTGATGGGGGGACATCTGTGACCGAACACACATCGTACGCAGTCTGGAATGGGTGGAATGGCTGAGACTGCAGCATAGAACTGTAAGTAAAGCTCCCCAAACTGTGGAGCTGGTGCCCCTCCTCTACCATCACAGAAGGCTGAGTTGGAAAACTTCACTGTGGGAAAACGAAGCAGTCCCTGCCAAGAGCAAAGGAATGTAGCTCAACCAAGCTACAACTGCAGTTTTAATTAACAAATTTGGACTATTGTATACACGCTACGAGCAGAGATAAACCCAGAGCAAGCAGAAAAGGAACCTGGAGGATTATCCTGGCAGAGAGAAGGCAGGGGTCATGGAAAAAAATACATAAATAAAAAGAGAGGCTTCTGGAGTCTGCTAAGCTCAGAATACAGGAAAAGGGCTGTGTCCCAAGAAAAGGGGCACAGAGAACCGGGTACCAACTCTGGTTCTTGCCTGGTGAACTCGAGGGATGGGGACTGGCTCTGAAAAGAGGACTCTTTTCCTTTTTTTTTTTTCCCTCTCATTCTAAGTAGCTCATTAAAGAAACCCTCTGGCATTTTCAATTTTCAGGAATGACCCAGGCAAGGGTGGAGTTAAGATGGTCAGAGAGTCAAAGGGAAAACTCAACCTGTAGGAGATAATTTCCTAAAGGGTGTAACTTTTCTGAAAAAAAGTAGGGGAGAGGCAAGGTCAAGTGGCAGCCCTCACAGAACTCAGACCCTAGGGCCTGGAGAGGGGTGGAGATAAAAAAACAGAAACAGCTTAAGCTTGGCTTCTGACACCCTTAGTCCCAGGCTAGGACAGGGTCCATGGAGAATTATATGCACTGCACATCTTTATGCTGGTGGGAAGCTGAGGGCTGACAAGTGCCACCTGCTGGGTAGGACAGGAAAAGAACAGAGTCTAGAGGCCTCAGGAAAGTCTGACAATCTTTTGGGTCTCACCCTCAGAGAAACCTGATACTGAATACAGCATCCTCCTGAGACCCAGGTCTGTCTTGTCTGGGAAAAATCTGATTCGTATAATCAAGGAAACCAGATGTCTGGACAACAAAAAATTATGACTCACACTAGGAAAAATGAAGATATGGTACAGTCAAACGAACAAACTTACACTTCAAATGAGATACAGAGTTGAAACAATTAATTAAGGATCTTCAAACAAATATGGTAAATCAATTCAAACATCAAACCAGTAAGTTGAAGGAAGATATGGCGAAACAGATGAAGGACATGAAGACATGGGAAAACATAAGGAAGAACTCGAAAGTTTGAAAAAACAATTTGCACAACAGAAGAGATGAAAAACACAATGGAGACACAGAACAGCAGATTTGAAGAGGTAGAAGAAAGGATCCATGAACTTGAGGACAGGACATCTGAAATCCTACACACAAAAGAACAGATAGGGAAAAGAATGAAAAATTATGAGCAGGGTCTCAGGGAACTGAATGACAATGTGAAGCAAATGAATATACATGTCATGGGTGTCCCAGAAGGAGAAGGGAAAAGAGACAGAAACAATAATGGATGAAATAATCACTGAAAATTTCCCATCTCTTATGAAGACATAAAATTAGATCCAAGAAGTGCAGCATACCCCAAACAGAATAGAGCCGAGTAGACTGACTCCAAGACACTTAATAATCAGATTATCAAATGTCAAAGACAAAGAGAGAATTCTAAAAGAAGCAAGAGAAAAGCAATCCATCACATACAAAGCAAGTTCGGTAATACTATGTGCGAATTTCTCAGCAGAACCCATGGAGGTGAGAAGGCAATGGTATGACATGTTTAAGATACTGAAAGAGAAAAACTGCCAACCAAGAATTCTATATCTGGCAAAACTGTCCTTCAAAAATGAGGGAGTATTTAAAACATTTTCAGACAAACAGACACTAAGAGACTTTGTGAACAAGATACCTGCTCTACAAGAAATACTAAAGGGGGCACTATAGGCAGAGAGAAAACGAGAGGAGAAAGAGGTTTGGAGAAGAGTGTAGAAATGAAGACTATCAGTAAGAGTAAAAAGAGAGCAGAAAAAAAATAAAAATAAATCATGACATATAAAATTCAAAAGACAAAAATGATAGACAGTAGACATTATGCACCCACTCAGCAGGTAGCCTCACTGCTCTCCCCTCTGTGTGGGACCTGAGTCCCAGGGGTGTGGGTCTCCCTGGTGACATGGGACATGACTCATGGCAATTATGAATAATGTTGCTATGAACAAATATGTGCTCATGTCACTGCTTTCAGATATTCTGGGTATACACTGAGAAGTGAAATTGCTGGATCAAAGAGTAACTCGGTATCTAGTTCTCTAAGGAACCGCCAGACTAACCTCCAGAGTGGCTGTACCATTATACAGTCCCACCAGCAATGAATAAGAGTTCCAGTTTCTCCACATCCTCTCCAGCATTTGTAGTTTCCTCTTTGTTTAATGACAGCCATTCTAATTGGTGTGAGATATCTCATTGTGGTCTTAATTTGCATCTCCCTAACAGCTAGTGAAGATGAACATTTTTTTATGTGTTTTTTAGCCATTTGTATTTCTTCTTCAGAGAAATACCTTTTCATATTTTATAATGGGCTGTTTGTACTATTATCGTTGAGTTGTAGGACTTCTTTATATAAACAAGATATCAGTCTTTTGTCCAAATATTTTTTTCCATTAAGTTGGCTGCCTCTTCATCTTTCTGACAAATTCCTTTGAGGTATAGAAGCTTTTAATTTTGAGGAGTTCCCATTTATCTATTTTTTCTTTCATTGCTTATGTTTTGTGTGTAAGGTCTAAGAAGCAACCTCCTAATACAAGGTCTTGAAGATGTTTCCCTACATTATCTTCTAGGAGTTTTTTGGTACTGTCTCTTATACTGAGGTCTTTGATCCACTTCGAGTTAATTTTTGTGTAGGGTGTGAGGTAGGGGTCCTCTTTCATTCTTGCATATAGGCTTTTGTGTGAATATAAGTTCACTGCATTTGGAAACATACATATATACATATATACATATATATACACACATATACATGAGTTAGATTTTTTTTTATTTTTTTCAAACTGTCATTTAATATATACATGATATTATAAAGGTATAATGGTGACACACAGCTGTACTGATATAGGAAATCTATTTTCTCCAACATTTTATGGAAATTTTCAAACACACAGTAAATTTGAAAGAATTTTAAAGTGAATATTTATATATCCAACCATCTAGATTCTACCATTCAATAATCTATTTCTTAATTAAACTTTTTTATTTTGAGATAAAGCACAACATGCAGTTCTAACAAATACTACATAAGAGATCCCATGTACCCTTTACCTAGGTTTCCCAAACAGTAACATTTTGTAAAAAGGTAGTACAATACCACAGCTAGGATACTGATGTAGAGGCAGTCAAGAGAGAAAACATTTCTATCGAAAGGATCCCTTCTGTTGCCCTTTTATAGCCAATTTTCCTGGCCCCACCCCTCCTGCTTAATCCCTGGCACCACTAGTCTGTTTCGCCATTTCTATAATTTTGTCATTCTTGAGACTGTTACATAAATGGAATTATACAGTACATAACCTTATGAGATTGGCTATTTTTCACTTAACATAATTCTTTGGAGATTCATCCAGGTTGTGTTATCAGTAGAAATAATCCAGATGTCCTTCAATGGATGACTGATTAAACAAATCAACCAACCACACTATAGAACTAATAATTCTTTTTCCTTTCAGTTCCTTTGGCCCTATCTATAAATTGTAGAAAAATCTTGTCTATATATAAACAAAAAAATCTTGCTGGAATTTTGATAGAAACTGCATTAAATCTGAATATCAATTTAGGGAGAACTGACATATTTTCTGTGCTGTATCCTGAAATCCCTGTACATGTTATGTCTGTATTTATTTAGCTCTTATTTGATTTCTTTAATCAGCATTTAAAAAGTTTCACTTTATATGTATGTTACATGTTTGGTTAGATTTACACCTATATATTTAAAATTTTTTGAGCAATTTTAAGTGGTATCTTATTTTAATAATTTGGAGGCCATGGGTTCATTGTTAGTATATAGAAATAATAATTGATTTTATATAGTTTACCTTATATCTTGTGATTTGCTGAACTCACTATTCAGTTCTACAAGATTTTGATGTGGACTCCGATGGGATTTTCTAAGTAGACAATCAGGGTCAAGTGCAAATAGAGAGATTCTTCCTCTTTTATCTTTCCTTTCTGATCTGTATAAGGGCTTATTCCATTTTCTGCTTTATTGTACTGGCTAGAACCTCCAGCACCATGTTGAATCAGAGCAGTGACAACAGATATCCTTGCCTTATTCTTGATGCCAGGGAAAAACTTTCAGTCTTTCACCATTAAGTATGTTATTTAAAGGTTTTTGATTATACTTTTTATCATGCTGAGATGTTACACTTCTATTCCTATTTTTCTAAGGGTTTTATCCTGAATGGATGTTGAATTTTATCAAATGCTTTTAATGCATCAGCTGCTATGAGATTTTTATTCTATAGTCTTTTAATATGGTGCGTCAAATTGATTGAATTTTGAGCTCCCTAGCCTGTTTACCTTCTTTTCTCTATTCTTCAGTTTTTTATGCATGTTTTGTACATAATATCTAGGATTTTTAGTTGTACTCAGCAGGAGGAATAGGAAAAGTACATCTGTTCTATCTCCCTAATTTTTTTTAACATGAACTTAGTAAACATCATTAAAAAAAGGAAATGTGATGTTTCCATTGTTAACAAAAGGAATCAAGTTTTTTTTTATGTTGATAAACACTAATTTAATGTTTTCCCTCCAATAAATTATAAAGCAACACCTATGTAACCATAGATCTTCCTGTCTAGAATCTTCTACTCTTAAAAATCCAAGAGCTTTTAAAATAGCTTTCTGATTCAATGCAATACCAATTAAAATCCCAAAAACAAATTTGTTTGGAAGGGCAGGGTGCCCCACATAGCTAAAAAAATCTTAAGGAAAATGAAGTGGGAGGTCTCACACTACCAGACTTTAAAGCATATTAGAAAGCTACAGTGGTCAAAACAGCATGGTACTGGCATAAAGATGGATATACTGACCAACAGAATCAAATTAAGTATTCAGAAATAGACCATGAGACTCAAGAGATGGCAACAGCTGAATGGAGGAGTGGATAAACAAACTGTGGTATATACATACAACAGAGTATTACACAGCTGTAAGATGGAATAAAGTTATGACACAAATAACAATGTGGATGAACCTTGAGGATATTATGTTTAGTGAAATTAGCCAGAAATAAAAGGACACTGTATGGTCTCACTAATATGAATTAACTATAATGAGCAAACTCTGAGAGCTAAAGTTAAGAACACAGATTATCAGGAGACAGAGGGTGGAAACTCTGCATTTGATGCTGAAGGAGTACAGAATGTTGAACAGGATTGATTGTGAAGATCCCGAAATGGATAGCACAATACTACCAGATGGTAGCACAATATTGTAAGTCTACTGAACAAAGCTGAGTGTGAGTACAGTTGAAAGAGGAAGGATAGGGGCATGTATGACACAGAAGCAAAAATAGAGGACAAAAACTGGGACTGTATAACTTAGCAAAACCTGGAGTTGACGACGACGGTAATTAAGTAAGTGTAGAAATATAACAAAAAACAAATGAATGTCACCATTTCAAGGTACTGAAAATGGTATACAGAAAAAATACGATCAGTACAGACTAGGGTCTACAGTTAACAGTGAAAGTGTAATATTCTTCTATTAATTGTAACAAAGGCAATATACCAAAGCTAAATGTCAATAAGAGGGGTATATAATGGAGGGATACAGTTTCTTGCTGTTGATGTAGTTGTCTCTCCTTTTTACTTTTTAAATTATTCTTTAATTTTTTATTTTCTTCTTCTTCTTTCTTGCAGAAGAAATGGAAATGTTCTCATATAGATTGTGGTGGTGAATGCATAACTACATGATTATACCAAGAGTCATTAATCATTCACTTAGGATGGATTGTACAGCGCGTGAATAAAACTGTTCAAAAAATAAACAGAAAGATACAAGTGTTTGAGAAGATGTGGAGAGAGAGAGATACCCATTCACTGTTGGAAGGGAAGTAGAATGGTGCAGTCCCTTTGGAGGACAGTGTGAAGCTTTCACAGGAGGCTGGCTGTAGGGCTACCATATGATCCTACAACCCTGTTTTGTGGTGTAACTTGGAAGAACTAAAAGCAGAGACACAAATACACATCTGCACACTGATGTTTATGGCAGCATTATTCAAGATTTGCAATGAATGGAGGTTGACTAAGAGTACATCCATGGATGAACAGAGAGGCAAACTGTGGTGTAAACATACAACAAAATATTGAGCAGCTGCAAGGACAAAAATTGTGAGGCATGCAACTAGGTAAATGAATCCTGAGGACATTATGCTGAGTGAAATAAGCCAAAAACAAAGGGATAAATATTGTAAGTCTTCACTAATATAAACAATCTACAATAAGCAAACACTGAGAATTGAATTCAAGAGCAGAGGTTACCTGGAGATAAAACAGGGGAAGATACTGGGCAATCAATGACTCTTACACCAGTCACACCTATCCCTGAGTTTTAACTGTTATTTCTAAATTCTGAGATCCTCAGCTCCTTGTGTATAACCTGGAAAATGTGGAACTATTGAAATTCTTCATGTGGGGAATTCCTGCTATTCTAAGCAATAGGGACTCCCAATTTAATATGCCAAGTTCTTGATCTAAAGTCTTACCCTTCTCCTACAGCGAAGCTAACCCTACTTATAACCATGCCTAAGAGTCATCCCCAGGGTACCTCTTTTGTTGCTCAGATGTGGCCTGTATCTCTAAGCCAACTCTGCAGATTAACTCAATACCCTCCCCACTACGTAGGACATGACTCCCAGAGGCGTAAGCCTCCCTGGCAACATGGGACATGACTCCCAGGGATGAGCATGGCCCAGGCATCATGGGATTGAAAATGCCTTCTTGACCAAAAGGGGGAATACAAATGTTGCAAAATAAAGTTTTAGTGGCTAAGAGATTTCAAGTAGAGGTTATTCTTATGCATTATACAGATATCCCTTTTTAGCTTCTAGTGTATTAGAATAGCTAGAAGGAAATACCTGAAACTTGAAGCAAATAGACTTGATTCTCCATGATGATTGTATAACTACAGAGCTCTTATCGTGTGACCATGTGATTGTGAAAACCTTGTGACTGACACTCCCTTGATCCAGTGTATGGGCAGATGAGTAATAAAAAAGAGGCAAAAACTAAATATATAAATAATAAGGATGGGTATAAGGCATATGGGATGTTTTGGGTGTTCTTTATTTTTATTATTTTTTGGGGGAGGAATAATAAAAACGTTCTAAAATTGATTGTGGTATGAATGCACAACTATATGATGATACTGTGAGCCACTGATTGTATACTTTGGATGGATTATATGGTGTGTGAATATATCAGTAAAATTGCTGTTAAAAAGAACAGCTTGAGGGAGGGATGTCATCAACATGGTGATATACACAGCTACTGAAAACTTTTCTCCATAGATTCAACAAAAAAAAGCAAAATTCTGAATTGTCTGAAACTCTGGTGGAGGATATAGACTGGAAAAAGACCCTGCAGATGCCAAAATGAAGAAAGAGAAATATGAGGTAGGAATTTTCCATCCCAGACCAGCCGGTGCTCTCCCCTCCCCCTCACTTGGGCTCAGTGTGGGAAAGACAGAACCAGCAGACGGGACTGCTCTCACCAGAGACACAGATTTTAAAATCCCTCACAACAGTCAGACATATCCCTACTTTTGAAGACCCAGGGGACAGGATAGGACATTTCAAGGCCCGGGTCAGTGTGTGACAAGACTGAGAATATGTGAACAGAGACTGTGTTTCCAGCCCTGGGACTGAAAACCCTTCCCTGACCCTTGAGGGAAGCAGCAGCCAGTGGCCATTCCCTTGCCTTGGGGACAGCTAGAGCACTGGGTCAGCTGAGGGAGTACTCTGCCACAGGTATAGCCCCACATCAAGCCAGATTTTTGCTGGCAAAATGAGGGCACAGGAATTCCGCAATTTCAGATAACCTATGCAGACGCAGCCTCTGCTTGGAGGCAAAGTAGCCTCTGAGGATGATTAAGTTACCAAACAGTGCCATTGCTGGATAGTCCAGAAAGTGCAAAGGAATAGAAACACTAAAAAAGATGCTCCAGACCCTTTTTCAGGACCACAGGAGCTGGTCTATGTGCCCTGCACAGAAATAATACAACCCAGTTTGGCTGAGAAATAATATAACCCAATTGTCAAAGCAGGGTTCTAAAACAAACCCAGGTCTTGCTGACTGGCAGAAAACAGAGCACTATTGGAAGCCAGCAGATCAATATCACCACACACAGCAGACTTGCTGGGGTGAAAACAGTGGGTGCCTGATTTGGGGGAAAGGGTGGGAGACAGAGCCAATCTGATAACTGGCCAGTGAGAGAAACAAAAAAATATACAGATCAAAGAAAACCAATGAGAAAACCCAAGGCAAAACAGAGAAAACAACCCCCAGAATAAACTAACAAAGAATATCAGATGCCTAGAGAGTGAAAAATTACAAGGAAAACACAACGATATGGCCCAGTCAAAGGAACAAACTAACACCTCAACTGACATTCAAGAGTTGAAACAACTAATTAAAGATGTTCAAACAAATCCTCTAAATCCAATCAACGAGTTGAAAGAAAATGTGATAAAAGAGATGAAGGATATAAAGATACTGGGTGACCATATGGAAGAATTTGTAAGCTTGAGAAAACAAATGGATGAACTTATGGGAATGAAAGGCACAACAGAAGAGATGAAAAACACAATGGAGACATACAACAGCAGACTTGAAGAGGCAGAAGAAAGGATTCATGAACTGGAGGACAAGACATCTGAAATCCTACACACAAAAGAACAGATAGGGAAAGAATGGAAAAATATAAGCAGTGGTTCAGGGAACTCCATGACAATATGAAGTGCACAAATATATGTGTAATAGGTGTCCCAGAAGAACAGAAGGGAAAAGGGGCAGAAAGACTAACAGAGGAACTAATCAATGAAAATTCTCCAACCTTTATGAAAGACATAAAATTACAGGTACAAGAAGCGCAGTGTACCCCAAACAGAATCGATCCAACTAGATCTACTCCAAGACACCTACTAATCAGATTGTAAAATGTCAAAGATGAGGATAGAGAATTTTGAAAGCAGCAAGAGAAAAGCAACATATAAGACTAAGTGTGGGGGGGTGGGGCAAGATGGTGGCATAGAGAGGTGTGGAATTTAGTTAGTCCTCTAGAAGAACTAGTAAATAGCCAGAAACAACCAGTAAATAGTCTGGAACAACAGTTGGTGGACATTCGTGACTGGACACATCATACACCAGCCTGGAATGGGTGGAATGGCTGAGATTGCAGCATAGAATTGTGAGTAAAGTTCCCTAGACTGTGAAGCTGGTGCCCCTCCCCCACTGGCATGGCAGGCTGAGCTGGAACACTTCCCTATGGAAAAAAGCAGCAGGCTACTAGACTACAAGCTACCAGAACAGATAAACCCAGAGCAAGCAGGAAAGGAAACCTGAGGTCACTACTGGCAGAGAGGATGCGGGGCTGATGGGAAAAAATAATAAAAAAAACAGAGGTTTTTGGAGATGGCTGAATTCAGAATACAGGAAAACAGCTGTGTCTCAAGAAAAGGGGCACAGAGAAGTGGGTACCAACTCCAGTCGACTGGCAAAACTGGGGAGCTGGGGACTAGCTCTGAAAAGAGGCTTTCTTTTTTCTTGTTTTTTCTCCAATTCTAAGTAGCTCATCAGAGAAAGCCTCAGGCATTTTCAATTGTCAGCACTAACACAGGCAAGGGTGGAGTTAAGAGAGTCAGAAAGACAAAGGAGGAATTCAAGTGTAGGTGATAATTCCCTAAAAGGTCTATCTTCAAGAAAAAGAGGGGGGTGGTGGCGCAGCTCAAGTGGCTGCCCTCCCTCAGAGAATTCAGACCCCAGGGCCTGGGGGTAAAAAAAACAGAAACAATTTAAACTTGGCTTCTGACACCCTCAGCCCTTGCCGGTGAGACAAGCGCTCTTTATACCAGCAGGGAACTGTGTGCTGACAAGCACCACCTGCTAGGCAGGATTGGAAAACCACAGAGCCTGGAGGGCTAACAGAAAAGTCTGACAACCTGCCAACTCTCATCCTCAGGGAAACTTGATACCTGGGCCTGTCTGATCTGAGAAAATCTGATTGGGGTAATCAAGGAAATCAGAAGCCTACAAAACAAAAAATGACAAATCACATTAGGAAAAACAAAGATATGGTCCAGTAAAAGGAACAAATTACACTTCAACTGAGATACAGGAGCTGAAACAACTAATTAAATATGTTCAAGCAAATCTTTTAAATCAAATTAATGAGCTGAAGGAATATGTGGCAAAAGAAATGGAAGATATAAAGAAGACACGGGTGACCATAAGGAAGAATTCATAAGCTTAAAACAACAAATGGAAGAACTTATGGGAATAAAAGGCACAACAGAAGAGATGAAAAACAATGGAGACATACAACAGCAGATTTGAAGAAGCAGAAGAAATGATTCACGAACTGGAGGATAGGACATCCGAAATCCTAAACACAAAAGAAAAGATGGGGTCCCTGTAATGGTAGAAATCTTTCTAACATTACAGAGACCCAGTAAAATGTAATTAATTAGCACAGGACCCAGACAGATTCTACAGAAAGTACAAAAAGTAAATTTAAAATCCTCTTGGCTATTTTGATGATGACCCTTTAAACATTTTATATCCTTTTTTGCTGTTCTAGGTGGTCTTCATAGAGGGAACAGTGGTTATAAGGCACCGAGTAAAGGGTAGGGGAAAAAAATCACCCCTTTTTTAATGGTTGGAAATAACCGTTCATATTTCTACTTCATGGATAAATCATTAAATAATAATATTTAACTGGAAGTATTAGCAAAGCTCTTTAGGTATAAACTTGAAGATAAATTACAGTGAACACATACACTTGGATAGTCATCACTGCCTAAACTAGCGTAATGTGAGCCAAACTGGCAAGGTGTATGTGATCAGCTAAATGAGCTAAATCTGAGCATAAATGGTTTTGGTATTTATCTGCCTTCTGCATCACCTTCAGGGTATAGAAAACCAGGATTTTGTTGGCCTTAAGAAAATACATGGCATGGTCACTGTATATTAACTATACCTATATTTTCTCAGGACAGGAAAGTGTATATATAGTACTCAGCTTATTACATTTTATTCGCCATGAAGATTTGAATAGAAACACAACTTTATTCATACAAATTATAAAAAATGAAAACCTGTAAGAATATTCATTAGTTAGAGTTTCTGGCCTACATGATATCTTGTGTGTGTGTGTATATATAAATATATATACATAAAAATTTTTTTAAACTGGTTGATTCAGATGTCTTAGTTTCTGAGATTACTTAGAGAATCCACTGTTAAAAATTGTAGAGAATTAAAAGAATTGACCTTTTTTTCTAGAGGGTGAAACACAGGTAGGATGAGTGTGCTTCTGAAAACTTTATTAGTGTATTACTATGAAGAACACAAGAAAATTTGTATTTGCCCATTGCTAAATAAGACATACCATTTTACACTATTTGTTCCAAGTGTCTTCTTGTAAGAGGAGAATAAAAATAAGGAAGCACTGGAAAAAAAAAAAAAAACAGATGGGGAAAAGAATGGAAAAATATGAGCACTGTCTTAGGGAACTGAATGACAACATAAAGTGCATGAATATACACATCATGGGTATCCCAGAAGAGAAGGGAAAGGGGTCAGATTTCATAATGGAGGAAGTAATCACTGAAAATTTCCCATCTCTTATGAAAGACATAAAATTCAAGAAGTGCAGCATACCCCAAACAGAATAATCTGAATAGACCTATGCCAAGACACTTAATAATCAGATTAGCAAACATTAAAGACAAAGAAAAAATTCTGAAAGCAGTAGGACAAAAACGATCCATCATATACAAGGGAAGCTCGATAATACTATGTGAGGATTTCTCAGAAGAAACCATGGAGGCAAGAAGGCAGTGGTGTGATATATTTAAGATACCAAAAGAGGAAAAACTGCCAATGAAGAATTCCATATCCAGCAAAACTGTCCTTCACAAATGAGGGAGAGTTTTTAATATTCTCAGACAAACAGACACTGAGAGAACGTGTGAACAAGAGATCTGCACTACAAGAAATAATAAAGGGAGCACTACAGGCAGAGAGAAAATACAGAGAGGTTTGGAGAAGAGTGTAGAAATGAAGACTATCAGTAAGGGTAAAAAAGAGATAGAGAAGAAAAACAAAAATAAAATATGACATATAAAATCCAAAAGACAAAATGATAGACAGTAGACACTACACTAAGTGAAATCAGCCAGAAACAAAAGGACAAATACTGTAAGGTCTCACTAATATGAATATTATTGAGCAAACCTTGAAAGTTTAAGTTCAGAACACAGGATACCAAGGCATAGAAAGAGGGTAGAGATCAGGCATCTGATACTGAAGGAGTACAGAATGTTCAACAGGATTGATTGTATAGATCCAGAAACAGATAGCACAATGCTGTGTGATGGTAGAACAATACTGTAAGTACTCTGAACAAAGATGTGTGTGAGTATGGGTGAGGCTAAGGGCATGTATAATACCAAAAAGACAGACAGATGATAAGGACTGGGATTGTATAATTTAGTGAAAGCCAGAGTGGTCAATGATGGTGATTAAGTGTACTAATATAAGAATCTTTTAACATGACGGAAAACAAATGAATGTTAATATTGCAAGATGTTGAAAACTGGGTGATATAGGGGAAAAAAAAACCAGTGCAAACTAGAGTCTATAGTTAATAGCAATATTTTAATTTGCTTCATTTAATTGTAACCAAGGCAATATGCCAAAGCTAAAGGTCAGTAAGAAGGGATAAAAGGGAGTGATATGGGATCCTTGGTGGTGTTGTTATATGACCTTTATGTTGTCTCTTATTTTATTACTTTCTTCTATCTTTTTAAATTCATTTTTTATTTCTCCTTTTACTGTTTCACTGCAGAAAAAATGGAAATGTTCTCATATGGGTTGTGGTAGTAAATGCATAATTACATGATTATAACAGGAATCATTGATTGTTTACTTAAGATGGATTGTATGGGGTGTGAATAAGTGTTTAAAAAATAAACAGAGGGATACAGGTGCTGGAGAAAATGTAGAGAGAGTGATGTACCTTTTCACTCTTGATGGGTAAGTAGAGTGGTGCAGCCCACCTAGGGGGCAGGGTGGTAGTTCCACAGGAAGCTAAGTATAGAGCTGCCATATGGTCCTACAACTCTGTTATTGGTTGTATACTGGGAGGAACTGAGAGCGGGGACATGTGTGGACATCTGCACACTCTGTGATGGCAGTATTCATGATTTGCAATGGATGGAGGTGGCCTAAGGTGAATGGAATGGCGAACTGTGGTGTATACATTTGTGATGGTTAGGTTCACGTGTCAGCTTGGTAAGGTGACGATATCCAGGTGTATGGTCAAGTAAGCACTGACCTAACCATTACTGCAAGGACATTGGTGGCTGGTTAATAAACAGAAGGCTGGTTTATTAAATCATCAATCAATTGATTGCATCTGTGACTGATTACATCAACGAAAGGCGTGTCTTCCACAAGGAGAGAATTCAATCTGCTGGATTTAATCCAATCAGTTGAAGACTTTTAAGGGAGAGAGAGAGAGAGGACCTTCACCACTTCTTCAGCTAGCCAGCGAAGCGTTTCCTGAGGAGTTCATCGAACACCTTCATCAGAGTTGCCAGTTTGCTGCCTGCCCTACAGAATTTGGACTCGCGCATCCTGCTCTAAGGAATTTGGACTTGTGCACCCCCACAGTTGCATGACACACTTTTATAAAATCTTTACATTTACAGATATCTCTTTTTGGTTCTGTTTCCCTTGAGAAACCTAACTAATACAACATTCTATGGAATACTGAGCTGCTATAAGAAGGAATGAAGTTGTGAGGTATGCAACTAGGTGAATGGACATTGAGGGCATTATGTTGAGTGAAATAAACCAGAAATGAAAAAACAAACATTATAATGCCTCACTAATATGGATTAACTATAATATACAGACTCTGAGAATTGAATCTGAGAGCAGAGGTGATCAGAGGAAGGCTTATGGTAAAGATTCCTAGATTGTAAGCTCTTACAGCAGTTACATCTATTCCTGAGTTGTAATGGCTATTTCTAAATTCTGAGATGCTGAGCTCTTTGTGTATAACCTGGTCAGTCCCTGGAACTTTGGGATCTGTGTGACATCTGAGACTCAGAGCCAGAGTCCAGAAGCTATGGTAAAGAGTCTGTAAAAGAGATCAGACTTCAATTAGACATATGAATGAAATGGACTTCATTAGGACTAAAGGTAAATCAGACCGAAGGGTAAAGGATGATGACAGTGTTTTAAAACTTCAACTTCTGTGTGAGACTAAATGAAGAGATGTTTATTAGGTACAAAACCTATATTTTTTGTAGCACACTATATAATTTAAGTTGCATGGTCAGGTTATTCAAACACCATAATTACCACAGAACTTGGATAAGGAGTGAAATCTGGTTGGCTTGTATGGGTGTGAAGCCCTGATACATCCCAGAGTAATCTGGGCAGAGAATAAAAATTTTTTGCAAAGCCCCATCAAGGAACTGTGAGAAAATAGTAGAAATATTAAACTTCCCCACCTGATATTCTCACAAGCATTGGGGACTACCAATTTAGAAGGCTGAGCCCTCAATCCTGGGGCTTGTCCTTATGAAGCTTGTTTCTACAAAGGAGAGGCTAAGCCTACTTATAATTGGGCCTAAGAGTCAGCCCCCAGAGGACCTCTTTTATTGCTCAGATGTGCCCTCTTTCTCTAAGCCAACTCTGAAGGTAAACTCACTGCCCTCCCCCTGCATGCGGCATGACTTCCAGGGGTGTACATCTCCCTGGCAATGTGGAATATGACTCATGGGGATGAGCTTGGCCCTGGCATTGTGGGACTGAGAAAGCCTTCTTGGACCGAAAGTGGGAAGAGAATTGAAACAAAATAAAGTTTCAGTGGCTGAGAGATTCAGGAGGTCATTCTGGAGGTTATTCTTATGCATTATATAGATATCCCTCTGTAGTTATTTAGTGTATTGTAATAGCTAGAGGGAAATACCTGAAACTGTTAAAACTGCAACCCATTAGCCTTGATTCTTGAAGACTATTGTGTAACTGTATAGCTCACACTGTTTGTGTGATTGTGAAAACCTTGTGGCTCCCACTCCCTTTATCCAGTATATGGACAGGTGAGTAGAAAAATGAGGACAAAAAAGTAAATGAATAATAGGGAGGGATGGGTGCTATGGGATGTTTTCGGTGTTCCTTTTTACTTTAATTTTTATTCTTATTCTTTTTTGTGTGTGGTAATGAAAATGTTCAAAAATTTATTGTGATGATGAATGCACAAGTATATAATGGTACTGTGAACAACTGATTGTATACTGTGGATGACTGTATGGTCTGCAAATATATCTCAATCAAATTGAGTTAAGAAAAACAGCTTTCTGAAAACCAGATTTCCTCCATATCTAACTATCTACTAGCACTGTTCAATAATACTGTTTTTTCCTTTTGGTATTTGTTCCTAGTGAAATATTCTTGACTCATATCAAGTTTTCTTGCTTAGTACTAAATATAGAAATAGATTTATAGTTTATAACCTTGCCTGTTTTCAACACCATAACAGAACAATGAACAGTTTTTGCATATTTTGTCAACTTGTTCATTTTACCATTAGACATGCTCCAGAAAATTGTTTACTATTTTAATTTGATGTTGCTTTGTCCTCTAGGATTTAGAACAGTTTTGCTCGATGGAGTGAAATGGCTAATGTTTCATAATGTTTAGGCTGGTAATAAAAATGTCTTGTCATTTTGGAAAGTCTTATAATTTTTTATGCTTTTATTTGTTGAATGTAAATACTCTATGGTATTTTGAAATATATATAAAAAATATATGATGGTTAGTGACTCTCTGAGATTAAGCGTTTGTAATTATGCAGACTGTTCTTTTCTTTTTCCATTCCACTTTAGAAAAATTTAAATCATGAAGGTGACTTGGTTTTCTGCCCTATGAAACTGTCAAATGTCAAAGAGTGAATTCTGGAAGCCACAAGAGAGAAGTGACACATCACGAATGAGGGAACCTTAATAAGATTAAGAACTGAATTTTCATCAGAAATCATAGAAGCAAGAAGGCAACTGGATGGTATATTTAAAGTGCTAAAAGCAAAAAAACTGCCAGCAAAGAATTCTATATCCAGCAAACCTCAAAAATGAGGAACAGAATAAGACATTCCAGATAAACAAAAGCTTACATGGTAGTCACCTTAGACTGGCCCTTGAAGAGATGCTACAGGTTAAAATGAAGGATAAAGGATGAAAGATAACATCAAAGCCACATGAGGGTAACCACATGAGTAAATATAAATGCCAGTACTACTGTATTTTTTGATTTGTAACTATACTATTTACTTGCTACAGGATTTAAAAGGAAAATACATAAAATGTAATGATAAATCAGTGGTTTGGGACTCATAATGTATAAACATGTAATTTGTGACAAGAACTACACATAAGAATTCAAGGAGTATGGACATAAGTTTGTATACACCACTGAAGTTAAGTTGGTACCAAAGCAAAAGAGATTGTTAGATTTAGCATGCTAAATTTAAGGCCCATGGTAACTACAAGGAAAATATTGGAGAAATACAAGCTCAGAGAGACAAAAATTAGAGTACAGATTGGCAATGGCTGGGGGCAGAAGTAATGGGGAATTAATGCATAATGGGTGTTGGGTTTCTGTTTGAGATGGGCAAGTTTTAATCACAGAAGGTGGTGAGGATACCATAATATTGTGAATGTGACTAATCCCACTGAATGGTGTGCTTGGGAATGGTTGAGATAGGAATGTTTATGTAGTGTATATGCCCCCACAATTAAAAATAAAAACGAAAGAAAGAGTAACTAAAGGGAAAACAACAATTAAATACAGTACATAATCCTGGATGGGACCTAACAAGGGAGGAGAAAAGACTCAAAGGGACATTACTGGGATATTAAAACACGGGAATATAGACTATAATCTTTACATCATGTTAGAATTCTTGAACTTGATAACTGCACTTAAGGTGATTACATAAATGAGTATTTGTTTTTAGGAAATGTACATGACAGTAATAAGTGTTTAAGAGCTTGATGCATACAGCCTGCACTCAAGTGTTCAGGAAATGTATTGATAAATGGACAATGGACAAACAGACAAACACAAATATAGAACAAAAAGGCAAATGTGGAAAAATGCTAAAATTGGTGGATCTGTGTATTTGGGGGTGGGGGTATACTGGCATTCTCTATATGGGGTTTGTATTATTTTTGTAACTGTTCTGTTTGAAAGTATTTCAAGATAAAAAATTTAAAAAAAAATTACACTGCAGAATGCCAAAATTAAAGGCTATAAATATACATGCTAAGAAAGTATGGCTATGAATCTTACTTAAAAAGGTTATATATTGAAAATCTTCAGTCATGAGTCTACCTTATCAGCTTTCAGCTTTCTAAGAAAAGACGGATTGTCATATCCTTTTGCTTGTCTTGCCTCTTGCAAATGGTTGATCATCCACACATTTTTTCTCTGCTTTGCCAAATCAAGTGCTGATTCTCCCTGGTAATATAAGTAGAAGAAAATCACATTAAAAACAAAAGAAAAAGCAGAATATTTTAGTTATTAGCTCTTAAAGCACTTCCATAAAAATAAAATTTAGATTGCACTATTAGCTCATTGAAATTACTGTTTTGACATTGGACAAAGTTTAATTCCTAAGAGCCTAAATCATTATATGTTACTTAATATCCTTTCCCATTCAAAAGAGAATCAGAAAATTTATTTTACTTATTTTATTCTGTGGATTCTATTTTTTGCTTGCATTTTTAATTACATTTGAGAGCAAATCAAAAAGTAGGTATTTTCATACTTGCTGGATCACAGGCTATTACTAACTAAGCTTATCCTCAGTGATTTCAAACTCCTTAAGGATTTCACGAGGAATAGTTACTTCTACAAAACATCCATCTATAACACTAAATTACCAGAAGTCTGTCAGTTTAATTTCAGTCATGACAAGAGTCTTAAGAAGAGAATAGGGAAGAAAAAGAAAAGTCAACAATATAGTCCTTTGACTGCTGGATTGGCATTCTTGACCTATCTCAAATTGATACACTCATCCAGAAATTTCCAAAGAGAACAAAGGCAGTGACAGAAAATAGTGAAGCTCAAGTTATAGACTTACAACTCCCTTATTAGCCCAAGAAAAAGAATGCCAGGGAGTGTAAATGAATAGGACTAAAATGTATTAAAGGAAGTAAGAAATAAGTGTCACCAATTCTAGATCGATGTTTCTTTTTTGCCTTTATTAACTGAAAATCTTATCTTTCCTTTTGTAAGTTAGCTGGACACCTACATTTCTAATAACGTTCTCCACTATTTATTCACTTCTTTAAACTGAAAAGTGAAATTAAAAATGTTGTTTGCCAATTTTTCAGAAGTACATATACAAATCTTCAAAATTGCTTTAAAAGCTATTGAAACTGTATTTTAAAAACTGGGTGGAAAAAAAGGAATAAAGACTCTTGGGGTGCTTACTGAGGGATATTTACTTATGAACACTTGAGTACAGTTCATCTTAGAAAACACTAAAACAATAAAAGTAAACAAACAACAAAAAGCACACCACCAGCAACAACTATAACAAAATAATAACAACAAAAGCCCAATCAACCCTTTAATTAAAAGAAAAAGGATATTTAATAGGAAATGGGCTAATCTAGATAAGTCTTCTACAAATAGAGATATTTACTTTAAAATATCTCCTTACCTATTCCAAAATTCCAAAACCTAAGTTGTCAGAACCAGCTAAATAATCCAAACTAGAAAGATTACCTGAATAAAAGCAATCCCTTTGGGTAACAACTCCCAGAGAATATCCTGCAGTTGCCTCGGTCCAGCTGAGCATCCCTTCCACTAGAGGCCCATGTGACACCTAAGGATTGCCTAGATAAAAAGATTGAGGGAGCTTTAAGAAATCTTTCAACTACTCCTCTAGTCATCTGACTATTTTTGTATAGTTCTTTTATTCAGCTGGTAAAATAAACAAACAAAAAATTTAAAGAATTATGCTAAAACCAGGTTCTGAATCAAGTCTATATTTGGTCACTCCATGTACCAGTGAAAATAATAAATAACAACAGCCAACAAAAAGAATCTACATGGAGTATTTACAGACTATGTAACTGGTAATAAAATAAATTCTTCAAGGGTTTTGGTCAGATAAACATGGCTAGGGTAGAAGATCACTTGAAGTTTTGCCTATATGAAGTTAAATTTCACTGTCAAAGCTAAGTTCTTCTTGGAGACCATCTAGGTCAGGCACTTAAGAGGTAACGGAAACTATTTTCTGAAAAGTTTCTTACCTCATTTTAAGAAACCATATAAGAGCCCTTTTAATATACTAATCAAGGTTTAGTAATTTTACATTCTGTTCAAGCTAAAAATTATGTTTTTGATAATTTTAGAAAGACAAGATTATAAATCCTTGGGCAGCACTCCTGGAAATTAATTGTGGCCCCAAACTTAATTCATCTAACTTTACCTGTATACCCAAAAACTTATGTTAGCAGGGAAATTAATTTTTAGAAATTAAAAAATATAACACTACCATAAAAATGGATTAAATAGGCCATGATTTTTTGTTTTTTTTTTAATATTCCAAAACCCATTTTCCCCCCTTACTGTTACTTAAAAAAAGATTTGGCATTATTCTATATAATTATTATCTAGGTCAGTGATTCTTGAATTCTTTTGAGTCAAATCTGATGAAAGTCACTAACCTGTTCACCCAGAAAAGAGCTGATAAATGCAACATTTTTTAAAACAATTTTAGGGGTCCATGGACACGCTTCCACCAAAGTCTACTGGTGGACCCCAAATTAAAAACTTCTTGCCTAGAGTATATGGCCAGTCCTGTTTCTTCTCAGGATCTAAATAGCCATCTTAAAGCTAACTATCATTTACTGTGAATTTTCTCCAAAATAGGCTCTATATTATTTTGGTAACTCTTTTGTTTATAAAACAAAGGAATCGAATTCCTTACCAGAACAACTAATTTATAAGGGTAAATCTCTAGTTAATAAAAAAAGACAGATTTCTAAGAAACTTAGGCTTAACATTATTTAGAAAATTATTATTTTAGAAGAAATAGAATCAACTCATAGATATATAACTATTACTACAAAGTATAATTTTTCATATTCTTTGAAGAATGTAACTTTCACTAGCTATGTGAAGCCATATCCAGATTAGCAGGCTACATTCTACTGTGCTACAATACGTAATTATCAGCAAAAATATCTGTCCTAGGACTTAAAATGAAAAAAGGAAAAACACACAGATTTAAATGAACTGCCAAATTCCTGGAGAAAGAATCTATTTTGTTTTAATCAATTTTTCCCTTGGAGAATTTGTAGCAATTTAAGTGTATTTAATTTCTTGGTATTCTACATAGCTAATCACCTCAAATTAAATATGACCAAAATGGAACCAATTTCTATCAATTTCCCTCACCCCGGAAGTATTCTTCCTTCAGTTCTTACAACTTCAGTATGTGCTTTCACAAGCCACTTAATTATTCAAACCAAAAACTAAGTCATCAATCATGTTTTTCTCTTTCACCCTCCATATCTCATCTACCTTTTCATTTCTACTCTAACAAATCTCCAAATCCATTCAGTTTTCTCCATCTCTACTCCTACTCTTCAAGCCCAAGCCACCATCATCACTTGACTAATTTACTGAAAAAGCCCGCTATCTGTATCTTCCATTTTTTAAATTCTTCAATGTATTACCCAGACAGCAATAAAAGTAATCTTTCAAAAATATTTAAAACAAAAAGCAGCCTACATAAATCCTTCCAACTGCTTACAGGATCTGGTGCCTGTCTCTCGATGACTTCATCCCCTTGCTCACTTATTTCTGTACATCAGATATGGCAAGCTCATTTCTGCCTAGGGCTTTGCATGTGAGTTCCTCCATATGGCAAGTTTTTCCCCTAGATCCCTTTACAAAACTAATCTCTTCTCATCAAGCAAGTCTCAAAGCAAATGCCATTTTCTCAGAGCAGCATTCCCAAATCACTCTCAACTGTCATGGTCCCTACTCCACAGCACTCATTCTTCTATTACATTTGCGTGTGTGTGTGTGTGTGTGTGTGTGTGTGTGTGTGTGTGTGTGTTTCCTATTTACTTATTGTCTACTTCCTCAATAGAATGTAAGTTCTAACAGAATAGGCACCTTATTAGTCTTGAGCATTGTGACTTCCCAGCACTGAACAAATACTTGTTGAATGAATGAATAAATGGTTTTCATTAGAAGATTACTAGATTTAGGCATATTAGAAATCGCAGATTCTAGTAGAATATGCATCTGATACTTATTTCATCCTTTTAATTACATAGAAAAGAGCATTTTAAAACAAAAACCTACTTTTTCATCAGTGTGGATGAAAACATTTTTTCCCCCTAAAAGTGCAAATGTTCCCCGAGCAATTCAAGCAACTTTTTAGACTATATTTTCCTTAAAAATAATGTTAGAAAATCACTCCAGAAGCTACCAGAGAATTAAATTTGAAGCAATTTTTTTTTGGTCAATAGCCAAACTTGATCCTATGTGTTAGATAAAATCACAACATCAACAAAAAAAAAATGACTAGGAAAAAAAAATTTAAACAAATGTTCTACAGGCAAAATAATTAGCTTGATTATTCAATATTGTAGACTCAGTAGGTATAAGAACATGAACTGTATTAGTTTAAGGAAGCTACATTTCAGTTTAATCTGGCTTGGTCTCAAATAACTCAAATGCATAAACATACAAAACAATAAAAAATGCAAGGTTCACCTTCCTGGGGGAGGGTGCAGGAAGAGGGAGTTATTACTCAATGGGTATAGGGTTTCTGTTTGAGGTGACGAAAAAGTTGGTGCAATGGATATCTGTGATAGTAGCACAATATTGTGAATGTATTTAATACAACAGAATTGTATGCTTGCAAGTGGTAAAATGGGCAATTTTGAGTTGTACATATGTTACTATAAAAAAAACGACTTTAAAAAAATTATAAGATTCAAAACCATTTAAATCATTCCAAGTAGCTCTACTCTTACCTTTACCTTTCTGCTGAAATTCATTATAGATTATTTCTTTAACTAACACTAATTAAAAGTTTATGCAATGGTTAATGAGGAGCACAGATTTTCATTACTTATTTGCAAAAATGCTAAACTTGCAAACCATACCTCAAATACCTGAGGATCATGATTGAGGAAAAATTATCTAAAGTTTTATATGGAATAAAGGGATGTTTTTAAAAGCTCTAAATATGTACACTACTAGTTCCAAATTCCAGGACATTGTAATCATCTTGTCCTAATTCTTTGGCTTTATTGTAATTTTAATACTGTATACTGATTATAGCTCTTGGCAGAATGGAGACTACTTGCCTTACTGAAATTGATTCTATTTTTTCAACACTAAAGATCTTGAAATGTATTCCTGGGGCATGATCACTTTAAGAATTATCTCTAGTAGCAAAGAGAAGAAAAATAGTACTCCAAAGTAGTTCAGATAATAAAATAAGAGGTAAACTCACTAATTGTTTTCTTCTGAAGATACTGTTAGTCAAAATCCTCCCTCTTTATCCTATACTTCAGGCCATTCGGGTTAGCCTAATTTACTAATCCCAGTTTTATGAACTTTTCAAAGCATCCTACTTAGAAACTTTTGGAAAAGCAAAAATTTCTCTTTACATTTTCTGAAGTGGACACATAGGTATATTAGCAGAATTAAAGAAAATACACAAATCTTATTCAGTCAGTCAACAAATACTTATTGAGTGCCTATAATATGTCAGGCACTATGGTATGCTGACTTCTTTCCCTATGTTTAGTGACAAATATTGGACCATTCTGATCACTTTGGATAGGAACAAGAAGACTTGAAACATAAAAAAAAAAAAATACAGGTTTATCAATTTCTTATAGTTTTCAATATTAGGTATGTAGCTTTAATTAAAATAAATATTTGTGACTGGACTTGTTTCTAACAATTGGTTATAATCTTAAATTATCCTCCAATAATTAGTCTAAGCTACTTCATTTCAGTAGTTTAATTTTATCTTCTAAAAGTAACAAAATACAGAAAGAAAAAACTCATTGAAACATAAGAGATGCCCTGATCCAGCAGGTGATAACCTACTTTTTGATTGGCCATATCAGATTAGTATGTGGCTTGATATTTATATTCTTCATATTTAATTAGCACACATCCCTTAGAAGAAACTTAAGAAACATGACTCATAAAATACTATGGATTGTAGCCAAAATTAAAGAACATTTTTCAATGGGCACAAAGTTATTTATGAATGCATATTATGAAAAGATGATGTTTAAAAATTAGAAGCCATTTCACAGAAAGAGTCTTTTGAAACTATTGCTAAAAGACATGGTAGATCCTGACAGACTCTTTTTGCATGTCTTCTTAGAGCATCTATACAAAATCTGAAATGGTCAAAATCCAAATGTTAACTGTGCTTTGTTCTTTGATCATCTTGTATACTTTTCCTGGATTAGCCCAATATAAGGGGAGGAAGGTGTTCTCCTATAACAGCATAAAGGTGCTTGTCAAATTTAAAGGTCTTGACCTTTAAAACAATAAGACAATAAAAACATCAAGTCAAAGAATTACTAAAATTTATTATGCATAATGCAGTTTAATTACAAATAAATTCAGTTATGATTCTCTGTAATGATCATCTTGAAGAAAAGAGAAAAACTACTCCCTTCATCTATAAAAGCACAGATTAAATAATTTAATATCCAATGACCAGTTAGAATTCACTTATGAAAAGGCCACCAAAACTTGAAAATTACTTCAATACTGCAAGATGAAAGTAAATAATCTAGCCTTTCAAAAGAAATTCTTGCATGGAAGCAAAGGGTTAAACTTAAATAAGAAGTTTCTTCCAACTCTGAGAGTCTATGAAAAATCTGTTTAGTTGAGGAATCTATATCTTAGTAGCCACATTTCCCATAATCATATAGGATATTTTTACCTTGATATTCTGGGCATCAACATTAGCTCCAGCTTCCAGAAGAAGACTAATGACTGTGGTATTCCCTGCTAGTACTGCCCAATGCAGAGCAGTATTTTTGTGATATTTGTCACCAAGGTTAACTGAAACATTGAATGTTAAAAGCAATCTAGTTGGATCCACACTGAAAAGGAAAAAAAACAAACAAACAACAACAACAACCCTAATTTCAATTACAGAAATCATACAGGCACTAAACTGTTTGTGGCTGCATTCACATTCCATCTTTGAACACTTCTACCTTAACCTACTCAACCACTTTATAATTAATAATGAGACAATATTTTAAGATGACATATTGAGTATGTGCAATAACATATGATGTGATATAGATCTAATGGACAGCATACTTCATGCTAACTGACCTTTTCTATTTTTGATCTAGGGATCAATGTCATTAGTATCTATATGATTAAACCATTTTAAAAATTTTTGCTTAAATCTGGCTTATTCCAAAAATGATTTCAGACTTATTTCAGATTAATACATTACACTTTAATAAAAAAATAATGTGAAAAAATGAATTACTTTTTTAAAAGCAGATAACCTCTTCTTCCAATTCTTAGAAATAATTAAAAGAGAAAGAGAGGACATTACAATTACCAAGGCTGAGATAAGCACAGAGACACCAAAATATCTGAAGGGGTAATTTATTTTATATATTATGTACATAATAAAAATTGTAAATATTAGTAAGTATAATATTAACTACTTTTTCTTGTCAATTGTATTATGTTGCATTATGCATTTAGGTCTGAAAATGATGTGAATAAGTATTTTGTAATGGTTACATACCTATGTGTTCTATAAGCTGCCCACATTAAAGGTGTCATTCCATTCTGATCCATCATATCTACATCCTGATAGAGTAAAAAGAAAAAAGACATGTATAAGTTCTTAACAAAATTTCCTTAGAAAAATCTAATTTACACATTATAAGAATACTCAATCTAGGGCGAATAATTAAAATAGTCTTTCTTCACTTTAAAATACAATTATTTATTGTCACTAAATCTTTTAATTTATTTACATATATTACATATATTTAAGATGTTTTAATTGGTCTTTCAATGTTTTACACTAAAAGATCATAACTTATTCTAGTCTTTCAGCCACGAAGGATAGAGTAAGTGATCAAGGCCTCTGAAAAACTTATTTAGACTACTTCATAATAGAAAGGCATAATATAACCCCGTTTATTCCTAGGCATTTTTTTTTTCTTTTTCCTAGGCATTTTTAAACAAAGAATTAAAAGATCTGTCTTTTTTAATAAAAAAGTTTGCTTATTTTATCAAGTTATAAATGCCTATTTTTTAGAGTTGAATAGTTCCCCAACTCCCTCCCCATCATTTGCCCCTCCTCAGAGGTGACTATTTTTATCTTTCTTAGCTCATTATTTTGATATTTTCTTCCATCCCTGTAAATAAGATGTTTATGTATTTACAGCTCTTGATTTTTCAGTTTTAGACATTATCTTCTGAGACTCTCCACTATGAAAGATTAGAATTTCTATTTCCTTTCTCTGCCTCATCATAAATATGCACCTTTCTGTCCTTTCTTCCTCTCAAAAGATCTACTGTAATTGTGGTTATATAAATATTTATATTTACTTACTATGAATATTTATGAATCCTATTCCTTGTCAAATCATGAAGCAAACTGATTACTTTTCCTCTCCTACCCAACTTTTTGCTTTCCTTGGAACTGTCTTTTTGCTCTTTTGCTTAGTTTTTTTTTTTTTTAATATATATACATATGTTTTTTATCGAGATTGTTCAAATACCATACAACTATCCAGAGAGCCAAAGTGTACAATCAATTGCCCATAGTACCATCATACAGCTGTGCATCCAACAATACTTTTTTTCAGTTTTTAGAACATTTTCATTACTCCAGAAAAGAAATAAACAGAAAAAAAGGAAACTCAAATCCTCCCATACCCCTAACCATGCCCCCCCTCCATTATTGATTCATAGTTTTGGTATAGTACATTTGTTACTGTTGATGAAAGAATGTTAAAACACTATTAACTGTAGTATATAGTTTGCAACAGGTATATAGTTTTTCCCTGTATGCCTCTCTATTAAAATTCTAGTTACAGTGTCATACATTTGTTCCAGTTCGTGAGAGAGATTTCTAATATTTGTATAGTTAATCACGGACATTGTCCACCACAAGATCCACTGTTTCACACATTCCCATCTTTTAACCTACAACTTTCCTTCTGGTGACACGTGACTCTGAGTGTACCCTTTCCACCACCTTCACACACCTTTCAGCACTGTTAGTTATTCTCACAGCATGCTACCATCACCCTTGTCCATTTCAAATGTTTAAGTTCATCCCAGTTGAACATAATAAGCAACCACTCCCCATTCTTTAGCCTCATTCTATATCCTGGTAACTTATTATTTCATGTCTATGAGTTTACAGATTATAGTTAGTTCATATCAGTGAGACCCTGCAACATTTGCCTTTATGTGTTTGTCTTATTTCACTCCATATAGTGTCCTCAAGGTTTCTTTATCAACCCATTTCTTTTAAGATGGTTTTGTTCACACACCATACATTCCGTCCTAATTAAACAGTCACTGGTTCCCTGTATAGTCACATATTTATGTATTCAGCACCATCGCCACTATCTATATAAGGACATCTCCATTTCTTCCACAAAGGAGAAAGAGTCAAAGAAGGCAGAGAGACAAAAGAAAAAGAGAAAAGAGAGAGAGAGAGAGAAAAAAAAATAAAACTTGACAGCTAGAAAGCAACAAAAGGAAAGACAGCATTAACCTAAAGTAGAATCAAGAGCCAGACAACATCACCAATGCCAGGAGTCCCATATCCTTCCCCTATTCCCCACACCCCCCATATGCATTTAGCTTTTGTATATTGCCTTTGTTATATTCAAGGAAGCATAATACAATGTTTCCGTAAATTATAGTCTCTAGTTTCCATTGATTGTATTTTCCCCCCAATCCCATCCTATTTTTAACACCTTGCAATGTTGACATTCATTTGTTCTACCTCATGTAAAAACATATTTGTACCTTCTATTACAATTGTTGAGCATCCTAGGTTTCCCTGAGATACACAGTCCCAATTTTTATCCTTTGTTTTTTGTTCTGGTGTCCCACATGGTCCCAACCCTCCTTTTTCAACCATACTCACAATCATCTTTGTTCAGTGTACGTACATTGCTGTGCTACTATCTCACAAAACTGTTTTCCAAACCTCTCACTCCTGTCTTTTCCTTTCTGTCTGCAGCGCTTCCTTTAGTGTTTCCTGTAGAGCAGCTATCTTGTTCACAAACTCTGTCATTGTCTGTCAGAGAATATTTTAAGCTCTCCCTCATATGTGAAGGATAGTTTTGCCAGATATAGGATTCTAGGTGGTGGTTTTTCTCTTTCAGTATCTTAAATATATCACACCACTTCCTGCTTGCCTCCATGGTTTCTATTGAGAAATCCGCACACAGTCTCATCAAGCTTCCTTTGCATGTGATGGATCGCTTTTCTCTTGCTGCTTTCAGGATTCTCTCTTTATCTTTGACGTTTGATAATCTGATTATTAAGTGTCTTGGCATAGTGCTATTCAGATCTATTCTGTTTGGGGTATGCTACGCTTCTTGGATCCATAATTTTATGCCTTTCATAAAAGAGGGAAATTTTCATTGATTATTTCTATTATTGCTTCTGTCCTTTATCCCTTCTCTTCTCCTTCTGGGACACCAATGACACGTACATTCTTGCTTTTCGTTTTGTCCTTAAGTTCCCGGAGACGTTGCTTGTATTTTTCCATTCTTTCCTCTATCTGTTCTTTTGTGTGTAGGCTTTCAGGTGCCTTCTTTTCCATTTCCTGAGTGTTTTCTTCTGCCTCTTGAAATCTGCTGTTGTATGTCTCCATTGTGTCTTTCATCTCTTGTGTTGTGCCTTTCATTTCCATAGATTCTGCCAGTTGGTTTTTCGAACTTTCCATTTCTACCTTATGTACGCCCAATGTTTTCATTATATGGCTCATCTCTTTCGCCATATCTTCCCTAAACCTTTAGAGTTGACTTATTATTAGTTGTTTAAATTCCCGTATCTCAGTTGAAGTGTAAGTCTGTTCCTCTGACTGGGCCATAACTTCATTTTTCTTAGTGTAGGTTGTAGTTTTCTGTTGTCTAGGCATGGTTTCCTTGGTTACCCCAATCAGGTTTTCAGAAGGGGCTCAGGTCCGAAAGGAAGAAATATTCATTATCCTGTTTCCCTGAGGGTGTGTCTTAGAAAACTGATACATGCTGTGATGCCTCAGGTCACTGTGCTTCTGCCCAGCAGGTAGCACCTGTCAGCCTGTAGCTCCCGACTGATGTAAGGAGGTGTGGCCCGTGGCTGTTTTCCCCCAGGCTCTGGGGTCTGGTTCTGAATGGAAGGCGGTAGTAGAACTTGGCCCCACCCCTTTCCTCTTAGGGAAGATAACCCTCCTACGGAGAGGTCATTAGCATTTGAATAGACTGTGCCTGTGCTATCTCCACCCTTGTCTGGGTCAGAGCACTGGGAAATGAAAATGGCCAAGGCTTTCTCCACTGAGCTGAGACAGGGACAGAAAGCCCCCTTCAGGGCCAGTCTGCAGCCACCCTCCAGCTCTCCAAGGTCAGTCGTCACCAAAAGCCTCTGTCTGCTGTTGGGGATTCGTAGCTCACAGCAAGCAGTCCATGCTTGTTAATTAAAATCCCAGTTGGAGCTCAGCCGAGCTATATTCGCTTACTGGGAGAGAGCTTCTCTCTAGCACCACGAGGCTTTGCAGCTTGGGCTGTGGGGGGAGGGGGCTCCTGGCTTGGATCTGCAGTTTCTACTTACAGATTTTATGCTGCTATCTTGGGCATTCCTCCCAATTCAGGTTGGTGTATGATGAGTGGATGGTCACGTTTGTCCCCCCGCAGTTATTCTGGATTATTTACTAGTTGTTCCTGGTTGTTTATTAGTTGTCAGGGGAACTAACTAACTTCCACTCCTCTATGCCACCATCATAGATCCTCTCCTCTTTTGCTTAGTTTTTTAGCAAATCAGAAACACCACCTATTCAAGTTCCAAACTCCCTTAGTTATTGAAATCACCTTTCAAGACATTCTGATGTACCAGGGATTCTATCAGTTTCATTTCCCTGAAATCATGTCTTCTAACTTGCCCCAATCCGGAATGGTTATCCTCTATGCCTGTGGTATCTGTCTCATTAACTACATCAGGAATTTTTTTAGGATGGAAATCATATTAAATTCATTTTTGTATTCCCAGTGCCCAGAAGAGCAGAGTATCAAAAATCATTTATTAAATGAAAAGTTATGTTTATCTATCTATTCTTCCAGGCTTGGGAAAGGCATAGGCTTTGAAATGAGACAGGATTAGTTTTCAGTTCCTTGCTCTACCTTTTAATGCTATCAGACTGGGGGCAGAACTATTTTACTTCTCTTAGTCTCTACAAATGGCCTCATAATATACATGTGATGATTAAACGAAACAGTGTGTGTAAAGCACCAAGTCCACAGCCCCTGGAATGTAATGAGACATTCAATAAACACTAAGTTTCTTTTCTTCCCTTCCTCATCTCTCAGTCTTGGATTACGTTAAACCAGCAGTTCTAATCCAAGTTGTGTTGTCTTACTTACCAATCAGTAGAGAGAAGCGGACAGAGATACAGTGAGTACACTGTAAAGCACTGCATGTCTCTACATAGCAGTTCAATATGAGCCACTATTACTAATGAGAATATGTCTCAAATGTGTACATTACTCAAGTATATTGACAAGGCAGAGGAACAGGAAAAACAAGCAAATAAAAAAAAAACAAAAAACACTGAGAACCACTACATTAAAGAATTAGAACATATTCTAGAATGTTCATATATTAGTTTGAGTCCCTCACCATGAATTCTGAGTTGTAACCCTTATTCATTACAAATTCATTCATGGATTTAACTTTCATCATGTTGTTGGAAACTTGTTCCATAACCCCACTCAATATTTCCAATACACACGTTGATCATTTTTTTAATTAAATAATCATGTACTTAAAAGAAGTCTTTGAAGAAATGACATTCCCTTATTTCTTATATGAGAGCTAAGTACTGTAACTTATTTTACTTCCTTCACTGTCCTCGTTTCAAGAAAGTTCAGAACAATATTTGATATGCAATTAAAGCAAGCAGATAAATTCTTATGTTTAAGTTTCTTCTTTTTTCTTAGTGGTCTTTTCATATCCTTTTAAAAAAGTGGTAGTGTTAAAAAAGTTCAATAAATAAAATGAAAATATACAATTATGCCATGTCTCTAGAGTACTAAAAGAAAAATGAAACTCAATCTCTTCTCTTTTTGGGTTGGCATTTAAAACTTGGTACTTCTCTTCCAAGTTCAGCCTTGAGGTATAAGTGTTCTCTACTAGGAAGAATAAAGCTTGGATCAAAAGCTTATGGGAATTCCAAGAACAAAAGAGCTCCACAACTTAGCATTTCCATGTTTTCTCTTGGAAATCATCCTAAAGAACTGTAGTGAACACTGAAAATACGTAACAGTATTACCAAAATAAAACAATTGTAAAGAATAAAATGACAAAACTGAATGGAAATGCTACATGTCCTAACAACGTAAAATTGATACAAATAGTTTGGAAGAAATGGAAAAAGGTGAAAAGAAAGTATGCTAAGTACCTCATTTGTAATAGCTATGAGTCAAAGGATATTATTTAAAGCTGAACACCAAGTAATAGGAACATAGGCATGTTTATTAGAACAAAGTTAACACTAAGAAAAACAATATTCTTGACTAATATCAGATAGTGAAAGACAGGGAAGGGAAAAAGGAAATGAAATTATGCTAATTTAATACTGCTTCTAATTAGGAATTGATAGGAACTAATAAAATTTGAGCAGACCTCTGATTGAAAGAAAGAGTTGTATGACTATCTGAGAAAAGAAAGAAAGAAGAAGAAAGCAGAAGACAGCTAAACACAAAGACAATAGCATGCCTGACTTGGTCAAGGAACAGCAAAAAGACTGGTACAGTTAAAGCAAAGTCATTGAGAGGGAGGTGACAGCAGATGAGCTTAGAGGTTCACCTGTATCTACTACGAGGGGCTACACTACACAGTGCTCTATAGGCCAGACTTTGGACTCCATTTAAAGTATAATACAATACACACTGAAGGAGTATTGGAGTGTACATGCAGAAAAGTCTGGAAAATACATACTAAATTGCTAAAGGAAGTTATCTTAGGAGTTGGGGAGAGAGGTGGAATATCATTTTCTAAGTCATATCATTCTGTTAGTTTTGAATGCTTTACAAACAAGCATTACTGCTGTACAGAAGGCACTGTGGCAGGTAGAAATTCCTGCCTTTTGAGAGTTTTATAACCTAGTTACTATACCAGAGTTAAAAAAGATGACTGAAATCACCAAAACTACAAAAAGTTAACAAAAAGACCATGAAGACATGAACATACCACTTTTCTTTCCCAGTTAATAACTGACATTTGTAGTTTACACATAGTATTAATTTACAAAATTTACAATGTAAATTTATATCTGCAATAGCAAAGGCCACTAAAGACACTGTCATGTTACCATTTACTGCTTCATTTGATTTCACAAAATAATACCAAATAGTTTGGTTATTCCTTGTCATGGTTATAATTTTTTTACATTTTTTACAGTGAGCCACTCTTTTATATGCAAACTATATTCTCATGAAGGAACTACCCTCAGTTTTCCTCTCACTTCACACATTGTTTGTCTTAGAATTTAAATATATACTGATCCAACCATCCACTAACATTACAAAACTGCACCTTGACTAGGTCCTTTTATATTAAGAACCTAGAAAAAGATCAACTTTATCCCAAGGTATGTAGAAGAAAGGAATGAATAAAAAGCAGGTATCAATGAAACACAAAAACAAATTAAAAAAAAAAAAGAAAAAACAAAACAAAAAATTAGTTCTTTGAAAAAATTAAAATTAGCAAAACTGATCAAGTAAAAGAAAAACATAAATCACCAAACAGGAATCAAAGAGGGAATATCCCTACAGATCCTACAGATATGGACAGGATAATAAGGGACTATTACAAAAACTTTTATGCCAATAATTCCCATAATTTAGGTGAAACAAACCCCTTGGAAAACAACAGAATTGACACAGGAAGAAATAGACAATCCGAACATTGTCATTAAAGAAACTGAATTCATTACTAAAATGAACTGATTTTGAGTTACTAAAAATCTTCCTAAAAAGAAAACTCCAAGCCCAATGCTTCAATGTTCAAATCTATCAAACCTCTAAGAAAGTTTTCCTACCCACACTCTTAAAATTCCCCTCTATCACAAGTTAGTCCTTGATAAAATTTACATAATTTAGAATAGGGGTCTGTAAACTTTCTATAAAGGGACAAATAAATATTTTAGGCTTTGTGGGCCACATGGTTTCTGTTGCAACTCTCCTATTGTAGCATGAAAGCAGTCATAGATAATTGTAAATAAACAGACATGGTCGTATTCCAATAAAACTTTATTTACAAACACTATGCTGGACTTAGCTCTCAGGTCATACTACTTTGCAACTCCTGGTCTAGAAGAAAACCATAGCAGAACAAGGATAATGTCCTGTGGTAGTTGGTCTCCAAAGATACCCCCCAATGTAACTCGCTTTCTGGTATTTACACTCTTGAGTTGTCCCTTTCCATGTTGAGTATGGGCTGGCCCCGTTACTTGCTTTCACTGATAGAATGGGACAGAATTGTGCTGTGCCAGTTCAAGACCTAAGACTTAAAAAGGCAGAACAGCTCCTTGTATTTTTTTGGTAGCTCTGAGCTGCCATGTAAGAGTCTGGTTCCTCTGCTGGAGAGACAAGTGGAGAGGTCGTGAGGAAAAACAGAAGCTCTGAGACTACATAGAGAGAGACAGAGAGGCCTAGCCATCCCAGCATTCCAGCTGAGCTCAGCCTTCTAGCCATTCCTTTCAAAGTACCAAACATGTGAGTGAGCCATCTTCTAGCCCACTTACTAAGGCCCAAGATGACTGGAGCCCCTACCCAGTATCACATGGAGAAGAACCACCCATCTAAGTTTAATCTACACACAGAACTGTGAAATACAATAAATGGCTGGTGTTTTCTTAAGCCATTTTGGGGACAGTTTGTCACCACAATAATAGATTAGAAAGTCCTCCTTACAGCAATTAACTTTACCAGTCTATGCCTCTTTTCCAAAGCTATACTGCATAATATACAACCTTTACTGCTTGATACTGCCAACAACAAATACCTTATTCATAAAATGAATACTATTCAAATTCTAATTCAGTATATACTTTAAAATAGCAATACATATGTTGATAACAATGAATTAAACTCATTTACCTTAGTTACCTTTGTGATAAGATCCTTAGGATAAAAGTAATGTTTAAATATAATAAGAAAAAACATGTGAAAGAAAAACTGGGTGACATTACTTTTAACAAAATACATTTATTACAAAAACATGATACATGAAAATCTGGTAATAAGTAATGTGATCATGGTTACTGCACATTCAGAAAAAAAGTAGAAAGAACCACTTAAATCATGAAGCTTTTTGACATGTAAGAAGCAGCATTATTATATACAGCACAAACTGTGAAACTGACCTTCAAGAAGTATCACCCTCACAAGGTAGTTAATATAGAAAATAATTAGTAAATATGTTTAAAAATTTAGA
Source organism: Choloepus didactylus (assembly GCF_015220235.1). Classification (NCBI taxonomy): domain Eukaryota; kingdom Metazoa; phylum Chordata; class Mammalia; order Pilosa; family Megalonychidae; genus Choloepus; species Choloepus didactylus. Next base: position 54,035,913 of record NC_051314.1, read on the forward strand.
TGAATTCAGATGATATATTCAAAAGAGATAATTAAGAGAACCAACAGACACCTAAATTAGCTCCTTAACTTTCTGGGATTCATCTCCTTCATTACTCTCAGAAATAAAAAACCCAACTTAATGGATCATTGTCTGATCCTTGATGGTCTTTCTTATTTTTATGCTAACTGAACAGCTCACTATCAAATTAACCATATATTTATTTATTCTCTTCATCCATCAGAAAATACTATTTAAAAGTCACAGGTGACTACTAACACCAATGATATTAGGCATTTAAACCATGGAGAGCATCTGATTGAAACCCACAGCATTGTGTTTTTTTACCTGTCCTTTTGCTATGAGATAAGCAACAATTGAGGTATGTCCAAACTGAGCAGCCAGATGAATACAGCTACATCCTTCTCCATCAATTAATGAAGGATCTGCACCATATTTCATTAGTTGCACAACCATGGATAGATGGCCTTGTCTAAAACATAAAAGAATGAACACATAGATATATAAAGTTATTTCAAACAAGTCCCTCTGGAAAGATCTTTTTAAATTAGGGTAATGATAGAAAAGACCACGCAAATATTTTTAAAAGATATTTTAAAATAGGTAAAAATCAAGACACATTTAGGATTTTATAGTTCTTTGAAGTCTTAACTGGAATGACAGTTTCTGATAATTTATGGAGATAATCATAACTTCTTTGAGTATAAATAATTCTATCACAGTACAATCTCAATAATCCCCTGAACTGGGCTAGTTCTTTAATTGTAGATTCATATATGGCTGAAAGAGTATTACACTTACAAATTTAAAGTTTAACCCAATCTTACAATTAACTGGGATCAATATATACTTGGAAATTCCCTAGGGATACTTTGGAAAACAAACTTTGCTTCCAATACAAGTAGCAATGGAGAGCAATATATTAGCACAATAAGGATATTAACTACTGTCATAAGTTCTCTAATTCATTTTAGCATATCATTTTTCTTTAAAGTTACTTAGTTGTAGACTAATAAAGGAACCTAAGGGAAAAAAGTATCCAGAAGCAAATTTAAACCTTGTGGCCCAGTGCAATGGAGTTGAATTTAGGTCTCCTCCAAGTTGATCCACAATAGCACCTTTCGAAATATAGTATCTATAAGACAAAATTTTAAATAATTTAGACACCTTTCATTTTCAATTTTGAGAAATTATGTGAAAAATAAAGAAAAACTGGTTTCCAGGTTACAGTACATGCTAGTTTGTGCCTCTGAAGATAAACAATCTTTTTGATAACATAAAAAAATAGTATAATTTTATGTCAAGCACATCACTTTCATTTGCGCTATTAGTAAAATGAAAATAATTTTTTAAAAGTTAAAAATAAGAACAATGCCATATAACAAGTATATAAAAAGAAAGCAGATTAAAAACACTGTGATAGAAACTAAGATGGTGGCTAGGTGAGACAGGGCAAAAAAAAAACACCTCTGTGAAAAACACTAGATAAAAACCAGAAAGCGACCCAGAATACTGGTTACAGTGATGCGCCAGCTGGACAAGGTGTGCTAGTTCCACAGCAGCTGTATACTTGGTGAAACCGGGAGTCTGCATTCTGAAACGAGTGAGTAAGCCAGCTGGAAGACCCGCAGCCATGAGGCAGTCTGGGGAAGCCAGGGCTTGGCGCTAAGAGACCAACTGGCTTTTTTTTAAAAAAAAAAAAGGGGGGAAAAACCCAGGAGCGGCTACAGTTGCGATTGTGGGAACCACGCAGTAAAACACAGCAAGAGAGGGCTGGGCCGGCCTCTCAGTGTCTGGCCTGGAAGATAGCCCACTGCAGATACCCTCGGGGCCGGGGAAACGGAGGGGAGAGCCGGAAACAGAAAGAAACCCCGTGGCTAGTAGCTGGCTTCCCGGAGGGCTGGATAAACTCCTGCCCGGGGCCGTGCCCACAGCCCAGAGCCCCACCAGTTTTCCCGGAGCTGGGAAGGAGGAACTGTTTGAGGAGGGGGGTGTAGAGACGCCCTGTTCGGCCATCTTTGCATCAGGCTGGGAGTGTCCCTGCACGGCCTGGCGGCCTGGGGCTTCCCTTGAGGGACGGCGTGCACTGGTGACGTAGCAAGGCATTCCCTCGGCAGAGGTCCTGGAGGATTGTGGCTGGGTAGGGGGAAATGCTCGGAGAACCCAGGGACACTACACCAAGTCCAGTGGTTCGTGGGACAGCAAGAGAGAGGGTCTGGGGCTAAAATGAAATGAAGGCTTAGACTATTGTGGCGGCCTTGAATCTCCAGGAACCTGGGGGATTTGAATATTAAAACTGCTCTTCCTCCCTGGCCACCTGCACATATGCCCCACTTTCCGGGCAGACGGCTCCAGCAACACACCCAACTGAGTTATCCAACTGAACCCCACAAGAATCGTTTCCCCACACACCACGGGGACAAGGTGGAGAACTGACTTGAGGGGTATAAGTGACTCACAGACGTCATCTGCTAGTTAGTTAGAGAAAGTGTACGCCACCAAACTGTGTTTCTGAAAAATTACATCAGTATCTTTTTTTTACAACTTGAAAAAACCCTATCAAGCAAAGCAAATGCCAAGAGGCCAAAAACAACAGAAAATCTTAATGCATATGATAAAACCAGACGATATGGAGAATCCAACTCCAAACACACAAATCAAGATTTCGGAAGAGACACAGTACCTGGCTCAATTAATCAAAGAACTACAATCGAGGAATGAAAACACGGCAAAGGATTTAAAGGACATCAAGAAGACCATGGCCCAGGATATAAGTGACATAAAGAAGACCCCAGAAGAGCATAAAGAAGACATTGCAAGAGTAAATAAAAAAACAGAAGATCTTATGGAAATAAACTGTTGGCCAAATTAAAAAGACTCTGGATATTCACAATACAAGATTACAGGAAGCTGAACAACATCTCAGTGTCCTAGAAGTCCACAGAACAGAAAATGAAAGAACAAAAGAAAGAATGGAGAAAAAAATCGAAAAAATCAAAATGGATCTCAGGGATATGACAGATAAAATAAAATGTCCAAACTTAAGACTCATTGGTGGCCCAAAAGGAGAAGAGAAGGGTAAAGGTCTAGAAAGAGTATTCAAAGAAATTGTTGGGGAAAACTTCCCCAACCTTCTACACAATATAAATACACAAAGCATAAATGCCCAGAGAACTCCAAATAGAATAAATTCAAATAAACCCACTCTGAGACATATTCTGATCAGACTCTCAAATACTGAAGAGAAGGAGCAAGTTCTGAAAGCAGCAAGAGAAAAGCAATTCACCACATACAAAGGAAACAACGTAAGACTAAGTTGTGACTACTCAGCGGCCACCATGGAGGCGAGAAGGCAGTGGCATGACATATTTAAAATTCTGAGAGAGAAAAATTTCCAACCAACAATACTTTATCCAGCAAAGCTCTCCTTCAAATTTCAGGGAGAGCTTAAATTTTTCACAGACAAACAAATGCTGAGAGACTTTACCAATAAAAGACCTGCCCTACTTCAGATTCTAAAGGGAGCCCTACCAACAGAGAAACAAAGAAAGGAGAAAGAGATATAGAGAATTTTAACAGACATATATAGTACCTTACATCCCAAATCACCAGGACACTCATTTTTCTCTAGGGATCACGGATCTTTCTCCAGAAGGGACCATAAGCTGGGACATAAAACAAGCCTCAAGAAATTAAAAAAATAAAAAAATTTTGAATACACTCAAAGCACATTCTCTAACCACAATGGAATACAAATAGAAGTCAATAATTTTTGAACTGTAACTCTACTATTTACTTCCTACATGATATAAAATACACAAACTCTAATGACAAATCAGTGGTTTTGAACTCAATGTAAAATATGCAATTTTAGACAACTACATAAAGGTGGGGGAATGGAGGAGTAAAGGAACATAGTTTATATGTCCTATTAAAGTGAAGGTGGTATCAAAGAAAAACAAGATTGTTAAGGATTTAAGAGGTTAATTTTAAGCCCCACAGTAAACACAAAGAAATTATCAGAGAATATGACCATAGAGATGAAAAGTAGAGTACGGGTAAAGAGAAATGGGGGAAGGGGCAATGGGGAGTTAAGAAATGAGTGTAGGGTTGCTGTTTGAGGTGAAGGGAAATTTCTAGTAATGGATGGTGGGAAAGAGCATTACAGCATTCTAAATGTGATTAATCCCACTAATGGAAGGCTAGGGAGGGGGTGGAATGGGAAGATTTAGGCTGTATATATGTTTCCACAACTGAAAAAAAAAAAAAAAAAGACAGTCTAAATAGATGACAATTGAATGCCAAGGATGAACTTGAATGGGATTGGAGGATGGAGGACAGGAGGCTCAAAGGGACACAGTTGAGACATAAGGAAAAGGAAATATAGAATGTAAGCTTTATATCATTGTTGAATCTCTTGTACTTCTTAGCTGAGCTTAATGGGACTGCATAAAAAAATGTTCTTGTTAATGGGAAGTGTATATGTGAATTATAGTGTATGTTCAAGGATGTGTGCAGCTAGCTCTCATATGTTCAGAAGACAGAGCAATAGATGATGGATGATAGATAGGGAGGGAGGGAGGGAAAGAAATAGCGATGTGACAGCATGTTAAAGTTGGTGGATTGGGCTATTGGGGGAGGGGGTCAGGGTATGATGGAATTCTGTGTATGGGGTTAGTAGTGTTTTTGCAACTGTTCTTATAACTTTGAATTTATTTCAAAATAAAAAGATAAAAATAAAAAAAAATAGTAATAATAATAAAAAAAGAAGGCAGTCAGAGAACCACAAAGATATGGACTGGATAGTAGTAGAAGCATATAGAATCTCAGAATTAGAATAGTTACAGAATAGGTAAGACATTTATCCCACCTTGGGTAGGTCAGCTTTTTAAAGTTTATTTTTCTCATAAGATTACAGTAAATTAAATCTAACAATATATGTGAAAGATCTTTATAAACTGTAAAGTACAAAATAAAAGTATGCCTTGTTATTTGCTATGCTTTAAAGCTGGGTTGCTTTAAAAAACACAGCAAACTCATTGCTTGATATAATAAAGTTATAACTCCTTGATATCCTCTGAAATGGATAGGACCTAGCTGCTTATTATAGTGGTTTCTTCAGGGACTGTACAATGCAGTGAGTCTTGGATATAAATGGTTTCGAGGCATTTGTTGTCTAATGTTTGATGCAGGTATACTACTGAAGTCCTTATGCTGGTCTAAGTGATTACTGCTTTAGATCACTAATGCATTCACCTTAATGTACAGTTATAAACGTTCAATATACTCATACTTAGTTGCTTGATTCAGAATTTTTCTGCTTAATATAAATATATATATATTTGAATATATACATTTAAAAGCACTGAATCAGTGCTTTTAAAGCATTATGTAATAAGGAGTCCAACTCCACTCTATCACACAAAATAGTTCAGAATATCAAACTATTAAGAACACAAACATTGAACTATTCCTGAACTGTTTCTTAAAGTATCTGGTAGAAATTATATAATAGTTGAAAATGTTTTTTGAGAATAGTTAGGCTGGAACCTAAGAGAATAGCTCAGCCAAAGAACAGTTTTTTTTGATAGCAAATGACAGCAATTTCAATTCCTTCTCCGTAGTCAATTTATCTGTTCCTGAAAGTCATTTTTACTTCCCTCTGGCATATTTCAAATCCTTGCTAGAAATACAGCAATGAGTGATTTCCAAACTGTTCTAAAGGTCCAACTTTTTGTTCACAAGGATAAAGGAACTTTTTCTACATGCTAAAAAAGAATAACCTCTATTACCTTTCTTTGTAAACATCTGGAGAAGTAGTACCATACTTTTTATAACATGTTATTCTTTGCAGCTATAAGCACCTAGCTCCAAACCACAAACTTCCGAGGAGTTTACAAGACTTATTTTTAAACTCAAGCCTCTCTGCAATACTAAGAGACTGTTATTATCAAAGAATATTCTTGATACTAAGATACTAGTACTAAGGTACTAATGATCCCTAGATTTTGAAACACAAAAAGGCTTTTAAAAAAGGGTTTTATAAAAACTTGAAAATTCTTGAAAACAACTCCTATGGCTTAAGCAAGTTTAAATAAGTAATTTAGTTGATTTGTTAAACTCATGATTCTGAAATTTTAGAGTATTTTACTGAAAAGGAAACAATTCTCACTATATTTAACGTAGTTACAACAATTCTTATGCAATACAATAAAAGAAAAAAGAAATACACATTTACACACACACATTTGGGTATGTAGGGGTAAAAGGAAAACACCAATTTAACATCGGCAGAAGATACAGCTATTTACCTAGAAAATTCCAAAGAATCAACTGAAAAAAAAAATGTTAAAAAGGGGATTCATCAAGGGGACCAGCTACAAAAGAAATAACCAGTGCTTCAATAATCAGATTTTAAAAACACAGTTTACTTATAAACCAAAGAAAAACACAATAACAACTAAAATATGAAATATTTAGCAATAAATTTAAATAGAGATGGGCAGACCCTTGTATGAAGATACCAATAAAGATAAACAGAAAACCCAGATTTAAAAAAACAATAAATGGGAGACCTTAAAGAAGGCTTGAAAAAATGGATCCATACCATATATCAGGAGGATAGAACTTAATATTGTAAAGATATATATATAAATCTATATATCTATCCAAAATTCTCAGTATTATTTTTTTACCTTGACAAAGTGATTCTAAAGTTTATTCAGAAAAATCAATACACTGAGATAACTTCTAAAGACTAGTAAAGCAGTCTCGTATCAACAGATATTAAAATATTTTTTCATACTCCGTAGGCTCATCTCACCTAGTGCTGTAACTTCAAATACTAAATGACTCCCAAATTATCTCTAGACTAGAAAGATTCTACTTAATTCTTTACTCACATATCCATCTACCTGTTTATTCATTCTGTCTAGCAAGCATCTTTAACTTATTATGTGTGTCACTTTTCTATTGCTGCTATAAGCAATTACCACACATAATGGCTTAAAATAACACAAATTTATTATCTTACAGTTCCTGAAGTTGGAAGTCCGAAATGGGTCTTGCTGGGCTAAAACCAAGGTGTTCAGCAGCAATGCATTCCTTTCTAGAGGCTCTAGGGTAGAATCTACTTTCATGCCCTTTTCCAGCTTCTAGAGGCTGCCCACCTTCCTTGGCTCATGGGCCCCTTCTTCCATCTTCAAAACCAGCAATGGCCAATCGAGTCTTTTTCACATATCATCACTCCGCCACTCTCTTCTGCCTCCCTCTTACTTATAGGGACCCTTATTGATCACATTGGGCCCACCCTGATAATACAGGATAATCTCCCCCAACAGTTAATTAGCAACATAATTCCACTTGTGACCTTAATTCCCCTAGCCATGTAACATAACATATTCACAGGAGATTAGAATGTGGACAATTTGGGGGGGGTCTATTATTCTGCTGACCACAATATATTGTGGTGGTTATCCCTGAAAATCCTGTCCCCCTTCCTACAACATAATAGTTGAGTTTTAGTTGAGACTACAGCCATCTACCTAGAGCACATTTCCCAGACTCTATTGCATTTAAGTGGCCAAATGATTAAATTCTCACCCATGGAATATAAGAAGTAATACACACAACTTTCACATTTACTTAAAAGAAATTGCATGAATTCCACTTCTGCCCATTTCCTTTCCCCACAGGTTGTAAAGCAGACCGAGTTGAGCCCTTTGGCAGACAGAAGGGGAAAATAACCTAGGCGATGGTAAAGCAAAAACAGGGAAGAAACCTGAACTGAATGATCATGAGGGCTGAGCCATCTGTCAGCACAGACTAGAGACTATTATGTATAAGAGAACATAAATTTCTATCTTAAGCAAACCATTGCTTTTTGGTCTCTATTACAACAGCTTAGCAAATCCAACTATTTCATTTTCCGCCAACCTTATTTTTTCCTTTTCTTCTCTTCCTTAATAATAGGTGTTATTAGTTGTTCAAGCTAATAATCTTGATTCCTCTCTTTCCACAATGCCAGCCACAACATTCAATCCATCAAAAAGGACATCTGCCTCTACCTCCAAAATATATTTCTAGTCCACTCACTTTCTCTCCATCTCTGCTGTTTCAAGCCATTTTCATCTAAGCATTCTTACTTGGACTAACATCATTACTACTAACTGGTCTCCTTGCTGCTGCTCTTATCCCTCTATAATTCCATCTCTACATAACCAAAATGATCATTTTAAAACACAAATCAGAGGAGGCTACACTCTTGATGTAACTACTCAGTTGTTGTATCACTTGTAATGGAATTCAAATTTTTACCATGACTTAAAACACCCTGGACAATTAGCCTCTTTATTACCTCTTGCAACTCAGCTAGAAACACTATCTTCTCCTTTCTGTTCCTACCTACACACATTTAATTCCATGCCATACTGCCAAGCTCAGTTTTCAGTTACTTTGTGTAGTCTGGGGCCTAAGGCATGAGGAAAGGAAACTCCCCACAACATAACACACATGATTACAATTGTATTTGCATTAGACATTTATAATAAACAGATAACAGTTCTTGAAAGGAAGTGGAGTTGTAGCTGTGAGAGATTTGTTAATATTACATTATTACTGTTCTATAAACTATCAGATAACTTCTGAAACTTTCAGTGAATATGAGGTGATTTCCAAGAGAATCAAATAAGAACTGAAGAACAGAAGTTTCAACAGGCAAGATAATTGCATTCTATTAATGCAATTCAATAAAATAATACTCCTATTTCACAGTGATTACATGGATCTGCCTTAAATAATTATAAAACACAATGAATGAATTCATGTGTTTTTCTACTCACATAAAAATCAACCAGAAATTATACTAAAGTCATTTATGTGGTTTCTTATCACACTCATTCATTTACTTCAACTGGGAACAGAAAACCATGGCAGGGCATAGGATCTAGAGCAAGACCATACAATATCTGAAAAATACCTGTCTCACAGGAGGGACACAGAGCTAACCACACCGTTTGATACAAATGTATATCTCCTACCTCCCCCCAAAACATTAGAATAACATTAAAGGAATAACAAAAGTATAAATGCATGGGAAGGGGCCCTCAATGAACAGAGATATCAACAAATTTCTGAAGGATGAACAGCAAATAGCTAAAACCCAAATGACTCCAGAGGAGGAAATCTAAGAGAAGCAAGCAAAATATGTTATAAAACTCTTAGAAACGCTAAGGAATTAGCAACCACTGTGACCTCAGACGGAACTGGTTAGAAGTTGGTCCAAAATCAGAAACCCTGGTTGAAAATCAATATAGGTTGGCCTCATGTTTCCTCCCCAAACAAGAGCCAAAATGCCTATTTCGCCACCATTTTTTGCATCCCTAAAACTTGAACCCAGTCAGATCATATGATTACATATATTACCACCATTATCTAATCAGTAATAACTGAGTAAGAATGAAGCATGTCATCCATATTTACTGTTAACATCTGAACACACACTTTCAAATATAGGTATACCTCATTTTATTGCGCTTTGCTTTACTGCACTTTGCAGATATTGTATGTTTTAAAAATTGAAGGTTTGTGGCAACACTGCATTGAGCAAGTCTATTGGTGCCATTTTCCCAACAGCATGTGCTCACTCTGTGTGTCTGTGTCACATCTGAATTAAGATACATACATCATTTTTTTAGACATAATGCTATTGCAAACTTAATAAACTACCATACAATGTAAACATAACTTTTTTGAGAAACCAAAAATTTATGTGACTCAGTTTACTGAAATATTTGCTTTATTGCAGTAGTCTGGAACTAAACCCATAATATCTCTGAGGTGAGCATTCTAGATGATATGTGGAGGGAATTATATGGTTTAAAAAAATATTTTTAAAAGCTTTTTATTTTAGAATAGTCTTAGATTTACAGTAAAGTTGCAAAGATGGTACAGAGAGTTCCTGTACTGTACCCAGTTTCCCCTATTAATGTCTTACAATACTATGGTACATATTTGTTTAATGTATTTGTTCAATATGAAGTCCATATTTTATTTAGATCTCATTAGTTTTTTGCCTTAATGGTCCCTTTTCTGCTCTATGCCCCATCCAGGATACTACAATGCATTTAGTCATCATGTCTCCTTAGGCTCCTGCGGGCTATAACAGTTTCTAGACTTTCTTTGTTTTTGATGACTTTGTCAATACTGAAGAGCACAGATCAGATATTTTGTAAAATGCCCCTCAAGTAAAGATTGTATGATGTTTTTCTCATAGTTAGATGGGGTTAATTGTTTAGGGGAGGAAGACCACAGAGGTGAAGAGCCATTCTCAACACACCATATCAGGGATACACACTATCAAAGTGATCTATCAGTGATGATGTTAACTTTGATCACCTGTTAAGGTACTGCTTGCCAAGTTTCTCCATGTAAATCTACCCTTCTTGATCCCCCTCCCACCCCCACTTTCTATGTTGTTTGTACTCTTTGGAAGCCAGTCATTCAGTGTAATTCACACTTGAGGGGTGGGAATTATACTCTACCTCTACCTCCTTGGAGGGGAAGTATATATATAAATTATTTGTATTTCCTCTGTATGGGAGAATTGGTTCTTCTTCCCCACTTATTTATTTATTAAATCTATTAATATCAGTATAGATTCACTGATACTTATTTTCTACTTTGCTTCTCAAATATTCCAGCTTTGGTACACTGGGAACACTTAAAATTGGCTCCTGTGTCCCTTTGCTATAACAAGCATTATTAGTAGTTGCTAATGAAGAATCTTAAGGTAACAGGAAGGTGTTGAAGACTAGAACCTACGCTAATTGCTTGTATTTTATTATATCAAAGTAAAAGCTGAAAAATACTTGAAAGACTGTCACTTGAAAACACTAGGAAGATAAGCTTACTCCAGGCTTGGTGAAAGACTCCTCTCCAAATTATACTTATTTTATATCTTTTCATTCTGTTAGTGACCCACCTATTTTGCCTGTAGTAAGTTCCTTTAAAACATCCTGATGTATTTCCTATGGAACATAACTTTTAGGAAAGACATTTCTCCAGGGGTCTTTCATACTCCCATATGTCTTGCTGGCTATGTCAAGAATGCAAAGCCCTGACCACTCTTTACACAGCCATTTCTCAGAGTTATGTTTGCATCAAACAGCTTTGAAGGATGAAGTAATGCCACCCTCTGGGACAAAGAGCAAGACTGCTTACCACTTACTATAAAAGCTGTGAATTCCCCAAGTTCAAAGTTCCTCAGCTGTAAGGCAAACCACTGTATGTGCAGCATCCCTCTAGACCATATCAGGCTGCCCTCATGGGACACAGGTGGCAAGGGGAACCTATGCAATATGATGTTCATGCTATTTGCTGTGCTGTGAATTATCCATTTGAGTCTCATTTCTTTCTGACAGTATGCATGAAATAGCAACAGGCTACAGCTTTTAATTAGGGTAAAAATCCCAGACGTGATAGGAACAATCTTGAGGCTGTGAATACTAACTGTGTTTTGAAAACCGTATTTACTCACCATATGTTTGTTTTAGGAAAGTAATTTGCTAATACTGTAAGAAATTAAGTTCACCTACCTAAAGATGTAGTATATATCTTGTAGTATACTCTACAAGTTACTGGCTTTATTCTCTTATTTCACTAGTCCTTAAGTGGCTTGGAAATTCTGTAAGGCAAAAAACATCAAGACTTTTTGTCTATATTTTCCACTGCAGACTTTCTTATTTTGAAAAACAATACAAATATGGATTTTTCCACCAACAGGAATGGGGTCAAACACCTCAACTGTTACACTTGAGGAAGAAAATAATAAAGTAATGCTCCAAAATTCTGAGAAAACTACTTTTAATCAAGAAGTCTATGCTCAGCCAAACCATCAACAATGTGTGAGAGCAGAAGAGATATTTTCAGATATGCAAAACTGCAAAATATTTACCACCCAAGCACTTTCTCTCAGAAAGCTATCAGCAAATGTGCTCTACCAAAACTAAAGATGAAAACCTGAGATCCAGTAAACAGGAGACCAACACAAGAGCAAAGGGATACTATAGGATGATGGTAAAGGAAAGACTAAGACAATGAGTATAGAGTAGCCATAAAGAACAAATAGTCTGGCCCAGAGCAGGAAGGTGGAGAAATCCAGAAATGATTTCATCCCTTGTCCTCCACCAAAAAATGAACTGATAAGGTATCTGATATGTCTGCATACAGAGGTGTTTTACATTTCTTTCTAAGAGTGTGGGAAGAATTAGTGACAATATACAGAAAAGTATAAACAAATGGAAAAAATGAAACAATTGTTACTTCAGGAAAAAAATCAAAGTAGGAAAGAACAGATAATCACAGAACACTTCAGTGTATAATATCTACATATTCATAACAATTTAAACATTTAATAGTGATTTAACTAAAACTATAATGAAGGATGGAGTAAGAAGTATTAGTGGTGAGGTGGTCAAAGACATCTAGTTATCCCAACACAAAAAGTCAGAATATAATTTCAAAATTTGATAAATCAAGAAATAACAGCATAAGAGTTGGTGATATTTATTAAAATTTAAAATTCATATTTTTCTAACACTCTCACTCCTAAGGATTCTACAGCTATATTTAAACATGTACAAATGATATAAGAACAAGATATTAATTACAGCATTGTTTGTAATAGCAAAACATCAGAATCAATCTAAATGTCTATCATTAGATTAAACCATTAAATAAATTATGGTACCTCCAAACAACTGCATATTACATAGCTATTTAAAAAGAAGTATGCATTTCTGTTTGTGTTCATATGGAAATATTTAGAGGTATATAAAATAAGTGAAAAAGCAGAAAAGCATTTGCTATTCATTTTCGTAAAGAAAATAAATTTCTAAATAAAAGTAACAAGATGAGTTGATAAAGTACAAGAAGAAATACCAGAAAAAACAGCTAGAAGAGTTGAAACAAATAGTTACTTCTGGGGTATAGGATCTGTGAGTGGGTAGGGATTGCTATTTCTCACTACAAGTCTTTAAGAACTATTTGATTTTTCAAAAATTTTATGTACCACTTTGAGTAAGATAACATTAAAAAAATAAAGCATGGAAAGCTACACTTAATTTGGACCAACGCTCCCACTGAAGACAACTAAAAAAGTTCAATAAAATATAAAAAACATTTCCTAAAAAGCAAAACCTAAGAAGATTAAAAGCATTTACATAGCCAAGATTCAGGAGACAGCAAAAACCCAGAGAAGTTAGAAAAGCATTCAGGTATCATTTACCCTAGAGACAATGTGCTGACATAGATTTGGCCAAGAGCTGCGGTAAGTGGCAAAAGCAAAATAAGGGCTTAAAAGACTAAGGAAGAACCAGAATTAAACCTGGCTCCAGCATGGTCTTCAGCTACCTGAATGATTTGGAAAATCTAAAGCCTTGAAAAATTAAGATTGGCCTGGCAGAAACAAATGAAAATCCTCTCATCTTAGGCCTTAAATTATTCTACAAATAATTTTTCAAACACAATATCTACCACATGTTAAAAGATAAGCAGGCACAAGAGCAGACAAGATCACAGAAACAGACCCAGAGACTCCAGATGCCAGAATTCTCAGATACAGACTATAAAACAACTATGCTGACCATATTTACAATATTTAAGTATATACAACAAGATTGGAAATTCCAGCAACTAATAATTTAAGTAATACAAACTTGGAAAAAATGATTAAAATTCTAGAACTGAAAAACACTAAATTAGGAACATGAATGAACATCAGATTACACAGAGAATTAATGAACTGGAAGATAGGTGTTTCCAGAATGAAGAGACGAAAGATAGAAAACACAGAAGATAAAGTAGGGCACTCAGAATATACCATGAAAAGCTCTAACATATGTTTAAATGGAGTTCCAGAAGGAGAATAAAAAGAGAATGGGACATAGGTGGGGCAAGATGGCGGTAGAGAGAGGAGTAGAATTTAGTTAGTCCTTTGGAACAACTAGCATATAACCAGGAACAACTAGTAAATAGTCTGGAACAACTGTTGAGAGACATTTCTGACTGAACACACATTGTACAACAGTCTGGAATGGGTGGAATGGCTGATATCGCAGCATAAGTACTGTTAAGTAAAGCTCCCCAAACTGAGGAGCTGGTGCCCCTCCCCTACCAGCATGGCAGGCTGAGCTGAAACATTTTCTTGTGGGAAAAAGAAGCAGTCTACTAAGAGGAAGGGAAGATAGCTCAACCAAGCTCCAACTGTGGTTTTAGTGAACAAATATGGACTACTGAATACAAGCTAGAAGCACACATAAACCAGGAGCAAGCAGGAAAGGAACCTGGATGCTTCTCCCAGCAGAGAGGAGGCGAGGCTGATGGAAAAAAACAAACAAACTACATAAAAAAATAAAAACAGGTTTTTTGAGTCAGCTGAGCTCAGAATACTGAACAAGGGCTGTGTGCCAAGAAAAGGGGCACACAGAATGGGCACCAACTCTGGGTCTTCACTGGTAATTGGGGGGCTGGGGGCTGGCTCTGAAATAGGGATTTCTTTCTTTTTTTCATTTTTTTGCTCTCAGTCTGTGCCAGTTTGAGTGTACTGTGTCCCCCAAATGCCATTATCTTTGTGGTCTTGTGTGGGGCAGAAGTTTTGGTGCTGGTTGGATTTGCTTGGAATGTGCCCCACCCAGCTGTGGGCAATGATTCTGATGAGATGTTCTCATGGAGGCGTGGCCCCACCCATTCAGGGTGGGCCTTGATTGGTGGAGCTATATAAATGAGCTGACTCAAAGAGAGAAAAGAGAGTGCAGCTGGGAGTGATGTTTTGAAGAGAAGCAAGCTTGCTAGAAAGGAATGTCCTGGGAGAAAGCCGTTTTGAGGCCGGAGCTTTGGAGCAGACGCCAGCTGCCTTCCTAGCTAACAGAGGTTTTCCGGACACCACTGGCTGTCCTCCAGTGAAGGTACCCGATTGCTGAGGTGTTACCTTGGATGCTTTGTGGCCTTAAGATTGTAACTGTGTAGTGAAATAAACCCCCGTTTTGTAAAAGCCTGTCCATCTCTGGTGTTTTGCATTCTGCAACATTAGCAAACTAGGACACAGTCTAAATAGCTCATTAGAAAAAACCTCAGGCATTTTCAATTGTTAGCACAGACCCAGGCAAGGGTGGAGTTAAGATAGTTAGAGAGACAAAGAAAGAAGTCAAATGTAGGAGATAAATCCCTAAAGTGCTTATCTTCCCTATGAAAAGGGGAAGGCAGTACCCAGTTCTAGTGGCTGTCCTCCCTTAGAGAACTCAGGCCTAGGGAGGAAAAAAAAAAAAACAGAAACAGCTTAAGCTTGGCATCTGACACTCTCAGCCCCTGTCGGGAACAGGGTCTACTAAGAATTAAGGGCAATATACCTCTTTATGCTGGTGGGCAGCTACAGGCTGACAAGCGTCACCTGCTGGGCAGGATAGGAAAAAAACAGAGTCTAGAGGCCTCACAGGAAAGTCTGATAGTCTTCTGGGTCTCATCCTCAGGTAAACGTGATACTGATTACACCCTCTTCCTGAGACCTGGGCCCGTCTAGTCAGGGAAAATGTGACTGGGGTAATCAAGGAAACCAGATGCCTAGGCAACAAAAAATTAAGATTCACACTAGGAAAAACAAAGATATGGCCCAGTCAAAGGAACAAACTTACACTTCAAATGAGATACAGGAGTTGAAACAACTAACGAAAGAAGAATATGCTAATCAATTCAAAAATCAAATCAATGAGTTGAGGGAAGATATGGCAAAAGAGATGAAGGACATAAAGAAGACTCTGGGCAAACAAACATAAGGAAGAACCTGAAAGTTTGAAAAAACAACTGGCAGAACTTAAGGGAATGAAAGGCACAATAGAAGAGATTAAAAAAAAAAAAAACACAATGGAGACATAAAACAGCAGATTTGAAGAGGCAGAATAAAGGATTCAGGAACTAAAAGACAGGACATCTGAAATCCTACACAAAACAGAACAGATAGGGAAAAGAATGGAAAATATGAGCAGGGTCTTAGAGAACTGAATGACAAGATGAAGCAAATGAATATATGTGTCATGAGTGTCCCAGAAGGAGAAGGGAAAAGGGGCAGAAACAATAATGGAGGAAATAATCACTGAAAATTTCCCATCTCTTATGAAAGACATAAAATTGCAGATCCAAGATCCCAAACAGACTAACTCCTAATAGACTAAACAGACTAACTCCTAATAGATCTACGCCAAGACACTTAATAATCAGGTTATTAAATGTCAAAGACAAAGAGAGAATTCTGAAAGCAGCAAGAGAAAAGAGATCCATCACATATAAAGGAAGCTTGATAAGACTGTGCATATTTCTCACTAGAAACCATGGAGGCGAGAAGGCAGTGGCGTGATATATTTCAGATACTGGAAGAGAAAAACTGCCAACCAAGATTCTATATGTGGCAAAACTGTCCTTCAAAACTGAGGAAGAGTTTAAAATATTCTCAGACAGACAATGAGAGAATTTGTGAACAAGAAATTTGCTCTACAAGAAACAGTAAAGGGAACGCTACAAGCAGATAGGAAAAGACAGAAGAGAGGTGTTTGGAGAAGAGAGTAGAAATGAAGATTATCAGTGAGAGTAAAAAGAGACAGAGAAGGAAAATAAAATATGACATAAATTCTAAAAGTCAAAATGGTAGACAGTAGACATTATGTTGAGTGAAATTAGTCAGAAACAAAAGGACAGGTATTCTATGGACTCACTAATATGAACTAACATTGATGAGCGAAATTTGAGACTTACAGTTGAGAACACAGGTTATCAGGAACTGGAAAGAGGTTAGAAACTGGGCATTTGATGCTGAAGGAGTACATAAGGTAAACAGGATTGATTGTATAGATCCAGAAATGGATAGCATAATACTGTGTGATGGTAGCACAATATTGTAAGTACTCTGAACAAAGATGAGTGTGAGTATGGTTGAAAGAGGAAGGCTAGGGGCATGTATGACATTAGAAGGACAGAGAGAAGATAAAGACTCGGACTGTATAACTTAGTGAAACCTAGAGGGGTCAATAATGGTGAATATATGTACAAATATAAGAATGTTGTTAAAAGAAGGAGAACAAATGAATGTCAACATTGCAAGGTATTGAAAATTGGATGGTACAAGGGAAAAAAATACAATTAATGCAAACTAGAGTCTACAGTTACTGGTAACATTGTAAGATGCTTCCATTAATTGTAACCAAGGCAATATACCAAAGCTAAATGTCTATAAGAGGGGGATTTAAGGGAGTGGTATGGGACTCTTCATGGGGTGGTGGTGGTGTCTGACTTTTTCATTGTAATTTACTTTATTTTTCTTTTTCTTCTATCTTCTGTATTTTCATTCTTCATTTTTTTCTCCTGTTCCTCTTTCTTGCAGAAGAAATGGAAAAGAGATCATATAGGTTGTGGAGGTGATGCATAACTATATGACTATACCAGGAACCACTGATTGTTTACTTAGAATGGATTTTATGGTGTGTGAATAAAACTGTTTAAAAAATAAACAGAGGGATAAAAGTGCTGGAGAAAATGTAGACAGAGAGATGTACCTAGTAGGGAAGTAGAGTGGTGCAGTCAATCTGGAGGGCAGTGTGCTGGTTCCACTGGAAGCTAATTATGGGGATGCCATATGGTCCTGCAACCCTATTACTGGGTATATACTTGGAAGAACTGAGAGCAGGGACATAAATGGACATTGCACATTCGTGTTTATGGCGGTAGCATTCACGATTCACAACAGATGGAGGTGACCTAAGGGTACATTGACCTATAAATGGAATGGTCAACAGTGGTGTATACATTCAATGGAATATTGAGCAGCGGCAAGAAGAAATTAAGTTGTGAGGTATGCAACTAGGTGAATGGACTTTGGGGACAGTATGTTGAGGGAAATAAGCCAGAATCAGAAAGATAAACATTATAATGCATCACTAATATGGACTAACTATAACGCGCAAACTTGGAGAATTGAATCTGAGAGCATAGGTGATCAGGGGAAGGCTTTGGTAAAGGTTCCTAGATTTTAAGTTCTTAAAGCAGTCACATCTATTCATGAGTTGCAATGGTTATTTCTAAATTCTAAGATGGTGACCTGTTTGTGTATAAACTTCTCAGTCTCTAGAACTTCAGGTATGTGTGACACCTGAGACTCAGAGCCAGAGCTCAGCAGCTATGAAAGTCAACATTACCCCACACAGCAAATGTTAAAGAATCTGAAAAAGAGATCAGACTTTAATTAGAGATATGAACAAAATGGACTTGGTTAGGACTAAGGTAAACCACACTAAAGGGAAAAGGATGATATGGACTGTGTTTTAAAACTTCAACTTCCATGAGTCCAAAGGAAGAGATGTTTATTTGGTGGGAAATCTATATTTTCTGTAGCACACTATACAATTTAAGTTGTATGGTCAGTTTATTCAAACACTATAATTACATGGGACCCGGAATAGGGGGTGAGATCTGGTTGGTTTGTACAGGTTAGCATGAATCCCCACTACATCCCAGAGTAATCTGGGCAGAGAATAAAAATGTATTTGCAAAGTCCCCTTGAGGGACTGGGGAAAAATTGGAAATATTAAACTTCCCCAGCGGGGAATGTCTGATATTCTTGCAAGCATTGGGGACTGCCATTGTAGCAGAAAAAGCCCTCGATCTTGGGACTTGCCCTTATGAAGCTTGTTACTGCAAAGGACAGGCTAAGCCTACTTATAATTGTGCCTAAGAGTCACCCCCAGAGAATCTCTTTGTTGCTCAGATGTGGCCCCTATCTCTAAGTCAACACTGCCCCCCCCCCATGTGGAACATAACCCCCAGGGGTGTAAGTCTCCCTGGCAATGTGGGACATGACTCCCGGGGATGACCCTGGACCTGGCATCATGGGATTTAGAAAGCCTTCCTGACCAAAAGGAGGAAGAGAAATGAAACCAAATAAAGTTTCAGTGGCTGAGAGATTTCAAATGGAGTTGAGAGGTCATTCTGGAGGTTATTCTTACGCATTTTATAGATATCCTTTTTTAGTTATTAGTGTATTAGAATAGCTGGAAGGAAAATTTCTTTCATAAATGAAGATAAAACAAAAACATTTTCCAATAAACAACAAACAGAATTCAACATCAGGAAATAGATACTGAAGGCAGAAAGAAATACTGAAGGCAGAAGGAAGGTCAGTGATTACAAGAAAAAAAAGGAAACGGAAATACACTCTCTGGAAGGAGATTTGTGGAGTGCAATACTTTAGTTATTACTCATTTAATCTTTCTTTAGGACTCAAAGGGCAAATTCTCTTACCTGGCTTTAGCATCTTATGTGCCTCTAGACCATGTGTGTTGCATTTAACTGCAAATCTGCAAGCAGTCCATTTTCGATTCATATCTTTACCTAAAGTTCTTATGTCCAAAGAAAAATTTCCTTTCATCTGAACTCTTTCTTATCTAACCACCTCTTATTAATACTAAATAAGTGGATTAATTGTGAGAAATAAAAATCATTTTATACTTACTAAGTATTCCTCTCTTATGCTGGTGTGAACAGTTTAATCACATTATTATTATCTATTATCTTTTTAATCTGCTCTTCCCTTTTGTTACTTTTTCCCATTGAATCTATATTCACAATGTGAATTTCAAGTCACATTGCCTAAGTTCAAATCCTGACTCCAATCTTTATTAGCTGTGTGTCACTGGGAGCACATTTAACCACTTTATGCTGAAGTTTCTGCATCAGGAAGATGGCAGTAATTGTTATTTTTCATCTAGGTACTTTCAAGAATTAAGACTAAATAAAATATACATGGGAAGCACTTAGCATAGTACCTGGCACATAATTAGCATTCAACATATGTTAAAAGCATTTTTTTAAGAAAAAAGATACATACAATACGTCTTAAAAGACATGAATTTTAGAATTCATTAATCCCTTTACTTCTAATAATTGTATAATAATAGTTATTATTAATTATTTTAAAATACAGAAAACACATACTTGACTAAATCTATTCTGTTATTGATGGCAGCCCAATGTAGGAGTGTAACATTTTCTTTGTCGGGTTGTCGTACATCATAACCTGCTTCCACTAATTCTCGGCAGCGTTCATAAATTCCATACCTTGAAAAGAAAGAAAATATGACATTGTTGCTACTTTTTAACAAGAAATTTAAAGCAAAAACAACATTTTAGGAAGAAAATAATGCTCCATTTTGATACCTGGAAATTAAAATGGTTTTTCCATCAAAAAATGTTAGCTGTAAAATATCAACATTCCAGAAGCGTTCAAGAACCCATTTTGCAGTTCTAAAATGTGTCATTTATAGAAGTGAAACTGAGAAATAAAAATTCTATCAGCAGATGCCTTCTACTTATTTTACCACTTATCTCATTACACAAAACACCGGAAGCAGATTACAAGAATACATACAATTAAGTGAAAAAATTTTAATTACATAAAAATCAGCAACAAAGAGCAGCATAAAGACAATTAAGAATATCAAGAAGAAAGGGTGTTTTTGTAAGTGCTGAGATTCTTCAGTTGCAAGTATAGCTTTAATAGTCCTGAAGGTAAACATAAAAAGATGTTTGGGGCTAGGAAGTGGGGTGGAGAAAAAGTCCCGTGACCTAGTTTGAGCATGAGACATGAGAGAAAAGACTACTGGGAGAGTTCTAGGAAAAGAGAAGGGCACTTAGGGAAAGCATTCTGCTTTTGGTAATTGTTGTGTGGTAGCATGGTTTCTTTAAAAACCTGTCATTCGGAGAACATCTTCTTGACCAAAAGGGGGATGTGAAAGGAAATGAAATAAGCTTCAGTGACAGAGAGATTCCAAAAGGAGCAGAGAGGTCACTCTGGTGGGCACTCTTATGCACACTTTAGACAACCCTTTTTAGGTTCTAAAGAATTGGGGTAGCTGGTGGTGGATACCTGAAACTATCAAACTACAACCCAGAACCCATGAATCTCGAAGACAGTTGTATAAAAATGTAGCTTATGAGGGGTGACAATGGGATTGGGAAAGCCATAAGGACCACACGCCACTTTGTCTAGTTTATGGATGGATGAGTAGAAAAATAAGGGAAGGAAACAAACAGACAAAGGTACCCAGTGTTCTTTTTTACTTCAATTGCTCTTTTTCACTCTAATTATTATTCTTGTTATTTTTGTGTGTGTGCTAATGAAGGTGTCAGGGATTGATTTGGGTGATGAATGTACCACTATGTAATGGTACTGTAAACAATCGAAAGTACGATTTGTTTTGTATGACTGCGTGGTATGTGAATATATCTCAATAAAATGAAGATTAAAAAAAAAAAAAAAAACAAAACCTGTCATTATGGAAATAATCACCAAGAATCCATCATTAAGCCTCAACAACCATCAACTTCATACTAACCAAAATACTGAATCTTGGAAAAATATGACACAAAAACAAATTTACGTGAGCTTTGACTATATTTGCAATTTTCAAATCAGAGTAGTCTCTAAAATGGGAGAGGAACATCACATCCCAGAGAGAGGGATGGTGGGAAGAGGATGCAAAATAATGGGGTACTAGAAACAAATATTAGAACTTCTACTTGTATTTATGTCTTATGCAATTGAGAAAGAAATTGAACTTTATAAGTATTTAATACAAAGACACCACTGTGCTCACTGGCTCTGTATTGCATGTGTGCACACACACATAACACACACATTGAGGTGTACAGATGACCAACCTAAGAGGAAGGGAGAAGTTCCACAATTCATAAGGGATGACTGGCATTTTCTCATTTCAGAAAATGGCATTTATGTGTCCAGTTAAGTGAACTAGGCATATTATCTTTTTGGTAATTTGTCTGCTAAAAACAGTTGGCACAAGTGTACTTTGATTTTTAACTATATGCAACATTCAACAATACAGGGTGAC